>NC_090937.1:1290320269-1295120269 GCF_040938575.1 Ambystoma mexicanum
CCCTCCACCAGGCCCCCACTCATGTCCCCCTGTACCCCCACCCCCCAGCATCCAGGGGCGCCCTCCACCAGGCACCCACTCATGTCCCCCTGCACCCTAACCCCTGCATCAGGGCACCCTCCACCAGGCCCCCACTCCTGTCTCCCTGCACCCCCACCCCCCAGCACTGTAGGGCACCCTCCACCAGGCCCCCAATCCTGTCTCCCAACACCCCCACCCCAGCACTGTAGGGCACCCTCCACCAGGCCCCACTCCTGTCTCCCTGCACCCCCACCCCCCAGCACAGTAGGCATCCTCCACCAGGCCCCCACTCCAGTCTCCCAGCACCCCCACCCCCCAGCACTGTAGGGCACCCTCCAACAGGCCCCCACTCCTGTCCCCCTGCACCCCCACCCCCCTGCATCCAGGGGCACCCTCCACCAGGCACCCACTCATGTCCCCCTGCACCCCTACCCCCTGCATCCAGGGGCACCCTCCACCGGCCCCCCCTCCTGTCTCCCTGCACCCCCACCCCCCAGCACTGTAGGGCGCCCTCCACCGGCCCCCACTCCTGTCTCCCAGCACCCCCACCCCCAGCACTGTAGGGCACCCTCCACCAGCCCCCACTCCTGTCTCCCTGCACCCCCACCCCCCAGCAGTGCAGGGCACCCTCCACCAGGCCCCACTCATTTCCCCCTGCACCCCCCACCCCCCTGCATCCAGGGGCACCCTCCACCAGGCCCCCACTCATGTCTCCCTGCACCCCCACCCCCAGCACTGTAGGGCACCCTCCACCAGGCCCCCACTCCTGTCCCCTGCACCCCCACCCCCTGCATCCAGGGGACCCTCCACCAGGCCCCCACTCATGTCCCCCTGCACCCCCACCCCCTGCATCCAGGGGAACACCAGGCCCCCACTCCTGTCTCTCAGCACCCCCACCCCCCAGCACTGTAGGGCACCCTCCACCAGGCCCCCACTCCTGTCCCCCTGCACCCCCACCCCCTGCATCCAGGGGGCACCCTCCACCAAGCCCCCACTCCTGTCTACCAGCACCCCCACCCCCCATCACTGTAGGGCACCCTCCACCAGGCCCCCACTCCTGTCTCCCAGCACCCCCACCCCCCAGCATTGTAGGGCACCCTCCACCAGGCCCCCACTCCTGTCTCCCTGCACCTCCACCCCCCAGCACTGTAGGGCGCCCTCCACCAGGCCCCACTCCTGTCTCCAGCACCCCCACCCCCAGCACTGTAGGGCACCCTCCACCAGGCCCCCACTCCTGTCTCCCAGCACCCCCACCCCCCAGCATTGTAGGGCACCCTCCACCAGGCCCCCACTCCTGTCTCCCAGAACCCCCACCCCCCAGCACTGTAGGGCACCCTCCACCAGGCCCCACTCCTGTCCCCCTGCACCCCACCCCCCTGCATCCAATGGCTCCCTCCCCCAGGCACCCACTCCTGTCTCCCAGCACCCCCACCCCCCAGCACTGTAGGGCACCCTGCACCAGGCCCCCACTCCTGTCTCCCTGCACCCCCACCCGCAGCACTGAAGGGCACCCTCCACCAGGCCCCCACGCCTGTCTCCCTGCACCCCCACCCCCAGCACTGTGGGGCACCCTCCACCAGGCCCCACCTCATGTCCCCCTGCACCCCCACCCCTCAGCACTGTGGGGCACCCTCCACCAGGCCCCCACTCATGTCTCCCATCCCCTCCCCGCCCCCCAGCACTGTAGGGCACCCTCCACCAGGCCCCCACTCCTGTCCCCCTGCACCCCACCCCCCTGCATCCAGGGGCACCCTCCACCAGGCCCCCACTCATGTTCCCCTGCACCCCCACCCCCTGCATCCAGGGGCACCCTCCACCTGGCCCCCACTCCAGTCTCCAGCACCCCCACCCCCCGACACTGTAGGGCACCCTCCACCAGGCCCCCACTCCTGTCCCCCTGCACCCCCACCCCCCTGCATCCAGGGGCACCCTCCACCAGGCCCCCACTCATGTCCACCTGCACCCCTACCTCCTGCATCCAGGGGCACCCTCCACCAGGCCCCCATCTCCTGTCTCCCTGCACCCCCCACCCCCCAGCACTGTAGGGCACCCTCCACCAGGCCCCACTCCTGTCTCCCAGCACCCCCACCCCCCAGCACTGTAGGGCACCCTCCACCAGGCCCCCACTCCTGTCTCCCAGCACCCCCACCCCCCAGCATTTTAGGGCACCCTCCACCAGGCCCCCACTCCTGTCTCCCAGAACCCCCACCCCCCAGCACTGTAGGGCACCCGCCACCAGGCCCCCACTCCTGTCCCCCTGCACCCCCACCCACCTACATCCAGGGGCTCCCTCCACCAGACCCCCACTCCTGTCTCCCAGCACCCCCAATCCCCAGCACTGTAGGGCACACTGCACCAGGCCCCCACTCCTGTCTCCCTGCACCCCCACCCCCCAGCACTGTAGGGCACCCTCCACCAGGCCCCCCACTCCTGTCTCCCTGCACCCCCACCCCCAGCACTGTGGGGCACCCTCCACCAGGCCTCCACTCATGTCCCACTGCACCCCCACCCCCCAGCACTGTGGGGCACCCTCCACCAGGCCCCCACTCATGTCCCACTCCACCCCCACCCCCCAGCACTGTAGGGCACCCTCCACCAGGCCCCCACTCCTGTCCCCCTTCACCCACACCCCACTGCATCCAGGGGCACCCTCCACCAGGCCCCCACTCATGTCCCCCTGCACCCCAACCCCCTGCATCCAGGGGCACCCTCCACCAGGCCCCCACTCCTGTCACCCAGCACCCCCAGCCCCCAGCACTGTAGGGCACCCTCCACCAGGCCCCCACTCCTGTCCCCTTGCACCCCCACCCCCCAGCAGTGCAGGGCACCCTCCACCAGGCCCAAACTCATGTCCCCCTGCACCCCCACCCCCCTGCATCCAGGGGCACCCTCCACCAGGCCCCCACTCATGTCTCCCTGCACCCTCACCCCCCAGCACTGTAGGGCACCCTCCACCAGGCCCCCACTCTTGTCCCCCTGCACCCCCACCCCCCTACATCCAGGGGCACCCTCCACCAGGCCCCCACTCATGTCCCCCTGCACCCCCACCCCCCTGCATCCAGGGGAACCCTAGGCCCCCACTCCTGTCTCTCAGCACCCCCACCCCCCAGCACTGTAGGGCACCCTCCACCAGGCCCCCACTCCTGTCCCCCTGCACCCCCCCCCTGCATCCAGGGGCACCCTCCACCAGGCCCCCACTCCTGTCTCCCTGCACCTCCACCCCCCAGCACTGTAGGGCACCCTCCACCAGGCCCCCACTCCTGTCTACCAGCACCCCCACCCCCCAGCACTGTAGGGCACCCTCCACCAGGCCCCCACTCCTGTCTCCCAGCACCCCCACCCCCCAGCATTGTAGGGCATCCTCCACCAGGCCCCCACTCCTGTCTCCCTGCACCCCCACTCCCCAGCACTGTATAGCACCCTCCACCAGGCCCCCACTCCTGTCTCCCTGCACCCCCACCCCCAGCACTTTAGGGCACCCTCCACCAGGCCCCCACTCATGTCCCCCTGCACCCCCACCCCCCTGCATCCAGGGGCACACTCCACCAGGCCCCCACTCATGTCTCCCTGCACCCCCACCCCCCAGCACTGTAGGGCACCCTCCACCAGGCCCCCACTCCTGTCCCCCTGCACCCCCACTCCCCAGCAGTGCAGGGCACCCTCCACCAGGCCCCCACTCATGTCCCCCTGCACCCCCACCCCCCTGCATCCAGGGGCACCCTCCACCATGCCCCCACTCATGTCCCCCTGCACCCCACCCCCCTGCATCCAGGGGCACCCTCCACCAGGCCCCCACTCCTGTCTCCCAGCACCCCCACCCCCAGCACTGTAGGGCACCCTCCACCAGGCCCCCACTCCTGTCCCCTTGACCCCCCACCCCCCAGCAGTGCAGGGCACCCTCCACCAGGCCCCCACTCATTTCCCCCTGCACCCCCACCCCCCTGCATCCAGGGGCACCCTCCACCAGGCCCCCACACATGTCTCCCTGCACCCCCACCCCCCAGCACTGTAGGGCACCGTCCACTAGGCCCCCTCTCCTGTCCCCCTGCACCCCCACCCCCCTGCATCCAGGGGGACCCTCCACCAGGCCCCCACTCATGTCCCCCTGCACCCCCACCCCCCTGCATCCAGGGGAACACCAGGCCCCCACTCCTGTCTCTCAGCACCCCCACCCCCCAGCACTGTAGGGCACCCTCCACCAGGCCCCCACTCCTGTCCCCCTGCACCCCCACCCCCCTGCATCCAGGGGAACCCTCCACCAAGCCCCCACTCCTGTCTACCAGCACCCCCACCCCCCAGCACTGTAGGGCACCCTCCACCAGGCCCCCACTCCTGTCTCCCAGCACCCCCACCCCCCAGCATTGTAGGGCACCCTCCACCAGGCCCCCACTCCTGTCCCCCTGCACCCCCACGCCCCTGCATCCAGGGGCACCCTACACCAGGCCCCCACTCCAGTCTCCCAGCACCCCCACCCCCCAGCACTGTAGGGCACCCTCCACCAGGCCCCACTCCTGTCCCCCTGCACCCCCACCCCCCTGCATCCAGGGGCACCCTCCACCAGGCCCCCATTATGTCCCCCTGCACCCCCACCCCCCTGCATCCAGGGGCACCCTCCACCAGGCCCCACTCCTGTCTCCCTGCACCCCCACCCCCCAGCACTGTAGGGCACCCTCCACAAGTCCCCCACTCCTGTCTCCCAGCACCCCCACCCCCCAGCACTGTAGGGCACCCTCCACCAGGCCCCCACTCCTGTCCCCCTGCACCCCCACCCCCCTGCATCCAGGGGCTCCCTCCACCAGGCCCCCACTCATGTCTCACTGCACCCCCACCCCCAGCACTGTAGGGCACCCTCCACCAGGCCCCCACTCCTGTCCCCCTGCACCCCCACCCCACTGCATCCAGGGGCACCCTCCACCAGGCCCCCACTCATGTCCCCCTGCACCCCCACCCCCCTGCATCCAGGGGCACCCTCCACCAGGCCCCCACTCCTGTCTCCCTGCACCCCCACCCCCAGCACTGTAGGGCACCCTCCACCAGGCCCCCACTCCTGTCTCCCAGCACCCCCACCCCCAGCACTGTAGGGTACCCTCCACCAGGCCCCCATTCATGTCCCCCTGCACCCCCACCCCCCTGCATCCAGGGGCACCCTCCACCAGGTCCCCACTCATGTCTCCCTGCACCCCCACCCCCCAGCACTGTAGCGCACCCTCCACCAGGCCCCCACTCCTGTCCCCCTGCACCCACACCCCCCAGCCGTGCAGGGCACCCTCCACCAGGCCCCCACTCCTGTCCCCCTGCACCCACACCCCCCAGCCGTGCAGGGCACCCTCCACCAGGCCCCCACTCATGTCCCCCTGCACCCCCACCCCCCAGCATTGTAGGGTACCCTCCACCAGGCCCCCATTCATGTCCCCCTGCACCCCCACCCCCCTGCATCCAGGGGCACCCTCCACCAGGTCCCCACTCATGTCTCCCTGCACCCCCACCCCCCAGCACTGTAGCGCACCCTCCACCAGGCCCCCACTCCTGTCCCCCTGCACCCCCACCCCCCTGCATCCAAGGGCACCCTCCACCAGGCCCCCACTCATGTCCCCCTGCACCCCCACCCCCCTGCATCCAGTGGCACCCTCCACCAGGCCCCCACTCATGTCCCCCTGCACCCCCACCCCTCTGCATCCAGCGGCACCCTCCACTAGGCCCCCACTCCTGTCTCCCTGCACCCCCACCCCCCAGCACTGTAGGGCACCCTCCACCAGGCTCCCACTCCTGTCTCCCAGCACCCCCACCCCCCAGCACTGTAGGGCACCCTCCACCAGGCCCCCACTCCTGTCTCCCAGCACCCCCACCCCCAGCATTGTTGGGCACCCTCCACCAGGCCCCCACTCCTGTCTCCCAGAACCCCCACCCCCCAGCACTGTAGGGCACCCTCCACCAGGCCCCCACTCCTGTCTCCCTGCACCCCCACCCCCCAGCACTGTAGGGCACCCTCCACCAGGCTCCCACTCCTGTCTCCCAGCACCCCCACCCCCCAGCATGTAGGGCACCCTCCACCAGGCCCCCACTCCTGTCTCCCAGCACCCCCACACCCAGCATTGTTGGGCACCCTCCACCAGGCCCCCAATCCTGTCTCCCAGAACCCCCACCCCCCAGCACTGTAGGGCACCCTCCACCAGGCCCCCACTCTTGTCCCCCTGCACCCCCCACCCCCCTGCATCCAGGGGCTCCCTCACCAGGCCCCCACTCCTGTCTCCCAGCACCCCCACCCCCCCAGCACTGTAGGGCACCCTGCACCAGGCCCCCACTCCTGTCTCCCTGCAGCCCCACCCCCCAGCACTGTAGGGCACACTCCACCAGGCCCCCACTCCTGTCTCCCTGCACCCCCACCCCCAGCACTGTGGGGCACCCTCCACCAGGCCCCCACTCATGTCCCCCTGCACCCCCACCCCCCAGCACTGTGGGGCACCCTCCACCAGGCCCCCACTCATGTCTCCCACCCCTCCCCGCCCCCAGCACTGTAGGGGCACCCTCCACCAGGCCCCCACTCATGTCCCCCTGCACCCCCACCCCCCTGCATCCAGGGGCACCCTCCACCAGGCCCCCACTCCTGTCTCCCTGCACCCCCACCCCCAGCACTGTAGGGCACCCTCCACCAGGCTCCCACTCCTGTCTCCCAGCACCCCCACCCCCCAGCACTGTAGGGCACCCTCCACCAGGCCCCCACTCCTGTCTCCCAGCACCCCCACCCCCAGCATTGTTGGGCACCCTCCACCAGGCCCCCACTCCTGTCTCCAGAACCCCCTCCCCCCAGCACTGTAGGGCACCCTCCACCAGGCCCCCACTCTTGTCCCCCTGCACCCCCACCCCCCTGCATCCAGGGGCTCCCTCACCAGGCCCCCACTCCTGTCTCCCAGCACCCCCCACCCCCCAGCACTGTAGGGCACCCTGCACCAGGCCCCCACTCCTGTCTCCCTGCAGCCCCGCCCCCTGCATCCAGGGGCACCCTCCACCAGGCCCCCACTCATGTCCCCCTGCACCCTACCCCCCTGCATCCAGGGGCACCCTCCACCAGGCCCCCACTCCTGTCTCCCAGCACCCCCACCCCCTAGCACTGTAGGGCACCCTCCACCAGGCCCCACTCCTGTCCCCTTGCACCCCACCCCCCAGCAGTGCAGGGCACCCTCCACCAGGCCCCCACTCATGTCCCTCTTCACCCCACCCGCCTGCATCCAGGGGCACCCTCCACCAGGCCCCCACTCATGTCCTCCCTGCACCCCCACCCCCCAGCACTGTAGGGCACCCTCCACCAGGCCCCCACTCCCCGTCCCCCTGCACCCCCACCCCCCTGCATCCAGGGGCACCCTCCACCAGGCCCCCACTCATGTCTCCCTGCACCCCCACCCCCAGCACTGTAGGGCACCCTCCACCAGGCCCCCACTCCTGTCCCCCTGCACCACCACCCCCTGCATCCAGGAGCACCCTCCACCAGGCCCCACTCATGTCCCCTGCACCCCCACCCCCCTGCATCCAGGGGAACCCCAGGCCCCCACTCCTGTCTCTCAGCACCCCCACCCCCCAGCACTGTAGGGCACCCTCCACCAGGCCCCCACTCCTGTCCCCCTGCACCCTCCCCCCCCTGCATCCAGGGGCACCCTCCACCAGGCCCCCACTCCTGTCACCCTGCACCTCCACCCCCCAGCACTGTAGGGCACCCTCCACCAGGCCCCCACTCCTGTCTACCAGCACTCCCACCCCCAGCACTGTAGGGCACCCCTCCACCAGGCCCCGACTCCTGTCACCCAGCACCCCCACCCCCCAGCATTGTAGGGCACCCTCCACCAGGCCCCCACTCCTGTCTCCCTGCACCCCCACTCCCCAGCACTGTAGGGCACCCTCCACCAGGCCCCCATTCCTGTCTCCCTGCACCCCCACCCCCCAGCACTGTAGGGCACCCTCCCACCAGGCCCCCACTCATGTCCCCCTGCACCCCCAGCCCCTGAATCCAGGGGAACCCCAGGCCCCCACTCCTGTCTCTCAGCACCCCCACCCCCCAGCACTGTAGGGCACCCTCCACCAGGCCCCCACTCCTGTCCCCCTGCACCCCCACCCCCCTGCATCCAGGGGCACCCTCCACCAGGCCCCCACTCATGTCCCCCTGCACCCCACCCCCCTGCATCCAGGGGCACCCTCCACCAGGCCCCCACTCCTGTCTCCCTGCACCTCCACCCCCCAGCACTGTAGGGCACCCTCCACCAGGCCCCCACTCCTGTCTACCAGCACTCCCACCCCCCAGCACTGTAGGGCACCCTCCACCAGGCCCCCACTCCTGTCTCCCAGCACCCCCACCCCCCAGCATTGTAGGGCACCCTCCACCAGGCCCCCACTCCTGTCTCCCTGCACCCCCACTCCCCAGCACTGTAGGGCACCCTCCACCAGGCCCCCATTCCTGTCTCCCTGCACCCCCACCCCCCAGCACTGTAGGGCACCCTCCACCAGGCCTCCACTCATGTCCCCCTGCACACACACCCCCCTGCATCCAGGGGCACCCTCCACCAGGCCCCCACTCATGTCTCCCTGCCCCCCCACCCCCCAGCACTATAGGGCGCCCTCCACCGGGCCCCCACTCCTGTCCCCCTGCACCCCCACTCCCCAGCAGTGCAGGGCACCCTCCACCAGGCCCCCACTCATGTCTCCCTGCACCCCACCCCCCAGCACTGTAGGGCACCCTCCACCAGGCTCCCACTCCTGTCCCCCTGCACCCCCACCCCCCTGCATCCAGGGCATCCTCCACCAGGCCCCCACTCATGTCCCCCTGCACCCCCACCCCCCTGCATCCAGGGGAACCCCAGGCCCCCACTCCTGTCTCTCAGCACCCCCACCCCCAGCACTGTAGGGCACCCTCCACCAGGCCCCCACTCCTGTCCCCCTGCACCCCCACCCCCCTGCATCCAGGGGCACCCTCCACCAGGCCCCCACTCATGTCCCCTGAACCCCACCCCCCTGCATCCAGGGGCACCCTCCACCAGGCCCCCACTCCTGTCTCCCTGCACCTCCACCCCCAGCACTGTAGGGCACCCTCCACCAGGCCCCCACTCCTGTCTACCAGCACCCCCACCCCCCAGCACTGTAGGGCACCCTCCACCAGGCCCCTACTCCTGTCTCCCAGCACCCCTACCCCCCAGCATTGTAGGGCACCCTCCACCAGGCCCCACTCCTGTCTCCCTGCACCCCACTCCCAGCACTGTAGGGCACCCTCGACCAGGCTCCCACTCCTGTCTCCCTGCACCCCCACCCCCCAGCACTGTAGGGCACCCTCCACCAGGCCCCCACTCATGTCCCCCTGCACCCACACATCCCAGCACTGTAGGGCACCCTCCACCAGGCCCCCACTCATGTCTCCCTGCACCCCCACCCCCCAGCACTGTAGGGCACCCTCCACCAGGCTCCCACTCCTGTCTCCCTGCACCCCACTCCCAGCATTGTAGGGCACCCTCCACCAGGCTCCCCACTCCTGTCTCCCTGCACACCCACCCCCCAGCACTGTAGGGCACCCTCCACCAGGCCCCCACTCATGTCTCCCTGCACCCCCACCCCCCAGCACTGAGGGGCACCCTCCACCAGGCCCCCACTCCTGTCCCCCTGCACCCCCACTCCCCAGCAGTGCAGGGCACCCTCCACCAGGCCCCCACTCATGTCTCCCAGCACCCCCACCCCCCAGCATTGTAGGGCACCCTCCACCAGGCCCCCACTCCTGTCTCCCTGCACCCCCACTCCCCAGCACTGTAGGGCACCCTCGACCAGGCTCCCACTCCTGTCTCCCTGCACCCCCACCCCCCAGCACTGTAGGGCACCCTCCACCAGGCCCCCACTCATGTCCCCCTGCACCCACACATCCCAGCACTGTAGGGCACCCTCCACCAGGCCCCCACTCATGTCTCCCTGCACCCCCACCCCCCAGCACTGTAGGGCACCCTCCACCAGGCTCCCACTCCTGTCTCCCTGCACCCCCACTCCCCAGCATTGTAGGGCACCCTCCACCAGGCTCCCACTCCCTGTCTCCCTGCACACCCACCCCCAGCACTGTAGGGCACCCTCCACCAGGCCCCCACTCATGTCTCCCTGCACCCCCACCCCCAGCACTGAGGGGCACCCTCCACCAGGCCCCCACTCCTGTCCCCCTGCACCCCCACTCCCCAGCAGTGCAGGGCACCCTCCACCAGGCCCCCACTCATGTCCCCCTGCACCCCCACCCCACAGCATTGTAGGGCACCCTCCACCAGGCCCCCATTCATGTCTCCCTGCACCCCTACCCCCAGCACTGTAGGGCACCCTCCACCAAGCCCCCACTCCTGTCCCCCTGCACCCCCACCCCCCTGCATCCTGGGGCACCCTCCACCAGGCCCCCACTCATGTCCCCCTGCACCCCCACCCCCCTGCATCCAGGGGCACCCTACACCAGGCCCCCACTCGTCTCCCAGCACCCCCACCCCCAGCACTGTAGGGCACCCTCCACCAGGCCCCACTCCTGTCCCCCTGCACCCCCACCCCTCTGCATACAGGGGCACCCTCCACCAGGCCCCCACTCATGTCCCCCTGCACCCCCACCCCCTGCATCCAGGGGCACCCTCCACCAGGCCCCCACTCATGTCCCCCTGCACCCCCACCCCAGCACTGTAGGGCACCCTCCACCAGGCCCCCACTCCTGTCTCCCAGCACCCCCACCCCCAGCACTGTAGGGCACCCTCCACCAGGCCCCCATTCATGTCCCCCTGCACCCCCACCCCCCTGCATCCAGGGGCACCCTCCACCAGGCCCCCACTCATGTCTCCCTGCACCCCCACCCCCAGCACTGTAGCGCACCCTCCACCAGGCCCCCACTCCTGTCCCCCTGCACCCACACATCCCAGCACTGTAGGGCACCCTCCACCAGGCCCCCACTCATGTCTCCCTGCACCCCCACCCCCCAGCACTGTAGGGCACCCTCCACCAGGCTCCCACTCCTGTCTCCCTGCACCCCCACTCCAGCACTGTAGGGCACCCTCCACCAGGCTCCCACTCCTGTCTCCCTGCACCCCCACTCCCCAGCATTGTAGAGCACCCTCCACCAGGCTCCCACTCCTGTCTCCCTGCACACCCACCCCCCAGCACTGTAGGGCACCCTCCACCAGGCCCACACTCATGTCTCCCTGCACCCCCACCCCCCAGCACTGAGGGGCACCCTCCACCAGGCCCCCACTCCTGTCCCCCTGCACCCCCACTCCCCAGCAGTGCAGGGCACCCTCCACCAGGCCCCCACTCATGTCCCCCTGCACCCCCACCCCACAGCATTGTAGGGCACCCTCCACCAGGCCCCCATTCATGTCTCCCTGCACCCCTACCCCCAGCACTGTAGGGCACCCTCCACCAGGCCCCCACTCCTGTCCCCCTGCAACCCCACCACCCTGCATCCTGGGGCACCCTCCACCAGGCCCCCACTCATGTCCCCCTGCACCCCCACCCCCCTGCATCCAGGGGCACCCTACACCAGGCCCCCACTCCAGTCTCCCAGCACCCCCACCCCCCAGCACTGTAGGGCACCCTCCACCAGGCTCCCACTCCTGTCTCCTCCCTGCACCCCCACTCCCCAGCATTGTAGGGCACCCTCCACCAGGCTCCCACTCCTGTCTCCCTGCACACCCACCCCCCAGCACTGTAGGGCACCCTCCACCAGGCCCCCACTCATGTCTCCCTGCACCCCCACCCCCCAGCACTGAGGGGCACCCTCCACCAGGCCCCCACTCCTGTCCCCCTGCACCCCCACTCCCCAGCAGTGCAGGGCACCCTCCACCAGGCCCCCACTCATGTCCCCCTGCACCCCCACCCCACAGCATTGTAGGGCACCCTCCACCAGGCCCCCATTCATGTCTCCCTGCACCCCTACCCCAGCACTGTAGGGCACCCTCCACCAGGCCCCCACTCCTGTCCCCCTGCACCCCCACCCCCCTGCATCCTGGGGCACCCTCCACCAGGCCCCCACTCATGTCCCCCTGCACCCCCACCCCCCTGCATCCAGGGGCACCCTACACCAGGCCCCCACTCCAGTCTCCCAGCACCCCCACCCCCGAGCACTGTAGGGCACCCTCCACCAGGCCCCACTCCTGTCCCCCTGCACCCCCACCCCTCTGCATACAGGGGCACCCTCCACCAGGCCCCCACTCATGTCCCCCTGCACCCCCACCCCCCTGCATCCAGGGGCACCCTCCACCAGGCCTCCACTCCTGTCTCCCTGCACCCCCACCCCCCAGCATCCAGGGGAACCCTCCACCGGGCCCCAACTCATGTCCCCCAGCACCTCCACCCCCCTGCATCCAGGGGCACCCTCCACCAGGCCACCACTCCTGTCTCCCTGCACCCCCACCCCAGCACTGTAGGGCACCCTCCACCAGGCCCCCACTCCTGTCTCCCAGCACCCCCACGCCCAGCACTGTAGGGCACCCTCCACCAGGCCCCCATTCATGTCCCCCTGCACCCCCACCCCCCTGCATCCAGGGGCACCCTCCACCAGGCCCCCACTCATGTCTCCCTGCACCCCCACCCCCCAGCACTGTAGCGCACCCTCCACCAGGCCCCCACTCCTGTCCCCCTGCACCCCCACCCCCCAGCCGTGCAGGGCACCCTCCACCAGGCCCCCACTCATGTCCCCCTGCACCCCCACCCCCCAGCATTGTAGGGCACCCTCCACCATGCCCCCATTCATGTCTCCCTACACCCCCAACACTGTAGGGCACCCTCCACCAGGCCCCCACTCCTGTCCCCCTGCACCCCCACCCCCCTGCATCCAGGGGCACCCTCCACCAGGCCCCCACTCGAGTCTCCCAGCACCCCCTCCCCCCAGCACTGTAGGGCACCCTCCACCAGGCCCCACTCCTGTCTCCCAGCACCCCCACCCCCCAGCACTGTAGGGCACCCTCCACCAGGCCCCCACTCCTGTCTACTAGCACCCCCACCCCCCAGCATTGTAGGGCACCCTCCACCAGGCCCCCACTCCTGTCTCCCAGAACCCCCACCCCCCAGCACTGTAGGGCACCCTCCACCAGGCCCCCACTCCTGTCCCCCTGCACCCCCACCCCCCTGCATCCAGGGGCTCCCTCCACCAGGCCCCCACTCCTGTCTCCCAGCACCCCCACCCCCCAGCACTGTAGGGCACCCTGCACCAGGCCCCCACTCCTGTCTCCCTGCAGCCCCACCCCCCAGCACTGTAGGGCACCCTCCACCAGGCCCCCACTCCTGTCTCCCTGCACCCCCACCCCCAGCACTGTGGGGTACTCTCCACCAGGCCCCCACTCATGTCCCCCTGCACCCCCACCCCGCAGCACTGTAGGGCACCCTCCACCAGGCCCCCACTCCTGTCCCCCTGCACCCCCACCCCCCTGCATCCAGGGGCACCCTCCACCAGGCCCCCACTCATGTCCCCCTGCACCCCACCCCCCTGCATCCAGGGGCACCCTCCACCAGGCCCCCACTCCTGTCTCCCAGCACCCCCACCCCCCAGCACTGTAGGGCACCCTCCACCAGGCCCCCACTCCTGTCCCCTTGCACCCCCACGCCCCAGCAGTGCAGGGCAACCTCCACCAGGCCCCCACTCATGTCCCCCTGCACCCCACCTGCCTGCATCCAGGGGCAACCTCCACCAGGCCCCCACTCATGTCTCCCTGCACCCCCACCCCCCAGCACTGTAGGGCACCCTCCACCAGGCCCCGACTCCTGTCCCCCTGCACCCCCACCCCCCTGCATCCAGGGGCACCCTCCACCAGGCCCCCACTCATGTCCCCCTGCACCCCCACCCCCCTGCATCCAGGGGAACCCCAGGCCCCCACTCCTGTCTCTCAGCACCCCCACCCCCCAGCACTGTAGGGCACCCTCCACCAGGCCCCCACTCCTGTCCCCCTGCACCCCCACCCCCCTGCATCCAGGGGCACCCTCCACCAGACCCCCACTCATGTCCCCCTGCACCCTCACCCCCCTGCAATCAAGGGCACCCTCCACCAGGCCCCCACTCATGTCTCCCTGCACCCCCACCCCCCAGCACTGTAGGGCACCCTCCACCAGGCCCCCACTCCTGTCCCCCGGCACCCCCACCCCCCAGCAGTGCAGGGCACCCTCCACCAGGCCCCCACTCATGTCCCCCTGCACCCCCACCCCCTGCATCCAGGGGCACCCTCCACCAGGCCCCCACACATGTCTCCCTGCACCCCCACCCCCCAGCATTGTAGGGCACCCTACACCAGGCCCCCACTCATGTCCCCCTGCACCCCCACCCCCCTGCATCCAGGGGCACCCTCCACCAGGCCCCCATTCCTGTCTCCCTGCACCCCCACCCCCAGCACTGTAGGGCACCCTCCACCAGGCCCCCACTCCTGTCTCCCAGCACCCCCACCCCCAGCACTGTAGGGTACCCTCCACCAGGCCCCCATTCATGTCCCCCTGCACCCCCACCCCCTGCATCCAGGGGCACCCTCCACCAGGTCCCCACTCATGTCTCCCTGCACCCCCACCCCCCAGCACTGTAGCGCACCCTCCACCAGGCCCCCACTCCTGTCCCCCTGCACCCACACCCCCCAGCCGTGCAGGGCACCCTCCACCAGGCCCCCACTCATGTCCCCCTGCACCCCCACCCCCCAGCATTGTAGGGCACCCTCCACCATGCCCCCATTCATGTCTCTCCCTGCACCCCCAACACTGTAGGGCACCCTCCACCAGGCCCCCACTCCTGTCCCCCTGCACCCCCTCCCCCCTGCATCCAGGGGCACCCTCCACCAGGCCCCCACTCATGTCCCCCTGCACCCCCACCCCCCTGCATCCAGGGGCACCCTCCACAAGGCTCCCACTCCAGTCCCCCAGCACCCCCACCTCCCAGCACTGTAGGGCACCCTCCACCAGGCCCCCACTCCTGTCCCCCTGCACCCCCAGCCCCCTGCATCCAGGGGCACCCTCCACCAGGCCCGCACTCCTGTCTCCCAGCACCCCCACCCCCCAGCACTGTAGGGCACCCTCCACCAGGCCCCCACTCCTGTTCCCTTGCACCCCCACGCCCCAGCAGTGCAGGGCAACCTCCACCAGGCCCCCACTCATGTCCCCCTGCACCCCACCTGCCTGCATCCAGGGGCAACCTCCACCAGGCCCCCACTCATGTCTCCCTGCACCCCCACCCCCCAGCACTGTAGGGCACCCTCCACCAGGCCCCGACTCCTTTCCCCCTGCACCCCCACCCCCCTGCATCCAGGGGCACCCTCCACCAGGCCCCCACTCATGTCCCCCTGCACCCCCACCCCCCTGCATCCAGGAGAACCCCAGGCCCCCACTCCTGTCTCTCAGCACCCCCACCCCCCAGCACTGTAGGGCACCCTCCACCAGGCCCCCACTCCTGTCCCCCTGCACCCCCACCCCCCTGCATCCAGGGGCACCCTCCACCAGACCCCCACTCATGTCCCCCTGCACCCTCACCCCCCTGCAATCAAGGGCACCCTCCACCAGGCCCCCACTCATGTCCCCGTGCACCCCCAATCCCCTGCATCCAGCGGCACCCTCCACCAGGCCCCCACTCATGTCTCCCTGCACCCCCACCCCCCAGCACTGTAGGGCACCCTCCACCAGGCCCCCACTCCTGTCCCCCTGCACCCCCACCCCCCAGCAGTGCAGGGCACCCTCCACCAGGCCCCCACTCATGTCCCCCTGCACCCCCACCCCCTGCATCCAGGGGCACCCTCCACCAGGCCCCCACACATGTCTCCCTGCACCCCCACCCCCCTGCATCCAGGGGCACCCTCCACCAGGTCCCCACTCATGTCTCCCTGCACCCCCACCCCCCAGCACTGTAGCGCACCCTCCACCAGGCCCACACTCCTGTCCCCCTGCACCCACACCCCCCAGCCGTGCAGGGCACCCTCCACCAGGCCCCCACTCATGTCCCCCTGCACCCCCACCCCCCAGCATTGTAGGGCACCCTCCACCATGCCCCCATTCATGTCTCTCCCTGCACCCCCAACACTGTAGGGCACCCTCCACCAGGCCCCCACTCCTGTCCCCCTGCACCCCCACCCCCCTGCATCCAGGGGCACCCTCCACAAGGCCCCCACTCATGTCCCCCTGCACCCCCACCCCCCTGCATCCAGGGGCACCCTCCACAAGGCTCCCACTCCAGTCCCCCAGCACCCCCACCTCCCAGCACTGTAGGGCACCCTCCACCAGGCCCCCACTCCTGTCCCCCTGCACCCCCAGCCCCCTGCATCCAGGGGCACCCTCAACCAGGCCCCCACTCATGTCCCCCTGCACCCCCACCCCCCTGCATCCAGCGGCACCCTCCACCAGGCCCTCACTCATGTCCCCCTGCACCCCCACCCCCCTGCATCCAGCAGCACCCTCCACTAGGCCCCCACTCCTGTCTCCCTGCACCCCCACCACCCAGCACTGTAGGGCACCCTCCACCAGGCTCCCACTCCTGTCTCCCAGCACCCCCACCCCCCAGCACTGTAGGGCACCCTCCACCAGGCCCCCACTCCTGTCTCCCAGCACCCCCACCCCCAGCATTGTTGGGCACCCTCCACCAGGCCCCCACTCCTGTCTCCCAGAACCCCCATCCCCCAGCACTGTAGGGCACCCTCCACCAGGCCCCCACTCCTGTCTCCCTGCACCCCCACCCCCCAGCACTGTAGGGCATCCTCCACCAGGCTCCCACTCCTGTCTCCCAGCACCCCCACCCCCCAGCACTGTAGGGCACCCTCCACCAGGCCCCCACTCCTGTCTCCCAGCACCCCCACCCCCAGCATTGTTGGGCACCCTCCACCAGGCCCGCACTCCTGTCTCCCAGAACCCCCACCCCCCAGCACTGTAGGGCACCCTCCACCAGGCCCCCACTCTTGTCCCCCTGCACCTCCACCCCCCTGCATCCAGGGGCTCCCTCACCAGGCCCCCACTCCTGTCTCCCAGCACCCCCACCCCCCCAGCACTGTAGGGCACCCTGCACCAGGCCCCCACTCCTGTCTCCCTGCAGCCCCACCCCCCAGCACTGTAGGGCACCCTCCACCAGGCCCCCACTCCTGTCTCCCTGCACCCCCACCCCCAGCACTGTGGGGCACCCTCCACCAGGCCCCCACTCATGTCCCCCTGCACCCCCACCCCCCAGCACTGTGGGGCACCCTCCACCAGGCCCCCACTCATGTCTCCCACCCCTCCCCGCCCCCCAGCACTGTAGGGCACCCTCCACCAGGCCCCCACTCATGTCCCCCTGCACCCCCACGCCCCTGCATCCAGGGGCACCCTCCACCAGGCCCCCACTCCTGTCTCCCTGCACCCCCACCCCCCAGCACTGTAGGGCACTCTCCACCAGGCTCCCATTCCTGTCTCCCAGCACCCCCACCCCCCAGCACTGTAGGGCACCCTCCACCAGGCCCCCACTCCTGTCTCCCAGCACCCCCACCCCCAGCATTGTTGGGCACCCTCCACCAGGCCCCCACTCCTGTCTCCCAGAACCCCCACCCCCCAGCACTGTAGGGCACCCTCCACCAGGCCCCCACTCTTGTCCCCCTGCACCCCCACCCCCCTGCATCCAGGGGCTCCCTCACCAGGCCCCCACTCCTGTCTCCCAGCACCCCCACCCCCCCAGCACTGTAGGGCACCCTGCACCAGGCCCCCACTCCTGTCTCCCTGCAGCCCCACCCCCCAGCACTGTAGGGCACCCTCCACCAGGCCCCCACTCCTGTCTCCCTGCACCCCCACCCCCAGCACTGTGGGGCACCCTCCACCAGGCCCCCACTCATGTCCCCCTGCACCCCCACCCCCCAGCACTGTGGGGCACCCTCCACCAGGCCCCCACTCATGTCTCCCACCCCTCCCCGCCCCCCAGCACTGTAGGGCACCCTCCACCAGGCCCCCACTCATGTCCCCCTGCACCCCCACCCCCCTGCATCCCGGGGCACCCTCCACCAGGCCCCCCTCATGTCCCCCTGCACCCCTCCACCAGGCCCCCACTCCTGTCTCCCAGCACCCCCACCCCCTAGCACTGTAGGGCACCCTCCACCAGGCCCCCACTCCTGTCCCCTTGCACCCCCACCCCCCAGCAGTGCAGGGCACCCTCCACCAGGCCCCCACTCATGTCCCCCTGCACTCCCACCCCCCAGCACTGTAGGGCACCCTCCACCAGGCCCCACTCCCGTCCCCCTGCACCCCCACCCCCCTGCATCCAGGGGCACCCTCCACCAGGCCCCCACTCATGTCTCCCTGCACTCCCACCCCCCAGCACTGTAGGGCACCCTCCACCAGGCCCCCACTCCCGTCCCCCTGCACCCCCACCCCCCTGCATCCAGGGGCACCCTCCACCAGGACCCCACTCATGTCTCCCTGCACCCCCACCCCCAGCACTGTAGGGCACCCTCCACCAGGCCCCCACTCATGTCCCCCTGCACCCCCACCCCCCTGCATCCAGGGGAACCCCAGGCCCCCACTCCTGTCTCTCAGCACCCCCACCCCCCAGCACTGTAGGGCACCCTCCACCAGGCCCCCACTCCTGTCCACCTGCACCCCCACCCCCCTGCATCTAGGGGCACCCTCCACCAGGCCCCCATTCATGTCCCCCTGCAGCCCACCCCCCTGCATCCAGGGGCACCCTCCACCAGGCCCCCACTCCTGTCCCCCTGCACCTCCACCCCCCAGCACTGTAGGGCACCCTCCACCAGGCCCCCACTCCTGTCTACCAGCACTCCCACCCCCCAGCACTGTAGGGCACCCTCCACCAGGCCCCCACTCCTGTCACCCAGCACCCCCACCCCCCAGCATTGTAGGGCACCCTCCACCAGGCCCCCACTCCTGTCTCCCTGCACCCCCATTCCCCAGCACTGTAGGGCACCCTCCACCAGGCCCCCATTCCTGTCTCCCTGCACCTCCACCCCCCAGCACTGTAGGGCACCCTCCACCAGGCCCCCACTCATGTCCCCCTGCACCCCCAGCCCCCTGCATCCAGGGGAACCCCAGGCCCCCACTCCTGTCTCTCAGCACCCCCACCCCCCAGCACTGTAGGGCACCCTCCACCAGGCCCCCACTCCTGTCCCCCTGCACCCCCACCCCCCTGCATCCAGGGGCACCCTCCACCAGGCCCCCACTCATGTCCCCCTGCACCCCACCCCCCTGCATCCAGGGGCACCCTCCACCAGGCCCCCACTCCTGTCTCCCTGCACCTCCACCCCCCAGCACTGTAGGGCACCCTCCACCAGGCCCCCACTCCTGTCTACCAGCACTCCCACCCCCCAGCACTGTAGGGCACCCTCCACCAGGCCCCCACTCCTGTCTCCCAGCACCCCCACCCCCCAGCATTGTAGGGCACCCTCCACCAGGCCCCCACTCCTGTCTCCCTGCACCCCCACTCCCCAGCACTGTAGGGCACCCTCCACCAGGCCCCCATTCCTGTCTCCCTGCACCCCCACCCTCCAGCACTGTAGGGCACCATCCACCAGGCCCCCACTCATGTCCCCCTGCACCCACACCCCCCTGCATCCAGGGGCACCCTCCACCAGGCCCCCACTCATGTCTTCCTGCACCCCCACCCCCCAGCACTGTAGGGCACCCTCCACCGGGCCCCCACTCCTGTCCCCCTGCACCCCCACTCCCCAGCAGTGCAGGGCACCCTCCACCAGGCCCCCACTCATGTCTCCCTGCACCCCACCCCCCAGCACTGTAGGGCACCCTCCACCAGGCCCCCACTCCTGTCCCCCTGCACCCCCACCCCCCTGCATCCAGGGGCATCCTCCACCAGGCCCCCACTCATGTCCCCCTGCACCCCCACCCCCCTGCATCCAGGGGAACCCCAGGCCCCCACTCCTGTCTCTCAGCACTCCCACCCCCCAGCACTGTAGGGCACCCTCCACCAGGCCCCCACTCCTGTCTCCCAGCACCCCCACCCCCCAGCATTGTAGGGCACCCTCCACCAGGCCCCCACTCCTGTCTACCAGCACTCCCACCCCCCAGCACTGTAGGGCACCCTCCACCAGGCCCCCACTCCTGTCTCCCAGCACCCCCACCCCCCAGCATTGTAGGGCACCCTCCACCAGGCCCCCACTCCTGTCTCCCTGCACCCCCACTCCCCAGCACTGTAGGGCACCCTCCACCAGGCCCCCATTCCTGTCTCCCTGCACCCCCACCCCCCAGCACTGTAGGGCACCCTCCACCAGGCCCCCATTCCTGTCTCCCTGCACCCCCACCCCCCAGCACTGTAGGGCACCCTCCACCAGGCCCCCACTCCTGTCTCCCAGCACCCCCACCCCCCAGCATTGTAGGGCACCCTCCACCAGGCCCCCACTCCTGTCTCCCTGCACCCCCACTCCCCAGCACTGTAGGGCACCCTCCACCAGGCCCCCATTCCTGTCTCCCTGCACCCCACCCCCCAGCACTGTAGGGCACCCTCCACAAGGCCCCCACTCATGTCCCCCTGCACCCACACATCCCGGCACTGTAGGGCACCCTCCACCAGGCCCCCACTCATGTCTCCCTGCACCCCCACCCCCCAGCACTGTAGGGCACCCTCCACCAGGCTCCCACTCCTGTCTCCCTGCACCCCCACTCCCCAGCACTGTAGGGCACCCTCCACTAGGCTCCCACTCCTGTCTCCCTGCACACCCACCCCCCAGCACTGTAGGGCACCCTCCACCAGGCCCCCTCTCATGTCTCCCTGCACCCCCACCCCCCAGCACTGAGGGGCACCCTCCACCAGGCCCCCACTCCTGTCCCCCTGCACCCCCACTCCCCAGCAGTGCAGGGCACCCTCCACCAGGCCCCCACTCATGTCCCCCTGCACCCCCACCCCACAGCATTGTAGGGCACCCTCCACCAGGCCCCCATTCATGTCTCCCTGCACCCCTACCCCCAGCACTGTAGGGCACCCTCCACCAGGCCCCCACTCCTGTCCCCTGCACCCCCACCCCCCTGCATCCTGGGGCACCCTCCACCAGGCCCCCACTCATGTCCCGCTGCACCCCCACGCCCCTGCATCCAGGGGCACCCTACACCTGGCCCCCACTCCAGTCTCCCAGCACCCCCACCCCCCAGCACTGTAGGGCACCCTCCACCAGGCCCCACTCCTGTCCCCCTGCACCCCCACCCCTCTGCATACAGAGGCACCCTCCACCAGGCCCCCACTCATGTCCCCCTGCACCCCCACCCCCCTGCATCCAGGGGCACCCTCCACCAGGCCTCCACTCCTGTCTCCCTGCACCCCCACCCCCCAGCACTGTAGGGCACTCTCCACCAGGCCCACACTCCTGTCCCCCTGTACCCCCACCCCCCTGCAACAAGGGGCTCCCTCCACCAGGCCCCCACTCATGTCTCACTGCACCCCCACCCCCCAGCACTGTAGGGCACCCTCCACCAGGCCCCCACTCCTGTCCCCCTGCACCCCCACCCCACTGCATCCAGGGGAACCCTCCACCAGGCCCCCACTCCTGTCTCCCTGCACCCCCACCCCAGCACTGTAGGGCACCCTCCACCAGGCCCCCACTCCTGTCTCCCAGCACCCCCACCCCCAGCACTGTAGGGCACCCTCCACCAGGCCCCCATTCATGTCCCCCTGCACCCCCACCCCCCTGCATCCAGGGGCACCCTCCACCAGGCCCCCACTCTTGTCTCCCTGCACCCCCACCCCCCAGCACTGTAGCGCACCCTCCACCAGGCCCCCACTCCTGTCCCCCTGCACCCCCACCCCCCAGCCGTACAGGGCACCCTCCACCAGGCCCCCACTCCTGTCCCCCTGCACCCCCACCCCCCTGCATCCAGGGGCACCATCCACCAGGCCCCCACTCATGTCCCCCTGCACCCCCACCCCCCTGCATCCAGGGGCACCCTCCACCAGGCCCCCACTCGAGTCTCCCAGCACCCCCACCCCCCAGCACTGTAGGGCACCCTCCACCAGGCCCCACTCCTGTCCCCCTGCACCCCCACCCCCCTGCATCCAGGGGCACCCTCCACCAGACCCCCACTCATGTCCCCCTGCACAACCACCCCCCTGCATCCAGCGGCACTCTCCACCAGGCCCCCACTCATGTCCCCCTGCACCCCCCTCCCCTGCATCCAGCGGCACCCTCCACCAGGCCCCCACTCCTGTCTCCTTGCACCCCCACCCCCCAGCACTGTAGGGCACCCTCCACCAGGCCCCCACTCCTGTCTCCCAGCACCCCCACCCCCCAGCACTGTAGGGCACCCTCCACCAGGCCCCCACTCCTGTCTACCAGCACCCCCACCCCCCAGCATTGTAGGGCACCCTCCACCAGGCCCCCACTCCTGTCACCCAGAACCCCCACCCCCCAGCACTGTAGGGCACCCTCCACCAGGCCCCCACTCCTGTCCCCCTGCACCCCCACCCCCCTGCATCCAGGGGCTCCCTCCACCAGGCCCCCACTCCTGTCTCCCAGCACCCCCACCCCCCAGCACTGTAGGGCACCCTGCACCAGGCCCCCACTCCTGTCTCCCTGCAGCCCCACCCCCCAGCACTGTAGGGCACCCTCCACCAGGCCCCCACTCCTGTCTCCCTGCACCCTCACCCCCAGCACTGTGGGGTACTCTCCACCAGGCCCCCACTCATGTCCCCCTGCACCCCCACCCCGCAGCACTGTGGGGCACCCTCCACCAGGCCCCCACTCATGTCTCCCACCCCCTCCCCACCCCCCAGCACTGTAGGGCACCCTCCACCAGGCCCCCACTCCTGTCCCCCTGCACCCCCACCCCCCTGCATCCAGGGGCACCCTCCACCAGGCCCCCACTCATGTCCCCCTGCACCCCACCCCCCTGCATCCAGGGGCACCCTCCACCAGGCCCCCACTCCTGTCTCCCAGCACCCCCACCCCCCAGCACTGTAGGGCACCCTCCACCAGGCCCCCACTCCTGTCCCCTTGCACCCCCACGCCCCAGCAGTGCAGGGCAACCTCCACCAGGCCCCCACTCATGTCCCCCTGCACCCCACCTGCCTGCATCCAGGGTCAACCTCCACCAGGCCCCCACTCATGTCTCCCTGCACCCCCACCCCCCAGCACTGTAGGGCACCCTCCACCAGGCCCCAACTCCTGTCCCACTGCACCCCCAACCCCCTGCATCCAGGGGCACCCTCCATCAGGCCCCCACTCATGTCCCCCTGCACCTCCACCCTCCTGCATCCAGGGGAACCCCAGGCCCCCACTCCTGTCTCTCAGCACCCCCACCCCCCAGCACTGTAGGGCACCCTCCACCAGTCCCCCACTCCTGTCCCCCTGCACCCCCACCCCCCTGCATCCAGGGGCACCCTCCACCAGACCCCCACTCATGTCCCCCTGCACCCTCACCCCCCTGCATCCAAGGGCACCCTCCACCAGGCCCCCACTCATGTCCCCCTGCACCCCCAACCCCCTGCATCCAGCGGCACCCTCCACCAGGCCACCACTCATGTCTCCCTGCACCCCCACCCCCCACCAGTGCAGGGCACCCTCCACCAGGCCCCCACTCATGTCCCCCTGCACCCCCACCCCCTGCATCCAGGGGCACCCTCCACCAGGCCCCCACACATGTCTCCCTGCACCCCCACCCCCCAGTATTGTAGGGCACCCTACACCAGGCCCCCACTCATGTCCCCCTGCACCCCCACCCCCCTGCATCCAGGGGCACCCTCCACCAGGCCCCCACTCATGTCTCCCTGCACCCCCACCCCCCAGCACTGTAGGGCACCCTCCACCAGGCCCCCACTCCTGTCCCCCTGCACCCCCACCCCCCTGCATCCAGGGGCACCCTCCACCAGGCCCCCACTCATGTCCCCCTGCACCCCACCCCCCTGCATCCAGGGGCACCCTCCACCAGGCCCCCACTCCTGTCTCCCAGCACCCCCACCCCCAGCACTGTAGGGCACCCTCCACCAGGCCCCCACTCCTGTCCCCTTGCACCCCCACGCCCCAGCAGTGCAGGGCACCCTCCACCAGGCCCCCACTCATGTCCCCCTGCACCCCACCCGCCTGCATCCAGGGGCACCCTCCACCAGGCCCCCACTCATGTCTCCCTGCACCCCCACCCCCCAGCACTCTAGGGCACCCTCCACCAGGCCCCCACTCCTGTCCCCCTGCACCCCCACCGCCCTGCATCCAGGGGCACCCTCCACCAGGCCCCCACTCATGTCCCCCTGCACCCCCACCCCCCTGCATCCAGGGGAACCCCAGGCCCCCACTCCTGTCTCACAGCACCCCCACCCCCCAGCACTGTAGGGCACCCTCCACCAGGCCCCCACTCCTGTCCCCCTGCACCCCCACCCCCCTGCATCCAGAGGCACCCTCCACCAGACCCCCACTCATGTCCCCCTGCACCCTCACCCCCCTGCATCCAAGGGCACCCTCCACCAGGCCCCCACTCATGTCCCCCTGCACCCCACCCCCCTGCATCCAGCGGCACCCTCCACCAGGCCCCCACTCATGTCTCCCTGCACCCCCACCCCCCAGCACTGTAGGACACCCTCCTCCAGGCCCCCACTCCTGTCCCCCTGCACCCCCACCCCCCAGCAGTGCAGGGCACCCTCCACCAGGCCCCCACTCATGTCCCCCTGCACCCCCACCCCCTGCATCCAGGGGCACCCTCCACCAGACCCCCACTCATGTCTCCCTGCACCCCCACCCCCCAGCATTGTAGGGCACCCTCCACCAGGCCCCCACTCATGTCCCCCTGCACCCCCACCCGTTTGCATCCAGGGGCACCCTCCACCAGGCCCCCACTCATGTCTCCCTGCACCCCCACCCCCCAGCACTGTAGGGCACCCTCCACCAGGCCCCCACTCCTGTCCCCCTGCACCCCCACCCCCCTGCATCCAGGGGCACCCTCCACCAGGCCCCCACTCATGTCCCCCTGCACCCCCACCCCCCTGCATCCAGGGGAACCCCAGGCCCCCACTCCTGTCTCTCAGCACCCCCACCACCAGCACTGTAAGGCACCCTCCACCAG
This sequence comes from Ambystoma mexicanum, assembly GCF_040938575.1. NCBI lineage: Eukaryota > Metazoa > Chordata > Amphibia > Caudata > Ambystomatidae > Ambystoma > Ambystoma mexicanum. The sequence continues at coordinate 1,290,345,254 of NC_090937.1, forward strand.
GCCCCCACTCCTGTCCCCCTGCACCCCCACCCCCCTGCATCCAGGCCACCCTCCACCAGGCCCCCACTCATGTCCCCCTGCACCCCACCCCCCTACATCCAGGGGCACCCTCCACCAGGCCCCCACTCCTGTCTCCCTGCACCTCCACCCCCCAGCACTGTAGGGCACCCTCCACCAGGCCCCCACTCCTGTCTCCCAGCACCCCCACCCCCCAGCACTGTAGGGCACCCTCCAGCAGGCCCCCACTCCTGTCTCCCAGCACCCCCACCCCCCAGCATTGTAGGGCACCCTCCACCAGGCCCCCACTCCTGTCCCCCTGCACCCCCCCACTGCATCCTGGGGCACCCTCCACCAGGCCCCCACTCCTGTCTCCCAGCCACCCCACCCCCCAGCACTGTAGGGCACCCTCCACCAGGCCCCCACTCGTGTCTCCCTGCACCCCCACCCCCCAGCACTGTAGGGCACCCTCCACCAGGCCCCCACTCCTGTCTCCCAGCACCCCCACCCCCCAGCACTGTAGGGCACCCTCCACCAGGCCCCTACTCCTGTCCCCCTGCACCCCCACCTCCCTGCATCCAGGGGCTCCATCCACCAGGCCCTCACTCATGTCTCCCTGCACCTCCACCCCGCAACACTGTAGGGCACCCTCCACCAGGCCCCCAATCCTGTCCCCCTGCACCCCCAGCCCACTGCATCCTGGGGCACCCTCCACCAGGCCCCCACTCCTGTCTCCCAGCACCCCCACCCCCCAGCACTGTAGGGCACCCTCCACCAGGCCCCCACTCCTGTCTCCCTGCACCCCCACCCCCCAGCACTGTAGTGCACCCTCCACCAGGCCCCCACTCCTGTCTCCCTGCACCCCCACCCCCTGCATCCAGGGGCACCCTCCACCAGGCCCCCACTCCTGTCTCCCAGCACCCCCACCCCCCAGCACTGTAGGAAACCCTCCACCAGGCCCCCACTCCTGTCTCCCTGCACCCCCACCCCCCTGCATCCAGGGGCACCCTCCACCAGGCCCCCACTCCTGTCTCCCTGCACCCCCACCCCCCAGCACTGTAGGGCACCCTCCACAAGGCCCCCACTCCTGTCCCCCTGCACCCCCACCCCCCTGCATCCAGGGGCACCCTCCACCAGGCCCCCACTCATGTCCCCCTGCACCCCCACCCGCCTGCATCCAGGGGCACCCTCCACCAGGCCCCCACTCCTGTCTCCCTGCACCCCCACCCCCCAGCACTCTAGGGCAACCTCCACCAGGCCCCACTCCTGTCTCCCAGCAACCCCACCCCCCAGCACTGTAGGGCACCCTCCACCAGGCCCCCACTCATGTCCCCCTGCACCCCTACCCCCCTGCATCCAGGGGCACCCTCCACCAGGCCCCCACTCATGTCCCCCTGCACCCCCACCCGCCTGCATCCAGGGGCACCCTCCACCAGGCCCCCACTCCTGTCTCCCTGCACCCCCACCCCCCAGCACTTTAGGGCAACCTCCACCAGGCCCCCACTCCTGTCTCCCAGCAACCCCACCCCCCAGCACTGTAGTGCACCCTCCACCAGGCCCCCACTCCTGTCTCCCTGCACCCCCACCCCCTGCATCCAGGGGCACCCTCCACCAGGCCCCCACTCCTGTCTCCCAGCACCCCCACCCCCCAGCACTGTAGGAAACCCTCCACCAGGCCCCCACTCCTGTCTCCCTGCACCCCCACCCCCCTGCATCCAGGGGAACCCTCCACCAGGCCCCCACTCCTGTCTCCCTGCACCCCCACCCCCCAGCACTGTAGGGCACCCTCCACAAGGCCCCCACTCCTGTCCCCCTGCACCCCCACCCCCCTGCATCCAGGGGCACCCTCCACCAGGCCCCCACTCATGTCCCCCTGCACCCCCACCCGCCTGCATCCAGGGGCACCCTCCACCAGGCCCCCACTCCTGTCTCCCTGCACCCCCACCCCCCAGCACTCTAGGGCAACCTCCACCAGGCCCCCACTCCTGTCTCCCAGCAACCCCACCCCCCAGCACTGTAGGGCACCCTCCACCAGGCCCCCACTCATGTCCCCCTGCACCCCTACCCCCCTGCATCCAGGGGCTCCCTCCATCAGACCCCCACACATGTCTCCCTGCACCCCCACCACCAGCACTCAAGGGCACCCTCCACCAGGCCCCCACTCCTGTCCCCCTGCACCCCCACCCCCCAGCAGTGCAGGGCAACCTCCACCAGGCCCCCACTCATGTCCCCCTGCACCCCCACCCCCCTGCATCCAGAGGCACCCTCCACCAGGCCCCCACTCCTGTCTCCCAGCACCCCCACCCCCCAGCCATGCGATTTGCCTCAGTACGTGTATTCCAGGGGTGCGTGGGTAGTCTCACATGCGATTCCATCAGGGTACGTGTATTATGGGTCTGCGTGAACTTCCACTCGCGATATCAGCAGGGTACATGTATTACGGGGTTTGCGGGAAGTTCCACACGCGGTTGCCCTGGGTACATGTATTTAGGGGTGCGCGGGAAGTTTCACATGCGAATTTGCAGGGTACGTGTATTTCGGTGTGCGCGTGAAGTTCCACACGTGACTGGGCCTGTGAGAGTGGGATACATGTATTCCAGGGGTGGGCGGGAATATTTACTCGCGACTGGGCCTGGGAGAGCGTGTTACGTGTATTCCTGGGGTGGGCGGGAAGATTTACACGGTCGCCTACAACGCGCCAAAAAAAAAAGGTCCAATCCTGAAACACGTACACCAGCATGAAGCAGGCGCACGTTCCGCGCAGCATAAAAGAGTGTGCAAACAACAAACAAGCTCAGACGCCAGGATGAATATACCGTTCCTAGCAGCAATGGCCGTGGGATACCGCAGGAGGAGGAGAAGGATAGTCAGGGCCAGAATCTTCACACCCAGAACCAGCCTATTTGGTATGCCTGATGACCAGGTGTATGGGAGGTACAGATTTCCACCACATAATACTGGACCTGGTCAGTGAGTGGGAGGATGACCTCACATCACCCACCCTGTGCTCCCAAGCACTCAGCCCCCTGGAGAAGGTCCTCAATGTACTGCACTTCTTGGCTACCGGATCATTTCAGCGGACAAGTGCCATAGTGGGGGGGGTGTCACAGGCCACGCAGTCATGGTGCCTACACCAGGTGTTGGCCATCATCACTGCATGCCCATCAGTCCGCAGGTACATATACCTGCCCAGAACACCTGCAGAAAGGCAGGCTGTCAGCCAGGATTTCTACATGGTGGCACAATTCCCCAAAGTGCTATGTGCCATTGATTGCACCCATGTGGCTCCACGTCCCCCCAGGGCCTCTGAGCACATGCATAGAAACCGCAAGCACTGGCATTCCATCAACGTCCAGGTAGTATGTGATGCCAAGGGAATCATCACCTCAGTATATGCCAACTATCCAGGGTCCACCCACGACAGCTTCATTTACAGGATGTCAACCCTAAACGAGGACATGGAAGCTGGGCGGCATGGCGATGCATGGCTGCTTGGTGAGTAGAAATGCCACAGCAAACGCATGCATGACAGATACAGATTAATGTCAATACCCCACTAATGATCCCCATCACCACCTCCCCAGGGGACAGTGCCTACCCTCTGAGCACACACATGATGACGCCAATTCGGAACCCCATCACACCTCCCGAGGTAAGATACAACACAGCCCATATTGCAACACGGGGCATAGTGGAGCGCACATTCAGAGTGCTCAAGTCACGCTTTCGCTCCCTTAACCGTTCTGGTGGTCAGCTGTTATACGCTCCCCCAGTAGTGTGCAGGATCATAGTGGCAGCATGTGTCCTGCACAATGTTGCAACACGCCGGGGCCTGGCTGTGGACATGGTGGTGCCCCCACATCCCCAACCACTCGCACGCCCGCTGCGCATGGGAGGGGAAAGGGCATGGGGTGAGGCAGCCCGTACGCAGCTGGTGGCTAATTACTTCACATAGAAAGCACACCCCTGTGGAGTGCACACAGCCCTGGCACATACCATCTGACAATCAATGATGACTCAATCTGACAATTCTGATGAATTAAGGGACAGTCAACTGTCAGAACCATAGCTGCCTGAGATTGTTCATCTGGAAGTGTCACAATGTGTGCATCCTTACCTACACAAACACCACCAATGCAGTGTCATCAAAAGACACACTTCCATGCAGCAAAAATGAATACCCACTTGCAAAATACAACATGAGAACAGCGCCATGTCACCCAACCCCTCCCCGGCACGGTCACACAACACACCATGGCATGTCATGCAATGTGAGAGCAAACAAATTAATCCCCACAACATGACCCAAGTGTCACCAACTACAGTGTCCCTAATGGAAACTGGCCACACATGAAATGCTCACAGTAATGCAGGACCAACAACACACATTACCAAATACTTACCAATAATACCAATCACCTACACAACCTCCAACCTACCATAAACATGACAGTACGGACTTAAAAAATTGGTAGCCTCACTACCTGATAATTCCAGCACTTCGAACACTTCCAACTATACAGTGTTAGCGCCACGCAAAAGTGTAGGTGCACTGCTTACAACATGGACTCCAGTTCCAAAGTAGACCGTCTTGTGAAGACATGAGAAATGGACCTGCAAATTAGGAGGATGAGATGGATGCAGAGGCACATATCAATACACCATGCAGTGTACAATACAACAACAATATGCACTAGGAATGTATACACAGTATTGACTACAAACTGCCCACACATCAAATGGGAGTCCAACGTCACCGTGTAAGTCAATGTCACTTGGGCACACCCTTTGCAAGCCCATGGAAACGGGAAGCAGGAGGGGTGTGTGTCACACAAACCCAAGCATCTGACCCAAATTCAGGACAAGCCTGCATGTGCCCAGCCACAATACAGTGTATGCCCATGGGAGCCACACGAGGCAACACACTGTCCAAAAAATCAAGAATCAAAACTTTAAAAAAAAAACAAAAATAAAAAATCAAAAATGGCCATGAATGGGCCCGAGGGGGTGGGGGAGGCCACCCAGGAGGTCCGAGGACAGGGTGCACACCAAAACCCACCTGTGTGGATCTTGCGGAAAAAAAACACCTCCATGGGCTCATGGCCTGCACGGCTACCCTATTGTGGGAGAATCGCTGCTGTCGCTCTCCTCACCCTCTGCAGCTGCATCAGAAGGTGGTGGCACTATGGGAGGCAGCCCACGCAAAGCCCTAGTCTGGTCCTCCATGGCAGCAAGCATGGGGGTGTGGAAGGTCTGGTTTTAGAGGATAATTGTGCGGAGGTCCCCATGCAACAACTCACGGGACGCCCAGACCTCCTCCCTAGTTGCCTGCATCTCAGCTGAGAGCGTACGTGTGAGCTGCTCCAGCTGCTGTTCTGTCCTCATGTTAGCTGAAGCCTCAAGCTCAACCAGAGTTGCCCTGAGTTGACGTAGTTCCACCCTCAGGGCTTCCCTGTGGCCCTGGGACTCAATAGAAATGGCTTCCCGCAGAGTCTCCAGTGCCGCCCGCCTGTCCCTGTTGGGCGCCAACATGTCCTCCCTGTGTGACTGGCTAATGGAGTCTGTTGCCTGCTGTAGTTATTCAATTAGCCTTTCTTGGGGGACAATGGAAGTGGCCACCCTATCCATGGCCTGAGCCATCATCTCAGTTGATGCTGCCTGTTGGTTTGCCATTCCGTATATGGATTTCTCCCATGCGGTATTGCCAGGTGGCGTATGGCCACCGCGTCGGCGGGCACCACACCTGTCTGGGGCAAGGCGAACTGCGCCTTGCTGTGCCGGCACTGCCTGAGGCTGCAGGACTGCATTCCCCCTTTAATCTGCTGGCCCAGGAACAGGATCAGATGTATCGGAGTGTGACTCTGCATCCGTAACCACCAAAGGCGGACCTACCAACACTGACTGCCCCATTGAGGGTTCTACCCCTGGTGCAGGTGGGTTGGACAGTACAGAATCCCTCCCAGAAACACTTACCTGCGACGGCACATAGGTCTCATCATCCGAATCGACACCTGAATAGAGCTCGGGGGAGGTGCACCCAGAGACACCCCTTGAGATGACGGTCTGCAGCAAGTGTGGGTTCTCACCCACCACCACACCACGTCCCTCACTGGTGCCTGGTCGGGCCTGAGACCCCTCCTGGGTTTGCACCATCTCCACAACCCCAGCAGTATCAAGTGCGTCATCCTCTGCAAAGACATGAAAGAAAAGAAATGGGAACAGGCATTAGCACCATGGAACAGAATTAGGGCTGAGAAGCAACAGAAACAGTAATTCATTGACACATGTCCCACATGACTATAACCCTCCCATGCATGCACTGTCACTGCGTATGAAGGGGAGGCAAATGGCACACATTGATGACACCAAGATGGAAGACCAACAAATTTGCTGCATGCTGCCTAGCAGTGCCATCACACATTGGCCTGTGATTGGCATGTCCAATACACATACATGACACATGCCATCACACAGATGACATGTACCCTAACCATGTCACACATGTGACAATAGGTCTGAGAAATGCCTAGTGAAAGTGGTGGAATGCAGACAATCAGCCTGAATGAACACAGAATGACATGCAACTATGTTGTGGCAAGATGACACTTCAAGGGCAACTGGCGTGAGGTTGGGCTGAATGTCTACTGTTGCCAGAAGGGATACTGCAACACCCAAATCCTGGTGCACAGAATGTATTGGATGAAGCACATGGGTGACCCAAACCACTCAGGCACACACCCCCTCACCTGGCACTCAATCAGAAACACTCACACACACACCATGCACATGGATGACACACACATGCATGTGCACTCACCGGACAATGCCTCGTAATCTGGCAGGTCTCCCACGCCTTGGATCTGTTCCTCCGTGACGTAGGTCCCAGCAACATACTCATGTGGAGTGAGTTCTATGTCCTCTGCCGGAGACCCACCTCCAGTCACTAGAGTTGCGGCATGACTTGAGGCCAGCTTTTTCTTTGCCCTGCACTTGCACTTAAGGTCATTCCAGCGCTTGTAGCAATCATTAGCTGTGCGCCTCACGAATCCAAGGGCACTTATGAGTTCCGCAATGGTCTGCCAGTGTGCCCGACGTTGTGCAGGTGTGGTCTTGCATCCTGCAGTAATCACCATTTCGCTGTCATGTGCGGACACATACTCCACAAGTGCATCAAGTTCGGCCTGATTGAAGCTGGGCTTCCTTGGTGGGCCGGACTGTGTAGCCGTGTCTTGGGCATCAGCCTGTACTGGACAAGCACTCTTCCTCTTCCGCTTGGAAGCTGGTGGTGATACTGAGTGTCCTACGCCGCTCTGGACACTAGGGGCAGAAGCCCCGGTGGACTGTGGACTAGGAGTGTGGGAATGAACACTCACCATGGGACTTGGTGCAGGCATTAGCTGAAGTGTGATGTAGTCAGGGGGAACGTCAGCAGGATGGACTAGGACCGACACTGTCCTGGCTGGGAGACTCAGAGCTGGGGTGGATGGAGCCGCAGCTGCCCCTGCAGCCTCCCCACCCTGCCTACTCGGGGCAGCAGATGACATAGCTGCCCCTGATCCACGTGGGCTGGTGACACCAACGTGCACCGCCACACGTGGCCTAGACCTGCTGACCTGGAAGTCATCCATGGAGTCACCCTGTGCCAGGTCTGGTGCCACAATGGGCTGGTCCAACAAGGGCTGAGCAGGGATGGTGTCAGCCACGTTACCCTCAATCAGGGGGGGCATGGGTGTCCCTGACTGGTCACCCACACATGGGGGGGCTAGGGGCACCCTGCAAGTCCTGGCCATGTCCCATACCGTATCCACCATGGCCACCTCTTGTGGCTCGCCCACCTTTGCAACCCTTACCGCATGCTCGCCTCCCAACCATGGCACTGATGTTGTTGTGCGTATGGGAGTTGCAGTAAACTATTGTCCTGGGCAATTGGGGGTCAAAGGGGTAGGGTACTAGATGGAATTCGTACCCTAGTGCTCTAGCAAGGCTGTATGTGACCCCTGGGGGAAGATGACGGGTCACGCAAAGCACAGGCCCCCTGAAAAAGGGAGATAATGTGCACGCAACCCCTCCTAGACCACGTGCGTGGAAAAAAAAACCCTGCACTACGCTGTGGCACCCAGAAACACAAAAATGAATGTATGCGTGTCACACGCAGCCTAGACTGACCTCTGAAGGGGTAGGCAACACACGGGGCAAGCACAGATGTCAAATATGTGCGCGACTCACCGTCTGCCAGGAAATATCGCGTGAAAAATATGCACATGTGCGCGTTGGCAACACCCCCACCAAAAGAAGAATTGTACGCTGTCTGAGGAGACAGGACAACAGGAGAAGTGAACGCTGTTTGAGGAAACAGGCCCAGGAAAAAGACAAGAAGAGAAAAAGCTGTCAGAGGTAACAGGGAGTACGAACTTGGAACGCCGTGAAGTAAATCGCGTTTGAACCGACAAGAAGTACAGATTTCACCCACTCGCTCTCCACGAAAAGCACGTACAAGGAAATGGCGTTCTACACGTACCTTTTAAAGATGCCCCCACGTCCAGCGTCACTTCCGCGTGTACGCGCTAAGGCCCCATCCTCCAATTACACGAGCTGACACTCTGACGTGCAGTCATTGGACGTGTAACATGCACCCGTCTACAGGGAAACGCCCGCGCACACACGTCACAGACGCGCATACGCGCTGGTGGCCTTTGGGCCAATGAATTCACGTACGTGTGCTGACGCGCTTACGCGCTAAGGCCCTTTCCTCGAATTACACGCAGACGTGCTGGATTTTCACATGCCAATTCACTCCGTATCAAGCTTGCCACGCATAAGCACATGGAAGACCACGCTCCTGCCCAGAAAGCCGAATTACTGCCCCCCAGTGCCCCGAGCACGCTCCCACCTGCCATCTGCTGCTGCCTGATTGCCTGCTGCCCACGTGCCCTGCCATTTGCTGCCTGCACCTCAGCCAGGGGTGCTGTTGCTGTGACCACCCCTGCTGGAACCGAAGACTCCCGACTGGGATTCCATCGCTCCACAAACCAGTCCCAGGACCCAGTTGCCCACCCACTCCTGCCTCTGGGGTTGTCATGTCGGGCACTGCAACATCTGGCACCACTGACAACCCCCGGCCAGAGAGGCAGAGGGGCAGTAGGATGCCCTCTTCGGAAGGTTGCGCGCCGTCAAGGAAGGACGGACTCGGATCTGGACGGACATCGTGACTGCCATCAACGCGGAGGGGGTGGCAGTCCGACTATTCCATCATGTCAAGAAGCACTGGGAGGACTTCAGGTCCAGGACCCTCAACAAGGCCCGGCACCTCTTGAAGGCAGCGGATTCTAAGGGGCGTCGGGGCCACTTGTCGGACCATCAGATGAGGGTCCTGGAACGCATATCACCAGCGCTCCATGTCCAGGTCCTTGAGAGGCAGACCCGTGTGGAGTCGAGCGGTAAGTGTACATGCATCATGATTGTGTGCTGTGCGTGTGGTGATGTGCCAGCAGTGTGCAGGTTGCACATGTGTTTTTATGGGGCCAAGTATGGTGGGGTGTACAGGGCCGTGAGGCTAACACATGCGAGGGCAGTCATGTTTGAGACATGGATGGTGCTTGTGTGTGTAGGCTTGCATGCCAAATGCAGTTGTGTGGGCAAACATGTTTGGATGAATGTGTATGTAAGTAGGCATGTTCGTGATGTCACAAATGGATGTTGTTTTCAGCTGCATGTATCAGCACTGTGTACATGTGCATGTGTGTGTATTTGACAAGGGTGCAACAGTGTTGCAACATGGATGCATGTGACAGCGGGATGTGGAAGCCTGATTGGCAGATGTGACATGGATGCCAATCTGAACACTGCCACAGTTGGCAGAGGTGTACACATGCATGCAAGTGTGGTGGTGTGTGTGCATGTGTAGTGCACTCACTGTGTTGCATGTGATGTCTGGCTCGCCTTTGCCTGCTCATGCTGTTGTATGTGTATGGATGGTGCTAACTGTTGCGATATGGCTGTGGTATGGCTCATGTGTGCGAGTTGAAATGACATGTGTGTTGGGGATTGTGATGCCATGTCTGAGGTTTGCCAATGCCACTCATGTACAACTGTCATGTGTGTATGTGTCCATTGTACAGTGCCCTGATGCCTGTGTTTTATTTCTCCCTGTCTGCAGCGTCAACTGATGAAGAGGGTGGAGAAGGTGCTGTGGAGCACAGCGGCGGGGATCGCACCGCAAGCCGGAGACATAAGGCCCGGCTCCCCTCCCAGGTTGTGATCTCGTCGGGGAGTGAGGAGTCCGGTGCCGCGTCCCAGGCCGCAGCTGCCGGGGGGAGGTCCAAGAGGCGGAGGTCGGAGTTGGACTCCTCGGCAGCAGAAGGGGCAGCTGGGACCCCACAGGGCCCAACGGGGGAAGTTGGCACGGAGTCATCCAGGTTGGTGGGGGGTTTGGTGGAGGAGGAGGCCATGCAAGCGACAGAGACGGGGTCTGGAGGTGGGGATTCCACTGGTGCTAGTGGTGCAGTGCAGGACCAGGGACAGGAGGCAGCACAGGCCGCCACAGAGGTGCCTGTGTGCAATCCTGTCCCTGATCCTGTCACTGCATCATCTTGCACCAGCAGGGATGCCTACGTCCAGACCCGTTTTCAGGCAGGGGATGAGCTCACAACAACTGGCCTTCCTCTGCCTGCGGACGTGGCTCTCCAGGTACGGGCTGAGCCTGTCCTGACTGGTGTGGCATTGCGTCAACGGACCATGCGAGGTGACCTGCAGTCTTTTCATGAGGAGATTGCACGTCATCTCGAATGGCCCGTTGACCGCGTCAGCCTCCTGGGACAAGTCGCCCTGGCCGGATTCCTCCGTTTGCTGCAGCTTGCTCCGACCCCCTCCTCAACTGAACACCCTATGCGCCAGTCGTCCTCCGTGCCATCTTCCCACCCATTTGTCACCTGGGTGCCCTGCGGAGCTGCCTCTGACGGTGCGGCCAGGCTGGTGGAGGAGGCATCCCTGCCACAGTCGGGCGTCGGACGTCCAGCAGGGGTGGCCACATCAATGACTGCACCCCAGCCGGTGGAGAATGTGCAGGCAGCAGGAGCCAGGGCACGGGCAGAGGCACAGCAGCAACAGCAACGAGGTGGGAGCCATGATGGCTCGGGGCCTTTGACATCGGAGGGGCAGGCATCGGCAGGAGGGCAGGAGGACCCAGGATGGGAAGTGTCTTCCGTGGGGCAGCGGTTGGGCCACGCCATAGATGCGGAGCGGCAGCGGGCGGAAGAGGCACGGCTCACGATGGTCAGGGCGGAGAACTCCATGCGGAGGGCCCTGAGGCGGGCCGAGTGCCTCGAGGAAATCCGCAGGGAGTTGGAGGTGAACATGTCGTCGGCCCTGCGGGCCCTCGGGGCCATGGAGGAGGACCGCCTCCGGGACATTGAGAAGGAGTTTGATGATGCCCTGGCCCGGAACATCCCGAAGTGAGCCGTCGGATTAGCCCGCTGCCATTGTAAATAGTTCTGTAGTTAGTGTTAGGTTTCCTTTGCTTTTTTATATTTTTTGGACCTTTTGGACAATGGGCCACATTTTTGTATATAGTTATTTTTTTTTAGGTAGTCTTATTAGATAGGTTTAATTTCTTCTGTTGGGATCATGGACCCTGGATTGTTTATCTGTATATAGTTGACTGTTGGGATTTTTTTTTTTTTCATTTTGATTTTACCCATGGAGCAATGGTTTTTGGTTTTAATTTTCCATTGGATTTGCTTTTGTGAACTGTGACTTTGGACACCTTTCCTTTGGATTATGATTTGTGGTTTTACATTATTTTACGTACATGCTGCTTTTTGTTTTTAATTCACATTTTCGTTTGTTTCTTTTTAATTCCATTTATGTTGCTTTTAATATATATTTTTTCATCATACTTCAATGTGTAGTATCGTCTCATTGGTTTCATGCATGTCAGCATATGGGTTTTGACATTCCCTGACACCCATTGTGTGCATGTGAGGGAGATGTGTTCATTTACATACTTGCCATAGGGGTTGTATCATGTAATTGGCCTTTCTAAGTGGGTGGATGCAATACTTGGGTGGGTGTTTGGCATGTGGAGGCTGCCCATAAGGGCCAGCGATCTAGATTGTGATGACGTGTTGGCTGGGGGACATGTGTGGGGGCCTGCTGGCAGGTGCCCCTGACTGTTCGGGGGTGGATGTGCAGGGAGACATGAGTTGGACATGAGTGGGGGCCTGGTGGAGGGTGCCCCACAGTGCTGGGGGGTGGGGGTGCAGGGAGACAGGAGTGGGGGCCTGCTGGCAGGTGCCCCTGACTGGTGGGGGGTGGGGGTGCAGGGAGACAGGAGTGGGGGCCTGGTGGAGGGTGCCCTGCACTGCTGGGGGGGTGGGGGTGCAGGGAGACAGGAGTGGGGGCCTGGTGGAGGATGCCCCTGGATGCAGGGGGTGGGGGTGCAGGGGGACAGGAGTGGGGGCCTGGTGGAGGGTGCCCCACAGTGCTGGGGGGTGAGGGTGCAGGGGGACATGAGTTGGACATGAGTGGGGGCCTGGTGGGGGGTGCCCCACAGTGCTGGGGGTGGGGGTGCAGGGGGACATGAGTTGGACCTGAGTGGGGCATGGTGGAGGGTGTCCTGCACTGGAGGGGGATGGGGGTGCAGGGAGACATGAGTTGGGCCTGAGTGGGGGCCTTCTGGCAGGTGCCCCTGACTGGTGGGGGTGGGGGTACAGGGAGACAGGAGTGGGGGCCTGGTGGAGGGTGCCCTGCACTGCTGGGGGGTGGGGGTGCAGGGGGACATGAGTTGGACCTGAGTGGGGGCCTGCTGGCAGGTGCCCCTGACTGCTGGGGGGTGGGGGTGCAGGGGGACAGGAGTGGGGGCCTGTTGGAGGGAGCCCCACAGTGCTGGGGGGTGGGGGTGCAGGGGGAAATGAGTTGGACATGAGTGGGGGCCTGGTGGAGGGTGCCCCACAGTGCTGGAGGGTGGGGGTGCAGGGGGACAGGAGTGGGGGCCTGCTGGCAGGTGCCCCTGACTGGTGGGGGTGGGGGTGCTGGGAGACATGAGTTGGACATGAGTGGGGGCCTGCTGAGTGGGGGTTGGGGGTGCAGGGAGACAGGAGTGGGGGCCTGGTGGAGGGTGCCCTGCACTGCTGGGGGGTGGGGGTGCAGGGAGACAGGAGTGGGGGCCTGGTGGAGGGTGACCCACAGTGCTGGGGGGTGGGGGTGCAGGGGGACAGGAGTGGGGGCCTGCTGACAGGTGCCCCTGACTGGTGGGGGGTGGGGGTACAGGGAGACAGGAGTGGGGCCTGGTGGAGGGTGCCCTGCACTGCTGGGGGGTGCGGGTGCAGGGAGACAGGAGTGTGGGCCTGGTGGAGGGTGCCCCACAGTGCTGGGGGGTGGGGGTGCAGGGAGAAATTAGTTGGACATGAGTGGGGGCCTGCTGGCAGGTGCCCTTGACTGGTGGGGGGTGGGTGTTAGGGAGAATTCTCTGTTTAGTCTGAATTTCCTAACCTAGTGAGTCCCCCAGCAGCTTTGCTGGATTTCTGGAGTTTGTTTTTTTCCATCCTGCCAAGAGTGACTCTTTTCCTCCCACTCTTGGACATGAATGTGTGTAATTCCTTTAAATGTCAATGTGTTCTATGGGCTATGGGGTCTTTTACTCCATAGGGTCTCATATGTTTTTCTATGTGTGTTACACCGCACCCTACGTGCCGTAACACTGGGGCGTCCTAGCGGACCTCCACCATAGACTCCATACCCGGGGACTGACTACTGTCTCCCCGGGCATGTAAAGTCACCATTGGCTTTACTAGACCTAAATTTACTAACAGAACAAGTACAAACCATCTTATTGTGGACGTACTAGTAGGGGTAATTCAATTACTCCTGGATCTGTTACTCGAGGGGGCACTGTCCCGTCCCCCCTCGTCGAGTTTTGGCTGGTGGCAGTGGAAACTACTTGTTATGTTCGACCCTGAACATAACCCTATGGGATTCGTCCCATTGTTAGAGATTGATACTTTTCCTCGTTAATTTCTAACGTACCACCGGTCTACTTATCTTAAATAAGTTTATCGGATGGTATTTTCTGCCAGAACTCGGTTTTTAAAATGGCGTCTGTGTTCGTCTCTGTGAATCCTAAACCAAAGGTTGAGCCCTTTGTTCCACTTTTGGCGGGCCTCTGTACAGAGACCCTCCAAAGTGGTGCCATTCTGTCTGGGTTACCACAGGGGTGTGGGAGGGGGTTTAGGCACCCTGGGCCGAGTTGCCTTGCCAACTCCGGTCGCACTCTGGTGTGATTGGCCCAAGTGGTGAGCCTCCCCGCTCACCACTTAGCATGTGTTGATTGACAGCTAGGCTGAATGAATGGGGGTTTTCTGCATAAAAGCAGGGCTTTTGGGACTGGATCTTCAGAAGTCACCACAGGACCTAAGAATCCGACGAGGGTAACGCTGAGCAGACCTGCACGACGACACCTCCGGTGGAGCCCTGCGGAACCGACTCACCACTTCCCGACGACAGAGGAGATCTCCCTGCCGGAGAGTCTCTTCCCCTGACTGGTGGGAACAACCAGTCCCCTTTGCTTTTTCTTCGCCTCAGGACGCAGTGGTCGAATTGCCCGTGCAGAGCACCTCGGCAACCGGATAGCCACTACCCCTGTACCGCGACCAAAAGGTGGTGCCTTGTGACGGAGCACTCCGCGGCTGGTCTCTTCCCTGGTGGTGCACCGGACTTCACTTTTCTTCGACGACGAGATCATCTCTACTCTTGGCAAAGACCCGACCTGCATCCACCACCAGGAACAAGTGTCCCCGCCGGAGCTGTCTCTCTACAAACAAGGTACCGTGTCCGCCTGGCTTCCCTTTCGATCGGTTCGAGTGAGGTGTCTTAATCCTCTCCTTTCCGTTGGGTCGCCTCCAAGCTTTCTCACGCATTGTTCTGAACTGGTTCAATCTGCCGATAACAATTTGCTACAAAGACTCGAACGCATTTCCACTAGAGACTTTTTGGGACATATCGCCTTGCCTCTCTCCGAGTGGGCCTGGCCTCTGAACTTTATGATCTATTGTGGTTCTTGCCTTCTTGCCTTGCATTTTTCCCGTGAAGTATTGAACTGTGTTGATTTCGTAACTTGCTTATTTGTCTCTCCCGTCCTAACTAATATTAGAGTGCCATCTAGGTTGAGGCATACACCTCTGTCTGCAAATAAGTGATGCTGGTAGAACCTAGACTTGTCGAAATATTGCTAGGGGGATTGATTGTTTCTTCTTCGTAGAGTAATTGTGATTGAAGTGTTTGCCGTGATAGTGCCATAGTGTTTTTCACAGGTGTTCCGTTATAAATAAATACCTTAATATCTTTACACTGAGTCTCGTTGCGTGTTTGCTTGTCTCACTGTGAAGAATTGCCCTATCTTGTATACTCCACATACTGCTTAACTCTTCTTGAGGGAAGTCTGACTGCTCAGCCACAGCTACCAAGTGAATCTGTGTGGTACAGACTGCTACCAAGTGGGTTTACTGCCAAACACCTGTAGTCCTAAATCTTTTGCAGTGGTCCCAGAGGGAACTGTACAGGTTTCCGCCTAACACTGGTGTACAGCGGTGGGATTTGTATAGAGTATACAGTTTAGAGTTCTTTTCGACACTTTAGGATAACTAACCACAAAGCTAGAACTAAAAAGCAACTTTCAAAAACATGTCTACGATGGAAACTTACAGTCAAGAATCCTTGTCAGGTGAAAATACTGAGAGTTTGCGAGCTCTCTGTAGGCAAGAGAATCTTTCTGTAAGAGGCAAGAAGTTAGAATTAATAGAGAGATTGCTGGCGAACCAAAGTCTGGGTACTGGTTCAGAGGAACCAATTTCTCCAGCAAATGTAGATAACAGTGATGGTGTTGATCTGAATCGTAATTCTGATGATAGCGATGAAGAGGCTGACGAGGACGGAGAGGCTAACGAAACTGTCTCCCCTGCTCCTCTACCTGCCTTACCAGCTGTGCCTACGGGGCCCATACCAGGTCCCACAAGTAACCCTGCTTATTTTGAACTTGAAAAAATGAAGCTCGAATTAGAATACAAACGGTTCTTGGCTCAATCTGAACGAAAACAAGAGCTCGAGTTCAGACGGATGAATGCCCAGGCTGAGCAGAAGCAAGCTGAGTTAAGACTCAGGGAAATAGAACTTAATCACGAGTTAGAGATGAAAAAGTTGTCTATAGAAAATGCTTCTCTCTCCTCTGGTTCCTCTAAGAGCTCCAGTCCCAAAAGACCCCGGATGCCGAAGGAATTAGTGGGTATGTATGAACCGAGATTGGATGTGTTGGATTGGTTAAAACTGTTTGAGTACAATCATGGGCTCCAGGACATCACCGGGAATGATTTACTTCCCTGGTTGTTCTCTAGGCTCCCTCCTGTTGCGACTGATGTGGTAATGGAGTTGGGGGAGGCGGATAAGACGGATTACGAAAGTGTGAAACTAGCTTTAACAGCTAGATTCAGGAAGACCTCTTCCCAGTATCTTAAGAGGTTTAGAACCCTCAAAAAGCATGATGGTACCCCTTGGGCTGCCTGGGTGAGTGAAGGGTTGGAAAACTTAGAGGGATGGATTAAGGGTTACAAAGTGATCACTTATGAGGGTATGAAGAATCTTTTTATGTTGGAGTCGATTTATGATGCCTGTTCTCCTGAGCTCAGACAACACTTGGCTGATTCGAAGGATTTGGATTCCCGGACGCTAGCTAAGGCTGCTGACTTATGGGTTGCCAACAGGGCTACTCATAAGGATTCTGGGGCAACTCAGAAAAAGGATGAGGGAAAACAGCCTAAAAAAGACTCAAAAGAGAATTCGAATAACTCAAATTCCAAAGAGGGCCCCAAACAAAACCAGAAGGGTAAACAACCGAGAAAACCACAGCAGAATAGTGTGTCTTCTGGTGCCAAACCGGAAGGAGGTCAGAACAAGCCACCATTCCAAAAAGCGTTCGGTAAATGCTTTTTTTGTGGCTCGACTGACCACGTGAAAGGAGATCCCAGATGTAAGGGTAAACCTTCAGGGGTCCAGCTTGTCTCCTTAGCCTTCACTCCAGAGGAGGAAGTCCAAATGGCAAGTGGAAACTTTCTACTGCTAGCTGACGAACCCATTGGAGTCTCAGCCAGTGTTTCTTTAATAATAATAATTTGGCACTTATATAGCACTACGAACCCTCAGGTATCTGAGCGCTGCTTATTATTACCCACGGTGTGTGGTTCTCATTTATCGACCTCGGAAGGATGAAAGGCTGAGTTTGGCCCCGCCGGGATTCGAACCTGCGTTAGCAGGCTCTGCAAGGATATCAAAGCGAGCGCTCTACTCGCTGTGCCACTTGACCGGCTTTAGTATCTCTGAGGTTGTGGGAACAACAGAATTTAGATGTCTATAATTCTATCCCCGATAATACTAAGGAGTATTATAAGGACAGTGTCCAGGTGAATGGTCAGGAGACTCCTGCCATTAGGGACACTGGGGCCAGCATAACTGTGGTGGATAAATCGTTTTTTCAGGCTGAGGATGTTGCTAAGGCACCCAAACGCCTCACCAAGTTAGCTGGAGGGCCTGTGCAGATGCTTCCCCAATTACCAGTTCTCATCCAGTGTAACGACATGACTGTGAAGATACCTGTCAGCATACAGAGTGAGGTACCAGGACGCGTACTGTTGGGTAACGATTTGAAAACCCTCGGAGTTGTATCGCATACTCCCAGACCTCCTAGTAAACGGTTACAGGAGCTAACCAGACCCGCCAGAGAGAGGACCATGCGCGGTACTCTCCAGGAGATGATGAAGAAAGAAATCACTCCTGCTCCACTGGAATTGTCGGCAGCTGTCTCCAAGAAATCAGAAGCGAAAGGGAAACCTAAGACTTCTATCCCGAAAACCAGCAGCCAGCATTTCAGTGCAGCCAACACGGACTTCCCTGCGGTTGTCCAAAGTTACACCCGTAACTCCACCTCCAGCTGAGGCTGAGAGGGAGGTACAACCCTGTGTGGTAGAATTAGACTCTGAGGAAGAGCTAATAGAAGGCCAGGAACTCATTGGAGATCTGGATCCTGTTGACCATCCTGAGCTGCAGTCTTTACTGGCAGAGGGTGGACCCAGCAGGGCAGACTTCAGTAAGGGACAGAGGGAATGTCCAACTCTGGAAGGTCTTCGCCACCAGGCAGAAGCTCGGGCTGAAGGGCAAGAGCCTGGGAAATACAGGTTGCACTGGGAAGATGGCCTCTTCTACAGTGAACCGACCGAGTCTGCCCCTGGAGACTACAAACTACTTGTAGTACCCCAAGAGAACAGACCACAGTTCTTGCAGTTAACCCATGAGATTCCTTTGGCTGGTCACTTGAGCCTCAAGAAGACTAAGGAAAGGCTCTCTCTCTACTTCTATTGGCCAAAGATGGGGGCCGAAGTAGAAAAACACTGCAGGAGCTGCCACACCTGCCAGACCTCTGGTAAGGTTGGCTCCAAGAATGTGGCACCTTTAGTGCCTCTCCCAGTTGTGGGAGTCCCATTTGAGAGAGTAGGGATTGACATTGTTGGTCCCCTTGATCCTCCAACCGCCTCAGGCAACAGGTTTATACTTGTTGTAGTAGACCATGCTACTAGGTATCCTGAGGCAATTCCTATGAGGACTGTTACAGCTCCGGCTGTGGCTAAGGCCCTCCTTGGTATTTTTACTAGGGTTGGGTTTCCTAAGGAAGTAATCTCTGACAGGGGGTCAAACTTTATGTCCCACTACATGAAAGCCATGTGGAAAACCTGTGGAGTTACTTACAAGTTCTCAACAGCTTACCACCCACAAACCAATGGGTTGGTAGAACGTTTCAACCGAACCATGAAGAGCATGATAGGTGCTTTAGAAGAGCCCCTTAAGCGTAAGTGGGACCTTCTACTGCCATGCCTTCTCTTTGCTTATAGAGAAGTCCCTCAGGAGGGAGTAGGTTACTCTCCCTTTGAACTTCTCTATGGTCATCCCGTCAGAGGTCCATTGGCCCTGATTAAGGAGGGGTTGGAGAGTGCTCCTTCCCCCAAGCCAGTCAGAGTGACTGACTACGTGATAGGTCTCCGGAGGAGAATGTCGCACATGATGACGGAAGCAAGCGATAACTTGAAAGCTGGACAAGCATTGGTCAAGCACTGGCACAATCAAAAGGCTAACATGGTTGAGTTCGCTCAAGACCAGCTCGTTCTCGTTATGATCCCAACAAGGCAGAGGGACTTGCAAGATAAGTGGATGAGACCCTTCAGAGTTGTGGGTAAACTCGGAGAGGTTAACTATCTGGTGGACTTGGGCAATCCCAAGGAGGCTCCGACAGTCTTCCACACCAACCGCCTCAAAGCGTATGTCTCACGTCCTGATGTAGTAGCGTTGCTTCTAGCATCATCCGATGAAGAAGAAGAGAGTGAAGCTCTTCCGGATCTCCTCAGAGGCTTACCTTTAGACGAACAAATTGAAGGAGTAAATCTCTCCTCCAATCTGACACCCGAGCAACAAGAAAAGTGCAAATCCATGTTGAATCAGTTTGCCTCTCTGTTCTCGCTTTCACCAGGCTTGACCCATTGGGACCAGCATGACATACTCACTGGTGACTGTCTGCCAGTCAAAAGCAGAGGATACAGAATGTCAGAAAACGTACGAACCCACATCAAAGGTGAGGTCAGCAAGATGCTTGATCTCGGGGTAATAGAGCCCTCTACTAGTCCATGGTCTAGCCCAGTTGTGTTAGTACCAAAGGCCGGATCTAAAGAGCTTAGATTCTGTGTGGATTATAGAGCTCTTAATGCAGTCACCAAGACTGATGCCCACCCTTTGCCAAGAACAGATGAGTTGGTGGATAAACTTGGCGCCGCCAAGTTCCTCAGCACATTTGACTTGACGTCAGGCTATTGGCAAATAGCCCTGACAGACCATGCCAAGGAGAAAACTGCATTTTCTACCCCCGTTGGCTTATACCAGTTTAAGGTAATGCCTTTCGGATTGAAGAATGCACCTGCTACGTTTCAACGGATGGTAAACCAGGTTCTGAATGGGATGGAGGACTTCTGCATGGCATACTTGGATGACATCGCAGTGTTCAGCAATTCCTGGGAAGAACATGTAACCCACCTGAGAGATGTTTTGCAGGCTCTTGGACGAGCCAATCTGACCATAAAGGCGAGTAAATGCCAAATTGGACAGAGTAAGGTAGTCTATCTTGGACATGAGGTAGGACGTGGAGAAATAAGGCCTTTGCTCAGTAAGATTGAAGCTGTGCAAAATTGGACAACACCTACTACTCAGACCCAAGTGAGAGCCTTCCTAGGCCTCACTGGGTATTACAGGAATTTCATAGAGAACAATGGGACCATAGCTTCTCCACTGAATGTCATCTCCTCGCCCAAGTTTCCTAAACAGGTTAAATGGAACGAGGAGTGCAATCAGGCTTTTGAAAACCTGAAAAAGTCTCTTTGCCAAGCCCCAGTACTCAGAGCTCCTGATTACCGCCAACACTTCATTGTGCAGACAGATGCTTCAAATGTAGGAATAGGTGCCGTACTCAGTCAACTGGATGGGAAAGGTAGGGAGCACACCGTTTGCTTCATCAGCCGCAAGCTGAAGGATCCTGAAACAAGGTGGGCAACAATCGAAAGAGAGTACTTTGCTATCGTGTGGGCTCTGAAGAAGTTTGGGCCGTACTTGTATGGTTCTACTTTTGTCATTCAGACTGACCACCAACCCTTGAGATGGTTAATGCAAATGAAAGGGGAAAACCCAAAATCTATGGTCGATCTGCCTGCAAGGGTTTGATTTCACCATTGAGCACAGGTCAGGATGTCACCACCAAAATGCTGATGGTCTCTCTAGGATGTATGTCATCGACTAGAGGTATGAGATTCATCCTGGAGTGGATTAAATCCTCCTGTCCCTTAGTCTGGGGGGGGGCGAGTGTTAGGTCGAATTCTCTGTTTAGGCTGAATTTCCTAACTTAGTGAGTCCCCCAGCAGCTTTGCTGGATTTCTGGAGTTTGTTTTTTTCCATCCTGCCAAGAGTGAGACTCTTTTCCTCCCACTCTTGGACATGAATGTGTGTAATTCCTTTGAATGTCAATGTGTTCTATGGGCTATGGGGTCTTTTACTCCATAGGGTTTCATATGTTTTTCTATGTGTGTTAGACCGCACCCTACGTGCCGTAACACTGGGGCGTCCTAGCGGACCTCCACCATAGACTCCATACCCGGGGACTGACTACTGTCTCCCCGGGCATGTAAAGTCACCATTGGCTTTACTAGACCTAAATTTACTAACAGAACTAGTACAAACCATCTTATTGTGGACGTACTAGTAGGGGTAATTCGATTACTCCTGGATCTGTTATTCGAGGGGGCACTGTCCCGTCCCCCCTTGTCGAGTTTTGGCTGGTGGCAGTGGAAACTACTTGTTATGTTCGACCCCGAACATAACCCTATGGGATTCGTCCCATTGTTAGAGATTGATACTTTTCCTCGTCAATTTCTAACGTACCACCGGTCTACTTATCTTAAATAAGTTTATCGGATGGTATTTTCTGCCAGAACTCGGTTTTTAAAATGGCGTCTGTGTTCGTCTCTGTGACTCCTAAACCAAAGGTTGAGCCCTTTGTTCCACTTTTGGGGGGCCTCTGTACAGAGACCCTCCAAAGTGGTGCCATTCTGTCTGGGTTACCACAGGGGTGTCGGAGGGGGTTTAGGCACCCTGGACCGAGTTGCCTTGCCAACTCCGGTCGCCTCTGGTGTGATTGGCCGAAGTGGTGAGCCTCCCCGCTCACCACTTAGCATGTGTTGATTGACAGCTAGGCTGAATGAATGGGGGTTTTCTGCATAAAAGCAGGGCTTTTGGGACTGGATCTTCAGAAGTCGCCACAGGACCTAAGAATCCGACGAGGGTAACGCTGAGCCGACCTGCAGGACGACACCTCCGGTGGAGCCCTGCGGAACCGACTCACCACTTCCCGACGACAGAGGAGATGTCCCTGCCGGAGAGTCTCTTCCCCTGACTGGTGGGAACAACCAGTCCCCTTTGCTTTTTCTTCGCCTCAGGACGCAGTGGTCGAATTGCCCGTGCAGAGCACCTCGGCAACCGGATAGCCACTACCCCTGTACCACGACCAAAAGGTGGTGCCTTGTGACGGAGCACTCCGCGGCTGGTCTCTTCCCTGGTGGTGCACCGGACTTCACTTTTCTTCGACAACGAGATCATCTCTACTCTTGGCAAAGACCCGACGTGCATCCACCACCAGGAACAACTGCCCCCGCCGGAGCTGTCTCTCCACAAACAAGGTACTGTGTCCGCCTGGCTTCCCTTTCGATCGGTTAGAGTGAGGTGTCTTAATCCTCTCCTTTTCGTTGGGTCGCCTCCAAGCTTTCTCACGCATTGTTCTGAACTGGTTCAATCTGCCGATAACAATTTGCTACAAAGACTCGAACGCATTTCCACTAGAGACTTTTTGGGACATATCGCCTTGCCTCTCTCCGAGTGGGCCTGGCCTCTGAACTTTATGATCTATTGTGGTTCTTGCCTTCTTGCCTTGCATTTTTCCCGTGAAGTATTGAACTGTGTTGATTTCGTAACCTGCTTATTTTTCTCTCCCGTCCTAACTAATATTAGAGTGCCATCTAGGTTGAGGCATACACCTCTGTCTGCAAATAAGTGATGCTGGTAGAACCTAGACTTGTCGAAATATTGCTAGGGGGATTGATTGTTTCTTCTTCGTAGAGTAATTGTGATTGAAGTGTTTGCCGTGATAGTGCCATAGTGCTTTTCATAGATGTTCCGTTATAAATAAATACCTTAATATCTTTACACTGAGTCTCGTTGCGTGTTTGCTTGTCTCACTGTGAAGAATTGCCCTATCTTGTATACTCCACATACTGCTTAACTCTTCTTGAGGGAAGTCTGACTGCTCAGCCACAGCTACCAAGTGAATCTGTGTGGTACAGACTGCTACCAAGTGGGTTTACTGCCAAACACCTGTAGTCCTAAATCTTTTGCAGTGGTCCCAGAGGGAACTGTACAGGTTTCCGCCTAACACTGGTGTACAGCGGTGGGATTTGTATAGAGTATACAGTTTAGAGTGCTTTTTGACACTTTAGGATAACTAACCACAAAGCTAGCACTAAAAAAAACATGTCTACGATGGAAACTTACAGTCAAGAATCCTTGTCAGGTGAAAATACTGAGAGTTTGCGAGCTCTCTGTAGGCAAGAGAATCTTTCTGTAAGAGGCAAGAAGTTAGAATTAATAGAGAGATTGCTGGCGAACCAAAGTCTGGGTACTGGTTCAGAGGAACCAATTTCTCCAGCAAATGTAGATAACAGTGATGGGCCCTCATTACGACCCTGGCGCAAAGCGAAAAACGATGGCGGTAAACGATTACCGCCATCGTCTTCCGCTAGGGCCGATTACGACCCGTGACCGTAAACTACGATGTCATTAGCGGCATCGTAGCTAACGCTGCCGCTGACTGCGCCAAGGGCGCGCGCACGCGAACATCCACACCGTACTTAGCGCCATGGCGGAAAGGTACGCGAATGCCGACCCAAGCGGACATGCCCCTAACGCCATCACCCAGCCCGTTAAGTACCTTACCGCCATGGTGCTAATTACGCCATCGCGAACCAACCGTAAAGGGCCATGTAAAGTGAATGCAGCTGCCACAGGTGCACAGAAACAGCACAGGTGAAGGCAATACAGACTCAGGAAGTACAAAAAGAGCACACCCCACCCCTTCCCACACCCAGTCACACTCCACAATGATACCAATAGGACTAGCAATGTTGGGGCTGGAGGACCTGATAGCAATGCGAGTGCTACAACAGCAACTACAACAACAACAACAACAACAACAACAACAACAGGCTGCACAGAGGAGACGCAGGAGGAGAAGGAGGGCAAGGCAGGCCCAGCAAGCCCCACCAGCACAGCCAGTGCCACCACGCAGGCAGGCCACAATCCCACGCATCAGAGCCAGCCCATTCAACCTCACCGCTGAGCAGATCCACACCCTGTACCGACTGGACCGGGACACCATCACCACCATTGTGGACATGATACACAATGACATCGTCAGCATGATTGAAACACCCACTGCCCCCCCTCCCTACTGAAGGTAGTGTCCGTGCTCCACTTCCTGGCCACAGGCACCTACCAGCACACAGTGGGGCACTTGCATGGCATATCACAACCATTATTCTCGCGTACACTGATGCAAGTGCTCGATGCCCTCCTCAAGCACACAGATGACCACATCTCATTACCACGGTCTGCCCAGGAGATTGCCAACACCAAAGTGGGTTTCCATGCACTGGCCGGCATACCTGGTTGCATTGGTGCCATTGACTGCACCCATGTTGAATTGGTGGTCCCACATGCCATGGAGGTACCGTACCGCAACCGTAAACATTTCCACTCAATCAACGTGCAAATGGTCTGTGACTCCAACAGGATCATCACACATTGTTCTGCCAGATACCCCGGATCAACCCATGATTCAATGGTCCTTCGGAACTCCACAATACCACGCTACATGGAGCGACATGCAGGCCCAAGATCCTACCTACTCGATGAGTCTAATGTCATGAGCATGGAAATGCAAAGTGGGTGTTGAATGACGTACCAATGCATATTTCATCTGGCAGATACAGGGGGGTGATGCATACGTCACATGGGTGCAACTAGCAGTAGCCAGATCATTCCCTGTGGCAGCACTGACGTCAACAGAGTAGTGTACACATTATGCCTGACCTAATCATCCCAACATGTGAATGAAAGTGTATCCCAAAAACGACACAACCATCTGCAAGTGCATTGTGCAAATTGTGACCGCATTGACCCTAAAGAAAACCACCAACATGCACGTCACCATGCACCAACTACTGAAAGGCCTGTCCCCCACAACTGCGCACAAAGGAGGCACATGACAGACAGGAACATCAATGCACCACTACAAGACCCACAAACTGTCCCCATTGACACCAGTAATGCTCACTGGGGTCATAATGAGCCAGACATCAATGTTGCTATCATGTGAGCTTCAAGTTCACAGGACACGTGCAAGGTCACATGAATGACGGCCTGAACAGACACAGTGGATGGCCATTCACAAGGCAATCGTCCCCCCTGCATTGTGTTTTTGCATGCAAAACAGTACATGAGAGCCATCAACACATACTGGTTGCACAGTGTAAATCCATTAGCACAACTCTAATTGGTGCACAGTAACAGTCGGAATCAAGGCATGGTTGTGCGTCATGTTCACAAATCAATCTCGTTCCTGACACATTCATTTCTCACATTTTACAGGTGATGCGGGCTATCCCCTGAAGAGGTGGCTCCTCACACCAGTGCGGAACCCATCGAACCAGCATGAGGAGGACTACAACCATGCCCATGCACGTACCCGTGTGGTGATAGAGCAGGCTTTTGGCCTACTGAAGGCACGTTTCCGCTGCCTCAGCAGGTCTGGCGGGGCACTCCTGTGCATCAGAGGAAACGTGCCTCTGCCCCCTGACGCAGAACCACAACCACCTGATGATGGGGATGATGATGATGGGGATGGGGCAGCACCTCAGGGAGGCAGCGATGCACAGGAGGGGCATATAATGCGTCAGAATGTCATTGACCGATACTTCTAGCACACACAGCGTGTGTGTAACATATGGATGGCACTTGGGGCACTGTGTGTGTCTGGTATGTCAACACTGTGGACTGTAAAACAATAAAGCACACATACGCAATGAGCAATGTCCACACATTTCGTTTGTGAGAAATGAAAAAGTGTATTGTTCTTCTGAATAGGTATAACAGAACCCCTCCCCCTCCCCCCTGAACACTCCAACACACCCAATTCCCCCTTCCCCCTCCCCCCTGAACACCCTGCAAACATGTGACAGTGCCCGTGGTGAAGTGTGTATAGTTTTGCACACTATTGACTGCCCCCTCTCCCGGAACCTGGGGCCCCCCTGCCTGTGCTCCTCAGGGTCCTGGATGACCTGCGGATGGGAGAGGCTTGTGCTGAACTTGCAGCTGAGGATGTACCGGGCTGCTCAGTACGGCATGTGTCCACAATTGTCTGGATGAGCTGGCTCATCATCTGCCGCACTGCAGCAAGTTCGGTGCATATGTCCCTGCTGGCAGTTTGGATGGCAGACCTGATGCCATCAGCACTCCTCTCCATGGCTGCACTGGCACTTCCACATTCTGCAACATGCTGCGTGAGGAGTGTGCCCAGTACTTCCTGCCTGTTGGCAATCTGCTCCAGCGACAGCTGGAAATCTGGCCCAATGGAGGGTGCCAATGGGGGACCAATGGGACTACTCCCATCTTCCCCAACTCCCACTGGGCTTGGAGTTGCTGGCCATGAATTAACAGGCGATTGGCCCTGGGTGTCATCTCCATGATGGCTGATTGCGGATAGATGTGGTGAGTGAAGTTGCGTGTTGTGGGCAAGTCCAGTGTCATCCTCCACATCACTATCGGAGCAGGCAGCGATGGCTGCAGTCTCCCCAACAGTACTGCTCCCTGCTGACACATTGCCCTCAGTGGGCAACAGTGGGTGTTGTTGGGCTGCAGGCGCTGTCACGACCCCTTCCTCGGTGGACTTTGCTGCCCTGGCCTCTTCAGCCTGGCGTGGTTTCGGCCTGGGTCCAGCAGAGGTGGATGCATGGTTCCCTTCTCCCACTTTCCTGGCTTTCTTGGCTGGGGTGCTGGTGCTGTCGTCCCTGCCAGTGTCCGATTGCGAGCCTGTGGTGGAGCAGCGGAGGGTGACTGTTCTTGATGGTTCAGCGGACATTGAGCAGGCATTGTGAAGAGTGTAATGGATAGATGGTGGAGTTAGTAGCCCGTGACATACAGGTTGCCTCTCTTTAGGTTCGGTTTTGCATGCAGGTGTGTGTCTGCCTACTGTACAGTGTACATGCTGCATGTGCGCAGGGTGTGGCTCATCTGCTGATGTGTTGCGTCTGCCACATTGTGATTGTCACGTGCAAGTGTATCAGGGTGTCTTGCAAGGCTGGATATGAGGCACCTACCTGTGTCTCCAGATGTCGGGGTCCCTCTCTCCATCTCGCCGACACCTTCGATGCACTCAATGCCAATCAGAGAGGCACATGTCTCCTCCCATGGCTGCATCTTCAGTGGGGAGTGTGCTCCCCCGCCAGTTCCCAGGGCCAGGTTACGGTTAGCAGACATAATGCCCCGGACCCTGATCCGCAGGTCGTCCCACCTCTTGCGGCACTGTTTGGAGGTGCGTGGGGTGGTTCCAACAGCACTGACACGTTGTGCCACAAGTTCCCACACCTCCTTTTTGCGGCCTATGGCTGACCGGGTCATCTCAGTGGAGAAGACAACATCGGCCTTCTCCTGGAGCGTGTCTGCAAGCATTTGCAGTTCCTCACGGCTGTAGCGCTCCTGCCGCTGCCTGTCACATGCCTTCTTCACAACTTTCGGCATGGTTGGGTGAGGAAATGGGTGGGTTATGGGAATGACAGGGTTTGAGGGTTGGTTGTGGTGTGGTTGGGTAGGATGGCAATGGATTGTGTTTTTTAAGATGGCCGCTGTGCTGTTTCCCGTTCCTCCGCGATTACGCTATTTCCGGTTCCGCCTAATTGCGGTCACCGCTAATTACGGTGACCGCTGACTACGGTCGGCGCAATGATGGGTGGCGGTTGGTCACCCTGCGCTGTTAACGAGGCCGGTAAGGGCTATTTACGGCATGGGGTAGTTTACGTTACCGCCATGGCGTAATGCTCGTGCGCGATGGGTCGTAATATGGCGCTCTTATCGCCATCGGACCATGGCGTTAACGCTCATTACGCCATGGCGGTAATTTCGATTACTTACCGCCTGGGTCGTAATGAGGGCCATGGTGTTGATCTGAATCGTAATTCTGATGATAGCGATGAAGAGGCTGACGAGGACGGAGAGGCTAACGAAACTGTCTCCCCTGCTCCTCTACCTGCCTTACCAGCTGTGCCTACGGGGCCCATACCAGGTCCCACAAGTAACCCTGCTTATTTTGAACTTGAAAAAATGAAGCTCGAATTAGAATACAAATGGTTCTTGGCTCAATCTGAACGAAAACAAGAGCTCAAGTTCAGACGGATGAATGCCCAGGCTGAGCAGAAGCAAGCTGAGTTAAGACTCAGGGAAATAGAACTTAATCACGAGTTAGAGATGAAAAAGTTGTCTATAGAAAATGCTTCTCTCTCCTCTGGTTCCTCTAGGCCTATCTTGTATACTCCACATACTGCTTAACTCTTCTTGAGGGAAGTCTGACTGCTCAGCCACAGCTACCAAGTGAATCTGTGTGGTACAGACTGCTACCAAGTGGGTTTACTGCCAAACACCTGTAGTCCTAAATCTTTTGCAGTGGTCCCAGAGGGAACTGCACAGTTTTCCGCCTAACAGTGGGGGTGCAGGGAGACAGGAGTGGGGGCCTGGTGGAGGGTGCCCTGCACTGCTGGGGGGTGGGGGTGCAGGGAGACAGGAGTGTGGGCCTGCTTGCAGGTGCCCCTGACTGGTGGGGGGTGGTGGTGCAGGGAGACAGGAATGGGGGCCTGGTGGAGGGTGCCCTGCACTGCTGGGGGGTGGGGGTGCAGGGGGACATGAGTTGGACATGAGTGGGGCCTGGTGGAGGGTGCCCTGCACTGCTGGGGGTTGGGGGTGCAGGGAGACATGAGTTGGACCTGAGTGGGGGCCTGCTGGCAGGTGCCTCTGACTGGTGGGGGGTGGGGGTGCAGGGAGACAGGAATGGGGGCCTGGTGGGGGGTGCCCCACAGTGCTGGGGGGTGGGGGTGCTGGGAGACTTGCGTTGGTGGGCAGTGGTGCAAGGTGACATGTGGGTTGGCTGGGGGGCATGGCCATGGTGGATGGGCCGCCTGTGGGACATGTGCAGGGTAGTCCCCTGTGGTGTGGGCCGCCTGCAGGGGCCATGGAGGGTGTAGAGTGAACAGCTGGGAGGACACACACGGCTGATTCACATGTAGGACTCCACAGCACCCCCGGAATACACGTAGGCTGCTAAAATCACGTGTGAAACTTCACGTGCAACCAGAAATACACGCACCACGGACAATCGCGTGTGGAATTTCCTGCGCACCTTGGAATACACGTACCCTGCTGAAATCGCGTGTGGAACTTCCCGCGCACCCCGAAATACACGTACACAGGGCAATCGCATGTGGAACTTCCCGTGCACACCGAAATACACATAACTAGGGCAATCGCATGTGGAACTTCCCGCGCACCCCGAAATACACGTACACAGGGCAATCGCGTGTGGAACTTCCCGCGCACCCCGAAATACACGTAACCAGGGCAATCGCGTGTGGAACTTCCCGCGCACCCCAAAATACACATACACAGGGCAACCGCGTGAGGAACTTCCCGCGCACCCCGAAATACATGTAACCAGGGCAATCGCGTGTGGAACTTCCAGCGCACCCCAGAATACACGTACCCAGGGCAATTGCGTGTGGAACTTCACGCGAACCCCGTAATACACGTACCCTGCTGATATCGCATGTGGAAGTTCACGCGGAACCATAATACACATACCATGATGAATTTGCGTGTCAGACTACACGCGCACCCCTGAAATACACGTACCCAGGCGGATCGCACTGCTGGTGGTGGGGGGGGTGGTAGACAGGAGTGGGGGCCTGGTGGAGGGTGCCCCTGGATGCTGGGGGGTGGGGGTGCAGGGAGACAGGAGTGGAGGCATGGTGGAAGGTGCCCCACAGTGCTGGGGGGTGAGGGTGCTGGGAGACATGCGTTGTTGATCAGTGGTGCAAGGTGACTTGTGGGTTGTCTGGGGGGCATGCCCATGGTGGATGGGCTGCCTGCGGGACATGAGCAGGGGTGCAGGGTAGTCCCCTGTGGTGTGGGCTGCCTGCAAGGGCAGTGGAGCGTGTAGAGGGAACACCTGGGAGGACCCACACGGACAATTCACGTGTAGTACTCCCCGCGCACCCCTGAAATACACGTGCCCTGATGGAATTGCATGTGATACTTCCCACGCACCTCGGAAATACATGTACCCTGCTGAATTTGCGTGTGATACTTACCGCGCACCCCTGGAATACACGTGCCCTGATGGATTTGCGTGTATTACTTTATGCGCACCCCTGATGTACACGTACCCAGGACATTTGCGTGTGAAACTTCCCGCGAACCACTGAAATACACGTTCCCTGCTTGGCGTTTGCTGTTTGGCAGCCCTGTGGACTGGTCCAGGGTTAGCGCAGACATTTGCGATGAATTGGGAATTTTGATGGCTTTTCCTTGCGCGAGGGTGTTCTTGGGGGCGTAACTGGCGCTGCTGCAGGGTTGCTGCGCCACTCTGCACCACGGCTGGTTTCGGAGGCTAAAATCCATGAATACGCTGTGCGATGAAACAGATTTTTTCACACGCGGCTGGCGCAGTGTATCGCACGGGGACACTGTGCGCCAGCCACGTGCGCCACCTTTGTGCGAAATTCTATGAATTACCCTTTAAAAGTCAGCTATGTCTAATGCATGAGTTACCATAAATCTGGCATTTATTAGCACGCCTTTGACAGTAGGAGTGTTTGTATCAGGTAGGTTTGGGAGATGGGACAGCATTTCCTGTCGTACTAAGTTATTGGTAGGAATATTGGAGTTAGATATTTGTTTAGTACTCTTTTTGGGTGGGATTCGGTTATGCAGGTTGTCACTGTTATTAGTTGATGGTTGCAAGGCCACTTTCAATCTCAATCCGAGCCTATAGTTTCTGATTTTCGTAGCACAGGGTTTTTGGGTATAGGTCTGGCAGCGTATAATTGGATCCATTGAGCTAGTGATAGAGGGCACGTGAGGTAAGTAGGTAATTTGGAATTAGTTGTAGTCCTGTTAGGACTAGGTTGCAAGGGAGGCAAACATTTGATTGGTGTAATACTCTCTGCCTGAGCTAAAGGAGTGGACATGTTATGGGAGAATCCGTGATCATGTAGTGAGACATTAGTTGTAGTAGATGTATCCTAGGAGTTGTGTGTTTGGAAGTTAGCCATAGCAGTTGTGCTAAATAGAGGAAGTGTAAGTATGAAGAGGGAGCTGGTCAGAGACAGTATGAGTGCAAATTGGGTGGTGAGGAGGTGCATGACTATGTGCTGGTTATCAAGGCAGGTGTTAGGAGGAGATTCTGTCTAAAGGAGCAGGCATGGTGTGGGATATATTGATCCACTCAACAGCATTTCCCCATATCACCAAGCTGCAGTTGTGCGGAAACCACAAAATGGTTGCGCTGGCTCCTGTGAGCGCCATGGCTCAAAACTGCGGTTTGCAACAACAAAAATGGCTGCACCACCCTGCCAAGCACACATCAGGCAGGATAGAACCAGGGGGCACATTGAAGGAGATCGCCAGTGGGTTCGACATAAACAAAAGGAAGAAAGTGGAAAAAACAGTGTTGATTTGCTGCAAAAGCCAAAATCTCTGTTGAAAGAAACCCTTTTTCACCTTTAAAAAAAATGTGGCTTTGACGCTAATTCCCTCTGTTACTTAAAGACACTGTGATTAATAAGCCCTACCAAGCCCTGTGTGTCTCACTGTGCCTCAACAAAACCAGGCATGATTCTGAATTGACAAGCCCTGTCAAACCAACTCTAAAAAAAAATCAAAAAGCAACTTTACTTTTAATTACACAGGAAACGCCTTCATTTTCTTTGCAAAAGTATCCAAAACTCAGCTGTTCTGAGGGAGACTCTAACTAGCTGAGCCATGTCCGCTTCAATGTATCTGTGCTGATGACCAACTCCAGCAGTCAAGAGAATAACTATAGCTGCAAGGCAGTGTATGAATCTGCTGGAAATGAAAAGCTGAATTTAAGAAAGAAGGCCAGCTCCACCACGTGTAAAAAAAAAATGGGCCTTTACAAACTAAAGAAAAACAAATGCCTGTGTGTTGGAACAGTACACTGGTGAATGAAAGCCTGCAAGTCTTTAGCAATATGAAGGGGTTTGTTGCTGTTGAGACTCTATAACGTGTTTTCTATGATCAGAAAATACAGGTTAAAACTATGGTGGCGGGTGTTGCAAGTTGAAAAACAGGTTTTCTGCTTGGAGAGGTGGCACCAAAAGGAGGGCTCTCTTTCAGCAGATACTGACAGCCCCCTGATAATTCTAGGGTTGAACAGACTTTCATCTCTGCTGGGACCCTGACAATGAAGCTCCCAGGGAAGGAAGTCTGAAGTGTGAAGGGGCAATAAAACTTCAATCAAGGGAGAAACCCCAACCATGCTCTGAAGAAAATGACAGCTGGCAGCAGTTGAAGGAAAGAAAAAAAAACGGACCCAGGGACAAAGGGACTGCCATTTGTTCCCAAAGACTATTTCAGGAATAACCTTTAAAGACTGCAGCAAGACTTTGGAAAATTGTAAATATTTTGCAGTTCAAAAGTGATTTTTTTGTGTTTTCTTTTGAGACATGGTAGCATTTACTGACACCTTGGGGATAGAGAGGGCAAAGTATTGAGGATAAATAGAAAAGTATCAATGTTACAAACATACATTTTGGTACATACATCCCTTGGGATAATTCACATCTGTGTATAAAGCTGTGGAATTTTAGGCCGAATCTTTCATGTTCAAAATAATCAAAATGTATCAGAAGGGCGAAACAAGGTCCCACAGACTAGAGGATTGGACTGATATGTGCTGCACAAAATATGTAACCTGTGTATATAATTTACTAATCAGATTTTAAGTAAAGTAATTGTGGGGGTTTTTGGACATTGTAAAACTCACCTCATAAATCTGACATCATTCCCTTGGAAATCCGACCAGTTGAGAGCAAGGCGGAGACTAGCACCCCTGACCAATCCAAGTAGTTAAGAGGCATGCTTAGTTAAGCCTACCCAGCATACACTTTGATAATGTCATTATGCATTATAAATAAGGGTCCCTGACAAGACTCTAGACACACACTCTTCCTGATTTACTCCACTGCATTCCTGTTCCTGTCATCTTCCAGATACAGACTCCAACTACAAGGCCAAGCTTTGCTGATCCTACTCCAGGGCCCACTGCAAAACTCAAGCAGTGCTGATTGCATTCCCAGCAAGGCCTCAAATATAAAAAAAACACTAAATCTCCCATTAACAACGAGAAAGCTGTGATACATTTGGCATCCTGATCCAGCTGGGCTTGCTGCCACTCACTGCATGCTGCTGCCATCCTGCTATCCTGATGACCTGTAGTATCCAATGACCATAATTGACCATCCAGTCCTTGCCAGCTGGTGACCAGAACCACACAGCTGTTTGCCAGGTGCCCTGCCGTGTAATGACCAGACCCGGTTGACTATCCAAAAAGCCCAAAACTAAAAAGTAGATTGTGAGTATTTCATCACCCCATAGAAATCCCTAGTATACCTGGTCTTGCATTGTCCTCATCACACTCTATAAGTCATCCTATCCTTATCCTGATAACTTATCCAACTGTCAGAATTCTCTGTGCATTTTGTCATTAATCTCCAAGTATCAGCGCTACTTTTCACTTCTGTCTTGCATAGATCATGTCATTAGCAATATTTTGATTAAATAAAGTAATTTTCCTTAAAGAAAAGGGGTACACTGTGTGAAGCGTTACATCTGTGGCGTAACTTAGAGAATTCACGGGTGGCGTTCCTCTTTTCTTAGTCATTAAATCTAGTTTAAAGTAAAACTGTTCTTTTTCACAAACTAATTTCCTTTCCAATTTCACCCTTCATTTTACTCTAAGCGTGCCTCCTTCTATCTTGCATAACCCTTTGAATTTACCAGCTAGGGACTTACTTTCAATTCCATTTTGTACCTGTGGTATATATCTATCCCCCAACATACAAAACCGCACTCCAAATCAGTGTATTTCATCCGTTTTTATTAAGAACCATTTGGGTAATTTTAGGCGGGAATTGCAAAAGTGTACATTTTGACTGCAATCTGTTTTAAACTTTCCACTCAATTCTGAACTGTATGCTTTTGGTAATGCTTTTGGTAATCCATTCTTCGTGATTGTTAGTATCTTTGCATTGTTGCTTTAGTAAGGAATCGTATTTGCTTCAAGGTTTTTAACACACATTCATTATTGATTTATCCATTTCCAAGGGCCCTATTCTCATCCATGTGTTAAGTACCGAAAAGGACGTTAAAAGGCTTAGCAACCTTTTCGGTACTTAAGATTTATTCTGAAGGTGGCACAATCTTCCGAAGTCGGAATGAAAGCGCCACTTTCGGAATACATGCGGCGGTTGTTAGGATGGGTTGGAAACCAACCTAGTAACCGCCACATTTGTAAATTGGCTTTTTGGAAGCCTATTCTTGTGGCACTCCTCCAGTTTCATATGTGCGCTAAACTACCACACATTTACTGTACCCTTTTGGTGCCGTTAAACTGGAGGAGTGCCACAAGAAGCCTTATTTGGTGTAAATGGAAGTGTCCATGCACCCTTGTTGTATATGGATACTTTCATGTACACCAAAGCAAACAGCTTCAACGTTGCTGCAACGTTGAAGCTGCTTACTTTGGTGTACATGAAAGTGTTCATATACAACACAAGGGTGTATATGAACACTTTCATTTAAAGTTAAGGTTAACGTTGTAGGATGCAACGTTGAAGCTGCTTGCTTTAAATGAAAGTGTTCATCTACACCACACGGGTGTATATGAACACTTTCCTATACACCAAAGTAAGCAGCTTCAACATCCTGCAATGTTGAAGCTGCTCACTTTGGTGTATAGGAACTGTGTTCTCGGCAGCATTTTTGTAAAATAACAAATATGTTGTTATTTTACAAAAATGCTGCCGAGATTGGATTGCGCCTGGAATACCTTAGAACAGGTGCAATCCACACAGAGCACTGTCGTGCTCTATGAGGACTCCCAGGCCCACTTGAGAATAGTAGTGGAGCCTGGGCGTCCTCTTTTGGCGCAGTGAATTGTGCTATTTGGCACCTCCACTGTGCCAAGCTGAGAATAGGCCCCCAAGTGTCATTTCACCACATTGCAAGGGGTTTAAAATCTGTCTTCTCTATTATTTGGGGAGGGAAGGTCAGATTTAGATTCCGTTTTCAGTTTCTTATTCCTGAGTACCTGCTGCTCCTTTGTATCCACTCAGAATTGATTATTGGTGGGTTGAGGGAACATTGCGTGGGAAAATCTAACTTGGGTGCTATCTGTCCTAAATTTAAAAAAGTGCTCCTATTCTGATGTGCTGTGTATATGCTCCACTAAAAAGTCAAACCCAGTACATGGCTCATATTCTTATTGTTACTATCACCCCATTGGTGATTGCTGCCCCATATTAAAAAGTGTGTGATTTCTTTTGAATTGTATATAAATAAATAAATACTGCATTTGACTAACCAGCCTGGTTCATGGTATTTGAAAAGGGTGTGTGATATGAGTGGCGTATCATCCCAAAATTGAATCCACGTAAATAAGGAGAAAAGCACCTCAGTTAGGCGCTACATACTAAACCGAGACAAAGTTGTGCGTGTCACCTGATTGAAATCCTTAACACACCCGGGGGCTTGTAAGCCGGGATTTGGGTTTTGGTTGCCACCCGTGACAGCCTAACACAGCAGACTAACCTGCAAGGTAGTAATACTTTGTGGGGTTGGAATACTGGGTTATACTGTACACGCGCCTCCCAAAACAAATACTCTAAGTACCAGGCCTGTGTCTAAAATTAAAGCTAAATCAACCCCAAAATAGACAGAAAAAGCAATAGCATACAGGTTACCTGTACATACATAAATAAATGAATAAATAAAGAACATGTCCAAAATGACCGCAATAGAAATCAATATGGCTAGGGAGCACCTTCTGCACAGGTTATTTGTCAGAGGTTAGTGGCCAGAACAGGAAGAAAAAGTCTGGCTACAAGAAATAACACAACAGGTCACCGTTATGAACCTGGGTAAATGGCAGGACAGTGGCCTATTACACCAAGCTCTGAGCAAGCTATATATGACCCCAAAAATTAAAAAGGACCAAATCAAAATTGCCAGAATCATGGCCTACCTGTATCTCCACACTGGAGTTATACAGGAAAAGCAGGATGAAAATGAAACTAAATAAAATCCAGATTGATTTAAGTTTAGCAGAACAAACATAAGAGCCAAGAGTTGGAGGTAGAATCTACGAACTACATCATAAAACTAAAAGAAGATTAATAATAATGCAGATCAAGAAGCCCAATTAGACGCAGTAAGACTAGAGTGTCAGGAAAAGGTTGACTCTCTAGAAGAGAGTCAACAGAAGCTGACTCATCAATTAACCTATAACTGGGCCTGTGCAGAGCAGATAGTTACTCTACAAAATCAGATAGATACATTGAAAGTGGAAAATAATAAGTTAATCTTCGAGACATCCACTCTCAAACAGAATTTGATGAAGAGCGCCAGAAATCCAATATTATCAGGCAACAAAGGGATGACCTGATTGACCAGGGAGGCACTCTAAATCAGGAGAAAGATGCCCTATGACAGGAAATCAGCAAATTAAAAATAGAGTTGCAGGGGAGTGAGTTAGCCCTTCAAAAACCCAATGAACTAAAAACAGAGTATGGGAATCTACTGGAGCACACCCGTCAGGTAGAAGGTGCTCTGGAAGAGAGCAACCAGACCAAAGATGCTAAAACTCAGGAGGTGAGTCTCCTGCAGCAGAAATTGTCTAATTATTCCCAGACCATACAGGAAGTGCAGAGAGACAATGAGGCTCTCTGTGAAAAGAATGATTGGCTCAACAAACAAGTGGCAGTTCAAGAGCGGGTCATAGAGGCCAGTAAAACCTTGATAGCTAAACAAAAAGCTCAGATCTTTGCTTCTTATCTAGAAGCAGGGGCTGAAAATGAGAAACTAGCAAGGTTGGAGAAAGAGGGTGCTAGATTTAATCTTAACTGGAGGGACCCCGAACAGGTAGAGAGGGACAGGGTAACCCCTGATCATAGTATAAGGACCTCTATGCTAAGGGACTCCAACCCATTTAATACTGTGAACACTGCCAGCTTCATGTCTACCGGTTCGCATGAGCCAGAAACAATGAGGCTGGTAGAATTCAATAGACCAAGCATGATGGAAATAACAGATCAGCGCCCCCCAGAAATTGATGGACAGGCGTCCCTGTATAGATACCCAAACATTAAGGCAGGTGTCTCTGACAAGGAAGTCTCCTATGAGAAGAGGGTCAGGAAATTAGATCCACAGAAATATTACTTTCCAAGGGACCAGTTGGTCCAATTTGATAAAACATCTAATGAAATGAGGCCCAAAAAGATATTCCTGAAGACCTCTACCCAATTAGGGCAGTGGGGGAATACTCTGCCAATCCTGGGAGTAAGGAGGAGTCAGAAGACTACTCTTCTGCGCCCCACCGGAGTGAAGAAACTAGGACCCACCATTCTGCGAGCCCCTCTCAAGCTCACAGAATCCGGGAGAACTTAGATGATCATGAGGGGACCTCAACTAGTAGTGCCTCTGAGTCTGAAATCGAGTGGACTCGGTGTGACTAAGCCAAAGAAGGCAAACAAACTCAAGCAAGTTATGACCAAAGACCCCATTAGGCAGATTAAGGCATTTAGGAGTGTCATAACCCCCTACCATAGAAATACAAAATATTCTGTTTGGGAACACCTGGAGCTCCATGAGCAGATGATGGACACTTTTCATATAAAAGACAACCAAAACTGTATAGAGTATTTAAAATGGACATTCTCCCCTGAGTACTCCAATTTCTTTTCTGGACTGGAGGACCAGAACCATTTAAGATGGTTCACCTACAGGGTGGCCATGTTGAAATAATTTTCCGCCCACAGAAACCCCCAGGATGCCCGCAAAGCTGCCTACAATCTGCAGTGCGGGGAAGATCAGGCTCCACGAGAGTTTGTGCAGTAAATCAAACGCACCTTCGCACAAACCACTAGGAGGGCGCACACGGATAGCAGGGAGTTTGTAACCACCTTCTTTCATGCACTCCCCAAGTATATTATGACCCAGCTGATTAGGGACTTCCACGAGAAAAGAACTCTGGGCTGGGTTATAGAGCAGGCGACCCACATTTATGAGGTCCAAAAACCTGCAGAAAATAAAAATATGAACAAAAAACCCAAACCAGCCAACACCCGTGCTGCTGCTAAGGTGGCAGAGGTGAAGGTTGCCCCCATTTTAAACCTAGAGATGGGGGAGCCTAAAAATACACTGGCACAAAGTCAGCAAAATCAAAGGCCCAGAAGGCCTTCTGGCCAGTCACAAACAGGTGTCAGTCAGTGAAGTAATACCACTAATGAGACCCCTAACTCCCCTGATTATATCAGCCCCTGATACAAGGGCAACTGACTAATCCTGGGGTATGTATGGACTCCCCCGGCCCAAGGGGGGGGATCCATCCAGGTAAGTGCTGCCCCGGGAAACTTCCTTCCTAACTTCCCTCAGGAGGGCAGGAATTCCCCAAATACTGGGTTAAGCTTCTTTTCCCAATACCCACAAAACCCCAACCTGCAGGACAACCCTCTTTTCATTCCCCGCTTTCAGGAACACAGACAACCTAATCTGGGAGAGGGGAGGCCAAGGTTGGAGGGGTACCAAAATCAACCATATCCAGGGTAATATGGGAGAAGGGATAGTTACCCTTTCCGTGATCCACCTAGGGTTGACCAGAGACCCCCGTACAAGCCAGAACGGGTGTCCCAACTGGAGCGCCATATCCAGAACCTAACCCAGGATCTAGGTCGCAGGATCCAGGATTGAGGGCTCAACAAAACCCTCAGATAAACAAGCGCAGGATCTGGCACCCCAGAACAATGACGGGGCTAGAACCCTGACAACTCACCGGTTCCAGAAGGAGAGGCACTGGGGGAAGAGGGTGTAAAGTCTTAGAGAAAGCTTCTTTCCTCACTTGTGAAAAGACCCGGACACCCAGGAACCGGAACTAGAATTTCCTGCCCTGAAAAAACGTCCACAAAAGGAACAGAGGGTGGGTAGGTGAAATAAAGAACTCGAAAAGACCCATTTTGTGGAGGAAGATAGTGTGCTCCAATTTGAAGGGGAAGAATCCTCAGAGGATTCTGGGAAAAAAGATCTCCTCCTTCACGGAAGGGGGGACTCCTCCCAAAGAAAAATGGGTCCCAAGAGATCTAGATGAAGACTGGATGGGAGTGGGGACTGATTCTGAATCACCCATCCTAGAACTCCAGAATGAGCATCAAGAAGACATAATATTAAAAGAGCATTCCCAAACTTCCCAAAGCTATTCTGGTGACTTTCTCCAAAAAGGGGGGGGACGGCCAGCCCAGAACCAGAAAAGGAGGAGCCCAAAACTCCTCGAATCTCTGAGTGCAAAAATGTCTTTCAGATTCCCAAACTCCTACACAGAAGTATACCCAAACTATCCCTGTGACGGAGTCCAAAATTAAGAAACTGACCACCCAGCTTCCCTAAAATGCACATTACCTTAGCCCACTGGAGAGAAAGGAGGGTAGATTTTATGCCCTGGTCCAAGTGCAGGGGCAATGTACATTTCCAGCACTGGTGGACACTGAATCCCAAGCCGCTCTTCTGTCAAAAAGCACCTTTGATCAGATACATTCAGGAAGGGGGGAGAGAACAATATCCCTCTCACCCCTCTTCCTGGACAACTCCAGAACTTCGATGGGATTGAAATTCCTGTCGAGGAGACTGCGGATTTGGAAATAAAGATTGGACGACATAAGGTGAAACACCCTGTCATAATCGTGACTCCAGAGGGCGCACCCTGTCTACGAGGGAATGACATCCTGCAAAGGTTGTCCCCCTTAATAGACTCTGTGAACAGGGTCCTCTGGACTCAAACTAACAGGCCAATAAAATTGAAACACAGTGTCAACCATGTTTGTTTAAATGGCACATGCCACATGGTTGAACAAAAACCTGATCATATTGAGTTCCATTTTCAGAACCATCAAATACCTGATGTGACATTAATTGCTGTAGGGCAACAAACTGGTGATGGGAACTCCTCTCCATTCCTGAAAATCAACCTTCCACACTGGAAGGAAATACTTTGAAACGTTATACCAATTCACAATCTGAAAATCCCAATTCTATAGCCCAAAGTGATGAGAAACCAGTTCAAAGTTTAGCTGACATTCAGAAAATTAGAGAACAGTTATTCATCCCTATTCAGTTGAATGAGGGGAAGGAATCTGTTCTCAGCCGAGTGTGCATGAACAACGGTAAGAGCTTCATAAGCAAAGCCATGTTCCGACAGCTCCCAAAAGATCCAGCCATTCCCACATTTAAATTGATTGATAAGTGTGAAATGGGCCTGGAAACTCACAATTCCAAACATCTCCTGCCTAGCAGGTGTATGCTCAAAATCTCTATTGGAAACAAAAGCATAGTACATAATTGTTGGGCCATGTGAGATGTCCCTGCTGCATTCTATTTAGGCAGTGACATCCTCAATCGTTTTGCCATTAACTTGGACCTGATAAATTACAAAGCCTGGTCCCATCTAGGGGACAATCCCATGGACTTTGATAATTCAGAAAAAGCATTTCGGTCAGCCCAACTGCTGCCGTATGCAGTTGAAGTTCAAATTGGAGAGGAGGTCACCATCCCAGGATGGACACAACTATTCCCACTCAAATTAAAAATTAAAAGAGGACAGAAACTGCAGAATCCTGACACATATGTACATCTCAAGGCCCATGTCCAACAGCAGGGGTTGGGGATAAACCCAACACCATTAGTCAATGTAGAACACAACACCATGCCAATATTGATGGATAACAGCGACCTTAGGAGTATCAGTCTGGGCGCAGGCACCATTATTGGAATGGCGGTTGATGACCGATATTTTTCCATGGATCTAGGTAATGAACTGATAGGACCAATCCCCAAGGATTGTTTTGAGAGTGATAGTGACAATGTCTTACTGCCAGACAGGATCTTCACCCGGCAAGGGGGGAATTTCCTGGTTTACTCTTCCTGCCCTCACAGGGAGGAAGAGGTGACTTGTGACATCAGGCAGGATGAGGCGATCTTCCAGGTCCCCAGTGAAAGCCTTGCCTACCTGAAACCCTCCGTCCAGGTCAACATTCTAACCAGGGACCTCTCCACCCAGCTGTAGGAGGCCGCTGAGATAGCAAAACCGGAAGTCTTTCCAGGCTTCAGGCAAATGGTTGAAGAGCAAGTCAACCTAGCTGATACCTGTGAGACCCCGTAGCAAAAGCAAAAGTTGAAACAGATTTTCTTAGATTTTCAAGATCTCTTTGCGTTGGACTCGTATGACTGTGAACGCACCGAAATCCATACAACAACAATTCCCATGGACCTTGGAATGACTCCAGTGTTTGTGAAGCAATACCGCTTCCCTTTCGTATCCATGGAGTCCCTGACGGAAATTATCAAAAACCTTGAGTCCCGTGGGATAATTCGTCCAGTCCACAGCACCTTTAATAATCCGGTGTTGGGGATTTTAAAACCGAACGGCCAGTGGTTACTCTGAGCTAAACAAATGGGTCCATATGTCCCAATGGCCTCCCCCCTACATTGACCAGGGGCTGGGCCAGATCCAGGGGTCAAGGGTATACACTGCCATTGACCTGACCAATGAGTACTGGACCGTACCTGTCAGTAGGGAGGATCAATACAAGCTGGCCTTTACCTTTGAGGGGCATCAGTACACCTGGACCCGAACTCCATTTGGATACATCAACTCAGGCAACAAATTTAACATCTTCTTACACAAGGCCATGCCCGACTTGGGTGAAAGGGGTAACCTGGCCTATGTGGATGATGTCCCAATAAAAAGCTCAACTGTGGAGGAGCACATAACGGAAATCCGTTATGTTCTAACACAATTGAGGGTTGCCGGAGCAGAACTATTCTTTCAAAAGGCACAGTGGTGCAGAACCCATGTCAACTTCTTGGGGCATGAGATAACTCCTGAGGGTCTCTGTCCCCCGGAAAAGAAAGTGGAAGCACTTCTAAAACTGAAAGACCCCAAAACTCTGAGTGAGCTAAGAAGCCTCATTGGACTGACTACAGTAGGAAGTTCATTAAGATTACTCAGAGATCACAAGACCACTGATCCATCCGTTAAAGGGGAAGGTCAAGTGCGAGTGGGGTCCAGAACAAGTTGAGGCAGTACAACAACTCAAAAAAAGCCTCTCACAAGCACCTTGTCTAGCTTACCCTGTCAAAAACAAGGAGTTCCTCTTGGCGACTGGGCTCTCGAATACATGCTTGACAGCAGTATTATATCAAAAGCATGACAAGGTCAATAAAGTAATCTCCTATGCAAGCAAGACTTTATCCTCTGTGGAGTAAACATTCAACGATTGTGAGAAGGCACTCCTGGCAATGGTGTGGGCATTAAAAAATTACCGCCCGTTCATCCAGGGGGAACACATCATAGTGGAGACTCCCCACCAGCCTTTGCAATATCTCCAAAATGACAGAATCAGGTTGGAAATGTGAGTAATTCCAGAATTACTTCCTGGATTCTGTTAATGCAAGTCTTTCCTGTGGAGGTCAGATATGGCCAAAACAAGAAGAGTCCCCTCGCATAGGTCTGGTTGACTTGCATGATTGTGCCAGAGAAAACTGTGTCAAGAACGAAAGTTTTAAAATCCAGGACAACATGGAGGCGCACCTGAATTCACCGCACAAAGTTTATGAAAAAGACAAGTGCGAGGGTATGCCCACAGTTTATTTGGACAGGTGCTCCTACCATGTTGACAACGGGGAAAAGGAACTGGTGCCCGGCATTGGGAATGCCTGTGTGAATGATGCCCTGCAACCCTCCGCTGGTTACAAAATTGGTCCCTGCAGTAGTCAGGTGGCAGAGGTGATGGCGGTTCATCAAGCCATCCTCACTGCCGTCCAACACCAACTCCATGAACTGGTCATAATCACTGTTTCAGATTATGTCCAGAACGGGTTCGTGGAGCACCTGGTTAATTGGAAAACCAGAGGCATGCTATGTGCTGACAATAAACCACCAGAATATGGCAAGCTTATCCAAATTATTGATCATCTGGTCACCTATAGTGGGATGACAATCTATTGGAAGAAGATCAAGGGTCATTCCAGAATAGAAGGACCAGACAAAACTGGAAATGACCTGGCTGATCAGCTGGCCAACTCTCCTGATCAATCACATCTTCTCGCATTTTGGCCTACCCCAAAGGATTGAGTCAGACCGAGGTAGTCATTTCACCAGCGAAGTAATGACAATACTTGGGGTGAAAAGGAAACTTCACATTGCATACCGACATCTGCTAGTGGTTGAGTGAGGGGTACAATAAAACCATTGTGAGCATTCTAAAAAAGGTTGTGGCAGTATCTGGGCCAAGTTGGGACATCCGATTACTGCTTGTCCTGATGGTCCTTGTCCAGATCTACACCTTCTTCTGCAACTAAGATGTCTCCATTTGAGCTGATGACTGGACGAAGGATCGTGCTACCTCAGCATCTGCAGTATAGCACACAGGATCAGACACTAATCAACACCTCCACAACTCATGCGTATGTTGAGAATCTAAGAAAACACCATCAAAATGCTTTTGCGTGCGCTCGGCGGAATCTAGAAAGATCTGCAGATGGGATGAAGACTCAATATGATCTAAAAACAACCAAAAAGGAATACCAAGTAGGAGACAGGGTCTAATTTTACAATTTCCAAAGGAACCAGACCAAAGAGCACACATTTTTGCCTAGCTGGTGAGGACATTTTGAAATTGTAGACAACATTTCCCCGGTCGCCTACAGAATCTGCATCCCCAAAGGCGAATTGACAGAAGAGAAATGGGTGCATATTAATCAGCTAAAGAGTTGTCACCCTAGGCACACTTTGCAACAAATTGAGGAGCCAGAGAGAATCAAACAGAGGAGACATCGGAAACATGAGTATAAGGAAAGGAAGAACCAGAAGGGAGCCGATAGTATTTATAAATATGATTATGCAACAGGGAGTATTTTCTTCATTATCAATTGTGATCATTGAATGCCTATGTATCTCACTGCTGTCAACCCGATTCGAGGGCAGTTACTGGGAAATTGTCGTAACCGGTTTGTGTTCTCTTTCATAGATTTGTACTGGTTGCGCCTATCTAGAAACCAAGGAGGACCTCCCCGGCAACCTAGAAGGGAGAAACCAAGGAGATCCGGGAGTGTTGCTCCAAACCATGAAAGGAAGATCCAGGAGAAAGCTGGGGGTGTTGTTACACGTTCCGACCAGAGACAACGGGAGGAGCAGGATGCACCGCTCTCTGATGGAAGAAGAACTCATACCTGACTGATCCTGCTTTGTCCCATGAAGAAATCCCACTTGCCCGATTCTCCCTCGACTTGAAATCTCAGAAGTGTCGGGGGGGGATGTGTGGGATATATTGACCCACTCAACAGTGCCATGGTTCCAAACTGCAGTTTGCAACAATAACAAAAATGGCTGCACCGTCCTGCCAAGCCCACATCGAGCAGGATGGAACCAGGGGGTACATTGAAGGAGATTGCCAGTGGGTTCCAACATAAACAAAAGGAAGAAAGTGGAAAAAGCAGCTTTGCTTTGCTGCAAAAACCAAAATCTCAGTTGAAAAGAAACCTCTTTTCACCTTTAAAAGAAAT
Organism: Ambystoma mexicanum; assembly: GCF_040938575.1. Classification (NCBI taxonomy): domain Eukaryota; kingdom Metazoa; phylum Chordata; class Amphibia; order Caudata; family Ambystomatidae; genus Ambystoma; species Ambystoma mexicanum. Next base: position 1,290,389,879 of record NC_090937.1, read on the forward strand.
GCGCTTTGACGCTAATTCCCTCTGTTCCTTAAAGCCACTGTGTTTAAGAAGCCCTACCAAGCCCTGTGTGTCTCACTGTGAATCACCAAAACCAGGCATGATTCTGAATGGACAAGCCCTGTCAAACCAACTCTAAAAAAAATCAGTAACTTTACTTTTACTTACACAGGAAACACGTTCATTTTCTTTAAGCAAAAGTATCCAAAACTCAGCTGTTCGGAGGGAGACTCTAACTAGCTGAGCCATGTCTTTTTCAATGTATCTGTGCTGCAGACCAACTCCAGCAGTCAAGAGAATAACTATAGCTGCAAGGCAGTGTATGAATCTGCTGGAGATGAAAAGTTGAATTTAAGAAGGAAGGCCAACTGCACCACGTGTAACATTGAATGGGCCTTTACAAACTAAAGAAAAACAAATGCCTGTGTGTTGGAACAGTACACTGGTGAATGAAAGCCTGCCATTCTTTAGCAATATGAGGGGTTTGTTGCTGGTGAGACTCTATAACATGGGTTATTTTATACAACGTGCTTGCTTTAATTCTGGATCTAAGATCAGAAAATAAAGGTTAAAACTATAGTGGCAGGAGTTGCAAGTTGAAAAACAGGTTTTCTGATTGGAGGAGTGGCACTAAAAGCAGGGCTCTCTCTCATCAGATACTGACGGCCCCCTGATAATTACGGGGTTGAACAGACTTTCGTCTCTGCTGGGACCCTGACAATAAAGCACCCAAGGAAGGAAGTCTGAAGTGTGAAGGGGCAATAAAACTTCAATCAAGGGAGAAACTCCCACCATGCTCTGAAGGAAATGACAGTTGGCAGCAGTTGAAGGAAAGAAGAAAAAGAAATGACCCAGGGACAAAGGGACTGCCATGTGTTCCCAAAGACTATTTCAGGAATAAACTTTAAAGACTTCTATCTCTGCAGCAAGACTTTGGAAAATTGTAAAATGTGCACAGTTTAAAAGTTATTTTTTTATGCTTTCTTTTGAGACATCGTAGAATTCACTGACACCTTGGGGACAGAGAGGACAAAGTATTGAGGATAAATAGAAAAGTACCAATGTTGCAAACATACATTTTTGTACATACATCCCTTGGGATAATCTGTGTATAAAGTTCTGCAATTTTAAGCCGAATCTTTCATGTTCAAAATCACACACTCTTCCTGATTTCCTGTGCTACGTTCCTGTTCCCGTCCTTCCAGATCCAGACTCCAATTACAAGGCCAAGCATTGCTGATCCTACTCCAGGGCCCACTGCAAAACCCAAGCAGTGCTGATAACATTCCCAGAAAGGCCTCAAATATATAAAAAAAAATAATCTCCCATTAACAAGGGCAAAGCTGTGGTACCTTTGGCATCCTGATCCAGCAGGGCTTGCTGCCACTCACTGCATGCTGCTGCCATCCTGCTATGCTGATGTCCTGTAGTATCCAGTGACCAGAATTGCCCGTCCAGTCCTTTCCGGTCGGTGACCAGAACCGCACAGCTGTTTGCCAGGTGCCCTGCCGTGAAGTGACCAGATCCGTTTGACTGTCCAAAAAGCCCAAAACTAAAAAGTGGATTGTGAGTATTTCATCACCCCATAGAAATCCCTAGTATACCTGGTCTTGCATTGTCCTCATCCCACTCTATAAGTCATCCTATCCTTATCATGATAACTTGTCTAACTGTGAGAATTCTCTGTGCATTTTGTCATTAATCTCCAAGTATCAGCGCTACTTCATTTCTGTCTTGCATAGATCATGTCATTAGCGATATTTTGATTAAATAAAGTAATTTTCCTTGAAGAAAAGGGGTACACTGCGTGAAGGGTTACATCTGCAGCATAACTTAGAGAATTACCGGGTGGCGTTCCTCTTTTCTTAGTCATTAAGTCTAGTTTAAAGTAAAACTGTTCTTTTCACAAACTGATTTCCTTTCCAATTTCACCCTTCATTTTACTCAAAGTGCGCCTCCTTCTATCTTGCATAACCCTTTCAATTTACCTGCTAGAGACTTAGTCCATTTTGTATCTGTGATATATATCTATCCCCCAACATAAAAAACGCACTCCAAATCAGTGTATTTCACCCGTTTTTTATTAAACACTGTTTGGCTAATTTTAGGCGAGAATTTCAAAAGTGTACATTTTAAACATGTTATTTGACTGCAATCTGTTTTAAACTTTCCACTCAATTCTGAACTGTATGCTTTTGGTAATACATTCTCCATGATTGTTAGTATCTTTGCATTGTTGCTTTTAGTAAGGAATCATATTTGCTTCAAGGTTTTTAACACACATTCATTATTGATTTATCCATTTCTGAGTGTCATTTCACCACATTGCAAGGGGTTTAAAATCTGTCTTCTCTCTTATTTGGGGAGGGAAGGTCCGATTTAGATTCCATTTTCAGTTTCTTACTCCTGAGTACCTGCTGCTCCTTTGTATCTACTCGTAACTGAGTATTGGTGTGTTGAGGGAACATTGCAGGGGGAAATTCTAACTTGGGTGCTATATGTCCTAAATCAAAAAGTGTTCCTTTTCTGCTGTGCTGTGTGTATGCTCCATTAAAAAGTAAAACCCTGTGCATGGCTCACATTCTCATTCTAACTATCACCCGATCGGTGATTGCTGCCCGATATTAAAAAAGTGTGTGATTTCTTTTGAATTTTAAATAAATAAATAAATACTGCATTTGACCAACCAGCCTGGTTCATGGTCCATTGTTACCTGGGGTATTTGAAAAGGGGGTGTGATATGAGTGGTGTATCATCCCAAAATGGAATCCTCATAATTAAGGAGAAAAGCACCTTAGTTAGGCGCTACATACTAGGCCGTGACCAAGGTGTGCGTGTCGCCTGATTGAAATCCTTAACAGTGGGTAACTGCTCTGCAGGTTAGACGTGATAGAGTGTTTGCTAGCGAATGGGGGGGTCACCAAACGATACGTGGGCATACGTCAGATGTCACAGTAGGCAGCTGCATAGGACTGGCTGGAGTTGTTAGACAGTGTACAACAACTAAACACTACGTAATTTAACAGTCAAATACTGACATCCCTAGGTAAGTTAACAAGTGAATGCAGACGTAGTCATGATATAGTGCAAAAAGGGTACTGGTAATCACAAGACAAAGATACAATTATACGGTCTATATGAATTGATCTGTACTTGGTATGTGCGGTGAGTAACTAAGAGGTTACATAAGCAACATGCTAGGACTGGTAAGCACCATATGTGATTAACAGTAGTGGAAGGAACAGTTCTTTAAAGTTTGTCTATTAAAAAGATGCCTGAAACATAATGCACTCACATTAACGAATGTAGGCCATGGTAATAATCATGATTAGCTTTAGAACATTACATACAGCAATGAAGATAATTTAGCAGATGACACGGTACTGTTTTACGGTTCAGAAGGAAGACGTGAGTAAATGCGCAACGTGTTCACAGAGGCATTGTGTGCTTACCGCATGAATCGGCTGATGGGTAGCGCTCGGTTTTCGGTCAATGTACATGTCCGCATGATAGTGTTCTGCTAGTTTGTGAGGAGCTTGATGATACTAGTCGACTAGTGTAGATAGAGCAGAAGGTTGTGTCCCACGGCCCTGGTGGCACGGACAGGCACAGACAGGATCTGGCCTTTAGCTAAGGGTGTTAGGCGTGGGGTCCGGCTTCGGCCTCCGGTCGCCCACCAAGCCTATACGGATGTCGGAAGGTTGCTAGGCAACCATATATAAACAAGAACGCACAACGAAGTGGTGGCCATCTTAGGGCAGGCTAGACTCACGCTGCTGAACCAGAGGGTGAGGTTTCCACACAGTGTAGGTTAACTGGCTGTATTAGGCGACTGTGACATGCCAAGGTAGCCCACTTCAGGGGAGGGGTACCTGCAAGTATTAGCAGTTTTGCTGTTGCAAGCTAATTTCTCGTCTAATACCAACCTTGAATACAGGTGACCCAGCCGAGATAGTAGATATACAAAATGCCACACTGACCTCAGCACTAGATACCATTGTGCCACTTAAATTGCGCAAAAGCAAACCAAAACCTCATCTCAACACCTGGTTTACCCCCCCAATTAAAAAGCATGCGGGCTGAAAAAAGAACATCAGAATTTTTATGTAGAAATCATCCATCCAAAGTAAACAAATCTAACTTAACTGAATTAACAAACAAATATAAAGCAGAAATCACACGGACCAAGAGAGAAACGTACAATGACAGAATTAATAAAGCAAGTTCCGACACAAAGGAACTCTTTGTGATCCTCAGGGAACTGGAATCCCTGATAGCTCCCGAAGATCCTTGCATCAAGAACAAGGCATGGTGTACAGATATACAAAATGCCCTATCTAATAAAATTACCACCCTTCAAAACATAATTGAAGCCAAAAGACTTAATATATACAAACCTGACTCAGACCCATAAGCGTTAAAACGCCCCACTAGCACTCCTGAATTCAAATTCTCACAAGTCTCATCCGCAGAGGTAGAGAAAATTATAGCATCTCTCAAACCTTCTCATTGCCAAGGCGACACTTGCACGGCACAAATAATTAAAGAAGCAGCTAGAGACCTTGCCCATTCATCACAAAACTAATAAATGCATCATTCTGCACTTGCAAAGTCCCAACGAACCTTAAGAATGCCTGGGTCCTTCCCCTGTTGAAGAAAACCTCATTAGACCCTACCATCCCCACTAACTACAGGCCTATTACCACGGTCCCATTCCTCCTTAAAATCTTACATAAGGCAGCCTACTTCCAGATCCAGCATTACCTAGAGACTAATAACCTTTCAGGATTAAAACAATCAGGCTCTAGACCACTTCATGGGACTGAAAGCGCACTGATTGACCTGAAAATGCAAATTGAGTCACTCAAGGACAAAAGGCAATGTGCCCTGCTCCTCTTATTAGACCTCTTGGCTGCCTTCGATCTGGTGGATTACTCTATTCTCTGCAAGCACTTGTCCACTGCGGCCAATTTTTCCAAGGAAGCCTCATATTGGATTCAAACATTTCTAAACAATAGGTCTATGAGGGTTTTCTCTCAGTTGGCAGCCGCCGACCCATCCCCGATCACATGCAGAGTACCACAGGGATCATGCGTGCCCCCCACTATGTATAACATATTTACAAAGCCCTTATTTGACAAAGTGTACCAGCTGGGGATCATCTACACCAACTAGGCAGATGATACCCAGATTCCCCTACCGCTCTCAGGCAACTATGACCTAGACCTCGCCCTTTTGAACAAAATGTACCAAGTCATTCAGGCATGGATGGCTGTCCATGGATTATGCCTGAATGACGATAAAACTGAAATCCTAATCCTAGGTGCATCTGCCCACCTTAATAAACTTGACACGAAGTACAAGGCATTCTCCATTGATGGCATTACCAACAAAGTGGCTAAAGAGGCTAAAACATTAGGCTTCTACTTAGACTCCACCTTAAACATGGGCACGCAAGTCAATGCCACGTCCTATGCAACGGCATATACATGCAAGCTGATCCGTGCTTGTAAACCCTACCTATCCACTAAGAGCTGCACCACCCCAGCGAGAGATTTAATATTGTCGAAACTCGAATGTTGCAATGCCCTATACACAGGAGCCAGTAAACAGACTATTAACAAACTACAAATATTACAAAATAATGCGCTGGGAGCCGCACTCAGCATTCCCAAAAGAGAACATATCTCTGCAGCCAGAAGAGAAACTAAATGGCTGTCCATCAAAGACAGGATTCTATTGAAACTTGTATCTATCACCCATAAATGCCTAAGCAATGCTGTCCCTCAGTACCTCCAAGAAAAGATCACCCGAAAATCTTCATTGCGTCCCATGAGATCCACCCAATCTTGCTGCATTACAATGCCCAGATTCAATTTGAAAAGAGAAGGGGGAACAGCTTCCCAGTCTTAGCTGCCCAATATTGGATTGCACTACCCCTGCATCTCCGAACAGACCAAACTTTCCTTAACTTCAGGAAAAGCACAAAAAGTTGGTTGTTCTCAAACAACATTTTAACACAACCTATGTGCGCCTAATTTCCTTGTGTGACATACCTTCACTGTAATTTACCTGTAACCTCTCATGTACTGTAATCTGCTATTTTACCTGTATTTACTTGTACTGTACAATAATGGAAAACTGCATTATCTTGTCGCGCCCAGAAACCCTCGGGTGTGGCGCACCTTACAAATAAATAAACAAACAAACAAATATCTCATGACAACTGAGGGGATGTCGGATTGGGATTTATCGAAAGGGGAGGAATACCATGTTGCGCCCGAGGGCGTTTCTCCCATAGATGCCTAGGACCCCCAGCCCAGGTCCAGGGTTGGGATCCAAGAGTGATGTCCCTCCCCTGGCCACCTGAACAAAGCATCCTTAGGTTTCGCACAGTACCCACTCTAGAGTCGGCAACCACATTTTAGCTCACTTACCTTTCACAAAGGAGGAATAACCATTTGCATATCAGTCTTTGTCCCGCCCAGTTGAGCAGTCCAGCACTGACAAGCCTCCTTTGAACAAGAGTATCAACAGCAACCCCAGACACGTGTTTTGGCCTAGGTGGGCCTCATCAGTGAGGTGGAGCTGTGCCTCTCTGAGCACAGTGAGCAAGGGGTCCACTTCTGGAAAACAATAGGTAACTTTGGGTGACCAACGCAAAGTTCCTGAAACATAGAAAAACAGATATGATACCCCTCTACAAGAGCGAACACGGCTGTTGGTGATATTCCTCTTTTGTGAAAGATACAGTGAGCTCAAATGTGGCTGCGGACTCTCAAGTCGGTACCTTCCCATAGAACAGGCCATTAGGCCTTCTTCGTTTTCGCAGAGGGGTGCCTGTGCAAAGAGCCTTTGATAGGGTCAGGTACAGATCCTGAAATTTATTTTTATTGCATACGAATTTCCCATAGTCATATATTCACGGGTTTAATGCACAGTTTAATCAATCAAAAGCCATGGTTTGTATGGGTAAAGAAACATCAGCTGAGTTTTCAATTAGCGGAGAGAAGCTGGGCTGCTGTCTGTCCCCTTGCTGTTTGTGTTATACCTTGAAACTATTGTTATGATAATCCAATAATACGTCACTGCATCAACCTTTTATACAATATACAGGGATAGACATACAATGCTCTATAAATGCTGGTGATGCATTCATAATCTTTTATGCAGTTCTATTGAAATCATATCAAACTTTGAGTCTGTAATCAGTTATAGCCCTTAAACTCACAATATGGGTTTTAATACAGCGCCCAATAAAGTTTCCGATAAAGTGCATTTGTTATTAAGGAACTAATTCTTACTGTATTTAAAAACATAAACCTAATAACTAAAGACGTGAAAACTCTGCTGCAAAAATGGCATTATCTTCTCATCTCTTTTTGGAAGGATAAACCTAATTAACATATTACTTAAATCCAAGTATCTATGTGTACTAAGGGAAATTGCACAATGTAAGTATGTGCTATACACTGGTCAGGGTTTGTTAGGGAAAAAGTCAATATTAATGCTGAGTGACATATACGGAACCTCTCCTGTGGGTGCCTCCCATTTGTTTGTTTTTTTTAACATATTTACGTTGCAAATGAACAGCCAATTGGAGACACTGAGCCATTTCAAAACAGTTTGGAGGGTCTTTAAAAGGCACCTCTTGCGGGTTTTGTTTAATTGTGAAGTTGAGAGGGGACAGGACAGGCTCACACATTGACTGGTTTGGGGACAATGGGAGTGCTTTTGTTGATGGTAGTAGAGTTTAGGAGGGTTTGGGAGGAGGTTACCAGTCGTTTATGTTGTGTTGTGTGTTACTTTATCCTTCTGTTATTACATTGTATCTCTTTGCGTGTGTTCTTTAGGCTGATACTCTTCTTGTACTTTCCCACTGTTCCTTTTTCCTTTGCATAACCTGAAATAATATTTACACAAAACAAAACTAGTTTTCAAAATCTTTTCTTCTGTTTGAAGAGAAACATTTGTGAACCAGAGAAGTCGTCCTGTTCTGTGCTCAAGGGTCTTCCTTACACTTTATGTTCTCAGAACCCGTTCCCATCATGTGAGTCTTGACTGGATTCCTTGTGTAGTGATTTTCACTTGTCTTGTGCTTTGCACATTGACACCTAAGGCAAAAATAGAAACCTTAGGCACATCTGTAGTTTGCACATTGACACCCTTGGCAACGTATATTTTTATTTAGATTGACTGCCAGAAGTAGAGGATGAGGAGCCAGACTTCTCTCCAACCTCCATGTCAGGGTTTGAGTTAGTTTGCAGGAGCTGGGAGAAAAGGCCAGAGTGTGCCTGACAGTGGTTAAAGACGGGAAGGAGTGGAGGAAGAGTGGGATGGGTAAGCATAGTGGTAGGAGGAAGACATGGCTAGTACTCAGCAAGAAGTTGTGGTAGCTGCAGAGTCCTTTGCAGAGTAGCTGCACTAGGTCGCTGAGCATCTTCACCTTGAACTGAATGGACAGGAGGTGATCCTCTGTGAGTGACTGGGAGAGGTAGCCACAGACGATAAGGAGCACGAAGGTCTGAGGGGAGAGCAGCAGGTGGTGGTGCAGTGTATCCGGTTGAGTAGTCTTTATGTTCCCAAAGCAGATGGCTCAATGAGAGGAAACTGGGATACATCACCAGTGTATGTCAGTGTGGAGGGGACAAGGTGGGCTCAAACGTTTCTTAAGAGGATGAAGGTGGGACAGAAATTATCCAAACCTATGACATTACTGCCCATCTCATTGTGGCTGTGGGATTACTTTAGTTTGCCTGAGAGTGGGACTGTCAAGGGGCGGCAAGCTGCATAATATGCAACATCTGCAAAAGGCAGTTTATTTGGGTAGCTTCAATGCACCACATGAATCCACATGCACTCTAGGCTGCGACAGAATGAAGTGTTCAAGGGGGGTACAGCCCATACCACAGACGCCACTACTTCATCACCCTCCTTCAGCAGCAAGGGGACTGTCAGATAATGCTCCAGCTCTGGCCATTTCATGCTCTGGGAAGTGAGCCACAAGCCTTCGGAGTGTGGGGCAGCTCAAATGTCTTCCCAAACCCTCATGTCTTGCCCAGAATAGCCTGACACAGAGGCTTTACCTCCACTAGCCGTGCAGTCCTGTTTGTGTTGGTACAGTACAGGGTGAGATGCCATTTGGAGCAGGTGAGTGAGGCAGAGTGCGGGCATCAAATGCTTTAATTGCCTGTCGTCTGTCAGTCGGGGCGCACTAGCTCACGAGGCAGTGCTGGATGCCATGAAGAATGCAGGCGTAGTAAAAGGGAATGCATAGAGAGCTGGAAGAGTGCAACAAAATATAGTACTTGCTTTGTTGGTTAAGAAATACATTGACTCAGAAGTAGCCCTGCGTGTTGGTAAAGACAAATGAAGTGAGGCAGAACCTTCAGTTTGTGAGTGTCCTATTAGGACTTAGAGAGTGGATGCACTGTTTGGTAGTGCCAAATGAATTGAGAATTAAGAAAAAACTAAGCATTTACGTTTGCAATGAATGGCCTGAACCACTACTTCCAGAGAAAATGTCTCCACCATGTTTTCCTTGTTCCCCTCCACCCATACGACTGTAGAAGCCTTGTACAAATATCTTCATCATCTGAACACTCAGTTCAGCGTTTTCAAGTGATGGGCCTGGTGTTTTTTCCCCCCTGAAACTTCAGCGATAGGATGCTGAAAGTAAGCTCTCTCATGTGTGCCATTGTGCGTTTCATGTGCTCTGAGACAATACCAATAGTAGCTCTAAAACCCTGGTCATTCTGCACCCTAACTGGAGAGACAGCTTAGGCATTCCATACCTATGCCCAAAATTTATTTTTTTCCCATAGACTGAATGGGGAAAAAACGTTGCTCACGCCTACAGCCCAAACCGCTGGATGGATTTACACCAAATTTGCGGCAGGAGCAGTGGCTTGGTCCCAAAAGCGTGCTTTTGTAAATTTGGTTAAAATCCGTCCAGTAGTTTTTTTTTTAAATGACCAAAAAGTAGGTCACAAAAAATGTGTGATATCTATGTCTGCTCCGCGGACACACTTCCCTGTTCGCTGCGTGAACAGGACACAGATTGGTTAATCAGCTTGCGTCATGTCCGTGGACATGCGACATGTTTGCTGATTGGATGGTGAAGAGTGTGAAGTGCATCAGATTTTTGGAAATACCCGCCATCTTGGATTCGGGGACTTCGCCGCTGTCCACGGACATCGCAGAAAAAACATAAAAAAAACACAACATTGCACTTGTCAAACTTATCAGATAATCTCTGGGGAGGAGAGGGGTGATGAGGATAGGATGGGATATGGCTGTGAGAAGTAAAAAAACAGGTGTTTTTTGCTGCGAAAGTCTGCAAACAGTTTGGATGTTCACGAACAGTCCTGAAAAGTTTGTGAACACCTCAGCATTACAGGGTTGGTGAAATGCAGTTCTTGGATGTCTTATAACTTTGGTGCCACTTAATGTAACTGCATGAAATTCAGCATGTATATTTCGGAGCTGATTCTGAGTGAGTATGCAAAGTTTGGTGGGATTCTGTCATGAGGGGGCAAAATTAGAGTGGGGTACCAAAATAATGTAACAGCTTATAAATGAGGTGCCATTTGACAAATCTACACTTTATTTGCGAAACTGATAATACATTTAGATATGAATGTTTTTCCGAAGTTTGATGGGATTTTGTGAAGAGGGGGCAAAATTAGAGGGGGGTCCCATAATAATGTAAAGGCTTATAAATTTTGGTTTTAAGAATATTAAATAAGTGTTTATAAGATTTGCTGGTAATCTCTGCTTTAGAGTAATGGTATTATCATTACATTAAAACCATCCATAATTCTTTTTTATATGCAGTGCAGTGACCTGCATTGGTTGTGGCTCCTGTGTGGTAGATTATACCTATTGTTGTGAAGGTTTTCTTACCAAGTGATACTTGACCATGTGTGAATCCAGTCAGCTTGCAGTTGTTTTTGGTACCATCTGCATTGTAATGTAGAAGCATTAGTATTACGGATTTACTTTGTGTTTGTATTTGTAAGATGAAGCGATTATCTGAATTGCTCGTAGTACATAATCTGCCATGGTTTGCATTGTGTACAAGTTGCTGAAATGGAACAGATTCACAGTTAGGTATGGATACATACATGAAGCGTTCATTAGGGATGTGTTCCTGTGCTATATTGTTGCAGAGAGTGCATGTATGTTTCCACATGTATGCAATCTGGAAGATTTCATTTATAGGTATGTTTTTGTTTTCCAGTACTTGTAGTAAGTACATTAGAAATTCTTGTGGATCTTCTTGTGAGTTTATAGTGAATTTCAGCATTCCAGCACAGTAGACCAATTCTTGTTTTATTCCATGAACACTGTATGTGTTGTCAGGATTCGTGCTTGCATATCTATGAAGGACTCACATTTGTAAACACAATTGGTCTGTATTGTGTAAGTAAATGTTCTCAACAATTGGTGGCAATTGGAATACAATATTTATTTCTACATTTATGTAGCAATTTACACCAGTTATATTTGTAAATTTAAATGGACCAGATAGTTCTGTGTCCAAGTCATTTCTTCGGAGTGTGTGGTGCTTCTTTGAAGAAGTACCTGAGTTACTTTCAGTAGTAGTTTCTTCTTTGGTTTTAGTAATTGATGACATATTAGCTTCTTTTACTCTCTTTGGAGGATTTGCAGTGAGATCCTGTTTCATTTCTGTTTGAAGTAGTTTTCTTTTACAACATTTTGCTTTTTGTGGAAAGGATAGGTTTTTAGATGGGGGTGTATAATGAATGTAGTCTATTGTATTCTAAAATGCAAGGAACATCAGCGTTTACTTTACTTGCTTCAAAGGTGATTAGACATAGATTGTCAAGTATAAGTAAGCGTGATAGTGCTATGTAGCTCATGCCTTCTTTAAAGACTGTGTTACCAATATCTATCAATGCTTTATCTAGGGTTAAACCTTGTGATTTGTGAATGGTGACTGCGTATGCTAGAGTTAGAGAAAATTGTTCTCTGCGTACATACATGTCTTTGAAAAGAAGGAATTGAGCTGTAGAGCGTCCTATCCTTTTTACGTCTGATAGTTTGTCAAAGAGAATATTGACAAACTGAATATTGTTGTCACGTGGGTATGTTTGAAAGCCAACAACTGTACCAAGTGCTCCATTAACTAGTCCCTGCTCCACGTCAAGGTTATGTTTAAGCATTACTCTACAGTTTAAAGATAATTTTAATATTTTTTCCAAACCAGCTGTGTTGGAGATATAGTTTTCTAAGATATTTAGTCTTGTTGTGGCTTGTTGACACATGGGTAGTGTCATACCATGTACGTACAGTTTGTCTGTGGAGCAAATTTCAATTATTGGTTGCATTTCTTTTTTCAATATTGTTTCATTGAATTTGGAACAGCTTGCAAAAGTTGGCATCAAATAAATACAATTGACATTTTTGTGTGCTAATTGTTCCATGACATCAGTAGCACATGAGTTATGGGCATAGAGTGTATGGATGTGCCTGGTTTATAATATTGCTTGTGCTTCTTGAGATAGTACACCAACTCTAATACTTTTTAAAATGTTGGCGGATGTGAGGTCTGCAAACTGGCGCATGATTTCTGTTAATTCTCTGTATTGGAAATGTTGCCAAAGGTTGACATTTCCTATGCTGCCAACAGTTTTACGCTAGAGTTTGTGTCCTAAGGTTTTAAAAATATGTTCAACTTTCACTGGTGTCAATTGAAGAAGATCTCCGAAAACAATAATGTGTTTTCCTCCAAAGAGCTCTTCGTAGTTTGTTTTGAGTACTTCTTGTAATCTGAGTTGAATCAAAGTCAACATTAGGTTGTAGACCATGCTCACTTCATCTATTAGTAGCATTTTCATTTGTTTTACACTCTGCGTAGTTCCATTGGAGCTTCTGTAGAAAGTTTGTAATATTCTAATTTGTTTTGGTGTTCTACTGGAAAGATTAGTAATTGGTGTAAAGTGACACCACCTATGTCGTAGGAAGCTAGACCTGTGGGGTAGTTACAACAGCTTACAGTTTGTTGTTTGTCAATGGTTGAAGGAACTTGCTGATGATTTTGATTAAGAAAGTTTTGACTGAACCAGCTTGACCAATGACGTACAGTAGTATAGGTTTGTAATTTTGGCAGGTAGATTCTTTATTTTCATGTTGTACACCATGTGCAATTTCTTTTATTACTTCTTGAAAAATGCTACGCTGCTCATTGTTCAGTTTTGATTTTAGTACACTTAAGTCTTCTGTATCTTCTTCATAGTGACACATGGTGTTTTCTACTTAGGTCATAGCTAATTCTGCCTCATTTGCTATTTGTGGCTGTCCCAGTGGTTTTTGGCTTCCTGTTACAGAAGGTTGACTACTGTCGGGACTGTCCTTATCTAGTTGGGTTTGGAGTCTTCTTCGTGTTGCTGTTCATTGTGCAACATTGTTTTGTACTGTGTAAAGTTTACATCAGTTATAGTGCTTTCATTTGCTTTGAAAGTGTCTTCATAGGAGTCATAGATATCTAGTAACTCTTCTTCATTTCTCCATGGTTTAAAAAGTTGTAGCAGGGACATGTAAAATAGTTCTTTATGTTGAGGAGTTTTTAATGACAATTTGATATGATTAATTAATCTTTGTTTGGTAAGTTTCACTAAGCTGGCACATTCTCTATGATAGAGCATTTTTAGGCCTAAACTGTACAACACCTAACACCTCTAACACCACACGGCTGCTCTCCGCGTTGCATGCTTTAAGAGAATCTGTAAATTTGTAATACTAAACTTGTATATATTTGTAATTCTTTAAATACATCTACTGCATTCTCTCCTGCCAAACTGTACACATGTTCCTTCATCGTCACTGTAATTATGTAATGTAATGTATAATTATGTAATGTAAAGTATAAGCATCCTGTAACCAAGCTTTGAATCACCTTGCTGCTCATGCGCCCTCATACCCTCGGGTCTGGTGCGCAATACAAATGAATAAACTAAACTAAACTAAACTACAATGTCTGAAATAGTGTTTTGTCTTATGATAGATCCTCCCTGAGGTCTTGAAGCTCTCTTTTTTCTTCTTTGGTTAAGTAGCCTGTCATATCGTGCAACTGCAGTGGAGTTGTCTGCAATGTACTGCACATCTATGTTTGCATTCTATAAGAAGGCAATGGGCCTCATTACGACCCGGGCAGTAACCATGGCGCTATTCTACCATATTTTAATATTATAATTTTGTAGATAGTTGTGTGTGTAAAAAAAGAATTTAGATAGCAGACAGGTTTGGAAGTGACAGTTGATTTTGCAGATGGGAAAAATAATAGTAAGTTCATTTTATAGGTTATACAGTTTAAGTGGTAGTTACTCTGTTTATATGCATTTAAAAGAGTTGTTCATGTACTGTGCATAAAATATGTATACCAGTGTTTTGTATTCATGCATGTGGATATGCATGCAGCTGCAAGTAGAAATCTTGTAGACTTGTACAATAGTTTTTGTAGTAGGTGCTTTCCAATGATATGAGACTTGTACTCAGAGTGATCAACAGTACATTTGAAGTGCTGAACTCTGATGATGGAGTTGAAAAACGGCTCTGAAAAGAGCCTTTTCTTTGGTTTTTGTTGTTTTATATTGCAGTCATTTCTGACACCGAGTGTGTTCTAAGAACAGTTCCATTTTGCTTGCGGAGAGTACGGACAGGTAGAGTGTCCTTAGGACACCTCCATTTTGGTTAATTGCGGACATTCCGGATACCGAGTGTGTTCTAAGAACAGTTTCATCTTGATTGCGGACAGTACAAACAGGTATAGTGTCCTTAGGACACCTCCATTTTGGTTACTTGCGGGCATCCCAGACATCGGGTGTGTTCTAAGAACAGTTCCATTTTTATTGCGGACAGTGCGGACAGGTATAGTGTCCTTAGGACACCCCCATTTTGGTTAATTGGGGACATTCCGGGCATTGCGCCTCGCTTTCTCCATTTGTGGACCAAATGAAGAGGAACACAGTCACATTTGTCTCTGCGCAATACGAGAACAAATTACTTGAGAATTTGGAAACATGTCCATGACCTTCCCAAGTCCTTCTCCCATTGCAAATTGCAAAGAAATTCCAGACACATGTCCTAAACTGTTTCCTCCACAATGAATTATAATTATGTCTGGATGATGCTGTGTCTCCAAGGTACCAAGACCAGCCACTTCATTCCACGCACTCCATGCCAGTGCACTTCTACATGAGGGAATCCAAGATGTGCAGCTTCTCCACAGCGTTCTGCATGCACCTCCAACCAATGTATCCATGAGTCTCCCAAAATCCAGATAATCTGTTTTCTGAAACACACAGCCATAGCTATCTGTTCTGCTCTCAGGAAAAAGAATTTCTGATAAACTCTCTCCTTACACAACACACCCAGTAAACATTATTGACCAATCCCTTTCTCTACTCTTTCTCATTTGCATGCCTTTCCACCCCAAAATCCTCATATGTAAAATGTGGTGTCCACGGACTACCGCCATATCCGCAGACATATCGAAAATCTGAGCATGAACAATGTAAATTTAAATAGTGTGCCCCATTTCCCCTTTTAGGTTGGCTCTGAAAAGAGACTTTTTTTGTTGCAGATGCTTGACAGAGACCTGTTATTTTGTATTTTCTTTTCTTACTTTACTCCTAAAATCTTCACATAAGCTTCTCCAAAGCAACCCTAACATTCCAAAACAGCATGGCATTTCCCATAAAAGATAAAGAAATGGCATCCTCTTTAAAATAAACAGCATTACTGGAATCAATATTCTCATTATTACAGAAGAATATACCAGCTCTAAGCTTAAAAGCAAACATACATTGGTTGATTGCACACCTAGCAATGTTTTGCCGAGGACAAAAAACAGAACTATTGTCCCAAATTGCCCTAGGTACTAAACCAGAAAAAAATACTTTGGCATTTGGAAGGACGTTCATTACTGCTTGAACCAAGTGTTCCAAATCTGCCAACAAAGTAGGGGCACTGACATAGCCCAAATGCAAAGCACCACAGTGCAAAACTACCACATGGGGACTGTTCATCCTGCCCATATCTTCACAAACATGTACAATTCCCTGTACAATGCAATCAGGCACAGTGCTCCATAACACCTCCACTCCTTTAACATCAAAATTGTTTGCCACATTCCTGCATTGAGCACACTGCTGTAAACCATGCACAGACATATCTCCAACCACCAACACCCTGACTTTCTCCACCTCTGCCATCTTCGCTACACACATCCTCTTTCAACACAAATCCATAACCGCAACACCTGATTGGCTAATCCCTACAGTCCCCTTTCCATGCTGGATTTGCTGGAAAACCCTGGATGTCGCACACCTTGTCCGCTGACTGCCGCGGTGTCTGGGGAGTGCGTAACTCTTAGACAGCCCTTCTACCATTTCCACTTCATTCTCTGTGCCATTCCCCCATTGGATACAGCTCAGCAGTCACACAACCATACACCAATCACATCCAAGACCTCGACATCTAACTCTATCATCATAGTTCAGCACTTCAAATGTACTGTTGATCACTCTGAGTACAAGTCTCATATCATTGGAAAGCACCTACTACAAAAACTACTGTACAAGACTCCAAGATTTCTACTTGCAGCTGCATGCATATCCACATGCATGAATACAAACTACAGGTATGCATAATTTATGCACAGTACATGTACAACTCGTATAAATGCACATAAACAGAGTAACTGCCACTTAACCTGTATAGCCTATAGAATTAACTTACTGTTATTTTTCTCATCTGCTATAATCAACTGTCACTTCCAAACCTGTCTGCTATCTAAATTCTTTTTTTTACACACACAGCTATCTAAAAAAGTATAATTTAATATTAAAAGATGGGAGAAATAACAGTATACTTGTAGAAAAAACACTTAGTACTGTATTATAAAATTACACAGAGCCAGGATAAGTTCATGCCTCTTTATACACTCACACAGATAGACACTATCATTAAAAAGCTCCCAGCTGAAATAACACCACTGCCTGTACATCACATCCTTCTGCTTTATTACCCACACATTCACAAATGCATACATTCCATGCTTTTCTGTACAGTTTCTGCCATTTACCCTATAAAAATAGCAAGATAAGTATGTGATTATTTCTTCTATCTCCTAATATCCAATAACACAGCCTTAAGAAACCAAGTGAGTTTCATATGCTTAGTATTATACTCATTAGCAAAGCATGTTGAACTAACAGATTGTAAGTAAAATATAAAGGCTGCTCATAGTCAAAGGAAACTGCATGCATACACTATGTTTAGTTATCAAACAACAATACTACTACACAAACATAAAAATCAATGTCTAAATTAACAACAGTGCTATAAACACACAGTTAATAACTTTCTTTTGCAATTGCAGTGAAGACCACTCTCCTGAAAAGCAGCAGCATCTGAAGTACAAACAACAACTCAGAAGAAACCTGCTCATTCCAAAAAAAAAGTAAGTACAATGCTACCATAATGTTCTAACTGTTACTCAAACACACTGTGGGGTTGATTCATAGAATTTGTGTGCCAAGTAACAGGGATGTGTGCGCAATTCTGCCCACAAATCCCTATTTGTTAAACAGGGATTTGCGGGCAGAATGGCACACAAATCACTGTTTTTCGGTGCGCAAATTCCATAAATCAGCCCATAGAATGTTAGTATTGCAGAACAAAGAACTGTTTTAATTCTATACCATTAGATTTAGTATTAGTGCTTCTCCTCACCACTAGCTTACTTTGTATTGTCATCTGAACCCCAGTATAGTAACACACAAATACAAGAATAGCCTTCCCAACTAGTTGTAGCTGCCCATTGCACAATCACACACCTCCACCTACATCCTTACCACATACTCAGACAATAATGCACAAAGCATACTTACATTGCAGAACAGCCCAACCCATAACTTCTTTTTTTTCCAAAAGACCCCAAAGAATGCCTACCATAAAGCAAGTCCGTAGAAAGCAATGCAGAAGTAGAGCAAATGAAAATAAAAGTGTCCAAAATAAGCATCCATCTCTATCAGAATTTGTACAAAAAGTTCAAACAAAAGACCTAGTAGAGTCATTAAGTGAAACAAAACAAGCTTCCAGAACAAAAACTTTGCCTCCTCTTTCAAAATGTATAACGAAACAGAAAGTGATTAACAAGAATTCACTTACCACTACTGCTAACACTGCTCCTATAAATCTTGATGTAGTGGCAAGTAACCATACCAAAAAAAGTATTTTACAAAACATGTTCCACGACAGAGTCCTTCAGAATCTTATAAAAACAGGAGAGAAAACATGCACAACCCTTAAAACCTACCGTAGAAAATTAATCTTAGAAGCTCATATAGATCCTTCTCAAAAGGAATTTATTTATTTTAGTGTTAAACAGAATGAAACCACTAACAAAACTAACGACTAAACTACAAAAAAGACTTCTCAATAAATGGAATGCCCACAAAAATAACTTCTTAAATATCTGTGGAGGTGAATGGAGTCACACTATGAGCAGAGAAACATATTTCTATGAAGAAACATACAAACAAAAGCAAACAACACAGTTTCCATACATAGCAGTGAACGAGGGTATGAAAAACCTAAGAATACCATAATGGATCAAGAAATGCTGCTTACAAAAACATCCCCAGAAAACTCAGTATCACCTCTCCATCTGACTGAACCAAAACGTCCAGTGTACAAATGGCTGTGCACGTCAATGTGTAACATTGACAAAAAATCTTTCAAATCTTTACGCCAGTTCCTCAATCAGTATGTGAAAGGCAAAGAGAAATTCAAAATGAAACTACTACAAAATATGAATACCTGTCCAGTGTGCAAATACACAGGACTACAGGACAAAAGCACCTTCCATCATATCAAAATTGTATCAACACAGCATTCAACTATTAGAAATGTAGTCCCTAAACTGTAATATGCTAAAAGTCCAGCATTAGCATTAGGCAATTTAAATAACAATATTCTACATGGTACAGCCAAAGACATACTCGAAGAAATAGAGCATATCCAGAGAAAATATTTTGGAAGTGAAAGCCACTTTAAAAATGCAATAGCTTTACAACAGACTAGGAACAATTCTACAAATGGCAACCTTTTACTAGACACATACAAAAAAGAAATACTAAAATTTAAAAGTACATCCGCTGAAGTACCAAACAGTGTGTGTGTGTTGCCGCAGAACTTTTTATAAAATTAGCACAAAAACTGTAGACATAACATACAAAATAGAAGACAATGAAGATTCCAAATGGTTTGAATTAGCTCGCTACCTTATAGCAGAAAACAAATACGAAATAAATGACCCCTTAACACTTTGCAGTTACTGCACTGCAAAACTTGACAACACCCAAACTCCTTCACGTGCTATCACAAATAACTTGGGATTATTCCCACTACCAAAACCCTTGCAACAACTCAATTTATATGAGAGCATCATAATTCGAACAGTGCATCCATTTTAAGCAATAATACGTCTTCAACCAAAAACAGCAAAATTACCTCCCTCAGAATTAGTGAAAGGCATTTGTGGCAAAGTATTTTATTTACCATTAGATCTAAATGAAAATGTACACACTCTAGGAGTGCAACATCCAATACAGAAATATTTAATTGTCTTAGTAAATGGTGTACCTACAAAAGATAAAAACATTTGGCAACAACTCACAGACTTACATAAAGTTAGACAAGCCTTGCAATATCTAAAAGACAATAGTGAATACTGCAAAGAAATTAATATTGAAGAAAACCTGAGGGAAACCACTGAAATAATTCAAGAGTCACCAGAAACTGGTCAATCTGAACTTCTAGATCCTGCTGCAGTATCCAATATTTTAGACCATTATGCAATTCATTCATTACACTCTAAAGACACCATAGATGATGCACTAGAAACATACCAAATGCTACAAACCAAAGGATCACCAATCAGCATATGGGAAAAAAGTATAGAAGCACATGCTTTTCCTCTACTCTTTCCTACTGGGAAAGGAGGAAGGTACGATGATAGTCCCACTCAGATAACAGCATGAGAATACCTCTCGTTACAAATGTATTCTGAAGATCCTAGATTTAGACAAAATGTGGAATACATATTCCACCTACTCTTTGAAAGTGAACTAGCAATTCTATGCTACGGAGTTGCACACACATTTAAATCAGTACCCATTTTCAAATATGTCAGCTACGCAATTACTGCAAAAAGTGCAAGAAAAAGATGAGGTTCTGCAATCAAGCATTAAAAAATCTGTTAGCAGACATGCGTGGTACTGAAGAATACTGGTTCCGATGTCACAGAGATGTACGTTGTATGATAAGAAACCTTGGCCCACCCACTTTGTTTGTTACATTAAGTTGTGCAGAATATGCATGGGAAAATGTACATGATTTCCTATGCATATCAAACAAAAACAAAACATAGATATATTAACACCTTGAGATATTTGCTCTCTAGATACTGTTAATGTTTCAAGATAGTTCCATCATCACGTCATTGCTATGCTACACTTTATTTGTAATAAAACTGTTCCTCCCCTCAGAGAAGTGCAACACTTCTTTTGGAGAAAAGAATACAAAGCCATAGGAGCACCACATATCCACATGCTTATATGGATTAAATATGCTCCTAAATTTGGTCAAGACAGTGATGCTACTGTTTTAGTTAATCAAAAAATATGTCGCTTGTGAAATTCCTGAACAAACAACAAATAGTGATCTTCATGCACAAATTTTAGAATTTCAAAGACACAAATGTGGGATATATTGTTGTCGCAAACACACAAACAAAAAGAGAAATACTACACCAAATGCCGCTTTGGTTTCCTTAGACCAGTTACAGCAACAGGTCAAGTAAAGAACTTCATGTCTTCAGTTAGACATAGGGCCTCATTACGACCCTGGCGGAAATCGAAAAACGATGGCGGAAATGCAATACCGCCATCGAATAGCGCTCGGTGCGACTATGACCCGTCACCGCAAAGTACGATGCCATTAGCGACACCGTAGTGAACGCCAACGCTAACTGCACCAAGTACGCGCGCACGCGCCATGCCAAACCGTAAATACCACCATGGCGCAACGGTACGCGAATTCCGACCCTAGCGGACATGTACCTAACGCCATCAAGCACGGCGGAAAGTACCATTCCGCCATGGTGAGAAGTACGGCATCGCGAATCAACCGTAAACGGCCCCACTGAGTGCCTGTACACCGCTCCCTGCCCACAAAGTACAACTCCCCGTAGGTGCAATGAAGTCACAATGCAACCAGTGAAATGTACAAGTCACCCATGCATGCCAACGAACAAAAGAATCACAAGAGGGGCCAATGGGAGCTGCAGGGCACAGATGGCACGAATACAGAAGCCATTCCAATGGACATGACCACAGTCCCCCACCAAGAAACGCACGCAAACACAGGCACCTGTGACCAGCAATATTCCGAAAATCACATCATTCCACCAGTCCACCTGGCTGACCGGCATCTGTTACACAAAACCCAATCCCCCGCCCCTGAGCATGACAACATTCAAACAGTCATATTGGCAGCCCCCATCCCTGACCTCACTGGGCTTCGTAGGCAAACGCACCCAGCACAGTACCACGCAACTAAACTCCGAAGCTGGAACCCAATGCAGATCTCCTCACAATACATCGCTCCCCAAATAGGAATATGCCACATCACTTGCAAAGAAGAACGCTACACGGCCCATATCAGAATAGAAATTTAATGCACAACAAAATCACCAAGCCCATACAGCCATTAGGCCATGAACTCCAAAACACATTTCACCATTGTGGGCTGCATCCGCAAGAAATGACCAGCTACTACTTGTGTGACGCCCTGTTCCATCATGGTACACAGAGCCACATTCACGTACGAAAAGGCAACATGGAAGCGCACAGAACCGCAGGGCCGTCCCAATGGGGAGGCACTAGTCCAGCTGAAAGGCCGAAATGTTGCTCCGAGCCACTAGTACTGCGTAAGGGCATGTGGCCCATTGGCGATCGTCCCATAAGATCGTAATGCTGCTCCACTGATTAACACGAAGCAGCAGGTGTCGGGAGTAAAAGCCATCTGCAGGAGTGGCATACAGATGGCAGTGGCAAAAGGGGAGGAGATACCTGTCAACCAAAAGAAAAGAAAAAGAACAGAATGGCCATCAGAACTACATTCGAACAACTCACTTCAATGATCACACTAAATCCACAGCCATATGCATGCTAGCCCACTCCAAAGGATCATCACCACCCCAAAACCACTTGCGACTCATAACCATCTATATCGAGGTGTAAACACCATCACAAACGAGTGTACCTGTGCATGCGTCTGTGAAAACAGAATCCATCAGATGGGAATGTTAACGTGCATGGACACAAGTGTCTGAAGGCGCGTCGAGACAGGGAGGGCTCAACAAGGCCAGATAGACGATGGTCCCACTATGGCAGCCCTGCATCACATAGCGCAGGGGAGGCGGACAGATTCCAAGAAGCCCTGTACATGGCAAACTCTGTATCAAATCATCTGCCCATGCATCCATTCATCATTCCCTCATCCCGGTATAAAAACGCCTGAATATTTACTCACATAACATTAGAAATATCCATTGAGTCTGTGCGTTATGCAGCCTGCAAAATCCACAGTGCCCCAGCCCGTAATTCCAGTGTTGTGAAGTAACATGTATTTGGGAACGTCCGGCCTCATCGCCCACGTCGCTATTGCGCATCCCAAACTATTCATATCAATCATTGCATCCTCGCCATGGCCCCTGTCTCAAGGACATTGAACAATAGAACGTTATATTTGCAGTCAGACCTGTGGGCATCTCCTCGCCGCTAGCTGAAAACCGAAAGCGCCGCCCTTCGAATTCCTCATTTGCAACATCACGTCGAAAAGGCATCTGTGGCCGTTTGAAATCACAAATTAATCCATCTAGTGCGGCTGTGTGTGAAAATGGCAACTGCCTTCACCCACAAATGGGACGCCCCGCCCGTCGGTGCAACTCGGTACAGTGATGCATGAGGGCCCACCGTTACTCGAGTACTACGTTCCACTGACCCTTCACAAGTCTGTTCGCGACTGCAAAGATTGTATGTGAAACAATGGGACCATAGCCGAATGTACATATCAACCAATGTTACACGGCCATCGGGTACAAATACATGATTGCAATAGCAAGATGCCATTACTCGAATTGCAGCGTTGTGTGCGGGACGTGCTCGGCCAAAGGGGAGAGCAGCTTGCACAGGTGGAATGAATCACCACAGGTGGAGGCCATACAGCCTGAAAACACATAAATTGCACACCCAGTCTCCTCCCACAACCACACCCACTCCGAAATGCTACCGGCAGGACTCGCGATGTTGGCCCTGGGGGACCTGATAGCACTGCAAGTACTCCAACTCCAAGAAGAAGACGAACACCAACTACAACCGGCCGCACGGAGGAGACGCAGGAGGAGGAGGAGGCCAAGGCAGGGCCAGCAAGGGCCGCCAGCACAGCCACTACCACCACGCAGGCAGCCCGCAATCCCACGCCTCCGAGCACATCCGTTCAACCTCACTGATGAGCAGATCCACACCCTCTACCGTTTGGACCGGGACACCATAGCCGCCATTGTGGACATGACACAGGCTGACCTTGTCAGCATGATAGATAGCCCAACCGCCATCCCACCCCTACTGAAGGTGGTGTCTGTACTCCACTTCCTGGCCACAGGCACCTACCAGCACACAGTCGGACAGTTGCATGGCATTTCTCAGCCACTGTTCTCACGGACACTATTGCAAGTGCTCGATGCCCTCCTGCAGCACGCAGACGACTACATCTCTCTACCACGCTCGGAGCAGGAAATTACCAACACAAAAGTGGGATTCCATGCACTTGCCGGCATACCGGGTTGCATTGGTGCCATCGACTGCACCCATGTGGAATTGGTCGTCCCACATGCCATGGAGGCCCAGTACCGCAACCGAAAACAATTTCATTCCCTGAATGTACAAATGGTGTGTGACTCCAACAGGATCATTACACATTGTTGTGCCCGATTCCCTGGATCAACCCATGATTCTATGGTCTTGAGGAACTCTACAATACCACGCTACATGGAGCGACACGCAGGGAACAGATCCTGGCTACTCGGTGAGTCTCATTTCATGCATGATGATGTGGGGTATGTGATTCGGCAATGACCTGGCAGGAAGGGGGGGGGGTGTGCGTACGTAGCAATGGCATTCCACATCATACGTTTATCGTCCACATACAGGTGATGCTGGATATCCACTGAAGAGATGGCTCCTCACACCAGTCCGGAACCCACGGGACCAGCATGAGGAGGACTACAACCATGCCCACTCACGTACCCATGTAGTCATTGAACAGGCATTCGGCCTACTGAAGACTCGTTTCCGCTGCCTCAGCAGGTCTGGCGGGGCACTCCTGTACCGCCATGAGAAGGTTGCAAAGATGGTCATGGCATGTGTCATGCTCCACAACATGTGCGTACGTAGAAATGTGCCCATGCCCCCTGACGCAGAACTGCAAGCACCTGAAGATGGTCATGATGAGGGTGGGGATGTGGCAGCACCTCAAGGGGTCTGCGAGGCACCGGAGGGCCGTGACATTCGTCAGCATCTCATTGATGCATGCTTCTAGCACTCACGCCTGGTGGCTGATACATGGACACGGTACTCGTGGCACTGTGTGTGTCTGGTACATGCACAATATGGACTGTACGCCTATGATGGCCTAGTACACAAAGATAATTGTCCACACATCTCATTGGTTGATCGTGCATTGTTTATGGCATATGTGATATCATGTTGAACACCCTATCGACCCGCCACCCAAGTGAGCCCAAAACACCCCCTCCACCCTCCTACCTCCCCCCCGAACACCAGTGTCCAAAGATGCTCATTGTCAGTGGGCAGTCGCTATTGCAAGCCCCCTCTGCGGGTATCAGGGGCACCCCTGCCTGTGGAGCGCAGGTTCCTCCCAGATCTACGTTGGGGGCTGCCCTGGACGGAACTTGCAACGGATGATGTCTCTGCCTGCTCACGTCCATGCATGTCCCTAAGGGTTTGTGAGAGCTCAGTGAGCACACGGCGCACTGCGGCAAGTTCGGCACATACGTCTTTGGACGTCGCATGCAGTTCCCCCCTCAGGCTCTCGGTGCTTCTCTCCATTTGTACTCTCAGGCTCTCGGTGCTACTCTCCATTTGTACTCTCAGGCTCTCGGTGCTACTCTCCATTTGTGCCCTTAGTGTCTCTGTACTTCTCTCCATTTCTGCCCTCAGTGTCTCAGTTGATGTTTCTATGTCTGCCTTAGTGCCCCCACATTCATCGGCATGGTCCTTGAGGAGCGTGGCCAGTTGCTGCTGTTGCACGATTAACTGGTCGAGGGACTGTTGCCTCTGCTGGGCCATGGCCATTTGCGGTGGTGTCACAGAGGGGCTGGTGACCTCATGTTGCCTTGCCACAGGGCTTGTGGGGGATGGCCAGTCGTCGTCTTGTGGGTGCCCCTGCGTGGTATCCTCATGTTGTACGGGATGGGACAGACAGGGGGATTGGGACAGGTCATGGATGGATCTGACTTCGACATCCCCGTCTTCTGTGTCGGAGCATGCTGCCATCAATGGGGTGTCACCTATGGTGCTGCTGCCACCAGAGGCAGTGCCTTCTGTGGCATCCATTGGGGGGACCTGTGGTGGTGGTGTTGTGGGCATGCTGGCTGCTGGGGTGCCTGTTGATGTTCCCTCCTCTGTGCTGCCACCTGATTTGTGCTGCTGCCGTGTCTTGATGCGTGCAGCTGAGGTGGAGGGTCTTTGCCCGTTGGTCTTGGCCCTCTTTGCAGGTGTGCTGGTAGGGGTGTCCTGATGCTCGTCGTTTGGATCGGACCCTGTGGTGGAGTAAAGGAGGGCGAGGGTTATTAATGGGTCTGTGGGAATTGGAATGGCATTGTATCACATGCATTGGGGTGGTACCTGAGGGTGATTTGGGTCTGGGCCTTGGAGGTGCTTTCATTTGTGTGTGGAGTGAGGGTGCAGTTGTTTGGCAGCCTGCAGTTAGGGTGTGCCTGCTGCACGTGTAGTGGGTGTTTTAGGGGTTTTTAATTATTTATGTATTTATTGAGAGTTTTAAAGTGCGCTATCAGGCCAATGTGTGTGGACGTTCTCCTGGACATGTGTTTCTGTTGCACTATGGGGACACATGGTACTTCACATGATTGGAAATTGTGGATTTAGCATTGTTTTATTTGGGCCACCTACCTGATTCTTCGGATGTCTGCACTCCTTTCTCCATCCCTCCGACTCCCTCTATGCTCTCCATTCCAATGGTGGAGGCACAGATTTCTTCCAGGGGGTCAACTTGATGGGTGATTCAGGACCTCCCCCGGTGGCTGTGGCAATGTTGCGGTTGGCAGAAAGTATGCTACGGACGCGTATCCGCAGGTCGTCCCATCGCTTTCTGCATTGCTGTGGGTTGCGGGGTGCGGCCCCCACCGCACTTACCCGCTGTGCCACCAGAGCCCATATGGCCTTCTTGTTCGCAAGTGCCGTCCTGGTCATTTGCGTGGAGAAGACGACGGCAGCATTCTCCTGGAGGGTCTCTGTTAGCACGGTGAGTTCCTCACGGGAGAAGTGGACCTGCCGCTTGCGGTCGCACGCTTTCTTCGCTACTTTTCCCATTTTTCTTGGTTTCGCTAGGGTGGATGACGGGTTGGGGTGTGTTTCAGGGTAGTGTTTTTAGTGGTTGTGTGGATTTTGTGGTTTTATAGGTGTACGGCGGGATGTTTCCCGTTCCGGGCCCATGTTTTTACTTCTGTTTCCGTATATTTACGGTCACCGTACTTTCCGGTTGGCGCTCACTGCGGTGTCCGCTGAGATGGGTGGCGGTATTGCACCTAGGGCGCCGTACGGCGGCGGTGTGGGCTGTTTTGGGGTCATTTCCGCCATCGCGGACTTTGCACTTCCGCCATGCCGTGGTGCTCGTGCCCGATGGGTCGGAATGGGCCGCACTTTGCTCCATCGTGCAATGGCGGAAACGCTATTTACGCTGTGGCGGTCCGGTCAGTCACTTTCCGCCAGGGTCGTAATGAGGGCCATAGTCTTAAAGGTAAATGACCTAAGAACACATATTTCATAAAAAGAACAGAATAAGCAAAATATATCAATGATTACAATGCAATCATTGCCCTCTTATGGAATGCAAACATAGATGTGCAGTACATTGCAGACAATTCCACTGCAGTTGCACGATACGTTACAGCCTACTTAACCAAAGCAGAAAAAACAGAGCTTCAAGACCTCTGGGATGACCTATCATCGGACAAAACACTGTCTCAGAAATTGTACAGCTTAGGCATAAAAATGCTCTCTCATAGAGAATGTGGCTGCTATTAAGCTGCAGACCATTTAATCGGTACGGTTTTGTATGGAAGATCTGAAAATATAGTATGGCTAAGTCTTGGTAGGGCTAAATCTAGAAAAAGAGTTCTCAAATCATACGAGGACATAGAAACAATAGCCAAAAATGATCCCAACAGCCAAGACATTTTTAAAAACCATTTACTAGATACATACTACCCAAACAGGAGTACCACTTTGGAAACCATGTGTCTATACCACATAGACCAAAACTTCACATTCAAAAATAATATATAACCAGATGAAAACAAAGGTAGATACAGAGTTACAAATTGTGAAGGCGGCTTATTGAAACTTACCAAACCAAGCTTAATCGTATCAAATTGTCATTAAAAACTCCTCAACATAAAGAACTATATTACATGTCCCTGCTACAACTTTTTAAACCATGGAGAAAAGAAGAAGAGTTACTAGATATCTATGACTCATATGAAGACGCTTTCAAAGCAAATGAAAGCACTATAACAGATGTAAACTTTACACAGTACAATACAATGTTGCACAATGAACAGCAACACAAAGAAGAACTCCAGGCCCAACTAGATAAGGACACTCCCCACAGTAGTCAACCTTCTGTTACAGGAAGGCAAGAACTACTGGACAGCCACTAATAGCAAATGATGCAGAATTAGCTATGACAGTAGTAGAAAACATCATGTGTCACTACGAAGAAGATACAGAAGACTTAACTGTACTGAAATCAAAACTGAACAATGAGAAGAGTAGCATTTTTCAAGAAGTAACAAAAGAAATTGTACATGGTATACAACATGAAAATAAAGAATGTACCTGCCAAAATTACAAATCTATACTACTATACGTCAGTGATCAAGCTGGTTCAGGAAAAATCTTAATCAAACTCATCAGCAAGTTCATTCAACAATTGGCAAACAAACTGTCAGCTGTTGTAACTGCCCCCACCGGTTTAGCTGCCTACAACATCACTTTACATCGCTTCACATCACTTTACACCGATTACTACTCCTTACAGTACAACACCAAAACAAATTAGAATATTACATACTTTCTACAGAATCTGCATTGGAACTACGCAGACTGTAAAACAAATGAGAATGCTACTAATAGATGAGGTGAGCATGGTCTCCAAATTAATGTTGACTTTGATTCACCTCAGATTATAAGAAGTACTCAAAACAAACTACAAAGAGCTCTTTGGAGGAAAACACATTATTGTTTTCGGAGATCTTCTTCAATTGACACCAGTGAAAGTTGTACCTATTTTTAAAACCTTAAGACACAAACTCTAGCGTAAAACTGTTGCCAGTATAGGAAATGTCAACCTTTGGCAACATTTCCAATACAGAGAATAAACAGAAAACATGTGCCCGCCTGCAGACCTCACATACGCCAACATTTTAAAAGTATTAGAGCTGGTGTACTATCTCAAGAAGCAGAATCAATATTAAAAACCCAACATATCCATGCACTGTATGCCCATAACTCATGTGCTACTGATGTCATTGAATAATTAGCACACAAAAATGTCAATTGTATTTTCTTGATGCCAACTCTTGCAAGCTGTTCAAAATTCAATGCAACAATGTTGAAAAAAGAAATGCAACCAATAATTGAAATTTGCTCCACAAACAAACTGGACGTACATGGTATGACACTACCCATGTGTCAACAAGCCACAACAAGAGTAAATACCTTAGAAAACTCCATCTCCAACACAGCTGTTTTGGAGAAAATATTAAAATTATCTTCAAACTGTAGAGTAATGCTTAGACGTAACCTTGACGCAGAGCAAGGACTAGTTAATGGAGCAGTTGTTTGCGTTCAAACATACCCACGTGACAATAACATTCAGTTTGTCAATATTCTCTTTGACAAACTATCAGAAGTTAAAAGGATAGGACGCTCAACAGCCCGATTCCTTCTTTTCAAAGACATGAATGTATGCAGAGAACAATTTTCTCTAACTCTAGCATACGCAGTCACCATTCACAAATCACAAGGTTTTACCCTAGATAAAGCATTGATAGATATTGGGAACACAGTCTTTGAAGAAGGCATGAGCTACATAGCACTATCATGCTTACATACACTTGACGGTCTATTTCTAATCAACCTTGATGAAAGTAAAGTAAATGCTGATATTCCTTGCATTTTAGAATACAATAGACTATGTTCAGTCTACGCAAATGTAACAATAAATATTCTATTCCAATTGCCACCAATTATTCACAACATTTACTTACACAATACAGACCGATTGTGTTTGAAAATGTCAGTCCTTCATAGAAATGTAACCAACAATCCTGACAACACATACAGTGTTCATGGAATAAGAGAAGAATTGGACTACTGTGCTGGAATGGTGAAATTCACTATAAGCTCACAAGATGATCCACAAGAATTTCTAATGTACTTACTACAAGTAATGGAAAACAAAAAGATACCTATAAATGAAATCTTCCAGATTTCATATTTGTGGAAACATACACACACTCTCTGCAACCATGTGGCACAAGAACAAATCCCTAATGAACACTTTGTGTATGTGTCCATACCTAACTGTGAATCCATTCCATTTCAGTAACATTTCACTAACATTTCAGTACAAAATGCAAACCATGGCAAATTATGTACTACCAGCAATTCAGTTAATCGCTCCACCTTACAAATACAAACAAATAGTAAATACGTAATACTAACACTTTTATGTTACAATGCAGATGGTACCAAAAACAACTGCAAGCTGACTGGATTCACACATGGTGAAGTATCACATGGTAAGAAAACCTTCACAACAATAGGTATAATCTACCACGCAGGAGCCACAACCAATGCAGGTCACTACACTGCATACGTAAAAAAAGAATTTGGATGGTTCGAATGTAATGATAGTACCATTACTCTAAAGCAGAGATTACCAGCAAATCTTATAAACGCTTATTTAATATTCTTAAAACCAAAAATGTTATAACTAATCTGTGCATAAACATTAATACAACTTCAATTAGAAAACTATAAACAGTTAGAATACGGCAACAGGTATCTAACTGCCCAAAGATTCTGCAACAACCAAACAGATAAATCAATACAACTAAAATATAAGAAGAAATAAACAGTTAGAATACACCAACAGGTATCTAACTACCCCAACAATCTGCAACAACCCAACAGATAGATAAGTAACTTGAAAATATAAATGAAAAACTATAACCAGTTAGAATACGCCAACAGGTGTCTAACTGCCCCAAGATTCTGACAAAACCAAACAGATAAATCAATACCACTAAAATATAAGAAGAAATAAACAGAATACTCCAACAGATATCTAACTTCCCCAAAAATCTGCAACAACCCAACAGATAGATGAGTAACTTGAAAATATAAATAAAAAACTATAACCAGTTAGAATATGCCAACAGGTATCTAACTGCCCGAAAAAATCTGCAACAAGCCAACAGATGTCTATTATGCAATACAGTAACTCATTATGAACTACCTACACTAACATGATCTTTCTTTTATCACAGAGATTGAAAAAGAATATCTGCTCCAGTTACCCAAGTCATGAAAAAAATATATCCAATCACAAAAATCCTATCTTGTTACCAACAATATAAACACAACTCTTTGTAGGGACTTTTCATGAAAATATATTTCACATCAATGACATTTGTGATGTCAACTTTGATGTCCTGGGTGTTAGTCTTAGCAGTGCACCGTGGTGGCGCGAGTTATGTTTGTTTAGCTTACCATAACTGGCGAATTTCTAGTGTTTTTTGATTTTACTTGAAACCATAACGTCCCTTTAACAAAGTTTTTTCTTTGAATTTCATAGGTTTTTATTAGTCCAACATAACCATAACGTCCCCTTAACAAAGTTTTTTCATTGAATTTCATAGTTTTTAACAGTGCAACTACACCATAACGTCCCTTTAACACAGTTTTTTCATTGAATTTCATAGGTTTTTATTAGTGCAACTTAACCATAACATCCCTTTAACAAAGTTTTTTCATTGAATTTCATGGGTTTTTATTAGTCCAACTGGACCATAACGCCCCTTTAACAAGGTTTTGTCAGTGACTTTCATAGTTTTTTACCAGTGCATGCTATTTTCCTACAACTTACTAATATCATACTTACCCAATATAGCAATATTTGTATCCCATTTACAAAGTGTCACCTTAACACTCTGCCATTTCCCACCTTCTGTAATCATTTTTAACACTTCTATAAACTTTTTGCAACTAATTCAACTAGTTTTGCATCCGTAGCCGTCTACGAACATTTGACTTCATAGCGGACCTTCCGGACAGTGCCACATGACCATACGCTGGCGCGCGGCATGATGACGTGTCCGAGAACCCGTCCGCACTTCACAATAAGATCTCTGCTTCGTGGATAGTTCAGAACTGCATTTTCTACTGACCTGGGAACTTTCAAAATTTAAAATTTACCTTGCACAGCTCCAACACCCATTCCTGTTCATTATCCATTAAAAATCTAGTACACAGTACATACTTTTGCAAAACTGCTATTTATCTTAAAATGGCATCAGCTAATGCCATCCCTTCTCCCCAAGAGCCACCACCACTGCTATAATCAAGGAGCATGAGAAACACTGTCCCCTACCTTAGAAATAACACACACGCAACTTCTTCCCTTGTCCACCTACCCCTCCATATTAGTGATTGGTTCCGCTTCCCTCATTTCCCTCCCCACCTTTCATTCTCAGATCTCCTGCCAAAAAAAATACATCCAAAAAGAACAAAAGACATATTCCTTTAGGAACCACCTTTCACAGTTAAAAAATAGAACAAAAAAAACATGTATAGACTCCATCTACTTTATATTTCTCAGTAAAGTACATTGACTCAATAAGATTTTCCAACAGTTCCATTTGCATTTTGTGTTATGCTAATGGGAATATTGTGGCATTCATCCTCCGTTCCAGGGACTGGAACAGTGGATACCGGTCCCGTAGTCCAAGTTATCAGCCCAAGCAAAGCGAGGGCGGATAACAAGGTCTCTGGACCATTATCCCCCCATTCTAGCCCCCAAAATGGGGGATGGAGGCCATTAGCAACCTAGGTTCCCAAAGCGAGAACCCGGGGTGCTACAAAAAAGAGGATTTTTCTTTCTACAACGGGACACCTGTGGAAAATCCTTTTCCAAGATGGCCACCATGGATAGGGAAGGTGAGGGCCCCATACAGGGCCCCTCTTCGCTTTCCATGGCAGCCTGCAGAAGGCAAAAAGAGAACCCCATGACCATATTACCAGAAGCACATTTTTCTTCCCTTTTAGATCTATCCTAATTTCGAATACCTTTACCACAAAGCCAGTCCCAGGTGGACATGGCCACTTTAATCCTATGTTTTGTCCCTTGTGGTCATGGCCAGTAGCCAGATTGTCCGGATCATGACTTTATTCCATGACCCAGACAATCTGGCCACTTCCCATGGCCGCAGGCTAGCCCTCAGTCACAAAAGGTATACCGGTATTTTTTGTAGCTACATTATGACATTTGTCAAATAATAAAACACTGGCACATTTGCAAAACCATGCTTGTAGGTCCTTGCCAATGCTCCTTACGTAGGTTTGCTAGAAATCCACCCATGTTTTACTTTTTCAAAAGTGTCAAATGTATGCACATACAATCATCATATAACCTAGTCCCCACTTGACAAAATCCATTCAGACTTTAAGAAAACATCTATATCTAGATCTATAATCTTTTTGCAAATCTCTGTGTATATTTTTCAAATTGCACCACATGTATAAGCCTTTACAATATTTTGAGATCCCCCTCTAATTTTGCTCCGTCTTGACAGAATCCCACCAAACTTCAGAAAAACATGTATATCTTGATCTATTATCAGTTCGCCAAATGAAGTGTAGATTTGTCAAATGGCACCTCATTTATAAGCCTTTACATTATTTTAGGACCCCCCATCTAATTTTGCCCCCTCTTCCCAAAATCCATCATACTTCGGAAAAACATTCATATCTAAATGTATTATCAGTTTCCCAAATTAAGGGGGTAATTCATAGAATTTAGCGCACAAGTGGCGCACGCGGCTGGCGCACAGTGCGCGCGTGCGAATCTCTGCGCCAGCCGCGTGCGCTAAAATCCATTTCCGCGCACAGCGTATTCATGGATTTCAGCTACCAAAACCAGCCGTGGCGCACAGTGGCACAGCGACCCTGCAGCAGCACCAGTTATGCCCCCAAGAACGCCCCTCGCACAGTGAAAAGCCATCAAAATCCCCAATCCAGCGCAAAGGGCTGCGCTAACCCTGTACAAGCACGGCACGCGGGGTACGTGTATTACTGGGGTTCGCGGGAAGTTTCACACGCGATTGGCCCTGTGCGAGCAGGGTACGTGTATTTCAGGGGTGCGCGGGAAGTTTCACACGCGATTTTAGCAGGGTACGTGTATAACAGGGGTGCGCGGGAAGTTTCACACGCGATTTCAGCAGGGTACGTGTATTTCAGGGGTGTGTGGGAAGTTTCACACGCGATTCCAGAAGGGTCCGTGTATTTCAGGGGTGCGTGGGAAGTTTCACACGCGATTTCAGCAGGGTACGTATATTACAGGGGTGCGTGGGAAGTTTCACACGCGATTCCAGCAGGGTCTGTGTATTTCAGGGGTGCGCAGGAAGTTTCACACGCGATTTCAGCAGGGTACGTGTATTTCAGGGGTGCGTGGGAAGTTTCACACACAATTTCAGCAGGGTACGTGTATTTCGGGGGTGCCGGGGAGTCCTACACGTGATTTGGCAGTGTGGGTCCTCCCAGGTGTTCCCTGTACACCCTCCACGGCCCCTGCAGGCAGCCCACACCACAGGGGACTACCCTGCACCCCTGGTCATGTCCCGCAGGCAGCCCACCCAACATGGGCATGCCCCCCAGCAAAGCCACATGTCTCCTTGCACTACTGATTACCAACTCATGTCCCCTTGCACCCCCACCCCCCAGCAGTGCAGGGCCCCTGCCAGCAGGCCCCCACTCATGTCCCACTCATGTCCCCCTGCCCCCAGGTCATGACGATCCTCAATCATGGCCCTTATGGCCAGCCTCCCCAGCCCAAAGACCCAACCAAGTATTGCATCCACCCACATAGAAAAGGCAATTACATGATACAACCCCAATGGCAAGTATGTAAATGAACACATGTCCGTCACACACACACAATGGTTGCAAGTGAATGTGAAAACCCATATCATGACATGCATGAAACCAATGAGATGATACCACACATCGAAGTTGGATGAAAAAAATGTATTAAAAGCAACATGAATGGAATTAAAATCAAACAAACGACAATGGAAATTAAAAAAGAAAAGCTGCATGTCTGTAAAATAATGAAAAACAACAAATCATAATCCAAAGGAAAGGTGTCCAAAGTCACAGTTCCAAAAATGAAATCCAAGGGCAAAACAAAAGTCAAAACCATTGCTCCATGGGTAAATCCAAAGAAAAAAGTAGAATCCAACAGTGAACTATATACAGATGAACAATCCAGGGTCCATGATCCCAACTGAAGAAATGAAACCTATCAAAAACTCCTATCTAATAAAAAAAACTATATACAAAAATGTGGTCCATTGTCCTAAAGGTCCAAAATAAAGAAAAAACCAAAGGAAACCTAATACTATCCAACTATTTACAAGGGCAGCGGGCAAGTCCAACGGCTCACATGTTGATGTCCCGGACCAGGGCATCATCGAAATCCTGCTCGATGTCCCGGAGGCGGTCCTCTTCCATGGCCCCGAGGGTTCGCAGGGACGATGACATCTGGAACTCCAGGTCCCTGCGAATGGCCTCGAGGCACTCGGCCCGCCTCAGGGCCCTACGCATGGAGTTCTCCGCCCTGACCATCGTGAGCCGTGCCTCTTCCGCCCGCTGCCGCTCCACATCTATTGCATGGCCCAACCGCTGCCACACGGAAGACACTTCCCATCCAGGGTCCTCCTGCCATCTGGCCGATGCCTGCCTCCGATGATGAGGGCCCCGAGCCATCATGGCTCCCACCTTGTTGCTGCTGCTGCTGTGCTGCTGCCTGTGCCTTGGCTCCTGCTGCCTGCACATCCTCCTCCAGCTGGGGTGCAGTTGTGGAGGGGGCCACCCCTGCTAGACGTCCAACTCCCAACTGTGGCAGGGATCTGTTGTCCACCAGCTTGGCCGCAGGGTCAGAGGCAGCTCCACAGGGCACCCAGGTGATACATGGGTGGGAAGATGGCATGGAGGACGACTGGGGCATAGGGGCTTCAGTTGAGGAGGGGGTCGGAACAAGGTCCAGGAAACGAAGGAATCCGGCCCTGGTGAGCTGTCCCAGTGGGTCACCGTGGTCAACGAGCCACGCGAGAAGACGTGCAGTCTCCTCATGAAAAGACTGCAGGTCACCTCGCATGGCACGTTGACGCAACGCCACCCCACCCAGGACAGGCTCAACCTGGTGCCGGATAGCCACATCCGCAGGGAGAGGAAGGCCAGTTGGTGTAAGCCAATCCCCTCCCTGAGAACGGGTCTGGACGTAGGCATCCCTGCTGGTGCAAGATAATGCAGTGACAGGATCAGGGACAGGATTGCACACAGGCACCTCCGCTGCGGCCTGTGCTGCCTCCTGTCCCTGGTCTAGCACTGCACCACTAGCACCAGTGCAATCCCCACCTCCAGACCCCATCTCTGTCCCTTGCATGGCCTCCTCCTCCACCAAACACCCCACCAACCTGGATGACTCCATGCCATCTTCCTCCGTTGGGTCCTGTGGGGTCTCAGCTGCCCCTTCTGCTGCCGAGGAGTCCAACTCCGACCTCCGCCTCTTGGACCTCCCCTCGGCAGCTGCGGCCTGGGAAGCGGCACCGGACTCCTCACTCCCCGACGAGATGACAACCTGGGAGGGGAGCCAGGTCTTGCGTCTCCGGCTGGTGGTGCAATCCCTGCCGCTGTGCTCCACAGCACCTTCTCCGCCCTCTTCATCAGTTGACGCTGCAGACAGGGAGAAATAAAACACAGGCATCAGGGCACTGTACAATGGACTCATACACACATGACAGTTCCACATGAGTGGCATTGTCAAACTTCAGACATGGCATCACAATCCCCAACACACATGTCATTTTGACTCACACACATGAGCTATTCCACAGCCATATTGCAACAGCCAGCACCATCCATACACATACAACAGCATGAGCAGCCAAAGGTGAGCCAGACATCACATGAAACACAGGGAGTGCACTACACATGCACCCACGCCACCACACTTGCATGCATGTGTACACCTCCGCCAACTGTCGCAGTGTTGAGATCGGCATCCATGTCACATCTGCAAATCAGTTTTCCACATATCACTGTCACATGCATCCATATTGCATCACTGTTGCACACTTGTCAAATAGACACACATGCACATGTACACGGTGCACATGCATGCAGCTGGAACCAGCATCCATGTGTGACACCACAACCATGCCAACTGACATACACACTAATCCAAACATGTGTGCTCACACATCTGCATTTGGCTTGCATGCTTACCCACACATACACCATCCATGTGTCTCACACATGAAAGGACTCGCATGTGTCTGCCTCACAGCCCTGTACATACACATCCATACATGGCCCTAGAAAAACACATGTACAACCTGCACACTACTGGCCCACCACCACACGCACAGCTTCCAATCAGTATGCATGTGCACTTACCGCTCGACTCCAGACGGGTCTGCCTCTCAAGGACCTGGACGTGGAGCGCTAGGCATATGCGTTCCAGGACCCTCATCTGATGTTCCGACAGGTGGCCCCGGCGCCCCTTAGCATCCGCTGCCTTCAAGAGGCGCCGGGCCTTGTTGAGGGTCCTGGACCTGAAGTCCTCCCAGCGCTT
The DNA here is from genome assembly GCF_040938575.1 of Ambystoma mexicanum. Classification (NCBI taxonomy): domain Eukaryota; kingdom Metazoa; phylum Chordata; class Amphibia; order Caudata; family Ambystomatidae; genus Ambystoma; species Ambystoma mexicanum. The sequence goes on from NC_090937.1 coordinate 1,290,427,211, forward strand.
CTTGACATGTCGGAAGTCGCGGACTGCCACCCCCTCCGTGTTGATGGCAGTCATGATGTCCGTCCAGATCCGAGTCCGTCCTTCCTTGTCGGCGCGCAAACTTCCGAAGAGGGCATCATACTGCCCCAGGACTTGCTCCACCAGGACACCAACTTCGGTGGCAGTGAAGCTGGTGGCCCTCTGCCTCTCTGGCTGGGGGTTGCCAGTGGTGCCAGATGGTGTAGTGCCCGACATGGCAACCCGAGAGGAAGGAGTGGGTGGGCAACTGGGTCCTGGGGCTGGGCTCGGGAGTCTTCTGTTCCAGCAGGGGTGGACACAGCAACTGCACCCCTGGCTGATGTGCAGGCAGCAAATAGCAGGGCACGTGGGCAGCAGGCAGTCAGGCAGCAGCAGATGGCAGGTGGGAGCGTGCTCAGGGCTCTGGGGGGCAGTGATTCGGCCTTTTGGGCAGGAGCGTGGTCTTCCGTGTGTGAACGCGTGGCCAGCTTGATACAGAGTGATTTGGCACGCGAAAAATGTTCAGTCAGCGTGTGATTCGAGGAAAGGCCCCTAGCGCATAAGCGCGTCAGCACTCGTACGTGATTTCATTGGACCAAAGGCCCTTCAAGCGTAAGCGCCTCTGTGACGTGACGCGCGCAGGCGCGCGGGCGTGCGCGGCCATTTCCCTCTTGACGTTAGCATAGTGTTTCAGCGCGCGTGAAAAACTGCACGTCCGCGTGTGAATGCGTGTAATCCGAGGAAAGGGCCCATGCGCGTAAGTGACGTGGCGCGCGCGAGCATTTCCCTCAGCACGGGTTAAAGGTGAGCGGGGGCAGCAGTTCGCTGTACGTGCCTTTCATGGAGACCGACGTGTGTTTCTGCTTCCTGTTGTTTCGCGCACCATCACAACTTCACAGCTATCGCCCCCTGCCTATTTCTTCTCCTTATCATCCCCGCAGGGCAGGAAGCCCGCGGGGGAGCAAGGGCGCGGGTGTTGGCGTCCCGCGAAGGGTGTTTCATTAGCCCAGGAGGGCCACCGTACTGCCGGAGGGGAGGCCACGCCCCCTCCCTATTTCTTCTCCTTATCATCCCCGCAGGGCAGGAAGCCCGCGGGGGAGCAAGGGCGCGGGTGTTGGCGTCCCGCGAAGGGTGTTTCATTAGCCCAGGAGGGCCACCGTACTGCCGGAGGGGAGGCCACGCCCCCTCCCTATTTCGAAGGGTGTTTGCGGTCCCGTGGAGGTGTACCTTCAGGACTTCAGGACTTTGCCACTCTGACCCTAAGGCGGTGCAAGGACGCAGTGTTCAGGAGGTGAAGAGGAAGGCCCGGCCGCCTGGAGAAAAAGGGTGAAAGTAAGTGTTGGCGAGGGACTGTAAGAGGAGTTGTTGTCTGTTCTGGACATAGGGGCTGAAAACTGGTGAAAACTGGTGTGGACCAACCAAACCCGTAATGTCACTCCTCAAGTCCCTCAGATCCCTGAAAGCCCATGGCCCCCCTAGGAAACCCCCCCCTCCGTCACCAGCGCTCTCACCCTTCCACCTTCCTCCTTTTTGCTCAGAGGTCCATCTCGCCCGCCAAAAGAGTGGCCCTATCTCCAAGCGGAAGGTCCTGGCTGTGAAGAGGTCCCACGCCCGGGATCAGAAGGGAGTGCCAGTCAAAGCCCTAAATCTGGATGGACAAAACTCTGTTCTAGTACTAGAGCCCTTCCCCCTACCTGCACGGAGTCAGGTTGTTTTACCCTCTGGGCCCCGGCTGGACTCTCCTCTTTCATCTGTTTTTGCTGCGGGGGACAGACTGACACTAACTGCCCAAACTGCCCAAGGGGGCAACTCCTCCTCCAGTTCCCACAATAGCTCCCACAATAGTTCGTGGAGCGATATTCTTTCATCTACTAGTTTAGGGGGTAGCTCCCCCCTTGGTGTGTCCCCTTCTCGGCCGGTCGAGGTAACCATCCAAAACAATACACCTGCTGAGAGCTACCATGAGCCCAAATTGACCTTTGACCAACCCATTGAGGAAGCGCCCTTGCATAGGGGGTGCAGGTGTACCCAAGTACTGGCGGAACTGGCCATCATCAAGGATCTGTTGTACACTTTGCTAGAGGCTCAAAAGAAGGGAGATGGAACTGTTCAAGTGGAGGAGCCTATGACCAACACCCCAGCTGACGAAGGGCACACGTGCCCACCTCTGGAAAGTCCCTCAGTTTGTCCTCCTGTAGAGGTCCCTTTGGTTTTGTCCACCCCCAACGGGTCTGCTATTGACCCAATACAGGTACAGGTCTCTGCACCCATGATCTCCGATTGTATCGAACCCAAAGCCTTGGGTCCATGGAAGTCGGGGGCTCAACTAAAGCTGCTGGAATCAGGAAGTCCCAATCATGCAATAGTCTTTCTTCAGGGGGTGCCCAAACTGGCAGTAGACAAGCCAGAGCCAAGGGACGCTTTACTTAACAAATGCCTATTCTGGCTAAATACCACTGGAGGCTGCCCGTTTGTACGTAGAGAGGCTTTGGCGGGGTGCAGCAGAATTTCCAGCATGGACAAAAACTCCCTGGACAGCATTAAATTGACTTTTTGGGACCATAGTTTGGCACACAGGGTTTGGGGAGGTTGCAGTCGGGCTAGCAAATTATCGAAGAGTGGGATTTCAATCAGTATGCCCCCTTTCCTCAGCCCTGTCACCCCTGCTAGATCTGCCTTAGTAAAGACCGGGGTCTTCCCTAGTAACAGCCTCCTTTCAGGTGCTAATTTGACTGTCCTAGGCCCTAGGCGCCATGGGTGTTGGAGAAGGCATGGGGATGGTGGGACCTGATTTTGGACCTAAAGATCTGCTTATGGTCTCTATTGGAGGGGGTGGTTTGCTCGTTCTGCCCTGTTGTCTTCTCTGTGGTTGATTTTTTGCAACGCTGTATTAGAATCGCATTTTTATTTTTAGAAATGTTTTTGTAGGATGTACTTTGATGGTCATTTCTTTTGACCGAATAAAGTTGTTTGACTGACTGGCTATCAAAGACGCATCTCTTGTTTTGGCGGGGGTATTGGCTACGCGTGTTTTTCTGCATCGCGCTAGTCAGACGGTTAGTCGCACACGCTATTTTTCCCACTGCAGGTGCCCCTGTGTATCGCACCCATTATCGAGGTCATAGTAGCCTGCGTGTCCCACGCATACGCGTCATTCGTGTTACTGGGTGCCACCGCGTACTGCGGGAGGTTGATTCCACGCACGTAGGCTGCAGGGTTGCATGCACGGTTTTACTGTAGTTTTGGGGTGCCTGAGCATTGCGTGACCCGTCACTACATCACCAGGGTCACATACAGCCTTGTAGGTGCAGGGGGGCTGTTAACATCTTGCTTCCCACCCCCTTCACTCCAATTGCCCAGGTCAATTGTGCTGTACACCTCCCATTGGCACTACTCCATCTGTGCCGGCAATACTCCATCTGTGCCATGGTTGGGAGGCCAGCAAAGGTGAGGGGCGCCTCAGCTGGGCGTACTCCTCGTGGCGGGCGTGGTCGGGGACATGGCCGTGGTGACCAGGGAGTAGGGGGACTCCAGGGTGTCCAGGGCAGCCACAGAGGGGGAAGAGGCAGGGGTGCGCCACTTGAGCACAATGTTGTGCCATGTGTCGGTGCAGTCATGCCACCACCCCCTGTGGTTCCGGGAGATGCAGCTTCTGCATCTGGCACTGGCGCCCGTGTGACCCGGCAGTCCGTTCCATCGACTGCCACAGGCCCAAGGGTAGTGGTAGCTGCAGGTGCAGCTGTGGACACCGCCACCCAGGCTCAGGGTCTGCCAGCGCAGGCTGCGTTGTCACTTGAGGAGCCCTTGGAAGATTTACAACAGGCCAGGAGGGAAACCATAGGGGCATGCAGGGCTGCTCTGACCAAGACACGTGTCCCTGGGGTAGTCATGTCATCTGCTACCCTGAACAGCCGGGTGTTGGCAAGTGCAGGGGCAGATGCACCCAACAACACCCCGGTTGTGAGTCTGCCAACCAGGACCGTTGCGGTCAATGACCCTGCCACAGCAGATGTTGCTGCGCAGGGTCCATTAGAGGGCACCCAGCTGCCACTGACACAAGTCAGGCCTTTGGTCGTCCCTCCACCTGCCATTCCCTTGGCTCAATCCAACGAACCCACTGGCCATACTGGTCAGGGGGCATTAGCCAGCCAGGGTCTGTGCCACAGTCCAAGAGGAGGAAGGTTGCACCTGCAGCACAGGCTGGGACCCCACACAGCCACGACCTCCTGCACGTCGAGGAAGAAGCCTTTCTGCAAGCAAGAACTGGACTTCCTCGTGGACTACGTGCGGGCCACAGCCGTGACATGGTAGTGGGTGCCAATAGTCAGACTACGGCTGCCCACTGTGACACCCACTGGAAGCATGTTGCAGAACATGTCAGCTCATTCGGCCATGAGGTACGCACGGGGCAAGAGTGCAAAAAGCGTTGGAATGACCTCAAACGCAGCGCTAAGGCTAAGCGTGCCTCAAATTACAACTTGACTCTGGTGACTGGTGGTGGGGCTGCTCCAGAGGAGGAAGAGCTCACTCCGCATGAGTCACTCGTTGCGGAGTTCATACCACCTGAATCAGTCGAAGGATTGGGAGAGATGCTGGACTTTGATGCCCAGTCCAGTGAGTGTTGATGCGTGTTTGTTGAGGACTGTCCGCATCACCACTATTGCACCCTACTCACATGCTGGTTACCAGTATAGCCCTCCGGTCCATGTTCCAGCTCACTGGCCCTTCTGCATGTGGCGTGTGGTGACCTTCCTCTCAGCCCAGGCACAATGTCATAGCATGACTGACGTGCATGTGTCCTCTGCCTGCATGCGGGTACTCCATGTAGGCATGCTCCCTTGCCCCTCCTCCGCCACTCTGCACCCCAGTTCCACCTTTGCACTGGTCTGCTTCAATCTTGCCATTGTGTACTTTCCTGTTCATGCGTCCTGTTTACATGCTAACTTCCAGCGTACAATCTGCCATACATATGGTGTGTTGTACAGCCTTAGTACTTGATGCAGGGTATCTCACTTGTACTGTGCATAGGTCAGATGCCCCGCAGGGACATGAGTGCCCATTCATGCTCCATGTGCATTGCACGCATGCCTCTATGTGTCCTTGACTGGATGATCACTGTAATACAAGTCCTGGGTGACATACATTGCATGGCATCTCATCAGCCTTCCCATGTCAACTGTGGCTCAGTACTGCGTTGCACACATGTTTAGGGTCTGACAATCTGTGTGGGTCACAGGCCTCAGCCTGTTTAATGGCCAATGATTCTGTCCGACTGTTGTAGTGTCTTCTTCACACGTGGGCGGCCTCCAGAATTTTCATCATGTGTCCTGCTTACTGTCCCATCATCATTTGTAGTGTTGTCACTTGAATCACATTAAGCTGCTGATGCCAGTCAACACTGCCTGTCAATACACAGGTCTATGGTAAGCCTTTTGATACCATGCTAGGCATCCCTGCTTTTGTACTTGGGTGGAGGGGTGCTTTGCTTGTAGATATGCTACCCATTGAATGCACAGTGCACGTGAGGCCTGAATTTGACCTTGCACTGCCTTCACATTTCCTGACACACACCATGAAGTCCTTGTACATGTAGGTAGTGAGTGACATACACATTTGCTGCACTGCATAGACCCACTTCTATGCAAACTGCGACCTTTCAACAGGTCTGATCACAGAAGCAATTCAAAGTTTACCCAGCATGCATGCCAGGTTCTATTTTGTGTGCCACATGTCTGCCTGATGTGTTTGTTGTCGGTTTGTGTGTGTGTGTTGTGTGCTTCTGACATGTGTAGTGACCTTTTTTCTCTCTATTTTTCAGGTGATGACGCAATGGAGGCACTACCACTACATCAACCCAGCACAAGTGGGGGTCGTGGGGTGGTAGGCCACGAAAACCCCCAAGTGCTACAGTCCATCTTGTCTCTGGCTGCCAATGAGTCCAGCCCTGATGACGACTCTGACGTCCATGTTGAGTTGGATGAGAATCAAGTCCATGTGTCAGGGGTGAGTGATTCTGATGTGGAAACTCCTCTGTCCGCGACACCTGCACTGAGGGATCAGACAGTCTTGGTTACTCCGCCCGTGGTGGATCGGAACGCAGGGTTACCCTCCACACCAGTCACTGATGTGCCTGGGACATCACGTCAACGGGGGCATGTAGTCGTGCAGCCGCGGGCGGTGCCAACACAGCGAGGACATCTGGTCCTTGGGTCCCGCAGGGGTCAAGCCCAGCAACACGGTCGCCGCGCACAACCTCAGTATACTGAGTGGGAGCAAGACATGACTGCCAATTCAGAACGGCAGGGGGCAGCAATGGAGAACATCGCTGAGAGCATGGAGCGTGTGGCCCGATCTGTGCTCCCCCCTGCTAGGCAGGTGCTTCTCTGGCAGCAGGCGGCACGGTCCACGGACCGCTCGCTCAGGCTGGGCATGGCGGCCTTAGACAGGGCACGCCAGGCTGAAATGTCGTCTCTGCATCAAGCAATTGCTGCTCATGCAGAGGCACACATGGATGCCCTGAGGGAGGAGTATGCTTCCCTCAGATCCACGCTGGGTGTCCTTATGATGTCCCAGAGGCAGCGGGCAGAGGAGAGGTTTGCACAGCTTGAGCGTACCATCTCGGCTGAGCTACAGGCTTGCCGGGAGGTGCAGCGGTTGTCCAGCCAGGCCTTGCAGGAGGAACTCTGTGTTACACGTGCTACCTTGCAAGAGGAAGCACGTGAGCTACAGGCTTGCCGGGAGGTGCAGCGGTTGTCCAGCCAGGCCTTGCAGGAGGAACTCTGTGTTACACGTGCTACCTTGCAAGAGGAAGCACGTGAGCTACAGGCTTGCTGGGAGGTGCAGCGGTTGTCCAGCCAGGCCTTGCAGGAGGAACTCTGTGTTACACGTGCTACCTTGCAAGAGGAAGCACGTGTATCACGTGAGGTTCTGCATGCAGACCTACGTCACATCGCCACACAGAACCAGGCTCAACCGTCCGGCAGACTTGTTGCCGTCGGGGGGCAAGCTGCGGCTAGGCGTGGCCAGGCTACTGTGCCACGTCCTCCTTTCCAGGATGAGCCAGACTCGGACGACCATCTATCTCCCACATAGGTCGGGTTGTGCAGGCGTTGAGCCCATGGAAGTTTTTTTTTGGGCTCAGCATCATTGCATATGGGTGTTGAGCAGCACCCTGTACCTCCTCCCTCCAGGGTGCCTCCCCTCCCCCTCCGGGTCATATGGGGCCATTTTTGATTTTCTTTTAGTTTAGTTAGTTAAGTTTCTGTTTGATAGTTAGTTTAATTAGGTAATGTAGGTTTTTTCATAGTTAGTGTAATTAGTTAATATAGTTTAAAATTGCTTGTCTATTGTGCTTTCATGTGATGGTGCGGTGCTTTGTGGCTTTTGAAAGCATCCACTGTCTGTTCCAGCTGGGCCCTTCAGGCTTGTCTTGTGTATGTGTTTGCTGCTTGGGGTCCTTGACTCACATAAGCCACTCCTGCCTCCCTTATCCATGGGCCCGCAAGGATGGTTCGGTGTAACAGCCTATTACACAAGGGCTTTGGACTGTCATATCTGTGGCATGTCTGGTGCTGTGTAACTTGTGTTAACGCCCCTAGTGGGGATGATTGCGGTGTTATTGACCACTGTTCTGCTTTTGCTAGATGGGGTGTTTCATGATTAATGTGTACATTCATTGCTATGCATTGTGTAGTATGTTTCTTATCTTTACTGTACACGTGCTTGTTGTAACTCATGCCGTAGATAGTGTGTTCCACACTTTGGATGTGAAAGACAGACTGATGGTGTGATTTCTGATGTACGTCTCTGACATGGTCCAGTAATGAGATGCCTGAAGAGACACACACAGATGACTCTGAAGCATTAATCATGTGTTTCATGCCCTTTCTGCAGGGGGATGAGCCTCCAGACCACCTTTGCCAGCAGACATGGCCCATTGGACATCTGGATTCTGGACACGTTTGTTGGTGCCCTCATGCACATGTGTGCGCAAGCAGAGGCACAGGGATTGCAGCCATACATCCTAGGACTGCTGACGTGTTCCAAGGAACTCCAGGCAAGGTGAGCAGCACAGGGGGGCCACAACACAGCAAAGCTTCCAACAGGCCAGTTGCACATGCAGGCTTAGTAGCAGCACTGAGGGTGAGCTTGGACGAATATTGGTGTTGAAGCACACAATACAGCTCAGATGTGTTGGTTGACTGATGGCTAGTTGATTGTAAGGTTTTCTGGGGCACCTGCAGGGGCAGTGGCACATACCCTCCGGTCCACCATGGGCCATTGAGGCACTTGTATCACCCATGCTGCCTTTCCGAGACATGGAAAGGAGCAGCTCACAGGGACATACAGCAAGGAACAGACTTGGGTGCAGTGCATTTCATTTCCATGTACATTTTGAAACATGCACTGCCTATTTTTTACGGTCATGGTGGGACACAACTTTTTCTGAAGTCATACCTTGCTATATGCATCTGTCTGCTTACCCAGGGAACATTGCATGTTGTGTGAATCGTGACACATTGGTGTTCCATTTGCCGCGCACCCACCGGCGCCTGACTTACTGCATTGACTGTGTATGAACCATCACAGGGGTAATGTTACGTATGGGTTTGAAGCATCCACACCAGATTGTCTGTTTGTAGAGTAGTTTGTTGCTATGGGGCATATTTGGTGGTGTGTTTGTGTGTTATGGGCACGCGCAGATTATTAACTGTGGCTCTCTTTGCAGCATTGAAGTGCTCCTGTACCCGGACCTGAGAGTGCGCAGGCAGGAGGCCAGCACTCAAAACCAGAGCTGAGTGTCTTGTTGTTTTTCTTTCAAACTGCTCTACATAGGCTTGCTGGGGAATGCACTGTTGCATGGATGAATGTGTAATTCAATTTGGTATTTTTTTTTCCATAATCAACCCGAGTCCTATCCAATTCTAAACCCTGTACCCTCTATCCGGTGTTCCTGCTTCCCGTACCTATCCAACCAACGTTCCCTAACCCTCTTCCGCGCTGGGGTTGCGGATGCCTGTGTAAGCCCCAAGCTTGCAGGCGGCAAAACCCTAGAGGGGGTGGTTGGTTCATGCCGCTCCTGCGCCTGGACTCCGGAAGGCCCTGACAATGATGTACAAGTTTGTTATGATTGCGTATGTGTTAATGCAAGTACTCCATTTTAGTGGATTCCCTACTTTCACGTGTCATTCATACTCCCCTCTCCTGCCCCTCATTCCAGTTATCCAGTATGCCAACGGCTGTCCCAACTGCATATCTCTGACCCTCCTTCCCCACCAGGGTCTCAGAGGCCTGTGTGAGTTTGACCTTGCAGGCACCCAGGCCACGGTGGGGTTGGTTGTTTCATGCCACTCCTGCGCCTGTACACGGGAGCTGTGACAGTACACATCCGTTTGTGGTGCATCAGTCTATGTTATGTACCACACATGGTTCACATCCTGTTGTGACATTGTTTTACTGTGCTACCTTGGTTGTTACATCATTGTGGTAGTACTTGGACTTTGTGAGGCACTGCTACTTCAAGTCATCTACTTGAGGCTGTTCAGGTTCGTTTTTCTGCCTTGGATTTTGTGTCTTTGCAAATGAAGGTGGACTCTGAGGGTGCAGGCAACTTTTGACACACAAGGTGGGAGATGGTGACGAAGGGGAATGGTGATCCTGTGGCCAGGTGAAATTGAGGGTTGAAGGCTCCATGACCCAGGTGCAGTTGTTCAGTGGGTCATGGTCATTTGTGAGGGGAAGGGTGTTTTGTTGTTGATAGTTGCCTTGCCCTGCAGTGTGATGGGAACCCTGACATTGTAATTGTGGTATCCTATGTACATGATGTGTTCTGCTGATCAATGCATGTTAATATGTTGTATTTACCTTTCAGGTGTGAGGGGATAGTTGTGGTTTGACATGCTGGGGTGTACACATGGTGAATGTTCACATGTGATGTGTAGAGGACACTGATGGTCAATTGATTGCACATGCATATGTTGAGTGCATGTCCTTGCTGACCCGCACACTCGCACTATGATGCACTACATGTACAACCACCCTTCGATATCCACATGTACAGTCTGTTTGCCTTCTGCTGCCCACTGTGTCCCTGTAGCACATGTTCCGTGACCAATTATGGATCCTGTACATGCCTATTTTGCTTTTTGATGTTGTTTGTCACTTAGATGTGATGCTCAGGGTGTGCATCACACACAATGGCTGTTCACTGTGCTGTACGCTGAGCAGTGTGTTGCAGGAGTTGGACACAGCACACAGAAGCTGCAGTGTTGATTTTGCAATGCGCAATGTGCATGTAGACAGGCATTCTTTGTTATGTTGCGGCTACTACTTTTGTGATGCATTTGGGAATTACTTATTTTGGGTGGGAGGTTGTTGGTCAGATATTTTCATCTGATTCCATGTCAGGCATCATTGTCTGATGCCAATTTACATTTTTCACATAGCAATGTGTACCTTATTGGTACTGTGTTGGTGTATGGCTATTGCTTGCCATGTCATGTTGTGGTTTGGGAGGGTTTGAGTGACATAACAGTGATGGTCATGGCCTGTTCTGCAGGTGTGTGTGATTCACACCTTGCATGTCAGGGTCAGCCGCTTCTTGAAGCAACAAGCTGGGGGTAGATCTCTCTCTGCGGCAGGGGCCTCCCTCTGGAATGGCCTTCCTGCCTCCCTGTAACTTGAGGAGAACCATCTCCACTTCAGGAATCACCTCAACACCTTCCTCTTTGCTTCTGCTTTCTCTCTCCCTTGCTAATTTCTTCACTGAAACTGCACTGAATCTGCAACTGGGCCAATATCACCGACCTCGGTCCCTGGCCCAGCCACTCTCCACTTGCAGTGCCTCCCTGGCAACCCCTGCACTGCTGGACTGTCTCTGTATCCCTACAGCACCCCCTTCACAGCACTTGTCTGCACTTACCTTTGCACTTGCCTCCAGCTGGCCTATTTATTTATTTTTTATTCTACTTACCCTGTACTGCACTCCCCCCTCCCCTTCCCCTTGCACTTTTCCCTTCCACCTACCCCTGCACGTGCGCGATCTAAATGACACCTGGCCTAGTAGGATCGTTGTCTGTCTTCCCTTGTTCCCCCCTCCCTGCCTCGTTGCGCCTTGCAACACTTGTGTATAGGTCTGTTACAAATGCCATATCATATCATATCATATATCATATGTGTGCCTTTTGGTCACAAAGGATAGCTTGTGTTTAAGTAGCTAGGGATGCACACAGTGTGGCACTTCCATGGCAACAATCTTAGGGTGGTAAGGTTGTGACAGTTGACTGTCTCTTTGTCATCATCGATTGTCACCTGGTATGTGCCAGGCCTGTGTGCACTCCACAGGGGTGGGAGTTTAGGTGAAAAATGTGGCCACAAGCTGGGTCCGGGCTTCCTCGCCATGTGCCCTATCCCCTCCCATGGGCAGAACCTGTGCCTGTGGTTGGAGATGTGGGGGCACCACCATGTCCACCGGTACGCCCTGCCGTGTTGCAACATTGTGCAGGACACATGCTGCCACAATGATCCTGCATACTACTGGGGGTGCATAGAGTAGCTGCCCGCCAGAGCGGTCAAGGGAGCGGAAGCGTGACTTGAGCACTCCGAATGTGCGCTCCACTATGGCCCTGGTTGCAATATGGGCTGCGTTGTATCTTACCTGGGGTGGTGTGGTGGGGTTCCGGATTGGCGTCATCATGTGGTTGCTCAGAGGGTAGGCACTGTCCCCTGGGGAGGTGATAATAGTTGAGATTATTAGGGTTTGGATATTTGTCTGTGTGTGACTTGCATACATGTGCACAGGCATTTGTACTCACCTAGGAGCCATGTGTCACCATGCTGCCCAGCTTCCAGGGCACGGCTCAGGGCGGACATTCTGTATATGAAACTGTCATGGGTGGAGCCAGGGTAGTTTGCATAGACAGAGGTGAAGATTCCCTTTGCATCGCATACCACCTGTACGTTTATGGAATGCCAGTGCTTGCGGTTTCGGTAGATGTGCTCAGTGGCCCTAGGTGGACGTAGGGCCACATGGGTGCAATCTATGGCACCGAGCAAGGACCACGGCCTGCCTTTCTACGGGTGTTCTGGGCATGTATATGTGCCTGTGGACTGAAGGGTGCGCTGTCATGATTGCCAAGACCTGGTGTAGGCAGCGTGACTGCGTGGCCTGTGAGACCCCCCCACTATGGCAGTGGTCCGCTGAAATGACCCAGTGGGCAAAAAATGCAGGACATTGAGCACCTTCTCCAAGGGGCTCAATGCTTGGGAGCAAAGGGTGGGGGATGTAAGGTCATCTTCCCACTCCCTGACCAGGTCTCGGATGATGTGGGGTGGAAACCTATACCTGCCGTAGACCTGGTCGTCAGGCATTCCAAAAAGGCTTGTCCATGATGAGAAAATGCGTGCCCTGGCTATTCTCCTCCTCTTGCGGTGTCCCACGATCAGTGCTGCGACAAATGGGGCATTCATCGTAGCTGTATATACGTGTTTGTTGTTTGCACGCACTTTTATACTGTGCACGGGGACGCTTCTGCCTGCCTTCGTGTGGCGGACGCATTGACGGCCTGTGCGTGTCTTTTGCCGTGCGCGGGTTTCCCGTATTCGAATCCATGAATATGGGTTGTTCGCGTGCGTGTGGACGTTCCGTGTAGTTCCCTGCAGTACTTCCTCAGTTACGCCTTCTTTTTCACGCGTTGTTCCCCATTCCGTGTGTTACACCCACTGTTCCGCCCACTTTTGGTGTGTGCGCCGCGCTATGAGCGTTTTTGCGGTGCGCATAGCGCACGCCGTTTGACGACGTGTGTGCCCGTGTGCGACATGCATGGATTTGGTGCACGATCAGCGGGAAACTAGCACAGCGCCTTCCTTGTATCGCACCCGTGCGCTTGTGCTTGTTTTCTCATGCTTGCGCCTCCTTGCGCCTGCTTGCGCTGGGATTTTCGGTGCACGTTTGTTCCATGAATCGACCCCTTAGTGTAGATTTGTCAAATGGCACCTCATTTATAAGCCTTTACATTATTTTGGGAACCCCCTCTAATTTTGTCCCCTCATGACAGAATCCCACCAAACTTTGCATACTCACTGAGAATCAGCTTTGTGGCAAAAAACACCAATTTTTTTGCTTCTTGCAGCCATATCCCATCCCATCCTCATCACCCCTCACCTCCCCAGATATTATTTGATAAGTTTGACAAGTGCAATGTTGGTGTTTTTTAATATGTTTTTACTGCGATGTCCGCGGACAGTGGCGAAGTCCGTGAATCCAAGATGGCGGGCGTTTCCAAAAATCTGACGCACTCCATGCTCTTCACCATCCAATCAGCAAATTGCATGTCCGCAGACATGACGCAAGCTGATTACCAATCGGTGTCCTGTCCGCAGAGCGAATATGGAAGTGTGTCTGCGGAGAGGACATAGATATCTCTAATTTTTTGTGACCTACTTTTTGGTTGTTTTAAAAAAAACTACTGGACAGATTTTCACCAAATTTACAAAAGCACGCTTTCGGGACCAAGCCGCTGCTCCTGCTGCAAATTTTGTGAAAATCCGTCCAGCGGTTTGGGCTGTAGGGGTGAGAAAAGTTTTTTGCACATTCAGTCTATGGGAAAAAATGAAATTTTGGGATCCCCCTATAATTTTGCCCCCCCCGGACCAAACCTCACCAAACTTTGCAAAAGAAATCAGAGTGGGCCATAATTTGCAAAGTTTGGTGTGGATTCGTCCAGGTGGAGCGAAGTCATAAGCCGCCCAAAAAGTGCTCTTCCTATGGGTTTAGCAATTTAACCATAACTACACGGCCACTGCTGTGGGCCGTGTAATATATATATATATATATATATATATATATATATATATATATATATATATATATTTAAAAGGTATTGTGTCATAGCCGTATAAAGACTTTTCACAGCTTTCAGTTTCAATAAAATTATTTAACACTTCATGTTTCATCATTTACATTTTTGTTAGTTGTAATGCATTTTGTTTTGTCTAAATGGTTCATGTACGCACTTTAAAACGTTACATCAACTCAATATTCTTTTGATCTTATTCAAATTAATAAATCGACTTCTTTTGATAGACCAAATTGAGATTCTTAAGGATCCTTAAAGTTTCCAGTGTTAGTCCAGTTTCATTGCCCGAAACTAATCTTTCCCAAAATGACGTTGTTGTAATCCACCATTCTTTATGTGCAAGATTGCTAAGTAATTTTTTACTCATTGCTTCGGTTCTTGCACACTCTATCATTAGATGTTTTAATGTTTGTGTGGATTGATCTGAGCATAGCTCACACGTGTTGTTCTGGTGGATTTCTTTATATCTGATGTGCAGTATTTCTCTGGTTGATAAAAGGTAGAGTCGAAATCTCATAAATTCCATTCTCCATATTGCATTTGGAAAACATTTCAAGTATCTTGGACACCAACCCCTCGGTTTCTCCTGTGTCGATAAAGATGACTATAACGGTGATCCCCGCATCACTGAAATGGTGTTTATCTAGTCTGCCCTCTTGATTAATTATTTTATCTCTATTGGATTCTGTACAAGAGTGGTGTTGTCTTTTACACATTTTAATAAGATTGCATGTGCATGTGATTGTAGTTCTTTCACATACTGATTATCATGACTTTTACGTTTTCATACAATGAATTTTTGCACGGGTCTATGATGTTTCGATATAGAAAGATTACTCTCCATTCTGTGTGTGATCTTAAAGACTCCAAACCAAGCTCATACCTGAATGATGTAATAGGCAAGGACTGTGGTAGATTTAGTACATGCTTCCACAATTGGCCTTCCATTTTGTCCCAATTGATATCTTTTATTGCTGTATTTATATCCGGGCCATACAGAAGTGAGGCGATTACTTTTCCTCTGTAAAATTTGATTCATGAAAGCAGCGATAACTTGCAATAGGTACATAGTATCCTTTTCATTTGTTCCAGTTGTATTATTTTATGCTTTAGATCTTCAAACAGTTGGTTTATTGTGGGATAACTACAAATATGAAAGCCTAGATACACAATTTGATTTGCTACTGGTATAGTCTGCCTGAACATTTGCCAAGATACTCATGGTGAATGTTTCTTAGATTGTTTAAACATCCCGATTTTGGATTTGTTTGGGTTGATCTGTAGGTCATTCACTAAATAGTCCTCTGGAGCTTTTAATAAGCGCTGAAAGCCTATGGGTGTACATTCAATAAGGATTATAACATCTGCATAGGCAATCTATGTGAGCTTGCATGAGCATACTTTCGGACTTACTAACCCAACATGATCCAAGTTTTTGGATAGGTCGGATAAATAAAGATTAAATAGACACGAGGCCAATCTGCAACTTGTTTGACTCCTCGTTTGGATATGATTTGTCACTTAAAGTCCCAGTACTGTCCATTCTCACTTGTAGTGTGGTATTACTGTGTAGTTCTATTATAATAGCCAGGAGTGGTTGATGTAATTCCCAACTTTGGAATGTGTTCCATAATGTTGTTCTGTTGACCGTGTCGAACGCTTGCAAAAGGTCAATCCAAGCTCCATACAGTATAGGGCCCTGTCTTTGGAATGATCTGCTTGATATTGTGTTCATGATCTTTCCATTTAGTGACGTTGAGAGACCTTTACGAAAGCCTATTTGTTGCCTAGGTATGATTTTATTCTTTTTTGTCCATGTCTCTAATTCATTCAATGCTATACCAGCAAATATTTTTCTATCTACATCCAAAAGGGAGATTGGGCGATGATTTCTTGGTTCTTTCCAATCTCCCTTCTTGTAGATGGTAGAATGATTGAATTCTTCCATGAAGCTGGAATTTGTCTAGTTCTGATGACCTCTTAAAAAAGAACTGTGAGAATTGTTAATCATGTTTTGATATCAGATTTCAGGATTTGGTTGGTTAATCCATTTGGTCCTGCTGCTATGGAGATTGATGCTGACTTGATAGCCTGTTCTACTATTTTCATGGTTATTTTTAATTCCCATTCACACTCGTGTTGATGTTCTTCTGCATTTGTTGATGGTTTTTCGAATTGTGCACTAAGATGTTGTTGTCATGTGTTTCCATTAATGACTATGCATTGGGTATGATTTTGTGGATTAACCTTTGAGTTAATTAGAAACCAAAAATGTCTGGAGTTGATCTGTTTTAGTGCTGTTAACATATGTTTTCCATCTTTTTGATACCGAAGATGTTTGTTTGCCTGTGACCAATTTTTATACTCCTTTCTTAGTTGGTTCACTGAGAGCTTGTATTGATGCCCTGTTAAGTGTTTTCTTTTTAATTGACATATTGCTTGTCTTACCTCTGTGTGTTTATGGACAATCTTATTTAATTTGTGTCCATTGTAGGGTAGGTTTAAGTTCCATATGAATTCTGTAAAACTGCCTAGGTTGCATGCTGCTCTTAATTCATCATCATGCAAGGTGTCAACAAAATTTTGTAGCTTTTTGTTCAATGGTCTTCCTCTTGAGATGAAGTGCGTCACTCTATTCTTTCCATTATTGATTGTTATGTTTCTAGATGTGTTGTATCTGTCATTTTTATTGTGGTTTAGTATTGTTTCCGTGAGGAACTTATTGTCACAGAAGTTGGTTGTCTTCACGACAAAACTTTGACATCTTTCAAACAAGATCTTGGAGAGAAATAGGTAATCTCTTGTTGTACTTAGTTTTCTCTTCTTCCATGTGGCTTTTGCCAGTATGTCTCCCTTTATGTTGCCATTCACCACAGTGATGTTCACTGTGTGAGAAACTCATTCCCTCTTTTTCCATGTTTATTTGGTTGTCTAGTTCAACGTTGTATTTGTGAATGTGTTTCTATGCATTGTACATTAAAGTCTCCTACTATTGCAACATTTGCTAGCCCATATCGTGCTTATGCGTCTGATAGTGAATTTGGCACTGCTTGTAGGACCTTTTCTAGATCAGAACTTGCTGGATTCCAGTATACATTGATTATGTTTATTGTTTCTATCTTTTTCATGTTTTTTTTAATCTCAATTTGCTCTGCCAGTAGACCTTGTATATTTTTATCCAGCACTGTAATATTGTGAATTTTTGAGTTACAACAGGTCACTAGGAGACCACTAGAGGGGCGTTCTCTGCCTCCATATGTTGTGAACTGCTCTATTATGGTAAAACCATCTATATTGAAGCTTGATCTTCACCATGTTTCCTGGAATATAATGATAATATATCTTCTCTGTTTGATTTGTTTTTCAATGAACTTGAGCCTCTTGTATTCCAGTTCCACAGTTTTAGGTCATTATCAACTAAAGCAATTCATTAGGAAGGCCTAGTTTCTTAAAGACTTCCATGATAATGTTTGGTAACAGTGCCCATGCTTTAACATGTTCATTGGTTTGTGGAGTTTTTGAGTTTTTAAATTCTCTATAATTAGATGTGTTACTGTTTTTTTCTGTTATGTCGATTGACATATTTCATAAACATAGGCATAAGCCATCTGGTCTTTAGCAGGACTGCTGAATTCGTGTCCCGGACCCTGATGCATACACCAAGCCAGATTGAGGGGGGATTATGCCATTCAGCCTCTTACGTAGCTCTACTCTTCAAAAGCTCATTGTGGTATACCTGAACTAATTTCAAAAGTTGTGGCGAAGGTGTGCACATGCCCGTGAAATGCATTGCAGTTGCGGATTGGGCACTGGGTTTTTGATCTGATATTTGTCTTTCTCTTCTTGTTCTATCTGGGATTTTAAACATCTCTATAGTCCATCCTAACACAGCCTAGCATGCCCTCTTGCATATGACAGCCCCTGTCAAGTGACCAACTTGACTTTAAACCCTGGGTCAAGAAAAGATGGCAAGAAGTACACTATATTCCCCATCTGCCGTAACACATATGGACACTGTCATAAGGATGACAATAGATTCATGGCCAACTCCCATGTTTCTGTATTGGCAGACAATTCATACTGCTATTTATGATTTGATAGGTCTAATTTCAGCAGATACACCAGTGCCAATACTTTGTTAAGTGATATACCATAGAGGTTAACACGCTGGGTGGCATCTTCAAAATGGTGCACCAAGGACTCAGGTTGGCCAATAATTTCCGGTTTATCAGTATGCAGACACACTCTTAGTTGCTGACCGAGATTATTGCAGTTGTTGGCCACGTCTTTGCACTGTTCTCACAGATGCTCCACCATATGGAGGGTTCGATTTTGTATATAGCAGCTGATTGTAAGGGTGGAGGTGGATTGACTGCTTTCCTGACATATTATGGGCACTGCAGTAAAAGCTAAAGTAGGAAAAGAGCTTCTGGGCCACACTTACTATGCCATTTAGTGGTGGGTACTGGCTAATTAAGCGGGTCACCATGGGATGGAGAACATGGGCAAGGCAGGGAATGTGCATGGTTTGTCTAGCCTTACAAATGGGTAGGGCAGTAACTCTATTGGCAACATTACAACGAGGTTGTCATTGAATAGGCAGATATTTTGTTACACACTCAAAAGCCTCAGCAATGGCGATGTAGAGCATGGGATGAGGAGAACCTGTCAGTGTGGCATGGGTCTGCAGGCTAAGGTGGTCTTCCAACAGAACTTGTGATAATCTGTTGTAATGGTGTAGGATGGTGGTGCAAAATGAGCCACTGATTGCGATTTTTCTTGTATTAGTTTGTTTTAGTTTAATTAACTTTTCACACATTCGTACAAGCACAATATACATAATAAAATAAAGATGCTCACCATAGATCATTACTCATGCTTAAATAAAAACAATTCATATCTTTATCAGGAACAACTCTATTACTATTTCATTAACCAGTAAGACTCTTTACTTAAAAAATGACTTCTATCGAAATTTGATGAAATCCTTCCTAAAAAAAAACTCACAGTACTAACTTGTTCAATTCCCTGTTTCCCTTCACCCAATACATGTGCAAACAGTGGTATTTTATTTCATTCCTTTTCAGCAGCTAACCACCCTCTGATTATTGCCAACAAGAGTGACAAACAGTATCCCGAAAGGCATCTAAGAAAAAACATGTTCAAGTTAATTTCACTGATCTTGTTAACTTTTCATAGTACAACATATATGTATCCTTCATTGACCTGTACCCCGTCAAAACACGCTTATAGTTTCCAATGTATATCTATGCTTACAAAGACGGCAATTTCAGGGTTATTGTACCATGCCATAATCAACAAACAGGCCCTAACTTTCAATTCTCCAGTAATTTTGCAATGAAAATTGGTACAAATATCCCTGCTGTTTCATATAAACAAAAGACAGATTTGCCCATGTGCTCCAAACTTTCAGCATCCTGACATACCCATGGTTCTTGGCCCAATCCCACAGTCAATGTGACTATCCTTAGAGTAAGCACTGTCATTCCATTAAGGGTTAAACATTTCCCTGTGGTGGTTTGTTTTTTCAAACCTGCCTCTTTGCTCCATGAGAATTAATTTTGGCAGGCAACAATTCATTCAAATGATCCCGGTCCCTTCCGTCTCCATCTGTGAGGGACACAAGCTTTGCAGCTACTGTTGTTGTGGTCATGGTCCCGTCCTGTGAGTGAATCTGCTCTCAATGTGGAACGTGCCAAACAGGGCTCTGTGTTGTAGTGCACATCCAGTGCATGAGTGTTTCTCTGACGGACTCAGATTCTTTGTTGCCCAGTCCCCAGAGTATGTTGGTCCCCTGATGAAGACGTTGCAATTTGTTTATACGTCAAAACCAGTTGGATCATTTTTCTGAAACACTGAGTGGAAGATGGATACATGAAGAAAAATTCAAAATCCATCTCCGTGTACACCGAAAGATAAAGCTTCTGTTATATCTTCTGTTATATAAATCCATTGTGTTCCTTGATGCATGTTTGTAGTTCTTTTGTTTGAGATGTGGATTAAGAGATGGTCCTAAAGTTGAGAGTTATTGAAAAGTGACTGATGTGATTTTGATAGTGAGTGATTGGCATCGAATGTTTTTGGGTATTGAGATTTTTGACTGTCCTCGTTCTGTTCTTTTAATGATGCTCGTTGTTTACAAAATAGAATATGAGTATGTTCATATATTGTGTTTAATTTGTATAAAGTGTTTTTTTCTTAAATGTCATCCCAAAATTGCTTTTCCATTCCCAATCCCACAGTCTGACATGTTTATTAACTTCCTGTAAAAAGGAGCAGAGCCTTCTTCCCAGTGCGTTGTCCAGGCAATAGTGGCACAACATACTTAATTAATACATCTGAACTCGTGCAACGGGTGGCAGGGGCCATCCACAATATCCTTCCTCAGTATTGTCAGCACAGAGGTTCCTTCTGCCTTCATTATTTTAATAAACAGGATGCCTCTGTTAAGTGAAATTATAGAGACTATGGAGTTGAGGCCCAATTCTATTCTAATAGCTTATAAGGGGTAACCTGAAATAGCCCCAGTATTCTATTGCACACATTCCCCTCTAGTTTATTTATCCCCTTATCACAATCTTCATTACTGGTCTCCAGGGAATATGTCAGGCTCAAGGCAAGCCTCTGCTTATATGCCTGAAAGACCCTCAACAAGCTATATCATGAAGCCCTCTGTGCAAATGCCCTTACCAAAGCCATCATGGACAGCACCTTAGCCCTCTTATGTTTAACCTGCTCAGAGTCACCAGTATTCACTGCAATATCATAGCCCATACATAGGTAAATCAACACCCCCTCTATAGCATCTTCATTGGTATAAATTGAATGTAGGCCAATGTTACTTCGAGCAAAGCACATATATTTAGTTTTCCTCATGTTAATAACTAAGCAATTAATCCTAGCTTGCTCCAAAAGTGCAACAAAGCTTCTTTTTAAACCCACTAACGTGTGATCAAAGTTTATCACATCATCAGCATATGCCAGACATGGAATATGAGTGTTCCCTACTTTCGGAGACAATTATAAACAGTTCATAGCGCCTTTCCGAAATCCGCCAGATAAAGATTAAACAGCATGGGCCTTAGGGCACATCCCTGTTTTACTCCTTTCCCAATTGATATTTCTTTGGAGAAATCACCTATACTGTTGACCCTCTTCTTGGCCTTCATGTGCCTACGCAGCAGCCTAATTTCATATAGGAATGATGCTGATATAGCTAGACTTGCCAGCTTTGCCTAGCCTTTCTCTCAGTTGACTGAATTGAACGCCGATGTAAAATCAATAAACAGCACAAAGAGAGGCAACTTACCTTTCCTTCTAGGCTGTCCTATCAACATGTTCAGCAATTTTGTTTTATAAATAGTAGAGTCCAGGCCTAAAGCCTGTTTGGAATGCACTCAGTAACTCACCTTGCACCACCCATTTCTCAATATCCTTGAGGATGAATGATGCAAATACTCTACTCAAAACATTCAAAAGAGATATTAATATATAATTACATGGCTCCCTTTCCTCACCCTTTTGGTTCAACTGGAACACATAGGACAACTTCCATGAGTCTGTAGTGTCACCTGAAGACATAATAGAATTAAACAAGGCCAAAAGTATCTCTGGCCACCTTTCTGGCTCCCTTTTCAATACAATATTGGCCATCCCATCAGGACCCGGGGCTCTGGAATCATTCAATGTCGTAATCACCCCGAGAATACTATCATAATTAAATGTCAGATCAATATCTATGACCATAGCAGTCATATATTTTTCTGCACCAAAGTGTAATGCAATATACTTGCACCTTTCCTTCTCAGCTACTATATTGACAAAATATTCAGAATCCGCTCGTCTTAGGTCTTCAAACAATTGCTATAATGTTTTTGTGCCTCCCCCCAATTTAGTATCAAATACATGCTTTGCCAAGTGTTATTTTTTAATGAAAACATGCACCTCTTGGCCCAGTTATTATACCCATTCTTTACTTTCTTAATGAGTGGCATAAAAAACTCTGGACACTTGTAAGTCACTCTAGTTTTTCGTATTTCCTGTCTAAGGTGCCTCTTTCTACTCACAATTTCATTATCATAAGTCCTGATTTTGTCTTGATTTGCTTTACATATCTTACAATTGGCTTTCAAGACAAATGTGAAAGTCAACTCTTTCACCCAAGATACTATTTCATTAGGAGGAAAAGTTTTGAGTGAGTATTTATTGTTATTATCATATTCAATAACATGTCTGGTAATTGCATCGAGATTATGCTCTGTCCATCCCAATCGACTTTCCCTGCATTAATGCCAACCTACCATACATTGCTATTTGTAATACCAACATGAACTCCCTCCCTTAAATTTAATGATAAGATGGCATTATCGCTCAACATGTTTAAATCCACATACAAAGACACCACTTTCTCCATACATTCTTCACTCATATATAAATAATCTAATATTGGTGTCTTTTCTTCCATTCGCCATGTAGTAGAGGCCAAATGGACTACCTCCAAGTGACCGTTTAACATAACCATATCCAGGTCCTCAAATAATTCCACCTAGCGGCGACCCTGAATATTAGCAGCACCCTTCCTCTTACTATTATTATGCTGCAGAGCACTTTTGAACTCCAGACCTAAATATTCAAAACATCGAGCATATAAATCCCCCCAATAATAATCAACTCATCCGGGTTACTAAACATCATGTAGGTGATTACTTCGTACACATATGTATGGATGTGCTCTGTCACAGAGTGCTCCTGGCGATCATAAATGTTCACAGCTACCACTTTTGTATTTGCATCAAATTCAATTAGAACAATCAATATATTAGGATGCCCTTCACCATTGGACACCACTTTAGATTTATAATTATTACAGCATACATTTTTGTTTGTGGTATCAAAGGTACCCCTCAATCACATTGTCTATGGTGGGCCAGGAACCCTGCAGCATAATATCTGCAGTATACAATAAACAGCTTGAACCATTTTCGCTTTCAAGAAGTGAGAGTAACCTCTCGTATTGCAGGATTTGATGAAAATATGTCATGGCCTTTTATCAGGGAGTGTTGGGTGGAACGTAGTTAACCACGCCCATTGATTCTCTTTCTCAGCCTCCCCTATCTGCTGCCACACTTAACTGTGAACCCAAAATATCCCTCCCACACGGATCATAATCTTTAACACGGTTTCAGTTTTAGGGCAGATTCTAGGGATGCACAGGGCCATCTTGCCATGCCGATCAATGTTGTAGTCCAACCTTAGAAGAGACTATGGGCCTCATTACGACTTTGGAGGTAGCCATGGCGTCATTGGCGCCATGGCTGCCTCCAAAATCGTGTCCGGGCCCGGGCTGGTGGCGAGGGAACTTACTGGGACATTCTTCCCTAGGCGGACCCGGTAAGTCCCCATTCCAAATGCCATTCCCCATTCCCATTTGAGCCCCCATAGGGCTCAAGGGGAAGGCGCTAATAACGGGCCCGCTAATAGCTTGCCCGTTATTAGCTCCATGGTCCCTTAACTGGTCCTGTAAAAAACGTGTGGTCAGACCACATGTCCTTTATAGTTCCCGCTAAGGGACCTCGGAATTGGGCAGTAAGGGATTACCGGCACCAGTCTCCTTAACGGTGCCTGGTATCCCTTACTGCCCACCTCGTAATGAGGCCCTATGATATGATATGATATGATAGTGTATTTATATAGCACCTATACACAATGTGTTTCAAAACGCTTCAAGGCAAGGGAGGGAACAAAGGAAAAAACAATGACATTCTTACAGGCAATGAACAGAAAGGATGTGAAATTAACTATCGTACTCGGCCTGACGTCATTTCAGATAGTGCAAGAGCTAAGACATAGCAAAGAAAGGGAGGGGGAGAGTGGGAGAGTGGGAAGGAAATGGAAACAGACAGGTGACTACTGTACTAGAAATAAAAGGTGTGGGAGAGGGGCGCAGAAGGGGAGGGGAAGAACAAAACAAGCAACTTTCGTACTGGGCCTAAAATTTCAGATAGTGCTGGGGGGTGGATGGGGTGGTTGATGGAAACTAGTTAGGGGAGGGTGGAGGAGACAGATGAAGTTGCTATCACACTAGGCCCAGGGACAATTCTGATAGAGTAAGTGCATAGAAGAAAGTAAGGAGAGGTGGGGAGGAGATAGGAAAAGTGAGAAAGGGAGTGTTCCTTTATTGTTTTAACTACTAGCAATGTTCTCTCGTAGTTGGGACTCGGTATTATTCAATTGTTCAACATATCCAAAGTCTCTGCTCACTAGAACTCTTAGTGCAGGAAAATATTCCAGTAATTGCAAGAGGCAGGCCCGATTCAAACGAACCTTATCTCCTTCTGAAAAAATACCACTAATGGTTAAATCCATAGCATAATTCTCCCTCCTTGAGGAGTTATCCATTCCTCCCTTACTTCCTTCAGGAATGTTCTGTGCTACAAATTGATTAGTTTTATGATCTACAACCAGATCTCCGGAGACCCTAAAGTTAGGGGGCTTGTCAGGACTTCCTTGTCATCCTCATCAATTAATGAAGACTGAGCATGAAGCTATGCTGCACTGTCTTCTCAGATTTCATGTGGTATATTCAGCCAGCTTGTCATATTCCCAGAGATCATAACTCCCTTTTTTACCTTGCGCTTTGCTCTTTTGTGTGCTTTTCTGGAAAGTTTTTGCAGTTTACTGGGGTCACCAGTTGCCAGCGCATTGTCTTTACATCCACATTCTTCACCCTGAGAGTGATTACTTTTGTCCAGCTTGTGCTTGTTCATGCTTTTTAGCTTACAGCATTCTTTCCACGAAATGAAGGAGTCATATACCTCGACCACCGCAGTTGACTTTTCTGCTCCTCTATTCACATCGTTTACCATCGTAGACTCCAGCACATTTGTGTTTAAGTGAACCATTCGGCCACGTGGAGGGCTGAAGAGAGGTGGGGGATCTCCCTATAGATGGTCATTATTCAAGTCAAATACAGTTTTTTGATGGATCGAAGGAATTGAGCCATACTCAAGAGCCTTCAGAATACTTATATGTTGTTGAACCTCATCATGTATTCGACTAAATAGCTTAAGTAATATTTTCAAGGCAAAGTTCACTGCATCACAATCAATCAAATTATCCACCAGTTCCCCCTCTGAGCCAGCCGAGTTGCTATATACCTCCATCTCTGATACTTCAAAGAGGTCTGGTGTCATGCTCAAACTCTCCGCTGGCAATGCAGACGGAGCCTGTTCTGCCTCCAAACCATTATCAGCAACATTCAACAGTGTGCACACATTCATTATTTTTCAGTGAGTGACATACATTTGATAGTGAGTGATTATCCATTGGATTTAATCCAGACATATTACTCATAGTTTTATATGTAGCCATTTGTGTTTGATCAGTCACCGCCGCTGCTGTTATTTGCTTAAATTAATTAGTAATTTTCCCTTCAAAGTACTCGAATCAGCCTGTTTATTATTATGTTTGTCAGGGTGGAACTTGGCATTTAGGACAAGGACAGTTTTGTCCGTAGCTGCAGTAACAGATTTATTCACTACCCACATTGTTTTGCTCTGGAGATTGTAATTTCTTTTCACCTGTTTCTTAGTCATATCGCTCGCAGCTCAGTAGGGCACAGCTAATTTGCACGTACCACCAACAGACATACTGAGAGTAAATAAAACAAGTCTTGTACTCACATCTGTCACGACCGCTGAGCGCTGGCGGCTGTGGAATAGGTGGAAGCTGGGCCGCCATTAAATTGAGCCGTCACGTTATTTCCCTTACAGCGCTAACGTTCTAGTCTTTTTCAACATGGCCGCCGCCTACGCGTATTTACTTCCACACGCTAGGCGGCTCGGCGCGTTGCAACTTCGGATTTCCCTCTGTTGCGCTCGCTCATATCCATAGTTTTCTCCTAG
Source organism: Ambystoma mexicanum (assembly GCF_040938575.1). Lineage (NCBI taxonomy): Eukaryota > Metazoa > Chordata > Amphibia > Caudata > Ambystomatidae > Ambystoma > Ambystoma mexicanum. The sequence goes on from NC_090937.1 coordinate 1,290,452,988, forward strand.
GCGGTGCTCCGCCTGTGCTGTCCTATTCCTTCCAATCTCTTGCTCTCTTTCCCCTTGCTCTTTCTTCTCCCAGTCTTTCCAGTTTTTCCCACCCCCTGGTGTTTAAACCGGTCCGTTCCTTTTCCCTGCGGTCTCTCGCGCTGCTCCTTTCTCTACGGAGCCATCCTATCTTGTTACGCTCTCATACTCACCTTACCTTGGATCGCCTGATTTCTTCACCGAGCATCATACTCACCTTACCTTGGATCACCTGATTTCTTCACCGATCATTCCTGATTTGGTTCCTGGTTTCCGGAGGGGTTTTTATGCCGTTTGGCTTTTCCCCTCACTGCGTCTTTTAGTCCGTCGCGGAGGGGGGTCACCGTGCCTCCTGTGTGGAGCCGCGGTGGCTTCCTTTCGAGGCCGACCTTACCTTCTCCAGAAGAAAAGGCATTCCGCTCTACACACCAGAAGAAAGAAGCTAAATTACTCTTCAAGCTCAGGTGAGGAGGAAAGGGAACGGGGGAACGAGTCGAGTTTAACTGATGAGGAAGACATTACTGATCAACCTAAAGAGGTGGTGAGCCTGCCAGCACTTTGTGATAACATCAGCCTAGATGACTCTTACAGATGCCACTCCGAGTTTATCCGTCTTAGTCACACCACCTGGTCTTGCCAAGTCCGGCCCAGACCGGCAAGACCGCACACTCTGCTTTGCTCCGCACTGGGCACGGTTGTAAAAGAACAGCAATATCACACATATCAGGGTCCATTCAGCAACGTACAGGCCAGGGGTGAAGCTAGGTCTGGAAAAGAGCCGGGGCTATGCCAATGTCTGAACTGTCAGCACTGGGGGCTAGCTAGCCTTTTGATTGTAGCTCCTGAGATTCTATCCGGGGCTACAACCAAAAGACCAGGGGCTGTAGCCCAGTTGCCCCCCCTCCTAGCAACACCTCTGGCACAGGCAGCAAAGAAGGTTCTCCTGGCCATGACCGCACACTCTGCTTCACACCATGCCTCGCTCCGCGCTGGCCATGGTTATTACAGAACGGCTGTGTCACACGTTGCAGGGACACAGGCAACAAAGAAGATCCTCCCGGCCAAGACTACATTGATTGCATGATCGCAGTAGATGTCTGGGAGAACTCTCTGACTTCCTTTCCTTTTTCCAAGCATGTGGATGTAGGCCCATAGGGAAGAGGTGTCCAGGATGGTATCAACCTTCCCTCACACAACACTTTTCTTACACATTTGGCAGGTTGCAATATATGCCAATTCAACACTCCCTTTTTGGGGCGCATTGATGACCAATAAACTATCCCACTACTTGGGGTCTGCTTGGCCTACTATCCAGTGGATGCTGTATATGTGCTGTAGACAGAGGAGTCAGTGCTGTTGATTGAACTAACTGCAAAGCTGTACTACTACCAGCCTTTGTTTTTAATACCATTTTTATTTTTTAAAGACTGTTTGCTGGTGCACCGGGTATCTATGATGTAATCTTTCAGTGCACAGTGCTGCATATTTTTTCTGTCTCTTTCCTCCCTCACTTTTTGTGGTTTTGTCAAACAAGAGGTGTTTTAGTTTTGATCGTGAATCAGGGTATGACACATTATTGTCACCTGTTGCCATACAGATCCACTGTTGTGAATTGTTTATAAATGACCTCTTCTTCATCATCTGTGTATTGCTGTTTTTGTTATGGAGCTGATGTCATCCATTCTCCCTCTTTTCCCTCATTTGGTGGTTAAGGAAAGTGCAAAGGTAGTATATGCACAAATACATTTGTTTGAGATACACGAGATTCATATGAAACATGTTCCTATATATTCTTTAGAGCAATAGGTTTGCAGCTACTCATTTTGACCAGCATGTACAAGGCAGAGACCCACATACTATATGTGCTTCTCCAATACAAACAGCCACAGCTGTACCAGGAGAGAAAATACCCAAAATGTACCTTCCTGGCATATAGTGGCTGGTAATTCACACACATATTAAAGCCACATGTGATCAGTAACCTACATATGTCAACCCTGTGAGCCCAGACCAGTCATGGACAGGTTGTGTGTATTCTCCCTAGACTGATTGAATCTGTTGCATGACAATAACCTGTGGGACCTGCTACTCTTTGATCCTTCATAAGGTTGGGTAACACCTCTCTCCAGCAGGACAGCCATCAACAGGAGCTCTTCTGTAAAACTGGAATCAAAGGGCACACCCTAAACAAAAGGACTAGCCTCACACCAAAGAGAATGGGGGTTTGGGAGGCGGGCGGTAGTGTAGCCAGAGTGAGCTCAGCATAGTTGTGGACAGATTCAACAATCTTGCTTTTTTTCTGTACCTCTCCTTTGTTTCTGTCTCCTATACTTCCTTTAGAACAAAGCACTTTGGGCATGATGCAACCAGGAAAAGACAGCTTTTCATAAGGATAGATATTTGACCCCTTAAAGCAGTCTTGTTTTTATCCAATCCAAGGGCATCTTTCCTATAAAAGACAAGGTTTTCAACCCCATCATTGATTGTGTTATGGACCATCCAGAACTAAAGGAAGAAGTCATTTGGACCTCTTTGGGAAGCCACTATCAGTGAGCTGATGATTGAGCGTTCCAAGCTGGGAGCAAGCTCTGCTCTGTTCCCACCTCCTGACAACAGTGGCTATGAATTAGTGCTGGAGCAATACCTACTTCTCGACCAGAAACACCAGTACCCATGACCTCATGGGAGGTGAAGGGTCCTTCCAGGTGTTATCCAGCATCCCACGTGCTGGGTGAACGAGAAGAACTCGTTGTGTCCCTGAGCCTCTGAATTGGGTATTACAGCTTCCTTAAAGACAGAACAGCAGGATACCTATTTTTTTCCATAAAACAGCTTTGCGCCATCTTTAAACCATGGTCAACACCCTTCGAACTAACAGGCCCTGTAGTTGCTGCTTTTGGCACTCTCTCAACCTTTAAAGTGCTGGTGCTGCATCTTTGATCCATCTCGGTGTGGGGTGGTTACAACAGTTAAAGCCCTTACCCTAGTTCTGGAATGCTTCACTTATATTACTGTATTGAACTGGGATTGGGCATTCTTATACTGTTTCTCCTAAGATTTGTCAGGCGTATTCTGGAAATGATTAATGGATTTCGTATTAAGACTTGACAGGGTACATCTGTTAATTGAGATTTGCGTATACAACTAGAAAGATGATTGTCAACAGCAAAATAAATAATGTGTAAATCAATGATTGAAAAATAATGGTTTTGACATTGAGCCTCATCTAATTATGAACGGTATTGGGATGGAAATGAGCCTTTACCACCCTCCTAGGTGCTTCCAAATAAGGCAGACTCCATATGAGGTAATCCTACAAGGTGGGAGCCCTATGCATCATCAGACACCCTACAAAGACCCTCAGCACATAGCTGTAGGTGCTGAGCACTAGAAATGCCCACTCCCCGATACTCCATTTTGTATTAGGCCTAGAAAGGAAAAGCTGCAAACTCATGCTGCTCAAGTTCAGATTTCATACAGGGTTACAAAGCCCAAATCTCTGCACAACATTCTGGCCTCGCTTGAGCCCTGTTTCCATGGAAGTCCATTTCCATCTCGTCCCTTCAGTGTTGAGAATAGTTCGTAACGCCTTAAGGAATGTGCCCTACGAAGAGCATGAAACAGAGCCAGGCTCTGCACTGTGTCCATTCATCTCCACTAACCTGCCATTGTGCCTCTAACCCCCACCCAGGCCGGAGCCAGCCCCACACCACTCACTCGACCCTACACCTGTGAATTCTTGATAAATACAAGACCTTTATGTCCTAACCTCCATAAAGTGCACACCACAGATCTAAAAGGCCACATGTCTGTATTTCTGTCCAGCTGCGACACACGTCTCCTGTAACATGTGGTATCGGGAAGGGTAAATCAAAGATCAATCACCTGGTGGAAGACATTGGGTGTGGGTACTGCGGTATCAAAGTAGCCCTTAATGTATGGGTCAGCAAGACTGTATTTTATTCTCCCCTCTCCCTGGCACCACTTTCCTGTGCCACCCAGGTGCCTGCCATAATGAGTGAATAGTCGGTTTTAGTTGTTTAGCTTAGATAAGATACATTGTAGTTTATGTATGCCCTGACCTTCATTGCAAGGATAAAACCAGCTGACCCACGTTTAGCCAGATCGACGGGGAAGAACCAACCCCTATGGAGCTAGCACAAGTGTAGGGTGCCTCCAATCAGCGGCCCCGGAGTGTACCCTATGTTGTGACATTTTTTGAAGTTATAAACCATTGTTTTCTAATGTACGACCAGGGTGCTCTCGAGCAGCAGATTTCTTTGTTGGCACTTGTATTCTGTACAAGTAAACCTTGTGATCGTCGCAAAGCTATCTCTTGGCTTATTTCCCTAGTGAGTTGTATTTACTCTGGAGTGTGGATAAAGAGGGACTTGCCTTCATGTGGTGACCCCTATGATATGATTACTCAGCCCCTGTATTTGTGGCGATATCCAGGGGGCCTGTCCAGAAGGGCCATGCCCACCTATAGTGACCAGTCCCCCAAAACCCATACCCAGTAGTAGCAGTGGTCCTTGTGGATGCTGTCTTTGAAGTAATCCCTCCTGCTCGTTGGTGCAGGATGAGGCCCCAGGGAGAGGCCCAGACCTGTTGTGGATTACCCGTGAACTGATGCTTTCAGAAGAACGTGGACATGTGAGTATATAGCTTGCAAGGAATAACAATGTTTGGGATGAAGCATGGGGTTGAATGAACGGAGTGAAAGTGGGAACATAGATTGAATGTTGGTTGTTGAGATGGAACTGTTTTCTTATTTCAATTATTATTGCAAGGAGAACAAAAAAGTGGAAGGAAAGGGAGCCCCCCTGAGTGAGTCGGGTGGTGGTGCCACAGTGCACCGTTCCGACCAGTGCAGGAACCAAAATATAAAAAGAAAATGAGGAGCCCTGTATAGTTAAAAGGGCTCAGGAAAAGTAGTTATTGTTGTTTTAACTTGTTATTTTAGTGTATTGTTTTCAGTGTATTTTTTTATGTACAGAGGAGGCCCAGGAGGGATGCGTATGGTGGCGTGCATGCGAGTATGTGGAAGAAAGAAAAGTGTTTTGGGAATGAAAGAAGAAGTTGTAGGGGGCAAAAGAATTGAAGTAATAGTTTATTGTTTGGGAGTGAATCATTTTGGACTGTTCTGACAAACCACATTCTTATGACCACGACAGGGATGTTTTAAAGTGAGACGGGGCAGGGAGAAAGGGGAGCAGACTCTATTGTTTTATTTCAAGAGGGGAAATGCGTGAGCAAGGGCACTACTGACATACCACAGACTAGGTATCAGCATGGGGACTGATACCCAACTACACCATATATGCAAGAGTCTGTCCCTATATTGTGAGAAGATAAAAAATACCACAATCAATGTGTATCCATACAGGGGTGAGCGTGAGAAATCTTGAAGTGGCATTATACACCACATGCAAGAAATTAGCTAGATTGCAAGCAATCTGTGAGACAACCAGGGCAACAGAAGTTACTGCCCCCAAGGACCCCACCCTTACCACCTGAGGATGAGTGGAAATCAGGTACTGAGCCAGTACACGTAAACTGGAAGAACGGTACGCCCAACTACAGATTGATGAGTGTACTATTCAGATTAAAAAGAAGGTCAAAACGCTGGAGGTCTATTTGGACTGCAACCTGTACATGAAAACTCAGGTTAGCAGTTTGGTTGCCTCAGCAGCATATTATATTAAACTCCTGTCACATGCTCAGTCCTTTCTATCCAGGGCAAGTCAGAAAACTGTAGCGCGTACTCTTGTAGGGTCACCAATTGACTACTGTTCAGCCTACTGACGGGTTTACCTAACTGCGAGATTAATAGACTGCAGGTGATGCAGAATAATACAGTGAGAGTTATCACAGACAGAAGAGGCTAGAAGGGACCTACACTGGCTCCCAATTAAGAAAAGAATATGCTTCCGGCTGAAGGTGATCACGCATAACTGTTTGAAAAATTGTTGGGCCGACATACCTGACTGACGACATGACACTAAAAACTAACAAATATAATTTAAGATCCAATAACTGTTCTCAACTAAGGATCCCTGCTTGCAGGTTGACGCAAGCGAAACATTGGGCATTCTATGCTGCAGCGCCTGCCTTATGGAATAGATAACCCACTAAGTTAAGAGAAGAGACCTCGACAACGGTTTTCAGAAAGATATTGAAGACCTTCCTGTTTAACAAAACTTCTCTCGGCTTATTATTGACTGTTTTCATATTTTATCTCCTGTTTAGCTTTATCGTGTCTGTTGTTGTTGTATGTTTAGTACGCTTAAACCTCTGGGTCAGTGGCCATGCTATATAAGTCATTAAAGTAAAGGCTACTTCCTATTCAGAATTGACAGTGCACCTATAAGAGCTGTACATGTAGAAAGGGAAGGGGAGACTGACAATTTGGGGTACGAGAACGTAGGGTCTGCAAGGTGTGACGATGATTATTGGAGCGATTTTGATGATACGGAGGAAGGGGCAGCGTGAAGGGCTGAGAGAATATCCCAAACAACACAGAAAGTAGAAAGTTGTGGGACGGGAGGTTAAGAGAATGATTTGGAAGAATGGCATAACAAAGAATAAAGGAAGTGGCCTGAAAACTGGGAATGTAAAGGCAAAATTGCAAATGCCCCATATACACAAAGGTGCAGGACACCCTCATTATATTCCTTGAGCACAGATGGACAAAAACAACCTCCTTAAGTCCCTCCCCCTGCTCAAGGAGGGTGCAGGGAAATGTATCTATGCATTATAAAAACACACTGCAGGGGTGCCCCTCACAATAGGAAACATCAAAGGCCCATTAGTATCCACAATGGGAGATCAGGCAGAATGAGTGTGGGTGTAGGTGGGGTACTCAGGAATAAAGCTGAGCAATGACTCCAATGATGGGGCTTCGCTCAACATTATTAGGGCACGTGTCTGGGATGCACTGTGGAGGGCCTTCCCCGATACTCCCGATTTACAATCGATAATGCAATGCACTATGGGAGATGAGGAAGATGCTGTGCAGTGCATTTTTTGGGTTCTAGAGATGTGAGCAGAAACGGGCAGCGCTTGGCACCAATCCTCGTCCTTGTTTTATTTAATCTAAAATGGGGGCTACCAAAGGAAGTGCAGAAGGCTCTAGATAAAATAGTGGAGGTGAAAGCGAAAGGTTGGCCCGAAATTCAAAGTATCATAGGGCACCTTTTTAGGAGGATCAAAGAGCGTGAACAGGAAACTGTTCAAAGAAGACAGGCAGATGAAGCAAAACTAGTTCAAAACAAACTAGTGAAAGTAGCAGCAGTATCAGTAGTACCACCCCAGAACAGATGGGAGATGAAGGGTGTGTCTCTGTCGCCAAAAAGACCTTGGCCGTGAGGCCAGCGGTGTGGGATGCACACCCGTGGACCACTCAAAAAGTGGTTACATTCAAGTATTTATGGATTCAATAATTGTTCACTGTGGTCATAAATTGAATGTAACTTTATTCATTGCTTATTCTTTTCATAAGCTCTGCACCCTCTGTAGGTTTTATAATTTTGAGGCTGAAAATGTCACATTAGAGGCCTATGCATTTCGGGTTGAAAACCCTTCCTCAGGGCCTGTGAACATATAGTAACAAGCTATCCTCTGATCAAATCTACTTACATAGTTAATATATTGTCAACAATTTGCAAGTAGTGAAACAGTTTCCATATCGCAGCAAAGGAAAAATCAATCAATATTTACAATGAACAAAATCATCCGTATGTGTGCATAACACATTAAGAAATGTTTGTTACCAAATAAGTTTCGTGAAGGTGATGTTTGAGTAGATCATCATCATCAAAAGGATTCATCAATTTGCGGAAATTCGAAAACAAGAAAAAATAAAATGAATAAAAATAAGAATATGCCTACATGTAAAGAAATGCTGTTCAAGCAAAACGCTTTTGTGAAAAATGTAACAAGGTGAAGGCAGGTAACTGACCTGCTACTCGCGTGTGTGCTACTTGGTTGAATGACTTCCTTTAACAGCAAAGATTATGTCCGTATTCATGTAAATCTGGTCGCGAGTCTAAAAATTCAAAAATGAACTGTCAGGAAGTAAAATTAAATCTAATGACGGCCGGCCGAGGCCGTGCCTCAAGGGTTTCTTACCTAAATGTGCATCGCGCAGCTCGTGGCGGCGGCAGAATGCTGCGAACAATCACGTGCAAAATGAAACTAGCTTGGTCATGAGAGGTTACCGTGGTAACCGAAATGCCAACATGATAGGGTGTGCACTGCAATGTGCATGTGGAAAACAGGGCAGCCATTTTAGGATGGTGTTCAAGGCTCATATGAGTAATGTTGTAAATAAGAAGGCGAAAAGTCGCTAGATCTGATGTTTTAAAAGCGTGAAGATGTATGACAGAACATTAAAAAATGTGGCAAAATGCTAGAGTATGCTAACAAGATGTATAATAAATGAAAAATTAAATAAAATAGAAGAAAAATAAAAATTAAAAGAATAAAAACATAAAAAAATTAAGAAAAGCTCACCAGCATTTCAGTTGTGTCTCTGTCGCCACACAGGCGAGGATGGTGGCTGTGTGGGCAGACAACAGGCAAGGACATTGGGGAGGAAAGGAACAATACACAGGATACCAATGGCAAGGAGGTCTGCAAAGAGGATGAGGTGGGTTCCGAGGGCAAAGAGGAGAGGCAGTCAGAGTACAAGGACTGAGAGGTGGTGGGCAAGGGCAATGTTGGTCATGTGGGAGGTGGGGTCACTTTTCTAGAGAATGCTGTAGCAGGCCAGGAGGGAACTACACCTACAACCCACAACCTTATGGAAACCCCCAACCCGGTAGCCCCCAGGGACCCAGTCATGGATCGACCATGATCCCATATGAGATACACCAGACGTACATCCAGTTACCTTCCCAGATCCCTGGCCCCTTTCACCATCCACCACAACAACAGGCCATGCAGCAACACCAAACCCACCCCAATTCACAGGTTGAGGGAAGCAGACACTCATTTGCCACTGCACCCAATGGTGCTGCAGCCTCTTATCAAAGAGCCACTGTAGTAGGAAGGAACCCCTTCTCATTTCTGGGGACAAACACCTATTCCAATTAGGACAGCCCACAAAGAGAACACTTGCGTATCCAGTACTGTCAATGACTGTACATCCAGAAGAGGAACCACTGGTGGAGGCAGAGATAGGTGACTTCCCGCTATCAGGAACATCTCTCGACACTCAGGGATTCTCTGGGGCTGTAGTTACGGTTCTATACACAGATGATTTAGATGTCAAAATTTGGGGAAGGTCGTGCCTGCGCCACTCCTCTACAATGAAAGCTCCCTTGTCAACTTACTAGGGAGGGACTTGCACAGTAAACTAAACACAACCATATCATTCACAGACAGAGGAGTAGTCTCCGTTACACCTGGCATGTGCTCCCTCCTGGCCATGTTACTGATACACACAGTGGCAAACGAGATGGTGGTGAGAGGGATACCTGTGAATCCAGATATGTTTATCTATGGCATTATAGTGCTTGCCAGAGCACTGCTCCAGCTCACCAGAAAGGAATGGAGGGTACCTGCTTATTTCATCTTTCGCCCTGTAGCAATCCCCAAAGTGGTTGCTGGCACCATCTTGTCAAACCTAGAGGGATTGCAAGTGTTTGCCAAGAAAATTGTAGTACTGGGAACACACATGCATGGGTTCCAGTAGCACACAGTGTTATATATTGACATTGACCCCAATATACCCTTATGAGACCTGACCAATGAGGATTTTTTGAAGATGACAACAATGATGGGGAGATAGTGCTTGAAATGTGTATACCTTGTGACATCATGGTACAGTACCAAAACGTGCAGAGTCCCCTTATGGCTATTGTCAGTGGGCCACCCTCCTTCTGTGAGAAATATCTGCAGCAGGTTCCTCCCCACTTGTGGACCACTAACCCGCATGATGTAGGGATGCTAAAATAAATGACACCTATAAGAATAATACTCAAGCCAGGTGCAGTATTGCCAATGGTAAAACAGTACCCCCTGTCCAGGGAAGCAGAGGAGAGAATTAAAAAAACATTGCAGGCCCTATTACAGCCAGGGATTATTGGTTCCATCATGTCCCTATGTAACACAGCTATCTACCTAATCAAGAAAGTAACAGGGGACAGTTGAAGGATGATTCATGATTTGTGCTCCCTTAATGATATTGTGCAAAAAGAGTTTCCTCTTGTCCCTAACCTGACCTCCATCTTGTGCAGTATCCCAAAGCAAGCAACTCATTTCACTGTGGTGGACCTGAAAAATGCATTTTTCTCAATGCCCCTTGACACAGAATCACAGTACCTTACAGCATTTACCATGGGAGGAAAGCGATACGAACACCATTACTTACCACAGGGGTACTGTGAAAGCCCCAGCATCTTCAATAGAACACTGCATGAATATCTTGGTAACATCCAAGTGCCCAGCACGATCATTCAATACGTAGATGACCTACTGGTCTGCAGCGACAGCGATCACAACTGTCGAAGGTACTTCATTGCCTTACTCCAGCTCCTAGCACAAAAAGGGTACAAGGTGGATAAGAAAAACTTCAGTATTTTTTACCAGAGGTACTGTACTTGGGCCAGCTCATCTCCAAAGATGGCAAACAAGTAACCCCAGCTAGAGCTGCCATAGTGTGTGCCACTGCTAAACCAACAATAGTGAAAGAGATGCAAACATGTCTAGGGCTCTACAACTATTGGATATTAGACTACACAGCATACGCTAGGCCACTCCAATAAGGGCTCAATGAGGCACAAAAAGGGGGAACAATAATCCAGTGGACAGCAGAGATGGTAACTGGGTTTAATGACCTAAAAAATGTAATTTCAACAGCTCCAGTTCTAGCAACTCCAGATTATACACAGGAGTTCCATCTGTTTTCACATTTAAATGGTACCCTTATGACTGCGGTATAGACACAGACAAGTTCTATGGGACGCAAACCTTTCCATATTACAGTGGTACACTTGATTCTGTCATGATTCATGATTTGTGATCCCTTAATGATATTGTGCAAAAAGAGTTTCCTCTTGTCCCTAACCCGACCTCCATCTTGTGCAGTATCCCAAAGCAAGCAACTCGTTTCACTGTGGTGGACCTGAAAAATGCATTTTTCTCAATGCCCCTTGACACAGAATCACAGTACCTTACAGCATTTACCATGGGAGGAAAGCGATACGAACACCATCACTTACCACAGGGGTACTGTGAAAGGTCAATTCGCTGGAGAACAAGCACTTGTAACTGCAGCCTTCACCATTGAAAAGAGTTCATCTATCATGATGGGCTGCTCAGTAACATTGTATGACGAGCACTCACTGTTCACAATACTAGAACAATCACAAATTCACTTTGACCACACAGAGAGAATCTGCATATGAAATAATTTGTCAGCCCCCATATCCATGTGGTAAGATGCAGAACGATAAACCCAGCCACATTCCTTACAGAACCATGCGCCATTGAGGTTATGCAACAGCACAACTGTGCAACGTATGAAGGGGAAGGAGAGGGCATTCCCAAGGCTAAAGACAGCGCCCTAGAAGGAGGGGAAATATTCTTTGTTAATCGGTCAGCATCCATTGATCAAGAGACAGGTGAAAAGCATGTAGGGTCAGCTATGGTACGATTGGAGGAGGGGGAATACAAAACCCTTATCATGAAAAGATTATCCAGGCATTATTCTGCACAAGCAGAAGAACTTGTGACACTGATTGAGGCCCTTTGGGCATCAAAGGGATGCTGTGTCACCATTTACTCAGATTCTGCATACGCCACCATCACAGTACATGCAGGTTTATCCCAGATGGCTCCCCAGTGCAACACGCAGGTTTACTAAACACATTGATTTTAGCACTTGCAGATCCCTCTTTAGAAGCAGTCGTCAAATGTTTAGCTCACACCCAAAACAATGATTAAATATCATTAGGCAACGTTGCCACCGACGCAGCTGCCAAAAAAGCAGCATATCTCCCAATACACATGGGTGTAGGATATGTCCTAACCACTACAGACATGTCCCAGAAAACAGACGCATACATCGCACTCCCCATAGCACAAATCATTGAACTACAGTGCAGAGCACCGACTGAAGAACAGGATTTATGGCATAAATGTGGGTGCACCCAGTCCCCCACCGATCTTTTGTGGCAACACCAGGCAACCATAAAAATTGGCATGCCTGCCGAGCTACTATACACAGCATTCGAACAGTTATATTTTCCAGCCAATAGTTCAAAACAACACATTGCTGCAGATCTCCAGGATGATTGGTTAATTCCAAAGTTACAGGATCTCCTTACACAAATGGTGGCCCAGTGTACCACGTTTCAAGTGTCCAGCACAGGGATGACTGGGAATATTTTGCTGCCCTGTGGCCCCATTCCGTGAGCTGCACATTGATTATGCAGACATGGGAGAAATATACAATGGGGTCAGATACCTGATTGTGGTGGTGTTTTCATTCTCTCAATGGGTGGAAGCAGGGCCATGCGCCCATAATGATGCAAAATGTGCACCAAAATTCCTTGTAAGGGAGGTATTACCCCGATGGGGAGTATGTGACATCCTACGATCAGACACCAGGACTCACTTTTTTTAACAAGCTGTTCAAGGAAGTAACAACTTTATTGGAAATCAAACACAAAATGTGCTCCATTTACCACCCACAAGCAAATGGAGTGATAGAAAAAATAAATGGCTGCCTTAAAAGCAAATTGTCCAAACTATGCAACACCCTAAAAATGAACTGGGTATATTGCTTACCCCTGGCATTGTTTCAATTGCACACACAACCCATCAAGGGCCACCACCTGTCCCCCATTGAAATAGTGATTGGCCGGCACATGCAAAGGCTGTTGTCGGCAGTAAGGTGAGCATCTGATTCACACAGAGCTGCCACTATTTTAGGAGGAGTTCAAACTATACCCTCACACAATTTACACATGTGATAAGATGCATTTTGAAACAAATCACACCCCTATACACAGAAGACAGAGAGACTACAACTGTGTCCCCAACTGACACCACCACAACCAACCCTTGTTGCAGGGGGTATGGATCTATGTGAGGAGTCTCATTCAAAAGTGGAACACACCAAGATTCCACGGACCATAGGAAGTGGTGTTCTCAACCCCTGTTGCAGTAATGTTGAAAGATTTAAGATATTGGATACACCTCTCAGATGTTCGTAAAGTGCCCATCAACACCCCACAGAGCACACTGACTGGGTAAAACACTTCTACCTCAGCATAAGTAACCCTACGCCAACCATATCTGTGCATGTGTAATGTAATATAGAACATGCATTGCTGCTAGAGCATGGGCTACAAATAATCAAAACTCTCTCTCTCTAGCTTTCTTTGTCTCTCTCTCTCCCTTTCTCTCCCTCCTTCATTTACCCAACCTGTTCTTTCCCTTTCTGCAGGTGCAACGATTGCGTAAATGAAGCAGCTGAATGAAACATCAAATGTAGATAGCAGTAGAGTAGGATTCGTTTTACGAGAGCATATAGTTATAACTGTGTTGGTTGCATTTTGTAGCTATTTTATTTACTGTATTAATGTTTGGATTGAGCATCTACTGGGGAACGTGTTTTATCTGGGGTGACCATATAAAAGAAGTGGACATGGGGGCAAATGGACATGGGATGGATATAAGTGGACTTGGAATGGAAGCATAACTGACAAAATAACTGAAAGGTCACCAGATTCCCAAAATGTCACATAAATACCTTTTGAATTATCTAATTCCCAATCACCTACCTCAATACCTGACATGTTGTCTACCTCAGACCCTAACATGGTTAAAGGTTTTTTCTTCTTTTAAAACCTGATTGAAACCATGAATGAAAGTATTCACACTTCGATCACCAACACTGAGCAGCCTGTCCAGGTGGCAAACAACACACTGTCTAATACCACAAATAAAACCTGCAGCAACTCCCAATCCACATTGTGCAATAGTTTAATGTTTCAGCTATTAAAACCATGTATACAATGGTCTTTATGTAACACTAGTAGTTTTTATAGAACAATTTTAGAAAGGGAGAAGATTTCCCTTGCGCAGTGACAGAAGAAAATGAGAGACACGCAAGCATAAATATGATGCATATCATGGTTTAGGGCTAGATGCGGTGCAAGACCTTTGCCATCCCGAGCATTCAAATAGTTGGTATTCTGATATGAGTGTGATGGGAAGGCGAGCAACTAATGGGAGTTGCTACGTTTGTTCCTCAATACCGCATGCATCTGGGGCGCCCATGGTCTTAATGCCTCTTGATATACGCTTCGAAGAAACACAATGTCTAATTCATCTTGCACTGTGTAGAATAAAAGGCACTTGTCTGGCATGCAGCATCCATCTACAACTTCTTGAGCCAGATAATCAAAAATGCAAAACAAGCTTAACCAACCCCAACTGTTTCAACAAGGCGTTGCTGGCCATACAAGATACAAAGTAAACAAAGAATAAGTGGAAAGAAGCAACTTTCATGTGCAAAGCAGAAGGACTTGTTGGTTACTCAGAAAAAAAACTAGTCCTTGTAGAACAAGCATGCACACAAATATGGACAGACCATCTTGCGAAATTAACATGGGTTACAGCAATCGAGAAACCAGTGAAAGTACACCAAGATGAAAGCTATGAACTTTGTTTTTAGAGTGATGGAACTGCCTCGATAGGGTCAAACAAAAGATACAATAGAACACTGCTCATTCCAGACTTCCGAAAAGGCACCACAGCGTTGAGGGATTACTACAGGGTCTGTGGTCAGAAAGCAGACTTGCACCTCCCATCATCATGGAGGGGCTACTGTTGGCTTGCAATGCTGCATTCGGCCCTGCTTGTAGTACCCGAAGGCCACCTGAAGGGGGACCCTTGCCTGGCGAAGAACAATTGGTGCCTGAAACCACAGAAGTAATACCCACCATTCCACCTCCAGAGTTTGTATCCTTCCAGAAAAAAATGCCAGGATCGGCTCAGAAGAAAGAAACAAACATCTAACTACTTGTCCCAGGATTCCTCTGACTTGCTTGCACAAACACGTCATGAACACAAACTGTACAGTTCAACAGAGACATTCTTTGCATTCCTTGTGCCCAGCATCCAGACAAGGGCCAATGCTAAATGGTTTCAGATTTTTGGATGGGAGCTGATCCAGCTGGCAAATTATACTGAAGAAGGTTTCACAGTCATCAAGGTGGAATTACGATCACTCAGACTAATTTCAATGCAGAAAAGGTACGTCCTCGACCTGTTGACAGCAATGGAGCGCAGTGTTTGCAAAAAGATCAGGAGTTCATTTTGCACATTCGTACCTTCTGCAGATTCTGAAAATGGGACACTATCCAATGACATTGCAGCGGTACATGAACTTGGGGTAAAAATGAAGAAGGAAGCTGGGATCCAGGAACATGACTGGGTGACTATTTCATTCAGCTAGGTGCCTTCCTGGTTTGGAACTGTGGTGAAAATGCTGGTCCCTATCATCGTGGTCATTTTGGTGAACTTCTGCACAAGCCAGTTGGGTCTCCGTTGCTGTGGCAAAGCAGTACCTAATAGTTCAACGATGACGGTAACAATTAGGAAAGTTAATAATAAAGTACCTCATGATACACAGGAAGTAGAGATTCAAACTGAACAGCATGATGGCCCCAATCCCTGCATGATAGCTCTCCCCATGGGCGATGAAGAAGACACTCTGTACCACACCACCATTGTCCCGTCCCGCAATCCCGAAAATTACAAGGAGGTTTGGATAGATTTAGCTGGAGGCGGGGGATGCATATACATGACCTGTACGCCTGAACAGTATGCACAACATGGGGAAAGTTTAAGGAGTGTCTGAGGAGCATGGATGCCTATAAAAAGTAGGCAAGCTTGGGGAGAAGGAGAAAGACATGCTAATGAGTGGAAATATGGGGGGGGTGAATTCCTTACTGTAGAAGTAACAAAAGTGGGGAATGTTGGAATGCAAATTAGCCTATCCCACCCTCTAGATGCTTCTGAATAAGGTGGACACCATATGAGGTAATATACCCTACAAGAGGGAGCCCTATGCATCATCAGACACCATACAAAGACCCTTTAGCGCATAGAAGTAGGTTTTCAGCACTAGAAATGCCCACTCCCTGTGACTCCATTTTGTATGAGGCCTAGAAAGGAAAATCTGCAAACTCATGCTGCTCAAGTTCAGAGTTCATACAGGGTTATAAAGCCCAAATCTCTGCACAACATTCTGGCCCCGCTTGAGCCTTGTTTCCACAGAAGTCCATTTCCATTCCGTCCTTTCAGTGTTGCAAATAGTTAGTATCACCTTAAGGAATGTGCCCTGCGAAGAGCATGAAAGAGAGCTAGCATTGCACCGTGTCCATTCATCTCCACTAACCTGCCATTGCGCCTTTAACCCCCACCCAGGCCGGAGCCAGCCCCACACCACTCACTCGACCCCTACACCTCTGAATTCTTGATAAACACAAGACCCTCCGTTCCTAACCTCCATGAAGTGCCCACCACAGATCTAAAAGCCCACATGTCTGTATTTCTCTCCAGCTGCCACACATGTCTCCTGTAACATGAGGTACCGGGAAGGGTAAATCAAAGATCAATCACCTGGTGGAAGACATTGGGTGCGGGAACTGCGGTATCAATGAAGCCCTGATTGTATGGGTCAGCAAGACTGGATTTTATTCTCCCCTCTCCCTGGCATCACTTTCATGTGCCACCCAGGTGCCTGCCATAATGAGTGAATTGTCAGTTTTAGTTGTTGAGCTTAGATAAGACACATTGTAGTTTATGTATGCCCTGAGCTTCACCGCAAGGATAAGCCCAGCTGACCCACGTGGATCCAGATTGACGGGGAAGAACCAGACAATCACTGCTTGGCATCCCCTATCTAGCAAGCCCATGTGTAGTGTGCTTCCAATCAGCGGACTCGGAGTGTACCCTATGTTGTGATGTTTTTTGAAGTTATAAACCATTGTTTGCTAATGTAAGACCAGCGTGCTCTTGAGCAGCAGAGTTCTTTGCTGGCACTTGTATTCTGTACGAGTGAACCTTGTTATCCTTGCAAAGCTATCTCTTGACTTATTTCCCTAGCGGGTTGCCTTTACTCTGGAGTGTACGTGTATAGGGACTTCCTTCAAAGGGTTAGGGAAAGTGCTCTATCAGTGATAAGGAAGGGGGTTGGATGGATTACCGATGGGGTATCATAAAGGCATACAAGTGTAATCTTGACAGCAGCCGGCTGTATGGTGATAATTCGGAACCAGTCAAAATTCAGATGCACTTTTTTCTTTATATTACCACTTTTAAAGATTGTATGATATCTGAGTGCACGTCATTCAGTTTATAACAGATTCCTGGAAGAGGAGCATTCACAAATATTTTGCCATGCCGTGGAAAAACGTCAGAGCTCATAGATGTTCCCCATTAAATTAATTTGGAAGATTCTAACAGTTACAATAATAGAATACTTTGCAGCATCAGGCAATGGTTAGTTATTTGGCATTGAGAAGAAAGAGGACTATGTTCCTCATTACAGTTCTGCCGGTTTCCTGCTGGTAATTCTGCTGGGACACTGGCAAAACTGCCTTACTGTTTCCTCCGACAGATATCCAATATTACTGGGATATTACGGGCAGGGGAGACGCTGCTAAGGTCCCATTCCATGGAGCTCCATAAGATTCCACGGATGGGATATCAGGATTACTGGCACTGGTAGTACCGGTGCCGGTGATTCTGGCATTTATTTGCCAGTAGGGGCCTGAACTCCTTGCAGTGTCTGGGTGGCCCTCGGAGTCTTTCAAGTCGGTTCTCAAGGGCTGGGACTTGGCACCGCCATAATCAGCACCGGCAAACGCAATGCACTCGAAGCACGGGCACTTCATACGTTTGTCCTGAAAAATGTTTTTCATCAGCCGCATTCCAGCCTCTTCCCTTCCCAGCATCTCTCTTCGGGACAATGGGCCCTGGCTTTGCCCCATAATCATGGAAGGGCCAGACCCACAAGTCACGGGTAGTTTATTCGTTTCATTCACGTGGAATGGGACGTTATCCTCTTGTTGTCAATCCCTTCCCATGGCTCCCATCCAAACGTCATTTTTCTCTTTCTTTCTTTATGTTTAGATCCTGGAGCACTGCATACAAAGAAATAATAATAAGATTAGGGAATTATATTGCAGTCAGCTCCGATTTAGCAATTTAACAAGGGTCGTTCCATTTGCACAGAGAAGCCATGAGTGCCAAGGTATTTCTATGCAGTCTTTTTTTTTTTAAATCAGATTGTTTAACGTTCAACGTCACAATTTAAACTTATGAAAATATCTAGTTATCCACCTGTGCTACAAAGTTTTTCGACTGAGGCCTTGGCTTTTCTTATTGCAATTATCAATGCAGTGATTGCCACCACAATTCCGAGTAATGACACTCTTATGGGCATTCAGCTGCGTATGCACGCAATTGCAGAGTCCAAAAATGCACACCGCAGCACAAGCAATATGTTGAAGTACGAAAAGATGCATGAGTCGGACGCAGCAACGCGCCAAACTACCTCCATTGCGCCATGACATAAGGCGCCGCTGTAGAACACTGGCTGCTTCTCGATGCTAGAGTGCAGGGAGACACATAGCCCTCTGGTGTAATGGCTTCCAATCCCAAGTAACTCGCTGATTCCCATGTCCTTTCCCATGGCTGAGGGCCGTTTTGATATTCTCTGATTAGGCTCACATTCCTGGATGTACAACAAAGAAACGAGAAGCTCGGGTTCCGCGCATGGTGGGGAGAAGAGGAGTGAAGGATGAACCGGAAGCTCCGCTGCCCACCCCAACCCTGCAGCAGGAGAATGAAAGAGATCTGTTGGTCTCATTTTCAATGCTCATTTTGCGAACTTGGAACGTCAGTACTCATTTAACTACCCCAGAAGGATTAAAGGTGAAGCTGGCCAGGAGTCAAACCTTTGATCTACAGATGGCACGCAGATCTCAGCAGCAATTGCTCCATCAACTGCCCTATGTTTCCAGCTTGTTCTGTTATGGTTTCCACGGAGGTTGTAACACCAGCAACATTATAAAACACCTTACATCTCGATCTGCTAACACTGTTTTGCAGGCGTCAACCAGACTCCTCATTATCTGATAGTAATCAGATGTAGATCGCTAAAACGAGTCTCACGGATGCCATTATTTGGTAACCTAAACCCAGCCCCACCCAGGACCTGCATGTGAATAGTGAGCACTATCACCTATTGGGGATGGGTATACAATGAATAGGGCACATTTTCTTAATGCAGGCCAAATATACCCTTATCTGGTCAAAGTCCGCTACCAGGCGGTAGTCCCCGTATCTGTTAACAAGTCCAGGGAATAACTGTTTAATTCGGGTGCCCATCCAGATAAGTCACGCCATCATGAATAACTTCCACTGGCCTACACACATGTGATCATATGTATCCCTAGATACCGGATATCTGAACTGCTCATAGTTTAGTGCAGTGCTAGCTGACCCCTTCTGAGCCTTCGGTCTAGTATTACTGGTGCTGTAACAGTGAAGTGGGTGGTCACTGGCCTCAACCGTGTATCTCAGACGTCTGGGCAGTCTGGGAGAAGGGCATGGTTGGATCTAATGATCTGGCATCACAATGAGCTTGATCTGTAGAGTGCAGGACATGTATCTGTCTTCACAGCCCACATAATGGGACAAGATTTGTTTTTGTTGGGTGGTCGCCAAGGGCCCAACCAATGATGGACCTGTGTCTCGGTTTGCCCAAGCTTTTTGTCCACAAGGGTACTTCGTGAGGCCTTATAGGCAGGACGTGCCAGCTGTGTCAACATAAACTTCACCAGAGCATAATAGTTGCAATACAGAGGCATTGGAAGAGACGACATTTCAATGTGCCCCTGAAGCGATGATCTCTCATTCTCATTAAAACTAGGCAATATCAACGTAGAGATATTTAGCAAAGGTTTGGAATTACTTGCAAGTCAAAAATCTTTCAATGCTGGCTAGCACACAAACAAGATTTGAGGAAAGCATGTAAGGTATTAGGTGTTTAAATGGGATGCTCTGTATTAAATTATAAATGAGATAGTCATACCTTACAGTAAAATCGAAATTCAGCGTTCATAATCAGGGAGCAAAGCTCATTATGAAAGATATTTTCTTAATGTGATTTTATATTTTAATTTTGAATCAAATTAATTGTATAATTGTTTGGTGGTATTATGTGTGAAAGGTTTTAATCATAAACTATACAGCACAATAAATAAATAACACAATTATGAAAGATATCAGTACTCAGACACGGTATCCGGATGTCTCTTGGCAGTCTCCCGCTTCTGAGGGGCTAAAGCCCTTTAATACTCTGTCTCAGATGAAAGCCAGGATTGAGTATTTCCCCTTACCTGATGCTTGTCCTCTTTATTAATGCTGACAATGTTACCACATTTTGTAATGAGAAGATAGCTCCAAGCATCCTTTGCACTGTAGAATTTGCGCTGAGGCATACCCTTATGTCATCCCTATTCGCTTCACAACTCTACTCAGATAATCAGATTCTTTGTCTGGCCTCCAGTGCATCATTTGCCTTTTGGTACCTCTTACAAAGTTGAGGGGTAGGTTAATCCGATGCTATCATCCAAATTACCACCCAAGACTCAGGTCAAAGAGAGCAGGTTGTGGTCACTATTTCACTGATCCTATGTATTCAGCTTTTTTAAATGATTCCGCCAATTCATTGGCACCACAAAATACCCCGGTATGCTCCTTAAACTTCCATTATTTAATGTAAAATTGGCCGCAGACGAAGCTTGATACCTTCCTTTAAAGGCTCTATAGCCTGTTTTTATAGTCATTATATCCCCGACAATAAGACACCATTAGAGGGGGTAGAGTCCATCAGACAAGGGCTTGGGGCAATAAGGAAGGTCCGATCGGATCCATAACCACTATTGTCATTTTGCACAATTCCCTATAGTGTTGTAGTTGTATCGACTGACCTGGTTTCATGCCTATTATGAAAATGTATAAAAACTAGGGGTTTAAACCAATAATATTAGCTATAAAAAAGAGTATATTATAGTTTGAAACCTTGGATTGTTTATTTTCCCAACCCTTTGAAAATGTATAGGTTCAGTTGTCCATGATTCCTGTAGCATAACATGATATTCATGAACACAATTACACCATGATTTATTCTAAAGGCTCTCGGTATTCCACACGCAGATCTTAATTGGGTTCTTTCCTATATTTTGAGGGCTATCAGATTACACAATATCGTTATATTGTGCACTGCTGCTGTTAGTCCCAGTCGCTGCCTTCCCGTGTACTTCCCCAAGTGGTGCCCGTACTAGGTCCGGTAGTCAGTCTATACCTTCGAAGCGAGTCCTATCTATTCGAGATTGTTAATTCCACCCACATGATTTGGCTTGGGGGCTTGTCTTACATAGACATGCCCCTGCTGATTCAGATAGAACACTCTGCAGGTAGGGGTGGGGAAGTTATGGGGAGGATTAATCATTTCACTCTGATCCTCGGATCTACAAAAAAAAAAAACTATGGGTACAAGACCAATCTCAGAAAGCCCTCATTCACAATATGTTCCTCTCCATAATAGGTCAGACATTGGACTGCTGATTTGGGGTGACAATGAAACAATCCCCAAAATGGACTTCTTGTTACAGTGTTTAGCTATCAGAAAATCACCTCCTTTAGTAAGAGCAATAACACATATATTCTTTTCCACTGTGTGGCCGGGTCAACAGAGGTGAGTGCCCCTCAGTGCCCCTCCATTTCCCATCTACCCTCTTTGCACTCTGTCCATGTTTTATTTGTTTCTTTTAGTTTTATTTTCATTTTGTATTAATTTTTCTTTCCCTCACCACCCTCTCCCCTCTCGCTGTACCAGCCTTCCTCCGCTGGCCCTTCGCCAGTGCTTCTCATGCCCGTCTCCTGCATACCCTAAACCTGACTGGTGGCATGATTTTCAGGAAGCAGAGCCACCTCTGATGCAGGGATGTCATTTCACCAAAATGTCAGGGGTAGCGAACGTGACACCACACAACCCTTGACCTCTGATGACATCGAAGTGATATCGCGGTAAGCGATGGAACACAACCTTTCACCCCTTGACAAAACAGGAAGTGGCATCATATAGCAATTTTCCTAAGTACACTATGAAAAATATGGTTACGATATTACTATAATGTGATGTACATTTCATACAATAATGGATCGTAATATTTATCATTAGGATAAGTGTGTATAGACCCATATCACCAAATAACTGAATGCAAGCAGGCGTCCATGGCCAAATGATAATGATGTGTTATTATATAGCACTTACGCTTAAGCGCTTTACATAAAAAAAATATACACCCAATATCACCCAACCTGTGTTGGTACTCATTTATCGACCTCAGAAGGATGAAAGGTTGAGTTGAGGTGTTTAAGAACAGACTAAATCAGTGACTCACCCCCTGAAGTGTGCCTGAAATAAACCTTTATTGAGTCGAGCAATTATTGTATAGAATTCCAGAAAGACACGTTATTTGGTATTCCTATTCTTTCTTATTAAGGGTCAATGCTGAAAGAGTTAGACTTGTGGAACCCCTGTTCTTTTTTTTATTGTTTTTAAGAGGCCTGAACAAAAAAGCCAACCACTCCAGAAGCAAAGAGACATATGGTGCTGGCCACAACCCAGGAGCTTAAATTACAAAAAAGAAAAAGAAAAGACACTTTTTCTTTTTTTTCTTTTTTTAGGGGTAGCAAGGGAGACCTCAGAGGTCTCAGTTGCGACCTCTGGCGACCACTAAATGATGTCCCTGCTCTGAGGCAGTGACCAGGATGCTTTCTTTCCACTTTGCATCCTGGCCAACACAGGTGAGTGCCCCCCAGTACCCCTCCATTGTCCATCTACACTATTTGGGCTCTGTACATGGTTTTATGTCTCTTTTTCATTTTATTTTAGTTTTTCTTTTCTTTTCTTTCTCTCTCCACCTTCTCCCACCTTCCTCCCTCAACCGCTACCTTATGCTTCTCCCATCCTCCTCCTGCATCCCCTGGCCCTGATTGGAGGTGTGGTTTCAGAGAACTGAGCCCTTTGCTCTGCCCCCCAAGGGCAGCCTTTGCCAGGGCAGCCATCAGCTAAGGTCCAGAGGCAAAGAGGAGGTTAATACTGATCAGCTCCACTATGTGTTTGCCCGTTTTCGCCTGGGACGCCTGAAGCAGACAACCTACAGTGGCTGATAAGATAAGTGTGGTACGGGTGGGGAGTACAGCCATTACTGCACTCCAGCAACCCCACCCCTCTTATTACCTAATTATCCTATACATATGTGCATCTAGCCTAACTGTGTAACTGGTATTTCATTACACTGTCAAAGTTTTCATCTAAGTGGTGTTTCATTACACTGTTGAATCTAAGTGAGTTTTAATCTAGGTGCATCCCCCAGTTCTGTATATTTAAATCTAGGTGCATTTTCCCAGTACCGTGAGTTTTGAAGCTGGTTCATTGTCCCACTACTTTGAGTTTTGAATCTAGGTGTGTTTTCCCACAGTGTATGTTTGAAATCTTGGTGCATTTCCCACTGCTGTATATTGTAAATACAGGTGCTTTTCCCACTACTACGAGTTTAGAATCTAGGTGCATTTTCCCACTACTGTGAGTTTTTAATCAAGGTGCATTTCCCCACCAATGTATATTTAAATCTAGGTGCATTCCGCACTACTTTTGGTTTTTAATCTAGGTGCATGTTCCCACTGTTGTATATTTGAAATAAGTTTTAAATCTAGGTGCATTTTCGCACTGCTCTGTATTCTAAGAGCACTCAGAGCACTCGATTAGATGGGGCTAGGAAATATGCCATATTCACATGTATTTTTGGGTGTAGGAAATGTGCTGAACTCAGATGGATTTTGGGGGGTAGAAATGCACCATATTCAGATGGATTTTGGGTGTAGGAAATGTGCCATATTGAGATGAATTTTTGGGGTAGGAAATGTGCCATACTCAGATGAATTTCGTGGGTAGGAAATGTGTCGTATTCAGATGGATTTTGGGGGTCAGAAATTTGCCGAACTCAGATAGATTTTGGGGGTAGAAAATGTAGGAAATATGCTGTATGCAGATGGAGTTTAAGGGGTAAGAAATGTGCCATATTCGGATAGATTTTGGGGTAGGAAATTTGCCATATTCAGATGGATTTTGTGGGTAGGAGATGTGCTACAGTTAGATGAATTGCTGGGGCGGGAAAGTGTTTCACTTGGATGTATTACTGGGGCAGGAAATGCATTACATGTACATATCTATTAAGATTATAAAGGTAGCCTGTCCATGGTGCATATAGAATCCTACGATCCTAAATTTCATGGTAGGCGCCAAGTAGATACACTAGGTCAGCCAGTCTATTGCACTAAGAAAACCTGAGGAAAGCCCGCCCCACATTGTGCCTAGAAAAGTCTATGAGGATAGTTGGTCTTTACCAAAGTCTGTCTGATGACACAGCAACATTAAAGATACACTCCCTCAGTGCTCTTGGTATGTATAAGTACACCACTTTGGTGAACATCTGCTGCAGGCCTGGCTATCCATACACTCACAGTAGAATGCAGCTACAAGCTATGACAAAATTTGGGCTAGCTGGGCATTTAATCGTTTTAAGCCTACTTACACCAGACTGTGCTTCAACACCCATGACATCAGTATGCAACAAAGACCTATTACAGATTGAGGCACACTGGAGACAAAGTGAGTCTCTAGCACGATTGCCATCTCCATACCCCCTCAGCACCCATTCACATGCCTGATTTCTTTGGGTTGTTTGTGTCGAAGCCTGGCCAGCCCTGCTAAGCCTTATCATGGTCAAATGCACACACGCATTATAACTCTGTGATCTCCAACACTCTGGACTTTGGTCCACCAAGGGCATTCCCACTACCACAGCTTTGAGACTATAATATTGGTAAAAGGCGCTATATAAAAGACAAGTAAAATACAATAATTCTCTATTAAAAAATATGCTATCATTGAAGGCTTTAATGAAAACAATGTATATTAAATGTACTTCTAAATGTCCACTGCTCTGTTCTATAATGAAAATGACAATGCAACATTATTTACAAGGTCAGGATATGTATTATATTTGCATCTATAGACAGACCAAAATATGGTCAGATCATAATTTCAAGGAAAAAAAGTTGAATGTACACTTCTTGTGTTAAGTGGAAAAGATTACATTTATCATGCTGCATTTAATGCTGGAAACATAAAAATATCCAGTGGACACGTCATGCAGAAACAACCATTCAGTTATCCTCTTTCACGTTTGTAAAACCAGTGTCGAGCCCACTTTATCCATCACTTTGATCATTACACAGATAATTAATCACTGATCTGTGCTTATCAAAGACAATAAGCCCTGCTTACTATTTGAAAGGAGGAACATCTTCAGTATAGATGGTTTCTCAAAGAAGCATCAGTTTTGAAGAAGAAACTGATTCAACAGGGCTATTCTACATGTTTGGTTAAAAGAGCCTGAGAAAAAGGCCCTTAACATTATCCAAGAGGCCCTTTTAAAATACACACCTAAGGACAGAAATCATGACAGATTGGCAATTGATAAACCTTAAGGGACAATGTGTCCAAAGAAATCAAGAGGCTGGTGGAGGAAGACATCACTGAATCTGTTGAAGCCACAGAATGGTGCCCTCCAGTGGTGGTAGTTAGGAAGTCCAATGGCAGTGCCTGCCTCTGTGTAGATTTAAGGCCACTCAAAAAGTACATACTTGTAGACTGATTCCTGCTACCAAACATTGGGGAACTGGTCAGTCTAATGTCTGGTGGAAATATATTTTCTACCCTTGATCTAGCTTCTGCATATCACTAAATCAAACTCCATCCAGAATTCGAGACCTGATCTCATTCATCACTCATGAAGGCACTTTCCAATTTAAAAGAATGCTTTTTGGATGCATATCTGCTGCCTTTTTTTTCAAAGGTGATGAAGAATGTTGTGGGTGACATTGATGGAGTTTTCTACTATCAAGATGACATTCTGGTTATGGGTTCATCTGTTAGTGACCATGATATCAAACTAAAAAAGGTTTTACACAGACTGAAGAAAGCATAACTAACCCAACAAAGATTGAAAGGCTGCTTTAGGGTCTCCCAAATTAATTACTTGGGGCACCACCTATCCAATGAAGGGATGGCCCCCATAGAGGGATTGGTAAAAGCCATCATACAAATTCTACCACCAAAAGATAAACATGAAGTGATGTCATTTTTAGGGGTAGTGGAATACTACTCAAAATGTGTAAGAAAGGTTTCAGATAAATGCATAAATATTGGGGCTCTATGCATTAAGGCGTGTCAATTTGGATGGGCCAGTGATTGAGTTAAAGAATTTCATGATATAAAACAGTTCTTGCTGCTTTTGATACCTTCAAGGAAACGCTCTTGATGACAGACACAGGCAGCACTGGTTTGGGTGCAGTCCTCATGCAAAGAGGCAAGGATGGTGGCAATATTGTCGACTTTGCCTCTAGATCTTTACAGGATTCAGAATGTCGGTATTCGGTCATTGAGAAAGAAACATTGTCCATGGTGTGGGCTATTAAACAGTTTAAAACCATCTTGTGGGGCAGAAAATGTTCAATTATGTCAGGCCATTAACCACTGGTGACGGTCTTCACATCAAATGTTTTGGATGGTGTGTACCAGCGTATTGCTAATTCGGTGATTTCTGTAAAGGGGCACGACTTTGACATTATGCATGTTGCTGGGAAAAATAATGTTGTTGCAGACTTTTTATCCAGAAATTCAGTTTGCAATAATGATGAATACATAGAAGAACCATTTCAAGATGTGTTTTGGGTATGTGGAACACCCTCTCGCAAGAGGGGTGGGACACAGTCTTAGGGAGGACCACAAACGTATTTAAGTCAAAGGTTTGTGTTTCACAATTGGACAGGGTAGACTCCTGACATGGTTTTGGGTCCTTTCCACAGAGTGAGAAATGATCTAGGCATAGAAAACAATCATATTCTGAGAGCTGATCGCATTGGGCCACCTATAAGTATAAAGAAGAAACAAACTACTAGATGTAGTTCATACCAGTCACCTGGGCATATCTATAACCAAAGGTAGGCTGCAATATGACTACTGGTGGCCAGGCTTCGAGACAGACGTAGAAGAAATTATCAAGGGATGCGCATTGTGTGCATCTGATAAGATTTGATGTTTTATTTTGAATTATTTATATCATGCTCTTGACGAACTATATCATATCTAGGAACAGGTGTGAACCGATGTACCAGTAAGAACAAAAGCAAATTCAGCAACAAAGGGTATTGTATAGGTTGAATCTGAATAGAAGGCCATCTATTCATCACTTGAATGGATTGGTTTTTAAAGCCCTACGGAATGACAGAAAGGATTTCAGGACTCAAACTTCTATCAGCAGCCTGTCCCATATTTATAACCATAAACTCCAAACCTTCAATCACCTCTGAAAATACAAACGGAAGGTGGGCACAACTAACAGTGATTTGTCCTGCAAATGCAAATGACGTGTGGGTATATGCTTGCTGATTTTGTTCAACATGTATGAGGGAGCGAGGTTGTATTAACCCTTGAAGATTAAACAGAGGACTTCAATGTCAACTCTTCCGTTACTGTGAGCCAGTGAAGGGATCGTCGTAATCCTAAAATAGGTGAGGACTCTCTCACTCTAAAGATCAGACTAACTGTGCCATTTTGCGCACTTTGCA
Organism: Ambystoma mexicanum; assembly: GCF_040938575.1. Taxonomy (NCBI): domain Eukaryota; kingdom Metazoa; phylum Chordata; class Amphibia; order Caudata; family Ambystomatidae; genus Ambystoma; species Ambystoma mexicanum. Next base: position 1,290,480,801 of record NC_090937.1, read on the forward strand.
GCTGCTGGCATTGCTTAGATGCTTAGATGGAATACTTGCCAGAAGCCCATTGCAGGTGTCAAGTTGGGAGCTCAGGGTATAGTACACAGACTGGACCTTGGTACCCACCTGAACTTCGCTGCTCATGCTCACCTGCCAGAAACATCCCAGGTTCTTCACTTTAGTGGCAAATGACAATTCTGTACCCAGAAAACATGGTGGATGGGGATGGGGCCAAACAGTGATACTTCAGTTGTTTTTTGCATTGAGTTGGAGCCATTTGGAGGACATCCAACCACTGACCCCATCTAAGCACTGCTTGACCCATAAACAATACTCATCCACATTTCCTATTTTGATGAACACCTGTGTGTCATCAGCATAGGAATGAAAGTTAATCTTATGTGTCCTCAGCATGTTCATAAGAGGGCCAGGTACAAATTACAAAGAAGGGGAGATATTGAGGATCCCTGGGGCATTACACAGTTTTGAGGAAGGGGGCCTGAAGTGAAGCCTCCCATTTTCACCTGCTGCTGGTCAGTCAGAAATGAGTGCAATAATTTTATGGCCGATTCCGACACATTTCGGATCTCTCTGAAGTGGTTGAGTAAGATACAGTGATCCACCGTATCAAACGCTGTAAAGAGAACCAACATGACCAGTAGGGATTATTCTCCCTGATCTGCCACCTTTAGGAGATCATACCAAATGGCCAACAAAGCAGTCACTGTGCAGCACTTTGGCCGGATACCTGACTAAAGAGAGTCCAATAGGAGCGCAATCTCAATATAACACTGTTATTGGGGTATAACGATCTTCTTCAGGATTTTTCCTGGCCACAGAAGTCAGGCTACTGGTGATTTTTGGGGTCTGAATTTAGTTTTTTTAAGAGAGGGGTGACAATATCTCTTTTCAACTCCAACGGTACTAAGCCTGATGACAGAGATTTATTTATAAAATCAGTCATATACAGTGCAATATCTGAAAGTAAATTTGCCAATGTTGCTGGTAGCAGAAAGAGCACATCGTTTGTGGGGTTCACGTTCCCCAATAGTACCATCACAATGTCCTCAGAAACTAATGCGAAATCAAAAGGCAGCACGCTCGCAGACTTTACAGTGTTTAAGTGCAGAGTGGACTCCATAGCATCAATACTTAAGTTAAGATTGGCTTGAATATTTTTTTAATTGACTCAATCTTTTCCTGAAAAAATATATTAAATAAATTGGATTGTGCTAGGGAAGGTTCTGCAGAGGAGAATAAGCATTTTCTCTTATGAGTTTATTTTGTCATTTATGTAGGGCCTCATCACGAGTTTGGAGGTAGCCATACCCTTAATAAGGGCTTGGCTACCCCCAAACTCGGGTCCGGGTCTGGGTTCCCTGAATGGGGAAATACCGGGCCATTCCGACCTTGGAGGGCCCGGTATTTCCCCATTCCAGGAACCCAGACCTGGTACATCCCCATTCCCATTTGAGCCTCCAGAGGGCTCAATGAGAATGGGGAGCATGATAACAACGGGCCCGTTAATGACGGGCCCGTTGTTAGCATGATGGGCCGCTCATGGGACCCATTAAGGACGTCTGGTAAAACCAGGCGTCCTGAGCGGGTCCCACGAGTGGACCTAGTAATAGGGCAGTAAGGGGTTAATGGCTCCGGTATCTTTACCAGCGCCGTTAACCCCTTACCGCCCTCCTCGTAATGAGGCCCATAGTGCGCATAACCCAGAGACATCTAGGTGCTTTTTCTTTAAAAAGTGGTTACAGTGGTTACTTACAGTGGTAGTAGATTACATTTGATTACAAAAGTAGTTTTACTTGAAAAGGTGATTACAGTGGTTACTAGCAGACATGGGTTTGTGTGCAAAATTTGGAAAGCCTTGTCTCATGGTACGGGGTGCTATGTCAAAATATGCAGATACGTGTAGGTAAAATACGACACAGGCTTGGGTGCACAATTATGGTAATCAGGTCTGGGTGTGCAGATCATGTGGAGTTCTAAAAGGTGAGAGCAAATATCTGGGACCTTTTATAGTAAACAAAGTAGATGATGCAGTGATATTGAATGATGTCTGCACTTGGTATAAAGGCAGAACAGCCATAAGGCCTATGGTGGATTTAAAACTCATTTTTATTTCCACTTGGAATAGGGAGGAGGTGTGTTTTATATATATATATATATATATATATATATTTATGACATGTCAATTATTTTTGTTGTGATTACTGTTTTACATGATATCAATCGGGAGAAATGCCTTAGAGGAATGAGGAGCTAGCAAATAGCGTTCCACAATACTAACTTCCAGATAAGATGCAAACCCATCCTTTTGTCCATTATGTGGGACTCCCTATGCTATAAATGTAATCTAGATGTGCACTAATGTTTATTTATAGGTTGGCCCAAATGCACAGAGCTACATTCAAATATGTGTGTTTGTTCAGCATTAGTTGTCATGGGGAAACTCAAGTAGCTCCTGGTAACTGTTGGTGTGAAGCTAACCCGGCTCTTCTAGGCTACACGCAGGAGCTGCATAGTTCCTGGCTCTCCTCAATTTCGAGCCCTCCTATTACTTGCTCCATAAAGCCCTTCAAACCCTAAATGATAGGATATATCTTAGCAATTGAAACAAACTGTATGCTTTAAGAAGAACGTGTCCCATTTGTGAGTCATCCCCCTTTTGATCACCTAGACAAGGATGAATTGTATATGCAAATTTCTGATCGTGTACCTACAATGAACGTGCCTGAGAGTGTTTGCTTGCCCTAACTAGTACGCGAATCCCATTCCTGATCTCTAGACTCTCCAGATTAAAGTGTCCCAAAAATGCACTTTGAAGTGAGTACTTGTAATATTGACTTACTAAAATCCAAATAAAATAAAGAGGTACTCTCTCCCCTATGTGTCCAGCTGGATTCTGGCAGTTTATCACCGTTTTAAAATAGTGGGATTCAGCCACTGCAGTGATTCACTGGCCACCAAATGTCAAATGTGTCCTACTGAGTGAAGCTGAGCTCATTCTCTGTTTCGAATATTCCAGTATTCCTAGGGAGCTTGCTTCATTGCTTTGTCTAACAATGGGTTGCATGCCCAAAAACAACCAGAACACAAAAGAAAAACTTACCATGATGCATCTTGTGTCTGCAGATACAGGACCCCTCCAAGAGACCAGACACATTTCATTATTCCTTTCTCCTTACCAGGAGGACACAGGTGAGATGGAAGCTTCAAGTGACCTTTGCTCCTCAAGGACCCCTGCTCGTTTCCCTGTACAGATCTGGCATGAACGGACAGGGGTATCGGAAACCATGGAGTGCAAGTAAAGGATTCAGCCCAAGGTATGTCATTTCTAAGGATGCACCTTTCACTCCATGTTATGCCTCTATTTATGTTATCCTTGGTAGGTGGATAACAATAATTATTTCAGGAAAACGCCCAGAGGAAGTCAAATGCATGCCTGTACAGAAAATCACACACCCATCAAGCAATAATCAGTCAGTAATTCGAATGCATATCTTAATTATTATGTTTTTTGTAGTCACTCTGGACTACCAGCATGCCACTGTGCCAAGGTTTACTTGCTGATAGTGACAACATTCCCTCTGTAAGAATAGACTTGCATGGTGGTTGAACCCATTATATAACAGCATGCAACAATAAATCCAACTGAAAGAACCCATTTTCATGCATGTTTTGTCCAATGTATGTCAGCATGGAACACCAAGAATTGTTCCATGCTTGTGCCCAAATAGTGCCAGCACTGTCCTGTGAAACCATTTTTCTTGCAGGCACTATGTTGAATATATGCCAACATACCACATGTATGCTGTCACTATGCCGGTATAGTAGGCCCCCCTTTGCTTCCACACACACACACACACTACATATACATCATGGCACAAGGAGGAGAAGTTTATCTTGTGCTCTGTGACCATCCTGGGAGCAACCCTGGCCTAACATCTGCGGCCAGCCGGCCGGTAATCCGTCACCACTCTTTGCGAGTGTTGCGGTCCGCCTTCGTCTTTCTGCATTTAAAAAAAAAATATATATATATATATATATATATTTGACTTTCTGGTAACTGCAACATTTATTGGGGAATTGCCACTGGAATTAGCGATTCTCCCACACCCACACGTTTTGCATACACATGTTTCTTCCAGTGAGGATGCCCTTGTTTATTCCCATGTTGCCTTGCCAACATGGCCGCTGCAATGCCTTCAGCCCGCCCTTACTGGTGTGCCTGGCCTGCTCCCGTTCTCATTGGCTGGCTTCTCTAACTTCAGCCAATCATGTGAACCGGGATGGGGGTGCCAGCCTGTATGATCTAAGGTCCCGTCTTCTTCCTGTCCTCTGCCTGGACTGGTCTGGGTGCCGGCTCCGACACCCCACCCAAATACATGGTGGCTGCAGTGACCCTGCATGCCATAGAGGCCACTCTAGACAGTTTCCTCCTGCTTTGCAGGTTAGACTTCATTGCTAAACTTATCCACTACACCCTTGAGTTTCCCCCCACATTTGACTCTTTTGGACTTCCACTCTATTGTGAGCCGCGCCTAGTGGCTCCATTGTTTTACATCTGCCTGCCAATTATTGAATCTATCTATGCCTAGTGACTGCCTTGTGCTCTCATCCTTCCTGTTGTTCTGTCGTGTTATTTTGTCACTCCTCTGCTTGCACCCCCCCATGTGTTTTCTCGCCTATTGTCCCTACCCCATCAGTGCATCATCGTTACCCGACTCATCCCAACTACACCTCCTATCTCCTCTCGCTATCGCCTGTCTGTGTGGGCTGCCTTAACGTTGTACTCCCTATCACCAGCTTGCCCCCTGCTTGTTTCCCACCCACTTACAACTGCATATTTGATGTAGCACCCGTACCATTAGGCGAGGCTTTCCAAATTGTGTACCCAAATTGATGTCACTTTTTACCTACGTGTATCTGCATATTTTGATGTAGCACCCCATACCATGAGGTGAGGCTTTCCAAATTGTGTACCCAAACCTATGTCGCATTTTACAAACCTGTATGTGCATATTTTGTAGTAGCACCCCGTACCATGAGGGGAGGCTTTCCAAATTTTGCACACAAACCCATGTCTGCTAGTAACCACTGTAAACACCTTTTCAAGTACAACTACTTATGTAATTGACTGTAATCTACTACCGCAGTAAGTAACCACTGTAACCACTTTCTAAAGAAAAATCACCTCGATGCCTCTGGGTTATTTGCGCTATATAAATGACAAAATAAATAAATAAAATAACATGCAGCCAATAGTTTTCTTCATACTTACCTTTACCTGCAGTGTCAGTGTCCTCTTCCTTCCTCTGGTCTGGGGCTCCTTCATCCACTCTCATAGAGCATCCTGGTTTTGACTCCTGCTTACCCATGGCACTCTTCGGAAGCTCCTACAGCATGATCACTTCAGTTCCTTCAAGGTCACTTCAACTCCCACTTCTCCTAGTCACGAAAAGCATGTAATGTAAATTAAAAGTCACATGATGAGGAGGCTGCAAGAAACTAATCACTAGCCAGGGTTGAGTTCCTGCTCTTCACAACTACGGACAAGCGGGCCACAGGGGGTGGCGTCGCAACAAGTTGAACAAAGACAATCGGTTAAGCCCACTCGAGCACACAGCTCTGCCACTGATCTCTTTACCCAACCATATATCTTTTAACTTGAACTTGAACTGAAATATAAATATCTTGCCAATATTTCAGCAATATATGAAACATTTCTAAGTTCATTCTGAATAGAAAATGTGACTATGTAACAATGAAAACAAACATTAGCAAAAAAGGAGCTTTGGCTTTTGTATAGTGTAATTAGTTTCTATTTTTTTTCTGATGGTAACAACAAATGGCAAGCTACATACTATTCCATCTACAGCAGGAATTGACATCACATGCCAGGTACACATATAATTTCCGGTGTTACCCTAACATTCCAGGAAATGACAAAATATGAAAGTTATTCCCATCAATAGATGGGTGTCACATCTTATGCTAAGCACTGTAATGACATCAAATGTCAAACACTCCAATGCCAGATAAACCATTGAAATTAGGACTATCACAATTTAGCCACATAATGCCAGGAAATGACAGGTACTCACATTATATGTCATATGTCAGAGTGCATAGCTCACGGATTAATCACTTCCTTCTGAGATGGGCCAATCCTGCATCCTGGTAGAGACTGCCTGAGCTCTGCTAAAATCTGAGGTTGATAATAAGAGTAACATTAAGAGGCCGATTCATGGAATAATTAGCACGGCGCAAGTGGGCAAAAACGTGCGATTCGCAGTGGAATAGCGAAAATCGCAGTGCAATTGCGAAAATCGCACGAAAAGCAGCGCACGTCGATTCATGGAAGGCCGTGCGCGAGAAAACCAGCGGATGTGCGATAAAAAGTGCGCGGCGCACGTTGGCGCACAGGCCATCTAACAGCGTGCGCCAGGTCACTGCGAAAATCGCACAGGCCACAGCGAAAATCGCACATAGCGCGGCGCACGCAACAAAAGTAGGCGGAACACGGGCGTAACACTCGGAATGGGGAACAACTTGCCAAAACGTGGGCGTCACGGGGGAAGTACAGGGCACAAGTGCGCGGAACGCCCACACGCTCGCCTACAACACGTATTCATGGAATAGAATAGGGGAAAAAAGCGCACGCTCAAACCAGCGCACAGGCACAAACACGACCGCCACAAGAAAGCAGGCGGTAGCGTCTCTGCGGCTGTAAGAAATGTGCGCCAAAAGGTGCGCCAACAAATCGCACCTATATACTGCCATGATGAATGTCCCATACTGTGGCCCTCCAGGAAAAAAGACGTGCAAAGGGGTACCCACAAACACGGACACCCGCTGACAAAAAATACGTGTGCGTGTATACCGGGGTGCGCGGGAAGTCTAACACGCGATTTCAGTAGGGTACGTGCATCACAGGGGTTCGCGTGAAGTTTCCCACGCGATCGGGTCTGGGGGAGCGGGCTACGTGTATTTCAGGGGTGCGCGGGAAGTTCCACACGCGAATAGCCTGGGCGCGTGTATTCCAGGGGTGCGCGGGAAGTTCCACACGCGAATAGCCTGGGCGCGTGTATTTCAGGGGTGCGCGGGAAGTTCCACACGCGAATAGCCTGGGCGCGTGTATTTCAGGGGTGCGCGGGAAGTTCCACACGCGAATAGCCTGGGCGCGTGTATTTCAGGGGTGCGCGGGAAGTTCCACACGCGAACAGCCTGGGCGCGTGTATTTCAGGGGTGCGCGGGAAGTTCCACATGTGATTTGACAGTGTGGGTCCTCCCAGGTGTACCCTGTACACCCTCCACGGCCCCTGCAGGCAGCCCACACCACAGGGGACTACCCTGCATCCCTGGTCATGTCCCGCAGGCAGCCCACCCACCATGGGCATGCCCCCCAGCAAAGGCACATGTCTCCTTGAACTAATGAACACCAACTCATGTCCCCTTGCACCCCCACCCCCCAGCACTGTGGGGCACCTGCCAGCAGGCCCCCACCCATGTCCAACTCATGTCCCCCACCCCCCCCACCCCCCAGCACTGTGGGCCACCTGCCAGCAGGCCCCCACCCATGTCCAACTCATGTCCCCCACCCCCCCCACCCCCCAGCACTGTGGGGCACCTGCCAGCAGGCCCCCACCCATGTCCAACTCATGTCCCCCACCACCCCCACCCCCCAGCACTGTGGGGCACCTGCCAGCAGGCCCCCACCCATGTCCAACTCATGTCTCCCACCACCCCCACCCCCCAGCCACCAGGGGCAGCCTTCACCAGGCCCCCACTCATGTCTCCCACCACCCCCACCCCCCAGCCACCAGGGTCACCCTCCACCAGGCCCCCACTCATGTCACCCACCACCCCCACACCCCAGCAGTGCAGGGTCACCCTCCACCAGGCCCCCACTCATGTCACCCACCACCCCCACACCCCAGCACTGTGGGGCACCTGCCAGCAGGCCCCCACCCATGTCCAACTCATGTCCCCCACCCCCCCACCCCCCAGCACTGTGGGGCACCTGCCAGCAGGCCCCCACCCATGTCCAACTCATGTCCCCCACCACCCCCACCCCCCAGCACTGTGGGGCACCTGCCAGAAGGCCCCCACCCATGTCCAACTCATGTCTCCCACCACCCCCACCCCCCAGCCACCAGGGGCAGCCTCCACCAGGCCCCCACTCATGTCTCCCACCACCCCCACCCCCCAGCCACCAGGGTCACCCTCCACCAGGCCCCCACTCATGTCACCCACCACCCCCACACCCCAGCAGTGCAGGGTCACCCTCCACCAGGCCCCCACTCATGTCACCCACCACCCCCACCCCCCAGCAGTGCAGGGTCACCCTCCACCAGGCCCCCACTCATGTCTACCACCACCCCGACCCCCCAGCCACCAGGGGCACCCTCCACCAGGCCCCCACTCATGTCACCCACCACCCCCACCCCCCAGCAGTGCAGGGTCACCCTCCACCAGGCCCCCACTAATGTCTCCCACCACCCCCACCCCCCAGCACTGTGGGGCACCTGCCAGCAGGCCCCCACCCATGTCCAACTCATGTCCGCCACCCCGCCCACCCCCCAGCACTGTGGGGCACCTGCCAGCAGGCCCCCACCCATGTCCAACTCATGTCCCCCACCACCCCCACCCCCCAGCACTGTGGGGCACCTGCCAGCAGGCCCCCACCCATGTCCAACTCATGTCCCCCACCACCCCCACCCCCCAGCACTGTGGGGCACCTGCCAGCAGGCCCCCACCCATGTCCAACTCATGTCCCCCACCACCCCCACCCCCCAGCACTGTGGGGCACCTGCCAGCAGGCCCCCACCCATGTCCAACTCATGTCTCCCACCACCCCCACCCCCCAGCCACCAGGGTCACCCTCCACCAGGCCCCCACTCATGTCTCCCACCACCCCCACCCCCCAGCCACCAGGGTCACCCTCCACCAGGCCCCCACTCATGTCACCCACCACCCCCACACCCCAGCAGTGCAGGGTCACCCTCCACCAGGCCCCCACTCATGTCACCCACCACCCCCACACCCCAGCAGTGCAGGGTCACCCTCCACCAGGCCCCCACTCATGTCACCCACCACCCCCACACCCCAGCAGTGCAGGGTCACCCTCCACCAGGCCCCCACTCATGTCACCCACCACCCCCACACCCCAGCAGTGCAGGGTCACCCTCCACCAGGCCCCCACTCATGTCTACCACCACCCCCACCCCCCAGCCACCAGGGGCACCCTCCACCAGGCCCCCACTCATGTCACCCACCACCCCCACCCCCCAGCAGTGCAGGGTCACCCTCCACCAGGCCCCCACTCATGTCTCCCACCACCCCCACCCCCCAGCACTGTGTGGGACCTGCCAGCAGGCCCCCACCCATGTCCAATCCATGCCCCCCTGCACCTGGGTCCCAACATTCCCCAATCATGTCCGTAATGCCCATCCTCCCCTGCCAAAAGGCCCAACCAACTATCACACCCACCCACATATCAAAGGCAATTACATGTTACACCCCCAATGTAAATAATGCAATTTAACACATGTCTGTCACACACAATGGCTGCAAGTGAATGACAAAACACCCAACATGACATGCCTGAAAGCAATGAGATGATACGACACATTGAAGATTAAAAAAATAATATGTATTGAACAGCAAATAAGAAAAAACACAAAGCAAATCAAACAAAACAAGATGAATGTCCAAGAAAAAATTCTGAAAAATTAAAATAAGCCAATTAAGAAGATCATCCTGGGTCCATGAGCCCTACCAAATTAAACCTAACTGACTACTAACTAAAAAGTGAACTATATACAAAAAAGTGGTGCATTGTCCAATCGCAACCAAAAAAAAATCAAAAAAACAAAGGAAACCTAACCCTAACTATACAACTATATACAAAGGCAGCGGGCTATTTGGACGGCTCACTGGTTGTTGTCATGGGCCAGGGCATCATCGAACTCCTGGTCAATGGCTTGGAGGCGGGCATGTTCCCTGGCCCCGAGGTCCCGCAGGGATAACGCAGTGTCCAGCTCAAACTCCCTGCGAAGACCCTCGAGGCACTCAGCCCGCCTCAGTGCCCTCCGCATGGAGTCCTCCGCCCTGACCATCGTGAGCCGTTCCTACTCTGCCCGCTGCCGCTCCGCACCTATCCGTTGGCACAACCTCTCCCACACGGAAGCCACTCCCATTCCAGGGTTCTCCTGCCCTCCGGCCGATGCCTGCACCCCTGATGTTGATGGCCCCGAGCCATGATGCCTCCCACGTTGAGCCTGCTGCTGCCTCCGACGCAACTGCCTGTGCCAGCACGACGGCATCCAGGCTGATGGAAACCACCGACGCCGTCGTGCACGTGCCCTGCCCGATGATGCCGTCACATCCTCCATCTGCTGGGGTCCAGTTGGTCTGGTGTCCACCCCTGCTGGATCTCTGACTCCCGACTGTGGCAGGGATGGGATCCCCACCGAGCTGGCTGCATTGGTCGGGGCAGGTCCACAGGGGGCCCTGGTGGCATCTGGGCTGGAAGACGGCAAGGAGAACGACTGGTGGATAGCCTGCACAGAGGAGGAGAGGGCCGCCACATTGGCCAACACATGCAGGAAACCCCAGAACATGGCCGATCCCAATTGGGCCACGTCGGCACGGTGCACTTCGTGATGACGTGCGTGCTCCTCCCGGGAAGCACGCACGGCATCACGAATCACAGCCGTGCGCATCGCGACCCCAATCAGGACCTTCTCCGCACGGCCAGGGGTTCCCACGTCCGCAGGTGGAGGGGAGTCAGGTGACATGGACATCCCCTCTACCTGCGGACAGGCCTGGGACGGGGCATCCCTGCTGGTGCATGGTGGTGCACCTACAGGGTCAGGGACAGCGACATGCACAGGCCCCTCCACGGTGACCTGTGCTGCCTCCTGCCCCTGGCCCTGGACTGCACCACTTGCACCAGCAGGGATGCCCCCACCAGGCCCCATGTGTGCCCCAGTGGCGGCCTCCTCCTCCTCTGTGCAAACCACCAACCTGGATGGCTCCTCACCGTCTCCCACCGTAGCAGGCCCCTGTGGGGGCTCACCCACCCCTTCCGCTGCAGCCGTGGGGGCATCCCCGCCGCCTTGCTCCACAGCGCCGTCTCCGCCCTCTTCTTCACTAGCCGCTGCGTAGAGGGAGACAAAGAACACAAGCATCAGGGCACTGTACAATGGTCCCCTAGACAGGAAGCAATAGCAGATGAGCACCACTGTCAAAGTACACTTCCATCATGTCCCTCCACAACACATGGGTCAGTCCAGGCAAAACACACACAGTAACAGGCATGGTGCATGCCATGGACATTTCCATGCATGTCCAATGGACTCTTGAAACATTCAATGATATGTAACTCACATGCATCATGCCTCATGCCCATCACATGCACACACTTCACCTCAGTCACATCCATCTGGCCCCAAACACACCAAACACAGCGGTTACAAGGGTAATTTGGCTGCTTTACTGAATCTGTGCATTGTCACACACATGTGTCATGCATCCATGGCATGCACAAGTCACAGACACGCAGGTCAGGCACACAGACATGGCTACCATATATGTACCTGGCATCAGCACCCATCCCTCACCCCCACCCATGTCCAGGTACAGAGACTGGCATGCTCTCATGTTCAAAATCTGAATAGGGCTCCCCATGCGGCATTTCAACACATGCAACAACCATGTGCATCACACATCACTGGTCGCACATGCATTACCATGATGCCCCTGCACACATACATGCATACATGGCCTATGGCACACATACAGGCAAGTATCATAGAACCAGCACACCGCAACATGCCCTGTCTCACACAGTAATGCATGGACACTTACCGCTCAACTCCAGACGGGCCTCCCTCTCAAGGATCTGGGCGTGGAGCGCTGGGCGTACGCGTTCCAGGACCCTCATCTGGATGGAACTCATGCGGCCCCGGCCCCCCTCCACGAGGCGCCGGGCCTTCACAAGGGTCCTGGACCTCAAGTCCTCCCAGCGCTTCTTGATCTTCAGGACGTCGCGGGTTGCCACCCCCTCCGCGTTGATGGCAACCACACAGTCGGCCCAGATCCTCTGCCGTCCTTCCTTGCTGGCGCGGGACGATCCAAAGAGGGCATCATACTGCCCCAGGACATGCTCCACCAGGACACCAACTTCGGTGACAGTGAAGCTGGTGCCCCTCTGCCCCTCTGGCCTGGGGCAACCCCAGAGGCAGGTGTGGGTGGGCAACTGGGTCCTGGGGCTGGGCTGTGGAGCGATGTAATACCAGTCGGGAGTCTTCAGTTCCAGCAGGGGTGGACACAGCAACTGGACCCCTGCAGATGGCTGATGTGCAGGCACCAAATGGCAGGGCACGGTGGCAGCAGGCAGGCAGGCAGGCAGGCAGGCAGGCAGCAGCAGATGGCACGTGGGAGGCTGCTCGGGGCACTGGGGGGCAGTAACTCGGCCTTCTGGGCAGGAGCGTGGGCTTCCGTGTGTTTTCGCGTGGCCAGCTTGATACGGAGTGATTTGGTACGTGAAAATCCTGCACGTCAGCGTGAAATCCGAGGAAAGGCCCTTAGCGCGTAAGCGCGTCAGCACGCATACGCGATTCTATTGGACCAGAGTCCCTCAGCGCGTAAGCGCGTCTGTGACGTGACCCGCACGGGTGTTCCCCACTCAGCACGTGATGACGGGGCACACGTGGAGATACTGCACGTCAGAGTGTCATCGCGTGTAATTGGACAAAAGTGCGCGTACACGCGATTGGCCTATGTACGTGTATTTAATGGGTGCGCGGCCACTTACACACGCAAGTACGTCAGCGAACCTGTATCACGTGGTGCGTGTGAATTTCCACACGCTATTGGACTGGGAACTGGATTCCAGGGGTGCGCGGGTCACACGCTGTATCCCGTGGTGCGTGTGAATTTCCACACGCTATTGGACTGGGAACTGGATTCCAGGGGTGCGCGGGTCACACGCTGTATCCCGTGGTGCGTGTGAATTTCCACACGCTATTGGACTGGGAACTGGATTCCAGGGGTGCGCGGGTCACACGCTCGCCTAGAACACGCGCTAAGCATGAATTGCGGACTTTAACAATAACAAGCTCAGACGCCAGGATGAACATACCGTTCCTAGCAGCAGTGGCAGTGGGCTACCAAAGGAGGAGGAGGAGGATAGTCAGGGCCAGAATATTCACACCCAGAACCAGCCTTTTCGGGATGCCTGATGACCAGGTGTATGGGAGGTACAGGTTTCCACCACACATCATACTGGACCTGGTGAGTGAGTGGGAGGATGACCTCACATCACCCACCCTGTGCTCCCAAGCACTCAGCCCCCTGGAGAAGGTCCTCAATGTACTGCACTTCTTAGCCACTGGATCATTTCAGCGGACAAGTGCCATAGTGGGTGGGGTGTCACAGGCCACCCAGTCACGCTGCCTACACCAGGTCTTGAACATCATGACTGCACGCCCATCAGTCCGCAGGCACATATACCTGCCCAGAACACCTGCAGAAAGGCATGCTGCCGCCCTGGATTTTTACGCAGTGGCACGATTCCCCAAAGTGCTAGGTGCCATCGACTGCACCCATGTGGCTCTACGTCCCCCCAGGGCATCTGAGCACATCTATAGGAACCGCAAGAACTGGCATTCCATCAACGTGCAGGTAGCATGTAATGCCAAGGGAATCATCACCTCAGTATATGCAAACTATCCCGGCTCCACCCACGACAGCTTCATTTACCGAATGTCCACCCTAAGCCGGGACCTAGAAGCTGGGCGGCATGGCGATACATGGCTGCTTGGTGAGTATGTATGCCACTGCACATGCATGCATGTTGGATACTGAGCAAGGTCACAACCTCACCAATGATACCAATCCCCACCTCCACAGGGGACAGTGCCTACCCTCTCAGCCCCCACATGATGACGCCAATTCGGAACCCCACCACGCCACCCCAGGTAAGATTTAACACAGCCCACATTACAACCAGGGGCATAGTGGAGCGCACATTCGGAGTGCTGAAGTCACGCTTTCGCTCCCTTGACCGTTCTGGCGGGCAGCTGTTATACGCTCCCCCAGTAGTGTGCAGGATCATAGTGGCAGCATGTGTCCTGCGCAACGTTGCAACACGCCGGGGCCTGGCCGTGGACATGGTGGTGGCCCCACATCCCCAACCACATGCACAGCCGCTGCGCATGGGAGGGGAAAGGGCACGGGGGGAGGCAGCCCGTACACAGCTAGTGGCTAATTACTTCACATAGAAATCACACCCCTGTGGAGTGCACACTGCCCTGGCACATTCCATTTGACAATCAATGATGACTCAACCTGACACTGATCCTGAATGTCTGGAGAATGAACCGTGAATACCATATCAGCCTGAGATTGTTCACCTGGAAGTGTCACAATGTGTGCATCCCTACCCACACAGACACCACCAATGCAGTTTTGTGAAGTTACACATTGAAGCAGCTAAAATGAATACCCACTTGCAAAATGCAACAAGAGGACAGTGCCATGTCAGCCAACCCAACCCCAGCACTGCCACACGACACACCGTGCCATGTCATGCTAATTGCAGGTAAACAAAGTAATCCCCACAACATGACATCACTCTCACTATGTACAGTGGCACTATTAGAAACCTGCAACACCTGAAATGCTCACAGCAATGCCGGACCAACAACATACTTGAGCACGTAGTACCATTAACATGACATCAAAAATGTTACATATTAGTAGTCTCACCACCTGGAAATGCCTGCACTCCCACCACTACCAACTGTGCAGTGTTGGCGCCATGTAGAGTTGTAGGTGCACTGCTGCCAACATGGTCCCCATCGCCAGACTAGAGGTCCTTGTGTGGACTTGAGGAAGGGACCTGCAAATTGGGAGGTAGACACAGAAGAAGAGTTACACATCAATGCAACATGCAGTGTACAACACAACAGCAATATGCACTATGAATGTATACACAGTATTGACTACAGACTGGCCACACAGCTCATGGGAGTCCAACGTCACTGTGTAATTCACTGTCACTTGGGCACACCCTTTGCAAGCCCATGGAAACGGGAAGCAGGAGGGGTGTGTGTGACTCAAACCCAAGCATCTGAACCAAATACATTACAAGCCTGCATGTGCCCAGCCACAATGCAGCGTATGCCCACAGGAACCACGGAAGCCAACACATCGGAGCCAACAGATCGGAGCCAACAGATCGGAGCCAACAGATCGGAGCCAACAGATCGGAGCCAACAGATCGTCCCAAAAAAATTGGGAATAAAAGAAATCAAAATAAAAATATGAAAAAGAAACAATCAAAAATGGCCATTGATGGGCCCGGGGGGGTTGGGGAGGCCACCCAGGAGGTCCGAGGACAGGATGCACACCAGAACCCACCTGCGTGGATCCTGGGAAGATAAAACACCTCCATGGGCTCATGGCCCACACGGCTACCCTATTGTGGGAGTATCACTGCTGTCGCTATTATCACCCTGTGCAGCTGCATCCGGAGGTGGTTGCACTATGGGAGGCAGCCCACGCAAGGCCCTAGTCTGCTCCTCCATGGCTGCAAGCATGCGGGTGTGGTAGGTCTGGTTCTGGAGGATGAGTGTGCGGAGGTCCCCATGCAACAACTCACGGGATGCCCGGACCTCCGCCCTCGTTGCCTGCATCTCAGCTGAGAGCGTACGGGTGAGACGCTCCAGCTGCTGTTCTGTCCTTTGGTGTGTTGAAGCCTCAAGCTCAACAAGAGTCGTCCTGAGGTGTAGGAGCTCCTGCCTCAGGGCTTCCCTGTGGCCCTGGGACTCAATGGAGATGGCCTCCTGCAGAGTCGCCAGTGCCGCCCGCCTGTCCCTGTTGGACCCCAACATGTCCTCCCTGTGTGACTGGCAGATGGAGTCGGTTGCCTGCTCTAGTCGCTCCATCAGCCTTTCTGGGGGGACAATGGAAGTGGCCACCCTATCCATGGCCTGAGCCATCATCTCGGATGATGCAGCCTGTTGGGTAGCCATACCGTAAATGGATTGCTCCCATGCGGTATTGCCGGGTGGCTTACGGCCACCACGTCGGCGGGCACCACACCTGTCTGGGGCAAGGCGAACTGCGCCTTGCTGTGCCGGCACTGCCTGAGGCTGCAGGAATGCATTCCCCCTCTGATCTGCTGGCCCAGGAACAGGATCAGATGTCGCGGAGTGTGACCCTGCATCCGTAACCACCGAAGGCGTAGCTGCCAACACTGACATCTCCATGGAGGGTACTGACCCTGGTGCAGGTGGGTGAGACAGAACAGAATCCCTCCCTGGAACACTCACCAGCGACGGCACGTAGGTCTCATCCGAATCAACAACTGAGTACAGCTCGGGGGAGGTGCAGCCAGAGACACCCCTTGAGAGCACGACCTGCAGCACTTGTGGGTTCTCCCCCACCACCACACCACGTCCCTCACTGGTGGTTGGTCGGCCCTGGGACACCTCCTGGGTCTGCACCATCTCCACAAACCCAGCAGTATCAGGTGCGTCTTCCCCTGCAAAGACATGAAAACAAAGTAATGGAAACAGGCATTAGCACCATGGCACACATTGAGGGCTGAGAAGCAAGAGAACCAGTACTTGATTGACACATGTCCCACATGACTAAAACCCTCCCATGCATGCACCCTCACTGCGTATGAAGTGCAGGCAAATGGCACACACTGATGGCACCAAGATGGAAGATGAACAAATTTTCTGCATGCTGCCTGGCAGTGGCATCACACATTGGCCTGTGATTGGCAGGTGAAACACACATGCCATCACACAGATGGCATGTACCATTGCTATTGAGTGAAGATGGAGAGGAGGGCAGCACCTATTCATTCAGTCCAGTTCCCGCATGTAATGGCTTTTCTGATTCTAACAGGTCAGATTTTTCACCTGGAGCTGCCAGTCTGAAATGGTCAAATTGCACAGGGACATGTGTGTACAAATGATATCCAGGTAACAAAGTCACTCCACTTTACCATACCCATGTCAGACATGTGACTAGTGGACAGCGACATGCCTAGTGAAAGTGGTGGAATGCAAACAAACTGACTGAATGAACAGTGAAAAATAAGCAAATATGTTGTGTCAAGGTGACACTTCAAGGGCAACTGGCGTGCAGTTGTGCTAGATGTCTACTGTTGGCAGAAGGGATACTGCTATGGCCAAATGCAGCTGCGCAGGAAGTATTGCATGAAGCACATGGCTGACCCATACGACTGAGGCGCACACACTCTCACCTGGCACCCAAACAGAAGCCCTCACACACACACCATGCACATGGATGACACACACATGCATGTGCACTCACCGGACAATGCCTCGTAATCAGCCAGATCTCCCACGCCTTGGATCTGTTCCTCCGTGACGTAGGTCCCAGCGACTGACTCATGTGGAGTGAGTTCCATGTCTACTACTGGAGACCCACCTCCAGTCACTAGAGTTGCGGCATGACTTGAGGCCAGCTTACTCTTTGCCCTGCGCTTTAGGTCATTCCAGCGCTTATAGCAATCATTGGCTGTGCGCCTCACGATTCCAAGGGCACTTACGATGTCCGCAACGGTCTGCCAGTGTGCCTGGCGTTGTGCAGGTGTGGTCTTGGATCCTGCAACAATGACCATCTCGTTGTCATGTCCGGACACATACTCGACAAGTGCATTCAGTTCGTCATCCGTGAAGCTGGGCTTCCTGGACGGGCCGGACTGTGTAGCCGTGTCTGGGGCATCAGCCTGTGCCGGACGAGCACTCTTCCTCTTCCGCTTGGAAGGTGGTGGTGATCCTGAGTGTCCTGCGCCGCTCTGGACACTAGGGGCAGGAGCCCTGGTGGACTCTGTATCAGGAGTGTGGGATTGCACACTCAGCATGGGAGTTGGTGCAGGCATTGGCTCTAGTGTGATGGTGTCAGGGGGAATGTCAGCAGCATGGACTAGGACCGACACTGTCCTGGCTGGGTGTGTGAGGGCTGGGGTGGATGGAGCCGCAGCTGCCCCTGCAGCCACTCCGCCCTGCCTCCTTGGTGCAGCAGATGACCTTGCTGCCCCAGATCCACGTGGCATGATGGCATCAACGTGCACCAGCGCACGTGTCGTAGCCCTGCTGACCTGGAAATCAGCCATGGAGTCAGCCAGGTCTGGTGCCACAATGGGCTGGTCCAACAAGGGCTGAGCATGGATGGTGTCAGCCACTTCAGCCTCAACGGGAGGGGGGGAGGAGGGGAGGGGGGGGATGATGGGTGCCCTTGACTGGTCCTCCACACATGGGGGGACAGGCTCACCCTGCAAGTTACGACCACGTCCCCTACCGGATCCACCACGGCCACCACTTGTGGCTCTTCCACCTTTGCCACCCTTACGGAATCCTCGCCTCCCAGCCATGGCACTGATATTAATGTGCGTATGGGAGTGGCTGTAGACAATTGTCCTGGGCAATTGGGGGTCAAAGGGGTTGGGTACCAGATGGTAATTGTACCCTAGTGCTCTAGCACGGCTGATTGTAACCCCTGGGGAAAGATGACGGGTCACGCAACGCACAGGAGGCCCAAAAAAGGGAGATGACGTGCACGCAACCCCTCCTAGACCACGTGTGCAGAAAGAAAAACCTGCACTACGCTGTGGCACCCAGTAACACAAGAATGAACGTATGCGTGTCACACGCAGCCTAGAATGACCTCTGAAGGGGTAGGCTACACACGGGGCAAGCACAGAAGTTGGATACGTGCGTGACTCACTGTCTGCCAGGTAAAAGAGCGTGAAGAATGAGCGCGTTTGGCTGGCTAAACCCCCGCCAAAAGAAGATGTGTACGCTGTCTGAGAAGACAGGACAACAGTAGAAGGGGACACTGTTTGAGGGAACAGGCCCAGGTAAACCAGTAAAAGAGAAAAAAGAGAAAAAGCTGTCAGAGGTAACAGGGAATACGAACTGGAAACGCCGTGAAGTAAATCGCGTGTGAAACGACAAGAAGTACAGAATTCACCCACTCGCTCTCCACGAAAAGCACGTACAAGGAAATGGTGTTCTACATGTACCTTATATACAGGCCCACACGTACAGCGTCACTTACGCGGCGTGTACGTTCACCAATCACACGCTTTGTCACTCCTGCGTGTAGATCCATTTTCACCAATCACACGCTTTGTCACTTCTGCGTGTAGATCCATTTTCACCATTCACACGCTTTGTCACTTCTGCGTGTAGATCCATTTTCACCAATCACACGCTTTGTCACTTCTACGTGTACATCCATTTTCACCAATCACACGCTTTGACACTGGGACGTGTCACGCAACAATTTCCTGCACGTGCAGGTGACTATAGGCGCGCATATGCTGTTGACGGGTTTACGCGCTAAGGGCCTTTGCTGACGTGTGGGATTTCACTCCCTATCAGGCTGTCCACGCGTTCACACACGAGAGACCACGCTCCTGGCCAGGAGGCCAAATTACTGCCCCCCAGAGCCCTGAGCACGCTCCCACCTGCCATCTGCTGCTGCCTGACTGCCTGCTGGCCACGTGCCCCACAGTGCTGGTGGGTGGGGGTGTTGGGAGACATGGGTGGGGGCCTGGTGGAGGGTGCCCCTGCACTGGTGGGGGTGGTGGGAGACATGGGTGGGGGCTTGGTGGAGAGTGCCCCTGGTGGCGGGGGGGTGGGGGTGGTGGGAGACATGGGTGGGGGCCTGGTGGAGGCTGCCCCTGGTGGCGGGAGGGTGGGGGTGGTGGGAGACATGAGTGGGGGCCTGGTGGAGGCTGCCCCTGCACTGCTGGGGGGTGGGGGTGTAGGGGGACATGAGCAGGTGTGCAGGGTAGTCCCCTGTTTTGTAGGCTGCCTGCAGGGGCCGTGGAGGGTGTACAGGGAACACCTGTGAGGACCCACCCAGCCTAATCGCGTGTGATGATTCCCACGCACCCCTGTAATACACGTACCCTGGCCAATCGCGTGTTGAACTTCCCGCGTACCCCTGTAATACACGTACCCTGGCCAATCGCGTGTTAAACTTCCCGCACCCCTGTAATACACGTACCCTGGCTAATCGCGTGTTAAACTTCCCACGTACCCCTGTAATACACTTACCCTGGCTAATCGCGTGTTAAACTTCCCGCGTACCCCTGTAATACACGTACCCTGGCCAATCGCGTGTTAAACTTCCCGCGTACCCCTGTAATACACGTACCCTGGCTAATCGCGTGTTAAACTTCCCGCGTACCCCTGTAATACACTTACCCTGGCTAATCGCGTGTTAAACTTCCCGCGTACCCCTGTAATACACGTACCCTGGCTAATCGCGTGTTAAACTTCCCGCGTACCCCTGTAATACACTTACCCTGGCTAATTGCGTGTTAAACTTCCCGCGTACCCCTGTAATACACGTACCCTGGCCAATCGCATGTTAAACTTCCCGCGTACCCCTGTAATACACGTACCCTGCCTAATCGCGTGTTAAACTTCCCGCGTACCCCTGTAATACACGTACCCTGGCCAATCGCGTGTTAAACTTCCCGCGTACCCCTGTAATACACGTACCCTGGCTAATCGCGTGTATAACTTCCCGCGTACCCCTGTAATACACGTACCCTGCCTAATCACGTGTTAAACTTCCCGCGTACCCCTGTAATACACGTACCCTGGCCAATCGCGTGTTAAACTTCCCGCGTACCCCTGTAATACACTTACCCTGGCTAATCGCGTGTATAACTTCCCGCGTACCCCTGTAATACACGTACCCTGGCCAATCGCGTGTTAAACTTCCCGCGTACCCCTGTAATACACGTACCCTGGCTAATCGCGTGTTAAACTTCCCGCGTACCCCTGTAATACACTTACCCTGGCTAATCGCGTGTTTAACTTCCCGCGTACCCCTGTAATACACGTACCCTGGCCAATCGCGTGTTGAACTTCCCGCTTACCCCTGTAATACACGTACCCTGGCTAATCGCGTGTATGACTTCACGCGTACCCCTGATATGCACGTTACCCGCTTTGCGTTCCTTGTTTGGCAGCCCTGTAAACTGGTCCAGGGTTAGCGCAGCCCTTTGCGATGATTTAGCGATTTTGATGGCTTTTCCTTGCGCGAGGGCGTTCTTGGGGGCGTTACTGGCGCTGCTGCAGGGTCGCTGCGATACTCTGCGCCACGGCTGGTTTGGGAGCATGAAATCCATGAATACGCTGTGCGCGGAAATCGGTTTTAGCGCACGTGCCTGGCGCAGTCAATCGCACGCGGACACTCTGCGCCAGCCGCTTGCGACACTTTTCAGCGAAATTCTATGAATTACCCTGTAAATTGGGTACTATTAAAAGCTACTATCATTAAAGCACTTGTAGAGGAGTAGGTAGATGTCATCCTGCCAGTCCTCGCCCCCTCGCCACCAACGTATTGTAATAGTTGAAGAAAAGCCGTTTAAGGGACCCCCTGCATCGCTCCTATACCACATCGAGTGTATGAGAGGCTTATAGCACTCAGACAGCCATACAGAATGTACCCTTGCACTGAACGTGTGGAACAATGTTGCATGGAAGGATGCCACAGGCCAAGGTGTGAGAATGCATTCACTGAAATCGTGGATTGACGTTAAAATGTAATATGACAAAGATAGAGTGATGTTTCAAAGAAGATATATGCACCTATGTTGAAACAATATGAAAAAACTATGCAAACGAAGTAATTGACGCAGTAACATGAATCTGAAGTTGAAGTAATCGTGGATTTAAAAGAAGACGAAGTAACTTACTAACTAATAATTGTAAATATGCAGTAACGCAAGGTAGAAAGAAAACATATAGAAGCTTGCCATAGAGGAATATATATAATGTGGCAAGGGCGGCCATATCAGGAAAATGGACGACCGTTCATGTAAATGTAAGCAAGGTACCTCAGAAACAGGCTGAGGCTGCGAGAATCAGGAAACGTGAAAAGCCAGCCCGGTGAGCAGAGCCGACGATGAGTCAAGGTTGCCCTAGAACAAAGCTGCTATTTTGAGGCATAATCACAGGGCACAAAGGGAGTACCCAGATAAGCTTTGAATGCAGAACATTCTTCATAAATGAAGGAAGATGAAGACATCTGTGAGAGCCAAACTGCTAGTGAATTAAAGTATGTAAAGTTCATGTGAGATAGCGTGAGCAAGTCTCTAGAGGCCAGGAGGAGCAGCAGCACCCTGTATAATTAAATCAAATAGCAGTCAATGGAAGGCAGAAATTGACAAATTTATGCTTCACTCACATGTGATTCAAAAGTTGAAAAAAAAGACTATTCATTAGTGCCTCAAGTTAAGATAGTGGTGTGCTCACACTACGCTGAATGTTCCAGGACAGTGAGTAACAGCAAGGTCAAACTACAAACAAGAGACTTTGGCTTGTGGCCTACCGATGAGAGATGATGAACTAATTGGGAAAATGGGTTCCCGATTGATGGGATTCAAGCACCTAAGTTTTGTTTCATGTACGTGCTGCTAAAGAGCCAAACGTCCAGGGTTGGGATAGAATGCCAACCAATCAGTAGGGTTGGGTGACAACCTAACACACAATGATTCAAGAGCCAATCCCCTGATGTTTTGTTTCCACTATAATCAGTACTGTATGCATTTAGAGTAATTCAAGGCATGCCCTTCAGACAAGGGTTAGCCAATTAAGCACTAGCACTTATATACTCTATAAAATAGATATGTTCCTTTTATAAATCCCTACCCTTAGTAGGGTTTGTATTTTGTCACATAGAATGACATCATAGATGATGCATATTGAGTTATCAGAGCTCCATGTAATCAAATGTTGTCATGAGTGTGCATGCATCAGTCCGATGTTTGTCAGGTCTCCCTACTTTATTAAATTGAAAATAAAGTAGTAGTTTGCCATTTTCATTGAGTCTGTCTGGTTATTGAGTTTTTACCATTATTATAATTCCATCATGCATAGAAGACGCTCCAAGGAGCTACAGCACAGTTTGGTAGCGGTACAGATGGTTTTGGTCCAGTCGACCTAGGCTAGATCCAAGCCACCGGACGTTTGGCTGCTCCGGCCACTAGCCAGAAGACTGCTGAGCTACCGGTGGAGAGTGGTATATAGAGTCACGTGCGAAGACAATTCGGTCGGCAGGTCCATCTTTGACAAAAATTCTGTCCGGTTCCTGCAGGTGCTCCATGGAAGGAAGGCAAACTGGTCGATTGAGGGTAGAGTCGAGGCTCGGTAACTCAAATTGAATCACGGATGTAAGTAGAACAATGAGCATGGCAAAAATGGGCGGCAGGGATTGTGTTGTAAATAATAAGTGTAATAAGTAATGGGATTTTTTGAATATTATAAAGAAAAAAGATAACTCGATTCCTGAACCCAAGAGGGGCAGAAGGGTATACACCAAGATTTTTAACAATTCCTGAGGCAAAGCCCACAGAAGAGAACGTATCAAACTCTGAAACTGAGTAGAAACAGAGATGGGATACATTTACTAAAATAGTAAAGGAATGCGTACGCAGTCAAATATTTTTTAAGTGCCCATGGGTGGGGTTATAAAACTGCGCTCTAAAAAAAGACTGACGGAAGCCATTTGGAGTAAGAACCCCTCAGAGCCCTCGAAATTGGGCTTTACCAAGATTGTGGAAAAATACAAGCAGGCCATTACAGCTACTGAAGCAGAGATCTACAACAATAGAATAGCCAAAGCTAACTCCAACTCAGAAGAATTATTCAGAATACTTAGAGAGCTCGAGACCCATGTCACACTCCCTGCCACTATCAATAAAGAGGAAACATGGTGTATTAATATACAGAACAACATGCAGGCATGAAATTGCCAACTGCAGCAACAAAATAAAATTCAAAAACAAGCCAAGACCAGCCCCACCAACCGCCCAACCCCCGTTTACTCACACACAACACCTGCCTTCCACTTTAGAGAAGTCTCCGAACCTGAAACAGCTAATATTCTCAAAAACCTCAACCCAACTAGATACAACAGAGACAAATGCCCAGCAGGAATCTACAAAGAGGGCTCAGGTGCCCATGTCTCTTTCATCACTAAATTCATTAATGCATTGCTCTCTACTATTCTAGTACTGACATGCCTTAAAGATTTATGGGTCCTCCCATTCTTTAAAAAACCTTCACTTGTCTTACTGCCCGATCACCACAGTACCCTTCCTGCTTAAGATCCTAGACAGAGCAGCCCACAACCAAATCCAACACTATCTAGAATCGAATCACATCCTAGGGATGTGTCAATCAGGATTTCGACCTGCACTACTAGATCTCAAAATTCAAATGGACTCTTTCAGTGATGAGGGCTCTTACTAGATCTTGCAGCCATATTTGATTTAGTAGACCACAAAACGTTATGCTATCACCTCACCGCTGTGGCCAACTTCTCCAAGGAAGCATTGCTTTGAATCGCCTCTTTCCTAGAAGGCAGACCCATGAGAGTTATCTCAGACATAGCAAGTGCCTCGCCTATCCCTACTCCTTTGAAGTCCCCCAAGATTCTTACGTTTCTCCCTCCCTATACAATATCTTCATTTAACCCATATTTGATCTCTGAAACAAGCTTGGCATATCTTATACTAACTATGCCAACAACACCCAAGTCCTCCTACCCCTGTCAGGCGACTATGATGAAGACTCTATTATGCTCAACAAAGTTAACTCCACAATACAGGCTTGGATGGTGGTCAACTACTTGTGCCTGAACGATGACAAGATGGAGATTCGGCTGGTGGGCTCCCCGGCAGTGCTAAAAAAAAAATAGGTACGCAATTCTCCTCATTCTTGATAGATGGAATTCACATCCTTGTCTCAGAGGCGGTAAAAACCTTAGGTGTACACTTTGATACATCCCTCTCTCTCAATAAACAGGTCAGTGGGGTAGCCTCTTCAGCAGTGTACACTGCTAAGCTCATCAACTCAGCAGAACAATTTCTCACCACAGAAAGCTGCATGACTATTGCAATGTCTTATTTTCAGGAACATCCAAACCGAACATGGACAAACTTCAAGTAATTCAGAATAACAACCTCTGAGCAGCACTGACCATTCCAGAAAGGGACCACATCACAGCCGCCAGGAAAAACGCTCACTGGCTTCCCATCAGGGAAAGGAATATCTTCAAGACTCTCTCCATCACCCACCCATGTTTAATCATGACCGCCTTACAATACCTGGCTCAGAAAATTGTGAGATCCATGTCTAAAAGACCTGTTAGATCCTTCCATGCCCACAAATTAGCCATTCAAAAAGTGAAAAGAGCCAAAGGAGAGGGAATAAGCTTCCCAGCGGTAGCTGTAAACCACTGGAATTCCCTCCCCACATAACTAAAGGCAGAGGACTCTTACTGGACCTTCCGGAAAGCTCTGAAAACCTGTTTTTTTTTTCTAATAACCCCTTTTCTGATTAAAAGAGATCTTCGTGTAATTTGTGTCCTTAATGCCTGTGCCTGCTCTGTATTGAGGTGCAATCTACGTGCAAGAAAACATTTGTATGATGTAACTGGTTTGCAAACGTGCCCTGATGTCTGATGGTTTAGGTGGTTTACAAATGTACAAAAATAAAAACAAAATAAAGATTCCTGAGGCAAGGCCCGCAGAAGAGTACGCATCAAATGCTGAAACGGATTAGAAACAGAGATGGGATACATCTACAAAAATAGTAAAGGAAGGCATACACAGTAAAATATGTTTTAAGTGCACGTGTGGGGTTATAAAACTCTTAAACTAAATCTTTTGTTGTGTCTAGAATCTAGTATGATGAACATAAATAGATTGGTGAACATTTTGACTAAGAGATTGACGTCAATTAGGAATTGAAAAATCAAAGGAATGAGATATATAAGTAAAGAAGAAACTCTCAATATACTAATAATACAAGAATTATGTAATACAAATTGAAAGAAAGTGTCAATGAAGAAGGACACAAAATAATATTGCATACAGTTTTCATTAGATAAAAACAGGTTAAACATATTTTGATTGGGATAATAAACAGCGGTTGATGGTGCCTGTGATCGGCGTGGAATATTTGATATAATAAAGAATTCAATAAAATAACGGCTAATTATCGACAATCAAAGCTGATCTGTCATCATGGGGGACACACCCCTTTTATATTTATGTAGGACATTACCAAGTTATTCAGCAAAAATAAGGAGATATCATTCGGAATGGGTTTGAGGCACACCAAATAAGACAATTATGCCGTCGCCTCAGAAGGGTTTGCTGTCCAAAGATGTGTTGCGCCAAATGAAAACATATTTCATGCCACATATAAAAGGAAAAATCTTAAGAAAATGTTGGCCATTTTAGAGTTATGGAAAATCTACCAGAGTGAGAAGGAAGATCCAGCCTACAGGGAGTGGTGGTCAATGAGCATAAAAGGGAGGATAAACACCTTTGACTCCCCTTTCCCTCTGGAAGAGAAGAGAGCAGATACAGAAGACAAGGGATTTTATCCTTTAAAAGAATTAAAAGCAGTGGTGGGGTATGTTCTCCAACCTATGTGCCCCCCCCCGCATACAGCAGTGAGGATAATGTGGAATAGAGCAAGAGCAAAGCACACAAAATATACTAGCACACAATGAAAGTAAACAGCGTGAAAAAAGGAAGGACAGGCAAGATAGACAAACAGAGATAGAGGAATAAGCAGGAAAACAGAAAGAAGTAAAAGATAAAGTTAAGGAAATAACAATAGTACAGAATGAATGGATGGGAGGACAAATATTGCTTAAGCTAGATGACAAAGGCTTGATGGGGTACAAAAAAGGGAGGAGAAAGAAGAGTGGGTTAAGAAAGAGAAGGAAGAATAGAGATCATATAAGGAAGAGAGGGATAAAGAGTGCAAGTGAAGGGAAGAATGGCGCAGATATCAGGACAGAAAGGAAAAGGAGAGACTAGAAGAGAAGAAACAAAAAGAGATAGAAACCCAAAGAATGAAAGTACATAGGTCGCCATGAGGGCGAGAGGAAGATGAATTGAGGGAGATGAGGAGAAGAGAAGAAGGCATGAATAATAATAGAGGATTAAAAGACGATGAAATTGAATGTTTATGCCATAGGAGCATAGTGCCGATCGAGGCACAAAAATGATTGGGAGAAGAGAGAGGGTCACAACAGCCCCACTGGGAACTGCAAGGAATGCCACGATCAGCATGGGTTGGTAGGCAGGATACAGAAGACATAGAGCTGAGGCTTGAGAAACTATATAGGTACATGAGGGATTGAGGAAGGTATGGAACTCATGAGAATACTGAAACCTCCCTATTAAAGGGAACTGAAAGCAGACCATGTGACGTCATAACAGATGAGTACAGAATATTGTCTTTAAATAGGTTAGACCTTGATGACGCGGAAAAGGATAACAGTCACAAGAGTTAGGGCATAATGATGTCAGACGAAGAAAGGGAGAAGAATGAGAGGGCACAGAGAGAGGACGCATGCATGTTTTCAAAAGAATCAAGTGTAGATACAGGGGTAACATGGTCAGATATTGAGGACGCTAAAGAGAGGACACCAGTACCAACACCATATACTGAGCGACCACCAGAATAATTGCGTAGTACAGGGGATATATTCCTGCCATATGTACGTAGGTTAAGACTGATACCAGGAAGGAAACAAATGGGTGAGGCTAGCTCTACCTTGAAGACAAAGAGTGTAAATAAATATGATTTTGAATTGGAGCTTTCACAATTCCCATTATTGGAGAAAGCGGGAGGACGATCACAATATATACCATGGCCGCAGATGGATAAGGAAAATTTAAGGTGTAAATTGCTGAGTTTGACTTCCAGTGCTGGGAAATGGATTTATGAATTAGAGAGGATGACAGTAGGAATGATGTTGGACATAAGGGTGACATAAAAGGGTTACTAGCTGCTATTCTAGTGGAGTGAGTTGAGGACATTTGGAAGCTAGCAGGATATGGAGGTGTGACTGTGCAAAACATGACACACAATGGAGCGTCATTAATTTTAATAATTGCAGAGCAGACGTATGGCGAGTGCTCAGAGTTCAATATCCCGATACATCAGACATGGGTGCGATTAGGACTAGGAAAATGGGAGAGGATGAGAATCTTATTGTTTATATTCAAGCTATTCATGATATTTATTTATTTATTTATTTATGTATTTATTTATTTATTTATTACATTTGTATAGCGCACAAACAGCCCTTGGCCATCAAGGCACTGTTGCTTTTGGGGAGCTTAGTTACAGGGGAGGTACAAGTGGGTTATGCATTTACATGTAGTACATTAATACATTTGAGCAAATATACTTTGCAGTTTAACAGGAGATGCATTAAGCAATCACAAGCGGTGAGGCAGAGATGGAAGCAGGAGACTTGCGAACCATGGGATAAAACAGTAGCATTATTTTACCACATTTTGTGTCAGGGTTTGCCTGAGCCAGTGCTGCGGCAATTGAAAAAACAGGTGGGAATGGAAGCAAAGCCATGGCCAGAGATGCAATTGACATTTGTGCATCACTGCCGATTGAAGCAGGACACAAATAAAAAAAAGCTGAGAACAGAAAGCATGAGGAAGCAAAGTTAGTCCAGAATAAGTTGTCTAAAATAGCCATTGAAGGAGCGGTATTGACAAGTGATGAAGGAGGAGTGACACAGGAGACACTGCCAGGGCAGCAGAATAATGAAGGATATTCCACAGATCTGAGTGGATATCATGTTTGGCTTAGAGGAAGATGGAATGGGCCTAGAGGAGGAGGATGAGATGGATTTCATAACTTTCAAGGGAGAGGAGGATGTAATGGTGGACAAACACAACAGTGTTGAAATGGTGGGTCAATGGGACTTATAGGTAGGACATGTAGAAGCAGAGGATGTATGCACCCGAATTGACAAGCTCCAAGAGGGGGATGGGTTATGCTCCACAATATAATATAGAACCACAGGAATATCATGCCCAAGATCACACATATGCTCAGATATATGCTCCACAATGCCAACAAGTTGAGAAAGCACTGGTGCAATCGCAATTACCGCAAGGGCAACCACAGCAGGCACCCATGCAAGCACACCCACAGCAAGCACAGATACAGCAGGCTATGGTACCTCAATGGAGCATGACATCAGGAAACATCATGAATCCCATGCCAAAAATGGGGAATGTGACTGTGACAGGAGGAAATCCTTTCACAGGTATGGGAATGCATTTATATCCGCAATAGGACTATCAGTGACACCAGACCCCCAAGATAATCCAAGGGTCAAGGTGACGATAGGAGGCAGGACATTTTCATTTCTAGTAGACACTGGAGACACTCGTTCCTTTGTCCACAAGGGAAAATACCCAATGTTAGGTAATGCCTTGAATGCTTAAGGGTTCTCTGGGGCGATGAATTTAGTTCCTTTTATTGACAAATTAACGAATTCTATAGGAGAACATGACAAGACAATAATTATTATGTTTGAGGCAGACGCCAGTCAATATATTGGGACGTGATTTAATGACGAGGTTTAACATGGCGATATCTTTTACTGACAAAGGAATAGTGCGCTCTACTACAGGGATACATTATATTGCTGTGGGAGAATGTATATTAGCTTTTACAGACCAGAAGGCATTGCAAGAAATACCTTCAGATCCAGAAGGGAGTAACTTTTTTTATTATCCTGGTTACCAAGGTTGGAAGACAAAATATTGAGAATACCTGATGAATTTTTGTTCAGACCAGAAATCCCCAAGGACGATGAGGAAGGGCAGATCATTTCCTTAGAACTAGAAGCAGCAGTGGTCAGAGAAGAAAGGGTGATGCTGCATGGAATAGACAATGAGGGAAGGGGATGGAGGACAGTGATAGCCCTCAGTGAAGGATATAGGTTGACAGATTTGACAGACAAATAACTAGTTAGAGATGACTATTCTGATGATTAATTGGTGTTTTCTTTTATAAGTATCACTTATTGGATTAAGGTGAAAAATATACTGCAGAGAATGGCATTAGTAAATAGAAAACTGCAATTTTTTCAGGAAGACTTAGAGAAAGTGCCAAAGGTTTTATGGACTAAAAGCCCGTATGATGTGGGGCTATTAAAAGGGATAGATGCAGTTAAAATTTAATTAAAACCAGGAGCCAATCATGTACCCCATGTCCAGAGGGGTTATAAATGCATATATGAGAACACCTCTGCATTAATGAAGCAAGGCATACTAGTGCCATCAGACTCATCATGTAACATGACTGTGCACTCTGTCAAAAAATCAAATGGGCAGTCGTGGAGATGCATCCAGGACCTTTGCCCCCTAAACCATATAGTCAAAGCTTAGTTTCCCTTGGTTCCAAACCCTGCAACAACATTATGTAATATCCCATCCACGGCTAAATGTTTTACATTAAAAAAATGTGTTTTTCTCAATTCCCCTTCAGGAAGACTCACAGGATTGAACCTGCTGTTCATATAGAAATACGCATCTGAAACATACCGGGCTGCCTCAAGGGTACTGTGAGACCCCATCAATCTTTAACATAGTCCTCCAGATGGATGTGGGTAATGTCCAACTTGAAAGTGAAATAATTCAGTGCGTAGATGTCATTTTGGTGTGTAGTGAGACAGGAAAGATGCAGATAAGACTCTGTAAAACTCATGACCATACTCCCAGAGAAAGGATATAAGGCAGACAAGGAGCAATTACAATATAGTCAAAAAGAAGTCTTATACATAGGACAGTTTATGTCTCATGAGGGAGAAAAGTGACACCTGAAAGAGCAGAAGCGATCATGAAAACTGTAGCATCAAAGCCAGCGAGGGAAATGTAGCAGTTTTTAGTCTTATGCAATTATTGAAGGGCCTCGGTTTTCAATTACAATACATATATTCAACCACATTTAAAAGGGCTTAAAGAAGCACAGGGAGACAAGAGCACAACAGCATGGACATAGTATAGTGGGATTCTAGATCCAATAATGAATGGACACTCTCCCTGTGAGCAATCTTTAGCTGTGGCTGCATTTTCAATTGAAAAAGCTTCAAGTATAATGTTGGGGCACCAATTGACATTGTTTGTAGAGCATGCATTATTTGCAATTTTAGAGAAACCCACAAGTACATTGACCACACAAAGGGCATCAGGGTATGAGGTGATTATTTCTAACCCAGTGGTTACAATTTTTAGATGTAAGGTAGTTAATCCAGCAATCTTTATAGCTGACCCAAGGAGAGGATGATAATGTACATGATTGTACAATGTATGTTGAGAATTATAATTAAATTCCCCAAATTAGAGAGAATGCCATTGGTGGGGAGAGATTGTTGTTATTGATGGTCCTTCACAAATTGACAAGACAACTGGGTAAAGGCATACGGGATCAGCAGTAGTGAAACTAATTAGAGAAGGTGAATTTGAGGCTGTAACAAGTACGAGGTTGACTTTGAGTTATTCAGCACAGGCTGCAGAATTAGTGGCGCTTATCGAAGCATTGTGAAGCTTTGAGGATGAGGAAGTGATGGTGTACTCTGACTCCACACATTTGATGACAACTCTGGACGCAGGCCTGTCATGCTGGAAAAGAGGGGGCTTTCTCCATGCAGATGGCACTCCAGTACAACATACTGCCCTATTGGAGAGGCTTATTGAACCATTGAGTCTGCCATTAACCCTAGCAGTTCTAAAATACTCAGCACATTCTAAACAAGTAGATTTCATTTCACAGAATAAATATACCGCAGACAAGGAGGCCAAAAATGCAGCCTATTACCCATTCACATCCAGCTTAGAAAAAGGAGATGTTAAACAAACTACAGGACGATGCATGCTTGTAAAGGAGAGCTTTAACATGCCTTTTAGTGTTCAATTAATTGGAATACAAGGTCGAGCTTGGCAAGAAGAACAGGATTTGTGGAGGAAGCGGTGGTGTACTTCATCCATCACCGAGGCAATTTGGAGGCAGGATAGCACTGGAAAGACAGTTATGCCTCTACCATTATTAAGAGTAGCACTAGAGCAACTTCACTACCCAGTACACATGACTCAAGAGAGTCTAGCTGCAGCAATTGCATAAGAATGGCTTTCACCCAATCTCCTGGAACATGTGGCACAGTTCATTGTAAATTGCATAGTGTGCCAGAAATGTACTTCAGGGCACACTTTTCGAATTGTGAAAGGAGCAATCCAAAGACCAAATGATCCATTTCAGCATCTGTATATAGATTATGTAGATATGCAATGGCTATAGATATATGCAGGTTGCACTATGTCCTTTTTCTAGATGGATCGAGGCGGGTCCATGCAGACACTCTGATGCCTCGTGCTCTGCCAAGCTTTTGGTATGCAAGGTGTTCCCCAGGTGGGGGTTTGTAAATGATCTTTTTGAACAGATAGCACTTCTATTAGGTATAAAACACACATGTTCGTATTCTTACCAGCCAAAGGCCATTGGTATCTGTGAAAGACTAAATGGACCTCTTAAAGAGAGAACAGCCAAGATTAAAATCACTCTAAAGAAGTGGTGGTTGCATTGCCTGCCCCTTGCATTGTATGCCCTGAAAAATCAGCCTGGTTCAGATCACCATTTGACTCCTCATGAGTTGGTGACTGAATGCTGTATGAGAACCACATTGACTCCCCCAGCTTTGGTAAGAACTGATGCTGGCAATGTAGTGAGGATATTAGGTGATGAGATGCATGATTATTTAACAACAATGATTGTAAGTGTTTCTTTTATGTCTCAACAGATCAAAAACAGAAAGCAGGGGTCAAAAAGAAGCAATAAAAACAATTCATCTAATGAAACAGAAGATCTGCTAAAAACTCACCCTTTTTGAGGGTCTCCATGAGGTCGAGGAAGTCAGCCCCACTGCAGTAAAATTGAATGGGCGAAGAGCAGAGCAGCAACGGCACAACGCCAAACCGTACAAAGGTGTAATATCAGCCCCTCTCAAAGACATCCCAAGAGAAGCAAGAAAAGTATTTCTGCATGTGCTGATCCATTGAAAAGAAGCAAAAGAAGTAGTTCAACACATGCAGACCCACCAAGTGGCTAGGAAAGAGAACAAGGAGAATGAAGTACACACAGGCACTATAGATTAGCATTTAACAACTTTTTGAATCAATTGAAGATTGTTGGTTTTCAAATTTCACAAAGAAATAAAAAAAACATAGACTTGCAGTGACTTTGGAACATTCGTTCTTCGACAAATTTCAAGGGACAACAAGAGAAGAGTCCAGACTTTGAAGAGGAGACCAGAGTGTTGACCATCGTTTATGATGCCTACAATCACCCTAGTATATACATTTCTATCTGTTCTTTTTTCCTATATACTGCAGGCTTATTCAGCCTTAATTTGAAGCAGAATAAATAGCATCACCTTCCAGGAAGACCCTAAAAACAACTGTATTGCCAGGAGAGTGATAATTGCGATAATATTCCAGTTTCTGATATAGATGTGATTAAAGAGAAGATAATACATTTGCATATTTAAAGTGAATGTAAAATGGAGTGAGTTCAACATTGTAGAGGTCCATTGCCATCCAGAAAGTCAAAAGGCTTTCATAGTTCATTGATGAGAATTTCGATTGGTCTAATGATTTGAATTTTTCTCCTTTTTATTATGGCAATTCGAAATGTGGCCTAAGGGTACTGATATAAAGGGTATTAATGAAACATCCATTATTGTCACTACTAGAGGCACAGACAGCCTGTTTTCTAAAATAACTAAGGGGTTATTTCAATTTAAAAGAGATTTTGAGGAAGACCGTGAAGATATAAATGCGTACCTTGATAATTCTGCTCATTTAAAAAATAATCTATGATACTGGCACATGAAGGAGGTGGGAGAGAGGACATCAGATGAAAGCTGTTATTTTTGTTCAATAATACCTTATACTATAAATACAGCCAGGCCATTTATTGCAAAAGAAATACCTGAACAAAATGCAAGATGTCTCAGTCACATAGCAGCATGTACAACACAAGGACAATTCGAAGGGACGTGGGAAACTCTGAAATGGTGGTCAAAAAACGTATTTCAATATGAAGATGAATATATAAAAATGCATCAAATGGAATGAATAGGATGTTCCTATATTCCCTTAGTGGTATGATGGGTGACCAAATAAGAGTTGTCAAGTAGAAGAGACTAGGATGTGCAGATACATGTGAAACACCTGGATTGCCAGGATGCTAGGAAATAACTCAGCTATTGGTGTATAGGCGATTAGAAACCAGCACAGGATGGGATGATGGAATGCTGGCCTGTAGCACACATTTATTGATGCCAGCACCAATACGGGCAGTACAAGTGCTGAATGCCGAATGTCTGAAATCATGGGCCAAGTATGCAAAATTACTAACGTGGGTAAAAATGAAGCAGGTCCTGTGTCCATATTACCAATGAAGAATGCCTTGTTGTGCTTCAGAAATACATGAGCTATTACAGTGGGAGGAAACAAGAAATGTAAACAGATAATTGAGGTCTCAGGAATGAATGGAGGGACCGCTATTCTGATGGATCAATATTAGGCTTGTGGATCCAGAGCTTACATGCAGCTGCCTAAAAATTTGGGAAGAATATGTTCAATTGTGACCATACATGTTCCAACATTAGTGATTCCCTGAAGTGACCTCCATATTGATGAATTTCCGAAGATTGATGCACACCTGAGGAAGAAGAGGTTGCTTAACCTCTATCACAAGATGAGAGAGAATGATTTTTCAGAATAATCAGAAGATGCATATTATGTCATTCCGTATGAACATAAGCTGTTTAGCAAGACAGCAGTGATATTAGCACCTATATTTACTGCCAGGACTTCAGGCTAAAACAAATGGCAATTGGTTGCAGATAACAAGATGGGTGCTGTTGCAAATGATAAACACAACATTTAAAGGACTTTATACAATTTGAGAAGAAATGAGGGCGATCAGGCTGATGACCCTTCAGAACGGGTACATTCTAGACTTTATTACAGCAATGAAAGGAGGCGTATGTGCCAAGATCGAACCATCTTGATGCACATCTATACATCCCATGATGAAGAAAATAGTACCCTGACAGAAGCATTAACCCTGTTGTGAACATTGCACTCAAAGATGACGGAGGAAGTAGACAAAACTGAAGGTGACAGTTGGTTTATAGCTTTTTTCCATAGATTCCAACCTGGCTAGCAAATGCTTTCAAAATACTTGGAGCAATACTAGTGTTCGCGTTGCTGGGATTCTGCCTCGTAACGATCATCATGGGGCAATGCAAGAAAACAGCCAAGAAAGCTATTGGGATGAAGATAATGATTGACATTGATGATGGGACGGGTGAGCAAATGCAAAATGAAGCCAGGACCCATGAGAATATAAAAGAAAAGTGCCCTTGCACCTCCAGAAACCAAGTTCCATTACCCTAAGGATCGGAAAAGATATCTGAGATGATGGATATTCTGTTCACCATATGGTGTGTGGATGAACACATAAAGGGTGACAAAGATCTGGATCTCAAAAAAAGAAGCACGATGAAGAAAACATGCTGACAAATGATGATAAAGAGGTAAGGATCATGGAAGAAGAGAATTTGGTTGAAAATTTAACCAGAGGGGGGAATGTAGAGGAGAAGGTGGATGTCATCCTGCCAGTCCCCAGCCCTCGCTAGCAACGTATTGGAATAGTCAAAGAAAAGTCATGAATGGGACCCCCTGCTTCATTCCTATACTGCCCTGTCTATATGAGAGACGTTATACACTCAGTCAGCTATACAGAAAGTACCCTGGTACAGAACGTGTGGAAGGATGTTGCATGAAAGGATGGCACATGCCAGGGTGTCAGAATGCATTGATGGAAATTGTGTACAGAAGTTAAA
The DNA here is from genome assembly GCF_040938575.1 of Ambystoma mexicanum. Classification (NCBI taxonomy): domain Eukaryota; kingdom Metazoa; phylum Chordata; class Amphibia; order Caudata; family Ambystomatidae; genus Ambystoma; species Ambystoma mexicanum. The sequence goes on from NC_090937.1 coordinate 1,290,516,624, forward strand.
ATGAAATCTGACAAAGATAAAGTGATGTCACAAAGAAGATGTATGCACCTATGTCAAAACAATATGAAAAACTATGTAAACAAAGTAACTCAAGCATTAAAAGTAAAATGAATCTGAAGTTGAAGTAATCATGGATCTAAAATAAGATGAAGTAACTTACTAACCAAGAACTGTAAATATCCAGTAACGCAAGGTAGAAAGAAAATTCACAGAAGCTTGCTCTAGAGGAATATATTGGCAAGGATGGCCATAGTCCACGTGATTGTAACCAAGCTGCCTCAGAAACAGGCCCAGGCTGTGGGAATCAGGAGACATGAAAATGCAGCCCCCTGAGCAGAGCCGACGATGAGTCAATGTTGCCCCAGAACAAAGATGCTCTTTGAGGGATAAGCGCAGGGCACAAAGGAAGTACACGGATAAGCTTTCAATGTAGAATATTCTTCATAGATGAATGAAGACAAAAACATCTGTGAGAGCCAAACAGCTACTCCATTAAAAGTATACAAAGTTCATATGATATAGAGTGAGCGAGTGTCTAGGTGCCAGAAGCAGCAGCTGCACCCTGTATAATTAAATCAAATAGCAATAAATGGAAGGCATAAATTGACAAATTTGTGCCCCCCTCACACGTGACTCAAAAGTAAAAAAAAAAAAAAAGACTATTCAATAGCACCTCAAGTTAAGATAGTGGTGTGCTCGCACTCCCTTGAATGTTCCAGGATAGTGAGCATCAGCAAGATCAAACTACAAACGAGAAACTTTGGCTTGTGGCCTACCGATGAGAGATATGGGGGGTACACTGATGGGATTCGAGCAACTAAGTTTCATTTCACGTACGTGCACCAGAGAGGTGAAACTCGAAGACTAGGATAGAATGTCCACCAATCAGTGGGGTTGGAGGTCAACCTAACACACTATGTTGCAAGAACCAATCCCCTGATGTTGTTGTCCACTTTATTCAGTGTTGTATGCATTTAGAGGTAGTTCAATGCGTACCCTACAGACAAGGCAATTGCTGCAAACGCAATACCGGCTCTCTGTCTTAACCAAGAAGAGAGCTCATATGCAAGCCTGCGTCTCTGCAGCATCTAACAACTACGATGAACCCTCTATATTCTGCAAGGAACTGGCCAATCCTGCCACCGTCTCTACCTCTGCTGTCTCTTCCCAGTCCCTCTGTGTGGCACTGGCCTCTCATTTTGTCTCTAAAACTCAGGACATCCTGTCCTCACTCGCCTCCTATCCCCTGCCTCCCCCTACTCCCTGCTCCTCCTCTGGCCCTTCTGCAGCCACCCCTCCTCCCTCCTTCACCTCCTTTCCCCTTTTCTCTGCAGACAAGTTTTCCAGACAAGTCTTATCTATGAAAGTCTCGTCAAAACAGGTTCACCCCTGTTCCTCCAAAACTATCAAGGACCACATCGACTCCCTGTCTCCTGCCCTGGCTGATTTCTCCAATCACTCGTTCGCCACTGGAGTCCTCCCATCCCCCTGAAGCACTCCCTTGTTCACCCCCTTCTTAAGAAACCCTCTGCCGACCCACATGCCCGAGTAACTATCGCCCAATTTCTATCCTCCCTTCCTGGGCAAGCTCCTGGAGAAACTGGCCATCTCCCAGCTGAATCTCCACACTGAATCTGTTGGTTTCAGGACCATCAGTCTGGCGTCAGAGCTGCCAGAAGCACAGAAACTGCTCTCCTGAACATCCATGAAGACCTGCTCTCCAACCTGGATTCTAACACCCCTGACGTCCTCATCCTGCTTGATCTCTCTTCTGCCTTTGATACTGTCAACCATGCCATCCTAATCAACCGTATCCGTGATAACTTGAGTATCACTGGTCAGGCTCTGGCGTGGCTGACCTCTTTCCTCTCTGACCGACCCTCCCAGGTCCAACTTGGGTCCTTCCTCTCTGCCATCTTTTTCTCTACCTGTGGTGTCCCCTATGGGTCTAACCTCTCTCCCTGGCTTTTCAACCAATACCTGGCACTCCTTGGCCACCGCATCACCACTCTCTGCCCAAAATTTCAGTGCTATGCGGATGACACCCAGCTCATTTTCAGGCTACCCTCGGCCTCCTCCTCCCCGTCCCTCATCTCTGACTGTCTGTCTGCTATCCAGGAGTGGTGTGCTGCCAATGAACTCTGCCTCAATGCATGCAAGACTGAGATTCTCCACATCGGCTCACCCACTCCCTCCTTCCCTGTAGCTCTCTGGCTGGCCTCTCTTGGCCCTCCTCTTGCTCCCACCTTTGAGGCTAAAAACCTCAACACTCTCCTTCTCTCCTCACATCTTTGACGTCTCTAAGAAGTTACACTACCAACTGCACCTCCTCAGAGGTATTCTTCCTTTCCTCTCCTTCCCCCACAAGCTCACTGTCTCCAGAGCTCTGGCTCTCTCTAGGCTGGATTATTGCAACAGCCTCTTTCTAAATCTGCCTGCTTCTACTCTCCGCCCTTCCCAACTTATCCAGAACAGGACTACGAGACTTGTCCTTGGCCTCAAAACCAGGGATCGTATCTCTGCACTGGCTCCCAGAGGCTGTGAGGATTAAGTTCAAAACCCTCTGCATTGTCCACAAGGCTTTCTGGGTCCTGGGGCCTCAATACCTTCAACTCTCCATTCCTAAATATCTTCCTTCTCGAGCTCTCCACTCATCCACCTCCAACTCACTCAGGGTCAGTTGCTTCTCCAAGCAACGAGTTTGTGGTAGATCTATTTCTTCGGCTGGGGCCTCCCTCTGGAACAGCCTCCCTGCCGACATCAAACTCGAGGAGAACCATCTCCGGCACCAGAAGCACATCAAAACCTTTCTCTTTGTTTCCACCTTTTCTCCTTCTCTCCTCTGCTGACCTCCTGGCTGTTACTGGAACTGCACTGGTGACCTGGACACCCTCTTATCTCGCGCCCAGGTCCCCCCGCCAGCATCACACACCTGCACTGCCCACCTGGCATCCCCCACACTAGGGGACTGTTTCTGGATCCCTACAGTCCCCCTACCAGGCCTTGACATCTAATGTTTGCACTTACCATTGCACTTGCCGCTTGTTGGCCGTACTTATTATTGTTATCATCTTTCTCATGTACTGCACTGTCCCTGCCCCCCTCCCGTGCACTTGCGTGATCTGAATAACACCTGGCCTAGTAGGATCGTTCTCCGTCCTCCCTTTGTTCCCCTCCCTTGCCTCGTCACACCTTGAAACACTTGTGTATAGGCAAGTTATAAATGCCATATCATATCATATCAAGGGGCAGCCAATAACGCACTAGCACATAGAAGCGCTATAAAGTAGATAGGTCCCTTTCACCAATCTCTTCCATTCACAGATTTTATATTTTGCCACGTACAATGACATCATATATGATGCATATTGAGGGATAAGACGTCCATGCAATCAAACTTTGTCGTGAGAGTGCATGCATCAGTCCAATGTTTGTCAGGTCTCCCTACTTTATCAAATTGAAAAAAAAAATAGTACTTTGTCATTTTCCTTGAGTCTGTCCGGTTAATGAGTTGTGATCATTATTATAATTCCACTGTGAATAAAAGACGCTCCAAGGTGCTACAGCACCGTGCCTATCAATAATAATAATAAGAATAATAATAGTAATAGGCATTCCATTGCCATCATTGACGCACATTATTATCCAGATATGTGTATCAAAAAGTCCAGGATCTACTAGTACATGACATATATTTCCGCCAAACACCTAGGCACTCATATCATCTGCCAGGAATTGCTATAAAAAACAGGCGCAATCACCCTTCGACAGGTACTATTGTCATTTGGTAAGCTACCACTTGCTCACGGCATGCACCCGATATTCTCATGAAATGACTTGGTACTATTTTCATATGCCAGTTAATTTAAGCATTTGCCAAATGCCATTTTCCCCATAAACTACCAAAATGGTCACATCACGTGTCAGGTATTACTAGCAAATGCCAGGTACTTCCAGAAAATAGCAGACATTCGTACATCACATTGCAGGCATTGCCATTCAGTCCAATTACTGACAGTATATGCCAGATATTTCTATCAAAAATATGGATTTAAATGATATGTTAGTTATTTGAATCCAATGCGAAAAGCTCTTATTGCGTACCGATATTCTCATACATGCTCATCAACCCATGTATTTCTAACAAATGCAACATACTACCATTGTATGCTAGGATACACACATGTGATGAGGTATTAGGCCTGATTATTGGAATTTTTAGCACTGTGCAAAGTGACTTTACACTGGTGCAAAAGGACTATCCAATGCCAAAAAACACCCTGGCCCTCATTACGACCTTGGCGGAGAACCATGGTGCTATTTGCACTATGGTCCATGGCGCTAAGCTGCCAACTCCGCCATGGTGGTTGGCGGACTTACAGCCCCATTCCGACCTTGGCGGGGCGGTAAGTCCCCAATCCCCATTTACCCTTCCCCATTCCCATTTTTGCCCCATAGGGTATAATGGGAGTGGGGAAGGTGTTAATTACGCCACCGTAAATTACGGTGGCGTAATTAACAACAAGGTCCCTTAGCGCCATGGATTTTAACGCCTGCTAAAAGCAGGCGTTAAAATCACCATGGCGCTAAGGGAACTCGTACTCAGGCGGAAAGGGGCGCCATGGTTTACGCCGGCGTAAACCCCTTTCCGCCAGGGTCGTAATGAGGGCCCCTGATTCATAGAGCATTACAAAGTGTATGTTTGCAGTGCAAAGTGACTTTGCACTGACTTTGCACTGGTGCAAAGGCACTATCCACTGCAAAAATACACTTTCCACACTCTGTGAATCAGGGTGTTTATTGGCAGTGCAAAGCAACATTGCACCAGTGCAAACACCAGGCTAAACATTCCAAGAAATAGGCCCATAGTCTCATCAAATGCCTAGTCAATCACATAATAATAATGTATTTCTTATATTGCACTACATACCCATAGGTCTCAGAGCACTGAAATAACAGAAGCCATTATTATCCCACACAGTGGTACTCAACTTATCGACTTCAGAAGGATGAAATGATGAGCTGACCCTGCCGGGGTTCGAACCTGCCACAGCAGACTGCGCACAGATATCAGGGGTGAGTGCTTAGCTCGCTCTGCTATCTGACAAGCTATCCTAATAAATCATTTCACATGCTGCCATCAAACACCAGTTACCCAGATCATAAGTATGGCAGGTCACCCAAAAAACAGGAGCATATATTTGGCCATATTTGAAAAAGTGTACACTAGAAAAAACAGGAGATGTGCATGAACCTCTCAAATGAATCTAGTATACAATGGTTAGAACTGGGACATATCTGGAGATATGGACCATTCCTGAGATGCTCCTGACGAAATATCTGTGCATTGCATTTGCACGTGATCATTTCAAGGATGCTCTAGGCATATCCAGATGTGCACAGGGTGTAGCATTTAAGAATCACGTATAAGGTACTGGTTACAAATCAGAGATCTCCACATTTACTTCAATGCAAACTTATGAGATCCAGGTCCTTAGTATACAGTAGACAGAATAAGTTAATGCAAACCCATAACAATATAGCACTTTATGAACGTGGTAAGCCTCTCTTACAGAAACACTTACGCTCAGAACAGGTGCAATACAATGCAGGCATCTGCATTTCAAGGTTCAGGGAATAATGTTATGTTGTCGGGCATTTCAAATTCAATACTATATTTGGACCAGCGACAGGTCATAAACGTCATAAAAATACACACAAAAAAATAAATAAATGCATCAGTGAAATAAAACCATGACAGTATACAACATGCTGGGAGTAAAAACGGCGCACATTAAAAAAGATCAGATAAAATGATGCATTAGATACAGGTCATAAAGCGTGCCCTGCAGCGGCTATGTGCTTGAGTCGCTTCCCCATGCCAAATCAGAAAGTGCCCCATGCCGAAAAAAGGACGTTAGGATCGGCAGCCAGACATAAACCCAACACAGAGGATACCCTCTTAGAATTAGAGAGCTTAATTAGGGGTAGCAAATATTTCTTCCTCGCATACTTATAGCCTGGACAAAAAAAACAAATTGCTCAATGATTTCAACCGCACTAGGGCAAAATGGACGAATAGCCGAATAAGACGCATTGCAGGAATGCTTAAGATAGGCCAAAGGCAATATGCCAATGCCCAGCTTCATTTACAGGGCCCTCATTAGTTTAGGGGGCATAGAATACAGGTAACATTCAGATCCTGGGGTTAATTTCCTGGCCAAGTAGGGAGCTAGTCTGGCTGAGTGTGCAAGGGTCACTCTAGTGTCTCTCTCCCATCTCATCCTAGAAGCTTTCTAGTAAAATTCTTTAAAGGTCCTTGGGATAGAATCAGGCTGCAGTCAGTAGCCTTTCATTCCTACTGCGGTCAACTCCCTGCGAATCGCCACGAACCAAGGTAGGCTTGGGCCACCCGGGCATGCCAAAACATCACTGATCGCTCTCCGATAATGGGCGAGTTTACCACTGGACCACAGGAGAGATATAAACCCAATACTCTGCAGGCCCAGATCCCACAGTACCTTTTCATTTGGCAAATTCACGGGGAGCCCCAAAGTTGATTTGAGGAATTTCTTTTCCGTGGCCTGGATGTCTGCTAGGTTGCAGATACCCCACAGCTCAGCCCCATACAGAGCTGCCTGCCTTACCTGGCTCTTATACATTTGCAGGGTTACACTAACCGGACCTGCCCCATGCGCCCGGATGAATCTAAATATCACCGCACTAATCCTGACCAACTTTAAACCGGCCTGCTTTACCTGTTCCGTCCAGGCACAGTTGGCCATTAAACGGACCTCCAAATAATTGAAGTTTGTGACCTGTTCAGTTGGTCTGCCCCTCAAAGCCACTTTCAGGCGGAGGTGCATCTTGCTTGCTTGTTTGCAAAACACCATGGAGTGAGTTTTCTGCAAATTAATTTCAAGTCCATTGGCCGAGCAAAATGATTCAAAAATAGATAGTTGCTTCCCTAGTCCCATTGGGGTCAGGGAAAGCAATACTGCGTCATCACAAAAAAACAAAATGGGGATATTCTCGAGCGCCAAAGATGGGGCATCTGTATGTTCGTTCAGTAGCAACTCAATCACTCTATGAATAAAACGACAGAACAGAATCTGGGCAAGAACACAACCCTGCCATACACCAGCCTCAATTTGTATTGTAGAGGATACTTGCCCCCCCCCCCACCCCTGAGTACCTAATAACTGCTCTATTATTGCAGTACAGAGACTGGATTGCACCCATTATGTCCGATGGCAGACCTAAATTGGACAGGGCGGTCCGCAAGCCGCCCTTGGTACACTGTCAAAGGTAGTCTTCAAATCCACAAAGAATGAATAGATCTTCATAGAGTTTAACACAGTGTACTACTGTAATATCAATGAGAGCCGGAGGACCTGGTCAGCCGTGCTGACACCATGTTGAAAGCCAGCCTGGGGATGGTGAACAACCCCCGCCTCCTGGCACCAGGCCTCCAAGTGGCCCAGCACCACCTTTGGGAACATCTACCCCCCAGGATCGAGGAGGGAGATCAGGTGATAAATGCCGTCCAGCCCCTGTGACCCTTTTTAAATATAGGGTGTGGGATGTATTAATCCACTTATGCTCTGCCCTGCGACATCCCTGTGTCCTTCAAAATGGCCGCAAAACCCTTGTGCGCACCGAAATCTATGAAAATTGTGCTCTACAAAGCACAAAAAGATGGCTGTCAATTCTTCAATGCATGTTGTCAGTGGTGGAACGAAGATCTCACTTCTAAAACAGGTCATTGGGCTTCACAACACATGAAAATGGAGCCTGCAGGAAAAGCAGTGCTTTGCTGAAAGAAATACAGAATCTTGTTTTAAATCTTTTGCTTGGTTGCTGAAACTGCAGAATGCCGGTACAAAACACCATCAACAGCCAATATTCTTGCTGGGTGATACAATTCAGTTAGTTCAAGAAATCATTGTGAAATTGCAGTATCCTGAAAAGCTGAATTTGTCATAACAACATCCACAGCCAAAATGCCTGCCTGTGGGATCTGTCAGAATCTAGGCGCAGTACCTTCAGCCGACTGAATGACTGTTTTCAAAAGCCTGCATTAAAACTGTAAACTTATACAACTGAAATCTAATGTCTGAAATTTAAGTGACCTGTTGTTGAGAATAACCTAGGTTGTAACTATTTAAACCTCATGGTTTAGAATTTGAATTTAAGCCTGACTCAAAGCCAAACCAGTATAAGAACTTCTCCCACAAAGGCCACACCCATGTGATGATTAAGGGGTGGGAGGAGAATTTGGGCTGCTGTGGGAAGGGGACAATGGACTTCCTCCAGCTCAAGGAGATGCTAATTAGGAAGGGTCGTAAATGGCCTCTGCCTGAAGGAACTGGGAGGAGATTGCTCCTGAGCTGTAAGAAGAGGAAGGAGGCGGGGACAGACAACCTTTTGTTGATTCACAAGGAAAAAAAGCACATTTTTAAAAAGACTGATAATTTACTGTGTAAAATTGTGAAAAATATGTAAACCCCAGACTTATGAATCTTATTTTTGGCTGCACATTTTAAGAGGTGCCAGAACTCTGTGCTATGTTCTGAGAAGTAACAGTGGAAATTATGGTTTTATACCAAATGTATTTATGTCAAAAGCATGAAACCTCACACGCTTATGCCCATATACAATGCACACATTTGTGGAAATTTGCTCTAAATTTGGACCATGTGTTCAGGACACAAAGAGTGAAATTCTGTCAAAGCAGACATAAGATCCGACAGCGACGACAGTTGGAGGAATATCTGCTACACACAATATGTGTTTTATATATGTTATTGTTAGAAAGACTAAACACATGTAAATATGTATTGTACTAAAAGTAGATTTTATGTTGAAAGGGACAAGGGGAGTATTCTCTGACTCATAAACCCACATCATCATGGTGACACCCTGTTTTCTCCTCAAATCAAGGGAGAGAAGAGACTGTAGCCAATTGCAAATCAAAGGGGCATGCTAAGTATAAACCAGTACACACCCCCTTTATCACATGCATAAAAAGAGACAGCTGAGGACTTAGAAAGACACACAGATTCACCCACTATCCTGATCCTGGCGAAGCACCCTGAAGCAGAACCATCAATTTTCCTTGCTCCTGACTCCAGAAACTTGGCAAGCAGAAAGGCCCATTCCATAAGTTGAACCATTTTCAACTAAGCCTTGAATTTCAAGAACCAGAAAGAATCCCCCAAAACTAAAGGGGAACAAAAGAAACAGCCGGGCTGTGCTCTAACTGCTTTCCTGCTAAAAGAATTATTACCAGAACCATTGAATACCCGCTCCAGTCCTGTGCCAAGCTGTGACCAGAACCATTGCAGACCCAGTCCAATCCGGTGTGCCCAGCAGTCTGTCCCAGAACCAGAATCCCTGACCAGAATCCCTGAGGTTCCGTTTGAAACCCAGATAGTGAGTATCTATAGATAGGAGTGTGTCACTAGCATATGTACTGTCCATAGTAATCCCTGTCTTAAACCCATTCTCTCTTATATTCAGAACCGGTAGTGTTAGGAGTATTTTTGAATTGTTAGAGCTTTTCTTGCACTTAGTTTCTCTCATTTGTATTCTAAAATCATAAATCAATAGTGTTGTGAATAAATAACTTGAATCCCAGAAATAAATTGATTATCCATCACATGAAGGGTCCCTGGCCAGGATTGATGGAGATTCATGTGTGGCATTCTCTTTTTCTATAGTCATAACCTAGTGTAAAAGAAATCCTGTTTGTCTTTTAAAATGTCAATGTCTGCTTGTAGCTAACATCCTCAGTTTTCCATAGAACCAAAAACCGCATTCCAAATCCATATAGTTCTCCCATGATCGCGATTACTGTGCACAGAAAAGTTTGCCGCAAATTTAGTTTTAGGAAAATTCTATCACGTGTTAAACAGCTTTTGATTACACCCGACCTCAATTTTAAGTTTTCACATTGCTTATTAGTATAAAAAAAATTGCTAGGGTTTGTCTGCAACTATCTAAAGTGGCTCCCATTAGAATTTAAACAATTTCAGTCATTTAAACCATATTTAGTGTTTTACCCAATCCATTCTTAAGATCCCTTTAAAACCATTTTGACAGTTTGCCAATCCATTCTGTTTCTCTCTCGTGTTTTCGGGGGGGGAAATTGGGATTGACATTTTGTTTGAATTCTGCATTCCTGAATACCTGCTCTCTCTCCTCCTATCTCTTTACATTGCCTATTGGGGGGATTGAGGGGTGTGCAGGGGGAAATAGTAACCACACTGCTATTTGATCTGAACCCTCACAAAAGTATTATTTCTGTGCTGAATTGTTTTGTTCACTATTACTCCTTGTGATTAAAGAGATTTCTTAGTGTTACATCACCCCGTTGGTGATTATTGTATGCCCATTAAACATAGTGTGATATATTGTGAACTACATAAATAAATATTTTAACTTTGCAAACCAGCCTGATTCCTGGTTCAGTGTGACCGGGGGGGTTCAAGGAGAGTGGCATGATATGAGTGGTACATCATTCAGAATAAAAGAACTTTTAGACACAAATAAATAAGGATTTCAGTTGTGCATTACATGCTAGGCATTGACTTAGGTGAAGTGCCGGATTGAAATCACTTACAGATTGGGGGCTCGTCACGAGATTTCTGAATTATGCATACCACTTGTGCCAGTCTAATACAGCGTGCTAACTGACGGGGTACCTAAACCCTGTTGGGCTACCACACTGTGTTACACTGTAAAAGCACCCATCAATAGAAATGCTCTAAGGAGTTTGACCTGTTTTGCAAAAATAAAATAACTCCTGTAAGTCAGAAGGAAATTAATATTTCCAGAATGGCGACCCCAGTAGAAATTAATATGGCAAAATAACATATACTGCACAAATTATTTGTCAGTGGTGAATGTGCTGAGCAGGGTGAGAATGTTTGGCTGCAGGAAATCAAAAAACAAGCCACTGCCACAGAATTAGATATATGGCAGGATCAGGGTCCATTACACATGGCACTTAGTGAATTGTACATGGCCCCAAGGGCAAAAGAAGAGCAATGTAAAATTGCCTAAATAGTGGCATACCTGTACCTCCACATTGGAGAAATACAGGAAAACCTAGATCTGCCAAAAAGGCAAGTGCAATCACTAGAAAAAAAACAAACTGATTTGGACTCTGCAGAACAAAGGCTACAAAAGAGCCAAGAATCAGAGAATGAAACCAGACAGTACCTGATGAAAGTAAAAGGAGATCTGGATATCCTGCAGCAAGAGAAGGTGGAGCAGGATACCAAAGTACTGACACTGCAAAAAGAGTGTAAGGAAAGAGTGGACTCTCTACTACAGAGCCAACAAAAGCTAGAACAGCAATTCAATTTTAATAGAGCATGCACAGAACAGATGATCATTTCAGAGAACTAGATAAAATCCTTAAAAGAGGAAAATAATTTTTTATTTATTTATTTTATTTAAACAGATTGTGTGGTTTCCTTATGTGAAACCTTTAACCTGAGCATGTCCGTTGTTTCATCATGATTCTTCGTTTGGTATACAGTATCTTAGTAGCAGTGCTTGGTAGCATCTTATTAGTCCTGGGTTATGTTGTTGATCTCCTCTGGTTTCTTAAGGATTAAAATCATTAATTTTATGAGAAAAATAATAAATTAATTCTCAGGGACCTTGAATCCCAAACTGAATTTGATGAAGAGTGCCAGAAAGCTGGTGCATTCAAAAAACAAAGGGACGACCTGGCTGCACAGAGGGGTACTCTAATTCAGGAAAGGGACACCATGGGACAGGAAGTCAGTTATTTAAAAACCAAGATGGAAGAAAATCACCTGGCCCATCAGGGACTGGGTGAGCTCCAAAGGGACTATGAAAAACTATTAGAGCACGCCAGGAGGGTGGAAGATACTCTAGCAAAGAATGACCAGGCCAGTAAGGACAGGACTCAGGATGTGACCCTCCTGCAGCAAACATTGGCTCAATACTCCAAAATTAGACAGGAAGCACAGAAAGACAATGAGGCTCTCTGTGAGAAAAATGACAGGCTCCATAGACAGGTAGCTATGCAGGAACAACTAATAGAGACCAGTAAGGCCTTGATAGAAGAACAAAAGGGTCATATTCTTGCATGGCAACAGGGAGTAGGGGCTGAGAGAGATGAGGTCAGATGGGAGAGGGAAACCCCTGAGCACAACCTCAGGAACCCTGGCACCAGAGACCTCAATCTCTTCAATTCCATGGACTCTGCCACCCCCATGTCCACTGGCTCACATGAGCCAAGGACCATGGGGATGGTAGACTTCAACCCGAGGGGAAATATGGGGCCAATAGGTCAGCGCCTACCAGAAATGGATGGGCGGGCATCTATGTATGGGTTCCCAAGTGTTAGGGCCATCTTCTCTGAGCAGGGAGACTCCAATAAGGGGAGAATCAGAGAAATTGATCCTCAGAGATATCACTTATTCAGAGAGAAGAAGGTAAAATTTAGTGGGGAATTCCATGAGGGTAAGCCCACTAAGAGTATATTGAAAACCTCTACCCAACTAGGACAGTGGGGGGGGGGGACTAAGCCAATCCTGGGAGCAAGGAAGAGTCAGAAGACTCTTCTGAGCACCACAGGACCCAATTAACAAGGCCCCCACATTCTGCCAGCCATTCCCAAGCTCGCCGAATCCGGGAGAGCCAAGAAGACCAGACAGCCACCTCTGGTACCAGAGGATGAGAGGACCAGGGTGACACATACTAAAAAAGCCCAGAAAGTCAAAAGGGCCTTGCTCAAGGATCCCCTGAAACAAATAAAAGCCATTAGGAGCATCATTAGGCCTTACCAGAAGAATGCAAAATATTCGGTTTGGGAGCACCTTGAGCTATTTGAACAGATGATGGACACTTTCCATCTGAAGGACAGCCAAAGCTGTATTTAGTATGTGAAGTGGACATTTTCTCCTGAGTACTCCAGCTTCTTTGCGGGGCTGGAGGATCACAATCATTCCAGATGGTCGACCTATAGGGCGGCCATCCTGAAACATTTTTCTATTCACAGGAATCCTCAAGAGGCTCGCAAGGCAGCCTTTAACTTACAATGTGGGGAAGACCAGGCCCCACAAGAATTTGTTCAGGAGTTGAAACAAGCCTTTGCGCAGACCACTAGAAGGGTGCGCACTGACAGTAAATACTTTGTAAACACCTTCTTTCATGCTCTCCCTAAGAATATTATGACCCAGCTAGTGAGAGTCTTTCAAGAGAAAAGATCACTAGACTGGGTCATTGAACAAGCAACGTGCATCTATGAGGTGCAGAAGCCGTTTGAAAACAAAAATATTCCCAAAAACCCCAAAACAACCAACACCCCTGCTGCTGCTAAGGTGGTGGAGGTGAAGGTTGCCCCCATTTTAGATCTTGAGATGGGGAGGCCTAAAAACCTTCCCGCACAGAATCCAAACAGCCACAAACCCAGAAGGCCCTCGGCCAATCACAAACAGGGAGCCAGGGAGGCAACCCCACAAAGAGGACCCCTAACTCCCCTGACTACATCCGCCCATGCTACAAGGGCAATAGACCCATCCTGGGTTATGTGTGGACTCCTCCAGCGCAAGGGGGGGGTTAAACCAGACAGCAGGAAACCCAGGGAACTTCCCTCCTCAATTTCCCCAAGAGGGCAGTAATCCCCCAAATGCCGGACCAAATTTATTTCCCAGATCCCCACCAAATTTCAACCCCCAAAACAATCCATCCTTCTTTCCCCACTTTCCTGAGCCCAGACAGCCCAATCCGGGAGAGGGGAGGCCAAGGGTGGAGGGGTGCCCAAAGTTCCCTAACCCGGAGTACTTTGGGAGAAGGGATAGTTACCCTTCCCGGGATCAACCCAGGGGAGACATGAGGACCCTGTACCAGCCAGAGCGGGTGTCCCAACTAGAGCGCCAATGTCCAGAACATGGCACAGGATCTGGGTCGCATGCTGAGTGCTCAACAGAACCCCAGATGAGCATGGTGGCTCAGAACGCGTCAAACCCAGGATCTGGTTCTCCAGAGCAATGACGGGAGAAGAACACCAACAACCCACTGGTTCCTAGGGAGGAGGCACAAGGGGAAGGGGGGTGTAAAGCCTTGGAGGAAGCTTCCTTACCCACTTGTAGAAAGCCCCTGGCAACCCAGGAACCAGAACCAAAATCTCCTGCCTCCGAAAGTCTGCAACCCAAGGAGCAGAGGGGGGTAGAAGAAATGAAGACCCTAAAAAGACCCATTTTGAGGAGGAGGTACAAATCTTCCAGTTTGAAGGAGAGGGATCCTCACAGGATCCTAGGAAAGGATCTTCTCCTTCAGGGATGGGGGAACTCCTCCCAAAGAAAAATGGGTCCCAAAGGATCCAAGTCCAGACTGGGTAGATGTGGGGACTGAGTTAGAAAGGCCCATCATCGAACCCCAAAATCACCAGCACGAAAATCCCCTGGTTCAAACCCATCCTGGTGACTGCCTCCAAAAAGGGGGGGCAGCCCATAATCAGAACCAGGGGAACCCAAAACTTCTCCCATATCTAGCTGTCACCTTTTTCTTGCAGATTCACAAGAGCCCAAACAGAATCCTGCCCAATTCACCTCTCTGTCAGTGTCCAAAGCAAAGAAATTAACCCACCAGATGGCCAAAAATGTGCATTACCTCTGCCCCCTTGAGGAAAAGGAGGGAAGATTCTATGCCCCGGTCCAAATACAGGGGCAATGTATAATTTTGGCACTGGTGGACACTGGATCCCAAGCTACCCTTCTGTCAAAAAGGGCATTTGATCAACTGAATTCGGGAAGGGGTGAGAAGTACCACATTCCTCTCACCCCTCTTCCTGGACAACTTCAGAACTTCGACGGGAAGGAAATTCCCATCGAGGGGACTGCGGAATTGGACATTATAATTGGGCGACACAAAGTGAAGCATCCGGTCATAGTTGTGACTCCCCAGAGGGCACACCTTGTTTACTAGGGAATGACCACCTGCGTAGGTTGTCTCTCCTCACAGATTGTGTAAACAAGGTCCTCTGGACCCAGACTAGCCAACCAATAAAATTGAAACAGAGTGTCAACCATGTTATTTTAAACGGCCCATGCCACATGGTTGAACAAAAACCTGACCAAATAGAATTTCACTTCCAGAATAATCAAATCCCAGACGTGACAGTAATTGCAGTAGGACAACAAACTGGTGATGGTGAGTCCTCTCTATTTCTGAAAATCAACCTTCCTTCCATTCTAAGGTGGCATTCCACACTGGAAGGAAACACTCTGAAATTCTTTACAAATTCGCAATCAGAAAATCCCATTTCTATAGTCCAGAATGACTTGAAAGAGATTTCTTAGTGTTACATCACCCCGTTGGTGATTATTGTATGCCCATTAAACATAGTGTGATATATTGTGAACTACATAAATAAATATTTTAACTTTGCAAACCAGCCTGATTCCTGGTTCAGTGTGACCGAGGGGGTTCAAGGAGAGTGGCATGATATGAGTGGTACATCATTCAGAATAAAAGAACTTTTAGACACAAATAAATAAGGATTTCAGTTGTGCATTACATGCTAGGCATTGACTTAGGTGAAGTGCCGGATTGAAATCACTTACAGATTGGGGGCTCGTCACGAGATTTCTGAATTATGCATACCACTTGTGCCAGTCTAATATAGCGTGCTAACTGACGGGGTACCTAAACCCTGTTGGGCTACCACACTGTGTTACACTGTAAAAGCACCCTTCAATAGAAATGCTCTAAGGAGTTTGACCTGTTTTGCAAAAATAAAATAACTCCTGTAAGTCAGAAGGAAATTAATATTTCCAGAATGGCGACCCCAGTAGAAATTAATATGGCAAAATAACATATACTGCACACATTATTTGTCAGTGGTGAATGTGCTGAGCAGGGTGAGAATGTTTGGCTGCAGGAAATCAAAAAACAAGCCACTGCCACAGAATTAGATATATGGCAGGATCAGGGTCCATTACACATGGCACTTAGTGAATTGTACATGGCCCCAAGGGCAAAAGAAGAGCAATGTAAAATTGCCTAAATAGTGGCATACCTGTACCTCCACATTGGAGAAATACAGGAAAACCTAGATCTGCCAAAAAGGCAAGTGCAATCACTAGAAAAAAAACAAACTGATTTGGACTCTGCAGAACAAAGGCTACAAAAGAGCCAAGAATCAGAGAATGAAACCAGACAGTACCTGATGAAAGTAAAAGGAGATCTGGATATCCTGCAGCAAGAGAAGGTGGAGCAGGATACCAAAGTACTGACACTGCAAAAAGAGTGTAAGGAAAGAGTGGACTCTCTACTACAGAGCCAACAAAAGCTAGAACAGCAATTCAATTTTAATAGAGCATGCACAGAACAGATGGTCATTTCAGAGAACCAGATAAAATCCTTAAAAGAGGAAAATAATTTTTTATTTAATTATTTTATTTAAACAGATTGTGTGGTTTCCTTATTTGAAACCTTTAACCTGAGCATGTCCGTTGTTTCATCATGATTCTTCGTTTGGTATACAGTATCTTAGTAGCAGTGCTTGGTAGCATCTTATTAGTCCTGGGTTATGTTGTTGATCTCCTCTGGTTTCTTAAGGATTAAAATCATTAATTTTATGAGGAAAATAATAAATTAATTCTCAGGGACCTTGAATCCCAAACTGAATTTGTTGAAGAGTGCCAGAAAGCTGGTGCATTCAAAAAACAAAGGGACGACCTGGCTGCACAGAGGGGTACTCTAATTCAGGAAAGGGACACCTTGGGACAGGAAGTCAGTTATTTAAAAACCAAGATGGAAGAAAATCACCTGGCCCATCAGGGACTGGGTGAGCTCCAAAGGGACTATGAAAAACTATTAGAGCACGCCAGGAGGGTGGAAGATACTCTAGCAAAGAATGACCAGGCCAGTAAGGACAGGACTCAGGATGTGACCCTCCTGCAGCAAACATTGGCTCAATACTCCAAAATTAGACAGGAAGCACAGAGAGAGAATGAGGCTCTCTGTGAGAAAAATGACAGGCTCCATAGACAGGTAGCTATGCAGGAACAACTAATAGAGACCAGTAAGGCCTTGATAGAAGAACAAAAGGGTCATATTCTTGCATGGCAACAGGGAGTAGGGGCTGAGAGAGATGAGGTCAGATGGGAGAGGGAAACCCCTGAGCACAACCTCAGGAACCCTGGCACCAGAGACCTCAATCTCTTCAATTCCATGTACTCTGCCACCCCCATGTCCACTGGCTCACATGAGCCAAGGACCATGGGGATGGTAGACTTCAACCCGAGGGGAAATATGGGGCCAATAGGTCAGCGCCTACCAGAAATGGATGGGCGGGCATCTATGTATGGGTTCCCAAGTGTTAGGGCCATCTTCTCTGAGCAGGGAGACTCCAATAAGGGGAGAATCAGAGAAATTGATCCTCAGAGATATCACTTATTCAGAGAGAAGACGGTAAAATTTAGTGGGGAATTCCATGAGAGTAGGCCCACTAAGAGTATATTGAAAACCTCTACCCAACTAGGACAGTGGGGGGGGACTAAACCAATCCTGGGAGCAAGGAAGAGTCAGAAGACTCTTCTGAGCACCACAGGACCCAATTAACAAGGCCCCCACATTCTGCCAGCCATTTCCAAGCTCGCCGAATCCGGGAGAGCCAAGAAGACCAGACAGCCACCTCTGGTACCAGAGGATGAGAGGACCAGGGTGACACATACTAAAAAAGCCCGGAAAGTCAAAAGGGCCTTGCTCAAGGATCCCCTGAAACAAATAAAAGCCATTAGGAGCATCATTAGGCCTTACCAAAAGAATGCAAAATATTCGGTTTGGGAGCACCTTGAGCTATTTGAACAGATGATGGACACTTTCCATCTGAAGGACAGCCAAAGCTGTATTTATTATGTGAAGTGGACATTTTCTCCTGAGTACTCCAGCTTCTTTGCAGGGCTGGAGGATCACAATCATTCCAGATGGTCCACCTATAGGGCGGCCATCCTGAAACATTTTTCTATTCACAGGAATCCTCAAGAGGCTCGCAAAGCACCCTATAACTTACAATGTGGGGAAGACCAGGCCCCACAAGAATTTGTTCAGGAGTTGAAACAAGCCTTTGCGCAGACCACTAGAAGGGTGCGCACTGACAGTAAATACTTTGTAAACACCTTCTTTCATGCTCTCCCTAAGAATATTATGACCCAGCTAGTGAGAGTCTTTCAAGAGAAAAGATCACTAGACTGGGTCATTGAACAAGCAACGTGCATCTATGAGGTGCAGAAGCCGTTTGAAAACAAAAATAGTCCCAAAAACCCCAAAACAACCAACCCCCCTGCTGCTGCTAAGGTGGTGAAGGTGAAGGTTGCCCCCATTTTAGATCTTGAGATGGGGAGGCCTAAAAACCTTCCCGCACAGAATCCAAACAGCCACAAACCTAGAAGGCCCTCGGCCAATCACAAACAGGGAGCCAGGGAGGCAACCCCACAAAGAGGACCCCTAACTCCCCTGACTACATCCGCCCATGCTACAAGGGCAATAGACCCATCCTGGGTTATGTGTGGACTCCTCCAGCCCAAGGGGGGGGTTAAACCAGACAGCAGGAAACCCAGGGAACTTCCCTCCTCAATTTCCCCAAGAGGGCAGTAATCCCCCAAATGCCGGACCAAATTTATTTCCCAGATCCCCACCAAATTTCAACCCCCAAAACAATCCATCTTTCTTTCCCCACTTTCCTGAGCCCAGACAGCCCAATCCGGGAGAGGGGAGGCCAAGGGTGGAGGGGTGCCCAAAGTTCCCTAACCCGGAGTACTTTGGGAGAAGGGATAGTTACCCTTCCCGGGATCAACCCAGGGGAGACATGAGGACCCTGTACCAGCCAGAGCGGGTGTCCCAACTAGAGCGCCAACGTCCAGAACATGGCACAGGATCTGGGTCGCATGCTGAGTGCTCAACAGAACCCCAGATGAGCATGGTGGCTCAGAACGCGTCAAACCCAGGATCTGGTTCTCCAGAGCAATGACGGGAGAAGAACACCAACAACCCACTGGTTCCTAGGGAGGAGGCACAAGGGGACGGGGGGTGTAAAGCCTTGGAGGAAGCTTCCTTACCCACTTGTAGAAAGCCCCTGGCAACCCAGGAACCAGAACCAAAATCTCCTGCCTCCGAAAGTATGCAACCCAAGGAGCAGAGGGGGGTAGAAGAAATGAAGACCCTAAAAAGACCCATTTTGAGGAGGAGGTACAAATCTTCCAGTTTGAAGGAGAGGGATCCTCACAGGATCCTAGGAAAGGATCTTCTCCTTCAGGGATGGGGGAACTCCTCCCAAAGAAAAATGGGTCCCAAAGGATCCAGGTCCAGACTGGGTAGATGTGGGGACTGAGTTAGAAAGGCCCATCATCTAACCCCAAAATCACCAGCACGAAAATCCCCTGGTTCAAACCCATCCTGGTGACTGCCTCCAAAAAGGGGGGGCAGCCCAGAATCAGAACCAGGGGAACCCAAAACTTCTCCCATATCTAGCTGTCACCTTTTTCTTGCAGATTCACAAGAGCCCAAACAGAATCCTGCCCAATTCACCTATCTGTCAGTGTCCAAAGCAAAGAAATTAACCCACCAGATGGCCAAAAATGTGCATTACCTCTGCCCCCTTGAGGAAAAGGAGGGAAGATTCTATGCCCCGGTCCAAATACAGGGGCAATGTATAATTTTGGCACTGGTGGACACTGGATCCCAAGCTACCCTTCTGTCAAAAAGGGCATTTGATCAACTGAATTCGGGAAGGGGTGAGAAGTACCACATTCCTCTCACCCCTCTTCCTGGACAACTTCAGAACTTCGACGGGAAGGAAATTCCCATCGAGGGGACTGCGGAATTGGACATTAAAATTGGGCGACACAAAGTGAAGCATCCGGTCATAGTTGTGACTCCCCAGAGGGCACACCTTGTTTACTAGGGAATGACCACCTGCGTAGGTTGTCTCTCCTCACAGATTGTGTAAACAAGGTCCTCTGGACCCAGACTAGCCAACCAATAAAATTGAAACAGAGTGTCAACCATGTTATTTTAAACGGCCCATGCCACATGGTTGAACAAAAACCTGACCAAATAGAATTTCACTTCCAGAATAATCAAATCCAAGACGTGACAGTAATTGCAGTAGGACAACAAACTGGTGATGGTGAGTCCTCTCTATTTCTGAAAATCAACCTTCCTTCCAGTCTAAGGTGGCATTCCACACTGGAAGGAAACACTCTGAAATTCTTTACAAATTCGCAATCAGAAAATCCCATTTCTATAGTCCAGAATGATGATATCCATAAAATTGGAGAGCAGTTGTTCATCCCTTTTCAGTTAAATGAAGGGAAGGACTATGTTCCCGCCTGAGTGTGAGTGAACAACGGTAAGAGCTTCATCAGCAAAGCCATGTTCCGCAAACTCCCAAAAGATCCAGCCATTCCCACATTTAAACTGTTAGACAAACGGGAAATGGACCTGGAAACACCCAATTCCAAACATCTCCTGCCCAGCAGGTGTATGCTCAAAATTTCCATAGGCAACTAGCAAAGTCCATAATTGTTGGGTCGTGCGAGATGTCCCTGCTGCATTTTACTTAGGCAGTGACATTCACAATCGCTTTGCCATTAGTTTGGACCTGATAAACTTCAAAGCTTGGTCCCGATTAGCGGGTAATCCCATTGACTTTGATGACCCAGAGAAAGCTATTTCGGTCAGCTCAACTGCTTCCATATGCAGTTGAAATTCAGATTGGAGAGGAAGTCACCGTCCCAGTACGGACCCGACAATTCTCACTGGAAGTAAAAAATTAAAAGAGGACAAAAACGGAAAAACCCTGATGCCTATGTCCATCTTCATTTCCAACAGCAAGGGTTGGGGGTAAACCCAACACCACTAGTCAACATAGAACATGACACCATTCCAATAGAGGTGGTTAACAGCAACTTAAAGAGTATCACTCTGGCCGCAGGCACCATTATTGGAATGGCGGTTGATGACCAACATTTTTCCATAGATTTAGGTAATGAACTGTTAGGACCAGTCCCCAAGGACTGTTTTGACAGTGATAGCGACGATGACACAATACCAGACAGGATCTTCATCCGGCATGGGGGGAATTTCCTGGTGTACGCTTCCTGCCCTTATGGTAAGGAAGATGTGACCTGTGACTTCAGGAGGGATGAGGTGATCTTCCAAGTCCGTGAGGACTGCCTTCCCCACCTGAAGCCATCGGTCCAAATTAGCACTCTGACCAGGGACTTCTCCACCCAGCTGGAGGAGGCTGCTGAGATAGCCAAACCAGAAGTCTTTCCAAGCTTCAGGCAGATGGTTGAAGAGAGAGTAAACCTAGCTGATACCTGTGAAACTCTGGAGCAGAAGCAAAAGTTGAAACAAGTTTTCTTAGATTTTCAATATCTCTTTGCGGTGGACTCATATGACTGTGGTCGCACCGTCATCCACACAACAACGATTCCCACAGACCCTGGCATGACTCCAGTGTTTGTGAAGCAATATCGCTTGCCTCTTGCATCAATGGAGTCCCTTACTGAAATAATTAAGAACCTTGAGGCCCGTGGGATAATTCGTCCAGTCCACAGCACCTTCAATAATCCGGTGCTGTGGATTTTGAAACCAAACGGCCAGTGGAGACTCTGTGCTGACCTAAGGGAGCTCAACAAATGGGTCCATACTTCCCGATGGCCTCTTCCCTACGTTGACAAAGGGCTGGTCCAGATCCAGGGATCAAAGGTACTCACTGCCATTGACCTGACCAATGAGTACTGGACTGTACCTGTCAGTAGGGAGGACCAATACAAGCTGGCCTTTAACTTCGTGGGTCAGCAGTACACATGGACCCAGACTCCCTTCGGATATATCAACTCCGGCAATACATTTAACATTTTTCTACACAAGGCCATGCCCGACCTGGGTGAGAGGGGTAACCTGGCCTATGTAGATGATGTTCTAGTCAAAAGCTCAACTGTAGATGGAAAACATAGCAGAGATCCGTTATGTTCTGACACATTTGAGGGCTGCCGGAGCAAAAATCTCCTTTCAAAAGGCACAGTGGTGTAGGACCCGTGTCTATTTCTTGGGGCATGCGATAACTCCTCAGGGTCTCTGTCCCCAGGAAAAGAAAGTGGAAGCACTTCAGAAATTAAACGACCCCACAACTCTGCGGGAACTAAGGAGCCTCCTTGGACTAACTAATTACAACAGAAAGTTCATTGAGGATTATGCAGAGATCACAAGAATCTGATCCATCTTTTGAAGGGAGGGGGTCAATTGGGTGTGGGGTCCAGAACAAGCCGAGGAAATAAGACAACTCAAAAGAAGCCTCTCTTAAGCGCCTTGCCTAGCTTACCCTGTCAAAAACAAGGAGTTCTTCTTGTAGACAGGGTTCTATGCTTGACTGCAGTATTATATCAAAAGCATGATAAATTCAATAAAGTAATTTCCTATGCGAGTAAGACTTTATCCTCCGTGGAGGGAAAATTCAACGATTGTGAGAAGGCACTCCTGGCAATGATGTGGGCATTGAAGAATTACTGCACGTTTATCCATCGGGAACACATCATAGTGGAGACTCCACACTAGTCTTTGCAATATCTCCAAAGTGGCAGAATCCAGGCTGGAAATGTGAGTAATTCCCAAATTACTTCCTTGATTTTGTCAATGCAAGGCTTTCCTGTGGAGGTCAGATATGGCCAAAACAAGAAGAGTCCCCTTGCGCAAGGTCTGGCTGACTTGCATGATTGTGCCAGAGAAAACTGTCTCGAGGACGAAAGTCTTAAAATCAAGTACAACATGGAGGCATACCTTAATTCCCCACACAAAGACTATGAAGAAGACCAGTGTGAGGGAATGCCCACTGTCTATGTGGATGGATGTTCCTACCATGTTGACAACAACGTGGAAAAATAACTTGTGGCCGGCGCAGGGAATGCATGGGTGAATGATGCCCCAGAACCCTCCGCTGGGTACAAAATCGGTCCCTGAAGTAGTCAAGTAGCAGAGTTGATGGCTGTGCATCAAGCCATCCTCACTGCTGTCCAACACCAACTCCACGAACTGGTCATAATCACAGATTCAGATTATGTACGGAACGGGTTTGTGGAGCACCTGATTAACTGGAAGGCCAGAGGCATGCTATGTGCTAATAACAAACCTTTGAAACACGGAAAATTAATCCAAAATATTGATGATTTGGTCACCTCGAATGGGATGACCATCTATTGGAAAAAGATCAAGGGTCATTCCAAAGTAGAGGGACCAGACAAAACTGGAAATGACCTAGCTGATCAGCTGGCCAAAACCAGAGCCATCCAAGGGGATCTACTTGAGATTGAGTCCCTGTTGGGGGAAATCCAGGTCACTGCTATCACTAGGTCCCAGACAAATGCTCACAATTAACTCTCAACTGCACAATGGAGTAAGGAGACCCCAGATACTGATTTGATTACAGCTCAAAAAGGGGATCCAATAATTGGTAAGTTTTATCAACACCTTGAGGACCCTGAGAACATTCCCCTGATGGATGCTGATTACATAGGGAAAGAGGACCTCAGAGTGTTGATGAAATGTCCAAAAATGTTTCGAGTCCAAGACGGTTTGTCGGTGAGGAGATCCAAAGCTGGCCATGACCAGTGGGTGGTCCCTACCTCATTCCGAAGCCTGATGCTAAATCACGCCTATGATGCGGCCACAGCCGGTAATCGGGGTTTTCATATGACACTAGAAATCTTGAGAGAGGTTGCATACTGGCCACACATGGGGCAGGACCTCGACCAATACTTGAAGGGGTGTCTTGTGTGTGCACAATTTCAGCCAACATCACTCACTCACCGTGCTCCCCTCCAAAAGAGGGGAATGACACTGCCTTGGTCAGATTTAAAAGTCGATTTTATCGGGCCCGTGATTTGCTCCTCTAGGGGGAACAAGTACATGTTAACCGTGACATGCTTGTTCAATAAATGTGTGGAATGTCTCCCGGCCCCAAATTGCAAGGCAGAAACAGCAGCTGCCCTGATGATCAACCACATCTACTCGTGTTTTGGACTACCCCAAAGGATTGAGTTAGACCGAGGTAGCCACTTCACTAGCGAAGTGATGACAAAGATGTGGGAGATACTTGGGGTCAAAAGGAAACTACACATTGCCTACCGCCAGCCCTAGTGGTGGAGTTGAGAGATATAACAAGACATTTGCGAGCATATTAAAAAAGTTTGTGGCAGATTCTGGGCCAAGTTGGGACATTCGATTACCTCTTGTCCTGATGACCATCATATCTACCCCTTCTTCTGCAACAAAAATGTGACTGTTTGAGCTGATGACTGGACGAAGGATGGTGCTTCGCCAGCATCAGCTCTACAGAACCCAAGAGCAGACCTTGATAAATACCTCCACAACTCATGAGTATGTTGAGAATCTGAGAAAACACCTTCAACATGCTTTTGCCCATGCTCAGCGGAATCTAGAAAAATCTGCAGACAGTATGAAGACCCACTATAACCTTAAGACAACTAAAAAAGAATACCAAGTAGGAGACTGGATCTACTTGTACAATTTCCAAAGGAACCAGCCCAAACAGCACAAATGTCTTCCTAGCTGGCGGGGTCCTTTTGAAATTGTAGACAAAATCTTACCAGTCACCTACAAAATCCATATCCTCAAAGGCAGTTTGGTAGAAGGGGAAGATAAGTGGGTCCACATCAACCAGCTGAAGTGTTGCCATCCTAGGCATACTCTGAGGCAACTAGAGGATTCATCTGGAGACCCAGAGGTGGACATTCCGTTCCCTAGAAAATTGTCAATTGGATGTCAATTGTATGCATCTGCCCCACTACATGAATAGTGGTGGGGAAATGTCCGTAACCTTGATTTGTTCTGTCATCATAGTACTGAAAACATGGATTCGAAGCTCCAAGGAGGACATCTCGGGGACAAGGAGGAAAGACCCAAGGGGCCCAGAGGATCACTTCATACTCCCATCCGGAACTGGCAAGGAGAACCTATTGATCCAACACTGATGAGAGAAGCAGACTCATTTTTCCACTCGGACCAAAAAGAAAAACTGAACATCCCAATCTCCCGACTTTCCCTTGACAGGCGGTCAATTCAAGTCATGAGGGGGGTCTTTGTGGGATGTATTAACCCACTTATGCTCTTCCCTGCGACATCCCTGTGTCCTGGTGGTGCCATAAATATCAAAATGACCACAAAACCCTTGTGCGCACCAAAACCTATGAAAATTACGATCTACAAAGCAGAAAAAGATGGCTGTCAAATCTACAATGCATGTTGTCAGTGGTGGACCGGAGATCTCACTCCTGAAACAGTCACTGGGCTTCACAACACACAGAAATGGAGCCTGCAGGAAAAGCAGTGCTTTGCCGAAAGAAATCCAGAATCTTGTTTTAAATCTTTTGCTTGGTTGCTGAAACTGCAGAATGCCGGTACAAAATACCATCAACATCCAATATTCTTGCTGGGGGTTCGAATTCAGTTAGTTCAAGAAATCATTGTGAAATTGCAGTATCCTGAAAAGCTGAATTTGTCATAACAACATCCACAGCCAAAATGCCTGCCTGTGGGATCTGTTGGAATCTGAGGACAGTACCCTCAGCCACCTGAATGACTGTTTTCAAAAGCTTGCATTAAAACTGGAAACTTATACAACTGAAATCTAATGTCTGAAATTTAAGTGACCTGTTGTTGAGAGTAACCTAGTTTGTAACTATTTAAATCTCATGGTTTAGAATTTGAATTTAAGCCTGACTCAAAGCCAAACCAGTATAACAACTTCCCCCACAAAGGCCATGCCCCTTTCACCACCAGGAACTCACACCCATGTGATGATTCAGGGGTGGGAAGAGAATTTGGGCTGCTGTGGGAAGGGGACAATGGACTTCCTCCAGCTCAAGGAGATGCTAATTAGGAAGGATTGTAAATGGTCTCTGCTTGAAGGAACTGGGAGGAGATTGTTCCTGAGCTGAAAGAAGAGGAAGGAGGCGGGGACAGACAACCATTTAATTCACAAAAAGCACATTTTTAAAAAGACTGATAATTTACTGTGTAAAATTGTGAAAAATATGTAAACCCCAGACTTATGAAACTCATTTTTGGCTGCACATTTTAAGAGGCGCCATAACTCTGTGCTATGTTCTGGGAAGTAAATTATGGTTTTACACCAAATGTATTTATGTCAAAAGCATGAAACATCACATGCTTTTGTGGAAATTTGCTCCGAAATTGGACCTCGTGTTCAGGACAAAAAGGGCAAAATTCTGTCAAAAGCAGACACAAGATCCGACAGCGACGAGGGTTGAAGGAATATCTGCTACACACAATATGTGATTTATATATCTTATTGTTAGAAAGACTGCACACATGTAAATATATATTATACTAAAAGTAGATTTTATGTTCAAAGGACAAGGGGAGGATTCTCTGACTCATAAACCCACATCATAATGGTGACACCCTGTTTTCTCCTCCAATCAAGGGAGAGAAGAGATTCTAGCCAATTTCAAATCAAAGGGGCGCACTTAGTATAAACCAGCACACACCCCTTTATCACATGCATAAAAAGAGACAACTGAGGACTTAGAAAGACACACAGATTCACCCACTATCCTGATCCTGGCAAAGCACCCTGAAACAGAACCATCCATTTTCCTTGCTCCTGAACCCAGAAACTTGGCAAGCAGAAATGCCCAATCCATTAGTTGAACCATTTTCATCTAGGCCTTGAATTTCAAGAACCAGAAAGAATTCCCCAAAACTAAAGGGGAACAATAGACACAGCCGGGCTGTGCTGTAACTGCTTTCCTGCTAAAATAATTATTACCAGAACCAAAAGATCCCATCCAGTTGTGCTGTGCTGTGACCAGAACCATTGCAGACCCAGTCCAATCTGGTGTGCCCAGCAGTCTGTCCCAGAACCAGAATCCCTGACCAGAATCCCTGAGGTTCCGTTTGAAACCCAGATAGTGAGTATCTATAGATAGAAGTGTGTCACTAGCAAATGCACTGTCCATAGTAATCCCTGTCTTAAACCCATTCTCTCTTATATTCAGAACCGGTAGTGTTAGGAGTATTTCTGAATTGTTTGCGCTTTTCTTGCGCTTAGTTTCTCTCGTTTGTATTCTAAAATCATAAATCAGTAGTGTTGTGAATAAATAACTTGAATCACAGGAAGAAATTGATTATCCACCACATGAAGGGCCCCTGGCCAGGACTGATGAAGATTCATGTGTGGCATTCTCTTTTTCTATAGTCATAATCTAGTGTAAAAGAAATCCTGTTTGTCTTTTAAAAGCGTTTCCCTGTTTTCCCTTTCTTGCGCCTATCTCAGAAAAACGACCTCCACTAAAACATTCATAACTTTTTCAATTTTCATGCTAGAAACAAAATTTCAACTTCCAAATCCATATAGTTCTCCTGCGATCGCGATTACTGTGCAGGGAAAGGTTTGCCAAGCATTTTCTTTTAGGAAAATTCTATCACGTGTAAAACAGCTTTTGATTGCACGCGACTTCAATTTTAAGTTTTCACATTGCTTAGTAGTATCAAATCATTGCTAGTGTTTGTCTGCAACTATCTAAAGCAGCTCCCATTAGAATTTAAACAATTTCAGTCATTTAAACCATATTTAGTGTTTTACCCAATCCATTCTTAAGATCCCTTTAAAACTATTTTGACAGTTTGCCAATCCATTCTGTTTCTCTCTCGTGTTTGCTGGGGGGAAATTGGGATTGACATTTTGTTTGAATTCTGCATTCCTGAATACCTGCTCTCTCTCCTCCTATCTCTTTACATTGCCTATTGGGGGGATTGAGGGGTGTGCAGGCGGAAATAGTAACCACCCTGCTATTTGATCTGAACCCTCCCAAAAGTATTATTTCTGTGCTGAATTGTTTTGCTCACTATTACTCCTTGTGATTAAAGAGATTGCTTAGTGTTACATCACCCCGTTGGTGATTATTGTATACCCATTAATCATAGTGTGATATATTGTGAACTACATAAATAAATATTTTAAATTTAAAAACCAGACTGATTCCTGGTTCAGTGTAACCGGGGGTGGGGGGGGGTTTCAGGAGAGGGGCGTGATATGAGTGGTACATCGTTCAGAATAAAAGAACATTTAGACACCAATAAATAAGGATTTCAGTTGTGCAATACACGCTATGCATTGACTTAGGTGAAGTGCCGGATTGAAATCACTTACAGGGGACGAGGCGCTTGGGTCCAAGAATAGGGACCCCTGTTAGCGGCCAGCAGAGTGTTATAAAGCTTATGCAGACAGGGGAGTCATATAGTCGGCTCCTGGCTAAACCAGACAATGGGAGCGAAATCAGGGCCAGGAGCTTTCCCCGGCTTCTTGGTAATTAACGCACTCTTATTGTCAGGCATTTGTATAGCACATTTTACCATTGGCATGATTCCAAAGCGATGTGGGTTGAACGCCCTCGGGAACCGTAGTCCAGTTCAGTCGAGAGAGTAGTGTAATAAGGTGCTTGGTGCACTCAGTATGTGTGCAGCAATGGGTGATTAAGTGGTGTGGAGCTGCATTCTAGTGCTAGGCATGGTGCAGTGGTTGTGTGAGATCAGTAGAATGTGTGCAGCAAGGCCAGTTGGGTAGTTGCATTCTGGCGGTGGCAGAGTTTGTGAATGGGATTATGCGTGCAGCTAGACCAATATTCATATTGCATAGCTGTGTTCTAAAGACTGTTGAGGTAATCATGGAGGTGTATAAGTATGTGTGCAGGTAGGTCGGATTTATAGAGGGGTATAGGTGCATTTTATTGTTTGTTGGCGCAGATGGAAGAATTAGCATATTTTTGTGTTGGAGTGTTTGTATGGATTCGAAGGCTACCCTGTTCCGGACGAGCTTCCAGTGCCTGTCGAGAGGATGGTATTTCCCTTTAGGTTCGGCTATTAGGCAAGGTCCTCCCGTGTCTTGCTGGCTCTGCAATTGCTTATTAGCAGTGTCTGTTAGATGATGACGGCCAGATCTGTCCCGAATGGTATCATTTCAATATAGCTGCTGGAGCAGCCCTCGATCGGTAGTTCTGCTAGATACATTCCCTGATAGGTAGGATCATGGCAGCAGCAATGCTGGCCTCCCTTACATGCATACCATTGGTGTAACACAGGCAGCTCAACTGGTAAACCACTTATGCCAGGAGGGAAAACATTTATCATACAACTGAATACATTATATGCGTACACAGGATGAACAGATGACTCAATTTTATTAAGCCACCATTTTTGGGGGTTTCCCTTTATTACAACGTATAGTGATTTTAAGTCCAACGTTGCAGTTATCAATGACAACAACCCCCAGAATGCATTACATTAGCAAATTAAAGGTCTGGACTAGAAAAGCAGTGCCCCAGTTAAATAGGGTTTCCTGGACACACTAGACTTAGTGAGTGCCTGAAGTTAATTTTTCTGCAATCCCACCATCTCCCCACCCCTACCGCACAATA
The DNA here is from genome assembly GCF_040938575.1 of Ambystoma mexicanum. Taxonomy (NCBI): domain Eukaryota; kingdom Metazoa; phylum Chordata; class Amphibia; order Caudata; family Ambystomatidae; genus Ambystoma; species Ambystoma mexicanum. The sequence goes on from NC_090937.1 coordinate 1,290,546,134, forward strand.
AGAACATGTCACCACCAACAAGATGCTCGTGAGTAACCAGTGTATTTTCACCAATTCTAGCACTGCTTTCACTTATCGTCGTTTTGGACTAGTACTGCAATTCCAAAGAACCGCGCTATAGAGAAAAGCACTAAGCCTTCCCTGGAACACAATTCGACTCCTCTACACTCCTTCATAGTCACTGACTGCAAAAGGTAGGCAGTATAGCTGTGAAGTAGGGAAACTTGGTCACACACAGCATAGCACACGACTTCCATGACTTTACCCTGTTAGCATCACCCACACTGGTTGTGGTGGGTTATCATCAGGGTCGGACTGGGACAAGAAATAGCCCCAGACACCCAAGAAAAAGTGGCCCACACCTCACCTCAAAAAAGTGGCCCACTCCTCGCCTCACAACGCTTGACCTCTGATGACATCACCAGAAGTGTTGTCATTTGACCCCACCCGAAAGTGACATCCAGGGAAGCGATGAAACACGACCATTCACCCGTTGACAAAACAGGAAGTGGCATCAAATAGCATTGTTGCTAAGTACCCTACGCAAAATTATGTTTATGATTTCAGTAATGTGATATACATTTCATACAAGAATGGCTCACCATATGTTTCATTAATATCTGTGTGTATAGATCCATATTGTCAAATTACTGTGAATGCAAGCAGACGTCCAAGGCCAAATGATAATATGTTATTGTATAGCACTTACGCTTAAACTCTTTTTTATGGAACAAATATGCATACAATAGCACCCAACCTGTGTTGGTACTCATTTATCGACCTCAGAAGGAAAACAAGGCTGAGATGGCTTTGTTGGGATTTGAACCTGAAACCTGCCGATCACACACATATCACAGCAGCGAGCGCTCAACCCACTGGGCTATCATATCAGCTATAGTAAAATGAGCAATTATTCTGTAGTGGATACCATTAAACTGGTAACTGAGATTTAACAGCAGACCAGTTAAGTTCATCTGCAGGTCTGGTGCAAAGCTGGCCACATGTCAAGCCTGCGTGCATCTATTTTCAGGCTTCAGATGTTGGCAAAATAGGGAAAGCAGCACACTCAGCGGACATCCCATACTCTGAGCACTCGTTACCTCATACTGTATGAGGTAATGAGTGCTCAGAGTATGCAAACATCCTGAACAGCATACCAGGGAGGTTGGAAAGATAGACACATTACAACAATGAAGTCAATGGCCACTTGCTGTGCTATGGTAAAATATTTGTACACTGTACAGAAGTTTTTAGGCACAAGGATTTTGTCAAGTGACCGAGGACACCGAGATGGAATGTCGTGTGATGATCATAACAGAGACAACGGCAAAAAAAAAACATGCTTTCAAAGTATATATATTTTTTTCCATTTCTTTTTCTTTTCTTTTTTCTCAAAACCGGCCCAGGCGTGGGCAGAAACCGGCCCCCAGGGACTACACATGATTTCAGCGTTGGCCACGGGCAGAGTGGCCGATGGGCAAATCAATCCAACCCTGGTTATCATAGAAAATGATTCCCAATTCCAGCATTGCTTAGAGCAGTACATTAAACAATGCAGTCTACCTAAAGGCAGAGGAAAGAAGTGAACTGAATCCTTCTATCAGAGCGTTACATGCATGATGGCATAGTAGAAATAGGTTGCACCGTTTCCGGGGAGCAATGCAGAAGAATACAATTTCAGCTTTTTACCATTCAGCTTAATGAAGTCAACAATTGGAGATCAATGGTGGAAAACAGCTTTTGATCTAATGATAGTGATCAGGGCATTCTCATCTGTGATACCCTTGCGCTGGAACTTGCCCGGTTCTCCTGATTAGTATAGCTTGTTACGGGCTTCCCTGTGACATTGCCTACTGCCCCGGGTCAAGTGACCTCCCTCATATGCCTCCCTCATATGCTTGCTCTGTTGTCTCGGGCACACTTCTTTCTGGACCCCCTATATCATCAAAGGATCGCCTTGGCTGACCTAGCTATGTCACCTATAGCATCCCTATGGCCATACTGAATCATATTTCCAAGTTAATTGTAATCAGTGTCTGTGCCTGTGCAGGGTGGTTGCCATGCCATCGAAGCATTGACTCAATGTGTGTGGGCATGTGCAGCAAGAATTTCTGGTCCTCCAAGCATTGACTCAACAAAGGTTCTTACTCACAAAACACAGCCATTTTTTCTGCCTCACTCGTTGTGGGAAACAGAGTGAGAGGGTGCAATCACCAAGGAGGACCAACAGCAGCAAGTATCGCAAAGTGAGCATTGATCCCTTTTACACGGTGGCCCCTCCACTTACTTTATGTGCCAGTGGCCTGCGAAACATGGCAACACAGGCCTGCATACTCTCTGAGCCTCCTCGCTGCTCCACTCTGTCTGCTTCTCCATAGCAGAAGCTTTTAGGATGGTCCACAAGAGACCCACGTGATTCGTTCTGTTTGTGAAGCATTTCCAGCCCTTCAATCACAAGCTCCATGCAAGTTCTTGCCCTGAAACCACGTGCATATTTATATGGCTTCACACCTGGGGTGACACCAGTAGGGGTAGGCACAATCTCTATTGATGACCATGAACAAAACGTTTCAGAGGGAGAGCACTGGTCACTTCTACACAGTGGCCCCCTTACTAATTTTATATAGAATTGTTCGCCCTAATATAGTGACTCGTGGCAGCATACTCACACGATTCCTCACCCCCTCACTGCTCCTTTCTCCACAGCTCAGAAGGATAGGCCACAGGAGCCCACATAACCAGGCTTGTATGGTGTCCACCAAATTTCTCATGGCGGACCCACTGAGACATCTTGGCGAAGGGAGCTTTGGCGAAGAGTAAAGCTTTTTTGCCTCTTCGACATGCTCATCCACCACACCATTTCTTCAACAAGAGGGCTGTTGTGGGGGGCCTTAACACAAACATAGGGCAAAAACCACTGTATGGAAAAATGGGTTATAGCTCATCAGTAAATCCAGAGGCCTATGTGGGCCAGGACCAATGTACTAGCACCCAAAGAGAGGGTAAATGTACACACAAGGCTGTGATGGAAGGACAGAAAAGGATAGAATGAATATCTGACTATCCCTGCCTAAGTGCAAAGTCTCCTCTAGGTAACTGTGCTGTGCCACTTACACACAGTGGTTAGACAAATAAATAAACTAACCACTTCTAGGTAGGTAATGCTTTCAGCCTTGTTGGACCTATGCCACTGTCTTCCACTATGTGTGAGTGGAAATAGGAAGAGAAGTGCTCAATGATCACTTAAAAAGGTGCACCTATGGTCAATTGGAGAGGCATCTAGTGGGGTATCTGTCAGTTTATTAGCCACTAGATTGTCTTCCTGGCCATGGTGTACTCAGGTCTAAAAACGACACAGATACATTGACATACAATGTTCGACATAACACACAATGAAGAAGACACCAAGTACCATAATCTGTTGTGAAATGATGTAGATATGACGGGTCATGGGTGGTTGGTAAAAAGAAATGCTCAAACTACAAGGTAGGCGTGATTTGTGTCACTATGAACACTGCACATGAAGATTCATGTGAATGTAACACAGGGAGTGCAATCACTATAGGACTGTCCACGTAGGCAGGGCTGTCAAGAGACACAATAGGTACCTAGCAGATGGTGAAAGAGGGTCAAAGAGAGTCCTATTCGTATTAGGCTGCTAAGTAACAGTGTGTCACATGGAGGTCATGTAAGCAAGGCCAGTGAGTGCCAAGGGATGTCCTCATTCAGACCAATTGAGTCTGTTTTGAGCCGAAAAACCCATTTCTGTTCTCTTTTAAGTAAGAAGCTAGCCATATCACCCCCTCTTCTGGGGCATTTGACTTTCTCAATCACTGTCCAGCAGAGATCCTTAGGATGGTGATTGTGTTGAGAGAAATGTTCCACCATGGGAGCATTTTCACGCCTAATACGTAAGCATGACATATGCTCATGGATGCGTTTCTTAATTGGGCGGGTGGTCATGCCGATATACTTCTTTTCGCATGGGCACGTAATGCTTATGTGGATGACAACCAATTATGTATTATCCATATTCAATTGAATTGATGTTATCAGCTCTGAGGTGAATATGGCTACATACACTTCCTTTTGTTTCCCATAGGTTCCCTCTCCATGTGATCCAGCCTTATGGCACTTACAACTTGGGGGTTAAGTACTGACAATCCCTATATGTTGAACCATTCCTCCATCAATATGGTCAGTCTTGTAATTACCCATACCAGACTGTACCAATTGCTGTGAGCAGAAGAATGTCCTGATGATAGTGGCTTTACCCGCATACATGCTACAGAAACCGGTCGACAGTGGATGCTACTTACAAGAGTCACAAATCAAGCCTACCTTGTAGTTTGAGCATTTATTTTTACCAACCACCCATGATCCGTCATATCTACATCATTTCACGACAGATTATGGGACTTGGTGTCTTCTTCGTTGTGTGTTATGTCGAACATTGTATGTCAATGTATCTGTGTCGTTTTTAGACCTGAGTACACCATGGCCAGGAAGACAATCTAGTGGCTAATAAACTGAAAGATACCCCACTAGATGCCTCTCTGATTGACCATAGGTGCACCTTTAAAAGTGATCATTGAGCACTTCTCTTCCTATTTCCACTCACACATAGTGGAAGAGAGTGGCATAGGTCCAACAAAGCTGAAAGCATTACCTACCTAGAAGTGGTTAGTTTATTTATTTTTCTATCCACTGTTTGTAAGCGGCACAGCACTGTTACCTAGAGGAGGCTTTGCACTTAGGCAGGGATAATCAGATATTCATTCTATCCTTTTCTGTCCTTCCATCACAGCCTTGTTTGTACATGTACCCTCTCTTTGGGTGCTAGTACAGTCATCCTGGTCCACATAGGCCTCTGGATTTCCTGATGAGCTATAACCCATTTTCCCATACAGTGGTTTTTGCCCTATGTTTGTTTTAAACTATTTTAGAGTAAGTGCCATACCCTGTTACTCTCCCTCTCGCCCTCACGGTTCTTCTACTGTTGTGAGGGGCACCACTGCACTCTCAAAATATTAACTGTCTTGTTAACCCTTCCTGTCCTCTTGTTCTTTGCCAGACACTTAATCTGCATTATGGTTAATACGTTCCTATTAAGTCTGTAATTGTGGTTTCTACCAGCCTACTCGTTCTGTAGCTTGATTAACAACCAATATACTCTGTATTTGGTTGCGGCCAGCCTGCGTGCTTATGTTTTGAACACAACCGAACCAACCTACTTTTTCTGTATTTTGGACATTACAGGTCTGTTACGTCAGTAATTTTGGTCGCTTCTGGTCTACTCATTATTTTATTAAGGCCATTATTGCCCTGTTATGTACACAATTATGATCACTCTCAGCCTTCCGATTCTGAATTTATTTACTCTGCATTGTGAACACTGCTGGCTTACATATTCTGCATTTTTCTTGCTACCGGCCTGCTAAATCATTTTGGTACTACAAGCATTCCTATTTTTTTGGTTTCTGCCATCGTATTTACGCTGCAGGTTGGTTGCTCCTGACATTTCTATTCTCTATTTTGGTTGCTACCAGCGTGTGCAGTGTTGGTAAATTCAGGCCTAGTTGTTCAGTACTGTGGTTGCTGACAGTCTATTTACTATATATGATGGTTGCTATCAGACTAGTCAATACTGGCCTATTTATTCTGTATTTTGGTTTCAAAGAGCCTGTTCATTCTGTAACTTTGGTCCTTGCTGTCCTAGTTATTTTGTGTGAGTAGACTGCGCCACCAGTCCATTTACTCTATCTTCCAGTCATTATTGTCATACTTATTGTGTATTTTGATCTCTACCGTCCTATTGAATCTGCTATTTTGGTTAGTTCCACCTAATTATTCTGCATGTTGGTCACTAATAGCCCAACTACTCTGTATTTTGGTGCCTACTGCCCTATCTACACTGTACTTTTCTTATAGCCAGCCTATTTTCTCTGTATTTTAGTAAATACCAGTCTGTTAAATCTGTATCTTTAGTCGTCTTCCTCAGCCCTATCTGAATGCCGGCTCCTATGTTGCTTCTACTGCCACTCCTCACCATGTTCTTCTCAAGCTCTACACCTACCCATATGCACTGGCCCACCACTTCACCAGCACAATCTCCTATTTTTCCATCTCCATCCTCCACCTCCACTCTCAAAGGGTGCACCTAGCGACCCTCTCCCTCCCTCGATACATACTCTAACCTTATCTTCCCTGTGCGCCTTCCCTTAGCACCTCTCCCATACTACATGTTAACCCCTGCTTCACTGTACTGACTGCACTCTGGCCCTCTGGAATACCCAACACCTCAATAAACAAACTCTCTAATAGGACCCTAACTGAAACCTGGATCTTCCTTAATGATACTGCCACCTAAGATGCCCTTCAATCTGATTTTGCCACCTCAATTCTGAACAATGAAATAATTAACCATGGTATGGAATGAGAGGCACATACTTAAGCAATAAACTTTTCCTGGTGGGGGGCATTACTGGGTCTGGTAATGCCCTGGATCTCACATTGAGGCCCTCACTTAACTCGGCCCTGGCCATTACCTGAGCCGATAACGTCTCACTCCCAGAGGGGTTTATTGCTATTTGCAATGCACATGCTTACTGGGGCGCTAATACATTTTTATTTTAAGTTCATAAATGGCACGATAGACAATTCTTGACTTAAAAAAAAATACAAATGAAGGTGGGCGCCATGGTCAAGGAAGAAGAGAACTACACATAGCCTTTTCTATGGTGGACATTTCCACAGCAGGAAAGCACCAAAACACACAGTTTTCCAGGAACCGGCGAGGGATGATGCAGTTTCAGGTAAGTGGGCAAGAGTTTTTCAAGGGGGAAAGAGGTGGAGATGGTGGAGTTGCACATTGGAGCTGAGGGTGGTGGGAGCACGTGAGTACTTACTTAGTGACCGGTAGCTAAGGTGGCTGCCTCCCACTCCTCAGGGGGCTAGGAACGTGGGATTTACCAAGAGCTCTCTCATTAGCTGTGACGCCCACTGCAACCCCCATCTCCAGGAGGGGGTCGGGGGCTAATGGTAGTTATGTGCACCTGAAAAACTACTACAGTGAGTACTGTGCATGGCACAATGACTATTTATTTAGTAAGGTCACTTTATTCAATTATGTCTCCGTTTATGTCAGGAGAATGTTGATAAGACCAGCATAGAAGTAATTGGTATTTTAAGGACCTTGCCATTCACACATATGGGACAGTGTAGTTATGGGAAGTGAAGAGCAAGAATTGTTGTTGGTTCAATTTGTTGATGGTGGAACATACAGTGAAAGAAAGACATTGAGCGGTCAATATAAGTTTGGGGGTGCAGGAAAAATGTGGGGAAAAGTGCTGGGAATTCCGTGACCGACATTTTACCCACCCAACCAAGCTACAAGTTTGCTGGAGGGGTTTCACTGATTTAACTCCAGATAACAGTTAGAGGTAAATCAGGGACCCGCCGGCAAAAAATAGCCAGTATTTCTGGCACTGGTATTACCAGTGCCAGATATACCGGCAATCCATTCCATGGAGTCCTGTGGGACTCCATGGAATGAGGATTTACCACCCTTTCTGCCACCTGTAATAGTCTGGTAATACTGGGATATCAGGCGGAGGAAATGGTGGGTCAGTTGCCGGTATGATATAACATGATAGGGTATTTATAACATGCTTAATACCCAGAGGTTTTAAGCACAGATGCGGGGATCGAACCTGTGTTGCTCTGTCTCATTTTGCTTCCAAGGTGAGCATGTTGCCTCTGAGCTATCCTCCCGAGTATCCTGCCGGAATTACCGGCAGGATACTAGCAAACTTATAATGAGGGCCATTAATTAATGATTGAGACACCAATAAAAATGTGCCAGTAGAGGAAGCCAATACAACATGTTTGCAAGCACAGGATACGGCATACAAGGAAGTAGCCCTCTGCACCACAGGAGATAAATAATGGAAGATGGCATGAGAGGTCTACTCCCAAATACTCAATTGCAACATGCTACATACTGTGCTAAATTTGTGACCACATCAAAAAAACACTGCAGGTTAATGAGAGAGGAAACATGGCAGTACACACAGATCAAGTGGTGAGCCAGTTTATTTGGGTGTCAAAAATTCAGTGCTACAGAAACCAAATAAAGCAAACAGAAAATATATATATTACACAGCCACGTTAGTAGTTATGGTTATGTTGCTAATCCCATCGGAAGGGCACTTTTTGGTGGCTTCTAACTTTGCTCTCCCTGGACAAATCCACACCAAACTTGGCAAAAAAAGTATATGGCTCACTCTTGCAAAGATTGGTGAGGTTTGGTCCAGGGGGGGAAAAGTTATAGGAGGGGGTACCAAAATTTCTTTTTTTCCCATAGACTGAATGGGGGATAAACTTTGCGCATGCCTACAGCCCAAACCGCTCAACAAATGTTCAACAAATTTGCGGCAGGAGCAGTGGCTTGGTTCCGAAAGCGTGCTTTTGTAAATTTGGTGAAAGTCCATCCAGTAGTTTTCTTTAAAACGATCAAAAAGTAGGTCTAAAAAAATAAGTGAAAACTATGTTCGCTCCCGGAGACACTTCCCTGTTCGCTACGCAGGCAGGACACCGATTGGCTAATCAGCTTGCGTCATGTCCGCAGACATGCAACGTGTCCGCCGATTGGCTGGAGTGCGGTCATGTGCGTCAGATTGTTCCGATGCGCCGCCATCTTGGATCCACTGACAGCGCGGGGCGAAAAAGATGCGAGATGCAGTTTTGGGGAGTGTTTTGGTGTGCAAGAGTGGTTGGGGAGGTTTGGGGAGTAAGAGATGGGTGAAATACTGTATTTGTTAGGTGGCAGGTGTTACTGATGTATTCGCCATGCCCATGCTGTCCGGGATGTTCGTAATTAGTGAAAATGAGGGGTATCCTCAGGATAGTATTCCCGTCCGTGCTGTGTGCAGGCAAGTTGAAACTGTTCTAAGGACACGCGCTGTGTCATCGGACATTAAAATTGACTATATGCCGCAGTTAAAATGTTTGATTCTATGGTTGTGATATTGAGTTATAAGCCACCATGGGTGTGATATGCTGCAGTGGTTGTGGCCAGGGCCTGGAGTCTTGGGTGCATGGCCGCAGGCCGCAGTACACCGCAGCATATCACACCGACAGATTACACCCATAGAATTGAATATCTATCAGGTGGTTGTGGGCAGGGTCTTGAGTCATGGGTGCATGGCCTTTGCCATGCACCCAAGACCAAATGTATAAGTACTGAAGTTATAAGCCAGCATGGGTGTGATGTGCTGCGGTGGTTGTGGTTGTGATATGCTGTGGTGGTTGTGGCAGGGTCTAGAGTCTTGGGTGCATAGGCAAAGGCTGTGCACCCAAAACTGAAGTTATATGCACTGAAGTTATAAGCCACCATGGGTGTGATATGCTGCGTTGGTTGTGGGCAGGGCCTAGAGTCTCGGGTGCATGGCCGCAAGACCAAATTTATTAGTACTGAAGTTCTAAGCCAGCATGGGTGTGATATGCTGCGCTGGTTGTGGTTGTGATGTGATGTGGTCGATGTGGCAGGGCCTAGAGTCTTGGGTGCATGGGCAAAGGCCATGCACCCAAGACCAAAGTTATAAGCACTTAAGTTATGTCAGCATGGGTGTGATATGCTGCAGTAGTTGTGGGTGTGATATGCTGCAGTGGTTGTGGCCAGGGCCTAGAGTCTTGGGTGCATGGCCGCAGGCCATAGGCCGTAGGACATACACCCTAGACTCTAGGCCCTGGCCACAACCACCGCAGCATATCACACCCACAGAACACACCCATAGAATTGAATATCTATCAAATGTTTGAAATCTACAGTTTCTGTACTGTTTGATTTATATAGTTTGTATGTGAAGTTTTGGCTACGTCATGTTATTAAGATTGTAGAGTTTGGTAACAAGCACTGTAGTATAACATATCCACGGAAGTGAACATTTTGTATTGTGGTGTATGGTTAGATGTTTGCTTCCATGGTTCTGTTGTGCAGCTGTTTTATGTGTTCTAATAGAATATACTTACTGTTTGATTTGTTGAGATTGGATATATTTTTTTCCATTTTCCATGAGTTTGGTAACTGGACTACATATTCTTTTTCAATGTCTGTGATAAAAGAAAAGAGCATTTTAGTGTATGTATTTTATAAAAACTTATTACATTGCATAATAGACATTTCAGCTTTTTTTTTTGACCCTCAAATTTAGTTTACAAACCAGTGTACTGTGCAATTTGCTCAGTTTCTGTGTTTGTTTTTCAAATCATTGGGTCTGTGGGAAAAAAAATCCATGTCGGATTAAAAAAAAACTTTTTTTGTTATGCTACAGTCTGTTTGTTTGTTTTCAGTGTTCACTTGTTGTTTCTGGCTAATGTTCTATCTGTTGGCTTGTTGCAGATTTTTGGAGCAGTTAGATACCTGTTGACATATTCTAACTGTCTATTTTTTGTTATAATTTAGTGGTATTCATTTATCTGTTTGGTTGTTATAGAATCTAGGGGCAGTTAGATACCTCTTGGCATATTCTAACAGTTTATAGTGTTTTAATTGATTTTTTGTTAATGTTTAAGTACAGATTAGTTATTAAATTTTGCTTTTAAGAAGATTAAGGGGTCGATTCATGGAAATAATGTGCGCCGAAAATTCCCGCGCAGAGGTGCCAAAACGTGCGAATCACAGTAAAAGTGCGAAAATTGCAGTGCAAGTGCGAAAATCGCAGGGAAACCAGCGCACATCGATTCATGGAAGTCCGTGCGCGAGAAAAACATTGGATGTGCGCTAAAAATGTGCGCCGCGCATGCCGGCACACAGGTCATCCAACAACGTGCGCCACGGCCACTGCAAAATCGAACATAGCGCGGCGCACATCAAAAAAATAGGTGGAACACGGGGCATAACACTCGGAATGGGGAACAACGCGTGAAAATATGGGCATCACAGGGGAAGTAGAGGAAACAAGTGCACGGAACGCCCACACGCTCGCCTACAACCAGTATTCATGGAATCGAATAGGGTAAACCAGCACACGGTCAAAGACACTCACAGGGCCAAACAAGTACGCCACAAGAAAGCAGGTGGTAGCGCCCCTGCGCCTGAATAAAATGTGCATGTTCCTGGGTGCGCGGGAAGTTCCGCACGCGATTGGCCTGGGTACGTGTACTTCGGGGTGCGCGGGAAGTTCCACACGCGATTAGCCTGGGTACCTGTACTATGGGGTGCACGGGAAGTTCCACACGCGATTGGCCTGGATAGGTGTACTTCGGGGTGCGCGGGAATTCCCACACGCGATTGGCCTGGGTACGTGTACTTCGGGGTGCGCGGAAAGTTCCACACGCGATTGGCCTAGGTACGTGTATTCCGAGGTGCGCGGGAAGATTCACACGCGATTTCAGCAGGGTACGTGTATTTCGGTGGTGCCGGGGAATGCTACACGTGATTTGGCCATGTGGGTCCTCCCAGGTGTTCCCTCTACACCCTCCACGGCCCCTGCAGGTAGCCCACACCACAGGGTACTACCCTGCACCCCTGCTCATGTCCCACAGGCAACCCATCCACCATGGCCATGCCCACCAGCCAACCCACATGTCACCTTGCACTACTGATCACCAACACATGTCTCCCATCACCCCCACCCCCCAGCAGTGCAGAGGCAGCCTCCACCAGGCCCCCACTCATGTCTCCCATCACCCCCACCCCCCGGGAGTGCAGGGGCAGCCTCCACCAGGCTCCCACCCATGTCCCCCTGCACCCCCACCCCCAGCAGTGCAGGGGCAGCCTTCACCAGGCCCCCATATGTCTCCCATCACCCCCACCCCCCAGCAGTGCAGGGGCAGCCTCCACCAGGCTCCCACACATGTCCCCCTGCACCCCCACCCCCCAGCCACTAGGGGCAGCCTCCACCAGGCCCCCACTCATGTCTCCCATCACCCCCACCCCCCAGCAGTGCAGGGGCAGCCTCCACCAGGCCCCCACCCATGTCTACCACCACCCCCACCCCTCAGCCACCAGGGGCAGCCTCCACCAGGCCCCCACCCATGTCTACCACCACCCCCACCCCCCAGCCACCAGGGGCAGCCTCCACCAGGCCCCCACCCATGTCTAACACCACCCCCACCCCCAGCCACCAGGGGCAGCCTCCACCAGGCCCCCACTCATGTCTCCCATCACCCCCACCCCCCAGCAGTGCATGGGCAGCCTCCACCAGGCTCCCACACATGTCCCCCTGAACCCCCACCCCCCAGCCACCAGGGGCAGCCTCCACCAGGCCCCCACTCATGTCTCCCATCACCCCCACCCCCAGCAGTGCAGGGGCAGCCTCCACCAGGCCCCCACTCATGTCTCCCATCACCCCCACCCCCCAGCCACCAGGAGCAGCCTCCACCAGGCCCCCACCCATGTCTACCACCACCCCCACCCCCCAGCCACCAGGGGCAGCCTCCACCAGGCCCCCACTCATGTCTCCCATCACCCCCACCCCCCAGCCACCAGGGGCAGCCTCCACCAGGCTCCCACCCATGTCTACCATCACCTCCACCCCCCAGCAGTGCAGGGGCAGCCTCCACCAGGCCCACTCATGTCTCCCTGCACCCCCACCCCCCAGCAGTGCAGGGGCAGCCTCCACCAGGCACCCACCCATGTCCAACTCATGTCTCCCATCACCCCCAGCCCCTAGTAGTGCAGGGGCAGCCTCCACCAGGCTCCCACTCATGTCTCCCATCACCCCACCCCCCAGCAGTGCAGGGGCAGCCTCCACCAGGCCCCCACCCATGTCTACCACCGCCCCCACCCCCCAGGCACCAGGAGCAGCCTCCACCAGGCCCCCACTCATGTCTCCCATCATCCCCACCCCCCAGCCACCAGGGGCAGCCTCCACCAGGCTCCCACCCATGTCTACCATCACCTCCACCCCCCAGCAGTGCAGGCGCAGCCTCCACCAGGCCCCCACTCATGTCTCCCTGCACCCCCAACCCCCAGCAGTGCAGGGGCAGCCTCCACCAGGCCCCCACCCATGTCCAACTCATGTCTCCCTGCACCCCCACCCCCCAGCCACCAGGGGCAGCCTCTACCAGGCCCCCACTCATGTCTCCCATCACCCCCACCCCCCAGCAGTGCAGGGGCAGCCTCCACCAGGCCCCCACCCATGTCTACCACCACCCCCACCCCCAGGCACCAGGGGCAGCCTCCACCAGGCCCCCACCCATGTCTACCACCACCCCCACCCCCCAGCCACCAGGGGCCGCCTCCACCAGGCCCCCACCCATGTCTACCACCACCCCCACCCCCCAGCCACCAGGGGCAGCCTCCACCAAGCCCCCACTCATGTCTCCTATCACCCCCTCCCCCCAGCCACCAGGGGCAGCCTCCACCAGGCCCCCACTCATGTCTCCCATCACCCCCACACCCAGCAGTGCAGGGGCAGTCTCCACCAGGCTCCCACACATGTCCCCCTGCACCCCCAACCCCCAGCCACCAGGGGCAGCCTCCACTAGGCCCCCAATCATGTCTCCCATCACCCCCACCACCCAGCAGTGCAGGGGCTTCCTCCACCAGGCCCCCACTCATGTCTCCCATCACCCCAACCCCCAGCAGTGCAGGGGCAGCCTCCACCAGGCCCCCACCCATGTCTACCACCACCCCCACCCCCCAGCCACCAGGAGCAGCCTCCACCAGGCCCCCACTCATGTCTCCCATCACCCCCACCCCCCAGCAGTGCAGGGGCAGCCTCCACCAGGCCCCACCCATGTCTTCCACCACCCCCACCCCCCAGCCACCAGGGGCAGCCACCACCAGGCCCCCACTCATGCCTCCCATCACCCCCACCCCCCAGCAGTGCAGGGGCAGCCTCCACCAGGCCCCCACTCATGTCTCCCTGCACTCCCATCCCCCAGCAGTGCAGGGGCAGCCTCCACCAGCCCCCCACCCATGTCTACCACCACCCCCACCCCACAGCAGTGCAGGGGCAGCCTCCACCAGGCCCCCACTCATGTCTCCCATCACCCCCACCCCCCAGCAGTGCAGGGGCAGCCCCACCAGGTCCCCACTCATGTCCAACTCATGTCTCCCTGCACCCCCAGCAGTGCAGGGGCAGCCTCCACCAGGCTCCCACACATGTCCCCCTGCACCCCCACCCCCCAGCCACCAGGGGCAGCCTCCACCAGACCCCCACTCATGTCTCCCATCACCCCCACCCCCCAGCAGTGCAGGGGCAGCCTCCACCAGGCCCCCACCCATGTCTACCACCACCCCCACCCCCCAGTCACCAGGGGCAGCCTCCACCAGGCCCCCACTCATGTCTCCCATCACCCCCAACCCCCAGCAGTGCAGGGGCAGCCTCCACCAGGCCCCCACTCATGTCCAACTCATGTCTCCCATCACCCCCACCCCCCAGCAGTGCAGGGGCAGCCCCCACCAGGCTCCCACCCATGTCTACCACCACCCCCACCCCCCTAGCCATCAGGGGCAGCCTCCACCAGGCTCCCATCCATATCTTCCACCCCCCACCCCCCAACAGTGCAGGGGCAGCCTCCACCAGGCCCCCACTCATGTCCAACTCATGTCTCCCATCACCCCCACCCCCCAGCAGTGCAGGGGCAGCCTCCACCAGGCTCCCACCCATGTCTACCACCACCCCCACCCCCCCAGCCATCAGGGGCAGCCTCCACCAGGCTCCCACCCATGTCTACCACCATCTCCACCCCCCAGCCACCATGGGCAGCCACCACCAGGCCCCCACTCATGTCTCCCATCACCCCCATCCCCCAGCAGTGCAGGGGCATCCTCCACCAGGCCCCCACTCATGTCTCCCTGCAACCCCACCCCCCAGCAGCGCAGGGGCAGCCTCCACCAGGCCCCCACCCATGTCTACCACCACCCCCACCCCCCAGCCACCAGGGGCAGCCTCCACGAGGCCCCCACTCATGTCTCCCATCACCCCCACCCCCCAGCAGTGCAGGGGCAGCCTCCACCAGGCTCCCACCCATGTCCCCCTGCACCCCCACCGTCCAGCCGTGCAATTTGCCTGGGTACGTGTACTTCGGGGTGCACAGGAAGTTCCACACGCGATTGGCCTGGGTACGTGTACTACGGAGTGCGCGGGAAGTTCCACACACGATTGGCCTGGGTACGTGTACTACGGCGTGCGCGGGAGGTTCCACACGCGATTGGCCTGGGTACATGTACTTTGGGGTGCGCGGGAAGTTCCACACGCGATTGGCGTGGGTAAGTGTACTACGGGGTGCGTGGGAGGTTTCACACGCGATTGGCCTGGGTACATGTACTTCGGGTGCACGGGAAGTTCCACACGCGATTGGCCTGGGTACGTGTACTTCGGGGTGCGCGTGAACTTCCACACGCGACTGGGCCTGTGAGAGTGGGGTACGTGTATTCCAGGGGTGGGCGGGAATATTTACTCGCGACTGGGCCTGGGAGAGCGTGCTACGTGTATTCCTGGGGTGGGCGGGAAGATTCACACGGTCAAAAATAAATGGTCCAATCCTGAAACACGTACGCCAGCATGAAGCAGGTGTACGTCGACCCGCGCAGCATAAAAGTGTGTGCAAACAACAAACAAGCTCATATGCCAGGATGAATATACCGTTCCTAGCAGCAGTGGCCGTGGGTTACCAAAGGAGGAGGAGGAGGATAGTGAGGGCCAGAATTTTCACTCCCAGAACCAGCCTTTTTGGGATGCCTGATGACCAGGTGTATGGGCGGTACAGGTTTCCACCACACATAATACTGGACCTGGTCAGTGAGTGGGGGGATGACCTCACATCACCCACCCTGAGCTCCCAAGCACTCAGCCCCCTGGAGAAGGTCCTCAATGTACTGCACTTCTTGGCCACAGGATCATTTCAGCGGACAAGTGCCATAGTGGGTGGGGTGTCACAGGCCACGCAGTCATGCTGCCTACACCAGGTCTTGAACATCATCTCTGCACGCCCATCAGTCCTTAGGCACATATACCTGCCCAGGACACCTGCAGAAAGGCAGGCTGCCACCCTCGATTTCTACAGTATGGCACAATTCCCAAAAGTGCTAGGTGCCATTGACTGCACCCATGTGGCACTACGTCCCCCCAGGGCATCTGAGCACATCTATAGGAACCTCAAGCACTGGCATTCCATCAACGTGCGGGTAGCATGTAATGCTAAGGGAATCATCACCTCAGTATATGCCAACTATCCAGGGTCCACCCATGACAGCTTCATTTACCGAATGTCTACCCTAAGCCGGGACCTAGAAGCAGGGCGGCATGGCGATACATGGCTGCTTGGTGAGTATGAATGCCACTGCACATGCATGCATGTCAGATGCAGAGTTATGTCACTACCCCACTAATGATACCCATCACCTCCTCACCAGGGGACAGTGCCTACCCTCTGAGCACCCACATGATGACGCCAATTCGGAACCCCATCACGCCTCCAGAGGTAAGATACAACACAGCCCATATTGCAACCTGGGGAATAGTGGAGCGCACATTCGGAGTGCTCAAGTCACGCTTTCGCTCCCTTGACCGTTCTGGCGGGCAGCTGTTATATGCGCCCCCAGTAGTGTGCAGGATCATAGTGGCAGCATGTGTCCTGCACAATGTTGCAACACGCCGGGGCCTGGCTGTGGACATGGTGGTGCCCCCACATCCCCAACCACATGCACGCCCGCTGCGCATGGGAGGGGAGAGGGCACGGGGTGAGGCAGCCCGTACGCAGTTGGTGGCTAATTACTTCACATAGAAATCACACCCCAGTGGAGTGCACACAGCCCTGGCACATACCATCTGATAAGCAATGATGACTCGACCTGACAATTAAGACGAACAAAGGGACAGTCAACTGTCAGAACCATAGCAGCCTGAGATTGTTCATGTGGAAGTGTCACAATGTGTGCATCCCTACCTACACAAACACCACCAATGCAGTGTCATCAAAAGACAATTCCATGCTGCAGAAATGAATACCCACTCGCAAAATACGACATGAAACAGTGCCATGTCACCCAACCCCTCCCCGGCACGGCCACACAACACACCATGGCATGTCATGCAATGTGAGAGGAAAGAAATTAATCCCCACAACATGCTCCAAGTGTCATCAGCTACAGTGTCCCTAATGGAAACATGTCCACACATGAAATGCTCACAGTAATGCAGGACCTACAACACACATTACCAAATACTTACCAAGAATACCAATCACCTACACAACCTCCAACCTACCTTAAACATGACATTACAGACTTAAAAATGTGGTAGCCTCACTACCTGATGATGCCAGCCCTCCGAACACTTCCAAGTATACAGTGTTAGCGCCACGCAAGAGTGTAGGTGCACTGCTTACAACATGGACTCCAGTTTCAAGGTGGACCGCAATGTGAAGACATGAGGAATACACCTGCAAATTAGGAGGATGAGATGGATGCAGAGGCACATATCAATACACCATGCAGTGTACAATACAACAACAATATGCACTGTGAATGTATACACAGTATTGACTACAGACTGCCCACACAGCTCATGGGAGTCCAATGTCACCATGTACGTCAATGTCACTTGGGCACACCCTTTGCAAGCCCATGGAAAAGGGAAGCAGGAGGGGTGTGTGACGCAAAAACCCAAGCATCTGAACCAAATTCATGACAAGCCTGCATGTGCCCAGCCACAATGCAGCGTATGCCCACAGGAGACACACAAGGCAACACACTGTCCCAAAAAAACAAAAACAAAAATCAAAAATGGCCATCAATGGGCCTGGGGGGGGGTGGGGGAGGCCACCAAGGAGGTCTGAGGACAGGTTGCACACCAAAACCCACCTGTGTGGATCTTGCGAAAAAAAAAACACCTCTATGGGCTCATGGCCTACACGGCTACCCTATTGTGGGAGTATCACTGCTGTCGCTCTCCTCACCCTCTGCAGCTGCATCAGGAGGTGGTGGCACTATGGGAGGCAGCCCACGCAAAGCCCTAGTCTGTTGGCTGCAAGCATGCGGGTGTGGTAGGTCTCGTTCTGGAGGATAAGTGTGCGGAGGTCTCCATGCAACAACTCACGGGATGCCCTGACCTCCGCCCTAGTTGCCTGCATCTCAGCTGAGAGTGTACGTGTGAGATGCTCCAGCTGCTGTTCTGTCCTTCTGTTTGTTGAAGCCTCAAGCTCAACAAGAGTCGTCCTGAGGTGAAGGAGTTCCACCCTCAGGGCTTCCCTGTGGCCCTGGGACTCTATGGAAATGGCTTCCTGCAGAGTCGCCAGTGCCGCCCGCCTGTCCCTGTCGGACGCCAACATGTCCTCCCTGTGTGACTGGCAGATGGAGTCGGTTGCCTGCTGTAGTCGCTACATCAGCCTTTCGGGGGGACAATGGAAGTGGCCACCCTATCCATGGCCTGAGCCATCATCTCTGATGATGCTGCCTGTTGGGTTGCCATACCATATATGGATTGCTCCCATGCGGTATTGCCAGGTGGCTGACGGCCACCACGTCGGCGGGCACCACACCTGTCTGGGGCAAAGCGAACTGCGCCTTGCTGTGCCGGCACTGCCTGAGGCTGCAGGACTGCATTCCCCCTCTGATCTGCTGGCCCAGGAACAGGATCAGATGTCGCGGAGTGTGACCCTGCATCCATAACCACCAAAGTCGTACCTGCCAACACTGACATCCCCATTGAGGGTTCTAACCCTGGTGCAGGTGGGTCGGACAGAACAGAATCCCTCCCAGGAACACTCACCTGCGACGGCACATAGGTCTCATCATCCGAATCGACACCTGAATACAGCTTGGGGGAGGTGCAGCCAGAGACACCCCTGGAGAGCACGACCTGCAGCAGTTGTGGGTTCTCACCCACCACCACACCACGTCCCTCACTGGTGGTCGGTCGGCCCTCAGACCCCTCCTGGGTCTGCACCATCTTCACAACCCCAGCAGTATCAAGTGCGGTGTCCAGTCAACTGGTCGACAACAAACTGGTCGACTGCAATTTGGTCGACACCATTTGGTCGAATGCCAAATGGTCGAATTTTTTTTTTTTTTTATATATATATGTGTTTTGTGGGTTTTCGTGTGGGGAAAAAAAAAAAAAGAAAAAAAAGGGGGTTGGGGGGGGGGGGGGGGGGACCCCCCCAAAAAAAACCAAAAAATGGGTAAAAAAAAATAAATAAAAAAAATTCGACCATTTGGCATTCGACCAAATGGTGTCGACCAATTGTCCTGTCGACCAAATGTTTTCGACCATTTGACTGGTAACCGATGCGTCATCCCCTGCAAAGACATAAAAGAAAACAAATGGAAACAGGCATTAGCACTATGGCACACAATTAGGGCTGAGAGGCTACAGAAACAGTACTTGATTGACACATGTCCCACATGACTAAAACCCTCCCATGCATGCACCGTCACTGCGCGTGAAGGGGAGGCAGATGGCACACATTGATGACACCAAGATGGGAGATGAACACATTTGCTGCATGCTGCCTACCAGTGGCATCACACATTGGCCAGTGATTGGCAGGTCAAATACACATGCCATCACACAGATGGCATGTACCCTAGCCATGAAGTGAAGAGCGAGAGGAGGTCACCAATCGTTCATTCAGTCCAGTTTGCTCATGTAATTGATTTTTTCATTAAAATGGTTCAAATGTTTAACCTGCAGCTGCCAGTCCAAAATGGTCCAATAGCACAGGGACATGTCTAAACTAATCATGTCCAGGAAACTAAGCCAGTCCACTGTACCATAGCCATGTCAGACATGTGTAATAGGACTGAGAAATCCCGAGTAAAAGTGGTGGTATGCAAACAATCTGCCTGAATAAACATAGGTAAATAAGCAACAATGTTGTGGCAAGATGACACTCCAAGGGCAACTGGCGTGGTGTTGGGCTGGATGTCTAATGTTGGCAGAAGGGATGCTGCTATACCCAAATGCTGGTGCCAAGAATGTATAGGAAGAGGCACATGGGTGACCCAAACCATTTAGGCACACACACCCTCACCTGGCACCCAAACAGAAGCCCTCCCACACACACCATGCACATGGATGACACACACATGCATGTGCACTCACCGGACAATGCCTCGTAATCTGCCAGTTCTCCCACGCCTTGAATCTGTTCCTCCGTGACGTAGGTCCCAGCAACCTGCTCATGTGGAGTGAGTTCTATGTCGTCTGCTGGAGACCCACCTCCAGTCACTAGAGTTGCGGCATGACTTGAGGCCAGTTTATTCTTTGCCCTGCGCTTCAGGTCATTCCAGCGCTTGTAGCATTCATTAGCTGTGCGCCTCACGATTCCAAGGGCACTTATGATGTCCGCAATGGTCTGCCAGTGTGCCTGACGTTGTGTGGGTGTGGTCTTGGATCCTGCAACAATCACCATTTCGTGGTCATGTGTGGACACATTCTCTACAAGTGCATTCAGTTCGGCCTCATTGAAGCTGGGCTTCCTTGACGGGCCGGACTGTGTAGCCGTGTCTGGGGCATCAGCCTCTACTGGAAGAGCACTCTTCCTCTTCTGCTTGGAAGGTGGTGGGGATCCTGAGTGTCCTACGCCGTTCTGGACACTAGGGGCAGGAGCGTGGGATTGGACACTCAGCATGGGAGTTGGTGCAGGCATTAGCTCAAGTGTGATGGTGTCAGGGGGAATGTCAGCATGATGGACTTGGACCGACACTGTCCTGGCTGGGTGTGTGAGAGGTGGGGTGGATGGAGCCGCAGCTGCCCCTGCAGCCTCCCCAGCCTGCCTATGCGCGGCAGCAGATGACCTAGCTGCCCCTGATCCACGTGGCCTGATGACACCAACGTTCACCGGCACACGTGGCCTAGACCTGCTGACCTAGAAGTCAGCCATGGAGTCACCCTGTGCCAGGTCTGGTTCCACAGTGGGCTGGTCCAACAAGGGCTGAGCATGGATGGTGTTAGCCACGTTAACCTCAACCAGGGGGGGGGGCATGAGTGTACACATGGGGGGCTAGGGGCACCCTGCAAGTCATGGCCACGTCCCCTACCGGATCCACCACGGCCACCACTTGGGGCTCGGCCACCTTTGCCACCCTTACGGCTTGGTCGCCTCCCAGCCATGGCACTGATGTTATTGTGCGTATGGGAGTCGATGTGAACTATTGTCTTGGGCAATTGGGGGTCAAAGGGGTTGGGTACCAGATGGTAATCGTACCCTAGTGCTCTAGCAAGGCTGTATGTCACCCCTGGGGTAAGATGACGGGTCACGCAATGCACAGGCACCCCAAAAAAGGGAAGTAAGGTGCATGCAACCCCTCCTAGACCACGTGTGTGGAAAAATAAACCTGCACTACGCTGTGGCACCCAGAAACACAAGAATGAACGTATGCGTTTCACACAAAGCCTAGAATGACCTCTGAAGGGGTACGCGACACACGGGGCAAGCACAGATGTTAAATACGTGCGCGACTCACCGTCTGCCAGGAACAAAAGCGTGAAAAATATGCGCGTGTGCGCGTTGGCAACACCCCCGCCAAAAGAAGAATTGTACGCTGTCTGAGGAGACAGGACAACAGTAGAAGGGAACGCTGTTTGAGGAAACATGCCCAGGAAAAAGAGGAAAAGAGAAAAAGCTGTCAGAGGTAACAGGGAGTACGAACTGGAAACGCCGTGAAGTAAATCTCGTGTGAACCGACAAGAAGTACAGATTTCACCCACTCGCTCTCCACGAAAAGCACGTACAAGGAAATGGTGTTCTACACATACCTTTTATAGACACGTCACAGACGCGCATACGCAATGAGGCCATTTCCACCAATTACGCGCTTGCTTTGACACTCGGACATGTATCTCTTTTTTTTTACACGCGCCATTCTCTACGGCCATGCGCGTGACGTCACAGCTGCGCATGGTGGCCTTTGGGCCAATGAAATCGCATATGCGAGCACACGTGGTAAACCTGCATGTCCGAGTGTCATCGCGTGTAATCGGAGGGAAGTGAGCGTACACGCGATTGGCCTGGGTACGTGTATTTCTGGGGTGCGCAGGAAGTTTCACACGCGATTGGTGGAAATCCACGTGTACTCTGTCATCATGTGTAATGAGGGAAACACCCGCGCGTGTCACGTCACAGACGTGCATACGCGCTAAGGGCCTTTCCTCGATTTACATGCAGACGTGCAGGATTTTCAGGTGCCAAATCACTCCGTATAAGCTGGCAACGCGTAAGCACACGGAAGACCACGCTCCTGCCCACAAGGCCGAATTACTGCCCCCAGAGCCCCGAGCACGCTCCCACCTGCCATCTGCTGCTGCCTGACTGCCTGCTGCCCACGTGCCCTGCCATTTGCTGCCTGCACATCAGCCAAGGGTGCTGTTGCTGTGACCACCCCTGCTGGAACCGAAGACTCCCGACTGGGATTCCATCGCTCCACAGCCCAGCCCCAGGACCCAGTTGCCCACCCACTCCTGCCTCTGGGGTTGTCATGTCAGGCACTGCAACATCTGGCACCACTGACAACCCCCGGTCAGAGAGGCAGAGGGGCACCAGCTTCAGTGCCAGGGAAGTTGGTGTCCTGGTGGAGCAAGTCCTAGGGCAGTATGATGCCCTCTACGGAAGTGTGCGCGCCGACAAGGAAGGACGGACTCGGATCTGGACGGACATCGTGGCTGCCATCAACGCGGAGGGGGTGGCATTCCGCGACTTCCAACATGTCAAGAAGCGCTGGGAGGACTTCACGTCCAGGACCCTGAACAAGGCCCGGCGCCTCTTGAAGGCAGCGGATGCTAAGGGGCGCCGGGGCCACTTGTCGGAAGATCAGATGAGGGTCCTGGAACGCATATCCCCAGCGCTCCACGTCCAGGTCCTTGAGAGGCAGACCCGTCTGGAGTCGAGCGGTAAGTGTACATGCATCATGATTGTAAGATGTGCGTGTGGTGATGTGCCAGTAGTGTGCCAGTTGCACATCTGTTTGTATGGGGCCGAGTATGGGTGGGGGTGTACAGGACAGTGAGGCTAACACATGCGAGGGCTGTCATGTGTGAGACATGGATGGTGCTTGTGTGTGTAGGTTTGCATGCCAAATGCAGTTGTGTGGGCACACATGTTTGGATGAATGTGTATGTAAGTGGGCATGTTCGTGATGTCACGCATGTATGTTGTTTTCAGCTGCATTTATCAGCACTGTGTACATGTGCATGTGTGTGTATTTGACAAGGGTGCAACAGTGATGCAACATGGATGCATGTGACAGCGGGATGTGGAAGCCTGATTGGCAGATGTGACATGGATGCCCATCGGAACACTGCGACAGTTGGCTGAGGGATACACATGCATGAAAGTGTGGTGGTGTGCGAGCATGTGTAGTGCACTCCCTGTGTTGCATGTGATGTCTGGCTCACCTTTGCCTGCTCATGCTGTTGTATGTGTATGGATGGTGCTGGCAGTTGCGATGTGGCTGTGGTATTGCTCATGTGTGCAAGTTGAAATGACATGTGTGTTGCCGATTGTGATGCCATGTCTGAGGTTTGCCAATGCAACTCATGTGCAACTTTCATGTGTGTATGTGTCCATTGTACAGTACCCTGATGCCTGTGTTTTATTTCTCCCTCTCTGCAGCGTCAACTGATGAAGAGGGCGGAGAAGGTGCTGTGGAGCAAAGCGGCGGGGATCGCACTGCCAGCCGGAGACGCAAGGCACGGCTCCCCTCCCAGGTTGTGATCTCGTCGGGGAGTGAGGAGTCTGGTGCCGCGTCCCAGGCCGCAGCTGCCGGGTGGAGGTCCAAGAGGCGGAGGTCGGAGTTGGACTCCTCGGCAGCAAAAGGGGCAGCTGGGACCCCACAGGGCCCAACGGGGGAAGATGGCACGGAGTCATCCAGGTTGGTGGGGGGTTTGGTGGAGGAGGGGGCCATGCAAGCAACAGAGACGGGGTCTGGAGGTGGGGATTCCACTGGTGCTAGTGGTGCAGTGCAGGACCAGGGACAGGAGGCAGCACAGGTCGCCGCGGAGGTGCCTGTGTGCAATCCTGTCCCTGATCCTGTCACTGCATCATCTTGCACCAGCAGGGATGCCTACGTCCAGACCCGTTTTCAGGCAGGGGATGAGCTCAAGACAACTGGCCTTCCTCTGCCTGCGGATGTGGCTATCCGGGTCCGGGTTGAGCCTGTCCTGACTGGTGTGGCGTTGCGTCAACGGGCCATGCGAGGTGACCTGCAGTCTTTTCATGAGGAGACTGCACGTCATCTCGAATGGCTCGTTGACCGCGTCGGCCTACTGCGACAGGTCACCCAGGCCGGATTCCTCCGTTTGATGGGGCTTGCTACGACCCCCTCCTCAACTGAACCCCCTATGCGCCAGTCGTCCTCCGTGCCATCTTCCCACCCATCAGTCACCTGGGTGCCCTGTGGAGCTGCCTCTGATGGTGCGGCCAGGCTGGTGGAGGAGGCATCCCTGCCACAGTCGGGAGTCGGACGTCCAGCAGGGGTGGCCACATCAACGACTGCACCCCAGCCAGTGGAGGATGTGCAGGCAGCAGGAGGCAGTGCACGGGCAGAGGCGCAGCAGCAGCAACGTGGCGGAGCCATGATGGCTCGGGGCCTTCCACATCGGAGGGGCAGGCATCGGCCGGAGGGCAGGAGGACCCAGGACGGGAAGTGTCTTCGATGTGGCAGCGGTTGGGCCACGCCATAGATGCGGAGCGGCAGCAGACGGAAGAGGCACGGCTCACGATGGTCAGGGCGGAGAACTCCATGCGGAGGGCCCTAAGGCGTGCCGCGTGCCTCGAGGCAATCCGCAGGGAGTTTGGGGGGAACATATGGGCGGCCCTGCGGACTCTCGGGCCATGGAGGAGGAGCGCCTCTGGGACATTGAGCAGGAGTTCGATGATGCCCTGGCCCGGAACATCCCGAAGTGAGCCGTCGGACTAGCCCGCTGCACTTGTAAATAGTTCTATAGTTAGTGTTAGGTTTCCTTTGGTTTAGCATTTTTTTTGGACCTTCTGGACAATGGGCCACATTTTTGTATATTGTTATTTTTTTTAGGTAGTGTTATTAGATAGGTTTCATTTCTTCGGTTGGGATCATGGACCCTGGATTGTTTATCTGTACATAGTTGACTTTTGGATTTTCAATTTTTATTATGATTTCGCCATGGAGCAATGGTTTTCGATTTTAATTTTCCATTGGATTTACTTTTGTGGACTGTGACTTTGGACAACTTTCCTTTGCATTATGATTTGTGGTTTTGCATTATTTCACGGACCTGCTGTTTTTTTTTTATTTTTTATTTCTATTATTGTTTGTTTATTTTTGATTCAATTTATGTTGCTTTTAATACATAAGTTCAATGGGTAGTATCTCATTGATTTCATGCATTTCATGATATGGGTTTTGACATTCACTGACACCCATTGGGTGTATGTGAGGGACATGTGTTAATTTCCAAACTTGCAATTGGGCTTCTATCATGTTTTTGCCATTTCCAAGTGGGTGGATGCAATACTCGGGTGGGTGTTTGGCATTTGGAGGCTGACCATAAGGGCCAGGGATCTACATTGTGGTGATATATTGGCTGGGGGACATGAGTGGGGGCTTGGTGGAGGCTGCCCCTGGTGGCTGGGGGGTGGGGGTGGTGGGAGACATGAGTGGGGGCCTGGTGGAGGCTGCCCCTGGTGGCTGGGGGTGGGGGTGGTGGTAGACATTAGTGGGGGCCTGGTGGAGGCTGCCCCTGCACTGCTGGGGGGTGGGGGTGGTGGGAGCCATGAGTGGGGGCCTTGTGGAGGCTGCCCCTGCACTGCTGGGGGTGGTGGTAGACATGGGTGGGGGCCTGGGGGAGGCTGCCCCTGGTGGCTGGGGGGGTGGGGTGGTGGGAGACATGACTGGGGGCCTGGTGGAGGCTGCCCCTGCACTGCTGGGGGGTGGGGGGTGGGAGACATGAGTGGGGGCCTGGTGGAGGCTGCCCCTGCACTGCTGGGGGGTGGGGGTGGTGGTAAACATGGGTGGGGCCTGGTGGAGGCTGCCCCTGGTGGCTGGGGGGTGGGGGTGATAGGGGACATGAGTGGGGGCCTGGTGGAGGCTGCCCCTGGTGGCTGGGGGGTGGGGGTGATAGGGGACATGAGTGGGGGCCTGGTGGAGGCTGCCCCTGCACTGCTGGGGGGTGGGGGTGGTGGTAGACATGGGTGGGGGCCTGGTGGAGGCTGCCCCTGGTGGCTGGGGGGTGGGGGTGCAGGGAGACATGAGTGGGGGCCTGGTGGAGGCTGCCCCTGCACTGCTGGGGGGTGGGGGTGGTGGGAAACATGAGTGGGGGTCTGGTGTAGGCTGCCCCTGCACTGCTGGGGGGTGGGGGTGGTGGGAGACATGAGTGGGGGCCTGGTGGAGGCTGCCCCTGCACTGCTGGGGGGTGGGGGTGGTGGTAGACATGGGTGGGGGCCTGGTGGAGGCTGCCCCTGGTGGCTGGGGGGTGGGGATGGTGGGAGACATGAGTGGGGGCCTGGTGGAGGCTGCCCCTGCACTGCTGGGGGGTGGGGGTGGTGGGAAACATGAGTGGGGGCCTGGTGGAGGCTGCCCCTGCATTGCTGGGGGGTGGGGGTGCAGGGAGACATGAGTGGGGGCCTGGTGGAGGCTGCCTCTGGTGGCTGTGGGGTGGGGGTGGTGGGAGACATGAGTGGGGGCCTGGTGGAGGCTGCCCCTGCACTGCTGGGGGTTGGGGGTGGTGGGAGACATGAGTGGGGGCCTGGTGGAGGCTGCCCCTGCACTGCTGGGGGGTGGGGGTGGTGGTAGACATGGGTGGGGGCCTGGTGGAGGCTGCTCCTGGACTGCTGGGGGGTGGGGGTGGTGGGAGACATGAGTGCGGGCCTGGTGGAGGCTTCCCCTGCACTGCTGGGGGGTGGGGGTGGTGGTAGACATGGGTGGGGGCCTCGTGGAGGCTGCCTCTGGTTGCTGGAGGGTGGGGGTGCAGGGAGACATGAGTGGGGGCCTGGTGGAGGCTGCCCCTGGTGGCTGGGGGGTGGGTGTGGTGGGAGACATGAGCGGGGGCATGGTGGAGGCTGCCCCTGCACTGCTGGGGGGTGGAGGTGGTGGTAGACATGGGTGGGGGCCTCGTGGAGGCTGCCTCTGGTGGCTGGGGGGTGGGGGTGCAGGGAGACATGAGTGGGGGCCTGGTGGAGGCTGCCCCTGCACTGCTGGGGGGTGGGGGTGGTGGTAGACATGGGTGGGGGCCGGGCGGAGGCTGCCCCTGGTGGCTGGGGGGTGGGGATGATAGGGGACATGAGTGGGGGCCTGGTGGAGGCTGCCCCTGGTGGCTGTGGGGTGGGGGTGATAGGGGACATGAGTGGGGGCCTGGTGGAGGCTGCCCCTGCACTGCTGGGGGGTGGGGGTTCAGGGAGACATGAGTGGGGGCCTGGTGGAGGCTGCCCCTGCACTGCTGGGGGGTGGGGGTGGTGGTAGACATGGGTGGGGGCCTGGTGGAGGCTGCCCCTGGTGGCTGGGGGGTGGGGGTGCAGGGATGCATGAGTGGGGGCCTGGTGGAGTCTGCCCTTGCACTGCTGGGGGGTGGGGATGTGGGAGACATGAGTGGGGGCCTGGTGGAGGCTGCCCCTGCACTGCTGCTGGGTGGGGTGGTGGTAGACATGGGTGGGGGCCTGGTGGAGGCTGCCCCTGGTGGCTGGGGGGTGGGGGTGCAGGGAGACATGAGTGGGGGCCTGGTGGAGGCTGCCCCTGCACTGCTGGGGGCTGGGGGTGGTGGGAGACATGAGAGGGGGCCTGGTGCAGGCTGCCCCTGCACTGCTGGGGGGTGGGGGTGGTGGTAAACATGGGTGGGGGCCTGGTGGAGGATGCCCCTGGTGGCTGGGGGGTGGGGGTGATAGGGGACATGAGTGGGGGCCTGGTGGAGGCTGCCCCTGCACTGCTGGGTGGCGGGGGTAGTGGTAGACATGGGTGGGGGCCTGGTGGAGGCTGCCCCTGGTGGCTGGGGCATGGGGGTGATAGGGGACATGAGTGGGGGCCTGGTGGAGGCTGCCCCTGGTGGCTGGGGGGTGGGGGTGATAGGGGACATGAGTGGGGGCCTGGTGGAGGCTGCCCCTGCACTGCTGGGGGTGGGGGTGCAGGGAGACAAGAGTGGGGGCCTGGTGGAGGCTGCCCCTGCACTGCTGGTGGGTGGGGGTGGTGGTAGACATGGGTGGGGTCTGGTGGACGCTGCCCCTGGTGGCTTGGTGGTGGGGGTGCAGCGAGACATGAGTGTGGGCCTGGTGGAGGCTGCCCCTGCACTGCTGGGGTTTGGGGGTGGTGGGAGACATGAGTGGGGGCCTGGTGGAGGCTGCCCCTGCACTGCTGGGGGGTGGGGGTGGTGGTAGACATGGCCGGAGGCCAGGTGGAGGCTGCCCCTGGTGGCTGGGGGGTGGGGGTGCAGGGAGACATGAGTGCGGGCCTGGTGGAGGCTTCCCCTGCAATGCTGGGGGTTGGGGGTGGTGGGAGACATGAGTGGGGGCCTGGTGGAGGCTGCCCCTGCACTGCTGGGGGGTGGGGGTAGTGGTAGACATGGGTGGGGGCCTGGTGGAGGCTGCCCCTGGTGGCTGGGGGGTGGAGGTGATAGGGGACATGAGTGGGGGCCTGGTGGAGGCTACCCCTGGTGGCTGGGGGGTGGTGGGAGACATGAGTGGGGGCCTGGTTGAGGCTGCCCCTGGTGGCTGGGGGGTGGGGGTGCAGGGAGACATGAGTGGGGGCTTGGTGGAGGCTGCCCCTGGTGGCTGGGGGGTGGGGGTGGTGGGAGACATGAGTGGGGGCCTGGTGGAGGCTGCCCCTGCACTGCTGGGGGGTGGGGGTGCAGGGAGACATAAGTGGGGGCCTGGTGGAGGCTGCCCCTGGTGGATGGGGGGTGGGGGTGGTGTGAGACATGAGTGGGGGCCTGGTGGAGGCTGCCCCTGCACTGCTGGGGGGTGGGGGTGGTGTGAGACATGAGTGGGGGCCTGGTGGAGGCTGCCCCTGGTGGCTGGGGGGTGGGGGTGGTGGGAGACATGAGCGGGGGCCTGGTGGAGGCTGCCCCTGCACTGCTGGGGGGTGGGGGTGGTGGGAGACATGAGTGGGTCCCTGGTGGAGGCTGCCCCTGCACTGCTGGGGGGTGGGGGTGCAGGGAGACATGAGTGGGGGCCTGGTGGAGGCTGCCCTGCACTGCTGGGGGGTGGGGGTGGTGGTAGACATGGTTGGGGGCCTGGTGGAGGCTTCCCCTGGTGGCTGGGGAGTGGGGGTGGTGGGAGACATGAGTGGGGGCCTGGTGGAGGCTGCCCCTGCATTGCTGGGGAGTGGGGGTGCAGGGAGACATGAGTGGGGGCCTGGTGGATGCTGCCCCTGGTGGCTGGGGGGTGGGGGTGGTGGGAGACATGCGTGGGGGCCTGGTGGAGGCTGCCCCTGCACTGCTGGGGGGTGGGGGTGGTGGTAGACATGGGTGGGGGCCTGGTGGATGATGCCTCTGGTGGCTGGGGGGTGGGGGTGATAGGGGACATGAGTGGGGGCCTGGTGGAGGCTGCCCCTGATGGCTGTGGGGTGGGGGTGATAGGGGACATGAGTGTGGGCCTGGTGGAGGCTGCCCCTGCACTGCTGGGGGTTGGGGGTGCAGGGAGACATGAGTGGGGGCCTGGTGGAGGCTGCCCCTGCACTGCTGGGGGGTGGGGGTGGTGGTAGACATGGGTGGGGGCCTGGTGGAGGCTGCCCCTGGTGGCTGGGGGGTGTGGGTTCAGGGAGACATGAGTGGGGGCCTGGTGGAGGCTGCCCCTGCACTGCTGGGGGGTGGGGGTGGTGGGAGACATGCGTGGGGGCCTGGTGGAGGCTGCCCCTGCACTGCTGGGGGGTGGGGGTGGTGGGAGACATGAGTGGGGGCCTGGTGGAGGCTGCCCCTGCACTGCTGGGGGGTGGAGGTGGTGGTAGACATGGGTGGGGGCCTGGTGGAGGCTGCCCCTGGTGGCTGGGGGGTGTGGGTTCAGGGAGACATGAGTGGGGGCCTGATGGAGGCTGCCCCTGCACTGCTGGGGGGTGGGGGTGGTGGGAGTCATGAGTGGGGGCCTGGTGGAGGCTGCCCCTGCACTGCTGCGCGGTGAGGGTGGTGGTAGACATGGGTGGGGGCCTGGTGGAGGCTGCCCCTGGTGGCTGGGGGGTGGGGGTGCAGGGAGACATGAGTGGGTTCCTGGTGGAGGCTGCCCCTGCACTGCTGGGGGGTGGGGGTGGTGGGAGACATGAGTGGGGGCCTGGTGGAGGCTGCCCCTGCACTGCTGGGGGGTGGGGGTGGTGGTAGACATCGGTGGGGGCCTGGTGGAGGCTGCCCCTGGTGGCTGGGTGGTGGGGGTGAAAGGGGACATGAGTGGGGGCCTGGTGGAGGCTGCCCCTGCACTGCTGGGTGGTGGGGGTGGTGGTAGACATGGGTGGGGGCCTGGTGGAGGCTGCCCCTGGTGGCTGGGGGGTGGGGGTGAAAGGGGACATGAGTGGAGGCCTGGTGGAGGCTGCCCCTGCACTGCTGGGTGGTGGGGGTGGTAGTAGACATGGGTGCGGGCCTGGTGGAGGCTGCCCCTGGTGGCTGGGGCGTGTGGGTGATAGGGGACATGAATGGGGGCCTGGTGGAGGCTGCCCCTGTTGGCTGGGGGGTGGGGGTGATAGGGGACATGAGTGGGGGCCTGGTGGAGGCTGCCCCTGCACTGCTGGGGGGTGGGGGTGCAGGGAGACATGAGTGGGGGCCTGGTGGAGGCTGCCCCTGCACTGCTGCGGGGTGGGGGTGGTGGTAGACATGGGTGGGGGCCTGGTGGAGGCTGCCCCTGGTGGCTGGGGGGTGGGGGTGCAGGGAGACATGAGTGGGGGACTGGTGGAGGCTGCCCCTGCACTGCTGGGGGGTGGGGGTGGTGGGAGTCATTAGTGGGGGCCTGGTGGAGGCTGCCCCTGCACTGCTGGGAGGTGGGGGTTGTGGTAGACATGGGTGGGGGCTTGGTGGAGGCTGCCCCTGGTGGCTGGGGGGTGGGGGTGCAGGGAGACATGAGTGGGGGCCTGATGGAGGCTTCCACTGCACTGCTGGGGGGTGGGGGTGGTTGGTGGTAGACATGGGTGGGGGCCTGGTGGAGGCTGCCCCTGGTGGCTGGGGGTGGGGATGATAGGGGACATGAGTGAGGGCCTGGTGGAGGCTACCCCTGGTGGCTGGGGGGTGGGGGTGGTGGGAGACATGAGTGGGGGCCTGGTGGAGGCTGCCCCTGGTGGCTGGGGGGTGGGGGTGCAGGGAGACATGAGTGGGGGCCTGGTGGAGGCTGCCCCTGGTGGCTGGGGGGTGGGGGGTGGTGGGCGACATGAGTGGGGGCCTGGTGGAGGCTGCCCCTGCACTGCTGGGGGGTGGGGGTGCAGGGAGACATGAGTGGGGGCCTGGTGGAGGCTGCCCCTGGTGGCTGGGGGGTGGGGGTGGTGTGAGACATGAGTGGGGGCCTGGTGGAGGCTGCCCCTGCACTGCTGGGGGGTGGGGGTGCAGGGAGACATGAGTGGGGGCCTGGTGGAGGCTGCCCCTGGTGGCTGGGGGGTGGGTGTGGTGGGAGACATGAGCGGGGGCCTGGTGGAGGCTGCACCTGCACTGCTGGGGGTTGGGGGTGGTGGTAGACATGGGTGGGGGCCTCGTGGAGGCTGCCTCTGATGGCTGGGGGGTGGGAGTGCAGGGAGACATGAGTGGGGGCCTGGTGGAGGCTGCCCCTGGTGGCTGGGGGATGGGGGTGATAGGGGACATGAGTGGAGGCCTGGTGGAGGCTGCCCCTGCACTGCTGGGGGTGGGGGTGCAGGGAGACATGAGTGGGGGCCTGGTGGAGGCTGCCCCTGCACTGCTGGGGGGTGGGGGTGGTGGTAGACATGGGTGGGGGCCTGGTGGAGGCTGCCCCTGGTGGCTGGGGGGTGGGGGTGCAGGGAGACATGAGTGGGGGCCTGGTGGAGGCTGCCCCTGCACTGCTGGGGGGTGGGGGTGGTGGGAGACATGAGTGGGGGCCTGGTGGAGGCTGCCCCTGCACTGCTGGGGGGTGGGGGTGGTGGTAGACATGGGTGGGAGCCTGGTGGAGGCTGCCCCTGGTGGCTGGGGGGTGGGGGTGCAGGGAGACATGAGTGGGGGCCTGGTGGAGGCTGCCCCTGCACTGCTGGGGGGTGGGGGTGGTGGGAGACATGAGTGGGGGCCTGGTGGAGGCTGCCCCTGCACTGCTGGGGGGTGGGGGTGGTGGTAGACATGGGTGGGGGCCTGGTGGAGGCTTCCCCTGGTGGCTGGGGGGTGGGGGTGAAAGGGGACATGAGTGGGGGCCTGGTGGAGGCTGCCCCTGCACTGCTGGGTGGTGGGGGTGGTGGTAGACATGGGTGGGGGCCTGGTGGAGGCTGCCCCTGGTGGCTGGGGCGTGGGGGTGATAGGGGACATGAGTGGGGGCCTGTTGGAGGCTGCCCCTGCACTGCTGGGGGGTGGGAGTGGTGGTAGACATGGGTGGGGGCCTGGTGGAGGCTGCCCCTGGTGGCTGGGAGGTGGGGGTGGTGTGAGACATGAGTGGGGGCCTGGTGGAGGCTGCCCCTGCACTGCTGGGGGGTGGGGGTGGTGTGAGACATGAGTGGGGGCCTGGTGGAGGCTGCCCCTGGTGGCTGGGGGGTGGGGGTGGTGGGAGACATGAGCGGGGGCCTGGTGGAGGCTGCCCCTGCACTGCTGGGGGGTGGGGGTGGTGGGAGACATGAGTGGGTCCCTGGTGGAGGATGCCCCTGCACTGCTGGGGGGTGGGGGTGCAGGGAGACATGAGTGGGGGCCTGGTGGAGGCTGCCCTACACTGCTGGGGGGTGGGGGTGGTGGTAGACATGGTTGGGGGCCTGGTGGAGGCTTCCCCTGGTGGCTGGGGGGTGGGGGTGGTGGGAGACATGAGTGGGGGCCTGGTGGAGGCTGCCCCTGCATTGCTGGGGAGTGGGGGTGCAGGGAGACATGAGTGGGGGCCTGGTGGATGCTGCCCCTGGTGGCTGGGGGGTGGGGGTGGTGGGAGACATGCGTGGGGGCCTGGTGGAGGCTGCCCCTGCACTGCTGGGGGGTGGGGGTGGTGGGAGACATGTGTGGGGGCCTGGTGGAGGCTGCCCCTGCACTGCTGGGGGGTGTGGGTGGTGGTAGACATGGGTGGGGGCCTGGTGGAGGCTGCCCCTGGTGGCTGGGGGGTGGTGGTGCAGGGAGACATGAGTGGGGGCCTGGTGGAGGCTGCCCCTGCACTGCTGGGGGGTGGGGGTGGTGGAAAACATGAGTGGGGGCCTGGTGGAGGCTGCCCCTGGTGGCTGGGGGGTGGGGGTGGTGGTAGAAATGGGTGGGGGCCTGGTGGAGGCTGCCCCTGGTGGGTGGGGGGTGGGGGTGATAGGGGACATGAGTGGGGGCCTGGTGGAGGCTGCCCCTGCAGTGCTGGGGGGTGGGGGTGGTGGTAGACATGGGTGGGGGCCTGGTGGAGGCTGCCCCTGGTGGCTGGGGAGTGGGGGTGATAGGGGACATGTGTGGGGGCCTGGTGGAGGCTGCCCCTGGTGGCTGTGGGGTGGGGTTTATAGGGGACATGAGTGGGGGCCTGGTGGAGGCTACCCCTGAACTGCTGGGGGGTGGGGGTGCCTGGAGACATGAGTGGGGGCCTGGTGGAGGCTGCCCCTGCACTGCTGGGGGGTGGGGGTGGTGGTAGACATGGGTGGGGGCCTGGTGGAGGCTGCCCCTGGTGGCTGGGGGGTGGGGGTGCAGGGAGACATGAGTGGGGGCCTGGTGGAGGCTGCCCCTGCACTGCTGGGGTGTGGGGGTGGTGGGAGACTGTTAGGCGGAAACCTGTGCAGTTCCCTCTGGGACCACTGCAAAAGATTTAGGACTACAGGTGTTGCGATGAACCCACTTGGTAGCAGTCTGTACCACACAGATTCAATTGGTAGCTGTGGCTGAGCAGTCAGACTTCTCTCAAGAAAAGTTGGTCAGTATAGGGAGTATACAAGATAGGGTAATTCTTCGCAGCAAAACGAGTAAACACGCAACCAGGTTTTAGTATAAAGATAGTAAGTTATTTATTAATAACAGAACGTCTACGAAAAATACTAAAGTGAACCACGGCAAACAAATCAAAATACAATTACTCTGCAGAATGGAATAAAGCTCAACCCCCCGAAACACAATATCGACAACTCTAGGTTCTACGGCACCACTTATTTTCAGACAGAGGTGTATACCTCAACCCAGATGACACTCGAATATTTAGTGAGGAAGGGAGAGAAGAGAAAGGCAGGTAATGAAGTCAACACGGTTCGTACTGAAGCGGGTAAAAATGCAAGGCAAGAAGGCATTAATCACACTAGATCATACAGTTCGGCGGCCAGGCCCACTCGGTGAGAGGCAAGGCACGATGTCCTGGAAAGTCTCTACGGATGATGCACTCAAGTCTTGTTTAGCAAATTGGTTAGCGACAGGTTGAACCAGTTCAGAACAAAGAGTGAATAAAGCTTGGAGGCAACCCCACGGAACGGAGAGGAATCAGATACCTCACACGAACCGATCGAAAAGGGAAGCCAGGCGGTTACGGTACCTTGTTGTGGAAGACAGCTCCGACGGGGGCAGTTGTTCCTGGTGGTGGATGCACGACGGGTCTTGGCCAAGAGAAGAGATGCTCTCGTCGTCGAAGAGAAGATGTCCGGTGCACCACCAGGGAAGAAACCAGCCGCGGAGTGCTTCGTCACAAGGCACCACCTTTCGATCACGGTGCAGGTGTAGTGGCTATCCGGTTGCCGGGTGCTCTGCACGGGCAATTCGACCACTGCGTCCTGGGTGACCAAAAAGCACAAAGAAGAAGAAGACTGGTTGTCCCCACCAGCCAGGGAAAGAGACTCTCCGGCAGGGAGATCTCTTCTGTCGTCGGGAGATTGTGAGACGATTCCGCAGGGCTTCACCGGAGGTGTTGTCGTGCAGGTCGACTCAGCGTTACCCTCGTCGGATTCTTTAGGTCCAGTGGCGACTTCCTGAAGATCCAGTCCCAAAGCCCTGCTTTTATACAGACGTCCCCCATTCATTCAGCCTAGCTTGTCAATCAACACATGCTAAGTGGTGAGCGGGAAGGCTCACCACCTGGGCCAATCACTTCAGAGTGCGACCTGAGTTGGCAAGGCAACTCGGTCCAGGGTGTCTAAACCCCCTCCCACACCCCTGAGGTAACCCAGACAGAATGGCACCACTTTGGAGGGTCTCTGTCCAGAGGCCCGCCAAAAGTGGAACAAAGGGCTCAACCTTTGGTTTAGGAGTCACAGAGAAAAACACAGACGCCATTTTACAACCCGAGTTCTGGCAGAAAATACCACTCGATAAACCTATTTAAG
This sequence comes from Ambystoma mexicanum, assembly GCF_040938575.1. Lineage (NCBI taxonomy): Eukaryota > Metazoa > Chordata > Amphibia > Caudata > Ambystomatidae > Ambystoma > Ambystoma mexicanum. Next base: position 1,290,581,418 of record NC_090937.1, read on the forward strand.
ATAAGTAGATCGGTGGTACGTTGGAGATTAACGAAAAACAGTATTAATCTTCAACAATGGGACGGATCCCATAGGGTTATGCCCGGGGTCGAACATAACAAGTAGTTTCCACTGCCACCAGCCAAAACTCGACGAGGAGGGACGGGACAGTGCCCCCTTGAGTAACAGATCCAGGAGTAATCGAATTACCCCTACTAGCACGTCCACAATAAGATGGTTGGTACTAGTTCCGTTAGCAAATTTAGGTCTAGTAAAGCCAATGGTGACTTTACATGCCCGGGGAGACGGTAGTCAGTCCCCGGGTATGGAGTCTATGGTGGGGGGACCAGCTAGGGTGCCCCCGTGTCACGACACGTAAGGTGCGGAGTGACACACATAGAAAAACTTATGAGACCCTATGGAGTAAAAGACCCCATAGCTCATCGAACACATTGACAATTCAAAGGAATTCCACACATACATGTCCAAGAGTGAGAGGAAAAGGGTCACACTCTTGGCAGGATGGAAAAAACAAACTCCAGAAATCCAGCAAAGCTGCTGGGGGACTCACTAGGTTAGGAAATTCAGCCTAAACAGAGAATTCTCCCTAACACTCGCCCCCCCCCCCAGACTAAGGGACAGGAGGATTTAATCCATCCTGGATGAATCTCATACATCTAGTCCATGATATACATCCTAGAGAGACCATCAGCATTTTGGTGGTGACACCCTGACCTGTGCTCAATGGTGAAATCGAACCCTTGCAGGCAGATCGACCATCTCAGTAGTTTTGGGTTTTCCCCTTTCATTTGCATTAACCATCTCAAGGGTTGGTGGTCAGTCTGAATAACAAAAGTAGAACCATACAAGTACGGCCTAAACTTCTTCAGAGCCCACACGATAGCAAAGCATTCTCTTTCGATTGTTGCCCACCTTGTTTCAGGATCCTTCAGCTTGCGGCTGATGTAGCAAACGGGGTGCTCCCTACCTTTCCCATCCAGTTGACTGAGTACGGCACCTATCCCTACATTGGAAGCGTCTGTCTGCACAATGAAGTGTTGGCGGTAATCAGGAGCTCTGAGTACTGGGGCTTGGCAAAGAGCCTTTTTCAGGTTTTCAAAAGCCTGATTGCACTCCTCGTTCCATTTAACCTTTTTAGGGAATTTGGGCGAGGAGATGACATTCAGTGGAGAAGCTATGGTCCCATAGTTCTCTATGAAATTCCTGTAATACCCGGTGAGGCCTAGGAAGGCTCTCACCTGAGTCTGAGTAGTCGGTGTTGTCCAATTTTGCACAGTTTCAATCTTACTGAGCAAAGGCCTTATTTCTCCACCGCCTACCTCATGCCCAAGGTAGACTACCTTACTCTGTCCAATTTGGCATTTACTCGCCTTTATGGTCAGATTGGCTCGTCCAAGAGCCTGCAAAACATCTCTCAGGTGGGTTACATGTTCGTCCCAGGAATTGCTGAACACTGCTATGTCATCCAAGTATGCCATGCAGAAGTCCTCCATCCCGGTTAGAACCTGGTTTACCATCCGTTGAAACGTAGCAGGTGCATTTCTTAGTCCGAAAGGCATTACCGTAAACTGGTATAAACCAACGGGGGTAGAAAATGCAGTTTTCTCCTTGGCATGGTTGGTCAGGGCTATTTGCCAATAGCCTGACGTCAAGTCAAATGTGCTGAGGAACTTGGCGGCGCCAAGTTTATCCACCAACTCATCTGTTCTTGGCAAAGGATGGGCATCAGTCGTGGTGACTGCGTTAAGAGCTCTATAATCCACGCAGAATATAAGTTCTTTAGATCCGGCCTTTGGTACTAACACAACTGGGCTAGACCATGGACTAGTAGAGGGCTCTATTACCCCGAGATCAAGCATCTTGCTGACCTCACCTTTGATGTGGGTTCTTACGTTTTCTGACATGCGATATCCTCTGCTTTTGACAGGCAGACAGTCACCAGTGAGTATCTCGTGCTGGCCCCAAGGGGTCAAGCCTGGTGAGAGCGAGAACAGAGAGGCAAACTGATTCAACATAGACTTGCACTCTTCTTGTTGCTCGGGTGTCAGATTGGAGGAGAGATTTACTCCTTCAATGTTTTCATCTAAAGGTAAGCCTCTGAGGAGATCCGGAAGAGTTTCACTCTCTTCTTCTTCCTCGGCTGATGCTAGAAGCAACGCTCCTACGTCAGGTCGTGAGACATACGCTTTAAGTCGGTTGGTGTGAAAGACTGTTGGAGCCTCCTTGGGGTTGCCCAAGTCCACCAGATAGTTAACCTCACCGAGCTTACCCACTACTCGGTAGGGTCCCATCCATTTATCTTGCAAGGCCCTCTGCCTTGTGGGGATCATAACAAGAACAAGCTGGTTTTGAGCGAACTCAACCATGTTAGCCTTTTGATCGTGCCAGTGCTTGACCAATGCTTGTCCAGCTTTCAAGTTATCGCTTGCTTCTGTCATCAGGTGCGACATTCTCCTCTGGAGACCTATCACGTAGTCAGTCACTCTGACTGGCTTGGGGGAAGGAGCACTCTCCAACCCCTCCTTAATCAGGGCCAATGGACCTCTGACGGGATGACCATAGAGCAGTTCGAAGGGAGAGTAGCCTACTCCCTCCTGAGGGACTTCTCTATAAGCAAAAAGAAGGCATGGCAATAGAAGGTCCCACTTACGCTTAAGGGGTTCTTCTAGAGCACCTATCATGCTCTTCATGGTTCGGTTGAACCGTTCTACCAACCCATTGGTTTGTGGGTGGTAAACCGTTGAGAACTTGTAAGTTACCCCGCAGGTTTTCCACATGGCTTTCATGTAGTGGGACATAAAATTTGACCCCCTGTCAGAGATAACTTCCTTAGGAAATCCGACCCTAGTAAAAATACCAAGGAGGGCCTTAGCCACAGCCGGAGCTGTAACAGTCCTCATAGGAATTGCCTCAGGATACCTAGTAGCATGGTCTACTACAACAAGTATAAACCTGTTGCCTGAGGAGGTTGGAGGATCAAGGGGACCAACGATATCAATCCCTACTCTCTCAAATGGGACTCCCACAACGGGAAGAGGCACTAACGGTGCCACATTCTTGGACCCAACCTTACCAGAGATCTGGCAGGTATGGCAGCTTCTGCAGTGTTTTTCTACTTCGGCCCCCATTTTTGGCCAATAGAAGTAGAGTGAGAGCCTTTCCTTAGTCTTCTTGAAACTCAAGTGACCAGCCAAAGGAATCTCGTGGGCTAACTGCAAGAACTGTGGTCTGTTCTCTTGGGGTACTACAAGGCGTTTGTAGTCTCCAGGTGTAGACTCGGTCGGTTCACTATAGAAGAGGCCATCTTCCCAGTGCAACCTATGTTTCCCAGGCTCTTGCCCTTCAGCCTGAGTTACTGCCTGACGGCGAAGACCTTCCAGAGTTGGACATTCTCTCTGTCCCTTACTGAAGTCTGCCCTGCTGGGCCCACCTTCTGCCAGTAACGACTGCAGCTCAGGATGGTCAACAGGATCCAGATCTCCAATGAGTTCCTGGCCTTCCATTAGCTCTTCTTCAGAGTCTAATTCTACCATACAAGGTTGTACTTCCCCCTCAGCCTCAGCTGGAGGTGGAGTTACGGGTGTGACGTTGGACAACCGCGGGGAAGTCCGTGTCGGCTGCATCGGAATGTGGGCTGTTGGTTTCGGTTTAGAAGTTTTAGGTTTCCCTTTGACTTCTGTGTTCCTAGAGACAGCGGCCGCCATTTCCAATGGAGCAGGAGTGATTTCTTTCTTCATCATCTCCCCGAGAGTACCGCGCAGGGTCCTCTCTCTTGCAGGTCTGGTTAGCTCCTGTAACCGTTTACTAGGAGGTCTGGGAGTATGCGATACAACTCCGAGAGTTTTCAAATCGTTACCCAACAGTACGCGTCCTGGTACCTCACTCTGTATGCTGACAGGTATCTTTACAGTCATGTCGTTACACTGGATGAGAACTGGTAATTGGGGAAGCATCTGCACAGGCCCTCCAGCTAACTTGGTGAGGCGTTTGGGTGCCTTAGCAACATCCTCAGCCTGAAAAAACGATTTATCCACCACAGTTATGCTGGCCCCAGTGTCCCTAATGGCAGGCGTCTCCTGACCATTCACCTGGACACTGTCCTTATAATACTCTTTAGTATTATCGGGGATAGAATTATAGACATCTAAATTCTGTTGTTCCCACAACCCCAGAGATACTAAAGAAACGCTGGCTGAGACTCCAATGGGTTCGTCAGCTAGCAGTAGATAGTTTCCACTTGCCATTTGGACTTTCTCCTCTGGAGCGAAGGCTAAGGAGACAAGCTGGACCCCTGAAGGTTTACCCTTACATCTGGGATCTCCTTTCACGTGATCAGTCGAGCCACAAACAAAGCATTTCCCGAATGCTTTCTGGAATGGTGGCTTGTTCTGACCTCCTTCCGGTTTGGCACCAGAAGACACACTATTCTGCTGTGGTTTTCCCGGTGGCTTACCCTTCTGGTTTTGTTTGGGGCCCTCTTTGGAATGTGAGTTATTCGAATTCTCCTTTGAGTCTTTTTTAGGCTGTTTTCCCTCGTCCTTTTTCTGAGTTACCCCAGAATCCTTGTGAGTAGCCCTGTTGGCAACCCACAAGTCAGCAGCCTTAGCTAGAGCCCTGGAATCTAATTCCTTCGAATCAGCCAAGTGCTGTCTGAGCTCAGGAGAACAGGCATCATAAATCGACTCCAACATAAAAAGATTTCGCATACCCTCGTAAGTGTCAACTTTGTAACCCTTAATCCATCCCTCTAAGTTTTTCAACCCTTCACTCACCCAGGTAGCCCAAGGGGTACCATCATGCTTTTTGAGAGTTCTAAACCTCTTAAGATATTGGGAAGGGGTCTTCCCGAATCTAGCTATCAAAGCTAGTTTCACACTTTCGTAATCCGTCTTATCCACCTCCCCCAATTCCATTACCACATCAGTCGCAACAGGAGGAAGCCTAGAGAACAACCAGGGAAGCAACGCATTCCCGGTGATGTCCTGGAGCCCATGATTGTATTCAAACAGTTTCAACCAATCCAACACATCCAATCTCGGTTCGTACATACCCACTAATTCCTTCGGCATCCGGGGTCTTTTGGGACTGGAGCTCCTAGAGGAACCAGAGGAGAGAGAAGCATTTTCCATAGACAACATTTTCATTTGTAACTCATGATTAAGCTCTATTTCCCTGAGTCTTAACTCAGCTTGTTTCTGCTCAGCCTGGGCATTCATTCGTTTGAACTCGAGCTCTTGGTTTCATTCAGATTGAGCCAAGAACCGTTTATATTCTAATTCGAGCTTCATTTTTTCAAGTTCAAAATAAGCAGGGTTACTTGTGGGACCTGGTATTGGCCCCGTAGGCACAGTTGGTAAGGCAGGTAGAGGAACAGGTGAGACAGTTTCGTTAGCCTCGCCGTCCTCGTCAGCCTCTTCATCGCTATCATCAGAATTACGATTCAGATCAACACCATTACTGTTATCTACAGATGCTGGAGAGTTTGGTTCCTCTGAACCAGTACCCAGACTTTGGTTCGCCAGCAATCTCTCTATCAGTTCTAACTTCTTGCCTTTTACAGGAAGATTCTCTTGTCTACAGAGAGCTCGCAGACTCTCAGTATTTTTATCCGACAAAGACTCTTGGCTGTAAATTTCCATCGTAGACATGTTTTTTGAAAGTTGCTTTTGTAAAGTTTTGTGGTTAGTCGTCCTACAGCGTCGAAAAACACTCTAAACTGTATACTCGATACTAATCCCACCGCTGTACACCAGTGTTAGGCTGAAACCTGTGCAGTTCCCTCTGGGACCACTGCAAAAGATTTAGGACTACAGGTGTTGCGATGAACCCACTTGGTAGCAGTCTGTACCACACAGATTCAATTGGTAGCTGTGGCTGAGCAGTCAGACTTCTCTCAAGAAAAGTTGGTCAGTATAGGGAGTATACAAGATAGGGTAATTCTTCGCAGCAAAACGAGTAAACACGCAACCAGGCTTTAGTATAAAGATAGTAAGTTATTTATTAATAACAGAACGTCTACGAAAAATACTAAAGTGAACCACGGCAAACAAATCAAAATACAATTACTCTGCAGAATGGAATAAAGCTCAACCCCCCGAAACACAATATCGACAACTCTAGGTTCTACGGCACCACTTATTTTCAGACAGAGGTGTATACCTCAACCCAGATGACACTCGAATATTTAGTGAGGAAGGGAGAGAAGAGAAAGGCAGGTAATGAAGTCAACACGGTTCGTACTGAAGCGGGTAAAAATGCAAGGCAAGAAGGCATTAATCACACTAGATCATACAGTTCGGCGGCCAGGCCCACTCGGTGAGAGGCAAGGCACGATGTCCTGGAAAGTCTCTACGGATGATGCACTCAAGTCTTGTTTAGCAAATTGGTTAGCGACAGGTTGAACCAGTTCAGAACAAAGAGTGGATAAAGCTTGGAGGCAACCCAACGGAACGGAGATGAATCAGATACCTCACACGAACCGATCGAAAAGGGAAGCCAGGCGGTTACGGTACCTTGTTGTGGAAGACAGCTCCGACGGGGGCAGTTGTTCCTGGTGGTGGATGCACGACGGGTCTTGGCCAAGAGAAGAGATGCTCTCGTCGTCGAAGAGAAGATGTCCGGTGCACCACCAGGGAAGAAACCAGCCGCAGAGTGCTTCGTCACAAGGCACCACCTTTCGATCACGATGCAGGAGTAGTGGCTATCCGGTTGCCGGGTGCTCTGCACGGGCAATTCGACCACTGCGTCCTGGGCGACCAAAAAGCACAAAGAAAAAGAAGACTGGTTGTCCCCACCAGCCAGGGAAAGAGACTCTCCGGCAGGGAGATCTCTTCTGTCGTCGGGAGATTGTGAGACGATTCCGCAGGGCTTCACCGGAGGTGTTGTCGTGCAGGTCGACTCAGCGTTACCCTCGTCGGATTCTTTAGGTCCAGTGGCGACTTCCTGAAGATCCAGTCCCAAAGCCCTGCTTTTATGCAGACGTCCCCCATTCATTCAGCCTAGCTTGTCAATCAACACATGCTAAGTGGTGAGCGGGAAGGCTCACCACCTGGGCCAGTCACTTCAGAGTGCGACCTGAGTTGGCAAGGCAACTCGGTCCAGGGTGTCTAAACCCCCTCCCACACCCCTGAGGTAACCCAGACAGAATGACACCACTTTGGAGGGTCTCTGTCCAGAGGCCCGCCAAAAGTGGAACAAAGGGCTCAACCTTTGGTTTAGGAGTCACAGAGAAAAACACAGACGCCATTTTACAACCCGAGTTCTGGCAGAAAATACCACTCGATAAACCTATTTAAGATAAGTAGATCGGTGGTACGGTGGAGATTAACGAAAAACAGTATTAATCTTCAACAATGGGACGGATCCCATAGGGTTATGCCCGGGGTCGAACATAACAAGTAGTTTCCACTGCCACCAGCCAAAACTCGACGAGGAGGGACGGGACAGTGCCCCCTTGAGTAACAGATCCAGGAGTAATCGAATTACCCCTACTAGCACGTCCACAATAAGATGGTTGGTACTAGTTCCGTTAGCAAATTTAGGTCTAGTAAAGCCAATGGTGACTTTACATGCCCGGGGAGACGGTAGTCAGTCCCCGGGTATGGAGTCTATGGTGGGGGGACCAGCTAGGGTGCCCCCGTGTCACGACACGTAAGGTGCGGAGTGACACACATAGAAAAACTTATGAGACCCTATGGAGTAAAAGACCCCATAGCTCATCGAACACATTGACAATTCAAAGGAATTCCACACATACATGTCCAAGAGTGAGAGGAAAAGGGTCACACTCTTGGCAGGATGGAAAAAACAAACTCCAGAATTCCAGCAAAGCTGCTGGGGGACTCACTAGGTTAGGAAATTCAGCCTAAACAGAGAATTCTCCCTAACAGAGACGTGGTTGGGGGCCTGGTGGAGGCTGCCCCTGCACTGCTGGGGCGTGGGGGTGGTGGTAGACATGGGTGGGGGCCTGGTGGAGGCTGCCCCTGGTGGCTGGGGGTGCAGGGAGACATGAGTGGGGGCCTGGTGGAGGTTGCCCCTGCACTGCTGGGGGTGGGGGTGGTGGGAGACATGAGTGGGGGCCTAGTGGAGGCTGCCCCTGCACTGCTGGGGGTGGGGGTGGTGGTAGAAATGGGTGGGGGCCTTGTGGAGGCTGCCCCTGGTGGCTGGGGGGTGGGGGTGATAGGGGACATGAGTGGGGGCCTGGTGGAGGATGCCCCTAGTTGCTGGGGGGTGGGGTTGGTGGGAGACATGAGTGGGGGCCTGGTGGAGTCTGCCCCTGGTGGCTGGGGGGTGGGGGTGCAGGGAGACATGAGTGGGGGACTGGTGGAGGCTGCCCCTGGTGGCTGGGGGGTGGGGGTGGTGGGAGACATGAGTGGGGGCCTGGTGGAGGCAGCCCCTGCACTGCTGGTGGGTGGGGGTGCAGGGAGACATGAGTGGGGGCCTGGTGGAGGCTGCCCCTGGTGGCTGGGGGGTGAGGGTGGTGTGAGACATGAGTGGGGGCCTGGTGGAGGCTGCCCCTGCACTGCTGGGGGGTGGGGGTGGTGGGAGACATGAGTGGGGGCCTGGTGGAGGCTCTCCCTGCACTGCTGGGGAGTGGGGGTGGGGGTAGACTTGGTGGGGGCCTGGTGGAGGCTGCCCCTGGTGGCTGGGGGGTGGGGGTGATATGGGACATGAGTGGGGGCCTGGTGGAGGCTGCCCCTGCACTGCTGGGGGGTGGGGTGGTGGGAGACATCAGTGGGGGCCTGGTGGAGGCTGCCCCTGCACTGCTGGGGGGTGGGGGTGATAGGGGACATGAGTGGGGGCCTGGTGGAGGCTGCCCCTGGTGGGTGGGGGGTGGGGTGATAGGGGACATGGGTGGGGGCCTGGTGGAGGCTGCCCCTGGTGGCTGGGGGGTGGGGGTGCAGGGAGACATGAGTGGGGGCCTGGTGGAGGCTGCCCCTGCACTGCTGGGGAGTGGGGGTGGTGGGAGACATGAGTGGGGGCCTGGTGGAGGCTCTCCCTGCACTGCTGGGTGGTGGGGGTGGTGGTAGACTTGGTGGGGGCCTGGTGGAGGCTGCCCCTGCACTGCTGGGGGTGGGGTGGTGGGAGACATGAGTGGGGGCCTGGTGGAGGCTGCCCCTGCACTGCTGGGGGGTGGGGGTGATAGGGGACATGAGTGGGGGCCTGGTGGAGGCTGCCCCTGGTGGCTGGGGGGTGGGGGTGATAGGGGACATGAGTGGGGGCCTGGTGGAGGCTGCCCCTGCACTGCTGGGGGGTGGGGGTGGTGGTAGACATGGGTGGGGGCCTGGTGGAGGCTGCCCCTGGTGGCTGGGAGGTGGGGGTGCAGGGAGACATGAGTAGGGGCCTGGTGGAGGCTGCCCCTGCACTGCTGGGGGGTGGGGGTGTTGGGAGACATGAGTGGGGGCCTGGTGGAGGCTGCCCCTGCACTGCTGGGGGGTGGGGGTGCAGGAAGACATGAGTGGGGGCCTGGTGGAGGCTGCTCCTGCACTGCTGGGGGGTGGGAGTGATGGGAGACATGGGTGGGGGCCTGGTGGAGGCTGCCCCTGGTGGCTGGGGGTGCAGGGGGATATGTGCTGTTGGGCAGTAGTGCAAGGTGACATGTGGGTTGGCTGGGGGGCATGGCCATGGTGGATGGGGTGCCTGCAGGACATGTGCAGGGTAGGCCCCTGTGGTGTGGGCCACCTGCAGGGGCCGTGGAGGCTGTAGAGGGAACACCTGGGAGGACCCACAAGCGCAATTCACGTGTGGTGCTCCCCGCGCACCCCTGAAATACACGTACCCTGCTGCTTTTGCGTGTGATACTTCCCGCGCACCCCTGGAATACACGTACCTTGATGGAATCGCGTGTGATACTTCCCGCGCACCCATGAGATACACATACCCTGCTGCTTTTGCGTGTGATACTTCCTGCGCACCCCTGAAATACACTTACCCTGCTGTTTTTGCGTGTGATACTTCCCGCACACCCCTGGAATACACGTACCCTGATGAAATCGCGTCATTCCCTCGCACCCCTGAAATACACGTACCCTGCTGCTTTTGCGTGTGATACTTCCCGCGCACCCCTGAAATACACGTACCCTGATGGAATCGCGTGTGATACTTCCCGCGCACCCCTGAGATACACGTACCCGGCTGCTTTTGCGTGTGATACTTCCCACGCACCCCTGAAATACACGTACCCTGCTGCTTTTGCATGTGATACTTCCCGCGCACCCCTGAAATACACGTACCCTGCTGTTTTTGCGTGTGATACTTCCCGCGCACCCCTGGAATACACGTACCCTGATGGAATCATGTGTGATACTTCCCGCGCACCCCTGAGATACACGTACCCTGCTGCTTTTGCGTGTGATACTTCCCGCGCACCCCTGAAATACACGTACCCTGCTGCTTTTGTGTGTGTTACTTCCCATGCACCCCTGATGCACACATACACAGGACAATCGCGTGTGGAACTTCCCGCGAACCACTGAAATACACGTTCCCTGCTTGGCGTTTGCTGTTTGCCAGCCCTGTGAACTGGTCCAGGGTTAGCGAAGCCCTTTGCGATTATTTGGGGATTTTGAAGGCTTTCCCTTGCGCGAGGGCGTTCTTGGGGGCGTAACTGGCGCTGCTGCAGGGTCGCTGCGCCACGCTGCGCCACGGCTGGTTTTGGATGCGAAATTCCATGAATACGCTGTGCGTGGAAATCGATATTAGCGCATGCGGCTGGCGCAGACATTCGCACGGGCACGCTGTGCGCCAGCCGCGTGCTCCACTTTTGTGCGAATTTCTATGAATTACCCTGTAAATAAGCGTTTGTAAGATTCACTGGTAATCTCTGCTTTAGAGTAATGGTACTTTCATTACATTCCAACCATCCACATTTCTTTTTTACATATGCTGTGTAATGACCTGCATTGGTTGTGGCTCTTGCGTGGTAGATTATACCTATTCTTGTGAAGGTTTTCTTACCATGTGATACTTGACCGTGTGTGAATCCAGTCAGCTTGCAGTTGTTTTTGGTACCATCTGCATTGTAACGTAGTTACTATGTGTTTGCATTAGTAAGGTGGAGCGATTATCTGAATTGCAGGTAGTACATAATCTACCATGGTTTTCATTTTCAAGTTGCTGAAATGGAATGGAATCACAATTAGGTATGGATACATACACGAAGTGCTCATTAGGGATTTGTTCCTGTGTCACATTGTTGTAGAGAGTGCATGTATGTTTCCACATGTATGAAATCTGGAATATTTCATTTATAGGTATGTTTTTCATGCCTTCTTTAAAAACTGTGTTACCAATATCTATCAATGCTTTGTCTAGGGTAAGACCTTGTGATTTATGAATGGTGACTGCATATGCTAGAGTTAGAGAAAATTGTTCTCTGTGTACATACTTGTCTTTGAAGAGAAGGAATCGAGCTGTTGAGCGCCCTATCCTTTTTACTTCTGAAAGTTTGTGGAAGATAATATTGGAAAACTGAATTTTGTTGTAACGTGGGTATGTTTGAAAACCAACAACTGTACCTAGTGCTCCATTAACTAGTCCTTGCTCCATGTCAAGGTTACGTTTAAGCATTACTCTACAGTTTAAGGATAATTTTAATATCTTCTTCAAACCAGCTGTGTTGGAGATGGAATTTTCTAAGGTATTTAGTCTTGTTGTGGCTTGTTGACAAATGGGTAGTGTCATATCATGTACGTCCAGTTTGTCTGTGGAGCAAATTTCAGTTATTGTTTGCATTTCTTTTTTCAACATTGTTTCATTGAATTTGGAACAGCTTGCAAGAGTTGCCATTAAGGACATACAATTGACATGTTTGTGCGCTAATTCTTCCATAACATCAGTAGCACATGAGTTATCACCATAAAGTGCATGGATGTGCCGGGTTTTTATTATTGCTTGTGCTTCTTGAGATAGTACACCAACTCTAATACTTTTAAAAATGTTGGCATAAGTGAGGTCTGCAGATTGGCGCATGTTTTCTGTTAATTCTCTGTATTGCAAATGTTGCCAAAGGTTGACATTTCCTATGCTGCCAACAGTTTTACGGCAGAGTTTGTGCCCTAAGGTTTTAAAAATAGGATCACCTTTCACTGGTGTCAATTGAAGAAGATCTCCGAAAACAATAATGTGTTTTCCTCCAAAGAGCTCTTCGTAGTTTGTTTTAAGTACTTCTTGCAATCTAAGGTGAATCAAAGCTAACATTAGGTTGGAGACCATGCTCACTTCATCTATTAGTAGCATTTTCATTTGTTTTAACACTCTGCGTAGTTCCATTGCAGCTTCTGTAGAAAGTTTTTCATATTCAAATTTGTTTTGGTGTTCGACTGGAAGGAGTAGTAATCGGTGTAAAGTGACACCGCCTATGTTTTAGGCAGCTAAACCTGTGGGGGCAGTTACAACAGCTGACAGTATGTTGTTTGTCAATTGTTAAAGGAACTTGCTGATGATTTTGATTAAGAATGTTTTGCCTGAACCAGCTTCACCACTGACGTATAGTAGTATAGGTTTGTAATTTTGACAGGTACATTCTTTATTTTCATGTTGTACACCATGTGTAATTTCTTTTGTTACTTTTTCAAAAATGGTGCGCTGCTCTTTGTTTAGTTTTGATTGTAGTACAGTTAAGTCTTCTGTATCTTCTTCATAGTGACACATGGTGTTTTCTACTTCTGTCATAGCTAATTCTGCCTCCTTTGCTATTAGTGGCTGTCCCAGTGGTTCTTGGCTTTCTGTTACAGAAGGTTGACTACTGTCGGAAGTGTCCTTATCTATTTGGGCCTGGAGTTCTTCTTTGTGTTGCAGTTCATTGTGCAACATTGTTTTGTACTGCATAAAGTTTACATCGGTAGTAGTGATTTCATTTGCTTTGAAAGCGTCTTTATAGGAGTCATAATTATCTAGTATATCTTCTTCTTTTCCCCATGGTTTAAAAAGTTGTAGCAGGGACATATAATATAGTTCTTTCTGTTGAGGAGTTTTTAATGACAATTTGATATGATTAATTAAGCTTTGTTTGGTAAGTTTCACCAAGCTGCCTTCACAATCTGTCACTCTGTATCTACCTTTCTGTTCATCGGGTTTTATATTATTTTTGTGTACAAAGTTTTGGACTATATTGTATAGACACATCGTCTCCAAAGTGGTACTCTTGTTCGGGTAGTATGTGTCTAGTAAATTGTTTTTCAAAATGTCTTGGCTGTTGGGATCATGTTTGGCTATTTTTCTAGATTTAACAGGACCAAGATTTAGCCATACTATATTTTCAGATTTTCCATACAAAGCAGTACCGGTTAAACAATCTGCAGCTTAATTGGAGCCACATTCTCTATGAGAGAACATTTTTATGCCTAAACTGTGCAATTTCTGAGATAGTTTTTAGTCTGATGATAGGTCATTCCAGAGATCTTGAAGCTCTGTTGTTTCTGCTTTTGTTAAGTAGGCTGTAACATATCGTGCAACTGCAGTGGAATTGTCTGCAATGTACTGTGCATCTATGTTTTCATTCCATAAGAGGGCAATGATTGCATTGTAATCACTGATATATTTGAATTCTTCTGTTCTTTTTATGTAATACGTGTTCTTAGGTGATTTACCTTTAACACTACGTCTAACTGAAGACATGAAGTTGTTCACTTAACCTGTTTCTGCAACTGGTCTAGGGAAACCAAAGCAGCATTTGGTGTAGTATTTCCCTTTGTTTTTGTATTTGCGACAACAATATTTGCCACATTTGTGTCTTTGAAATTGTGCAATTTGTGCTTGAAGGTCACTATGTCTCGTTTGTGAAGGGATTTCACAAGTGACATATTTTTGGATGAAATGCAGAACAGTGCCATCACTCTCCTGACCAAATTTAGGAGCATCTTTAATCCATAAAAGCATGTGGATATGTGGTGCTCCTCTGGCTTGGTATTCTTTTCTCCAAAAGAAGTGTTACACTTCTCTGAGGGGAGGAACAGTTTTATTACAAATAAAGTGTAGCATAGCCATGAAACGATGGTGGAAATATCTTGAAACATTAACAGGACCTAGAGAGCAAAGTTCTCTAGGTGTTAGTATAGCTATGTTTGTTTTGTTTTTGTTTGATATGTGTAGGAAATCATGTAAATCTTCCCATGCATATTCTGCACAACTTAATGTAAGAAACCAAGTGGGTGGGCCAAGGTTTCTTATCTTACAACGTACATCTCTGTGACGTCGGAACCAGTACTCTTTCATACCACAAATGTTTGCAAACAGATTTATAATGCTTGATTGTAAAACCTCATCTTTTTCTTGCACTTTTTGTATTCATTGTGTAGCTGACATATTTTGAAAGTGGGTTCCTGATTTCAATATGTGTGCAACTCTGTAACATAGAGTTGCTAGTTCACTTTCAAAGAGTAGGTTGAATATGTATTGCACATTTTGTCTAAATCTGTGATCTTCAAAATACCTTCGTAATGAGAGGTATTCTGATGCTGTTAGCTGAGTGGGTCTATCATCGTACCTTCCTCCTTTGCCAGTAGGAAATAGTAGAGGAAAAGCATGTGCTTCTATACTTTTTTCCCATATGCTCATTGGTGATACCTTGGTTTGTCGCATTTGGTACGTTTGTAGTGCACCATCTATGGTGTCATTAGAGTGTAATGGATGAATTGTATAATGGTCTAAAATATTGGATACTGTAGCAGGATCTAGAAGTTCAAATTGACCAGTTTCTGGTGACTCTTGAATTATTTCAGTTGTTTCCTTTAAGTTTTCTTCAATATTTATTTCTTTGTAGTATTCATTATTGTCTTTTAGATATTGCAAGACTTGTCTAACTTTATGTAAGTCCACTAGTTGTTGCCAATTTTTTTTGTCTTTTGTTGGTACTCCATTTACTAACACAAATAAAGATTGCTCTATTGGACGTTGCACTCCTAACGTGTGCACATTTTCTTTCAGATCTAATGGTGAATAAACTACTTTGACACAAATGCCTTTCACCAATTCAGAGGGAGGTAATTTAGCTGTTTTTGTTGAAGGCGTATTATTGCTTGAAATGGGTGCACTGTTTGAATTATGATGCTCTCATATAAATTGAGTTGTTGCAGGGGTTTTGGTAGTGGGAATAATTCCAACTTATTTGTGATAGCACATAAAGGAGTTTGGGTGTTTTCAAGTTTTGTAGTGCAGTAACTGCAAAGTATTAAGGGGTCAGGTATTTCGTATTTGTTTTCTGCTACAAGGTACAGAGCTAATTCAAACCATTTGGAATATTCATTGTCTTCTATTTTGTATATGACGTCTATAGTTTTTGTGTTACTTTTGTAAAAAGTTCTGCGGCAATACACACACACACACATGGTTTGGTACTTCAGCAGATGTACTTTTACATTTTAGTATTTCTTTTTTGTATGTGTGTAGTAGAAGGTTGCCATGTGCAGAATTGTTGCTAGTCTGTTGTAAAGCTATTGCATTTTGTAAGTGGCTTTCACTTCCAAAATATTTTCCCTGGATACAGTCGATTTCTTCTTGTAGGTCTTTGGGTGTACCATGTAGAAGAGTGTTATTTAAACTGGCTAGTCCTAAAGCAGGACTTTTAGCATAGTACAGTTTATAGACTAGATTTCTTATATTTGAATGATGTGTTGATATCATTTTGATATCATGGAAGGTGCTTTTGCAAATAGGTCCTGAAATGCAGGCTAATGAATGTCCTTGTAGTCCTGTGTATTTGATGTCCTGGGTGTTAGTCTTAGCAGTGAACGGTGGTGGCGCGAATTATGGTTGCTTAGCCTACCATAACTAGCAAATTTCAGGGGTTTTTCGGTTTTACTTGGAACCATAACGTCCCTTTAACAAAGTTTTTTTATTGAATTTCATAGGTTTTTAGTAGCACAACGTAAACATAACATCCCTTTAACAAAGTTTTTTTTTGCTGAATATAGATCACAATGTGGCACTTTATAGGCACTATGCACTTTAATGGAATTGCACCATGCACCATACTTTTACAAGTGAAGTTAATAGCATATAAACTGCAATAACACATAAAGGCCCCAGATGATACGATTGGGAAAAAATAAAAATAAAAAGCATGAAGCAGTGTGAACGACAACATATTGTCTCTATGTACTCCTGCATATCGTATTCCCCCACGAAAATAACTGTATAGGCATTGAGCTATTACTATGTATGTCGGGGGAAACCAATGTTTACTATAACCGTTTCAGAGGTTTAACTAAAACAGATAGGGGATGACCGTACAAAGAGTTGCAATTATGGCCAATTAGTCCCTTTTTGATGTCTATGTTTGGGACTTACCTATGTAAAGATGGCCGAAAATTTACGACCAAAGTGAGTCCTCTTTCTTTGCCTAAAACCATGCCACATGAGCTATTTTAAAGTACTGGTAACATGGATCACCTGTTGTGAACAAGCGGTGAGGAAACCGCGAAACGCGTCATTTTTGCTATGCAAGGGCCATATGTTTTGGGAGGACCACAATGTTAGTGGATTTTTATGAGCCATATGCTGCGCAATTTTAACTAATAAAGAACATTTGTTTCCTGGAGTAACATTTTTCGAATGGGGGAGTGCTTTCCATGGACTGCAGAGAAAACAGTCTTTTCCGACATATATATATATATATATATATATATATATATATACAAAATAGCTGACTTATAAATGTAAGATTAAATACTTCAAACTAAAGAGGAGTGCTATATAAATATACAAAATTACATTGTAAAAGGCCCCTGGAGGCAGGTGATACCGTCTGTTAGGGAGAATGGGGCAGAGGGCCAGGTGAGCTCCCTCTTTACCAAGTAAGAGAAGTTTAAAATTAGCTTGGATGAGATCCACAGTTTTGCTGGCTTTCATTGTGAGGTGTCAGAAGCTTTTAGTGGAACAGAGGGATAAGGGCGAAAAAGCAGAAAAACGAGATGAGGCACAGGACAGACACGGCACAGTGAGGTTAAGTGCTGAGGTACTGGATACTTGCCATGGATGCAGCACACAATTAAAACACTTTTAAATTCACGAAATTGGATTCAGCTTTGAGAAGGCAGCCAATCCGTCTCACACCCCCCTTAACGTACACCCTGTGTCTCAATACCATGAACCAGGCCGGTGTGTGATAAGGAAATATGTATTTATTTTAATTTGGAATAAAAATCAAACACATTCAATATAGGGCAGCAATCACCAGTGTGGTGATAATTACACTGTTAAATGATAGAACACACTTTATTTGACCTTTTAACATAAGATCCACAATGCACAATTGAATAAAAGCAAGACTACTTTTCGGGTATTATTTTCAGATAGCACCACAGTTAATATTTCCCCCTGCAATGCTCCCTCTAACCCCTGTTAACCAAATTGCATGTGGGTAGATAGGAGTAGCAAGGAGTCAGGTATACAAGAAACAAACAGAATGAAAATCTGACCTTCCCCTGAATGGGAGGCAAAATCGTATTGAAAACCCTTGAAATTGAGTAAAATAGAATTGCCAAATAGTTATTTTACATGTGCGGTTGAAATGAGGTAAACATGAGTATGGCTGTATCAACGAAGTAAGAACACTAGCAAACTACAAGGCAATGTACTAACAACAGGCATACAGTTCAGAAAATCGTCTCTGGAAGGAAAAACACTGCAGCAAAATCACACATGGAGAAATTGCATTTGCTTAGTTTCACAGGTTAAAAATAGCAAAAATACTTAGAAAATGGACTAAACAGACAAAATCAGAATGCGGTTTTGATGCTAAGGTACAAAGGCACCTCACAAGTATAATATGAAAGTGAAAGGGTAACTCTGGATGGATGACAGTATGCAATTCTTAAAGGGAAAGGAAACTCGGTTTTTAAACAGGAACAATTTCACGGGACAACTCGGTTTTGTTAGTAAAGTGATTTCTTTTACTGAAACTATATTTTAGTGACTAGATTGTTAAAGAAAGACACGGTATGGGAGGAGGTTACTTGAAATGGCAACCTATCCACGCCGCGTTCAGCTCTTAATGGGAATTAATTAAATTATTCAAAATCGTACTAAGGACTTACACAAGGACTGAAATGAATGGGAAAGAATGGCGCTAATACTTGGAAATTAACTCAGATTTTCCTAAGGACAGGATACACAGAGGATTCTGACAATTTTAAGGATTCACTAGGGTATTTATATGATTTCTATGGGATTGGGCATTATACCAGATAACAAAGCAAGGGATGCAGTTTTTGGTTACTGGGTAAGGGAAATACTTACAAAGAGCCTTGAATGGGGTGGTTTGGACAGCCAGCTGGGTCTTTTTGCAGTGGATTAGGGGTCTGGTAACTGCAGCGGCATGCACTCCTGTAGTGGGACATCTGGGCCTAGTCTGGTCACTGGTGACAGCGAGATGCATCAGATAGTGGGGAAAAGCCGGTCTTGTCACAGGATAATCCCAAGAAGGGTACCACAGTCTTTACCACTTCCTCCCTGAATTATAGGGATTTTAGTAGGGTTTTAATTCTGGATCAGTGGTTCTGCCTGGTTCCGGGCAGCTAGCTCTGGCCTGGCTTCTGGAATATGGAATCTTGCAAGGTGAATGTTTAATGCCTGGATCTCTGGATGTTGATTTATGAATGCTGGATTTTCTTGAATCTCTGTCTGTTTTCTGGAATCTCTGTCTGTCCTGAGCTTTAATTGTCTCCCCCTTTATAGGCCAGATGACATCAGAATATTTTTTACTATGTGGGCTGAACTATGCTAGACATACCGCTAAATCGGATATGTCAAACTGTAATGTTGCCTCCTCCCTGGAAGCAAATTGTACTGAAGGTGGTGACTCAGTTTTTAGGGTGGGTGTTTTATGATGTACTTTTATTTCACCAAGTTACTGTTGCCAAAATATGTTATGGAGCAAAACACTTATTTCACCCTCAGGAAAATTAGATAGGCAGACTCCATATTTTACAAGAAGCATGCTGACCCAACTCCCAAGACGGTGCAATGCTGTTTAGTCATTCGGGCAATTGTTCGCCATTTCCCTGGAATTCTACAATTGTGTACATATATCCCTATTATGACTGGGCATGTTATCATTAATTTACAAAACTCTTCCATGTACGCTTTTCCCAGAAATGACATTTTCCTAGCGTTTGCAATGTCTTATTTTAATATCTGTAAGTGGTTTCAACCCAGCACTCCACCTAAGTCAATGCCTGGCGTGAGATGCCCAGCTGGAACCCTTAATTATATATTTTGATGTCTAAAGTTCTTTTATTTCTGAAAGATGTACTCTTATATAACGCCCCTCTCTTTGAATCCCCCCCGGTCTCACTGAACCAAGAAGTAGGTTGTTTTGCAAAGTTAAAAAATTAATTTTAGGAAATTTAACAATATATATATATCACACTTTTATGAATATGAACATTATCTAAATATCACGCTATTAATATTTATACAATGATCAGCAATGGATAATATTACAATACTCAACAATCACTTTAATCAATAGGAGTATGGATGGGAAGAATAATGTAGCATAGAATAAAACTTTGTGTGGGTTCAGTCAAATGCAATGATAGGACATTAATGCAGCACATAAATAAAACTTGATATTAATTCAATCAAATACAATGTAATCACTCTTTCCCCCTGATACTACTCCTAATATGCAATATAGAGATGGAAGGAAAGAAAACAGGTTTCAGGAATAAACACTCTACAAATACAGCTTCACTCCCAATTCCCACAGCAAGCTTAGAGAGAAACAGGAATGATTTTAAAACAGGTCAAATGCTTTTGAATGTGGCTTGTAATGATTGGGAAAAACACTGAAAAATGACTTTAATTCTCTAAACTGGATTCAGAACTAGTAGGAGCCGTTCCAGGTGGACACTAGCACTGATGATAGAATAATTAGCAGATACTAAACTGAATGCAAGAAATAGCTATTTTACATGTGGTGAAATTGAGCCAAATGCAGAATCGCGGCAAACTTTTCCATGCACGTTAACCGCAATTGCGGTAAAACTATAAAACTTTAATTTGAAAGCTGCAGATGTTAGCTTCCATTTGACACTTAAATTTCGTTCCTAGCATGTACAGTTCAGAAGTTATGAAGGTTTTAGCAAAGGCCGATTTTTCTAAAAAGAGTCAAGATTTCAAATGAGAGATGCACTTTTGAAGATTACAAACAAGGATTGCCTTTACACTAAGGGGCTATGAAGATGCGAGATACCAACAGTACAGCCACCAGTCCAGAAGCGCCTATGTCTGATCTTTGCCCGCTGCAACACTTGCCTTTCTTCAGCAACTATATTAGTGCAAAGATGATTTATCACTACAATTATCACAGGATTATAAGGATGAGAGAAGAATTCAGGACAGACAAAAGAGGTTCTACAATGCAGTTCTGGATATGATAGAATAGGTTGGATGGGATTTATTAAGGATAAGAGATTGCTATGGACAGTTCTATGCTAGATACTCACAACTATGGTTTTGGAATGGGCCTGTCAGGATCTCGTCAAAGGGTTTTGGACTGGAATCTGCTTGCCACCGGACAGGATTCAGGCACTTGGTTCTGCTCTCAGCACGCACTCTGTCTCTGCACGGCCTCCTGTACTGGATCTGACGGGTTGGTTCTGGGTTACAGCTGTGCTCTACTGGTTTGGATCTCTGGATTCTAGCAAGGGTTCTTGGCTAGAAGCAGAAAAACAGCACAGCCAGGATGTTCAATTGGTTGTGCCCCTTGGCCAGCTGTGAAACGTTCAGCTTTGGATTTGGGCCTTCTGCTTTCAGAGTTCTGGAGTCTGGATCTGGGTTCTTCCTGTAGAGTGCTTCACCAGTAAATCAGTAAATCAGTTGATGGGTGAATGTGTGTGTCTCCAGGTCCTCAACAGTCCCTATTTATATATTTCCCAAAGGGGTGGATAGACTGATTATACTATGCCCACCCTCTAGGAAACTGATTGGTCAAAGTATTCCCTCTCTCCTGATTTGAGAAGGAAACAGTGTGTCATGATATGTCATGGTGATGCTGTGTTTATGGTCCAGGGAAAAAAACCTCCCCTTTGTTTCTACACAGAAAATCTATTTTACATATAAAACATATTTCCAATATCACCAACTTGCTAATAATACATATTTACATCCCAAATTAAATAAGGCACATATCCATCAAAGTCCCATCTTTTTAAGAGTTTTGGTTCACAAATGACAGTTTTTCGCGCTTTTGGTTGGTTACCCAGTGTCAGATCTGTACAAATCTTTCCACATACATGCACAATACTTCTGTGAAGTTTCATATTTTTAGCATTATCCCAACTGCTACAAAGTCAACATTTTGATAGTTCTGTCTCTGAATATCGCACAAATTCCAGAGTGGTTTTAAAACGTGACCAACCTTTTCATTTTAACAACACTATATTTACAGATTTTTACCAATTTTGTTCAGTTTTCTATGAGTCTTTTACAAAAAGATATTTTCTGTGCTCTCCGAATAAACAAAAGTGTCTGTCCCCGCCCCTAAGGTTTTGGCTGGGCCAGAGCAGTCCCAGGCTTCTTCCTGCCAGCAGTTGTTTTCTGTCGACACCCAAATTAGCATTTCCTTTCAGTCAAGGGAGTCTTTTGTCTCCTGTCAGAGCAACAGGCCAAAGTCCCCTCCCACTTCGTTTCACACCTCCCTGCCAGTTCCGCAGCAGAGAGCAAGGGGGAAGATTCCTTTGTTTGGGAGAAACTGTGGAATGTCTTTGAAGCTCAGTGTGGCTGCCTTTAACTTACTTTTAAAACAATTTTTAAAACAGTCTTTTTTCTAAAATACAATTTACATTTTTACAAATATAGCCACAAATCTCTTAATTCCAGCCTTTTGAAAACATAGAGATTGCATTGTCACCTATATTGCTTTTGATGGGAAGTCTCTTCTTTTCCATACTTTGATTTTAAGGCACAAATTTAAATGACAGTATAAGTATATGCCAGCTTCTGACACAGGCGTGCGGCGGTACGAAGCCCATTTCTGCCATATATTTTTCCACATGCAAGCATCTTTGAATGTGGATTTTCTTCTGATAAAATATGCTTCTGCTTACATTTGTGCTTAAGTGGATTCTTCAAATAGAGTGATGTTTAACACCCAACAAGGATGTTGGATCTTTTGTGCTGTTTGAGAATCATTATTTTTGCACTTCCCACAGCCAAGGAAAAATGGATTTTTAAAGCAGTTCTGGGTTTCCCTTGCAATGCAGCACTGCTTTTTCAAGTAGTTTAATTTTCCTCTGTGGGCATCCAAACGATTTTGGCAGTGGTCTCCTGTGTTACCACTGACATAGGAAAAATTGATTGGTGGCCTATTTTTCAGGTTTTCCTGCGCCATTCTCAGTGATTTTTAGCGCATATAAGGCTTTTCAGCGGCCATTCTGTTGTTTCTTATGCAAGCAGCCCACAGTGAGGTTGCAGGGCATAGACTAGTGGGTTAAAACATCCCACATGGCACAAAAATAACATTTAAACGGTCATAATTTCACATTGCTGTTTCTTTTGATTATTGAAATAAACGTTATGATCTGAACAGTCTCTGAAACAACTGGACTAGCTGTGTTTCCAAATATGGGAAGTGTTTCCCACCGCCAGCCACATGTCAGGCTCGGGTCCGCTTAGCCCAGGGTTGCCATGGATTCGCCTTTGATCTTAGTCAGTTGAAGTTGATGGGATGTGTCACCAGGAATTTACACCCCTGTGCCAGGGATGCCCATTGTGTAATGCAGCAGCAATGCCGCTTCGTCTGACAAGGGTGCTAGATTCTCCACCTTGGCCCATTCATAGTTTATGGGGGAGATTCGTGTCGCAGGAAGGTTTAGTGCCTTTGAATTTCCTGGCCAGGCTCCTTTATTGTGTTGTTTTCAAACACACATTTTTTTCTTACTTTCTTTCACAAAGCATCATGTATATTTTAAAGCAATTTTCTAGCTCACAGATTTCCTTTGACATAAAATGCCTTTCAGAGAGAAATGCCGTCCTTTCCTGATCTATAGCCTGAAGATAGATGGGCATGAATGTGTCTTATCTGGAGACAAACTGTACAATGTTGAAGGATGAAAAATGGCACCAATGCAAAGCAATTTTAAATGCAGAACATTTCCTTTTTCTTTAGTTGGAAGTTTTAAGCTGGCAGCATAGCAGTGCTTCCTTTGAATTCTTTTCGGTAGTGCAAATGATGAAAATAACTTGCAGGAATTCTTGGGGTGTTCTGTGTTTCATCTCGCACCATATGTGCCCGACAAAGACAGCACAGCCAGCATTTATGTAGCTACAAAACGCAGTTTTGATGCAAGGTAATAGTGCTCAGCAGAGCCGGTGCTGCCATTCTCCTTGTGACTGCTGAAATGCAGTTTGGTGATGTAGGGGAGTTCTCCTGGGCTGGTAAATGTACCCCACAGACCCCACTGCTTTCCCGAGACTTCTTGTTGAGGGAGAGTAGGGCAAAGTGGGGTCCATCGGGCGGAGTTCTTCTTTCATCAGGGAGAAGTATGCTACGATCCTCCCTTTGTCTTTTGTTAGAGCGTGGAGCGACACACCCATTCCTTCCTTCCCTTTCCGGGTCTTTCCGGAGGTCCTCATCGGTCTAAGATGGAATGGAATTAGTACTCTAATAGGAGATAGATAAAGACAGGTTTTAGAATCTTTCACTAACAGTCTTCCCGGAAAGTTGACATCAGTGGGACAAACATACATTACATTTATTAAAGTACTTGAACAATATCAGAAACAATTACTTGAAAATGTAAAGACAGGATTGAACTTTTATTCCATATTTTCATTACATATTTTTTTTCAAATAAAACTGAAGAAAAGTACTCCCTGGTAGATAGATCTACCTCTGGACCTACCTATTCCCTTCTGCTTGTTCTTCTTCTTGCTTCTTATTCTCCAGGTGTCTCCTCTATTTGACTTACCTTGGGCTCCTCTACCAGCTGCAAAGTGTGTCTAGGGTGACAACTCTTTAACTGATTAATGTGGAACCATTTCTCTTCTGACAGCTCTCCTTTGGGGATGCAGATCTTGTAGGCCCAGGCCCGGGATGGTGACCTCCTGTCCATTTTAGAACTTCAACTGCCCATAGTAGCAATTGGGCCGACCGGAAGGCTTTCTTTAGGATTGCCAGGGTCCTGGGGTTTACCCTCCCGTTGGGACTGGGCTTGGCAATTACTGGGATCCAAATTAATTTTGAGTTGGTTGAGGATATGACTGCCCATGTAAAAGGTGGAGGGAACACCTCACACAGCCCAACAATTATGCCCTATGCTTTTACCAGGGATAAAAAAAATGTGCATACAACTGCTAATGGTTTCTGGTCATTGCATCGAAAAAGAAGCATCAAAATGACAATGTATCGAAAAAGATGCATCGAAAATAAAAGCATCGAAATTCTATGTTTTACATTAACAGTAAATATCCATTGAAACTTTTCCATCGAACTGATATGCACTTTTAAATGTAAAAGATAGCATGTCGAGGTGTTTATTTTCTACATTAAAACGTTATATGGAGCTGTCCAGTGTTGAAATTTCGGGACTGGCCAGCTCCCTGTAACATTTTAATGTTTTTTTGTATTTAGAGGGGGTTCCCGTCCTAGCCGACCCAACCCCCATGCCAGCCCCCCTTAACCCTAACCCTAACCCTAGCCCTAATCTAACCCTTAATCTAACCCTTAATCTAACCCTAGCCCCAACCCTAATCCCTAACCCTAACCCTAATGTAACCCTTAATCAAACCCTAGCCCCAACCCTAACCCCTAACCCTAACCTAACCTTTAATCAAACACTAAATCTAACCCTTGCCCTACCCCTTACACTAGCCCTACCCCTAAATCTACCCCTTACCCGAACCCATGCCCTACCCCTTACCCTAACCCTTGCCCTACCCCATACCCTAACCCTAATTTTAAAATTAAAAGTATCCATCGAATTTTCATCTAATTATATTCAATGAGAAGGCATTTTGATGGAAATGCTTTTAATTGCTTATAATTCGATGGTAGAGCATTAGATGGAATGGTTTTGACTAGATACCCTGCTAAACAGAAGATGTTTGGAATGGGGAATTTCCAGACCCCATACCCACTGATAATTTGACTCAACAGTGTGAAGGGTCTGGTATTTTGAGAGTTTCCTGAATAATGCTTCGCTGATGAAGCTTTCTTCGCTATTCAAGCCATTTAACTGAAAGAGGAAGAAGAGCTGTTCGCCCTTCTTCTGAATCTCAATCAGGCTTTGGACTGGTTTTTGAACACTTTTGACTATAGAATTTGGATTTTCAGATTGTGAATTAGCATACAATTTCCTTCCCGTGTGGAATTCTACTTGAACCTGGAAGGAAGGTTGATTTTCAAGAATGGAGAGGAGTTCCCATCACCAGTTTGTTGTCCTACAGCAATTACTATAATGTCAGTTATTTGATTATTTTGGAAATGAAACTCAATTTGATCAGATTTTTGTTCAACCAAGTGGAATGTGCCATTTAAACTGACATAGTTGCTGCTTTGTTTTAATTTTATTGGCCGGCTAGTCTGAGTCCAGAGGAGCTTGTTCACACAGTCTATTAGGGGAGACAACCTGTGAAGCATGTCATTCCCTAATAGACAGGCAGTCCCCTCTGGGGTCACGACCATAACCAAGTGCTTCACCTTATGTCACCCAATTTTAATTTCCAGATCCGCAGTCCCCTCAATGGATATTTCATTCATGTCAAAGTTCTGGAGTTGTACAGGAAGAGGGGAGAGAGGGATCTGGTGGCTGTCCCCCCTTCCTTAATTTAGCTGCTCAAAAGAAGAGTGGCTTGGGATCCAGTGTCCACCAGTGCTACAAATGCACATTGTCCTTGCAATTGGACGGGGGCATAGAATCTACCTTCTTTCTCCTCCAAGGGGCATAGGTAATGGGCATTTTGGGCAAGTTGGGTGGTCAATTTCTTTATTTTGGAATCCGACACGTTGGGGTTTTGGACATTTTTCTGTGTCAGAGTTTGTGAATCTGAAAGCAAAATTTGGCATTGTGATATGTAGTGATTTTCGGGTTCTCCTTTCTCTCTGGATTCTGTGCTGTCCCCCCTTCTCGGAGACAGTCACCAGAATTGGTTTGGGCAGTTTGGGAATCCTCTTTTTCTGAATCTGAGCTGCCCCCTTTTTCTTGGAGGCTGTCACCAGAATTGGTTTGTGAAGGGGATCCCTCATTCAATATTTTATTCTCTGGATGACCATTCTGTGGTTCAGGGATGGGCGATTCTGCATTAGTTCCCACATCTACCCAGTCTACATTCTGGTCTCTTGGGACTCATTTCTCTTTGGCAGGAATTCCCTCGTCCCGGAAGGAGAAGATTTTCTTCCCAGAATCCTCCAAGGATTATTCCCCTTCGAACTGGAGGACACTTACTTCCTCCATATAATGGGTGTTTTTGATTTCTTTGTTTCTCCTACCCACCCTCTGTTCCCTGGGTTGCAGGTTTTTGGGGGCAAGAGAAATTAGTTCTGGTTCTGGGTTATCAAGGGGCTTTTCACAAGTGAGGAAGGAAGCTTCCTCTAGAACTTTACACCCCCCTTCCTCCCATGCCTCCTCCTCTGGAACCGGTAGGTTGTCAGGGTTCTCTTGCCATCATTGTTCTGGGGTGCCAGACTCTGGGTTTGAGGGGTTCTGAGCCACCATGTTTATCTGAGGGTTCTGCTGAGCCCTCAACATGTAACTCAGATCCTGTGTGAGGTTTTGGACCTGGCGCTCCAGTTGGGACACCCGCTCCAGGTGGTATGGGGGTCT
Organism: Ambystoma mexicanum; assembly: GCF_040938575.1. NCBI lineage: Eukaryota > Metazoa > Chordata > Amphibia > Caudata > Ambystomatidae > Ambystoma > Ambystoma mexicanum. The sequence continues at coordinate 1,290,608,186 of NC_090937.1, forward strand.
TTGTTCAAACCTAGCTTGTTCTCGGGAAGGGTAACTATCCCTTCTCCCGGAGTACTCTGGGTATTGGGGATTCACTTGGTAACCCTCCCTTGGCCTCCCCTCTCCTGGATTGGGTGGTCTGGACTCCTGAAAGTGGGGAAAGAAAGGACGGGGGCATAGAATCTACCTTCCTTCTCCTCCAAGGGGCAGCAAGTTGAGGTTTGGAAGATACCTGGGAAAGAAACTTAACCCAGGATTTGGGGAATTACTGCCCTCCTGAGGGAAGTTAGGAGGGAAGTTTCCTTGGGCAGTACCCACCTGGTTGGATGTAATCAGCAGAGTTAGGGGTCACATTGGTGGGATTACCTACCTGACTACCACCTGCTGCTGATTGTCCAAAATGGGGGCAACCTTCACCTCCGTCACCTTAGCAGGAGCGTTTGTTGGTTTGGGGTTTTCTGTCTGGTTTTTTCTTTCTGCAGGTTTTTGGACCTCATAGATCCGGGTAGCCTGCTCTATTACCCAGTCCAGGGTCCTGTCATTATGAAAATCCCTTACCAACTGGGTCATTATATATTTTGGGACCGCATGAAAATAGGTGGTTATGAATTCTCTACTATTCGTGCGCACCCACCTGAAGGTTTGTGCAAAGGCACGTTTTAGCTCCTGCACAAATTCTCTTGGGGCCTCATCCTCTCAGCATTGCAGATTGTAGCCCGCTTTGCGAGCCTCTTGGGGGTTTCTGTGGGCAGAAAAGTGCTTCAAGATGGCCACCTTATAGGTGAACCACATTGAATGGTTCGGGTCTTCCAGCCCCGAAAAAGAAGCTGGAGTAGTCTGTAGAGTATGTCCATTTGGCATCATTTGGTCCACTCACCCTCAGACTCAGAGCTGCTACTATTTGAGGTCCCCTCTTTATCTTCTAGGTACTCCCTGATTATTTGAGCTTGTGATTAGCTCTGAGAATGGTGGGGCCTAGTTTCTTCTCCCCTGTTGTACCTTGGGCTCTCTGGATCGCTCCCCTTGGACTCCCTCTTTCGCCCACGAGAGTGGCCTTCTGACTCCTCTCTGCTTGGGTGTTCTCTTCTAGAGCACCGTCCACTCGTCTGGTGTGCCCCAATAACTTTTCATATTCTACTTGTAGTTAATTTAGTTTCTGGAGGTCTAACTCTCTTTTCTGTATATCTGTTTTTAGGTTGCTCACTTCCTGACATAGGGCATCTTTTTCTTGATACAGGGAGCCCCTCTGTTCAGCCAGGTCATCCCGCTGTTGTTTGATAGTATATAATGTCTGGCATTCTTGGTTAAATTCTGTCTGAGGTGGAGTTCTCTACTGATTAATTTATTATTCTCCTATTCCAACTTTTTGATCTGATTTTGTCATATGGTTATTTGTTCTGAGCAGGTTCTGTTATGTTTTAGTTGTTGATTCAGTTTCTGTTGAGTCACTTCCAGAGAGTCACCCTTTTCCTGACTCAACCTTTTTCTGACACTCCACTTTTAATGCGTCTAGTTGGGCCTCTTGGTCTAAATTAGTTTGTTGTTGTAGAGCCAAGTCCTCTTTTAGCTGTTTGATGTAGTTTTCAAATTCTACCTTAGAATCTTAGCTCTTTTGCAATTTCTCTTCTGGCAATTTTAGATCAGTCTGGCTTTGTTTTAAGCACTCAGACTGGTTTTGCACAAGAGTTCTATTTTCTTCTTATTTTTCCTCCATAATCCCCATGAGGAGGTATAGGTAGGCTGTGAATCGGAACACTTTAATCTGCTTCTCTTTAATGCTTGGAGTCATATACAGTTCACTCAAGGCTTGATGTAACAAGCTACCGTCTTGCCACACATCCATGTACATGGCGGTGACCAGTTGTATCATTTCGACTAGCCAGGCCTCCTCATTTTGCTCTGCCCACTCTCCTCTAATGAATAGTTTATGCAGAATGTGCTGCCTAGCCATGTTTATCTCTACTGTGGTCATTATGAAGAGTGTTCTTCCTTTATTAACCCGGCACTTTTACAGATGGGGTTTTTCCTCACATCCTTATTCTGAACACTTCCATAGCCCTGGTCAAAAAAGTAAAGGGTTCTTTGAAACTGAAATCAAGCAAAATGAGAAGGAGCTTTTTGTGAAGAATTTGGACTGCGTTAGATTGTTGCAAAAGTAAAAGATTTGCCATACGGCCTGGAGTGCGTTTCTCTGCTAGATCACAATTTTGATGCAAGGGAATAGCGCTCAGCAGAGCCAGTGCTGCCATTCTGCTTGTGACTGCTGAAATTCAGTTTGGTGATGTAGGGGAGTTCTGCTGGGCTGGTAAATGTACCCCACAGTCGCCAAGAAGTCCCACTGCCAGCTGCACCTCCTCGAAGGGACTCTTCTTTTTCTCACTTTGCCCCAGAGGCTCACTGTTTCCAGAGACCTAGTTCTCTCTAGACTGGACTACTGCAACAGCCTCTTTCTCAATCTGCCTTCCTATACTCCCCGCTCTCTGCAACTAATCCAGAACAGAACTGCAAGACTTATCCTTGTCCTCAATCCCAGGGACAATATCTCAACAGCCTTGAAATCTCTCCACTGGCTCCCGATGTCTGCAAGGATCAAATTCAAGACCCTTTGTATTGTCCACAAGGCATTCTGGGGCTGGGCCTGCACTACATCCAATGCTCTCGTCCAAAATACCTTCCTTCTTGAGCCTTTCACTCAGCTACCTCCAACTCTCTAAGGGTTAGATGCTTCTCCAGGCAGAGAGTGGGGGTAGATCTCTCTATTCTGCAGGTGTCTCCCTCTGGAATGGCCTCCCTGCCCCTCTCAAACTTGAGCCGGACAACCTGAAGTTCCAGAAGCAGCTCAAACCGTTCTTCTCCTCTGCTTTCTCTCTCTCCCTCCTCTGCTGACCTACCTGACCTACCTGTCTGCTGTACCAACTAGTGGCTTGGCTACCCTTAGAGTCTCACTGGGTACGAGGCTCTTTCTTGATCAGTCACCCTTGCACTGCCTCCGGGCCTACCATGCATGCAGGGACTGTAACTGTAACCCTACAGTCCCTTGTTCTCCTAGCGTGAACTGAGCTGCCCTGGCTGCACTTACACAAAGCATTGCTGCCCTGTTTTATCCTCCCCTCTCCCTTGCACTCCCCCTTCCCTTTCACCTAGCACTTCTCATTGTCGCACTTGCACAATCTGAATGACAGTATGCCTAGTAAGATCGTTTGTCTTGTCCTCCTCTTTCTTCCCTCCCTTGTCTTGGCGCATCTAGAAACACTTGTGTACAGGCACGTTATAAATGACTTATCATATCATATCATCTCATATCAAAGAGAGCTAACCGCCTGTTGTCGGTTGGTAGAAAGCAATATCCCCAGCCTCATTTTGATTTTGGGCCACTCCATTGACCTATTTGGGTGTTTTTCGACAGCTCTGAATCTCATCATGTTCAACTGTGCTCTGCATAAATACAATTTACCAAGAGCCTTCGGTTTGCCTGAGGTGCCACCTGGTCAGCAGGTTCTCATGCTCAAGTGGGGCAAAACTATCTTTGCAAACTGTGGAGGCGCTTGCTAAGCCCACAGCCCTTTCACCTTCTGTGCACAGGAGAGTGTGCTCTGTGTGTGATGGAGCACTCTGTGTGCCAATGCATCAGACCACTCACCATGGATTGTGGTTACTGGTGGGAATGGCTGAGAGTCATATTTTTTGTAGCATGCTCTTGGGGTGCCCTGGTCCCTTCTTGTGGTTGTGGATGGACGTGGGAGGGTGTACTAGTGCAGCTATGGATACCTGTGACTGCGATGATGTACAGAGGCTGACTTTCAGGGCTGATTTCTGGATCTATGTAGGTATGTGTCCTTGTATACAACCTGGGGAGGAGAGTGAGTGAGGTTAGGATAGTGAGGGACTGGACACAACTGTTGATTCCACAAGTTACCTTTCTCCCTTAATCTGTGACAGCTTGAGTTTGAAATTGACCCCAGAGCTGGAAGCTCTGATGCCTTCCCTGTCCATTGCAGACTGTGTTTAATAAAGTCGGTCTGATGCATGAATGACTGCAACTGCCACTTTTACCTTTCTGTCCCCTGATTGAACCCATGTTGGCTTGTTTTGGGAAGTACATGTGAACTTTCTCTCCTGCACCATATTGCCTTCTTTCCTTGCATTTACTTTTTTCGTAGTAGAAAATATGTTTCCCCCATCTACACACTTTCCTGCACCTTGCTGTTCTCTGGGGGCAGGGGCGCTTCTATTGCCTCGCAGTGTTCTACTCACTCCCACTATGGCCCATTTTCCAATGGCCTCTGATGCTTCTGTCATCCCTATACGGGGTTTGGATTTGGTATTTGAGCGTCTCAGGTCTTAGGTGTATCATCGCAAGGTTCCCTGAGCTCTGTTACACTAGGTCTTGCATTCTGCTGGTGGGAATCATGTCCCACCTCTGGTGTTGCTCTTTGCATTTCAGATCACCGTGGCTTCATTTCTCCTAAACGTATTTCTGCCCAGTCTTAATTTTCTTGATCATTGTATGCTTTGCAATAACTGATATTGCAATGCAGGGAACCCTTTTTGGGTGACTTGTTTGTTGAGCATGCTCTTTACTACAGCCCATCATTCCTGACTTCAAAGTTCAGCCCTGGTGCAGTTTCTTCTCCCCTAAATATGATGTAACCCCCAGTTCCAATCAACAATGCCCCGACGCTGGACTCTTCAATTACCATCTGTCTCTCTCTAATCAGGTATCAGTACATGTTTTTCTCTGCATAGACTGCCCTTATGCTTCCCCTGTATATCTAAACTAGGCCTATTTACAGCAGTGCTCTGCTTCTTAGAGCCTTCAGTATTAGTGCATTGATTGATCACCAATGCCTCTGTTTGATCTACAGTGTTTGGACAGAAATCATGGACATGATTCTCACAATGCTGTCTTTTCATTGTTAGGGCAATGAGTGTCTCCAAACAAATACCGCCTCATTGTCATCTGTGTGCCCCCACCCTGTTGGCAAGCAGAGATTTGCCATAGGTTACCAAGCATCTTACCATATGTGGTGTGTGCATCACTTGTGTATGCCAAAGGGCTATTGTAGCATGGGCTTGCATTGGTATATCATTGCAAGCCACAGAATGTTACCTGGGCTGGAACTTGATGTTCTCTCAAGGTTACAGCAGTGGCAGTTAGGGACACACAGGATAGGAGAAGAACATGAAAGGATCTATTCATACTAGCTCCTTAGCTCCTTCATACTAGCTTTCCTAATCTAACCCTGTAACAATAGACTTCTTATTTATATATATTTGACTCCAGCGTGCTTCCATGACTAACCTGATGAATCCCAACACTACAAGTGGCGAAGAGGATGTTGAAGGAAGTGGAAGTGATGAGCCATGATGAGCCATGATAAAAAGTCAAATCTTGCTGTTTTTGCTTTGCTCTTAAATGTCAAATCTAGCTGTTTTTGCTTTGCTCTAAAAAGTCAAATCTTGCTGTTTTTGCTTTGCTCTTAAAAGTCAAATCTTGCTGTTTTTGCTTTGTGCTAAAAAGTCACATCTTGCTGTTTTTGCTTTGTGCTAAAAAGACAAATCTTGCTGTTTTTGCTTTGTTCTAAAAATTCAAAATCTTGCTGCCCATTGCGAAATACTCTGTATTTTGCTTGTATACTGTTTCTTCTCTGTAACTTGCCAGCCCAGTGACCTCACCACTCTCTTTTGTCCCACACCTACTTGCCTAAGACCCCCCCAGTATCTCCATCATCTCCTCACTTCCACCCAGTGGTGATTTCTGTTTCTCCTATCTTCTCCAACTGATTCTCCATTGACTATCCTTCCCTTCTCACTAAATCTGGTAGGAAGAAGTTCAAAAAGGATATCTTGGCCTCTAACCCTGGTCTTCCTATCGCTGACTCCTATTCCAATGCTTCCGCCAGATAGACCCTTACCGGCATCCTGTTTGTCGTTCCTCCGCCAGATCTATGGACTCCTCATATGGTCTCTGTGCTCTGCCCTATCTCCTCCTCTCCCATTAATGGTGGCACTCGCAGGGTAGTTCTCATGGCTTCCTTCGACTCCTCTAAAGTCATCATTAATGTCTACCTAAATGGCACTGTCATGGTCCAAGGCCCTCAGGCCAATCTCCTCCTCTTTGATAGGCGCTTCCCTCACCTCATCAATTTCCTCTCATCTCCTGCTGTTCCCTCTTCTCCCCCCTTGGCTACCTTGCCCTCTCTCTCCTCCTCCTCCTCTGCCCCTCGTAGGGCTATTTCTCCTCCGCAGGGCGTACCTCTGATCTGTACCCCTCCCCGGAAGGTCTTTAAGGCTGGCAACCTTCTTCATATTGCCACTCTCAACTCTCGATCTGCCGTCAGCCACTCCTCTGACATCTGCCACTTTGACACTCTCCTCCCTGAAGGCTACAAGATCCTCTCAGCACCCAGATCCTCCCGGTCCAGTGGGGAGGGGGGGTAGCCCTGATCTTTCCTGAGTGGATTCCTACCTCTATCATTCCCACTCAGACCTACTCCTCTTATGAATTCCTTGTCTGTAGGCTTTCTCTCTCGCCTACCCATTCTCTTACTGTGGTTACCATCTACCGGCCTCCTGGTCAAATTACCTAATTTCTCTCTGAGTGGGCAGACCTCTCCTCCTCCCCCCTGGCCTCTATCACTCAACTCCTCCTCCTCGGTGACCTAAATATACATTTAGACTCTTCTTGCTCCTCCTCTGTACTCTTCCATGACCTCTGTGACTCCCTCTCCCTGTCCATCCTCCCCTCTGGCCGACTCACTCTGCAGGGCACACACTCGATGTCTTGATCTCCTCTGACCTCCCCCTCTCCATCCCTCTGACCCCTCCTCTCTCCTGGAGCAATCACTCCCTCCTCTCATCTCTCCCTCTATTCCCCCCAAGCCAAGCCTACCCAAACACTGCCACCTACCTTCTCGGACATCCGGCTCATGAAGCGTGTGTCAGTTGAGGCTTTTGCCGCCACTTTCTCTCCCCCCTCCACCTTTGGCTGTCTCACATCCTGACACAGCCCTGTCTCTGCTCTACTCTTCAATTTCTGATACGCTTGATTCTCTTGCCCCTGTCATGAGGATTCGTTTGAAGTCCAAAGAAAAGTGCAATTCCTGGTATGACTCTGACCTAGCTACACTTAAATGCATGTGTAGGGCAGCTGAGAGGAAATGGGGGACTTCCTGTTCATCCTCTGACAAACTGGCCTGTCGCCTGCTACAAAGGCAATACCTGCTGCAGTCTCTACCCCTCCTGTTTCCTCCCAGGCTCTTTGCAATGCCCTGGCCTCTCACTTCATTTCAAAGACACAGGACATCTTTTCCACCCTCTCTACCCACACCCCTCCTCTTCCCTCTCCATCTGTGCTTGCTGACCCTCCTTTAGCCACCCTCCCACCATCCTTCTCATCCTTTCCTCTTTTCACCCCTGACAAGGTCGCTAGACAAGTCCGACCTATGAAAGCCTCTTCAAAACAGGTTCATCCCTGTTCCTCTAAAACCATCAAGGACCACATTGATACCCTCGCTCTGGCCCTTACTGATTTTTGCAACCTCTCCTTTGCCTCTGGATCCTTCCCCTCCTCTCTGAAGCACTCCTTTGTGCACCCTCTTCTCAAGAAACCCACAGCTGATCCTTCTTGTCCAGCTAACTATCGCCCAATTTCCATTACTCCCTTTCTTGGCAAACTCCTGGAAAAGTAGGCCATCTCTCAGCTTAACCTTCATTCCAATTCTGTTGGCTGTCTCCATGACCACCAGTCTGGTTTCAGAGCTGCCAGAAGCACCGAAACTGCTCTCCTGAACATCCGTGAAGATCTGCTCTCCAACCTTGACTCTAACATTCCCTCTGTCCTCAACCTCCTCGATTTCTCTTCTGCTTTCAACACAGTCAACCATACCATCCTGCTCATCTGTCTCTGTGAAAACCTGGCTATCACTGATTGGTCTCTGCCCAGGCTGACCTCTTACCTCTCAGAACGACCTTCCCAGGTCCAACTTGGGTCCCTCCCTTCATCTATCTTCCTCTCTACCTGTGGTGTTCCCCAGGGGTCTAACCTCTCGCCCTGGCTTTTCAACCAATACCTGGCAACTCTTGCCCACTGCATTGCCACTTTCTGCTAAAATTTCCAGTGCTACGCTGATGACACTCAACTCATTTTCAGGCTGCCCTCTGCCACCTCGTCTCCCTCTCTCATCTCTTATTGCATAACTGCCATTCAAGATTGGTGTTCCGCCAATGATTTTGTCTGAATGCCAGCAAGACGGAGATCCTCATCGGCACACGTTCACCATCCTTTTCCCTCACCCTCTGGCCGGCCTCCCTTAGCCCTCCTACTACCCCCACCTGCGAGGCTAAGAACCTCGGAGTCATCTTTGACTCCACCCTTTCCTTCTCTACCCACATCTCTGAGGTCTCTAAAAAGTCAAATTTTCCGACTGCACCTCCTCAGAGGTACTCTGCCTTTCCTCTCCTTTCCCCAGAAGATCATGGTATTCCAAGCTCTGGTTCTCACCAGCTTGGACTATTGTAACAGCCTTTTTCTAAATCTACCTGCCTCTACTCTCCGCCCTCTGCAACTAATCCAGAACAGGACTGCGAGACTTGTCCTTGGCCTCAAGCCCTGGGATCGTATCTCTTCAGCCCTGAAATCTCTCCAATGGCTCACAGTGGATGCAAGGATTAAATTCAAAACCCTCTGCATTGTCCACAAGGCTTTCTAGGGCTTGGGTCCAAAATACATTCAGCTATCCCTCCGCAAATACCTCCCCTCTCGAGCTCTTTGCTCCTCTACCTCCAACTCCCTCAGGGTTCGTCGTTTTTCAAAGTAACGAGCTGGAGGTAGATCTCTTTCTTCGGCTGGGGCATCCCTCTGGAACAGCCTCCCTGCCACTCTAAAACTTGAGGAGAACCATCTCCGATTCCAGAAAGCACCTCAAGACCTTCCTCTTTTCTTCTGCCTTCGCTCCCCCTCTCCCCTGCTGATCTGTTCTCTCTTGGCACCGTGCACCTGGCCACCATCTGTCCTTCGGGCCCAGGTACCTGCTCACCCTGTCACCCTCCCGCACTGCCTCCGGGCCACCCCTTGCACTGGGGTCTGTATCTGTACCCATACAGCCCCACATTTTTCTTCCTGCACTTATCAGACCTACCCTGTCTGCTGCCCTAAACCTAGCACTTGCAAATTGCTGGCTGCATTACCACTGTTTGTTGACTTTATTATTTATTTATTGTTATTTATCTGTTTCTCCTCTGCTTCGCACTTTCCACTTCTCCCCCTTCCATGCACTTTTCCCCTCCCCCCTCTCCCTTGCACTTGCGCGTTCTCAATGTCACTGGGCCTAGTAAGATCGCTGTTTTGTTCTCCCCTGTCCCCCTCCCTTGCCTTGTCGCGCTCTGAATCACTTGTGTACGAGCGCGATAGAAATAAAATATCAATCAATCAAGGATAGATGAGGCCCTGCTCGAGATATCAGTCCAGTCGGAGTGTGAAGTCCAGAAAAGGAGAGTTAGGGCAAAAAGTGCAGAATCTGAGTTTCCAGGATTGGACCATGATGGTATAAGTCATGCATATACTTTATGGCATTGAATCACCATGCTGATACATGAATCATTCTTTTAAAGATTTTGATGGTACATTCGGTTTGAAGCATGTGTGGCACTAAATAAAGAGGAGGTGCCATACGTATTTTGTTGTTTACGTGCTGCACTGTCATGGATGATTTGGACACTTGTAAGAGGTGTTGTAAAGTTTTAAGATAAATAACATGTTTATTTTGCAGATGGACTCTGCTTAACTATTATTGAAATGGCATGTTATTTTTTATTATAGATGGACATTATTTTTTTGCGATGTATTATTGAAGGCATATGGTATTCATTTGAGTGTTGATGGTAATGGGATTCAAGTTACATATAGGCGAAAATGTATTTTTGAAAGGAAATGATATATGATGTAATGTTATTTTATGCACATAGATGTATATGAGAAGCCCTGTATTAGCAAGGAGTTGGGCAATTACATGGCACATCATGGATGTGGTTATATGATTATTTAGGAAATGTATGCATTGCATGTATAGCATGTGAGTATGTGTGTAGAGAGAGAAGTATTGAGTTTTATGGAGCAGATAAAATTGAATATGCTTGAATGATATATATATGGGGACCCGTGCAATGTGAATGACGGGTGAAGTGACTATGTGTGTTTGCGCAATTGGGAAGTGGAGGTAGCGCCTCCAGTATAATATGTATGATGTGAAGCTCTGTTGTGAAAGTAAGCTGTTTATGATGTTCGAGCCTCTTCTATTAGCAGTTATGGTAGACAGGATAGTAGTGCACCCAGTGTCTAGTTTTCGGTGTTTAGGTGTGAGTGAGGTTAGTTGATCCTGAAATTGATATTTATGTGAATAGTGACCCTTCAAGGAGAGATAGGGTGCACATATATGAGAATAGTACATGTGTTGGTATGTTTGATGGTGAACCTCTTTTGGTAGTGGTTGTCTGTGTCATGTTAATAGTGTGTCTTTCTGTAACGGAAGGGGATGTGTAGCATGGGCTTGCATTGGTATATCATTGCAAGCGACAGAATGTTACCTGGGCTGGAACCTGATGTTCTCTCAAGGTTACAGTAGTGGCAGTTAGGGACACACAGGATGGGAGAACAACATGAAAGGATGTATTCATACTAGTTTATTATCTCCATTTCCAACTCTAAACTTGTAACAATAAAGAGACTTCTTATTTATATATATTTGACTCCAGCGTGCTTTGATGACTCACCTGATGAATCCCAACGCTACAACTATGCACGCTGCAAGCAACATGCTGTTATTGTTTTCACTTTTACCGAGTGCACTACTTTACCCGCGGGGTCAGAATTGGGCTGTCTGTGTTAAGGACACTGTTACTTTTTACCGTAGTGCTTAATGTTAATGGATATTTGTACTGCGCACTATCACCACCACAGTGGTCCCCTGGCGCTCTGGCGGATCTGAAAAGGGAAGGGGCTGGGGGTGAGTTAGTGGGAATGAGCAGGATAAGTGCAAGAGAGCAGTGAAGTAACGTTGGCATCTTCCATCTGGTTAACACCGTTCGCTGAGATTGGGGGTGCTTTCTGGTCAGTAGCCATCGTATGCTGTTGTGCAAGGCTATGTGTGGTTTGTATTGTTGTTGCAGTGTAGTGAAGTTTGTGCAGTTTGTTGTGCTTTAGGGTTGTGGTTGTGTTTGGTTCGAGTTTGAGGTGTATGCAGAGGGGTGAAATTGTTAGTGTCATTAAACAATAAGAAAATCATTATAGAAATGGATTGTACATGTGTACCGAAAACATAATTATAAAAGACAGGGATGACTACACATCTACCTCAAAACAAATAACAAGGAGATGGAGATTCAATCACTAAATAAAATTGTTTATGAAAAAAGTAAAAAATCAGTTTTATTCATTTGAACTTCAAATGAAACCACCTATTAAGTCATCAATAACCAACAAAAATTGTTCACCAAATCCTTAATAAAGTGCTGAATAGCTCAGTTACATACAAATAACAAAACACACATAGACATATACTAATTGATACATATCAAAACATGTTAACATTCCAATAAAAACCAGTCACAATTGCTGGACATGACACATTAATGGTAAAATCCACCTATTTTTTCATTGTGCCAAGATGCGCCCGACTTATATAAGTTTCTGTCCCGTAACGCTGACAGTAGCTGAACATTCCTCAGGGGCAACAAGTTTAACCACACATTGTGTCGTGTAGGTGGCAAATGAGACTCCTTCCAGAAATTCCTTGTGTCACTGATCAACACATCCCTGCTATTGTCTGCATCACCAATGATCACACAAAAACGCCAGTCCAATTGTTGCGCAAAATCTTAATCGCGATCAGTTCAATTACACTCTGAAAGGTACCTTCCTAATAAGAGAACCATCCACGCTCTGAGGTGTTCTCAATAGTCTCAATTTCTTGTACCTCTTAGGGTCTTAGCTATCCATTTGCCAAATCCAAATAGCAGTCTTCTTAATACAGCCTAAGTGGAGAGGTTCCTGCTTGCTGGACTGTTATTGTCCTCCTGAATTCAAAGGGGAAATTGTTAGTGCTAGAGGCCTCTCACTTGTGAGCCCTTAGGTATTATTATTATTATTTTTCATATTCCGCTTCATAAAAAGAAAAGGTAAATTGTTAAACAACGAATTGCAGGCACACGTAAACGAATGCCAATTCATCCACCGTCGCAATGTATTTGGGCATGTGTACGTTGTTATCTGCACTTGGCAAGTGAGCCATGGACATGGATTTCCTGCCACGTAAGCTGTTCTCTTTGCAGAGTGCTGACAGGCGAGCACGGCCACGGTAAATTCAGAAGCAGCGCCTTTCACAAAAGCTTCTGTGCCCTTTACAGATGGTGTTGATTCACCTCCAGATAATGCACCTACAGTTAATTGCTCAGCAGCAATAAACGTGCGCATGAATCAGAGCGGAGGAGCTTCGGTAGGGAGGGCGGACCCTTTACACCCCGGAGAACAGGCGTCTGGCTGCGGGGCACGGCCAAGGCCACTGCAAAGGCTCACATTCAGCCGCGGTGGAGCTTCTTGCAGTGTCTGATCATTGGAAGAGGGACTCCTTGCACCGAGTGTGCAACATAGGTATTTCTAAGCGAGGTTCATTACTCCAGTGACGTAGATTCAGCAAAACGCCAGCGGCAGTGGAAGTGGCGTCACACACCCAAATTCAATGAACTCACGGGGAGTGAGTGTCATCACATTACTGTTGATCTCCAGGACATCACTGGAAGTAATATAACATACCCTTTGGCTCCAATTACATCCCAGGAAGTGGGCTCACTGTTCATATTTGGAGCATAAGTGTTACATATTGTGAAGGTAAAACAAACTATAATAAATGAAAGTTGAATGAAGTAATAAATAGTACTAAAACTATATATGTGACGGATGCAGCCATAACAGGCTAATGGCACACTAAGTAGAGCAGTCATAGGACAGCCTTACTAGGAGCACCCGTCTTCAAATGTCCGTTTACTGTCATCACATGCCAGTTACAGCCTCACGTACTAGATAACTACTCATATGATAAATACAGCCTCACATGTCCAATTGCAGCTACAATGTACTAAATGCAGCCTCATATACCAAGGTAGTAATCAGGTATGGTCCTCATATGCGAGTTACAGCCTCACGTGACAACGTTCTGCCATCTTAGGCCAAGTGAAATCACTCTTCACCCAAGAACGTCCGTCCTAAGTAACACCTGATATCCACGTACAGTAATGATATATACGTTAGAGCCTCATAAATCCAGGTGCAGCTATCAAATTAAAAATGTATTAACATTTTTTCAAGGCACATTTATGCACCATGACCCACTAGCAGTAGCAGATTTAGGACAACCTATATTATAACCAAGAATGTCCAAAAGGCACTGGGATGGATAGGATGGATGGGGCGGGGAGGTCGGGCAGGTAATGCGGTGGTTTTTGAGGAAAGCATTTCGTATAACAATGGTGCATTTTTGGTGTAAAATCAATCTCCTTTAATGTGTATTGGTAGTGGGAACTAAACTGAATAATTTCCAATCATAATTTGAGTGGTAATAGAGTGCTAATTGAGTGCGTTGTGCCGGATTTCCCCTATGAAGTGTTGTCACCTGGTACAGGTATAAATGCCCTAACATTTTGATTTCTATTAATAATAAAATGGTTCTCATAATTAGTAAAGCGCTATCTAATTGGTAGCATGACAGTGCTAGCTCTGTAAGCTCAAACAAGCTATTAAAGGTATTAGTCAAGGGTGAGAGCACCAGGAACATGTAGCTACAGTGCCAAAATCATCCTTCTATTTGTGAGACATTGAAGCGGCCAGTTGCAGGAATCTGTTAGGGCAGTGCTCTATTGCCCCAATAGGGGATAAGTGGGTGGATGTTGGAGTCCTACATAATTGGCGCTTTGTACATAAGTAATAGATTCAGGAGAGTTCCTATGTTTCCTATGTTTTGCTGAATCACAGTTTAATGAGAAATGTAGTCCACTCATTATGGCATGCCATGAGGTATTTATGTTCACTATGGCTGCCGACATGTGTTTCGATCAAGATATTTATCAAGGCAATTGCAGTTATTCCTGCTCATTGAATTAGTGTGGCTTGTTGACAGTAGTAGTTGACTGCACTGAGTAGTGCCTCTTAATGAAGTAGTGCCTCCACAGTCTCTGGTTCTCGTGCAGCAGATTTTTAATTACATGTCAACCTGCTTGGTGTTGGTGTGAAGAGGTGTGGGAGGATTTAGGTAGGGTGTAGAGGGTGGCAGAGTCAAAGGTGAGAATGCATTTATTGGATGAGGGAAATAGGAGGGAGATCAAGGAGTAGGCTAAAAGAGTAGTCCACTTTGATGCGCACCAGAGATGCAATAAGGGTTTTGGATGACTGGTGAGTAAGGTGGGGTAGATGTTCCTTCTAAATAGTGGGTTATTGCTGGAACAGTTGAAATAGCCATGCCAAATTGCTGGAGTCCTAAGTCTGTTTCAAGAGGTACCCACAGTTGCAATCCTTGTGGGTGGGAATGTGGAGGTCAGGGGGAGGAGATGAGAGATGGGGAAGTGGGGCTATAATTGGAGGGAGGGAACAAGAGGACTTAAATCTTGTAGAAATTAAGCATCCTGCAGAATAACTCCATTCAAATATACTTGTGTACGAGCGTGATAGAAATAAAATATGAATATCAATATCACATCCTGTGCTTATTTGGCAGGTCTGACTCTGCTGCCTATCATGCAGGGGCCATCCAAAGGTCCACCCACCAGATTTCAGAGTTGGCAATTACAGCTTCAAGAATGTAATGTCACCCTGTGCTACAGGCCTGAGGGGGCCAATCCTGCGGAGTTCATATCACGTCATCCCCAGAGTGACAACAACATGATACATGCCGAGGAAGCTGTGGTGGAAGTCCATGTGAATACCATCATCACATCAGCCATACCAAAATCCAGGTCAATAGCAGAAATAGCCAAAGTAACTGACACAGACTAATGCTTCCAACTGGTGATGGAAGAGATACTGGAATACCTGCTTGGAACAAAATCAACAGCACTCAGGGGAAGTTTCGGTGCCCCTGACCAGCTTATGGCGAGTCTAACAAGAACTATCATGTGTCCCATTGGGCACGCTCCGGAAAGACACCAGACTTGTAATTCCAATGGCACTGAAGGAAAATGTGCTAGAGCTAGCACACAAATGACAGCAGGGATCAACACGCATGAAGAACAAACTGAGAGAACATGTCTGGTCCTCATGCTGGAAGACAAAGTACATGCTTTGTGACATGGTGCATATGGTGCCAAGGAGCTGGTCAATCTGATAGAGCACCGACCATCAAAATCCAGCACTGCAGCACTACTCATTGCCAAGTGGTGAGAATTGACGTTGCCACACATTTTATTGACCAACACTTTCTTTTCACCTTGGGTGAATCTCCCCCTTTACTGAGGTAAATCGAATATTGTGTAAATCAGTCGTTTCAATTACTCTCCAAAATATTCACATGGCACTGCCTCGCTGAAATAATTTGATCAGACAGCAGGTCATCATTAAGTGGAGGAGAATTTCAGCAATTTATGGAGAATAACAACATAGAGCAATGAGCAATCACTCCAGTGTGGCCTTGCACCAATGCAGATATGAAGAGACTAATGGAAATTCTCTCTAAGGTGACTCTGAACCAGAGGACAGTCGTGTCTGGACAGTGGAACTGTTGAAGTGCAGAGTGAAATGGACGACATAAATAGCCCCCAAATTGAGCACATCCATTCACCCACAAGGGGTGCCAATGCAATGCATAAGACAAAACTAGAGCCCGAGGTAGTCTATTCTCAAGACACTACAAACACAGCACACCCACATGATGCCTCAGGGATTCAGATTGAGATTTCCATTGATATTTGTTTCAAAAGGGATGTCAAAGGGCTGTGTGTGGTGACCTGGCACTCTGTGTGCGGATTCACCTGGTGAGTGCAGAGGTTAATAAAACGGGTAGGACTGTGCCAAAGCGTGGATAGGCCTGCAATGATATCTATGTTGTTGGTGTAACTCTTATAGGACTTATTGCAATATAGTGCCAAGTAATGCGAGCGCAGACTCCACAACAGGCAGTAGTTCCTGTATTATTAACTTTAATTTGTCCACAGGTTATGATCTAGTGTAAGGCCACATCATTCATGGATATAAGAACGCTGTCTAGAAAGAGGGCAATGCGAAACGGAAAGGGGACAACACATAGATCATCGTACATTATGTATTCCCCAATTTCTTCAATTCTTAGTTGTCAGTGAATATTGGATGGTGGTTTCAAAATGTTATTTTAAAATCTATCATAGACACAGTAGAGAGAGACGTTCTGGAGTGTGGTGTTGATTATTTATTTATTTATGTATTTGTTTTGCAACTACTTTATTCAATTTTCCAACAAAACAAGTTAAACACACATTAACTTCAACATAATATACTTAACCCTCCTATATGCAACGGAACTAGGAGGAAAGGGGAGAAGGAACAAGAAAAGGGAGACAAAAATAAACAAAAATAAACAAAACAAAAACAAAAAACAAAAAAGAAATACATGTTTATATATAATTTACAAAGCAGACTAGACCACTACAGTCAATTTCAGCAAGTATATACATACAAACATACAAATATATATACAAATGTACAGAAAATCGAAATTGTACTTATCTTATCTTCTAACCTCTCCTCTTGAAACAAGCTCAATCCAGATCCAAATTTAGAAAGCCCCCCAAAATTTTCTCAAAAAGAGCTTCCTTTTTCTATATTGTTAGCACCACTTTTTCAATGTTGCAAATTGAGAACATTTCCTCCAACCATGAGTCCAATGTCAAAAATCCATCTGACTTCCAATTTCACAATATTAGCTTTTTTGCCACTAAAGCCCCTTTCAAAATTAAAGTTACTTGATGGTGTCACAACTCTTCCAGGAGCTTATCTTCTCCCAGGATCAATTTCTGGAAGTCAAAATCCAAATCTTCATTCACTACTCTATACTTCAATTCTCTTATTTCTTTCCAAAACTCTTTCACCTTGTAACATTCCCAAAACATATGTTCTAATGTGTCTCGAGCATGGCCACAGCCTCAACAAGTGTCTGTCAGACTCAAGCCTTGCTTATGCATTCGGGCGTTGTCCAAAATACTGTGTTCAAGATCTTCACTTGACGTACTCTCTTTTCTATATTGAGAGACATCCTCTTGAAGTTTCCACAAAGAGCTTCCCATCTTCCCTGCTTCATTTCCTCATTTAGGTATGCAGATCATGCTGTCAGGATCTTTGTATTTCCCTCTGAATTCCTACTAAACAGGTTGTACCTCTTAGATGCCATGTTCTCTTCACTGACTATTTTCTTAATACTATTCATCGAATCTGAATCGTCTAATTTTTTCTGATTCACTGTACGTTTCAACCTCCGATATTCTCCACTAGTGCAGTCAGATAAGTTATTTTATTTTTAATTCTTGAAATGTTTTCCACCTTTCTCATTCAAACAGGTCTTCAATTTTTTTTAATTCCTGCTAAATACTAATTTATCCAGAATATTGTCTTGTTCTTTATTTTAATTACAGGATTTAGCCATATTGAAGAAGTGTTTATTAGTCCTGGCCTTAATTGCAATGCCATTTCAAACGCCCTCCTTGTAGTTCTCAGAAACGCGTCAATGCAGAACGATTCCCAAAGTCTGCATTGGTAGTTGATAGGACTGCCAAGGTGTTTAACGGTCCTACCATGCTAGTTTCTGCGACTGCCAATTCATCCTCCTCTTCCTCAATGAATGTCATAATATGTCGCAATGTGAATGCTTGATGGTAACGTTCAAAGTTTGGGGTGTTTAATCCCCCGCTATCATTGTGTAGTTGCAGCTTCCATAGCTTCAATCTCGGTATCTTTTTATCCCACAAAAACGATTGGATTAGAGTATCCAATTTCTTCAACGTCGATTTCTTCACTCAAGTATCATACTCAGGACATAGTTTATTTTCAGTGTTAACATCATCTTAATAGCATTCACCTTACCTTCCAATGACAGCTGAAGTGATTGACACTGCTGTAATTCCAATGTTATTTTTTGTATTATCAAGTCCATATTTAAGCTCATCATCTCATTGATATTCTTTGTGATCCAAATCCCTAAATATTTCATCTTAACAGGGCACCATTTGAAGCCATAGCTCTTTATCAGCATTCCACTGGTCGACTGAGTGCAAGGCAAAGCCTCTGATTTGGACTATTTTATAGTTCGAGACCAAGCCAAATTCTCAATCAATTTCATCAGGGCAGGGATTGATGTTGTAAGGTCTCGAATACCCACTAGAAGATCATTGGCATACAGCCAAAGCTTTTGACAAATTCCATTAAAGTTAATTCCAGTGATTTTATTGTCAGCTCTTATTGCCACAGCCAATGCTTCCATTGAAATCACAAAGAGCAAAGGGGATAGTGGGCAACCTTGGCGCGTCCAACGCTGTAGGTCAAACTTGCCTGATATTCATTCGTTTGTCTTAATCTCGGCTGTGAGGTTTGGATAAATCACTCTAATCCAACTCCAGTATTCAGTACCAAAATTCATCTTGTCCATGGTTCTTAGCAGAAGCTCTCAATGAACCCGATCGAAGGCCTTTTCTGCATATAGGGACAAAGCCACTGACTCCATTTGCAATTTTTTTGATTCCTCGACAGTAAGTTACAGCTTTTGCATGTTTGAAGCCGACACTCTCCATTTTATAAAAACCTGCTTGGTTTGGGTGCATTAATCTCAGGAGAATCTTCTCCAATCTATTTGCCAGAATGTTTTATAATACTTTGCTATTTGAGTTAATCAGACTAATAAGGCTATAACTACCTGGTTCCAACTCTTGACAACCTGGTTTTAGGATAAGAGCTATTGTAGCATGCCTGAGCATAGGAGGTAAACTACCCAGGTTTTTACAATGTGCAAACATGTCTCTGAGCAAATTTAGGATAATTTCCGGTATTGCTCTATAAAACTCTACCGCCAGACCATCCGGCCCTTGGCACTTTCCTAAATTCAAGCTCCAAATTGCCTTCTTAACTTCTTCTAACAATATTTCTGTATCTAGAATTACTCTTTCTTCCTCCGTAAAACCATGTATTTGCAGGTTTGACAAGAATGTGTCTATCCATTCCAGATACCCCTCTCCAGGATTTACTGTATAAATTCGTATAGAAGTGTTTAAATATGTCATTTATTTCTTTTGGGTCCCATGTGACCCCTTGACCCCTCTAATTGCTTCTCTTCTTCGGTTCTCTTACCCTCAAACAATAGGACAACAATCGTACGCATTTCTCTGCCCCTTAATAATATCTACATTTAGTCCAGAAGATTGCAAACTCTGCCTTTTCACTTATAATTTTGTTCAAATCATATTTCAACCTCATTAACCTCATATGTTTCCCTTTATCTGCCAATCCCATCAACTCCTTTTCCAATTCTTTGATTGAAGCATTCAGTGCCCTCATTTCATTGTCTCTCTTCCTGTTTTTTATTCCAGACACTCTCATGGCCACACCTCGCGTAACTTACTTGAAACTCTTCCCCACCGTATTAATTCTCACTTCTCCATTCATATTAGCTTTAACATATTCTTCTGCCTCCGTCACTAAAATAGTGTTCAGTTCTTCATCTCTCAAAACTGATGTGTACATTCTCCAAATGTTCCTTTTACCCAACAAGTAATTAAGTGAGATTTCCAAACTAATGGGCACATGATCTGAAATGATAATACTTTCAATCTCACAACTCTTAAAGTTTTGGATCACCACAACAGAGGCCAACAGATTGTCTATGCTTGAATAAATAGTAGGAGCCCCCGAGTGGAAAGTGTACTTCCTCCCTGTTGGATGTTCCAATCTCCAAATGTCAGTCAGTCCAAAATCTTGCATCAATAACCCCAAAGCTTCTCTATCTTTTTTCCTGCCATCAACACAATTCTTTCTACTTCTATCCAAAAGTGGGTCCGCCACCAGATTAAAATCACCCTCTACCAGCAAGTTTGCTCCCCATATGTCTAATAGCTGGCGTCCTAGTCTATTTAAAAAAGGCTCACTGTTCATATTTGGAGCATAAATGTTACATATTGTGAAATCCAACTCTTGGATTTGAACTGAAACTGATAGCCAACGACCTTCTTTATCAGCTTTAGAGCCTGTAATGGATCCCGGAAAGTCATTTTTAAACAATGTTGTTACTCCTCTTGAATTCGAAGAGTAAGTGGAATGGTACATTTGTCCTACCCAACTTCTCGCCAACTTTGCAGCTTCTTTTAATTGGGTTATTTAAGCCGTTTATATTTCAAGACACAATATGCAAAGAATCAATAACTCCCACCCACCCCCCAGGGATTGCCATATCCCCAGGAATGTCCCTAGTGGAACTTAAACCAAATGCTGATACAAATAGAAAAAAATAAATAAAGTATTAATACATATAAAACAAGTCTAGAATTACCTAGACTAAACTTAAAAAACATACTCTAGCTTGGGGCTGTACTGAGTTTGAGAACAGTTATTATAACTGTATACAGCATTACTTATATCAGTCTTCCTCTCCCTATATCCCTAATCCAATGATTTTATATACCAAATGGATTCCAAAAGATTTATTATGTTGTCTATACTTGGAAATAATTCTTTTACACTCATCCATTTACCAGTGGGGATGCTAATTCAATGAACTATATACAATAAACTATAGTGTGTTTGATAACCCCATCACCGCCCTAGTTATCCTTTCTTATCTCTTACCCGTTATAACCCTCTCCTAAAATGGATGGTATAATCTGCTTAGTTTGAAGATTGAATATGTCTAACATGTCCATAGCCCCTTAAGCCCAAAAAGGAATCATCCGGACTAGCCGTCACGAGGGGGCCAAGCCTCGTAAGTAGGGTAATCCTCTTA
Source organism: Ambystoma mexicanum (assembly GCF_040938575.1). Taxonomy (NCBI): domain Eukaryota; kingdom Metazoa; phylum Chordata; class Amphibia; order Caudata; family Ambystomatidae; genus Ambystoma; species Ambystoma mexicanum. Next base: position 1,290,629,158 of record NC_090937.1, read on the forward strand.
CAAATACGCTTCATAGGACATATTACGAATGGGGGCATAAAATTGGGATAAATGTGTCTGGAGTTGTACATTTTCGATCAGACACAACCACAAATGGTTACTGATGTTTACCTATGACTATTGCAGTGTATAAATGTCCTGGTCTGCCCATCCTCTTTTAATTCACCCTTTTAATTTCTCCACTATAATAAAGTTTGTGTAATTAACTATGTGCCTGCTGCCATCCCAACTGTTAAAACCCCTATAACATACATCCATCCGCCAGAAAAGGATATAACATAGAGTATTTAATAATAACTGGGCGTCCATAGTGAGGGGTTCCTGAATGGCACCCATCCAGTTGAATGTCACCGTGAAACTTCTCCATACTCTAATAGAATGCTTAGCCCCAATATGAGTGCTCTCCTTTATGCTGCTACCACCTATTGATAACACAGCCACTACACCCTTAACCGGAGCACCCAAAAAATACATTTCTACGGGCCATTTTGTTGCTCTTGTAGCCAGTAGACGGCACAACACATAACAGCTATATTTGCACTTCACCACTTGCCATAACTTAAAATGATCGCCCATAAACTACGCATGGTTGCCCATCTAATAATGGTTGAATTTAGGTCACATACCACGTGGCTACCTCATTGCCATATAGAACGAAAAGTGTATCATGTCCCACCTCAGTCTCCCAAACCCTTTGCCTTGCGTGGATTGTAAGTTATGATGTAAACGTGATAAAACAAATATGGAATACATACTATCCGCGTTATGTACTGAGGCATCAGTTATTCCTTCCTGAATTAGATTGCACCTGCCTGTTAGTTGTATTGGCCGTATCACATCTTGATCATTGATGATTGCATATCTATCTAGAACATCTGTATTCGCGCTTGCATATCCATATACAGAATAGGTGGTGCATGTGTACACCTGCTTAAAGCATACGTATATCAAGGTGCATCCGTGCGAACTATATGCTGGAGCCACACTTGCACATACCCATAAAGCCGGATATATGCCTGGCTACGAGCAGAACGTGTGTGCATGGAAGAGAGAGGTCTATGTGCATCAAATGAATGCCTATGTCTCGCGGCATATATACGGTATATATTATTTTAAATAAATGTAGTGAATAAGCACGTGTTATCTTGCAATCGAATGGGAGAATTTGATCCAATTGTGGTTACATTATAATGTGCGTGTCCTGAATAGTCTTCAGCATAAAAATGAAACAACTATTCTCCAAGATCTTTGCAGACCTAATATATTACAATGCTTTTGTCATTCGTACCTGTTGGGGAGACTGTTGTGATTGTGCTATCCTTCACACCCCACGATACCATCGCCAGATCAGCCACTGCCGCTCACAGCTGTCATTTTGCTGTTGTTGCAGCCGAAGCCAGCGTGACTAATTATGAAGTCAGAACCATATGGCCACAGCGCTTTTTTTCCACACCTGCTTTCAGGGCAGCAATGCAACTCCCTCAGAAGAGTCAACTCCCTCAGAAGAAGCAACTTCTCAGGGAAAGATAATGGTAGCTTCTGTGCTTTAAGTGGGCCGGGGCCGGGCCCCGGCAGTCTCCAAAAAGTCCCCCCTGGTACCACTACAACATTGGCGGGACACATTATCCCGCCACAGCTGCGATGGGAGATGCTCCCGCCATGAAGCCATTCAATCTGACAGAAGTGGCAGCCAGCCACAGCGACGCTGTGACTGGTTGCCAATTCCGTCAGTCATAGTAACAGCCTCGGGCGACCCCTCGCGCAAGGAGTCACCAGAGGCAGTTACTGTCCCTTTGTTTCCCCAGGTCGCAGAGGCGTCTTTAACCCTCGGCGAACCTGGAGATTCTGTGACATAGTTCGAGGTTTATAAAACATGGTCGGTGCCGGTAATCCCTCACCACCCTATTACGAGTTCCCTTTGCGGGTCCTCCCTTAACGCCTGGATTTACCAGGTGTTAACGACGGAACCCGCAAAGGGACTTTGGAGCTAATAACGGTACCGCAATTTGCAGTACCATTATTAGCGCCTTCCCTATAGGGGCTCAATGGGAATGGGGACGGGCCCTGGTGAATGGGGAATTACCGCCCCGCAACCTTGGAATTGGGCGGTAATAGCTCCATTCACCAGGGCGGATTCAGTAAGGATTTGGAGGTAGCCATGGCGCTAATAGCGCCATGATTACCTTCAGACTCGTAATGAGGCCCCATGTATCTTAGTGGATCAACTATTGTATTTATTGGTCCTTATTGAGAATTTGACTAAAAGTAAACTACATTGTTTTTGTGGCTATAGATGCAATTTGCACTACCCACACAACATGCTGCCGTATATACTGCAGTGTTGCTGCTGAATGGAGTCCACAAGGTCTATTCTCTGATTACTCGCTGTCTGATTTGGAAGGGCCTGCACCGGGTTTGATACTTAGAAGCAACACATTGTCTAACAAGTCTACCATGATGCAGGGGTATGCTGTACTGCGAATTTAATTCTGTCAGAATATCAACCAGATAATTGCATTATACTGTACCTGCACACCTTTCAGACAAGCAAAGAACATGCACAATTTGGCCCTTAACCCCACTTTGATGTCCTTGGTCAAAGCTTGGATGCTTTAGGTAATATTGCTTAAAAACACCTCTAATGAGTAGAGTAGAGGTGTTAGATATTACAATATATTTTACTGCTTTTTGGACGGAGCATTTGCACTACAGAACCACAATGACCGTGTCTTGGTAAGGTCTACCTGGAAAGTGCTGTATTGTGCCCTGCTGTGGATAACCAGACTCTTGTCTATGGAGGAAAGGAATTAAGAGGATGGAAGCAGACAAAATACATAGAAACAGAGAGACTAACAATTGGAAAGATACAAGGTGAATTGGGGAGACGGTATGAGATTGTGGCATTACGGAATAATGTGTACTAATTTCTATTGAATCCAGAAAATGCTAATCATAAAGAAGGAAAATAAACATCTCATGGTGAGACGCATTTAATAATGAATGTCACTTTTAGTACTTGTAGTGTAGTACTACATTTAATAAGAACATGGCAGTGTGAGGGACTCAAGATGTTCTCCAGTATGCCTTTGGAGTGTTGAGGATTGGTTTCCAGGTACATTTGGATTATCAACCTCCAACGTTCAGAGAGTTCATCTGTAACTACAAAGCTAGTTGTCAGAAGAGCAAGAGCCAAAGGTTGACTGGAAAGATGAAGGAAGAGGTCATGAAGTGAAAATGGGATAAAGGAATAAGGGGTAAACCAGGCCCATAACTGCTCAGCCACTAAGTGAGGGTGAGATCATTAATGTGAACTCTGTGTTAAGCAATGCAAAAGTGGAGGTATATCTGTGAAAGTTATTATAGAGCAGGTTATCCAAACCGTAAACATCCTGTTTAGGAAATAGCACCATGTGGACATACATTTGATAAAAAGGCACACATTCATACATGCTGAAGCCTTTACTCCAAGGATATCTGCTCAACATATGTTCTGTTAATTACCACATTTTCTGTTAATATCAAATCTCTAACACAACATAAAGTATAGCCTAGAAACAAAGTGAATTTAAGGTAGCAAAACAATGAACTCTAACTTATGAATTCAACAAAGTGATCTCAATCACGCACATGAATTCTTCATACATACATATATGGTAATAACATTGTTATGCTTGCAACTACATAATCCACAAAGATGCTTTTGAATCTTTGAATTCAGAATCTTATTGTGATTTGGAATTTATAGGCCTCATTGATGGCATAGGTCTATACAAAATAACAATAAGAAAAATTCATATTTCAGTCCAATTTGATCATAATTCCTGAGGGGAGGAATTAAGTGCATCTGCTTATTATTCATTATGTGCCTATACACAAGTGTTTCAAGGTGCAACCAAGCAAAGGAGGGGGAACAATGGAAAGACAAGACAAACAATCTTACTAGACCTAGTGTCATTTAGATCATGCAAGTGAGTAACAAGAAGTGTAGGGGAGAGTGTACAGGGAGAAGTGTAACCAGAGCAGCAGGGTTCTGAGTTAAGTGCAAGGAAGGCTGAGACTAAGGGCTCAACCCAGCCTGGTAGTGCAAGGTGCGCCAGGCGGCAGTGCAAGGTCAGCCAGGCTTCATGTGTAGGGGGACTGGTCCAGTGGGGGCCTGGTGCCCTTTAAGACTCAGAGGACACCAAGCAGCCAGTCAGAAGACAGATGAAGGAGCAAGGGAAGGTTAGCAGGGGAGAGGGAGTGAGAAAGAGGAGGAGTAAAGGAAGGTCTTTAGGAGATTCGGAACTCAAGGAGATCCAGCTCAAGGAAGAGAGCGGCAGGGAGGCCATTCCAGGGCCTCCCAGAGGGAGGCACCTGCAGAGGAGAGATTTCTACCCCCCATTCTCTGCTTGGGAAAGCGACTGACTCGCAGAGAATTAGAGGTAGATGAGCTGAGGACTCTAGAAGGAAGGCATTTAGGAAGAGGTAGTGGTAGATAGTGAGGGCTATGGCCCCCTACAGCCTTGTGGGTGAGGCAGGGGGCTTTGAACTTGATCCTTGCAGCCACAGGTAGACAATGGAGGGATTTCAGGTCAGAGCCAGAGAGATGCAGTCCCTGGCCTTGACACCAAGGATAACACTTGCGGTCTTTTTCTGGATAAGTTGAAGAGGGTAAACAGTAGAGTTAGGCAGATTGAGAAAGATGTTGTTGTGATAGCACAACCTAAAGAGAACTAGAGCTCTGGAGACAGTGAGCTTCTGGGGGAAGGTGAGAAAAGGGAGAATACCACTGAGGAGGTGCAGCTAGAAATGGGCCTTCTTGGCAAGGTCCATGATGTGGGGAGAGGAGAGAATGCAGTCGAAGATTACCCCAAGGTTTTTTGCCTTACAAGAGAGTGAAGGGAGAGAGGCCAAGGAGGGGTGCTAGAATGAGGGAGAAAAAGTGGGAGCAGGGGTCCAATGAGAAGGATCATATTGGCATCGAGTGAGAGATAGTTAGAGGTGCACTATGCCTGAATAGCGGAGGATAGACAGTCAGGAAAGAGCGAGGAGGAGGAGGCTAAGGGTAGCCTGAAAGAGTGAAAAAAGTAGAAATCAGGAGGTCCAGATACACATTGAAGAGCCAGGGGCAGATGATAAAGCCCTGGGAAACACCATATGTGGAGAGAGAGAGGTGGTGGAGAGAAAAGACCCAAGCTGACCCTGGGAGGGTTGGTCCAAGAGGAAGAAGGTCAGCCATGCCTGATCCATGATCCCCATGTTCTCGCACAGACAATTAATCAGGATGACGAGGTTGACCGTGTCAAATGCAGAGGAAAGGTCAAGAAGAATGAAGACCGAGGGAGAGCTGGAGTCAAGGGTAGAGAGCAAGTCTTCATGGGTGTTCAGCAGAGCAGCTTCTGAAGCCAGACTGATGGTCATGTAGCCAACCAACAGATTAAGTGTGGAAGGTTAGCTGGGTGTTTCAGGGGAGAGGGAGGAGCGAAGGAGGGTGAGTGGTGGCCAAGGAGGGCCTGAGAGAGGTAGAGGGCGAGAGAGGCAAAGAAGAGGGTAGTTCAGACAGGATGTCCTGGGTTTTAGTGGTGACATGAGAAGCCAGAGCCATGCAGAGGGCCTGGGTAGGTGTAGAAGAGGTGGATAATGCAGTAGGATTGCGCAGCTCGTTGCAGATTTGGAAAAGTTTGGCTGTGTTGTTAGAGGCCGCAGCGATACAGGTTTGAATATGGGCCCTTTTCTTAGAGAAGAAGGAGTGTCTGTATTGCCTTTGGAGCAGGTGGCAGACATGATGGTGCACCTGATGCCCTCCACTTCCGCTCAGCTACTTTTTACTTGCATTTCAGGGAAGCCAGATCAGAGTCACACCAAGAGTTGCATTTGGTGGTAGGCTTCAGGCGGATTCTCATGAAAGGGGCAAGTATATCCAGAGTGTTAGAGATCGAAAGGTGTAGGATGGACAGGGCTGTGTCGGAGTGGGAGTCAGCCACAAGCGTAGGTGGGGGCGAGAAAGTGGAGGCAAAGGCGGACACTGACACTCACTTCATAGGTTGAATGACCGTGAAGGAAGGTGGCACTTCTGGGTGGGGCTTTGCCAAGGGGACAGGAAGCTTCAAGTGAGAAGAAAGAAGTGGTTAGACCAGGCGAAAGGAGTAGTAAGAGGATTAGAGAGAGGGATGTCTGAAGAGATGAGAGAGTTTGTCGGACCAGATGGTAGAACAGAGAGGAAAAGTGAGTCACGTAGGTGCAGAAAAGCCCAGAGGAGGAGTCTGGGGAGTCGAGTTGGATGTTGAGATCCACAAGGAGGAGAATCTGAGAGGCAAAGGAAAGTAGAGAGCAGGTTAGGTCAGCCCATTCAGAGAGGAAGAGTGTGACCTGGTCAGGCGGCCTGTAGATAGTGGCCAAGTTCAGAGAGAGGCCAGGAGAGATAGAGAGCCTGCAGACCAGACATTCAAAGAAGGAATAGGTCTGAGTAGGGATGATGGAAGCAGGGATCCACTCAGGAAAGGTCAGGGCCACTCCACCACCAGGCCGGTTAGGCCAGGGATCAGAGAGGATCTTGTGGCCCTCAGGAAGGAGTCTGTCAAAACTTGTGACAGAGCTGGGCTTGAACCAGACATCCTGGTCTGCTAGCGGGTCCTGCTAAGGACGCCTGGTTTTACCATACATCCTTTGTGGGACCCGTGAGCAGACCTTGCAATGAGGTGTTAGAGGGTTAACGGCACCGGCAGCTCTACCGGCGCTGTTAACCCTCTACCGCACTCGTTGTAATGAGGCCCTCTGTCTGAGGATAAGGTTGTGTCTCGTGTTTTGTTATCATTGAATCATTTGAAATGTGGATATTTTAACATAGTCGCAATTAAACCATTTTTATGTTTAAATTCTTCACACACATCCTGAGATTGGTCTGCAATTGAGTAAGATTCAAAAGATCAAGGATGTTCCTCTTGTTTCATCTCACAAGTACATTAGAATGGATCAATTAACTCTGAGGAATTTAGCATTATGTATTGGAGTAAATCATAGACCTCTCAATGACATTATTCTTTCATGGGTTTGTAAGTAGAATATCAAAATGACTGATTGTTCATCTTTTTTTGTTGTGCATTTCTTGGTGGCATTCTTTTTTTGGCTCATTTTGGAATGGGTATTTATATGTAAAACGACACCTGCTTAGGTTTTCCCACTGATTTGATAGCAGACGTCTCTTGTATATAGTTTATTGATGTGGTAGTTATAGCGAAGCATGGAAGCTAAGTGTTTGGTGAGAGGCACTGAGCTCGAAATCGTTCCTGTGCAGGAGCAGCTTTTCTACATGCCGACTGGCCCTTTAATAACCCTGGAAGTGGCATCGTGTGGGTGAAAGGCTGGTAGTATGGCTGCATCCTCCCGACCCAAAAAATGCTAATTTACTTTGTAATAAGTACACAGAGAGCTAAGTGGATGGGAATATCTAGCCGTAGGTTTTATTACCCATATGACAGTCATGGCATGCAAAACAGTAAAAAATAATCAACCAAACACACATTGATGAATGATATGCTTTTGGGCGTCATGGGATGAGGAGCGCAGGAGACCTGCTCCAGCATGAGACCAACTCCGGTCTGATCGATGATGCCGCCATATGTCCCACTTATGGCGTTAGCCCAGCATCAGCCGTGCTTCTCCTTTTCATCTCTTGTTTGAGACCCACTGTATTTCCTTAAGCCAAAACAGTCAGAGGGCTGTCCAAGTGTATTGGTACCTTTTCATGGTGGCTTGGGAATCAACACCCTCTAATTTTAATTGTAGCACGTGGGGTGGAACTGTGCCAAGCATATTTGAACCATTTTCTGGTGGCTTGGGCAAGGACCCCCTTTATTTTATTCTTTGCAGGACAAATCTTCCCCCTCCCCAGCTCTGCTGGTATGTCAAGCGACTTTCCTTACTGTACCATCTTCTGGCTGTTTGGGAGGAAGGACCAACTTTTACCACTATTTTATCAAACCTTCCATCTTTCTTCCCCCTCTTACCAAGTGTGTTTTATTTGTGGAAGGCCATTTTCTGACAACCTGTTAAGGGGAGGAGGTAGCTCACCTTGCTGACCACCACTTGTTTTAATCAACCCATTGCTCCCCTTTTAGTTCTCTTAATCCAAGCGTTCTATTTTCCTGTCATTTTCTGCCAACTAGGGCGAGGAGGGCGGATGCTTTGTGTTGGTGCTGGGCAGCATCAGCGCAAAGAGAGAAGAGGGTTGCAGGAGCCCCCCCGCCCTTATGGAGAATTCTTTGCCTGAGGGCATGCAGGCACGTAGGGTGCTAATTCTGCTATGTCCTGTCCTTCTTGAGGACCCCTTTTTGTCATTGTCTCGCTGGCCCTGTGATCCTACCTAGTTAAGGGCTGGTGCTACTTTTGCATCCTCTTCCTGAACAAAAGTGGCACCCGTGAGGCTGAGGCCCCTTTTGTTCGCCCCATGTTTCCTTTTGGCCAGGTGTGTGCCAGTGAAACCTGCCAAGTGTCGGTCCCTTCCACACCCTCCTACCCCAGCCCTGCTGCTGGGAGTGTGCCTTCTTTCCTGCATGTCATCTCCAGGCTTACGTGCCTGGGCCCTCTACTGGTGCGCATTTGCCCCTGCGGGTCCAATGATAATAAACCTGGAAGTGGTATAGTGTGGAGGAAAGGCTGGTAGTATGTTTGCATCCTCCCAACTGAAACAATGCTAATATACTTTATAAAAAATTAGAGCTGATATGACAGTCATGGAATAAAAAACAGTAAAGAAAAACCAGCCATACACAAATGGTGGACTTATATGCTTTTGGGCATCATGGGATTAGGAGTGAGAGGGCCCTGCTCCAGCAAGAGGCTGACTTGGGTCTGATCCTTGCCGCCACACCTGCAAGGGTAAACGGCGGGTCAGCTTCCCCCCAAAAGGAGTTCATTACCATCCTCTTTCTGTCAAAGTCCCAAAAATGTTCCTTGTGAATGCTTCCATCCCTGCGATTGAAAGGTGGACCCCATCTTGATGGAACAATTGCCTGTTGTTTAATGAAATGCCTCCATGTTTGATTAATCTTAAGCCTGTGCAGGTGCAAAGATTTTGCAAAGCCTTATTTAATTTTCTTCCAGATATCTCTATTGCTTTATTGCACTTGGCTGCCTGCCAATGATACCTAGGTAGGATCTCTGAAATCATGACCTCTGTGTCCCTCCAACAACTGGCAATCTGAACACATCTCTGCCAAAAGCACCCTCCTCCCCAGTAGTGGTAAGTCATTGCCACCTAGGTGCATTATCAAACATTCAGGGGATTCCCTAGCCCCTAATTAATCTGCTAGACTGTCATGTGGTTCCACCCACTTCATTCCTGGCGTGCCCCACCAGGATGTGATTGTGTTCTGGAAGTGGAGCCCCTCCTGGGTGTCCTCTGGCCACCTACTTGCTCTTGTCACAAAAGAGTGGCCCACAATCCACACTGATTTGAAGGGAGGAGTGCCTGTTGGGAGAGAGGCTATGGTTAAATTAGGTCTTTCCTGATGTATCTTTTATACACACTGATTTGCAACCCCCAACACCTTGATGGCTTTCTCATCCAACCCCGCATCCAGGCAGAGGTAGCTGCCCCAATGATGAGTAAATTGGACCCAAACTCCCCTGATCCAACCTGCTGCCCTGATATACATTTCTAGCACTGTCTGCAACTGGAACCTGCGAAGCGCCCTACCATTGTTACACTTAAACTGATGCCCATCTGTCTGGGAGTTTATGCACAATAACTAACGGGTGGTGCAAGTAGGGCAGTACCTCTTTTCATCTATGCAATATAAATTAATAATTCTACCCTTCCTCCATTGGTCTGTTTTCAATCTGTTTAATTTAATGGCCATGAGCTCCTTGCCCAGGTTGATGTAACCCAAGGCTAGCCCATCCCCAGATAGTGTGTTTTTGGCCACTATCTCGCTGATCCTGAAAACTCCAGAATATTTCAATGTGAAAGCCACCCTGAACAGAGTAGTCTCATATGTGCCAAATCATCCTACTATTGTGATCATATTCTTCAATTCACCTCTCACCCTTGTTGTCCTTTCCAATTAGTGGATTGTTTGCTTTCACTTCCTTCTCCAGATCCTGCTTCTCTTTCTTCTCTCTCTGCCCCTGATTATTCTAACTCTTTCTCCTCTAAGATCTCACAACTGTGAGCTTCCTTAATTTCCTCCTCCATATTTAATTCTCCTCTCTTCCACTGATTCTCATCCTTCTTTGTGCCCTTTTACTCCTGTCTCTGATCTTGAGATAGCAACCTTTCTTTCGAGTCACCACCCTACTGCTTCCCCATCTGACCCACTGCCCTCGCTTCCTATTACCAATTTCTTTCCTGCAATTCTTCCTTATGATTCTTCTTTCTACTTTCCCTGCTGCCTTCAAGCACGCCGTGATACACCACATCTTGAAAAATCTTCTCTGAATCCATCTGTCCCATCTAACAATTGCCCAATCCCAGTTCTTCCCTTTCTTTCTAACCTACGTGAGCATGCTGTTCTCACAAGTATCTTTTTTTTAATGAATTAATGTGATACAGTCTATTTAATAAACTTTACACATATTGATAACTAAACACATATATAAAATAAGCTTCAAACAAACAAAATAGTAGCAATATAGCAATATGATAAAGAATAAGCCATTTACAATTATAAAATCCATCTAAAAGCTCAAGTAGCATGTAAAAAGAAAGAAAAAGAGACAATACAGATTTACACAATAACACCCACAATGCCCACTATGATATACGGATAGCAATTCAAGGAGGTAAACTGGACTTAGTCCATTTCTCACAACTACAGTACCAAGGGAACTCACAGCACAGCCGATTACCTCGTCCCAAGGCAGGGGCAGTGACTATTTTAGGATATGAGTACTAATTTCAGATCTGAATATCCAATATTTCTTCTATCCTAATCCAGATGTTGAAGAGAGCTAACATCACTCGCATACTCTCAGAATACATGCAGTGATGCCAGAATAATGACGTTCCGATTGATGCCAGATTATGGGAGAACTTCCCAATGTGACATTGGATTACATTGATCATAGTACCACATTCTGTCAAACATGTCTTGCTGACTCTAATACATTGCTTCCTTTACACAACCGACACGTGCGTTGTTCCACTGGCAACTGCAGTCTTCTGCCCGTGACCAACAGGATAGGGAGTTGGTCCAGCCTTAATAGAAGAATAAATCGTTGCAGTTTTTTAGAAGGGCAGAGATTGAGATACCCTTGTGGTTGCATGAATGAGTACAACCTGTATTGTACAAATGCGTAGCTTTTCAACAAGCTAATGTGAGCGAAATTCTCTAACCAATCCCACATTTCTACCCGCTTGTCAAGTGCATTTTGAACTTGCTTAGAATATGGCCCTTCTCGCCTGGTCCAACCAATAGTAGCAAGATGTTTTATCATCATCGCAGATGGAGACTGAAGATTTTGTTTCTTGCACAGTTCTTGGTAGATAGTGGTCAGGAGAGGGTTAGATGTTACACTACGCATTTTCAAGAAGTGCCCCAATCTCCTTTTCATGACGATAGCCTTCATAGAGGGTAGTCCCAAATCCAATCGAATAATTGCCATTGGAACTCCCGGACCCAGACCAAGTATGCAACGCCAGAATTTCCCCTCGATGGCTTGGAGCCAACTAAGATCTAAGTCTAGAAGTGATTCTAGGCCATAAGTCATCATAGGGATAAATACCTGCGTATACAATTGGCGCGTACCCCAAAGCGTAAATCCTCCTTGCTTATTGGTAAAGTTGGCTATAAGAGATGTTACTTGCGCCGCTCGCATTGTACGTGAGAGCTTGAGTGCCACATATTCCCCATTGGGCTCAAAATCAATACCTAGATAGCGATAGAGTGGGGCGTATGGGATCAAGTTATTATTTACTGTGAGGTTCACACGGGACACTCTTTTGCTGGAAAATCTCAATACCTTAGTTTTATCTAGGTTAATGATGAGACCATTGGATTCGGCGTACTCCCATAATGCTGTGGCTGATCTACGTAAGCCACCAATGGTATGATCAAAGATGACCAAATCATCTGCATATGCCATAACGGTGCAAACAGAGTCCCCGATTTTAGGGGGGCAATTGCGGGCAGAAGTTAGAGCAAGCGGAATATCGTGCACATAAAGATTATTAACTAGGGGGGCAGTCACACAGCCCTGTTTAACCCCCCTGTTTTGATGTACCTTACTAGTCAGATGTCCCTCCTGGTCTAATTTTAACCTGACCGAGGTATTATGATGTAACAATCTAAGAAAATACAGTATGCCAGCAGGGCAGCCTAGGGCAGCAAGTTTAGACCATAGGCGTTCTCTAGGTACCGGGTCAAAAGCTGCTTTAAAATCGATGTAAAGTGCATACAGCGGTGGCTAATTTCTTTTACGGGCTCTAGCTCTCAATAGGTTCATTACCATCAGATTATACCCGGTGGAGTAGCCTTTTCTAAAGCCACATTGGAATTTAGATAGTATATGGGCCTCGTCTACCCATGTCTGAAGATCCTTGAGCAACAGGGCGGCAAACAATTTGCCTGTCGTATCCAGCATAGAAAGGAGTCTATAATTATTCGGATCTAGCTGATTCCCCTTTTTAAATACCGGAATCAACACGGCTGTTTGCCACGACTTAGGTATCGCCCCCTGGTTCAAAATTTTCTCAAACATAATTGCCAACAATCCTGCCCAAAACTCGGGCTGGGCTTTGATAACTATATTGGCTAGGCCATTAGGGCCGGGGGCTCTAGAGGATTTTAGAGTTTTTTTTTTACAGAATATCGCAGTGTATGACATATCAAATGATACACTGGATCTTGGAGGTAGCGGTGGAGACCTCTCCTCTGTCTGCAAGATGGCATTACGATTCTGCAGGAAGTCCTCCCATTCCTTTGCACCGATGGGATTTACCAATTGCCCCTTGACTGTTTCCCTAGCTTCACCCAGAAGTGCCCAAATGCTACGTGTGTTTTTCGAACAAATGGTGTGTATCAATTTCTGATATGCCAGAGATCTTTCAGCGAGCCGTAGCTTTTTGATATTGGCTCTATATTTATTTTTGCTTTTCCTAACAGCCACCCTAAGATTTTCTAAAGGTTCGCACCTTTGCTTGATCGTGCGTAGCTCCCTTCTAAATTCCCTCTTACTATCTCTGATCTTTTTATTAAACGGGAGTATCCCACCCTCTGGTCTAGTCATACTCCAGTTGGGGGCTGAGGCATGAGTATTAGAGAAAACACTGATCCAAGTTTATATAGCTTCAATAGACATATTGTTGAAATTGGGTATTTGGGGCCAGTTTTCAATATTTAGTGCTTCTGATGCCAAGTGTATCTTCTTTGCAGTCCACCTAATACTAGTGCCCGCTTTGTTTACCCGAATTGTACCCATATTGCTCTTGTCTGGAGTAGTATGGGAAATATTTAATACACACTGGAGTGCAGCATGGTCACTCCATTTAAAGAAACCGTCAGGTCAACAACACACAGCAACATATTAGGGCACACAAATATGTAGTCAATTATACTGGAAGAAGACCCATTAGCCCACGTTTGTTTCCCTGGATGGTCACTAGCAGTGTAACCATTCAGCATCTCCAAATCCCAGTCATCGAACAAGTGACGCCACTGCGGGCCTTCAGTATCCTTTTTAATATGCGTAAGTAACCTCTTGTTTCTTAACCTCGGATTTTGTGGCTGTAACCCTCCCCCCCCCCGGTATCACAAGTATCTCACTATCTTAACCATCACTCTCTCCCTCGGCTTCATCAGTCAGGCTTTTTTTCCCATTCGCTCTGCAGAAACTGCTTTAATTCACATCACTAACTCACTCCACACTGCTATACACTCTTTCAATTCTCTGTCCTTATTCCTCTCTTGGTTCATTCCTCTCTCTCCCTAATCACATATTTTCTATTTCTTGGTCTGATACCTATTCTCCATCCTCATCTCTCTTGTACAGTGTTCCCCAAGTTTCTGTTCTCAGATCCCTTCTTTTCTCTCTGTTGACAACTCCTCTTTCTAATAGCATCTCTAAATGTAGCTTTTATTTTCATTACAATGCTGATGATATACTACTCTTCCCCCCCTTTTTGAATTTTTCTGACACTCTACACTACTCTTTCCTCATGTCTGACCACCATCCAACAAAGGATGAATACTTGCTTTCTTCATCTCAATCCCTACAATGTGGAGGTTATTTTCTTCCCGGCTTCTTCCATTCTTTCTCATTTCCTCCTGCTCTATTGCCTTTTTCTAAATTTAGTTTGAATCCAAGCATAGCCTTTGAATCCTCTCTCTCCTTTTCACACCACATTAACTCACCTGACCATAGTTATTTGGTCCATCTCTCTAAGATCTGCAACATTCACCCTATATTATCATTGTCTACTTCTAAAACCCTTATCTCTGCTTTTATGTTCTTTCACCTTTTCTACTGTTCTTCTATTTTGTTTGGTCCCCGTGCCTATCTGCTCACCCCAATGTGATCTGTTTACCATCTCTCAATTCAGAGTTTGATTTCTCTTCCTCCGCATTCTACAATTTCCTCAGCTCTTCTCTTACTGCCTTGGTTATCTTTTCAATCACGTCTTTTCTTGAAATTTGTATATATTGTATTCAAACCTCTCTATGGTTTTGTGCCACCTTTGCTTTCCTCTCTTATTTTCTCCTACTCATAAGCCCCCACGACCAGTCTCTCCATTCTCAGTCTTTATTTCTTATTACCATGCCAAAGCCACCTTGGGATTCTTCTAGGTTTTGATGCTTTGATCTTCTTGCTGCAAAGTTTTGGCACTCCCGTCCTCTTCCATTTCATTCTTCTCCTTCTTAAACTGTTTTCCACTCTCTCGACTTCTTTTCTGCTGTGTTCTCTTTCATAATTCTATATGGTTATTTTGTTGGTCTGCATTTACAACTATTATTGAACCATTTTCCCTTTTGTTCAGCACTTAGGTTTAAGCCATTTATAAATAAAAAAAAATGCAAATTCCATTTTTTACTGCTTCAAATCAATCAAACTACCTTTGAATCGATCACTAAATTTGTACCACATGACCCATTGTTGCTGCCTCTGGTACTCACCTGAACCCTCGAACCAGTGTGCTTACAAACCAGCTCAACAATGCATCATACATCAGAGAGTCCATCACCTACCTGACACAAATAAACTGCTCATCACTGGCACTTGACTCAAATCTCTGGAGTACCTCTCACCAACATGACCCAGCAGTTAACTAATGACTCAACCCGGCTCAACCTCCAAACAATGCTTCGTCGAGCTGCACCCCAGAACATCAGGACCACAGCTCCGAACCATCAACATACATTGGGCCTCATTACGAGGTAGCCATGGTGCTGTTAGCACCATGGCTACCCCCTTACCGCATTCCGGGTCCGGGTTTTCGAAATAGGGACTTACCGGGTAATTCCAACCTTGGAGGACCCTGTAAGTCCCCATTCCGAGAACCATTCCCCATTCCCATTCAAGCCCCCATAGGGCTCAATGGGAATGGGGATGGAACTAATAACGGGCCCGCTTATAGAGGGCCCGTGATTAGCTCCCTGGTCCCTTAGTGGCTCTCGCTAAGGGACCTCGGAATACAGAGGTAAGGGTTTACCGGCACCAGCACCCTTACCGGTGCTGGTAACCCCTTATCTCCAACCTTGTAATGAGGCCCATTGACTCAAACTGGTGGTGCTTCACCTGCTGACCCTAGCCAGTGGTTACCATTCATCCTGAAACAGCTCAACACTTCTGTGTACTCCTACCTGCCTGGTGCAAACAATTTCTTCAAACTACTCTGATCCACTACATTTGAAACAACACCAGCACTCTATTTGGGCCAAAAGGATTAGCCACACACAAACTTGGTTTGATCCATTTGCACAATGCTGTTGAACCACCTCAGACTCAAAAAAGGTACAATAGACGCATACCTCCTCCCGCCCCTCATGTTCACTTTGGGCTCTATAGACTTGTTAGTTCACTTGTGCACCATTTCCACTGAAAGACATATCTTTTTTTAAGAACATTGTGGTTGTTGAAATGCCTTTCACTCCTGATTTCTTACCCAGAGTTCTGCGTCTTTCTTTCTTTGCATATTCTCTGTTCTTTCCGCAGGTGTGGGTTTTTTACATTGTGTTTTCTAATTAGTTATTCTTGCAAATGTCATGTTTAATTTAAGAATATCTATTTTTATAGTACATTGATTCGTCATTTCCATTATTTTGGAATGTTATACTTTGCTGTTGTTGCAATTGAATCACATTCACATCCCTTTTGGGATAATAGCCTTTCCCCTCCCCACATTACCACAAAAGGTGAAGGCGGGCTATATTTTAACTGCCCCTGTTTGCCTGTTTCATCTTCATGATTGAGATCACTCTTGTTTGGTAGCAGTCTAAGTACTGGGTAGCCACTTTAGTCCCTACTCATCCTTGTACTTCAGCAGGGCAAAAGGTATTTGTCACAGTTATGACATAAGTGTGGGAATATGGCATATTTGTAAAAGCAGAAACACACAAGGAACAGGTCTCTGACTCTGGAATTAAAAGCTGCAGGAAAGGAAAACACCTGTTCCAAAGGGATGGATTTATCAGGGAGACCCACTGAGGAGATGGGAATTCATATGGGCTGCTTAAAGGATGATTCCTGTTCTAAGTAGTGGTGGGGAACCACAGGCAGGATGTGAATCCAACCCAAAAATATATTTCTTAGCTGTGCACTTAGTGTGATACATAGAGACTCTCTATGCAGCCTGTGCGCAGCTCTTTGTAAATAAAAGACGTATTCAATTGTACCTAAAGCATTTTCCCAGAAACAGTTGATACTGGGCAATAATGTGAAGACATACTCGCCAAAGCCTAATAAAGAATTGCTTTATAATGTGTTTGGTTTAAGCCATAAATATTTAAACAGGATTTGTGGTGTTGAATGTGTGTTCCTTGTGCACACTGTGCTCTACAGTCTGTTTACCATTGCAGCTGGAAACCGGAGGTGGTCCTGAGCCTACAACAACTCCTACACGAGCGAAGCATAGCGGAGTGTGCTCAGTGTGTGTTCCGTGTTCCAGGGGCAAATGGGCAGCTCGACTTTAGGGCCAACAAAGCGAGTGCCTTAGACTATGGGTCATCAGCAAAAACAACAACGGACCCCTGAGAACTACGAGAAGGTGAGGCGACGTTTTAGGAAGCTACCCCTCGAAGCAAGTAAGTGAAAACAAACCAAGCAATATCGACATTAAGGCAAGACAGAGTACATAAAAGTCACGGTGACGGTCACAACCTTATTCACTGGACCTTTCAGCTAATATGTCAGGAGCCCTGTTTTGAGCAGTCTGACTGCGGTGCTCTGGTAGAGGTGCCCCATCACTTCATTTCACCCTCACCTTTTCCCATTTGCGAGACATTCAACTCATTTCGACTCATTTCACGCAAGGAGTCACAAGTACTGATTATAAGGCGAGGTGAGCCTATGTTTGCTAAACATGGGACTGTTAGACTTGCTGGGATTATTCCCCTTAGAAAAAACTGTACTATTAAAGTGATGCCAGGAAAAGTGTCATTGCGCGGTAAAGCCAGCCATACCCGCAAAAATAAAGCTGCATCACTCACGGAAAGGCAAACGCACTTTAAGCCATAAGGCTGCCTCTGTTTCACTGAGAAACCATGATGTAAAGGCTGGGGTTGAGGTGTCAGGCCTTGTTAAGCAGCCACATGACAAGAAACAAGAGAACATTACAGTATTTTACCCAAGTAGGCCTGCAGCCTCACCAGAATTACCTGATTCTTCGATCAATCAAGATGGTGACATGAGTGCTTTAATACAAGTTATTGACAACAGTTATTTTTTTTAACTTTGCTATGCCTAACATGATAATTATGATAGTATGCATGTGGGAATTAGTTGCAATGTTAACATCAACGATTGTCGTACAGTGGCAACTGTAATTGACTTAAGGGAGGCTTCGCTATGAACAGCCACTTCCCAAAGACTCTTGGGTAGTCCCAAGCTGGTATATGATGCCAGCAAAGAGCCAGTTCCGAAGGACCGGCAAAGAACAGTCTGCAGAGATATTATGGAGAGTGGAGGAGAAGTTCTCTTTTACTGGAGCGTGTTAGTCACTGCCGAGTCTCTGGCACTCCTGTGCCTTTAAAGAAAGTAGGTGTACCTACTTAAAATGCCGGTGGCATGAAGCACCGGTGTGAAGGACTGGCAAAGGATGGTCTGCGTAGATATTGTGGAGAGTGGAGAAGCTGCTCTCTTTTACTGCAGCTTGCCAGTCACTGGTGAGCCTCTGGCACTCTTGTGCCTTTAAAGAAAGTAGGTGTGCCTACTTAAAATGCTGGTGACACGAAGCGCCTGCGCGAAGAACCGGTAAAGGAAAAGTCTGCAGCAGTCCGCGGCAAGAATCTAGCCACCTGTAGACTGTACTGTCAGTTTACACTGTAAGGCCTCCAAATTAGGCAAACCCCGCGTTTGGAGAACTTATGCCTTCCATCTGTACACGCCACTCCTAGATTCTACTACATATTTTTGCGCCTCTGGCCCAAGTTGAATCTGCCTATCTGTATGCACTCAGCCTAAGTCGTGTTTGCCCATCCCAGCCCTACTATCCAAACTACCTTGTAACCAGACCATGCCCACCTGGTTCACTCTCATCATGTTCCCTTCTGTGTCATGCAGGATAATGTACCTTGTAGCGGTAATAACTTCATAGCCTTCAATAATGGCCGAGCCAAACTTGGATGCCTGAGACACTCCCCTATCCCCTGCCCCACACCCTTCCTGCCCACCATGCCGCCCTTCCCGCCTAGCTACCTCCTTAACCATACCTCCAATAACAGTGTCCACTCAGTTGACACCCTAACCAACACTATCTCGGATACAACTTTGTGTCACCTTAGATCAAGTGCTCTATGTCTGACAGGGGGCACCATTCTTAGTATTAAGCCCAATTTCACCAAACCCAGTACCAAGCCCCCTACAACTAAGCCTCCAGGATTCTCACGTACAGTCAACCCCAACCTTACAGCCCGTAACAGTAGAGTAGGCACCAGACTCCCCTTTACGACCAGCAGGCTTTCTGCTAAACCTCACACCAAGACCAATAATAAAAACACAGCCTATAACAAGCCCAAATCACTCCCCCTAACAGGAGCTCTACTTAATGTCAGGTCCCTTGCAGCCCATCCGTCAGAAATCAATGACATCATCCTAACCAACGATCTTGACTTCCTCGCCTTAACTGAAACATGGCTACATGAGGCATCAGGACCATACTTAACGCTAGCTATTCCTGACAAATACTCCATCCTCAGAGCTGACAGACCAAATGCTCCGGGAGGAGGTGTAGCGATCATCTTTAAATCATCCTTAGACTTCAGTCTCCACATCCATTCTAAAATCATGTGAGCATCTCACAATCAAGCTGCAAACCTCTCCCAAAAGTATGATCTCTATTCACCTAATATAGAAGACATCACTTCACTAATAGCTGAGAATTCCAAGCCATCAGCACAAATTCTCATCCTCAGAGATTTCAACCTTGGATACAATGACCCCAATGAGTCTGCAGCCTCTTCCTTAGCCAACGCTCTAGCTGAGCACAGCTTCTCACAACTGAGCTTGCAACCCACTCATCATAAAGGTAGAATCATCGACTGGGTAGCGGCTCTCAACTGCAATATTACTTGCAAGGACCCCCAACTTCTTGCATGGACTGACTACTACCTCATCCCACTAGATATCAATATCAATAGCTTAAATCCTAAAAAGTGCCCCACGGCACCAGCCTGTCCAACCAGAAACAAACGTAACATCATTGCTGAAGCCCTAATACCCTTGGTCCTCCCCACCTTCAATGCACTACCGGCCACTGCCGACCTTAACCTACTGGTCAACACCTTCAACAACTCCATAGGCATAGCCATTGATACCATTGCCCCTCTGAAATTGCGTAAAGGAAAACCTAAAGCCCACTTGAACTCTTGGTACACCCCCAAACTCAAAATATTGAGAAAAAAGAAAGCTAAGCTAGAAATACAATGGAAAACGGAACCATCTGCTGAAAATAAATCCAAAATCACGAACATATCCTCCTTATATAAAAAGGAGATAATTTGCACCAAAAAAGAAGCCTATAACTTTAGGATAAATCAGGCAAGATACTGCACCAAAGAACTATTTAACATATTAAAGGAATTAGAGAATCCTAATCCACCTACAGATACTTGCACGAAAGACAAACCCTGGTGCACCAGCATCCAGAAGGCCCTCGTCAACAAAATCACAGGGCTCCAAACTAAAGTTGAGGACAAACGATAACATTTTACCAGTAGCAAGTCTACCAGCCCAAGCCCGCCCACTGACACCACTGTAGGATTCACATTTAAAAAGGTAACTATATTGGAAGTTCAAAAAATCATCAACTCTCTACAGGGGAGTTGCTAGGTCTGGAAAAGACCAGGGGCTACGCTGGTCTCGGAACTGTTGGGACTAGGTGCTAGCTAGTCTTTTGGCTGTTGCTCCTGAGCTTCTATCCGGGGCTATAACCAAAAGATCAGGGGCTATAGCCCCCTTAGCCCACCCTAGCAATGCCCCTGACTCTCTAAAACCTTCAAATTGCAAAGGGGGCAGCTGCCCTGCCCAGATCATCAAAGACGCAGCCAGAGATTTATCGTCCTTCATCACTGAACTAATCAACCTGTCTTTCTCTACTAATTCAGTCCCTAGGAACCTGAAACAATCATGGGTTCTCCCACTCTTAAAAAAACAATCATTAGACCCAGCCCTACCCACCAATTATAGACCCATCACCACTGTCTCATTCTTGCTAAAAATCCTTGACAGAGTTGCCTACCTGCAAATTCAGGACTACCTGGAAAGTAACCAACTGTTAGGAATGCGCCAATCTGGCTTTCGACCTCAACATTGAACAGAAACTGCCCTTGTTGACCTCAAAAGTCAGATTGATGAAATCAAAGATAAAGGTAGCACCGCCATCTTACTCCTTTTAGACCTCTCAGCGGCCTTCGACCTGGTTGACTACAAAATCCTCTGCAACCACCTTTCTTCCACAACTCACTTCTCCTCTTCTGCTGTCGTATGGATACAATCCTTCTTGGCTAACAGAACCATGAGGGTTGTTTCACCCGTAGCAGCAGCAGACCCCATCCATATCATGTGCGGTGTCCCACAAGGCTCATGTGTTTCGTCCACTTTGTACAATATATTTACAAAGCCACTCTTTGACAAACTGGACCATCTGGGCGTCACCTACACCAACTATGCAGATGACACCCAGATACTCCTCATCCTCTAAGGTAACTACAATGCGCATGTCATCCGGATTAACACAATCTTCTCCATCATTCAGGCATGGATGGCCATACACGGCCTCTGCCTGAATGATGAGAAGACTGAGCTTATCCTTGTCGGTTCACCCAATAACCTGTCGAAACTCAGCCCTAACTACACTAGTATCATCATCAATGGTAACACTATTCCCATTGTAAAAAGTGTGAAAACCCTTGGCTTTTATCTTGATGCCAACACTAACCTTTCCAAACAAATTAACATGACTGCCTCAGCCACCGCCTACACTGGCAAGCTAATCAGGGCCAGCAGACCCTCCCTGTCCTCTAATAGCTGTCTTACGCTGGCCAGGGCTCTTATACAGTCCAAACTGGACTACTGTAACAGTATTTACCTAGGCGCAAACCAATCTATAATTAACAAACTCCAAAATAACGCACTACAAGCAGCATTAAACATCCCCAGGCGAGAGCACATCTCTACCACCAGAAAATTGTGCAAATGGCTATCTATACAACAAAAAATCGACCTAAAAAACACCTGTCTCACATACAAAGCCTTAAACCATTTAGCCCCACCTTATCTCACCAACAAATTCACCATGAAACCTGCTACCAGAATCAACAGATCCTCCAATACTTTATGCCTAGCAGTGCCCAGATTCACCTTAAAAAGATCTGGAGGATCCAGCTTCACGGTCCTTGCCTCCCAACTCTGGAACACCCTACCACTTAACATCAAAACGATCGAGTCCTTTCAGTCTTTTAGGAAACTTGGTTACTTAACAAAAACTAGCATTTACCATCTGCTCTTTCCTATGTCAGACGATACTGCCTATACTTGTGCTTTTACCTGTAAACTGTATAAATGTATGTACAAATGTAAATGTATATAATGTACTATGTAACCGCTTCCTCAAGCGCCCTTTTACCCCAGGGTCTGGAGCGCTATATAAATAAATAAAACAAACAAACAAACAAGAAGCGGCTGTCTTGAGTGGCCTTCTCTGCTTGCCGAAAGAGGCTTCTCTTGCCCATCGCAGGAAGCTCTGTTGCAGCTTGTGGTATCCCTGGGTACTGCAGGGAGGAAAAATAAAAAGGGTTTTGTCTGACCCTCACAGAGATTCGGAGGTGGGGAGAGGGGGCGCCGACCAGGCTCTCTGGAACAAGCTGCTGCAACAACAGGTCTTTTACACTCTGACTAATCTTTCCTCTTTACTAGTGGAGACCACTTTTTTTGGCGACTGCAAAAATGTCTTCCAAATTACGTAGCAGCAAATTGATTATAACTTTAAAGGGAAGGGCAGCGTTGAAAGCGCATAAGGAATGTGAAGAGAGGAGGGAGGAAACCCTGGACCCTTTGGGAAATCTTTCTTCTGGTGCGCTACTAAATACTTCATCTACAGTAAATATCCAACACATAAACGAGCAGATCCTTGGGAATCACACAGAAACCAGGGTTAATATAATAACTGAGAGAGAGGTCCCGCCACTCGAATCTCTGTTTTCAGAGGTATTGGGCAGTGTACATTCTCAACCAACGAGTGACTTGCCAAATATGACCATTAACATAGGCAAAGCCCACGCAACTTTTTCAAGCCCAGAAACAACGGACACTCATAGAATGGGGACTGGGTCTCTTTCTTTTGAACCTGTGGAAGCAACAGGCAAGACACGGTGGGATGCCAAACCGAAAAAAAAAGTTTCAAACAAGGAGAGAAGTACAACTGTGCACTTACCTGTAAGGCCTCCGAGTGACCAAGATCTTGATTCGAGTCCTCTAAACAGTTCATTGTAAGACCAAAATATGTCATGCACCTTACCTGAGGTACAGAGACAATCAATAAACTGAGAAGGGAGACAAACATTATGCAGCAAATGTTCACACTGGATCCAGCTTCTATCAAAGCTCTACGTTTGGCATTGGAATCACTATTGAGTTTATATGACAACTTCAAAGATGTTGTCCGGGGAAATGCCTCCAAATTAAACATCTTGTAGCAGGGTGTGAATAAGCTAGTGACTTACCAGCTGGACTTCATATCTAACAAGGTATGCCCCTGCAAACAGGGGAAACCAGAGACACAGAGGTTGGAAGAAACTCAACTCTTTTTCTGTTCCAAAATGCTACATTATTTCGGAACAGAAAAAGATTGCTATTAGTACCCCGGTCTTGCGGGCCAGAGTACTAATAGCAATATGCTCCTTGCTGCGGTGCCATTTTTTATTTTTCTTTTTATTTATTTGCAATTGTAAAGCGCACAGCTGCCCTCGGACATCGTGGTGCTGTTAAGAAGGCTTACTTAGTTACATAAGTGTTTGTGAGAGATCTTAATTACAGAAGTGCTAGCAAAGAGCATGCAGTTTTCTTGACCCCTTTAAGAAGGGGGCTGCATCAGATAATACAAGTCAAAATATGTGGCACAGAGAAGAAGCACGCCCCATCTGAAGGGCGGCCTCAGTATACAATGCCGAGAGTCAATATGTGGCATATACATGAGGCGCATCCCATCTTTTTTTTTCTCGGTCAGTTCTTTAATTATACTACAATGCAGGGATGATTTAGCAGGTTTTATCACATTCTCAAAAATAACATCTGAATTCAACATCGGATTCCCATGCCAATGGCCATGAAGGTCCCAAACGTGCCACCATTCTGCATCATCGTTTTCCCAATTCCACCCATTAATTCTCGTCCCCTCATGCCGAACCTTAGACAGGAAAATGAACCGAAGAGTGCACCTGCTGCCATGCCAACAGCACATCCCATCATAAACCCCATCTTCACTCTGTCAAAACAGCTCGGCTGCGTCTGAACATACGGTCCTATGGCTACTGGCATCTTAATAGCCGGTGTTACAAGCAAGGTGTTAAATGTAGCTACTGGTTCCCAATAAAAGAAAAGCTGGTGCATCCCATCTTAAAGGGTGGTCTCAGCATACAATGCAGAGAGTCAAAGATATGTGGCACAGACATGAAGCGCATCCCATCTTAAAGGGCGGCCTCAACATTCAATGCAGAGAGGCAAAATATGTGGCAAAGACATGAAGCGCACCGCATCTTAAAGGGTGGCCTGAGCATACAATGCAGAGAGTCAAAATATGTGGCACAGACATGAGGCGCACCCCATCTTAAGGGCGGCCTCAGCATACAATGCAGAGAGTAAAAATATGTGGCAAAGACATGAAGTGGACCCCATTTTAAGGGCGGCCTCAGTATACAATGCCTAGAGTCAAACTATGTGGCAAAGACGTGAGGAGCACCCCGTCTTAATGGGTGGCCTCATCATGCAATGCAGAGAGACAAAATATGTGGCAAAGACATGAAGCACAACCCATCTTAAAGGGCGGCCTCAGCATACAATGCCGAGAGTCAAAATATGTGGCAAAGACATGAGGCGCACCCCATCTTAAAGGACTGCCTCAGCATACAATGCAGAGAGTCAAAATATGTAGCACAGACGTGAGGGGCACCCCATCTTAAGGGTGGCCTCAGCATACAATGCAGAGAGTCAAAATATGTGGTAAAGACATGAGACGCACCCCATCTTAAAGGGCGGCCTCAACATACAATGCAATGAGTCAGGATATGGGGCACAGACATGAAGCACACCCTTTCTTAAAGGGCGGCCTCAACATACAATGCAGAAAGTCAAAATATGTGGCAAAGTCATGAAGCGCAACCCAACTTGAAGAGTGGGAGCAACATAAAATGCCCAGGGGCCATTTTATATTCTATTGTGCATGGCAGGGGGAAGGGGTAGCATACTCAACTCACAGGTGACCGGGGGTGGGTGGGGGAGCATACAACTCCCAGGCAACCAAGGGGGGGTGAGGTGGGGGAGCACACTCACTCACAGGCGACCAAGGGAGGGTGGGGGAGCATACTCAATCACAGGAGACCAAGGGGGGAGCATACTCACTCACAGATAAACAAGGGGGGGTGGGGGAGCATACTCATTCACAGGCGACCAAGGGGGCGTGGGGGAGCATACGCACTCACAGGCGACCAGGGGGGGTGGGGGAGCATACTCACTCAAATGCGACCAGGGGGTTGGGGGGGGCTATACTCACTCACAGGCGACCAGGGGGGTGGGGGAGCATACTCACTCACAGGCTACCAAGTGGGGTGTGGGGGGCATACTCACTCACAGGTGACCAATGGGGTTGGGGGAGCATACTCACTCACAGACAACCAAGGGGGGGTGTGGGAGCATACTCACTCACAGGACTGGGCGACTACATGGCATACCGTAGTGGACAGGGGTAGACAGGGCCTTAAGAGTGGGCCTTTGGAGGGAGTGCTGGCCAAACCTGCTGGCCTTCTGATAGGGCCATAAGAAGAATGCCTCTACCAATCCGAAGCCTCTTGTTGTGGTTTCCCAGGCACATCAAGGAGACAAAGAGTGCAGCCATCTTTGAATGGCGGGACACTGGTGAGCACATTACATTTTTTTGAAGAGGGTCCCAATGGAACGTGTAAGAGAGGCTACATTACAGAATTTCAGTGCGGGCAGAATGATCCGTGAGTCCCTCACGCAAAATGTGGCAATATTAGATGAAAGATACAGACGATCGGATGGTTGTTCGTAGCCACGAGAGGGGTGCTCTACCTTATAGCTGTAAATGCATAGAGTGCACAGCTGATCTCCAGATGATAGATGAGACTGCAAAGATGAGTGTTCAGCAGCCGAGACATCCGTGTGAAGAAGAAGCAGTCTTGTGGAGAGCCAGGAGTGGGCCTTTGGAGGGAGGGCCGGCCAAGCCTGCCGGCCTTCTGTTAGGGCCATAAGAAAAAGACCTCTACCAATCCGAAGCTTCCTGATGTGGTTTGCCAGGCACATCAAGGGAACAAAGAGTGCAGCCATATTTGAATGGTGGGGCACTGGTGAGCATATTAAACATTTTTGAAGAGGGTCCCAATGGAGCGTGTAAGAGAAGCTCCAATACTGAATTTCAGTGCAGGCAGAATGATCTGCGAATCCCTGACACAAAGTGTGGCAATATTAGATGAAAGATGCAGGTGATCAGATGGTCGTTCATAGCCACGAGAGGGGTGCCATACCTTATAGCTGTAAATGCATCAAGTGAACAGCTGGTCTCCCGATGATAGATGAGACCGCAAAGATGAGCGCTCAGCAGCCGGGACATCCATGTGAAGAAGAAGCAGTCCATTACCGAGACAGGTAATGCTCCGGGCCTTTGTTAAGTAACTATGGGCCTGGGACATTACCTGACTCGATGATGGCTCTGCGGCTTGGGGCTTATTGATTAATTATGTGACTAATCTAATGAACTTTATTATGGATTTTTTCTACAGTTTTTTTATAGTTTTGATTTGTATCTTATACCTGTGAAAGGTTCTTACTTGCTTGCTTGTAGGAAGCAAAAAAACAATTAAAAAAAGAGTAAGTTCCATCTATAGCTGGCAACATTCTGTCTTCTGACAACATCAGTAATAGCACTGCCACCGAAGCCTCGTCTATACATTCCCAGTTTGGAGTATTACATTTTGCTAAAATTCTACTTAAATTATGTGAGGCAATTCATGAAGATGTTAAATGTTAGTGTGACCTGGTTGCACCACTAACCATGCAGACAGCAGTAGGTCCAGCTGATGTTTCCTTGAGACCCCCGAAGAGTGACAGGGACATTATCACATCAGATAACCACGATGACTGCCCTCAGATTGGTGATTTGTCCTCACCTGCTTCCTATCCAACCCTCATGAAGCACCTTCAGGAGTGGGCTTCTAAAAACAAAAATAATCTAAATGCAACCAGTGGCCTTAATCCAGTGATATCATTGCACCCATTGAATTCTACCTTAGTGGCTATTCCTAAGACTATACAATAAGAAAAAGCAAGAAATAAAGAAGCTCAGAAAGAAAAGGAGGTCATTACAGCAAGCAGCTATTATTACTAGCTGGTGAAAGAAGATGGAGGAGCACAATCTCAGGACATGACATCATCTCTAGTCTATGATGTTGAGGAGTTGGATCAAAACATCAGTCAGACAGGAGCTATCTGCTAAGCTCCCATCTTGGCAGCAGCTGACCTAGTACCACACATCTCGCTGCAAGTCAGAAACTGTCCGTCGTTGCCCGAGGAGGCTCCAGACCCTAAAGTTTTTTTATCATCGGTCAAGTGATTGTGACCAGAGACACCTTGAGCTTGAATCACACTAAGTTGAAGGACCTTTTGCATAAGGTCCCTTTTTTGAGGTTGCTGTCCTCGTGCAATTTTGACATTGTGGAACCTTTGATTACCTTTTCTGGCAAGTTGTCAAGAATACACTGTTGCCTTCCTGAAATGGCTGAATTGGTAGATGACATCAAGCATCCTTGGAATTCATAGGTTTTACACTGGCAATGAAACTGGATAAACTGAAGGATTCTTCATTGCACCACCAATGTACAAGACATTAGAAACCGTGTTAAGCTAACAGCTCAAATAACACAAACTCAAGTTTCAAAGTCGAGTTTCAAAGGCTCACACTAAGACCAACGGCAGAAATAAAGATGTCTGCAGCTGGGAATGGCTTCAATGTTTCCTGTCTAGAGATGGTCCACCCAATTGAACATTGTAAATTACAAGTTGGAACGCCAGTGGCTTCTCCTACTTGCTTAATGACACTGGCTATATGGCAAATATGAAGGCCTGTGACATATTCAGCCAACAAGAGACCTTGTCAATCTTCGACATTAAGACAATCGGTTATGTAATTTACCAGACTGTTGCAGCAAAGGGTACCAATGGTACACTGAAAGGTGGTCTGATGATCGGGATTCAGAACAACATTGTCTCCTCCCTAATCTTACCTCAGCACACAGGGGGGAACGTCCTAGCAGTTGAATCTCAAATTATATATGAGGGTTCCTGTAAGCGCATTTTGATTGTAAACATTTATGACCCTCCAAGTGTTCAAGTATCTGAAACTGTTCTTGATTATTTAGATGTAATCCTAGTTCAGTGGGGTGAGTTGACAGCTGACAACCCGGTGGTGCTCTGTGTGGATTGGAATGCTAGGTGCGAGGACACATAAAGTGCTCCCAAATACAAACATGTTAATGGGCACAGTATTATGCCGGATACTAGTTCCAAACCTCAGGGTTCCCAGTCGTGTACTTACCTTAAGGAGTGGAATATGACGCTATTGAATGGGCGGACAGTGGGCGATAGCCTGGGGCACATACATGGTTCAGCAGAAAGAGAACGTTTGTGCTGGACTACTTTGCAGGAAACTATTCACTGTTAGAAATGGTGGATTTGCTAAAAGCGGTTCCCAATGAGCATAGTGACCATGCCACGTTGACTCTTGAGATTAATTTGGGCATTAAGGAAGCCCCGAGCACAAGCATGTGCAGATAGACCTCAAATACTGCTGGAAATTCCCTCAGATGGTCAAGATCTAATACTGATAAATTATGTAGGACAGCCTTCCGCTCTTGAAAGTTTGAATGGCGCACTCTAAAGGTTAAAAGAGCTAACAACATCGAGGCCTGGTTGAGTGAACTCGCCCATAAAATGGGGGCTGGAGTTCGGACCCCGGCTGTAGACAGTGGGACAAGGACTTAAACCCAGTTCGACATTGCTATTCGCAATATGAAATGGCTCAAATGGAGGGCTTCAGAGCCATTAAAACCAGGCTTAAAGGCAGTGCTTTTTTAAGCACTGTGACTAATTAATTCTCTAAGGCAACTGGAGAGTTCCGGTCCCGGTTAAGATCTCACAGGGAAACTAAGTACAGAAAGATTAGTAGGTACTGGCCTCACTGACTGCGCTCAACCAGACTTTTTTTATAGCATTGCATTTGACCATACTGGTACTTGGTAAATATTTGTTTGACTTAATGATTAGACGAGACAATGGAACATAAAAAAACAAAAATAGGTTTATTCCTATTTTGTATTCAAACAAGGTCATACACATTTTAGGGTTTTGGTACCCCATGAAATTCAAAAAAGGTCGAAGGAATATTTGCTAAACCACCTTTATACATCAGTATTTACTTCATACTCCGTATAATTAATGACATTTCAAGCAACAGTATGGCAAAAAACCATCAAACATAAGTCATCAGAATGTAGCCTAACACTCCTATAAACATCAGTATTAGTTCATACTTCATAGGTTTTGTGAATATAAATCATTATTTCAAAACAACGACATGCCAACACGTGTTTCTACCTTAAAAGGTCATCCTCAGGGCGTAACACTTATTTGATGAGACCTACAATTGCATTTAGGATTATGTATGTGTTACTAGTTAACAGATCCTGTATCGTAGAGGAAAAGGACCAGACCAAAAAAGGGGGGTGGGTGGATAATAAACAAAGAACAGCCGCAGATATATGAGGTCTTACTGATTCAATATGTCATAATTAGTAAATCACATTATAGAGAGGTATGAACTTATTCATAATAAAGTTGCAATAGTTACAGTAAAAATATGAATAAGCCATAATATGTGTTTTAGAATATCTCTTTGTGGCTATTATTATTCACATCTACTCAAAATGCTGGTAAATTTTTACTCAGAGCGCAACCCCACTTCGGTTACTACAGGGGTAAAGGAAAATTAATGACCTCTAATTTGGTAAACAGATAGTATATCTTTGCTGGTATTAAAGCGTGAATTTTAGTCTGCAATACTTCATTGGTATTTTGTCGTAGTATTTTATTCCACTGCTGAGACCGCTGCGAGCTGGCGCTTATGAGCTGTAGCGGGGTAAATAGAAAATATTGGGAAAGGTGGTATGTAAATTCTACAAGCTGTGAATTGGCATGAATATGCATATTGTTTTAGTGACCAAGATAATATTATGTTTGCTACTCTATAAGTATGATGGTACCGGGTTACCTGTATTAGCCAGGCCAGTCATTCAAAACGCAGCCAAGGTCATTATTGTTCTACGTCTTGTGCGAGTTTCCTCATCTTTATTTTGCCGTAATCTGTAATGTTAAAAGAAAATGGGATAAATCCCAAATCTAATCGTATACATGTGGTGTGAGCCTGCGCTATATTTAACCGTGGTTTGAAGTTTGGAAAAACTATGATCTATTGTAAAAGTATATTGTGCTTACCGGAATAACGGAATAATGCATGTGAATAATAACTCAACACGTTTTACAGGAGAAGTACTGGTTTGTTATATCAGTATCTCTGAAACGGTGCCAATCAATTTGCATTGTAATCATTTAGGACATATGCCATGTCTAGTCTCGCATTACATGGTTTCGGTTGGTGTGGTACTTTGGAAGCTAATATATGTATAGAAGTACCGGTGTTGCCACGTGCTGTATGTGCAAGTAGTAACAGTTTGACGGTATGTAAGGTCATTTTTCTGGATATGTTTGCATATTTGGCAACTATCGGAAAGTGGCAAAAGATGACTCTATGTTAGCGAGATATCCTTATTCAAAAGACAAAAGACAAAAGAAAGTGTGAGTGAAAAGCATAGAATTCCTAAACTGGGATGTCAGATTTTGAAATATATATACTGGCCAACTTCATGTCAAGATTTGATACGGGTGCTCCATATTGGTATCACACAAGATATATACATGTAACTGTATAAATTGACACATTTTTATATATTATTGATTAGGTTTAAATGCTGAGAGAAAAATAGCCTGATACCTATAGTTGGTTAATGTCCTTATGCATAATTGTGATATATTTCCAAAAATAAAATAACTGACTATCGCAAAAGTCGATAAACTTTCTCTTTTTCAAAACCGGAAATTGACATTACATGCAGTTATCTGTGAGTGGTAATATAGGGGCATTGTGTTAGAGCGGCCCAATTAGGTAAATGACATTAGGCTATTCAAACAGTCAAAATATGGATAAATGGCATGTGATTATAGAAATATATTAACCAGTAACCAAGTCAAAACTTACCAGCATTTTGAGTAGATGTGAATAATACTAGCCACAAACAGAAATTCTAAAACGTATATTATGGCTTATTCATATTTTTACTGTAACTATTGCAACTTTATTATGAATAAGTAGCATACCTCTCTATAATGTGATTTACTAATTTGATAGTGTTTGCTCGAACTGTCGCAGGTATGAAAAATCCGCTAAACGAACTAGCTAAATTTGCGGCTGACCATGAGTTGGCAGTTAACCTTGACAAATCTCAGAGTATGCTTATTACCAATAAAAGGGTAAGCAAGGTAAAATGGTGACTGATCTGGGAACTGTCAGTTATACGACAATTTACATTTATTTGGGAGTAGGACTGGGCCATTCGGGCTACAGAAAGCTCATCGAAAAAAAAATCAGAAGGGGTAACAAGCTTGTCATCAAATGTCAAGGATGGCAAGGGATCAGGCTGGGTTCTCACTTGGCCGTGTCATTCAATTATACAAACAGTTTTATTGCCCAGTGGTTCTGTATGGGCTTGAGGCTCTGGTTGGTTGGACCGTCTAGAGAGAGCTTTAAGGTGTAAGATACTGGGTTTGCGGCCCTCATGCCCGTTTGAATTAATGTGATTGGAATTGGATCTGACCTCTCTGCAGGGCATGGTACTCAGAAGGAGGGGCTTACTATATATACAATCTTTGGTCACACGGGTATGTGGGCTACTGAATTGCTTGGGGGACAACTATGTTAAGGCAATTAATCCTACTGGTAAATTTTACATTTCTCTGATTAAAGATCTTTTTGCGCAGATCAAGCTGTCCCTTAGCTTTGAGGGGGCACGGTCAATCTGTCTCTATGGTAGTCTACGATTACAATAAAACACAACCATACCTACCGCTATGCCCCGCACCACAGGTCAGACGTTTTATATTACTGTTGCGCATACATGAATTGCCATTGCTATCGGTCCGTGGTGCCCAGCTACGTGTGGATGCCCAGAACCGCTATTGCCACATTTGTAGGATGCGACATAAGCTTGCAAAACACGTACTATTCAGTGCGTGAAGCTTGGCCCTGTATATATGTGCAACTTGGATGGTCTGGTGCATTCGTATGAGTCCATTAAGACCAAGAATATTTGGGACTGCTGCCGGAACACTAAATCAGTCCAGTACACTATTTGTATTTATAGTTGTACTTCTATTCTATATTTCACATTTTTCACACGTGATGTTAGCGAGTCCTATAATTCTACTGTGATTTTATTAATTTGGTATTTGTTTTTATTATCTATATGAGAACTGCTATTACCACTCACAACTTATCACTATTCGTGTAAATTGCTTGTTTATTTGTTTATGTATTATTTGTTTGTTTTGTCTGTTTCATTTGTGTGAAGCTCTTTGAGCTAAAACACAATAAAGATTATTATTCAAACATGATTGGGAAATTAAGGGAGACTAGTAATGGCATTTCTACTCCCATAGAAAATGATGCTAATGCAAATCCCTTGCATCAGTCGCGCTGCCTCATCAGGAGTTGGGCGGTACAATTAAATGCAGCGGTAATGCTATCACCACTGCATTTAATGGCTGGCCCTACTATGGTTGGGCGGAAAGTTTGGAGTTTTACCTCCAGCTCTTTGTTGGAGGTAAACATCCTGCTTACCGTTTGTTTTTCAGCGCTTTTAGCGTGGCGCTAATTGAGCCGGTGCTAAAAGCGCCCCAACACCATTGTGTCCAATGGACCCATGGGGAATGGGAACTTGCCGTTAACATGCTACTCATATTTCGGCACTAACAGCGCCAGACCAAGTAGCAGTAATGCTATTGTACCATTAAATACCACCGGGATACCGCTAGACTCCTGATGAGGTCTAGTAGAGAAATGCAATCTCCAAATAAAATTGGAGGGGTGGCAATAGAGAACATAGATTATGCACCAACAAAGTGCAATCCAAGTGGGCATTTCTTTTAAAGCAACTGATCACAATCTAGTTCTAGTGAGCACGGTCAATAAACAGCCTACCACAATTACTGCAAAATAATTCTACAGTCCCCATAAATTGCATAATTTCTACAACATTTACATTCAATCCAGCACAGGCAATTCATTGTCAATGTTGTGTCCTTTATGTTCAAGGGTAAAAAATAAATAATCAATGACTCATACTGTCTTCATTTTAAAATGTGATTACCCTTGCACGTATGATCAGGAACATGTGCCAAACCAATGAATGACATACATTCTGGATCATTCTGATGTTGCAAACCAAAGTGTTTGGCCAATGTATAGTTCCTATCATTATTACTGATGGCCCAGTAATGTTGAAGAATTCAGAGCTTCAACTGGCAAATGGTGGAACCAATGTTCGCAATGCTACAAGGACATGGCCCTCATTCCGAGGTTGGTGCTAGTCATGGCGCTATTATCTATTAGCGCCATGACTAGCACCAATATCGGGACCGCCACCAACGTGGTGGTATGGGGACTTACCGGTCCATTCCACCCTTTGCGGGATTGGTAAGTCCCCATTTGAAATGCCATTCCCAATTCCCATTTGAGCCCCCATAGGGCTCAATGGGAAGGGGGAAGGCGGCAATAATGGTACCGCAAATTGCGGTACCGTTATTGACCCCGGTATCCCTTTGCGGGTCCCGTCCTTAATGCCTGCTAAAACCAGGCGTTAAGGAAGGACCCGCAAAGGGACATCGGAATAGGGTGCAAAGGGATTACGGGCACCGGTGTCATTACCGGTGTCCAGTATGCCTTTGCGCCCGGGTCGTAATGACCCCCATAATATCAAGTATACAACAAAACTTGCCAGGCAGTTGATATCATACTTGATTTCCCATTTCTTATAATTCATTGGGTAATTAAAATGCATAATCCATATCACTAGATTACATAGCTTACATTTTGCACATT
The DNA here is from genome assembly GCF_040938575.1 of Ambystoma mexicanum. Lineage (NCBI taxonomy): Eukaryota > Metazoa > Chordata > Amphibia > Caudata > Ambystomatidae > Ambystoma > Ambystoma mexicanum. The sequence continues at coordinate 1,290,663,284 of NC_090937.1, forward strand.
TATGGAAATCTTTCCTCTCTTGGGTTAAGCAATTGTTCTGCTCCTCTACTCTGGGAATCAAACTTGGAGCCAAAATCTCTTTAAAAAATAGTGTTTTTGCAAAAGTAACTTGAGGAAAGGTACCTATTGCATCAGACATATCGTTGTCCAACATTAGGATGGACCAATGTGTGTTCAAGATCGTTTTAATATTAGCAGCCTGAATGATGGGACCTCTCTCAACATCCACTTGCTTCTTTTTTCCACAATTAGTTAATGCAGCAGTACGTTTAATGCAGCACTACGTTTAATGCAGCACTACATTGTACAAAGTTGGCTTTATCAAATGCTTTGTAACTAGAGCTAGCGGAATAACCCCTAGGTAGAAAGCAAAAGACATACATATTTGCCAGGAATAATGAATTTACTAACTGAACTCACACGACTACCTTGTAATGATTGTCCAGCACGGGAGAACCGGGAGGACTGGCACGACTTGCCCACTATGTGTATCTCATCGAAAGCAGACATCAGAACATACATGCAAAATCACGGGACCGATCCCAGGCGTCCAATGGGATTGGAAAACATGGTACAGACCGAAACAACCAATAGAACATCAGGATATGATTACCAAATGAAGAGCGTGGAAAACAAAGTAACCTGTGAAACACACAATCACATTGAAGAATCATCACATACAAATCTGCCCTTAAAGACACACCAGAATTACAAGTGAAAGGCTTAAGAACCAAACATTTAAAATATTGAGCAGTGCCTTGCATACAATACAAAACTGGTTGTCTATAGGGGAATAAAACAACCCAGTAATTATTTAAAATGGGAGAAATTAAATGATCACCACCATTCGTAACTACGAAAACAGGAGGGATTTGTATCACAAGGACATCATGAACCCCATTCACAGGTTCAATATCCCTCCAGAACATCTTCACAAACAAGCGTTAGGTGTGATGCCACTCCACACTTTCATTAAGTCCGATCAGATGCCTTTTGGTAAGGAAAATAAGTTTATGTTCCTGTTAGAGAAGCTTACAATTGGCCATCTCCTGATTAGTCCCATGAATTTTCATCAAAACCACCCATTTGATGTCTCAGTAGGTGTGACTCAAAGTGTGTAAATGCTTAACCAGAGGGGCTATTGTAACATTATTTTTTAACACAGCTTCTGTGCTTGTTAATGCACATCTTGCATTTTCGATAGTTTTTTTTCCAAAATACAACACTCCTCATGGACACCAACCATCATATACACCAGATTCATGGTGTTGCAGTTAGTGAAATCCCTAATTTGCCACATTTGAGGTAATCCCAAATCTACCATTTATGTTTTGCAGGTCAAATCTCTAACAGGGCAAGAACTACACCGACGATGAGCAAGAACCACACTGACGATAAACAACAATGGGATCCATACCCCACATCTCTGTAATCGTGCGTTGTTTCAGGTTACCATACTGTATTTCATTGTCTACTACCAAATTCTCAATACACATGCTTTTCTTAAATGCAAACAATGATACAGGTTCTGACTGATTTTTGTTAATCAAAGATTTTATTTTGTACAATAAATTAGTGAATGTGTTCACAAACATCAATTTGTCTGAGTCTCTTTGTCTATTGTGTGTTTCCTCCAGAAGAATGTCTCGATTATTGTTTAGTGCTCTCGTCATTGAACACTTAACTAGTTGCCTGGGGTAGCCTTTATTTTCATACTTGTTCGCGAGATTTGCAGCTCCAGATTTGTACAATTGTCTGGTGCTGCAATTGCATCTCAGACGAAGAAACTGTCCGAAAGATTTGTTTTGTCATGTTTCTCATGAAGACTTTGGGATTGCAGTAACACATTCTTAACAGTTTTCGTATGATAAGGTTTAACAAAAAGGGTCCCACTAGCTTTGTAAAGGGTAATGTCAAGAAAAGAAAAGTAACCTCTATAGAACTCATGCTACGACTGAATTTTAAGTATCTGTTCTGAGAATTAATCCATTCAACAAATTCTAGGGCCTAGCTGCTTGTGTCTGAGCATACAATGAATATCGTCAACATAACATAACCATAATCTTATATTGCCTTTATATGGATTGGAATCAATAAGATGGTCATTTTTTCAAACATATCAACACATACATTTGCTAGGTTGGGTCCATCACTGCCCCCATAGCAGTTTCTTCGACTTGCTGCTAACATTGATTTTGAAATATAAAATGTTTTTGTCAAATGCACCACAAAACAAATTAATTTGACACTGGCATGTCATCAGTCCTCCCAAGAAGGACTTCCTCGATCACATTGAGGGTGGTTTGTTGGGAGATCGAAGTGTATAGTGACTTGATATCCAGAAAAATCAACATTTGACATCTCGTTCCTGGGACATAGGATGTCATCCTTCTTACAAAAGGTCTCAAGTAGAGGTCTGTAAACTTAGGAAAGGGCTACAATGTGTGTGCTACCCCTGCCCTGAAACAATGGGTCACCCAGAGGTTTAATCAGATCTTTATGGATCGTTAGAAGAATGTAAAGTGTGTGGGCCAGACCACCTTTTTCTCAATAACAATTCTGCATCTTGTTTACAGACCCCTTTGTTAGCTAAATCGCTCTCGGATTTGTATTCAGTCACATTTAATATCTGTGAAGCGGGGTTGCCAGGTAGTTTACAATAGCTTGTGGAATCCGAAAGCAAGCAGTTGCATTCTGAGATGTATCCAATCCGATTTAGTATGACTATGCCACCACCTTTCTCTGCTTGATGGATTATAATATTTTGACTTTGGTCTAGTTTCTTCAACAAACTAATCTCATGTTTTCTTAAATAGGAATGCTTAGACAGTGCTTTTCACTCTAAAACCTCAATATTTTCCAACATTTTCTTCTCGAATAGTACAGATTCTGGAGAACGAAATTTAGTAGGCAGTGTTGCATCACCATGTTCTCAGGGGTTCCTGAATTTATTAATTATACTGAGCATAATGGAATGCATATTTATTAATGACCACTACATTATTGAAAATGAAGGATTCGGGCTATTTAGACGTCGCTTCTACATGTCTATGGAGTGATGTCGGTACGGCAGTATCACGTGATACCTTTTACAGTGACATTTAAATTGAGTAACTGTTTTAAATGTTCATCTGATGTGGGAAGTGATTATCATCTTAACTCTGTCTCCCCCCTGTTACAAAGCACATGAGCACATACATAAAAGATGGCATTCACAAATATAAAAAATTAGATGCTGGCATGATAGCTCAGTGGGTTGAGCGCTCACTGCTGCAATCTGTGCGTGATCTGCAGGTTTGAATCCTGGCAATGCCAACTCAGCCTTTCACCCTTCCAAGGTTGATATATGAGTACCAACTCCAGTTGGGTGATTTTGTATGTATTTGTGTTCTATGTAAGTGCTATATAAATAAGGCATCATTAGATCATGGGGGGTCATCAACAGGGGACCGCTGAGTTAAGATGATCATCACTTCCCACATCTGCTGAATTTTAAAGGTTTTTTTGTGTTAAATCTGATTACCTTAACTGTCTCTTAATTTAAGATTTTTTTAGTGAATATATATATGAATAAAAACAATAGTGGATGGTACAAGTTATCATGTTCTGTGCTTTTCATAATGCTACCTATTTTTTCTTTTGTAATAACATTTGCCATGCAGAATTAACCTTGAATTTCACATCAAAAAGCATTAAGAATGCATCTGTTTTGGGTTTGCCCCATGGTCTAAAACTGTAATGCATCCGGTACACATTTATCTTCGTCACGGCAATTAAATTCCTCTCAAAGGAAATAATGAAGAATGCATAATCTTAAAATTAGTCGACTGTCTTCCTTCACCTCTCTCAGAAAGTAGGTATAAATAGCTTCTTTTAGAGAACCATGGGAATCAAAACAAGAGATCAGTTTATTGGAAGAGAAAGACCAGGCTCAAAACCTTTCCAACAATATCCCACATGTACCGCAGACATCCACGGAAGATTGAAAGGACACATATGAGATGTAGTCTTTTTTTCCCTGAAGAGGGTTTGTTTCATGCTGGAGGAACCTAAGAAACACTATAATCTATACACAGTGGGAATATATACAGCTGAACAATTATTCTTGGATACTACGAAACTGGCTTCTTGTTATTTTAAGTGTTTTTATAGTTCACTATGTATTTAGTGGGCACGAAATGCCAACCTCACCGATAGAAAAGTGTCTTTTTCAAGGAAATACATATTTTTAATTTTGCTCACCCACAACTCGATGTTTATGCAGTGGCCTCAGACATTTCCTAGAAACGTAGAAACAAGCATGGGTAGCTGACACTGATAAACATGATATTTTGTGGTGGCTCTCCTCATTAACGTAATGTCTATTTGTATTGTGGTTTGTAACCCCACTGATGTGCATAAAAAGTACTGAAGCAAGAAGACAATACAACAAGCAAGAGTTAGGAAAATAATTAAGTTAACGAGGCAGAAGTGAAGCATCTTAGAAATGCTTAGAAAACAATAGAATCTTCAGCGGTTCATTATATGGAGCTACTGGTTCAGAGTTTGTTGTAAGGTGACAGAAGCCACTCTGTCACTTTGAAAACTGGAAATTGTGCAAAGATAACTTGCTACACATATATCAATCCGTCGCTTTTTTTAATAAGAAAAAGTAAGGCCAAGTGGCTCCCGAGGTCGAGGAAGAAGAAGGGAAAGGCAATAAGGACAGACATCACTCCAGTGGCAGCTGGTGAAGTTTGAACTGAGGGGTGTAAATGTGTGTGCTAAATATGCGGGGGTGATCGAGCACAGCGAGGGAGTCTGAACCAACAAAGGTTAATCCGGGGTGCGGGTTCTCCACAGAGAAGTGCTTTAAATAATTAGTTAAAATGATGCATTTTACAGCACTTTCTGTGCAGAACAGTATGCAATTGGCTGTGCATGATATAACAAGAACAAACCCAATATATGGACGTCACAAACAATGTACAGCAGCATTTTCCTACACATTTTCATTATGCCATTGCCCACAACAGATGCCAGTATAAATGAAATGTTCATGCAGACTGTGCCCAACATGTCCATGTAAGCTTCACCATTACATGCCAGTTTTACCATATAAGAATCCCATGCCAGTATAACAGTAAAAAAGCCATGACACACTAAAAGTATATCCAGGCTGGCTATATCAATGCAGGCAAGTATACTAACTAATCACGCTTATGTTTGCTTTTACCCTCGATGTCAGACTGGAGCCAGAAATGTAGGCCAATCTAGCCATGTAATTACATGTACAATATTTGCTTTACCCTTGGAGCCCAGTAAAAAATGCCATGACACATTAATAAAGTAAATGCAGACTGGCACTACTAATGTAGGCCAGACTAGTCATGTAATAACACTTATCATGTGTGCTTTCCAATTGCTGACAAGTAAAAAATGTCATGCCCATAAAATAATTAAATTCAGACTGACACTACTAATGTAGGCCAGTCTAGCCACTGTGAGAAACCAGAGGGCGTTTCACCTACCAGTCCTCAGGGATCTATCATCCATATGGCCAGGGCATAGTCATCCCTATTGGATCCAGATCCCTGGGATGGACTAGTGCAGGAGGATCACCTGGATGGTGGATCCTTGGTGAGTGGGTCTGGAACACCTAATGGTGAGATGCAGTATCCCCCCTTTAAAACCTTTACTACCTCTTACCCAATCAAGTACATGAGTATTACAAACACATATACATGTTCTGTACACACTGTTATGATATGATATGGCATTTATAAAGCGCCTATACACAAGTGTTTCAAGGTGCGGCGAGGCAAGGGAGGGGGAACAGAGAGAAGACAGAGACAATGCTCTTACTAGGCCAGGTGCCATTGAAATCACACAAGTGCAGGGGAAGGGGGAAGGGGAGACGGGCATGGGGCAAGGGGGAGGGGGTAGAGCAGTACATGGGAGCGACAGTAAAAAATAAATAGAATAAATAAAAGCAATAAGTAAAAGCGTGGCCAGCTGGTGGCAGGTGCAAGGGTAAGTGTAGACATCATGTATCAAGTGCTGGTAGGGGACTATAGGGATACAGAAAACAGTCCCCACATGCGGGGGTTGCCAGGGAGGCAGTGCAGGTGTGCAACTGATGTGGGATGGGACTTGGTCCTGAGATTAGAGGGTGGTCAGGTGAACAGTGCAGTTTCGGATTCAGTCAGGAGTTCAGTAGGGAAGAGGAGGGGAGAAAGCAGAAGCAAAGAGGAAGGTTTTGAGGTGCTTCCTGAACCGGAGATGGTTCTCCTCAAGTTTCAGGGAGGCAGGGAGACTGTGAAAAACAGACTCGAACATGTCCCGGTGCCGTGGTCATGCAGAGTCAGGCAATTGCCTGGAACAACTGACACCTGAATCCCCTTTCCCTTCCCCACTTGTTTTAAAGGCATATAGGCCAATAAAATATAAAGAAAAAAATAAAAGGCAGAGCACGGGAACGCACTGTGAGCCGGGCAAGGAACGAGACACAGCTCATGAAGGAGTAGCCTATTCCAGACTGCAGCTGAATTGAAGAAGCCAGACGGAAAGTCGCAGAACAAAACCAAGGAGGGAGATGCCCTTGGCCCATTTGACAAGTAATCGCTGGGCTGTTAAAAACTCAGAAGCAGCATGTGTGAGGCGGAGAAGTGAGGCCAGAGAATCCTGTAATGCATGTCCGAGATACCAGGGGCCCTTCTGCCTGACTAGTCCAGTCGGTGGAGACGTGCAGCCGCCGTGGTATCGCCCTTGGCTTCATGATCAAAGCCACAAGCCGATGAGTTGAAGTTCAACTGTGTGAAACCAGGCTGTGTATGAATGAAGATTAGGGGTGGCAACAAAGTGTCCTGTGAAGTCAAATGGAAAAGGCGTTTGATGAAAGACGCAAATGAAAAGGGAAAGCCGATAATTGTTTTCTGAACTTTGTGTAGTGAATGCATTATACTAAGTAGCAAAGTGGTCCGGCACTGCGTGTCTGCCCAATCGAAAGGTCTCTGCCTGAATGTATCCCATTAACATAACTTTTGAAATGTGACTATGATTTATGAGGAAGAGAATTAAAGTGGTCCTGCAAGGGTTTAAGTCAAATACTTTGCCTTTGTGCTTAGCGAACTGAAGTGAGTTACAAGGCCAAGTGTGCCACCTTGTCCAGTGGTGAAACATGGGGAAGGAGAATCAACTATCCAGTCATCCTGACATATTGTTTCATGACACACTTGTTGTTATCTACATCATTTCCCACACTGTTTGTTGTTTAGAAGTAGGGCTTGGCAATATTTTATTTTAGAATAGGCCCTTTTATTTTGACAAAGACACTACTAGGACTGCTTTATCTTTATTTTGATGGTCAACTTGCACCCATCCTTAAATGTAGGTTTAGATAGGAATCTTACCAACACATTGAAGTTAAATAGACACCCTTGAACTGTGAGCACTTGTGTCTGTCTTCACTTTTTGATATCATGCCTTCCTTACACCACATAATAACATTGATCATGTTTGCTTTACACTTGATGCACAGTCAAGATAATTTACTGTGCATCAAGGGTAAAGCAAACATGATACATGTTTACTGTGCATTAAGGGTGTATCAAGAAAGAATGTCATGCCCGCAGCAGCCCCTGCATATGTAGTTGCCCCACTTCCCCTTTACACATATACACTCATACAACAATTGATCACCCATACATTCTTGCAACATTCAAAGAATTCCATGCATGCATGCATACATAAAAACAAACACACAAACAACTCACACCATGCTGCGTTGCCACATAGGACCTCATGGCTCGCTTCTCCTCTCAGTAACAATGTGAACCTGCTGAATGACAGGTGACAACTCCTCTCCTGTCATTTTTGCTGTTAGTGCAACCAGAGGTGGGGGGGCCAGACTTCCGACACCCTTCTGGCCTCTCATTATTATTTGCTTCATTTGTTGTAGTGCTCAAGGCACTCTGCATACAAACGAAAAAATGCATAGCAGGATGACGCACTCCCGCCCAGATAGGGGCAACACAGTCCCCTATGCAAATGAAGCACATGGTGGACTTTTCTGCCTATCACTTGAAGAGAGGCAGTACTCCCCCACTCATAGTGGTTAGCCACCACTGATCACTCTCCGAAAACAAATTATGAACTGAAGGCATAGATTAGCAGTCAGCTTGATTAAAACCGAGGGAATTCAAAGTAGTCCACAGGGGCGACATGCAGTAACATAGGGGTAGAAATGACCACCCGATCGATCCCCAAATGCCACCAGTGGGGGAGTTTAGCGTTCTATCTAGAAATGCTTTTCAGTGAAGCCTCTCCTCAGCACACTAGAAGACAACATAAAGACACAGCAAATTAAGTGCCAAGCATAAGCCTCCAAAATATAGACAAACATTTAATTAGGGCCAACACCAGATAGATATGTAACTTTGGAAAAGTTTTCGATAAAGCCGATATCAATCATGCACTCGTTGCCAAAGTTCTATGACTTTAAAATAGTTTACAAAGATTGTAAAAATTAATGAGTTTCTAGTGCTCACACATGATTGTGTATAGATTTAGTTGCAACCACCCAATAAACATGTATTGTTTGGGAGATAGAGCAAACTACTTGTTAAAACCTCTAAGTAAATATTTCCCTCACAGTTTTCTCTACAGTTGCACGCTTTGCAATTCTGTATATATAGATTTAAGCAATTGCTACTACAAACTCTCACAGAAATGCGGGCAATCCAGCCAATTGAGCCACTGTTTAACATGTCGCTAGTATGTGTGTACTGGTCTTTCATCAGTGGTCATCATGGCTGAATATATGCATGGCATTATGCATGGCATTACATGCTCTGTTCACAACATGTTAGGTCAGTTTCTATTCAGGTTAATATACTCTCATGTGTATGGCATAGCCACACTCATCACAGGTTCTTTGTCATTATTATTGTTTAATTCCACCATTAGCACATTATACCCAGGCCTTTCAAATGAACTGCTAGAGTTTTGCACCCCTTCATGTGCTGATTTTGAGGCACGTGCTAAATAAGAAATGTGTTGTTCAGTGATGGAATGTTCCTATTTGCGCATAATTCTGATAACAAGCAAATAATGCACGATTATGCAAAATATATATATTATTACACAGATGAATCACCTTCAGAAGACACTTGTACTATTTCATAGTGAGAGTGAAGACAATAATGGGCCGCATTACGAGGTCGCCAGTCCGGTAACAATGGTACCGGTATGCTTGCTGGTACCGTTGTTACCAGACCGGCAAACTCTGTGTTGTGCTTGCGGGTGCCTTTCATTCCGCCAGGCAAGCCTGTAGCACCGGCACTGTTATGGGGCCGGAATACCCTGGTAATTGCCTATTTGCAGGTGCCAGATTTTCTTGCCGGTATGGACCGGCAAGGATACCTCCAACCTTGCAATGAGGCCCAATGTAGCACACATGAATGTCACACATAACGGACATACATGATCAACTAAGAAATATGCTTCTAATCACTTTAAATGAAATGCATTAGAGAAACAACAGTTATAAAAGCATCAATAAATAGGCATACATAATGGAAGTGCATCTTATATCCAAATACACACTTTGAAAATTGAATCCTTTTTGCATGTGATTACAATGCTACATAGATCCACTAAAAAGGCAGAAGTAGGGTTGTAACTCCAAGCAATGTAGTTGTAGGTATACTTTTGACCTATGTGTATTTTCACACAAAGTGGCCATCCATAATTTAAACCGCTCTGGTATCCGTGCAACCCCACAATTCTGAGATACGAGACAAGCTGTTTTATCAAAACTGGAATTTATTTAAATAAAAGAAATTGAAGGTAGTCCCCTTACGTTATGCAGAGGAAGTCACCAGAAAACATACCAAATACATTGCATGGGCTTCTTTACCCAAGTAAATATGGATCACTATCTGTAATACACACATTACAAACACAACAAAGCTATGAACAATATTTATACCAATTCTAATCTCAAATAATGCAAGGCCACAGAACTCTGGTTAAGAGCAGAGCTCTTGCAGGGTACACAGAGGGCCTCATTACAAATGTTGCAGTAGTGCTACCGGCGCCATTGTTGCCATGCCGCAACATTACGAGTTTGCTCGCGGGGGCCGCTCTGCACGCCTGGTCATACCAGGTGTGCAGAGCTGCACCCGCCAGCAGACCAGGATGGTAGCAATGGTACCGTTATGAATGACCCAGTAAATCCCCTTTTGCGGGAACCAGACCCTAATTTGGGGGTAGCCATAAGGGCATGGCTACCCCCAAACTTGTAATGAGGCCCATAGAGTGCAGTTAGCGGCAGTTTGAGCACGGCCTGAGCACATCAACACAGAACAGTGACATCTTAGTGCTGGAGGAGTAGACCATGAGCAGTCAAAGAGTTGTCACAGGCACGCTACAAATGTGAGTAGCTGTTTCTAACTGGATGAGGCAATATCTTGTAGCCCATGTCATGTATTGTAGCTGCTCTACTAGTTCAGTAATCTAACGCCTGCTTGCAAGTGTAATTCGAGAGCGTACAATGTACACACTCTCATTCCTCAGTGGCTGTTCCAACCCAACTTCCCACCAGTTTCTATACTAAATAAGTATAAAAAGTGTGCAAATAAATGCTATAATTTACGTGGCAAAGATGTAACTCCCCTTGATAAATAAGTTCACTTCTTCTTGAAGGGGCTTCCAATCCAAAACAGGCTCCACCAGTTCCCAAACCAAGGTAAAAGCAGACACTGCATACATCAACTATAGGTCACTGGCAGCTGAGTTCAAAGAAAACTTTCACAGGCTTCACTATGGACACATATTTAGAAAGAAAACCCTCATATATCTCATCTAACCCAACATGCCATTCGCGATGAAAATAAGATACGAGAAAACAGCTTGGGCTATTAGCAAGAAGGCTGACACAGCTGCAAGACGATATGATAAGCAGAGAAGATATCATTAAGTGAGCATCAAGTGACTGTAGCAAATCAGCCAAACGTGTGAATATGCAGGGGAGATAGCCAACTGATGGATGTCTCTAGAAACAGCATGTGCTCCTCCTCTCATTCCGTCCTACTAAGTTTGGCTCATCCTGGTAGTGCTTTAGCACAGCTTATGAGCCAAAACCTAAAATGGCCAAGACAATGGAATGGACGCAACAAGAGACTTTGAACGATATCGAGACAGAAAGTTCCACTGGGTAAAACCATTTCACGTAAAACTGAGAACATGGGTAACTGTAGACACAAGCAGATATGGCATAGATACTCCACCTACCTAGAACCATGATAACTATCAACACCTTAAGACACATGCATCCCAGATGTTGTCATATTCAAAGTAAGAACTTTGTGTGAAATGCTGGCCTGTGCATAGGCAAAATGATATTTCGGGACTTACCTCTGGGGAGCAAATTCTCTGTGCTTGCTGATTACAAACCACTTGACCACACACTGAGCTCAGGAGGCACTAAAATAGCAGCACCTACATAGACAAGACTGGCAAGACTGGCAGACAGCTTTCAAGACTACACATTTGAAAAACCTCCAGTATGATGAACAACTATGATAATGAAACATTTGTGCGATTTAACTTATTAATCACTTTATAAAAGAAAGCCTATAACTAGCATCCCTCAAACTTGGATGTCAAAGAGGCTGTCCTACATTCGTTCAGCAACGGCCGGAACGCCCCAAATGGGAACTCAGGAGTAAGGCCATTCGTGCTCATTGGCGCACAGTTGAATTCAGTCCTATGTCGGATATCTGACATCCACACAGAGCTTTGCCTTCATCTGAGATATCCGGTGAGCAGTAAAGAGAAAGAAAATAACTGAGCCATGAGACAAATCCATAGGGCAGGAGCATGCATGGAACGTCCAGGCTAAATTATCAAACTAAAACTGTTACCCAAGAACAAAGACAGAATATTTTTATTTTTTTATTTTTTATTTGTTATAGTTGTGTTACAACTTTTCAAATTTCATTAACATACACATTTATATACGAATAAAAAGGCACAATAATTTTCAATCTTACAAAGGCTAAAAGATCATACATTCTTACAGTACTTATATCATCACATAATTATTAAAAATTCGTTGTATACGAATGATCACACCAATTCATTCTATTTACAAATGTTTCACTTAATTGGGCTAACTTGACTCGGATTTGCATTTTACCACCAACCAATCACCTAATAGCCTTTTAGATAATACATTACCCATTATGCGCCTCTAAACCAGGGAGCACAATTTGAAAGAATTGCACTATGGCAATCTGAATTCTCGGGCGGGTACTAGAGCTCATGCCATCTTTTGTCACCCTCCATTGGTCTTTGTACTACCTGGGTATGTGCAAAACATCTGGATCGTACATCGCAGAGTGCTACACATTCCACGAGCAGATGTTGTAAGGTCTCTCTTTGTTCTGGCACAATACAATATATACAATAGTTTGTTCTTTTGCCGGCTTTTTCCTTTTATAAAGGTCATCCCTTCTGTACCATAAATTTAATCGGAATCTTAAATATCCCATTCTTACTTTAGGAGAAGGACTTTTCAGCAAGTATTCTGACATCAACCCATATTTTTTAATACCAAATAAGAAGATGTCAAAATCCTTGTATTGGGAGAACCTTGTCACGTTTGCTACCCAATCAGCCAGATGTAAAAGACATAATATGAACATACAGCCATCTCCAAAGTTTATATATTGTCAGGTCAGTAGAATATGTGTGATCACCTTCGAAGGAAGAAGATGGACTGTAGAAAGAATAACATTCCCCCAGAGAAACACATATTTCATGATCCCCACAAACAGCAGACAATGAACAATACAGAAAGAACAACCTTCAAGACCAAATTTCACAGGGTGGAACCAGTAGCGTAACACAAAATGTGGGGGCCCCCCTGCGAGCTATGCTAAGGGGGCCCCCATGCCAACTCGGCAACAAATCATGGGTCGCGCCACACTCTTGGCCGGCCTAGATTGTCAAGCTTGCGCAATATATATGAATGTGCTGTTGAAGGGGTAAGCCACACACTGCACTAGGAGAAAGATATAAATATGTATTTTAATGCAATATACAGCACACTTTCTGGGAAAAATTGGCTATAAAGCCACAGTGTTTGAAATTGTTTTGTAGGGTAACACCAATCCAATACATGTAAGTCACCAACAGTGCACAGCAACATTAATGCTTTGCTATTAAAAATGCCACGCCACAATGAAAACATGTCCAACTGGCTGCACAATGTAGACCAGTGTAGACACGTAATAACATTACGGTAAAGCATGCCAGGCCACATTTAGGCATACCTAGACTGGTTGCACCAAAATGCCAGTCAAAGCAATAACACTCATCAAGAAGAGAGCACACATTAAAGCCTGCATCTCTGCGGCCTCTACCAACACGGCCAAACTCTTTAAAATCTGCAAGGAATTGGTCAATCCTGTTGCGCTCTCTACCTCTCCTGTTCCCTACAAGGCCCTCTGTACGGCTCTGGCCTCTCACTTCTCTGCTAAATCTCAGGACATCCTGTCCTGTATCTCCTCTTCCTCTCCCTGTTCCTCTCTCGGCCCCCTTCGGCCATCTCTACCCCTCCCCCTCCTTTTTCCTCTTTCTCTCTGACAACACCGACAAGGTTTCTAGACAAGTCCGATCTATGAAAGCGTCGCCCAAACAGGTTCTCCCCTGCTCCTCCAGAACCTTCAAGGACCATATTGACACCATTGCTCCAGCCATGGCTGATTTCTGTAATCACTCTTTAGTCACTGGAATGTTCCCCTCTCCCCTTAAGCACTCCCTTGTGCACCCACTCCTAAAGTAGCCATCTGCTGATCCTACCTGCCCGGCAAACTATTGCCCTATCTCCATCACCCCTTTCTTGGGCAAACTCTTGGAAAATCTTGCCATCTCCCTGCTTACTCTCCACACTGAATCTGTTGGTTGTCTCCATGACCATCAGTCTGGCTTCAGAGCTGCCGGAGGCATGGAAACTGCTCTCCTTAACACCTGTGAAGATCTGCTCTCTAACCTTGATTCCAGCATTCCTTCGGTCCTCACCCTCCTTCTTTCCTCTGCCTCGACACGGTCAACAACGCCATCCTGATCAATCGACTCCTTGAGAACCTGGGCATCATGGATTGAGCCCAGGAGTGACTGACCTCCTTCCTCTTGGACCGCTCCCCTATCCCCCACTCCCAGCTCCAACCTGGTCCCAATCTCTCTGCCACCTCTCTCTACCTGTGGCGATCCCCAGGGCTCTATACTCTCACCTTGGTTTTTCAACCTTTACTTGGCCCCTTTGGCCCACCTAATCTCTACTTTCTCCTCTAACTTTCAATGTTATGCAGATGACTCAGCTTTCCTTCAGGCTCCCCTCAGCCTCCTCTCCTCTTCTCTCCTCTCTCGCTCATTTCTGACTGTCTATCCGCAATTCAAGATTGGTGCGCCTCCAACGATCTCTGCCTTACTGCCAGTGAGACGGAGATCCTTCTCATTGGGACACTGGCACCAGCTTTCCCTCTCTCACTCTGGCCGTCCACCTTGGGCTCTCTTCCTTCACCTTCCTGCAGGCAAAAAACCTTGGTGTCCTCTTCTAATCCACTCTCTCTTTCTCGTCTCACATCTCGGATGTCACCAGGAAGTTCCCTACCAGCTGCTCCTCCTCAACGGGACTCTTCCCTTTCTCACTTTCCACCAGGAACTCACTGTCTCCAGAGCCCTGGTTCTCTCTGGGCTGGACTACTGCAACAGTCTATATTATCATTCTGCCTTCCTCTACTCTACTCTCCATCATCTGCTACTAATCCAAAACAGGACTGCAAGACTTATCCTTGGCCTCAAGCCCGGGGATCATATCTCTCCAGCCCTGAAATCTCTCCACTGGCTCCCAGTGGCTGCAAGAATCAAGTTCAAGACACTTTGCATTGTCCACAAGGCTTTCTGTGGCCGGGGCCCGCACTACATCCAACACTCTCTTCTAAAATACCTTTCTTCTCGAGCCCTTCGCTCAGCTACCTCCAACTCTCTTAGACACTTCTCCAGACAGAGATTGGGGGGTAGATCTCGGTAATTTCGGTAATCTCCTCTGCTGGTATCTCCCTCTGGAATGGCCTCCCTGCCCCTTCAAACTTGAGCCGGACCATCTGAAGTTTCGGAAGCAGCACAAAACTTTCCTTTTCTCCTCTGCTTTCTCTCTCTCCCTCCCCTGCTGATCTACCTGTCTGCTGTACCAACCAGTTGCTTGGATACCCTCAGAGTCCCTCAGAGTCCAGGCTCTTTCTTGATCGGTCACCCTTGCACTGTCTCGTGCCTACCATGCACTCATGGGCTGTAACTGTAACCCTGCAGCCCCTTGTTCTCCTTGCACTACCCATAGCTGCGCTGCCCTGGCTGCACTTACTCAGAGCATTGCAGCCCTGTTATCCCCTCCCCTCTCCCTTGTACTTCCCCCTCCCTTTCCTCTTGCACCTCTCGTTCTCACAATGACACAAAGCCTAGTGAGATCGTTTGTCTTGTCATCCCTCTAGCTTCCCTCTCTTGTCGCGCATAGAAACACTTGTGCACATGCGTGTTATAAACAACTTTTATCGTATTATTTTATCACAGATGCCCAGAAAAATATACAATGCCGCAGTAAGAAATGACTAGACTGGCAGCACCCAAATGCCAATCTAGCCAGGTAATTACACTTAGCAGGAGTGCTTTATCAGAAATTCCCAGTTAAAAGAAAGTCATACCAAACTGAGGAATGACTAGACTGGCTGCACCAAAATGCCTCTCTAGCCACTAATACCACATATCATGCCTGCTTAGCCTGGGCATGGAAAACCATTACGATTTATCACACAATACCCCCCACACACATCCCTTCACCCTCCCAACCCCTACACCCAACTCCAAAATCAGCTCCTTAGCCAAGAATTACCTCTCCGTCCCTCTTCCTTGTCCCAGAGTTTACGTATGAGGCTCCTTGCCTCATAGGTAAGTACTGGGATAAGGAAGAGTGTGACTCGGAGTAATGAAGATTGCAGGTAGCTAAGTCAAGCATTACCTCCATGTACCCCAACCTCATCCCAGTACTTGAGTATGAGCCAGAGTTCACAAGTACTGCCTCATAAATAAGTACTGGGACGAGGAAGAATAGGGCTAGGAGTAATCAAGGCATTAAACACAAGTAGTGGCGCAACACCATTGAGTTGACTGGGCTTCAGCCCTCCCCCCTGACATTTTGGGCTATGTTGACTCGTCATGGCTGACCTTTAGAGCAGTTGCCGGACAGAACAGGACACAGATGTTAAACGGCACCTGGCTTTTGCTGTTAATAAGGGCCCAGCAATTAGCATCGTGAAGCATTTCACTGTTAGTACCTGCATTCCAATGCACATTTTTAAGGCAATTGAAATCGCGATGTGGGTCTAGTACTTTCAAGCAAGTGGAGTAATTGGAAGGGTGGAGAGGGAATAGGAAACTTAAAGGAGAGAGTTAACTGCTTGTAACATTGAAGCTGCACTAGAATAGTCTCATTAAAATGCGTAAAGAAGTTAGATGCTCCCACACAAATAAGTTTGCCCCTCCCCACCACCTGTGAAGTTAGTGCCTCTCCCAACATTTGAAGGGTTAACCCCCCAAAATGTAGGTTGTGTTGTGCCTCTGTACACAAGCACACACACCATTCACCATATACACACCCAGTCATCCATACATTTAAGTGTGCACTCTTTCATCATACAGGCACACTCAGGCAGCCACCCGTACATTTAAATGTGCACCCTTTTACCATACAGGCACACCTAGGCAGCCACCCATACATTTAAGTGTGCACCCTTTCACCATGCATGCACACACACACATCCAGCGACCCATACATTTGGGTGCACCCTTTCACCATACACTCGCACACACACACGTCATGGGGTTGAGGGGAGTCCTATTGCTTCAAAAAGAAATTGGGGCTCATTAAGGGTCCGTCGGTAACCGTGCCAGTGGTACCCGCGGGTTGCCGCCAGACCTGTAAAAAATGACTGGCACCTGACTTCCCAGTGCGACCGGGCTCTTCCAAGTCCGGCGGCCAATAAATCAGGCGCCAGTAATTTCGGTAATCCCCATTCCATGGGATTGGGGACACGGAAGCACCGGCACCATTGTTAACAGTGCCGGTGCTTCCATGACGGGTCTGCCTACCGTGGCCGCTGTGCCCGGCCGGGTCAGACCTGTCGGGCACAGCGGCTCCAGCAGGTAGACCTGTAATATGCCGATCCGGAAACAACGTTGCCGGTAAGATTATCAGCACAGTTGTTTCCGGGCCGGCATGGTCAGAATGAGACCCATTGTTTCTTTTTGAAGTCACTCTCACTTCATTAAGAAATTATTCAGTTAAGGACCGAACCATAACGGAAATAATTTCTTTATGAAGGCAGAGTGACTTCAAAAATAAACTACATATTTTTGAAGTCAAAGGGCTCCCCCTCACCCCATGACTTGGAGCCCTCCAGCCTAGGGTCTTCCATGTCATGGTTTGGGGGGACCCCTCAGCCTTCAAAAAGAAAGTTTCTTTTTGTAGTCACTCTGCCTTCATAAAGAAATGATTTCTGTTACAGAAATAATTTCTTTATTAATGCAGTGTGAATTCAAAACACATTTTTCTTTTCTTCAAGTGGGGGAGCCTCCCAGGACATGTGCTGGGGGGGCCCCCACACTACAGAGGCTGCAGGGGGCCCCTGTTACGCCAGTGGGTGGAACAATTAATATAGCGATAAGTATCAGCAGTGAAAATCACAGAACAACACCGGACACCACTTTGCAAAACAAAGAGTCAAAGACATTTGAAACAGAAAAGGAGTTTGGGGATAAACCTCAGGAACTCACACATACACAACTGTGACCAATTAGAATGCAAGTACTTCCTTTAGAGCACAGCG
This sequence comes from Ambystoma mexicanum, assembly GCF_040938575.1. NCBI lineage: Eukaryota > Metazoa > Chordata > Amphibia > Caudata > Ambystomatidae > Ambystoma > Ambystoma mexicanum. The sequence continues at coordinate 1,290,681,211 of NC_090937.1, forward strand.
GCTGTGAAGTACATTGACTCATTTCCTTTTAGTTTAAATGAAAAACGAGAGCGCAGTGAGTCTTTCTTTCTTCACTACAGTCGATCCATGCGGACGCACAGGAGTGTGATTCGACATGCGCAAGAGACACAATTGGCGCACATTCGGGAATACAAAACTGACACCAATCTCATCTCAATCTACTACCATCCTCCCACAACACATACAGACCCGCCACACATGGAAGATTTGTGCGTTCTAGCAACCCTTCCACAACATTAATATTTGGGGGTATAAACCTGAGCTTACACATACACAATTCCACTCCAGTGGCTCTTTTGATGCTTCAGCTGTTAGGCTACAAATAAATAACACATCAAAGTGTCACCTCAAAAAAGCACATATAACCATACTAGCACTCAGGGGCTTCTGGCACACACTCATTAACACCACAAGTTGTGCATCGCCTTCCACCTCTATTCCACTAAGTCCCCCTTCTTTTCTTCCTAAGTGATGCGTAGGAAGTCACCAAAATGTAAGCACAAGGCCACTATACATTACTTGACCTAGAAGTTCCATCCCATCCATGCTTGCTGCAAATCTATGTTTCATCTCACAGAAAATTATGCCTTAAATGTGCTGTAACAATGAAAGAAATATATGACAACACGCGTGTGCATTCGCATCCACTCTCACCTCTACGGCCCACTATGGGCTGTGATGACTGAAGGCAGTGTCCTCGTCTTCTTTTTCTGCCTTTTTGGAGGTTTTAGTTGCAACAAATCTGTTTTTTTATATGCCAAACAACGGTTTCTGCCCCTCCTTCACACTTCTTCCAACACTTGCTTTTGAGTGGGGCATCATTTTTTTTACCTGAAACCTTTTTCAAGATTGAAGTCCAGTGAGTGTTGTCTGTAGCCCAAGTGATGGTTTTAAATTTAGGATTGTAGCTTTTCAAAATGTTGGAATTTGTATTTCAGTATTTAATTAAGCAATTGACCCGAGCGGCGGGGCCATTACCAACTCAGGTAATGCCCCGGGGCCCATAGTTATAGGCCCGAGTGAAGCGAGAATTTCTTTCCTGTATGACTTAATAGGTGCTTTAATTAATGCATTTTTAATTAGAATAAATGCTGAAAAATTACTCGTTGCAAATTATCTTTTTATATGACAAAAAAAGAATGTGGATAAATACAGAAAAATATGCCTTAAAATAAATATGTATAACAATAGACAGAAATGAGAGAAAAATCAATACCATAACACCGGAAGCCTTACTTATAACCCATTGTTGCTGAGAAAGGCTGAGTGGTTCAAGAGTGTATTGCTTGTGTGCTGTCCCTGCTTTATGTGGATTGTTAATAAAGTGGTTTTTTCCATTTGCTTTTCCGCTATTGAGCCTGGGATTTCCCGGCCCATCATTTTGGCTTGAACTGGGGGTTTTCCACTCCATTATTGCAGTGTGCTTAAGTTGGCTGGTCGCCAGGTACTCACATGGCTCTGCAAGAAAGTAGGCAGGTGTGTTGGTGAGGGTAGAATGACAGGATAGGTTCAAAACCAGGAGAAACTGGCTTGTTAAATGGTTATGTGTGAACTGGTTTTGTGATCCTATTGTTGTATCCGTGAGGGTAAACTTGATGCCTCGGTTATGTACTAGTGTTATTTTGGGTGTGTGTTTGTGTGTTTCATGTGTAGTTTCACTGGCAGTATAATCATGCACACTGGCTTCTTGTAGCCGTAAGGGGAAGCTCCAGTGTCGTGGTTGTTAATTGTATGCAGGAGAATGTTATGTTGTGTTCAGGATTTCAATCAGGTGACAAGCACACCTTGGTCATAGCTTAGTATGTAGCGCCTAACTGAGGTGCTTTACTCCTTATTTATGTGGATTCAATTTCGGGATGATACACCACTCATATCACACCCCCTTTTCAAATACCCTGGGTCACAATGGACCATAAACCAGGCTGGTTGGTCAAATGTAATATTTCATTATTTATTTATTTAGAATTCAAAAGAAATCACACACTTTTTAATATGGGGCAGCAATCACCAATGGGATGATACTTGTGAGCAATACACTGGGTTTGACTTTTTAGTGGAGCATATGCACAGCCCAGCAGAATAGGAGCACTTTTTGATTTAGGACAGATAGCACCCAAGTTAGAATTTCCCCCTGCAAGGATCCCTCAACCCACAAATAATCAATTCTGAGTGGATATAAGAAGCTGCAGGTACTCAGGAATAAGAAATTGAAGCAGAATCTAAATCTGACCTTCCCTCCCCAAATAAGAGAGAATAATGGATTTTAAACCCATTGCAATGTGTGAAATGACACTCGGAAATGGACAAATCAATAATAAATGTGTGTTTAAAACTTTGAAGCAAACACAATTCGTTACTAAAGCAACAATGCAGAGATACTAACAGTCACAAATAATGGATTACCAAAAGCATATAGTTCAGAAATGAGTGGAAAGTTTAAAAGAGCTTGTGGTCAAATAAAACGGCGAAATATACTGATTAGGTGTGCGTTATGTGGGGGGATAGAGATATATCACAAGTACAAAATGGAATTTAAAGTAAGTCTCTAACTGGTAAATTGAAAGAGTTATGCAATATAGAAGGAGGTGCGCTTTGAGTAAAATGAAAGGTGAAATTGGAAAGGAAATAGTTTGTGAAAAGAACAGTTTTACTTTAAAACTAGATTTAATAAATAAAGAAAAGAGGAACACCCATGTGAATTCTCTAAGTTACGCTGCAGTTGTAACCCTTCACGCAGTGTACCCCTTTTCTTTTAGGCAAATTACTTTATTTAATCAAAGTATCGCTAATGACATATGATCTATGCGAGACAGAAATGAAAAGAAAAGTAGCGCTAATGTTTGGAGATTATTGAGAAAATGCAAAGAGAATTCTGACAGTAGGACAAGTTATCAGGTTAAGGATAGGATGGCTTAGAGAGTGGGATAAGGACAAGGCAAGACAAGGTATACTATGGATTTCTATGGGGTGATGAAATACTCACAATCCACTTTTTGGTTTGGGGCTTTTGGACAGTCAACTGGGTCTGGTCACTACACGACAGGGCACCTGGTAACCAGCTGTGCATTTTTGGTCACTGGATGGCAAGGACTTGATGGGCAATTCTGGTCACTGGATACTAAAAGTCATCAAGGTAGCAGGATTTCTGCAGCATGCAGTGAGTGGCAGCAAGCCAGACAGGATCAGGATGCCAAAGGTACCACAGCTTTCCCCTTGTTAATGGGAGATTTAGTGGATTTTTAGATTTGAGGCCTTGCTGGAAATGGGATCAGCATTGCTTGGGTTTTGTAGTGGGCCCTGGAGTAGGATCAGCAATGCTTGGCCTTGTAGTTGGAGTATGGATCTGGAAGATGACGGCACAGGAACGCAGCGCGGGAAATCAGGAAGAGTGTCTGTCCAGGGTCTTGTCAGGGACCCTTATTTATAATGCCTAGTGACATGATCAAAGTATAGGTTGGGCAGAGTTAACTAAGCACGCTGCTAAACTACTTGGATTGGACAGGGGTGCTAGTCTCTGCCTTGCCCTCAACTGGCTGGATTTCCAACAGAATTATGCCATTTTTATGAGGTGAGTTTTACAATGTCCAAAAACTCCCACAATTACATTACTTAAAATCCGATTTTGCCAAAAACACACATTTATATAAATGCAATCTCTTAGCAAATTATATAAACAGATTACATATTTTGGAACACCCATGTGAATTCTCTAAGTTATGTTGCAGTTGTAACCCTTCACGCAGTGTACCCCTTTTCTTTTAGGCAAATTACTTTAGGCACATATCAGTCCAATACTCCAGTCCGTGGGACCTTGTTTAGCCCTTCTCGTGCATTTTGGTAAATTTGAGCATGAAAGATTCAGCCTAAAATTCCATAACTTTATAGACAGATGTAAATTATCCCCAGGGATGGATGTACAAAAATGAATGTTTTCTACATTGATACTTATCTATTTATCCTCAATATCCTCTGCCCTTTCTGTCCCCAGGGTTTCAGTGAATATGTCTCAAAAGAAAGCACCAAAAAATGACTTTTAAATTGCAACATTTTTACAATTTTCCAAAGTCTTGCTGCAGAGATAAAACATCTTTAAAGATTATTATTCCTGAACTAGTGAACTAGTTTTTGGGAACAAATGGCAGTCCCTTTGTCAATGGCTATTTATTTTTTTCATTTAGCCAACTGTCTTTTCCTTCAGAGCATGGTGGGAGTTTCTCCCTTGATTAATGTTTTATTGCCCCATCACACTTCAGACTTCCTTCCCTGGGAGCTTCATTGTCAGGGTCCCAGCCGGGACAAAAGTCTGTGCAACCCAGTAATTATCAGGGGGTTGTTAGTATCTTCTAAGAGAGAGCCCTCCTTTTGGTACCATCACGCCAAGCAGAAAACCTGGTTTTTGCCACTCCAGCCACCATAGTTTTAACCTTTATTTTCTGATCTTAGGTCCAGAATTAAAACAAGCCTGTTGCATCAAATAAACCATGTTACGCAGTCTCACCAGCAACAAATCCCTTCATATTGCTAAAAACTGGCAGGCTTTCATTCCCCAGTGTACTGTTCCTACACACAGGCATTTGTTTTTCATTTTTATTTACACGTAGTACAGCTGGCCTTCCTTCTTAAATTCAACTTTTCATCTCCCGCAGATTCACACACTGTCTTGCAGCTATAGTAATTCTCTTGAATGCTGGAGTTGGTCTGAAGTCATACATTGAAACAGACATGGCTCAGCTAGTTAGAGTCTCTCTCTGAACAGCTGAGTTTTGGATACTTTTGCAAAGAAAATTAAGGTGTTTCCTGTGTAAGTAAAAGTAAAGGTCCTAGTTGATTTTTTTTTAGAGTTGGTTTGACAGGGCTTGTCAATTCAGAATCATGTCTGGTTTTGCTGAGGCACAGTGAGACACACAGGGCTTGGTAGGGCTTATTAATCACAGTGGCTTTAAGGAACAGAGGGAATTAGTGTCACAGCAGCATTTCTTTTCAAAAGGTGAACAAGGGTTTCTTTTCAATGGAGATTGGCTTTTGCAGCAAATCAATGCAGATTTTTCCACTTTCTTCCTTTTGTTTATGTCGGAACCTACTGGCAATCTCCTTCAATGGGCCCCCTTGTTCCATCCTGCCCGATGTGTGCTTGGCAGGATGGTGCAGCCATTTTTGTTGTTGTTGCAAAATGCAGTTTTGAGCCATGTGCTCACAGGAGCCAGTTCAGCCATTTGGCTGTTTCTGCGCAACTGCAGTTTGGTGATGTGGGGCAATACTGTGGAGTGGGTCAATATATCCCACAGTTGGTATGTATTTTAGTGCATTTCATGTGTAGTTTGGCTGGTGCTTATGTTTCTTTGCACTGGTTTGGCTGGTGAAAAACGATGGTCTGGAGGGTTGCCCAGAGCAATGCCAGAGGTTAGGATTCATTCTAAACCTTCCAGCCATCACCTCTTTTGTTTTACCAGCTTCTTTGGTCCATAAAGGTAAGGTCAAGTGTTTCATCTCGATTTGGACATCATTGATTGATCTTAGGTCTCTTCCCTGTTGGTACCAGCTGATCTTGGCATGAGGAAATGTGGCTCCTTGTTCATGTTTAGATTTGTGGGCAATTCAGAGGGCCTTGAATTTAATATCTTTTTTTTTTTCTGGGAGCCAATGCAGGCTAAATTATTACAGGGTTCTCTGTGGAAAAGAGAGGTAGAGGGGCATCCCTCTGAGTAGTCTCAGGAGGTAGAAGCATGTCTTTGCGATGGCGTTGACTTGTGGTTCTAGCGATAGTCTGTTGTCTGTTGTCCATGTGAATTTCTAGTTTGTTTATCACACTTGAAGTCTCCGGTTGGGTTCCCATGGCTGGCAGCCAGTCCAGTTGTGAGTTGGTTTTGTTGCCCACTGTTGGTGAGATCATTATTTCTGTTTTGGTCAGGTTCAGTTTGAGGTTGTTTGTCATCCATCTGTATATGTCTGTATATGTCTGTGAGACTATTGTTACTAGGCCTTCCTGGACAGCAGTAACACACCTGAGGGTGGAGGGATGCAGGGGGTGCCACAACTTCATTTCTTAGTGAGGAGGGTGCCACAACATCACATTGCAGGGTACTTAACCATGCCCCTCCTGCAGAGCACATCCATGCACCTGTCGGGGTGATTTCCCAGGGTCCAGCAAAGCCGTCCGCGGACCTCCGGGGCTGGGGAGGCCCCAACTCCTCCTGCGTTCCAAAAGGAGAATGAGGCACACACAAGAGCAAAGTAATTACTGCTGTTTATTAGAGTAACAGCAGGGATTGTTCTCGGCCCATATGCATCCGGGGAGACGCTTTCATCCTTAGTGGGGCTCGCAGGCCCTTTTTACCATATTATGACGCGCTACTCGCGTCACCTGGGAAAATCATCACAAAACCTATCGCCACTTCGGGTTGGCTCCCCGAGTGGTAGGATTAGTATAGCGACCTATATGAAGGAATATTAGTGGATGAGGACGGGTCGGGTGGTACACTTGGGTTGACCCTAAAAAGTTGCTACAACAAATTGGTTAAAAGGGAACACTAGGTGATTGGCTAGCTGAAATGGCATCAGAGAGGTGCCCCTTGTACTCTAATTGGTTCCCTTGCGAGCCCCCAAGCCTGGGACCATCGCCGTTCCCAGCTCGCGATGTACCTGATGCTGGCAACAATGTGCAACTATGTGTTAATGGTGGACAATGGACAGGTCTTGCTAGTGGCTGATGATCACGCCTTTCCCATCGTAGGTGTCCAACTTGTCGCTTCGTTGTTGCAACCTGTGTCCCAGATGTGGGACCCCGTTGATTTTCTGTCTCAGGAGCTTGGCATTTTGTCAGTTCGGCTTGGTCACGTGTGGCGGGACTGTAGCCGGAGCAGATTTATGAGCATTTGATTTGTATTTTGGCTCAGAGGGGCGCTTGGCGGTGACAGGTGTAACTTTGGCACTGAGAGCGCAGCATATGGGTTGCAACATTGCGGCCTTGGCGGTGAGCTCTCGTTAGGGCTCGTTCTGCTTGTTCAGCGCTTTGCTTTTCGTCTTGGAAGGGCTGTCGTCTGAGAGGCTCTTGCCTGGGGTTTCTTGCTTGCAGCCTACTCGGGCCTAGCTTCTGGGTAGTGGTACATAATCCATAATGTGGATGTTGCAGGGTGACAGATTGTCACAAGCAGCAGTAGGCATATATGATGGCGTTTCTATGGGAATGGGGTGGCAAAGCATCAACAAGCGTATAAACAAGCTCTTCAGGCATCTTGCGTTTCTGCTGTGCGGTAGGAGGCCTATGTGAAAAATAACAATGATGCATGTCCGTCAGTGTGCCTGTCCGCTACGTCATAGCACTGAGTATGTTCTTCGTGTGAGTTGGTATGTGAGTAACCAGTGTGCATGGTGGCACGTGTGTTCCCGTCAGCTGGCTATGTCGTCATGGCATCTCTAACGATGTTGGGTTTCGCGGTTGTTGCGTTAGTCGAGCTGGTTCATGCTGCGGACGTCGGCTTGACCAGGGCATGCTATTGGGCATGCTCCTCGTTTGTGGGGTCTGTGGACACATGGTACTTTGTCATCAGGTAAAGAAGTGAATTGGTCAAACTCCTCTCATGGGTGGTGCTTGGGCCGTGATCCTCCAGGCCAGGGTCTGGATGAGAATGGGGGAGGGTGGTGTTTTCCCATTTTCCCACTTCAGTCCCCCCTCTGGTCGACTTGTCGACCACAAAATTATCTCCTTTCTTGTCTCTGCGTTGTCTCCAAACCTTTGTTATTCCAGCTAGGTGTCCATATTGGTTCACATCGTCTTCAAATGGCCAGTATATATACACACATCCTCCACCTGGTTTGCAGTAGACCCACTTCCCAACATAATTCTTCGGGTTGCTTGGGTTCTCCACCTTCACTGATTGCGGCTGCAAGTCTGCTTCTAATATTTGCTTGCACAATCTCTCTCTTTCTTTTATGATGATATCTGTGTTTTTGTCGTCCTCTGAGGACATCAAGGCGTGCATGCCGATCATTTCCATAATTTCATCAGTCATATGTGCTGTCCTCGCTTTCCACAACCTCAGACCTAATAGGACGGCCATGCCCAATACTATGCATCCATCTATTATCTTAAGCACATCTGAGAGCCAAGATGGCACCCAGGACCACAGGTAGGAGAACCAGCTACCATCTCTCTTCACACCCTGTGCTTCCTCTTCCATCTTTGTGTGCATCTTGGCCAATTGTGATACCACCTCGGACAGCGTACCATTGTCTGCAGCGTTGGCGGAGATAAATATGCAACACGATCTTCCAATTTTTGCACAAACTCCTCCTTCCATTGTTGTAAGGAGATCCAGCACATACCTATTCTGCAGTGCTTCTATTCGTACTGCTCTCAATTCTTCTTTTATCGCATTGAACCCATTGACGGTTGAGTTTATTGTCATCATTAGCTCTCATCTTGTTATCTGGAGCCACTTCGCTTTTGCATACACCTGCAGTCCTGGATGTATTATTGATGGAAAGAACATTGCTGCCCTGCTAAATAGTCTGTGCCCCACTGGAATGTCACTAAGTGCAGTTTCCGATCTTCCCCACAGGTAGTTCACCATCAGTGGTTCTCCTTGTCTTTTCACTCTTGACAATATTGTTGTGTCGTTTTTCCCCTGTCCTCCTCCAATCTTCACTGATCTTTTCTTCCTCTTATTCCCTTCGTCCATTTTAGGGAAGGTCCCCATGTTTCTGTGGCACTACTACGGATGGTACATTTATGTGTACCATGGTGCATATTCCATCCCACAATGGTGGCAAGCTGTGGTATGCTTTTTTTCCGCAGGCCCAATAGTGGTCCATTAATACTGCTGTGCCGGCACCCTCCTCATTTATCATTAATATTCTTTTGCAGTTGCTGTTCCTTCCAACATGAACGTCTCTGTTATGTTGATAACAAAGTGTAGGTGCAGTTAGTGGGAGTATTGTTACTGGATCCTCGTCCTTCTCTAGCCATGTTACCAGTCCTGCGCTCCTCATCCATCCATTGTAACACTTGTTATTTACTTCATCCATCTTCGCCACCGTTGCATTTGTAGATGTAACCATATTACTCCCAACAACCCCATCTATCCATCCTTCCTTTGTGTACACCTTTCCATGTATTACTAGCAGTGGTCTCTCCCAGCACCCTAGAACTCCAGGAACTTCTTTTGCACGCCATTCACATGGTAGGTAATTCAATGTTACTTCCTTTGTTTCCCCTTTTTCTGGTCCATCCGTCACATACTGGAGCCCTTGCGTTAGTTGCCAATAGTGATTGTACATAGGGAGTGTCTTGATGAAGTTATTTTCATACAGGTATCTGTCCCTTGTCTTCCACTGTATTATTGCCATCCTTTCTTGAAATGGTATAATGGTTGTGTTGAGCTATCCCGTGATAGTGCGCCGAAAAATAATGGAATGGCAAGTAGTGATGATTAATAAATTCCTTTTATTTTTGTGATGTTAGAGCCTTTGTGGATGACACGTGTTTCGGCAGAGCTGCCTTTATCGAATCCAGGCTATATAGATAGCTCATAAGTCACTGCATAATGCATAAAGGTGCTGAAGTTCACAGGGATGAATCCCTCCTGGGAGCTGCTGCCTGCAATTCCATTATCTCTTTTTCAGGGATATGGGTGTACCCATCCTTCAACAACATCTGTCTTGCCCGGCCCTCCGCTTATCTTTTCCTTTCTCTGGGAGGGTCCAAATCTCACCGAAATACGCAGCATGCTTAGCATGTGCGTCAGCTGTTTTGTTACCTTTGGAAATAGGGTCATCCCTGTTTGTAAGGGCCTGACACTTCACCAATGCTACTTCTTCGGGATCTTCAATTACTTCACTTAATTCAGCAAGTAGTAGGGCATGTTGTACTGGTGTGCCGTCTGCTCTTCTAAACCCTCTTTGCTGCCACTTAATTAATCAAAAATGTACAGTTGATGTGAAGTACGTGCTATCAGAATATATGTTTACACTTTTGTTAATGCTTTCTTTTAGTGCTAAAATTAGAGCCACTAATTCTGCTGCTTGGGCACAGTAGTGTTGTGGCAACTGAACGCTTTTCACTGGAACATATGTTAAATCCTCTGTCAGTCTCACCACTGCCGCTCCAGTTCTGCGTATCCCATCACCTGGGTCAATTGTGGAGGACCCGTCAATGTACAGTATCTCTCCCCCCTCTAGGGCATTTTCCTCAACCTTTCTTGTGCTGGAGTAAGTGTCAATGGCCTGTGTGCAATCATGAGCATATTTGCCACCTTCCACTACCTCTGCTACAAACCTCACTGGGTTCACGTTGTTCCATCTTACAATTGTTAACTCTAGCCTGGATAAAATGACTTTGTACCCTGACGCCCTCTGAGTAGTCAAGGTTGATTTTGGTTTGTTCAGTATTGCAAAAAGGGCATGCTCCACGTACAGTATGGTTGGACAGCCCATTGTTATTGATGATGATTTTTCTACCGCAAAGGCTGCGGCAGCCAGGCTCTGTTCGCACGGGAAGTGGCCTAACATTACAGGGTCCAAGTGTCCACTGTAGAATGCTACTGTTTTGTGTCCCATGCTAGTTTTCTGTGTCAGCACTGCCCTCATTACTGCTGAGCTACAATGTGAAAAGATGAAAAATTGTGCTTCGTAATTTGGGATGGCCAGTACTGGTGCTGTGGATATGGCATGTTCTAGTTCCTGAAATGCCTCTGTCATTTCCGTTGCCCACTTCAACTTCTTCTCCCCCCTCTGCGCTTCTTTGAAGGCCTCAAGCAGTGGTCCTGTGTATGAGCTGTAGTCAAAAACCCAAGCCCTGCAGTAGTTGCATAAGCCCAAGAACTGCTGCAGTTCTCTCATTGTCTGCGGCTGGGGTGTGTTGGTTATGGCCTGTGCCCTTTGTGGTGTAATGTGCCTTCCATTATGTGAAATGAGCTGGCCTATGTACAGCACTTGTTCTTGGCAGTACTGCAGCTTCTCCTTGTTTACCTTGTCCCCTTTTTCTGCTAATACTGCGAGCATTTTGATGGAGTCTCTCCTACACTTCTCTTCTTTGGTGCTGCAGATGATTATGTCATCTACATATTGCAGCACCGTGCTTTCCATCTCCATGTTACCCAAGTACATTTGTATCACCCTGTTGAAGATAGATGGTGACTCACAGTACCCTTGGGGCAACCCGGTGTGTTTCCATTTTGTGTTGTAGTATGTGAAACTTGTCAAGTTTTGTGAGTCAGGGTGCAAAGGTATTGAGAAGAACGCATTTTTGAGGTCAATCACGGTAAACCGTGACGCCTCTGCTGGTATCCCACATAGTATGGTGGCCGGGTTATCCGCTATGGGGTATTCTGCTTCCACAATGTGGTTTAGGGGTCTTAAATCCTGGATGAAACGCCAGGACACTCCCTTAGCCTTGCGCACAGGGTACACAGCTGTGTTGCATGGAGACTCTGATGGTACTAATATACCTCTGTTTATTAGTGCTGTTATTGTTTCATATATCCCCTCATCTGCCTCTTTTGACAGGGGGTATTGCTTTACTTGGCAGTATAGCTCTTCTTTCCTCCTTCTTCACTACCTTAGCCATTGGCATGTTCTCTGCCCTTTCTTTTTTAACTTTTACCTCTGCTACCGCAAATGATCCTTCTGTCTCCTCCTCACTTTCTTCAGCGCTGGGCGTGTTCTTTGCTTCCTTACCCCATCCCCTCCTTTTCTTCTTTTACCGTTTTTTCATCCCTTATCCCCTTCTCCTCCTTTACCCCCTGTACTGTGAACATACCCGGGTCTTCTGGTCTAGTTCCCTGGAACATCTTCCAAAGGTTAAAAACTTCTAAGTGGTTTGCCTATTTCTTCCCCTTGTATGTATTGTGAAGGTATGTTAGCAGATAGCGTTGGTTAAATGTATCGAAGCTGCCGTTGTGCGGCCACGGTACCCCTACCTTGTTGTCCGTTCCTTGTGTCCATTCTATACTGTACTTTATTATTTTCCCTTTGTGTGGTGACAATGTCGCACAAATGTGCTGGAGTGGTGTAGTTAGAGTGTTTGCTCTGAACCCCGATCCTGATCCTGCTCCTGCCCCAACCCGTAATATGTTGCCATGTTACACTTTTACTTTTGTCAACGTTAACCTTTTACCTGGCCCCGTAAACTGGGGACATCCGACTGTCCGCTGAAATGGGAAACACTTCTGATGTTACACCTTCCTGCGTCTTCTGTACTTGGTGGCCCTTCAACTTAGCTCCTCCTTCTCCCGTCCCTGCTATCTGCTCAGACCGCTCCCTCTTCTCCATGCGCAGCCGTCTCTCCCCCTTTGCCCTTCCTCCTTCGGGTGCAGCCGGCATTCTCCATGCATGGCCGCCTTTCCCCCCTTCTTTTTCCCCTACCCCCTTGATGTCCCTTATCCTCAACCACCCCCCTAATGGACACAAGACAGTCGCGGTGTCCTATTCAAGCCTTATGGGTGACGTCACCAACCTCTACAAGCTCCTGTAAGTACGTACAATTTCCAAACCTTTACAATGCGCGCTATTTCTCACACTTTCATCCCCCATCCCACAGCTGTCTTCCCGCCTCAACTGAAGCAAGGTAATCAACAATAAACTTTTATAATCGGACTGCGCACACTGCGTCGCCTCGCGTGTGATACGCCCCCTCTCCAGAAGAGCTTAACCAGCCAATTATCTTCCGCACTCGGTACACAACCTAGCTACCCCCAGCGAGAAAACGTGATCCACTTAACGAGCTTCAACACTCAATTAGTAGGGATCCTCATCTATTCATTGATCTACAACGTCAACTCATAGGAAAGCTACACCCTTCCCCCTTACACAGGTGTCCGCGATCTCAAACCAATCGGCGCCCTCCAACAGTCGTACGTGGGTGTCTAGGGCCCCACCAAACTCACTTTGTGACGCTGTAGGGGACGGCCCTTGTGCCTGTGCCGCTACACCTCACACCTCTATCGCCGCTGACCAGTCAAAATCAATTTCCACACACTGCTATAACTGCACTCTTCCCTTTTTAAAATTCCTCCCCCTCCCGCACAACATTACGTTGCTAGTTGGGTGTGCCATACTCACCAAGTCGTCCTGAGCCGGGGCCACTCAGCTGCGGGCAACCCTCCAAAGCGGCTCGCCACCTCCCCTCGTCTGGACCATGTCTGGACACTCGCCAACTGTGGGCGCAATACTTCTCAAGTCGGCTCCCGAGGGCCAATGTCCGAATTGACTGTCCGGTCTTCTCGCTGTTCCGCGATGATCTTGTAGTCCTCAAAAAGGGGGCAACGGCAGAGGGGGCCGCACTGCCAGGTTGCCTTGCTGCAGGAGGCCTGAAAGTGATGCCCTTAGGTTAGGTAGACCTCAAACAGATCTCAGCAGTGCCTCCAACTTGTCGGGGTGATTTCCCAGGGGCCGGCAGAGCCGTCCGCGGGCCTCCGGGGCTGGGGGGGCCCCAACTCCTCCCACGTCCCAAACAGAGTATGAGGCACACACAAGAGCAAAGGAATTACTGCTGTTTATTAGAGTAACGGCAGGGATTGTTCTCGGCCCGTATGCATCCAGGGAGACGCTCCCATCGTTAGTGGGGCCCGCAGGCCCGTTTTACTGTAGTATGACACGCTACTCGCGTCATCTGGGAAAATTGTCACAAAACCTATCGCCACTTCACGTTGGATCCCCGAGTGGTAGGGTTAGTATAGCGACCTATATGAAGGAATATTAGTGGATAAGGACGGGTCAGGTGGTACACTTGGGTTGTTCCTAAAAAGTTGCTACAACAAATTGGTTACAAGGGGACACTAGGTGATTGGATAGCTGAAATGCCGTCAAGAGGTGCCCCTTTTACTCTGATTGGTTCCCTCGCGAGCCCCGAAGCCTGGGACCATCGCCGTTCCCAGCTTGCGATGTACCTGATGCTGGCAACAATGTGCAACTGTGTGTTAATGGTGGACAATGGACAGGTCTTGCTAGTGGCTAATGATCACGCCTTTCCCATCGGTGTAGGTGTCCAACTTGTTGCTTCGTTGTTGCAACCTGTGTCCTAGATGTGGGACCCCGGCGACTTTCTGTCTCATGAGCTTGGCATTTTGTCAGTTCGGCTTGGACATGTGTGGAGGGACCGTAGCTGGAGCAGAATTATGAGCATTTGATTTTTATTTCAGCTCAGAGGGGCGCTTGGCGGTGGCAGGTGTAACCTTGGCACTGAGAGCGTGGCATATGGGTTGCAACATTGTAGCCTTGATGGTGAGCTCTCGTTAGGGCTCGTTCTGCGTGGTCAGCACTTTGCTTTTCCTCTTGGAAGGGCTGTCGCCTGAGAGGCTCTTGCCTGGGGACTCTTGCTTGTAGCCTACTCGGGCCTAGCTTCTGGGTAGTGGTACATAATCCATAATGTGGATGTTACAGGGTGACAGAGTGTCACAAGCAGCATCTAGGCATATATGATGGCGGTTCTATGGGAATGGGGTGGCAAAGCATTTGCAAGCGTATACACAAGCTCTTCAGGCATCTTGCGTTTCTGCAGTGTGGTAGGAGGCCTATGTGAATAATAACAATGATGCATGTCCGTGAGTGTGCCAGTCCGCTACGTCATATCACTGAGTATGTTCTTCGTGTGAGTTGGTGTGTGAGTGATCAGTGTGCATGGTGGCACGTGTGTTCTTGTCAGTTGGCTATGTCGTCATGGCATCTCTAACGATGTTGGGTTTCACGATTGTTGCGTTAGTGGAGCTGGTCCATGCCTAAGACGTCGGCTTGACCAGGGCATCCTATTGGGCATGCTCCTCGTTTGTGGGGGCCATGGACACATGGTACTTTGTCATCAGGTGAAGAAGTGAATGGGTCAAACTCCTCTCGCGGGGGGTGCTTGGGCCGTGATCCTCTATGCCAGGGTCTGGATGAGAATGGGGGGAGGGTGTTTTCCCATTTTCCCACTTCACACCCCACAGAGCAAGTAACCATACCCCTCCCGCCTTCAAAGAGGTAAGGTGGGCTGTGAGGGTTATTGGAAGCCAAGACCAAGGAAAGCCACTTGCATCAAGGAGATGCCTATGGAGCACAAAACAGGTAGCGAGCCTGCAGAACAAAGACAGGTACGTGAGCTCTCCCTTCTCCCCACTTCATTGGAAAAAACATTTTTTGTTGATCTCTCTGACCAGTGGTGAGGGTTGAGCTGGTATGGCTTTTTATTTACTGGGCCCATTAACTTTCACAATCTAAAGTGAAGATTTGAAAATGCAAAACATTGCTAGCTGAGTTAAATCACACAGCTGCTTGCAACAGTGCTTATGGCTAGAGTGGTGGAGAGTCATGAAGCATCACACACGCATGCGTTGGTTGATGAGCTAAAGGCAAACCTATGAGGAGAGAAACCCTGGTTTATTTACTGTCCCATAGATAAATGCACATTTGTGTTATTGCAGCACGTAAGCGTTTCTATTATGATCCATTAATTCTGTTTTTTAAAGTTATGAGGTTAAATAAAACTAACTTGCGTTACTTTGGTTAGAACAACTCTCCTGGATTCCGAGCCATGAACAAAGGCAAACTTTCCATTCAGGGACCCACGATCCACTGGCTCTTTGCTTTCCAAGCATGACAGAGGGACATTGCTTCGTTGCACATTTTTCATAATTTTCCGACGTTAGCAGTGGTTATTCATTGAAGCTGGGAATCTGAACTTCCTTTTTGGCAACATCCAGGCTAGAGTCTATTGGAGGCTCGCTGTCTGATGCAAAGGAGGTTGTTGTTTACAACTAAGTTCTAATGATTGATTAACCCTGTGATGCATTCTGTTATCCGTGTAGTGCATACAGTTTGTGCATTCACTCTTTCACAATTTATGTAGGTTTCCCCTTTCTTTGAGGAATATATTAATCGCAAGACCACTTTACTTTAATGAAATAAACTAAGTTGAAATGTATATTGGTAGGTGTGTATAGTATTCTGGGTCACAAGTTTTGCGAGCCAGAATGCAGGAACCATGCAGGACCAGGTATGTACAAAAGGAACATATTTTATTGTTTCAGGTTAAAAGTAGAAGGTTAAACAGGAGGGCAGGGAGTATGCATCCTTCTAGTCCAAGACCCCATCTTGAACCATCCCTCTCAGAATCTCCAGCCCCTTCCCTTCCACATTCCATCAGGCCTTCTGATAGCAGTTGACACTTCATAGACCCAAAGAATCAACACTAGCATGTCCGATACTACGCACCTCCCTTCCAAATAGAACTAAAGAAACCAACTTAAAACTCACGCATACACAACCACTCAGAATCAAGATCTACAGATAAACAATTCACAATAGGAGCACTTACAGTCTAAACTTGAGCTTTACCCCCTATTGCCCTGGGCTGTTCCGACAGGACCAGCACACTTCAGGACCAGCACACAGGACCAGCACACTTCACCCGGATGCTCACCCTCAACTCATTTAGCCTTGAAAAAGACTCAGGTTGAAACACGCGTCAGCGGTGTAAACGTAACATCTGGTTACAAATAAAACGATCTCATGGGTGACAATCACCATGAAAACACTAAAAACTTGACCGATCAATTATTTGTGTAAGCTGTTTTTCAACTGCTTGTGGCTTATCAAATCCAACCAGCGCCTCACTAGTCCAGTGTTTGCCAAAAACCCACAGAGTGAACATCAGTCTGGTGGCCGTTACTGCCCATGTACCCCACCTTCATCAGGATAATCCCTAGGCTTCTGTATGTTTTTTTCTTTCCTCAGGAGATTGGCTGCTTGGGCAGTCAATCACCGGAGGGAAGGGAAAAAAGAAAAGAAAAAAAGATGCCAGGGATCAGGAGGAGAGCAGGGACCGGAGCACAAAGCAACTGTCCCCGGCAGGGAATTGGGAAGGTAGGGAGGGGGTTGAAAGAGAAAGGTTTTGTTTTGGGGCGAGTGGGGAGTCAACAGGGAGAAGATACCTGATGCCTCTCCCACATATAAGCTTAAAATAATGTCACCACCCGGGGAAGGGCCTTGGGTGGCTGGAAGCAGCAGGCGGAGAATGTCTATTCTCACACGCTGTTCCAGACACATGATTGGCTAGATGCCCTTCCCCAGGGTGGGAATGGCACATGTAGACTTCCATTGGCGCTAGAGAAAGTAAAGCCAGGGTTGCCCTTTTTCAAAACATGTTTGAATAAGCATTTTCAAAAACATTGTAATGTTGGTTTATCATTTGCATTTCTGAATCGGGCCTACAAAACAGGGTACTATTTTAGCTTTTTAAAGTCGAAAATGGACAAATTATTGCTTGTTTCTGTACAACAAGGACTGTGAAACATAAGAAACAAAAGCCAAAATTGCAGAATGAACTCAAATCCCTGTTTCATCCGATTGTGTGATCCTGGGCAAATCATTTAATCTCATTGGGCAACATTCTGACAGCCTTTATTGGTGTAAGTTATGAGAAGAAATATCATATCCCCTTGTTTGTGCCAATAAAAGGTGCCCCTATTCACAAAGGGCATCATAGGTGTGAACATTCAGGTGCCATTTTTTTAACCACTTAGCAAAATCGAAAATCATCAGGAAGCGTTGTCTGTGCGTTGTAAAGATCATCCCATATTCAGACACTGGATGCTCTTAAAAATGTACAGAAAACAAAAACATTCGCTGCGGCTGCTTGGGTGCGCACAATGCATGTTTTTTTTTAGTGCAACAGCAGTGGCATGATACGTTGCTGTCACATTTGCATTTCTACACCATGCATTATTTTCTTCATTTCACAATGATGGGCACTTTAAGGGCATGCTACCATGTGAGCATGCCATTTGTGCAGTTGTCATGTGTTTGTGTACATTATTTATGCGTTCTAAAATCAAGCCACGTTTGTATTGTTTGTGTACAACATGCAGTAAAGAGAGGCAAATCCAGATAGATTGCAATGTGTTATGGTGTCATGAATTAATAGTGGTGCACAGGTGTTTGAAGATTTCGTTTCCACTTTTTTTTTCCCTGTAGTGTGGAATGGGAGCACCAATTTTGTTTTGCCCGGGGTGCTGACAGAGCTAAGGCTGGCCCTGGTACTTACACCACTGCACAGACCCTTTTCTAGCTGTTGTTGTATAAAACATATAAACCTGTAACAAGCAAACGAATATTTTGAAAAATAAATGTACTGTAATTACATGTATGCGTTTGCCATGTCGACCTTTTGTTTAACCTCAGTCTCTCTGTATCAGTGAATTTATATTCACAGAGCGTGCGTCACAATTACATTATGCTAATGGTGCATCACGAAATCAAGCAGAACTCAATCCAGTTAATGCCAAAACAAGCTACTGAATCAATCAACGCAACTGTCCATTCCGGAGTCAACCGCTTTACATCACTCGGCATCGATTATTCCAGCAGGTTCCGTGTCCAGGAGACGGCCATGAAGGGCATTCCTCTGGCAGCAGCATCGCTAAACAGAGACCTGTGCTTATGTTTTCAATGATACTGATAAACTGTAAACACTTCGAAAGTCACTCACGAGTTCCCAAAAAAATCAACTAGTTAAAGGACGTGCATTTTTTTAGTCTACAGTTAATGTTAAAAAGAAATGTGCGATGCATTTATATATCGGTATTGTAATGTTTATTTATAAAGTGTCTATAAACAAGGCAAGTGTTTCAAAGCGCTCAAACAGGGTGGAAACTTGGGGGAAAAAGTCGTTCAGAGCCCTTGACATATTTCTGATACGATAATAGTCTGCACAGGCAGAGTAAGTGCATATAATACAATTAACAGTTGAGACAACAGCAAATAGGCCTGACAACAATTCTGCAGTTTTACCAGTGCAATTAAGGGGTGAAGACAGGGGAGAGAAGACAGACGCTCTTCAGGCACGGTGCATTCGGATTGTGCAAGTGCACAGACGGTCACAGGGAGGCGGAGTTCCAAGTGCACCCAGTCATTGGAGACTGGGGTAAGTGCCGAGAGAGCACTCTCCTGGGTCATTTCTCAAGTGCAGTGAGAGTAAGGCGGGCGCAGGGGCCGGCTACAAGTGCGAAAGAGGAATGGCAGGGGTGTCAGGGCCCTGTGAGACTCTGAGGTACACAAGGCGGCCAGCCAGCAAGCTGTATGGAAATGGAGGGAGAGAGGGGAAGAGTAGAGAGATAGGTTAGCAAGGTAGAGGGAGAGAGAAGGAAAAGGAGAAGAGGAAGGTCTTGAGGAGTTTCCGGAACTTAAGCAGGCTCAAGACGGAGGGCAGCAGGAAGGCTATTCCAGAGGGAGGCTCCTGCTGAGGATAAGGAACTCCCTCCAAATATCTGCTTGGAGAACCGTCTCACTCGCAGAAGGTTGGAGGTAGATGAGCGGAGGGCTTGGGAAGGACAGTATTTAGGTAGGCAACGCTGCAGATAGGTAGGTCCCAGTACCCAGAATGCCTTGTGGACAATGCAGAGGGTCTTGAACTTGATCCTTGCAGCCACCAGAGATGCGGCCCCTCGGCTTGAGGCCAAGGATAAGTCTTGCGGTTCTGTTCTGTATGAGTTTTTAGAGGGTGCAGGGCAGAAGCAGGGAGGTTGAGGAAGAGGCTGCTGCAGTACTCTCGCATAGAGAGAACCAGGGCTCTGGAGACAGTGAGCCGTTGGGGGAAAGTGAGAAAAGGTAGAGTACCTCTGAGGAGGTGCAGCTGATGGTTAGACTTTTTAGATATGTCCGAAATGTCAGAGGAGAAGGAGAGAGTGAAGTCGAAAGATAACCCCAAGGTTTTTAGCCTCGCAGATGGGTGCAGGCGCAGGCCCAAGGGAGGCCAACCAGAGTGAAAGTGGGAAGGTGGGAACAGGGGTCCCAATGGGAACAATCTCAGTCTTCCTTGCCCTGAGGCAAAGGTCATTTGCAGCACACCATGACCGAATAGCGGTGAGACAGTCAGAAATGAGGGAGGAGGAGGAGGCAGCTGAGGACAACCTGAAAGATAGTTGCATGTCATCCACATAGCCCTGGTAGTTAGAGGTGAAAGTGGCAATCACATGTGCCAATGCAGCCATATAGATGTTGAAGACCAGGGGGATAGGTAAGATCCCTGTGGAACGCCACAGGTTGAGAGAGCGATAGTCGAGTTCCACCTCGGATGGGCGGTCGGAGAGAAAGGAGGTTAACCACGCCAGAGCCTGACTTGTTATTCCCAGGGTGTCATGGAGATGTGCGAGCAGGATGTTGCAGTTAACCGTGTCAAAGGCAGAGAAGAGGTCAAGGGGAATGAGGAAAGAGGGAGTGTTAGTGCCAATGTTTGAGAGCAGGTCTTCATGGTGTTAAACGGGATATCATATTGTACCTCCTTTATTGTATATATTGGCCTAAGCCCAGTCGCTCTGCGAAGAAATCCGCGTTGCAAGGTTCCGACCTTAGATCGACCTAGCCGCCATTTTAGGTCCATCTGCCATTTTGATTTCTGTTTCAAAGTCACTCTGTGTTCTAAAATGGTGGACAGTGTTTCCCGCTTGTAACCTAGCCGCCCTGACCTTCGCGCAAAGTTAATGTCTAAACTGCCCATAGGCCAAATGTTAGGACCGTGTAATGAGACCTTGTCCTACGTTTGACCAGTAGATCAAGGATTACCCGCGCCAACAAGTCCAATCCGCGGACATACATCAAATACAATGTTGTTTAAATACTAAATGTGAACAGTTGTTGAACTACATTGTATAGGACGTGTACTAAGGCTTAATGTTAAATCCGAAGATACACTGTTGCCATTGTGACTTGTTGTTGTACAAACTGGAAATAGTCCACGTGCATATAGTTGGATAAACTAGAGGTGAACTCGGCACGAACCCTAGACCGAGAATTATTAACCTGCAGAGGGGCTGGACATTACGATTGGAAAATGTATAAAAGATGTAAATATTTAGACGTCCAGTACCTCTCACTTCTCACACCGAAAGGGCTGGTATTCGCTGTGGTACTGAGAGGCAGATAGCTTTCTGATACTTTGTTTCTTTGTAAAACTGTACAGTTGCTTGAATACAGATCTGTGAATCTTTATAAGCCTGTGTTTGGTGTATTTCCTTTTGGGGTACTCAGCCTCGATATTTTTCTTTGCTTTTACAATGGGTGTTCAGAAGAGCAGGTTCCATGCCTCTGGATGGTCTAAAGCCAGACTGATGGTCGTGGAAGCACCCAATATATTCAGTGTGGAGGGTCAGCTGAGAGAAAGCCAACTTCTCCAGGAGTTTTCCCAGGAAAGGAGTGATAGAGATAGGGTGGTAGTTTGCCAGAATGGAGGGTTGGCAGAGGGTTTCTTGAGCAGAGGGTGCACAAGGGAGTGCTTAAGAGCAGTTTGGAAAACTCCAGTGGAAAAGGAAAGATTGCAGAGATTAGCCAAAGCTGGGTGAGGGAGTCAATGTTGTCCTTAATGGTTTTGTGGGGGCAGGGGTCCACCTCTTTGGATGAAGCCTTCATAGACCTGACTTGTCTGGCAATCTTGTCGGGTGAGAGGGAAGAGAGGGGAAGTGGGGGGGGAGCAAAGGAGGCTCCAGGGTTGGTTTATGCTGTGGTGTGGAAGGAAGAGAGGAAAGGATGTCTTGGGTTTTTGTGGTGAAGTGTGAAGCCAGGGCCGAGCAAAGGTCCTGGGTGGGTGTGACAGAAGAAGAGGCTGCTGCAGGGTTGGCCAGTTCTTTACAGACTTTGATAGGTTTGGCCGTGTTGCTTGATGCCACGGAAATGCAGGCTTGGATAAAGGCTCTTTTCTTGGAGCGGATGCACAATCGATATTGCCTTTGAAGGAGGTGGCAGGCCCTTTTGTCATAAGGTCCGCCCGATGCATTTCATTTCTGCTCAGCTGCCCTACAATTGCGTTTTAGGGGAGCTAGATTGAAGTCGTACCATGTGTTGCACTTTTTGGGAGGCTTCTGGCGGACCCTCATGACAGGGACAAGAGTATCAAGAGTGTTGAAGATAGAGAGATTGAGGTTAGCGAGGGCTGTGTCAGGGTGGGAATCAGCCGCAGGAATGGGCGGAGGAGAGTAGGTGGAGGCAAAGGCAGCCACTGGTCATGAACTTTAAATGGATAAAAAATGCAAAAATAAATATGTTTTATTTTCTTTTTAAACTTTCTTTATTGTATTTTCTTGTTCAAAACAAAACCACATACAACTATGCATCACACTGCAATGGTTAACATTTCCAAAATCCCCCCCGCCCGTTCCCTCCCTACCCGTATTTACACAGTCATATTTGATTCTGGATTGATCACTGTACGTATGCCATTCTTGAATGGATTATTGTGCAGGTCCTTTAGAGTGTACATTAACATTGGGAAATCCATAGGTGAAGATGCGTATTGTGGCTTTATTTTTTTTTATCATGGTGCATAATACTTTTCACATTGTTTAGTACTCAGGAGATATGATCTGGGGTGTGTGGGGGAGAGAGGGAGAACAATATTGTTGCTAATGAGCTGCTTCACTAGTTAAGGGCTACAGCAAAGCCCAGCAATTAGCAAGGGTGGCAGTGCCATTATGGAAAGGGTCGGCCCACCGCATAATTTGCCTTTGGGGTGGCGACTTAATGTTCTTTCTGAATCAAGCGAAAGACTGAGAAGACTTAACTGTGCATTCTTAGAAGTTATGCTGTACTGATGACGTCTGCTGTCTTTGTTAATTATGATACTATCAACAGGGAAAGCATTACTTTGGCTGTATGACACAGCTTCACAGCTGACATATATTTTTCTCTTTCATTTTCAAACTTCGGAAACAGTCCATAGCACCGTGTATGGTGAAAGTGGGTGCTAAAGGATGCAGGTCTGGGGGCGGGGTTGAAGCTTGGTGATGGAAGCGATGGGTCACTGGACAGCAGTATTCAGGTTGCTCATAGCATGGTCTTACATTCCAGCATTCCAAGCACCCTGATTGGCTAGTACCCCCATCCAGGTTCATAATGGTACTTTAGATGCTGCAGACAAAAGCTGGCTAACTCCCCACCCTCCCTGGCCATCTCCCTTACTCTGCCCATACTTGTGCATCATTCCCTTGGGCCAGCCCTCTGGCTACCAATGCCAATTGCCTCGTTACTTTGAGTCGTTGAATCCTGCTGAGACCCTGTTGCTTCCTAGACAAGTATTCTTCCTCCACGTGCCACAGATTTGATGCATTTCCAGATTCGACATGTCAGAAATGTTATTGGAATGTACACATTTTGAGGGGTGTACACAATAAGATGTGATGCAACCCAAAAAATATTGTACGAAAGTAGTTGATCCATTAATCAATGGGAAATGCATGTTCTGTTAGTCGATTTTTATATATTGAAATGCTTACCATTTTCATGGCATATTAGGACTGGCTTTGGTCTATATGGATTAGAACCCTTTTAGTGTGAATTGGTCGCGCAGAAGTTCTTAGTGAGGGAAGCTTTATCAGACTGCCATCTAGGAGGGAGACTTAGTCTGACATGTTTGGACTTTTAACAATAAAATGTTGCAGGTTATTATGTTATGAAAGCAGGATGTGCCATCAGACCCCATTCTCATAATGGTCCTTGCCAAAATCCATAATGCGTGCATGCACCTTGCTGGGATCTCCAGACAACCCCATCAATTGCTCTGCAGTGGCAGCAGGACAGTTTAAAAGGTCAAATGTGCATTCCTGAACGCAGCTGCTGCAATTTAAAGTTTAATCAGGCTAATGTGGTTTTTACCCTTCTACATTGTTGGTTTAAAATATAATTGTGTACCCTACTACCCTGGTGGCAGTTACTAAAATATAAATATAAGCTATGTCTGGTGTTTACATGGTGACTACCAAGATTTTACAATTATACAGTCACAACATTGGATGTCATATTGTTTGTTGAGCAGAAACTCTTTCATGATAGGGTAGCGTCCATGTAGTTATGGTTAGTTTGGCCGGCTTATAACTTCGCTCCCTCTGGACGAATCCTCACCAAACTTTGAAGAACAAGTATATGGCCCACTCTGAATATCTTTGCAAAGTTTGGAGAGGTTTGGTCCAGGGGGGGCAAAATCATAGGGGGGGTCCCAAAACTTTTGTTTTTTCCCATAGACATAATGGGAAAAAACTTTGTGCACGCCTACAGCCCAAACCGCTGGACGGATTTACACCAGATTTGCGGCATGTTAATGACTCCAATCAAGCATTCCCACTAAGTCAGTGCCTTGTCTGGGATGCTCAAGGGAAGCCCTTATTTATATATTTTTATGACAAGTTATAATCCGGATGATGAACCCTTGTATAACGCCCCTCTCTTAGAATCCCCCTGACCCCACTGAGCCAAGAAGTAGGTTTGTTTTGCAAATTAAAAAGGTTTATTTGAAAAATTAAACAATAGATATATATCACACTTTATAATAATTCAAATTTGATATCAGACTTATGAGTATAATGTCGATCAACAATGAGATGCAAAGATGAATAAAAGGCAGTACAGAAATAAACTTGATATGATTTCAGCAAAAGATAATATGATCACTTTTTCTCTGACAATTCACTCCCCCCCTATGCAATGTAAGGAGATGGAAGTAACACACACAGTCTTCAGGAATACAATCACAGTACAATACGAATTCAGTTCCCCCCTAGCAAGCTTATAGCACCAGGGATGACTTGAAACACAGGCGAAAGACTTTCAGGTGATTTGCAAGGGAGTGAAATATGCTAAAATTGATTTTAATTCCCTCTAGAGGTTCAGGGTGAGTGAGAGATACTTTAAATCAGTTCAGGTCCACACTAACAATGATTAATGAGGGAATTATGAGGTTGAAAACGGATTTCAGGAATGGAAGCAAAGGACAGATCTTTCTACACGTGGTTGAAATGAAGCAAATGTCAAATCGCGGCTCTTTTTCCAAGTGTGTCGAGCGCAATTACAGAGGCGCTATAAGGAGTAGCAAGTCGGTTTAGAGCTTGTTGGAAAGCTTGGAATCTTAGCTCCTAAGATTAGCTCCTTAGATCTCGTTCCTAGCACAAACGGTTCAAGAGATACGGACGATTTTATGAAGGTAGTTTTTCAGAAATGAAATAATGATTCAAAATGGCAAATGACACTTTTGAAGGTTAAAAATCGGAGAAGGGACACACGATTCTATGATGCAGTTTTGGACAGGTTAAATGTTTTGAATCAGATTATTTTAAGCTAAGAGATGGGTGCTGCACAGTTCTAGCTGGTACTCGCACTATAAATTTGAAAGGAATGGCCTTGTCACAGGTCTGGTCAACAAGTTTAGCTGTGGTTCTCTCTGCTCGGTGGGTCAATCAGGCACCGGTTCTGTTCACAGCGGTCTGGGTCTCTGGTTCTGCTAGTCTGGATCAAGTGGATTCTGGATACCGCACTGCTTTCTGGGTACTGGTTCTTTTCTGGATACACAGGACTCTTAGCGAGCAGCAAGCCGCACTGCCCGGCGGTTGAATAGTTTGCAAAAGATTTTGAGGCCTGCTGAAGAGTTCAGCCATTTGGAGTTTTTGTTCTGGAGTTACGCTGGATCTCTGGAGTTCTGGTTTCTGGAGTTCTCCGTCAGCGTGCTGTGCAGGAATTCAGTTGAAGGTTGGAAAATAAATGTCCCTGTCTGGCTTCCACTGGCTCTTTTTATGCCTTTAGAAAGTGGGTGGGTCGGCTCATTCTGCATGCCCAGCCCTCTTGTGATTTGATAGGTCAAAGGATTCTTTGGTCCCTGATTTGAGAAGGGATCGCGTGACAGAGTGAGTCAGAGTGAGTCATCATCATTTACAATCTATTGAAGAAACGCCCCTTTGCTTTTACTTAGAAAATGAATTTTTCATAACAGGTTTCCCAGATACACACGTTGTTGACATTACATGTACATATCATATATCACATAAGGTAGTCTCTGTTCTAACTCTGAAGTTTCTAAGAGCTTGCATTAAAAAATGACAACTTATTTTCGTTTTTGGTAGCTTTTGCAACTTTGGTTTTTCATCAAATCTTTACACAGACCTGTACCCTCTTCCTGAGCATATTAATCTAAGTTATTGTGTCTCTAACATAAATACAGTGTTTGCAGCATTCATAATTCCAGGAGTTTTGCCTTAGAACATCACAGAGCGACCAGCCTAGTCTTGAACCGGGAGTGAATGTGTCATTTTAAAGATCCCAAAGTTTCTGTCATCTGGTTACAATTAGTTATCAGTATTCTTATAAAACATATATTTGACTTCAATTCACTTCACTTCAGTGTTTGGGTCCGCCCCCCAGAAGCTTGGTGAGTCAGAGATCACATGTCTGGCTTCTCCCAGAGCAGTGTGTTGACAGTAAACACCTAAAATCTGCATACCCTATTCAATGGAAAGAGTCTATTAAGTTGACTGAGGTCAGCATGACCATGTGATCTCCTGGGCTGTTGCTGGTAAGAGCTGGTGTGAATGCTTCCCATGGACAGAGGCCCTTTGAACTGTTTTAATTGAATCGGACTGCCTCCTGGGAACAAACCTTTGAAGTCCCTGCTAGCTCAGGATGCTGTTTAGCTTCTGCAATACAAGTCCCCAGTCAGAGTCTAGACAGCTAGCACCGGTTTGTGTCCAATGCCGGTACTGCACCCATTTTTGTGAATTGTCTTGAATTAATTCCATTTCAACAAGGGGATTTTACTTGATAGTATATGATCCTTGCTTAACATTGTTTTGATGGGAATCCTTACAGTAGAGTGGTGATGTGGAACACCCCACAAGAAGGTATAATCTTTAGAGTGGTCTTGTGAGCCATGATTTTAGCAAATTTTTGACATCAAGAAAATGAATTCCCAACAGCTCTGGGTTGCTTTTGGCAATCAGCATTGCCATTCCCAATGGTTTTAGGCTACTGTGTGTGTAGCACAATAGTGGTTTTAGGCAGTGCCCTCCTGTGCTCACAAACATAGGCAAACATGGGGGGCAGCCTATTCTTCATGTTTCCTTGTGCACTTTCTGGGGAGTTCTGGCCATCATGATGTTTTCAATGCCAGTAATTGTAACGCTCACCTGATTCTCGCAGAGGCGCCGGTCTTGACTGGGCGACTACCGTATCTTCAAAGGTGATGTGCAGCACCCGGTTGGCTCTTTGGGCTGGACCTCTGTGCCCTGTATGCCTGACGTGCAGAGTAAGATGTCTGCAGATAGAAAATACGGGGTTAATGAACTGGGGTTATTGGGGTGTCCCTATCTCTTTCCCCTTCTCCTCTCCTGTAGACCCCCACAGGTTAACGCTCTCACCTTAGGTAAGTGAATGCCGAGCTCTTCATCTGCCTCGGGGCAGGGTGCTGTAACCAGTTTCTTCACTGGATAGGTAGCGCAGGCCTCTTGACTTCAGAGGACTGCTGTCCGTCGTTTACTGCACGAACGGTAAGTTTCGAGTAACTCAAATGTCTTTAAAGTCTTTAATAATGATGTCTCTTGTTTTGCAGGGTTCCGGCGATGGCGGATGACGGGCTGAAGTGAGTTGAAGATGGAGCCCGTGTGATGGATAGAAGCGCCTGGAAGCACGTAAGTAAGCGCTTGTTGCCAGCTTCACGATGCGCTCTAACTGTCTTTTTATTTTGCAGGTACAAGTCCGGAGCGGCTGCAGGGTGCCGGGATACCCACTGGGTTAGATGTGGAAAGGAGTAATGGCACGTGAGTATTAAAGTTCCCCAATGTCTTTAAACGCACCTTGTTTTGTCTTTCAGATGCGGGATGCAGCGCCGACGGCCTCCGGAGCGTGCGAAGAGTTGGTAAGCTTTTGTCTTTCAGATGCCGGAATGCAGTGTGAAGACCTCCGGAGCGCACGAAGAGTAGGTAAGCCTTTGCCTTTCAGATGCCGGAATGCTAACCTGTTCTTTCTTGTCTTTATAGGTGTTGCTGAAGACTGGATTCTGGATGGTAAGCCTTTTTCCTTAGGCCCAGGACCGGATGCAGAAGACACGATGAGCGTTCTGCTGCAGAGGGTGCAGAATAACGCAAAGCAAGATTCATCCACCGGGTGTGGTTTAAATAGCCTCCTGTAGTGCTTAGGTGTCTCCTTCCACAGCCACGCCTAAGTAAGAAAAGAGTTCCTGGTAAGAAAAGAGTTCCTGCCTTCCAGAAGAGTTCCAGTGTTCTGAATCTAGGGAGTGGCTACAGCCCCACCCAACAGGAAAAGTAGTTCCAAACAGAAGAGGATCAGAGGCTCAACTGGCAGGCAAGTAAGCAGCATGGTCTGCTGCAGGTAAGTCCACCCAAGCATTATGAGCCCGGCGCTTCCAGCGCTGGGACTGGGCATATTTATGAGCCTGGTGCCACTGGCGCCAGGACTGGGTCCAAAAGGTCCCAATTGGGACTGGTTGGTACTCGGAACCTGGGTTATGGATCTGCTTCCAAGGGTGTTGGGAAAACCCTGACCTTTTGGAAGCAGAGATCATGACAGTACCCCCCCTCAAGGCCCCTCCCAAACCGGGCTTCTCCGGGGGTTTTGGCTTGTCAGGAAATGTTCGGTGAAATCTTTTGATTAGGCGAGGAGCGTGGACATATTCAGCAGGTTCCCAGGATCTCTCTTGGGGGCCGTAGCCTTTCCAGTCAATTAGGTAGAATAGTTTAGATTTGGAGATCTTGGAGTCCAGAATGCTTTTGACTTCAAACTCGAGTTCTCCATCAACTAGGATAGGTTTTGGAAATTTGGTTAGTCGGGTTTGAGGTTGCACGGGTTTTAATAGAGAGACGTGGAAGACCGGATGTATCTTCATGTGCGGGGGCAAGTCCAACTTGACCGCTACTGGGTTTACTATGGTAGTGACGGAATAGGGACCAAGGTATCTTGGGTTGAATGTGCGTGGCCCTTTTAGAGATAGATATTTGGTGGATAACCAGACTTGATCCCCTACTTGATAGTGAGGGGCTTCCTTCCGATGTTGATCTGCTCCTTTCTTGTATTGTTCTTTAGCCCTTTGAAGGTGAGTAACAGCTTCCTTAAAGGCTTGGGTGATTGTAGAATGCAGGTAGTCTACTGCTGGTGTTTCAAGATCTTGGAGGGGATCCAACTCCGAGGTTCGAGGGTGACTGCCGTACAAAAGAAAAAACGGGGTTTTCCCAGTTCCCGAATGGACAGAGTTATTGTAGGCATACTCGGCTATCCAAAGGATATCTTTCCAAGTTTTTTCAGTTTGTTGCAGCATGCAGCGTAAATACTGTTCCAGAGTTTGATTGGTCCTCTCGGTTTGTCCGTCGGTCTGAGGGTGGTGACTGGTCGATAGTCTCACATCAATTTGAGCCGACCGACAGCAACTTCGCCAAAAATGAGAAATAAATTGACTACCTCGATCCGAAATTAGAACCGAAGGAAAACCGTGCAGTCGGACGATGTTTTCGAGAAATTCTCGGGCCAGAGTTGCTGCTGTTGGCAAGCCTTTGAGCGGAATGAAATGCGCCATCTTGGAGAATAAGTCCACGATTACTAGAATCGTATTGTATCCGGAGCATAGAGGTAGATCGGTGATGAAGTCCATAGTAAGCGTATGCCAAGGGCGAGGTGGGATGTCAATAGGGCGTAAGAGGCCTGCTGGTCTTTCCTTTTGACTCTTGTTTTGGGCGCATACTCCACAGGACATTATAAAGTCTCTGATATCTTTTTTCCAAGACGGCCACCAGAAGTAGCGCTTGATCTTTTCTGAGGTCTTGGCTATACCGGGATGACCTTCCATTAAAGAGTCGTGATAACAAGAGATTACTTTTTTCTGCAAATCTGTGCTGGGTAGGTATAATCGTTCTTGGAAATACAATAAGTTGTCCTTTACTGCAAAGTCCTTTCCCTGCAGATGCCAATTCTGTATGTCTGCTGGAGTTACAAGTTGCCTGGCTTTATCCTTAACTTCCTCTATGGATTCTGTGGCGATTACACCCAGAATTCTTTGTTCGGGAATGATTGGTACAGGTTTAGGGTTGATCAAGTGTTCTTCCACTCCCATCCGAGAAAGGGCATCGGCTTTACCGTTCTTTGTACCAGGTCGATAGGTAATTATGAAGTCAAACTCGGCAAAGAATAATGCCCAACGGAGTTGTCTAGAGGATTGGGCTTTTGCGGTTTTCAAATATTGCAGGTTTCGGTGATCCGTAATCACAGTAACGGTGTGTCGGGCCCCCAGCAGATAATGCCGCCAAGCCTTAAAGGCAGACTTGATAGCCAGAAGTTCCTTGTCAGTAATCGTGTAATTGACTTCAGGAGGGGAGAATTTGCGGGACCAAAATGCCACGGGATGCAACTGATTGGTTACCGGGTCCTTTTGTGATAGAACTGCCCCCATGGCAAGGCTTGAAGCATCAGTTTCCACGATGTAGGGGAGTTCGGGGCGAGGGTGTTTTAAGATTGGTGCAGAGATAAATTTAGTCTTCAAATCCTGGAAAGCTTGTTCCGCCTCGGTAGACCATTCAAAACGTTTGTTTTTCTTTAATAAGGCAGTGATGGGCTGGACTATTCGAGAGAACTCGGGGATAAACCTGCGGTAAAAGTTAGCGAAGCCTAACATGCTTTGCACACCTTTTACGGAGGATGGTGATGGCCATTTGAGAACTGCATCGACCTTCTTTGAATCCATACGCACTCCGCCAGGTGATAATATGAATCCCAAGAATTCAACTTCAGTCACGTTGAAAACACATTTTTCCAACTTAGCGAAAAGTTTGTGTTGACGCAATCTTTCGAGGACCATTTTCACGTGTTTCCGATGTTCAGATTCCGATGAAGAATAAACGAGAATGTCGTCGATGTAAACAACAACACACACATCTATGAGCTCTCTGAGGACATCGTTCATAAAATATTGAAAGGCGGCTGGGGCATTGCAAAGTCCGAAGGGCATGACCTGATATTCAAATAGCCCATACTTGGTGCGGAAGGCCGTCTTCCATTCATCGCCCTCTTTTACTCGTACCAAGTGGTAAGCTCCTCTAAGATCCAGCTTTGTATATATGCATGCTTTTCTGACTTGGTCCAGGAGTTCAGGGATCAAAGGTAACGGATATCTATTCTTAACGGTGATCTGGTTCAGGGAGCGATAATCGATACAAGTTCTAAGGTCTCCTTCCTTTTTTGGAACGAAGAACAAAGCTGAAGAGGCAGGGGACTTGGAAGGACGAATAAACCCATTTGCCAGGTATTGATCCAGGTATTGTCGAAGGTGAAGGTTCTCAGGCTCGGTGAGGGCATAAATTCTACTACAAGGAGGAGTAGATCCAGGTATCAGGTCTATCTGGCAGTCATAAGACCTATGAGGAGGTAGAGAGTTAGCCTGCTCCTTCCGGAAAACATCTTGGTATTCTAGGTATTCGGGAGGTAACTGGGGAGTCTCTGAAGAAATTGCTGCCAGTGCAACACCAGGTGGAGGGTGACAAGTAGAGACACACTCTAGAAACTGGACCGTTCTTGCTCGCCAATCGATCAGAGGATTGTGTTTCTCTAACCAAGGTATTCCTAGAATAATCTGGATCTGAGGGGCCTTGATCACATCGAACACGATCTTCTCATGGTGTCCATCTTGACTTACTAGCGTCACCTCTTGAGTGGTATGCGTTACTGGCCCGGAGGCTATCTCCGTACCATCCACCGTAGTAATGACGTCCTTTACAGCCTTGGGACAAAGAGTTAGATTCATCCTCAAAACCATTTCATGATCCACATAATTGCCGATGGCACCGCTGTCGACGTAAGCTTCAATTGCATGTAATCGATCCGGATTATCAGGGCTAATGAGGACCATAGGTATCACGAAATGCGAGGTCACGGAACTGGTTTTCACGCTCAGCAAGAGGACCTCTATTCTTGTCGGGCGAGGTCGTTTCCCTGCTCAGAGTTTGTAACTGTGGTAACTGCAGCTCCTACTGCCTTCTTGGCAGGTTTCACCGGACAGTCTCGAAGAAAGTGCCCTGAGTTTCCGCAATATAGGCATAATTGCAACTGTTTTCTCCTTTCCCGCTCCCTTTGTGTTAGAGGACCTTTCAGACCCCCTATTTGCATGGGTTCCCCGGAGTCTACTCCTTTGGAAGGAGTTGGCGGTTTGGAAAATACTCGAGCATCAAACTTGGAACGATCGGCCTTCCTGTTCTGCAGTCTGTGATCTATTTGAACGACCAAGTCTATATAATCCGAACAGTCTTGTGGGGGATTCCCTACTTGGGCTAAAACGTCTTTGAGCTCTCCACGTAGACCTCTATAAAACAGCGTAATCCTTTTGTCCTCAGGCCATTGAGTTTCCACTATTAGTCTATTGAAAGATGCAATATAAGCCAAAAGGTCTTGATTACCCTGTCGCAACGAAAGAAGCTCATTGTCCAAGGCCTGCCCCTGTGCATGTCTTGCGAACAGTTTTTCCATACTAAGCTGAAAGGCTTGAAAATCATGGAGAACCGGATCATCTTGATTAACTAGAGGGATCGACCAGTCTGCCGCATTGCCACTAAGGTACGAAAGTACAAAAGCTACTTTAGCTTGATCAGTTGGAAAGTCTGCTGGCCGGCATAAGAAGTGCAACCGGCACTGATTGATAAATACCGCAAACCTCTTTGGGTCACCAGAAAATCGTTCGGGCGGAGCCAGAGGTACATTCCCAGGTAGGTTGATCTGCACTGGATTCATAGAGGATGTTGAAGGAAGATTTGCCCCTGATGCGGGTAGCGGGGTCTGTCCGGCTTGTGACTGTAGCAATTGTCTAGCAAGATCATCTGTTCTCTCCTTGGAAATAATTAGTTCCCTTCTTAGAGCGTTTGTTTCCTGACGAGCTGCATGCACTTCTGCCCTTAGTTCCCCAAGTAACCGGGCTAGGTGGTCAGTATCCGAGGTTTCCATAGCGCCTGGGCGAGAGTTTTGCGGTAGGCTTTGCGTTCTGTAACGCTCACCTGATTCTCGCAGAGGCGCCGGTCTTGACTGGGCGACTACCGTATCTTCAAAGGTGATGTGCAGCACCCGGTTGGCTCTTTGGGCTGGACCTCTGTGCCCTGTATGCCTGACGTGCAGAGTAAGATGTCTGCAGATAGAAAATACGGGGTTAATGAACTGGGGTTATTGGGGTGTCCCTATCTCTTTCCCCTTCTCCTCTCCTGTAGACCCCCACAGGTTAACGCTCTCACCTTAGGTAAGTGAATGCCGAGCTCTCCATCTGCCTCGGGGCAGGGTGCTGTAACCAGTTTCTTCACTGGATAGGTAGCGCAGGCCTCTTGACTTCAGAGGACTGCTGTCCGTCGTTTACTGCACGAACGGTAAGTTTCGAGTAACTCAAATGTCTTTAAAGTCTTTAATAATGATGTCTCTTGTTTTGCAGGGTTCCGGCGATGGCGGATGACGGGCTGAAGTGAGTTGAAGATGGAGCCCGTGTGATGGATAGAAGCGCCTGGAAGCACGTAAGTAAGCGCTTGTTGCCAGCTTCACGATGCGCTCTAACTGTCTTTTTATTTTGCAGGTACAAGTTCGGAGCGGCTGCAGGGTGCCGGGATACCCACTGGGTTAGATGTGGAAAGGAGTAATGGCACGTGAGTATTAGAGTTCCCCAATGTCTTTAAACGCACCTTGTTTTGTCTTTCAGATGCGGGATGCAGCGCCGACGGCCTCCGGAGCGTGCGAAGAGTTGGTAAGCTTTTGTCTTTCAGATGCCGGAATGCAGTGTGAAGACCTCCGGAGCGCACGAAGAGTAGGTAAGCCTTTGCCTTTCAGATGCCGGAATGCTAACCTGTTCTTTCTTGTCTTTATAGGTGTTGCTGAAGACTGGATTCTGGATGGTAAGCCTTTTTCCTTAGGCCCAGGACCGGATGCAGAAGACACGATGAGCATTCTGCTGCAGAGGGTGCAGAATAACGCAAAGCAAGATTCATCCACCGGGTGTGGTTTAAATAGCCTCCTGTAGTGCTTAGGTGTCTCCTTCCACAGCCACGCCTAAGTAAGAAAAGAGTTCCTGGTAAGAAAAGAGTTCCTGCCTTCCAGATGAGTTCCAGTGTTCTGAATCTAGGGAGTGGCTACAGCCCCACCCAACAGGAAAAGTAGTTCCAAACAGAAGAGGATCAGAGGCTCAACTGGCAGGCAAGTAAGCAGCATGGTCTGCTGCAGGTAAGTCCACCCAAGCATTATGAGCCCGGCGCTTCCAGCGCTGGGACTGGGCATATTTATGAGCCTGGTGCCACTGGCGCCAGGACTGGGTCCAAAAGGTCCCAATTGGGACTGGTTGGTACTCGGAACCTGGGTTATGGATCTGCTTCCAAGGGTGTTGGGAAAACCCTGACCTTTTGGAAGCAGAGATCATGACAGTAATGCACAGTTGTGTGGTAGGGCTTGGATGCATGGGTAAAAACATCCCACAGGCAGGAGCGGGGGCTTGGTCCCAAAAGCGTGCTTTTGCAAATTTGGTGTAAATCCTTCCAGTAGTTTTTTTTAAAATTACCAAAATGTAAGGCAAAAAAATTAGTGATGTCTCCGTTCGTTCCGCGGACGGACTTCCTGGTTCGCTCCGCGGACAGTGCCCTGAGTGGCCGAGCGGCTTGCGTGATGTCTGCGGACATGCGACGTGTTCGCGTGGTGCGTGAAGCGCGTCAGATTTTCTGTGGCGCCCGCCATCTTGTATTCGTGGACGACCGTGGACAGCGCGGTAAAACTTGGATTAAAAATTGTATTTAGTGGAGTGTGTTGGTGTGTAAGAGTGTTTGGGGAGGGTGGGGAAGTCTGAGATAGGTTCAATGTTCTGTTTTTTTATGTGCTAGACACTTTTGTTGTGTTCGATTTGTCTGCGGACAACGCATCTGTTCTGAAATGTTCGTAAATAAACAGAAAGGATTCGGTGTCAAGTTGAAAGTGTTCTAAGAAAACTCGTGGGGTCCTGGAATGTTCGTAGGGGGTGTCCTGAAGACGTTGTCTGTATTGTTCGTTGTCAAGCTAAAAGTGTTTTAAGAACATTTGTGGTGTCCTGAAATGTTTGTACATAAAGAAAATGGGGGTGTTCTGAGGACGTTGTCCGTATTGTTGGCTGGCAAGTTGAATGTGTTCTAAGAACATTCACGGTGTCCTGAAATGTTCAAAATAAACAAAATGGGGGTGTTCTGAGGACGTTCTCCTTATTGTGTGCCTGCTTAGCTGTATCCAATGAGGGAATGGCACAGAGAATGAAGTGGAAATGGTAGAAGGGCTGTCTAAGAGTTATGCGGTCTGCGGACAGGGCGTGCTACATCCGGGGTTTTCCAGCAAATCCAGCATGGAAAGAAGACTGTAGGGATCAGCCA
The DNA here is from genome assembly GCF_040938575.1 of Ambystoma mexicanum. NCBI lineage: Eukaryota > Metazoa > Chordata > Amphibia > Caudata > Ambystomatidae > Ambystoma > Ambystoma mexicanum. The sequence goes on from NC_090937.1 coordinate 1,290,716,355, forward strand.
ATCAAATGTTGAGGTTGTGGAGTTGTGTTCAAAGAGACTGTGTGTAGTGAAGATGGCAGAAGTGGAGAAAGTCAGGGTGTTGGTGCTCGGAGATATGTTTGTGCATGGTTTACAACAGTATGCTCAATGCAGGCATGTTGCAAAGAATTTTGATGTTAAAGGAGTGGAGGTGGTGTGGAGCACTGTGCCTGATTGCAATGTACAGGTCAATAATCCCCATGTGGTAGTTTTGCACTATGGTGCTTTCCATTTGGGCTATGTCAGTGCCCCTACTTTGTTGGCAGATTTGGAACACTTGGTTCAAGCAGTAATGAACATCCTTCCAAATGCCAAAGTAATTTTTTCTGGATTAGTACCTAGGGAAATATGGGACAATAGTTCAGTTTTTTGTCCTCAGCAAACCAATGCTAGGTGTGTAATCAACCGAGGCATGTGTGCCTTCATGCTTAGAGCTGGTATGTTCTTCTGTAATAATGAGAATATTGATTCCAGTAATGCTGTTTATTTTGAAGAAGATGGCATTTCCTTATCTTTTATGGGAAATGCCATTCTGTTTTGGAATGTAAGGGTTGCTTTGGAGAAGGTTATGTGAAGATTTTAGAAGTAAAGTAAGAACAAAAAAAATACAAAATAACAGGTGTCTGTCAAGCATCTGCAAACCCCCCCCCCCCAAAAACCGCTCTTTTCAGAGCCAACCTCAAAGGGGAAATGGGGCACACTATTTAAATTTACATTCACCACGCTCAGATTTTTGATATGTCCGCGGACATGGCGGTAGTCCGCGGACATCGAAATCACTAGCTAGGGGTTCAGTATGTTCTATGTTACATGTCAAGTCAGGGATATTATGGTTAAGTTGTGCTACTAAAAACATATGAAATTCGGTAAACAAACATTGTTGAAGGGAAGTTATGGTTAAGTTGTGCTACTAAAAACCTATGAAATTCAGTGAAAAAACTTTGTTAAAAAGGACGTTATGGTTAGGTTGCGCTACTAAAAATCTACGAAATTCAGTAAAAAAACTTTGTTAAAGGGACGTTATGGTTCAAAATAAAACCGAAAAAACCCTGAAATTCGGCAGTTATGGTAAGATAGGCAACCATAACTTGCGTCACCGTGCACTGTTAACACTAACACCCAGAACATCAAAGATGACATCACAAATGTCACAAGTGTTTGTTTTATGTGAGCGTGTGTGTGCGTACATGGTGTAAATTTGTATGTGAGGAATAGTAGCATGCAGTTTATAATGTTTCAGTAAATAAATGTGTTTCATGTTTAATACATGTTCAATTCTGCAACGGTGGTGTAATACATGTCCCATCCAGTTGTATAATGTTGCAGTAAATAAATCTTGTTCACATTTAGTCCATATTACAAAATACAAAGTGCCTGCAGGTTCATGCCAATTGCGACCTCTCGCACCAAAACATCCTTGCACAGAGAGGTACACAATGGAAAGTGCCTGCAGGTTCATGCTGTGCCTATTGCGACCTCTCACGCCAATACATCCTTGTGCTGAGAGATCCCTGCCCCAACTGGCTGCATCTATCTGTGCGTGCCCAAACCGAACCTCGGGCGAAAAGCTCACACAATAAGTGCATGCACCTAACTTGCCATGCTGAAATGTCCTGTCCCATGCTCCAAGCCCCTTGTTTTATGGCTGATCTCTTGGTGACTGTTGTGATACATCAGACGACCCCAACTAACCACATTTAAGCAGCTTTGAAATGGGAAAAATAACTGGCTGCAAGAATAACATATGCCGAGGTACTTTTGCCCCCATAGCAAAAATCAAAAGCTGGCACCCATGAATATACGTGCAGTAGTGCTTAGCTTCAAAGTGAGGAAGGGGCCATCCCCCTCAGGATATGTTGCTCTAAGTCGTCTTGTAAAGTTGGTCCTTTTGTTGGGCACAATGGGGGCTGCCTTTTTCCTGAGTTTGAAGGTAAGTAGGTTCAGTCCTGTTCATTGTACGGATAGGACACCGATGTCACTGTAGCTGTAAAAAAAAATGTACTTTTTTATTATGTGTAAACAATTGCAGGCTTTGAGAACTCCCAAAGTTTTTAGTTAATGCCCTATACAATTAAATTATTTGCAGAGGATCACACACTTTGGTTAAGCAGCATGCTATAAGCCTCTTGTTTTGTGGTCGGTCTCTTGGTGACTGATGCGGCACATTGCACTGCCCCAACTACCCACATTTAAGCAGCACAGAAAAGAGTAAACAATGATTGGCTGCAAGAATAACATATGCCGGGGTACTTTTGCCCCCATAGCAAAAATCAAAAGCTGGCACCCATGAATATATACACAGTAAGTGGCTACATACTTTAAAGTGTAATATACAAATGTAGTTCTTCTCCTTAGAAGAAAGTGCACAAGACAAAATAGCATTGGATGTTTAAAAAAAGTAATGAACGCCATAAAAATAATTTGAGAGAGGAAAGCTTTCAAGAAATATCCTGGCAAAGCATAAAAGGTGCTCACCTTTTTTATTCCTAGCAATCTGTAGTGAAATATTACGTGAAAAACAAAATCCCAACATGAAACAAGTGCTTGTGGTCTTGTGGGTAAGCATCTGCAGTGGGAACATGACAACCTGAGTAAAATCCTGGTATCCAAATACTTGATCAAAATTTCCAACCGCAAAAAGCCCCAAGGAGTTGCATCTGCCCTCTGAAAAAAAGTTACGCTATCCATCGACATGTGTACTTTACTGGTGCCCTGAAAAGCAACCACAATCGGAAAATAACAGCACCAGTGTTCAGGATTGCAAACTCTCTTACCACAGTGTGTGCAAATACTCATTAATTACTTGCCCTCTCATCATTTCACCTCCTCACCCTCATATTTGTCTTTCAACACTACTCTGCTTTATAAAGCTAATTTCAAAAGTAAACATACCATAGTATCACTCAAATACATACATCCTTATAGAACTATGTTAAACAAAAGTGTACAATTGTGGCATTATTCCACCCATCTTGACTGTGAGACTACAATTACCAGAATGCAATTTAGCAAAAGGCAAAAATCATCTTTGAGTGCAATACAGTCATGGCAGAGCATTTAACCAGTATGCCACAATGGCTCACTGCTTCAAGGGGCATACATTTCACACATAGCCTATCATTTAATATGTTCAATGATATAAGGCTAGGTATGAAACTTGTGAATATACAAACAATAACAACATTGTAGCTTAATGATAAAGTGCTCCATCTCGAACTACTTAAGGCCAACGTTATCTGAGAGAAGTGTTCAGCAAAAATGTGATTTTTTTTTATTTCATTTTTTCTGTTTTATAAAAATGTGGATGCCGTGTATTATGAGATATTTAAAACTATAAAAACACACGGCATTCACGACCGTGGCCTGTCTGCCACCCATGCAGTAACCAGGACCGACCCTGCTAACTTTGAAAGCAAGGACGAATCCATCCCCCTTAGGCCGTGTTTCTCCAAGTGTTCTTCCAAGAGGGACCCCAACTATTAGACAACATGCCCTTAGTGGGCTGACCCCTTCCTCACTTTAACCCTAAGCAGGGTTCATCACAGTTACTGCAGGGATGGGAACCCCACTATGGATGTAAACATTACTATTATTTTTTTTTATTATTGACTGAGAGACTACAAATACCAGAATGCAATTCAGCAAAAGGTAAAACATTGTCTCTGAGTGAGTGCAAAACCTTCAAGGACTGACAGTAGCAATGTTTAAAAACAAAAAATAATTTAGATACCCATTTGGTCGCCCATCCATGCAGTAATGGGGACTGACTCTGCTTAGCTTCAATGGAGGGATGATCCTGCTTAGCTTCAAAGCAAGAAAAAGGGCTTGCCCATTCCACTAAGTGGTCTTCTAAGTTTGTCTTGCTTATCAGGCAACATGGCCTTAGGAGGCTGGCCTCTTCATGGCCAGTGATTATTCAGCCCCTACGTCAGTATAGTTATAAAAATATCTTTAGAAAAAAAAAGAAATGTAACAGCTGGAACCGAACTACACATACCCACTGTTATCCGTAGTTCTTTGTAACCTTGTATACAGCCGTGAATATCAGCAAAACAGCCAAAAAACATAAATGCATCCCTGCCCCCCAGGCTATCACCAAGTGACCCCCCAGGCTATCACCAAGTGCCTCATCTTTGCCAGCTCCTCCCACTCCCCAGACAACCTCCTCACCTCCCTTGCCCTTTCCCTTTCACCCCAGAGCACACACTGCTTCTGTGATGCAGTTTGCTTTCAGATGTCGGCTATAGCCAAGGCTACAGAAAGCTTTGTGTTGCAATCTCGGTCCCTGGAAACTTCTAACTCTCAAATGTCGCCCAGTGCTTTCCAGCCATTCCCCACCTGTATCCTGATGACATCTGTATGTTTTTTTTAAACTTGCAAATAGGTTTTTACTGTGTTTCATTTTCCCATAACCTCGGCTATAGCCGTGAATACCTCTTGCATCAAGAGAAAACCAACACAGCTGTTGTTTCATTTCTGAAAACCATGATCCTACAATGCACCATGGGAGATATAACTATATTTTTTGGTGTAAGGGGGCACCCCCTTCTCCATCATATTTAAAATAACTACGGCACAGAAAAACCCCAAACCACGCATGGATCGTGAGTCAACGCGTCATGCCCATGTTGTATAATTTTGTAACGAATCTTTACAAAACTTTGCAGTCTAGAATGGGGTGGGAGTGCAGACTTTTAAACACTTTCAAAATTCCATCCAAATCTGTTATTCGAATCAAAAGGTATTAAAAATAGAATTTTAGGTGGTTCCTATGTGTCGACTCACCTTAACTATAGGGCTCTCACCGCCCTATAATATGCATATATATATTTCTAAGTGCTGAGAAAATTGCTCTTAATATTGCACATATTATTGGTTCTCAAATTATCAATCTCACAATCTTGAGGAACTGGGATCTATACAGATCGCCCACTGATATCTTTGTTGATAAATGTACTTTCTGAGCTGTCTTTGAGTCATGATCCGTTCAATTTTCATAAATCAATTGGACTGTATATAAGGAATATATCACGTATGTTTGTAAAAATCAATTAACACGGCTCCCTCTGCTGCTTGAACACATTCCTATTCTTACGAATGTTCCCAGGCACGTGGAAATGCTGCCCAAACCTCTTAGGAGCCATAGCTCCATGCAATATTCGGCTGCAGGCGAAACTGTTCTGAATGATTAGATGCTGATTCTAAAAGGACGTATCTCATATTCTCGGTTGATTACAACTTGAAAGGTCCATTGGAAAAATGGAAATCTTGCAAAGAAAATCTCTGATGCACAGGGTCAAGTGGAAATGGGATACTGCTCATGTCCTACATGCATCATGTCACCCACCACCTTCTCTCTATGATGGTGTCACGGTTACATGAAACTGCACCATTCTACTTGATAAATTCAATTTCAGGCAGGGCATACACTGAGAGTCCATTATGCCCTTAGTATTTTGTGGCTGGAAAGATCAAAGGAAGGTATCTTGGGAATTTCTTTCTTGACGTTTTGCATCTGTGCTCAGGTTCCTCCGCACCGGAAATGAACAGATGTGCACATATGTGCAGGAGAATTCTGACTAGATTTAGGGCATTTCCAGTCAATTTCTTTTAGTCCACTCTGGGAGTCCATGGGTTAGGGAAAACACAGTTTAGATAAATTTATATCTCTCTCCCATTTTTAAAAAACATATGGAACACGGTAAAAGAGGAGGCTTTACATTTTGTAGCTACTGTGTACGCAAATTGGAAAACGTTCGTGCACGTTATAAAGAGTAATTACATCTTTATACAAGTAACTGTTGTATCTGTCATTACGCCTACAATCACTGGTCGTCGCCATTAAGGTGTCAGGAATCTTTTCCCATTTAAAACCCTCCCAGACTGCTGCTCTAGTGCGCTTTAGTCAGGTGCTGGAAACGTTGAAACTAGTTGTGATTTTGAATTCAGAAGCATTATCCGTCGAACATGGATGTCCATCAAATCTCTTGTTGACACCTTGCTAGCCTTATCCATCAACGCTAAACATCTGGTAAAATCGGTTTGCTGGATTGAAACGTACTTTGCTGTGACGTGATAGTATCTTCGTGAAATGTGCATGTCTGTTAATGGAGGATGTATACATGTCTGATCCTGATCATCCCTATTACAAAGAATCACGTTTTGTGGTACCCCCCAAACCACCACATTAGGATCACAGGAGATATCACCTTATTACCAACGTCAATAACAATATAACTGCAAAAGTAGCGATCCCGTATATATTATAGACACGATTCTGTTAGGTTTGTATGCTTAAACCTGTGCAATGTACACATGGAACTGCACACGAATCACTGGTTGGCCCCGATTCTGAAAAATTATTCTGTAACATGCAAAAGCATTTGAGTGACACATATGCATTTTTGCGAATTCGCCTGGGAGGAGAGAGGGTGTGGCAGGCACATTTCTAAGTGAATCCTGATTATTAATGTGTTGGGCTCTGAAGCGCATCTGCGATAATTCTCTTTACACCGTGCATTGTATCCCTTGTTGGATCAACTGTGCAAAGGAAAGCACAACGCTTTCAAGGACCTTTACGGCCCTGTAGCACATTGCCCCCTAAATGTATAGAAGCATATTTACGTGAGTTTTTCCATACTTTTTCCAACATAGTTCCAAGATCGAGCTTGGAATGGGAAAATGCATTTGCAGTTCCTTTAGGGACTGTGTATGTAACTGTGCTTGTATGTAACTGTGGCCTGCTGTTAACGCCCACATTAGTGACACGGCATCAGCCCCCTTCAGCGACTTTCAAGACCCTGTATTGCTCAGAGTGTTGTGACTGGCAAGCTGCGCATGCACAATGCTAATTGCAAGTAGTACATGCTTGCATGCATCCTCAGGCAGCCCTGCGAATTCGGACCTTATGTGGACACTGCCAATGGCATGTTGCCTCCACATAAATGTTGGGCTACTGCTGGCAATGAAAGCCAGGCACTGCTTGAGCAGACTTGATGGATTTAGTTATTACATCCTGCTTGTTATGGCATGCCTTATGAATGTGTGGTGCTGCACCCTGGCTCTGAGAGGTGCCAGGACCCATATCCTCACCACTACTGGAGAGGACTGTGCTGGCACCTGGGTCACTGGTAGTAGCGGTGGTGTCAGGGGACACATTGTTCTTGTAAACATCTTGGTGTCATCAGCGAATGTGATTCCACGTTGCTGTTTGCCCCAGTGTGCTGGTTGCTTCTCTGACCTCACTTCATTTTCTTGCCAGAGCCGTCAACCTTGCATAAGACTGCATACTCATCACCCTTGGCAGTTTTCCCTGTGAACAAGTCAAAAAGTACATTAGCGCACAGCACCATGAGGGCTGGGGAAAGGTTGGAAGGCATTTTCTGCATGCTCCATTCTTACCAGAGACTCCTGTGCCCGATTTGCCCGCTGTGCAATGGCAGGCACAGGATACAACTCCTCTATGGCCTCTTATTTGCACCCTCATACTGATGCATGTTAACATGACCACTCCCTCCTCTGCACTGGCATTTCCTCCATGAAGCAACTGTCCCCAACTGCCACTAGAGGGACTTGCCCTTGTCCTCCTCGTGCACTAGAACCTGCATTTTCTCTCCGGCTCCACCAAATGCTCTGTAATTCCCTGCATGTGTGGGGGCATCAACCACAGGCTTGTCTGCCCTATCTCAATCACCTTCGTGGTCAAAGCCTACCATGATGGGCGTGCCTCCACTTCTACTGTTCCCCCATTCTCCAGCAAGGCCTGCCCAATGTCTAAGCCTCCCCATCAACTCAGAAGTCTGGTGATGCTGTGAGCCAGCACCAACACACAGCACAAGGTTCCCTCCTTGCTCATCAATCACAGAGGAATCCCCCTTCTCCTGCACAGCGAACCACAGCTCCTTCTCCTTTCCCACTGCTAGCTCTTTCTCTTGTCAGCACCACACGTGTGTCTTTCCACTCCATATCAGTACCTGTGTTTTAAACTTAAAACTATAAGAGGACCAGAAAGCTAGAGAACCAGAGATTGCAAACCAAAAACACCAAGGGAAGCAATGAAGCACCCAGAAAACCTCAAGCAAGGAACACGACACAGCAAGAACAACACCAGACTACTCCAAATTACTTACTGGTAAACACAAGAATGAAACATCAATATAACAAAGTTGTGGGGCTTTGGCAAAAATGAACATGTAAGCAGAAACTGGGAAAGTTTAAACACAATTATTTTTGGGAAAATGCAAAAGGAATAGCAATGTTGTTTAATGTTTTAAAATAGGAGCAAAGGAAGGGACAGAGTATATTGTTTTTTTTTTATTAGGGGACGCTATAAACAAAAATCTGAACACACATCAAACACTAAACAAGAAGAGGACAAAGGAGTACAAAAATCGCCAACATACAAAATAGCTCTATAACCAGCAGCAAACCACACAACACAAGCCAACATTCTCCAATTTCTTTTAAAGTTCTCTAATCACACTTAAATTGTGAAGCTTTCCTCTGCTACCTATTAAGACAGAGCATATCAAACCCCACAAATGACCACAAAGTGATCAGGGCTTTTGATACACCTTTGAACTTCCTTTAGGATATGCACGGCTTCTGATTGGCTGAACACACTTACAAGCCAACCAGAGATTTCATGTCGAAGTTACTGATCAGAGCCCTCAATCAATGCGAGACTTGAGGACCAGCAGCAAGGCTTGGATCGCGATTTGACCAGTTTGCTCTACATTGGGTGTGTGTTGGTGCATCAAATTACATTTTGGAAGAAGATTTTATGTCACTCTATGTAATTCCTTTTTATGTAATGTTTTATATACTGTGTATAACTGATATGGATGTAATAATTTTCTTTAACTGTGTGTATAAGGTTTTAATTAACCAATTTGCACAATAAATGTTTTTAAAAAAACATTGGGAAGCTGACGCAGTTAATGCAAGGCATTGCCATGTAAATGATTTCAGTATCAACTCTAGCTGGAATTGTCATAAAAGCTCCCTGTCACAGATGTATAAGAGACTGGAAGGTTGATGTGACTCGAAAGAGTGTTGGGCTGCACATGACCACTTTAGTTTATAGGTGGTTTGCACCAAATTAAGACACTATGGTAAAAAAGTCCTATGAGGACTGGACTAATTCAACATCTCTAGATGGCACATCCTTAGAGAAAACTCACCGAAAACCCCCAAATCTAATGTGGTTCAGGCTCAGCACATGTTTTCCTAGAATAGGGGTCTGCACATTTTGGCTCTTCAGATGTTTTGAACTACAACTAGCATTCCATGAGCCCTAGTCAGCATAGTTAATGGTGAGCGATCATAGGACTCATAGTCCAAAACGTCTGGAGAGCCACAAGATGCAGAGCCCTGTCCTAGAACAAGATAAGGGTGATCCAAATCTACCCCTCAGTCCTAGATGAAGACCAACCACTACCTAAATGGCATCTTAGAAAGCAAGCAAATGCATACATATATACACATACATAAATATCAAGTAACCATGGAATTACCCCATGAAAACTACAACCAGCACAGACTCGCAGCAAGGATATGCAGTTCATTGTTTTACAGGTTCCACTCTCCTTACCAGAAGGGAGAAAACATTTCACAAGGTAGCGTACCCTCTCCCAAGGGAACAAACAAGGATGGTGGGGACTGAATGCTATGTAGAGAAAACACGTCTGGCGCTAGGGCTATCACCCGCAACCGTTCTGGGTTCTGGGCACTCTTCCATGAACAGGTTATCTGAACACCATTGGATGTCTTTTCTATCCTGTTGCAGGTCTCTTGATTTCCATCTTTTGAACTGCCAGCCTCTGAGGTGAGTGACTTACTCTTGCTGGAATTTCGAAAAGATTTAGCATTGCCTGCACTGAAGACTGAATGGAACAGCAATTAAATCATTGAGACTTGAATTCAGGGTATACGGTATGGGCGCGCTAACTGCATCTGAAGGGAATCAATGAGAAAACTTGCACAGTGAAATATCACTTCATCAAATGACACTGTGTGGGAAAATGTAGCATCTATCTAATCCCAAATACACAGGAAGTCGGAAGCGCTCCTGTATTGCATCCATTTGGGGATTGAGGAACCCTGCCTGAGAGGATTAAGACTGAAGTAGAATAATATCTTGGAAATAAGGGCATAACTCCCCGTGAAGGCTTGTCAAGAGAAAATCTGAGGCCGAACTTTGCCTAAATGGGGACAGAGTACATGAGAAGGATGTTTTAACGCCTGAGTTTAGACTGTCTGCAATGCAGCCCTGCAACAGAGTTTCCCATCTGCGTGATCCCTGGGGTTGACAGGAGTTTATTATAATATTTCTACTGCTATTCCTCACCATGTCACAAGGAAGAACAGTAATCAGTGGCACCCCCTGCAGCAGTGCACATTAAACATGTTGCTAGGTATCCTATCAGACACACTGCTTTTCTGTAAAAACACCTGTGACTGTTCGTCTTCAATGTTTAATGACTAAGGGCCTCATTACACGGACGGCGGTAAGGGTTAACGGTCACCGTTAATGGCAACGGTGACCGTTAACCCTTACCGTCGTACTACGAGGTCCCTTAGCGGGTTGGTGCTCTAACGCCTGCTTTTTGCAGGCGTTAAAAACCAACCCGCTAAGGGACCTTGGAGCTAATTACGGCACCGCAAAATTGCGGTGCCGTGATTAGCGCCTTCCCCATTCCCATAGAGCCCTATGGGGCAGAAATGGGAATGGGGAAGGGCAATGGCGGAAGGGGGATTTACCGCCCCACCGACCTTGGGATGGGGCGGTAAATCCCCTTACCGCCAAGGCGGTGCCGGTAATTTACCGGCATGGTCCAGGGTGCTAATAGCACCCTGGATCACCGCCTACCGTGTAATGAGGCCCTAAATGTCTTGATAGCCTATTCAAAGCTTAGCTTGGGGGCACTGAGTTGTTGGGTGTCTCCTTGTTGGCTTTAAAATTGCTACTCTCCAGCTTGTTGCCCTCTGCCTCCACACTCCTATGCGTCCTTTTTTACAACGTTTCCATAGGTAACTTGTTTGCTTCAGGTACGGCGTATGCATGGTTAAGGCCACATTCTTAGATTCAAATGAAATAATATGAAAGGTGATTTATAACGCGCTTAATACCCAGAGGTTTCGAAACAAGCCCGTGTTGCTCCATGTCGTCTTGCTTCCAACGGGAGCACATTGCCCCTAAGCTATCCTCCCGTGTTTATTTCACCAGTAAGCCTTAAAACGCATATAGTTCAGGAGACACCCACCGACATCCTCCACTGCACACAGCTCAATCCCCAAATAACATCAACATGGAATATTAATTCCAAGGACTCACCCCACATTCGGTTTCTCACTCATGATGGGCAGCAGGATACCCCAACCGAACTGAACCTACTATTATACTATTCATTCAAACTAACTAACTCTAATATTCTCTAAACGTAAACAAATATTAAAAAAGTAATTAATGCATTATATATAGGACTAAATCCTAGGACTGTGCTGTGTAGGAAGGTCCCTGTGCTGCCCAACAATAACCCCAGAAAACAGTGTGGGAACTGTAGAGACCACACGTTGCTAAAAAGATCCCGCTGCCACTGCTAATGTCAAGAGTAATTAAACCGCAATAACCCCCAACATGCAGTAGCAGGCCTCCATTTAAAACATTGGGTAGAAGAGGTGACATCCTAGGCCCCTTAACCCTCCTTTTGTTCCATAAAGCTAGTAATTGTGCAAGGTTGCCAATGGCTACCCTAACCCAACCTAAATGGCATCTTGGAATGTAAGCAAATATATACATATTACAGAGCCTGTAGTTATGGTTATTTTTCTCAACCCACAGGAAGAGCTGCTTTTGGGCAGCTTTATTACTTTGGCACTGTTTGACGAATCATCATCAAACTTTGCAAATAAAGTATATAGGCACCTCCAAATGACAATGTTCGGTGCGGTTTCGTCAAGGGGAGAAAATTTGTATGGGGGTGCCAACACTTTTGAAATACACATAGACATAATGGAACGAAATGTACTCACGCCTACAGCCCAAAAATGCTGGACGGAATTGCACCAAACATGAGGCTTGGTCCCAATAGTGTGCTTTTGCAAATTTGTTGTACATCCATCCAGTAGTTTTGTATTAAAATGGGCAAAACAATAGGTTCCAAAAAATTAATGATATATGCGTCCGGTCTGCAGACTCACTTCCTGATTTGGTGTGTGCAGATGCCTCTGGACCAATCAGAGGGCCGCGTGAGGTTTGTGGACATCAGCATGCTGCTTGATCAATTAAAAACATGAGGTGTATCAAAGCGTTTTAAACAGACGCCATGTTGGATTTGCAAACTGTGCCCATAGGCCACGAACGTCGTGGGAAAAACATATTAAAAACACATTACACTTGTCAAACTAATTAAACAATCTCTGGGAAGGTGAGGGTTGATGAGAATGGGGGGCGATATGGCCATAAAAAGCCAAACATCTGGTGATTTTCTTCTACGAAGTCCACAAACATCTCACATGTTCAGGGACATTGCTGGGATGTTGATTGAACTTGACATAGGTTTGTGGACATCCATGCATATTTCTGCATTATAGGGTCCATGAAAAGTTGTTTGTGGTTGGCTTATAACTTTGGCACAATTCAATGAAACTGCAAGAAAATGTGGAATATCATTTTAGACCCCTCTACGAATGCTTCTGCAAAGACTGGTGCTATTTTGCCAATAGGGGGCACAATTAGATGGGGGATCCTAAAATATTTGAACGGCTTATAAATGTAGTGCCATTTGACGACTCAGTGTATAAGTCTGCAAAACGATTTTAGATCCAACTTTTAATGGTTTTGAAAAGTTAGGTGGGATTTTGTCAAGAGGGGCAAAATTAGAGGGGGTCCTTAACATTATTAGAAGGCTTATAACTTCGGTGCCATTTGATGAGTCTGAACAACAGTTTACAACACGATTATAGACTCAAACATGAATGCTTGATGTCAAACGCTTCCAAAATGGGGCACTGTGATGCCTGATAGGATTATTTAAGCCTGTGCTAGGCAATTTAATTTGAAAGATGGAGTCTCTACCTCCATCTACAAAGTGAGTGCAAGGGACCCTTTAGCTGTACAGCAACAAGATCAATTGCTGCTCTAATCATACTGTCATTGCAGCAAACGATATGATTCTATTAGAATATTAGGAATGTTAATGGGCAAGTGCCAATATAGTCCAAGAAGAAAGACCTTGGCCGCGAGGCCAGCGGTTTGGGCTGCACACCCTAATCACCACGGTGAGGTGGTGTAACTTGATGGTTTTCATACTAATGTACTGGTATCTTGTTCAGAAAAACAACTTCAAAAAGTTACTTCAACGAAATCGTAAGATGTAATTCTTCCAATTCTATTTATTGCAAATATTTATGGCAGATGTATCACATTGTAGGCCTATGCATTTCGGGCAATAATGTCCTTCCTCAGGGCCTGTGATAGTATATCTTTCTCATGTCAAACTATGGTCACAAATCACAATAAATGATGATATGTGTGCGAACATTCATATCATTACAAAAAAATAAGCATAATCGGAATATCCCATCATGGTTATACATGTCAACCAATGCAGATTGTCAGTATCACAAGAATATATTATTTACATAAGTCAGCAGTTTTGAAGTTCGCCATCGACATTCACAATCAGATTCATAAACGTGCATGTATGTACATGTCATCATTAGTGAACTTACTGAGTGTATATACGTTACCATTATGTGTTTCCAGTTGGATATCAAGTTACAAAAAAGACAAACACACAAAAACAAAAGAGAGAAAAAATATATAGGAAGAGATGATAAAAATGAAAACTGAACTAAGTCTATGCCACTTTCTTTGAAAGGAGTTAAGCGTATGCATTTACACCGATATTTAAGCTTATCAACCACACTAACCTGATTTCAAAAAAGTCCTCACGATGTATTCTGTAAAGAGGAGCAATGTATAAGTACATGAGTTTATTGTACTCTACATCTGTTGCGAACACATTGCACTAGAAGTCTCAAAGGTCTTACCTATAACCGCTGCGGATGGGTTTCACTTTGTTATCCGAAATCGTAGGTTTTCAGCTTCTGTATAGTGTAGTTATCTAAAAAGATGTGTGATGGTCCCTTAGTAAACGCTGTTGACAAAATTGATCAAAAACAAACGCTTTAGATTGTGCCCATTCATACCTGATCTGCAGCGTCTCAGGTTCTGCTACTTTGCAACGCCATAGAGCGCGTGCTCGGCTATTTCGTTACTTTGTTCTTTCCTGTTACCTAGGAGACCGCTACCATATGGTGGCGGCAATTTCGGAATGGTCAATGTAAGTAGTTTGAAGTAATACTCATTAAGAGAAACACTTAACTGCTATTATTGCAATTACGAAAGAGTTTCTTACGCACTAACAAGAATGTGGATCACATTACAGACGTAGCAATCGTTCAGCTGTTGAAAGTGCATGTATAGCTTCTAACGAGTGAAGCGAATGGGAGGACTATGGTTACATCACGTTGTCATTTAAAAAATGTACGTTCTAACTCGGTTGGACTTAATCGTCTTCACATCGTAGAAGGTAGAACATTAGTGATAGAATAGTAGAAACTCAACCGAAATGTAGAATATGCATCACTTAGAAAAAGAGTATTTAAATGTATAGATAATGAACCACATAAATAAACAATAAATAGCAAACATATACAGATTCATGTAAAACAAGGAAAATATAACAGTCATTTGGCCTTGATGAGAAAAAAATGAAATGTGTTAAGAAAAAATATTAGAAAGTGTCAATATAGTTGCAGTGAGCCAAATCCAACCTATTTTTTATTTTAACTCTGTAGTTCTGTAATTCTAAAGCGTGTCCACGTAGAAGGGCCTAAATGGTGGCATTTGAAGTCAATGGGTTCAAAACATGTGGACCTTTATCAGTAGAGGGGTTTCCTCTGCAAAATCATTGCACAGGCTTTACCATATGCATTTGAACACAAAGCAATGAGGCTAATTGAAATTCCATGCATCCATAAGCTTTGACCCCATTCAACTTATTATGCACAATGAGTAACAAATCAACACAATATACTAAATAAAAACATTATCCAATTCAAAAAACGCAAAAAAATTGTCGGAGGTGAGATTGAATCCAACTCATTTTGCTGGAGGTGAGAGTCCAATAACCTTGAAGCCCATAGAAAAACAAATATTTAATACAACATCAGGCAACCTTGAGATGGTAGAAAACACAATTTGCCTCGTTACGAGGTTGGCTGTGCGGGAAAAAACATCTGTAATATGGCAGTATTTCCATTACCGCTACATTACCACACCACCAAGCTACAATTTTGGTGGTATGAAGGTAGGTTAACCTCCAACTAAAAACTGGAGGTAAAACATCCTCCCAATTGGCAAAAATCGGCAGAATTACAGTGGAGGAATTGCCACCAAAGGCAATTCTGTTGAAATCCCCATGGAGTCCTATTGACTCCAAGAATGTGGACTTACATTGCCCTACCACCACTTCTAATCCTGTGGTAAATCCATGGAACGAAGTGGCAGTAATGGTAATTCTTTCTGGTGGTATTTCAGCAGTTTTGCCACCGGAATAGCACCAAACTCTATTCTATTCTATTGTAAATATTTTGTGCATAGCGCCTCACACCCAAAGTTCTCAGGCTGCTGACAAGACTAACAACAAAAGTTTATGTTGTAAGTGGCTGTGACTATGAGAGAGCGAGAGACACAGCGCAGTGCGGCTTGATGACCCTCATTCTAGGTGGTTTCCTCTAATCTCTGGAGGTGGAAGCCTGGCAGAGTGCAGGGGTTTTGTGCAGAGCTTGAAGTGAAGCTGGCAGTGGGACACCATAGTCTGCATCGGTGTAACCAAGGATCAGGCAGCCTTGCTGAGCTCCCACTTTATAGCTGGGATTTGGCTGGCGAAAATCTCACGGGTGGTAAGCAGAATGTCTAGAATAGCTTACATTGCCCTAGCAGCAACACATTGAACTCGCCGGTAACTAGTCGGTAACTAGCCCTCCCTATACTAGTCCTCCCTCCCTATACTCCTTATACGCCTCATGCTCTTCATGCTCCTATATGATATACCTAGATAATAATACCTACTGTGCCAACATGGTGAGTGTAGCCTGCACCCAACTTGACGCACAGTTGGAGTAGTAGGAGCGGGAATGGGAGTGTGAAAAAGTGTCAAAAAAGGGTGCGGAAAAAAGTCTGAGTAGCTAAAACAACTGAGAGTTGCTGAGGGTAGGCTCTATGTTTGCTGTATATCATCTGTCTGTCTGTATGTAATAACATTGAAAGTGGAGGGGGTGCCAGTGGAGCCGCTATGGACTCATCGTCTATCCCACATGCCCGTGGGAAACTCAGATTATTAGGTGATAGCGTCCCACCAAGGAAATATAGCTCGGGTGATTCAAGCAGTGGGTGCTGTACTGAAGCCACAAAGCGAGCCCTAGATTGCACGGGACCGCCGTGGTCGGCAACAAGAGAGGATAACATCATGAGCAACATCATGAGTTGCACCCTTAACAAGGATCTGCCCTTCTGCTTCCATTGGGATTCAACCTAATCCATGCACCATCAGACACAATTAGGGTCTCTGAGGAGTTGTGGGGGCCCAAATTCATCTCACAAGTCAACTTTCATCTTCTATGCGATTAATCCACCAGGCATTTCATCAAGTGAGCCCTCACCTACAATTAGTGTATCTCCATTGAACTCAAGACCATCGTTCAAAATCACTATTGACGGGGATAAGCGTGAGATTAGAATGGTGGTGAGAGAACCTGGCAGCCATGGAAGAATCATGGTCATGGCCAGCGAAGGCCCTGGTCCTGAACAAAAGGAAAGATAAACTACATGAAGATGAAGACATAAAATTAAGTCTGTGTTCCTGGAACACACAATGATTTCAACATCTGCTCACTATAGGGGATTTCCCATTTGAGGCGTATAAAATTGTGTGTTTGCTTGAGACTTGGTTGCTTTCGACTCCTGTGCTTGATGGCTACTCTGTCTATCTGAATCCCGACAAGATGGGAGAGAAGGGGAGGCCCTCTTCTGGTTTACTGACGGCATTGAAATCTGAAATGGGAATGGAAGTTTTAGCAGTCTACAACCCACATTCCTTTATTCAGGTGCTGGTTTTGGATGGTGTACAAATGAAAGGAGTCATTGGCCTGCCTACATAATTTGTAATCTTTATTGGAACCAGCAAGGAATTAGCGACCATGCATTGTTGGATAGTCTAACAGACTCTTTAGACATTTGTACTGAGTCATAATGTGACCCTACTTTCATACATCCGTGAGAGTCAGATTGGATGGGGCAGGACTTTTATCAAGATCTATAAATTCCACATTGGGTTTCATACAGGGCTGCCCCTTGGACATTGCTTTATTCTACTTATTTGTCTCTAGTGTTGATTATACACTGAGTGGGGCATGCAGCTTTCCACCTAGAACACATAGAAGGGTGATGAGTCACCTCTTATATTCAGACAACCTTGTCCTTCTTGACGAAACACCAATCGGGCTGCAATGCCAACTAAATGCTCTCCAGATGTATGTGGATCATAACATGCTGAGAATAAATGTGGCACAATCTCGAGTTTTGATATTCCATTCAGTAGAAGGCATGCGTGCAAATGCAAGTACCTGGTACTTAAATTGTGAACCATTGGTAAAGTTAGTGACATTTGTATATCTAGATATGCTGTTCAACTCAAGTTTAAAAGATGCAGCGAGGGTGGACAAATGAGGGCTAAGGTTAAAAGCTTGGCGGCACAGGTACAATCTTGTTAAAGAAGTTTGGAAGATTTACACTGTCTCCAGTGCTGTCTTTCTATCACCAAAAGGTGGTGGCAATACTTGCACGTGGAGCTGAAAACCTCTTTGCCACACCTTATAAATGGTGGCCAGCCTTGGAGGACCTCTTCTGGAGGAAGGTTTTGAGGTTACCAAAGGGAACGCCCATCCAGGTAATCAGATACACACTAGGCATCATTTTGCTGGCAGCGATGGTAACTTGGAAAACACTCTCACTCTATCGTAAATATATAAAGGAGAATGCTATAAGAGCTTCCAGTTACTAAAAGGAGCGGTGTTCAACCATAGCAAACCCATTTTGGAAGAGTGGAGTAGAATGTCCTAAAATAATAGCCGACCTGGATACATTTGAGTAGATGTTACTCTTATACCCAGTGTCAATCAAGATCAAATTGTGAGGAAGGACCAATGAGACACAGCAGAACAAAAACAAAACTCCTATTCAGGTTACACCAAACACCCTCATTGGAATGCCACCTTTATAATGTCCCGAAAATACTTATCAAAATTACTTTGTTGTTTCTGTTGACATCAATTCCTGCCATTACACCTTAATTTATACCTCTCAAAAGACATTCTGATATCTAGAAAGCAATGGATAGGTGAGGACCTATCTTGCAGGTTTTGTAACGTGAATGGTAGTAGAGAAGCACTGCAGCATGTGGTTCTCCTCTGTAACGGATTGCAAGAAAAAACAACACGTCACATGGGGAGTTTTATTCGAGGAACTGGTCACTGTTACAACCAACGAATGTTGGACGATCCTGATGTATGCTGTGAGGGTGTCAATGGTTACCTGCTTGATTAGGTTTCTTGAGGAAGTCTTTGATTTTGAAGGCAAATAGCACATTATTTTTTTAAACTGGTATTTTAGCTACAAACCTAGGAGCGACTAAGAACATTGAAGAAACTACGAGGTTCTAAATTCTAATTGTCAAAGGTTTATTTAATCTTTTAATTTTAATTGTGAATTTCAATATGCAGGTACAGTATAATGTATGATTATTTTAATTTTTGTTTGCTTTCTTTTTTATATTCTGTGTAATTTAATTGTGTTTTAAAATTTTGTGCAGGTGAAAAGGCTTATTCTAAGCCAAACACCACATAAATACATAAAGAAAATTAAAAAACATGTGGAAAAGATAGTGGATACAATCGAGGGAATTAATCTATACCTTTGCCAAGAAGGAAAGCCTTCATACATTGTTTTAACTGTGCTAAGGATGGAATTGTCCTAAATATTGGAGGAGGGTATTCTATATCAAGGGAACCCATGCATCAAAAGCGGACCTCCAAATTATTTTAAGTAGAAACGATTGTAGTTCTGCAAAGAGTCTTTGTTAGATCACAAGGTTCATCTATCTGGAGCTTTCTTAATACGGGAGCAGAGGTAGGCCAGGACATTACCCGACAGACATTTATACACCAGAGTGGTAGCCTTTCACCAGGAGCCACTGTAACATCCAACGGGCCTCGGCACATGTGACCACTGTCTGAGTCCGCTGACTGCTTGTACTACTCCTTTCTGGATAACCTGTAGCTTCCTAATGTTGGCCTGAGATGTACCAACTAAGAGGCTGTTATAATAATCAAGTCTGGTATTTATGGTAGAAGAGGCACTCAACACCCTATTCTTTTCCGATACGTACGGGAGAATTTGCCACAAGAGACGAGTCATATACAAGTAGGAAGAGCTTAAGTATGACATATGTTTATTAAAAGTCAATTGTAAGTCTAAATACACTCCCCGTGTTTGGCATAGTATAACAGTGCCCGCAATCAAAAAATGACTATATTGGTGTTCCAATTATTTAAACCCAGTGCTTGTTCCAAGGGAAAGGAGCTCTGTCTTCTTATTGTTCAAGGCACGAGAGTTTAGTGCCATCCATTAACCCTCTACACATCCTATGAATATGTCCCTGTTAACTAGCATGTCATCCACGTAATTAGCAAACTGCACTCCCAAACCATCCAAGAGATTGCATAAAGGTCTGAGGTAAACGTTTAACAGCAGGGGCAAAAGACATGAGCCCTACAGGACACCACAAATAAGAGATATAGGTGAGGATTGAGACTCATCTTTAACAAATTTCGCTTGTCTTGGCCCTAGAAAGGACCTGAATAAGTGAGCAGAACTAGCTGAACATTTTCCTATCTTGATCAGTCCGTCTGAAATATGTGCATTGTCAACTAAATCAAATGCAGCAGAGAGGTCAAGTAATAGGAGCAATGCTGTAGGACCTTTATCAATCAATTTTACAATATTAGACTTCTGGTCAAATAGCACGGTTTCTGCACCATGCCTTGAGCGAAATCCCGATGCCCCGAGGCGAGATTTTCTTGTTGCACAATGAAGTCCTTCTATTGACAGCAGATCACTTTATCAAGGACATTTAATAAGAAAGGCACACTGGTTATAGGCCTCAAGTTGCCAGGAAACAAATGATCTTTTTTCAGTGAGGGAGTTATCCTGCTTTCTTTCAGGCAATCCGGGACTTCTGCCTTTTTCCATCTTTTGTAATTGCCATGGAAACTCATCTGCCCCACATTGCACCAGGACAAAGCACCACAACAGACTCCATAGATGTGTTAGGGGAAACAGGGTCATGTCTTCAAACTTGAGTGGCATCTTCAATGCTGCTTGCCAACACCCTCCAGTACTGCACGCTTTCAAAAGAGGACGAGGAAGGTTCCTAAACACAATATGTGCCCATCCGGTCCGTCAGGCCATACACCCTGTTGGACTGGATTTCCGTACTTTGGGCTGGTTGGCAGATGTATGGGAGGCTAACCTAGTTAGTGAACAAGGACAATTATGGTAGCTGTAGCCAAACCAATCAAGGTAGCATGGAGAGTGGTGAAGGCTAAGTCTCGGGAATGGGTGAGTCAGGTCAAGGGTCCACAATGGGTCCAGAAGGTAAGCAATCAAGGATTTCAATTAGACAAATAGTTATAGAACTACCAAATGCAAGCAGTATAAAAATGATGATGATGTGCAAGTAATATTATCACACAAACTAATAATAAAATACATACATGCAGTTCCATAGCCAGGGCAATAAAACCAAAAACCCCCCACTCCACAATATTGATAGAAAAGGTATCGTTAACTTTACAATGACAGTCCTCAATAATACAACCCTAACTTCAGAAGCCCAACACTATGTTGACTGGTCACTTGTGCTCATAAAGTTCACAAAGTTCCGAGTAGTTTTGTCAGGGAGAAGAAAGTTAGGAGTATGGTCTTGTGGATGGGAGAAAAGATCCAAAAGACAGGTAAGGATCTGTTGCAGTGAATAATTTGTCCCTAGCTTTCGAAGTGCTTCCACAAACAAGCAATGGCTAAGCCAAACTAATGTAAATGTTTTAAAAGTTAGGGAAACTTTTAAAGGTGGAGATAGGGTTTTAGGTAGGTACCACAGTCACCCACCCCCTTACTCTGGTTTATCTCAAGACTTGGCAGGTCTGCAGATGGTCGTGTATCCAGCCATTTCTTCCGGACATCGGTGCCCAGGATTTGCAGGTTCGAGTGAATCCCCTGTCAGCCACAGATGCTGGTGCAATGTGTTCCAGTTGAAGAATGCAGCTCACTCAGTTGCAGGCCTCCTCTCAGCACATGAACTGATGTGGGAAAGAAGTTTCTGGGTAATTGCCACCATTGCCCAGCATCAGGAGCAGACACATTTGTCATGGTTAGAGTCAGCCTTCGGTTCTCAGGTGACCCCTCTCGGATACACTGTGATTCCCCAAAGTTCGGACCAGCGATGTCTGCGATGTTTGCTGCACGGTACCCGAAGGTTTGAGATGGTTAGCGACTGGGTGGCCCGGGAGCACCTCTGAGGGATTTTCTTTGCAGGACACCATGCCATCATTTGGATTGGTTGGCCCCACCATTCCAAGAGTTGAAGCGCCACTAAAGAATTTCTGAAGATCACAGTCAGACAGGGCTCCACCGGGACTGCAGCAAGAGTTGGTTGACAGGCCTTCTCAGGATGGGTCCACGGTATTCCACACTCTTCACAGCTGGGCAGGATACTTGGCTCCTGCAGGATTTCTCCAGCATCTCTGGGGCATGGCTGCAGGACTCCTCTTCTTAGAAACACAGGTGAGACAGAAACTCAGCTCATCCAATGGAAGATCTGGCCCTCACACACACCCCATTAGTGGTCCAGGCAGGACCACTGATGATGAAACTCATGCATACTCCCTAGACATACAGAAAACCAATTGTGGATTGGGACCAGACAGCCCCAGACCACTTCCTGGGAATACACACACACATGGCTCTGCACTATCCCGCGATGGCCAAGGCTTTCTCAGGCAATGCATGACCATAAAAGGATTTTCCTGACCTGACAAGACAGGAAGAAGGCCACAGGACAAGATGCCCAAAGAACAATAAAAATACTCCTGGCACGGCCATGTTGGACACTAACCATAGTTATCAGCCAAACGCAGTTAACACGCTAAGGCTAAAGGAAAGTATTGCAAAAATAGCCAAAATGCAACTGCTGCTGCCAGCTTGTCTTTAGCCACATATAACCATAACATCCCTTTGAGCGTATTTTAGCATCATACAAAAAAATAAAACATTGCAATGCATTGTAAAATGCATTGTGAAACGGTAAAAGGGTACCCACAAATAGATAAGATGTATCAAGTAAAGAGAAACCTGTTTTCCCATTACTGGCAGCCTTAAGGACCAGTCAGTTTTACCATAATAATGAAAACATGTGCAGTGGAGTGAAGGTGAGGGCTTCATGTCACTGGAAAAAGACAGGACAGAGTTAAAATACAAAAGCAAAAGGATGGAAAAGGAGGGAAAGTTGCTAAAAATAGAACACTTTCCCAAAACACTCCAAGCATAATCTATGTGAATGGGGAGAAAAGGAGGGCAGTCTCTATATATGGGCCCCTATCAGGCCCCTCTTCCTCATGACATTGTCTGCCACACAGCTACTCATGATTTGGATCCTAATACAACATCTCATCATCGACTGGTCAATTTAGGACTTCTGCAGTCATAGGTTACCACACATGGGGCCACAAGCAACAGCAATGATTGGACACATGATCACATAGTTCATCACTAGTCCCTGGGGGATAGTGGTGACCCAGATTGGTGCCATTGTATATAATAGATAAGCATTTTTGGGGACCGCTGCAACAAGATTTATTGCTGAATTTTCAGGTCATGAGCCTGCTCCTCAAAAACATGAGGTACCCTTCAGGATTAGCAAGTCACCTCAGGTTGCAGGCCACCTCCAAAGATTTGGTGCTGGAACGAGTGTTGAATAGCACCTTGCATCGCATCACTCTGTTGTCCCCATTAAACGGTTGTCCTTAACATAAAATAGATTGAAGTCTGCAGATATGTAAATGGTGTTATTTGCTAATGAATCCACTAATTTAACAATATTAACATTTAACCCAGGCCCTTGATGGACTCAGCGCACTGTCCCTCTCCCGCTCCCTCGCACCTCCTGTCTGCGCACTTGCACAACCTTGAATGCACTATGCCTAGCAAGATCGCTTGTCCCATCCTCCCTTTGTGTCCCCTCCCTAGCCTGGTTGCGCATGAAACACTGGGGCATAAGCGCATTTGATGATGACCTGTTATCAATCAATCTGAATGTTGCCAAATCTAGTACGGTATTGTCCCTCCTTGCCTCCACACTTTTTCTCATGCACTTGTACTATCTGACAAGTCGTTAGGCCTAGGACATCAGCCTAGTGATTGTATGCTCCTGCCATCTCCTCCCCCTCTTCTCTCCTTTGCTCCTGTCATGCACTTGCACTAGTATAAGTGCCTCAGCACTAGTATGCTAGTTAATTTATGTTAGATAATTCAGAAACTTCAAAGAATAAGAATGACTACTGTATTCCCTTGTTCCCTTCCTGCCTTGAAGCACTTTGAAGCACTTCACTTGCACATAAACACTCTGCAAATAAACAATTACAATTACGATTCCAATAATGGCCCTAATTCATGGAAATATTTGCTTGGAAAATAGGGGATGTGTGTGCCAATTT
This sequence comes from Ambystoma mexicanum, assembly GCF_040938575.1. Classification (NCBI taxonomy): domain Eukaryota; kingdom Metazoa; phylum Chordata; class Amphibia; order Caudata; family Ambystomatidae; genus Ambystoma; species Ambystoma mexicanum. The sequence goes on from NC_090937.1 coordinate 1,290,740,271, forward strand.
GCGTGCAAATCCATGTTCGTCAATTCATGGAACTGACTGCGCCTGGCTCCTCTCTGCTCTAGACTCCATGCAGAGTGTGGGCCGAGCCTACGCAGTGACCCAAAAAGGGGGCGGATCATGCAGAATGAGGAAGAACATGCAAAAATGTCGGCGTATTGTGGGACGGTCCACGGCCAAGCAATCGCCCGCCGATACCCACGCAAATACAACTGTATTCATGGAATTGAAATCTGAACGTCAGGTTGCAAAAAGGCACATGCAAACCCCAGAATCCATATGCCACATGATAGCAGGCATAAACGTCAAAGCACATTGGGACGAAATACCTATAAATCATGCAATACACGCCAAACAAATGTCTACACACACAAGGAATCCAGTAATAGTCAGAGCTATTGTTCATAGACACCACAGGAGGAGGAGGATACACAACACGCACTAAGCTTTTTGGGATGCCGGATGACCAGGTCTATGGCAGGTATAAGTTCCCCCACCCCCCATATAATCCAGACCTTGTTAGGGAGTGACAAAATGGCCCAACATCACCCACCATCTGCTCCCATGCCCTTAGCCTGCTAGAAAAAGTGCTGACTGCACTCAATTTCCTTACCACTGGGTCCTTCCAGCAGACCACTGCAATAGTTGGTGCTATATTGCAGGCCACAAAATTACGTTGTCTAAACCAGGTGCTGTCATGCATAACAGCACATGCATGTATTTGCAGGCACATATATATGCTCTGAACACTGGCGGAAAGGCAGACAATGATGCAGGATTTCCATGCAGTAGCACGCTTCCCCCGTGTACTAGGTACAATAGACTACACACATGTTGCGCTACGGCCACCCCGATTGACAGAGCACATCTTCCGGTACAGAAAGCTCTGGTACTCCATCAATGTGCAGGTAGTGTGTGATGCCAAGGGAATCATTATTTAATTTCTATGTAAATTTTCTGGCCAGCACACAAGAAAGCTACATCTCCCGCATGTCACCACTACAGCGGACCCCGGTATATGGAAAATATGGCAACACATGGCTCATTGGTGAGTATGAACAGTCATGCACTTGCATGCACGTCACACACTGAACAATAGACCCTGCCAATACATGACAATAACAACCACATGCACATTTTGCATGGGACAGTGCCTACCCAATGACTACCTTCATGAAGGGTTTGGAAGAGTCAATTCTAGGGGAAATCATACTTGAAATAAAACTGCACACAACTCTCTTGAATAAAATTATTGTTGTAACAGAATTGGAGAGAAGTTCAGTTAAGCCATAGAGAAGTGCTCTAATGTGGGGACTCAAATGGTCCTGAGGGCTTCCTCCCCCGATTGCCCCAGTAAGCTCGCTCAATCTCTTACACCGGTGGCACCAGGGAGCAAGTTAAACTGTAAGGATGCCATCATGTACACTAAAATAGTAACATCCTCGAATGCTCTTACCCTATAAAAGCCCAAGGGACCAGTGGCTAAAAGGAAAAACAGTAAACACATGTGTGGTAAAAGCCAAAATAAGTTCTCTAGGAACTCTTGGCATAATCAGATAAAAGAAAATATGCCTGGCCCGGATAGAACATCTTATTTAGACATTTCTGGGGATGGAGATGTCTTATGTGACCGGGATGGAGGAACTTTAGCTGCTGATACCATTACTGAAAACACAAAGAAAAAAAATTTAAAAAAATAAAAATCAAAGGGCAATAACAAAAGGGCCCACATTTGCTAAAAGTAATGTACAACCGAAGGGCGGCTTGTTCAAGTTCTTTCCCAAGAAATCGGTTACTGAATCAATGGAAATCCCTGTTGATTCTTCTGTTGTGGCAAGTGTCCTTCCTAAGGTAAAAATAGACGCTGTAGATGGAAAAATCCTTGATAAAGCAACAGTGGGTCAGCCTTCCAACAACATAGTGCCCAGTAAGGTGGGCCCTATTACCATAGTAAAACCTTTGAAATTTGTGGATGCGATTGATATGTCCCTTACAGCTCATTGGCGGTTGGACAGCCTGGTCTCCAAACTAGGAATGAGCCTGACATTGCCTTCACACTTTTCCAGGTCCATAATAGGCCAAGGGCATTTGTTTTCTGTAGCCTGTGATGTAACAGGATTCTCAAATATTACAGGAAGAGACACAATTAGGACTTTGGAACAACAAGAGCAACAGATGAGAATCATGAAACCTCTTTAGGTCAGGAGCATGCATCAGTTTTGGGCATTCAAGTTCGAATAACAACAGAAGTAGGCTTGCAACGTGAAGGGCCTGAGAAGCTCTCGTTGACACGGGCCAGGAGGTTGCCACTGTCCCACTGTCCCAGGCACCCTGGTATTTAAAACTACTGAAGTGGGATGTCGGGCTAAAAATCTTCTGCCAAAACAAACAATTTATAAGAAGGGATATCTTGGGCAGTCATTCAAATAATCTTCTGGCTGCCAATCCCATTAGCAATAATCAACATCACATATGGAATCATTCGGTTGGCCAAACTTATTCCAAAAATACGATCTCTGTAGTGGATAGGAGTCCTGATTCTCCCAAATCGGTTCATAATAGCGACTTGAAGGGGGTGCAATGGAGACACCCATGTCATCTTGATTATCCAAATGTTTTATTATATTACTTGTTTGAGTATGGGAGCCCTGTGTCACTGAACAGTTGGTGAATACTTGCACTATTGATTGAAATCTCCACCTTACGAACCTTATCATCTGCAGACATCAGATTGGTGGATTTAATTCATCTGATGCGGTACGATCACGTCTGGCTTGTATTCAACACAAGAACGGTGTATAATGCATTTTTAGAGCAAGTGGATGTCTTTAACAAAATGGGCTATGACGTGTTATCTTTTTCACCAGGATTCACAAAATTAGACACCATGAACATTGCTCCTGCTATACGAGAGTATAATGTTGAGGGTTGTCTGCCTCAAAATTCTGCCAGATCTCAGGGTATAGGGGAAGATGAAACTAGCTGCAGATGCCTGGCAATGACACTCAGGGACTCCATCCATCAGCTGAAGGATCTAAAGGCCAACCTTTAATAGCAGAGAAATCTCAATTCATTCTTGGAATATGAGGGGCCATGGCCATTTAGTCAAATCTCCTGATTTGTGTGCATGACTTGCGACTTACTCGTTCTTGTGCCTACAGGAAACTTGGATGACTTGTCCTTATGCTCTAGATGGGTTTGATTGCTTTTGTGAACCGGCCATACGTGGCCCCTTAGGACATCCATCTGGCAGACTTTTAATTGCTGTACAACTGGATAGTAATATTAAAATTGTTAAATGTACTAACATTGTTCGGGGATTCATGCCATTTAGGATTGACATTTATACTTCAGTGTGCACTGTTCACTTACTGCTAGTAAATATTTTCTGGTCCTTTAAAAACAACTTGCTTATGTGTTTGGATCTCTTGAAGGACTATATTTCTGAAGAACTGTCTAACTGTGTCGGGTTGCATATTGTTGTGGCGGGGGACTTGAATGTACACATGGAACAGGTTGAAAATCCTTTGGCACCATAAAAACGGTTGGGAGATAGTAGGATTAGTGGTAGAAAAACAGAGCAGGTGAAATTATGGAGTTCCATTGTTCAAAATCCGGGTCTGTTTTCAGCTAGAGAGACTGAAGGAACACAATGACATGTTCCAACATGATCGGTTGGCCATAACTCATCGGTGATTGACTATATCTTTATGAGCCAATTCTTATCTGATGTGGTATCAACATTCGGAATAACAAAGTCTGGTGTGAGTGACCACAGCATGATGGTGTTAATTTGGGATTTGAGATTAAGACAAAAACCGAGTTTGTGTCGGGCAATCAACCTGACCGTGAATTTGGCTAAATCAAAGCTTAAATGGCACCAAAGGTACATTATGAAAGTAAATAAACTTTTTGTGAAAGATAACTCCCAAAGTTATCAAATGCCTCAATGAAGGGTGATAGTGGGCTCTGGGCAAAGTCCTTGTCCTTCCTCTTAGAAGACATTATTAACACAAAAATGTACCATTGTTTTGGCATCTTTCTTATATTGGTTTGCCAGTCAGCATTCTGTCAATACTAATCCATCTACATCAGGACTCGTATGTTCAGGTTTGCCTGAACTTGAAGGGTTTATTGTTGATCCCGATCAAAATTGTCAATGGTTTAAGACAGGGTTGCATTTTCGCCCCGACTCTATTTAATCTTTATGTGTCGGACGCTGGCTATTGCCTGGACGGGGCCTCTTTCAAACCAATGAAAATTCATGGGAAGAGGGTCACTTGGTGTGCCTACGCTGACGATTTTCTTCTCTTTGACCAGTCTTCAAAAGCACTGCAGTATATGATTTCGGCCTTTTGCTCTTACATTAAACTAAATCATCCAAGAATGAATGTGTCATGTCTCGCTGGCGCCGCGGCTCCCTTTGGCGGCGCTGGAGAATGCGGACTTTGTCCTTGTTTCCGTCTCCCAGCATGGCTCCTGTTACTACGGGTAGCGTTGCAGTATTCCCGTCTTCGGTCAGACGTCCTCTGACGTCACCGCGCTGTTCCAAGGATCCCGGATATGGTGCTGCAGAACCACAGCTCAGCGCGTCGCTTCTCTCCTCAGACGCTCCGTAAGTTCGCAGCTAGGGTGCATGTTACCTACATCCTTGTCCTTAAACTTACCTTTTCTCTTTACCTACCTATCTACATATCTACAGACTTGTGTCCGTCTCCAGCCTCCCTCTCCCGACCTCCGAGACTCCTCAAGACTCCTCCTCCATCCAACCCGCTCGGTACTGCTCTTTTCTCACTTCTATCTGTTTTCTCCGTGATAATATTGCAGCTCATACCCTGTTTGTTTAAATTAGAATACAGAAGCAGACAGAGTCCTGCAAATAGAATCCTTCCCACGTTGAAGATCGACGTACCGAGGACGATTGGATCCATCTCCGTTCCGGCAGGGTTTTCTCCCCCAGGAGGGTTTCCCTGGGATCCCTTACACCACCACTTGTTTCCTAATCAGGAGAGGGGAGGTGTCAGGGTCCCTAGGGGGCTCCCCAACTGCCTCGTTGATTGCTGCACCAGCAGGTTAGTGTTTGAAAATCTTACAGCAAGCGACGCCTGTAAAAAAGAAAGATACATTTCTGATCATGACAACGCTGCAAGCAGCGTTAGACCAGGTGCAGCAATTAACGACTGTGGTACAAGGTTTGTCCCATGAGGTACAAGCCTTGAAACATGAGAACGCTTATCTGAAACAGCAAATGTCAGTGAAGCCTCCCACAAGTTCGGAAATCCCTCCGGGTCCATTACCAGGAGGGAAATATGACGGAAATCCTCAATCACTAAGGGAATTTCTGGACGCTTGCACAGTGCAATTTGCTTTTAAAACATCTTTTTTTCCCTCAGATAGAGATAGGGTAGGATACATGATTACCCATCTAACAGGACCCGCTCTAGCTTGGGCCACCCCTATTGTAACTTCTAATAACGCCATTCTTGATTCAGTGCCCGCTTTTACTGCCAGCCTGAAGGCTATGTTTTCAAGAAAAGAGTACCATGTCTCCACTCAGGAGAAATTGCTAGATATCAAGCAAGGATCCTTAGGTATTCTAGAATACATCACTCGATTCAAACAAATGGCGGCCGGCACCTCTTGGGCCGATGACGCTGATAACTTTGTTCAGAAGGGGGCTTCATGAAGAGTTAAGAGACGAACTCGCGCGGATCTCTAGGCCCAATACTCTTGCGGAATTGGTCTCCCTCACCATGCAGTTAGACTATCGGCTACAAGAACGACAAGCGGAAAGGAAGAAAGGGAGAAGTCACCACTTTGGGCCAGACATAGTTTCAGTTCCTAAAACCACTAATTCAGATGAACCTATGCAAGTGGGAATTACTCGGGGACCTCTTACTCCAGAGGAACGGGCTCGCAGGAAAAACCAAGGGCTATGTATGTACTGCGGCTCTTCCTCTCATACAGTACAAGAATGCCCTATTGCTCCTCTTAGACGGCAAGCACGTTCGGGAAACGCCAGACCCCAACCGCAAAGGGAACAACGGTCGGGGCAGCGGGTGCTGGTTCCCACTCTCCAACCCTGATTCCTCCATCATTGGACATGGTAGTTTTACGGGTCTCTCTATCCTTACCAGATAGAACCGTAGTAACGGTACCCGCCTTGATAGATTGCGGTGCAGCGGGATTGTTCATAGACGATTTGTGGGCTAAATCACAGAATTTACCTCGCTCTCCCAAAGCCTTTGCCATACCTGTTGAAGGGGTGGATGGCACGCCTCTAGTTTCAGGACCTATACGGGAACAAACGTTCGCCTTAAAGATGTCTATCGGTTCCCACAGAGAAGAGATCATATTCGACATTATTAAGGCCGCCCACTATCCCGTCATTTTGGGATTACCCTGGTTAAAGCTACACAATCCATTCATAAATTGGTCAGCTGGTTCTATCTTTTTGGGGTCAGAACATTGTGTTCAACACTGTCTGGCTGACAGCTCTGTAGGATTCTTTACTCCTCCTTCACCTCCTGAAAGATCCCAGAAAATAGTGGACCAGATCAGTCTTCTTCCTCCCGAATATGAGGAGTTCCAGGACATTTTTTCTTCTTCTCAGTTCTCGGACCTTCCGCCTCATAGAAGAGACGATTGTTCGATTCGACTTGAATCTTCACAACCCATACCCTTGGGTAAAATGTACATCCTTTCGGAGAAGGAAAAATCGGTCTTAAGACAGTATCTGGATACCAACCTCAAGAACGGTCTGATAACGGAATCAATCTCTCCGGCAGGGGCATCGTTGTTTTTCATAGCGAAGAAGGACACAGAAGAATTAAGGCCCTGCATAGATTATCGGGGTCTTAACAAAATCACCATTCCGGATCGTTATCCGATGCCACTCATCCCTGATATTTTGGAGGCCTTAAAGGGAGCCACAATCTACACTAAACTAGATCTCAGAGGAGCCTATCACCTCATCAGGATTAAGGAGGGGGATGAGTGGAAAACAGCCTTTCGCACCCCTTTTGGTCATTTCGAGTACCGGGTGATGCCCTTTGGTTTATCAAATGCTCCTGCTGTTTTCCAGAGATTCATCGACCATATATTTTCTGATCTCCTTCTCCACACAACAGTCGTATATCTCAATGACATCCTGGTGTACTCCAAGGACCCAAAAGAACATCACCAACATGTGAGTCAAGTCTTACACAGATTACGGAACAACCACCTATTCTGTAAACCAGAAAAGTGCAAATTTCATCAGACTACAGTTACTTATCTAGGGTTCGTCCTGTCCTCCTCTGGGATTTCAATGGATCCCAGCAAAGTAACAGCAATTCTAGAATGGTCTCCACCTCGTACCGTCAGAGAACTCCAAAGTTTTCTGGGATTCTCAAACTTTTACAGGAAGTTTATTGCAGGGTTTTCTTCTGTTGTTTTACCTCTAACAAGGCTGCTTAAGAAGGGGAAGACTTTCGAATGGACAATAGAAGCTCAGTCTGCCTTTGACACTTTGAAAACTCTTTTTACGTCAGCCCCAATCTTACGAACTCCAGACCAGAGCCTACCCTTTATTGTAGAAACAGACGCCTCTCACTTCGCCTTGGGAGCCGTATTGAAACAGACTCAGGCACTTGGATTAGAACATCCTGTGGCCTATCTTTCTAAAACCTTCTCTCCCTCGGAAATCAACTACACAGTATTAGAGAAGGAACTATTGGCCATAAAACGAGCATTTCAGGAATGGAGACATCTCCTATTGGGTTCCCAACATCTTATCGAAGTACGCACGGATCATCAAAATCTTAAAAGCCTCCAGTACGCAGAAACCCGTAACAGTCGGCAAGCTAGATGGGCACATTTCTTTTCTCCCTACAACATAACATTCACAATCATTCCGGGCAACACCAATCTACAAGCCGATGCATTATCACGCAGAGATCCAACATGCAAACCTGGTTTTCAGACCGAAAAACTGTTTCCTCGGGCTACATTTATTGCGGGAGTCCAAGATTTCCTTCACTCAATTGCATCCCAAACCTGTCTCATCAAGGATTCTATCAGTCTTCAAATGGGAAAGTGGGGTCTCTCCTTTGAAGGCGGATGCTATTATCAGAACCATCGAGTCTATGTCCCTACTCTCCAACTCCGTACTGAAGTGATGCATATGTGTCATGATTCTGTCATGGCCGGACATCGCGGGATAGCCAGTACTCGGGAGCTTGTTTTAAGGCATTTTTGGTGGGAAACCCTGGGAAAGGACGTGAAAGACTATGTTTCATCATGCATGGTTTGCCTCCAAGCCAAAACCCCTCGCAGCAAACCGTTTGGGAAACTGGCAACAGTACAAATACCTACCCGTCCCTGGCAACTGATTTCTACGGACTTCATTGTCGACTTGCCTACGTCTAAAGGTTGTACCACCATTATGGTAACGGTCGATTATTTTACCAAATTGGCCCATTTTCTGGCTTTGCCCTCCATACCAACTGCCTCACAAATGGCCAGACGCTTCATCAATACCATATTTTCTCAGCATGGTCTTCCAGACAGTATAGTGTCCGATCGAGGTTCGCAGTATATCTCCCGATACTGGAAGCAGGTCTGTTCCGCTTTGGGGATTAAAAGAGCTTTAAGTTCAGGCTACCATCCTCAAACTAACGGACAGACCGAACGTCTGAATCAAACCCTGGAAACTTATCTGCGTTGCTTTGTGTCTGCGGCTCAAGATAACTGGATGGAACTGTTACCCTTGGCAGAGTTTGCCTATAACAACGCTCCTCATGCATCCATTAAAACAAGTCCATTTCATTGTACCTATGGATACCATCCCTCCTGTTCTCCTTCCTCCCTTCTCAAAACTTCGGCATTTCCAGATGCCGACGCCCTTATGGGGGACATCCATCAGGGACATCATTTGGCCAGGACTGCTTTGCTAGAAGCTCAGGAAAGCTCCAAACGCTTTGCGGATTTGCATCGTTCACCATCACCCAAGATTACTCCGGGGGATCTGGTTTGGCTCTCGGCAAGATTCCTTCCTAGACACTTGATTCCGTCTAAATTGTCTCCTAAATTCTTTGGACCTTTTACTGTTTTAAGGTCGAAGGGCTCGCTAGCCTTTGAATTGCAACTTCCTCCATCTTGGTCCCGGATTCACCCAGTATTTCATGTGTCCCAACTCAAGCTCCATGTTCCAGATCGATTCGGTCGTTCTACGGACTGTCCTCCACCTGTGTCAACTGAAGATGGTCCCGAATTCGAAGTCTCCGGTGTTTGTGATTCTCGTTATCATCATGGTCGACTTCAATATCTGATCCACTGGAAGGGGTATACTATAGCGGACCGTTCGTGGGAACCAGCCTCTGCTGTCCACGCACCTTTGCTTGTTCGCCGCTTTCATAGGTTGCACCCCGACAAACCCGGTGGGGGGACCCTTGGAGGGGGGCATACTGTCATGTCTCGCTGGCGCCGCGGCTCCCTTTGGCGGCGCTGGAGAATGCGGACTTTGTCCTTGTTTCCGTCTCCCAGCATGGCTCCTGTTACTACGGGTAGCGTTGCAGTATTCCCGTCTTCGGTCAGACGTCCTCTGACGTCACCGCGCTATTCCAAGGATCCCGGATATGGTGCTGCAGAACGACAGCTCAGCGCGTCGCTTCTCTCCTCAGACGCTCCGTAAGTTCGCAGCTAGGGTGCATGTTACCTACATCCTTGTCCTTAAACTTACCTTTTCTCTTTACCTACCTATCTACATATCTACAGACTTGTGTCCGTCTCCAGCCTCCCTCTCCCGACCTCCGAGACTCCTCAAGACTCCTCCTCCATCCAACCCGCTCGGTACTGCTCTTTTCTCACTTCTATCTGTTTTCTCCGTGATAATATTGCAGCTCATACCCTGTTTGTTTAAATTAGAATACAGAAGCAGACAGAGTCCTGCAAATAGAATCCTTCCCACGTTGAAGATCGACGTACCGAGGACGATTGGATCCATCTCCGTTCCGGCAGGGTTTTCTCCCCCAGGAGGGTTTCCCTGGGATCCCTTACACCACCACTTGTTTCCTAATCAGGAGAGGGGAGGTGTCAGGGTCCCTAGGGGGCTCCCCAACTGCCTCGTTGATTGCTGCACCAGCAGGTTAGTGTTTGAAAATCTTACAGAATGTGAGAAAAACAAGTATCATGAAATGAAGCTGCTGTAAATCCTTGAAAAAATATGCTTGGTATATAGATCATGGAGAACTTTAAGTAAAAAGTGAAATGAAATATCTGGGCTTCCCTAATTTTGACAAATGTGAAAAAATATCAATATCAAGAACATTTGCAACAAAAAATATCCTCACAGATCTGCCAGATGAAGAAGCTGGACAGGAAATTTGGCAAGTTTTCTTGAAATCCTTTAATACGTTTCTACAACCTAATGGTTATTCCAAAAATAACATATGCCCTTGAAATATTTCCGGAATGAATAATAGCTGATCTTGGGAAATTTGAAGCCAAAACATGGAAGACCATAATGTTTTCTTTACCGAATTCAGTCCCAATTGAGGCAGTACGGTATGAGTTAGGCTTATTGTCTTTGGGCTGTCATTTTCTATGCCGTAAACTGCCTTTGTTTAGAAGATTGATTGTGGATTCTGGTGGTAACCTGTACAGAGTATTGGGTGGTGGCCTTACACAGGGGAACACAGAGGTTGACACACTATTAAAACTGCAGTTACTGTGTTTAAAGACGTTTGATAATGTGGATCTTTCTCGTAACACTCTGATAGAAAATCCTGTTCGGGTAAAGAAACTATTACAATTTGCTGATTGCTCTACAACGATGGATAGGGTTATCTCCACAAAACTGTTACTCAATTGGTTACCCACCAAAACAGCTGGGCGATCTGGAAACCTATTTAATTAGATTTCCAAATAAATGGTGGCGACACAGCTATATGAGATTTTGTTTTAATGTGTGTCCAACGGGGGAAATAATGGAAATAAAATCATGTAAAAGGTCCACTGGGGGATTGTTTCCATGTCGCTTTTGCAAACAGCTAACAGAGAAGGGGACATTAAGACACCTGCTCCTCCACTGTAAGGCTCTACTGCTGGCTTGTATACATGTCTTTAGACAATTTGTTCCGATTTTAGAATGGGATAATTCTGATGGTCTGTGGTCCTTCTGTGTCATTGAAAATTGCGGTAGTCAGTTTTCTGTCACAAATTTGTGGCATTGTAACAACCACAAATAGCAATACTCTTCAGGAGCACTTGTGTGAGGAATAATTAAATGTGTGTGTTGTCTGGTTCTGTATTAAAATCTGAAGCAGCACTTGGGTTTTTGAGCCTCTTGTTTGGAATCTGCTGCCTAACACAGTTTTTATTGCTAATGTCTTTGCCCAAAATTATCGCATTTTGTGGTCTTGCAATTGTTGTTAAAAATGTTGGTGGACACCATATGGATATTTTTAATGTAGCTGCCAAACTAGAAGAAATTTGACCTGGTGAGCTCTCAGGCCAAAAGCAACATGTCCACCCATTTCTATAAACAAACCAAAATTGGTTTCAACACCTGTGGGACCATGTGCACTACAGGCAAAAAGATATCCATGTTGCTGTGAGCGTGAAAGCAGTGGGGGCAAGATTCCACATGTGACATACATACCGGCAATAGGGATACATTGCACTCCATATCAAAACAACCACTGAATAAGAGCCAATTTGTAAGTGAGAAAAAGTGCATGACACACCCCACAACCCAAGAGCCACATTCACAGAAGCATCAAATAATGGTGCAATCACACATGAAAACAGCCTGTGGCTCATGCCCCTAATCTGCACGGCAGTGCACAAATGAACAACACAGGCATAGCAACTTGAAATAACAGTGTCCATGTACAACTAAAAGCACACAGCACAAGCAACAAAGTCCCCCGATTGCCATCACATGGCAAACAACAACTGGACTGCATGTAGACACCAAACCACACACACAAGACTGCAAGGAGGAAGGCATACTACAAAACTGATGCTTGAGCAGGACTTTCTTATATTCTGGAAGAGCCTCAAGACATGCCTCTTTTCCACTTTTTCCCTCCCTCCCTCCCCTGCTAATCGCACAGTTGCTTGATTGGTGTGCAAGGCCCTTATGCATCCTCGGGCCCTGACCTCCCACACCGTATCATCCCAGCTGCTGTCTATACTCAGCACTTGCCTCAGCTCACCTCCACCCTTGGAGGCTTGTGCTTACCTTACATTGCACTGCACCTGCTGCTCACCCATTAGCAGCACAGCACCTATCCCATTCCCTCTCTGCTCTGCACTTGCACCTTCTAAACACTCACAAGTCATAGTTGGTTCATCTTCCCCTCCTCATTGTATTCTTATTTTTGTTATTGTTATGTATTATAATTGTAACTGTCTATCATCTCCTGTCCCCTCTCTGTTGCCCTGTTGGCACTTTGAAACAGTATGTGCTTCCTCTATATGCCCATAACAGGTAAACAATAAATAAATTAAATTAAATAAATGCAAGGACAGCACATCTTACCTCATCCCATGTGAGCCTACAGCAGCTTAACTGTGCAGTCCACCAAACTCCCCCTCTGTTGGCCTGCAAACCACCAAACACTTATACTGTTTCCTGTGCACGCATACAGCAGCTACTTCCTTCACAATTCCTGCATCCATCATTACATGCCAAATTCATTTGTAGAGAAATACAAATCAATGTGAGTTCCGGCAAAAAAACAAAGCACCCAACCATACATCAACATGTGCCTCCTTGAGTGACATGCAACAAATGCATACACTAACTCACCAGCCACCCATCACCATGGGTACTGTTAGACATACAGCCACATCCACCCATCTCATGCAAATGCAACATGAACAACCCACACAGTGACACCTTACTCACCCATAACCCCTAGACTGCCCACCCCCCAAGAGTGACATGCAGTGAAGGACCATGACACACTTACCCATCATCATGCTGATGGCATCTTTCCAACACATGCATCTGGTCACAGTCAGCATGACACTGAGATGACCCCCAAAAAGAGAAAACTGAGAGGATGTAAACCCAGGAGCACCTTCATAGTATTCTCAATGCCATGATTGCCATCCCCTCATCAACGTGGCAGTGGGACAATGCAGTAAACACTGCCAGGGAAGCAGATTATGCTAAACCTAAGAAGTGAACCAACAATCTCACCGATTGCGCAGAAGGCAGGTGGCCTCATTCTGAGTTGGGTGGTAAGGGTTAACAGGCATTGGTAAGGAGACTGGTGCCGGTAAACCCTTACCGCCCAATTCCGAGGTCCCTTAGCGGGTCCAAGCAGGAACAGCAGGTCTAACCAGCCGTTCCCTGCGGGTCCCGTTAAGGGACCTTGGAGCCGTTATTAGACCCTCCCCCATTCCTATTGAGCCCTATGGGGGCTCAAATGGGAATGGGGAATTGTAAACTGAATGGGAATTTACCGGGTCCACACAGGTCGGTAAGTCCCCATTCTGCCAGACCAGACCCGACCCGACCCGGACCCGGGTTTGGAGGCAGCCATGGCGCTAATAGCGCCATGGCTGCCTCCAAACTCGTAATGACCCCCAGGGTCTTGCAGAAGGCAGAACCTCACTGAGGCAGCTGTCAGACTGGAAGGCAGGGCACTGAGACAACTGGCATGAAACACAGAAGCAGATATGAGAAAGCAATGAGAAACAGGCCAAGGAAAAGCACACACAAAATGGAGCAGGTAACAGGAAAGTGCAAGGGAAGGCAGACTTCACCTGGACTGGATTGAATTGGGTCAAATGTGCATTGAAATGAAGGGAGAATTGATATGCACCCAGCAGCAGTCAACAGTCCCCATAACAGTGACAGTGCACCATGCACAGTATTTGTTCACCATGGCAACCAACAAAGACTGGAAGGTCATGTGTGCCTGGTGTCTCTGGAGAACATTGCATCCCATAGATGTGCAGCAATGCTGTTATGTGTGTGGATGTGTCTTAGGACAGCACCCCCAGAAGGAGAAGAAGGACCAAGATTGGATTGCCAGTGTGGGTAGGAATTACTATTAAAAAATCAATGTATGGGATGTCATGTGGCAGCCAAGACACATGTGAAAAGTTCAATGAAACACTCACAACCACAACCTGAAACATGTGTCACAGCACACAATCAACCGGGCCGTCCACCCTCATGCCAACTCACCAACTAAGGCCCTACAGTGATAGCCCCCGACACCCCCAACTAGGATCATGCAACCATGGTCAACATGTTTGTCTTGAGAAAACATCATGCATAGACACACCAGCCTAACAACACCATGTCACATGCACCCACAAAGCTGGACCCGTACACCCCAAAACAAGTAAAAGAAAAGTGACCCCAAACAGTGTCAAACTATCTGCCAAAAGCCACAACACAAGTGACACCCTGAGTGCCTTTCACCTACCTGCACAGGGTATCCACCTGGCTTGCATCATTGCATCTCACCGGGAAATACATTTTCTAATTGTAAAGACATGCATTGCAACAATTTAAAGATACTGGACATCAATGACAACTCATCTATCGAACAGGAAAATAGACATGCACCACCCAGTGTACAAGGATCACTCAGTGGTAGATGGAGACAGGACACAGAGTGACGATTGACTAGCAGTGGAGTGGAGCAGGAGAGAGAGATGGCCAACAGGAGAAAAGCATTGCAAGGAGGAGACTGTCTTGAACGGAGATGAGGACAAACATGACTGACATCACAGTGGGTGAGGGCATAGCTGAGCCGCCATAGAGAGGAAGATGGAGACATGAACACCTCTTGCAGTAGCATCCTGCTCGGAGAGCACGGAAGCAACAGAGATGGAAAAGAAACACATGTAGTGGGTCATAAAGGACACAATTGGGTGACGGTGAAGGGCAGACTGGCAAAGAATGGCAACATGTGAAAGGTCAATCATCAGCTCTACATCCAAAAAACACTGGCAACACCCACCATGGCATGCAAATCACAAAAAGACCCATGTGCGCTGCATCCCTGCAAATACAGCACTCCAACCACATACCCAGACCCTCCACCAACCAACATACACCCCTGGTCTACAACAATGCAAATGTACCTCTGGACTACATGCAGCTGTTCACTCACCCCAAACATACCACACACCCTGATTGAGACTGTCCCAGTAGGTGTGCATGGATTCCAGGGTGCACTTGCAACTCACACAGGGAGAACAGATGAAGACAAGCTGTGGGGAGTGGACAGTCTCACATATGCTTGGGACCACCATGTGGGCACGTAATATACACTCACTGGCAGTGCTATATGACATAAAGAATGTATAAATACCAAAAAACACCCTGTTGCAGATAACCAACAGAATCAAACACTGTACAAAATGTATCCACATTATGTAACACAGAAGCCATCAATCACGGAAACACATGTGCATATCTGTCTAACCCGACATGTATCAAGTGTGAAAAACATTTCCTGTAGAGTCAATGCACACAAAAGGCCAGAATTGAGTCACCATAGGCTACATCATGAAGCGCTGCAGCAGAGTATGAGGATACAAGTTAATCAATGTGTGTAGTACATGTTGAACAGTGGCATGGCTGGATAGGTCATGAACGTGGCGAAGGGAGTGGATTGGGAAGTAGCACAGGTCAAAGTGAAGTGTGCACAGGGAGTACACCTGCATGACACAGTAGGAAACATGTGGACCGGGGGATTTGATGGGTTGCAGTAAGGCGAAATCATCACGGTCAGTGAGGCAAGCGCTGGAGTACACAAATACACAGGGTGCAGATGCACAGTGAATACATGCCAAAAATCAGTACATACATTCAGACTGAATGAAACACTGCCAATGGGTAGTGTGTGAATAGTGCTGCACAATCACTTCCAATGATGGTGTCACTTATCTAAGTGCATTGACAAAAACAATGCACACGCATAGAAGTGTAACTACACATGCACATACATGCATGTGTACAGACATACATCTGCACAGGCATTCACTGTGACACATGGTAAACCCCCCAGTTCATCAAGATGTGTACTGCATACAAATACCAAGGTGACTAATAACACTGACACAACACGGGAGACAGTGCATATGCTTACCTGCTGACTGAGCTGGCATGATGTGATTCCCTCATCACCTCCACTTGGAACTGTGCTGCCAAATGCGTGAGAGGAGGACCAGTGCCTGGCAGAGGGAATGTGGACTAGTGATGTGAAAGGGTGCAGGGTGGACCTCCCATGGAGTGCAGTCACTGCATGGTTCAGAATCCCTACAACAACATGGGACAATGCATTACAACAGCCATAGTTCATAATCATGCATATAGCACACATGCCTCAAGATTCGCTCCACCCAATTTTACCTGCATATGCCATCCTGTTGACCATGTGGCAACCATGGCAGTTGACCTAGCTCTTGAGAGGTCAACTGCACATCTCAAGGGAGAACAAAAATAAAGAAATAATTCCACCTTTGAAAGGGCAAACCAAAAACACATGCCAACATTCGGGCCAGGTGAATTGGAAAAAAAAAGGAAAAAATCTCCATGCAAAACGCTGGGGAACAAAAAAACAAGAGAAATCTCTGGCCATGGACAGCAAATAAAACACAAATGTCCATCATGGACCGTGGGAAGGGGAGTCCACCCTGGAGGGAGAGGGGTAGGGTGTATGTCAATGTACACATGAGTGGGCACAATAATTAGACAAAAAGAAAAGAAATCCCATCCGGGGCTTATGGACTGCATGACAATGGTGGACCAGGAGGCTGCTAGGACTCCCATCATGCGGCTGATGTGAAGGTGAACGTGATGTTGGAGTCCTAACATGCCGTGCCAAGGCCTGGTCTTCGTGGCAACGGCCAGCAATGACACGGGTGAATTCACCAGCACAGTGAGGTTGGTGAGGTCGCCATGTATTTCCTCATGGATGGCTGCAGAGTCTGTATGCACACTCACCCGTGATGCATTGAGTTGCTCTGATAGTGCCTGCCTGAAGGCATCCATCTCCTTATGGATCAGTGGCTTGTGGCTGAGAGTCTGTCATCGATAGCAGTACTCATGGCCAGCATCGCACGCCTCAGGGCCTCTCTGTGTGCCTGAAGATCTGCCCATCTGCACTTCATGTTGGCCTCCATGCACAGTTTGTGGGAGCGGCATAAGGACCGCATGACCTGCAGTTGTTGCTGTACCAGGGCTACTGGTGGGCTCATGGACTTGGACATCCATCCCCTTAGACAGTTTGTCCAGCACATTTACATGTCAGAAGGCAGCACGTAACATCTTCCGCTCAAACTCTGTCTCCCCAGCCTGCACACAACCCTCACGTGTGTGACGCCCACAGCGGCTTGATGCAAGGTACCTGAAGCCAAATCATAGGAGGGTGGCCTTGCAGCTGTACCCACTGCAGACGGGGGGGACAACCATTGACTGGCCTTGTGGAGTCAGCTTCCCCGCCATAGACCCACAGGCCCCATCTGAACCGACCATTGGGGAACTCACCTATGTCCTATTTGAGGTATACACATCAGCTACAGCATCAAAGCCAGTAAAATCCGAAGAGTCCGGAGAGTCTGCAACAAGACTGAAGATGGTCTGCAGCACCAGTGGTTTCTCATGGCTTACCACACCACATCCTACCCTGGTTGTCTGACGCACCATTAACTCTTCATCCTCCTCTGCATCTGGTGCATTGTCACCTGCACATGGACAGAGAAAGACATGGTGAGCCATGTTCAAAGAGACAACAATGCTTCAAAGCACACTCTAACAACAAATGGCAGGCTGCGCACCCATCAGACATTATGCATTCAAACACTTTGATCAGTAAGCAACAGATGCATGGAATGTTCTGACTAGTGAACCCCCCGTTCATGTCCATATGTCCATGCCAGCGGTGGCCTAATTGAATTGACTTTCAACAGTGGCGTAAAAGGTGAGGAAAGGGAAAAAGCCCATGAGAAGGTACAGCTGAAAGTGGGCCTTCTAGTCAAGGCCCGTGAAGTACAGAGAGATGGAGAGTGGATTGGACGATGTAAACAAGGCCCACTGAGCCACAAAAGGGTGAGAGGAGTGGGCCCATGGAGTGAGGTCAGAGTGTTGGAGGGTAAGAGGGAGCAGACATCACAATGAGTAGGCTCTCTGTGTCACTAGAATTGAGGCATTGGATATGTGGTCTGTCAAAGGCAACCCATAGGAGAAGATGACAAATGGATCATGCAGCTCTGCATGACATGCCGGGAAAGTTGAACTTTGTTTGCATGCACCTGTTAAGCAATGCAGAGCGGCACGCAACAAGAATGTAACACTCAACAGGAAATGTAGGTGTCTCATGGTGCCCATGTACTGGGAGAGTACCCTGTGGGGGATGTGTATTGTCACACAGACATGTGCCACTAATGTCTGCCACACGGGGTACTCCCAGTATGATGGCCGTTTGACATGAGTCTGTACGTCACATGACATGCTTTACCCAGGGCTCTGATACAAATGCAGGCAGATGTGCCAATACACAAATGATGTGGGTGATGCATGACTGGCAAAACACAGAATGCACAATCATGGCCACTCACTTGATGTGTGCTCAAAATTCTCCAAGCCTCCCATGCCTTGCACCTTTTCAAGGAGGATGAATTGGCTTGTGACCTCTTCATGCAGTATCAGCTGCTCCTCCTCTGTTGGGCCCACTCCAGTTACTAGTACAGAGGACAGGTTGACACTCAGTTTGTGTTTGGTGTGACGGGTGAGATCATTCCAGTGCTTCGTAACCTGTTCAACAGTGCACATCTCCACCTCTAAGGCATTGATCTGGTCCATGACACAATGCCAATGCACCATACGTTGTGCGGGTGTATGTATGCTTCCCGCATACAGCCACATATCACAATGATGATCGGTCACATAGTCAATGAGGATGTGGAGCTCCTCATTAGTGAAGTTAATCTTCCTCTGTGGGCCAATGGCCTGTGCCGTGTCTTGGGGTTGAGCCTCTTCCTGCTGTGCAGGGCGTCCCTTCCTGCCACGAGTGACACAAGGTGTTGGTGCTGACCATGTCTGGCTGGAACCGCATTGGCATCCAGGTGCCCGGGCCACCTGTGGACTGGGGCCTGCCATGTCCTCATGGGGTAGGGGCAGATGTCTCGACACCACATCCCTTACTCCCTGAGGCTGGGGCAGGTGTCTCTACACCACGTCCTGACCCTTTAGATCTGGGATAGAAGTTTCATCACCATGTCCCAAATCCCGCCTGTTCTCTTTCCCTCTTGGGGCCTTTTCACTCATGTCACAGGTGTAAGGGATGAATGGAAGGCACACAAAGTTACTGTCTTGGACAATATGAGTAAGGGAAGAGTCTACATGATGTGTGACATATATGTGTGGTCCAGCAAGTCTGAAATGTACCCCAAAATGATATGGTATGCGATACACAGTGCCAACTGGAAAAACAAAAATTGCATCCACGATATTCAGAACCTTCTGAACAATTTGAAAAGTGGTACGTGACACGCAGTGGCACCGCCAAACATATAAAGTGCATACGCAAAATAAAAAAAGTGGTATGCAATACACAGAGGCACTCAGAGATACAAAAATTGCATACGCGACACACCGTAGGCCTAAAAAAGTTAACAAAAACATGCACGTATGCGCAGAGGCAAACCTCCCCCAAAGAAAAATTAGTATGCGGTTCCTGAAGCGAAGGATTTTGTAGCACAACAAAAAACATCTGTGAAACTCGTCAGGATTGTAACCATCACATATAAAACTAGTGATGCGCGTTGCGCGACTTATATTGCCTCGTCATTTCCATGAGCCGCATATGTGTGCAGTGTCACCCCACACAGGACATAACTTACGTGCTATCAGCCTTTACTTGCTATCGGCAGCTGTGGATGCAAGACGCACACCACTGTTCCTCCTGCCTACCTGATGCTGAATTTGCCTCCTCTGGCCCTGTTTTGCCTCAGTCATTCCAATAGTGCCTGCTTGCAACCACCACTGTCTTGATGTGTCAGCTACCTCCCTTTTTCTTGGACACCTGTGTTGGACCTGCAACCACCTCTTCTTTACTTGCCAGGACATCCACCTCTACACCACCGAAGCTCCACAGAACCTACCCAGGACCCAAGAAATGAACTGCTCTCAGATCATCACATATCGATGTCTCTCTCCCTGGGCCAGCTGGCACGTGCGCTGCTCTCAGGTGGTCGATGTGCACTGGCACATTCACCTGCACCCTTCTGCACTGCAACCTCTGTGCCCCAGTCATCCTCCGAGGGCCTTCCATGCCAGTTTTCATCATGGCCTCCTTCACTCTTGTCCTACCCACACCACCCAGTCTTGTGGCCTGCACGTTCCTGCCTAAGGTGAAAGTCCTGGAAAGTACAGTAGAAGTGGTTGCGGTGCCTGCACACGCATCTACACAGGAACAGGCATTAGTGAGGCAGCTGACACAGTGCTAGTAGTGTACCCCCTTCATGCAACATCCAGATGGCTGGGATTCATGTGCACGGTACTCTAGGCCAGGCAGACACACGATAGGAGAGTCCAGAGGCAATTGTCATACAGCCAGACCACATCAGGGAGGCAAGCAACACAACAAGGTTTGGACACCTGGCAGGAAGAGTGTCACCGCTTTCCATAATTGGTGTGCTTCAGGATAGAGTTGTGGATGCAGCTGATGGCAGAGATACAGCAGACTAGGATTGCATGGGTTGCCAGTGCCAGGGCAGAGGCAGTGGAGAGAAGGACACAAAGGTGGGTTGACATCCTGGAGGAGACTTGCAGAGATGTGGGAGAGGAGGATGAGGAACAGCCTGCAAGCCATCCAGGACAAAACAATCGCCAGCCTCCAAGTGGAGGACGAAGAATCCAATTCTGTCTTTCATTGGGTGGTTTTGTTTTTTTGTTAATTTTTTCGAATGGACATTTCTCCCTTTCTACATAGTATTTTTTGCTAGTGTAAATATTGTCAATATAGTTTCTCGTTATTCATCACACAGTTGTTGTCTATTTGTTCATGTGCTGCATGTGGTTTACTTTGATTTTGCTATGCATTTGTTGTGTGATTCTCATGTGGGTTGGGTGCCAAACTGGAGGTGTGGCATACACTCATAAATTATGCAGGGTGGGTCTGCCTCACAATGCATGGACACCCACCAACACACTTCAGCTCCCAAACAGTGTGTGCTCTCATGTCATGCAGCACATCTGCCACTGTGATGCTTCTTCATCACATGTGAGTTTGGTTATATGTGGCTTTACACATCATCCATCTACTTGGCTCTCAGTCACTTGATTAATTGATTGTTGTTTTCTATTATGCACTGACATTACATGTGACTCTGCCCTGTCAGTGATGCATTGGACTAGTGTCCTTCTTAGGTCATTCACCTACGAAAGTTTGAGGCAATTGCAATGGCACATGTGCACAATGATACATCAAATTTCTTCACATTGCTTTCCTGTGTGACATGTATATGGTGCTTTCACTGTTTAGCTGCTGCTAAATTCAGCTTTCCTGTTGCTGTGCCACTGGTTGTGATCTATCAGGGAGTCCTGTGATGAGCTATAAACATGGATTCTGCATCAGTGCACCTAGTTGGTGGGTATATGGGTGAGTATGTGTCCAGAGTGAATCTTGTTGTTGTTAGGCCAGCCAAGTTGAGGTAAATTGTTGTTCAATATTGCACTGGTAGGGGATGATGTGGCAGGGCCAGGCTGAGTTGATGTCGGAGGTGAGGGGGGCTGATGAGTGGTGTCAGGACTTGAGGGGGCTGCCTGGGGCGGTGGTGGAGGTGTGGGGGCTGTTGGGTGATGTCAGGGCTTTTTGGAGATTGCCTGGGGTAGTGCCAGAGGTGTGGGGGCTGGTGGGAGGTTTCAGGACTTGAGAGGGCTGCCTGGGGTGGTAGTGGATGTGAGGGGTGCTGTGGGTGGTGTCAGGACTTGAGGGGGCTGTCTGGGGTAGTGGTGGAGGTGAGGAGGGCTGGTGAGTGGTGTCAGGACTTGTTGGGGTTGCTGGGGGGTAGTGTCAGAGGTGAGGGTGTATGGTTGGTGGTGTCAGGCCTTGAGGGGGCGGCCTGGGTACTGTCAGAGGTGAGGGGGGCTGGTGGGTGGTGTCAGGACTTGAGGGGGCTGCCTGGGGTAGTGTCAGCGGTGAGGGGGCTGATGGGTGGTGTCTGGACCTGAGTGGCATGCATGGGGGAGTGTTGGGGGTGGGGTACTGGTGGGTGGTGTGGACCTGAGGGGCATGACTGGGGGTGGTGGCAGAGGTGAGGGGGCTAGTGGGTGGTGTCTGGACCTGAGGAGCATGCCTGGGGGTGGTATCGGAGGTGAGGGGGAGTGGTGGGTGGTGTCTGGACCTGAGGGGCATGCCTGGGAGTGTTGTTGGAGGTGATGCGGGCTGGTGGGTTGCGTCTGGTCCTAAGGGGCATGCCTGGAGGTTGTGTCAGAGGTGATGGGGGCTGGAGGGTGGTGTCTGGACATGAGGGTAATGCCTGGGGGTGGTGTCAGAGGTGAGGGGGGGCATTGGATGGTGTCAGGACTTGAGGGGTCACCTGGGGTGGTGGTGGAGGTGAGGGAGGCTGGTGGGTGGTGTCAGGACTTGAGGGCTGTCTGGGGTAGTGGTGGAGTTCAGAGAGGCTGGTTAGTGGAGTCAGGACTTGCAGGGCTTGCCTGGGGTAGTGGCAGGGGCAAAGGGGGCTGGTGGGTGGTGTATGAATCTGAAGGGAATGCTTGGGGGTGGTGTCGGAGGAGGGTTGCTGGTGGGCAGTGTCAGAACTTGATTGGGCTGCCTAGGCTAGTAATGGGGGTAAGGGAAACTGGTGGGTGGTGTATGGACCTGAGGGATATGCCTGCGGAAGGTGTCAGAGGTGAGGGGGGCTGGTGGGTGGTGCCTCTACCTGAGGGGCATGCCTGTGGGTGGTGTCATAGGTGAGGGGGCTGGTGGGTGGTGTCGGGATTAAGGGGGCTACCTGGGGTGGTAGCGTAAGGTGAAGGGGCCTGGTGGGTGGTGTCAGGACTTGAGGGAGCTATCTGGGGTAGTGGCAGGGTGACTGGGGCTGGTGGGTGGGGTCAGAACTTCAGGCCGCTGCCTGGGGTAGTGACAGAGATGAGTGGGGCTGGTGGGTGGTGTCAGGACTTGAGTGGACTGCTTGGGGTAGTGTTGGAGGTAAGGGGGGCTGCCTGGGATAGTGTCGAGGTGAGGGGGGCTGGTGGGAGGTATCAGGACTTGAGGGAGCTGCTTGGGGTGGTAGTGAATGTGAGGGGTGCTGTGGGTGGTGTCAGGACTTGGTGGGCTGCCCGTGGTAGTGGTGGAGGTGAGGAGGGCTGGTAAGTGGTGTCAGGACTTGAGGGGGTTGCCGGGGGTAGTGTCAGAGGTGCGGGTGTATGTTTGGTGGTGTCAGGCCTTGAGGGGGCTGTCTGGGTAGTGTCAGAGGTGAGGGGGGCTGGTGGGTGGTGTCAGGACTTGAGGGGACTGCTTGGGGTAGTGTCGGTGGTAAGGGGGCTGGTGGGTGTTGTCAGGACTTGAGGGGGCTGCCTGGGGTAGTTTCAGAGGTGAGGGGGTCTGATGGGTGGTGTCATGACCTGAGGGGACTGCCTGGGGTACTGTCGGAGGTGAGGGGGCTGGTGGGTGTTGTCAGGACTTGAGGGGGCTACCTGGGGTAGTGTCAGAGGTGAGGGGGGCTGGTGGGTGGTGTCAGGCCTTGAGGGGGCTGCCTGCGGTGGTGGCAGAGGTGAGGGGGGCTGGTGGGTCAGGTCAGGACTTGAGAGGACTAGCTGGGGTAGTGGCGGAGGTGAGAGGGGATGGTGGGTGGTGTCAGTGCTTGAGGAGGCTGATGTGCAGTCAGGGCATGTGCCAGCACTTTGTGTACGGTGGGAGCAGAGTGAACGGTTTGCAGGGGTGCAATCCAATAGTTACGTTGGACCTCAGCAGAGTAGCTGGGGTGCAGCTATTACTTACATGCGACCATCGCGTAGAGTAGCTGGGGTGCAGCTGTTACTTATGTGGGACCTCGCGCAGAGGAGCTGGCGTGCAGCCCTTCCTTACTTACGTGGGACCTCGAGTAGAGTAGCTGGACTTGAGCGGGCTGCATGGGGTAGTGGTGGAGGTGAGGAGGGCTGGTGAGTGGTGTCAGGACTTGTTGGGGTTGCTGGGGGGTAGTGTCAGAGGTGAGGGTTTATGTTTGGTGGTGTCAGGCCGTGAGGGGGCGGCCTGGGTACTGTCAGAGGTGAGGGGGGCTGGTGGGTGGTGTCAGGACTTGAGGGGGCTGCCTGGGGTAGTGTCAGCGGTGAGGGGGGCTGATGGGTGGTGTCTGGACCTGAGTGGCATGCATGGGGGAGTGGTGGGGGTGGGGTACTGGTGGGTGGTGTGGACCTGAGGGGCATGACTGGGGGTGGTGGCAGAGGTGAGGGGGCTAGTGGGTGGTGTCTGGACCTGAGGAGCATGCCTGGGGGTGGTGTCGGAGGTGAGGGGGAGTGGTGGGTGGTGTCTGGACCTGAGGGGCATGCCTGGGAGTGTTGTTGGAGGTGATGCGGGCTGGTGGGTTGCGTCTGGTCCTGAGGGGCATGCCTGGAGGTGGTGTCAGAGGTGATGGGGGCTGGGGGGTGGTGTCTGGACTTGAGGGTAATGCCTGGGGGTGGTGTCAGAGGTGAGGGGGGCCATTGGATGGTGTCAGGACTTGAGGGGTCACCTGGGGTAGTGTTGGAGGTAAGGGGGGCTGCCTGCTATAGTGTCGAGGTGAGGGGGGCTGGTGGGAGGTCTCAGGACTTGAGGGGGCTGCCTGGGCTGGCATATTCAATATAACCACAGATGGATGTTTTTTAATTGATTGTTACCAAGCCCATGGGATGTTTCATTGCTCTATAATTGAACATAGCATTTATTCGATTTCTCAGTACAGTACAATATATTTGTGGGCAGCGACGCAACGACTCTACAAATATGCAAACGTGGCACGAGCTAATATCAGCTAAACACAGTTTTCAGATGGAGAATAACAATTTGCAATAAATAGCACATTTATAGAAAACAGATGACTAAAAACTATTGGTAGTGAGACAATATTGTATTTGAAGTCTTCAAAATAAAGTCTTCTAACTGAACCAATTTCCCTCAAAGGGTCAAAGGTGAATAATTTCCTGCAGCATACGATATCGGGATGTGAAGCAAGTCAACAGACAGACACACATGGAAGCCAGCTGCCTTTGATTGCATTATATAATTTCCTGCAAAGTTACTTTCAGAAGTATGACTTCTAACCCGATGTCTAAATATTTTTTAATGCGCCTTAGGAATTTACACCGAAATTGATACAATTCGAGCCTCCTGGAAATGTTTAATAAAAGAAAAATAAATGCCAAATAAAAATGTCATTCTAAAAATAGCTATGTGTTAATCCAACAACGTATCCTCAGCCATATTGTTTTACATCACGGTGTATAATGTTTGCAGTTCACGTAAAAAGATTTCACTCTATCTTGCTCTGAGTTGACACGCTAGAGTTGGTCTTACAGAAACCTTCCACTGGAGCAAATGCAGGTAGCACTGAGGCAAACATTGGAATGCAATGCCTTGGTACGCAAATGCACTGACACAATATGTTTTTGGTCTAGTGCAACTTATGTCTTGTGCTAATTGCACTTACACTGATGCAAAGTTTCTGGAATGTAGCTCCTTCCTTTCTGCCAAATTATGCTCCCATCATCAACAAAGGTTTCAGTTCTTTGAATATTCATTAGCAGCCATATAGTCTACATGGATTATAGTGCAGGATTAAGTAAACGTTCTCCTCCAATAAAAACTGTTATATCATATTATGCAAACTTATTTAATAAAGCTGCGCAAAAAGGTCTGGGAGCCTGATATGCAAATGGCTAATTCTCCTCTGTGAAAGGTACAGTGAGCTAAAACGTTGTTGTAGTCCCTCCCGAGTGGGTACCTTCCCATAGTACAGGTTATGTGGCCATATTCATTCTCGGTAGAGGGGCTGCCAGACCTCTATGTGAAATGTTTAAGACTTGGGGTTTTTCTCTAAGTTACCCAGGGTAATCCAGATGCAGACCCCTTGCTCACTGTGCTTAGAGGGGCTCAGCTTCACCTCACTGATGAGACCCGACTGGGCTGAAACACGTTTCTGGGTTGCTGTTGGTACTCTTGTTCAAAGGAGAATTTCCTGGCATTTCGATGCTGGACTGCACTTGTGGGTGAGACAAAGGGCCTCATTACGACCCAGGCGGTAAGGGGTTTACGGCGCCGTAAACAGCGCCGACCCTTACCGCCTGAGTACGAGGTCCCTTAGCGCCATGGCGAATTTAACACCTGCTTTTAGCAGGTGTTAAAATCCATGGCGCTAAGGGACCATGGAGTTAATTACGCCACCGTAATTTACGGTGGCGTAATTAACGCCTTCCCCACTCCCATTATGCCCTATGGGGCAAAAATGGGAATGGGGAAGGGTAAATGGGGATTGGGGACTTACCGCCCCGCCAAGGTCGGAATGGGGCGGTAAGTCCGCCAACCACCATGGCGTAAACGTAGTTTACGCCATGGTGGTAAAGTCACGGCCCAGGCGGTAACTTACCGCCTGGGTCGTAATGAGGCCCAAAGACAGATATGCAAATGGATATTTCTGCTCTGTGAAAGGTACAGTGAGCTAAAACTTGGTTGTAGTCCCTCCCGAGTGGGTACCTTCGCATAGAACAGGTTATTTAGCTGTGTTAATTCTCGGTAGACGGGCTCCCAGGCCTCTATGTGATTTAATAAAGCACTTTTTATGCTCCTGCTGGGCCGACGTATGCACTACTGTGACAGTTGTACATGAGGCCCCCTTTTTTGTACATCAACATTTTGACAGGTGGGAACACTCTCTTCATGTTCCTAGCCCGCCCCCTTTTGATATGGGATGGATACAAACTTGACATAATTCTAATATAAAATTGATATCAAAGATATCTATGCTATATGAAATGTATATGTTTTAATATAAATTGTGTTTCTAGTATTATTTCAAAAGGATATAAAGTGAATATAAATTTTATTAAAAAATTATATGAAGTGAATATCACATTTATATAAAAAGGTGGCTGGGAGCGTGCGTCTGCGCTGCCGCCTTTTTGCAGTCGAAGTGAGTTGTGAAGAGAGAGACTGTGAATGTTAGGACTTGGTGTAGTGACGCAGTGATGACGCAGGAGTGGGTTTGGCCTTTAAGGCGCAAGGAACTGGGTATGAATTTTATACCGAAAAGATCTTTAAAGAGTAATTGATATTAATTTATATTGATTTTAATAGTTTTATGTTATTTGCACATAAAGTTGGCGTACATTTGATAAGAGTGTTATAATAAATGTTTTATAAACTTTATAGATATTTTATATTATGTTTATATAAAGGAGGCATGCATTTGATACGCCCTTAATACATAATATATGAATTGGATATATTTTAAGAATTTTAAGAATGTTTGAAATCAAATTTGATTGAAAGAGATGGCTTAATGCTTGAATGACAGCGTTGGCGTGCTATACAACCCGGATATATAACTTTTGCCGTGGGATGGAAAACAGAACCCTTTGTGTGCTTTACAGGGGCTATTCAGGAAATAGCTATTATGAACAGCTACATTTATGATGAGAGGAGAACACACCTAGGAAGCCCTTTGGGTTTTATGGTGTATGATAGGATGGAAGATGCTCAGTATTTGATGGCCGGCTATGAACCTGTGGTTGTGGAGCAGCCATTTGCATGCCGATGTGAGCTCTGAAGACAAGAACTGTGAATCTATGACTCTTCAGGCTGATCCAGCGATGAAGCCGTAGTCTGATTCCGTCCCAGAGGCCTTGATGAAAAACAGGGTCATGTGTGTGAGGGATCGAAGAAGCTGACTGCGGCAGAGCCTATCAATATTTATTATGCTTGCTGTTCAAATCAACTTGAGAACCTGGTGTATTTTTAAAGTAGCATGTATAAAGCCTGTCATTTTCTGATGGAGACCGTCAGCCTTAAAGACAATGGGCCTCATTAGAGATTTGTGGTAATGGAAAAACGATGCCAGTAAGGGAATACCGGCACTGCATACTGCTCCGGCCTATTACGAGTCGACAACCCGGTATCAGCGCCACCGCTGAGTCCGTGCTCCCCCGTATCGGCATGCGGGCGGGCTCGCGGCTCTTCGGGCCGGCTATACCAGGATGCCGCTAACAGGAGGATATCACAAGTCACGCGGACATGTAACTACCAGTATCATGAAGGCGGTAATAAGGGATACCGTGATGCTGGCATCACCAGCATTGCATATCACCCACTAACAGAATGTGCAGTTACCAACTGCCACAGGTGCACACAATCAGCACAGGCGGAGGCACTGGAGTCTGGCCCAACACAAAAGGAGCACACCCACACACCACACCCCTTCCCACACCAAAATGATCCCACTTGCAGTTGGGATATTGGGGCTGGAGGACATGCTTGCATTGCTACACCATGAGCAACAACTACAACAGGCACCACAGAGGAGACGCAGGAGGAGAATGAGGGTGATACAGGTGCAGCAAGTGCCACCAGTGCAGCCATTGGAACCACACAGGCAGGCTCCAATCCCTCGCATCAGAGCCAGTACTTTCAACCTAAACCCTGAGCAGATCCACACCCTGTACCGCCAGGACCGGAACACCAAGACCACCATTGTGGACATGATACACGATGACATTGTTAGCCTGATTGAAATACACATCGCCATCCCCCCCTCTACTGAAGGTAGTGTCTGTGCTCCACTTCCTGGCCACATGCACCTACCTGCACACAGTGGGGCATATGCATGGCATATCACAACCTTTTTTTTCACGCATGCTGACCCAAGTTCTGGATGCCCTCCTGAAGCACTGAAGCAACTATAAATCCCTAGCACGGACTGCCATGGAGATCTCCGACACAAAAATGGGCTTCCATGCACTGGCAGGCTTGCCAAATTGTATTGGTGCCCTCAACTGCACCCATGTGGAATTAGTGGTCCCACATGCCATGGAGGTGGTGTACCGCAATCGTAAGCTATACCACTCCGTCAATGTGCAGATGGTATGTGACTCCAGCAAGTTCATCACACATTGTTGTGCCCAATATCCCGGATCAACTCATGATTCAATGGTGCTGCGGAACTCCATGCTACCATGCTACATGGAGCGACATGCTGGACGATGTGCCTGGCTGCTAGGTAAGTTGCATGCCAGGCACATGGCACTGTAATGGGGGATGGGAAATGCACACACCACCTGGGTGTGATTGGTGTGGTGACTGGACAATGCCCATACTGCAAAACACTGTGCTCCAAAGCATCCCAAACTGAACATGACACCTAAACCTCATAGAAATGATGGAAGCTGAACACCAATGACAATATGCCTGACTTGCAACCAGCCCACATCCCACAACACGTCCACTGCACATCATCAGACCTTACCCTCGGTAACACAATGCAGCGACATGCTGTGAGTATGCACAATGTAAATGACCGCAGCAGAACACAACACAGGACATGCATCCATGAGTATGCACAAATCAATTCCACCAAGGGAATACACTGCTTATCACTGGCCCACCAACACAGTAGCACTGCATGTTACCATGGGAATCATAAGCACTGAATGACTAATCATGATGAGACTTGTGCCAATGCTGCTAGCAAAAACATACAAATCACTCCACATCACATAGATGATAGCAAATACAGCGGTAGGCATCCACAGTGCACGAACCACAGCAAGGAAGTGGACACCCTGCATCATCAGGACGACGCAACCCACACCTCTAGACCATGAACAGCACTCATTGTGGCTAGTTAATATGTGTGCATACATCCAGGGACATGTGCATGTGAACAGCAAATAAATGCAGGCATGAGAGTGATAAGTTCCTCACCCCTGTCCGGAACCCGCAGAACATGCACAAAAAGGACTACAATCGGGCCCATACCCGTACCCGTGTGGTGATCGAGCAGACCTTTGGCCTGTTGAAGGCACGGTTTCGCTGCCTCAGCAGGTTGGGTGAGGCACTCCTGTACGGGCATGAGAAGGTGGTCAAGATCATCATGGCATGTGCCATGCTGCACAACATGTGCATCCGACGGAACATGCCTCTGCCCCCTGACTTTGAACAGCAACCACCAGGTGAGGATGAAGATGATGAAGAAGAAGGGGGTGCACATTAGCCAGGTGGCGATGCACAGCAGGGACGTGCTGTGTGCCAGTCTGTGATAGGCCAATATTTCACAAGACACATGGATGCAGAGCGTGCCATGGATGTGGGACTCTGGCTATGGGTGTGGGGGTTCATGGACACTGTGCACTGTAAACTAATAAAGCACACATACACAATAACCAATGTCCAGTCATATGATTTTTTGGTACACAATGGGTGTATTGAACAGGTAATATGAACAAAGTGCTTTAACCCTCCACCTCACACACACACTCCCCCTAGCCCTCCACCCACAACTCCCCCACACACCGCCTACTACTCCCTCCACAACTCCCCCACACATGGTGTGCAATGGTATGCAACATGAGTCTGATTTAGTCTGGACATGCAGGCTGCCCCTGCTACTTGTGTCCTCTATCGGCCTCCGGGGGCAGCATGTCAGTGCGCCGCGTGGTGCCCGGTGACCTGCGCAGGGGGCTCATCTGGGTGGAGCTGGCTCATGACACCGTGCCCACATGATCCACTTTCGGGGTAGGATGCTGAGCCTCCAAGGCATCGGCAATCCTGGCCAGGACCTGCCTCACTGCCGACAGCTCCTCACATATGGGCATGGTGCTTGACTCAGTGGCCCCCTTCATGGCCGCAGTGTTCTCACGGGCCTCCTGTCTTGTCAGGGCACCATCTGAAATGTACTGTTCAAGAGCCCTGTCAGCTCCTGCTGCTGCCCGTCCATTTGTGCCATGTGCCACTCTCGGTCCCGGACCCCTGCAGAGGTGGACAGGACATCTGCCAAGGGGCCCAATGCAGGTGGGTTCTCTGTGGGGCTCCAGGCTTCTGGTATTGCATCTGCTCCAGATTGGTCGAGCGTGGTGCTGTTGGGGGTGCTCATTGTGGTGTGCGGGGGTGTTGTCCTGTGGCTGGGTATGCCTACCACTTCCGCTGACAGATTGTCGTCCTCAGGGACACATACCTCTGCCTGGCACTGTCCTTCATCGCCACTCTGGGGTGCTGTGGCAGCTGCCTCCCCCACAGAGCTGTTTGCAGCAGACAGGGTCCCATCTGCCACTGGCTCAAGTTCAGTGGATTCCACCGGTATAGCCAATGTTGGTATTGCGGCTGTCCTTTGCCATCCCTGTGACTTGCCATCCTGTGTCAGCGTTGCCTTTGGTGGCTGTTGTTGCTTGCCTAGGCCCTTAGATTTTGAAGGCCCTGCCCCTGGCCTTCTTTGATGGAGTCGTGGCCTGTGCAGCTGTGTCCTCAGCATCGCTGTCAGAATCTGAGCCTGTGGGGGACCGAGAGAAGGACGGCATCAGTGATGGCTGTACATGCATCATGGATACATTGGTATTATAGCAGTCGAACACATTTGATGATTTGCTGTCTTGGAGTTGTAACATACAGGTTGCTTGCTATATGGGGGGGTTATTCAGGCATATGTCTGCTTCACACATGTGTAAGGTGGTGTATGCTGTCTGACATGCCTTTGTGTTGTTGACTGCGTGCATTGTGACACATGCCGTTTCGCTGTTTTTGGGGTGTGTCTCAGGTATGGCATTGGCATGCTGCATGCATGTAGAAGTAACGGTGCTGGGGACAGAATCTAGGCAGGGATGTGTCCATGTGTGTGTGATGGCCCATGCATTGGCTCATGTCACTGTCACAGTTGTGGCCCATCAACATACTTTGCATGCCAGTGATTTGTGTGGACACTCACCTCCATCTGCTGATGACGACACTCCATGCTCCATGTCTCCCACTCCCTCAATCGCCTCCATGCCTGCTTTATGGGAGAGTTGGACCCATCACCTGTAGCCAGACCCTGGCTCCGATTTGCAGATAGGATATTGCGCACATGGAGGCACAGGTCATCCCACCTTTTTTTGACATCCTTGACGGTGCGGGGGGAGGTGCCGACCGTACTGACCTTATGGGCCACTTCCTCCCATATTTATTTTTTCTTTAGCTGGGCCGGTCACCTCAGTCTCCATTCTGGGCCAGAGTGTCTCCCAGCATGTTTAACTCATCCTCGGAGAAACTCTCCTTTCGCTGGCAGGATGCCCCTTTTTCAATGGCCTTTGGCATTGTGCTGGAGGTGTAGCTGGAGATGTAGCTCGTGTGGTGTGGATCCAGGTCCTGTATCTCGAGGTTTGCAATGGATTTTGTTTTTCAAACTGGCCACTGTGTCATTTCCTGTTTCGGCGCATTGATGTTACTTCCGGTACCGGTATTGCCGGGCCCGGTATTGCCGGACCCGTTATTGCCGGTGCCCATTATTTAGGGGTGGACGAAGGCAGAGTAGGTGTCAGCGATTTGCATGATGCTGCTAACGGGGTTTTAGGGTCATTTACGGCATGCCGGTACAGACGAATACGTGCGTGCACGCATTCTCGTAATCGGCCGCTGTTAGCAGCGTCAGTGCTACCCGGATGCGGTATTGCCTCCATGCCGGCAAGGTTTGCTTTTGACCGCAAATCTCGTAATGAGACCCAATGGCATGCAGACATTATGGATTTGAGACAGTTTTGGTGTTTGCTATATTCTAGCCATCATTAATGTTCCATCAAAATACGCCTATGTTGAGACTTTAAAGAACAAGATGGGCCACACCATGGCAGCAGATTTTAAGAGCATATTTAACAAAGGCAGAGTCCCCGCTAAACTACTTATGGAGTTTTTAAATAACCTGCTGCAGATTCTTCTAAAGCAACACAGGGTGCATCACTTTGTAAAACACTCTGAAGTCAAAGCCTCTATTGTAGAATGTTTTATGCGCACATTTAAACACGGCTCTGGTGATTTTTTATGGCTAAAATGCCTTTAGAGATGTTGAGGTGCTATCCGCATTTATTTATAAATGTATATAACAACATGCATCATAGATCTATTAAAACCAACCAAGCTGGTGTAACACAGATGAATTCTTTGGAGGTCAGGAAAAACAATACATTGGGAGACTTTTTGAAAAAAGACAAAATGTACCCCCCTTAAAAAGGGGGTCTGAAAACACAAGGCATCTTTACAAAGGGGTATGAGCAGAATTACAGTGACAAGATCTTTATTATAGATGCAGTGGAAGGGTCTTTATATATACAGATTAATTAATTATTTGGCAGATAATGTTCAAGGTGTTTTTTACAGGGAAGAGATCCAAAAAGTCAGTAAAGACCAGCAGCAAGTTTATGGAATTGAAAAAGTCATAAAGAGTAAAGGTTGGAGTGCCAAGAAGAACTATCTAGTTAAATGGCTAGGGTGGCCTGACATATTCAGCAGTTGGGTCCCAACAAAATACTTAGAGATCATGGGTGTGTAACAGTGGGTTTGAAATGGAGTCTGCAGATTTTTATATTATGCTTCCCAGCAACACTCCAGCTGAGACATTTCCAGACAACAAAATATCCAACTTTTCTTTGAAGCTGAACAAACCCGTAAATCTGGAAGGTAGTTGGCGATGTCACTCACTGAAGTTCAGTACGTCCAACATGGGATATTCCAGGGGTAGCACCTTTCCTCATTAAATGAACAGACCCTGCGCAGCCCTGGCCGGGTGGATTTCCTGAGGGACATTATGAAAATATACAGGAGCTTGTGAAAGTCATCAACAAAGCTGTATCAAATGTACCTGACTACAGCAAAACAAAGTTACATCTAGACCCGCAGCAGAGGAAGGGTTTTCTATAGGGCCCAGATCCTTCTGTTAGGTTTTCAACAGCAGGGAGACTATGCAACATATTGGGGACTATGGAACACATTGGACGCAAACAACTATTAGATAATACATGTGCTGACATTAACAGTTTTTTTTATAGCTTATTGCTTTACAGCAAAATCGTGGATTTTCAGTGGGTGGGGGATAACTAATCCTCGCTACGTAGAACATTCAATACAACAAACCCTATTATGTTCCCATACATAAAAAACATTTTTACACCATCAACATTCAGAAAAGAAATCACTGAGGGCAGTTTGTATCATTTAAATATGGATTAATCTGGCTGTGGTTGCACTTTAGACCTCTCCAGCTGAAGGACTAATAAAACAGTGTTACAATGG
This sequence comes from Ambystoma mexicanum, assembly GCF_040938575.1. NCBI lineage: Eukaryota > Metazoa > Chordata > Amphibia > Caudata > Ambystomatidae > Ambystoma > Ambystoma mexicanum. The sequence goes on from NC_090937.1 coordinate 1,290,774,512, forward strand.
CTGTGGTAAAGAACTATGGAGACCCCGGGGCCTATATGGAATGTCACATAAACCAGGCTGGTTACGGCGATCAGCCATATTTCAACGGAACCCCGTAATGTATGGTGCAGGACTCTGCTGTATTTTTTTTAAGTCTTTTTAGATGCGCAACGCCCTTTCTACATTGTAACTTTGAATTAGCTAAACAGAACATGATAACGACAGCCAGCAATATTTCAAAAGATGTTGTGGGAATCCTGACAACGGCGATTGCTGAGCGGTTCGCCAAGCAGAAAAAGGAGGGTCCGAACTGATCAGGCCTCATTTATAAAACACATAGGAGCGTTAAGAGGAAGAGGTCTGCGTCCCTGCTGCATGGCCCCCCGAAACCCACCAGAAAAAGCAGATAAAAAATGCAAAGTCGAATAGGAAGAAAAAGCGTGTTATTTCTAAAAGACACAGGGCAGTGATATTTTTTATATAAACTAGGAGCTTGATTGCTTTATTGTACCCCCGACACAGACCATCATTGATAACAGTTTCTTTATCAAGGTATTGCCTCTGGTGGTTCTATTCCTGTTAACCCCCATAGAACTTTTTTGTATCGGCTCGACCAACATGTATCTGGATTTGAACGATATGGTGCTACATCTAACCTGTAAAATAACAAAGGTGGATGGAACAAACATCATGGCTACACTACGAGTGGGCACAATCGCTTACCTGATAGCCACCGTGTTTAATCAAATGATGACACAGAGCGATAATATCCACGCCTACAGGGCCTATATAGAGAGCCTGTGAAATGATGGCCATGATGTCCTGGATAAGCAGCTCTCAGTGGATCACTTTTTTCATGATAATGCAGGGCATTTTGCAAACACCGCTCTGGACGGTGAAATCAAGGGATTCGCGAATAGAGCCCATCATGCCAGGACCTGTAGAGTATTTGATTTACTAGGCCATCTACATGCTTACTTTTTCTATCAGGATAATCTATTGATCAACAGTGTTGATCTTAAAGTGAAACTATCCAGAAACAGATATGCTTTTTTGCCTCATGAGCGGGGACACCGAACAATACAAAGATGTCAGTCATCCTATCAGCCAGTTTATTAATTAAACGTGTAAGCATCTCTCCAACTACTAGACTGGCATATGCAGAGGTGCTGCAGATATCCAACATGAAGTAAACTGTGGACAGAGTCACTCTTAAAGTCTTCAGAAATCCTACCAGTAGCCATGGTACCAGTCAAGACAACCTGTTTCTCGGGCAGCTCCCAACAATAATCATCATGGGAGTTGTTGAAACAATGGCACTCAGTGGGACATACTATAAAAACCCATTCAAGTTCAAATGTGGTAACAATAACTATGCAGCGCTACATAAGGACAGTGTTCTGATTACTGCCAAAGCAAACACTCCCAATTTTGGACTTCCAAACATAATCAAAGAATACATAGGACTGGTGGCTGTCACAGGAAAGAAGATGCTTGATGAACCGGTTTCATTCACATGCAACAAGTATGCTCTTGCCTATACCCTACTGGCCTTTGATCTAAGATCCGATAACGCTTCAGCAGGGCATTTCAACCTTATGCGGAGCACAAGCCTATGCGCTGAAATAATATTTCAAAGAAACCTAACCGCCACACACTCCCTGCTAGTGTGAAGCGTGTTTGATAATGTTCTCGAAATCAACACACAAAGAAACATACTTCCTGATATTTAATGGATATTCTACGGATAAAAGGATTCACGAGTAAGCATAGTCCCAAGTGCCTACCCAGAAATCGCCCGGTTAGCGTGGTGTTGAACACCGATCCGCAGGCCCGGGCTGGAAGACATTGGATAGCTTTGTGGCTGGAGGTAGATGTGCTAATAGTGTTTGACAGTTTGGCACACTTCCTGCAACTCCCCATAAATGTCATAGTTTTAACAAACTAAGTAAGAAGCATAGCAAAGTATTTGCTTTATATTACTGTGCCAGTTCAAAACTCTAAAGACATGATCTATGGTCAATGCTGTACATTCTTTATCAGTTAAAGGTCAGAATGGAGATTGCTGTTGGTTGTTTTGCAAATGTATTCGAGAAATTGCATGCAAAATGATCAAATGATAACCAGATTTGTTAACAAGACGTTACCTAAAGTGTATAGATCTCACAAAATGTTTACAGTGTGTCAAAAATGTAAATGTTGATCATCTATACGGTGATACATGTATCAATAAAAGAGTTTTTTTTAAACATGCATTGTGCGTTATCATACATACTTAATTTTATAACATAATAAAGAACCAGTCGGTTTTATGAATTGAAAACATTTATTGATAAAAAAAGACAAAAACAAGAAAGAAAAAAGTCATACTTCAACCATCTCAATACAAATAGAAAATAAACATATACATTCAACAATGGGGGCCCCCCCGCATTATTCAGATAACCATATAGGCCTGTCGTGTCTTTGGCGTGGCCTCAACATTTCATGAATGCCGGGGTGGGTAAAGATTCCTTAAACCAGCTGGTATTCCATTCCTTTTCAGGACTCGGGGAGCGGGAACTTCTTATAGTCATGACTAAAGGACAGTGTTGTTGGCAAGGAGTTGCGGAACCACCAGTTTTTAGTTGCTCCAGAAGGCCTTGTTGGGCTACATTACCCACAACAGAGGTCGGAATATTTAAATCAGTGACTGTTTGCATGAATTCTTTCCAAATGATGGGGGAATTTATTATAGCAGTGGGGTGTCGATTTGTAACAACCCATACTAGATTTTGCAGGTTCGAGCTACTGACAAGCCTGCCTCTGTCGATAAACTTTCCCCTATCGGTCCATGCGGCCAAATCCTTAGCAAGTTTCATGTTATCTAACAATAGTTCCGCATTAGGGTTAGAGCATTTTCTAAGAGTGCTCACCACATCAGCCACAACCGTATCTACCTCTGGTAGAGCCGTTACACCTCTAGATTTCTTCAGGCGGAATGTATAAAGTTAGTTTTCATTTTGTCTGCATCCCCCGTTGAGCGTGGTTTAAGTATTTATGTAGAATATTCGTATGAAAGTCCTCTTCATCATGCAATGCTAAATCTGGCCTGTTTAGACTGAATTTTGACTTCGTTTCCGAGTCAAAATTCATGGTAGCAACCTTTCCTATATCCCAATCTGGGGTGGGTGTGGGAGTCGTCAGGCTTTCGAACTGATGCTTGCCCACCAAATACAGTAAGAAAATAAAATGGATTTGGTGGGTGTGTTCCTTCAATGTCCCCTGAGCAAGTTGGTGAGTAACGGTAGGGCTATGACTATAAGCGATCCTATGAATCCGCCGGCCTACGAGACCCCTTTTCTTTTAGCCCACAGCTATGTTTGCTTACTACCCAGTTTCCTGATGACGTTCTTGTTCTTTTTCTACACACTTTTTGACAGTTTGTTAGGTCGACATGTCTTTTTAAAGTGTTCGGAGCAATCTCTGAAAATAGCAGCCACCAAATGGTCAGAGGTGGTGGCTAAAATGCTCTTGCTTTGTTGAGGGGTGGCAAAAAGAAGCATTCTCAGAAGCGCAATGTTTCTTCATATGCGTGTCGACATGGTGAAAGCGCAACCGGCTACTAACGCGATATTGAGGTCAATGTTGTTTTTTAGATGTCTTTTTCGGAATATAAAAAGTGGGTAATCCTGCCGGAAATATATCAGTGTGCAATCTATAATCCTCTATAGCAGAGGTCTTCAATATGCGGGGCACAGCGCATCCCCACAGGGGCACAAGAGCCCAGCATGAAATATAAAAACAAAAAAACAAAAATATATATATATATTTTTTTAGATTGAGGAAATGGGCAGGGGCGGCTCACATGGTGAAACTGGAGAATAAAACCAGGCTGCGGGTGTTTTGCTTCGCCAGCCTTGAATAGCTCATTGGGAATGCTAGATGGGGCACTGTATGTCTGTATGTGCAAGGGGGAGCTCCTGCGCCATCTTGCACATATGGACAGAACAGCCCGGAGCTAGGCATTTTAGCACCCACAAGCAGGCCCCTTCTGAAGGTACGTTTATCCTTCTTTTTTATTTATATGTCTATGGATGTGCGTATGGCTGTGTTATGAGTGAGTGTATGGTGATGGGTGCTTGTATGAATAATAGAGTGATTGCTGTGTGAATTCATCTGTGTGTGTGTGTGTGTGTGTGTGTTTGTTTTGGTCTGTTGAACTGATTTTGGTGAGGGAGATAGAGGGGGGAAGGAGGGTTGTACAACAAAGGCATTTTTTTTAAATGCCTTTGTTGCGCAATCCCCCACCCACCTGCCAAAATAAGCTCTCCTTCTGAGGCGATGAGGAGCCCAGGGTACAAAGAATGGCATGCACACATAATCATGTTGATTGTGTTAGGCACTGTGGGGCCAAAGGGACAGGGATGGTATATTTTTACTGGAAATCTATCATAGATGTCCAGTAAAAAAATATCATGCCCGCCCCTTGGGCCTCCAGCGCCAATAGCAAACTGTTTGGCTTTTTACCCAAGTATGCAATAAAATTTAACTTTTTAACCCATTATTTCAAAAAAAATCATGGGGGCAAAACCCCCCAAATCACCCTTGATTGGTTTGGGCTTAAAAAATTCACCAGCCACCGCTGGCCCTGGGACTGTGCTGGGATCAGGGTGGGGGAGCCCAGGGACTGTGGTGGGAGCAGTATTTGTGTGATCCCTGGGATAGTGGTGGGGGCAGGGTTTGGAGAGCCCAGGTTCTGTGGTGGGGTGGGGAGAGCACAGTGACTGGGTTAGGAGTGGAATGAGGGAATCCAGAGACTGTGATGGGAGTAAGTAGTGAAGCCCAGGGACTATACAGGGGTGCAGTGACGACATGCCATAGTTCATAGCCATTTGGATTTACCATCCATTTGGTATTTTTGGGGGAGCCCAGCCTTCCCACATTTTTCTTGGGGAGCCCAGGCCTAAAACCTTTGAAGACCACTGCTCTAGAGTGGTTGTTTTTAAAATCAACAAGGAGATATCCATAGGGCTTACTGGTTGCGTCTTCAAAAGCCTCCAGGAAAGAATGCATTTTGGTCGGATACATCTGGTGGGCTATCACGCCTAAATGTTGTTTATCACAGGGGTTTTTAAATAACACAATATAACTAGTGTTTCGTGTTTTAGAGCTGTTGCTCTTTCCCTTGCTAAATACATTTTGCATGATATAACAAATGCTTAGCTTGCAGTGATAAGAATATTGAGTAAAGGCTTTTTCTAGTTCCCCTTTCAGTCATCAAATCATCCACAATAATCATATTCACCATAGTCGGTGCCAATAAACGATCATCGTTGAGACTGTTGGGCATGCCCTCTACAAATGAAGGTGTTTAAACTGCTGTTGCAAGGTGTTATAAAGAGGTTGCCAGCAGCTGCAGAACCATATAATATTGTCAGGGATATGTGTTATCGGGGGTGGACATTTTCTAAAGGTTTTTTTTACAAAATAACTCTTGCCGCAGCTGGAAGGTCCAGCCAGCACAAACATGAAGGGATGTGGTAGCCTGGTATTCATAATGGCAAATGCTTGAGCATTAACAAACCATGTACAGGTATGTGTGAGACTTTCGGGTGAGGTTAAATCACAGCAGGTGGTTACCCTTTAAACCTTCTAGGAGTTGATAAAACAAACATTGCTGTGTCTGCGCATTTATATCTGGTTTTTACAAGCAACATAAAACCTGAAAAGCAAATGCACAGCCGTCTCAACCTCCCTTAGATGCTGCAAATTAAAAAAAACATGATACAATAAACCTCTTAAAAACGGTATAAAAACCATGCATTGTATGTCACACAAAACATAGTTTAAGAAGTTATAATGAATCATTCAACGTATAGCGACTCATCCTAGCACCCTCTTGTAAAAAAAACAATGGGTGGCTCTTTGTCACACACACCAGGTCAACTGTTGTCGAGGTCTGCTGATGTAACGCTCACCTGATTCTGACGGAGGCGCTGGTCCCGGCTGAACTGTTATAGTCTCTTCAATTGAGAAGCGTAGAGCTCGGATGACTCTCTGGACTGGGCTTCCTCTTATTGACCGTCTGGCTTGCAGGGTAAGGTTTCTGCAGGCGGAAGAAAAAAAGGTTAATGACCGTTTGGCTGGACTTCCTCCTCACTAATCGCCAACTCTCCGAAAGTCCAATGTCCTGGTGAGCTCTCACCTTAGGCGTATAAATGCTGGGCTCTCCATCCTGCGACTTATGCAGGGGTGCGTGGGTTCCAGTTACGTCACTGGAGGTCCTCAAAGTCTTTTGTGGCCTTAGAAGTTGCACAGGTGCTGAGAAGCCAGAAGGTGATGCTGCCGTTACTGCACGAGCGGATGCCAGTAGGTATAAAGAGTTTATAGTCTTGAAGAGATGGGCACCTTGAATGGAGTCTTTGCCTTGTCTTTTTCAGGTGCCTGGATGCTGAGGGCGTGGTCACTGAGAGCACGAAACGTGCGGTTGTACGTAGGTATGGGAATTTCAATGACACCTCAATAATGTCCCTTGTTTTCTGTTTTCTGGTCTTGAGATGTTGCGGGCGTTGTTCGTCCGTTGCCTTTGCACGTGCGAAGTACGTGAGTATAATGATCTGTGACCTTATTATAGCACCTCTAACAATGTTCTTTTCTTATTTGCAGGTGTCGGGACCTTGCAGGCGTTTTCCCAGTCGTGGATGCACGTGGGGAAACACGTAAGTGTTAGGCTTTCTTGCAGTCTTTAATGGCACTTAAATAATGTCTTTTCTTGTTTTCAGGTGCCGGGCTGCTGCGGTTGAAGAGATCGTAATGCGCGCACAAAAGTAGGTAAGAAAAGTAAATGCGGCCGCCTTCACCCGATTCCTACTTAACAATGTTCTTTGTCTTTACAGGTGCCGTTAGGCTGCTGAAGAGAAGGCCGCGAAGAATCCGTGAAAGCACAGATGGATCAGGTAAGGGAGCGCGGCTGCAAATGTGTTGCAACTTGCTAACCTTATGTTTCTTTTGCTTGCAGGTTCTGCCGGTGTCTGGATTCCTGGATGGTAAGTATAGTTCTCGTGTCTTTCTTCCACAGGTTGCTGAGCTGAAGCTGGAGATGTCACTGGAATGCTGGAGATGACTCGGTGAGCGTCCTGCTGCAGATGCAGAATAATGCGAAGCACGTTTTCCCAATCGGGTGCGGTTTAAATAGTGTTGGAGTGATTGGGTGTCTTCTTCCTCAGCCTCGCCCAGGTAAAAGAGTTCCTGTGTTCCAGAGCTAAGGAGTGGCACCAGCCCCACCCCGGTAAGAAAGTAGTCCCAGTTCAGGGAATAGTTCCTCCCAGCAGAAGGCTGGGGACTTCATCCTGCCAGCATTTGCAAAGGTGAGTATGCAGCATGGTCTGCTACAGGTAGGTCCACCCAAGCACCTTTGCAAGAATTATGAGCCCGGCGCCCCTGGGACTGAGGTTCCTTATGAGCCTGGCGCTAGAGGCGCCAGGACATGGTCCAACGGGCCCCAATAGGGGTTTGCTGGAGCCGGGGACGAGGGTCGTGAGCCTGCTTTCGGGGATGCTGGGCTTGACTTGGCTTCTCGGGAGCAGTGCTCATGACAGCACCCCCCATCAAGGCCCCTCCCAAACTTGTCTTTCCTTGAGGTTTTGGCTTATTGGGAAAACTTCGGTGGAATTTTCTGACTAGACGAGGAGCATGGACGTGGTCAGAGGGTTCCCATGATCGTTCTTGAGGTCCGTAACCCTTCCAGTCGATCAGATAGTATAATTTTGACTTGATGATCTTGGAGTCCAGGATGTTTTTAACCTCAAATTCAGGTTCTCCATTTACTTGAATAGGCTCTGGAGGTTTATTCAGTCTGGTTCCAGGTTGCATAGGTTTTAGTAGAGATAAGTGAAACACCGGATGTATTTTCATGTGGGATGGCAAACCCAATTTGACAGCCACTGGGTTTATTATGGCTGTAATTGGATATGGTCCCAGATATTTTGGGTTGAAGGTGTGAGGTCCTTTGAGTGATAAATGTTTGGTGGATAACCAAACTTGATCTCCAACCTGGTATTGAGGGGCGTCTCTTCGGTGTTGGTCTGCTCCCCTTTTGTACCGTTCTTTAGCCTGTTGTAGGTGGAGTGTCGCTTCTTTGAAAGCTTGAGTGATAGCATTGTGAAGTTGATCCACGGCAGGCGTTCCAAGATCTTAGGGCGGGTCGAGATTGGAGGTTCGAGGATGAATCCCATATAAAATGTAAAAGGGACTTTTTCCGGTTCCTGAATGGATCGAGTTGTTGTAAGCATATTCGGCTATCCAAAGGATATCTTTCCAATTACTTTCCGACTGCTGTAGCATACAACGTAAATATTGTTCCAGAGTTTGGTTTGTCCTCTCAGTTTGTCCGTCGGTCTGGGGATGATGGCTGGTTGAAAGTCTCACATCGATTTAAGCTAAACGACAGCAACTTCGCCAAAAGTGAGAGATAAACTGGCTCCCCCTATCTGAGATCAAAACCGAAGGGAAGTCGTGCAATCTTACAATATTTTCAAGGAATTCCCGTGCTAGAACTGAAGCTGAAGGTAAGCCCTTTAGTGGAACGAAGTGGGCCATTTTAGAAAACAAATCTACAATTACTAGAATAGTGTTGTATCCGGAACAGGAGGGTAAATTGGTGATGAAGTCCATGGAGAGGGTATGCCAGGCATGTGGCGGGATGTCTAGCGGATGCAGGAGACCCGCTGGTCTTTCCTTCTGACCTTTGTTTTGGGCACACACACCACAGGATATCACAAACTCCTTAATGTCTTTTCTCCATGACGGCCACCAGAAGTGTCTCTTGACTTTTTCCGAGGTTTTGGCAATGCCTGGGTGGCCCTCCATCAAGGAATCATGGTAGCAAGAGATTACCTGTTTTTGTAAATCGGCATGTGGTAGGAATAGTCGTCCCTGAAAATAAGGCAGGTCTTTTTTTATGATGAATCCTTTCCCTTCAGTTGCCAGTTTTGTAAATCCGAAGGGGTCACAAGTTGTTTAACTTTTGCTTCGATATCTTCGATGGATTGTGAAGAAATCAGGCCCATGATTCTCTGTTCTGGAATTATTGGCACAGGTTCAGGATTGACCATATTATCTCCCATTCCAATCCGGGAAAGGGCATCCGCTTTGCCATTTTTGTTGCCGGGGCGATAAGTAATTACAAAGTCAAATTCGGCAAAGAAAAGTGCCCAGCGAAGCTGTCTGGAGGACTGAGCATTGGCGGTTTTCAGGTATTGTAGGTTTCGGTGATCGGTGATTACCGTGACAGTGTGTTTGGCTCCAAGGAGATAGTGCCGCCAGGCCTTGAAAGCGGACTTAAATGCTAAAAGCTCTTTATCTGTGATGGTGTAGTTAATTTCAGGCACCGAGAACTTGCGAGACCAGAATGCCAGGGGGTGCAATTGGTTAGTTTCCAGATCTCTCTGTGATAGAACCGCCCCCATTGCTAAGCTGGAGGCGTCGGTCTCAACGATGTAAGGGAGATCTGGGCGTGGGTGTTTCAGTATGGGTGTTGAGGTATACTTGGCTTTTAGCTCTTGAAAGGCCTGTTCTGCTTCTGTTGACCACTCGAAACGTTTGTTTTTTCTTAAAATGGCGCCGATGGGCTGCACCACTCGTGAAAACTCTGGAATAAACCTGCGGTAAAAGTTGGTGAAACCTAACATGCTTTGGACACCTTTCACGGAAGTAGGTGATGGCCACTTGATGATAGCGTCCACATTTCTCGAGTCCATGTGGACTCCTTTGGGTGTCAGAATAAAGCCTAGAAATTCGACCTCCGTGACGTGAAAAACACATTTTTCGAGCTTAGCAAAAAGCTTATGTTGGCAGAGTTTTTCAAGGACGGCTCTAACATGTTTCCGATGATCTGCTTCTGAAGATGAGTACACAAGGATGTCATCTATGTAGACGACTACGCAAACATCTATGAGTTCTCTGAGGATATCATTCATAAAATACTGAAAAGCGGCTGGTGCATTGCATAGTCCGAAGGGCATCACTTGGTATTCAAATAGTCCATACTTGGTGCGAAATGCCGTCTTCCATTCATCGCCTTCTTTAATCCGTACCAAGTGGTAGGCTCCCCGGAGATCTAGCTTTGTATAAATGCAGGCGTTCTTAACTTGGTCAAGGACTTCCGGGATCAGAGGTTGGGGGTATCTGTTCTTTACCGTTATCTGGTTCAGGGCACGATAATCAATACAGGTTCTAAGGTCACCTTCTTTTTTAGGTATGAAGAACAGAGCCGAGGATGCAGGAGACTTTGATGGGCGGATAAATCCATTGGCCAGGTACTGGTCCAGATACTGTCGCAAATGAAGATTTTCAGGCTCGGTAAGGGCGTAAATTCTACTACAAGGGGGAGTGGCTCCGGGTATCAGGTCTATTTGACAGTCGTAAGATCTGTGGGGAGGCAGGGTATTAGCCTGTTCCTTCTGAAAGACATCTTGGAATTCTTGATACTCTGGAGGCAATTGCAGTCCTTCGGATGTTGCTACCGCTAGGCCAATACTGGGTCGAGGATAACAAATAGGTGCACACTCTGGGAACTGTATCGTCTTTGCTCGCCAATCAATTGAGGATTGTGTTTCTCCAACCAAGGGATCCCCAGAATTATTTGGAACTGAGGGGCCTTGATCACATCGAACACGATTACCTCCCGATGTCCATCTTGGCCTAATAACGTCACTTTTGTGGTGGTATGGGTTACCAGTACGGAGGCTATTTCCATACCATCCACTGTGGTAATGACGTCTTTAATTACCTTAGGACAAAGGGGTAGGTTCATCCTGGAAGCCATCTCGCGGTCTACATAATTTCCAATCGCTCCGCTATCAATGTATGCTTTAATGGCATGCAAACGATCCGGTCGTTCTGGATTTTTGAGGACCATTGACATTATGAAGTGCGAGGTCAAAGAACTGGTTTTTACGCTCGGCAAGCGGACCTCTACACTTGTCGGGCGAGGCCGTTTCCCGGCTCGGGCTTTTCGGAATTCTTATCAGAAGCTCCCACTGTCTTCTTCGGAGGTTTCACCCGGCAATCTCGGAGGAAATGTCCTGAATTTCCACAATAGAGACATAGCTGCAATTGTCGTCTCCTGTCACGTTCTTTCTGGGTTAGGGGACCCTTTACGACCCCTATTTGCATAGGTTCTACGGCTTCAACTCCTTTGGTGTGAGTTAGTGGCTTAGAGAATACTCGAGTTTCGAACCTGGAGCGGTCTGCCTTTCTGTTTTGCAGTCTGTGATCCAATTGGACCACTAAATCAATGTACTCTGAACAATCTTGAGGGGGATTCACGACCTGGGCTAAGACGTCTTTGAGTTCGCCACGCAAACCCCTATGGAAAAGCGTGATCCTCTTGTCCTCGGGCCATCTGGTTTCAACGATTAGTCTGTTAAATGACGCAATATAAGCCAGAAGATCCTGATTGCCCTGCCGTAGGGAAAGGAGTTCATTGTCCAGGGCCTGCCCCTGGGAATGTCTTGCGAAAAGTCTTTCCATATTGGCCTGGAAGGCCTGGAAATTGCGAAGAATCGGGTCATCCTGTGTTACCAGAGGGATCGACCAATCAGCGGTGCTGCTGCTAAGATACGAAAGCACAAAGGCTACTTTAGTCTGATCAGTCGGAAAAGCAGCTGGTCTACAAAGAAAGTGCAATCGGCACTGATTTATGAACACCACAAACCTCTTAGGGTCACCAGAGAAGCGTTCGGGCGGAGCCAAAGGCACATTTCCAGGCAGATTGATTTGAACAGGATTGGCTGAAGCCGCCGGGGTATAGGTCCCTCCTGAATTAGGTAGAGGGGTTTGCCCCGCTTGTGTTTGTAATAACTGTCTGGCGAGGTCATCAGTTCGTTCTTTGGACATAATCAATTCCCTCCTCAGGGCATTCGTTTCCTGGTGGGCAGCATGTACTTCGGCTCTTAATTCCCCTAGTAACTGGGCCAGTTGATCAGTGTCGGAAGTTTCCATAGCGCCTGGGTAGGAGGTTATTGGAGGGCTTCGCATTCTGTAACGCTCACCTGATTCCCACGGAGGCGCTGGTCCCGGCTGAACTGTTATAGTCTCTTCAATTGAGAAGCGTAGAGCTCGGATGACTCTCTGGACTGGGCTTCCTCTTATTGACCGTCTGGCTTGCAGGGTAAGGTTTCTGCAGGCGGAAGAAAAAAAGGTTAGTGACCGTTTGGCTGGACTTCCTCCTCACTAATCGCCAACTCTCCGAAAGTCCAATGTCCTGGTGAGCTCTCACCTTAGGCGTATAAATGCTGGGCTCTCCATCCTGCGATTTATGCAGGGGTGCGTGGGTTCCAGTTACGTCACTGGAGGTCCTCAAAGTCTTTTGTGGCCTTAGAAGTGGCACAGGTGCTGAGATGCTAGAAGGTGATGCCGCCGTTGCTGCACGAGTGGATGCCAGTAGGTATAAAGATTTTATAGTCTTGAAGAGATGGGCACCTTTAATGAAGTCTTTGCATTGTCTTTTTCCGGTGCCTGGATGCTGAGGGCGTGGTCACTGAGAGCACGACACGTGCGGTTGTACGTAGGTATGGGAATTTCAATGACACCTCAATAATGTCCCTTGTTTTCTGTTTTCAGGTCTTGAGATGTTGCGGGCGTTGTTCGTCCGTTGCCGTTGCACGTGCGAAGTACGTGAGTATAATGATCTGTGACCTTATTATAGCACCTCTAACAATGTTCTTTTCTTATTTGCAGGTGTCGGGACCTTGCGGGCGTTTTCCCAGTCGCGGATGCACGTGGGGAAACACGTAAGTGTTAGGCTTTCTTGCAGTCTTTAATGGCACTTAAATAATGTCTTTTCTTGTTTTCAGGTGCCGGGCTGCTGCGGTTGAAGAGATTGTAATACGCGCACAAAACCAGGTAAGAAAAGTAGATGTGGCCGTCTTCACCCGATTCCTACTTAACAATGTTCTTTGTCTTTACAGGTGCCGTTAGGCTGCTGAAGAGAAGGCCGCGAAGAATCCGTGAAAGCACAGATGGATCAGGTAAGCGAGCGCGGCTGCGAACGTGTTGCAACTTGCTAACCTTATGTTTCTTTTGCTTGCAGGTTCTGCCGGTGTCTGGATTCCTGGATGGTAAGTATAGTTCTTGTGTCTTTCTTCCACAGGTTGCTGAGCTGAAGCTGGAGATGTCACTGGAATGCTGGAGCTGACTCGATGAGCGTCCTGCTGCAGATGCAGAATAACGCGAAGCACGTTTTCCCAATCGGGTGTGGTTTAAATAGTGTTGGAGTGATTGGGTGTCTTCTTCCTCAGCCTCGCCCAGGTAAAAGAGTTCCTGTGTTCCAGAGCTAAGGAGTGGCACCAGCCCCACCCCGGTAAGAAAGTAGTCCCAGTTCAGGGAATAGTTCCTCCCAGCAGAAGGCTGGGGACTTCATCCTGCCAGCATTTGCAAAGGTGAGTATGCAGCATGGTCTGCTACAGGTAGGTCCACCCAAGCACCTTTGCAAGAATTATGAGCCCGGCGCCCCTGGCGCCGGGACTGAGGTTCCTTATGAGCCTGGCGCCAGAGGCGCCAGGACATGGTCCAAAGGGCCCCAATAGGGGTTTGCTGGAGCCGGGGACGAGGGTCGTGAGTCTGCTTCCGGGGATGCTGGGCTTGACTTGGCTTCTCGGGAGCAGTGCTCATGACAGCTGATGAATCAAAAGAACACCTCCACTCTTTGGGTGCACCCAAACAATCCTTGGCCCATTGGTGAATCCAAAAAATAACAACTCCACTCGTCGGGCCCTGCAGGCATTGTTCTAGCCCTTTCATGAATAAAAATAATGAAAAAATAACAACTCCCCACGTCGGGGCGCCCTGGCAATCCAGCAGACCTCATGATCAACAACAAACATGCCCCATCCTCGGTCCTGCAAAACAATGCTTCACATCCTGTAATGCCAGTTCTTGAAAACAGACCATTACCTGTAGCTCCCTGTGATTAATGTCTAGGTAGCAGCAGCTCCTCCGGTTTATAACCCCCTGCAATAACGAAGCAGTGATGGCCACCAACCCGTCTACACTGTGGGCTTGCAGATAATGACAGGGTCCAAAAACCCTGCTTTCTTCTCGAGACACTTCCAAGCCACTCGTTGCTGGGTCTCCTTAAACTAGCACAAAAACCATTCTCCATTGGCAGTGGCAAATCCAGAATTTTCTGGTTTGAAGCCCCGTGATAACCAGCAAATGGCACACACCACAAATCCTTACTATGCAGATCCATCCTCAATGATTGTGTGAACCCATCAGCCACAACCATGGGCATCCCTAGATCCATTTCACCATGCCTTGATGTTTGCGAGATTGCACAATCAGCAATACACCCTAGATCCATGGCATCAGCGTTAGCTGGTTGTGAAAGATCACATTCCAGACACAGTGCTGGAACAGCACTGATACCATGATGGTTTGTCGGGCACTCAAACACCATTCTTAGGCCCTCAAAACATCCAGATCACTAGGCAGTTTTTTTTTTTTTTCGGAGTGGCCTGCTGTGACATTCAGTGGTTGAAAGACATGTCTATAAAAAACAATCAAAATATAGAATCAGTATAGAACATATTTTACACAGTAAACATCACCATATTTCAACTGTAGCAGCACATCTTAAACTTGATGCAGCACCCTAACACTAGCACCATGTTTTAAAAAATCAACAATTTCCTGCACGTGTATAAAAATCCTGACTACACCTTTTCCACAACATGTGGGCTGTCTGGTAAAAAAAACTCAGATTAATTCTTGCACAAACTGCCAGATCAGTGGCCTCACAAAGCATCTATATTTGGTTTACAAATTGCCAACCCACAGAGGGCTAAAGCAGATCTCTATCCAGGGTGTGCAGTTAGAACGTTAAAGGACAAACCATTTATTATACTTTGAGCACTATAGAATAAAATAATTGCACACAATTATTAGAAAGGAATTTTAAGCCATCTATACTTTTTACCTCATGCTTGCTTTCAAAGCATTCATTTTTAAGTGCTGGAAGGATTCAGTAACTGCACCATAAACAGTTACAAACACTTCTACACATTATCCTATTCAGCCTGCAAAGCCACAAAACTCTACATTTTTTAAGCATGTCATTAAAAAAGTACTCTACTGTTATTTTGAACAGTAAATGCCTTCGCTGTAGGTTTAAATATTAGCACCCAGTTTATGCTTTTTTAACCCTACCATAACAATGTTATTGTCTACCTCACATTTGTTTTTTAGAAGCACACTGCAGCTTTCACATATAAAGATGCAGGCATGTGCTCTGAGC
This sequence comes from Ambystoma mexicanum, assembly GCF_040938575.1. Lineage (NCBI taxonomy): Eukaryota > Metazoa > Chordata > Amphibia > Caudata > Ambystomatidae > Ambystoma > Ambystoma mexicanum. Next base: position 1,290,789,771 of record NC_090937.1, read on the forward strand.
TTCCCCCTCACACATGTCAAATGTAGAACTTTTTGTTCAGGCCCAAAGTCTAATTTAATTTAATACATCAACATAGAATTCTATGAACCTCAGCATTTGCGGTACAACACAATTTCCTTTTAATGTATTCGTCTTGTAGGTATTCAGCCATTATTTGTAATACCAGTTTCTGAATCGATGGGAATTATTGCTTGAATGTGTCATGGATCTCCATAGGGGAAAGGGATGGATTAGAAATCCATCTAAGCGCATCACTAATGATGATGCGCTTCTCTACACTATCCTCACTCTGTTTTCTTCAGATGTGTGCAGCTCTTAAAATGGGTATATTTTACATAGGTCTAACTGTAATACTCTGTCTGTTGCTCTATGACAGTTTCCCTCTTGCTTTTGGCCATGGAATAAAGCCTTTTCTGTTTGGGTCATATGTTTGCGAACTTGCTTCTGTTTACATTTGATGCCCTGGGTTGCCTCTTTGTGCCAATCCCTAACTGCATCAAAAGCAGCAGGCCTAGCCCTTTTCTGCAATAAAATGGACTCCAAATGCTGTACCCAAAATCAGGCTATTGCAAATGTGGTACATGTCTGGTCTGGTGATGCCAAAGAATATTAAAAACAATTGCTCCTAACCCATATTTAATGCACATATCATGCGAAGGAGAACCTTCAGGTGGAGCAGGCTTTCCATATTCTAACCCAGTGGGTTGTTTCTACAACAGCACAATATTGCCCAACAACTGCGCATTTTCCTGAACCCAGGCATTTTACACAAAATGGTGTCCCTCACCAGGGAAACATTATGGTAAATATTTTGTACAACCAACTCGAAACAAACTCACCTGATTTCAATCAAGACAATCATCCCCCATCAAATCTGTGGCTGGTGGCCTTCAAAAGGGCGAAACGTAGTCACACAGATATGGTCCAGAACCCTCGCTGAGTTGATCACTGGGCAGAGAAATGCTGATGTGGATCACTAGTAGCAGCTGCATGAAGCTTTGTCTCAGATTTGACAGGGGTCCCTGATATTCAGTGGAACACTCAGTCACTAACGTCCGCAAAATACGATGGATCATCCTCAAGAGGATCCCATGTTGGACGCCAATTGTAAAACCAAAATCTGGTAACTGTACTGAATAAAGGGATAAGATCAACACAGACGTAGAGATGAGTTTAAACAATAATATTTATTCGCTTCAAGCAGACTCAAGTTGCACCCAGCAATAGCTGTGCAGAAGTGAGCAATTTACAGAAAGAAAATCACATCCTTTTATGCACCCCAGTTTACATGAGTTCTGCTGCAAGTGTGATGACGTAGATAGCATAGATAGTTTACAGCTCCATGCTACGTATAGGGTTACTGTGAAAACATACATTTTCGTCAGTGATTTCATGCTTGCATATTCTAACTTTCCGACCTTACAAGACAACAGACTGTTCTCAGTGAAAGGAAAACATTCCTACCAACATTATCTTTTGTTTGCACCTCTGCACCTAACATATTTTGCAAATGTGTGACTCAGCCCTCTGTTGACTCATCATCCAGAAATGACAGAAATATATTCATGTTTATTATGCAGAAATATGTGGTGTTCAAATTCGATTTAACAAGCAAAAGTCCTACATAACACTCTGTCACTCACAGATAACAGCATCTCGCTGATTAGTCCCTCAGTAGTTCCACTGAGCAACAATACCCAGCATAACCAGGGCCCCAAAAACATGTCAGCGGCGCATGAGTGCTGGCGCATTTGCAAGGCCAGTTTGTGTTTGGGCTGCAATGGCTACAACGGTTTGTGCAGTAGGTAAATGGGTTCAGTAACAATCCAGAGTACTTTGATTACTAGGGCACTCTATAAATGAACTCCAATCTTGCACACATACCTACAGCTTGAACTATCCCCAGCTGTAGATATGAAAAAGCCAGACCCCTTAGAAGTTGGAGCTTCCACCATACCAACCAAGCCTTCCTCACCCAATATTAACGCATCTTCAGGTTATATCTAGAGATTAGGTACTAGCTACAACATATGAGCAGCGTTTACGTACCAACAGCAATGTTACTTACACAGAAGATATGGCCAATAATGTAGCCACACCTAAGACACCCATACCTTCACAAAGTGTTACTCTATCAGACCAGCTCAATATAGGTGCTACTAATAGAAACACTCACATCCCTCCTACTCCAGAAACCTTCAGTAGATCTCTAACTTCCCTGCATAATGCGGGTCAGCCAAATTCACCTACAGGGCAACTGAAATTGGAAAGAAAGCCTCTGAAGTATCGCCTACTGAACACAAGATCCCTACTTAAACACTCAACAGAGAGTAACTTCTTACTAGAACAGCAAATCAACTTCTGTGCTATAACTGAAACATGGTTTCATGATGCAGCAGGCCCCACACATACCCTAGCCATCCCTCAGGACTATATGATCCTGAGAGCAGATAGATCTGCAGTTAAGGGCAGCGGGGAAGTGCTTATTACTCACAAATCCCTAAATATTTGCCTTGATAGCGCCACTGTTGCTATTGAGGACTGTGAGACCCTGCATGCAAAATGTACTCCAACAACACACAAAACATTCATTTGATCTATCATCCACTGTGCAATATGTAGGAATTCCTAATTCAATTTAGCGATTGGATTTCATTAAAAAACCTCATTCAAAGGTGCTGGTGCTGGGAGACATGAATATAGGTGTCAATGACCCTGATGATGCCTTAGCTAAAGCCATGCATGAAACCCTAGAGGGGCTGAACTTTATACAACATATTCAACTGCCAACACATATTGGGGGTAGAATCCTGCATTGGGTGGCCTCCCACTGCCTTGAGGTGAACAGTACCACCATCACCCCATGCCTGTGGTTGGATAACTGTTTTATCCTCTTTCAACTCCCGAGCATAACTCGCATTCTAAAGAAAAGATGATCAACTCAGAAATCAATGTGCCAGAAAATGCGCAAACTAACGTCGCCACACTGTAGCCTTTAATTTTTCCATTGGTAGACAGCCTCCCCTGTTTTGAGTCAGCTACACAACTTGCAGTCGCCTATGAAACAATGTTGTCTCAGGTCCTGAATAGCCTGGCTCCAATAAAACTAAGACTGATAAAATCCCAGCCTTCAAAGCCCTGGTACTCAGAGGATCTTCGCGAATCGAAATCTGCTAAAAATAAAGCACTAAAAAAGTGGCTAAAATCTTTGTCCACAGAAGACAATTTAATATACTCTGGAGCTGTTAAATCCCACAAACTAGCTATTTGTGATGCCAAGGACATGTTCTATGAACATAGGATTAACAATGCCTCTTACAACTCTAGGGAACTTTTCAAGATCTTGAATGAATTAAAAAACCATTGCCCCATCCCTAACTCACTTAAGAAAGATGCACAGTGTTGTTTAAACATAAAGAACTCTATCTGCAACAATGTGGATACCATCAAAGCCGACATCGCCACCAACTCTACCTCTCTACCGAACACCTCTCCAGAGAAGAAAATCCTAGTGCTCCCTGTTTTGTGTTCACCAAAGTCACAGTGAACTGGATATCCAAGCCCCTTTCATGAGTAGCAATTACCCTTGAGATGGATGAGGATGCAGATTTTATTCAAACATCAATAATTGAAATGATTTAGGTAGTTTGGCAAAAGGAAGTCTGTTTTAATGTCAATTATCTAAAACAGGGAGTGCAACGAACAACAGCACTCGCTCGATCCTCTTACTCAACACATCTTACAAAAACAAAGGTTTTATTAAGCAAAATCATCATCAGTGGCATGTTGACCTGCGTCATTACCAACGTCATCCTCTGTGGCAAACTAAAAAACCTATTGAAGGAAATTAAACGCTCTAAATAAATATCTAAGTATAAGTTCCATATCAGTATAGAACAGTGAAGGAAGGTGATAGGGTACTTAACATCAGGTGGAGCAACTAAGACCGCCCCTTAAAAAGGCCACAATGAACGTCACTAACTACACAACGTCCCATTGGCTACACAAACTATAGGACCCTTAATTACGCAATCCTCTACAATTGGTTGGCTTCTAACCCCTGTCAGTACTTTTCCACCTACATCTAGCAGCTTGCAGACAGAACATCCAGGTGCTGGTGAGCTCATTTTAACACTAGCTTCCCACCAATTAGCAAATCAATTTATCATCACTTCAATGGTCCAGTGTCAATTAGGGATTTGGAGCCTGGCCTTGAGTTTATACTGTGCTATGGAAATTTTTCAGGAGTGTGGGCAGACTCTGCCCTCGTCCATAGGTGTGACCACCTCATTCTTCCAACTTCATTCTTCTATGTGACTGGAGACCATGCAATCAAGCCTTAAAGTCTATTAAAATACTATTTTCTAATAGTCCTCTGGCGTCTTTTGTTTTGATCAAGCCTTCTAAACAGGAGTTTCCATTCTTTCACACTAATTGTATCCAATGTCAATTCACTCTGGTTTGATAAGATCTTGACTTCTTTGGCTCATCTAACTCCTTCTGATAAGATTCATTTTGTAATTCAATTTGCTTTTTAACTGTGACATACTGAAATGAGGCCTTCTTGCTAATGTCCAGCACTGCTTATAATGCGTGGTGGAAACATCCATCCTTTACTCGTCCATATGCATATATATATATATATATATATATATATATATTGGCGCTTATCACAATCTATTTACTATAAAGCTAGCCTCAAGAGGACTTCATCTGCTTGCATTTCTTTTGCATCTGTACATGCATAAACTAGCTTAATATCTTCATCTGGTTCTATGGCATAAGCTTTTTTACCTTGATCCCAAGATGTCACTTATCCTTGATACTTTCTTGATGCCTTATAGAATATCTGCATTCAAATGGCCATCATATTTTCTTGAATGCAGGCACAGTTTTCTCAATGGGTACCTTGCCTCCCAGATCTTCTTAGATATTGGTACTTTCACTGGTACTGCACAGAGTCCATACTCTGCTCTTTGTCTGTTGAACTGCTCCGTTTAAGTCTCATACTCTGGTTTCCAAAAGACAGGTAATATGGGCAGGGCTGTTGGAGTAGGGGTACTTGGCTCCTCCTCTACTCTACTCTACTCTACTCTAGAGGCTGTGGTCTTGGCCACCTTGGAAGAACTGAAACAAACTAACTACAAGGGGTCATCTGCCCAGCATCCATTGTCAAATCCTGTGCCATTTTCCTTGTCCCCGTAATCACCAGATTTGTCAACCTCTCCTTTAGAGAGTGCTACATTCCTAAAACTATTAAACATGTTTGGATTGCACTCTTGTTAAGAAAACCTGCCGTGGATCCCTCAGTGGGCAATAACTAAGACACTGTTCCTGTTAAAAATCCTGGACACAATTGCTCACCAACAAATGCAGGCCTTTCTAGATTGCAGGAACATTCTAGGCCCTAAGAAGTTGGGTTTCAGGAGTCACAATAGCACTGAATCTATCCTGCTAGATTTGAAGACAAACATCTTTAAACTTCTTGATGGGGGTCAGACTGCACTGCTGATGCTCTTGGATCTGACAGCGGCATTCCATCTAGTTGATCAGGCCATGCTGGTAGATAGACTATAAATCTCTGCTTGTTTCTCTATGGATGCTGCAAATTGGGTCATGTTATATCTCTCAGTTCGTACAGCTAGAGTGTATAGCAAAGAGGCAGTGGCAGATGGATTCATTCTACTCTGTGGGGTTCCAGAGGGCTCATGTATGTCACCTGCACTCTTCACCATTTTCACTTTGTCTCTATTCAAAATGTTGGATGACAGAGGTGTGATACATGCAAACTATGCCGATGATACAGTGTCTAATCCCTATAATGGGCAACCATGAAAAGACATGAAGATAATCAACACCACATATAACTGCATATCTAGTTGGATGATGTCTAACAAACTGGCCCTCATCAATTCTAAAACTGAACTTATGATTGTGGGCACATTCTACAGGCTTCAGAAACTTGACTCCATGTATAAAGCCTTCAGAGTGGCAAACTGTTCACTTAAGACTTTACCCAAAGTGAAAATGCTAGGGGTTATGTTAGGTCAGGAGCTAAATATGAAGGCTCACGTCAGTCATCAGGTTGCTTGTTCATCATCCCAGCTAAAGCTTCAAGCCCTCATATGTCAGTTGATCCTTCCTGATAGCTGTGCCATGATTGTTTGGGCCATTAGGGGTCAAGCCGTGACCATTGCGCAAGTCATCTACAAGGTGCAGGTCTAGGAGAACTGAATCATCTTCAAGTGGTCCAGAACAATGCGTTCTGGGTCGTCTGTGGGCTGCAGAGACATGAGTATATATCCTCAGTCAGGAAATCCTTACATTGGCTTCCTATTAGGAAGCTTGTGATGTTTTGCACACTCTGTATTGTGCACAACTGTCTCCATGGAAAAAGTCCCATCTATGTCTCTGCCATGCTGGAATGGCTCCCAATTAGGCACACATTCAGATCTAATAACACCGGCCTACTTGTGACTGCAAAAGAAAAACTATCTCATGTTTGTTAATGTTGCTTTCCGATGACAGCCAAGCATCTGTTGAATGGCCTGCCACCTGACCTGTGACTCACTGACTCCCTTCAAGCACATACTCAAGACTCTCCTGTTTGATACAGGGAGAACCTGAATCTTCTCCTCTCCTGTAGTTAACTATGGTGTGCTCTCTAGCATCTGTTTTGATGTTTTCTTCTCTGTTTGTCTGTTCTTCTAAGCCGACGGGTCCTGTTCCAGCACATTATAAATAAAAAGATTAAAATATTAAAAAGAAATAACATGTGTGCCTAAATTACATCACCCTGGGCCCGGGCTACAGCTGAATGGCTAAGTGTGTCAGCGAATTCCTACCAGTTTACAGCTGATGGCAGCTTCAAAGATAAAAGCCTAAATCAGAGGCTGTGGGTAACCCTACCAGCAAAATGATTGTGAGCATTTAAAGACCACAAGCATTGTCCAGTCCCATGGCCATCTGCATTATCTCCATTTAACTGCAGCCCATTATCATTTTCTATTTGGCTGTACATGCATTGGCCTTTTTCACTTGGTGCTGTAAAGCACACTTTATAAAAAGGTAGACTGGCTAAGTGACAGAGCAAATTCCTACCAGTTCCCAGCTGATGGCAGCTACATAGATACAAGCCAGTCTATGCTGTTGTATGTTATCCTGCCATCCAAATGAGTGTCAGAATTCATTTAAAATAAAGACACATTGTGATTTAAATGACAAGAATAAGTAAGGGGGTTCTGGGAGTTTCTCTCTACTGGCCTATATCCTGGGTTTGAGACTCAACCAGAGTCTTCAGCTCACCACCCTTTCACAGAAGAGAAATGTCCACTACATATCAGTCTGTGTCCTGCCCAAGGGCAGTCCAGCACCGAAATGCCAGCCAATTCTATTCTGATCAAGAGGAACAATAGCAACCCTAGACACGTGTTTCGGCCTGATCGGGCCTTGTCAGTGAGGTGGAGCTGTGCCTCTCTAAAAACAGTGAGCAATGGTTCTACGCCTGGAGTATCCTAGCAACTTAAGGTGAAAACCCAAAGCTACTAAATATGCATAAGTAAGGGGGTTCTGGGAGTTTCTCTCTACCGGCCTATATCCCGGGTTTGAGTCTCAAAGAGTCTTTAGCTCACCATCATTTCACAGAAGATAAATCGCCACTACATATCAGTCTTTCTCCTGCCCAAGGGCAGTCCAGCACCGAAATGCCAGGCAATTCTCTTCTGAACAAGAGTACCAACAGCAACACAGGCACTTGTTTTGGCCTGGTAGGGCCTCATCAGTGAGGTGGAGCTGTACCTCTCTAAAAACAGTGAGCAAGCATGCCACATCTGAAGTACCCTAGTAACTAAGGGTGAAAACCCAAAGCTACTTTAAACTGCAAAAAGAAGGGGGTTCTGGGAGTTTCTCTCTACCGGCCTATATCCCGGGTTTGAGTCTCAACCAGAGACTTTAGCTAACCATCCTTTCACATAAGAGAAATGTCCACTACATATCAGTCTTTGTCCTGCCCAATGACATTTCAGCACCGAAATGCCAGGCAATTCACTTCTGAAAAAGAGTACCAACAGCAACCCCAGACACATGTTTCGGTCTAGTAGGGCCTCGTCAGTGAGGTGGAGCTGTGCCTCTCTTAAAACAGTGAGCACGGGTTCCACGTCTGGAATACCCTAATAACTTAGGGTGAAAACCCAAAGCTACTTAATATGCATAAGTAAAGGGGTTCTGGGAGTTTCTCTGTACTGGCCTATATCCCGGGTTTGAGTCTTAAAGAGTCTTTAGCTCACCATCCTTTCACAGAAGACACATGTCCACTACATATCAGTCTTTATCCTGGCCAAGGGCAGCCCAGCACCGAAATGCCAGGCAATTCTCTTCTGAACAAGAGTACCAACAGCAACCCCAGGCATGTGTTTTGACCTGGTACGGCCTCGCCAGTGAGGTGGAGCTGTGCCTCTCCAAAAACAGTGAGCAAGGCATCCACGTCTTGAGTACCATAATAACTTAGGCTGAAAACCCAAAGCTACTTAATATGCATAAGTAAGGGGGTTCTGGGAGTTTCTCTACTGGCCTAAATCCCAGGTTCTAGTCTCAACCAGAGTCTTTAGATCACCATCTAAAGTAAATCTGTAAATCTGCTGAAAATCCCTATCCCATGAAGTCCTGTGAACTCCAAAAATGGGGATTTACACTGCCATACCACCATTCATATAATCTTGTGGCAATGCTGTGGGACCGAGCAGTGGTAACCGTAGCCAAACTCGTGAAGATGCCCTTTGCCTTCCCTATTCAGCAGAGTAGAAGGTTACAAGGATACGTGGATTGACAGGAACAAGAACTTCCGCATTTAGCCATCAAATCGAGGGAGTGCACATTTAATGGGACAACACACTTTCATAGCTGCCTCCTGCCCTTAAGGGCTGTTTGGCTTAGGGCAAGGTTAGAATCTATGCTCTGGCTGCCTCAACTTTCTCCCTCTGTTATGACCTTACTCGTTTTTTGTTGCAACTTTGAGACCCATGGATGTAAGGCACACTACAAAAATCGAATATATGGATAGATAGATAGATAGATAGATAGATAGATAGATAGATAGATAGATATATAGCATCCCAACTCAAATAATGCAATTTTACTGGGTAGGGCCGAGCCTGGGGGTGAGACCTGGCTCTAGGAGCAGTCCGGCAGAGCCTGTGAAATGGCTGCAAAAAACTATCACCAAAGCACTGTACATACTGCATATTTGCATGTCGATAAATGTGCACCGAAGTTAGTGCCCATTTATCTACCTCGGAAGGATGAAAAGCTGAGTTGGTGTTGCCAGGATTAGAACCTGCAACCTTCACGTCACATGCAGATCGCAGCAGCAAGCGCACAATCCGGTGAGCTATCTTCCTAGCTATGGTATGGAACTAGACACTCCATAATATTGTTTAGTATGGAGATCATAAATAAAGTGATGGTGAGCTTAACTGTTACTAAGTACATTTGCAGGACATGTGTTTTGTGCCCTCTACTGCATTTTCATGGACAGTGTTAATGAGGCCTTAGTTCCTGCAAAAAGGTGGGAGAGGGGGCAGCAATTCACCGACATTCAGAGATGGAAGTGTAGTATTAATAATTGGTACGGCACACCACTAGTTCTTTTAATGTTTACAGAGCGTACCTTTAGCTACAAGGCTCAAGAAACGCGTCCTTGACCCTTTTTCTTTTTCATGAGCCAGTAATAGAATCGGTTCAGGTTGGACATTCAAGCACAGTTTCCCAGGTCTCTGCTAGGCAGACACACACACATAGCGTCCGTGGCTCTGCAGGTCATCATGAAGGTGCTCAAGTTGCAAACACATTTATTTAATCAGTGGCAGTCAGAGCCTTTCATATGCATGATGGTTCATTTCCAACTCAAAGAGCCCGCAAAGCACCAGTTACCTTTCAAATCTGTGCTAGTTAAAGTGAGCAACACAAGGCGCCCGTTTAAAGATTTGTTTATATCCATGATGTCTCTACTATCTTGACAGGAAAAACAATAAAGTTGCTTTAAGTTACTAATAAAAGGTTTTTGACATCATGAATAATCTAAGAAAAAGAACAGAATGTGGTCCGCGGCATCGCAGCAGCACAGTGTGGCCATGGAAAAATAACTGCACAGAGAGATGTCATGGCAGAAGACGTGAACAGCTGTTGGATGCAAGAAGCCAGGCGAGTGATGGAGAAGGACGTGCTCTCCACAGCAGTGTAAGTTCAGGTCAAGCAGACCGAATAAAGGCAGATGCAAGCATGTTTTCTTTTTATATAGAAGGAGTGGGCTCATGGATGGCTCCTGCTTTGGGCAAGCACTGGCCCGAGAGGGGGTCATGCTAGTGCGCCAGGAGGGGCTCGGGCTGGCCCGAGCCCCGCCGGCTCACCCACCTGTAGCTTTTATGAATTGTGACTACAGTCAGAAAATGACCAAAAGTGACACTATGTTTGTATGAGCCAAAGAAGTACATTTATCCTGGTGTTGTTGGTGTGGCTTTGAAGATCGTATATTAAGATAATTAGGTACAATGGGGATCATTACAAGTTTGGTGGTATCCCTACCAAACTGTATTACCGTAACCAGCACTCGGTCCGGCGGAATTACCGCTGGATTATGAGTGCTGGCAACAGTGTTAAATCTATATTCCATGGTATCCCATTGGTCTCCATGGGGGGGATTTGCCTTTATAACCAGCACTGGTAATAATGGCAATTTTAGCAAACAAAACATGATCATTGTATTATCTTTGTATCCTCCCCCCAAGAAAATTGGCCCTATGTCCCAGGGGCCTACCAGGGAAACTCCCGGTGTCCCAGTGGGCCAGCCAGGCTTGACAATACCCTGGTACCACCACATCACTCTTCTTTGTCAAAGTACAACACTACCAGCAACCCATTCTTACTTGTCAAAGTCCCCCGTACAACCACCTCACTCTTCCTTGTCAGAGTGCCACACTACCAGCAACCCACTCTTCCTTGTCACAGTACCCCACTACCACACACTCACTCTTCCTCATCACATTCCCCCACTATCACCACTGATCGAAGTGAGCGGGAACCGCCGGGAGCGGTGTTCCACTGCTTTTATTTTTTTCTGTTTACCATTCCTCTACTTTTTACAACCATATTCACCATTCTATATAGAGGATGGTGCATTCATGTGTCTGTGCAAGTATAAAGTCATAATAGGAGTCTTAATTGTCACTTAGACTATTTCAATGTCCCAACTGCAACGCCTTGTCACATGCTGCACTAGGCTTCCACCTAACCCCTTTCCTGCTGAGGCAACAGTTCCAGTATTTTTTTTTGGTACAATTCTACCACTGCACCTCACTCTTCTCTTCCTCATCACCATCCCACAGTTCCACCATCTCACTCTTCCTTGTCACTGTCCCCACTACCACTTCCTCACTCTTTGTCACAATACCCCACTACCACCAACTCTTCTTCATCACAACCCCAAATTATCATCACCTCAGTCTTCCATGTCACAGATCTCAGCTACCACCACCACACTCTTCCTCATCACCATACCGCACTGCCACCAACTCACTCTTCCTCATCACAGTCTACCACTACCATCACCTAACTTTTCCTTGTCTCGGTATCCCACTGCTACCATGTCATGCTTTGTCGTCACAGTAGCACACTATCACCAACTCACTATTCCCTGTCACAGTACCCCACTACCACCAACTCACTCTTCTTCATCACAACCCTGCACTACCACCACCTTACTCTTTCTTGTCATAGAACCCACAACCACCATCTCACTCTTCCTCATCACAGTTCACCACTCCCACCATCTCACTCTTTGTTGCATCAGTACCCGACTACCACTACGTCATTCTCCCCACCACAGCAGCACACTCCCACCAACTCACTCTTCCCTCTCACAGTACCCCACTACTGCCAACTCACTCTTCCTCATCGTAGTCCCACTACCACCATCTCGCTATTTGTCACCACAGTACCTCACTACCACCAACTCATTCTTTCTTGTCACAGTCCTCCACTACCACCAAATCACTCTTCCTCATTACAGTCCCCAACTACCATCTCAGTCTTCCATGTTACAGTCCCCACTGACACCACATCACTATTTCCTGCCACAGTACCCCACTACCAGCAATTCATTCTTTCCCATGATAGTACCACACTACCACCAAGTCATTATTCCTCTTCACAGTGAAGAGTACTTCACAATAGTATCATCATGAATGAGGAAATATTTGATGATTGCTATTCCTATCCTTCTGAAAACATTGGGGAGGCCATTGTGCATATGGATAGAAAATGGTGGGCGATATGGACATTTGGCAAGTTCTGCCTGAAGATTGGAAGTAAGTGTAGACACCACATTTACATAGGGAAGGGTGCTATACTGCATGCAACACTATGCATTGTTTGATAGTACCTCACCCTCTGCCTTTGTTGAACAGGCTCTGCTGAGAACAGGTTTAATCACTGGAGCACTAAGGATTGATTCCATGGATTGCACTACCCCCATGATGCAATATTGGAGGTGAGTGGAAATCTGTATAATTATGGAAGAATTATATGCGCAATTTGTTTGTGTTTGTGATGTAAAAATAATGCGGTTGTCTAGTTCCATCTGTTAATGAGGGTGTACTGTTTGTATTTTAGTGTTTGAGAGGACATCTCCCACTCCATATTTCTAAGAGTGGGCATCATTGTAGCACCACCTTCGCCCTTAAGAAGGTTGGGCCAAGAGAAGCCAACTTCAGAAGCCCACATAACCAACTGAAACACGTGTCGACTAGTTCACAAGCTGATTTGGCTGTTTAACAGAGAGACACATTTGTAATTGAGAAGGGAGTGAAGGAGTAGTCTTATTAAATGTTGAAGGTTATATAGAGTTCATAACCTAGGTAACCATGCAATATGTGGGTGCTATTTGATAATGAGAGAATGTGAATGTATGGTGGAGTGAAATGAGTAATGTGTGGTTTGTGTTCAAATAGAAATGTGTATTGTTTTTTATGAGAATACAGTACGATGTTTTTTTAAATATGACATTGGGCCTCATTACGGCCCTTGCGCTGACGGAATGAAGGGGGCCGGTACGGGACCGGCCCCCTTCATTCCGTCAGGGCTGATTACGAGGTTCCCTTTACGGGACCCGGATCAGACGTCTGATAAAACCAGACGTCTTTTCCGGGTACTGCGAGGGGAAGAGGGAGGTAACAACGGGACACTTGTAATGTGCTTGTTGTTACCTCCCTCCCCATTCCCATTGAGCCCTATGGGGGCTCAAATGGGAATGGGGAATGGTTCCTGCAAGGAGGACTTAACGGGTCTTCTTTTGTAGGAATGACCCGGTAAATCCCATTGCAGGAACCCAGTAATGGAGCCCGGTTTGGAGGCCCGTTGTGTAATAAATGTATATATTTTTTTGTAAGAATTTTGTAAAATAGTCTCTTTCCAACCTCATAGCTAGGTCCAATTTTGTGTGTTTACTAGAGGACCAGTAGCGTTACAAGTATACGTGTATTTTCTATACAATGTGAATAAAGACACAGATCCAGTCGACTTAGAAAACACTACCCATGGAGAACTACGCTTGGATACACCTTCAATGTTGGCCAAACCTTTGTCTTTGAACAGCTCCTGTACCTCAATCTATAATATTAATGAGGAACATGCTCAGTTGCATAACACCCTGAGAGATGCTGATGAAAGAATAAAATAATCTGCTGCAACTATAAAGGCTTTAAAATATGAACTTAGCGTCTTTGTGGAACACTGTGATAACATACAAGATGAAGTATGTATTTAGCTAAATTCATTTGAAATTAGAAACTTTGAATCGCTCAACTCAGCATGTGTGCCCTTCTAAAGCTTCCAATATGGTATTGCGAAAGTATCAAGGGCATAGATCATGGTTAATACTAACATTTGCTGACCTATAGATGGGCCTAAGAGTGTTCCAGCCACAGTAAAGGTTACCGTTATGGATAGCCCAAACACCAATAATGTGTAAAGTAAAAAGCGCTAGGAATAGGGGGTACCCTCCAAGAAATCAAAAACGTAAAATTTAGAGGCGCTAACAAGAAAAACTCCTGTGAATTTCTCTGTTCTTTACATCTCACAGAGGCTGCAGCTAACGAAGCAATGGGGAGAGTTGATAACAAAAATGTGGCTATCAAGGTCTCTAAGCAAATACAAACTATTTCCCTAAATGCAATACGGGGGAACTTCATGGCAAAAATAAAAGTCCAGTAGAAACTGGCACTGGACATGCAGATGGGCCCATGAACAAGAAACCAAAAAAAAAACAGTTGCTGCAATCAAATAACACAAACACTACCAATTAAGGCCCCAGACGATAATGTACAGGAGGTGTGTATTATTAATCAAAAACCTTCCTCTCAGCCCATTCCTATCACAGTGGCTCCTAGTTACCGATGCTCTAATACCATAATACCTGGTGGGTTTGATTTCCCAGTGCAACATTCTTGTGATTGTGGCAAAATACACAATGGAATATTACCACCTCAGAGGATTGATACATATGGTCAATATCCATTTTTAATAATCTTAGAGTTTGTATTACGCTCTGACATTCATCTGCTAAATCATTCAAATATTCTAGCCCTTTTTAGTGAAATCACTCGTTTGATGTTGATATCTACTAAGGACACTGAGCTGGTTGATTTCTTTGATGAGAGAAGGAACTGACTTTGCAGCCATCAAGATACCTTCCAAAGCTGTGTATGCAATCCAAGAAATCAAAAAACTTAAAAAGCAGATACGCTAACAAGAAAAACTCCTGTGCAATGTTTTTGGAAGAAGCTGAAGCACTGATGACTATGCGATATGATCTTCGCCCAAGCTCGTTGACCTCTCCCGACAATGTTGTTAATGCTTATGATGAAAAATGTGCTGGATGTAGAAACTTTGGAGCTGGACTGAACTACCCTGTTCCATTGAAAATAATATAAGCAAAATGAGTCTTGTGGATCTACCTAAGCCGCAGATGCAGATGGCCGAGGATTGGTCGTGTCTAACTGTGACACTGGCATTACATAATGCATTGAAGATGGGGAGAGAGAATTTCTTCATAGGAAATGTTCTAACTTCTGAAGTCAGAGGAAAGATTACCCTTTTAGCGTGGAATGTGAGAGGATACAATAAATGGATCCAAAACAAAAAGCTTTGTGCTGACATGCATCAGCACACACTACTTTATTTGCAAGAGACATGTACACATCAAAATATAGTCTAGGATGGTTAGCGAACATTTCAGTAGGATGCCTCAAAAATTACTAGTGGAAGATGACCTGTAGGACTGCTAATAGCAATCAATAATAATTTGAGTCACACTAGTGAACTCGCCTCAACTACAATAAAGGGCATTCTGGCTGTAAAAAGGGTTTTAATAACAGGGACAAGATCAGTAAATGTCTATTAATTAATATTTATTAGCAACCCTCTCATTCTTCCATTGAAGGCTTAATATTAGATCTTGGTAATCTCTTTGGTTCTTATAAGGTTAACTCAACAGATGGGGATGTTATAATCATAGGAGATTGGAATTCTATCTGCAATTCCCCTCCAATTGTGAAAATGTTGATATGGATATGGAACAGGGATGTATTAATGGACAAAAGTAGTTTAGTAGTCATTGGTCTAAGGTATGTAAAGAATAAGGCTTAATTATGTGAAATGGTAATGTCAAGGGTGACATTCCAAGTAAGCCCACTTGGCAAAGAGGTGATTCATTATCTGTAATTGATTACATTTGTCTTTCTGAGTCCCCCTTCCATCACTGTGAACATTTTTAGATTCAAAATAATTAAATAAGTGACCACTGCATGCTGATAGCTACCTTAAAAATGAACACCAGGTCGTGCCTTTCTAGCAAACCAATGTTGATTAGTGTTTTTAACTAAAAGATGAATAGGTCTGTAAATATGTCTATATTATCGCAAAAGATGGTTGTATTCACAGAGGATACATTAACCACCTTTAGTCATAATGAAATCTCTGAAGTCACTAAGGGTACTGATAACGGTATTTCTAAATCTCGTCTACATACCTATAACAAATTAATACCAAATTGGAAAAAGAAACTACAACAAGAGATTACATATTTCAATCTAAAGCATATTTTGTCAGGAGTTAAATGGAAAAAAAATAGAAGAACTAAACAAAATTATAGCAACTGGGTCAAAGCATATCAATATTGACTTTTTCATAAATATGGAGCATTTATACTGGAGGCCAACCAGAAAAAGAATTCTGAGAATTTTTGGACACTTGTCCAAAACAAGGATAATTTCCAAATTAATTCACTAACTGTTGCTGTTTCTGAAGACACACAAGTAGCATTCTTTTTGAATCTATATAAAGGAAAGGTGGAGTGTCCATGTGCAGATCAGGACAAGGGGCAATGGGAAATGGCCTCTTCCTCTGAAATATTCTTGTGGATAATCAAGAAAATATCCAATTTGCATGCTCCTGGTCCTATTGGATTAAGTAATAGGGTAATGAAGGGAGCTCTAGAAACTTGGGCTTTAGTACTTTATACATTGTTCAATAATATCCTGAGATATCTTCAGAACGAAAACTTTTCCACAGACGTGGAAAAGTTCTTTCATCAGCCCCATACATTAAAAAGTAGACAATGAGAACCCAACTAATATTTGACCTATATCCCTCCTGGATGCGGATGATAGAATTTCTGCTTTGCTTATTCTAAAAGATGTTGATGAATGGTTGTCTAAAATGGGCCGACTCTCAAAGTTTCTTACTGGTTTCAGAAGAGGTAGTGCTACCGAGTTAAATGGTCTGTTAATGCATTGGCCTGTAAAAAAGATGCACATCCACTGTATGTTGCCTGCGTGGATCTAACACAGGCCTTTGCTATGTTTGATCAAACCCAATTATGGCCAACACTCCCAAAATTGGGTTTTCCTGATACATTCTTGCCTATTCTGGTTAACCTTCGTACATTGTTACGAGTGAGGCTCAATATGAATGGTACTCTAACAAGATAAATACCAACTAGCAGGGGCCTCAGATAGGGTTTTGTGCTGGCACCCTGCTTTTTATCTTGTATTTATCAGATATGTTGGATCACCTGAATTCAGCAGCCTTTGTCAGCCGCAAATAACGGGGGAGAAAATCATATTACGAGGATGATGTTATACTACTAGATCCTACCCAACTGGGTTTGCAGCGACTCAAAGCTATATGTCAATCTTATACAACCATTAAAGATTTGAAAATTAATCCATACAAACAAGTATAATGTGCTTTAAGAGCACCAGGATCAAACACGTGGGATTTCATTGGCAGCTGGGGGAAGTAAAACTGGAATATGTACAGAATCTAAAATATTTGGGCTTTTTCATCACTATGGTATCTTATTATGCGGCACTCCATACTAAGCTCTATGAGAAGGGTGAGCAAGCACATCACATGGAAATATTGCAGTTTAACCTTAGTTTGACTTAAACTATTTTATAACATTAAGGTTATACCCGCTATCTTGTCTGCTCTAGAAACCAGTTACCTATATGAAGAATTTAATTTTGAAATGTTGGAGGGCAACATCTGGCGCAAAGCAATCTGTCTCCCTAATTTTGGCCCTGCTGTGATGTTAAAAAATTAATTGGGTCTACATCCCATGGATGCAATGATTACTTGAAGAGCAATGATTCTTTACAGAAGTATATTTATGGCCCAAAGAAATACATTGTTCTATGATCTGTAGCGCCAATCGGAGAAACCAGATCCTGACTGCCTGAAACATTTTAAATAAAATGTGTGGGAATTTTGGCCATTTTAGATACAAGCAGTGAAAATCTAATTCTGAACCCGGACCCAGTTAAGAAAAAGCTGTTTAAATGTCATTCAATCAAAACCTTTGATAAAAGGGGCAGCTATAAACGTTTTAAAGAATTTACCAGTATGGGAACAATCTGTTACATATAGAATGATGCCCTGATGGATGTTATTTGAAGGCTTTCTTAAGACTTAGGTTTAATCTGATACACACTTGAGAAATTCAATATATTTGGAAACTTAGTTCTGCTAACATTTGCAGATACTGTAATAGTGACATCGAGTCCCTGAGGCATATTCTCGTCAAATATCCGGCTTTACAAACACTGAGGCAACTCATCTTTCTAAACTTTGTATATGAAAATAGTTGGCTTAAAAACAATGAATTATGGAAAAGACTATTTAGTGGCAGAGATATGGCTATTATAATTTTGACAGTGACATTTTTAAATGTCTTAAAATTATTTCATGAATTGTAGAAGCCGGTGGTATTCTACTTTTATGGACAAATTCATGGACTGGTTATTTTTGTAAATTGTATAGCAATTTATGTATTTATGATTTATGTATTTATTTATTTATTTATTTTAAGGTTTCAAAGATTTTTATTGAACTAACTATATATACATGGCAGTTAATAATCATAACAAACACATAAGGTGTGCAGTAAGCATAAGAGAGGAAAACAATAAAATGCCATTTGTATATAAATGCTTTGCATAAGAAAGGTGCCGTGCATATCTCAATAACTAGATAATAAACTTCAAATAGATTTTATGTGAAAATGGGGTGGGAGTGACAAAGACACACTGAAGGACAGGACGTCACATACATGAGAGGGTAGAATAAAGGGAAATAAGAAGATGCAAAATCATCAAAATTAAGTAATGCTTAACTAGTGAAAATATTTAAGTAATCGAGAAAGGGATGCCATTTCAGTTGGTGTTTAATGAATAATTCAGAAGAGGATGCAATACAATGCTCTAATCTATGGATATTACAAATGCTATTCCACCATGTTTTATGATGAATATGAGTTAGTTTTTTCCAATTACTGGTAATAGTTTGGATAGCAACCTTTAAGCATAAGTCAACCAGAAAATGTATATGTTTGTTAGTATGAATGGTTTTTAAGAAGGCACTGCCATAAAGAAGAAATTCAAAACAGAACTCTTGATGATGTTTCAAAATGGATTTGATCATATTCATATTTATAAACAGAGTGCCAAAAAGTTTGAACATACTGGCATTCTATAAACATATGTTTAAGTGATCCTTGAATTTGTGAGCCGCTCCAACAAAGATCATTAGGTATAAGTCCATACTTGAAAGAGAAAGAGGAGTAACAAAAGCTCTGTGTTAAAAAAAGTAAAGGGTTTAAGTCAAACTTGCCGAAGAAGTGATTTTAGAAATGTATTTCCATTGGAAAGGCTAGTATAGTTGATGATCCAGAAATGGGAAATCATTCCTCCTGTCATCATGGAGAAGGTTAGGAGCTGCTGTAGATGAACAGTTTATAATAAGACATGGCTGTGATATCAGGATTTATTATATGTAATAGTCTTAGAGCATCTGGCATATTGGAGTCATGCATAAATAATTCTTAATTGTCAAAAAGGGCTGCGACAATCATCACAAACTGTTTCAGAAATGATACAGGCAAATGATATTTGTACAAAAATGTATTATAGAACTTAATGACTCTAGAGAGCCATGATCCCCACAATATAGATTTGCCTTTAATTTTAATAAGAGGATTAAGCCAAATGTAAGGGGAAATATAAATGGATGATTTAGTTAGGAGTGGGAACAAGTAGAGTTTTAGGTATAACATAGATTGGCGAACACATGAGTAGGTAATCAATTTGCTTTTGCCTTTTATAAGGTAAACATCTGCAAGGGAGATTGGGGAAACCATAACTCTCTCTAGGCCAACCCAATTGGGTAAATGTACCAGCTGTTCCCGGTGGAAATACATCTGTGTTTGTTTAATGAGAAAGGCCATGTGATATTTTCTAAAGTCACGAAAACCAACCCCTCCCCAGGAGCAGAGTTTTTTAAGTTTATTTAATGAGATTCTATGCTTTTTCTTGACCCATAGAAACTTATTTAAGCAGGAGTCAATAGACTTGAAAAAGGATAGGGGCAGGGAAATGGGCAACATATATAGGATATAGAGGATGATGGGCAATATCATTATGTTTATTGCCTCTAGGCAGCCCCACCAGGATAGGAATAAGAGTGACCACGAAGTATAAGTATAGTATCTGAGTTTTGCTTACGAATGTCTTTGATGGAAGCTGAGATGTGAACCCCAAGATATTTAAGGCCTTTAGGGCACCAGTTTATTCCAAGAGGGAGTGTATGGTAAGGTGTGCAATGGGCGTTGAGGGGAAGAATCTCTGACTTTTCAATATTGAGTTTATAAGTAGAAGCTTTTGCGAAATCCGAAATAGTATTTAGTAAGTGCTGGGCATTATTTTCAGGATTTTTGAGAAATAGTAGAACATCATCTGCATAGGCTGCGGTTTTTATATGGATATGTCTATATTGTACTCCAATGATGTTTTCATATTGTCTAATGGTTTCAAGGAAGAGCTCAAGTGCTAGTATGAAAAGGATTGGGGAAAGAGGGCATCCTTGGAGCGTCCCTCTTGACAAGGGAAAAAATATCAATGATTGTCCGTTTACAAAGATAGACGTTTTGGGTGAAGAGTAAAGGACTTTTATCATGGAGAAAAAGGGCAGGCTAAAACCATGTCATTTAAGAGTTTTGAAGAGGAAGTCCCATTGCACTCTATCAAATGCTTTCTCCGTATCCATAGCTATTTATTTGTTTGTTTGTTTGTTTTTATTATTTGTAAAGCACACCTAACCTGTGGGTAGCAGGGCGCAAAGCAACAATAGGAGTGTAAAACTTAAGTTACAGAGCACGCAGTAGATGAATCCAACTAGGTTACAGTGTTGGAAGCATCAAAACATTAGGACCGATACATTAGGACCGATACAAAGTATAAATTAGAGGTGAATACACATAGTTTGCAAATTATAGATATATCTAAGCATAGAGGTGAGAGGATATACACTTTATACACAATTTACAGTAGGCATGGCAGTGGAAGAGATTAGATGTCATGGCATTAGATGTCATGTTCCTTGATCCAGCGGATGGTATTAGATCTGAATTTTGGGTAGGGAAGGTCTTCCCTGAGAGATGGTGGTAAGGAGTTCCAAAATTGTGCTGCTTTGACAGGAAAGCTATTCCCTCCAGACATAGTATGTTTGAATCTTGGGACAAGAAGGAGGTTTGAATTGGCCTTTCTAGAGGGACGGCAAGAACTTGGTCAGGTGAATCTCGTTATCAAATATTGGGGGCTGCTTCGTCTAGGCATTTATGAGTCAGAGAGACCGATTTAAGGAAAATGTTATCTTTTGTAGAGAGCCAATTGTACGATCTTCTAGTCTCTGAGATATGTGCTTTCTTCAGGAGGTTTAGGGCTGCTCTTAAGGCATTGTTTTGTAGGGTTTGAATTTTATTTGGAATGTATTTGTTACTGCCTACATAGAGCGCGTTGCAATAATCCAACTTGGATAGGATCAATGCTCTAGCTGGATTGATGCAGTTATTTGGTGGGAGGAACGGTTTGGCTGCCCTAATAGGTTTACATGTATAAGATGTGGCGGAGGCCATAGCATTGACTTGTTTTTTGAAGGTGAGCGTTGAGTATAAATAGAATCCTAAGGTTTTACCTTCCTTAGCTACGGTGATGATATTATTGTCAATGACAAAAGAAGAGTAGTTTTGGCCTAATTTATTGAGGTTGGGTGCGGTGCCTAGGATGAGGATTCTGTTTTGTCATCATTCAGGTATAGACAGTGAGATGCCATCCATGCCTGGATGATGAGGTACACTTGATTTACGAAGGCCAAATCCTTGTCATAATCCCCCATCAGCGGGATGAGGATCTGGGTATCATCAGCATAGTTAGTGTGGGTGATAACCAGGCAATCTAGATAGTCAAAAAGGGGCTTTGTAAAAATGTTGTACAGGGTGGGGGAGACACAAGAACCTTGTGGCACACCACAAGTAATGGGCATAGGGTCAGCGGCTGCTGAAGGGGAAAAAACTCGACATGGGGATCTGTAGTATTACGAATTAACTCTATAACATCCAGAAATAGTCTAATATTGGAGGCTGACACTCTATTCTTGAAATATCCGACTTGATCCTGTTTTCTAAGATTGGATAAGAAGGGAAGGAGTCTATTGGCTAAAATGTTTGCATAAATCTTACAATCTGTGTTGATGAGGGAAATGGGACGATCATTTTGAGGGAGTTCTGGGAATTTATTGGGCTTGGGAAATACCATAAGTGTGGCTTCTAGAAATGAGCCATGAGCCTTCTCTTGTGATATAAGATGTGAGTAAAGTACACCAAGTTTAGGGAGTAGAAGATTAGAAAATTCGGCAGTGGGGAAGCCATCAGGGCCAGGGGCCTTACCTTTCTTAAGATGTTTAATAGCGACAAGCATCTCAGAAGAGATGATTGGGGCATTAAGGGATTGAAGATCTAATGGGGAATTAGTGGTTCTGGGTAAATTATGAAGGAATTAATCAACGAAAGGTTTATCAAGAGGAGATTTGGAGGTATATAATTTAGAGTAGAATTTAGAGAATATATTGATAATATCTTTATCTGAGAATTTTCAACTCCCCAAATGATCTTTAAGGACAACAACCCTAGATCTCTCTTTTTTGAATTTAAGGTAGGTCACTAGAGATTTACTAGCTTTGTTAGATAACTGATATATTTTCAATTTATATTTAAGCATATTAGCACAAGAGTATTGCGTGATGTTTTTATTATATTGAAATCTGAAAATAAGAATCTCTTTGAAAATAGAGGGAAAGTAATTATTTGCAAATTGGATTTCGAAGGGTTTCAGTCATTTAAGGATAGATTCTGATTCTCGTTTCAATTTTTTTCTTTTGATAGTGACGAAATAAATTATATGGCCTCTAAGAACTGCCTTGTAGCAATCCCAGTTGTTTTTGACAGATGTGTCATGTTTTATGTTTTCAGCAAAATAGTTATAATGGTGTTCAGTTATAAAAAGTGAGAAGGAGTCGTCACTCAATAAACTAGCATTAAATCTCCACATAATGGAGTTTTTAGGGTTAGTTGGAGATTTGAGTCGGATACATATAGGGGCATGATCAGAGACGGAAATAGAGTCTATTTGAGCTGTGAGAAGAAGGCTAACCATGGAATTGGGAATAAATATATAATCAAGTTGTGAAAAAGAGTTGTGGGGTGTGGAGTGGAAAGTGAATTCAGAGTCAGTAGGATGAGCTATACGCCATGTATCGGCATATACCTAGATCTGCTATAAATGTCATGAATTGCTTGTGGGATGAGTTATTGCTAAATCGCACCCTAGATCTTCTGTCAAGAAACGGGTCTATGATTTGATTGCAGTCTCCACAGACAATAACATTTTGGGGGTTACATTGAAGCATGCAATTCCTAATCAGCTGTCAAAAGTTAGGGTCTGGGGGTGTTGGGCCATAAATATTTAGTATAGAGTATTCTTTGGAGTCAGTAGATAATTTCAGTAGAACCCATCTTCCTAGATCATCAGATTCATTAACTATAATATTACATTTAAGAGCTTTGTTAATCCGTGTGATAATGCATTTTTTTCCCATGGGCGGCACTGGAAAAAACCTGACTAACCTAATGTGTTTTGAGTTTTTTTGCTTCTTTATTAGAAAGGTGTGATTCTTGAATACAGGCAATCAAGGGTTTCAATCTGTTGAGGTGAGATAGTAGTTTTTGTCTCTTGATTTGGTTGTGTAAACCTTTACTGTTCCATGAGACTATATTAAGTGGCATAAGTGTATAGATAAGGTAGTTATTCAGATGTTGAAATGGCTACAAATAATGTAAAATAGAAATAGGCCAACAAATCCCTTAATATGGGAAACAACCATTAATCTAATATGACTAATAAAGGCATCAAAAAAATTAAATATAATGCAAAAAAATAGCATCAATTGCATAAATATTTTCCTAAAGGATACATAAGGGATAACACAAAAGGGAGAGTGGAAGACCAACATGACCAGCATAGAGAATATAAAGATGGAATTTGAAAAATATTGATGATAATAGTGGTTAACAGGAAATGACCATTTTATCTATGCTGATTATTGAAGACATGAGTTGGGGGGGGCTCAAAGGAAGGCAGCCAGACCAGCATCCCGCCCTATGAGCTGGAACAACAGAAGGCAATTAGCAATGAGGGAAAAAGAAAAGGTGGTGGATTAGGTGTATCAGGTAGGGGCCCTTGATGAATCCCTTGATGTATCCATGTTATCCTTCTTTTGGTTTTTTATAAAGTGTCTCAAGGCAACAGGGTCTTGGAAAGAAGAGGTGTGGTCATTAAGATTAACTTAACACAACACCACATGCACAATGCTGTATCTTGCATTTAGTTGCTTAAATGGTGATCTGAGGGCCAGGAGTTCTTTCCTTCTGTTAGCTCTGGCATTGGAAACATCCTGGGTGATTTTTCTCCCATTCTACATAAGGTGCTTCTGAGCTTGGCTTTCTCTAGAATCATAATAACATGGGTATAATCAAGCAGAGCGAATATCATCGTATTCGAAGAGTTGGCAGTTTTAGTGCTTGATGATTGCATGAGAATATAGGAACCAATGCAGTGAGCCCTTTGACTGTTTAATTGAACTGAGGATGGAAGCTCAAGAATTTTAGTTAGAAGGTTGTTTGTGAATAGGATAGGGTTGTCTGCTTCAACTCCTTCCTGTAAACCAAAAATTCACAGATTATTTTGTCTGTTGTGATTTTCTAGGTTTTCAGCATGCTTTTGAAGTGATTTAACAGTATTTTCAAGTATTTGCACTCTTCATTTCTTCAGCGTTACTGATCCTTTGCTCCACTTCAGATATCTTGTTTCAAAATTGGTCCATTTGTCGTCCACCTGCTGCAGCTTAATGTGAGTTGCTTCCGTAAAAGGTTTTAATGCTTTCACTTCCATAAGTATGGCTTGCATGGTGTCATTAGATGTATCTTCATTAGATGGTGGTGACTTGCTTTTAGAGATTTTATTAGAGGTGGAGATAGGTGTTTCTTCCGTTTGGATTTTCTTAGATGCCATTTTGAAGATATATTTCTCACTTTTTTGAAATATATGTAGAGTTGATGAATAGTACAAGCCTATCCAACCTTCTGATATTGAAAGTGATAAGGAGTTAATAATTGGTACGAATGCAGAATCTTTGTTATCAAAAACTCCTTATAAAATTTAAAAGAAGCCCAATGTAGCCAACAAGCGCTTCCTAGTTGTTCAGCCTCAAGACCTGCTTTCATTGTGTGAGAAAAATGTATTGTGGCATACAATGTGCAATAACTGTTAGGTGTTTATTCCATAAAGAGTAGTGGTGGCACAAATAATAACAGGTGTTTACCACAAGAGGAATGTAATATAAAAAAAATGTTGTTTCTTCCACAAAACTCAATATATCCTTATGAGATATAGTTTGACATCCTTTAGTGTTATGCTGAGAGAGGAATTATAAATTACTTCATACAATTGTATAAAATAAAAATAAAAATGTGATCTGTACCTTTAAACACCTCAAACAGACATCATATGTTATTTAGGAAATTATTGGGTCTGTGCTGTGTGAGAAATAGCGACCCACTTGAGTAGCATGCCCTTCACTCGACGTGCAGCCGAACAGCTGACAGGAGCATCAGCTTGCGCGTCCTGGGACCACCCGGCTCGCAGGCCTCACTCCTCCCTAAACAAGTTCTTTGCGTTACGGAGCTGCTGCAGTCTTCCAAGCTCCACGGGCTATCAGGGAGATTTTGTAATTACTAACGGCCCTTTGTTAGTATAAAATACATATAATTGCTGAAATTGAAGAGATAAACGCACTCACGGAGTGGGAGCTAGCACGCTATGCCTCCATTCCGGTTGGTGCCTGGCCACGCCCCCTCATGTATAGCAATTTAGATATTTTATTACTGATTGTATTCTGTTCTCTTTGTATAAGGTTTTGTATGAACCAATATAATAATTTCTTTTTTACAGAATTACCTCCTTTGAAGACGTCAATTTAGTCAATTAACATATCAATGGATGAATCTGAACTGAGATGTGTTTGCTGTAAAGAGCCTCAAACATGTTTCAGTTCAATCACAGATCCAGAAGTCAACACTTTATTCAGAAGTGCAAGTGAAAGAGTGGATGTTTTGCACAGCCAACATACATATATGATTGAAGTCACTGCTACATTCTTTTTTGGCAAACAAACCAAAATGTGACCCTACAAACAAGTGCACACCTGTATTTCACATTTTTATAGGTTTTGAAGTAATTGTATAGTCTTTTTCCATCTAACAGTTTTGTGAAAAAGAATAAAGAAGGACTTCAAATGTGCAAAAGATGTGTTGAACATTTTATACTTCCACTATTCAGCAGCACCTGCATCATTTGGTTTTCTTGATTCAATTTGTTGAATGTCTTCCTTTTCACTCAAAATGCCATTGTTTTACTTAAAAACCTATCACTGATTCTTTTGTTGCAAATGGGTTTTCAGCTTTTTGATAATAACTTTCTTCATTTTAGAAACTTTCAGTATAAGAAGTGTTCAACTACTTCCCACAGAAAATTGTGTAGACATTCATTGGTCTCATACTTTAGAACTGTCGACAATTCGGTAAGAGCTTGCCAATTTTCGTTAACCATTACATTTGATTCAAAATCAAGTTTATTTTCATACAGAAATCCAATCGCTTTAAAATAACTCTCCAATTGAAATTTCATAAATTAGATATACAATGTTTTACCATTTTCTTTATGTTGGGGAAAAAACTATGTTTAAAAATACTTTGATGCACATATTAATTTACATATGTTCCTACCATTATATCCTGTCTGCTTTGGAGCATCAGACTGCTTATAAGAAATGTTCCTCTGTTCATTTGTTTCATTATGTTATTGTAATACCTTGGTATGTTTACTGTGCCATAAGTATATTGTACTGCACTCATGGCTTCTATGACAGGATGTTTATTTTTTACATTAACTGGTCTACAATCACCAATGACAAATTCAATAAGACCTACTATTCAGGGTAATGTGTTATTATTTTCAGTATTATCTTAAACTTCAAATGTCCATAGTTCTCATGCCTACCCATGCATCCACTGCCAATGTTGATAGGCACGTGCACATCCTAGCTGTACACCTTGCTAAATATTACAGTGATTTGCAAGTATAGACGTACAAAAAAAGAATACACAACCTAAATAATAAAACACATCACAAATCTGCACAAACAAAGGAAAAACGAAAGTCTAATCTGTTCCTTCATATGTAAATCTGTATACATTGCTCCCTAGGCACAATAAGTATATGCATATCACAAATTGAAGATTATAATGTAGGCTTTAAAGAACATGTACAGCCTGCTTTCAAAGTTTGCTTATTAGCGAGAAACCTGTAAACAGTGACGCGAACAAAAGAAAGCGATGAAATGTAGCCCAGTTATGATTGGAGCCACAACACCACACTCTATATTTGCATGTACATTACTACACGTTTATAATATCCTGTGCAGGCCAAAGGCCGCCCATTCATGTTGTTCACATTGTTCTAGACATTGCCAGCAAGTTATATGGTAATATTTAATTAAAATACTATTGAAAATCCATGTACAACAATGACTTGATGAAAGACATTACCTATTACGTAATGGCAAAATAGGTCTCTTCAAGAATCAATACAAGTCTACGTGTAAGTGGTTTTGTATATGATAGGTCTTTCTTTTAGCCAAACGTCAGCATCTCTGTTTTCAGTGTCTTATTTCATTTTAAACATATTTTTCAAATTTACCATTTTACAATGGCATTCCAGTTAGGAAACACAATTGCAAATATTGCATAGTCTCTCATACTAATAACACACTTTTGGCTACATGCGCAGTGTAACTTCTACAATACTTGCGCACCTATACTACAATCACATTTTGGACCATATGATTATTATTTTTAATGAACCAAGCACTGGTTTATGAAGCAAAGCTATTTTGGTGATCTGTTAACTGACTTTCCTGATGGTTTGGACTCCAACACATGTGCTCCCTTGCCATTAAAAATGTTGACTGAGGCTGATGAGAGTTTTAGTACAAATCATCGGGAGATACAAAGATTGTGGATCCCGGTGTGTAACAAAGTGTTCAGGAACATTTAAAAAAGGGACACAAAAGCCAAACATGCTAGTTATGTTTTGATTATTTTAGCAGGAGTGGTGCCAGACATGGATTTAGGTTGCATAATGCCTCTGAAACTGTTGTGAAAGTTAAAGGTAGGAGGCAGGACTCTGCATCAATTCTCACTCTGGTCTGTTTGTTTAGTCAGAGAATGTGAATGAGAGTAGGCTAGCTGTCAGTAAAGAGATGGAGGACCATTTAAACCTCAGTGCAAACATTCCCACCAGCTTACAAATGAAAACATGTAATGATCACTGGAAAATCATGCAATATTGTTTCCAACTCTTTGAATTACACTATCCTCCCAAACTAAATATCGCTATTTGATTTCTGCAACTTACTTAATTTCATTTTTTGTGGGAATACAATGTGTATTTGAATCATGCATAGAACAATGGGACACAGATGGCTCTAGAATTTCTAAGCAGTTGTAGCACCATGCCTTGGGCCCATGAATGACTTCTGTGACTTACAGCCATGTAAGGATCGTGTAGACATAGGGAATTTGAGATACAACACTGCCTTGTCTGTATATTCTAAATGTATGCCCCCTTTCCTATCTAGTCAATGAAACAATGTAACTAAGAAGTAGGTAACTACCAGGTAGGAAATAGGTATTCATTTAAAAGTCTATGTAGCAAGATGTCAATGTTGTTTTTGCTACATGCATAAAAAGTAGATCCAGCAGGTGGCTATCAGTAATCTAAATAGGCGCAGAACCAAGATATGGTCACTGATAGATCTCTGTGACTTAGAGCCTTGTGAGGGTACAGTAGACTTGGGGCAGAGATATTGGCTACAACATTGCCTTGTGTGTGTATATTTTTGTAGCATAGTCTAAATATAGGCCCTTTGTACTATGAGCAAAGGCAAGTAAAAAGTAGGCTCCTACCAACTCGAATGAGGCTACTATTAATTTGAAGGTGTATGCAGCAAGAAGACAATATTTTCTCATTAGAAAAAAAAATCCTTCTGTGATTTCCTTGTATACTAACACGTCTCTACTTCATTACGTTTAGCAGCAGCATTTATCTGCTAACGAGATCAACTGGTCTCATTGTGTCTTGTGGTTATTTTTTTTATATTTTTTTATTTGATTTTAATCAAAAAGATAGATTTTTACAAAAGTAGGTGCAATCAGTCAGTCACTAGAACTTTGTGTAAAAGTAAAGTGAATTTGCAAGTTTTTCATATCATTGTGCTAACAAAGCTAAAATTCATCTTAAAGTGGCTTGTATCAAGACTATTGAATCAAACGAGTTGCGACAGGCACTGACTCTGATAACAGGAAGTATCAGGACAAGGTAGCTTGAGTCAAGGGGAATTTTACATGCTGTATAATTTTGTTGAATCGCCACTGATCAATCTGGACCAACATGTCGGCTCATCCATCAACACAAAAGGCCTCATTACACGGATGGCGGTAGGGATTTACCGGTAAAATACCGGTACCGGTAAATCCTTACCGCCTTACTACGAGGTCCCTTTGCGGGTTGGGGGATTTAATGCCTGCTTTTTGCAGGCGTTAAAATCCAACCCGCTAAGGGACCTCGGAGCTAATTACGGCACCGCAAAATTGCGGTGCCGTAATTAGCGCCTTGCCCATTCCCGTAGAGCCCTATGGGGCAGAAATGGGAATGGGGAAGGGCAATGGTGGAAGGGGGATTTACCACCCCTCCAACCTTGGAATGGGGCGGTAAATCCCCTTTCCGTCAAGGCGGTGCCGGTATTTTACCGGCATGAGCCATGGCGCTAATAGAGCCATGGCTCATCGCCTACCGTGTAATGAGGCCCAAAGTCTGAGAGGTTGTTTTTTAAATAACGTGATCTAATCTGTTGGTTGGCTGGGCATTGAAGGAGCAAGTGTCGAACGGTTTATTTTTCAGTACTTGTATTGCAAAAGCAACAAAGATTAGTTGCTGCACGGCCTCTGATGGCCAAGATTTCAGTCGTGGGAAGCAAGTTGAGCCTAGCTCGCAGGAGGAGATCTCGTCCCTGTTTGCTTGGAAATTTCTTAATAAAGCCCTGGAGCTCATTCAGCTTTTTTTATGTTGGGTGGAAGATGAGCAGTCAATATGTTTTTGGTTGCTGCTTCAAGCGTAGATATCCAATCTTGCTCCTTTCGTTTTTTTTGGATTCTACCTGGGTTGTTGAACAAAATGTCTTCATCGCACTCACTTGAGTCGAGCACGTTGACATTTCAATTTTGCCAGGAGAGGAGTTTTTACATCACGGGGCCTCTAGTTCTTGGTTAATCAGGTTGTAAATGGAAGGAGCAGAGGCCATCCGACACTTTCGATAAAGCATCAACGTGCTAGATTTGACGGTTCCATGGAGGGACAACACGCTTAGTTCACAGCGGCAGGCTGAGAACTTTTCTCCAGAATAGAGCTTCATGTTTTGGCCAAATTGACCTTTGGTATATTTGGCATCACGTCTGCCCCATAAGTCAGTGATGGGACCACTTTCTTTTTGTAAAACTCCAACACTGGAACCATAGAGAAGCGGCCACATTTTTTCATTATGGCTTTTCCTTGTGCTGCCAGTTTGATTGTTTTAGATCTTAAAGTCTCTTGCATAGCAGTTTAATGCTGAGTTCTGTCAAGCATGACCCCCCAGGTATTTGAATTCTCGTACTTTTTCAATACAATTGCCATCCAGTCTAAGACGAGTCTTTTCGTGTTTTTTGTTTCGAATTTCTAGTGTCATAAACTTGGTCTTTTGTTAGTTTATTTCTAAGTTGTTTGACTGAATGTATTGATGTAAGTTGTTAAGCTGACGTTGTAGGCCGATTGGAGTATGATCAAGGAGAATAAGATCGTCGGCATACCGTAAACGGGAGATAGCTGTTTGTGCAGCTTTGGTGGAAACGCACAGACTGCTGATTCTGACTCCTTGAGATCACCTAGGTATGCCAAGAAGAGAGCTGCAGCCAATGGGCACCCTTGCTTAATGCCTCTTGCCGCTGGGATCAGCGATGATACCAGCGATAGGACCCCTTGTTGATTTAATCGCACTTGCATGGTGCTATCAGTGTAAAGGGCCTTGATGGGGGCTAAAAGAGCAGGCAGGCAGTCCCAAGCTTCAAGTTTATTCCAGAGGCGGGCTCTATCTACTCTGTCAAATGCCTGCATTAGGTCTATGAAGGCGATGAAAACTCGAGCCCCACCCTCTAGCACCTTATTCTTTAAAACATTTAACAAGAGGATGTTGGCTGCTGTTCGCATGTACTTCTCAAATCCTGATTGAAGATAGTCATTGCATGGTGCTTTTTTGGCCCAGGCTTTACATTTTTCTAGTAACAGTGTACCGAAAACCTTCCTATTGTATCTAACAAGGCAATTGGCCTTTGGTTTGCCGGGTTACTCTTGTCTATTTTCTTGAAAATCGGTACAACTATTGCTGATTTCCATGAGGGTGGGATGGATTTTAGGTCTGCACATCTCTCAAAGATTTTGCTGAGAAGTCTTGACCATTCTTTCGGACAGGATTTCAAGTCCACATTTGTGACCTTGTCCGGACCTGAGGCTCTAGAATTCTTTAAGATTTTAATCCAATCTGCAATCTCTTTTTGGTCGTCTAGCATTAGTCGTCTCTTTGTGGTAGTCTTGGAATTGGTGTATTACAGGCAGATGGGCACTCAAACAGGTTCTTGAAGTATGCTGTCCAAGTTTGCTTGCTTATACAGGTTAGCATAGAATTTTCTACTGCTGGAGATGTCGTTTTTAAAAGAGTCCAGAATTCTCGAGCCTTGTGGCCACTTATTCCCTTTAAGATGTTTTCAGCATCTTTTTGGTAAAGGGCGAGCTGGTAGCTTCTGAGACAGTTTTAATAGCTTTTTGTTGCTGCAGCAGCCTTGATAAACAATGCCGGCGCCAGCGATGTTTTTGCCTTCAGTTTAATTCTCCTCAGTTCACGTCTTTTCTCCACTAGTATTTTAACATAGGTGTGGATAGTTTGCGCGCCTGGTCAGTGTTTGCTAGTGGGGGCTTTTTTATACACTGTCAGAAGCGGGATGTAATCAATTTGTTGTAGTCGGTCAGTGTAAGACATCTTATTATATCTGGTCTCCAAGTCTCTTATTGAGCAAGCCTTCAATTTTAACCTAGTCCCTTTTTTCCAGGTCGGTGCTCCTCATTAACGTTGGCGGAGCGGTTGCAGACCATGTCTTAGACAGCGGATTGTGGTCACTAGCTTTCACTCTCATAACCTCGAAGGCGGTCGTCACTTGAAGGAGAGATCTTGAGACAACTATGTAGCCTATAGTGGCTTTTGATGTGCACGCTCCTAGGACATAGGTCTTTGCAGGTCGGGGAACACCTCATCTAAATTGTGTAAGTCTCTTGACTTCATTAGCTGCATCCATAAAGATCCGCGATGGACGGCGGGCGATGAATTGAGTTGGAAATTGGAGCCAAAAGAGGGTGATGAACATAAAGCAGTCAGGTCTCTGCATATCAAAAAGTGCGATGCCAAGTGCACTGCCATGGCATTGTCAACTGCCCCTTCTATCATTTCTATATACATTGAAGAGTCCATGGAAGCTGGGTTCCAGTATGTATTTGCAATAATAATCGTTGTTTAGAAGAACCTGTTCTTACTATGATCTAGATTCGACCATTTCACCTTCACCATTAAGAGTGCTTGGTTACAGAAGAGTGTTTTTTCCACTGAGATTCCGCATCTGTGCCTACAGGTTATCAAAAGGCCCGATGAGGGCCGTCCTAAAGGACCCTTTTTTTCTGGTGCCAGGATTGTTTCGTATCCTTCAAGGGTCGGTTTCTGTGTTAGCAAAATCTCTTGTGAGCAGGCTAGATCATGTACTCCGAGGTTTGTGTCGCCTGGCGTGGTCAAGTGAGCATGCTCTCGGGTATTCCATGAACACAGCCTTATTGTTGTTTTGGGAGCATGTAGTGGATGGTCTTTCTGTTGAATGTGTTCCAGGGCCATATGTTGCTATTTATTCCTCTGTGCTGTTAGAACTTTCGATAGCCATGATCACAGGCTTTGCGATGAGGCTCCCTTGTCTGCTGGTTTTGTCGTTGTTTGATTGGCAGGCACTTTTTGTGTAATAGAACTCACAATGGGTATGTCGTTTGCTTTCAGAGATCTAGTCTTAGATTCCGAAAAGGTGGCAGTGACTAGTTTGTTGGATTTGACATTTCGCAAAGCTCTTACAGCTATTGATTTGTTAACTACTTGATTGTTGCTTTTGCTGTTAATTACGGAGTGACTATTACTCCCCTCTGGAGCATGACCTCTAGTCTTTGTCTCTGAAGCTTTCAATGTTTTGTGTGGCGGGTCTCTCAAAAGCATATGTCGCCACTTACATTGGAAGAAATGAGAGTCAATTTGGGGTTTTTCTTCATGTGTTGTGGATCCGCTGGATGAACAGGTTCTAGAGGCATCACTAAGTTCATATCCCAATTTGAGGAGATCAGGAGCTTCAGCTCTTAATGTCTTCTTAACTCTAGAAGAACCTCCATGTAAGTGCACTCTTGCTTTCTGGTACTTGTGGCTGGGCTCAACTATTAAAAGTTTGTCTGATTTAATTTGACAAAGATTCGGAATATAATTGAAGAGCGATAACAATGCTCTCCGGTTTAAGATGACTTCATCATGGTTTTCTTTGATTTGTTCTAGTTTGAGTATCCGTTTCGCTTGGTCACATTTTCTTGACTTCTCGTTGCATATTTGAATTCTGGAACTGTGATGGATACATGTGCTGGGTTTTTATTTGGAGATATAACTTGTAGATGACGGTTTTCGATAATCTGTCTTTTGCCTTTCTTTTTTTGATCGTTTGATCTTAACGGGTTACTCCTTAAGTGCTTTTTGCTCATGTGACGATCAAGGTCATCACAACTAGAGTGCAGATACAGGTCTCGTGGGATTTGCTCAGGCATCAGTGTAATTTGTGTAGACCACTTGTCCTTTTTAGTTAGTTTATTACACCTCGCTTCTAGGCTATAGTAAAGGTTTTCTGTGTTCTCGTCACTTTCGTTGGACTTTTCGTTCAATTTAAAGTTGATATTTTTTTATGCCGATTTTTGTCTGTTGGAATTGTCAATTTTGGGGACAGTCGGTTTGTCAGATGTTAACTTATGTTCATTAATATTTCATTTTCAAGAAATTCATCAATTGTTCTTGGCAATGAGGACCATGTGAGCTTCTGGTCCTCTATTGTAATCGCTGGTTGTATTTAAGATCTTTGGTACATTTTTTCTAGACCTGCTTGTACATCTGTTTTTTGTTCATGGAGGGTCGACTGGAATTGAAATATTGGTTCTATCGATTGCTTGCTTGACTTACTCAGGCTTACCGTAAAAGTTTTCTTGGTGGTGTCATCCCTGGCCACGGGCAGCTTCTTCACTGAGTTCTTTAGGTTAGCTTGACAGGATTGAATAAGGTGCTGCTTGCCCATTGAGGCGCTATTTAGGACCTTAGGTCACATCGCATTGTTGGAAAGTGTCGAGATGGAAGGCGGGCAGACCTCCAGGTTTGAAATAGGAGAACAAACACTCTGGTTGATGTCTGACAAATCAATCAGTATGGCTGTTTGTGTTCCCATCTCTACTCGTTTCACTGCCAGTAGCCTTGGCAGTGAAACCATGTGAGCTTCTGGTCCTCTATTGTAGTCGCTGGTTGTATTTAAGATCTTTGGTACATTTTTTCTAGACCTGCTTGTACATCTGTTTTTTGTTCATGGAGGGTCGACTGGAATTGAAATATTGGTTCTATCGATTGCTTGCTTGACTTACTCAGGCTTACCGTAAAAGTTTTCTTGGTGGTGTCATCCCTGGCCACGGGCAGCTTCTTCACTGAGTTCTTTAGGTTAGCTTGACAGGATTGAATAAGGTGCTGCTTGCCCATTGAGGCGCTATTTAGGACCTTAGGTCACATCGCATTGTTGGAAAGTGTCGAGATGGAAGGCGGGCAGACCTCCAGGTTTGAAATAGGAGAACAAACACTCTGGTTGATGTCTGACAAATCAATCAGTATGGCTGTTTGTGTTCCCATCTCTACTCGTTTCACTGCCAGTAGCCTTTGATTTTGGGGTACCTGAGGTGGTGCTGTTGGATGATCCAGAGGTACCGTTGGAGGCATTGCTTTGGATTCTAAAGCCATGATATATGCTTCCAAGAAGATTAGTTTGGTGTGGATAATCGCTTGTAACGTTGTATGGTCCTTCAAAGTGTCAGCAACCGCTTCATATAACTTGGTAAAGGGTGTGAGCGCAATAGTCACTGCAGACATTATTGAAAAAATGTCAGGCTTCTTTGTACGCGTATCTATTTTGCTAGGCATAGATTGATTTGTCGAGGGTCTTTTCATCAGAGTATCAGGTGGAAAATCTGTGGCGGTCAACCGATGGGATTTAGATGATCTATATGAGTCTAGGGAGTTTCTTCAGGCTGCATGAAAATGCAGACAACCAATGTGGTGACTTTCATCAGAGGGTCAATGTTGGCTGGTCACTTTCCTAGCCCGGCTAAGCTCCCCACCATGACTCAGTAACATTGGATCACTGGGGCTGGAGACAACAGGTTCAGCAGTTGTTGTTTCTTGATTGATTGAAGGCGCTTGTGTCTCTCCCAAGGGCTCAGCCTGCACCGGCTGGGCTTGATAATCATCAGATTCTGAGGCAGTGTCTTTTTCCAGATTTGCAATATGGTGATCGGCTTCAATATGGTCCAATTGAGCTGGGCTTTTTCTGATCGGGGATATGTTTGGTGAAGGCTCTTAAAGTACTCCCACAGCCTCTGAAGTGCTGTTCTTTTCTTTCAAGGGCGTGTAGGGAACAGCGACGTTGTCCGTTTCATCCGGGACTATGAGATCACCTCCAAGTGGCCGTTGATTTTCCTTTGGAGGTGTCCTTTGGAGGTGCCTGTCCGTACTCGCTTGGACCTCTCTATCTTGCGCTGTTTTGCAAAGGAAAGTCATTCTTTCGCTTCCTCTAGTATTTCTGCATCGAAAGTTCTAAAGGGTCCATCCTGCTTTCTGCTCTAGCACTGGATCGTATGAAAGAAGTCAGTCAGGAGGTTACGGGGTTCACATTCCGTGTTTGTTTTCCTGTTATTTGTTAGTGCTTGATGTTTACACCCTTGTTCAGTTGTTGTAGAAATAATTGGGCACTGGCTTTTGGATAAGACTTTCTTGTGAGGCCCTTTGGTTGAAGCAGGGACTTTTTATTTATCCTTTTAGTTGTTTCAGCATTGGTACGTTGTCGTTTTTTCATATTGGCTGACTGCGAGAGTAACTCTGATACTCTCAAAGGGACCAAGTTCTGAGACTTGCCTCCTACACTGGAATTCATGAGAGAGCACGTTGCCTCAGCGATCTTGTCTTCTGTCACGCTGTGTCCCATTCCTGCTGCGCAGACGACTGCTGCACCGAGACTACCTCCCTGCTGCATCCCGCATCTCGCTCGTACGGTGGGCTCCCTCCGCGATCCTCCTCTGAGTGGGTCAAGCAGGGGCGAACTGGGGAGGCGTCTTGGCCAGCAAGCGACCCTCGCCGGGGCGGTAAGGGCCACAGTGAGAGATTTGTGCATCCCTCGCTGGCTTGAGCGTCCAAATTGGCTTCACTTCCGAACTCTTCACCCGATACGCTCGCATCTGGGAGTAGATTCGTTGTACTAGAGTCATTGTGCTTGGGGTTTTCAGATAACTGGGGTAAGGTTTTAAGTGGAAGGATGTTTGGTACCATTTTGTTTTCCTTACCAGCTGATGAGTTAGTGCGCAGTGTTGGTCAGCAATCTTCACACGGTCTGCCGTCAATGATGGCTCGTTTCTTTGAACTCCTAAGGCACTGCTCGCCATCATCTTCTTTAGGAGAGGGGACAATATCCACTGGCCTGCCGGTCCTTACAGCCACTCCGCGGCCGCTGAAAGCAGTCTTTAAGAAAAACAGTGGGTCCACCCACAGTATTGAAAGTAAGGAAAGACTCTGGACCACACTTCCAACAGAGCTTTCCACAGGAACAGGACTGCCACTAGTGATCTACTTGTTGTTTTGTGAGTCATTAACTTTTATTGTATTATTGTATTGTATTGCATTATTAACTCCAAGACGTGCAAATAGAGTGGATGAAGTCAATATCTCCAGACAACCAAGGAAAACATATTTATAACAATAACATTCAAAGGACAAAGTAAGTGACACACAGAAAATATCCCTAATGTCATGGAATACAAGGGGATATAAACATCTCTTGAAAAATCAATCCACAATGTTAGCAAAAGCGGAAATAATCTGTTTACAAGAGACCTGGCTAACTGAGGAGATCCTGTGCGAGGGTTATATAACCTGGTTGAATCCCGCAATACCGTCGAAAACAGGCAGAGCGGCTTCAGGAATGTTAATTCTTATGCAAATCAATGTGACATGGTCTATAACTGCAAGAAAGAACATTAATCCCTGGTGTCAATATATTACCATTAGCATGCCAGCATATAATCTAGAACAAAATAGAAAGCTAACAACATGCAGAACACATAAGTATTTCAATTTTTAACATCTATTGGAATCCTATTGCAATCAACGACAACATTTTCATCGATGCCGTATTTGAAGAAATCGATTCCATCATACAAGCTAATAACCGAAATGAATTTATTATAGCTGGCGACTTCAACATGCATCTCTTTGACAAAGAGGGTAATAAATACTTGTCACACGAAATGCCATCCCGGACAAAGAAATGGATGGAAGAGCTAAGAATTCACAATATTTCCTTAACTAAACAATCAACGAACGCAAATGGGACACTTTGTCTGACTTGGACAGGAAAAACCTCCACTTCAGTAATTGATTATATATTTGCTTCTGACACCTTACAGCATTCTGTTACTGGAACTAATAACTTCCCTAATGAAGAAAGCGACCATCATCAAATTTCAATTTCATGGCTTGTTTACAAAACTAGAAATGAGCACATAAATTTACCTGATTTAGAATTATCCAATGGGCTGAATAAACTAAGAATAAGAAATCATCAAGCCAGCGAAATACTTTCAACTTTTCAACTGGCCCCCCAGAAAGAACATGAAAAACTGGACTATCAATGGATTTTAGAAAAATATACATGTCCACAAACAAAAACAAAGAGTGCTCCCAAAACCTCACATTGCCATCAATATAATCAAAGAATCAAACAAGAAAAGCAAGAACATCAAAAGAGAATAAGGCATTTGAAATTAAAGAACGACCTAGACCTTAAAAAACAGATACACAAGGAAAAACAAAGATATTCTAATTTTTAAAAAAGTAACAAGGCAATGATGAAACAACATGATGCAGAAACAATTTTGAAGGCCCTACAAAATAAAAACACAAGAAACTTGTGGTCAATGATGACTGATAAATCCAAACAACAAACTTTAATACAAGAAGTTGAGTCCCATGTTTGGATAAACCATTATCAAGAAGTTTACAACAGCAAAACATCCATTTTGACAACGACCGGAGTAAACGAAGTGTGTACCTGGAAATTTGATTGGAACATTGAGGATATAACAAACAAGATTAAAGCCTTGAATTCATCACGAGCCCCTGGCCCGGACGGGCTTTCAAATGCAGTCCTCAAAGCGACACCAGAAATATGGGCCAAATTTTTCTTTCATTTACTCGAACGTATAGCAAAAAGAAAAGAAATACCCCACACTTGGACAGTCGCAATTCTGATCCCAATTTACAAATCAGGAGACCGAAAGACGCCAGGCAACTATAGACCCATAGCCTTGCTAGACCCATTGGAAAAATTATTTGCAAGCTACCTTCAAAAACAACTGAACATCTGGGCAGCAAAGAACGGAAAACAGGTGAAAAGGCAAACTGGCTTTGTGACAAAAATTGGAACAAATGTAAACCTACTGTTACTGAATATGATAAAAGTAGAAGCAAGCATCAAAAACCAACAAGTATATGCTTTGTTCGTAGACTTGAAAATGGCATTCGATTCAGTAAACAGACAGAAACTCTGGGGTAAATTAACAGCATGGGGTTGTCCCACTTACATCTTAAACCCAATCATTCAACTATATTCAAATACCTCCATTCGAGTTCGACTCACAAATGCTGGAATGGTCACACAAGCAATTCCCACCTGGAATGGGTTGAAGCAAGGCTGTCCGTTAGCTGCGTGTTTATACAATCTATATACCAACGACTTTGAGAAGCAGATTGAAAACACGAAAGCAAATCCCCCAAGAATTAACAACGAAACGATTCAGGCACTAATCTATGCTGATGATATTATTATACTGGATAAAACGATATCCGGACTACAAGAATCTCTGAACAAAACCAAAGATTACATGTATATAAATGATCTCCAAATCAATACGTGTAAAACAAAGATCATGAAACTCATCTGTCAGAAGCAGAAAAATCAATATCCTATAAAAATCTTGCATGATAATAAAGAAATTATGATCACAAAGACAATCAAATATCTAGGTGCTCTCATAAATCCTTCTAATAATGAAAAAGAATGGTACGAAAACATTGAAGAAAAGACCAGATCCTTGGCCAGGCAAGGTATATTCTTTCATCAGAAGTATGGTACATACTCAGTGAAGGCCACAATGCTATTATACAGGCAAAAGGTAGTTCCAATCATAACCTATGGCAGTGAATCCTTAATCAATGGGAAGGTTATTAACTGGTCTGTTTTAGAAGGTCTATATTGGCGACAAACGTTAGCACTCCCCAAATCGTTTCCTATTGCTAGGATCCGTTTTGAATTGGGCTTACAATCGATAGAATCTATAGTCACATGGAAACAGATGGACCTTTATAGAAAAGTCATTTCGGATGATCAGATACCATCACTGGAAATATTAAAAAGAAAAGAACAAGCATTTCAAACAACAGCTCTTTTGAAATGGATTACAACAATAAAGAGAAAAATGCAAGCTGAAGAAATTACCGAAGAACTGTTGGTAAAGAGACCCCAGCATACGAAAAGAAAATTAAAAATGAATGACTGGATAAAAACAATAGACAAAAAAAAAACTACAAATGGTTCCTTAAATGTGACACAGAAGTAAGAGCCTTAAATGAACTACCAGAATATTTAATGCAATTCCCTGATAGGATGATTCGTGACTTATTTTTAAGATTTCGCCTGAATATACTCCCAACTAGGGACTACTTAGCTACATTTGATAAAACTGGTTCTACTTCCGCAGACAGCAGATTTTGTAAAGAACTCCAAACACCAGAAACACTATTCCATTTAATCATGGTGTGCCCGATGCTGAAAGAAAAAAGAGAACTATTCAGAACCTTTTTTGGTATTTCCAATAAAGAGATGATGACAGAAGAAAGATGGGCGAATCTGCTAAGAGGAAATGATCAGTGGCTAATAATTACAATAATTAAATTCTGGACTGAGATCATGAAATGAGTCGAAATGAATGGACCAAATGAAATTTTTCTTTCTTTTTTTTAACTATAGAATTGAAAAAGAATGTAATGTAAAGTTTGTAAAATCAAAACAAACATTTAATTAAAAAAAAAAAAGTATTATTGTACATGTATGGAAACAAAGTACTGCAGCCTCTTAGAAAAAGAAAAATGCTGTTGTCTAGTCCATAGGCTTTAATAATGTTAGACTTGGCTGCCAACAATCCTTCAACACTAACTGCATAACATCCATGACTACAGATGCTAGCTGAGATAGCTGAGAACAGACACCAAAACTGAATTACTGAGTTGATAGAAACAATTGACAACCACAATCTCTTTATATTACTAATGATGGTTTCATTAAAGTAGACCATGTGGGAATTCAATGCTTTGCTGCAAGAACAACTAGATGAAGAGATAAATAAAGTGCATGGGCAGCAGTGGGGTGCGTATAGAACAGGATAATAGTAAGCATTAGACAGAATCTGTGCACCTTCTCCTCAGCCATCTTGTAACTAAGCAATAATGCACATAAATGGTGACTAACCTTTGGTTTGCTGTCCATAGATGCATGAACAGAAGGCATTTTCAATACCAATTCTATGAGTCCTTGTACATTTTAGGGCCAAATTGTATATTAGCACGAGCACTTGGACATTTGGCATCACAACCTAGCAACGGTCGGAATACCTAGTCCTTTTATGACAAATGCTAGTATGGGCAATGCATAGCATATGATGTGAATAATTGAGAAAGTTATTGCAATTGCTGCTATATGGCAAATTCCTGGTAAATGACAATAAAAAGCGCAAACTACCTATTGTTGTTTTGGTAACATTATAAATGGAAATAGAAACATTCATGCTCGGAACAGCACTGCGTGCTGCCTACATCACTATGGAGCAATGTCATTGTGACTTTTTAGCGCAGCACATTGTGACGGATGCTCTTGTGGGCTTGTGTAACCATTGAGCAGAAATTATTATTGCATTTTCGTTGATCATAGGCCTTTGTTTGATGACTTGCTAGCTGAAGAAAGCCTCTTAATATATAAAAATGCCCAGGATGGATTTTCCAGAGATCAAATAACACTGGTTTAGAACAACTTGAAAACCAATGTTGTTCTATATTTGTGATATGTTGTTGAAATATGGGCTGTTTTTGTGCCACCTTTTAAATTTTTAGTTTTTTAACAGTACCTTTGAATTTCAGGATTTGTTGACTGTGAAGTATCATGAATACAGAACTGTGAAACTCCTGCAGACTTCTTATACTGCCCCTGCCCATTAGCAAGGTATTCACATGCTCCATCTTTCCAGAAGGCATCCTGTTGCTGTCTGGCGTTGTCAGGAACCCAAGGCAGAGGTACCCACAAAAGGGTCAGACTGTGGGTAGAGCATGGATATGGGTTGCCAAAAGACATGCTAGATGCCACATCTGCCCCCTCTGCCCCCTCTCTAGGCACAAGAAGCAGCCAGAGAGACCAGAAAGACCCAAAGGTTGTTTGGTCCCTGTAGATCCCAGGGAAACTGTGCTGTGGCACAACACGGGCAGATGAAGCAGTAAGCCAACTACCCACATGCGTGTGCACCTCACGTCAACACATTGCTTGTGCTCGAGACTCCGAATGAGCAGTCGCCTCTCACCAGAGCTTTTCCGAAGCAGCGGGGAAGCACAAGCAGGGTCACACCCCACCAGAGTCTATCCCGGGACCCACTTACTGCCAGATAATTACCGTTGCATTAGCCTAGAAGCCTGCTTTCAGCACTACACAGATTTAGCACAAAGCGAAGCTCATACAGAGCAACGTGCCCCTAGATAACCAAATGTGCCACGTGTTGGCATAGCCAAAACAAAAGATGAAGCGTGAAGACATATTTAAAGGATGCCGGGTGCAGAGGCAACAGCACCTTGGGGGAAACATAGTCACTTTGAAGTCTGAATATAGGATTCTTTTTCTATAGACATTGCACCTTACTTTACTTTATTTACTTTATTACATTTGTGGAGCGCAACCATAGACCCAAAGGTGTGAGGGCGCAGACAAGACACAAAAAAGAATGAGAGAGTCGGCGAGGGAATCTAAGGAAAGGAACTGCAGACTGAGTGCGACTATTTGAAGAAGAAAGTTTTAAGGCCTTCTTAAAGGAGCCCAGAGCTGCTGAGTTTCTCAGTTTGTCGGAATAGAAATAATATTATGCCTCCTATTGTAATAGTCGTATGTGTATTGGCCTACGCCAAGTTGTCTAAACATCATGCGCGAACAAACTCCACGACAAGGTCTTGACCGTAGAGAAATCAATGTAAGCCGCCATCTTGGATTACGCCGCCATTTTAGGCTCTCTTGTTATGCAGAAGTCACCCTGAACATCAAAATGGAGGCCAAATGACATGCCGAATAAGATTCTGGTCGTTGTGACCTCCGTACAGCTGAATAATTAATATGCCTGCAGGCCACTTGTCGGGGTCGCGAACAGAGACCTTGTCCTATTGTTGACCTATATGTAAATGTACTACTTATATCAGCAAAACTAATCAAAATGCATATATTAAAGGTTGACCTGGCAAGGAACCCTAAGACCAGTATTGTATTTCGCAGAATGGTTAACCCGCAAGAGGGTTGGCCAAGGGCTGGACAAATTGTATAAATAGCCCGGGTATTCTAATGTGCGGTCTCTCTCACTAACACATCGAACCCTTGTTGAAGTTCGTTATGTTATACTGAGAGCCGAATAGCTATCCGTTTGTCAATTGACTTGGTAACTGTTGTAGCTTGAAATAAAGCACGTGTATGTTTCTTTGTAACCTGTGTTGGTGTGTTTCCTTTCGGTCTTCCCGGCCTCATATTATTTTTCTGTTTTCACAAGTTGGTCTGGCAAAGTGTTCCAGAGCGCCGGTGCTGCAAAGGCAAAGGCACCACATTGTGCTTTTTTACTTTTAACTTGTGGAGCAAGTTCTGGTTGTTAGACCGAAGATTTCTAATCAATGATTTTATTCCAATATACCTTTGAAGATAGGCGGGCATCTTGCCCTTAAGGCAATTGAATGTGATGACCATGAGTCTAAAAGAGATTCTTGAGTCTACAGGCAGCCAGTGTAGCGCTCTCTGTGCCTCAGACACATGTGCCCTGAGTGTAAGACCCGATACCACTCTGACTGCTCTGTTTTGGACCACATGAAGACGATTTATGTTTTTTTTACTGGAGCCTGCTAATAACCTACAACAGTAATCCAATTTAGAGCCAATAATGGCTCTAGCGATGGTCTCTTCGTTGGATTGAGAGATGAAAGGTCGCAGGTGGGACAGTAGTTTAATATAATAGGTGGCAGAAGATACAGTACTGGCCACATAAGATTTCATATTGAGTGACTGATCCAAAACCACACCCAGGATTTTAACCTTAGGAAAAGTAGGGATTAGGGCGTCTCCCAGCTGGAAGTGTTTATAAGCTGGGTCTAGTTTGGCCACAATGATGTCAGATCCCACGACCATGAGTTTCGTCTTGCTACGATTAAGAGCAAGATTATTCAGCATCATCCATTGTTCTATCATTGCAAAGATGCGATTAAGTTCTTTTTCATCCTCCTCATGTTGGCCTGTAAGAGGGATGATGCATTGAGTGTCATCGGCATAGTTGGAAAAGAGAATGCCCTCTTGGGCTAGATGGGCAAAAAAGGGAGACATGAAGATGTTATAGATGCACGGCAACAAACTGGCACCTTGTGGCACTTCCAATAATGTCTGGATTGCTGGTGCTTTGGCATTGTTGGCACAAA
Source organism: Ambystoma mexicanum (assembly GCF_040938575.1). Classification (NCBI taxonomy): domain Eukaryota; kingdom Metazoa; phylum Chordata; class Amphibia; order Caudata; family Ambystomatidae; genus Ambystoma; species Ambystoma mexicanum. The sequence goes on from NC_090937.1 coordinate 1,290,834,093, forward strand.
CCCTGCTGAATCTGTTGGATAAGAAAGAAAGTAGCCAGTTGGTGGCGGCCTGCGAACAGTTGGCTACGGACATGAGCCTATCTACTAGTATGGCATGGTCGACAAGATCGAACGCTGCCAATTGTGTAACGCTCACCTGACTCCCACGGAGGTGCTGGTCTAGTCTGGGTTGCTGTTGCCTCTTCGCGCGTGATGCGCAGAACTCGGAACACCGACTGAACAGGACCCTCAAATCTTGCTTGTCTGGCCCGTAGGAATATCTTTCTGCAGATGAGAAAGGGGATTAACAGTCTGCAGAATAGTGTGCTTGCTCCCCCCTTTCCCCCTTCGTTCTTCTCTAACTTCCTCCGAAATCCCCGGTTGAAGCTCACCTTATGGTTTGAAAGGATGAACTCTCCATCGTGCTTCTGGTGCAGGGGCACGTGTTTGTCCAGTTACTTCACTGGTTTTCAGAATGGCGCTTGCAAAATCCACTTGACTTTTCCGAGCGGAACGCTGTAAGTATGAAGATTACAAAAGTTAAAGTGTAGAGCCTCCTTTTCTGTTGCCTTCCTAACCTGTGATCTGTCCTTTATTTCAGGTGCAGAATGAAGGCGATGCGTTGAGGGATTGAATTGCCGATGGTAAACTCAGGTGACTTAGCGATGGGGGCGATCCCTCTTAATGTCTTTATATTCCTCCAGTAATGTCTTTTGTCCTTTCCCCATAGGGGCCGGGGTGCGGTACCTGCCAACGAAGCGGCGCCGACCCGAAATGAGGAATGGTCCACCAACAGAAGACCGGTAAGTGTTATGGCGGAAAATTAGGCTTTCCTCATATGTTCCTTCTGCTCACCTTTTGTCTCTTCTTCTCTCCCCTAGGCGCAGAGATGTGGTGACCGGTGCAGACAATCGCGGTGGAGCCAGAAGAACTCCCGAGGACAGATGAGTGAAGCGCGGCGCTGCAGCGAGCAACGCGGTGCTTTTAAATGAAAGTCTTTTCTCAGGAACGCTGGCGTGAAGGTTCAGGATGCTGGTAAGAAGTTTGATAAAATTCTTGGTTTTCACCTTTCTCTTCTCCTCTTTCCTTACAGGTGTTCCAGGATCGAGGCGGGCGTGGCTGGAGACCAGATGCAGGAGCAGACACGGTGAGCGTTCAGCTGCTTGGATGCAGAACAACGCGAAGCGTGAGCTACTGTCTGGGCGTGGCTTAAATAGCCCCCAAAGTAGTTCCAGGTAAGTATCCTTCCCTGGCCACGCCCAAGTGGCAAAATAGTCCCAATGAAAAAATAGTCTCATGTCTCAGGGAGGCCTGAATCTTGCAGCATGGTCTGCATCAGGTAAGTGCACAAAACACCTTCCTTTATGAGCCTGGCGCCTATGGCGCCAGGACTGATGTCCAACATGAGCCTGGCGCCAACGGTGCCAGGACAGAGTCCAAAGAGCCCCTATAAGGGGACGCTGGGCTTTTACCCGGGGGCATGATGCCTGCTCCCGGGGGTGCTGGGCCTGGCCTGGTGCTCCGGGGGTAGGCATCATGACAGCACTCCCCCCCAAGGCCCCTCCCAAGGTCGTTCCCTCTGGAGGTTTCGGTTTGTTTGGGAAATTCCGATGGAACCTTTTTACCAGCCGAGGTGCATGTACGTGGTCGCTGGGTTCCCAAGACCTTTCCTGAGGCCCGTACCCTTTCCAATCAATTAGATAGAAAAGTTTTGATTTTGAGATCTTAGAATCCAAAATGTTCTTCACCTCGAATTCAGGCTCCCCATCTATCTGGATTGGTTCTGGTGGCTTTATTAATCTGGTTCCTGGTTGCACTGGTTTCAAAAGTGACACATGAAAAACGGGGTGAATCCGCATGTTAGCTGGTGGATCGAGCTTGACTGCCACTGGGTTAATTATAGCTTTGATCGAGTAAGGGCCCAAATACCTTGGATTAAAAGTTTGAGATCCCTTGAGCAATAAGTGTTTGGTAGCCAACCATACTTGATCCCCTATTTGGTATGGAGGCGCCTCACTCCGATGCAGATCCGCATTCTTTTTGTATTTCCCTTTCGCTTGTTGCAAATGTGTAGTTGCATCCTTGAAGGCTTGAGTTATCGTGGAATGCAAATGGTCCACTGCGGGCATTTCAAGGCTCAGAGGTGAGTCCAGGTCTGAAGTACGAGGGTGATGTCCATATAGGGTATAAAAGGGGCTTTGTCCAGTTCCAGAGTGTACCGAGTTATTGTATGCATATTCGGCCACCCATAAAATATCCTTCCAATTACCCTCCGATTGGTGCAACAGACATCGTAGGTATTGTTCAAGGGTCTGGTTCGTTCTCTCCGTCTGACCATCGGTCTGTGGGTGGTGGCTGGTTGAGAGTCTTACGTCGATTTGTGCCAGTTGACAACACTTTCTCCAAAAATGAGAAATAAACTGGCTTCCCCGGTCGGAGACTAGTATGGACGGGAATCCATGCAAACGGATGATATTTTCGAGGAATTCCTTGGCTAGGACAGAAGCTGAAGGTAATCCTTTCATCTTGGAAAATAAATCCACCACAACCAGAATAGTATTGTATCCATTACAAGGGGGCAGGTCCGTGATAAAATCTAGTGACAAGGTGTGCCAAGGTGCTGGTGGAATGTCTAAAGGCTGAAGAAGACCGGCGGGCTTTGTCTTTTGGCCTTTGTTTTGGGTGCAATCTCCACAGGACATCACGAAAGATTTAATATCCTTTCGCCAGGAAGGCCACCAGAATTGTCGTTTAATTTTTTCCTCAGTTTTGGCAATGCCAGGATGTCCTTCCATCAGGGTATCATGATGACGGGAAATAACCAGTTCTTGCAATTCCTTTTCTGGCAGAAATAAGCGTCCTTGGAAGTAAGGTAGGCCATCGTTGACCGAATAGTAAGACCCCCTTTGGATCCAATCCTGCAAGGCTGTAGAGTCCAGGAGTTGTTTTACCCGTGCTTGAATGTCTTCAAGGGTTTGTAAAGAGGTTATCCCCAAAATTCTTTGTTCGGGAATTATCGGCACAGGTTCTGAGTTTGTGTCTATTTCTCCCATTCCTATTCGAGATAGCGCGTCCGCTTTGCCATTCTTACAGCCGGGGCGGTAAGTGATTACAAAATCGAACTCAGCAAAGAACAAAGCCCATCGGAGCTGACGTGACGATTGAGCCTTGGCAGTTTTTAAAATTGAAATATTGTAAGTTTCGGTGATCAGTGATCACGGTTTTGGTATGCCTGGCGCCAAGAAGATAATGCCGCCAAGCCTTAAAGGCGGACTTAATGGCTAATAATTCCTTGTCGGTGATTGCATAATTTACCTCAGGCGGCAAGACCTTTCTGGACCAAAATGCTACGGGGTGCAGTTGGTTGGTTTCAGGGTCTCTCTGAGACAGGACAGCTCCCATGGCTAAGCTGGACGCGTCGGTTTTGACTATACATGGGAGATCGGGACGCGGGTGCTTCAAAATAGGTGCGGACGTGAATTTAGCTTTCAATTCCTGAAAGGCCTGTTCAGCTTCCTCGGTCCATTCGAAGCGTTTATTTTTTCGCAAGAGTGCAGTGATGGGTTGTACCACACGTGAAAATTCCGGGATAAATCTGCGATAAAAATTAGCAAAACCAAGCATTCTTTGGACACCTTTTACCGAACTAGGTGATGGCCATTTGAGGATGGCATCCACTTTTCGTGAGTCCATTCGGACCCCTTTAGGTGTCAGGATGAATCCAAGAAACTCAACCTCGGTGGTATGGAAAACGCACTTTTCCAGCTTTGCAAACAGTTTGTGCTGGCGCAATTTCTCAAGGACGGCACTGACATGCTTTCTGTGATCAGATTCCGAAGAGGAGTATACAAGAATGTCATCGATATATACGACAACACAAACATCGATGAGTTCCCGAAGGACATCGTTCATGAAGAATTGGAAGGCAGCAGTAGCGTTGCACAACCCAAAAGGCATCACCTGGTATTCGAATAATCCATATTTTGTACGGAAGGCCGTTTTCCATTCGTTGCCTTCTTTTACTCGCACCAGATGATAAGCCCCCCGGAGATCTAACTTGGTGTATACGCAAGCGTCCTTCAACTGGTCAAGGAGTTCAGGGATCAGAGGCAGAGGGTAACGGTTTTTAACAGTTATCTGGTTCAATGCGCGGTAGTCGATACAAGTTCTAAGGTCGCCTTCTTTTTTGGGCACGAAGAACAAAGCCGAGGATGCCGGAGACTTTGATGGGCAAATGAAACCATTGGCTAGGTATTGATCTAAATATTGTCTCAAATGCAGATTCTCAGGTTCAATAAGGGCATAAATCCTGCTACAAGGGGGTTGTGCACCGGGCACTAGATCGATTTGGCAATCGTACGATCTGTGGGGAGGTAACGTGTTGGCCTGTTCCTTTTGGAAGACGTCCTGAAAGTCTTGGTATTCCGGAGGTAGTTGCATGGAGACAGAGGTTACAGACGCTAGACTAATCTTCAGATTTTCTGGGTAGCAGGTTTGTGCACAATCCGGGAAGGTTATTCTCTTCGCTCGCCAATCAATTCGAGGATTATGTGTCTCTAACCAAGGGATTCCGAGAATAACCTGAAACTGTGGAGCCTTGATTACATCAAACACAACTGCCTCCCGATGGCCGTCCGGACCTATAAGTGTCACCTCAGCAGTGGAATGTGTTACCGGTCCAGAGGCAATTTCGGTTCCATCGACTGTGGTGATGACATCTTTGCTGGTTTTAGGACGCAGAGGGAGGTTAATCCTAGAGACCAATTCACGATCCACATAATTTCCTATAGCCCCACTATCGATGTATGCCTTTATTGCATGCAACCCCTTAGGCTGTTCCGGATCTACGAGTACCATTGGCACAATGAAATGCGACGTCTGAGAGTTAGTTTTCAAGCTCGGTAAGCGGACCCCTACGCTTGTCGGGCGTGGTCGTATCCCGAAACAGAGTCTTCATGGTTTTTATCAGCGGCTCCTACCACCTTCTTGGGCGGTTTTGCCGGGCAATCTCGTAGAAAGTGTCCAGAGGACCCACAATAAAGACATAATTGCATCTGCCGTCTTTTTTCACGTTCTTTTTGAGTTAAAGGTCCTTTAACCCCTCCGATTTGCATAGGCTCAGAGACATCAGCACCCTTGGGGTCAGAGTGGGTCTTGACCAACACCCGGGTCTCAAACTTGGACCGATCTGCTTTTCTGTTTTGAAGTCTGTGATCCAATTGGACCACTAAGTCTATATATTCTGTGCATTCTTGGGGCGGATTTACAACTTGGGCCAGGACATCTTTAAGTTCTCCGCGTAGACCTCGATAAAATAACGTGATTCTTTTATCCTCTGGCCACCCAGTTTCCACAATTAGTCTATTAAAGGTTGCAATGTAGGATAGGAGGTCCTGATTGCCCTGTCGCAGGGATAGGAGTTCGTCATCCAGAGCCTGCCCCTGAGAGTGTCGAGCAAATAACCTTTCCATGCTTGCTTGAAATCCTTGAAAATCACGGAGAATTGGGTCATTTTGAGTAACCAGTGGAACTGACCAATCGGCAGCACAGCCGCTGAGATATGACAATACAAAGGCTACCTTGGTCTGGTCATTAGGGAAGGCCCCAGGTCTGCATAGGAAGTGCAAACGACACTGATTCATGAATACGGCGAATCGTTTGGGGTCCCCAGCAAAGCGTTCGGGTGGGGCCAGCGGCATGTTTCCAGGTAAATTAATCTGCAAAGGGTTACTGGGAACCACAGGAGCGGGGTTCCCCCTGGAACCGGGTAGAGGAGTGTGTCCAGCTTGACTTTGCAAAAATTGTCTCGCCAGGTCATCAGTTCTTTCCTTTGATACAATCACTTCCCTCCTGAGAGCATTAGTCTCTTGACGAGCGGCGTGTACTTCGGCCTGTAATTCCCCCAGTAGTTGGGCCAACTGATCAGTCTCAGAAGTTTCCATAGCGCCTGGGTGGGAATTTGTAGGAAGGCTTCGTGTTCTGTAACGCTCACCTGACTCCCACGGAGGCGCTGGTCTAGTCTGGGTTGCTGTGGCCTCTTCGAGCGTGATGCGCAGAACTCGGAACACCGACTGAACAGGACCCTCAAATCTTGCTTGTCTGGCCCGTAGGAATATCTTTCTGCAGATGAGAAAGGGGATTAACAGTCTGCAGAATAGTGTGCTTGCTCCCCCCTTCCCCCCTTCGTTCTTCTCTAACTTCCTCCGAAATCCCCGGTTGAAGCTCACCTTATGGTTTGAAAGGATGAACTCTCCATCCTGCTTCTGGTGCAGGGGCGCGTGTTTGTCCAGTTACTTCACTGGTTTTCAGAATGGCGCTGGCAAAATCCACTTGACTTTTCCGAGCGGAACGCCGTAAGTATGAAGATTACAAAAGTTCAAGTGTAGAGCCTCCTTTTCTGTTGCCTTCCTAACCTGTGATCTGTCCTTTATTTCAGGTGCAGAATGAAGGCGATGCGTTGAGGGATTGAATTGCCGATGGTAAACTCAGGTGAGTTAGCGATGGGGGCGATCCCTCTTAATGTCTTTATATTCCTCCAGTAATGTCTTTTGTCCTTTCCCCATAGGGGCCGGGGTGCGGTACCTGCAAACGAAGCGGCGCCGACCCGAAATGAGGAATGGTCCACCAACAGAAGACCGGTAAGTGTTATGGCGGAAAATTAGGCTTTCCTCATATGTTCCTTCTGCTCACCTTTTGTCTCTTCTTCTCTCCCCTAGGCGCAGAGATGTGGTGACCGGTGCAGACAATCGCGGTGGAGCCAGAAGAACACCCGAGGACAGATGAGTGAAGCGCGGCGCTGCAGCGAGCAACGCGGTGCTTTTAAATGAAAGTCTTTTCTCAGGAACGCTGGCGTGAAGGTTCAGGATGCAGGTAAGAAGTTTGATAAAATTCTTGGTTTTCACCTTTCTCTTCTCCTCTTTCCTTACAGGTGTTCCAGGATCGAGGCGGGCGTGGCTGGAGACCAGATGCAGGAGCAGACACGGTGAACGTTCAGCTGCTTGGATGCAGAACAACGCGAAGCGTGAGCTACTGTCTGGGCGTGGCTTAAATAGCCCCCAAAGTAGTTTCAGGTAAGTATCCTTCCCTGGCCACGCCCAAGTGGCAAAATAGTCCCAATGAAAAATAGTCCCTTTCAGGTCTCAGGGAGGCCTGAATCTTGCAGCATGGTCTGCATCAGGTAAGTGCACAAAACACCTTCCTTTATGAGCCTGGCGCCTATGGCGCCAGGACTGATGTCCAACATGAGCCTGGTGCCAACGGTGCCAGGACAGAGTCCAAAGAGCCCCTATAAGGGGACGCTGGGCTTTTACCCGGGGGCATGATGCCTGCTCCCGGGGGTGCTGGGCCTGGCCTGGTGTTCCGGGGGTAGGCATCATGACAGATTGGTCCAAGGAGATCAGAAGGGAGATCTTTTGGTTGTCCATTCTTTGGAGTAGTTGATCCAGAAGTGAGGTCTCCGTACCAAAACCTTGTCTAAACCCTGACTGAAAAGGATTAAGGATAGGGTAGGAGTTGAGATGTTGCGCCTCCAATGCCCTCCTTCGGAGAAGCAGCGGCCTGGACACTCGAGCATCAGAGCACCAGAACAGGTTGCACTGGACCGCAGAGGGCAAGTTAAGTAGCTGAGTTTTAGTGCCCGTTCTTTTTTGATTAACCACATGAAGCTTATGTGTGTCCCCATGATTACATGTCATTAGTGCCTTACTGAGATTTTGCAGTTGTAACGCATGCAGTTAATGTGTCAACAATCCTAACCGATGAAGCAATGCATGTACTACTAACTGACCCAAGGCACAGAAACCATATTGTGTGTTTGATTAGGAGTGCCATCTGATCTGTTGTCTGGTTGTGTGTGCAGTGTATGTTACAGAAACCAACAAGGAGTCGAGGAGCACCATTCCCTACAAACCCCCTACCAATCCATCACCTCTACCTAAACCTCTTTCTGGTTTACCTAAAACCCCCAAACCCATCCAACCAACATCCCCTAACCCTCCTTCCCCATGGGGGTTGTGATTCCCTGTGCATGTAGGAGTATGGGTCCCAAGACCACTGAGGGGAGGAACGAGTTTGTGCCATCGCTGCGCTGTCACCATAAGCTTCAAGTCCTGTCAGGTGGCAAAGGCTTGTGGATGGGAGATGAGTCATAAGCAGTCACGTTTGATCTCGAGCTGAGCAATGTTTTTGAAAAAGGTGATATGGGTTCATCGAAAAGTGTACTTTTGGTGGTTCTGTATATGCAACAACACCAATATAGTACGTCCCATGCATTTAATATGTACTGTGAAAACAACAAGGGATACATTATATATAGTAATGATGAATAAGGAACACTGAACACATTTGTTAACACTAATTTCCAGTGCCGATTTCCAACCTCCAAAGAGTGCATTGCAATACATTCAAGAGATCAGGGGCACACCAACATTAAAATAATACATACATACATACTAAGTAAATGATACAGGTGCAACATGTATGATTTACTGAATAAATTAGAGAGTATTGAATACTGGGGGCCAGTAGGATATTGAGCGACTCAGTTGATAAGTATCACACAAGGTTTGCACCTCGGTCCCCAGTATTTCAACAGATAGGTTTTCAACCACACATTCAGTACTACTACAGAGAGCAACGTGATTCGAAAGGATGTCTAAATCCCACTCTCGCTCCCCTCACAGCAAACTTGTGATCCAAGTCAGCTCATGAAGTTGTGGTTACTTCCATCCTTCTTAAACTGCAAGAAGTCACCAAGTGGTGACATGATAAGCAGCACCTAGAAAGGATGTACATGACCAGTATAATGGCAGATAAATTGAGGCTAAACCTTTGCTGATTTCTGTGGATGATGGATGATGTGGCCGAATCTGCCGATTGAAGGCAAACAAAGTCACTCACAGTTTATGTTTGGGAAAAGCTCCTACCAAACATTTATCGCCGCTCATATTGTACATGATTATAAACAATGAGGTACAATAAGACGGAAACCTAATCTGACAGTTGTCAACCCTGAGTAAATTGCCATACCAGAGAAATGGCAGATGTGCTAACCTTTCACACAGTTCTTAAAAATAAAGGTATGTATGTAATATGTCCGTTCTTAATAAATACCTGTGGCATTATATATGCACCTTCCATAAACTAAGAACTACGATAACAAGCCTCACCTATCCAACACACCAGATTCCAACACACCAGATTCCAAAACACCAGATTCCAAAACACCAGATTCTCACAGCAGCCCTAAAGCTGTTACACACATTTAACAACATATATACCAACAATCAATACACAATATACAAACACACTTTACAACAGCTACCTACAATCAATACACAATATACAAAAAACACTTTACAACAGCTACCTTTACACAAACACACACACACACCATACACTCACACACACTTTGAAACTGGGAGTTTATGAACCTTTACAGCCCATCTGATTTTTATTCACATTTCAAAAATCACATATTTTAATTGCACAAACTATGCAATAAAAAGATGTGGCTTTTACATATGTCTTACATTTGACATGATTTAGGTCATGTTATGTGGTGCTAATAGTTTTTATACTGCACCATATCGCTGCTTGTCCGAGAGTTGGTGTGTTGTGCTGCAGCCAGTGGTATTCATGCATTAACCTGCACAAGAAACAGTAGAAGGGTAAAATAAAGAGCATGACATAGAGGGGATAAGAGCCTAGGCAAAATGAGGGAGGGATGACGTGGGGTGAAGAATATTTTGTCAAAACATGGATGCACGTCGGTCCTGATAAATGGACAATAGAATGTATGATGTGGACAACATGCTAATGCACATGGGTTTTACTGGAATGAGACAAGGGGCGGATTTGAAGCATAGGGAAACTAGTAGACTATGTAATATGTGGATGCATGAGGGGCTTGAGATGAGTTTGGGCAATCCTCAGGCCAAACTCCAGAATATTAATTCTGTGACTGCAAAGCCTGTGTGTGTCTTACGAAAGTTAGAAAGTAGAGGCTAGTGAATGTTTATAGATAACAGGGAGGGAAGGGAAGGAACTGCCCGACTGACAAATTAAAGCATGTGTTGAAAGTCTGACATCCTCGATTGTGAGAAGTTTTCAAAACTTCCTCAATTTCAAATGGAGCCCACAAATTGGGATAATGTTACCACAATTCAAACTCAACTCCAAGGAAAAATCCAAGGGCACATGTGATGGAGCCCAGAATACAAAGTATCATAGAACACATGAAAAGTATAAAAGGAGCTATGCAAAGAAAGAAGCCACACCAGATATTAAGTACAGATAAGAGCTGGCCTCAGGCTTGTTGGTCCCCCACAATCTGTTTTATGCAAATTAAGTCCATTGCTCTCCCCTTAAAATGGTAGGCATTAGAACCTATACATTTCTGCAATAGTACATACAGAATATCTATTTGAGAAGCTGTATTTAAGAACTTTGCAAATTATCAATTCATCTACACAAATGATGCCATTTCTGTGAATTACCATTGCCCCTTACATGTGAGGTGAATATGGTTTGCGTTTTTGAACTCATCATTAAATTCCTTGTACACATATGAATTGTCTGACCCATTTGTAGGTAGCTGATATTTCTAATAACTCTAAATCCTCATTAAATATGTTAATTATACACTTCAACGAATCATATTTTTGAGGTACTTGTCATCATTAGTAAACTTTGCTGATAATAAGTGGTTACATTTGGACCTCCAAAAGGTCAATTTATAGAGTTCGATGTGCTACTAACAATATGTTGTATTAAGTTTCCCTGCTTCCAACGTGAATTTTGAACTTCAATACATCGTACTTTGTATGTGTCTTTCATCATCCTTATACTTTGCTAATAATGAAGGTTTACTTTTCAACCTCCAAAACTTCATTTTATAGAGATGTATGTCCTATTAATGTCATTTTGTGTTACTCCATTTTCATACCAAAATCATCACCATTTATGAGATTCCTAATAATCATATTTATGTATCTAACATCTGGTGCTATACCACGCATACAAGACACTCCTGCGACTAGCATCTGCATAGAGCACAATTTTTCTTTCTGACTTTGTCGCAGCTCCGCTCTGTTTCTCTCTCTCTATCGCTCTCACAGACAGATACAAGGTACACCTAAGGCAACGATGATCTGGAAATAGCCATTTGAGTGGAGTGGGCAAATTGGAAACTTCCCTCATCACCAAACTTTGCAGAAATAGCATATGGCCCACTCTAAATGTGTTTGCAAAGTTTAGTGAGGTTTGGTCCAGGGGGAGCAAAGTTATAAGGGAGGTCCCAAAAAAATGTTTTCCCCATAAAGTGAATGGGGAAAAAACTTTGCTCACGCCTACAGCTCAAACCGCTGGACGGATTTGCACCAAATTTGTGGGAGGAGCAGCAGCTTGGTCCTGAAAGCGTGCTTTTGTAAATTTGGTGGAAATCCGTCCAGTAGTTTTTTTTTAAAAGACCAAAAAGTAGGTCTAAAAAAATTAGTGATATCTATGTCCACTCCGCAGACACATTTCCCTGTTTGCTCCACGGACAGGACACTGATTGGATAGTCGACCTGCATCATGCCCGCAGACATACAACGTGTTTGCTGATTGTCTGGAATGAAGCGTGAGGTGCGTCGTAATGTTTTGATGCGCCAGCGGACAGCGCGGTGACGAACGGGGGAAAAATACAACTTTGTGGAGTGTGTTGGTGTGTAAGTGTGTTTGGGGAGGGTGTGGGAGTAAGAGATGTGTCAAATACTGTATTTGTTTATGTGGCAGGCGCCCCTGATGTGTTCGTCATGTCCGCGGTCACAGCGGCTGTCCTAGGACATAAAAAAAATGCAGTAGCCCATATAGCACAGTTAAAATGTTTGATTCTATGGGTGTGTTATGCAGCGGTGGTTGTGGGTAGTGCCTAGAGTCTTGGGTGCACGGCCGAAGGCCGTAGGCCATGCACCCAAGACTCTAGGCACTGGCCACAAACACTGCAGCATAACACACCCATAAAATCAAACATCCATCAAATATCCACAAATCTACAGTTTATGTACTGTTCGATTTGTATAGTTTGTATGTGAAGTTTTGGCTATGTCATGTAATTAAGATATTAGATTTTGGTAACAAGCACTGCAGTATAAGATATCAATGGAAGTAAACATTTTGGATTGTGGTGTATGGTTAGATGTTTTCTTCAATGGTTGTGTTATGGAGCAGTATTTGTGAGTTGAATTATTATATACTTACTGTTTGATTTTTTGTGATTGGATATATTTCTTTCATGACGGGTAAGTGGAGCAGATAATCTTTTTCAATTTCTGTGATAAAAGAAAAGATAATATTAGTGTAGGTAGTTCATAATGAGATGTTGCATTTCATAGTAGACATTTCTGCATTATTTCGACCCTCATATTTAGTAGTTTACAAACCAGTTTACTGTGCAATTTGCTGAGTTTCTGTGTTTGTTTCTTAAATCATTCGGTCTGTGGGAAAAAAAAATCCATGCTGGATTAAAAAAATGTTTTTTGTTATTGTACAATGCATTTCTTTCTTTGTTTTCAGTGTTTATTTGTTGTTTCTGGCTAATCTGTTGCCTTGTTGCAGATTGTTAGATACCTGGTTATAGTTTTTTATTTATATTTTCAAGTTGCTCATCTATCTTTTGGGTTGTTGCAGATTTTTGGGGCAGTTAGATATCTGTTGGCGTATTCTAACAGTTTATTTCTTCTTATATTTTAGTGGTATTGATTTATCTGTTTGGTTTTTGCAAAATCTTGGGGCTGTTAGTTACCTGTTGCCGTATTCTAACTGTTTATTTCTTCTTATAATTTAGTGGTATTGATTTATCTGTTTGGTTGTTGCAGAATCTTGGGGCAGTTAGATACCTGTTGGCGTATTCTAAGTGTTTATAGTTTTCTAATTCAAGTTTCATCAATGTTTAGGGACAGATTAGTTATAAAATTTTGGTTTTAAGAATATTAAATACGCGTTTATAAGATTTGCTGATAATCTCTGCTTTAGAGTAATGGTACTATCATTACATTCGAACCATCCACAGTTCTTTTTTATATATGCAGTGTAGTGACCTGCATTGGTTGTGGCTCCTGTGTGGTAGATTATACCTATTGTTGTGAAGGTTTTCTTACCAAGTGATACTTGACCATGTGTGAATCCAGTCAGCTTGCAATTGTTTTTGGTACCATCTGCATTGTAACATAGAAGCATTAGTATTACGTATTTACTATGTGTTTGTATTTGTAAGGTGGATCGATTATCTGAATTGCAAGTAGTACATAATCTGCCATGGTTTGCATTTTGTACAAGTTGCTGAAATGGAACAGATTCACAGTTAGGTATGGATACATACATGAAGCGTTCATTAGGGATTTGTTCCTGTGCCACATTGTTGCAGAGAGTGCATGTATGTTTCCACATGTATGAAATCTGGAATATTTCATTTATAGGTATATTTTTGTTTTCCAGTACTTGTAGTAAGTACATTAGAAATTCCTGTGGATCTTCTTGTGAGTTTATAGTGAATTTCATCATTCCAGCACAATAGTCCAATTCTTTTCTTATTCCATGAACACTGTATGTGTTGTCATGATTGTTGCTTGCATTTCTATGAAGGACTAACATTTGCAGCCGATTAACAAAAGAAAGACTCAGGGGTAAATGTTAAATGTCCCCAAGATTCATCCCCACAAATAGGCTTGCGATAGCTTCTGAACCAGAAAATCGTGTTGCCTCTATGTTGTAACCCCTTTTGGAACAAAACATACCACTTTAAACACAATTATGACACTTTAAACACATGTACCATAAAATGTAACAATCAATTGTAATACTTTATTATATCAAACATGTATACACATAATACATATGGTTTAAAACTAAGTGCAAATCACTTATCTGCTAAAAAAAACAATTATTTTTTTAATCTTTTTCTTTTTTTTTTGGATGTGCAATTGAGTCTATAAAACAAGACTCTACCTTACAAATAAGAGTTTGAAGAACTATACCATGAACCAATACGCTCATTTACTATCTAAAAACTACAACTGACCCCGGATAGTGATAAACACTTCTATTTAGTGCAAAAGACAATCCCTGTCTTATAGAATACTATCTTACAACATTCAATACCCTTGGTAGGTGAATCCTCATGTGTACAGACATGTGGTTCAAATTAACTCAATAATTCATTGACATATGTTGACAACCGTACAACACCCTAAAACACCCAACATGTTTTGTTCTTTGTAAACAATTGTAGATATATAAGAACTTCTTCAGGGGAGCAGAAAGCAATTTAGGAGGGTACGGTGGGGGAGGGACACCAACCACAGGGATAAGAAAGGGAAGGTGGAGAGAGGAAGATGTAGGGTGGGCCTTATTTAGGTAGGTAGCAGACCTTCTCATGCTCCGTGACCGCAGTCTCGAAAGCACTCCGAAGATTCTCCCCCCTGCAGAGTACAATATTGTGACCATCGAAAGGTAAGGGTCAACAGCATCATGAATGGCCTGTGAGGCAGCTGGAGGGATGCGCTGTCCCACAGGAGTGTCTCTTGTGGTGACAGGAGCAGAAAAGGAGGATGTTGTAGAGGAACTCAACCTACTATGTTTATCACAAGGTACAACCTTGCGAATAGCCCCACTGTGGAACAACCTTAGGTGTTGCTTCATTGATGACGTACCAAAACTGTACGAACCAGGCCTCCCACGACTCAGTACCATGTGGCACTGATTGCGGGTGACCTTATTCGCACATGTTATTGGCACTCCAACAAGAGTGGTAAACAACCGCCACACCCAAGACTCACGGCGAGTGCTGGTAGTAGGGACTTCCACTACCTCATCCTCTTCATCCTCTTCATCCTCCTCCTCTACATCCTCACGCCTGTTCCCCTCTGCAGGTCCTTGAGGAGGTGGTGGTGATGGGGGTGGTGCCGAGGCAGAAGTAGCATTAGCTGGAGCAGCAGCAACCATGGATGCCATCAGGTTAGATGATGGAAAAGCAGCAAGAGCAGCAAGAGCAACAAAAGCCAAAAAAGCAAGTCAATCTGCAGTAGTAGAACAACAGAATGAGGATGTGCTCTAGGGTTTGGCCTTTTATAGGGGTGCTGGTGCGTGCTTCGCGGACAGCCACGCTGTCCGCGGACAGATCGAATACCCCAAAAAGGCTCAAAAAGTTCCAAAAAGTATGTAGATCGCCAGGGACATTGTCTGGGACATGTGCAAGGGTGAACTTTTACTGTAAAATACTTTGTATTGTCCAAAAAAGTACTTTTAAAATCTTTGGGGACCCGAACAGTGTCTGCAAATCAGGACACACACTCAGTGTGGGTGGGGTCACATGATGTCATTGCGAACAAGTTCGCGAATGGGACGGGTGTCCACAGGACACCAAATGTGCAGGAACGGTTGTGCGCATGCGCGCGGGTGGCCTATGGACAGTGTTTGGGTCCTCAAACTAATTAAAAGTGCGACACACGTGCGACAGACAGTTACGGACAGTTGCGATGTTCGTAGGACCTATGGGTGTGGTGCGCATGGGCGTAGATGTTCTATGGACAGTACGGACACTCCCATTATAATCAGGAATAGTACGGACAGGTATAGTGTCCTTAGGACACCTCCATTTTGGTTAATTGCGGACATTACGGACACCGAGTTTGTTCTAAGAACAGTTCCATCTTGCTTGCGGACAGTACGGACAGGTATAATGTCCTTAGGAAACCTCCATTTTGGTAAATTGCGGACATTCCGGACACCGAGTGTGTTCGAAGAACAGTTCCATCTTGCTTGCAGACAGTACGGACAGGTATAATGTCCTTAGGACACCTCCATATTGGTTAATTGCAAACATTCCGGACAACAAGTTTGTTCTAAGAACAGTTCCATCTTACTTGCAGATAGAACGGAGAGGTATAGTGTCATTAGGACACCCCCATTTTGGTTAATTGCGGACATCCCGGACACCCGCGCTATCCACAGACACCGCAACTGCCTTTTAAAAAAAAATAAGACACAAAGGACTGAATTAAAACACACATAATATTTTTTTAATTAAATAAAAATATAAAATTTATGAAAGAGAGGGGGAAGCAGAAACTGACACAAATACAGGGGAATTAGGTGTTTGGAGAGGATGGAAGGGAGGGGATGAAGGGATGGGAGTCTCATCATAACGTTTTTCTAGGTACTGAGGGTTTAGGGATAGTTGACTGGGACATGGAGAGGGGGATCAGGTGCATGTGGGACAGTAATATTATTTTTTTTCTTTTATGTGGTCCTACACAAAATGTTTTAAAAGATTGAAATGTTCCATTAGCATATCCATTTTCTGTTCCATGCGCTGCAGAGCATTTTCTAATGTCTCCTTTGCTATATTATTTTCACTGTTTGTATGGTCTGTTAAATAAAATATATATGTTAAGTACACATAAAGTAATGATTATTAATGTGCTTATATAGAGAAGTGTCTACCATTAGCATCACTGTCTTCAGTCATTTCCTCACGTGGGAAATTTTCTTCAAGCCATTCCAAAGTACTGGTCATTTCTGTGTAAAATAAATATATTACTTTTAGTGTATCTAATAACAGACAGTTTAGAAATATATAAGAAAAATGAAGTTTACTTACTAGTTCCTGGTAAGTTTTGTTGTTACTGTTGTGTAGGTCTACTGTTGCTTCTTGCTGTGCAGTTTCTGTGAAGTAATTATGTTGGAGGCATATCTTTTTGTTTTGGTATATTCCATTTTAGTACATGTGCTATTTAAATGGACGTTTGATGTGTTATATATATAGGTTGCACTTCTTATTTATTATTACATATAATGTGGTTAAGTGCTGCTTTTTGAACTTGTTCAGTGTTTATATGGCATGATAGAACAATCTAATATACCTCCTGAGTTTTTGGGTAGTGTTGATGTCGTCCGCGTCTGTCTGTGGACATTCGCACAGTCCGCGGACATTAAAAAATCACTAGCAAGGGGTTCAGTATATGTTATGTTACATGTATATAAAGTAAGGGAATCCTAGTAAACATCTATCAAATTCACACTATGTATATGTATATTCAGTAAAAAAAAACTTTGATAAAGGGAGGTTATGGTTAAGTTGCGCTATTAAAAACCTATGAAATTCAGTAAAAATGTTTTGTTAAAGGGACATTATGGTTAAGTTGCGCTACTAAAAACATATGAAATTCAGTAAAAAAACTTTGTTAAAGGGACGTTATGGTTCCAAGTAAAACCGAAAAAACCCTGAAATTCGCTAGTTATGGTAAGCTAAGCCACCATAACGTGCGCCACCACCGTGCATTGCTGAGACTAACACCCAGGACATCAAAGATGACATCACAAATGTCATTGATTTTATTTTAATTTTTGTGCCACTTTGTAAGGCATCAATAAAGATTACTATTATTCTTGAACGTTGGTGTCCGGACTCCGCAAATTTTTGTGATGTGAAGAGTGCTACTCACCCTGCCTGATGTCATCAGTGCTTTAAAGAGGTATATATATATATTTGGTTATTTATAATACGCTTAATACCCAGAGGTTTCTAAACGCGGACCCGGGATTCAAACCTGTGTTGCTCTGTGTCGTCTTGCTTCCAAGAAGAGCACTTTGCCCCTGGGCTATCCTCCCAACTTTGCATACATGCACAGTACGGTGGGGGTCATACATTTTGCTATGCAATAGGACTGCATGAGATATGTGAAATACAGGCACTTCCCTGAACTCCCTTAGTAGGTTGATTGGCCTATCTTGAGCCATCGCAAACCTCACTCTAGCCTGCTCAGGTGCTGCATTTAGCAGCAAAACATACGTTTGCTGGCTGGAAGGTTTTGCATGAATGATAACCTCTGGCATTGCTCTGGGCAACCCTTCATGCAATTATTTTTCGACCCGCTATGCTATTACAGAAAGTGAAAGACCATATGCAAATTTGATTTGGTCTCATCCCAAAAAGCAACAGTCCACCGCCCCTTTCGACAAGATCACAAGCAATCCCAGGCACGTTTCAGACTCTGTGGGCATTGTCAGTGAAATTTAGCTTGAGTGTCAATGTGTTTCCCAGTGACATCCAGGATACACTCTTGCAGCATAACCCTAACCCTTTGCCTGGCTATGTGGATTGATAGGAATGTCAAAGGGTTGCAGTTTCTCTGGTGGCAATTCCTTAGACTGAGCATAAGAAAAGGTTGCTATGCTCTCCGTGTCAGCAGAAAATGCTGTATTCCCATGGATCGATGTGTCTAACCAGACAAACAAGAAGGTAAATGTAATGAGGTACTCCAAAGATATCTTTTTGAACCAATGGCATAAGGAACTGTTTATTGGGAGTGGGGGCTAGGGGTGGATTGCATTGTGTCCCCACGATTGTTTAAAACTGGAACATGTCAGCATTCCTCAATGATGAAAGATTCAGCTAGGAGCCTTCGGATACTTAAAAATCCACCCACACCATATTTTGCACACTCTACATAAATGGGCAGATGAGAGAGAGTAAAACCTCATAACGTTACTTATGAATGCCTCTTAATTTAAATGGCCATTTATTCTTGAAACACAGCGTGGAGCCGTTTGATCTCATTTACAATTAAACATTGTTTTCATTGTGGAAACGTGGTTTAGGGTTTCTTCTAGAACTTCGATAACTATAGAATAACCACCATGTCTTCCTATCCTCCACACTGATAGAAGGATGAAAGTAGGAGTGGAAGTATCAAGTATATTCTTATCCCCAAATCTTCACTTGAAGACAATCCAATGACCAGTCCAGACATAAAGTGCACAGAGATGTTGGCTGTAAGACTGATAGTAAGACTGATAGGCTGTTCATCAATATTTATCTCCCTGTTACATTCAGCTCTCCATTCCTTTCCGCATGAAGGTTCTAGTTAATAAGAATGTCACTTCTGAATCATTACCTCATTCAGTAAGAATTTCGGGAAAAAACTGGCTCTAAAAAATGCTAAGACAAGATGAGAAAGCTACTGTGTATGATAATCCCACCATTTCCACTTTTAACACAGGTGTTCCCTTGGCGCTTGATAAAGAGATTCCTTAAAATAAACTGCAAACTCTTTAGTCTCGCACCCCAAGAGTAAAATGGTTCACAGCAGAATGTGTGGCCTATAAAACATTAACTACAGGTGCCAATCGAAAAGGGAGAAGAAAGTGTTATCCCTCAAAAGGGGATTCCTACCGCCAAACTCTGAATAACTACAAAGCTGCTTTTAATATATCTAAGATGTCCTGCTTCACCAATAGAATATGGGACTGTGCAATGCCCATAAAGAGACCTTTGGGCCTGATTCATGGAATTATTTGCGAAGGAAATGAAGAAATTGCGTGCCAAACTGTGTGCAAATTCCTGTTTGTCGATTCATGGAATCGAATGCGCTGTACTTTTCCTGGACTTGCATGCAGTTCACGCAGGCACGGCACGTCTCTGTGAGCCGTTGAGTACTTTGCAGAGACACCACGTAGATCATGGGCGTGGCTTGCGCAGAGGTTTGGGAAGGGGAGCGGAACACCGAAAATGCTGAAGAAAATACATAAAGGTTTTGAATAGCCTTTAATAATGGCACTGGGATGTTAAGGCCAATGAGAATGTCCCACAATTGAACCCTAGGCACTGTATCAAATGGTGTCCGTAAATCAATGAAGACAATATATATGCTCATCTTCCTAGGAACAGCATATTTGTCACAAATCAATGGGAGACCCATTGTGCTTAAGCCACTACAGAAGCCTGCCTAAAGGTGATTAATGTCATCATTTTCCTCGATCCCCGGTTTGAGATGTTCCAGGATTGTTTGTGCACATATCTTCTCGCCTGCCTCCAATAGAGAGATGTGGCGGTAATTACTCAGTATGTCCCTACTGTCTTTTTATAATGTAGGCATTATTTTGGTATGGGTCCAGGAAACGCATACCACGTTGTGCCTAAGGGTCCTGTTAAATAGTTTCATAAGATATGGGATCCAAATTCCTGCTCCAAGGAATACAAATCTACGGACACCTTATCTGGGCCCAGCACCTTACCTGATGTATGGCTTCTGAACGCACATACAACTTCCTCAATGGACGAAACCAATGTGGTAGGACTGTGATTTGGGTCATTCAGGTCACAATTAGCGGCTGCATGCCCTTTATTCTCAAATACCCTAGTTTCATAATATAAATTGGTAAAAAAAAAGTGAATCCACGCTGCCTCTAGTGTGCAGCCCCAAAGAAGTTATAATGCATTGGGCGACCAGCTCCCATTATAGCTCAAAACCCCAGAATCGCCACAATCAATGGCTGACTAAAGAGAACTGCAGATCTCCCCTGCACAGGCTTGGTTTTTGCTTTTTTGTGTTTTGCTTTTTAAGATGGCATGATGATGTTTCTAGCCTCACAGAGTGCCGAGGCACCCTCTTCCTCTGAGCGCTTGCCCTGTCTTATCAACAGGCTTCTATCTCCTCTGCAGCTGCCAACATGCCAGGGTGTCCTGTCCTACGATTGTTGGTGAACCGCTTTGTTGTTTGGAGAAGAGAGCCCTAAGGATCTTGGTTAATTCCTAATGTGGCTCTATTATCTCTGCAGGGTCCTCAGAGTTTAATGCAAAACAGACCTCCAATAACGGTAACATGCGACTATGAGCCATTGGTATCACCTGATCCAAGTCTAACTGTGCCCACTTGATAGAACGCTTTGCAAGGCCAGTTATGGATAATGCTACGTTCGGGGACGCTACCTTCTATGGAGCTACTCCCAGAAAAGCATTTTCTAACTGCAAAATTAACAGATGGTGATCACTTGCCAGTCTCTGATGTATCGAAAAATCTCTGATTGGGGCCCAGGCTTCCACATTAACAAAAATATAGTCAATCCTACTTCTGCCTTTCCCATTATCGAAAGTTGACCCTGCCTGAGAATTGCTGAACATCGACCATTACAAGCACTTAAATTGCCCATCATAATCAGAACAGCCACCTCTTCAGCGTTCCTGTATTGCCTCTTCGGTTTGCAAACTTTAAGTTCAATATTCCCCACATTGAGTCTTCCTCGTCCATGACCTCTGTCATGATATCCAGAGGCACAAATTGTAAGTTGAGATTTTCCACAACCAGGTTCCTTATAGGACCACTCGGATTGAGTCTCCACTCATTGATCTTCTCATGGAGGCGGAAGAGGAGACCAGCCCCGACCCCTGAGGACTGCCTGTTATGCAGATTTATGAGAACTTCAGTTCCATCCATCCAGGAGTTTCAGATGAAGCTCCAGGAAGTCTTTAGATCCATTTTCATGGACAGTTATGGATGCAAAAAGGGCAACATTCACCCAGGTTAAAGGGTCACCACTGTGTTGGCATGGCCATACTTCCCTTGTGTGGCCAGAATAGAGAAGGTGGCATACCACTGCAAATGGGGGGCTTCCAGTGCCCATGTTTCTGAGAAATGTATCACCCCGAAAGTGAAAATAAATTCTAGCCAGTCACAATCAGTTAGTTCGCTTTTTTACCCATGCAATGTTTCAGGATGTAATACGCACCCCAGTCCGCGACAGGAAGTTAGTGGCAACTGTTCCTACTTTTCCTGGAACCCCCAGATACTCAGTAGCTGTCCTCCTAGTCGAATTTGCAGTTTCAAGACTGGGATACGGGACTCCTCATTCAGGCTCTCCAGCAGACCAACATCTAACTGCATTTACCAAAGTGAGCTGTGAGTGAGGCATGAGACCTGTTGGTCTACGCAAGGTAGTTATTGCGAGATCCCTCGGGTTTGTGTTTGATAAAGTGATCCCACATGTACGGGTGGCAGGGGCCAGCAGGTTGCCCAATGGCCGGTTCATATTGCCGGGGGCAATGCAAATCATTCCTATGTCTCCGCAAACTCCTATGAGCTTCATTTTGCTCTGAGCTCCATGCTGCATGCATGGTGGGGTGGGATCTCTTTGTTCTTTTCCAATTGTCACTGTTCTGATGCTATTGTCTGCACAATATCGTTCAATGCAAAATGCACATCATTCTGTTGCCACGTAATCATGTGTATGATCAAAACATACATTTGTTGCAGGTCCTTCAGACCTAGTAGCTATGTTCTTGTACAATCAAATTTTTGCAAAACGCTCAGACTGGGCCTGAAATCCTATTAAATTGACTTCCAATAGATATCTGTGAAGACTTCCCACTGGATAAGTGTAAATTAAGGACCTGCCTGTTCTGGCAACATTTCGTACATGTTTCTGGAAGTACATCTCCCGGGAATTATAGTGCATCTGCGCTCAGAACTTTATTTATTTATTTATTTATTGTTTGCTTGTTGCCACATTGAAGCGATGTTGCTCTTTACAAAACCAGTAACATAATATTACTCCATAAATACTCTGTGCATGCCCATACATTTACAATTTTTATGCATTTAAAATGCCCCACTTTTGTGCATTTAAAACATGAATTTGAATTTAACCACATAATACACTACACCTGCAGAAACTCGAATGAACTGCAATTTAGTGGCAAGTGGAGATCACTATAAATTATCTTCATGATTGACAATTTACATAAGATAATGTACCACTATCTTTTTAGGTATTTTAAAGTTTGAATTCATACAAATGTATGGTTTGTGGATTTCTGCTTCTAAGGTTTTACATAGTTGTCAGTTCAGCCGGCAGCTGTATTTCTAGCAGTCAGGCATCTGAACGTGTTGTGAGCTCATTTGCACATGCTCAGTCGAGCACCTTCTATCCTTTTCACCACAGCTCAAATTATGTTTGACACTGTCATAAGGCTAAGGCTGGATTGAACATATCAGTGTTTATAGTGGGAGATACTATCAGAACAAATGATAAGTGTGTTGAAGGTATGCCACCCACACTAAAATTCATGTTGGAAAAGCACTCACAGTATTCAAATAAGATGTTTGTGGGCTCCTCAGTACCGACTTCACATAACATTGTTTAATCTGTTTTTAGTTTTGTATTTTAGGTTGTAATCATTGGAATACGGTAAGGTGAAAGATAACACGTGAGGAGGAACACACAACGTGTTGCTGTTGATTGGTTATTTAGCCAAGCATTATCTGCCCATGGTCTTGCTAATCCCTAGGGCCATTTGCCCCCACTAGCTGCCCCTCCCTGCGCAATAGACATCCTCTGGCGATCTCTTTAAGTTAACTCGAGCAGTAACATGAAATTTAGGATGGCCAGTGTTATTTATGAACCATCGGCTGAGAGTAAATGCCTTCATTGGAGCTGTAAATGTGCTACTGCTGTAACAACAATGGGCCTTATTGCAAGTCGGCCTGTCTGGTATTAAAGTGCCGGTATTCACGAATACCAGCACTTTACCGGAATGGCCAACTACAGGTTGGCCGGTGGGGCGCCTGCCTTACCTCCAACTGTCAAGTGGGCGCCCCACCGGTAAAAAACGCTGTCATTACCAGCACCGGGGGATTGCAGGCACCGGTACTGATGACAAAGCCCCTCATGGACTCCATGAGTGAGGATTTACACCGTCACTATGGCATTCGTAATCCGGTGACAATGCTGCTGGACCGAGTGCTGGAAACAGTAATAGCCTTTGCCGATATCCTGGTTTGTTTACCACCAGGATACGGGCAGGGTTATGAGGCCCAATATCTTCACCAAGTGTACCTTCAGCTACTTGATTTATATCTGTTCCTTGCACTAACGTCCTGTTAAAAAAAAAAAAAAAGCATTGTCAAAACACAGTATTTCTTCAGTATTTACCAGTCACTGGTATCACATGACCAGGTAAACACACCAGTTTCCAGCTGTTGCTCTCTTATGAACAGGCAGTTATGGACTTGATATCCTCTTGTCCACACACAGAGCTGGAATCTCAACCGAGTGCCAGCCTTTTTTTTCACTTCACCAATGTAAAACAATTATTTTTAAACTGACTTTAACTCGAAAAATGGGAGTTTTTTTAAAATGAGTTGGCAGATTTCATAAATAAAATGTTTGGTTCCTTTCATAAATAGTAGCCTCGGATTGGCCGTTTAACAGAACACAGCATCATTATTCGTGCGGCATAAACAGTATATTACAAGGTGGCTCTTGACTGTGTATCACAGTCGTTGCTTTGGTGTAAGTTGAAGCATTGTGGGGTTGACCATCTACTATTGTATTTCATCAAACTACTATATACTGACACCAGGGTAACTGTTCGTTTATCGCAGATGGGTCATACATCCAAACCCTTTCATACAAATACCGGGCGTAAGCAAGGGTGTGTGTTGTCTGCCCTATTATTCAACTTGTATGACCCATACATGTAGGAGATGCTACAGTGCTATGGTAACTTTCTGCCTAAGCTCGGCAGCGAGAGCATTCCCTGTCTCTCGCATGCCGATGATACAGTGCTTATTGACCAAACTCCTCTAGGCCTGTAGCTCTCCATAGAAGCTCTGTATTTGTATGCCACAGATAACAACCCGCGAATAAATCATAGTAAAAGGAAAATTATGGTTATAGGGAATAGGGCTGGTAGTAAAAAGACCTTTGCGTGGCATATGGGAAGTGAAGCACTCGAAAATGTACACACCTATACTTATTTGTGAGTGCCAATTAAGAGCAGGCCAACCCTCTCATTTTACATAGAAACACTTCCAACTAAGACCCTTAGGAAGTGGCAGTTAATTAAGAGCTTCCTACACAAAAGAGGGGGGGGACTCAATTGAAGGCCTACTGGAAGTTTATAATAAGTGTGTCAATCCAGGAATAATGTATGGATTAGAGGTGCCCTCTGACTGCCATACACAATTGCTGGATATAGTGGAGGGTAAATTGTTGCTTACTTCATTGGGGTTACCTAATGCAGTCCCCGTAGAAGCCTTGAGATTGGAGCTCAGCCTAATATCCCTTATGTCACACTGGAAAATAACGAGTTGTAAATCACTGGCGAAAATAACTTGGGCTGCTGGGAAAAATCACTCGCTATTGGGCCTCACGGTGGAGCATGAACCTGTTAAACCAGGTAATCAAGCTTATGGAGAACTGCTAAATACTGGGGAGGAACATACTGACACAATAAACCTTACCTGCAGGATGAGAATGAAGCAGACTGCTTTATTACTAATCAGAAGGATACGACATGGACCTTGGATCATTTTCTGTCACTATCCAGATTAGCTGGGAAAAAGAGATACGTTCAGTACATCAGGCAGGCATTCTCTCCTAATCATCCTTGTAGTTACCTCACAAGGCTATGTAGCCCAACTTTGCGACAATTTATTCTACATCTACGTTTTAATGTTTTACAAGTTCGGGAATATAGTGGTGCCTGTGATTGCAAGATTATGTCGCATTTGTTTGTTTGTTTGTTTGTTATATTTATTTGTATAGCGCTCCAAACCCAGAGGTAGAAGGGCGCTTAAAGAGGATGGTTACAGAGTGTGACAAAAGCAAATTCAATATACAGCAGTTTACAGAGAATACCAACATAATAAGCAGTGGGGGTACTACACTTTCAAAGTACAACAGTTTATAGAGTTCACAGACATAGTTGCACAGAGGGAGGTGTGCCCGCCTATCTGTAGTGCTATTCTTTGTTTAGGAGCCAACCTATAACATGTTTCCTGAGGATCTGGAAGGACTCAATAGTTTTAATGTTGAGGGGTAGGGTGTTCCAGAGTTGGGAGGCAAGTACTGTGAAGCTCGTCCCTCCCGCTCTTTTTAGAGAGAATCTGGGCACTGTCAGGCATAAGGTGTTGGAGGATCTTGTTGTTCTGGTGGCGGGTTTCATGGTAAACGTATTGGTGAGATATGGTGGGGCCAAGTGGTTTAATGCCTTATATGTGAGGCAAATGGTTTTCAAGTCAATTTGTTGTCATATGGAGAGCCATTTGCACAATTTCCTTGCAGTGAAGATGTGCTCTCACCTGGGGATGTTAAGCGCTGTGCAGAGTGCGTTATTTTGAAGTACCTGTAGTTGTTGATTAGAGATTGGTTAGCACCTAGGTACAGGCTATTGCAGTAGTCTAGTTTGGATTGTATGAGGGCTCTAGCAAGAGTGAGGCAGCTATTAGAAGATCGAAAGGGTCTACTGGCCCTAATAAGCTTGCCGGTGTAGGCGGAGGCTGAGGCGATCATGTTAGTTTGTTTGGTGAGGTTAGAATTGGCATCAAGGTAAAAACCGAGAGTTTTCACGCTTTTGGCAATAGGGATGGTGTGACCAGCGATAATGATGTTCTTGTAGTTACGATTAAGCTTAGCTAGGTTGCTAGGGGAGCCAACAAGGAGGAGCTCCGTCTTCTCAGCATTCAGGCAGAGGCCGTGAGAGTCCATCCATGCCTGAATGATGGACAATATTTTGTTAATCAGGGTAACGTCTGCATGGTAGTTGCCTGTGATGGTGAGGAGTATCTGGGTGTCATCTGCGTAATTCGTGTAGGTGACACCCAGACGGTCCAGTTGGTCAAATAGTGCAAATAGTGGCTTTGTAAATATGTTGTACAAAGTGGGGGAGATGCAGGAGCCTTGAGGGACCCCGCATGAGGTGGGAATGGGGTCTGCTGCAGCTGTTGTAGAGAAAACCTGCATGGTTCTGTTTGCCAGAAAGGATTGTATCCATGTGACGGCCGAGGGGGAGAAGTGAGCTGCGGTGGCTAAGTGGCTACAGAGGATATTATGGTCGACCAGGTCAAAGGCCGCTGAAAGGTCTAAAAGGAGTAGGATTGCGGTATTACCTTTGTCTTTGATTTCATCAATCTGACTTTTGAGATCAACAAGGGCAGTTTCTGTTCCATGTTGAGGTCTGAAGCCAGATTGACGTATTCCTAGCAGTTGGTTGGATTCCAGATATTCCTGAATTTGGATGTAGGCAACTTTATCCAGGATTTTTAACAGAAATGGGACAGTGGTGATGGGTCTGTAGTTGGTGGGTATGGCTGGATCTAGTGATTGTTTTTTCAGGAGTGGGAGAACCCATGATTGTTTTAGGTTGCTGGGAACTGAGTTATTGGTGAATGATAGGTTAATAAATTTAGTAATGAAAGGGGATAGGTCTCTAGCTGCGTCTTTTATGATCTGGACGGGACAGCTGTCACCTTTGCAGTTTGAGGGTTTTAGGGAGGTGATAGTTTTTTGAACTTCTGCCGTAGTTACTTTCTTGAATGTGAAGCCCTATTTGGTTGCGAGGGGTGTTGGTGAGCTAAGGTAGGTGGGCCTGTTGTTGGAAAGTTGTTGGCGTGTGTATTCAATTTTAGATTGGAGACCTGTGATTTTGTTGTTGTGGGTATTTTGGGTGCTGGTACACCAGGGTTTGTCTTTTAGGCAGGTGTCTGTGGGTGAGCTGGGATTTTAGAGTTCTTTTAGAATTTCAAATAATTCTTTAGTGGAGGACCATGCCTGGTCAATCCTGATGTTGTATGCATCTTTTTTGGTGCGAATTATCTCACTTTTGTAAAGGGAGGATATATTCGTAAGATTTGATTTATTTTCGGCCAAGGGATTGGTTTTCCATGTGAGTTGTGCCTTGGCTTTCTTTTTCCTAAGTAACTTGAGTTCAGGGGTGTACCACGAGTTCAGATGAGCTCTTGGTTTATCTTTACGAAATTTCCGAGGGGCAATGGTATCCATCGCCTTGGCCATGGAGTTATTGAAGGTGTCAATCATTAGGTTAAGATCAGCATTGGCTGGAAGTGCGTTGATGGTAGGTAGGACCAGGGGTAATAGGGCCTCAGCAGTGATGTTGCATTTGTTTCTGGTAGGGCAGGCTGGTGCCGTGGGGCACTCTTTGGGTACTACATGATTAGTGTTAGTCTCCAGAAGGATAAGGTAATGATCCGTCCATGCCAGAGGTTGGGGGTCCTTGCAGATTGTGTTGCAGTTGTAGGTCACCACCCAGTCGATAATTCTGCCCTTCTGGTGGGTGGGGAGGATAGAGAGTTTTGCAAAGCCATGTTCTGTTAGGGCGTTAGCTAGGGATGCAGCATGTGCGTCATTGGGGTCGCGGTAACCAAGGTTAAGGTCTCTGAGGATGATCATTTGTGCAGATGGCTTGGAGTTTTTGGCAATGAGAGATGTGATGTCTTCTTCAAAGACCCCGGGGGGCCTGGCAGTCTATATATGAGGTGAAAGGTAATTGTGCTTGTGGGGGAGGTTTGCAACTTGATAGTAAGTAGCTCGCAGGATGTGAATGATGCTGATGAGACTGATCTGAAGCCTAGGGAAGATTTAGAGATGATAGCTACACCTCGATTTAGAGATTATAGCTACACAATCCTTGTGGGGATTGTATTGAGACTGCTAGATATATCTTGACTTGCTTCCTGCGGCTGACTGATCTATATCTTAAAGACTATGGAACATTTTTAGTTCCTCTTCCGGCCTTGGATCGGATCAGTTTTGAGCAACCATTTACTCAGCAGAGTCAATGGTCATCACAGCAGTGGGGTATCACATCTGGAAGCAAGTATCTAAACAATTAATTGTTTGAGATAATTGTTAGCTGCCTGGAGAGTCATTGTTATTAGGTCCAACTTAAAGTTCAATGTGGGTGTATCAGTATACGTGCAAATATTGATATGTGGTATCCTCATATAATGTTTTACAACACATATTGTAATGGCTGTTGATGTAGAAAAGGAAAATTGCATTAAGTTTACTTCCATATTTTGTAACTTTTAACTTTTTAATAAAATTGTATCGAGATCTGGGTTCTAGTTCATTTCATCGCCAGTCATTTTTATGACTGTTGTTTTTACAAATAGATTTTGCCCAAAAAAGTCGACATTTTTTAAAATTTTGGGGTGTTCCCCTCGACCCCCTTCTTCCTGACCTATTTTTAACTATTCCGGACACCGCCAAACCCTTATCTGCCCTTTCTCATCCCCCCTAAATTTCAATGAATGTTTTCGGCAAAATGTAAAAACGACTGTTATGAAACAACGGTATTCCCTAAATCTGTGTGTAGTGTAGTGTAGAAGGCTTACAAGGTTTAGCCATATGCACTTAAATAAAAAATAAAAAATAAAACTAAGTTGGAGAGAATGAGAGGAGGAAATATTAGACCAGAAGGAGAAGGAGAGGGAGGAATAGTGAAATCAAGAAAAGGGAGGACTTCCTTTTTAATGGGGTTAAGGTGGAGGAATTGTGAATGCATCCAGTGTTGGGCAGTACAAAGACAGACGGAGACAATAAAGTGGGGAGCTTCAGAGAAGAAGGAAATGGAAAAGAAGACTTGCAAGGTTTCCTGATAGAAATGGCAGGAAATATTGAAAGACAAGATGTGGGGCGAGAGAGGAATGCAGAAAAGAGAAGTGGAACAGGTACAAAGCACTGAGGTCACCGTATTTAAGCGAATGAGGGGAGGAAGACTGGCCAGCCAGGAAACAGAAAAAGTGTGATCAGATAGATAAGAACAAAACCAGTGAAGTACAGAGCCAGAAAAAACTAGGAGATGTGAGGGAAGACAGAAGAGTGATGTAATCAACCATGTTGAAAGCAGTAGATACGTTATGGAGAATGGAGGAGTGTTTTTTTGTGACGTGCAGAAAAGAGAGAGTTAGCAATATTAAGAAGAGCAGTTTCGGTGGAGGTGGATGGACAAAGGCCTCCTTGCTAAGGTGGAAGTAGGGAGTGATGGTTCTGATAGGAAGAACATTGGGTATAGATGATCCTTTCAAGCAGTTTGTAGAGAAAAGTAAGGAGCGTGATGGGGCAAAGGTTAGTGGGCAGGGTAGGACCCAAGATACATTTTTTCAGAATTTGAATGATGACAGCATGTTTGAAGGAGGGGGTATGGAGGTATACAAAAGAGAAAGATTTAAAAGGCATATAAGATAAGGGATACAGGAGAGTTAAATGGCAGGAATAAGGGAGCAAGGGAGGGGCTCAAAGGGTGACACAGTAAGATGAGCCAAAAGTACAAAAGCAGGAGTATCTGAGTCCTTAACAGGAAAGAAGGATGGTACAGTAGGAAAAGAGATGAAAAAAAGTGGTTGATTGAGGTGGGGAAAAGGATGGAGGCGTCAAAAAATAGGGAACTCTGAGGTAGCAAAGGATAAGGAGGCAAACACCCAGGGGGCAAAGGCAGCATAGAGCACCACAGCAAGGAAAGGTGGGAACCTGGCTGGCGGAGGAGGGACAAGGGGAGTGATTGATGGCCCTAGGAGGAAATCAGAAGAGATCATGGAACTGAAGGGCCCTTTTCTCGTTTTGTTTCGACAGGAGGAACGAGATGAAGCAGAGAGCTTTGAGTGGGGTTGCTGAGGGACAGAAACTGTTGAATTGTTGGTAACTGGTCCTCGTTGGGGCCGGAAAACTGCAATAGGACAGAAGATGTTTGCAAGCACCACCAGAGCACTATTGAGGAGAGGCCCCTGTTCTGGACTGAGGGAGCAAGGGAAGCAGTATCCGTCAGAGCACTGCCAGAGCACTACTGAGAAGCAGCTCGTGTCTGAGGCTGAGAGGCATGGAGTGGAGGAGCCAGCTCGAACGCTGTCAGAGCACTGAGGAAGAACTGAGGTGCCATTCTATTCTTTTCTGACCCCACCATTTGTTCTTGGTGTGCCCCAATACACACCAACCATCAGAGTCATGCAGGCAGTGAGGGAGAGAGCGCTGACGGGGAGAAGAAGACTGAGGAGGAGGCTCGAATTCTACTTCCGCCTCCTCTCAGGGATAACCTGACATGGGAAAGAAGGCACCGGGTGTAGAGAATAAAAGAGGGACAGCGAGAGCATTAATTCTCCTGTGGACCACAC
Organism: Ambystoma mexicanum; assembly: GCF_040938575.1. Lineage (NCBI taxonomy): Eukaryota > Metazoa > Chordata > Amphibia > Caudata > Ambystomatidae > Ambystoma > Ambystoma mexicanum. The sequence goes on from NC_090937.1 coordinate 1,290,864,800, forward strand.
TCCCCCCCATGGCTTTCAAGCTGACAGCACTGTAGCAGAGACAGAGAGGATTCACAGGGGCCCCAGTTGTTCATGTTACAGCACCAAAAGAACTAAGGCCTATTCATCTCGGTGCAAGTCTGGAGTCCTGTTGGGTTTGTTGATTTAAAAGTTATGTGTGAAGAATTCCACAATAGTCATCCTTATTGCCACACTGCACGTTTTTACAGGAACATAAAATAAACGAAATAGTCAGATAAATCAGGTATTGAAGAGGGGACCGTAATGAAGGATCAAGAGGATGAGTGCAAAGAATGCTTTTAAGAAGCTGGAAAAGACAAAGGTGATGAGAGAGAGTAAGTTTGGGGAAATAAGTAAAGTTTCACATCATGTAGATGAGAATTGTAGGAAGAATTAATGGCAGAAAGAGCAGCAAGATCATTAAGAAAGTGTGATTTCATTGACGTTCTACCTTATTATGGGAAGATAGCAGAGTGAGACATGAGGAATAATGCCAATAATTGAAGAGGTTTATGTGAAGGAGAAAATGGTCTAGTGCAGAACTGATAATCAAGAGTGGATTGAAGATTATAATAACGGGCAGAAGCCTATTGATCAGCTAACAAAGAAGCAAATGTTTGAAGGGGAGGTAGGGATGAGGTAAATGAGGAAATAAAAGAGGAGGAATCAAAATAGCGCAAGCTTCACCAGAAGCCGGTGGCTTGGGAGTGAGTGGGAGATTGGGTGGGGGTAACAGCTTGGGAAAAAGAAAGGAGAAAATGGTCTAATGAATACAGAGGATCTGCGGTAAGACAAGTATCCAGTGGAAAGGATGAAAGGTTAAGATCAAGAGAAAATCAAGAGTAGTGAGAGGGAGGGGGAGTAATGTCTCCAAGGGGAAAATATTCAAGGAGAGAGATTTAGGGAGAGGAGTAGTGCAACTAAATGAAGAGTTGGTACTCTTGCACTGTTGTTATTACTGCAGCCTGAAAAGAGGTATAAGAAAACCCTGCCCAATGAGAACCTCATGGTAAGAGAGGGGAAACTGGATGGTCTTGCCCTTGTAGAAGTTTATGGAGACCCTTATGGCAAGAGGGGTCCTTCCTTGATCGGAGAGTGTCAAACAACTAGTTTTGTTTTGTTTACAGATTCCCTAGACCTAATAAGAATTGAACAGTGTAGTATTGATATTGAATCCTCTTAACTTTATGTTGATTCCCAAACTCACATAGGTATTCATTCAACCATTTCCAGGAGAGAACAAATAAAGTTGGTGAACTGTTGTAGTGAGTTGTGTGATGTGTTATATTCACATTGGACAGTGAAATGTACCAGAAGCGTCTCTGCCTATGACCGTAGATTGACCAGAGATTGTTCATGATTACTAATTATTGGGCATGTTCCCTGCCTTCGGAAATTCATTTTCTTTTTTCTTTTATCTAGAGACTTTTTTGTGTTTAAATGTTTTTATTTGAATCAAATCATACAAGGAGTAAAAGGATCATGTTGTATCTTGTATCCATTCAACACATAAAGGATTAACAATATAAATTTAACTATTGAAATATGAGATAGCCTTGCATGAATACATATTCATTCATCATTAAAATTTAGATTTTAGAGCGGAAGAGGGGGGTACATATACATTTACAAACATGGACATGACATAAAAGGAAAAGACCATACACAGGGGAATGATGAGTTTAGGGAGGGGGACTATGGGGGAGAGTGCATGACAGGTATCCGATAAAGGACAGTGAAACCACTGATTAATGTGCAACAAGTTCAATAAAAGGTTTCCATTTCAGTTCATGTTTTCATGATAGAGACACTTTTCTAATCTATGAGTGTTACATATTGTATTCCACCACATTCTGTAATTAAGTGTATCTAGATTTATCCAGTTGGATGAAATAGTTAAGCATAATAAACAAATCAAACAAAACGTTCTCATGTCTGCCAGTAACATCATGAACAATAGAGCTCCCAGCAAAAAGAGCTTGAGTAAAGAAGTCAATTGATATGTTAAAAATACTTTTGAGGGTTTTCCAAATGTCAAGCCAAAAGGATGTGGCAAATCTACAATCAAGAACCATATGCTTAAAGGAGATTGATGGCAGCTCCAACAATTGTCATTTTGTATAAGGCCACACTTGAAAAGATGCAAAGGAGTAATACAAATTATGTGATGAAAAAAGTACGTAGTTTGTAGTATGGTTGCTGATGCTGTGACCTTAGATGTGTGGTTCCAAACTTTAGGCCATTCCAGTTGATTATCCACTAGTATACAGATTTGTTGCCAGGCAGTCATGCAATATATGTGTAGAAATATTTTTGCCGAAGAGTTTTGTATCATAAAGATCAGACATAGTCAGTTTGTAGAGAGATTGTAGCCTTTCAGCATTTGGAGCAATGCTTTTATTGATGACAGAAGAACTGTTGCAAATATGTTGATGGGACATTGAATTTGTCAACAAGTACATTACATTTGACAGGAATACCTTGAACAAATAGCTTACCAAGATATTTGATACCCAGAGAAAGCCATGGCCACCAAATAAATTGATTTTTTATTGATTCTAATTAAAGGATTGAACTAAATATACGGTGAGACACTATTCAGAGATGTCTCGGAAACCGAAGTCTTGAAACCTCCTCAAACAAATGAAACCATCCAACTGCAAGGATGATATCTGCACTGTCAATATCATCAAAGAATGTGCTGACACCTTAGCACCATTCCTGAGAGCATTCATAAATGCCTCCTTTGCATCTAGCATTGTTCTGCCATGCCTTTAAGAGGCTTGGGTATGCCCTCTCTTGAAAACAGCTCTAGACCCTTCCTCCCCCAACAACTACTGGCCCATCACCACAGAACCATTTCTGCTAAAGATTCTCGTCAAAGCTGCATACACCCAAATCCAGCACTTCCTCGAAATCAATGGCATCCTAGGAAAGAGGCAATCTGATTTCCGCTCTGGCCACGGAACAGAATCTGCATTACTGGACATAAAAAATCAATTAGCTGAAATCATAGATGAAGGCAAACCCGAACTCCTCCTCCTTCTTGACTTATCTACAGTGTTTGACCTTGTTGATATGATATGATAGGTTATTTATAATTCGCTTAATACCCAGAGGTTTCTTAGCACTGACCCGGGGGTCAAACCTGTGTTGTTCTGTGTCGAATTGCTTCCAAGGCAAGCAGGTTGCTGCTGAGCTATCCTCCCATGACTTGCAGCTTGTTGACCATAAGACCCTCTGCAGACATCTCATGAATTCAGCTCAATTCCCTTCCGAATGCCACTACCTGGATCACCTCCTTCCTTGAAGGGAGTGCCATGAAGGTCTTCTCCAATCAGGCTTGCGCGGCATCCACCACCATTCGCTGCAGAGTCCCACAGGGTTCCTGTACCTCACCCACATTGTATAATATAATTACCAAACCGCTCTTTGAAAAGCTGGATGCTCTTGGCATAGCATACACAAACTATGCCAAAGACACTCAGGTCCTCCTCACACTCTCTGGCTCATACGAAATTGATGCCAAAACACTGTACAATAGTTATGCCACCATCCGAGCCTGGGTGGCAGCCAATGGCACTGCCTTAACGTTGACAAAACCAAAATCCTCTGCACCAAGGAAACCCTTAATAGGCTTAATAAACAATACAGCTCATTCACCATAGACAACACACAAATCATTGTCTCACACTAAGTAAATACTCTGGTTGTGTACCTCGACTCTACACTCTCCATGACATGCCAAGTTAGCTCCATTGCCTCCTCGGCCTCATTCACAATGAAATTGATCAATGCAATTAAACCTTACTTATCTACTCAGAACTGTCTCTCAATAGCCAGAGCCAGCATAGGTGCAAACCTTGACTGATGCATCATTCTCTTTGCTGACACCTTTGCCAAAAATCTCAGCAGACTGCAAATGATTCAAAAAAATGTGCTCAGAGCAGCCCTGAACATTCCCCAGAGGGAGCATATCTCCTATGCTAGGCGCGCTGCACACTGGCTCCTCATCAAAGAACACATCATACTCAAGACCCTAGCCATAACCCACAAATACCTCTCCCTCACAGCCACCTCCTAGCTCTCAGAGAAAGTAGTCAGAGCCATCTACTCCAGACCCAAATGCTCACACTACTCCAAACAACTGAACATCCCCACCATCAAACGGCCAAAGCGGGAGGCAGCAGCTTTCCATTCATAGGTCCAAAACAATGGAATGCAAATATGATGGTTCTAGATGAATTGTTGCTTGTACTGTTGGGGGCTGTATTGAGTTCTTTGGTCCAATCGGGAGAGTACTCTGAATGTTCAGCTCAACTGACGACGGGAGTTCAAGTAGCTTTGTTAGGAGAGTATTAAAGAACAGATTTGGATCATCTCGCTCAATACCTACCGGCAGTCCAACAATTTGTGAGTTATTCCTTCTGTTGCGATTTTCCAAGTTTTCGGTATACTTCTCTCGGGATTTAATAGTATTCTCAAGCACCTGAAGTCTTCCCGTAATGTCTTGTAGAGGAAGAGCTGAATGCCTCTGCTGGATGTCCCACCCCCGATTTGCCTATATGTTGGGAACCAGAAATTGCGACATGCGCAACCCCAGTAATGATGCCTACATCATGAAAAGCCTTAGAGTTGAGGTATCCATTGAGAAAACCCTATCTGATGCATCCTCAGAGAGCTGACAGTCTCTTGTAGGAAATCCCTGAGAGAATATGAAGATGAGTGAAAGAAAAGATTGTTGACGTCACACAAAGCGAATATGACACATTAAGAAGGATGGCCAAAGAAAAGAATCCATGGTCCTTATGGAATCTGACAATGAAGTAAAGAATCGAGGAGAATTTCACAAGCAAAATTAATATTGCACGTGTGAAGAGCACTGCAGAAAATTTAAGCTGTTATATAACTGTACAGATGCTGTAACGCAAGTAGGCTAAGTAGTCATAAGGCTGGCCTTATGTGGTGAATAGACTGCAGGTGGTGCTGCCATTATATAGGATCTGGATATTCGATGTCACAACTTTAGTAAGCCAAGACCCATGAAGAGAAGGGCTGAAAGTGTGGCGCAGCAGAGAAATCAGCTGAAGATCGAGGAAGGATCGAGAAGGCTGTCTGGCCAAGTGTCAAGGGTTGGGCAGCCAAGAACTGGTTATCTATCTTTGAAGAGACAAAGAACGTGAGAAGCGAGACGAGCCCCTGATAAGGTGTGAAGGAAAGTCACCATGAGTGCCAAGGTTCATTCATTTAATATTATTAAATGTGAAAACAGAGCTAAAACACGGTCTTCTGTCACATGGGGTAGATGAAAATAAAAACTGGGCAAGCAACACCAAGACTTGGAGATAAGAATGTGCTCACACTCCCTTCTATTCTCAGGAGCAGTAATACTTTGCAAAGCTGAGTTCAAAGACAATTCAAATGGCACAAGGCATGAGTGATGATAGATGTGAGGCTAATTGGGTGGGTAGACATGGTCAAGTCCACCCACTGACACCTGGGGTACCAGCTTGCGTGCTGCTAGCGAATTGAATATTCCAGAAGAGTACAAGCGTGCCATCCTATTGTAGAGAGCTTTGTAACAAAGAGCCCTATAGTTTTAGAGCCAATAATGTGTCGTGTATCTAGTAAATGTGAAGATGACTTGCACTAGGGGTGGGCATAAGTTGTCCACCTGACTGTAGAAATCTAATCACAATCCAATCCCTTATAGAAAGTATACCTAGATGTTCCCGGTAGTCCAATCGCAATCCTAAGTAGGTTTTCAGAGTTTGCCATGTAGCATGATGTCACAAATGACATATTTCTGCAATATAAGGATTTTTTTTATTAAATGATTCGAGATTATGCTGTGCGATGTCTGTTGATGTCCGTTGTATTCCATGTTTTAGATGATTGAGTTTAAAACAGAACACTTGGCCAACTTCCTGAGTCAGTCTTATTATTTGGTGTAAGAGTTATTCTGCATCCCCATCCATCTAACTAAGCGCTACCTCATTTACAAGGGCCATAAGGGTTCAGTCTTCAGTATTACTAACTCCATGCTCACCTTTGGTGATTCTTGCTTCAAAAGCAGACCATTCTTTTATTTCCATAAAAATGGCTTCAATGGTAGATTCAGGAGAGTCTTCTTTAGGCGTCAGAGATTCATTTTTCTGTCTCTTGTGTGATGGAGAGATGGGTATTTTTTTGACTTCTTTGATGCCATATTGAGAAGGTAAATCCAACAGCACACCTACGATTGAGTGAATAGTTGCACGCAACTTGCCTTTTGATACAAATGGTTTGTAAGCAGGTATCTCTTTCATGGATAAATTGCCTAAAGGCAAATAGCATGTCATGGCAAATGCTCAATGAAGGAATAATGGTATCAATTTTAAACAACTAAACACATAGGCCCTCATTACGACCCTGGCGGAAATCGAAAAACGATGGCGGAAATGTAATACCGCCATCGAATACCGCTCGGTGCGACTATGACCCGTCACCGTAAAGTACGATGCCATTAGCGACACCGTAGTGAACGCCAACGCTAACTGCACCAAGTACGCGCACGCGCGTCATTCAAAACCGTAATTACCACCATGGCGCAACGGTACGCGAATTCTGACCCCAGCGGACATTTACTTAACGCCATCAAGCAAGGCGGAAAGTACCATTCACGGCATCGTGAACCAACCGTAAATGGCCCTACTGAGTGCCTACTGAGTGCCTGTACACCACTCCCTGGCCACATTGCACAACTCCTCGTAGGTGCAATGAAGTTACACAATGCAACCAGTGAAATGCACAAGTCACCCATGCATGCCAACGAACAAATGAATGTAGGGGCTCCAAGTGCCTTCTGAGTGGCCATCCATATTTGGCATGTCACCATTGCCGTACTGATGCAGCACAGGCATGTGAAGGTTCAAGTACAGCAAAATGAACTGAAAGATGAGACAAAACAACAACAGGCCCCCATCGCCTGACACCAGTGTAAGGCAACATTCAAAGCAGTATCCCGAGGCAGACTGCACCAGCCCTGTACACATGCCAGTAAACAAACCAACCATCAGCATAAGCATGTACCACACAAGTTGGCAGAGTGACTGAGCAGCCAGGCTCATCTCAAGAGGGGCCAATGGGAGCTGCAGGGCACAGATGGCATGAATACAGAAGCTATTCCAATGGACATGACCTCAGTCTCCCTCCAAGAAACGCACGCAAACACAGGCACCTGTGACCAGCCATATTCTGATAATCACGTCATTCCACAAATCCACCTGGCTGACCGGCATCTGTTACACAAAAGCTAATCCTCCGCCCCTAAGCATGACATCATTAAAACAGTCATAATGGCAGCCCCTATCCCTGACCTTACTGGGCTTCGTAGGCAAACGCGGCCAGTACAGTACCACGCAACTATACTCAGAAGCCAGAACCCAATGCAGATCTACTCACAATACATCGCTCCACAAATAGGAATATGCTACATTACTTGCAAAGAATAACGCTACACGGTTAACATCAGAATAAAATTTTAATGCACATCAAATTCACCAAGCCCATACAGCTATCAGGTCATAAACCCCAAAATATCTACATTACTGTGGGCTGCATCCGCAATAAATGACCAGCTACTCCTTGTGTGACGCCCTGTTCCTTCATGGTACACAGGGGCTACATTCACGTTCAAAAAGGCAACATGGAAGCGCCTAGAACCGCAGGGCCGTCCCATTAGGAAGGCACTAGTCCAGCTGAAAGGTAGATATGTTGCTCCTAGCTACTAGTACTGCGTAAGGGCATGTGGCCCATTGGCGATCGTCCCATAAGATCGTAATGGTGCTCCACTGATTAACTCGAAGCAGCAGGTGTCGGGAGTAAAAGCCATCTGCAGGAGTGGCATAGAGATGGCAGCGGCAAAAGGGGAGGAGATACCTGTCACCCAGATGAAATGAAAAAGAATAGTATGGCCATCAGAACTTCATTAGTATTACTCACTTCAATGATCACACTAAATCTACAGCCATATGCATGCTAGCCCACTCAAAAGGATTATTTCCACCCAAAAATCACTTGCCAATCATAACCATATAAATCGAGGTGAAAACACTATTACAAACGAGTGTTTGTGTGCATGCGTCTGTTAAAACAGAATCCATGAGATGGGATTAGTAACGTGCATAGACACAAGTGTTGGAAGGCGCGTCGAGACTGGGAGGGTTCAACAAGGGCAGATAGACGATGGTCCCACTATGGCAGCTCTGCATCACATAGCGCAGGGGAAGGGAATAGATTCCAAAAAGCCATGTACATGGCAAACTCCCAATTAAATCATCTGTCCATGCATCCATACATCATTCCCTCATCCCGGTATTAAAAGGCCTGATTATTTACTCACATAACATTTGAAATCTCCATTGAGTCTGTGCGTAATGCAGCCTGCAAAATCCACTGTGCTCCAGGCCGGAACAATAGTGTTGTGAAGTAACATGTATTTGGGAACGTCCTGCCTATTCGTCCACTACGCTATTGCGCATCCCATACTATTCATATCAATCATTGCATTCTCGCCATGGCCCCTGTCCCAAGGACATTAAACAATAGAAAGTTATATTTGCAGTCAGACCTGTGGGCGTCTCCTCGCCGCTAGCTGAATACCGAAAGCGCTGTCCTTCGAATTCCTCATTTGCAACATCACGTCGAAAAGGCATCTGTGACCGCTTGAAATCACAAATTCATCCATGTAGTGCGGCAGTGTGTGAAAATGGCAACTGGCTTCACTCACAAATGGGACGCCCCGCCCGTCGGTGAACCTCGGTACAGTGCTCGCCCAAAGGGGATTGCAGCTGGCACAGGTGGAATGAATCAGCACAGGTGGAGGCTATACAGCCTGAAAACACATAAATTGCACACCCAACCCCCTCCCACATCCACACCCACTCCAAAATGCTACCGGCAGGTCTAGCGATGTTGGGGCTGGGGGACCTGATAGCACTGCAAGTACTCCAACTCCAAGAAGAAGACGAACACCAACTACTACAACAACCGGCCGCACAGAGGAGACGCAGGAGGAGGAGGAGGGCAAGGCAGGGCCAGCAAGGCCCACCAGCACTGCCACTACCACCACGAAGGCAGCCCGCAATCCCACGCCTCCGAGCACATCCGTTCAACCTCACTGCTGAGCAGATCCACACCCTCTACCGTTTGGACCGGGACACCATAATCTCCATTGTGGACATGACACACGCTGACCTTGTCAGCATGATAGATAGCCCAACCGCCATCCCACCCCTACTGAAGGTGGTGTCTGTACTCCACTTCCTGGCCACAGGCACCTACCAGCACACAGTCGGACAGTTGCATGGCTTTTCACAGCCACTGTTCTCACGGACACTATTGCAAGTGCTCGATGCCCTCCTGAAGCACGCAGACGACTACATCTCATTACCACGCTCGGAGCTGGAGATTACAAACACAAAAGTGGGATTCCATGCACTTGCCGGCATACCGGGTTGCATTGGTGCCATCGACTGCACCCATGTGGAATTGGTTGTCCCACATGCCATGGAGGTCCAGTACCGCAACCGGAAACAATATCATTCTCTTAATGTACAAATGGTGTGTGACTCCAACAGGATCTTTACACATTGTTGTGCCCGATTTCCTGGATCAACCCATGATTCTATGGTCTTGAGGAACTCTACAATACCACGCTACATGGAGCGACACGCAGGGAACAGATCCTGGCTACTCGGTGAGTCTCAATCCATGCATGATAATGTGGGGTATGTGATGCGGCAATGACCTGGCAGGAAGGAGGGGGGGGGATGCGTACGTAGCAATGTCATCCCACAAACATCCTTTCTTGTCCACATACAGGTGATGCCGGGTATCCACTGAAGAGATGGCTCCTTACACCACTCCGGAACCCACAGGACCAGCATGAGGAGGACTAGAACCATGCCCACTCACGTACCCGTGTAGTCATAGAACAGGCATTCGGCCTACTGAAGGCTCGTTGCCGCTGCCTCAGCAGGTCTGGCGGGGTACTCCTGGTTGCAAAGATAGTCATGGCATGTGTCATGCTACACAACATGTGCGTACGTAGAAATGTGCCCATGCCCCCTGACGCAGAACTGCTAGCACCTGAAGATGGTCATGATGAGGCTGGGGATGTGGCAGCACCTCAAGGAGTCCGCGAGGCACAGGAGGCCCGTGAAATTCGTCAGAATATCATAGATTCATGCTTCTAGCACTCACGCCTGGTGGCTGATGCATGGACACGGGACTTGTGGCACTGTGTGTGTCGGGAACATGCACAATGTGGACTGTACGCCTATAAAGGCCTCGTACACAAGGAACAATGTCCACACATCTCATTGGATGATTATGTAATGTTTATAGCATATGTGAAATTATGTTACACACCCCATCGACCCGCAACCCAAGAAAGCCCAACACCCCCCCTCCACCCTCCTGCCTCCCCCCCGAACACCAGTGTCCAAAGATGCTCATTGTCAGTAGGCAGACGCTATTGCAAGCCCCCTCTCCGGGTATCAGGGGCACCCCTGCCTGTGGAGCGCAGGTTCCTCCCAGATCTACGTTGGGGGCTGCCCTGGACGGAACTTGCAACGGATGATGTCTCTGCCTGCTCACGCCCATGCATGTCCCTAAGGGTTTGTGAGAGCTCAGTGAGCACACGGCGCACAGCGGCAAGTTCACCACATACGTCTTTGGACGTCGCATGCAGTTCCCCCCTCAGGCTCTCGGTGCTTCTCTCCATTTGTACCCTTAGTGTCTCTGTACTTCGCTCCATTTGTGCCCTAAGTGTCTCAGTAGATGTTTCTATGGCTGCCTTAGATGCCCCACATTCATCAGCATGCTCCTTGAGGAGCGTGGCCAGTTGCTGCTGTTGCACGATCACCTGGTCGAGGGACTGTTGCCTCTGCTGGGCCATGGCCATTTGCGGTGGTGTCACAGAGGGGCTGATCAACTCATGTTGCCTTGCCACAGGGCTTGTGGGGGATGGCCAGTCGTCGTCTTGTGGGTGCCCCTGCGTGGTATACTCATGGTGTACGGGATGAAACAAACAGGGGGATTGTGACAGGTCATGGATGGGTCCTACATCGACAGCACCGTTGTCTGTGTCGGAGCATGCTGGCATTAATGCAGTGTCACCTATGGTGCTGCTGCCATCAGAAGCAGTGCCTTCTGTGGCATCCATTGGGGGGACCTGTGGTGCTGCTGGTGTGGGCATGCTGGCTGCGGGGGTGCCTGTTGAAGTCCCCTCCTGTGTGCTGCCACTTGATTTGTGCTGCTGCCGTGTCTTGATCCGTGCAGCTGAGGTGGAGGGTCTTTGGCCGTTGGTCTTGGCCCTCTTTGCAGGTGTGCTGGTAGGGGTGTCCTGCAGCTCGTCGTTTGACTCGGACCCTGTGGTGGAGTAAAGGAGGGCGAGCGTTATTTATGGGTCTGTGGAAATTGGAATGGCAATGTGTCACATGCATTGGGGTGGTACCTGAGGGTGATTTGGGTCAGGGCCTTGGAGGTGGTTTCATTTCTGTGTGGATTGAGGATGCAGTTGTTTTGCAGCCTGCAGTTAGGGTGTGCATGCCTCACGTGTAGAGGGTGTTTTTAGGATTTTCAATTATTTATGTTTTTTATGTGACTTTTAAAGTGCGCTATCAGGCCAATGTATGTGGACGTTCTCCTGGACATGTGTTTCTGTTGCACTATGTGGACACATGGTACTTCACATGATTGGACATTGTGGATTTAGCATTGTTTTATTTGGCCCACCTACCTGATTCTTCGGATGTCTGCACTCCTTTCTCCATCCCTCCGACTCCCTCTATACTCTCCATTCCAATGGTGGAGGCACAGATTTCTTCCCAGGGGGTCAACTTGATGGGTGATTCCGATCCTCCCCCGGTAGCTGTGGCAATGTTACGGTTGGCTGATAGTATGCTCCGTACGCGTATCCGCAAGTCATCCCATCGCTTTCTGCATTGCTGTGGGTTGCGGGGTGCGGTCCCCACCGCACTTACCCGCTGTGCCACCAGGGCCCATATGGCCTTCTTGTTCGCAAGTGCCGTCCTGGTCATTTGCGTCGAGAAGACGACGCCAGCATTCTCCTGGAGGGTCTCTGTGAGCACGGTGAGTTCCTCATGGGAGAAGTGGACCTGCCGCTTGCGGTCGCACGCTTTTTTGGCAACTTTTCCCATTTTGATTGTTTTAACTAGGGTGGCTAACGGGATGGGATGTGTCTCAGGGTCGGATTTTTAATGGTTGTGTTGGGATTCTGATTATATGGGTGTACGGCGTGCTGTTTCCCGTTCCGGCCCCATGTTTTTACTTCCGTTTCCGTATATTTACGGTCACCGTATTTTGCGATTAGCGCTCATTACGGTGACCGCTATGATGGGTGGTGGAATTGCACCTAGGGCGCCGTACGACGGCGGTGAGGGGCGTTTTGGGGAGATTTCCGCCATCGCGGACTTTGTACTTCCGCCATGGCGTAATGCTCGTGCCCGATGGGTCAGAATTAGCCGCACTTTACTCCATCGTGCAATGGCGGAAACGCTATTTACGCTATAGCGGTCGGGTCAGTTACTTTCCGCCAGGGTCGTAATGAGGGCCATAATGTTCAATTCTCAATGCAGCCTTGATGAATGTGCCCAGTTGTTAGAAATGTAGCCTGCTAATGTTCAGCCAAAAGTTCTTGAAAGCGTTTAACAGCTATATTTTAAAGTAGCAGCTGTGCTTTTATGTGAAATAATTATATTGCCTCAATTGCGCATCAAGTTGTTAAGGATACCTTCTTATCAGGTGAGTTTTCAACTCTAAAGGCTGTCCTGGTGACTGCACAGTTATAAGAAAAAGTAGCCCACTAATATTCAGCCATATGTTCTTGAAGGCGTGTGACTACTGTATTATACAATGGCAACCGTGCATGTATGTGAACTGATTATAATTCACCAATTGCTCATTAAAATGACAATGATACTTTTATAACATGCACGTTTTCAGTTCTCAAAATTGCCTGAGTGCCTGCACAGAGTTATAAACCAAAGTAGCCACCAAAAGTTCAGCCATATGTTCTGAAAAGTGTTTAACTGCTGTAATTTAAAATAGCCAATGTACTTTTATGTGAGGCAATAATATATCACCAGTTGTGCTTTAAATTGTTGCGTATAAATTTAAATCCAGCTTGCCCCCTTTTCTTTCAGTCTCTCCAATGGGGTCCTCTACCATTCATAGTCTCTGAGTCTGGCCAGAGGCTGGGTTGCAGTTCTTAGACCATATCTCCCACCCCTGGGTGCAGCCCCCTGTTTCCCCTCAGGTTGCTCACCTTCGCTGTTCTGCTCACCCAGTTCTGGTTCACTCGGTGGTTCCTCTGTTCCGTCGTCTCCGATTTCTCCATTATCTGGAATTTCATGTCCCTCATCCCTTGGCAGGTCCTCTTCTTCCTCTGGGGGACATTCGCCATCTTTAGATCCATAGATTCTTTGGCACTGCCTTGAATCATGGCGCATTTCGCGTTACTTGTCTTTGCCCCCTCTTGGCAGTTATCATGGTGCCATGTCGTCTGCTTATTGTCCATGGGACAGCATCATATTGGGTGTCTAGTTTAGATTTAGATGGGTTCCTTACCATGATCACTTGATCACCGACTCGGTGGTCGGACTGCCTGGCATTCCTTTTGTTGCTCATGTGAGCGTTCGCCAATGTTCTTCTTCGTTCGGTGCGCTCATAGTCAAATGTGTCTGTGCTCCTGCTCGGATGGTGTGGTATGGAGGAGTTAATGACCGTGCCATATATTAGGTCTGCCGGTGGTATTCCTGTTGTGCTGTAGGGTGTGACTCTGTAATTCCGTAGGAATCGGTATAAGTCCACCTGCCACGGGCTAGCATTGACACGCGACAGGCGTTATACCTTGTTTATTGTTTGCATGAATCGTTCCACGTCGCAGTTTGCCTGCGGCCATCTCGGCATTATGTGGTGGTAGCGGATGTTGAGTTCCATGAGGTACTTTTTGAATTCTTCTCCTTGGAAAGGCGGACCATTGTCGCTCCTGATACTCTTTGGTAGGCCATGTGTTGCAAACATTTTTTCGATCGTGGGTATTACCACCTCTGCTGCCGTGGAGTTGACGATCTCGACCTCCGGCTACCTGGAGTGGTCGTCAGTCGCCACCAGTAGGTGGGTGCCTTCCTGTATTTTGCAGAAGTCTATGCTTATGGCATCCCATCTTGTGGACCCTCGCGCCGCTGATTGAATGGGCTCCGGATTGGGCGGAGGCCCAGTTATTTGGCATGGGAGGCAGGTACGGACAAGCCGCTCAACTTTTCCATCGATTTGGGGGAACCACACGTGGTATCTTATTGAGGCTTTTGTCCTTAAAATGGCCTGGTGTCCTTCATGCGCCAACACCACTATTTTGTCATGTAGGCTTGGAGGGATGATGATTCGGGTTCCTCGTAGGATGAGCCCTTCTTCCATGATGGAGAGGTCCTGCCGGACTGCGAAGATTCCTGTGAGGAATTCTTTGTCTTCTGTTGTTCTATTGTGGATGTTCTGTAGGAACGACTTCCATTCCCCAGAGATAATCCTTCACCAAGTTACAGCACGGGTCACTTTGCGTGGCCTCTACTATGTCTTCCAGCCCGATTGCTCGTGGCTTCATGGTGTGTATTACCTGGCAGATGTGCTCTTCCGTCTCTTCTGTCACATGTATTTCCCTCGTTGTTGCCGCTCTCGGGTGTCTCGACAGGAAGTCCGCCGGGTTGCTACTGCCTGGCTGATATGACAGTTCGAAATCATATTGTTGGAGATGTAGTAGCCACTTGGCAATCGTGGCAGGGGGTGAGATGAGGTGCCCGTGAAGATTGGGAGCAGTGGTTTGTGATCTGTGTAGGTTTTGAATTTCCGGCCGTACAGATACAAAAGGGAATGGCGGCAGCCCCATAGTACAGCTATCGCCTCTTTTTCGATATGGGAGTATCGTTGCTCCATCGGTGTTAGTGCTCTGGATGCATAGGCAATCGGCATCAACTCTCCCGTTTTTGCCACCTGTATGAGAATGGCCCCCAGACCCACAGGGCTGGCGTCCACGTACAGTTCGGTTGGTAGTGTAGGGTCGTAGTAAGCCATGATGGTTGATGCCGATAGTGATGCCTTGATACGCTCAAATGCCTCTTGGCATGTGGGTCCCCACTCCCACTTTGTGCTGGCTTTTAAGAGTACATAAAGAGGTTCCGAAAGTGTGGCTACATTTGGGATAAACCTTCCACAGTAGGTGGCCATTCCTAGAAAACTGCGCACCTCTGTCGGTGTTGTGGGGGGTGTGGCAGCTCAGATGTCCGCCACCTTTTGGGGGTCTGCCGAGATGCCTGCGCTATTGAACGTGCACCCAAAGAATGAGATCTCTTCCTTCAGGAACTCGCATTTATCTTTGTGTATCGTCAGACCTGCACACTCCAACCTGCTGAGCAGCATATGGAGCCTTTGCATACGTTCTTCTTTGTTACCTGCCTGAATTAGAATGTCATTGGTGACGTTTAAGACTCCTGGTATGTCGCGGATCACCTCCTGTATTGTTTGCTGGAAGACCTCAGCTGCCGAGGAGATCCGGCCTTCAGGTCGACCTTTGAGAATATTTTGGATCCAGTGAGGTCTGCCACGATTTCTTAGAGGGTCGGGGTGATGTGGTGCTCCCTTTTTATTGCTGCATTGGGGAGGCGCATGTCTATGCATATCCTGACCTTCCCTGGTTGTTTGGGCTTCTTGGTGTCAACCATGGGAGAGACCCATGGAGTGGGCCCAGTTACTTCCTCGATGATGTCTGCTTTTTCCAGTGCCCTTAGCTCCTGTTCCACTTGGCTGCATATGTGGAACGGCGTCCTTCTGTGTCGCACTGCTCTCGGTTGGACTGACTCATCGATGTGTAGCCTGATTGACTTTCCTTTAAGGTATCTGATTCCCTTAAGAAGGTTCGGGTCAATCTCTTGTGCGTCAGTCACTTCACAAATGAAACTTATCAGCCCCAGATCCTCTGAAGCGTCTCCACTCAGGAGGCATTCGATGCCTGCATTCACCACGTAGATTTTTGACTGCAGTGATTTTTCCCCTTGGCTGATGTTGGTTCGGAACCTGCCTACTATGGGCAGTGGGGTCTTGCACCCGTATGTGAATAGTAACGTGTCCGTTGCTTTCAGGGCCGGTTGGGCCTGTAGTTTTCTGAACGTAGTCAGTGGCATGACGTTCACTGATGCCCCTGTGTCTATGGTCATTAGTATGGTCTGGCCCTGGGTCGCTACCTGGCATTTGCGTCTTCTCAGCTTCCTTTTCGGTGTGGTGTTTCTGTAGTTGAGGGCTGACACCAGGTAAACTTTCTTACCTTTCTTCCAATGTTCATTTGCAGCTTCCTATTGGATGCGTGCTGCGTCATCCCCTTCTTCCTCTGTGGAGGAATTTGTGGTCTTGACTCGTCGGGCACTGGCCTGTTTCTTTTTCTCTCCTGCGCTCTTGTCCTGGGATGCTTGCGGTGGTTGCTGTGGCGCTCCTGACGACCTGCATACTTTGGCGTAATGGTCTTTTCTGCCACACATGCCGCATGTTGTTGCTTGAGCCGGGCAGTTACGTCGGTGAGGCCCTCCGCACCACCCACATTCCGTGGGTCCCGGGGTCCGGTGTTGCCATTTGTGGTCCGTGTTGTAACCACTGGCCTCTTCCCTCGTGAATTGGCGATTGGTGATCTGGGCCACAGTTGCTGATGTGAGGGCCGGCTGTAGTTTCTGTAGGGTCGTGCCCAGTTCAAGGATTCGTTTCAGGGTTATTTCCTTCTCGCTCAGCACCATCCTCCTCGGCTTTTCAGATTGAATCCCATTTATGAGTTGGCATCGGATTTCCTTCTCTATGTCCATGACTTCACATGAGATTGCAAGCATCCGGAGTCTGGTGTGGTAGGCATCCAGCGTTTCCTCTTCCATCTGGATGGTTGTGCAGAATATAAATGTCTCATAATCTGGATTGAGCTGGGGCATGAAGTGGGCCATCAGGGCATCCTTCATTTGCTGGTAGACGTCAATGCCATCCGTGATTGCCAGCGAATTGAAGATGCGTAATACTTCGTCCCCCACATTCAGTAGTAGGTGCAACCTCATTTTCCTCGATGTGGTAATGTCCCTGCATTCCATTGCCATCTCGAACTTCAGTAACCACAACTGCCACGTGGGCCAACCGATGACGGGTCAATGTATGGGTCAAAAGGATAGAGTGCAACAGTTGTACCACCTTGCGGATGGGCCTGCAGCGTAGACAGTGATAGGTTTGCAGCCAATCTAGATGGCATGGCGGGCCTGGTGGTGGATGTGCCTGACGCCAGGTTTAAAGAGTCAATGCGCACGTGTGGCAACCGTTCTCTCACCTTGGGGCGTTCCTGGGAGTGTCCTTGGTTTCTTTTTCGTGTGCCCACGTGTTGGGGCAGATGGTGCTCCTTCTCCCCATCCAAGAATCCCACTGCGTGGCGCGGATGCTGCCTGGAGTTGGTTTGGAGTGTGGCTTGGATTTGTTGAAGTATGAGAGGAAATGTTTTCTTTTTTTTTTAAATGGAAAAAGAGAAAAAAAAAAAAAATTGGGTGGGGGTTTGTGTGCACCCACCGTTTTCCAGAAAAAATGTTGCCCTCTTCAGGGGCTTCAATCACTGGGAAGAAGTGTTACGCGTGCCGTTGTGTTCGCTTCCTCGTCGCCAGTGTTGGATCTCTGATTCCGGCCTAGGCGTCGACGGGAAGCAGGGAGGATAGGCCCAGGCCTGCAGGCCTCGCTGCGCAGCTCCCCGATGAGCAGTAAGGACACGGACACGTTCGTGTTGCTATCCTGCCCCGGAACTGACGCCGTGGAGCGGGTGCAGGGCCTTTATTGAGACGCCTTGCGTCACCGCGTAGCGGGACGCAAGGCGGATATAACAACCACCAGGGATATTAGTAAGGAAAAAAAAGGCATTTTACTGAGAGTACTATGCGACGGGAAGAAATAAAAGGGATAATGATATCATGCCGGAGTGGAAGCGCACAGATTAAGATGCCATCTCGCACAGCGCTTATCCACGCCCCCTATATAGTGGCTCTTAATGGTGTAAATTCCATGTAAGTCACTTCCAATTGCTGGGGGTGGATATGTGGGCAGTCTGTAAAATAAAACTGTTTCAGTAATCGCATGATTCAGTGAAGGAGAATAAGCAATAAAAAAAAACATTTCAGAGACTTCTTAAATTGCTGGTGGTTTACCTCAAGTCTCAGTAGCTAGAGGAAGAGGCTTGAAGATTGCAAAATCTACCCCAAACTGTTTTCATTGTAGCTGGTTGCAGATCAACCACAGTTAGGAATACAACCTTCAGTATCAAGTCACGGAGTATCTTATGAATATGTTGGTGATAATAGTTGGTGCTGACTGTGGAGTGCACTTTGTGTAAAACACAGGATTGTTCATTCAAATTGATGCTGAACTGGAAACATGTGCAGGTTTGGGGTGAAGTAGGCCCAAATATTTAGGCCTTAAACGAGCCTGAATGAAATGTTATGTACTGGCTGTAGTCATGGAAGGCGTAGCCTTGATCCAATTACAGTATTCACACTAAACTAATCCTAAAATTCTGACATCTCTCTAGAATGCCATAACTAGGGGAAGGATTCCCTGCAGCATTCTGAGATTGTTGAATGATGATTACATATCTGCTTTAAACTGCAGTTCAAATGATTCCTTCATATCAAGGGTGGCAGCCGGGTTATGGACCTCTTGACTTGGTGTAGGGATCATCTCGACCAAAGTGGGCAATTGAATGGCAAAGGTGCTGTGGAGAAAAGACTGAGGATTTCTGTTTCGCATTCAGAAAAGGGCTGTTGAAAAGCCATCCATTCCCCAACATACAGAACACGATTTGTTACATCCTTACAATATGTCAGGTCCCTCCAATTTCAAATGGGGTTGCCTGTCATCAGTGTACATGTAGAAGCTCAATGATAAGCTTTAAATGAAGGAGTGTATAGGAGCTAAATGCCCCTTGAACAATATGTTATGTTATGTTATCGGTACTTGTATAGCGCACCGTCACCAACGGAATTGGTCCCCAGGTGCTCTGGCGGATCTGTAAACAGGAAGGGTGGGGTAGGGTTAGTCGGGAGGAGGGGAGAAGGAGAGTGGGAGATATGGTGTGCTGTTGGCAGCTTCAGCTCGGTATACACCGAGTGCTGGGCTTTGGTGACCAGATATCAGGAAAAGGATGACACATTGGGCACTGCTCAGGAAATCGAACCTGCCGCTAATGAGAATGCAAATGGTGGCTGTAATAATAGAAGAACAAAGCAAAGTAGTCCAGGTTCATTCCAGGAGCACCCATATATTTCCAGGCAATGTGCAGTGGCTTTGACTGCTTTAGAGGTTTGGAGACCACACATGAACTTGTAATTGGCCAAAACGTGTGGCATAACCAATGTACCTTTGTGGATCAGGCTGACGGTTAGATGCTTAATCTTGGGTGGCACTTTCCCCATGCTCATAGAGGGATCAGTGAATTTTGTAATGATTGGAAGGTCAGTTTTGGAGCATCTGGCATTGCAGTGGTTTGATGGTGCTGCAGATTCCTTTAAGGTGAACTAAGCAGTTGAACGTTTCTGAGTTGAGTAGAAACAACTGAGGAATTAGAAACGGTGGACCTCATTCCGAGTCGGGCGGTAAGGGTTTACCAGCACCGGTAAGGATGCCGGTGCCGGTAAACCCTTACCGCCCTATTCCGAGTTCCCTTAGAGGGACCCGCAAAGGATGTGTGGTTTTACCACACGTCCTTTTCGGGTCCCTCTAAGGGACTAGGGTGCTAATAACGGGCCCGCTATTTGCGGGCCCGTAATTAGCGCCATCCCCATTCCCATCGAATGGGGACGTACCGGGTCCTCCAAGGTAGATCGGAATGACCCGGTACGTCCCCATTCAGCCAGACCGGACCCGGGTTTGGAGGCAAGCATGGCTACCTCAAAACTCGGAATGAGGCCCGGTATCTGAAATATTTCATATGATATACCTGTAACTGCAGGAGGTAAACCATGTGGGCAGGGGGGGGGGGTGATTGTGCAAAGTGATTGAATCGTGCACTAGAAAAATATCAAGCTGTTGCTGATTTTCTGTGATTGGGTGGGAAACGTGGGGCCTCCTGTGGTAGGAGTCAATCCTGGTTGTTTAGGAACCATTTTTGGAAAGGTTTCAGGCAATTGCATGTGATATTGGAGGAGCGTTTTCTTTGCATTGCCAATAGTAACTTTGTAATCCTTGTAATGACGTTGAACACCAGTGCAGTATTTATTAAACGTGAACTACCATCTGTCTCTCTCCAAAGCACAGCATAGGAGTCATATGGAGCGGAGTCCTCATTGAAGACTTCTTATCAGAGTGATGAAGATTTAATTAAGAGGGTAAGTCTGTTCGAGGACTTAGGTCACTCCTTGCTCTGACATGTCTAGGATCTTGTTGGGAGAACATGGTGGAGTAATAGAAATGTGTGTTAACACTGTAATGCCAGAACCCTGATAGAATGATACCATTCCATTCCATTTCCATACCAGGTGCTAGTAAAAGTAGGTTGCTTGACTTTGTGAAAAACACCATTGTATGCTTGACCAGGCGAGAAGCAGGACGTTTTTATTAAGGCCTGGCATACATTGAGACACTCATAATGGATGGGGCAGAGGAGAAGGGTGTACGGCAGGGGGGGGGGGTAAAGGCAAACGTCAACAGGGGGTTCTTGGCCACAATACCAATGGGAAAAGAAGGGATGCACTAGGGGTGTTATGTACGGATTGCAAGCACAGACCATGGACCCTCCATGTCTGTAAACAACCATTGCACATGTGATCTAAGATGCTTCACTACCCATACTTCAAATCTTCAACTGAGGGATGCTCTGGTTCAGAGTGCAATGAGGTGCTGGTAAAGTTCATTCATTGGAGTGAGGAAGATGTCTGGTATTTAGGAGAGAACTTTATGACGTTATGCAACAATGAAGGAGAATGTAGGACTAGTGATGCATATGAAAGAAATGTATTTATATAAGACAGTTCGGAGTCAACATAGTACCACTCCTGTTCTATTTGTGAATAGCTGTGAACTGTGTAGTTGGGAGGCAGGACAGCAGCAAGGAGATAGGCCCAGCAGACAGTGAGCAAGGACTCTGTAATCAATAAGAAATGGATTGAGTGATCTTTCAGATTTTCCCTCTTAGTTAACTTTCAGGATCTCACCCAATAGCGTGAGGTGTGGTAGCAGTGTGTGTTGTGGGGTTATGTAGGGGGAACAGGCCATGGACACTATGGGGTGCCATAGCAGGTAAATGCAGCACAGATGACAGTAGGTTGGACACTTAAGCTGCTTGTACATATAATGTTACTTGGTATCAGCAAGCAAGCAGGATGAAATGAGCCCGTGCTGCAGCTACGATTCTTATGTTTTGATTATGTCAGTGGCAGAGAATATTAAGGTTATGTGGGAACCATGTTTACTTGCTTCTTCACCTAACTCTGACTTAGTCAACTCTGAGGTGGGGATGTTCCTAAGCCAGTTGTGCAAATGTGTCACTGTGCTCAGGGGACTGTCAGTTCTTGTGGTCAAGCCTACCATCTGTCAATGACAATGTGGCATGGTTGGCCTCCAACAGGGATGTTTAGAAGTTAATGTAAGGAATTACCTGACACTGTTGTGTTGTGTGTTGGGTTTCAATGTAGAAATTATGGTAGGTCAGCCAATGGCAATGGAGTGCATGCAACACTATGTGGAGGGAGAAGGTAGTTCTGAACCTGTCAAGATCTAATGACTTTCCTAGCTGTTCACCTAGCACTTAATGTGCATGTTAACAGTAAATTGTAGAGTTGGAACCTGAGTGAAACTAGTTGTGCCTGGCCACTTGAGTTACCTAAAATGTTGGATAAAGAGTAAGCCCATATGAAAGCGTCCACTTGGTCTTTGGTTTTGGGGAATTTTCCACCACAGAATTACTGAAATCATTGTTACAGAAGATGAGAGAGCGAGAGAGAGGGGGGGGGAGAAAGCGAGAGAGAGAGTGAGAGAGATAGACAGAAAGAGAGAGAAAAGAGAGAGAGAGAGAGAGAGAGAGAGAGAGATAGGGATTCTGAACTGAGAGTATATTATTGTTATAGTAACAGGTACTGCCATGACTGGAAACGTCCACTAAAGTCTCGTTTTCCAAACTCCTCTGCATTACCCAATGAGAGTTCACTAACAATATTTACTCAAATCAGCAACTTTGTAAGAAGCAAGTTGGGTGCTGCTCTTTGCATTTCTCCTCTGTGAAGGGATTTCATACTGGGCTATGTTGGGTTTTGTTTGTGGCCGGTTGGGCTATCATTGGGCTACTTTGGCAGATCAGTTTTTCTCCTCCTGAGGCTGCCTTTCTACAGTCACCCAACCACCCTAACCATACCATCTCTAATTCCCCAACCTCTCTACCCCAAAACCACCAATTCTACCTCTACTCTCTCTACTACCACCAACCCACCCAACTACCAACACCTACCCATCCATCCTACCCCCACTCACTCTACCCTCACCCTACCCCCATTCTCTCTACCATCACCACCCTAACTCTACTCTCTCTACATTCCGTCCACCCACCCTAACTCCACTCTCTCTAACCCCAACCACCCTAACTCCACTCTCTCAACCCCCACCCTAACCCCACCGTCTCTATACCCACTGACCCTAACCCCATTCTCTGTATCCCCACTCACGCATCCTACAAACACTTTCTCTATCCAATGCACCCAACTATCTCTACAACACACCCAGTCCTGCCCCACTCTCTACCTTCTCTTATCCTTACTCTCACACTTTTGCTTTATTTCTTACCTTATGACTCTCAACCATTCTCACTCATATCTCCTCTTTCTATTCATCAATGGCACCCTTTCTCAGTCATTTCCTTCCTTGCTCCACCCCTTATTGCATTCTCCTTTGAAACATTGCACTCTCCTCCATGCACCTTTGTGCCTATACATGCACAATTCAAATAACTGCAATAAACCCCAAACTATTGGTTTCCCAATGTGTGATTAGTTTGTTGAGATGGTATGCATAGAAGTGTTCAACAACAAACATCTCAGTGTTAGCTCACAGGAAGTGGTCTTGTTGGTTTTCTTGGACCATTGGACACAAAGAGGGAATTCCTAAGCTTAACATGTGCCACATCTAGATGGAATTGTGAATGTTAGCATGTGCCACACTTAGATGGAACCCTCAACCTAGCCTGCGTCGCATCTAGACAGAATTGTAAATGTAAACATGTGCACACATAGAGGGAATTCTTAAACCTAGCAGGTGCCACATCTAGATGGAATTGTACATATTAGCATATGAAGCACTTAGATGGAATCCTTAATCTAGCCTGCTTTGCATTTAGATAGAAATGTAATTCAATGGGCCTCATTACACGGATGGCGGTAGGGATTTACCAGTACCGGTAAAATACCGGTACCGGTAAATCCCTACCGCCTTTCTACGAGGTCCCTTTGCGGGTTGGGGGATTTAACGGCTGCTTTTTGCAGGCGTTAAAATCCAACCCGCTAAGGGACCTCGGAGCTAATTACGGCACCGCAAAATTGCGGTGCCGTAATTAGCGCCTTCCCCATTCCCATACAGCCCTATGGGGCAGAAATGGGAATGGGGAAGGGCAATGGCGGAAAGGGGATTTACCGCCCCTCCAACCTTTCCGCCAAGGCGGTGCCGGTATTTTACCGGCATGAGCCATGGCGCTAATAGCGCCATTGGCTCACCGCCTACTGGGTAATGAGGCCCAATGATTGATATACGACTCTCCTGCCAAGCCTGGACCAAGCGTGCCAACCCAATAACAATTTCACTCCTCTGCATACACCTCTCAAACTCGAACCAAACACAACCACAAGCCTTAAATGCAGCAAACAGCACAATCTTCACTACACTGCAACAACACGACAAACCACACATAGGGCCTCATTACGACCCCGGAGCTCCCGTAATGAAGGGTGCTGGTACGGGACCGGCACAGTTCACTACGGGATGCCTCATTACGAGGTCCCCTAGCGGGACCCGCATAGAACATCTGGTCAGACCAGACGTCCTTAGAGGGTCCCGCAAGGGGACTAGGGAGCTAATAACGGGCCTGTTGTTAACAGGCTCGTTATTAGCTCCCTCCCCATTCCCATTGAGCCCTATGGGGGCTCGAATGGGAATGGGAAGGGTTTTTTCAATGAGGAATTACCGGGTCCTCCAATGCTGGAATGACCCTGTTATTCGTCATTAAAGGAACCCGGAGCTGGAACCCGGTATGGAGGCAGCCATGCCCTTATGAAGGGCATGGCTGCCTCCATACTCATTATGGGGCCCATAGACTTGCACAACAGCACACAACAACTACCGACCGTAAAGCAAATTTCCAGTAAATGTGGGATCGCTATTAAATTGTGTGCGCTATTTACCACTCTTAAAACCTTAGAGATAGGTTGGCATCAAGTGATATCTTTCCCTCAAACTTCCCACAAAGTTTGTAACAAGTATACAAAGAAAATACTGGTTTGACCGTAAAACACCCCAAGCTGAGCCAACGGACCCTCTGGGCTGAGGCTGCCAACAGCACATCACTGCTATCTTGCACTTTTCCCGCTCATTCCCACTACCTCACTGGCGCTCTCCCTTTTTCAGAGCCGCCAGAGTACCAGGGGACCACTCCGGTGGTGATAGTGCGTGGTGCAAATATCCTTTAACATTAACATTAACATTTTGAGATAAGCCCAGTGAGATAATGGAAGTCTTGGAATAAACTGACTGATCTGAGTAGCATTCTGAGCAGGTTTAGGGGAATCTTCAAGGAGAAGGAAGAAGCTGGACGTGTGGGTATCAATCACAACAAGTAGGTATTAACTGTTTAGCTTGAGGTCTGGAGTTGTGGTTTCAGACATGCACTCTCTAGGAGGATAGCTCACGGCCACTGTGTTTGTCTTGGAAGCAAGACAACACATAGCAACACAGGTTCGAATCCCAGGCTTGTGCTTACAAACTGCTCCCCGGTATTACGCATATTATACAATAATAATTACAATTATAAAGATGATATTAAAGCTCTTTCTGATTCTCTTGTGGCCAACTGTATTTGGTTTGAGACATTTCAGGGGTTGTCTGTTGGAGTCAGTAGTCTGGAGAACCTCTCGTAATGCAAAGAACAAAGTCTCATGATGCTAGGTCATAGATTGCAGTGAGTAGCAACTGTCAGCAAAATTATGATTTCCATTGAAATGTGGTGGGTTGGAGTAACACGCACGAGGGACACTAGGAAACACAATATAGTTACAGTTGAATGTTTCAATTAAAGGTTAGTTAACCTTGATAGGAATATCTCCCAATCCTTAGAGACTATGACAATAGTGGTGCTAGAACTTTTGTGAGTCAATCCCTTTGAAATCAAGGGAGCTTAACAGTTTTTGAGCAACGAAGGCTTGATGGAAGGGTGATCCTATTGAACATTAGATGTGACATTAGCAGTTGAAAGACTTCTATGTCTGGACTTTAGTATATGCTATTATTTGATCATATATATATTGTTCATAGAGTTAATCATCTTTAGTTAATTTGCCTCCTTTCTTGAAAGACAAGGCACCTGTTGGCTTGTATGCTACACTTTATTGATTCCAAGAAACAAAATATTCCAAGTAAAGACTGTGTCCTACTTAAATCGTGGGTCAACATGCAGTGATCTGGTCATCTCATTTGCATTTAAAATGGCAACTGGACTTGCCCAAGTTAGTGAAAAAGAATTGTATTACTATTTCCGTGGAAGGGACACTTCACAGGATTGTGTTGATGCAATCTCACAGTATGCCTGCTTCAGGTCCGTCTGTGGCTCAATCTTTGGTCCTCAAGTCACTCCCCCTCCAGATGTCCATCCTTTAATTATGAACTAATACTCCATGGAGGTCTCATCCACTGACTGACCCATTCGGTTGTTGAAACCAGTGGAAAGTGTCATACATTGCTATGGGTCAGCTAAAAACAACTATTAAGAGGTCGTTCCCATTGTATAGCTTACAAGCAGAGGTTTGACCTCTGCAAGGTATGAGGTCAGTGGGGTGGTATCAGGAGCATGGTGAATGGCAGATGGACCAGATCCCTCGTCCTTCCCAATCTCATGGTTGGCTGACACTTAGGGGTTAAAAAGGCGCTTCCTGGATGAGATCATTTCTGACATGATGAGAACCGGTGACCACCACCCCCCCTTTTGAATCAGCCCCCACACTCATCACTTCTGGAGTGCCATATGGGTCACCTCTCAATTCTCTTGTATTCACTACATCCACAGTAGACAGATTTCAAGTCTGTATGCAGAAAGTAGTAGCTTTGATGAACAGGTTGACGTTCAACCCTCTGAAGGCAGTCACATGCCCACGTGAATCACAAATGGGCATCTGGCTTTGTCCCTCTGTCATTGTTAATTGCTATTTGTCTGTCACCACAGTCCATAATTGGTGAGTATTAAAACACAAGGGTGTCCAGGAGAGTCCAGTATCAGTTCTTTATTGTTTTAACCTCCCGATTCCTTGGAGTTTTCTAGAATATTATTTGTATTTCCTCAATAGGTTCAGATTGTGAATGCTTTCATATCAATCCAACTGGACCACTGCAATGCAGCATTCTTGGGGCTTCACAAGACCACCATTTACTGGCTGCATCCCATTCACAATGCTGCAGAAAGGATCGTAATGAAATCCGACTGTTGTGATCACATCTCCCTAGGGATCTACGCTATGTACTGTTTGCCTGCTTAGGCAGAGTACAATCGGAGTCCCTGGTCTTGGTTCACCTTGCTTTGCATGGAAAACGGTCCACATTTGTGACTGAGAATGTCACGAGGTAAAACACAGTTAGGTCCAATTGATATTAATTCCAACTTCAGCTGAAGATCCCCAGCTTCAAACTATCTATGTGGGGAAGTCATCGTTCTCTGTATAGGATTCCTTACTATCAAAATATTCTCCCTGTGATATTTAACCTCCTACGGATCTTTGCCAGTTCTGGCATGAAGTGCAGACACATCTGATCCAAGCCTTATGGGCCAATGCATTCATTGTGATTGTCTGCTGCACCTCCATTTCAGTAAAGCTAACTGTTTAATTGCCAAAACATCTCCTTGTGCTGATTAAGTGCATCATTACACATTATACCATAACATCCAGGATTGTAAAGCCCACAATACAGAGAAGGGCATGGGTGCAGTTGATCAGTCCGTACCATTTCTATTGTATAAACAAATTAGCTCTGCCATCTCATTGCATGTCACCCACGCTGTGTATTCTCACTTACATGATTCTGGGACAACTTCCAGGAAGGGATCCCTAGCACATGAGTATGTTGGGCGATTACAGTGTGGTGCCAATAGGGTCACCATTGCGACATTTGGGCAGCTGGAAAGTAGGCGAAGGAAATTCAACGTGTGTTGTTTGGCATTGTAGAGCTCCTCAAGGAGCTTAATTTCAGATCCATATCCCGCTCATACAGTATGAATGTGTTTCTTTCTGGTTTGGCTGATAACTGCAAGTGGTAGATGCTGTTGAAATGCAAATGGTGTCCTAATGGCCAAGGGTTGGAGCCATGATAAAAGAGCTATCAAGGAAGCAAGGCTGTGTTGAAAATTGCAGATTTGAAATGAACACTAGCTATTTGGAGGACTCTTTGTAAAGCGTAAACCCTTTATTGTTCACTGCACCTAGTCCTAAGTGTAATGATTCTTCGATAATACTCCAACCATCTCATCAGAAAATGACTGCTGTCATTGAGTGCCATTGGAATCTTAATAGCTTATCAATAAACTGTTTATTTCTCAATTAGCTGTTCTAAGGAAATATGCTTGAAAAAAGGAGACATGTTGGAGGAAAAGCTATTGGGCTACAGCAAAACCTGAACAACAATGGGTACATCAGACATTTAACAGTTATTAATCATAATGCAAAGGAAGAGGGGTTTACAATGGCTTAATGTGTGCTCTTAACTCATTTACATGATTGTACCCCATCTTACAGGAACAATGTATCCAACTCAGAGTTTTCAGTCCAGGTCAGTTGACATGTATTAGCGTTGTGTGCTCTTTGTTCACTCACTTTTTATAAGAATCTTTTTAAAATCGACGTGGAATCCCATTAAATGAAAGTATCACATTCTATATGAACAGAACATGTTACTAACTCTGAGATCAATTGTCTATCTTCATCTGCAGCTCTAAATATCTCTTATGTTACATTATTGATTATTAGGAGTGAACAATGTGGTTGTCTGAGAGACACATAACCAGCTAAGCGTGTCTTGGATTTAGTGGCATTTGTTCATTTGTTCATCCTGACCTTTTTGCATGGCATTACCCTGTAAGCTTTGACTATTTGGCCATGGTGGATGGTCAGCTCCAGTTGCACATTAAATCTACTGGCAAACCTAGTTTATAATGCCTTTTCCTCAGGAACGGGCTTGAATACAATTCCCAAATACTGTACTTGAGGAGAGCTGTGGGGATTGTCCCGGACAAAGATGTTGCTAGATCTATCAGTGGCATTTCAAATTTGCGGACCATCATCTCTTATTCGATCATCTTAGTCTCCTCGGAATTAGAGGCGTTTCTCTAACTTAGGTCTCATCCGTTTGAGACGACTGCTCCCAAGCAATTGCTGTGCCACATTTTAGTCCTTTCTTTAGATCTTGTCATGTGTCATGCTCCAGTAAATGTCCTTTTCATAACTCCTTTTAATCTATATGAGCCCTCAATAGCCTCCTTGCTGAAGACATTTGTCTAAAAACCTTTCACATGTTTACTAATGACATGCAAATCATCCTCTGGTTGGATGGTTGAAATGTTGGAAATCCTAGATTGCATTACCAGAAAGGAGCCCCTGAATGTTTACATTTGTCTTGAATGGGTAGCCTGCATTTCTCATGATGAGTATTTTGTCCAGGAATGCATTGTGGCATGAAATCCGTATGTGCCATCAGATAGAAGTTTGGACTATAAGGAAGTTTATTGTGTTCACCTACCTAAATAATCTAGGCCCAGCTGGTCTGTGGCAGACAATCATGTGTGATTGTACTTTAACCAAGGGGTGTCTCTACTTCGAGCACTAGTGTAAAATTCAGTGCTGAGCCAAGTTGCCTAACAATGTGTCCATTGTGACCTGCTTGGATAATGATGTTGTCATACATAATCACAGCACTGCTGCCTTGGAAGAGAGAGGGCTGCATAGTCAAGATCACATCTGACCAGACAACAAAAACAACTTGCTAGTATCCACATTGTAAGTGATTTCAACCCGGCACTCCACCTAATTCAATGCCTAGCGTGTGATGCACAGCTGGAACCCTTAACTATTTATTTATATCTATAAGTTATTTTATTTCTGAATAATATACCCTTATATCATGCCCCTCTCTTTGAATCCCCCCCGGTCACACTGAACCAGGAAGCAGGCTGTTTTGCAAAGTTAAAAAGATTTATTTTATGTATGTCACAATATATATATCACACTATGTAATATTTATACAATGGTCACCAATGGGGTGATGTCACAATAAATCTCTTTAATCACACAGAGTAATAAGGAAAATAATGCAGCATAGAATAATATTTTGTGTGGGTTCAATCAAAAATGCAATGTGATCACTCTTTCCCCCTGCACACTACTCAATCCCCCCAATATGCAATAGAAAGAGATGGAATGAGAGAAAAGAGGTTTCAGGAATACACACTCAACAAATACAGTATCAATCCCAATTTCCCCCAGCAAACTCAGAGAAAAACAGGAATGGTTGCAACTTGTCAAAATAGTTTTGAATGTGGCTTTGAATGAATGGAAAAATGCTGAAAATGGATTTAATTCACTAAAATGTTTTTTTTCAGAAAGAGTCAAAATTTGTAAAACAAGGTTGCGCTTTTTTTAAAAATTACAAACAAGGTTTCTTATACTAGGGAGACTGTGAAGCCACAAACTACACGACAGCACAGCCACCAGTCCAGCGATGCCTCTGGCTGGTTTTTGCCCGTCGAGACGCGAGTCTTTCTTCAGCAAATATATTAGCGCAAAGATGATTTTAACACTACTATTACCAAAGGAATATAGGGATGAGAGAAATATTCAGTTAAGACCAAAGATTTTCTACAATGCAGTTCTGGATATAAGGTAGTGGGTTTGGATAGGGATGACTTATGGATAATACATATGCTAGAGACAATCCTATGCTATGGATACTCACTACCACTGTTTGGAATGGACCCGTCAGGGAACTGGTCAAAGATTTATGTGACTGGAATTCTGCTAGCACACTGGACTGAACTCAAGGCTCTCTCATTCTGCACTCAGCGCGGCACTCTGGACACTGCACAGCAGAATTGGACTGGATCTGTTGGGTTGGTTCTGGATGACAGCTATCTGATGACAGCTCTGCTCTATTGGGTCGGATCTCGGGATTCTGGCAAGAATCTGGCAGCTTTGGAAGTGGGCCTTTCTGTTTTCAAAGTTCTGGAGTCTGGAATATGGATTTCTCTTGCAAAGTGATTCGCCAGCAATCGGATGGTGAGAGGATGTGTGTTTTCTATTCCTAAGATATCTCTATTTAGGTATTTTCTAAATGGGTGGGTATGCTGACTTCTACTAGGAACACCCCTAGGGATTCTATTGGTTATGGTCTTTCCTCTCCCCTGATTTGAGAAGAAAACCTGGTGTCATGATTACGCTGTATTTGATGATCCAGGGAGTACCTCCACTTTGTTTCTGCACATGAAATCTATTTTTCATACAAGACATATTTACAATTTTGCAACCTTAATACCAATAGCATATTTATATCAGATATTTGTTGGAGCAAGTATTCATCCCAGCCCCGTCACGGTGAGAGCTTGGGTCTAGATTTGGCAATTTTTTGCACTTTTGGTCCAGTACCCAATGTCAGATTTGTCCACATTTTTACACATATGTGCGCATGACATCTGGGCATAATCATGTGAAGTTTCCTGTCTGGCATCACCACAATTGCTACAAAATCACACATTCTGTAGTCATGTCCCTGAACATAGCACAGAGTTCTGAGCAGTTTTAAAACATGACCAGAATTTTCATATTAACAATACTGTCATTTTACACATTTTTACAATTTTGCACAGTCCTCTCTCAGTCATTTTCAAAAATATACTTTCTTGTTCTTTGTTGAAATTAAAGTTACAATTTTTAAAACAGGCAAACAAATCTCTAATTCCAGTCTTTTTAAACATAGAAATTAAATAGTGGCAACCTATATTGCTTTTGATAGCAAGTCACTTCATTTCAACCATTTGATTTTACTGTACAAGTTTAAGCTTCCAGTGTAATTAAATGACAGCTTTCATACAGGTGGCCGACGGTACTGTGCCCATATCTGACAGATTTTCCCAGACAAGCACCTTTTGTAATGTGGATATTCTTGTGATGAAATCTGCTTCTCCTGACATTGTGTGCTTATGTGGATTCTTTAAATAAAGTGACGGAAAACACCGAGCAAGGATGTTGGATCTTTTCTGATGTCTGGGAACCATTATTTTGTGATTTCAGCAACCAAGGAAAAACGGATTTAAGAGCACTTCTGGGTTTCCTTGCAATGAAGCACTGCCTTTCATGTAGTGTCTATTTTCACTCTGTGGGCAGCCCAATGACAGATGTTAGCAGTGTGGTCTCCTGTTCCACTACTGACACAGGCAAAGTAGATTGGCAGCAAACTTTCTGGTTTCACTGCGCAATTCTTAAAGGTTTAGCATGCACAGGGCTTTTTGCGGCCATTTTGTTGGTTCTGGTGCCACCAGCACACAGTGATGTCGCAGGGTAGAGCTTAGTGGGTCAATGCATACCACAAGCCCCCCTCACGATTTGCCTTTGACCACCCATCAATGGGAAGTCGTGAGATTGGGATGATCAGTTTTTTTCTTTCTGGTCCAAATGTCAAAATGCATCAGCTTCTCCCATCAGTGGTGGATCGACTGGTTCTCCTCACCGATCCCTGATGAGAGTATTGAGCGATACCCCGGGCCCCTTGGATCTTTGCTTCCAGTCCCTGGGTGGTCCTCCTTGAATTTAGTCTCCATGGTTTCCAATTCTAGGATGAAAAAGCAAATGCATATTTGTAGACATTTCCCCACCACTATTTATATAGTGGGGCAGACACATATTTTTTCACAAATCAGGACAATTTTTTTCTATCGGCAATTTATTGATTATATAGATGGAATATTAATTGTTGGAATTCTACGGAGCTGGATTGACCCCCTATGGGGTTCCAGGACAATCCTCTAGTTGCTGCAGAGTGTGCCTAGGATGGCAACACTTCAGTTGGTTGATATGGAACCACTTATCTTCCCCCTCTGCCAAACTGCCTTTGGGGATGCAGATTTTGTAGGCCACTGGTGAGATTTTGTCTACAATTTCAAAAGGACCCCTCCAGCTAGGCAACAATTTGCGCTGTATGGCCTGGTTCCTTTGGAAATTGTATAACTAGACACGGTCTCCTACATGGTATTCTTTTCTAGTAGTCTTTAAGTCATAGTGGGTCTTCATGCTGTCTTCAGATCTCTCTAGATTTCGCTGAGCATAGGCAAAAGCATGTTGAAGGTGTTTTCTCAGATTTTCAACATACTCATGAGTTGTGGAGGCATTGATCAATGTCTGCTCTTGGGTTCTGTAGAGCAGATGCTGGGGAAGCACCATCCTGCGTCCAGTCAGCAGCTCAAGCGGTGACATTTTAGTTGCAGATGAAGCAGTAGATCTGATGGCCATCAGGACAAGGGGTAATCGAATATCCCAACTTGGCTCAGAATCTGCCACAAACTTTTTTAATATGCTCTCAATTATCTTGTTGTATCTCTCCACTGCACCACTAGAGGCTTGCCGGTAGGCAATATGTAATTTCCTTTTGACCGCAAGTATCTCCCACATCTTTGTCATTACTTCGCTAGTGAAGTGGCTACCAAGGTCTGACTCAATCCTTTGGGGTAGTCCAAAATGCGAGAAGATGTGGTTGATCATCAGGGCAGCTGCTGTTTCTGCCTTGCAATTTGGGGCCGGGAGACATTCCACCCATTTAGTAAACAAGGATGCCACGGTCAACATGTACTTGTTCTCCCTAGAGGAGCGAATCACGGGCCCGAAAAAATCGACTTGCAAATCTGACCATGGCAGTGTCATCCCCCTCTTTTGTAGAGGCACACGATGTGTGAGGGATGTTGGCTGAAATTGTGCACACACAAGACACCCCTTCAAGTATTGGTCGAGGTCCTGCCCCATGTGTGGCCAGTATGCAACCTCTTTTAAGATTTCAAGTGTTATATGAAACCCCCTATGACCGGCTGTAGCCGCATCGGGTGTGACTTAACATCAGGCTTCGCAATGAGGTAGGGACCACCCACTGATCATGGAAAGCTAGGGATCTCCTTACCAACAAACCGTCTTGGATTCAGAAACTTTTTGGACATTTCATCAACACTCTGAGGTCCTCTTTCCCTATGTAATCGGTATCCATCAGGGGAAAGTTCTCAGGGTCCTCAATGTGTCAATAAAACTTACCAATTATTGGATCCCCTTTTTGAGCCATAATCACATCAGCATCTGGGGTCTCCTTACTCCATTGTGCAGTTGAGAGTTCATTGTGAGCATTTGTCTGGGACCTAGTGATAGCAGTGACCTGGATTTCCCCCAACAGGGACTCAATCTCAAGTAGATCCCCATTGGATGGCTCCGGTTTTGGCCAGCTGATCAGCTAGGTCATTTCCAGTTTTGTCTGGTCCCTCTACTTTAGAATGACCCTTGATCTTTTTCTAGTAGATGGTCATCCCATTCGAGGTGACCAGATAATCAATATTTTGGATTAATGTCCCATGTTTCAATGGTTTGTTTTAGCACATAGCATGCCTTTGGTTTTCCAGTTAACCAGGTGCTCCACGAACCAGTTTCGTACATAATCCGAATCAGTGATTATGACCAGTTTGTGGAGTTGATTTTGGACAGCAGTGAGGATGGCTTGATGCACAGCCATCAACTCTGCTACTTGACTACTTCGGGGACCAATCTTGTACCCAGCGGAGGGTTCTGGAGTCTCATTCACCCATGCATTCCCTACGCCGGCCACAAGTTCTTTTTCCCTGTTGTTGCCAACATGTTATGAGCATCCATCCACATAGACAGTGGGCATTCCCTCACACTTTTCTTCTTCAAAGACTTTGTGTGGGGAATTAAGGTATGCCTCCATGTTGTCCTTGATTTTTAGACTTTCGTCCTCGAGACAATTTTCTCTAGCACAATCATGCAAGTCAGCCAGATCTTGTGCGAGAGGACTCTTCTTGTTTTGGCCATATGTGACCTCTACAGGAAAGCCTTGCATTGACAGAATCCAGGAAGTAATTCGGGAATTACTCACATTTCCAGCCCAGATTCTGTCACTTAGGAGATATTGCAGAGGCTGGTGTGGAGTCTCCACTATGATGTGTTCCCCCTGGAAAAACGGGTGGTAATTCTTCAATGCCCACACGGTTGCCAGGAGTACCTTCTCACAATCATTGAATTTTTCCTCCACAAAGGATAAAGTTTTACTCACATAGGAGATTACTTTATTGACCTTTATTGTCAGGCTTTTGGTATAATACTGCAGTCAAGCATGTATTTGAGAACCCTGTCTCCAAGAAGAACTCCTTGTTTTTGACAGGGTAAGCTAGGCAAGGCGCTTGTGAGAGGCGTCTTTTGAGTTATCTTACTGCCTCGGCTTTTTATAGACCCCACTCCCACTTGACCCCCCCTTCAAAAGATGAATCAGGGGTCTTGTGATCTCTGCGTAGTCCTCAATGAACTTTCTACTATAATTAGTCAGTCCAAGGAGGCTCCTTAGTTCCCGCAGAGTTGTGGGGTCTTTTAATTTCTGGAGTGCCTCCACTTTCTTTTCCTGGGGACTGAGACTTTGAGGAGTAATCTCATGCCCCAAGAAATGGACACAGGTTCTGCACCACTGTGCCTTTTGAAAGGAATGTTTTGCTCCGGCAGCCCTCAACAGTATCAGAACTTAATGGATCTCCGCTATGTGTTCCTCCACAGTTGAGCTTTTGATGAGAACATCATCTACATAGGCCAGGTTACCCCTTTCACCCAAGTCGGGCATGGCCTTATGTAGAAAAATGTTAAATTCATTGCCGGAGTTGATGTATCCGAAGGGAGTCCAGGTCCATGTGTACTGCTGCCCCGCGAAGGTAAAGGCCAGCTTGTATTGGTCCTCCATACTGACAGGTACAGTCCAGTACCCATTGGTCAGGTCTATCGCAGTGAATGCCTGTGACCCCTGGATCTGGGCCAGCCCTTGGTCAATGTAGGGAAGAGGCCATCGGGAAGTATGGACCCGTTTGTTGAGCTCCCTTAGGTCGGCGCAGAGTCTCCACTGGCCGTTTGGCTTCAAAATCCCCAGCACTGGATTATTGAAGGTGCTGTGGACTGGACGGATTATCCCACGGGACTCAAGGTTCTTAATTAGTTCAGTAAGGGAAACCATTGATGCGAGAGGCAAGCAATATTGCTTTACAAACACTGGAGTCATGCCAGGGTCTGTAGGAATTGTTGTTGTGTGGATGTCGGTGCGACCACAGTCATATGAGTCCACTGCAAAGAGATCTTGAAAATCTAAGAAAACTTGTTTCAATTTTTGCTTCTGTTCCAGAGTCTCACAGGCATCAGCTAGGTTGACGCTCTCTTCAACCATCTGCATGAAGCCTGGAAAGACTTCCGGTTTTGCTATCTCAGCAGCCTCCTCCAGCTGGGTGGAGAAGTCCCTGGTCAAAGTGCTGATTTGGGCTAGTGGCTTCAGGTGGGGAAGGCAGCCCTCATGGACCTGGAAAATCACCTCATCCCTCCTGAATTCACAGGTCACATCTTCCTTACCATAAGGGCAGGAAGTGTACACCAGTAAGTTCCCCCATGCCGGGTAAAGATCCTGTCTGGTGTTGAGTCATCACTATCACTGTCAAAACAGTCCTTGGGGATTGGTCCTAACAGTTCATTAGCCAAATTTGGAAAAATGTCAGTCATCAACCGCCATTCTAATAATGGTGCCTGCGGCTAGAGTGATACTCTTTAAGTCGCTGTTATCCACCTCTATTGGAATGGTGTCATGTTCTATATGGACTAGTGGTGTTGGGTTTACACCCAACCCTTGCTGTTGGAAATAAGCATTAAGATGAATATAGGCGTCAGGGTTTTTCATTTTTTGTCCTCTTTTAACTTTCACTTCCAGTGAGAATTGTCGGGTCCTTTCTGGGATGGTGGCTTCCTCTCCAATATGAATTTCAACTGCATAAAACAGCAGTTGAGCTGACCTAAATGCTTTCTCTGGGTCATCAAAGCTCATGGGATTATCCGCTAATCGGGACCAAGCTTTGAAGTTTATTAGGTCCAAACTAATGGCAAAGCGATTGAGAATGTCACTGCCTAAGTAAAAGGCGGCAGTGACGTCTCGCACGACCCAACAATTATGGACTATGCTCTTGTTGCCTATGGAGATTTTGAGCATACACCTGCTTGGCAGGAGATATTTGGAATTGGGTGTTTCCAGGTCCATTTCCCATTTGTCTATCAGTTTAAATGAGGGAATGGCTGGATCTTTTGGGATTTTGCAGAACATGGCCTCGCTGATGAAGCTCTTACCATTGTTCACACACACTCGGGCGAGAACAGAGTCCTTCCCTTCATTTAACTGAATATGGATGAACAACTGCTCTCCAGTTTGCTGAATATCAGCCAGGCTCTGAGCTGATTTTTCTTCTTTCCGGACTATAGGAGTGGGAATTTAAGATTGTGAATTTGTAAAGAATTTCAGAGTGTTTCCTTCCACTGCGGAATGCCACCCTAGACTGGAAGGAAGGTTGATTTTCAGAAATAGAGAGGACCCCCCATTACCAGTTTGTTGTCCTACGGCAATTACTGTCACGTCTGGGATTTGGTTGTTCTGGAAGTGAAATTCTACTTGGTCAGATTTTTGTTCAACCATGTGGCAGGTGCCATTTAAACTGACATGGTTGACACTCTGTTTTAATTTTATTGTTCGGTTTGTCTGGGTCCAGAGGACCTTGTTTACGCAATCTATTAGGGGTGACAACCTTCGCAGGATGTCATTCCCGAGTAAACAAGGGGTGCCCTCTGGAGTCACAACTATGATCGGGTGCTTCACCTTGTGTCGCCCAATTTTAATATCCAAATCTGCAGTCGATTCGATGGGAATTTCTTTCCCATCGAAGTTCTGAAGTTGTCCAGGAAGAGGGGTGAGAGGAATTTGGTATTTCTCCCCCCTTCCCGAATTCAGTTTATCAAAGGCACTTTTTGAGAGAAGGGTAGGTTGGGATCCAGTGTCCACGAGTGCCAAAATTGTACACTGCGCCTGTATCTGGACCGGGGCATAGAATCTTCCCTCCGTCACCTCAAGGGGGCACAGATCATGTACATTTTTGGACAACTAGTGAGTTAGTTTCCTGGTTTTGGACACTGATAGAGAGGTGATTTGGGCAGAATTCTGTTTGGAGTCTTGGGAATCTGAAAAGAAAAGGTGGCAACTAGATATGGGAGAAGTTTTGGGTTCCCCTGGTTCTGGTTCTGGCCAGCCCCCCATTTTTTGGAGGCAGTCACCAGGATGGGTTTGAACCAGGGGATTTTCCTGCTTTTGATTCTGGGGTTGGATGATGGGCGGCGCTAGCTCAGTCCCCACATCTACCCAGTCTGGATTTTAATCTTTTGGGACCCATTTCTTTGGGAGGAGTTCCCCCATCTCTGAAGGAGAAGATTCTTTTCCCAAGATCCTCTGTGGACCCCTCTCCTTCAAATTGGCAGATGTGCACCTTCTCCTCAAAATGGGTCTTTTTGGGCTCTTTATTTCTCCTAACCCCCCTCTGCTCCTTCGGCGGCAGACTTTCAGGGGCAGGAGATTTTGGTTCCGGTTCCTGTGTTTCCAGGGGCCTTTTACAAGTGGGGAAGGAAGCTTCCTCCAAGTCCTCCAAGGCTTTACACCACCCTTCCCCTTGTGCCTCCTCCCTTGGAACCGGTGGGCTGTCGGGGTTCTTCCCCCGTCATTGCTCTGGAACACCAGGTCCGGAGTTTGAGGCTTTCTGTGCCGGCATGCTTATCTGAGGGTTCTGTTGAGTCCTCAGCATGCAAACCAGATCCTGTGCCATGTTTTAGACCTGGCGCTCTAGTTGTGACACCCGCTCAGTGTGATAGGGGGTTCTGTTGTCTCCTCTGAGCTGATCCCGGGAAGGGTAGCTATCCCTTCGCTGAAAATACCCTGTGTTTGGAAAGTTTGGGCACCCTCCACCCTTGGCCTCCCCTCTCCCAGATTAGGTTGTCTGGGCTCAGGAAATTGGGGAAGGAAGGATGTATTGTTCTGGGGTTGAAAGTTTTGCGGGTACCTGGGGAAGAAGTTCTGTCCAGGATTTGGGGAATTACTGCCCTCCTGGGGGAAGTGCAGAGGGAAGTTTCCCGCGTTAGTTGCTGTTTGGTTGGATCCCCCCCATTGGGCTGGAGGAGTCCACACATAACCCAGGATGGGTATGTTCCCCTTGTAGCGGGGCTGATGTAGTCAGTGGAGTTGGGGGCCCCATTTGTGGGGTTGCCTCCCTGGCTCCCTGACTGTGATTGGCCCGAGGGCCTTCTGGGCTTGGGATTGCTGTGATTCTGTGCAGGCAGGTTTTTAGGCCCCCCTATCTCTAAATCTAAAATGGGGGCAACCTTCACCTCTGCCACCTTAGCAGCAGCAGGGGTGTTGGTTGGTTTGGGGCTGTTTGGATTATTTTTGTTTTCTATGGGCTTTTGCACCTCAGAAATTCATGTGGCATGTTCAATGACCCAGCCTAGTGATCTTTTCTCATGAAAATATCTCACTAGCTGGGTCATGATGTACTTGGGGAGAGCATGGAAAAAAGTATTCACAAACTCTTGGCTGTCAGTGCGTACCCTTCTGGTGGTCTGCACAAAGGTACGCTTTAATTCCTGAACAAATTCTGGTGGGGCCTGATCTTCCCCACATTGTAAGTTGTAGGTTACCTTGCGAGCCTCCTGAGGATTTCTGTGCACAGAAAAATGTTTCAAGATGGCCGCCCTATAGGTGGACCATCTAGAATGATTCTGGTCCTCCAGCCCCGCAAAGAAGCTGGAGTATTCTGGTGAGAAGGTCCATTTCACATATTGGATACAGCTTTTGCTGTCCTTCAAATGGAAAGTTCCCATCATCTGTTCAAAGAGCTCTAGGTGCTCCCAAACTGAATACTTTGCGCTCTTATGATAGGGCATGATGATGCTCCTTATCGCTTTGATTTGCTTTAGGAGATCCTTGAGCAAGGCCCTTCTGACCTTGTTTGCTTTTTTGGCGAGGGTAACCCTGGTCCACTCCTCCTCTGACTCACAGGCACTGCTACCAGAGGTGCCCGTCTGGTCTTCTAGGCTCTTCTGGATTCTGCGAGCCTGGGAATGGCTGGCAGAATGTGGGGGCCTAGTTTCCTGTGTCCTGGGGCACTCGGAGGAGTCTTCTGAATCCTCCTTACTCCCAGGATTTGATGAGTACCCCCCCCACCACTGTCCTAGCTGGGCAGAGGTTTTCAGGATGCCCTTAGTGGGCCTACTCTCATGGAGTTTCCCACTAAATTTTACAGTACTTGGGAACCCATACCCAGATGCCCGCCCATCCATTCCTGGGAGGCGCTGATCCATGAGCCCCATATTCCTCATTGAATTGAAGTCTGCCATCCCTGTGGCCCTTTGCTCATGTGCGCCAGTGCACATGGGGATGGCGGAGTCCAGGGATTGGAAGATATGAAGGCCTCTGGTACTAGGGTTCCTGAGGATATGCACAGGTGTTTCCCTTTCCCAGCGAACCTCATCTCTCTCAGTCCCTGCTCCCTGTTGCCATGCAAGAACCTGAGCTTTCTGTTCCTCTATCAAGGCCTTGCTAGTTTCTATCAATTGCTCTTGCATAGCTTCCTGTCTGTGGAGCCTGTCATTTTTCTCACAGAGAGCCTCATTGCCTCTCTGTGCTTCCTGTGTCGTTTTAGAGTACTGGGCCAGTTTTTGCTGCAGGAGGGTTACCTCTTGAGTCCTGTACATACTGGCCTGGTCCTTCCTTGCTAGAGCATCTTCCACCCTCCTGGTGTGCTCTAACAATTTTCCATGGTCTTTTTGGAGGTCACCCTGTCCCTGAAGGAAAAAAATGATTTGGCAAGGGGGGGACTGGCGAGGTTCAGCGCAAGGACCTAAGAAGCTTTGGAGTAGTGAAGAAAGCTGCAGGTGAATGCAGGGGGCGGGGTTTGCCAAGTCCACCGCCAGGTAGGTAGAATTAGATACAGTTTTTGCAGACACACTGCGCATAAACACTAAATAACGCTAGTTGATTAAGTGAGTTTTAATTGACACTGAGGTAGCCTGACACATGTTTCGGGCACTTGCCCTTCCTCTGAGGCTACAAGTTTATTTAAGTAAACACAAAAGAATGTATTGCAAATAAATTAGACAAATTGTGTGGACCCAAGGTTACAGGGCAAAACAAGGGATGAGCCATGGAACAGTACAGTAATCATACATGGCACAATATTGCAAATTTTGCAATCCATAATGTCAAAGGACAAAGAATATGTTAACAATTTCAAAATGTAAAAATAATAAGTCAACAATACAAAAACAGGTACAATGTAATTACAATGGAGAAAGGAAAAATCATACCATTTGCATGTTTGAATTCATCAGATCAACAGTGGAAGAAGGGAAGAGAGGGTAAATAAGAATTAATTAGCCTGATGGTTCTCGGTGGGCCATACAAGATGCAAGGACTATTAAATATTACATACGTTTACCTGTGAGCAGATGTAGTTCAAATATGAACTGAGAGAAAGTGAGATAAAAAGCCAATTTAGGACACTTTATAGAGGCGGCATCACTAATTTAAATTTTGTCATCTTAACATTCCTGCAAAATATTTGCTATACACTTACCCTAATTGAAGGTAAGCAATTTAAGATGGATTTCTCATGGGCTCCACTGTAAGTTCAATTTTATAAAGAGTATGTTATACATGTGCACTATTTACATAATAAAACCAGTTAAGCAAATGGGAGGGCAATTGCCAAATGAGTACCTGTCATTTGCAGTTGCAACAAGGAAGTAAGGAAGCGTTTCCGCGTGTCTGCTTTACAAGGATAATGGAGAGAAGACGAGCGTATAGCGCGTGTCCAGCGAAAAGAAAGAGGGAGAAAAAGACAGACATGCAGCGCAATTAGAATCAGCTGCTTGTCTGGTTTGGTAATTGCTAAGCGCGTAGACCCTCAGAG
This sequence comes from Ambystoma mexicanum, assembly GCF_040938575.1. Lineage (NCBI taxonomy): Eukaryota > Metazoa > Chordata > Amphibia > Caudata > Ambystomatidae > Ambystoma > Ambystoma mexicanum. Next base: position 1,290,906,204 of record NC_090937.1, read on the forward strand.
CCCTAGGGGTCTACGTGCAAGTGTAGTACTTACCAGCGTTTCCGCTGAGAATTGAATCTGGAGCCTGCCGGCCGCGACCCATGTTGCCATAGTTATAGCAGCAGCGTGTGCAAGTCAACATGCGCGGCCTAATGTGTGGGAATGTGAGGCCGCCATTTTGAGTGTGTGTGCGCCCCTGTAGGGGATGATATCTGCAGATTAGATCTGCCTGAATTAGCTGGATGGTAAAAAAGAAAATAGAAGATAATTTGAATTAATTAATTAGAGAAGTATGTACTCATAACAGCCCAGCTCCGTCTTATAGGAATGACGGAGGTATGGCCTATAAGTAATCGTTATGCTGTTTTGTTTTTTAACACAAATGCGGTGAGATTGACAGTTATAACTGAAGTAAAAAAGGGCCAGTATCCAATTGACTCGACCCCCTTGACCGCATTGAAAGTAAAAATACACGCGAATTTGGAGAAATAACCCAACAAAGAGACGGGTTTGAAGATTGTGATAGGTGAAGAGAAAAGCTGCATAGCGAGTACAATTGGCATGAAGAACCAATCCTGCCTGTTACACCTGATATTAGCGGGTATGGCAATGATTGGCAATTGTAAACCAGCTAAGTGTATGACACACGAAGAACCACAAGCAAAATGGAGAGAGAGAACAGTGAGAAGTCAATTTGAACATTACATTTGTGCATTACTCTTAGCTCATAAAAACACAGAAAGTTCATGGTCTGTATTGAGGCCATGTGTGACAGCGCGATAACGGCAGATAAGCCGCGCTTCTAATTGTCACAATTTGAGAATCAAATTCCCACCTCGTTGTGGTAGTGTAACCTTGGCCATGCCAGTGAATCTAATTTCTGCTTTGTTATCCATTTGGTGAGTTTGTTGACAATGTACTGCTAATGGATATTTAGAATCTGTCTGGGAGATGGAGGCCAAGTGTTCTCTAATTCTGATCTTTAGTGGCCGAATTGTACTGCCAATGTAACACTGTCCACATACACACAGAATACAGTATACACAAAACTTGGTATTAGAGTTAATAAATGAGGTGATTTTCATCTACACCAAGGCAAATAATCTTAAAAACCTTAATAATCTTAAAATCTTAAAAATCTTAATAATCTTAAACCAACTTGGCTACAGGTAGCTAGTTTTGTTTCTAGCACACATGGTGTAGAAGTTATGAAGGTTTTTGTAGAGGTCGGTTTTTTTCAGAAAGAGTCAAAATTTGTAAAACAAGGTTGCGCTTTTTTTAAAAATTACAAACAAGGTTTCTTATAGTAGGGAGACTATGAAGCCACAATCTACACGACAGCACAGCCACCAGTCCAGCGACGCCTCTGGCTGGTTTTTGCCTGCCAAGATGCTTGTCTTTCTTCACCAAATATACTAGCGCAAAGATGATTTTAACACTACTATTACCAAAGGACTATAGGGATGAGAGAAATATTGTTATAACTTTATACTAATAAAGCACTTGAAGCAAATTATTTCTCGGCAAATGAAAATGACACCAACCTCCGTGATGGTCAGCTCCCTTTGATATAGAAGCAGGAGGGAATTATCTGAAAACCCCTGTCAAACCCAGCCAAAGGCTAGGTTGAAGTGAAGTCTCCAGGGGAAACCCCGAAGGGAAAAAACCCCGTGATGTGCTGCTGGGGAGCGTGGATTCCTGCAGTGGCTGGTGGAAGGTCACACTGGTTGGGCTGTGAACCAGTTTCTTGTCAGGGAGGATTCTGATAGAAACAGAATAGAATTTCAGGTAATTTTAGATACCGAATCTCTAATTAGTAGAGTGGTAGGGATAAGAAAGGTGGTTTACCCTGACAAGCCTATTCCCTTCTAAGCTTTTCTTTTTCAATCGGATGTGATAAATTGGCAGTGCGCCTATATGATATTAAAGAGGTAGGATATGTCCAAAAGTAAAGACACGAAGATGCAAAGAATGTTGTAGGAATTGGAGTCTTACCAACAGGTGATAGCCCAAGGGAGGAATTGTAATGAGCAGGATAGAGGGCTTGAGCTCGAGGGGACTGAAGACTGAATAGGAGGTCTGAAGTTGAAATCTAATGTTGAAGTAATAGATAAGCAAGATTAGAAGGAGGAAACCCCGTGAGAGACACAGAAAAACAAATAGCTAGACAGAACAAAACACTACAAGAGAGAACAGTCGGGAACACAGGGAGGTGATTTCCTGTTAATCCGCTGGGCTCGGAAAGAAATCGAGATCTCTGAGTTTCAGGAAACGGAAAAAGAAGGAGAAAAAGGATTGAAGCTACAAGGAACGATCCACTGAAAAGCAGCAGAAGAATAACTTCAGATAAGAAAGTAGCGAACTTATGATGCGCAGCGCGACTCTGAATAGAGAAGCAACGCGTAGTGCTGAAGTTCCTGTTGCCGGAAATACCATTCCGGAAGTTGGGGGCGGAGCTAATCCCGCGGTCCGGGGAGCGGGAACAACTAGTGCACGGCTTACAGTCTCTGGATCATCCATGTTGAGAGTCCCGATTCCGGGTTGAACCGTGGGTGTCACGGGTATCGATTCCTGGAAGTGTGCAGCAGTGCGATTCCACAGGACAGTTGTAACAAATATTCAGGTAAGACCAAAGATTTTCTACAATGCAGTTCTGGATATAAGGGAGTGGGCTTGGATAGGGATGACTTATGGATAATACATATGCTATAGGCAATCCTATGCTATGGATACTCACTACCACTGTTTGGAATGGACCCGTCAGGGATCTGGTCAAAGATTTCTGGACTGGAATTCTGCTAGCACTCCGGACTGGACTCAAGGCACTCTGGTTTTGCACTCAGCATGGCACTCTGGACACTGCACGGCGGAATTGGACTGGATCTGACGGGTTGGTTCTGGTTGACAGCTATCTGGTCACAGCTCTGCTCTACTGGGTCGGATCACAGGATTCTGACAAGAATTCTTAGCAAGAAAGCAGCACAGTTCAGCCAGGCTGTTCTTTTTGTTGTTCCCCTTGGAGGTCTGGGGTAAAATATGGTTTCAGGGTTTATTAAAGGCCAAGCTGAGAATGGTTCAGCTTTGGAAGTGGACCTTTCTGTTTTGGAGTCTGGAATATGGATTTCTCTTGCAAAGTGCTTCGCCAGCAATCGGATGGTGAGTGGATGTGTGTCTTCTAGGTCCTAAGCTATCTCTATTTATATATTTTCTAAATGGGTGGGTGTGCTGACTTCTACTAGGCACACCCCTAGGGATTCTATTAGTAAGGGTCTTTCCTCTCCCCTGATTTGAGAAGAAAACCTGGTGTCATGATGACGCTGCATTTGATGATCCAGGGAGTACCTCCCCTTTGTTTCTGCACATGAAATCTATTTTTCATACAAGACATAGATACAATTTTGCAACCTTAATACCAATAGCATATTTATATCAGATATTTGTTAGAGCAAGTATTTATCCGAGCCCCGTCACGGTGAGAGCTTGGGTCTAGATTTGACAATTTCTCGCACTTTTGGTCTGGTACCCAATGTCAGATTTGTCCACATTTTTACACATATGTGCGCATGACATCTGGGCATAATCATGTGAAGTTTCATGTTTCTGGCATCACCACAATTGCTACAAAACCACAAATTCTATTGTCATGTCCCTGAACATAGCAGAGAGTTCTGAGTAGTTTTAAAACGTGACCAGAATTTTCATATTAACAATACTGTCATTTTACACATTTTTACAATTTTGCACAGTCCTCTGTCAGTCCTTTTCAAAAATATACTTTCTTGTGCTTTAAGAGTACACATAACTGTCTGTCCCGCCTCCAAAGTTTTGGTGGGTCAAGAGCAATCCCTGCCTCTTTCCCCTGGCAGGAGTTTCTGTTGACAGTCGCATCTGCATATCTTTTCAATCAATGGAGTCTTTTGTCTCTCCCCACAGCAGCAGAGCAAATTCTGCTCCCCTCTTCATTAACACCTAAATAGGAGTTCTGTCCTTTTTGTGGGAAGCAGAAGGGTGGTGTGTTTCCCAGTGGGGAAGCTTCTTTAAAGTTTTGCTGAATCAGGTTACTTTAAAGTAAATTGTAACATTGTTCTTTGTTGAAATTAAAGTTTCAATTTTTAAAACAGGCAAACAAATCTCTAATTCCAGTCTTTTTAAACATAGAAATTAAATAGTGGCAACATATATTGCTTTTGATAGCAAGTCACTTCATTTCAACCATTTGATTTTACTGTACAAGTTTAAGCGTATTCCAGTGTAATATCTGACAGATTTTCCCAGGCAAGCCCCTTTTTTAATGTGGATATTCTTGTGATGAAATCTGCTTCTCCTGACATTGTGTGCTTATGTGGATTATTTAAATAAAGTGACGGGTAACACCCAGCAAGGATGTTGGATCTTTTCTGATGTCTGGGAACCATTATTTTGTGATTTCAGCAACCAAGGAAAAACGGATTTCAGAGCACTTCTGGGTTTCCTTGCAATGAAGCACTGCCTTTCATGTAGTTTCCATTTTCACTCTGTGGGCAGCCCAATGACAGATTTTAGCAGTGTGGTCTCCGGTTCCACTACTGACAAAGGCAAAGTAGATTGGCAGCCAGCTTTCTGGTTTCACTGCGCAATTCTCAGAGATTTAGCACGCATAGGGCTTTTTGCAGCCATTTTGTTGGTTTTGGTGCCACCAGCACACAGTGATGTCGCAGGGCAGAGCCTAGTGGGTCAATGCATCCCACAACATCTGAGTTATGATGTCTGGGAAAGATTGAATGTGACTGAGTGGATACCAAAGATTTGAAAGGATGCAGACGTTATTGGTTCTTCTTTCACAACGAGGCTCTGCCAGTCTGCATCCTTGCAAGAATTGTTTTCTGAGGCAAGGCTGTGCTCACACCAGTGTGTCAATGAGCAGAGAGGTGAATAAAACACTGCTGTGTTCCCTTTGACCTTATGGGACCAGCTGAGTCACAATGTATCCGGACGCAACTTCACCAACTGCGGCTGTTATGTAAGTCTCACATAATAATGAGACTTGCCACCCTTCTGTAAGCATAGACAGCTAGCAGCGTCTTTTATCCATGGCTGTGACAAGCATGCCGTGAAGGTCCCTCAAGATCTTCTCTGACTGAAGGATGCAGTTTCCACTTCCTAACAAATCCCTGCCGCCTGCTGCTTTATTAAATGGCAAGTAAGGATTCTTTGTACTACTGCAATGAACAGTAGGACTGCCTGAGAAAACATCAAAGTCTTTGCAAAGAAATCTTGCTACCATTGTGACAAGCTTGTTTTTGGTCCACACATCAGTAGATAGATCAGAACAAAAACCTAACTGTGAGGTTCTGCTAGTCAATTGTTGGGTGGTGAACAAAACAGGCTTAATGTTGATTTGTAAAAATAGGTATGACAGAAGAATTCAGATGATCAAAAGCATCCACATACAGAAGGATGCGTTCATTGCAATTGTATATAAACATTTTCAATTTGCCTATGATGCAGTTTTTACATGCCTGCCTATCACATGTACCATTGGTTGTATACAAATTGTTCGTTTTACAACTGCTCGAATGACAATTGACCTTTTCACAATTGACCGAATTGTGAAGGTCAATTGTACCATATATGTGGGGGGTAACCCCCCACAACCCCCCACCCAACGCCAAACCCCCCAAAACCCATATATATATATATATTCGGTCAATTCTGAAAACAAGCTTTTTATGTCAACCACCGCTAACGTCATTCCTGCTTTCAGTCTCTCTAATTCATAAATCCATTTGCCCGTTACAGATGTTAAAGTCAGCTATTTATATCTCAAATTACCCTTGTCCATTTTGGCCATGGTATATATTCTGGCCGTCCTCCTCCCTTTTCTAGCAATGGGAATTGCATCAATCTACTATAGCCAACTTCAGTCGCACTCTTCATTTTTGCAGCTGAGTCTGTCATGCTAATTTTCTTTCACCCTGGTAAAGCTCTAAACCTATTTACACATGTGGTTGTTTCTTCCAGACTATCTGATTGTCCCTTTGGACATTTGGGGTATGCTATATGTTCTGGCCTTCTCCCTTTGGTTCTACTAGGTCAGACCACATTATCTCCTTCTCTGGTCTTCAACCTGTGGAACATTTGAATGTGGTCATTATAAAAGCCATTGCATCTGTGGGTTATGACAATGAACTGGGTGGCCACAATAGCAAAAGTGCAGAATATGTTAAGAAATCAATTGTCTTTTGGATTTTAATTGAGGCATCTAGCTACAAACTGACAGGGGTATCAAAAGAATCAATGCTCACATCACACTAAAACCAATTTTACTCTTCTTTCTTATTTGTTTCAGATGAGCGGATGATCCTTATGGGGAAACTGCTGAAAGAGTTGTTTGTTATGAACAAACATGTGTATAGCCAGCCTGGGTTTCTGTTTTTTGTGTTGCAGACATCCACAGAACTCATTACAAACCAAGATAAGCATGCATTCATATTAGGGCATGTTAGAAGGGCGGATTATTGATAGTCTCCTTCACACATGATTTATCTGTCAGCCATCTTACTGTAAAATTAAAAGGCTAGCCCATTCTATATCTCCTTTGGACGGTACATCATTATTTATCTATGATAACAGATCAACAGAAAAATAGAAGAAGGTATAGGATTATGAAGGGTGAAGGAGATCCAGTTTGGAAATGATTTACCCGAATTAACATTTATCATCAGGGATTACATCCTAAGGTGAGTAGTAACATGTATCTAAGTGGTGTTCTTTTGACTAATAGATGCCACCAATACCAATTGTGATTACACTGATATTTGCTAACTGGGGTGCCAGTTCACTCAGCGAAAGTACTGGACATTGATGGAATTGCATATAAAACTAACTGATGCCTGGGGTGCAATTTAAACTGGTCCTTATATTAAATATAATTATATCTGCAGAACTGTTATGTCTTCTAATGATAGAATGACTGCTACTCAATCAACAGCTCTGACATCTGGATAAAAGCGGCTATTATTGCATTTAGATGTTTGTTTGAGTCATATTTTGTAACAAAATACTGATCATGGTACTTGATACCGTACATTGTCTGCTCTACAGCTGTATGTGAGAAAAGTTGAGGCTGACCACTTATAAAGTATGAGATGTTCAACTTTCAGATAATGGTCTGGAACCCCTCTTTGGGTGCATTCTCACTGACAAGACAGAAATCATTGAATTTATTGAATTCACCCCAACGAAGAGTAATTAAATGATATGCCTAAGGTGAAACATGGTACATATTTGTGGTGATTACATGGGGTAGAAAAATATTAACCAGTATGACGATGAGTATGTGAGCTAGCAAATTCTTTTTAGCCAGCATATGATTATTTACTTGATTTATATAGACACACAATTTGCCTTCTTTGATTGTGTTCTTGGAATCATAAATTTAACATTTGTAAGTTTGTAATCATTAATCAACAATTTTGGATGAATTAGTATGAATGATATGGGACAATTGTTCCTTTTCTTGTTTGTGTTATGGATGTTGGGGAACAGATTTGATGTGAACTTTTAAATTGCATATTCATTGTTAACAAGATTAATTAATTTAAGAAATGTATAATGTTTGTATTATTTCTAATGGATTTTTCAGATTTCTGTTTTCGTGCCTTTTAACTAGAATAACAAAGGGAAAAGAACACATGCTTTTTTATTTCTTGTTTAGATTCTTTTTTAATGTGATACCAGTTTACCTACACATTCCATAATCAGAAATGGATTAACGCTATATACATACCTGAAGAGGTCAGGATTAATATGCGTGACTGTGCATTTGCCAGAGATCAGACTAACTGGCGCATGAAAGATGGATTTGAGGGGTTAAGTGTCGATTTGTAGAACCCTGTCTGGATGGCATTGCTTCCCTCATTTGGGCATAGTGGACCAGCTTGGGTCATGGAGTGAAAGTTGTTTCATTTAGTGGGGGAACATTTTTGATCCCTCTCAGTAGACTGAGAAGACTCAAAGATGTCTGCTATTTGTCCTGATAGTTTATCTGGATAGGGCGTGGGTCTACGACTTGGCAAATATAGAGCGACCACTTGTATTGAATGGATGCACTGAGTTTATAATGTGTTTTATAAAACGCTCTATAAAAAGGGGATGCAATAACTGTATACAATTTTACGGGTGTAATAAGAAGTACATCATTTTGCGGGTACCTTTAGCAGCATATGGAGAAAGGGGATACTGGGACAAAATGGGCCGAAGACTTCAAGATTCATGTTTCTGATTCATTAAACGAGCACAGGTTGCGATTTGACTCCATTGAAGAGAGCCAGATAGTATCTGAGCTACTGTTGGCTTTGCCACTCCAAACTAGAGTTGTGTGTTGTCAGTGTTTTTATGTGGAGTGGCAGCATGAGCGGTGAATACCTGGGAGAGGCCACAGCTGATGGAAAAAGTAAATGACATGTAGAAGTCTCTTTTTTTCATATTGATGTTTGTTTCAGTCGAGTAAGAAAGATCAGTCATATTCTATAGTATTTCAACACTGCCTCCTGTATGTGAAAGTGACATTTGCCATCTCACTTCTATTTTGCACCCAGGTTTTTCCAATATATGGCTCTTAAGCTGGGCAAGATGCTGGCTTTTATTTCACCTCTTTTTGTCTCCTTGTCATTTGGCAGTAGATGATTTGGGGACTACAGACACTAATATCCAATGAATGCCAGTTCAGGCTGTTTTCTGTAAGTTATTTCCAATATAAATAGAAAACACAGTTCACACAGCTCTCATTAGTCACAGCATGCCGTGTCAATGGGAAGGGATGGCCGGAGTTGTGTTCCAAAACACCTGGACAGCTGCAGGTCAAGTAAATCCACTGTTACCTGTGGCTGCATGATTACACATGAAAACGTGTAGCATGGTTCAGCCAGAGCCCCGAAACACTGCACCATACCATCAGCAAAACCGCTATAAGAAGAAATAATATACTCTACAGTATATGCTGTCTGGTCAAAAAGGCAGAAGGGTGCTTTCCATTAGCATGACATTGTGCCTTGGCCAGGCACTTGTTTGTGCATCCCAAGTAGGTATTTCTAGCTGGTTTTCCATTTTCAGCTGCATCGAAACACTGATGGTACGGTATTACCCAAATTGTTCGTTTACAATTGTTCGAATGCTACCGCCATTGGGGAGAGAGCAGATGACATTTGGAAATGAGAGGGGTGTTCCGGGGTGACAGCTCAAAGTACGGCTCATGATGGAGCACTGTTTAATAATTTCAGAGTAGATGTGTGGGGAGGATACATCAGACATGAGCGCAATTATGATGCACTAGATGCGTAATGATCAAGTGTCATGATTCCTGCCCCTCATGTCCCCAGCCCTCCAAGATGTCAGGCTGGAGCCAGGCCATGATCACCTACATGCCCCTCAAGGGCCTCTCCATCCCTCCAAAGACCCACTTGGAGTCAGACTTGGCGCTTGTGGCACCAGACTCACTGACTCACATAGGATAACATTGGGGATTGGACTTGTAGTGCATTGATGGGGACAAGATGGATGCCCCCACATATTTCAGTTCCCACAAATGCATATGCAGTCTAGTCTTTTGGGTGTGGTTCAGCCCAGAGATACCTGGGATACCCAGAGACTATTTAAGCCATGCCCAGGCTTAGAAACATGCTTTGTGTTTTCTGCACCTGCAGCGTGACACTCACCGTGTTCGGATCGGTCTCCAGTAGGACTGCATCTTTCTTCTGCGCTCAGCTCCTGCAAGAACAAGACCACCGTTAGGAACAGCATTACCTTGCGGCGCTTCTGCCCATCATTCATCGCTCCTTCTGTTCTGCTGGCATCTTCGGCGGTGTAATTCCCATCCCGGCATGCCGCTTCCTAAGGAAAAGGGAAAAGAACAGAAAAAAGGCATTAGTAAGCATTCAGCAAATCTTCGCTTATTTTTAAAGACTGTACGAGCTTCAAACGCTTACCTGAATCCCAGCCGCTCTGGGGGATCTTTGTCTCCGGAATATCTCATCCATCTGGAAGAGGGAAAAGGCACTTCAGGTTAGCGTGGAAACATCTAGAGGCGCTGCATACCGCGCTTACTCACCGCATTTCTTCTTCATAACCGGCATCCACGCTGAAAACGTCGCGGCACCTAAAAGACACAGAAAAAGAACTCAGTTCAATACAAATACGAAAGGGGTGCATCGCGCTCTCACTCACCGTCAGTGCTACTCCTCTCAGCAGCACGCCGCCATCCCCGGACGTCAGCCATCATCTAAGGAAGGAAAGGAACGAAGTAAGAGAACTGTTCAAAAGACTCATTATACTTACATGTCGGACTCGTGCCAGTGAAGTATATAGGGAGCAGCGAGCCCACATCAATCAACGCGCCCCTATGCTGAAAGCAGGATGGAGAGCACATGTTCCAAGAAAACAAGGTGAGCTGTGGATCAAAGGGAAGGGTTGGACCCTGGGGAAGAAGGGGTTCAAGCACACAGAGACAATAGGGAGTTAAACTCTACCAATCCTGTGTTTCAGGCCCAGTCTCCAGTCGAGTAGACTCCAGGGAAGGGTTCGAGGTCGTAAGAGGCCAGAACAGGCTGAGTGACATCCCCATGGATACCGGGTGAGCGTTACACCAAGATCCAGTTGCTTGTATTCAGACGATGGTGTCTTGAGATGAGGGAGCCGTGGGACAAGCCTATAGCCATTTTCTATTAGATATTATGTCAGGGTTTACCCGAGCCAGTCAAAAGGCAACTGAAGAAATGGATTGGAAGTGGAACCATGGCCAGAGACTCAATTAACTATAGTTCACCATTACAGATTAATGCAAGAGAATGCCAGAAAGAAACTTGAGGAGAGAATGCTGAAGGAAGCAAAGTTAGTTCCGAAAAAACTATCAACATTTTCAATGGAAGGAATCATGCTGACAAGTGGGGAAGGCATGGTTACACCGAAAGCACAGCACGTGCTGCCAATGGCTGGTGGACTTTTACAGGAAGGGGAGATTTTAATTACTGGCCACAAGGAAGAGGGTTTGCACACAGAGGAAGAGGGGTGGGTTTCAGGCCCCGCAAGGAGGAGGGTTTAACAGAGGACAGCCCAGACCTATAGGACCACCTCAACAGTGTTTGACGTGTGGAAAAATGGGACACATCTCCCAAGCATGTAGAAGCAGGGCACGAATGCAACAGAACTGGCAGGATCCAAGAGGGGGTGACATGTCCTCCACCATACAGTACAGCAACACCTGAATAGTATGCCCAACATCACACACAGGATCAGCAACATGCACCTCAAATACAGCAAGCATAACAGGCACTGACACAAACACACAAGTTCCTATGTAGACACAACAAACACAGATGCAATTGCAAGTGCCAGTAGAACAGAACACTGCGGTGGCATGGAACACAAATACGGGAGCACAGATGCATACACCCAGACTAGGGAGTGTGAACGTGGTGTGAGCAATCCCTTTCACTGGGACAGGGATGAATGTATACCCACAATAGGATAGCAACTGAGTGACTTGATGTGTTCAATCCTATGAGTTACACCAGACCCACAAGAGGAACCATGGGCTGGAGTGACCAGAGGCCACAAAAAGTGTTCCTTCATTGTAGATAGGGGGCAACCAGGTCATGTGTTAGGGAGGGGAAGTACCCGATGTCAGGCATTGCCATGAATGCACAGGTTTTCTATGGAGCAACAAGTTTGGTTCCATTTACTGAGGACTTACCCATCACTATCGGAGAACATAATGGGAAGGGACATGATGAACAAGCTTCACTGACCAAGCAATAGTGAGTTCCACTCCAGGGAATCATTAGATGAATGCACAAGAATTCATATCTGAATTTCTGGCAACAAAGCACAGCAAGGAATACCATTGGACCCAGAAGGGTTTCATTATGGAGTACAACTTTTTCTAGAATCAATACCTCAGATAAGCGGGAAGGAATTGCAAATACCTGCAGAATTTGTATTCAGGCCACAGGTACCTATGAATGACGAGGAGGGACAAGTGATTCCCATTGAAATAGTGGAAGTCATAGTGAGAGAAGAGAGGGTGCTTCTTCATTGGACTGATGACGATGTAAAAGTATGGCGGGCAGTGATAGTTCTAGATGAAGCAAATGGACTGACTGATTTGACGGATGAGGAACTATTCCAAGATGATGATTCAGATGATGAGATAGTGTTCTTTAAAAGCCTTACTTGTTGGATGGATCAGTTAAGTACAGCAGAGAATGACATTGGTAAAAAAAGACGCCATCCTTTTTCCAGGAAGACCTAGCACAGGTCTCGAACATACTGTGCACCAACAGTCCATATGATGTTGGCTTACTGAAAGGAGTGGGTACAGTAAAAATTAAACTGAAAACTGGAACATTTTCACTACGAGTGAGACAGTATGCAATTTAAAAAAAAATAAAAAATGATGAGGGCATTAACAATACAATCTCTACGTTGGTGCAACAGGGAATACTAGTGCTGTCTGAGTCCCCATGTAACACAGTGAAGTACCCAGTAAACAATTTGATGGGGGGGGTTTATGCCCCCTAAGCAATATTGTTGAAGCAGAATTCCTATTGGTGCCAAACCCAGCTACAATATTGTGCACTATTCCATCCACAGCCAGGTATTTCATATTGTTGAAATATAAAGACTACTTTCTATTCAATCCCCTTTCTTGAGGAATCACAAGACTTGACCTAGTTTTCATATAGAAGCCAGAAGGGGAACACACTTGTTTACCCCATGGACACCCTGAGTGCCCCTCAATATTCAACAGGGTCCTTCAAATGGACTTAGGGTCTGGAACCAGGTCTTGTCACACCTTAAACGTATTAGGAAGGAACAACGAAAGGTCCATCCAATTATGAATTCATAAACTAGCTCTGCTGAACTACGTCCTTCAAAAATTCTTACTGATGGGAAAGCACTTTTTGAGTACACCTGACTTCATTTGACCATAGATAGTTGAAAACAAGGTGCAGTCTTTCCTCATTGAGAGCCTTTCTGCTTATCACAGTAATGATTAGTCATGAAGAGGCAGACAAATCAACCCAAGTGTGCCGATAACCAACAGTGCCGATTGCTCTGAATATTTGATCTTCCTACATTCTAGTTATTCTACTCTGGTCAACAGGCTTATTTCTTGTCTCCTTCACCGAAGCATTGTTTTATTGCTTATTACGATTCCTTTTTTGCTTTGTTAATTAATTGTACCTTTATTATGTTTGTGCAACAGTTTGAAGAACGCTTTACAGTAATCGATATATACAAATAAAAATACAAACATTGAAACCAAATGTGGTTTCTTGATTCTTGTGCTCTATGTTGGCCATTCCTGCCTTGGTAAGATATATGGTACCTAGTACTCACTACTATAAGGGCTATCATGTATCACACTTAGGCTTATGCCTTTGGGAACAACAGGATGCACTCTTAGCTCCACTGTGGCTCTGCGAGGATACTGTTGGTTCCTCAAATCATAAAACACACTGGTCCCATGCAACACTGTAACACTGTTTAAAAATGGTTGAACCTGCTGCCACAAAATGCAGGTTTTGATACCTTTTATTGGACTAAAAGAAAATGCTATGCAGAGATAGAGCAAAGCATTCTTCATTAGATGCTGTGGAGTGAACTGATTACTAAAGGAAAACCACAGCACAGATCATTCTGAAATGAAGGAAGAAAGGAACATTTTGAATGAATATGCACATACTGGGGATTTAGAATTGCTGTCTTGCCTAAACAAACAGAAACCTCCTGGATTCTGGGAACATACAATGGGTTGAAAAACAGTACAAATTTTGCATTTAAAAAAATTAGAAAAAACACATCCTTGTTACATGTAACCATTAAGTTAGGCCCAGGTAGTCTAATGGTGGGCCGTTAGTTTCCTAAAATTACTCATGTTATTTTAAAAGGAATTGTGTAGTGAGAGGGTTGAAGACACATAATTAGTAAACAAGGTCAGTATTGCATTTTCCTCAGATAGAGTCTAGAAATGTGTTTTACAACATTTATGTAGTGCCAGGCCATTGTAGTCATTGCAATGCAGCTGCTAAGACTTCATGACTGGTATACAATGTGGCACTACAAAATATGCTCTCATGATTTAACTGGTGCAGTGTCCAATGTTACCTTACATTGCCACAAACTTCACAATGGTTTCAGTGCTTGCATGCAGTGTGGCTTATACAAAATATGTTACCCCTTTTTGAACAGTGATGTGTCCGCTGTTATCTCAGTGAGTCTCATGCTCGTTAATGTGGTCTGCTCCAAAAGACCCATCTGGTATGTATTCCTATACCGACATCATACATTTCCTGCAGCAGTAAAATGTATATTTTCAGAATATCTCTATTTTGACTAGATATTCAAAGTTGTAAGCAATGTTATCTAGGCCTGGTGCCTCGCTGATATTTGTTTGCTGGGAAAACATGGGAAATTAGCTCATAACATTTTATGCGGGGCACATTGGCTAGGACAATGCTAGACCTAGTGCTGCACTAAGCACACTGAATTTTGCACAGATGGTGCAAATGCACCAGGCTCCACAATCTATTTATCACAAAATAAGCAGACCACACATGGCTTTCCCAGTAGTGCTCTTTCAGCAAAATTGGATAAACCATGCAAAGGAAAACAACATAATTACATCTAATAACGTGCCAGAAAAATGGAGAAACAGTCTAACTGCAGATTAGCCAAATACAGTTTTCACAATCTATTGGCCCATGTATATGTGTAATGCATTGGCAAGAACTTTCTGAGCTTCCCCCATCAAAACAAATTAACTCTTTCGTGCCCAGAGAAATTGGCTAATATTCTAGTAAACCTGGCAGAGCACACACCTTTTTTAGATGAAACCTTGAAATATAAATGCTACTTTATCAGGCCTACAAACTCCCACGTTCCAATAAGTGAACCTATGCACTGGAAAACACATATATTCTGCAGTGTGTGAAGCAAAAATGGGGTTTCCCCCTTTCGTACACTAATTATGATAGTTATCTCTAATTAGATATTTCTCTCTTATTTTGTCACTTATGCTTACTAAGATTTAGTGCCACTGCATCTGGATGGCCAGCAAAGAGGCGCCTTCTATGAAATGGCCGTCTCTCTCCCACAATGCCTGCCTGTTCCAAGGATCTCGTCCGTCTGCCTCCTCCCTGCAGTCTGGTATCCGAGGATCAGCTACCGAAATCAGACTGCAGCTTTGCAGCACACAGCCAGCCAACACTCAAACTCAAACTCATTCATTTTGTTTCCATCTCTTCCTTCTTCTTTTGCCCAATTTTCCTCTCACCAGCAACCCCAGACGCTCCTCCTCCTCTTTTTCTTCTGTTCCCCCTTACTTATATTTCATTTTACCACCTAGTTCTCTGCCTCCTGCCATGATGTAATCAATCAAATATCGCCTTCCCTTTAGACAACCCCTAGTAATTTTCCAAACTCCTTCTGATTCTTCACCATGACCTCTGTACATCCCTTTTTCTCCAGGCCCAATGAATGGGTAACATATAGCCCCCTGACTTCCTCCCCACATTCCGGTTTAAACAAAGAGTTTTTACAAAATGCATTCTGCTTTCTGACATGTACACTGTCGTTCAGCTTTCAAATTTTCTGCATTTATTTTCTAAACCCACATCACTGTGTGAATGGCGCCTTTTCACCCACGGTCTGCAGTGTGGACCATGGGCTAAGCAACCGCAGTCTAATTACTAATAGCCACTAGAATTAGTGTTGTTAAGGTTAGTTATTATTAGTATTAGAAAGGAGTCATGCTAATTGTTGTGCGGATTCCCAAATCATGCCTCAAATCAGCACTAAGGCACACACCTAATATGACATTAGCCCCATTTGTGCATGTTGCATATTGCCCCTATTGAACTCAGAGACAGTGTTACAATTAGCACATGGTTGAGATTTGTGTACTTATCATCCGTATAAAGTCCTATTATGTTATAATATGGTTATGTCTTTCACGTTTTCCCATTTCACGCCATTGAGTTGACTTTCACAGCTTGGCCATAGCTACCACTAGCTGATCATGGCAAAACATGCAGAAATCAATTTCTCCTTCTATTAGTGGGTGCCCTCATACTGTGACACGGGCCTAAGGGACATCTTCCTGCCACCCACTATTGCAAGAATGTGGTTTATTGCTAATTTGCAAACCATCAGTACTTGCTATTCAGCAAATGGAGTTTTTGCCTCTGAAAATCAGCATACCCTCATGTGTCTCCATGAAACCTTCCTCACAGATGCCTGCCTTCTACGATCAATGAGATGATTCCTTGGATTTTAAGATCACCAACAGCTGCTCCACCGGAGAAGTTGATAACTTTGCCTTCATCAACAGGTCCTCTTCTACATGACAAATGTCTACCCATTGGTTGTTTTGCCACATTTCACATCCTCATTTTTTGCCACACTCTAGCATTCTTGATACGCCCAATAGTCTCTTCATCAACAGCATCGCCAATGTCTTCTGCCATACTCGTGACCTACTTTCAACACTAGTACTCTGAAAATGTCACATTCTGATTGAGTCTATGAAGCACCATTGAACCCATCCCCTCATAAGAAATATGGCAGTATTTAGCCTTAACCAACTAATTTCTGGCACACTCATTGAAAGGCCAAAACCTTTACTTTTTCTTTTATGTCAACAATAAAACCCTAACTTGGAGGCATCTCTTATTCCTATGTACAATCACTTACGCTCCACTTGCCCTGGCCCCCTTTATTTCACTGTACCTACCAAATCTCATCTTCTTCTCTGTCCCCTTGCTAATATGATTGCAATCCTGACTCAACCTTTATCCCCTGCCTAGCAACCACTTCAAACTCAATTAAATTGTTGTTGTCTATTGCGTTGCTAATAGCTTGCTCCATTCAACGCGTCCTGGTATGAATCCAAGAAAAAGCATGTACAACAAATCCAACAAAAAGCATTAGCGCCCTGATGCCTCTGGGCCGGATGGTGCGTGTTATAAATAAACAAAATACAAATACAATGCTTTTTCTTATGACATTTGTAAAGCCAAGCAACAACTTCAATCTCTTGTACACTCAAAGCATCATTCTTATAGGGCTTCTACTAACACACCGTCCTCTTCAACATGGGAGCATTTCAGCGACAGGGTCAAAATAAAGAGAAAACTTTGCGTCAAGAGTCTGCATGTTTCCTAACATTTCCAAGGAGTATTTCAAAGACCTTTCCAAACTCACTTCACCATCTGCCTGTTCTTCCTCGCTCCACATTCCAATACATTATATGAGGAACTGTCCTCTTTTTTAATTGATTAAATAAGCCATCTGCCTAGACATTTCTGCCACAAAGATCACACACTTACCCTCTTCATATGGAGCTTGCACCACACTCCTTTCATCTTTCAGCCTCATTTCTCAAGCCATACCCCTAAAACGTCTATACTTTGCTTTCAAATGTGGCTCTCCTTCGAATCCCCACTCACATTTTCAAAATTGTCTTTACTAAACTTCCCAAGCAAACTTAATTTCTTACTGCATTCTTCTATTGTCACTGGAGCCACACCCTTGTGTTTTTAAAAAAGGCCATGGCCACTCTCCTCCTTAAACAATCCTCTCTCGACCCTTCCAGCCCAAAAAACTGCAGTCCAATCTCCAACCTTCCCTCACTGTTCAACATTTTGGAGAATATCTCACCCAATGACTTGAACACAACCAATCTATTGACAACTGCCAAAGCTTGCTTCAACACAAAGTTGTAATCACCTCTATATCAGACAGCATACATCACAGTGCAGCTGCCGGCATCATCAACACCCTCATTCTGCATTATTTGACATTGTCAATGGTCACATTACCCTTTACAGGCTCCACCCCTCTGGAATCCAAGGCTCTTCTCTTCTCATTTTTCTTATCCAAACCTGAAGACTTCTCCTGAAGGTCCTCGGGGCTCCATAAAACAGACTCCATATTCCTGACATGCACATCACATTGGCCAACTGTATACTTTATGGCATGTTTTATCCTTGTGGATTTTATTTTTAATTTTGTTGTTTTTCTACAATTGATCAGACAATTGAAAACTTCTTTTCACATAATTCATCACTGGTTATAACACATTTTACAAAAAGACGAATTTCACCACATACAAACATCACATATCACAACATAAACCATCCAGTAAGTATAAATTCCTAATGGGCAAAGGTACTATTCCCATGAGGAAAGCTTTCCATAGTGCCTATGTGCTAAAAGTAACTGGATTCAAAAAGAAATCCCGAGGGGCCTAGCATGCCTATTCTACAGGTCCCACTCTATCAGGGTCTTATGTTTACCCTATGCTCCATATCTGACATCACACTACCTTGTCTGGATCTGTTTTAATCCTGCCTGCTTATCGTATTCATCTGTCCCTCCATGAAGACCCTCAACCTCTAGAATGTATTTCCAGATCAGTTACCCGGGTATCCTCAATTTTCTTGCAGTAATGCGCACTCTGAAATGAAGTGTGGAAATGCTGATGAAATAGATATGTATCTCCTTTCGCTACTATTAAATAGTAATGGTAGTGAGTAAAGGTGTCCAACTGCCTACCTCTGTGCACGAATGGGGAGGAGTCCCTGTTGCAGTATGTCGAACTGAATTACCTCCTACCTTCGATGATCTAATGCATCCATGATCAACTCCATCTGCCTCATTTTAATTCATGCACTGATGACAACATATCCTTCTCAGTCAGAATAAGAATCACTAGTGTGCATGAGTGAGCATTGTATTAACTATACCAATATGTTACCCATCCATAACTGCATGTGTGATAACTGGCTCAAGCTCAACAACAATATTCTTATTACCAAAAGTCTCCATGTCTGTGAGCCCCATCTGGCTCTTCTCTGACTCTCCTTCCCCTAAACTATCTGTCAACAGTATTGACCCATCTCTTTCTCCCAAAGTGAACTCTGCGGTCAGGTGCTGATTCTTCCCTCTATGCATCCTTGAGACAGTCAAGCATGTCTTCTCCTTCAAGAACAAGTTGCCCATGTTTAATGTTCTCAGCTGTTCTAGACATGACCATGGGAGCACAATCTTCCCTGTTTTCCATAACCATATACCTCAGCACATTCAGAATGTAGCACGCCATCTCCTCCACAGCTTCAGGAGCCTCAATCACATGAGCTTTGTGCTCACATTGTTTCACTGGCTCCCCAACACTTGCTCTTTGCTCCACAGTCATCTTCTCAAAGTACCAGCATAACCACGATCCTCCACTCCCCATCTGTCCACCTACTCTTGAATCCCCACTTCATAAGAACTCTTTCAGGGGAACAGGCCTTTGTCATATCCGCCTTTCCACGTTTGAACTTACTCTTTCATCAAATGCACTCCATCCAGGATCATCAGGCCTTCCACAAAGCCTCAATGGCTTGAATCTTCAAGAAATAATAGCTTCTCTACCATCTGGATTTGCTGCAAGAGACCACTATGATTTAATAATAATCCTTCCATTTCATATTCGAACAGTTTAAGCTCTGGCATTACAATCAATGTGATGCAATTTGGTATACGTTAAATCTCTCCCAACTTGCAAGACAAATTCAAATAATCAATTTAGATTTTTTTGCAAATAAAGATGTGATCACCATCAGTTCATGTCAAATGCACACACATCAAAACGTCAGGAGTGGAATTTCATGAACATTTCGTCAGTGCAAGTGCAACTAGCACCAGGGCAAATATTATACCATTGAAGAAAAAAATATTATTCCAACACATTTATGCACCAAGGCAATATTTGCTTCGGCCCAGTCCTTAGTCATGCTACAAAAATGTATTAAACACATACGTTTTTGCACTGGGCAATTATTTTACTTGAATCGGGGTAAAGTTTGATAATATAGTCCCAGAACGCTACATCTCTCCACCAACTTGTATGGCATAGTCACATCCATGAAATCCTTGCGCTAAGGACAAACAATGTTCTCCATAGAGTGCAGACACCTCAATTGTGCTAGACAAAAACCACCTAGCAAAGCACTTGCATGCATCAACCTAGTGCTTCTGAACTTAAAGCACCAACAAATTAACTAAGCTATCCTACATCTTCCCTCTGTTCCCTCGTCTAATCAAACCCAACACACTCTTTTTCAGATCCCATATTTCCAAGGGCAACATGATATACCCAATAACATAACATAGCATACTAATTAATAGAAAACAAATAGCAGATGAGCGCTGATTAATTTCCATAACACTGCAGGACCTAAATCAACTACTAATGCGCAGGGGCTCTAAATGGAGGCAAACCATATTGGACGCCAAACGTAGACACAATATGCACAATTAATTGGCTAAATCTAAATGGATCTAGTGCTGGCATTTTTTGACGTTAAGTGAATAGACCACCTTCAAGTGAGAGGACTTGGAGGTTTCTCCTAATGAGACCTAAATAAGAAAAAACATGTACATATTTCACAAATGCAGATGTTAGAGTCCTGCATCAAACTGTGAAGTGTCTTATTATAACAAAACATTTGCCTAAACTGTGCTTCTCCATCAGACACGATTCCTCTAGATTATAGATCACATTGCCCCCTGGCTATGTACAGCAATTATTCGATGATGTTCGACTGGCTTTATACCAGCAGAACTGAAGCCATTTTAGGTTATTCCTTTACTTAAAAAGCCTTCTCATGATTCTTCCATTTTAGCTAACTTTTATCATATTTCTTTGCTTCCATTCATAATGAAATTTATTGAATCTCTGATCTCTCGACTTCTCACATCTTTTCTGGAGCACTAACATTTCCTGGATCCGTTTGAATCAGGATTTCACACTGGGCAGGACATGGAAATTGTCCTTGTCTTGGTTATGGATAACCTGAAAAGACTGGTGGATTCAGGATTCAGGGTAAGGGGAGGGTAAGGGGGGATGGTTTGGGGGGGGGGCAGGGACCATGATTCTGTTGGACCTCTCACCAGCTTTTGATATTGTGGATCACGTCACCCTGCTGCACCGTCCCTCTCATGCTGGCCTTTCTGATTAGGTTCTTTCCTGGCTTGCTTCATTTCTGAAAGACAGGTCACAAAACCTTTCTCTTGGACCATTCTTCTCTCACATTAATAAACTGTTTTGTGGTGTCCCTCAGGGCTCCGTCTTGTCCCTGGCACTTTTTAATATCTATGTTCAGCCTCTTTTGCTCCTCATCCAATCTCACTGCTTCCGATCAAACGCCTACGCTGATGACACTCAAATCATCGTCTGGCTGGATCTTGCCAAGCTGGACGCTGTGTCTCAGTTACGGGGGTGTCTGGCAGCTGTGGGTAACTGGGTGGGGAGAAACTGGCTGAAACTTAATGGGGACAAGTCAGAGATCCTGGTGGTGGGTCCTTCTCCTTCTCCTTGTGCTTCTTCTCTTTCTTCTCTGCCTTCATCACGTTGGTCTTCTGCTTGTTGGCCCGCAGAGCTTGGTTCTTGCCCACTACCTGTTGCCTCAGTCAGGAACCTAGTGGTTTCGTTCTCTGAGGTTCTTTCAGCTGCAGTTCAAGTCAGTTCGAAATGTGAAGCTGGTTATTTCCAGCTTAGGGTGTTAACAAAGTTCTGCATTTTCTCCCTGAGAAACTTCGCCCCTTGGTGGCATCTTCTCCGGTGTTAGGCCGGCTTGTTTATTGTAATTCCTTGTTCATGGATCAAACAGCTTACTGTCATGATGCCCGCTCCCGGGGAGCCGGTTCAAGCCCTGCATCCCCGAAAGCGGACATCCAGTCCCCAAGGAAGGACCCAGCAACCCCATATAGGGGCCCTTTGGACAGTGTCCTGGTGCCTATGGCGCCAGGCTCATAAAAGACATCAGTCCTGGCGCCATAGGCACCAGGCTCATTATGGGAGTGCTTGGGTGCACTTACCTGATGCAGACCATGCTGCAGGATCCCGGCCTCGTTGAGGCCTGAAAGGAACTACTTTACCTGTGGGACTAATTTACCATCCGGGCGTGGTCGGGGAAGAATACATACCTGATTGGAGGAAGGATACATACCTGGAACTTCTTCCAAGGCTATTTAAACCCCACCCGAACAGCCAAACGTGCTTCGCGTTGTTCTGCATCTAGCAGCTGGACGCTCTCCGTGTCTGCTCCTGCATCCTGACTTCTGCCACGCCTGCCAGCATCCTGGATCACCTGCAAAGGAAGAGAAGAAGAGAACAGAAGAAGGAAAAGTCCTTACCTGCTAAATCCACATCCCGGAGACATCTTGCCGACAATCCTGAAAAGGAAGACTTTTATTTAAAAGCTCATCGCGTCGATCGCTGCAGCGCCGCATTCCACTCACCTTTACAGGGCGCCTCCATGTTCAGCAGCGATCATCCGGATTCGCAGTCACGCCCCAGCGCTTAGGGAGAAAAAGACCAGAACAAAAGGTGAGAGAGAGAAGGGAATAAGGAAAGCTAAATCTCCATGTTAAGACTTAGCTGTTGATTCATTCCCTCTTCATTTCGGGTCCACGCCGCATCCTGGCATTTCCGGCCTCGGCCCCTAACGGGAAAAAGAGACATCAGCGTTAATGAGCGAATGAAAAGACATTACCAAAAAACGCTCATTAAAGACTTACCTGATTTCTACAAGGATTTCACCTCTCACCTCGGGTCGGTGCCTGTTCCCCGGCATTCCGTACCCCGGCCCCTATAGGGAAAAAGACACTAGCATTAGTACATTAATGCATGGACACAAGGGGAACCTCTTATCAAAAAACTTACCTGGAAACAAGCAAGTTTGGTTCTCACCAATCCGAAAATCCAGTGAAGTAACTGGATACCAACGCGCCCCTGCATCAGAAACAGATGGAGAGCTCGTCCTTCCAGACCCTAAGGTGAGACGCTACGAGGAATCACAGAAGGGTTTCGAGGAGGGTGAGAGGGGAAAGTGGGAGGCCGATTGCATTACCCCGCAGACAGTTAATCCCCTATTTTTGCCTACAGAAGGATACTTCTGCGAGCCAGACAAGCCAGATTTGGGGTCCGGTCCAGTCCGTCTTCCGAACCCTGCGCATCACCTTAGAAGAGGTCACAGCAGCGCGAACCAGGCCATCGCCTCTGTGGGAGTCAGGTGAGCGTCACACTTACATCATTCACCGGCTCCAGCTGCTTCAAAATTCAGCAGCTCGCGTGGCTACTAACATTGCCAATGGGTGGCATATTTCCCCAGCCTGCGTTCATTCCACTGGCTACCTATTCAGAAGCAGATTATCTTTAAATCCCTCTGCATTGTTCAGCAAACCTTCGATGGAGTAGGACCAGAATTTCTCCAGGAGAAGTTCCAACACTATCAGCCTGGCCATTGATTAAAATCTGGGAATGCCCAACTTCTAGTCATTCCCCGGTTTCGTCGTGCTCGGATGGGCAGCCGATACTTTTCGGTTGCAGCAGCCAAGCTATGGAACGTCTTGCCATTACGCATCCGGGCTCCTGCCGACCATATTGGCTTTCGCCATCTCTTAAATACCTTTTTGTTCTAGGTCCATGCATCTGATGTCCTCCCAGTACCATGATTTATCTAGCATACGTGCGCTTTATAAAAACTAATAACATAAAGTAACATGCCATTGTCCTATTTGGTTTGTCAGGCCCAAAACACGTTTTTGTTTTACAGAAGTATTTTCCTTAAAAATGGCTTACGGCTGCTATTCCCTT
The DNA here is from genome assembly GCF_040938575.1 of Ambystoma mexicanum. Lineage (NCBI taxonomy): Eukaryota > Metazoa > Chordata > Amphibia > Caudata > Ambystomatidae > Ambystoma > Ambystoma mexicanum. The sequence continues at coordinate 1,290,929,866 of NC_090937.1, forward strand.
CAGTGTGCCATGCCTGCCTCTTTACATGCATACTGATAAACCTGCTTGGAAAACTCTGTGAAATCATCATTAAATATTCAAGGTCTCTGCTTCTAAATGGGCATACCATAACTTTCAACTGGTGCCAGCTCTCTTCATTGTTCACAGGAGATGTGATGGTGGAGACCCTGACCATCTGGTGGCACCATGCAGTCAATGTTAAAAGACAGCTCTCACAAGCTAGTTTCAAACATTTAGTATTTAGGCACAAGATATTTTATCAGTGTCCAGGAAGATGTAGGTAAACATTAGCAAAGCAGAAGAAAAGCCTGTATATCTAAAAAGACAATATTTACAAATACCAGGCGAAAGGGACACAGTGTGGCTGACAGAAAAAGACTAACGATGATAAGGATGTAATTATGGCATTTTCCTAATTATTTGAACAATCTTTGAAACATTGGAACACAGCATTCCATCAAAAGTGGAGTGATGGGCAGGATACAGAAATAATATTCTATGAAAGAAACAAACAAACACAAAAAAGGAGGCAGTGTTATTTATTGTAAATGCAAAGGTTGCACCAAACAATTTTTTTATTGATTAAATGGAATTCGGTAGTATTCATACACAGTTGATGCAGTATGTGTTTAGTTGTGTTTGAAAGGTTTTTACGAAAATACAATGATTAAACAAAGATGCAACTTGTATCCAATTTTAAATTATTGTGTGCAAAGTAGCATAGTTACAATGTTTTTTGTGGGTGCCTCCGATTATCCATCAGAGCTGGAAGTAGCAAGTTCAATGATTTCATAATGATGTCAATAATAATAGCTTCATGTCTTCTGAGGGGGGGTTACAAGAAGGCGGGAGTATTCGTTGTTGGTACAGACATGTTCTAATCCAGTTGATTCCATTTGGGGTCTACAACCTTTTGCTTTGGCCGTCTGTTGGACTACAACTCTCATTCACCTTATCCAGCAGTGTCAATGTTGAGGGACCATCGAAATTGTAGTTCAAAACATCAAGAGACCAACAGGTTGCAGATTCCAGAGTCTATAGCAAGGAGCAGTAAACTCTGTACTGTTCTGTTGAAGGCAAGCGTCTTTGTTCTCTGCAAATACATTGGACACTATTTTACTAATCGTTTTCGAATGGGGTTTTCACATAGAAAAGGCGTATGTAAATCAGGGCCAAAGTCTGGTGACTATACGTGTCAGGTAAAGGAAATAACTGCATGCATCAATCAATTAATTCAAAGGCAGTATTTCAAGGTGTTCTATCAAAGCATACACAACGAAACTACAACTTCCAGTTGAACACAAGACAAGTGATCAGAATAAAAACTAATATGACAGAAAATAAAATCAAAACTGTATATAGTCCTGTGAAAAGGACTGCCAAAGTGCACAAATACTGCTAAACATGCTTTGAAAAGGTATATGACAATTATTGCATTTCCCCCTCTCATTTATCATTCACATGATCCCCAATGAAACATTCTCGGATAACCCTTGTTTACCTATAATTGTGCGCAATGCCCAATTTACTGCTCAATATGAGACTGGCAAAATACAAACAAGAGCAGGCATGTATTGCTTAACACTTCCAAATATTAACAGAAGTAGTAGGCTGTTTCTTCTGATCAGCATACAGGCCTTCGACTATGTACAAAATCAGTTCTTAACTATTTACCTTGATGAAACTAAGAGCAGATTCAGTCTGGCTTTTATTGTCTAGACATACTCATGTAGCTTGGCCATCCAATTCAAATATTTAGCACAGCATTGTTGCAGAACCAATCCAATATACATTGGACTCATCAGGTTTTTTTCAGTTTAAGTTGCTCCACTTATTTTTACGCTGAATCAACACGTTTATCCAGAAACACACTTTTTACACATTGTATCTGTCTTTTTTGCATGCGTTATCTGCTGTGCCAGTGATGTCACTCATAATGCCATAAGTGATGTCACATGTGATATCATCAGTGAAGTAATTTGTGATGTCATCAGTGTTCTTAGGGGCAGCGCAATGGGTGCATCATAGTTTAGGTGGTACAGCTCCAGCACCTGCCGAGTTTCTTGGGGTTTGTGGTCTTACATCAGCACCTTAATGTCACTTCAACAATGTTTTTTTTCAGCGAATGTCAAGGGGTTTGTTCCATCAGAATGTTGCAGTCGCTTCAAGTAAACTTTTTTACTGAATTGCAAGTGTTTTGTTGCACTGAACTTATTCACCGTAATTAAAGTTTTTTCACTGAATTTCAAGGGTTTTGTTATGCTGTCGCTATGTCTTTTTTACTGATTACATACCAGATGCCATATCATTTGTTATCAGTATTTACTCTTAAGATACACAACATTGGTTTATCAACTATTTCTTAATTTGTATGGGTCTACTAGATAAGAAGGGATTAGTAATGCTGTACTGTAACAAGGAAGAGCGAGGTGGGGTTATTGGGATACTGTAATGAGGAAGACTTAAAATGTGTAATTGGCGACTGTGACAAAGAAGTGTGATGTGGGTAGCTAGGAACTGTAATGAGGAAAAGCAAGAGGTGCTTAGTGGGGTACTGTTGTTAGTGTGGACGTTTGAGGTACCAATGTGAGAAAAAGGTTTACGTTGCACAAGTTGTACTAAATCATGATGCAGCTGGAGAAGATGCAATGTTGCAAGTACATTTTTGTTTTTGTGTCGTTACATATATTGGAATAAGTGTTACCTAGTGTGCAGTTTTGGATACATTTTAGATTTGCAATAGGTAGCAACATAATTAGCAGCAGCATGGATACACTGTTATTGTGCGATGTACAACTTGTAGCACTTATAGGCACGTTTTTTTGAAGAGGGGAAATACATTTTCAACAGTGTACAAGCAGGGATTTGACAATGGTTTAAATTGCAGACATATTTTAGGACATTGGTTTCCATAGGGTTCAGTATGTGTACATGGAGACATCACTGAGTGTGGTTTTCGCTAATTTGGGGTTTTCGTGAGCCATATAGTCTTTGGGTTGCAGGAATGGTTTTCACATAGCTTGGAGAGCTGGATGACCGATATCGTCGAAGGGGGTAATTAGCAAACCGCATTTGGGAAGCTGGTGATAGCATCACACAGGGCTGAAGGTGAGATCAGAATAAAAGGCCATCTGATTGGGTTTAATGGCCGGATTGGATTGTAGAAACAAGTGGCAATCCTGCTGAGAGCACATAGGCTTGTTGTTACATGGTCGGTTGAATTGGGTGTTAGTTAATAAAACACCTGTGATGGGTGCTTTAAGGGCAGAGCTGGTCCACTCTTTTATGGGATGTATAGGGGAGGTTATGAGCTAAAGAATTTGTGCAACATATTCTTTGTGTAGTGTAGTACATGGGTTACTAACGTTTAGTATTGGCGACAAAGGGTGGTGACATTCGTTACTAACAGTTACTATAGGGCTGAAATGAGTGGGCTAGATTTGTTAGGCCACAGGCTCTGGATGTACTAATAGCGTAGTAAGTGCATAAACACTTTCACTGATCATCTCCAATTTCAGAAAGCAATGCAAAATTGAAAGATGAACATCAGTGCTTCGCAAAGGTAGAGTGTGCAGTGTAACAGTGTGATGAGCCTTGAGAATAAACGTTAATTGTGCAGAGCAGGAAGAGAGGAAGGATGATGCAATATTATTGGGAGGTTGTGTTATGCAGAATACTGTCCAAAGGTAATTTAAGCCAGGTGCTAGAACATTACACAAGCTAAATCAGAGGGGGACAGGATGGGTGCTGGAAGGTTCTGGCACGTCGCGTGACAGATGACAGATGACACCAAAGAAGAGGCTAGATAAATGGTAAAGTAAAATGTATGGAGACATAGGATAAGAGGCAATTTCCACTGAGAGGTTTAAAATAGATAAAAAGGAAGGAGTTTTTATTTCTTTTGCCTGGGAGTTGCCTGGTGAGAGAGAGCGTCTGCTGGCTGGCTGAAAGGAGATGGCTGTCCTGCGTAGCTGGCTCTGGAGCTTTCTCGGCTGGTATGGAGAACGGTATAGCTGCAGGGGGAGTTCTTGAAGCCTTCATTAAAATGTGGAGCAGTGTCCTGGCAGAAACTGGCTGAATCATACTTGACTGCAAGAAGGGCCTGTTGAGCCAAGGGCAAGATGAACATTCTGAAAAGCAGAGCGCTCAGTGTGAGTATAAATAGGTCAACAACCAATTTGGACTCCCTTCTGCCTGGTTTTTAAATTGGCAAGGTGTCCGACTGGACATGGAAGGCAGAACCTTTTTAATACTTCTGGTATCAAAGAATTAACAAAGTAGGCAGAATCCAAAGTATTAGCTGGGGGTTTCTTTATTCACACAGAGGGGATCAGAATCTCATAATCATCAATCTCATCATCTCATAATCCTGCTTCTAATCCAACATTAGGCAAGGGCAGGGGAGTAAATACGAGCTGAAACTGTATTCATATTGTATTATTTTCATAGCACAAGACCTACACCCGCTAGATAAGAACAATGAAATGTTATACTATTCTACTGTGTGTAATGTATTTTTGACCCAAATGCAAAATGCTCCTTTCTGTAACCAAGTTAATAAAAAGTAACAGCGATGTGATGCCCTGGGGCTGTTTGTGCGCTATACAAATGTAATAAATAAATAAATAAATAGCCAAAGAGTGGCAGTTGGGATGTCTCAGGTTAGAGGGAAACTCATTTGAATTGCTATGCTGAGCCAATGTGACATGCTTATTGATGCAGTTTGTTTCCTTATATTCTCACATGTGTCCAATGCAAAATGCTTTCTGATGCAGAATGTGTTTTTCTGGCTGATGAAACTGAACATTTATATAAACATAGCTAACTGTGAAAGTATGCAGTATTCTTTATTATGTCTAGTTCTGTTGGGGTTGCATCCAGAGGTAAATGTGCATCTAGGATGAAATGCACGGTACAAAGTCTGTAGGTACCTAGCGAAGATCCTGTGGTATTAAAACAGTGGCAAAAAGAGACATGTCAGTAGGTTTCTTCTACATCACAGTCCAGGTAAAGTTTCTAGACAAATAGGGCAAGTTAACTGTTGAATTGTTTTGAGTTAATAAACCAATTATAATTTAGGATGTCATGACTGATTACAATGAGACCACGTGTAAAGGGGATTGTGTTTAGTAAATGTGTCCAATAGGGTTAGAGAATGTAGTGGGATTAGATTTCTTTATATTAGAGTTAGCCAATGGGATTTTTATGGGATGACTTTGTAACAGAATATGTTTAATTATGTAAATCGTTTCAGTGTGTATAAAAGGTGCAAATGTGTTAAGCATTAGAAGGAACTGTTAGTTTTCAGCTTCAAGAGTCTGACTAAATCCTTCTGGCTGATAGAATGCAATACACTTGCTTTTCTGCTAAAGTGCATTTACTCTCTGTTGGAGCTGTTTTTTTCACATTGAATTGTGAAGTTGCATTCTTACACTGTGATGAGGGAGACTGAGTTGGTATACAAATATATCTTACACATTTTAAACACTGAACTCCTTTTAAAGACTACCTATAAATATGAACCTTTTTTTCAAAAATAAAACCCAGATTGAGATGTACGGGGATGAGGAAGAGGGGTGTGCTGATATGAGATTTAGATTCATCAACAATATCTATGTCTTTAAGTATTGAGATCGAGAATTAATCAAAAAAGGAAAGATATGAAAACACTCTCTGAATCGGGAACCATATAAAATAATGTTTCCGAAGTGTACCTTGTTTCTTTCCTCCACCCAAAACAGATTGAGAAGTGATGAAGTTATGAATTATTCAGAGGATACTCATATGAGAAAAAGTACATTGAGCAACAAGGCAGATCGAGAACCACGTTTATAACCAATGAAATAAAAAAAGCATCTTAATCTTCCAATAACCTTATTTTATGTGAAGGGAAAATATAAACACTACAAATACCATTAACAATTGCAATCTCTTTTAAAAAATGTCAATTAAAACAGAAAATAAAAACACTATTGTGTTTCACTTCACGAGTTGAGCCGCAATATGAGCAACACTAACATTTTACATTCAATTCTCCAGTCGCGATTCATCAGACTATTCATAAAAGGAACAACACAAATATACCATTTGTAGAAATACATATTTGCCACACCTGATCTAACCAAATTGTTACTTAACATGTTAAAAAATCTTTAATAAAAAAGAATAAAAACAGACGGTTTTCTTTTCGAATCGCATTCTGGGGTAAAAAAAATCTGCAAACGGATTGGTCAATGGACACGAGCACGGCATTAAATTCAAGAACTGATTGTTCATAGACACCCAGATCGCAAATCACGTATATACAAATATATATATACTGCAGAAATCCTAACATTTCCTTATTGCTTTAGATACAAATTCAGGGGCACAGCAAACACTTTGGGACTCATTACATGGTAGGCGGTAACCATGGCGCTATTAGCGCCATGGTTGCTGCCGGTATTTTACTGTGTCCGCCTTGGTGGATGGCGGAATTACCGCCCTACTCCAAGGTGAGCGGGGGCGGTAATTCCCCATTCACCAAGGCACTTCCCCATTACCATTTTTGCCTCCATAGGGCATAATGGGAATGGGGAAGGAGCTAATTACGGTACCGCAAATTGCGGTACCGTAATTAGCACCAAGGTCCCTTTGCGGGTCCCGTCCTTAACACCTGGAAAAACCAGGCGTTAAGGGAGGACCCGCAAAGGGACCTCGTAGTAAGGCGGTAAGGGTTTACCGGTACCGGTAAACCCTTACCGCCTACCGTGTAATGAGGCCCATTGTCTTCCAAATTTGCTCAATTGGCACTATTTCCTACCAATTCCTTTTCCCCTTTGTATTTTCTTTTATTGTACGTTGTTTTATGTCTGTTGTTTATAATGGTTTTTGAGTTTTTTATTCCCTTTTAAGTATTTTGAATCATTTTTCTTTCCATTGTTGTTTTTTGTATTTTGTATTTTCTTTGTTTATTTTCTGGAAATGGTGACACAACATCCCCTGGCAACCTCCATCGATGAAGAGATCAACTGTCCCTGAAGACCCAGAAAGACTTTGGGGGTCATTACAAGGTTGGTGGTAAGGGTTTAACGGCGCCGGTAGAGGTGCTGGAGCCGTCAACCCCTTACCGCTGCATTACGAGGTCCTTTAGCCGGTCCCACTAAAGGACCTTCATGCTAACAACGGGCCCATTATTTTTAGCATGGTCCCCACTCCAATTGAGCCCTATGGGGACTCGAATGGGAATGGGGATGTTTTCCCTGAATGGGGAAATACCGTGTCCTCCAAGGTTGGAATGGCCCAGTATTTCCCCATTCAGGTAACCTGGACCTGGTATGCGGTATGGGAGTAGCCATGCCACAAATAGCGGCATGGCTACCTCCAACCTTGTAATGACACCCTTTGAGTGGGTAGAGCAGCCAGCTGCACCCAAGAAGTACAGCCGCAGGTGTTTCACACCTTCCTTCCCTGTGCTGGCAGTACTTCAGGTGCCTAAAGGCCCTCCACTGTCAGCTGTCGAGAAGGTACAGTGCACATTTTGTGGGCAGGTGTGAAGGCCAGGATTCTCCACGGTTCCTGCACAAAGACTGGGCATCACAGCCTTCGTGAACCACCTGATTCCTCATGAAATACCTGATTCATTTCCAATGGCAGCAAGTGGATGAACATTTCAGGAGCATGTTCTGGCAACAGGCAATCTACCTTAGTTGCAATGCCTGCAACCCACCACAGGACTTGCAACGCCACAGGCTGCAGAGGAAGCAGGGCCACCATCACCAGCTGTATCACCTTCTGGACCTCTCCTATCAAATTCTTTTGGTGCCATTGTTGGGAGCATAGAGAAGCAGCTGAATGCCTCTGCAGGAAGACCCGCCCCCATTTTGCCTATATGTTGGAAACTGGAAATTGCGACATGCACCACGCCAGTGATTGTGCCAATTCCACGGAGAGTCTTCAAGAAAAGGTATCCATTGAGAAGACCCTATATGATTTACCCTCGTAGAGATGACAATCTCTTGGAGGAGATCCCTGAAGGAATATGAAGATGAGAGAAAGAGAGGCTGGTGACATCACAAGAAATATGCATGACACGCTGAGAAGAATGGTCGAAGAAGAAGATGCATAGACCTTATAGAATCTGATGACGAAGTAAAGAGGAGTAAACTTTCATATGCAGAATGAAGATTGCTTGCATGAAGAGCAAGCCATTTTATAAATGTACAGATGCAGCAATGCAAGTATACTAAGGGCCTCATTACAAGCCTGGCGCTAGCCGTGCCTGTAAAACAGGCACAGTTGCCTTCCAAGTTGCATTTTTTCTGGCGCCCAGAAATCGGCAATTACTGAGTCATTTGGCCTTGCTGGACCCAGTATTTGCCCATTCCTGGGCGCCAGAAAAAATTCTGCCCCATTCCCGTTTGGCCCCATAGAGCTCAATGGGAATGGGGAAGCCGGAAGCACAGGCACCGTTATCAACAGTGCCTGTGCATCCGAAATTCTGACCTCGCGGGTGCCTTGCATTCGGCCAGGTCAGACCTGGCGCAATGAATGGCACCCACGAGCACAACTCGGAGTTTGCCAGTCCGGATACAACGGTACCGGCAAGCTTACTGATACCGTTGTATCTGGACCAGCGAACTCGTAATGAGGCCCTAAGTGATCTTATATGCTAGATAAACGTAGTGAATAGACTGCAGTAGTGCTGCCATTATATAGAATTCTGGACACTGGTGTCACATATTTAGTAAGCTCAGACCCCTGAAGAAAGAAGGATCGAAAAGCTGTGTTGCAGTAAGAAAGCAGCTGAAGATCGAGGAAAGGCCTGAAATAGCTTTCTGGCCTGGTGTCAAAGATTGGAGTCGCCAAGAACCGGTTATCTATCCTTGAAGAACAGTGAACGCGAAAACCTAAATCAGCCCTTGTTAAGGTGCAAGAAAGAACACCATGGCCCCCATTACAAGTCAGGCGGTGGACCATGGTGCTACTAGCACCATGGTCCATGACGGATTCCGCCATGGTGGATGGAAGAATTACCGCCCCATTCCAAGGTGAGTGGGGCGGTAATTCCCCATTCACCATTTGCCCTTCCCCATTCCCATTTTTGCCCCATAGGGCATAATGGGGATGGGGAAGGCGCTAATTACGGCACCGTAAATTACGCTGCTGTAATTAGCACCAAGGTCGCTTAGCGCCTTGGACTTTAACGCCTGCAAAAAGCAGGCGTTAAAGTGTGAATCAGGCGTTAAGGGTTTAACGGCGCCAACGCTCTTTACGGCGCCGTTAACCCCTTAACGCCTGACTTGTAATGAGGGCCCATGAGTGCAAGTTTATAAATTCAAGACAATTAAAAGCTGCAAAACAGGCCGAAATACGGTCTCCTGTCATGTGAGTCAAGGATGGAAATAGGAGTTGGGCATACAAACCTGAACTACGATAAGAGTGTGCTTATACACCCTTTTATTCTCAGGAGCAGTGATACTTTGCAAGGACAAGTTCAAAGACAATCTGAATGGCAGACAGCATGGACGATGAGAGATGTTGGGCTAATTGGGTGGGGCGACACGGTCAAGTCCACCCACTGGCACCTGGGGTACCAGCTTACTTGCTGCTAGTGAATTGAAATTTCCAGAAGGGTACAAGCGTTCCAACCAATAGTAGAGGGCCATATAATGAAGGGCCTCATAGTTTGATAGCCAATGGTTTATCGTGTATCTAGTAACTGATGAAGATGACTTGCACTAGGGGTGGGCATAAGTTGTCCACCTGACAGTAGAGACCCAATGACAACCCAATCCCTTAAAGACGGTATACTTAGATGTTCCCCTTAAGCCAATCATAATCCCCCGTAGGTTTTCTTAGTTTGCCACATAGTGTGACATCATGTATGACACATTTTTAGAATATAAATGTTGTTTTTTATTAAATGTTTAGAGAACATAAGCAAACGTCAAAAGATGTCTATTGTAACTCCCTGTTTCAGACAATTGAAAATAAAACAGCTGGAGGAGACATTTTCCTAACTTCCTGAGTCGGTCTTATTATTTGGTGTAAGAATTATTCTCCATCCCCATCCGTGTATGATGTGTTACTGAGGGTGGGTCCACGTGGTAGCAGAGGATGGTTCAGACCCATCGACCTGTTGACTCCAGAGTTTCAGACAATCGGACATCCTCCACCATCAAGCCGGAAGACCGCAGGGTTTCCTGTGGAGAGCAGCCGAATAGAAAAACTTGCAAGTAGAATCGAGACGGTGGGCAGGTTCCTCTTTGATGAACTCCCTACCTGGTTTCCACATGCGCTTTGCAGACAGAGGAGGATACGATACCGAAGGCTTGAGCTGAATGAGCAAATGGTGAGTAGACTAAGGGGCATGGCAAACTGAGGGGATGGGGTTGTGATTATTTAAAAAGTAACAAAAGTAACAGGCATAACAGGAGTAACAGGAAATATTATGTAAAAAGAGAGATAAGGAGATAAGAAGGCCCGAGAGTTGTAGCCCAAGGGGTTTTAGAAGAGATTGTCTCATACTCCAATCAGAATAAAATAGGCTATGTGTAGGACAGGTCCGCATAAAGTGACAATCTAAACTCTGTAATTCAGGGTATTAATTAGAGGCAGAGAAGAGGGGTGATCACATAGGTTTTTATGCAAAGAGTCAATTTATATGTCTGTTTATGTATTTGTGTTGAATTAAGGTGTTGAGGAGTGACACAATCTGTTGTGTGAGAATCGAAACCAAGTTAAAAAGCTATACTATCTATCTAGGGAAGTGGTTGGTACTAATCCAGAAGTAGGCAGAGTAAATTGGAGAGCTAAAGGTTTTGAGCAGTGATAGTTGGAGCACACTCATATTTATTGATTTAAGAATCAAAAGGTGGCAAAGGTATTTTGCTAACACTGGTATTGACAGTCATTTGAGACTTGTCACAATGGGAGACATTACTCCCCTGATGCATTTATGTAAGACATTGCCAAAACACATGCCCAAGCTCAAACAATAAAGTGCTGAATTGGTGAAAGGCATGACAGATAAGATGTTCATGCCATAGCCACAAGGGGGATCACTGTCGAAAGCAGTATTGCAACACATGACCACATATTTGCACGCTGCATACACAGGAAAGAAGTTAGAGAAACTATTTGCGATTTTAGAGCTTTGGAAGAAGTACCAGGAAGAGAGGGAAAATCCACAACCTGAAGAGTGGATGCTTAATCAGTGTAAGGAGGAAGGTGTTGAGCCCTGAGCCCCCTTTAACTCGCCGGAAGTAAACAGCGATAGAATGGAAGAAATGGGATTTAAAGGAACTGAAAGCGAGACTGGGTATAATAATCTGGTATACAAACTGCTTGCTCATAGCAGGGACGACAGAACAGAGGAGATCTCTAAGATCTTTCAGGACAAAGACCAGAAAAGTGAGAGATCGAATATTTCAACAGAGGTAGAATGAGAGATTAAGAAACGGAAAGGAGAGAAGGATAAAGTTGACGCGGCAATGCTCATACAGAATGAATGGATGGGAAGACAGATATTGCTTAAGCTAGATAGGAAAAGCATAGAGGAAGTAAGGCAAAGAGAAGATCAGGAGGAACAGGATAGAAAAGACAGGGAACGAGAAAAGATATTAAAGGAAGATATTAAAGGAAGATGAGCATAAAAGGAAGAGCAGACAGCTGCGAGAACAGATGTATCATGAGGAGAAACAAAAGAAAGAAGAAATGGCAGAGGAGCAAAGGAAGCATGACAACAGGCAGAGAGCAATAGAAGAACGGGATAGGCAAGAAAGGAAAAGATAAAACAAGGAAGCACAAACAATAAAATACAAAAGAATACAGAGACAAAGAGAAGAGGAACAAAGGAGAGCAGGGCAAAGAGAGAGGAGATAAGACAAGAAGAGGAGAGAGTTAGATGGGAGGCGAGAAAGCGAAGAGAATGAGATGAAGAACTAGACCGTAAGGGAAGAAAGTGGGAGCGCGATATTAACCTCATTCAAAAGGAGCTAATGGAGCCAAGTCTAGCAGTACAATGGGGCAGTACAAAGGAGTTCCTCCCGTTACATGGAGCAACGTCAGGGCCATCTAGAGTAGCTGTAGAAGAGAACTTTGATATAGGAAGCATTGAGACAGGCTCAATAAAGCCTATCTATAATTAAGGGAAGGTAGTGAATCAGGAAGCCGAGGGGGGGGAGATCACACGCTGGTCTACCAATCATGAAGTGAAGAGGAAAATATTTTCCGCCTCGAGCATAGAGCCTTATCCGGACTGACCTTTGATAGGGATGAAGGGGATGAGAGTCACACTAGTTGGGGACTATATATGTCAGACGAAGAAAGGGAATCCTTCCATGGGGATGCGAGAGGAGGTGCATGCGCCCCCGAAGGAAGTCTGCAGGCAGACAAGAAAGTAAGATGGTCTGATCTAGAGCAACCAAAGGATAGAACACCAGATCCCATCCCATAGCATACCAAGAGCGTCCCAAAGGATGATCATATAGTGAGAAGGGCGAATCACCACCATATGTGAGCAGGTTAAGTTCATTGCCAGTGAGGAGGTGGTCAGGAATCATTGTTTCTACTATGGATAGGCAGACGATGGGAGCCGATTGTGGGTTAGGGTTAACACAGTTTCCCTTAATGGAAAAAAGGGGGAGCAAGACCAGAGTATATTCCATGCCGCAGATGGATAGGGATAATTTAAAATGAAAACTCCCGAGTTTGACATCGGGTGTGGGAAATTGGATTTATGAATTGGAAAAAATTACTGGAGGAAACACGCTGGCCATAGGGGAGATTAAGGGTCTCTTAGCAGCCATTCTTGGGAAAAGAGCTGATGACATATGGAAGAGAGCAGGCTATTTGAGTGTGACAGCACAGAACACAGTTCACAATGAAGCACTGTTTAATAATTGTAGAGCAGATGTCTGGAGAGCTCTCAGGGTACACTATACTGACACGTCAGACATGGGTGCAATTATGACACGTAAGATGAAAGAAGATGGAGATCCTCTTGCTTACATTCAGGACATTCAAGAGTGCTGGACTCTTGAAATGAGAGAACCATGGGAAAAAACTGTGGCATTATTTTACCACATTCTATGTCAGGGGTTTCCCAAGCAAGTGCAGAGGCAAATGAAAAAGCAAGTGGGAATGGAAGCAAAGCCCTTGGCAGAAATACAGTTGACAATAGTGCATCACTGCTGGTTGTTTGGGCGGTATTGACAAACGGAGAAAGACTGGTAGTACAGCAAGCAACGGTTACATTGCAGGCAAATAATTAGTGCCAGATGGACCAAGGAGGAAATGGGTTTGTTCCACGTGGTATAGGCATGGGATACAGAGGAAGGGGTGGATTCCAAAACAATCAAGGTGGGTTTCAGAATGCACAGAATGGGAATCAGAATGTGCAAGGGGGATTTAATCAAGTGGCACTAGTTAGAAGAGCTCCTCCTGTATGTTGGACTTGTGGGATGACAGGGTGCATTGTGCACGCATGTGGGAGCCAAGGGTACGTACAGAATGGTCAATTCTCAAGAGGGGGGACAGGTTATCCTGCAGCATATATCTCACAAGTTAGGGAAGGGTTTCGATCAAGATCAGATAGTTAATCAGACACAGAAAATATCGTCCCAAGATATTGATTTTCCATAGGACTCTGCAACTGAATAGCAAGATATATTTGCCCACACTTAGAAGAAATCTGGCATCCGAGTAATTAGGACCAGAACTATTGCCCTTACGAGTTCCTACTTTGCCTGCCTTGTTGTGAGGTTGTGTAAACAGCGGATACGTTGTCTGACTAGTGCTGTACCGAAATGAGCCATGTGTCCTGAATAAGGCACCATAACTAACTAACGGTTAACACGCGAGTACAGTGTAACACAGACTGAGAGCCGAAACACATGTCGACAATCTGAATAAGAAAACTACAGAGGATCACTTATTCTGTGCTCTTCAGAATAGAAAAGACAGCATTTACACCAATGTGTCTTGATAACATGGTAGAGATATGGCCAGCTTACTAACCTCCAGTCACAAAGTTATTTCTGTGTGTGCCAATTTGTTGTACCCATTATGTCTTGTAATTAGCATATAAGTTTTCAAAGCACTATATGTATATGAAAATGAGTATATATGATTTTGACAACTGTGTTTTTCTTATTGATAAAGCCGTTTCTTAAGGCTTTTTCATGTACACTATTAATAAAATTGTTTTTGGAATACAAAAACAAATGAGTAACATGATAGTCTCACAAACTGGAAGCACAAGCAATAGCTGACGGTTAAATCATCCTGGAAAGGTGAGCATTTAGTGCCATTTACAAAGTAAGGGAGGGGTAACCAGTCTCCTATAGATTTTTGGTGTTTAAACTATTCCGCACTCGAGTCTGGTCTCCTGACAAAAAATACATTAGTGCAAGGACTCAATAGACAATCACCTTTGTAACTGAGCCAGTGGCAGAGGGCGAGCATGTGCATGGCTGCGCAAATTATGTAGACATTTGGAGAAAAGATACATCAGCAGCTTCATTAGTATCCTATAAACAGGCTGCAAAAGCCTATACGCTATTTTTCAGGCAAAAGCAGAACATTTATTTTAACAAGAGAATCCAACAATCCAAGTCGCAATACAAAGAAATCTTTTCAATCCTCCAAGAATTAAAAAATCCTCGAGCTAGCCCCATAGCTCAAGTGAGTAACGCTTGGTATCAAGAAATATGATAAAGACTGGAGGGGGGTTCCTGTACTCCTGCTCTCTATATGGCAGTGGAGAGGCACAGAGGACCGCAGCCAAGATTCTCTATTATTGGTAAACGTGGGCGAGCAATCAAGGCCTAGCTTCTCAGGAGGTGATGCAGCTGGTTCTTAAGTACAGTGTAGTCCCCAAGCACCCACAAAGGAATGTCCACACACTGTATTAGTGAAAACACAGTCTTTATATAATTAGGTCCAAGGTTATATACACAATCACAATAAATCACTTTGTGCTAAGTTAATCTACAATGGCAAATATATACAGTTCTAAGTGGTACCACAATTATTATCAGATTTCATTAAAGTGCATCAACTGTACTCTGGTCAAATGTCGCACAAATCAATTAATAAAGGTGTCCAACAACAGACATAGGAGGAAAAGCAGTTGGTTAGAACAATTGACAGAATAGTACTTTAGCTACTAAGTCAAAGCTCTGTATGAGGATCCCCTCACCTGGGCAACCTGTAAAATAAAGATATACTACAATCCCAGTCCATATATTGTTAAATTAACCTTATTTCCTTCCAAAATGTTTCTACGACCCCAATGTACCTGGAAAAGCAGAGTTCCTCGAGGAGGCTTCAATGGATCTTTCTTGAATGACGCCCTTCAAAGCAGGGACCACGGATCATCGATGGGCCTCGAAGAAAGTGAACTTGGCGTTGATGATCCTCGATGGAAAGTTTGGTGGCATCGAGGCAGCAGCTTCGTTCCCGGCAGTGCTCGGCGACGACGTGTCGAAGATGTCCTGCAAGGATGAGACATGTGGGGCCCCTCGACGTCTATAGTTCGGGAATGCAAAGAGTCTATGAAGAACTTTGGCCTAGCAAATGCGTCGAGTCGTCCAGTGTTTCTGCAATCTTCGGGTGGCGGGAAACCCACCGGCGGATTCTCCTCTGCGTATCAACAGCCTCGGCTTTTTCCGGCGAGACAAAGCGGTCGGCGTTGCGTTCGAGAGATTCCTTCGATTCGAATGTCTTAATCATTGGAGTGTTGCGGCTCTGGTCGTTGACAGCAGGGCGTCAAGCAGTCCCCGCTTCAGGGCTACACAGCTTCGACAGGCCTCCAGCGGTTATAGCAAACCTGTGAGCCCTGGTCGACGACGGTGGACGGAATGTCCGGTGCTTTTCTTCATTCTCCTCAGTGATCCCTGTCTCCGGTCAGCAGCCTGTCGAGGGTCTGACTTCCAGGGAGCTTTGGCGAAGGTTGGCGGTGCTCGATGGTCCCTCGGAGCTCCGGAAGAGGGTCCCTAATAAGGCCCTGTCTCGAATCAGTCCTCGATGAACTCGACAGCTTTTGGATCAGGCCGAAGCAAATACAGCAGCAAATCTTCTTCTTCCAGCTGGGCTTCTTTGGATAAGCTTGAAGTATCAACTTCAGCTTCTGAACAAATTCTAGCAGTGAGAGGAAGCCAGATATACTGTTCTGTCTCTCATCCATTCTGCTGGGTCACACTCAGGCAACCAATCATTCAGAAGGGCATTCAGCAGTCAGTCAGCCAATCAGGTTTACAGTGCATTCAGGCCATCCTCTGCCCTCTAAGACACTCACAACACGGAATGTGTATTGGGATAAGTACCCAGCCATTCAACACTACACACTGCATTCATACCCATTTCGGACAGGGCTGTCTCAGTCATTGTGTTTCATACCAGAAAGCAGACATCCACAAAAAGAAGTGCATATTGGTCATCCACTCCATTCACCCAGGTCCCACCCACAGGGTGTACCCACAACATACAGTCACTGGGAAGGCTTCAGCCAGTCTGGACTGGACTTCCCCACAATACCTTATGGAACTTCCACCCAACAGCAAGTCAGGGGGAAGGGACAGAGTCAGGGCTTCCCAGGACTTTGGGAAAACAAGGTAACAGGCAGTAGAAAGCAAGAGGCCACAGGGGCCATCTTGTTTCCTATCAGGAATCAACTGATTCCAATGGCAGGGCCTGGGTATCCCCAAAATGGAAGATACTCAGAGCACTTGTCAAATTCGGCATGGGGCTGCCACCAGCCCATACACTGATCTGTGGGCCACACACAGGTGCCCAGAAACATACACTAGGGGCACAGGGTTGTACCCCCTCCTATGGGTGCCATAAGGGTATCCCAAGGGTCTGTACACCAAACCAAAAATAGGAAGAGCTGCACTGGCAGGAGTCCCACATGAACTCCTGGGTGGAAAACAATACAGAACACAAATGAAAAAGGACTACAGGACAAGGACAGGGAGGCCCTGTCCCTCCAATGCATTTCCAGCATCACAAACATGATGGCTTCTCCGGAAAAACTAGCAAACACCAACAGGCTATAGAAGCACAGAAAAATCTATTTTCTGACCCCAAGAATACCCTGCACGCTGCACCTATTACCGAGAGTGCCCAACTGGATAGCCAACCAGATTCTTTTTCCTTTGAAAAGGTTTCAGTGTCAGAGGTATTGGAGGTTACCCACAAGTTAATGCCCTCCTCCTGTCAAGGATTTTGCAGAAACTTTAGCCCCCTGGGTAGTTCAATTTGTGAACCAATCTTTCGAAGAAGCATATGTCCCAGTGGACCTTAAAGAAGCATGGATCTCTCTACTTATTAAAAAGGAGAACTTGGATCCTTCAATACCTGGCAATTTTAGGCCTATTTTGAATGTGCCATTCCTGCTCAAAATCATTGACAGGACTGCATACCTGCAATATCAAATGTTCGTAGAAATAAATTACCTATTGGCCAGAGAGCAATCTGATTTTCGAGCAAAACATGGCACGGAGACGGCCCTTTTGGATCTTCAGGCTAACATCGCTGGTATCATTGAACAAGGAAACACTCTTTTACTTCTACTGCTTGATCTCTCCTCAGCGTTTAATCTCATAGATCACGATCTTCTGGCTGAGAGGCTGAGAACAACTGGCAGATGTTTCCCACTTGCAACAAAGTGGTTTAAATCCTTCTTCGGTCCAAGGATGGCTGCAGTGGCAAAGGGAAAATTCTGCTCCCTCAAAATGTTGCTGACTTGTGGCTTCATGCAGGGATCATGTTTGTCCCTGTTGCTCTTTAATATCTTCTCAAAACTGCTGTGCGACATGCTTCAAACACTGGGTGTCCGGTTTACTAAGAGTTAATGAAGTGTTTAGTGCCATCCAAAAATGGATGGCAACTAACTCTTTTGCACTCATTGAAGGAAAGACTGAACTCCTGATACTTGACACTCCTCAGAAGATGAACAAAGTAAGCAAACAATATAAAAAATTCAAAATTAATAATAGCTACATTGAAGTCTCGTATCATGTTAAAACTCTGGGAATTATTATGGATATGTACCTCTCTTTCAAGAGACATGCGACTTAAAATCAACATGCGCATTTCACTCAAATTTGATATGGCAAATCTGACCATACCTAACTGAGCAAAACCTATCTCTGATTGCCGGAGCCATAATTAACTCAAAACTACACTATTGTAATAGACTCCTGATGAGCACGTCTAAGAGCAACATCACAAAAATACAAACTCTACAAAATGGAGCGGTTAGGGCAGTTTTTGGACTGAGTCGACGGGAGAAAATGTCAGCAGCCAGGAGAAAACTGCCAGTTCAACAAAGGATTACATTTAAGTGCACCATCATAGTCTTCAAATGCCTAGCCGGCACAGTGCCCAACTACCTTGTCAAAAAAATAACGAAGGCACCTTTCAGAAGAGACCTTCATTCAAAATGATAAGCATGATTTATATCAACCACGAGAACATCTGAAAAGAGTAGGTGGTACACACTTTGCCTACTGGGCACCAATGATTGGGAACTCCATGCCCCCTATGGTTAAAACCAGTGTGTCCCTTACTGTCCTTAAGAAACAACTTAAGACACACCTGTTTGACAAGGGAGAAAACTAGAAGCATGTGAATTTCTTCTGTGCTCTACATTCTTCCTACAGTACCAACATATATGTTTTCTGTTGTTTTGTCCCTGTAAGCGATCTGAGGCCTATGGGTGATATTGTGCTATACAAAAACCATGACAGATAGATAGAGAGATAGATAGAGAGAAAGATAGAGAGATAGATTGATTGATTGATTGATTGATTGATTGATAGATAGTGTTGTATGACGATACACTGTGTGTAAAGGAAAATGTGTTGTCAGGAGGGGAATATCTCTTCATTGATGGGTCTTCAAAAATTGATCAAACAAGTGGAGAAACACATTTTGGCACAGCAGTAGTGAGGCACAGAGCAAATGGCGATTTTGAAGTTGTAGTAAGTGCAAGACTACCGTCACACTTTTCAGCGCAAGCGACAGAATTGGTAGTGCTCATTGTTGCGCTCAAGAATAATGCAGGGCAGGAAGTCACGGTGTACAGCGACTTTGTCTATGTGACATCAACTGTACACGGAGGGCTAACACGTTGGAAAAGGAAGGGCTACCTCCGAGCGGACAGCACTCAAGTGCAACATGCATCTGTATTGTACAGGCTTTTTAAGGCACTACAACTCCCAGTAGCCATAGCGATTGTTAAATGCACAGTGCATACTAAGTGAAGTGACTTTATTTTTTGCGGGAACAAAGCCGCAGACTCAGAAGCCAAAAGGGTTGTATATTGACCAGATATTTCATGTTTTAATACTCCAGACATCACAGAAAAAGTAGCCATGATTATGGTAGTGAAGGAGGGATTTCATCATTTACCAAGAATTCAATTAATAGAGGTTCAAGGAAGTGCGCCACAGGAAGAGCAGGAATTATGGAAGTGAAGTGGGTGTTATTTATCCCACACTGAACCATTATGGCAACAGGACATCACTGGAAAGCCAGTGATGCCAGTAGGCTCATTATGGGTAGCTTTTGAACAGCAATGACTAGGGAAAGTCTTGCTGCCACCATTTTGAAGAATGGTTTGTTCCTAATTTGTTAGAAGTCATTGCATTGTATGTAGTAAACTGCATCGTATGTCATATGTTTACTGCTGGGCATACAATGAGAACAAATAGAGGAGTAATTCCTTGACTAAATAGTCCTTTTCAGCATTTACATATCATGTTGATATGCTGCAGGTATGTAGTGGATACAGGTATCTTATAGTGGTAGTGTGTTCTTTCTCTAGGTGGATCATAGCAAGTGCATTTAACCATCCTGACACCACTTGCACAGCAAAGTTTTTAGTATGTGAAGTCTTTCCAAGATGGAGAGTGTGTGAAGTGCTGAGATCTGATAACTGGCCACATTTTGTCAATGAAGTGTCTGAACAGATAGCGCTATTGTTGATTATTAAGCACAAGTTTTCTTCTGCTTATCACTGCATGCGAACGGGTTATATGAGAGACTCAACGGCCTCCTTAAAGAAAGGATTGGCAAGCTTAAATTGAAACTGAAAAAGGAATGGCTATATCGCCTGCCCTTAGCTCTGTATGCCCTAAGGAATCAGCCTAGTTCTGTAAGTGATTTCAATCCGGCACTTCACCTAAGTCAACGCCTAGCGTGTAATTCACAACTGAAATCCTTTTTCATTTGTGTCTAAAAGTTTTTTTTATTCTGAACGATGTACCACTCATACCACGCCCCTCTCTTGGAACCCCCCCCGGTCACACTGAACCAGGAATCAGGCTGGTTTGCAAAGTTAAAATATTTATTTTTGTATTCATAATATAATCACACTATGTTTAATGGGCATACAATAATCACCAATGGGTGATATAACACTAAGCAATCTCTTTAATCACATGGTGTAATAGTGAGCAAAACAATTCAACACAGAAATAATACTTTGTGTGTGTGTTCAAATCAATTAGTAATGTGGTTACTATTTCCCCCTGCAAACCCCTCAACCCCCCCACAGGCAATGTAAAGAGATAGGAGGAGAGAGAACAGGTTTCAGGAATGCGGAATTCAAACAAAATATCAATCCCAATTTCCCTCCAGTAAACACAAGAGAAAAACAGAATTGATTGGCAAGCTGTCAAACTGATTTTTAAAGTTATCTTGAGAATGGAATGGGTAAAACAGTAAACATGGTTTAAACTGATGAAAATGTTTAAATTCTTATGGGAGCCGCTTTAGATAGTTACGGCCAAACACTAGCAATGATTTAATACTAATAAGCAATGTGAAATCTTAAAACTAAGGTCAGAAGCAATCAAAAGCTGTTTTATACGTATCAGAAATTTCTTAAAACAAAATTCATGGTAAACTTTTCCACGAGCGGTAATCGCGATTGTGGGAGAACTATAGGGATTTGGAATGCGGTTTTTAGTTCTGTGTAAAGCTGTGGATGTTAGCTACAAGCAGAAGTTGGGATTTCGTTTCGAGCATATCATTTGAGAAATTTATGGACGTTTTAGTGGAGGTCATTTTTCTGAGATAGGCACAAGAATGGGAAAACAGGGATGCACTTTTAAAAGACAAACAGGATTTCTTTACACTAGTGGATGACTATAGAAAAAGTGAATGCCACACATGAATCTCCAGAGTCCTGGCCAGGGACCCTTTACGTGGTGGATACTCACTTTCTTTCTGGGATTCAATTTATTTATTCGCAACACTAATGATTTATGATTTTGAGAAAACAAATGAGAGAAACTTAGCGCAAGAAAAGTTCAGACAATTCAAAAATACTCCTAACACTACCGGTTCTGAATACAAAGAGGATGGGTTTAAGACAGGGATTACTATGGACAGTGCATATGCTAGTGACACAATCCTATCTATAGATACTCACTTATTGGGTTTCAAACAGAACCGTCAGGATTCTGGTCCGTCAAGATTTCTGGTCAGGGATTCTGGTCAGGGATTCTGGTCAGGGATTCTGCTGGGCACACCGGACTGGACTGGGTCTGTTCACAGCATGGCACAGGACTGGATCGGGTCTGCAATGGTTCTGGTCACAGCACAGCACAACTGGATTGGATCTTTTGGTTCTGGTAACAATTCTTTTAGCAGGAAAGCAGTTACAGCACAGCCCGGCTGTTTCATTTTGTTCCCCTTAGGTTTCTGGGGTGGGTTCTGGAATTTTAAGGCCCAGCTGAAAATGGTTCAGCTATGCAATGAGCCTTTCTGCTTGCCAAGTTTCTGGAGTCTGGAGAATGGAAGATGGATGGTTCTCTAGCAGGGAGCTCCGCCAGCAATCGGTTAGTGGGTGAATCTGTGTGTCTTTCTATGTCCTCAGCTGTCTCTATTTATGTTTATGATAAAGTGGGTGTGTGCTGGTTTATCCTAAGTGCGCCCCTTAGGCAGGAGATTGGCTAGAATCTCTTCTCTACCTTGATAGGAGGAGAGAAATAGTGTGTCACCTTGATGGTGTGAATTTATAAGTCAGAGAATCCTCCCCTGTCCCTTGAACATAAAATCTACTTTTAGTACAATTCATATTTACATGTGTGCATTCTCTATAACAATCATATATACAGTTTACATATCCTCCAACCCTCGTCGCTGTAAGATCTTGTGTCTGCTTTTTACGGAATTTTGCCCTTTTTGTCCGGAACATAATATCCAGTTTATCCGAAAATGTGTACAAATGTGCGCATTGAATATGGGCATAAGTGTATGAAGTTTCATGCTTTTGGCATAAATACATTTGATGTAAAACCATATTTTCCGTTGTTACTTCCCAGAACATATCACAGAGTTCTGGTGCCTCTTAAAACCTGCCGCCATAAATTAGATTCACAAATCTGTTGTTTACATATTTTTCACAATTTTACACAGTAAGTTATCAGTCTTTTAAAAAGGTTCTTTTGGCCTTTGTTAAGCAACAAATTGTGGTTTGTCTCCACCTCCTTCTTCTCCTGGAAGCTCAGAAGCAGTCTCCCCCCAGTTCCTTCTGGATACTGATAGATAGGATTGTGTCACTAGCAAAAACAAGATTTTGGATTTCTTTCAGCAAAGCACCGCTTCTCCCTCTGGGCTCCATTTTCACTTGTTGTGAAGCCCGGTGCCATGTTTCAGGAGTGAGATCTCCATTCCACCACTGACAACATGCATGGTAGATATGGCAGCCATCTTTTCATTTTGTAAAGCGCGATTTCCATAGGCTTTAGCACGCACAGGGGTTTTGCGGCCATTTTGATCATTCTGGCACCACCAGAACACAGTGATGCCGCAGGGCAGAGCATAAGTGGGTTAATACATCCCACAAAGCCACTCCCTCACGACTTGAATTTGACCACCCGTCAAGGGAAAGTCGAGAGATTGGGATGTTCATTCTTTCTTTTTGGTCTGCTTCTCCCATCAGTGCTGGATCGACAGGTTCTCCTCGCCGGTTCCAGATAGGAGTATGGAGCGATACTTTGGGACCTTTGGGTCTTTCCTTCCGGTCCCTGAGTGGTCCTCCTTGGTGCTTAGAATCCATGATTCCAGTGCTATGATGACAGAACAGAGCATGGTTATGGACATTTCCCCACCACTATTCATGTAGTGGGGCCGATGTATACATTTGACATATAATTGACAATCTTTCCCACCTGTAATTACTACTGATTTTAACAGGTGGATAGGTTTTTAATAGTTGTAATTTTCTAGGGATCCGGAATGTCCCCCTCTGGGTTCCCAGAAGGCTCCTCTAGTTGCCGCAGAGTATGTCTAGGATGGCAACACTTCAGCTGGTTGATGTGGACCCACTTATCATCCCCTTCTGCCAAACTGCTCTTGGGGATATGGATTTTGTAGGTGACTGGTGAGATTCTGTCTACAATTTCAAAAGGACCCCGCCACCTAGGAAGAAATTTGCGCTGTTTGGCCTGGTTCCTTTGGAAATTGTACAAGTAGACCCGGTCTCCTACTTGGTATTCTTTTCTAGTTGTCTTAAGGTCATAGTGGGTCTTCATACTGTCTGCAGATCTTTCTAGATTCCGCTGAGCATAGGCAAAGGCATGTTGAAGGTGTTTTCTCAGATTCTCAACATACTCATAAATTGTGGAGGCATTTATCAAGGTCTGCTCTTGGGTTCTGTAGAGCAGATGCTGGGAAAGCATCATCCTTCATCCAGTCATCAGTTCAAACGGTGATATTTTTGCTGCAGAGGAAAGGGTAGATCTGATGACCATCAGGACAAGAGGTAGTTGAATGTCCCAACTTGGCCCAGAATCTGCCACAAACTTTTTTAATATGCTCACAATTGTCTTGTTGTAT
This sequence comes from Ambystoma mexicanum, assembly GCF_040938575.1. Classification (NCBI taxonomy): domain Eukaryota; kingdom Metazoa; phylum Chordata; class Amphibia; order Caudata; family Ambystomatidae; genus Ambystoma; species Ambystoma mexicanum. The sequence goes on from NC_090937.1 coordinate 1,290,953,704, forward strand.
CTCTCAACTCCACCACTAGAGGCCCGCTGGTAGGCAATGTGTAGTTTACTTTTGACCCCAAGTATCTCCCACATCTCTGTCATCACTTCGCTAGTGAAGTGACTACCTCAGACTGACTCGATCCTTTGGGGTAGTCCAAAATGCGAGAAGATGTGGTTGATCATCAGGGCAGCTGCTGTTTCTGCCTTGCAATTTGGGGCTGGGAGACATTTTACCCATTTAGTGAACAAGCATGTCACGGTCAACATGTACTTGATCCCCCTAGAGGAGTGAATCATGGGCCCGATAAAATCGACTTGTAAATCTGACCAAGGCAGTGTCATCCCCCTCTTTTGGAGGGGAGCACAGTGTGTGAGTGGTGTTGGCTGAAATTGTGCGCACACAAGACACCCCTTCAAGTATTGGTCGAGGTCCTGCCCCATGTGTGTTAACAGTGTCATGCTCCTTGATTACAGCAGTGGTGATGGCTCTTGGGGAGGAGGGATGGCATTAACTGATGCCATTTTAAGATAAATAGCAGTTTCGCTAAAAGTATGTACTGTGTACTAGGTTGTTAATGGAAAATGAGTAGGAATAGGTGTTGGAGCTGTGCAAGGGAAATTTTGAAGTTGAAAGTTCCTAGATCAGTAGAAAATGCAGTTCTGAACTGTCCGCGAAGCAGAGATCTTATCGTGAAGTGCGGACGGGTTCTTAAACACGTCATCATGCCGCGCGCCAGCGTATGGTCATGTGGCACTGTCCGTAAAGTCCGCTATGAAGTCAGATGTTCCTAGACATTTACGGATGCAAAACTAGTTGAATTAGTTGCAAAAAGTGTATAGAAGTGTTAAAAATGATTCCGGAAGGTGGGAAATGGCAGAGTTTTAAGGTGACACTTTGTAAATGGGACTCAAATATTGCTATATTGGGTAAGTATTATTTTACTAAGTTGTAGGAAAATAGCATGTACTGGTAAAAACCCATGAAATTCACTGCAAAAAACTTTGTTAAAGGGACGTTATGGTTAAGTTGCACTAATAAAAACCTATGAAATTCAATGAAAGAACTTTGTTAAGGGTACGTTATGATTAAGTTGCACTAATAAAAACCTATGAAATTCAATTAAAAAACTTTGTTAAGGGGACGTTATGGTTAAGTTGCACTAAAAAGAACCTAAGAAATTCAATGAAAAAGCTTTGTTAAAGGGACGTTATGGTTAAGTTGCGCTACTAAAAACCTATGAAATTCAGTGAAAAAACTGAATGACATTTGTGATGTCATCTTTGATGTCCTGGGTGTTAGTCTTAGCAGTGCACCGTGGTGGCACGAGTTATGGTTGATTAGCTCACCATAACTGGTGAATTTCAGGGGGTTTCCATAACTTCCCTTTAACAAAGTTTTTTCACTGAATACATATATATATATATATATATATATATATATATATATATATATATATATATATATATATATATATATATATATGTTACACAGCCTAGTGGCTGTGTAGTTATGGTTAAGTTGCTAATCAGATAGGAAGAGCACTTTTTGGGCGGCTTATAACTTCGCTCCCCCTGGACGAATGCCCACCAAACCTTGCAAAAAAAGTTTTGTGAGGTTTGGTCCAGGGGGGAAAAGTTATAGGGGGGGTCCCAAAATTTCTTTTTTTCCCATAGACTCAATGGGGGAAAACTTTGTGCATGCCTACAGCTCAAACCGCTGGACGGATTTTCACCAAATTTGCGGCAGGAGCAACGGTTTGGTCCCGAAAGCGTACTTTTGTAAATTCGGTGAAAATCCATCCAGTAGGCTTTTTTTAAAATGATCAAAGAGTAGTTCTCAAAAAATGAGTGATATCTATGTCCGCTCCGCGGACACACTTCCCTGTTCGCTGCACGGGCAAGATATCGATTGGCTAATTGGTCCGTCATGTCCGCGGACATGTGACGCATTCGCTGATTGGATGGTGAAGAGCGTGAAGTGCGTCAGATTGTTCCAATGCGCCCGTGTTTTGGTGTCCGCGGACATCACCGCAAAAACATATTAAAAAACACATAATTGCACTTGTTAAACTTATCAAATACTGTCTGGGGAGGTGAGGGTTGATGAGGATGGGATGGGATATGGCAGCAAGAAGCAAAAAAGTGGTGTTTTTTTGTCACGAAAGTCATACAGTACATTTGGAGTTGTTCCACAATATAATGCGCATAAAGTACAGGCGAAGAACTAATATGTCTGTGTTAAAATGTATTTAAAATAATAATGGAGTCAGACTGCCGTCCTCTAGAATCTGGCATCTGAGGCAGCCACCTGCAGTGTCTGATGGAAAGAGAGGCCCTGAACGTTTATGAGAATACGAGTTCTCATGGATGTGTTGAGCCATGTTGTTGCAAAGTGAGAATGTATTTAGATTCTGAGTGAAGGTCACCAGCTTTGATTTTTTGGTTGCGAGCTAAGGAAGCCCATGCATGGGACACAAAGTATGAGGTTCAATTGTTTTTTGACCTTGAGAGAAAGGGAATATTCCGTAAGGAATGCAGTGAGAGGAGGTTTGTAATAATGAACATTTGATAAGGTTATGCATTCCAAAATTGTGTAAGGAACATGTAAATTCAGTTCATGAAGAATCTTTGGTGCAAGCGCAGTGAGCGTTACGGTCTGATTTACGCCAAGAGAATGGAAATGGTGAATATAATATAAGTTTGATTTTGATGACTGTATACCGGAACAAGCGTTAACTTATTATTATCTAAAGATTAATTTTGGGTTATATTCTATTCATTTGTTCTGTGTTTCTTATTGCAATGTAACGCAAGTACTATCTTTCTGTGTGGTTGTCTTTTTTACGTGGTTATGGGGAGTGCAGTTTCTAGTTGCATGTAGACTATCACTAGGTTCACCCAGGTTCAACGCTAATATTTAATTAAAATGTCATGTATGACCATATGGAATTCTGTATCAGTTTCCACGTTGTTTTCTCTTTGTTGAGCTTGTTTGATGTGTGTGCTAATTGTTAGTTTAAACTCTATGCCGAATTAAAAAGTCAATAGAGATATTGTAATAAAGTTCGGGTATTGATACACATTTTCTGTTATGTTTTCCAAATAGCTATATCCTGCCTTTCTGCGATTGTCATAGATTCCAGATGCCAACTGACGGCTTCTTCAATCGGCAGCTGCACGTAATTCTCAACGGCTGGATCACAGTGACTGTATTTTGGGACAATTGCCTAGGGCCAATGTGCCTGAACGCTGTACTAGCGATTAGGATTAACATAACATCCTTTGTGGTGGTCTAGGCCCAAGTTGATGCAGAAGCCCTGGAATTCAATGTGCGACCCAAGCGGTTCTTTTATCGAAAATAAACACTTTATGTACGGAAAAAGAACAACGTGTGCTTCACGATTAACATTTTGGATCACGAGTGAAGAAACAAATTTGCAATTTGATTCAATATGGGAATAGTCGGATGTTGTTGGAGCGTTTATTGTGAAATAAAAGTACTTTACAAATTGTACAGTGTTATTGTTTTCTTTTAAAGAACGGTTTAATATTCCGAATTGTGATGTGCTGTGTTGTTAGTCGATGTGTGTTGATTTTTGGTCTTTGCGTCATGTCACAGAGGTAATTATGGGCGCGTTTGGATACGCTGAAGAGGAACGTCACTGAGAAAGGTGTTGAATATCACTAGGGTTGGTGATGTGAGGGTCAGGGGCGGGGCACATGATTTAGTGACGTCAGGGCAGTTTACCTTAGGCAGATGCAGCAATGGATAAGAATAGCACAAGATGGACGTGCCGTGCTGCCCGATTTCGTATGTTTTTAAAAGAGGAAAAGTGAGGTAAGGTGAATTGGAAATGTTTGCGATAGATTAACGTATGTATAAAAATACATGGCCGAACCCTCAGGACAATAATATTTTCTGAGCATTCCACTTGTGAAACTTATGAAATAATGTTTGGGGAGGTGAGGGGTTATGATGATGGGTGGGATATTTCTGACGTGATTTCGAATGAGTTTACAAAGTTTGGTGGGATTTTGTGCAGAGTTTATATGATGATTTTATGTGCATTCATTTGACAGTTTTGAAAAAATAAAACATGGGTGGATTTCCAGCAAACATGCGTAAGGTGCATTGGCAAGGATCGAAAACCATAGTTTTGCAAATGTGGCAGTGTTTTCTTATTTGACAGGTGTCATAATGTAGTTACAAAAAATGCGGTATAGCTTTAGTGACTGAGGGGTAGGCTGTAGCCATGGGCAGTGGGCAGAATGTCCGGGTCATGGAATGGAACAAGTTGAAACACTTGTGTATAGGCGCGTTACAAATACCATATCATATCATATCATATCAAGGTCATGATCCGGACAATGTGGCTACTGGCCATGACCAAAGGGAACAAAACATAGCATTAAAGTGGCCATGTCCAACTGGGACTGGCTTTGTGGTAAAGTTATTTGAAATTAGGATAGATTTGAAAGGGAAGAAAAATGTGTTTGTGTTAATATGGTCATAGGGTTTTCTTTTTGCCTTTTGCAGGCGGCCATGGAAAGCGAAGAGGGTCCCTGTATGGAACCCCCGCCTTCCCTTGCCATGGTGGCCATCTTGGAAAAGGATTTTCCTTCCTAAACCGGGACACCAAAGGCATCCCGGTGTAGAACGAAAAATAGTACCACGGGTTACCGCTTTGGGAACCTAGGCTGCTAATGGCCTTCATCCCCCATTTCAGAGGCTGGAATGGGGGGTAATGGTTCAGAGACCTCGTTATCCACCCTCGCTTCGCTTGGGCTGATAAATTGGGCTGCTGGGCCGGTATCCACCATTCCAGTCCGTGGAACGGAGGATGCGCGCCCCAATATTCCCATTGGCATAACATAAAATGGACATGTTGGAAAATCTTATTGAGTCTATGTACTTTACTGAGACATATAAAGTAGATGGGGTCTATGAGGTTTTTTTTAGTTCTATTTTTTTAACTGTGAAAGATGGATCCTAAAGGAACATTTATTTTGTTTTCTTAGAACAAAAGGTGGGGAGGGAAATGAGAGAAGGGGCACCAAACACTAATATGGAGGGACAGGTGGACAGGGGAAAATGTTGCACCTGTGTTATTTCTAAGGTAGTGGGCAGTGTTTCTCATGCTCCTTGATTACAGCAGTGGTGGTGTCGCTTGGGGAGGAGGGATGAGCTTAGCTGATGCCTTTTTAAGATAAATAGCAGTTTTGGTAAAAGTTTGTACTGTGTACTAGATTGTTAATGGATGAGTAGGAATAGTTGTTGGAGCTGTGCAAGGAAAATTTTTAAGTTGAAAGTTCCTAGATCAGTAGAAAATGCAGTTGCAAACTGTCTGCGAAGCACAGATTTTATTGTGAAGTGCGTACGGGTTCTCAAACACGTCACCATGCTGCGCACCAGCATATGGTCATGTGGCACTGTCCGGAAAGTCCGCAATAAAGTCAGATGTTCGTAGACATTATGGTTAAGGTGCACTAATAAAAACCTATGGAAATCAATGAAAAAACTTTGTTAAGGGGATGTTATGGTTAAGTTGAGCTACTAAAAACCAATGAAATTCAGTAAAAAAACTTTGTTAAAGGGACGTTATCGTTTCAAGTAAAACCAAAAAACCCCTGAAAAATCGCCAGTTCTGGTCAGCTAAGCAACCATAACTCGCGCCACCACCATGCACCGCTAAGACTAACACCCAGGACATCAAAGATGACATCACACATGCACAAATACATCCGTCACACGAAAGCAGGCAGAAGCACCCCCGCACAGCATAAAAGTGAGGGCAAACAATAAACAAACAAATACAGCTACGATGAATGTCCCATTCCTCGCAGCAGGAATCGTGGGACACCGCAGGAGGAGGAGAATAGCCAGGCCCCGCATTTTTTTGACCAGGACCAGCCCTTTTGGGATGCTTGATGACCAGGTCTAGACCTGGTCACTGAGTGGGAGGATGAACTCACATCACCCACCCTGTGCTCCCAAGCATTGAGCCCCTTGAAAAAGGTGCTCCATGTACTTCATTTTTAGGCCACTGAGTCATTTCAGCAGACAACTGCCATAGTGGGGGGCGTCTCACAGCCCACGAAGTCACGTTGCCGACACCAGGTGTTGGCAATCATCACTGCGCACCCCTCAGTCCGCAGGCACATATACATGCCCAGAACACCTGCAGAAAGGCAGGCCATGGTCCAGGACTACTACAATGTGGCAGACTTCCCCAAAGTGCTTGGTGCCATGGATTGCACCCATGTGGCCCTACGTCCACCTAGGGCCACTGAAAACATCTACCGCAACCGCAAGCACTGGCATCCCATGAACGTGCTGGTTGAATGCGATGCCAAGGGAATCATCACCTCTGCCTATGCAAACTATCCAGGGTCCACCCATGACAGTTCCATATACAGAATGTCCGCCCTGACCTGGGCTCTGGAAGCTGGGAAGCATGGCGACACATGGCTCATAGGTGCGTACAAATGCCTGTGCACATGCATGAATGTCACACACAGACAAATACACAAACCCAACTAATGACAACCATCATCACCTCCCCAGGGGACAGTGACTACCCTCTGAGCACCCACATGATGACGCCAATACGGAACCCCACCACACCACCCCAGGTAAGATACAACGCAGCCCATATTGCAACCACAGCCATAGTGGAGCACACATTCAGAATGCTGAAGTCACGCTTAAGCTTCTTTGACCGCTGTGATGGCCAGCTACTATATGCACCCCCAGTAGTGTGCAGGATCATTGTGGCAGCATGTGTCCTGCACAATTTTGCAACACGGCAGGGCTTACCGGTGGACATGATGTTGCCCCCACATTCCCAACCACATGCACATGCACTGCACATGGGAGGGAAAAGGGTACGTGGCGAGGCAGCCCGGACCCAGCTTTTGGCTACATTTTGCACCTAAACTCCCACCCCTGCTGAGTGCACACAGGCCTGGCACACACACCAGGTGACAATTGATGATGACAAAGAGACAGTCAACTGTCACAAACTTACCACCCTGAGAATGTATTCACGGAAGTGCTACATCGTGTGCATCCCTAGCTACTTAAACATAACCAATCCTGTGTGACCAAAAGGAACACATGCAAGGTGCATATCCCACCACCCCTTGCAAAACAGGCCATGTAAATCAAAAGTATGTCACCCAAACCCTCCCAAATCCCATGACCCCTGTCCTCCATGCCATGCAATGGCATGCAACAGCTGAACAGCCAACCAAATGCACAACACATGACACTATCGTCATTAAGTGCAACGTGAGAAATGTAAACAGGCATGAGATATTCACACCTGACATGGAACTTGATAAACTCACTTTGTAAAAATCTCCCACACATACAAAGGGGGTCATTATGAGTAAGGCGGTACGCCATAGACGGTGCCGGTACATCACTGGCACCATCCATACCCTACCGCCATAATACGAGTAACCCTGGTGGGTGGCAGGCTGTACATCACTGGCACCATCCATACCCTACCACCATAATACGATTAACCCTGGTGGGTGGCAGGCTGTGTAGTGGTCGCCACATCTACACCTGCAGCTACCACTACCGGTGGGCCCGTGTCAACACATGTTACTTACTGTCGAGTCGCAAGGGTGCCAGGGTTGGATGCAACAGCAGCATCACCTGGAGCCGCAGGGGGTGGTGGCATGGCTGCACCAGCATGTGGCTGGACATCCTGCCCCTGTGGTGCACCCCTGCCTCTTCCCACTCTACGGCCACCCTGGCCACCCTGGACTCCACGTACTCCCTGGTCACTCCCAACACTGGCAGGACGCCCAGTTGAGCCCCCCTTAACTTTGGTGGCCTCCCAACTATGGCACAGATGTACTAATGCCAATGGGAGCAGCATTGAACAGGGCTAGTTGATTCGGAAGGTGAGTTGTTACACACTCCTTAGCGGATTCTGACTTCCATGGCCACCGTGCTGCTGTCTATATCAACCAACACCAAGCAGCACTGAACAATTATCCTGGTCAATTGGGGTGAAGGGGGCAGGGAACGTGATGCTAGATGCACCCTTGTGCTCCTGCAAGGCTGCCTGTGGACCCTGGGGACAAATGACGGTCAAGCAACGCTCAGGCACCCCAAAAATACAAGAAAAATGTATACACAACCTCTATAGCCCATATGCGTGTAAAAATAAAACTCAAGCAGTACGCGGTGGCACCCAGGAACACAAAAAAGCATACGAGATTAACCCACAGGCTACTATGACCTCAATAAATGGGGTACACGACAAACAGGAGCACCCGCAGTGGGAAAAATAGAGTGCAATAGCATGTGCGACTCACCCTCTGCCTTGCGTGGAAAACAAATACACCTAGGCACTGTAACTGCGTGTGAACCCCAAAGTAGGAGAAACACACACGTCGGTCTCCAGTGAAAGCACATACAGAGCGCCGCAGACCCACCGGACCATTAACACGTGCAGAAGGAAACGCCCTCACGTGTTACATCACTTACGTGCTTATGCCTTAAGGCCCTTTCCCCGAATTACACGCTGACGTGCTGTTTTTTCACATGCCAATTCACTCTGCATCAAGCTGGCCACGTGACAACACACGGGAGACCACGCTCCTGCCAGAAGGCCATTTTCCTGCCCATAGAGCCCCGGGGAGCCACCTACAAGCCATCTGCTGCTGCCTGCCTGCCTGCTGCCAACAGTGCCCTTCCATTTGGTGCCTGCACATCAGCCATCTGCAGGGGTCCAGTTGCTGTGACCACCCCTGCTGGAACAGAAGACTCCCGACTGGTGTTCCATCGCTCCACAGCCCAGCCCCAGGACCCAGATACCCACCCACACCTGACTCAGGGGTTGCCATGTTCAACGCAGCACCATCCGGCACCAGTGGCAACCCCCCAGCAGAGAGGCAGAGGGCTGCCAGCTTCAGTGCTAATGAAGTTGGCATCCTGGTGGAGCAAGTCCTGGGGCATTATGATGCCCTCTTCACACCATTGTGTGCCGACAAGGAAGGACGGAAGAGGATCTGGAAGGACATAGTGGGTGCCATCAACGCGGAGGGGGTGGCACCCCGCGACATCAAACGCGTCCAGAAGTGCTGGGAGGACTACAAGTCCAGGACCCTCAAGAAGGCCCAGCGCCTCTTGGACACAGCAGATGCAGTGGGGCCACATTACCACCCAGCAGATGAGGGTCCTGGAGTGCATTCGCCCAGTGCTTCATCATCAGATCCTCAGGATGCAGCCCCATCTGGAGTCGAGCGGTAAGTGCCCATGCATTCCCGTTTAAAACAGTGCATGTTGCAATGTGGTGGTAGTTAGCTACTTGGCTGTATGTTTGACATGGGTCATGTATGGATGTGTGTGCAGGGACATGCTGGTGCTGCATGTGAGTCCAGTCAGGTGTGACCCGCATGGATGGTGTATGTGTTACAATGCATCATGCGGAGCAGCTTGCAGAATGCACACATATATGCATGCCTGTGTCTGTACTTGGACATGTTTGGGGTGTGAGAGATGGGTGCTGCTGTCATGGACATGCATGGTGTACATGTCCGTGTGTCTGAGTAGTGTGTGAGTGACTGGTAAACGCCATGGATGCATGACACATGTCCGGGAAGATATGTTGATCCACTGATAAAGCCTAATCATCCTTGTATCCACTGTCTTTGGGTATACAGAGCCAGATGCATGACCCTCTGGTGATGTGTGTGCATGTGATCCACATATCCCATGATGCATGTGAGTTTCAGCCCACCATTGGATGTTTCTACGGTGTCTTGGGCATGGATGCAAATGTTTGTTGCATGTGCCATGCCTGTTCCTGCATGTGTGTTGCCTGCACTGACCCATGTGTTGTGGAGGGACATGATGGAAGTGACGTTTGACAGTGCCACTCATGTGCTATTGCTTTGTGTCTAGGGGACTATTGTACAGTACCCTGATGCTTTTGTTCAATGTCTCCCTTTACATACCGGTGAGTGAAGAAGAGGGTGGAGACGATGCTGTGGAGGAAAGCGCAAGGATGCCTCCACCGGCCGGCGATGCAAGGCCCAGTCACCCTCTCAGGAAATTCCATCATCTATGAGCGAGGGGACTGGTGCCGCTCCGCCACTACGGCTGCAGCGGAAGGGGTGGGTGAGTCCCCACAGGGGCTGGCGATGGCAGAAGATGGTGTGGAGCCATCCAGGTTGGTGGTGTGTATGGAGGAGGAGGAGCCTGCTTCAGAGCCGCTCATGGGGCCTGGTGGGGTGGTACCACTGGTGCAAGTGGTGCAGTCCAGGGGCAGCACAGGTCACAGTGGAGGGGCCTGTGCATGTCACTGTCCCTGACACTGTGATTGCATCACCATGCACCCCTGGCAATGGACGATGTGCAGGCACATACAAGCAGGGTACCTGCACGACGGCCCCTGGTGTTGTCATCTACCCGGTGGTGGCAGCGGCAGGCAGCAGAAAGGTGGCGGCAGGCTCCTTGTAGTAGGCATGTGGCCTCGGGGTCTCTACATCATCAGGACAGGGATCGGCCGGTGGGCAGGAGGACCCTGGATTGGGAGTGTCTTCCGTGTGGCAGCGGTTGAGCCAGTGAATAGGTGCGGGGCGGCGGCAGGTGGAGAGGGCATGGCTCACAATGGTCAGGGCGGAGAACTCCATGCACAGGGCTTTGAGGCGGGCTGAGTGCCTTGAGGCAACTCGCAGGGAGTTGGAGGAGGCCATGGCTGGATCCCTGTGAGACCTTGAGGCCAGTGAACAGGCCCTGTCGAACGGGAAATTATATTGTGCATCCTATACTGTATGAATATATGTATATTGGCCTACGCCAAGTTGCTTAAAAGCCACTTGCGAGGAAATCCACATTACAAGGTCTTGACCTTAGATCAGTATAAGCTGCCATTTTAGATCTATCTGCCATTTTAGATTCTCCCTCTAAAGTCACCCTGTGTTTTAAGATGATGGACAATGTCATTTCGAATACAACATGGCCGTTTTGACCTCTGTGTATAAACTAGTGTATAACTTGCCTGCAGGCTACATGTTGGGGTCATGAACTGAGACCTTGTCCTTCGCTGACCTGTGTGTAGAGGATTACTTGAACCAACGAAGCTAATCCATGAGCATATGTAAAACACAATGTATTGAAATACTGAAATGTGAATGCTTGCTTGACTACATTATATAAAAATGTTTAGAAGGCTTAACCTGAAATCCTAAGATATACTGTTGCCAGTAAGGCTTGTTAGTGAATACATTGAAGGTAAACTCTAAGTGCACAGATGCTTGAACTCGGCACGAACCCTAGATCTGTAATGCATTAACTAATATTAACTGGGAAATGGGTTGAACATCATGTTTTCGAAGGTATATAAAGTGTGACTATTCTTATGTACAGTCGCACTCACTAAGCATACCGAACCATGCTGGAGTTCGCTGTGTTGTACTGAGCGCTGATAGCTATCTGTTGCTTTTTCCTTTGAAACTGTTCAGTATAAAATAAAGATCTTTGTATGTTCCTTTGTAACCCGTGTTCGATGTATTTCCTTTTGGGGTACTCAGCCTCGACATCTTCTTTTTGTTTTCAAAGTTGGCACCCGAATAGGGACCCTCAAGATTGATGCCGGATCATCGAAGGTTGACACGAGCTATCGGACCGGGATCGGACGGTGTGACAAAATAAAGGGGCCCCTTTCTGAAAGAGACGCAACACCTCAGCAGCGCTGCACGACCTGATCCCTGGACAATGAACTTGTGGTCTGACACGGCATCTTGACGATGGTCCACTTATCGAGGCGGGCAGATTTGCTGAAATCACCAAACACGAGGTAAGATTAGTTAGAAAAGAATCTTTGTAATCCGATCGGTCCTCCTTAGGATTGATCAGGTGAGTCGTGACCCGATTCTTAAGTATCCTGATAATTTGTTTTGGCGCATTGTATCTGCAAATACAATTATTGACCAGGTAACACCAATATTTTGATATGCCTGGGAAATTGTCTACCTGCTTCAGGGCGTTATTCCGCAGTGATAGGCAATCTTTGGAATTCAGCCATCCGGCACCACACGAGGGGTCGTCGGCTTGTACTATCTACTGGAAGCATGGCATTGGTAGTATAGTGTTTTAATGATATTTGGCACAGACAAACCAGACATGCTTCCGAACTTCAGTGGCCAATCAATGGTAGTTTTGAAATCCCTCGTATTGAGTATTTAGAGTCCATTTTGTTAAAGAAAAAGGCTAGACCTGCAGCATTCGATGTTTTTACAGAATTGGAAAAAAGAAGCCTTGTCACAGCTTAAGAATAGAGAAAAGCATGCGCGCCGTCATAAGACAAACGGCGAAAAAGCGTTGTTATATGACCAAGATAAACAGTCTGAGTCGGCTAGGAATATGGATAGGGCTTTCTTACTTGGCATTCAGAAAATCTATCCTTCTAAAGACATTCATGTTTCTGATGCATTTATTGATAAATTGTTAAATGAACGAAGGCCTGGTGCCTCTGCGCCACCTCCGTATGTTCCTCTTCCTGTCGCTTTGCCTCTTCCTGCTGTTATCCCGCTCTTCCTGCAGTTGTTCCTGTTGTTCCTGCTCCTCCTAATGTTCCTCTTCCTCCAGTCGTTGTTCCTCCACCTGTTACTCCACCTCTTCCTATTGCACCAGTAATAGTACCTCCATTGAACTTACCTGCTCTCCCTCTTCCAAGTGGTCTTGCACCGCTTGTAGTCGATCAGGGTGCGGGGTCAAGGGTTGTCACTCGCAATACTGTACCTCCAGAGAAGAAACGTGATTTGATTGCATTGGCTAAGCATTGTATGGAGAGAGATGATCGAGCTGATGTTGTTGCCACACTTTCTAATATGGACAATTTCCCTGAGAAAAATGTTTTTTATTGAAGGATTAGGGATTCACTTATGTGTAATGTGGGACAGACTAAATAATACAGATCCTCCACAAGGGTTGAGGGATCTGAACACCTTAGCGCTTTCTAGAGACACTGTGGAGAAAGTACAAGAGCATGTTGAGAGGATATTTGAGTATAGGAAGGAGTTGGAAAGGTTACAGAATGAGGATGACGATGAAGATAGTAAATCGATATCCGAAGAATCTCAAATTTGTACGAAAGATGCGATTAGATGGATTTCAGACATATCGATAACTCCAGTTGAAGTATATGACACGTATAGCCAGTATACGCTAGAAATGCAGAGGAAAGTGATACAGGTAATGGTAGAGTACCTGCAGGATGAATGTGTGAAAAGAAAAATGTGTTGTCCCACAAAATTATTGAGTATTTATAAGAGAGCTTTTTCACTTGACACTTCTTCGACTGCTTTAGCGCTCGACTTGGCTCTGTTGCTTAGTAAGCGTACTGAGTTGCCTACTTCTCAGTTGCCTATGAGAGAGGTTCCTCCGATATAATTCCCGAAAACTGATATTGCGGCTGATGCTGTAGCAGGTACACCTGCTTGAGAAGTTCCTGCACATTATGTGTCGCAGTTTGTTCACGTCCTGTTCTCAAGACAGGAAGTGAACACCGTTAGACAATCTGTTCCTGACATTAGGAAAAATCAGACAGGATTCTATAATGAAATGGAGTCTGTCTTGCAATCTTCGGTATTCACCTTGGGTGATATTGATCTGTTATTTAATGTACTCCTGCCCGTAGATTTGTGGAAACAAGTTAGGACTATAGACGACGTACCAGGGTTGGGAGATACAGGGGCTAACATAATTAGACTCGATGGAGAAAGGTCAGCTGGCGAGAGACCGCCTCAGGTGATACTAACTTTACCTGATAGAATCATTGAGAAATTGAAAACCATAATTCTCGAAAAGAGAATTATTTGTGACAAGCTTACGGCCTGTGTCCAAGGGAAGTCTGAGGGTGCTACTGAGTTCTTTAATCAGTTTGAACAGGTATTCTCGTATTTCAGTGGGCAAGACTTGGCCACAGAGTCTGGAAAAAGATTATTTGTAGACAGATTTGTGCGTGGATTGTTGCCCGACATCCAGTCGCAAATTATGTCTTCTGAGAGCGCTTGGCAAGCAAAGTCTCAATCAGAAGTACTGCACATGGCTCAGTACTATGAGAATTGTGTCAATAATGAAAAGGAAAGAGTCAAGAAGAGAAAAGGTGATTTAAAGACTAAAGTATTATTACAGCAAATTGTTAGAGGCACTAGAGGGGGTAGTTTGCAGATTAGAGGTCAGTATTTGAGCCTCGGAAGAAGAGCTCTGCTCGAAACACGTGTCGGCTGTTGCCTGATTCACATTAAATCATCCGCAATTAAGCAACTTTATTTTTGGTTGTGTGTGTAATTCTTGGGAGCAAACCAATTCGTATCATAGATACTCTATAATATGACATTAGAACAGAAAGCGATAAGATTAGTAGCACTTCAGAACCGGATGGCATTAGATGTCATTCTGGCTGAACGTGGTGGAGTGTGTAAATTAGTGGGGTCCGCTTGCTGTGTTTTCGTGCCAGATTCCTCCCCAACTATCTTCAAGGCAATACAGAATCTGCACGTCCTTAGTTCAGAAGTGCATGTTCCCGAGGGAAATTGGGATCTTAGCGCTTGGTTCTGGGACTTCTTGCGATCTTGGCGTTGGAAGGTGCTTCCAGTCTGACTGATCATTTTGAGAATTCTGTTGTTTCTTTGTTGTTGTATCCAGTGTTTACCTAGTATATGTTCGATGCTAGGGGGATGTTGCGCACAGGCGATAGGTACAATACGCCCCAGATAAGAGTTCCAAACAGTATGTGCTGGAAGAGATTTTGATATTCGATCTAATGGCAATAGATATTTCTGACAGCGATTCAGGGTGTATGGATATTGAGACGTGGACTTGTTCGTAAAGTGACCAGAAGTAGTTTAGCACTTGGCATAGGCCAAAATGAGGGTTTGTCAAACGGGAAATTATATCGTGCCTCCTGTACTGTATGAATATATGTATATTGGCATACGCCAAGTTGCTTAAAAGCCAATTGCAAGGAATTCCGCGTTACAAGATTTTGACCTTAGATCAGTATTAGCCACCATTTTAGATCTGTCCACCATTTTAGATTCTCCCTCTAAAGTCACCCTGTGTTTTAAGATGGTGGACAATGTCATTTCGAATACAACATGGCCGTCTTGCCCTCTGTGTATAAACTAATGTATTACTTGCCTGCAGGCTACATGTTGGGGTCATGAACTGAGACCTTGTCCTTCGCTGACCTGTGTGTAGAGGATTACTTGAATCAACGAAGCTAATCCATGAGCATATGTAAAACACAATGTATTCAAATACTGAAATGTGTATGCTTGCTTGACTACATTGTATAAAACTATTTAGAAGGCTTAACCTGAAATCCTAAGATATACTGTTGCCAGTAAGGGTTGTTAGTGAATACATTGAAGGTAAACTCTAAGTGCACAGATGTGTGAACTCGGCACGAACCCTAGATAAGTAATGCATTAACTAATATTAACTGGGAAATGGGTTAACATCATGTTTTCGAAGGTATATAAAGTGCGACTATTCTAATGTACAGTCGCACTCACTGAGCATACCGAACCACGCTGGAGTTCGCTGTGTTGTACTGAGGGCCGATATCTATCTGTTGCTTTTTCCTTTGAAACTGTTCAGTATAAAATAAAGATCTTTGTATGTTCCTTTGTAACCCGCGTTCGGTGTATTTCCTTTTGGGGTAGTCAGCCTCGATATCTTCTTTTTGTTTTCACAGCCCACCTCCGGAACATTGACATGGAGTTTGGGACATCAATAAGTGAGCCGTCGGACTAGCCCTCTGCCTTTGTATATAGTTGTTTAGGTTTAGGTTTCATTTGGTTTTTATTATTATTTGGAGTTCACAGACTTTGCCCCCAGGGACGTCATTTAGGGGTCGCCAGGGGTCGCAACTGCGACCTCTGAGGTCTCCCTTGCGACATCTGTGGTCACCCTTGCGACCTCTAGGAAAAAAAAGAAAAAGAAAGTTTTTTTTTTTTTTTTTTGTAATTCAAGCTCATGGGCTGTGGCCAGCACCATGTGGCTCTTTATTTCTGGAGTGGCTGGCTTTCTTGTTAAAGCCCTTTAAAAAAAAAGAAGAAAAAAAGAAAAGGAGTACCACAAGTCTAACACTTTCAGCACTGACCCTAAATAAGAAAGATTAGGAATACCAAATAATGTGTCTTTCTGGAATTCTATACAATAATTGCTAGACTCATTAAAGGTTTATTTCAGGCACACTTCAGGAGGTGAGTCACTGATTTGTCTGTTCTTAAACGCCTCAACTCAGCTTTTCATCCTTCTGAGGTCGATAAAAGAGTACCAACATAGGTTGGGTGATATTGGCTGTATATTTTCTCTATATAAAGCGCTTAAGCGTAAGTGCTATATAATAACACATCATTATCATTTGGTTATGGACGTCTGCTTGTATTAACAGTAATTTGGTAATATGGACCTATACACACTGATCTTAACCATACATATGGCGATCCATTCTTGTATGAAATGTACATCACATTATAGTGATATCGTAACCATTTTTTTTGTGGTGTACAATGCTATGTGATAGCACTTCCTGTTTTGTCAACAGGTGAAAGGTCGTATTCCATCGCATTCCGCTATATCACTTCGGGGTGGAGTCAAATGACATCACTTCTTGTGATGTCACCAGGGGGTCAAGGGTCGTGTGATGTCACTTCCGCTACCCCTGGCATTTTGGTGAAATGACGTCCCTGCTTGCCCCACTGTTTGTATATAGTTGTATTTTAGATAGGCTTTTAGGTTGGTTTCCTTTTGTTTTGAGATAATGGACCCTTCAGACTTTTGTTTTCAATATTACGGACATGTACATACTTTATTTATTTTTTATATTCACATGGAGTAATGTTTTTTTATGCTTTTCATCTTTATTTCTATGGACTTTAGAGATGGACCACTTTTATTTTTTCATGTTTTAGATTTTTATTTTTCCTTGGATTTCACTTTCTCTTTCATATTGCAATCATTATTTCTTTATTTGCATGTGTGATTTTCATTCTGTCATTTGTTTTTATTTTTAATACATTTCATTATTCTTCATTCTTGGTGTGGTCTACTATGATTTCTTTTGTTCATTTCTCCATGAGCATTGGCTCAGTCATGTGTTGCCACTGTGTGGCTCTGTAGGACATTTGTTGATGGGCATGCTGGTTCTTTTCAGACTATCATGCAATGGGTAATTTAGTAGGGAGTGGGTGCAGTGGATCGTTGGGTGTTTGTACTGGCGGGTGTGGGATTTGTGTTGGCATTAGGGCCATGGGTCTGAATAGTTATGTCATGGTGTTTGGGGGGACATGAGTCAGGGCCTGCTGGTAGGTGCCTGTAAATGGGGGGCAGGTGGGGGGACATGAGTCGGGGCCTGCTGGCAGGTGCCCGTCAATTTCGGTCATGAGTCGGGGCCTGCTGGCAAGTGCCCGTCAATGGCGGGTGGGTGACATGAGTCGGGACCTGATGGCAGGTGCCCATCAATGGGAGGTCGGTGGGGGAGACATGAGTCTGGGCTCCCAAGTGCATGGTGCCATGTGGCCTGCCTGCTGGGCATGGTCAGAGTGGATGGGGTGCCTGCAGGGCATGGCCAGAGTGGATGGGCTGCCTGCGGGGCATGGGGAGGGTGGATGGGGTGCCTGCGGGGCATGGTCAGGGTGGATGGGCTGCCTGCAGGGCATGAGAAGGGGTGTAGGGTGGACCCCTGTGGCGTAGTATGGCTGCAGGGGGTGAATGTGGCTTCTCATCACACTGCTGCGTGAATCTGGGGGTACGGGAGTGAGAATTACACGCGATTGGCCTGGCGCGAGCAGGGTATGCGTGTTCCAGGGGTACACGTGGAGTTTTACACGTGATTGCGCTGGCGCGAGCGAGGTACATGTATTCCAGGGGTGCATGGGGAGTTTGACACGCAATTTCGCTGGCGCAAGTGGGGTATGTGTATTCCAGGGGTGCGCTCCAAGTTTTACACGCAATTTTGCTGGCGCAAGGAGGGTACGTGTATTCCAGGGATGCGCGTGGAGTTTTACACGTGATTGGACGGGCATGAGCGGGGTATGCGTATTCCAGGTGTGTGCGTGGGGTTTTACACGTGATTTTGCTGGCGCAAGCAGGATATGTGTATTCCAGGGGTGTGCCGGGAGTCTTACATGCAATTTAGCTGGCGTGAACAGGGTACACGTATTCCAGGGGTGTGCGTGGGGTGTTATACACGTGATTTCGCTGGCACAAGCAGGGTACGCATATTCCAGGTGTTGGCGGGGAGTCTTACATGCGATTTCGCTGGCGCGAGTGGTGTACGCCTATTCCAGGGGTGCACGGGGAGTTTTACAGGCGGTTAGGCTGGCACGAGCGGGGTACGCGTAATCTGAGGGTTGTGCAGGGAGTTTTACATGTGATTTCGTTGGTGCAAGTGGGGTATGCGTAATCCGAGGGGTGTGCGGGGAGTTTTACACGCGATTTTGCTGGTGCGAGCGGGGTAAGTGTAATCTGAGGGGTGCACAGGGAGTTTTACAAGTGATTTTGCTGGCACGTGAGGGGTGAGTGGCGTTTTTAGCACATTTTCATGGTTGTGGGGCTGTATGCTGGTCCACTGGCCTTTGGGGCACGGGGCGGGGTTGGGGGTGTAACTGGCACTACTGCAGGGTCGCTGCACCACTCTGCGCCACAGCTGGTTATGGATGTAAGTATTCATTAATACGCTGTGCGTGAAAATGGGTTTTGGCGTATGCGGCTAGCTCACGCTGGTGCACGCTGCCTCTCTACGCTGCCCGTGTGCGCTGCTTCTGCGCTAAATTCCATGAATTACCCCCAATGCCTCTAGCTGAGCTGCAAGATGTATACTATGCCATATTTGAGGTTGGAGTTTTCGGATTTAGCAATTGTGAATAGATTCTATTTGGCCAAGAAATTCCACATTCACTAATGCCAGTGGACCACCGGAAGTCACAACAATCTAAGAACAAAGAACTGCAAGAGGAAAGAAACAGGAAACAAGTCATTTCCCTCTATGCACTGTGTCTCTGGAACAAGTTACCAAAACAGATAAGTCTGTCAACATCAGCCTACATTTCAGTTAGGACCTAAAAACCCTATTCCTCAAACAACATCTCATCAATCACTGACTGCGCAACTCAACCTATTCCCCCCCTCTAAAGTTCCACTGTCCCTTAATCACCTGACCAATCTCAGCTACTCTGCTACACATGCACCCTACTCATAGCCCTCTGGGTGCACCCCAAAAAGGTGTTGTGCTTTATAAATCCCTTAACTATTTGTACTTACATTGTAGGTTTCCTGAAGAAATATGGACAAACCGCTGTCATAACCCATCTCGTGTAGTGCACTGCAGGTTAGAAGACTTATACTCTTATGGTCATTCAAAACATAGTAAATTACAGTTGCCAACTGCTCCCCCACTTTTCTTTAAAGACGAGCATCAATTTGAGCAATCATTTATGATTTATTTCCACTGGGAGCCATATTTGCGAGCCCGCCAGATATCAGTGACCCTCTCAGTCTCCCCATGCTGTCGCTACCCCATTAATTTCTTTCACTATTGGTAAATACAACCAATCTCTTTTTTCCTCAGCACTGCACCCCTAAGAAATGGCATGTGCGATGTCACATATTGAAGCTTTCAATTACTCATCTCACTACAAAGTGTTAAGTGGGTAATCTATTTATTTTTTTATTTATTTATTGCATTTGTTGGTAACACCCAAGGCCCTGAGGTTCTCATGCCACTAGAAGAATTGCAGTACGTTGTTACAAGGCATTGGTATAGTAAGATATAGACATTTTTTGAGAGTACATAATATCAGTTTATACATATTTGTTGAATAAGGCAGTTGTCAGTTTCTTTCGGAATGTGGGGTAGGAGGGTTCTTCTTGTATACAGGGGGCAGAGAATTCCAGATAGAGGGGGCAGTGACAGTGAAGCTTGCTCTGCTGCTTCTTTTCCTGTTGAATCTGGGAGTGGTCAGTGAAAGGGTGGAGGAGCGTAGATAGTGTGGTTCGGGTGCTACTGGTAATGCGCTGATTAAGCTATGAGGGTGCTATATTGTGGATGCAGCGATGTGTGATGGAGAGGATTTTGAAATCGATGATCGCCTTGATGGGTAGACAGTGGGCCTCTTGTCTAGTTTGTGAAATGTGGCCTGAGCGTTTTAGCTCTATGACTACTCAATTACCACTTTCTAAAAATGCATAGACATCTATAAGAAGCACTAACACTGCTGACACAACTATGAAATATATGTCCCCCAGCTCCCTCATCCAGACCACCACAATGAGTGTACCTCTAAAACTGAGGACTGCACAGTGCAATCATATAAAGAATTGCTAAAAGAAAATGTGACGTGTAATAGCGATTTGATACAGCTCTGTAAGAAAGTTACACATTTAAAGCAGGAATTAGCAGGATAAAATGGGAAATCACATGAAATTAAACAGACCATCAGGATGAGGAAGGAGGGAGGGGGCTTCATTTACCCCAATTCATTTTGGAATACATTACATTTTTTATAGGAGTGCACACTTTGAAGGAAAGTCATGAAGGTTGTTTATCCAAAAACAGTACAGAACAGTTGGCGCTGCAAAATATACGATCGCAAAATTCCTCAATCAAATTGTTCAGTCAAAGAAGGGTTAATCATTTTCCAACATGAGCTTAAACAGTTAAGAAAAGAAGTGTCGGATGTACAGATCAGTCAGGTGGTAGCAGATCTGAGAAAGACTGATCAAGATGTTCAATAATTTCCACTGAACTGTCACAAAGATTTAGCTATTGTGCACAATATATGTCACAGAGCTACAAGCTCACATTAGAATAATAATGAAACAATGTCAAAAGTAGAATGCTATGCAAACTAGTTTGGATTAATTGCAGCGGCAACTCTGAGAAAAACAATCAGGATAATGTCAGGCTGAATAAACAATTACCATGTAATTGTGGAGCGCTGTTTCAGAAAGAACTGTGGTTACAAAAGGAAAAAAAAAGGAAAAAAAAAGTAGTAACCTTATTTGTACAAAAACATGAGGGTGTACCGATTGCGAGTGCCCCATGACAAGATGTCATGGTTTGTGACAAACCAACGTGGAATTGTCTTTCACTGCAGTAAATGTTGCAGTCAGACAATTTCAGAGAACCGGGCCATTCCAATGCAAGACAAAATATTGGCAGATCGTTGGGTAGGAAATTTGAGCAGAGTGCCTGCAGCAGAAAGGAGCTGCACCAGCTCCACAGAGAAGGGTCAGATGACTGTATGAAGGCAAAGTACAGACCGGTGCTGTGTGACAAAAGCTATAAGGCACGCATACCCAGATACAACAACCAGAGAGTATGCATAGGAAACTACGTATGAGTCTGACTCTTAGAAAAGAATTGGGACCCAGGCAAATGGTCAACATTAAACATAAAGAAGAGTAGTGGTAGATTGAACCTTCTAAAGTCGCAAAATTATTGAAGGAAATTGTGGAAACATTCTTTAAAAATGACAAGGCGTTTTTCGATGAACACTGCATTATTGAAGATAGCATTTACCATTATTTGTATTTGTAACATATATACAGATGGTGTAGGCATTCCCACGAATAGTGCTTGTACAAAAGCACAAAGAAGAACACGTTGTGATCCCATTTATGAGGGTCCATCGTCTGTGGAAACGATCACAGTACGCCAGAACAACATGTTACCTAGTGGAATTGGTATAAGATAACATCAGAAAGCCTTTTTTTACCATAGAGGTTAGTACAGGTAGCAAAACGGCCTGTCTACTCCCTCACCTGTGAGCCAAATGATTCACCTAGAGAATCCTTGAAGACAATGAGGAGAATGTTCTTCAGAGTTGGCACTGATCGAAATACTGAACAACCACACGTTAAATGTTTACTTTCTATGTGCATCAGAGCAGGGACGTCATTTAGGGGTCGCCAGGGGTCGCAACTGCGACCTCTGAGGTCTCCCTTGCAACCTCTGTGGTCACCCTTGCGACCTCTAGGAAAAAAAAGAAAAAAAAGATTTTTTTTTTTTTTTTGTAATTCAAGCTCATGGGCTGTGGCCAGCACCATGTGGCTCTTTATTTCTGGAGTGGCTGGCTTTCTTGTTAAAGCCCTTTAAAAAAAAAGAAGAAAAAAAGAAAAGGAGTACCACAAGTCTAACACTTTCAGCACTGACCCTAAATAAGAAAGATTAGGAATACCAAATAATGTGTCTTTCTGGAATTCTATACAATAATTGCTAGACTCATTAAAGGTTTATTTCAGGCACACTTCAGGAGGTGAGTCACTGATTTGTCTGTTCTTAAACGCCTCAACTCAGCTTTTCATCCTTCTGAGGTTGATAAAAGAGTACCAACATAGGTTGGGTGATATTGGCTGTATATTTTCTCTATCTAAAGCGCTTAAGCGTAAGTGCTATATAATAACACATCATTATCATTTGGTTATGGACGTCTGCTTGTATTAACAGTAATTTGGTAATATGGACCTATACACACTGATCTTAACCATACATATGGCGATCCATTCTTGTATGAAATGTACATCACATTATAGTGATATCGTAACCATTTTTTTTGTAGTGTACAATGCTATGTGATAGCACTTCCGGTTTTGTCAACAGGTGAAAGGTCGCATTCCATCGCATTCCGCTATATCACTTCGGGGTGGAGTCAAATGACATCACTTCTTGTGATGTCACCAGGGGGTCAAGGGTCGTGTGATGTCACTTCCGCTACCCCTGGCATTTTGGTGAAATGACGTCCCTGCATCAGAGAGAAACAGTTTCTCAGATTGCCAGAGATACTTTTGACACGGAACACATCTACTCGATTGCGTAAAAGGTACACGAGTATGGGACATAGAAGACAGAGAAGAAAGACAAATATCAAAAAAGTAAAAATAACTAACCCCCTCCTAGAACTAAGGTGGCTGAATTTACGGGTGGCACAACCTGGCTTTCCAGACTGTATAAATAGAAATCATTCTGAGAAATGGTAATTCTCAAAAACACTGAGGTGTCGTATGTTGCATTTCGAAGCATTGCACCAGTTCAAAGCTACTTTTATGTCAGGCGTAATAATCGTAGCACAAGGCCAATTTGTGGTTGTCTCTATACCACACTTGAGCAGTAAACTCACCCAATTCAAACACCGCTTGAGGATTAACAAGAGCTGGGCACAAGAAACAGATCTCTTTCAATGATGCTTGGGCCTGATAATTACCAAGGGACTTTTGAACACACCTCATTGCCCTAGTGCATAGTAAAGGACAGCTATCCTCATGGCGATAGATCCAATTCTAATCATGATGTTTAGACATGTGAACATGTAACTGCTCATGGCAGTTATGTTCTTGGGGCAAGGCCACATTTTCCCCCACAGGTGACGTGGAAGTTTGGGTCAAGACCAAATTACCCACAATAAACGGTGTGCGACCTTATTAATTACAACATAGTTTGAGTCAAACCAGAAAGAGACCCAAGTAAAGTGAAATAAATAATATAACCTTGAAGCTCAATTTAGTATGTCAGAAAATCAGGTGTGAATTCTGTGCTACAATCCCTCAATTCAAATTAAATGTACAAGGGGAGTCTAGCTGCTTGCATATCTGAGAAGGAGAAACACGCTGCAAAGGTTCGAGGGGGGTGAGAGGAGCAGGGTCATATGGCAACCTGTAGTACATACCCCCAAAGAAAATACACAAGTGCAGGTTGGCTTTGAAAATAAAAACATTCCAAAGGGGAAATTAAATTCAACTCGGAGCTCAGCCGAATTATGAATCCCATTGAAGGAGGCAAACTAATTGAGAAATAGAATAGTGGCACATGCAGTCTCACATTTCAAATTCAGTTCACAGTCCCAAAGCGCAATGGCAAAAGCAATATTCAAAATGTGGACACAGACTGTATAACATCAGTGCAAATAGAGATAGAGAACACTCTGAAACACATAACTCAAGTACTGAAAAAATGCACACAATCAACACAGTGAATCCAACCATTCAGAAAAGGAATCTGATGGACAGTTGTCTGGGTATTTGTTTTATTCTATCCTTCTTTGCAAGCCAGAAACTATCTCTTAAACAAGAGCTGCCTCTGCATAGAAGGAACTGGCACATAGTTCAGGCAGAACAGATGGAATGGCCAAGTGATCGCAATGGTCCATCGGCAGACAAAATGGCTGCAAATGTACTAGAGGAAAAAGATAATGATGAAAATGTGATCCCTCTTCTGAAAGGGTGGGCAGAGATATTTGGAATCTCCCAATTAACTAACAACAACTGTCTCTTTACAGATTCAGGCCCCAAGCAGGAGGAGCATTCAGCCGATGAGTGTCCTGAGGATTTGTTCCTAACTCAGATAACATCAAAACAACACACACACTTCTTTTTATTATTATTATTATTATTATTATTATTATTATTATTATTATTATTATTTTACATGCTGAGAAAGATAAAGCTATCCAATCAAGACAAGAAGGTAATGCTGCTTTGCCATGAAACTCCATTTAACCCCAAAGTAAAGTACTATCGAGCAATGGACATGCAAGAGGTACAGTGTGACTGGCCAGTGGTCATAACACAGACAGGTGCTCAAATTGCAGTAACAATCATGGAACACAGGGAAACAAACATTGAATCAATACAAATGAGTGAACATCCGTATTCAACATTAAACTAAATGTAGGAAAATGACAGGTTGGGTGTAGGAGAGACAACCCCAAGATTCCTAGTTATGGCAAAGGACAGGCTTGACTTGCAGGGTTACTAGGCGGTGGCCATAGCACAGACAAATACTCAAATTGCAGTGACAAGCACAGAGCACAGGGAAAGAAACATTGGTTCAACACAAAATTAGGGAACAATCCTTATTCCACATTCCACTAAATTTAAGAAAATGCCTGGCTTGTTGTAGGAGAGTAATATCTCCAAGGTTAGCAACAACACACACATTTTATGCATTCTTGACGTCTGTGGGGAGGGATACCACGTTCCCATTGTAGTACAGGGGCATTGACAGGTTTTTGTGATTCTGAAAACTGTGTACAGCCCATAGTCATGTCAAGGAATTTTCTAAATACTATCAGTGACAGGAGTCAAAAGGGGCACATGCTCATAATGCAGGCCATGGATAATTCCTTGTATAATATCAGTGGAGAGTTGCTCCAAGTCAATAAGTATCTGAAGTTGATGTATAAATACGAAAACACAGATAATAACTACTTTAAAATAAAAATTTGCAAATGGTTGCTGTAGACATGTTGTGACTTAAATGTGGGGTTGATTATCTGTGTAGGATGATTAGTCTTATGAATTCCTTTCTTGATGGGCACTGATAATCTAAAGAATCCATCAACTTGTGAAGGATTGCCATCTGACAAGCGTGTAGAATCCCTGGCTTTTTTGATTTTATTAAGTGTTAAACATTTGTATTAAACATTTGTTTAAATTATCAACAGTATGTAAAACAAGTTGAATGACTACAATACATCGAAAATAGGACTCATTTTGCCAGACCAGCTGGAGGCTGTAGATGGCGAGAGGAAATAACTAAGGAGACTGAACCCCTTAAATTGCCCAGAGCTGAATGTAACAAGAGTTGTCCCTGGGCCACTGTAGCAACATAAATCCTTTGGACAAGCCTCCCAGAAAGGGTTTAAAGAAAATTGGTGACCTCGACCCGTATGGGCACACACTGCTTCTGTGAAATGGGCACTTACCCATAGGTTCTGATGAAGAAAAACTGATTTCCCAGTAACTAGTCCATAATTGGACATATAACCCGACGGAGGTCTGTTTACACTAATGTTCCCAGTCACGTCTCCAGACAAGTGAATGTGTCTTCATTGAAAAAGCTTTTGTATTTTTTTTTTAAAGAACTCCTTTGTGATGACTACTCCTGGAGAAAGTCCCAGAGTTTTCAAGAGGACTGAAACATGTCGAGTGTGTAACTTGAAGTTGTAACCAAGTGTACTTTTCAGTTTGAAAATGTATATTTCATTGATAAAAATTAAGAGATAGATCTATCCTCTCATGATTTTGTCGTATTGATTTTTGTAGTCTCGATATTGTAGTCTCCACCTCATGAGATTTGTATCTTGTATTGAATTATAGTAAAATCATTTTGTATTGATTATTCATCACTGATTGTTTAATGTGATTTGTAGTGATGCTCTAGAGTTAGTGACTGTTAACGAAACTCTTTCTCTACCTTTTTCTTATTGATACACATTTGTTTAAATTATCAACAGTATGTAAAACAAGTTGAATGACTACAATACATCGAAAATAGGATAAAGTGATATAAATGCAAGTAAGAACAGATCAATGTATCAAGATTTTAAAAATGATATGACATATCAAATTTGAATACCAAATGATGCAAAGAAATATTAACAATGAATCAATAAATCACAGCAACAGGAAATACTGCATATCATGACGACAAAACACAACAAGACACACAATGTTTAATTAATGTGGGATCTTTATCTGGTTTTGAGAATAGCACTAAGGTTGCTTCCATGAAAGTTCCTAAGCTGAAACCTTGTTCAGTAAAATGTGAACAAATTTAAAGCAATAACGGGGCCAAGATATCAGAAAAACAATCATAAAAATCGGTAAGTAAACCATCAGTCCCAGGAGCTCTCCCTTTTTTTTAAAATGAAGAATTGTAAGATGATGCTACAATTAATAAAAAATTAGGAAGTAGTACTTAATAAAAGTATAAATACATTCCATTTGAGATTGTATATTTTAATGTCACTTAATGGGTTTGCACAATATTTTTCAATACTATGAATATAACAGCTATAGTTCCACCAGGTAGGTTATGATAAGTGATCCATGCCTTTCTAATTGGATGAGATGAAAACCAATAACAATAAATAATTAAATGACTTAGGAGATGGAATTCCCAGAGAATCCCATAATTTAGTTCTATCTAAATTAAGTTGTGCACTGACGTGAAACATTTCTCACAAGTCTAGAATTACAGATTTGCACTTGTTGGGCCAAAGAGTTTAACAATAGAGATGGAAATGTCATTGCTCAGGACATCAATAATCAAAAATCAACCATGTGTATCTAAGTCTTCAGCCAGAACTTGACACTTCAGTTTCTTTGTACTCAGAATACCAATCCCGCCTTTTTTGCTAAGCGCTAGAGAATAATGCACTTGCCCAATCAATTTTTTTAAAATGTGTTATTTTCCTCCACAGAGTCTAAATGAGTTTCTTGAATACAGGAAATGTCAAGTTCCAGTTTAACCAAATGGGACATAATCTTCTGCCTTTTTTTTCCACTTAGCTTTCATTGAACATTTTACTTAAACAAGACAAAAACACATTTAACAAACAATAGCAAAACTCTCCCTCCCCCATCTTTCTTTGACTCTCCCCCCCGCTCATAAATATCCGGACCCAAAGGGGCCATATGGACTCCAAGGAGGTCAACGACAGGACCTTGGGGCATTAATGGGATGACAATATGGGTTCATTGATGGCGACCCACTATTAGCGGTGAAGGGCAATACACCCGAAGACCAACAGTTGGGCCCATTCTGGGCCAGTAGGTTCAAAGTCTCATTGAACCACAGTCCTCATGTAAGAGCATTATTGTCCAGTCCAACAGGAAGGCGTTCATTGTTCATTGTATCGTGTACCAGAGCTGTTAATTTCTCATAGGTGAAAATAGCGCAGAGTTTTGCCAACCATTCAGCTCTGGAGGGGACTGATTAGCTTCTCCACTTCTGGGCGAGAGCTAACCTACCCGCTCTCAATGTGGCCTGAACCACCCTGGGAAAGGCACCTGGATCAGAGGCCGTCAAGGGGAAAGCAAACAGGATGTCAATAGAGTGCAAGGGAAGCTTGAGCCCCACTATGAATTTCATCCAGCTTAGGAGCTCCGACCAAAAGATCTGAATTGAAGGGCATTCCCACCACATGTGATACCAGGACCCTCTATGACCACACCCATGGGACAAAGGGGGGAAGTCGCATGAAATGTTTAAGCTAACCTCTCGTGGGGGAGTAGCCACGTATGAAGAATCTTAAAGTTATGCTCCATGGCTGCCGTATAGAGGGAACCTGAGAAAAGCACCCCAAGGAGTTTAGACCAAGTTGCCCCTTCCAGTGTCTCTCCCCACTTCTCCTCCCAAAACTGTTTAAATCACTGCCTTCTATTGAGTTCGGCAGTGATTAGGATTTTGTCTATCTTGAAGAGAGATCCTTTTCTCGCGGTAGCCTCCACTATCAAATCTCTCTACGGGCTTGAGGGGGCGGGAAAGGGTCATGCCCCATTTGGTGCTAGTCAGGAGCCATTTTATTTGGAAGTAATCAAAGATAGACAGCGGGTGATCCCCCATAGCCTCTGCTAGGTGCTATATTCAATAGAAACGTAATTATGAAAGAACTGCACGGCTCGTTCCAAACCCATTGGGTATCTCTGAAGCCCTTCTTCCCCAGATCCAGGGGGGCCCACAAGGAGGACAGGGGGGAGGGCCAGGAGGAAAGGAGAGCATTAGGTTTATCTGAACTCCATAGGGATCACAAGATGGACAAGGTAAGGTGTTTTTTTATTTTATCAGGAAGGTCTTTGGTCAGGGACCACAGAAGGTCTCTCACTTTCCTGGGGTGCATGTGGGTATCTTCTATATATGTCCAATAGGTTCGCATTTCATCTTTCATATGTTCTAACATGACCCTTAGCTGGGCAGCCTTGTAGTACTGGCAGAAGTCTGGTAGTCCAAAGCCTCCTTTGGATTTAGGGAGAGTCAGGGTATCAAATGTAATCTTAGGCTTCTTTCCGCTCTAAACAAAAATCGCCAAGCAATGGTTTGCAGGGACCTAAAAAGGTATCTGGGACTATCGTAGGAAGGGCGGAGAAGAGGTACAGGAGCCGGGACAGGATATTCATTTTTATGGATACCATACGCCCGAACCAAGAAAGGGTCAGCGGGGCCCACCGATGGAGGTCTAGTCGAATTCTGGAGAGAGTGCGGGAAAATTCAGCTCAAAAAGATTTCCCAAATCCCTTGGGAGTAAAATTCCCAGATAGGGTATAGCTGTGCGCTCAACTTGGATACCCCCAACTGAATCTTTGCCTTCCAGGCCACTATTGACTCTTCTCATTGGCATGAGGCAGAATTTTGACAGGTTAATTTTCAGGCTGGAGAAGACCCCAAATGAACGGATTAGGTCCAAGAGCTTCGGAAGAGATTCTTCCGAATTGGTCATATAAACGAGAATGTTGTCTGCAAATAGGTATAGCTAAAAGTATAAGTCCCTGCATCTAACCCCAGAGATCCCCTGGTGTTGTCTAATAGCTATTGCTAGGGGTTCCAATGTGAGGGCATATAAAAGGGAGAAGTAGGGCATCCCTGCCGAGTACCTCAGGAAAGGGAGAACGGGTCAGAAACGACTTCACTGACCGACACCCTGGCAAACAGGCCATTGTACAGAGCGGCTATCCACCCCTGGAATCTATCCCCTAAACCCATCCTGTGCATTACTTTGCCCATATAAGACCACTCCAGCCGGTCGAAGGCCCTTTCTGAGTCCAATGTTAAAAGGTAGGCATTTATGGTATTACTACCAACCTCATGCGTCAGATCCAAGGTTTTCCTGATATTATCCGACCCCTGCCTCCCAGAGATAAAGCCAACCTGATCACTATGAACTAACGAGGGAAGATGTTGGGCCAACCTTTTTGCAAGCAGCTTTGCTAAAACCTTCACGTTGGTATTCAGTAAAGAAATGGGGCGGTAGAATTGGCAGTTCATTGGGTCCTTCACCTCTTTTGGGATAACCACAATACGGGCTGATAAAATGGACAGGGGAAGCGTCCCAGAGTCCAGGGTCACAATGAATAATTTAGACAGGAATGGGGCTAGAGCAGAGCGAAAGGATTTATAAATAGGATTGTAAAGCAATCCTCGCCAGGTGTGGTACCTCCATTCATGGAGCCAATAGTATCCACTTCCTTCCTTCTCTTGGGGCGTGATGGACCTCTCTTGGGGGTCTGCCGTTTTCCAGAGGGAGGCAGGGGATTGGGAGAGAATCTAGAAACGTATCAGCCTCTGAACCTTCCCCAGAGCACTATGAAGTGTAAGGGCACTCATAAAATATTCAGAATTGCTCAGCTATCCCTAGATCGTCAAGGCACTTTTGGCCCCCCGGGAGATGCACCACATCCAGCCTTCTACTACTTTTAAGCTTGTGCAACTTCCAGGCCAAGATTTTATCAGCCTTCTACCCCCTCTCCATATACTTTTGTTTAAGAAGGGGCAATTTTCTTTCTGTTTGCCCGACCATAAGGGAAGCCAGCTTCACCTTGATCTGTTGAATCTCAGCCCATTTCCCCGGAAACATTTGGGATCGGAGCTTGCCCCCTGGTTGTATCGTGTCATTTTGTCCCTAAGAGCTTTTTCCTCACTCACCCTGGCATGCTTTCTTGTTGCTCCCAATCTAATCAAGACCCCTCGGATTGTCGCCTGAAAGGCCTCCCAGACTCCCGCCTCCCCCACTTCTCCATTATCATTAATCTCAAAGAATTCCTTTATGTTCGTGAGGAAGGCCTGGGCCGTCTCCTTATCCTTCAGCAGGAGATCGTTACACGTCCACCTAGTGGACAGAGGGGCATTCGGGGGGATAACCACCTGGACACGAATTAGATCATGGTCAGACAACAGAATCAATTCTACTCCAAACCCCGAAATACTGTCACATAAAGTTTT
This sequence comes from Ambystoma mexicanum, assembly GCF_040938575.1. NCBI lineage: Eukaryota > Metazoa > Chordata > Amphibia > Caudata > Ambystomatidae > Ambystoma > Ambystoma mexicanum. Next base: position 1,290,984,440 of record NC_090937.1, read on the forward strand.
GTTGAGCATGACATTGTCAATCCTAGAGAAAGATGAGTTTGGACTAAAGAAAAATGTAAAAAGAGGATTCTGCTCCTGGCACATCGAGTGGGAGTCAAGAAGACCAAGCACCTTGTTCATGGTGTGGAAAGCTGAAGCCATTCTTCTCTGGGTATGTAGGTCTGTAAGGGGGCAATCTGATTTCCTGTCACTCTCAGGGTAGAGAACCATATTAAAATCACCCCCCAGCAAGAGAAGGCCCTCTGTAAATCCCAAGATCTTCATTTTTACACCCTCCCAAAATTGGTCCTGGTCCTCGTTAGGGGCATAAATAGATGCCAGAGTAACCTTCTTCCCCCTGATCTCCCCTTTCACCATAACAAACCGACTGTTGGGGGTCAGTGCGTTTGGCTTTGACCATGAAGTGAGCTTTGGGAGTAACCACAATCGCTACCCCTCTTTTTTTAGTTGGGCGGATGCATGAAAAACCTCCTGAATGGATCTGGATCTGAGCGCCATCTCCCTACCCCTCGCCCAGTGGGTTTCCTGCAGAAACAAAAATGCAGTCTCAGCCTATTGAACTCCTTCGTCACCAACGATCTTTTATTCTGAGAGTTCATTCCCCGGACATTTAGCAAACCCAATGTCAGCGAAAGAAGAGCATCAGCCATCGGATTGATAGTCATCCCTGTGAATCCCTGTGAGGGAGTTAGAGCCCCCCACCTCTTCTCTTTGGGCCAGCAACTCTGGGAGTTTTATGAAGTGATTGGTCCTCAACGGATTCAGGTCCCCAGCCAGTTCTTTCAAACAATAACTACCCTGTAGCAAATCTAAACAGCTTCCCAACATACCCCCCTGCCCCCACTGACCGCCTTGACTGCCTGCGACATATGAGATGTCATCCAGCCAGGGCACCAACGTCTGGCTCCACCAGGTCAGTAAATGACAAAAAGACACCAACGTTCTGAGTCTGCCCAAACCCCCATATTCAACCCATGCAAGAAGACTCAACAAAACTCCCCCCCCCCCTGAGAATGAATCAAGGGCCATCTTCCATCTAGAAGAAAGGCGGCACCCAAGACTTATGTACTGTAACTGTTTCAGCGAGGAAACCTTAGAAGTTAGACGAGACCTCCACCCCTTTTTTCAAAGACTACTCAAGCTGTTGAGGTGTGATTATTCATTAGCAGATCTGGTGGAAGGTGGGACCACCCTTCTGAATTTTCTATGACCCCAAACTTGACACCTTTCTGAGGGTTCACCAAATCTTCTGTTGTGCTTTCGTGGGCTCCCCTTAGCTCTTTCACAGCTCTCTTGATTGTCTTCACAGGCAGGTTTGCCCAGGAGTTCTTGGGAAACTTTTTGAATGTCATCCTCAGAGACTAGGGTGTATTTATATCCATCATGTTCGACGGAAAGGGAGAAGGGGCGGCCCCACCTGTAGTGGACTCCCTTGGATTGGAGCCATCTTGTAAACTGGCCACAGAGGCGTCTCCTTGCCAGGGTAAGGGCCGATAGATCCTGATAAATCAAGACCTTTGCATCCTCACAGGCTATCGGGCCCTTCTTCCGTGCCAGCTCCAGGATTTTGCTCTTTTTGGCGTAGTAGTGGAACCTCACAAGGATTGACCTGGGTCTCACAGAGGGGGCACCTGCTCTATGGGCCCTGTCAATGGTCGGCTTGGTGGTGTTGGCTTCATCAAACAGCTTACTGATCACATCATTGACAATTCTGACAATGTCTGCCTGCGTTTTCCCGTCTTGCTCTGGGATCCCCAGGAAATGCAGGTTACTACGGCATTCCCTGTTTTCCAGGTCATCAAACTTTAATGCACATTTCTCCTTTATTCTCTCCAGATCTGCCAGGCGCATATCCATTTGGGTTTCCAGTATGTTGACAGAAGTTTGGTTCCCTTCCAGTGCTTGGAGGCGATCCTCCACAGAGTCCACCTTTTTGTCCAGAGAATTCAGTCTTTTACCAATGTTTGCTCTAAAGCCACGGATCTCCTCCAGAAGAGCTGTCATGCTCTGATTTACTAACTCCTGGCTGCGTGGGGGCGGCTGGACTAGCAACATCCATGGAGGTCGTTGGAGAGTGACAGAATTTTCACAGAAATTGGGCCCAGTCTATAAAGGATTGTCTTGGCACCAAGACTGAGCACAGAGATAAAAGAAGCAAGTCTGAAGGGGGGGTCATGGGAGAGGCACATGAGGGATCTGGGTGACCTCCAGAGGCCACCGAAGAGGCTCGGTATGGGCTATAGTTTCAAGGGACCCATGGATGCCGGTAGGAGCGAGCCGACCCCTCAATCTGATGCCTCCAAGCTACATTGCACCCTGAGGATAAGAGTGGGTCACCACCAGTCCCTCCGCTTCCAGGGTGGGCAAATACCACTGTGTTTCTAACCCTCCTTTGCCTGCTGGGGGATGATGAAAGAGGGAGAGAGACCGAAGGATGTGTAGGTCCCGCAATCTGCACTCCACCAAACTCTACTAAGTTGTTTAGAGTCTTGAGGCTCAAGCGTCCTTGGGCATTGGGCAATGACTCTGCCACCTCGTTGTGTCCTTGCAATTATAGGGTCCTATTTAGATCTTGATATTACCCCCGGTTAGAGGGCTTAGTGTTTCTCTGTCCTGGTATTAGATGACAGAGAGGAGCACGAACGCAGCTGCTGAGGTAAGCAATTAAGCATCCTCCCGGCGCTCCCAGAGGGGCGAGCTAGGCAGCCGGGCAACAACTGGGGTGAACACAGGACCTACAGGGGAGGGGGCGATGTCAGCGGAATTGAGACCTTCCTCATCAGATGTATATACTTCAGGAGCCCTCAGGTAGATGGCAGCTGAGGGTGCAGAGAGAGCAGTTTATACTTTAAATAAGAACCAAGGCAGGGAGAACAAACAGAGTTTGGCAGGACACCTCTACATCTATACAATAAACAGCACTCTACCGGAGCCCACCGCCATCACCCAGCATGTGTGAGGTGTCGCTAGGTTGTTTGAGGCGAGGGTGTGGGCAGGACTCACGTAGCAAATGGGTCGCAAGGGGAGACCTCCTCAGGCGACACTCTCTTCAGGGCCGTGTACAGATGGTGCTTGTGCAGGCTCTCAATGGCTCCCTTGCCGGAGCGCCTGCAAGCTCTGCGTTGCCCAATCTTCTTGTACACCAAGCGTTTTTTTAAAAATATATATATTTTCCTTCCCCTGCCAAGCCAAAGCTGAGATATCGGTTGCAGCAAATTTCAGGATCCTGGTAGTATTCGCTGGTACTGCGGGCAGTCCATGTCACGCGAGAGAGACTCTTGCCGGGGCTTACGTGGTTTGGCACCTCTCAGGGACTGGAGCTCCTATCTGCATGTATTTTGATGTAACAGGGCCATCTCAGCGGAGAACAGGTACGGCGCCTGGAGTGGGGTCCGGATGGGATACTCCAATATTTTTAGCACTGCAGTGCGGGTTCTCGCTGGGTTTGCAAGTCCCAAGGCAGCGCATGCCACAGCACCCCCCTTTTCGCCCTTCTGGTCAGCTCGCGACCGGCCCTAATTTGCCTTGAGGCAGTGCTCCTCACCCTGATCTCCGGATCTAAGGCTCGAAAAAGAACCGGTATTGCAGGAGTTGGTGCTCGGGGGGTCCCATGTACTCCACGGGGGTCGGCTCCCACTCCCAGGGTGACAACGAGGGGCTCAGGTCCCCTTTAGCGAGCCCTGTGGAGGAGAGTAACCGTGACACGTTAGCTCATCTCGGCGCCCCCTGGCGGATCCCATCTTCTGCCTTTTAATGGGGTGATTAATTTCTTTCACATTCAAAGTTTCAATTCCCAAATGCATAATAATAAAAGAAAATCATGATGATTCAAATCATGATGATTCAAACCAACCATATTAACACATCAATAAATACTGCAAAATCACTTATATGGAGTCAGCCGGCCCTGCAAGGAAAAGCACTTCTGTCAGTGTAATTTGTAAGTGATTGTGACCTGCCTTGCAGATTGCACCTCTCTACATATCTGTGCATTCATTGTGGCCCACCATCTATGTGGGACTTGATTGACTGCTTCCCACCCTACTATGGCATCCACCTGGGCCATGCTACCCCTCTTCAGATAACTCCATTTGCTCTCCTCTAACTCCACTGCTTTTTCACTTACCACTACAATTGGCTGTGCACGAGTTCCCTATCTTCTGTCTATGAGCGACACTGTATGTCACAAGGCTCATGTGTTTCACCCACTTTGTATTTACAAAGCCACTCTTTGACAAACTGGACCATCTGGGTGTCACCTACACCAATTATGCAGATGACACCCAGTTACTCCTGACCCTCTCAGGGAACTACAATGCTGACGTAATCCGGATTAACAAAACTTTTACCGTCATTCAGGCATGGATGGTCACCCACGGCCTCTGCCTGAATGATGAGAAAACTGAACTTCGCCTGGTCGGCTGTAACAGTCTACACCTAGGCACAAACCAATCCATAATTAATAAACTTCAGGTACTCCAAAATAACGCGCTACAAACAGCATTAAACATCCCTAGGCGAGAGCATATCTCCTCCATCAGAAAATCGTGTAAATGGCTCTCCATACAACAAAAAATCGACCTAAAAACCATCTGTCTCACATATAAAGCCTTAAACCATCCAGCCCCACCTTATTTTACCAATAGATTTACCTTGAAATCAGTTGCCAGAATCACTAGATCTTCCAACACACTATGCCTAACGGTGCCCAGATTCACCTTAAAAAGAGCTGGAGGTTCTAGTTTCACGGTCCTTGCCTCCCAACTTTGGAACACCCTACCTCTCGACATCAAAGTTATCACGTCCTTTCAGTCATTTAGGAAACAGGTCATTAGCTGGTTACTGAACAACATCTAGCATTTACCATTTTCTCTCTACTATGGCTGTTGTTCTGACTATACCGTAACTATGTTTCTACGTATAAACTGTATACATTTATAATGTATAACTGTAAACTGTATATAATGTACTATGTAACCGTATACCAAGCGCCCTTTTACCTCCGGGTCCGGAGGGCTATATAAATAAATAAACAAACAAACAAACAAACAAATGCTGGATCTCACACGTGGGCCTGTTACTCAATTCCTGATGCCTTTTGTCTTGCATTGCATTGCTTTCTGCTGCCTGCTTGTGCTAAAACCTTAAGTCCTCTGTACTAGGCCTTTTGGCAAAGTTATATCTATGTGTGCTATTTTAACAGCTACAGTCTGTTCCTTGCCTAAAAAACAAATCTTGTGTATTTTTAATCTGCAAATCCGCCATCTTGTGTCTCTTTTGTGCCTTGACTGATACCATCATGTGCTGCATTTTGTGCCGTGCCTGAAAAACTAATTTGGATGTGCTTTTTAAACCTGTGATTGATTGTCGTCTGTTGCACACCTCCTTTATCTATACCTGCTGGCTGCTAGGCCATTTGGTGGTGAGTTTGTGCACTGTGCAGCTCCCCATCTATCTATCTATCTCTCTCCTCCACTACTCCTATGGAACTCTCTATCTCTCCTATCTTTTCTTTCTAACTGCAATTCTATCACCTATCCTATCTCTCTCATGAAGTCTGGAAGAAAAGAGTTTCTAATCCTGGCCTACCTTTTGCGGACACCTACATCACTGCTACTTCCAGACAGACTATCACTGATATCCTCTCCTATGTCCCCTCTCCAGACCTTTGGACTGCCCACTTGATCTGTACCCTTTCCCCTTTCTTCTCTTCACCCATTAATGGTGGCACTAGATGGGAAGTACTCCTGGCATACTTTGCATCCTCTCGGTGCATCATGAATGTCTACCACAATGGCACTCTCATGGCCCAGAATCCTCAAACCAATCTTTTTCTCTTTGAGCGCTGCCTGCTGGCTCGCATCAACTTCCTACCTTCTCCTGCTTCTCCTCCTTCCTCTATCTCTGCACACCCTTACCACCTCTGACAGGTGTACGACCTCACTGTAGAGCTCCTCGGAAAACCTTCAAATGTGGTGGCCGGCTGCACTTAGCCACTCTGACTGCCCAATCTGCTGCTTCTGACATCTGCCTCATTCTTGAAGATTTAGATCTCAACATCCTCGCTCTCACCAAAACGTGGTTCAATGCCAGCTCAATAACTGCTTTTGACTCCCTTCTCCCTGGCAGCTACAAGATCCTATCCAAGCCATGGCCCACCCGATCTGGTGGGGGAGTAGCCCTAATCTTTCCTGAGTGGGTCATTACCTCTCCCATACCCATTCAGCCCCACCCCCTCTTGGAAAGTCTTGTCTGCAAGCTTGGTGCCTCTCCTACTCTCTCTATCTCACCCTAGCCACTATCTATAGGCCCCCTGGACCTGTATCTAACTTCCTTTCTGAATGGGTGGACTTCACCTCCTCCCTTCTGATCTCTACCTCAAAACTACTCCTCCTTGGAGACTTAAACATCTAACTTGATTCCACTGTTCCTGCATCCTCACTCTTCAGTGATCTCTATACCTTTCTCTCACTATTCTACTCACTAGCCCACCACACTCTGCCAGATCTACTGCCCTCTAATCCTCTCACTACCCCTCTCATCTGGTCTGACCACTCCCTCCTCTCTTCTCACCTGGGACCTCTCTGCCCCCTGATCAAGCCTCCAACATCACTGGCAGTCTCCTTCATGGTCATCTGACTGATGAAGCGAGCATCAGTTGTTGCATTTGCCTCCACCTTCATACCTCCTCTTGACTCTCCCACTGACTCTGTCCTTGCCATTCTTTTTATTTTTTATTTTTTATTGGTTGGTTGATAATCAACCTTTCAATTTAATATATAACGTAATTGATCACAAATTAAAACAAGATAGAATCAAGCTCAAAATCAGCATTCAACAAAACCCTACAACCTCACTACTTCAACCTTCAATTGTTTCTCATTAACAGCAAAAAAAATAATAAAATTGCAATTCATATATATACATCATCTGAGTTTTCATCTAAAATCAATCCAAATAGATTCAAATTCCACATCATTGGAACCACTAGTAATCCACCAGCAAGGAGGTATTAGTTGCAAAACACATGTCATCTATTTAGGGGCTCATCTCAAGATTTAGGGCTAGCAGGAATTGGACTGTGGCTATACGAACAGCTTGGAGAGGTGAGGAGAATATTCTAGACCACAGTACATCTTTAGTTAGACAGTTATAGTTTTCGTACAGTTTTTTAAAATATTTACAACGTAAATCCTTTAGTAAGGGGCAACCTACTATCAAATGTTTTAAAGTTTCCTCGCTCTCTGGTAATTGACAAAACCGACATTTATTTTCTTGTTTTGTTATTTGACCTCTTCGAGCTAAAATTTCTCTAGTGGGCCACAAATTAAATCTAAATCGAAGATAGTTGTTTCTAAAATGGTGCGAGGGAAATTTAAGTAAATAGGAGGCTGCAACTCTCATTCTTTTCGTACCAAAAGGCAGGTTGCAATAATCTTTGTACTGCGAGCAAAGCTCTAAAGTACAGATCCAGTCATGCTGATATAGTTTTCTCTGGGCACGATTGGGATTAGTTAGGAGCAGTTCAATGGTTATATCGGCCTCTACTAACAGATTGGTAACAAAATTTCTCCACTTATTGGGAAAAAAGTGTGTGGATTTCAACATATATGTGGCCAATATATAAGACAAATCCGAACAATTAGTGCACAGCAGAAATTTCCTCATTAGCGAACACAGTTTCCATGCATAAAATACAGACATTGAAAGAGCACCCAACTCATATCGTATCAAAGGCCCTGGTGTTGAATTCGGTAACTTAAGCAGTGACCGCCAGAATTTTGCCTCCAGTCGATCCCAAAACATACGGTCTCTTGGTAATTTACATTCTGAGCCGTATGTTATTATTGGTAAAACTTTTTGCGTATAATATAACAATATCTGTGAACATGTGAATTTACCAAATTTTTGCAAAAGGACTTTAGCTTGACTTGTTAATGTTTGCAATTTTTGTTTTATATCCTGCACATAGGGGGTGTCACACTTCAGATTATTAATAATCACTCCTAAGTATTTGTATTGCGGGGTGATAGAGATAAGCTCTTCCTGAAAAGTCCAGACGGACGATTTTAGGGGGCGACATTTTTTTTTATTATTATAACATTGCATGATCTGTGTTTTGCTTAAGTTAATAGCCATATGATTTCTTTGAACATACAATGAAAGCCCTTGTAGTAGCCGCTGTAGACCAGCCGGCGTTTTAGAGATTAAAATGAGATCATCCGCATATAATAGCCATGCAATTTGATGAGGCCCAAGTTTTGGGGCATCTGAGTTGATATCAATAAAATTCTTACCCATGTCCAATATAAATAGGTTAAAAATAGTAGCTGCCAGAATACAGCCCTGTTTCAGACCTCTTGCTGTCGCAATTTTAGTAGTTAGATGCCCAGCTAAAGTGGTTCTTATCTGAATTGCGGTATTTGTATGAAGAAGCGCAATCAATTTAACCACTGAACTAGGGCAGCCCATTTTGATCAATTTGTTAATTAGTAGGTGTCTATCGATTGAATCAAAAGCCTCTTTAAAATCTACAAAAGCTAAAAACAAGGGCTGGTTGAGATATTCACATTTAGCTTTAATCGCATTGATTGCTGTAATGTTTATTGCCGTGCCTTTTCCCGCAACAAATCCGGTTTGAAATACATCAGCTTTACCAGCAGTTTCAATCCATGCTCGCAAGTCCCTACGAATCAACCGGGCGAAGATCTTGCCCGGTGTATCAAGAAGGGCAATCGGTCTATAATTTGACGGATCTTGTCTATTACCCTTCTTGAACACCGGGACAATAATTGAGAGAGACCATGATTTAGGCAATTGTTGAGTGCGTATGATTGTAGTGTAAAGTTGATACAAAATCCTTGCCCATAGGTTCGGATCATGTTTCATCATATAATTAGATATCCCATCTGGACCAGGAGCACGTGAGCTACTAGATTTGGTAATGTAAAATAAGATGTCTGCTACTGAGAATTGCAAGGTAAAAGCTCCTGGATCACACTGACTAAGTAGTGAATTTGTAGTCTCAGGACAGGCATACAAATTTGCATAATGTTCAACCCATTGGGCCTCTGCCACATCATTGATTTGTAGTGAAATCTGCGTATTAGGGTTAGTCTTATTAATTAGAGCCCATATTTGCGCAGAGTTTTTTGAACCCATCTTTTGGAGCATGCATTCTCCGTCAATTTGATAAAGAGTAGCTCGATGGGCCTTCATCCAATTTTTATGTTTTGTTTTCAATGATTTAAGGGCTTGCCATTTAATTTGGGAGGGCAAAGCTAAAACTACCCTTTTTTCTCTTCTAAACCAGGACTTTTGTTGCTGTACTTCCTTGTTAAAAGAATGCAAAGGGAAGTACTTTGTCTTCACCTTATTTGTTGTAGCAAATGTATGCAATAAGTCACTATACTCTAGTGACTTGTTGGTTCCTAGTGTCTTTTCATACACAATTGATTGTTCGAAGACTTTGGCAAATTTTGTTAGATTCGATTCAGTCCAGTGAAGTCTATTCATACCTCTATTCACTAGTAGAGGATGGTATGTATTGTATATCTCCTCTTTTCCCTGTGGAGCCGTACAGTGCCATTTCGCATTCAATATGTTGTGATCACTGTCCTCAGTAGAGATCACACAAAACAACTTAATATCAAAGAATAGTTCACGATTAACATAAATATAGTCAATAATTGCACCGGAGTGGCCTCTTTTCCACGTATAATGTGGTGGACTATCGGCCGAGCATGAACCATTTAACATAACCAAGTTTTTTGACTCGATAAAGGTGTTCCATAAGACCAGTCTGCTATCTCTGCGATTATGGAGAACATCCAGGCAGTGTAAATTTAAGTCGCCTGCCAGAATAATATGCGGGTATATAGGGAGTTTAATAATCTCTGACCATAACTCTTCCAGATCTTTAAAAAATGTTTTAGTGGATATTGCAACTGGATTCCAATATATATTTACAATCGCATATTTTTGTTCTCTTATTGTGATGATTACCAGTTGAATGTATCGATTTGGCGCAGACTGGTGTTCTAGAACAACTTCGGAGGACTTATTTGTGGCAACAAGAAGACCGGACATGGGCCGACCTTTCATAGAACGTATTGCCGGATTAAAGACTATTTCGAAGTTATCCCACACTGGTCGCTCCGTAAGCCAAGTTTCTTGAAATAAGATAATATCATGCTGCGATAACTCATTAGAACTATTCCTCAGTAAATGCCCATGTCCTCGAGTATTCCAACTTATCATAGACAAAAATGGTGGGAGGTGTTGCAAGGTTAGTTATGACTGCTTTGATATAGATTGTAGCATTGGGTGATAATTTTGATTACTCGACTGAGCACATAAGCCCTGTCTCTGATTAGAAATATAAGGCTGCATTGCTAGATGTTGCACCGCAGGAAAAGGAACTTGGTTTGACACATCGGTGAGAAGCTCAAAACCTAGTTCATATATTTCGTGTTTAGCAAGCCACAATGTGTTTAACACCACTCGTGAGGACACCCAAAACCGTGCAACAGAAAGATCATTATCGCAGATAAATTCCACCAAATCAATATCGGAGGATTGTAGATCATCTAACGCAGGGATTTCAGCTAAAATTGCAAGTATACTAGAGCGATTTAAGTCATACTTCGCATAAGGTAAATCTCTGCACCGAATGATCAATGGATATAGCGATTGTTTGGCTGATATTTTCAAATTTTTTGATGGTAAAGACGAAAACTTGTCAGAGTACGGCCAGCTTGTACCCAATGAGTGATTTGTTGTTGAGGATGTATATTAACCTTTGCAACAGGGCCAGCTGGATAACGACTCAGATCTTTTGATTGTGAATGTAAGGTATGCTGGACAACCTCTGACTTCGTAAGTAATGTAGTATTTTTGTTTAGGTTGGTCATGTATTCTTGTACTGCGGTTTTAATTACTTGTTGTATTGATATTTCGGATACATCAATTATGGGCTGTTTGGGAGAAACTGTATCAGCCGAGTTAGTAGTAATTTTGAGGGGAGCAGACATTTTTTTTAAAGAAGGGGACCCAGAGATCAAGGGCATAATAAGTGGTTGTGCCACATGATTCTTTTCTGTATGATCTGTTATATGGGATCTCTCTCGAATGTTAGGGTCTTTCAGTATCTCTACTTGGACATGCGAGGGTCGTTGTTTGGTCATATAGTGATCAATCTCCTTTCTAATTTCGTTCCGTCTGGCTTCAGCATTCTTATCTATGATCAGCTCAGGAGAACAAGATGATGGAGCTACAAGGATATCACACTCTTTTACTTGTACCGCAGGGCATAAGGGTACTAGGGGAAGTGAAGCTTGTGAGTTTATCACCTTATCATGTTCAGCAGCCTCGACCAGTGCGTCTAATGGGCCATAGGCTACTATCTGGGCCGGGCATGCCGTTGGCTGTGTACTATTTTTCTTACCATTAGCCAAGGTGTTATATTTTTTTTGTACTGCTTCTGCAGCCATGATGGTATGTTTCCTAGGCAAGGATAGGGCTTTAATAAAGGCTTTACTTGCTGAGGTGGTCGTTTTAGTTATATCTTTAACATTTTTTGTTTTTTTACTACTCGGGTTCTTTTTTGGTTTAGATGTAATTTCGGATGGTTTAGGTCCGTTAGATGTGAATATATTAAACACTTGTTTGTCTCCGGGCACTATCAGGTCTAAGAGCGGTTTATCTTTTGGTGGTTCAATTTTTTGGAGCAATGAGAAATCGTCGTGAATTACATTGGAAAAGGCAGGTAAGGGCGTGAACTTCCTAGGTAGTGTTTGTGTAATAGGCTCGGTAGGGGATTTATCAAGGATCAGTGATTTCTCAGAATTTAATTTTAGTTTTTTTCGGGTATTCATTTCAATACTGTATTTAAGCGTTGCCTGCCAATATAATAATTTCTCAATCTGTTTATCGTGTGTCTGCAGTTTTCGATCGAGTGTTTCAAACAACTTAAAAAGAGAGGAAATGGCCAAATTCATGGCATGCAACGTGGACTCAATCAAAATAGACGGGGAAATAGCTGGAGGCAAAATAGGGCCATCAGATGGTAGGACCGGAACATCCGGAATACGTCTAGGAGTGGGAGCAGCAAATGAAGCGACTAAACTATGTGCTGCGTCTGAGTATATGAAAGAAACTTCAGGTAGCTCTAGTGAGTTCCGACAATCATCTCCTTCCAAAAAAGAAGAGTTTGAGCTCAGTTCAATTACTGCAGGTTGAGAATCAGCTAAACCGGCACCGCTTGTAATCAGGGGGAGGGGCTGGGGAGCATGACAATCGTGTGGTAATATACTCCCACCTCGGACCCCCCCGGTAGGTCCTAAAGGGTTCAAACGTGGAATTTGAGGTTCTTGATTTCTATTGGGATCGATGTTAGAGCCTGGGGATCCTGGTGCTTCACATATTATAGGCATTGAATGAGGCTCTTTTAAAAGGGGGATGTCGCCCTCTTTAATAAGGGTGTTATCAGAAACTCCCAAAGAATTTTTTGTATTAGAGCCTTGGGCGTTTGTAGTAAACTTAAAGCAAGAATCAATTGATTTCCCAGTGAAGTCACAGGATAGGGGTTTTGTCTCAAAGAAGTAGCGTTTTATATCACCTGAAGATGTATGCCTATTAAGGTTAGAGGCACTAACAGGGTGATGCCTTCGGGGCGTACTACCCATTAATTGTTGTTTCTGGGTTTCTACATTTTCCTGGACCAATATTGGGCCATTCATCTTTGTACTTCTTAAGGTACGCATATCACCTTATACTAGTACAGTCACCAAATGGACTATACAGTTAGGTTAAAATTTTGAATAAACAAATAGTTGTAAAAACAGGGTAAGTAGGTACTGCTAAAAGAGATGATCCGATAACAAGATAAAATCTTTAAAAGTAGAGAGTTGAGCAGGAATCTTGAAAGGGACTAGGAGCAGTACCTAAATAGTTAACTTGGTCAATGGATACATATATAACTACGCCGTCTAGGGAACGCCCGATGGCTTAAGGAGCAGCCTTAGTCCGTCTCTCCTCCCCAAAGACCGGCTTAAATAATAGTTAATTATAGTTTTCTTACTCAGAGTCGGATAAATCGTGAAGACAATATTTCCAGCCGACCACACCGAACAGCCAAACAGCACCAGCCCTTCTGCCACCAGGGCTTACGCCGCGAGGGTGGCTTCACGGCTGCTTTGTAGCTCTTGATTCAGTCACGTGAGCCAGTCACGTGATCCTCGGCGGCCACGCCTCCTTGAGGACAGCAAGAGCCCTGTGCTCGCAGTGCTGTTTAGAGGAGGAGCGGCAGGTAATCCAAAAAGAATTGAAGGTGCTCAGACCAGCGTTCTACGCCTCCAACAGACAGGCAATTAAATGCCTTCAGTCAACGCCGCTCGGGCGGCTTCACGGCTGCTTTGTAGCTCTTGATTCAGTCACGTGAGCCAGTCACGTGATCCTCGGCGGCCACGCCTCCTTGAGGACAGCAAGACCCCTGTGCTCGCAGTGCTGTTTAGAGGAGGAGCGGCAGGTAATCCAAAAAGAATTGAAGGTGCTCAGACCAGCGTTCTACGCCTCCAACAGACAGGCAATTAAATGCCTTCAGTCAACGCCGCTCGGGCGGCTTCACGGCTGCTTTGTAGCTCTTGATTCAGTCACGTGAGCCAGTCACGTGATCCTCGGCGGCCACGCCTCCTTGAGGACAGCAAGAGCCCTGTGCTCGCAGTGCTGTTTAGAGGAGGAGCGGCAGGTAATCCAAAAAGAATTGAAGGTGCTCAGACCAGCGTTCTACGCCTCCAACAGACAGGCAATTAAATGCCTTCAGTCAACGCCGCTCGGGCGGCTTCACGGCTGCTTTGTAGCTCTTGATTCAGTCACGTGAGCCAGTCACGTGATCCTCGGCGGCCACGCCTCCTTGAGGACAGCAAGAGCCCTGTGCTCGCAGTGCTGTTTAGAGGAGGAGCGGCAGGTAATCCAAAAAGAATTGAAGGTGCTCAGACCAGCGTTCTACGCCTCCAACAGACAGGCAATTAAATGCCTTCAGTCAACGCCGCTCGGGCGGCTTCACGGCTGCTTTGTAGCTCTTGATTCAGTCACGTGAGCCAGTCACGTGATCCTCGGCGGCCACGCCTCCTTGAGGACAGCAAGAGCCCTGTGCTCGCAGTGCTGTTTAGAGGAGGAGCGGCAGGTAATCCAAAAAGAATTGAAGGTGCTCAGACCAGCGTTCTACGCCTCCAACAGACAGGCAATTAAATGCCTTCAGTCAACGCCATTCTTCATTTTGCCATCACTATCATGCTTGACATTCTTTCCCCTGTCATGTGGATCTACCTGAAACCTTCTTCTAAGTGTAACAGATGGTATGATTCTGAGCTAGTCGCTCTGAAACGCAAGTGTAGAGCTGCTGAAAGGAAGTGGCAGACCTTGGGCTCATCCTCTGACAAAATGGCCCATCACCTGCTCCAAAGGCATTACCGTCTCTCTATATGCTCCAAGAAGCGGGCCCACATGCAGGCCCGTATCTCTGGAGCCTCTAACAAGATAGCTGAGCTCTTCAAAATCTGCAAGGAACTAGCCAATCCATCTGCAGTCTCCACCTTGCCTCTTCCCTCCCAGGTCCTCTGTGCTGCAATGGCCTCCCATTTCACCTCTAAAACTCAGGACCTTCTCTCCTCTCTCTCTTCCTCCACTTCTTCCTCTCCTCCCCCTATTCCCTGCCTCCCTTGTCCTCTCTTCCACCCCCACCCACTCTCTCCTACTTCTCACCTATTACAACAAATGAGATCTCTAGAGTAGTCCGCTCTATGAGGGTCTCATCCAAACAGGTTTCTCCCTGTTCTTCCAGAACCATTTAGGACAACATCCCCTCCCTCACTGTGCCTTTTGATAACTTCTGCAACCACCTTTTAGCATCTGGATCTTTTCCCTCTTTTCTCAAGCACTCCCTTGTGGAACCCCTCCTAAAAAGCATTGAGTCAACCCCTTGTGTCCGGCCAACTACTGCCCTATATCTACCACACCCTTCCTTGGTAAAGTCCTTGAGAAGTTGGTCTGCCCCCAACTGTCCCAACACACTGAGCTCATTGGTTGTTTACATGACAATCAATCTGTATTCCAAGAATCCATAGGCATTGAAACTGCTCTCCTGAATACCTGTGATGAACTGCTCAGAAGTGTGCACTCTAACTCTCCTGCTGTTCTCATTCTTCTTGACCTCTCTTCTGCATTTGACATTTAATATGGTCAACCACTCCAAACACATAAAGCATCTCCAAGATACTCTTGGTATCTTCAGACCGGGCGCTGGACTGGTTGACCTCCTTCCTCACTCTGCCCCTCCCAGGTTCTACTTGCTCCTTCTCCTCCACCACCACTCTCTCTACATATGGTGTTCCCCAGGGCTCTATCCTCTCACCCTGGCTCTTCAACATCTAACTGACAGCTCTTGCTCACCTGATTTCTGTCTTCTCTCCTCATTTCCAGTGTTACGCAGAAGCCACACAGCTCTCCTTCAAGCACCTCTTCCTCCTCCTCTGTCATCATAGACTGCCTGTCTGCTATCCAGTCCCGGTACACCTCCAATGATCTCTGTCTTAATGCAAATAAGACTGAGATTCTTCCTATCAGAACTCAAATTCCCTGTCTCCCTCCTGCATTCTGGTCGCATTCCAGGTGCTCTCCTTCCACTGCAGCCAGAAACATTGGGGTCATCTCCGACCCCTCTCTCTCTTCACTCCTCACATCCTGGACCTTGTTAAGAAGGCCCATTTCAACTTTCACTCTCCTTTTCCTCACCTTCTCTCAGAATCTCAATGTCAGTAGAACACTGCTCCTCTCCAGGCTGGATTACTGTAACAGCCTCTTTCTTCCCTGCACCCACTTTAACTAATCCAGAATAGGGCTGAAAGAGATATCCTTGGCCTCAAGCCCAGGGACCCTATCTCTCCAGCCCTACAATCGCTCCACTGTCTCCCGGTTGCTGCAAGGATCAAATTCAAGACCCTTTGCATCACCAATAAGGCTGCCTGGGTCCTAAGTCCATGCTACCTGAAACTCTCTTTCTCACTAATGACTCTCCCTCCAGGTCGATTTGATCTTATGGCTGCAATTCTCTGCTGATCAAACACTTCCCCAAGCAGAGAGCTGGGGACAGATCTAACTTCGGCTCGCTCCCTCCTCTGGGACAGTTCCACTCTCCTTATCGGTCTTGAACCGGAATACCTCAAGTTCCTCAAACAACTCAAGTCCTGTCTCTTCTCTTTCTCCTCTGTCTCCCTCATGTGTTAACCATCCCCTCAGCTGCTGAGATTGGTGTCCTAGTCCAATAGGGTCCTGGCCATTTGCCTAATAACCACCAACTTCCACCCCCCTGCACTACCCTCTGGGCGTACACCTACTATTTGGGTGGTTTGTCTCAACCCTGCCCTTACCTAATGGACTTCAGACCTCCCTTTTGGCTTGGGATTCCTCCACCCATGCACTTACCTGTTTACCAACAGGCACCATGGGCAGCCCCCCCCCCCCTTGGAGGGCCATAAGCACTTACTCCCTCACCTCCCACCCTCTTTTATCTCTGCACTTGCACGTTCTGAATGTCACAAGGCCTAATTGTCTGTTTTCCTATTTATTCATTGTCACTTCCATGGATTATTAGCTCAATTTTTCCCTTTCCTTTTGCCTTGTGGTGCATCTTGCACAACCAACACACACTTCTGATCTGTAGTACTAACAAGGTAAACATTCTGATCTTAGAGGACAAACCACAAGAGGAGGGGAAAATAATGAACATAAAACAACATTTAATAAAATAAAGTAAAAGAATAAATAATTTATAACCAGAAAACAGATATACACATAATAATAGAATCAAACAAAAAAACTGGGTATGCCAAGGAACACCAGAGAGCACCACACCAACTAGGGATTCACACCAATCATTCACTGACATAATATGAGAATGAGGTTCACATTATAGTAATGCTAAAGCTCCAAACTTAATAAGAAAAAATAACTCTTGAAGGCCAAGGCAACATCTAAACCACAAAAAAGGTAGCAGGCGCCCCTCTCTCGAAAGAACACGGCATGATAACCTGTTCAGTGGTTATTAACCACTTTCAGAGTTCGCAGCCATCTGCTTTTTGCTCACTGTACCTTTCACAGATGGGAAATATCCATTTGCATATCAGACTTTGTCCCGCCCAAATGCACCGAAATGCTATGGAAATTATCTTCTGAACAAGAGTACCAACAGCAACCCCATACACGTGTTTTTCTTGTTGGGTCTCATCAGTGAGGTGAAGCTGTGCCTCTCTAAGCACAGTGAGCAGGGAGTCCACGTCTGGTTGCCCCCAGGTAACTTAGGGTGACCAGCCCCAAGTTCCTTCCAAAAATACAAAAAAGGTAGCAGGCGCTCTCTCTCGAAAGAACACGGCGAGATAACCTGTTCAGTGGTTATTAACCACTGTTGAGCTTTCGCACCCATCTGCTTATTGCTCACTGTACCTTTCACAGATGGGAAATATCCATTTGCATAACAGTCTTTGTCCCGCCCACATGGGCAGTCCAGCACTGAAATGCTATGGCAATTCCTCTCTGAAACAGAGTACCAACAGCAACCCCATACACGTGTTTCAGCCTTGTCGGGCCTCATCAATGAGGTTGGGCCTCATCAATGAGGTGAAGCTGTGCCTGGGGGCAACCAGACGTGGAGTCCCTGATCACTGTGCTAAAATGTTAATCAGCCCTGAATTAATTTTTCAGATTGTGATCAAAATGAGATAATCCACTGGCTTCCATTTTCTTGAGTAATTAACCAAATGATAGAGCACAGGATTAAAACTGCACTTGAAATCTAGGTATTATGTTCTGCTTTCTGAACACACTTTATACAAACTTGAGCTTAGTGGAATAATCACTCATTAATTATGTGGTTTAAACTGTGAAGAAAAAGCTTTGACGTGTTTCTGTGTAATAATGTAAGCTCTTTCTCCAATTACTGTACGGTGGAACTGTAATTAACACAATGCCCAACAGACGGCAAGTCCTTCCTCATGATTTAATCCAGCATCAACGTTGAATAGTTAAAGTAGATGTACCTCATGGGAGGCACCAAATATCTATGCATACAAAAAGTGACGTATACACTAAACTTCATAACATGACCACCAGGGACGGTTCACCTCAGCAACAGTGCTACTGGGTGCTATTATTAAGCCGTCAGCACTTCATATTTCATTCTAAACTCACTGATACTTTTGAAAATTACGCTGTATTAGATATTCCGTGAGGCATATCTTCATGAAAGCTCTTCAGTAGGCATGACAACTTTTACATCATTCCAAAGTACAACAACAAAGTTCCCACGATAGGGGAACTCTCGTCCACTCCACACAATCAATGGTTAGAAAAGCCAAATACTGAGGAGAAAGGTCTCAAGAAATTTAACATAGAATGATATGAGTTCAAAACAATAATCAAATAGGACTGTTTTAGTACAAACATTGTTAATCATAAGAATATATTTAGCAAGGAATCTTCAAACACAGTTCTGTGAAATCCACACATTTCTCTTTCATAAAGTACCCAACACATTTCCAGATTGTATGCTCTTCATCAGGGGTTCAAGATTGCGCCATATAACTGTAGTCTAACAGACAACAAAAATAAATAATTCACATTGCCAATCTGTTTCATTAATAGTATAAAAACGTAAAAGTACAAGGCTCATAAAGTACTAAAAGTTTGATTATTCACCTTTATGACAAAAATGGAGTAGCTGGTGTGCAGGTAAGGAATCTATCATATGCAGAATGCCCAAGGAGATTCTTTTAATACACTCTAAGAACAGATACAAAGAAAGGATGTTGTAGTGCTAAAGGTATGTCTTCGATCTAGGAGGATAAGTTGCAATGCGCTGTGTATATTATAGATTCATAGAGGACATCAGTTTCCTCGTAATCAACTTCACTTAATTACCTCAGCGTGTCTTCAATCTATTGGGCAAAAACATTGCTGGTTGTAGCTGGTTGAAGTTCATTCTATTTTCGCAAGGTGATTTTAGTGAAACTATCCATATCATTTACTTGCCAGTCTGAATAAAGCGCGCGTTGCGTGCTTTGCTCAAAAAGGGACGTCTCACCGTCTGGAATGGGGAACCAGCAGATTGTGGTGTAGACCTGACTGATCCAGCCTGTTTAAAAATAAATTATCCTAAACCCATCCATCTCCCTCATAAAGTACCTATGTCTTGATAATCCCAGTGTACCAACTCACCAGGAATAATGACTGCTGAAAGTGTCCTCTGTGCACTCTCAATGTGGACATGGTAAGACAGCCCACGTTGCTACGGGAGGTAGTTGATCGCAACCAGGTGCTTGTATAACGTAATGACATCATCGTGTACCACTCCTGTAGCGAAACTGATCCATTCTTCATCCATTGAACTGGCACAGGTGGCCCTCACGATGCACCCTTTTCAAGCATCACCTTTGAACTGCACAAACAGCACCTAGTTTGGCATTGTACTGCCAAGATAAATGAAATGAAAAGGTACTATTCGCTGGTACATGGTCTCCTTGGTCCATTCAGCACTAGAAACTGGCTAGTTCACCATTCATCCCTTTCTCTACAAGAACATATCCTTTTTACTATCATTGTGGTTACTGATTACCTCTTTCCTCAACTGCTTCATCACCCAGAGAGCTGTATCTTCAACCTTTTGCATATTATCTGTTATTTCCACAGTGGTGTGTTTTGTACAATATTTTTCTATTTTGTTTTCTTGCAGATGGGATTTTTATTAAGCTGTATATATTTGTCTAGAACCTTGATTGGACATTCCCTTTATTTTGGACTGCTCTATGTTGCTGTTTGGATTGCTACTGAATCACATTCACACCACTCTTGAGAGTATAGCCTTCCTTCAGACCACGTTACCACAAAAGGGGAAGGAGGTATATATCTTAACTATGCCTCGTTTAACCCATGATTGGTCTGTAGATGTGTGATGGATGATTGGGCGCTTTGGCCTCTACTCATCCTTGTGCTACTGCAGGGTAGAATTTAAGTCATCACAATGTATGCTAGTGGTTTCTGGAATAGTTGTTGTAAAGACCACTGTCTAGCTATGCCATGAAAATTCCTTGAAAACATTCTTACTGCAGACAATGGACGTGGAAGTGTAAGACTGCCTTTATAGTTAGGGCTTTTAGGTATAACTATTTCAGAGACATATCGGCCAATATTCTCTGATAGTATACTGGTCAAAAAACAGTAATTGTTAGGGGTAAAAGTTGTCTACGGTTTTTAAAGGAATGGGATTTGGTAACCTTAAATGGGAGGACGAGGGGTGATGTCCCTGGAAGTCTCACTTGGTATTCTGGTGAGAAATGTGCTACACTCTAAGTGGCAGTCCTACCCTGATCAGAAAAGTGAGCAATTTTACAATGTGCCGGAGACCGTGTAGTGATCATGCCCTCTTTGTCTTAGGTGGCATTTTGCGCTACTGGATAAGCGAACAGGTGTCTGAATTGTTTAATATCAAGTCAAACAGGAAATCTTCTGTCCTGGTCAGAAGGTGTGGACCTTGAAACCTTGCATTAAATAATGCTGACTCGGTCTTGCTTCAGCATAAAAGGCAATCATGTTTGGCCTTCTTTGCCCATAAAATAGTTATAGTCAGGAATAAACCCTTGTTTACCTCAGACAAAAGACAAGCTCACTTTTATGATATAGAAATAAAAAAAAACGAACAAATACTTTTTTTAAAGAATTTGCGAAAATTGAAAACTGATGCTTTCTCTGCATTTGTGCTGCATAGCGAGTCCCATAAACGAAATTGGCTTAAACAGAGAATATCCATGTGTTTGATTGTAAATTGGCAACAGATGTTGAGATCATTGAAAGGTGGGAACCCCAAACACCTATGGCGTATAGCAAAAGCAAGGGGGGCTCTGGGAATCCCTCAGCTGGCCATTATTTCCAGTTTTGAGAGTCTTAACCAGATTATTTAGCTCACTATTTCTTTTACAGAGGAGAAAAATCCATATCATATCAGTCTTTGTCCTACCCTGCGGCTGTACAGCACCAAAATGCTAGGCAATTCTCCTCTGAACAAGAGTACCAACAGCAACCCCAGACACTTGTTTCTACCGGGTTGGACCTCATCAGTAGGGTAGTAGCTGTGCCTCTCTAAGAGCAGTGAACAAGGGGTTCACGTCTGGATTACCCTAGTAACTCAGGGTGTGTTACTTTAATTATGCAAACACGAGGGGAGTTCTGGGAGTCCCTCTGCCAGCCATTACTCCCAGTATTGAGAGTCTTAGCCAGATTCTTTAGCTCAGTATCTCTTTCACAGTGGAGAAATATCCATAACATATCAGGCTTTGTTCTGCCCTGGCGCAGTTCAGCACCGAAATGCTAGGCAATTCTCATCTGAACAAGAGTGCCGACAGCAACACCAGACACGTGTTTCGGCCTGATGGGGCCTCATCAGTAGGGTGGTAGCTTTGCTTCTCTAAGAGCAGTGAGCAAGGGGTCCATGTCTGGATTACTCTCGTAACTCAGGGTGAGTTACTTCAATTATGCAAACATAATGGGGGTTCTAGGAGTCCCTCTGCCGGCCATTAGTCCTGGTTTTGAGAGTCTTAGCCATAAACATAGCTGTCTTTGTCCTCTAGGTAAGGATCTCATAACCGGGAATTAATGTCCGGCAGACGGACTCCCAGGTCCACCTAGGTCCCCCCTTGTTTTGTGCACTTAATTTAGCCAGGGCACCTGTTGTTTTGTCAATTTTATATAATATTTCGGAATGGTCTTGGACAACCTTTAATGAAGAGAAAATGCTTGTATGCTCTGAGTATGAAAGGGTTATGGAGACTTGTGTTCACGTTTGGCCCATGCATTTAAGTCTTGAAAATATGATGGATCATATCTCTAAATTAAGACATTCTAGGGCGCCCGGGCCAACGGCTTGTCAGCTGCAGGTTTGAAGGGGGTTCATGGTCTCTGGGCTATCATATTATGTGTACTGTTCAAGAAGCTATGTGGGGGCATGTAAGATTCTGACAACGTGGAAAAGGTAAATTTTTGTATCAGTCTTTAATTAATGGCTACTGTCCCTTCTAGACATAACAGGCAAAGGGCCTCATTACACGGATGGCGGTGGACCAAGGTGCTATTAGCACCTTGGTCCATGCCAGTAAAATACTGGCACCGCCTTGGTGGAAAGGGGAATTACCACCCTATTCCAAGGTTGGTGGGGTGGTAATTCCCCTTTCCCCCATTGCCCTTCCCCATTCCCATTTTTGCCCCATAGGGCTCTATGGGAATGGGGAAGGCGCTAATTACGGTGCCGCAAATTGCGGTACCGTAATTAGCTCCCTGGTCCCTTTGCGGGTTGGTTTTTAACGCCAGCAAAAAGCAGGCGTTAAATTTACCAACCCGCAAAGGGACCTCTTAGTAAGGCGGTATGGGTTTACCGGTACCGATAAATACCGGTACCGGTAAACCCTTACCGCCTACCGTGTAATGAGTCTTTATAACTTATGTACTCGAACATTTACAGGCCTCGGTAAATAACAATATTTTGCTCTCATTCCAAACCAGCTTTTGCCAAACTCCAGCATGATCCACAATATTTGATTGCTGGATACTGTAATAACACAGGGAATACGTAGTAATAGTCCATCTGTATATATTACTTTTGTCGACTTTCGACCAAGTGAACCGCCCACTTTTGTGGGAAAAGCTGCAAGTCCTGGGGTTCCCGGAATGGTTACTACTGATAATAGTGGTGTTACATTCAGAAAATACGGCTCGGATTCACTGGCAAATGATAGCTATTGTGAAGGCCCATGCGTATAAATAGGAGAGTAAAGCAGGGGTGCATACCTGCAGGCCCGCTCTTTAACCTCTATATTGCAGATCTGCTGACTAGAATGTCACCGTGTGCAAACTGCCCTCCTAAAATTGGCCGATGTACGGTGCAGGTCATGCTTTATGCAGATGACCTTGTGTTATGCAACTATTTATTCATGGGTATGAAATTGATGATGAAGGAATTAGGTCGTTATGCAGTTGAACATGTGTTATCAGCGAACTTGAAGAAGACTAAAACCATGTTGGTTTCAGCATGAAAAGTAAAAAAGCAAATTCTGAATACTAGTTTAGGGTGTATTGTATTGCATTGATACATATCAATATATAGGTTTGGATATGTCTAACGCCTCTGGAATATAGTGGCATTGTTGAATACAAGACCAGACGAGCTAAACAAATTGTTCTCTTAGTTCGCAGGTTTGCAAACCAACATGCTGGGTTCTCACTGGGTGGAGTACTTGCCCTCTACAAAGAGTTGTTTTGTCCTGCTGTCTTATGAGGCTTAGAAGCCTTGGCACTAAGGGACTTAGAATGGCTAAAAGTGATTGAAGGTTTCTTTTGGGCGCAGCATCTTGGCGTTGCCACGATCGACCTCAATCGAATATGTTCGCTGGGAGCTAGGTTTAGTTTCCCTTAAAGCCCTACCATTAAAGTGCAGAGACGCATTCTCTTTGAAGGCTAAAACGTCTCCCCAGTGCCCTTTATTAGCTAATCTCGGGGATACCTACTGCCTGGAACATGGCATAGAAACAGGAATGGGGTTTATGAAACTGGTTAAAGAGCTGTTTCTTATGATATATTGGAAGCTCGATTTCAGCAGTGCAATCATTTCCACACATTGACGTCTTGCCAAATGGGACTGGCTAGGAAATTATGAACATCTCCAAACTTTGCACAGTTGTACATAACTATATGAGGCCACAAGGTTATTTGCTATGCTGCTCTGATCCGGCTGTGCGCAGATATTGGCTTTTGATACGCACAAACCAGCTCCCGGTGAGTGTTACTCATGGAGCTCAATGGAATATACCACAGGAGGGAAGATTTTGTAGAATATGCAAGATCCCCACAGTTAAACACTTGCTAACTGAATGTTCCAAACTAGGTCCTCTATACATGACCACTTTGGGTAACCTGACATATGATTACGATTTTATTAAATCTGCTGAGTTCTTGTTGTTTAAATACAGAATGTGGGGCAACGCACAATGCACTTTATAGAGTCTGGAAAATAGTTATGAATTACCTTAAAGGTCATGATGATTGAATGTAACAGTATCTATGAAATGTACGATTTTAAGAAGAAGAAAATATGATTGTATGCATTGTTTATGAATGTATAGAATTTGATGATATTGATGTGATGAATGTATATGTATTTCAATTGTTGGTCTACAGTGTGTTATGATTGAAAAAATTGTAAACGTTTTTGATTGAAATTAATACGATAAATAAATACATAAATACATAAATAAAAATCCCTGAAAAAGAGGCAGTTAAGTATGGTTACTTGACTCGGGCGGATAGCTCAGCGGCAACATGCTCGCCTTGGAAGCAAGACGAAACAGAGCAACACAGGTTCGAACCCGGGTCTGGGCTTAGAAACCTCTGGGTATTAAGCGCGTTACAAAATAACCTATGACATCATATCATGGTTGTTGATGATACCCACTAAGAATAAAATGACTATTTATTGGAAGTAAATTAGGGGTCATTCTAAGGAAAGTCAGGACAAAGAGGGAAACAATACTGAAGATATGTGGGCTAACAAAGGATCAATGATTGAAAATAATTTCCATTTCACAGGTGAGCTCTAGGTATATGCAGTGTAGCAATCCCAGTCCCAAAAAGGAAATTGTCCTCCTCATTGTTCAAAGGAGTCGCACACTGTGAATAGTAAGTGATCATTCTCCAAAAGATGTACCCAATACTACAAATATATTACAATCACATGGGAACAATCCAATCACAGAACACGACTGCCAGGGGAAAGAAGAGTTCAGAACTCGTTTCTGAAGAGTAAAACACTGTTTTACTTGCAGGAAGGATTGCTAGAACATAAACCTAATTCAAGGTATGGGTTGGTCACAATGTCTTTCCATGGTCTGATGATGGACTGTGCTCCTGATGCAATAACATCAGGTCAGAGGGGAGCCCAAAAAGCTTTTGAAATTATGAGTTGCATATTGGTCACACATGTGGACTTTTATACCTGAGGATGCCTCGTCTGTTCTCAATTGCAACCATTTACTTCAAACGTATATGTGAGAGAACGGATCTCAACGACCGGTGGGGGGTGTCTGTACTCCCACTCCCTATATGGTGGAGGAGAGGCACAGGAGACCCCAGCCAAGATTCTCTATTCGGTAGCAATGGTCGAGCAATCAAGGCCTAGCTTCTCAGGAGGTGATGCAGGCTGGTTCTTAAGTACAGTGTATCCCCAAGCCCCCACAAAGGAATATCCACACTCTGTATTGGTTAGAACACAGTCTTTATATAATCAATAGTTAAGGTTATGTACATTCATCATGATAACTCACTTTGTACTCCGGCAAAATCTACAATGACAAATATTTACAATCCTAAAGTGGTACTACCCTAGATCTCATTGAAGTGCATGAACAATACTGTACAATGTCACACAGACCGATAGAGTGAAACCAGCAATAGAGAGAATAGAGGGAATAAGATGTTTGAGCAAATAGGCAGAATACTGACCCCTACCACTAGGCACAATTCTGTGTGGAGATCCCCCCACCTGGGCAACCTGTAAAGAAAGATATAGCACCAGCCCAGTCCATGTATTGCTCTGTAAGTCTTATTTTCCTCTATAATGTTTTTACCCCCCCAATGTACCTGGTGGAGTCGACTAACGTCGAGGGACTCGTTGGTCGGCGACGGGGAATCGACGGCCCTTCTTGAATGCCTTCCTTTTCAGGCGGGAGGCACGGGGCGTCGAACGTCCGTCGACAACCGAGGCAGAACGATGTCGAAGAGGCGGCAGCTTCGTCCGAGCGGTGCTCGTCGGCGTCGGGGCGTCGGCGTCCTGCAAGGCGGAGGTGTGCGGGGCACCTCGATGACAATAGTTCTGGACCGCAAAGATTGTAGAGACGGGAGCCCAGCAAGGGCGTCGAGTCGTCCGGGTCTTTGAGGTCGTCGGGTGGCGGGAAACCCACCGGCAGGTTTCTCCTCGGCGCGTTGGTCGGCCTCGACTTTCTCCGGCAGGATAAGCGGTCGGCGATGCGGTCGAGAGAGTCCTTCAAGTGAATGTTCTTAGGCAATGGAGCGGACGGCTCCGGTCGTCGGCGGCACAGCGTCAAGTGGTTCCCACGGCTGGGCAACACAACTTCGACGGGCCTCCAGCGGTTCCACAAACCTGCGAACCCTGGTCGACGGCAATGGACTTCGACGACGTCGATGTCCGGGTGCTTCACTTCGATCTCCTCGGCGGTCCCGTCTCGGGTCGACAGCCTTTCAAGGACCGGTCTTCCAGGGCGCTTCGGCGAAGATGGAGCGGTGCTCGATGGTCCCTCGGAGCACGGGAAGAGGGCGCCTTACCAGGTCCTCTCTCGGATCAGCCCTCGACGAATTTAGACAGCCTTCGGATCGGTCGAAGCAAATGCCACAGCAAGTCTTCTTCTTCCAGCTGGACGTCGAGGATCAGCAGTTCCAGTTACTCTTGAGTGGAGACTCAGCTTCTGGACACTTCTGAACTTCTGAACCCAATGGTTGCTTCTCAGCCAATGGTTCCTTCAGAACTGAACTGAACAATTTCCAGTGGTGAGAGGTCCCCAGATATACTATCCTCTCTCTCATCCACACTGCTGGCACACACACAGCAGCCAATCACACTGCAGGGCATTCATGCAGTCAGTCAGCCAATCAGGCACACACTGCATTCAGGCCACACTCCTCCCTTCCAGACACTCACAACAAGGAATGTGGATTGGAACAAGTACCCAGCCATTCAACACTACACACTGCATTCAGGCCAGTTTCGGGCAGGGCTGTCTCAGTCTTTGTCTCACAGGCCAGAAACCAGACAACCACAACAAGGAGTGTATATTGGTCACACACTCCATTCACCCAGGTCCCACCCACAGGAGGTACCCACAACATACAGACACTGGGAAGGCTCCAGCCAGTCTAGCTGGGCCTTCACCACCATACCATACATGGAACTTCCACCCAACAGCCAGTCAGGGGGAAGGGACAGAGTCAGGGCTTCCCAGGACTTTGGGAAAAACAAGACAACAGGCAATAGAAAGCAAGAGGCCACAGGGGCCATCTTGTTTCTATCAGGAATCAACTGATCCCAATGGCAGGGCCTGGGTATCCCGAAATGGAGGATACCCGCGCACCTGTCAAATTCAGCATGGAGCTGCCACCAGCCCATACCCTGCTCTGTGGGCCACCCACAGGTGTCCAAAAACATACACTAGGGGCACAGGGTTGTACCCCTACCCATGGGTGCCATAAGGGTATCCCATGGGTCCGTTCACCAAACCAAAAGAGAGCTGCACTGCCAGGAGTCCCACACGGACTCCGGGGCAGAAAACATAACAGAACACACGGTAAAAACAGAAAAAGGACAAGGATTCAGAGGCCCCGTCCCTCAGATGCATTTCCAGCATCACAGTCGCCCCCCCCAGACTGAGGTGGAGGGTGTCTAATCTCCCACGGGATAGACACCCTCATCCAGACGGTCAACATACCTTCTGGAAAGGCCATCTGCATTATCGTGACTCTTCCCTGGTCTGTGCTCTATGGTGAAGTCTAGCCCTTGCAGGCTAATGGACCACCTGAGCAATTTCGGGTTCTCACCCTTCATCTGCATAAGCCACTTCAGGGGCTTATGATCTGTTTGGACCTTGAAGGTAGACCCCGTAAGGTAGGGCCTAAAACGCCTAAGGCTCCAAACTATACTAAAACACTCCTTTTCAACAGTAGCCCACCTAAGTTCTCTACCCTTGAGTTGTCTACTGATGAATATGATAGGGTGTTCTCTCCCTTTGTCATCTAACTGGGACAAGACAGCTCCAATTCCGGTGTCGCAGGCATCCGTCTGGACGATAAAGGGTCGGCTGTAGTCAGGCGCACTCAACACAGGGGCCCTACACAGACTTTCTTTCAAGCCATCAAAGGCCCTCTGACAGTCTTCGGTCCAAGTAACCTTCCTAGGCTGCTTGGGTGACGTTAGAGCTGTCAGAGGTGCAGCTATGGTCCCATAGTCTGCCATGAAATTGCGATAGTACCCAGTGAGACCCAAAAAGGCCCTCACCTGGGTTTGAGTAGTGGGAGTCTCCCAGTTCTGTACATCCTGTACTTTACTGGCGAGAGGTTGGATTTGACCCCCTCCTACCTCATGACCAAGATAGGTAACTTTCCCCTGAGCTATCTGGCACTTGGTGGCCTTGATAGTGAGGTTAGCCCTTTTCAAGGCCTGCAACACCCTATCCAGATGTGTCAAATGCTCTTCCCAGGTGGCACTGTAGACGGCAATGTCGTCTAAGTACGCCACACAAAAGGCTTCCAGCCCACTGAGCGCATGGTTGACCAATCTCTGGAAGGTGGCAGGGGCATTCTTCAACCCAAAAGGCATGACCCTAAACTGGTAGAGTCCCTCAGGTGTGGAGAAGGCCGTCTTTTCCTTGGCATGGTCCGTCAGAGCTATTTGCCAATAGCCTGAAGTGAGGTCAAAGGTGCTCACAAACTTGGAAGCACCTATAGTGTCCACGAGCTCATCAGCCCGGGACAAGGGGTGTGCGTCAGTCTTGGTGACGGCATTGACTCCTCGGTAGTCCACACAGAACCTCCAATCCTTGGTACCCGCCTGGGAACTTGCCTTGGGGACAAGGACCACTGGACTGGACCAGGGACTGGTTGAGGGTTCAATAACACCCAGATCCAACATCTTGGCGACCTCAGCCTGGATGTGGTTCTTAACGGTATCTGACATACGGTAGCACCTGCTTTTGACAGGTACACTGTCACCAGTGTCAATTTCGTGCTTACACCACGGTGTAAGGCCTGGCTTCAGTGAAAACAGAGAGGCATACTGTTGGAGCAAAGCCCTACAGGCCCTCTGTTGCTCTGTTGTCAAATCTGGAGAGAGATGTACTCCCTCCACTGAGCCGTCCTGAGGGTTGCTATGCAGCAAATCAGGAAGGGGCTCACTCTCATCCTCTTCTTGCCCAGAAGCTAGCAAGAGACATGAGACTTCTGTTCGCCCGTGGAAAGGCTTGAGCCTGTTGACATGGAATAGCTGAGGAGCTACCCCAGGGGCTCCCATGTCCACCAGATAGTTGACTTCGCCCATCTTGGAGATGATCCTGAAGGGTCCAGCCCACTTGTCTGCCAAAGCTCTAGGCTTGGTAGGCTCCATCACTAGGATTTCCTGTCCCGGAGTCCAATCCACTTGCGAAGCTTTCAGGTCATGCCAGTACTTGTTCAATTCCTGGCTGGCCTTGAGGTTTGCTGTTGCTTGACCCATCATTTGTGTCATCCTCCGCCTGAGGCCTAACACATAGTCCCCCACTTGCTTGGCGGGACCTGGAGGGGTGGCTTCCAAGCCTTCTCGGATCAAGGCGAGGGGCCCCCTCACGGGATGTCCAAAGAGTAACTCAAAGGGGCTGAAACCAACACCCTCCTGAGGTACCTCTCTGTAAGCAAACAGCAGGCATGGCAGGAGGAGATCCCATTTCCTCCTTAGGGGCTCTTCCAAAGCACCTAGCATGCCCTTGAGAGTTTTGTTAAATCTCTCAACCAGACCATTGGTCTGGGGGTGGTAGGAGGTGGAGTACTTGTAAGTTACCCCGCACTCTTTCCACATGGTTTTCATGTAACTAGACATGAAGTTGGATCCTCGGTCAGAGACAACCTCCTTGGGGAATCCAACACGGGTGAAAATGCCCAGGAGAGCCCTGGCAACCACCTTGGCCGTAACCGTCCGAAGGGGTATCGCCTCAGGGTACCTGGTGGCATGATCTACCAAGACCAGGATGAACCGATGTCCACCTGAAGTGGGAGGGTCAAGGGGACCGACGATGTCGATGCCCACCCTCTCAAATGGGGTGCCAACCACTGGCAACGGCTGCAGTGGGGCAATGACACTGCCTCCAGTCTTGCCAGACAACTGACAAGTTGGGCAGGTCCTGCAGTGGGACTCCACCTCTACTCCCATCCGTGGCCAGTAGAAATGGGCAGAGAGCCTCTGCTTAGTCTTCTTGGTCCCAAGATGACCAGCCAAGGGCACCTCATGCGCCAACTGCAGTAGGAAGGGCCTGTAAACCTGGGGTACCACCAACCTCTTGCGGGCACCAGGTTCAGGCTTAGTGGGCTCACTAACAAGGAGCTCACCCTCCCAATAAATCCGGAAATTCCTAGGCACCTCTCCTTGTGCCTGGGCCAGGGCCTGTTTCCTCAGTCCCTCGAGAGAGTGGCACTCTCTCTGTCCCTTACAGAAGTCCGCCCGGGAGGGTCCCCCTTCAGCTAACAAGCATTGAAGGTCGGGATGATCCTCCGGGTTAAGAACCTCTCCCACAGGAGAGTCTTCTGCCTCTTCTCCCACAGGAGTTGAGTTTGGGTTTTCCACTGGACCCAGCCCGGCCGGAGCATGGATCCCAATGGATGCGGCAGGAAGAGAAGGTGCTCCCTCCACAGAGGTGGCCTTCTTGGTCTTCCTCCTTCTTGCCTTAGGCCTCGCCT
Source organism: Ambystoma mexicanum (assembly GCF_040938575.1). Lineage (NCBI taxonomy): Eukaryota > Metazoa > Chordata > Amphibia > Caudata > Ambystomatidae > Ambystoma > Ambystoma mexicanum. Next base: position 1,291,015,022 of record NC_090937.1, read on the forward strand.
TTGGCTCGGGTAACTGACCCACAGCCAGACCCGATGTCACCTGTGATCTAGTGACGGCAGCAGCAGTCATGGGAAGATCATCCGAGATCAACCCCAACTCTACTAGATCATTCCCTAACAAAATGTTAGCCGGGACATTGTCCTGAACCAGGACAGGAAGCTTCGCTGTCTTGTCGCCAATCATGAGTGTGACTAAGGCTACAGGTGATAATTTGGGAGGCCCACCAGCTAACCTGGTGGTTTGCAGAGGAGCACCTTCATAGTCCTCTGGCCTGAGCAGGGTCCTGTCCACCACTGTCATGCTTGCCCCCGTGTCTCTCAAACCAGTAGAAGGCTGGCCATTCAAGAGGACACTTCTCAAAAACCTACGGGTGTTCTGTGGGATTGTCGCCAGTACTTCCGCGTACTGGTCCCAGGCCCCAAGGGACACTAAGGAAATCTCCACCGGAGCACCAAATGTGATACCGGCAGAGGAGGGGAGGACAGTGGCCTCCACCTCAGACACGGGGTAAGGGTAGGTCAGGCTGACAGCCTGTACTCCAAGTGCCTTACCTTTACACTTGGGGTCACCCCTTTTGTGATCCAGAGCCCCACAGTCCCAACAAGCGCCAGGAGTGCGAGGTACGGTACTGGAACCACTGGGAGCCTGCTTTGCAGCAGGTGGACCACTACTCTTATTCCCACCCCCAGATGACTTATCCCCACTAGATTTTTCGGTCTTAGGAGAGGAAGGTTTTGGTTTACCCGACTGTGATTGCTTGGGGGGCTCCTCAGCCTTCTGAGAGGCCCCCTTCTCTTTATCCTTGTCCTTCCCACTGGAGTCCTTAGGGGACACCCGGTGGGAGACCCACTTGTCAGCCAACCTAGCCAGCTTAAAGGGGTCCAAAATGTTCTGGTCAGCCACATACTGACGCAGCTCTGGTGAACAGGCTTCAGAGAAATGCTCAAAAAACAAGAGGTGGGACAGTTCAACAAAAGTCTTAACCTTGTATCCATCGATCCACCCCATCATGTTCATGTGCGCAGCACTCACCCAGTCAACCCAAGACATATTCTCCTTTTTCTTAAAATCCCTGAACCTTCTAAGGTATTGGGTAGGTGTCTTGCCGAACTTGGCAATCAAAGCAGACTTCATACACTCGTACTGACCCCTTTCTTCCACACTCAGCTTCAGAATACAGTCATACCCAGTTTGAGGCACTCTGCTTAACAAACACTTCGCCCAATCTCTTCTATCCACATCATGAATTTCACAAGCCATTTCAAACGCTTCAATCCATTGGAGGATATCCGAACCCTCCACAAACACACCAACTAAATCTTTCATAAACTTGGTGGCTGGGGACCTGACACTCTCACTGGATCTAGCTGAAGTCTCCACTCTAGCTTTCTCTAGCTGGATCCTCTGACATTCAGTGTCCTGGCTCTTGAGTTCAAGGTCCTTATTTTTGAGTTCCACTTGTTGAGCCAATTCCTCTTTCTTAAGCTCAGCATCTATTTCCAACTTGCGGTATTCAAAGGCCAATTTCATCCTCAATAACTCAAGTTCTAAGGAATTGCTGGAGTTTGGAACAGAGGCAGCAGGAATGGCGGCATTCCCAGAAACAGATTCAGCTGAAACCCCAGGGGCAGAGTCCTCATCGGTTGCATTTCCCCCCTCATCAAGAGTTTCACTATCAGTCTGGTAGTCCACCAGGGCAGCTATCAGCTCAGCCCTAGACTTATCCACAAAGTCTAATCCCCTAGCTTCACAAGCACTCTGGAGAGCCTCCAAGCTCATCCGAGTTAATTTGCCATTCGCAATAGACTCCATTGTTTGTAATGCAGTTACCTTGTACACAACTAAACCTTAATTCAATAAAGGGCAAATATCCTTTGTAAGTGGCACGGTTATACACTGATTCTTAAAACCATAAGCATCCCACCGCTGGCCACCAGTGTGAGAGAACGGATCTCAACGACCGGTGGGGGGTGTCTGTACTCCCACTCCCTATATGGTGGAGGAGAGGCACAGGAGACCCCAGCCAAGATTCTCTATTCGGTAGCAATGGTCGAGCAATCAAGGCCTAGCTTCTCAGGAGGTGATGCAGGCTGGTTCTTAAGTACAGTGTATCCCCAAGCCCCCACAAAGGAATATCCACACTCTGTATTGGTTAGAACACAGTTTTTATATAATCAATAGTTAAGGTTATGTACATTCATCATGATAACTCACTTTGTACTCCGGCAAAATCTACAATGACAAATATTTACAATCCTAAAGTGGTACTACCCTAGATCTCATTGAAGTGCATGAACAATACTGTACAATGTCACACAGACCGATAGAGTGAAACCAGCAATAGAGAGAATAGAGGGAATAAGATGTTTGAGCAAATAGGCAGAATACTGACCCCTACCACTAGGCACAATTCTGTGTGGAGATCCCCCCACCTGGGCAACCTGTAAAGAAAGATATAGCACCAGCCCAGTCCATGTATTGCTCTGTAAGTCTTATTTTCCTCTATAATGTTTTTACCCCCCCAATGTACCTGGTGGAGTCGACTAACGTCGAGGGACTCGTTGGTCGGCGACGGGGAATCGACGGCCCTTCTTGAATGCCTTCCTTTTCAGGCGGGAGGCACGGGGCGTCGAACGTCCGTCGACAACCGAGGCAGAACGATGTCGAAGAGGCGGCAGCTTCGTCCGAGCGGTGCTCGTCGGCGTCGGGGCGTCGGCGTCCTGCAAGGCGGAGGTGTGCGGGGCACCTCGATGACAATAGTTCTGGACCGCAAAGATTGTAGAGACGGGAGCCCAGCAAGGGCGTCGAGTCGTCCGGGTCTTTGAGGTCGTCGGGTGGCGGGAAACCCACCGGCAGGTTTCTCCTCGGCGCGTTGGTCGGCCTCGACTTTCTCCGGCAGGATAAGCGGTCGGCGATGCGGTCGAGAGAGTCCTTCAAGTGAATGTTCTTAGGCAATGGAGCGGACGGCTCCGGTCGTCGGCGGCACAGCGTCAAGTGGTTCCCACGGCTGGGCAACACAACTTCGACGGGCCTCCAGCGGTTCCACAAACCTGCGAACCCTGGTCGACGGCAATGGACTTCGACGACGTCGATGTCCGGGTGCTTCACTTCGATCTCCTCGGCGGTCCCGTCTCGGGTCGACAGCCTTTCGAGGACCTGTCTTCCAGGGCGCTTCGGCAAAGATGGAGCGGTGCTCGATGGTCCCTCGGAGCACGGGAAGAGGGCGCCTTACCAGGTCCTCTCTCGGATCAGCCCTCGACGAATTTAGACAGCCTTCGGATCGGTCGAAGCAAATGCCACAGCAAGTCTTCTTCTTCCAGCTGGACGTCGAGGATCAGCAGTTCCAGTTACTCTTGAGTGGAGACTCAGCTTCTGGACACTTCTGAACTTCTGAACCCAATGGTTGCTTCTCAGCCAATGGTTCCTTCAGAACTGAACTGAACAATTTCCAGTGGTGAGAGGTCCCCAGATATACTATCCTCTCTCTCATCCACACTGCTGGCACACACACAGCAGCCAATCACACTGCAGGGCATTCATGCAGTCAGTCAGCCAATCAGGCACACACTGCATTCAGGCCACACTCCTCCCTTCCAGACACTCACAACAAGGAATGTGGATTGGAACAAGTACCCAGCCATTCAACACTACACACTGCATTCAGGCCAGTTTCGGGCAGGGCTGTCTCAGTCTTTGTCTCACAGGCCAGAAACCAGACAACCACAACAAGGAGTGTATATTGGTCACACACTCCATTCACCCAGGTCCCACCCACAGGAGGTACCCACAACATACAGACACTGGGAAGGCTCCAGCCAGTCTAGCTGGGCCTTCACCACCATACCATACATGGAACTTCCACCCAACAGCCAGTCAGGGGGAAGGGACAGAGTCAGGGCTTCCCAGGACTTTGGGAAAAACAAGACAACAGGCAATAGAAAGCAAGAGGCCACAGGGGCCATCTTGTTTCTATCAGGAATCAACTGATCCCAATGGCAGGGCCTGGGTATCCCGAAATGGAGGATACCCGCGCACCTGTCAAATTCAGCATGGAGCTGCCACCAGCCCATACCCTGCTCTGTGGGCCACCCACAGGTGTCCAAAAACATACACTAGGGGCACAGGGTTGTACCCCTACCCATGGGTGCCATAAGGGTATCCCATGGGTCCGTTCACCAAACCAAAAGAGAGCTGCACTGCCAGGAGTCCCACACGGACTCCGGGGCAGAAAACATAACAGAACATACGGTAAAAACAGAAAAAGGACAAGGATTCAGAGGCCCCGTCCCTCAGATGCATTTCCAGCATCACAGTATAGAACATCCCTGCTAGGGAGATATTGGACTTTTTAACCTGGTTTGTCCTACACGCTGATTTCGTTGGCTCTGTTCCGCGGTCATCATGCTGTAATCAGATATGCTCAATGTCCCTCGCTTGATAGCTAGGTGGGTCAAATGTATTTTGTCTTTTGATTGTCTTTCTGAAACAGTAGCTACACTGATGATTTATCAAGTTTTCTCCAGATTTGATCTACCCCTGAAGAACTGGATTAACATAGTCATTTTACCAGTGTGGGAATCACCAACATGTGGCAGATACTTGGTGTGAAGAGAAGATATTGTATACCGACAAGCATCAAGCCATGGTATGGAAAGGTACAATAACACACAGTTGTCATATTTATATGATTTGTGTCAACGGTTGGGTCTAGCTAACATTTTCATCTTCCATTAGTGTTCATAGACAAACAATCCACAACTTCAAAATTGAAGATTCTCACCCCAAATGAGTTAGTGACTGGTAGGAAGATGCTGCTGCCACAATACTTATGACAGAGGACGAATGAGCAAGGACTGATAAAGGCATCTACAAAACACACATATGTGGATAAGCTCAGAAGTGGGCAATAAGCAGTGCCAATATCTTCTATGGCTGAAAGATTACAGTCAGAGAATGTAAAGTGGATGACAAATTCTGCATGTGATTTTGCAAAGTGTAAGGTAAAACACTCAAAATTCCTGGTTTTATGGTGTGGTCATATGTAATCATAGATAAAATATGCCCTGTAATGTATGCAATTTTGGACATAGAGGGTGATCAAAAGCAGTAACCGTTTGTTCAGGAAAACCAACAGAATCCCTGCAAGTCTATAGCTTTCAGGCCCTGGCTGGGCGGTGGACATGGACTTTAACAGCTCACCATCCTGAGCTTTGGCCAATGACCGCCCCCCAGCAGGGGCGTGAAAGCTATTTGCGCCCCGGGATTTTCCAGGGGCAGATGTTTTTTTTTTTTCATCGAATGGGAGATCAGCTTTGCACGAGCCCTTATGTCATTGGAAAAAAAAATTTAAAAAAGGAAAAAACAGCCTGGTTCTCTTTTCGGATGATGGCGGCCATGCTCCAAAATGGCCACTGTCATCCGAAAAAAGGAACATCGTCCTTTTTCTATTACTATGGCAGTGTCCAGACAGGAAGAGATCGCGGTCTAGAGTGCCAGGCTCTGGTCCGGCAGTTAAGGTGGGGTGGGGTGGAAGGGGAATCAGGTGATTTGGAGAGGCAACAGGGAGAGGCTCCCTTTTGCATCCCCATACAGGAAAAAAAAAAGAAAAGAAAAAGTACCAACAGGTCAAAGGGCCTCGAGTGGCTGGAACAATGGGCAGGGATTGTGTATTCTCGTTTGCTCTTCCAACCACCTAATTTGTTGGTTCACTGCCCCCGGGTGTGTGTAAACATTTGTTGAAAATTATAGAAGACTGGTTCACTTTCAGTACAAAAGTAGGATTGTCTTTTATCAATGCATAATGTTAGTTATGTCAATGACGATGTTCAGTGTAACAGCTCGGTAGGTGTGATTAGGTATGAATCAGAGGAAGGATGATTATACTAACACCTCGGTTTCTCGTTTGCAAGATGCGGGCAACTGGAAAAGTGATGTGTTCAAAATGATTTGATACTTATTAGTTTTTCTAATCTCTCCTAAACACTCCTTAACTCCTTAAATCACTTTCCTTTGTATAGGTGTGGTAGCCTGATGCCAGGGAAGAAATTCAGAGAAAAACAGGATAGTAAAAACAGATGGATTACAAAAGACTCAAAATTGAGAAGGGCAAAAGAAGAAACTTCAGTGCATGTCCAATGTAGAGCCGCATAGCTGTACAAAAGGGAATAAAGAGGATTATCAAAGTCTAATGATGAGGCTGGAGATGATGATGTGGTTGCATTTGGGGGTACTTTATCATTGTGTGGGATAGCTCCATGTATAATCTAGCAGGACCCCTAATTTTGTTTGATGCATAACTTCATTATCACAGAGCACAGACTAATATACCAGAATGTGTACACCACTTTGGACCGATGCGTGCTTATTGAGAATACAATGGAAAGGCAATAAAAACACCAGAGGTGCGTGAATGGTAGCAGAGAAACAGAGAGATCCCAGACCACAATCGATCACTTATTCACCCCCATATTTCATGTTTCTAGAAGAAGGGAATGTATTGCTCTCAGGGTTTTTGATGTTATCAGAATGGTGATTGAAACCACTTTGTCAGTAACAAATTGAGTGTAATTCAGAACATTGGACACAACAGCAGGAGGCATTAGTCTGAATCGGAGGTTATTACAACAACAACTGGGCATGATTAGTTAGAACATGATAGATATGGTGAACTCAAAGTCACAAATAATAGAAATGGTTGCAAAACATAGCATGTGCACATTGAATTAATCTGAATGCATTGACCATGCACGCATTATACTAGCAACCTTCTTTTGAGAGGCGCCAGAACTATCACACAATTTCCACAAGGTCACATCCCAGTGCACTTAAAAACATCATTTGGAAGACGTTATAGGAAATCCTCCAATTCAGAGCTGCCCATCAAAGTTGAATTTGAGACTCTTGGAATTTTACAAAATGGCTATGTATTTCAGATGGAAACATTGGTGCCCTCCAAGGCAGAACATTATGTCAACCCAGGCACTGGGGAGGGTATTATGGACAACCAGATAGTGTGCATATGGAAAAGAATTGCTGAAACATTGATGCCAGAGGATGAAGCTGGGAAGAAAAATAAGAAAACGTGCCCAGTCTGTTCAACAGAGTTGAATGCTTTGCGTATCCCATTGTAACACACCATTTTGATCGACACACACAGCATGGCATGTTTGGAGAACAGTAGTTAGACAACTCTAGCCCCTCATCCCTCTAGCACGGGCATGACAGCTTTTCGCAATTGGTGGCTCAGCCACCAGTCATCCAAAACTTAATCCATCCCTTTGCTCTAATTTTAAGGATGTTGTATCTCGCCCAATTTATATTCTAAAATGTACCACACACCTCAGCTATATCAACGTTAGGCCCAAACCAGTCTTCTGCTCTAACTCACGAGATTCTTAGAGTATATTTTGATAGAACACTGTAAAATGCCTTAAATCTCTGGAGTGTGCACAACTGCACATTTCGAAAACGCCTATAGAATCTGCTTGACTGCCTTTTATAAGTATGCCCTTGAGAAAGGAAGTTGGAGAAGAAGTTGAAAGGTTGAAATGTGCTGAATGATTTTTTGGCCTACTAATGTTTGGGTTTCCCACTCACAAAGCCCAACTGCTCTTGGAAAAATCTGTACTTTGTCTATCCTTTTGGCAATACCCTTTGTGTATTTCTACATTTAAAAAGTATTAGGGAGAGGCGTTTAAAATCTTTTGTTAGGCTACAGGTCCTGACCAGGTTTAGAAAACATAATCATGAGGCTTTAAGCAATATGCCGTTTATGTTTCTGATTTGGATAAAGCAATTATGAAGTTGAAGAATAGCTGGGTTGACCACGATAGAGAAGGAATTTAAGAACTCGGCTTGGACAGTGTCTGGTCCCAGGAATTTTACATGGCTATTGATTTTATTGCATCAGTAATATCCTGCAAAAGTCCGACAGAAAAGAGGCTGAACCAAATGGGCACCAAAACTACAAGCGGCGTTAAACTGTCAAGGAAATCAGTAATAATGCTTATTAGTGCAGCTGAAACAGACACATGACTTGATTTCGAATGAGGTTGGTTTGCCAAATCTTTATAATCAGCACTGCAGGTTAAACACAGCCAAGAATAATAGACAGTCCCCCTACGAAATCCCACTCTGTATTAACCCACCCGAAAATTCAAAAACATTTATAAAATGTCCAATGAAACGAGTGCAGTCGTTCATGATCTCACTAGGGAGGGTTTATTTAACAGAATTGCTAGCTCATTGCTAGCTCTAAGGAACCAGGCAAACCTAGACACTCAAGGTTGGCTTTCAGTCTGCATGAGATAGCACATGCCGATGTGCATATCAAATACAATGAAGCCATAACAATCTTCAAGCACCACAGCGGTGGGTAGTGTATTTGGGGTACTTGTATTATCAATGTAGAACCTAATGAGAGATTGAAGCTTGTCCTACTGAAGCAAGGAGATGTCACAGCATCACTTACAACTCTTTCAAATTGAGATGCCAAAGATGAAGGTATTTTAGATCGGACCATGTTCGGATATGATTATGCTGCCAATGCTCGCTTGAATGGCCACATTGGGCAGCTTGTATTAATGCATATATAATCAATGTGCGAGTATGATTATTTGAGATTTGAAAAGAAAAAGAAGGCAAGATCAGCTGGATGTAGCACTGCTTCATTGTACCTATCATATTTTATACATAATATATATCATGGCATAAGAGATTGGGAGGCAATTGCTACTGTCACCATTTTTCATCTTCCTTTATCAACCATCTCACTTTTGCTCATTAGCAAATGCATTGTGATTCTTGTGAACGAAGATATTATAATGTTCTCTAGCAGGAACCGACTATAAAGGGTGAGTGACACTATCTTGTAGCATTCTGAGGGATTCTTTGCATTGATGTATTTTTCCTAAAGCATCACAGGATGCTCTTCTGCCTTTGAGAAGGTCAGCCATGCCATCCTGCTCAATCGTCTCTGTGATAATCTGGGTATCACCGATCAGGACCTGGCCTTGCTGACATCGTTCCTCTTTGATCGACCCTCCCAGGTCCAACTTGGGTCCTTCCTTTCCTCTATCTCACTCTCTATCTGTGGTGTTCCCCAGAGTTCTAACCTCTTTCCCTGGCTGTTCAACCAATACCTGGCACCTCTCGCTCACCGCATTGCCTCTCTCTTCTCCAACTTTCAGTGCTATGTGGATGACACTCAGCTCATATTCAGGCTCCCCGCTGCCATCTCTTCCCCTTCTCTCATCTCTGACTGTCTGCTATCTAGGAGTGGTGTGCTGCCAACAATCTCTGCCTTAATGCCAGTAATATGGAGATTCTCCTCATCTTGCACCCTCCTTTCCTGTCACTCTCTGGCCAGCCTCCTTTGGCCCTCTTCCTTCTCCCACCTGTGAGTCTAAGAACCTTGGGGTCATCTTCAACTCATAATTCTCCTTTTCCCCTCACATTTCTGACGTCAATAAAAAGTCAAACTACCAACTACACCTCCTCTGAGACCTTCCTCTTTGCTTCTGCCTTCTCTCCTCCTCGCCACTGCTGATTTACTATCTGATACTGCAATGGTCACCTGGCCACCCTCTGATTTCAGGCCCAGGTCCCTGCCCGCCCAGTTGCACACCCGCACTGCCTCCCGGCAACCCTTGCACTTCGGTCTGTATCTCTAACACTACAGTCCCCCTACCTGCACTTTTGGACAATTGCTGTCTGCACTTACCCATGCACCTGCAACCTGCTGGCCTCACTTCTTATTATTGTTTTTATCCCATGTAAAGCACTGCCTCCCTCCCCTGGCACTTTTCCCCTTCCCTCTCCCCCGCACTTGCACAATCTCAATGTTACTTTGGCCGAGTAAGATCATTATCTCTGTCCACCCTCTGTTCCTCCTTTCTTGCCCCATCGCGCCTTAAAACATGTGTGCATAGGCGCGTTACAAATGCCATATCATATCATCATATCACAATTATGTTGGTGGAGTAAATACCTTAAGGAGACCCATAATCACAGCAATGGCATATGGTCATGAAAGAGATCAGTATGTTGTCAGACTTCAGAGAAACAGAATGCACCAGGGTAAGTCTTCTATCTTGGCAAAGCCTGTGTTGGAATCATGTGCTAGGGCTTGCATATCAAAATGATGTGTGTCTGGCTAGAACAGGTTCATTTAAACCAGTCAGCTTCAGCACCAAGTAAGAGAGGGGATGAAGATCGAAGGCACTAGCATAAGATATTGTGGAGTGAAAAGGGTGTTCCATTAGTGGCATGTATAACCCATTGCAGTGAAATCCCCACTCCCTTTTAAACAAAAATTTGATTCGCACAATGGTGGGTGAAACATATGGGGTGACCATTAGCCCCTGTTTGCGTACTTAGAGTGCTAAGATAAAAAGTTTAGATGTAGCCCTCGCTCATCCAAAGAGTTCAAGGTGAGCCCATCATGCATTTTGAGTAAGGAAAGGCTATGACACTGATTTTTACATTGTTTCAGCAATAGTATCAACCCGATTCTCAGTCGGGACATTGACATGTGCCTGCAACTCATAGGGACCTTCCTGTATTAAAAATGCTTCTTTAACTATCCTCTTTACATGGTGCACAGGTCATGGTTGATGTTCAAAGATTTGAGAATGGACAGATCGCTCGGAGGTGCTTTCTCCTCTCGGTAGTCAAAATGGTGCAGTCTTGATGTATAATGATGCACTGGTCCAAACAAAGCACACTTGACCCCATCACAAAAGGGACAGTCCAGAACCTCCTTTATCAGATCCCAGGGACCACAAGCAATTCATGTGTACAAATGAATTGTGTGTTTGAGGCGTGCTCACTTCCCCATGTATGTGCACCATGAGCTGAGGCCAAATCCTATGAAAAGTACCATAACAACATAGGACAAGGGCAATGTCCAGCTATAAAGCACTTTTTCAATTTTAAAAATCTTACTGTTAGCGACAAAAAAACAACAGGCCTAGACATGTCAGCGAACAAAAACAAGGATCCCAGAAATGTGATGTCATCAATGACATTTGTGATGTCATCTTTCATGTCCTGTGTGTTAGCCTTAGCAGCGAATAGTGGTGGCGCGAGTTATGGTTGCTTAGCTAACTATAACTGGTGAATTTCAAGGGTTTTTCGGTTTTACTTGTAACCATAACGTCCTTTTAACGATGTTTTTTCACTGAATTTCATAGGTTTTTATTAGCGCAACTTAACCATAATGTCCCTTTAACAAAGTTTGTTCACTGAATTTCATTGTTTTTTACCAGTGCACCCTAATTTACTACAACGTCCTAATACCATACTCACCCCCAATATAGCAGCATATTCGGCTATTCTGCAACTTTTTACACTGGTTTTTGGTTTGCCGATGTCTGTGAATGTTTGATATCATTGTAGACTTTCCAGAAAGTGTCACGTCACCACACGTGCGCATGCTGTGATGACGTGTTCGCGAACGCGTCTGCGCTTCACAGAGGGGTCCATGCTTCGCCAACAGTTTGAAACTGCATTTTCAGCCGATCTCAGAATTTTCAAGCTGAAAGTTTACCCTTGCACAGCTGCTAAACCTATTCTTACTGATTTTCCATCTGCAATCCAGATGAGAGCACATGCTTGGAAAAGTATTACCACAACTGCTATTTAACTTCAAAAATGGCATCAGCCATATCTCCTCCCAAGGAGCCACCAGCACCAACACCACCACCACTAGCTGGAAGGCTCAGACAATGGAAAGAGCACAAAGATCCAGAGAGGAATGAAGAGGACCAGGACTATGAGACAGAGGAAATGTCTACCTCTAGCAACAGAGAATCATGGGTGTGGCAGTTCTTTACCACGGTAAGCTAAGTCTATCATGGTGAAATGCACTGAGTGCAGTCACGGACAACCTGGGCAGTACTTCTATGGGACCACCTCCATGTGCTGCAACACCAAATCCAACCACTGGGATGCTCTGAGAAAGGCTGTTCCTTTCTCAGGAAGTTGTAGTCTGTCTTCAATTACCTCATCCTCCTCAACCGATACTGCCACCACACAGGCTACTTCTGTGGGGCAGAAAATCCTTGCAAGCAGAGTGGAATAATCCAGAAGGGTACAAGTGTGCCAAACAATTGTAGAGGGCCATGTACCAAGAGAGCCCTTTAGTTTCTGTAACCAATGAATCGTTCTGTATTTTATGACGATGAAGATGACTTGTATTAGAGGAGGGCTTGTTGTCCACCTGATGTTAGAGAACCAATCACTATCCATGTTAGTATGGAACATATACTGTGATGTTCCCTGAGAGCCTATAACATCCCGAAGTAGGTTTTTGGAGTTTGCCACATAGTGTGATGTCAACAATGACGAGTTATTACTATAAAAGTTATGTTTTTTCGGAAATGTATTGAGAGCTCGAGCGGATGTCTGTTGTAACCTCCCTGTTTTAGACAATTGCAAATAAAACAGAACAAAGTTTTGCCAACTTCCTGAGTCGGTTTTGAGTATTGATGTTTGAGTAAATTCTGTATCACCATCCATCTCTAAGTATTGCTACCTCATTTTAAAGGTCGCTAGGTCTATCGGATCAAATACTTTTCTCTAGTATACAACAACAACCATAATCAATGAACCTTTATAACTACCAACGGTCTCCGCAGTCCCTTTTCCAGACCAGGCATCATTAAAACACCCAGATAGCTCGTGCACACCATCACACAAGACAGCAAGTCGCCTTCACAATGTTTAACATTAAGCTTTTCGGTATTCAGCATTTCAACGTAGATCCGTTTGCAACACTCCCTCCTTGCATACTTTCAGTCACACATCCATCCAGCAATCACTTCCCAAAACATCTTCATGTAATCCTATCAACATATTAAACTTCCACCCACCAATAGACATTTAACAATGTTCTACAAATAATGTCCATCTGCATTTACTTTACTTATATAAAAACAATTATACACAGTACTGCTATAAATGCATATATGTGTTGTGCTGTAAGAAAAGTGTATTAATGAAAGGGGGAGTAGGGATGCGCAAGTGCTGATGGTAGCCTGGGAAGGCAGAGCCAATGGGTGCCAATGTGGGAGGAGACTCACTAAGTGCTGGGACGGAAGAGTCCCAATGCTGGGGTGCACAGCCACCAGGAAGTGAGCCTGTAAGGGCAGTGCTGATGAGCGGAGGTACTGGTGTCAAATAGTTATAGTGCTTCAAACCTGTGAAGTAAATGAGGCACCAGGAGGGATCAGAGAGCAGAGAAATGAGAGAGGGAAAGAGTTTTAAAAGGTTTCTGTAATTTAATGAAGTCTGGCTCAAAGTCTAAAAGGGACAGGGACAATGTTCCAAAGAAAGGCACCAGCTAAACAGAACAATCTACCTTCCCCTCTCTGTTTGGAGAATCGTTTCACAAGCAGATAATCAGTGTTAAATAAGTACAAGGCTCTAGCAGGGGAGTCTTTAGGGGCAGAAAGCTGGAAATAGCATGGTCCCAGGCCCCAGAAATCCTTGGGGATGATGCAGACGGTCTTCAATGTCATCCCTACAGTCACCAGAAGTCACTGTAGTAATTATTAGGACTGCCAAGATACGATCCCTATCCTTCAGGCGAAGCATAACTCTTGCAGCCCTATTCTGAAGGGGTCGTACAAAACAAAGGGGGAGGCTGACGAAGAGGCTGTTGCAGTAATGCATCCTACAGAAGACCAGGGCCCTCAAAACATTCAGCTTCTGAGGGAATGTAAGGAATGTAAGGAAACGTAGAATGTCTGTAAAGAGGTGAAGTTCAAAATGGCCCTGCTTAGAAAGGTCCATCATATGAGGAGTCAGGGAAAGAGCGGAGTTAATAATAACCTTAATGTTTTTGGCCTGACATGATGGTGAGGATAGAGAGCCCAAGGACAGCAGCCAGAAAGTAGGAAGGAAACAGGGCAGAGGTGTCCCAATAAGAAAAATCTCTATCTTACTGGCATTCACACAAAGATCGTTAGCTGCATACCATGCTTGGATGGTGTACAGATAATCAGGGATCCGAGCGGCAGATAAGAAAGTAGTAGAGGGAAGTGTCAAGTAAAGCTCTGTATAATCACCTTAGCACTGGAAATTAGCATAGAAGGAGCAGATGAGATGAGCAACAGAGGCGAGATACATTTTAAAGAGCTACAGTGATAGCATGGAATCCTGGCAGACTCTGCAGGTATTAAGTGAGTTGGTGGAGGACGCATGTGCCAGTTGCACCTGGAAAGGGCAGTTAGTCAGGAAAGAGGTCAGGCAGTCCAGTGCCCGGTCTGTGTTGCCAAAGGTATCATGGAGGTGTTCAATTAACATAGAATGGTTCACCATGTCAAAGACGGAGGAGAGATCAAGGAGCACTATCCTCAATTGTACTACAATGAAAAATACCATATACGCTTCAATTATATTACTACACCATACTACAAATATGCTATGCTCCCCTTATAAAACCTATAATAACTATACACATATTACTATAGTGTATGTGGCCAGTGACCAGATTCTTGGGGACACAGCCTACGGTCATGCCCCAAGAATCTGGCCACTGGCCACAACCACCAAAATAGAATTAAACCATACAACAAGCATGTGTAATACACCTTCAAATAACAACACTCACCCAGACCCCCCACCCATCCCCAATCCCAATAACGTCCACAGATAAAAGAATACACAGCACACACACCATCACCTACACAGCTTTTTTTACCTATAAAAAGAGGTCTATGTCAACTCTATCCTTTCCAAGTCCTCTTTCATCCACAAAATAACCCCACATATATTTTTCAGACTTCTTTTCCTCATGGCACTCTCTGTGGACAAATGCTGTTTTCTGCCCCCCCAATATGGCCACCGTTTCAAAAATGATAATGGACCTCACGTTTTCAAGCATCCAATCAGCGTGCACTTCTCTGCAAAATTTGATGACCATTCATCGAATGGTGCCAAAGTTAACAGCTGCCAAAAAGTACTCTTTCTAAAAGTGATGCAGAGGAGGATAACGAAGAACAAGATGAATAGGTAGAGGAAGCGCATACGGCCAGCGCCCGGAGGCAGTCATGGGTGTGGCGGTTCTTTAAGACCATAGGAGGGGTCGCTAAGGCTTTGGCTGCATGTGTTGAATGCATTGAGTGGGGTTTCATACTAAGTCGCAGACTACACGGGCAGTACTCCTTCGGGACCACCTGCATGCACTGCCACACCAAATCCAATCACCCAGGTGCTCTGAGAAAAGTTGTTCCTTTCTCAGGGACAAGCAGGTTAACGTCCTCTAACCCATCTTCCTCAACCGATCCTGCCACCACATGTCGTACTCCAGTGGGGCAGAGGATCCCGCCAGCTGCCCCGCAGGCCATATAGGAGGCTGTTTATCCTTTACTTTGATGATCATAGTTCTCTGCATGTACTGCGGGACACCGCTATACAGTATGGAGCAGTGTTTTAAAGTACTTTCGAGGGTTTACTAAAGGAGCATGAGAAACACTGCCCGCTACCTTACATTTAAGGCCCACCCAACATCTGACCCTGTCCACCTACCCCTCCATATCTATGGCTGCAAAGCCCCTTGCCTCCCCCACCTTACCTCCTCGTCTGTCCTAGTTAAAAAATATAACAAAAGAAATTACATAGGATTTTTTGCAGCCTGTATGGTCCGCAGACAGTTTTATGTAACTTCCAAGAGTGGGCTGGGGGCATTACAATCATTTTAATAGTTTTTCATTAAAAAGGGTGGCTCTTAAAACAACTTTTTTTTTGTATTTTTTGGGTGATTTTGCATGCTGAACTAACACATGTTCAAACTGCTTCTAATTTTGTTTCTATTTTATTTTTTTATTTACTGCAACTACTAACAAAAAAAATACTTGACAACATATTTCACAAGTTCTTTCAGTGCAATTTGGACATTGAAAAGAAAAATCTGATTTCCGACATCAGTCAAATTCACTCCATCCCTTCGAAAAATGATGTATTCGTTGTGAAAAGATGCCATTCCTTAAAGCATATGACAAAGCACATGCTTCTCCTTTCACAAGCTGTCTACCTTTTTCCATCTGAGGACAAAACCAACGTGTATGTCTTAATATTTGGCTTTGATTGATTTCAGAAAAAATAATATTCGCGACTGGAAACAGTTTCATTAGGCTTCTCAACATATCCTTCAGTGCAACCAGCAAAGATCCTGGAGTCACATATCCCAAACTGTTTCCTCCACAATGCAGAACAATAATATCTGGACGTTTAGAGTGAGCCATCCTCTCAGAGAATGGTAATAAGGTTACCAGTTTAGCCCACAGTCTGCATACCATGAAACTTCCACTTCGTCCAATCGTCCAATCCAACAGTAGTAGAGATGCCACAAGATTTTCTATAAACCTTCAATGAAAAGATCCAGGAATCTCCCACCATCCACACACATTGCCTCTTCAGAGCCATAGCCATCTTCACTACACACAACAACAAAAAACACTTTTCTAACCTGCACTCCCATACACTTCCACTCCTCCTCAAGACCCACAAAATCTGATTGTCTGATGCCCCATAAAAGGACCGGATGGCACGTGCGGGCCTGCTGACTACCGCATTGTTCACAGCCTTTGTGGCACCTACAATGCTTTTATTCACCTATAAAAACAGCTCCCTATCAATTTCATTCCACTCCCCACCCTTTCCAGGCCCTCCTTCGGTCACTATATAACCACAAATATAATTTCCTAACTTTTCTCTCGCTGCACTGTCCACAGACTGAAGAAGTGACTGCAGACTTGGCGGCACCTGCATTGCTTGTATTCACCTGTTCGCCCTCTATCGGCCACATAATAACCCCAAATGTGTTTTCCACACTTTCTCCACTCCTTTCTTCTCAGCCCAATATCCGCGGACACCTGTGAATCCAATATGGCAACCGTTTAAAAACATATGATGCACCTCAAGTTTTTGAGCATCCAATCACCAGGTGCATTTGATGTCTGCGAACATCACACTGCACCCTGATTGGTCCAGAGGTGTCCGTGGAACCCCAAATCAGGAAATGAGTCCGCAGACCAGACCCAGATATCACACATTTTTCTTGATGTACTTTTTGGCCATTTAAAAAATAATATACTGGACGAGTTTACACCAAATTTACAAAAGCATGCTGTCTGTATCAAGCCACCACTCTTGGTGCTAATTTTGTGAACTTTTGTCCAGCGGTTTGAGCTGTAGGCACAAGCAAATAAATGTTTTTCCATTGCGTCTATGAGGATTTCCACACATTTTGGAACTCCCCTCTATAACTTTGGCCCCCCTGATGAAACCACACCAAACTTGGCAGAATCCTTCCAAGGGGGCCATATAACTATTCTGCAATGTTTGGTGAGGATTCGTCCATGAGGGCAAAGTAATAAGGCACCCAAAAAGTGCTCTCTCTCTGAGTGGAGCAGCTTAAGCATACCTACAGGGCCAATATTTGCATGCACATGGCAACTGTCAACCTTTTTTTCTTCTAGTTTGGCTCATGGAAATAGGCGCACAAAGATAGTACAATATCACTACATAATTAATTTTGAACCAATTGTTACGATCACAATTACTGACATATTATTTGTTTTTGTCTATTATTCATGTTTTTGTTTTTGTTATTTGTGTTTTATTTCGTTTGATTTTTTCATTATATTCATGTTTACGGTTGTCACAGAAGGGCCTTGAAGTCCGAAATGCATTGTCTGAGATAGACCCACGCACTGCTTCTCTCAGGTAAACTTGGTTTATCGATTCATTGCAAATGTTCAAGTACAGTTCTTTGCAATATAGGGGGGGTTATGTAGCCTCTTTTTTGATGAGGGGGGCCTATGTGTGAGGGGATTTAACAATTTCAGAGAAACAGGGACAAAGGCTACCCCACCTGTCTGGCACTTGCCGGGGATGGATCCAGCACACGTTTAACAAATCACAGCATGTGGTCTGTACATCAGAGAGCACCCAATTTGCATGTAGCACAATAACAATATTATTCAAGTGATTTAAAAAATATAGCATGACAGGGCTATAATCAAAACCTTTTTCTTGCCCGTGGTTAGCGGGGATATACTCTGTTTAAGGCATCTCAAAAAACCTCATACATTGACTTTTTGCATTCAGTTTTTTACAGTGTGGGTTAGTACATATAGTGATTTAGAATGTGGTCGTGATGACCTAACATCTGTCTAGTCGACACTAAATGGTGTTTCTGGCACGTAGTAGGTGGCTGGTATTCTAGTGCCGTCTTCAAGACAGTTGCAGTGGACTGGGTAGTTTAACCGATGTACCCCAAGGTTGGAACATCTGAGCCATTGCTTTCCAGTGTCACAGGTTGGGCAAGAAATTTCGAGTTCTTCCCTAAAGGCGCCTTCTGTGCGCTTTGTATAATTGGATCCTGTGTCTCTAGGATCTGGTCTTCAGCTGAGTAGCTGCGTCTGCTCGTAGCTGCTGCTCGCCGTGAGAGCCTTTGTCCAAGTACAGTTCTTGTAATGGTTTTACTGTCAGGGAGAATTTTCTTAAGCGTAACATCATTACTCAGTCTGAACCAAGTATTAGCACATGCTTTTTCAGAAGGTTTGGAATTTTGCTTTGGGCTCATGACCAACACCTGATACACTTTGTGTCCCTCTTCAAATGTCATTCATCTGTGCCCCTCATCATATACCATTCCTCTGCATGCATACTAGATTCTGTATTTGTATGAAAGTGACACCTAATGTCCCAAACTAATGATCCCACAGTGAAATGTGTAGTCCTCACTACACTGGAAAGACACTGCAGGCAGTGCTCGGATTCATTGCTGTGCCTCAAAGATGAGCACAGCTTGATCTCCAGATCCTGAAATAGTTGTGTGATCCAGTCTAAAATGCATGTGAGCTCCATAACACAATATGAAGCCAGCCCAACAAGTATACTGTCTATGAAAGAAAGTGTGTCTGAAAGTCCCAGGTAAGAATCACATAGGAGTGTTAAGCAGAGCCCCTTGTTTCCAAATAACCCCCAGCGTGGTGAGTAAAGGACACGGTTCTTCCACGTGGTGTGGATCTGCTCGATATTTCAGGATCAATCATGGAGGATTAAAGGGTTGGTTTCTGGAAAACGGGGCTGGGAGGGGGGTGGTACACTCAACCTCAAGGTCTATGTGCCCTTGATATTAATGAGCAAAACGAGAAAAATAATTGCATACATTTATTGAACCTTTATAAAATATGTCTCGCCAGATACTGAGTGTGGTTACTGGCACTTACATAAAGCAATGGTACAGTCACGTGATCGTGTGGCCAGTGAGGCAGGAGCTGCTGCTTCATTTAACAGTGGCGTTAAGGAGTTCTAGAAAACTGGATTTAGATATGTCCAGATGTTCTTGGTATGCTCTTTTACACCTATAATATCTAAAGAGCAGTGGATAGGACTGCGAACCACATGTCGGCTTCCACTGAAATGTCTTTACTGCGTGACTCATAAAATGACGAGCTAGCGATTGTAGCATACAAAACAAGCTATGATCCCTTTATTATACTTTGTTTCTGTGTTCTATTTAAATGCACTGATCTGGGACGTACTCATAATTCTGCCATTACAGGACCTTCCCTTGGCTTCTCCCTCCTCTCCTTCCTTCCTTCCTTCCTTCCTTCCTTCCTTCCTTCCTTCCTTCCTTCCTTCCTTCCTTCCTTCCTTCCTTCCTTCCTTCCTTCCTTCCTTCCTTCCTTCCTTCCTTCCTTCCTTCCTTCCTTCCTTCCTTCCTTCCTTCCTTCCTCCCTCCCTCCCTCCCTCCCTCCCTCCCTCCCTCCCTCCCTCCCTCCCTCCCTCCCTCCCTCCCTCCCTCCCTCCCTCCCTCCCTCCCTCCCTCCCTCCCTCCCTCCCTCCCTTCCTTCCTTCCTTCCTTCCTTCCTTCCTTCCTTCCTTCCTTCCTTCCTTCCTTCCTTCCTTCCTTCCTTCCTTCCTTCCTTCCTTCCTTCCTTCCTTCCTTCCTTCCTTCCTTCCTTCCTTCCTTCCTTCCTTCCTTCCTTCCTTCCTTCCTTCCTTCCTCCCTCCCTCCCTCCCTTCCTCCCTTCCTCCCTCCCTTCCTCCCTTCCTCCCTTCCTTCCTTCCTTCCTGAAACGCAGTCCACGTTTTATGCGACATAAACACAAACGTGTAAAACGTAGAAGGTTTGGGTACACTAAATCAAGTGTACTTCAACACTTTCATGGTGGTCAGTCAGTGACTTGTACATCATGCGAAAGCCAACAAGTAACAGCCGTGTCATCATTTAAACACCTTAGCATCTCTATTTGCACAGCTTGTTGGAGATCGCTCATGGGAAGAAAACAGCAAACGGATTTGATCATTTCGCTCAGAAAACGCTGAATTCAAGGTTAACTAAAAACAGATGTTTTTTAAACACTCTTCAATGCCCGCATGATCATGCCACCTCACTGTCTGTCTTCAATCATCTGGCGTTCATGTATTATTCACTTGGAAACCTAAGTGTATTTATAGTTGGCTTTTGACCATTGGTAATTATTCAGAAAGGTACCTCAAGATAAGGTTATCCTTATCTCAGAGCCTGCAATCTGCTCTGGGAATAATGACGTCATCATACCTTCACCCTAGGAGCTGACTATATCGCTGAGATGAAGCATGTTTATATTAGCAATGAACACTCGTTTCCTTCAATAAAATCATTAAACTGCCATGTCAAAATGTTAAACAGCAGTCCCAAAAGAGCCAGTGGCAACAATGTGATTCATAATCGTTTTGGGTGGGCTGGACTTGCCTTGTACAGATTAAAGCAGAAAGTGAACAACGTGCCGCTAGCGGAAAATAACATTCTCATCTCTTTACGGTTATATGTGATTTAATCACTGGTAATTAACATCGAGGGGTAAACAATATATTCTGTTTAACCCACTAACGACCCTTCCCAGCATAGTTAAGGACTGGTGTAATTATGTAAACAAACTAAAGTTCTAGAATATTGTTTCCCCCTCAATGTTATTTCCAGCGATACAATCACTGAATACCCTCTTGACATTCTCTCATAGCCAAACTTTTGATTTTGTGAATATCTAAATTTGTAGAGAACTCAAAATCCGTACCTACTACTTATTATCTCACTGAATTAGCGCAAAATATGCTCATTTAAGAATTATAGGGCCTGATTCATGGAACTTTTACTGCGGGCTAAAGTGACTTTGCACTGAAAAAATACACTTTGCACCACTCTGTGAATCAGGGTGTTTGTTGGCAGTGCAAAGTCACTTTGCACCAGTGCACAGTGACTCTGCAACGTGCTAACAATTCCAAAAATCAGGCACTTCCTATGTAACAATGTTGCGTTCCCAGAAGTTTAATTTTGAAAAATTGTGTTCCTTCGGTACATTTTCCCTCACCCGTAAAAGTTCAATAGATTTGGCAAGCAACTGACCTGACCACATCCAAACACTCTGGATGAATCTAGTAGAGCTTGGTCAATGTTTGAGGGAGAAAACAATGTTAGCAAAATGGTGTTTTTTGCAGTGGGTTTTCCACAGTGCCACAATAGTTTCAGAACCGATATCCCAAAACTGTTTGCTTCAATTTGTAACCTTTAGCCCTAAACACTAGATATGCATTTTTTAAAGAAAAAATAAATATATTGATATATTTGTTAATGGCAGTAGGTCTGGAATGACAGTAGTACGTGCAAATGGAGAAAAAAAAACATAAACGTGTGAAATGAATGGATGCAAATACCACAAGTTCGTAGTGACGCCAGTAAATCCATCTGAAATATTTGGAAATGACCTGACGATAACTTCAAAAACTGATAAAAACATTCAGTGGATGAAGTAGAACAAAACACCAAAACGCGGAATGAACAGATGAAATCCAACATACACACACACACACGCCTGTAGGTGCTTATGTAGATTAGGTATGCACACAAAACAGACACAATCACCAAAAAGAACCCACAGAGAGACACTCTGTACCCCACCATGTCTGTGGAGAACTACGCACAACAATACATACCAAAAATAACTATTGAATGAACAAACATTTAAATTATAGATACACATACAAACCACAATATGATGGGCAGATATACGCAATGTATGGACTCACATTTCACATGTACTGAAAATAAATTAAACATGTAAAACAAAAAAAACATGATGAACAAGATGAACAAGGAACACGCACAAATTGACAAAAGGTGAAACAAATAGAGTGTTTAAAAGAGTTGAGTTTACTAACTATAAAAGATTCATTGAAAAAAAACGTCGCTAAAGGGAAGTTATGGTTGCAAGGAAAAATAAAAAAAACAAAGATATTCGTTTGCTATGGAATGCTGTGCAACCATAACTCAAGGCACCATCATGCACTGCTCACACTAACACCCGTGACATCAAAGATGACATCACAAATGGTATCATCAATGACATTATATATAACATTACTTTTCTGTAACCATCTTGATGGAAAGTCCCTACAAGAGGTCCTGCTTAGAGTACTGCTAGCAATATATGAAGGGTGATCAGTAGGCTACTCATGAACTACTACATATGAGAAACTGTACTTATTGAAACAGAAACGTTCTACTGAAGTTTTGTTTTTAATGCAACAATCTAATAATGCATAAACACAGGCAACTGCTGAAGCCTGGATCATAGAAGTAAAGTATTCTTAAGCTGGTATATTCGGCCGGTAGAATCATGAGTACACGCCTAGCAGAATCTTGACAAATGTTACATTTGGAATCAACAGCTAACAATACAAGAATTACTACACGTATGTGTTAGTAGAAAAGGTATATGCAGAGCATCAATGCATACAAATCCATCCAAAGCACATACAGGTACATTCTAATAAAGAGGAAATAAGTAGTATGGCCAGAAAATGAAACAAAGATCAGAGTTCATCATCATGTATAACCAATTGTATTGTCTATCTGGGGATGTTATTGTTCGATGTATTTGCACCATAAACTCAGACCAAACCCTAAGGAAAGAAACGTAAGAACATATCAAAAGTTTATGGTCCATAAAAGCAGCACCTTTAGAGTATATGTATCATGTTTTCAATGTGGTATGACCAGATCAAGTCATCTGTTTAAAATTCTTAAGGTTACTGAATAAAAACAACTTCCTAGGATATGCGATGCCATCAGTGATGTTATCGATTATGTCATTTGTGACGTCAACTTTGATGTTGTGGCTGTTAGAATGAGCAGTGGAATTCAGTGGCATGAATTATGATTGCTCGGCTTACCAAAACTGGCAAATGTCATTGTATTTTCTAGCCGGTCAAGTGGCACAGCGAGTAGAGCGCATGCTTTGGCATTTCTGCAGAGCTTGCTAATGCAGGTTCAAATCCCGGCAGGGCCAAACTCTTATCCTTCTGAGATCAATAAATGAGCACCACACACCGTGGGTAATAATAAGCAGCGCTCAGATACCTGAGGGTTCGTAGCACGATATAAATGTGAAATTATTATTATTATTATGCAACTATGACTTCTCTTTAACATCTTTTCCAATGATTTTCATAGGTTTTTTACCAATGCAATCTGATTAACCAGCATCTTAATAAGATCTCTTTACAAACTCTGCACTCAACAATCATTCTGTCTCCCATATATTAAGGCCCATGCCCACGGACAAAATCTCAAGTCTGCAGCGGTACCTGGGGACAGGTGACATCAATATTACCCAAAATCACAGGGGCACACAATATTCTTTATCTATTTTATATAACATGATACTTTAAAACATCGGAACAAAAGAATATACACATTGTTGTTTGTATGCCTGTCTATAACACAACATGTTTTAAATCCTTTATACATTTGGAAACGGACTACTGTTTTGAAAATGATATCACAATATTATGGATTTTACCATATACTGTACACCCTGTACAAACAACCTACTTCAACACCGACAGGCACAGAAGCACAAAATTGTTTTGCAGTGATACAAAAAATGTCAAGACACCAGTAAGTAAACCGTAACTTTTCATTTCACTTATAAACATACTCTATGTAAATGTAATATCTCTTTGAAAATGTCATACAACTAAATATAAACATTGTATATTATAATAGAAATGACAAGTAATCTGGAGTGGTTAGAATTATACTTCCCCAAAGAAGATATAACTGAAGAAGAAGAAGAAGTAAAATAACCTACTAATGGTATATTATTTTTAACAAAATAGTACAATTCTGTTATGTATACATAAACTATTAAACTCAATGTATTACATACCTTTCATACTCCACAATCTAGAACAGGATCAAGAAGAACAAGGCAAACAAAATCACGAAGAAACAAAGAAGAACATTTTGAAACCGGAGAACAAATTATGTGTAGATTAAAATCAAATAAATAATCAAACTATGTATTTATTTATTTCAATGTTTATAATGTTCCACACACCCAAAAGCCTCAGAGCGCAACATAAAAACTGAAAAAAGATGCCATGAAAACAAACCAACATAAACCAATTCAGAAGTAAATGATCAACAGCAAAAGTCTGACAAGCATAATAAAAACAGGTGGCCAAATGCAACTAAAATCAAGACAAGTATAGTAACATCAGGACCTCGACATTCTATCCAGTACTATAGATGGTACATGATGTCCACCACCAACTTCAAGATAGACAAACCCTTAGAAAAGTCTTTATAAGTACTCAGAAAGAGGGGGATAGTGCAGCGCCCACACTTCACCAGGATGCAATCACTGTTATGCTGAGTGCACACGCTGTCTAATTCAATTATCATTAGAACTTTCAAATCAGAGGTATGAGTAGTCCCAGGACCAGTGCTCTGGTGTAGCCATGCTAAAACCTTATTTTTAAGGGCATCCTTAGGTACATTCCCTATGGGGTTCACAACGTCAGTAATGATTACCTTTCTAGAATCCATCATAAATCATGTTAGGCACTTCTCAATAATCACAGACTTAACAGTTTTGTTAACCTACTGACTCTGAATAATGAGGGATTTGGATTTAAAAAGTGCAGATTGAGCGGAATGTGAGGATGTCTGGGTTGATCCTTTGTCTCCTGCTGGTACTATGGATGTTGGTGGATACCCAAGATCTCCCAACTCAACAGATGAGGTTGGTATCCAAACTATGGTGCCATTATAGCTTCAATCGTTGGGCAGTATTTTCCCTGCATAGGGCAGTTTGACTAGATTTGTCCCAAGTGGTGTAACCCTCTTTGTCTCTGCCACCTTTGTTGATTTGAAAGGTAGTCCCCATTCCAGCAGGTATTGAGGATGAAGGTGACCTACTTTCAATCATGTCAATTTCACAGAAATGATCTACCTTGTCGGCATTGATTTGTGATGTAGACATATCCAAAGACTCCACCCAAGGGCAAAAATCAGCAAAGTGTGTGTACTGGTTAAGTTCTTGATTGAACTTTATCTTTATTTGATGCCACTGCCCCGGAGTAATAGGGTCAGTGAAGTTAGTTCAGAACGTAGTGCAGATCTGTGTACATTTGTTAAAAACATGTGCTAAGAAATATTGATATTCATTGCCCTACCTGTAGCTGTGATCCTTTCACCCATCAAACACCCCAATCATTCCAACATTACAGATCAATGTTTTGATGAGATTTCTATCCATATTTCTACTAATCATGTACATGATTGTTTTCCACAGTGATTGATTCTCCCTCATTATAATAATGTACTGTAATGTAAATAGGTGTACATAATCTACAATTGTAAGTCTGCTGAATATACACATGTTCAAGTCCACAACATTGGTCCAGGCAGGTATAAATTATGCACTTTATATTGGTTTGCGAAAGTCAGAGTGCAGCTGCGGTCACCGCAGTGCACCAGAGTGATGTCACCTGGCTGCACAGACATTCCCGCATAATGATTGTTCCCACAGTGGCATAACACACTTTTAATTAGCTCACAAACAGTAGGGTGTAGTCGCAGTAATCACAGTGCACTGGAGTAAAGTAAAGCAGGTGTGCTAACATTCGCAAATGTGGTTACCTGGTCACAGATTGCCATGAATGTCATGATGTGACCACGTCCATGCAGCACGATGACTTGTCTACCAGTCAATGTGCATGGATTGTGGCCATTTTGAAATACATTGTATGACTATCCCTACAACCCTCAAGTTGAAACTTTAACCTTCCACAACTTCTACTAACATTCTATCTTATTCTATGAACTTTGTGTAACTTCTAACTCCATATTTTGCCCTCTAAATTCTGTGGACAGTTCCGTCAAAGGGACCCACCTATTTCCCATATTCTTTCTCAATTTGAAAGAGGACAGAATAACATCTAGCTCTCTGGGAGCTGCACGACTTGTGAGCTTTGGTACCACAGCAAACTGTGGCATCAGTCATGGCCATCTCTCCCACTAAGGGCCAACACGCCACCACCACCTGGAGGACCAGGAGAATTGAAAAGGGGCACTGCAGTAGATGGGCTGCAGGAGGAAGAGGGGGATGATGATGCATAGATAAGAGACCTTCGACTTCTGATGGTTGGAGGGAATCCTAGGTGTGGTAGATCTGTACCACCATTGGTGGAGTGACGAAGGATCAGGCCAACCATGTGCCCAGTACTTTGTGTGGTGTCACACTCAGTCATGGCCAGAACGGGAAGTGCTCCTTCAGCACAACCTCCATGCATCGCCACACCCAGACTTGCCACCCAACTACCCAGAGAAAGTCTTCCACTGCATCATCCTCTTCCACTTCTGCCCATACTATGACCACCTCATTTGGGCAGAGCATTTCTCCTACTGCCTCACATCTTTTAATAGAGTCAGTTGACCCTTACCTTCAGAGGACAACTGTCTCGGTGTATACTGTAATGTACTCATCTGCCGGTGGAGAAATTCTGCAGCACCTTTGAGGCAGCTGTGAAGGGGCATGAAAATAATTTCCTCCCCCTAGTTATATCATCAGTACACTTCTTCCTTTTTCCACCTGCCCCTCCTTTACAGTGGTTAGTGCACCTAACTCTCCCCCATCCTTCCTCCATCAATCCATGCCTCCGCTATAAAAAGAAGAAAAATCCAAAATAAACTAAAAAAAGAAAATAGGCTCCATGCAGAACCACCTTTCAAAGACTAAAAATAGAATAACAAAGTACAAATGCGTACACTAGATCCATATGGAGTCTGCTTGCTTTATGCAGGTGCATATCATTTCCCCAACACTCCTCTTTCTTGTCACAGTACACCATAGTTTTAAATTGAACGTATATCATTTCCCCAAAAGCTCTGTTCCTCATCCCAGTACCGAACACCTATCCATATCATTATCCTTACACCACTTTCACCCATGTCACTACACTAACAACAAAGCAATAATTGCTGATGGCCCCTTCCGCATGCCATTACTGAAATCATACTCTTTTGCATTATGCCCACATTACTCTTCCTCATATCACTACACCAGAGATCTACAACCTCTCACTCCACAGATTTTTTAGCCCACAGCTCCCATTATCTACAAATTCCTCTTCCACACCCTACTTCACAATTATAATCTGTATCTATATACCCATACTCCTTTTTCTCATCATAGTACACCAGCAGACTACAACTTTTCATTGTGAAGATGTTTAGACCTATAGCTCCCCTTACCTATACATCTCTCTTCGTCAGGCTGCTAACCAAGCATATCCCATATTATGGCTCTGACACCCCTCTTTCTCATCTCAGAACCTACTATTAATCCATATAATTACCAATATCCAAATCTTCCTCGTCCCAGTACAATAACACCAATATAAGTTATTACCTGCATATTCATAATCATCATATTCATGTTTCTTACAAAATGTACCCATATCCAAATCTTCCTCATCCCAGTACAATAACACACATCCAAGTCATTCATCATATTTATGTTACTTCCAAAATTTTATGTATATAATTTCCCAAGCAGCTGTGTTTCTCATCCCATTACCCAACCCTTATCTATATCATTATGCTTACACCACTTTCACCCATTTCACTACACTAACAACAATGTATGAATGCTGATTCCCCCTTCGGCATTCCATTAGTCAAATGACACTATTTTGTATTATGACCACATCCCTCTTCCTCATACCACTACACCTGAGATCTACAACCTCTCACTCTACAGATGTTTTAGCCCACAGCTCCCATTATCTATAAATTCCTCTTCCACACCCTACTTCACAATCATAATCGATATAAATATATACATACTCCTCTTTCTCGTCATAGTACACCAGTGGTCTATAACTTTTCACAGCGAATATGTTTAGACTGATAGCTCCCCTTACCTATACATCTCTCTTCCTCATGATACTTCACAGTCATAACCCATACCATGATTCTGACACCCCTCTTCCTCGTCCCAGAACCCAAGATTAATCCATATCATCACCCATACCCAAATCATCCTTGTTCCAGTACAATCAAACCAATCCAAGTTATTACCTGCACATTCTTATTGATCATATTCATGTTACTCCTACTGGAAGGTAAACTTCTCCGGTCCATAAAGAATATGCGTAGGGGTGTTCCGGTGGAGGCCCTGCACCTGGATTATGGATTACAGCCTCTACTTTCATGCTAGTCTATTAGAAAAACTCCCTTGTATCTAAAATGGGGGAAAAAAGGGTAGCAGGAGCATACCACCTTCTACAGCTACTGGCAAAACAACAAATGTTAATTGTTCCAACTACTTTATAAAGGAGCTGAGTAGTTTCACAGAAGAGTACTTCTGCAACTTGGATCCAAATGTAGACACAATATGTGAATGATCGGACTATGAGTCAGTGATTAAAAGGAAATCACGGGAGAGGGATATGGCAATGGACATAGACAATTTGAGCAAGCTCAGCAGATACAGAGACTTTTCTCATCAAGGCTTCAAGATTGGTAAACACAAAAGCTATTTATTAAAATGGTCCAATGCATCACTTAGGAGATTTATGATGCAATTAAGGTTTAACATACTGGGATCTAAAGAATAAACAAACAAGTGGAATAGAGCTGCCCAGGAGGTTGAAGATGTAACATGTAGGCATTGGGCACACAGAAGTGGAAACAAGTCGACATCTATTGACGGCATGCATTGTATTGGAACCCCTGTACATCAATTTTGGTCAGACCTGATTGGGGCGGAATTGGTAGTAAATAACGCTGCTGCCTATTATATATGGCAAATGGTGACTAGCTAGATAATTAATCAATAATGGTCACATAAGAAGTCATTATATGGCTAACTTAGGTAGTGAATATAGAAATATACATATTGGTGTATTTTCCAGTTATCTGTGCTGATGAATTTGATTTTTTCATTTTTATGGAGCAGGTAATGCTATTTTCATTCTGTATTTTTAATGTGCAAACATTTGTTCTTGATTGAATATAAACTAAATGCATAAATATAAAATAAAATAAATTAATGTTACTTCCAAAATTACCCATATCCAAATCCTCCTCATCCCAGTACAGTAACACCAATCCAAGTTATTACCTGCACATTCATATTCATCATCCTATTGCTCAATAGTAATCCATATCCCTATCTCAACATCCATATGAACATCGTCTACAACATTAAAGTACACACTTTATATTCTCCAACAGATACAAAACACTGCCTATTAAAACTCAGATCTGTAGAAAACAAAGAAAATATTGAGCAGAAACAAAAGGGAAATTCATATGCTCACCCTCCACTAAAATAATTTATAGAAAATGTACAAGCAAGAGAACAAGTAACTCTGCTCTTGCAAAGTACAACAGTCACCACTAACAAACATATTGCTCCGGTTTCAAAAATAAAAATTTACCAAATACATAATAGAAAAATGGCAACCGACAATGTACCTCAATCTATTTCAAGCAATGTCAATGTAGTCACAATAAACATTCCAGAAAATCAATTTCACAATACATGTTCCTATGCAGAGTTTTTATCAATCTTATAAGAAATCACAAAGTCACATGCTTCACTTCAAAATTACTAAAGAACAATTAAAAGACAACTATTGATAATAGATTTAAACAGAATGAAAACACTAACTAAATTAATGCATGGGAATGGTTTCACAATAGTAACACTGAACCATACTTTCATGAAGAAGCATATAAAAAAATGACAATCACAGCCAATTGCCATAGAAACAAAATAGGCTATGTAATAGTAGGAGACACCATTATGGCAAAAGAAACCTTAATTGAACAATCTTCTCCAAGGCATCTTCAAGCAAATTTTCCTCATGTTCACACGTGTAATCAAGTATATAGATGGATGTGCAGCTCAATATGTAATGTATGCCAACTGTTGCTTAAATGTTCTCGAGAATTCGTCAATCGATATTTAAAAATAAAGGGCAAACATAGAATATGTAGTTTACAAAACATGGAATCCTATCCAGTGGGTATCCACATTGGACTACAAGGACATTCATTATCCTGCATTTCAGCAACAGCGTGTAAAAGCACCTTTCATCACATACAAATGTTAGCAATACACCATTCTACAATGCAAAACCTTGTGCATAAATTGTACAGTACTAAAAGCCCCGCTCTACAAAACCTCAATGACAGTCTTAAATGGAGCAGCCCAATAAGTGCCCACACAAACAGAACACAAACAAAGTAAATATTTTGGAACTGAAGAAGTATTGAAAAGCACAGTTAACTTAGAAAATATTCACCAACAACTTTCAAACACTAACCTCCTCACCAGCAAATATAGGGACAGCAAAGTGTCAATACATATCTGCTGAAATTGCAAAGTTGGTGTCTGTTATTGCAGAACTTTTTAGAAGTATAAAAATAGTAGAGATCTCCTATAATATAGAAGACAATGAGCACTCACAATTGTTCCAATTGGTCTTAACAGCAGGTATCTAACAGCAGAAATTAAATACTACATGACCGATCACTTAGTTTGGAAATACTGCAATAACAGGCTTGATGATAACCAAAGATCATCTCGAGTGATGAATGATAACTTATTACAACTCCAACACCTTCATTTATATGAAGGTATCATACTCCAAACAGTACACACATTCCAAGTTATGATATGTCTGCAGCCCAACACTGCCAACGAGCATCCATCAGAACTACTTAGAGGCATTTGTGGCAAGGTAGTACATTTACCATTAGAACTTAATGAAAAACGGAGAAAGACTAGGAGTAAGGCGAACTCTATTTCAATCTTTGTACTAATTAATGGTGTTCCAACAAAATACAAATTAATTTGGCAACAACTAGTTGGCTTGAGCAAAGTTAAAGAAGCCGTAGGGTATCTAAAACAGAAAAAATATATAATCATAGGAGAGAACTTAAAAGAAACAACATAAATATATGAAGACACGTCATAAACTGGTCATATCACTATAGACAACATTCTTGACCACTATAAAATTTGCCCACTATGTTCCAGAGACACCATGGAAGATGTATTATAAATATATCTAATGTGTTAAGCCAAAGTGTCTCAAATGAATATATAGGGAAAATGTTTAGAACCATGTTGTTTTCCATTACTTTTCCCTACAGGAAAATAAGGTAGACACAATGAAAGATCCATTACAATCAGTGCATCAGAATAACCTTCTCTACACATTTATTCTAAAGTTTCAAGATACTAGTAACATGTTGAATACATTTTTGATCTCTTGAATGAAAATGAACTAGCAAATCTATGTTATGGAGTTGCACACACACTAAAAACAGGAAGCCACTTTCTAAACATGTCAGCTAGTGAACTCCTTCAAACGATAAAATGCACAAGATGAAATGTTGGAGTCATATATTACAAATCTCTTGGGAAATATTTGCGTTATGAAAGAATACTGGTTCTGATGCCCTCTGCATGTTAAAACAGATTCCCCCCTACATGGTGTATTACTCTCAGTTGTGCAGAATATGGATGGGATGAATTACATGAACAAAGAAGGAATAAACGTACTAAATACAGGAGAACTCTGTTCTCTCTATCATGTAAATGTCTCAAGATTCTATTACCGTTGTTTTATTCTCATGTTACAGTTCATCTGTAATAAAAGGTGTCCTCCAGAGAGGATAACTACACTGCGAGAAGTAGAACACTTCTTTTGGAGGTAAGAATATTAGTCCAGAGGATCACTACACATGCTTTTGTGGATTAAAAATGCTCCCGAATTTGGCCACAACAGTGATGATACTGTTTTACAATTTAATGAAAAGTACATTTCCTGTGACATTCCTCCAGAAGACATACATACCTATGGGCACACATCTTATGTTTCCAATGCCATAAGTGTGGCAAATACTGCCAACATCGATACAAAAACAAAGGAAAATGTTGTTTTGGATTCTCTAGACCAGTTTCAGCCAAAGGTCAAGTAGGTAGTTGCATGCTTTCTAATAGGCACAGTGAAAAAGACAAAGCTCCCCAAAACACATACAACATTAAAAGAGATAAATCATCCAAGTACTTCAATGATTACATGTAATGCGCCTCGAAACACATTGTGTATAGGGAAATTATAAATACCTAATAAATAAAGATAAATATAATCACTTCATAGCACTCTTGTGGAAGGCTAACCTAGACATTCAATACATTGCAGAAGCCATTTCCATTGTTGAATACTTGTGAAAGTAAATACTCAATGGGCCAGGGGTGGATAGAAGCTCTGACCTAAAGGTCCTATGTAGGCTTGAGATTGATGACTGGAGCGCCATGAGAATAAGGACTGTGTTGTGGTAGGATATGGGATAAGTAACCTTCCATACTTCCGTAGTTTTTGTCAATGTTTGCCTAAAGGTTCTTTTAATTGAAGTCTTATAGTTGACTAGTCGTAGGCTTAATCACTTGTTTAGAATATCCCTTATCATAATCTGTCTCGATTTGTTGTGTTTTGGTGTTTGTTATTGCTTTTGTCGTTTGGATTTACTCTATGTTGGTAGTTGTCTTGTCATATCGCTCTGATGCCTGCAGGCTTTTAGCACATTATGAATAAATAAATACATACAAATTAAAATAAATTGCAAACAATTCAATTGCAGTTGCAAGATAAGTCAGAACCAAAGCTGAGATAACTGAGCAAAAAGACGTCTAGGATGACATATAATCTGACAAAACTCTTTCACAAAAATTGCACAGCTTTGGTGTGAAAATGCTGTCACATAGAGAGTGTGGGTCCTATGACACTACAGATCATGTAACAGGTGCAGCCTTATATGGAAAATCTGAAAACATTCTCTGGATCAACCTTGGTCCATTTTCATCGTGAAAAAGATTTGTAAAATCCAGCCAAGAATTAAAATCTATAGCTACACAATAGCCAAGACATTGTACATTTTTTTCTGATTGACACATACTCTCAAAACAGAAATATTTCTTTGGAAAACATGTGCGTGTATAACATAGCCCAAAACTATACACAGAAAAATAATGCCATGCCAAATGAGAGAACTAGCGAATACTCAGTATTAAATTGTGAAAGAAGTCTAGTGAGACTTTCAAAACCCAGTCTAAATGACCATGTAAAATTAACCTTTAAATCTGCAGAGCATAGAAAATTTTATTAAATGGCCCTACTGCAACTATAGAAACCTTGGAGAAAAGATGAAGCATTGAAGGTGACTAGGACACATATGAAGCTGCATTCAAGGTAAATGAAAGCAGTATAACAAATTATTTGAAGCGGTACAAAAAAATGTTAGACAACAAATGCCAACAAGAAGAAGAAATAGAAAGGCAACTAGATATAGGGACTCATAAAGGGAGTCAACCATCTGTTACAGGAAGCCAAGATCCATCTGGAGAACCACTCATTCAATATGAAGCAGAAATAGCAATGAATGAAGTAGAAATCACAATGAAACATTTTATTCTAAAGAAGAATTGTCAGTGCTCAAGTTACAGTTACATGATGAACAACTCACAATTTACCTACAAGCCAATGAAGCAAGTGAACATGGTTTAAAACATGAAAATATTACTTGCAATTGTTAACATTCCAAACCTCTGCTCTCGTATGTAAGTGGAGAAAATGGTCCTGGAAAAACCTTCTTAATCAAAACAATATGGAAACATTTAGAAGACAAACACATAATAACCTTACAGCTGTTGTAACAGACCCCACATGTCATGAGTAAGTCCTTGATCCCCTTCATTTGGCTAAAACCCAATTGGTTATCCCTAAGGATGCAGCTCTGTTTAATGTCTTTTATGACCTGTGTGAGTACCACATTTTCTGGTTTTATTGATGTCCAGGGTGTCAAGAAATAGATCAGTAGTTAACCATACACTTGTCTCAACATTTAACTTGTTGAGCATAGGCGTAATGATCAATTGTGTCAGTCCTAGAGGAACATTTCCTTGGCTAAGTGAGGAATTGAGAAGAGCTGCTATCATTGGGGAAAGGGAGGACTTGTGTTAGCCCTCTTGCACTGCTAACATTGATAACTGCAATGAGAGTTTGAAAGCTCTGAGAGCCGGGTGCAGTAGATGTCTTTGACTGAAGCAAGGACAAATGGGGAGAATGGTAGTCATGGGCTCCATTCATTTAGGCAGTTTAGATGGTATAATGTTATTGCCAATGTCGTGGGTGGTTTGAGGATCACATTCACTTTGTGTATGATTTGAGGATGAAAATCCTGCCATTGAAGAACTCCATCAGGTCATCACTAAGTATCTGCACAGGCTCATGTATTGAAGTAAGTTTCTGGGAAGTTAGCAATTGATAGAAATCTTGTTGAAATGTTCTGCTGCAGTGATTCTTTGTTGCTAATTAGTTCTTTTGACCCTGAATATAGCGGTTTTATAAACATGATCATTCATTGATCTACCCCATCAACTAGTTTGCATGAACTTTGATGTTCTGTAATATCCTTGGAGTGCCCTGCCATGATGATGAAGATGTCTATGGTCTTCATTGATCCACTTCCGTACTTATACTTTGTCTGCACTGGTTTTGTGGCTAGTTTGGGGGCCATTACAATGAGAACATGAATCACACCGTTTTTGTTGGCTGCCACAAATTACTGATGGAGAAACATTAGATGGCATTTGGGCAAAGGGAAACCATTTTGGGGATGTTTTCTGGTAGGACCCAAGGTCAGTTCCTACATTGAAGCAGGGGATCATGAATGGGCTTTTCAGTTAAGGTGATAAGTAACTTCAAAGGTCCTTCTAACAGGTTAAGTTAATGGTCTGACCTATGGCAAAATATATAATTTAAATAGAACACTAAGGGGCTCATTATGAGGTGGGCGCAAAGGGATACCGGGCACCGTTAAGGACATTGGTGCCGGTAATCCATTTGCGCCCTATTCCGAGGTCCCTTAGCGGCACCCGCTATGGGTGCCTGGTTTCACCAGGTGCCCTTAGCCGGAGCCGCAAAGGACCACAAAGGGACCAGGGAGCAAATAACGGTACCGCAAATTGCGGTAACGTTATTAGCTCCCTCCCCATTCCCATTGAGCCCTATGGGGGCTCAAATGGGAATGGGGATTGCCTTTTTCAATGGGGACTTACCGGTCCCTCCATAGAAATGGACCAGTAAAGCCCCATTGAACCAGGGCGGACTCGGTACCAGTATGGGAGGTAGTGATGGCGCAAATAGCACCATGATTACCTCCATACTCGGAATGAGGCCCTATGATTGAAACTGTGCCTTGGATATGGTTGTCTTAATAACTATGAGAACCAAAGACAACTCATCTACTTCAGGGTAATCTGACCTACGTTTTATTTTTTTATTATTGTGCTTACGATTAAAATGTAAATCTATCACATGCTACATTCATAATATAAATCAAAATATAAATACAAGTTAGTACACATCTCTATAAAAATCCTAAAAACTAAACATTCGTGTCATTTGAAACCTATTTGTGATCCTATGAGAGTAGGAGCAGCCAGTCAATTATTTTCATAGATTTCACAGAGGGGGCAGAGTACAGGTAGTTGTACCTTGATTGACAATCCAACTGATAGTGGGGACCAACTTCAATTAATTAATTCAATTTAACTTAGTATGTTTCTTAAGATATCATCGAGTGCGAACCACAATCCAAGTTCAACTTCAAGTGCAAAGGATGGTTCTGCAAGATATACTGCCTGATTCATGGAATTATTTGCGTGAAAAATGCAGATTTGCGTGCCTTTCTGCCCGAAAATCCCCATACTTCAAACAGGGATTTTCGGGCAGAAAGGTGCGCAAATCTGCATTTTTCCACGCAAATAATTCCATGAATCAGGCAGATAGTAGGAAGCAAAGGAAACCGTTGCACATTAAAATTAAAAATCATAACAACATAATAATTAGAGACCATTCTGACTGTGAGTACTTCCATCCAAGAGGGAAACATTTCCTTCAAAAACACAACCAAAGTTATCAACAGCAAAATGTGTCTATCATTCATCAGTCTTAGCAAAAAGGTATTAGAGATGAACCTATTTCCAGAGTGAAAGAGGCTCTAAAAACAAAAAAAATGTCCTTTGAAATAGAAATGGACAGTCTAAAATTAAATTTCGTAAAGTTTCTGTATGACTCTTTTTAAATATTTTACAAGTGCACAATTGTTGAGAGATCTTTGTCCGGGGGCCTAAATCTTCTAGTAAGATGTTAATCCAAAATCTAAGAAACCGCGAACCAAACACGTGGCAGGGAGATTTTTAGAAATATGCCATACGTGATCTTGTAACTTGGAGGCAGATGGAGTTTTCTTTATAAAGTATCAATTTAATTAAACTCTCCCTATTTTCTATCCTGTGCCACTCCTTTAGTTGCAAATTTTGTTGTACCCAGGTTCTTTTCAGCGATCTATGTTTGCTTCTTCTTCCAGCTATTTATGAACTCATTCAGAAAGGGATCGCCATCTTGAAGTACAATTTCAGAGAAAAATGTCTTACCTTTACTCTCTTTCAATTTTAAATATACATTGATCTCATTCCATTTAATCATGTACCGCCATGATCTGAGCCCCAGCTCAGACATGATTGTTTATTTTGATATTGAACCACAGTGATGTTTTCAATGGAGCTGTGATAACACATGGTGGGGATCTTCGCTGCAGACTGCAAAAAAAGAAAGTACACCCTAATGATGGCTCTGGCAGCTCCAACATAACTGTGTTTAGCCAGGTGCCTGTGCCCACCCCATCAGTCTGCCCCATTATGTCCTAAAAAGGATAAACATTCCATACTTACTTGCAAAGTTATGTTTCTCTTTGAGAACTGAGGAAACATACATGACCCCCTTCGCCCAACATCGGCAGCCTTCACAATCCTTGTGTTCAAATATATTTCTCTCCCAGGATTGAACAGTCCATCCTAGAGTTGAGTGCTAGAGTTCATTGTTTAGCTTTTGAGCATGAGTACCTAGTGAGAGGCAAGGGTTACTTCCCCTTACTTACGGAATTGCAGTGCAGTTGACATTTTCCATCCTTCAACCTTCCAAATTTAATGATGACACTGTCAGCATGCTCCTATTCCCATAACAATCCTTGTGTTCAAATATATTTCTCTCCCAGGATTGAACAGTCCATCCTAGAGTTGAGTGCTAGAGTTCATTGTTTAGCTTTTGAGCATGAGTACCTAGTGAGAGGCAAGGGTTACTTCCCCTTACTTACGGAATTGCAGTGCAGTTGACATTTTCCATCCTTCAACCTTCCAAATTTAATGATGACACTGTCAGCATGCTCCTATTCCCATTACAGCCACTAAATTGACAGCTAGCAAACAAGTACTTTTTAAGAATAATATCAAGATTTACTTTTTTTGCTCTGCCGTAAGTACAAGGGCTTTTTTCCGTCCTCAATTGCTAATCAAATATGAGACAGTTAGTTAAACCTGTATTTGTGGTAATAAGCAGACACCGCTAAGGAACAGAAACACCTCCTTAGCTGGTACCCCTTCTCTCGTTACGAGCTCAAAGGTCAATTGTTTGCACTCACACTTAGTACATTCACACACTGGGCTTCACACGGATGATATGTTGCTACCAGATTACCATCAGTTAATTAGAATGGTAGCAGATTTTGCTCCTCTTGATTTAGCAGGAACTCAAAGGCTTTTTCGCCCACAGTTGCTCGTGAAATGTGGTTAATGAGAAAATATTTGTCAATGTAACAGTTGCCCCACGTCAGCTTCTCAATTCGCCGTGACAAGCTCAAAGGCCAACTGCTTGCAGTCACTTGCATGTGAGTAATACAGAAAGCTAGGGGCAAACTTTAAAATATTACAGAGTGACAACCACAGCTCTTTAAAGTGAATTGTCATATGTTAAATCGTAGCATCAAGCGGCATCAATGGCCCTCTGCACAGGTAGCCCCTTACACAAGTAGGAGGTCAGTTAAGGGGGATTTAATGTGTCATAAATTTCCCTTACTGGCAGAGTGGGCGGTTGAATGGTAGTAAATATGGCAAACGTCAATCCCAAACTTGTTTGAGATCCAAATTGGAAAACGGAATCATAGATCACCACAGGTGGTCCAATAGTTTGTCCACAGAGCGCACCCCTGAATGAGCTGATTGCGAATCATGACTTCCGGGTCGTTCCATGCACATGGCGCCACCAGTCTGCGCAGCCGCCCATAGAACACGTCAAGAGTCTCGTCATCCTTCTGTTGAGCAGTCCCCATGAGAAAACGTTCATAATCAGCATTAGCCATCGGCAGAAAATGATTATGGAGTGCATCCTTCGCTGCCGCAAACGACCCATCCACTGGTTGTAGGGACAGAAAAATCTCATGCACAGCCGGGCCAGCTGAATACAAGAGAGTAGCCAGCTTACTATCATCACTCGTCTCCATCGTGGCCCTGAAGTACATCTCGAGCCTATCTATCCACATCTTCCACCTCTGTCCCAGGCTTGATGGTGTGCCCGAGATATCAAACTCAGGCATTGGCTGTAGGGACCCAGGTGGCGTAAGCAGAGGTCTTGGCAGGAGGGCGGGCGGAGGCTGAACCGCAGGAGCAGCGGCAGCAGCAGCAGCCACAGCAGCAGCTTGGCTCATGGTGGATAGCGCACAGGCACCCCAGAGTATTTGAGTAATGGGACCGCAACTCACCACCAGATGCCACCAGCACCTCCCTCAGCAGGCAGTCTCCTGACGCGGTCCCAAATGCCACCAATCTTCAGATGTGCCCCTCGTAGATGCACCGCTCTGGCCAGCAGGCAGGAAAATGAAGAGCCCACAAATTGAGCAGGGCGGGCCCCAACGTGGATTTGGCAGGCTTCCAATGGTGTCTCACCCATTCACTCATTGACAAACAGTGAAAATGTCAATGAATCATTTGAAAATTGACACGTGCTGTTACCTGTGGCTATCCACCACTGGATGGTCCAAAAATTGTGTCCGGATGGCTCACCGATGCTTCGTTATGAAGCAGTGAGCATCCGAGGCCTATTCATCAAAATGGCCACCGGCCGCGTGTGCCTCTCCCCTCTCCGCGGTCAGATTCCGCTGCAGCGCTCATGTGGGTTAATCTGCGCTGCAAGCGATTATCTCCGCCTGTCCCAGGGAGTGGTCCGGACCTCGTCGCCACTGTTAGCAGTGTTCCGACACTGCCGTCCATGAGCCTCCCACCCCCCGTGACACAGAGACATGGAGACAGAGATGTTTCTCTTGTGGGCTCCCGGTGGTTGTGACGCCACCGGACATGCCCCGTTTATTTAACAGGGCACGCGATGGAGTGAACGTCACACCGTCGCATGCGCGCCCTTTAAGGGCCAGCGCCACATGACTGATTGAATCCATCCCCCGAACACCAAACACTCACTGCACTCTCCACCACGCTTCGCTTATGCCCAGGCTTTTGATGCAATGTGATGGTAGACAGTGTAGATTGTAGACAGTGAATAACGACTTCTGCAGTTTCTGGACAAACGCTGCGGGCTGCGGTACAGTTAAATGCTGATAGACATGATCACCTTCCTTCTCTTGTGCAACTGTTTGAATTACATAGGCATGTCTCTATTAACAGGGATCTAAGTAGTGATGACATTTCATGGTTCAGCTTCAAAAGCCTTTGGCTTCATTTATTTTATGGGAGAGCAAGCCCTGTGCTTGTTGGGAGAAGGTCATAAAGATGTCTCTTTACTTTCTATTCCCAGAAGCCGCTATTTCCCCAATGGTGCAATAAAAAGTCATTTTATTCACCATGTTACAATTGTCTATTTAACAGAACAACATTATGGGGCCGATTCATGAAATTAATGTGCGCTGAAATTTTCAGCGCAAGCGTGCGAAAGCATGTGAAATCTCAGCAAAACCCGCGCACAGCGAATCATGGCAGTCCGTGCACGAGGAAATTCCAGGATGTGCAGCAAAATTCTCTGTGACGCATGCTGGCGCACACGTCTTCAAACAGCGTGCGATAAGCGTACAGCGAAATCGCACATAGCGCAGCGCACACAACAAAAGTAGGAGGAACAGGGGGCGTGACACGCGGAATGGGGAACAACTCGTGAAAATGTGGCCATCAAGGGGGAAGTACAGGAGGCAAGTGCGCGGAACGCCCACACGCACGTTCAAAACACGTATTCATGGAATCGAACGGGGCTAACGCGTGCGTCAAAAAAGACACGCTAATCCGGAAACACGTACGCCAGCAGGAAGCAGGCGTACGTGGACCCACGCACCATAAAAGTGCATGCCAGGATGAATATACCGTTCCTAGCAGCAGTGGTCATGGGATAAGGAGGAGGAGGAGGAGGATAGTGAGGCCCATAATTTTTACACCCAGAACCAGCCTTTTTGAGATGCCTGATGACCAGGTGTATGGGAAGTACAGGTTTCCACCTCACATAATACTCGACCTGGTCAGTGAGTGGGAGGATGACCTCACATCACCCACCCTGTGCTCCCAAGCACTGAGCCCCCTGCATAAAGTCCTCAATGTACTGTACTTCTTGGCCACTGGATCATTTCAACGGACAACTTCTATAGTAGTGGGGTGTCACAGGCCATGCAGTCACGCTGCCTACACCAGGTCTTGGCCATCATGACTGCACGCCCATCAGTCCGCAGGCACATATACTTGCCCAGAACACCTGCAGAAAGGCAGGCTGTCGTCAAGGATTTTTACAGGGTGGCACACTTCCCCAAAGTGCTAGGTGCCATTGACTGCACCATGTGGCTCTACGTCCCCCCAGGGCATCAGAGCACATCTACAGAAACAGCAAGCACTGGCATTCCATCAACGTCCAGGTAGTATGTGATGCCAAGGGAATCATCACCTCAGTATATGCCAACTATCCAGGGTCCACCCACGACAGTTTTATTTACAGAATGTCAACCCTAAACCGGGACCTAGAAGCTGGGCGGCATGGCGATACATGGCTGCTCGGTGAGTATAAATGGCACAGCACATGCATGCATGTCAGATACTGAGTAATGTCACAACCCCACTAATGATACCCATCACCACCTCCCCAGGGGACAGTGCCTACCCTCTGAGCACCCACATGATGACGCTAATTCGGAACCCCACCACGCCACCCGAGGTAAGATACAACACAGCCCACATTGCAACCCGGGGCATAGTGAAGCGCTCATTCGGAGTGCTCAAGTCACGCCTTCGCTCCCTTGACCGTTCTGGCGGGCAGCTGTTATACGCTCCCCCAGTAGTGTGCAGGATCATAGTGGCAGCATGTGTCATGCAAAATGTTGCAACATGCCAGGGCCTGCCTGTGGACATGGTGGTGCCTCCACATCCCCAACCACATGCATGCCCACTGCGCATGGGAGGGGAAAGGGCACGGGGTGAGGCAGCCCGTACGCAGCTGGTGGATAATTACTTCACCTAAAATCACACCCCTGTGGAGTGCACACAGCCCTGGCACATACTAGCTGACAATCAATGATGATGACATAAGGGACAGTCAACTGTCACAACCATACCAGCCTGAGATTGGTCACCTGGAAGTGTTACATTGTGTGCCCTACCTACACAAACACCACCAATGCTGTGTCATCAAAAGACACACTTCTCTGCTGCAAAAATCATGACCCCCTTGCAAAATACAACATGAAAACAGTGCCATGTCACCCAACCCCTCCCTAGCACCGCCACCCAACACACCATGACATGTCATGCTATGTGAGAGCAAACAAAGCAATCCCCAAAACATGGAAACTGCCCACACACAATAAGCTCCCAGTAATGTAGAACTAACAACAAACATGACCAAATACTTACCAACAATACAAAGCAGCTACACAACCTCAAACATAGCATAAACATGACAGTACTAAGTTAAAGTAGTGGTAGTCTTACAACCTGATCATGCCAGCACATCGGCCACTTCCAACTGTGCAGTGCTGCTGCCACGCAAATGTCCAAGTGCCCTGCTTACAACATGAACTCCATCTCCAAAGTAGACGGCCTTGTGAAGACATGAGGAATTAACCTGCAAATTAGGCGAAAGACATGGATGGACAAGCACATAGCAATACACCATGCAGTGTGCAATTCAACAACAATATCCACTAGGAATGTATACACAGTATTGACTACAGACTGCCCACACAGCTCATGGGAGTCCTACGTCACCATGTAAGTCAATGTCACTTGGGCACACCCTTTGCAATCCCATGGAAATGGGAAGCAGGAGGGGTGTGTGTCTCACAAACCCAAGCATCTAACCCAAACTCAGGACAAGCCTGCATGTGCCCAGCCGGAATACAGTGGATGCCCACGGGAGCCACACAAGGCAACACACTGCAAAAAAAATAAAAAAAATAAATCAAAAATCAAAAATGGCCATGTGGGGGACAAAGGGGGGGAGGCCACCCAGGAGGTCTGAGGACAGGGTGCGCACCAACACCCATGTGTGGATGTTGGGAAAAAAAGCACCTCCATGGGCTCATGGCCTGCACGGCTATGCCAATGTGAGAGAACTGCTGCTGTCGCTATCATCACCCTCTGCTGCTGCCACAGGAGGTGGTGCTGCCACAGGAGGTGGTGGTGCAATGGGAGGCAGCCCACGCAAAGCCCTGGTATGGTCCTCCATGGCAGCAAGCATGCGGGTGTGGAAGGTCTCGTTTTGGAGGATTATAGTGCGGAGATCCCCATGCAGCACCTGACGTGATGCACGGATCTCCTCCCCAGTTGCCTGCATCTCAGCTGAGAGCGAATGTGTGATCCGCTCCAGCTGCTGTTCTGTCCTCAAGTTAGTGGAAGCCTCAAGGTCAACAAGAGTCTCCCTGAGGTGATGGAGTTCTACCCTCAGGGCTTCCCTGTGGCAAGTCGGTGTTCTTCAGCACAATCCTGTAAGTCTGGCATTCATTGAGATATAGGGTTCTTCTTATTTTGACTGTACTTGACCTCCACAGATATTATAACAGTTGGTGAGAGGTATTTACTATGATTTGGTCCCCGTAAATAAATGGGCATTCATTTTCCCATGTGCACACCTTTGCCAGAAGGGATTTTTCACAATTGTTGAATATTTCTTCTACTGAGGACATTTTGTTTCTTACATAGGAGATTACCTTTTGACTTCTTGTTTTTGATATACCACCACCATCAAGCAGGTGCCTAAAAAAAGCTTCTAATACAACTTCTCACTGTTGATGGGATAAGACAACCAAGGATCTTGTTAGAGACTTCTATTCAGTTGTTTTACTGCCTCGGATTGTGCTTGACCCCACTCCCACTTCAACCTGGCATTCAATATTGTTAGATTATAATTAGTTATGATATGATGTTTTATTTGTATTGCGACCATACACAAGTGTTTCAGAGCGTGGCGAGTCAAGGGAGGAGAAACAAGGGAGGACAAAACAACAATCTTACTAGGCCCAGTGACATTGAGAATGTGCAATTGCAGGGGAGAGGGAAGGTGGAAAGTGTGAGGGGAAGAGGAGGAGTGGAAAGTGCTGAACGCATGATAGAACAACAACAGTTAGTGTGGCCAGCAGGTGGTAAGTGCCAGAATAAGGTGTAGACAACGGGTGTCTGATTAGTGCTGGAAGGCGACTGTAGGGTAGTAGATGCAGACCCAAGTGCAAGGTTTGACAGGAGGTAGTGCGGGTATGTGGCTGGGTGGGCAAGGATGTGGGCCCGAAATCAGAGGGAAACCAGATACCCGGTGCCAAAGCAGACAGATTAGCTGGGGAGAGGAAGAGCAAAGGAAGAAGCAAAGAGGAACACCTTGAGGTGCTTCCGGAACTAAAGATGGTTCTGCTAAAGTTTCAGAGAGGCAGAGGGAGGCCCCAGCCGAGGAAAGAGATCTACCCCCAACTCACTGCTTCGAGAAGCGACTGACCCTGAGGAAGTTGGAGGTGAAGGAGCGAAGAGCTCGAGCAGGAAGGTATTTACGGAGGGAGAGTTGAAGCTATTGTGTACTCAAGCCCCAGAAAGCCTTGTGGACAATGCAAAGGGTCTTGATTTTAATACTTGCAGCCACTGGGAGCCAATGAAGAGATTTCAGGGCTGGAGAGATACAATCCCAGGGCTTGAGGACAAGGCAAGTCTTGAAATCCTGTTCTGGATGAGCTGCAGGGGGCGGAGAGTGGTTGCAGGCAGATTTAGAAAGAGACGGTTGCAATAGTACAGCCTAGAGAGAACCAGAGCTCTGGAGACAGTGAGCTTCTGGGGGAAGGAGAGAAAAGGAAGAATAGCTCTGATGAGGTGCATTTGGTATTTAGACTTTTTAGAGACGTCAGAGGTGTGTGGAGAAAAGGAAAGCATTGAGTGGAAGATGACCCCAAGGTTCTTAGCCTCGCAAGTGGCCAGAGAGTGACAGGAAAGACGCAGAGTTGTGGGGTTCTTTAATTTAAGTAAGGCTTCAACCTTCTTTTTCTGGGGATTGACACACTCAGCTGTGATTTCATGTACCAGAAAGTGCACTCTTGTTTTGCACCATTGTGATTTCTGGAAAGATCATTTCCCACCATTTCTCTGCAACTGTGCTAGAACATATCAGATTTCTGCCAGATATACTTCCACTGTTGAGCTTTTTATCAACAGAACATCAGCATAGGGCAAGTTTCCTCTTTTAATCAGATCAGGCATTATCCTGTGAAGGTAAA
The DNA here is from genome assembly GCF_040938575.1 of Ambystoma mexicanum. Classification (NCBI taxonomy): domain Eukaryota; kingdom Metazoa; phylum Chordata; class Amphibia; order Caudata; family Ambystomatidae; genus Ambystoma; species Ambystoma mexicanum. The sequence continues at coordinate 1,291,060,015 of NC_090937.1, forward strand.
TGTTGAATTAATTCCCAGAATTGATGTTTTCAAAAAGCATACAGGTCCAAGTATATTGTTGTATATTGTTGCCTCCCGCAGGTAAATGCAAGTTGATTCTTATCATCTCTGTTCATGGGTACGTTCCAAGAACTGTTTGTCAAGTCAAGGGATGACTAACTCTTGATCCTTGGATCTGATCGATGCCATTCTTTGGTATTGGGAAGAGGTCACCTTGACATATAGCCCCATTTATTCAACTCCCTCAGGTCAGTACAACAAATCAATTGTCAATTTGGTTTTAGGCTACCTAGTAATGGGTTGCTAAAGGTACTAAAGGTACTGTGAATCAAATGAATTACGCCATGGATCCAAGATTTCTGATTATCTATGTGACTGATTCCATTGATGTGAGAGGCAACCAGTATTGTCTTACAAACACAGGAGCCATGTTATGGTCCATATGTATTGTTGTATTGTTGTTCAATAAAATCCAGGAATACCTCTCTCATTTGTTGTTGCTGTCCATCAGTCTCACAGGCATCAGCCAAACTGATTTGTTCTTCCACCATCTGCCAAAAACCTGGAAACCTGTAAATAACTGGTTTTGATATTTCAGAACAATGCTCCAGTTGGGTGGAGTGATATTATTAATTCCAAATACTCCCTCATCTTTTGAGATGTCACGGGTAGCATCTACTACATCACAAGGGCATGAAAAATACACAAAGAGATGTCCCCACTGTCGGGTGTTAATCTGGTTGGATACTGTCCGTCTTATTGTAGCAATCTTAAGGAATACAAACTATAATTTTGTATTCTAAATTAATAGAATAGTATTGTGAATTGAATTCCATTCCAACAGAGGAATCTGTGCCTGAAGTGACACTTTGAGGGTCGCTGTTAACCACCAATATTCAAATGGTCTTGTCATTTAGATTGATTAGTGCTGTTGGATGTAGTAACACTTCTTGTTGTGAAAGGCTATGACTAAAATATATAAACACTTCATTATTTATCAAGGTTTGTCTTCTCTTTATTTTAATTGTTACTGTAAATTGTCACACCTGTCCTGGGATAGTAACTTCTTGTTTTGCTTGGATTTCAGCATAAGGCAGCAGGTGAACTGACAAAAATGCTTTCGCAACATTGCAAAAGTCCACTGGGTTACCCTTCAGTCTTGACCAAACTTTATTATTAATGAAATTCAAATGAATTGCAAATCGATGGAGAATATCAATATCCTGAAATATTTCAGCAAAAACATCTCCAATGATCCAACAATGATGGTCAATAGTTCTATTGCCAATTGAAATTTTGAACATGAACCTGTTAGGTAGTATGATATGATATGATATTTTATTTATGTCGCGCTCCTATACAAGTGTTTTAGAGCGCGACCAGACGAAGAGAGGCGAAAAGGGGAGAACAAAACGACTATCTTACTAGGCTTAGTGACATTAAGAACACACAAGTGACATTAAGAATGCGCAAGTGAATGGGAAAGGGAAAAGAGGGAAAGTGCATTGAAGGGGGAGAAGTGGAAAGTGCAGAACATAGAAGCAGCAGAATAAATAATAAGTGAAATAAATAAATAAAGGCAATACACAGTGGGAGTGCAGCCAAACAGTGGCAAGTGCTTGATTAAGCGGATAAAGTAAAATTTGATAAGTGCAGAAGAAAAGTGGGTGGGGGGACTGTATGGGTACAGATACAGACCCTGGTGCAAAGGGTGGCCTGGAGGCAGTGCAGGAGGGTGGCAGGGTGGGCAGGTACCTGGGCCCGAAGGACATAGGGTGGCCAGGAGCATGGTGCCAGAGAGAGAAAACAAATCAGCAGGGGAGAAGAGGGGCAAAAGCAGAAGCGAAGAGGAAGGTCTTGAGGTGCTTCCGTAACTGGAGATGGCTCTCCTCAAGTTTCATGGTGGCAGGGAGGCTGTTCCAAAGGGAGGCCCCATCTGAAGATAGAAATCTACCCCCAGCTCATTTCTTTGAAAAACGACTGATCCTGAGGGAGTTAGAAGTAGAGGAACGAAGGGCTCGAGAGGGGAGGTATTTACAGAGTGATAGTTGAAGATATTTTTGACCCAGGCCCCAGAAAGCCTTGTGGACAATACAGATGGTTTGAAATGTAATCCTTGCATCCACGGGAGCCAATGAATGGATTTCAGAGCTGGAGAGATACAATCCCAGGGCTTGAGGCCAAGGCCAAGACTTGCAGTCCTGCTCTGAATGAGTTTTAAAGGGCGGAGAGTAGAGGCAGGTAGGTTTAGAAAGAGGCTTTTACTGTAGTCCAATCTAGAGAGAACCAGAGTTTGGGAGACAATGAGCTTCTGAGGGAAGGAGAGGAAAGGCAGAGTAAATGTTTAGAATTGTGGGTTTCCAGACCAACTTCCCATTCATTCGTCAAAATAAAGCAGGAAATAATCTGATCTTTTTGGAGTCGTCGAAACAGGATTTTCCTGAAGATGCTTTTTCTATTGTTTAGACAGACTGTCGATATCGTTTAAATTATCAATATATTTTTTTGGACTCTTTTCAGGAGGACTTTGGTTTTCTTTGTGGTTCTCCTGAGCGTGGAACTACTAGGTATCCCCTTCCAACATGGAAGGGCAATTGCTGGTGGAAGGGAGAGTCATTTTTAGGAGTTGGGATGAGGTCCCCTCACCACTCCTTACTCCTACTGAGATAATGATGATCTCAGGATCCTGATTATTCTGAAAATTAAATTCAATTTGGTTGGGGTGTCATTCAGTCAAGTGACAAGTGACATTCAGGCTGACATATTTGCCACTCCTCTTCAAATTGATTGCACAGTTTGCTTGAGTCCAGAGAACCTGGTTCACAGAATCAATCATACGGGACAGCCACCAAAGAAAATTGTTCCCCAGTAAACGGGGTGTGCCCTCTGGAGACACAATGCACACTGGATACTTCAGACAGAATTGCCCTATATTGATTTCCAGATCCACAAACCAATTAACAGAAATGTCCTTTTGAGCAAACATGTTTGTTTCTCCTACACAGTGTGAGAGGGATTTTGTGACCCTCCCCCTTTCTAGGTTGAGTTGATCAAATGTTTGTTTTGACATCAAAGTCAACTGTGACCTTGTGTCTACCAGAGCTTTTAAATCACTGTATAGCTGGACAAAATCATAGAAACTACTAATTTTAGTTAACAACAAAAGATTGAGTTACTGGACGCTAAGCATGTATTTTCTTTATTTAATACATTTCTCAAACCTGAATTTGGGAACTTGCTGGAAAAAAACATGCATTTGGAGATAGATTATGGAGTAGGTGTATACCTCCATTGCACAGACTCTTTGGTGTCTTTTCTTTTCAAAGGACAATCTTTAGAATCAGTTAGGAGAGAGGGTACTTCTATTGTTTCTGGGATTCTTTGTTGAGAATTTCTTTTTTTTATCAGATTGGTTTTTGTATCTAGGGGTCTCTTTTAACTTTTTGTTTTCTTTTTCTACATTCTTGGATTCAGGGTTTTGAAAGAAAATACTTTTCTTTCTTTTCTGGGATTTCTGCATACGCCTCTCTCTCAATGGTGCCTATTTAGTTTTAGTTTTCTTGGAATTTCACTATTTGTCTCAGTTCTTTTGGTTCTAGTTCCAAGTGCAAAGATGTTGGCGCTGAGGCTGCCAGAATTGTGTAGATGGACAATGTGAAGAGATTAAAACTAATGGATGAATCCCCCTTTGGAGATGGCCATAAACCTGAGCATCTGTTTACCACAGAAGGTATTTCTACCCCCACTGTGAGAGGACCATTACTTTGTCCAGTTTATCGTTTGTTTTTCAAAGATATATTCCTTAACATTTCACAATGGTGGGGGAGATGCAACCAAGTTGAATTTATTCGCACATTAATTTAACTTGCACTCTGTTCCTGGAAGGCTCACCAAAGTATGTGCAAAGCCAATAGAAAATATTATTGATTTCTTGTACGAATATTTACATTTTTCTGTACTATATCTAAATCAGACAGTTGTTGGTGTAATAAATATACTCCTTATAACAGAGAAAACATTTAAGTACAGTAAATACACAAATGTATTTTGTATTTTGTATGATATTTGAAAACATGGAAACATTCTGGGAAATCCGATGATTAGTCATTTAACATTCATATCTTTGAAAAAGGAATAGTTTTGAAGCACAGACTAGGTTCTCTTGCTGGTAATCACATTTCCTATACTTGGGTATTGGTACATTTGGATGGGAAGTTCCATGATGTTTAGGCAATAGACAGCATCGGTTGAAATGTAAGGGTGCTCTGTGGTTCATCAATACTTTTGGTTCTAGTGTGGCAGTCATTGTTCCCCATATATACATATATTGTTTGACCACTAGTAATTTTACAAGGATTGGCAGTTTTCCTTTACTCACAATGAATCTTTGGGGGTAAATTATTGTGCATTCCTGGTGAGTGCGTAAAACCCAAGACAGTTTGTTGGATATCTCCATGCCTCTCATTCGTTCCTGGCCATGATCTTTTTTTTTCTTTTTTTTTAAAATAATTTATTTACAATATATACAATACATAGAATACATCAGCGACAAGCAAGAACAGTAGCACAAGAAACAAGAAAAAAAATGTACATTAAAAGAAGTCATTAAATACGTTCCAGATCTTCTCGTATGATGACAATTTGCCTTTCAATTTATATATTAACTTCTCAGTCCTAGACAGGCAATGCATTTCCTGGATCCACTCCTCGAATGAAGGAGGGACCCGCCCTTTCCACCCACGGAGAATCAGCCTCTTGGCCACAATGAATGCGTGGAAAATGAACTTCTTGAGGGCAGAGCTGACACCATCCAATCCAGAATCATCACACAAGATCACTGTCCTAAAATCCAGGACAGGTCCTCCTCCAACAATCCTGACACACACATCACAAATCTCACTCCAAAAATCTCTCACACAACTCCACAACATTGTGTTCCAGCGACCCAACTTCCTGAGCACAACCCCAACAGTCAGCACTGTCAGACATGCCTCTTTTATGAAGTGTTTCAGGGGGCCAATACAAACGATTCAGAATCTTGATTTGTCGGGACCGTTCACTAAGATTCAGCGAGCACAAGGAGACATACCACACATACTCTGCCAATCGTTCATATCAATCTGTGAATCAATCCTCTCACTCCAAACTCTCCGTAAATTGTCATTATTCAGATAGTGTGACACAATGAGCTTATAAAGTCTACTGGCCAGACCACCACTCTTCTCACTGGAATCAGTTAACAAAACACTCACATCCAAGGAGTCGGACCAGTCAACTTCGCCCACAGCCCTCTTTAGGCGTCTATAAGCAGAGTTCGATATACCAACAAAATTCCATCTCTATCTCAACTCAGCAGCCGTCATCCACCTGTCACCATTCCCCAAATCTGAGACCTGTTTAATATCCATCAAAAACCAATCAGGCCAGAAAATAGTCCTCGAATTATCCCTAATCCCAGACTTAAATTTCAGTGTAAGAGAAGTTTCTCATGGAAGATGAACACTTCCATCTTGTTGGATGGTGATATTTTGGAGCGGATTGTTGCGGAAGCAAACTATTTTGTAATGGAGAATCGGTCGGAAGAGATCAGTGTGGCAAACACGTGGGAAGCTTTTAAATGCTGTATGCGTGGTGTTTGTTTGGGGTTGTCTTGTGGTAAACGGAAAAAGAGGAGAGTAAGAGGCGTGATCTTGATTTGCGTATTGGTGAGATATCTCGGGATCTGCTGCTTGATCCAACTGACTGTGAAATTGACATCTTTGAAAAAACTCAAAAAAGAAATGGAAGACTTTTTGTCACTGAGGGCGGAATGTGGATTGTTCTATTCTAAATGTGCTTATTTTGAAAAGGGAGAACGTTGTGACAGATGGCTGGCATACCGATTGAAGAAAAGGAGTTCATAATCAGCGATTGCTTCTATGGTTGACAAGGAGGGTAGAATTACTTTTGATCCCAATAAAATTAACTTTATTTTTCGTGACTTCTATGAGAATCTATATAGCAATGAGGCTAATATCACTGGCAGAAGATTTCTTTGGTAATTTGAATTTGCCTAAGGTTCAGGATGCTGACCGTGATTTTCTTGGTGATGTGATAATGATGGAGGAGATTAAAAGTGCAATTTCAGGGCTGAATGTGGGTAGATCCCCGGTCCCAGACGGCCTACCTTGTGAGTTTTATAGAATCCTCCCGAATTTGGCCTTAGAGTTCTTGAGAGATATGTTTGTTTCCAGCAAAGTGAGCGGGTCGTTGCCTAAAAGTACTAACCATGCGTCTATGTCGGTCTTTTTGAAAAAAGATAAGGACTGTCATCACCCGGCTAGTTATTGTCCAATAAGCCTTATCAATACAGATAACAAGATTCTTGCCAAGGTTCTTGCTATGCGCCTGGTACGGTTTTTGCCTGCTCTGATTGATGAGGAACAGACTGGTTCATGAAAAATCAGAGTATGTCAAGTAATATGAGAAGGTTGTTGCTTACGATGGAAATGGCGGACAGGATAGACTGTGATGCCGCTGTCCTTTCCCTTGATGCGGAGAAAGCTTTAGACAGAGTTAGCTGGGATTACTTGTACTCTGTGCTGAGGAAGATGAATTTGGGTGAGGATTTCATTTCTTGGATTGCTCTTCTGTATGCCAGACCAACGGCTGACGTTAAGACCAATGGGGTGGTTTTGGAACCTTTTTGTTTGGAGCGAGGTACGCGTCAAGGTTGCCCTTTTTCTCCTATGTTATTCATTTTAAACGATTGAACCTCTTGCCATTAGCATCAAAAATGAGCCAAATTTGAAGGGTGTTGCTTATTGGGGGGTTGTACAGAAGGCTTGGCTTTATGCGAACGACCTCCTGGTGGTGCTGAAGGATTTGCAGGTGTTCTTACTCAGTTTGATGAGGCTTTTGTCAGATTTTCATGATTGCTCGGGCTACAAAATTAACCGTTTAAAGTCCGAAGTGCTGCCTCTGACGAATAGATGTGATAAGACTCTGGTTACGGGGCTGGGGTTTACTTGGTGTGATGTACGCTTGCGTTATTTAGGGGTATGGTTGACGTATCCTCTTTCCAGGATGGTTGACGAAAACATGAGTGTGATTATTCGAGATTGTAAATTGGAACTGGAGAGGTGGTTTTTGCTTCATCTTTCTCTATGGGGTAAAGTCAATGCCCTAAAAATGAATACGACACCCAAAATCAACTTTGTGTCTAGCATGCTTCCATTGAAAATTAATAACTGTTATTGGAATGATCTGGACCGTCTAGTTCAGGATTTTTTGTGGGACAAAAAACCTCCAAGGCTCAGCCTCTGGAAGTTGCAGCTTCCTGTCCATTTAGGTGGATTGGGAGTACCGAATTTTTGGGCCTACCATTTGGCCTTTTCTGCTCATTCTTTTGTTCCATTTTTGTCTGGTGACTTGGACAGCTGGGCGGTTGCTGAGTCGAGTGCCTATGGACCGCTGGGCCCGGAAGCCTTGTTGTGCACTAATACAAAAGTTCCAGATGGTAATTTGTTGGCAACGTCATTTTTGCGCAATTCTTGGACTGCTGTTTTGTCATTGCTAGGTCGGGACCCATTTAAGTGTAAGAGTGCCTCTATCTGGCTGAATCCTGGCCATGATCTGCTTTGTACTTAAAAACAGTAGCACAGTTCTGCAGCCTCAGTTTACTTTAGAGAATAAGCTTGGGTGCCATTTCTCTCTACACTCCACAAGTCAAAACCCTAAAACACGACTGGCTGTGCCTCTTCCCTACTGGCCTTCTAGAGCCATTAGTCTGTTATGTCAATGTTGTACCACCACTGTTCTTGCAAATGATACGTTATTTATATAGCACTTTTGCCAAAGCACTTTAAACAGAACATATTTACATACAATATCCCCCAACCAAAGTTTGTACTCATTTAACAACCTTGAGACAATTAAAGGGTGAGCTGGCCTTGCAGGGATCCGAACCCGCTGAGCTACCTTACCATACAGAAACTTGCAGAAATATGCCAGGCTACATCTGTACTGCACTTACCATGAGTGGCACTAATAGAGGTGTGTGTGTGTGTGTGTGATTGATTGTTTTTCATTTCCTTTTGTTCCCTTCTCTTTAGATCCACTGATCTCTGCCCTGCTTAACAAAGTGTATCATCCAAACCGTAAAGACTGCAATGTGTTGGGGTTCAACATCTGCAATTTATGCCTCTATATACAAACTACATATCAGTTATACAGAAAGGCACAGATAATAAAAACAATAATCCCACAAGAGGCTATTTACGATGTAATGTGGTAATGTTTAATTTATTCTCAGCCTGAGGAAGTATACAAGACCAAAAACACTCCCAAATAAATTACTTTCTTAGCCTTATTAATACATCTGCTTGTTTTCTTTTTGATTAACACAAAATATGTATACATATCATACTATGTAATAAAAGGCCAGAGCTATGTGTGTACGAAGCCATTATGCCCAGTTCGCCTGTTATCACTGCTACATGGAGCTATTGCCTTACGCACACAACAATACGTCTTGAAGTTCACTTTACAGCCAAACAAAATTAGTATTTCAAGAGTAATGACATATAATTATCTGCAGATAGGGCGCAAGACAGGGATAACACTTTAACAGCATTCTTCAAGTAGCATACACCAAGATAATATATACATTTTTAAAGAACGTATTTGATTAAGCACTATTTCCTTAACACCTTTTTTCTTCTTTTCAATGTTCTTATGCACTATGCCATTTTTCATTTTTATATTTCTTGGAATGTATTATTATATCAATAATATTCTTCAAGTATGTTTTGATCTTTATTTGACTTCAATTTACTTTGTTTTATGGTCACATGTTTGCTTTGAATCATTATGCACATAAATTGTATTAATCTGACATCCCTCAACATTATATTTTCAAGTCCAAAAGACAATGAGGAGCATATAGAACAATTGGCTGTATGTACTATGTTGAACTTTCAACGGATTCTCTAAGATTTTGTTTGCGTTTACTACTCCTCCACGTAGAAGGAGCCAGATCCTTTACAATTTATTTTGTATTAATATACATTACATTAAAATGCATCACATAATATATTTACAGTCTGAAAATCGTCCTTTACACACATTAGCCCATGTACACAGGCTTTTCCACTGGTATTTATATATAGCAACATTCTCTGTCCTATAAGTACAATAAAAACAATTTGAATTAACGTTTGCCAACATTCTTTTACTAATCACTTTTGAATCACTGGATAGATTTAGATGGCACTTCCTAAAATAATTAGTTTAATGGTTCAAAAAGATGTCATGAAAACAAAAAAGCATGTTTTGGCCTATTCCTGCTTATTTTCCCATATATTAAAACATGCTCAAATTGAACACCCACAGCATGAAAACCTCTAGACGGATTGGCACCAAATAAAAAACAATTTCAAATTAACGCGTTGCAGATGTTCAATTTTTTGTTTGTGCTAAATACACATGGTTTTTTTAAAACAATTTAGCAGAGGAAGGGAGTGCCCCTGTTCCAGAAAACATTTATTTATATCAAATGGTATATTGCAGATAAGTCACTCTTCAGAAATGAAATGCTGCTATTAATGTTGCGAGCAATACCCATCAGTGCTTCCCACAGGAAGCTGAATGAGAATAAGGATCAAAATAACATTTGGATGAGGGAGAAGGTTGCTTTAACAGTAGGCTAGAGATGTAGTGAAGGAAAGATGAACACATGGGTAGTTGGAGAGTTTCGGTGGGCAGAAGAGCTCACTTTGTGGCAGTTTGTCATGGTATTCCCACAAGAACGTTGCAAGATGTGCTCCGAAAGAAATGCATCACAAAGATGTGTTGAAAGGGATAAAAGGAGAGGGTCAGGGAGTATTTACTCAGTGGAGCATTGGTGGTGGGACCTAAATGGTGCAAGTGTGCACTAGTAGAGTAGACATGGTGAACATTTTTAAAGTGGCAATTGTTTGGCAAATGAGGCTTTACCATTCAAGCTCACGTCTTTGGGGGCTCTAACAACACAGCTAAACTCTTTAAAATGTGTCAGGAGCTGGCAAATCCTTCTGCAGTCTCCACCTCTCCAGTTCCCTCTCAGTCGCTCTGTGCGGCCCTGTCTTCTCACTGCACTACTAAAACTCAGGACATCCTGCCCTCGCTCTCCCCATCCACTCCCTCTACCTCTCTTGGCCCCCCTTTCACTGCCTCTCCATCTCCTCCTCCTTTCTCCTCTTTCTCTCTGATAAAATGTTTTGAGCTAAGTCCGATCCTTGAAAGTGTTGTCCAAACCAGTGCTCCCCTGCTTCCCTAGTACCATCAAGGACCACATTGATTTCCTCGACCCAGCCTTGGCCAATTTCTGCAATCACTCCTTTGCCACTGGAACTTTCCCCTCTCTTCTCAAGCACTCCCTTGTGCACCCCTCCTAAAACAGCAAAACAAAAGAGGTGATGGCTGGAATGTTTAGAATAAATCTTAACCTCTGGCATTGCTCTGGTCAACCCTCCAGACCATCGTTCTTTGCCTGCCAAGCCATTACAAAAGGGCAAAGACCATATGCAAAGCAGGCTTGGTCCCACCCCCAAAGGGGTAGTCCAGCCCGAACGGCTGGGTCATATCCCTTCCGCACGAGACCACAAGCTTCTCCAGACATGTTTCAGCCTTGTTGGGCATCTCCTAAAAAAGACTTCTGCGGATCCTACCTGTCGAGCTGACTATCACCAGATCTCTATCACTCCTTTACTGGGCAAACCTCTGGACAAACCGCCCATCACCCAGCTTATTCTTCACATGGAAACTGTTGGTTGAATCCATGATCATCAGTCTGGCTTCAGAGCAGCCAGAGGCATGGAAATTGCTCTCCTGAACACCCATGAAGATTTGCTCTCTATTCTCAGCTCCAGCATCCCTTCCTTTCACATCCTCTATCACATTTCCTCTGCATTAGATACAGTCAATCACACCATACTGATCTATCAACTCTGTGCGAACCGGGCTACACAGATCAGGCCCTGGAGTGGCTGACCTCTTTTCTCCTGGACCGACCCACCCAGATCCAACTTGGGTCTTCTCTCTCCACCACCTCTCTCTCTACATGGGGTGTCCCCCAGAGCTCTCACAATGGCTCCTTAACCTCTGTGTGGCCCCTTTGGCCCACCTAATCTCTACCTTCTGCTCCAACGTTCAGTGTTATGCAGATGACACGCAGCTCTCTTTCATGCTTCCTACAGCCTCCTCTCCTCTCTCGTGCACTCCTGAGTTTCTATCTATGATTCAGGAGTGGAGCGCTTCTAATGATCTATGCCTTAATGCCAGTAAAACGGATATCCTTCTCATCAGGACTCCTGCTCCCGCTTTTCCTCCCTCACTCTGGCCACCTAGCATGGGCCCTCTTCCTTCACCTTCCTGTGAGACAAAAAACATTATGGTTATCTTCGACTCCACTCTCTCCTGCTCTCCTCACTTTACAAACCTTTCCAACAAAGCCAATTAACAGCTGCAGCTCCTCAAAGGTACTCTTCCTTTTCCCACTTTCCCTCAGAAGCTACTTGTCTCCAGATCCCTGGTTCTCTCCAGGGTAGACTACTGTAACAGACTCTTTCACAATCTGCTTTTCTCTACTCTCTGCCCTCTGCAACTAATCCAGAACAGGACTGCAAGAATTAGCTTTTGCCTCAAGCCACAGAACTGTATCTCTCCAGCCCTGAAAGTTATCTACTGCCCCCATGTGGCTGCAAGGATCCAACGCAAGACCATCTGAATCGTCCACAAGGCTTTCTGGAGCAGGGGCCCACACTACATCCAACACTTGCTTCCTAAATACCTTCCTTCTCAAACCCTTTGCTCGGATGCCTCCAACTCTCTGAGGGTCAGACTCTTCTCCAAGCAGAGAGTAGGGGACGGATCCATTACCTCTACAGGTTCATCCCTCTGGAACGGCCCCCATGTCCATCTTTTTTTTTAATAACATATTTTATTGGTAATTTTAAAACATACATACAACATACCAACAGTTTCCCCCCATCCTCCATCCCCTGGTCACCGGGTTGGTCCATCAATCTGCTTGTGTCTTGCCACTCTGTGCATCACTTTCCAGTAAAGTGTTACTTGCCGAATTCCGTGTTGCGCTCCTGCGCCTTCTCCCCCCTTTTCTTCTTCCTCCCCCATTGCTGGCAGTCCTCAGGTCACACGTGCTTCCCATTTTCCCCAAAATTTTGTGGCCTTTGCTGGGCACCCCGTGCTGTGTATATTCTGCGTTCTTTCGCCGCGCAGATGTCCATTTCGTTTGACCATTGAGCCACTGTTGGGCACTCCGGGGCTCCCCATTTCTGCGCTATGTCATGCTTTATCAGGCCCATTGCTATGGAGAGAAAAATACCCTCCCATTTCTTTGCGGTGTTCTCATCTGGGGCCCCCAGTAACATTATTGCAGGCTGTAATGCTATCGTGCGACCCAGCGTCCTTCCTAATATTTGAGAGCATTGTGTCCAGAAGGTCTTGATTTTGTGGCATTCCCAGAGGAGATTGATGAATGTGCCTTCCTCCCCCCGGCATCTCAAGCAGTTGGGATCCGTTGCCCTTCCCCAACCGAAAAGGGCCACAAGGGGGGTAGTATACCCCATGGAATATCTTGAGCTGAATCAGTCTTATTCTGGAGTCTATTGCAATTTCGCGTGGGTGCATGAGAACCGGGATGCAGTCCTCAGGTTCAATGGCCCCAACATCCCGTTACCATCTGGCTTTGAGGCTGATCAGTTCCGGGGGTAGCGAATGCATTAATGGCTTTATATAGGATAGTTGTTACCTTGGTGGGGATGTGTTGTGTGAGTAGGTTGCGTTCCAGGGGTGTGCAATCTGGTGCATCAGTAAGTGCTTGCCTATAACCATTGAGGGCGTGCGTTAGTTTTGTATAATGGTAGTGTTCTGCTGCTGGGATTCCGAACTTCTGCTGGAGTGTTTCAAACGGGAGGATGGAGCCATCGGTAATGATATCTCCTATCGTGGTTATCCCCACCCTCACCCACCGGGTCCATGCGTTCAGTTTTCGTACCTCCGACAACATGTGGTTGTTCCACTGCGGTTGTGCCTTGGTGATCTTGTTCCCCCAACCTATGTGCAAGTGATCCTGCCTCCAAATGATCACGATGTGGGTCGACATCATTTGTGCTGGGGGCCTGGATAGATTCTGATAAATTGTTTCGAGTGGTGGGGTGTCCTGAATAATAGGTAGTTCCGCTCTAATATGTGGAAATTTGCGATCCCCATGGAGGAGGTAATTGACTACATCTAATTGGCTGGCCCAGTAGTAGGACCTAATGTGTGGGACTCCTATACCCCCCACCCAGATAGATCGTTGCAACGTGGTCAGCGCAATTCAGGGCTGCCCTCCCTTCCATATCAGCTTCCTAAGGAGACACTCCACCCGGATGAATTCCCGAATTTGGTATAGCTAGTGGGGCGTTTTGCAGTATGTAAAAGAAACGTGGAAGTGCCATCATCTTAAAGAGGGCCACTCTGCCCATAAGCGTAAGGGGTAGGAGCATCCAGTGTTGTACATCCCTGGCAAAACAGTCAATTAGTGGGTGCGGGTTGTGAAGCACATAGTCCGATAGAGCCCCCGATACCCATATGCCCAGGTAGCGGAAGCCCTCCCTCTCTACTCGGTACGGGGTGTCCCGAGGAATTGCTAGGTCGCCACCTCTTACTGGGAAGAGGACCGACTTTCCCCAGTTTACTCTGAGGCCACGAAAGTCCCCATATGTCTTTAGCATTTGGGTTATGATTGCACATGCGTGGACTGGGTTGCTTAGATAGAGTAATAGGTCATCCGCATGAAGGGAGAGCTTGTCCTCTTGCCCTTCTGGCCAGTGGAATCCAGACCATGTGGTGACCTGTTGGAGCCATCGGGCCAGTGACTCTATTGCTAGGGCAAAAAGGAGGGGGGACAGAGGACAGCCCTATCGGGTGCCGCTGCCCAGTGGGAAGGTCCCGGAGGTCCAGCCGTTCACTCTAACTGCGGATAATGGGGCCTCATATAAAAGTTGGACCCAGCTAAGAAAGGCTTCACCGATGCCCATGCGCCTCATTATTGCCCAGCAACTTGCCCATACCACCGAATCGAACGCTTTCTCAAAATCAATTGCGAGTAGCGCAAGTGGTGTATTGAGAGTTGGGGCTCTTTACAATAGCAGATGTAATCAGCGTAAGTTCATTCTAGTCGATCTTTGCGGCATGAAGCCGCATTGATCTTGATGAACCAGTGAGGATATGACCGGTTGGAGTCTATTGGCCAGTACTTTAGCTAGGATTTTGGCTTCGCTATTAATAAGCGATATCTGTTTATATGATGTGCACTGGTCAGGGGGTTTGCCTTGTTTGGGAATGACCACAATGTTGGCTGTTCGTAGGTCTAGTGGAAGGGTGCCCTGCTCCCTGGCTGCAAGGAACAGGTCATGGAGGGAGGCGGCCATCTTGTTGCTGCCCAGCTTCTTCCAGGTCTCGGCCGGGAAACCATTTGGTCCCGGTGTTTTCCCGGATTGTAGCTGGGTCATAGCCTCTGCTATTTCAGCTTCGTCCAGTTCCCTATCTAGGTGTGTTCTCTGCACTTCCGATAAGTGCGGGAGCACAATCTCATCTAGGAGGGATGAGTCCATAGGGTCCATTGGGGTGGCATAGAGCATGGCATAGAAGTTGGTGAATGCCTCCGTTATCTCTGGGTCTGTTTGGGCAAGCTCATTTTGGCTGTCAGTAACCTGTCTGGCGCGTCTGTGTCCTTCCTCACGTCATTCCAGCCACGCCAATAGTTTGCCCGCTTTGTCGCACTGCTCCTAAATTCTGGTCTTTGACTCCCTGTGCGCCTGTCTTGCATTGTCTAACGCTGTGTTATGGAGAGCTGCTCCACATGGTAAGCTAGTCGATAGTTAGTTCTGCGGAAGAATTGTCATGTGGAGCCTGCTAAGTGGGTCTCGATTAGGAGGGCTATGCCAGGAAAGCGTTTATTAAGGAATTGCATGATCAGCTGTCGTTTTATACTTGTGCCCATGCCATTTACATTTCAGGTAAGGATTTTAAGGGACCTGTGGCGTTCGTTGGGTATCATTGGGGCTTGTGTATTCCCATTAATGGAATCTGCATGGTGCTGTGCGGCCATTGCTGTTTAAGAATCTGGGATGTTGTGCCTGGTAGGTGCATGGTAAACAGCGTTCGCGCTTGGTGTGGGCATGGGCGAGCATGGTATGTTTGGTGGCGTCTTGATAGACATTGGCATGGTGTGACCTCCCGGAAAATAACTAACATAAAACACTCCCCCTACCCCCATACTCCTCCCCAACATGAAGTATCTGTCGCCCAAATGCTACTGGCGTTTAAAACTATATCGCCAGATTAACTAATATGAACTGTTTCTCCTTTTCCGACTGACTTATTACTCCTTTGTGGGTTTGGTGTCTCGAGTCAGGGATGTAGCGTCCGCCGATGGCATGGTGTGTTAATGGCAACTGCATATGGCTCATATGATCCCTTATACAGGGGTGAAGGCAACTCACTGCTACTGCCGATTCAGGAGGAGTGTTGCATTACAGGTGGTTGCCAGGAGAAGGGTTGGTTCTTGAGTCCATTAGTGGTTCAGTTTGCTCCCGCATCCGGCCGGTATTTCCAGTTTAGGCCGTGCTAGGGACTGGGGTCTCTGTCTGGCTCAATTGGTATCTCAAGTATAGGTTGCTGGGCTGGTCTTTCTCTCTGTGGTTGGGGTCTTGATCTACCCCTGCAGTGTAGGTCCTGTCTGGTCCAGTCGTCACCGATGTGGGTCTCCGCCCATTTCCAGGCTTCCTGTGGGTCAGTGAAGTGTACAGTTTTGCCTTCATGTTGGATTATTAACTGGGCTGGGAACAGCAGCCCGTATATCACGTTCATAGAGTGAAGCTTCCTTTTTAGGTGCTCAAAGGATTGTCTGGCTTTCTGGACTTCGCGAGTATAATCTGGAAATTCTGGCTCCATTAAATGTCATTGACCCTTTTGTTCGGGCCATTTGTAGGATGGCATCTATGTCATGATAATTAAGAAGCCTCGCAAGGATTGTTCTCGGGGGTTCACCCGGGGCCGGGCGAACCGCGGGCATGCAGTGTGCACGTTCTACTGAGAAAATGTTCGAGAAGGTCTTTGGCGCAAAGAGGTCCGCCAGCCATTCTTCCAGAAAGAGTTCCACACTGGGTCCCTCCGTGTGTTCCGGCAGTCCCAGGATGCGAATATTATTGTGGGGGCCTGCCTTCTCCCTTGTCAACTCGGGCTTCCAGGGTTTTCAGTCGGGTTAATGCTTGTGTAAGCTGTGGTCCACCCCCCCCGAGGTCATCCTCCACACCAGAAATTTGTTGGTCCACCTCCCCGGTCCGAGACGAGAGTTTCTAGAGGTCATAGCGGAGGAAGGAGATCTCCATGGAGATAGTGTCCATTTTCTGTTCCACTGAAGAGCGCGAGTTGGCAATGGCGGCCATTACATCTTTTAGCGACATGGCCTCGTCTGGCGGAGGGGGGTCCCCCCCCAGGTCCTCGACGCTTATTGCTGTAGATGTGCTCGTAGCATATTGGTCTATTGTACTTTGCGTCAAGGTTTTCTTGCTCTTTTCTTTGCCCATGATGTTGCTTTGCGTGAGTCGTATGGTGCAGGTTTGGAGGAGCACTCCTTCTCGTGACGTTGTTCGGGCCTATGTGATGCTGGAAATGCATCTGAGGGACGGGGCCTCTGAATCCTTGTCCTTTTTCTGTTTTACCGTGTGTTCTGTCATGTTTTCTGCCCCGGAGTCCGTGTGGGACTCCTGGCAGTGCAGCTCTCTTTTGGTTTGGTGAACAGACCCATGGGATACCCTTATGGCACCCATGGGTAGGGGTACAACCCTGTGCCCCTAGTGTATGTTTTTGGGCACCTGTGGGTGGCCCACAGAGCAGGGTATGGGCTGGTGGCAGCTCCATGCTGAATTTGACAGGTGCGCTGGGTAGCCTCCATTTTGGGATACCCAGGCCCTGCCATTGGGATCAGTTGATTCCTGATAGAAACAAGATGGCCCCTGTGGCCTCTTGCTTTCTATTGCTTGTTGTCTTGTTTTTCCCAAAGTCCCGGGAAGCCCTGACTCTGTCCCTTCCCCCTGACTGGCTGTTGGGTGGAAGTTCCATGTATGGTATGGTGGTGAAGGCCCAGCTAGACTGGCTGGAGCCTTCCCAGTGTCTGTATGTTGTGGGTACCTCCTGTGGGTGGGACCCGGGTGAATGGAGAGTGTGACCAATATACACTCCTTGTTGTGGTTGTCTGGTTTCTGGCATGTGAGACAAAGACTGAGACAGCCCTGCCCGAAACTGGCCTGAATGCAGTGTGTAGTGTTGAATGGCTGGGTACTTGCCCCAATCCACATTCCTTGTTGTGAGTGTCTGGAAGGGAGGAGTGTGGCCTGAATGCACCGTGTGCCTGATTGGCTGACTGACTGCATGAATGCCCTGCAGTATGATTGGCTGCTGAGTGTGTGCCAGCAGCGTGGATGAGAGAGAGGATAGTATATCTGGGGACCTCTCACCACTGGAAAAGTGTTCAGAAGGGACCTTTGGTTGAGAAGCGACCATTGTGCCCCTACAGCAGCCAGGGAGCTGAGTCTCCACTCTACGAGTAACTGGAACTGCTGATCCTCGACGTCCAGCTGGAAGAAGAAGACTTGCTGTGGCATTTGCTTCGACCGATCCGAAGGCTGTCTAAATTCGTCGAGGGCTGACCCGAGAGAGGACCTGGTAAGGCGCCCTCTTCCCGTGCTCCGAGGGACCATCGAGCACCGCTCCATCTTCGCCGAAGCGCCCTGGAAGACAGGTCCTCGAAAGGCTGTCGACCCGAGACGGGACCGCCGAGGAGATCGAAGTGAAGCACCCGGACATCGACGTCGTCGAAGTCCATTGCCGTCGACCAGGGTTCACAGGTTTGTGTAAACCGCTGGAGGCCCGTCGAAGTTGTGTTGCCCAGCCGTGGGAACCACTTGACGCTGTGCCGCCGACGACCGGAGCCGTCCGCTCCATTGCCTAAGAACTTTCAATTGAAGGACACTCTCGACCGCATCGTCGACCGCTTATCCTGCCGGAGAAAGTCGAGGCCGACCAACGCGCCGAGGAGAAACCTGCCGGTGGGTTTCCCGCCACCCAACGACCTCAAAGACTCAGACGACTCGACGCCCTTGCTGGGCTCCCGTCTCTACAATCTTTGCGGTCCAGAACTATTGTCATCGAGGTGCCCCGCACACCTCCGCCTTGCAGGACGCCGACGCCCCGACGCCGACGAGCACCGCTCGGACGAAGCTGCCGCCTCTTCGACATCGTTCCACCTCGTTTGTCGACGGACGTTCGACGCCCCGTGCCTCCCGCCTGAAAAGGAAGGCATTCAAGAAGGGCCGTCGATTCCCCGTCGCCGACCAACGAGTCCCTCGACGTTAGTCGACTCCACCAGGTACATTGGGGGGGTAAAGAACATTATAGAGGAAAGTAAGACTTGCAGAGCAATACATGGACTGGGCTGGTGCTATATCTTTCTTTGCAGGTTGCCCAGGTGGGGGGATCCCCACACAGAATTGTGCCTAGTGGTAGGGGTCAGTATTCTGCCTATTGCTCCAACGTCTTATTTCCTCTCTTCTCTCTATTGCTGGTTTCCCTCTATTGGTCTGTGTGACATTGTACAGTATTGTTCATGCACTTCAATGAGATCTAGGGTGGTACCACTTTAGGATTGTAAATATTTGTCATTGTAGATTTTGCCGGAGTACAAAGTGAGTTATCATGATGAATGTACATAACCTTAACTATTGATTATATAAAGACTGTGTTCTAACCAATACAGAGTGTGGATATTCCTTTGTGGGGGGTTGGGGATACACTGTACTTAAGAACCAGCCTGCATCACCTCCTGAGAAGCTAGGCCTTGATTGCTCGACCATTGCTACCGAATAGAGAATCTTGGCTGGGGTCTCCTGTGCCTCTCCTCCACCATATAGGGAGTGGGAGTACAGACACCCCCCACCGGTCGTTGAGATCCGTTCTCTCACACTGGTGGCAGCGGTGGGATGCTTATGGTTTTAAGAATCAGTGTATAACCGTGCCACTTACAAAGGATATTTGCCCTTTATTGAATTAGGGTTTAGTTGTGTACAAGGTAACTGCATTACAAACAATGGAGTCTATTGCGAATGGCAAATTAACTCGGATGAGCTTGGAGGCTCTCCAGAGTGCTTGTGAAGCTAGGGGGTTAGACTTTGTGGATAAGTCTAGGGCTGAGCTGATAGCTGCCCTGGTGGACTACCAGACTGATAGTGAAACTCTTGATGAGGGGGGAAATGCAACCGATGAGGACTCTGCCCCTGGGGTTTCAGCTGAATCTGTTTCTGGGAATGCCGCCATTCCTGCTGCCTCTGTTCCAAACTCCAGCAATTCCTTAGAACTTGAGTTATTGAGGATGAAATTGGCCTTTGAATACCGCAAGTTGGAAATAGATGCTGAGCTTAAGAAAGAGGAATTGGCTCAACAAGTGGAACTCAAGAGCCAGGACACTGAATGTCAGAGGATCCAGCTAGAGAAAGCTAGAGTGGAGACTTCAGCTAGATCCAGTGAGAGTGTCAGGTCCCCAGCCACCAAGTTTATGAAAGATTTGGTTGGTGTGTTTGTGGAGGGTTCGGATATCCTCCAATGGATTGAAGCGTTTGAAATGGCTTGTGAAATTCATGATGTGGATAAAAGAGATTGGGCGAAGTGTTTGTTAAGCAGAGTGCCTCAAACCGGGTATGACTGTATTCTGAAGCTGAGTGTGGAAGAAAGGGGTCAGTACGAATGTATGAAGTCTGCTTTGATTGCCAAGTTCGGCAAGACACCTACCCAATACCTTAGAAGGTTCAGGGATTTTAAGAAAAAGGAGAATATGTCTTGGGTTGACTGGGTGAGTGCTGCGCACATGAGCATGATGGGGTGGATCGATGGATACAAGGTTAAGACTTTTGTTGAATTGTCCCACCTCTTGTTTTTTGAGCATTTCTCTGAAGCCTGTTCACCAGAGCTGCGTCAGTATGTGGCTGACCAGAACATTTTGGACCCCTTTAAGCTGGCTAGGTTGGCTGACAGGTGGGTCTCCCACCGGGTGTCCCCTAAGGACTCCAGTGGGAAGGACAAGGATAAAGAGAAGGGGGCCTCTCAGAAGGCTGAGGAGTCCCCCAAGCAATCACAGTCGGGTAAACCAAAACCTTCCTCTCCTAAGAACCAAAAATCTAGTGGGGATAAGTCATCTGGGGGTGGGAATAAGAGTAGTGGTCCACCTGCTGCAAAGCAGGCTCCCAGTGGTTCCAGTACCGTACCTCGCACTCCTGGCGCTTGTTGGGACTGTGGGGCTCTGGATCACAAAAGGGGTGACCCCAAGTGTAAAGGTAAGGCACTTGGAGTACAGGCTGTCAGCCTGACCTACCCTTACCCCGTGTCTGAGGTGGAGGCCACTGTCCTCCCCTCCTCTGCCGGTATCACATTTGGTGCTCCGGTGGAGATTTCCTTAGTGTCCCTTGGGGCCTGGGACCAGTACGCGGAAGTACTGGCGACTATCCCACAGAACACCCGTAGGTTTTTGAGAAGTGTCCTCTTGAATGGCCAGCCTTCTACTGGTTTGAGAGACACGGGGGCAAGCATGACAGTGGTGGACAGGACCCTGCTCAGGCCAGAGGACTATGAAGGTGCTCCTCTGCAAACCACCAGGTTAGCTGGTGGGCCTCCCAAATTATCACCTGTAGCCTTAGTCACACTCATGATTGGCGACAAGACAGCGAAGCTTCCTGTCCTGGTTCAGGACAATGTCCCTGCTAACATTTTGTTAGGGAATGATCTAGTAGAGTTGGGGTTGATCTCGGATGGTCTTCCCCTGACTGCTGCTGCCGTCACTAGATCACAGGTGACATCGGGTCTGGCTGTGGGTCAGTTACCCGAGCCAAAGGCGAGGCCTAAGGCAAGAAGGAGGAAGACCAAGAAGGCCACCTCTGTGGAGGGAGCACCTTCTCTTCCTGCCGCATCCATTGGGATCCATGCTCCGGACGGGCTGGGTCCAGTGGAAAACCCAAACTCAACTCCTGTGGGAGAAGAGACAGAAGACTCTCCTGTGGGAGAGGTTCTTAACCCGGAGGATCATCCCGACCTTCAATGCTTGTTAGCTGAAGGGGGACCCTCCCGGGCGGACTTCTGTAAGGGACAGAGAGAGTGCCACTCTCTCGAGGGACTGAGGAAACAGGCCCTGGCCCAGGCACAAGGAGAGGTGCCTAGGAATTTCCGGATTTATTGGGAGGGTGAGCTCCTTGTTAGTGAGCCCACTACGCCTGAACCTGGTGCCCGCAAGAGGTTGGTGGTACCCCAGGTCTACAGGCCCTTCCTACTGCAGTTGGCGCATGAGGTGCCCTTGGCTGGTCATCTTGGGACCAAGAAGACTAAGCAGAGGCTCTCTGCCCATTTCTACTGGCCACGGATGGGAGTAGAGGTGGAGTCCCACTGCAGGACCTGCCCAACTTGTCAGTTGTCTGGCAAGACTGGAGGCAGTGTCATTGCCCCACTGCAGCCGTTGCCAGTGGTTGGCACCCCATTTGAGAGGGTGGGCATCGACATCGTCGGTCCCCTTGACCCTCCCACTTCAGGTGGACATCGGTTCATCCTGGTCTTGGTAGATCATGCCACCAGGTACCCTGAGGCGATACCCCTTCGGACGATTACGGCCAAAGTGGTTGCCAGGGCTCTCCTGGGCATTTTCACCCGTGTTGGATTCCCCAAGGAGGTTGTCTCTGACCGAGGATCCAACTTCATGTCTAGTTACATGAAAACCATGTGGAAAGAGTGCGGGGTAACTTACAAGTTCTCCACCTCTTACCACCCCCAGACCAATGGTCTGGTTGAGAGGTTTAACAAAACTCTCAAGGGCATGCTAGGTGCTTTGGAAGAGCCCCTAAGGAGGAAATGGGATCTCCTCCTGCCATGCCTGCTGTTTGCTTACAGAGAGGTACCTCAAGAGGGTGTTGGGTTCAGCCCCTTTGAGTTACTCTTTGGACATCCTGTGAGGGGGCCCCTCGCCTTGATCCGAGAAGGCTTGGAAGCCACCCCTCCAGGTCCCGCCAAGCAAGTGGGGGACTATGTGTTAGGCCTCAGGCGGAGGATGACACAAATGATGGGTCAAGCAACAGCAAACCTCAAGGCCAGCCAGGAATTGAACAAGTACTGGCATGACCTGAAAGCTTCGCAAGTGGATTGGACTCCGGGACAGGAAATCCTTGTGATGGAGCCTACCAAGCCTAGAGCTTTGGCAGACAAGTGGACTGGACCCTTCAGGATCATCTCCAAGATGGGCGAAGTCAACTATCTGGTTGACATGGGAGCCCCTGGGGTAGCTCCTCAGCTATTCCATGTCAACAGGCTCAAGCCTTTCCACAGGCGAGCGGAAGTCTCATGTCTCTTGCTAGCTTCTGGGCAAGAAGAGGATGAGAGTGAGCCTCTCCCTGATTTGCTGCATAGCAACCCTCAGGATGGCTCAGTGGAGGGAGTACATCTCTCCCCAGATTTGACAACAGAGCAACAGAGAGCCTGTAGGGCTTTGCTCCAACAGTATGCCTCTCTGTTTTCGCTGAAGCCAGGCCTTACACCGTGGTGTAAGCACGAAATTGACACTGGTGACAGTGAACCTGTCAAAAGCAGGTGCTACCGTATGTCAGATACCGTTAAGAACCACATCCAGGCTGAGGTCGCCAAGATGTTGGATCTGGGTGTTATTGAACCCTCAACCAGTCCCTGGTCCAGTCCAGTGGTCCTTGTCCCCAAGGCAAGTTCCCAGGCGGGTACCAAGGATTGGAGGTTCTGTGTGGACTACCGAGGAGTCAATGCCGTCACCAAGACTGACGCACACCCATTGCCCCGGGCTGATGAGCTCGTGGACACTATAGGTGCTGCCAAGTTTGTGAGCACCTTTGACCTCACTTCAGGCTATTGGCAAATAGCTCTGACGGACCAGGCCAAGGAAAAGACGGCCTTCTCAACACCTGAGGGACTCTACCAGTTTAGGGTCATGCCTTTCGGGTTGAAGAATGCCCCTGCCACCTTCCAGAGATTGGTCAACCATGCGCTCAGTGGGCTGGAAGCCTTTTGTGTGGCTTACTTAGACGACATTGCCGTCTACAGTTCCACCTGGGAAGAGCATTTGACACATCTGGATAGGGTGTTGCAGGCCTTGAAAAGGGCTAACCTCACTATCAAGGCCACCAAGTGCCAGATAGCTCAGGGGAAAGTTACCTATCTTGGTCATGAGGTAGGAGGGGGTCAAATCCAACCTCTCGCCAGTAAAGTACAGGATGTACAGAACTGGGAGACTCCCACTACTCAAACCCAGGTGAGGGCCTTTTTGGGTCTCACTGGGTACTATCGCAATTTCATGGCAGACTATGGGACCATAGCTGCACCTCTGACAGCTCTAACGTCACCCAAGCAGCCTAAGAAGGTTAATTGGACCGAAGACTGTCAGCGGGCCTTTGATGGCTTGAAAGAAAGTCTGTGTAGGGCACCTGTGTTGAGTGCGCCTGACTACAACCGACCCTTTATCGTCCAGACGGATGCCTGCGACACCGGAATTGGAGCTGTCTTGTCCCAGTTAGATGACAAAGGGAGAGAACACCCTATCATATTCATCAGTAGACAACTCAAGGGTAGAGAGCTTAGGTGAGGCTACTGTTGAAAAGGAGTGTTTTAGTATAGTTTGGAGCCTTAGGCGTTTTAGGCCCTACCTTACGGGGTCTACCTTCAAGGTCCAAACAGATCATAAGCCCCTGAAGTGGCTTATGCAGATGAAGGGTGAGAACCCGAAATTGCTCAGGTGGTCCATTAGTCTGCAAGGGCTAGACTTCACCATAGAGCACAGACCAGGGAAGAGTCACGATAATGCAGATGGCCTTTCCAGAAGGTATGTTGACCGTCTGGATGAGGGTGTCTATCCCGTGGGAGATTAGACACCCTCCACCTCAGTCTGGGGGGGGCGACTGTGATGCTGGAAATGCATCTGAGGGACGGGGCCTCTGAATCCTTGTCCTTTTTCTGTTTTACCGTGTGTTCTGTCATGTTTTCTGCCCCGGAGTCCGTGTGGGACTCCTGGCAGTGCAGCTCTCTTTTGGTTTGGTGAACAGACCCATGGGATACCCTTATGGCACCCATGGGTAGGGGTACAACCCTGTGCCCCTAGTGTATGTTTTTGGGCACCTGTGGGTGGCCCACAGAGCAGGGTATGGGCTGGTGGCAGCTCCATGCTGAATTTGACAGGTGCGCTGGGTAGCCTCCATTTTGGGATACCCAGGCCCTGCCATTGGGATCAGTTGATTCCTGATAGAAACAAGATGGCCCCTGTGGCCTCTTGCTTTCTATTGCCTGTTGTCTTGTTTTTCCCAAAGTCCCGGGAAGCCCTGACTCTGTCCCTTCCCCCTGACTGGCTGTTGGGTGGAAGTTCCATGTATGGTATGGTGGTGAAGGCCCAGCTAGACTGGCTGGAGCCTTCCCAGTGTCTGTATGTTGTGGGTACCTCCTGTGGGTGGGACCCGGGTGAATGGAGAGTGTGACCAATATACACTCCTTGTTGTGGTTGTCTGGTTTCTGGCATGTGAGACAAAGACTGAGACAGCCCTGCCCGAAACTGGCCTGAATGCAGTGTGTAGTGTTGAATGGCTGGGTACTTGCCCCAATCCACATTCCTTGTTGTGAGTGTCTGGAAGGGAGGAGTGTGGCCTGAATGCACCGTGTGCCTGATTGGCTGACTGACTGCATGAATGCCCTGCAGTATGATTGGCTGCTGAGTGTGTGCCAGCAGCGTGGATGAGAGAGAGGATAGTATATCTGGGGACCTCTCACCACTGGAAAAGTGTTCAGAAGGGACCTTTGTTTGAGAAGCGACCATTGTGCCCCTACAGCAGCCAGGGAGCTGAGTCTCCACTCTACGAGTAACTGGAACTGCTGATCCTCGACGTCCAGCTGGAAGAAGAAGACTTGCTGTGGCATTTGCTTCGACCGATCCGAAGGCTGTCTAAATTCGTCGAGGGCTGACCCGAGAGAGGACCTGGTAAGGCGCCCTCTTCCCGTGCTCCGAGGGACCATCGAGCACCGCTCCATCTTCGCCGAAGCGCCCTGGAAGACAGGTCCTCGAAAGGCTGTCGACCCGAGACGGGACCGCCGAGGAGATCGAAGTGAAGCACCCGGACATCGACGTCGTCGAAGTCCATTGCCGTCGACCAGGGTTCACAGGTTTGTGTAAACCGCTGGAGGCCCGTCGAAGTTGTGTTGCCCAGCCGTGGGAACCACTTGACGCTGTGCCGCCGACGACCGGAGCCGTCCGCTCCATTGCCTAAGAACTTTCAATTGAAGGACTCTCTCGACCGCATCGTCGACCGCTTATCCTGCCGGAGAAAGTCGAGGCCGACCAATGCGCCGAGGAGAAACCTGCCGGTGGGTTTCCCGCCACCCAACGACCTCAAAGACTCAGACGACTCGACGCCCTTGCTGGGCTCCCGTCTCTACAATCTTTGCGGTCCAGAACTATTGTCATCGAGGTGCCCCGCACACCTCCGCCTTGCAGGACGCCGACGCCCCGACGCCGACGAGCACCGCTCGGACGAAGCTGCCGCCTCTTCGACATCGTTCCACCTCGTTTGTCGACGGACGTTCGACGCCCCGTGCCTCCCGCCTGAAAAGGAAGGCATTCAAGAAGGGCCGTTGATTCCCCGTCGCCGACCAACGAGTCCCTCGACGTTAGTCGACTCCACCAGGTACATTGGGGGGGTAAAGAACATTATAGAGGAAAGTAAGGCTTGCAGAGCAATACATGGACTGGGCTGGTGCTATATCTTTCTTTACAGGTTGCCCAGGTGGGGGGATCCCCACACAGAATTGTGCCTAGTGGTAGGGGTCAGTATTCTGCCTATTGCTCCAACGTCTTATTTCCTCTCTTCTCTCTATTGCTGGTTTCCCTCTATTGGTCTGTGTGACATTGTACAGTATTGTTCATGCACTTCAATGAGATCTAGGGTGGTACCACTTTAGGATTGTAAATATTTGTCATTGTAGATTTTGCCGGAGTACAAAGTGAGTTATCATGATGAATGTACATAACCTTAACTATTGATTATATAAAGACTGTGTTCTAACCAATACAGAGTGTGGATATTCCTTTGTGGGGGCTTGGGGATACACTGTACTTAAGAACCAGCCTGCATCACCTCCTGAGAAGCTAGGCCTTGATTGCTCGACCATTGCTACCGAATAGAGAATCTTGGCTGGGGTCTCCTGTGCCTCTCCTCCACCATATAGGGAGTGGGAGTACAGACACCCCCCACCGGTCGTTGAGATCCGTTCTCTCACAGCCTATACCAGTGCTTGCAGTGCCTTTGTGGTCGGGGTGTGCGGGCGTATGCTGTGCTTTGTCGCAGTTTTGTTGCAGAAGCGTTCCCCTCCGGGTGCCTCGGGGTTGCCTATAAATCTTAAATACAGGCTGAGAGTCCCCACGCGGCTCACTACTTGCCGTCTCTTACCGGTCGTCGGGAGTGGAGATATGGCGCCGGGGGCGTCACTCCCCACGTCGGCCACACCCACAGGAGTCCGCTCTCTGTCCTAGTCCCGAGCTGCTCCGTTATCTGCAGGCGACGTCGCGCTGCTCCCGGTGCAGATCTGGCGTTTGAGGGTCACTATCCACCTCCGCTCGTCCCCGCCTCAGTTCAGCGCGTCTTGATGGCGGCCATCTTGTTTGGGACCAGGCAAAGTTTCCGCCAGTTTTTCAACACAGATTATTTGCGTTCCCCATCACGGATTCGGCCCCTTTCACCTCGAGCCGTTGCCCCGAGGTTCCACCGCCTGGGAATGTTGTTTTTAAGCGTTTTCGTTTCCATATCACAGGATATTGCAGGATCCTCCCTGTCCATCTTGAGCTGGACCACCTGAAGTTTCGGGAGCAGCTCAAGACTTGGTTGCTTTGATACCCTCAGAGTCTCACTGGGTACCAGGCTCCTCTATGACCAGTCTCCGTGCACTGCCTCCATGCACTAGGGGTTGAAACTGCAACCTCTACAGTCCCCTGCATCCTTGTACTTACCCAGAGCTGTGCTGCTAAGGCTGCACTTACTCAACGCACAGTGCCCTGATCAAACGTTCCTTTTCCCTCTCCCTTGCACTTCTCCCTGTGCTCCTTGCGCTAATGCACTTGCACGATCTGAATGACACCAGGTCTAGTAAGATCGTTTGTCTTCCCTCTGTACACTCCCTTGTCTTGTTGCGCCTACATGCACATGTGTACAGGCATGCTACAAATGACTTTTAATATCATATCATTCCATTGGGAATGATTACCAGGAATGAGCTCCACAATAACACAAGGTGGCATCTTCGTGACTGCTTTATGTTTCTGTGGGAATTTGACCAGGCAAACTACCATGGAAGCAACACAAAAAGGAAATGAGTTGGATGAGGGAAGTGAGGACAATCTTAACTCGAGATGGATCAGGAGTACTGTCAAAAAAGAGAGTAGAGGTAAAGAATCCAGTGGAGGGCATGCGGGATCTATGGGGACATTTATCCACCTGCCATTCCAAGATAGCAGCAAAGTGCCTTGTCTAAGCAAAAGTAATGACAGCATAAGGAAGGCACAATCATGGGACAGAAGAAATGCTACAGCCCTGCTTTTATTGTCAGTACGTTGCCTGTCTTCAGAATAGCTAATATATTTTAGCTTTGGCTTTAATATCTATGTATTTATTTATTAGTGTTAATACGTTTGTTATAATAAGATTGTACATTTTAATATGATTAAGGTTTCCTGTAAATCAAATAGCATTTTAAATGATTTTTTAAAATAAAACAGCCAATAAATAATGTTTGGCTTGAGCTGATTTAATGTAAGGTATTGCCTAAATTAACTAGAAGCAGTGAAACAAACAATCTCTTAACAGCAACAGTCAGCACAGTTCTCCATAGCATGGACGACCTAGGCCACACTTTCAAAATGGCTGCTGCTGAAACAGATATTTCAGCAGGATAAACTGGTTATGCATGATGTGCAACTCACTGACACCAGTGGCTCGTTCTACAATGTATTTTCATTAACTCTTGCACCAAAAAAAACTCACTGTCCAGACCTAAAAAACAAAAAGAAAGAAGCCTGGTGCTGTTATCCACCTACCTATACTTTGCAGCAATATTCCAGGGACTACCCTCCTGCAGCTCAGCAAGAAATTGAAGAATACTCTTGAAAGAATATGTTGTTAGCCATTGAGCTGCAGAATGTGGTTCCTCTCTCCAAATCTCGGATCCATCTCTTGTTCTCCTTTTACCCTCCCCAACCTGTTGTTCCCGACTGATTTAGAAAATGACATACGCAAGTTCACACATGGAATGCAGCTCTTGTTTGAATGATATATCTTGAAATATACCTTTTAAGTAGGTTGTGGGCACATATAGAGGAGGGGACATGCATTGTATTGCCTATCTATTAGATGTGTCTTTGTGACTGGCTGTCAATTTCATTAAACACAAAACCCACAATCGAAGGATCGACAATCAATCCTCTGGGTCTGATTTGCAAAAAGACAGTTACAATAGCTCAATCCCCCTGAAAAGTGCTTTGTAAATCAGGCACTCGGCGTGTACAGTTACACCGTGCTGTGAACAGAAGAGTGGTCATTAAATGGATGCCGTACCCTTGCATTACAAACAGTTGTTTTTAATGGACAACAGAACCTATAAACATGAACATCAAACTGCAATATTTAAAACATGAGCCTAAATCTGAAATACCAACATTGGTTTTAATGGAAAATAAAACCTATAAAAATATGGACATCTAACAGCAATTCTTAAGCCAAGAGTCTAGAGTTGCAGAAATGTCTCTGAACTTGGAGCCGCACCACCTTTCCATTAACTAGTAAACTGTAGTAAAAAAGAGATGCTCATAACCATCAACAATGGTTAATGAAGTCAATGATTATGAATCGAGTAAGCTCACACACCACAGTCTCAAAATACGATAGCCGCAACCTTTTCAAAGTCAAGAGATAAAGGTTACTTATGAATTGGCATCTATACAACAGATTGCAAAAGAACATCATAAAAGTAAGAAAACCATTGGAAAGGAGAACATGCCGAGCAAGGGTGGACGGGCCTACAAGGAACTCTGGAGATTTTCTGGTAGGCATGTGCACCCTTGCCCTCCTTTGTGTGTTAACGTTTTATTTCCAAATATTTTCATAGGAAAACGGTTGGGCTTGCTCAACAGGTGATATGGCAAGTACAATTTGCATTTTGGCAGGAAAAGGTTAGCACCCTTAAATAAAATAGTGCAAGGAAAACGTTTCTTTTTTTATTGTTTACTTTTTTATTCAGTTTTCCATCATATAAACATTAAAATTCAGTGAAAACCTCCTAACTTTAGGACTCACAAAATGAATGAACGATAATTCTACCCCTTAACTCCCACCATAAATCCAACTGTTAAATGAGAGTGCGAAAAAAACAAAAACCACACTGTCGTGAGTGTCTTGAATTTCGAAGGGTATTGAGCAAACTGCCTTGATGGTAGGCAGAATCAATTAGGGTACGATGTTAAAATGAGTCGAAGTTGCAATTAGGGCAAAATCACTTTTCGGATAGTTATAAAACGTATGCGAAATATTCAAGTAAGCATCGTGTATTCCAAAAGAACGACACACGATTTGCAGTGAAGTATATATAACATGCTGCATTCTGGGGCCAACATCACAGTATACATGCTGCAAGGCGGAAGCAAGGTACGGTGCTACACACATACATACACATACCCACACACACACACATTTATGGGGGCAGATAAAAAGGTGCTGCACAGTATAGCAGCCACTGCGTTTGAAAGGCCACAGGAACTTTTCTGTATTTCGTTCTTAGAACGGTGCTGCCCCGCAAAGCTCCATGGGGCTATACTCCATTACATTATGAAACTCTTAGCTGTGACTATCTTCACCCCACTTGAACATATGAACATCAGAAACAGAAGCATTTCAGGAACAAAAAAATGTCAATTCAGTGTACAACATCCTCAAGCTTTTTACTTTAAGAAACAGACAGTATAAGTCAAAACAGATAAATCCAGTCTAAACACCCTAGCATGGCGTCACAATCGATCAGTGAATGATCTCAGAATGCAAGATTTATTTGTACAAGCCTGACTTTTAAACTGGCTGATTGACGCCTCCCACCCGCATCCCTTTTTTAAAAAGTCCCACTTTCACATTTTTTATGATAAAATAAAAAAAATGAATAAATGCATATCTCTAGTGTTTACTCTTCCTTCGTCACACAGACTACACTAGACCCATTTCTTTCTTTATTTCCGTCAAGTGTTGAAGATTGCAAAGGATCTAGATGACCTGGGTGCAACACACATTCCAAGACCTTTTGATTTGGCTGTGACCGCATGCCAGGAGTCCGCTACCCGGGCGTACAATATGACCCATCCTGTAGGCCATTATTGCTCAAATTGATGACCTCATTACTCTACCCAAGTCTTTTCTTATTATTATTAGCACCCGCAATGTGTGGCGCAACCAATCAGGTCCCACAGATCATCGGCTAAAATCTCTGATCTCAGCCCGCGTTTCATGGAACCTGCAGGCTGCCTCCACTGCAGCGGTATGCCATCTTCTTCCCACCCTTTCACTTTAAAAAAAAATGTGTCCTGTTCCCAGGCCCACTTATCGGATTGTGAAGGTGCTTGGGCATATAACTCAGGCTGCTGGCTGTTACCCCCCCGTTCCAGCCCTTGAAAGGGGGGTGCTAACACTATATTATTATTATTATTATTATTATTATTATTATTTTTATTTATAATAGTAGTAATAGTATATTTACTGAATGTGGTTACTGAGAGCGAAGCAGATTGCATAATATAAACACAAGGGTGCGCAGACATAACACCGACAGAAAGGGAGGGTGGTAAATTTGGCTACAAGGGATCTAAGAAAAAACAGAAGATGAAACAGGGAGAACAGTCCACTAGTATATGGTTAGGTGAGGAGTGGAAGTATGTCGAATTAGGTGTTAGGGGGGAGCCATTCCTTGAAGGTGAGCGTCCTAGGCCCCTTGCTGAAATGTAGAAGCAAGTGCGCAAGTCTGCTGTTGATAGTGGGTTGCAGAGTCTGGCGGCAAGGACACATGAGGCCTGCATTCTGGTTCTTCCCGTCCTGCACCGGCAGAGTTCAAGTCTGCCGGTGGAGCATAAGCCTCTGGAGATGCAGACCTTTTTAGAAAAGTAGTTTAGGGACTTCAGTGTGATAGCCTTGTAGATGATGCAGGATAATTTGAAGGTGATAGCTGCTTGCTTTGGGAGACAGTGCAGTTTGATGAAGGTCTTTGTGATGTGGTTTAATTTGTGGATATCTTTGAATGAGTCACGCACCAGCATGTAGACCACATCTCAGGGGTGCCAGAGTGGTCACCAGTAGGCCTCACAGAGGAGCATTGCTACCATCCATGTGTGTGGGAAAGGACCAAGGCTAGGACAGCGGATATGAAGTTGTTTACTAGCATGAAGGGCTTAGCTTTCTGCAGTAAGGAAAGTTGGTACTAGCCTGTTTGTATCGTCTTGTCTATGTTCTCTTTGAAGGTGAGGTATCTGTTGATGTAGAACCCAAGGGACGTGGCACAGGTGGTCTGCAGGATTGTGAAAACATTGCGGCTCATAGCAAAGTGCCAGATCTGGATGTTAGGGTGTTTGCTGCTGTTGGTCAGCAGTAGGAATTCAGTCCTGAATGGGTTGAGCTTCAGGTAAGTACTGAACATCCAGGACTGGACCAAGGTGAGGAAGGCCTTACGATTGTGGATGTCTTTGATGGAGGATATATCAAGATAGATCTGTGTGTCATCTTTGTATTGGTGGTGGATGTGAATGTAGTGTGGAGGCAGGAATTTTCTGAGAGGTTCCAGATAAATATCAAGGCGAAGGGAGGGTAGGATTTGAACTAGCTGTGGACAGTCTCGCTGATACAACCCAGTGATACAGAATGTCGGCGAATAGACGGTGGCCTACTATATCGAAGGTGGCTGAGAGGTTGAATGGACAAGGAGACAAGGATGACCATCGTTGAGAATGTTAAGGGCATCTTAGATCACCTTGATGATGATCTTAGTTAATATTTCTGCACCTCTTATTATGCCTAGCGAGGAGGACAATACCTCTAAAAATGACTTACATTTCAATTGGGTTGTAATACAACAAAGAACCCAATCAGATGAAGATTTTGCATTTGAGAGCTTGTCATGCTGCTCCACAGCCCCACATCCTGCTCCACTTGTAAACACATCTTCTTGCAAAGGTGGATTTACTCATCAATACCTGTAGGTAACCTATAGCGTTTAAATACAGGCACTGCTAATTATATCAATATTCAATGAATGAAGAAACTATCATTCACTCAGTGTAAAAAATGACTATCAGGTAACTTATGTCACCGTATCTAGACACATCAACTAGTGTTTGCATTGACATAAACCAATATGTGCTGATAAGTGTTTTAATGGTTCTTGGATTTGTTCATAATTAGACTTCAATTCATTGCATCTGAGTAATTCTTTCAACCATTTATATCTGTTTCAGTGATTGTTAAATGCTGTATTTATCTGAAAAGAATTTGGCTCTATCATGACCGTGGCAGTATCCCAGCATTAATATTGCTGTGATACTGCCAACGAAAATAGTGTTACTGCTACTCGGTCCAGCGCAATTTGCGCCACATCACGAGTAGTGGTAAGGTTGTAATTCCCTATTTTTTAAGAGTCTGTAGGACTCTATGGGGTTTTTTGGTGCTATTACTGCCAGTGGTTAGAGCACTGGTGGTAAGGTGGAAAGCTGGATTTTTACCTCCAGCAGATAGCTGGAGGTAAACTTCCAACTTTCTGACCAACTCGAGATTGGTTGGTCCCTTAAATGCAGCGGCAATAGTGTTTCTGCCGTGTTTAAGGGCTACCGCCCAACTCGTGAAGAGGCCCATCTCTTCAGATCATAATTCAAAGAACAATCTCTGATCCTTTGCCAAGAGGAGACATAACACATTTCCATGACCGGTGCAGATAGATGGAAGCTAGATGGTAGCAGAAGGAGCTTCTTCAACAATTATATTTCACAAGCAATATTCTTTTGAGCTGTATGGCCAGGCCCCATAGACATTATAACACTTGGATGTTTGGAAAAGGCATTACTTTCCTTTTCATTAAAACTTTTATGACACTTCCTGTAACTTCTCATGTTTCTATAACGACAATTACATGAAGGTTTTAACCTAGTGAGCTTGTGTATGCCACATCAAGGAAAGCCACATTCAGTGGCATGTTTCCTATGTGTATTGCCTGTTTGCAATACAGCCCTATGACATTGGCAAGGGTTAATACGACCCTGGGTTTATGTTTCAAAGGGATAGAGTCATCAGAGTAGAGCAGAAGACCAGAAACCCCTCTCTGGGATGTTTTGTGAGGATCTACGTGAAAACATTGCATCCGTTACTACGAAAATACCGACTTTATAACAACGAATTTATGTGAAAAGAAAAGCGAGGGAGGTCCTGCAGCCTCCCTCTGACACCCCCCACCCCCATTAAATGAGTACCCCAAAACCATTCCCATGTATATTTTCGCATTCAATCGTAGTTAAAATGCAGTATTTTCGTATGCCCAATTCATGCAGATATTACACAGAAACATGCAATGGGAGTCAGAAGGCAGCTCTGTTCCCCTCCTATAGATATGCTGAATTTCTGACAAAGATTTGTGTTGCCAACAACCCTCCAATGACATAAAATTAGAGAAAGAGCCAGTAATAATGATTTGCAGCAGTTGGTTGTTAATCCGCATCAAACTAGTTTTAACCCAGGGAGCACCCTGTCACTCAGGTCAAAGGATTATGGGAAGTCCTATTAAAAGGCATGACATTCAGTTTTGAAAATGGCTGTAGGGAAACTTAAACCTTGCCGGACTCAAACCCCTCTGCGTCACAGTTCTCAGGTGCATTCCTCACACCCATTCATTCATCGGCCTCATTGGCTTACACGTTGCTTGTGTGTGCATTACCTATAGCCCATTCCAATGTGTGCAAGGGTGTGTGCATGTGTGCTGTGGGGAGTGACTTTGGGTGATCCTTAGAATGTGAACTTCGATTCTTCTTCACTGGACCTGCCCTCAAACCCTTCTTCTTCAAGGTACTACACGAGTTACCTCCTCCAAAAAAGGCCTCACCAGCTCATCAACAATGTTTCTCTCTTTCTTAATCTGGAAGAACATTGCTTATATGGTGTGCTCACCCTGTTGGTTCAGAAGTCTTTTCTGCCTGAGGGCCTGCATCATTACCGCAACATTTGTGTTACATCCAGGTTCCAAAGGTCTTTCTATCGGAGGTCTCCTAGTGTGGCGGTGATGGTCATTTTCCGATTGTGATGACTGAGCTAAATACCATTTTATGGATCCTATCCCCAGTGTCATGTGGGAGTAGAGAAGGCTGTGCAAAATAATGTTATTGCTGCTTTTGCAGCTGGTAGAACCATGTCCTTGCCTTGCCTTGTGTTGCTCTCTGCCTCAGTGCTGCATAGTCTTGATTAATAATTTGTGAAGTCACCTGAATGCCAGTTCCAATCCATCAGCACACTACTCTACCCA
Organism: Ambystoma mexicanum; assembly: GCF_040938575.1. NCBI lineage: Eukaryota > Metazoa > Chordata > Amphibia > Caudata > Ambystomatidae > Ambystoma > Ambystoma mexicanum. The sequence continues at coordinate 1,291,094,713 of NC_090937.1, forward strand.
TGACACAGTATCTGTGGACTTTATATTTCTAGGGCCGGATTCATGGAATTCTGTGCACGGTTCAAAGAGACTTTACACTGCTGAAAAGTGACTTTGCACTGCGGACACAAACCCTGATTCATGGAAGTGTGCAAAGTGTCTTTTGCAGTGCAAAGTTGTGTTGTACTGCAAAAACGACTTTGCACTGACTTTGCACGGACTTTGCACTGCAAAACTACACTTTGCACAGCTCCATGAATCAGGGTTTGTGTTGGCAGTGCAAAGTCACTTTTCAGCAGTGCAAAGTCACTTTTAACCATGAAAAAATAATCCACATATCGGGCCCCTGGTCTTTTTCTCAATGTTCGCATACTTGTCTTTGCAGGGTCCCGCCATTTCATTGTCCATTAAGCTATGTCTATGTCCATTCTACAAACCTTATCATCCATCATACCTACAACTCCCCACCCTAAGATCCCCTTAAACATGTGATGTGCAAACTAACATGAATGCACCTTTTGGAATTATATGACACTGGAGTGTAAACAAGAAAGCCTACAAGTAAAGTTATGCTCGTAAATAGGTCAGAAAGCCAGCTTGCCATATCCCACAACTGCATATTACTGTATACAAAGTACACATTGTTTGCGATCATGACATAGTCTTCATACTTAGTGCATTGCAAACCATACGTTTAATATGAGCCCTCTATGTGTTTCCTGCATATGTCAATAACAGGTAAGGGACAACTTCATCATGCTTCTAAATAAATGCCAAAGGTGACCCAATATATGTTTTGATTGACTCTAATGTGGCACTGTGCATTGATGACAGTATACCATTTTCATATGATTGTAACGTTTAGTTGTTTCCATAGTGAACTTACTTTTTGGTCCTGGTTCTAATTACCAAGACTTTCACCGCATTATGTGGATCATAACATCCCTGGCGCTGTTGCACTGTATCGTATTTTCTGTTGACTTCTGCCGTGTAAACAGAGGCGATTACTTCTAAATTGGGTGGGAAGGCCACATTCCATATCTTCAGATATCCGCATTTCTGTTCTTGATTTAACATGTTACTGAAATATAGTCCTTCAGAGCGGTATCTGTTTTTCTTCAGCATAAGCCGGGCGTGTTTTCCATGGTGAGGAACATAGATTTGTCTTGCTCACTGTTGAGTCTGAGAAAGCTTGCAATGTGAATCCACTTAGGACAAAGATAATAGGCTAACAATATTTCACAATCTCTCTGGGTTTCCTCTCCTGTCCTGAACTGGCAGCTTTTTTAAATCCCATCAGGCATTTAATAAAAGCAGAAAGAGTACAGGAGAAAGTGTTAGGAGGAAGAGAAAATATGGCTTATCTGGAAATTAAAGATCATGAAAAAATAGAACAAATTTAGCACAACGCCTCATTTTGTGTTTCTGAAACGCCATGTGGGCCCAATTCATGGAATTGTGTTCACGGTTCAAAGCGGCTTTGCACTGCCGACAAGAAGCCTGATTCATGGAACTGTGCAAAGCGTATTTTTGAAATGCAAAGTAATTGTTGTAGTACAAAATGACTTTATCTTACCAGGACCTAAAAACACTGTTATTTTCTTAACTCACAGGTGCCGTTGACTTCAATAACTCTGCCCCATAGTGCTCCCCTTAGGACTGCTGAACATCTTTTTTTTGTTTATTTGTTTGTCTTGTAAACTGGTCCACGCCCTAGTGCCCATGGGTCCAAGGTGCGCACTACACATGTCTTTAAGTAAAGTAAAGTTGCACTGATTTTGCACTGCAAAAAAATACACTTTGCACAGTTCCATGAATCAGGGTTTTTGTCGGCACTGCAAGGCACTTTTCAGCAGTGGAAAGTCACTTTGAACCATGAAAATAATTTCATGAATCCGGCCCTAGATGGTATTAGACATGGCTAGAAACGAGGAATTAAATGTTTGTATTGCCTTATATGACCAAACTGTCATTTCTTTGTGTGGGCTATTTCCAATAGGTCAAAACTATTGCATTAGAGTCCGAGTAGGGAGGAATGGAATAAGAGGAGGGACACACAGCCTGCAGGTGCTGTTTGGTTATGTGCCCAGCCATTGACTGCCCATGGCCATGCTAATCCTTATGGCCTTTCCTACCCAGTTAGTGCCCCTTCCCACCCAAAACACCTCCTCATGAGAACTCGCTCAGCTAATTTTAATCAAGCCTTACCATCAAACTGTGCACACCAATTGCCTGCCAGTGTTTTTGTAAAACCTTTGTAAGAGGATTCAATTCAACACTACAGCTAAGTGAATGCCTAGTCTGGGATACTGAATGGAAACCCTTATTGATATATCTTTATGTCCAGTTCATGAGTTCTGGATGACTACCCCTAAATAACACCCCTCTCTTAGAATCCCCCTGACCCCACTGAGCCAAGAAGTAGTTCTGTTATGCAAGTTTAAAAGGTTTATTTGAGAATTTAAACAATATATATATATATATATCACACTTTATAATAAATTAATATCTGATAGTACACTTAGACATATGATGTTGATCAACAATGGGTAATCTGGCACTAGCACACTTCTTTACAATCAATGAGGAGTTAGTATAGGATGGATAAAGTAGCAAAAATACTTTTATGATTTCGAGGGGAAAAGCAATGAGGAATAAAATGCAGTACAGAAATACTTGATATGATTTTAGCAAAAGATAAGATAATCACTTTTTCTCTGGCAATTCACCCCCCTCCCCTATGCAATGTAAGAAATGGAAGGAGATGGACAGAGGAGCACACAGTTCTCAGGAATGTAATCAAATACAATACGAAATTCAGTTCCCCCCCAGCAAGCTTAGAGTAAACAGGTAGGAGTTTGAAACACAGGCCCAAAATGCTTTTTAAATGTGATGGCAATGGATGAAAAATATGCTGAAAATGCTTTTAATTCCCTTTAGGAGGTTCAGGGTGAGTGAGTGATACTTGGGATGAGCTCATGCTCACTTTAGCAATGATTCTTAGATTCTAAGCTTTCAGATGAAAGTTGAATTCCGTTCCTAGCCCAAACGGTTCCAGAGATACGGACGATTAAATAAAGGTAGATTTTCGGATTTAAAGTAAAACTCAAAATGACAGGTGACAGCTTGCAGCTTCAGAAGTGACAGGTGACAGTTGTGTAGCTTTACAAATGACAGATGACACGATTTCTAGGAGGCCGTTCTACTTAGGTCAAAATAGTTTGGATTAGATTATTTTAACTAAGAGATTGGTTCTGCACAGTTCTGCTAGGTACTCACAATATATTTTGTGCAGGAATGGGCCTCGCCACGGATCTGGTCAGGTTTTGGACTGGACTCCGGTTCTGGTCTCGGCACTTCACAGCGATCTGAGTCACTAGTTCTGCTCACAGCGGTCTGGGTCAGCTCTGCTCTGCTGGTCTAGCCTCTCTGGATTCAGTGGCCTCTGGTTCTGGATACTGCTCTGCTTTCCTGTCCGGATCAAGTGGATTCTGGGTGTAACACTGCTTTCTGGGTACTGGCAAGAGTTCTTGGCAAAAGAATTCAGACAGCTCGCCCGGCTGTGGAAGAGTTTGCAAATGATTTTGAGGCCTGCTGACAAATACTTTTGCTTGCAGTGGGCCTTCTTGGTTCTGTAGTCTCTGTTTAGCTTGGAAGTCTAAGTGTTGGATCTCTGGATGTGAAGTCTTCGGTCAGCATGCTCCGCAGCAAATGGAATTGAATGTCTCTACCTGTCCCAGCAGTCTCTTTTTATGTGTTTTGAAAATGGGTGTGTGCCTGGGCCTAGCTAAGCCTGCCCCTCTCTACTTGTCATTGGCCCAATTCTCCCCTCTCCCATGATTGGGGGAAGGAAATGGATTGTCAGCATGATGAAGCCTGTTTATGGGTCAGAGGATCCTCCCCTGGTCAGTTTGCCCACAAATCTATATTTGATTCAAATACATCTTTCCCAGATATACAATTTGTTGAAATTACATGTGCACATTATATATTCCTTATGGTCCATGCTTGTCCGCCTCTGATCTTCCTGGGGGCTGGCATTCAAAAATGACAACATTTTGCGCTCTTTAACTGGTTTTGCAATATCGGACATTTACCCAAAATTACACACATGTGCGCAAGGAGTATGGACATTAATTGATGAAGTGTCAGATTTTTAACATGCAGACATTTGGAGTGAGACCCTATTTTCCGCTAGCAACCCCCCAGAATACACCACAGGGTCCTAACGCCTCTTAAAATGTTCACAGAAAAATCACAAAAATAATGTTATTACTTATATAATTCTGACAAGTCCGCACTATGAGTTATCTATCTTTTTAAAAGTATGCTCTGGTCAAAAAGGGGTGTGGCTTCCCACATCACATGGTGGAATAACTGGTTTATCCACTTCCCCCAAGCTCAGCTGCTAGCAGAGGCACTGCCCCTCCCAGTTTCCCCTAAGAGGAAGCCCCTTTTACGACACCCCCAATATAACATTTGCCTGAGTCCAGGACAGGCCTTTGTTCAACACCCTGTAGTCCCCAGCTGCCACTCCCCTTTCAATCAACAGGGCCATGTGACCTCAGGATGCAGCCAGGCCTGGCAGGGAACACAGCTGTTGATCCAGTTTCAACTCCTGTCGGGGGTAGTTGTCAGGCAGAATCCAGTTTCATTAAGCCAGGTTTCAGCTAATGTCACTTTTTGTTCCCAGTTTTCTACATTCAAATCAAACTGACAATTTTTACATATACATTAAATAATGACTTCCTTCAAGTCATTTCAGAATATAGTTTTACATTGTATCTACCTCTTAGCAAGTCTTTCCTTGGTCTGGTTTTGTATCATTTGTTCAGTTTTACACAAATGTCTGGTGGTTTTAAAACACTGGCTTTCTGATAGTGGTGAGTACTGGTAATGCAACCATTTTTGGGATTAAGAAAATGAATTCCCCACAGTTCTGAGTTGCTTTTTTTTGGCAATCAGCATTGCCATTCCCAATGGTTTCAGGCTACTGTGTGTGTAGCCCAATGGTGGTTTTAGGCAGTGCCCTCCTGTGCTCACAACATAGGCAAAAATGGGTGGCAGCCTATTCTTCATGCATTTCCCTATGCATTTTCTGGGAAGTTCTGGCCATCATGATGTTTTCAATACCAGTAAGGCACAGTTTTTGTGGTAGGGCTCGGATGCATGGGTAAAAACATCCCACACAGTCTTCATAGAGTTAATGACTTAATTGGAGTTGTAAATCTATTAGTAGTGTAATAAAAATGTCTTACCAGGTCTGCCTTCAGACACATGATTTATATGCACTCTGCATTCACTGAAGTCCTGTTAAAAACAAGCATTGGCAAAGTCAACAGTGTTGGCTTGTGTATAAGTATTAGGCATTTGCCAGACGCTGCTATTAGATTCCCAGGTGCTCACACCATTTACCATCTGCTACCATCAATGGCCCCTTAATACCAATACGTCTGTGCCTGGCAAGTGCCTTTCCCATGACTACACAAAAGCCCAAACTGTTGACATTGCCAATACTTGTCTATTTTTGTAATGGGTTCATCAATCTACCCGAACACAAACAGCTATGGTACGGAAAAAGGCACCAAAGGTCACTCTGTCCACAGATTCGAATGGTCCCTGAGCAAGGCACACTTACGATTCTTAAGGATATAGGCACAATTGACAGAATTCTGACCATAAGGCACGTTCAAAAGGTAGCAAAAGATACAAAGTGCACAAAGTACTGCATGATCACACTCTTACTGGAAGAAAGAGAAACTTGACACACCATTCCATGCTCCAATTGGGCCAATAGCATTTGCAGCTGGCCTCTGTTGCATTTACAGTATGAGAGGCAACTGCCTTACTATGTTTTTAAAAAAATAAAGCAATAATGTCAACTGAAAGTTGACCTCTGTGAAGGACCATATGACTACTAATACACAATTGTCAATGACGCCTGAACACTCACACATTAGGGTCTTCTGATATTAAAAGATTGTGATTAGAAGAGAGCTGAGTTTGAGACTCTTTAATTCCAGCTGTGGCATATGGTCTGAGTCAGTTTGGACCATGGTGTGGTCAAGGGAAAATGGACTTTAGCAAGTTGGATGTGAAGCAAGCTGAAGATCTGCCAGACACCTTGAAAATTCTGTGATAGGGAAGAAAATGAATAAACTAATCATGAATATAAATGTATAAGATGCCAGCGTTAGGAATTATGCCAAGAACATGCTGCTGCTCCTCATTGAAGGCCATTGGGTCAGAGATCAACCAAAAAGGCATCTTCAAAGTGCATATGCTGAGTCCATGGACAGAAACGCAGAAGCACTGGAAGAACTAGAACACTGGGAGAGTAAGGTAGGTTTCCTGTTGGCCAAAGGATACAAGCAGTCCATGAGGACAAGAACACTTCTCAAGAACCGGTGTGCCCTCTTCAAGTGGATCAAGAGTCTGCTGGAACATTGTGGCTTTTATAACGACAAAACCATCATTTCATGTTGCAAAACTTGTCTCTTCAACTAGTTACTTGAATATGCTATACAACAAGAGTCTGCCTGGAAATGGGCCCGTCCTTCTAGTAGCATTGTGTGATTAGATGCAGAGTCCTTCCAAACTGTTGATACTGGAAACATCAACATATAATTGCCAATGATGAATACTAGCCTAGTTACGCATACTCCTGGGAGCATAGCTCAGCGGCAACCTGCTCGCCTTGGAAGCAAGACGACACAAAGCAACACAGGTTTGATCCCCGGGTCTGCGCTTAGAAACCACTGGGTATTTAAGCGTGTTATAAATACGCAATCTAAAACAAAAACAAAAAACAATTACGCAACTAAAAGAAAAACTATTCCTGTAACAGCACCTCGATGCCCACGGGCTGTGTGAGTGCTTTAGAAATGCAAAATAAATACTCAAAAATGTAGTGAAGCCTGTGGATGTGGTGTCCCATAGAAGGTGATGGATCACACTGTCCCTGGAGCTTCCTCATGTAGAGTTTAGGGGCTGAATAGTAGAGTGGCACCAACATGGAAGACACCTTTACTGAGCTAAACGCCTCAAATGTCTCATGAGTGGCAAAAATGTCTTCATGGTCGATAGGACTAATGAGCAAGGCTATTTGGGTGATCTCTCTCCTTGGTCCGAAAAGGGCATGTTAAGCAAAACATGTGGCCTCTCCCTTCAAATCTCGGGAGCACAATTGTCTATTAAGTGGAAGTTTGTGCCTTCTGCTCTCGCCCATAGAGCTCTAAAAATGAATGAAAGATAAAGCAGAGAATCTTGCGAATCATATGCAGAACATATGATGCTGTTTCATCACAAGTTGTCAATGATAAAAATAAAGTAAAAATTAAAAAATAAAGACTGTGTTGGCTAGAAATGAAGCTACAAAGGAGTTTGAGCAGTATGGATTGAGATATACCTCCTTTGGAAAATATAATGGATCCCACACAAGAGAGGACAGGACTCACCGGGAAAATTCACAGATACTGAGTTATCTCCACTCTTCTTGACTCACATGCATAAAACATGCATACTCATATGTTTACCCCACTGTGTATCGTCACACAGTTGCATGGGGCCAATTTGTATGCTTGACTTTCAAAGCCTTTATAAGGGGAATAATTACGAAAGATCCAATCTGAAAGACACATGGGATCTTGCTGAATCCAAAATGTCAGGACAGTTCTTTTCTTTGGCTTAACAGTGTCTCTCCATTCGCTGAGAGATCCACTCAAGGTGCTTCTTGGTTACCTTTGACTCTAGGGCCTTCATGTCGCTATAAAGTCCTTCCCAGTTTTTAGTTCAATAAAGGGTTTTGTGACCAGTGTTCAATCCTTCTGGGGGTTGCAGGATTCAGGGTTACCAAAAATCCTCTTCCAGTCACTCTCTAATTGTTGTCTTTCCAGTGTCCGGTACACCAAGAATCACTCAAGTAAGCAGCCTTGGCAACAGACAGCTTGGCAGGAGGAACCCGAGTAGGGACCTGGAGAATATTAATCTTTTAAGATCTGCATTACCCAGTGTCCATCCTGCCTTGATTCTACTATCTAGTCTTAATATGGCCTCCCTGGTCGACTCTTTTTCCTATTCCCACTAGGTGGTCCTGCCTATGGGTACCAGTTCCCCTGGGACCGTCCTGTCTTGCTCGCCATCTTCTTTTCAAAGTGGCCTTCACCGTCTGATCTTCCCACCCCCTCCACTTCTGTACTCTCGTCACTTCCTTGTGTGAGTCCTTCCTTCTTCTCTCCTGATAACACAACTTGTCTTACACCATTGCCACCTTTTGATATTACCACCTGCATACTACCATCCACTTGTGTTCCATGCTACCAGCTCTTTCCAATGGGATTATCATTTTCACCTACTTGTACCACCTTTGTCTCTTGTTTTTTCCACTTCTTCTTCCTCTGTAACATTTCTGACAAATGATGTTACCTCATCCTCAATGCCACTTCTGTCCCCCAATCTTAGTGCCTTTTATTGCACACATATTCATTCCACGTTCATCTGACTGTCACCCTCTCCACCTGCATCGCATCCTTGATCTTAAAACCTCCTCCTGAGTACCACACTCTCCTGATGTCATCTCCTACAAACATAGTCTTACCACCTTCTCCTTGACACCACCCTCTAACCCTGTTGCTGTTACCCCTAAAGCTGCCCTGATATTACCACCTCCTCCTTCAAGCTCTTACACCTCACCACATCCTCTTGATCTTCACTGATTTCATTTATGCTCACCCCTCCATCCCTCCATCCTCTGCTTTCTCCATCACTTACCAGATCCCAGCCACTGCCAAACTAGAGTTTCCTTCTCCTCCAATCAAACTGGCTTACTCTGGAGTAGGCTTCATATACCGCTTCCTCCTCGAAAGTTCAACTTCTTTTAAGGGTGTGCACCTCTGTCTTGTGATTGGGACTGGCTGGGATTGGCTGCTGTTCCCCCTGGAACCGTGCCTTAATATGGGATGTAGGGGCTGGACCAAGCGCTCTTGGTCTGTCCACCCTCTTGCATTATATTCTCCCCTTACTAACCCTCGCTGTTGCTGCTCGGTAGGGCCTTTATCTCCTGTCCCTAGTCATGTGAAAGCTATGCTGTGGAAATGCGTAGTAACCTTTTACACCCTTCTGAACGTGTGGAGAATAATAAGACACTGTGAATGTGTACGTTTCTGTCTCTGGTAAGGTAATGATCTTCAGGAGATCAACTGTCTATCCTCCATCAGAGAACTGTGAACCTGCAACCCTGTAGCAGGTGTGGCCATCCAGCACTGAGCAAGCATCCTGTCTGTACTTTGAATGACTCCTGATCCTGAGATTGGTAACTTTGTTTGAGTGCAAATGTTATAAAGGCTACAATATTGAAACTGACTGGGTGTTCACAGCAAATTGTTTGATTTTCCTCATTAGCTATTTGGATGGGTTCAGGGAGACTTTGGGGCTGGCCATGATGTAGTGGGTTAACTGTAACTGTATTTCATGGCCCTGGAATTGCACTGGTGAGGGTCAACGCTACCATGACTGTTTAGCCCTAACTTAATAGTGGGCTGGAGAGGGCCCTATGTCTTCCTTGCCCCGTGAGGAAGAGCAATTCAGGGTGAACATGGGCTCCTTCCTGTATATGGCATACCGTTCCAGGATAAAATACATTCACTGCTTGGGGTGGCATCTAGTACCCTGAGTTTCTCCATTGGGGGTCCCCAGAACTGAGTAGAGGAATCCTCGATGCACAGCCATATATAAACACACACAGACACATAGGGCCTCATTACGAGGTTGCCGGGCCTACCGGCAACCACAGCTTACCGTTTCCACCACCCAATAGTCCTGTAATACCAGGATATTATGGGCAGCGGTGGACGGTAAGTTCCCATTTGCATGGAGTCCCGTAGGACTCCATGCGAATGGGAACACTGAAGCACCGGCACCATTACTAATGGTACAGGTGCTTCTGTGAATTATCTGCAGGTAGGGGCCTGAACTACTGGCAGGTCAGGCCTGCCGGTAGTTCACAGCCCCTACCGGTAAACTTGGAGTGAGCCGGTCCGGAAAATGTGCCAGTAACACTGTTAGCAGCACCTTATTTCTGGACTGGCTCACTTGTAATGAGGGTCATAGACTCCCAACCGCACACATACACACACACTACCTATTACAATTTATGAATATTGAGAATGAAAGGGTTAAGGTTTAAACTACTAGTACACAGTCAGCATAACATAAAATAAAAGTGCCATTGCTGAAATCTTAATGTAGCCATTAGTTTTGTATTGTTGTCAATGGTTGAATAGAGCTGTGTGTTCTGTTTGTAAAGGGATGCTGTGTGTGTGCTTGTTTGTTCTTAGCATGTGCATGTTATTTATTGTTTGGTATGAAACCAAGGTTGTAGAATATAGTATGAGTATGTGTTGTTCTGTTTTACTCATCTTTTTATGTCTGGGTGAATGTTTTGAATGCATTTGCTCTAACGGTTTTTTTCAATTTGCCTAAGTTATAAGATTGTGTTTTTAGAATCTATGGTATTTTTGTTTTTACTTTGTTTTAAGTGGATACATATGTGCTGAATGTACTTGTTTACTTGTGAGGGTGAAAATAGGTTGTCTAACAAAGTTTTTTTAAACATTTCTTATGATGATTAGTAATAATATAAACCTTAACATTGGCATTGCCAATGTTAGTAGATTTCAAATTTGTTGCAGGTACTGACTTTGGCTTATGGGAAACATCAAGCAATGCCTGGCTATTTTAGAGAGTACTGTCTAATTTGAGCTTGTTTTATGTTGTGAGAACTGTTTCGAATCCAAAGGTCTTGAAGACATGGATATGTTTTATCCGTGTTTTGCGTATTTTCTTACTGTGTGCCTACTGGTTGTAAATGTAACACTTATATGCAGTTTGTAGAACATACAGCAGAAAAGGTTGGATTATTTGTGATACAGTGATGTTGTACTTGTTAAAACTGCAGCTAATACAGATAGTTTATGTTTATTATTTTAATAAGTTTGTGTTTGTGATTGAATGAAAAGGTGTATAGTTCTACAAGTATATATAAGCAAAGGTGAAGGTCGTGTAATGTGACCTGTCAGTATTTATGGCAATTTTGTATGTTTATACGTTTGTTTTTCATTGGTATGGTGTTATTATTAATACCTATACGACGGCGCACGTGGTCACTTCAGAGCACTTGTTTGATGTTATTCTTTCATTTGTGTTCTACTATAATTGATTACTTTAAAACAATTAAATATGTGTTGTGTTTGCACTTAAGTTGATTTGGAAGTGCAGATATATGACATGGATTCTGAGCAGGTTAGGGTAGTCATCTATGAGGTAGAGGTATTTCCGAAAGATTACTGTTGCTTATATTGTGTTGTTTATTTTGCATGACTAATGGCTAAAAGTATATTTTCAGTATTTTATTATGTTTTCATGGAATGCGTATTTGTGTTCTATTGTAGTTGTATTGATTATGAATTTGCTTTGGGTTCAATCAAATTTTCAATTGTATGGACTTTTATTGTAGGCCATGCATCAGCCAGTGGTTTTCGGATGAGGGAATAATAATATAATATTATCTGATGTGCTGTCATTCATTATGCCATTTGTGTGGTTCTGCATACCATGTTTTGGGTTTGCGCGTGAAACTGTTGTATCAGGTTGTGTACTTTTGTGTGTAAGTATGGTATCTACCTTTGTATGACTTTAAATAGTTGTTTTCATATGTTTTTCTATTATTGTATTTTGTTTGGGGTTTTACAATATCAGAGTTAATTACAACATCTGGATTCTGGATTCTGTGTGTGAAGCATTGCTTTTTACCTGAAAGAACAGTTTTAATGGAACTATTTGTGAATGAATTGTGTTACTTTTTTGTCATATGTCTTTAACCTAACATTGTTCATTATGATAGGTTTGATAGGGAAGATCACATGTTGCTGTCTTCAGGAGTACTTCATGTTGTTACGGACACTCTACATCTTTACTAGTGTGTTTTATTTTATTTTGACATGTCCTTTTAGTAGATAGACACATGGACTAATGCTTGTGGTGAGCAAGTTGGTTGTTTCATTCGTTTGGTTTTTTTGACAGACATATTCCCCTTCATGAATTTTTGTATGTTTTTGAATTGTTGTTGTTTTTATTGTTTTTTATATTTAATGTCGCTGTCATGAACATCCATAGAGTGCATGTATGGCTCCCAAGGGTAACAGGGTCTTTGTACCCAGGTGACAGTGATATTCCTTTTCTTCTGTAGGTTTGGTCTTCAGCCTATCGTATGGTCTTGCCTGAATCTAGGACATGTTTAAGCAAATAAACATGTATTGACAGAATACGTTGAGAGACGGCTGAGGAGTTGTCTCTGGATTGTAAACACTTTTCTAACAGTATACATGGATTAGTTCAGTTCAGCTAACAATTGCATTGCAGTAAACAACCAAAAGGTTATTCTTGGGAACTTTGATTTTGCAAACTTTATTGTTACTTTTGACTTTTTCCTTACATTGATGTTTCCTTTGTGATTTCCTGTCCTTAAGTATCAAGGAGGGTGGTGACAGTGGGCAAAGGTGTGTGTGTGTGCTTGTGTGTGTTTTATTATTTATTGGGCGTTCCCAAATTACTGTGTGCATCAAAGAGTCTTTCCCTTATTTAATTTTGTGCCTCCAACACAATATGGCAAGAGTGTTCAGGTTTGGCCAGTTCAGCTTCATGCCAAATAGGAAGAATTTTCATGAACTAAAACAAATGTTAGAGAGGTTAAAACATTCTAATGTTCCTATGTAAAGTATCATGTATCCTGAACCCTAGAGTTTTAACTTTAAAATGTATCTACTCTCTCTATATATATGTTCAGTAACAATATTTTAAAAATGATTTAAAAGTTACCTGTGCTAGTGTACCATTAACTAATCAAGTCTAGTGATGAAAGAAGCTCCCACTTAAATTCATTCAAGTAACACAAAAGATATACCTACACATAGTAGGATTGTCACAGCACTCCACCCACAACTTTGATGTTGTTCAAAATATTGAAACTTTGAAGGATAGCTGTTTCTTTACTCTGGTACAGGAGGGGCCAGTCGCCTAAGCCCTTCCCAAGCTAAATCTTACAGAGCAACCAGGTGAAGTATTTCAGGTTAGACTCTGAGGATCTTTTGTCAGTATCTGTAAATGCTCAATGACAGTGGGTGTGGTTCCTGCCTCACTTACAAAATTCCTGAGGACCTATGTTCAAGAAACCTATACTACATCCTGAGACCCTGAATAATTATCACCCCATTACTGTTATTCCTCCTATTCCTAAATTATGGGGCTCAGGGTTGAATGGGAAATAGAATTCTGCCTAAACCCATGCAATCAGAGTTTGAACTCTGGCACAGCACAGAATTGTCTGCTGGAAGATTGGGATGACCTATTGACTATGGCAAACTTTGGGGTGGCATCATTACTGGTGGATGCATGCTCAGTATTCAACACAATATACTTTTCCATTTTGCTCTTTTGATTGTTGCCAGACAGGGGCATAGACCAAAGTACACTCATTTGTTTGTATCCATTCTGGGAGAATGCACCACAGTATTCAAGCTGATTGGCCATGTGTCCAGTTGGCATATTTCATGTTACCATATCTCTTCACTTTGACACCCACATGCACCTGTCTATGGATGGCCAGTCAGGAGGTTTGGAGGGACAATCCAGTCTTAAGTGCTTGCAGGACTGGATGTGGTACATTTGACTCTGTGTAATGCTGGTGAAACCAAGATTATTTTCTTTGGGGCAGTGATTCCCAGACAGACACTCACATGTGCTAATCTCCACGACGAATTGCCTAGTAATATCAAGCAGTCGACTAAAGTGAACATTCTGGAAGTCCTGACAGACTGCGAAATTACTATATATACCCAAGTACAGGCAGCAGTCAAGTCTGCCTTTTTTCAACATCACGGGAGAATTTCGGCTCTACATAATATTGTTAAATCTGCTAGAGTTGTGGGCGACATACACAACAAACCAATAGGTGGACTTTTTCCACACCGCCTACAAGAAGCTTTCAGGACCAGATGCTTAAATCCACCTAAGCTGTAGGTGGGAGCAAACCTTTGCCTATGATAAATGAATTGAAATGTTTGTATTAAGGTCTTCCATATACCTTTACCCCCAAAAGGACCAACGGCATGACATGTTCCAAAGACATATATATATATATATATATATATATATATATATATATACATATATATATATATATATATATATATATATATATATATATATATATATATATGGTCTATATATATATATATACATTTTGCAAACGTTTGTGAAACTGTGTTGATTGGTGACAAAGTTATACACATCTGAAACAGTACACAATTATAGATAAATTATAGGTAAATCAAATCGTTGTTTATAGGTCATTATGGTTCCATCACAAGCCAACATTAACTCCAAGTGCAACTGTGTGTTAGAAGGCAAGCAATATAAATATATAAATGTGAGATATTACAATTTGTGGTCTTCTATTAGAAGCAGTGGAAGCCCACACAATGGCACATTTGTTAAATCAAACTTATAAACCATGTACAAGATGGATTACAAAAGGTCACTAAATCCAACCACTCTCTGGTATGGTTATTCTTGTGGTCACGTTTCTAAAAGTAAAACATACCAAATGTTTATGAGTTAATGTTGGAAGCCCGTTCACTATAATAAAACACATGTTAACTATCTTTTTAAACATGTTGTCCAAGGAAGGATAAACTGAATTCTGCATATGACGTACACATTCCGCCATATATTAGTTCTATACTGGCATGTCAAACTACTTTATCAGATGGCATGGCGGTTTGATTTGTGGTACAACGTTCTCCAAAGTAAAATCTGCTGATTGGAATTTTGTAAGCATTCCCTTTAAGAAACATCTCCTAAACAATGGTCAATAAAGAATCATATACAGGGCCCGAGTCATGGAATTCTTGCACGAATCAAAGTGACTTTGCACTGCTGAAAAGTGACTTTGCACTGCCAACATAAACACTGAATCATGGAACTGTGCAAAGTGTATTTCTGCTGTGCATAGTCAGTGCAAGTGGTCATTTGTACAGTACAATACGACTTTGCACTGACTTTTGCACTGCACAAGTACACTCTGCACAGTTACATTAATCAGGGTTTGTGTCGGCAGTGCAAAGTCCCTTTGAACCATGCAAGAATTCCATGAATCGATCCCACATTGTTCAAAACACAATCAGAGGACATGTAAAGGTGTGGGTTTTGAACATCATTGTGTCAGAATTTAACAATGTAAATAATATGAGTAACAATGAAGTGTGAACAACAACCGCTTCAGTATTTCATTAACCAAAACAATCATTTTTCTCAGGCCACCTGCCTTAAAATATTCAAGTTCAAAAACATTTCTAACACCAAATATAGTTATGCTAAGTTGCGCATTCCATCTTATTTTTATAGGAGTGAATTTGTATCACCCCGATGAAGAACGGGCACATCTTAGACAACATGCAAGCTGAATGTCCCACGTGACTATTATGTGAACCTCTGCTGTCTTATTAAATACATTTTACATCACCAGCTGAGGCATGAAGACTGCAGCTTACACATCATGCTTTAGAGGACGATAACATGTGTTTCATCTTTGCACCATATGAAATGACATCATCAAGAAGGTTAAAACCTATCTTTAAGCTCCAGTTTCCCAGGGACATTTATTAATTTATTTATAATCTATATAGTGCGGCCACTGACCCAGAGGCTTAAGGTGCTAGACATAAAGAACAGACAGTAGAGAGACTAGCATACTAACACAGCAGAGTGTCAGATGGATCCAGAGACTGAGAGGTGCTATTAGTTAAACAGAAGGGTCTTCAGTCCTTTTCTGTATACCCTGATGGAAGATTCTTCTCTCAGGTGGATGGGAAGTCCATTCCAAAAGGCTGGCACTACCGAGAAAAAGGCTACATTTTAAGCCTCTGTCAGCCGACAGACAGGAGTATTTAATGAGGAGTAGTTGTTAGATCTGAAGCTATATTTTCTAGCTTTTGGAGCCAGATTGTCCTTAAGATAGGATGGACCACAGATTTCCAAGCAATTAAAGGTGATCAACATTAACAGAAAGGAGATTCTCTCCTTGATTGGAAGCCAATGTAGATGTCTTCTTGCGTCAGAAATATGGTCCCTTCTATTTCGGCCCACAACGACTCTGACTGAATTATTCTGCATCACTTGGAGTTTATTAATCTGGCAGTTAGGTAGACCAATCAGGGGGCTGCTACAATAGTCAATTCTAGAGCTAATTAATGCGCACGCTAAATCTTCCCTACTTATCCTAGAAGGGGAAAGGTCATGCATGAGACAGAAGTTTAATATAGTTGGCTGAGGATGCAACTAGACTGCTGACCTGTGCCTTCATATTCACACTACTGCCTAGATAGACCCCCAATGTCTTAACATTCTTTTTAGTTTCAATAATGCAGCCACCAATCAAGAATTGGGTAAACTGTACCTCCAGCTTACAAATGTTCTTTTCTGTTCCTACAAGCATCAGCTCCGTCTTGCTCGTATTGAGCGAAAGACTGTTAGCACCCATCCAATTTTGGATAAGGCAGTACATCCCATTGAAGTTTGCTTCATCTTCAGAAAAGACGGCAGTGATTGGGATAACACATTGAGTGTCATCAGCGTAATTAGTTAACTCAATACCGTTGAGATCCAGAAAGCCCAAGAATGGCACAGTAAAACTATTATAGAAGATAGGGGAGAGACAAGCTCCCTGAGGGACTCCTTGTACCAACTCTAGAGGATTAGAATCCGCTAAGTCACTGCTCACCCTCCAGTGTCGTCCCCCAAGGAAAGATTTAACCCACCGTGCTGCCGAGGGCATGACACCTGCTACCTCCTCCAACCTGGCGACCAAAGCCTCACGGTCCACCAAGTCGAAGGCGGCAGACAGGTCCAGCAACATCAGCATGCTTTTATTTTACTGGTCCATATGCCGGTGGAGTCTAAATTTTAAATCCAGCAAAGCTGTCTCTGTGCCGTGCTTTTCTCCAAAACCAGATTGCCTCTGGTTCAGGATGTCGACAGTTCACAGGTGGTCAAGCATTTGTGTATATGCCAACCTGTCCAAAATCTTCAACAATAACAGGGAATTAGAAATAGGTCTATTGTTTAAAGGGTCAATGGGTGAGAGATTGGGCTTCTTTAAAAGCGGTGTGACCCATGATTGCTTGACACAAGCTGGCACATAACAGTCTCTCAAAGACGCATTCACAAACCTGCAAAGCATGGCAATCAAAGCAGTAGAGCATGCTTTAATAGTTAACGCCAGACAAATGTCCCACATACAGTTATACAGATTAATTTTCTCTATAATCATTGTGAGATTGGCTTCACATATAGGTTTGAAGGAGAAAAGATCTTCTGATTTCCAACTCTCAGGTATTGGATTGGTAACAATGGGCACAATTCTAGCTGTAGTTTTATTTGCTAGCATAATTCCAGCTTTAATCTTGTTCAGTTTGGTATCCATAGCCTCTTGAATCAGGTTACACCAGTTCCCTGGTGATTGTGGCCATATTGTAGTTTTTTTGCTGATTCCAACTCCTTACACATTTTAAAAAGCTCCTTGCTTTGGTATTGTGCTTTGGATATGTGATCATCACGGTAGGCTCTCTTGGCCATACTGTTGGCCTTTTTTATAATTCATGACATACAATAGAACAGTTTAACTTCACAATCAGTTTACTATATAGACAATTACCTTCCTACTTTGAAATAGAATACACATACCCATAACAGATGAGTGCATGGGTTGGACAGCATGTACTACTTGATAACTATAATTAATAACAAAACAACGTAGTGCTGTACAGAGGCCCAGCATGAGTTTCCGGCCATACTCATGATAAGAAGTGATAGACTTTCATGGAAGCCTACTTGACCTAACAAATGTAAGAAAGATCTTATAGAGTGGTGTGCATCTGCCCATTTCTGGCTAAGAAACATTTCAGCAGTATGCCATTATTCATGCCATTTATCTTCAAGACAAGTGAAGTGACTGCTACACCACAGTAGATACTTGCCTTCTGGTTTCATGCTTAATAAAATAATTTAAGTTTCATGTATACTTCACCCACTTCACTGTGTTGTTAAATGTAAAATTCCAAATGCAGAACCAGGTGCAGGTTCAGGTGGGGGATGTTTTAAAATACGTCAGTGAAATTCTCAACAATTACATCACATTATATGCTTTTATTGCCCATCCCCTTGCAAAAACTCCCTGCAGCCTTTAATCATTTTTCTCCATCTCTTTTGTCATTTCCACCCCAGCTGCACCACGCAAGACATAATTAGAGATAGAAGGAGAGACAAAGAGGAACACATGCAGAGGGAAATGTAGACAAGACGGATGAGGTGATACAGATGACGACAAGAGAGGCTTTGACTGACGAAGGGGCTGCAACTAACAGAGTGGCAGACTGACTAGGGTAAAGGAAAAAAAACAAGGATGAAGAACGAGGATGAAAAACAAGAATGAAGGTTTAGAATGAAGCAGAAGACCTGGAAATAAACACTAGCATGAAGAATGACAATGATGAATCTGAACATCTAGATTGAAGACTGGGCCAAATGCCTAAAATGAAGAAGAACAAGAAGGGCTAGGCCATCAAGTGGAGAGGGGGGACAAGAACGTTTATTATTTAAAATTAAAAGGACCATGCAGCACCAACTCAGACCTGAGTACGTGGGAGGAACAGATACAGCAGAGACAGAGATGAGTCGGCGGCACACATAGAAGTGTGTCGCTGAAAGGTAAGTAGGGAGAGGAGGGGGATGCAGGTTAAGGCTGCGAGCCAGAGTGATCAATGTGATCACTGTGCTTGCTGTAATGGAAGTTGGCTTTTTGAAAGTCGAAATTATGGGTGGCGCAGTGATCACATACAAGCATTATGATGAAGATGAACAACTATGATAAAGAACTGGGATGAGGATGAAAGACTAGGATGAAGTAAAAGGAGTAGGATGAAGGACTGAGATGAAAGAGGAGGGCTCGGATGATGGATTAGGATGATGAAGAAGGATGAGGCTGATGAGGATGGAAGATGTCTGCACCATGTGTTGTAAACCCAAGGGCTGGGCTAGGAAGAAAGAGAAGAACTGGGAAGAAGTAAAATGATACAGATGAAGTAGGAAAACTATGACTACATGCTAAAAGTCAAGGACGACTAAGAAAGACTATGCTGATGAGGAGGACTCAGATGAATGAGAAGGACTAGGGTAAAGGATGAAGGTAAAAGGAAAAGGAATAGGACGAGGGACTAGGAAAAAGGAGATGGGACCTGGGTGAAAGGCTAGATTAAAGGAGAAGGACTTTAATAAAGGACAATGACTAAGATGAAAGAGAAGGACAGGCCTATGGACTAGGATGATGGAGAAAGACTAGGACAAAATGGGAGGACTAGATGAAGTGGAAGGACTGGAAAGATTTTGCATGACATATGAAGGAAAAGGAAAAGGATTAAGATGAAGGAACAAGGAGATGTACTACTCTGAAATTAAAGAAGGACTAGCCTAAAAGATTAGAAATGAAAAAAGGGTGAGGGCAAAGGAGAAGGAGAAGGACTAGTGCACAGGAGATGGACTAGGTTGAAAAAAAAAGGACTAGGATTAAGGAGACAAAGGACTAGGGTGGAGAACTAGGATGGTGGAGATGCACAAAACTAAGGAGTAGGATAAAGGTGGAGGAGAAGAAGCAAGACTAAAACAACAGACTAAGATGAACACATACTAAGATGGCAGGCATGAGTAAAGGACATGAAGGAGATGGACAGGGACAAAGAACATCAACTTGGATAAAGGCAAAAAGGATTAGAATAAAGGGGACGGACTAGAACAAATGAGAACAACTAAGATTAAGGACTAGGATGAATAATGAAGAACACAGTTAAAGAATGAAGGACTTCAATGACGGAATATAATCTTAAGAAGCACTATGGTGAAAGACTGGTATTAGCCTACTTGTTCAAAAAACATTGTCCTGGGTGTTAGTTTTAGCAGTGCAGGTGGTGGAGAGAGTTATGGTTGCTAAGTTTACCATAAATGGCAAATTTCTTCAGTTTTACTTGTAACCATAACGTCCCTTTAACAAAGATTTTTCATTTAATTTCATAAGGTTTTATTAGTGCAACTTTACCATAACGCCCCTTTAACCAAGTGTTTTTAATGAATTTCATAGGTTTTTAGTAGTGCAACTTAACCATAAAATCCCCTTAACAAAGTTTTTCAGGGAAAAGTATAGGTTTTTATTGGTGCAACATAACCATAACGTCTCTTTAACAAAGTTATTTCAGAGAATTCCATGGGGCTTGTACAAGTGCATGCTATGTAGCAACATTTTTGTCCAATTTACAACATTTCACCTTACATCTCTACCATTTCCCAGCTTCTAGCATCATTGTTAACACTTCTCTACTTTTTCCACTGTTTTTGCTTCCGTCAACATCCGCAAACATCTGACGTCATTGTGGACCTTCCAGACAGTGCCATGTGACCATGCGCTCGGACACGGCATGATGACGTGTTCATGAACCCATTTGCACTTCACGTTCGGGTCCTTGCTTCGAGGACAGTCCGGAACTGCATTTTCTACTGATCTAGGAACTTTCAATCTCAAAATTTACCCTTGCACAGATCCTACACCTATTCTTACTCATTCACCATTAACAATCTAGTATAAAGCACATACTTGGAAGAATAGTAGCAAAACTGCTATTTATCTTAAAAATAGCATCATCTATTGCCATCCCTCCTCCCCAAGAGCCACCACCAGCTGGAGGACCCACACAACAAAAAGATCGCAGTATTTCCAAAGACAATGAAGAGGACGAAAAAGTTAAAGTAGAGGATGTGCCTACCTCTAGCACCCAGAGAGAATCATGGGTGTGGCAGTCCTTTACCACTTTTGGCAATGTACCAAAGGATAAATCTACAACAGTGAAATGCACTGGGTGCAAGGTTGTACTCAGTCACGGACTACCTGGACATTACTCCTACGGGACCACCTCCATGCGCCGCCACACCAAATCCAACTACCGCAATGCTCTCAGAAAGATTGTTCCTTTCTTAGCAAGCAGTAGGCTGTCTTCCTCCACATCATCTTCCTCAACCAATACTGTAACCACACAGCCTTCTTCTGTGGGACATAAAATCCCACCAGCTACCTTTCAAGCAATAAAATAGGCTATTGATCCATATCTCTTGAAGACAACAGTCATCTGTACATACTGCAACACCCCACTCTGCAGGGGGAAGCAATTTTGACATGCGTTTGAAGTTGTAATGAATGAGCATGAGAAACACTGCCCACTACCTTAGAAGTAACCTACGCGCAACATTTCCGCTGTCCACCTGCCCCTCCATATTAGTGCTTGGTGCCTCTTCCCTTGTTTCCCTCCTCACCTTACATTCTAAGCTCTCCTGCAAACATTTTCTTAACAACAAAAGAAAGGTTCCTTTAGAAACACCTTTCACAGTTAAAAATCAAACTAAAAAAACAAATCGTATAGACTCCATCTACTTTACATTTCTCAGTAAAGCACATAGACTCAATACGTTTTCCCAAAAATTCCATTCGCATTTTGTGTTATGCTAATGGAAATAATGTGACGTTTATCCCCCATTCCAGGGACCGGAACATGGGATAACAGCCCGGTAGCCCAAGTTATCAGCCAAAGCGAAGTGTGTCTGTGTGCACCCTGATGCCTGTGGGCTTTGGCGTGTTATAAATAAATAAATAAACAAATAAATAACAACGGGTCCGGACCATTATCCTCCTTTGCAGCTCCTGCAATGGGGGATAAGGGCCATTAGCACCCCGGGTTCCCAAAGCGGGAACCTGGGGTGCTAGAAAATAGGTCTTTCTTCCTACAGCGGGATGCCGTAGGCATCCCGCTGTAGGAAGGAAAATCCTTTTCCAAGATGGCCACCATGGAAAGAGAAGGTGGGGCTCCGTACAAAGGAAGGATAGCTCAGGGACAATGTGCTCACCTTGGAAGCAAGAAGACATGGAGCAACACAGTTTTGATCCCTGGTCTGCGCTTAGAAACCTCTGGGTATTAAGCGCGTTATAAATAACCTATCCTAGTATATCATATTATTATTCCCTTTCCATGGCAGCCTGCAGCAGGTAAAGTTAGAACCCTATGACCATATTACCAGGGGCACATTTGTTTTCCCTTTCAAACCTATCCTACTTTCGAATAACTTTACCAGATAGGTGGACATGGCCACTTTAACACAATTTTTTATCTCTTGTTGTCATGGCCAGTAGCCAGATTGCGCGGGTCATGACCTTATACCATGACCTGAACCATCTGGCCATTTTCCATGACCACAAGCTATACCTCAGTCACCAAAGGTATATCACACTTTTTTGTAGCTACATTATGACACTTGTCAAACAATTAAACACAGGCACATTTGCAAAACCATGCTTTAAGGTCCTTGCCAATGTTCCTCACATGAGTTTACTTGATATCCGTTTTATTTTTTAGTCATATCACTTAGCCCCCGCTTCACAAAATTCATTCAGTCTTTACACAAACATTGAAGGTTGGGTCTATAATCATTCTGAAAATGTTTGTCCACATTCGACAAATAGCAACAAAGTTATAAGCCACTTAAAAATGTTGAGACCCCACTCTGATTTAGCCCCCTCTTGAGAAAATCACACGAAACTTTACAAAAACATTTATATCTAGGTTTAAAATTGTTCTGCGAACCTTTGTGAAGATTTGTCAAATGGCACCACATTTATAAGCCTTTACAATATTTGGGACCCCCTCTCTAAATGTGTTCCCCGTTGACAAAACAGCTCTACGCTTTCCGAAAGCATTCAGAATCAAGTCTAGAATTAAATTCCAAAATTTCATGCAGTTTCATTGAGTGGCACCAAAGATATAAGCCATCCAAGAACTGCTTTCCACCAACTCTGTAATGCAGAAATAGGCATAGCTGTCCCCGAACATCTGAAGTGTTCCTGAACATCACAGGACTGCCCCGAACATCCCGACTGTTTGTGGACTTTTTGGGGGTGAAAACACCTGTTTCTTGGCTTCTTACGGCCATATCCCATCCCATCCTTATCAACCCTCAACTCCCCATAGATAGTTTGATAAGTTTGACAAGTGAAATGTTGTGTTTTTTATATGCTTCTAACGCGGTTTCCACGGACACTGGTGGATGTCTGCAAATCCAACATGGCGGGTATTTCCAAAAATCTGACGCACTTCACGCTTTTCACCATCCAATCAGTGGGTGCGTCTGATGTCCACCGACATTACGGCACCCTCTCGGCCAATCATATGCCTGTCCGCGGACCAAACAGGGAAATGGGTCCGCAGACCGAACCCACATATCACTTATATTTTTGAACCTACTTTTTGGTCATTTTTTTAAAAAACTACTGGATGGATTTACACCAAATTTACAAAAGCACACTTTCGGGAACAAGCCTCCGATCCTGGCGCAAATCTGGTGAAAATCCGTCCAGCGGTTTGGGATATAGGCGTGAGCAAACATGTTTTCCATTATGTCTATGGAAAAAATATGTGGGACTGGGCCATATACTTTTTTTGCAATGTTTGATAAGAATTCGTCCAGGGGGAGCGAAGTTATATGCCACCCAAAAAGTGCTCTTCGTATGAATTGATCAAAATAACCATAACTACTCGGCCGCTACCGCAGGCCGTGATATTACATGGCCACAGTAGTGGCCATGTAGTTATGGTTAAGTTGCTGTTTCCATAGGAATAGCACTTTTTGGGTGGCTTATAACTTCCCTCTCCCTGGACGGATCCTCACCAAACTTTGCAAAAAAAGTATTTGGGTCACTCTGAATTGTTTTGCAAAGTTTGGTGAGGATTTTTCCAGGGGGGGGCAAAGTTATAGGGGGGGGCCCAAAACTTTTTTTTTTCCCATAGACTGAATGGGAAAAAAATTTTGCTCGCGCCTACAGCCCAAACCGCTGGACAGATTTCCACCAAATTTGGACCAGGAGCAGCGGCTTGGTCCCGAAAGCGTGCTTTTGCAAATTTGGTGAAAATCCGTCCAGTAGTTTTTTAAAAAATGACCAAAAAGTAGGTAAAAAAAAATTAGTGATATCTGTGTTCGGTTCGCGGACACACTTCCCTGTTCGCTCCGCGGACAGTGTCCTGATTGGCCAATCGTCTTGCGTGATGTTCGCGGACATGCAACGTGTTCGCTGATTGGACGGCGTGGAGCGTGAAGCGCGTCAGATTTTTCGGTAGCGCCCGCCATCTTGGATTCGCGGACGTCCGCGGACAGCGCGGTGAAACTTTGTTCAAAATGTGTATTTAGTAGAGTGTGTTGGTGTGTAGGAGTGTTTGGGGAGGGTGGGAGTGTATGAGATAGGATGAAAGTTGTGTTTTTTATGTGTTAGACGTTCTTTTTGTGTTCAATTTGTTTGCAGACATCACAGGTGTTCTGAAATGTTCTAAATGTACTGACTGGGGGGTGTTCTAAGGACTCAATATGTGTCTGTTTTGATCGCAAGCAAAGTGAAACTGTTCTAAGAACACTCGCGGTGTCCGGGGAGTGTTCGTAGGGGTTGTCCTGAGGACGCTGTCCGTATTGTTCTCTGTCAAGTTGAATGTGTTCTAAGAACACCCGCGGTGTCCTGAAATGTTCGCAAAAAAACAAAATGGGGGTGTTCTGAAGACGTTTTTGAGAACACTCCCGGTGTCCTGAAATGTTCGTAGGGGGTGTCCTGAGGACGCTGTCCGTATTGTTCTCTGTCAAGTTGAATGTGTTCTAAGAACACCCACGGTGTCCTGAAATGTTCGCAAATAAACAAAATGGGGGTGTTCTGAAGACGCTTCTAAGAACACTTGCGGTGTCCGGGGAGTGTTCGTAGGGGGTGTCCTGAGGACGCTGTCCGTATTGTTCTCTGTCAAGTTGAATGTGTCCTAAGAACACTTGCGCTTCTAAGAACCCTCCCGGTGTCCTGGAATGGTGTCCTGGAATGTTCGTAGGGGGTGTCCTAAGGACGCTGTCCGTATTGTTCTCTGTCAAGTTGAATGTGTTCTAAGAACACCCGCGGAATCCTGAAATGTTCGCAAATAAACAAAATGGGGGTGTTCTGCAGACGCTTCTAAGAACACTCGCGGTGTCCGGGGAGTGTTCGTAGGGGGTGTGCTGAGGACGCTGTCCGTATTGTTCTCTGTCAAGTTGAATGTGTCCTAGGAACACTCGCGGTGTCCTGAAATGTTCGCAAATAAACAAGATGGTGGTGTTCTGAAGACGCTTGTAAGAACACTCGCGGTGTCCGGGGAGTGTTCGTAGGAGGTGTCCTGAGGACGCTGTCCGTATTGTTCTCTGTCAAGTTGAATGTGTTCTAAGAACACCCGCGGTGTCCTGAAATGTTCGCAAAAAAACAAAATGGGGGTGTTCTGAAGACGTTTTTGAGAACACTCCCGGTGTCCTGAAATGTTCGTAGGGGCTGTCCTGAGGACGCTGTCCGTATTGTTCTCTGTCAAATTGAATGTGTTCTAAGAACACCCGCGGTGTCCTGAAATGTTCGCAAATAAACAAAATGGGGGTGTTCTGAAGACGCTTCTAAGAACACTTGCGGTGTCCGGGGAGTGTTCGTAGGGGGTGTCCTGAGGACGCTGTCCGTATTGTTCTCTGTCAAGTTGAATGTGTCCTAAGAACACTTGCGGTGTCCTGAAATGTTCGCAAATAAACAAGATGGTGGTGTTCTGAAGACGCTTCTAAGAACCCTCCCGGTGTCCTGGAATGGTGTCCTGGAATGTTCGTAGGGGGTGTCCTGAGGACGCTGTCCGTATTGTTCTCTGTCAAGTTGAATGTGTTCTAAGAACACCCGCGGAGTCCTGAAATGTTCGCAAATAAACAAGATGGTGGTGTTCTGAAGACGCTTGTAAGAACACTCGCGGTGTCCGGGGAGTGTTCGTAGGAGGTGTCCTGAGGACGCTGTCCGTATTGTTCTCTGTCAAGTTGAATGTGTTCTAAGAACACCCGCGGTGTCCTGAAATGTTCGCAAAAAAACAAAATGGGGGTGTTCTGAAGACGTTTTTGAGAACACTCCCGGTGTCCTGAAATGTTCGTAGGGGCTGTCCTGAGGACGCTGTCCGTATTGTTCTCTGTCAAATTGAATGTGTTCTAAGAACACCCGCGGTGTCCTGAAATGTTCGCAAATAAACAAAATGGGGGTGTTCTGAAGACGCTTCTAAGAACACTTGCGGTGTCCGGGGAGTGTTCGTAGGGGGTGTCCTGAGGACGCTGTCCGTATTGTTCTCTGTCAAGTTGAATGTGTCCTAAGAACACTCGCGGTGTCCTGAAATGTTCGCAAATAAACAAGATGGTGGTGTTCTGAAGACGCTTCTAAGAACCCTCCCGGTGTCCTGGAATGGTGTCCTGGAATGTTCGTAGGGGGTGTCCTGAGGACGCTGTCCGTATTGTTCTCTGTCAAGTTGAATGTGTTCTAAGAACACCCGCGGAGTCCTGAAATGTTTGCAAATAAACAAAATGGGGGTGTTCTGCAGACGCTTCTAAGAACACTCGCGGTGTCCGGGGAGTGTTCGTAGGGGGTGTCCTGAGGACGCTGTCCGTATTGTTCTCTGTCAAGTTGAATGCGTCCTAAGAACACTCGCGGTGTCCTGAAATATTCGCAAATAAACAAGATGGTGGTGTTCTGAAGATGCTTCTAAGAACACTTGCGGTGTCCGCGGAGTGTTCGTAGGGGGTGTGCTGAGGACGCTGTCCGTATTGTACTCTGTCAAGTTGAATGTGTCCTAGGAACACTCGCGGTGTCCTGAAATGTTCACAAATAAACAAGATGGTGGTGTTCTGAAGAAGCTTCTAAGAACACTCGCGGTGTCCGGGGAGTGTTTGTAGGGGGTGTCCTGAGGACGCTGTCCATATTGTTCTCTGTCAAGTTGAATGTGTTCTAAGAACACCTGCGGTGTCCTGAAATGTTCGCAAATAAACAAAATGGGGGTGTTCTGAAGACGTTTTTGAGAACACTCCCGGTGTCCTGGAATGTTCGTAGGGGGTGTCCTTAGGACGCTGTCCGTATTGTTCGTTGTTAAGTTGAAAGTGTTCTAAGAACTATCGCTTTGTTCTGAAATGTTCGTAGGGGGTGTCCTGAAAACGGTGTCCGTATTGTTCAAAGTGTTCTAAGAACACTCACATTGTTCGCAGACATTAAAAGTTTCCCATGATCATAGTTGAAATGTTTGACTCTATGGATGTGATATGCTGCGGTGGTTGTTGCCAGGGCATAGAGTCTTGGGTGCATGGCCATTTGGCCATGCACCCAAGACTGTATGCCCTGGCAACAACCACCGCAGCATATCACACTCATATTTGCTTTTAACTTTGGGTGAAAAACAAATGTATGGTTCTCTGTCAAGTTGAATGTGTCCTAAGAACACTTGCGGTGTCCTGAAATGTTCGCAAATAAACAAGATGGTGGTGTTCTGAAGATGCTTCTAAGAACACTCGCGGTGTCCGGGGAGTGTTCGTAGGGGGTGTCCTGAGGACGCTGTCCGTATTGTTCCCTGTCAAGTGGAATGTGTCCTAAGAACACTTGCGGTGTCCTGAAATGTTCGCAAATAAACAAGATGGTGGTGTTCTGAAGAAGCTTCTAAGAACACTCCCGGTGTCCTGGAATGTTCGTAGGGGGTGTCCTGAAGACGCTGTCCGTATTATTCTCTGTCAAGTTGAATGTGTCCTAAGAACACTCGCGGTGTCCTGAAATGTTCGCAAATAAACAAGATGGTGGTGTTCTGAAGACGCTTGTAAGAACACTCGCGGTGTCCGGGGAGTGTTCGTAGGGGGTGTCCTGAGGACGCTGTCCGTATTGTTCTCTGTCAAGTTGAATGTGTTCTAAGAACACCCGCGGTGTCCTGAAATGTTCGCAAATAAACAAAATGGGGGTGTTCTGAAGATGTTTTTGAGAACACTCCCAGTGTCCTGGAATGTTCGTAGGGGGTGTCCTTAGGACGCTGTCCGTATTGTTCGTTGTTAAGTTGAAAGTGTTCTAAGAACACTCACATTGTTCGCGGACATTAAAAGTTTCCCATAGATCATAGTTGAAATGTTTGACTCTATGGATGTGATATGCTGCGGTGGCTGTTGCCAGGGCATACAGTCTTGGGTGCATGGCCAGTTGGCCATGCACCCAAGACTGTATGCCCTGACAACAACCGCCGCAGCATATCACATTCATATTTGCTTATAACTTTGGGTGAAAAACAAATGTATAAGGAACAAAGGTATTAGGTACTATGGATGTGATATGCTGCTATGGTTGTCCTTATTATTGTATACTTACTGTTTGGTCTAGTAATGGGAGTCCATGTTTTTCTTCTTCATTTCTGAGATAAAAGAAAATAGCATGTTAGTATTAGTATTTTGTAATGACTTATTACATTGTATAAGCAATATACTTTTATTTTTTTTCGACCCTCATATTTAGTAGAGTACAAATCAGAGTACTGTGCAATTTGCTCAGTTTCTGTATTTGTTGCTAAAATCATTGGGTCTGTGGGAGAAAAAAAAAATCCATGTTGGATTAAAAAAAACCCTTTTTCTGTTATGCTACAGTTTATTTGTTTGTTTGTTTTCAGTGTTCACTTGTTGGTTCTGGCTAATGCTTTATACTTTGGAGCAGTTAGATACCAATTGGCGTATTCTAACTGTCTATTTTTTTAATATATTTTAGTGGTTTTGATTTATCTATTTGGATATTGTTAAATTTTGGGACAGTTAGATACCAATTGGCGTATTCTAACTGTGTATTTTTTGGCCTAATTTAGTGGTATTTATTTATCTGATTAGTTGTTGTAGAATCTTTGAGCTGTTAGATAGCTTTTGGAGTATACTGACAGTTTATATTATTTTAACACAAATTTATAATTTTGGGACAGTTAGATAACAATTGACGTATTCTAACTGTGTATTTTTTGGTCTAATTTAGTGGTATTCATTTATCTGATTAGTTGTTGTAGAATCTTTGAGCAGTTAGATAGCTTTTGGAGTATTCTAACAGTTTATATTTTTTTAACACAAATTTACTTAAAGGTTTAAATACAGTTTATTTATCAAATTTTGGTTTTAAGAACATCAAATAAGCGTTTGTAAGATTTGCTGGTAATCTCTGCTTTAGAGTAATGGTACTATCATTATATTCAAACCATCCACATTTCTTTTTTATATATGCCGTGTAGTGCCCTGAATTGGTTGTGGCTCCTGCGTGGTAGATTATACCTATTGTTGTGAAGGTTTTCTTACCAAGTGATATTTGACTATGTGTGAATCCAGTCAGCTTGCAGTTGTTTTTGGTACCATCTGCATTGTAACGTAGAAGCATTAGTATTACGTATTTACTATGTGTTTGTATTACTAACGTGGAGCGATTCTCTGAATTGCAGGTGGAGCATAATCTACCATGGTTTGCATTTTGTACAAGTTGCTGAAATGGAATGGATTCACATATATATGAAGTGTTCATTGGGAATTTCTTCTTGTGTCACATTGTTGCACAGAGTGCATGTATGTTTCCACATGTATGAAATCTGGAAGATTTCCTTTATAGGTATGTTTTTGTTTTCCAGTACTTGTAGTAAGTACATTAAAAATTCTTGTGGATCTTCCTGTGAGTTCATAGTGAATTTCACCATTCCAGCACAGTAGTCCAATTCTTGTCTTATTCCATAAACACTATATGTGTTGTCAGGATTGTTTTTTGCGTTTCTATGAAGTACTAACATTTGCATACACAATGGGTCTCTAAAGTGTAAGTAAATGTTGTCAACAATTGGTGGTAATTGAAATAGAATATTCATTGCTACATTTGCATAGCAACTTACACCAACTATATTTGAGAATTTAAATGGTCCAGGTAGTTCTGTATCTAACTGCTTTTTTGGAGTTTGCCTTCCTTCTTTAAAGAAGTACCTGGTTTACTTTCTCTAATTGATTCTTTTTTGTTTGTGGCACTTGATGAAGTATTAGTTTCTTTTACTCTCTTTGGAGGATTTGCAGTGAGGTCCTGTTGCATTTCTGTTTGATTTAGTTTTCTTTTACAACGTTTTTGTTTTTGGGGAACAGAATATGTGTTTAGATGGGGAGTGTATAGTGAGCGAAGTCTATTATATTCTAAAATGCAAGGAATATCAGCGTTTACTTTACTTGCATCAAAGTTGATTAGAAATAGACTGTCAAGTGTACGTAAGCGTGATAGTGCTACTTAGCTCATGCCTTCTTTAAAGACTGTGTTACCAATATCTATCATTGCTTTGTCTAGGGTAAGACCTTGTGATTTATGAATCGTGACTGCGTATGCAAGAGTTAGAGAAATTGTTCTCTGCGTTCATACATATCTTTGAAGAGAAGGAATCTAGCTGTTGAGCGTCCTATCCGTTTTACTTCTGAAAGTTTGTCAAAGAGTATATTGACAAACTGAATTTTGTTGTCACGTGGGTATGTTTGAAAGCCAACAACTGTACCCAGTGCTCCATTAACTAGTTCTTGGTCCACGTCAAGGTTACGTTTAAGCATTACTCTGCAATTTAAGGATAATTTTAACATCTTTTTTAAGCCTGCTGTGTTTGAGATTGATTTTTCTAAATTATTTAGTCTTGTTGTGGCTTGGTCACACATGGGAAGTGTCATACCATGTACATCTAGTTTGTCTGTGGCGCTAATTTCCATTATTGGTTGCATTTCTTTACTTAACATTATTTCATTGAATTTGAGACAGCTTGCAAGAGTTGGCATTAAGGCCATACAATTGACATTTTTGTGGGCTAATTGTTCCATAACATCTGTAGCACATGCATTATCGCCATAAAGTGCATTAATGTGCCGGGTTTTCAATGTTGCTTCTGCTTCTTTAGAAAGTATACCAACTCTGATACTTTTTAATATGTTGGCATAAGTGAGATCTGCAGATTGGTGCATGTTTTCTGTTAATTCTCTGTATTGGAAATGTTGCCAAATGTTGACATTTCCAATGCTGCCAACAGTTTTACGGCAGAGTTTGTGTCCCAATGTTTTAAAAATAGGTTCACCTTTTACTGGTGTTAATTGAAGCAGATCTCCAAAAACAATAATGTGTTTTCCTGCAAAGACCTCTTCATAGTCTGTTTTGAGTACTTCTTGTAATCTGAGGTGAATCAAAGCTAACATCAGGTTGGAGACCATGCTCACTTCATCTATTAGTAGCATTTTCATTTGTTTCAATACTCTGCGTAATTCCATTGCAGCTTCTGCAGAAAGTTTGTAATAGTCTAATTTGTTCTGGTGTTCTACTGGTAATAGTAGTAATCGGTGTAATGTAACACCACCTATGTTGTAGGCAGCTAAACCTGTGGGGGCAGTGACAACAGCTGACAGTTTGTTGTTTGTCAATTGTTGAAGGAACTTACTAATGATTTTGATTAGGAATGTTTTGCCAGAACCAGCTTCACCACTGACGTACAGTAGTATAGGTTTATAATTATGGCAGGAACATTCTTTATTTTCATGTTTTACACCATGTGCAATTTGTTTTGTTACTTCTTGAAAAATGCTACTTTGCTCATTGTTTAGTTTTGATTGTAGTATAGTTAAGTCTTCCTTATCTTCATACTGACACATGGTGTTTTCTACTTCTATCATAGCTAATTCTGCCTCATTTGTTATTAGTGGTTCTCCCAGTGGTTCTTGGCTTCCTGTTACAGAAGGTTGACTACTGTCAGGAGTATCCTTATCTAGTTGGGCTTGGAGTTCTTCCTCATGTTGCTGTTCATTGTGCAACATTGTTTTGTACTGTGTAAAGTTTACATCAGTTATAGTGCTTTAATTTGCTTTGAAAGCATCCTCATATGAGTCATAGTTATCTAGTAATTGTTCTTCTTTTCTCCATGGTTTGAAGAGTTGTAGCAGGGACATGTAATATACTTCTTTATGTTAAGGAGTCTTCAATGACAATGTGATATGATTAATTAAATTTGGTTTAGTGAGTTTAACTAAGCTGCCTTCACAGTCTGTCACTCTATATTTACCTTTTTTTCATCAGGTTTCATATTATTTTTGTATGTGTAGTTTTGGGCTACATGTTTTCCAAAGTATTACTTCTGTTTGGGTAGTATGTGTCCAATAAACTGTTTTTTTTTTAAAATGTCTTGGCTGTTGGGATCATGTTTGGCTATTGTTTCTATATCTTCATGTGATTTTAGAACTCTTTTTCTAGATTTAGCTGGACCAAGACTTAGCCATACTATATTTTCAGATTTACCATACAATGAAGTACCAGTTAAACGAACAGCTGCTTCATAAGATCCACATTCTCTATGGGTGAGCATTTTTATGCCCAAGCTGTATAATTTCTGAGATACTGTTTTATCTGATGACAGGTCATTCCAGAGGTCTTGGAGCTCTGTCTTTTCTGCTTTAGTTAAGTATGCTGTGACATATCGTGCAACTGCAGTAGAATTGTCTGCTTTGTACTGCACATCTATGTTTGCATTCCATAAGTGGGCAATGATTGCATTATAATCATTGATATATTTTTCTTCTTCTTTTCTTTTTATGTAATATGTATTTTTAGGTGACTTACCTTTAACACTATGTCTAACTGAAGACATGAGGTTGTTTACTTGACCTGTATTTGTAACTGGTCTAGGGAAACCAAATCGGCATTTGGTGTAGTATTTGCCTTTGTTTTTGTATTTGCGACGACAATATTTTCCACATTTGTGTCTTTGAAATTGTAAAATTTGTGCATGAAGATCACTATTTGTGGCTTCTGATGGAATTTCACAAGTGACATATTTTTCAATAAACTGTAAAACAGTGGCATCACTGTCTTGACCAAATTTAGGAGCATCTTTAATCCATAAAAGCATGTGGATATGTGGTGCTCCTCTGGCTTGGTATTCTTTTCTCCAAAAGAAGTGTTGCAGTTCTCCAAAGGGAGGAACAGTTTTATTACAAATAAAATGTAGCATAGCAATGAAGCGATGGTGAAAATATCTTGAAACATTAACAGGATCCAAAGAACAAAGTTCTCCAGGTGTTAGAATATCTATGTTTGTTTTGTTTTTATTTGATATGCGCAGGAAATCATGTAAATCTTCCCATGCATATTCTGCACAACTTAATGTAACAAACCAAGTGGGTGGGCCAAGGTTTCTGATCATACAACGTACATCTCCATGACGTCGAAACCAGTACTCTTTAGTACCACGCATATTTGCTAATAGATTTGTAATATTTGATTGTAAAACCTCATCCTTTTGTTGCACTTTCTCTAATAATTGTGTAGCTGTCATATTTTGAAAGTGTGATCCTGATTTTAATATGTTTGCAACTCCGTAACATAAAGTTGCTAGTTCACTTTCAAAGAGTAGGTGGAATATGTATTCCACATTTTGTCTAAATCTGGGATCTTCAGAATACATCCCTAATGAGCGGTATTCTGAAGCTGATATTTGAATAGGTCTATCATCATACCTTCCTCCTTTGCCAGTAGGAAAGAGTAGAGGAAAAGCACGTGCTTCTATACTTTTTTCCCATATACTGATTGGCGATCCTTTTGTTTGACGCATTTGGTAAGTTTCCAGTACATCTTGTACGGTGTCATTACAGTGCAAAGGATGAATTGTATAATGGTCTAAAGTATTTTATATTGTAGCAGGATCTAGTAGCTCAAATTGACCAGCTTCTTGTGTTTCTTGAATTATTTCAGTTGTATCTTTCAAGTTTTCTTCAATATTAATTTCTTTGTAATATTCATTATTCTCTTTAAGATATTGGAAGGCTTGTCTAACTTTATATAAATCTACCAGTGTTGCCATATTTTTTTGTCTTTTGTAGGTACTCCATTTACTAATATAATTAAAGATTGCTGCATTGGACGTTGCACTCCTAGAGTATGCACATTTTCTTTTAGATTTAATGATAAATAAACTACTTTTCCACGAATGCCTTTTACCAATTCAGAGGGAGGTAATTTTGCTGATTTTGGTTGAAGGCATACTATTGCTTGAAATGGGTGTACTGTTTGAATTATGATGCTCTCATATAAATTAAGTTGTTGTAGAGGTTTTGGTACTGGGTATAATTCCAAATTATTTGTGATAGAACGTGAAGGAGTTTGGTTGTTGTCAAGTTTTGTAGTGCAATAACTGCAAAGTATTAAGGGCTCAGTTATTTCATATTTGTTTTCTGCTACAAGGTAGAGAGCTAATTCAAACCATTTAGAATCTTCATTGTCTTCTATTTTGTATGATAGGTCCACAGTTTTTGTGTTTCTTTTATAAAAAATTCTACGGCAACATACACATACATGGTTTGGTACTTCAGCTGATGTACTTTTACATTTTAGTATTTCTTTTTTGTATGTGTTTAGCAAAAGGTTGCCATGTGTAGAAATGTTGCTTAATTGGTTTAAAGCTATTTCATTCTGTAAATGGCTTTCACTTCCAAAATATTTTGTCTGGATATAGTGAATTTCTTCAAGTAGGTCTTTTGCTGTACCATGTAGAAGGATGTTATTTAACTTTGCTAGTGCTAAAGCAGGACTTTTAGCATAGTGCAGTTTATAGACTAGATTTCTTATAGTTGAATGATGTGTTGATATCCTTTTAGTATCATGGAAAGTGGTTTTACAAGTAGGTCCTGTAATGCAGGCCAATGAATGTCCTTGTAGTCCTGTGTACTTGCGCACTGGACAGGTATCTATATTTTGCAGTAATTTAATTTTGATTTTGTCTTTGCTTTTTACATATTTATTGAGGAATTGGCGTAAATATTTGAAACATTGTTTGGGAATGTTACACATTGACGTGCATGGCCATTTGTACACTAGACGTTCTGATTCAGTTGAATGGAGGGGTAATTCTAAGTTTTCAGGGCATATTTTTGTAAGAAGTACTTCTTGTCCCATTATGGTATTATTCACTTTTTCATAACCTCGACCACTGCTATGTATGGCAATTGTATTTGTTTGCTTTTGTTTGTTCGCTTCTTCATTAAAATATGGTTCTGTGTTTGTAGTGTGATTCCATTCACCTCCGCTGATACTTAAGAAGTTCTTTCTGTTGATATTTCGCTTATTGAGAAGTCTTTTTTGTAATTTAGTTATTAGTTTTGTTAGTGATTTCATTTTGTTTAACATTAAAATAAATAAATTTCTTTTGAGAAGAATTGCACTGTCCATCAATGCTTCTAAGATTAATTTCCTACGATAGGTTTTAAGCTTTGAACCTGATTTCTCTCCTGTTTTTATAAGATTTTGAAGGACTTTGTGACGGCATATTTTGGCTAAAATACTTTTCTTGGTATGCTTACTTTGCACTATATTTAAATTTGAAGAAGTAGTTTTATCTGTACTGATAGCTGATTTTCTGTTAATTGTTTTTTGGTTTGTTTTACATTTTGATAGAGGAAGCAAAGTTGTTGTACTTGAAACTTCTTGTGTTTAACTAAATGATTGTATTAGCTGTTTTGTTTCAACTTTTTTTACAAATTCTGCTAAAGATGGATGCTTATGTTGGACACCTTTATTTTCATTTGCTCTACTTTTGCGTTGCTTTCTACGGACTTGACTTTTGGTAGGCATTCTTTAGGGTCTGTTGAAAAAAATAAAGAAGATATGGGTTGGGGTGTTCTGGAATGTATGTATGCTGTGTGCATGAGTGTTTGAGTAAGATGATAAAGATGTATGTAATGGTGTGTGATTGTGCATTGGGAACTAAAACTAGTAGGGATAGGTATTCTTGAATTTATGTGTCACTAAACTGGGGTTCAGATGACAAAAAAAAAGTAAGCTAGTGGTGTGGAAAAGTACAAATAGTAAATCGAATGTATACAATTAAAACAGTTGTCTGTTCTATAATATGAAAATTGTAGTGGTTCAGTTGGGTAATTTGTGTGTCCAAAAATAGAAATTTGTGGGCCATTCTGGCTGTAAATCGCTGTTTAAGACATGGAAATCTTTGGACAAAATGGTACAAAATCTCTATTTTTAGAAACCGAAATAGCTCGTATTAATGTTATAGTATATTTGATTAATAATACAAATATTATGGTGATATTTTACTTACTTTTTTTTTAAATTAACAGGTAACTTCTTAGTTTTTCTTTCTTCTTCGAATTCGGCTGCTTCTTTTCAGGAAACTGGTCTTCACTGCAATTGTAAAAGCTTCAAATTAGTAACTTTGTTTGTATATAGCACTGTTTTTAATTTAGATATTGATTTTTTTAATCCTCAGTGCCTTCTTTAAAACCATTAAACTAATTTATTTACATAAGATACATTGCATCAGTTCAGTACATATGATATGTTCTTAATGAACAAATTGTATTGAATGACTAACTGTAGCAAAAAAAAAATATCTTTACTATGTCTTGTGAAATGTATAATATATTAGTGAATACCACTATTTCTGTAAGTAAACTGTTCTAGGTAATAGCGCCTCAATGTCATGTCTAATTTAAAGTAATTAAGTAAATAAATAAATAAAAACAAAAAATATGAAATTGTATAAGTATTTTTATAAAGGTTTAAACATAGATTGTGTTTGCATGCAATTTTGTTTGAATATATGTAGTCTATATATTTCATTTAAAAAATGTTAGTTTAACATGATTTGAGTGTGTGTGTATAAAGAAAGTAAATAGTATAAAGGTTTATAAGTGATAGTTGATTTTAGGAAATTGAGAAAAGTACAGTAAATTCATTTTACAGATTTTACAAGGTAAAAGTCTGTTTGAAAATGTGTTCATCTACTATACAGAAAATATGCATACCTGAAGTTTGTGTTCATGCATATGGATATGCATGGAGCTGCAAGTAGAAATCTTGAAGACTTGTACAGTATTTCTGGTAGATGCTGCTTGCCAATGATATGACACTTGTACTCAGAAAGATTCAGAGTACATTTGCAGTGCTGATCTATGATGATGCAGGTAGATGTAGAGGTCTTGAATGTGATTGGTGCATGGTCTTGTGATTTTTGAGGTACATCCAATGAGGGAATGGCAGAGAGAGTGTAGTGGAAATGGTAGAAGGGCTGTTCATGTTACGATATGTCCGCGGACATGGCGGTAGTTTGCGGACATCGGGAGTTACATCCGGGGATTTTTGGGTTCAGAAGTCATGCAAATGAGAATAAGCACTGAAACGGATTGGTCAGGAAAGTTTGGTGGGTGTGTTGTTCCAGGAGAGATTTTCTCAGATACTCTTTTTGCTGAGAGAACAAAAGATAGCTATGGTTGTGTGTTTCAGAAAACAGATTCTTTGGATTTTAGGAGATTCGTGGATACATTGGTTGAAGGTGCATGCAGAAAGCTGTGGAGTAGCTGTAGATCTTGGATTCCCACATGTGGAAGTACACTGGCATGGAGTACGTGGAATGAAGTGGTTGGACTTGCTACCTCTCTGTGCTACTTTGGAGACAGAGCAACATCCAGACATAATTGTAATTCATTGTGGAGGGAATAGTTTAGGACATGTGACTGGAATTTTTTTGCAATTTGCTATGAAAGAAGGACTTAGGAAGGTTATGGACATGTTTCCTAATTCTCAAGTGATATTTTCACGGATTGCGCAGAGACAAATGTGGCTTCGTTCTTCTTCATTTGGTCCACAAACGGAAAAAGCAAGGCGCAATGTTAATAAGGCTGTTTGTGCCTTTCTAAGAGATTTTGGCATGTCTTCTTTTCACAATGAAAATATTATGTTTTGTAGTACATACATTTTTCGCAGAGATGGAGTCCATCTTACTTATGCTGGCAATCAGATTTTTCTGAGAAATGTACAAAATGCATTGCGACCTTTTTTGGAATTACAACAACGATTTTGAAGTAGATGTTAAGCATTTACAATTTTTGACTTACAAGCACCACCCAAAGGCTCTTTTCAGAGCCACCACTTCTTTCCAGAGAAAATTACAATGTTTGTGATGGAGTAGCAACCCAATTTTGTAATGTTCGCGAACTGTCCGCGGACTTCTAAAAAATACAAAGAGCCCTGCTTCATTTATTTTCACTTCTATTTTTTAACTGGGAAAGGCGGCTCTGAAAAGAGCCTTATTTTTTTTTGATTTTTGTAATTTTGTATTTTTTTTTGGTTTTTCAGAAACAACACACTAGGAGAGGAGGGTAAAGGAGGGTAAAGGGGGGACACCAACCACAGGGATAAGAAAGGGCGAGCTGAGAGAGGAAGATGTAGAGTGGGTTTTATTTGGGTAGTGAGCAGGTCTTCTCGTGCTCTGAGACGATAGTCTCAAAAGCACTCCGAAGTCGCTCCCCCCTGCAGAGTACTGTGTCACAGTACATACATACAACTGTGACCCTCGAAAGGTAAGGGTCATCAGCATTCTATATGGCCTGTGAGGCAGCTTGAGGAAGACGCTGTCCCACAGAGGTGGTCCTTGTGGTGACAGGATCAGAAACAGAAGATGAAGTAGAGGAAATCAACATACTACGTTCTTCGCAATGTACAACCCTGCGAATAGCCCCAGAGTGAAATGACCTCAGTGTCGCTTCATAGTAGTGGTCCCAAAGCTGTACTTACTGTGCTTCCCACGACTGAGTTTCATTTTGCACTCATTGCAGGTAACACGGTTCGCACAAGCCTTAGGAACATTACCATGAATGCTAAATAACTGCCACACCCAAGACACACGCCTAGTGCGGGTAGTAGGGTTTTCCTCTACCTCATTCTCATCATCCTCTTCTTCCTCCTACGCATACTCACTCCTGTTCCCCTCTTCAGGCCCTTGGGGAGGTGGTGGTGGTGGAGGGGGTGGGGGTGGTGCTGAAGCAGGTGCAGCACCAAGTGGCAGTTCCGCAGCCAAGGATGCCATCTCGATGATGGTGTAGTCTGCAGGTGGCAGCAAAAATCACTGTGTTCTGAAGAAAAGCCAGAAACACAATGGGAATAAACTCTTGGGCGTGGTCTTTTATAGGGGTGCTTGTGCGCGGTTCGCGGACATGCGCACTGTCCGCGGACAGATCGAACACAAAAAAAGGATCGGAAAGTTTCTTTCAAAAGGTATATAGAAACTCAAGATTGCTATGTGAGACTTGTGCCATGGTTAGATTTTATTGAAAAATATTATGGATTAACTGAAAATGTACTTTTAAATTGTTCGGGGACACGAACAGTGTCCGCATTTCAGGACACACGATGAGCGTGGGCGCGGTCATATGATCCGTTCGCGAACTAGTCAGCGAAGGAAGCGCCTGTCCGCAGGACATCAAGTGCACGGAATTGGTTAGCGCATGCGCATTGATGTCCTACGGACACTGTTCGGGTTCTGAAGTAATTAAAAGTGCGTCACACGTGAAACGAACATTTCAGGACACCGCGTGTGTTCTTAGAACAGTTTAAACTTGGTAGCGAACAGTAAGGACAGATATGGTGTTCTTCAGGACAAGTGTAATTTCGTTTATGTACGAACATTTCAGGACACCAATTGTGTTCTTAGAACAGTTTCAATTGGGTAGCGAACACTACGAACAGGTATAGTGTTCTTCAGGACACCTCCATTTTCGTTTACGTACGAACATTTCAGGACACCAATAGCATTCTTAGAACAGTTTGAACTTGCTAGCGAACATTACCGGACAGGTATAGTGTTCTTTAGGAAACTTTCATTTTTGTTTGTTTACGAACAATTCAGGACACCGCGTGTGTTCTTAGTACAGTTTCATGTGGCTAGCGAACACTACGAACAGTTGTACTGTTGTTCAGGACACATCATTTTTGTTTATTTACGAACATTTCAGGACACCAATTGTGTTCTTAGGAGAGTTTTAAGTTGATAGCGAACATTACGGACAGATATAGTGTTCTTTAGAACACTTTAATTTTTGTTT
Organism: Ambystoma mexicanum; assembly: GCF_040938575.1. Lineage (NCBI taxonomy): Eukaryota > Metazoa > Chordata > Amphibia > Caudata > Ambystomatidae > Ambystoma > Ambystoma mexicanum. Next base: position 1,291,134,613 of record NC_090937.1, read on the forward strand.
CTTTACAAACATTTCAGGACACCACGTGTGTTCTTAGAACAGTTTCAACTTGCTAGCGAACAGTACGAACAGGTGTGGTGTTCTTCAGGACACCTCCATTTTCATTTATGTACGAACATTTCAGAACACTCGCACTGTCCGCGGACACTTTTATTGTTTTTAAAAAAAAAAACTGAAACTATTCACAATACAATATAAAAATTAAACTTTATTTAACATATATTAATAATTTATGACAGAGAAGGTGAGGCAGAAACAGAAACAAAAACAGGAGAGTTTGGGGTTTCAACATGATTGGTATTAGGTGAAGAAGGGATGGAAGTCTCATCAAAACGTTTTGGATTATGGAGAGGGTTTGGGGATAATTGACTGGGATATGGTGAGGAGGGACAAGTACATGTGGGGCAATGGTACGAGGTTTTTGGTTTGAAATGATTTTCTACAAAAGTTTTTAAATTATTAAAAGTAGCCAACAATACATCCATTTTTTCTTCTATATTGTGAAGACTGTTATCCATAACAGGGTTTTCTGAAGTTTTTTCTATTTTGGTATGCTCTGTACAAAAAAATAAAATATATGTTAAATGTATATAAAAACATAATAAATACATGGTTTATATTATAAAGTGTTTACCATTAGTTTCACTATCTTGTGACATTTCTTCATGTGGGAAATTGTCCTCGAGCCATTCCAGAGTACTAGACATTTCTGTGAGAAAAAAAAAAAAAGATAATGTATTTTTTAATCTAATACAGAAAGTTCATAAATATATGAGTAAAATGAAGTACACTTACTATTTTTGGTAAAATAAGTCCTATGTATTCAGTGGGTCTGGTCTTGTTCTCAGTTCTGTTGTGTCTGTGAGGTAATTATGTTGGAAGCCAATTTATCTTCTTGTGGTATATTCCATTTCAGAACATATTGTATTTAAATGAATGGTTAGTGTGTTGCATATATGGGTTACATTTCGTATGTATTACTATATATAATGTGTTTGTGTGCTGCTTTTTGAATTTGTTAAATGTTCCTATATTATGATATAACAATCAAACATACCCCACCACCAGTTTTAGGTAGTTAAATAAGTTCGCGGACATCAAGTTCATAAGAAGAGATCTAGTCAATTCCATATGACATGCATATAAAGTCAAAGTCATTATTGTTAAATTGTGCTACTAAAAAACTATGAAATTCAGTGAAAAAACTTTGTTAAAGGGAAGTTATGGTTAAGTTGCGCTACTAAAAACCTATGAAATTCAGTGAAAAAAACTTTGTTAAAGGGACGTTATGGTTAAGTTGCGCTACTAAAAACCTATGAAATTCAGTGAAAAAACTTTGTTAAAGGGACGTTATGGTTCCAAGTAAAACCGAAAAACCCTTGAAATTCGCCAGTTGTGGTAAGCTAAGCAACCATAACTCGCGCCACCACCGTGCACTGCTAAGACTAACACCCAGGACATCAAAGATGACATCACAAATGTCATTGATGACATCACTGATTACATCACATGTGTATGTACTTCTCATGAAATATGTGTAGAAGGGATTCTTATTATGTTGCGAAAAAAGTGTCAAGAATCATTGCAAGAAATATACCCTAATAAGTGCATTGCACGATGCATTGATATAAATAGCATCCTATTATGGGGTTCTATCTAGTATACTAAGCTACTCATACAGAAACATAACATTGTGTGCAGCGTACAAGATGAAGGTATGATATTCGTAATGTTAATATGTTGAATAATGAAATGATAATTGTTTTCTTAATAGATTTTTGTGTACTGTGAAATATGTAATAAGTAGCTAATAAAACCCATGTATTACATAATTGCATTACTATAGACAAAACACAAAGACACAAGAACACATACCAATATGGGTATATACAGGGAAAGTGAAGTTCGCAAAAAAGCACAAGTAGTAGCAGAAACAATTCATAACTTAACTGATTAGATTCATGCAAATAAATGATTGCTCTGTTTCAAAGCTGCTATTTACCCTGTGTATATGTATCACTTGATGTGATTGGACCCTAAAGAAAGTAGTGTGAGTACAATGTATACAAATATGACCATATACAGGGAAAGAACAGCCATAAAAAAAAACAACAGAACTATCAGAAAGTGCTCATAAGTCTAGTGATTATCTTTATGCACAAAAAGGATTGCTGTCTTTCAAGCTTGTGTTTTCCCATATGTATATGTTTCACATGATGTGACTGTACTCTAAGGGAATTACTGTAAGAACCTACTAGAAGGATATGTCTACAAATAAAATAAAAATCTTAGTTTCTGACTGTTACTGAAGAAAACCATGTGGCCTAGATATGTCAGCAAAAGAAAAGAAAAAATAGTGAGCCAGACATGTGATGTCATCAGTGATGTCATCAATGACATTTGTGATGTCATCTTTGATGTCCTGGGTGTTAGTCTTAGCAGTGCATGGTGGTGGCGCGAGTTATGCTTGCTTAGCTTACCATAACTGGCGAATTTCAAGGGTTTTTCGGTTTTACTTGGAACCATAACGTCCCTTTAACAAAGTTTTTTCACTGAATTTCATAGGTTTTTAGTAGCGCAACTTAACCATAACGTCCCTTTAACAAAGTTTTTTTTCACTGAATTTCATAGGTTTTTAGTAGCGCAACTTAACCATAACGTCCCTTTAACAAAGTGTTTTCACTGATATATATATATTCAACTACAAAATGTTAGTTAAAGGGACGTCATGGTTGCAAAGTAAAATCAAAAAACCAAAGAATGTTGCCAGTTAAGGTAAGCTATGCAACCATAACTTGTGCCACTACCATGCACTGCTAAGACTAACACCCCGGATATCAAATATGACATCACAAATAGCATCATCAATTATGCCATTTGTGAAAAGGTTTCATGATGTTACAATGCAGTATAGAAGTTATTAATAATTTCTCTTTTAGAATATAAGAAAAGGCTATAAACCTACTTTAACAAACATATTTTTGTAGCGCTTACTGATGTTTGTCATTATCAGCGTTGGATGCTAGGGCTACAAGTCATGGTTAAATTGCCTAGGGCATGAGGCTTGACCATGACCCTGCCCCCACCAAACTACCCTCATTATCCACTGCGCTTAGCCTGTGTCCTGATCCAGTGTCCAATATACCCCCAAAATGTGACCAAAGTCCAGTGTTTATTGCTTGCAGCCATGGCCAGTGTCCACAATCCAAGGGGAATGGACTTTTGCCATGCTGCAGGCACCAATAAACAAATCAGAGAACACATTTGTCTTTGCCAGGTGCCAGGCCCACTGAGAAGGCAACAAAGCTACATCACTATTTTTTGTACCTGCATTTCAACACTTTGGAGGAAAAAAAACTGGACACATCTGTAAAAGCATGCTTTCATGTCTTTGCTGCAAACCCTTCCAGCACTTCAGGCTGCAACTGAAAGAAGATTTATTTTCCCATTCAAGACAATCCCGATTTTGAAACTTGTACCCCATAGCCAGCGCTTGGTGGCCAAGTCTACTTTAACCCCGTTCCAGTCCCATGGCCCAGAAAATCTGCCCACTGCCCATGGCCTCAGACACCAACATCACTTTTTTTTACAACTGTCCCCACCACATAGCTGGTCCTTGGTGGCCATGCCCACTTTAACGGCAAAGTCCTTGCCCTGGAAAATCTGCCCACTGGCCATGCCATAAGCACCACACTTTTATCACTATTTTTTGCACCAACATGTTGACACTTTTCAAAATAAAAAACACAGGACATATTTGTAAAAGCATGCTTTCGGGTCCTTGCCAATGCTCCTAGAATAGAATTGCTGCAAATCTGTCCAGCACTTTGGGTTTTAGCCCACTACAGTGTTTCCCCCTATTGACAACATCCCTTCTAGCTTTGGGATAAAAACCCTTTTGCAAACTTTCATGCCGATTTGTCGAATGGCGCAACCGTTATAAGCCGTGCAAAATGTTGGGGACCCCCTCTAGTTTTGTCTCCTCTTGATGAAACTGCACCAAACTGTGCAACAACATTCAAAGTTGGGCCTACATTTTGATTGCAAACCTTTGTGCACTTACGTTGAACAGCACTAGAGTGATAAGTGGTCTAATAACTGTTGTTCACTGACCCTGTCAAGTTTGCTAACATCGCAGCACTGTCCGTGGACATCGGAGAGGAAAAAACACAAGATTTTGGGCTTTTTCTGGACATAAACCATCCCACCCTCATTAACCCCTAAGCTCCCAGGAGATAGTTTAATTTGTTTGACAGGTGCAATGTTCTGTTTTTGAATATGTTTTTACTGTGATGTTCACGAACTTCGGGCAAGTTCATGAATCCGACATGGCATCCATTTCAAAGGTTGTCTCGCACCTCACATTTTTCAATTGACCAATCAGCATCCGTGTATGACTTTCACAAACGTTATGCGATTCTCTGATTGGCTTAGAGGTGTCTGCAGACCCCAGATCAGGAAGTAATTGGACTGGACAGAGATATCACTAATATTTTTCACCTACTTTTCAGTTATTTTGAAAAATCTACTGGATGGATTATCATCAAATTTGCAAAAGTACCCTTTCGGTACCAGGCCGCTGCTCCTTGCAGAAGTGTGGTGCAAATCTGACAAAAACAATGTTTTTCCATTCAAGTCTATCCGGATTTCAAATGTTTTGTGACCCACCTGTACGTCCCCCCTTCTCAAACCTGCACCACACTTTGCAGTTGGGTATGTAAGTATTTTGTAAAGTTTTGTGCAAATTCATTGAACAGCGTTAAAATTATAAACCACCCAAAAACTTTGGTTCCCATGGAAGGTGCAACTTAAATGTAACTACAGGTTTGCCACTGCAAAACCTGTAATAATGAGAGAAAGATAGAGAGAGAGAGAGAGAGAGAGGGAGAGGGGGGGGAGAGAGAGAGAGAGAGAGAGAGAGAGAGAGAGAGAGGGAGTATACAATGTAGGCAGATTAAGGGGAAATTAAGAGAAATTCATATTCTCATTAGCACATTTCTATGCACATTCATTTTGGATTAATACATTAATAACATAACTTGAGTGTTGGAACTTTTTAATTATATACTTACGTTTACTCCAGTCTGTTTAGTTTTAGTTTGGGCCACACCTATAAAGACCAAACTAGTGCATTTGAGTACAGATGCAAGTACAGATAGGGAGCAATGGCATAGGACAAGGGACACAGAGGAATGACATTTGAGGAGGTACACACAGTGCACAGGCGTTGTTTGGTTATGACCCCACCCATTTCCTGTCCACAGCCATGTTAATCCCTATGGCTATTCCCACCCATTCCTGCCTTTAGCCCCCAAAACACCTCCTCACAAGAACTCTTTGACCGCGCAAGCTCGTTCCAATGAAACCTTTGAACTCGTTGATAGTTGCTCATGTAACGTGTTGATGTAAGGCGCAGGCTGCCTGGTTTTTACGTGAGAGGGCATTTCATTCCTTCCAATGTTTTGTGTAGAAAACTCCAGCCTTAGGTTTGACATTGGCCGCACGCGCTGATTATGCGTGCCTTGCGCCCACTCTTGGAAAACTCAGGCTTCTCTCTACACTGCATATGGTCGTGGATTAAACTGTGTGCACTGATCCCTCTGTACGGTCCCTCCAGCTGAATCTCTCTCCGCCTAAGCGGTGTTGGATGCTGTGAAAATTGGGAAATCATAACGGACCCCATAGCCATAAGAGCAGACCCCTCTGCGATGAAATGAGATGGCGAATCCAATTAAACTGTGTCGGGTATCTTTCCTCATGTCCAATTCCGAGGGGCTCTGAATCTCTTGTATCTCTTCCACGAGCAGCAACCCCAGGGGCCACGACATTATACCCTCACAGTCACACCTCATACCACGCGGGGACTTGGATCTGAGCTCCCACGTGCATTTGTTTTTCCCGATGCGAGGCAGCGCTCCATTGGTTTCTGTTACTTTTTGGGGAAGCTTGCTTTTCGTTGCCTGTGTTGTATGCAATTTCGTATTCCTTGGGAGTTCTCCTACAACACTGGGCCTGTGCAGTTCTTGCCACATTTCCCGAGGTTTCAGTCATCTGGACGAGAGTTAAAACTGGAGAGCAGCCCAGATCCTCTTAATGTGAAAGTCTCATTCAAAACGTCACTTTCGGTTGGCAAAGGTTTTCCTAAGAATGTTGGTGTTTTATCACAACCATGTCGTGAAGAATAGATGTTTACAGGTTCGGACTGTCCTATAGGGCAATGCCTGAATCAAAAACGCAAAATGCTGCTGTGAGCCAGGTTTTTTGGGTCAATTTGGACCACTTTTTTGATGAGTTACTTCACTATGCGTCGAGTAGTAGAACAGTGTTGCTGAATAACTATCTTAAACATGCACAATTTACATCAAATTCGTATCAAAAACGCCTCCTTGAATTCAAACAGTCTATCATAAAAGGAATGAATGGCCATTCGTCATTGCTGGCCACTTTTTCATTGGTGCCCGGGACAATTGTATGCCCCAGTCGGACCCTGCATACTCAATAGGAGCGTCTAGGAATGCACATATAATATACATTTTAGACTGTATCATTCACTCTTGCTACCCATCATGGAGATATGAGAAACATAAAACATGTTTGCTAATAAACGTTCACACACGTGTTATAGACCATAATCACGCCTCTCTTCCTCCCAAAGCAGTCTCCTCTCTCAATTGTTCTCACCCCCGGGGTGTCAACTTCACGCCCATGGGTAGTTGCCAAGGATTTGACACAGGCATTGAACCAGTGAACATGCTGAGGGTGTATTCTGAATCTCTTACCAGGGCTCTTTAAGCCACTCGATTGATAAGCACTCTGCGTGTCCTTCATTGTAGTCCTATCAAAAACAAGCATAAGCAAAGTCAACATGTTTGGTTTGTGCCTAATTTTTATGCTTTTGCCAGGCACTGCTATTGCATGACCAGTAATCCGCACCATTGTGCACCTACTACCAACAATGGTAGTTAATACCACAATGGGTGTGCCTAGCAAGTGCCTTTCCCATGCCAACACAAAAGCCCAAACTCCTTAACTCCTTTTCAAACAAAACAATACTATCCAAACGATTGCCATAGCAGCCTGATCTGTACTCTGTGAAGCAATTTACACATCAAAATGAACCATATTTGATAGGGTCATCTGAGGCTCAGTGTACTTAAAGAATTCAAGAAGCTGGCTTAAGTTTCTCGAAAACCTGCCTGCTGAGCAGTATGTTCTTTGAACTCTTGTCAGGTGCAATATTTCAACAAATAAAGCAGAGCAAAAAGAAAGACCGAGGTTTGCTCTGTGCTGCTTGTTTCCTGTTGTAAGTGACGCTAGACTGCCAGGAAAAGGTGAATTAAGGCGTCTAAGAACGCCTTCATTTTAATCGACAAATGTGGTTCCATGTCCATAATGAGATAATGAGTGGATTTGGGACTGGGGATGGAGCGCATCATGCAAGGTCTGTACATTGGTTGTGTGATTAGACCCCCTCCGACCCCCCATATTTTGGCCCATACTGCTCCACGGGCTTCCCCGTGCCTGCACTTCTTACCGATCACCTTCAGAGATCAGTGAAAGCTAAATGTGTGTGCACAAGTTGCGCAGATGTGGATATTTGAAACATTCATGGAAGGGCCCATTTGGATGCATGTTGCTCGACTTTTGCTTTTGCTTGCACTATAAATAAACAAAATACAAATACAAATACAAATAAAAAAGATCCCAGGCACATTAAGTTTGCAGTTGATGGACTCTGAATATCTGCTATCCACACCATTTCTCCCTGACTTTCCACCAGTATGTTGGTTATTTGATACACCCACAAATCATAGTGGGATAGGTTCACAACAAAAATCTTCACAGCCCCACAAATATCACCAACCTTGTGGCTATGACATTCATTTTTTCCAGATGCGAATATGGGCTGTCGAGGACAAAGAAGTAACATAATTCAAAACTTGAATTTCTGATGCCTATGATAGGCTATGATAACAAAATCAATATTTAGAAGTGATTAACATTACTTTCGTTCCATTGTGTTTTCTTGTGGGAAAAGAAATGTATATCAATACTATGGAATATATAATGCAATGATATAAACTAGCATTGACATTATCAATGTAATTAGCATTAGCATTAGCATTAATAATGTAAGCGATGATATTTCCTGAAGCAAGTTTCTCTTTGACAAATTATTCAATTACATAAATATTTCAGGACATCTGGGAATAACCAATGATGTACAGAAACATAATTTTATTATAAATCTTCCACAGTCGGATTTGACTATCTTTCGGTTGACCTTGTTGAGGTTTTTAGTGTTTCGTGGCATTTAACAATTGCAGGTGACAGAGGGACATGACCATCTTCCTATAATGAGTGGCGTTATTTTATTTGATTTCATTGGCAGATACTTGCAAATCCATCTTTTCCCAGGTCGGTTACATGTCTATTGTTAAATCAGCCCACAAATGATATCTGGCGCAAGTTTATTAATTTTAATTCTATTTCCAACACATTATCTCATATTTAAATATATTTAATTAATATCTATATATATCTTTTCCTCCTAAATGCTTAGGAAGTTGAAAAGGAAATATGCATTCAGCAATATGTGCATCTACTGAATCCCTGATCTCATGGCCCAAGTCCACAGAACATTCCTTTTCCAAAGGATTACATAATCAGGGAATGCAAAAATCAGTTATAATTTGTCAGCATCACCCAAATTTCTCAAAGCCCAAAGTCCATGCACTGCCACCTCATCCACATAACCTAGAGCAACCGCACCAAATGAGAAGGTGAGACAATGGCAAACTATGATTGATTACCTCCCAGACTTAGTACTAAACCCAGGCCACAAAAGAACAACCACAGAAAGAAAAGAAATACCCAGCATGCAATGATAAAAACAGAACTCCCTCAATGAACACAACATACAAGCAAAGAACTGTTCACTGTAAATAGTATTAGACTGACAGAATACTCTCTATTGATTGATGATATGAAATTATATGATATGATATGATATGATATGATATGATATGATATAGCGCCTAGACACAATGGGGGTCATTACGACCTGGGCGGTAAGGGATTACTGCCCTATTACGAGGTCCCTTTGCGGGTCCTCCCTTAACGCCTGGTTTTACCAGTCGTTAAGGATGGGACCCGCAAAGGGACTTTGGAGGTAATAACGATACTGCAATTTGCGGTACCGTTATTGCCGCCTTCCCCATTCCCATTGAGCCGTATGGGGGTTTAAATGGGAATGGGGTGGGGCCCTGGTGAATGGGGAATTACCGCCCCGCCAACCTTGGAATGGGGCGATAATACCTCCATTTACCAGGGCGGAGTCGGTATGGGTTTGGAGGCAGCCATGGCGCTAATAGTGCCATGGTTACCTCCAAACTCGTAATGACCACCAATGTGTTTCAGAGCACTCATGACAAGGGAGGGAACAAGGGAAAATACATAACCAGTGGACCCATATTGTGAATATATTGACCCACTCAGCTGTGCCTTATCACATCACTTTGCTGCATTTGTACAAGACACAGTAAAATGTCTGTGCTGGTACACCTGTGCACCAGTATCTCAAAACTATGTTTTTAACAACCAAAAATATGGCTGCATCATCCTGCCACCCACATTTCAGGCGGGGTGAAACAGGGGACACACTACAGGAGCGTGCCAGCGTTTTCTGAGACATTTAACTGTAATTAACTGAAATAGGCAGCATTGCTTTGCTGAAAAAACAATATTCCCTTTCCAAATGAAAACTTGTTCACCTTTAAAAATGCTGCTTGACGCTAAATTCATCCATTCCTCATGAAACTAATATGATTAAAAAAGCCCTGCCATGCCCAAAACGCGTTCATTGTCTTTACAATGTAGCAAACATCAGATCAAAATAACTTTAACTATCTGAGCCTGGTCAGTTTCATATACCAGTGTTCAGATAAAACTCATGCATTCAAAGAAAGATGACTTTAGCTGCAAGGACATTGTGGAAATATGAGTGAGCTGCCCAAAACTGAATTAAAGAAAGAAATGTCAGCTTGCACCACATGTGAAAATAGGCTACTACAAAATAAGGAAAAAAGAATGAGTGTGTTTTAAAACAGTACACTGGTAAATAAAGGTTTTACTTGTCTTTAGAAATATAAAGGGGTTTGTTACTGGGGAGAATATATCACATGAGTTATTTGATGTAACAGGCTTATTTAATTCTGCATTTAAGATCAAAAGTGAAAGATGTTAAACCCCGGGTGGCTTGAGTTACAAAGTTGAAAGCAGGTTTTCTGCCAAAAGGAATATCTCTCCCAGCAGATTATGCCAACCTACTGATAATTATAGGGTGGAACAGACTTTCGTCTCTGTTGTAACACAGGACAATGCAGTTCTCAGGGAAGGAATCCGGAGGTGTGAAAGACCCTAAAACTTCAATCAGTCTGAAGGAACCCCCATCCTGCTTGAAAGGAAATGCCAGTTGGTGTCAGCTGGAAAGTAAAAAAATGACAGACAGTGACTCCCATTTGTTCTAAAGACTATTCCATAAGGAAACATTAAAGACTGTTAACTCAGCAACCAAAATTGTTAACAATATAGAATGTTCACAGTGTAAAGGTAAATGTGTGGCCTTTAGTTTAAAACTTGGTAGAATGTAGCGACACCAAGGTCACAGAAATTGTGATATATGTGGAATTACAAGAAAAGCATCTATGTTGCAAACGTACAATGTTGTACATAACTTCCTTATGGCAATCCCCACTCATGACAAAAGTTGTAGAATTTGGAGAAATGTAAATCCCAGTGAAAAGTGTGAAAAACTGGTAGAGGAGTGAAACCAGGCCTCACGGACTGGGGGGTTGGATTGAAATGTGAGGAAAAATATATGTAATCTGTGTATCTGATTTACTAAAATGTTGCAATTGTGTAAATTGTGTTTGTGGCAAAATTAGATTTTAGTTCCAGTAACTCTGGGTGGTTTCTGGACACTGTAAATATCACCCCATAAACATGACATCATTATTCTGAGATCCAACCAGCAAAGAGCTAGGCGGATTCTACCCTTGCCCAATCCCATTGTTAGAGGTGTGTGTAGTAAAACCTGCCCCTGTCATATATTGTGATGATGTCACCTTGCAATATAAATAAGAGCCCCTGACAACACACAGACACACACTGATTCCTGATTTCCTACACCGGCGTCCTGTTCCTGTCTGTTCCTGTCTTCATCTTGCATTTATCCATCTAAACTCCAGATCCCAACCACAAGGCCAAGCATTGCTGATCCTGCTTCAGCTGGGCCTCAATTCTAAATAATCCCAATAACCAAGGGAAACGCTGTGGTGTTTTGGGAACCATCCTGAATTAACCTTGTGTCATGATTCATGCCCCTGGTCATCATGGCCAAACCAGCCTTTCAGCTGGGGCCAGGTTACAGGCTTCCATGGTGGCCTCAAGGGCCACAAAACACCATCAGGGATTCTCTTGGAGCCAGTCCTGGCGCCTTCAGCGCCAGGCTAATACTGTTATGTGAAGGACAACATTTGGATTGGGACTTCAGTTAACATGCCTCACCCAAACAGCAGCACATGATTTGTGTTATTCTGCAGTTAGCAGCGTAACTGTCATGATCCACAGAACGTGCCCCTTTTAGACTTCCTGGTCCTTGTCACAACGGGGCTTGCACTCTTTGATACTTCCAACATGGCTGTCTAATGTGGTACGCATTTCACCAGCTTCCAGTCGGACGTAGCACATTCTACAAATAGACCACGCCCCCGCGGCCCAGCGCTTCTCAACGCTATCGCTGGTAGTGACTAGACGTGTGCTCCGCAGTTCACTGAACTATACTCCTGTCCTTGGTTCCCGGACCCTCTAATTTCTCAATTCATTCCTCCCTCTTCTCTTACCTTGTTTCCCGGATTTCGTGTATCACCTTCGTGTACATTTTCTCACTTCCTGGACGTCCTGAGCATTCGAGTACCCTGGAACGCTGAACGCAGGCTGGTGTCAGTGGAGACTTGCTCAGGCTTATACAAAACCCGATCCGTGCGCAAGAAGACTTCCTCCAAGAAATCCTGCAAGGAGCGATCTCAGATGAGAAGGGGGAATTCCGTGACAGTTTGAGACGCCAAACGACCGAAGTTGAAACCAACATGGAAGAGCCCGTACAGGATCTCATGCGTGGCATGCAAGAATTAAAGACCGAGATGCAGAATTTAAAGGCGGAAAACGCAGCATTGAAACAACTAGTTTTGTCCCACGATTCTGCCACAAAGGAAAGCGTGCTACTGGGTGGCATTGTAGACAAATACAATGGGTCTGCAAAAACCGTTTGTGGATTCCTTGACTCTTGTTTAGTCCACTTTACCTTTAAGCCCTATTATTTTTCAACTCCCAGGGCGAAGGAGGGCTTTAAAATCTTGCACCTCTCCGGGAATGCACTGACTTGGGCTACTCCTTTAGTCAATTCTGGAGATGCCCTCCTGGATGATTACGATGGATTCATACAGGCCCTCAAGACCATGTTTGATCACCCAGAACAGGTCTATAGTGCCCAGGAACATCTACTTGACTTTCGGCAAGGATCCCAGGACATGCTTACATATGTCACATGATTCAAACAATTGGCCAAGGAAGCGGATTGGTCTTCAGAAGCAAGCTTTACTCTTTTCTGAAGGGGGCTAAATGAAGAGATAAAAGACGAATTAGCCAGAGTGGCTCGTCCAAGTTCATTCCAGGCCCTTATGGATCTTGCCATGCAGATAGACTTTTGTATCCAGAAAAGGAAGGCAGAGAGGAAAAAGACCAAGATGCCTTTCCAGAAGGTTTCCCTTGAGACCTCATTGAACCCCGAACCTACTCCAGTCTCTGGTTGCGATCCAGTACCCATGCAAATAGGGGCCTTCTCTAGACCCATATCTCCGCAAGAAAGGATCAGAAGGATCCACACGGGCTTATGCATGTATTGTGCCTCGGATAAACACCTAGTTAGAGAATGTCCTCTAGCCCCTCCATGGCGTTCGAGAAATGCCAGCTCCCGATCCTAGATGGAGCAAGGCTTCGGGAGAGAGATGTTTGCTCCACATCTATTCCATCCTTGAACTCTCCTGGACAGAACAATCTAGTGATTCTACAAGCCTTCCTATCGTCATCCAAGAATGAGACCTACCCCATTTTGGCCTTGGTGGATTGTGGGGCTATGGGAATATTCATTGATCAATATTGGATCTTTAAACACCACATTCCATACGAAACACAAAGTATCATTCAACCTGTGGAGGCGATCGACGGAAGAACTCTCACTTCAGGACCTATATCCTTGCAGACCAAAGAAATCCAACTCTCGATAAACCATCACCAAGAGTTGATCAAATTTGACATCATCAAGTCAGCCCATTACCCAATGGTACTGGGTATGCCCTGGTTGCAGAAACACAATCCTTACATCAATTGGGCAGCAGGATCCTTGTTTCTTGGTTCTGAGTTTTGCATGTCTCACTGTCTATTCCCGGATTCCTCCTTGACAACTTCCAAAAGCACGCCAACAGACCAGCAAGGCCCACTCATGGTTTCAAACGTCATACAGGTTCCTAGGGCCTATCAGGAATACGCTGCTTTTCAACTGCTATAGTCCAGGCCCTACCCCCTCACAGACCTGAAGACTGCGCTATAGATACAGAACCTTCAGCAGTGATTCCCTTTGGGAGGATGTTCATTCTATCCGAACCGAAAAAAAGGCCCTTAGAGAATACTTGGATACCAACCTTGAAAATGGCCCTTAGAGAATACTTGGATACCAACCTTGAAAATGGCACCATAAGATCATCTAAATCTCCAGCTGGAGCTTTGTTGTTTTTTGTTCCCTAGAAAGACACTAACAAGCTTAGACCATGTCTTGATTATCGTGGATTGAATCAGTGCACCCCTCAAGGACCGCTATCCCTTGCCCTTAATCTCTGATATCTCTGATATCCTGGTTGTGGTGAGAGGAGCTGTAATCTTCACAAAGTTGGATCTCAGGGGTGCCTACCATCTGATCCGTATCAGGGAAGGAGACAAATGGAAAACAGCCTTTAGAACACCCTTTGGTCACTTTGAGTACTTGGTCATGCCCTTCGGGCTTGCAAACGCCCCCGCAGTCTTCCAACGCTTCATGGATAGGGTGTTTTCTGACATGTTGTTCCTCTTCGTCATCATTTACCTGGATGATATCTTGATTTACTCCAAGGATCCTCAAAAGCATGAAGAGCATGTAAAGGCAGTTTTGCAACGGCTACGTGAACACAAACTCCTAGCTAAACCAGAGAAATGCCTTTTTCATGACACTTCTGTTCATTATCTAGGATTTGTCCTTATTCCAGAAGGAATAGGAATGGACCATTCAAAGGTAAAAGCTATACTATCTTGGCCTGTTCCCACTTCTGTGAAACAGATTCAATCCTTCCTGGGGCTTGCCAATTTCTACCGGAAATTCATACCATCCTTTTCTGAGATAGTTCAACCGATCATTACATTATTGAAAAAAGACACCCCCTTCCTCTGGACCCCTGCCCAGGACAAGGCATTCCAACAATTAAAAGCTGTGTTTACTCAAGCCCCTATCCTTGCTCAACCCAATATTAATCAACCATTCCTAGTGGAGACGGATGCCTCTAACTACACCATAGGAGCAGTGTTAAAGCAAGAATTCGAGGATAAATTAGAGCTTACCTCTCACGAACCCTGACTTACAGCGAGACTCATTACTCCGTCTTGGAAAAGGAACTGTTGGCCATCCATCAAGACTTCACCGAATGGTGCCATCTACTTCTGAGAGCTAAACATCCTGTCCAGGTCCGTACGGACCATCAAAATCTTCAAGTTCTGCAATCTATGGAATGTAGGAATAGCCGTGAAGCCCGTTGGGCCTTCTTCTTTGCCCAGTACCAGTTCCACATCCATCATGTCCCCGGATCACAGAAAATAATTGCTGATGCTCTGATTACGAAACTCTTGAAGATCGGGCCTACCCACACAATTTTTGTAGCTCAAGCAGTCAGTCTCCTGGAAGACATTCGAATGCAAACACACTCCTCTGAAATCTGGAAAGAATTCACAGGAAAGAATCGATGAAGAAACTAGAGACGGATATATGTTCAAGTACAATGCCCTGGTCATTCCCACACAGAGACTGCAACTAGGGATTATTAACCTCTGTCATGACACTCTTCACTCCGGGCATCGTGGTGTCACCAACACCCTTCGTCTTGTACAAAGACAATTTTGGTGGCCCAAAATGAAAACAGACATTCAACGGTACATTCAAGCCTGCGCAGTCTGCAATCAAAACAAATATGATAACAAGAAACCGCCAGGTCTCCTACTTCAACCTACACTACCTTCTAGGCCCTGTGAGTTCATCGCTACGGACTTTATCGTGGAATTACCACCATCTAGGAGCTACACGACAATCATGGTCATCATTGATATATTCACCCACATGGCCCATTTTACACCATTGTACAAATTGCCATCTTCCTCAAAACTCGCTGGCATCTTCCTGGAACATATATTTCGTCTTCACAGACTCCCTTCCAAGATCATATCAGATCGAAAGACCTCAATATATCTCTCAATTCTGGAAACATCTATGTTGTATTCTAGGAATCCAACGTGCTCTCTCATCGGGTTACCACCCACAGATTAACAGAGCTACGGAACGTGTAAACCAGACCCTGGAATAATACCTTCATTGTTTTGCCACCAAGGTACAAGACGACTGGTCACTCCTTATACCCGTGGCTGAATTCGCTTACAACAACTCTGATCATTCGGCAGTCAAGACCAGCCCTTTTTATTGCAGCCAAGGATTCCACCAGTCAGTTCTACTTTCCATTCTCCCACATCCCACACCTGTACCAACAGTTGACTCCTGGATTGAAACTCTCATCAATGTTCACAAGGAAGCCAAAGAACATTTAGAAAAGGTCCGGACTCACGCTAAACATTATGCAGATACTAAAAGAAGACCAGGGCCTTCTTATGCCGTCAGTGATCAGGTCTGGCTGTCCTCGAAATTACTGCCTCGACATTTACAACCAAACAAACTAGCCCCCCGTTACTATGGACCTTTTTCCGTAAAGGAAATCATAAACCCAGTCTCATTCCTGCTCAAGTTAACAGACTCCTGGAAGAAGATTCATCCAGTTTTTCACACTTCCTTATTAAAACCTTACATCCGAACCTCCCGGAAATCCTGCAGACCCAATGCTGTGGTTGTGGACAATAAGCTTGAATATGAAGTATCCAGAATATGCGACTCCAGGTATAAACGGGGTAAACTTCAATATTTGGTTGAGTGGAAAGTATATACTCCGAGTGAAAGAACCTGGGAACCACTTTCTAATATGAATACCCCCCCGATTGCTCAGATGGTATCATCTCATACACCCGGGCAAACCTGGTGGAACAAGCTATTGGAGGAGGCATGCTGTCATGATCCACAGAATGCGCCCCTTTTGGACTTCCTGGTCCTTGTCACAACGGGGATTGCACTCTTTGATACATCCAACATGGCCGTCTAACGTGGTACGCCTTGCACCAGCTTCCACGTCGGACGTAGCACATTCTACAAATAGACCACGCCCGTGCGACCCCGCATTTTTCAACGCTATCGCTGGTAGTGACTAGACGTGTGCTCCGTAGTTCGCTGAACTATTCTCCTGTCCTTGGTTCCCGGACCCTCTAATTTTCCAATTCATTCCGCCCTCTTCTCTTACCTTGTTTACCGGATTTCGTGTACCGCCTTCGTGTACACTTCCTCGCTTCCTGGACGTCCTGAGCATCCGAGTATCCTGGAACGCTGAACGCATGCTGGAGTCAGAGGAGACTTGCGCGGGCTTCTACAAAACCCGATTCGTGCGCAAGAAGACTTCCTCCAAAAAATCCTGCAAGGAGTGATCTCAGGTGAGAAGGGGGGAATTCCATGACAGTAACGCTCACCCTGTCCAGTTCTGATCGCCAGTGTTTCTTGCGTCCTGCCACGTGCTGAATCCTGTATCTGGAAGAAGAAGAGCACCATTATTCAGCGCTTACCTGTAAGTAGCAATCTGGCTTTGGTCTTGAATCTTCCATCTTCAAACTACAAACAGCTGCTCGCCTGAATACACGCGATCCGGGGATTCTTCATCACAACGCCTCACCCATCTTCAGAACTCTGCAGCAACCTGAAAGAGACAAGAGAGACATTATTAGTGAGCACTCGCTCACGGCCATGCAAGGACAACGAAAACCACTTACAAGGTGCAGTCTCTCTTTGATCTCGGAACATCACAGCAGCCCGGAACATCATAAGGGCCTGCAAAGGAAGCTGCACAGGCACAGCTTCGCAAAAAGAAAAGGCAAGAAGGCGCCACACACCACGCATTCATTTCCCTTGCTGGGATTCTCATCCTATACAGCACGGCAATGCCAAAACTCTCCAACTCATCTGAGAAAAGAAACTAGAGACATTGATAACAACAAAAACGCTGTATATCAGTAATACCTACCTCATCAAGCAAATTGGAGTCACAGCAGGCATGGACGCGAAGATGGGGCAACGCACCAGTGAAGCAACTAGGTCACACAACACCCACACCTCCAACGCGCACCTGCACAGAGACGCAGGATGTAGAGCACACCATACCTAATATTAAGGTGAGGAGAGAGACTAGACTTAATGAAGGAATTTGAGGCTGAGGGAGGTGGGAATCAATCCAAGAGAGACATTAGCCTTATATCCAGTTCTCCTGTATTGCAGGCGCTCTCCACATTCAACACATTGGGGGTCATTACGAGGTTGGAGGTAAGGGAAAAACGATGCCGGTAAAGGATTACTGGCATCGCTTACCGCTCTGGGCTATTATGACCCGCCAACCCGCTATAAGCGGCACTGTAAATAACGGTGCCTCTAATAGCGGCATGGGCGCGAGCACGCGACCTTTCATGCCGCAATACCGGCATGGCGTAAATAGGAGGACATCACAAGTCAGGCGGTCATGCAAATAATGGCCTACTGAAGGCTGAAATGTACCTTACCAGCATGAAGTAAATACCGGCATCGCGGACCACCCGTAAACGGCCATGTGCAGTGTTCCCAACTGCCACAGGTGCACACAATTAGCACAGGTGGAGGCAATATAGACTGGGCCAGCGCAAAAGGAGCACACCCCTCCCCTTCCCACACCCAGTCACACACCAAAATGATTCCAATACTACTTGCAATGCTGGGGCTGGAGGACATGATTGCAGTGGAACTCCAGCAACAACAACAACAACAACAACAACAACAGGCAGCACAGAGGAGATGCAGGAGGAGAAGGAGGGTGATGCAGGCCCCACTTCCTGGACACAGGCACCTACAGGCACACAGTGGGGCACATGCGTGGCATATCACCATTATTCTCACGCACGCTGAACCAAGTGCTTGATGCTCTCCTGAAGCACACAGGTGACTGCATTTTCCTACCACGGACAGGCCAGGAGATCTCCAACACCAAAGTTGGTTTCCATTCACTGGCCGCATCCCTGGTTGCATTGGCACCATTGACTGCACCCATGTTGAATTGGTGGTCCACATGCCATGGAGGTAGTGTACCGTAACCATAAGTTATACCACTCCATCAATGTGCAAATGGTATGTGACTCAAACAAGATCAACACACATTGTTGTGCCTGATTCCCCGGATCAACCCATGGTTCAATGGTCATGCGGAACTCCAAGATACCACACTACATGGAGCGACATGCAGGGCAGAGATCCTGGCTTCTTGGTGAGTTGCATGTCAGGCTCATGGAAATGCAATGTGGGTAGGTGATTGGAGGGAGAGATGCATACTTCACCTGGATGAGATGGGGGGGGATGCATACTTCACCTGGCTGAGATGGGGGGGGGAGAGATGCATACTTCACCTGGCGGAGAGTACCTGAGAGGATGTACCATGTTCATACCCCAAAGCAGGCCAGACTTGACCCGACACCTGACCACAAAATACAAGACGTAAGCTGACCTACCACGAAAATGATGCAGTGCAACAACCATTACATAGCCATCAACATGTACACTGCACATAATCAGACCGTAGACCCTGCAGCACAATGCAGCAACAAGCAATGAGGAAGGCCAATGCACAGCGCAAAATACCATCATCTAAAAGTACACATCTCTATTACTGCGTACAAAGGAGCCACATGAGGGCAAGATACAAGAACGTACCGCTACACCAACAGAGAGGTCCACCAAAACAGCATGTCACCATTTGTCATGCAAAGTGAGATCATCATGATGCTGCCATCAACGTTGACAGGATGGTGGCATACATATCACTGCACATCACCCAGATCATGGGAACAACCATCGTGGAATACCACAGTGCATGAGCAACCACAAGGAATTGGCCCCCCCTGCGCCCTATTGACGATGGCACACACACCTGTCTATGAGTGGAATACACACATAGCATTCACTTCATGTGTCTCTATTCATGCATGGATCTGTGGGTGCATACAGGAAATTAATGCTTGCTATGGTGTCATTGATACAGGTCCCATGTGATGTGGGGACTTACACATAATCATTGTTGCCTACATGCAGGTGATGCAGGCTATCCCTTGAAGAGGTGGCTCCTTACCCCAGTCCGGAACCCGCAGAACAGGCACGAGGAGGACTACAATCGTGCGTATACACGTACCCATGTGGTGATTGAGCAGACCTTTGGCCTCTTGAAGGCATGGTTTCGCTGCCTTGGCAGGTCTGGTGGTGTACTCCTGTACAGCCATGAGAAGGTGGGCAAGATCGTCATGGCATGTGTCATGCTACACAATATGTGCATCAGACGGAATGTGCCCCGGCCCCCTGATGCTGAACTGCAACCACCTGACGATGAGGATGAGGAGGGTGGGGATCGGGCTGCACTTCAGGGAGGCAGCGATGCACAGGAGGGACGTGCCACGCATCAGACTCCGATTGACCAATGTTTCTAGCACACATGGATGTGGAGTGTGACATGGAGGTGGAACTCAGGGCACTGGGTGTGTCACGGACATGGACACTGTAGACTGTTTACCAATAAAGCACACGTACACAATAAGCAATGTCCTCACATGTGAAATCAGATTGCATAACCATTACCTTGCTTTGTTCCATCACAATCTCTAAGTCATCCTATATTTATCCTGATAACTTGTAATATTGTCAAAGTCATTCTTGCCACCCTGTCTTTGATTCCTTGTGCTAGCACCAACATCTTTAATAATTTTGTCTAATAAAATCATAAACTATTAATCCTGTTTGGAGTGGTCCGACTGGGTCCACCAAGGCAGGCACGGTTGTGCTAGGGTTGAACTCGCGAGTCAACCCCAGAGCTTACTGTGTTCAATCTGGTCGCCTAGCCTAGCCTAGCCTGAAAGCCCTAGTGTAGAGTAGAACTATTCGGTCATAAGAACTTGTGTACCATGGCAGACTATCTCATTAAGTGCCCTTCTTTTCAACTAAGAACAAAAATCTTGAGATTTCATCTTAATTTATGGCCTGTCAATGATATTCTGGTTAGAAGAGGCATAATTAGAAAAGATGCAAGTTATTGTCGCTTCTGTAAAGTAACATCGAATAGGGAGACGCTCCAACATATCATTACTGAATGCAAAGCTTTTAGGACTCAACGTTTGTCTCTTGTTTCTCATATGCCAAAAATGTTAATCATGAAAACCAAGGAAGAACTTTGGTATGAGATTTTTGCAACTCCAAAGATATCAGTCAGAATTGCGACAATTAATATCTTGCATTTTGCATTCTCCTCTTTAAATGTTGCTAATCACACCGTCTAAAAGGTGTTCCTGCTGTGTTCAATTGGATGTACACTTACTACATATGGATTGAGCCAATGAATTCAATATTGAAAAATTGTATTATGCTGAATGAAATTACCGAAGTGTAAACTGGATAAAACATGAAATTAATGCAAAATAAATCTTGTGCAAATGTGATTTATGATTTTAATTATAATTTTTATAATATTAACGTGTTTTGTGATTGCAAAAATGTGAAAGGTTAAAATGTTTAACCAAACAAAATAAAAAAATAAAAACGAATAAAAAAAGAGTAAAACTATCTTGTCAAAACTGATTTCTCTTCCTTTTTCGCGCCTTCATTTTCTCAAAAACGTACCTCACTCGATCTTGCATAACTCACTCAGTTTACCAGCTAGAGACCTCATTTCACTTCCATATTTTATCTAGGATCCATAGCTACACCCCACCCAAAAATCGCATTACAATATTTCACCCATTTTTTTATTGAAAACCATTTTGGTAAATTTAGGCGGGAAAGGCAAAAGTTTGCTAATTTTACAATGTCATTTTGATTATAAACTGTTTTCAATCTTCCATGTAATTTCGAATTGTATGCTTTTGCTCAATCCATTGCTTGTGATAGCTAGTATCTTTACAGTGTTGCTCCAGTAAAGAATTGTTTTTGTTTCAAGATTTTTATACACATTCATTGTTTTATTCAGCCATTCCCGAGTGTCATTTTACATTGCAAGGGTTTCAAATCCGTCTTTCACTCTCATTTGAGGAGGGAAAGTTAGATTTGAATTCCGTTTCCAGATTCATAGTCCTAACTGCCTGCTGCTTCCTTGTATCCATTCAGAAGTGATTATTTGTGGGTTGAGGGAATTTCGCAGGTGGAAATCCTAACTTGAGTACTATCTTCCTGAAAATCAAAAAAATGTTTCTATTCCTTGGTGTTTTCTATCTGTGTTGCTAAAGGTTTGCATTAGGTGCATTGCCTCCATTCCTATTGTTCTTATCACCCCATTGGTGATAGCTGCCCCATATTAAAAATGGTATGATTCTTTTAATTTTCAAATTAATAAATAATCATTATACTTTATCAACCAGCCTGGTTCATGTTCCATTGTGATCCCAGGTATTTGAAAAGGGGGTGTGATATGAGTGGTATATCATCTCAATGTTGAATATAATCTATACTATAAGCATTTCAATTGCACCCTTCATTCTGGGCCGAGACTAAGATGTGCGTCGCCTGATTGAAATCCTTAACAAATTTGGGTGCTTGTGCCGGGGATTGATTTGGTTACCACCCGTGACAGTCTAACACAGCAGACTAACCTGCAAGGTAGTAATACTTTGTGTGGTGTGGATACTCTGTTAGACTGTATACGTGCCTCCCAAAACAAATACTCTAAGTACCAGGCCTGTCTATAAAAGTACAATTATATCAACCCTGAAATAATTAATAAAGAAAGAACATTGCCAAGATGACTGTTCCAGTAGAAATCAGTATGGCTAGGGAGCACCTCTTGCACAAGCTGTTTGTCAGGGGTGAATGGCCAGAACAGGATGAAAATGTCTGGCTGCAGGAAATCACACAACAGGTCACCACCATGAACCTGGATACATTATGGCCTATTACAACAACCTCTGAGTGAATAATACATGGCCCCAAAAATTAAAGAGGAGCAAATCAAAATAGCCAGAATTGCAGCCTACCTATATCTCCATATGGAAGTGATACAGGAAAAGCATGCTGAAAACACAGTTCTGGCACAGAATCAAATTGAAATTATAAGATAAAATCCAGACTGATCTAGATTCAGCAGAACAAAGATTACTGAAGATCCAAGAATTGGAGGTAGAATCTAGAGATTATGTCACAAAATTAAAAGAGAATTTGGCCCGCCAACAGCAGGATAATGCAGATCAAGAGATCCAAGTAGAGGCATTGAAAAGGAGTGTAGGGAAAAGGTTGACTCTCTACAAGAGAGTCACCAGAAGTTAAATCAACAGATAAAATATAATAGGGTCTGCGCAGAGCAGATAGTTACTCTACAAGACCATATAAAGAAATTGGAAGAGTAAAATAACCAATTAATTATGAGAGACCTCCACTGTCAAGAGTAATTTGATCAGGAGCGCCAGAATTCCAATACTATCAAAAAACAAAGAAATGACCTGGCTGAACAAAGGGGCACCCTAAGTCAAGAGAGAGACGCATTAGGCCAGGAAATAGGTGAGTTAAAAACCAAGTTACAGGAAAGTAAGTTGGCCCTCCAGGTGCTAAATGAACTAAGAACAGAGCATGGGAAGCTACTGGAGTATGCCAAACAGGTAGAAGGTGCTTTGAAAGAGAACACCCAAGCCAAAGATACACAAACCCAGGAGATGCAACAGAAAACTTCTCAGTATTCCCAAAACATGCAGGAAGTGCAGAGAGACAATGAGGCCGTGAAAGCATTGATGGCCTCCACCACCAAGTGGCAGCGCAAGAGCGGAACATTGAGACCAGTAAGGCCTTGATAGATTAACAAAAGGCTCAGATCTTTGCTTATAACCAAGAAATAGGGGCTGGAAAAGAAAAGCTAGCAAGTTTGGAGAAAGAGGGTGCTAGACTTAATCCTAACTGGAGGGACGCTGTACAGGTAGAGAGGGACAGGGCACCCCTGATCATAGCATAAGGACCTCTGTACTCAGGGACTCCAACCCATTCAATACCATGAACACTGCCAACTTCATGGCTACTGGATCACATGAGCCATGGGGCTGGTAGAATTCAATAGATTTGGTCAAATGGGACTGACAGATGAGCGCCCCCCAGGAATTGAATGACGGGTGTCCCTGTACAGATACCCAAATGTTAGGGCTGATCTCTCTTACAAGAAAGACTCCTATGAGGGGAGGGACCAGTTGGTTAAATCGGATGGGGAACTACAGGAAATAAGGCCCAAAAAGATCATCCTGAAGACCTCTACCCCGTTAGGGATGTGGGAGGGATACTCTACCAACCCTGTGAGCAGGGGAGGGTCAGAAGACTCTTCTGAGCACAACAGAAGTAGAGAAACTAGGCCCCAACATTCTGCGAGCCCTTTTCAAGCTCACAGAATCTGGGAGTGCCTAGAGGATGAAGAAAGGACCTCCAGTAGCAGCACATCTGAGTCTGAGGGCGAGTGGACTCGGGTGATTAAAACAAAGAAGGCAAACAAATTTAAGAGAGCTATGAACAAAGAACCCATTAGGCAGATTAAGGCCATTAGGAGTGTCATAACTCCATATCATAAAAATGCAAAGTATTCTGTTTGGGAACACTTAGAACTATATGAGCAAATGATGGAGATTTTTCATATGAAGGATAGCCAGAACTGCATAGTGTATTTAAAATGGACCTTCTCATCTGAATACTCCAGTTTCTTTGTGTTACTGGAGGACCAGAACCACTCCAGATGGTCCACCTACAGGGCGGCCATCTTGAAAGATTTTTCTGCTCACATAAACCCCCAAGAGGCCCGCACGGCGGCCTACAAACTGCAGCGCGGCGATGATCAGGCCCCCCAAGAATTTTTGCAGGAGCTCAAACGCGCCTTTACACAGACCACCAGGAGGGTGCGCACAGATAGTCGGGAGTTCATCACCACCTTCTTTCATTCCCTCCCAAAATATACAATGACCCAGCTGGTGAGGGACTTTCATGAGAAAAGATTGTTGGACTGGGTCATAGAGCAGGCGACCCGCATGTCCCCGCTGGTCCAAAAACCTGCAGATAACAAAAATCCAAACAAAATCCCCAAACCAGCCAACACCCCTACTGCTGCTAAGGTGGCAGAGGTGAAGGTTGCCCCCATTTTAGATCTGGAGATGGGGGGACTAAAAATATACCTGTTCCAAATCAACCCAATCAAAGACTCAGAAGGCCCTCGGGCCAATCCCAGACAGGTGGTAATCAGGGAGGCAATCCCACAAATGGCACCCCTAACTCCACTGATTACATTAGCCCCAAAACAAGGGTAACAGACCAATCCCGGGTTATGTGTGGACTTCCCCAGACCAGGGGGGGATCCAATCAGGTAGGTACCACCCCAGGAACCTTCCTTCCTAACTGTCCCCAGGAGGCCAGTAATCCGCCAAATGCCAGGTTGAGTTTCTTTCCCCGGTACCCACAAAACCCCAACCTGCAGAACAATCCTCCTTTCTTTCCCCGCTTTCGGGAGCCCAGACAGCCAAATCCGGGAGAGGGGAGGCTAAGGGTGGAGGTTTACCAAAATTCTCAATACCCAGGGTACTATGGGAGAAGGGATAGTTACCCTTCCCGTGACTCACCTAGGGTCGACCAGAGACCCCCGTACCAGCCAAAACGGGTGTCTCAACTGGAGCGCCAGGTCCAGAACCTGTCCCAGGATATGGGTCACATGTTGAGGGCTCAACAGAACCCTCAGATGAACATGGCGGCTCAGAACCCCACCAACCAAGGGTCTGGTACTCCAGAACAATGATGGGGAGAGCACCCCGACAACTCACCGGTTCCAGAGGAGGAGGCACGGGGAGAAGGGAGGTGTAAAGCCCTAGAGGAAGCTTCCTTCCTCACCTGTGAAAAGCCTCTGGACACCCAGGAAATGGAACCAAAATCTACTGCCCCCAAAAACCTGCCACCCAAGGAACAAAGGGCGGTTAGGAGACTTAAAGAACCCAAAAAGACCCATTTTGTGGAGGAGGTTAGTGTCCTCCAATTTGAAGGAGAGGAATCCTCAGAGAATTCTGGGAAAAAAATCTTCTCCTTCAGGGATGGTGGAACTCCTCTCAAAGAAAAATGGGTCCCAAGAGATCCAAATGAAGACTGTGTGAATGTGGGGACTGAGTCAGAATCGCCCACCATTGAACCCCAGAATGAGCCTCAAGGAAACCAAACTGTCCAAACCAATTCTGGTGACTGCCTCCAAAAAGGAGGGGGCAGCCCAGAATCAGAAAACGGGGAGCCCAAAACTCCCCAAATATCCAAGTGTCACGTGTTTCTTTCAGATCACCGAATTCCAACACCGAATCCTGCCCAAACTACCCCTGTGTCAGAGTCAAGAATAAGGAAATTGACCACCAATCTTGCCCAGAATGCCCATTACCTTTGCCCATTGGAGGAGAAGGAGGGTAGATTTAATGCCCCAGTCCAAGTGCAAGGGCAATGTAAATTTTTGGCACTGGTGGACACTGGATCCCAAGCCACTCTTCTGTCAAAGAGGGCCTTTGATCAGCTGAATTCAGAAAGGAGGGAGAGATAACAGATCCCTCTGACCCCTCTTCCTGGAGAACTTCAGAACTTCGATGGGAATGAAATTCCTGTTGATGGGACTGCGGATTTGGAAATAATATTGGGTGACACAAGGTGAAACACCCGGTCATATTAGTGACTCCAGAGGGCACACCCTGTCTACTGGGGAATTACATCCTGTGTAGGTTGTCCCCCCTAATAGACTGTGTGAACAAGATCCTCTGGAAGGAGATACGTTGAAATTCTATACTAATTCACAATCTGAAAATCCCAATTCCTTAGTCAAGAGTGATGAGAAACCAGCACAAAGTTTAACTCACATTCAGAAAATTAGAGAACAGTTATTCATCCCTATCAGTTAAATGAGGGGAAGGAATCTGTTCTCGCCCGAGTGTGCATGAAAAACGGTAAGAGCTTCATCAGCAAAGCCATTTTCCAGGAAACACCCAAAAGATCCAGCCATTCCCACATTTAAATTGATCGATAAATGGGAAATTGACCTGGCAACTCCTAATTCCAAGCATCTCCTGCCTAGCAAGTGTATGCTCAACATTTCTATAGGCAACAAAAGCATAGTACATAATTGTTGGGTCATGCAAGATGTCCCTGCTGCATTCTATTTAGGCAGTGACATTCTCAATCGTTTTGCCATTAATTTGGACCTGATAAACTACAAAGCCTGGTTCCGACTATGGCATAATCCCATGTACTTTGATGATTCAGAAAAAGCATTTTGGTCAGCCCAATTACTGCCGAATGCAATTGAAGTTCAAATTGGGGAGGAAGTCACCATCCCAGGGCGGGCACGATTATTCCCACTTGAATAAAAATTAAAAGAAGACAGAAACTGCAACATCCTGACGCATATGTTCACCTCAAAGCCCATCTTCAACAGCAAGGGTTGGGGTTAAACCCAACACCATTAGTCAATGTAGAACACAACACCATTCCAATATTGATGGATAACAACGACCTTAGGAGTAAGAGTCTGGGCGCAGGCACCATTATTGGAATGGCAGTTGATGACTGACATTTTTCCATAGATCTAGGTAACAAACTGATAGGACCAATCCCCAATGACTGTTTTGACAGTGATAGTGACAATGACATAACACCAGAAAGGATCTTCACCCGACAAGGGGGGAATTTCCTGGTATACTCTTCCTGCCCTTACAGTGAGGAAGAGGTGACATGTGACATCAGGCGGGATGAAGTGATCTTCCAGGTCCACAAGGACTGCCTCGCTTGCCTGAAACCCTCTGTCCAGGTCAATACTTTAACCAAGGACCTCTCCACTCAGCTGGAGGAGGCCGCTGAAATAGCCAAACCAGACGTCTTTCCAGGCTTCAGGCAAATGGTTGAAGAGAGAATCAACCTTGCTGATGCCTATGAGACTCCGGAGCGAAAGCAAAAGTTGACACAAGTTTTCTTAGATTTTCAAGATCTCTTTGTGGTGGACTCATATGACTGTGGTTGCACTGAAATCCATACAACAAGAATTCCCTCGGAACCTGGTATGACTTCAGTGTTTGTGAAGCAATACCACTTGCCTCTCCCATCCATGGAGTCCCTGACGGAAATGATCAAAAACCAGTGGGATAATTCATTAAGTCCACAGCACATTTAATAATTCGGTGCTGGGGATTTTAAAACCTAACGGCCAGTGGAGACTCTGTGCTGATCTGAGGGAGTTGAACAAACAGGTCCACATGTCCCGATGGCCTCTCCCCTACATTGACCAGGGCTGGCCCAGATCCAGGTTTCAAGGTGTAAGCGATATTCAATCAACACTACAACTAAGTCAATGCCTAGTCTGGGATGCTGAGGAAAACCCTTATTGATGTAATTTTATGTCCAGTTCAGTACTCTGGATGACAACCCTTGTATAACACCCCCGTCTTAGAATCCCCCTGACCCCATTGAGCCAAGAAGTAGGTTTGTTTTGCAAATGAAAAGGTTTATTTGAAAAATTAAACAATATATATATATATATATATCACACTTTTATAATAAATTAATAATTAATATCACACTTATGAATATAATGTTGATCAACAATGGATAACCTGACACTAGCACACTTCTTTACAGTCAATGAGGAGTTGGTATAGGATGGATAAGGCAGCGAAAATACTTTTATGGTTTCAAGGGAAAAGCAATGAGGAATAAAATGCAGTACGGAAATAACTTGATATGGCTTCAACAAAAGACAATGCAATCACTTTTCCTTGACAAATCACTCCCTCCCCTTTATGCAATATAAGGAGATGGAAATCATAGCACACAGTTCTCAGGAATGCAATCAAATACAATACGAAATTCAATTCCCCCCCCAGCAAACTTAGAGGAAAACTGGTAGAAGTTTGAAACACAGGCCCAAAATGCTTTGAATGTGATGACAATGAAGTGAGAAATGTGCTAAAATGCTTTTAATTCCCTCTAGAGGTTCAGGGTGGGTGATATCTAGTTTATATTAGCTCAGGCTCACTTGAACAATGCCCTATGAGTAACCAGCAGGTTAAAACGAATTTTAGCAAAGGAAAGCAAGAAGCTGCTGATTTTTACACGTGGCTGAAATTGTGCAAAATGTCAAATCGTGGCAAATTTACTCACACGCGTCGAGCATAATTACAGAGGCACTATAAGGAGCAGGAAGTCGGTTCTAGGTTCGTTGGAAAGCCTAGAATCTTAGCTTTAAGATAAATCTCATTCCTAGCACAAACGGTTCCGGAGATACGGACGATTTTGTGAAAGTAGTTTTTCGGATTTTAAATTTTAAAGCTCAGAATGACAGATGACAGTTTTCAGTTTTAAAGATGACAGAATGACACGATTCTAGGAGGCAGTTCTAATAGGCTAAAATAGTTTGGATTAGATTATTTTAACCTAAGAGATTGGTTTTGGCACAGTGAGTACTCATACTATATTTTTGAAATAAGCCGTCAAGGTCTGGTCAGGTTGGACGGGACTTCTGGCGGTTTTGCTCACAGCGGTTTGGTCTCTGGTTCTGCTCTCAGCACTGCACAGTTCTGGTTTCCCTGGATCTCTGGTCTCTCTGGATCTCTAGTTTCTCTGGATCTCTGGTCTCTGGAGGTTGATGGATTTGAAGTCTGGAGTCTCCCCGCAAAGCGTCCCGCAAGAAAGTGGAAAGTGAATCTTCTACCTGGGTTTCAGTGGTCCTTTTTATGTGTTTTGAAAATGGGTGTGTGCCTCGGCCTAGCTAAGCCTGCCCCTCTCACTTATCATTGGCCAAGCTTTCCTCTCTCCCTTGATTGGGGGGAAGAAATGTGAGTCAGAGTGATGCTGTAGGTTTTATGGTCAGAGGAACCTCCCCTTGTCAAATTGCACACAAATCTATTTCTGAACCAAATACATATTTATCTATGTACCATTTTTCTCATATTATAGGTCCAGTTAACATATTTTCTGTAGCACCAAACCATCCGATCCCTGTCTTTGTACGATGTCGTGTCAACTGATGACAGAATTCTCCCCTTTTCATCCAGATAACGCCCTCTAAACCTTTCCAGATTTTACACAAATGTGCACCAGGGATATGGGCTTCAGATGATAAAGTGTCAGATTTTTAACATGCATACATTTGGAGTAACAACCTTTTTTCCGCTACTATCCCCAAGAACATCCCACAGGATCCTAACACCTTTTAAAATGTGAATGAAAAAATCCAAAGAATAATGATATTATTTATATAATTTTGACAGGTCCGTACTATGAATTATCCATCTTTTTAAAATTAGGCCCTGGTCAAAAAGGGGTGTGGCTTCCCACATCACATGGTGGAATAACTGGTTTATCCACTTCCCCCAAGCTCAGCTGGCTCTCACAGGCACTGCCCCTCCCAGTTTCTCCCAAGAGGAAGCCATTTTACGACCCCCCCCAATATAACATTTGCCTGAGCCCAGGACAGGGCTTGTTCAACCTCCTGCAGTTTGCAGGTACCCCTCCCTTAATTCAATCAGAGAGGTGTCATCTCCTTTTGGTGGGGCCAGCAGGATGCAGCCATGCCTGGGAAGAGTTGTTGAGCCAGTTCAACTCCTGTCGGGGGTAGTTGTCAGGCAGAATTCAGCTAAATGTCACTTTAGTTCCCAGTTTTCTACATTCAAATCCAACTTACATGCAGCTATTTTTTATATATACATTAAATAATTACTTCCTTCAAGTCATTTCAGAATCTAGTTTTACATTGTATCCACCTCTTAGCAAGTCTTTCCTTGGCCTGGTCTCGGTTCATTTGTTCAGTTTTACACAAAAGTCTAGTGGTTTTAAAACGCTGGCTTTCTGATAGTGGTGAGCACCGGTACTGCATCCATTTTTGACATTAAGAAAATGAATTCCCCACAGTTCTGGGTTGCTTTTGGCAATCAGCATTGCCATTCCCAATGGTTTCAGGCTACTGTGTGTGTAGCCCAATGGTGGTTTTAGGCGGTGCCCTCCTGTGCTCACAACATAGGCAAAAATGGGTGGCAGCCTATTCTTCATGTTTTCCCTGTGCACTCTCCGGGGAGTTCTGGCCATCATGATGTTTTCAATGCCAGTACTGCACAGTTTTATGGTAGGGCTTGGTTGCATGGGTAAAAACATCCCACAAAGGGTATACACTGCCATTGACCTGACCAACGGGTACTGGACCGTGCCTGTCAGTACGGAGGACCAATATAAGCTGGCCTTTACCTTCGGGGGGCAGCAGTACACATGGACCCGGACTCCCTTCATATACATCAACTCCGGCAACAAATGTAATATCTTCTTACATAAAGCCATGCCTGACTTGGGTGAAAGGGCTAACCTGGCCTATGTAGATGATGTCCTGTTCAAAAGCTGAACTGTGGAGGAACACATAGCGGAAATCCATTATGTTCTGACACAGTTGAGGGTTGCCGGAGAAAAACTCTCCTTTCAAAAGCCACAGTGGTGCAGGACCCGTGTCAATTTCCTGGGGCATGAGATAACTCCTGGGGGTCTCTGTCCCCATGAAAAGAAAGTGGAAGCACTCCTGAAACTAAAAGACCCCACAACTCTGCGTGAGCTAAGGAGCAACATTGGACTGACTCATTACAGTAGGAAGTTCATTGAGGATTACGCAGAGATCACCAGACCCCTGATCCATCTGTTGAAGAGGGGGTCAAGTGGGAGTGGGGTCCAGAACAAGCCGAGGCAGTAAAGCAACTCAAATGAAGCCCCTCACAAGCACCTTGTCTAGCTTACCCTGTCAAAAACAAGGAGTTCTTCATATAGACCGGGTTATCAAATACATGCTTGACAGCAGTATCATATCAAAAGCATGACAAGGTCAATAAAGTTATCAACCTATGCAAGCAAGACTTTATCCTCTGTGGAGGAAAAATTCAACGATTGTGAGAAGGCACTCCTGGCAACGGTGTGGGTATTGAAAAATTACCGCCCGTTCATCCAGGGGGAACACATCATAGTGGAGACTCCACAACAGCCTTTGCAATATCTCCAAAGCGACAGAATCTGGGCCGGAAATGTGAGTAATTCCAGAATTACTTCCTGGATTCTGTCAATGCATGGCTTTCCTGTGGAGGGCAGATATGGCCAAAACAAGAAGAGTCCCCTTGCGCAAGGTCTGGCTGACTTACATGATTGTGCCAGAGAAAATTGTCTCGAGGACAAAAGTCTTAAAGCCCAGGACAACATGGAGGTGTACCTGAATTCCCTGCACAAATCTATGAAGAAGACAAGTGCGAGGGAATGCCCACAGTCTATGTGGACGGGTGCTCCTACCATGTCGACAACAACGGGGGAAAGGAACTGGGGTCCGGCGTTGGGAATGCTTGGGTGAATGATGCCCCGCAACCCTCCGCTGGGTACATAATCGGTCCCAGTAGTAGTCAGATGGCAAAGTTGATGTAAGTTCATCAAGCCATCCTCACTGCTGTCCAACACCAACACCACGAACTGGTCATAATCACCGATTCAGATTAGGGGGCCATCCAACCCTGGCGGTAGGGGGTTGACGACACCGGTAAGGATGCCGGTGCCGTTAACCCCATGCCACCCTATTCCGAGGTCCTTTAGCGGGTCCCATCAGGAACGGCTGGTCTGACCAGCCGTTCTTAGCGGGACACATTAAGGGACCTTGGAGCTAATAACGGGGCCGCAATTTGCGGGCCAGTTATTAGTGCCTTCCCCATTCCCATTGTGCCCTATGGGGATTGAATGGGAATGTGGAATGGTATTTGGCATGGGGACTTACCCAGGTCCACATAGGTCGAAATGTCCCAGTAAATCCCCATTCCGCCTTTCCAGACCCGGACCCCCTATGTCTGGAACAAGTTAGTGGAGCACCTGGTTAATTGGAAAACCGGAGGCATGCTATGTGCTAATAATAAACCACTCAAACATGGCAAGCTCATCCAAAATATTGATGATCTGGTCACCTCTAGTGGGATGACCATCTACAGTGTGCCCAAACGTACTGCCCCACCCATTGGGGGACCTGTCTGACATTTTGTGGTGGACCTCTCCCCCCCTCGCCCCAAATGGGTGTGGGGGCACCTCATGCAGGCCTCCCTGAGCCTCCTACGAACTTCTGCGTGAGGTACACCCCCCTCCATTTGGGGTGGGGGGAGAGGGCTACCAAAAAATGTGGGACAGGCCCCCCAGTGGGTGGGCCAGTAAGGTTTGGGCACCCTGGGGCATATTGGCACACCAATGTGCCCATCTGCACCAAGGGAAGTTTGGTAAACAAAGAAAATAACTGAAAATGGTAGGCTGCACTTTAGGGGGGCTGAGGAACACCCTAAACCGCTTTGGAATTTTGAAATGTAAAGGGGGTGCACCTCTCCATGCCCACCCCAAATGGAGGGGCGGGCCATCTCATGTAGCGATACCGGGGGGCAGATAAGGGGGGCCTGTCATGCACTTCTCCCTGGGGTCAGGTGTCCCTTCCTAGGAGCAGATATCTGCCCCCAGGGAGGGCTGTACGACATGGACCCACGACATTTTGGCTGGGGGAGCAGAGGACCACCACCCCCTCCCATTACAAAATTCCATGGCACTTTGGGGTGCCCCACAGCCCCCCTAAAATGCTGTCTACCATTTTTTTGCTTTGTTTACCCAACTCCCCTTGGCGCAGATGGGCACAATAGTGTGCCATTCTGCCCACAGGGAGTCCTAAACCTACTGTCCCACCCCTTGGGGGGCCTATCCAACATTTTGTGGTGGTCCTCTCCCCCCCACCCCAAATGGGTGGAGAAGCACCTCATGCAGGCCTCCCTGGGCCTCCTATGAATGGCTGCGTGAGGTACACCGACCCTCCATTTGGGGTGACTATTTCTTCTACTGCCGTGTATATTTATACGAGGAGACCATACAAAATGGCCGCCACCATGGTCTGTATACAGGTTGCTTAGCAACCGAGTGAGCCGAGAAGCGCTTCCTATTGGTGAGCGCCCGCTACTTTTTGCATTCGTCGGTGCTGGAAGGTGCAAGCCGGCTCTGCCTCCAAAGGCCACCCTCTTAAGGCTACTGGACCTGTCTGTGCCTTCCGTGCCAGAACGGGCCATAGGGGCACGATACACCGTCGGCTGCTCGCAAAGCAACTCGCCTCTCCAGGGTAAGCCAAATACTTCCACCCCCTTTCAGCACCTGGCTCCCATCTCCTGTATGCTGTTATTGACATCCACTCTATTGGCGGTCACCCACCTCTGATGTTCCCATTCAGCCTTAGCGCATAGACACTGACCTTGCCTTTAAGAGACTCCCGCTATAACAACTGCAACCTACCTGGCTACATCAGCTTCACGGCCAACTCTGTGTGCTGTCATGATTCAGGCTAACGTGTCAGATCAATCGCAACCCATGTAACACCGGCAGTATAATACCTTGTGCATCAGTGATTTGCCCTAACCCTGATTGCCATCATCTTGTATTTCACCACTGTTTGCTTGAGCCCACTGATCCTTCAGTTGTCCAATGCCCAATATGCCTGACAACACCATCCTTCTGTGCCCATCTTGAATTGCCCTGATGTAGCCCGCTGTACCTATTTTGAATTTTGCCTATTGTAACCCACTGTGCCCATTTAGAATGTAGACTATTGTGCCTATTTTGAATTTAGCCTATTGCAACCCACTGCACCTATCTTGAATTTAGCATATTGCAACCAACTGTGCCCATTTTGAATTTAGCCTACTGTGCCTATTTTGAATTTAGCCTATTGCAACCCACTGTGCCTATTTGAATTTAGCCTATTGCAACCCACTGTGCACATTTTGAATTTACCCTATTGCAACCCGCTGTGCCTATTTTAATTTTAGCCCATTGCAACCCGCTGTGCCCATTTTGAATTCAGCCTATTGCAACCCACTGTGCACATTTTGAATTTAGCCTATTGCAACCCACTGGGCCCATTTTTAATTCAGCTTATTGCAACCCACTGTGCCCATTTTGAATTTAGTCTACTGCAGCCCACTGTGCAAATTTTTAATTTAGCCTATTGCAATCCACTGTGCCTATTTTGAATGTAGCCTATTGCAAACCACTGTGCACATTTTGAATTTAGCCTATGGCAACCCACTGTGCCTATTTTAGCCTACTGCAGCCCACTGTGCAGACTCTGGACTGATCAGAATGCATATTACTTATTCTACTATGTATGATTTCCTAAACTAGCGCGCGCCCTTTATGTAGGAACCGGAGCCCACCTACACGAGCATATTGCATCTTGTACTCACCTGTGCCTACTTGACCTAGCTTATGCCATCTAGGTATGAACCTGGGTTTACTCGAACTAGCCTATTGTATCTTGTACTCACCTGAGCGTACCTGAACTAGCCTACTACATCCTATACTCACCTGAGCTTATCTGATTTAGCTTACGCCATTTAGATTTGAACCTGAGCTTATTTGATCTAGCCTATTGCATCCTGTACTAATTGCCTCCAGTGACCCTCATACGCCTTCGTACTTCAAATTATAAACCTAGTTTAGTGGATTCATATGCCACCACTAGGAAGGTGCATCAACATATAATAAGCCACTTCCTATGCAATATCACATCATGAGCATCATAGCCGGTAGCCTCTTAACCCACATATGTCTATTGCTTATTATCCACCAGACATCTTGCAGTAGCCACCCCTCAACTATCAAGCAAGCTCTACACAATTAAACCAATATATTTTTTGTCACCCCCACCATTATGTATCGCCCTGATCCGAGTCTCCCAAGCAGGCCTCAAAGTAATCCATGTAGCCTACACGTCAGAAACTCTAGACTCCGAACAAGACTCACAAGACTCCACAAGCCCCTGACCAGAACCCTATCTCCCACCAACAAAAGATCCAATGACCAGAAGGTAAATATCATCATCTTAATATCCTGAGGCCTCCAACTACTCCCACTAAAATAGAACCTACCCAACCATTGTTGTGGCCCCCCTCTTAAAGGAGGATTAATAAATGCCAGATGCCTGACTGCACACGCCATGGATATCTGCGGCTTGATATCGTCCGATAATCTGGACTTTCTTGCTATCACAGAGTCTTGGCTGCACGACGCAGCAGGACCCCTACTTTCTTTAGCAATCCCGGATGGATATACCATAATGAGACAGGACAGAACTAATATGCGAAACGGAGGCATTGCGATCATCGCTAAGACTAACCTAGGTATGAGAACTACACCCACCCTAGTTTGCAAATCATGTGAAGTGCTCACTATCAAACTTCCTCTAGTTAACTCCCAGACATTGACTATCCACCTCATCTACAGACGACCTGGACCCTAAGGGACATTCGAGGAGGATATCTACAACCTACTCTCCAATATCCTCAACATTTCTTCACAACTACTTGTCCTAGGGGACTTTAATTTGGGATACAATGATCCCCTAGACAAAAAAATGCCACCACTATTGCCAACATTCTTTCTGAACTGGGCATAACTCAAACAATTCTCGAACCCACTCATTCCAAAGGGAGAATCCTTGATTGGCTAGCAGATTACAACTGCACTGCCAAAATCAAATCCATTGACCCACAACCCTGGACAGACCACTTCCTCTTGTCCTTTGAACTCTCCACCTCTAGACCACTCTCTCCAGTACCCACCATGGCCCCGCCATGTCCAACAAGGAATAAAAAGAGTATCACTAAGGATAAAGTGATTCCCGCGATCCTACCCACTCTCAACCAATTAGCGTATCACTTAGACCCTGAAACGCTCGTCGACGAGTACAACAAAATCATGTTAACTACTCTCGACAACATTGCCCCTCTAAAACTCAGACCGAGTAAACCCAAATCCCATTTAAATAAATGGTTCACCCCCGAACTAAAGGATTTACAACAACTTAAAAGGGGCTGCGAAACCGCATGGAGGCTAATCCCCTCAGAAGACCACAAAAACAAACTAACGGATATATCCTCCCACTACAAAAAAGAAATCCACCTGGCCAAGCTAAACTCATATAACAAGCGTATATCTAATGCTAACTCAAGTATGAGGGAACTGTTCACCATCCTCATGTAATTAGAGGCACCCATCCCCATTCAGGATACATGCCCTAAAGATAAAACATGGTGTTCAGATATACAACAAGCACTAGCAAACAAAGTAACTATGATCCAAAAGAAAATAGCAAATAAAAAGCCTCTCTCATTCAACCATCCCAGAATAATAATTTGAATACTGACCCCCCCCTGCAAAGGAACAGGACTCAACTGTGCGATTCATGTTCTCAAAAACCTCTATCCTTGAGTTGGAGAAGGTCATCCTCTCTCTCAAGCCATCCAACTGCCAGGGCGACCTCTGCCCTGCCCAGCTTATAAAAGACACTGGGCCTCATTACGACCCAGGCGGTAAGTTACCGCCTGGGTCGTACCTTTACCACCGTGGTGTAAACTACGTTTACGCCATGGTGGTTGGCGGACTTACCGCCCCATTCCGAGGTTGGCGGGGCGGTAAGTCCCCAATCCCCATTTACCCTTCCCCATTCCCATTTTTGCCCCATAGGGCATAATGGGAGTGGGGAAGGCGTTAATTACGCCACCGTAAATTACGGTGGCGTAATTAACATCAAGGTCCCTTAGCGCCATGGATTTTAACACCTGCTAAAAGCAGGTGTTAAAACCTCCATGACGCTAAGGGACCTCGGAATCAGGCGGTAAGGGTCGGCGCTGTTTACGCCGCCGTAAACCCCTTACCGCCTGAGTCGTAATGAGGCCCACTGACAGAGATCTCTCCCCATTTGTGTCGAAACTTATCAATGCCTCAGTTGCGTCAGGCACTGTGCCTACCAACTTAAAACAATCTTGGGTACTGCCGCTGCTTAAAAAGCAAACCCTAGACCCATTTATACCTACAAGCTACCGCCCCATCATGACAGTCTCGTTTTTGCTTAAAGTCCTGGACAAGATTGCTTACAATCAAATTCAAAGATTCTTGGAACAACATAAGCTCTTAGGAGCACGTCAATCAGGATTCCGAGGGTAGTCTCAGTACCCCAACATGGTACTGAGACTACCCTCATCGATATGAAGGCACAAATAGATGAACTACGAGATAAAGGTAAAACGGCTCTTCTCCTGTTGCTGGACCTGTCGAATGCATTCGCCCTTGTCGACAACAGGGTCTTTTGCAGCCACCTAGACTCAGCTGCACATTTTTCCAAAGAGGCTATAACATGGATTGAGTCCTTCCTCAGCGAAAGGACCATGAGGGTGTTCTCCCCTTCGGCACCGGCTGACCAGATCCCCATCTTGTGTGGACTTCCTCAGGGCTCTTGCGTCTCCCCAACCCTATACAACATATTTACTAAGCCCCTTTTTGATGATCTGGACCTTGTTGGTATCACCTACACTAATTATGCAGATGATACCCAGATTCTCCTCCCACTTTCCGGGGATTACAACAAGGATTTGGCCGTGGTAAATAGGGTGAATCTCATCATCCAGGCACGGATGGCAACCCAAGGTCTATGCCTGAATGATGATAAAACAGATCTTATCTCCCTGGGGACTCACTCTAATCTTAAAAAATCAGGCCAAGACTACACCTCATTTGAGATTGATGGTAATACCATCAATGTGTCCAAGGAGGTGAAGACACTTGGCTTCTATCTGGATTCCACCCTCTCCTTCGATAAACAGGTGAAATCCATGGCATCAGCCACAGCTTACACTTGTAAGCTCATTAGAGCAGGTAAACACTTTTTTTTCTAAAACGACAACTGCATTATCTTAGCTAGAGCCCTGATTCTGTCTAAGCTCGATTATTGCAATGCCCTATACATCGGTGCCAGCAAATCTATGATATGATATGGATATGATAGGTTATTTATAACGCGCTTAATACCCAGAGGTTTCTAGGTGCGGACCCGGGGATCGAAACTGTGTTTCCGTGTCGTCTTGCTCTCAAGGCGAGAACGTTGCCGCTGAGCTATCCTCCCGAGACGATCCACAGAATTCAAATCTTACAAAATAATGCCTTGAGAGCAGCTCTTGGCGTGTCCAAAAGATTGCATATATCTAAGATTAGACGCCAAAACAACTGGCTGTCTACCCAAAATAAAATCCATTTAAAAGTTGCATCCCTTGTTCACAAAGCTTTGAACATACCGAGATTCAGGCTGGCCAAGGCTGGGGGAGGCAGCTTCCAGGTCCGAGTGGCCCAATTATGGAATTCACTGCCACACCCTCTATGTGAGGAGCAGCCTTTTCTGAAATTCAGATCCAACTATATCAATCTGCTGAAGTCTGCCAATGACTAGTTTCTCACTAGCTCTTACAAAACTCCTGATACCTCCTAGCATTTTTAGATTTATACTTACTAACTTGGCTAGTGATCTGACGTCCTTCTAGTGCCTGTATATATTCTGTCTTGCTTGTAATCTGTAACTGACCCTCTATGGCCTGTATATATTTTGCTTTGTTTGTAATCTGTAACTGACTGTCTATGGCCTGTATATATTTTGCTTTTGCATGTAATCTGTAACCATGTAACCTCAAGCCTCGCATATTCTATACTGATGTGCCCGGCTACCTTCGGGTTTGGTGCGCATTATAAGTGAATAAAACAAACAAAAAAACAAGAGTGCCATCAAAAAATGTGGGACAGGCCCTCCAGTGGGTGGAGCAGTAAGGTTTGGGCACCCTGGGGGCAGATTAGCACACCAACGAGCACATCCGTGCCAAGGCAAGTTTGGTAAACAAAGAAAAACATTGAAAATGGCAGGCTGCACTTTAGGGGGGGGGCTGAGGGGCACTCTAAACCGCCAGGGAATGTTGTAATGTGAAGGGGGTGCACCTCTCCACCCCCCCACAAATAGAGGGGTGGGGCATCTCATGTAGCCCTCCCTGGGGGCAGATAAGGGGGGCTGTCATGCACTCCTCCCTGGGATCAGGTGTCCCTTCCTAAGAGCAGATATCTGCCCCCAGGGAGGGCTGCATGACATGGCCCCCACTCCATTTTGGCTGGGGGGGGCAGAGGGCCACCACCCCCTTCGCATTACAAAATTCCCCGCACTTTGGGGTGCCCCACAGCCCGCCCCCACCCCCAAAATGCTGTCTACCATTTTCACTTTTTTGCTTTGTTTACCCAACCCCCCTTGGTGCAGATGGGTACAATAGTGTGCCATTCTGCCCCCAGGGTGCCCAAAACAAACTGCTCCACCCATTGGGGGGCCTGTCCGACATTTTGTAGTGGCCCGCTCCCCCCCTACCCTCAAATGGGTGGAAAGGACACCTCATGCAGGCCTCTCTGAGCCTCCTACGAACAGCTGAGTGAGGTACATCCCCCCTCCATTTGGGGTGGGGGGAGAGGGCCACCATAAAATTTGGGACAGGCCCCCCACTGGGTCGGGCAGTAAGGTTTGGGCACCCTGGGGGCAGATTGGTACACCTATGTGCCCATCTGCACCAAGGAAAGTTTGGTAAACAGAGAAAAAAACTGAAAATGGTAGGCTGAACTTTAGGGGAGGCTGAGGGACACCCTAAACCATCAGGGAATTTTGAAATGTAAAGGGGGGTGTACCTCTCCACCCCCACCCCATATGGAGGGGCAGGCCATCTCATGTAGCGATCCCGGGGGGCAGATAAGGGGGGGGGGCTGTCATGCACTCCTCCCTGGGTCAGGTGTCCCTTCCTAGGAGCAGATATCTGCCCCCAGGGAGGGTTGCATGACATGGTCCCCACTCCATTTTGGGTGGGGGGCAGAGCACCACCACCCCTTCCCATTACAAAACTCCCTGGCGCTTTGGGGTGCTCCACAGTCCCCCTAAAATGCTGTCTACCATTTTCATTTGTTTGCTTTGTTTACCCAACTCTTCTTGGTGCAGATGGGCACAATAGTGTGCCATTCTGCCCCCAGGGTGCCCAAAACCTACTTCCCCACCCATTGGGGAGCCTGTCTGACAATCTGTGGTGGCCCTCTCCCCGTTCACCCAAAATGGGTGGGGGGCACATCATGCAGGCCTACCTGGGCCTCCTACAAACAGCTGCGTGAGGCACCCCCCCTCCATTTGGGGTGGGGGGGACCAAAACATGTGGGACAGGCCCCCCAGTGGGTGGGGCAGTAACGTTTGGGCACCCTTGAGGCAGATTGGAACACTAATGTGCTCATCTGCGCCAAGGGAAGTTTGGTAAACAAAGAAAAACATTGAAAATGGTACACTACACTTTAGGGGGGCCAAGGGGCACCCTAAACCTTTGGGGAATTTTTCAATGTAAAAGGGGGTGGCTCTCTCGCCCCCACACCAAATGAAAGGGGGGCCATCTCAATCAGTCCTCCCTGTGGGCAGATAAGAGGGGGCATCTCATGCAGGCCTCCCTGGGGTCAGATGCTCATTCCTAGGAGCAGATAACTGCCCCCAGGGAGGGGTGCATACCATGGATTCCAGTCCATTTTGGGTGGGGGGGACACACACACTTTCCATAAAAAACAATTACCTGGTGGTCTAGTGGGTGGGCACTCCCCCAACACCATCCATTCATTTCCCTTGTTTTTCCCCCTAAAGCCCATTCCCTAGGGGTAGATGGGGCAGATTGGCACCCATCTGCCCCATGATACCCAAAACTGCAGGCCCCATCCTTTGGGGGGCCTGCACACTTATTCCTGGTGCCCCCCACTCCCTCCAATTGGATGGGGGCCACCTCATGCACTCCTGCCTGAGGGCAGAAATCTGGGGAGGGCCACCACTCTTTCGTGTCCCAGAAATATCCCTGGTGCCTAGAGCCTCCCCGACCCTCACCCCCATCCCTGTTGCATTTTTTTAATT
Source organism: Ambystoma mexicanum (assembly GCF_040938575.1). NCBI lineage: Eukaryota > Metazoa > Chordata > Amphibia > Caudata > Ambystomatidae > Ambystoma > Ambystoma mexicanum. The sequence continues at coordinate 1,291,175,943 of NC_090937.1, forward strand.
TTTTTATGTTTTAGGAATTTGCCCCTTCCCTGGGGGCAGATGATCAGCCATCTGCCCCCAGGGTTAGCCATATGTGCCCCCATGCTTTGGGGGCCGGGGGGAGAGGGCTGCTGCTGTAAGCAGACCCCACCTCCCCCCACTTGTAAAACAGATCCATGGTGGTCTAGTGGACATTGCTAGCCACGATCAAGCGTTCTGTGCCCGATCCGAGGCCAGCAATGCTGTCACAGAAGGTGACGTTGGAAAGGGGAGATTTTCCCCTTTCCAACAACACCATCCAAACAAAAATCCATGGCTTGGGTCCCCAACCCCCTGCCCCTTTCCCATTGCATTTGTTTTTTTTATTTTTTTGTTTTTTTCATATGCCCCCAACCCTGGGGGCAGATGTCACCCATGTGCCCCCAGGGGTCTTCATACATGTGGCCCCATGCTTTGGGGCCTCGGGGGGGGAGATGGCCGCTTACCTAGTAAGCAGCTCCCCCTCCCCCCGCATTCAAAAGACATCCCTGGTGTCTAGTGGCATTTCTAGCCACGGATCGAGCACTCTGCGCCCGATCTGTGACCAGCAATGCTGTCACAAATGGTGTCGTTGGAAAGGGGAGAATGCCCTCAAGGCAGAGCAAGGTGAAGACTCACCTTGTGTTTTCACTGTGGCAGCCGAAAATGGCTGCCACAGTGAAAATGCTTTCACTTTCATGTTGGCGTGCATTACGCACGCCGACGTGAAACTGAAGGTAATCCAGCCCCCGGGCAGTGAGGAAAGACCTCCCCCTCACATAGCCCGGAGGGTGGATTACTGTTTTGAGCGATCGCTGATTACTGTGTCTCAATCTGGTAGCCTAGCCTGAATGCCCTAGTGTAGAGTAAAACTTTTTTTCATTTTCTCAAAAACGCACCTCTCTAGATCTTGCATAACTCACTCAATTTACCAGCTAGAGACCTCATTACACTTCCATATTGTACCTAAGATCCATAGCTACACCCCAAACCATTCTTGCCACCCTGTCTTTGTTACTTGTGCTAGCGCCAACATCTTTAATAATTTTGTCTTGTAAACTCCTAAACTATTAATCCTGTTTGGAGTGATTGGACTGGGCCCGCCAAGGCGGGCGCAGAGGTGCTAGGGTTGAACTTGTGAGTCAAAACCGGAGCTTGCTGTCTCTCAATCTGGTAGCCTACCCTGAATGCCCTAGTGTAGAGTAAAACTATCTTGTCAAAACTGATTTCTCTTCCTTTTTCGTGCCTTCATTTTCTCAAAAACGTACCTCACTCCATCTTGCATAACTCACTCAATTTACCAACTAGAGGCCTCATTTCACCTCCATATTGTACCTAGGATCCATAGCTACACCCCAACACAACAACCGCACTACAATATTTCACCCGTTTTTATTATAAACCATTTTGGTACATTTAGGTGGGAATGGCAAAAGTTTGCTAATTTTACAACGTGTCGTTTTGATTATGAACTGTTTTCAATCTTCCATGTAATTTCGAATTGTATGCTTTTGCTCAATCCATTGCTTGTGATTGCTAGTATCTTTCCACTGTTGCTCCAGTGAAGAATTGTTTTTGTTTCAGGATTTGTATACACATTTGTTGTTTTATTCAACCATTCCCGAGTGTCATTTTAACGTTGTAAGGGTTTCAAATCCGTCTTTCACTCTCATTTGAGGAGGGAAAGTTAGATTTGAATACTGTTTCCAGATTCAAAGTCCTAACTGCCTGCTGCCTCCTCATATCCATTTAGGAGTGATTGTTTGTGGGTTGAGGAAATTTTGCAGGGTCGAAATCCTAACTTTAGTACTATCTTTCCAAAAATCAAAAAAGTGTTTCTATTCCCTGGTGTTTTCTATCTGTGTTGCTAAAGGTTTGAATTAGGTGCATTGTCTCCATTCCTATTGTTCTTATCACCCCATTGGTGATTGCTGCCCCATATTAAAAATTGTATGATTCTTTTAATTTTCAAATAAATACATACATATTATATTTTATAAACCAGACTAGTTCATGGTCCATTGTGACCCGGGGTATTTGAAAAGGGTGTGTGATATCAGTGGTATATCATCTCAATATTGAATCTAATCTGTACCATAAGCATTTCAATTGCGCACTGCAGTCTGGGCTGAGACTAAGGTGTGCATCGCCTGATTGAAATCCTTAACAATATGCAGGTAGAATGGTAATGTGCCCTGGGTGACAACATGCCCCATGCTCCCCGCCCCCAGGTAGTACACAAGACATTAGATAAGTGTTGGCAATAAAAGGCTGTAGGGTTTTATTGCACCGTTATGGTCATAACAAAACACAATCATAATTACAGTAACAATAATATGCTGTACTTTTGGGCATCATGTCTCGAGGTTATCCCCTCTGGCCCGTGCCCCAATTCGTGTCCCACGACAGTGTGGTCACCATACAGTGACCTGTCTTCTTTCTCTTTCTTCTCGTCCTTTTTCTAGGGTGGGAGGGTTCTGGAAAAAAGAAGAGACTCTGAGGGCACAAGGTACTGTTTTGTTCGGGTCCCCGTACAGGGACCCAAACTGATTCTGTTTTCTGCTGCCTAAAGCAGCTCCTTATATAGGGCCCAGGGGCTGGCCCCTGGGTCTTTCTGTGTGGGCGGGGGGCTGTGGTGCCAGCCCCCTGGCTGGCTGCTGCCGACAAACAATGCACCTTATGGTGCCTAACAAATGCTCGCCACATACTTCCTGTTCTTGCGGGGCCTTGTGCTTTGTCTCCCTGTGTTAATTAACACCTTGCCCTCCCCTCTGCCTTTCCTGGGTCGGTGACTGCGCCAACCCCTTTGTTGGGCTGTTGCTCGACCCTATCCCATGCCTGGCTGCCATGGGGCACAGCTTACCCGGGCTCGCCTGATGCCTGTGGCGTTGCCCAAAACATTCTTACAGGCCATGAACAACAAGAATGTGAAATTAAAACTATCATGCTTGGCCTTGCGCCTTTTCAGATAGTGCAAGAACTAAAACACAGATAGGAAGGAAATGGGAACAGACAGGCGACTACCGTATCATGGTAGAGCTGTAGAATTACATGAGGCGAGTGAGAGGGGAGGAGAGAGGAGGGAGAGGAACAAAACAAGCGACTATCGTACTAGGCCTGACGACATTTCAGATAGTGCTGGAGGGGGATGGGAGATAATAAGTAAGGGGGGAGGAGACAAACATTTGTTACTATCATATTAGGTCCAGGAACAATTCTGATAGTGTAAGTGCGCAGAAAAAAGTACGGGTTGGGAGGAGAGAGAGAGAAGGAGAAGGGAGAGGAGAAGAGAAGAGAATAAAACAGTGAAAAGAGCAGAGAAAAATAGGGGAGGGTGAAAAAACATTCAAACTGCAATGTTCAGCCAGTGGGTCTGCAAGGTCAGAATGATACTTTACACTGCAACAACAAGTAAACATTGTTAAACAGACAAAACAAAGAACATCAAATGTACCTTTCAAATATATCAACGGGAAAACATGTTATGCTTGTTAGATTTAATTAAGTGAAAGGGTAACCTAAATGTGCTTCTGCCCCATGTGCTGTAGATCACACTGTATCTGTTGTAGAACAACCTATTGTTTTATTGCCATTACAAGAACACCTTGTTCAAATTCCACATGATAATGTTACACGGGTAAGAATATACATAGCATGCTGCATTATAATCTGAATCTGAATCTGAATCTGAATTTAAAATGAACCGCAGTGTACATGGCATGCAGAAACAACCAATACACAAATCTCTTCTGTTAAGCCAGAATGTTTAGTCCCCTTTACAATACAACATACATCAATAGAACAACATTGATCAATCATAGAACATCAATTTCTCGGGAGGATAGCTCAGGGGCAACATGCTCACCTTGGAAGCAAGATAACACAGAGTAACACAGGTTCGATCCCCGAATCTGCGCTTAGAAACCTCTGGGTATTAAGCGTGTTATAAATAACCTATCATATCATATCATAAGCGTAGCTGCTGTCTATACTGAACACAAATGTCCTGTTTCCAGGTAAATGTCAGAAAACACAGAATACATGTATATGAAAAGGGACAAATTGGAAACATCGAGCAGTTACACTGTGCGTGTCCCATATCCTCCACCGAAATGCAAAAGGCAATGGGCCAGAATCACAAAAAGTGTCACAAGTGAAAATAGCACGGAGAATGCACTTTTTCTCTTGCACCACTTTAATAAATGCACCATTCACTTTATTCACAGATACCTGCTCATGTCTTGAGTGTTGTGAGGCAGCACCAAAGCTGCCATGGCCAGACCCTTTGCCTGCATTCCTATTGGGAACTTGTTCCTGACAAATATATATTACAGGCTGCCAGCATCCAATTGGGAGCGGGGAGTGCATGTCTCTGTGATGGGCCTTCAAAGAGCCTGTTATTGTGATAGCAACATACATTTCTATCTCTGTGTCAGTGATAGAAATGAAGGTGGGAAAGAAGCAGTTTGTGCCGCTGCTGTCACACTGAAAAAAATGCAGGACTGAGTCAGGAAACAACTGTCATGCTATGAACAGCCCATTGTGCCTGTACTAAACAGGCAGATGGGGAGTATCACTTTCCTGTGCACTTTAAAGTGCATCCTGTTTGTGGACAGTGCCTTGAAGTGTGCACAAATGCACCCTGATGTACTTGAATGTACAAAGGCGTGAAAAGTGGCATCCGAATCTGTACATCTAAGGAGCACACATTCTGATGGACTTTGTGGATTTCAATGCACCTTTATTTTTCACAAGAAATGAAATGTGCTAGTGTATCTCATCTCTTGCACCCAAATCTTTCCCAATTAATGTTTGTAGCCTCATTGAATCAGTAATACCCTCATCTAATACAGTTCACAAAGATATACCTGCATGAATGAGCTGCCTCATCCGTAAAGCAATCCCCACTCACCTAACACAATGGAAATATGACCTACATAACAGTACCCTAGAATCTAGACCTTCTAGCCTTAACTGAAACTTGGCTCCATGATGCGGCAGGTCCTGCCCTCATGATAGCAATACCCGAGGGCTACCAGATACTCAGAGTGGATAGGCTTAATTCTCGCGGTGGCGGCTAGCTATCATCGTTAAAACTAGCCTCTCCATTAGACTTGCCACTCCAACTACATGTCCCTCATGCAAAGTCCTCACGGCTAAACTTCCCCTATCTAACAACCGTACTTTAACGATCCACTTGATATACAGACCTCCTGGCCCATTAGGAACCTTTGAGGAGGACCTTACAGATATCATAACTAGCAACACTAAAATCCACTCACAAACCTTGCTACTGGGGGATTTCAACCTCGACTTCAATGAGGCTGGAAACAAACACACCCAAGCTATAGCTGCACTTCTCATAGATCATGGACTCTCACAAAAAGTCCTATCCCCCACCCACATTAAAGGTAGAACCTTGGATTGGGTGGCTGACTCGAACTGCAACATTATTATTACCAATAATGTACCACAACTATGGTCCGACCATCACCTCATTACTTTCTCAGCCACACTCGATCTCCTCAGTCCTAAAACCATTGAGATGGCACCCCCACTCCCCACAAGAAGCAAAAAGGACATCACAGCAGAAAAAATACTCCTGCACCTCCTCCCTTCTCTGAATAACACTAACAATAATGCTGACCCTAAATCTCTAGTGGGAATTTTCAATACTGACATGTCCCAAGCCTTGGACTCAACCGCCCCACTAAAAATGCGCAAAGCCAGACAAAAATCCCACCTCAACGCATGGTTCACACCTCAACTTAAAGAGCTAAGATTACAGAAAAGAAAACGGCAAACGATCTGGCGCCACTCACCGACTACTGTCAATAAGGAACATTAACAGAACTCTCCAAATATTACAAAAAAGAAATAACAAACATAAAAAAAAATATATTCAATGATAGAATTGCAAAAGCTAGCTCCAATACTAAGGAACTGTTCTCCATCCTACGTGAAATGGAAGCCCCAATTCCACCGGCAGACACTGTCCCGAAGGACAAGCCATGGTGCACTGCAATTCAAAAAGCCCTCCTAAACAAAATCACTACACACCAACAAAAAATAGCAATCAAAAAAGCCTCTCTGCCCCCCTCTGAGCAACAACCTCCCCCTGACACAGGGTGTAACACAACTACACCATTTACCTTTAAAGAAATCTCTATTCTTGACACGGAAAAAATAATTCTCTCTCTAAAACCATCTAACTGCAAGGGCGACAGTTGCCCGGCACAAATCATAAAGGATGCGGCTAGAGACCTTGCCCCATTTATCTCCAAGCTTATAAATGCTTCCTTTAAAACCAATACAGTGCCTACTAACCTCAAAGAATCCTGGGTCCTCCCCCTGCTTAAAAAACAAACGCTAGACCCTACCGTCCCTACCAACTATAGTCCAATTACCACTGTCCCCTTTCTACTTACAATTATTGATAGAGTAGCCTATATTCAAATTCGGGAATACCTAGAAGTTAATCACCTACTAGGATCACGACAGTCTGGCTTCCGCCCACTCCACGGTACGGAAACTGCCTTGCTAGACCTTAAGACCCAAATTGACGAGTTGAAGGACAAGGGACAAACAGCTATGCTACTTCTCGTGGACCTCTCTGCAGCGTTCGACCTAGTGGATCATGCAGTCTTATGTAGCCATTTTAGGTCGGCGGCACACTTCTCAGGGGAAGCCATAGTCTGGGTCCAATCCTTCCTGGCCAACAGGACAATGCAAGTCTTTTCCCCACTAACAGCTGCTGACCCAACTCAAATCTCCTGTGGAGTACCCCAAGGATCCTGTGTCTCACCCACTATGTATAACATCTTTACTAAGCCTTTGTTCGACAAATTGGACAGACTGGGTATCACCTACACAAATTATGCAGATGATACCCAGATCCTCATTCCCCTTTCGGGCAACTTTTTGGAGGACACAGCCTTAGTAAACAGAGTATACCTCCTCATTCAGGCATGGATGGCATCTCATGGCCTCTGCCTGAATGACGATAAAACTGAGATACTAATCCTAGGCTCTGAAACTAACATAAAAAAACATAGCCCTAACTATAGGCTCTGAAACTAACATAAAAAAACGTAGCCCTAACTATACCGCCTTCAATATCGCCAACAATCTCATTAAGGTGATGCCAGTGGTCAAAACACTAGGCTTCTATCTTGATGCCACCCTTTCGCTTAAGAAACAAGTCAACTCACTCGCATCCTCCACAGCTTATACCTGTAAGCTTATCCGTGCTTGCAGACCATACCTCTCCACCTTGAGCTGCATCACCCTCGCCAATGCCGTTGTAATGTCGAGATTAGACTACTGTAACGCTCTCTACTCAGGTGCCAACAAAAATATCATCGACAAAATACAAAGAATGCAAAATAATGCCCTAAGGGCAGCCTTGAATATCCCTAGAAGAGAACACATCTCTGATGCTAGAAGAGAGATTCATTGGCTAAACATTTCTGACAGAATACTTCTAAAAACAGCCTCCCTTGGCCCCACCCTACCTTTCTGAAAGGATAATTAGATCGTCCACACGCCCAACGAGAACTACCAATGCCCATACCCTAGAAACGCCTAGATTTAAACGGGCCACAGCTGGAGGATCTAGCTTCCCAGTTATTGCAGCACAAACTTGGAACGCACTACCGCATGACCTCAGAAAGGAACAACCATACCCAAAATTTAGACTCAATGTAATTAAATGGCTACAAACGAATAAGCTTAGAATGTTAGCTTACCTTCTCGGTACCTTGCACTCCTGTCTTTGCTGCATGTCTCTTAATTTGCTTCCTCCTGTATGCCACTGTAACCATCCTGGCAGCCTATTTTTTCAAACTGTCTTGTATATTACATGCTTCTGTGTACGCATTATGTAACCAAGCTTAAGTTGTCTTGATCTCCACTGTGGCCGGCTACCTAATGAGTTTTATGCGCAATACCAAATAAATAAACAAACAAACCCTCAAACACTGTACAACTAATGTCACTATGTTACCTATATAAACACTCAGGCATTGCCAGAAGATCTAACAGATGGACATCATGCCCCAGCTTGCAAAGGCACTGGTGGACCATTGACAGTGAATGAATACATAGGTACCACTTTAGTAAGTACCTTGTAGGAATCCTATGCACATGCTAGTGGGCATTAACAGACACAAAAAAGGAACCCTTTTAAGCTATTCCAGCAGAGCCGGAACAGCTCACACTCCTATGCGCTTATGAAACAGGTTGACGGTATATAACTTGGTCATATCCCGGTGCTCTCTCAGCAAAGCTGAAAGGGAAATCTCAGATGCACTAAAGCCACATGTGGCATGATATGTTGTTTTTCCATACTACCCCAGAACATTAGAGTTGCCAAGGAAGACTTCCATGATGCTTGTAAGTTCCCAATTTACGTCGGTGCATTGATGGTGCATACCTGACAACCAGAAAACTTTAATCTGAAAAATTATCCTAAAATAACTACAAAGGCTGCACCAGTCTCAACATATATCTGGTGTGTGATGGTGCACAACCTAACTGAAAGAATCATAGAATGGTCAGGGTGTCAAGGCACATATGGATAGATTGGTATAAGGATGTTGTCTTGTTAGGTACATCAGCATTTTGAAGAAACATGTGTAGTCTAATACATCCACCCCACGCTCTCATGTAAAATTATTTTTCTAACTCTCTCAGCCACTAAAGACATTGCAGTTAACATTGTGCAACAGGTCCATTACCAGGCAGGTAAGATGGTATACAGGACACACATGCACACCAGCTACACTATCATGAGAAACATTGGCTTCACAAGATAAGCTTTACATGTCTCCACCATGCTAAGGCACTCAGTTAAAGACTGGATAGCTACTGCAAGTCTTTCCCTAGATAGACAATTCCAGAATGCCACCGATCAACTCCACAGATGCAAGGACACAATTTCAACACAGCAGCAGCATACAGGTATGGCAGGGAAAGTAAGAAGAGCCATATCTCAGGACATGAGATGACGGGAAACACATTGCACAGCCAATGAACACTGTTCTACTGTGAGGTAACATCTGTGATGCCTTGATGATGGATCTCCCTGCAATAGATGCAGAGTCTTCTCCTCCTTACTTTTGAGATGTACAGGTTCATTGGCACCAATATCTGGATCGAGTGACAATGTAATATTGAACACTGTTCACTTTGGTCCTGGAGGATCTCAGGGGGAATCAGATACCTGCCCGCTGTGTGAAGTGTTACCTGGTGTCAGGTTGGAAAAGTTAGCAATGTTTCCACCCACTTATTAAGGCATGCCTGTCTATTAGCCATTGTATATCCAATCCCATCTGTCTTCTGTTATCATTCTATTTGATTTTTTTATTTTATTATCCTTCTGCAACTCCCATTGGACTTACACGTGTGCACAGTCAGAGTTGCGGAACAGATCTGTAATGAATCAAGGGGATTTGCCCCTCTCCCCAAGGGACAGCCACAACCTTTGGGACTGGGGATGTGAGCCTGTTAAGTTTAACACCCCATAGGGGACCGGGCAAGCAAATCCCACTAGTGGTGATCCCCCCCTTAGAAGACAGGAGATCTGTATGAACAGTACTCACTGGCAATGAAAGACAAGTGGGAAGTTCCACCCCCCCGGGTAAAGGGTCAATCAGTATTGGAACCTCAAGAAGGAGTCAACTGAAGAGCTGGAGAGGTTTGGAACCCTTCTCCCGGGAGGAGTGGCAGGAACGGGAGAGTGTATGCCCGACAATACGTACCCTTCCACGGCCAAGTCTATGGAACAATCACATCCCTGCTGAGCTAGGAACCAGAGCGCTTGGGTGAGAGAAGCCATGCAGAGCACAAGCCACCTGACAACCATAGTGTGAAAAGACCAGAAATGGAGGAAGTGCGTAGTAAAAAGGAGGCATGCTTCTCCGAAAGCAGAGTAATGAGAAGACGCTAAAGAAGGAGAGACACAAGGGATGTACTCTCTGACTCTCCAGAGGAGAACCGCTACAAGATCCAAGATACACAGTTGCCACAGGGTACAGGAGAGGGGAGGCGAGTCACAAAAAGACCCCACAGCTGGGTGAGAGAAGTGGAACCTAAAGATTGGTAGAGAGAATCCAGACCCCAGAATGTGATGAGAGGAACCAAACACCAAGGAGGGGCGAGTGAAGCTATACCCAGAGGTGTGCTCGAGGGAATCCAGACCCCAAGGCAGGGTGAGAGAAAACAAACCCCAAGAGGGGGTGGGAGGAACCGGACCCCAAAGCAGAATGATAGGAGTGAACCCCCAATTCTGGGGGAGAGAGATAGGACCCCAATGCAGGGTGAGAGATCATGGAACCCAAGGTGGAGAGTGAGGGATACCAGACCCCCAAGGTGGGGTGAGAGAAACCGGACTTCCAAGTGGATCTCCAAGGCAGGGTGAGAGAGGAGAGACACCAAGGCAGGATGAGAGAAACCCAGCCCCAAGGCAGGGTGAAGGAAACCATACCCCAAGGTGGGGTGAGAAAAAACAAATCTAATGGTGGGTTGAGGGACCAGATACCCCCAGGCAGGCTTTAGGGAACCAGTCCCCAAGGCTGAAAGAGAGAATCCAGACCCCAAAACAGGATGAGAGAAAACAAATCCCAAAAGCTGAATAAGAGACTTGCAACACCAGAAAGGGGTGACAGAAATGATACCCCAAGGTGGGGTGAAAGGAATCCAAATCCAAGGTGGGGTAAAATCCAAGAATGGCCTAGCAGGGGAGACACAAAGAACCTTCCTGGGAAAGAATATCAGGAAGGCAGTTGGTGTAGGGGACACAGGCCAGACATCCCCACATGAGAGGGAAGATAAGAGACATGTATTGTAATTGATTGAACTGTACTAAAGAGGAGTAGACCCTCCCTCCTTCTGGTACTAGACAGTTAAACATGTCATTTAGGGTCTGTATCCTGCCCCCTGGTCCAATATTGCAAATATGAGAAGAGTTATGCACTCAAACAACTGTATCATTCATACCTTAAACAGAAACAGTGAGGATAACACAGTGTGAGCCAGGGATGACAGAATTAATGGATGTCATCTTGAAAGACCAAAGAAATATCGAGGCTTAGTACCACAAAATGAAATACGCCAGTCACGGGTTCAAAGATACACATATCTTTATTTCTGTACAGATTCAAAGGCAAAATCAGATAGCTATCTGGGCTCCCAACACCTCACAGTGTGTACCAGCAGACACTGTGAGGGGAGTGAGTGCTGGACATCCCAAAGCATGCTCTATTTGTACACCATCCAGGTCATTGTCCAGCCCTTCTCCAAACTAATAAGTTACATACAAGGGTTCATGCCCAGTTCACATGACACATATGACAATATTGTTTAACACATTTAACATGTTTTCTTATCCATGAAGATTCAATGACAATGTTGGTTCTCCAGCTTAGAGTAAGTCCAGTTTCAAGAATGAACAACAAAGAGTTTCTGCCAAAGCGCACGGTTTTAGTGACTTAGTATTCTGTTGCGTTGTTTGAATGAGGATGAAGCTGTGAGTGCAGACAACACTTAGATTGCAGTGCTCTCAGCAGCCTTATTGTTGACCTAGCTCAAAGTTCACTCTGCTCAGCTGCAACCAAAAACACAGTTTACCATTTTAGGACAGAAAGCAGGAGTTAGAATCAAAATGGCAGATGGTTCTAAGATGGCTGCAAAGTCAACTTTATTCAGGGCATTTTAAACACGGTTTTCTGTACAATGTGAATATGCTTATGCCAATTTCCATAACCAGATGGTATTATGCGAATATGGCTTTACAGTCTCACTTATGACACATGTAGCTGCATAAGACACAAGGCAAATATGTAAGTATTACAAAGTAACACAGACATTAGGGCAAACTGTGTTTTGATATGAAGGATATTAACCACAGTCAATAGACAGTAGACACTAGACATCAAAAAAATGTAGTGCTCAAATACATGCAGAATATAGCTCCTTGGAATAAGAAATATTACAGTAAGAGAGGTCCATTCTTTTTAAATGGACACCACATCATGCATTACAGGTGCTGAACAAGCAGACGTATGGGGCTGTGTAGAAGCTCAGACAAATAACAGTTCAAGCCAAGGTTATTTGAGAACAAGGGAGAGCCTGTTCAGAGAGCCAGGTGCAGAGACTTGGTCATATTAAATGGTAGGAAAATACAATTTTAGCAGTACCAGGGCAGAAAGGGTGTTTCAGACAAAAAAGTAGGCTAAAAGGAGATAATAGCAAGGTGTATTTATAAGGGTGGCTGACTGCAAGGAGTTATGGCTAAGAAATAACCTCTTTAGCAGTGCATAAGAGAGAGTGATTGCAGAGATATTCAGAACATTTGTGTCAACTACACCCGGAACGAGGAACCCTATTGAGAAAGAAATGCCAGGGTGGGGCCAGAAACCAGGCATCATTCTGTTGCTAATGCCAAGGTCCTAATTATCTTTGTTTGAATTATGTATTTCTATTGTTAGGGGTGGTACAGAAAGAACACATGTGAGTTGTGAATAGAGGATGCAGAGGACCTTTGTGTTTTTGTAATGACATCTAGACAAGCATCCTTTTATAGTTACTTCATAAAATAAGGCCAAGAATCTTAGAACTAGGGACAGCATAGTTTTGTGACTGGCAATAAAAGAAAGTCAGCTACAATGCTACCTAGTCCGTTTCATGATTCTGATCTACCACAGATCTCTTTTACACACTTCATTCCATTACCTTTAACATGATGTCAAACTGGTAAAGGAGCCATTTAAGCCCTCAGCACCACACCACAAATGTTTTGTCTAAGTTGTCCACAATGATATTATGATCAGCCACATTAGCAATTGGAAATTATATTGTAAGAGCAAATAGATAGTAGTGAATAACCAGTCCAGAAATGGCTAAATGGCCTGGTCCAGGCTTTCTTGGTACACAGCTTTAGGTTCCCTGATTCTGTTCTCCAGATGGAACCCTTCTCTCCCAGGTCTGAAACAACAAATGCATAATGTTGCGCTTCACAACACTCTGATTAGGTGCTCATTCGATAAAGGTTTGGACTGGTTATTCACTACTATTGCTATTGCTCCTACAATATAATTCCCGATTTCTAGTGTGGCTGATCATGATTTCATTGTGGGCAACTTAAACACAATGATTGTGGTGTGGCGCTGAGAGCTTAAATGGCTCCATTACCAGTTTGACATCAAGTGGGTAATGCACTCTGGCCTCAGTGCCCCGCAATAATGCTCTGCCCATTTATGGGGAGGGGTCAGCAAGGTTGGCACCATAAACTACACCTATATTTCTACCCATTTTCCCAGGTACAGAGCCACACGTCTCACACACTCCTCGGATCACAAGATCAGATCCCTTTCCCAATCAGATATGCAGTCCCATGCTCCAGTTCAAAGTGACCACCAGTACCCCAGACATAGGTTGCTGAGACAGCAGTACCATATGTTGTGTGTTCAGTACTTCTTACCAGGTCATCCATTTGATGTGGACTATGATGCTGGAAATGCATCGGAGGGACAGGTCCTCCGTATCCTTGTCCTTTACTGCTTTTTATTGTGTTATCTGTCGTGTTTTCCACACAGGAGTTCATGTGGGACTCCTGGCGGTGCAGCTCTCTCTTTTGGTTTTGGTGAACAGACCCATGGGATACCCTTATGGCATCCATGGATAGGGGTGCAACCCTCTGCCCCTAGGGTATGTTTTTGGGCACCTGTGTGTGACCCACAGAGCAGGGTACGGGCTGGTGGCCGCTCCATGCTGAATTGACTGGTGCCCTGAGCGTCCTCCATTTTGGGATGCCCAGGCCCTGTCATTGGAATTGGTAGATTCCTGATGGAGACAAAATGGCCCCTGTGGCCTCTTGCCTTCCATCGCCTGTTACCTTGATCTTCCTGAAGTCCCGGGAAGCCCTGACTCTGTCCCTTCCCCCTGACTGGCTGTTGGGTGGAAGTTCCATATATGGTAGTGTGGGGAAGTGCTGACCAGACTGGCTGGAGCCTCCCCAACGACCGCATGTTGTGGGTACGCCTGTGGGTGGGACCTGGGTGAATGGAGTGTGTGACGAATATGCATTCTGTGTTGTGGGTGTCTAGTATCTGGTGTTTGACACAATGACTGAGACAGCCCTGCCTGAAACCAGTATGAATGCAGGTTGGAGTGTTGAATTGCTGGGTACTTGTCCCAATACACATAACTTGTTGTGAGTGTCTGGAGAGAAGTGAATAGCCTGAATGCACTGTGTGCCTGATTGGCTGCCTGCCTGCATGAATGCCCTTCACCGTGAATGGATGCTTGAGTATGACCCAGCGGAATGAATGGGAGTTCAACAGAATATCTGGGTACCTCTCACTGCTAGGAATTGTGTTCAGAAGCTGAAGTCCACTACGACGAGTAACTGGAGTAACTGAAGCTTGACCTTGAAGCCCTGCTGGAAGAGAAGAATTGCTGTTGCTCTCCTTTACAATATGAAAGCTGCTGTGTCTCCAAGAACTGACCCAGAGAGGACCTGGTAAGGCGCCCTCTTCCTGAGCTATGAGGGACCATCATGCACCAGCTGATCTTTGACAAAGCTCCCTGGTAGACAGACATTCGACAGGCTGCTGACCCAAGACGGGGACTGCTGCGGAGCCACCCAAGGAGCACAGAGACGCTGACAACTCGACGCCCTTGCTGGGCCACAGTTCTTCAAACTCTTTGCGGTCCAGAACTATCGACACCGAGGTGCCCCGCACGCTTCTTCCTGGCAGGACGTTTACGCTTCCCCATCAACGAGCACTGCTAGGAACGAAGTAGCCACTTCACCGTTGTAGCTCACCCTGTTCTCCATCGGACATTCAACGACCTGTTGCTCCTGCCTTAAAGGGAGGACATTCAAGAAGGGCCGTCGATTCCCCGCCGAGGAACGCTACAACGCCAGCTACTTTAGGGTTGCAGAACTATTGGGAAGGCTATTGTGAACAATATATGGACTGGGCTTCTATCTTTATTCTACAGGTTGCCCAGGTGGGGGGATCTCCACACAGAGCTGTGTTTAACGGTAGCGACCAGTATTCTGCCAATAGTTCAACCATCTTGCTTTCCTTCCTCTTTCTACTGCTGGTTTCCTCTTTATTGATCTGTGTGACATTTTGACAGTATAGTTGATGCACTTAAATGAGATTTGATAATATTTGTGGTACCACTGTTGAACTGTATATATTTACCATTGTTGATTTTCTGAGCACAAAGTGAGTTATCGTGATAGTGTACATAACCTTGAATATTAATTATATAAAGACTGTGTTTTAACCAATACAATTTGTGAACATTCCTTTGTGGGGGTTTGGGGACCACACTGTACTTAAGAACCAGCCTGCATCACCTCCTGAGAAGCTAGGCCTTGATTGCTTGTCCATTGCTAAAACAATAGAGAATCTTAACTGGGGTCCTCTGTGCCTCTCCTCTACCATATAGAGAGCGTAAGTACAGACCCCCCTCCAGTATTTACAATGACATCCACCTCGGACACTGCAGCTATTCATTTAAAAATACCACCTGTAGTCACTGAATAGATATTTGAGGAAGAAATGCAAATATGCCTGCCATAATGGGTAAAGGACTGACCCACTTCCAACCAATTAGTAGATCAGCTACAGTGTCATAATTAAATCTTTGCATGATTTAAGTCATAGGTTGAAAATGATGGATACAGGGGTACAGGTACTACTGATTGAATGACAGGATATGTCAATGTGAATCTGTGATTACATATAATGTGAGGATCATAGCACACTCTGCAATGGCATGTGAAGGGATACACATACAAGGGTGTGTGTGGCCCAGCAACCATGAGGTTCATGAAGCATGGTGTGCCGGTCCTTATGCCCAACCTTGTGCAAAATACATGCTTTATGAATTACTGTGATCGTCAGTACCTGTATATAACACTGGACATTTGTTTGTTGGTCAAGACATTGCTGAGTAGATGCTTCCAGTCTGTATATTTGCTCTAACTCCATCCACCATGGCAGTTGTGGACATGTGTGTTCCCTCCTCAAATGCCAATGTTTGACTTTTAGGTGATTCCTTTGATAATTGTATCTGTGCCCAGTAATGTCTGCAAATGTCAGTTTCCTTCCACACATATCCTAATGTTGCTTGTGGTTTGTTTTCTGCCATGGTACAGCAGTGTGACATGAGGTTGTGCATTCATGGCTTGCATCTGCATTTCCACTTTGCTGAAGTCTGACATTTTCTGACCTCTCTCCAAGGTTGTGTACTGTCAGCATTGTTTATGCAGAGGACTCTGTACAGTCATGGTGTGGTGATGTTTGAGAGGGTGTAATTTGTGGATCTCCTAGTCATGAGGATCCACCTGAAACATGCCTCCAACCGTAACACCTGATATGAGCCTGAAGGAGCAGCTTTGAAATGCAAGTGCAGAACTGCGGAATGGAAGTGGCAGCCTCAGGCTCACCTTCTGACAAACTGGCCTGTCAACTGCTTCAAAGGCTAAACAGACTCTTCATCCACACCACGAAAAGGGCCCACATCCAACAGCATGGCTGAACTTTTTAAAGTCTGCAGGGAACTAAGCAAACCTTCTGCAGTCTCCTCATCACATATCCCTCCCAAGCCCTCTGCAACGTACTGGCCACACACATCACTGCAAACACTCAGGGAATCCTGGGCACCGTTGCATCCCTCACCCCTTTCCCCACACCACTACCTCCTATGGCCTGCCACCCTCCCTCTGCCTTTCTCTCCTCCTCCCTATCACACCTGAGGTGAACAGAGTTATCCCCTCCATGAAGGTCTCCTCCGAACAGGTTAACCCCTGATCCTCCAAAACCCTTAAAGACAACATCTGCTCTTTTGCCCCTGCACGTGCTGATTTCTGTAACCACTCTTTTGCTACTGGGTCTTTCCCATCCTCCCTCAAGCGCTCCCTGTGCATCCTCTCCTTAATAAACCTTCTGCAAACCACTCTTGTTCAGCCAACTACAGCACCATATCTATCACCCCCTCCCTTGGGAAACTCTTGGAGACGCTGGTCTTCCCCCAATTTACAAGGGGGGTCCTGGGAGTCCCTCTGCCAGACATTAGTCCTGGTTACGAGAGACTTACCCAGAGTCTTGAGCTCACTATCTTTCACAGAGAAGAAATATCCCAAACATATCAGTCTTTGTCCTGCCCTGGGGCAGTCCAGCACCGAAATGCTAGGCAATTCTCCTCTGAAAAGGAGTACCAACAGAAACCCCAGACACGTGTTTCGGTCTGGTTGGACCTCATCAGTAGGGTGGATCTGTGCTTCTCTAAGAATAGTGAGCAAGGGGTCCACGTCTGGATTCCCCTAGTAACTTAGAGTGAGACCCAAAGTTACGTAAATATGCAAATTAAAAAGGGGGGTCCTGGGAGTCCCTCTGCCAGGCATTAGTCCTGGTTACGAGAGACTTACCCAGAGTCTTTAGCTCACTATCTTTCACAGAGAAGAAATATCCCAAACATATCAGTCTTTGTCCTGCCCTGGGGCAGTCCAGCACCGAAATGCTAGGCAATTCTCCTCTGAACAAGAGTACCAACAGAAACCCCAGACACGTGTTTCGGTCTGGTTGGACCTCATCAGTAGGGTGGATCTGTGCCTCTCTAAGAATAGTGAGCAAGGGGTCCACGTCTGGATTCCCCTAGTAACTTAGGGTGAAACCCAAAGTTACGTAAATATGCAAATTAACAAGGGGAGTCCTGGGAGTCCCTCTGCCAGACATTAGTCCTGGTTACGAGAGACTTACCCAGAGTCTTTAGCTCACTATCTTTCACAGAGAAGAAATATCCCAAACATATCAGTCTTTGTCCTGCCCTGGGGCAGTCCAGCACCGAAATGCTAGGCAATTCTCCTCTGAACAAGAGTATCAACAGAAACCCCAGACACGTGTTTCTGTCTGGTTGGACCTCATCAGTAGGGTGGATCTGTGCCTCTCTAAGAATAGTGAGCAAGGGGTCCACGTCTGGATTCCCCTAGTAATTTAGGGTGAGACCCAAAGTTACGTAAATATGCAAATTAACAAGTGGGGTCCTGGGAGTCTCTCTGCCAGACATTAGTCCTGGTTACGAGATACTTACCCAGAGTCTTTAGCTCACTATCTTTCACAGAGAAGAAATATCCCAAACATATCAGTCTTTGTCCTGCCCTGGGGCAGTCCAGCACCGAAATGCTAGGCAATTCTCCTCTGAACAAGAGTACCAACAGAAACCCCAGACACGTGTTTCGGTCTGGTTGGACCTCATCAGTAGGGTGGATCTGTGCCTCTCTAAGAATAGTGAGCAAGGGGTCCACGTCTGGATTCCCCTAGTAACTCAGGGTGAGACCCAAAGTTACGTAAATATGCAAATTAACAAGGGGGGGTCCTGGGAGTCCCTCTGCCAGACATTAGTCCTGGTTACGAGAGACTTACCCAGCGTCTTTAGCTCACTATCTTTCACAGAGAATAAATATCCCAAACATATCAGTCTTTGTCCTGCCCTGGGGCAGTCCAGCACCGAAATGCTAGGCAATTCTCCTCTGAACAAGAGTACCAACAGAAACCCCAGACACGTGGTTCGGTCTGGTTGGACCTCATCAGTAGGGTGGATCTGTGCCTCTCTAAGAATAGTGAGCAAGGGGTCCACGTCTGGATTCCCCTAGTAACTTAGGGTGAGACCCAAAGTTACGTAAATATGTAAATTAACAAGGGGGGTCCTGGGAGTCCCTCTGCCAGACATTAGTCCTGGTTACGAGAGACTTACCCAGAGTCTTTAGCTCACTATCTTTCACAGAGAAGAAATATCCCAAACATATCAGTCTTTGTCCTGCCCTGGTGCAGTCCAGCACCGAAATGCTAGGCAATTCACCTCTGAACAAGAGTACCAACAGAAACCCCAGACACGTGTTTCGATCTGGTTGGACCTCATCAGTAGGGTGAATCTGTGCCTCTCTAAGAATAGTGAGCAAGGGGTCCACGTCTGGATTCCCCTAGTAACTTAGGGTGAGACCCAAAGTTACGTAAACATGCAAATTAACAAGGGGGGTCCTGGGAGTCCCTCTGCCAGACATTAGTCCTGGTTATGAGAGACTTACCCAGAGTCTTTAGCTCACTTTCTTTCACAGAGAAGAAATATCCCAAACATATCAGTCTTTGTCCTGCCCTGGGGCAGTCCAGCATCGAAATGCTAGGCTATTCTCCTCTGAACAAGAGTACCAACAGAAAGCCCAGACACGTGTTTCGGTCTGGTTGGACCTCATCAGTAGGGTGGATCTGTGCCTCTCTATGAATAGTGAGCAAGGGGTTCACGTCTGGATTCCCCTAGTAACTTAGGGTGAGACCCAAAGATACGTAAATATGCAAATTAACAAGGGGGGGTCCTGGGAGTCTCTTGGGGTTCAACTTTCCCCGATTTACCCAGCACACTGAACTTGTTGGGTGCCTCCACAACCATCAATCTGGATTCCAACCATCTAGAAGCATGGAAACTACTCTTCTGAACACCTGTGAGGAACGGCTTGCATCTCTTGATTCCAACTCTTCAGCTGTTCTCATTCTACTTGATCTCTCCTCTGAATTTAATACGGTCAACCACTCCATTCTCCTAAAATGGCTCATGATACCCTGGGTATCTCGGAGAGGGCACTGGACTGTCTGACCTCCTTGCTCAGTGACCATTCATCCCAGGTTACTCTTGGCTCTTTCTCCTCCCCCACCTCTATCTCCGCTTGCAGTGTCCCCCACGGATCTAACTTCTCTCCCTGGGTATTTAACACCTATTTTGCTCCACTTGCACACCTCATTTTCCACCTTCTTCACCAACTTCCAGTCTTATGCACATGACACACAACTCTTCTTTAAACTTCCCTCTGACCCTCTACTTACTTTTTCCATCATTCCTCACTGTCTATCTGCTATCCAAACATGTGATTTCTGCCCCAATGCCATCAAGACTGAGATCCTTCCTATTGGGACTCCTGCTGCCTCTTTCTCCCCCTCACCCTGGCCATTTTCTATTGGCTCTCCCCCTTCTCATTCATCTGAAGCCAGAAACCTCTAGGTCATCTTCTACTCCTCTCTTTCTTTCCTCCCACACATTAAGGACCTTGCCAAGAAGGCCCACTTTCAACTCTACCTCCTCAAATGAGTTCTAACTTTCCCCCAGAAGCTCAAAGTCTCTAGAGTTCTGGATCTTTCTACTTCAATAGACTCTTCCTTAATCTACCCTCTTCTTCTCTACAACCCCTCCAGCTAATCCTGAATAATGCTGCAAGACTTATCCTTGTCCTCAAGCCCAGGGACAACATCTCTCAGCCCTAGAAATTATTTACTGGCTCCCGGTTGCTGCAAGGATCAAGTTCAAATCCATCTTCATCATCCATAAGGCAGTCTGGGGCCGGGGACTATGCTATCTACAAATTGCACTCACCAAGTACTCTCCCTCTAGATCTTTATGTTCCTCCAGCACCAACTCTCTGTGTCTCAAGTGCTTCTCTAAACAGAGAGGTAGTGGCTGTTCTCTTTCCTCTGCAGGCTCCATACTATGGAACACCCTCCCCCATTCCTCTTTTTCTTGGGCCGGATCTCCTCATATTCCGAAAGCAGCTCAAGACTTTCCTTTTCACCTCCTCCTTCCCTTCCCCCCTCCTCTGCTAAAAACACACAGTTGCTGAGATTGGTGACCAGGGCCCTTATGTGTCCTCTTGGGCCCCTGGCCTCCCACACCCAATTGCCTTTCAGCTTCCACCCGCTCCCAGCACTTAACTTGGCATCCTATGGCCCATGACACCACAGGCCTGCACTTATTTATTGGCAGCCGACCGCCCACCCAGGCACTTACAGCTGCTCAATCCCTAGCACTTCCCTCCTGGTACACCTAGCATTTACTCCCACTCCCTCATCCCTTCTCTCTCTCTCTGCACTTGCATTTTCTGAATGCTCACAAGGCCTAGACTACCTCTATCTTTCATTGTCTTATTTGATTTTCATTCCCATGTTCCCTCCCTGTTGCCTTGTGGATGCTTTGAAACACAATTTACTTGATGTATAAGTGCCTTACAAGTGCACAATAAAATAAATTACAAAATAAAGATGTGGTGTATCATGCGCGGCTGCAAGTTCACTAAGAGTAGCTCAGTGTCCTGCTGGCTAGGTGTCGTCAGTGGTCCTGAAGGGATCTCGAGAAATATCATCCGTTGTGGGAGTCATGACTACACAGGGATTCCTCTGCTATGCTCACTCAGGGCTTCTGACAGCATTCAATGCTATTTTTAATGAGGCTAGTTGTTGTCTCACCATTGCTGCATGAAGTGTTGGTGCGGATGGACAGTCTCTGCTCCCACTGATCCTCTTCTGTGTGATGTGGGGAACATGCATCGCATTAATGCAGTCAGTAGGCAGATCTCCTTTGGTTTTGGATGTGATTTCAGATGGAACTTATCAGTGGTCACGTGTTGGTCTACATAGAAGATTTTGGTCAAGTGTAGATCCCATTGATAATTGCCAGGTACTGTATGGTGCAGCATGGTTTTGATTATGGTTTAGCAACTATCGCACACCTCAAGTGTTGTGTGGTAATGTGTATGTACCCCCTGTGGATCATGGCATCTGTGTATTGTTCATGCATGCATCCTCAAGGAAAAACCACCCTTATGGGCAGTTATTTAAGTTGTACTCCGTGTCACAGATGGCCTCTAGAGCACAGACTGTCTGCAAGACTGTCCAGTGGTTTTTAAGGGGCTTCAACTTATAGCCGTACCACTCTTTCTAGTCTTCCCATGGGCTCCCTCCACCTTAGGCTAGGCTTCCCTAACCCTCAAGATGATGGTCACTAGAAAACAGTATCCCCTACAGTCTGCTGTCTACTCAGGATAGCGGTCAGAGCCTAAAGACCAGAGTCGTATCTATCTGTCTCTCTCAGTGGCCTCCTAAAGGTACGCTAAACTTAGCCAGGTGTCAAATGATGCTTACATTTTGAAACTTGACTCACTCCCCTCTCCACTCGTCTCTTTCTTTTCCTCGTCCATTCCTCTGGTCTTCATGCACTCCCTTTTTCTCTTTCTGCTCCCACCGTTTTACTGCACCTCACCTTACCTTTTGCTACACCACACTCCTACCTCCCACTACACCCCTCTTCTCACTTCTCACTACATCCATCTTCTCACCTCTTACATCATTCATGAGCTCACTTCTCAATGCACTCTTCTTATATCTCGCAACACCCCTCTTATCTATTGATGCTTTTCCACACTATCTCCAAATGTACCTTGCAATTACCTCTAACTCCCGCTTCTTCTTCACACCACCCACACCTGTACCACCACACCTTTGCTCTCGCTCGACCCCTCATAACGTAAACTCTATCATTCTGACTCTCTCTCTCTAATTCCCTCTACATATTGGTCCTCATTACAAGTCAGGCGTTAAGGGTTTAACGGTGCCGTCGGCGCTGTTAACCCTTAACGCCTGATTCACACTTTAATGCCTGCTTTTTGCAGGCGTTAAAGTCCAAGGCGCTAAGCGACCTTGGTGCTAATTACGGCACTGTAATTTACAGTGCCGTAATTAGCGCCTTCCCTATCCCCATTATGCCCTATGGGGCAAAAATGGGAATGGGGAAGGGCAAATGGTGAATGGGGAATTACCGCCCCACTCACCTTGGAATGGGGCGGTAATTCCGCCATCCACCATGGCGGAATCCGGCATGGACCATGGTGCTTATAGCACCATGGTCCACCGCCTGCCTTGTAATAAGGGCCATTCTCTCTCTTCATATGTATAATAGAGGTCATTACTCTCCTTACAGACACCCTCTTAACACTTCACTACACAAACACTCACAACTAACACAACTCCCTCTCATATATCCTTCACCTGACTCTTCTCGAAATCCGATACCAACTCTCCAGCACTCTACCTCACGGTCTGTCCAACATCTGGTCTCTCACTCCACCTACTGATATCACCCCTACAACCACACTCTGCCTTCCACTTGCTTTCCGTGTATACTCTGTGCCTTATGCCTCCAATCCCCCCCCTCCTTCCAATGGCTCCAGCACTCACCTGACATTAGGAAGAAATCAATCCTGGAATGTAGTTTCCCATGTGGCTGGGTTACAAAGGTGAAAAGCACGCCCCTCCCACTTTCCCAGCAGTGTTTTTGTAACAGTCTCTGATAGCTTCTTTGTTATTTCTCTAACATTCTGCGGGTCTCAATCGTTGTTTTTCTTTTGCCGCAATGAGTTGTTTGTCTTTCTATAGCTCTGGGTGCTGTGTGTGAGGGTTGCTCTAAATCTGTCATTTTGGGGTTCTCACTCACTTTACACTGGTCCCGGTTTTCTTGGTTGATACCATGCATATCCTTGAAATGTTCGGCCAAAAGCAGAAGAAAGAGAACAATGGCCGGACACAGTGCTGGGTGGCATCATGTGAAAGTGGGTGATACCCCTGGTAATACGTGTTGCACATAAGGGTGTCACAGGGTCTGGGACCCACCCAGCTCTCTCTCCCCACTTCTCAGAGAGGTCCCTGGTACCCCATGATAGGGTTATGACAGTGGCCCTGTCACATCATTAATACCAGACCCATGGCTCAGATTTTATCAAATGTCTCTTTGAAGGGGATGGCTTTTTATAACAGTAACACACTCATATAAAAGGACACTACGTACTCCCTGGGAGCATACGCTTTCAAATAAGGAACACACCGAGAAAAACAGACGAAAAACTGTTCTAAAACATTGGCCAATGGGGACTCCGAAAATGAAGAGCGTTGATAAGCCACTTTTTGCTTTCAAAACGGCAAACAACCTGAGGGACCAGCTGGTACATTCAAGACCTATGGAAAAAGTCAAATGAATGCGATCACAGCCATGTGGAGCCTACCTCCTGTCATAGTCCTCCACCCGTGTGCTAACTGTATTGCCTGAATGCTCCAAAAAAAAGTAGAATGTTTTCTATCATGTAACGAATAGCTCCTGAAATCATTTACCAACTACAATATAAGATTGGCCATATATTACATAAAATACCCATGCAGTAAAAATATGTTGGCGAAACTGGTTGTGCAGCAACCAAGCAATTCAAGGAAACCTCTTGACCTATCCCATGGCGTAATAACTGCAGCCGTGCTCTCAACTTTGTAATGGAAACTCATTCAGAGAATGAGATGGAGTGGGGGGGGGCATTCTTAAAAAAACAACCAATAATATAACAATAACATCAAGATCCTTGAAAAGGAACAGGAGCAATGCTAGTAGAATTAGCTATTTCTCTTAGTATCACATGTCACATATCAGTGAGCTTAACAAAGTTCTTGAGTAACCCTTACTAATATTCTCACTGTACTCTGAGTAATATTACAATTCTTTGAGTCATGGCCTGCAGTGATCAATACACTGACTATGTGTAGCATAGTGTGTCACTTGGAAAATGTCCTAATACTGAGGGTTGCAACAGAGGAACTGCATCAAGGTGTTTGGATTTGATTGACAAAACATCAGAATAAGAAATCCCAAAGCACGGTACAGACTGTGAGACTGACAGAATGTCTGTGAGAAAATAGAATATGCTTTTAGTGTGGCCCTAGTAGCCATGCATAATCGTGTTTAGTGGACAGCCAGTGGACTGGACTTTGAAAGCGCATGGGCAACTAAGTGTCCCTTTACACTTTTTCCGGGATCGACATCTTAAACAACTGCTTCGTGATGGGTAGGTATGGTGGGTAGCTCGGGACACTGTGAATGAGTGTCTCAAAAGTGTGCAGGTTTCATAGGTACAGCAGCTTGATCCATAGGTTGCTTTGGTCTTGGATATATGCAATGGGTAGTTTTCCAGGTCTGTGTAGATCCTCCCGTTGTTCGATTGTACTATTCTGGAAAGAAGAGTTTCATGTAATGTACTGCCTCTACTGCTCTGCGGTGTGCACAGTATAGTAGGATAGCTGTTTGGAGGTCCTACCATCCCTGTGCTTGCTGGACATGCTCAAAAGTCTGTTTTAGGTCTGGGTAGAGAGAACTTTGCTCTCTGCCAGAGCTCTTGAAACTAGATATTAGACGGCCCTGGTGACAGTCAGCTGCCCTGTGATGCAGAAAGCACTGGCACATTCCTTCCTTGTACTTCTGTGATATCCATATTGTGCACGTTAATTCCACCAGTCCCCCCACAGATACAGTCTCAGCATTATGCTTTCCACAGCCTTGCAGCACATTCTTCTAACACCTAAATTAATTGGGCAACCCCATTAATCTAGCCAGTGTTGTAAAAGTGAAATTAACCACTCTGACACAAAATGGAGAAAGCAAGATGGGGAATTAATGAAAACAAAAACAGGACTACAACAGTGATTGCCCACTAATTCATGTTGTTCTCCTAATTCCAATACTGTTTCCTCAACAGGCATGACCAGTATCACGTGTCAGCTCTGTGACAATATTTGCATTTAATGTGCATTCTCTCCAATGTACCGAATTTAGCAGGGTTAATGGGAAAGAGGCTCAGACAAGAGGAAAGATATCTCTTGCTACCACTGGTTTGTGCATGCCCCTTGTTCTCCCTCCACTGCTCCATTCTTCCCGAGATCTGCTTACACTGCTTCACCTCAGCTGGATGTCACTGAGGGCATGCTTTTTTGCACCACGGGTGTTGGTAAGGTATCTATGTGTAGAAGTGATTGTTAATGATCTCACACCTACATGTGTGTCTGCCTGTGTACAACTCAGTGTCAGTAGTGGCATTCATGTATAAAGTTGGCCCCCATAGTGTTTAGGAGTCGTAATTGCTTTATGGGTCAGGACTCAATAATTTTTTAGCAGATAATGGAATTGGGGCAGAGCATATTTGGAGATCTGCCGAGAGAATCATACAATATGGTGAACATATGCTTATAATTTTGCGACCCCTTAATTCCACGATCAAAAGCTATGCTGAGTCGTCTTCCCTCTGGCCCAACACACTTTGCCGGGAACACCCTGGATGTTCTTATCTCGTCAGACGTCCCCCTCTCTAACCCTCTCACCACCCCTCTCTCTTGGACTGACCACTTTCTTCTCTCCTCTCACCTATCGCTCTCTGTTCCCCAGGTCACTCACACTCTGACAGAGTCCTCTCCAACCTGCATCGCTGTATCTGACAGTCTTGATGTCCTTGCCCCTGTCATGAGGATCCGTTTGAAGGCCAGACCCAAGTGCAACTCTTGGTATGATTCTGACCTTGCCACCCTTAAACGCAAGTGTAGGCTGGCTGAGAGAAAGTGGAGGGCATCAGGCTCATCCTCTGACAAACTGGCCTGCCCCTTGCTCCAAAGGCAATACAGACTCTCTGTCCTGTCCAAGAAGAGAGAGTAAATGCAAGTCCACATCTCTGCAGCTTCTAACAACATGGCCAAAATCTGCAAGGAGCTGGCCAATCCTGCCGCAGTATCCACCTCTCCTGTTCCCTCCCAGGCCATTTGCAAGGCACTAGCTTCTCATTTCACCACAGAAACTCAGGACATCCATTCCTCTCACTCCTCTTCCTCTCCCTCTTCCTCTCCCAGCAGCTCTCCGGCCATCTCTCCTCATCCTTTCTCCTCCTTCACTGTGTTCACTCATGACAATGTTTCTAGACAGGTCGATCTATGAAAGTCTTGTCCATGCAGGTGCTTTCTTTGCTGATTCCTGCAATTACTCTTTTGCCACTGGAACCATCCCTTCCCCCCTAAATAACTCCCTTGTGCACCCCCTGTGCACCCCCTCCTTAAGAAGCCCTCGAACCATCCCTTCCCCCCTAAATAACTCCCTTGTGCACCCCCTGTGCACCCCCTCCTTAAGAAGCCCTCGAACCATCCCTTCCCCCCTAAATAACTCCCTTGTGCACCCCCTGGTAACCCCCTCCTTAAGAAGCCCTCTGCCAATCGTGTGCTCCTTTCTGGACTCATTGGACATCTCTCTGGGAGCAATGTGAAGCACACATTCTTGTTGAGCAGGAGTGCTTCACACTTATGTATTAATAAAGGACTTAAAAGGGCCTCATTACGAGTTTGGCAGTAGTGTTCAAATCTGCAGTATTTCAAAATACGGATTGTTTTTGCTGCTTATACATGTATTTTTTCAAAACCCTGAAACTCCACCCACCTGCTTTGGCGCTGCGGTAATTACCTGCACTCTAATGCAGTTCACTATGCAGTATTAGGCCTAAAGTATTACCACATGTGCTAATATCGCATATCCCAGTGGAGTCCAATGGGACTCCAAAACAAAAAGTGGGACTAACTAAGGGGTCCAAATGCCTGTGCACAAGGCTTGGGTGGAAGTCAGGTTTTGTGCAACTCAGAACCGCCTGTGGAATGTCACAAAGGTTTGACTTTTTGAGGTGTGTTTGTGAAGGGTAACAGGGCACAGACTTCCACATTCATGCTCCATGGAGCCGAATTGCGCCCGGGGATAATATTCCAGGCTCATTTACTTTCCGCATGGGACCACGCGCAGGGTTGTTAATAGCCCCGTTAGTTTCCTTTTCTGCTTTAGCCCTGGAGCTAAATCACAAAAAGAACCAGTGAAGAGAAAAGTTTTGGACGTGATGGCTTCCTAATAATCCCCTGGCAGCAGGAAACACAACCTTGGAATAGTTGGGAAGTGAGCTGTTCTCCTGTGTTTTAGAAATGTAAATATTCAACAGAGCATTTTCCGACAAAAGGATGAGAATGCACGTTTTGCAATCCGAATAAGCATTACTGATGCATTTCTTTCCAGATGTCAGGAGTAATATTCCTTAACGTCCTTATTTCACCATATTGCAGAACATAATTCTTCTATTTTTTTTATAGCACGTCCTTCCTCCTCTTTGCTGGCAGATGCTGTTATAATCCATTGCCTGCAGGCCATGACATATTAGGGGTGATTGTGTGTCTCTTTCAATAGCAAAGCAGCCATGACTGATCTGCTGCCAGATCGTAAAGCCGTGAGTAATCATGGGACTGTCAATCATTCCTGCCTCAAGACCGAATGACATAGGCCTAATACATGAACAGCTCAGTTTCATTTTTGGCTCTATCCCTAACTCAGCCCGCACCCACTCCCTCTAGCAGAATAACCATCATTCATGTAAATTCTATGTTTCTCAATTAAAATGATGATTTCGAAAAGATTTTGAAATGTTTCTAAGCTCCTCAGCCAAAACATGTCATGGAAGTACAATGACCGGTGTATTGAAATGATCTGTGTAGCAAGACTATTTATGTACTCGGGGCTTGGCACATTTAGAGGTTCTTGAACAGATGATATAGGTCGCATAAGTAAATCCTTCAATGTCAATATTATTAGATTTTACATGATGCACGTTCTAAATGCTCACTAGCCCTAGTAGGACTGCCCCTTTTCCTGTTCATCGGTTTATTCTACTTGCCTTTGTTACTATGATCCCTCCCCTTTGCCCTGTGGGCGCTTTAAAGCTCAATGTCTTGATCTATAAACACCTTACAAATGCACAATAAATTAAATGATGTAGTAATGTATATATTAAATGTTTCTTCTTATGCCTTGTCTCTGAGCAACCATCTTTTTTTTCTTTTGAAGAGAAGCATATGGTTGTTAAAACGCAGAATGTACCCCCTGTTTTCCAGCCCTAATCTGGACAAGATTGCCCAATTCCCTCACCCAGACTATAGACAGGCCCCATGGAACAATCCACCCCAACCCCCCCCCCATGTCAGCTAGATAGGGAGGGGCGCTGCACTTGCAAATACAATCACAATCCTTACCTTACTGCTATGGGACACAAAGATAGAATGGGGCAGATGAAATTGCAGGTACCACATTCTGCCCCAGCTCAGATAAAGATGCAAGTCCCAATTCCAGCTCTGACCTTTGCACCAGTACCGCACAGGTGAGAAACAACACCAGCTGAGGCAGCCTTACTGCTCCATGAATCTAGGGGTGAGAGACACAACAAACTAATACAGGTTCTACTAAGACAGGTTCTAAGAAGCAATATTGCAAATAAGTGAATGTATAAGCCTCTGCCATAAAGAATTAGTTAGGCTGCACAACACTAGTAGGGATTAAAAAACAAGCAGTATAACATAAAGGGAGGAGGATACCTGGATACTAAAAGACGGATCACTACATCGATAGACAAGATGGAATTATAGGCAGGCATTAGATGCAGAATACATGGGCAGGGAAACCAATGTATGGCAGATGTACAAGATGAATGCAACATGAACAATTATCGGTTTTTAATATCGTAGAGAGAAACGCTCAAGGTCGCAGCAGGCCTACAAGTTTGCAAGGACTAATACAAAATGCTGAATTCACAAAAACACAGTTATTTTAGGAGCTCTGAATCTGCCCAGACAGCAGGTCATAGGAAACACCAAGGTCAGACACATGGAAGGGAGTAAAGGAGATGCAGAACACAAAGACGAGATAACCATTCCCAGGATGAGAAGCAGTTGACTCCCAAGTTAATTAAATTATGATAAGAGAACAAAGAGCTATATATGTCCAGGTGCATGAGATCAGTATTCCAAGGGACTTTGTCGTGGAAAGATGAAGTGTGTCTCTAGTGGCCACAAAGAGTACAACATGTACGTAAGAATTAACTAAAATTCCAGTAAATAGGAAGGAATTCATTCTCCAACACGGTCCCCTAACACATGATCAAGACATGAAGACACTAGCTATTCATTATAATCCAAGTACAGATAAGACACCTGCTGAACTCCCGAGCGCGCACACAGCCATGAGATGATAAACAAGGCAAAATACAAAGGAATAGATAGGCAACATTGCCTGGTAATGATGAGGAGTACTTTTAATTGGAATTAGTGCAGACCATGGACTTATCTCTTCCCTACTCTATGTGCCTCCCAAATCTTGATGTCCCGTCAAAGTATCCAAAATTGGTAAGTAATTTGCCAACCAATGGGAAACCCTCTTGCCACACCACCTATGATGAATAATGACAGCTAATTAGTGGCCAGTGCAGTCATTTAGTGAAAATATTATCTGTGTTGCTATGGGCTCAGGATAAGGGATAGTCCAATAAGAAAGTTAATAGGTATGTTATCTATGTTTTAAGATATTAACCAATTATAAGCACTTTTAAGTTTGTATAAATATGGTATAATAGCATCATTGCTGACATATTTTGTGTACAAAATCTGCTCACACTCTTTGAAATTTTGAGAGCTACCTTTATGTGTTAGGGTATCACCATTTGTCGGTGTGCTTGAGCTGTTAAGTTTTGTGGGTTGGCTAACTGCATCCCTAGCACTGGGAGGTATTGCCCTAAACTGCTCACAGTAAAAGTTTGGATGAAAGTATTATGCCTGCAATTTGCACTTTGCCAAACGAAATTCCTTTCTTGTAGAATACAATAACTAACAAAAATCAAAATTGATTGTGCTCTTGATTTCATTTTCTTTTTTGCAGCCGACATGTGTTTCGACACTAGGTCGTTTTCAAGGCTGTACATTCGTGCAGATTTATGTCCAAAAGTGTAACATATATTTATAATATACAAAAAAAGCAAATTATAGAAAAAACATAAAATATGGATGAATTTACACACAATAAATGGCAGGTAGTTGACACATAAGAGAAAATAAACAAGGATATGGTGTCATTTAAAAAGGAAACATAATAATATTTTTATATGCAATACATCTTCATCATTCGCCATAGTGTTTAGCGTTCATTTTTAAGATTTTCATTTCATCAGCATCATTAAGCTCAGTGATTCCTGCTTATATGCGAATAAAGAGATTGCGTGATGCACCCAATAGCCCGTGCCAGGTGATTAGGTCCAGAATTGTCCAAATTATTAAATTAGGAATGCGCGTGGTCAATATGTGCTGGTCTCTACAGTGGTAAGCAGTTGTGTTGTGCCACCCGGTTGTTACATTTTAAGTATGTGTCTCACTTGATATACATGGCCAATTAATCACTTTTAAGTTGTAACTGATATTGTATTGTAACGTCATTGCTGGCGTATTTTGAGTACAAAATCTCCTCACACTCTTTCTAATTTTGAGAGCTACTTGTATGCTATTCCAACCGTTATTTTGTGTTTTGAATAAAGCTGGTTTTCTCTGTGCACTTTGAGTACTCCATTATTGAGTATTGTTTTATGCCAGTTTGGCAAATTGGGTTCATCTCTACACTTGGTAGCAGGGGATGGGTGCCTAGGTGTTTTGCGGACTATCAAGTATTCCACACCATCCCCCTTGGAAAGCAAGGACGGCTTGGGTAGAGCATACATAATACGCATCGAAGAAGAGAGGATGGCAGGCACCCCCGTTCATTATAAGTCCTACCCGGTCTTGCAGGCCGCCCCGCTGGGAGCAGATGGTGGAGCAGACAGAAAGAGGAGACTCGATGCTGCAGATCCTCAGGGGATCCATGTGAGTATAAACTGTGCACCACAAAACAGAGCAAGTCGTGTTTTGTGTATTATTTATTGATTTCTGAGATATAAAATGAGAGAAATATTTTGACAAGGATCGGAAAAGAACACACAGTAAGCCCCTTTTAGGGGCAGAGAAATAAGAGAAGGATCCCCTGTACATAAATGGGAAGACAGCTGTACTTTGATTTATGTAAATGATTGTTGGAACCATTTTTGTTTTGTTGTGGTATAGCATAGGGAAATAGAGGTGTTCTGTTATGTTAGTAAAAGAGTGAATTTATGTTGTTAACAAGGAAATGTGGTTTATGGTATGAGCAGTGTTTTGTGGTGCTGCTCAGGTGGGGAATTCTGGGCCACAAGGTCTCAGGAAGAGGTGTAGGTGTGTGTCGGTGTTGTAGACAAACATTGTAAATGAGTGGTAGGAAAAAGGAGAAACTCAACCAGGATGAGCAAGTTTTGAAGCAGTGACTATTGCCTTTTGATAAGTTGTGCTTTTAAATTGCTATTATGTTGGATACCCCCTTGTTCATTTGTGTAAGTCACCTCCCAGATACAAGTCTCAGAGGGTTAAAGATACGGCCACCAAGATGTTTATGCCATGACCTCAAGTTGATACTCATTCGAAAAAGGTACTGCAACACATGTGTACTGATATTACATCCCACACATAAGGGAACACAGTTACAGAACAGACTAACTATACTCAAGCTGTGGAAAATGTTCAAGGAAGAGGTAGTGGAGTCAAGCAAGAAAGAATGGATTCAGCATGATGAAGTGGGCACACCACCCACAGCTCCTCCTCCTCCTCTTTTGAGCAGTGTCCCTTCCTGAACTGTACAGGGACGATACCCATTAAAAGCTGCTGCACGGTATACTAACCCTAAATACTTACCGCCAGCATAGATTGATGATGACAGCATAAGGGGTGAGAAAGTGAATACGCAAAGACCATTGTTGCTACAAGTAGAATATGATGCAGAGTCTAGTTTTTAAGCAAAGCTCACAGAAGCAGAGGAAGAAGGTGAAAGACCAAGAGGCATGTAGGGAGGATGGGATGGGACAACGATTGTGTCAGATAAATGGATAGGAGGCATAGATGATTCTATAGAAGATAGAAAAAGAGAAGAGGGGGAGCAAGAGAGAGAGAAGGGGGGAGAGCGCGGGAGGGATAGAAAGAGAGAAAAACAGGAAGAAGAGAGAGAAAGGTAAAGGAAAAGAGAAGAAGGGAGAGAGAAAGAGAGGGAGGACACCAAAAGGAAGTTGATGACATAATTAGCATGCATTCATTGACTGACAGAAGGAACAGTGACAGCCTAAATAGATGTATAAGAGATAGCCTGAGTAGATGAGAAAATTGGGGGAATACTCTGCAATAGATGGGTAGACATGTATTGGAGGAGATATTGAGTGTGACCTATGTGAGAGAGCCCCTTAGAAGGCTAGAGTGTGAGGAAGAAGATGGGGAAGAGGAAATACAGTGACAATGGGAAGGTGACAATGAGAATGGGGGAGAGGAAGCTGCACAAGTGCCTACTCCTGCAGGGAGAGAGAGATCAATTTATTATATTTGGAGGGAAGAGTGATAGAGCCCATTAGATATCCATTGCTCCCAGAGAGATGTCCAATGAGTCCAGAAAGAAGCACACCATATGTAAACAGATTAAAAGATCTACCAAGTCATAAAGAGGTTCATATGGCAGCAATGCTAATATATTCAATGTGGCTGCACCCATGAACAGAAGTGGATTGACGTAATTCCCCCATTACAGAAAGGCAGAGGATTAACACAATATATACCCTGGCCACAGACAGACACAAATAATTTAATTTATAAATTGCAATCACTTACAGCAGGTACAGCAAAGTGGATTCATGAGTTTGGAAGGGAATCTTCAGGCATGACTCTGGCAATAGGAGACATGAAAATCCTGTTTGCTGCCATATTGGTCGAACAATCAGAATACATTTGTAAATGGGCAGATTTTGCTGGGGTGACAGCCTACAATACGAAACATGAGGGGGCACCTTTTAATAATTGTCGAGCAGATATTTGGAGGGCACTCAGAATACAATTCCTAGACACATCAGACATGAGTGCGATAATGATGTAAAATGCGGTCAGACGAAGAAAAGGATGATTGGGACAAAAATATAACAATTTCTATCACATTCTATGTCAGGTACTCTGCAAAGAAGTGCACAGGTAATTAAAGAAAGTTGTGGGTATTTAGCCAAAACCATGTCCAGAGATACAGATGAACATTGTTCATCACTATCGATTAAAACAAGAAAAAAGATATGATGAGGGTTGATGAAAGAAAGACAGTGGAAGCTAAGCTAGTACACAATAAATTGTCAAAATTGGCAGTAGAAGGAGCGGTCTTAAAAAATGTTGGGGAGAACCGCAGTGTGCAGGAAACAGAAAAAATGCAGCCAGGGTTGAATGAACATTTTGCAGGAAGAGGAGAATATAATTACTATCCCCAGGGGAGGAGGTTTGTACCGAAAGGAAGAGGGTTTGTATTCCAAGCACCATAGACAGTAGAGTTTAATGGGGGCAGCCACAATTTGGGGGATTTGGAGCATAATGATGGTTATGTGGGAAAGTAGGACGCATTGCACCTGTTTGTAGAAGTAGTGGAGGAATGCAACAAATTTGACAGCAATTCGGCCCAAGAAGGGGGTCTGAATATCCACCGCCATATAGTGCTACACAGCAGGATTACAATGCCCAGGATTATACACATATCAACCAACCCAAACACAGGTGCAACAAACACAGCAACCACAGCAGGCAGTACAACCACAAATATTGCAATCACAACAGATGGTGCAGCCTCAGATGAGGCAAGCACACGTAGAACCACAAGCCCCACAGAATACAATAACACAATGGATGCAAACATATTGTCACAAACACCGCCGGCACCTAGAGTAGGGGGGTGAAAGTAGTGGTACGGAATCCCTTTACAGGAACAGGACTGAACATGTATTCACAATAGGAAGCCCACAGAGGGACTTGATATGCCCATTCTATTGATTACCCCAGACCCACAAGAGGAACCGAGGGTTGGGGCAACCATAGGTCACAAGACTGCTTCCTTTTTGATTGACACAGGGGCGACGAGATCCTGTGTTAGAGAGGAAAAGTTCACAATGTCAGGAATATCAATAGATGCACAAGGATTCTCTGGGGCTACGACAACAGTTCATTTTACAGATAATTTGCCCATAACAATAACATGAGATGGCCATGCCATTATTATAATCTTTAAAAACACTGGTTAACATATTGGGCAGGGGGGACTTGATGAGCAAGCTAAACATTACAATGTCTTTCACTGAAGAGGGGATAATATGTTCAACACCAAGTATTCATTATGCGAACGTGCAAGGATACATGAAGGCATTTTATGTCCAGAAAGCACAAATAGTTGTGCCATTAAACCCTGAGGTTTTCTGTCATGCTGTACGAGTGGTATTGGCATGGCTTCCATGAATAGAAGAGAAATTGTTGAAATTACCCACAGAATTTCTGTTAAGACCAGAGTTACTAACGGATGTGGTAGAAGGACAAATTATTGCAATTGAATTAGAGGCAGCAATAGTGAGAGAGGACAGAGTGATATTGCATGGAGTTGATGATGAAGGAGTAACATTGTGCACATTAATAGCACTTGGCTCAGCACAAAGGCTTACTGACTTGACTGACAACACATTGTTTGAAGATTACTCAGATGACGAGGGGGTGTTTAACATCTGTATTACCTGTCAGTTGCAAATAGAGTACAGAGAAGTTCCCTAAACAATAATGCTGGCGATATAAAAGTACCATCATTTATAAAAGGTGCTGAGCTCATTGTGGACCAGTGATCCACATGATGTCGGCTTATTAAAAGGAGTCGAAGCAGTTAAGATAAAACTGAAAAAAGGTGTCATTTTGCCATAAGTAAAACAGTATCCCATGTCAAAACAAGCTGACAAGGGTATCTATGAAACTATTTCTGCCCTTATGCGCCAAGGTATATCAGTGCCCTCAGAGTCACCATGCAATACGGCAGTGCATCCAGTAAAAAAGGCAAGTGGCAGGTCTCTGAGGTTTATACAGGATTTACGCCCTTTGAACAATATTGTAGAGGCAGAGTTTCCATTGGTGCCAAATGCAGCCACTATATCATGTAATCTACTTCAAAAAAGGTAGCAGGCGCTCCTCTCCAGAAAGAACATGGCATGATAACCTGTTCTGAGATGAGAGTGTGCAGCACATACTTTTTGCCCACTGTACCTTTCACAGATGGGAATTATCCATTTGCATATCAGTCTTTGTCCCGCCCACATGGGCAGTCCAGCACCGAAATGCTATGGCAATTCCTCTCTGAACAAGAGTACCAACAGCAACCCCATAGATGTGTTTCAGCCTTGTTGGGCCTCATCAGTGAGGTGAAGCTGTGCCTCTCTGAGCACAGTGAGCAGGGAGTCCACGTGTGGTTGCCCCCAGGTAACTCGTGGTGACCAACCCCAAGTTCCTTGCAAATATTTCAAAAAAGGTAGCAGGCGCTCCTCTCCAGAAAGAACATGGCATGATAACCTGTTCTGAGATGAGAGTTTGCAGCACACACATTTTGCCCACTGTACCTTTCACAGATGAGAACTATCCATTTGCATATCAGTCTTTGTCCGGCCCACATGGGCAGTCCAGCACCGAAATGCTATGGCAATTCCTCTCTGAACAAGAATACCAACAGCAAACCCATACACGTGTTTCAGGCTTGTTGGGCCTCATCAGTGAGGTGAAGCTGTGCCTCTCTGAGCCCAGTGAGCAGGGAGTCCACGTCTGGTTGCCTCCAGGTAACTCAGGGTGACCAACCCCAAGTTCCTTGCAAATATTTCAAAAAAGGTAGCAGGCGCTCCTCTCCAGAAACAACATGGCATGATAACCTTATCTGAGATGAGAGTTTGCAGCACACACTTTTTGCCCACTGTACCTTTCACAGATGGGAAATATCCATTTGCATATCAGTCTGTGTCCCGCCCACGTGGGCAATCCAGCACTGAAATGCTATGGCAATTCCTCTCTGAACAAGAGTACCAACAGCAACCCCTTACACATGTTTCAGCCTTGTTGGGCCTCATCAGTGAGGTGAAGCTGTGCCTCTCTGAGCACAGTGAGCAGGGAGTCCACGTCTGGTTGCGCCAGGTAACTCAGGGTGACCAACCCCAAGTTCCTTGCAAATATTTCAAAAAAGGTAGCAGGTGTCCTCTCCAGAAAGAACATGGCATGATAACCTGTTCTGAGATGAGAGTTTGCAGCACACACATTTTGCCCACTGTACCTTTCACAGATGAGAAATATCCATTTGCATATCAGTCTTTGTCCCGCCCACACGGGCAGTCCATCACCGAAATGCTATGGCAATTCCTCTCTGAACAAGAGTACCAACAGCAACCCAATACACGTGTTTCAGCCTTGTTGGGCCTCATCAGTGAGGTGAAGCTTTGCCTCTCTGAGCACAGTGAGCAGGGTGTCCACGTCTGGTTGCCCCCAGGTAACTCAGGGTGCCCAACCCCAAGTTCCTTGCAAATATTTCAAAAAAGGTAGCGGGCGCTCCTCTCCAGAAACAACATGGCATGATAACCTTATCTGAGATGAGAGTTTGCAGCGCACACATTTTTCCCACTCTACCTTACACAGATGGGAAATATCCATTTGCATATCAGTCTGTGTCCCGCCCACATGGGCAGTCCAGCACCGAAATGCTATGGCAATTCCTCTCTGAACAAGAGTACCAACAGCAACCCCATACACGTGTTTCAGCCTTGTTGGGCCTCATCAGTGAGGTGAAGCTGTGCCTCTCTGAGCACAGTGAGCAGGGAGTCCACGTCTGGTTGTCCCCAGGTAACTCAGAGTGACCAACCCCAAGTTCCTTGCAAATATTTCAAAAAAGGCAGCAGGCGCTCCTCTCCAGAAAGAACATGGCATGATAACCTGTTCTGAGATGAGAGTTTGCAGCACTCACCTTTTGCCCACTGTACCTTTCACAGATGGGAAATAACCATTTGCATATCAGTCTTTGTCCCGCCCACATGGGCAGTCCAGCACCAAAATGCTATGGCAATTCCTCTCTGAACAAGAGTACCAACAGCAACCCCATACACATGTTTCAGCCATGTTGGGCCTCATCAGTGAGGTGAAGCTGTGCCTCTCTGAGCACAGTGAGCAGGGTGTTCACGTCTGGTTGCCCCCAGGTAACTCAGGGTGCGCAACCCCAAGTTCCTTGCAAATATTTCAAAAAAGGTAGCAGGCGCTCCTCTCCAGAAAGAACATGGCATGATAACCTGTTCTGAGATGAGAGTTTGCAGCACACACATTTTGCCCACTGTACCTTTCACAGATGAGAAATATCCATTTGCATATCAGTCTTTGTCCCGCCCACACGGGCAGTCCATCACCGAAATGCTATGGCAATTCCTCTCTGAACAAGAGTACCAACAGCAACCCAATACACGTGTTTCAGCCTTGTTGGGCCTCATCAGTGAGGTGAAGCTGTGCCTCTCTGAGCACAGTGAGCAGGGTGTCCACGTCTGGTTGCCCCCAGGTAACTCAGGGTGCCCAACCCCAAGTTCCTTGCAAATATTTCAAAAAAGGTAGCGGGCGCTCCTCTCCAGAAACAACATGGCATGATAACCTTATCTGAGATGAGAGTTTGCAGCGCACACATTTTGCCCACTCTACCTTTCACAGATGGGAAATATCCATTTGCATATCAGTCTGTGTCCCGCCCACATGGGCAGTCCAGCACCGAAATGCTATGGCAATTCCTCTCTGAACAAGAGTACCAACAGCAACCCCATACACGTGTTTCAGCCTTGTTGGGCCTCATCAGTGAGGTGAAGCTGTGCCTCTCTGAGCACAGTGAGCAGGGAGTCCACGTCTGGTTGTCCCCAGGTAACTCAGAGTGACCAACCCCAAGTTCCTTGCAAATATTTCAAAAAAGGCAGCAGGCGCTCCTCTCCAGAAAGAACATGGCATGATAACCTGTTCTGAGATGAGAGTTTGCAGCACTCACCTTTTGCCCACTGTACCTTTCACAGATGGGAAATAACCATTTGCATATCAGTCTTTGTCCCGCCCACATGGGCAGTCCAGCACCAAAATGCTATGGCAATTCCTCTCTGAACAAGAGTACCAACAGCAACCCCATACACATGTTTCAGCCATGTTGGGCCTCATCAGTGAGGTGAAGCTGTGCCTCTCTGAGCACAGTGAGCAGGGTGTTCACGTCTGGTTGCCCCCAGGTAACTCAGGGTGCGCAACCCCAAGTTCCTTGCAAATATTTCAAAAAAGG
Organism: Ambystoma mexicanum; assembly: GCF_040938575.1. Classification (NCBI taxonomy): domain Eukaryota; kingdom Metazoa; phylum Chordata; class Amphibia; order Caudata; family Ambystomatidae; genus Ambystoma; species Ambystoma mexicanum. The sequence continues at coordinate 1,291,214,682 of NC_090937.1, forward strand.
TAGCAGGCGCTCCTCTCCAGAAAGAACATGGCATGATAACCTGTTCTGAGATGAGAGTTTGCAGCACACACATTTTGCCCACTGTACCTTTCACAGATGAGAAATATCCATTTGCATATCAGTCTTTGTCCCGCCCACACGGGCAGTCCATCACCGAAATGCTATGGCAATTCCTCTCTGAACAAGAGTACCAACAGCAACCCAATACACGTGTTTCAGCCTTGTTGGGCCTCATCAGTGAGGTGAAGCTGTGCCTCTCTGAGCACAGTGAGCAGGGTGTTCACGTCTGGTTGCCCCCAGGTAACTCAGGGTGCGCAACCCCAAGTTCCTTGCAAATATTTCAAAAAAGGTAGCAGGCGCTCCTCTCCAGAAACAACATGGCATGATAACCTTATCTGAGATGAGAGTTTGCAGCACACACTTTTTGCCCACTGTACCTTTCACAGATGGGAAATATCCATTTGCATATCAGTCTTTATTCCGCCCACATGGGCAGTCCAGCACCGAAATGCTATGGCAATTCCTCTCTGAACAAGAGTACCAACAGCAACCCCTTACACATGTTTCAGCCTTGTTGGGCCTCATCAGTGAGGTGAAGCTGTGCCTCTCTGAGCACAGTGAGCAGGGAGTCCACGTCTGGTTGCGCCAGGTAACTCAGGGTGACCAACCCCAAGTTGCTTGCAAATATTTCAAAAAAGGTAGCAGGTGCTCCTCTCCAGAAAGAACATGGCATGATAACCTGTTCTGAGATGAGAGTTTGCAGCACACACATTTTGCCGACTGTACCTTTCACAGATGAGAAATATCCATTTGCATATCAGTCTTTGTCCCGCCCACACGGGCAGTCCATCACCGAAATGCTATGGCAATTCCTCTCTGAACAAGAGTACCAACAGCAACCCAATACACGTGTTTCACCCTTGTTGGGCCTCATCAGTAAGGTGAAGCTGTGCCTCTCTGAGCACAGTGAGCAGGGTGTCCACGTCTGGTTGCCCGCAGGTAACTCGGGGTGACCAACCCCAAGTTCCTTGCAAATATTTCAAAAAAGGTAGCGGGCGCTCCTCTCCAGAAACAACATGGCATGATAACCTTATCTGAGATGAGAGTTTGCAGCGCACACATTTTGCCCACTCTACCTTTCACAGATGGGAAATATCCATTTGCATATCAGTCTGTGTCCCGCCCACATGGGCAGTCCAGCACCGAAATGCTATGGCAATTCCTCTCTGAACAAGAGTACCAACAGCAACCCCATACACGTGTTTCAGCCTTGTTGGGCCTCATCAGTGAGGTGAAGCTGTGCCTCTCTGAGCACAGTGAGCAGGGAGTCCATGTCTGGTTGTCCCCAGGTAACTCAGGGTGACCAACCCCAAGTTCCTTGCAAATATTTCAAAAAAGGCAGCAGGCGCTCCTCTCCAGAAAGAACATGGCATGATAACCTGTTCTGAGATGAGAGTTTGCAGCACTCACCTTTTGCCCACTGTACCTTTCACAGATGGGAAATAACCATTTGCATATCAGTCTTTGTCTCGCCCACATGGGCAGTCCAGCACCAAAATGCTATGGCAATTCCTCTCTGAACAAGAGTACCAACAGCAACCCCATACACATGTTTCAGCCATGTTGGGCCTCATCAGTGAGGTGAAGCTGTGCCTCTCTGAGCACAGTGAGCAGGGTGTTCACGTCTGGTTGCCCCCAGGTAACTCAGGGTGCCCAACCCCAAGTTCCTTGCAAATATTTCAAAAAAGGTAGCAGGCGCTCCTCTCCAGAAACAACATGGCATGATAACCTTATCTGAGATGAGAGTTTGCAGCACACACTTTTTGCCCACTGTACCTTTCACAGATGGGAAATATCCATTTGCATATCAGTTTTTTTTCCGCCCACATGGGCAGTCCAGCACCGAAATGCTATGGCAATTCCTCTCTGAACAAGAGTACCAACAGCAACCCCTTACACATGTTTCAGCCTTGTTGGGCCTCATCAGTGAGGTGAAGCTGTGCCTCTCTGAGCACAGTGAGCAGGGAGTCCACGTCTGGTTGCGCCAGGTAACTCAGGGTGACCAACCCCAAGTTGCTTGCAAATATTTCAAAAAAGGTAGCAGGTGCTCCTCTCCAGAAAGAACATGGCATGATAACCTGTTCTGAGATGAGAGTTTGCAGCACACACATTTTGCCCACTGTACCTTTCACAGATGAGAAATATCCATTTGCATATCAGTCTTTGTCCCGCCCACACGGGCAGTCCATCACCAAAATGCTATGGCAATTCCTCTCTGAACAAGAGTACCAACAGCAACCCAATACACGTGTTTCAGCCTTGTTGGGCCTCATCAGTGAGGTGAAGCTGTGCCTCTCTGAGCACAGTGAGCAGGGTGTCCACGTCTGGTTGCCCGCAGGTAACTCGGGGTGACCAACCCCAAGTTCCTTGCAAATATTTCAAAAAAGGTAGCAGGCGCTCCTCTCCAGAAACAACATGGCATGATAACCTTATCTGAGATGAGAGTTTGCAGCACACACATTTTGCCCACTCTACCTTTCACAGATGGGAAATATCCATTTGCATATCAGTCTGTGTCCCGCCCACATGGGCAGTCCAGCACCGAAATGCTATGGCAATTCCTCTCTGAACAAGAGTACCAACAGCAACCCCATACACGTGTTTCAGCCTTGTTGGGCCTCATCAGTGAGGTGAAGCTGTGCCTCTCTGAGCACAGTGAGCAGGGAGTCCACGTCTGGTTGTCCCCAGGTAACTCAGGGTGACCAACCCCAAGTTCCTTGCAAATATTTCAAAAAAGGCAGCAGGCGCTCCTCTCCAGAAAGAACATGGCATGATAACCTGTTCTGAGATGAGAGTTTGCAGCACTCACCTTTTGCCCACTGTACCTTTCACAGATGGGAAATAACCATTTGCATATCAGTCTTTGTCCCGCCCACATGGGCAGTCCAGCACCAAAATGCTATGGCAATTCCTCTCTGAACAAGAGTACCAACAGCAACCCCATACACATGTTTCAGCCATGTTGGGCCTCATCAGTGAGGTGAAGCTGTGCCTCTCTGAGCACAGTGAGCAGGGTGTTTACGTCTGGTTGCCCCCAGGTAACTCAGGGTGCCCAACCCCAAGTTCCTTGCAAATATTTCAAAAAAGGTAGCAGGCGCTCCTCTCCAGAAACAACATGGCATGATAACCTTATCTGAGATGAGAGTTTGCAGCACACACTTTTTGCCCACTGTACCTTTCACAGGTGGGAAATATCCATTTGCATATCAGTTTTTATTCCGCCCACATGGGCAGTCCAGCACCGAAATGCTATGGCAATTCCTCTCTGAACAAGAGTACCAACAGCAACCCCTTACACATGTTTCAGCCTTGTTGGGCCTCATCAGTGAGGTGAAGCTGTGCCTCTCTGAGCACAGTGAGCAGGGAGTCCACGTCTGGTTGCGCCAGGTAACTCAGGGTGACCAACCCCAAGTTGCTTGCAAATATTTCAAAAAAGGTAGCAGGTGCTCCTCTCCAGAAAGAACATGGCATGATAACCTGTTCTGAGATGAGAGTTTGCAGCACACCCATTTTGCCCACTGTACCTTTCACAGATGAGAAATATCCATTTGCATATCAGTCTTTGTCCCGCCCACACGGGCAGTCCATCACCAAAATGCTATGGCAATTCCTCTCAGAACAAGAGTACCAACAGCAACCCAATACACGTGTTTCAGCCTTGTTGGGCCTCATCAGTGAGGTGAAGCTGTGCCTCTCTGAGCACAGTGAGCAGGGTGTCCACGTCTGGTTGCCCGCAGGTAACTCGGGGTGACCAACCCCAAGTTCCTTGCAAATATTTCAAAAAAGGTAGCAGGCGCTCCACTCCAGAAAGAACATGGCATGATAACCTGTTCTGAGATGAGAGTTTGCAGCACACACTTTTTGCCCACTGTACCTTTCACAGATGGGAAATATCCATTCGCATATCAGTCTTTGTCGCGCCCACATGGGCAGTCCAGCACCGAAATGCTATGGCAATTCCTCTCTGAACAAGAGTTCCAACAGCAACCCCATACACGTGTTTCAGCCTTGTTGGGCCTTATCAGTGAGGTAAAGCTGTGCTTCTCTGAGCACAGTGAGCAGGGAGTCCACGTCTGGTTGCCCCCAGGTAACTCAGGGTGACCAACCCCAAGTTCCTGGCAAATATTTCAAAAAAGGTAGCAGGCGATCCTCTCCAGAAAGAACATGACATGATAAGGTGTTCTGAGATGACAGTTTGCAGCACACACTTTTTGCCCACTGTACCTTTCACAGATGGGAAATATCCATTTGCATATCAGTCTTTGTCCCGCCCTTTGTCACCTACTGCCTGACGCCCAATGTTTTACAGTTCTTTACCTGAACAATGCTTTTTTCTCCATCAACGCTAAGACTCAAGTTATTCGAGTGTAATTACCTATTGCAGAAGAGATTACAGCACAGTTGCCTCCCACAGGCCTGCAGTGAGTCCCACAGTGTTTTCAATAGGGTGTTGCTGATGGACTTGGAAAATGTACAGATATACACAGAAGTCATGCAGTACATGAGTGACTTGTTAGTTTGCAGCACCACAGAGGAAGAGTGTAGGTAGGACTATGTGAAATTATTGACAGTATTGGCTGAAAAGTGATATAAAGTGGACAAGGAGAATTTGCAATATTATCTGGAAGAAGTATTGTATCCAGGCCTGACGATATCAAAAGGGGGAAGAAAGGTGACAACTGAAAGAGCAGAAATTATTACCAAAATATCCCAGCCAAATACAGTAAAAGAGTTACAGCTATTTTTGGGGCTCTACAAATATGGCCGCATATGAGTTTTTGACCATAGCACGTACATTCGACCGCTCTCAGAAATAAACACAGCTCACGTGTTAGGGATCCCAGATTAAAATTAATATTTTTTGCTGTTTTCCCATTCAAATGGAGTTGTGATGACGGCTGTCCTCGCACACAAATCATCACTGGGATACAGACTGCTGACATTTTACAGCGGGATCCTAGACCCAGTAATGGAAGATCATTACCCATGTGAGCAATCATTGGTTGCAGCAGCATTTGCAATTCAAAAATCGGCCAGTATGAATATGGGCTGTTCAGTAACATTATATGTTCAACATGCTCTTTTTGACATTAAAGTACATTGACTACACAGAGAGAGTCAGGCTATGAGATCATATTTAATGCATCAATGCAAATTGTGAGCTGCTGGATACTGAACCATGCAAGGTTTATAGCAGAGCCAAAAAAGGAGGGAGCTAATGAACATGATTGTAGTACCTACACAGATTATTATGATGACATGCCCGTTTTCAAAGCAAATGCCCTAGGAGGAGAGATAGTTCTTTTCAGTAATGGTTCATCAATGATAGATCAAAGTTCTGGGGAAAGGCATAGTGGGACAGCAGGGGCAAATGTAGTGCTAAAGGTAGAAGAGAATGGATGTTTTGAAACAGTGAAAAGATCAAGATTACCAGCACATTTCTCAGCGCAAGTGGCAGAGTTAGTAGCCACGATTTTAGTGCTTGAAGAGCATAATGAGGAGACGGTAACAGTGTATACGGAGTCCGCCTACATGAATGCAACAGTACATTCAGGACTGTCACATTGGAAAAGGAGGGGTTTCCAGCACACAGACGGAACACCAAAACACCATGCACCATTGTGATCGAGGCTATTAGACATGCTTGAATGTCCCTCATTATTCGCTGTGCTCAAATGCGCCATGCATACAAAAGGTGCAGACCTGATTTCCCACAGCAATAAAGCCGCAGAGGCAGAAGTCAAAAGTGCAACACATTTCAAAAGGACAACTGCCCCAAACAAATGCACACTTGCATGCAACATGGTGATGAAAGAAGGTTTTAATGCACTGCTAGTAACACAGATAGTAGAGTTGCAGGGACACAGTGCTACAAGAAGAGCAGGAATTGTGGAAGAAAAGGGGGTGTTCATTATACTCTGCAGAGCTAATTTGATGGCAGGATAGCACATGGAAACCTGTCATGCCTGTCAAGCAATTGACAGTAACGCTGGAACATCCCCACTACCCAGCATGTAGAGGAGCAGATGTATATATCTGCAGGAGATCCCACCCCCCTACCTTTACTTCCGCTGTATAGGAGCCATGAGACCATGCCCTGTCTAGCCTCAGCTACTGTACCAATAATACAATGAGCATATGGAAGATGGTATCGATTAAGATGACCATATCGAATGTACTCTCAAGTTGATGACAACCTGCAGGAGAAACTCCCTGAAGGAATATGAAGGAATATGAGAAACAGCTAACAAAATGAACTGATGATGTCATAAGAACGTGTGCACGATGTCCTGAGATACTGAAATGAAGACAATGCATGGATCCTAGAGGAAAAATGACAAAGTGGGGACAAGTGAACCTTAAAATGGAAAGGAGAAGATTACACAGTAAAAAGTGCCGTTGAAATCAGAAGTGTAATAAATGTACATTGTATAGAAACTGGACATTGGTATCATAAAATAGTAAACCAAAAAAGCATTGAGAAAGAAGGAAAAGCTGTGCCGCAGTAGAATAGCAGGTTATTGGAGCTGTGTTGGGATGCTGTCTGGCCTGAAGTCAAGACCTGAAAAGTTGAGGTGAGCTATCTACTCTGAAGAAGAACGTGTGTGCGGAGGATGAATCCTCTCATGTTAAGGTGCAAGAAGGAACATAAATGATGCCAAGTCTTAATTCATTTAAAGCATTTAAAATCTCGCAGAACGAACTGAATCATGGTCTCTTGTCACGTGAGGCAAGGATGGAATTAGAGTTTGAACTTGGAGTCCCAGACACGATAGTGAGTGCCCTCACTCCGGTGCATTCCCAGGATGAGAATACTCTGCAAGGTCAAGTGCAAAGAGAAATCCATGTCAGACGGCATGGGTGATAAGAGATGCTGGGCTAATTAGGTGGTAGGACAGCCTCATGTCCTATCTACTTTCACATGGGTCTTGTCTTACGTGCCGCTAATTGAACTGAATGTTCCAGACATGGCACAAAAGTGCCAAACCAATTGTAGTAGTCCATATAATGAAGATTAATATAGCTTAAGAAACTTATGACACACTGTGTAACTGATTTGTCTTAAAATTATACATATGAAGAGGCAGGTATAAGTCCTCCATCTGCTATCAGACAGGCAATAACGAACCTAGCTCCTATATGATTGTACATCTAAATGTGTCCCTTAACTAATCCCAACCCTTGATAGGTTTTTCCACTGTTGCCAGGTAGTATAACGTGATTCTGACGCATAAAGAAGTATATAATTGTATTTTGTGAAAATCACTGAGAGACTGAGTCTGTTGATGTTCCTTGTAACCTCCCTCTTTTACATAATTGTTAATAAAACAGTAACTTGCCATCTTCATGAGTTTGTCCGGTTATTGTGGTGTAGTCCCATCCAGTAACAGATGCATGTTCCATGGCCCATAAGCTCAAGCACATACCACAAGAGAGTGTCTTGCAGCATCTATTTTGGATGACTGGTTCATCCCAAATTTAAGTGAACAGGTGACCAATTTTGTTGTTAATTGCATATTATATCAAAAATTCCCTTCTGGACATACATTAAGAACGGTGAGAGGAGCAATAACCGGTCCTACTAGAACATTTCAGCATTTGTACATCGATTATGTAGACATGCTTCAAACTTGTAAGCGCTACCAATATATTATTGTGGTAGTATGTCCCTTTTCTCACTGGATAGAAGCAGGTTCCATATTGACTGCAAAATTCCTCGCACAAGAGCTCTTTACTAAATGGGAACTTCTGACAACTGATCCCATTTTCTAAACAGGTTGTTTGAACACACTACATGGGTATTAAGAATAATACACAAATTCTCATCTGGCTATCACCCCCCAGCGAATGAGATTTGCGAACACCTAAACGGCCAGGAATGCATAACCAAAATAAAAGACACTTTGCACAAGAATTAGCTGCACTGCCTTCCCCTGGCTCTTTTTTGCCTTCCGCAATCAGCCAGGCACTGACCACCACCTAACACCTCATGAGTTGGCGACAGGACATAGAATGAGTGTCCCAATTGTGCTTCACACTCATGCCCAAACAGATGCTGGAAATTCAGCAACAGTGCTTGGTAAAGAAATGCATGACTATTTGATGGCTAGGACTACATCTCTGAAATGTATCGTCAAACAAGTGTAGGCGAGGCAGGAGGATCAGCAGGAATCACTGAAGATATAGATTAACATTTTGACCCTGCTAGTTTGTTGCAACCTCTCCCCCTATACCCAAGAGACCAAGTTATGTGTCAAAATTTCACTATAAAGTGGCATAAGCCAACATTTTAAGGACCGTATACGGACCAGATAGCCACACCCTCACCAGTGAAGAATAGGGGCAAGAGAGCTTGATTGCATCTCAGTGGCACTAATAAATATTGTGACACCCCATCACAAGATACAGAAGAAGAAGGGGAAGAAGAGATCTAAACACCCCAGAGATGAGGGCAATGACTAGAGTGAATCAGCAACAAGAATAACAGCAAGAGTAGACACAATGGGCCTCATTACGAGGTTGGCGGTAGCCTTGCCGGTAAAACCAGAACTCGCATCTGGGTCTGGCACCCGCGAATGGGCTATTACCGGGCTATTCTGGCCCAGCCGGGCCTGGTAATTTCCCTTTCGCGGGCGCAGGGCCCAGTACATCCCCATTCCCATTTCAGCAACAAAGGGCTCAATGGGAATGGGGACGTCAGATGTACCAGCACCGTCTACGACAGTGCTGGTGCATCCAACATGCTGTGCTTGTGGGTGCCGCACTGCCCACCAGGTCAGACCTGGCGGGCTGACAGGCACCAGCTAGCAGAGCTCGTAGTATGGTGGTACGGTAGCAATGGTGCCAGTAGCGTTGCCGGCACCGCTGTTGCCTTACCTCCATACTTATAATGAGGCCCATGTACTGTTTTCAAATCCAAGAATATTTTTCAGTGCTCTCCAAAGATGTTTTCTGAAGATAGTGTGTGGCTTTTCCCGTTCCAAGAAGGACATCCGCTGTTCCCCATAGGCATTCTGTTTTTTTTCTGATCTTTTCTTTTTTCATAAATACATTTGTATGACCATTTTATTATTTAACCTAAAGACATATATTGTTTTCAAAAGGAATTTTCTCTCAATTTTAACTATGTTTTTCTTGTGTATACTTATTTTCTTTAAGAAAGGGAAAACACAAAAAAGGAGACATGAACTTTTTGAATAATATCAAGTGTTTCCTTTTGTTGCCCAAAAAAGCTTATAGTCCCAGATACTGACACAAGGTAGATTCTTTTAATATAATGATTTTAGCATTCTTTTTTTGCATTTAGTTGTTTGTATTTAATGTATTGTAATGCAGTACAATGGTTTTACACAGAAGTTACGGTAAGGCCAATGTTTATTGAGAGTAATGCAAGTATAATTCCTGAGATAACATCAGTTGAAATGGGAACTGACATTCCCCCCAGGGAAGCACCCAAATTAAGAGAGAAAAAAGAAGTGTGCAAGATGACATGAGCCACATTATGCAGTATTTATATAAATCCCTCCGTATCAGAAATAATGTGTGGTATCAGAACATGCAGATGGTGGCAAGGGAGAAGTCTAATGATAGCTGTTTTGTTTGTTCCCTCATTCCATATACAAAGAGCGCCTCCTGAGTGTTCATAGCAACAGAATTAAATGCACGTAGAGCACATTGCTTAACACATCTTGCACTTTGCACCACAAGAGGACAATTTCAGAGAATAAAGGCTTCCATAAAATGGGTAACAAAGGCAGATTCCCTTCATGAGGATAGCTTCATCAAACAAATCTCCCTGATGATCCCCCTGATGATTAAAGCAAAAACACAACACAAGATCATGAAATACATATTCTCTGGCCTGCAGAGTGGAGAAATTAAAATAGAAGAGCATGAATTGCTGCAGTGTACCGACACACGCAAGAATGAAATACCTGGTTGCTGGAATAGACCCCAGTTACACATAGCAGGGCAAGAACTTACAGCAGAAGGATGGGTTTATGGACTAATGTAAGCACAAGCACTCATAACCACACCAAAGGATGTTTCAAAGAATGGGGCGCCTTAAAGAGTGGACCGAATATTCCCAATTGCTTACCTGGGTAGAAGATGAAACAGGACCAGTACCCATAATACCAATATAAAATGCAACCCTGTGTTTCAGAAACAATGATTTGGTGAATGCAGGAGTGAATGAGGGTTGTCAATGTATTATGGACCCACATGGCATGAAGGTGGGCACAGCTGTTTTAATGGACCACTATTGGGCTTGCAGTTCAGAGGCCTATACGCTGCTCCCTCCAAATTTGGGGAGGCATTTTCTCCATAGTAGTAATAAGTCCACTGGTTCTGTTGGTGCCACAAAGTGAGGTGCAGATTGGCAATTTTACACACACCAGACAGAAAAGGTCTTTTACCCTAAAATGTACCCAAAGGGAAAATTATTCTCGGCAAACTAAATAGAGGCCTATGATCGAATACCAGATGGCACAGACTGTTCGGCAGAACAACAATGTTCTTTACCTCCTACCTTGCCCCTGGTCTACAAGCATTCACAAACTCCAAGTTGCTACACATCACCAGATGGGATATGTTGCAAACAAGAAATGCTACAGTGAAGGGGTTCAATGCAATTAAAGATGAGTTATGGGAAGTCAGATTAATGGCTCTCCAAAATAGGTATGTTCTTGATCTCATCACAGCCATGGAGGGGGCGTTTGGGATCATCTTGCTATATGTACACACCAGGAAACAATGAGCAGAATGGGTCACTTACAGATGCTACAACCACCTTACAAGAGCTTCATAATAAGATGGTGTTAGAGGTGGAGGACATTGAAAATGATGACTAGTTTAACTACCTGTTTTTATGGGTACCCACTTGGTTAGCAAACACATTCAACATATTACTGGCCATACTGGTACTGGTCCTGACAGTTTTATGTGTCCTGAAAATAGCCCTGAGCCAATGTAAAAAGCTGTCAAGAAATCACTGGAAATGACAATAATAGAAAATGTGGGCAACCACATGCACAGATAGACACAGACAGATGAAGTATCTCTATGTGCCCAGTAGAATGTACTATTGGGTCCTCTGGGACAATGCTTGAATGCTCTGTTGACCCCCACAATTACACTGAACATTGAACGGATTGTGCAGGGGATGAAGACTGCTTCTTTATGAAATGCGGTCCAGAAGAATATGTAGCACAAGGATGTAGCTTGAGGGGTAATCACTAAAATATGGCTACCAAAGAAAGGCTATAATGGGATGGGCAGCAGATTCGACCAGAGGGGAGAAGGTAATGGGGCAGATGGATATGCATGTACCACCTACTGTCCCAGCTCAGATAAATATGCAAGTACCGTTTCCTGCCCTGACGCTTCACCAGTACCACACAGGTGAGAAACGGTACCAACTGAGGCAGCCTTACCGCCGCATGAATATAGGGGTCAGAGACACAACAAACTAAGGCAGGTTCTACTAAGACAGGTTCTAAGAAACAATATTGCAAATAAGTGAATGTGTACGCCTCTGCTTTAAAGAATTAGGCTGCACAGTAGGGATTACAGTTAGATAGTAGTAAGCACAAATAGTGTGCTATATATAACATGGAAGAGGGGAGGACTCCAAGATATCAAGAGAGGGAACTCACTACACCAATAAAGAAGATGGAATTATACCCAGGGATTAGATGCAGAATAAACAAACAGGGAAACCAATTTATGGCAGATGTACAAGATGAATATAACATGAACAAACTAATATCGGTTTTTAATATGGAAGCGAGAACCGCTGAAGTACAGCCATTTTCTGAGCACAGAGGCCACAGCAGGCCTATGATATGCTATGATAAGTCATTTTTACTGCACCGGTACACAAGTGTTTCTAGGTGCAACAAGACAAAACACATCTCTGAAGCCAGAAAACGAGCCCACTGGCTCCCAATAAAGGAAAGGATCGTATTCAAAGCCCTAACACTGACCCACAAGTGCATTCACTTCACTGCTCCAACATACCTCTCTTAAAGGATCCACCCTGTCTCCACTACCAGGCCAACCAGATCACCGTACACCAACATGCTCTCTGTGCCACTAGTAAAAAGAGTAAAAGCAGGCGGATGCAGCTTCCCCTATCTCGCGCCCACTCACTGGAATGCCCTACCTCCAACTATCCGTGGTGAGGACTCCCTCACCACCTTCCGCAAAACTCTGAAAACTACCCTCTTCACATAAGGCCCGACACATCAGCACGAATACTTATCATATATGTTGTAATATACGACCAAATGCAATATCTGTAACAACAGTATGATGTCTTGTAGAATTCATAATATGTCAACAATCGCTATAATGCCTGTACCATGTAACTAAGTTATTGCAAGTAACAGCGCCTCAATGCCCCTGGGCTGCTTGCGCGCTATATAAATATAAATAAATAATTAAATAAATAAACATATAAATAAATAAAGGGAAGGGCAAGACAAGCGATCTTACTAGGCCTTGTGTCATTCAGATTGTGCAAGTGAGAGAATGAGAAGTGCAAGGAGAAAGGGAGGGGGTAGTGCAAGAGAGAGGGGAGGGGGAAACAGGGCAGCAATGCTCTGAGTAAGTGCAGCCAGGGCAGCACAGCTCTGGGTAGTTCAAGGAGAACAAGAGACTGTAGTGTTACAGTTACAGCTCCTAAGTGCATGGTAGGCCTGGAGGCAGTGGAAGGTTAACTGATCAAGAAAGCGCTTGATTCTGAGTGTAGCCAGGCAACCAGTCAGTACAGCAGACAGGTAGGTCAGGTAGGTCAGCAGAGTAGGGAGAAAGAGAAAGCAGAGGTGAAGTGGATAGTTTTGAGCTGCTTCCATAACTTCAGGTGGTCCGGCTCAAATTTGAGAGGGACACAGAGGTAATTCCAGAGAGAGGCACCTGCAGAGGAGAGAGATCTACCCCCACTCACTGCCCGGAGAAGCGTCTAACCCTTAGAGAGTAACCCTCTAAAGGCAAATTAGTAATGTCTCAGATAAAATGCTGAATTACAAAAACACAGTTATTTTAGGAGGTCTGAATATGCTCAGACAGTAGTTCCTAGCAAACGGCACGATCAGAAGTGCGGAAGGGAGTAATGGAGATGCAGAACGCAGAGGCGAGATAACCGTTCCCAGGATGAGAAGCAGTCGATTCCCAAGTTAATTAAATTGTAATAAGAGCACAAAGAGCCATTGACGTCCTGGTGCATGAGATCAGTATACCAAGGGACTTTGTCGTGGATAGCTGAAGCGTGTCTCCGTGTGGCCACTAAGAGTAAAACTATAAATAACATATATCATATGCACGTTAGAATTAGCTAAAATCCCAGTAAATAGAAAGAAACATATTCTCCAACACATGATCAGCACATGAAGCCGACTAGCTATTCATTATAATCCAAGAAAAGATAAGACACCTGCTGAACACCCTAGCATGCACACAGACACGTGCTGATACACCAGGCCAAATAAGACAGAATAGATAGGCCACATGGTATGGCAATGATTGAGTTTAACATCCTCACTCACAGCCCTAAAATCCATATATCTCTGAGGCTCTGAACAAAGGGGCTACTTTTCTTCTTTGCCCTAAGACACCAAGCTCCATAAATGAAATGTGTGTTTAATTTGGTAATGTTGGTACCAAAGTCCCCTAAAAGAGGATGCGATGTGCCCTGTAGAGATCTTAAGCAGGGCATATAAGAAGAAAATGAGACAGGTCTTCCTTCTCTGCCGTACACATTTTACAATTGGGATTTGACTGACCCTTCTATTTGTTAGTGGTAGAGGCTAGAAGTAGAAAATCAGCTTGAGGGAGAGCAAAGAGGTGCCTGATTTGTGGATTGGCAAGCATCGACAGATATGGTTAATGGTCTCACACTGCCGCAAATATGTCAACCCAACGTATATGTGGGGCAAGCTTGCCAACTCCTAATCCATCAATATCCTTAATCTTACCCTTAAACTTCTTTGATTCTTTGCAATAGGGGCCTCTAGCAGTCTGTTAGATGTTGATCAGGATCCAACATATGTATAAAACCCAATTTGGTGAGGTCCTTGGAAATGATTTTCCTACATGGGGAAATTCAGGACTGAGAAAAGTGTTCATGCCATGCCAAGTCTATCAGCTCACTTGCATGAGAGACCACCCTCTAAGCAGAATATCTAGCTGGAATGTCCATTACCGTTCTCTCCTCTTTCTTAAAACCAACATCTGCACACAAAATAGGCGATGAAAAACTTTTAGGTAATTAGGTGCCTTTCCACCATAGATAGTCTCTATTTCAGCAGCAAAAGAATCCCTGTATTTACGCACCAGGTTTATGTTGGCTCTCTCTGCAGTAGATTATTTTCTAGAAAGTCACACCATTTGGGCTTTCCAACAGAAAAAGTGAGAAAACTAACTTTCTCATTAGGGACTTCATGTCCCATAATTCTGGAACGACGAAGAGGGCTAAGGAGGAACAAAACTGCAGAAGTAGTCAGCTGGTTAATGGGAATGACCCACACCCGAGGGAGACTGGGAGGCTTAAAAGTCCACCTCCGGTGCAGGGCATCATTGAGCATGGATAGCACGGTGAGCAGTGTAAGCAGTCAAACAGAAACTGCAGCAGGGTGATGATGCCGGGATCACTGTCAAACCAACAACAGTAACTGGTTCTGAGAGGTTCTTTGCCTCCGGGAGTCTTACTGGCAGAGGCTGTGCAGCAGGAAGCAAAAGTATGGAAAGCTTTCTACTCCAAGAGGCTGTCCCCGGTGTCTGGCGAGCAACAGGAAGCCTCCAGAGCAAAGAGAGCTCAGTTTACAAGTGCCGCGGGCGTTGACGGACCAAAAGTAGAAGATTGCCAGGTCTCAGGAGCCACTGAAGCAGAATAACTCTGAACAGTGAATGAATCGTATGTGTATATCTTACCTGGTGAGTTCATTAGCTGAGAGTGACACAACAGCCATCTGAGACCGCTCTTGTTCTAGATACGGGAGTTTTCAACACTTGTGTATGCATGAAAGTAACATTGAAGGCAATTTTTAATATCAAATTATTAGAAACCAAAGAGAACATTATTTTTCAAAAACAAATGACTGTGTCATTGAGCGTGCAAGGTTATTGAGAATCCAGCAACAAGAGGGGGCAATACTTGTAAAACCTAATGCAGATAACCATTCCCCAAGCCTAAAGAAAGTAAAACCAAAGCAATTTGAAACCAGCAGATATGTCCAGAGGCAGAAGGGAAATAAGGAGAGCTCTTAAGGTTGTGGAGCTTGTTGATCATATTTTAAGAAGCATGAAACAAAAACTGGTATAAACCCACATTTCCAAAGCCAAGAAAGAAACAGAATAAAATCATATCCTTGTCAGTGTTTGGTTAATAAAGCAACAAGGGAACAAGAATGGCAAGACGGCTGCCCTTCTGGAAAAGGTTGTACAGATGGACAGGAGCATAACCACTGAGGTTTTGGAAAGTACGAAAGAGTATTAAAGAGCACCAATGTGAATCTTGCCTTCCCTTAAGAATTGCTTAAAGTTTGATGTTGTAAAGTGATGAGCACAGGCAAAGCTGGTGTAAGCTGATCTTAACCACAGAGGCACTTGTTATTTATAAATTACTATTCGGGCAGGCGAGTATACCCGACTAGCGAATTGGAAGTAGTAGGGCTGTCATATGAGCAGACCAGGTGTGATTGAAGTAGTAGGTCTAGCATGGAAGTGAACCAGGTAGAAGTTGATGAAGTGCTATACAGTGGTGTTAACAAATCATTCTGACAAACTGTTACTGCTGAAGCAAGAACTGTATAAAACTGCTGCAGAAGTGTTTTTTACCTTGAGAAATAATATGTTGTTGTTTCAAAACATCCTGACAAAGACGATGTGTATTGCTACAGATGACCTGAGGAACTATTCTGTGTTCATGTGATGAAGATTACTTTGAATCTGACTATTACAAGAGGAAGAAAACCAGCGTACTTGTTTGAATCATTGGAGTGTTGGGGCTCTCTGTTGTCAAGTTGGAGTTACAAAGAACCTTGTTGGAAATGTGTTCCAAACCAGGATTTCCTTGTTTCATTTAACTGTGGAGCAGAATCCTGCTTGAATCTGGGGAAGGGGAATTCACCCATATTATAAGGAGAAACTGTTGTCATATTGTAAACTTAAATATTATGTTACTTTTGTTGTCTTTTGAACTGCCATGCATTAGCTTGTTGAGCGATTGCATGTATAAGTGTGAGGGACAGATATCCTTTGTTAGCGTGTTTCCTTTAGTTTATTTTAGGCTCAGGAATCCTCTTCTCAGTAGGCATAGTGAGGTATTTAGCCAGCCTTTTGAGTTAATCAAATGGCTTCTTTTGAAAAACCTTCACAAATCTGTCCACCTCACATTTCGGACCGCTCACACAACAACCACTTCATAATAACTACCAAGTTAAGAGCAAACACAATTTAAAGATACACATATGGTCGTAGAATGTAACATTTACACTTGAGGTCACAGATAACATGCTGCAGATACTTACAATGGAGAAGCCTATCTGTTTGGTCAAACTACCCACATAATTCAATATAGTAGAGGATGAAATTCCTGAAACCCTAATGTTAGTACATCAACGTTAACGATTCAAAGCTATCTTCTTGCACTAATAGCTTTAAGAGTACATTAGAAGTTTGTAGCATTCTCAGTGCTTTTAGATCTCTACATCTCTATGTTAAATTCCAAGAAACCTTCACTGCCATACTCTACCAAAATGCAGATGGATTGCAACTCTCATAGTAAAAAATAAAGGAACAATTGAAGTCTAGACAGCACAACCATGCACCAAATTAAACACTCAGAAAATCAAGTTTTTGCGTGTTAGCTTTGATATTACATTTTTTAAATGCATTTTCAATTTTAGTCATAAATGCTTTGTAGGGCCGATTTACAAACATATTTTAATTGGATTTTCCCATTGAAAAACAAATTGTGAAACCAGCCCTTAGGGTCTATTCACATTCTAAAAGTCACTACAATAGATAATGAGGTGAAATGCCCCGAAGCGGTGGACCGACCCTGTCGGTAACAGTCACCACACAAGTTAAGATCCTGAGCGAAGTGAGAGTCCCTTAACGAGGGCAGCAGTGCCGTTACCGGGTGGATCGTCCCTCCGCCAAGGGGCATATTGCCATTTGCACCCATGTAGTTTGCTAAATGGGTGCTAATGGCGTATTTAAAAAAAAAGAAACATACATTTCTCCCACGGCTTGGCTTTGTGTAGTGCTGCTTGTCAGTGTAGTCCACTCTGATGTCATCAACATGAAAATGGACTTCACTGACAAGTAGTGCTGTGCGGCTCCAGGCCGCCGGATAAAGGTAAGCTTCTTTTTTTTTTAAGACACGATCAGAAACCGTGTACACGGATGCTCAGTGGAGGAGGGGAAGAAGAGAAGATAATGTAAGGGGGCGCTGGCTACACAGGCAGCTCAGATTGCGAGCTTGTACCATGCAGTACAGCCCGCGTTCCAAGTCTCCTGATTGGCCAGCAGCCCCACCCAGGGTGCTAATGCTGAATATCACATACACACGCTGTGTGCCTATATCTACCATTCTGCACATTTTGAACATTAACAGACCACTTTATTGACAAAACGGTTTCCTTATCTAAACCTACTGAACAAGTATATCAATGGCAGGCTCATGCTCACATCATTTCAAGGAATAGTTTCTTAGTGCTTTATACTTTGTAGTATTGGTCAGACAACCAGTCATTGGAGTCTACTCGACTAGGGCCTGATCAACAGCTGATAATGTGCTGAACAAAGATATTGCATGGGAAATTGATTCACAAAGAAAAGTTGGTACTAAACCTAACACCCCAAAGGAAAAAGCATAGTGATGTGCACACCCACAACAATCCCCCCTGCACAGTCCAATACTACACCTCCTTGGATGTACATTGCACTGCGAAACTGGTGAATTCAGCCAGTGCTAAACAGGTAAATGCAGCGAGTGAATGGCACTGTCATAGAAGTGCTAAACAAATGAAGTCAGCAAGTGATTGGTGCTGCCATATACAACGTGTCACCACACAACCCACCACCACTAGACTAATGCTGCCCCTCTTGCCCTGTTACCAAACAACCCAACAGGCCAAAGCTGGCACTCAGTTCCCCCTCACTAAACATTCCGCCCCCGACAGACCAATACTGCCACCCAAGGCAACTATCTTGTGCAATGCCTCACTACACAAACATTAAACAGGTATGAACGAGGGACAGCCATGCATGAATGACTGCAACATACGTGACAAGTAACTGAACACCAATCACATCACAAAGTGCACATAACACCAAAGCGTCCATTTCCATGTCTTGAGGCAAATCCGGAAGAAGCACACACAGTATACCTGTGGCAATTGCCATAATCACCGCACACCAGACTATTGAGTTCACCATGGAGGTACATCCCCACCCAAACCGCAACCACAAAGATCCACCACCCCTATAAAAGAAGATCTCCACTGGCTCATCCATATGCTGAACCTCAGAAGCACACAAAAGGGCCAATGCACAGGCAAACTCATACCCATTTGCTCCTCATCACGTAACTACACACCCTCCATCCCATATACAAAACCTCTCTGGAGTGCTAGGCACCTTTGCCAATCGCATTTGACATCACAGTCATGATATGATATGATATGTCATTTATAACAAGCCTGTACACAAGTGTTTCTAGGTGCGACAAGACAAGGGAGGGAAGACAGTGGGAAGGCAAGACAAACAATCTTACTAGGCTCATTCAGATTGTAAAAGTGCGAGGGAGGGGAAATGGTACAGTGCCAGGGGGGAAAGGGGAAGTGCAATCAGGGCAGCATAGCTTTGAGTATTTGCAGCCAGGGTGGCGCAGCTCTGGGTAAGTGCAAGGGGGCATGAGACTACAGGGTTGCAGTTTCAACCCCTAAGTGCAAGGTAGGCCCAGAGGCAGTGCAGGTGGGACTGGTCAAGGAGGAGCCTGGTACCCAGTGAGACTCTGAGGGTATCCAAGCAACAAATCAGTGAAACAGAGGGGTAGTTCAGCAATGGAAAGAGAAAGCAGAGGAGAAAAGGGAGGTCTTCTGGAACTTCAGGTGGTCTGGCTCCTGTTTGAGTGGAGCAGGGGGTCCATTCCAGAGGGAGGCATCTGCAGAGGAGAGAGATCTACCCCCACTCTCTGCCTGGAAAAGCACCTGACCAACAGAGATTTTGAAGTACCTGAGCGAAGGGCTTGAGAAGGAAGGTATTTAGGAAGAGAGGGTTGGATATAGTGTGGGCTCTGGCCCCAGAAAGCCTTGTTGATGATGCAGTGGGACTTGAAGTTGATCCTTGGACCATGAGCCAGTGGAGAGATTTAAGGGCTGGAGAGATACAGTCTCTGGGCTTGAGGCTAAGGACAAGTCTTGCAGCCCTGTTCTGGATTAGTTGCAGAGGGCGGAGAATAGAGGAGGGTAGGTTAAGAAAGAGGATGTTGAAGTAGTCCAGCCTAGAGAGAACCAGGGCTCTGGAGACAGTGAGCTTCTGGGGGAAAGTGAGAAAAGGAAGAGTACCTCTGAGGAGGTGCAGCTGGTAGTGGGCGTTCCTGGCAAGGTCTGTGATGTGAGTAGAGAAGGAGAGAGTGGAGTCAATGATGGCAACAAAGTGTTTTGCCTCACAAGAAGGAGAAGGAAGAGGGATCAGGGAGGGCGGCCAGAGTGCGAGAAGGAAATGGGAACAGGAGTCCCAATGAGAAGAATCTTGGTCCTACTGGCATTTAGACAGAGGTCATTGGTGGTGCACCAGCCCCGAATTACAGATAAGCAGTCACAAATTAGTGAGAGAGACTGAGGGGAGCCTGAAAGAGAGCTGGGTATCAACCGTATAACACTGAAAGCTGTAGGAGAAGGTAGAGATCAGATGGGCCAAAGGGGCCAAGTAGACATTGAAGTAGACATTGAAGAGCCAGGGTGAGAGATTGGATATCTGGGGAACACCATATGTGGAGAGAGATGTGGTGGAGAGAAAGGACCCAAGTTGGACCTGGGAAGGTCAGTCCAGGAGGGAGGAGGTCAACCACTCAAGGGTATGGCCCATGATGCCCAGGTTCTCTCAGAGTTGATTGATCAGGATGGAATATTTGATCATGTCAAAAGTAGAGGAACGATCAAGGAGGATGATTACAGAAGGAAGGTTGGAGTTAGGATTAGCAAGCAGAACTTCATGTGTGTTCAGGAGAGCAGTTTCCATGCCTCTGGCTGCTCTGAAGCCAGAGACAACCAATAGATTCAGTGTGGAGAGTTAGCTGGCCAGCTTTTCCAAGAGTTTGCCCAGAAAACGAGTGATGGAGATTTGGCAATAGTTTGCCAGACAGGTAGGATCTGTCATCCATGAGGTAGGTCTCATGGATGACATTGACAACCTCAACCACATATGGGCCAATCTAGCTCTGATGAATCAGGAATGACATCCACTTCTCCACGAAGTCAACACCACAGTTGCAAACACCGCAAGATGTAATGGCCATGTGAAACAATGCGCCCAGATGGCCAAAACCTTCATAACGATCAATAATATGTCAGAAATGAAGCAAGAACCAACGGGATGGTTTTTCTGGAATGGAGGAAGAGAGAGATGTTGAAACACAATTACAGGGAACACATCTGATGTTTGAGGGGTATAGGAATTGGTTTTTGGTCCTCCTGGTTCCAAGTGGCCCACACAGTAATTGGCCTTTACCACGTCTCTCCATCCCTTAAGAGGCCTGCTTGAGAGATGCCTATTGATCAAACATTGAAGAAAAGAAAGCAAGGGATTTGGCTAATAAGCTGGGTGTGACTGAGGGCAACAACCACTTGCACCAGCTGGCCACCTGCACAAAGTACATTGGTCCCAACAAAGACAGACACTTCTTGTTCAAGGCTCAAACGGCAAGGGTATGAAATAATTCATTTTAACAACTTTCATTGGTAATGACAATTGAAAGGATGGCAGCCCAAAAACCGTAAACAAAAACAATCCATAAAACCAAAATAATCACTCCACCTCTTTGCAAGGAAAACAAGGCGTATTATATTTAAAAAGGGTCTTACGCAGTTTCGTAAAACAGAAATAACACAGTGCTCATCTTATCTCTAGACGTTACACCTTTTATACTGGAAAACCCACAACAATACTATGCATAACCCCACCACCCTCATTGGCTACCACCTATAGAACATGCTAATCCCCTCCACATATAGCCCCTGACTGATAGGCCACATCTACACTACCCCACTCCCCTAGACACGTGGTCCTCTACCTGGGGATCAAACCTGATTTGCATACAGTCTTTCCCCTTCTGTAATGGCTTGACAGGCAAAGACCAATGGTCTGGAGGGTTGCCCAGAGCAATGCCAGTGGTTAAGATTAATTCTAAACCTTCCAGCCATCACCTATTTGTTTTTGATCATGGACAGTGACCACCAAATGGGAAAGAACATGAGCCCTACATATGATTGACAGCATATGGAAAAAATGATTGTACTTGACATTATGACTGCATTTGGACATCTCAGAGTGTGATGACTGACACTTAATGGATGCGGAGGAGCCACACCACATGCCATGCAATCATGCTGCTAGCCTATCAACAGACATGTCAAGGATTGCTATCAATGAGTTGTGTGCATAACATGGACACCTCATGAGGTCCTGGTACCATAGATATTTTGTAATGTTCCTCGTATCTGTGAATCTGGCACATATAGTCTGTGGCAATCCCAGCAGGGACAACTGTGAGCATTTCACCTGCTGACACTTCGTAGTATACAGCTACATACAGGGCCATGGCATGATATCTACCAATATACACATGGCCTGCTGGACTATGACAATTCTCAGATTTAAACAACACAGTTATCCATTGTGCCATGTGACACAATGCTTCCATGGACCAGGCAACATCAAGGAGATGGGCATAACATATTGAGGCATGGTCAGTTACCCACACAGTCACTCATTCAACAGAATGCATGGACATTCAGCACATGCGTCATAATCAACACAGCAGCATGGATTGGGATGGATAATAACACTCTTGAACATATGCATGAATGAAAACTTAAACACACCGAACCAAACATTAAACAAACTTTCACAAAACCAAAATAAACCCACACATACAATCATATTTGAAATGGACCTCCACCAGGGAAAAATATAGGGACAGCACCAGAGGAGACTGAGTTGGTGTCAGGCATGGAGACCCCACTTGAGATAATCTGGGGAATAGACATATCTGTGGAGGAGGGGTCATTAATGTAGCCTATCCAAAGAAACAATTCATGCTGTTTCCATAAGGTGGCTAAAGAGCATGACCACCTCTCTCTTATGATGTGCAGCCTGCTGATGATTGGCAGGCACAACATCACAGAGAGTATTGGTCTTCTGTAAACCACCCTCCCGCAGTGACATCACTGGAAACAGGATGGTGTCTTCTGGCTAAGAAATGCCAGTTGCCGGCTGGGGGCATCACATAAGAAACATAGCACTGCAGCAGATGAGACTGGGGGAAGGGTAATGTGCTGCCATCTCCACAGTGTCCTGTGCACCCTCCTGTCTCACACCAATGTTTTCGGCACTTCCCGACCCAACCCTCCACCCTCAAACATGTTCCTCTTCTTCTGCTGTGGAGGTGTTCAAAACAATGATGTTTAATATGGCCACACACACGGCAGACGTCCCATACAAAGAGACCACAACGCCAGCCCCTCCTTAGAGCCCAATGACATGGAAAGTGTCTGGGATTTGCAGTCCTATCAGAAGGCCTTGCCCCTGGCATAAAGCTATTTCCAAGATGAATTTCCCTCTTCACCTGCATAAGACACTGCCAAAGAAGCAGAGAACATTAACACATTTGTAGGAAAATGTATTTACATGCCTGTGCACAGCTCTGACATTTTATTTTAAATATTACAAGTTTTAATGGTTTTGCATTTTAGATTTTACAGAGACACTAATGTATTGCTTACTGATTGATTGATTGATTGATTGATTGTTTATTTGTATAGCGCCTATACATAATGTGTTTCAAAGCGCTTCAAGGAGGGAGGGAACAAGGGAGAATACAAATACATTCTTACAAGTCCTTGAAACGGTACAGAATGTGAAAAAGAGGAGGGGGAGGAAAGGGGATTGAGGGGACTGGAGAGAAAGTGTGAGGATAGGAACAAAACAAGTGACAGTATAGATGACTGTTCAAGATAGTGCTGGGGCGGGAGGGGGAGGAGAAGACAGAAGGGAAACAAGGGGGAACAGATAAGCTATTATCAGTGATTAAGGGACCGATGATAAGAGTAAGTGCTAAGAAGGTTAGAGGTGTAGGGAGGGGAGGAAGGAGGGGGGTAAGACGGCTGCAAAGACAGGCAGCTACGGATTGCTATACCTGACGGCAATAGGCGTAGTGCCCGAAAGTGACAGACGGAGGTTAAGGAGGAGGGGAGGAAAGGAAAATGGAGATGGAGGAGGGAAATAGGGGGAGGTTTGGGGGGGTAAAGACAGGAAGGGGAGAGGGGGGAAGAGAACAATCGCAGGGGGGGAGGGGAAGAAGAGAGGCGGTGGGACAGGTAAAAAGAAGAGGGGGCAGGGGAACATGAAGACCGTGACAAGGTGCAGGGGAGACAAGGAGATACTGGTAGGGGAGACATGGGGACACTGACGGGGGAGACAAGGGGACACTGGCAGGGGCAGGGGAGACCTGGTGACACTGACTGGGGGTAAAGGGGACAAGGCGACAGTGGCAGGAGAGACGAGGGGACAGTGGCAGGGGGCAGGGGAGACATGGGGACACTGGCGGTGGGCAGGGGAGACAAGGGACAGTGGCGGGGACAGTGGAGACATGGGGACACTGGCGGGGGCAGGTGAGACAGGGGGACACTGGCGGGGGAGACATGGGGACACTGGCAGGGGAGACATGGGGACACTGGCAGGGGAGACAAGGGGACACTGGCGGGGGCAGGGGGAGTTAGAGACAGCACTCACAGAACCAAGAAAGGGGTTGCTAGCAGCGTACCGTGGTGGACATGGGTAGACAGGGCCTTTGTTGTGGGCCTTCCATTGTGTGGCCGGTTCCCACCTCCTGGTTGCTGCCATTGGCTAAAGGAGGCCAAGGCAACCAATGGAAAAGGGAGGCAGGAGCTGGCCCAGTACATGGAAAACATAATTCATACAGATCGAGCAAATGGCCATCTTGGAGGGTCTAATGGCAACAGGCATGTAGATGACAAAACGAAATAAATCCCATGTGGGATATGCGAGGAGCGCGACATGCTCAGGCACATTAGTTAAGTATTCCACGCACGATCTAAATGTGCAATTGCAAGCAATTAAGTGCGTCGCTCGCCGGATCCAAATGAATAGTCCCAAATACAAAATCCTTAGCTCGTGTTATTGTAAATTATTGTACTAATTGTGCAATTGTACATGGTGTTATGGTATTTTTTACGAAAATAAATATATTACGAAATCAATATGTGTACAATGTTCTGTACACAGATGTTTGTCTCACATACATGTCTGCAGGTGGAGCTTAATATAAAGAGAACCTGACTATATGGATACTTCACCTCCAGTTCGCACAATTCCATCTTGAAGTCTTCATTTTGGACTGTATGTAAAAGTAAAAATCATCACTTGCATATGTCTCCTTCCGAGGCCACACATATCCCCTCCATCACACATTCACTATATGACTTTACATCTCTGGACACACCACTAACGTGTCTCACATCTACACATCAATGTCACATCCCTGGCATCAGTAAGAGACACAGAAAGTCCTTAATTGCATGAGTATCACAAAAAAATAATTGTAAACAAAACACTGTGTGTCCATTTATGTCAAACAACACTCCAGACATATTGCCTTCCACAAGCCTCCATGAACTGCATTCCTCAAAAGTAACATTCATGGTGCACAAGAGAGATGTAGTGTGTGCAGATGAGTAGACAACATGTCCGTTCACTTGTGAACGCATCTCACAGCCGTCATGTGTACATCTAAGGTGTTCAGGACATGCACATTAATGGTGTCAAGAATGGCATGTGCACATGCCCTTTGCAGCTTGTGGAGGTTGCATGCAGTTCTTGCGAGGATGTATGTAAGCCCTTTGTGTACGCACTATGCCTATGTGGCACAGGGTCTAGGTATTGTGGCCCAATGATGTACCACTAACATACTGGTTTGACACATACCCATGAATGCACGATGTACTTACTCATCTACCCCAAGACAATCCTGTCTTCTCATCCATGCCATGTAAAATGATATGACCCTGTTTCCTTTGTGTACATTAATTCAGCGTGGATGTGGGCCTTGCAGGCCAAGAACCAGGGAATAAAGTGCTGGGTTAAGCTTATCTAGGATTTGGACCTGCAACAGTGTATTTCTACCACAGCTTCAAGAATGGACCTCAACACTTGGTCTTGTCTCTATGGCTGCCCTAGCTTTATTCTGGGGACTCATGTCATCTCAATTCTTGTTGAAGTGCAATACACCACGGATTGAGATGTTGCTAGCAGCCATATGGGCTCTCAGATCCTTAGGAGCTTTTTCACCAAGCTGCTTCTCTGTGCTGAAGAGACCATCATAGTTCCCCAGGACCTCATCACAGAGGATGCCTATGTCTGTGCCTGAGAAGTTGATATCCCTCAGCTCCAACACCATGGGAGGGTCGGATGATGTGCCAGTGATTGCACAGGAGAAGCAGGTAGGGTCAATAGTAGCTTCTGAGATTTCGCGGGAAGAGGGGATTTGACTGAGTGATAGAGGTGAAGTATAGATGAGAGACGGAGTACAGATGAGAGATGAGTCCAGGTGCAGAGTTTCCAAGTAGGTGAAGACATTCTGTGGTGGATAGTCACTTCAGTACAGTACTACTGGTCAGCCAGCTTACAGTAACAGCCAGGCAGCAGGGGCTGTCTCTAGACAGAATGGCCAGAGGCTAATACAGTATCAAATGCAGTAGGAAATGCAACAGAGAGGTGGCCTCAGCAGAACTATGAGGCAACAGATGAGGAAAAGCCATCAGCACATACGTTTGTCAAGGTGTGTTGTATGTGCTATGCATGCACAGTTTTCACACTGTGTTTGGTTATGAAAAGTATGCACATATGCAGATTGTATTTCCATCGCACTCTCACAGTGTACATTGGCTGTACTCGCACTGTATGAAGCACCATGAATGAGAGTCGACAGCCAGGCAAAGTGAAAGGACCACTGAGGAAAACCCCATTAACGGATGAGGAGCTAGTCATCCTCACAGACATTGTGGATGAGCATTACTTTGACTTATATAGTTTGCTGGAATTACCCTTTTAGTTACAGAATATGTTCATCTATGGCAGCAGGTTACTGCCATGATAAATGCCTGTGGAGTGGAACATCAAAATTCTAAGAAGGTATATAAGTGCAATGTGCGATGTTAGTAGAAGAACCACAGAAAGGTTGGGCCAGAATGTGTGTTCATCCAAGACAACTGGTGGAGATCCACTACAGATAGAGGCACTGACCCCATTGAAGTGGTAGTCGGTGGCCTCATTTCCAGAGCACAGGTCATCAGCATCAGAGGCATGGGCAGATACATGGCCACGTCTTGTGAGTAACATATCTGCATGGCTGTGTTGTCAATCATTTTTCACATTGCAGTTGTTCTACATTGGCGTGCAGGATCGTGGTGTATGGATGTGATGTGCTGACTTCCGATGATATACCAGGGGATGGGTACTCATTTCTGGTGTGTAAGGATACAGTTTGCAATGTTTAATTGTGCCATGGAAACATGTCTGTTACTTGGTCTTTGACACATACTTGTGTGCCTCATTGTCAAGCTTATGTATGGGCCACGTCACCTACAGAGGGTGCCTATTTGTGATGCATTTGTGAATCTGAATTCTGGGACATGTTTATTGCATGAAGTATTTCACCTGTAAAGTATCTGATTCCAGATTATTAACTCCATTAGTCTGAGCCCTTTAATTCCTCTCCACATATCACATGTCATATCAATGAGCTTATTTCCCTTTAGGAACGGGCATATGTAATGGATAGAATCACACCAGAGTAATTCTGAATCCAAATAACGAAACCAACTCAGGAAGATGGCAAAGTAGTGTTTTATTAACAATTATCTAAAACAGGGAGGTTACAACAAACATTAATGGATGTATACTCAGTCTCTCAATGGTCTGCGCAAAAAAACATACTTTTTATAACAATAATGCATCAGAGTGATGTCGTACTACGTGGCAATAATGAAAACCTATCAAGGGTCAGATTGGTTAAGGGAAACATCTAAGTATACTTTTCTATACGAGCTAGGATTCATATTGGTGGTCCGTTATCAGGTGGACAACTTATGCCTACCTCTAAAAAACATGCCATTTTAGAAACATTAGGTACACAGTTTCCCATTGGTCTCCACACTATAAGGTCCTTCTTCATATGGAGTAAAATAATTGGTTGGCATGCTTGTGCCATGTCTGGAACATTCAGTTCACTTAGCAGCATATAAACCCAGACCCAGGTGCAATCAGATAGGACCTGAAACTACCCCATCACCCAATTAGCCCAGCATCTCTTCTGCCATGAAACTGTCTTTGTATTTGGGCTTGCAGAGTATCCTCAACTTTGGGAATTCACAGGAGTGAGGGCACTCGCTATTGTGTCTGCGACTTCAAGTTCGAATGCTATTTCCATCCTTGGCTCACGTAACAGGAGATCACGATTTGGTCCATTTTGAAGGCTTTAAATGCTCAAAATGAATTCAACTTGGCATCCTTGGTGTTCTTTTTTTGTACCTTGACAAGGGGAGATTCATCCTCCGCATGCGTGCTCCTTTCCAGAATAGATAGCTGACCTTGATTGCTTCAGTCTTGACTCTAGGCCCGACAACTTCGCTATGCACCTCCACAAGCCGATTATTCTTGCTGTGACACAGTTGGTCCATTCCTGCTTCATGGGTTCTAGCTTACTAAATTTGTGATACCGCTGTCCAGTTTCTGTACAATGGTGGCCTCGTCTGCATTTTATTCACTGTCCTTAGCCAGCTTCTATGATGACGTAATCTATCCTGGATTCAGTGCCTGTACATTTATTGAACAGTTGTTTTTCGTGCATGTGTAATCTTCCTCTTTTACATTTGAATGTTCACTTAATTCTTTACTTCATCATTTGTTTCATTAGGATCTATACATCATCTTTAACCAGTATCTTGGGACGTCGTGCATACTTTTTATTACGTCACAAGCCCCTTTACTTTGCTCTTTCTCATATTCCTTCAGGAAGTTTCTCCCACAGGTTATCTTCACTTCGGGGATACATTAGATAAGGTTCTCTCAATGGGTACCTTCTTCCAAACACTTGCTGCGGTATTGGCACAACGGTTGGTGTCAAACACGGCACAGTCTCATGTCTCCAATATAGGGGATGAAGGGGCATGGGGACTCCTTCAGAGGTATACAGTTCCTCGTCTACATTCCTCCCTCTGGTCAAGTCCTCAACCACCTCCTCAAGTTTCTCTATATTCTTGAAAAAGTGTTTCTTAGGTGCCCATATTTTCATCATCCCTCCTCAGGGTGCCCGCTGTTTTAACGTGTTCATCCACACTCCAGGTCATGTAATTACATTGTCCTTTCGGGGTACAGTTGACCCAATGCCCTACATACGTTTTATGATCCTTTGGATGCCAGAACCTAGTTCCTTCAGGTGTTACAATGCTAGCCTTTATGTATTCTCCGACAGTGCCATCAGTCAGCTCCTTTGCTTCTGGTTTGTCCTTGGCATCAATCATGATCTTCATTCCTACCGCTTTATTTGCTCTTTTCTGACATTGTGCAATTATCATCTGGATCACACGGAATCCAAACATGATCAGCACCAGTATTGCTACAAGAATCTTAAATAAATTTGCCAACCAACAAGGAATCCATGAAAACCAGATGGTGAACCAACTGTCATCTTCAAAGGCACCTGTCTCTTCCTTCATCTTAGTATGCAGGTCTGTGAACATTGATATGGCCACCATCAAGGTCCCATTCTCAATGTCATGAGAAGGTATAAATGTGCAACATGTTGGCCCAATCTTGGCACAAACCCCTTCTTCCATTGCTGTGATCATGTCTAGAACCTATCTATTCTGGAGGGTCCTCAGTTGTATGGCCCTCAGTTCTTCTTTTATGGTGTTGAATCCTTTTATAGTAGCATTGATTGTCTGCAGAAGTTCCCACCTGGTGATTTGTAGCCATTTGGCATTCACTGCTGTTTGAAGTCGAGGCATAAATATAGATGTCATTATCATAGCACTCTTGCTGAACAACTTGAATTCATCAGGAATGGCTTCATAAGCTTTTATTGATTTGGATGAGAAATCATTTTCCCTTTTCATCCGTTAAAGTTCAAGTCCTCTTCTTTTTCTTAAATGGTCATCCACCTTCGGGATCTAATTAATCTTTAGATTGCCCTGAGGAATCACGAATGCTGGAACATGGACGAACACCAAGGAACACGCTTTGCCCCAGTTCCTAGGCTACTTCATATATGCTCTAGATCCACCGGCCAAATATCGATCCATCAGAACAGCTGTCCCTTTTCTCATTCCTGGGACATCAATTCTTGTTTTACACCCAGATACCTGAGTGTTTGGCGCACTATACAAATAAATAAACTAAACTAAACCCTTAATTCTGTCCAACGTAATTCTTTTCAAGACCCCGGAAACACATTGTTGCATTAACTAGTGAAACTACAGCCACTGGGCCTGAATCGTCTTCCACCCATGTCAATAAATTTGGGTATTTTGCCCATGATTTCAGAAAATCATTATTCACCTTCTGTATTCCTTGCACTGCTTCCTTCCACAGCAGATGAGCTGACCCAAGACACCATTCCATCTCCCCATCCTTTATTCATGCTCACTCATCCATAGATTAGCAGCTGAGATTGGTTCTAGCATCCAGGAATCAAAGCCTTTTCTGTCATATCAGAGCAGTTCATTCTCTTCATTTCTTCAATTATCGCTTTGTTTTGTCCTGCAGCAGGATACACACGCATCTTGCTTGTCCATCCAGGTTCCGTTTCCAATTGAATAGTCTTGATATAATAATTCTTGAATGGGAAAGACTGTCTATTTCTCCATCACAAGGTTACCCAATTCCTTTGGAACAGTCCTCGAGTAGTACATGCTGCAAGAGGGCTAAGGCACTTTACAGCATGCGCTGACACTTCTTTTGAGAAATCACAGTCTTTACTGTATTCATGGCATAGGAGATAAGAGAGCAGATGTAGCAATTCTCATCAGATGCTCTGTTCCCCTCCCTTTTATAGTGTTGATATCGCATATTATTCCCCAGGTGATCGGAATTATCTAGATACGTATTTATCCCCTGGTTATCTTCTTCTGTGTCCCTTTGATGTCGCCTGACATACCCATAGAGAGCAAAGACATTTTAATTGTTTGCATTTAGTAGGGAATATCATAGGCATTATTTCTTCAATGAGACCATTAGGATAATAGAGACTGTGAAATGTAAGATACAAAAAGATAAAGATAATAATTATACAAATGTATATTACGCATAGAAGTCTGGAGAACCATTTGTTTTACCATCCCAACGCTTGCTGAACTTGTGCTTTCTCTATAATCATGTAATCTCCCTCATTAATCATGTTTAATACAACTATTTAGTTATTTTACATTTGTAACTGCACCATCTGTTGATTTATAGCAATGAGGAGTCTTCTTCTCACTGGACCGTTTTTGTGATCCTGTAAAAAAGTGTGAATATCAATGTCTCTCCTAACAAGGTCAGGGTAAGTTCGAAGTATAAACACACAAATAGCCAGCACAAGACTGTTTGTATTAGTGCCAGCAGGTAACTAAAACAGATAACCTCCACAAAATGAATCTGGGTATTGATCTCTCCTCCAATTTTTAATCAAGAACTGACATTTAGGCATACTACTGATGTATTATTCATTTCTCCAATATATATTTCTAAATGTTCATCTCAGCTTCTGGAATTCTTCTGCAAGTTTTTACACTTCCTTCTAGAAATATATAAGGAGTGTCCATTGGATTCCGGTTCTAATGAAATACGTGCTAATCACTTGCTGCATTACGCCCTTCTTCATGGTCATTGATTGAGTCTGCACATGTGAAAATTCTTCTTCATGTCTTGCATCTGGATCAGCAACAATTGGTAAAATTATTTATTAAATAGTTCACTTGGATTGTGTGCTCTAGGAACCCCTAACCGTCCCATAGAGTCGGGCTTTGCCCAGAAGCACTTTAAGACAAGATAGTAGCACCCTTGAGAGGGATGGGGGTGCAGATTAATACTCCAGCACCAAATCAATAATGAATATTCGACGGTTTGACAAAGGGAGTCTGTTAAATGACAAGTACAAAAAACGGGGAGTTAAGAATATCAGCAGTGGTGCGATCTTCCTTCTCCCTTCAACTCCAACCAACTTCATAAAAATCATAACATTTATACTGAAAACTCGTCATCATTGACGTGTAACGCTTAAAAGTTGCCATGCAATTCTATTGGTTCATGAAAGGTAACTTTAATATAGGTACTATATCTGTATATGGTAACAGAGTGAGGGGATTGAGTACACACTGTCAGGTGGGCCTCTAAACCCTTCCTTCAAAATGGCTACTGCAGACGTCACTAAAAGTATGACATCCTATTGTTTCTAGTAACTATAGGACCCTAGATTACCTGGTCCATTGTGATTCGGTTGGCACCAACCCCATGCATACTTTTTCACTTTGCTTAGCAGCATGCAGAATGGTTGGCCAGGCATGGGGTGCCCCTTGGTTCCCCGGCCTTCCTTCAATTATTGTTACAATCAATCATCACTTTAGTAGCTATGTGTCAATTATTTCACTGTGGTTGGCCTCGAAACTGCATCTCTGAGCTGGAAAAATTCTGATATCTTCGTCTGGCCTGCTGCCACACGTATGTGTGAAACTTTTGCTTCTTCTCGCTTGGCTGGTCACAAGATTCAGACACCGTGAATTTGCCTCTTTTCCACATAATTTGTGTATTTGATTTTCGTTTCACCCACCACCTCATCTTCTTATCTTGACCTTTCAGAAGCAGGATATTCTGTTCCTAGTTACAATTAATTGTAGCTACTGTTCGTCTCTTCGACTGATGCAACCCTGGCTTTCCTGGCACGAGTTGCCTCTGCTGAGTTTAGTTTCAGTCTCTTCTTCTCAATTTTGCTAAATATGAAGCTTTCTTCGTCTGGCCTTTAGTAACCTTGATTAATTCTGCCTCTTGTGCAAAGTGGAAGTATACTTATAAAATGTACTTCTTTTGAGGTAGATTATGTATAGTGGCGCTTGCCGCACTATCTTTCTATTAAGCATAGCAAGCTTCACGGTTTTCTTAGCTTTCTTGCGGTTCCAAGCATATCTACATGTGTAAACTGGTCGAATATCTTCGTCATACTTACAGTTTAAGCTTCTTACATTTGACATTGTTCTTTCACTTTAGGTACACAATATCCTTGTTCATGGTGTTTCATCTCTTTACGTCATTCTCTGGTAGATGATATTCATTTTGTTTCATTTGTTGGTAGGGTTTGCTCAATGGATACCTTACTGTCCATGGTTTCCTTGGTACTGGTACTTCAATAGGTATTGTTCTTCTGATGGGCACTGGGCAGAGCCCCACTGCTGGTTTATTTTCTCATCATATGTCAAATATTTCAGTGTGAACATTCCTGGTACTTCAAAATGGACAGTTGGAGTGCGGGCTGTATTTGGGACCCCTCTACACTTCCCCCTCTGGGCGATTCATCAACCACTTTCACCTCCTTCTTTGGATCCGTCTTCTTTGGTTGCTCTGTATTCACCTTTACTTCATTGCCTGGGTGAATTCTTTCTTCATCTTCTGGGTCTATGCATGATGGTTTGAAGAAATGTCTCTTTGGGGTCCTTATGACCCTTTTAGACTTCCTGCTGTTCTTGCGTGTTTGTCTTTGTTCCACGTCATTACTTAACACTGTCCATTTTGGCTGCAGTAAATCCATCTTCCTACATCATTTCTATGCTTTCTGGGATATAGAAACTTTGTTCCTTCTGGTGCATGAATGCTGTCCTTCACAATGTCTCTTATTTCTTCATCATTTAGGTCTTTGGGCTTCCATCCTGGCTTGACATCAATCATGATCTTCATCCCTATGGCTTTTTTCACAGTTTTCTGGCATTAAGATATTATTATCTTGATAACACAGAATCCTAGCAATATCATTACTAACAGGGCACCCAGGACCTTCAATGCATCTGCCATCCATTGTGGAACCTATGAGAATAGTGAGCCAAACCAGCTGTCATCATCAACTTTGTCAGTTTCATCGATCATTTGGTTCTATAGTTTTGTCAGCATACCTATGGCTTCTGTTAGAGTTCCATTTTCCTCATCGTGAGAAGGTATAAATGTGCAACATGATTCTCCAATTTTTGCACAAATACCTCCATCCATAGCTGTGATCATGTCAAGTACATATCAGTTATGGAGAGTCATGAGTCGGATTGCCCTTAATTCCTCCTTAATTGTGTTGAATCCCTTTATAGTTGTGTTGATGGTCTGCAGTAACTCCCATTTGGTTATCAGCAACCATTTAGTGTTTGCTCCAACTTGAAATCTTGGCATGACGATTGTCATGAACACTGAGGAGGTGAGGCTGAACAGCCTGTGTTCATATGGGATTTCATGAAAAGTTCTTCTGATTTTCTTCATTCTATTCAGCAGTTCCACGGATCTCTTCTTCCTCAGGTGAGCATCTGCTTTTGGAAACTGTCAATATTCAGGTCACTTTTTGGGATCACCAATGCTGGAACGTGGACATTCACTATTGTGCATATATCTCCCAGGTTCTCGGCAGTCTGATGTATGCTTTGGATCCACCTGCCCAATAATGATCCATAATTACTGCAATTCCATGCACCATTTCTGGAGCATCAAAAACTCGTCCACAGTTCTGATTTTCTCCCATCTTTCTTGCGCCATTATTCCTGAAGCAGAATGTTGGGCTTTCCAGTGGCACTATCTGCAAGGGTCCTCCTCTGTCTTCGACCCATGTCAGCAGTTTTGCAAGCTTTGGCCCTAATGGCTTGCATCAATTTCGCACTATGTTGATGGTAGGTTCGTAGTGATCGAAGACCATCCATGCTCTGCATATGACTACTCCTTTCTCCCATCCGTCTGGTGAAAGCATTGTTCCACACATCTGTATTTGGCCTCTGTTTTTCCAACTTCGAGCCTCTTCTGGAGTTTTTCCTTGGACAATTAGCTTATGGTTTGCTTCTCTTCTGATTTCTGCTCCTTTAACTCGAGGCTTCTTGTATGTGATCACAATGTCTTTCGTCTTTCCATTGTTTCTTGTCTTTATGTCCTGAACATAATTGTCTTCATTTGGATCAGTTGCTTCAGTTGCCCATTTCAGTGAGGCATCACTACCCATGAACTGGCCTCTGGATTTGCACATTGCTATGTGTGAAAGACAGTGTGCTGTCTGGACATCAATTTCGACAGCAACAAAGATCTTTGACTTTCCCATGCTGTACGGTAGGAGTGCACAAACAAAGCATTCCCCTTCTGAACTCTGTCTTCCAATTTTTTTCATATGCTGGTACCAGATGTTGTTTCCCAAATGTGCTGTGCTGTCCAAGTAATCATTTAATTTGCTGTCATCTCCGTGAATGATTCTCTTGAATCTTAATGTGTTCATGTAGTTCGCTATAACTACATCCCTGAATTAATCTGTATGGCTCTTTCTTGCTGGAGGATTCTCAGGTATCCTGATCCATGGTGCAGGACTTCTCATCTGTGCCATTTGAGTAGTAACAAGTCTGGCAGTTCTTTCTATGTCCTCTTGCATCTTTTTTCTTCTGGTTAGAAATGTCCATATCCACTCTGGTATTGGTCCAGTATATGGCTGTATTGTAGAACTAGTCCCTTTCACTGGAACATATGTGTTTGGCAATATTGTCTCTGTGGGTTTATTCTCCGACTCCTCTTGTCTCTTCATGAGTTCAGCCTTTTCCATTTGCCTTTTCACTTCACTTGTAATGGAACTTCTCATAGTAGGCAGTCTTTTCTTCTCCCATGCTTTGGATTGTAGTTTTGCAGTTGTTGACACTAGGCCTGATGTGTGTGTGTATTCAATGTTCGCATGTGTGTGGTTGTCAGTAACCTTTTTACATTCATACTCTGCCGACCCTGTCTACGGCTTTTCGATTTGCTTGTTACCACAAGTGTGTGTATGTCATTGCTAATCACATCCATCTCAACTTCACTCATTCCACCATCAGATCTGCTAGGGACTGGAATGACTATGTAAGGTCTGGGTGCCTTTGTGGGCTTCATGCGTGCATCATTAGGTGGGTGCACTGGAATCGGAACACTTTGTGCACCGATAAAGAATGCAGTTCTGATCGTCAATGACAGTAAAACAATGAAGAATATAATACATAAATACATTATGCCTCTGTAGGTCAATTAGCAGCATTTACTTCCAGAAAAGAATGCACGTCTTTCCTCCTGCGGGAGGATGAGATTGCTGCTCTGGATCCCCATCTCGATCATCCGTCAACCCCCAAACAATGTTATCTCTGGATTCTGTTGGTGAGTTGCAGGTACTAAACAATTGTCCCCCTTTGTCTTGAACAATGAATTTTCTATTATCTCTGCATACAGTTCTCTTGCTAGGTTATGGGAAATGTTAAAATCACGCAATAATTCAGCAAGTCTCTTTACTGTGCATGATCAAAATATACTAACTCCCAGTATGTGCCTCTGATTTTCTTCTTTCCTGAAGACATGTTGTGTCCTTGTTAATATGAAAATGAGAAATGAAATCTCTGGCACTGCTCTCTCGATCTGTCCCTCAGTGGAAAGTTTAAATCTTCTCAAATAGTTCTGTTGATGGTTAGAAAGTTCCACTTGCATCATGATACCATGCAAGAGCATGCCAATCTATGTATAATTAGCTGGGTCTCTGATGAATGTGAGGACGTCAGCATCTACAGGTCTCCCCACAAGTTCTGCAACATCCGTAATTAGGCAAAATAAAACATTACTTGCCAACCTGCTGTCTTCTGGTGACAGGGACATTTGTCCTGTCTTTGCTGCAGTTTGGGACTGTTGGCTCTCACTTACTATGAACAGTTTCTGCAATTTTGGTGTGTGTGAAGAGCTACTTGGATAACTATTCCATTTAGGATTATACTTATATGTTCTGTGTCTGCTGGATCACGAAGAAATGTCAATACATCTGTTGTCCTTCCAACAAGATCTGGACAGTCTTCAACTAGGCGAAAGAACAGTATATTGATAAGTCTATTCACTTCTTCCTCTGCTTGGGACATTTGGTTTTTCCTCACTGTATTCAGGAAGTAAGAGGAACTGTTCGCCAATTCCAATAGGCAGCCTCCTTATAGTTTTTTTTTTGTTTTTGGGATGTTGAAGAAAGTCAGTGATGCTGGTGAGCCTCCCCACCAGTGACGGGTATGATCTTAGCACCAGATCGATATATGATAGTACATCTTTGGTGATGTCGATACTGTGGGACACCATAAGTAATTCCGAACAAGGTCTCTGTGTGGAAAGAATCTGGATACTGTATCTTGTGCCGTCTTTAGGGCCTGAAGCAACAGTTTGATGTATGAGCTGTAGTCGAAAACCCATGCTCTGCCATAATTGCAAAGGCCTAAGAAACTCTGCATCTGCTTTACCGTGTGTGGCTTGGCTGTGTTCAGTATGGCTTCAGCTCTTTCTGGGGTAACTCTTTTCCCCTCATGTGAGATCAGCTGACCTATGTATAGCACTTCTTGTTGACAATATTGTAACTTCTCTTTGTCAACCTTATATCCTTTCTCAGCCAATATAGTCAATAGCTGTACACAATTGTGTCTGCATTGCTCCTCTGTCGTGCTGCACATTAAGATGTCATCCACATATTGCAAGACAACACTTTTTAATGCAATATTGCTTAGGTCCATCTGCAGGACTCTGGGGTAGCCTCGTGCTTTTCAGGCGCATCTGTCTGAACGAAAATGACGTCAGATCTTGTAAGTCTTTGTGCAATGGGATTGAGAAAAATGCATTTTTCAAGTCAATCACCGTGAAATATTTTGCCTTAACGTGTATATTACATAGGATTGTAGCCGGATTAGGGACTAAAGGGAACTCGGCTTCAACAATATAATTTATCGGCCTCAGATCTTGAATTAGCCTCCAGGACCCTCCCTTTGATTTCTTGATTGGTAAACTGCAGTATTGCATGACGTCTCTGACGTCACTAAGATGCCTTGCTCCATCATAGCCGAAATGGTCTTAAAAATTCCTTCATCTGCCTCCCTGGACATGGGGTATTGCCCTGCTTTTGGAAGAATTGCTCCTGGCTTCAGTTTGATTTTCACTTCTCCGACTCCTTTCAGTAAGCCTACGTCATAGGGGCCTGTGGTCCACACTGAGACAGGCACCTGTGCCATGTCTTCCATGAAATATTCAGGACAGTTCTGTATAAACATCATTCTCTGAGGCACTTCTCTTTTTATCATTTTCACCCAAAAGGTGAGGTTTACTTCAACTGCTGTTTCTCCTTCATCTGCTTGTTCATCAAACAGATCGACATCAGTGATGTCAGTCAATCTGTATCCTTCTTCAATGGAGATTACTGTGCACCATTGACGGCCTTCATCATCACAACAATCGATCAAAGCCATTTTCCCTCGTATGGCAGCTCTGTGTATCACCAAGGGAAATACTTGCCCCTTTTCCTCGTGCATAGGTATTCCTCATGGTTTTATCTGCAAGGCCTGGCAGCCCTGCCATTAGCACGGTATTCCATAGGCGAATATTTCTGACTCTAATGGGATAGCTCTCATAGCTGTGTGTCCTGCGTATTGCTCTAATCATTTCGCACACATACAAATAATGCATTCATGGAGTGGAACATACTATGTTCTCCTGCGTGAACAAGATTGTCATATTTAACTTTGTCAGTAGATCTCAACCCAAAATGTTTACTGGGGTTTGTCGCTCATATAACAAAGATACATTCATATCACATTCTCCTATAGGGACTGGAAGTGTATTTGTAAAAGGAACACGACTTGTAGCTCCTGTGAAACTCTGAGTATTTATAGCAACGGCGGACAAGGAAAATTTTCCTTCACGTATACACAAATGTGTTCCACCCGTGTCAACTGGGAAGGAATATTCTTTATCCCTGACAATGACATCCAACGTTGGTTCCTGGTGGGGGTCTGCTGTCACTGATAGGATAGAACACATCAGGGGTTCCCAGTGAGCTGTCCTAGTCCATATATAAATTTGTCCCACCATGTGTGAATGGACTTCCCCCATCACCAGTGTTACTCCTCATTCCAGGGTTTGCAGTCTGTCCTGCACTTACTGTCGGTGACAGTTGCATAGGCAACTGTTGAGACTGTCCTTGTGGAAAACCTAAGTTATTCTGAGGTTGCAAGTTCTGCAGTGCTCCTGGTGCTTGTTGTTGCACTGTGTGATTCTGTGCAACTCCATTTCCCCCTGCTGTAAAACCATAGGTGGATTCACCATACCTGCTCCTGTTCCTTGGCCATTTTGCATCATGCCTTGACTTCTGCATGTGCGTGCTGGATGCCCTTTCATCCAACACAACCAACATACTGGCAGTGGTCTGATCATTTGCCCATTTGAAATATCTTGGTTGCTATTTTGCATGTTTTGAAAACCTTGTTGATTACTTTGAAAACCTACCTGATTACTTTGCCATCCTCTTCCTCTAAACCCTCTTCCCCTGGGGTAACACCCCGTATTGCCCTGATTATTCTGCTGTGGATTATTGGCTTGTTGCATGTTCGATCCGTTTGTGCTAGTTATCATTGCTCCTTCAAGGGCATATTTTGACAATTTCTTCTGCACTAATTGTGCCTCTTCACCCTTTCGTGCAGCCTCTTTTTTACAATTCTTTTCTTGCATCAGCCTGCAACAGTGTGTGATGGTCAGCTGTATTTCCGACCATGGTTTGGCCTTGATTCCTACCAGTTTGTTGAGCTGTTTCTGTACCGGCTCTGGCAGCCCTTGGCACTATATATGGTAGAACACGGGTATAGATTTCCCCCAAGATTCCCAATTCTCGAGTTCCCATGCTTCTTGGAAATTTTTAATGTAAATCAAGGGGTTTTCCGACTCCGTGTCGGAAGTATCTGGATATAGCAATCGTAATGCTGTCCATACCGCGGCTCTGCAATTGTGAAATGGAGCTCCGTCATGTGCGGTATTAACTGTGGTCACACCACAGTAACCTGGCCGTGTCCACACATTGTCTGCTCTGACACCAAATATGGCGATTAAGAGAGCTTTGATATCCCCTATAGCTAAAGTGTTCCCTCCCATCATTTTTTGTAGCTCGTGTATCCATTTTACGGCTCCCGATGTCAGCATTGGAAGCTTATTTTTCAGGTTTTTCTGATCCATGTGTGGCCATGGAATATACTGTGATCTTGCTCCTCCCTTCTCGAGCAACTGAAATTATGACACATAGCCCTCTCTCTCTTCTCTAATTGTTCCCCTGTCTATTGCAGGGGTAATGTTCCTGCATCGCCGCCTA
This sequence comes from Ambystoma mexicanum, assembly GCF_040938575.1. Lineage (NCBI taxonomy): Eukaryota > Metazoa > Chordata > Amphibia > Caudata > Ambystomatidae > Ambystoma > Ambystoma mexicanum. Next base: position 1,291,254,415 of record NC_090937.1, read on the forward strand.
CCTGGCAATGTCCTTAAGCGGCTCACATAGAGTGGTGGAGACACCCCCCTCTGACCATGAGATACTTCTTCATGTCGGTCTGACTGTGTGGCTGACCCTGATGCCATCGTGCAGACTCACTAGTGTCTGACCATCTTATCCCTTTCCCTTTTGAGAATCATTTTTCGCATCTCCTCTCTTCCTCCTTTTCCTCATGCTCCTTTCTTTCGGATCAGACATTATCTGCCCCTAACTCATGCAACTTCTTGTGTCCTCTTTGTTCCTACTTATTTCCAACCTATCTAGGGACAGTTCTCTATTCCCACTACTTTGGAGAAATCCTCCGTATTGTAAAGCTGAGTGCACTCCAGGCACTCGTCTTCCCCCTCCCCTTGGGGTACTTGTTCTAACCCCATTTCATCATATATTCTATCGATCGTCTCTCCGATGCTTCTGGTGTCGAAGTCATCCTCGATATTAGCCATAGACATGCCTGGTACTGAATCATACTCAGGAAAGAATTCTTCGATGTCTTCCCAATCAACTACTGGCTCAGGTTTTTTAACCTTTCTTTCCAGATATTCGAGATCACACGCTCTTTCTCTTCGCTTACATTCTACATTGTCATTGAATTCTCTGCGCTTCCTCGCTTCTTCTCTGGCCCTATCATCTTCCTCTTTCTTTGTGACTCTACGTTCGTTTGCCCTTTGGATTTCCTCATCCCTTTCTCTCTTTATCCTTTTCTCTCGTATCCTTTGTTCTTCCTCTATCCTTCGCTGCTCCTGTCTGCCTTGATCATTGGCTACTCTCTGTTTACGATTGTGTTGCCTTTCTTGCACTTCACAAAATCACTGTTCTCGTCTCTGTCTATCTTTTTTCCTTATTCTTTCATCTCTCAATTATTTTTCTTTTTCCTTCACCTGCCTCTGCACATCATCTAGCTTCTCTTTTTGTTTTGCATCATCAACGCCTTTTCCATCGAGTTTCAATGAAATCTGACCTCCCATCCATTTGTTTTGTGTGAGTGCAACCTCATCAGTTCTATCCTCATTCCCTTCCCATCTTTTGCCCTCTCTCTCCGTGTCGAGAGTGGAACTTGCTTGTGCCTGGTCTTTTCTCTCGTTCTCACATCTCTCCTTGTCCCTCAGGACTTTGGAGGTGATATCTCTATCTCAACCTTTGTGTACATTTTTTCACCGCTTTGTATAGGTGTCTCATATGCCGGGTTGCTCTACCCTGCGGTTGCTTTAAATTCTCTTAGTGGGTATAACCCTTCACCCTTACTGTCTTCAATTTTTGTTTCAGATGGGGCGGGTGGCGCTGAGGGCGTCTCAACCCCCTCTGTGCATACATTAAGTATCCAAACTACTGGCAGCTCCTCCTCTTTATCCTGTTGGTACATTTTCCACAACTCTAGACTAGATAGGTGTTTGTCTAACTTGTTGGCCATGTATGTGGCATGCAAATATGTCGTCATGTGTTTGGAAGACCGTTTTAGATAAAGATCCACCCTGGGGCAAAGGCATAAACATTTTGTGGGTGGTTCCTTTAACCCATTCTGCACTGTACTTTTCCGCTTAGGTGCATGTTTTGGCAACTGTTTGCACAGGTGTACTAATGGAGTCATGTCTTCCATATTTAACTTTGTTCACTTTCACTTTATATAACTCTTGTTAATGTCTGTGAGCAAGCATCAATCGTCGCAAGCTCCAATCCCGTTTTTTCACAAAAATATTTTATATCTCCTTTTTAATCAATAAACATCAATTCGTACACTGCAATATCTTAGTTACTTAATCGCGTACATTGTATGCTAGTTCCTTGAAGGAAAAATGTCAACCTATGATGTCACAACAAATAACACATAAAAAAGACATTAACAGACTAGACAAACTCCAGCTGGTTACATATACCTCTGCCACTAATATTACCCTGACATGGTGATGAGGGAAAATCGAGATCAAACACCTGCCCCTCACCCCAGGCACATCAACAGACAGGACAGCAGGAAGAATAATGAGCGCACTTATCATTTGAACCGGGCCCCAGCGCACCCATGGGTGACAAATATGCTAAAAGACACCCACTTCACCAACATTGCAACTTCCATGCTACATTAGCCAATGCAGCAATACCAGAATCTACAAAGCACAATAATCCCTGTATTAAGGCTTGCAGATGCCTATATTAACTAACCTGATCTAATTGCACAGTGTAAAGACATGTTTCAGGAAAATCACTGCCAAGTGCATTCGTCTCACTGACCACCAGCCTCAGTGGGGATTTGTGCTGACTTCAGCAATGCTACTCGCAAACCCAGGAGCAGCCAAGTTCGCACAGTAAGTTAAGATTACTTTCTTTGAACGACATGACAGTGAACCCTGGCAGACAAACATTTTTAATTCTTCACAAATATGAATAAGCCACGGCAGAACATCCAGAGCCCAGTGTTTTTCCCTGGGAACGAAAGAAGACCCACACATCATTTGAAACATAATTGTAACAAGAATGGCTCAGTTCTGGCCAATGAACTCTGATGGCCCAGGGGCGAAAAGTCTGTTTCAGCTAAAACTGATGGGATCAGATTCATACTGCAACAATTTTAGAATTAGGTAATGGGGGTGGCACAGCTAAACCAACCCACTGACGCAAAAGTCCTAATGTCCAATTATCAGGCCTCCTATAAGGCTACATAGGTAACCTATCACTTACCACCCAATAGCAGGATGAGATAGGTTTCTGGTAGCTGGTCCAATTCTGTGAGGTCAGCCTGCAGTGTGTTACAAAGCTGGCATGCAAGCCAGCCCCGGGGGAGATGGTGCCTGGATTCTCGCTGTGCACGAAGCTCTCTGTGTGTTTTTTTGCTGCCCAGAAATAAATACAGTTTGGAACATGTTGCTGCCTGCTTGGGACCCTGCTCCATTTCTTTGGGCGAAATGGGAGGTGTTGGGGTCTCCCACTGCTCGGACCCCCAGAAGCCCTGGTGGGGGTCCAACTTCTCCCCAACAATGGAGTTTAAATGTATCCCTTTCATGGGTGTCTTTAACCGCCGTGGTGATCTATTTGTTCCTCTTCATTCAGGACTCTAGATACAAGTTTCTTCTAGCCGTTATATTAAAGCGTAGGAATTAGGTGAACCTCTCTATTCTCGGGTGTCCCTCCTGGTTGCCTCTCTCTTCTCGGGTGTCCTCCCCGATATCCTCTTTTGCTATTTTTAATCACCGTTCAAGTCACCATTTCCTTCCCCATATATAGTTATGGTTAAGTTGCTGTTTCCATAGGAAGAGCACTTTTTAGGCGGCTTATAACTTCGCTCCCCCTGGACGAATCCACACCAAACTTTGCAAAAAAAGTATAAAGTGAAAGTATAAAGTGAATTTTTTGCAAAGTTTGGTGAGGTTTGGTCCAGGGGGGGCAAAGGTATAGGGGGGTTCCAAAACTTCTTTTTTTCCCATAGACTGAATGGGGAAAAAACTTTGCTCACACCTACAGTTCAAAAGGCTGGACGGATTTTCACCAAATTTGGACCAGGAGTAGCAGCTTGGTCCCGAAAGCGTGCTTTTGCAAATTTGGGGAAAATCCGTCCAGTAGTTTTTTAAAATGACCAAAAAGTAGGTCATAAATAATTAGTGATATCAGTGTTCGGTCCGCGGACACACTTCCCTGTTCACTCCGCGGACAGTGTTCTGATTGGCCAATCGGCTTACGTCATGTCCGCGGACATGCAACGTGTTCGCTGATTGGACGGCCTAGAGCGTGATGCACGTCAGAATTTCGGTAGCGCCCACCATCTTGAATTTGCCATCTTGAATTTGCGGATTTCCTTGGACAGCACGGTGAAACTTGGTTGAAAAATTGTATTTAGTAGAGTGTTTTGGTGTGTAAGAGTGTTTGGGGATGGTGGGAGAGTATGAGATGGGTTAAATGTTGTATTTTTTTATGTGGTAGACCCCCTTGTTGTGTTTGATTTGTCTGCGGACAACACAGCTGTTCTGAAATGTTCTAAATAAACTAAGTGGGGGTGTTCTGAGGACGCAATATGTGTCTGTGTTGTTCGCAAGCAAGCTGAAACTGTTCTAAGAACACTTGTGGTGTCTCGCGGTGTCCTTAAATGTCCTTAAGTAAACAAGTTGGGGGTGTCCTGAGGACTCTGTCCGTATTGTTCGCTGGTAAGTTGAAATTGTTCTAAGAACACTTGCGGTGTTCTGAAATGTTGTTAAATAAATACAATGGGGTTGTCCCGAGAACGCAGTGTCCTGAAATGTTCGTAAATAAATAAAATGGGGGTGTCCTGAGAATGGTATGCCTGTCCATTTTGTTCATAGATAAGTTGATAGTGTTCTAAGAACCCTCGCCGTGTCCTAAAATGTTCATAAATAAACAAAATGGGGGTGTCCTGAGGACTCTGTCCGTATTGTTCGCTGGCAAGTTGAAATTGTTCCAAGAACACTCGCCGTGTCCTGAAATGTTCGTAAATAAACAAAATGGGGGTGTTCTGAGGACGCTGTCCGTATTGTTCGCTGGCAACTTGAAAGTGTTCTAGGAGCACTTGCAGTGTCCTGAAATGCTCGTAAACAAACAAAATGGGGGTGTCATGAGAACGGTATGCCTGTCCGTTTTGTTCGTAGATAAGTTGATAGTGTTCTAAGAACACTAGCAGTGTCCTGAAATGTTTCTAATTAAACAAAATGGGGGTGTCCTGAGGACGATGTCTGTATTGTTCGCTGGCAACTTGAAAGTGTTCTAAGAGCACTCACGGTGTCCTGAAATGTTCATAAATAAACAAAATGGGGGTGTCCTGAGGACGCTGTCCGTATTGTTCGCTGGCAAGTTGAAAGTGTTCTAATAACACTCGCGGTGTCCTGAAATGTTCATAAATAAACCAAATGGGGGTGTCATGAGGATGCTGTCCGTATTGTTTGCTGGCAACTTGAAAGTGTTCTAAGTACACTCACGGTGTCCTGCAATGTTCGTAAATAAACAAAATGGGGGTGTCCTAAGGACGCTGTCTGTATTGTTTGCTGGCAAGTTGATAGTGTTCTAAGAACACTTGCGGTGTCCTGAAATGTTCGTAAATAAACGAAAAGGGTGTGTCCTGAGGACGCTGTCCGTGTTGTTGGTAAGCAAGCTGAAACTGTTCTAAGAACACTCGCGGTGTTCTGAAATGTTCGTAAATAAACAAAATGAGGGTGTCCTGAGGACACTGTCCATATTGTTCGCTGGCAAGTTGAAAGTGTTCTAAGAACACTTGCGGTGTCCTGAAATGTTCGTAAATAAACAAAATGGGGGTGTCCTGAGCACGCTGTCCGTATGGTTCGCTGGCAAGTTGATAGTGTTCTAAGAACACTTGCGGTGTCCTGAAATTTTCGTAAATTAACGAAAAGGGTGTGTCCTGAGGATGCTGTCCGTGTTGTTCGCAAGCAAGCTGAAACTGTTCTATGAACACTTGCGGTGTTCTGAAATGTTCATAAATAAACAAAATGGGGGTGTCCTGAGGACGCTATCTGTATTGTTCGCTGGCAAGTTGAAAGTGTTCTAAGAACACTCATTATGTCCGCGGACATTAAAAGTTCCCATAAGGCATAGTTAAAATGTTTGTCTTTATGGGTGTGATATGCTGCAGTGGTTGTAGCCAGGGCATAGAGTCGTGGGAGCATGTGGCCATGCTCCCAAGACTCTATGCCCTGGCTACAGCCACCGCAGCATATCACACTCATAGTGGCTTATAACTTTGGGATCCAAAAAAAAAATTATAAGGAACAAAGTTATGAGCCACTATGGGTGCGATATGCTGCGATGGTTGTACTTATTATAATATACTTACTGTTTGGTTTAGTAACTGGAGTACATGTATTTCTTGTTCATTTCTGTGATAAAAGAAAAAATCATGTTAGTATTGGTATTTTGTAACGACCTATAACATTTAATAATCAACATTATTTTTTTTTACCCTCATATTTAGTACATTACAAACCAGTGTACTGTGTAATTTGCTCAGTTTCTGTGTTTGTTGCTAAAATCATTGGGTCTGGGGGAAAAAAAAAATCCATGTTGGATTAAAAAAAACTCTTTTTTTGTTATGCTACAGTCTATTTGTTTGTTTTCAGTGTTCACTTGTTGTTTCTGGCTAATGCTCTATATATTGGTTTGTTGCAGATTTTTGGAGCAGTTACATATCATTTATTTATTTGGATATTGTAAAATTTTGTAGCAGTAAGATACCAGTTGGCGTATTCTAACTGTCTATTTTTTTTTATATGTTTTAGTGGTATTGATTAATCAGTTTGGATATTGTAAAATTTTGGGTTAGTTAGATACCAGATGGTGTATTCTAACTATCTATTTTTTCTCTATTTTAGTGGTATTCATTTATCTGATTAGTTGTTGTAGAATCTTTGGGCAGTTAGATACCTATTCTAACAGTTTATATTTGTCTACTACAAGTTTAGTTAAGGTTTAAGTACAGTTTAGTTAATACATTTTGGTTTTAAGAAAATTAAATAAGCGCTTGAAAGATTTGCTGGTAATCTCTGCTTTAGAGTAATGGTACTATCATTACATTCAAACCATCCACATTTCTTTTTTATATATGCAGTGTATTGACCTGAATTGGTTGTGGCTCCTGCATGGTAGATTATACCTATTGTTGTGAAGGTTTTCTTACCAAGTGATACTTGACCATGTATGAATCCAGTCAGCTTGCAGTTGTTTTTGGTACCATCTGCATTGTAACGTAGAAGCATTAGGATTACATATTTGCTATGTGTCTGTATTAATAAGGTGGAGCGATTATCCGAATTGCGGGTAGTACATAATCTACCATGGTTTGCATTTTGTACAAGTTGCTGAAATGGAATGGATTCACAATTAGGTATTGATATAAATACAAAGCGTTCATTGGGGATTTGTTCTTGTGCCACATTGTTGCAGAGAGTGCATATATATCTCCACATGTATGAAATCTAGAAGATTTCATTTATAGGTATGTTTTTATTTTCCAGTACTTGTAGTAAGTACATTAGAAATTCTTGTGGAACTTCCTGTGAGTTTATAGTGAATTTAACCATTCCAGCACAGTAGTCCAATTGTTGTCTTATTCCATAAACACTATACGTGTTGTCAGGTTTGTATGTTGCGTTTCTATGAAGTACTAACATTTGCAAACACAATTGGTCTGTACTGTGTGAGTAAATGTTGTCAACAATTGGTGGCAATTGAAATAGAATATTCATTGCTACATTTGCGTAGCAACTTACTCCAATTATATTTGAGAGTTTAAATGAACCAGGTAGTTTTGTATCTGATTGATTTTTTTTTAGTTTGTCTTCCTTCTTTGACAAAGTACCTGGTTTACTTTCCCTAATTGGTTCTTTTATGTTTGTGGTACTTGATGAAGTTTTAGTTTCGTTTACTCTCTTTGGAGGATTTGCAGTGACATCCTGTTGCATTTCTGTTTGATTTAGTTTTCTTTTACAATGTTTTACTTTTTGTGGAACAGAATATGTGTTTAGATGGGGGGTGTATAGTGAGCGAAGTCTATTGTATTCTAAAATGCAACGAATAACAGCCTTTAGTTTACTTGCTTCAAAGTTGTTTCGAAATAGCCCGTCAAGTGTACGTAAGCGTGATAGTGCCACGTAGCTCATGCCTTCTTTAGAGACTGTGTTACCAATATCTATCATTGCTTTGTCTAGGGTAAGACCTTGTGATTTATGAATGGTGACAGCGTATGCAAGAGTTAGAGAAAATTGTTCTCTGCGTACATACATGTCTTTGAAGAGAAGGAATCGAGCTGTTGAGCGTCCTATCCTTTTTACTACTGAAAGTTTGTCAAAGAGAATATTGACAAACTGAATTTTGTTGTCACGTGGGTATGTTTGAAAGCCAACAACTGTACCCAGTGCTCCATTAACTAGTCCTTGGTCCACATCAAGGTTACGTTTCAGCATTACTCTGCAATTTAAGGATCATTTTAATATCTTTTCCAAGCCTGCTGTGTTTGAGATTGATTTTTCTAAACTATTTAGTCTTGTTGTGGCTTGGTCACACATGGGTAGTGTCATTCCATGTACATCTAGTTTGTCTGTGGCGCTAATTTCCATTATTGGTTGCATTTCTTTACTTAACATTATTTCATTGAATTTGAAACAGCCTGCAAGAGTTGGCATTAAGGCCATACAATTGACATTTTTGTGGGCTAATTGTTCCATAACATCTGTAGCACATGCATTATCACCATAAAGTGCATGAATGTTCCGGGTTTTCAATATTGCTTCTGCTTCTTTAGAAAGTATACCAACTCTGATACTTTTTAAGATGTTGGCATAAGTGAGATCTGCAGATTGGCGCATGTTTTCCGTTAATTCTCTGTATTGGAAATGTTGCCGTTTGTTGTTTGTCAATTGTTGAAGGAACTTACTGATGATTTTGATTAGGAATGTTTTGCCAGAACCAGCTACACCACTGATGTACAGTAGTATAGGTTTGTAATTTTGGCAGGTGCATTCTTTGTTCATGTTGTACACCATGTGCAATTTCTTTTGTTACTTCTTGAAAAATGCTACGTTGCTCATTGTTTAGTTTTGATTGTAGTATAGTTAAGTCTTCTTTATCTTCATACTGACACATGGTGTTTTCTACTTCTGTCATAGCTAATTCTGCCTCATTAGTTATTAGTGGTTCTCCCAGTGGTTCTTGGCTTCCTGTTACAGAAGGTTGACTACTGTCAGGAGTGTCATTATCTAGATGGGCCTGCAGTTCTTCTTCGTGTTGCTGTTCATTGTGCAACATTGTTTTGTACTGTGTAAAGTTTACATCAGTTATAGTGCTTTCATTTGCTTTGAAAGCGTCTTCATATGAGTCATAATTATCTAGTATTTCTTCTTCTTTTCTCCATGGTTTAAAGAGTTGTAGCAGGGACATGTAATATACTTCTTTATGTTGAGGAGTCTTTAATGACAATTTTATATGATTAATTACATTTGGTTTGGTGAGTTTTACTATGATGCCTTCAAAGTTTGTCACTCTGTATTCACCTTGTTTTCATCAGGTTTAATATTATTTTTGTATGTGAAGTTTTGGACTATGTGGTATAGACACATGGTTTCCAAAGTATTACTTCTGTTTGGGTGGTATGTGTCCAATACATTGTTTTTTAAAATGTCTTTGCTGTTGGGATCATGTTTGGCTATTGTTTCTATATCTTCGTATGATTTTAGAACTCTTTTTCTAGATTTAGCAGGACCAAGACTTAGCCATACTATATTTTTAGATTTACCATACAATGCAGTACCAGTTAAACGATCTGCTGCTTCATAGGATCCACATTCTCTATGGGAGAGCATTTTTATGCCCAAGCTGTATAATTTCTGAGACACTGTTTTATCTGATGACAGGTCATTCCAGAGGTCTTGGAGATCTGTTTTTTCTGCTTTGTTTAAGTATGCTGTAAGATATCGTGCAACTGCAGTGGAATTGTCTGCAATGTACTGCACATCTATGTTTGCATTCCATAAGTGGGCAATGATTGCATTGTAATCATTGATATATTTTTCTTCTTCTGTTCTTTTTATGTAATGTGTATTTTTAGGTGACTTACCTTTAACACTATGGGCCTCATTACGACCCTGGCGGTAAGGGGTTTACGCCAGCGTTAGCTGCGCCGACCCCTTACCGCCAATTACGAGGTCCCTTAGCGCCATGGAGGTTTTAACACCCGCTTTTAGCGGGTGTTAAAATCCATGGCGCTAAGGGACCATGGAGTTAATTACGCCACCGTAATTTACGGTGGCGTAATTAACGCCTTCCCCACTCCCATTATGCCCTATGGGGCAAAAATGGGAATGGGGAAGGGTAAATGGGGATTGGGGACTTACCGCCCCGCCAAGGTCGGAATGGGGCGGTAAGTCCGCCAACCACCATGGCGTAAACGTAGTTTACGCCATGGTGGTAAAGTCACGGCCCAGGCGGTAACTTACCGCCTGGGTCGTAATGAGGCCGTATGTCTAACTGAAGACATGAGGTTGTTCACTTGGTCATATGTATTTGTAACCGGTCTAGGGAAACCAAAGCAGCATTTGGTGTAGTATTTCCCTTTGTTTTTGTATTTGCGACAACAATATTTGCTACATTTGTGTCTTTGAAATTGTAAAATTTATGCATGAAGATCACTATTTGTGGCTTCTGATGGAATTTCACAAGTGACATATTTTTCAATGTACTGTAAAACAGTGGCATCACTGTCTTGACCACATTTAGGAGCATCTTTAATCCATAAAAGCATGTGGATATGTGGTGCTCCTCTGGCTTGGTATTTTTTTCTCCAAAAGAAGTGTTGCACTTCTCCAAGGGGAGGAACAGTTTTATTACAAATAAAATGTAGCATAGCAATGAAGCGATGGTGAAAATATCTTGAAACATTAACAGGATCCAGAGAACAAAGTTCTCCAGGTGTTAGTATATCTATGTTTGTTTTGTTTTTGTTTGATATGCGTAGGAAATCATGTAAATCTTCCCATGCATATTCTGCACAACTTAATGTAACAAACCAAGTGGGTGGGCCAAGGTTTCTGATCATACAACGTACATCTCCATGACGTCGAAACCAGTACTCTTTAGTACCACGCATATTTGCTAATAGATTTGTAATATTTGATTGTAAAACCTCATCTTTTTGTAGAACTTTTTGTAATAATGGTGTAGCTGACATATTTTGAAAGTGGGATCCTGATTTTAATTTGTGTGCAACTCCGTAACATAAAGTTGCTAGTTCACTTTCAAAGAGTAGGTGGAATATGAATTCAACATTTTGTCTAAATCTGGGATCTTCAGAATACATCGGTAATGAGCGGTATTCTGATGCTGATATTTGAATAGGTCTATCACCGTACCTTCCTCCTTTGCCAGTAGGAAAGAGTAGAGGAAAAGCATGTGCTTCTATACTTTTTTCCCATATGCTGATTGGTGATCCTTTTGTTTGACGCATTTGGTATGTTTCTAGTGCATCTTCTATGGTGTCATTAGAGTGCGATGGATGAATTGTATATGTATAATGGTCTAAAGTATTTGATATTGTAGCAGGATCTAGGAGCTCAAATTCACCAGCTTCTTGTGTCTCTTGAATTATTTCAGTTGTATCCTTCAAGTTTTCTTCAATATTAATTTCTTTGTAGTATTCATTATTCTCTTTAAGATATTGCAAGGCTTGTCTAACTTTATGTAAATCTACCAGCTGTTGCCATATTTTTTTGTCTTTTGTAGGTACTCCATTTACTAAGATAATGAAAGATTGCTGCATTGGATGTTGCACTCCTAGAGTGTGCACATTTTCTTTTAGATCTAATGGTAAATACACTACTTTTCCATGAATACCTTTCACTAATTCAGAGGGAGGTTATTTTGCTGTTTTTGGCTAAAGGTGTATTATTGCTTGAAATGGGTGCAATGTTTGAATTATGATGCTCTTATATAAATTAAGTTGTTGTAGGGGTTTTGGTAGTGGATATAATTCCAAATTATTTGTGATAGCTTGTGAAGGAGTTTGGTTGTTGTCAAGTTTTGTAGTGCAGTAACGGCAAAGTATTAAGGGGTCAGTTATTTCGTATTTGTTTTCTGCTATAAGGTAGAGAGCTAATTCAAACCATTTAGAATCTTCATTGTCTTCCATTTTTTATGATAGGTCTACAGTTTTTGTGTTACTTTCATAAAAAAGTTCTGCGGCAACATACACACACGTGATTTGGTACTTCAGCTGACGTACTTTCAAATTTTAGTATTTCTTTTTTGTATGTGTGTAGTAAAAGTTTGCCATGCGTAGAATCGTTGCTAATTTGGTTTAAAGCTATTTCATTCTGTAAGTGGCTTTCACTTCCAAAATATTTTTTCTGGATATAGTCGATTTCTTCAAGTAGGTCTTTTGCTGTACCATGTAGAAGAATGTTATTTAAATTGGCTAGTGCTAAAGCAGGACTTTTAGCATAGTACAGTTTATAGACTAGATTTCTTATAGTTGAATGATGTGTTGATATCCTTTTGATATCATGGAAGGTGGTTTTGCAAGTAGGTCCTGTAATGCAGGCCAATGAATGTCCTTCTAGTCCTGTGAACTTGCGCACTGGACAGGTATCTATATTTTGCAGTAGTTTAATTTTGATTTTGTCTTTGCCTTTCACATATTGATTCAGGAATTGGCGTAAAGACTCCATTCACCTCTGCAGATATTTAAGAAGTTCTTTCTGATGACATTTCATTTATTGAGAAGTCTTTTTTGTAATTTAGTCATTAGTTTTGTTAGTGGTTTCATTTTGTTTAACACTAAAATAAGTAACTTTCTTTTGAGAAGAATTGCACGGTCTATCAACGCTTCTAAGATTCATTTCCTACGATAGGTTTTAAGAGTTGAACCTGGTTTCTCTCCTGTTTTTATAAGATTTTGAAGGACAGTGTGATGGAACATTTTGGCTAAAATACTTTTCTTGGTGTGCTTACTTTGCACTATATCAAGATTTATAGAAGCCGTTTTATCTGTAGTGATAGCTGATTTTTTGTTAATTGTTTTCTGGTTTGTTTTCAATTTTGATAAAGGAGGCAAAGTTTCTGTACTTGAAACTTCTTTTGTTTCACTAAATGACTATTAGCTGTTTTGTTTCAACTTTTTTTTTACAAATTCTGCTAGAGTTGGATGCTTATGTTGGACACTTTTATTTTCATTTGCTCTACTTCTGCGTTGTTTTCTACGGACTTGATTTTTGGTAGGCACTCTTTAGAGTCTGTTGAAAAAAATAAAGAAGGTATGGGTTGGGGTGTTCTGCAATGTATGTGTGCTGTGTGCATGAGTGTTTGAGTAAGATGATAAAGATGTATATAATGGTGTGTGATTGTGCATTGGGCAACTACAACTAGTAGGGATGGGTATTCATGAATTAATGTGTTACTAAATTGGGGTTCACATGACAGAAAAAAGTAAGCTAATGGTGTGGAGAAGTACAAATAGTAAATCTAATGCTATCCAATTAAAACAGTTGTTTGTTCTATAAAATCAAAATTCTAGCAGCTGAGTTGGGTAATTTGTGTGTCGAAAAATAGGAATTTGTGGGCCATTCTGGCTGTAAATCGCTGTTTAAGAAATGGGGATTTTTGGACAGAATGGTGCACCATCTCTATTTTTAGGCACAGAAATAGCATGAATTAACCTTACAGTGTGTTTGAGTAATAATACAAATATTATGGTAGTATTCAACTTACTTTTTTTCTAAAATGAACAGGTTACTTCTTAGTTGTTCTTTGTACTTCAAATGTGACTGCTTCTTTTCAGGAGAATGGTCTTCACTGCAATTGTAAAAGAAACAAATTCTTAATTTTGTTTGTATATAGCACTGATTCTAATTTAGACATTGATTTTTTTAATTGAAATCCTCAGCGCCTTTATTTAAAAAATGCTACTTCAACATGATGTGAATATGTGTGTGTAAAAAGATATTAAATAGTATAAAGGTTTGTAAGTGACAGTTGACTTTAGGAGATGGAAAAAAAGACAGTAAATTCATTTTACAGATTATACAAGGTAAAAGTCAGTTAATCTGTTTATATGAAACTAGAAGAATTGTACATGTACTTTACAGAAAATATGCATACTTGTATTTTGTGTTCATGCATATGGATATGCATGGAGCTGCAAGTAGAAATCTTGGAGACTTGTACAGTATTTCTTGTAGAAGTTGCTTTCCAATGAAATTACACTTGTACTCAGAGAGATTCACAGTACATTTGCAGTGCTGATCTATGATGATGCAGTTAGATGTAGAGGTCTTCTATGTGATTGGTAGATGGTCATGTGGCTTCTTAGCTACATCCAATGAGGGAATGGCACAGAGAGTGAAGTGGAAATGGTAGAAGGGCTGTCCATGTTACGATATGTCTGTGGACATGGCGGTAGTTTGCGGACATCGGGTGTTACATCCGGGGGTTTTTGGGTTGGGAAGCCATGCAAATTAGAATGAGGATAGAAAGGGATTGGTCGGGAAATTTTAGTGGGTGGGTTGTGCCAGTAGAGAGTTTCTCAGATACTCTTTTTGCTGAGAGAAGAACAGATAGCTATGGCTGTGTGTTTCAGAAAACAGATTGTTTGCATTTTGGGAGATTTGTGGATACATTGGTTGAAGGTGCATGCAGAAAGCTGTGGAGTAGCTGTAGATCTTGGATTTCCACATGTGGAATTACACTGGCATGGAATACGTGGAATGAAGTGGTTAGACTTGCTACCTCTCTGTGCTACTTTGGAGACAGAGCAACATCCAGATATAATTATAATTCATTGTGAAGGGAACAGTATAGGACATGTGTCTGGAATTTCTTTGCAATTTGCAATGTAAGAAGGACTTTGGAAGGTCATGGACATGTTTCCAAATTCTCAAGTAATTTTTTCACGGATTACGCAGAGACAAATGTGGTTTTGCTCTTCTTCATTTGGGCCACAAATGGAGAAAGCAAGGCGCAATGTCAATAAGGCTGTTTGTGCCTTTCTAAGAGATTTTGGCATGTCCTCTTTTCACAATGAAAATATTATGTTTCGTAGTACATACATTGTTCGCAGAGATGGAGTCCATCTAACTTATGCTGGCAATCAGATTTTTCTGAGAAATATACAAAATGCATTGCGACCTTTTTTAGAATTACAGCATCCATTTTGTAGTAGGTGTTGAGTATTTATAATTTTTCAAACACAAACACCACCGAAAGACTCTTTTCAGAGCCACCACTTCCTCCCAGAGAAAATTGCAATGGTTATGATACGGTAGCACCCCAAAATTTTAGATGTCTGTGGACTGTCCGCGGACATCTAAAAAATACAAAGGGCTCTGCTTCATTTGTGTTTTTTGATTTTTGTTGTTTTATATTTTTTTCTGGTTTCTTATACAAGACACACTAGGGGACGAGGGGAAAGGAGGGGAAAGGGGGGGCACCAACCACGGGATACGAAAGGGCGCACTGAGAGAGGAAGATGTAGAGTGGGTTTTATTTGGGTAGTGAGCAGATAGTCTCAAAAGCACTGCAAAGTCGCTCCCCCCTTCAGACTACTGTGTCGCAATACATACACACAACTGTGACCTTCGAAATGTAAGGGCCATCAGCATTGTGTATGGCCTGTGAGGCAGTTTGAGGAATACGCTGTCCCACAGGAGTGTTCCTTGTGGTGACAGGATCAGAAACGGAGGATGAAGTAGAGGAAGTCAACCTGCTACGCTCCTCCCAAGGTACAACCCTGCAAATGGCCCCAGTGTGAAATGACCTTAGGTGTCGCTTCATGGTAGTGGTCCCAAAACTGTACGAACGAAGCCTCCCGCGACTGAGTACCATTTTGCACTTGTTGCAGGGGACTTGGTTCGCATGAGCCTTAGGACCATTCCCATGAATGGTAAATAACCGCCACACCCAAGACTCACGCCGAGTGAGGGTAGTAGTTCAACTACCTCATCCTCGTCATCCTCTTCTTCCTCCTCTGCATCCTCACTCCTGTTCCCCTCTTCAGGCCCTTGGAGAGGGGGTGGTGGTGGAGGGTGTGGGTCTGAGGCAGATGCAGCACCAGGTGGCAGCGGTGCAGCCATGGATGCTATCATGTTCAAGATGGAAATCTGCAGGTGGCAGTAAAATTTGCTGTGCTCTGTAGAAAAGCCAGAAACACAATGAAAATAAGCTGTAGTGCGTGGTCTTTTATAGGGGTGCTTGTACACGGTCTGTGGACATGCGCGCTGTCCGTGGACAGATCGAACACAAAAAAAGGTTCAAAAAGTTTCAAAACGTATGTAGAAACTCAGGATTAGTATGTGGGACTTGTGCTACGGTGAGTTTTTTTTAAAAAATATTGTGGATTACTTGAAAATGTACTTTTAAATTGTTCGGGGACACGAACAGTGCCCGCATTCAGAACACACGATCAGTGTGGGCGCGGTCACATGATCGCTTCGCGAACACGTCCGTGAAGGGAGCGGCTGTCCGCAGGACACCAAAGGCACAGACATTGGTTTGCACATGCACGTTGATGTTCTACGGACACTGTTCGGGTACTGAAGTAATTAAAAGTGCGTCACACCTCAATCGAACAGTTACGGACAGGTGTTTGTTCTTAGAACAGTTTCAACTTGCTTGCGAACAATACTGACAGACATAGCGTTCTCAGGACACCTCCATTTTGTTTATTTACGCACATTTGTGGACACCACATGTGTTCTTAGAACAGTTTCAACTTGGTTGCAAACAATATGAACGGGCATAGCATCCTCAGGACACCCCTATTTTGTTTATTTACGAACATTTCAGGACACCGCGTGTGTTCTTAGAACAGTTTCAACTTGAATGCAAACATTGCGGAGAGGTTTAGTGTTCTAAGGACACCACTATGTCATTTATTTATGAACATTTCAGGACACTGCATGTGTTCTCAGAATAGTTTCAACTTGCTAGCGAACAGTACGGACAGGTATAGTGTTCTGCAGGACACCTCCATTTTCGTTTCTTTACATGCTTTCCGGACTCCCGCGCTGTCCACGGACACCTAAATTGCTTTGAAAAAAAAAAACATGAAATGATTTAGAACACAATATAAAAATTTAACTTTATTTAAGATGTATGATTAATTTATGACAGAGAAGGTGAGGCAGAAACTGAAACAAAAAAGGAGAATTAGGGGTTTCAACAGGTTTTGTATGAGGTGAAGAAGGGATGGACGTCTCATCAAAACGTTTTGGGTCATGGAGAGGGTTTGGGGATAATTGACTGGGATATGGTGAGGGGGACAGGCACATGTGGGACAATAGTATGTGTTTTTTTGTTTAAAATGATCTTCCACAAAGGTTTTTAAATTATTAAAATTAGCCAACAATAGATCAATTTTTTCTTGTATGCTGTGAAGAGTCTTATCCATAACAGCTTTTTCTGTAGTACTTTCTATTCTGGTATGCTCTGACTCTTACTGAAGAAAACCATGTGGCCTAGATATGTCAGTAAAGGAAATAAGAGTGAGCCAGACATGTGATGTCATCAGCGATGTCATCAATGACATTTGTGATGTCATCTTTGATGTTGTGGGTGTTAGTATTAGCAGTGCACGGTGGTGGCGCGAGTTATGGTTGCTTAGCTTACCATAACTGGTGAATTTCAGGGGTTTTTCGGTTTTACTTGGAACGATAACGTCCCATTAACAACGTTTTTTCACTGAATTTCATAGGTGTTTAGTAGCGCAACTTAACCATAACGTCACTTTAACAAAGTTTTTTCACTGAATTTCATAGGTTTTTAGTAGCACTATTTAATAATAATAACTCTGACTTTATGTACATCCTACTCTACCTACTCTACTTCTGACTATATTTTGTTTTCCCGCCTCCCTCCATTACCTTTCCCTCACTTGTTCTAAGGTATATACTTTTTGCCAAAGCATTTAGTCTTTCTTTTTCACTCATCGTTCTCATGTTTCCTCTCTGGATCCTGGGATCACCGCCTTCGTCACCGCCTCTCCTTCCATTCACCCGCTCAGCTACCCTTAGGAGTCAGAAGGGGTTATGTGGGTAACACGGGTCCCTTCAGACCCTTGTCTGCAGGTTCTACTTTTAATCTAACCACTGTCTATGGGGAGCTTCACAAAGTGTGCTCCGGGACCCCCAGATTAATACTCTAACACCAAATCTATAATTACAACTCGCCGGTTTGGCAAAGGGTTTGGCAAAGGGAGTCTGTTTAATGACAAGTACAAAAAACAGGGAGTTAAGAATATCAGCAGTGGCGCGATCTTCCTTATCACTTCAACTCTAACGAACTTCATAAAAATCATAACATTTATACTGAAAACTCACATCATTGACTTGTAACGCTTAAAAGTTGGCATGCAATTCTATTGATTCATGAAGGGTAACTTTAATATAGGTGCTATATCTGTATATGGTAACAGAGTGAGGGGATTGGGTACACACTGTCAGGTGGGCCTCTAAGCCCTTCCTTCAAAATGGCTACTGCAGGCGTCACTAAATGTACGACGTCCTACTGGTTCTACTAACTATAGGACCTACATTACTTGGTCTATTGTGATTGGGTTGGCAACAACCCGATGCATACTTTTCCACTTTGCTTAGCAATACTCAGAATGGTCAGCCAGGTGTGGGGTGCCCCTTGGTTCCCCGGCCTTCCTTCAATTATTGTTACAATCAATCATCACTTTAGTAGCTATGTGTCAATTATTTCACTGTGATTGGCCTCGAGACTGCATCTCCTGTCTGGAAAAGTTCTGATATCTTTGTGTATTTGATTTTCGTTTCACCCACCACCTTTCTTCGTCTTCTTATCTTGACCTGTCAGAAGCAGGATATTCTGTTCTTAGTTCCAAATTAATTGTAGCTACTGTTTGTCTCGTCTACTGATATGACCTTGGCTTTCCTGGCAAGAGTAGCCCCTGCTGAGTTTCATTTCAGTAGCTTCTTCTCGATTTTGCTAAATATGAAGCTTTCCTCGTGTGGCCTTTAGTGACCTTGGTTAATTATGCTTCTTGTACAAAGTGGAAGTATACTTATAAAACGTACTTCTTTTGAGGTAGATCTTTCTATTTAGCATAGCCACACGGTTTTATTACCTTTCTTGCGGTTCCAAGCATATGTACATGTGTAAACTGGGTGAATATCTTCGTCATGCTTACAGCTTAAGCTTCTTACATTTGACATTGCCCTTTCACTTTAGGTACACAATATCCTTGTTCATGGCGTTTCGTCTCTTTACGTCATTCTCTGTTCGTCATTTCTTCTATATGTGAGTCTGTCCGGGTTCTTGTGATGCCACCATTCGTCTTCCATTAAGACCTTTTTGGTTTCTTCAAGGACTGTACTTAGACGATCTTCATTTAGTTTCATTTGTTGGTAGGGTTTCCTCAATGGATACCATACTGTCCATGGTTTCCTTGGTACTGGTACTTCAACAGACATTGTTCTTCCGATGGGCTCTGGGAAGAGCCGCATTGCGGTTCTCTGCTGGTTTATTTGCTCATCATACGTCACATATTTCGATGTGAACGTTCCTGGTACTTCAAAATGGATGATTGGAGTGTGGGCTGTATTTGGGACCTCCTCTACAATTGGTTGCTGGATTGTCCTCTTCTGTGTTCTTAGACCTCTCCCCCCGACTTTGACTTGATCTGAAATGAAAGAAATAAGGATAGACATACATGTCAAATAATCATGCATTTCATCACTTAGAGTCTTCGCTACACTCTTGGGCATCACTCCTGACCCTAGATGAAGGTGTAAGAGGTGTTTGCATACAACGTCCCATCACTAATTCATGTGGGGTCAGAACCTGTCTGATTCTGAATGGCATATAAGGCTAGGAGTAGGCAATATAGCCATCCCTTCTTCAAAGTCAATTTAATCTTGGTGATCTTGCCCTGTGGAGGCCCTTGAGTCTCTCACATATCTTGTTCGCTTGCAGGTGATAAGCAGAAGAAAAATGTGTGTTTTATGCTTACTAGAAGTCTTATCTTTTTAAATAACTAATTGACAAAATGCGGCCCATTATTGGATCTTAGTACTTCCCACACACCCAACCTCGGGAAAATTTCACGCACTAAAAGCTTTGCTGCACAAGTGGCACCAGGGTGAGCAGATGGACTGGATTTGATCCACCTAGAGAAGGTGCACTACACCACTAATGGATATATGTAACCATTGCATGTCTGCAGCATATCAACATAGTCGATATGTAAATGCTGAAACTGACCAATCGGTCGAGGTATCACTACTTTCGTTGTTCTCAGTGCATGCCCAGCAGTAAACCTTTGACACACGATGCAATTCACCATGAACTGTGCAAGTTGTTCCAATAAATTCAGAGCACCAAGTCTTCTGCAATAGTGGCAGCAAGACTTCCCATGGTTATATGCGTGGGGTAATACAATTGTTCAATTGTGACTTTCAATAATGCTGTTTGCATTAGTGGCTTTCCAGTGTTTGCCTGTCACCATAAAGCTTCTGTGGGGGATAAAGAACACACTCTTTGCTTCCACAGCTCTTGCTCCTCCTTTGGTACTCTTCCCTGAATCTCTATTAATTGAGTAACTGACAGCATATTAAACCCTTCTCGTACTAACATAGTTCTAGTTAAACCTTCCTTAATATCTTCAGTATCGAAACTTGAAATATCTGGGGAATATGCGACTATTTTGGCTTCTATTTCCGTGGCTTTATTTCCACAAGAAATAAAGTCTGTTCATTAAGTATGCACTGTGCATTTTATGCTATGACCACTGGGAGTTGTAGTGCCTTGATGTGTCGGTCCAATAAAGACAAATGTTGTACTGGAGAACCGGCTGCACAGAGGTAGCCCTACCTCTTCCAACGTGACAGCCCTGCATGTACGGTTGATGTCACATAGGCGAGTCACTGTATACTGTAACTTCATGTCCTTCATGTTTCTCGAGTGCAACAATACGTGCTACTAATTCTGCTGCTAGCGCTGAAAAGTGAGATGGTAGTCTTGCACTCGCCACGTCAAATTCACAATTTAATCTGTGTCTTACCACAGCGGAACCTGAATGTCTCTCATCAGTAGTCTGATCAATTTTCGAAGAGCAGTCAATAAAAAGAATCTCCCCTCCAACCAAAGCATTCTCTTTTATACGGGGTATGTCATCATAAAATTCAACATAATTTGCACAGTCATGCACATGATCACTTTCCTCTACGGGTTCAGATACAAACGTGGCTGGGTTCACTATTTTACATCTTACAATTTTAATCATTGGATTGGAAATCATTATCTTGTGAGCTGAAGCTCTTTGGGATGTTAATGTGTACTTGGATTTCTCTAAAATTGCAAATAAAGCATGCTCCACATAAAGGGTCATAGAAAAACCCAGGACAATACTTGTGGACTTCTCAATTGCAAATGCGGCAGCCGGCAAAGATTTTTCGCATGGGAAGTGTCCTCTCATAACTGGGTCTAAAATCCTGCTATAATATGCCAGAGGTTTGTACCCCAAAGAGTTCCTTTCTGTAAGTACTGCTGTCATGACTGCTCTATTTGCGAGTGAGAATAAATTTAATTCCTCACCATAGTTGGGAATCCCATAAACTGGATCTGTACATATTGCTCTTTTCAACTCCTCAAACCCTTCCAGCATTTCTACAGTCCATTCTATCTTTTCTTTGCCAAATTGTGCTTTCTTTAGTGCTTGCAAAAGTGGCTTGCTATATGTGCTGTAATCAAACACCCAGGCTCTGCAGTAGTTGCACAAGCCTAAGAACTGTTGCATTTGTCTCACTGTGTTTGGTTTTTTCATAATTTCCGCAGCCCTTTTCTGGTGTTACTTTCTTTACTTCATATGAGATCAACTGACGCATGCATAACACCTCTTCCTGGAAGTACTGTAATTTCGCCTTGTCCACCTTATATCCTTTGCTTGCTAAAATAGTCATTAGTTGGATAGAGACCTGCCTACCCTCATCCTCTGTGATGCTGCAAATCAATATGTCACCTATGTACTGTACCCCACACTCTTATGATCGATATTGCCTAGATACATCTGTAAAACCCTGTTAAAGATCAATGGGGACTCACAGTACACTTGAGGAAAACAAGTATGTTTTAGTCCTTTTTGTCTAAACATAAAAGAAGTCAGGTCTTGTGAGTCCTTGTGCAGTGGGATCGAGAAAAACACATTTTTCAGATTGATCACTGTGAAATACTGAGCCTCAACTGGGATGCTGCGCAATATTGTTACAGGATTAGGAACTAAAGGAAACTCTGCCTCTACAATCTGGTTAAATGGTCGCAAATCCTGGATGAATCTCCAGGAGCCCCCTTTATGTTTTAATCGGATACACCACAGTGTTACACAATGATTCCTATGTCACCAGGATCCCCTGATTCATTAGTGCTGAAATAGTCTGAAATATACCTTCATCAGCTTCTCAGGACATGGGGTACTGTTTCGCTTGGGGTAATAATGCTCCTGGCTTAAGCATTATTTTAACCTCCCCTATTCCTGTTAACAAACCTACTTTGTAGGGGCCTGCGGTCCATAGGACACTTGGCACCTTTTCAAGGACTTCCTGGAAAAATGCTGGTCATTGCCGCATTATCGCCATTTGCTCTGGGGCTTCTCTCTTCTCGATCCTTATCCAGTATGTAATTCTCAAGAAGAACACTACATCATCGATATGTTCTTCTCTGAACATATTATCTGTTATGTTAATCAATCTGCATCCCTCCTCAAGAGCTACCAATGTTCTCCTTGAGCTATCATTTTCATCTACCCTTTCAAACATGGCTGTCTCCCCCATGCTATAGCTGCTTCCAACTCTATAGGGACTCTATAGGGATAGTCTGTCCATCTTCCTCATCCATAGGTATTTGTGGTCTAAATAAAAATCAGGTATCCTCACAATCTTCCCTACCAAATTAGGTAGCCAGGTCAACAAAATGCTTACTCTATATAGAAAGACCGCAGGATATACCGGGATGCCCCACAAAGTAACTTGCCCTGTGAACGCCAGTATGAACTCACCCACATTTAAATACTGTATTACTGGCGTGGAGCACACTATTCCTTGATCAGTAAATCAAATTGTTAAGTTTTGTCAATAAATCTCTTCCCAAAATGTTAACTGGTGTCTGCCGTGAATATAACAAAGGAACGGACATGTCAGATTCCCCTATGGAGACCAGTTATTTATCAGTAAAAAGAACTAAATTTGTAGCTCCAGAGAACCCTTGAGCATTCATGGCAATACCTGGCATTGGGTAATCTCCCTCCCCTATACACGAATGAGTTGCCCCAGTGTCTACATGAAAAGTAAAGGATTTACCCCCTATCATCACATCGACCCTTGGTTCCTCTCGGGGTCTGGCATCACAGATAACACTGAACACATAAAGTCACCCTGTGAGCTGTCCTATTAAGGGTACAAGCTCATCCCCCTCCCTGTGAAAGGGCTTCCTCCTACCACAGTGACACCTCCTATTCTAGGCGTCAGCACTTGTCCTGTATTTGCATGTTGTTGTGTCTGCATAGGTGCTTGTTGTGATTGCCCTTGCGGTGGGTGCATTTACACTGGTCCCTGCTGTTGCAGTGGCTTTATCTGCAGCACCTGTGCCAGATAGGATGTGTGATCCTGGGCAAAACCCTCCCTTGTGTGTGTGCTATATTGCAATAAATAAGCTGTCCTCGTCTTGAAAAATGACCGTTTTGTACATTCCCTCGGCTCCTATACATGCGCACGAAATGTACTGTCATTCCGCAAGTCCAACACACTGGGGGTGGCCCTCTAGCAAACCCTCCTTGGTTGTATCCTCCGTGAGCACCCTGGTTCTCACTCTGTGTGTTTTGTAATTCACTTTGATTGTTCTGAAATCCATCTCCCATCCCCCTAATAACCAAACCTCTGCATCGTGGCGCAAACCCGTACCCATCTTGGTCCATCGGGTGTGAATTATTAGCCTGCAATGCACCCAAAGCATTCCCAATCCTTCTTCGCTTTTCTGAACTTATTTGACTTCCTCAATTTTTCTGTTTTCGTCCTTCTTTTTGTTCATCACTTGTAATAATCGGCAGTGATGTACTATGGTCAGCTGTATCTCAGCCCATGTCTTTGCTTCCATCCCCACTTGTTTTGTCATCTGTCCCAGTTCTTGTAATTCCTCACATAAAATATGATAAAATAGTGCCACTGTCTTTTCCCACAGCTCGCGAGTTTCAAGCTACCATTTCTCCTAAATATCCTCAATATAAGCACTAGGGTCTTCATCTTCCTACAGCTTACATTTTAGATTATCCTTGTCTATCTGCGTCCATGGAATATATTGTGGTATGTCTTCCCCTTCTCTAGCAAGAGGGACTGTATGAACCTTGTCTCATAAGTGGATCCCACTGTTAGTCTATCTGTAGCAGGAGTAATTGTCCCTATCTGTCTCCTTGCTGGTAACAACCTTACCCTGCTTACATATGGTGGAGAATCTCCCTTCTCACTATATGATCCACTATAGGATTGTCCTCAGGGATGCTCAAGATATGCTATGGGATCTGGCATTCTTTCTTTAGGAAGTTCTAGATTTGACCATCTTACATCTTTATCCATATGTTGGCTTCTTAGGGGGTGCAAGCACCCTCCCTATCTGCCTCGCAACCTGACTGAATGTCCTTTTCTGACATTTCCAGATCCCAACTGGTGTGACTAGCATCCTCTCCTCTGTCAAAATTTAATCTACTTAAGGACAATTATGGGTGTTCACTACTGAGCATATTTTCTTCTTCAATTCATGGTCATGGTATTGTGGATCGATTACCACTCCCTTGAATTCCATCCTCGCTATCACCTCTTAATTGCTGATAGACCTTATCAATCCTTTCTCCAATATCTTCTGCATCATATCTTTCTTCTTCCAACGCCACTGTAGATGCTGATGGCGTTAGCTCCTTTCTCGGTAGAATCTCTTCCACTATATCCCATTGTATTTCTGGGTTCGGCCTCATTTGTTCCTTTAGGATGAGACTGGCAACCTAACCTTGTTGCCTCCTCTTTTGCTCTATTTCTTCACCTACTTCCCTTTGCTTTCTTGATCCCTTGTAGCTTTTTCTTCCTCCTGCCTTTGTTCTTCCCTCCTTAAACCTTCTCTTTGTTCCTCTTCTTCTCTCCTTCTCTGTAACCTTTTTGTCCTTTAATCTTTGTGCTTCTTCCTCCTCTCTCTTTCTTTCCTTTCTGTCCCTCTGCCTGTTGTTCGTCTTTCTCTTGTTCCTCCCTATATATCTGTTCCTGTCGCTCCCTGCTCTTCCTTGATTGTTCATCCCCCCTCAATCAATTTTCTCATTCCCTGTCCTTCTTCTCTTGTTCATCCTTATCCACTCTCTGTCTAACTTCCTCGATACTTTTCCCATGTAACTTAAATAGTATCTGTCCTCTGATCCATTCATTTTATACGACCATTACCTCATCAGCTCTGCCCTTTTCTCCATTCCATAGCTTCATTTCTCTCTGCCTGTTGATAAATTGTACCTATCACCTCTTTCTTCCGTGTCTCGTATAAACTAACAAGCGTCTTCCTTTCTTTTACTCTCCTCTGGACTGTCCTCACTACGGAAAGGCACCTGCTCGCAGAACTCGTAATTTGCCGGTACGGAAACAACGGTACCGGCAAGCTTACCAGTGCCGCTGTTTCTGAACCACCAACCTCATAATGAGGCCTATTGTATTACTGTTTATGTTTTCAGTGTTCCTTCCATTTCAAGGGGCCGAGGTGTGGACATCTCTCATTGGCTGTTGTTTTGTGATGTTATTAGTATTTCGTTTTTATTTGGGTTTAGTTGAAGTTTGGTGTTGGTCATTCAGAGGCGTATCTGATTGAGGCATTTATAGAGGAAGTTGTTTGAGAAAGTGTTAGAATTCTTGAAAATGTGTTGGGTGTCGTCTGCGTAGTTGTAACATGTTAGTTTATGTTTTTTAATTTGTTTCATGAGTGGAGTCATGTATATATTGAAGAGGAGCAGTGACATATGTGATCCCAGTGGGACATCACAGTTGGTGGTTAGGGTTGTCGAGGTGAAAAGAGCTAGTCGATTTGTTCAGTTCCGTCTGTGAGGAAGGATTCTAAGCATTGCAAAGTGGAGTTCTGAATGTCAGGCTCCAGTTTTCTTTAGATTGAGGCTGATTAAGGTTGTGTGGCTGATGGTGTTGAAGGCTGCTGATACCTCCAGTAGAATAAGAGATAAAGGTATGTTGTTGACTGTATTCACCTTGAGGTCATCCTACATGGAAAGCAGTACCGATTCTGTTCCTCTCATTCATCTTGGGATTGATCCATTAGTTCATTTGATTGCACGTGGTCAAGGATTTCTTTGTATACATGGTTTTCCAGAGATTTGTATGGATATGTATATTGTTGGGTGTCCTGACCCACGTTTGGACTATTATGCTGCAACATTTGGTGCTGTGGGTTTAGGAAATCCAAGAGGGCGGACAAGCCCATATTTGCGCAAGAATCCTAGAAAACCGCGCAGTTTTGGGCACAACAAAGTGGTCCCCTGACCTGCCACCCACCAGTGCAAGCATGATGGGACAGGGGTGCCATGAGTGGAATGTGTGCCAAAGGAAAAACAGCAGTGCCTGTTAGCTTAAAAGCACTTTAAAATCACCTGTGTTTCCCTGAATGCAAGCTAAAAATGCCTATTTTAAACATCACAAGATATTCAAAAATCTCAATGAACACCAGCAGACATTTGGCAGAATGTATTCTTGTGTGCATACAAAATCTGGAAAGATGAAGAGCCCAAAACAATGTTTATAACAAAACTGGCTGAGCTGTGGATGTCAGCAGCTTAAGTTGAATGGAGAGAAAATCAAAATGTTTAAAATAAATGAGTGACCTACTTTTGAGTGTAACATAGGTTGCAACCGTTAAATGTCATAGTTTTGAACTTAGAATCAGCATTCTAGCTGCATGTGCAAAAATTGTGAGTTTGATTTGAATGAAGAAAAACTGGGAACAAAAGTGACATTTAGCTGAAACCTGGCTTAATGAAACTGGATTCTGCCTGACAACTACCCCCGACAGGAGAGGGAATTCAGCAGCTGTGTTCCCAGGCCTGGCTGCATCCTGCTGCCCCTTCCAAAAGGAGATGACACCTCTCTGATTGAATTAGGGGAGTGGCACCTGGGGACTACAGGAAACTAAACAAAGCACTGTCCCTGGCTCAGGCAAATGCTATATTAGGGGGGTCATAAATGGCTTCCTCTTGGAAGGAGAAGTGGGAGGGGCAGTGCCTGTGAGAGCAAGCTGAGCTTGGGGGAAGTGGATAAACCAGAAATTCCACCATGTGCTTTGGAAAACCACACCCCTTTAGGGCCAGAACATGATTTCAAAAAGATGGATAATTCATAGTGCGGACTTGTAAAAATTATTTAAATAACATCATCATTCTTGTGATTTTTCTGTGCACATTTTAAGAGGTGTTAGGACCCTGTGGTATGTTCTTGGGGATAGTAGCAGAAAAAAGGTTGTTACCCCAAATGTATGCATGTTAAAAATCTGACACTTTAGCATATGAAACCCATATCCCTGGTGCATATTTGTGTAAAATCTGGAAAGGTTTAGAGGTCGTTATCTGGATGAAAAGGAGAGAATTCTGTCATAAGTGGACACAACCTCGCACAAAGACAGGGATCTGATGGTTTGGTGCTACAGAATATATGTTAACTGGACCTATAATATTAGATAAATGGTACATAGATAAATATGTATTTGGATCAGAAATAGATTTGTGTGCACATTGACAAGGGGAGTGTCTTTCTGTAAGCCATAAAGATGACACACAACCCAGCTCCCCAATCAAGGGAGAGAGGAGGACGTGGCCAATGATAGATTGCGAGGGGCCGGCTCAGTTATGTTCATGCACACACCCACTTGTAGAACACATAAAAAGAGACTGCTGGGACAGGTAGGGACATTCACTTTCCACTTTCTTGCGGGACGCTTTGCCGAGAGACTCCAGACTTCAAATCCAGAACTCCAGGGATCCAGAACTTTACTTCAGAACTTGTAGCAGAGAGGCTAACCCACAAGCTGAGTTCTCTTTAGCAGGCCTCAAAAATCATTTGCAAACTATTCAACCGCCGGGCTGTGCGGTTTGCTGCTTGCTAAGAATCCACTTGATCCAGACCCACAGAACCAGAGACCACTATATCCGGAACCACTAGCAGAACCGATAACAGAACCAGAGACCCAGAGACCAGATCGCTGTGAAGAACCGCTAGCAGAAGTCCAGCCAATCCTGACCCGATCGGTGACGAAGTCGCATTCCTGTCCAAAATCTAGTGTGAGTACCCAGCTAGCACTGTGCCAAAACCAATCTCTTAGTTTAAAATAATCGAATCCAAACTATTTTAGCCTATTAGAACTACCTCCTAGAATCGTGTCATTCTGTCATCTTTAAAACTGAAAACTGTCATCTGTCATTCTGAGCTTTAAAATTTCAAATCTGAAAAACTACCTTTACTAAATTGGCCGTATCTCCGGAACCGTTTGTGCTAGAAGCAGGTTTTAACTGTCATGTTAAAGCTAAGACTTCCCACTCCTTATATTGCCTCTGTAATTGTGCTCGATGCACGTGACTAAATTGCCGTGATTTGACATTTTGCTTAATTTCAGCCACGTTTAAAAAGATTTGTCGTTGCTTTCCTTTGCTGAAATTCGTTTGCAGCCTGACAATCATTCATAGAGCATTGCTAAAGTGATCCTGAACTAATACAAAG
This sequence comes from Ambystoma mexicanum, assembly GCF_040938575.1. NCBI lineage: Eukaryota > Metazoa > Chordata > Amphibia > Caudata > Ambystomatidae > Ambystoma > Ambystoma mexicanum. Next base: position 1,291,282,671 of record NC_090937.1, read on the forward strand.
TAGCTGTAACCCACCCGGAACTTCTAGAGGGAATTAAAGTCATTTTGGCATATTTCTCACTTCTTTGCATACCACATCAAAGTATATTGCCTGTGTTTAAAACTCCTACCAGTTTTCTTCTAAGCTTGCAAGGGGGGACTGAATTATATTTGATTGCATTCCTGAGAACTTGTGCTTTCCTTCCATCTCTTTACCTTGCATAAAATGGGGGGTGAACTGTCAAAGAAAAGTGATTACATTGTCTTTTGTTGAAGTCATATCAAGTTTATTTCCTGTACTGCATTTTCATTCATCATTGCATTGTCCTTGAAGCCATAAAAGCATTCTCAGCTACTTTATCCTCTCTATATCACTTCTAAGCCATCGAAAAGAGTGTACCACTGTAACATTATCCATTGTTGATCACTATCATCCTCACAAGTGTGCTATCAAACATTAATTTATTATAAAAGTGTGATATATATATATATATATATATATATATATATATATATATATATTGTTTAATTTTCAAATAAACCTTTTAATTTGCAAAACAAACCTACTTCTTGGCTCAGTGGGGTCAGGGGGATTCTAAGAGAGGGGTGTTATATAAGGGTTGTCATCCAGAGTAAACAAACTGGACATAAAAATATATCAATAAGGGTTTCCCTCAGCATCCCAGACTAGGCATTGACTTAGCTGTAGCGTTTAATTGAATCCGCTTACAATATACACCTGTAGTTGTTTGGATTGTTTGGATTGTCCGCTTTTCCTGCCTAGTTCTTTAGGAACAGTTTAATGTAGGCAGCTTTGAAAGCCTTTGATACTATCCCAGTTTCCAGCTATATAGTCATCAGTTTTTGAAAGTAGGGGGCTGGGGTCTTTTTGGTGAATAGGGTTTTGTAGATGTCTGTTGGGCAAGGGATATTGAGTGATCCAACATTAGAGCTCTCCTTTACCTTACAGTTGAAGGTTTTGTCTGAAATCGGTTGGTTGTTGGTTACATTTGAGGAAGTTGTGTCAATGACTTCCTGGATTTTTGAGATGATCTGTGATGGTGTTGCATAACTTTTATTTTGAGGTATTTGTGCATTACTGCATGAGATAGTGTTTTTACTTTGCTGATAATTCTGTACATTTGCTTCTGCGGGTTTTCACTGATTGAATTATTTCAGTATAATGAGGTTTCCTAGCTTTGTATAGGCAGATCTTCTGTTTGTACTTTTGTTAAATTGATTGGAATGTTTTCTCCATTCTCCCCTCAGTAAACTCCTGCATGATCCTGAGCTCAACACCTAGGGGAAGGCTGGGAGGAGTTGCTGCATGCAAGTGGCAGACAACAACATTTTTTAGAGGAGTTGTCTGAACATTTCACTCAAATGGGCCATGTTTTGATAGAGGCCCTTTTGTAGGTGTGTTTAGAATGTGGTCTGCATTTCCTCCATTTACATATATCAGACTTGCGCTTGTGTAGCTCTTTGAAAGTGTTATGTTCTAGTGTGCAGGCTTTACAGTGAACAGTCACCTATAACCATAGGTGTTCATGTTCAGTCACAGCGAGTGTATTGCAAAGCCACTCTTAGGGGTGTAGATGATGACATTACTGCAAGGTCGCTCATAGGTGTGTAGATGATGACATTTTGAAACATCTGTCTGCCTTACAGCCTCCTCACATTGAAGAATAAACTGTTATGTCAGTGTGATTTATGGTTGTTTAGCACCTTTTCCTATCACAGGGGCAGTGTGTCATGGAGATTTGGTAGTTGAACTCTTCAAGCATTGGTTGCAGTGTAGTCTCTTGACATATGCATGTTTTTTTAGGTGAGTGAATGCAGGTTGTTCTTGTCTTTTTGTGATAAATTGGATGATGTTATGAGGGCAATACATGTGATCTCTATGATGTGCATGGATAGTGATGCAGTATACCATACAGTATTTGTATCCTGTGTTTTGTTGTGGTATGCCTGTGGCTCGTAGAGGCATATGAGTTACACTGTGTTTTCTTTCATTGTGCACACACTCATTGCCCCCCCCCCCCGCCCTCCTTGAGGAGCTTTCTTAGGGTGTTATTTTAGGCAGACAGGCATTGCCCCTATCATCGTTAAAAGATATCAAAGATGGGTCTTTGAATTTTGATACAGTAAAAAAAATGTATGGCCCACGTGGTTGAGGTTGGGCTCTCCCTGAACCCTTTGTCCTTCTAACTGTATGACTGGAGGACATGGATTTAGGTGCAAACCTCCTGCATTTCCACAGGTAGTCCATGTCGCAATGTTGAGCAACACACAATAAGCACGTATGATCTTGCAGTTTACTTCTATGTAAAACAAGACCCCACGCATAAGATGTAGGCAGCAGGGATGTAATTTGAGCACACAAAGGTTGATGTCACACTTTGGTGGGTAATAATAATAATAATAATAATAATAATAATAATAATAATAATAATAATAATAATAATAATTTGGCATTTATATAGCTCTACAAACCCTCAGGTATCTGAGCGCTGCTTATTATTACCCACAGTGTGTGGGTACGTTTGGAAGTTTGGCTGGCTCCTCCCTACCCACACCAATGCCTCTGCCACTTCCCAAATATTCTGCCCCATTCCCCACCCTTGCATTATTCTGCCCTGTTCCCCACCCTTGCTTGGCTCTTCCTTTGAACTAATGTAGCACTGACACGGCAGGGCCCAGTGTCCTTGGACAATATGCAACAGTTTTTTGGCAATTGCATTTGCTCTTTGCGCCAGACGCAACGTCCTTTATTCAGAGTAACGTCACGTTATGCAGTGGAACACCTTTTGTAAATCAGGCCTGAAAGGCCTTAAACAGCTATTTTGACCGCGAACATTATTGTGTGATGCCGTGTAGAGTCTGAAATATTGCCTGCTAACGAAAAGGACAGCGGTGCTCAGAATGGAGACACACATAGGGTTTAGCGGAAAGAAAACAATCTCATGCGAGAGTAGCAGTCCCACTGCTACAAACAATTCTGTCAGCATCGCCTGACGTCTGTGGTCTAATTGTGAACAGAAGCATCCCCACACATGTTGGGCTTCTGTATAATCCCAGACTGTGTCTGTGGTGCAGCTGCAGCATCTAATGAGTCAGTCAGATGTGTTTTCTTTCCCCTCAGTGGTTTTGCTTGTTTATGACGTTTTTTATGTTCGTGACACTTTAAAGCTTGGGTTCTGACACTAGAGTTAGATTGGGATTCGATATCCTTCCGAATAGAGCACCGCAATTTAAAAAAAAAAAGCCTATTTTCGTTGAGGGGTAGGGTAGCTGCACTGAGAAGGTCACTTTAGGCGTTAATGTAGCAGTATTGTGGGACCCAGCCTTTCCATGGTAAACATTGAAGAACATTGATGATATATTATGTCACATATATTTATGTATTTAGACATTCATATAGCGCCTTAGGCCCATGGGCAAACGGGTGCTCGTGCAAATCAAACAAACAAGACAAAAACAAATAGAACATAACAATAGTAAATAAAAATAATCCGATTATAAAAACTTGCATAAACCATTTGCGCAAGGATATGTGCCCAATCTAATAGAGGCTCTAATTACTTTGAAACCTTAGCAAATATAACAACAAGTTTCAACGTTGATGAGACACTTACGCGATTTCTAGAAATGCTCAAGAAGTGGGAGAGGTTGCTTCCAGGCAGCCCCCCACTCTATAGTACCTGCTGTTCAAGGAGCACCATTTCTCCACCCGAATTCCACGGCAGACCGTCAGACCATAAGATCTCATACATCCAGAACCATGTTTTTGGTGGAGCCAAGCAAGCACTTTATTCCGAGGCCCTCTCTTGGTTCCTTCCTCACTGGTTTTTCAACGTCAGTAAAACTAAAGTTCATTTTGTCCAACACAAGCCGCTTAGAGTTTTTATCCACGATTTCGTGCACTTACAGTTTATCCACGGGAAAGTTCCCAGGAATGCAGGCTTTTTGTTTTGGGCTGATGGGGCTCACGGAACATAGAGAGGACTGCACAGGATGAACTAAAGGATCCGCCATTATTGGACATGTACATGGTATGGCTGGAAGACATAGAGGCACATCCTGCCTTGTGCCAGTCTCTTTAACCTCCCTAATATGTGTACCCACTTCTTTTGTAGCTGCTTGGCCAGGCACATCTACTGTCCCTTGGGCAATCTTGCTACCAACCCCTTCTGCACACTCAAGCCATAGTCGCAATTCATGAAGATTGCTGGACTGATTAAGCTTGATAGCAACACGTTCCTCTGGATTCCCCTCTGGCTCTACCTGAATTGAAGGTGAACAACCGTCAGTAAGCACCAACCCCACTGGAGAACATGCTAACAAGCTCACAAAAGGTTCCCCCATTGGTGATAAGTTTCTCCCATGGTATCTAAATCGTCTCCCAGCAACGTTGATACACAGGCTGTGTTTTCAGATGCCGGCACTAAATCCGAATTGTGATGGCTATCACAATTACCAATAGCCTGATCAGCACTAAGGGCCTCATCACGAGTCTGGCGGTAACCCTTAAATGCGGCGGTAGCACTATTGCCGCTGCATTTAAGGGTCCAACAGAGCTCTGTGCCGGGGGGAAATCCGCGGCAAAATTGATGACTTTCGGCACGATTACCACCAGCGGGAAATCCGCCGGCGGTAATAGCGCAAATTTTCCACATTGGCCCAATGAGGAATGAGGAATTCCCGAATAGGCCCAAAGGGGAATGGGCAATAACCCTTTTGCCAAACCCGTGATCCGGTGCTAATAGCACTGGGGGGTTTGTCGGTAGGCCTATTAGCGCCGGCGCTAATAGTGCCGGCGTTACCGCCCAACTCGTGATGAGGCCCTAAGTGTTGTCATGACTCTTCTGCAGCAGACCGCCAGGTTGTCTCTATATCTCCTTTCTGGTCATTGAGGCGCTGTTTTCTCCATTTTCTTAGCACTAACATCTCCACGAGCCAGTTCCCTCTGAGTGACAAGGGCACAGATGAACTGACAGGCTTCAACAGGGCAGAGTTAGACACCCCTGGACAGACAGCAGAACATTGCACTTTATGAATTTTCGCTTAGTGTTCAAGTAAAGTTTCTTTCATTGTTATCTGCTTTATTTATGAAACTGTACTGTAATGGCCATGGCGAAAGAAAGGTATTTTGGAATAAAGAAACTATAACGTGGTGCAGTCCTTCCGCCAGTGAAATGTATTTACATCAGTGCAAGTCTACCTGTAGGTTTTTGTATTTGTGTAATGGTATTGTTTAAAAGCCAATAGCAGGTGAATTGAAATATGGGAGGAGGGAAATAAACATAAAAAGAGAAGGTCTGGGGGGGGCGTGGCTAACCGCCATGTGAGAAGGAGGTGTCTTCAGTCAGCTCCAGCGATTTGCCCAACATTTGGCCGCTAAAACAATATTTTGCCGCAACAACCACTCCTGAATTTCACCCCAAAGGCAGAAGTCGGCTGGCAGCGCTGGCTGCCGAGGTTTCGGATGACTGGAGGACTCCGCCGAAGAGAAACACCGTGGGCCAGGGTGAAGCGATCCGGCGCGCAAAATGGCGCCTGCCCAACAACCGCGGCAGTGATCGGCACTGATCGGCCTAGGCACCCGGAGTCTTGAGCCCAGCAAACTCTGCAGGGATCGGAGCACGCATGACGAGGGGCGGGCGAGCTGATGCGGAAATTGCTGGCGGCGCGTAGCTCGGGGCCGAAGGGCTCAAGGCGGGCCTGAGCTGCGCGGCACAACACAAGACCGGGACGGCGGAGGCCAGGAGAGGCGACGAGGCAACGTGTGCGGCAGACCCGACGGGAGAGAAGAAGCGACCAGCCCCCCCCGAGGCGCTGTCCGGGTTGAGTTGATCCTCGCCTGCAGCAGGGGGCAACCATCCCGTAGCCGCTGGACTTCGGCGGAATATCCCGCCAGATGAAGTAAGGAGTGGGCGAAACGGGTGCGGGGGGCCCGGACACCGTGGTGCGGGGGTGTGGAAGTTCCCCCAGTCACCCCACTCGCCCGCCTGCCCGTACTGCAATCACCAGCTGGAGCGCGGACACGCGCCAGACCCGCATGGCCTGACACCTGGAACAGGGACCTGGAGAGTGCGTGGCAGCCCCTGGCCATAACACGCCGCAAGAAACAAAGGCCACAGCCCGCAGGAGCTACCGAGACAGGACGGGGTGGCCCTTCGCATACCCACAGGTGCAGAACGTGAGCACCCTTACGCTAGGAGACAGGGCCAGTGGCGGGCACACTTAAGCACCTTACTGGGACAATCACCCCAGAGGACACGTTGATAACCCTAGGGGCTCTCCACTTCGAGTCAGGCCAACAGGGCGGCACACGCTAGACGGAGGCGCCCCGGACAGAGGCAACAACATCGCCGCACTAATTAACACTCTCCACATGGGTAGCAGGCGCAAAGGCTTGCGCGAAGCAATGGCCAATAAAGGGGCCAGGAACAAACAGAGACAAACAACAATGGAGACCTACGCGGCCATGAGGGCTGCAGGGGTGGATGCTATTCCTGACCATGGAGCCGCAGCGAGCACTGGGCCCCCTGAACCAGCTAATTCCCAGCTGCTGGAAGCCATCATGACGTTACAAAAAACAATGGAGAGTAAAATCGACGCAGTTGCTACAGACTTAAACTTGCTGCGGCAGGATGAACGATCCATAGCAGGCAGAACCGAAGTGCTAGAGACTCAGAAAACTCAGAGGCAAAGACGCTGCTCCTCAGGGAGGTGGACATTCTAACTCAGAAGGTGAAGAATTTAGAGGACAGGGCGGACGAGGCGGAGGGGCGCGCACGCCGTAACAACATCAGACTCATCGGCGTGCCGGAGGGAATCGAAGGGAATGACCCCACTAACTATGTGGAGGACCTCCTGATCCAAGAAATTGGAGCTGGCAATTTATCCCAAGGCTTCACCATCGAAAGGGCTCACCGATCCATCACCAAGAGGCCACCACCCGGAAACCCACCCAGGCCAATAATAGCCAAGGTGCTTAATTACAAAGACAGAGAAACGATTCTTGCCTTTTCCAGGGCGGGTGGCAGCATAATCAGGAACTCAGTGAAAATTGCCATCTACCCAGACTATACCCTCCAGGTTCAAAGGAGCAGAGCCCAATTTATCCACACCAAAGTCAGACTGAAAAACGCAGGCCTACGGTACATGCTCCTATATCCCGCCAGACTGAAGGTCCTGGTTAACAATAAAGCCCATTTCTTCGATACACCGGCGGAAGTATGTGAGTGGATGGACAGGGAACAAATCCCAGACATCGAAATCAGACAGCGTCGACCACGGCTGTTGGCACCCTGACCACTGCCACATCTGCCCGAAACCTGAAGGCTGCAACACACTGCATGACACACTAAATGCGGCAAAACAGAGTCAATCGGAGCCATACTGGAGACCAACGGCGAAGTAAGTCACCTGCTGAGCCAACCTCTCTCTTACCCCCAGAAACACTTTTGGGTGATTAACCCACCAGTAGGGCACCTGTAGACCTAGGTCGAACGGAGCGGAAACGGGATAGTCAGAGGGGGGGCAACCCCACTTGACTGGTTTTATTGTTTAAAAGTTCAATGGTTAATGTTTTTGGGATGGGGAACTCATATGTTACACTCCTGGGAGCCCGTCACGGCGAGAGGAACCTCGCCGGACCGGTTCTATGTTCGGGGATCTCACAGTTACGGGGTCAAGTTTGGGGACCCGATGTTACAGAGGCCTTGAAGACAAAGGGGGGAGGGACACGAGAGGGTAGAGCCCATGTTGAGAACTTTAGCCAGACAACACCGAGACCACAGGAACACTCCATAACAGATATATCACTTGTAGGGCCTGGACCTAAGCAGAGGACAATCAACAGATACCACGACAGCCCTGGCTGGAAATATTAACGTAATAACGTGGAACGTCAGAAGCTTGAATAGCTTTGTTAAGCAACGCCGGATATACCCATACCTGCGTAGATGCAAAGTGGGAATCGCCATGCTTCAGGAGACACACCTAACAAGGGACAAACAAGAGTCTATGTCCAAAATATGGCGAGGAACCCTGATTGGATCCCCCTACTCCTCATACGCTAGAGGGGTCCTGATATGGATAGACCCATCCATTCCTTTCAAGGTAGTGAACACCAAGACAGACAACGAAGGCAGGATGGCACTGGTGCATGGGACCATGGATGGGAGGGAGATATGTCTGATTAGCACGTACGCACCTAACCATGACGCCAAAACTTTCTTCCACTCCCTATATTCGGATTGGCCCCTATGTAGACTGCACCGTGATTTTGGGGGGGAGATCACAAGTGCACATTAGACCCCATGAAAGACAGGTCCGACTCTAAACACTCCGCCCTTCCCCCCCAGCCAAAACACTGTCTAAACTAATAGTCCAACTGGCACTCTGTGAGCTGTGGAGGGAACAGAACCCCGAGAAAAGTGAATACTCCTTTTTCTCCCCGCCTCACAAGGTCCATACCAGATTGGACTATATCTTAATAAGCCAGGGGCAGCAAGCTAGGTTTAGAGATGCACGTTACTTGCCCAGGGTGCTGTCAGACCACTCCCCCATGCAGGCCACCTGGCAGATATACCCACCTAAACCCCCAGTTCCCACGTGGAGACTTGTCCATGTACGCAGATGACATGCTATTGTACTTACACAATCCAGAGCACCTCCTGCCCTACATACTAGAGACCCTAGATTGTTTTCATAGACTTACAGGCATTAGGATTAACAAGGACAAGTCTTGCCTTTACCCCTTGGCTGCTTTATACAGGGAGGAACTTAGATCCCTACCCCCACTAGACCTTAAATGGCAGGCGACATCCTTCAGATACCTGGGTGTCACCATACACCGCAACCCCAGCACGGAACATATCCTTAACACAGTCAGGGCCAAAGACTCCCTTGAGAAGTCCATGGTTTTTTGGGGTAAACTCCCCCTCTCGGTGGCAGAGCGGGCAGGTCTTTTCAAGATGGTAGCACTCCCCCGACTATTACATTTCTTCACTAACTTTCCCTTTAACATTCCCCCTCATTTTTCAAAGACCTGAACAAACTCTGTAGGAGATTCCTCTGGCAGGGGGGTAGGCAGAGAGTGGCGCTGGAAATTCTCCAAAGACCCTTTGAGAAGGGAGGGCTGAAAGTCCCCAATTTCGAGCTGTACTACCTGGCTAGCCAGCTTAGGCACGTGACACAATGGATGGCCGACGAAACCACCACGGATACCCGACTTCTCCAGCCGGCCCTGCCTACATTGCTACTTCGGGTTATACTATGGGTTGAGAAGGAGGCTCTACGGCATTGCCCTTATCTAGCTAAGCTTGGGTCCCAATTCTGGAGGCGTGCCTGTAGAAGGGTGGGGTCGGCAGACCCACTCTCCCCGCAGATTCCCATTGCCGCAATCATGGCTAAACACCCATGGGGGCACACGGAAATACGCACCGTATGGGAACCCTGGGGGGTGGCGGTGCTAGGTGACCTCACTTGTGAGCAGGAACTAATGTCATTCATCGACCTCAGCGAGTCCGCAGGCCTACCCACTGGCCAGTTTCTGCTCCACAGAGCAGTAATCCAAGCCATAAAGAAGAAATGGACCGAGGCCACAGACCAGGTCATAGAAAACGAGACCATCGAGACAAGGCTCGACACTGCAGAGGGAGGCCACGAAACCTACAGACTATATGAAGCGTTGCTGCAGGGCACAACCAAAAACAAACTCAAATGCAAAAGTAAATGGGAGACCGAAAAAAAATCTCTAGGAATGCCCGTCTACAGCTCATCCAACTTTACATTACCAACAGAGCCTACCTCACACCAGAAGCCATATCAAGGTTCAGGGGAGCCACAGTCCAGACATGCCCCAAATGCAATATGCCGAAGGCTGGAATGACCCACATGTTCTGGGGTTGTCCTGCTGTTCAAAGGTTCTGGGCCCAGGTGAAGGAAAAGGTGGGAAATGCGGAAATAGTAGTTGACATTCTTGACCCAGCAGCCTGCATATTGGGGAGCTACAAGCGAAGCAGCAAAAACAAGCCCCTCAATAAGCTCAAGGACTTAATATATATATATAACGGCGAAAAGACGCATAGCCATGAGTTGGAAAAGCGCAAGAGACACAAGTGAAGCCCTCTGGTGGGCTGACCTCAAAAGATGGATAACGGCTGAGACTGCTGCATGGGAAACAGCAATCCAAGTACAGAGATTAGAATCCAGCGAGGAACTACTCCGTTGAGCGGCATTAACTGTGCCACTGCTTCATCCAGCAGCGCAAGATAGTGCCTCAGATAGCACAGACAGTCCAGGCCCGTCAAGGGGCCAAAACGAAGATTGAAGTTCTAACTGTGGTCTCGGAGGAGGTGGGTGGGGAGGGAGGGAATTGTTTTATGTTTCTTTGAATTACTCATACGGCAATGATTAACCATTGATTTTCTGCGTATACTTTGTTGTAAAGTTAATAAAGAAATATAAAAAAAAAAAAGAGAAGGTCTGGGACTTTACCTCTCATTTGTATCTAAAAACATGTAGAAAAAAACGATACTTAAAGAACTTTACGTTGAGACATGGATCACTTCTCCCAAAGGCATGGCTCGTTTTTTTTCTCCATTTATTTTGGTGAACTAACTCGAAATGTATCCATAACAGTGTTGGAATCCTTTACCACGAGACAAGCTATAGTGCATCATGGGTATGACGCCATTTGGGGGGGGGGGGGGATCACTTGGCATAAGCTGCTCTCTTTGCAAGATGCATATATGTCACTAATGGTATCTCCAGGTAAACATTTTACATTCTAATAAAGGTGTAATTTCATAATGTAGTTCTTTTTCTTAACCTTTTATATATTCCTGAACACGGCAGTCATTTTAGGCATGCAATCCTGGTTATTTGATTTCTATACGGACCTCACAATTATCGTAAATTCTAAAATGTGGTCACTATATCACTTACCTGTGTTTGCGTTGTGTATTTCTTTCTTAAATTAAACTTCTCTACTGAAGGGAACCCTGAGACCTGATTACTACATCCCCGGGTTGTCCTAGGCACAGCACGGATATGTTGCATTGTGCACAACCTGGGGCTTTGCAGTGCATTACTGAAACCATTAAACCAGTGATCCCAAACGTGTAGCTCAGAAGTAACATGTTGCTCTCAGCACCCTATAATGATGTTCACTAGTTGCTCTGGGCTACCAAGAAGGAGGGAATGCTACAGTGATGAAAGAAGAATGGCGCTGTAGGATGAACCAGGAAAGTGAGGGAAAGCTAGCAGATGGATGGCACATTACTTGCTTTGGAGACATCATCACGGTAGGCTGAAGGGCAGGGGTTGGGTGGTCAGGAAGCTCATGAAGTAAATGTTGGGACCGTAGATTAGGGCAGACAGATGACAATCTAACTATTAAAATGCCATAACCACCTCCGGCTGCACCCACACTGCATAGGATGTTTGGGTGTGCAATGTGCACTGACGCAATGTGATGGGCATCAATGGGAACCTGGAGTGCAAAACCTAGACCAACCTGGCAAGCACAGAGATAAAACATGCTATTTCTACTGTAATCATCAGTAAAACCATCCATTGAACCCGCATTTACAAGGCCAGCCTATCTTAGTAACTTCTTCACAATCGCCACATCACTTGGGGTACTGGCTAGAGGAGGTACTTCATTTGTCCAGGAATCACCCGAAACCAACTGGACCTCTCGTTTCCGTACCAGATTAGGGTGAAATAGGGATGCTACTAGATAGTTATTGGGCAAATGAGAGAACATTATGCAAGTTCCATTTTGCATTTTTGTACATGCAAGATTTGTGTTTATACCCATCATTCAAATCATTTGTTAGACATGCTATATACTCCAATAAAATAGTCTGGTGGTTGTATGACATTTGGATTTTATACAACCAGTGTACATTTTGCAAAAGCATCTTGTTTCTGCAAAAACACCTTCAAACCAGATACATGTAGCAACCTAATTACTGTAAAAATATAATTGTTTTGCTATTATGACACAACTCTAGTTTGAGATGTAGTAGATGTGAGTGGGTAGAGGCTTCCACAGTTTGCCTGCTTGTACTGAAAGTGGGCGGCCACCACATTTTATGTATCTGGCCTTTGGTACAGTCAGCAAACCTTCTGCTACTGAATGCAGTGATCTGTTTGGGATCTGGGTGGGCAACATATGTTTTACCATATGTCCATGTGTGTGCCCAAGTGAGTAATTGTATTTTATCGATTAATCGATTAATAGGCGGCATGCATGGCCAATTTTCAATTAATGAAACATTTTCATATCCCTAATTTGTACAGGAAAGATTTGCATTTGATGCAATCATACATACTTATCAAAAAGGTTTCATACTCATTGGCAGTGGCAGCTCATCACTATCTAACTCTCCAGCTGTTCTCATTCTACTTGATGTCTCCTCTGAATTTGATACAGTCAACCACTCCAGCCTCATAAAACGGCTCCATGATACCCTGTGTATCTCACAGTGGACACTGGACTGGCTGAACTTCTTCCTCAGTGACCTTCCATCCCAGGTTATTCTGGGCTCTTTCTCCTCCCCTAACTCTTTCTCCACCTGCAGTGTCCCACAGGGATCCAACCACTCTCCCTGGCTCTTTAACACTTTCCTTGCTCCACTGGCACACCTCATTTCCACCTTCTCCCCTAACTCCCAGTGTTTCACAGATGACACACAACTCTTCTTCAAACTTCCCTTTGATGCTTGCCTTACTTCTTCCATCATTCCTGACTACCTATCCACCAGCTAGTCCTGGCGAACCTCCAATGATCTCTGTCTCAATGGCAGCAAGACTGAGATCCTTCCTATTGGGACTCCTGTTTCCTCTTTCTTCCACTCACTCTGGCCAACTTCCATATACTCTGCCCCTTCTCCTTCATCTGAAGCAAGAAACCTTGGAGTCATCTTTGACTCCTCTCTTTCTTTCCTCCCTCACATTCAGGAACTTGCCAACTCTACCTCCTCAAAGGAATTCTCCCATTCCTCACTTTCCCCCAGAAACTCAATGTCTGTAGAGCTCTGACTGTAATCAGGCTTCGCTTATTATCTCTACATGAGCTCTGGTTCTAGTCAGGCTAGACTACTGCAATAGCTTTTCCCTTAATCTACTCTCTTCTTCTCTAAGACCCCTCCAGCTAATCCATAATAGGGCACCAAGATTTATCCTTGGCCTCAAGCCAAGAGACCGCATCTCTCCAGCCCTAAAAACTCTCCACTGGCACCCGGTTGCTGCAAGACTCAAATTCAAATCCCTCTGCATCATCCATAAGGTTGTCTGGGGCTAGGGGCCATGCTATCTCCAACTTGCCCTGACCAAATACTCTCCATCCAGATCTTTATGTTCCTTTGGCACCAAATCTCTGTATGTAAAGTGTTTCACTAAACAGAGAGATGGTGTCCGGTCTCTTTAGCCTAACAAGGGGGCGGGAGGGCAACCATTGTAGTGAAGGTGCCTACAAGAGGGGAATTAGATCTCCTAGTCTAATACCGGACTGCTTCAGTTAGCTTGTGGTGATGGTCATCTGGATTTTTAGCATATTTAATTACCGTGATGGCTCCACATTCTCTGCATGCTGGTGGTTGCCCAGACGCTGGGAAGGTAAAACAAAATACATCTTCTTAAAAACACAGAGCCCACTAGCTATGGGGCTTGTTATGGAGGGAACTCACACTGTGTAAGTTCTTTGTGAGTTTTCACTGTACCCCTTAATAGTATCGGGAATATCTCGTTATGTTGTCGTAGAGCCACAACTGGTATGGTCGACAGGTTTCGATGGTGCACTGGTGGTTTTGACCATCTTCTTCCGGATGAAATCTCTTCACAAATAAGTCAATTTGATCTTCTTGCTGGCCTCTTAATTGGGCAGCTACAGCAGGCTGCTTGGGATCCTGGAGAGGAAACACAAATAAGAGGGGTATCAGTCTACCTCATATTGCAATGTTACAAAGTGATACAGCCAAAAATTGCTCAAGATCTAGTTGCATAGCTGGCAAATGCTGAACATTAACAAATTGCTCTATACCAGTGAGGACCATGGCCACCATTATGTATGGCTTATATCTAGACACCTGGGCCCATGGGTGAGGGGGATAGGAAAACAAGGGGGCTGGCAAAGTGCGGGCCTCCATGAGAAAAAATGGTTAGATGCCACCACTTTGTGAGACACAACTTCGTCAAACACACGTGCCTACCTGGATGTATGTTTGTAATCTAGGAGGTGGCGTGTCTATTGCAGAAAAGGCAAAGGTATCGTGGTGGACTCAGTGCCTGCAGAAGAAAATCAGCATGAAGTGGGAGAAAGTACATGCCAGAGGGCAAGCTATGGCTGGATGGCCAATTAGCGTGATCAGTGGGACATACCTGTGTGGGATCCTACGAGTGATCACTGCAGCCACCTCGCAGGAAGAAAATGTGAGTTGTGATGTGAGCGGCAGCAAAAGAAAAGGCTAGCTTCCGCATACGACGCAGGAAAGGGCATGGCCTGTCAGTTAGAGCGAGCGCGAGCCATGGCCAATAGGCAGGCGCCGTGTGGGAGGTGTGTTTCGCTGGCCTTCAATCGTTGTGCTCGGCATGAGGGGCGTCTGAGCACCAAGGGCAGGGGGCGGAGCCGGTGGGTGTGGTCAGGCCCGAGAACGGCATTCGCCCAAGGCAGGGGGCGGAGCCGGTGGGTGTGGTCAAGCCCACCAGTGTGAGTTCCCTCCATACCAAGCCCCATAGCTAGTGCGCTCTGAGTTTTTAAGAAGATTTATTGTGTTTTACCTTCCCAGTGTCCGTGCAACCACTAGCATGCAGAGAATGTGGAGCCATCAGGGTAATTAAATATGCTAAAAATCCCAACGAGCCCAGTCACCACATGCTAACTGAAACTGTCTGGTCTTAGACTACGAGATCTAATTCCCCTCTCGTAGGCACCTTCACTACCGATGGTGGCCCCCCACCCTTGTTAGGCTGCTGTTTTCAAAACTGAGTGTGTGTTACAAACAACTGTATCCTTTGTAGAGAGTCAGGGACAGTCTCTTGACCTATCCCTCTTAGATAGGCGTTGCACTATCCGCTGTCTAGGGACAGGCATCCCCCCAACCCCTAGGGAAAGGGTGTTCTTCCCGAGGGCCAAAAATGCTCATCATCGTGTGTTTTCCCTTTGCGATTACCCCAAGTTGCCACAATCACTAATTTAGCCTTTAACTACAAATACACTTTTGTTCTCCGAAGGAATGGTCCTTTTGTGTACCAGTACTGTTTTTACGGTTTGGAAAGGCAGTAGTACTTCTGGCTTTTGTAGCCCAATAAACCCTGTTGTTTTTTCTGGCTGATCTCTTTACTCAGAAGGCTCCTTTCTATGGAACAGCTCCCCCTTCCTCTTCATCTTGAGCCAAATCTCTTCAAATTCTCCTAGCACTTGCCTTGGCACCCATTAGCCTATGCCACCACAGGCCTGCACTTACTTATTTATTGGCAGCTGACCACTCCCTAGCACTTCCTACACTTGGCACTTGCAGCTTCTCACTCCCTAGCACTTCCCTCTTGGCACACCTAGCACTTCCACCCACTCCCTCATCCCTTCTCTTCTTTCTGCTCTTGTGTGTTCTGAATGCTCACAAGACCAAGTATTTCCGCATCTATGCTTTATTGTTTGTATATGCGCCTTACAAATGCACAATAAATACATGGGTTTGGGTGGGACACCATCTCGCCTGACTGGCAGGTAGCACAGTCCACCATTGTGCTTTATTTGTACCAGTGACTGTGCAGCTTGCCTTTGAGCATATTTTATTTTGTTTGTAATGTGGAGCCAGATGTAGCTCACAATAATGAGAGGCCAGTGGGTAACTGGAAGTCTGGCCCCGATGCCTCTCATTATTGCACTAACATCAAAAACACGCTAACTGACATGGGGCCTCATTAGGACTGCGGCGGAAAACATTGCGCTATTAGCACCATGGTCGATGCCGGAGTCCGCCATGGCGGAATGGGGAATTACCACCCCATTCCAAGGTTGGCGCGGCAGTAATTCCTCATGCCACCATGGCCCTTCCCCATTCCCATTTTTGCCCCATAGGGCATAATGGGAATGGGGAAGGCGGTAAGCACGGTACCGCAAATTGCGGTACCGTACTTACCTCATGAGTCCATTTGCGGGCCCCTACTTTAACGGCTGGTCTAGACCTCGTAGTAAGGCGTTAAGGGTTTAACGGCAGTCAGCATGATCATGCTATGAAAAAGAGGGATGTGCCTTCCGCTCCTTCTTGCCGGCACGAGCTGATGCTGCGAGCAGGTAAGTGAAATGACTTTTGTGCATGAAATGTGTTTGTACGCATGTATGTGCATGTTTATGTTGGAGTGTTTGTTTTTATGTATGCATTCATGCAGGAACTTCTTTGAACAATGTATGAATGTGCGGGTAAATGAGAGAGTACATATTGTATTGATACATGAGAGTGTGTTTGTCTGTATGTATGAAGGGGAGCAGGCAAATGAATGTAGGTTTGGGGGCATCGCATTGTTGTTTGCTTTATCCTGAATGTAGTTATAGGTTTATACTGTTCCATGAATTTGTGTTTCTTCACTATTCAGAAGAGTATTCTGATAACAGGGTTGGTTTACTAAGTGATTTCGTAGCTGAGTGGCACTGCATGTCTGACATGGTCTACTACTCTTGAATTACTGTAAAATAATCTAAAAGTAACCTGTGGTTTTACTACCCCTGAACAGGTGTGTTCTATTCCAAATGTGTATGATCAGGTCTGACTTGCCTAGAAATAATAATAATAATAATAATAATAATAATAATAATAATAATAATAATAATAATAATAATAATAATAATAATAATAACAATAAAATAAGAAATACTGTTGGTGTTCTGAATCAGGTTTGTTGCTTTTTGGTATAATATTGCACCTTCAAGTACTGTGTTGTGTTTTTATATTGCATTTATGACTCTATGGGGCCGATTCATTGAATAATTGTGCGCCGAAATGGGTGGCGCAAGCGAGAAAAATCTAGAGTTTTTTTTCCAGGGAGCTGCACTGAAACCGCACGTGGCGCACACGGACGCACATGTCACTGAGACATCCCAAACGCTGCGCACAACGCGCAAAGCGAAAGCGCACAACGTGTAGCACACACACCAAAAAGGGGGCGGAACACAAGGAATGGGACAACGCGTGAAAATGAGAGCGTAACTGGGGAATTACTGCTGGGAAATACATGGAGCGCCCACATGCACACGAACAACACATATTCATGGAATCGAATAGGGGAAACCTGTGCACACCAAAAGACACGCACAGGTGTAAACACGTCCACAACACGAAGGCAGGTGGAATCGGCCCTGCGCAGTATAAAAGTACGCGCAAACAACAAACACGTATATACAGCTACAATGAATGTCCCATTTCTCGCAGCAGTGATCGTGGGACAACGCATGATGAGGAGAATAGCCAGGCCCCGCATCTTTTTGCCCAGGACCAGCCTTTTTGGGATGCCTGATGATGAGGTCTATGGCAGGTATAGGTTTCCACCTCATATCATCCTAGACCTGGTCACTGAGTGGGAGGATGAGCTCGCATCACCCACCTTTTGCTCCCAAGCACTGAGCCCCTTGGAAAAGGTGCTCAATGTCCTGCATTTTTTGGCCACTTGGTCATTTTAGTGGACAGCTGCCATATTTGGGGGGTGTCTCACAGCCCATGCAGTCACGTTGCCTACACCAGGTGTTGGCAATCATGACTGTGCACCCCTCAGTCCGCAGGCACATATACATACCCAGAACAACCCCAGAAAAGCAGGCCATGGTCCAGGACTTTTACAGCGTGGCACACTTCCCCAAAGTGCTTGGTGCCATAGATTGCCACCTAGGGCCACTGAGAACATCTAAAACAACCGCAAGCACTAGCATTCCATCAAGGAACAGGTTGTATGCGATGCCCATGAAATCATCACCTCTGTCTCTGCAAACTATCCTGGGTCTACCCATGACAGTTTCATATACAGAATGTCTGCCCTCAGCCGGGACCTGGAAGCTGGGAAGCATGGAGACACATGGCTCATTGGTGAGTACAAATGTCTGTGCACATGCATGCATGTCACACACAGACAAATACACAAACCCAACTAATGACAACCATCATCACCTCCCCAGGGGACAGTGCCTACCCTCTGAGCACCCACATGATGGCGCCAATACGGAATCCCACCGCACCACCCCAGGTAAGATACAACGCAGCGCATATTGCAAACAGGGGCATAGTGGAGCGCACATTCGGAGTGCTCAAGACAGGCTTCCGCTCTCTTGACCGCTCTGGCAGCAGCTACTATATGCACCCCCGTAGTGTGCAGGATCATTGTGGCAGCATGTGTCCTGCACAATGTTGCAACATGGTGGTGCGTACCTGTGGACATGGTGGTGCCCCCACATCCCCCACCACAGGCACAGGCGCTGCTCATGGGAGAGGAAAGGGTACGTGGTGAGGCAGCCCCAACCCAGCTTGTGGCCACATTTTTCACCTAACCTCCCACCCCTGTGGAGTGCTGACAAAGAGACAGTCAACTGTCACAACCTTACCACCCTGAAAATGTTTCCACGTAAGTGCTACATTGTGTGCATCCCTAGCTACTTAAAAATAACCAATCCGGTGTGACCAAAAGGAACACATGCAAGGTGCATATCACACCACCCCCTTGCAAGACAGGCCTTGAAAATCACTGGTATGTCACCCAAACCCTCCCAAACCCCACCACCCTCGTTGGCCACACCATGACATGGCATGCAACAGCAAAAGAGCAAACCAAATGCACAACACATGACAAATTAGTTACAAAGTGCCACGTGATAAATGGAAACAGGCCTGAGACAATCACACCTGACATGAAATCAGATGAAATGACTGACCAACAATCTCCCACACATACAAAGTCATACACAAATGCATGCCACCAGAGGTACCATCAAAAGAAGACAGAATGCCTGTTGGCATGCACATTGGCCAATCCAAATCTGCAAATCCCAAAACCGTGTGCTGTGTGTTTCCCCTGCAACACACCGCTCAGCACACAGCACAGTGAGCGGCCATTGTGTTGGGGATACACCATGAGCATAATATAAAAAAGGACAAGCAACTAAAATTACCCAGTGAAGCATGTACACAATCCGCAAATGGTAAGTGATCAGGCGCTGCAGGGACACAGCATGAAAGGGAAGGCAATCTGTGTGCATGTGTGGGCATGGATGGGTGGTTGTATGTGTGGTGGTGCATTGTGTAAATGTGTGTGTCAGTAGGGACATGTACTCAATATATGCATGTGAAATGAAGTGACCCTCAGTGTCCTGTACACATCACATGTGAACATTGCCCATGTGGACATCCCAGTGTGTCAAACCACAGCAATCCCCTGACACCTGAAAAGTAAACCCAACACAGGAACATCCATTGACCAGCAGAACACATCATGTGCATAGTACCCCACATTGACAATGTCAGACAGTCACCAATCACTGTAGATCAAGCGTACTGAACAACACCAAAAACATCCCCTCATTTCCTCATCACCTTGACCTTCAGAAGAACTGTCTCTGGGGTCTGTTGGCTTATTTCTTCTAGTCTACCTGGCTTCAGGATCCCCCTTCCCCTTGGTCTCCTTGTTCTTCCTTTCATGTAAATAGGGTCTAGCCCCCTCAGAGGCCACCTTGACCAGTAATAATAACAAATTGCAGAGAACTTCAAGGAGCCAAACCCCCAAACCAGGGAAAAAGACTCTAGGCACCAAAGAACCCTGGAAGAGTCTCCAGTAGATGACTTGAAGTCGTAGAATATGGCCAAGTACATGTCCAAGCTGAATGATAGAATAACTTCCAAGGTTGCACATTTGTACAATGGTTCAACAGGATGGGTAGGAATCAGTAGACACTAATCAATGAGGCTGGCACAACTGGATGGTTGAGCTGAAACCCAATCGATCCTTAGTAGCGTGAACGGAGAAAGGCAGAGACAGCACAAGTCTGGAAAGGCAGAGTGAATGTGAGATTGCCGGAAACAGCTGACAGCAAGTTAAGAGCCAGAACAGTTGAATAGCTTTGGTAAAAGGCCAAAGTCAACATAAAGGTATGGATGGAAAAGATGAAAGATAGGAGGAGCGAGAGAGATGCTGTGGTACAGAAGTGTACCGAGGCAAACTGAGGCAGCGTACGAGTACGTGGAAACAACTGCCCGAGAGATGGGTGGACATATCTGCAACAAGGACAGTAGGAGGACGAAAAAGAAGGGACCAAAGGCACCAGAGTGTTACTAACGAGTAAAAGAGCCATAGTCCAGTAGGAAAACTGTGCCGTCACACAGCAGCGAAGTCCAAGCGGGAAGACAGATACAACGTGCCATCCAAACGGAATGGAGCAGAGAAGTAGTCTAGGCGGATATCTCAGGTGAGGACTGGACCATGAGTTGTGGTTCTTGGGTCACATTCCTAATGCTTCCACCTTTGCCACAATTCCAAGGGGCTGAACCTAACACATACCAATTTGACATTGTCACCACCTGGCCCCTCCCACCATCAGTGTGCTTTGACAGCTAAAGGGTGCATGCTACCGTCTACAGCATGAAGTGCATCAAGCATGTATACAGGCAAGAAATGATACAACATCACAATCAACTTCAATAAATGCAAAGTTCAAAAATGTACTCACCAAAATTGATTGTAGACATGCTGTGGAGAAAACATCCATAATCCCCACTAGGGGTGTAAACACAAGTAGTACAGCAGCAGACTGGCCACAGATATGACGAAAGTCCAATGCCCGTGTTTAAATTGTTGTCACACCGAACCATCCTTGCAAGCCCATGGAAAGGTGAAGCAGGAGTGGCATATGTGTCTGGACCCCAAGCCACAAACACATGCACGAGACACGCTTGTATGGGCCCAGCTGGAACAGACAGTGGATGCTTTGAAAAGCCACAAAGCACCACACCGTCGTATGAATGCACAATAGACAAACAAAATTATTTTAAAAAAAGAAAAATGGCCACATACGACCCGGGGGATGGGGAGGCACCCAGGAGAGGGGAGATACAGGGTGCACCTCAACACCCACATGGGATGATGAGATAAAAAAAAAAAAACTCCATGGGCTCAAAGCCTGCATGGCCCGACCTGTGTGGAAGATAAGTCGTCGCCCGAGTCACCCTCTGGATGGAAATCAGAAGGTGGACATGGCACAGTTGCCTGACCATGCCTATGCACAGCTTGCCTCTCGATGGCAGCAGGCATGTGGGTCTGGTAAACCCGGTGCTGTGTGGCGATGGCACGTAGGTCAGTATACAGCACCTCACATGAAACGCGTGCTTCCTCTTGCAAGGTAGCATGCGTAACACGGAGTTCTGCCTGCATGGCATCACATGACATCTAGAGCACCTCCCGGCATGCATGTAGCTTAGTCGAGATGGTGTTCTAAAGCTGCTCCAACCTCTCCTCTGACCTCTTCCTCTGGGAAATGTTGAGCACACCCAGAGTAGATCTGAGGGATTGATGGTCATCCATCAGGGCCTCCCTGTGTGCCTCTGCGTGATCAGCAAGTTCTTGGCACAGAGACACCATTTCAGCCCAGCGTGCCCTGTCTGAGGCCACCATGCCCATCTTGAGTGAGCAGCCTGTGGACTGCGCTGCCTGCTGCTGGAGCTCCACCTGCCTAGCAGGGGGAGCATGGATTGGGCCACACATTCCATGCCTTGAGAGATCTTATCAATAGGTGCCCCCTGTTGCTGTGAACTGGCATACATGGATTGCTCCCACTCAGTATTCCCGGCGGTGCTCGGCCACCGCATTGCCGGACATGACACCTGCGGGACCCAAGGAGCCGTGGTCCTTACTGGATTGGCACCGCCTGTGGCTGCAGGACTACCTCCCTCCATTGACATGATGCCCAGGCACATCAGCAACTGGTGTGGAGTGTGACTGTGCGAACAGAACCACCACAGGTGGACGTTCCAACACTGTCTGGCCCTCAGTGAAGGTGTCGCGGACAGAAGATGGACCACATCAGGATAACTCACGGGCGACAAATGGATTTGATGCGCACCCACCTCAATATTGTGCTCAGAGTGATCATCAGAGCTTGACTGATTGCCAGCCCTGGATGGTCTGGAGCACAAGTGGGTTCTCGTGGTCTACCACCCCATGACCCCCACTTGTGGTGAGTTGCTGATGTAATAGCAACCCTGTGTCTAGAATGACATTACCATCCTCTGGCTCCATTGCGTCATCACCTGTAAAGTGAAAAGAAAATGAGTACACATGTCAGAAGCACATAACCCACACACACATAGATATCACATCAACAGCCAACTCATGAAGCAGACATGTCACACACCACTGAAATTCTGGCATGCATCCAGTTGCATTGATATACAATGGCATCCCGAAAGCAGAAATGGATGCGTGTGAATTGCAAAGCCTACACATGTACTGAATGTAGTATATCACCTGCATCACACACCACTTCTGGCAGGCACATATCACAGGCAGAAATGACAGATGGCAACAAAGAGATGGCACGTAGCATAAGCATGTCTTAACAGCCAAATGGCCACAGTGCAAGTTAATGAAAACACACCATGACACAAGTAATATGCATGTTCACATGCATCACTAAATCATCTTCACCAATATAGCTTCATCCATCTGCAGTTTGGCCTGTACTGGGCGTCATGGGCCCTGAAGACATAGTGAATGTCCAGAGCAAAGCGAGGGCCTGCAACGAGGCATGAGGGACCATAACACCCAGTACGGTCCGAGCTGCCGGTCCATGAAGCCTCCAGAACACCTCTCAGGGCCTGATTCAGCACATTGTGCATTGAATGTGCCAAAAAACATTATTCAGTGTGGCAAATCACCACGCCCAGGCTCCTCCACATTTGCTAAGTGGGCCTGGCCATACATGTACTGCACAACAGTGCACCTTCAGGATTGTACCAGTTGAACATAACGGGCGTAATGCTGAAATCTCAGCAGCATTTACGTTAAATAACAACATATTAGTCATTCAACAAAAATGCAGCTGAGAACACATGTGTAAATAAAAACTTTCACGCGCACCTAAGAAAATAGCTGCAATGTTGCATTACACAACGTTGAAGCTGCTTGCATATGTATATGTGAAAGTGTTCAAATACACCCGTGTTCATATACACCCGTATGGTGTATATGAACAGCATCCTATACAGCAAAGCAAGCAGCTTCAACGCTGCTTGCTTTGATGTATGTGAAAGTGTACACGTACACACGTGCAGGCAGCTCAACAGTAATAACAACCCGATTGGCAGCCTATAATCAATCTGCAGCCTATAACAGTTGGTACAGCCCCCAGAATGACCAATCAACTTTGCTAAACACCCGCTAGGGTGTTCCAATGCAGAGTACATGTGTCACAGGATGCACCTGTGCCCGTGTGTATCATAACAGTGAAGAGATAACAATCTGAACAAACATGCCAGGCCACTTTGACATTGCAGCAGTGAGTAGGCATGTAGAACGGTGTAATATGGCTCAGAAGTGGGTGGGTGCAGTGCAGAACATGTATACGTTACCAACTATCTACATTAACAAGTACGTTATTATGTCAATTACTAATCATGAAGGCAGTGTAAGGGCAAGTTCAGCCATCATGTGCAATGTTCATGCACTGGGTATCATGGCTACAGGCCACCCCCCCATAAGTGAAAATGCAGGGAGGCCTTGCATGTCAATGCAAGGCAGACCAGAGAACTGTGTATTGGCAGCCAGTGTTGGCTAGCGTCAATTGCATCATCTCAGTCAACTGACACCACAGCAGATGAGAATGGGACAGTGAGCAGGACACATGACGAACCCTCAGTAGTACACCCATGTGTGCAGAAGGTACTACACCAGTTGAACAGAGTCAGGGTGTCTGCAACAGGGGGAGGCCTTTGCCCCACACAGACAATGACACCCTAAACATGTGCGTGATGCAGGACTGAGCCAGAGTGAGCATGGAATGGATGACCAAATGCCATGATCCATATGTAATCCTGGACACGTACTACAATGATCATCCTGCCAAGGGCACATAGGGGCATGCATGGAATGCACATGGGAGCATGAATGGGCACTCATGTCCCCGAGGAGCATCTGCCATCTGCACAGTCTGAGTGAGAAACCCTGCATCAAGGACAAAGGATGTACCCCACATTATGTGTCTGGACGGTTCGCAGGGGGAAATGTGCATGTACACAGGAGTGTGGAACAGGCCATTGCAGTAGTCCAACATGTTCCCCACCAGTGGTATGGTTAAACTGAGGTGCAGGGGGGCAGAGGGGCAAGGAAGCATGCCCATCTGGAGAACCTGCATGCAGGCTGAACACTCATGCACGTCAGTCATGCGGTGACATAGTCCGAGTGCTGAGTGGAAAGACATCACAGGCTACATGCAGACAGGCCAGTGAGCTGGAACATAGAACGGAGGGGCATCTGGGTGACTAGCATGTGAGTAGGATACATGTGTGGTGATGAGGACAGTCCCCATCTGCTTCACATGTCCAGCATGCATCACAACAGGCACGCATTAGTGAAGCATTGCATGACTCGCACATGAGAACCATGTACACATAGCATGTAGTGGCAGTCAAGCACAACCTATCACACAAGCAAACCACACATGGGCTGGAAAAACACGCAAAAACACTCACCGGATGGGGCATCATAATCCTGCATCCCTCCCATTCCTTCGGCCAATTCTGCCGGGATGAACTTTGCAACGATCACCTCATGCAGAGTGAGTTCTATTCCTCAGGTGGTGGTCTAATGCCAGTCACCCGAGTCATGGCATAATTGGAGGCACGCTTTTGCTTAGCACAGCATTGGAGGTCATCCCAACGCTTTTTGCAGTCCTGAGCTGTGCGCACCTCATGTCCGAATGCACTAACACCATCCGCAACATGCTTCCAGTGGTCCCAACACTGGGCAGGCATAGTGGGCAATTTGGGCCCACTAGCATATCAGGCTCGTGTTCCGAGATGTAGCCCACAAGGAAGTCCAGTTCCTGCTTGCCAAAAAGCTTCATCTTTGACGTGCCGGAGGCCGGAGCCTTGTCTGGTGTCCCAACCTCTAGCGCAGGTGCAACCTGCCTCCTCTTGGGCAGTGGTATAGACCCTGACAGGCAAATGCCATCCTGATCAGTAGGGGCAGTGGCGCTAGTGGACTGCACCAAGGGAGTGGCAGGTGGAACTAGGACAGAAGCCCTGACTTCCGTCAGTGGCTGCTGGGTACTCTTGACTGGACCCAGCGCAGCAACAGCCGCTGTGCCAATGTCTCTGACTGAGACTGTCCTGGCTGGCAGACTCACAGCCGAGGTGGTGTTGGCTGCATCTGCCCATGCAGTTGCCAACACCCGGCTGCTCGGGGCAGCAGATGACAACGCTGCCCCAGGGACATGTGCATCGGTCAGAGCATACCTGCGCACACATTGCTCGTGCCTCCTCACCACCTGGAATTCATCCTGGGAGTCCTCAGGTGCCAACGCATCATGTGCTGGCCGACCCTGAGCCAGGGTGGTGGTCGCCAGAGCTGCACCTGCAGCTACCACTACTGTTGGGCCTGTGGCAGTAGATGAAACTGACTGCCGGGTCACATGGGCGCCAGTGTCAGATGCAAGAGCTGCATCTCCCAGAGGGGTGGTGGTGGCATGACTGCACCAACACGTGGTAGAACATCCTACTGAAGTGGTGCACCCCTGCCTCTTCCCCCTCTGCAGCCACCCTGGCCACCCTGGACTCCCCCTACTCCCTGGTCACCCTGGCCATGTCCCTGACCACACCCACCACGTGGAGGATGCCCAACTGAGCCGCCCCTCACCTTTCATGGTCTCCCAACCATGGCACGGATGTACTAGTGCCAATGGGAGGTGTGCACAACAATTGTCCTGGGCAATTGGGGTGAAGGGGATGGGGTATTAGATGTAAACAGCACCCTTGAGCGCCTGCAAGGCTGTATGTGACCCCGGTGAGAAAATGATGGGTCATGCAATGCTCAGGAACCCCAAATCTGCTTTAAAAGCGCACACGCAACCCCGGTAGCACACGTGTGTGGAATTAACCTTCCGCAGTACGCAGTGGCACCCAGGGACACAAAAAACACGTACACGTGGGAGACACAGGCTACTATGAGCTCCAAAATGGGTATGCGACACACAATGGGACCTGTAGTGGGAAAAATAGCGTGCGCGACTCACTGTCTGACTAGCGTGGGAAAGAAAAACACGCATCAGCAATACCCCTGCCAAAAGAAGGGGCACATCCTCGATCCACTGTGAATTGATGGCACGTGAAACAACAAGAAGTAGCAACAAACGTGTCAGTCTCCACGAAAAGCACATACAGCAAACTGCTGGCCCACACTCACCTTTAACCTGTGCCGAGGGAAACGCCTGCGCGCGTCATGTCACTTACGCGCTTAGGCCCTTTCCTCGAATTACATGGTGACGTGCTGTTTTTTCACGTGCGGATTCACTCTGCATCAAGCTGGCCACGCGACAACACACGAAAGACCATGCTCCTACCCAAAATGCCATTTTCCTGCCCTACAGAGCCCAAGCAGCCTCCCACAAGTCATCTGCTGCTGCCTGCCTGCCTGCTGGCCACGTGCCCTGCTATTTGGTGCCTGCACATCAGCCATCTGCAGGGTTCCAGTGGCTGTGACCACCCTTTCTGGAACAGAAGACTCCCGACTGCTGTTCCATCACTCCACAGCCCAGTACCAGGACCCAGTTGCCCACCCACACCTGCCTCAGGGGTTGACATGTCGGGGCAAACACCATCTGAGACCACTGGCAACCCCCAGCCAGAGAGCTGCTCAGCCACAGAAGTTGGCATCCTGGTGGAGCAAGTCCTGGGGCATTATGATGCCCTCTTCAGACGACCGTGCGCTGACAAGGATTGATGGAAGAGGATCTGGTTGGACATTGTGGTTGCCATCAATGCAGAGGGGGTAGCAACCCGCAACTTCAAACACATCCAGAAGCTCTGGGAGGACTTCAGATCCAGGACCCTCTGGAAGGCCCGGGGCCTCTTGCATGCAGGGGATGCAGGGGGCGCCGGGTCCAACTTTCCATCAACCAGATGAGGGTCCTGGGATGCATCAAACCAGTGCTTCACCACCAGGTTCTGGAGAGGCAGACCCGTATGGAGTCGAGCGTTGAGTGTCTGGGCTATCACATTCCACACAGTGCATGTTAAGGTGTGGCAGGAGTGTGCAGCTTGGACATATGTCTGACATGGCCCATGTATGGATGTGTGTGTGTGTGTGTGTGTGTGCAGGGACATGCCCATGCTGCATGTGAGTGCAGTCATATGTGATGCACATCAATGATGTATGTGTTCCAATGCATGATGCCCAACTGCATGTGGAGATACACACAGGTTAGCATTTCTGTTTATGTACTATGCCATGGTTGGGGTGTGACACATGGATGCTGGTTCCACCTTCATGTACGTGCATGGCGCACATGTGCGTGTGTGTGTTTGACATGTGTGCAACTGTAATACGCCATGGATGCATGTGACCTGGACATGTGGGTACCTGATTGGCAGATGTGACTTAGTTGCCGATGATTGGACTGTGACAGGTGGTGGAGATGTACAGATGCATGTTTGTTTGGTGGCGTGTGTGCATGTGATCGGCTGCGCAAACAACAACTGGCCTTCCTCTCCCTGCGGACGTGGCAATCCATGACTGGATTGAGCCTGTCCTAGCTGGTGTGGCGTTGCGCCAATGTGGTATTCGGGATGACGTGCAGGGTTCTCGTCAGGACAATGCACATCATTTCGAATACCTGTTTGGGAGCATCGCACAACTAAGACAGGTCGCCGGCACTAGGATCCTCCGTGTGCTGGATCTTCTTGTGACCCCCTCCTCAACTGAACCCCCTATGCGCCAGTCGTCCTCCGTGCCATCTTCCCAGCCACATATCACCTGGGCCCCCTGTGGAGCTGCCCCTGAGCCAGCGGCCAGGCTGGTAGAGGACACATCCCTGCCAGTCGGGAGTCGGAGGTCCAGCAGGGGTGGCCACCCCACCAACTTGACCCCAGCAAATGGAGGACGTGCAGGCATCAACAAGCAGGGTACGTGAACGGTGGCACCAGAGGATTCCATCAGCCTGGATGCCGTTGTAGTGCCAGAGGCAGTTGTATTGGAGGCAGCAGCAGGCTTAGCGTGGGAGCCATCATGGCTCGGGACCATCAACATCCCGGGGGCAGGCATCGGCCAGCGGGCAGGAGGACCCAGGATTGGGAGTGTCTTCCGTGTGGCAGCGGTTGGGCCAGCAAATAGATGCAGAGCAGTGGCGGGTGGAGAGGGCACGTCTCACAATGGTCAGAGCGAAGAACTCCATGCACCGGGATTTGAGGCGGGCTGAGTGCCTCGAGGCAACTCAGAGGGAGTTGGAGGATGCCATGGCTGCATCCCTGCGAGACCTCGAGGCCAGGGAACAGGCCCACCTTCGGAACATCGACATGGAGTTTGATGATGCCCTAGCTCGGGACATCATAAAGTGAGCCATCGGAGTTTCATTTCATGTTTTTATGATTTGGAGTCCATGGACTTTGCTCCACTTTGTGTATATAGTTGTGTTATAGATAGGGTTTTTGTAGGTTTCATTTTGTTTTGGGATCATGGACCCTTCAGACTTTCATTTTAAATATTTCTGGACATGTACATACTTTCTTTTTTACGTCATCCCATGGTGTAATGGTTTTTTATGCTTTTCAATTTTGGATTTATTTCTATGGATTTTAGGGATGGACCACTTTTCATTTTTCATGTCTTGGATTTTTATTTTTCCTTGGATTTTACTTTCTTTATCATATTGCATTCCTTATTTCTTCATTTGCATGTGTGGTTTTCATTTTGTAATTTTGTTTTATTTTCAATACATTTCATTAATCTTCATTATTGGTGTGGTCTGCTCTCATTGGTTTTGTGCATGTCTCTATGAGCATTGGCTCAGTCATGTGTTGACACTGTGTGGCTCTGTAGGACATTTATTCATGGGCATGCTGGTTCTTTTCAGACTCTCATTGCATGGGTAATTTACTAGGTAGTGGGTGCAGTGGATGGTTGCGTGTTTGTACTGAGGTCTGGGGGGTGGGATTTGGGTTGGTATTAGGGCCATGGGTCTGTATTGTTATGATGTGGTGTTTGGGGGGACATGAGTCAGGGCCTGCTGGCAGGTGCCCGTCACTGGTGGGGGGGACATGAGTCGAGGTGGAGGGACATGAGTCGGGGTGAAGGGACATGAGTCGGGGCCTGCTGGCAGGTTGCCATCAATGGGGGTGGGGTGGAGGGACATGTGTTGGGGCCTGCTGGCAGGTTGCCATCAATGGGGGTGGGGTGAAGGGTCATGTGTAGGGGCCTGCTGGCAGGTGCCCTTCACTGGTGGGAGGGACATGAGTCGGGGTGGGGGGACATGAGTCGGGGCCTGCTGGCAGGTGCCCGTCACTGGTGGGGGGGACTTGTGTTGGGGCTCACAAGTGCATGGTGCCATGTGGGCTGTCTGCAGGACATGGTTAGGGCTTGCAGGGTTCCCCCCTGTAGTGTGGGCTGCCTGCGAGGCATGGTAAGGGTGGATGGGCTTCCTGCAGGGGATGGTCAGGGGTGATGGGCTGACTGTCGGGCATGGTCAGGGGTCTAGGGGGGCCCCTGTGGTGTGGCCTGCCTACAGGGCATGGTCAGGGTGGATGGGCTGCCTGTGGGGCAGGACCAGGGGTGTAGGGGGGGTTGTGGTGTGGGCTGCCTGTGGGGCATGGGAGTGGGAGGGCACAACCAGGAGGGCACACATTGCCAAATCATGTGTAATTCTCATTCGTGTACCCGGAATACACGTACCCCCATCCCGCCAGCGAAATCACGTGTAAAGTGCACTCACGTACCCCGGAATACACATACCCTGCTCCTGCCAGTGAAATCACATGTAAAGCGCATTCGCATACGCTGTAATACATGTACCCCACTCCTGCCAGCGAAATCATGTGTAAAGCGCACTCGCGTACCCCACAATACATGTACCCTGCTTGCGCCGGTGAAATCATGTGTAATACTCACTCGCGTACCCCGGAATACACGTACCCCGCTCCCGCCAGCAAAATCACATGTAAAGCGCACTCGCGTACCCCGGAATAAACATACCCTGCTTGCGCCATCAAAATCGCGTGTAATTCTCACTCATGTACCCCGGAATACACGTACCCCGCTCCCGCCAGCGAAATCACGTGTAAAGCACACTTGCGTACCCCGGAATACACGTACCCCGCTCCCGCCAGTGAAATCATGTGGAAAGCTCATTCGCATACCCCCAGATTCATGCCGCAGTGTGGTGAGGAGCCACATGCACCCCCTGCAGCAAGCCCATACCACAGGGGTCCATCCTACACCCCTGTCCATGACCCGCAGGCAGCCCTCACCACAGGGGATCACCCTACACCCCTGTCCATGACCCGCAGGCAGCCCTCACCACAGAGGACCAGCTTACACCCCTGTCCATAACCCGCAGGCAGCCCATCACCCCTGGACATGCCCTGCAGGCAGCCCATCCACCCAGACCATGCCCCACAGCCAGCCCATTGTTAGGCAGAATCCTGTGCAGTGCCCTTAGGGACCACTACACACAATTAAGACTACAAGTGGCAATACAAGTTTTACCTGTGGTACAAACCTGTACTACTATGTTAAAGTGGTAGCAGAAGCGGAGCAGCCAGGCTTATCTCAAGAGTATATGAGCAGTAGCAGAGATTACACAAAGGGACCACAATTACTGTGAACAAAAGACGTTACCGGGAATACACTTGCAATCACTTTTTGACAGTAATGACAGTTCGCTCTTACTAAAGAAACGCGTATCCGCGGCAAGAAATGTTACTGGGGCAAAAACACACTTAGCACCTGAGATACCCAGAGAGAGTTGGGGGCAAAAATCATAGGCAATACTTTTGTCAAGGCAGACAGAATCAGAGAACACTCTTAGACAGAAATTCAAAAGTCAATAGGCCGGAGACAGTGTCAAGTGGAACCGGTTCCTGTTGTCGAGGATCACACAGTCAGATAGTTCATGATTCGGCGGAACCAGGAGTACTTAGATATTGTCAACAGAGGAAGCAAAAGTTATAAGAAGGAGGGAAGACAAGGGCAAGCCTTGGAGATGAAGAAAAAGGAATTCACCCAAATTCCTCGAGCAGAACACAGTCCCTTATTCAAGGGAGAATGTGGTGCCACTGCAGTTGTTCCTGGTAGTTTCCTGCAGACCCTCGGTTCCTGTAGCTTCGATCCGAAGGAGGACGTCTGGAGGGGTCTGCACCACACAGGGCTGAAGCTGGCAGCAGCGACGGTGAATAAAAGGTGCCCTCCTTAAAAACAGGAGAGGCTCTTCAGATGGCTATCCGGACAACTACAGCAGTGTGCAGTGATTTCGACCATGAAGAGGATCCTCTGGCTGTAGAAGATGAGCTGGTTATCCCCACCAAGTTCAAGGGAAGAAGATTCCGGACTGGATCTTCTCTGGTCGTGGAAGGGTAGATAGCTCAGGACTGCAGCCAGGCTTCACCGGGATGGGATAGTTGCAGCAGTTGACTTCTTCTCCGCTTCTCTTCGGTTCCTTGTAGTTCCAGTGGCGACTCTGTCTTCTAGACCAAGAGACCTGCATTTTATGCGAAAATCCCCCATTCACACAGCCTGGCTGTCAATAACGCAGCAGGGGGGTTGTCCGGCCCGGACAACCACCACAGCCAATCATGGCAAAGTGTGACTTGGGTTTCCTAGGATACCCTGTGCAGGGGGTGACTACACTCCTCCCTCACATTCAGCCCACCTAGACACCCAGGCACCTAGAGGAGGGCTTCTGGGCAGAAGCCCGCCAAAAGGTAGTGAACAAAGGAGGCAAACCTGGTTTGCCGCGCAAAGTGAAACGCAAGAAGGACTTTAACAAAAAGAAATGGCGAATAAACCCAACCGGAGCCAAAAGAAAAAGCATTTGGTCAAGCGGGTTTAAGTTTGAGACTAATATAATAGCCTAAAACAATACCACGTTTATATAGTATAACCGCGGTAAAAAAGTTAGGATAGATACCACTGCCACTAGCCAAGTCTAAATGTTAAAAGAGCGAAACAATGCCCTAGGAGGTACAGATAACAAGGGCTAACAATTAACCCTTTCCAGTACTCCATGTAAGATGGCGTGTACCGGATCTGTGGTTAAATGACTAAGTAAAGTTAATTGCAACTTTACCCTTTTCTGGGGGACAGTAGTCAGCCTCATAATGGAGTCGGTGGGAAGTCTAAAAGACAACCCTGTGTCACTGCACTGAAGGTGCTGTGTAACACACAAAAGGAGGGGGCTACTGAAGTGGTGTACTCCAGAGTCCACAATCACAAAAACAGTTGAAATACACATGGCAAAACACAGGTAAGAGTGGAAAGAAAGGGGTACACTCTTACCAAGTGGAAAAATAAACTCCAGAGATCCAGCAAAGCTGCTGGGGGACTCACTAGATAAGGGAGATTAGCCATTGAATGAGAATTCTCCCTAACACCCATCCACCCTCCACATGCCCCGCAGGCAGCCCATCCACCCGGTCCATGCTCTGCAGCCAGCCCATAACCCCTGGACATGCCCCACAGGCAGCCCATCACCCCTGGACATGCCCCACAGGCAGCTCATCACCCCTCAACGTGCCTTGCAGGCAGCCCATCCACCCAGACCATGCCCCGCAGGCAGACCATCCACCCTCCCCATGCGCCTGTATTGCTCTCCCCAAAAGTGCACGGAACAACCATAAATCATCAATGCAATTATAGAGCAAATACTTTAAACGTAGACAGACACAATAACTCACAGCCTCGCACTCTTAGAAGATAATCAGCTCTTATACGGCTATTTATTCAAATCTTAAAAATACATAGAAATAACTCACAAAAATAATATGGATATAGATCACAGAAGAAGTAAAGCAGTCAGAAGGAAATACATCACCATGAGCGTAACAGGATTCCTCATCTCGTCCAGAAGTGGCTGGAAGACCCCGGGAACAGCCAGGCCGAGAGCACCACAGCTCACAGGAGGGCCGGACGTAAGCGTCCTTCTACGGCTGAAGTCTCACCTGACCACCGCCGGGCTTCCGCATATATACACACTCCACAAAGGGGAGTCAATTCTTGAACCTTCTGGAAATTGCACTTGCGCAGTTGAGGAACAGCCGTCGGTTGCCAGCTGGGTCAATCGAGAGCTCCCCCCAAGATGCGCAGTGCCTCCCTTCTCTAAAAACACGCTCCACGGAGAACAGTAGCAAACCATAACAAAGTTAGCTTTACCAGCAGAAATGTCCTTGACCGCATACCAGGTTTGGAAAGCATGTTTTTCTCAGCACTGTGAATCTAACACTCAGCAAAATGTGTGCAGCTTTTCACTGCGGCATGAAGTAAATATCCATCAAGGCTCCGAGCGCTCCCAGAATGCATTGCGCACCAGCGCCATTTTAGATCAAGCATAACAGCGCGAAGGCAGCCCATCCACCATGACGATGCCCTGCAGGCAGCCCACCCACCCTGACCATGCCCCGCAGCCAGCCCACACCACAGGAGGGACTTTTTCCACACTATTTGCCTGGCGCGAGTGGGGTACGCGTATTCTGAGGGGTGCGTGAGGGGTTTTACACGCAATTGGGCTGGCGCGAGCGGGGTACAGGAGTTTACAGGCGATTGGGTTGGCGCAAGCGGGGTGCGCATATTCTGAAGGGTGCGCGGGGAGTTTTACACGACATTGGCCTGGCGCGAGCAGGGTTCAGGAGTTTACACGTGATTGGGCTGGCGCGAGCGGGGTACGCTTATTCCGAGGGGTGCGCGGGGAGTTTTACATGCGATTGGGCTGGCTAGAGCATGGTATGTGTTTTCCGTGGGGTGCGCAAGGAGTTTTACACATGATTGAGTTGTAGCGTGAGGGCTGAGTGGTGTTTTTAGTGCAATTTCGTTGTTGGGGGGCTTTATTCTGGTCCACTGGCTTTTGTGCCATGTAGGGGATTTGTGCAGATGTTTTTGGTGCACAGGGTGGGGTTAGGGGTGTAACTGGCACTGCTGCAGGATCCGAGGGGTGCGCCAGGAGTTTTACACATTTTCCGAGGGGTGCACGAGGAGTTTTACACGTGATTGGGTTGTCGCGTGAGGGCTGAGTGGCGTTTTTTGCGCGATTTTGTTTTTGGGGGCTGTATGCTGGTCCACTGGCCTTTGCGCCATATAGGGGATTTGTGCGGATGTTTTTGGTGCACAGGGCGAGGTAGGGGGTGTATCTGGTCCTGCTGCAGGGTCACTGTGCCACGCTGCACCACGGCTGGTTATGGATGTTTAAATCCATGAATACGTGGTGCGTCAAAATGGGTTTTTGACGTGGCTGGCACTTTCCATGAATTACCCCCCTATGTACTAACCCAACAAGATTACCATGGCCTATTTGTATTTATAAAAAAACCTTTATTATTTTATACGGTATGAACATACACGCCAGGAACAAAGCCAAAGAAAGAACCACTCCCTACAATACCACTCTCTAATGAATACCCTGGAAACAGGAACCCCTGCTACAGACGAGGGAGCATTAACCAATACTTCACCACACTGCAACCACAAACTGTAAAATCATAGCCATGCACAACAGCATATGGGAATTGAACCAACCCATAAATAGCACCAAAGCTCAGCGAACCTGCGCAAACTGAACTCAAGCTGTCAACAGGACATCGCAACTCTCATTCTACCTATTCCCGCCATACCTTACTAACGCCCCTCCCCCATGCACCTTTCACACTCTCCTTTCAGTGCCACCAGAGTGGCAGGCGACCAATCCGGTGCTGATAGTGCACGGTACAAGGGCCCTTTGACATTAACATTAATGGGCCTGTTTTTTATTGTGTTGATAGTATTAATTGTTCAACGACAAGGAACTGTTTTTCACTGGCATTTGTTAAGTGTGTAATACATATTTCTTCCTACTGCTTACTGCTAGCAGCAGTGGTGTCTTGTGAATGTATTTTTTGTAGGGGCATAAATATTACCCACAAATGTGTGTGGTGGTCAGAGAATCACGAGGGAGCCTCAACCAAGGATAGGTGTTTCAGGGAGGCTCCCCCGAGACATTTTCTATTAAATAATGGGTTAAAGCAGTGCATTGTTCAGCACAGATTTTTTGAAAAGCCAAACAAGTTGCACTTTGTTTTGTATAATACATGAACATATCCCATAGAGTACACTCCTTTTGGTTGTGCCCTATAATGACAGCATTGGCAGTGTAAGAAGTCTATACTGGTTGTGTGAATATATGTCACTATTTGGCTTTGGCCTTAATACAAGTGATGCCACTGTAATAAGATGGTGTTACAGGCTGTGTCAATAGATGCAAATATTGCAACCTAACTCATATATATTGGCTTTACACATAATGCCAATGTCAACACAAATGCAAATTAGAAGCCAAGTACACTGACGCTGTGCCATGCAATAGAGAACAACACTGTTGGATTTTTTGTCTTTTAAAACATACATCGCACATTTCGAGGCACCTGTGTTAATTTTGGGAAAACGGGTATCTGCCAACTAGCGTGGCTGCATTATTTGAAATGGGTGCATTTTATTAAAGCATCCCCACTGCTTAGCAGAGTGGCCTTCTATTAAGGTTGGAAGCAACGTTGAAGGGCCCTGCTAGTGACAGTACAACCTCCCCCTCATTCAGTTCTCAGATAGCTTGAAGGGCCCTGCTAGTGACAGTACAACCTCCCCCTCATTCAGTTCTCAGATAGCTTGACTGGCCGAGGCATTTATTTGTTGTGTTATAAACTGAAGGTAAAACTGAACAAAGAAATGTTGTATCCACAAGCATGATACTATGAAAAGAGAAATGTTCACAGAGGAATCACATTTGCAGCATTATCTTCCCTAAAATACTTTCAATTCCCAATCAGAACTTAGACATGCTCAGCACCAGGCAGCTCCAGCTGCATTCGTGGCTATCCCGACTTCTCATGACCTGGCAGCGTCGGCAGCTTTCGTGGTGGCCCAGACCACACACACTATCATACACCAATCATGACCCTGGTATCCCAAATGCACCACTGGCTGAATCACAGACATATAGGTTAGCTTCATTTTTACCTTTGCATTGAATGCCTATCAACCCATGGGAATCCCCATTGCAGGATATAATAGTGTAGTGTAGTCACCAAGACAAGGGGGTTATTTTAGTCTGACTTCCTGAAGCAGAAAGATTTCATGACTACACCAAACATCTTGATTCCGCTCTCTAAAACGTCCAGGAACAAATTGTGCCTGTTATTATCTATGACCTTGATGCTCTATTAAACATTTCTGAGGGCTGGTTATCAGACATATATATATAGGGAGCTCTTGGGCATTCTCTTTTGGTACTACTCAGACAGAAGCTGATCAGGCGAATTGGATTAGAATTAGGCCTCATGTCTCTTTTCACAGTAGTAAGAATTAAGTGCTTTGGCTCACAATGAATGACGCAGAGGACTTTACCCTACTGCTTCCCTGTCGTGACCTGATGACATCTTAGAAGGATATGGAATGAAATACTTTTGCCGAATCGATGGATGCATCCTTTAAATCAATAGAGGCATGGGTTGATGGGACACAGACATAGCCAATCCTAATGCGTTATGCTAACAACACATATTTTATAAAGGACTGTGACGAGAACGCTACACAGCTGTGGGACATAGTCCTAGCTAAAACATTTATAAAATGTCTAATGAATTGTATACAAGTGTAAAAATGCATTGAGAAGTTTCCAAACCAATGTAATAGAAGACTCTTTATGTTCTTTAGAATATATCAGCTGAGTACCTTACAAGTGTAGGGACCAGAGCGTGGAATTCCTCATAGTGATACAACCTTTCTCATATGTAAGTTTAATACACTCAAAAGATTTTTAAAAAAAACTTTACATTGACTGTGAATTGCTTGGGGTAGAAACATTATGGGTCCTTTGCTCGCTTTAGTCATATGCCATTGCTTTTTAACATGAAAATGTTGTGGTATTTACTGAGATTGGGCCTTCAATTGTCTCTCAGCTTGGCAGTAGTGAGATACTGGTTGTTTGTAGATATCACTTGTGTGACGGTCTGTCGTATTTATCTTTTAAATAGCAGATGTGTTATTCAATGTGAATTTTAATGTGTACATTGATGTTGTGGTGTGATCATTTTATATGAGGTTTACTTACTTCACCTTTGTTCTGAACTATTACAATGAAAAGCGCAAAAGACTTATTTTCTGCTAATACAAGGAAGGAAGGAAGGAAGGAAGGAAGGAAGGAAAGAAAGAAAGAAAGAAAGAAAGAAAGAAAGAAAGAAAGAAAGAAAGAAAGAAAGAAAGAAAGAAAGAAAGAAAGAAAGAAAGAAAGAAAGAAAGAAAGAAAGAAAGAAAGAAAGAAAGAGGAGGCAAAGAAATTCCTAGTGTACTGGTTAACATGGGCTTCTGCGCTCAGAGAGGGTTCAAGATAGGTGCCAAATGTTTTTACTTTATCTAGTACTAGGATGCTACAGTTCTGGATTTTGAAACTCAGGTAGTTGGAATTAAATTTGGTTTTGGCCTGTAGAGACCCAAAAATGAATAGTACTGTTTGGCCTCTATTGAGACACATTCAGTTATTCGTCATCCATAACTCCATTATTCTGTTTGTGGTCTCCACTGATCTCCAAGACTAGCTGTGTGTCGTTGGCGTAGTGTAAGGGGATTCAATTCAACACTACAGCTAAGTCAACGCCTAGTCTATAATACTGAATGAAAACCCTTATTGATATATCTTTAGGTCCAGTTCATGCGTTCTGGATGACTACCCCTATATAACACCCCTCTCTTGGAATCCCCCTGACCCCACTGAGCCAAGAAGTAGTTCTGTTTTGCAAGTTTAAAAGGTTTATTTGATAAATTAAAATATATATATATATATCACACTTTATAATAAATTAATAATTGAATAGCACACTTAATCTGATATGATAAATATTAACAACGGAGAATCTGGCACTAACACGCTTCTCTATAATCAATAAGGAGTTGACATGAAATGGATAAGGTAGCACACAGGTGAATAGGAACAAAAGAAGAAGGTGGTACAAAATGCTTTATAGAGTTCAAATGAATGCAAGGTTGAATGAATGAAATGCAGTATAGAAATACTCAATATGATTTCAACAAAACAATGTAATCACTTTTCTCTGGCAATCCCCTCCCCCCTTTTATGCAATGCAAGGAAGTGGAAGGAAGGCACACAATTCTCAGAAATGCAATTCAATGTAATTCAGTTCAATCCCCCCAAGCTTAGACTACAGAAGTTTGAAAACACAGGCCCAAATTGCTTTGATATGTGCTGGCAATGAATTGAAAAGTATGCTAAAATGCTTTTAATTCCCTTTCAGAGGTTCAGGGTGAATGGTATCTAGTTAATATTAGCTCAGGCTCACTCTTGCAATGATTCAGGAATGATTAGCAGGTTAAACGAATTTCTGGCAAATGGAAGGCAAGCAGCAGCTGTTTTTACACGAGGAGAAATTTGCAAATCGCGGTAAAATTTGCGGGTGCGGGTTCCGCGATTGCGGTAAAACTATAAGGGGTAGGAATGTGGTTCTTGGTGCGATTCAAAGCTATGATTCCAAGCTTTCAAATGAAAGTTGCTGCAAGTCTCTAGCACAAACGGTTACAGAGTTATGACCGATTTAATAGAGGTCGTTTTTGGTTTTGCAAATTTTAAAAGCTCAAAATGACAAGTGACACATTTGGCAGCTAGAATGACAGGTGACAGCTTTACAAATGACAGGTGACAGTTAGGAGACAGTTCTACTTAGATTAAAATAGGATTGAATTATATTATTTTAAGTAGGAGATTGGTTCTGCACAGTTTTCTAGGTACTCACACTATATTCTTGAGTGAAATGGGCCTCGCCATGGATCTGGTCAGGTTTTAAACTCGCCTCTGGTCTCTGCACTTCACAGTGATCTGGATCAGCTCTCTCTGGTTCTCTGGTCTGGGTCTCTAGTTCTGGATAGATTGAAGTCTCTAGTTTGGCTCTCTGGAGGTTTGATGGAGGTAAAGTATGGATTTTTCCGGCAGAGCTTCCAGCGGCAGATGGATTTGAAAGTCCCTATCTGTCCTGTCTGTCTGCTTTTATGTGTTTAGAATGTGGGTGTGTTCTAGCATCACTGACCCTACCTCTCTCTCAGCTTCTAATTGGTCAAACTTCCATTTATCATTTGATTGGGGAATGAACTGTGAGTCAGAGGGATGTCATTTTATGGCTTGCAGATAGGACACTCCTCTGTCAGATTGCACACATTCTATATTTGATAATAAAAGACATATTTCACAGTTACATAGTTGCTTGAAATTACATATACATGGTGTGGCTGAATTTAGCCATGTCTCTGTCCAAATCTGCTGTTTCTAAGAGCTTGCATTCAGAAATGGCACATAATTGACTTTTTAACTGATTTTTCAATTTCTGACATTGACCCAACTTTACATACATGTGCGCAGGGAGTATGGACATTAACTGATGAAGTTTCAGATTTTTAACATGCATACATTTAGAGTAATATCCACTTTTCCGCTGACACCCCCCTGAACATGCCACCGGGTCGAAAAACCTCTTAAAATGTGGGCAGAAAAATCACAAGAATTATGGTGTCATTTATAAAATTTTCACATGTCCGCTCTATGAATGATCCATCTTTTTAAAGTTATGTTCTGGCTCCAAAGGGGTGTGGTTTCCTCCCAGCACAAGGTAGAAATACTGGTTTATCCAGTTCTGCCAAGCCAGCTTGCTCTCACAGGCAGTGCTCCTCCCAGCTTCTGCCAAGAGGAAGCTACATTTTACGACTGCTGTAATAAAACCTTTGCCTGAGTCAGGAGAGGCTCATTGTTCAAGAGGAAGCCATTTATGATCCTCTCAATAAACCCTCTGCCTGGGTGAAGGGAGTTGCATTGTTCACTCTCCTGCAGAGCACAGGTAATTCAATTATCAGATAGATGGCATATCCTTAGTGTGAGCAGCAAAAGGGCAGCTAGGCCTGGGAACACAGCTGTGACTCAAGTTTCACTCCTGATGGGGGTAGTTGCCAGGCAGAATTGGAATCTCTTTAAGCCAGTTTCAGATAAAATGTCACTTTTTGTTCCCCAGTTCCTGCATTCAAATAAAACTAAACATTTTTACATATGCAGCTAGAATGCTGATTCTAAGTTTAAACTATAACATTTAAACAATTGCAAAGGCATGTGACACCAAACATAGGTCACTCATTTAATCTAAACATTTTCGATTTTAGTGTCTTTAAATCCAGTGCAACTTAAACTGCTGACTCCATAGCAGTTTTGTTATAAGCACTGTTTTGGGCTCTTCATTTCCCAGATTTTGTAAGCACACAAAACCTCATTCTGCCAAATGTCTGCTGGTGTTCAGTGAATATTTTGCACATGTTGCAATGTTTAAAATAGACACTTTGGCTTGCCTTCAGAGGAACACAGGGTGGTTTTAAAACGCCGGCTTTTGGATAGTGGTGAGTACTGGTAATGCACCCATTTTTGGGATTGAAGAATGAATTCCCCACAATTCTAGGTTGCATTTGGCAATCAGCATTGCCATTCCCAATGGTTTCAGACTACTGTGCGGGTAGTCCAATGGTGGTTTTAGGCAGTGTCCTTCTGTGCCCATAACATCGGCAAAAATGGGTGGCAGCCTATTCTTCCTGCATTTCCCTGTGCATTTTCTGGGAAGCTCTGGCCATCATGATGTTTTCATGTCAGTACTGCACAGTTTTGAGGTATGGCTCGGATGCATGGGTAAATACATCCCACAAGCCCCCCTCTTGCGATGGCCATTCGGTTTCACTGATGGGA
Organism: Ambystoma mexicanum; assembly: GCF_040938575.1. Taxonomy (NCBI): domain Eukaryota; kingdom Metazoa; phylum Chordata; class Amphibia; order Caudata; family Ambystomatidae; genus Ambystoma; species Ambystoma mexicanum. The sequence continues at coordinate 1,291,323,642 of NC_090937.1, forward strand.
CTCGCAAGATCTGGGATGTTTCCTCATCTTCTTCCAATAGATGGCACAGTTCAGCATCTTTTCCTCCATCCGGTCGGATCGATCGGTTCTCCTCGCCGGTCCCGATGGGAATATTGGGCGGTACCCCGAGCCCGTTGCGTCTCAGCTCCCGGTCTCCGGATCGTCCTCCTTGGCCCGTCTCAAGGTTTTCTTTCTCCTAGGACGACAAAGGAAGAGCGGCAATACCTATTCATAGACGTTTTTCCACCACCGTTGAGATAGTGGGGCAGCATATGCATTTCATCATCACGAAACATTACATTCTTATTTTGAAAAGAAAAAAAACAGTATGACTAAGAGACAGTTTCATACAAATCACAGTATGTTAGAGACTAGATGTGGTATGTTTTATGATTGGAACTGAATTAGTCTGATACAGTACCCGCTAGGATTCCAGAGGATTCCTCCAGTTGTTGCAGAGTGTGCCTGGGATGGCAACATTTCAACTGGTTTATGTGGACCCACTTGTCTTCCCCCGCTGCCAAAGGACCTTTGGGGATGTGGATTTTGTAGGCCACAGGGGAGATCTTGTCGATGATCTCAAAGGGTCCCTTCCATGTAGGCAAAAATTTGCGCTGCTTGGCCTGGTTCCTTTGGAAGTTGTATAGATAGACCCGGTCTCCCACCTGATATTCCTTCCTGGAAGTTTTCAGGTCGTAGTGGGTCTTCATGCTATCAGCTGATCTTTCTAGATTCCGCTGAGCATAAGCAAAAGCATGTTGAAGGTGTTTCCTTAAATTCTCCACATACTCATGAGTTGTGGAGGCATTTATCAGTGTCTGCTCTTGGGTCCTGTAGAGCAAATGCTGGGGAAGCACCATCTTGCGCCCAGTCATCAGCTCAAATGGTGACATTTTGGTTGCAGATGAAGGGGTAGATCTGATAGCCATTAGGACCAGAGGTAATCGGATATCCCAACTTGGCCCAGAATCTGCCACAAACTTCTTTAATATGCTCACAATTGTCCGGTTATATCTCTCTACTGCCCCAGAAGAAGCTGGTCTATAAGCAATATGCAGCTTTCTCTTGACCCCCAGTATCTCCCACATCTTTGTCATTACTTCACTGGTGAAGTGGCTACCCCTGTCTGACTCAATCCTTTGAGGTAGACCAAAACGGGAAAAGATGTGGTTAATCATCAAGGCAGCTGCCGTTTCTGCCTTGCAGTTTGGGGCTGGGAGACATTCCACCCACTTGGTAAACAAGCATGTCACAGTCAACATGTACTTATTCCCCCTAGCCGAGCGAATCACAGGGCCTACAAAGTCGATTTGTAAATCTGACCATGGCAGTGTCATCCCCCTCTTTTGGAGAGGCGCACGGTGCGTGAGGGATGATGGCTAAAATTGTGCACACACAAGACACCCCTTCAAGTATTGGTCGAGGTCCTGCCCCATGTGTGGCCAGTATGCAACCTCTCTTAAGATTTCCAATGTTGTGTGAAACCCCCTATGACCGGCGGTGGCCGCATCATGGGCGTGACTTAACATCAGGCTTCGGAATGAGGTAGGAACCACCCACTGATCGTGGCCAGCTTTGGATTTCCTTACCAGCAAACCGTCTTGAATCCGGAACATTTTTGGACATTTCATCAACACTCTTAGGTCCTCTTTCCCAATGTAATCGGTATCCGTCAGGGGAAAGTTCTCAGGGTCCTCAAGGTGCTGGTAAAATTTACCAATAATTGGATCCCCCTTCTGAGCAGTAATCAAATCATCATCAGGGGTCTCCTTACTCCATTGTGCAATTGAAAGGTCGTTGTGAGCATTTGTCTGGGACCTAGTGATAGCAGTGACCTGGATTTCCCCCAACAGGGACTCAATCTCAATTAGATCCCCTTGGATGGCCCCGGTTTTGGCCAGCTGATCAGCTAAGTCATTTCCAGTTTTGTCTGGTCCCTCTACTTTGTAATGACCCTTGATCTTTTTCCAGTAGATGGTCATCCCATTCGATGTGACCAGATCATCAATGTTTTGGATCAACTTCCCATGTTTCAAGGGTTTGTTGTTAGCACATAACATGCCTCTGGTTTTCCAATTAACCAGGTGCTCCACGAACCCGTTCCGCACATAATCCGAATCTGTGATTATGACCAGTTCGTGGAGTTGATGCTGGACAGCAGTGAGGATGGCCTGATGCACAGCCATCAATTCTGCCACCTGACTACTTCGGGGACCAATTTTGTATCCAGCGGAGGGTTCTGGGGACTCATTCACCCATGCATTCCCTACGCCGGCCACCAGTTCTTTCTCCCCGTCGTTGTCAACATGGTAAGAGCATCCATCCACATAGACAGTGGGCATTCCCTCACACTTGTCTTCTTCAAAGACTTTGTGTGGGGAATTAAGGTATGCCTCCATGTTGTCCTTTATTTTTAGACTTTCGTCCTCAAGACAGTTTTCTCTGTCACAATCATGCAAGTCAGCCAGACCTTGCGCGAGGGGACTCTTCTTGTTTTGGCCATATCGGACCTCCACAGGAAAGCCTTGCATTGACAGAATCCAGGAAGTAATTCGGGAATTACTCACATTTCCGGCCCGGATTCTGTCACTTTGGAGATATTGCAGATGCTGGTGTGGAGTCTCCACTATGATGTGTTCCCCCTGGATAAACGGGCGGTAATTCTTCAATGCCCACACCGTTGCCAGGAGTGCCTTCTCACAATCGTTGAATTTTTCCTCCACAGAGGATAAAGTTTTGCTCGCATAGGAGATTACTTTATTGACCTTGTCATGCTTTTGGTATAATACTGCCGTCAAGCACGTATCAGAGAACCCCGTCTCCAGGAAGAACTCCTTGTTTCTGACAGGGTAAGCTAGGCAAGGCGCTTGTGAGAGGCTTCTTTTGAGTTGTTTTACCGCCTCGGCTTGTTCTGGACCCCATTCCCACTTGACCCCCCCCTTCAGGAGATGAATCAGGGGTCTGGTGATCTCTGCGTAGCACTCAATGAACTTTCTGCTGTAATTAGTCAGTCCAAGGAGGCTCCTTAGTTCCCGCAGCGTTGTGGGGTCTTTCAGTTTCTGAAGTGCTTCCACTTTCTTTTCCTGGGAACAAAGACCCTGAGGAGTAATCTCATGCCCCAAGAAGTTAACACGGGTTTTACACCACTGTGCTTTCTGAAAGGAAAGTTTTGCTCCGGCGGCCCTCAACTGTGTCAGAACATAACGGATCTCCGCTATGTGTTCCTCAACAGTTGAGCTTTTGATGAGGACATCATCTACATAAGCCAGGTTACCCCTCGCACCCAGGTCGGGCATGGCCTTATGTAGGAAAATATTGAACTCATTACCGGAGTTAAGGTATCCGAAGGGAGTCCGGGTCCATGTGTACTGCTGGCCCCCAAAGGTAAAAGCCAGTTTGTATTGGTCCTCCCTGCTGACAGGCACGGTCCAGTATCCATTGGTCAGGTCTATTGCAGTGAATACCTGTGACCCCTGAATCTGGGCCAGCCCTTGGTCAATGTAGGGCAGAGGCCATTGGGAAGTATGGACCCGTTTGTTGAGCTCCCTAAGGTCGGCACAGAGTCTCCACTGGCCGTTTGGCTTCAATATTCCCAGCACCGGATTATTGAAGGTGCTGTGGACGGGACGGATTATTCCCCGGGACTCAAGGTTCTTAATTATTTCGGTAAGGGACTCCATTGATGCGAGAGGCAAGCGATATTGCTTCACAAACACAGGAGTCATGCCAGGGTCCGTGGGGATTGTTGTTGTGTGGATGTCAGTGCGACCACAGTCATATGAGTCTACCGCAAAGAGATCTTGGAAATCCAAGAAAACTTGTTTCAACTTTTGCTTTTGTTCCAGAGTCACACAGGCATCAGCTAGGTTGACTCTCTCTTCCACCATCTGCCTGAAGCCTGGAAAGACTTCTGGTTTGGCTATCTCCGCGGCCTCCTCCAGCTGAGTGGAGAAGTCCCTGGTCAGAGTGCTGATCTGGACCGGAGGCTTCAGGTGGGAAAGGCAGCCCTCATGGACCTGGAAAATCACCTCATCCCTCCTGAAGTCACAAGTCACATCTTCCTTACCATAGGGGCAGGAAGTGTACACCAGGAAGTTCCCCCCATGCCGGGTAAAAATCCTGTCTGGTGTTGCGTGGTCCTCACTGTCACTGTCAACGCAGTCCTTGGGGATTGGCCCTAACAGTTCGTTACCCAAATCAATGGAAAAATGTCGGTCATCAACCGCCATTCCAATAATGGTGCCTGCGGCTAGAGTAATACTCTTTAAGTCGCTGTTATCCACCTCTATTAGAATGGTGTCATGTTCTATGTTGACTAATGGAGTTGGGTTTACCCCTAACCCTTGCTGTTGGAGAGAAGCATTTAGATGTATGTAAGCATCAGGGTTTTTCAAATGTTGTCCTCTTTTAGCTTTCACTTCCAGGGAGAATTGTCGGGTCCTTTCTGGGATGGTGACTTCCTCTTTGATCTGAATTTCAACTGCATAAGGTAGCAATTGAGCTGACCTAAATGCTTTTTCTGGATCATCAAAGCCCATGGGATTATCCGCTAATCGGGACCAAGCTTTGAAGTTTATTAGGTCCAAACTAATGGCAAAGCGATTGAGAATGTCACTGCCTAAGTAAAAGGCGGCAGGGACGTCTCGCACGACCCAACAATTGTGGACTATGCTCTTGTTGCCAATGGAGATTTTGAGCATACACCTGCTTGGCAGGAGATGTTTGGAATTAGGTGCTTCCAGGTCCATTTCCCATTTGTCTATCAGTTTAAAGGTGGGAATGGCTGGATCTTTTGGGAGTTGGCGAAACATGGCTTCGCTGATGAAGCTCTTACCGTTGTTCACACACACTCGAGCGAGAACAGAGTCCTTCCCATCATTTAACTGAACAGGGATGAACAACTGCTCTCCAATTTGCTGAATATCAGCCAGGCTCTGAGCTGATTTCACATCTTTCTGGACTATAGGAGTGGGAGTTTCAGATTGTGGATTGGTATAGAATTTCAGAGTGTTTCCTTCCAGCGTGGAATACCACCTTAAACTGGAAGCAAGGTTGATTTTCAGAAATAGAGAGGACCCCCCATCACTAGTCTGTTGTCCTACTGCTATTACTGTCACGTCTGGAATCTGGTTGTTCTGGAAGTGAAATTCTACTTGGTCAGATTTTTGTTCAACCATGTGGCATGTGCCGTTTAAACTAACATGGTTGACACTCTGTTTTAATTTTATTGGTCGGCTAGTCTGGGTCCAGAGGACCTTGTTTACACAATCTATTAGGGGTGACAACCTTCTCAGGAGGTCATTCCCTAGTAAACAAGGGGTGCCCTCCGGGGTCACAACTATGACCGGGTGTTTCAACTTATGTCGCCCAATTTTAATGTCCAAGTCTGCAGTCCCCTCAACGGGAATTTCCTTCCCGTCAAAGTTCTGTAGTTGTCCCGGAAGAGAGGTGAGAGGAATTTGGTAATTCTCTCCCCTTCCTGCATTCAGTTCGTCAAAGGCCCTTCTGGACAGAAGGGTAGCTTGAGATCCAGTGTCCACCAGTGCCGAGATTGTACCCTGCCCCTGTACTTGTACCGGGGCATAATATCTTCCCTCCTTCTCCTCAAGGGGGCACAGGTAATGTACATTTTTGGACAACTGGTGGGCTAACTTTCTGGTTTTGGACATTGCTAGCGAAGAGATTTGGGCAGAATTCTGTGGAGAGTCTTGGGAATCTGAAAGAAAAATTTGGCAACTGGAGATCAGAGCCATTGTGGGTTCCCCTGGTTCCAGTTCTGGGCCGCCCCCCCTTTTTGGAGGCAGTCCCCAGTATGGGTTTGAACCCGGGGATTTTCTTGCTGTTGGTTCTGGGATGAGATGGTGGGCGGCGGTAGCTCAGTCTCCACATCTCCCCAGTCTGGATTTGCATTCCTAGGGACCCATTTTTCTTTGGGAGGAGTTCCCCCCTCTCTGAAGGAGAAGATCCTTTTCTCAGGATCCTCTGAGGATCCCTCTCCCTCAAATTGGAAGATCTGTACCTCCTCCTCAAACTGAGTCTGTTTGGGTCTTTAGTTTCTCCCACCCCCCCTCTGCTCCTTAGGGGGCAGACTTTCAGGGGCAAGAGATTTTGTTTCCGGTTCCTGGGTTTCCAGGGGCTGTTTACAAGTGAGGAAGGAAGCTTCCTCCAAGGCTTTACACCCCCCTTCCCTTTGTGCCTCCTCCCTGGGTACCGGTGAGTTATCGGGGTGCTGCCCCCGTCATTGTTCTGGGGCACCAGGTCCAGAGTTGGGTGCGTTCTGCGCCGGCACGCCGTTCTGAGGGTTCTGCTGCGCCCTCAGTATTTGACCCAGATCCCGTGCCATATTTTGAACCTGGCGCTCTAACTGGGAAACCCGCTCAGGCTGATACGGGGCCCTGTTTTCTCCCCTGGGCTGATCCCGGGAAGGGTAGCTGTCCCTCCTCTGGTAATACTCCGGGTTGGGAAGATTTGGGTACCCCTCCACCCTTGGCCTCCCCTCTCCCGGATTCAGTGGTCTGGGCTCAGGGAATTGGGGAAAGAAGGATGGATGGTTTTGGGGCTGAAAGTCGGGTGGATATCTGGGGAAAAAGTTCTGCCCAGGGTTTGGTAAATTTCTGCCCTCCTGTGGGAAGTTTGGAGGGAAGTTCCCTGGGTTAGGTGCTTGGCTGGATCCCCCTCTTGGGCTGGAGGAGTCCACACATAACCCAGGATCGGTCGATTTCCCTTGTAACGGGGACTTACATAATCAGGAGAGCGAGAGACCCCCTTTGTGGGGCCGCCTCCTTGGCTCCCTGTCTGTGACTGACCCGAGGACCTTCCATTATTAGGTGCAGGTAGGTTTTTAGGCCCCCCCATCTCCAAATCCAAAACAGGGGTAACCTTTACCTCTGCCACCTTGGCAGCAGCAGGGGTGCTGTTGGCTTTGGGGTTTTTCTGGGCATTACTTTTGCTATCTACCGGTTTCTGCACCTCATAGATCCGGGTAGCCTGTTCAATGACCCAGCCTAAGGATCTTTTCTCGTGAAAATCCCTCACGAGCTGGGTCATGATGTATTTGGGCAAGGCATGAAAAAATGTATTAACGAATTCTCGACTGTCTGTGCGCACCCTTCTGGTGGTCTGCGCAAAAGCACGCTTTAACTCCTGCACAAATTCTTGTGGGGCCTGATCCTCCCCATATTGCAAATTGTAGGCCGCCTTGCGAGCTTCTTGAGGATTTCTGTGAACAGAAAAATGTTTCAAGATGGCCGCCTTATAGGTGGACCATCTTAAATGATTTTGGTCCTCCAGCCCCGCAAAGAAACTGGAGTATTCCGGGGAGAAGGTCCACTTTACATATTGAATACAGCTTTGGCTGTCCTTCAAATGGAAAGTCTCCATCATTTGTTCAAACAACTCTAAGTGCTCCCAAACAGAATACTTAGCGTTCTTATGGTAAGGCGTGATGACGCTCCTGATCGCCTTAATCTGCTTTAAGGGGTCCTTAAGCAAGGCCCTTTTTGCCTTATTGGCCTTTTTGGTTCGGGTAACCCTTGTCCATTCGTCCTCGGACTCAGAGGCACTGCTCCCAGAGGTTCCCGTCTGTTCTTCCAGGTTTTCCCGGATTCTGCGAGCCTGGGAATGGCTGGCAGAATGTGGGGACCTGGTCTCCTGTGTCCTGCGCAGTTCAGAGGAGTCTTCAGATTCCTCCTTGCTGCCAGGATTTGATGGGTACCCCCTCCACTGACCTAACTGGGCAGAGGTTTTCAGGATGCCCTTAATGGGCCTACTCTCCTGGGGTTCCCCATTGAACTGTACTGTACTTGGGTGCCCATACCCGGATGCCCACCCCTCCATTCCTGAGTGGTACTGGCCTATGAGCCCCATACTCTTAGCTGGATAGTAATCTGCCATCCCTGTGGCCCTGTGCTCATGTGCGCCAGGGGACATGGGGGTGGTAGAGTCCAGGGACTGGGGGAGATGAAGGCCCCTGATGTTAGGGCTCCTGCGGTTATGGTCAGGAGTCTCTCTTTCCCAGCGGACCTCATCTCTATCCGCCCCTGCTCCCTGTTGCAATGCAAGAGCCTGCATTTGTGCTTTCAGTTCCTCAGTCAAGGCCTTACTCGACTCTATCAGTTTCTCCTGCATCGCTACCTGTTGCTGGAGCCTCTCATTGTGCTGGCAGAGAGCCTCATTTTCCCTCTGTGCTTCCTGATTGGTCCTGGAGCACTGGGCCAGTCTTTGCTGCAGGAGGGTTACCTCCTGATTCCCATCCCTACTGGCCTGCTCCTTTCTTGCTAGAGCATCCTCCTCCCTCCTGGTGTGCTCTAACAAGTTCTGGTTTTCTTTTTGGAGGTCACCCAGCCCCTGGAGGGCCAGGTGATTTTCTTCCATTTTTCTTTTTAAATGGCAGACTTCCTGGCCTAAGGTATCCCTTTCCTGACTAAGAGCCTGCATCTGTGCCGCCAGGTCGTCCCTTTGCCTTTGGAAGGCACCAGCATTCTGGCGCTCCTGATCAAACTCTGCCTGGGTATCCAGGTCTTTCAGAATTAGTTTGTTGCTCTCTGCCTTCACTCTATCTAGGTGGCCTTGCAGGGTGACTACCTGCTCAGCACATACCCTGTTGAAGTCCAGTTGTTGCTCCAGCTTTTTCTGGTTTTGCAGTAGGGAGTCCAAACCTTCTTGGTATTCCTTCTGCAAGGCCAGAAATCTGGTATCCTGTTCTACCTTTTCCTGTTGCAGCACATCCATATCCTTCTTTATTTTAATGATGTGCTGCCTACTATCATCTTCTGACTCCTGGCTCCTCTGCAGCCTCTGCTCAGAAGAGACCAGGTCAGATTGGACCTTCTCTAACGCCATCTGTTGCCTATTTGCCAGATTTTGGCTTTCAGCACATCTATCCTGCATGTCTCCCATATATAGGTACAGGTATGCCGCTATCCTAACAATCTTGTCGTGTTCATCTTTGGCCTTAGGAGCCATATATAGTTCACTCAGGGCCACATGTAATGGACCCTGATCTCTCCATAAGTCTGACCCTGTTTCAGTGACCTGTCGCGTGATGGCCTGCAACCAGGCATCCTGGCCCTGCTCAACCCATTCACCTCTCACAAATAGTTTATGTAAGAAGTGCTCTCTGGCTATTTTCATATCTACCAAGGTCGTCATTCTAGAGATTGATCTCTGTCCTGACTTACAGAAGTTAGTATTTTATTTTTGCAGAACAGAACTTTTCTTGGAGTGTCCCTTTTGAGGAATGCTTCACAGCGTAATGCAGCGTGGTGATCCGACCGGATGTATGTATCCCGTCAGTTAGCACACTGCATTAAGCTGCACAAGTGGTAAATCTAACCCAACGTCTCGGCTCGAGCCCCCAATTTGTAAGGGGATTCAATTCAACACTACAGCTAAGTCAACGCCTAGTCTATAATACTGAATGAAAACCCTTATTGATATATCTTTAGGTCCAGTTCATGCGTTCTGGATGACTACCCCTATATAACACCCCTCTCTTGGAATCCCCCTGACCCCACTGAGCCAAGAAGTAGTTCTGTTTTGCAAGTTTAAAAGGTTTATTTGATAAATTAAAATATATATATATCACACTTTATAATAAATTAATAATTGAATAGCACACTTAATCTGATATGATAAATATTAACAACGGAGAATCTGGCACTAACACGCTTCTCTATAATCAATAAGGAGTTGACATGAAATGGATAAGGTAGCACACAGGTGAATAGGAACAAAAGAAGAAGGTGGTACAAAATGCTTTATAGAGTTCAAATGGATGCAAGGTTGAATGAATGAAATGCAGTATAGAAATACTCAATATGATTTCAACAAAACAATGTAATCACTTTTCTCTGGCAATCCCCTCCCCCCTTTTATGCAATGCAAGGAAGTGGAAGGAAGGCACACAATTCTCAGAAATGCAATTCAATGTAATTCAGTTCAATCCCCCCAAGCTTAGACTACAGAAGTTTGAAAACACAGGCCCAAATTGCTTTGATATGTGCTGGCAATGAATTGAAAAGTATGCTAAAATGCTTTTAATTCCCTTTCAGAGGTTCAGGGTGAATGGTATCTAGTTAATATTAGCTCAGGCTCACTCTTGCAATGATTCAGGAATGATTAGCAGGTTAAACGAATTTCTGGCAAATGGAAGGCAAGCAGCAGCTGTTTTTACACGAGGAGAAATTTGCAAATCGCGGTAAAATTCGCGGGTGCGTGTTCCGCGATTGCGGTAAAACTATAAGGGGTAGGAATGTGGTTCTTGGTGCGATTCAAAGCTATGATTCCAAGCTTTCAAATGAAAGTTGCTGCAAGTCTCTAGCACAAACGGTTACAGAGTTATGACCGATTTAATAGAGGTCGTTTTTGGTTTTGCAAATTTTAAAAGCTCAAAATGACAAGTGACACATTTGGCAGCTAGAATGACAGGTGACAGCTTTACAAATGACAGGTGACAGTTAGGAGACAGTTCTACTTAGATTAAAATAGGATTGAATTATATTATTTTAACTAGGAGATTGGTTCTGCACAGTTTTCTAGGTACTCACACTATATTCTTGAGTGAAATGGGCCTCGCCATGGATCTGGTCAGGTTTTAAACTCGCCTCTGGTCTCTGCACTTCACAGTGATCTGGGTCAGCTCTCTCTGGTTCTCTGGTCTGGGTCTCTAGTTCTGGATAGATTGAAGTCTCTAGTTTGGCTCTCTGGAGGTTTGATGGAGGTAAAGTATGGATTTTTCCGGCAGAGCTTCCAGCAGCAGATGGATTTGAAAGTCCCTATCTGTCCTGTCTGTCTGCTTTTATGTGTTTAGAATGTGGGTGTGTTCTAGCATCACTGACCCTACCTCTCTCTCAGCTTCTAATTGGTCAAACTTCCATTTATCATTTGATTGGGGAATGAACTGTGAGTCAGAGGGATGTCATTTTATGGCTTGCAGATAGGACACTCCTCTGTCAGATTGCACACATTCTATATTTGATAATAAAAGACATATTTCACAGTTACACAGTTGCTTGAAATTACATATACATGGTGTGGCTGAATTTAGCCATGTCTCTGTCCAAATCTGCTGTTTCTAAGAGCTTGCATTCAGAAATGGCACATAATTGACTTTTTAACTGATTTTTCAATTTCTGACATTGACCCAACTTTACATACATGTGCGCAGGGAGTATGGACATTAACTGATGAAGTTTCAGATTTTTAACATGCATACATTTAGAGTAATATCCACTTTTCCGCTGACACCCCCCTGAACATGCCACCGGGTCGAAAAACCTCTTAAAATGTGGGCAGAAAAATCACAAGAATTATGGTGTCATTTATAAAATTTTCACATGTCCGCTCTATGAATGATCCATCTTTTTAAAGTTATGTTCTGGCTCCAAAGGGGTGTGGTTTCCTCCCAGCACAAGGTAGAAATACTGGTTTATCCAGTTCTGCCAAGCCAGCTTGCTCTCACAGGCAGTGCTCCTCCCAGCTTCTGCCAAGAGGAAGCTACATTTTACGACTGCTGTAATAAAACCTTTGCCTGAGTCAGGAGAGGCTCATTGTTCAAGAGGAAGCCATTTATGATCCTCTCAATAAACCCTCTGCCTGGGTGAAGGGAGTTGCATTGTTCACTCTCCTGCAGAGCACAGGTAATTCAATTATCAGATAGATGGCATATCCTTAGTGTGAGCAGCAAAAGGGCAGCTAGGCCTGGGAACACAGCTGTGACTCAAGTTTCACTCCTGATGGGGGTAGTTGCCAGGCAGAATTGGAATCTCTTTAAGCCAGTTTCAGATAAAATGTCACTTTTTGTTCCCCAGTTCCTGCATTCAAATAAAACTAAACATTTTTACATATGCAGCTAGAATGCTGATTCTAAGTTTAAACTATAACATTTAAACAATTGCAAAGGCATGTGACACCAAACATAGGTCACTCATTTAATCTAAACATTTTCGATTTTAGTGTCTTTAAATCCAGTGCAACTTAAACTGCTGACTCCATAGCAGTTTTGTTATAAGCACTGTTTTGGGCTCTTCATTTCCCAGATTTTGTAAGCACACAAAACCTCATTCTTCCAAATGTCTGCTGGTGTTCAGTGAATATTTTGCACATGTTGCAATGTTTAAAATAGACACTTTGGCTTGCCTTCAGAGGAACACAGGGTGGTTTTAAAACGCCGGCTTTTGGATAGTGGTGAGTACTGGTACTGCACCCATTTTTGGGATTGAAGAATGAATTCCCCACAATTCTAGGTTGCATTTGGCAATCAGCATTGCCATTCCCAATGGTTTCAGACTACTGTGCGGGTAGTCCAATGGTGGTTTTAGGCAGTGTCCTTCTGTGCCCATAACATCGGCAAAAATGGGTGGCAGCCTATTCTTCCTGCATTTCCCTGTGCATTTTCTGGGAAGCTCTGGCCATCATGATGTTTTCATGTCAGTACTGCACAGTTTTGAGGTAGGGCTCGGATGCATGGGTAAATACATCCCACAGTAGTTCGCAATAATGATCCCCATTTCAGAAGTCCACAAAGTGGTCTGATATAAAGATTAAAAGGGATAGGAGTCATACAAGCTCCCTGGGGCACAACGCAGCCGGTGAGGATGAGGCATCCCCCAGCAGATCCTAGACATATGATGTGACCATAAGGACTGGACCCACTCAGTAGCTTCCTTCAAGCAGTAACCTCGAACTCTCAATGTATAAAGAAGGCGCTCGTGGTCAAGGAGGTCGAATGCCACCGACAAGTCCAAAAGGACCAACAGTCCTGCCCTTCTTTTGTCTATGATTTCCAGCATATGTGTTTGGAGCTATTTCCCTGCTGTGAGATGGTCTGAATCCAGACTGCCTATTGTGTAAGAGACCATTGGCTTCCACAAAAGCTTGAAGCTGTGATGCAGTTACTTTATTCAGGATTTTCAGAACGAAGATGGAGTTAGTAACCTTGATGGTCTCCAGACGTTTTTGTCACAGAAAGAGGAGTTGACAATCTGATTAAGAATGGGTCGAATACCTCTTTATGATCAAGCAAATATTACGGTGGAAGAGTATTTTCTGGGTAAAATGTGGGATGCATTGTGGCAAGCGTTCTCTCCATATCTGGGATGGTGATAGGTGTAAGCTTAAACTTCAGCCATTCTTTATACATTGGTGGCTAATTCACTAGCTTTTCAATAGGTATAGTGTTAATCTTATTCCCAGCTTTAGACACCTCAGTTGCAAAAGCCACTTGCAATTCCATACAATCCTGGACCGTTGGTAAGAACGATGCAGATTTGGCTTTAGGTTTTACCATCAATTTTAAAATCTCAAATTAGTTTCTTAAGCTATTATTTGCCTCATCATTCTGCTTTTTAAAGAAGTTCTTTTTTGTTTCCATGATGGCTTATTAATAAGATTTTCCAGTTGTTTCCATAGGATCTTGTTTGAGCCAGAGGGGCATTTTAGCCTCCAGGATTCTGCTTTTCTTTTATCTCTTTTCAGGCGGTTGAGCTCTGGTGTGAATCAATTTTGATGTCCCACATTATCCCTGACTAGATTATTTCAGGTGGTCCAGGGGGTTCCGAGGCTCTCACACCGTTTCCCAATAGGAAGGACTGCTAATTAGTTGGGTTGAAAACATCTTTGATAGACCAGATTGATGCCAAGGAAAATCATTCAGGCCTTAACTATCCTGCACTTATAAGCACTGATCTTCAAATTGCCCTTCTGTATACTGTCCTCTCAGATTAATGTGAAGGAAGGAATGTAATACAGAAAAAGGCAACCGATCTACTCCTGACCAGTTAGGATCTGGTTAATTAACCATGTGACTGTTGCTGTGTTGCGCGACATTCAATAACCCACCAGGCAACATTTTAGCTTGTAGATTTAGAGAATCATCACATATTACTACCATCTTTTGTTATGACAATCTGTAACTAGAGATTACAGCATTCTGGATCTTGACAGCAAAATGCTTCATGGACATACTGTTGATGATATGCTTTATACTTTTATTGGTGTGTGATCATGAATTTCTGCTGTGATTTGATTCATTACATATTCTGGAAAATGTTTTCTTGATTTTTTTGTTTATCTGCTCTGCTCGTCTGACAAGTTTTTAACTTGTTGAATTCTTTTGTTGATTGATTTTTTTCTGATTCTGGGTGTTTCATGATTTTTGTATTATACAATTCTAATATCCTGTCAGGAGGATAGCTCAGGGGCAACACTCAGCTCAGGGGCAATCCAAGGTCTCTGCAGTTCCCTCTTGAAGCTGTGCTGTATTAAAAAACCAGCACTGTACTTGCAAACATCAAACAAAATAACTCTTCTACTCTTTTTACGGTTATGTTTGTACCACTCCCTCATTGCCAGCTTTGAAACAGTTACACATATATCCACCAACTAGTTAAAAAAAAAAAACTCTATAGATAACCCTATCAGGATATTAGACTTCCACACACCAACTGCTATTTAAAAATCTTGTACAAATCATGTCCATATGCATTTCCCATTTTGCAGTAAAAGAAGTGCATGAATGGAAAAAGGAGTAGGGATTACCAAGTGCTCATAGAAGCCCAGAAGGAAAGTACCAAGAAATGCCAAAGTGGGAGTCCACTAGCTACCTGCTGGGGAAACGGAGTCCCAAGGGCAGTGATGAAGGGTGGAAGGTGAAGGGGTGTCCTGGTGTTGACTAAATATAGTACTTGGAATCTGTGAGGTTTATGAGAGGCCAAGCCACCAGTGTCGGTGGCAGTGGCAGTGGTATGAGTTAGCACAAACAACACAAAAGCACAGTTTTGAGAAGTTTTCGGAACTTAAGGATGTCCACCTCAAGTATAAAAAGCAGGAAGACTGTTCCAAAGAGAGGCACTGGCCGGAGACAGAGACATGCCGCCCGCTCTCTGTTTCAAAAAGCATGATGAGCAGATTATTGGAGTTACAGTAGCAGGGTGTTGTAGCAGTGCAATATTCAGGGAAACAAAGTTGGACATATTATAGACCTTGCAATTAGCAGGAGCCAATGTACACATTTTTGGGCTACAGTTATACCATCCCTGGGCTTCAGGCCAAGAATAAGTCTTTCAGCCTGATTCTAGATTAGCCAAAGGGGGTACAGACAACACATGGGGAGGTTAAGGAAAAGGCTGTTGCAGTAGAGTCCAGCCTACACAGCACCCGGGCACTACAGATGTTGAACTTCAGGGGGAAAGTAAGGAACATTGCAATGCCTGTAAGGAGGTCAAGCTCAAACCATGGGCTTTTCTTTACAATGTAAGGAGTGAAAGAGAGAAGTAAAAGATAGAACATATATAAAGATAATGTTTTTGGCCTCACAGAATGGTAAGAGTGGATGGCTCAAAGCCAGCACCAGAGGGTAGGAGAAAAACAGGATACATGTGTCATGATAAGAGAGATCTCTGTCTTACTGGCATTGAGACAGATATTGTTAGCCTCACACAAATCCTCAATGGTGGTCAGATAATCAGGTGTAAAAAACGAGGTAGAACAAATTAGTTCAGGGAAGTTTAATGAAAGCTGTGTGTCATTAACATGACACTGGAATTAAAATAGAAGAAGGACATCAGGTGACCCAGAGCAAGGAAATGTATATGTAATTACCACAATGATAGGATAAAACCCTGGGGTACTCTTCAGGTGCACAGTGAAGTGATGGTGTACAAACAGCCCAGTTGCAGCTGGGAAGGGCAGTTAGTGAGGAAAATAGATGATCCAGTCCAGTGCCTGGTCCATGTTGCTAAGGTATCATGCAACTGTTTAATAGGATACAATGGCTCACTGTGTGAAAGATGGAGGACAGCACTTCAAGAACCACTATCCTCATTGTACTACAATCATAAATACCATATACACTATTGATACAGACATGTTCAGCCGCACACAATGCCTCAATGGTGGTCACACAATCAGGGATAAAAAATTAACAGAACAAATTAGTTCAGGGAAGTTCAGGGAAGTTTAAGGAAAGCTGTGTGTCATTAAAATAACACTGGAAATGGCAAAAGAGGAAACACAACAGGTCAGCCAGGCCAGTGGCCGTTGATGATGATAAAGGTATCATGTAACCATTTAAAAAGGAAAACTGTACAGATAACCCTATCAGGATATTAGACTTCCACACACCAACTGCCATTTAAAAATCTTGTACAAATCATTTCCATATGCATTTCCCTTGCTTTGTCAAGTAAATAGTACATACTGCTGCTATAAATGCACATATGAATTTTGCAGTAAAAAAAGTGCATGAATGGAAAAAGGAGTAGGGATTACCAAGTGCTCATAGAAGCCCAGAAGGAAAGTACCAAGAAATGCCAAAGTGGGAGGCCACTAGCTACCCGCTGGGGAAACGGAGTCCCAAGGGCAGTGATGAAGGGTGGGGGGGTAAGGGGTGTCCTGGTGTTGACTAAATAAAGTACTGGGAATCTGTGAGGTTTTTCAATGGTGGTCACACAACCAGGGATAAAAAATTAACAGAACAAATTAGTTCAGGGAAGTTTAAGGAAAGCTGTGTGTCATTATAATAACACTGGAAATGACAAAAGAAGAAACACAACAGGTCAGCCAGGCCAGTGGCCATTGATGATGATAAAGGTATCATGTAACCATTTAATAAGGATAAAATGGTTCACCGTATGAAATGTGGATGAGACATCAAGGAGCACTATCCTCAATTGTAGTACAATCATAAATATTATATACACTTTCATTATATCATTCCACAATATTACAAATACTCTGTACTCCCCCTGCATTACCTATAATTACTATACACATTTTACGTTACTATATGTTGACAGTGGCCAGAATTTTGTGGCCATGGTCATAGGCATTGCCCCCAAGAATCTGGCCACTGCCCGCAACCTCCACACTATAGTTAAACGATGTAACAAGTATATACAAAACACCTTCAAATAACAAAACCGGCCCGACCTCCCTGCAAGTGAAATGATGACCACGGACACCAATGTTAACCACGTACTTGGGAGCATCTGCAAAACTTATAATATTTATAATATATATATATATATATATATATATATATATATTACCTATAAAAACAGCTCCATATTATCTCTATTAAACTCCCCTAACCTTTCCATGTCCTCTTTTCAGCCATCAAATAACCCCAAATGTGTTTTCCAAACTGATTTTTTACAGTGCTGTCCGCAGACTACCACAGTGTCCTCTGTGAGAAACCTGAAGGTGTCTCACCCGCTAGTTGTCGGGATCTGTCATCCAGGTGGCCAAGCCAGCCATTGCCATTGGATCCAGTTCCTGGGGGTGGACCAGTGCGCAAGGATCACCTGGATGAGCGGTCTTCGGGGAGTGGAAGTGGGACACCGGATGGCGAGATGCAGTATCCCTTCCCTGTAAGGCCTTTACCCCATCCTACCGGTAGAATATGTAGGGACTCAAACCCCCCCACCCCTTTCCCAACACAAACACTTTCTCACGGACAACTCACTGTGAGGGGAAAACGGACTAACACCTGAGTCATATACCTGACATGTCCCACTACAATGTTCATGTAGGGTCAGGCAATTACTGATCATTACATACACCTGACTTCCATCACACTTCCCCACATGGATAAAAGGGGTTTATAGTGATTGCATTGAATGCCAAAGCATTGAATACCTTAGCTTGTAAAAAAAAGCAACGAAAAAAAGCATCAAATGCATTTTTTTTATTCATTTTTTTATGGGGGGTCCTTCTCTAACCCCTGTTTTTTACCCCTTAAAACCCATTATAATTCAAATAAAACCTTTACTTTTGAAAAAAATGCATTCAATGCTTTTTTTTAATGCAGTTTTATTGATGCTTTTGGCATTTAATGTTTTGTATTAGATACAATGACTGGATACCATAAAAGGCAGAGCATGAAAGCAGACTCTGAGCAAGGCAAAGCACACGAGGAAGCAGCAGTTCCAAGATGACAGTTAATACAAGGCAGAAGACGGCAAGAGCAAAGAGGATTTCAAGGAGGGAAGTACCCTTGACCTTTTCACCAAACAACTGCATCTTTCAACAGCCTTCGAGTATGGGAAACGTAATTAAAGCTAAAGAATCCTGCATTGTCTGTCGGAGGTCCCCAGAGGTCTCCCACGTCGATAGTCAAGGTGGGGAAAGGCTTTTGCCGCTTTGGTACTGTCCTTGGCTCCTACAACAAAGCAGCATCAGTGAAGTCATCACAGCTGATGAGTTGGGAGACTAATACCAGACCACTCTGTGTGGAAACCCAGGTTGCAAGCAGCAATATTGTATAAAGAAGATTATTAAGATAGCAGATGAGTGAACAAACTTTGAAGCTAAGAACCGATACTGTAGACAGAGTGGTCAGGTATCACGTGGTTGCTCACTACCAAAGTCTCTGTGGGGTATCCAACCGAAGGGTGCAAATGTTAAAAGAAAGAGAATTGTGAAATCAAAGTGGTCATGCAACGGGTCAAGCCAAACCCTGTACACATTAGAAAGTCTTCAATACTTCATGTAAAGTTGACATTGGTCCGAGCCCGGCTGGGGGAGAATTATTGCGATGAAGGGATCTGAGCCCCGCAGAGGGACATCTGGGGTGAACCATGAGTCACCCAAAAAAGAAGAACCTACGAACATTGTGTGATAAAGTGAAAGGGGAAAGACAGCCTTGAGCCCGGCAGTGGGAAGTTTGTGCAGAACTTTATGCTAAAAGGATCTCAGTCCAGCTGAGGGAGTTCCAGGGTGGATAGAGACTCACCCAATGTGAATATCTAGAAGGGAAAAGAACTTGTTGTTTATTTGGTTGCCTCGGGCCCTTTGAGTTAAGAGACTTTTAGAAGCAAGGAGACTTACGCTCCAAAGCCCCTGATGCTGATGAGTGAACTGTAACCTCATGTTAAAGATGCCAGAGACTGTGTTTCGCTCAAGTGAACCGCCTAATCCCATGCTGAAAACGTGTGGAAGGGAGGCCAACGGCCTGAAATCCAGACATATCATTTTGAACACTTCTTTCTTTTTCATAACATTATTCCCCACACTATTTGTATTTAGAGGTAAGGATTGGCAATATGTTTTTTTTTAGCATAGACCCATTTATTTTGACAATATACCACTCAGACTGCGTTATTATTATTTGATGGTCGTAGCTGCTCCCATCTGCAGATTTAGGTTTAGATAGGTGATTATCATACCTTTTTTGAAATTCAATAAACACCCTTGAACTGTGGTCACTTGTGTCTGTCTTACTGTTGATGCCATGACTTCCTTACACCGTGGACTAGCGCGGCACCCGTACCTACTTTTTTCACCCATAAAAACAGCTCTGTGTCAACTGTATTCGCTCTCACACCCTTACCAGTGCCTCTTTCGGCCACCAAATAGCCACAAATGTGTTTTGCAGATGTTTTACCCACTGCCCTAGCCAGTGGCCAATGTCTGCGGATACAACATGGCAACCGTTTTGCAAAAGGTGACGCACATCACACTTTTCACCATCCAATCAGCAGGCACGCCCCATGTCTGCAGACATCACAACGCCTCCTGATTCGTCTAGGGAGGTGTCCGAGGACCAAATAGGGAAGAAAGTCAGCAAACAGGACCCAGATACCGCTAATGTATTTTTACCCACTTTCTAGTTTGTGGCTCTTTTTAAAAAAGACTACTGTACGATTTACACCAAACTTACAAAAGCATGCTTTTGGGGCAAAGACGTCAATCCTGAAGCAAATTTGGTGATAATCCTTCCAGCAGTTTGGGCTGTAGGCGTAAGCACATTTATTTTTCCATTGCATTCATGAGGATTTCCACACATTTTGAGACCCCCCCTATAACATTGCCCCCCCTTTGATGAAATGGCACCAAACTTCAAGTGGTGCCATATACTGTTTTGCAAGGTTTGGTGAGGATTTGTCTAGGAGGGGCAAAGTTATAAGCCACCCAGAAACTGTAATTCCTATGAGTTGAGCAACTTAACCATAACTACAGGGCTGCTACTATATATAATATTACACCGCCCATGTTAGCGGGCGTGTAGTTATGGTTAAGTTGCTAAACTCATACGAAGAGCACTTTTTTGGTGGCTTATAACTTCGCTCCCCCTACCGGAATTCTCACCAAACTTTGCAAAAAAAGTATAAGGGGGGGGGGGGGTCTCTGAATTTTTTCACCAAGTTGGGTGAGGTTTCGTGTGGGGGGGAAGGTCATAGGGGGTGTCCCAACATTATTTTTCGCCCCTTAGACTGAATGGGGAAAAACTTTGCGCACGACTACAGGTCGAACGGCTGCACTGATTTTCACCAAGTTTGTGCCAGGAATGGGGGCATGTGCCAGAAAGCGTGCTTTTGTGTGTTTGGTGGACATCGGACTGGTAAATTTGTTACAAAACAGGGAAATGTACGTCCCAAAAAATGTGTGATATCTGGGTCCGCTCCATGTACTCATTTCCCCGTTCGCTCCGTGGACAGAAGTGTCATTGTATCACAGGACGGCGTGGTGTCGGAGAAGTTTGGACATGACCGGTGTTTGGCTGTAGGGAAGCGTGATGTGCGTCAACATTTTTTGGGAAGCTGCTATGGTGTATTGGAGGACAGTGCAGCAGCGGGAGGGTCACCATGGTCTGCAAAATGTACCGTACGCATTGTGTTGTTGGCGGCTATAAAGGAAGGAATGGCTGGGGGAGTGAGAAGTGGTTCATGTGACATACGTAGGCTAGTATTTTATGTGGGGATTGGTGGCAGCTGTAGTAACAGTCCCTTAGTTTATGCCGTGACCTGTTTGTGGGGAACTGTTTTCGTGGTGAGTGGTGGCAGCTCATTTGCAGATGAGGAGTGAATTGCATATGAAATAAGTTGGGTGGGAGCGTTGGTGGTGGAGCGCCGAGGATGGAAATCGATAGTTGGCACATGGAGGCATGCGTGGGTGAATGAAGGTGCAGTGGGTCTGTGGAAAGATTACATTATTGGGTGCATGGGCGAAGGCCGTAGGCTGTAGGACAGGCACCGAGGAGCTTAGGGCTGCATCATACACACCCCAGGCATGTCTCACTCTGCATCCAGTACACGGTGGTGCTTGCAAAGTGCGGTGTGTACCAATAGGGTGCAGTAGTGTTAGTGCTACAAAGTGATTGTGGGTAGGTTGGTAGTGACACAGTACTTTGTGAATGGCTGCAGGTAGAGATGGTGGAGGATGTGGTATGTTTGTTTATTCTGGTAAGTGTGAGCTATGTTTGTGATTGCGTGTTTTATGGTGTGGTGGAGTTGGGGTGAAGTGCTGATGCCTACTTGTGGTATGTTTGTGCAAAATGGTAGCTGCCCACATGGCCATCATGTTAACTGTTGGTATTTTCTGCTGTGTAGCGCCATGGTGGTTTATATTTTGGGTAGGAGAGTTGGTGGCAGTGGTGTCTATGTTCATTGTTGCAGAAGCTGACATGGAGACATGCATGGTGGCATTACGTTGGCGTGAGTGTGTTCAAGGCCTAGACTATTGGATGCATAGCTGAAAACCGTAGGCCGTAGGCCATGCATTCAAGAGCCTATGCCTTGAGGGCACGCACAGCAGTAATGCATTTTTCAATGTGCATGAGTTAGAGGGTGGTGACTTGTAAGGAATGGGTGTGGAGCCCATTTCAGCCGTTATAGGCCCCTGTTGTAAATAGATTGTGGGTAGGTAGGTAATGGCACAATAGTTTTTGAATGGTAGTGGGTATGTCCATAGTATGTGATTGAAATTGTACAGGGATGCAGGAGAGAGTGTCTTGTTTGTACATTATGGTAACTGTTGCAATTTGTTACTGCATACCTCCATGGCGGTGCTCTGTGGTTGGAGTTACTGCAGAGAAAAGTCACGCAGTATGGGCACTGGGTGCAATGCTTGTGCCAGTGGTGTATATGTGCATAGTGGTAGTTGGCGATATGCTGACATGTACTGTTCAATTACGGTGGGGGGAATGTGTGCAAGGAGCAGACCCACTGGAGCATTGCAAGTTTGGCAGTGTATGCGACACAGGGTGGTGACGTTTCAGAAATGCATGTGAGGCACATTGTCGACGTGCTACAGCAGCCCAAGTGAGTTGCAAAGTGTGAATTGTGCATTCTATGAATGTGGTGATAGTTGGAACATGCCACAGTATTTGGTGTGTGGCAGGAAATGGTGCAGTGAGAAGTTGGGTAGTGTGGCCACAGGATGCAGTACGTTTGTAATGTGTCTATGGAAGTGGGTATGGTTGAAGGGCAGTTTAGATGTGGTTGGTTACTCTGCTGTGTGCAAAGTTATTGAAGTAGGCCCAATGTTGTGAAGGTGGTGTGCATAGGTTGGCAGTGACACAATAGCATGTGATCGGTAGTGTGTAGAGGTGGTGGAGGCTGCACTATGGTTGTGGCTTCTGGTAAGTGTGAATTTCTTTTTGCATGGGTGTTTTATGGTTTGAGGGAGATGGGTAGAACTGGTACTACATATGTAACGTTTGTGGATAATGTTAGGTGCCCACATGGTCGCTTCCTTTGATGTGCAGTTTTGCGGTGGGTGTGGAAAGGGTTGCAATGTTGTCTGCATACCTAAAGGTATGCTGAGGTGTGTTAGGATGTTTGTGGATGCTGCAATACTGCCTTTTTTAGCAGACATTTCTGGTGGAGGGGCTTTGCACACAAACGGAACATGTACTAAGAGTGTTGAATGGTGTAAAATAGTGGTGTACAGAAATGACAGTATGCATTGCAGAGGTTTTGTATGCGATTGGTGCATGCGTGTTTTGAAATGTGACAGCACCCAATTTGGGGAGTGCTGTAAAAAGTGACTGTGCAATGGGAAAAAGTATTGACACAGCTTTATTTGGGTCGTGGCCCTCACTGTGGATGGGAACGTGCACGTGCACATCATCCCATTGTGAGCAGGGTGGAAATGGAATTGTGGGGAATAGGTAATTAGGAGTTTAGGCGTGGTTCATAGGAAGGGGTGTCACAATTTTGTCACAATACTGTGTTGTGAGGGTGGTGGAGATGGAGAGACAAACTGTGATTATCGTCAGTGATATCTTTGTGTGCCATCTGCCCCGGTGTTGTGTGCAAAGAGGTGTTGCTGGTAATTTCAGGTTGGAAGGAGTGGATGCTTTCTGGGTCTGTCAGGGTGACTACAGTTTCGGCGGGATGGCTCACTTTTGCAGATATGTGGTGTCCGTCATGAACATGGACTGTGTGCTGGTGCACTATGGAAGTGCACATTTCAGTTACGTGTCATGTGGATGATTAATCCATCTACTGATGAGGTTGCTGACTCAGTGATGCATATTTTCCCTACTGCCAAGGTGCTTTTCTCATGCATTGCACCAAGAACAGTGTGGGTCCATGACGGTGTAATTTATCCCCAGCCAGCGGTCGGAAGGTGTGTTATAAACAGATTTATGCGTCAGTTTATGCAGACTGCTGGCATGTTCTCCACCCACTATGAGATCATGAGGTCGCAAAATATGCAGTGATTCCGTAGAAATGGCATTTATGTGAGCACCATTGGAAATGCTGTTTTCTTTCGCGCTATGCAAGAAGCATTGACCAGAATGTTGTAAAAATGTGAGGACAATCAAACCGAAACATGTACAAAAAGAAAATGTGCTTGCATGACCGTAAAAAAAAAAATAATAATAATAATTCACACATATATGCTGGAAGACTAAATCCCCTGCCAACTTTCACCCACCACACCCCCCAGCCCCTCACCTTCACTATCACGAAAAGGTAGTGGATTAAGCGTTACTTTCAGGCTGACACGTGCCACATTTTGGATACTGTGAATGTGTAACAGTACATTTCAAGTGTTGCACAGCAGGGAGAGTGTTCGATGATAGTGCCTTTAATACGATTGGTGGAGGCGCGTGTGCCTGTTTACTAGTATAACCTAATGAGGTACAGCTGCAGAGAAGATAGTGCAAAGGGAAAGAGGACTATTGCAGTTTTACAGGGGTGCGGCCCACGCGCTACTTTGGTAGGTGCATGTGTCAAAATTTGCCCTTTACACCACCTTGCCCAATTGCCAAGGCAGTGTGGGGATTAGCCAATAAAGTAGAGTTGGTACGGTTAACAGGAAGGGGAGGTGAAATGGTTGCACATTATACTGTGCGTACTGAGGGTGGTTGACATGGCAAAACGTATTGCGTTGCCAGTTGGTGCTCCCTTTGCAATAGATGTGCACAACTGCCCATTTTATCATCAGGAAACATATCCCTTACCCACAGGTCTCAGTTACTAAGTCCGGTAATGCTGTTAACTGGACCCCTAACAAGATATACGTTTTAAACCAAAATTTGAGGGACCAATTGGATCAATCTACTATGGAATGGAAGTTAAACAACTTTCCAGCTTTTGAGATTATGCCCCTGATCGATCATGCTATTAGGGACATTACCTCACGATCAAATAGAACCACATCCAAACCTCAGCATACCCATTGTTACAATCAAGAATTGGCACTTGCTAAAACTCTTATGAGAAAGAAGATCAGAAAAATTAAAAACTCAGAAACCAATGAGGCCCTTCAGTTTAAAATGATTAGACTGATTAAGTAAAAACATAAAAATCTATGCAAATCCATAAAACATCGACTTCTACGGCAAGAGGCAGAATTTATGTTGCAAATATTAATATGGGGTAATTTGGGTGCCTTTTGGACAATTGTGAATGGCCAAGAGATCAACCATGTAATTTCACAATTGAATCCGATTTCAGAAAAAGAGTGGTTAGCATTCTATGGTGATAGGTTTGAGCCAAACCCGACCTTCCATGGGGGTGTCTTACACGATTATCCTCTGGATGGCTCGAGTGACCTGTGGGAGCCTACTCTGGAAAATGGTAGAATTAGGGAACTGAGGTGTAAAAAGGTTGCGTGCACTGGGACCTAACGGCCTCAGTAACAATACCTTCAAGTCAGATCCTAATTTCTGGCCCAATCTCCTTTATTACGGATTTAAAGACATCTTGATCACTGGGATTTGCCCGCTTTCTTGGAGTACAGCCCACGTTATCCCAGTCTTCAAGTGTGGCAGCAGGTCGGACCCTAAGAACTATCAACCAATTTCTTTGATTGATGCGGACTGTAAATTCTTTTCAGCTTGTCTGCTGTCACACCTTGAAGATTAGGAAAAATGCTTCCATCTGTTAAGTATTTTCCAGACTGGTTTCCGTAAGGGCCATTCGACAAATATCAATGGCCTAGCCATAAAATGCATTCTGGAGGCTGCATGGAAGAGGGTGAAGGGGTGCACATTTATGGCATCGGTCGACCTCTCTGCAGCCTTTGACTGTGTCGATCTTAACAAACTATGGCACATATTAGCATCTGGGGCCTCCCAAGGGGTTTGCTAACTCTAGTTGAAGGCATCTATAAGAATGCTGGTATCCAGCTTCGGCTTAACCAGCAGGGTGATATGTCATCTAGACTTCAAATGCACTCTGGCGTGAGACAAAGTTGCATATTGGCGCCATGGATCTTTAATCAGTACCTGTCTGATGTTGCTGAGTGCTTTATTAAGGAGGGGCTTCTTGCCCCCAGAGTAGGCTTATCTAAAATCATCTGGTTGGGCTACGCGGACAATTTCCTGCTGTTTGATTCCACAAGCTGGGACTTCAACGTCTGCTTGATACCTTTGCAATGTACGCCCAGAATGCAACAAAAATCCTCGTACTTACGAAGGGAGTGCGCAAGAAATTGCATCCAACCTGGTCACTGGAGGGTTCCAGGGTGGGCACCTCCCCCAGTGTGACCTATCTGGGCTACCATGTGGGTGCTTATAAGGAGGTGGGAGCACAGTTGGACATTTTAGCATATAAAGCTAAACTATTCGGGACACAAATGCTGAAAATTGACCGCAAATTTGGGAAATCCTCGATAAAACCTGCATTCATGTTTTTTGAAGGGAAAGTGGTTCCTAAATTGGGTTATGGTTTGGAACTGTGCTCTGAAGCAGTAATGCATAAATTGAACCAGATAGAAGGCTGAATCTGGAGACGGATCCTTGGTATCCCCAATGCGGTACCTCTAACTGCAATTCGGTATGACCTGGGATATACCTCTATATGGGCCTGAGTTCAATGGAAGATGCTTTTGCTATATGCTAAAATCAAGGTCCCTATCCTAAATACTCTATATGAGTGGATAGGAAAGAACAGACATTTCTCTGGTTTCCTATTAACATTTGTCTCTAACTAAGATCTTTCAAAACACTGGAAACCTTAATCAGCAACCCTATGTTAACTAAAATGAGACTGCTAGATAAGGATTGGATCTCTACTCTTGAAACTTTCCACTGATATAAATCTATGGGTCATCTCTCACATGAGCATAAGAAAAGAGGATCCCTCTCCAATATTCTCTCTCTCTTCCCAAACCGATATCATTGCAGCCTGTTGTTACGGCTGCGATGGAATGTACTTCCGACTAATGACACTCTAATCAAGTAACCATGGTGGATTGATTATTTAGATTTTGTCATTCTGAGCAGGAAACAGCAAAATATCGACTTTTAAGCTGTGTACAATTGGTTGATATGATACATTCTTTTTTGGGTCCCTTGAGGGACTCTTATCTATGTTCCTCTACTGATTGGGTTTGGAAACAATGTTTAAATATTCAAAACACACAAGAGGGTGTAGCAATATCTGGGTTCCTAAAGGGCCTTAAACTGGACGCTTAAATTGGTCGCCTTCAAATGCTCTCAACTCTGGTGTATGAGCCCTTTATGTATCTGTTTCTTATCTTTACAAGGCTTAAGCCTTTTTTTCAATTTTGTTTCTTATTATTATTCTTATTTTTTATTTTATTTTTCCTTTTTTCCTTTTAATGAATGTATATGTGGTATGTTATATGATGAATACACTTCTCTTTGTAACACATTTTATAGTCATCCTTTTTATTTTATTTGAGTAAAAATGTTTATAGAGGTTTGTTTAAACCATATACAAATAAACACATTTAAAAAATAGACGTGCACAACTGTGCTCTGCAAAGAAACTTGGACGGCAATTTTGGTTTGGAAGGAGGGGACGCATTGTGGAACGCTGTGTATGAGTGCCATTTTGTCGATATGCATGCACTTTGCAAAGACCTCACCACGTTTCCAGTAGTAGATGTTATCGTAATTTCTTAGGGCGGCATGCATATCAGTTACCTGCCTTCATTACATTTGTCCTGTGGACTGAGGAGGTTACAGGGTGTTGTGAGGATGCTTTTTCCCACCACCAAGGTCCTTCTCTCATATACATTACCGCAAAGATCATGGCCTACTGCTCATGGATGTTGTGTTGAGCCGCAAGAAGGAAGGTGTAATGTCAACAGAAACATGTACACTTTTTTGTCCGCTCGTGGAAAGTTCTTCTGCAACAGTGACCTTATTAATTGTGGACAAGCAGAGTGTTTCCAAGAAAATGGCATTTTGTTGTCCACCATTGTCAAAGCAGTTTCATTTGCTCACCTACAGGATGGGGTGAGAGTTTACTGAACTAATGTGCGTAGAAGAAAACTCAAAAGCTACTGAAAACAGACAAAAAGGTGTTTTTGTAGAAGGATCTAAAAAAAAAAGAAAAATAGACTCTTTTAAGAGTCGCCCCTTAGTATGAACTTCCCCTGCCCTGAATGCAAGTTATTCTCCCACGGCCGCATGCAGCATGAAAGTCACATGCAGGGATTTTGCAGGTGGCGGCCACGAAAATGGATTGTACTAGTTAATGGTGTACCAACTAGTTGACTTAAACAAAGTTAGACAAACCCTACAAAATGTTAAAGAAAACAATGAATACAACAAAGATGTAAACACAGGGGGAAACTTAAAATAACTCACACAAATAATGGATATTCACCAAAATATGACCAATTTGAATGTGTAGATCTTGTTACTGCAGCCAGCATTTTAGACCAGTATACAATTCACCCACTACACTACAAAGACACTATAGAAGATTCATTAGGAACATGTCAAATGCGTCAAGCCAAAGGTTATCCAAAGAGCATATGAGAGAAAAGTAGAAAAGTGTAGAAGCACGTTATTTTCCTCTACTCTTTCCTACCGGAAAAAGAGGAAGATAGGATGAACGATCCATACAAATTAGTGTTTCAGAATATCAGTCTTTACTAATGTATTCTGAATTCCTAAGATTCCGAAAAAATGTAGAATACATTTTCCAACTCCTGTTGGAAAGTGAGCTAGCAACTCTATGTTATTGTTACGCTCACCTGGTATCCACGGGGGCGCCACGCGATACTGGATGGAGGTCTAAGCGCTATCCCGGACCCCTCTCTGCTTGGTTATGTGCCAGACATTGGGTAGCGCCTATAACAGGAGAATGGAGGGTTAAGATACTGGTTCTGTGATGAGTGGACTCCCACCTCCCTCTGGTCCAAATCCCCTCGTTTGGGGTTACTGCTCACCTTAGGTTTTTGTGCGTTGAACTCTCCGTCCTGCGTCTCTGTTCAGGGGCACGTGGTTGGTGCGGGCGTTCCGTGGACCTAGTTGCTTCACTGGTCCATGTGCCCTTATGTCGGGTCCAGACCAGCTGTGACTCCGACTCTGCTTGCTTTCTGCTAGGTGAGTTGTAATTTATTGTCCTTCTTTATTCTGTCTCTTTCGTTCCCTCTGTTTTCTCTGTCTTCTCTGCATTTTGCTCCACTATGCTGTTCCCTAACAATGTCTCTTTTTGTTTTCACAGGGATGGTTGTGATCTCGTAGTTGCCACGCCGATGGCGAAGACCACGGTGAGTTATTGATGCACTGCACTGTTTATTGATGTTAATTTCTAACCTGTGTTCTCTTCTCTTCGTACAGGTTGCGGTGCTGATCCCGAGTGATGAGTGATCGAAGCGCTGCTTGCCCAGGTAAGTGCTTTGTTAATGTTGACCTTGTTCCTTCTCCCTTGCAGGTTGCAGTGAAACCTGGAGATGGACGAGGTAAGAGAAGCGCAGGGTGCTGCCAGGACTCACTGCTTGCCCAGGTGAGAATTGTTATTAATGCTATCCTTGTTTCTTTACCTTTGCAGGTTGCGGCAAACTCCGGAGATGGGCGAGGTAAGCGAAGCACAGAATGGATTCAAGACATGTTACTTCACAGGTAAGTGTTCTTGCTTGCTAATGCGGTTCTTGGTCTTCCAGGTTATTGATGGAATCAGGATCTAGGGCTTCAGGATCGGGCCGCCGGAGAAGCAGATGAGCAGGAACTGGACACAGTGAGCATTACACTGCAGGAGTGCAGAATAACGCAAAGCGTGTTCTGCTGTTTGGGTGTGGTTTAAATAGCCCAGGTAAAGTAGTTCCAGGCCAAGTAGTTCCAGGCCCAGCCACACCCAAAACACTAGGTCGCATGGCTTGGTTCTAAAGCACAGAGCTGTGTAATAGGCCTCCATGTTGGATTAAGGTCCAAAACTGGTATTGCTTTATTCCTAATAATGAGCATGGCGCCAAAGGCGCCAGGACTGACTCCATGTATAATTTCTGATGGAGTTTTAAGGTCCTTGGGGCCAGTGTGAAGGGCTTTTGGCCCCACTGTTGCCAGGGGGCTGTTATGCCTGAGGGAGTCAGGGGCATGGATCGTGACAGTTATGGAGTTGCATACACAGGAAAGACAGGCTCTAATTGTTCAAACATATCTGCTACCCAGCTGCTTCAAAAGATAAAAGACCAAGATAAAAGACAAAATTATGTTTTTAAGTCAAGTATCAGAAATCTCTTCACAAACATGTGAGAGGATAGCTCAGGGGCAACGTGCTCACCGTGGAAGCAAGACGACATGGAGCAACACAGGTTTGATCCCTCTGTCTGTTCTTAGAAACCTCTGGGTATTCAGCAGGTTATGAATAAACAATTATAATTACAAAAGAATACTGGCTCCGATGTCATGCTGATGTACATTGTATGCTCAGGGACCTTGGCCCACCCACATGGTTTGTTACTTTTAGTTGTGCAGAATATGTATGGGATGACTTGCACAACTTCTTATGCACTGCAAACCAAAATAAAGAGGGAATAGATATGAAACCACCAGGAAAACAGTTCTGCTGACCCTGTCAATATATCAAGGACCTTTCACCATCACATCATTGCCATGCTGCACTTCATCTGCAATAAAACCACAGCTCCACTTGGAGAATTCAGAAGAGCAACACACATCCACATGCTTTTGTGGATAAAAGATGCTCCCAAATATGGCCATGACAGTGATGCCACTCTTTTATCATGTATTGAATAATACATTACCTGTGACATCCCGTCAAAAACCACACATAGTGACCTACGTACACAAATCCTATGCTTCCAAAAACATAAGTGTGGCAAATACTGCTGACATCAATATAAAATCAAAGGGAAATACTATTCCAAATTTTGCTTTGGCTTCCCTAGACCAGTTTGCAAAAAAGGACAAGTAAATAGCGTGATGTCTTCTATTAGACCCAATGTAAAAGGGAAATTCCCCAAAAACACACACAACATTAAAAGGGAATTTCTAGCTGCACTCAACATAGGATTTGTAACTTTACACTGACCACTGCTCCTCCCAGTAGAATACCAAAACAAATTAGAATACTATAATTTATCATTAGAAGCTGCAATGGAAATATGCAGAATTCGGAAAAGAATGAAACTGCTCCTCATAGGTGAATTAAGCATGGTTTCCAACCTCATATTGGCTTGAATTCATCTCAGAATTCAAGAAGTCCTGAAAACTGACTATGAAGAATTGATTGGAGGAAAAATCGTTATTGTTTTAGGAGACCTCCTACTGTTAACACCAGTAAAAGGTCAACCTATTTACAAAACCTTAGGACATACACAATGCAGTAACACACTCTGCAGCATTGGAAATGTAAATAACTGGCAACATTTTCGCTACAGAGAACTAACTCAAAACATTCATCAGTCTGCAGATCTCACCTATGCTAAAATTTTAAAAAGCATTAGAACTGGTTTGGTTACTAAAGATGCAAAATCCAATTAAAAACTAGACTAATCCATGAGCTACATGGGCAAAACATAACTACCCCTGATGTCAAACAATTAACTCAAATTGGTACAGTTTTTGGCTTTCAAACAAATCCACATAACAACAACATTCAGTTTGTCAACATCCACTTTGACAAACTTGCAAAGGTTAAAAAAATAGGCCGCACAATAGCACATATCCTTCTTTTCACATGTGCAGAGAACAATTTTCTCTATCTCTTGCATATGCTGTTACTATTCACAAATGGCAAGGCCTAGCCTACACAGCTGTGAATGCACGAGAATAGCCCTTCCAAAAAGGCCAGCTGGCCTCTCTAAGTTGTTTTCCACTTCTGTTGCCACCCAGCCTCCTCAAGGGGGTACAGGATTGTCTGGAGCCTTCCTTTTACTGGATGCCCATTTGCCAGCAGGCAAGTAGACGGCCCGCCCTTGAAGGCATGATGTCCAAGGCTCGCTTCCTGTCCTGAGCCTGTCCAGAGATGTTGCCAGAGCCAGACACTCTACCCTTTTTCCTATTTACTCCTCCAATCTCATGGACTTCTCCATAAGCATGCTTCCATTGGAATGATTCCTCAAACACAAGGACTTGCGTAAGGCTATATCAAGCCTTACAACTAGGACGATTGCTCTAACATCGAAGTTTGTTGTAATCTGCTCAATCCTTGACCTGGCTGATATCTCAAACAATACCAGCAGTGCACTTGCTTGAACAGCCTTAACTCCGGATTCCTGGTTCACAATACCCTACCATCAAAGTTGGACCACCTGTTTTTCAAGGTCACTTATATTCACCCTAATCTGTGCCGTCTGTGATTTGTACTCGCCTCTAATTTGTACCATTCCCAACGGGCTGTGTCCCGTTTGCCTGTGTGCGCGGCACTTGCATATGCTGTGCCTCACTTGTGCTCTGTCATTTCAGTAAGTGCAGCGCACGTACCACCTAAGCAGCTGATCTACCCTCGCTCAACCCAAGCTATACCTTGCCCTTCTCCATTTCTGTAGTAGGTATAGGTGCTTAGTGCCCTTAACTTCCATCCGACTCTCTCCTTCCCCACGTGCACAACCGCACACCACTGCCCGTACCAGCAAAGTGAACCAGTCACCTAATTCTTCATGACCTGGCCCACTGTTACTCACCATATTGGCCCACCGCTTAATGTGTGATCTATGAGCAAACTGCACCTTATCCAGTACTACTGTCCACTACCATTGCTTCCAAGCCTATGGCTCCCTATCTGTTCTGGCCTATTGTTTACCTACTGAACTAGCCTATTGCATGCTATCGAGCCTATTGCATATTGGCTTTTCTGTGAACTAGTCCAGTGTAGTCTTTGTGACCTGAACAACGGTGCTCTATCCTATCTGTACTGGCCCACAGCCTACCTGACAAACTAGCCTATTACATTTTACTGACCTATGCTACTGCACCCTATGTACTGGCCTATTGCTTATCTGTTGAACTAGCCTAGTGCATTTTACTGACCTATGCTACTGTATCCTATGTGTACTGGCCTATTGCTTATCTGTTGAACTAGCCTATTGCATTTTACTGACCTATGCTACTGCACCCCATTTGGACTGGCCTATTGCTTATTTGTGTCCTGGCCCACACCTCACACCACCCCACAAGTCCTCACCAGGAATAACCATAACTTAACGCTCCTTATCCTATGACCCCTGATTCAGAAAATCCTTGACCCAGCCATTTTTAAGGATCTGTACTCAACCAAGCTAGTGGATCTTTACAATAACCATTGAGGCCGCGGTGAACAGCATCGCCCCCACCAAACTAGCCAAAGCCAAACCACCTGCCCACCTCAACAAATGGTTCACACCGGAATTAAGAATCATTTGTAATGCCAAAAGAGCAGCAGAAACCCTTTGGAGAAAATCACCCAACCCAACTTACAAAGCACCAAAAAGAAACCTATGACAAATGCATCCTCAACACCAAATCCAAGACTAAAGAGCTTTTCAGTATTCTCTGGGAACTAGAGACCCCAGCACCACCCTCGGAAATCTGCACTAAAGATTCAGTCTGGTGTGCCAACATACATAAAGCTCTCACAGACTACATTGATCTGCTCCAAGCTAAAACTGAACAAAAAAAGAGTAGTCTAGCCAAGAGCACCATCACCACCACTGCCCCCCTCCAGTTAATTCCCAAAACTGCCCACTTTTCTCTTTCTCACCGGTCTTGGCCAGTGAAGTGGAAAAAATCATCAAAAGTCTCAAACCCTCCAAATGTCAGGGAGATTTTTGCCCATCGGCAATCATTCAGGAATGCGCAAAGGAGTTGGCCCCATTCATCTCGGCACTAATCAACTCCTCCTTCAAGACCAACACGATACCCAACAACTTCAAGGAAGCCTGGGTTATGCCCCTTTAAAAAAAAACAATCTATATCTCAACACCCCCAGTAACTACAGGCCGATCACCACCATTCCCTACATCCTCAAGATCTTAGACAGAGTGGCCTACCTCCAAATCCAGAAACACTTGGAGGACCACAACTTGCTTGGCCTCAGACAATCGGGCTTCAGGCTCAGACAAGGAATGGAAACAGCCCTCCTGGATCTAAAATTCCAAAGGGATGAATCCAAGGACAAGGATAAGCTTGCTATGCTCCTGCTTCTATATCTTTTGGCAGCATTTGATCTTGTCAACTACCAGATCCTCACTGATTACTTGTCTACAGCAGCTGCTACCTGGATTCAATCCTTCTTGTCCAGCCGCACCACTAGGGTCTTCGCGCCTTCTGCCGCAGCGGACCCAATTCCCATCCACTGTGGCGTACCACAAGGCTCCTGCATCTCACCAACACTTTACAACATCTTCACCAAGCTCCACTTTGACTGTCTTGACAACCTGGATGTCACATACACCAACTACGCGGATGACACCCGGGTTCTCATCACTCTCTCAGGGTGCTATGAAGATGAATGTATGAGAATCAACGAGATTTACTTGGAAATCCAGGCGTGGATGGCAGAGCACTGCCTTTGCCTCAATGACGAGAAAACTGAGCTCCTGATCGTCGGCTCCCAATCCTGCCTGAACAAAATAGACCCTCGCTATGTCTCCATCTGCATCGATGGAAACACAATCAAAGTGGCCAAAGAGATTAAAACCTTGGGAGCATACCTGGACTCCACACTGTCTCTCAAGAAGCAGGTGAACTCAACTGCATCTTCCACAGCCTACATGAACAAACTAATTAACGCCTGCAAACAATTCCTTTCACCTAGTAGTTGCATCACACTAGCCAGGGCTCTTGTGTTATCCAAGATCGACTATTGCAACACCCTTTACCTAGGAACCTCTGAAAGGAACCTCAACAAACTACAGGTCCCACAAAATAACACCTTAAGAGCATGGCAAGATCAGCATATATCTCTGGCTTCAGACATGACGCCAATTGGCTCCCGGTATGGGACAGACTAGTCCTCCGCACTCTGTCATTACCCACAAGTGTCTCTCAAACACCGCCCCCAAATACCTAGCCGATAAAGTCAACGTACGCCAACCCAAAAGACCAAAACTAGAACCATTTACTATTACTGCCTAGCCGTCCCAAGATTCCTTCTTAAAAGAGGAGGGTGAGTGAGCTTCCCAGTACTAGCGGCCAAACCTTCCTCTTAGCATCAGTACTGACCCTGCATTCTGGACCTTCATAGCTAAAGTAAAGAACTGGCTCTTCGTGAAGTTCCAAGAAGGTTCACCGTCTGGCCCGTCCAAGTCTCCCCCACCAGCTGTAATTCCTTACACCTAACACTGTATCTGCTTGTTGCATTATTTTCATTGTTTTCACTATACAACCACCCTGTAACCCTAGTCGAAATGCACATATCACTGTTATTGTACTTCTTCTTGTTTGTCAAAAAACTACTGTATAAGCTTTAAGCGCTCAGTTACCTGAGGGTCCTTTGCGTGGTACAAATAAAGAAACTGAACTAAACTAAGCCTAACCCTAGATCACACATTGATTGACATTGGCAGCAAAGTCATCAAAGAAGGTATGAGTTATGTTGCACTTTCACATCCCTGCATACTCAATGGTCTATTCCTAGTTAACTTTGATGCAAAGTCAATGCTGACATTCCTTGCATCCTAGAATACAACAGGCTATGTGCACTGTACACGCCCCATCTAGATAGCTACTCTGTACCTAAAAAAAACCTTTAAAAATGAAAACTGATACAAAGATAACCTACAGCAGATCTCCCAGCAATGCCACTATAAAAACAAAGAGCCACTGCTTCTCCATCAAATAATACTACCACAAAACTCTCTAGTCTAAAACAACTGCATGTCCATCAGAAGACAAAGAGACAAATGTCTCTTCTAAAAAAACAACTGCAGGCCCATCAATGCATATAGAGTCACAACTCTCTGGTCAATTTACATTCAGCAACAGAAATGAAATAAATTGTTATGCAAATATAGCAATCAATCTTCTCTTCCAATTACCACCAATTGTTGACAACATTTCCTTAAACGGCTCAGACCAGTTGTGTTGCAAATGTTCGTACTTCATAGAACAGCCACAAATAATCCTGGCAGCACTTCCAGTGTCTCTAGAATAAGACAAGAATTGGACTTCTGTACAGGAATGGTAAAATTCACCATACACACACAGGAAGATCCACAAGAATTCCTAATGTACGTACGACAAGAACCCGAAACCAAAAACAAATTTCATACACATGGAATAATACATAGACTCTCCGCAACCATGTTTCACAAGAGCACATCCCTAATGAACAATTTGTGTATGTATCCATACCGAATTGTGAATCCATTCCATTGCACCAGCTTCGGCAGAATGGAAATCATGGCCTATACCTTGATTCGCTGCATGGCCTACTTTGGAAGATTGTGTTGCGTCTATCCTCAGCCATTCCAAATTCTATTTTACGCCATGAATTGAACCTAATCTCGCTGCAGGTCCGATTTCACTGGCGACAGTTGTTGATATATTCCAGGATATTGTCTCCCCTGCCAAAATCTTTGTATAGTGACTTGGGCGGAAAGCTCAGTAAAATCAGTTGTTTTGTATATTGACACCATGCATGACTTGTTGGAGCGAATTGACTCCTCAGAGTTAGAACTCACAGTTAACCCAGATGTTAAGAACAAACTCTTCAGGGAAAACTGGAGGGCAACACGTGATGCTGCGTCTGCGTACTCATCCTACCAGGAGTATGCAAGGTTTCCACATAAGAGGGGCCAATTGTCTACGTATCTGAATGAAAAAATCATGGCATATTTTGCCCTTTTTGCAATTCAGACAATCATTCCACCCTACAAATAAACTCACAGACTCAATATGTCATACTAATACGTTAAGGTACAATGCAGATGGTACCAAAAATAAGTGTAAGCTCACTAGCTTTAAACGCGGCCAAGTATCTGGTTATCGGACATGCTTTCCTTGTAAAAAGTCAAGAAAAATCTAACTGCGCTTCAGATTGAACCAAATCCATACCAAGGAAAGGACTAAACATTTGGCCATTTCTGCATTGGAAGGGATAGAAATAAACTGTCATTTTTGTAAGTCTATGTCAGCTATTATACCCTAAGACACTGGATTCTAGAGTTTCCTGCCATACGTACACTTCAGGCAGTTTCATTTGCAAAAGAACTGGAAAGCTTCAAAACGGTTTATAGCCAGGAACTTTTATGGGTGAGACTGATGTGGAGTAAGAACCTTTCCCTAATTATTGCATTGGTACGCTTCCTGAATGACATTGATGGTGTTTGTATATTGTAAAGGGTTCGAGTTGTTGTCATGACGCTTAATCCTGTTATGTATATAGATGATTTTGCTTGTTTTATTTCTATGTTCATAAAATAATTTTGTGTGTAAGGTTTCATGTAAACCAAAACGCAAATAAAAAATGTAAAACTCATGGCATATTATGCCCTTTTTGCAATTCAGACAATCGTTTTGTGGAATATTTTATCCACGCCAATGCGCCATACTGCACCCATTTGCCAAAAATGGAGGCGATAACCCCTGTGCATGCCAAATCTGCAAAACTATGCATTGTTCATAAACAACAAAAGAGCTGCACACCCTGCCACACACAGGCAAAGTTGGTGTAAAAACAGGAATCACTGCTGTCACCTGTTACCTGAGGCAAGGCTACAAAAGTGGGCTAACATCAAACATTTTCTTAAATACAGCTTTCTAATCAATGGCAACCTTCAAAGTGCTGTTTTGGCACTAAATCCAGTCATTTGCCCAGTGAATTATTGAAATGAAAAGTTGCTGAAATAAAAGATTCTCCAGGCAGTTAGAGGAATCCAGGCATCTATGCCTGACAGCTGCTTACGGAAATTAGCTGTCAAATTCAGTTTAAATGTGTTTTCTTTTTCCTGAAGAAGTGAAAAATCCACCTGTTTAATTTTTTCTGTCTAAGGCTTAATTCCTTTAAAATGTCAAAATCCATCATAAACTCTGTCCACTTTATATCTTTTAAATAAAAGATTGTAGGTGAATCTTACAGTAACCAGTGGAAGTAACTGTTAAATTCCTATTGGGCAGTGCATGGCCTGGGAAAGTTGACATCTCAGCTTGACACTCCCTTGAAAACAGGAAGGCTAATGGCTGCTAATGGTTCCCGCATAAGGACAACAAGGAGAGCAATGGGACCTCAGTAGAATTTTGTCTTGGGCTGAGCCAAGGACAATGACAAGCTGCCCAACTGATCTCTGCAGGGGACCTTCCCTCCAGGAAGGGGACCTACCTCCCTGATCAAAGGACTGGACAGCTGCTGCCTGGGAAGGGGAGGTTACAAAGGAGAACTTTGATGTTGAATCCTTATTTTTGATTCAAGTTTAAAACTCTTTAACTAAGCAACCTAATGAGGCATACATCTGAACATTGGTAGACATTAACCTAGTTGCAGGCTCTTGATTTGATGACATTGATGAAACATTCCATTTAAGGAACCAAAGTTATGAAAAAAGTCTTATTATAGAAGAACGATTAATGTTGCAAACCCAAGATTGTATGTACATGGTCCATTGATAAGCACCCAGAGATGTACCGAGTTAGAAATGATTAATTCAAACCTTCATGTTTAGAATTGGTAAAAATCCATGGAAAGAGAAGACAGCTCGCACAAGGATGGGGATTGAATGCGAATTTAGACAATCAAATAGGAAATGTATGGTCCGATTTTATTAGGGTACATAATTGTAGAAATGTACATGTGTGCACAAGTTTATGTTTTGGTAAAAATCAATGTGGGAGTTCCTAAATCCCCTCGTAAAGATGACAGCTCTGTTTTCACTGCCAACCAAAACAAAGCATGGGCCTGCAGCCACTCACAGCCGTGGGGGTGTGTTTCTGAAATTCTGCCCACACCATAAACTGGGGGATGGCATTGGACAGTATAAATATAGGAACTTCACTACACATAGGCCACACTGCTTCCAGAACCCATCCATATTTCAGCGCAGCATCTCGTTCCAGAACCCTTCATCTTGTATCTGACTCCAGAACTCTTCATCTTGTTGCAGAATCTAGACTTTAGCATTGCAGAACTCTTGCTAGCTAGACCCAATTGCAACCTCCAAAACTTGAAAGAATAATTCTGATTCAGCTTGGCTTGCTACCATTAAGGCTTGCCCGCTGAACCTGCATCCTGTAATCTGCCGTGTCCAGTGGCCAGAAGGGCCCATCCAAATCCAGTCTGAGGCGCAGTCCAAAATATACCAGAACCGCGCAGCTGATCCGATCCTTCCAGAGGTGACCTGCTGCCGGTAGACCTGACCCAATTCATTGACCAGAGCTGATGGTCCAATTTAATTACAAAGGACTGTAAGTATTAACAGGAAGAACCGTGACCCATAGTATATCTGCATTGTATTATCCCAATCTAAACCCATCCCATCTTTAAATTTAGAACCCTAGTATCGTAAGAATCCTTCTTGCTCTGCTTTTCACTCATCTGTGTTACAGAACCATAACTCCTTAGTGATTTTGAATAACTAAAGTAATTCCCAGAAATCGAGTATCCACCACGGACTGATTGCGCTGGCCACATAGCTGGAAAGTTTCATGTGTGGCATTCTCTTTTTCAAAGTCTTTAATATAGTATAAGAAAACCTATCTGTCATTTTCAAAATTGAATTTCTGCTTATAATTTCTCGCCTATTTTGCAAAAATGCCTCTGACTAAAACCTCCATAACTTCTTCAACTTTAAAGATAGAAAATACATTTCAACTCTCACCGATACCTAAGACTCTTAGCTACATCCACAACAAAAAATTTTTTGGGATTTTTCTCCAATATCGCATAGTAAAACTTTGCAGCAATTTTGAAAAGTTCAAAGGTTTACACGTGTCTTTTCCCCATTTCAAAGTGCTTCTTCCATCCCATTCTGATCTAAAGTGTGTACTGTTGTTTATATTATAGCTCATGTGTCTTAGGACCTGTTTAGTGTAGCTTTCCTCAGAAATTCTATCCATTGAGCATTTTTGCACGCTTTTGCAGTATTTCACAAAGCCATTTTTCACCTGTCAGTTTAAAAGTGTCATTTCCAAAAATGGTTTTCTCTCTTGTTTGCGGAGGGAAGATTGCATCTAACTCTAGACCTTGTCTTTCATTCTGAATACCTGCTGATTATTCACATTGGTGTAGGATTGCTCATTTGTATTTAAACAAAATTTTGCAGGGGGAATATTAACCTAAACGCTATCTGTTCACAAATCAAGACTGTTCTTTTTCTTGTGTTTTTTCCTCTGCATCATTATAAGTGAATTCAATTGCTTGACTTATTTTCTGAATTGTATTGTCACCAGCAGGTGATTGCTGTCCTATAACGCGACAACAAAAGGATTGCTCTAT
Source organism: Ambystoma mexicanum (assembly GCF_040938575.1). Classification (NCBI taxonomy): domain Eukaryota; kingdom Metazoa; phylum Chordata; class Amphibia; order Caudata; family Ambystomatidae; genus Ambystoma; species Ambystoma mexicanum. The sequence goes on from NC_090937.1 coordinate 1,291,363,448, forward strand.
CCTATTGATGCCCAAGGTCCAAATTGAAACAGAAATGGAAGAAACAGATACACGACTCATCTTGACATTCAGTAAAGCTTCCAAGCACATTCGCCACATAATACACAAACATTGGCATGTACTTAAGCAAGATGAGCATCTGGGGAGCACTTTGGGTTCCAATATTAATATTACCAATAGGCGTTCCACTTCTCTGAAAGATAGCCTGGTATCAAGTTATATGAGTCCCAGAACCTCATTAGCAGCTCCTAGCTTGCTAAGTGTAAACTCAGAGGCTTTCACAAATGCACAAAATGTAAGGCATGTAGGTTCGCAACAAATATTAAAAACTACTGTTAGGCGGAAACCTGTGCAGGTCCCTCTGGGACCACTGCAAAAGATTTAGGACTACAGGTGTTGCGATGAACCCACTTGGTAGCAGTCTGTACCACACAGATTCAATTGGTAGCTGTGGCTGAGCAGTCAGACTTCTCTCAAGAAAAGTTGGTCAGTATAGGGAGCATACAAGATAGGGTAATTCTTCGCAGCAAAACGAGTAAACACGCAACCAGGCTTTAGTATAAAGATAGTAAGTTATTTATTAATAACAGAACGTCTACGAAAAATACTAAAGTGAACCACGGCAAACAAATCAAAATACAATTACTCTGCAGAATGGAATAAAGCTCAATCCCCCGAAACACAATATCGACAACTCCAGGTTCTACGGCACCACTTATTTTCAGACAGAGGTGTATACCTCAACCCAGATGACACTCGAATATTTAGTGAGGAAGGGAGAGAAGAGACAGGCAGGTAATGAAGTCAACACGGTTCGTACTGAAGCAGGTAAAAATGCAAGGCAAGAAGGCATTAATCACACTAGATCATACAGTTCGGCGGCCAGGCCCACTCGGTGAGAGGTGAGGCACGATGTCCTGGAAAGTCTCTATGGGTGATGCGTTCAAGTCTTGTTTAGCAAATTGGTTAGCGACAGGTTGAACCAGTTCAGAACAAAGAGTGAATAAAGCTTGGAGGCAACCCAACGGAACGGAGAGGAATCAGATACCTCACACGAACCGATCGAAAAGGGAAGCCAGGCGGTTACGGTACCTTGTTGTGGAAGACAGCTCCAACGGGGGCAGTTGTTCCTGGTGGTGGATGCACGACGGGTCTTGGCCAAGAGAAGAGATGCTCTCGTCGTCGAAGAGAAGATGTCCGGTGCACCACCAGGGAAGAAACCAGCCGCGGAGTGCTCCGTCACAAGGCACCACCTTTCGATCACGGGGCAGGAGTAGTGGCTATCCGGTTGCCGGGTGCTCTGCACGGGCAATTCGACCACTGCGTCCTGGGCGACCAAAAAGCACAAAGAAGAAGAAGACTGGTTGTCCCCACCAGCCAGGGAAAGAGACTCTCCGGCAGGGAGATCTCTTCTGTCGTCGGGAGATTGTGAGACGATTCCGCAGGGCTTCACCGGAGGTGTTGTCGTGCAGGTCGACTCAGCGTTACCCTCGTCGGATTCTTTAGGTCCAGTGGCGACTTCCTGAAGATCCAGTCCCAAAGCCCTGCTTTTATGCAGACGTCCCCCATTCATTCAGCCTAGCTTGTCAATCAACACATGCTAAGTGGTGAGCGGGAAGGCTCACCACCTGGGCCAATCACTTCAGAGTGCGACCTGAGTTGGCAAGGCAACTCGGTCCAGGGTGTCTAAACCCCCTCCCACACCCCTGAGGTAACCCAGACAGAATGGCACCACTTTGGAGGGTCTCTGTCCAGAGGCCCGCCAAAAGTGGAACAAAGGGCTCAACCTTTGGTTTAGGAGTCACAGAGAAAAACACAGACGCCATTTTACAACCCGAGTTCTGGCAGAAAATACCACTCGATAAACCTATTTAAGATAAGTAGATCGGTGGTACGTTGGAGATTAACGAAAAACAGTATTAATCTTCAACAATGGGACGGATCCCATAGGGTTATGCTCGGGGTCGAACATAACAAGTAGTTTCCACTGCCACCAGCCAAAACTCGACGAGGAGGGACGGGACAGTGCCCCCTCGAGTAACAGATCCAGGAGTAATCGAATTACCCCTACTAGCACGTCCACAATAAGATGGTTGGTACTAGTTCTGTTAGCAAATTTAGGTCTAGTAAAGCCAATGGTGACTTTACATGCCCGGGGAGACGGTAGTCAGTCCCCGGGTATGGAGTCTATGGTGGGGGGACCAGCTAGGGTGCCCCCGTGTCACGACACGTAGGGTGCGGAGTGACACACATAGAAAAACTTATGAGACCCTATGGAGTAAAAGACCCCATAGCCCATCGAACACATTGACAATTCAAAGGAATTCCACACATACATGTCCAAGAGTGAGAGGAAAAGGGTCACACTCTTGGCAGGATGGAAAAAAACAAACTCCAGAAATCCAGCAAAGCTGCTGGGGGACTCACTAGGTTAGGAAATTCAGCCTAAACAGAGAATTCTCCCTAACACTCGCCCCCCCCAGACTAAGGGACAGGAGGATTTAATCCACTCCTGGATGAATCTCATACCTCTAGTCGATGATATACATCCTAGAGAGACCATCAGCATTTTGGTGGTGACACCCTGACCTGTGCTCAATGGTGAAATCGAACCCTTGCAGGCAGATCGACCATCTCAGTAGTTTTGGGTTTTCCCCTTTCATTTGCATTAACCATCTCAAGGGTTGGTAGTCAGTCTGAATAACAAAAGTAGAACCATACAAGTACGGCCTAAACTTCTTCAGAGCCCACACGATAGCAAAGCATTCTCTTTCGATTGTTGCCCACCTTGTTTCAGGATCCTTCAGCTTGCGGCTGATGTAGCAAACGGGGTGCTCCCTACCTTTCCCATCCAGTTGACTGAGTACGGCACCTATCCCTACATTGGAAGCGTCTGTCTGCACAATTAAGTGTTGGCGGTAATCAGGAGCTCTGAGTACTGGGGCTTGGCAAAGAGCCTTTTTCAGGTTTTCAAAAGCCTGATTGCACTCCTCGTTCCATTTAACCTTTTTAGGGAATTTGGGCGAGGAGATGACATTCAGTGGAGAAGCTATGGTCCCATAGTTCTCTATGAAATTCCTGTAATACCCGGTGAGGCCTAGGAAGGCTCTCACCTGAGTCTGAGTAGTCGGTGTTGTCCAATTTTGCACAGCTTCAATCTTACTGAGCAAAGGCCTTATTTCTCCACCGCCTACCTCATGCCCAAGGTAGACTACCTTACTCTGTCCAATTTGGCATTTACTCGCCTTTATGGTCAGATTGGCTCGTCCAAGAGCCTGCAAAACATCTCTCAGGTGGGTTACATGTTCGTCCCAGGAATTGCTGAACACTGCTATGTCATCCAAGTATGCCATGCAGAAGTCCTCCATCCCGGTTAGAACCTGGTTTACCATCCGTTGAAACGTAGCAGGTGCATTTTTTAGTCCGAAAGGCATTACCGTAAACTGGTATAAACCAACGGGGGTAGAAAATGCAGTTTTCTCCTTGGCATGGTTGGTCAGGGCTATTTGCCAATAGCCTGACGTCAAGTCAAATGTGCTGAGGAACTTGGCGGCGCCAAGTTTATCCACCAACTCATCTGTTCTTGGCAAAGGATGGGCATCAGTCGTGGTGACTGCGTTAAGAGCTCTATAATCCACGCAGAATCTAAGTTCTTTAGATCCGGCCTTTGGTACTAACACAACTGGGCTAGACCATGGACTAGTAGAGGGCTCTATTACCCCGAGATCAAGCATCTTGCTGACCTCACCTTTGATGTGGGTTCTTACGTTTTCTGACATGCGATATCCTCTGCTTTTGACAGGCAGACAGTCACCAGTGAGTATCTCGTGCTGGCCCCAAGGGGTCAAGCCTGGTGAGAGCGAGAACAGAGAGGCAAACTGATTCAACATAGACTTGCACTCTTCTTGTTGCTCGGGTGTCAGATTGGAGGAGAGATTTACTCCTTCAATGTTTTCATCTAAAGGTAAGCCTCTGAGGAGATCCGGAAGAGTTTCACTCTCTTCTTCTTCCTCGGCTGATGCTAGAAGCAACGCTCCTACGTCAGGTCGTGAGACATACGCTTTAAGTCGGTTGGTGTGAAAGACTGTTGGAGCCTCCTTGGGGTTGCCCAAGTCCACCAGATAGTTAACCTCACCGAGCTTACCCACTACTCGGTAGGGTCCCATCCATTTATCTTGCAAGGCCCTCTGCCTTGTGGGGATCATAACAAGAACAAGCTGGTTTTGAGCGAACTCAACCATGTTAGCCTTTTGATCGTGCCAGTGCTTGACCAATGCTTGTCCAGCTTTCAAGTTATCGCTTGCTTCTGTCATCAGGTGCGACATTCTCCTCCGGAGACCTATCACGTAGTCAGTCACTCTGACTGGCTTGGGGGAAGGAGCACTCTCCAACCCCTCCTTAATCAGGGCCAATGGACCTCTGACGGGATGACCATAGAGCAGTTCGAAGGGAGAGTAGCCTACTCCCTCCTGAGGGACTTCTCTATAAGCAAAAAGAAGGCATGGCAATAGAAGGTCCCACTTACGCTTAAGGGGTTCTTCTAGAGCACCTATCATGCTCTTCATGGTTCGGTTGAACCGTTCTACCAACCCATTAGTTTGTGGGTGGTAAGCCGTTGAGAACTTGTAAGTTACCCCGCAGGTTTTCCACATGGCTTTCATGTAGTGGGACATAAAATTTGACCCCCTGTCAGAGATAACTTCCTTAGGAAATCCGACCCTAGTAAAAATACCAAGGAGGGCCTTAGCCACAGCCGGAGCTGTAACAGTCCTCATAGGAATTGCCTCAGGATACCTAGTAGCATGGTCTACTACAACAAGTATAAACCTGTTGCCTGAGGAGGTTGGAGGATCAAGGGGACCAACGATATCAATCCCTACTCTCTCAAATGGGACTCCCACAACGGGAAGAGGCACTAACGGTGCCACATTCTTGGACCCAACCTTACCAGAGATCTGGCAGGTATGGCAGCTTCTGCAGTGTTTTTCTACTTCGGCCCCCATTTTTGGCCAATAGAAGTAGAGTGAGAGCCTTTCCTTAGTCTTCTTGAAACTCAAGTGACCAGCCAAAGGAATCTCGTGGGCTAACTGCAAGAACTGTGGTCTGTTCTCTTGGGGTACTACAAGGCGTTTGTAGTCTCCAGGTGTAGACTCGGTCGGTTCACTATAGAAGAGGCCATCTTCCCAGTGCAACCTATGTTTCCCAGGCTCTTGCCCTTCAGCCTGAGTTACTGCCTGACGGCGAAGACCTTCCAGAGTTGGACATTCTCTCTGTCCCTTACTGAAGTCTGCCCTGCTGGGTCCACCTTCTGCCAGTAACGACTGCAGCTCAGGATGGTCAACAGGATCCAGATCTCCAATGAGTTCCTGGCCTTCCATTAGCTCTTCTTCAGAGTCTAATTCTACCATACAGGGTTGTACTTCCCCCTCAGCCTCAGCTGGAGGTGGAGTTACGGGTGTGACGTTGGACAACCGCGGGGAAGTCCGTGTCGGCTGCATCGGAATGTGGGCTGTTGGTTTCGGTTTAGAAGTTTTAGGTTTCCCTTTGACTTCTGTGTTCCTAGAGACAGCGGCCGCCATTTCCAATGGAGCAGGAGTGATTTCTTTCTTCATCATCTCCCCGAGAGTACCGCGCAGGGTCCTCTCTCTTGCAGGTCTGGTTAGCTCCTGTAACCGTTTACTAGGAGGTCTGGGAGTATGCGATACAACTCCGAGAGTTTTCAAATCGTTACCCAACAGTACGCGTCCTGGTACCTCACTCTGTATGCTGACAGGTATCTTTACAGTCATGTCGTTACACTGGATGAGAACTGGTAATTGGGGAAGCATCTGCACAGGCCCCCCAGCTAACTTGGTGAGGCGTTTGGGTGCCTTAGCAACATCCTCAGCCTGAAAAAACGATTTATCCACCACAGTTATGCTGGCCCCAGTGTCCCTAATGGCAGGCGTCTCCTGACCATTCACCTGGACACTGTCCTTATAATACTCTTTAGTATTATCGGGGATAGAATTATAGACATCTAAATTCTGTTGTTCCCACAACCCCAGAGATACTAAAGAAACGCTGGCTGAGACTCCAATGGGTTCGTCAGCTAGCAGTAGAAAGTTTCCACTTGCCATTTGGACTTCCTCCTCTGGAGCGAAGGCTAAGGAGACAAGCTGGACCCCTGAAGGTTTACCCTTACATCTGGGATCTCCTTTCACGTGATCAGTCGAGCCACAAACAAAGCATTTCCCGAATGCTTTCTGGAATGGTGGCTTGTTCTGACCTCCTTCCGGTTTGGCACCAGAAGACACACTATTCTGTTGTGGTTTTCCCGGTGGCTTACCCTTCTGGTTTTGTTTGGGGCCCTCTTTGGAATGTGAGTTTTTCGAATTCTCCTTTGAGTCTTTTTTAGGCTGTTTTCCCTCGTCCTTTTTCTGAGTTACCCCAGAATCCTTGTGAGTAGCCCTGTTGGCAACCCACAAGTCAGCAGCCTTAGCTAGAGCCCTGGAATCTAATTCCTTCGAATCAGCCAAGTGCTGTCTGAGCTCAGGAGAACAGGCATCATAAATCGACTCCAACATAAAAAGATTTCGCATACCCTCGTAAGTGTCAACTTTGTAACCCTTAATCCATCCCTCTAAGTTTTTCAACCCTTCACTCACCCAGGTAGCCCAAGGGGTACCATCATGCTTTTTGAGGGTTCTAAACCTCTTAAGATACTGGGAAGGGGTCTTCCCGAATCTAGCTATCAAAGCTAGTTTCACACTTTCGTAATCCGTCTTATCCACCTCCCCCAATTCCATTACCACATCAGTCGCAACAGGAGGAAGCCTAGAGAACAACCAGGGAAGCAACGCATTCCCGGTGATGTCCTGGAGCCCATGATTGTATTCAAACAATTTCAACCAATCCAACACATCCAATCTCGGTTCGTACATACCCACTAATTCCTTCGGCATCCGGGGTCTTTTGGGACTGGAGCTCCTAGAGGAACCAGAGGAGAGAGAAGCATTTTCCATAGACAACTTTTTCATTTGTAACTCATGATTAAGCTCTATTTCCCTGAGTCTTAACTCAGCTTGTTTCTGCTCAGCCTGGGCATTCATTCGTTTGAACTCGAGCTCTTGGTTTCGTTCAGATTGAGCCAAGAACCGTTTATATTCTAATTCGAGCTTCATTTTTTCAAGTTCAAAATAAGCAGGGTTACTTGTGGGACCTGGTATGGGCCCCGTAGGCACAGTTGGTAAGGCAGATAGGGGAGCGGGGGAGACCGTTTCGCTAGCCTCGCCGTCCTCGTCAGCCTCTTCATCGCTATCATCAGAATTACGATTCAGAATAACACCATTACTGTTATCTACAGATGCTGGAGAGTTTGGTTCCTCTGAACCAGTACCCAGACTTTGGTTCGCCAGCAATCTCTCTATCAGTTCTAACTTCTTGCCTTTTACAGGAAGATTCTCTTGTCTACAGAGAGCTCGCAGACTCTCAGTATTTTTATCTGACAAAGACTCTTGGCTGTAAATTTCCATCGTAGACATGTTTTTTGAAAGTTGCTTTTGTAACGTTTTGTGGTTAGTCGTCCTACAGCATCGAAAAACACTCTAAACTGTATACTCGATACTAATCCCACCGCTGTACACCAGTGTTAGGCGGAAACCTGTGCAGTTCCCTCTGGGACCACTGCAAAAGATTTAGGACTACAGGTGTTGCGATGAACCCACTTGGTAGCAGTCTGTACCACACAGATTCAATTGGTAGCTGTGGCTGAGCAGTCAGACTTCTCTCAAGAAAAGTTGGTCAGTATAGGGAGTATACAAGATAGGGTAATTCTTCGCAGCAAAACGAGTAAACACGCAACCAGGCTTTAGTATAAAGATAGTAAGTTGTTTATTAATAACAGAACGTCTACGAAAAATACTAAAGTGAACCACGGCAAACAAATCAAAATACAATTACTCTGCAGAATGGAATAAAGCTCAATCCCCCGAAACACAATATCGACAACTCCAGGTTCTACGGCACCACTTATTTTCAGACAGAGGTGTATACCTCAACCCAGATGACACTCGAATATTTAGTGAGGAAGGGAGAGAAGAGACAGGCAGGTAATGAAGTCAACACGGTTCGTACTGAAGCAGGTAAAAATGCAAGGCAAGAAGGCATTAATCACACTAGATCATACAGTTCGGCGGCCAGGCCCACTCGGTGAGAGGTGAGGCACGATGTCCTGGAAAGTCTCTATGGGTGATGCGTTCAAGTCTTGTTTAGCAAATTGGTTAGCGACAGGTTGAACCAGTTCAGAACAAAGAGTGAATAAAGCTTGGAGGCAACCCAACGGAACGGAGAGGAATCAGATACCTCACACGAACCGATCGAAAAGGGAAGCCAGGCGGTTACGGTACCTTGTTGTGGAAGACAGCTCCAACGGGGGCAGTTGTTCCTGGTGGTGGATGCACGACGGGTCTTGGCCAAGAGAAGAGATGCTCTCGTCGTCGAAGAGAAGATGTCCGGTGCACCACCAGGGAAGAAACCAGCCGCGGAGTGCTCCGTCACAAGGCACCACCTTTCGATCACGGGGCAGGAGTAGTGGCTATCCGGTTGCCGGGTGCTCTGCACGGGCAATTCGACCACTGCGTCCTGGGCGACCAAAAAGCACAAAGAAGAAGAAGACTGGTTGTCCCCACCAGCCAGGGAAAGAGACTCTCCGGCAGGGAGATCTCTTCTGTCGTCGGGAGATTGTGAGACGATTCCGCAGGGCTTCACCGGAGGTGTTGTCGTGCAGGTCGACTCAGCGTTACCCTCGTCGGATTCTTTAGGTCCAGTGGCGACTTCCTGAAGATCCAGTCCCAAAGCCCTGCTTTTATGCAGACGTCCCCCATTCATTCAGCCTAGCTTGTCAATCAACACATGCTAAGTGGTGAGCGGGAAGGCTCACCACCTGGGCCAATCACTTCAGAGTGCGACCTGAGTTGGCAAGGCAACTCGGTCCAGGGTGTCTAAACCCCCTCCCACACCCCTGAGGTAACCCAGACAGAATGGCACCACTTTGGAGGGTCTCTGTCCAGAGGCCCGCCAAAAGTGGAACAAAGGGCTCAACCTTTGGTTTAGGAGTCACAGAGAAAAACACAGACGCCATTTTACAACCCGAGTTCTGGCAGAAAATACCACTCGATAAACCTATTTAAGATAAGTAGATCGGTGGTACGTTGGAGATTAACGAAAAACAGTATTAATCTTCAACAATGGGACGGATCCCATAGGGTTATGCTCGGGGTCGAACATAACAAGTAGTTTCCACTGCCACCAGCCAAAACTCGACGAGGAGGGACGGGACAGTGCCCCCTCGAGTAACAGATCCAGGAGTAATCGAATTACCCCTACTAGCACGTCCACAATAAGATGGTTGGTACTAGTTCTGTTAGCAAATTTAGGTCTAGTAAAGCCAATGGTGACTTTACATGCCCGGGGAGACGGTAGTCAGTCCCCGGGTATGGAGTCTATGGTGGGGGGACCAGCTAGGGTGCCCCCGTGTCACGACACGTAGGGTGCGGAGTGACACACATAGAAAAACTTATGAGACCCTATGGAGTAAAAGACCCCATAGCCCATCGAACACATTGACAATTCAAAGGAATTCCACACATACATGTCCAAGAGTGAGAGGAAAAGGGTCACACTCTTGGCAGGATGGAAAAAAACAAACTCCAGAAATCCAGCAAAGCTGCTGGGGGACTCACTAGGTTAGGAAATTGAGCCTAAACAGAGAATTCTCCCTAACACTCGCCCCCCCCAGACTAAGGGACAGGAGGATTTAATCCACTCCTGGATGAATCTCATACCTCTAGTCGATGATATACATCCTAGAGAGACCATCAGCATTTTGGTGGTGACACCCTGACCTGTGCTCAATGGTGAAATCGAACCCTTGCAGGCAGATCGACCATCTCAGTAGTTTTGGGTTTTCCCCTTTCATTTGCATTAACCATCTCAAGGGTTGGTGGTCAGTCTGAATAACAAAAGTAGAACCATACAAGTACGGCCTAAACTTCTTCAGAGCCCACACGATAGCAAAGCATTCTCTTTCGATTGTTGCCCACCTTGTTTCAGGATCCTTCAGCTTGCGGCTGATGTAGCAAACGGGGTGCTCCCTACCTTTCCCATCCAGTTGACTGAGTACGGCACCTATCCCTACATTGGAAGCGTCTGTCTGCACAATTAAGTGTTGGCGGTAATCAGGAGCTCTGAGTACTGGGGCTTGGCAAAGAGCCTTTTTCAGGTTTTCAAAAGCCTGATTGCACTCCTCGTTCCATTTAACCTTTTTAGGGAATTTGGGCGAGGAGATGACATTCAGTGGAGAAGCTATGGTCCCATAGTTCTCTATGAAATTCCTGTAATACCCGGTGAGGCCTAGGAAGGCTCTCACCTGAGTCTGAGTAGTCGGTGTTGTCCAATTTTGCACAGCTTCAATCTTACTGAGCAAAGGCCTTATTTCTCCACCGCCTACCTCATGCCCAAGGTAGACTACCTTACTCTGTCCAATTTGGCATTTACTCGCCTTTATGGTCAGATTGGCTCGTCCAAGAGCCTGCAAAACATCTCTCAGGTGGGTTACATGTTCGTCCCAGGAATTGCTGAACACTGCTATGTCATCCAAGTATGCCATGCAGAAGTCCTCCATCCCGGTTAGAACCTGGTTTACCATCCGTTGAAACGTAGCAGGTGCATTTTTTAGTCCGAAAGGCATTACCGTAAACTGGTATAAACCAACGGGGGTAGAAAATGCAGTTTTCTCCTTGGCATGGTTGGTCAGGGCTATTTGCCAATAGCCTGACGTCAAGTCAAATGTGCTGAGGAACTTGGCGGCGCCAAGTTTATCCACCAACTCATCTGTTCTTGGCAAAGGATGGGCATCAGTCGTGGTGACTGCGTTAAGAGCTCTATAATCCACGCAGAATCTAAGTTCTTTAGATCCGGCCTTTGGTACTAACACAACTGGGCTAGACCATGGACTAGTAGAGGGCTCTATTACCCCGAGATCAAGCATCTTGCTGACCTCACCTTTGATGTGGGTTCTTACGTTTTCTGACATGCGATATCCTCTGCTTTTGACAGGCAGACAGTCACCAGTGAGTATCTCGTGCTGGCCCCAAGGGGTCAAGCCTGGTGAGAGCGAGAACAGAGAGGCAAACTGATTCAACATAGACTTGCACTCTTCTTGTTGCTCGGGTGTCAGATTGGAGGAGAGATTTACTCCTTCAATGTTTTCATCTAAAGGTAAGCCTCTGAGGAGATCCGGAAGAGTTTCACTCTCTTCTTCTTCCTCGGCTGATGCTAGAAGCAACGCTCCTACGTCAGGTCGTGAGACATACGCTTTAAGTCGGTTGGTGTGAAAGACTGTTGGAGCCTCCTTGGGGTTGCCCAAGTCCACCAGATAGTTAACCTCACCGAGCTTACCCACTACTCGGTAGGGTCCCATCCATTTATCTTGCAAGGCCCTCTGCCTTGTGGGGATCATAACAAGAACAAGCTGGTTTTGAGCGAACTCAACCATGTTAGCCTTTTGATCGTGCCAGTGCTTGACCAATGCTTGTCCAGCTTTCAAGTTATCGCTTGCTTCTGTCATCAGGTGCGACATTCTCCTCCGGAGACCTATCACGTAGTCAGTCACTCTGACTGGCTTGGGGGAAGGAGCACTCTCCAACCCCTCCTTAATCAGGGCCAATGGACCTCTGACGGGATGACCATAGAGCAGTTCGAAGGGAGAGTAGCCTACTCCCTCCTGAGGGACTTCTCTATAAGCAAAAAGAAGGCATGGCAATAGAAGGTCCCACTTACGCTTAAGGGGTTCTTCTAGAGCACCTATCATGCTCTTCATGGTTCGGTTGAACCGTTCTACCAACCCATTGGTTTGTGGGTGGTAAGCCGTTGAGAACTTGTAAGTTACCCCGCAGGTTTTCCACATGGCTTTCATGTAGTGGGACATAAAATTTGACCCCCTGTCAGAGATAACTTCCTTAGGAAATCCGACCCTAGTAAAAATACCAAGGAGGGCCTTAGCCACAGCCGGAGCTGTAACAGTCCTCATAGGAATTGCCTCAGGATACCTAGTAGCATGGTCTACTACAACAAGTATAAACCTGTTGCCTTAGGAGGTTGGAGGATCAAGGGGACCAACGATATCAATCCCTACTCTCTCAAATGGGACTCCCACAACGGGAAGAGGCACTAACGGTGCCACATTCTTGGACCCAACCTTACCAGAGATCTGGCAGGTATGGCAGCTTCTGCAGTGTTTTTCTACTTCGGCCCCCATTTTTGGCCAATAGAAGTAGAGTGAGAGCCTTTCCTTAGTCTTCTTGAAACTCAAGTGACCAGCCAAAGGAATCTCGTGGGCTAACTGCAAGAACTGTGGTCTGTTCTCTTGGGGTACTACAAGGCGTTTGTAGTCTCCAGGTGTAGACTCGGTCGGTTCACTATAGAAGAGGCCATCTTCCCAGTGCAACCTATGTTTCCCAGGCTCTTGCCCTTCAGCCTGAGTTACTGCCTGACGGCGAAGACCTTCCAGAGTTGGACATTCTCTCTGTCCCTTACTGAAGTCTGCCCTGCTGGGTCCACCTTCTGCCAGTAACGACTGCAGCTCAGGATGGTCAACAGGATCCAGATCTCCAATGAGTTCCTGGCCTTCCATTAGCTCTTCTTCAGAGTCTAATTCTACCATACAGGGTTGTACTTCCCCCTCAGCCTCAGCTGGAGGTGGAGTTACGGGTGTGACGTTGGACAACCGCGGGGAAGTCCGTGTCGGCTGCATCGGAATGTGGGCTGTTGGTTTCGGTTTAGAAGTTTTAGGTTTCCCTTTGACTTCTGTGTTCCTAGAGACAGCGGCCGCCATTTCCAATGGAGCAGGAGTGATTTCTTTCTTCATCATCTCCTCGAGAGTACCGCGCAGGGTCCTCTCTCTTGCAGGTCTGGTTAGCTCCTGTAACCGTTTACTAGGAGGTCTGGGAGTATGCGATACAACTCCGAGAGTTTTCAAATCGTTACCCAACAGTACGCGTCCTGGTACCTCACTCTGTATGCTGACAGGTATCTTTACAGTCATGTCGTTACACTGGATGAGAACTGGTAATTGGGGAAGCATCTGCACAGGCCCCCCAGCTAACTTGGTGAGGCGTTTGGGTGCCTTAGCAACATCCTCAGCCTGAAAAAACGATTTATCCACCACAGTTATGCTGGCCCCAGTGTCCCTAATGGCAGGCGTCTCCTGACCATTCACCTGGACACTGTCCTTATAATACTCTTTAGTATTATCGGGGATAGAATTATAGACATCTAAATTCTGTTGTTCCCACAACCCCAGAGATACTAAAGAAACGCTGGCTGAGACTCCAATGGGTTCGTCAGCTAGCAGTAGAAAGTTTCCACTTGCCATTTGGACTTCCTCCTCTGGAGCGAAGGCTAAGGAGACAAGCTGGACCCCTGAAGGTTTACCCTTACATCTGGGATCTCCTTTCACGTGATCAGTCGAGCCACAAACAAAGCATTTCCCGAATGCTTTCTGGAATGGTGGCTTGTTCTGACCTCCTTCCGGTTTGGCACCAGAAGACACACTATTCTGTTGTGGTTTTCCCGGTGGCTTACCCTTCTGGTTTTGTTTGGGGCCCTCTTTGGAATGTGAGTTTTTCGAATTCTCCTTTGAGTCTTTTTTAGGCTGTTTTCCCTCGTCCTTTTTCTGAGTTACCCCAGAATCCTTGTGAGTAGCCCTGTTGGCAACCCACAAGTCAGCAGCCTTAGCTAGAGCCCTGGAATCTAATTCCTTCGAATCAGCCAAGTGCTGTCTGAGCTCAGGAGAACAGGCATCATAAATCGACTCCAACATAAAAAGATTTCGCATACCCTCGTAAGTGTCAACTTTGTAACCCTTAATCCATCCCTCTAAGTTTTTCAACCCTTCACTCACCCAGGTAGCCCAAGGGGTACCATCATGCTTTTTGAGGGTTCTAAACCTCTTAAGATACTGGGAAGGGGTCTTCCCGAATCTAGCTATCAAAGCTAGTTTCACACTTTCGTAATCCGTCTTATCCACCTCCCCCAATTCCATTACCACATCAGTCGCAACAGGAGGAAGCCTAGAGAACAACCAGGGAAGCAACGCATTCCCGGTGATGTCCTGGAGCCCATGATTGTATTCAAACAGTTTCAACCAATCCAACACATCCAATCTCGGTTCGTACATACCCACTAATTCCTTCGGCATCCGGGGTCTTTTGGGACTGGAGCTCCTAGAGGAACCAGAGGAGAGAGAAGCATTTTCCATAGACAACTTTTTCATTTGTAACTCATGATTAAGCTCTATTTCCCTGAGTCTTAACTCAGCTTGTTTCTGCTCAGCCTGGGCATTCATTCGTTTGAACTCGAGCTCTTGGTTTCGTTCAGATTGAGCCAAGAACCGTTTATATTCTAATTCGAGCTTCATTTTTTCAAGTTCAAAATAAGCAGGGTTACTTGTGGGACCTGGTATGGGCCCCGTAGGCACAGTTGGTAAGGCAGATAGGGGAGCGGGGGAGACCGTTTCGCTAGCCTCGCCGTCCTCGTCAGCCTCTTCATCGCTATCATCAGAATTACGATTCAGAATAACACCATTACTGTTATCTACAGATGCTGGAGAGTTTGGTTCCTCTGAACCAGTACCCAGACTTTGGTTCGCCAGCAATCTCTCTATCAGTTCTAACTTCTTGCCTTTTACAGGAAGATTCTCTTGTCTACAGAGAGCTCGCAGACTCTCAGTATTTTTATCTGACAAAGACTCTTGGCTGTAAATTTCCATCGTAGACATGTTTTTTGAAAGTTGCTTTTGTAACGTTTTGTGGTTAGTCGTCCTACAGCATCGAAAAACACTCTAAACTGTATACTCGATACTAATCCCACCGCTGTACACCAGTGTTAGGCGGAAACCTGTGCAGTTCCCTCTGGGACCACTGCAAAAGATTTAGGACTACAGGTGTTGCGATGAACCCACTTGGTAGCAGTCTGTACCACACAGATTCAATTGGTAGCTGTGGCTGAGCAGTCAGACTTCTCTCAAGAAAAGTTGGTCAGTATAGGGAGTATACAAGATAGGGTAATTCTTCGCAGCAAAACGAGTAAACACGCAACCAGGCTTTAGTATAAAGATAGTAAGTTATTTATTAATAACAGAACGTCTACGAAAAATACTAAAGTGAACCACGGCAAACAAATCAAAATACAATTACTCTGCAGAATGGAATAAAGCTCAATCCCCCGAAACACAATATCGACAACTCCAGGTTCTACGGCACCACTTATTTTCAGACAGAGGTGTATACCTCAACCCAGATGACACTCGAATATTTAGTGAGGAAGGGAGAGAAGAGATAGGCAGGTAATGAAGTCAACACGGTTCGTACTGAAGCAGGTAAAAATGCAAGGCAAGAAGGCATTAATCACACTAGATCATACAGTTCGGCGGCCAGGCCCACATGGTGAGAGGTGAGGCACGATGTCCTGGAAAGTCTCTATGGGTGATGCGTTCAAGTCTTGTTTAGCAAATTGGTTAGCGACAGGTTGAACCAGTTCAGAACAAAGAGTGAATAAAGCTTGGAGGCAACCCAACGGAACGGAGAGGAATCAGATACCTCACACGAACCGATCGAAAAGGGAAGCCAGGCGGTTACGGTACCTTGTTGTGGAAGACAGCTCCGACGGGGGCAGTTGTTCCTGGTGGTGGATGCACGACGGGTCTTGGCCAAGAGAAGAGATGCTCTCGTCGTTGAAGAGAAGATGTCCGGTGCACCACCAGGGAAGAAACCAGCCGCGGAGTGCTCCGTCACAAGGCACCACCTTTCGATCACGGGGCAGGAGTAGTGGCTATCCGGTTGCCGGGTGCTCTGCACGGGCAATTCGACCACTGCGTCCTGGGCGACCAAAAAGCACAAAGAAGAAGAAGACTGGTTGTCCCCACCAGCCAGGGAAAGAGACTCTCCGGCAGGGAGATCTCTTCTGTCGTCGGGAGATTGTGAGACGATTCCGCAGGGCTTCACCGGAGGTGTTGTCGTGCAGGTCGACTCAGCGTTACCCTCGTCGGATTCTTTAGGTCCAGTGGCGACTTCCTGAAGATCCAGTCCCAAAGCCCTGCTTTTATGCAGACGTCCCCCATTCATTCAGCCTAGCTTGTCAATCAACACATGCTAAGTGGTGAGCGGGAAGGCTCACCACCTGGGCCAATCACTTCAGAGTGCGACCTGAGTTGGCAAGGCAACTCGGTCCAGGGTGTCTAAACCCCTTCCCACACCCCTGAGGTAACCCAGACAGAATGGCACCACTTTGGAGGGTCTCTGTCCAGAGGCCCGCCAAAAGTGGAACAAAGGGCTCAACCTTTGGTTTAGGAGTCACAGAGAAAAACACAGACGCCATTTTACAACCCGAGTTCTGGCAGAAAATACCACTCGATAAACCTATTTAAGATAAGTAGATCGGTGGTACGTTGGAGATTAACGAAAAACAGTATTAATCTTCAACAATGGGACGGATCCCATAGGGTTATGCTCGGGGTCGAACATAACAAGTAGTTTCCACTGCCACCAGCCAAAACTCGACGAGGAGGGACGGGACAGTGCCCCCTCGAGTAACAGATCCAGGAGTAATCGAATTACCCCTACTAGCACGTCCACAATAAAATGGTTGGTACTAGTTCTGTTAGCAAATTTAGGTCTAGTAAAGCCAATGGTGACTTTACATGCCCGGGGAGACGGTAGTCAGTCCCCGGGTATGGAGTCTATGGTGGGGGGACCAGCTAGGGTGCCCCCGTGTCACGACACGTAGGGTGCGGAGTGACACACATAGAAAAACTTATGAGACCCTATGGAGTAAAAGACCCCATAGCCCATCGAACACATTGACAATTCAAAGGAATTCCACACATACATGTCCAAGAGTGAGAGGAAAAGGGTCACACTCTTGGCAGGATGGAAAAAAACAAACTCCAGAAATCCAGCAAAGCTGCTGGGGGACTCACTAGGTTAGGAAATTCAGCCTAAACAGAGAATTCTCCCTAACAACTACCAACATCCTGTACTAAATAACAATGTGACTATCAAATCTAGGATTACATGTGAAACAGAGTATGTTGTGTACATCCTTACCTGCACATGCAATAAATGGTATGTCGGGAGTACGATCGGCAAGTTGAAACTTAGGATATTACAGCATGTAAGAGCTATCAAAAATGTCAATCCAACATATCCTATGGCCCTGCATTTCCAAGAGAAGCACTGAGGCAAACTTGAAGGATTTAGGTACTTTGGCATACATACCATCCCAAAAACTGCAAGAGTTGGCAACCGGGAACTCCTCCTCAGACAAACAGAAACTAGATACATCCTAGACTTTGAGACCAAAAAACCTCAGGGCCATAGACTAGATGAAGAACTGTACACCTTCCTAGGCACCTAAGTTGTCCAAGAATCACCTTAAGCAATTTTATGTATGGACTCTTAAGAAGATCCCAGATTCCAGCATGACTTTCTAGCCCCTGTTCTCCCATCAACATGTGTTTTTCAAACTTTTATTATTACAATTGTACTACCAGCCTCGAGGCAATGTATATGCAAATGCTTTTGTTGTATATGGTAGTTTGCTGGCAGCGTTTTCAGGAAATATGTCTTTCACACACATTTAAGTTAAAAGGTCTATTAATTCAATATTTTGCCTCTGAATAGAGAATTGAATCCATTTTAGACTATTTTCTTTCCTTTTGCCTTTTTTAATATTATTCAATTTGTTCTCTTCTCAAGGTGAGCAACATATTTTTTGTTGAAACATTAATGAACACAGAAAAACATGTAGTTGCATGCACACTCTTCCCTGGTCTCTCTCCATCTTTGGTTGTATATAATTTTCTGGTTGCCAATATTATCCAGTGGTCTCTTTTGAAATTAAGGCTTCATGTGATTCATCTGTATCTTCAAAGTACGGAATTTTTATGCACTAAGCACTTTATTTATTCCAACATAGGGAATAATACTGCGAGGCTGCTAATTGCACATAGCACTTTATCAACTGTGAGTTGTATTTTGTGGCTGCTAATTGCACATAGCACTTTATCAACATTTTGTTGTAGATTGCATGTTTGCACAGTCAGTAGAGATAAGCATCTGTACTTGAAAAGGTAAACTTAATACATATGCATCTTAGAACACAAAGATTATGTGCATTACTCACTGAATTTTAAATACTGCATTGTTTTGTTAATATTAACAAATACTTAACATGAAGTCAGTCTCATTCTGGAACATTTCTAAATGCCCACCATTTATAGAACAATTATGTGTTAATGGCTCAGTTTGTCTAACTAACATGTTTTAAAGAGAATCATTGCATACGGTTTAAATATGGCAAATAGACTCAATATTATCTTGTTGTTATGCCCGATTTACAAGCATGTTTTGGTTTGCCATTGTGACAAACCCAGTTGTAAAACCCAATCAAAGATGGTGGACACGAGCAGCAAACCATATGGATGCGTGCATGACTCTCTATGCTACAACAATAGAGATGTTAGTATAAATAGTCCTTCTTCTGTGTTCCCCACCCTTAACATGAGCAAGCGGTTTGTTACCGCGAAACGCGTCATTGTTTTCGTGTCATTTTTTCTGTCTTGGACCTTTTACCCATTAAAGTATATTTTTGACTGACAATCTCTGGTTTCCTGCCTCAGTGTTTTGCGAAGACTATCAAACGAAAACTGCTTCCGGGAGTGCCCTCCACCTTCCCTGCACCTTTGTACAGGGACTTTATATATATATATATATATATATATATATATATATATATATATATATATATATATATATATATATATATATATATATCTTATGTGTGATTTGAATATTAAATAAATAAATACATATTCACCTCTGCAAACTAGCCTGACTCCTGGTTCAGTGTGACCTAGGGGGTATTTTGAGATGGGTGTGATATGAGTGGTATATCATTCAGAATATTGAACTTATAGACATAAATTAATAAGGATTTCATTGCGCACTACATGCTAGGCGAGACTTGGGTGTGTGCCTGATTGAAATCCCTTACAGTTTCAGTTTACAAATAAACTCACATAGCCAATATGTCAAACTAATACTTCTAAGGTACAATGCAGATGGTACCAAAAATAAGTGTAAACTCACTAGCTTTACATACGGGCAAGTATCTCTTGGCAAGAAAACCTCCACAACAGTAGGCATAATATACCACAGTGGTGGCACAAACACTTCAGGCCACTATGCTGCATATATCATGAAAATAAGTGGCTGATTTGAATGAAACACCACTTAGGTTACTCCAAAATATAGTTTACCAGCTAATCTAAAAAATGACTACTTAATATTCCTTCAACCCAAATGTACTCACTAAACTATAGTACAATACAAAGTTAGAATATGCCATTGGGTATCTAACTACATCCATAGTACTATAATAGTCATTTTAAAATCCAAGATAATTAGAATACAACAACTGGTATCTAACTAAATCCATAATACCATTTATTATAATACACTTCACATATGCCATCACAGTTATTGTTGCTACAAAAAGTCTTGTACAGTCCAATATTTAGAATACACCAACATGTAACTTACTACTTTAAAAATACCCTTAGGTGCAACACTCTCCAAACAAACATCCTGTCATACTTAACCTCACATAATATATCCATGCTACCACATACAAGTATTTGTTAACATGTCTATTGTTTAAAAGTATATAAATGCAAATATATATGGTAGGTTTCTTTTTTAATCCACTATGGATTTTTTTCTCTCAATGACTCAATGAATATTTCATGTCAATATAACAACACAACAACAGTTTACCAGACACTATTGTTGTAGCAAATATAGTACATAGAATGCACTTCTCATGCGTGTCAAAAGAGTAAAATGTAGATGTAAAATTGAATGCAATTGAAGGTTTTAAACTATCTTTTTTAACAAATTGTACTGGGTTTTTTTCACAGAGAAGGAACCAGAGATTCCAGATGTATTACCATATGTAAACATACCCACTATTATCCTATGTTCTCTTCACACACAAAAAATACAGATTCCATAAGCACTATCCTCAATTCTTCTATGATCATAAATACCATATATACTTCAATTATGTCAGTCCACCATATTACAAATACTATATACTGCTAAGATACCTCTAATTACTATACACATATAACTATGGCTGTGACCAGTGGCCACAGCCACCACAATAGAACCAAACCATATAACAAGTACCTACAATAGACCTGCAAATAAAAACACTCACTCTGAACTGCCCCACTCACAATGACGTCCGCGGTCAGTAAAAATTACAGCGGACATGGCAGCACCTGCACTGCTTTTTTTCACCTATGAAAACAGCTCCCTGTCAACTTTTTTTTACTCCCAACCCTTTCCAGGCCCCCTTCAGGCCACAAGATCACCACAAATGCAATGTCCACACCTTTTTCTCACTGCGCTGTCTGCGGTCAATGGCGATGTCCATGGATCCAACATGGTGACCATTCCCAAAAATTGTGATGCACTTCACATTTTACCTACTTTCTGGCCATTTTAAGAAAAACTGCTGGACAGATTTCTAAACGCACACTTTCGGGACACAGCCGTCGCTCCTGGCGCAAGTATGGTGAAAAACCATCCAGCGGTTTCGGCTGTAAGTGCAAGCAAACATTGTTTTCCATTGTGTTTATGAGTATTTTTCAAAATGTGCGGACCCCCCTATAACTTTGCTTACCATTCCGATGTGGCCATATACTTTTTTTGCAAAGTTTGATGAGGATACATCTAACGGCACCCAAGTTATATACCATCCAAAAAGTGCTCTCTCTATGAGTTGAGCAACTTCACCATAACTACATGGCTGATACCACAGGCCGTGAAATTAAGTGGTCCATTTTCTTATACCGTGTTAGCCAATGGTAATATAAAATGTGTTGCTCCAAAAAAGACAACAGGATGATACCTTAGTTATGCTAACAAAGTTGTTTATTTGCAAGCTTTCGTAATTTTCAAACTACTTGATCAGGCATACAAAGACAATCAGGCTTTTGGAATAGGAAGGCGTCTCAATGAGTCACTGCTGGAATGTTCTATCTGTTTATGTCTGCTTCTGATTGGTCTCCTTCACAAGGAGCCTTACACTTCAGGAAATCCCCGCATGCATTCCAGTCACAAAGATTTGGGGCACTGAAAATGAGATGCAAGCAGACAAGAGGAAATTAAACAAATTGCTGGCTGTTCTCTAAGAGGCAAGAAGAAATATGGTAGTGTCATTCATAGCATGTGCAAACCTACTGAAGGCTGGGAAGTTTTAGACATAGGGCCTCATCACGAGTTTGGAGGTAACCCTTAAATCCGGTGGTAGCGCTGTTACCGCCGGATTTAAGGGTCCGCCAAATCAGAGCTTTGCCGGATTTCTCCCCAGCTCTGAGCTGGGGGAAATCCACCAAAAATCTGTGCTCATACCGCCGGCGGGAAATCCGCCAGCGTTATGAGCGCACAATTTCCCCATTGAGCCCAATGGGGAATGGGGCATTCCCAAATGGGCTCAATGGAGAATGGGGATTTCCAATTCCGCCAAACCCATGATCTGGTGGGTTTGGCGGTAGGGCAGATAGCGCCAGCACTATTAGCGCCGGCGTTACCGCCCAACTCGTGATGAGGCCAATAGCCTGTTGCCCACCATTCCCAGCTACGTTTAAACTGGGGATAGAAAATGCAGCAAGTTCCTTTATGGACACTAGTATTTAGGAAACGATTCAGGCTGTTGGTCAATTTGTCAGTACTGTCCTTCCAGAAAGTCAATAAGTAGAGGGAACCATTAGTCATGTTTTGGCCCTTTAGCTTGTGAAGGCTGGTGTGAAAAGGATTCTGACGTACTGAGAGTGTGCTTCGGTAGGCGGGGGGGTAGTGTTTGGCATGGAATAGGACCACTAACCAGCATCTGGGACGTTTGGGAAGTGGACTTTTAAAGATCTGGTTGGGCTTTGGCAGGAATGAGTCTAGAAACATAACATTGCATCAGAGAAGAAGATGGGGCTTGGGATGTGTCAGTTAATTGTCATTAAAAAGCCATAGAAAATATTACAGGAAGAATAGTGATTCATGAATTTGTGATGTCTATTTAAACCATTTTCATGTGTATTGAAAGTCTGCATGCATTTGTATTCAAACATTGTTCCACACACTTTCTGTCCTAAAATTACGTTTTAGCAGTACAATTTTAAAGTCATCGAGGGTGTAATTTGGGACCAACATGTGCTGACTGATGGGAGTGTCCTTGGTTTGCTGCTTACAGTTATGTCTGTGTAGATTAATCTACTTATATAGTTGCTGGCCAGTTTCCCCAACACAGTAGCCCACCAAGGGACAGTTCATGCATATAATCAGATAAACCAGATTGCTGGATGCACATGTGAAACGTCCTGAGATGGTTTGCTGGAGTCTGCCATAAACATCATTCATGTGACGGGTGGACCGTGGACCAATGGATAGGCAACATACTAAGTGCATAACTGGTTTCTTTTAAGGAACTACTCACGGGTTGCTCTAACACCACTACCTCATCTGACATACTTCGAATCTCCAGCAGCAAGCAACTTTTTCATAATTTGCAATGGAGAAGGTGAGAACATCAACAACCGTTCTGCAAGATTTAAAGACAAGGTGTTGGGATGGTTCAGACCAAAAGGATTGACTGCTGGTTTTGCTGTCAGTGAAAACAGTAGCAACATTGTGAGTGCAATTGCAGATGGCAATTACTACTAAGTGCCATCTTTTGCACACATCTTGAAATTTGCAGTAGAAGACTTGCTGAAAAAATACACCGTTCATTAGCATAATGGCCATTCTGCAGAGCCTGGGAAGACAGAAACCTATGATTAGACATACGTGAGGTTGACCCTCTACAGAGCCTTTCCACTAAATGGAATTTGACACTATGTATGATTCAACACATGTGGGTCTGCTAAATAGTTCAAACAGCATCTACCATCTTTTAAATGTGTTACACAGGCTGTCAGCAATGGTACAACTACCATCAGTGATGTGATCCTTCAGGTTCATGTCCCCAAAGAATGGATCATGGCCATGGGGCAGAACATAAGGAAAGAAGAGGAGTTTTCTCTGGTATAGGCCAATGAACTATACCAGGACTTAGAAACATGTGTCAATATCAAAACAGAAATAACTGGCTCCAAGGGTATCTTATGTACTTACATTTTAAACCATTTTCTAGATACCTTGATTACCTGCTGTTTGCCTTTTTTAAGGTTGATAATGCAAAATACAAGACATGGATCAAGGTCAAATTGCAACACATGAGACGGAAAAATATCACTTGCTGAATCCTAGAACTGGATGAATTCCCTTTTTTCCACATCCAACAATCCATCCCATCACTGCCACCACAGTCACAGGGAATTGTAAATCACTAGAGACTCCAGTTTCTAAATATGGTGCTAATGAGAACAGCAACACACATTCAGGCCTGTATTCTTCTACAGCAAACTCATTTCCACAAAGCACATTATTAAACATTGGCCCTCATTACGACCCTGGCGGAAATCGAAAAACGATGGCGGAAATGCAATACCGCCATCGAATAGCGCTCGGTGCGACTATGACCCGTCACCGCAAAGTACGAAGCCATTAGCGACACCGTAGTGAACGCCAACGCTAACTGCACCAAGCACGCGCGCGCGCGCCATGCCAAACCGCAAACACCACCATGGTGCAACGGTACGCCAATTCCGACCCTAGCGGACATGTACCTAACGCCATCAGGCATGGCGGAATGTACCATTCCGCCATGGCGAGAAGTACGGCATCGCGAATCAACCGTAAACGGCCCCACTGAGTGCCTGTACACCGCTCCCTGCCCACAAAGTACAACTCCCCGTAGGTGCAATGAAGCCACAATGCAACCATTGAAATGTACAAGTCACCCATGCTTGCCAACGAACAAAAGAAACACAACAGGGGCCAATGGGAGCTGCAGGGCACAGATGGCACGAATACAGAAGCCATCCCAATGGACATGACCACAGTCCCCCACCAAGAAACGCACGCAAACACAGGCACCTGTGACCAGCAATATACCGAAAACCACATCATTCAACCAGTCCACCTGGCTGACCGGCATCTGTTACACAAAACCCAATCCCCCGCCCCTGAGCATGACAACATTCAAACTGGCATATTGGCAGCCCCCATCCCTGACCTCACTGGGCTTCGTAGGCAAACGCGCACAGCACAGTACCACGCAACTAAACCCCGAAGCTGGAACCCAATGCAGATCTCCTCACAATACATCGCCCCCCAAATAGGCATATGCCACATCACTTGCAAAGAAAAACGCTACACGGGCCAAATCAGAATAGATATTTATGCACATCAAAATCACCAAGCACATACAGCCATCAGGCCATGAAATCCAAAACACCAATCACCAATGTGGGCTGCTTCCGCAAGAAATGACCAGCCACTACCTGTGTGTCGCCCTGTTCCCCCATGGTACACAGAGCCACATTCACGTCCGAAAAGGCAACATGGAAGCGCACAGAACCGCAGGGCCGTCCCAATGGGGAGGCACTAGTCCAGCTGAAAGGCCGAAATGTTGCTCCGAGCCACCAGTACTGCGTAAGGGCATGTGGGCCATTGGCGATCGTCCCATAAGATCGTAATGCTGCTCCACTGATTAACACGAAGCAGCAGGTGTCGGGAGTAAAATCCATCTGCAGGAGTGGCATACAGATGGCAGTGGCAAAAGGGGAGGAGATACCTGTCAACCAAAAGAAAAGAAAAAGAACAGAATGGCCATCAGAACTACATACCAACAACTCACTTCAATGATCACACGAAATCCACAGCCATATGCATGCTAGCCCACTCCAAAGGAACATCACCACCCCAAAACCACTTGCGACTCATAACCATCTATATCGAGGTGCAAACACCATCGCAAACGAGTGTCTGAGGGCGCCTCGAGACAGGGAGGGCTCAACAAGGCCAGATGGACGATGGTCCCACTATGGCAGCCCTGCATCACATAGCGTAGGGGAGGCGGATAGATCCCAAGAAGCCCTGTACATGGCAAACTCTGTATCAAATCACCTGCCCATGCATCCATCCATCATTCTCTCATCCCGGGATCAAAATGCCTGAATAATTACTCACATGACATTAGAAACATCCATTGAGTCTGTGCGTTATGCAGCCTGCTAAATCCACAGTGCCCCAGCCCGTAATTCCAGTGTTGTGAAGTAACATGTATTTGGGAACGGACGGCCTCATCGCCCACGTAGCTATTGCGCATCCCAAACTATTCATATCAATCATTGCTCCCTCGCCATGGGCCCTGTCTCAAGGACATTGAACAATAGAACGTTATATTTGCAGTCAGACCTGTGGGCATCTCCTCGCCGCTAGCTGGAAACCGAAAGCGCCGCCCTTCGAATTCCTCATTTGCAACATCACGTCGAAAAGGCATCTGTGGCCGTTTGAAATCACTAATTATCCCATCGAGTGCGGCTGTGTGTGAAAATGGCAACTGCCTTCACCCACGAATGGGACGCCCCGCCCGTCGTTGCAACTCGGTACAGTGATGCATGAGGGCCCACCGTTACTCGAGTACTACGTCCCACTGACCCCTCACAAGTCTGTTCGCGACTGCACAGATAGTATGTGAAACAATGGGACCACAGCAGAATGAACATATCAACCAATCTTACACGGCCATCGGGTACTAATACATGATTGCAATAGCAAGATACAATTCCCCGAATTGCAGCGTTGTGCGCGGGACGTGCTCGGCCAAAGGGGAGAGCAGTTTGCACAGGTGGAATCAATCACCACAGGTGGAGGCCATACAGCCTGAAAACACATAAATTGCACAGCCAGTCTCCTCCCACAACCACACCGAAATGCTACCGGCAGGACTCGCGATGTTGGCCCTGGGGGACCTGATAGCACTGCAAGTGCTCCGACTCCAAGAAGTAGACGAACACCAACTACAACCAGCCGCACGGAGGAGACGCAGGAGGAGGAGGAGGCCAAGGCAGGGCCAGCAAGGCCCACCAGCACAGCCACTACCACCACGCAGGCAGGCCGCAATTCAACGCCTCCGAGCACATCCGTTCAACCTCACTGATGAGCAGATCCACACCCTCTACCGTCTGGACCGGGACACCATAGCCGCCATTGTGGACATGACACAGGCTGACCTTGTCAGCATGATAGATAGCCCAACCGCCATCCCACCCCTACTGAAGGTGGTGTCTGTACTCCACTTCCTGGCCACAGGCACCTACCAGCACACAGTCGGACAGTTGCATGGCATTTCTCAGCCACTGTTCTCACGGACACTATTGCAAGTGCTCGATGCCCTCCTGAAGCACGCAGACGACTACATCTCTCTACCACGCTCGGAGCAGGAAATTACCAACACAAAAGTGGGATTCCATGCACTTGCCGGCATACCGGGTTGCATTGGTGCCATCGACTGCACCCATGTGGAATTGGTCGTCCCACATGCCATGGAGGCCCAGTACCGCAACCGAAAACAATTTCATTCCCTGAATGTACAGATGGTGTGTGACTCCAACAGGATCATTACACATTGTTGTGCCCGATTCCCTGGATCAACCCATGATTCTATGGTCTTGAGGAACTCTACAATACCACGCTACATGGAACGACACGCAGGGAACAGATCCTGGCTACTCGGTGAGTCTCATTACATGCATGATGATGTGGGGTATGTGAATTGGCAATGAACTGCCAGGAAGGGGGGGGGGGGGGTGTGCGTACGTATCAATGGCATTCCACATCATACGTTTATCGTCCACATACAGGTGATGCTGGATATCCACTGAAGAGATGGCTCCTCACACCAGTCCGGAACCCACGGGACCAGCATGAGGAGGACTACAACCATGCCCACTCACGTACCCGTGTAGTCATAGAACAGGCATTCGGCCTACTGAAGACTCGTTTCCGCTGCCTCAGCAGGTCTGGCGGGGCACTCCTGTACCGCCATGAGAAGGTTGCAAAGATGGTGATGGCATGTGTCATGCTCCACAACATGTGCGTACGTAGAAATGTGCCCATGCCCCCTGACGCAGAACTGCAAGCACCTGATGATGGTCATGATGAGGGTGGGGATGTGGCAGCACCTCATGGAGTCTGCGAGGCACCGGAGGGCCGTGACATTCGTCAGCATCTCATTGATGTATGCTTCTAGCACTCACGCCTGGTGGCTGATGCATGGACACGGGACTCGTGGCACTGCGTGTGTCTGGGACATGCACAATATGGACTGTACGCCTATGATGGCCTAGTACACAAGGATCAATGTCCACACTTCTCATTGGTTGATCGTGCACTTTTTATGGCATATGTGATATCATGTTGAACACCCTATCGACCCGCCACCCAAGTGAGCCCAACACACCCCCTCCACCCTCCTACCTCCCACCCGAACACCAGTGTCCAAAGATGCTCATTGTCAGTGGGCTGTCGCTATTGCATGCCCCCTCTGCGGGTATCAGGGGCACCCCTGCCTGTGGAGCGCAGGTTCCTTCCAGATCTACGTTGGGGGCTGCCCTGGACGGAACTTGCAACGGATGATGTGTCTGCCTGCTCACGTCCATGCATGTCCCTAAGGGTTTGCGAGAGCTCAGTGAGCACACGGCGCACTGCGGCAAGTTCGGCACATACGTCTTTGGACGTCGCATGCAGTTCCCCCCTCAGGCTATCGGTGCTACTCTCCATTTGGACTCTCAGGCTCTCGGTGCTACTCTCCATTTGGACTCTCAGGCTCTCGGTGCTACTCTCAATTTGTGCCCTTAGCGTCTCTGTACCTCTCTCCATTTCTGCCCTAAGTGTCTCTGTTGATGTTTCTATGTCTGCCTTGGTGCCCCCACATTCATCGGCATGGCCCTTGAGGAGTGTGGCCATTTGCTGCTGTTGGACGATTAACTTGTCGAGGGACTGTTGCCTCTGCTGGGCCATGGCCATTTGCGGTGGTGTCACAGAGGGGCTGTTGTCCTCATGTTGCCTTGCCACAGGGCTTGTGGGGGATGGCCAGTCGTCGTCTTGTGGCTGCACCTGCGTGGTATCCTCATGTTGTACGGGAGGGGACAGACAGGGGGATTGGGACAGGTCATGGATGGATCTGACCTCGACATCCCCGTCTTCTGTGTCGGAGCATGCTGCCATCAATGGGGTGTCACCTATGGTGCTGCTGCCACCAGAGGCAGTGCCTTCTGTGGCATCCATTGGGGGGACCTGTGGTGGTGGTGTTGTGGCCATGCTGGCTGCTGGGGTGCCTGTTGATGTTCCCTCCTCTGTGCTGCCACCTGATTTGTGCTGCTGCCGTGTCTTGATGCGTGCAGCTGAGGTGGAGGGTCTCTGGCCGTTGGTCTTGGCCCTCTTTGCAGGTGTGCTGGTAGGGGTGTCCTGTAGCTCGTCGTTTGGATCGGACCCTGTGGTGGAGTAAAGGAGGGCGAGGGTTATTGATGGGTCAGTGGGAATTGGAATGGCATTGTATCACATGCATTGGGGTGGTACCTGAGGGTGATTTGGGTCGGGGTCTTGGAGGTGCTTTGATTTGTGTGTGGAGTGAGGGTGCAGTTGTTTGGCAGCCTGCAGTTAGGGTGTGCCTGCTGCACGTGTAGTGCGTGTATTAGGGGTTTTTAATTATTTATGTATTTATTGTGGGTTTTGACGTGCGCTTTCAGGCCGATGTGTGTGGACGTTCTCCTGGACATGTGTTTCTGTTGCACTATGTGGACGCATGGTACTTCACATGGTTGGACTTTGTGGATTTGGCATTGTTTTATCTGGCCCTCCTACCTGAATCTTCGGATGTCTGCACTCCTTTCTCCATCCCTCCGACTCCCTCTATGCTCTCCATTCCGATGGTGGAGGCACAGATTTCTTCCCAGGGGGTCAACTTGATGGGTGATTCAGGACCTCCCCCGGTGGCTGTGGCAATGTTGCGGTTGGCAGAGAGTATGCTGCGGACGCGTATCCGCAGGTCGTCCCATCGCTTGCGGCATTGCTGTGGGGTGCGGGGTGCGGTCCCCACCGCACTTACCCGCTGTGCCACCAGAGCCCATATGGCCTTCTTGTTTGCAAGTGCCGTCCTGGTCATTTGCGTGGAGAAGACGACGGCTGCATTCTCCTGGAGGGTCTCTGTTAGCACGGTGAGTTCCTCACGGGAGAAGTGGACCTGCCGCTTGCGGTCGCACGCTTTCTTCGCTACTTTTCCCATTTTTCGTGGTTTCGCTAGGGTGGTTGACGGGTTGGGGTGTGTTTCAGGGTAGTGATTTTAGTGGTTGTGTGGTTTTGGTGTTTTTATAGGTGTACGCCGGGATGTTTCCCGTTCCGGGCCCATGTTTTAACTTCCGTTTCCGTATATTTCCGGCCACCGTACTTTCCGGTAGGCGCACACTGCGGTGACCGCTAAGTGGGGTGGCGGTATTGCACCTAGGGCGCCGTACGGCGGCGGTGTGGGCCGTTTTGGGGTCATTTCCGCCATCGCGGACTTTGCACTTCCGCCGTGGCGTGGTGCTCGTGCCCGATGGGTCGGAATGGGCCGCACTTTGCTCCTTCGTACAATGGCGGAAACGCTATTTACGCTGTGGCGCTCCGGTCAGTCGCTTTCCGCCAGGGTCGTAATGAGGGCCATTATCTCTAGTTAACATTTACTGTGATCCATTGATCAACATATAACCGACAACAACTATCTCAAAAGACAATAAATCAACGATTATATGTTAACAAAGCATTGTGAGGAGACAGGAATGAGATGCAGACATAGAGAGGTCATAATTCTGGTAATAAACCTTTATTCAAAATAAAAGGGGGTATGGAAAAGACTAGCTGTCCCTACCCTAAGAGGTATTTTCCTACCTAAACCAAAAACTAAGAGGGTAATTCATAGAATTTCGCAGAAAAGTGTCGCAAGCGGCTGGCGCAGAGTGTCCGCGTGCGATTGACTGCGCCAGGCACGTGCGCTAAAACCGATTTCCGTGCACAGCGTATTCATGGATTTTAGGCTTCCAAACCAGCCGTGGCGCAGAGAATCGCAGCGACCCTGCAGCAGCACCAGTAACGCCCCCAAGAACGCCCTCGCGCAAGGAAAAGCCATCAAAATCGCTAAATCATCGCAAAGGGCTGCGCTAACCCTGGACCAGTTCACCCGGCTGGCAAACAGCGGGGAACGTGTATTGCAGGGGTGCGCGGGAAGTTCCACACGCGACTGGCCCCGTGCAAGCAGGGTACGTGTATTTCAGGGGTGCGCTGGAAGTTCCACACGCGATTTCAGCAGGGTACGTGTATTTCAGGGGTGCGCGGGAAGTTCCACACGCGAATGGGCCAGTGCGAGCAGGGTACGTGTATTCCATGGGTGCGCGGGAAGTTCCACATGCGATTCCATCAGGGTACGTGTATTTCAGGGGTGCGCGGGAAGTTCCACACGCAAATGGGCCAGTGCGAGCAGGGTACGTGTATTCCATGGGTGCGCGGGAAGTTCCACACGCGATTTCATCAGGGTACGTGTATTTCAGGGGTGCGCGGGAAGTTCCACACGCGATTGTCCCAGTGCGAGCAGGGTACGTGTATTTCAGGGGTGCGCGGGAAGTTCCACACGCGATTGTCCCAGTGCGAGCAGGGTACGTGTATTTCAGGGGTGCGTGGGAAGTTCCACACGCGATTGTCCCAGTGCGAGCAGGGTACGTGTATTTCAGGGGTGCGCGGGAAGTTGCACACGCGATTTCAGCAGGGAATGTGTATTTCAGGGGTTCTGGGGAGTACTACAAGTGAATTGGCCGTGTGGGTCCTCCCAGGTGTACGCTCCACAACCTCCACGGCCCCTGCAGGCAGCCCACACCACGGGGGACTACCCTGCACCCCTGCTCATGTCCTGCAGGCAGCCCACCCACCATGGGCATGCCCCCCAGCCAACCCACATGTCACCTTGCACTACTGATCAACAATGCATGTCTCCCACCACCCCCACCCCCCAGCAGTGCAGGGGCAGCCTCCACCAGGCCCCCACCCATGTCTCCCACCACCCCCTACCCCCCAGCAGTCAGGTGCAGCCTCCACCAGGCCCCCACTCATGTCTACCACGACCCCCACCCCCCAGCAGTGCAGGGGCAGCCTCCACCAGGCCACCACTCATGTCTCCCACCACCCCCACCCCCCAGCCACCATGGCCACCCTCCACCAGGCCCCCACTCATGTCCCCCTGCACCCCCACCCCACAGCATCCAGGGTCACCCTCCACCAGGCCCCCACTCATGTCTCCCACCACCCCCACCCCCCAGCAGTGCAGGGGCAGCCTCCACCAGGCCCCCACTCATGTCTCCCCCCACCCCCACCCCCCAGCAGTGCAGGGTCAACCTCCACCAGGCCCCCACTCATGTCTCCCACCACCCCCACCCCCCAGCCACCATGGCCACCCTCCACCAGGCCCCCACTCATGTCCCCCTGCACCCCCACCCCCCAGCATCCAGGGTCACCCTCCACCAGGCCCCCACTCATGTCTCCCACCACCCCCACCCCCCAGCAGTGCAGGGGCAGCCTCCACCAGGCCACCACCCATGTCTCCCACCACCCCCACCCCCCTGCCACCATGGGCAGCCCCCACCAGGCCCCCACTCATGTCCCCCTGCACCCCCACCCCCCAGCATCCAGGGTCACCCTCCACCAGGCCCCCACTGATGTCTCCCACCACCCCCACCCCCCAGCCACCATGGCCACCCTCCACCAGGCCCCCACTCATGTCCCCCTGCACCCCCACCCCCCAGCATCCAGGGTCACCCTCCACCAGGCCCCCACTCATGTCTCCCACCACCCCCACCCCCCAGCAGTGCAGGGGCAGCCTCCACCAGGCCCCCACCCATGTCTCCCACCACCCCCACGCCCCAGCCACCAGGGGCACCCTCCACCAGGCCCCCACTCATGTCTCCCACCACCCCACCCCCCTGCCACCATGGGCAGCCCCCACCAGGCCCCCACTCATGTCTCCCACCACCCCCACCCCCCAGCAGTGCAGGGGCAGCCTCCACCAGGCCCCCACCCATGTCTCCCACCACTCCCACCCCCAGTAGTGCAGGGGCACCCTCCACCAGGCCCCCACTCATGTCTACCACCACCCCCACCCCCCAGGAGTGCAGGGGCACCCTCCACCAGGCCCCCACTCATGTCTACCACCACCCCCACCCCCCAGCAGTGCAGGGGCAGCCTCCACCAGGCCCCCACCCATGTCTCCCACCACCCCCACCCCCCAGCAGTGTAGGGGCAGCCTCCACCAGGCCCCCACTAATGTCTCCCACCACCCCCACCCCCCAGCAGTGCAGGGGCACCCTCCACCAGGCCCCCACTCATGTCTCCCACCACCCCCACCCCCCACCCACCATGGCCACCCTCCACCAGGCCCCCACTCATGTCCCCCTGCACCCCCACCCCCCAGCATCCAGTGTCACCCTCCACCAGGCCCCCACTCATGTCTCCCACCACCCCCACCCCCCAGCAGTGCAGGGGCAGCCTCCACCAGGCCCCCACCCATGTCTCCCACCACCCCCACCCCCCAGCAGTGCAGGGGCACCCTCCACCAGGCCCCCACTCATGTCTCCCACCACCCCCACCCCCCTGCCACCATGGGCAGCCCCCACCAGGCCCCCACTCATGTCTCCCACCACCCCGACCCCCCAGCAGTGCAGGGGCAGCCTCCACCAGGCCCCCACACATGTCTCCCACCACCCCCACCCCCCAGCAGTGCAGGGGCACCCTCCACCAGGCCCCCACTCATGTCTCCCACCACCCCCACCCCCCTGCCACCATGGGCAGCCCCCACCAGGCCCCCACTCATGTCCCCCTGCACCCCCACCCCCCAGCATCCAGGGTCACCCTCCACCAGGCTCCCACTCATGTCTCCCACCACCCCCACCCCCCAGCCACCATGGCCACCCTCCACCAGGCCCCCACTCATGTCCCCCTGCACCCCCACCCCCCAGCATCCAGGGTCTCCCTCCACCAGGCCCCCACTCATGTCTCCCACCACCCCCACCCCCCAGCAGTGCAGGGTCAGCCTCCACCAGACCCCCACTCATGTCTCCCACCACCCCCAGCCACCATGGCCACCCTCCACCAGGCCCCCACTCATGTCCCCCTGCACCCCCACCCCCCAGCATCCAGGGTCACCCTCCACCAGGCCCCCACTCATGTATCCCACCACCCCCAGCCCCCAGCAGTGCAGGGGCAGCCTCCACCAAGCCCCCACCCATGTCTCCCACCACCCCCACCCCCCAGCAGTGCAGGGGCACCCTCCACCAGGCCCCCACTCATGTCTCCCACCACCCCCACCTCCCTGCCACCATGGGCAGCCTCCACCAGGCCCCCACCCATGTCTCCCACCACCCCCACCCCCCAGCAGTGCAGGGGCACCCTCCACCAGGCCCCCACTCATGTCTCCCACCACCCCCACCCCCCAGCAGTGCAGGGGCAGCCTCCACCAGGCCCCCACCCATGTCTCCCACCACCCCCACCCCCCAGCAGTGCAGGGGCACCCTCCACCAGGCCCCCACTCATGTCTCCCACCACCCCCACCCCCTGCCACCATGGGCAGCCCCCAACAGGCCCCCACTCATGTCCCCCTGCACCCCCACCCCCCAGCATCCAGGGTCACCCTCCACCAGGCCCCCACCCATGTCTCCCACCACCCCCACCCTCCAGCCACCAGGGGCACCCTCCACCAGGCCCCCACTCATGTCTCCCACCACCCCCACCCCCCTGCCACCATGGGCAGGCCCCACCAGGCCCCCACTCATGTCCCCCTGCACCCCCACCCCCCAGCATCCAGGGTCACCCTCCACCAGGCCCCCACTCATGTCTCCCACCACCCCCACCCCCCAGCCACCATGGCCACTCTCCACCAGGCCCCCACTCATGTCCCCCTGCACCCCCACCCTCCAGCATCCAGGGTCTCCCTCCACCAGGCCCCCACTCATGTCTCCCACCACCCCCACCCCCCAGCAGTGCAGGATCAGCCTCCACCAGGCCCCCACTCATGTCTCCCACCACCCCCACCCCCCAGCCACCATGGCCACCCTCCACCAGGCCCCCACTCATGTCCCCCTGCACCCCCACCCCCCAGCATCCAGGGTCACCCTCCACCAGGCCCCCACTCATGTCTCCCACCACCCCACCCCCCAGCAGTGCAGGGGCAGCCTCCACCAAGCCCCCACCTATGTCTCCCACCACCCCCACCCCCCAGCAGTGCAGGGGCACCCTCCACCAGGCCCCCACTCATGTCTCCCACCACCCCCACCTCCCTGCCACCATGGGCAGCCTCCACCAGGCCCCCACCCATGTCTCCCACCACCCCCACCCCCCAGCAGTGCAGGGGCACCCTCCACCAGGCCCCCACTCATGTCTCCCACCACCCCCACCCCCCAGCAGTGCAGGGGCAGCCTCCACCAGGCCCCCACCCATGTCTCCCACCACCCCCACCCCCCAGCAGTGCAGGGGCACCCTCCACCAGGCCCCCACTCATGTCTCCCACCACCCCCACCCCCTGCCACCATGGGCAGTCCCCAACAGGCCCCCACTCATGTCCCCCTGCACCCCCACCCCCAGCATCCAGGGTCACCCTCCACCAGGCCCCCACCCATGTCTCCCACCACCCCCACCCTCCAGCCACCAGGGGCACCCTCCACCAGGCCCCCACTCATGTCTCCCACCACCCCCACCCCCCTGCCACCATGGGCAGCCCCCACCAGGCCCCCACTCATGTCTCCCACCCCCCCACCCCCCAGCAGTGCAGGGGCAGCCTCCACCAGGCCCCACCCATGTCTCCCACCACCCCACCCCCCAGCAGTGCAGGGGCACCCTCCACCAGGCCCCCACTCATGTCTCCCACCACCCCCACCCCCCTGCCACCATGGGCAGCCCCCACCAGGCCCCCACTCATGTCCCCCTGCACCCCCACCCCCCAGCATCCAGGGTCACCCTCCACCAGGCCCCCACCCATGTCTCCCACCACCCCCACCCCCCAGCCACCAGGGGCACCCTCCACCAGGCCCCCACTCATGTCTCCCACCACCCCCACCCCCCTGTCACCATGGGCAGCCCCCACCAGGCCCCCACTCATGTCTCCCACCACCCCCACCCCCCAGCAGTGCAGGGGCAGCCTCCACCAGGCCCCCACCCATGTCTCCCACCACCCCCACCCCCCAGCAGTGCAGGGGCAGCCTCCACCAGGCCCCCACCCATGTCCCCCACCCCCCCACCCCCCAGCAGTGCAGGGGCACCCTCCACCAGGCCCCCACTCATGTCTACCACCACCCCCACCCCCCAGCAGTGCAGGGGCACCCTCCACCAGGCCCCCACTCATGTCTCCCACCACCCCCACCTCCCTGCCACCATGGGCAGCCTCCACCAGGCCCCCACCCATGTCTCCCACCACCCCCACCCCCCAGCAGTGCAGGGGCACCCTCCACCAGGCCCCCACTCATGTCTACCACCACCCCCACCCCCCAGCAGTGCAGGGGCAGCCTCCACCAGGCCCCCACCCATGTCTCCCACCACCCCCACCCCCCAGCAGTGCAGGGGCACCCTCCACCAGGCCCCCCACTCATGTCTCCCACCACCCCACCCCCTGCCACCATGGGCAGCCCCCAACAGGCCCCCACTCATGTCCCCCTGCACCCCCACCCCCCAGCATCCAGGGTCACCCTCCACCAGGCCCCCACCCATGTCTCCCACCACCCCCACCCTCCAGCCACCAGGGGCACCCTCCACCAGGCCCCCACTCATGTCTCCCACCACCCCCACCCCCCTGCCACCATGGGCAGCCCCCACCAGGCCCCCACTCATGTCTCCCACCACCCCCACCCCCCAGCAGTGCAGGGGCAGCCTCCACCAGGCCCCACCCATGTCTCCCACCACCCCACCCCCCAGCAGTGCAGGGGCACCCTCCACCAGGCCCCCACTCATGTCTCCCACCACCCCCACCCCCCTGCCACCATGGGCAGCCCCCACCAGGCCCCCACTCATGTCCCCCTGCACCCCCAACCCCCAGCATCCAGGGTCACCCTCCACCAGGCCCCCACCCATGTCTCCCACCACCCCCACCCCCCAGCCACCAGGGGCACCCTCCACCAGGCCCCCACTCATGTCTCCCACCACCCCCACCCCCCTGCCACCATGGGCAGCCCCCACCAGGCCCCCACTCATGTCTCCCACCACCCCCACCCCCCAGCAGTGCAGGGGCAGCCTCCACCAGGCCCCCACCCATGTCTCCCACCACCCCCACCCCCCAGCAGTGCAGGGGCAGCCTCCACCAGGCCCCCACCCATGTCCCCCACCCCCCCCACCCCCCAGCAGTGCAGGGGCACCCTCCACCAGGCCCCCACTCATGTCTACCACCACCCCCACCCCCCAGCAGTGCAGGGGCACCCTCCACCAGGCCCCCACTCATGTCTCCCACCACCCCCACCTCCCTGCCACCATGGGCAGCCTCCACCAGGCCCCCACCCATGTCCCCCACCCCCCCCACCCCCCAGCAGTGCAGGGGCACCCTCCACCAGGCCCCCACTCATGTCTCCCACCACCCCCACCCCCCAGCAGTGCAGGGGCAGCCTCCACCAGGCCCCCACCCATGTCTCCCACCACCCCCACCCCCCAGCAGTGCAGGGGCACCCTCCACCAGGCCCCCACTCATGTCTCCCACCACCCCCACCCCCTGCCACCATGGGCAGCCCCCAACAGGCCCCCACTCATGTCCCCCTGCACCCCCACCCCCAGCATCCAGGGTCACCCTCCACCAGGCCCCCACCCATGTCTCCCACCACCCCCACCCTCCAGCCACCAGGGGCACCCTCCACCAGGCCCCCACTCATGTCTCCCACCACCCCCACCCCCCTGCCACCATGGGCAGCCCCCACCAGGCCCCCACTCATGTCTCCCACCACCCCCACCCCCCAGCAGTGCAGGGGCAGCCTCCACCAGGCCCCACCCATTTCTCCCACCACCCCACCCCCCAGCAGTGCAGGGGCACCCTCCACCAGGCCCCCACTCATGTCTCCCACCACCCCCACCCCCCTGCCACCATGGGCAGCCCCCACCAGGCCCCCACTCATGTCCCCCTGCACCCCCACCCCCCAGCATCCAGGGTCACCCTCCACCAGGCCCCCACCCATGTCTCCCACCACCCCCACCCCCCAGCCACCAGGGGCACCCTCCACCAGGCCCCCACTCATGTCTCCCACCACCCCCACCCCCCTGCCACCATGGGCAGCCCCCACCAGGCCCCCACTCATGTCTCCCACCACCCCCACCCCCCAGCAGTGCAGGGGCAGCCTCCACCAGGCCCCCACCCATGTCTCCCACCACCCCCACCCCCCAGCAGTGCAGGGGCAGCCTCCACCAGGCCCCCACCCATGTCCCCCACCACCCCCACCCCCCAGCAGTGCAGGGGCACCCTCCACCAGGCCCCCACTCATGTCTACCACCACCCCCACCCCCCAGCAGTGCAGGGGCACCCTCCACCAGGCCCCCACACATGTCTACCACCACCCCCACCCCCCAGCAGTGCAGGGGCAGCCTCCACCAGGCCCCCACCCATGTCTCCCACCACCTCCACCCCCCAGCAGTGCAGGGGCAGCCTCCACCAGGCCCCCACTCATGTCTCCCACCACCCCCACCCCCCTGCCACCATGGGCCGCCTCCACCAGGCCCCCACCCATGTCTCCCACCACCCCCACCCCCCAGCAGTGCAGGGGCAGCCCCCACCAGGCCCCCACTCATGTCCCCCTGCACCCCCACCCCCCAGCATCCAGGGTCACCCTCCACCAGGCCCCCACCCATGTCTCCCACCACCCCCACCCCCCAGCAGTGCAGGGGCACCCTCCACCAGGCCCCCACCGATGTCTCCCACCCCCCCACCCCCCAGCCACCAGGGGCACCCTCCACCAGGCCCCCACTCATGTCTCCCACCACCCCCACCCCCCAGCAGTTTAGGGGCAGCCTCCACCAGGCCCCCACTCATGTCTCCCACCACCCCCACCCCCCAGCAGTGCAGGGGCACCCTCCACCAGGCCCCCACTCATGTCTCCCACCACCCCCACCCCCCAGCATTGCAGGGGCAGCCTCCACCAGGCCCCCACTCATGTCTCCCACCACCCCCACCCCCCAGCAGTGCAGGGGCAGCCTCCACCAGGCCCCCACTCATGTCTACCACCACCCCCACCCCCCAGCAGTGCAGAGGCAGCCTCCACCAGGCCCCCACCCATGTCTCCCACCACCCCCACCCCCCAGCAGTGCAGGGGCACCCTCCACCAGGCCCCCACTCATGTCTACCACCACCCCCACCCCCCAGCCGCCAGGGGCAGCCTCCACCAGGCCCCCACCCATGTCTCCCACCCCCCCCACCCCCCAGCCACCAGGGGCACCCTCCACCAGGCCCCCACTCATGTCTACCACCACCCCCACCCCCCAGCAGTGCAGGGGCAGCCTCCACCAGGCCCCCACTCATGTCTACCACCACCCCCACCCCCCAGCAGTGCAGGGGCACCCTCCACCAGGCCCCCACTCATGTCTCCCACCACCCCCACCCCCCCAGCAGTGCAGGGGCAGCCTCCACCAGGCCCCCACTCATGTCTCCCACCACCCCCACCCCCCTGCCACCATGGGCAGCCCCCACCAGGCCCCCACTCATGTCTCCCACCACCCCCACCCCCCAGCAGTGCAGGGGCAGCCTCCACCAGGCCCCCACCATGTCTCCCACCACCCCCACCCCCCAGCAGTGCAGGGGCACCCTCCACCAGGCCCCCACTCATGTCTACCACCACCCCCACCCCCCAGCAGTGCAGGGGCACCCTCCACCAGGCCCCCACTCATGTCTACCACCACCCCCACCCCCCAGCAGTGCAGGGGCAGCCTCCACCAGGCCCCCACCCATGTCTCCCACCACCTCCACCCCCCAGCAGTGCAGGGGCAGCCTCCACCAGGCCCCACTCATGTCTCCCACCGCCCCCACCCCCCTGCCACCATGGGCAGCCTCCACCAGGCCCCCACCCATGTTTCCCACCACCCCCACCCCCCAGCAGTGCAGGGGCAGCCCCCACCAGGCCCCCACTCATGTCCCCCTGCACCCCCACCCCCCAGCATCCAGGGTCACCCTCCACCAGGCCCCCACCCATGTCTCCCACCACCCCCACCCCCCAGCAGTGCAGGGGCACCCTCCACCAGGCCCCCACTCATGTCTACCACCACCCCCACACCCCAGCCACCAGGGGCACCCTCCAGCAGGCCCCCACTCACGTCTCCCACCACCCCCACCCCCCTGCCACCATGGGCAGCCCCCACCAGGCCCCCACTCATGTCTCCCACCACCCCCACCCCCCAGCAGTGCAGGGGCAGCCTCCACCAGGCCCCCACCCATGTCTCCCACCACCCCCACCCCCCAGCAGTGCAGGGGCAGCCTCCACCAGGCCCCCACTCATGTCTCCCACCACCCCCACCCCCCAGCCACCAGGGGCAGCCTCCACCAGGCCCCCACCCATGTCTCCCACCCCCCCACCCCCCTGCCACCAGGGGCACCCTCCACCAGGCCCCCACTCATGTCTCCCACCACCCCCACCCCCCAGCAGTGCAGGGGCAGCCTCCACCAGGCCCCCACTCATGTCTCCCACCACCCCCACCCCCCAGCAGTGCAGGGGCACCCTCCACCAGGCCCCCACTCATGTCTCCCACCACCCCCACCCCCCAGCAGTGCAGGGGCAGCCTCCACCAGGCCCCCACTCATGTCTCCCACCACCCCCACCCCCCAGCAGTGCAGGGGCAGCCTCCACCAGGCCCCCACTCATGTCTACCACCACCCCCACCCCCCAGCAGTGCAGGGGCAGCCTCCACCAGGCCCCCACCCATGTCTCCCACCACCCCCACCCCCCAGAAGTGCAGGGGCACCCTCCACCAGGCCCCCACTCATGTCTACCACCACCCCCACCCCCCAGCCACCAGGGGCACCCTCCACCAGGCCCCCACTCATGTCTACCACCACCCCCACCCCCAGCAGTGCAGGGGCACCCTCCACCAGGCCCCCACTCATGTCTCTCACCACCCCCACCCCCCAGCAGTGCAGGGACAGCCTCCACCAGGCCCCCACCCATGTCTCCCACCACCCCCACCCCCCAGCAGTGCAGGGGCACCCTCCACCAGGCCCCCAATCATGTCTACCACCACCCCCACCCCCCAGCCACCAGGGGCAACCTCCACCAGGCCCCCACTCATGTCTACCACCACCCCCACCCCCCAGCAGTGCAGGGGCACCCTCCACCAGGCCCCCACTCATGTCTCCCACCACCCCCACCCCCCAGCAGTGCAGGGGCAGCCTCCACCAGGCCCCCACTCATGTCTCCCACCACTCCCACACCCCAGCAGTGCAGGGGCAGCCTCCACCAGGCCCCCACTCATGTCTCCCACCACCCCCACCCCCCAGCCACCAGGGGCACCCTCCACCAGGTCCTCACAATCCCCAATCATGTGCGTAATGGTCAGCCTCCACAGCCAAAAAGCCCTACCAAGTAACCCATTCACCCACATGGAAATGGAAATTACATGTTACACCCCCAATGTTCATGAAGCTCCCACCACCCCCACCCCCCAGAAGTGCAGGGGCACCCTCCACCAGGCCCCCACTCATGTCTACCACCACCCCCACCCCCCAGCCACCAGGGGCAGCCTCCACCAGGCCCCCACTCATGTCTCCCACCACCCCCACCCCCCAGCAGTGCAGGGGCAGCCTCCACCAGGCCCCCACTCATGTCTCCCACCACCCCCACCCCCCAGCAGTGCAGGGGCACCCTCCACCAGGCCCCCACTCATGTCTCCCACCACCCCCACCCCCCAGCA
Source organism: Ambystoma mexicanum (assembly GCF_040938575.1). Classification (NCBI taxonomy): domain Eukaryota; kingdom Metazoa; phylum Chordata; class Amphibia; order Caudata; family Ambystomatidae; genus Ambystoma; species Ambystoma mexicanum. The sequence goes on from NC_090937.1 coordinate 1,291,404,424, forward strand.
GTGCAGGGGCAGCCTCCACCAGGCCCCCACTCATGTCTACCACCACCCCCACCGCCCAGCAGTGCAGGGGCAGCCTCCACCAGGCCCCCACCCATGTCTCCCACCACCCCCACCCCCCAGCAGTGCAGGGGCAGCCTCCACCAGGCCCCCACTCATGTCTCCCACCACCCCCACCCCCCAGCAGTGCAGGGGCAGCCTCCACCAGGCCCCCACTCATGTCTACCACCACCCCCACCCCCCAGCAGTGCAGGGGCAGCCTCCACCAGGCCCCCACCCATGTCTCCCACCACCCCCACCCCCCAGAAGTGCAGGGGCACCCTCCACCAGGCCCCCACTCATGTCTACCACCACCCCCACCCCCCAGCCACCAGGGGCACCCTCCACCAGGCCCCCACTCAGGTCTACCACCACCCCCACCCCCACCCCCAGCAGTGCAGGGGCACCCTCCACCAGGCCCCCACTCATGTCTCCCACCACCCCCACCCCCCAGCAGTGCAGGGACAGCCTCCACCAGGCCCCCACCCATGTCTCCCACCACCCCCACCCCCCAGCAGTGCAGGGGCACCCTCCACCAGGCCCCCAATCATGTCTACCACCACCCCCACCCCCCAGCCACCAGGGGCAACCTCCACCAGGCCCCCACTCATGTCTACCACCACCCCCACCCCCCAGCAGTGCAAGGGCACCCTCCACCAGGCCCCCACTCATGTCTCCCACCACCCCCACCCCCCAGCAGTGCAGGGGCAGCCTCCACCAGGCCCCCACTCATGTCTCCCACCACTCCCACCCCCCAGCAGTGCAGGGGCAGCCTCCACCAGGCCCCCACTCATGTCTCCCACCACCCCCACCCCCCAGCCACCAGGGGCACCCTCCACCAGGTCCTCACAATCCCCAATCATGTGCGTAATGGTCAGCCTCCACAGCCAAAAAGCCCTACCAAGTAACCCATTCACCCACATGGAAATGGAAATTACATGTTACACCCCCAATGTTCATGAAGCTAATGAACCCATGTCCGTCACACACAATGGTTGCAATTGAATGGGAAAACACCCAACATGACATGCATGAAACCAATGAGATGATACCACACAGTGAAGTATGAAAACAAAATTGTATTGAAAAAAATAAAGAATGCTAAAGAAAGGAAACAAACTACAATGGGAATGAGAAAAAATAAGCTGCATGTCCGTATTAAAAAAAAAAAAACTGCAAATCAGAATCCAAAAAAATGTCGTCCAAAGTCAAATGTAAAAAAATCTCTATGCAATAAAGAACTATGTAAAAAACTACCAAGGGTCCATGAGCCCAACTGAACAAAGGAAACCTACTAAAAAACCTAACTAAAAATCAACTATATACAAAAAGTGGAGCAGTGTCCGTCGACTCCAAATCATAATAAGAAACAAAGGAAACCTAAAACTAAAGAACTATATACAAAGGCGGCGGGCAAGTCCAGCGGCTCACTCCGTGGTGTCCCGGGCCAGGGCATCATCGAACTCCTGTTCGATGTCCCGGAGGCGGTCCAGTTCCATGGCCCCGAGGGTCCGCAGGGACGACGCTGTGTCCTCCTCCAACCCCCTGCGGATTGCCTCGAAGCACTCGGCCCGCCTCAGGGCCCTCCGCATGGAGTTCTCCGCCCTGACCATTGTGAGCCGCGCCTCTTCCGCCCGCCGCCGCTCCGCACCTATGGCGTGGCCCAACCGCTGCCACACGGAAGACACTCTCTGTCCTGGGTCCCCCTGCCCTCCGGCCGATGCCTGCCCCTCCGATGTCGAAAGCCTTGAGCCTTCATGTCTCCCACCATGTTGCTGCTGCTGCTCTGCCTCTGCCCGTGCACTGCCTCCTGCTGCCTGCACATCCTCCGCCTGCTGGGGTGCAGTTGTTGATGTGGCCACCCCTGCTGGACCTCCGACTCCCGACTGTGGCAGGGATGCCTCCTCCACCAGCCTGGCCGCACCGTCAGAGGCAGCTCCACAGGGCACCCAGGTGACTGATGGGTGGGAAGATGGCACAGAGGACGACTGGCGCGTAGGGGGTCCAGTTGAGGAGGGGGTCGGAGCAAGCCCCATCAGACGGAGGAATCCGGCCTGGGTGACCTGTCCCAGCAGGCTGACGTGGTCAACGAGCCATTCGAGATGACGTGCAGTCTCTCCATGAAAAGACTTCAGGTCACCTCGCATGGCCCGTTGACGCAACACCACACCAGCCAGGACAGGCTCAACCCGGACCTGGATGGCCACGTCCGCAGGCAGAGGAAGGCCAGTTGACGTCAGCTCATCCCCTGCCTGAAAACGGGTCTGGACATAGGCATCCCTGCTGGTGCAAGATGATGCAGGGACAGGATCGGGGACAGGATTGCACACAGGCACCTCCGCGGCGGCCTGTGCTGCCTCCTGTCCCTGGTCCTGCACTGCACCACTAGCACCAGTGGGATCCCCACCTCCAGACCCCGTATCTGGTGCTTGCACGGCCTCCTCCTCCACCAAACCCCCCACCAACCTGGATGACTTCGTGCCATCTTCCCCTGTTGGGCCCTGTGGGGTCCCAGCTGCCCCTTCTGCTGCCGAGGAGTCCAACTGCAACCTCCGCCTCTTGGACCTCCCCCCGGCAGCTGCGGCCTGGGACGTGGCACCGGACTCCTCACTCCCCGACGAGATGACAACACGGGAGGGGAGCCGGGCCTTGCGTCTCCGGCTGGCGGTCGGATCCCCGCCGCTGTGCTCCACAGCACCTTCTCCGCCCTCTTCATCAGTTGACGCTGCAGACAGGGAGAAACACAGGCATCAGGGCACTGTACAATGGACACATACACACATGACAGTTGCACATGAGTGGCATTGGCAAACCTCAGACATGTCATCACAATCCCCAACACACATGTCATTGCAACTCGCACACATGAGCCATACCACAGCCATATCGCAACAGCCAGCACCATCCCTACACATACAACAGCATGAGCAGCCAAAGGGGAGCCAGACATCACATGCAACACAGGAAGTGCACCACACATGTACACACACCACCACACTTGCATGCATGTGTACACCTCTGCCAAGTGTCGCACTGTTCAGACGGGCATCCATGTCACATCTGCCAATCAGGCTTCCACATACCGCTGTCACATGCATCCATGTTGCATCACTGTTGCACCCTTGTCAAATACACACACATGCACATGTACACAGTGCTCATACATGCACCTGAAAACAACATACATGCGTGACATCACGGACATGTCTACTTACATACACATTCATCCAAACATGTGTGCACGCACAACTGCATTTGCCATGCAAGCCTACAGACACAAGCACCATCCATGTCTCACACATTACAGCCCTTGCATGTGTCAGCCCCACAGCCCTGTACACCCCAACCCATACTCGACCCCATACAAACAGATGTGCAACCTGCACAATACCGAATAATCACCACACGCACTGCTCACAATCAGGATGCATGTACACTCACCGCTCGACTCCAGACGGGTCTGCTTCTCTAGGACCTGGACGTGGAGCACTGGGGATATGCGTTCCAGGACCCCCATCTGTTCTTCCGACAAGTGGCCCCGGCGCCCCTTGGCATCCGCTGCCTTCAAGAGGCGCCGGGCCTTGTTCAGGGTCCTGGACCTGAAGTCCTCCCAGCGCTTCCTGACATGTTGTAAGTCCCGGACTGCCACCCCCTCCGTGTTGATGGCAGTCACGATGTCAGTCCAGATCCGAGTCCGTCTTCCTTGTCGGCGCGGGAACTTCCGAAGAGGGCATCATACTGCCCCAGGACTTGCTCCACCAGGACACCAACTTCGGTGGCACTGAAGCTGGTGCCCCTCTGCCTCTCTGGCCGGGGGTCGTCAGTGGTCACAGATGGTGTTTGCCCCGACATGACAACCCCAGAGGCAGGAGTGGGTGGGCAACTGGGTCCTGGGGCTGGGCTGTGGAGCGATGGAATTCCAGTCGGGAGTCTTCGGTTCCAGCAGGGGTGGTCACAGCAGCAGCACCCCTGGCTGATGTGCAGGCAGCAAATGGCAGTGCACGTGGGCAGCAGGCAGTCAGGCAGCAGCAGATGGGAGCGTGCTCGGGGCTCTGGGAAGCAGTAGTTCGGCCTTCTGGGCAGGAGCGTGGTATTCCGTGTGCTTACGCGTGGCCAGCTTGGTACGGAGTGATTTGGCACGTGAAAATCCTGCACGTCAGCGTGAAAATCGAGGAAAGGCCCTTAGCGCGTAATCGCGTCAGCACGCATACGCGATTCTATTGGACCAAAGGCCCTCAGCGCGTAAACGCGTCAGCACGCATACGCGATTCTATTGGACCAAAGGCCCTCAGCGCGTAAACGCGTCTGTGACGTGACCCGCACGGGTGTTTCCCACACAGCACGTGATGACAGAGCACACGTGGAAAGACTGCACGTCAGAGTGTCATCGCGTGTAATTGGACAGCACGTCAGAGTCTCATCGCGTGTAATTGGACAAAAGTGCGCGTACACGCGATTGGCCTATGTACGTGTATATCAGGGGTGCGCGGACACTTACACACGCAAGTACGTCAGCACACCTGTATCCCGGGGTGCGCGGGAATTGCCACACGCTATTCGACCGGGTACTGGATTTCAGAGGTGCGCGGGTCACACGCTCGCCTACAACACGCGCAACGCATTAATTTGCACGCTAACAAAATAACAAGCTCAGACCCAGGATGAACATACCGTTCCTAGCAGCAGTGGGCGTGGCCTACCAAAGGAGGAGGAGGAGGATGATAGTCAGGGCCAGAATATTCACACCCAGAACCAGCCTTTTCGGGATGCCTGATGACCAGGTGCATGGGAGGTACAGGTTTCCACCACACATTATACTGGACCTGGTGAGTGAGTGGGAGGATGACCTCACATCACCCACCCTGTGCTCCCAAGCACTCAGCCACCCAGTCACGCTGCCTACACCAGGTCTTGAACATCATCACTGAACGCCCATCAGTCCGCAGGCACATATACCTGCCCAGAACACCTGCAGAAAGGCATGCTGCCACCCTGGATTTTTACGCTGTGGCACGATTCCCCAAAGTGCTAGGTGCCATCGACTGCACCCATGTGGCTCTACGTCCCCCCAGGGCATCTGAGCACATCTATAGGAACCGCAAGCACTGGCATTCCATCAACGTGCAGGTAGTATGTAATGCCAAGGGAATCATCACCTCAGTATATGCCAACTATCCCGGGTCAACCCACGACAGCTTCATTTACCGAATGTCCACCCTAAGCCGGGACCTAGAAGCTGGGCGGCATGGCGATACATGGCTGCTTGGTGAGTATGAATGCCACTGCACATGCATGCATGTCAGATACTGAGCAAGGTCACAACCCCACCAAGGATACCAATCACCACCTCCACAGGGGACAGTGCCTACCCTCTCAGCCCCCACATGATGACGCCAATTCGGAACCCCACCACGCCACCCCAGGTAAGATATAACACAGCCCACATTACAACCCGGGGCATAGTGGAGCGCACATTCGGAGTGCTGAAGTCACGCTTTTGCTCCCTTGACCGTTCTGGCGGGCAGCTGTTGTACGCTCCCCCAGTAGTGTGCAGGATCATAGTGGCAGCATGTGTCCTGCACAACGTTGCAACACGCCGGGGCCTGGCCGTGGACATGGTGGTGGCCCCACATCCCCAACCACATGCACAGCCGCTGCGCATGGGAGGGGAAAGGGCACGGGGGGAGGCAGCCCGTACACAGCTAGTGGCTAATTACTTCACATAGGAATCACACCCCTGTGGAGTGCACACTGCCCTGGCACATTCCATCTGACAATCAATGATGACTCAACCTGACACTGATCCTGAATGTCTGGAGAAAGAACCGTGAAAACCATATCAGCCTGAGATTGTTCACCTGGAAGTGTCACAATGTGTGCATCCCTACCCACACAGACACCACCAATGCAGTTTTGTGAAGTAACACATTCAAGCAGCTAAAATGAATACCCACTTGCAAAATGCAACAAGAGGACAGTGCCATGTCAGCCAACCCATCCCCAGCACCACCACACGACACACCGTGCCATGTCATGCTATTTGCAGGTAAACAAAGTAATCCCCACAACATGACACTAGTGTCACAATGTAGAGTGTCCCTAATTGAAACTTGCAACACCTGAAATGCTCACAGTAATGCAGGACCAACAACAAACTTGAGCAGGTACTACCATTAACATGACATCACAAATGTTATATATTAGTAGTCTCACCACCTGGAAATGCCTGCACTCCCACCACTACCAACTGTGCAGTGTTGGCGCCATGTAGAGTTGTAGGTGCACTGCTGCCAACATGGACCCCATCTCTAGACTAGAGGGCCTTGTGTAGACATGAGGAAGGGACCTGCAAATTGGGAGGCAGACACAGATGATGAGTTACACATCAATGCAACATGCAGTGTACAACACAACAGCAATATGCACTAGGAATGTATACACAGTATTGACTAGACTACCCACACATGTAGTGGGAGTCCAATGTCACCATGTACGTCAATGTCACTTGGGCACACCCTTTGCAAGCCAATGGAAACGGGAAGCAGGAGGGGTGTGTGTGACTCAAACCCAAGCATCTGAACCAAATACATGACAAGCCTGCATGTGCCCAGCCACAATGCTGCGTATGCCCACAGGAACCACGGAAGCCAACAAATTGTCCCAAAAAATTTGGGAAAAATTATTTAGAAATAAAAAATAAAAATAAAAATAAAAATAAAAATAAAAATAAAAAATGAAAATCAAAAATAAAAATAAAAATCAAAAAATGGCCATTGATGGGCCCGGGGGGTTTGGGAGGCCACCCAGGAGGTCCGAGGACAGGGTGCACACCAAAACCCACCTGTGTGGGTCCTGGGAAAAAAAAACACCTCCATGGGCTCATGGCCCACACGGCTACCCTATTGTGGGAGTATCACTGCTGTCGCTATTATCACCCTGTGCAGCTGCATCCGGAGGTGGTTGCACTATGGGAGGCAGCCCACGCAAGGCCCTAGTCTTCCCCTCCATGGCTGCAAGCATGCGGGTGTGGTAGGTCTGGTTCTGGAGGATGAGTGTGCGGAAGTCCCCATGCAACAACTCACGGGATGCCCGGACCTCCACCCTCGTTGCCTGAATCTCAGCTGAGAGCGTACGGGTGAGACGCTCCAGCTGCTGTTCTGTCCTTTGGTTTGTTGAAGCCTCAAGCTCAACAAGAGTCGTCCTGAGGTGAAGGAGCTCCTGCCTCAGGGCTTCCCTGTGGGCCTGGGACTCAATGGAGATGGCCTCCTGCAGAGTCGCCAGTGCCGCCCGCCTGTCCCTGTTGGACCCCAACATGTCCTCCCTGTGTGACTGGCAGATGGAGTCGGTTGCCTGCTCTAGTCGCTCCATCAGCCTTTCAGGGGGGACAATGGAAATGGCCACCCTATCCATGGCCTGAGCCATCATCTCGGATGATGCTGCCTGTTGTGTTGCCATACCGTAAATGGATTGCTCCCATGCGGTATTGCCAGGTGGCGTATGGCCACCACGTCGGCGGGCACCACACCTGTCTGGGGCAAGGCGAACTGCGCCTTGCTGTGCCGGCACTGCCTAAGGCTGCAGGACTGCATTCCCCCTCTGATCTGCTGGCCCAGGAACAGGATCAGATGTCGCGGAGTGTGACCCTGCATCCGTAACCACCAAAGGCGTAGCTGCCAACACTGACATCCCCATTGAGGGTTCTGACCCTGGTGCAGGTGGGTGGGACAGAACAGAATCCCTCCCTGGAACACTCACCTGCGACGGCACGTAGGTCTCATCCGAATCAACACCCGAGTACAGCTCGGGGGAGGTGCAGCCAGAGACACCCCTTGAGAGCACGACCTGCAGCACTTGTGGGTTCTCACCCACCACCACACCACGTCCCTCACTGGTGGTTGGTCGGCCCTCGGACCCCTCCTGGGTCTGCACCATCTCCACAACCCCAGCAGTATCAGGTGCGTCTTCCCCTGCAAAGACATAAAAACAAAGAAATGGAAACAGGCATTAGCACCATGGCACACAATGAGAGCTGAGAAGCAAGAGAACCAGTACTTGATTGACACATGTCCCACATGACTAAAACCCTCCCATGCATGCACCGTCACTGCATATGAAGGGCAGGCAAATGGCACACACTGATGACACCAAGATGGAAGATGAACACATTTTCTGCATGCTGCCTGGCAGTGGCATCACACATTGGCCTGTGATTGCCAGGTGAAACACACATGCCATCACACAGATGGCATGTACCATTGCTATTGAGTGAAGATGGAGAGGAGGGCAGCACCTATTCATTCAGTCCAGTTCCTGCATGTAATAGCTTTTCTAATTCTAACAGGTCAGATTTTTCACCTGGAGCTGCCAGTCTGAAATGGTCCAATTGCACACGGACATGTGTGAACAAATGACATCCAGGTAACAAAGTCACTCCACTTTACCATAGCCATGTCAGACATGTGACTAGTGGACTGCGACATGCCTAGTAAAGGTGGTGGAATGCAAACAATCTGACTGAATGAACAGTGAAAAATAAGCAACAATGTTGTGGCAAGGTGACACTTCAAGAGCAACTGGCATGCAATTGGGCTAGATGTCTACTGTTGGCAGAAGGGATACTGCTATGGCCAAATGCAGCTGCGCAGGATGTATTGCATGAAGCACATGGCTGACCCATACGACTCAGGCGCACACACTCTCACCTGGCACACAAACAGAAGCCCTCACACACACACCATGCACATGGATGACACACACATGCATGTGCACTCACCGGACAATGCCTCGTAATCAGCCAGATCTCCCACGCCTTGGATCTGTTCCTCCGTGACGTAGGTCCCAGCGACTGACTCATGTGGAGTGAGTTCCATGTCTACTACTGGAGACCCACCTCCAGTCACTAGAGTTGCGGCATGACTTGAGGCCAGCTTACTCTTTGCCCTGCGCTTTAGGTCATTCCAGCGCTTATAGCAATCATTGGCTGCGCGCCTCACGATTCCAAGGGCACTTACGATGTCCGCAACGGTCTGCCAGTGTGCCTGGCGTTGTGCAGGTGTGGTCTTGGATCCTGCAACAATGACCATCTCGTTGTCATGTGCGGACACATACTCGACAAGTGCATTCAGTTCGTCATCCGTGAAGCTGGGCTTCCTGGACGGGCCGGACTGTGTAGCCGTGTCTGGGGCATCAGCCTGTGCCGGACGAGCACTCTTCCTCTTCCGCTTGGAAGGTGGTGGTGATCCTGAGTATCCTGCGCCGCTCTGGACACTAGGGGCAGGAGCCCTGGTGGACTCTGTATCAGGAGTGTGGGATTGCACACTCAGCATGGGAGTTGGTGCAGGCATTGGCTCTAGTGTGATGGTGTCAGGGGGAATGTCAGCAGCATGGACTAGGACCGACACTGTCCTGGCTGGGTGTGTGAGGGCTGGGGTGGATGGAGCCGCAGCTGCCCCTGCAGCCTCTCCGCCCTGCCTACTTGGGGCAGCAGATGACCTTGCTGCCCCAGATGCATGTGGCATGGTGACATCAACGTGCACCAGCGCACGTGTCATAGGCCTGCTGACCTGGAAGTCAGCCATGGAGTCAGCCAGGTCTGGTGCCACAATGGGCTGGTCCAACAAGGGCTGAGCATGGATGGTGTCAGCCACATCAGCCTCAACGGGAGGGGGGGGGATTATGGGTGCCCTTGACTGGTCCTCCACACATGGGGGGACAGGCTCACCCTGCAAGTAACGACCACGTCCCCTACCGGATCCACCACGGCCACCACTTGTGGCTCTTCCACCTTTGCCACCCTTACGGAATCCTCGCCTCCCAGCCATTGCACTGATGTAAATGTGCGTATGGGAGTGGCTGTAAACTATTGTCCTGGGCAATTGGGGGTCAAAGGGGTTGGGTACCAGATGGTAATTGTACCCTAGTGCTCTTGCAAGGCTGATTGTAACCCCTGGGGAAAGATGACGGGTCACGCTACGCACAGGAGCCCCAAAAAAGGGAGATGACGTGCACGCAACCCCTCCTAGACCACGTGTGCAGAAAGAAAAACCTGCACTACGCTGTGGCACCCAGTAAGACAAGAATGAACGTATGCGTGTCACACGCAGCCTAGAATGACCTCTGAAGGGGTAGGCTACACACGGGGCAAGCACAGATGTTAGATACTTGCGTGACTCACCGTCTGCCAGGTAAAAGAGCGTGAAAAAGGAGCGCGTTTGGTTGGCAACACCCCCGCCAAAAGAAGATTTGTACGCTGTCTGAGGAGACAGGACAACAGTAGAAGGGAACACTGTTTGATGGAACAGGGCTAGGTAAACCAGTAAAAGAGAAAAAAGAGAAAAAGCTGTCAGAGGTAACAGGGAATACGAACTTGAAACGCCGTGAAGTAAATCGCGTGTGAAACGACAAGAAGTACAGAATTCACCCACTTACGCAGCGTGTACGCGCTAGTGCCATTTACACCAATTACACGCTTTGTCACTTATGCGTGTAGGGCCATTTCCACCAATTACACGCTTTGTCACTTCTGCGTGTAGGGCCATTTCCACCAATCACACGCGATGAGACTCTGACGTGCTGTCCAATTACACGACGACACTCTGACGTGCAGTCTTTCCACGTGTGCTCTGTCATCACGTGCTGTGTGGGAAACACCCGTGCGGGTCACGTCACAGATGCGCTTACGCGCTGAGGGCCTTTGGTCCAATAGAATCGCATATGCGTGCTGACGCGCTTACGCGCTAAGGGCCTTTCCTCGATTTTCACGCTGACGTGCAGGATTTTCACGTGCCAAATCACTCCGTACCAAGCTGGCCACGCGTAAGCACACGGAAGACCACGCTCCTGCCCAGAAGGCCGAACTACTGCCCCCCAGAGCCCCGAGCACGCTCCCACCTGCCATCTGCTGCTGCCTGACTGCCTGCTGCCCACGTGCACTGCCATTTGCTGCCTGCACATCAGCCAGGGGTGCTGTTGCTGTGACCACCCCTGCTGGAACCGAAGACTCCCGACTGGAATTCCATCGCTCCACAGCCCAGCCCCAGGACCCAGTTGCCCACCCACTCCTGCCTCTGGGGTTGTCATGTCGGGGCAAACACCATCTGTGACCACTGACAACCCCCGGCCAGAGAGGCAGAGGGGCACCAGCTTCAGTGCCACCGAAGTTGGTGTCCTGGTGGAGCAAGTACTGGGGCAGTATGATGCCCTCTTCGGAAGTTCCCGCGCCGACAAGGAAGGACGGACTCGGATCTGGACTGACATCGTGACTGCCATCAACGCGGAGGGGGTGGCAGTCCAGGACTTACAACATGTCAGGAAGCGCTGGGAGGACTTCAGGTCCAGGACCCTGAACAAGGCCCGGCGCCTCTTGAAGGCAGCGGATGCCAAGGGGCGCCGGGGCCACTTGTCGGAAGAACAGATGGGGGTCCTGGAACGCATATCCCCAGCGCTCCATGTCCAGGTCCTAGAGAAGCAGACCCGTCTGGAGTCGAGCGGTGAGTGTACATGCATCCTGATTGTGAGCAGTGCGTGTGGTGATTATTCGGTATTGTGCAGGTTGCACATCTGTTTGTATGGGGTCGAGTATGGGTGGGGGTGTACAGGGCCGTGGGGCTGACAGATGCAAGGGCTGTAATGTGTGAGACATGGATGTGGCTTGTGTGTGTAGGCTTGCATGGCAAATGCAGTTGTGCGTGCACACATGTTTGGATGAATGTGTATGTAAGTAGACATGTCCGTGATGTCACGCATGTATGTTGTTTTCGGCTGCATGTATGAGCACTGTGTACATGTGCATGTGTGTGTATTTGACAAGGGTGCAACAGTGATGCAACATGGATGCATGTGACAGCGGTATGTGGAAGCCTGATTGGCAGATGTGACATGGATGCCCGTCTGAACAGTGCGACACTTGGCAGAGGTGTACACATGCATGCAAGTGTGGTGGTGTGTGTACATGTGTGGTGCACTTCCTGTGTTGCATGTGATGTCTGGCTCCCCTTTGGCTGCTCATGCTGTTGTATGTGTAGGGATGGTGCTGGCTGTTGCGATATGGCTGTGGTATGGCTCATGTGTGCGAGTTGCAATGACATGTGTGTTGGGGATTGTGATGACATGTCTGAGGTTTGCCAATGCCACTCATGTGCAACTGTCATGTGTGTATGTGTCCATTGTACAGTGCCCTGATGCCTGTGTTTTGTTTCTCCCTGTCTGCAGCGTCAACTGATGAAGAGGGCGGAGGAGGTGCTGTGGAGCACAGCAGCGGGGATCCGACCGCCAGCCGGAGACGCAAGGCCCGGCTCCCCTCCCGTGTTGTCATCTCGTCGGGGAGTGAGGAGTCCGGTGCCGCGTCCCAGGCCGCAGCTGCCGGGGGGAGGTCCAAGAGGCGGAGGTTGCAGTTGGACTCCTTGGCAGCAGAAGGGGCAGCTGGGACCCCACAGGGCCCAACAGGGGAAGATGGCACAGAGTCATCCAGGTTGGTGGGGGGTTTGGTGGAGGAGGAGGCCGTGCAAGCACCAGAGACGGGATCTGGAGGTGGGGATCCCACTGGTGCTAGTGGTGCAGTGCAGGACCAGGGACAGGAGGCAGCACAGGCCGCCGCGGAGGTGCCTGTATGCAATCCTGTCCCCGATCATGTCCCTGCATCATCTTGCACCAGCAGGGATGCCTATGTCCAGACCCGTTTTCAGGCAGGGGATGAGCTGACGTCAACTGGCCTTCCTCTGCCTGCGGACGTGGCCATCCAGGTCCGGGTTGAGCCTGTCCTGGCTGGTGTGGCGTTGCGTCAACGGGCCATGCGAGGTGACCTGCAGTCTTTTCATGGAGAGACTGCACGTCATCTCGAATGGCTCGTTGACCACGTCAGCCTGCTGGGACAGGTCACCCAGGCGGGATTCCTCCGTCTGATGGGGCTTGCTCCGACCCCCTCCTCAACTGGACCCCCTACGCGCCAGTCGTCCTCTGTGCCATCTTCCCACCCATCAGTCACCTGGGTGCCCTGTGGAGCTGCCTCTGACGGTGCGGCCAGGCTGGTGGAGGAGGCATCCCTGCCACAGTCGGGAGTCGGAGGTCCAGCAGGGGTGGCCACATCAACAACTGCACCCCAGCCGGCGGAGGATGTGCAGGCAGCAGGAGGCAGTGCACGGGCAGAGGCAGAGCAGCAGCAGCAACATGGTGGGAGACATGAAGGCTCGGGGCTTTCGACATCGGAGGGGCAGGCATCGGCCGGAGGGCAGGGGGACCCAGGACAGAGAGTGTCTTCCGTGTGGCAGCGGTTGGGCCACGCCATAGGTGCGGAGCGGCGGCGGGCGTAAAAGGCGCGGCTCACAATGGTCAGGGCGGAGAACTCCATGCGGAGGGCCCTGAGGCGGGCCAAGTTCCTCGAGGCAATCCGCAGGGGGTTGGAGGAGGACACGGCGTCGTCTCTGCGGACCCTCGGGGCCATGGAACTGGACCGCCTCCGGGACATCGAACAGGAGTTCGATGATGCCCTGGCCCGGGACACCACGGAGTGAGCCGCTGGACTTGCCCGCCGCCTTTGTATATAGTTCTTTAGTTTTAGGTTTCCTTTGTTTCTTATTATGATTTGGAGTCGACGGACACTGCTCCACTTTTTGTATATAGTTGACTTTTAGTTAGGTTTTTTAGTAGGTTTCCTTTGTTCAGTTGGGCTCATGGACCCTTGGTAGTTTTTTACATAGTTCTTTATTGCATAGAGATTTTTTTACATTTGACTTTGGACGACATTTTTTTGGATTCTGATTTGCAGTTTTTTTTTTTTATACGGACATGCAGCTTATTTTTTCTCATTCCCATTGTAGTTTGTTTCCTTTCTTTAGCATTCTTTATTTTTTTCAATACAATTTTGTTTTCATACTTCACTGTGTGGTATCATCTCATTGGTTTCATGCATGTCATGTTGGGTGTTTTCCCATTCAATTGCAACCATTGTGTGTGACGGACATGGGTTCATTAGCTTCATGAACATTGGGGGTGTAACATGTAATTTCCATTTCCATGTGGGTGAATGGGTTACTTGGTAGGGCTTTTTGGCTGTGGAGGCTGACCATTACGCACATGATTGGGGATTGTGAGGACCTGGTGGAGGGTGCCCCTGGTGGCTGGGGGTTGGGGGTGGTGGGAGACATGAGTGGGGGCCTGGTGGAGGCTGCCCCTGCACTGTTGGGGGGTGGGGGTGGTGGGAAACATGAGTGGGGGCCTGGTGGAGGCTGCCCCTGCACTGCTGGGGGGTGGGGGTGGTGGGAGACATGAGTGGGGGCCTGGTGGAGGGTGACCCTGGATGCTGGGGGGTGGGGGTGCAGGGGGACATGAGTGGGGGCCTGGTGGAGGGTGGCCATGGTGGCTGGGGGGTGGGGGTGGTGGGAGACATGAGTGGGGGCCTGGTGGAGGCTGACCCTGCGCTGCTGGGGGGTGGGGGTGGTGGGAGACATGAGTGGGGGCCTGGTGGAGGGTGACCCTGGATGCTGGGGGGTGGGGGTCAGGGGGACATGAGTGGGGGCCTGGTGGGGGCTGCCCATGGTGGCTGGGGGGTGGGGGTGGTGGGAGACATGAGTGGGGGCCTGGTGGAGGGTGCCCCTGCACTGCTGGGGGGTGGGGGTGGTGGGAGACATGAGTGGGGGCCTGGTGGAGGGTGCCCCTGCACTGCTGGGGGGTGGGAGACATGGGTGGGGGCCTGGTGGAGGCTGCCCCTGCACTGCTGGGGGGGTGGGGGTGGTGGGAGACATGAGTGGGGGCCTGGTGGAGGGTGACCCTGGATGCTGGGGGGTGGGGGTGCAGGGGGACATGAGTGGGGGCCTGGTGGAGGGTGGCCATGGTGGCTGGGGGTGGTGGGAGACATGAGTGGGGGCCTGGTGGAGGGTGCCCCTGCACTGCTGGGGGGTGGGGGTGGTGGGAGACATGAGTGGGGGCCTGGTGGAGGCTGCCCCAGCACTGCTGGGGGGTGGGGTGGTGGGAGACATGAGTGGGGGCCTGGTGGAGGCTGCCCCTGCACTGCTGGGGGGTGGGGGTGGTGGGAGACATGAGTGGGGGCCTGGTGGAGGGTGCCCCTGCACTGCTGGGGGCTGGGGGTGGTGGTAGACATGAGTGGGGGCCTGGTGGAGGCTGCCCCTGCACTGCTGGGGGGTGGGGGTGGTGGTAGACATGAGTGGGGGCCTGGTGGAGGGTGCCCCTGGTGGCTGGGGCGTGGGGGGTGGGAGACATGGGTAGGGGCCTGGTGGAGGCTGCCCCTGGTGGCTGGGGGGTGGGGGTGGTGGTAGACATGTGTGGAGGCCTGGTGGAGGGTGCCCCTGCACTGCTGGGGGGTGGGGGTGGTGGGAGACATGGGTGGGGGCCTGGTGGAGGCTGCCCCTGCACTGCTGGGGGGTGGGGGTGGTGGGAGACATGAGTGGGGGCCTGGTGGGGGCTGCCCATGGTGGCAGGGGGCTGGGGGTGGTGGGAGACATGAGTGGGGGCCTGGTGGAGGGTGCCCCTGGTGGCTGGGGGATGGGGGTGGTGGGAGACATGGGTGGGGGCCTGGTGGAGGCTGCCCCTGCACTGCTGGGGGGTGGGGGTGGTGGGAGACATGAGTGGGGGCCTGGTGGAGGGTGCCCCTGCACTGCTGGGGGGTGGGGGTGGTGGGAGACATGGGTGGGGGCCTGGTGGAGGCTGCCCATGGTGGCAGGGGGGTGGTGGGAGACATGAGTGGGGGCCTGGTGGAGGCTGCCCCTGCACTGCTGGGGGGTGGAGGTGGTGGGAGACATGGGTGGGGGCCTGGTGGAGGTTGCCCCTGCACTGCTGGGGGGTGGGGGTGGTGGTAGACATGAGTGGGGGCCTGGTGGAGGGTGCCCCTGCACTGCTGGGGGGTGGGGGTGGTGGTAGACATGAGTGGGGGCCTGGTGGAGGGTGCCCCTGCACTGCTGGGGGGTGGGGGTGGTGGGAGACATGGGTGGGGGCCTGGTGGAGGCTGCCCCTGCACTGCTGGGGGTGGGGGTGGTGGGAGACATGAGTGGGGGCCTGGTGGGGGCTGCCCATGGTGGCAGGGGGGTGGGGGTGGTGGGAGACATGAGTGGGGGCCTGGTGGAGGGTGCCCCTGGTGGCTGGGGGGTGGGGATGGTGGGAGACATGGGTGGGGGCCTGGTGGAGGGTGACCCTGCACTGCTGGGGGGTGGGGGTGGTGGGAGACATGAGTGGGGGCCTGGTGGAGGGTGACCCTGGATGCTGGGGGGTGGGGGTGCAGGGGGACATGAGTGGGGGCCTGGTGGAGGGTGGCCATGGTGGCTGGGGGGTGGGGGTGGTGGGAGACATGAGTGGGGGCCTGGTGGAGGGTGACCCTGGATGCTTGGGGGTGGGGGTGCTGGGGGACATGAGTGGGGGCCTGGTGGGGGCTGCCCATGGTGGCAGGGGGGTGGGGGTGGTGGGAGACATGGGTGGGGGCCTGGTGGAGGCTGCCCCTGCACTGCTGGGGGGTGGGGGTGGTGGGAGACATGAGTGGGGGCCTGGTGGAGGGTGACCCTGGATGCTGGGGGGTTGGGGGTGGAGGGGGACATGGGTGGGGGCCTGGTGGAGGGTGGCCATGGTGGCTGGGGGGTGGGGGTGGTGGGAGACATGAGTGGTGGCCTGGTGGAGGCTGCCCCTGCACTGCTGGGGGGTGGGGGTGGTGGGAGACATGAGTGGGGGCCTGGTGGAGGGTGACCCTGGATGCTGGGGGGTGGGGGTGCAGAGGGACATGAGTGGGGGCCTGGTGGAGGGTGGCCATGGTGGCTGGGGGGTGGGGGTGGTGGGAGACATGAGTGGGGGCCTAGTGGAGGGTGCCCCTGCACTGCTGGGGGGTGGGGGTGGTGGGAGACATGAGTGGGGGCCTGGTGGAGGCTGCCCCTGCACTGCTGGGGGGTGGGGGTGGTGGGAGACATGGGTGGGGGCCTGGTGGAGGCTGCCCCTGCACTGCTGGGGGGTGGGAGTGGTGGTAGACATGAGTGGGGGCCTGGTGGAGGGTGCCCCTGCACTGCTGGGGGGTGGGGGTGGTGGTAGACATGAGTGGGGGCCTGGTGGAGGGAGCCCCTGCACTGCTGGGGGGTGGGGCTGGTGGGAGACATGGGTGGGGGCCTGGTGGAGGCTGCCCTGCACTGCTGGGGGGTGGGGGTGGTGGGAGACATGAGTGGGGGCCTGGTGGGGGCTGCCCATGGTGGCAGGGGGGTGGGGGTGGTGGGAGACATGAGTGGGGGCCTGGTGGAGGGTGCCCCTGGTGGCTGGGGGGTGGGGGTGGTGGGAGACATGGGTGGGGGCCTGGTGGAGGGTGACCCTGGATGCTGGGGGGTGGGGGTGCAGGTGGACATGAGTGGGGGCCTGGTGGGGGCTGCCCATGGTGGCAGGGTGGTGGGGGTGGTGGGAGACATGAGTGGGGGCCTGGTGGAGGGTGCCCCTCCACTGCTGGGGGGTGGGGGTGGTGGGAGACGTGAGTGGGGGCCTGGTGGAGGGTGCCCCTGCACTGCTGTGGGGTGGGTGTGGTGGGAGACATGGGTGGGGGCCTGGTGGAGGCTGCCCATGGTGGCAGGGGGGTGGGGGTGGTGGGAGACATGAGTGGGGGCCTGGTGGAGGGTGCCCCTGCACTGCTGGGGGGTGGGGGTGGTGGGAGACATGGGTGGAGGCCTGGTGGAGGTTGCCCCTGCACTGCTGGGGGGTGGGGGTGGTGGGAGACATGAGTGGGGGCCTGGTGGAGGGTGACCCTGGATGCTGGGGGGTGGGGGTGCAGGGGGACATGAGTGGGGGCCTGGTGGAGAGTGGCCATGGTGGCTGGGGGGTGGGGGTGGTGGGAGACATGAGTGGGGGCCTGGTGGAGGCTGACCCTGCACTGCTGGGGGGTGGGGGTGGTGGGAGACATGAGTGGGGGCCTGGTGGAGGGTGACCCTGGATGCTGGGGTGTGGGGGTGCAGGGGGACATGAGTGGGGGCCTGGTGGAGGGTGGCCATGGTGGCTGGGGGGTGGGGGTGGTGGGAGACATGAGTGGGGGCCTGGTGGAGGGTGACCCTGGATGCTGGGGGGTGGGGGTGCAGGGGCACATGAGTGGGGGCCTGGTGGGGGCTGCCCATGGTGGCAGGGGGGTGGGGGTGGTGGGAGACATGAGTGGGGGCCTGGTGGAGGCTGCCCCTGCACTGCTGGGGGGTGGGGGTGGTGGGAGACATGAGTGGGGGCCTGGTGGGGGCTGCCCTTGGTGGCAGGGGGTTGGGGGTGGTGGGAGACATGAGTGGGGGCCTGGTGGAGGGTGCCCCTGCACTGCTGGGGGGTGGGGGTGGTGGGAGACATGGGTGGGGGCCTGGTGGAGGCTTCCCCTGCACTGCTGGGGGGTGGGGGTGGTGGGAGACATGAGTGGGGGCCTGGTGGAGGGTGCCCCTGCACTGCTGGGGGGTGGGGGTGGTGGGAGACATGAGTGGGGGCCTGGTGGAGGCTGCCCCTGCACTGCTGGGGGGTGGGGGTGGTGGGAGACATGGGTGGGGGCCTGGTCGAGGCTGCCCCTGCACTGCTGGGGGGTGGGAGTGGTGGTAGACATGAGTGGGGGCCTGGTGGAGGGTGCCCCTGCACTGCTGGGGGGTGGGGGTGGTGGTAGACATGAGTGGGGGCCTGGTGGAGGGTGCCCCTGCACTGCTGGGGGGTGGGGGTGGTGGGAGACATGGGTGGGGGCCTGGTGGAGGCTGCCCTGCACTGCTGGGGGGTGGGGGTGGTGGGAGACATGAGTGGGGGCCTGGTGGGGGCTGCCCATGGTGGCAGGGGGGTGGGGGTGGTGGGAGACATGAGTGGGGGCCTGGTGGAGGGTGCCCCTGGTGGCTGGGGGGTGGGGGTGGTGGGAGACATGGGTGGGGGCCTGGTGGAGGGTGACCCTGGATGCTGCGGGGTGGGGGTGCAGGTGGACATGAGTGGGGGCCTGGTGGGGGCTGCCCATGGTGGCAGGGTGGTGGGGGTGGTGGGAGACATGAGTGGGGGCCTGGTGGAGGGTGCCCCTCCACTGCTGGGGGGTGGGGTGGTGGGAGACGTGAGTGGGGGCCTGGTGGAGGGTGCCCCTGCACTGCTGTGGGGTGGGTGTGGTGGGAGACATGGGTGGGGGCCTGGTGGAGGCTGCCCATGGTGGCAGGGGGGTGGGGGTGGTGGGAGACATTAGTGGGGGCCTGGTGGAGGGTGCCCCTGCACTGCTGGGGGGTGGGGGTGGTGGGAGACATGGGTGGAGGCCTGGTGGAGGCTGCCCCTGCACTGCTGGGGGGTGGGGGTGGTGGGAGACATGAGTGGGGGCCTGGTGGGGTGACCCTGGATGCTGGGGGGTGGGGGTGCAGGGGGACATGAGTGGGGGCCTGGTGGAGGGTGGCCATGGTGGCTGGGGGGTGGGGGTGGTGGGAGACATGAGTGGGGGCCTGGTGGAGGCTTACCCTGCACTGCTGGGGGGTGGGGGTGGTGGGAGACATGAGTGGGGGCCTGGTGGAGGGTGACCCTGGATGCTGGGGGGTGGGGGTGCAGGGGGACATGAGTGGGGGCCTGGTGGAGGGTGGCCATGGTGGCTGGGGGGTGGGAGGGTGGCAGACATGAGTGGGGGCCTGGTGGAGGGTGCCCCTGCACTGCTGGGGGGTGGGGGTGGTGGGAGACATGAGTGGGGGCCTGGTGGAGGCTGCCCCTGCACTGCTGGGGGGTGGGGGTGGTGGGAGACATGAGTGGGGGCCTGGTGGAGGCTGCCCCTGCACTGCTGGGGGGTGGGGGTGGTGGGAGACATGAGTGGGGGCCTGGTGGAGGGTGACCCTGGATGCTGGGGGGTGGGGGTGCAGGGGGACATGAGTGGGGGCCTAGTGGAGGGTGGCCATGGTGGCTGGGGGGTGGGGGTGGTGGGAGCCATGAGTGGGGGCCTGGTGGAGGCTGACCCTGCACTGCTGGGGGGTGGGGGTGGTGGGAGACATGAGTGGGGGCCTGGTGGAGGGTGACCCTGGATGCTGGGGGGTGGGGGTGCAGGGGGACATGAGTGGGGGCCTGGTGGAGGGTGGCCATGGTGGCTGGGGGTGGGAGGAGACATGAGTGGGGGCCTGGTGGAGGGTGACCCTGGATGCTGGGGGGTGGGGGTGCAGGGGGACATGAGTGGGGGCCTGGTGGGGGCTGCCCATGGTGGCTGGGGGGTGGGGGTGGTGGGAGACATGAGTGGGGGCCTGGTGGAGGGTGCCCCTGCACTGCTGGGGGGTGGGGGTGGTGGGAGACATGGGTGGGGGCCTGGTGGAGGCTGCCCCTGCACTGCTGGGGGGTGGGGGTGGTGGGAGACATGAGTGGGGGCCTGGTGGAGGGTGACCCTGGATGCTGGGGGGTGGGGGTGCAGAGGGACATGAGTGGGGGCCTGGTGGAGGGTGGCCATGGTGGCTGGGGGGTGCGGGTGGTGGGAGACATGAGTGGGGGCCTGGTGGAGGGTGCCCCTGCACTGCTGGGGGGTGGGGGTGGTAGGAGACATGAGTGGGGGCCTGGTGGAGGCTGCCCCTGCACTGCTGGGGGGTGGGAGTGGTGGGAGACATGAGTGGGGGCATGGTGGAGGCTGCCCCTGCACTGCTGGGGGGTGGGGGTGGTGGGAGACATGAGTGGGGGCCTGGTGGAGGGTGACCCTGGATGCTGGGGGGTGGGGGTGCAGGGGGACATGAGTGGGGGCCTGGTGGAGGGTGGCCATGGTGGCTGGGGGGTGGGGGTGGTGGGAGACATGAGTGGGGGCCTGGTGGAGGCTGCCCCTGCACTGCTGGGGGTGGGGGTGGTGGGAAACATGAGTTGGACATGAGTGGGGGCCTGCTGGCAGGTGCCCCACAGTGCTGGGGGGTGGGGGTGGTGGGAGACATGCATTGTTGATCAGTAGTGCAAGGTGACATGTGGGTTGGCTGGGGGGCATGCCCATGGTGGATGGGCTGCCTGCGGGACATGAGCAGGGGTGCAGGGTAGTCCCCCGTGGTGTGGGCTGCCTGCAGGGGCCGTGGAGGTTGTGGAGCGTACACCTGGGAGGACCCACACGGCCAATTCACGTGTGGTACTCCCCAGAACCCCTGAAATACACATACCCTGCTGAAATCGCGTGTGGAACTTCCCGCGCACCCCTGAAATACACGTACCCTGCTCGCACTGGGCCAATCGCGTGTGGAACTTCCCCCGCACCCCTGCAATACACGTACCCTGATGAAATCGCGTGTGGAACTTCCCGCGCACCCCTGAAATACACATACCCTGCTGAAATCGCGTGTGGAAATTCCCGCGCACCCCTGAAATACACGTACCCTGCTCGCACTGGGCCAATCGCGTGTGGAACTTCCCGCGCACCCCTGAAATACACGTACCCTGATGAAATTGCGTGTGGAACTTCCCGCGCACCCCTGAAATACACGTACCCTGATGAAATCGCGTGTGGAACTTCCCGCGCACCCCTGAAATACACGTACCCTGCTTGCACGGGGCCAATCGTGTGTGGAACTTCCCGCGCACCCCTGAAATACACGTACCCTACTTGCACGGGGCCATTCGCGTGTGGAACTTCCCGCACACCCCTGAAATACACGTACCCTGCTCGCACTGGGCCAATCGCGTGTGGAACTTTCCGCGCACCCCTGAAATACACGTACCCTGCTGAAATCGCGTGTGGAACTTCCCGCGCACACCTGAAATCCACGTACATGGCCAAATCGCGTGTGGAACTTCCCGCGCACCCCTGAAATCCACGTACCTGGCCAAATCGCGTGTGAGACTTCCCGCGCACCCCGGTATACACGCACACGTATTTTTTGTCAGCGGGTGTCCGTGTTTGTGGGTACCCCTTTGCACGTCATTTGTCCTGGAGGGCCACAGTATAGGACATTCATCATGGCAGTATATAGGTGCTATTTGTTGGCGCACCTTTTGGCGCACATTTCTTACAGCCGCAGAGACGCTACCGCCTGCTTTCTTGTGGCGGTCGTGTTTGTGCCTGTGCGCTGGTTTGAGCGTGCGCTTTTTTGCCCTATTCTATTCCATGAATACGTGTTGTAGGCGAGCGTGTTGGCGTTCCGCGCACTTGTGCCCTGTACTTCCCCCGTGACGCCCACGTTTTGGCAAGTTGTTCCCCATTCCGAGTGTTACGCCCGTGTTCCGCCTACTTTTGTTGCATGCCCCGCGCTATGTGCGATTTTCGCTGTGGCCTATGCGATTTTCGCTGTGACCTGGCGCACGCAGTTAGATGGCCTGTGCGCCAACGTGCGCCGCGCACTTTTTTATCGCACATCCGCTGGTTTTCTCGCGCACGGCCTTCCATGAATCGATGTGCGCTGCTTTTCGTGCCATTTTCGCACTTGCACTGCGATTTTCGCTATTCCACTGCGATTCGCACGTTTTTGCCCACTTGCGCCACGCTAATTATTCCATGAATCGGCCTGTAAGAATCTGTCCTTTATCAAGATGTCCAAAGCAAAATGTCCTGTGTTTGAAATCCTATCCTAGCCCACACACTCTCAGAGGTGCCACTGAGGGGTGGCCAAGTGGAGCCACAGCCACCCTTATAAAAATGCTGCCCCCTCCAACCGGCCCACCTGCCTGTTATGTCTTTGTTTTGGTGTGCCACCCCAAGATTTTCAGTGACCTCATCAGGCCACCCCTATGAAAAATGTCTAGAGGTGCCACTGCACACTCTACAAGTAACTCTAATGTGATAAGGATAATGTATTTGGGCTTATAAGTGCACAAATGTTCAAGATGAAATGAAACATGAAAAATGAAACTCCAACACAAAAGTTCCCAGTTCCAGGGAATGACTCCCTTCCCTGGGTTGCTTTTCACCTACACAATGAATCAATTACACTACCAAAGTTCTTTATCGGCAAAGAGGATAACACCCTCCACTTAGTGTTGCAGTTCACTCTTGGGGATCTGTCTTCCTTCCCTAGATCTCTTTAAAACACTTATACATGCCTAAGGGTATGTGTCTTTCTGGGGGGGTCTCTAGTCAACAAAACAACAAAACAACTTAGACGTGGCTTTGCCTGGTGTACCCCTTGCCAGGGCGTTGCTTGTGTGGTTCCCTTTACACAGATGCAAACTTGACTTTGCTTGGTATACTCTACTACTAGGGCTTTTCCCATATGATTCCCATAACATACTTGCAAACTTGACTTTGCCTGGTATACTCTCCTGCTTGGGCTTTTCTCATGTGATTCAATTTACAGACTTGCAAACTTGACTTTGCCAGGTGTACTCTCCTGCCATTGCTTTCCTCATGGGAATACTTTTACACACTTGCAAACTTGACTGTGCCTGGTTTACTCTCCTGCCAGGGCATTTCTCATATGATTCAGTTTCCACACTTGCAAACTTGACTTTGTCTTGCATTCACCTTGAAGTATATGTTGTGCCTTTATTTTTATGACAACATCACATCTCAAATTCCTTTTCATTCACTTCACTTTCTTTCATCTAACCTCGATAACATTTCTGGAGCGCTCTGGTGTCCCGGTTTCCCTTCTCGGACACACCAGCTTTCATTGGCGTTCTCCAGCTCTCCTGCGGTAAATGGGTTGTAGGGGCCCTGCTTTCCTTTCAGAGGCTCCTTAGGTTTGCTTAACTATTCCCACATCATGGGATGCCTTGCTGTGAAGCCCTTCTTTGCTGCTCGGCTCTACAGCTATCAGGGAGACTTCCCTCTTCTTCCTGTCACAGCTCTTATACAATGAACCAGCATCTGCAGTCTTCCTTCCTTCACCGTCGCGCTGAGTTGGCTGGCTCTACTGTTTGCTTTGTGGCTCGGTTGTCACTCGGCCCACACTGAGAGGATAAAGCTTTCCCAGGCAGTGTCTCTGCTCTCCGTGCTGGTTGGGATTTTTTAAATGCCTGTGTATTTATCACAGTTTTTCAAACACCTGAGCATGTGATGTGCTTCTCGGACTCATTGATCTCCATTACTCCATTCAGTCTCATCATGCCATTATTTCTATGCATATGGGATTGAAAGACAGTTCTTGGTAGCTTACTCATGGAGTAGATTTGAAGGAGGTTTTAAGATTGATCTTCATTACTCTGTTCAGTCTCCTCATCCCACTATTTCTATGCATATGGGATTGAAAGACAGTTCTTGATAGCTTACTCATGGAGTAGATTTGAAGGAGGTATTAAGATTGATCTTCATTACTCTGTTCAGTCTCCTCATCCCACTATTTCTATGCATATGGGATTGATAGGAAGTTCTTGGTAGCTGATTCATGGAGTATTGAAAAATGTCATTAGTAGGTCTTGAGGTCTGTAGAAAGGGTTTACCACAGTTAGCCATTAAGGCATGAGGAATGGAGGGAACATTCCTAAAAAGAAAGGGGATACCATGTTGTGTCCGATGATGTCAACTTCCCCTATAAGGGTCACCTCCCCTGAAGTGATTCTCCCTGGAATAGACACCCCCAGGGTCAGGAACTTGTAGCGGTTGCTGTCTCCTGGCCACACGAGGAGAGGCCATCCATGGGAAAGAGGTGATGACATTATCAGAGTCATCACACATTCAATATGAAATGTGTATCTTGACATCAAATGCATTCAGATAATCATCATAAGTGAATTAGATGACCATTATTATAAATAAGTGGTTGACTACCTGAGATAGCGATTATTTCTGTATTTGGACACTCAGGACCAGTTAATTCAACACTGAAAAACAATGTACTAGTATCAGTGTTTGATGTCAGATCAGTCCTGTCTGCTAGCATATTAGTTGCAAATTATCCTCATGATTTTTTAAACATTTCTTTAAATAGTCATGTGTTAGATAGTGTATTTACCTCTCCTTGTTTTGTAGCTCAGGAGGACTTATTTTAAAAGGATAATAACTGCAATTTTGTTAGGACCTACGTTGCCTTAAGAAGGTTAAAACAAGTGCAGTCATTGCATCTTACAATCCCATTAGCTGGAGTACCCATGTGTTAGTCAGCCGAAACTGAGCTTAATGACCTGTTTCAGCATGCAGTCAAGGGTAATTATTTTATGTATCTTTTAATTGATTGCCTGTACTCTCAAATGCCTTCCAATTGTCACAAGAGAGTATCTGACATCTCCAGAGACTTCAAATGTTCTGTCTTTTTCTCTATAAAATCAAAAACAGGTTTCCTGTGAGAGTAGAGTTCTACTAATGGTCACGTTGCTAAATCTATAGTTCAAAAGCAGTGTTATCATTGCGGCTCACCTCATGTCATTACCTCACTGGAGAATCTCCTGTTCTCTTGTGGGATCGCCTCGCATATGGTACCATGTGCTCAGTTCTCTCTGAGCTGTGCACCTTCATACACATTCTTTACTGTGTGGCTGTGATCATGTGCTACACAAAGTCTGTCAATTACATCATGCATGCTAGTGGCGTGGTTACCCTGAATGCATTTGATACATTGTGAATTGTTTGTAAAATACGGCAAAGTGGCCAAGAGTAATCTTCTACCAGTATCAAATGTCAACATGCCTTTAGCGCAGCAGGGACATTTAGCAGACATAGTAGGACAAGCCTGTCAGGTCAATATTTTGCACTCATAAGAATACTTAAGAGGAACTTAAGATGAAGCAACACTTCCAGTCCCCCACACATAATATTCCAGATGAGGATTTAGATCAAGCACATCTGGGAGACTTGTATTTATTTATTTATTAAGAATTGTTATACTATCCCTTCACATGTCCACAGGCCTCAGGGTGCGTAAACAACAATAAACTGACAACCAAACAAATAGGTTAAAACAATGCAAGAGAGAATAGGCAGTGATGGAACTCAGAGGTCAAGGAGTGAGGGGGGGATTCCATTATCAAATAATGTGCCTAGTCAGGCCGATGATTAAAGAGATCAGATCCTTCTTGAAACTCAATGGCATCTCAGCGGCTCTGACGCAAAGAGATTATTCATTCCAGGCATTAGGGCCATGGGCATTAAAGCTCCGCCCACCAACCTTCACCAGCTTAAATCTAGGTTAAACTAGTCTAAATAGGTGTTGAGATTGGAGAGGGCTGGTAGGAATGTATGAATGGAGCGCACCTTATGATATTCCGGGGCAGCATTCGCCACACATTTATGTGTTAGGGTGAGAATTGTGTGTGTAATTCAGAGTTTCAATGGTAACCAGTGTAGACCCCTCCTGGCTGCAGTGGTGTGGGAACGTCTGGCCGAACCTGTGATGGCACGCACTGCACCGTTCTGCATAACCTGTAAAGCAGCTATAACAGAGTTAGCACAGCCGCTGAGTAGACTATTACAATAGTCAAGACGAGTGTTGATGAGGACTGAGACTAAAGTGGCCAAATTCTCGTGTCTGAGAAAAGGTTGGATGTTACATAGAAGCTTGTTGATCATACCACAAGATCTGACCGAAGCCGCATGTTGTTGAAACATAGAGAAAACACAAACAAAACATGTGTGCCGTTACTAAAATGGCCACCGCTATTGTGTTGTGATTGCCGTGACTCATTGCCAACCAACGTGACGCCGTAACCCCCTGATTGGCTCCCACATCCTTTATCACAGTTCCGGCAGTGCCGGAAGGCATGAGCTGGCCAGTTTACCCAAGACCGGGTATTTAAGGCTGTGTGCCTGTCTTGGCCTGCTTTTTCTACTTCCAGGACCGAGGAAGATGGAAGGAGCCCTTCCTTGCCTCCACCACCATAGCACATGATTTGATTGTACACTCCTTATTGCCACTGTGATTACTTATTTGCTGTATCTGCTGCATTTATACTGACCGCATAAACACTGCACATCCACGTTTTTATTGTGTTTGCCAACATTACTACAGTTACCTTACCCTTATGACTGTACTCTGTCTATCTGCCTACAGCATTTGTGCCTGCCATCCCTTTCTCAAATTCACTGCGAGTGCAGATGTCTGCATTTTGCCCCGCTCTTATGCTGTCCAAGGCTCACATGTACCCTTTCTCACACACTCCAGCCCCCCACACCTCCACACTTCCAAGCACACGCCTTACCACACCTACTTGCCACCATAGCCACAGTGACTGCCCTCCTCCACACAATCTCTATCATTCTTCTGACTGCTAACACCACCTTCTCCTCCTGCTTACTGCTTCTGCATCATAACTCCACCACCAAGCACTACTCCCCTCTTGCCACCTCTACACATATGGCCGCCCACGGGCCCCTCCATGCCCCTACAGCGTATGCCTCATCATCACTGTCTCTTCCACTCGACTTAGCCACCAGACTCACGAGACTTAGGACCCGCACCCCAACTTTGCAACTGACCTGCCTTCCTATACTCACGGCTTTCAGGAATCTTATACCCCGCTCTTCCCTCAGACACACCTCCCACCACACTCGCCTCTCTGCACTGGAATCACTACCATCCTCTCCACCTGGTATTTCAGACACCAAACCCACACGTACCACCACTACTCACCTCACCAACCTCACCACAACCATGCCCCTTAAAATTCCAGTGAAGAAAAGCATACCATCACCACACCTGAAATGTGCGCTGCTCAACGTTTGCTCCCTTCCTGCCCATGTCCTTGAAATTAATTATCTCCTGTCTGGCCACGACCTCAACCTACTTACCATCACAGAAATGTGTCTGCACGAGGCATCTGGCCCAGCCGTTGCTCTAGCTCTTCCACTTGGGTACTCCATTCTCAGAAAAGATAGACCATTTCGGTCAGGAGGTGGAGTAGCTCTTTTTACCAAGAATGCTCTATCCCTCAGACTGAATAACCGCCCATGGGAGGGTAATTCTGATATCCTATCTGCCAAACTATCCTTGTCCTCTAACAGCACCATTAACATACACATTATATACCAGCCCCTTGGCCTTCCATCTGACTTTCAGGGACATCTCATCCACCTACTTAGCGATGATATTAAAAGCTCCACTAAAACTCTACTTCTTGGTGACCTCAATCTAGGCTTCATCGACTCAAAAGACAAAGCTCTGTCTACCCTAGTCAAAGAACTCAAGGACCTAGACTTCACACAAAAAGACACTAATCATACCCACTCCAAAGACCACACGCTGGACTGGGTCGCCAACCACAACTGTTCCTCCACCATCACTTCTAATGTTGCATACCTGTGGACTGACCACAACTCTATCCAATTTACGAGACCCATAGCCTCTGATACCAAATCCCTTACCTATGCACCTCCAGCACAGGTAAGAAGTTCCACCCAAAAACTCAATAAGGATAATCTCGGCCCTTTCTTGGAAGTCCCGGAACGATCGCCCCCCCTTCTCTAATGACCCCAACATTCTGGCAGCCATATACAAGGACATGTCACTAAAGCCATCAATGCTATAGCCCCACTAGAATGCAAAAAAGAGAAAAGGTTTTTTCACTCTAACTCCTAGTTTAATGAATAATTACAGGCTTTACGTACTAGCAAATGCAAGGCTCTCAATAACTGGCATGCAAACCCAAGCGACCTTTGCTAAGGAAAGCTTGAAACAGATCTCCTTCCAATATAAGGACGCCATCACCAAAGCCAAATCCACTGCCTTTAATGACCGAATCACTAATGCTAACTCCCAAACCAAGGACATTTTCGCCATCTTTAATTAACTCATCTCTCCTCCTACCAGCCCAGATGAGATCATCAAAGATGAGGCCTGGTGTGCGAGTATACAAACCGCAATCCCCAACCCTGCGATCACTAACAACACCCTATTCTCCTTCCGAGACATCTCAGAACCAGAAGTCATCAACCTCCTCCAGCACCTTAAACCATCCATGTGCAAAGGTGGCATTTGCCCACCTAAGATCATCAAAGATTTTGCGGACTCCCTTGCCCCTCTGCTGACGGCTTTCTTTAATTCTTCCTTCAAAACAGGCACCGTCCCAGCAAGCCTTAAAGAAGCATGGGTACGCCCCCTTTTTAAAAAAAAACACTCTAGACCCTGCCTTGCCAATAACTACTGGCCCTTAACCACCATCCCGTTCCTACTCAAAATTTTGGATAAAGCGGCCCACATGCAGATTTAACATTTTCTTGAAACTAATTCTATCCTAGGGAAAAGACAATCAGGCTTCCACAAAGTTCATGGTACAGAAACTGCCCTGGTAGAGCTAAAAAACAAAAAAACACAAATCATGGACAAAGATAAACCAGCACTTCTCTCACTCTTGGATCTCTCGGCTGCCTTCGATCTTGTAGATCATAAGACACCTACAGCACACCCCACCCATTCTCCAAAGAAGCAGCCTCCTGGATTACCTCTTTCCTTGAAGGCAGAGCTATGAGGGTTTTCTCTAATCAAGCCAGTGCAGCCCCCACCACCATCAACTTTGGAGTGCCACAGGGCTCATGCACAGCACGCATGCTATATAACTTGTTCATGAAGCCCCTCTTCGACAAGCTCGATGCACTTGGTATAGCATATACAAATTATGCTGACGACACAAAAGTACTCTTACCACTCTCCGCCACCTATAACCAAAGATGCCAGGGCCCTACATCTAATCTACCCCACTATCCAAGCTTGGATGGTGGCGAACGGCCTCTGCCTTAATGGGGAAAAGACTGAGATAATTATTCTCGGTCAAAAAGCTACGTTAGCCAAACTCGACAACCAATACTCTAATTTCAGCATTGACAACTCCATCATTCCCAAATCCTCATCAGTAAAGGCCTTAGGGGTATACATAGACTCAACCCTATCCATGTTGAGGCAACTCAGCGCCATTGCTTCGGCCTCTGCTCATACCACTAAGCTCATTGACGCGGTAAAACCCTACCTTTCTAAGCCAAACTGTCTGTCAATAGCTAGAGCCACTATTGGGGCCAAACTAGACTATTGCAATGCCCTTCTAGCTGGAACATCAGGGAAAAACATAAACAGACGCCAAATCACCCAAAATAATGCTCTAAGAGCAGCATTGAGTATTCCTAAAAGAGACCACATTTCCCAAGCTAGGCAGGCAGCACATTGGCTTCCTGTTAGGGACCGCAAAACTTTCAAAATTCTCACCGTCACGCACAAATGCTTAACTCTCACAGCCCCTTCATACCTATCTGAGACCGTTGCAAGAACCACATCCACATGCCCCACAAGAACTTGCTACTCTAACTAACTGTACACTCCCCACATCAATAGGGCCAAAGCAGGTGGGATTGGTTTCCCATACATAGCTGCCAAAAATCTGGAACAGGCTACCCACTGCTCTCAGAGCAGAGACCTCCCTCCCTGTATTCCGGAAAAAACTAAAAACCTCACTCTTTAACACTCTCCTACATCCTACTCTCCTCGCCTACCTTACTTGCCTCCCTCCCACCTTCATTCCTTGCTCAAACTTTCACTGTACTGCATTTTTGCTGTCATAAATGTAAAAAATGTATTATACTGTGTAACTAAGCTTCATGTCTATAACCAGCGCCACGATGCCTTTGGGCTGTTGCACAGTCTATAAATGTGAATAAATAAATAGAGAGTTACACGTCCAAGACCACGCCAAGAGTTTTTACTTTTTTGACTACTGAGATTGACGTGTCCAGAATTTGAAAGTTCTTGTACTTTACTGGGAGTGACTTCAGCTTTTGGCCGGAGGCAACAATGAGCAACTCTGTTTTACTTGCATTTAGGGCAAGGGAATTGGTGGCCATCCAAAGATGAATGCCTTGTAGATGGTGTTCAATTTAGCCTGATCATCAAGATATACACATGAGAGTTTAATAATAACCTGCTTTTCATCAGCATAATTAGCGACTAGTATGCCCAGGCTGATCAAAAGGTTCAAAAACGGAATCATGTAAACGTTGAACAACATAGGAGAAACACATGACCCCTTTGGAACACCACAAATAAGAGGGGCATGTTCAGAGGAGACATAGCCCACATTCACCCTTCAGTTCCCTGGACAACACACAACTGACTGCAGCCTGTCCACTAGTAATGAATGATCTACAAGATCAAATGCCGAAGATAATACCAGCAGCATTAAAATGTATAGGTGCCTTTGATCGATGTTCTGTAACAGGTGGGCCTTGAGATCCAACATACTATTTAGTGCCAAAACATTTCCTAAAACTGGACTGGTGAGGCAACAGAATGTTATTACCCTCAACTAAGTTCTGAAATTGCAGGTGGACTACCTTGTCCAGAATTTTTAACAGAAAACGGCACATTAGTAATGGGACGGTATTTATCTGGAATGAATGGGTCCAAGGACTCCTTTTTTAAGAGGGGAGTTACCCAAGTCTTTTTGAGAAAATGAGGGACACTTGGTGACCCAGAGACAAAGAGGGTCCAGGCATTATATGAACAAACTGAATGAACAGGCATCACCCTGACAAGAGGTCGGTTTCATGGCTTTTGCGATGAATAGTTCCGAGCAAGGGGTGAAATAAAAAATAGGAGATTCAAACTGGGGAGGTGCGGGGTGCTTACTTTGTTAACCATCTCCTCCATCTCCAATGGTGGACATGAGTCCCTTAGCCGTTGAATATAAGTTTGATTTAGGATGACCTTATTGGTGAATATATCATAAATAGACTAGCACCATTCCTTATCTTTTACTGATATTGATTATGGGGGAGGTTTGCAGTTCTTTGGAGCTGGACTTGGTGGTCTGGATCCTATTGTATACCTCAGACTTTGCTTTAGTAATGGCCTCCTTATATTGTTTAACCAAATTCTTATACTTGGCCAACGTTGTGCCAGGCGGGTTTTCCTGTTCAGCAGCATGTTTCCTTTGTCTAATGAGAATAATGTCCTCATTGAACCAGGATTTATTCATGGCTTCACTTTTTATGTGTCGGGTCCTTAGAGGCGCCAACAAGTATGTCACTTCAGTGAGAGATTTTGTAATATTTCCTGCTAAGTCATCCACACTTTTGAATTCCTCCAAGGAATCCAACTTCTCTAACAATAATAGGGCACAGTTTTCAGGTGTAAGAGCTTTCAAATGATGCATGTGCACATCCATTCTGGGGTTGGTATCAAGTCTGGCCGCTGGAGCAGGAGGAATGATATCAAAGATCAATGAGGAGTGATCAGATCAAATGCAGGGCGAGGTAGGCAAATTAGACAAGGAAAGCTAATGAACTAATAGCCAATCTAAAGTATGCATTGCTCTATGAGTGGGTAAACCAACCAGTTGAGCAAAGCCGATGGAATTGATAGCATCCATTAGTGACCTAGTGACCAAATCTGTCAGACCAGAAAACCAATGATTAAAGTCGCCCATGACCAGTACAGAAGATTGTGGCTTTGTGAGGATATTAAGAAGATTTAAAAATTGCTCTTTTAAATAAGGGCACGAAACTCAGGGGCCTGTAAAGGACAATTATAGTAAGTGAGGTATTGTCAGTCATCTTGAGTTTGATGACAAAACTTTCACAGTCCACCAAGGGTTCATGTGGCAATATGTGAAACTGTAAAGATATTTTTAAGAATAAGGCAACTCCCCCACCCCTACCGGTGGCATGATATGTCCTGGGAGGTGGCAAGGAGAGCTTCAGAGGGCGTGACTTGGTCTAGCCAGGACTCGGACAAGGCAAGAATATCAAAATTAGAAAATACCAAGAGGCCCAAAATGTCCACAGCGTGCTAGCACAGGGATCGAGCATTTAAGAGTCAAGCTCATAAGGCCGGCAAATTTTGACTGAGCATCACACATGCAATGGTGCACTAGATGACAAAGGAGACATTACACCTGTATAAAGAAGGTCAGGCTCCTGCCTAAAAGAAGAAACTAGGTTAGGCGATTTGAGTATAATAAGTTGCGAGGAGGGAGACACAACAGTGGAGAGACGAGGGCCACGTAATAATACGGCTATAGCATTAGACTCAACATGTCAGTTGGATGACTCTGAACAGGTTAGGGGCAGATTAACAGGTGTGACAGCATTTTCCCTGCAGTTAGCTGCCAACCTTGTTTGTCTGTTGCATTGTATGGACAAGATAAGGTCTGTGCGAGATAACAAATTATTCAGGGAGTCCATAGTTAAAAGAACCAAGACTTACTGTATAGAAGTGCAGCAGCAGTTTATGCTCGCCTCCATGCACCGCCAACAAACCAGAACTAACTGGCCACTCGCACCGGCACAGTCGCGCCTGGAGGCAGGCTTTAGCCAAACACTAAACTTCAGGGCGGCTGGGAAGTGTGGTCCCTTGAGCGTGCAGCGTTAGAACACTGATTCAAATTGCTCGGAGGGGCTTCACACTTCTGATTTTACAAATGGGGCAGTAAGGCTGGCAATACTAAAAGGCAGCAATTCAAATGGCACGATGGAAGGCGCAGATAAAAAACTTTACAAAACAATGATAAAATGCACAAATAATAATTAAAATGATTATGAACAGCGTGGCAACACTCGGGAAATACCAAAGATGAATGAACGAAAATAAAGGATCTTTATAAGCAAGGGAACTGCCAGTCGCACCGGTGCAGTTGTGTCTGGAGGTGGGCTTTAGCCGAACACTAAACTACCAGGCTGATGGGAAGTGTGGTCCCTCTAGCGTGCAGCATTAGAATGCTGATTCAAATCGCTCAGAGGGGCTTCACACTTTGAACATGTTCCTGCTGCTGCCTCAGATGAAGACGATGCACAGATTGGCTACATCATCCACTAGGGCTGCTTTAGTCTTCTAAAGCACACAACACTGGAGAATTTGATTTATTTACTGTGTTTTTAGCTCAATTAAGAACTGTTCACAGAAAACATACAAAACTATTTCATCACAATAACAGCAATATTCATAATGATTTAGTCTTTGAAAAATACAACACAATTCCATATAAAGTCCTATTAAAACACATTTAAAACATACATATCATCCGGTACAGTCTTAATTTCTTAGCAATCTCCTAAAAATGCTTCTTAATGTGCGTACACAAGTGGAAAAGTGCAATGTGCATAGAGACCGAGTCAGTATAAAGGCACAAATTCCATAAATCCTAGGGTTTGATCGTCTCATAATTATGTACTAAACTGCCCAGGATTCACATGTACTGAATGCTCAATCTAGGGCGTTCTGTAAACATGTGCTTTTCTGTTTCCTTTCTCCCCGGGGCCTTACCTATTTGAAAAATCCTCTCCTCTGAGGGCAAATTCATTCTAGGCCCACAGATGTCCATCAATGGCAATTGATTGGTGTGCAGTAACAAATGCAGTCTGTGCACCGCCAGGTCCAGACATTGAATTAAATAGGTCTGCAGCTAAATATAATAATAAGTAACTGTAGCTACATTCTTATAGCTGCTCAATCATTGCATCAATCTCATCCCGTCAATCTTTTCGAGAAGACCTTTTTCAGAACCTCCACATATGTCCCGTGCCCAAAATCTCAGACCAAGCCTATTTCCTTGAAAAGCTCTGCATTTAACTTCTCGTAATTGTAAATTTGAATAGTTGACTCAGCAGCCTTGTATATCTTACTTATTTTATTTAACAACTGGCATTTTGGAGACATTTTAGATTTTAGGAAATATTCTCCTCTCTTCTTCAATGCTAGCCCCCCCAAAGATGTAATGCCCAAGCCAAGACGTAAATACTCCATAGAGGTGGACTTGGAAAGTCCCAAATTCGACCACCAGAACAAACTGGATATGTTATTTAGCCATCTCAGATCTCTCATGGCCGGGACTTCGAGTCCATAGAACAAAATAGGTTAGAACTTCTTTTTATATAAGGTTAAGAAACCCTCCAAGGTGTATTCTGGATACTGGGCAGAAAATGTCCTTATTAAATGTGTACAGGGGGTGCCAACTACTCACCTTCCAACTGAATATAGATAAAATATAGACAGATTAAATAGTTCACTCTCCTGTCCCTCATTGTCAAAATCAGGATTAGATTGCCTTTATTAAAAGTAAAACATGCACAAGGCAATGTACACAGTTGGTTTGGGATAGCATGGGAAATGAAGGGTGTTTTAATATTACACACACTCCATAAGTGCACAAGGTTATATTATGAATAATGGATGTAAAGTGAGAAATGCTTAAATAAATGAAGACTATAGCTCCCTGAAGGAATGCACAGTGTCAGACAAAAATACATTTTAAAATGGATATTCAAATGTAAAATGGTTTCCAGTCCTAAGCTAGGTGGGTGGAATTATAAACCAAGCCAAGGGTTTTCAGATAAGCAAGTGGGACTGACACACTTTGGGACAGTTTTTGACATCATCTTGTAGCGAGATGATGAGGTTTGTTAGGTTAAAAATGGAATTGGCATAGAAATCTGACAAAATGAGATTATGGCCCTCATTCCAACCCAGGTGTTAAGGGTTTAACGGCGCTGTTGGCGCTGTTAACCCTTAACGCCTGCTTTTATCAGGCGTTAAGTACCGAGGTGCTAAGCGTCCTTGCCGCTAATTACGGCACTGTAATTTACGGTGCCGTAATTAGTGCCTTCCCAACTCCCATTATGCCCTATGGGGCAAAAATGGGAATGGGGAAGGGTAAATGGGGATTGGGGATTTACCGCCCCACTCACCTTGGAATGGGGTGGTAAATCCGCCATCCACCATGGTGTAAACGGAGTAAACAGAGTTTACACCGTGGTGGTAAAGTAGGGAACTTACCACCTGGGTTGGAATGAGGGCCTATGTCAGGCAATTGATAAAAGCTTAGATACACTTATCTATGTTATTATGGAATAGGGTACAACGTTTGTCATACAAACTAATTTGAGAGACCAGTTGTATTATCTTGGCACCATAAAATAAGAGTATAGATATTCTCCAACAGTGTTAAGTACCAAACAAACTTCGCATAACCTCAGAAAATAGGTAAATTTAGACATTGTTGTATGGAGAATGTTCTTGGCAGGATTTCATAGTTGTGTCCAGCCAAGTCTAAAAAAGGCATATTAAATTGATACGTCAAAGAAAATTATGGATGCCAGATATGCTCATTTAAGATTGTTGTGCATGTGATAAAGTTATCCAATGGCAATGAAGGGATGATTGCCCTCTGACTTGTCCTACCTGCTAATTAGCATACACCTAGTGTGTAATCTTAGAACATCTATAAAGATAGGTTGGAGGCTTAAATGCATTTGAGTGTGTTCTTCGTTTTGATGAATAAACACATTGAGCTCCCAGGCGTCTGTTTTTTCCTGCCTCTGCCTAAAAGATGAGAATCCATGGATGTCTGATGGGGGTGAAGGACCCCCTATACAAATGGGTGAATTGTTTAGCTTTTCTAATCTTCATATCTCTTATATAATCGTGATTTAAACTATTTGACATGTCAAGAACCAGATAAGCATAAACTTCAATGTACTCAATCATGCCCAAGGCAGTAGTCATAACCAGCCTATTAACTTTCTTGGGGCCACTAACAATACTCTGGTTTTGCTTAAATTGATGGTTACGTTGTTCTCTCCAACATACACTTTTCATTCATTCATCATAGCCTTCATGCCTGAATACATCTGGTCAAATAAAACAAGGTTGTCAGTGAATAACATTGCTACGAACCGAGTACCCCCCTACTTTCGGAGGGCAATTTGTGTTTGTTTCCAGTCGAGCCAGAAAATAGGCTATATACAAATTGAAGAGCAGGGGAGCCAGTACGCATCTGTGCTTGACTCCCCTGTTAATAGATAGCCTCCTAGATAATGTACCATCACAACCTAGACCTTACCCCCTGTATTCGTATGTAATGATATTATGATTTGCAATAACCATACCATATACCCCCAATTTCTCATTGTCCTCCGCAAGATCTCACGGTTGACCTGATCGAACACTGAACAGAAGTCAACGTATTTTATATGTAGGGCAGATCCCTGCCTTTATCCTTCCTGCAATATTAAGGCATCTAATAGTCTTATATTATGACTCGTGGAATATCAGTATGAAAGCCACTCTGAAAGGGTGCAAAATGTCACTTTTGTCAACCTAGGTTTGCAGTTCCCTTAACACTAAAGACGGCAAAGATCTTCCCTGAGATGTCCAGCATTGACAGCAGTCTGCTATTCTCCAGAAGTGTACAATCACCTTTTTTAAACACCGGGATCAAGACAGACTGATGCCAAGAGGCTGGGATGACTCGTTCTAGGCAGACCTTCCTAAACAACAGCATCAAAAAGGATGCACAGCCCTCCGGGTCCTGCTTTAGGACAGTATTGCATAGGCCATTCATTCATTTCAATTTGCCAATTTCAATTTGCCAATAATTACACAGAGGTCTTCCAGTTCAAAATGAAGTGCCCAATGTACCTTCCCTTTACCTATGGGGTGTCCGAATAATCAGAAGAATACATATTAGCTTCAATATAACGCTTCCACACTTCCTCAAAAATGAGGTTGAGCATTCAGATGTTGTTGGGTCCCCGGAAAGCATTAAAATGTGTTACAATGTGCAAGGTTTCTAATTCCTCAAAGCTGAATAGTCCAAACTCTGTGGGTCATGGAGGGAAGCCAATCTTCAATCTGCACGGCAGAAAAACCACAGAACATGTCAAATTCAATAAGGACCCCAGGGCCATGCATGCTTTAGTAATATATGAGACCAACAGAGTCGGTTACCGGCATTAACGTCAGCTTCACATATCTGAGAACCATTGGGGGTTCATAGTTCAAATTCAAACTTAAAGTTAAAGAGGCAAGATCACTGGAATCACCGCCAAATCGTTTACACATTCTAGTAATTATTTGTTGCCAAAATAGTAATCTAGAGTTGCCCGCTTAAGTCCCGAATGCCAAGTTTTCTTTAACGGATAATCACTCTTTGTCTGGACACTTATCATTGGTAATTCCCATTCTTTCAGGAACTTTCTGGAACTTCAGGCAAAGCAATCCCCTAAGAATATAATTTGTTTGAATCATCACATTGCTGCTTTTAACATTCTTATATGATAGAGGGGAACTAATTTCACCATGTCTCACATTGATATCACATTGCTATCACCACCAATATGCTTCACAATCAAAAATGTAATAGGACCAGTCAGGGCTCATACAGGTTCAAAGCAGCATACTTTTTTCCAAGTAACTAACTTTGTGTCTAAATTCCACTGCCAGCACATTACCACAGGGATCAATGGGAGTTGCTAAAGAATAATTTAATTAGTGTGGCACCCCAGTCAGCATGCCACCAAAAGGGTGACTCTTACTTGCTTTCATTGCAAGCGCTTCATACATGGAATAACCATCAAGTTGGATAGATGCAGTCAACCATATTTCTTGCAACATGGTTATTTGAAATTCTAGAAGCCAGTTTAGTGAAGCATTTTGAGATAGAAAATGAGAGTAGTGCCACCTGGTGTTCCAGCTGGCCAATCTACCCATTCATCTCTGCGGGTGTCCGGACATTTAGTCGAAAGACATTTCGTCGAAAGTCATTTGGTCGACGGAATTTGGTCGAAAACCAAATGGTCGAATTTTTTTTTATTTATATATATATATTTTTTAGGTTTTAGTTTAGGGAAAAAAGGGGTTTTTTTAGAAACAAAGGGGGAAGAGGGGACCCCCCACAAAAAAAAAAAAAAAACGACCATTTGGTTTTCGACCAAATGGTTTGACCAAATGTCCTGTCGACCATTTGTTTTCGACGAAATGTCTGGTAACCTCTCTGCGAGATCTCCAAATCCAGGAATTACACTATCAAGCCATTTCCACCATTTGAAACAGGAGCCTTAAGTACATGTACTGGACTTACATTGGTCTTTGAACCGTAACAGTCAATGCAACCAGACTAGACCTCCTTTGCATGAATTTCCTTGTCAAGTTCAAATCCCAAAAAGGATAATGATTTGTGTAGGAGTCAGATCATTGTCGCAGACTCTGGAAGGGAATCGAGACTTGTTATGGTTGCCTGCTCCCAGTGGTTCAATAATGTCAAAATCACTTGAATTTAAAAAACAAAGCAACATAACTTTACGGAAAGGTTTTACATTTTTTTGCAATTAGAGCACAACTTTAACGCACAAGAATACAATGTCATCAACCCCTCTGTTTTCCCATGCGCTCCACTCAAATTAGAGCTCTTTTCGGCACCAACATTACATTTTGCCATCAGGACGTGGATCAAAGACTTTGGAGTCGGGTCAATGTAATCCTGTGGTGAAGAGCTTAAGTTGCCAACCACCTCACGTAAGCTGCCGTCTCTAGAATCCTTGTCCTTGATTAGCCAGCTAGTCAAAGTACCCACGCTCTGCTGGTGACGTCTTTTCCGTCTCAGAGCCTTTTCATCCGATTTTTTTGTGCCACTCATGTAGGAGTTAATAATTACTTCCCCAAAAATGGCTGATTCATGAATGAAAACACTTTAAGAATCACCCTGACTACACACATTACAGCACCACAACAAAAAAGAACTAGTATCTGAGGTTGATTTATATCTTCTTCAAAATTATATTTCTCACGATATTCATGTACTCTTCATACAACTCATACAACTCTTCTTACAGAAAAAGAGACCAACACTACTATATCACAGTAGCCCACTTGACCTAGGCCTGAGATAACCCATCCATGCTTCCACCACTCACCTACAAAGTTTGGCACTGCTCTAGTAAGTGATCATCTCAGAAGATCGATCCTCAAAAACTGGCAGATGTTACAGACACCCAATTGTATGCCTACTAAAGCTAGGTTTGGGTTTCAAAGGCAATGAAACCTATGAGATATGTTGGCACATACCTATGACTATCCCAGGGACATTAAAGGTCAACAATGCACACTATGGGCACTTTCTCCTGTGGTAGGCCACTATACATGGTGCAACTGCCCTGTGTTTAGTCTAACACAAAATAACAAATCAATCTGTGCGGGCTGCATTGGTGTCTCAATCCTTTCAGCAACCACAGATCACAATGCTTAATTTATGGAATCAAATGCCCTTGTGGTGTGATCTATATAGGCAAGAGTAAGCAAGAGATCCGACAGAGAATCTGTGAACACTGCTCATGCCTTAAGAACAGAGTATCTGCCAAACGTTTAGTGGCTCATTTCACTCACCATAAGCACAAACTGACTGACATACAATGATTTGTTATACAAACAGTGGCACCAGCCCCCACAGGTGGAAGTTGAGACTTGATGTTGAGGAAACTCAATCAAAAGTGGATTTTCAAGCTGGATTGTGTGAACAATGGCTTGAATACCAGCATTGAATGGTGCAAAGCTGAAATACTAGCGACCCAGAAAAGTCATAGGGGGTGTAGCACTGGAGGTCTGTGTATACTGGTTAAAACTCATCTTGTTAGCAAGTCCTTCATCTTGGAGTCCTTGCATTCTTTCCTGCAGGTGGTTAGAATTTGCAGGTCTGGTATTAATGGCATAATGGTGATACATTTTTATAATAGCTCAAGTCTGCAAGGAGCTGTCTCTCTGAAGTAGCCAGGTGACTTTGAAGAGGAAGTCTGTTCCAGGTGGTAGGGACAGCAATAACATATCTTCTGTCTACTCTCCTGGAGAGTTTGGAGGAAGGCATCTTCTGAAGAAGCTGATCTGCTTAGAGTAGGATCTTGTCTTGTAGATATGATGGGGCAAGTTGTGAAGGCACTTGAAGATTAAACAGATCATTTCGAAAGCGGTGTGTTTTGTTTAGGTAGCCAGTGGAGTTTTTTACGGACATGTGCTGTAGGTAGATGTTTGTAAAGGCCTACAATGAGTCAGAGGACAGCAATTTGAGCAGTCTGGCGTCACTTGATTTGGTTGTCAGGGAAGTTGATATAAAGTGAATTAGCATAGAAGGGCAGGTGTTTATGACGATCCAGCTGCTGTGACATAGTGGGCTTGTGTGATTAAAGGATTTTATAGAGTGACTTGAGGTAGAGTAAACATGATTTTAATACAGTCAATTTGAAAGTTCATCTTGAGGTATGTCGTGTATCGGCAATTTTAAATTGACAGCCAAAAAAGCAGAATGGTGAGAGGGAGGTGAGGTATTATTTTAAAAAAAACCTAGAAGCAGGATTCCCATGTTATTACCTTTGGAGATTTCATAGGGGGGTTTTCCTGTTAGTTACACGTACATCTATTTGTGTTTCATCAGCATAGGAGTGGAAATTGATGTGGTGACTGCAAAGGCGGGAGAGCAGGAATTTTAAATAAATATTGAAAAGTAGAGATAATAGGTGAGAGC
The DNA here is from genome assembly GCF_040938575.1 of Ambystoma mexicanum. Classification (NCBI taxonomy): domain Eukaryota; kingdom Metazoa; phylum Chordata; class Amphibia; order Caudata; family Ambystomatidae; genus Ambystoma; species Ambystoma mexicanum. Next base: position 1,291,445,476 of record NC_090937.1, read on the forward strand.
CCTATGAAACTCCTAAAGGGATGGGCGAGGAAGGGAAATAAAGTTGCCAGTTCTAACTTGGCATTGGTGGTTTGATAGAAAATGTTCCAACCTTGGCAGGAGGAAGCCAGTGACACCAGCAATCTGTTCCACCAATTCCAAGAGGTGTGGGTGGATGACTCTGTCAAAAACAGTCAATAGGTCTACACAATGAGCATGGAAAAGGCGCCTTCATCTGCACAAGATAATATTTCTTCCCAAACATTAAGGACTATTGACTCTGTGCTGTGTTTGGGTTTGAACACAGACTGGTACGTGTCTGAGAGCTTGTTACAATTCACATCAGCCTGAAATTGTTTAGTGACAACTTGCTTCCGTCTTTTATTGCTACAAGGGAAGACATCAATCGTTCATGCATTCGACATGGTTAAGGTATCCAGGTGAGGTTTTATGTTAGATGTGTGATGAAGGAGCTCCTCAATTATTCAGGGACCAGTCCTTGGGACACGAATAGGTTAATGAAGTTAGTGAAAGGCTTGACAAGAATGCCTGCCAGATCAGCAGCTAAGACACCTAGGCAAATGTTATTCGATTCCTTGAATGGTTTGAGACCTTATTTAGCAGCAGACATCCTCTGGGCCTACGGTCTTCTTAGAGAAGTCTTGGACAGTGAGCTGTATAAGAACAGAGTTGCTAGGGCAGGAAGAAGAGACCACTGTCACACATGTGTTTATTGAATTGCGGAAGAAAAGGTTTAGGTTGTTGCAAAGAGTGTGAAAGGTAGGGGATTTGTTATGAACACAGGGTGGTAAGGTTATATGGGAGTCAGTGGAGACATGGGGCCTCATTATGAGTTTGTAAGCAGCCATGGAGCTGTTAGCTCCAGGGCTGCATCCAAACCGGGCTCCATTACCGGGTTCCTGCAATGAGGAATAACCAGGTCATTCCGACATAGGAGGACCCGGTAATTCCTCCTTGCAGGAACCATTCACCATTCCCATTTGAGCCCTCATAGAGCTCAATGGGAATGGGGATGGAGGTAACAACGGGCACATTACAAGTGTCCCGCTGTAACTTCCCTCTTCCCCTCGCGGGACCCGGAAAAGACGTCTGGTTTTACCAGATGTCTGATCCGGGTCCCGCAAAGGAAACCTCATAATCGGCCCTGACGGAATGAAGGGGGCCGGTCCCGTACCAGCCCTCTTCATTCCGTCAGAGCCAGGGTCGTAATTTTCAGACAGAAGAAAGCATTATTAGGATCAAATATGAATTTGAAATGGAGTTTTCTTTTCTCACAGAAGCACATTTGCATAGTTATATTAATCTATTTATAAGCATTTTCTGGTAACACAATCCTGGAAGAGAACAATGTTTACCTTGGAGCCTATCAAAGCACTCAAATATGCAATGTGTGACTCATTGTTGTAACTCTGGCTCTACCCACATTCTAACTAAGATGCTTCGTACTGAGTTGTGTAACTGAAGAGCATATTTTAGAGGTAAAAGTGTTCTCTGTTTGTTTATGTTATATTGTCAGCATACCGAACTGCAATAATACATGGCCCTTTCAGTGTTTTTATGTATGTACAGTGTGTGAATGCAACCACTAGTGCCCATTGACACTACCCTTGATGGTAACATTGCTAGAATAGGATGAGATTCTATCCCAGGAATAATCACACACATTTTCTAATGGGCATAACAAGTATGGTTTGGTCTTTGCCCAGGGGTGGCATTGATCTTTTGCCACTGCCGAACACTCAACGCCTCCACACATCAATATATCTGTTTCAATTACAGTGAGATTTTCGAGTATCCAAAATAACGTGTCACTCTTAAAAGCACATTGATCCAGGAGTATTGATAGAAAATCACATTATGTAAATACCCCTTCATGGGCTTCATTACAGGTACAGAGGATTTTAAGAGTGGTAATCTGAGGGACTCCTCATTACACATTAACAATTGTCCCGGTGGTAGTTGTAGAGGACTTTCAGAAATAATATCAGTTATTTTTCAGTAAATCTGAATAGAACATGTATTCATTTTGAAATGTTTCCATCCTTCTCACAAGCATGGCACTTGTTTATGTAAAATAGCGGATAATGCTGCTACTGTACATTATTATTACTGCACGAAAGTGCATGCTCTCTTTTATACTACTTTATAATGTCCTAATAGAAAATGTGTTTTCCCTGCATTGAAGGGAAGCAGTGTGCTCACCTCCGTTTTATATAGGGCAACACATTTTAAATACATCAGTGGCAGAAGTGGGTGAAAGTGGTCTGTGGTACCTGTGTGTACTGCTGGTACGTACAAACTTCCAAGGATTTAACATTTGTGGAGGTGACTGGGTATATTTCTACTTTCTGCTGGCCCTTTAACAAGCTGGACTGGGCTCCGAACACCGAGCAAGCTGCAGCCTCCACCATAAAATCTCACGTAGGGCGCGGAGCATGCACGGAAGTGGGTGAGCGTGGTCTGTGGTACCTGTGTGTACTGCTGGTTTCTACAAACTGCCAATGCTTTAATATTTGTGGCAGTGACTTTTGGCATATTTCTACTTGCTGCTGGCCCTTTAACAAGCTGGACCTGGCTCCGAGCGCTGAGCAATGTGTGTCGAGGAAGCTGCAGCCTCTACCATAAAACCTCACTTCCGGCACGGAGCACGCACAGAAGTTGGTGAAAGCGGTCTGGTGTTCATGGCACTGAGGGGCTGAGGCAGAAGGACACAGTTTTACCCGGACACTGCTGCACCATGTGCGTATCTCCAGAGTTAGGGTAAAGTGCTTTGCCTCCTTTTTGCAGTTGGCAGTGTGTATAACCTGATGACGCCTTGCATGCCAAGGGGAGTAAACAGTTCACCATTCATAGTATAGAGGCTCCAGCTACATACTTAGGGTACCACTTGTAACTACATCGTAGAGGGGTGAGCGGAACTCAAGAAGGAAAATCACAAAGAATCCCACCAGTTTCTGATCTTCTTATGCTAAACCCAAATTCCTTGCTGAGCAACTACATAAGGGGCCATAAGGACTCGGGGTAAACGGGCTAGAAGTCCGACTCAAATCAGTACTAAGAAAGGTGCTTCATAGGAAAAAGATTTCTACACTCCCTGAGGTTACAGACTCACCCCCACAAACCAATATTATTTTTTTTTAAACCTATAGAGATACGGCCTGCAGAACCCAAGATTGCCACCAATGTCCAGATTCTGGAAGATACAGACTCGGACTGCAACATCTATAGACAATAATGGCTCCCTTCTTAAACTCTGCCATGTGGTTAAAAGAAATTCAATGGTGCCGGACGACTTTGAGGCGGATAACATCCTGTCTTCTAATCTTTCCCAAATGCCTAATCTGGAAAATGTCATGATCTCCTCTGACTCTGCCCCCGATGAGGGTGATGTCGAGGAGAGCCTGGTGGAGGCCAGGAAGGTTTGTGTTGAAACAGGCCAGCTTACCACCCTGGCCGAGAAGAACATATTGGGGGTTCTTGAAGCGTAAATTGAGGAATTATTTGCACTCTGCTCGAACATAGCAGAGGAACAGTTGTCTCTCATGGAGGGAGCGATTGGTATAGCAGGTTTGTTAAGGAGTGCAAGGGACACGTACCATCATGAAGCCAACCAATTACCAGCCACTAGCACCATTAGCACCACTTCTTCACCAAGGAAGGCCGATAATCATCAAGAAAGGGAGTATATGGTGGTGAAATCAGACAGCGTATCTTTAGAGGCTATTTGTGCTGAATTTTCCATCTTAAATGCCCCCAATTCCCCTCCTCGTAAAACCAGAAAACTCAAGAAGATGGCAATAAAGAAAGGCGGGCCTACCCAGGGAAACAAAAGTCTAAGAAGGTCGGTACTCGCCCTCCGAAGAGACAAAAGCAGAGCATGGGTGGGGTCTGTTTGACTAATAACTTAGAAGATGGGCAGAAAAGGGAGGTATGCCTTAGAGGACCTCTGGATGGCTGGGTAGCCAGATCCTTTGATAAACTATTCATTCCGCAGGTGATTTCTGTGGGGCTCTCCGCACAGCTTGCTGAGCCATCAATGAGTGACAAGCAGCCGATGCCTCAATTAAGGGTAGACAGGCTGGGTCTGCCAATGTTTGTCAGGCACAGCGATATGTGCTGGCATGTCAAAACCAATGATTGCTGAAGCTGTGCAGCTAAGTGGGAAGGATTGTGCCGCGGGAACGATTCTTCCAACACCCTTTGCTCCCTCTGTGGCCGTTAATGCAAAAGCTCAGACCATAGGAAATTTGGTCCACCAACAGTGTCCTCAAGTCTCGGCCCCAGGTAAACAGCTAACCTGGTATGACCGGCTAGAATAATTAAGGCCCAAGGCCTGGGGCTTGGGGAGCGAGACCATTGATTCACCATGGTGTTCTGAAATACTGCATATTAAGTTTATGGAGACAAATACCACAGCACAGAAACCTTTCCTTAATAGATCAAGGCTGCTTGAACTATTACACATGAATCAGTATCTAGGTATAATATTGACAAAGGGCCTCATTCCGAGTATGGCGGTAAGGGATACCGGTCACCGTTAACGAGACCGGTGCCGGTAATCCCTTACCGCCACATTCCGAGTTCCCTTTGCGCCCTCGCAGCAGGTGTTAGGGACGAGGGCGCAAAGGGGCTTTTTAGCCAATAACGGTGACCGTAAAGTACGGTCACCGTTATTTGCAATTTCCCCATTCCCATTGAGTCCTATGGAGGCTCATTTGGGAATGGGGAAGAGCCCTGGGGAATGGGAAATTACCGCCCTGGTCAACTCGGAATAGGGCGGTAATTTCCCATTCCACCAGGGCGGTGCCGGTACGGGTCCGGTGCCGACCAAGGCGCTACTACCGCCATTGGTTAGCGCCGGACTCGGAATGAGGCCCAAAGGATTTTACCAAGCTGGACCTTCCTAAATTCAACAGCATTGACAATTGGGTTGTGGTAACGTTTGTGTCTCCTTTGGTAGTAGGACGCATATGTAACAATGCTAGGGCTTTAAGGCAGTTGGGTTTTGAAATTCTGTTTTTTGTGTCAACTGCCCCAATGGCTCAAAGCAATTGGGAGATGGGCCAAGGTCCCACAGGTTTTACAGTGACATGTGGCTGTCAAAGCAGATAGTGCTTTGCAAGGTCTTTCCTGGAACGCTAGGGGCCACAGCTCCTTCCTACAACCCTTGTAAATGCTGATGACTGTTATGTGTTTTCTTTGCCGGAGACCTGGCTGTGCGATACATTTGACTTAGACGGTGATTCATTCATCTTCTGGCTGGCTGGGGTTCCCATAAAAGATCACCTTAAGGGGGACTTTTGTATCAGTGCCAGAGTGACTGCCAATCTCACTGAGTACTGCCCTGGTATGGCTCATCCCAATTTCCTGGCAGCCCATATAAAGAACTTGGGAGTTGGCACTGAGTCTACTTTGTTGATAACCCTGTACGATCCCACGAGAGGTGCACTCACTGTGGAAATAAAAGACGCTGCCGTGTAGACGCTTAGAGATTGGGGTATTTCAATTTGGACTATGCCCTTGAACCTTATTCAGGTGTGAGGCTGGTTAGAAAAGAGGGGCAGATTGCGAGAGCCAAGGAGTGGCTGGGAGCCATGGCTGAGCTTCAACTCCGCCCCTTAAGTTTGGAAGAGGGGGCGAAAAAGATACCTGGTCCAATGGTCCTCAGAGCAGCCAAATTGATTTTATTTTTATGAACAACTGTCTGACCGAGTATAACCATGTATTGGAGGTCAGAGTTACTAGGGGAACTGACCATTGGATGCTCTTATTGCCATTTGACTCGAAGCAGGGTTAGCGAAAGACTGGGTTTTAACCCGGTGGTGATCTCTAGGGGAAATAGACTATGCTGGTCAGTAGAAATGATTGAGCAGCTAAATCTCTCCCTGAGAAACAGTGCCCTCTGTAATGCTGAAATTCTATTACTTTGCAACAAAGATTTAAGTAATTTGCATCCTCTGTTTGGCCCGCTTGAATGCAGGTGTATCTTTAAATGGAATGGGCCTCTAAGTAGGACGAACTGTTTTGATATCTCTATTGCTAAAAAGAAGCGCAAGCTGAACTCAGCTTCTCGAAAGATAGGGAGAAACTGTTCTCTCTTAGAAGGCGATAAACAAAAAGATCTAGCGGGGCTCAGGGCTAGGTATAAGAATTGGTTTACGAATCAGAGGTTCTCTCAGAAGGGCTGGAGATTCTTGAACAGGTTATTAAGGATAAATGACTCCAGGAAATTCTGGTACTGGCTCCATGGGCATGAGTTGAATCCATCAAAATTACAGGAGATTGAAGGGGTAACAGAGGACCAATGGGCAGGATTCATTGGTAATGTTTTTGAAGGTGGGGAAAATGGGACATGGAAAGCCAAATCTATGGTAAATTCACTGGTGAGCTCGTATATAAAGGAGGCAGATCTGGAGGCCTCTATTACCTAAACTAAGACCCCAAGTGCGGTCGGTCCAGATGGCTTATCCAATCTGGTTGTGAAGGCTGATCTGCATTTGTGGGCTCAAATTCTACAACAATTGTTTATGCACATCTGTGAAACAAGAATTATCCCAATATCATGGAAAATAGTGATCCTAATTCCTGTCTATAAGAAAGGGCCCCTATGACCTGCCATGCAATTATAGATTGTTGGCAATCCTTGACTGCAGCTCAAAAATATTTGCCAACCTTTTATTAGAGCTGCTGTCAGGTTGGGTGGAGGAGAAGGGCCTGTTAAACTACCAACGAACGGGATTTAGCAAGGGATGTGCAACATCTCATTCAATTTGGACCATCCTGACCCTAATATCGGACACCCAATGTTTTGCTAGAACATCATTGTGTATCTGTTTTGTTGACTTCTCAGCTGCGTTTCACAGCATGGTCAGGTCAAAACTATGGGACGTGCTGGAAAGCTGTCAAATAGATCTGTCTCTGCTTTATTTTATTAAAGCACTTGACAGCGAGACAGAGGTCAGAGTCAGACTCTCCCAGGATGGAGAACTATCAGTGCCCTTCCTCACCAGGCGAGAATTGAAATAGGGATGTTCTCTAACCCCCCCTACTTTTCAACCTATATACCTCCCAGCTACCTCAGAGGCTGAGCCAGGTCCTGAAATTTCCGCGGAAATATGGTGAAGGGTCGCTTCCGTGTATGTCTCATGCAGATGATGGCGTTATTGTAGACCGCACTAAGATTGGCCTCCAGCGATCTCTCTATGCACTCCATAGTTTTACAACCGACCTGGGCCTTTGCCCAAACACAAACAAGACCAAGATCATGGTCTGTGGTAGAGGGGCCCATATGAAGGGCTCATTTCATTGGTGGATGGGCGGGGGCTGGAATGAATCATGGAGTACAAATTCCCAGGTATTCTCATTAGGTCAAATCTGTCCTCTGTCCAATTGGTTGAAGACATCACCCGTAAGGTCTGGCACAAGTGGCTTACCCTTACAAACATGATTGATGCTTGGAAGCAAGACAAAGTAAAATAACACAGGTTCGATACCTGGGTCCGGAAGGAAGACAATAGCAGAGCAAAACAGATTCGATCCCCCAGCTCCGGCGCTCTCCGGCGCTTGGAAATTTCTGGTTAATGAGTGTGTTATAAATAACAAAGTATAGTCAATGCCTATTTTATACATATTAGTTTTCCTCTGTCATATAGTGTTTGAAACTTCATGGCTGCTCACACCTACCACCAAATACCTGTATCAGAACAGGATATTTATGACCTTCTGCCTCTGAAGTTGATGGTGAAATAAATCCACGTCAAAGGTTCAAAAAGTGATCTAGGCTGAAGGCAGTCACATTATCAGCTGTGTACAGCGCAGCAGCAGAGCCAGAGGAGTGCTGAGGCTGACGGTGCACAGCAAACTGTCTGAAGGGAGGCACATGTACACCTGGCCGTATATGGAATTTCCCTGCTTTTGTCACTGTAAAAGAAACGTCTAGAGGTTATATGGGCCTCTGAATACTTCTCATTGAGCTGTTTAGGGAATTGTCTACTATTGATACATCCATTTCGTAAGGTTTCTGCAAAAGAAGCCCTACCTCCCTTGACATTTTGCGATCCGTGTACAGAGTTTAAACTTCTGATGGTGCTCTATCAAGGAGCCTATTAGTCAGCCATTGAGGGATAACCCTGTGTAAAATGGCGATAGAGTCATTTTACAGTACTAAGTACACATTGTAAGGCACATGAACAATCGGTGGAAAATTCGAATTGCCATGTTTTAAGCCTAATTTGTACCCAGTGAGGGCGCAATCAGAATGAAAGGACCATTCTGATTGGCCCTCGCTGAGGCATTACCCGGCGGGAATCCCTTGGCTGGGTTTCCATGCCTTTATCCCCGGCGGGGGGCGTGGCAGCCCCTCAGCCAATGAGGAGGCCCGAAGCGGGGCCATCCCCGCTTCGAGCCTCCACATGGCTGGAGGCCGCCTTCGTCCCCTGCCAGGGATTCGGGTATGTTTTTCACTTCGCACGGGCCTATAACTATGGGCCCCGCGTTATTACCTGAGTCGGTAATGCCCCGTTGCTCGGGGCATATTGCGTAATTAACAAAGTAATGGGTGGAAGCTTTGAATTAATTTTAATCGTTTGTGCTACTCTGGGCAACCTTCCACACCACCACCATTATTAGCCACTCTAAGCCATTATCAATGGGGATCAGCCATATGCAAATTAGTCTGATACTGCACCCAATGGGAGTAGTCTAGCACAAAATGATAGGCCACATCCCCTACGCATGGAACTGCAAGCAAGGCCAGACATGTTTCAACCTTGTTCGGCCTCATCAGTGAGGTACAGCTTTGTTCTCAATAGTGAGGCAAATTTGAATAACCCCTTTTTTAAGTGATATAAATGTTGACTATGTTAGTACCTGTACATATAATAGCGATGCCTGGCATTTAATATAATGCATTGTAAATTAGTATTGGTGGCCTCATTGCATAATACTATGCAAAAAAGGAGACGGGGCATCGAAGTTAGTGGGACATAGGGTGAGGTAGGTGCAAGACATGATACGTTGATATTCTATGTGGTTTGTTGTGAGGCCTTCATGATATCAATGCCTGCCATTTCATGTGCTGCATAATGTAGGACCCTTAGCATATCATGGCAGTACATGGCAAATGATGGCATCATGTGGCCAAAGAGTGGTGACAGCTTGTAAATGGGGTGACATGGTATATAATGTCAGTGCCTGGAAAATGCCTAATCACTGCCTATTCAAATTCCCAAATTGTTGTTTTTTCTAGCGCTTAGTATTTGAATTTCTGATTAAGCCGTATGTAGAGCGCGACAGATTCATTCTGTTTCATTTGTCTTTTTTGTGTCATGGCTACGACATTTCAAGTTCAATTCTCATCAGTATGGAACATGCAATCGACAGGCCCATGTGATTTAGAATAAGATGTCTTTAGGGGAGTCTTTGATTCACCTAGGAGATAATTTTCTACCACCATCACCTGTTTCCATTATGAGATCTCGTCAGATGGGCTGGTGTGAGGTTCCCACATTTTCACCCCTCCCACCCCCAGCCCCCCACCTCTGTCCGAGCAGGATATTTCCTTCAAGCGATATACAGACTACAGAGATTTGATGGTGGATCCACTTACCTGCATGCTGAACTTGAATACACGGTGGTATTGCATGAAAGACATCCTGCCTGACACTTTTTTTTAAGCCCGGTCGTATCCATTCCCTTTAACGAATTCTGTTCTAGACGTACAACCTTGCCAAAAGGTGAACTGCATCTCAGGACGTCCTAAACTGATATTTGATCCCTTAAAATCTGAAATAAGAGGAAACATACAGTACCCATTAATGAGGATGCCGTTTTTTAATCAACTGAAGAAAGTCTTGCACAAATACCTAACGCCCTTTCTGCTTTCTCGTACTAATTTACATACACCAAACTAACATGCCGATTCATGTAATTCCTCACAAAAGTGTCGCACGCAGCTGGTGCACAGCGTGCCCGTGCGAATGTCTGCGCCAGCCGCGTGCGATAAAATCAATTTCTGCGCACAGCGTATTCATGGATTCTCGCCTCCAAAAGCAGACGTGGCGCAGAGTGGCGCAGCGACCCGGCAGCAGCGCCAGTTACGCCCCCAAGAACGCCCTCGCGCAAGGAAAAGCCATCAAGATCGCAAAACCATCGCAAAGAGCTGCGCCAACCCTGTACCAGTTTACCGGACTGGCAAAAAGCAAACGCAAAGCGGGGAACGTGTATTACGGGTTTCGGGAACACGCGTGCGCGAGAAGTTTCACAATCGATCCGGCCTGGGGGAGCATGTGCGTGTATTTCAGGGGTGCGCGAGAAGTTTTACACGCGAATGGCCTGGGTGCGTGTATTTCAGGGGTGCGCGAGAAGGTTTACACGCGAATGGCCTGAGTGCGTGTATTTCAGGGGTGCACGAGAAGTTCCACACGCGATTGGCCTGGGTGCGTGTATTTCAGGGGTGCGCGAGAAGTTCTACACGCGATCATGCTGGGCGCGTGTATTTCGGGGGTGCGCGTGAAGTTCCACACGCGATATGGCCTGGGGGAGCATGTGTGTGTATTTCAGAGGTGCACGAGAAGTTTCACAGGCGAACGGGCTGGGTGCGTGTATTTCAGGGGTGCGCGAGAAGTTCCACACGCGATTGGGCTGGGCGCACACGCGATCTGGCCTGGGGGAGCGTGTGCGTGTATTCCAGGGGTGCGCGGAAAGTTTTACACGCGATTGGGCTGGGTGCAGGTATTTCAGGGGTGCGCAGGAAGTTTTACACACGACTGGGCTGGGTGCATGTATTTCAGGGGTGCGCGAGAAGTTCTACACGCGATCGTGCTGGGCGCGTGTATTTCGGGGGTGCACATGAAGTTCCACACGCGATCTGGCCTGGGGGAGCGTGTGCGTGTATTTCAGAGGTGCGCAAGAAGTTTCACACGCGAACGGGCTGGGTGCGGGTATTTCAGGGGTGGGCGGGAAGTTTTACACGTGACTGGGCTGGGTGTGTGTATTTCAGGGGTGCGCAAGAAGTTTCACACGCGATTGGGCTGGGTACGTGTATTACAGGGGTGCGCGAGAAGTCTCACATGCGATCGGGCCTGGGGGAGCGTGTGCGTGTATTTCAGGGGTGCGCGAGAAGTTTGACACGTGAATGGCCTGGGTGCGTGTATTGCAGGGGTGTGCGAGAAGTTCCACACGCGATTGGGCTGGGCGCGTGTATTTCAGCGGTGCGCGTGAAGTTCCACACGCGATTTCAGCAGGGTACGTGTATTTCAGGGGTGCGCGAGAAGTTTCACACGCGATTTCAGCAGGGTACGTGTATTTCAGGGGTGCGCGAGAAGTCTCACACGCGATTGGGCCTGGAGGAGCGTGTGAGTGTATTTCAGGGGTGCACGAGAAGTTTTACACGCGAATGGCCTGGGTGCGTGTATTTCAGGGGTGTGCGAGAAGTTCCACACGCGATTGGGCTGGGCGCGTGTATTTCATGGGTGCGCGTGAAGTTCCACATGCGATTTCAGCAGGATACCTGTATTTCAGGGGTGTGCGAGAAGCTTCACACGCGATTTCAGCAGGGTACGTGTATTTCAGGGGTGAGCGAGAAGTTTCACACGCGATTTCAGCAGAGTACGTGTATTTCTGGGGTGCGCAAGAAGTATCACACGCAATTTCAGCAGGGTACGTGTATTTCAGGGGTGCGCGAGAAGATTCACACGCGATTTCAGCAGGGTACATGTATTTCAGGGGTGCCGGGGAGTCCTACATGTGATTTGGCAGTGTGGGTCCTCCCAGGTCTTCCCTGTACACCTTCCACGGCCCCTGCAGGCAGCCCACACCACAGGGGACTACCCTGCATCAATGGTCATGTCCCGCAGGCAGCCCACCCAACATGGGCATGCCCCCCAGCAAAGGCACATGTCTCCTTGCACTACTGATCACCAACTCATGTCCCCTTGCACCCCCACCCCCAGCATTGCGGGGCACCTGCCAGCAGGCCCCCACTCATGTCCCACTCATGTCCCCCTGCACCCCCACCCCCCAGCATTGCGGGGCACCTGCCAGCAGGCCCCCACTCATGTCCCACTCATGTCCCCCTGCACCCCCACCCCCCAGCATTGCGGGGCACCTGCCAGCAGGCCCCCACTCATGTCCCACTCATGTCCCCCTGCACAACACCCCCCAGCATTGCGGGGCACCTGCCAGCAGGCCCCCACACATGTCCCTCAGCCAACATGTCATCACAATCTAGATCCCTGGCCCTTATGGTCAGCCTCCAAATGCCAAACACCCACCCGAGTATTGCATCCACCCACTTAGAAATGGCAATGACATGATAGAACCCCAATTGCAAGTTTGGAAATGAACACATGTCCCTCACATACACCCAATGGGTGTGATGTGAATCTCAAAACCCATATCATGATATGCATGATACCAATGAGATGATACTACACATTGAAGTTTGATGAAAAAAATGTATTAAAAACAGCATAAATGGAATTAAAAATAAACAAATGACAATGGGAATCAAAAACCAAAAGCAGCATGTCTGTAAAATAATGAAAAACCACAAATCATAATCCAAAGGAAAGGTGTCCAAAGTCACAGTTCAAGAAAGTAAATCCAAGGTAAAAACAAAACCGAAAACCATTGCTCCATGGGTAAATCCAAAAAAAAACTAAAATCCAACAGTCAACTATATACAGATAAACAATCCAGGGTCCATGATCCCAACTGAAGAAATGAAACCTATATAAAAATACTACCTAATAAAAAAACTATATACAAAACTGTGGTCCATTGTCCAATAGGTCCAAAATAAATAAAAAATCAAACGAAACCTAACAATAACTACATAACTATTTACAAGGGCAGCGGGCTAGTGCGACGGGTCACTGGTTGTTGTCATGGGCAAGGGCATCATCGAACTCCTGTTCAATGGCTTGGAGGCGGGCATGTTCCCTGGCCCCGAGGTCTCGCAGGGATAATGCAGTGTCCAGCTCCAACTCCCTGCGAAGACCCTCGAGGCACTCAGCCCGCCTCAGCGCCCTCCACATGGAGTTCTCCGCCCTGACCATTGTGAGCCGTTCCTCCTCTGCCCGCTGCCGCTCCGCACCTATCTGCTGGCCCAACCGCTCCCACACGGAAGCCACTCCCATTCCAGGGTTCTCCTGCCCTCCGGCCGATGCCTGCACCCCTGATGTTGATGGCCCCGAGCCATGATGCCTCCCACGTCGAGCCTGCCGCTGCCTCCGACGCAACTGCCTGTGCCAGCACGACGGCATCCAGGCTGATGGAATCCTCCGACGCTGTCGTGCACGTGCCCTGCCCGATGATGCCGTCACATCCTCCATCTGCTGGGGTCCAGTTGCTGGTGTGTCCACCCCTGCTGGACCTCCGACTCCCGACTGTGGCAGGGATGGGATCCCCACTGAAGTGGCTGCATTGGTCGGGGCAGGTCCACAGGGGGAGCTGGTGGCATCTGGGCCGGAAGACGGCATGGAGTACGACTGGGGCATAGCCTCCACAGAGGAGGAGAGGGTCGCCAGAGTGCCCGACACATGTACGAGACCCCCGACCATGACCGCTCCCAACTGGGCCACGTTGGCATGGTGCTCTCCGTGATGACGTGCGTGCTCCCCCCGGGAAGCACGCACCTCATCACGAATGACAGTCGTGCGCAACGCGACACCAATCAGGACCTTCTCCATACAGCCAGGGGTCCCCTCGTCTGCAGGTGGAGGGGAGTCAGATGACATGGACGTCCCCCCTACCTGCGGATGGGCCTGGGATGGGGCATCCCTGCTGGTGCATGGTGGTGCAGTCACAGTGTCAGGGACAGTGACATGCACAGGCACCTCCACGGCGACCTGTGCTGCCTCCTGCCCCTGCCCCTGGACTGCACCACTTGCACCAGCAGGGATGCCCCCACCAGGCCCCATGTGCGGCTCAGTAGCGGCCTCCTCCTCCTCTGTGGAAACCACCAACCTGGATGGCTCCACACCGTCTTCCGCCGTTGCAAGCCCCTGTGGGGGCACACCCACCCCTTCCGCTGCAGCCGTGGGGGCATCCCCGCCGCTTAGCTCCACAGCGCCGTCTCCGCCCTCTTCTTCACTTTGCGCTGTGTAGAGGGAGACATAGAACACAAGCATCAGGGTACTGTACAATGGTCCCCTAGACAGGAAGCAATAGCAGATGAGTGGCACTGTCAAAGATCACTTCCATCATGTCCCTCCACAACACATGGGTCAGTGCAGGCAAAACACATGCAGTAACAGGCATGGCGCATGCTATGGACATAAGCAAACATGTCCAAGGGACTCTTGACGCATACAATGTTGTTTTTGGACTCACATGTATCATGGGTCATGCCTATCACATGCACACACTTCAACGTACTTTCATCTGGACTCGTACACCCCAGACACAGTGAATGCAAGGATGCATCAGTGATTCTGAACATTGTCACAGACATGTGTCATGCATCCATGGCATTCACAAGTCACAGACACGCAGGTCAGAAACACAGACATGGACACCATACATGTACATGGCATCAGCACCCATCCCTCACCCCCACCCATGTCCAGGAACAGACACTGGCATGCTCTCATGTGTCCATTCCGCATAGGTCTCCCCATGTTGCATTTCAACACATACACCAACTGTGTGCTTCACACATTACTGGTCTCACACGCATGACCATGATGTCCCTGCACACACACACTTGTACATGACCTATGTTACACATACAGGCAAGTATCAGACAACCAGCACACTGCAACATGCCCTGTCTCACACAGCAATGCTTGGCCACTTACCGCTCGACTCCAGACGGGTCTGCCTCTCAAGGATCTGGGCATGGAGTGCTGGGCGTACGCGTTCCAGGACCCTCCGCTGGATGGTACTCATGCTGCCCCGGCCCCCCTCCACGAGGCGCAGGGCCTTTATGAGGGTCCTCCACCCGAAGTCCTCCCAGCGCTTCTTGACTTGCTTGATGTTGCGGGTTGCCACCCCCTCCGCGTTGATGGCAACCACAAAGTCGTCCCAGATCCTGTCCCGTCCTTCCTTGTCGTCGCGTGGTGATCCGAAGAGGGCATCATGCCCCAGGACAAGCTCCACCAGGACACCAACTTCCTTCTGACTGAAGCTGGTGGCCCTCTACCCCTCTGGCTGGGGGTCGCCAGTGGTCTCGGATTGGGGTTTGCCCCGACATGGCGACCCCCGAGGCAGGTGTGGGTGGGCAACTGGGTCCTGGGGCTGGGCTGTGGAGCGATGGTATCCCAGTCAGGAGTGTTCTGTTCCATCCCTGCAGATGGCTGATGTGCAGGCACCAAATGGCAGGGCACGGTGGCAGCAGGCAGGCAGGCAGCAGCAGATGGCTCGTGGGAGGCTGCTCGGGGCTCTGGGGGGTAGTAATTCAGCCTTTTGGGCAGGAGCGTGGTCTTCCGTGTGCTTACGCATGGCCAGCTAGATACAGAGTGATTTGGCACGTGAAAATTCTGCACGTCAGCGTGTAATTCGAGGAAAGGCCCTTAGCGCGTAAGCGCGTCAGCACGCATACGCGATTCCATTGGACCAAAGGCCCTTAGCGCGTATGCGCGTCTGTGACGTATCGCGCACGGGCGTTGATTTTCGGGGGTGCGGTGCGTGTGTTTTGCAGGCGTTGGGGTTCACACGCTATTACTTCACAGCGAGTGGGTGTTGGCTACGCGTTCTTCTACACGCAAGGCAGACGGTGAGTGGTACCCTGCTCCCCCAGGCCCGATCGCATGTAAAACCACCCGCGAGCCCCTGAAATACACGTATCCCGCTCCCCCAGGCCCGATCGCGTGTAAAACCACCCGCGAGCCCCTGAAATACACGGACCCCGCTCCCCCAGGCTCGATCGCGTGTAAAACCACCTGCGAGCCCCTCAAATACACGTACCCCACTCCCCCAGGCCCGATCGCGTGTGGAACTTCTCGCGCACCCCTGAAATACACGCACACGCTCCCCCAGGCCCGATCGCGTGTGGAACTTCTCGCGCACCTCTGAAATACACGCGCCCAGGCCAATCGCGTGTGAAACTTCTTGCGCACCTCTGAAATACACACACCCAGGCCAATTGCGTGTGGAACTTCTCGCGCACCTCTGAAATACACGCGCCCAGGCCAATCGCGTGTGGAACTTCTCGCGCACCCCTGAAATACACGCACCCAGGCCATTCACGTGTAAAACTTCTCGCGCACCCCTGAAATACACGCACACGCTCCCCCAGGCCCGATAGCGTGTGGAACTTCTCGCGCACCCCTGAAATACACAAGCACAGGCCAATCGCGTGTGAAACTTCTCGCACATCTCTGAAATACACACGCCCAGGCCAATCGCGTGTGGAACTTCTCGCGCACCTCTGAAATACACGCGGCCAGGCCAATCGCATGTGGAACTTCTTGCGCACCTCTGAAATACACGCGCCCAGGCCAATCACATGTGGAACTTCTCGCGCACCCCTGAAATACACGCACCCAGGCCATTCGCGTGTAAAACTTCTCGCGCACCCCTGAAATACACGCACACACTCCCCCAGGCCCGATCGCGTGTGGAACTTCTCACGCACCCCTGAAATACACGCGCACAGGCCAATCGCGTGTGAAACTTCTCGCGCACCTCTGAAATACACGCGCCCAGGCCAATCGCATGTGGAACTTCTCGCGCACCTCTGAAATACAGGCGCCCAGGCCAATCGCGTGTGGAACTTCTCGCGCACCCCTGAAATACACACACCCAGGCCATTCGCGTGTAAAACTTCTCGCGCACCCCTGAAATACACGCACACGCTCCCCCAGGCCCGATCGCGTGTGGAACTTCTTGCGCGTGTAGAACTTTGGCGCACATTTTTTTCCTGCGCAGGGACGCTACCGCCTGCTTTTGTGTGGCGGACATGTATGGGCCTGTGCGCGTCTTTGGCCGTGCGCTGTTTTTCCCTATTCCATTCCATGAATACGTGTTGTAGGCGAGCGTGTGGGCATTCTGCGCACTTGCCTCCTGTACTTCCTCCGTGACGCCCACATTTTCACGAGTTGTTCCCCATTCTGCGTGTAACGCCCCGTGTTACGCCTACTTTTGTTATGTGCGCCGCGCTATGTGCGAATTCGCTGTGGCCTTATCGCACGGCGTTCGATGACCTGTGCATCAGCGTGCGTCAGCGTGCGCCAGCGTGTGCCAGCGTGCGCCGCGCACTTTTTCAGCGCACATCCCACATTTTGCACGTGCACAGACTTCCATGAATAGATGCACTGTTTTCTGTGTGATAATCGCTCTTGCACTGCGATTTTCGCTATTTCACTGCATATTGCACGTTTTCACACGCGTGCGCCGTTTTTTCAGCGCAGTTTAGTCAGGTGCAAAAGACAGGTTTTGTGCAAAACATAAATGTTGCTTTAATTGCTCTGCACAATTCACATTTCACTTTAACTACAAGTGTGGACATCAAAGATGAAATAGTTTGCCATTTATTGTCATTGCTTTTGTGATCCTCCATATTTATTAAAGAGCGACGTTAAGCAGTTACTCTATGCGTACAGAAACTTGAGAGCTTTAATAAGAGAATGAGCACACATGGAATCTTCATTGCCAATCATATATAGAATTATAGATGGGTAGCTAACAACCATGGGGATATATTCCAGCTGTTCGACAACGAGAAGATCAAGTTACCTATGATATTGCTTGGACCACCTGCCTAATTGACCAATATTGCAGGGGGCTTATAGAAGTAAAACGTTAGTAATCTGGTTAGTGCCAATTCACAAACAATTTCCAGCAGCGACACATTCTGAGTTCGGAAGTAAAGGGAATGAATTACTTTCAGCACTTACCTCCAAAAATACGGGATTCCCCATGGACGAAATTGCTGCCAGTGCTAATCCTCCAACTCCCCATGGAGTGTTATGGGCTTCAGGGATTGGAATTAGCACTGCCATTCTGCCACTCATAATCTGGTGGATTTACCATGATTGAGAGTGGCAGAAAGAGCACTCAGCCAATCAGGTGGCAAGAAAAGAGTGCGATAATACACAGCGTCATCTTGATTGTGAGGAGGCAAAAGGTAGCCTCTCCCTGTTGCCTCCCCACATCCCCACCCTCCCCCGTCCTCCAATGAAATTAGAACCCTTTCCCCACCCTCCTCCTCCTCCCCATTTACCTGCTGAATGAGAGCTTTGTGCTCTGGTCAAAGGCGCTCCTCCCGTGGACATGGAAAAGGGACTAATTCCCTTTTCCTATGGCGGGCCATTTTATTTTTCTTCCTTGGGAGATTGGGTTCTCACAATAGTTTGGGGCTCATCTCCCTACAAAATAAACTATTTGCACCCTGGGCAAACCCCGGGGTGCGAATAGCTGTCACACCTGAGTTGGGGTGTGTACATGGTTGGTAACGGCCTGTGGCCCTCACCGAGGCCCTCACTTCACTTGGGACTGCCTAGGCTCAGGCTGGCGGGCCGTTACCGGCCATGAATGCCCCCTGCTAGCGCATGATTGCTGCAATATGTTTGGCAGTATTTACGCAGAGTATTTTCTGAACAAGTAACAGGGCCGAAGTTCCCTTTTCCCTCATCCAACAGCAACCTGAAAAGGTAACTAAACATACCTGGCAAAGAAGATGTTGTAGCCTACTGCTGCGCCATCACAGCACACAAATACAGCATTTGGAAATGAACATAGTTTCAATTAGCTTCCTACAGAAGCCATTCACAACAATACTGTTGGTACTATACTGATGAAAAGAAAAAAAAGAAAAATGAAACGAATAAGAGATTTCACCGATTTTCGGCCAAAAAGGTTGACCATGTCCCCCATTCAGTGGCATTACAGTGAACAAGTGAACAAGTGTAGCCGGGGCTTCGGGTTTGTCCCCAGCACACTTGTTCACTGTAATATCAGCTGGGATTGCGGGGTTGTACCCCACACCTTCACAATAAAGTTGAAAGGAAAAAAAAGAAAAGAGCACTCTGTGGCGCCAGTTCCCATCCACGTAGGTGAAGGGAACCGGTGTTTCAAAGGGATGCAGGACATGTCGGCACATAAAGTAAATAATGTGGTGGGGGGCAAGAACGTAGTCTAAAATGTCCAGAGAGAAAACCAAAAGTTATTTTTGATAAAGTAACTAGTTTTTTTCTACTTCAGACCTTTTGGATTCGTTAATTTCTCAGTGAGCCATGAACATTATATGAAGGGCTTCAGAATAGAGCCAAACAGCAGTACTGAATATGGGCCATTTTTCAAAGACCCTGAGGCGCTAGACCCTGCTCATAACCAAGGAGTCAGCCTAACAGTACAGTTAGGTAGAGTCCCTAAAACGTAAATAGAAGCAGTTAATGGGAAACAAATACCAGCTCTCCAGCTTTTTCCTAATCAAAGTTGCTACATTCTAAAAAGAAGAAGCTGCTGTTTCGTGGTTAAATGTAATTCCACATGGATATCTAGCTTCTTGAGGAAATGTCAATTAATGCAATAAAAACAATAATAATAACATCAATAGTTAGCGACGTCATTTTACCAAAAAGCCAGGGTTAGCAGAAGTGACATCACACAATCCTTGACCTCTGAGGAAATCACAGGAAGTGATGTCATTTGAGCACACCCCAGAGTGACATTATGGGGAGCGATGGAACACAACCTTTTACCCCTTGACAAAACAGGAAGTGGCATCACATAATATTATTCCTGAGTAGAAAAATATGGTTACGATATCATTATAATATGAAATATGATATGATATGATGTGGCATTTATAATGCACCTGTACACAAGTGTTTCTAGGCGCGACAAGACAAGGAGGGGGAAACAAAATAACAATCTTACTAGGCCTTGTGTTATTCAGATCAAGCAAGTGCTGGAAAGAGGGAAGGGGCGAAGTGTCAGGGGGGAGCGGAAGGGGGAATTGCAGTTAACTCACAAGTGCAGCCAGCGGGTGGCTCATAAGTGCAGAGAGAAGGGACTGTAGGGTTGCAGATACAGACCCTTAAATGCTGGGGAGCCTGGCGGGAGAGCAAGGGAATCTAGACATGCAGGAGCCTGGGCCTGAGTTCAGAGGGTGACCAGGTGACCAGTGCGCAGAGCAGTCAGGTGCATCAGCAGGAGAGAGAAAGCGCAAGTGAAAAGGAAGGACTTGAGTTGCTTCTGGAACTAGAGTTGGTTCTGCTCAAGTTTGAGAGAGCCAGGGAGGCTGTTCCAAAGGGAGACCCCAGTCGAGGAGATTGATCTGTCCGCAACTCTCTGCTTGGAGAAGCATCTGACCCTCAGATAATTGGAGGTGGATGAGCAGAGATCTCGAGAAGAATGATGTTTTGGAAGAGAACATTGGCGATAGCATGATCACAGGCCCCAGAAAGTCTTGTGTATGATGCGGAGGGCTTTGAAGTTGATCCGTGCAGCCACCGGGAGCCAGCAGAGAAATTTCAGAGATGGATAGATATGATCACTGGGCTTGAGGCCAAGGACAAGTCTTGCAGTCCTGTTCTGAATAAGCTGTACAGGTCGAAGAGTAGAGGCAGGAAGATTTAGAAAGAGACTGTTGCAATAGTCCAGCCTAGAGAGGACCAGAGCTCTGGAGACAGTGAGCTTCTGGGGGAAAGTGAGAAAAGGAAGAATACCTCTGAGGAGGTACATCTGATAGTTTGACGCCAGAGATGTGAGGAGAGAAGGAGAAGGTGGAGCTGAAGCTAACATCAATTTTCTTAGCCAGACAAGAAGGAGCAGGAAGGGGGCCCAGAGAGGTCAGCCAGAGGGAGGAAAAGAGGGAGCAGGTGTCTCAATGAGGAGGATCTAAGTCTTACTGGCATTAAGGCAGAGATCATTGGATGCACACCATTCCTGATTTGCGGCTAGACAGTCTGGTATGAGAGAAGAAGCAGAGGTGGCTCAGGGGAGCCTGAAAGAGGGCTGAGTGTCATCTGCATAACATTGAAAATTGGAGTACAAAGTCGCAATGTGGTGCCAGGTAGTGGTTGAAGAGTCATGGAGAGAGGTTAGACCCCTGGGGAACACCACAAGTAGAAACTAGAATTGAGGAAATACCCCAGTTTGACCTGAGATGATTGGTCGGTGAGAAAGGAGGCCAACCAGGCCATTGCCTGATCAGTAATACCAAGGTTGTCACAGAGATGATTGAGCAGGATGGCATGGAAGACAGTGTCAAAAATAAAGGATAGATTGAGGAGAATGAGGACAGAAGGGATATTAGAGTCAAGATTGGAGAGCAACTCTTCACAGGTGTTCAGGAGAGCAGTTTCCGTGCTTCTGGCAGCTCTGAAGCCAGACTGGTAGTCATGGAGGCAACAAACATATTCAGTGTGTAAATTAAGCTGGGAGATGGCCCGCTTTTCCAAGAATTTGCTCAGGAAAGGAGTGATGGATATTGGGCGATAGCTAGAGAGGAAGGTTCAGGCAAAGGCTTTTTTAGAAGGGGTGCACAAGAGAGTGCTTAGAGGAGAGGGGGTTCCAGTTGCAAAGGAGTGATTGCAGAAATCGGCCAAGGCAGGACCAAGGGTGTCAAGGTGGTCATTGATTTTTCTGGATGAGCAGGGGAGATCCTGCTTTGACGAGACTTTCATAGATCGGGCTTGTCTAGAAACATCATTGGGGTGAACAGGGGAAAGGAGGAGGAATGAGGAGAGACTGCCTTAGAAGGTCCAGGAGTGGTGGAGGATGAGAAAGATCCATTTCATACAAGAATGGATCACCTTATGCATCATTAATATCAGTGTGCATAGTCCCATATTACCAAATGACTGAATGCAGGCAGACGTCAAAGGCAAAATGATAATGATGCATTATTATGTAGCACTTATGCTTAAGCATTTTATATAGAACATGTGTACATACAATATCACCCAATCTGTGTTGGTATTCATTTATCAACCTCAAAAGGCTGAAAGGCTGAGTTGGCCTTGGTATGATTCGAACCTGCAGATCACACACACATCGCAGCAGCAAGGGTTCAGCCCACTGAGCTATCTTACCGGCTATAGCTATCTTACCGACTTACATATCTGAATGTTCTCAAAGTCATAAAGCAAATAACACTCTGTAGTGGTAACTGAGATTTAACAGCAAGCCAGTTTCATCTGCAGGTGTGGTGCAAAGATGGGCACATGTCAAGCCTGCGTGGATTCAGGCTTGAGAGGTTGGTAAAATATATACCATTGGGAGGGTTCATAACTGTGCATTAAAGAATTTAGAGTAGCACAAGGAAAGCAGCGTACTCACATGGCATCCCGTACTGTGGACACTCGTTACCTCTTAAATGCAAGCAAAGATCCTGAACAGCATGCCATGGAGAAAGGAAAAATAGACATGTAACAGCAAAGCATTCATTGTGGCACAATTAAATCAAGGGCCACTTTATGTGCTACAAACATTTCTACACTGTAGGATTCTGTCAACTGACCGAGGACATCGAGTTGGAATGTCTTGTAATAATCGTAACAGAGACAACAGCAGAAAAAACATGCTATAACTTCAACTTGCAAAAAGCAAAATACATAGTTCGAAATGGATCTTATTCTACTCTAAATGCATTTTGGACGTTTTTGTCTGCATTGTGAATTTTAGGTGCTTAAGAAAAAACGAAATCAGTGACTCACCCCCTGAAGAGTGCAATAAATAAACCTTTAATGAGTCTAGCAATTATTGTTTGGAATTCCAGAAAGACCAAATTATTTGTTATTCCTATTCTTTCTCATTTAGGGACATTGCTCAAAGTGTTACACTTGTGGAACTCCCAGTTCTTTTAAGAGGCCCGAACAACAAAGACAGCCACTCCAGAAACTAACAGCTGCATGGTGCTGGCCACAGCACAGGAGCTTCACTTTTTAAAAAAACCTTTTTTTAGCGGTAGCAACGGAGACCACAGTGGTTGCACGTGTGACCCCAGGCGAACTCCAAATGAGGTCCCTGGCAATAGTAATAATAACAATAATGACAATTTAATAAAACAGAGACATTACAAATGTCAATACATTTGTATATACCATTCAGAATGTCTATTAAAACCTTTTGTAATATCTGATGGACCATCCTTTTGAAATGTCTTTCAAGTTCCAAAAACTCATCCTGGGCAGTATAACTACGTTCAAATGATATAACAACAAATGCATGCCTAGCCAAACTAAGAACACTTACCATATACTTCTAGTAGGATAAAAGCAGATGCTACAGAGCTAGCCCCAGTCTATAATATGAAGTAACCAATTACGTCTCATATCAATCAGCCTAACATTCACAAACATATATGAACTGAGCAATGAGCAAATACTTCTAATTGATCACCTTGACAAAACCCTTCATTGTTAGGTGCACTACTCCTATTTGCTGTGATTGTAGCCAATCCCAAATAAAACTTAACATATAAAAGCAGCAAAACCTTCATAAAAGCCGAATATTGCCAAATATTGTTCTTTCATAATATCTTTTGTTTAATCCATATATAGACGGCGAGAGGTGAGAAAATGCAATTTAGATATTTGAACACTGAGAGACAAGAACAAAAACTTCTCTTTCAGGGGCACTGAATCACATTTAGATATACATTCAGGGAACACCCAGAAATCTGGGCGGCCAATGCTATTAAGCATTTATTTTATATATTGCACTACGGGGAACATACCACCTTCTTCCAAATCCATCTCCATACCTTGACCAAAAGAGCAGTGGGTAAACTCTGGCCAAATCAATGTTTGGATTAACCAATTCAAGCCTGATAGTGAAAATGAATGCTTACATTGCTGAAGAAAAGATTTCATGTCCACCAGTTTCAAACTATTTACATTGGATTCTCCCCAAAGTTCAGTTCCATAAAGAGAAGTAGCTTGGGCCTCACTCCTATGTATTTCAAGTGCAGGAGAATTTGATAGGCCTCCAAAATACCCTTCGACACGGTCAACCCACCACCCTGCTCAACTGTATCCATGACAAACTGGGTATCACTGATCAGGCTCTGGCCTGGCTGACCTTTTTCCTCTCTCATCAACCCCTCCAGGTACAACTTGGGTCCTTCCTTTCATCGATCTCCCACTCTACCTGTGGTGTTCCCAGGGGTCTAACCTCTCGCCCTGGCTTTTCAACCAATACCTGGCAGCTCTCGCCTACTGCATTTCCATTTTCTGCTCAACCTTCCAATGCTATGCTGTTGACACTGAACTCATTTTCAGGCTGCCCTCGGCCACCTCCTCTCCCTCCCTCATTTCTGATTGCCTAATTGCCATTCGAAATTGGTTTACTGTCAATGATATTTGTCTAAATGCTGACAAGACTGAGATCCTCCTCATCAGTACACCTTCAGCATCCTTTCCCCTTACTCTCTGGCTGGCCTCCCGTGGCCCTCCTCCTACCCCCACCTGCGAGGCCAAGAACCTCGGGGTCATCTTTGACTCCACACTTTCCTTCTCCGCACACATTTCTGACATCTCTAAAAAGTCAAACTTCTCACTCCACCTCCTCAGAGGTACTCTGCCTTTCCTCTCCTTCCCCCAGAAGCTCACTATCTCTCAAACTCTGGTTCTCTCCGGGTTGGACTACTGTAACAGCCTCTTTCTAAATCTACCTGCCTCCCCTCTCTGCCCTCTACAACTAATCCAGAACAGGACTGCAAGACTTGTCCTTGGCCTCAAGCCCTGGGATTGTATCTCTCCAGCTCTGAAATACCTTCATTGCCTCCCAGTGGATGCAAGGATTACATTTTAAACCATCTGCATTGGCCACAAGGCTTTCTGGGGCCTGGGCCCAAAATACCTTCAACTATCCCTCCGCAAATACCTCCCCTCTCGAGCCCTTCGCTCCTCTACCTCTAACTCCCTCAGGGTCAGTCATTTTTCAAAGAAACAACCTGGGGCAGATCTCTGTCTTCGGCTGGGGCCTCCCTTTGGAACCGCCTACCGGCCACCTTGAAACTTGAGGAGAACCATCTCCGGTTCCCGAACCACCCCAAGACCTTCCTCTTCACTTCCGCCTTTGCCCCCTTTTCTCCTTCTGACCTGTTTTTCCCTCTTGGCACTGTGCACCTGGACACCCACTGTCCTTCGGGCCCAGGTACCTGCTCACCCTGCCTCCCTCCTGCACTGCCTCCAGGCCTCCCATTACACTGGATTCTGTATCTGTACCCATACAGTCCCCCACTCGTCCTCTGCACTTATCAGATATACCCTATCTGACAAATCTTGCACTTGCCACTTTCTGGCTGCACTACCACCTTTTCATTGCCTGTATTTATTCATTTATTTAACTTATTCTTTTCTCTCCTCTGTTCTGCACTTTCCACTTCTCCCCCTTCCATGCACTTCCCCCCTTTTCCCTTCTCCATGCACTTGCACATACTTAATGTCACTGGGCCTAGTAAGATCGTTGTTTTTATTTTTTGTTCTCCCTTGTTCCCCTCCTTTTGTTTGGTCGCGCTCTGAAACACTTGTGTACGAGCGCAATATAAATAAAATATCACATCCTATCATATCATTAAACCATGGAATTGCACCAATATTTTGTGATAAAGATACCTTCTTCTTCATAATTAGTGATTTTAAGATGGTGCAGAAAAAAATACAAAGATAGTTATATTGTTCTATGACAATTTAAAATTACAAATGTAACACAGCACCCATACCCATCTTCTGCTATGCCAATGGACAATGTCAAAACGATATCAGCGATTTTAGGCCACTACTTCCACTAGTCATGTCATTTCAATGACCCTATCCATACACCCTGCAGGTAGATGGGGCATGGTGGGTCACGTATACATTTCCAATTGGTCTGTATTGAAGGACCCCACCTTGATAAACTTGTATGTAATCAGTGCAAAACCTCTGTGGAAGGCCACTACACAAAATCTAGAAAGGATTGAGAGGAGGGGAAAAAATACTTTAATCTTTTTGTATCCTGGCAGGGCTGACTCAGTCCTTCATCTTCTCAAGTTTGATAAATTGAGTAACATTACATTAACTAGCTGTTAATAATACCTATTATTGCAGCACATGGTTCAGGCTGCTCTACATACAAATTATGGGATGCGGTCCATTCATCAGTCCATAATGCAGTATCAACTGTTTACATCCCACCACTATACAGAGTCACCAGCCGCCACTGGACCTGGTAGGATTAGTTTGAGGTAGGCATTTGATATCCATGTTTAGGTGGTAGCTGGGCATTTGTGGAGGTCAGCAATGACCTCAGGCCATGAAGGTACAGCTGAGTGTCATCATGTCCCACCAATGAGCTCTAAAATAGAACTACAGGTGTGATGTTATGTCTATAATGGGCAAGCACTGTGTGCCTGGCTTATAGAAAAAATCAGCTGTAAAATGCTGTTTAAAAAGAAGATACATCTATTTTTTCACATAAGCATGGCCAGACTTTCTCAAAAGTTATCCTAGTGCGATTCGGGTAGGTTCACTTGGCCAGAATCCAATCAAATCTCATTTAAGAGCTATAAATCATGGAATTTCTGAAAAAAGATTCAGGCTGTTTCTTGTGAAGAAATACAAAAAACTGGAAGGCAGGGAAAGGTTAGGGGATAAGGAGGAGTCGGGCGAGGCTGGTTGGGGGTAAGCAACAGGAAATGTGAATGTTATAAAAATATGACCACACATTGTGACTAGATGACCTGCTATGCCGAAGTATAAGGCTGAGTGGGAGTATTGGGAGGCAGATGAATGTGTCATCCATAGCTTCTGTACTTCCCCTGCACCAATACCACAGAGGTGAGCAACGTTACTCATTGAGACAGCTATTCCGCCCTTATCCCCCATCGGTACAGCACGGTTTGGTGACAATGTGATCTGAAGATGGTAAACACATTTCAGACTAATATTGTAACAGAAAAGAAACATACATTAGACATGAAGAAAACATGCAGTCCACAGAAGAACACATACAATAGACAATAGATGCATTTAGACATGAAGAAAATTAATGTAGCCTCCATAGACATGAAGAACACTAATATAACCAATGTGTTAGTTGAGTGCAATATGAACGACATGAGTGCAATATGAATGACATGTGAATATGAATAATATAACACAGAAGCAAGAGTGTAGTCAGGCAGCCATCTAAACAAAAATGGAATCCGCAGCATGTCTCTGAATGAGCACAGGCCTCAAAGTCTCAGGCAGACTCAAAAGGCTGAATCCACAGAAATACATATCTTTGCAGAGCTCAGACAGTGGCTGACAACTAGTATCAAGGTTAAAGTGAAATTAGGGAGGATCGGAATGACGGAACAAAGGCACGAGATAGCACTTCCCAAGACGCAAGCAGTATACTTCCAGGCAGGTTAATTCAAAGTTTCAGAAGGGCACAAACAACCTTTTCCATTTTCAGTTGCAGTAAAACAGTAAGTCAAAAGACTCTATGAAGCATAACCCGAGAGTCTGCCCAGTGGCAGATGAAAACAACATGCACGCTAATAGTAGCTGAAATCTTAATAAACAGAAGGTAATTCAATCTCATACACTGTCTCATAGCACGTGACCCATAATTGTGTAACACTGGGCATTCATGAGAAGCAAACACAGATAGGACACTTGCCGTACTCCCTAAACACACACGTAGATATGAGGCTCCACACAAGGTCAAGTAAAAACGGATTGGCGAGGCTCATGGCTTGAGAATGAGGGATGGCAACTTTGAATGAAGGAAGTACGTTCAATGGGCATTGTTAAGATGGATTTCTGAAATCGGACCTGGAGGGGCAGAGGTTCAGAAGGCCAGCCTAGTTTCTTGGAACAGGGTAACCTCTGGACAAGCCAGACCAATCACGGGAGCGATGGCGGCGGTCAAGACTAAGTCTGAAGAGGGGTGAGAGTGACTGAATGACCTCAATGAGCACACAAAGTAAGGACACTTACAAATTACTCCAGACAGGTGTTATATTAAAAATATAGACACATTTATTACAAGGCCTTTGTAACATCGACCATAGCAAAGAATCACAATAATACTAAAGTAAACCAACACATCACAATCAATACAATATATATACAAGACCGAGTGGTCTAAGGAGTTATGAGCACGTAATACGTAGACCACCTAGATGGGGAGGAAAATAGGCAGTACAAGTAATCATTAGACCCAGTTCGACATCATAAATACACCTAACTAGGAGGAAGTCCGAGCCCTACGAAGAGAGGAGCCTTATGCTCAAAAGTACCTGCACGCGCTTGTGCCAATGGACAAAATAGGGTCTCTTCAAGGGTCTCTGACAGTTCAGGAAGGTGGATGAAGCTATGACGAACAAGTCCCCACTACTCAAGCAAGACCTCCACTTGCGGGCAGAGGCAGGGTGAGAGTGCGGGATGGATCCGCTATTTTGTAACAGCGGTAGAAAAGAAATGGGTTCCTGCGCTAGGGGCCACCGGTTGGGGTATGGACTACTCACCGGTCCCTCATGCAGTCAGACCCAGACTTCGCCAGTTCAGTTCACGTTGCTGGCAGGTTCGGATGCAATAAGCAGGTCGTCTCGACGTCGTGTAGATTCCGCGTAGCAGGATTCAGGGTCGAGGGTGTCCTAAATGCAGCGGATGTGCACAGGTTGTTACCGCAGCAGGGCAACACGGCAACCGCGTTTACTCTGATCCGGGCGCACTCGTCTCACTTCAGACCTGGGAATGCCAAGTGTATGAAATTCGGTGTGAGGGTGCCGTGGACGCAGAGCAAGCAGTAGACCAAGTTTCGATGGCTTCCCTTAAACGGCGGCAGCGACAGAGCAAAGCGTCCTGCATAAGCTTGTCAGCCCACTGGTTGGCCCAGAGACACTTCCGAAGAGGCTTACTTGCAGGGTTTGATGAAGGTGCCTGGAATAGTTGATCCCACTATTCCAATGAGTCGAAGCGCCTTTGCAGACCTTCTAGGACGATCAAATGCAGAGGGGTCTCGCAGGATGACAGCGGTTCTAGGTGTCAACACTTCAGCGGGTCACCAGCGGTTCCTCGACTCAGCTTCTTGTTGCAGGATACTTGGCTCCTTATCCCTTGTTCGGCGTGAACTTAGGAGATCGACATGGTAGTGGTGTTTCCAGCCTCCCCTTATCCAAAGTTCCCTTCACGCCAAAACGGAGAGGACCCAATGGGAGATCTGCTCACAAACACTCAAACCATACGTGGACCTACGGTGGTCCCAGGCATTCAGGACACTTGAGACTCTCTGGCACCCAGTATGTGTATTGGGAACAGACATCCCAGCCCACATCCCGGAGGCACACACAAGGCATGCAGAAGCCTGCAAAAGCATTGGGTTTCGCGGGAAAGTGCATGACCAAATAAGGACTAACCCGGGTCGGCTCGACCTGGGGAAGGTGAAGGGGCAAGACAGTCAGAGGACAGGACAAAGAACCTTGTGGCATGGCCATTTTGGAGCCAGGCCACTCATTTGTGCCAAATGCGGTAAGCGTGTATAACATGGCAAAAAAGGGTTCAAAACACAAGAGAAATGATAGCTACCACCAGTCCTGTCCCTGACACACTTCCACAGTTCATAATAAGTCCAGCGAGAGTTTCTAGGGTCTTTGGAATGACTAGAAACCCAAGAGCGCGGTAAATTAAGTTACAGTGCACTCTTGTTTCATGTTGCACAAAAGCTGCAACATGAGGAAAGGACTAAGGGAAACAAAGTCTCCCAGTACTAACTGTCTTAAGGGCATGTCAGTTTCCCCATAAGAATTGAGCGAAAGCCCAGATGAGTGTGGCGGAAGGCTGCGCTTCTCTGGCAAAGTCTAGATCAGGGTGTAAAACAGCAGCAAAAAGTTTGGGGGTTGCCACATGAGGGAAAATTACATACAATTATGAAATCTTTCCTAACACTCGCCCCTCCCAGACTAAGGACAGGGGGAACTAATCCACCCCTTGATGAGTTTCTTGTTCAGGTCGGTCAAACATTCTGGACAACCCATCAGCATTGCTATGTTGGACACCTGGCCTTTGCTCAATAGTGAAGTCAAAGTCTTGCAGATTTATGGACCACCTAAGCAACTTGGGATTCTCTCCCTTCATGTTCATTAGCCACTTTAAGGGCTTATGGTCAGTTTGCACAGTGAAGTGGGTCCCATAGAGGTAGGGCCTCAGCTTCCGTAGGGCCCACACAACAGAGAAACATTCTTTCTCTACTGTGGACCATCTGAGCTCTCTGTCCTTAAGATGGCGACTAATGAAGCCAATAGGGTGTTCCCTACCCTTCTCATCTACTTGGGATAGTACAGCTCCTATCCCAGTGTCAGAGGCATCTGTCTGCACAATAAAATGTCTTTGGTAATCAGGGGCCCTGAGATCAGGGGCCTGGTACAAGGAGTTGTTTAAGCCATTGAAGCCTTCTCACACTTTTCAGTCCAAGTCACCTTCTTGGGTTTCTTCGGAGTGGTGAGAGCAGTCAGAGGGCAGCTATGGTGCCATAGTCTGCCATGAAATTTCTGTAATACCCCGTGAGTCCTAAGAAGGCTCTCACTTGGGTGTAGGCCAGTCTTATACTGCTTGTACTTTACTGAGTCGAGGCTGTATCCTCCCTCCACCTACTTCATGTCCAAGGTAAACCACTGAGCCTTGTCCAATCTGGTATTTACTGGCCTTTATGGTCAAGTGGGCTTTCTGAAGAGCCTGTAATACAATCCCAAGGTGTTTCACATGGTCTTCCCAGGTGGCACTGACAACTGCTATATCATCCAGATATGCAAGACAGAATTCATCCAACCCATTCAACACATGATTCACAAGCCTCTGGAAAGTGGAAGGTACATTCTTCAACCGAAAAGGCATTACCCTGAACTGGTAAAGACCTTCCGGAGTTGAGAATGCTGTCTTCTCCTTGGCATGTTCTGCAAGGGCTATTTGCCAATAGCCTGCAGTGAGGTTGATCGTGCTGAGGTACTTCGAGGCACCCATGGTATCCACCAGCTCATCTGTTAGAGGAAAGGGGTGTGCATCTGTCTTGGTGACAGCATTCAGAGCCCTGTAATCCACGCAGAACCTCAATTCAGAAATACCTACTTTTGGAACCAAAACCACAGGGCAGGACCAAGGACTACTAGAGGGTTCAATCACCCCAAGATCTAACATTTTGTTGACCTCCGTTTTAATGTAAGACGTACTTTGTCTGACATCCTGTATCCCCTACTTTTGGTAGGTACACTGTCTCCTGTGTCTATGTTATGTTTGCACCAAGTTGTCAAACCAGGGGACTGTGAAAACAGGGGGGGGAAATTGCCTAAGCAAACTTTTCACCTCAGCCAGGTGATCAGAAGTCAGGTGAGAGGCCACTCTGACACCCTCAAAGGAGCTATCTGAAGGACTGCTTTGAAACAGGTCAGGGAGAGGTTCAGACTCCTCTTCCTCAACATCTGAAGCCAATAGCAGTGCTGCAATGCCAACTCTTGGGATGAAAGCCTTCAGCCTATTTACAGGGAACACTTTTGGAGCCTGTCCAGCCCATCCAAGGTCCACTAAATAGTTGACCTCACCCAGGGGCTCCACCACTGTGTAAGGGCCTGACCACTTATCCTGTAAAGCTCTAGGCCTTATGGGATTCATGATCAGGACTTGCTGACCAGGTGTGAAGTTGACGAGGGAAGCTTTCTGGTCATACCAATGTTTCACCAGGGCTTGTCCTGCCTTCAATTTATCACTAGCCAGACCCATCAGGAGTACCATCCCTTTTCTGAGCCCTAACACATAGTCTACTACGTTGGTAGTAATAGGAGGAATGGGCATCTCCCATCCCTCTTTGACTATGGCTAAGGGTCCCCGCACAGGGTGACCAAACAGAAGTTCGAAGGGGCTGAAGCTGACACCCTCCTGTGGTACCTCTCGGTAGGCAAACAGTAAGCATGGTAAAAGAAGATCCCATTTTCTTCTTTGAGGTTCTTCCAGAGCCCCAATCGTACTTTTTAAGGTCCTGTTAAACTGTTCCACCAGACCATTGGTCTGGGGGAGGTATGCAGAATAAAACTTGTAGGTGACCCCACATTCCTTCCACATAGCCTGCATATACTTCGACATAAAGTTGCTGCCTCTGTCAGACACAACTTCTTTAGGGAAGCCAACCCTAGTAAAGATGCCGAGTAAAGCTTTGGCGACTGACTTGGCAGTCACAGTTTTCAATGGGATGGCCTCAGGATATCTGGTGGCATGGTCAACCAATACCAGGATGAGCCTATTGCCTGAGGATGTTTGGGGTTCAAGGGGACCAACTATGTCGATCCCTACCCTCTCGAATGGTACTCCCACAACTGGGAGTGGTACCAATGGAGCTTGGATTGTTGAACCACTCTTACCAGATAACTAGCAGGAGGCACAACTCCTGCAGTGACTTTCCACTTGCACCCCCATCTTGGGCCAGTAGAAGTGCATGAATAACCTTTGCTTGGTCCTCTTAATACCAAGGTGACCAGCAAGGGGCACTTCATGCGCCAGCTGCAGGAGGAAGGGTCTTACAGCAAGGGGAACCACCAACCCCCTATGGTCTCCTCTGTAGACTCTGTGGGTTCACTATACAGGAGTCCACCTTCCCAATAAATCCGATGCTTCCCAGGAGGTTCACCCTCAAGCTGGGAGCAGGCCTGTCTTCTTAGGCCTTCCAGAGATGGGCACTCACGTTGGCCTTTACTAACTTCTTCCCTGTCAGGACCACCTTCTACTAACAAATTGTTTAGTTCAGGATGGTCGTTGGGGTCAAATACTTCAGGCATCACCACTTCCTCGTCAGGTCCGGGTGATTGACCAACTACCTCCACCGCAGTGGTAGGTGAGTTAGGGGGAATATTCTCTTTCCCTCTTCTTGGTTTCTTGACTCCTTTAGCCTTGAGTTTCCCCTTTGGCTGGGGCAGAGCATTGGTCTTGGCCAATGATGCCCTCGTTTGAGACCTTGTGCAGGGTCTGTCAGCAGTATCTCCCACAAACCCTAAAGCTCTGAGATCATTGCCCAACAAGACCTTTCCTGGGACACTCCTCTGAATGCTCACTGGAATCCTGACTGCTGTACCATTGATAGTAAGATTTACAGGTATTACTGGGAACATGAGAGGTGGGCCATCAGCCAACTTAGTGGGTATCAGAGTAGCTCTGGCAACATCCTCTGGGTCTGCCAAGGTAGAATCCACTACAGTTCGACTGCACCCACTATCCCTAAGAGCTGGAGTATCTACTCCATTGATCAGCACACTATCTTTAAAGTAGTGCTTGGTGTTATCTGGAATCCTAGCATAAGCCTCTGTGACTTTAGGCTCCCAGGAACCCAGGGAAACTAAAACTACCTCAGCTTCTATCCCCCTGGGGAAGGAGTCTGAGGAGAAGGATGCTCTGGTAATCTCTTCTTCCTCGTAGGAGGAGAAGGCCAGATTAGCAGAGTGGACTCCCAAGGTTTTGACCTTACATCTGGGATCCCCCTTCACGTGGTCAGTTGCTCCACAAGCGAAACAAGATCCATTGGGCCTGTTACATAGGGAGGCTTATTATAACCAGAGTTTGGTTTTGGAGGCTGACCTCCACTACCCTGTGAGTTATCTTGTGTCTTACCCTTATTTTTCTTTTTGTGGCCCTTTTGGGAAGAAGATTTATCAGTTTCCCCACTCTCCTTATCTTTGGACTTTTCCCCTTCCTCCTGCTTACCAGGATGAGTCTTGTCCTTATGGGACACTCGATGTGACACCCATAAATCTGCTGCAATGGCAAGCTGCTTAGGATCTATCTCCTTTGAATCTGCCAAATGCTGCTTAAGCTCAGGGGAAGAAGATGCAAAAATGTGCTCCAGCATGACAAGACTTATCATACCTTCAAAGGTAGAAACCTTATAATCTTCGACCCAGCCAGTCAAGTTCTTTAAGGATTCAGTTACATAAGATACCCAAGTACCACCTTCTTTTTTCTTATACTCTTTGAATCTTTTTAAGTATTGGGCAGGAGTCTTTCCAAACTTTAAAATGAGAGTCTGCTTCAACATTGCAAAATCTGCTCTCTCAGCTTTCGACATTTCCATAATGGTACTGCAGCCAGAATGTGGCAGTCTGCTAAGTAACCAGGCAATTTTATCAGCATTGTCAACTTGTTGAACTTCACATGCATACTCAAATGTATTCAGCCAGTCCATAATGTCATTCCTTTCCTCATACACACTGAGCAGATCTTTTGGAAACCTTGGATGAGAGGAGGCTCCCGACCCATGTCCAGGACCCTTGTATCCATTGGCAACTTGAAGCTTGGCCAGTTCCAACTGGTGATCCCTGTCTTTCTGTTTTTCTGCCTGTTCGATTTTTAGTTTGGCCATATTGAATCAAGCTCCTTCTGCCTAAACAGCAGCTCTTGCTTCTTGAATTCAAGGACTGGCAGAGGAAACATTGGACATTTCATCCTCCCTGTCCTCATGGTCGCTGTGGACCAGTGCAGCGGCAGAACTGTCAGTTCTTCCAGTGAGAGCAGCCCCACCTCCTTCTGCACTGTCCTCTGAAGCTATAGCGCTAAGCTGAGCTTCTTGCCAGGCCATGATTCTTTGGATCATTTCCATTTTGGTGCCTTGAGAGGAGACACCTCTCTCAGCACACATCTTTTTCAATGTTTCGGATTTAGAAGCATTTAAAGTTAACACGGTACGTGTTTCCATACTGTTAGATAGGACTATGGCCTTTAAAAAGTTATACTACGACAATTCACTATGTGTCCTGGTAGGAATAACTTGAAATGCCTTTGATCGTGCGCAACACTCGATTCCTTCAGTCCTATCCCACCGCTGTACACCAATTTGTTAAGATGGATTTCTGAACTGGGACCTGGAGGGGCAGTGGTTCGAAAGGCCAGTCTAGTTTCTTGGAACAGAGTAACCTCTGGACAAGCCAGACCAATCAGGGTAGAGATGGCGGCGGTCAAGACTAAGGGCCTCATTACACGGTAGGCGGTAAGGGTTTACCGGTACCGGTAAGAGCACCGGTACCGGTAAACCCTTATCGCCTTACTACCTTTCCATTACCAGCCGTTAAAGTCGGGTGCCGCAAAGGGACCACGGTGCTAATTACGGTACCGCAATTTGCGGTACCGTAATTAGCACCTTCCCCATTATGCCCTATGGGGGCAAAAATGGGAATGGGGAAGGGCCTTGGTGAATGTGAAATTACCGGCCCCGCTCACCTTGGAGAAGGCCGGTAATTCCGCCATCCACCAAGGCGGACACGTTAAAATACCAGCGGCAACCATGGCGCTAATAGCGCCATGGTTACCGCCCAACATGTAATGAGGCCCTAAGTCTCAAGAGGGGTGAGAGTGACTGAAATACTTCAATGAGCACACAAAGCAAGGACACTTACACATTACTCCAGACAGGTGTTATATTAAAAATATAGACACATTTATTACAAGGCCTTTGTAACATCGACCATAGCAAAGAATCACAATAATACTAAAGTAAACCAACACATCACAATCAATACAATATATATACAAGACCGAGGGGTCTAAGGAGTTATGAGCACGTAATATGTAGACCACCTAGATGGGGAGGAAAACAGGCAGTGCAAGTAATAATTAGACCCAGTTTGACATCAGAAATACACCTAACTAGTAGGAAGTCCGAGCCCTAGGAAGAGAGGAGCCTTATGCTCAAAAGTACCTGCAAGCGCTAGTGCCAATGGACAAAATAGGGTCTCTTCATGGGTCTCTGACAGTTCAGGAAGGTGGATGAAGCGATGACGAACAATTCCCCACTACTCAAGCAAGACCTCCACTTGCGGGCAGAGGCAGGGTGAGAGTGCGGGATGGATCCGCTATTTCGCAACAGCAGTAGAAAAGAAATGGGTTCCTGCGCTAGGGGCCACCGGTTGGGGTATGGACTACTCATCGGTCCCCGACGCAGGCAGTCCCAGACTTCGCCAGTTCAGTTCACGTTGCTGGCAGGTTCGGATGCGATAAGCAGGACGTCTCGACGCCATGTAGATTCCGTGTAGCAGGATGCAGGGTCGAGGGTGTCCCAAATGCAGCAGATGTGCACAGATTGTTACCGCAGCAGGGCAACACGGCAACCGCGTTTACTCTGGTCCAGGCGCACTCGTCTCACTTCAGACGTGAGAATGCCAAGTGTACGAAATTCGGTGTGAGGGTGCCGTGGACGCAGAGGAAGCAGTAGACCAGGTCGAGGGCTTCTCTGAAACGGTGGCAGTGACAGAGCAAAGCGTCCTGTGTAAGCTTGTCAGCCCACTGGTTGGCCCAGGGACACTTCCGAAGAGGCTTACTTGTAGGGTTTGATGAAGGTGCCGGGAATAGTTGATCCCACTATTCCAATGGGTCGAAGCGCCTTCGCAGACCTTCTAGGACGATCAGATGGAGAGGGGTCTCCCAGGACGACAGCGGTTCAGGGTGCCGACCTTCAACGGGTCACCAGCGGTTCCTCGACTCAGCTTCTTATTGCAGGATACTTGGCTCCTTATCCCTTGTTCGGTGTGAACTCAGGAGATCAACATGGTAGTGGTGTTTCCAGCCTCCTCTAATCCAAAGTTCCCTTCGCGCCAAAACGGAGAGGACCCAATGGGAGATCTGCTCACAAACACTCACACCATACGTGGACCTATCATGGACCAATGTGGTCCCAGGCATTCAGGACACTCGAGACTCTCTGGCACCCAGGATGTGTATTGGGAACAGACATCCCAGCCCATATCCCGGAGGCACACACAAGGCATGCAGAAGCCCGCAAAAGTGTTGGGTTTCGCGGGAAAGTGCATGACCAAATAAGGACTAACCCAGGTCGGCTCGACCTGGGGAAGGTGAAGGGGCAAGACGGTCAGAGGACAGGACAAACAACCTCGTGGCATGCCCATGTTGGAGCCAGGCCACTAATTTGTGCCAAACGCGGTAAGCGCGAATGACATGGCGAAAAAGGGTTCAAAACACAAGAGAAACGATAGCTGCCACCAGCCCTGTCCGTAACACACTTGCATAGTTCATAATAAGTCCAGCGAGAGTTTCTAGGGCCTTTGAAATGACTAGAGACACAAGAGCGCGGTAAAGTAAGTTACAGTGAACTCTTGTTTCATGTTGCACAAAAGCTGCAACATGAGGAAAGGACTAAGGGAAACAAAGTCTCCCAGTACTGACTGTCTTAAGGGCATGTCATTTTCCCCATAAGAATTGAGCGAAAGCCCAGAGGAGTGAGGCGGAAGGCTGCGCTACTCTGGCAAAGTCTAGATCAGTGTGTACAACAGCAGAAAATAGTTTGGGGGTTGCCACATGGTGGGAAAATGACATACAATTATAAAATCTTTCCTAACAGGCAACCCTCCCCATACACTACGTCTGGCTAATTTCCTGAAAACCTGTTAAGTGTCCAAAGTTTGTTAACAATGTGCCAACCTATCAAAATCCTGAGAGTCATGCCGCCCATCAAGTATTATGCCAACCAACCCCTTGCTGTGAAAAGAATGTAGTTTAACCTTTATCAATATAGGGGTGGTTCCAGGTGGAGTCACCAGATATTTGTAACCCAATAAAAATGTTTAACACTTATGGAATCTATATGTAGCCAAACCCACTAACCTATCCCCATTACTCATAGGTTTGGTAAACTGATATTATATTATAATATCATTGAGGGGGGCGTGGCCTGGAGCTGATGGCGTGCAGCGGCTGATCCGCTGAGCTCCGGCCGAGACGCCGTTTCCTGATCCTTTTTCTCCGGCATACGAGAAGCAATAACCCGCTGAAAAGAACGCAGTTGTGGGGGAAGCGGTTCCCTCCAAGAATCTCTCGAAGGGTTGATTATCGGACCCCCTGGACAGCAGTGCTGGGCCCGGAATACGCTCCCTCCCCCGCCGGGCCCAGCTCCAAGATGGCGGCCTGAACAACTTGGCAGGGTCCCCGTGTGGAGCACACACAATTCCGC
Organism: Ambystoma mexicanum; assembly: GCF_040938575.1. NCBI lineage: Eukaryota > Metazoa > Chordata > Amphibia > Caudata > Ambystomatidae > Ambystoma > Ambystoma mexicanum. The sequence continues at coordinate 1,291,483,333 of NC_090937.1, forward strand.
GCCCCCGGGCCTGTGCACCAGTCGGGACCGGAGGGGAGGCGTCAACTGGCGACGCCCGACCGAGGCAGGCACCGGGACCCCGAGCTCTCGCCCTGCTCCCCCTCCACCGCAGAGATCGGCCCCAGCTGGCATTACGCGCCGACGAGGGAACACGCAAGGGTCCCCGAGCTTGCGGACCCCTGCTCCACGACCAGATAGCGAGCGCTCGGACGGAGGAGAACACAGTAGAACGCACCGATGCTGCCAGTCTCCGGACCCCAGGAGCCACCCCAGATCCTGGTCGAGACTGCGGAGTGAACACGGGACACAGGAGCCTGGCAAACAAGGTGCGTGCAACCGTAAGACACCCGCTAGCGGGACCCCCGGTTCCGCCCTTCCTGGTCGTCGCCTGTGCCCACCTCCTAGGCTGGAGCATCTTCACTGCTGTGCCCCACGCGCCCCAACGCCTATACGCCTCGACCGGAGTGCAAGCGCGGTGGGGGCAGCGATAGCGAGAGCCTGGACTAGCTGGTGGAGGCCCGGAGCACTCACGTCATTGACGGCCAGCGCCCCAGATTGCTCCCAATTTTTACTCTTCGAACACTCTGGGTACGCTCTACTCGAGAACCTCCCATCTGGACACATAAGTGGCCCCAAACTTTTTTACTCCGGCGGTTGCACAGATCTCGAACTTTAGCGCACCCGCTCCTGCTCCCCCAAAATGGCCACCAAAAACAAAACTAAAGCTGCCACCATGGATTCCTTTGTTTCAACTAGGGCTAAGACCCCCACCCAAGCCAAGACTAGCCCCACCGAAAACACTCGGCCGACTGAGGCGGAGGCCAGTGACAACCACTCCCAAATCCTCGACGCTATTGCCTCATTGAAAACCCATATCGACTCCAAGATCGATGAGTTTAAGATAGATATACAACTCATCAGACAGGATGCTCGCAACTTTGCGGAGAGGGTGACGACCTTAGAGAACACGGCAGAGTAAACGTCTGGGACCTCCGCAGCCCTACAATCCGAAGTATCGAACTTGAAAAGGAAGGTCGCAATCCTCGAGGAAAGGGCTGAGGAGGCCGAAGGTCGGGCCAGGCGGGGAAATATCCGGATCCTGGGAATCCCAGATGGGAACGAAGGCTCGAATACCACATCCTACGTCGAAACCCTGCTGATACAGGAGATTAGAGCCGGCAAGCTGTCACAGGGGTTCGCGGTCGAAAGGGCCCACAGGTCCCTCCAGAGGCGGCCGCCCCCCGGCTCACACCCACAACCAATAATAGCCAAGATATTAAATTTTCAAGACAGGGAAATCATATTGAGACACTCCAGGGAAACAGGTCCTATCGAACGAGGAGACTCCAAGATCTCCATATACCCAGACTACACTCAGAAGGTGCAGAGGGATAGGAATTCATTCGTCCCGATCAAGGCTAGGCTTCGCCAACTGAACTTCAAATATAGGTTGCTCTACCCGTCCCGCCTAAGAGTCATCTACAACGGCCGAGTGGTATTCCTCGACAACCCGGATGCAGCCAATATGTGGCTAGAAGATAATAACCTTGCTGAAGGCAAGGACGCCCCACGGAAAGAAGACTAAACCCCATTGACCTTTTCACGGCGCCCACACGCGGCCATAAAGCGTGCATGAAATGCACATTGCCGGACCCCAGAAGGTAATCCAGTTAACAGTTTGTCATAGGAAACGGCCCTCGTTCGGCCCTGCCGCCTCGCACTAGCCCCACCCCCAGCAAAAAACAAAATCGGGCCAGTTCTTTGCCCGACCCGACTCGCGCCCGATCCCCGGATGGGTTCATACGGCTCGAGTGCACCTGAGCACCGCGACAGTGTTGTAGTCGCTGGGTGCACCAGTTTGAGTTATGTTACTAGTTTTGTTAGTTTCACAGTCTTCGTTTCACTAATGCCAGTAAGACACAAGATGGACACAGGTGATAAACCAAGTGATTGCGAACCAGACGCCGCCACCATGCAGCCCGCCATCTGCGGCCTGACACCACACCAGGCCACAGGGATTGTATCTCATCCCAAATCCAGAACACTGCATCAATGGCGTCACATCTTACCGTGATGACGTGGAACGTGAGGGGAATGGGCTCGTACCTCAGAAGGAATCGCATTCAATCCTACCTCAGAAGGAAAAAAGTTTTGATTGCGATGTTCCAAGAGACCCATCTCACGGAAGACGCAATGTCCAGGCTAGCAGACCGATGGGAAGGGACCTTGTGTGGGTCCCCATACTCCAAATATGCGAGAGGCGTACTAATATGGGTGAACCCGAACGTGCCCTTCGGCTACAGGGGTGTGAATCCGACAAGGCAGGAAGACTCATGATAATGTGGGGCATCATAGAACAGACGCCGATTTGCCTGGCCAACACATACTTCCCACAGCACGGAATCCCGTCATACCTCAGCGTATTAAATGCCAAGTTGGCACACCATCGTGGCCGTACCTTCATATGGGGAGGAGACTTCAATTGCGTCATGGGCACAGCCATGGACAGATCCCTTCCTCCCCCCCAATCAAGCAACCCCGCAACTCGCACCCTGACGGAAACAATCAACCAACTTAACCTGGTGGACATCTGGAGGGCACAACACCCAGCTGACAGGATCTACTCACACTACTCAGCCCCCCACGGAGTCCACACAAGAATCGATTACTTGTTCATAGACAGGGAACAGGTCCTGATGGCAATAGCTTCCGAGTACTTGGGGAGATCCATCTCTGACCACTCCCCGCTGAGCATGCATTGGCAGCTAAGGGGACCCAGACCCCCGATTCCCTTGTGGAGGATGCCCACCGCGACACTAGATGACCCGGAGTTCAGAGAAGATCTTGCTGACAGATTGGAGGAATATGTCGAAATCAACAAAGGATCGGTGTCCACCTGGAGCACACTTTGGGAAGCCATGAAGGTAGTTACCAGGGGAGAAATCATATCCAGAGCTGGCGGCATCCGCAGACAGTTAAAGGCGACCCTGGAGACACATGAAGCAGAGATCACCCGCATGGAAGCCACCTCAGACATTTCTCCAGAGGTCGAAGTGAAATTGAAAGTGGCCCGTGAAAATTGTCAGAAATCCTGGGATAGACTGGAGAAATTTGACTTTGCAACGTACACCACCAGATCCCACAAAGAGTCAGACAAACCGGGCAGATTGCTGGCCTGGCTGTGTAGTCGTAACATCCCAAACACCTGCCCACGGAGATAAGGGATGATGAAGGAGTATCCCACAAGACGCAAATGGGGATCAACGAGGCATTCGCTAAATTCTACTCAAAACTGTATGCCCATGAAGCCCAGATCCCCACCAAGTCATTAATAGAAACCCTGGATGAGATAGGCCTACCTCGAATATCCAGCGAGCAGAGAGAAGAACTAGAGCTGGAGATCTCACCCGAAGATGTTAGGGAGGCTATCAGGTCGCTCGCCACCAACAAGGCCCATGGCAGTGACGGCCTCCCGCCGGAATTTTACAAGACATATGAATCTATTCTCACTCCCATCCTACACGAAGTTTACCAGGAGGCCTATGCGAACGGGATCTTGCCCAATACTATGAAAGAGACTATAATCATCGCCATGCTGAAGCCTCACAAACCACCCACTGATTGTGACTCCTATCGACCGCTGGCTATGCTAAACTATGACAGCAAGATCCTCACCTCGATATTGGCCAGCAGACTTGCTAGAGTGATGGGGTCCATAATCCACGAAGACCAGAATGGATTCGTTCCCGGACGTAACACTACGGCTAATCTGAGGAGGCTACAGCACATCATGGCCGAAACCTACGAGTCTGACGAAGACCTAGCGATACTGTCACTCGACGCCATCAAAGCCTTCGACTCCATCTATTGGGAGTGGCTTGTGGAGGTCTTGAGGAATTTTGGTTTTGGTAAAGGATTCATTAGATGGATCCAGGTACTCTACAACTCCCCGACGGCCAGGGTCAGGACAGGCAGGACACTATCGGATTCCTGGGAAATACAGAGGGGCACGAGGCAGGGATGCCCACTCTCGCCCATGCTATACATACTGGGACTAGAACCGCTCGCCATATATTTCCGACAACAATTCTTCGATGCTGGCATTAAGGTGGGCAATGTCTACAACATAATATCGCTATATGCGGATGACGTCCTTCTCTACCTAAGGAATCCCGAAGCCAATGCACCAACTGCACTGGAGGTACTTGATAACTTCGCGAAATACTCTGGAATACAGTTCAGCAGACACAAATCCTCTGCATTCCCCCTAGCCAGAATGCGGGACACCCCAGCAAACAACCTCCAGCCCATAGGGATAAAGTGGCAACTAGACAAGTTCCGGTACCTAGGAATCAATGTGGGCCACACTCCGCAGCTCACACATGAGCACAACACTGAAGTCGCAGTCACCAACCTCCGAAGATCTATAAAATTCTGGTCCAAGCTCCCACTAGCGATGGTGGGAAGAGCGGCGATCACCAAAATGATAATTCTCCCCAGATTCCTATACTCTTTCGTGAACATTTCCCACTATGTTCCTCCACTTCTTAAGGAAACTAGAGTCTATCATCGGGGACTTTCTGTGGGGCCCCCATAGGCACAGACTGTCACTGGCCACGCTAACTTTGCCACATAAAGAGGGAGGAATAAAACTCCCAGACCTACAGCTCTACTACCTGGCCGCTCAGCTCAGCCACATCACAAAATGGTTATCGGATGAACCAACGGCCGAATTAGGGCTACTGAAACAATACCACACCAACCTAATCCCTAAAGAAACCCTGTGGTACCCTCTCCGGCAACCTCTGGACATCCCCCTAATCGTTAAGCTCGACAGGAAGATATGGGCCAGGACCTGCTACATAATGAAGGTGAAGCACCCGTACTCTCCTGACAACCCTATAGTGGTGGATGTGTGCAAAATCAGGGCAGACCTCTCTGTAGCTAGGAGATGGGAAGAAGCTGGCATATACACGTGGGGGGACTTGTTCGGAGAAGAGGGATTCATGGACTTCGAGTCGCTACAGGACATTGAAGGACTCTCCAGGGGCCAATTTCTCTGGTACCACGGGCTCAAACAGGCCGCCAAGAAGCAGTGGAACAGCTGGCCAGAGGAACCCACCCCAGACCCGCTGCTGCAGGAACTGCATGACCTCTCGGATGGTTGGAGACCAATCTCCAGGATTTACAACAAGCTCACCGATAGACCTAATCCCAAAGGATTGACACTGAAGGCGAGATGGGAAGCAGATCTTGAAACACCACTCACCGACAAGGAATGGGAGAGAGCACTAATACACCCAAAGAAGGTGTCAAGAAACTCCAGATTTGGTCAAATACAGCTGAACGTCCTTCACCGAACTTACATGACTCCCCAAAGGGTTGCTTCATTCAACAAGAGGGTCTCACAGGCTTGCCCATGGTGCGGGAACGACAGGGCGGATATGATCCACATGTTCTGGACTTGTACGAGGGCGATGTCACTCTGGTCCAAAGCCAAACAGTTTTGCAAGGACGCTGGAATGGAAAGATACGACTGGACACCCTGAGACTGTCTACTTGGGACCTACCCCAGACCAAGTAAGCTCAAACACATTGTGAAGTTGATTGACCTTTCTTGCATATTAGTAAAAAGAACCATAGCAATGGCCTGGAAGACGCCTGCCGGTCCCAGTTACGAACGGTGGCTACATGAGCTGGAAAGATGGACGGCTGCCGAAACCAGAGCCTGGCAAGAAGGAACCATAACCAGCGGGGACGCCACAAGCGGCACCTTGGAATCCTGGAAGGCTCTCCTGAGAGACATGCTCTTCAACGCAGACCATAAGCCTCCCTGAGAACCCATAACGCTTTGCAGTATTGTCCTTTCGCACCACCACAGAGTCGATGCCCCCTGAAACTGTTTTCCCCTCACTTCCCAAATAATCAGCTCTCTGTTAATCACAAGCCATCTCGGACTCTAAATATATCACCACACGAGGACTGTTGTTTTTGTTGTTGTTCTTTTATTTTTCGTTATAGTTCGTAAAGTTTGTATTCTTTAATTTCTGTTTCAACACCAATAAAATACTTTAAAAAAAATAATAATAATAATATCATTGATGACGTGTTTGCATTACTTACCCAATTGTTTTTAATGAATATGTTGTGAGCAGCGAGACTTGAATGCTTATATGCTGTCCCAGCTTTGTTTTTCGATATGAATTAAGTTGGGTTTTGCCGTGTACTTTGCCTACTCCATCATTGAGTCTGGTTTGGATTGACTCACATTCCTCTGGGGCTATCTGGGATTTTGGGGCATGCTTAACATCCCTCTTTAGTTTAAACAATTGCCCCTTAGGTTGCCCTAACCTTTGTAAGTCACCTGTTTTTGTAGATATGTTTTTTCTGTTTGTTTTGTCCTTGGTATATGTCCCATATTTGTATACCTTTATAAAAAGGGTCCCCACTTGTTCTCATCTTTGTGCTATTGTATAGGCACTTTTCATGCAGATGCCTTCGCTATCTGTAAATGTGCTATTGTAAATCATCTATGACCAAAATTGACGTCTCTGTTCTTCGAACAAATATAAGATACAAATTACAAGTACCAATACATATTCTTTCAATACTATTTTGCGACTAAGAACAGGTGATGTTTTCACATATGTATAACAAAGAGGCCAATGGCAAGTGTAAGAGGTGCAGTTAGACCTTAGAGTTATGCTCCCATTTAATTTTGGTAATTGTAGTCCTGCATTTACAGTGGGAAAATGCAAGTACAGTATGATGTGAGATACATGACAACATTTTTTTTAAAAAAACATCCCGACCCTTACCCAGCACAATGTAAATCCTACAATATGAATAATCCGTAGGGCGTTTATGTAAATATGAATCACTTTAAATGGGCTTTTCCTTGCTTTTCCTTACTTCAGGCTGTTTGCATATTGGTTCCTAACAGGACGAAGGATCACAGATAATGTTTATATCCAGTCTAAGAAGCACCTAATTTAAACCCTGGCATGTGTCTTCTCCTCCCATTCCTCTTTTACTCCTGCCCTTTCGTTTTTGGGCCAGATTGCAATGTCACATCCAGACCAATGTGTGAACCAATCAACACATGGTAAAAGTTACCCATGCACCCAGCACTAATATAAAGCTTGCCAGAAATTGTATTATGGTGCCAAACAATAGACACAATGGCAGAATATGCAATAGACACAGTGAGAAAATAAGGAATCTTAAACCTAAACAATTCAAAATGGTGCATTCTGAGGACGCACATCCAGCCTTCACAATTGACCAATGTATGTAATTCTTAGCAGATCACTCTACACATATGGGCCCTCATTACAAGTCAGGCGTTAAGGGTTTAACGGCGCCGTCGGCGCCGTTAACCCTTAACGCCTGATTCACACTTTAACGCCTGCTTTTTGCAGGCGTTAAAGTCCAAGGCGCTAAGCGACCTTGGTGCTAATTACGGCACCGTGATTTACGGTGCCGTAATTTTGCGCCTTCCCCATCCCCATTATGCCCTATGGGGCAACAATGGGAATGGGGAAGGGCAAATGGTGAATGGGGAATTACCGCCCCACTCACCTTGGAATGGGGCGGTAATTCCGCCATCCACCATGGCGGAATCCGGCATGGACCATGGTGCTAAAAGCACCATGGTCCACCACCTGACTTGTAATGAGGGCCATGGTCATTATTTTCATTGCCTGGCACAACTGGGTTTACTTAGAAGTGAGTCTGCTACATGTGCACTGCAGAAAAAAGTATTACTCGTTCATGGTTCAATAGAATAGAATTGTTTGCTCCATATTTAGAAATACATTTGCCCCTATTCATGGCCTTATCTGCCCACCAAATGGCCATGCAAAGCCTTCATATTGTCCGCGAACCGAAGGCAGGCGTACAGACACTTGCGCATAGGATTCACTGCGCAGAGGTAAGAATGGGTGTAGGATTTAGGGGTGTGTGTATGCAGCCGGGGTGCCGACCTAACTTAAGGGTGCGTGTACTCAGTTTTGTGGGGGTGCATGAACGGTTTGCAGGGGTTCACCCACAGATTCTCCAAGTATTACCTGAGTTATGATAAACTGTATGCATGGTGTTGGGGTGCCCCTAACAGTTACGAGAAACCCTGCTCAGGGTTCCCGAGATGCAGGCTTGCTTGCGGGGGACCCCACACACTGTTTAAAGGGTTCATGTATTCATGCCCGGGGGTAATAACTAATTTAAACAAGATATAGATAGCTCATATCAACTTAACAGTTACAATCATTAAACTTCAACTGTTCTTTACACACATATATGATTTAATCCAATTGTGACATAAAATTTACAAATTTATCAGAAACACATTGTAAAACACTGTATAAAAAATTACAATTCCAAAACCTGTGACAAAACGTCACCTTATTGGCTAAACAGAGATCTAAATGGATCGTGTTATTAGTAGTTTTAGAGGCTAAGATGATAGACTCTAGATAGATATGGCCCTCATTAGGACTCCGGTGGAAAACCATGGTGCTATTAGCACCATGGTCAATGCCGGAGTCCGCCATGGCGGAATGGGGAATTACCACCCCATTCCAAGGTTGGCCGTGCCACCATGGCCCTTCCTCATTCCCATTTTAGCCCCATAGTGCATAATGGGAATGGGGAAGGCGTTAAGTACGGTACCGCAAATTGCGGTACCTTACTTACCTTGAGAGTCCATTTGCGGGCCCCTTCTTTAATGGCTGGTCTAGACCAGCCGTTAAGGTCGGGTCCCGCAAAGGGACCTCGTAGTAAGGCATTAAGGGTTTAACGGCGCCGACACCTTTTACAGCGCTGTTAATCCCTTAACGCCGGGGTCCTAATGAGGCCCATTGTCATTAACTTGACCTAAGTGCATTAACAATGATTACTACATAAGCCATTGTGATGTTCTCGACATGTTTCAGTTCTCTTCGGTTACTTAGGGAACTTTCTTCAGGAGTATTGTCACTTGATAAAATTAAAAACATACAATATATACTCTGATTCTATATTGCTGAAGTTTCCTCCAGCATATTGTAAACATTATATTTTTGTAAGTGACACTTTAAATCATTGGAAAACGACACCGCTAGAGTGATTCCACCCCAAGAAAGCTCCTTCCAACAATCTCTCCGAAATTTTAAATTGAATGCAAATTTTCTTGCAGGGTGATTATCCCGCAATAGGGAAACCAAACCATTGAGAAGACACTTCTTGCTTAAATCAAGACTGCCTCTCAACTGACTCAACAAACTAGACCGGATAAAGTTACCTCTAGGTCTAATCCAGATTATTATATATATCTTAGAGATCTAACTAAGCACTAATAGCTTTTTTTCTCTATTTGTTGTCTTTACCAACAGTTACAACGGTTTTATACTACGCAAGAATCAGCGTGTACACTGTTTAGAATACGCTGGAGGAAACTTCAGCAGTTTAGAATCAGAGTATGTATTGTATGTTTTTAATTTTATCAAGTGACAATACTCCTGAAGAAAGTTGTCTAAGTAACCGAAGAGAACTGAAACATGTCGAGAACATCACAATGGCTTATGTAGTAACCACTGTTAATGCACTTAGGTCAAGTTAATGACAATATCTATCTAGAGACTATTGTCTTAGCCTCTAATACTACTAATAACACGATCCATTGAGATTTTTTACAATGTGTTTTTGATAAATTTGTAAATTTTATGTCATAATTGGATTAAATCTTCTATGTGTTTAAAGAACGGTTGAAGTTTAATGATTGTAACTGTTGAGTTGATATGAGTTATCCATCACTTGTTTAAATTAGTTTATACTACCCATGAAAAGATAGAGCTACCACCCAGGTGGATTCTATGGGATTCCCTCCTAAATTTAGTTCATGCCCAGGGAAGCATGCAAAGGTACTGTTTCTGGCTATTTTTGTTTTGTATGGGAGCGTGTCAGGGCATTTGGGTGGTGACTTGCATATGGTTACTTTGCGCAAACAATTCCATGAATACACAGAGCATGCAGAAAAACGTCAGCGCGCAGGCTCGTGTTGTGTCTTTCTCGGCATGCATGCTTTGTGGGATCTCTGTACACTTTTCCAGGAATCAAGCCCATTGTTTTATATACTATATTGTTTGCACCATAGATACTGCAAATATTGATCATTAATATCGTGAAGGCCACAGACTGAATTTTTGGTTAACTTACTCATTGCACAATCACTTGTGAGCCATCGTTCTCTCCCATTCAGGGAAATAAAATACATCATGTCATTTTAACGCTTGCAAGGCAAGGAAGTTTGTCTGCCATTATGATTTATTTAACTTTTCCCCCAGATTCCCCCCGAACTCTGGCTGTGACCAAGGAGTTTCTACCTGTACTCAGTTTGTGAGTGGGATGGTAGGGGGCATATTGGGGTTGGGAATATGAGATGCTTGTTCAGATCTGATGCGTGGCACTTGCCAATGTGTGTTGGGCATTGGGGCACGCCTGAGGCATTGTATTCGCCTGTGTTAGGAGTGTGCCATCAACATGTATTTTACTCCACACCCTAGCCAGTGCCTTTGGCTTTGGCAATGGATTCTGCACATTTTACTCCGTTTGTAAAAGGGAAAGTGGGCCAGAACACTTCTGTTGGGCAAAGGTGGATTTTTGCCTAGACAAGAGACTTTCACTTTGACTAATGCCTGATGTAGAACTAAGGGAAGCTCACTTAGAGCTTAAGACCTGTTTGCTGCTTTCAACCAAGCTTCAGGTAGCTGGGAGGCAACTCACTTGTACTCAATGTATCAGCCACTGAAGGGTGAATTTCTTTGCCAGCTCTTCCAGAATACACACGTGTGACTTGCAATTTGCACACAAATCTATCAATACATCAATTAACAAAGGTAACTTGAAAGTTATATTCAAAGGCTTGGCACATGACAGTGTGATTCTTTTGGAGTACGCACAGTAAAGCGAAAACAACGATGAATCCAATGCTTTGAATTAAATAAAAATCTCTATCATTGCTCTTGGAGGCCTCCTATGCAACCATGTATTAGTTCATCTGCACCATCACAACAGGGACTTGCCTTTTTGGAACTATGTGCATGGACTTTTAGATGACCTCCTGGTGAGCTCACGTCCCACTACAGCAACTGGGTCAACGCAAATGCTGTAAATCTCCCCTCGGTACATTCAAAAGAGGGCACCACTGGCGAGCCCTGTACTGGGGAATGGCAAAGTTCTTCAGCAGTGCCCCCAGGACCATGGGCATAACCTCATGTTATGTAAGAGATGGTGGTACAATAGCTCAATGTGTCAATGATATATTTCAGAGTCTGGGTGTAACTTGTAAATCACAGGTTCAATTCGTGGGTTGTCCTCTCATTAGTCTGAGGTCGATGCAATGAGTACCATTGATGTGGGTAAGAATGCACTCTTGCTATGTGTCTAATTCGAGCCAAGGTATACCCAAGGGGGGGAAAAGATGCTCCCTACAAACATGTTACGTTACTCTATGTTATGCCAGGTGGTAGAGATCGAAACTCTTCACGCTTAACCCCTTCAAAAGTTCAGGATTTTCACTTTGCGTGACCTGCTCACAAGTCCGGGCATGCCTCTTTCAAACGACTGGAATGGCTGAACGTGTCAGGTTAAGGAGGGGTCACTTGGAAAGTATGCTGTTAGCCTCTGTGAAATCTTCACGCACTTCGAAATCCGCCACAGACGAACAAGTAAGAAGGTACTAGGCTGAGGCCTCCCTACTGCAGGATGTGCCTTCAGTTCGCTGCCGATTCTGCTTGGAACGCTGCAGCAAACATACTTGTTTGCCACTGTAAGGAGTGGCATTATAGTTTTTCGAGGTATTATGCCTTAGGAGATTTGCATTTAAACCCGCTATCACACCGTGTACTATTAAAGCTAACGAGAGCATTTTTAAACATGACCTCCTTGTCATAACAGAATGGTAACGTGCAGACTCTGAGGTTTATGATCTGTGCCCTTGCCCGGGAATTCTTTTGAAGTCAGCTATGTGGGAATTATGTGGAAGGGGGTTCTGCTTCATAAATATAAGAACAAGCGGCCTTCACACATGTATTAACTAAAACAACATTACCGCTGACCTCAATACGCACTACATACCCTTCACAAATGTCTGAAGAAATGATTAACTCAAATAAACACATGTTGGTGTTCTCTCCTGCCCGCTTTTAGATGCTATGGTGAGTGAGATTTTACACGTATTCATTCTAAACACATATTGAATGCATTGCAAATAGGCAGGCTCTTGGCGACTTAAGTAATAGCTGCATCGAGTGACACAAAGCCGTGCAGCGGGCTTAGAGAACACTCATTTGGGCCAGATTCACAAATAAGTTGCAAGAAGTACGTTTGCTGACACCTGAAGAGGGCTATTAGGTTCACAGAAGAAGTTACTCAGAGTAACTCGGACTTGCTCATAGATCGTACATAACTGCAACCACCTCAGTCGAGGTCCTTCCTTTCTCACTTCTAAAGGGCACACAAAGGGGCACCATCACACAAGGCCGAACTCATCCCCAGCGGTTGATGTACATGCGTTGCTAACACAACCCATTAGCCAAGGCGATAAGCATTTGCACATGCAAGACATCCCTGTGTAGGAATGAATGCTCTATTTTGTCCAAAGGTAGTGCACTCAGTACTAGAACATGCCGGAAGTATCAATGTGTGCTTCCTCAAACACTTGTGGCTAAATGTGTCGTTTGTACAGGGGGTCACATTGAATGTGTGCAGACTTGCCAAAGGGAATCCACGCTCTGAACGGAAACGTAGAACAATTTCCGGAAGTGGGCACATACACACAGACCCCCAATCATCCCATTCGTTCTAAATTATTTTGTTAATGCTGGGATCAAGTCTTGGTCTATGAGCTATTGCTCATAGGGGACGGCTGGAGGGTTCTAACTTTGTGTGGCACTCTACCGAGTTGGCTGTGTCGAGGGCAGAAGTAAGACATTTTCTCATACCTGCTATTGCTTTAAAAATGGCCGAAATCTCCTGCAAAACATTTGCACTGGACCTCATGTCCTGTACACTCTTTTAGTTTGTACCTTTGCACTTGCGACTCTCTCTTCCTTTTGCATTGATAACATGAGCATGTGGGGCAAACACATGAACTATATTTAATTATGTTTTATATATTTCATGAATAACTAATTTGATGTATCATCTCTTTTGCAACTGACCTCACTTTTTAGCACATAGCATGTATGCTGGCTGAAGGTAGAGCAGTGATACATTTATTGACAAGCTGTGCCCATAAATAATCATTTATTACACCTGGTGTAGGCAGCATGGCTGCATGGGCTGTGAGACACCCCCAACTATGGCAGTTGTCAGCTGAAATAACGCAGTGGCCAAAAAATGCAATTTCCAAGCAGCTCAATGCTTGGAGCAAAAGGTGGGTGATGTGAGCTCACCCTCCCACTCAGTGACCAGCTCTAGGATGATATGAGGTGGAAACCTATACCTGACATAGACCTGGTCATCAGGCATCCCAAAAAGGCTGGTCCTGGGCAAAGAAATGTGGGGCCTGGCTATTCTCCTCCTCCGGCGGTGTCCCACGATCAGAGCTGCGAGAAATGGGACATTCATCGTAGCTGTATATACGTGCTTGTTGTTTGCACGCACTTTTATACTGCACAGGGACGCTTCCGCCTGCCTCCGTGTGGTGGACGTGTTGACGCCTGTGCGTGTCTTTTGGCTTGCGCAGGTTTTCCCTATTCGATTACATGAATACGTGTTGTTTGCGTGCGTGTGGGCGTTCTGTGTGGGCGTTCTGTGTTCCCTCATTTTAATGCGTCGTTTCCCATTCCGCGTGTTCCGTCTCCTTTTTGGTGTGTGCGTTACACATTGTGCGCTTTCGCTGTGCGTGTCGCGCACAACATTCGGGATGTCACAGTGACGTGTGTGCCTGTGTGCGCCACGCGCACATTTGGAACATTCCCCCGGGATAAAAAAATGCGCAGCTCCTTCCATGAATAGCACGCGTGCACGTGCGCTAGATTTTTCAATTTCAGCGCAGATTTATTCCATGAATTGGCTGGAGAATGTCTTCAAGTGTTTAGCTGTTTTACCCAAGATAGGTGCAATCAGGTTTGGAAAGATTAGGAAATAGATGACAGCATGGCCATTTCAGATAACCACAGAAAACAGAAGTCAAATTGAAGGTGGGTAATTATTTTTGTGTTCAAAATGCCAAAGAAGGTTGATGTGATAGGGGTATACAATTTTTAGAAGAAGCGAACATTGTTGTGTACGATAAAAAAATGGAGGCACATTAGTAAGAATTGGTGCCATAGTCATGAAAAACAGGGGTAGACTAGATTAAGTTAGGCAGGGACAGTGTGCAGCGAAACACCTCTGTTTGTCTCCATGGGATGAGCGCAAAGCACAAGCAAAGGCCATGGTCCAACAAAGACAAGAAGAAATAAAAAGGAAGAATGGCTGCTAAGGAGCAAGTATTTACTGCTGAGTTGATGAAGCACTTGCAGCTAACTAGGAAGCATGTGCAGCTAAACTGAGCAAAGAACCAGGTCTAAACTAAGTATCCTGCGGGGTGTTTGGAAAATCGTTATTTATGTGCACCAACGAGTAGGGGAGAATGATCCAGAAAGTATTTTTGACAGCAGAAAAGGAGGAAGGGGTTGAAGTTATAAAGAAAACATGACCCCTTGCCAGTACCCGAATTACTTTTGTTCCTATTTTGACTTTCTACAGACAACAGGGATCCCCAAGGACGTCTCTGTCATTTGCTACAGACATGCCTAGAAGACAAGAAAAGAAGAAGACGTCTTTCTTTAATTGCTATTTTTATTTCCTTAGGGTTGCATGTGTCACCCTCAAGAGAAAAATGTGTCCCACAAAGGAAAATAATGTAATGCATGATATTGAAAACAAACCCAGGTACCAGCCTGCTGACAGACAGCAAAAGATGGGGGTGTAGTTTGTTTAGGGGGCAGGAATGACCCATAAAAAATGTTTAAATGAAAAATGAAAAACTAGTTTGTTTAGGAGGCAGGAATGACCCATAAAAATGTTTAAATGAAAAATGAAAAACTAGTTTCTTTAGGAGGTAGGGCATGAGAGCTAGAATATGCATCCAAGGGTTTTTTAAGGAGATGGGTTGGTAGGAAATGTGTTAAATAAAAGATACATCCTTTTTTTACAAACAAAACTCATTCAGGTTTATATTACAGGTATACATTGAGGGAACTGTATGCTTTGGGAAACTAACGTTGAACCGTGTGAGGAAAGAGGGAGATCGTAGAGAAGCACAGTTGAAAGCCCTGCCAAGATGATTGTCTGAAATGTGTCTGCAAAAGACTACCCCAACTTTGTGTCCCCATGCTGAAACATCCCCTCTTTTGGACTTATTTGAACAATGTATTTATTGAAAGAGAGACACTCGCGAAAAAAATTGAACTTTTTGTAGAAAAGGAAAAATAAGACAATGGACTCCTGGTCTAAGCATCAAAGGACCTGGGAGACTGACTTTGAAACAGCCCAAAAGAAAGGACAGAAGCGACAGGACACAGACGGTCTACCGATGCCAAACTAAGATGGGTCTAGTGGAAGAAGATTATGTGTGGAACAAGGGGGGAAAACTACAGTTTGAAAACATTGTATATATGCATAGGCAGAAGAAGAAGATCAAGGAGAGATTGTATTTCATTTGGGAGGGAGTTGCAGACAAGATATGACATATGAAAAGATAATGGGCTAATGGGTTATCATAAAGCTTGACCAAACTCTCGAGTCTCACAATCGCTGCGAAATTATCTGAGGCATTTAGTCAGTTAAAAGTAAATTTGAGAAATGGAGGTGGGGCTCAGATGAAAGAAGTTAAAAGAAGTTCAGAGACACACACGTGTTTTGTTTTAAGAATAATAAATAATGTGTTAGTATTTGACAAATTATAGGATTGTGAAGGAGGGCGGACATGGATATGGTTGAAAGTAATTGTTTAGCAGCCAAGAACTTTCAATATGGGGAGTGTAATGGAGGTGCCAATATGAAGAGGAGGTACCAACAACTGAATGCAGTAGGAGCTAGGCACCCCACTTAAAGCTAGGCATAGAAATTTGTATGGGGTGATTTGGTATTGTAAATGTGTGAAAGTAGAACTCATAGGGTTGAAAGACATTAGTACTTTAATGGTGTTATGTTTATAAAGTCGAACATGCTTTTTATCATGGTTTAGTAAGTAGGAAGGGTACAGAATGTATATTATAAAAATTGAGTAGGAAAATGACTAAGGCCCTCATTACGACCCTGGCGGAGAACCATGGTGCAATTTGCACCATGGTCCATGGCGCAAAGCTGCCAACTCCGCCATGGGGGTTGGCGGACTTACCGCCCCATTCCGACCTTGGCGGGGCGGTAAGTCCCCAATCCCCATTTACCCTTCCCCATTCCCATTTTTGCCCCATAGGGTATAATGGGAGTGGGGAAGGCGTTAATTACGCCACCGTAAATTACGGTGGCGTAATTAACAACAAGTCCCGTAGCGCCATGGATTTTTCCGCCCGGAAAAAGCAGGCGAAAAAAGCACCATGGCGCTACGGGAACTCGTAGTAAGGCGGAAAGGTACGCCATGCATTACGCCGGCGTAAACCCCTTTCCGCAAGGGTCGTAATGAGGGCCAAAGTGTTTAAATATAACCAGACAGAAAAAGAACTCTACCTTTTTGTGTAACTGGCACATACCTTTAAATCAAACAATGCCTTTAATAAGCAAATAGAATGTTTTAAATGAAGAAGCTTTCTGCAGACAGTGGTGGCATAAATCAGCCCCCGGAGAAAGAAATTCAAGGCCACAGAGCCCTGCAGAATCAGATAAGCAGTCTGATACCAGACTGACAACGAGGCCATGTCTGATTTTTTATCCAAGGAACACAGCTGCTTGACCAAATAAGGCTTGCTAAGCCAGGAAAATCCAGTAGCTGGTGCCAAATGTATCTCAATTTGAAGGTTTAAGCAGAAAATGACTAATTGCCAGGTGTAAGAGTAAAGTCAAAGGAGAGCTTTGCCTGGGCATGTATTAAAAAAGGGTGGGGGTTCGACTCTTTTTCTCAAAATTCTATAAAACTAGCTCCATTTTCAGCATGGGGCCAGAGTTTGTGTACTTGACAGCGATGCTGTTTGTGTCAGTCTGGAACGAATAAAACCTGATGTGTTTGATGAACTTGACTCGGTTTCCTGTTTGCTGTCTGAATACTTTTTCTGAAATGTCGAGAGCCCCAGAAAGTCCAGGAGACTTGAGTCTTGAGTACTTGTGTCAGAACGGAAGAGGTGCTGAAGAGCAAGATCAGGTCCAAGGACTTTGAGAACACTCGGTCAAAAATAGAAAAATAAAGAGAAGGGGGCAGTCAAGACTGGCTCAACAAGAAACTTTATTGAAGCACTATCCACGCTGCAAAAACTAAAAGAAACGCAGAAGAGTCGGACGATGAATATTGCTCAGGCAATATCAAACAATTTAACAAAGGGGAAAGCGATAGATATAAGATCCAGTCTGGTATCTCCCAGGAAACTGGTTAGTGGTGAGATGAACTGTGAGATTACATATGAATTGGTTGAAGTTGCCTCACAAACCGACATACTACCTCAGCTCAAAATATTAGATTGTGCAAGTGTGCACTAGGACTTGCCCAATTGCACTTTAAGATGAGTAGCAACACCTGTGAGTTCGATGGGGAAGCAGATTAATACTCTAGCATCAGTTCATTAATGACACCTCAATAGTTTGGCAATGGGAGTCCGTTTAATGAGTACAAAAAACAGAGAGTTCATCAACATCAGCAATTGCTCGATCTTCCTTCTCGCTTCACCAACTCCAACAAACTTCATAAAAAACACATCTTTTATACTAAAAACTCATCATTACTGACGTGTAATGCTTAAAATGTTGCGTGCAATTATACTGGTTACAGGAAGGTAACTTTAATATAGGTACTATATCTGTATATGTTAACAAAGTGAGGGGATTGGATAAACAGTGTCAGGTGGGGCATCTAAGTCCTAACTTCAAAATGGCTACTGTAGATTTCACTAAAAGTACAATGTCTCATTGGTTCTACTAACTATAGGACCCTAGATTAATTGGTCCACTATGATTGGGTTGGCATCAACCCCACTCATACCTTTCCACAAGCCTAGCAGCATGCAGGATAGCCGGGCAGGTGCAGGCAGCGTGTCTGCTCCTTCAGACTCCCTCCAATTATTGCAAAAATCACTCATCACTTCAGTGGTCATGTGTCAATTATTTCTTTGTATTTCGGCCTCGAGACTGCTTCTTGGTCTGGAAAAGTGAAGGTGCCTGGGCATGGCACAACTCCATGTGTAGGTGTGAAAGTTTCCCTTCTGCTTACTCTGTCACGTGAATCCGACACCGTGGAATCGTCTTATTCTCCATGCAATTTGTGTATTTGATTTAATTTTGACAGCTTATCTTGACCTTTCAGAATAGGATACTCTGTTCTTCTCTTCATTGATTGTATCCAATGTTGGGCTATTTCATCTGGTACGACCTTGGCTTCTTGGCATTACTTGGCTTCGTCTGAGTTTCTCTCTGTCATTAATTCTCGATTTTCCTGTTGCGGAGCTCTCTTCGTGAGACCTAAGTAACCTTTGGTCGGTTCTGCTCTTGTGCATAGTGGAAGTATGCTTGTATAAAGTGCTCCTTTTGAGCTAGATATGTATATAAGTGGCACTTTCCGCACTCCATTTTACTACTAAGATTTAGCCATGTGATTTTCTGTACTTTCTTGGTGTTCCATGCATATGTACATGTGTATACTGGCTGAATATCTTCATCACGCTTTTGGCATAAACTTCTAACATTTGACATTGTTATTTTGCTTTAAACACAGGATGTCACTCATCCATGGAGTTTCATCTCTTTTCATTATTCATATGTAATCATACCTTCTATATGTGAGTCAGTCCAGGTTCTTGTGATGTCACCATTCGTCTTCTTTGAGGACTTTCTTGGCTTCTTCAGGCATTGCGTTTTGACAATCGACATTCTGTCTCACTTGTCGATATGTTTTTCTCAATGGGTACCTTACTGTCCAGGGTTTCTTATGTGCTGGTACTTCAATAGGTGCTGTCAGTCTAATAGGTACTGGGCAGAGTCCCACTGCGGCTCTCTGCTGGTTTATTTGCTCATCATGCGTCACATATTTCAGCTTGAATGTTCCTGGTACTTCAAAATGAGCGATAGGGGTGCAAAATGTGATTGGGACCTCCTCTACACTCCCCCCTCTGGGTGATTCATTGACCACTTCACTTCTTCTTTCGTTTTTTTTATTTTTAAAGTATTTTATTGACATTTTCTTTATTTACATTTACGCAACAATTGGTTAGCGAGCTTTCGCCGATATAGGGAAGGGGAAGGGGAAAAATACAAACTCAAATAACAAACAAGTTAAATTAAACAACTAGTCTTCTTGCCACATCTCAAGTGTTCTCCAGGTGTCAGGCGGGCAGAGGAGTACCAGGTTCGTTGGTGCAGGGGATATTGTCATTGGGCGTTTGGTTATAGGTGCAGTTCAATGTCATCTTGTTGGTCAGGGGATAATTCAAGGGGGTTTGTCGTCTGACGGGTGAAACATATCTTGTATCAGTGCCTTCCAGGCTTCATAGGTTGGACTGGCCTCACCTCCCGCTCTGTCTATTCCCTCTCCCCATACCCTTGTCTCGGCTGCTGTCCAGTGTTCTAGTTCTCTGTACCATTTCTCAAAGTGAGGGTCCTTGGAAGACTTCCATGTCATGGCTATAGCTCTTTTGGCCAGTAAACATGTCATGTCCATGAGTTTCACTACATGGCGTATTTTGCCTATTCTTGGGCATGCACCGAGTAAGCATTCCTTCGGAGACCATTTGTATCTTTCAACTCAAGCCCTTCTGCAGGCCTGCTCCACCCTGGACCAAAAGTTTAGAATCTTCGGGCATCCCCAAAACATATGCATCATTCTCGCCGTTTCTGAGTTACATCAGGGGCATAGGGGGGCATTGGTCCTATTGATCTTGGCTATCCTTCCTGGCATATACGTTCTGTAAAGGACCTGTATTTGGATTAGCCTGAACCGTGCATTTCTCAACACCTCTCTGGGGTGTGCCAAGACTGTTTCCCATTTTTCGGTGATTTCTTCACCAAGGTCCGCTTCCCATCTGGATTTCAGGGTCTCACTCTTGGGGTTAGGTCTGTCCGATAGTTGGGCGTAGAGCCTAGATGTTGGTTTCCAGCCATCCCCCAGATTTTATAGTAGTGTGGCTAGTAGGTCTGGTTCCGGCTCGCCTGGCCATTCTTTCCACTGCTTCTTGGCACCTTCCCTGATTCTTCTGTTCCACAGAAATTGACCACTGGGCAGGCCTTCGTTGGCCATCATTGTCTCAAAGTCTCTGACCCCAAGTATAGATACTGTGTCTCTCCCATTGTCTCATTCGGGTTAGGTCCGCCTTTCCTTTGCATACCCCTGCTGCTATTGGTATGTCTGTGGAGTAGGGGTGTATCCCTTTTGTGTGCCTCTGGGCTCTAGCCAATATTTTCTTTACTAGTTCCACTAGCATCGGGGTTTCTCCCAGGCATTCCGTTGGTACGCATAATACTTCCTTCAAGTTGGCCGGGGTTACATGTTGCCTAAGTAGTCTAGTTTCCGAGGTGTGTTCATCGGCCATCCAAATGGACACATGGCTTAACTGTGCGGCTAGATAATATTTGCTTAGGTTTGGAAGCTGGATTCCGCCTGCTGAGTATGGTAGTGTCAATATATCTAGGGATATTTTATGCCTGGTGTTGTTCCACAGTAGCTCCCTCAGTAATTTTTCTAGCAGCCGGAAAAAGGAGACGGGGATGAGGTAATGTATATTGTGGAAAATGTAGAGGAATCTTGGAAGGACTATCATTTTGCAAATTGCTGCTCTGCCCATCATTGATAGTGGTAGTCTTGACCAAAACTTCATTGACCTCCTGAGCCCGTGTATTGCAACCTGGGTGTTGCCTCCGTGTGTTTGTTTGGGCGTATGCCATATGTTGATTCCCAGGTATCTGAAAGTATGGGATTTCCATTGGATTCCTACCACTGGAAGTTTGATGTTGGTTACTGTAGTCAAGCCATCCAAGGGGAATATGCTAGAGTTCTCCTTGTTAAAGGAGATCCCGGACACCCGGGCGAAGTTCTCTAGGACCTCTAGGACTGTTGGTAGGTTATGTTGGGCGTCTCTCAGGTATAACAAGACATTGTCTGCATATAGTGAGATGATATGGTATTTGACCCCTATTTTGATACCTGCATCAAAGAATTGCTTCTTCATGAATATACCTAATGGCTCCAGTCCCAGTATGTATAACGTAGGTGACAGCGGGCAGCCCTGTCTGGTGCCCCTCTGGATGTCCCATGGTCCGGACACCACTTTTCCTGTCTTTACTCTAGCTACCGGTGCCTGATACAGTATTGTTATCCATCTTATGAAGGATGCCCTAACCCGAATTGTTTCAGGACCTCCAGCAACCACTCCCAATATATGGAATCAAAAGCTTTTGTGGCGTCTAGGGAGACCACTGCATATGATTCGTGCAGGTCTTTAGTTTGTGCCACTATGTGTTGTAAGCGCCGCAGGTTTATTGCTGTGTTCCGACCTGGTATGAAACCATTCTGATCCTCATGTATCAGTGTGGATATCACCTTCGAGAGCCTTTGGGCTAGGATAGTGGTTAATATTTTTATGTCACAGTTAAGCATAGCAAGTGGTCTGTACGGCCGGCAGTCTTATTTTGGTTTCCCAGGTTTGGGGATCTGCACTATCAGTGTCTCCCTCATACTTTTAGGCAGCGCCCCTTTCTCATAGGATTCCCTGAAGACTTCTAGGAGGATGGGGGCCAGTGTTGTGTCATATGTTTTGTAAAATTCAGAGGGCAGGCCATCACTACCCAGGGTCTTATTCGTGGAGAGTGATTTAATTGCCTCATTTATGTCTTCTAACGACAGGTCTTCATTTAAGGTGGCTCTTTGTGCTTCATTTAGTGTCGGGAAGCCTATTTCTTCTAAAGTGTCCAGGATGTCTTGTTGTGGTATAACTGCTGTGTGGCTATAAAGCTGGAAGTAGAATCTACTAAATGTCTCATTAATTTGTAGCTGCGATTTATGAATTTCACCGGCGTCGGCTCTAATTTCAGTGATCGGGTGTTTCGGGTGTTCTTTTTTGCATAACCACGATAGGAGTTTGCCTGGTGTATCGCCTTCTGCATGTGCTCTGGTCATTCTAGCTATGTAGTCGAACTTGGCTAGTCTTGCCCATGCCTTTTGACAGTCATTCCTGACGATAACCAGTTTGTCTTCCATCGCCTTCACCTTCGGTTCAGTAGATTCAAGCTGAGTGATTCTCGCTTCACAGATTTCCAGTTCTTTGTGCAGGGTTTTCCTGTTTCCCCCCACACTGGCAATGATCTCTCCTCTTGTCACCACTTTCAGTGCTTCTCATGTTGTATCCCATCCTTTGATGGAGCCTATATTGTTTTCTAAGTATTCTTTGAATTTTGTTTCAAAGGTCTTCCTTAAAGGTCCCGTCTGTGAGGGCGTCTGTCGACATACGCCACATTGGTATGGGTGGTCTGGGCCCTCCATTCCATGAGGAGTGGGGAGTGATCTGATATGGATCTTCCTAGGTAGTTTATTGATTCCATTTGGGGTAGGTGTTGTATGTCTACGAGTAGATAGTCAATCCTGGTGTAAAGCATGTGGTGAGATGAAAAATATGAGTATGCCCTTTCGCTGGGGTGACGTTCTCTCCATACATCAGCCAAGTCTAGGTTTTCAAGTACTTTGTTGAGTGGGGACAGGGCCGGAGCAGTTGGCAGTGTTAAAGATTTAGATCTGTCTAGTGTGCAATCACGTGTGCTGTTGAAGTCCACCCCCCATATGAAGAGGCCCTCACGGTATGAAACCAATTTGGTTCTTATCTTGGATCAGGTATTCCGGGACGCCCCAGTTGGGAAAGTATATGTTGACAATGTATACCTCTTGTTGTTCAATGCTACCTTTCAGTATCAGGTATCTGCCTTCCTTGTCCATCTCCTTCGATTGTAGCCTGAAGGGCACTGTGTTGCTGATCCAGGTGTAAACTCCGTGTGCATATTTGGAATAGGGTGCCCCAAATCCTTGTCCTCCCCACCAATTCGTTACTTTGTCAGTGTCTTCAGCTGTTAGGTGCGTTTCCTGCAGCAGGGCAACGGAGACGTGTTTCCTATTCAAGTATGATTTGATCCTATTCCTTCGCGCAAAGGAGCCCATCATGTTGTTCTTTCTCGACCAGCTTCTCCAGCGTCCTTTGTTTCCGCTTGTGTGTTGTGGAAAAGACTAATGAACTTTTAAAACAATAACTTGGTAAACTCAACCAACTTCGCCCAGCAGTCACGCCGTGTGGGCGGTCCTCGGGTGCCCCTGCCATCTCTTGCCTTTTTCCAAGCCTTCCTTGGCGGGTTGCGATGCGATGGCAACAAGCCTGCATCAGTCTTTTTGTGGGGCCATGTCATCTTGCACGGGTCTGACGGTGTAGTGTGTTTCCTGTCCTTAATGGCGAAGGTGGTCTTTTGCCGTAGGTGTGTCGCTCCTGTGGGGCTTCACTGTTTCAATGTTGTTGTCTTGTCGCTGACTCCTCGTCGTCCACCATGTTATTGTGTTCGAGCCACATATTTGCTTCTGCTGGAGATTCTAGAAAGATGGCTCGCCCCTTGTATATGACCTCGAGCCTAGAGGGGTAGAGTAGCATGTATTTCACATTCAACTGTCTCAATCTGGCTTTGATCAGGAATGAGTTTCTCGCCTTTTGGACAGTCGGGGTGTAATCTGGGTATATTGTGATTTTTGCATTGTCTCTGCAGATTACCCTTTCTTCCGAGTGCCTCAATATTACCTCCCTATCTTGGAAGTTTAGGATTCGAGCTATGATCGGGCGAGGGTATGATCCAGGTGGCGGTTTCTTCTGTAGTGCTCTATGTGCCCTCTCGATGGCAAACCCCTGAGAGAGTTTGCCAGCGCCTACCTCCTGTTGTATGAAGGTCTCCACGAAATTCGTGGGGTCGTATCCCTAACGTCCTTCCGGAACACCAAGTAGGCGAGCGTTGTTACGCCTGGATCTCCCCTCGGCGTCCTCGGCTCTCTCTTCTAGTATTTTGTTCCAACTCCTCCACCTTGGTTCAGACCTCCCTCAGTACTGCCGACATCTCATGCTGTTCCGACTCCGTAGTCGTCACTCTTTCTGCGAGGTTGTGCATATCTTGACGCATTAGTTGTATGTCTGATTTCACTTCTTCTATTTTGGTGTCAATAAACGTACGGAGTCCTGCTATTGCCTCTAGTATCTGTTCTTCCTTGGTGCTTCCCTCAGGGGCACCCTGGGTTGGTTCAGCGAGCCTGGCCTCTTGTCTTTGTTCCTTTGGACGAGCTGCCGCGAAGGATTCCATGATGCTAGTTTTGCACTTTCCCTTGGGAGGGGACATCGCCTGTCCCGAGGATCGGGGCTGAGTGGGGATTAACAAGTCGCACCAGATCTCACGTGGGTCAGTCCTGCATGTATGTGTGCTTCTGTGATTGTCACCCAGGGTGTATTTGATTTGAGGTCTTCCTGCTTTTTCAGTTGCAGTGGATTTCTCAATTAAGCGGTGTTCTCCAGGAGACATCTTGGCCAAGCCGGTTGTTGCTATTATCTGGTAGCGAACAGCGTTTGAAGTTTGTGGGGTTATACTCCTGTATGGCCGTACCCACCGAATAGTTGTTTGGGCCTTTATTCTATTGGGTCTGCCAGGTGGGCACCGAGTGCCAACTTACTGTTAGCTAGGGTTGCTTGGTCCTCTACATCCGGTGTTCACAAAGCCTGTGTGGAGCCCAAACAGTGTTTTATAGGGGTGATTGTGGAGCTTTTTAGAGGGTGAACATTGAGAGCATCTCTTTAGCCTGATGGTATGGTGAAAGCAGTCTGAGCGCAACGGGGGCCCTCTCTGTGATTCAGATCTCCAGATGGAATCAACATATATGGAACAGTCCTTAGCTTATTGAAAAAACTCTGTATTCATGAAATAAGCAGACTAAGCAAGTCCCTCCGGGGCGGAAGGCAGGAGTACAGGCTTCAGTAGTTTGGCTCCCCAGTCCCGTTGTATATGTTGCGCTCTGCCCGTTGGTCCCCACACCGTAGTTATTCTTCAGGGCCCGTATCACAACCCAGCCATTGTGCTGCGGTGGTGTTCGAACAACGGGCTGCCTTTGCGCGTGTTGCGGGAGGCGTCTCTCGTCCCCGGCAAAGATTCTTCAGGATCTGTGCCCTTGCTGAATGCCCTTCTTTTTCCAAGGTATTATGCGGGTGGAGGGGGGACAGGTTCGATGTGGGGCAGGGCCGGTTGCACTTCCTCCCAGCTTAGAGTGCTTCGGCTTGCCACCAGGGAGTCGTGCTGCTCATTTCCCGGGCTCACTGCACACCGATGGTCGTGCGCGACGGGCCCGGCTGCCTGCTCCTGGCGCAGGCTCAGTACCCCTCTGGTCTGTCTGGTGCTCAGCGGCTGCTTGGCCGGCCATACCCAGGTGTTTTGCAGAGGTGCCTCGGACGGGTGCAGCCGCTCGTCACCTCCGCCTCATCTCCCTTCCGCCTTTACTCACCTTGCGCGGTTCGGTGTCACCCTGGTGGCAGTCTTACGTTCTTCTGCTGCAACCGCGCTGGGCCTGCGTTTTTGGCTGCCACTCGGTTCGGCTTCCGGATGACACTTTCAAGCTACGTGCATCGAGGTTCTTGGATCTTCGGTGCCGTCTGCCATTTTAGAGGTCTGACGGGCGCAACTTCGATAGCCTGCTGAGGGGGTCTGGAGGCAGTGTTTCGTTCATTCTTGGTGTCGGGATCACAGGATCGGTTCTCCCACAGGAATGTTTGTTTATTTCTTCATTTATTGCAATTTCGCCGTTGGTTACAAGGATCAGTTAAGGATCAGGACGGGAGCACGGTCACCACACGTCCTCACATTGTGTGCTCAGGCCACACCCCCTTCACTTCTACTTTTGTATCCATCTTTTCTGCATCCTCTGTATTCACTTTCACTTCATCTTCTGAGTCCACCTTTACTTCATCTTCTGGGTCCACACATGAAGATCTAAAGAAATGTCTCTTTGGGGTCCACATTTGTATGACTCCCTTCAAGCGTCCTGCTGTTTTCACAAGTTTGTCCTTATTCCATGTCATAAGTTGACATTGGGGGTCATTCCGACCCTAGCGGCAGGGGGTTAACTTCACCGGTAAGGATGCCCGTGCCGTTAACCCCCTACCGCACTATTACGAGGTCCCTTAGCGGGTCCCACAAGAGCCGGCTGGTTTTACCAGCCAGCCTTAGCGGGACCTGTTAAGGGAACATGAAGCTAATAACAGGCCCGCAATTTGCGGACCCGGTATTAGCTCCTTCCCCATTCCCATTGAGCCCTATAGGGGCTCAATGGGAATGGGGAATGGTTCTCGAAATGGGGATTTACCGGGTCCGCATAGGTCAGAATGTCCCAGTAAGTCCCCGTTCCGACACCACGGACCCGGACCCCAGTTTGGAGGCAGCCATGGTGCTAATAGCCTCCAAACTCGGAATGACCCCCATTGTCCATTTGGACTGCAATAGATCCATCTTCCCACATAGTTTCTGTGTTTCCTTGGATACCAAAACTTGGTTCCGTCCAGTGCATGGATGCTAGATTTCACAAAATTTCTTATTTCTTCATCAGTCAGGTCTTTGGGCTTCCATCCCGGTTCAATATCAATCATGATCTTCATCCCTATGGCCTTTTTCACAGTTTTTTGGCACTGAGAGATTATTATCTTGATAACACAGAATAAGAGCAATAACATCACTAGTAGGGCTCCTAGGAACTTGAATGCAAATAGTGATCCAAACCAGCTGTCGTCGTCAACTTCATCAGCTTCATCGATCATCTGATTCTGTAATTTCATCAGCATACATATGGCCTCTGTTAAAGTTCCATTTTCTTCGTCGTGGGATGGTATAAATGTGCAACATGATTCTCCAATTTTTGCACAAACTCCTCCATCCATAGCTGTGATCATGTCAAGAACATACTTGTTCTGTAGAGGCATTAGTCGAATTGCCCTCAGTTCTTCTCTGATCGCATTAAATCCTTTTATGGTCATGTTGATGGTCTGCAGTAACTCCCATCTGATTATCTGCAACCATTTAGTATTTGCTCCAACCTGAATTCTCGGCATGAAAATTGTCGTGAACATGGAAGAAGTCTGACTGAACAGTCTATGTTCATATGGGATAGCATCAAAAGCTTCTATGGATTTGGTAGAAAAGTAATTCTCTCACTTCATTTGGCCTATCTGTTCCACAGATCTCCTTTTCCTCAGGTGAGCATCTGCTTTTGGGAAACTGTCAATATTCAAATCACTTTTTCGGATCACCAGTGCTGGAACATGGACATTCACTATTGTACATATACCTCCCCAGTTTCTCGGCAGCCTGATATCTGCTTTGGATCCACACGACCAATACTGACATTGACCACTGCAGTACCGTGTACCATTCCTGGAGCGTCAAAGACTCGGCCACATTTCTGATTCCCTCCCATCTTTCTTGTACCATTATTCCAGAAGCAGAATTTAGGATTCTCCAATCTGTAAGGGTCCTCCTCTGTCTTCGACCCATGCCAATAGTTTAGAAAGTTTTGGCCATAATGGCTTGCATTCATTTCGCACTATGTTGATAGTGGGCTTGTAGTTTCAGAAGACCATCCATGCTCTGCAGATCACTACTCCTTTTTTACCATCCGTCGGGTAAAAGCAATGTTCCCCAAATTTGCATTTGGCCTCTGTTCTTCCACTTTCGAGCTTCTACTGGCGTCTTCATTTGAACGTTCACTTTGTGATATGCTTCTCTTCTGATATCTGCTCCTTTAACTCCAGGCTTCTCATATCTGATCACAGTGTGTTTTGTTTTTCCACTGTTTCTTGCTTTATGTCTTGGACATAATGGTCTTCGTTTGGATCAGTTGCTTCAGTTGCCCATTTCAGTGAGGCATCACTTCCCATGAACTGGCCTCTGGTCATGCACATTGCTACGTGTGATAGACAGTGTGCTGTCTGGACATCAATTTCTACAGCTATGAAGATCTTTGACTTCCCCATGCTGTAAGGTAGGAGTGCACAAACAAAGCATTCCCCCTCTGAGTTTCATCATCCAACTTCTTTCATGTGTTGGTACCATCTGTTATTTCCCAAGTGTGCTGTGCTGTCCAGGTAGTCGTTTGGTTCATTGTCATCTCCTTGTATGCTTCTTTTTATTCTCAAGGTTTTCATGTAGTTTGCTATCATCACATCCTTAATAGCATCCATGTAGCTTCTTCTCATTGGAGAATTCTCAGGTACCTCAATCCATGGTTCAGGCCTCTTCATCTGTACTAATGGAGTAGGCGAAAGTCTGGCAATGCTTTCCTTCTCCTCTTGCATCCTTTTTCTTTTGGTAATAAATGTCCATATCCTCTCTGCCATTGGTCCAGTATATGGCTGTAGTGTAGAACTTGTACTTGTCCCCTTCACTGGAACATATGTGCTTGTCAATGCTGTCTCTGTTGGTTTACTCTCCAACTCCTTTTGTCTCTTTAAAAGTTCAGCTTTTTCCATTTGTCTTTTCACTTCACTTGTAGTAGAACTTCTCATAGTATGCAGCTCAAACTTTATCCATTCTTTGGCCTGTGGTTCTGCGTTTATTGACACTAGACATGGTGCAAGTGTACTCACTGTTTGTGTGTGTGTATTTTTCATTAACCTTTTCTCATGCTTGCTCTGCTGACCCTGTCTCCGGGTTTTCAATTTGCTTTTTACTGCATGTGTGTTATGGCTAATCACATCCATTTCAAGTTCACTCACTCCTTTGTCACACCTTCTAGCAACTGGCATCACTATAAAGGGTCTGGGTGCTTTTGTGGGTGTCATGCGAACATCATTAGGTGGGTGCACTGGAATTGGAACACTTTGAGCACCAATATAAAATGCAGTTTGAATCGTCAGTGAAAGTAGAACAATGATGATTACAATGCACAGATAAATTATGCCTCTGTAGGTTAGGAGGCAGCATTTAGTTCTGGAGCAGTATGATCGCTTCTCCTCTTCACGGATGACAACATTACTGTTTAATTTGACCATCTCTATCATTTATGGAAAGAAGAATAACATTTAATACATTCTATGTAACAATATCTCTGGATTCTGCTTTTCTGTTTGTCGGTTGCAGGTACTGGAACAATTGTCCTCCTTTGTCTGGATACAGTTCTCTTCTGTATTAAAAAAATGTCAATTAAGGCAATAAGTTCAGCAAGTCCTTTTTTACTGTATTTGTTCATAATACACAAGCTCTCAATCTATTCCTCTTATATGTTTCCCTCTGGAAGACATGTCGTGTCCTTGATAGTATAAAAAAGAATGAAGTCTCTGGCAACACTTTCTCGATCTATCCCTCGGCAGGAAGTCTTACAGTCTGCTCCAGAAATTCTGATGATGATTAGAAAGTTCAACCTGCATCACAATACCATGCAGGAACATGCTCATCAGTGTAGAGTTTGCTGGGATTCTGATGAAAGTGAGGACGTCAACACCAGCAGGCCTCCCCGCAAGGTCTGGAAAGTCCTCAATTAGGCGAAAGAAGACATTGCTCGCCAATTTGCTATCTTCTGGTGACAGGGACATTGGTCTTGTCCGTGCTGCACTGTCAGCAGATTCTGTGATTTCGATGAGTTTCAAGAGCAACCTGGATTATGATTCCTCGCAGGATTATGCTCAACCGTTCTGTATTTGCCGAATCTCGAAGAAATGTCAAGATGTCAGTGTTTCTCACAACAAGATCTGAGCAGTTTTCAATTAATCGAAAGAATAGCACGCTGACAAGCCTATTCACTTCTTCTTCTGCTTGGGACATTTGTGTTTTCCTCTCTCTATTACAGAAGCACGAGGAACTGCTCAGCGATCATGGTGAGCTGCCTCCTTATTGTCTTTTCGTTTCAGGGTCTTGAAGAAATTCAATGATTCTAGTGAGCCTCTCCACTAGTGACGGGTATGACCTCAAGATTATGTCAAAATTGTTCCGAACAACTTTAGTGATGTCGCTGCTGTGGGACACCATAAGTGAGTCCAAATAATGATTCTGTTTGGAACGAGTCTGGAGACTGTATTTTCTTCCAGTTTGTGTGTCCTCGATCAAAATTTGGCATATCCTTTCTTATCAAGGCTTCAGCATGCCTCAGTCCAAAGCTCAAAGTCAACAGAATATGTTATGGCTTATACATGCAATTCTCTTCTTCACCCTGCAAGTAGGATGCACAGAGTGTCCATATTTTTATGTCCTTATCCCTTTTTTTGCTCAGAGGAAATGTCCAATTTTAAGTCACAACTTGCACAAGAGTTCCTTATCTTTGTTTTGCTGGTCATGCATCCTTCTTCCACGTCATGGATCTCGTCTGCACATGCTGTGGTTCTTCCCCATTGTCTGTAGTCTCTACGCGTTGGGGTGTGGGCAGGGGACCTTCTCGATGTATGGCTTGATGTCACCCAGAAATAGCCAAGCTCTTCTTCCTTCTAGCTTGACTGCAGAGAGAGTAACATTCTCCACTCTGAATGGACCATTGAACCTTGGCTCGTCCGACTTATTTCTCGTGTGGTTTCTCACCAGGACCGTGTCCCCAGGAAAAGCTGGTGGTGGACGTAGACCTTGAATTGGGTCTGTTGTAGTATCTCCTGTGTCCTGTGCTGCCCGCACCCTTTTTGTCATCGCTGAAGCTGTCCTGAAATTACAGTAAGACAAGATGTCATGCAATTCAAGTAATTTTGCATTTCATACCCTAAGATTTCTCCTCTTGGCTGGGAATCACATCTAGCTCTTGCTCGGGGTGTCAATAGAGTGTGCATCCTTCTGCCTGTTGCTATTTCATGCGGCGTAAGATGATGGTCAGATCCAGGCTAGTTTCTACAGTACCAATGGAAGGCAGTGTATCCATCCCTTCTTTAGAGTAAACTTCAACTTGGCTATCCTTTCTTTTAACAAGACGTTGAACTTCTCACATATTCCATTACCTTGCGGGTGATACGCCGATGAGAACTTGTGCTTTATACCAAGCAGCAAGCTGATCTGCTCAAATACTGCATTAACAAAGTGAGGACCATTATCTGACCTCATGACTTCACATACTCCCCACCTGGGAAATACCTCTCTCTTCAGAAATTTGGCTGAACAGGTAGAGTCTGGGTGTGTACATGGACCTGCTTCTATCCATCTAGAGAATGGACACACCACAACAATTAGGTACCTGTACCCATTACATACTTGAATCATATCGACATAATCGACATGCAAGTGCTGAAAAGGCCCACTAGGCCTTCGGATGACTCCTCTAATTACTCTTAGTGTATGCCCAGCCGTGAACTGTTGGCAGATTATACAGTTCACCATAAAAAATGCAATGTGCTGCGCTAAGTCTTCAGCGATCGTTGCTGCTAGATTCTCTTTTGTCATGTGTGCTGGATAATGCAACTGTTCCATTGCTATCTTCAATAGGACTATAGGCATCACTGGTTTACCAGTGCTGTCTTGTCAAACAAGCTCTCAGAGGGGTTTAAGAAGGGGTTAAAGAACACCCTCGCCGCTTCCAGAGGTTCTTTTCCTCCTGTGGTGCCTCTCCTTGGAGTTCCATTAACTGGGTTTGCCCCATGTTACTATACCCCTCAGGTTCACTTCGTGCAACAATCATTTTTTCATGATTATCAGTTATTTCCACATTCATTATGGTTTCGCCCTTGGTCACCATACGCTTGGCCTCCGTGTCTGCTGCTTGATTTCTTTGTGAGATAATATATGCCCCCTTCGTGTGGGCAGCACATTTCACGACCGCTGTGCCCACTGGGAGCTGTAGTGCCTTAATGAGCCTATCCAAAAGTGCTGCATGCTGCACTGGTGTGCCATCAGCTTGGGGGTAGCCCCTCCTTTACCAGCACGCTAAGCCTGCATGCACTGCTGATGTCACATAGGCGGAGTCACTGTACACTGTCACTACCTGGTCTGCGTGATTCTCGAGTGTGAGTATCAATGCCAATAATTCTGCAGCTTGTGGGGAATAATGAGATGGTAATCGTGCACTAATGAGTACTCGAAATTCTCCATTTGCCGTGTGCTTCATCACAGTGGCGCCTGTATATCTTTGCCCATCATTTTAATCGATTCTCAAAGAACTGTCAACAAAGACAATTTCTCCTTCTGCCAATGCATTCTCTTTCACTCTGGGATCTCATCATAGAATTCCTCATAATTTGCGCAGTCATGGATCGGCTCTCCTTCAGTGACTGGCTCTGCTATGAACATAGCTGTGTTCACTATTTTGCATCAAACTATCTTAATGAATGGATTCAATACAATCACTTCATAAGCAGAAGCTCTCTGAGATGTCAATGTGCCCTTTGGTTTCTCGAGAATGGCAAATAGTGTGTACTCGACGAACAACGTCATGGAGCATCCCATCACAATGGTTGTAGCCTTCTCTATGGTGAGCGCTGTGGAAGCTGAACTTTGTTTGCAAGGGAAATTACCTCTCATCAATGGGTCCAAATTCCCACTGTAGTATGCCATGGGGTTGTACCCCAATGTGGTTCTCTGTGTGAGTACTGCCATAATAACGCTGTCATTTGTGTGTGAAAACAGGTAGAATTCTTCTGCATAATTTGCAATTCCTAGAACTGGTGCCGTGCAAATGGCTCTTTTGAGTTCAGTGAAACCTTCTTCCATTCAATTCTTTTCTTTCATCACCTGTGCCTTCTTCAAGGTTTGTAACAAGGGCTCAGTGTATGAGCTGTAGTCAAATACCCATGCCCTGACTTATTTGCAAAGTCCTAGAAAACTCTGCATCTGCTTTATTGTGTGTGGCTTGGCTGTGTTCAATATGGCCTCAGCCCTTTCAGGGGTAACCCTTTTCCCCTCATGCGAGATCAGCTGGCCTATGTACAGCACTTCTTTCTGACAGTATTGTAACTTTTCCTTGTCAACTTTATATCCTTTCTCAGCCAATATAGTCAATAGATCCTCTGTCGTGATGCAAACTAAGATATCATCCACATATTGCAAGACAACACTCTCTAATGCAACATTAATTCTGCAGGACTCTGTTAAAAATTGAAGGAGACTCACAGTACCCCTGGGGTAACCTCGTGCTTTTCAGACACATCTGTCTGAATGTAAATGACATCAAATCTTGTGAGTCTTTGTGCAATGGGATTGAGAAAAATGCATTTTTTATGTCAATCACGTGTATGTATATTACATAGGATTGTGGACGGGTTAGGTACTAGAGGGAACTCGGCCTCTACAATATCATTTATCAGGCATGAATCTTGAATTAGTCTCCAAGACCCTCCCTTTGATTTTTTGATAGGGTACACTGCGCTGTTGCATGACGACTCTGATGTCACTAAAATGCCCTGTTCCATTATAGCAGAAATTGTCTTGAAAATCCCTTCATCTGCTTCCCTAGACATGGGATATTGTCGTGCTTTTGGCAAAATTGCTCCTGGTTACAATTTAATCCTCACTTCTCCGACTCATTTCAATAAGCCTACATCATAGTGGCCTGTGGTCCACACTGAGACAGGCACCGGGGCCATGTCGTCATCAAAATATTCAGGACGGTTCTGTGCCAGCATCATTCTCTGGGGCACCTCTCTTTTCATCATCCTCACCCCAGAAAATGAGATTTACTTCAACAGTTGTTCCCTAAACATCTGTTTGATCTTCAAACAGATTGTCATCAGTGACGTCAGTCAATCTGTACCCTTCCTCAATGGCCATTACTGTGCACCATTGTCTGCCTTCATCATTGCAACGATTGATCAGTGCCATTTTCCCTCGCACTATGGCTGTGTGTATTGCCAAGGGAAATACTTGTCCCTTTTCCTCGTGCATAGGTATTCTTGGCCTAAATATTAATTCATCTGGGGTTCTCATGGTTTTGTCTGCGAGGCCTAGTAGCATTGCCATTAGTATGCGTATCCCATACGCGAATATTTCGGGTTCCAATGGAACAGCCCTCATAGCTGTTTGTCCCACGTATGCTCTAATCAAAAGGCACTCCTTTTCGTCCCTCATCATTTTTCTATCCACTGCAGGGGTGATATTCCTGCATCGCCGTCTACCTGGTAATGTCCTTAGTCGGCTCACATAGGGTGGTGAAGACACCCCGCTCTGACCGTAAGATACTCCTTTGTGTTGGTCTGATTGTGTGGCTGACTCTAATACCTTAGGTGCAGACTCGCTATAATCTGACCATCTTATACCTTTCCCTCCGGAGAAGCATTTTTCACGTCTCCTCTCTTCTTCCTTTTCTCCATATTCCTTTCTCTCTGCATCTGATATTGGCCTTCATTATAACCCAGGCGTTAAGGGGTTAACGGCGCCGTAAAAGGTGGCGGCGCCGTTAAACCCTTAACACCTGATTACGAGGTCCCTTTGCGGGTTGGAGACTTTAACGGCTGCTTTTTGCAGGCGTTAAAAACCAACCTGCAAAGGGACCTTGGTGCTAAGTACGGTGCCGCAATTTGCGGCACCGTACTTAGCGCCTTCCCCATTCCCATTGAGCCCTATGGGGCAAAAATGGGAATGGGGAAGGGCCATGGCGGCATGGGGAATTACCGCCCCGCCAACCTCGGAATGGGGCGGTAATTCCCCATTCCGCCATGGCGGAGTCGGTAAGTTAACGGCATGGACCATGGTGCTAGTAGCACCATGGTCCAACGCCAGGGTCGTAATGAGGGCCATTGTCTGTGCCCAACTTGTGTAACTCCTCTCATCTTCCTCATTCCTATCTAGTGTCAACCTTTCTAGGGACAGCTCTCTATTTCTACTACTTCGGGAGGCGTCCTCGGTGTCATACAACTCAGTGCTCTCAAGACGCTCATCCTCGTCTCTCCCTTGGGGTACTTGTTCTAGCTCCATTTCATCATATATTCTAACGATCGTCTCTACGATGCTTCTGATGTTGAAGTCATCTTCGATATTTGCCCTAGACGTGCCTGGTATTGAATCGTACTCAGGAAATAATTCTTCTATGTCTTCCCAATCTCCTACTGGATCAGGTTTTTTAACCTCTCTTTCCAATATTCAAGATCACGTGTTGTCTGTCTTCGCTTACGTTCTATGTCGTCATTGAATTCTCTGCACTTCCTTGCTTCCTCTCTGATCCTATCTTCTTTGCATCTCTATGTTCATTTGCCCTTTGTATTTCCTCATCCCTTTGTCTTTTTATTCTCTTTTCCCATATCTTTTGTGCTTATTCTTCTATTCTTCGTTGTTCCTACCTGTCCTGATCATTAGTTGTTCTTGGCTTATGATCGCGTTTCCTTTCTTGCTCTTCGTGATACAGCTGTTCTTGTCTCTGTCTATCTTTTTTCCTGGTCCTTTCGTCTCTCAATCCTTTTTCCTTTTCCTTCTCTTTTCTTTGTGAGTCGTCTGGCTCTCCCTTTTGTCTCACATCCTCAATGCCTTTACCATCGAGTTTCAAGAGAATCTGACCTCCCATCCTTTTGTTCTGTGTGAATGCCATCTCCTCAGTTCTGTCCTCATCACCTTTCCATCTTTCTCCATCTCTATTCGTATCTGGAGATGTACTTTCTTGAGCTTGATCTCCTTTTTCTTTCTCACGCCTCTCCTTGTCCCTCTGGACTTTGGAGGTGATATCTCTATCTTTGGGCCTCATTCCGAGATTGGAGGTAGTCATGGTGCTATTTGCGCCATGACTGCCTCCAATAACGGTACCGGCACCGGTCTCGTTCAATGGGGACTTACCGGTGTAGTCTGACCTTTGCGGGACAGGTAAGTCCCCATTGAAAAACCCATTCCCCATTCCCATTGAGCCCCTATAGGGCTCAATGGGAATGGGGAAGTAGCTAATAACAGTACCTCAATTTGCGGTACCGTTATTAGCTCTGAAGTCCCTTAGCGAGTCCCGTCCATAACGCCTGGTAAACCAGGCGTTGAAGGAGGGACCCGATAAGGGAATTCGTAGTAGGGCGGTAAGGGATTACCGGCACTGGTCTCCTTAACGGTGCCCGGTATCCCTTACTGCCCTACTCGTAATGAGGCCCTTAGTCTTTGTCTGGGTTTTCGTCACTGCTTTGCGTATGTGACTCATATGCTGGGTTGCTATATCCCGTGGTTGCTTAAAGTTCTCTCAATGGGTAAAATCTTTCGTTTTTACTGGCTTTGCTTTTTTTTCAGACAGGGTGGGTGGCGCCGAATGCATTTTACCCCCTTCTGTGCATATGTGAAGTATCCAATCTAACGGCGGCTCCTCCTACTTATCCTCTTGGTACATCTTCCAAAGCTCTAAACTAGCTAGGCGTTTATCTAACTTTTTCCCAGTATATGTGGCGTGAAAATATGTCGTCATGTGTTGCAGGACTGCTTTAGATAGCGATCCACCCTGAGGCCATGGCATAAACATTTTTTAGGCGGGTCCTTTGACCCATTCTGCACTGTACTTTTTCAGCTTAGGTGCATGTTTCGGCAACTGTTTGCACAAGTGTATTAACGGTGTAATATCTTCCATACTTAAAATGATTTATCTTCTCCTCACACAACACTTTGTTCCGTTTTACGTTACTTAAACAAAATCAACAATATGAGTGAGCACCAATCGTCGCAAGCTCCAATCCCATTTTTCACAAAGAATTCTCTTTATCTTTTCAAGCAACAACCGTCGATTCATGTCATACAACAGCCTAGTTATACAATTGCGTAATTTTCATGCTCTTTCCCCCCACATTTTTAAATTTTTATGACGTCAGAGAGAAAAGAAAAAAAAACATAAGACAGACGTGACAGACTAGACACACTCCAGCCGGCTACACAGATCTCCTGCCCATAAGATTTACCCCGACATGGAGTGTAAGCCCATTCCTTTCAAAAATGTATTTAACCATTTTGGTCTCCTATTGTGCCCTATTTTATTCAGGACTTTGAATGCAGGCTTCTTCTAACCGCTATATTAAAGCGTAGGTATTTGGGCACATCCTCTCTCTGCTCAGGTATCCTCCAGGTACCCTCTCTCTTGCTCAGGTAGCATCCTGGTATCCTATTTCTAGCTCTATTACCCTCAAGTCAATATTCCTTTCCCCTTATAACAGTCCACTCTTACTCTAACATTATTTTTGTCCCACCTCCCTCTGTTACCTTTCCTTGCTTGTTCTAAGGCATGCAATTTTTTGCCAAAGCATTTAGTGTTTATCACTCACCGTTCGCATGTTTTTCCTCTCTGGATCCTCGGGATCACTGCCTTTGTTACCGCCTCTCCTTGCTTTTCTTCCGGTCAGCTGCTCGTAGAAGTGGGAAGGGGTTAGTGGGGGAAAGCACAGGTTCCTTCAGGCCTCAACCTGCAGGTTTGACACTTTTTAATCTAGCCACTATCCACGGGGACCCTCTAGGTTTTACTCAGCCGGAATGGCAAAGGACTTGTGATATTGCCGGGGACCTAGAGTTACTTATGTCGAGGGTCAATGGGTGTCTTATCTGATCGATAATCAATAACCAACCATCCTCTGCTACCAAGTTTGCACTGGGACCATAACTGGCCCATAAAGCTGGGGGTTGCCCAAAAGCACATTAAAATGAGTAGAAGCACCCGTGAGATGAATGGGGATGCAGAATAACACTCTAGCATCAGATCAATAATGACAAATCAATAGTTTGGCAAAGGGAGTTGGTTTAAAGACAAGTACAAAAAACGGGGAGTTCATGAACATCAGCAATCGCTCGATCTTTCTTCTTGCTTCAACAACTCCAACAAACTTCATAAAAAACACAACTTTTATACTAAAAACTTGTCTTTACTGATGTGTAACACTTAAAATGTTGCATGCAATTCTATTGGTTATAGGAAGGTAACTTTAATATAGGTACTATAGTTGTGTATGGTATATGTACAGTGTCAGGTGTGGCATCTAAGCCCTTCCATCAAAATGGCTACTGTAGACGTCACTAAAAATATGATGTCTCATTGGTTCTACTAATTATAGGACCATAGATTACTTGGTCCACTATGATTGGGTTGCCATCAATAGCTGTCCTGGTGCAGGGAGCTTGTCTGCTCCCCCAGTCTCCCTCCAATTACTGCAACAATCACTCATCACTTCAGTGGTCATGTGTCAATTATTTCTATGTATTTTGGCCTCAAGACTGCTTCTTGGTCTGGAAAAGTGGAGGCGTCTGGGAATGGCACAACTCCATGCGTAGGTGTGAAAGTTTCATCCCTTCTGCTTACTTGTCACATGATTCCAACACCATGAAATCATCTTATTCTCCATTCAATTTATGTATTTGATTTAATTTTGCCAGCCATCTGACTCCTGTGGCTTAGCTTGACCTTTCAGAATAGGATACTCTGTTCTTCTCTTCATTAATTGTATCCACTGTTGGGCTATTTCAGCTGGTACGCCCTTGGCTTCTTGCCATGACTTGCCTTCGTCTGAGTTTCTCTCTATCCTTAATTCTCGATTTTCCTGTTGCGGAGCTGTCTTCGTGAGACCTTAAGTAACCTTTGGTCGGTTCTGCTCTTGTGCATAGTAGAAGTATGCTTGTATATAGTGCTCCTTTAGAGCTAGATATGTATATGAGTGACGCTTGCTGTACTCTATTTTACTACTAAGCTTTAGCAAGCCTTGTGATTTTCTGTGCTTTCTTGCTGTTCCATGCATATGTAGACGTGTAAGCTGGCTGAATATCTTCATCACGCTCATGGCATACGCTTCTAACATTTGACATTGTTATTTCTCTTTAAACTCAGGATGTCACTCATCCATGGTGTTTCGTCTCTTTTCATTATTCATAGGTGGTCATATCTTCTATATATGAGTCAGTCCGGGTTCTTGTGACGTCACCATTCATCTTCTTTTAAGACTTTCTTAGCTTCTTCAGGCATTGTGTTTTGACAATCGTCATTCTGTCTCACTTGTAGATATGGTTTTCTCAATGGATACCTTACTGTCCAGGGTTTCTTATGTGCATGTCTGATAGGTACTGGGCAGAGCCCCACTGCGGCTCTCTGCTGTTTTTTTTTCTCATCATATGTCACATATTGCGATGTGAACGTTCCTGGTACTTCAAATTGAGCGGTAGGGGTGCAAATCGTGCTTGGCACCTCCTCTACACAGTAGTTCTAGACTAGTGTAAACAGAGAGCAGATGTAGAGGTCTAGGGTCCATTAAAGCCTCAGATGGCCCTAAAGTGCTGGAAATTGCACCGATTTTTTATTAAGGAGAAGAGAGCGTCAGGTATTGCTGCACAAACTGACAGTAGAGAGAAGGTCTAGGTGTATTGATTTAACCACCAAACCCTCTGTATCTGTGCCAAAAGTGGAAGTATGTGTCTCTGAGCAATGGGATGCATTCATAGAAAATATTGAGACAGGTGTGGAAGGGGGTTCCCAGCTGGGCAAAAAATCTGAGCATGTTGAGAGGAGTTGTACAAATAGGGACACA
The DNA here is from genome assembly GCF_040938575.1 of Ambystoma mexicanum. NCBI lineage: Eukaryota > Metazoa > Chordata > Amphibia > Caudata > Ambystomatidae > Ambystoma > Ambystoma mexicanum. Next base: position 1,291,522,893 of record NC_090937.1, read on the forward strand.
CTTCTGAATTTTATTGAAATAACAGATAATTCAAGGGGTGACATCAAAACTGAGACAAAAGAACTCATATTTGCTAGACCAAGAATATGGCTCAAGGGGAAGACTAAATTGAAAGAAAACTACTTTAAATAGATCAGCAAAAATGAAGATGACGAGAAATTCCAGAACTGTATCTCTTCATTTCATATGATATAGATTATATCCACTTTCCATATAATGGTAGTACAAATATCATTGGAGTAGACCTGAAATCTTGTATAGGAATGTCTGCCCGAATTGATGCAAAGAGGATTTAAGTAAACTGGGCTATTGGTTATCTACTTCTAAACCATTATTGAAAATTAACGAAAAGGTTGTCATTGTAAATGAAAACAGGGAGGGTCAACTTCCTGTTGATTCCAGAAATAGTCGGCGGGTGGGACAAATCAGGCAATGTGTGGGGATATGTTTGGAAATACGCAGTCTGCAGGAAACTTAAATATACAAATTAATATGTGGGCCACCCTCCCAGAAATCTTTGTGCAGGTTCTTCAGAAGGTGATGGAAAGTAATCCAGCACTTTAGCACAGAATGAGTTTGATTTGTTAAGCTGAAACACACAGGGATTTAGAAGTTTCTAACCTGTTCTGAGATCTTTACTAAAATTGTCTGGATATTGTTCCAGGAACCTTGGCTATTACAAACTATAGCAATTTTTTTTTTGAGCAGTATGCAACTAGGTCAAATGGTGGAAGAATGTCTGGAGGCCTATTAATTATCGTATGTAATGGGACTGTGTTTATGGTGGAAGTGTTACATGATCAATTTCCTGGTATATTGTATCTAAAATGTACTTTTCAAATATGTAGAACCTTAATTGACATCTATTGGGACCCCGCAAATTGCGGGTTGCAAACGTTTTGGATGCATCTAACTATAGTGCTAACAGGGACAATGTTAATGGAAACAGGGATGGGACTAATCCTGGCAGGAGATCTGAATCGCTACTCTGCTTTTGTTGCAAATCCTAAAGTGATAAGCTGAAGGTCAAGAGAGATGGGTAATATGTGGAGGTCTTATTTAAAGGAATTTGACCTCTTGCTTGGTAATGGAAATATTCCAGGACATCTTCATTTGGCTCCAACTTGGGTGAATGGAACAACCAACTCAGTAATAGACTATATAGTAATGTCCAGAGACATTTAATCACTGTTTCCAATTGGAGGTTCTGGCAGCAGCTGAGAGCAATCGTAAAAAAAGTTACCATCACAATCAACTTTGGTGACAGGAAGCCCAGAGCTATGTTTAAACAGGATATGATCGTAAACGATAATGGGATCGGTATTGCCCTGTTTCGAGCACATGGAACTAAGTTGAATAGTACATTGACTAAGTCTATCTTGATCATGAGGGAGGAACTTTTACTGGAAAAAGGTACAACACAACATTTTCAGCAATTTATTTGGGACTTGGAATATACAGACCAAAGCATAGAACCTTATTTGGAACAACTAACAGTATTTCTAGGGAAGTGAACATCAATTGTTACTTTTAAATTACTTTCTGCAATACCAGGGTAGTAGACCCTGTCACATGTACCGTGACACTAAGCAAGAAATTCCCTAGTAAACAAACTGCAAAATATACTTTTCTGAATAGTGCTACACTTATTCTAGGAATAGTAAACACCTATAACTCTGATTTAGGATAACACAGATATTCTAGGGGAGTTAGCCCTTGGTGTGTTATATACAATTGTATTGTGTTCATGAATTATGTTTGTAAAAATGTATATTGACTAAATACAATAATACCAAATTAATATACAATTACATTTATTTTTCAGCTCAGTGGAACATAAGATCAGAAAGATCTTATTACACTATTTGTGTATCGCTCAAGGCAGACCAAGGTTAGCTAGACTTAAGAACACTTTTCAAGAACGGCACACAGCTATTTCATGCCCGTAGAACCTAATGTTGTAATATACTATTAGAGTTTGCTTTTCAGATCAGTTCAACAGAGATTAAGTCAAGCAATAACTCTTTAACTGGTTTTAGGATGACACACAGCTAGCACAGGGTAAGTGAAACCTATCCATTTTTCAAAAGGAGCTATCAGCAACTTAGAGGTAAGTATAACCTAAGTCAGACTTATTCTGGACAGGCTATCAGCAAGTCAGGGGAATCAAGACCCAATTGGGGACACTCATATATTTATATCCTAACAGGAATAGTACAGTGGAACCAACAGCATTATTTTTGGGAATTAGGGGACCCAATTCACAGGTGCGTAAATTAACCTTTTATCTACTTTCTAGAATGGTGAAACAGTTTCTAAGGAAAGTAATACTTTAAGAATGGTTATTTAAGAAGGCACACAGCCTATTCAGAGTAAGTAGACCCTATATATAATTTTCAGAATGGCAACACATATCTAAGGTAAGTAATAACTTTTTGTAACTATTCACTCTGAGAGTTAAAGTTAGCAACTAACTCTTTTACAAGTTAGTACACTTTTCAACCCTTGTTCTACTTTTCAAGGCAGACCCTTTAAATTATGTAGCCCGCCCCAATTCTAGTACACGAGTTCTCTTCGAGGGAGAACAGGTACCCTATTGGTCTAGGAGCCAGCAGAAGGCAGGGTGAGATAGGGCTCAGTTGCAGGCAAAGTCAATATTCCTGAGGAAGACTGGGCAAGCAAGTAAGTTGTAAACTTTGAAAGATAGTTAGGGTCCAGGGACATCAGAGAAGACATCCTATGAGGAGTCCAGCAGTGGGCCTGGGTGAACTGGACGAGAGACCACTCAATCACAGTAGCACCCCAAGGATACACAGGAATAACAAGAGACTGAAGCTAAGTAAATACCCCAGCAAACACAGTACCTCAGAACAGAAGAAGTGTTGCAGCAGGAAGACTGGTCAATGGATTCCTTTGTCTAGAACATGGAAGACAGTACTTTGGAAGGACGTATGCAGCTGGGATCATGGATGAAGGCTCCAGGCAAGACTTTCCTCATGGCTGGATGCAGTTCTGTGGATTTGGCACCTTTTTCAGGAGCACAGAAAAAGACAGAATATTGCTGGTCAGATTATCATAGTTTGCAAGGTCCAGCACTCTGATGAGTGGATGTTTTGGACTCAATTCAAGTCCCTCAAAGTACAGCAGGATGGCCAAAGAGTTTCATCAAGATTTGGAATTCAGAACACTGTGCACCCCACAATGGCTTGAGTTCCCATGGTATTGGGGTTTTGCAGCCCTGCAAGATTACAGCACAACGTGACATGGTTCAAAATGAGTCTAGTGGGTCTAAATAGGCTCTGGGTTGGGGTCATCGTTTTTGGAGTTGCTGTGTTGATTGGAAGGAAGAGTAACAGCTGGCTCCAGATAGACAGCAGGCTCCCTGGTCACTGGAAATAATCTCAGCCGCGTTTTCTTCATCATCCTTTGCAGATTCAGTTCCAGTGGTTGACTTTTCAGCAGCTTCCAGGTCCATAATTTTTATCAGGAACTACATCACAACCTCTGCATTCTCTCCCTACATTTTAGAGAAAGGCTCAGTCTGGATGTCCAATAAGGACAGCCAGCCCCCATTCGGAGTTGTTCTCTTGCAAGCAAGATGGAAGACCATGGGCTGTGGATCTATGGACTCCTCCCTCACTTCCACTCTGGAGCCTAGGAGGGGAATCCACAACATTCCCACCAAAGATAAAACAGCCACGGAAGTCATTCCCATCTAAAGTGGCAGGGGAAGACCTTCAGAAACAGCAAGCATACAAGAAATGGAAAAATAAGGAGCCCACCATTTTAGAAAAACTGTGGCAATTCTGTGCATTACCGCGGCTGAATTAACAGCCTGTCAGTAATAAAGACTAAACATCATAAAGTTAAAACCACTATCACCAGCCATTCCTGTCAAACTTGCAATTGTAACACAATGTTACCAGGTAAGTGAGAAAGGGGATACATTTTATCCCCCCAGAACTCCACCTAAGGTAGGGTGTGCTGACTCACAATATAAAATGTAAAGGGGTATGAAACTATAACTTCAACCATACACTATGCAGAGACATAAAAAGGTCACCCAGAAAAAAAAGTATAAAGGACTAGATGAGCAGGCACAAGATTCCCCTTCACCTAGGGACAAGGTAAAATAGTTACCTAGTCAAAGCAAAAGATCCCGGGGTTGACAAACGCCAGGAAAATGTATCATTGATATGAAAATCTTACCGAACAGTGTGTTATAGATTTTTGACTGTTTCTTACTAATAATTTTATGCAACAAATCCATTTCAATCTCAGAATAACAGGCTCTCCAGCACGGACGCTAACATATGTAAATCACTGGTGCATGCCACGTCTGTGAGAAAGCTATGCACATTCACCTAATTTACATAATTACACAGCTGATAGATCTTTTCACCCTAAACATTCTTTTAAAATGTAACTGTCTACGACCACCGGAAGTCACAAGCAATAATATAATTCCAAATGTAATGTTGGTACAGGCATTTTTTTTATTATTTTCAAAATATTACATGGCATCTCCAGTTTGTGGTGTCAGGTCCTTTTGGAGCTCAGGGCAGTGGCATTTATAACCCCTGAGAAGGCTGGTTGCTATAGTGCAAGACCCTTTGTAATCCAGGCAGTTAGTTGTTTGTTGACCTCCGTCCTTAGGTGACTACAACCACTTTCGACCACTTCAGTCAGAATCCCAGTCTTAGAAGGTGTGAGGTGTTTCCTTCTGCAGAGGCCTGGCTGATTAAAGATTAGATTATTTGAGGGGGGACTACTGCAGAGAGACTATTGTATATTTAGGGAGTTTTGCATAGACCATGTGGCAGACGGAAGTTGTAAATGGGGAGCCTTTGCTTTTATTACCTGGGCATGTCTCTGTGAACTAGAATCCAAGGAAAGTCAACGTTTTATGATGAGATTGTAAGGCCTATGTTCAGATGTTTTTCTTGGGAAAGCAAGCCATCCCCCTTCCTGTAGCTTGTTGGGTCCATGCTTGATTTCGTTCTGGATGGTTTCATTCAATTGCAGCCTTTAAAGTCATACTATTCGTCTCATGTTGCAATTGTGACTTAAAAGAGAAAAACATTATAACTTTTCTTTGCAATGAAAGACCTGTCCAGGACGTATATGGTTGATATATCTGTAGATTTCTTTCTACAAGCTGATTCATTCATGTAAAGGAAAATATACACAATGCAATGCCCAATTCTGTTTTTCCTCTCCTATCAATTGCTGTATTTGGGCAAACCTCAAATTAACAGAAGATTGCTGGATTTCCCCATGTGACTGACAAGCTTTGTTTTTGTGCTTTTTCTTTTATTATGCACATATATTCTGATTGTAAGTGGGTTGCTAACATTGCACATTTCCCTGTGCATATCTTTTTCAAATGCTGTGCGCATCCTGCAGCTTGCACGTTAATTCTTAAATTTAACGTTTAGCTGTGCATCTTTTCTTTCTCATAAATCTCCCTACATTATGCAATCAGAAGGGAGGTGTGGTGGCGAAGTGTCTGTGAGGGAGTAGGCAAATGGCATATCGCCTCATGTCTTCCAGATATATTAAAGGGTGCATGAGTTGGATAATGGACCGACAGGCCTAGGGCTTCCAGTCAGTACTCCTTATGTAGGATAATGTCTATATTTGATGATGCGTGTAATAAAATGTCCTGATGGCTCTTGTTCCATTGTACTGCTTAATTGGGCTTTTCATTTCCTTGTAGTATGTCATGCTGGTATTTGCATGTTTTGGCACACCTATCCCATGGGATGGCACCTTCTGCTTTCCAATGGAATTGCTTTTCCTGATTGGACATACTCTGCTGGTTCTTTTCTGTGATGATGCTAACATTTGCCTTTGTGCACAGATGTCTACTGTGACTGATTGCTCTAGCATGTGATTAAAGTGAGGCTAGCTGGCAACAATCTGCCAGATTGCCTGTTCAACTTTATGATTGCCGGGTTTGTCTCCTAATTTGTGTCACTGTAATGTTACCAATGGCATTCCACTGATTGTCAACTGTACTATATTGGTGGCTGAAGAATGGGTGATCTATGTACATAGTCATGTAGGGAGAGCAACAATGGTGAATGGGCCAATGTGTGGTAGTTTATAGTGGGCGCCTTTTACAGTGTATTATTACATGAGGAAGAGTTTTGCACAGCTTCCCTTATTCCATGTCCAATTGCAGGTTTCTTTTCAGTTGTGTTGGTTCACTTAGCTTTGCACCACATTTTCGGGTGTGACCAATATACGATTTGGCCTCTGCTTGTGGGATTTTTCAGCTTGCCACAGGTGGACGCTCTCTGAGACTTTTGAATGTAAGTTCTGACATTAAGTACAGGGATATGCAGTAGCTGCCATGTCCTTTCTCACATGATGCATGGTAGAATTGACATGTTTCTAAAGCCTTGAAGTAATCATTGTGCATTTGTGATGTCCTTGTCCTGACTACATTCTGTGCAAAGTATCTAGTTGTCCACGTGACTTGGTGAGGTGTGTATGCAATGTGTCGCCTCTCTATGCTGTATAATGTAGCAATGTGCTGTATGTCGTCTGGTTGGCTTGTGGTGTATTGCAAGGTACGTTGCTGTTGATTCCCTTATGCTAATTGTGTGGTGTGCCTTTTATGCTAGAGAGTAATCATATGATAAATTACGTCAGCAGTCTATGGGCATTTCACTGGTTGTGTGAAATCCAGTGGGGCTTGACCTATGCATCCACTAACTGATGGATGTAAGTCGTATGTAGTACTGTATAGGGAAATTTCATTTGGAATCACCAGTGTAAGTTTTGCTTGTTGTCTGGGTTATCAACTTGTTGAGAGTGACTGGCATGTGTGTGAGTAGTGGTTGCTCCCTGTAGGCTGAGGTTTTTCAGCTTTAGTGAAGTAAATATGGAGACATAACTGAAGGTGGTTTGGGCGTCGATGCAGGGTGCTTGTTTGTTGTGCTTCATGACAATGGTCTGGTGGTATGGTAGGATAAACTAACAGCCAATGGCGTTGCTCTTCACAGGAGACGCTTGGCTGGGCAAGGATGCAGTTATTTGTCTGACACATTCTCTTCATGTCTATATTTGTAGTTCTTTCCCGCACATGTTGTTTTCTGTCTTGCTCCCATGGGTGTGGGAGTGCATGTGGCTATGTGGCATACTGAGGGACATACGATGACTATTCCAATGGGATTAGGTGTTGTCTATGTGTCCTTGGCATGTGGTTACATGACCATGGATATCTGAGCATTAGTGTCCCAGCATATATTAAATGTCCCTCTTACAACGGCCACTTCCCATCCTGTCATCATTGACACTCCCTTGTCAGCTGTCAAATGGCATATCCAAAACCATAGATGCTCAGGTAAAGAATCTGAGGCCCAACCACTCCCTCACTCAGACTGCACTGTCTCCATGGCCCCTCCTGTAATTGGACTGACACACAGATGATGCCTGAGGTCAGAATCTGTTCCCATGTGCATGCCCCTCTGCATTGCAATGGTAGTTAGCACACAACTAGGAAGAATGCTGTTGCCTACCAAATCTGGCCGGTACAGAAGTACCCTACCTGAGCAGTCAAGACACCTGAAGCAGGACTTCAGAATTCCAACGATCCAGTCAATGATGGTGATACTGTGTGCTGCGTTGTACCTGTGCTGATGGGTAGTCTCCTGCTTGCAACTGGGCATACATATTTGAGCATGGGAAGAGGTAGTTCTTACATATAGAGCACAGGATGTTGCTCTAGATGTCGGTGAAGAACCCCTCCCTGATTTGCATATCAGCTACACATTATTGAAGTGCGAGCTGGTGGTGGTGGTGGTATTGCATGTTGAGGGCAGAGGCCAACATGGGTGCAGTCAATAGCACCTAGAAGTCATGGGCATCTTTTCACTGTTGCATTTGCATGCTACCTGTAATCTTTCCTCCAGGGATTATGGCATGGCGATGGATTGGTGGGTGCGTTCCATCATCCCAGACACTACCTGATGTAATGTATATGACAGGCTGGGCTGTAAAATGCCAGCTGTGAAACCAGTGGTCTTCTGGAAAAAAAATATACAGAAAATACAAGGCTACCACCAGTTTTACATGTGGCCTGATGGCATTGAAATGTGCAGTGGTGAATCAGAGTTTTACCTCCCACTCCTGCAACATATACATGTTGGAATGAGAAGGAAAGTGATTCCTCACTGGTTGACATACCAAAGAGGGAGACCCTGGTGTGAAATGCTGTCTCAGTTTGTGCCTTCCACTGTGGTGGGGAAGTAGCTGCAGCTGCAGCTACATCAGCATCCTTCTGTTCATGGGAAAGGAGCTCTACAACAAACTCACAGGTGAACTTTTTGAAGAGTGATATGTGTGCTTGGGTGAGGTCAGTCCTATTAGGTGGCTCAGGAAGTATCAGCAGGTATGGGCAGTTTGACATTATGTCAGATGGCTGAGTGTATCTGTTGCAGTGTACCAGGCGAGCTTTGCTTCAGGTGTGGGTTTCAGGGGAGCATGGCGTGATGGGGTCCGGTCTGTGTTGGCATGATGACTTCCGTAGTGTGACTTGCTTCTTTAGTGCATGCTGTCAATATTGACATGGGATCGTGCCACCATTCTGCGCATGTGCAATTGTTTCTAAGGACATTTGGCCTTTATTTGGATTTCTGGTGTTTTATGTGTGATTGTAGTGTTTTTTATTTCCATTGTTAAATGATCTGTCATACCTATTTGTGTGTTTTACTGATATTTATGATGGCGTGCTTTCTGTAGTCAGTATAACACCTGCCAAGGCATATTCTGTATTTTCTCTTATGCCTTCCAATGCAAATGTGCAAGTTTTGTTTGTTAATCAGTGTGAGTTATGCAGGCTTAACTATTGGTTTATTTCTGGTATGAATCCTACTTACACCTTGTACTTTTGCTTACTGCATACTCACCACCAGAGGGCTTTTCTGTTGTGTGGTGTGTGTTGTGCTATCACAAACAAATCATACATTGCAAGGACACAATACAATTAAATAAACTTATCTTCCACTCCCATCATCCATAACACACACAAATGTTTTAAAGTGTTTTAAAAATGTTCACAAGAAATTATCTAATTAGTTCTTATATATTTCGATTTAAATTAACTGTGTTTTTCATGTTAAAAGAATGTGAGAATCACACAGTAGAGCCAATGAAGCATTCAGATATTTCCAGTCATGATGATGTAGTCAATCATTCCTGGGCACTCACAACAGAAAAACTGGAAGTGGAATATTTATTTTGTACTGTGACAGCATATATGTTACCAGGATTTATACCACACACGGTTAAAATTAGAATATAATCCAGGTGCTCTGTTGGAATGGAAAGAGAGAGGGGGGGGAGGAGTTATTTTGGTTGTGAGCTTAATGACATTCATATCCTGAGTGGAGCAATGTGTATAAAACTGGAGTATTCTGTAGTTTGGTGCATATTGTGAGGGAAATTAGATTGCCTTTTGTGTTTGGCTTTTTTGATCTGTGTATAGTGTGTCTGAGTGTAGAGGTTGAGAATATAAGAGCAGGATGGTTAGTACAAACTACAGGGTGACGCAGGGAGCAAAACCACAGAATACCATAACATCACTGGGGGAAACCATGGGCCGCAGGGGGCTAATTAATAATGGGAATCTGAGAGAACCCCATGGTGGGCAGAAATTAATATGGACACCCGACATCACTGAGGGGCTGCAAATAATAGTTAATGGGAAGTCCAGTGAACACATAGGGGCACAATAACAGTATGGGAGTAATTCATAAAAAAGCAAGCAAGGAACAGTTATTTTTATCTAAGGTGATGCACACCATGCTTTTGATGATCTGGACCCTGGTTGTTCATGTACCACTTACAATTCTATTCATGTTACATCCGCATCACAGAAAAGGGTAGCAACACAAGTGTAGATTTGTAAAGATTCTGATGTGCTAGGTGATATATTTCTGGGTTTTATATGGTGCAACTGTGACCATTTTCATGGTCATTTGGTGCACAGCACCTGCAGGAGAAGTACTTTAGTTTGGTTAGTAAGATGAGTGCAAGACGTTTTTGTTGTTGTATTGATTCATGCAGCTAATAGGAACACTGGCCATGTGTGCAGACATGCTTTAGGTGTTTTTGGCCCAAAGTTCTCTGGGACGTTGTCTTGGTGTACCGTGAGCTTGACACACATCTTACATATCTGGTTGATGTCTGTTATGTTTGTTAACATACGTTTGAGCGTTTTTGTCATGTGTGGTGGTTGGCTCAGCAGTTGGTGAGTAGGGAAATCTATGCTGAGGAAAAGTATGCAAAAAAAGAAAAGTTCCAGCTTGAAAACAAACATGTGACCTGCAATGAGTGCAAAGCATCTGAAAAATGACACGTGCAAGAAAATGTGCAAAATCAATAGCCAACCTACAATGTTTCTATTTCCAAAGTAACTGATAAAGTCAAGAACATAAGTTCTTTGAGTTACTAGAAAGTATCCAGCAAATTTGATTAAAATGGAAATAAAATGCAAAACTGGTCCAAACTGGGATGAAAAATCTAGCATTTCATAGCACAGCCAAAATCAAGAGGTCTGCTGGTATTTGTTTTTATTTCTTTACAGGGCTGTTAATCAGCTCTATACCAGGAAACATACAGAGTAAGCAAAAGTAAGTTAGGAAAGGAGTTTAATTGCCAAGAAAATGTTGTAATGCTATTCTGTAGATGCTACATGGAGAGGAAATTACTGTAAAGGCTGCATTGGTGAATAAAGGCACTTTGGTGAAATGGCATTCCTTCCCCTTAACACAGAAAAACAGCAACATATGGGTTTGACTTGCTTTTCCATTAAAGACGTGAAGAACATTGGCCTTTGAGGCAAACCATAAAATGTTATGACTGAACCTAGAGTTGGTTCTCAAGATATAGATCTTGAAAGCAAAACAAATGCTGTTCCTTTACAACTTCCATCTGTCTCAGAGTTTAGGCTAATATCCTTAAATAGACACTGAATTCATGCTGACTAGTGGTCCCCTCTGAAATAATCTGATCTTTCAATCAGTTAAGCTTCTACTGAATTTTCACCTTCGAGGACTAAGAGCTTACTGAAGAAACGATGGTCAAGGCTGCATTGGTGAATGCAGCCAATTTGTCCAAATGGTATTCTTTCCAGCCACAGAAAAACAGCAACAGAGGGTTTGTCTTGCTTTCCCATAAAGAAGTGAAGAACACTGGCCTGCGAGGCTGACCATAAAATGTTATGATTGCTCCTAGAGTTGGTTCTCAGGATATAGTCATTGGAAACACAACTAATGCTCCTCCTTTACAACTTCCATCTCTATCTGAGCTTAGCCTAATATCCTTAAATATACACTAGTTCACCCTGACCATTGGTCCCCTCTGAACTAATCTGATCTTTCAATCAGTCAGACCTCTCCTTAAGAAGAATTTGCACAGTTGAGGACTGAGAGTCTGACTGAAGTGAAATAAGTGACTCATTATTTAAGAGCAAGCAGCCTATCTTCAAAGAATTTTCACCATGACAACAGCATTCACAGGAGTCATACATGCTTCAGCTCTGAACTAACAGTATAGGTTACCAGCTGTTTTATTACTAGCCATACAGAGACTGGGGATGCCATATAATATTTTGGGGATAAGAAAAAGATGCCTTTTGTATTGGAAATTACATTGTTGCTTGTAAATATTGAATGAAAGGTCACAGAGATGGTGTTCTTTTTCAAAAAGGTTCAGAGTAAAAATCTCTATCAGATGGATGTACCACATTGTGAAATTTTGTAAATTACTCAGAGCCAGTTATTCTGAAGTGAAAATGGAAATGTTGTGTAAATGTATTACTTAGAAACACACCCTCCACATGCCATGTCCAGATAAGAATTGCACCATTTGATTTTCTTGAGCGATAGCAATCCAATTAACTGATTAGTAACAATATCACTTGTCAGCCAGAAAAATGCTATTTAAAAAAATTACAATTCCTTAATGTTTAAATCTCCAAAATGACATAACTGTACATCCTGAGATGCTGGGGAATATTTCAGAAATTTATGGGTTTCCGGAATTATTCATTTGATTGAATGGGTCTGATGGTGAGTATACAGAGAGATCCCCTGACTCCTTCAAAGTGTAAAGCACAAATACAGAAGAAAAATTCTAGGAGTCAAAAGGACACCTCACTGTGTAGAAAAAATAAGTTCATTGAAGTCCGTTCCAGGCTACATCACCAAGGAGAGTCATATTACTGGTTCTGATCCACTCAAGAATAAGGGGAAAGGTTTCCGGAATGCAGGCAGCAGAGGCAGCAGCATAAACCTGCAGCTCCTGGCCCTCTCCCTTTATTGATGATTGGAAATAATTAACTCTAAGAAGAAGATTGATACTGCTGATAATCCACTCCATAAGACGTCCAAGCCTACATCAGAGATGGGCGACTTCCCTAGTCCTCAGGATATTTAATTTTTACTTCTGAAGGTGGCCCACGACCTGGGGAAAGTGGCCCAGGATGTAGGAGATGTGAAATCATCCATGGAAGACCTGTCCCTTAAAGTCACCCAGATTGAAAGTAGAGTCTCTGTTTTGGAAACTGGCTCAGCTTCAACGTCCTCAGAGATTTTACAGGGCATACAGGAATTTAATAGAAGATTTTCAGAAAGGAAGAGATACAACTATGGAAATTGATTTGAAAATCAGAAGCAAGAATTTGAGGATTGTGGGTGTGGATGAAAGGGCTGCAGAAGACCTGGTCCAAGTGGTGATTGAGATACTAAAGTCCTCATTCAACTATGAACACATTGCTCCTGCTGATATAGACAACATCTACAGAGTAAGCAAGAAAGTGGGGCCCAAAGCTAGGCAGATCTTAGTCTCCCTCATGAACACAAGAACCAAGGAAGACATTTTAAAATTGGCAGGGACCAAAGAAGCTGCTTATTTCCAGGAAAATACGGGTTTTTGTTTACCCAGACTACCCAAAAGAAGTCGTGATGGTCAGGAAATCCTTCAAAGAGGCAAAGGACTTGGCAAGGTCCCTGGGTGTGAAGACCTTCTTGAATAGATTCAACTTGTTAACATTGATGTTTCCTGATGGGGAAAAAATACTTCTACTTCTACTCCTAACGAGGCTATGAAATGGCTGGGAGTATTAAAGAACGGTGTCCAGTCAAAATGTCGAAAACATTTGGTCGAATGACAAAAATGTCAAAAAAATTATGTCGAAAAAAAAATGTGAATGCTTTCTTTTTTTATTTACTTGTTACAAGGGTTAAAACAGAAAACAAAATTAAAAAAGGGGGTTGGGGGGGAGAACCCGCCCATTTCGAACAAAAAACAAACTAAAAAAGACATTTGAAAAAAAAAAATCGATATTCTTTTTTCGACATTTTGACTTTCGACCAAATGTTATTCGAAATAGTGACTATAAACCATTAAGAACAGTACTTCAACAATGGACCAATAGGTATGAAGCAATTTTGGCCCCTTGTTTTATTCACCATGTAGTCATTTTACATTTGACATTTTGATTGCAGTTTATATATGGATTAAAATGGCAGTGCACTAAATTTGCTGTTTAACAACATTAATTTCGAAGAATGCTCACCACTCTTCATCGTACATTGATTCGGAAAAGATAATAGAGAAAAGGACCTGGCTATGTGGCCCTATGTGCACTGGATCAGCTGACCATTGTACTGTGATCACGTCCGTTGATGTACATAGTCAGCGGATGTTTCGTTAGGAGGCTGTGTACGATGGATTGAGGGACGCTGTATGTTTTGGATTGGTGGAGTTCATTTGCGCTCTTGCTTTCTTGTACGGCCTGCATCTGCCCAAATAGTTTGGATGCTCCAATCAGATCGGCCACATTATCATCATTTACCTGCTAACAGTTCTACAGAAAATATCATGGCTGATAAGGGCAGGGTAATGTTGATATGTCAAACGTCACTCGGCGCAGTAGAAGTAATTGTGCCTTGAGTCACGCAAACCGCAGCATGGTTCAGTTGGGCAACTATCATCTTGCGCACAGTCCTACCAGTCACAGCAGAGATCGTGCAGCAGTGTATACATTTTGACAGTCATGGAAATGAGTCAAAAATAACAAAACTGTAAGAGTCATCAGCATGCACATAACAGTAATGACATAGACAATATGGTTGGCCGCAATTAAGGTTTTGGTTTACTCGTTGTCTTGGCATAGTTCTACTCACCACTCATCCGCACCTGTTCCCCTAAGAATGATCTGTATTTTGCAGCTCCAACTGGGTCGGGATGGGAAAGAGTAACCTTTGCAACTTGCTGGTTTGAAATCAACAATCATAATGGACCCTAAAATACGATTTGGAAACTATTGACAGACATATTTTGAGTTGTGGGGCAAACCGGATTATAAGTACAGTAATATTGTAATATCTCAATGTTTGAATTATTTGAATGTTTCTTAACCTAAATTAAGATATGATGGAATGGATTAAATGGGAGGGGGCAATAGGGATCTGCAATGTGGTTAGAATATGTTTTCATATGCTACTTAATGTCAGGTCTATTCATAGATTATTTAAAATGGTCAAGTGATGTGATGTTCATCAAAATGTAAAGTGACCTTACTAGCACGAGTTATGAAAATACAAGTGATGGTTATGAGCTATATATCATCAGTTAGTAGAGAGATAGTATTAAAGGACTAGAAATACTGGTCCATAAGGTCAATGTAGTAAGTAGGAAAATGATTGCGGTAACACTGGGGAGATTAGATGTATAAATGATTGGAAGAAATTTAGATTGAGGTAGAATAAAACAGATGCCGGGAAGTAAAAGGCAGAATGGCAGGGTGACGGGAGCTGGAAAAGATGTATGGGGATTTCAAATTAGAATATACACGGGTAATAATTTCAAGGCTGAAACTGTTAGTTAATTGATCACATTTGTGGGGCTAATAAAATATACTTAATTGTGGTGCCGAAATTGTATAGGGCTTATTCATTAAAATTAAAGTTAAATGTGGGATAACTAATTTACTGGGTAGTCGAGGGTCAGTATGCTGAGTGGATACTTGGGACTGGGGAGGCAATACATTGGTGCATTTTGAGATATTAATCATTAAGACATATAGAGGAGGTTGTTTAACTACGATTTGGGTTATAAAATTTGGGGAGAGGTGTCCAGGGCTGGACAGTTTGAAATGTGATATATTAGTTTATCTTTTGTGTTGCTCTTTGTGTCTTGCATCTATTTCAGAGTTTGTGGGTTAGGGTTCACATCTGAATATTATTTCAACACAATAGAGTCAGTTGATAATTTCAGGTAGAGTAAGGAATCGAAAATGGGTGATGAATTGCAATTGGTCACATGTAATGTGAAAGGTTTGAACAACATTCAAAAACGAAAAAGCATAAAGTGATGTTTGTTTCATTCAGGAGACGCACCTCAACTTGAAAGTTTGAAAAAAGGTTGGATTGGAAGAGTGTATGGTTCGTCTTTCAATACGAGATCATAATCAAAGTCTTGAAAGAATTGAGTAACAGTCATGGAAGAATGATTGCATTATTATCTAAAATGCAGGGGACAGAAGTAATTTTTGCAATATTTATGCTCCTTCGGTTGATAATTGCACATTCTTTAGGAGAGTTGCTCAAGATATACAGAATCCGGGCTGCTGGAATATTATACAAGGTGGAGATTTCAACACAGTGTTGTATCAGGGTCTGGATAGAAGTGCCTCGCGACAGAACAAACAGCTAGATGTACAAATGATAGCTCTGAAGCATCTTCTAGGGTAACAAGATGGATGTCTGGAGGTCAGAGAATCCCTTTGGGAATACAGTTTTTACTCTGGGGCGCATGCAGTCTATTCTAGGTTGGATATGCTGTTCACAAGCAGGAGAATGTCAGAATGTTACGTAACAAGTAAAATTGGAAATATTGTGCTGACAGATCATGCACATGTGATAATGAGTTTGAAGCAGTCTACTTGGTGGTTGAATACCTCTTTGTTAGACAATAAGCAATGATTGGATAAACTTATAGCTGATGCAGAGTTTTTTGTGGAGGAAAATTGCACTGGGGAGGATGGGGCTGATATGGCGTGAGAGGCATTTAAATGCACAATGAGAGGTATTCTGATTAGCATGGCAAGTGGACAGAAAAAGAAATTTGAAAAGAAGCATCAAGAACTAGAATCGTGAACTTAAGAAATTTCAAAGAGGTTGATATTTGATCCTGCATGCACTGGTTTGGTTCCGTAGCTATTAAAGTTAAAAAGGGAATTAAAAACATTTTTGGCAGATCGTATGGAGAAGAGATACTTTAATCAAAAATGTACTTACTTTGAGAGAGGAGAGAAATGTGATCAGTGGTTAGACTTCAGATTAAGAAAGAGAGAATCAGAACGTGCAATCACTTCAGTCCGGGGTAATGATGGGAAGATCACTTTTAAACCAAAAGAAATAAATGAGGTCTTTCAATCGTTCTATACAGATTTATACAAAAAATGAGGCTAATATTAATGGAGTGGACGAGGAGTTCATAAAAACTATAGAAATCCCAAAGGTTTCAGTGGATAACGCTAAAGTTCTTGAAGGAGACATTACACTGGATGAAGTAAGGACAGCAATTGCTAGGCTGAATACGGGAAAGTCCCCTGGCCCTGATGGTTTACCGGTGGAATTTTATAAAAATTCTCCCCAATTCTGCCTTAAACCTATTGTTGAGTATTTTTTCCACTTCACTATCCAAAGGTTTGGTGCCAAGAACCTTGAGACATGCTGTGATTTCAGTCCTTCTAAAGAAAGGTACGGAAGAGAATCTAGCATCAAGCTGTAGGCCAGTAAGTTTAATTAATGTGGATAATAAAATTTTGGCAAAAGTCTTGGCAATGAGATTGGAGTCATTACTACCAAAACTAATACATCGGGATAAATCAGGGTTTGTGAGGGAAAGAAAAGCTTCAAGTAATATCCGGAAATTATTGCACACCATATCAAAAGCAACAGATTGTCAGGAAAATTCGGCGGTCCTATCACTGGACGCCGAAAAAGCCTTTGATCGGGTCAATTGGTAATTTCTATTTAAGAAAATGGGTTTTGGTGTCCAATTTAGATACTGGGTTAAGTTGCTCTACACCTGTCCGACTGCTGATGTCAACACAAATGGGCAAAGATCAGAACCTTTCAATTTAGAGCGGGGCACAAGACAAGGGTGCCCACTCTCACCGTTGATATTAGTCATTGTGATCGAGCCTTAGGCTATACCTCTGCGATCAGATGCCAAAATACAGGGTGTGAGTTGTTGGGGTCTACAGCAGAAAATGTGGCTATATGCTAACAATCTGATCCTTGTGCTAAGTAATCTAAAACAATCTCTTCCAAAAGTATGAGTGTCTTGTCGGTTTTCAACAAGTGTTCGGGTTACAAAATAAACTGGGCCAAGTCAGAAGTCTTACCGTTAGCACACATTTACAACAACAATTTAATCACACAGTTGGGGTTTAAATGGTGTGCTGATAAGCTCTTATACTTGGTATTATGGATAATACTGGAAATTAAGGACTTTATTAAGGAAAATATGAATATGGTCTGTTCTGCATTTAAATTAGACATAGAGAGGTGGAGACAACTTCACCTATCTCTTTGGGGGAAGGTGAATGCCTTTAAAATGGTTTTGACCCCAAGGATAAACTATGCTTTAGGCATGATACCGCTGAATCTTGAGAAAAAATATTGGATGGAGCTGGACAGGATCATTAAGAGCTTCCTTTGGGACCAAAAGCCACCACGTTTGAAGCTAAGTAAATTGCAATTGCCCTTGTCAAAAGGTGGTTTGGGGGTTCCAAACTTTAAAGCATACCATTTGACTTTTCCTAGTCAAATATTTATATCCGGTGCCTGAAGATTGGGTGCTTGCTGAGACTAGTTTTCACGAACCTCTCACACCAAAAGCAATGTTGACGACTGTGTCTAGAACAGGAATATAAGGAACTTATGGGAGAAATTGAATAGTTACCTTGGAATTTATGCTTTGAGAGATCCAGGGACCTAAATCTGGATGAATCCAAAAATTAAAATTGAGGGAAACGTCATTTTCTGGCATGAGTGGTTCCTCTGTGGTGTGAAATGGCTTGGAGACCTTTACAAGAATGGAAGATGGATGACAGGGAAAGAAATTCAATCTACCTTTAATATTCCAAATTTCAGCGGAGCAGACTATCGGAAAATAAGGAAACTGTAGAGGAGATTGAAGTGAAGGATGGTTTAAATTTGGACCAGTTCAGAAAAACTCAGAAGCCAGGAGAGAGTGGGTTAGTCAGCCATGTATATGGAATGATTGTGTCTGCATACAAGGGCGAGGATTTATTGAGGGAGGATTGGAGCAGGAGAATTGGATGCAAGATTGAGGAAAGTGAATAGTCTTGTATTTGTGAAAATGTAAAGCTATGCTCTTTGGGGTTAACAGAGAGATCACATCAGATCAAAATCTTGAACTGGGTCTTCTGGATTAGATAGAAGAGGAGAGGAATGAGTGATAATTCAGATTGTTGGGATTGCGTACAGGAGTCAAGAATGCTTGAGCATATGTTATGGAATTGCACGAGAGTGAGAGGTTTTTGGTTAGAATATGATAATATCTGTCAGAAGATTATAGGTGAAAGACTAAAATATGATTTCAAGACTCTGATATTGGGTAGTGTTCTAATGTTAGAAGATCTGACTACTTTTCAGAAAAAAATGATTTTTAGAAGCGCTGTGATGGGGAAAAAAATAATCCTGAGAGGATGAAAGACAGCAGAATCTGTGGACATTGCAGTGTGGCTTGCAGAGATGCATAATCTGGCGGAAATTGAAAGCGGTCTTTACCGCAGAGAAAAGAAAATGGCATTCTTTAAAAAGATCTGGGGAACATTTCTTGCATTTTACTGAGCAACTGAATACAAATGTGAACCTTGAACTTTGGGGGGGGTTGATTTTATTATATCACCAATATAAGTTGTATATATTTTATGTTTGTTTATTATGAGGCACTTTGTATATTGTTTTAACTAAAAAAACATTTTCCAAAAAAAAAAAAGAAAAGAAGGGGAAAGGGTGACTAAATGCCACCCTTTCACCCACCTTTATTTTGTTAATTGAAAATGAAACATTTACACATTAACACATTAATTCAATAGAAACACCACTGAAAAACATTTATCAGGCATACACACCGAACATACGTTTTCTTTTTATAAACAATTTACATGCAGGAAAGTCAAGAAAGTCAAGAAGGATTTCAATTGATTTGTAAATTTGTGGAGGTAGCTATTTTCAATGAAGTATTTTCAATGAAGTATAGAGGTTTAGGCTGTGGTATTCTGATTTCATGTTTTTTAACCTTATCCTGGAACCTCATGCATTTTTCAATCCATGGTGCATGTGCGCTCACGGTAAATACAATGTATATATGTCCATATAAACATAGCTTAGAAAAGTGCATTGATTATTCTTCATTGAAATCACTATCGACATTGGAATCTCATAGATGTATAATTTATGTATATTTAAATTGATTACATTATTTCTATTGTATTCATAATTAGTACCCACTGGGCATGCCCTAGTCCCCTAAACCAATGATGAGGCTCGAAGCGGGGGGCTTTACCATTCATTAATCCAGCCACTCCGAGCCTCCTCAGTGCTGGAGGCTGCCATCTTCTCCTGCCGGGTGCTCAGGTAAATGCTCCCCTGCACCCTTTTGCCCCCCACCCGCTGGCGCATCCCAGAAGCTGTGCCGATTGCCACCATGGAAAGGGAGAAAGGACTATGTGTAGTCCCTTCTTTCTTCCCATGGTGATCATCATGTATGTTTATATATTTTGTATTCACTTATGAATGGCTGCCCATCTTTTTTTTTTTTTTAATTAATTTATGAAGGGCCACCGTGGAAAGGGGAAATGGGCAGCCATCTATTATTGTATTTTTCTTTCAGGTGTGAAATGCCAACTACGTTTCACAACTTCCACAGACATTTTTGTTTTTTGCTGAAAAGTCAGATCTTGCCATTTTAGCTTTTGGCTAAAAAGTCCAATCTTGCGTTTTTGCTTTTTTGTTGGAAAGTCAAATATTGCTGCCCATTGCGAAATTCTCTGTATTTTGCTTGTATACTGATGCTTCTCTGTAACTTGCCAACCCAGTGACCACAACACTCTCTTTTGTCCCACACCTACCTGCCTTAGCCCCCCCCCCAGTTTCTCCATCCTCTCCTCACTTCCACCCCAATGGTGCTTTCTGTTTCTCCTATCTTTTCCAACTGCTTCTCCATTGACTATCCTTCCCTTCTCACTATGTCTGGTGGGAACAAGTTCAAAAAGGACATCTTTGCCTCTAACCCTGGTCTTCCTATCGCTGACACCTACTCCAATACTTCCTCCAGACAGACCCTCAACGACATCCTCTTTGTGGATCTGTCGCCAGATCTATGGACTCCTCATATGATCTCTGTTCTCTGTCCTATCGCCTCCTCACCCATTAATGGTGGCACTCGCTGGGAAGTTCTTATGGCTTCTTTCGACTTCTCTAAAGTCATCATCAATGTCTACCTAAATGGCACTGTCATGGTCCAAGGCCCTCAGGCCAAACTCTTCCTCGCCTCATACATTTCCTCTCCTCTCCTGCTGTCTGCTCCTCTCCCCCCTTGGCTACCTTGCACTCACTCTCCTCCTCTGCCCCTCCTAGGACTCTTTCACCTCCGTAGGGCGCCCCTCTGATCTGTACCCCTTCACGGATGGTCTTTAAGGCTGGCAACCTTCTTCATATTGCCAATCTCAACAATGCTGTCAAAAACTCCTCTGACATCTGCCACCTCCTTATGAACTAGACCTTGATGTCCTTGGTCTTACTGAGACATGGTTCACAGCCAGTTCTGTCACAAGCTTTGACACTCTGCTCCCTGATGGCTACAAGATCCTTTCCACAACCAGATCCTCCTGTTCTGGTGGGGGGTAACCCTGATCTTTCCTGAGTTGATTCCTGCCTCTTTCAGACCTACTCCCCTTTTGAATGCCTTGTCTGTAGGCTCTCTCTCTCGCCTACCCATTCTCTTACTGTGGCTACCATCTACCGGCCTCCAGGTCAAATCACCTTATTTCTCTCGGAGTTGGAGGACCTCTCCTCCTCCCTCCTAGACTCCAACTCTCAACTCCTCCTCCTCGGTGACCTCAATATACATTCAGACTCTCTGTGTTCCTCTTCTGTACTCTTCTGTGACCTCTGCGATGTACTCTCCCTGTCCATCCTCCCCTCTGGCCCGACTCACTCTGCAGGGCACACACTCGATGTCTTGATCTCCTCTGACCTCCCCCTCTCCATCCCTATGACCACTCCTTTCTCCTGGAACGATTACTCCCTCCTCTCCTCTCATCTCTCCTTCTCTTCCCCCCAAGCCAAACCTACCCCAACACTGCCACCTACCTTCTCGGACATCCAGCCCATGAAACGTGTGTCAGTTGAGGCTCTTTCCGCTACCTTCTCCCCCCCTCCACATCTGGCTGTCTCACATCCTGATACAGCTCTGTCTCTGCTCTACTCTTCAATTTCTGATACTCTTGATGCTCTTGCCTTTGTCATGAGTATCTGTTTGAAGTCCAAAGCCAAGTGCAATTCCTGGTATGACTCTCACCTAGCTACATTTAAACGTAAGTGTAGTTTGGCTGAGAGGAAATGGAGGGCTTCTTGTTCTTCCTTAGACAAACTGGCCTTTCACCTGCTACAAAGGCAATACTGACTCTCTGTCCTCACCAAGAAGATGGTCCACATTCAAGCTCGTGTCTCTGC
The DNA here is from genome assembly GCF_040938575.1 of Ambystoma mexicanum. NCBI lineage: Eukaryota > Metazoa > Chordata > Amphibia > Caudata > Ambystomatidae > Ambystoma > Ambystoma mexicanum. The sequence continues at coordinate 1,291,544,687 of NC_090937.1, forward strand.
GGCATCTAACAACTCGGCCAAACTCTTTAAAATCTGCAAGGAGCTGGCCAACCCTGCTGCAGTCTCTACCCCTCCTGTTGCCTCCCAGGCTATTTGCAATGCCCTTGCCTCTCACTTTATCTCAAAACCCAGTCCAGCCTCTTCACCTACACCTCTCCTCTGCCCTCTCCATCTGTTCTTGCTGACCCTCCTTTAGCCACCCTCCACCATCCTTCTCATCCGTTCCTCTTTTCTCCCCTGATGAGGTTGCTAGACAGGTCTGATCTATGAAAGCCTCGTGAAAACAGGTTCATCCCTGTTCCTCTAAAACCATCAAGGACCACATTGATACGCTCGCTCCAGCCCTTGCTGATGTTTGCAACCACTCCTTTGCCTCAGGATCCTTCCCCTCCCCTCTGAAGCACTCCCTTGTGCATCCTCTTCTCAAGATCCCCACAGCCGATCCTTCTTGTCCAGGTAACTATCGCCCAATTTCCATTACTCCCTTTCTGGGCAAACTCCTGGAAAAGTTGGCCATCTCTCAGCTTAACCTTCATTCCAATTCTGGTGGCTGTCTCCATGACCACCAGTCTGGCTTCAGAGCTGCCAAAAGCATGGAACCTGATCTCCAGAAAATCTGTGAAGATCTGGTCTCCAACCTTGACTCTAACATTCCCTCTGTCCTCATCCTCCTCTATCTCTCATCTGCCTTCGACACTGTCAACCATACCATCCTACTCAACCGTCTCTGTGATAACCTGGGTATCACTGATTAGGCTCTGGCCTGGCTGACCTCTTTCCTCCCTGATCAACCCTCCCAGGTCCAACATGGGTCCTTCCTATAATCTATCTTCCTCTCAACCTCAGGTGTTCCCCACGGGTCTAACCTCTCGCCCTGGCTTTTAAACCAATACCTGGCAACTTTTGCCCACTGTATTGCCATGTTCTGCTCAAATTTTCAGTGCTACACTGATGACACTCAACACATTTTCAGGCTGCCTTGGCCTCCTCCTCTCCCTCTCTCATCTCTTCACACCTTCACCACCTTTCCCCTCACTCTCTGGCCGGCCACCCTTGGCCCTCCTCCTACCCCCACCTGCTAGGCTAAGAACCTCGGGGTCATCTTTGACTCCACACTTTCCTTCTCCGCCCACATCTCTGATGTCTTTAAAAAGTCAAACTTCCTACTGCACCTCCTCAGAGGTACTCTGCCTTTCCTCTTCTTCCCCCAGAAGCTCATGGTCTCCCAAGCTCTGATTCCCTCTAGGTTGGAATATTGTAACAGCCTCTTTCTAAATCTACCTGCCTCTATTCTCCACCCTCTGCAACTAACCCAGAACAGGACTGCAAGGCTTGTCCTTGGCCTTAAGCCCTGGGATCGTATCGCTCCAGCTCAGAAAGCCCTCATTTGGGTCCCAGTGGATGCAAGGATTAAATTCAAAACCCTCTGCATTGTCCACAAGGCTTTCTGGGGCCTGGGTCCAAAATACCTTCAGCTATCCCTCCGCAAATACCTCCCCTCTCAAGCTCTTCGCTCCTCGCTCTTCGCTCCTCGCTCTTCGCTCCTCGCTTCTCGCTTCTCGCACATCTACCTCTACCTCTAACTCAAAGGTCAGTCGTTTTACAAAGAAACAAGCTGGGGGTAGATCTCTGCCTTCGGTTGGGGCCTCGCTCTGGAAAAGCCTCCCTGCCACTCTAAAACTTGAGGAGAACCATCTCTGGTTCCGGAAGCACCTCAAGACCTACCTCTTTTCTTCTGCCTTTGCTCCAGCTCTCCCCTGCTGATCTGTTCTGTCTTGGCACCGTGCACCTGGCCACCCTCTGTCCTCCGGGCCCAGGTACCTGCTCACCCTGCCACCCTCCTCCACTGCCTCCAGGCCACCCCTTGCCCTGGGGTCTGTATCTGTACCCATACAGCCCGCCCCCTTTTCTTCCTGCATTTATCAGACCTACACTGTCTGCTGCCTTAAACCTAGCACTTGCCAATTGCTGGCTGCACTACCACTGTTTATTGCCTTTATTATTTATTTAGTTATTATTATTATTTATTTGTTTCTCCTTTGCTTTGCACTTTCCACTTCTCCACCCTTCCATGCACTTTCCCCCTCCCCTCTCCCATGCACTTGCACGTTCTCAATGTCACTCGGCCTATTAAGATTGATGTTTTGTTCTCCCCTGTTCCCCTGCCTTGCCTTATCGCGCTCTGAAACACTTGTTTACAAGCGCGATAAAAATAACATATCAATATCAATTAGTACCCCGTCCAACAGGCCAGGGATACTAAAAGCAATAAGCCCCTCACTAGGGGCATTACCATTTCAGTTAATGCTCAGGGGCCTGTAACGATATGCCTTGGGGCATTACCTGAACCAGTAATGCCACCCCAACTCGGGGTGTATTGCTTAAATAGAACTTCTGTTCACCCCTGTGTGCTTATTGTACGAAAAGGGGAGTGATGCTTTAGGGAATCAATATTGTTGAATTGAGGGTCTAGGGTTCAAAAAAGAACTTTATTAAATAAATGAAAATCTGTACATATTTTGACTATCATATTTTGGCTGGCTGGTTCTATATAATAAATCAAATTATTCTTTTTATTAGCAGAAGCCATTGTCGAGACATTCAGAAGGTCTGCCGTTAATAGGTTATATATCATTGCATTATATATTGTTGTTTTCACGTCCATACTAAATTTAACATATCTTTTACAAGCCCATTGCGCAGAACCACATATGTAAGTCTTCGAGTCAAAAAACGAATACATTCCACGCAATGCATCAGTGGTAAAGGTCATGTCATATAAAGGCTTTTAATGTCAACAATGATTAGGCGGTATTGCTCCCAAAGGCACACTGTAAGGAAACCTCTGCTGTTCGCAATTTCTAGCTTCGGTGGAGAGTGGCATCGCGCTGATCCGAAAGAGATGTTCGACCAGGTTACAATTACAAAACTTCTGAGAAGTTCAATTTACACGCAACGTGATCTCTGCTGATGCCTTGACGGGAGGGCCTGCTTTAAAAGAGTTTACCTGACATGTTCCTAAATCGCCACAGCTAACTGCAGAAATCTCACTTCTTAGCACATCAATTGAACTTTTGCAATGCACTGTACAGAGTGTTTTACCTCGTGTTAGAAACGCTAATGAGTTTATGATGGCTTTTTAGTGGGATTCGAAGCCTCTTCAGCTGCATTTACATTCCCAATTCCTCTTCCAATACACGTTTTCTGTTTCATTTTCCTTATTTGAAGGAGTCCTGAAAACAAAAAAGAAACCCATCATTGTGATCTTTATTTCGAGCTCAGACAGCTAAACACAGTCATCAGTTTTGCTTTAAATTGGTAATGTATTTTTCTCAGTAGTGTTCTCATGCTACATGCATGGGATAGAAAAATAGCTGTGCTCAGAGCATGGAACGAGAAACATTAATTCATAGAATTTAGCGCACAAGTGGGGCACACGGCTGGCGCACAGTGTGCGCGTGTGAATCTCTATGCCAGCCGCGTGCGCTAAAATCCATTTCCGTGCACAGCGTATTCATGGATTTCAGCTACCAAAACTAGCCGTGGCGCACAGTGGCGCAGCGACCCTGCAGCAGCGCTAGTTACGCCCCCAAGAACGCCCCTCGCGCAGGGAAAAGCCATCAAAATCCCCAATCCAGCACAAAGGGATGCACTAGCCCTGTACCAGCACGGCAAGCGGGGGTACGTGTATTACTGGGGTGCGCGGGAAGTTTCACACGTGATTGGCCCTGTGCAAGCGTGGTAGGTGTATTTCAGGGGTGCGTGGGAAGTTTCACACGCGATTCCAGCAGGGTATGTGTATTTCAGGGGTGCGTGGGAAGTTTCGTATGCAATTTTAGCAGGGTACGTGTATTTCAGGGGTGCGTGGGAATTTTCACACTGGATTTCAGCAGGGTACGTGTATGTCGGGGGTGCCGGGGAGTCCTACACGTGATTTGGCAGTGTGGGTCCTCCCAGGTGTTCCCTGTACACCCTCCACGGCCCCTACAGGCAGCCCACACCACAGGGGACTACCCTGCAGCCCTGGTCATGTCCCATAGGCAGCCTACCCAACATGGGCATGCCCCCCAGCAAAGCCACATGTCTCCTTGCACTACTGATCACCAACTCATGTCCCCTTGCACCCCCGCCCCCCAGCAGTGTAGGACACCTGCCAGCAGGCCCCCACTCATGTCCCACTCATGTCCCCTTGCACCCCCACCCCCCAGCAGTGCGGGGCACCTGCCAGCAGGCCCCCACTCATGTCTAACACCACACCCACCCCCCAGCAGTGCAGGGGCACCCTCCACCAGGCCCCCACTCATGTCCCCTTGCACCCCCACCCCCAGCAGGGCAGGGCACCTGCCAGCAGGCCCCCACTCATGTCCCACTCATGTCCCCTTGCACCCCCACCCCCCAGCAGTGCGGGGCACCTGCCAGCAGGCCCCCACTCATGTCCCCTTGCACCCCCACCCCCCAGCAGTGTGGGGCACCTGCCAGCAGGCCCCCACTCATGTCCAACTCATGTCCCCTTGCACCCCCACCCCCCAGCAGTGCAGGGCACCTGCCAACAGTCCCCCACTCATGTCCCACTCATGTCCCCTTGCACCCCCACCCCCCAGCAGTGCGGGGCACCTGCCAGCAGACCCCAACTCATGTCCCCTTGCACCACCACCCCCCAGCAGTGTGGGGCACCTGCCAGCAGGCCCCCACTCATGTCTCCTTGCACCCCCACCCCCCAGTAGTGCAGGGCACCTGCCAGCAGGCCCCCACTCATGTCCCACTCATGTCCCCTTGCACCCCCACCCCCCAGCAGTGCGGGGAACCTGCCAGCAAGCCCCCACTCATGTCCCCTTGCACCCCCACCCTCCAGCAGTGCAGGGCACCTGCCAGCAGGCCCCCACTCATGTCCCAACCATGTCCCCTTGCACCCCCACCCCCCCAGCAGTGTGGGGCACCTGCCAGCAGGACCCCACTCATGTCCCCTTGCACCCCCACCCCCCAGCAGTGTGGGGCACCTGCCAGCAGGCCCCCACTCATGTCCAACTCATGTCCCCTTGCACCCACACCCCCCAGCAGTGCGGGGCACCTGCCAGCAGGCCCCCACTCATGTCCCCTTGCACCCCCACCCCCCAGCAGTGTGGGGCACCTGCCAGCAGGCCCCCACTCATGTCCCACTCATGTACCCTTGCACCCCCACCCCCCAGCAGTGCAGGGCATCTGCCAGCAGGCCCCCACTCATGTCCCACTCATGTCCCCTTGCACCCCCACCACCCAGCAGTGTGGGGCACCTGCCAGCAGGCCCCCACTCATGTCCCCTTGCACCCCCACCCCCCAGCAGTGTGCGGCACCTGCCAGCAGGCCCCCACTCATGTCCAACTCATGTCCCCTTGCACCCCCACCCCCCAGCAGAGCAGGGCACCTGCCAGCAGTCCCCCACTCATGTCCCACTCATGTCCCCTTGCACCCCCACCCCTCAGCAGTGCGGGGCACCTGCCAGCAGACCCCAACTCATGTCCCCTTGCACCACCACCCCCCAGCAGTGTGGGGCACCTGCCAGCAGGCCCCCACTCATGTCTCCTTGCACCCCCACCCCCCAGTAGTGCAGGGCACCTGCCAGCAGGCCTCCACTCATGTCCCACTCATGTCCCCTTGCACCCCCACCCCCCAGCAGTGCGGGGAACCTGCCAGCAAGCCCCCACTCATGTCCCCTTGCACCCCCACCCTCCAGCAGTGCAGGGCACCTGACAGCAGGCCCCCACTCATGTCCCAACCATGTCCCCTTGCACCCCCACCCCCCCAGCAGTGTGGGGCACCTGCCAGCAGGACCCCACTCATGTCCCCTTGCACCCCCACCCCCCAGCAGTGTGGGGCACCTGCCAGCAGACCCCCACTCATGTCTCCTTGCACCCCCACCCCCCAGTAGTGCAGGGCACCTGCCAGCAGGCCTCCACTCATGTCCCACTCATGCCCCCTTGCACCCCCACCCCCAGCAGTGCGGGGAACCTGCCAGCAAGCCCCCACTCATGTCCCCTTGCACCCCCACCCTCCAGCAGTGCAGGGCACCTGCCAGCAGGCCCCCACTCATGTCCCAACCATGTCCCCTTGCACCCCCACCCCCCCAGCAGTGTGGGGCACCTGCCAGCAGGACCCCACTCATGTCCCCTTGCACCCCCACCCCCCAGCAGTGTGGGGCACCTGCCAGCAGGCCCCACTCATGTCCCACTCATGTCCCCTTGCACCCCCACCCCCCAGCAGTGCGGGGCACCTGCCAGCAGGCCCCCACTCATGTCCCACTCATGTCCCCCTGCCCCCAGGTCATGACGATCCTCAATCATGGCCCTTATGGCCAGCCTCCCCAGCCCAAAGACCCAACCAAGTATTGCATCCACCCACATAGAAAAGGCAATTACATGATACAACCCCAATGGCAAGTATGTAAATGAACACATGTCCGTCACACACACACAATGGTTGCAAGTGAATGTGAAAACCCATATCATGACATGCATGAAACCAATGAGATAATACCACAAATCGAAGTATGAAGAAAAAAATGTATTAAAAGCAACATGAATGGAATTAAAATCAAACAAACAACAATGGGAACGAAAAAAGAAAAGCTGCTTGTCCGTAAAATAATGAAAATCAAGAAATCATAATCCAAAGGAAAGGTGTCCAAAGTCACAGTCCAACCAAGCAAATCCAAGGGAAAAACAAAAGTGAAAACCATTGCTCCATGGGGAAATCCAAAAAAAAGAGATGAATCCAATAGTGGACTATATACAGGTGAACAATCCAGGGTCCATGATCCCAAATGAAGAAATGAAACCTATCAAAAATACTACCTAATGAAAAACTATATACAGAAACGTGGTGCATTGTCCAAGCGCAACCAAAATACAGAAAAAACCAAAGGAAACCTAACACTATCTAACTATTTACAAGGGCAGCGGGCTAGTCCGACGGCTCACTTTTGGATGTCCCGGGCCAGGGCATCATCGAACTCCTGCTCAATGTCCCGGAGGCGGTCCTCTTCCATGGCCCGAGGGTTCGCAGGGACGATGACAACTGGAACTCCAGGTCCCTGCGAATGGCCTCGAGGCACTCGGGCCGCCTCAGGGCCCTCAGCATGGAGTTCTCCGTCCTGACCATCGTGAGCCATGCCTCTTCCACCTGCTGCCGCTGCCCATCTATCGCATGGCCCAACCGCTGCCACACGGAAGGCACTTCCCGTCCAGGGTCCTCCTGCCCTATGTCCGATGCCTGCCCCTCCGATGATGAAGGACCCGAGCCATCATGGCTCCCACCGTGTTGCTGCTGCTGCTGTGCTGCTGCCTGTGCCCTGGCTCCTGCTGCCTGCACATCCTCCTCCAGCTGGGGTGCAGTTGTGGAGGTGGCCACCCCTGCTGGACGTCCGACTCCCGACTGTGGCAGGGATATGTTGTCCACCAGCCTGGCCGCAGGGTCAGAGGCAGCTCCACAGGGCACCCAGGTGATACATGGGTGGGAAGATGACATGGAGGACGACTGGGGCATAGGGGGTTCAGTTGAGGAGGGGGTCGGAACAAGGTCCAGGAAACAGAGGAATCCGGCCCTGGTGAGCTGTCCCAGTGGGTCATCGCGGTCAACGAGCCATGCGAGAAGACGTGCAGTCTCCTCATGAAAAGACTGCAGGTCACCTCGCATGGCACGTTGACGCAACGCCACCCCACCCAGGACAGGCTCAACCTGGTGCCGGATAGCCACATCCGCAGGGAGAGGAAGGCCAGTTGGTGTAAGCCAATCCCCTCCCTGAGAACGGGTCTGGACGTAGGCATCCCTGCTGGTGCAAGATGATGCAGTGACAGGATCAGGGACAGGATTGCACACAGGCACCTCTGCGGCGGCCTGTGCTGCCTCCTGTCCCTGGTCCTGCACTGCACCACTAGCACCAGTGGAATCCCCACCTCCAGACCCCATCTCTGTCCCTTGCACGGCCTCCTCCTCCACCAAACCCCCCACCAACCTGGATGACTCCATGCCATCTTCCTCCGTTGGGCCCTGTGGGGTCTCAGCTGCCCCTTCTGCTGCCGAGGAGTCCAACTCCGACCTCTGCCTCTTGGACCTCCCCTCGGCAGCTGCGGCCTGGGATGCGGCACCGGACTCCTCACTCCCTGAGGAGATGACAACCTGGGAGGGGAGCTGGGCCTTGCGTCTCCGGCTGGCGGTGCGATCCCTGCCGCTGTGCTCCACAGCACCTTCTCCGCCCTTTTCATCAGTTGACGCTGCAGACAGGGAGAAATAAAACACAGGCATAAGGGCACTGTACAATGGACTCATACACACATGACAGTTCCACATGAGTGGCATTGTCAAACTTCAGACATGGCATCACAATCCCCAACACACATGTCATTTTGACTCACACACATGATCTATTCCACAGCCATATTGCAACAGCCAGCACCATCCATACACAAACAACAGCATGAGCAGCCAAAGGTGAGCCAGACATCACATGAAACACAGGGAGTGCACTACACATGCACACACGCCACCACACTTACATGCATGTGTACACCTCCGCCAACTGTCGCAGTGTTGAGATCGGCAGCCATGTCACATCTGCAAATCAGTTTTCCACATATCAGTGTCACATGCATCCATGTTGCATCACTGTTGCACCCTTGTCAAATAGACACACATGCACATGTACATGGTGCACATACATGCAGCTGGAACCAACATCCATGTGTGACACCACAACCATGCCAACTGACATACACAGTAATCCAAACATGTGTGCTCACACATCTGCATTTGGCTTGCATGCTTACCCACAAATACACCATCCATGTGTCTCACACATGAAAGGACTTGCATGTGTGTGCCTCACAGCCCTATACATACACATCCATACATGGCCCTAGAAAAACACATGTACAACCGGCACACTACTGGCACACCACCACACGCACAGCTTCCAATCAGTATGCATGTACACTTACCGCTCGACTCCAGACGGGTCTGCCTCTCAAGGACCTGGACGTGGAGCACTGCGCATATGCATTCCAGGACCCTCATCTGATGTTCCGACAGGTGGCCCAGGCGCCCCTTAGCATCCGCTGCCTTCAAGAGGCGCCGGGCCTTGTTGAGGGTCCTGGACCTGAAGTCCTCCCAGCGCTTCTTGACATGTTGGAAGTCGCAGACTGCCACCCCCTTGCGTAGATGGCAGTCACGATGTCCGTCCAGATCCGAGTCCGTCCTTCCTTATCGGCACGCGAACTTCCGAAGAGGGCATCATACTGCCCCATGACTTGCTCCACTAGGACACCAACTTCGGTGGCAGTGAAGCTGGTGGCCCTCTGCCTCTCTAGCTGGGGGTTGCCAGTGGTGCCAGATGGTGTAGTGCCCGACATGGCAACCCCAGAGGCAGGAGTGGGTGGGCAACTGGGTCCTGGGGCTGGGCTGTGGAGCGATGGTATCCCAGTCGGGAGTCTTCTGTTCCAGCAGGGGTGGTCACAGCAACTGCACCCCTGGCTGATGTGCAGGCAGCAAATAGCAGGGCACGTGGGCAGCAGGCAGTCAGGCAGCAGCAGATGGCAAGTGGGAGCGTGCTCGGTGCTCTGGGGGGCAGTGATTCGGCCTTTTGGGCAGGAGTGTGGTCTTCCGTGTGTGAACACGTGGCCAGCTTGATACGGAGTGATTTGGCACGTGAAAAATGTGCACGTCAGCGTGTGATTCGAGGAAAGGCCCCTAGCACGTAAGCGCATCAGCACTCATACACGCTTTCATTGGACCAAAGGCCCTTCAAGTGTAAGCGCCTCTGTGACGTGACGCACGCGGGCGTGCGCGGCCGTTTCCCTGGTGACGTTAGCATAGTGGTTCAGCGCACGTGAAAAACTGCACGTCTGCATGTGAATGCGTGTAATCCGAGGAAAGGGCCCATGCGCATAAGTGACGTGACGCACGCGGGCGTTTCCCTCAGCACGGGTTAAAGGTGAGCGGGGGCAGCAGTTCGCTGTACGTGCCTTTCGTGGAGACCGACGTGTGTTGCTGCTTCCTGTTGTTTCGCGCGCCATCACAATTTCACAGCTATCAAGGACCTATCTATTCTTTTGGCGGGGGTATTGGCTACGTGTGTTTTTCTGCATCGCGCTAGTCAGACGGTGAGTCGCACACGCTATTTTTCCCACTGCGGGTGCCCCTGTGTATCGCACCCATTTTCATAGTAGCCTGCGTGTCCCACGCGTACGTGTTATTCGTGTTACTGGGTGGCCCCACGTACTGCAGGAGGTTGATTCCACGCACGTAGGCTGCAGGGTTGCGTGCACGGTTTTACTGCAGTTTTGGGGTGCCTGAGCATTGCGTGACCAGTCACTACATCACCGGGGTCACATACAGCCTTGCAGGTGCAGTGGGGATGTTAACATCTTGCTTCCCACCCCCTTCACCCCAATTACCCAGGTCAATTGTGCTGTACACCTCCCATTGGCACTACTACATCTGTGCCGGCACTACTCCATCTCTGCCATGGTTGGGATGCCAGCAAAGGTGATGGGCGCCTAAGCTGGGCGTACTCCTTGTGGTGGGCGTGGTCGGGGACGTGGCCGTGGTGACCTGGGAGTAGGGGGACTCCAGGGTGTCCAGGGCGGCCACAGAGGGGGAAGAGGCAGGGGTGCCCCACTTGAGCACAATGTTGTGCCATGTGTCGGTGCAGTCATGCCGCCACCCCCTGTGGTTCCAAGAGATGCAGCTTCTGCATCTGGCACTGGCGCCCGTGTGACCCGGAAGTCCGTTCCAACGACTGCCACGGGCCCAACGGTAGTGGTAGCTGCAGGTGCAGCTGTCGACACCGCCACCCAGGCTCAGGGTCTGCCAGCGCAGGTTGCGTTGGCACTTGAGGAGCCCTTGGAAGATTTAGAACAGGCCAGGAGGGAAACCATAGGGGCATGCAGGGCTGCTCTGACCAAGACACGTTTCCCTGGGGCAGTTATGTCATCTGCTGCCCCGAACAGCCGGGTGTTGGCAAGTGCAGGGGCAGATGCACCCAACAACACCCCGGTTGTGAGTCTGCCAACCAGGACCATTGCGGTCAATGACCCTGCCACAGCGGATGTTGCTGCGCAGGGTCCATTAGAGGGCACCCAGCTGCCACTGACACAAGTCAGGCCTTTGGTCGTCCCTCCACCTGCAACTCCCTTGGCTCAATCCACCGAACCCACTGGCCATACTGGTCAGGGCGGCATTAGCCAGCCAGGGTGTGCGCCACAGTCCAAGAGGAGGAAGGTTGCACCTGCAGCACAGGCTGGGACCCCACACACAGCGACGACCTCCTGCACATCGAGGAAGAAGCCTTTCTGCAAGCAGGAACTGGACTTCCTCGTGGACTACGTGCGGGGCCACAGCCGTGACATGCTAGTGGGTGCCAATAGTCAGACTACGGCTGCCCACCGTGACACCCACTAGAAGCATGTTGCGGAACATGTCAGTTCGGCCATGAGGTGCGCACGGCGCAAGAGTGCAAAAGTGTTGGAATGACCTCAAACGCAGCGCTAAGGCTAAGCATGCCTCAAATTAAAACTTGACTCTGGTGACTGGCGGTGGGCTTGCACCAGAGGAGGAAGAGCTCACTCTGCATGAGTCACTCGTTGCGGAGTTCATACCACCTGAATCGGTCGAAGGAGTGGGAGAGATGCTGGACTTTGATGCCCAGTCCAGTGAGCGTTGATGCGTGTTTGTTGAGGACGTGTGCGTTTTACTTGTGGGATGTGTTGTGCATGATTGCCACTACATGTGACGTGTACATGCTTCTGATGTGTAAGTAATGCAATGCTTCCGTGATGCATGTCTGCTCTGCTGGATGGTGGACATGTGGAGCAGACGGGGACTGTCCGCATCACCACTATTGCACACTACTCACATGCTGGTTACCAGTATACCCCTCCGGTCCATGTTCCAGCTCACTGGCCCTTCAGCATGTGGCGTGGGGTGACCTTCCTCTCAGCCCAGGCACAATGTCATAGCATGACTGACATGCATGTGTCCTCTGCCTGCATGCGGGTACTCCATGTAGGCATGCTCCCTTGCCCCTCCTCTGCTACTCTGCACCCCAGTTCCACCTTTGCACTGGTCTGCTTCAATCTTGCCATTGTGTACTTTCCTGTTCATGCGTCCTGTGTACATGCTAACTTCCAGCGTACAATCTGCCAGACATATGCTGTGTGGTACAGCCTTAGTACTTGATGCAGGGTATCGCACTTGTACTGTGCATAGGTCAGATGCCCCGCAGGGACATCAGTGCCCATTCATGCTCCATGTGCATTGCATGCATGCCCCTATGTGTCCTTGACTGGATGATCACTCTAATACAAGTCCTGGGTGACATACATTGCATGACATCTCATCAGCCTTCCCATGTCAACTGTGGCTCAGCACTGCGTTGCACACATGTTTAGGGTCTGACAATCTGTGTGGGTCACAGGCCTCAGCCTGTTTAATGGCCAATAACTCTGTCCGACTGTTGGAGTGTCTTCTTCACACGTGGGCGGCCTCCAGAGTTTTCATCATGTGTCCTGCTTACTGTCCCATCATCATTTGCAGTGTTGTCACTTGAATCACATTAAGCTGTTGATGCCAGTCAACACTGCCTGTCAATACACAGGTCTATGGTCAGCCTTTTCATACCATGCTAGGCATCCCTGCTTTTGTACTTGGGTGGAGGGGTGCTTTGCTTGTAGATATGCTACCCATTGAATGCACAGTGCACGTGATGCCTGAATTTGACCTTGCACTGCCTTCACATTTCCTGACACACACCATGGAGTCCTTGTACATGTAGGTAGTGAGTGACATACACATTTGCTGCACTGCCTAGACCCACTTCTATGCAAACTGCCACCTTTCAACAGGTCTGATCACAGAAGCAATTCAAAGTTGACCCAGCATGCATGCCAGGTTCTATTTTGTGTGTCACATGTCTGCCTGATGTGTTTGTTGTCGGTGTGTGTGTGTGTTGTGTGCTTCTGACATGTGTAGTGACCTTTTTTCTCTCTATTTTTCAGGTGATGACGCAATGGAGGCGGAGGAAGGTGTTGTCATGCCAAACACACGGTTGTTACCACTACATCAACCTGGCACAAGTGGGGGTCGTGGGGTGGTAGGCCACGAAAACCCCCAAGTGCTACAGTCCATCTTGTCTCTGGCTGCCTATGAGTCCAGCCCTGATGACGACTCTGACGTCCATGTCGAGTTGGATGAGCATCAAGTCCATGTGTCAGGGGTGAGTGATTCTGATGTGGACACTCCTCTGTCCGCGACACCTGCACTGAGGGGTCAGACAGTCTTGGTTCCTCCGCCCGTGGTGGATCGGGACGCAGGGTCACCCTCCGCACCAGTCACTGATGTGCCTGGGACATCACGTCGACGAGGGCATGTAGTCGTGCAGCCGCGGGCGATGCCAACACAGCAAGGACACCTTGTCCTTGGGTCCCGCAGGGGTCAAGCCCAGCACCACGGTCGCCGCGCGCAACTGCAGTATACTGAGTGGGAGCAAGACATGACTGCCAATTCAGAACGGCAGGGGGCAGCAATGGAGAACATCGCTGAGAGCATGGAGCGTGTGGCCCGATCTGTGCTCCCCCCTGCTAGGCAGGTGCTTCTCCAGCAGCAGGCGGCACGGTCCATGGCCTGCTCGCTCAGGCTGGGCATGGCGGCCTCAGACAGGGCACGCCAGGCTGAAATGTCGTCTCTGCGTCAAGCAATTGCTGCTCACTCTGGGTGTCCTTATGATGTCCCAGAGGCAGCGGGCAGAGGAGAGGTTTGCACAGCTTGAGCGTACCATCTCGGCTGAGCTACAGGTTTGCCGGGGGGTGCAGCGGTTGTCCAGCCAGGCCTTGCAGGAGGAACTCCATGTTACACGTGCTACCTTGCAAGAGGAAGCACGTGTATCACGTGAGGTTCTGCAAGCAGACCTACGTCAGATCGCCACACAGAACCAGGCTCACCCGTCCGGCAGACTTGCTGCCGTCGAGGGGCAAGCTGCGGCTAGGCATGGCTAGGCTACTGTGCCACGTCCTCCTTTCCAGGATGAGCCAGACTCGGACAACCATCTATCTCCCACATAGGTCGGGCCGTGCAGGCGTTGAGCCCATGGAGGTTTTTTTTTTTGGCTCAGCATCATCACATGTGGGTGTTGAGCAGCACCCTGTACCTCCCCCTCCTGGGTGCCTCCCCTTCCCCCGGGTCGTATGTGGCCATTTTTGATTTTTCTTTTAGTTTAGTTAGTTAAGTTTCTGTTTGATAGTTTAATTAGGTAATGTAGGTTTTTCATGGTTAGTGTAATTAGTTAATATAGTTTAAAATTGCTTGTCTATTGTGCTTTCATGTGACAGTGCAGTGCTTTGTGGCTTTTGAAAGCATCCACTGTCTGTTCCAGCTGTGCCCTTCAGGCTTGTCTTGTGTATGTGTTTGCTGCTTGGGTTCTTTGACTCACATAAACCACTCCTGCCTCCCTTATCCATGGGCTCGCAAGGATGGTTTGGTGTAACAGCCTATTACACAAGGGCTTTGGACTGTCATATCTGTGGCATGTCTGGTGCTGTGTAACTTGTGTTAACACCCCTAGTGGGGATGATTGCGGTGTTATTGACCACTGTTCTGCTTTTGCTAGATGGGGTGTTTCATGATTAATGTGTACATTAATTGCTATGCATTGTGTAGTATGTTTCTTATCTTTACTGTACACGTGTTTGTTGCAACTCATGCCGCAGATAGTGTGTTCCACACTTTGGATGTGAAAGACGGACTGATGGTGTGATTTCTGATGTACGTCTCTGACATGGTCCAGTAATGAGATGCCTGAAGAGACACACACAGATGACTCTGAAGCATTAATCATGTGTTTCATTCCCTTTCTGCAGGGGGATGAGCCTCCAGACCATCTTTGCCAGCAGACATGGCCCATTGGACGTCTGGATTCTGGACACGTTTGTTGGTGCCCACATGCACATGTGTGTGCAAGCAGAGGCAAAAGGATTGCAGACATACATCCTAGGACTGCTGACGTGTTCCAAGGAACTCCAGGCAAGGTGAGCAGCACAGGGGGGCCACAACACAGCAAAGCTTCCACCAGGCCAGTTGCACATGCAGGCTTAGTAGCAGCACTGAGGGTGAGCTTGGACGAATATTGGTGTTGAAGCGCACAATACAGCTCAGATGTGTTGGTGGACTGATGGCTAGTTGATTGTAAGGTTGTCTGGGGCACTTGCAGGGGCAGTGGCACATACCCTCCGGTCCACCATGGGCCATTGAGGCACTTTTATCACCGATGCTGCCTTCCGAGACATGGAAAGGAGCAGCTCACAGGGACATACAGCAAGGGTCAGACTCGGGTGCATGGTGGGACACGACTTTTTCTGAAGTCATACCTCGCTATATGCGTCTGTCTGCTTACCCAGGGAACATTGCATGTTGTGTGAATTGTGACACATTGGTGTTCCATTTGCTGCGCACCGACCGGCACCTGACTTACTGCATTGACTGTGTATGAACCATCATAGGGGTAATGTTACGTATGGGTACGAAGCATCCACACCAGATTGTCTGTTTGTAGAGTAGTTTGTTGCTATGGGGCATATTTGGTGGTGTGTTTGTGTGTTATGGGCACGCACAGATTATTAACTGTGGCTCTCTTTGCAGCATTGAAGTGCTCCTGTAACCGGACCTGAGAGTGCGCAGGCAGGAGGCCAGCACTCAAAACCAGAGCTGAGTGTCTTGTTGTTTTTCTTTCAAACTGCTCTACATAGGCTTGCTGGGGGGTGCACTGTTGCATGGATGAATGTGTAATTCAATTTGGTATGTTTTTTTTTCCATAATCACCCCGAGTCCTATCCAATTCAAAACCCTGTACCCTCTACCCGGTGTTCCTAACCCTCTTTCCCCGCTGGGATTGCGGATGCCTGTGTAAGCCCCAAGCTTGCAGGCGCCAAAACCCTAGAGGGGGTGGTTGGTTCATGCTACTCCTGCGCCTGGACTCCGAAGGCCCTGACAATGATGTACAAGTTTGTTATGATTGTGTATGTGTTAATGCAAGTACTCCATTTTAGTGGATTCCCCACTTTCACGTGTCATTCATACTCCCCTCTCCTGCCCCTCATTCCAGTTATCCAGTATGCCAACGGCTGTCCCAACTGCATATCCCTGACCCTCCTTCCCCACCAGGGTCTAAGAGGCCTGTGTGAGCTTGACCTTGCAGGCACCCAGGCCACGGTGGGGTTGGTTGTTTCGTGCCACTCCTGCGCCTGTACATGGGAGCTGTGACATTACACATCCGTTCGTGGTGCATCATTCTATGTTATGTACCACACATGGTTCACATCCTGTAGTGACATTGTTTTACTGTACTACCTTGGTTGTTACATCATTGTGGTAGTACTTGGACTTTGTGAGGTACTGCTACTTCAAGTCATCTACTGGAGGCTGTTCAGGTTCGTTTTTCTGCCTTGGATTTTGTGTCTTTGCAAATGCACCTTTGACATACAAGGTGGGAGATAGTGACGAAGGGGAATGGTGATCCTGTGGCCAGGTGACATTGAGGGTTGAAGGCTCCATGACCCAGGTGCAGTTGTTCAGTGGGTCATGGTCATTTGTGAGGGAGGGGGGTGTTTTGTTGTTGATAGTTGTCTTGCCCTGCAGTGTGATGGGAACCCTGACATTGTAATTGTGGTATCCTATGTACATGATGTGTTCTGCTGATCAATGCATGTTCATGTGTTGTATTTACCTTTCAGGTGTGAGGGGATAGTTGTGGTTTGACATGCTGGGGTATACACATGGTGAATGTTCACATGTGATGTGTAGAGGACACTGATGGTCAATTGATTGCACATGCATATGTTGAGTGCATGTACTTGCTGACCCGCACATTCGCACTATGATGCACTACATGTACAACCACCCTTCGATATCCACATGTACACTCTGTTTGCCTTCTGCTGCCCACTGGGTCCCTGCAGCACATGTTCTGTGACCAATTATGGATCCTGTACATGCCTATTTTGCTTTTTGATGTGGTTTGTCGCTTAGATGTGATTCTCAGGGTGTGCATCACACACAATGGCTGTTCACTGTGCTGTGCACTGAGCAGTGTGTTGCAGGAGTTGGACACAGCACACAGAAGCTGCAGTGTTGATTTTGCAATGCACAATGTGCATGTAGACAGGCATTCTTTGTTATGTTGCTGCTACTACTTTTGTGATGCATTTGGGAATGACTTATTTTGGGTGGTAGGTTGTTGGTCAGTCATTTCATCTGATTCCATGTCAGGCATCATTGTCTGATGCCAATTTACATTTTCCACATGGCAATGTGTACCTTATTGGTACTGTGTTGGTGTATGGCTATTGCTTGCCATGCCATGTTGTGGTTTGGGAGGGTTTGAGTTGTGGGATGTTTTTATCCACGCATCCAAGCCCTACCTCAAAACTGTGCAGTACTGACATGGAAAACATCATGATGGTCAGAGATTCCCAGAAAATTCCCAGGGAAATGCATGAAGAATAGGCTGCCACCCATTTTGCCGATGTTATGGGCACAGAAGGGCACTGCCTAAAACCACCATTGGACTACCCACACAGTAGCCTGAAACCATTGGGAATGGCAATGCTGATTGCCAAAAGCAACCTAGAATTGTGGGGAATTCATTTTCTTAAATCCCAAAAATGGGTGCATTACCAGTGCTCACCACTATCAGAAAGCCGGCGTTTTAAAACAACACCAGACTTTTTTCTCTTTTTGTGTAAAACTGAATAAATGAACCCAAAGCAGGCCAAAGAAAGACTTACTGAGAGGTGGATCCAATGTAAAGTTATATTCTGAAGTGACTTGAAGGTTTATAACAAGACTGGCTGAGCTGTGGATTTCAGCAGTTTAAGTAAATTTGGACTGAAAGACACTAAAAAACCTAAATGTTTAAAAGAAATGAGGGACCTACTTTTGAGTGTCACATAGGTTGCAATTGTTTAAATGTCATAGTTTTAAACTTAGAATCAGAATTGTAGCTGCATATGTAAAAATGGTTAGTTTTATTTGAATGCAGAAAACTGGGTAACTAAAAGTGACATTAGCTGGGGCCTGGCTTAAGGAACTGAATTCTGCCCACCAGCTACCCCCGACAGGAGATGACACTTGCACTACAGCTGTGTTCCCAGGCCAGCTGCCTTTTGCTGTTCCCACCAAAAGGGATATGACACTTCTCTGATTGGATTATCAAGGGACTGCTAGAGACTAAACATAGGACCCAGGCAGAGGGTTTATTGAAGTGGCCATAAATGGCTTCCTCTTGAACAATGGGCCTTCCAGGGCCCAGGCAAATGTTTTATTATGGGAGTCGTAAATGTGGCTTCCTCCTGGAAGGAAAGGGGAGGAGCACTGCATGTGAGAGCAAGCTGGCTTGGCAGAAACTGGGAGGGGGAGAAACTGGAGACAGAGGCTGAGCTTGAAGAAAGTGGAAAAACTAAGTTTCTCTTAGTTAAAATAATATAATTCAATCGATTTTAATCTAAGTAGAACTGCCTCCTAACTGTCACCTGTCATTTCTAGCTGCTAGCTGTCACTTGTCACTTTGAACTTTTAAAATTTCAAATCTGAAAAACGACCTTTACCATATCGCTCATATCTCCGTGACCGTTTGTCTTAGAGACTTCCAGAGTAACTTTCCTCTGAAAGCTGGGAATCTTGGCTTTTCAACGAACCTAGAACCGCATTCCTATTCCATACACTTTTGCCGCAATCGCGAAAAACGCACTCGCGAATTTACCGCGATTTGCAAATTTCTCCACTTGTGAAAACAGCAGTTTCCTTGCTAAAAATTTGTTTGCCTCTTAAGAACCATCCCTGAATCATTGCTAGAGTGAGCCTGGACTAATATTAACTTGATACCACTCACCCTGAACCTCTACAGGGAATGAAAAGCATTTTAGCATATTTTTCACTTCATTGCCAGCACATATAAAAGCATTTTGGGCCTGGGTTTCAAACTTCTGTAGTCTAAGCTTGCTGGGGTGAACTGAATTACATTTGATTGCATTTCTGAGAACTGTGTGCTTTCCTTCCATTTCCTTGCATTGCATAAAAGGGGGGGTGAATTGTCCAAGAATGTGATTACATTGTCTTTTGCTGAAATCCTATCAAGTTAATTTCTGTACTGCATTTCATTCCACATTGCATCCATTTGAAACCATAAAAGTATTGTTGCTATCTTATCCATCCTATAACCACTCATCATTGATTATAAAGAAGTGTGCTAGTGCCAGACTATCCATTATTGATTACTGCTCAGATTCAGTGTGATATTCAATTATTAATTGATTATAAAGCGTGATATATATATATATTGTTTAAATTATCAAATAAACCTTTAAACTTGCAAAACAGAACTACTTCTTGGCTCAGTGGGGTCAGGGGGATTCCAAGAGAGGGGTGTTATATAGGGGTAGTCATCCAGAACGCATGAACTGGACATAAAGATATATCAATAAGGGTTTCCATTCAGTATCCCAGACTAGGCATTGACTTAGCTGTAGTGTTGAATTGAATCCTCTAACAAATTGGGGGCTCGTCCGGGACGTTTGGGTTAGATCTATCACTTGTGCAGATTAATACAGCGTGCCAGCTGACCAGATACACATATCCGGTCGGATCACCACGCTGTGTTACGCTGTAAAGCACTCCTCAAAGGAACGCTCTAAGGAAAAGGTCTGTTTTGCAAAAATAAAATACAAACTTCTGTAAGTCAGGAAGGAACTCAAATCTCTAGAATGACGACCTTAGTAGACATGAAAATAGCCAGAGAGCACTTCTTACATAAGTTATTTGTGAGAGGTGAGTGGACTCATCAGGACCAGACGGTCTGGTTGCAAGCAATCGCACCCCAGATCACGGAAATAGGGTCAGATAAATGGAGAGACCAGGGTCCCTTACATGTGGCCCTGAGTGAACTATATATGTCCTCTAAGGCCAAGGATGAGCACAACAAGATTGCCAGGGTAGCGGCATATTTATATTTACATATGGGAGCCATGCAGGACAAATGTGCTGAAGGCCAAGATCTGGCGAGTAGGCAACTGCTGGCATTACAGAAGGCCCAATCTGATCTGGACTCTTCTGAGCAGAGGCTGCTCAGGAGCCAGGAGTCAGAAAATGAGAGTAGACGGTACATCACTAAAATAAAGGAGGATATGGATGTGCTGCAACAGGAAAAGGCGGACCAGGATACCAGATTTCTGGCCTTGCAGAAGGAGTACCAAGAAGGTTTGGACTCCCTACTGCAGAGCCAGAAAAAGCTGGAGCAACAATTAGATTTCAATAGGGCATGTGCCGAACAGGTAGTCACCCTGCAAAGCCACCTAGATAGGGAGAAGGCAGAGACCAATAAACTGATTTTGAAAGACCTGGATACCCAGGCAGAGTTTGACCAGGAGCGCCAGAAAGCTGGTGCCTTCCAAAGGCAAAGGGACGACCTGGCGGCACAGATGCAGGCTCTTAGCCAGGAAAGAGACGCCTTAGGCCAGGAAGTCTGCCATTTAAAAAGAAAAACAGAAGAAAATCACTTGGCCCTCCAGGGGCTGGGTGACCTCCAAAAAGAACACCAGAACTTGTTAGAACACACCAGGAGGGTGGAGGATGCTCTGGCAAGAAAGGAGCAGGCCAATAGGGACACAGCTCAGGAGGTAACCCTCCTGCAGCAAAGACTGGCCCAGTGCTCCAGTTCCAATCAGGAGGCACAGAGAGAGAATGAGGCTCTCTGCCAGCACTATGATAGACTCCAACAACAGGTAGCGATGCAGGAGAGACTGATAGAGTCTAGTAAGACCTTAACTGAGGAACTGAAGGCGCAGGCTCTTGCATTGCAACAGGGAGCAGGGGCGGATAGAGATGTGGTTCGCTGGGAAAGAGAAACTCCTGAGCATAACCCCAGGAGCCCTAGTACCAGAGGCCTTTATTTCTCTCAGTCCCTGGACTCTGCCACCCCCATGTCCCCTGGCACACATGAGCACAGGGCCACAGGAATGGCAGATTACTATCCAGCCAGAAGCATGGGGCTCATAGGCCAGTACCACCCAGGAATGGAGGGGCGGGCATCCGGGTATGGGCATCCAAGCACAGTGCAATTTGATGGGGAACCCCAGGTGAGTAGGCCCATTAAGGGCATCCTGAAAACCTCTGCCCAGTTAGGTCAGTGGGGGGGTACCCATCAAATCCTGGCAGCAAGGAGGGATCTGAAGACTCCTCTGAGCGGTACAGGACACAGGAGACCAGGTCCCCACATTCTGCCAGCCATTCCCAGGCTCGCAGAATCCGGGAAAACCTGGAAGAACAGACGGGAACCTCTGGGAGCAGTGCCTCTGAGTCAGAAGATGAATGGACCAGGGTTACCCGGACCAAAAGGGCCAATAAAACAAAAAGGGCCTTGCTTAAGGACCCCTTAAAGCAGATTAAGGCAATCAGGAGCGTCATCATGCCTTATCATAAGAACGCCAAGTATTCTGTTTGGGAGCACTTAGAGTTATTTGAGCAAATGATGGAGACTTTCCATTTGAAGGACAGCCAAAGCTGTATTCAATATGTAAAGTGGACCTTCTCCCCGGAATACTCCAGTTTCTTTGCGGGGCTGGAGGACCAAAATCATTTAAGATGGTCCACCTATAAGGCGGCCATCTTGAAACATTTTTCTACTCATAGAAATCCTCAAGAGGCTCGCAAGGCAGCCTACAATTTACAATGTGGGGAGGATCAGGCCCCACAAGAATTTGTGCAGGAGTTAAAGCGTGCTTTTGCACAGACCACAAGAAGGGTGCGCACGGATAGCAGAGAATTTATTAATACGTTTTTCCATGCCTTGCCCAAATACATAATGACCCAGCTTGTGAGGGATTTTCACGAGAAAAGATCTTTAGACTGGGTCATTGAACAGGCGACCCGGATCTATGAGGTGCAGAATCCAATAGAAAATAAAAATAATGCGCCCAAAAACCCCAAAGCCAACAACACCCCTGCTGCTGCCAAGGTGGCAGAGGTAGAGGTCACCCCCGTTTTAGAGTTGGAGATGGGGGGGCCTAAAAACCTACCTGCACCTAATAATGCTAGGCCCAGAAGGTCGTCGGGCCAGTCACAAACAGGGAGTCAAGGAGGTAGTCCCACAAATGGGGTCCCTCGCTCTCCTGACTATGTAAGTCCCCGTTACAAGGGAAGTCGACCCATCCTGGGTTATGTGTGGACTCCTCCAGCCCAAGGGGGGGGATCCAGCCAAGCACCTAACCTAGGGAACTTCCCTCCCAACTTCCCACAGGAGGGCAGAAATTCTCCAAATCCTGGGCAGAACTTTTTCCCCAGGTATCCACCCAATTTCCAGCCCCAAAATCATCCATCCTTCTTTCCCCAATTCCCTGAGCCCAGACAACCTAATCCGGGAGAGGGGAGGCCAAGGGTGGAGGGGTACCAAAATCTTCCCAACCAGGGGTACTACCAAGGAAGGGATAGCTACCCTTCCCGGGATCAGCCCAGGGGAGAAAACAGGGCCCCGTATCAGCCTGAGCGGGTTTCCCAGTTAGAGCGCCAGGTTCAAAACATGGCGCGGGATCTGGGTCACATACTGAGGGCTCAGCAGAACCCTTAGATCGGCATGCCGGCGCAGAATGCACCCAACTCTGGACCTGGTGCTCCAGAACAATGACGGGGGCAGCACCCCGATAACTCACCGGTTCCCAGGGAGGAGGCACAAAGGGAAGGGGGGTGTAAAGCCTTGGAGGAAGCTTCCTTCCTCACTTGTAAACAGCCCCTGGAAACCCAGGAACCGGAAACAAAATCTCTTGCCCCTGAAAGTCTGCCTCCTAAGGAGCAGAGGGGGGGTAGGAGAAACAAAAGACCCAAACAGACACAGTTTGAGGAGGAGGTACAGATCTTCCAATTTGAGGGAGAGGGATCCTCAGAGGATCCTGGGAAAAGGATCTTCTCCTTCAGAGAGGGGGGAACTCCTCCCAAAGAAAAATGGGTCCCTAGGGATGCAAATCCAGACTGGGGAGATGTGGAGACTGAGCTACCGCCGCCCATCATCTCATCCCAGAACCCACAATACCAAAATCCCCTGGTTCAAACCCATCCTGATGACTGCCTCCAAAAAGGGGGGGGCGGCCCAGAACCGGAGCCAGGGGAACCCACAATGGCTCTGATCTCCAGTTGCCAACTTTTTCTTTCAGATTCCCAAGGCTCTCCACAGAATTCTGCCCAAATCTCTTCGCTAGCGATGTCCAAAACCAGAAAGTTAGCCCACCAGTTGTCCAAAAATGTGCATTATCTGTGCCCCCTTGAGAAGGAGGGAAGATACTATGCCCCGGTACAAGTACAGGGGCAGGGTACAATTTTGGCACTGGTGGACACTGGATCTCAAGCTACCCTTCGGTCCAGAAGGGCCTTTGACGAACTGAATGCAGGAAGGGGAGAGAATTACCAAATTCCTCTCACCTCTCTTCCTGGACAACTCCAGAACTTTGACGGGAAGGAAATTCCTGTCGAGGGGACGGCAGATTTGGACATTAAAATTGGGCGACACAAGTTGAAACACCCGGTCATGGTTGTGAATCCAGAGGGCACCCCTTGTTTACTGGGGAATGACCTCCTGAGGAGGTTGTCACCCTTAATAGATTGCGTAAACAAGGTCCTCTGGACCCAGACTAGCCGACCAATAAAATTAAAACAAAGTGTCAACCATGTTAGTTTAAACGGCACCTGCCACATGGTTGAACAAAAATCTGACCAAGTAGAATTTCACTTCCAGAATAGCCAAATTCCAGACGTGACAGTAATAGCAGTAGGACAACAGACTGGTGATGGGGGGTCCTCTCTATTTCTGAAAATCAACCTTCCTTCCAGTTTAAGGTGGTATTCCACACTGGAAGGAAACACCCTGAAATTCTTTACCAATCCACAATCAGAAACTCCCACTCCTATAGTCCAGAAAGATGTGAAATCAGCTCAGAGCCTGGCTGATATTCAGCAAATTGGAGAGCAGTTGTTCATCCCTGTTCAGTTAAATGATGGGAAGGACTCTGTTCTCGCTCGAGTGTGTGTGAACAACGGTAAGAGCTTCATCAGCGAAGCCATGTTCCGCCAACTCCCAAAAGATCCAGCCATTCCCACCTTCAAACTGATAGACAAATGGGAAATGGACCTGGAAGCACCTAATTCCAAACATCTCCTGCCAAGCAGGTGTATGCTCAAAATCTCCATTGGCAACAAGAGCATAGTCCACAATTGTTGGGTCGTGCGAGACGTCCCTGCCGCCTTTTACTTAGGCAGTGACATTCTCAATCGCTTTGCCATTAGTTTGGACCTAATAAACTTCAAAGCTTGGTCCCAATTAGCGGATAATCCCATGGGCTTTGATGATCCAGAAAAAGCATTTAGGTCAGCTCAATTGCTACCTTATGCAGTTGAAATTCAGATCAAAGAGGAAGTCACCATCCCAGAAAGGACCCGACAATTCTCCCTGGAAGTGAAAGCTAAAAGAGGACAATATTTGCAAAACCCTGATGCTTACATACATCTAAACGCTTCTCTCCAACAGCAAGGGTTGGGGGTAAACCCAACACCATTAGTCAACAT
Source organism: Ambystoma mexicanum (assembly GCF_040938575.1). Classification (NCBI taxonomy): domain Eukaryota; kingdom Metazoa; phylum Chordata; class Amphibia; order Caudata; family Ambystomatidae; genus Ambystoma; species Ambystoma mexicanum. The sequence goes on from NC_090937.1 coordinate 1,291,569,308, forward strand.
AGAACATGACACCATTCTAATAGAGGTGGATAACAGCGACTTAAAGAGAATTACTCTAGCCGCAGGCACCATTATTGGAATGGCGGTTGATGACCGACATTTTTCCATCGATTTAGGTAATGAACTGTTAGGACCAATCCCCAAGGACTGTTTTGACAGTGACAGTGAGGACAATACAACACCAGACAGGATTTTTACCCGGTATGGGGGGAACTTCCTGGTGTACACTTCTTGCCCTTATGGTAAGGAAGATGTGACTTGTGACTTCAGAAGGGATGAGGTGATTTCCCAGGTCCATGAGGGCTGCCTTTCCCACCTGAAGCCTCCAGTCCAAATCAGCACTCTGACCAGGGACTTCTCCACCCAGCTGGAGGAGGCCGCTGAGATAGCCAAACCAGAAGTCTTTCCAGGCTTCAGGCAGATGGTGGAAGAGAGAGTCAACCTAGCTGGTGCCTGTGTGACTCTGGAACAAAAGCAAAAGTTGAAACAAGTTTTCTTGGATTTCCAAGATCTCTTTGCGGTAGACTCATATGACTGTGGTCGCACTGACATCCACACAACAACAATCCCCACGGACCCTGGCATGACTCCAGTGTTTGTGAAGCAATATCGTTTGCCTCTCGCATCCATGGAGTCCCTTACTGAAATAATTAAGAACCTTGAGTCCCGGGGAATAATCCGTCCAGTTCACAGCACCTTCAATAATCCGGTGCTGGGAATATTGAAGCCAAACGGCCAGTGGAGACTCTGCGCCAACCTCAGGGAGCTCAACAAACGGGTCCATACTTCCCGATGGCCTCTGCCCTACATTGACCAAGGGCTGGCCCAGATCCAGGGGTCACAGGTATTCACTGCAATAGACCTGACCAATGGATACTGGACTGTGCCTGTCAGTAGGGAGGACCAATACAAGCTGGCTTTTACCTTTGGGGGCCATCAGTACACATGGACCCGGACTCCCTTCGGATACCTCAACTCCGGCAATGAATTCAACATTTTCCTACATAAGGCCATGCCCGACCTGGGTGCGAGGGGTAACCTGGCTTATGTAGATGATGTCCTCATCAAAAGTTCATCTGTGGAGGAACACATAGCGGAGATCCGTTATGTTCTGACCCAGTTGAGGGCAGCCGGAGCAAAACTTTCCTTTCAGAAAGCACAGTGGTGTAGAACCCGTGTTAATTTCTTGGGGCATGAGATTACTCCTCAGGGTCTCTGTCCCCAGGAAAAGAAAGTGGAAGCACTTCAGAAACTGAAAGACCCCACAACTCTGCGGGAACTAAGGAGCCTCCTTGGACTGACTAATTACAGCAGAAAGTTCATTGAGGGCTACGCAGAGATCACCAGACCCCTGATTCATCTCCTGAAGGGGGGGGTCAAGTGGGAATGGGGTCCAGAACAAGCCGAGGCAGTAAAACAACTCAAAAGAAGCCTCTCAAAAGCGCCTTGCCTAGCGTACCCTGTCAGAAACAAGGAGTTTTTCCTGGAGACGGGGTTCTCTAATACGTGCTTGACAGCAGTATTATACCAAAAGCATGACAAGGTCAATAAAGTAATCTCCTATGCGAGCAAAACTTTATCCTCTGTGGAGGAAAAATTCAACGATTGTGAGAAGGCACTCCTGGCAACGGTGTGGGCATTGAAGAATTACCGCCCGTTTATCCAGGGGGAACACATCATAGTGGATACTCCACACCAGCCTCTGCAATATCTCCAAAGTGACAGAATCCGGGCCGGAAATGTGAGTAATTCCCGAATTACTTCCTGGATTCTGTCAATGCAAGGCTTTCCTGTGGAGGTCAGATATGGCCAAAACAAGAAGAGTCCCCTTGCGCAAGGTCTGGCTGACTTGCATGATTGTGCCAGAGAAAACTGTCTCGAGGACGAAAGTCTAAAGATCAAGGACAACACGGAGGCATAGCTTAATTCCCCACACAAAGTCTTTGAAGAAGACAAGTGTGAGGGAATGCCCACTGTCTATGTGGATGGATGCTCTTACCATGTTGACAACGACGGGGGGAAAGAACTGGTGGCTGGCTTAGGGAATGCATGGGTGAAGGAGTTTCCAGAACCCTCCGCTGGATACAAAATTGGTCCCCGAAGTAGTCAGGTGGCAGAATTGATGGCTGTGCATCAAGCCATCCTCACTGCTGTCCAACATCAACTCCACGAACAGGTCATAATCACAGATTCTGATTATGTACGGAACGGGTTCGTGGAGCACCTGGTTAATTGGAAAACCAGAGGCATGTTATGTGCTAACAACAAACCCTTGAAACATGGGAAGTTGATCCAAAACATTGACGATCTGGTCACCTCGAATGAGATGACCATCTATTGGAAAAAGATCAAGGGTCATTCCAAAGTAGAGGGACCAGACACAACTGGAAATGACTTAGCTGATCAGCTGGCCAAAACCGGGGCCATCCAAGGGGATCTAATTGAGATTGAGTCCCTGTTGGGGGAAATCCAGGTCACTGCTATCACTAGGTCCCAGACAAATGCTCACAATGAACTTTCAATTGCACAATGGAGTAAGGAGACCCGTGATGCTGATTTGGTTACCGCTCAGAAGGGGGATCCAATAATTGGTAAATTTTACCAGCACCTTGAGGACCCTGAGAACTTTCCCCTGACGGATACCGATTACATTGGGAAAGAGGACCTAAGAGTGTTGATGAAATGTCCAAAAATGTTCCGAATCCAAGACGGTTTGCTGGTAAGGAAATCCAAAGCTGGCCACGATCAGTGGGTGGTTCCTACCTCATTCCGAAGCCTGATGTTAAGTCACGCCCATGATGCGGCCACCGCCGGTCATAGGGGGTTTCATACAACACTGGAAATCTTAAGAGAGGTTGCATACTGGCCACACATGGGGCAGGACCTTGACCAATACTTGAAGGGGTGTCTTGTGTGTGCACAATTTCGGCCATCATCCCTCACGCACCGTGCACCCCTCCAAAAGAGGGGGATGCCACTGCCATGGTCAGATTTACAAATCGACTTTGTAGGCCCTGTGATTCGCTTGTCTAAAGGAAACAAGTACATGTTGACCATTACATGCTTGTTTACCAAGTGGGTGGAATGTCTCCCAGCCCCAAATTGCAAGGCAGAAACTGCAGCTGCCCTGATGATTAACCACATCTTTTCCCGTTTCGGTCTACCTCAAAGGATTGAGTCAGACAGGGGTAGCCACTTCACCAGTGAAGTAATGACAATGATGTGGGAGATACTGGTGGTTAAAAGGAAGCTACACATTGCTTACAGGCCAGCTTCTTCTGGAGCAGTGGAGAGATACAACCGAACCATTGTGAGCATATTAAAAAAGTTTGTGGCAGATTCTGGGCCAAGTTGGGATATCCGATTACCTCTGGTCCTAATGGCCATCAGATCTACCCCTTCATCTGCAACTTAAATGTCGCCATTTGAGTTGATGACTGGACGCAAGATGGTGCTTCCTCAGCATTTGCTCTACAGGACCCAAGAGTAGACACTGATAAATGCCTCCACAACTCATGAGTATGTGGAGAATTTAAGGAAACACCTTCAACATGCTTTTGCTTATGCTCAGCGGAATCTAGAAAGATCAGCTGATAGCATGAAGACCCACTATGACCTGAAAACTTCCAGGAAGGAATATCAGGTGGGGGACCGGGTCTATCTATACAATTTCCAAAGGAACCAGGCCAAACAGCGAAAATGTTTGCCTACATGGAAGGGACCCTTCGAGATTATAGACAAAATCTCCCCTGTGGCCTACAAGATCCGCATCCCCAAAGGCGGTTTGGCAGAGGGGGAAGACAAGTGGGTCCACATTAACCAGTTGAAGTGTTGCCATCCCAGGCACACTCTGCAACAACTGGAGGAATCCTCTGGAATCCTAGAGGGTACTGTCTCAGATTAATTCAGTTCTAACTTAAAATATCCTACATATCGCCTATCAAATTCTGAGTTTCTCAGTGTGGGTGTTTTTGTTTTTGAATGCAAAAAGAAATGGGCATGTTCATATGTTTTGACTATAAATTTATATGCCACCCCACTATATCAATGGTGGGGGAGAAATGTCCATGAATAGGTATTGCCGCTCTTCCTTTGTCGTCCTAGGAGAAAGAAAACCTGGAGACGGGCCAAGGAGGACGATCCAGAGACCGGGAGCAGAGACGCAAGGGGCCCAGTGTACCGCCCAATACTCCCATCAGGACCGGCGAGGAGAACCGATCGATCCGACCGGATGGAGGAAAAGATGCTGAACTGTGCCATCTATTGGAAGAAGATGAGGAAACATCCCAGGTCTTGCGAGTCCCCTCAGTGAAACAGAATGGCCATCGCAAGAGGGGGGCTTGTGGGATGTTTTTATCCACGCATCCACGCCCTACCTCAAAACTGTGCAGTACTGACATGGAAAACATCATGATGGCCAGAGATTCCCAGAAAATGCCCAGGGAAATGCATGAAGAATAGGCTGCCACCCATTTTGCCGATGTTATGGGCACAGAAGGGCACTGCCTAAAACCACCATTGGACTACCCACACAGTAGCCTGAAACCATTGGGAATGGCAATGCTGATTGGCAAAAGCAACCTAGAATTGTGGGGAATTCATTTTCTTAAATCCCAAAAATGGGTGCATTACCAGTACTCACCACTATCAGAAAGCCGGCGTTTTAAAACAACACCAGACTTTTTTCTCTTTTTGTGTAAAACTGAATAAATGAACCCAAAGCAGGCCAAAGAAAGACTTACTGAGAGGTGGATCCAATGTAAAGTTATATTCTGAAGTGACTTGAAGGTTTATAACAAGACTGGCTGAGCTGTGGATTTCAGCAGTTTAAGTAAATTTGGACTGAAAGACACTAAAAAACCTAAATGTTTAAAAGAAATGAGTGACCTACTTTTGAGTGTCACATAGGTTGCAATTGTTTAAATGTCATAGTTTTAAACTTAGAATCAGAATTCTAGCTGCATATGTAAAAATGGTTAGTTTTATTTGAATGCAGAAAACTGGGTAACTAAAAGTGACATTAGCTGGGGCCTGGCTTAAGGAACTGAATTCTGCCCACCAGCTACCCCCGACAGGAGATGAGACTTGCACTACAGCTGTGTTACCAGGCCAGCTGCCTTTTGCTGTTCCTACCAAAAGGGATATGACACTTCTCTGATTGGATTATCAAGGGACTGCTAGAGACTAAACATAGGACCCAGGCAGAGGGTTTATTGAAGTGGCCATAAATGGCTTCCTCTTGAACAATGGGCCTTCCAGGGCCCAGGCAAATGTTTTATTATGGGAGTCGTAAATGTGGCTTCCTCCTGGAAGGAAAGGGGAGGAGCACTGCATGTGAGAGCAAGCTGGCTTGGCAGAAACTGGGAGGGGGAGAAACTGGAGACAGAGGCTGAGCTTGAAGAAAGTGGAAAAACTGGTTTCTGTACCATGTGACCTGAAACCACACCCCTTTGGAGCCAGAATATGGTTTTAGAAAAAGATGAATAACTCATAGTACGGACTTGTCATAATTATTTAAATGATACCATAATTCTTGTGATTTTTCTGCCCACATTTTAAGAGGTTTTTAGAACCGGTGGCATGATCTGGGGGCAAGCTAGCAGTTAAGAGGGTATTACTTAAAATGTATGCATGTTAAAAATCTGATACTTCATCAATTAATGCCTGCATGCCTTGCACACATTTGGGTAAATTTGAGTAAGAATCTGATATTGGTAACTTGACCAAAAAGTGAAATATGTTGCCATTTCTGAATGCAAGCTCCCAGGAAGAGCAGATTTGGACAGGGTATACCTCCTGTGATATGTGATGGGTGCATGTAATTTTAAACAAATGTGTACCTGTGCAAATATGTCTTTTGGGTCAAAATATAGATTGTGTGTAATTTGACAGGGGTGGGTTCTCTGTACCATAAACAGACCTCATCATGATGACACTTCATTTCATTCCCCCAATCAAGGGGAAGAGGATGAAGTGGCCAATGACAAGTGGAGAGGGGTAGGGCCGAGGAAGCTAGCCTTTCCACCCATTTTCAAAACACATAAAAGCAGACAGTCAGGACAGATAGGGAGATTCAATTCCATTTGCTGCGGAGCATGCTGCCGGACCATACAACATCCAGAATCCAGAGAGGCTAGACCAGCAGAGCAGAGCTGACCCAGACCGCTGTCAGCAGAACCAGAGAGCTGACCCAGATCACTGTGAAGAGACCCAGACCAGACCGGAGTCCAGTCCAAAACCTGACCAGATCCGTGGCGAGGCCTAATTCAAAAATATATTGTGAGTACCTAGGAGAACTGTGCAGAACCAATCTCTTAGTTAAAATAATATAATTCAATCGATTTTAATCTAAGTAGAACTGCCTCCTAACTGTCACCTGTCATTTCTAGCTGCTAGCTGTCACTTGTCACTTTGAACTTTTAAAATTTCAAATCTGAAAAACGACCTTTACCATATCGCTCATATCTCCGTGACCGTTTGTCTTAGAGACTTCCAGTAACTTTCCTCTGAAAGCTGGGAATAATGGCTTTTCAACGAACCTAGAACCGCATTCCTATTCCATACACTTTTGCCGCAATCGCGAAAAACGCACTCGCGAATTTACCACGATTTGCAAATTTCTCCACGTGTGAAAACAGCAGTTTCCTTGCTAAAAATGTGTTTGCCTCTTAAGAACCATCCCTGAATCATTGCTAGAGTGAGCCTGGACTAATATTAACTTGATACCACTCACCCTGAACCTCTAGAGGGAATTAAAAGCATTTTAGCATATTTTTCACTTCATTGCCAGCACATATAAAAGCATTTTGGGCCTGGGTTTCAAACTTCTGTAGTCTAAGCTTGCTGGGGTGAACTGAATTACATTTGATTGCATTTCTGAGAACTGTGTGCTTTCCTTCCATTTCCTTGCATTGCATAAAAGGGGGGGGTGCATTGTCCAAGAAAGTGATTACATTGTCTTTTGCTGAAATCCTATCAAGTTAATTTCTGTACTGCATTTCATTCCACATTGCATCCATTTGAAACCATAAAAGTATTGTTGCTATCTTATCCATCCTATAACCACTCATCATTGATTATAAAGAAGTGTGCTAGTGCCAGACTATCCATTATTGATTACTGCTCAGATTCAGTGTGATATTCAATTATTAATTTATTATAAAGCGTGATATATATATATATATATATATATATTGTTTAAATTATCAAATAAACCTTTAAACTTGCAAAACAGAACTACTTCTTGGCTCAGTGGGGTCAGGGGGATTCCAAGAGAGGGGTGTTATATAGGGGTAGTCATCCAGAACGCATGAACTGGACATAAAGATATATCAATAAGGGTTTCCATTCAGTATCCCAGACTAGGCATTGACTTAGCTGTAGTGTTGAATTGAATCCTCTAACAGAGTGACATAACAGTGATGGTCATGGCCTGTTTTGCAGGTGTGTGTGATTCACACCTTGCATGTCAGGGTCAGCCGCTTCTCGAAGCAACAAGGTGCGGGTAGATCTCTCTCCGCGGCAGGGGCCTCCCTCTGGAACGGCCTCCCTGCCTCCCTGTAACTTGAGGAGAACCATCTCCACTTCAGGAAGCACCTCATCACCTTCCTCTTTGCTTCTGCTTTCTCTCTCCCTCTCCCTTGCTAATTTCTCCACTGAAACTGCACTGAATCTGCAACTGGGCCACTCTCACCGACCTCGGACCCTGGCCCAGCCACTCTCCACTTGCACTGCCTCCCTGGCAACCCCTGCACTGCATGACTGTCTGTGTATCCCTACAGCCCCCCCTTCAAAGCACTTTTCTGCACTTATTTTTGCACTTGCCACCAGCTGGCCTATTTATTTATTTTTTATTCTACTTACCCTGTACTGCACTTCCCCCCTCCCCTTCCCCTTGCACTTGTCCCTTCCACCTACCCCTGCACTTGCGCGATCTAAATGACACCTGGCCTAGTAGGATCGTTGTCTGTCTTCCCTTGTTCCCCCCTCCCTGCCTCGTTGCGCCTTGCCACACTTGTGTATAGGCGCGTTACAAATGCCATATCATATCATATCATATATCATATGTGTGCCTTTTGGTCACACAGGATAGCTTGTGTTTAAGGAGCTAGGGATGCACACAATGTGGCACTTCCATGGCAACAATCTCAGGTTGGTAAGGTTGTGACAGTTGACTGTCTCTTTGTCATCATCAATTGTCACCTGGTATGTGCCAGGCCTGTGTGCACTCCGCAGGGGTGGGAGTTTAGGTGAAAAATGTGGCCACAAGCTGGGTCTGGGCTTCCTCGCCCCGTGTCATATCCCCTCCCATGGGCAGCGCCTGTGCCTGTGGTTGGAGATGTGGGGGCACCACCATGTCCACCGGTACGCCCTGCCGTGTTGCAACATTGTGCAGGACACATGCTGCCACAATAATCCTGCACACTACTGGGGGAGCATAAAGTAGCTGCCCGCCAGAGCGGTCAAGGGAGCGGAAGCGTGATTTGAGCACTCCGAATGTCCACTCCACTATGGCCCTGGTTGCAATATGGGCAGCATTGTATCTTACCTGGGGTGGTGTGGTGGGGTTCCGGTATGGCGTCATCATGTGGTTGCTCAGAGGGTAGGCACTGTCCCCTGGGGAGGTGATAATAGTTGAGATTATTAGGGTTTGGGTATTTGTCTGTGTGTGACTTGCATGCATGTACACAGGCATTTGTACTCACCTAGGAGCCATGTGTCACCATGCTGCCCAGCTTCCAGGGCCCGGCTCAGGGCGGACATTCTGTATATGAAACTGTCATGGGTGGAGCCAGGGTAGTTTGCATAGACAGAGGTGATGATTCCGTTTGCATCGCATACCACCTGTAGGTTGATGGAATGCCAGTACTTGCAGTTTCAGTAGATGTGCTCAGAAATGACCTAGTGGCCATAAAATACAGGACATTGAGCACCTTCTCCAAGGGGCTCAATGCTTGGGAGCAAAGGGTGGGGGATGTAAGGTCATCTTCCCACTCCCTGACCAGGTCTAGGATGATGTGGGGTGGAAACCTATACCTGCCGTAGACCTGGTCATCAGGCATCCCAAAAAGGCTTGTTCGTGGTGAGAAAATGCATGCCCTGGCTATTCTCCTCCTCCTGCGGTGTCCCACGATCAGCGCTGCGACAAATGGGGCATTCATCGTAGCTGTATATACGTGTTTGTTGTTTGCGCGCACTTTTATACTGTGCACGAGGACGCTTCCACCTGCCTTCATGTGGCAGACGCGTTGACGTCTGTGCGCGTCTTTTGCCGTGCGCAGGTTTCCCGTATTCGAATCCATAATTATGGGTTGTTCGCATGCGTGTGGGCGTCCCGTGTAGTTCCCTGCAGTACTTCCCCAGTTACGCCTTCTTTTTCACGCGTTGTTCCCCATTCCGCGTGTTCCGCCCACTGTTCCGCCCACTTTTGTTGTGTGTGCCGCGCTATGTGCACTTTTGCTGTGCGCGTAGCGCACGCCGTTTGATGACGTGTGTGTCCGTGAGCAACATGCATGGATTTGGCGCACAACCAGCGGGAAACTAGCGCCTTCCTTGTATTGCACGCATGCGTGTGCGCTTGATTTCCCACGCTTGCGCCTCCTTGCGCCTGCTTGCGCTGGGATTTTCGGCGCACGTTTGTTCCATGAATCGACCCCTAAATACCTCATCTTGCTGAAATGTCCTCCCGAAGAAGTACATAGTTGCCAACATGAGCCATTCCAATCTTTGGGTGTATCCAGCCCTATTTCTTTCTTTGCATTTTGTGACTTGTAGTCTGAGTCTTACACTCGGGAAAACAAAACTACAAGTTCCAGGAAACATGACTCAATAAGCAATTGGAATGGATCGTGTTGGCAACTGTTGAATTAGTGAAATATTAAAAGTACAGATTCCAGATAATGTTGTTGAAGTTGTATGGCAAACCTATTGATTCTCCATTCGTTTTTTAAAACTTTTCAGATGTATGTACAAGTCTGGTTGAAGAGAATAGTACCTCTAAGCATCTGCTCTCACAGCAGCATGCAGAGGGACCTGTGGGTCAATCAGCAGCTCTGCTAAGCAGACACTGTGCATCATAGGGAAAGCTCTGTTAAAACAGTGGACAATTCGAAGGTGCTAGTGTCACTGTATAAATTAGGAAGAGAGATGTTGAATGCTCTATTTAAGACCTTATTCTATTCCATTCTGCTTGGTACACTGATGTATTTCATGATTTCTTACTGCATTACGCTGTGATTAAAACATGTAAATAAAATTCTTGAAATCCAATCCATAATAATCAGGAACCGTGTGGTGTAGAGTGCCTTTCTTTGGGCTACACCATCTTACTCAATGCAGTCTTTTCAGAGCCAACATTTGTCAATGGAATGACATGCATGACAAGGTTATCCTTTACTTGTGTATATGCGTGTGTCAGCCCAATTAAACTGTTTTGATTATGTGTGCATTTGCATTATGCGTGCCAACCTTTATCTGCAGCATTTGATGACATATTACATTGAAGGAATCTCTGAACTTCTGCATATTCATTCTGTTAAAACTTTGAGCTCTTGCACAGTATAGTTAGACTCTGCATTATATCAAAGGAGAATAATTTGCCAAAAAAATCAGTTTATCTTTTGTATCTCTTTTTAAATATTGTAATTGAAATATTGTAATTGTTTTTACAAAACATTTGTGAGCACATCACCCTTTTTAAAACTGCATATGCTATTTTATGTCAGTGGCCCTCATTACGACCCTGGCGGAAAGGGGTTTACGCCGGCCAGGAATGGGAATGGGGAAGGGTAAATGGGGATTGGGGACTTACCGCCCCGCCAACCTCGGAATGGGGCGGTAAGTCCGCCAACCCCCATGGCGGAGTTGGCAGCTTAGCGCCATGGACCATGGTGCAAATTGCACCATGGTCCTCCGCCAAGGTCGTAATGAGGGCACGTTTTTCCAACATAGAACAAATTGATGTGGAACAATTTCTGAAAAACATAACAGTTAGGGAGCATGTTTATTCTCACACATTGTTCATCCTCTCCACTTCCCCAATCAGCTCTTTATAATCTAATAGGGCCATTTCGGTATGCAAATGAAGCCTGTCATGTTTCTGTATCAAGACTTCACAAAATAAATTGTTTGCTCACACTACCAAACCAAAACTATTAGCTTTGGAAACGCATGTCTGAACTTTTATTCATTATGATGCCATTTTTTTTTCAAATGGAAAAAGTTAAAATGACAAAAAATGTTTTGCCATTAATTCATCCTTCACTTAAGTGGAAATAACATGTTTACACCTTTTCCTATCCTGTATAGCAAATCTAAATATGTAAGTCTTTCTTAAAACAAAGATAAAGGAAAAAGTGATGCACTTTACAAAATAACTTTGTTTGAGACTATACTTTAGTGGAATAACAACTGTTGGCATATTATTTCCATTAAAAAAAACCATGAATAATTTATCAGTATATTAACATTAAACTAGACAACGTGTAGAATGAAACAGTGCAACATATTTTTACTGTTGAGGTTTTTATCGTGTTATATTTTGCTGCTAGAAACTGGTGCTTAATTTTAGTCAAAGTAACCACAGGGATTGCTACTAGAAAATACTTGTTGCCATCCTACCTGATTGGACTGACACTACAACTCTAATACTGAACCTTCCAAAAGGATCAATTTCAGTTGCACACTTATGCCTTGTTCCTGGTTATTAAAAACTGTGCAATCTGTATTCCAGGGGGATCTTCTTTCAGAAGGGACGCAAGCATGGTGATGTAAATACTATTGTTTGTGTCTATATATTAGATAAATAAAGCAGGTACCTAGATGGGAAGTAATGGAGTGCTCTACAGAGTGGGCTCGCACATGTGCTAATAGAGGTGTTCAAGTGATGACAGGTGCCTCCTGTCGCTGAAACAAAGGGCGGCTCATTCGACAAGAGCCAGGGGTTCTCGAAATATTCTAAAATACAGTGAATCCAGATGGACCAAGCTTACAAGAGAAGAGAAAGTAATAATAGTGGAGGATTTCTGATTGTATGTTATCGTTTTGAGTGTTCTTGCTCTAATTAAGACAACATTGGTTTGTGAAGGGTTGTCATTCTGTAGATAGCTTTAACTTGAAGATGTTGGTGCTTTGCCTCTATTATGAGATATACGGGCCAATTCATGGAATTACAGGCCGATTCATGGAATTAATGTGCACTTAAAATATCGGCGCAAGCGTGCGAAAACGTGCGATTCGCAGTGCAAGAGCGAATATCATAGGGAAACCAGCGCACATCTATTCATGGAAGTCCGTGCGCGAGTAAAATCTGGGATGTGTGCTGAAAAAGTGCGCGGTGCACGCCGGCGCACAGGTCATCTAACAGCGTGCGCTAAGGCCACAGCGAAAGCGCACATAGCGCGGCGCACATAACAAAAGTAGGCGGAACACGGGTCATAACACGCGGAATGGGGAACAACTCGTGAAACTGTGGGCGTCACGGGGGAAGTACAGGAGGCAAGTGCGCGAAACGCCCACACGCTCGCCTACAACACGTATTCATGGAATCGAATAGGGCAAAACAGCACACGGGCAAAGACGCGCACAGGCCTAAACACGTCCGCCACACGAAGGCAGGCGGTCGCGTCCCTGCGCATGAAAAAAATGTGCGCCAAAATGTGCGCCCACAAAAAGCAGGTATATACAGCTATGTAGAATGTCCCATACTGTGGGCCTCTAGGACAAATGACGTGCAAAGGGGTACGTGACAAACACGGACACCCGCTGTGTGAAAAATAGCGTGTGCGTGTATTTCGGGGGTGCGCGGGAAGTTCTACACGCTATTTACCCTCGGGGAGCGGGGTACATGTATTACAGGGGTTTGCGTGAAGTCTCACACGCGATAGGCCTGGGTACGTGTATTTCAGGGGTGCGCATGAAGTTTCACACGCGATTGACCTGGGTACATGTATTTCAGGGGTGCGTGTGAAGTTTCACACGCAATTGGCCTGGGTACGTGTATTTCAGGGGTGCGCGTGAAGTTTCACACGCGATTGGCCTGGGTACATGTATTTCAGGGGTGCGCGTGAAGGTTCACACGCGATTGGCCTGGGTACGTGTGTTTCAGGGGTGCGCGTGAAGTTTCACACGCGATTGGGCCTGGGCGAGCGGGGTACCACTCACCGTCTGCCTTGCGTGTAGAAGAACGCGTAACCAACACCCACCCGCTGTGAAGTAATAGCGTGTGAACCCCAACACCTGGAAAACACACGCACCACACCCCACGAAAAGCACGTACAGGCCCGTGCGCGATACGTCACAGACGCGCTTATGCACTGAGGGCCTTTGCTCCAATATAATCGCATATGCGTGCTGACGCGCCTACGCGCTAAGGGACTTTCCTCGAATTACACGCTGACGTGCAAGAATTTCACGTGCCAAATCACTCCGTATCAAGCTGGCCACACGAAAACACACGGAAGACCACGCTCCTGCCCAAAAGGCCGAATTACTGCCCCCCAGAGCCTCGACCAGCCTCCCACGAGCCATCTGCTGCTGCCTGCCTGCTGCCATCGTGCCCTGCCATTTTGTGCCTGCACATCTGCCATCTGCAGGGGTCCAGTTGCTGTGTCCACTCCTGCTGGAACAGAAGACTCCCGACTGGTATACCATCGCTCCACAGCCCAGCCCCAGGACCCAGTTGCCCGCCCACGCCTGCCTCGGAGGTCGCCATGTCAGGGCAAACGCCATCTGAGACCACTGGCAACCCCGAGCCCGAGGGGCAGAGGGCCACCAGCTTCAGTCAGAAGGAAGTTGGTGTCCTGGTGGAGCTTGTCCTGGGGCATTATGATGCCCTCTCGGATCATCACGCTGTCGTAAATCTCCCCCGTCTCACCTGTGATCAGGATCTCCCTTGTTCGGCCGCAGGACTCTTCCTGTGGATGGTTCGGGTCTTGAATAGGCTCGCCCGAGCCTCGTCAGGTTGCAGGATGCGTTCAGAGTTCCGGGAAGTTCGTGGTTCCAGGGTATCCAGGATTTAGCGATGAACGAGTAAGTAGGGGGGGAAATCCAGGAACAGGATAAAAGGCAAGGAAGGAAGTAAGAGGATCAAAGGAACCAAAGTAGAAGGTAAGCACACGTCGGGTCACTACCGAAGATAGCGTTGAGACGCGCGGACCCGCAGGGGCGTGACCAATTTATAGTGCGTGCTACGACGTGAAAAGCTAGTGCCTAGCACAGAGCTTGGTACGGCCATGTTGGAAGGAACAAGGAGTACAAGCCCTTCGTGACAATGACCACGAGGTCCAGAAGGGGCAATTTCGCCAGGTCATGACACACGCGCCAACAAGGAAGGATGGGACAGGATCTGGGACGACTTTGTGGTTGCCATCAACACGGAGGGGGTGGCATAACGCAACATCAAGCAAGTCAAGAAGCGCTGGGAGGACTTGAGGTCCAGGACCCTCTTAAAGGCCTGGCGCCTCGTGGAGGGGGGCCGGGGCCGCATGAGTACCATCCAGCTGAGGGTCCTGGAACGCATACGCCCAGCGCTCCACGCCCAGATCCTTGAGAGGCACACCCGTCTGAAGTTGAGCGGTAAGTGGCCAAGCATTGCTGTGTGAGACAGGGCATGTTGCAGTGTGCTGGTTGTCTGATACTTGCCTGTATGTGTGACATAGGCCATGTACGTATGTGTGTGTGCAGGGACATCATGGTCATGCATGTGAGACCAGTAATGTGTGAACCACATGGTTGGTGCATGTGTTTAAATGCAACATGGGGAGCTCTATGCGGAATGGGCACACGAGAGCATGCCAGTCTCTGTTGCTGGACATGGGTGGGGGTGAGGGATGAGTGCTGATGCCATTTACATGTATGGTGTCCATGTCTGTGTGTCTGACCTGCGTGTCTGTGACTTGTGAATGCCATGGATGCATGACACATGTCTGTGACAATGTTCAGATTCACTGTTGCAGCCTAGTCATCCTTGTATCCACTGTGTCTGGGGTGTACGAGGCCAGATGGATGAAACTACGGTGAAGTGTGTGCATGTGATAGGCATGACCCATGATGCATGTGAGTATCAAACCAACATTATATGTTTCAAGAGTCCCTTGGACATGTATGCTAATGTCCATAGCATGCGCCATGCCTGTTACTGAATGTGTTTTGCCTGCACTGACCCATGTGTTGTGGAGGGACATGATGGAAATGATGTTTGACAGTGCCACTCATCTGCCATTGCTTCCTGTCTAGGGGACCATTGTACAGTACCCTGATGCTTGTGTTCTATGTCTCCCTCTACACAGCGGCAAGTGAAGAAGAGGGTGGAGACGGCGCTGTGGAGCAAAGCGGCGGGGATGCCCCCACGGCTGCAGCGGAAGGGGTGGGTGAGCCCCCACAGGGGCTTGCAACGGCAGAAGATGGTGTGGAGCCATCCAGGTTGGTGGTTTCCACAGAGGAGGAGGAGGCCGCTACTAAGCTGCACATGGGGCCTGGTGGGGTGGTACCACTGGTGCAAGTGGTGCGGTCCAGGGGCAGGGGCAGGAGGAAGCACAGGTCGCCATGAAGGGGCCTGTGCATGTCGTTGTCCCTGACACTGTGACTGCACCACCATGCACCAGCAGGGATGCCCCATCCCAGGCCCGTCCGCAGGTAGGGGGAATGTCCATGTCATCTGGCACTCCTCTACCTGCGGACGAGGGGACCCCTGACCGTATGGAGAAGGTCCTGATTGGTGTCACGTTGCGCACGCGTGACATTCGTGATGACGTGCGTGCTTTCCGGGGGGAGCACGCACGTCATCACGAAGAGCAGCGTGCCAACGTGGCCCAGTTGGGAGCGACCATGGTCGGGGGTTTCGTACATGTGTCGGCCACTCTGGCGACCCTCTCCTCCTCTGTGGAGGCTATGCGCCAGTCGTTCTCCATGCCGTCTTCCGGTCCAGATGCCACCAGGGCCCCCTGTGGACCTGCCCCGACCAACGCAGCCAGCTCGGTGGGGCTCCCATCCCTGCCACAGTCGGGAGTCGGAGGTCCAGCAGGGGTGGACACACCAGCAACTGGACCCCAGCAGATGGAGGATGTTGCGGCATCATCGGGCAGGGCACGTGCACGACGGCGTTGGTGGATTCCATCAGCCTGGATGCCATTGTGCTGGCAGAGGCAGTTGCGTCGGAGGCAGCGGCAGGCTCGACGTGGGAGGCATCATGGCTCAGGGCCATCTACATCAGAGGGGCAGGCATCGGCCGGAGGGCAGGAGAACCCTGGAATGGGAGTGTCTTCCGTGTGGCAGCGGTTGGGCCAGCAGATAGGTGCGGAGTGGCGGCGGCGGGGAAGGAATGGTTCACAATGGTCAGGGTGGAGAACTCCATGCGCAGGGCGCTGAGGCGGGCTGAGTGCCTCAAGGGTATTCGCAGGGAGTTGGAGCTGGACACCACATTATCCCTGCGAGACCTCGGGGCCAGTGAACATGCCCGCCTCCAAGCCATTGAACAGGAGTTTGATGATGCCCTGGCCCATGACATCAACCAGTGAGCCGTTGGACTTGCCCATCGCCATTGTATATAGTTCATTAGTGTTAAGTTTCCTTTCTTTTTTTCTTCCCTTTGGGGCGCATGGACTATGCCCCACATTTTTGTATATAGTTTTTTATTCTGTAGGCTTTTTTGTAGGTTTTCTTTGGACAGTTGGGCTCATGGACCCAGGATTTCATCCTTGTAAATAGTTGGAGTGTGCATTTGTCGGCTTTTTTTTTTTGATTTTTCCATGGAGCAATGGATTTTACTTTTTCATTTCGGTTTGGATTTGCTTTGTTGGAAGGAGACTTTGGAGACATTTTTGATTTCATATATTTTGGATTCTGATTTCCTTTTTTTATCATTATGTGACATTCTGCATTGTTTTCCTTATGTCCATTGTTTGGTATTTGATTTTCTTTCACCACATTTTTTGTTCAACACATTTGTTCCCGTACTTCAATGTGTGGTATTCTCTCATTGGTTTCATGCATGTCACGATGTGGGTGTTCACATTCACTGGCACCCATTGTGTGTGTGTGACGGACATGTGCTGATGTACATACATGCCATTTGGGTGTGCTGGGGGACATGAGTTGGTGATCATATTGCAACGTGACATGTGGCTTGGCTGAGGGGCATGCCCATGGTGGATGGGCTGCCTGCGGGACATGACCAGGGGTGCAGGGTAGTCCCCTATGGTGTGGGCTGCCTTCAGGGGCAGTGGAGGGGGTAGAGGGGACACCTGGGAGGACCCACACTGCCAATTCACGTGTGAAACTTCCCGGGCACCCCTGAAATACACGTACCCAGGCCAATCGTGTGTGAAACTTCCTGCGCACCCCTGAAATACACGTACCCCGTCTCCCCAGGCCCAATCGCGTGTGAAACTTCCCGCGCACCCCTGAAATACACGTAACCAGGCTAATTGCGTGTCAAACTACCCGCGAGCCCCTGAAATACACGTACCCTGCTCCCCCAGGCCTAATCGCGTGGGAAACTACCCGCGAGCTCCTGAAATACACGTACCCAGGCCAATCGCGTGTGAAAACTTCCCGCACACCCCTGGAATACACGTACCCAGGCCAATCACGTGTGAAACTTGCGGCGCTCCCCTGAAATACACGTATCCCGCTCCCACAGGCCCGATCGCGTGTGAACCTTCCCGCGCATCCCTGGAATACACGTACCCAGGCCAATCGCGTGTAAAAATTCACACGAACAACAGTTATACACGTACCCCACTCGCACAGGCCCTTTCACATGTGGAAGTTACCGCGAAACCCGTAATATATGTTCCCCGCATGGCGTTTGCTGTTTGGCAGTCCGGTAAACTGGTCCAGGGTTGGCGCAGCCCTTTATGCTGGATTGGGGATTTTGATGGCTTTTCCTTGCGCGAGGGCGTTCTTGGGGGCGCAACTGGCGCTGCTGCAGGGTCGCTGTGCCACTCTGCGCCACGGCTGCTTTTGGAGGCTAAAATCCATGAATACGCTGTGCACGGAAATCGATTTTAGCGCACGCGGCTGGCGCAGACATTCTCACGGGAACACTGTGCGCCAGCTGCGTGCGCCACTTTTGTGCGAATTTCTATGAATTACCCTGATAGTCTATTTGCTGTCAAGTACTTGAAACATATGGTACGTGGTCAAGTGCTACCATTCATTCTCTTTCCTTTGTGCTAAAACTTAGGAATGTGCTCCCTCTGTTTGTTATGCTTTCCTACCCTTCACATTTTCTAAACCTGACTTAAAGCTTATTTTCTCTCCAAGTTATCGACTCGATAATTTCTCTCTGGTATAACTTTCCTAATTTGTCTCTATGCATTGTATGGTTTAAATTATAACTAATGTACAACGCTTTGGCGAAAGCGATTAATAAATATCAATAACTACGAATACAGTGATGGATATACACACAGATACACACACAGATAAACACACATACAAACATACACGGAGATATACACATACAGAGCAATATGCACACAGCCACATTGATATACACACACACAGACATAGAAAGATATACACACACAGATATACACACACAGAGAAACACACACATGCAGAGAAATATATATATACATACTTTGAAGGCATCATGAAGCAAGACACAGACAATGGATTCAAAGTTCAAAATCAAATGGTTTATTAAATCAAATGTCAGGAGGGTTGAAGCCCTAACTTGCACTATGCTAAGGCGTGTTTTCCCTACGTGAGTCAGAGAGTTCACCTTTAAGTCTGTCTGTGTCCAAAACCTATTCTTTCCCTCACAGTTAAAGCTAAACCATGTGTAGGGATGTCAATAATAAAAGTAATGGTGATGAACACAACATTTTGTGCTTCTTCCAGCTCTTCGTTTCCTCTTTAGCTCCCCTTCCCCAAGTTCAAGAAAGTTCGACAAATGTCTCAAGATCACCTTTCCCATGTGCAAAGCAATACAGTTGCACATAATCCCTGGGGTACCCTTCCCAAAGTTCAAGGCAACACATTTAAAAAGAAAAGGGTCTGGAGGCACCATCCTCAAGACAGCATCACAAATTAATTAAGTCTCTGGGTTCCCTTCCCCAAGACTTCAGCATAGCTTGTTTCCGGTTTCCAAAGTTCAAACACAACTCCAGGTCATCTTGACCCTCCTTCTGGATGGCATCAATAGTTCACTTACAGTGCTCCTTCTTGGTGTGCTTTACAATGTCTTTGGTTTTCACAATTTAGGGCTCCCTGGTTTCTAGGCGCATTTGTCCGACCACACAGTCCATCCATAACAGGTCGCGCAACCAGGAACCCTACTCTCTTCAGCCCACACAGGTTCTTCTGCATTTGCCCTGTGTCACATTCACATTCACTTAGCTTCTCTTTCATTGCTTCTTGGCTTTATTTATTTATTTATTTAAATTCTTGATACTGCATCAGATCATCCAAAGTCCTCAAGGCGCACATGTAAGACAAACAGTGAACAGAAAACAGAACAGAGAGCAGCGTCAGAGAAGGTGTAGACTGGATAGAGGGAGACCTAAAGAGAAAAGTGTTCAACTTCTTTTTTAAGTCAGCCAGAGACGTGGTTGATTTCAGATCCAGGGGAATAGAATCCCAAGTGGCAGGAGCCCACACATCAAACATTGTCTTCCCAAATTTGGCCAGGAAAAATCTGGGTGGGCTGAGTTTGGCCTGGTCAAGTGACCTAAGTGATTGTGATGGCACATAACGCTTAATGCGCTCAGAGAGATCGATGGGCGCTGCAAGGGACAGGCACTTAAAGGTGAGTGTCAAGATCTTAAAATAGACACAGTGCTTGACAGGCAGCCAGTGCAGATTGATTCTGGCTTCAGTGATAGACTGCCGTCTAGGGATGTCTAGCACTGCTCTAACTGCACCATTTTGTGTGACCTGAAGGGCTGCAAATTTGGACTGAGCAGTGCCCGCCAGAAGGCTATTGAAATAGTCGAGCCTCAAATGAACTAAGGCAGAGGATACGATAGGCATGTTTTCCACATAGAGAAAGGGACGCAGATAACTCAGCTGTTTATTGATCAAGCCACATGAGGCACGGGTTTGGCTACATGCTGCCTCATGGTGAGCTCGGAGTCAAGCATAAAGCCAAGTGGTTTAACACTCTTGGCCACAGGGATCATAACATTAGCAATGGAAAAGTTGGTATACTCCGGAGATAGGTTTTTCAGCATATGACTGGACACTGTGATGAGAATCTTGGTCTTATCCATATTGAGAGCCATGGAATTTGCGACCATCCAAGAATGAATGGTGATGTAGATGGAATTGATGGCCTCTGAATCTTTAGAATAAGTGCATGATAGTTTAAATATGCAGCTTCACACTCTCCAGGCTTTTTCCTGGTCAGCCTCTTGGCTTTGCCATAACATGTTGCATGTCGTATGCCAATCTTTGGCCTTGCCACAATGTCTCCATTCATATAGTTCACTTTGTGGCGTTCTTCTTAATTTCCAATCTTTCTGTCGCACTTGTTCACACTTGTTCACACCTGCTCTCTTTTCTGTAAGTGGTTTTCAAATGGGCAATTTCCCCTTTGACTTTCATCAGCTAACAGCTTTGCCCACAAAGTTTCACTCAACTCCTTATTCAATGTGCATGATTTAGCTTTGCTACAAGTTCTCATTCAAATCGGTATTCAATATGCTTAATTAAACTTTGCTCCAAGTTTTCATTCAGTTCGGTATTCAATATTGCTTTCCATTCTTTTGTTATTCAAATGGTTGCATGTATCAGACACTTGTGATTGTGCCCTGGCCCTTCCAGACCAGGCTTTCCCCACTGGGGTCTGGAATGCTCAGTGGTCTTTGCAACATTCCATGACCTCTGCTTAATGCGGCATCCAGCTGTCTCTCCCACCTATTACATGGCTCCGCGTGCACTTTCCGGCTTCCTCTCTGCGGGTGGATCAGCGATTTATGGGCAGGTTAGCGGCAAAACCCTCCGAAGCAGTTGCTTCACTTTTGGTCCTCTCATTGCCTGCTCCCTCTTTCTGCTCCGCCTCACCAAATGCTCCAGCCTCCAGGTTGCAGGCTGATCTCCTTCCCCCAGCACGCCACAGCTCCTGCTTCCTGCCAGCAGGTTACTCCGGTCTCTCTGAACTGCTCGCCTTCTTATACTCATAACAATCACTAAATGACCTCAGGTGTGGGTGCATGACCATGGCTAAGGAGACTTGCCTGATCTCTACGATACTTTACATGCCTCTTCTTCATCTCAGTACTAGAGTGGTGAAATAACCCACTAGTGTGCATCCCTCTTAGTAGCCTCTACATCAACCCAGTACAGATCCCAGTCTGTGCACCGTCACTTTGGAACAAGTTTCCCTCTCACTTGAGAGGCATACCCTCCTACAATATCTTCTGAAAGCATATCAAAACCCTGCTTCTCAATTAACCTCCCTCCCTACTTCCCTGCCACTACTCCCCTTTTGTCTGATTGCCTGCAACTAGCGCCTAGCTGCCCACAGGTTTTGAGCGCTGCTATAAATTGCATACTGGCCAGTGCCATAGTTCATGGCCAGTGCCTGCTATGAAAGGGTTTAGGGGGTGCAGGGTATTACTAACTACCTTACCCCAGAGAAAGAGGCCAGTGCCAACAATGGATTAGTCCAGGGGCCTGTGGCACAGTGAAGGGCCGGATCCAACCAAAGTGATCTAATGCTATAGCTGCAGGCCATGGCTAGTGCCCAGTGTAGATTGCTAGGTTGGCTCACAGCATGGCTGACGGTCATACACAAGGAAAAGGGGACATTGGTCTTGGCACTTGGGTATGCTCAACCCACCATTGGAGATGGCTGTAGGGCATTGCCAATAATCATTACACATGGATTCCAGTGGTAGGAGGTATGGCTCTAGTCCACGCAACAGCCAAATTGACAATTTGCTGTGGCTGTATCTATGGCCAGGTCCCATTAAGGGTGATTTACAGGCATTGTTAAAGGCAGTGTTCTGAGAAAATTGCTCATTGGTCATATCTGAGGTGCTGGCAAGAACAGAATACAGGTTAGTTTGAGGGGCCCCAGTAAAGAAAATGAAGACCATGCTGAATGCAAAGTGACTACTGGCCATAGTGATCCCTGTGGGTGGGTTTAGGGGGGACATGTCCATGGGACTGGAAAGTTGACCATTGGCAATGGCTACTTACAAAGGTCATTGCCCACTACTGGTGGCCTGATCAGCCCGGTGCTTTCTGGAGAGGCATTGTCATGGCCACCGGCCCCAGAACACAAAAACCACACCATCTAGTGACGGGGGCAACGGGTCACTTGACTCACTTATGTCCTTTTGGGACTCATAAACACAGGGACCCTGGCTGGACTCAGTCCTGGTACCTTTGGTGCCAGGCTCATATAGAGATGTGAGCACGAACACTTTATTTCAGTGCAGGAGTGCTTTTATTTTTAATTTTACATCAGTGCTGAGTGCTTTTATTTTACAAGAACTTTCCAGGTGCTGGAAGCCTTTATTCCAGAGAACATCACCGTGTGCTGACTCATCAGGCGTGACGCTCACCACCGCTTGAACCAGCTACTTACCTTGTGATCCTGCAACAACAGCATCCTTACCTGGACCCTGGCTTGCATCTTATGGAAACGCTCCATCTTCTTGGCAGATCCCAAATCGACGCTGCAGCACCTGCGCTCTCTGTCCGATGAAGCCGAAGTCCTGAAATGAGAAAAGAAGACAAGACAAGGTTAGAACTCCCGAAAACACCCAACCCAGGGTCGAGCCGCATTTAAAACCTAATGTACACCTTGAAGCATCATTAAAGGCTACTTACCAGCTGTTGGACCATCTCAGCCCCGCTCCTCCGTACCGCCGGCTCTGCTTCTTCTACTGCAGCTATCGCCGGCACCGCTAGACCACCTGCAAGGGGAGAGAGCAGAGAAAAGGAACATTACATACAAAGGACAGAGAACAAACTTTACAAATACAATTACAACAGTCGGAAGACAAGCGGGCAAGTGGAAACAAGGGAAACAGTTACCGACAAGAAAAGTGGACTAGTCGCACCTGGCCTGAACTTCCACGACCAGGAACCAGTGAAGGAAATTGGTTCCCTTTAACAAGCGCCCCTGCCAGAAGCAGCAGGACGGAGAACTCATCATCATCATTCAGTAGGTGAGCCTCAAGAGTAGTGCAACCCCAGGGAAGCCACATCCAAGGAGAAGAGGTCTGGAGAAGGGGTCAGGGACCACAGGCTGCATACTCATACGACCCCCCCTTATATTCATGCAGGAACCGCACTGTTCATCACCGCAGTTCCCCACAGAGATGCAGAGGGAGGGACAGACAAGAGGAGTTTCATTACTGGGAGGACTGCGACCGTGCACCAATGCCTCCGCAGAGACCAGGTGAGTGTAACAGGCATGTCCTGGATAAAATAGCACTACCAACTACAGGTTGCTTCAGTGGACTGTGGCTTGGCTGATGACCATGACATTGCCAAAGTGATGAATGAACTTGACCCAAGGCCATGACCAATATCCACAATGGATAGCTAGGAGGGTGCAGTGAATGGTTGAAGTAAGTGAACCCAAGCAAAGTAACCAGGCAAACTGTCCACTATGGGTAGTTTGGGGATGTAGTTGAGGGGCATATGTAATTCTGTGGGATTTTGAACACAGGGAAGGGTGGTATTGCAAATACAGCATATAATCATGTATGTGTTTTCTCTGACTTTGTGGTAGAGGACCTTTGTGATGTCATTAACCCAAGATGGCCACAGCTACAATTTATGTTTCAGAATTAGATCTATAACTACTTTCAGAGTGATCCCATCAACTATTTTCTAAGGACCTTTTATGTTCACCATAACAACTGAAAAAAGAAGGTCATTAAACTAATTTGATATCTCTTATTGTTTAGATGTTTCTATTTTCAGTATGTTTTTCATGATTTCTAACAATTCTTTCCTTCTATAATGTTACAGGTTCTGGAAATAGGCAAGAACATTTGAAAATGATTTAACATCAGTTGAACCCGTGGAATTTGATTCTATCTCCCAGTAGAATATTTTTTTTTCAAAATGTTGATACCTCCAGATATCAAAAGTCATTGAAAAGTAGAACGTCCACCATCAGCCAAAAAAAGAAAATGGATAACAGACTTTTCCTTCTGTCTCTTATGTCAATGAAGGAAGAAATGTCCCCTGGTTAATCCAAAATGTTATGAAATGGTTTTAGAGTTTATTAAAAAGGGAGATGAGTGCAACACTAGTGTATACTTGAACATAAGTCTATGATTAGTGAACTTAAGACCTGAAGAACTGAAAAATGAAAAAGCATCATGACATTCAGAATGCTACAAGCAATTTACTCATAAGGCAAACATGGATCGAACCAGAAAATTGTATGTAGAGCAGTTATGTGAGCCAAACCCGTCTATCCTCAGCCATGAAGAAAAGGAAGAAGTAGAACAAAGCTACCCTACATAATCGAAAATACCTATGTACAACATAAATAAATGCTTCTTTTGCAATAAAGGAAAAAGAAGAAATTAAACATATTCGATAACAACGGATTCTGTAGGCATCCTTTTGATGAGAGCAGTAAAACTGTCTAACAAATACACATTGAAGATATGTCTTAGTGATTATACAGGTCCTGGAGACCCTCACAAAGGGAAACTGAATATCATAAACTATACTTTAACACACATATAGTGAATGTCTTATGACGCAAGCAGATAGCTTCAGCCAAATTCGCTGTTTTATGAAGCAACAAATGTTGAATTTGTTTATTTAATCAGTAATTTTCTAATAGAAGGCAATGTAACACCAATGGGGGAAATTGAAAAACTTTAGAGGGAAATTGCAGCCAACAATGGTTTAGAAGAAGGGCAGATGTAAACAAGAAAACAATTCAAAAGTTTCATAGAAGAGCTTGAATGTTTTGCTATTATTTTTAGTAATTCCAAAAGGGTAAATGAACCACAATGCGTCTCATGCAGAAGAAGAATTTGAGGATATTGAGAAAAATATGAGAACTCTTCTTGAAGCAGCTACGATTTAATAGAGACCCCTACCTACTTGTGAAAAATGGGAATTCACTGTAAATTTTGAATACATTTATTTGGCAAATGTTGTTCCAAAGGAAGTGGAGCTGTCAAGGACAGATGGATATGAAAAGCAATTCAGAAAGAGATTTACCACTGTAATGAACAGGGCTCTTAAATTGTTACATATGTTTATATATGAAATGTTTTTACCAAGATAAGCTTCCTAAGCAAGCATTTTTACCACACAGCATACCCGCGAAATGCCCTTGCAAGTGGCAGTTGGGTTCACAATGCACACAGCTACCCACAGCAAATTCGTAATTCAATTTCTGCATAGCATGGCAGCTTCTATAGATTACACCACAGCCCTTTGGTTTGAGATACAGATAGCCATAGAGGGAATAAAATGCATGGATGAGTGTGAAGGAACTTATGTTACCTCAGAGTTGGTCAGAGGCAGATGTGTCTATGGTGCTGCTGACAACATTGACTTCCTCGAAGATAGTCCATATGGTAAAGGAACTTTGCAAGTTTCAGTTATGATGGTCTATCAGGAGAAGGAGGAGTCAGCTGTCCTAATCCCAGTTGAAATATTAGGACCATCACAATTTTGATCACTGCAGAAGAATCCTCAGTCCCTGTCTGAGGTCATGTCTTGCAACATGCCCAACAGGTGTAGACCATAGAATCCTTTAAGCAGTCAAATCACTGATTATACATAGGAATAAGGTTATTTTGATTCCAACAGTGTTGAGGACCGACTTTGGATGATGATGGAAGTCTTACTGTTGAGATATTTTCAAGAATTTGTCACTGAAGAGTTATGATATCATATGATAATTTATTTGTAACACGCTCGTACACAGGTGTTTCTGAGTGCGACAAGTCAAGGGAGGGGAAGAGGGGTGAACAAAACAACGATCTTACTAGGCCCAGTGACATTAAGAATGTGCAAGTGCATGGGAAAGTGAAAGGGGAAAAGTGTATGGAGGGGTGAGAGTGGAAAGTGCAGAGCAGAAGATAGACATATAAATAATATTAAATACAAAATGAAATAGATAATGGAGCAATAAACAGGGGTAGTGCAGCCAGCAAGTGGCACGTTCTGTGTTTACGGCAGCAGAACTGGGTAAGTCTGATATGTGCATAAAAAGAAGAAAGTGGGAGGTGTGGGGGACTGTATGAGTACAGATACAGTCCCCAGTGCAAGGGGTGGCCGGGAGGCAGTGCAGAAGGGTGGCAGGGTGAGCAGGTACTTGGGCCAAGAGGAAAGAGGTTGGCCAGGTGCACAGTGCCAAGCCAGAGCAGATAAGCAAGGGAGACGGGGAGCAAAGGCAGATGCAAAGAGGAAGGTCTTGAGGTGCTTCCGGAACCGTAGAGGGTTCTTCTAAAGTTTTAGAGTGGCAGGGAGGCTGTTCCAGAGGGAGGGGCCGGCCAGGACAGAGATCTACCCCCAGCTCGTTTTTTTGAGAATTGACTGACCCTGAGGGAGTTATAGGTAGAGCAGTGAAGAGTTTCAGAGGGGAGGTATTTGCACAGAGATAGCTGAAGGTATTTTGGATCCAGACCCCAAAAAGCCTTGTTGACAATGCAGAGAGGTTTAGGTTTAATCCTTGCATCCACTGGGAGCCAATGAAGAGATTTCAGAGGTGGAGAGATACAATCCCAGGGCTTGAGGCCAAGGACAAGTCTTGCAGTCCTGTTCTGGATTAGTTGCAGAGAGCGAAGAGTAGAGGCAGGTAGATTTAGAAGGAAGCTGTTACAATAGTCCAACCTAGAGAGAACCAGAGCTTGGGAGACAGTGAGCTTCTGGGGGAAGGAGAGGAAAGGAAGAGTACCTCTGAGGTGGTACAGTAGGACGTTTGACTTTTTAGAGACCTCAGAGATGTGGGCGGAGAAGGAAAGTGTGGAGTCAAAGATGACCCTGAGGTTCTTAGCCTCACAGGTGGGGATAGGAGGTGGGCCAAGCAAGGACAACCAGAGAGAGAGGGGAAAGGATGGAGAAGGATTGCAGATGAGGAGGATCTCTGTCTTGATGGCATTCAGACAGAGATCATTGGCAGCACACCAATTTTGAATGGCAGTCAGAGATGAGGGAGGGAGAGGATGTGTCTGAGGGCAGCCTGAAAATAAGGTGAGTGTCGTCAGCATAGCACTGGAAATTTGAGCATAGAATGGCAATGCAGTGGGTGAGAGTTGCCAGGTATTGGTTGAAAAGCCGCGGTGATAGGTTAGACCCCTGGGGAACACCACAGGTAGAGAGGAAGATAGAGGATAGGAAGGACCCCAGTTGGACCGGTGAGGGTCGATCAGAGAGGAGGGAGGTCAGCTAGGCCGGAGCCTGATCAGTGAAATTAGTGATACTGTTGAATACACTTGTAATCTCACTGAAGAAAACAAGACTGATGAATGTGAGACAGAGCCAGAACCACTAAGTGTAGTTCTGACTTGGTCAGCTTACAATTCCATTATATGTGATCCTCCAACTAAAGGAACTAGCGTCTGTGTACACCCACTCATAGATGCCAGCCCATCAAGCACACAGACACAACTCACATTCATGAAGAAGTTGGAGAAAATAACATCTGTTGTCACCACAGAATCAAATCAAGTTGTAACATTGGATCTTGGCATTTACAAGCCTGTTTTAAAATGACCTATGGCTAAAAAAGACATGTCAAAGTACTGAATTCTTAGACAAGGTGTGCTACATATAATAATGGTGATGCTCTGAGCTATTGGTTCTTTCTTGGATGGTACAAGCATTGAGGCTACCTTAACTCTACTTTATGATGCAAATGTTCTATCTGGGAAGTGTCCAAGGAGAGCAGTTGAAGCACACCCGTCACTTAGTCTTGCACTTTTCAAATGCATTATCAATGAATTCTACAAAGACCATGTTGAAATCAAGGAAAGGACATAACCTGAAGAAGTTAAAAGTTTACAAGTGGATGATTCACAAGAAACAAAAATCAGTCCAAAATTATGCTGTGACAGTTCTGACAAATTTGAATGTAATTCCCAAAATGGAAGCACTTGAGGCTAAAGAATCTCAAGAAAAACCAACACAGAGAGTTGCTCTTCAGTACATTTGCATGGTGGACACAATGCTTTTATTTAACCAATCTGTCCAACTTGCAAACAGGGATTTACACCTTGAATCAGTTGAAGTGTTTGCTTAGTACTTGTTTGCCCTCTATTAGATAAACTACGCCAGTATGCTAGCATGGAATTTGCAGAAATGAAACAGCTTGAAAGCAAACAACCAGGCTTGTGGAATGAGTTTCAGAAAGGCAATCGGATAGTAACCAAGGCAAAATTACCCCTGTAGGTTCAGATGAAGTTCTGGAACATCAAAACAGGGCAATGAAAGTACTTGGTGGTGTGGTTAATATTACTCAAAAGAACCAGGTTCTAGCACAAACCTTTTTAGCCTCTGCTGAGCTATCAAGGCAGTCTACAGAAGCTAAATAAATTGTCTGAGTAACAGATTACGAACGATGAAAACATCTGTGGGATGTATTAACCCACTAATCCAAGCCCTGCAACCTCCCTGTGCATTGCTGGCAGCAGAAACATCATAATGGACACCGGAAAGCATGCTGCTCACCAGAAATCACCAGAAAGTGCGCCGCGAAAACCTGAAAAATAGACCACCATCTACCTTTGCCTATGTCAGTGGTAACACAGGAGACCTCTGCCAAAACCCATCATTTGGCTGTCCACAGAGCAAGATCATTGCAAAAGAAACAAAGCTGTTTTCAAAAATCTGTTTTCTTTGGTGTCAAAGGTGCAAAAATAATGGCTTACAAACCACCCAAAAAGATCCAACCTCCTTGTTGGGTGGTCAACATCATTCTCCTTATAGAATCTACATAAATATAAGGTCCACAGAAGTGCATCTATATCTGAACAAAGTATACTTTTGAGGATTGCTTGCTGGAAGAAATCTGTCAACCATGGGTGTAATACCGTTACTCACCTCTACGAGAAGCCGGCGTTTAAAAACCATTTTGGGTAAAGTAGAACATGGAACTCAAACTATGCCAAAGAAAGAACACTTGCTATCAGAAACCTAAGAGGTGGAGACAGTTTAAAATTATATTCTGAAAAGGCTTGAAGCAAGAAATTGTTTAATGTATGTGTTAAAAATGTGAGTTATATTATAATAAAAGACAATTTTTAGACATTGGGTTAAGAGTTAAAATTTCCCACACTGTGTTCAAATGAATTCCACACCTTCTCCCTGGACAAAGGAGACTTCCCCCTGCCCTTGGCTAAGATATTGACAGGCTGTTGTGAAAGGGAACTAGGAGGGGCACCCTGGCCTGTTGCTCTCAGTGCAGACAAAGGAATCCTTGGGCTGAATAGAAAATGCTAATTCGGGTGTGACTGACAACAAACTGCTGGCAGGAAGGAGAGACATGTGACCTCTGAGTCAGCCAAGACCATGGAGGCAGAGACAAACCATTGTGTGGATTCTGAAAGCACAGCAAATGTATGTTTTAAAGAAATGTTTATAAAATATTGTACCTAAATGACAAAAATGTGAAACTTTCGGATTGTTAAAATGAAAAATGTGCTCACAGTTTACGACTAAGCTGGGCTCTGTGCGATGTTCTGAGACCAAACCACAGAATTATTCATATTGTAGCTGCTATCTTTATGGAAGGAACCTGAAAAATTACAGAAATGTGCTCAGATGGGGTGTGAATGCATGTCTAAAAATTGGTGCAGAAATAATATTGAGAAACCCAGCAAAAGCGCAAAAAAGTGGTAATTTCTGAACCAAAGCTCTTAGGAAAATGAGAGTTGAACAGAAATGTACCTTAGATAATATGTCATGTGATTTATGTAGTATTAGCAAGTTGTGTATATTGTAAATATGTGTTTTATGAAAAATAAGATATACTGTACAGAGACCAAGGGGAGTGTTTTCCTCTAAGCCATAAACATGACACAGGATGACACGCTGATCCTTTCTCCAATCAGGGGATAGGAAATTCCCTGACCTATCAGATACTTAGAGGGTTGGGCATTGTAGAATCAGCCTCCCCACCCACGTTGGAAATATATAAATAGGGACTGCTGAGGACAAACAGGACCCACACTTTTCCACTACTCAACTGATTTCTTGGCGAAGAACCCTGCAAGAAGATCCAGACAGAGCTCTCAACATAGATCCAGAACCAAACTCTAGAACCAACTCTAGAACTTTGAAGCAGAGAGGCCTAACCCAAAAGCTGAACCCTTTTCAGCAGGCCTGCAGAACCCAGCAACCTGATTCTAACCCCTAAACTTCCAAGGGGCTCTCACATTCAACAGCCGGGCTGTGCTGTTTTGCTATTCTAGCCAAGAACCCTGTGCTAGAACCAAGATCCAGATCCAGAAAGCAGAGCTGTATCCAAAACTCGTCAGATCCAGTCCAAGAGACCACACAGACCGCAGTGCAGTGCTGAGAGCAGAACTGAGACCTGTCCGGTATCGAGAGAATCCCAGCCAAACCCTTTACCAGATCTTTGATGGGGCCCACTCCATTCCAAAGCCATAGGAGTGAGTATCTAGTCTAGGACTGTCCATAACCAATCTCTTAGCTTAAAGTAATACTATTCCATCCATTTCAATCTGTCCAGAACTGCATTACAGAACCTCTGTTGTCTATCCTTAATTCTTCTCTCATCCACATAATTCTTGATAATTGTAGCAATAATCATCTTTGCGCTGATATTTTCTGAAGCAGGACAAGTGTTTTGACGGACAGCGATCAGAGCGGAGGCGCCGCTGTTCCGGTGGCTGCCCGTTGAGTTTCTTGCTTCTTCATAGCTCCTTAGTATAAGCCTATCCTTGTTGGTAAATCTTTAAAGCACATCTTGCATTTTGAAATCTTGACTCTGTTTCTGAAAAATCTACCTTCACAAAAACCTCTGTAACTTTGGAACTGAAATTTAACTGTTATTTCGAAGCCAAGATCCTAAGCCTTCTTACGAACCTAAAACGACATTCCAATTCCTCGGAAAAGTTGCCGCAAATTGCATTTTGGTTAAATTTCACCACATGTCAGAATAGTTGTTTCTTGTTTGCAACTGCTGAATTTCGTTTTCAATCTGATAATCATTCAGAAATCATTGCTAGTGTTGACCTGAACCAATCCAAAGTAACTCTCACTTATCCTGAATCTCCTTTAGTGAATTAAAGTCATTTTCTAGCATTTTTCCCATTCATTGCAAACCACATTTAAAAGTATTTTTGCCTGTTTTAAAATCATACCTGTTTTCTCTAAGCTTGCTGGGGGAACAGGAATTGAACTGCATT
This sequence comes from Ambystoma mexicanum, assembly GCF_040938575.1. Classification (NCBI taxonomy): domain Eukaryota; kingdom Metazoa; phylum Chordata; class Amphibia; order Caudata; family Ambystomatidae; genus Ambystoma; species Ambystoma mexicanum. The sequence continues at coordinate 1,291,600,624 of NC_090937.1, forward strand.
CTTGATTGTATTCTTGAAACCTCTGTGCCCTCATTTCCATTTCTTCATATTGCATAGTGGGGAGTGAGTAATAACAGCAGAAAAAGTGATCATATTATCTTTTGATTGAAACCATATCAAGTTTATTTCTATGTTGCATTCTTTCCTACCATTGCATTTCCTTGAACCATATAATGTATTCTATGCTACCTTATCCTTCCTGTTCCTACTCCTAAGTGATTAAAGAGATTATTGATATTGTAATATTACTCATTGCTGATCACTGTTCATATTCATAAGTGTGCTATTCAGATATTCTTCTATTCATAAAAGTGTGATATATATATTGTTCAATTCTTCAAATAAACCTTCTAATTTGTAAAACAAACCTACTTCTTGGCTCAGTGAGGTTGGGGAGATCCAAAGAGAGGGGCGTTATATAATGGTTCATCATCCAGATTTAAAGAACTTTGACATAAAAATATATAAATAAGGGCTTCCATTAGGCATCCCATTCTAAGCATTGACTTAGTTGGAGTGCTGGATTGAAGTCACTTACCTATCACCACCTAACAGCATCCAAAATAACACGCCAAAAGGAAGATGTTCAACAGAGCTACAACTTGCTCATGACATTGACTAATCCTGTGAATTAACATGGGAAGAAACTCATCAACATCTTTGCAAAGGCAGATTTTGATGATAAGATTCAGAAGGACACATCAAGAATGAAAGAAAAAGGTTGCCAAATGTACAACAGCTTTGAAGAAGACCGGACTGAATCCGACAGTTGTAACCTGTGTGCACCAATAAAGAAAGAGAACCTTCAGCAGTGTAAAAGTGTGCCCAAGATCGTTAAGACTAAAATATCAGACAATGTAGTGCAATTTGAGGCAGACCATTCTTTGTTCACACATTTGCTGATTGCTTCACAATGTCAAACTGACATTGATCTACATGAATGCTTGAGTAATTACACATTTTGTGCAATGTTCAACTTAGATGGTTCAATGATTTTAGCTGCAAACAAAATCAAGTTTATGACGATACTGTAAGAAGTGCAACATACAGAGATTTCTAACAACATGACATTTCATTGCTTATTGAGACCATATTATCTGTACTGGAGCAAACATATTCAGCAGCTGTCCTTGACAGAATGGCAGAATTGCAAGTACTGCAGAAACCATATGTTAAGACATGCCATGACCTTGCGAATGAATTCAACAAGAAAATAGAACCTTATCTGCTCAAGTATGATGAAACTCATTTAGTATTTGATACCTACCTAGAAAATGCACTCAAGAACTCCATGCAAAGGAAAATGCAGGAAAGGCAACACATGTTAAGTTCAAAGTCACATATTCTACACGTATTGAAAATGTTTCTATTGTTAAGTGACTTCAATTCAGCACTCCAACTAAGTCAATGCCTAGTCCGGGATGCCCAAGGATCTCTGGTCTGGCAAAAATTCTTTTTTATGTCTTTTGAAAATGGGTGGGAAGGCTAACTTTCTATGCCCAACCCACTAAGGATCCTGATAGGCTAGAGGATTGTTTGTCCTTTAACTGGATAACTGAGTTGTGAGTCAGAGTGATGCTACCCTTTTACAATCTATTGAAGAGATGCCCCTTCGCTTTTACTTAGAAACTGAATTTTTCATAACAAACAAGTTTCGCAGATACACATGTGGTTCATAATAGATGTACACATCACAGATGAATTAAGACAGGTCTCTGTTCAAGCCAGGTCTTTCTAAGAGCTTGGGTTCAGAAACAACAACATTTTGTGCTTTTAGTGGGTTTTGCCATTGTCGATTCGGCATCAAATTTAACGCAGACCTGCAACCCCTCCCTGAGCACAATACAATAACTTTTCAATTTTCTAGTGTAAGCACAGTGTCTGTAGTATTAATAATCGCGGGGTTCGGTCTCAGAACCTCACACAGAGTTGAGCTTAGTCTCAAATTGTGGGTACATTTTTCCTATTAAGAATCCCCAAATTGTACATTTCGTTCAGCTTAATACAATATTTTATAAGCAATTTAATAAAACATACATTTGCTCTCAATTCAGTACACCCATTTGTTTGCCCCCGCCCCCGGGAACTTGGCTTGACTCAGAGATCATGTGTCTTGCCTTCCCCAGAGCAACTGTTGACAATTACACCTCAAATCAGCAAATCAGCATATCCCATTCAGCTGAAGGCATCCTTTGTCTGGTTTTCCTGCTAGCAGGCCATCAGTCCAGGGTGCCACTCTCCATTTGATTAACAGAAACGTTTGATTTCCTGCCTTCTGGTGTGGAGTTCTGAGGTGTGACAGCTTCCCATAGACAGAGGCCTCTTGAACTTTTAATTAACTCAGACTGCCTTCTAGTATAGGGCCCGGGAACAGTAGGTGTTAAGAATTTTCATTAACCAGCAAGGCTTTGAAGTCCCAGCTTGCTTAGGTTCCTTTTCAGCTCCTGAAATACCAGTCTCCTGTCAGAGTTTAGATCGCTAGCGCCGGTTAGTGTCAAGCGCTGGTACTGCACCCATTTTTTTTCAGCGGTCTGGAATTAATGCATAGCCAAAAAGGGGATTTTACTTGATGGCATATGATCCTTGCTAACATGGTATTGATGTGGATTCTGCAGTAGAATCATTTTTTGCCCATGATTTTAGCAATTTTTGACATCAATTAAAACGGATTTTGAACAGCACCAAATTCCTTTGCACTGGTTTTGCTCTGTGTGTAGCCAAAGGATAGGGCCTGGCAATATTCTCCTGTATTAACATTGACAGAGGCAAAAATGGATGGCAACCTATTTTTCATGTTTTCCCTGTGCATTTTCTGGTGATTTCTGGCCATCATGATGTTTTCAATGCCAGTAATGCACAGTTCTGTCATAGGGCTTGAATGTGTGGGTAAAAACATCCCACAAGCCCCCCCTCCTGCGATGGCCATTCTGAGCTTTCACCGATGGAACTCGCAAAATCTGGGATGTTCGCCTCATCTTCTTCTGATTCCGCCGATGGCAAAGTTCTGCATCTTTTCCTCCATCAGGGTGGATCGATCGGTTCTCCTTGCCGGTCCTGATGGGAGTATTGGGCGGTACCCCAGGCCCCTCGGATCTTTTCTCCCGGTCCCTGGGTCGTCCTCCTTGGTCAGTCTCCATGGTTTATCTCTCCTAGGATGACAAAGCAAAGCGGCAGAAACATATTCGTAGACATTTTGTCATGATGCATACCCCCGGGCATCCAGACCACGTCCATCAGCCCCGGGAGCAGGCATCATGTTGCCTTGAGAAAACCCAGCAACCCCTGCTAGGGGCTGTCTGGGTTCAGTCCTGGCGCCTATGGCGCCAGGCTCATAAGGGACATCAGTCCTGCAGCCATAGGCGCCAGGCTCATAAGTGCACACTTACCTGATGCAGACCATGCTGCAAGAAGATCCAAGCCCATGTGAGGCCTGGAAGGGACTACTTTACCTTAGGGACTATTTTGTTACTCGGGTGTGGTCGGGGAGGAATACCTACCTGGGACTACTTTGAAGGCTATTTATCCCGGCACCTAAGGGGGGCAAGAAACAACAAGGTGAGCAGAGAGAACAGACAGAGACAATCTCTTTAGCCGCCATATGCTTACCTGATTTTACCGCCGGCGGTATAATTCATAAGCACGCCACATCTTCTTATGCCGCACCTGTAAGATAAGGAGAAAGCAGCAAGTTTAACCCTTGGCATTATTTACCGGACAGTGTTGGGTAACACAGACTTTTACCGGAGCACTTTCAGCTGTCAATCTTCTTATTGGGTCAAAACTGCAAGATAAAAGAGGAATTGGACAGGTATCAAGAATTTCAGGATGTTTTTCAAAAAGAACAGGCCAATACATTACCACCTCACAGATTGTACGATTGTCAGATTGACCTTCTACACGGTGCACAATCCCCATGCAGTAGAATCTACGCCCTCACGGAACCTGAAAATCTTCACCTACGGCAATACTTGGACCAATACCTGGCTAATGGCTTTGTTCGCCCTTCCAAGTCTCCTGTATCCTCAGCTTTGTTCTTCGTGCCAAAAAAGGAAGGTGACCTTAGAACATGCATAGACTACCGCGCACTAAATCAGATTACGGTAAAAAACCGGTACCCATTGCCTCTGATCCTCGAATTACTAGACCAATTAAAGGATGCTTGTATCTACACTAAGTTAGATCTCCGAGGGGCATATCATCTGGTACGTGTAAAGAAAGGCTTTCAAATGGAAGACAGCCTTTCGCACCAAGTACGGATTATTCGAGTATCAGGTGATGCCCTTTGGGTTGTGCAATGCACCAGCAGCCTTCCAGTATTTTATGACCGATGTCTTTCGTGAACTCATTGACTTCTGTGTTGTCGTATACATAGACAATATCCTTGTGTACTCCTCAGAATCAGACCATGTTAAACACGTATGTGCAGTCCTTGAGAAACTACGCCAGCACAAGTTACATGCAAAATTGGAAAAATTTGTTTTTTATGTTACGGAAGTTGAATTCCTTGGATTTATCTTGACTCCAAAAGGAGTCTGAATGGACTCACGAAAGGTGGACGCAATTCTCAAGTGGCCATCACCTAGTTCAGTTAAAGGGGTACAAAGCATGATCGGATTCGCCAATTTCTACCACAGATTCATTCCGGACTTCTCACATGTTGTACATCCCATCACAGCACTTTTGCGAAAGAACAAACGTTTCTTGTGGACCGAAGAGGCTGAAAAGGCCTTCCAAGAGCTGAAAGCGAAATTCACGTCTGCGCCTCTCTTAAAGCATCCACGCCCAGAGCTTCCATACATAGTGGAAACTGATGCATCCAGTTTAGCCATGGGATCTGTCCTGTCCCAGAAGGATCCTGAAACTGGTCAACTTCACCCAGTGGCATTTTGGTCCAGAAAGTTCTCGGCACCCGAGTTAATCTATGCGGTTACCGATAAAGAGTTATTAGCCATCAAATCCGCCTTTAAGGCTTGGCGGCACTATCTTCTCGGTGCCAGGCATACCATTACTGTAATCACCGATCACCGGAACTTGCAGTATCTAAAAACAGCCAAAGCCCAATCATCGCGCCAACTTCAATGGGCATTGTTCTTTGCCGAATTTGATTTTGTGATCACTTATCGACCAGGCTGTAAAAATGGCAAGGCCGATGCCTTATCCCGAATAGGAATGGAAGAAGCATATGCGAACCCGGAGCTGGTGCCTATAATTTCTGAACAAAGAATTCTTGGCATAACTACTTTACAGACACTAGAAGAAATTCATTTAAAAATCCAACAACTCTTCAATCCAGCAGCCCTGCAGGACTGGGTTAAGAAAGGCCCGGATTACTCAGTCAACAATGACCTACCCTACTATCAAGGACGACTATTTCTACCACACAAGGAATTACAGGAACTTGTTATCTCATATTATCATGATAACCTAATGGAAGGTCACCCAGGTATCGCAAAAACCGAAGCTAAAATTAAGAGACAATTCTGGTGACCCACCTGGCGAAAAGATATAAAGTCATTTGTGATGTCTTGCGTCATTTGCGCCCAAAATAAGAGTCAGAAGAAAAAACCAGCTGGCCTGGCACACCTTATCTTTAGACTTTATTACTGATCTACCTCCATGTAATGGATTTAACACCATTCTAGTTATCGTGGATCTTTTTTCCAAGATGGCCCACTTTATTCCTTTGAAGGGATTACCTTCTGCTTCAATTCTGGCCAAGGAGTTCCTCAAAAACATTTTTCGAATACACAGGTTTCCTTCTGTATTGGTCTCTGACCGAGGTAGTCAATTCATTTCACATTTTTGGAAGAAATGTTGCCAATTGGCGCAAATCGACGTAAGGTTATCAACCAGTCACCATCCCCAGACTGATGGTCAGACAGAGAGGACCAATCAGACCCTTGAACAGTACCTTCGTTGCATGCTTCAGCAGACCGAAAGTAATTGGAAAGATATTTTATGGATTTCCGAATATGCATACAATAACTCTGTACATTCAGGAGCCGGACAAAGCCCCTTTTATACCATATATGGACACCACCTTCGAACCTGAGAACTCTATTCGCCTCAGCACTTAGAAATGCCTGCAGTTAGTCATTTACATTCTACTATTACACAAGCCTTCAAGGAAGCTACAGAACATTTGAAGCAAGCAAAAGAGAAATACAAGAAAAATGCTGATCTACATAGAAGTGAAACTCCACAGGACCAAATTGGAGATCAGGTTTGGCTAGCTACAAAACACATACCTCTGAAAGGAACTCAGACTTTGAATCCTAGATATTTGGGACCTTACACCATTAAGGCCATTATCAACCCGGTGGCCGTCAAACTGGAATTATCCTCCAATATGCAAATTCATCCTGTCTTTGATGTTTCACTTTTAAAACCAGTTCAACAAGGAACAAGATTAACCAAACCACCAGATCCTATCTTGATAGATGGAGAACCTGAATTCGAGGTGAAAAACATCCTGGACTCCAAGGTGGTTAAATCAAAACTTTTTTACTTAATCGATTGGAAAGGTTACGGGCCACAGGAAAGGTCACGGGAGCCTAGTGACCACGTTCATGCACCACGATTAGTGAAGAGATTCCATCGGGACTTCCCAGACAAACCGGGATCAATGGGAGGAACGACCTTAGGAGGGGCCTTGAGGGGGAGTGCTGTCATGATGCATACCCCCGGGCATCCAGACCACGTCCATCAGCCCCGGGAGCAGGCATCATGTTGCCTTGAGAAAGCCCAGCAACCCCTGCTAGGGGCTGTCTGGGTTCAGTAATATGGGACATCAGTCCTGGCGCGATAGGTGTCAGGCTCATAAGTGCCACTTACCTGATGCAGACCATGCTGTAAGAAGATCCAAGCCCATGTGAGGCCTGGAAGGGACTACTTTACCTTAGGGACTATTTTGTTACTCGGTGTGGTCGGGGAGGAATACCTACCTGGGACTACTTTGAAGGCTATTTAAACAACGACCGAAGAGCAACACACGCTTCGCGTTATTCTGCATCCAGCAGCGTAATGTTCACTGTGCCAGCAGCAGCATCCAGCTTCTGCCACGCCCGCCTCAAACCTGGAGCACCTAGAAAGAAGGAAAGAAGCAAAGGTTAGAACAAGAGTATTACCTGATTTCTTACCTGATTCCGGATTCATCGCATATTCAAACCAGAGGAAAGACTTTGTTTTAAAAGCATTGCATCGCCAGCAGCAGCGCCGCGCCATACTCACTGTTCCACGCAGCATCTCTTCGATCCAGCGCTGTCTCCCTCTTTACATCACCGAATCCCGGCATCTAAGGGGGACAAGAAACAACAAGGTGAGCAGAGAGAACAGAGAGAGACAATCTCTTTAGCCGCCATATGCTTACCTGATTTTACCACCAGAGGTATAATTCATCAGCACGCCACATCTTCTTATGCGCACCTGTAAGATAAGGAGAAAGCAGCAAGTAACCCTTGGCATTATTTACTGGACAGTGTTGGGTAACACAGACTTTTAATCTTCTTATTGGGACAAAGCTGCAAGATAAAAGAGGATTTGGACAGGAGTGAACTCTAGACATTTTGAACTCTTACGAACTATATACTTACGGCTCTTCGCCAGGACCTTTTGGAGTCAGGATTCATCTACAACTCTTCCAATATCCTCAGGCCAGTGAAGTAACTGGTCATCAACGCGCACCTGCGTGCTTCGCAGGATGGAGGGCTTATCCTTCAAGAATATAAGGTGAGATTGCTGAGAGGGCGCTTCAGAGATGATTAGTGGGGAGGACAGTGGGGGTGCTATCACTTGAATCCACAAGTGGCTAAATCCATCCCTCCACTTGTAGGAGAATATTTCTATGGGTCAAGCTGACAAGATTAGGAGGGCAGATCCAGTCAGTCATCGCTGCACTACGCATCACGTGGGTGGAGGCCGCAGCATTCCGGGTCCGACCGACGCCCGTGTGGGATCCAGGTGAGCGTAACACATTTCCCCACCACTATTAATGGTGGGGCGAACATATACATTTTATACATCAGGAGACAAAAAAGAAAAAGGTTGTTGCACTCTCTCTTTCATGCACCAACTTAAACAAAGAAAACTCCACTCAATTGGAATATAGAAATAAATTTCTGTATTGGTGCGGGTAAGTGCCCTTTGTGATGACACGTGTTTCAACGGACCAAGCCGTCTTTTTCAAATCAGGGCCAATATTATAAGTTGCTTAATTTGGAACATTGCATTAACACCTACGTATGATTCTGAACGTGGACAGAATCATATGGAGGTGTTAATGCGGTACTGCAGAGGCTGGGATTGATCCCGTGAATCTTTTTGTTAAACTGAAAAGCAACGTTCCAAATTAAGCATTTTATAATATTGCCCCTGATTTGAAAAAGACGGCGTGGTCCGTTGAAACACATGTCATCACAAAGGGCACTTACCCGCACCAATACAGAAATGTATTTGTATATTCCAATTGAGTGGAGTTTTCTTTGTTTAAGTTGGTGCATGAAAGAGAGAGTGCAACAACCTTTTTCTTTTTTGATTTATAAAGCGGAGTGGAAGAACCACATTTTCTCTGCTGTTGCGCAACTCATGCAACACAAAATATCTCTGCAATAGATCTTAGGGTGCTGAGGTCCATTTTGATAAGTGTCCCTTGGAAAAGGTTCCTCATCAGGATTTACTTTTTATACATCAGAAGACATATGCATTCAAGAATCATAGAATTTTATAGGCTATATGTGGAATATTTTAGGGTTGGAAATGTATTACTCTGGATCGGCCCTCTCTGGGATTGCAGAGGACTCCTCCATTTGCTGCAGAGTGTGCCTGGGATGGCAACACTTTAGCTGATTTATATGGACCCACTTGTCTTCCCCTTCCGCCAAACTGCCTTTGGGGATGCGGCTCTTGTAGGCGACTGGTGAGATCTTGTCTTCAATTTCAAAAGGTCCCTTCCATGTAGGCAGAAACGTCCACTTTTTGGCCTGGTTCCTTTGGAAATTGTATAGATAAACCCGGTCCCCTACATTGTATTCTTTCCTAGTAGTCTTTAAATCATAATGAGTCTTCATGCTATCGTCTGATCTTTCTAGGTTTCGCTGAGCATAGGCAAAAGCATGTCGAAGATGTTTCCTAAAATTTTCAACATACTCATGTGTTGTGGAGGCATTAATCAATGTTTGCTCTTGGGTCCTGTAAAGCAAATGCTGGGGAAGCACCATCCTGCGTCCAGTCATCAGCTCAAACGGTGACATTTTAGTTGCAGATGAAGGGGTAGATCTGATGGCCATTAGGACCAGAGGTAATCGGATATCCCAACTTGGCCCAGAATCTGCCACAAACATTTTTAAGATGCTCACAATGGTTCGGTTGTAACGTTCTACTGCACCAGAAGAGGCTGGCCGGTAAGCAATGTGTAGCTTCCTTTTAACCCCCAGTATCTCCCTAATCTTAGTCATTACTTTGCTGGTAAAATGGCTACCTCTGTCTGACTCAAGCCTTTGGTGTAGACCAAAAAGGGAAAAGATTTGGTTGATCATCAGGGCAGCTGCTGTTTCTGCCTTGCAGTTTGGGGCCGGGAGACATTCCACCCATTTAATAAATAAGCATGTCACCGTCAACATATACTTATTGCCCCTAGAGGAGCGAATCACGGGCCCTTTGTAGTCAACTTGCAAATCTGATAATGACAGTGTCATCCCACTCGTTTGGAGAGGCGCACGGTGTGTGAGGGATGGTGGCTGAAATCGTGCACACACAGGACACCCCTTCAAGTATTGGTTGAGGTCCTGCCCCATGTGTGGCCAGTATGCAACCTTTCTTAAGATTTCAAGTGTTGTATCAAACCCCCTATGACCGGCGGTGGCTGCATCATGGGCGTGACTTAACATCAGGCTTCGGAATGAGGTAGGAACCACCCACTGATCATGGCCAGCTTCGCATTTCCTTACCAGCAAACCGTCTTGGATTCAGAACATTTTAGGACATTTCATCAACACTCTAAGGTCCTCTTTCCCAATGTAATCAGTAACCGTCAGGGGAAAGTTCTCAGGGTCCTCAATGTGTTGGTAAAACTTACCAATTATTGGATCCCCCTTCTGAGCCGTAATCAAATCAGCATCTGATCACAATGGGCTCCTTACTCCATTTTGCAGTTGAAAGATCATTGTGAGCATTTGTCTGGGAACTAGTGATAGCAGTGACCTGGATTTCCCCCAACAGGGACTCAATCTCTATTAGATCCCCTTGGATGGCTCCGGTTTTGGCCAGCTGATCAGCTAAGTCATTTCCAGTTTTGTATGGTCCCTCTACTTTGGAATGACCCTTGATCTTCTTCCAGTAGATGGTCATCCCATTCACGGTGACCAGATCATCAATGTTTTGAATTAACTTCCCATGTTTCAAGGGTTTGTTATCAGCACATAACATGCCTCTGGTTTTCCAATTAACCAGGTGCTCCACGAACCCGTTCCGTACATAGTCTGAATCTGTGATTATGACCAGTTAGTGGAGTTGATGTCGGACAGCAGTGAAGATGGCTTGATACACAGCCATCAAATCTGCCACCTGACTACTTCGGGGACCAATCTTGTATCCAGCGGAGGGTTCTGGGGACTCATTCACCCATGCATTCCCTACGCAGGCCACCAGTTCTTTCTCCCTGTTGTTGTCAACATGGTAAGAACATCCATCCACATAGACAGTGGGAATTCCCTCACACTTGTCTTCTTCAAAGACTTTGTGTGGGGAATTAAGGTATGCCTCCATGTTGTCCTTGATTTTTAGACTTTCGTCCTCGAGACAGGTTTCTCTGGCACAATCATGCAAGTCAGCCAGACCTTGCGCGAGGGGACTCTTCTTGTTTTGGCCATATCTGACCTCCACAGGAAAGCCTTGCATTGACAGAATCCAGGAAGTAATTTGGGAATTACTCACATTTCCGGCCCGGATTCTGTCACTTTGGAGATATTGCAGAGGCTGGTGTGGAGTCTCCACTATGATGTGTTTCCCTGGATAAACGGGCGGCAATTCTTCAATGCCCACACCGTTGCCAGGAGTGCCTTCTCAAATCGTTGAATTTTTCCTCCACAGAGGATAAAGTTTTGCTCGCATAGGAGATAACTTTATTGACCTTGTCATGCTTTTGATATAATACTGCAGTCAAGCATATATTAGAGAACCCTGTCTCCAAGAAAAACTCCTTGTTTCTGACAGGGTAAGCTAGGTGAAGTGCTTTTGAGAGGCTTCTTTTGAGCTGTCTTACTGCCTCGGATTGTTCTGGACCCCATTCCCACTTGACCCCCCCCTTCAAGAGATGAATCAGGGGTCTGGTGATCTCTGCATAGCCCTCAATGAACTTTCTGCTGTAATTAGTCAGTCCAAGGAGGCTCCTTAGTTCCCGCAGAGTTGTGGGGTCTTTTAGTTTCTGAAGTGATTCCACTTTCTTTTCCTGGGGACAGAGACCCTGAGGAGTAACCTCATGCCCCAAGAAATTAACACAGGTTCCACACCACTGTGCTTTCTGAAAGGAAAGTTTTGCTCCGGCGGCCCTCAACTGTGTCAGAACATAATGGATCTCCGCTATGTGTTTTTCCACAGATGAACTTTTGATGTGGACATCATCTACATAAACCAGGTTACCCCTCGCACCCAGGTCGGGCATGGCCTTATGTAGGAAAATGTTGAATTCATTGCCGGAGTTGAGGTATCTGAAGGGAGTCCGGGTCCATGTGTACTGCTGGCCCCCCAAAGGTAAAAGCCAGTTTGTATTGGTCCTCCCTACTGACAGGAAAGGTCCAGTATCCATTGGTCAGGTCTATTGCAGTGAATACCTGTGACCCCTGGATCTGGGCCAGCCCTTGGTCAATGTAGGGAAGAGGCCATCGGGAAGTATGGACCCGTTTGTTGAGCTCCCTAAGGTCGGCACAGAGTCTCCACTGGCCGTTTGGCTTAAATATTCCCAGCACCGGATTATTGACGGTGCTGTGAACTGGACAGATTATCCCCCGGGAATCAAGGTTCTTAATTATTTCAGTAAGGGACTCCATGGATGTGAGAGGCAAGCGATATTGCTTCACAAACACTGGAGTCATGCCAGGGTCCTTGGGAATTGTTGTTGTGTGGATGTCGGTGCGACCACAGTCATATGAGTCCACCGCAAAGAGATCTTGGAAATCCAAGAAAACTTGTTTCAACTTTTGCTTCTGCTCCAGAGTCACACAGGCATCAGCTAGGTTGACTCTCTCTTCAACCATCTGCCTGAAGCCTGGAAAGACTTCTGGTTTTGCTATCTCAGCGGCCTCCTCCAGCTGGGTGGAGAAGTCCCTGGTCAGGGTGCTGATTTGGACTGGAGGCTTCAGGTGGGAAAATCACCTCATCCCTTCTGAAGTCACAAGTCACATCTTCCTTACCATAAGGGCAGGAAGTGTACACCAGGAAGTTCCCCCCATGTCAGGTAACGATCCTGTCTGGTGTTGTATTGTCATCACTGTCACTGTCAAAACAGTCCTTGGGGATTGGTCCTAACAGTTCATTTCCTAAATCAATGGAAACATGTCGGTCATCAACCACCATTATAATAATGGTCCAGCGGCTAGAGTAATACTCTTTAATTCGCTGTTATCCACCTCTATTGGAATGGTGTCATGTTCTATGTTGACTAATGGTGTTAGGTTTACCCCCAACGCTTGCTGTTGTAGAGAAGCATTTAGATGAATATAAGCATCCGGGTTTTTCAATTTTTGTCCTCTTTTAACTTTCACTTCGAGGGAGAATTGTCAGGTCCTTTCTGGGATGGTGACTTCCTCTTTAATCTGAATTTCAACTGCATAAGGTAGCAATTGAGCTGACCTAAATTCTTTTTCTGGGTCATCAAAGCCCATGGGATTATCCGTTAATCGGGACCAAGCTTTGAAGTTTATTAGGTCCAAACTAATCGCAAAGCGATTGAGAACATCACTGCCTAAGTAAAAGGGGGCAGTGACGTCTCGCACAACCCATCAATTATGGACTATGCTCTTGTTGCCAATGGAGATTTTGAGCATACACCTGCTTGGCAGGAGATGTTTGGAATTGGGTGCTTCCAGGTCCATTTCCCATTTGTCTATCAGTTTGAATGTAGGAATGGCTGGATCTTTTGGGAGTTGGCGGAACATGGCTTCGTTGATGAAGCTCTTACCGTTGTTCACACACACTCGGGCGTGAACAGAGTCCTTCCCATCATTTAACTGAACAGGGATGAACAACTTCTCTCCAATTTGCTGAATTTCAACCAGGCTCTGAGCTGATTTCACATGTTTCTGGACTATTGCAGTGGGAATGTCTGATTGCGGATTAGTAAAGAATTTCAGAGTGTTTCCTTCCAGTGTGGAATACCACCTTAAACTGGAAGGAAGGTTGATTTTCAGAAATAGAGAGGACCCCCCATCACCAGTCTGTTGTCCTACTGCTATTACTGTCACGTCTGGAATTTGGTTGTTCTGGAAGTGAAATTCTACTTGGTCAGATTTGTGTTCAACCATCTGGCATGTGCCTTTTAAACTAACATGGTTGACACTCTGTTTTAATTTTATTGGTCGGCTAGTCTGGATCCAGAGGACCTTGTTTACGCAATCTATTAGGGGTGACAATCTTCTCAGGAGGTCATTCCCTAGTAAACAAGGGGTGCCCTCTGGAGTCACCACTCTGACCGGGTGTTTCACCTTGTGTAGCCCAATTATAATGTCCAAATCTGCAGTCCCCTCAACGGGAATTTCCTTCCCGTCAAAGTTCTGAAGTTGTCCAGGAAGAGAGGTGAGAGGAATTTGGTAATTCTCCCCTTCCTGCATTTAGTTCATCAAAGGCCCTTTTGGACAGAAGGGTAGCTTGGGATCCAGTGCCCACCAGTGCTAAAATTGTACCCTTCCCCTGTACTTGAACCGGAGCATAGTATCTTCCCTCCTTCTCCTCAAGGGGGCACAGATAATACACATTTTTGGACAACTGGTGGGCTAATTTTTTAGTTTTAGACATTGCGAGAGAAGAGATCTGGGCAGAATTCTTTGAAGAGTCATGGGAATCTGCAAGAAAATGTTGTCAACTGGAAATCAGAGCCGTTGTGGGTTCCCCTTGTTCCGGTTCTGGGCCGCCCCCCCTTTTTGGAGGCAGTCACCAGAATGGGTTTGAACCAGGGGATTTTATTGCTGTTGGTTCTGGGATGAGATGATGGGCGGCACTAGATCAGTCCCCACATCTACCCAGTCTGGATTTGGATCCCTTGGGACCCATTTTTCTTTGGGAGGAGTTCCCATCTCTGAAGGAGAAGATCATTTTCCCAGGATCCTCTGAGGATCCCTCTCCCTCAAATTGGAAGATCTGTACCTCCTCAACAAAATGGGTCTGTTTGGGTCCTTTGTTTCTTCTACCTCCACTCTGCTCCTTGGGTGGCAGACTTTCAGGGGTAGGAGATTTTGTTTCCGGTTCCTGGGTTTCCAGGGGCTGTTTACAAGTGGGGAAGGAAGCTTCCTCCAAGGCTTTACACCCCCCTTCCCATTGTGCCTCCTCCCTGGGAACCGGTGGGTTATCGGGGTGCTGCCCCCGTCATTGTTCTGGAGCTCCAGGCCCAGAGTTTGGGGCATTCTGTGCCGGCATGATCATCTGAGGATTCTGCTGAGCCCTCAGCATGTGACCCAGATCCCGTGCCATATTTTGGACCTGGCGCTCTAACTGTGAAACCCGCTACGGCTGATACAGGGTTCTGTTTTCTCCCCTGGGCTGATCCCGGGAAGGGTAGCTATCCCTTTTCTGGTAGGACCCCAGGTTGGGAAGATTTGGGTACCCCTCCACCCTTGGCCTCCCCTCTCCCGAATTAAGTGGTCTGGGCTCAGGGAATTGGGGAAAGAAGGATGGATGATTTTGGGATTGGAAATTGGGTGGATACCTGGGAAAAAAATTCTGCCCTGTATTTGGGGAATTTCTGCCCTCCTGTGGGAAGTTTTGAGGGGAGTTCCCTGGGTTAGGTGCTTGGCTGGATCCCCCCCTTGGGCCGGTGGAGTCCACACATAACCCAGGATTTGTCGGTTTCCCTTGTAACGAGGACTTACATAATCAGGGGCATGAGGGATCCCATTTGCGGGACTACCTCCTTGACTCCATGTTAATGACTGACCCGAAGGCCTTCTGGGCTTAGAGTTATTCTGTGCAGGCAAGTTTTTAGGCCCCCCCATCTCCAAATCTAAAATTGGGGCAACCTTTACCTCTGCCACCTTAGCAGCAGCAGGGGTACTTGTTGATTTGGGGCTTTTCCGGGCGTTATTTTTATTTTCTTTGGGCTTCTGCACCTCATAGATCCGGGTAGCCTGTTCAATGACCCAGTCTAGTGACCTTTTCACATGAAAATCTCTCACTAGCTGGGTCATGATGTATTTGGGCAAGGCATGGAAAAAAGTGTTAACACATTCTTTGCTGTCCGTGCACACCCTTCTGGTAGTCTGCAAAAAGGCATGCTTCAATTCCTGCACAATTTCTTGTGGGGCCTGATCCTCCCCACATTGCAAATTGTAGGCGGCCTTGCGAGCCTCTTGGGGATTCCGGTGAACAGAGAAGTGCTTTAAGATGGCCACCCTGTAGGTGGACCATCTTGCATGATTTTGGTCCTCCAGCCCCACAAAGAAACTGGAGTATTCTGGGGAGAATGTCCATTTGATGTACTGCATGCAGCTACTGCTGTCTTTCAAATGGAAAGTCTCCATTATTTGCTCGTAAAGCTCCAAGTGTTCCCAGGCAGAATACTTGGCGTTCTTGTGATAAGGGGTGATGACACTCCTTATTGCGTTAATCTGTTTTAAGGGGTCCTTAAGCAAGGCCCTTTTTGCCTTATTGGCCTTTTTGGTTCAGGCAACCCTGGTCCACTCATCCTCTGACTCAGATGCACTGCTCCCAGAGGTGCCCGTCTGATCTTCCAGGTTTTCCCAGATTCTGCGAGCCTGGGAATGGCTGGCAGAATGTGGGGACCTGGTCTCCTGTGTCCTGTGACGTTCAGAGGAGTCTTCAGATTCCTCCTTGCTGCCAGGATTTGATGGGTACCCCCCCACTGACCTAACTGGGCAGAGGTTTTCAGGATGCCCTTAGTGGGTCTACTCTCCTGGGGTTCCCCACTAAATTGTACTGTACTTAGGTGCCCATACCCGGATGCCCGCCCATCCATTCCTGGGTGGTACTGGCCTATGAGCCCCATACTTTTGGCTGGATAGTAATCTGCCATCCCTGTGGCCCCGTGCTCATGTGCGCCAGGGGACATGGGGGTGGCAGAGTTCAGGGACCGGGAGAGATGAAGGCCTCTGGTACTAGGGCTCCAGAGGTTATACTCAGGTGTTTCCCTTTCCCAGCGAACCTCATCTCTAGCAGCTCCTGCTCCCTGTTGCCATGCAAGAGCCTGTGCTTTCAGTTCCTCAGTCAAGGCCTTACTAGACTATATCAGTCTCTCCTGCATGGCTACCTGTTTCTGGAGCATATCAATGTCCTGGCAGAGGGCCTCATTCTCTCTCTGTGCTTCCTGGTTAGTCTTGGAGTACTGGGCCAGTCTTTGCTGCAGGAGGGTTACCTCCTGAGTCTCATCCATACTGGCCTGCTCCTTTCTTGCCAGAGCATCTTCCACCCACTTGGTGTGCTCCAACAAGTTTTGATGGTCTTTTTGGAGGTCACCCTGTCCCTGGAGGGCCAGGTGATTTTCTTCCATTTTTCTTTTTAAGTGGCAGACTTCCTGGCCGAAGGTGTCCCTTTCCTGACTAAGAGCCTGCCTCTGTGCCGCCAAGTCATCCCTCTGCCTTTGAAGGGCACCAGCTTTCTGGCGCTCTTCCTCAAATTCTGTCTGGGTATCCAGGTCTTTCAGAATCAGTGTGTTGCTCTCTGCCTTCCCTCTATCTAGGTGACTTTGCAGGGTGACTACCTGCTCTGCGCATGCCCTATTCAAGTCCAGTTGATGCTCCAGCTTTTTCTGGCTCTGCAGTAGGGCGTTCAAACCTTCTTGGTACACCTTCTGCAAGGCCAGAAATCTAGTATCCTGGTCAGACTTTTCCTGTTGCAGGATACCCATATCCTCTTTGATTTTAATGAGATACTGTCTACTCTCATTTTCTGACTCCTGGCTCCTGTGCAGCCTCTGCTCAGAAGAGACCAGGTCAGATTGGGCCTTCTCTAATGCCATCTGTTGCCTATTTGCCAGATCTTGGCCTTCAGCACATTTGTCCTGTATGGCTCCCATACATAAATATAAATATGCCGCTATCCTGACAATCTTGTCGTGCTCATCTTTGGCTTTAGGGGCCATATATAGTTCACTCAGGGACACATGTAATGGACCCTGATCTCTCCATATGTCTGACCCTGTTGCAGTGATCTGGGGTGCGATTGCCTGCAACCACACCATCTGCTCCTGTTCCATCCATTCGCCTCTCACAAATAGCTTATGGAAGAGGTGTTCTCTGGCTATTTTGATATCTACCAAGGCCGTCATTCTGGAAATTGATTTCCTTCCTGACTTACAGAAGTTAGTATTTTATTTTGCAAAACAGACCGTCTCCTTAGAGCGTCCTTCTTTTGAGGGGTGCTTTTACAGCGTAACACAGCGTGGTGATCCAACAGGATGTATGTATCCTGTCAGTTAGCACACTGTATTAAGCTGCACAAGTGGTAGTTCTAATCCAGACATCCCGGCTCCAGCCCCCACTCTGTTAAGTGACATCAATGCAGCACTCCAACTAAGTCAATGCCTAGTCTGGGATGCCCAAGGGAAGCCCTTATTTATATATTTTTATGACAAGTTCATAGATCTGGATGATAAACCCTTGTATAATGCCCCTCTCTTTGAATCCCCCTGACCTCACTGAGCCAAGAAGTAGGTTTGTTTTGCAAATTACAAGATTTATTTGGAAAATTAAACAATAGATATATATCACACTTTTATGAATACATTAATATTTGATAGCACACTTATGAATGTAATGTTGATCAACAGTGGGTAATGTTACAATTGCACACTATTTTTAATCAGTGAGGATTTAGTATAGAAAGGATAAGGTAGCAGAGAATACGTTTATGGTTTCAAGGACAAGCAATGATGGAAAGAATGCAGCACAGAAATAACTGAGATGGTTTCAACAAGAGATAATATGATCACATTTTCTTTTGACAATTCACTCCCCCCTATGCAATATAAGGAGATGGAAGAAGAGCATACAGTTTTCAGGAATACAATCAAATGCAATACAAATTCCTTTTCCCCCCTAGCAAGCTTAGAGCAGCCGGTACGCTTTAAAACAGGCAGAAATACTTTTAAAATTGATTTGCAATGAAGTGAAAAATATGCCAAAAATGATTTTAATTCCCTATAGGAGATTCAGGGTAGGTAATAGCTACTTAAGATTGGTTCAGGTCAACACTATCAGTGATTCATGAATGATTATCAGGTTGGAAACGGTATTCAGCAGTTGCAAGCAAAAGGACAGCTATTTTTGACAGGTGGAGAAATTGAGTCAAATTGCAATTCGCGGCACTTTTTCCGAGTGCGTCGATCACGATTACGGAAAAACTATAAGGAATAGAAAGCTTCTTAGCTTTAAAATGAAAGTTAAATCTCGCCCCTAGGACGTGCGGTTCAAAAGATATGGACAATTTAGTGGAGGTAGATTCTCAAAAATAAAATAAGGTTCAAATGACAAATGACACTTTCACAGGTTTGAAATCACAGAATGGACACACGATTTTTATGCAGTTCTAAATAGGTTGAAATGGTTTGAATTAGATTATTTTAAACTATGAGATTGGTTTTGCACAGCTCTGGCTGGATACTCACTCCTAATTTTGGAAGGAATGGGCCTCGTCACATATCTGGTCAACAGGTTTAGCTGCGGTTCTCTCTGCTCTGCTTGTCTGGATCTCTGGTTCTGGCAAAAGTTCTTGGCACTGCACAGCGGTCTGGTCTGGTCTGAGTTCTTGACTAGAATCAAACAGCACAGCCCGGCTGTTTTATTCTGATGTGCCCCTTGGAAGTCTGAGGTAAATCAGTTTGCAAAATTGTAAGGCCAGCTGAGAATACTTTTAGCTTGCAGTAGGCCTTCTGCTTCAAAGTTCTGGATTCTGGAGTCGTCCGTCAAAGTGCTTTGCAAGAAATCAGTTTGAAGTGGGAAGTGAATGTCTCTACCTGGGTCTCAGGGGGTCTTTTTATGTCTTTTGAAAATGGGTGGGAAGGCTAACTTGTTATGCCCAACCCACTACGGATCCTGATAGGCTAAAGGATTTTCTGTCCTTTAACTGGATAACTGAGTTGTGAGTCAGAGTGATGCTACCCTTTTACAATCTATTGAAGAAACGCCCCTTTGCTTTTACTTAGAAAATGAATTTTTCATAACAGACAGGTTTCCCAGATACACACGTGGTTCATAATACATGTACACATCACAGATGAATTAAGACAGGTCTCTGTTCAAGCCTGGTCTTTCTAAGAGCTTGGGTTCAGAAACATCAACATTTTGCGCTTTTAGTGGGTTTTGCCATGGTCGGTTCGGCATCAAATTTAACGCAGACCTGCAACCCCTCCCTGAGCACATTACAATAAGTTTTCAATTCTCTAGTGTAAGCACAGTGTCTGTAGTATTAATAATCGTGGGGTTCGGTCTCAGAACCTCACACAGAGTTGAGCTTAGTCTCAAATTGTGGGTATATTTTTCCTATTAAGAATTCCCAAATTGTACATTTCTGTCAGCTTAATACAATATTTTATAAGCAATTTAATAAAACATACATTTGCTCTCAATTCAGTACACCCATTTGTTTGCCCCCGCCCCCGGGAACTTGGCTTGACTCAGAGATCATGTGTCTTGCCTTCCCCAGGGCAACTGGTGACAATTACACCTCAAATCAGCAAATCAGCATATCTCATTTAGCTGAAGGCATCCTTTGTCTAGTTTTTCCTGCTAGCAGCGCATCAGTCCAGGGTGCCACTCTCCATCTGATTAACAGAAACTTTTGATTTCCTGCCTTCTGGAGTGGAGTTCTGAGGTGTGACAGCTTCCCATAGACAGAGGCCTCTTGAACTTTTAATTAACTCAGACTGCCTTCTAGTATAGGGCCCGGGAACAGTAGGTGTTAAGAATTCTCATTAACCAGCAAGGCTTTGAAGTCCCAGCTGGCTTAGGTTCCTTTTCAGGTCCTGAAATACCGGTCTCCTGTCAGAGTTTAGATCGCTAGCCCCGGTTAGTATCAAGCGCCAGTACTGCACCCATTTTTTTGCAGCGGTCTGGAATTAATGCATTTCCAAAAAGGGGATTTTACTTGATAGCATATGATCCTTGCTAAAATGGTATTGATGTGGATTCTGCAGTAGAATAACTTTGTGCCCATGATTTTAGAAATTTTTGACATCAATTAAAACGGATTTTGAACAGCACCATATTCCTTTGCACTGGTTTTGCTCTGTGTGTAGCCAAAGGATAGGGCCTGGCAATGGTCCCCTGTATTAACATTGACAGAGGCAAAAATGGATGGCAACCTATTTTTCATGTTTTCCCTGTGCATTTTCTGGTGATGTCTGGCCATCATGATGTTTTCAATGACAGTAATGCACAGTTCTGTTGTAGGGCTTGGATGAGTGGGTAAAAACATCCCACACTATGAAAATCCTCATATTGCATTCTAAAACTAAAGATTAGTTAACAGCTTGCTTTTCAAATAAAGCAATTCTACATGCACATAGGATAATACGAAGACTGATAGCCAGTTGGAGAAATGAAGCAAAGTCATCTGATGGAAATGATATTGGAGACACTGAAAGCGCACATGAGGAGACAGAGACAAAAATAATGATTCACTCCTTTTATGTATAACATTGTCATGCTACTACCCTCCACATTCTTTCATCTGATATCAATGTTTTTGTCCTCTCACTGTTTTTCCCATTTGAAAGCAGGTTTGTCCCAGGAGTTGGAACTAATAGAATATGTATAGATCTCAAATGTGTGTGCTGCTGCTTAGGGCCTACAAAAGTGCAGGCATTAATAGGCCTTTATGCTCTTTCAGGGTGTGATATTACTTGGTGCTTTATGAAGAAAGGAAAACTATCTTTCTGGAAGTTTTCATGACTTCAGAAAAAGCAATCCCTTAAGCTTTGGGAAGACTTTGCTATCTAGACATATTTAAGAAGGAAGATGTACGATTGATAGAGCAATTCATTTGTCAAGTCTACTGTCCAGGAACAAAGATTTGAGACATTGGGAAACTGCATTTGTGGATGTTCACAGAATAAAGAGATGCAAAGTGAAACTGTGCTGCCAAGATTCTCTCTATGTCACGCCGCCTGTCTTGGGGCTTCCTTACCAGTTACGGCGCTCCCCGTCCTGGAGGCTGTACCCGCGCTTCCGTCTTCGGGTTGCTCGGCGCATGCGCGGGCTGCCGCTCTCCGCTCTCTGCGCATGCGCTGTGCGCAGAGTGCTCGATTCAGAGAATCCTGCGGCCCAAGCCTCGTTGTGGGCTGACCAATGCCTGGGAAACAGCACGGCTTGCGTTGCAAGCCTCCCAGGTGTTGGTGGCCACATATAAGGAGCCCCGGCCCTTATCCAAACTGTGTCTCAACGCGGTTTGGTTCAGACCATGTCTACGCTGGTTCCTTGTCTACTTGCATGTTTCCTGAGTCCTTCTGCCTTGCCCTGTTCCAGTCTGTTTTCCTTCTGGTTCCCTTCTTGTTGCCTTCCTGTTCCCTTCTCTTTTCCTGGGGTTGGGTTCCTGGATCTCCCTGGCTCTCTCTCTGGTTTTGGGGTGGTTCCCCTGCAGGCTTTTCCCATTTAGTCCTGGGTTCTGCTGCTCCTTCTGGTTCTCCTTGCCTGCCTGCCTCTGTCACTTGCTGCCTGTTGCTGATACTTGGAAGAACGTTTCAACCTCAGCCTACTGGTCTTCGTCATACTTCATCTGGAGCCTATTGCCTTCTGTGAACCCAGAACTATCGACAAGGAGGCTCCCCCTGTCAGTGCTTGCACTGTCCCGACACCACGCTAATCAGGGGTGAGTGAACCCGTGGCGTTGGGAGCTGGTTCACCTCCAATCCGGTTCCATTAATGCTCCCGCGCCATCAGTTACGTCTCCACGGAACATCAGACAGTCTGGCATCATCTTCGAGACCCCAAACCGGACGAATAGGTACGCAGCGCCCTCGTGACGCTATCTTTAACACTCTAATACCATACATCTTAAGGACTAATTACCAGGTGATGGAGTGGCGACATGCTGATCATCAACAACCGAATCTCCAAGAACCATCACAATTTAGGTGGGAGAAGGCAAATAATCGATATTCTCCTACTATGTGAACGCTCCCATGTGCACCACAATCAATCATACAGCTGTTACAGTGTTCATGCATCAAAGGACATGTGCTGTGCTTTGCAAATGCCAAGCTCAGTCACTAAGGTGCACAGAACTGTGTAAGTGTGGTGACGACGATGAGCTCTCTGTTAACGGTTTTGTAGATGATGAAAATGAACTCTGGGACTCAAAAGAGGTCCTATAATGTCCTACAATGACTTAATTTCTCTCTTCAAATGTAAATAGCTATTGTAACTTTAATAAATATAATATTTCAATAAGAAAGTTGCACATTGGTTCAAATTTTCTAATTTAGTGAGTTTACAGTCAAAGGTTTGGGTTGAAGTAGCAATAATTTATAAAGCTATGAGCCCGATTCAAAAGTGCCTATGCACTGACGACACACACCCTTAAGTGTTCCTATTAGAGCCAACGCGAGTGACACAGGTGCAACACTTTTGAGGTGGGATTGAAACCCATGGATACATGAAAGGAAGCACCAATTTGCGCATCCACACATAAGGAACAAAACAATTGATGTGTTTAGAATGAATGCCCTGTTTTGAGGAAGGCTCAGTCAGAGCCGAAAGACATGTCAACAATAAAGGGCACTCCTATCAGATTTACGTAATTTCAAAATCTCTATCTGAGTCAGCACATTATTTCAACAATGAACATATGTGGCGCTGTCAGTGTCTGAAAACTTGATACAAATTAGTCTAAAAACCTCAGAGGGGAGGTTGTGGTTCCTCTGTCTTTACTTTCACACTGACGCGACACCAGTAAACGGCTTTTTTCTAAATTAAGGGCGCAAGACCAAAGAGGTTGACCCCCAAAAAACGACCTCAACTTCCTACAAAAAATTGCTTAGAATTTAGATCCCATTCTAAAAAATTGGATTTACACTAAAACATTAAAACCATTTATAAAATTCAGATATAAAATAAATGTGTATATTTGTCTTGGGAACTTTAGCGCTCACGCCTAATACATTATTCGTGAGCATCAAATTAAGCTTCACTTTTAATAAGACTTCCTACATTTACTGGAAGGGTGTTTTAATAAGTAGGGCTGCAGAGCATTATAGGATTTCCAGGGAGGCTTCTGCACCCTGCACCCTGGGCCTTGTTTGGGCCACTTATGAACATTATTTTGAGGACCTCTTTTGGTTCCCAGTCCACTCCTTCTAGTTTAGTACCCAAACGTGCAGTACCCAAAGGTAATGCCAAAACCTGTTTCCATAAATTTAGTCTCAAACTTTGCCCAGTCAAATCCATCCTCCAGTGTCTCTGCTCCATGTATTGCCCATGGGACTATCCTCTTATTGTACACCCGTAGGACCCGACTCAAGGAGAAGTGTCCATACTTCCTGTCCAATAGATGCATTTGGGCTGCCACGGTCACAGCAGCAGTTTTTACTACAGAATCCCGATCATACTTTGAATCCTTGCAGCAAATCAACACCCCAAAGTATAGTTCGAATAACATAGCTGAGAATCAGCCATGCCATCGCCCTAGAAACTAGACAGTCAGTAAAGAAAAGAGAAAGAATGTAGCTACCACGTATGACAACCGGATACATAGACAGTCAGGAAAGAAAAGAGAAAGAGATATATAACCCACTAACCCAAAGCTCACATTTCGCATGCTTAACTCACACAAAAACCCACACAACTGCCTCTCGCAGAGCAAAGCGCACACTCTTCACCACAATGCAACAACAAACAATCAACACATAAATTGCACCAACAGCACACGTCGACTTGCATCGATCCAATATTCACACCCAAGTTCAGCGCACAGTGAAAACCGAACTGAAGCTGCCAACAGGACAGCACCTTCTCACTTTCCTACGCCCTGTTCACCCCACTAACCCACCGTACCTCTTTGTTTGCAGAGCCGCCTGAGCACCTGGGGACCAAATTCTGTTGGTGATGGTGTGCCATATAAATACCTTTAACATTAACAAAAGGCCATTTTCCATAACCAGGCCTTTACAAGTTTCCTACATTTTAAAAAGTCTTCAGTCCCACGTAATTATATTGGCAGGGCATAACATAATTTTACAGCACCCCCCCTGAGATTGACTTATTCATTGAAAAGGAACATTTAACATTTAGCACTTCCAGATATAAGGATTCTCGACTATGTAATCCTCCTGGGCCACCTGAAATGTTCAATTTGTTACACAGATTTTCAGGCACCTTACAATATAGACAGTTGTACACCACACATGGCATCTTAAAATGGATCCTTTGTTGAATGGGTAGCCACTACAATTTCTTCGAGATTGGTGTGATATGGTTGAACTTCCTCGCTCCATATACCAAGTTTGCAGCAGTATTAAAAACAGATCTTAAAGGGGCACAGAATTTCCAAAGTCTATTGATAACAGAACCAATGCTTGATTACTGTGTGAACTCGTCACATATGGTTCACTGCTCTCAATGAATGTAGATGGAAATGTGCTGCTTTGACCTGACAATGTATCTGAGGAATCAGGGAGTGTTGCACGTTCATCAAACAACCAAAGATTTCACTGTGGTGGTGAACTGTCTAGGGGCTCTAAAAATATTTGTGTTATGGAGGCTTTCAATCAATGATGAGTCAGGTTTCCCACGAGAAAGCAGCAGGAACTCTGTTTTATCCGTATTTAGTCTTAAAGTATAGGACGATCTCCAACTCTCAAAATGACAGAGATATTTGCTTAAATGCTGTTTGCTGAAATGTGCCTAGTCTGTCTATTGATGTGTTGATATGTTGTGTTGTGTATAAAATCACTCAACGACTCCATATATAAATGAAAAAGAACTGGGGATAAAATAAAGCCCCACAAGGCATTGGTCAATGGACTGAGTGTTCTTGTCCCATTTGAATTATTTGTGTCTGATTTGTCAAACAGGGCTAAATCCATTTCAAGGCTAGCCCTCTGATACCCATTCTCTCTGATAAGATTCAGGAGGATCTCATGGTCGAAAGTGTTTAATGCTGCGGTTAGATCCAACAGCACCAGTACATATTGTTCTCCACTGTCTAATGACTTTATTATGTTGTCTGTCTAAAATCTGGAGGGTTGCTCTTTCTATGCTATATCCAACTAAAAAACAACCTGATTTTGCTTTTTTTATCCTGTCATTTATTGTAGAGCTACTACTAGTTCCAGAATTATATCAAGAAATGGGAGAGATGAGACTGGTCAGTAATTAGATAAAGAATGAACATTTAGGTTCATTTTTGTTTTTAATAGAGGGCATACATAACGTGTTTCCAAGGAGTCAGGAAAACATCCTTGTGCCAAGGAATGTACAAAATACACTGTGAAAACGGAGAGTTTACCTTTATTGCTGGACAAAATACTTCAGCAAAAAAAGTTGGTTTTAAGCTAGATGTGACGTTATAAACGATCTCAAGGTCCATCAGAGTAAAAGATTCCCAGGCAGATGTTGCTTCCTGGGATGGACAAGCAGATACATGTTCCCTATCAACGGGTGTCCAGTGGGAAAGGTGAACAGAAAAACAGTGAGATCAAATGAACATTACAAACATGTGTGTATACAAAAGCCTGAAGTGGTCTACTGCTATGCATTTAGGACTTATGTATATGACAGTGTCAGCCATCAGAATGTTACCTTTAGCAATACACCTGGTCAACTTGAGACACTCGGCCTCATTACGACCCAGGCGGTAAGTTACCGCCTGGGCCGTGACTTTACCACCATGGCGTAAACTACGTTTACGCCATGGTGGTTGGCGGACTTACCGCCCCATTCCGACCTTGGCGGGGCGGTAAGTCCCCAATCCCCATTTACCCTTCCCCATTCCCATTTTTGCCCCATAGGGCATAATGGGAGTGGGGAAGGCGTTAATTACGCCACCGTAAATTACGGTGGCGTAATTAACTCCATGGTCCCTTAGCGCCATGGATTTTAACACCTGCTAAAAGCAGGTGTTAAGTCCGCCATGGCGCTAAGGGACCTCGTACTCAGGCGGTAAGGGTCGGCGCTGTTAACGCCGCCGTAAAACCCTTACCGCCTGAGTCGTAATGAGGCCCACTGTCTGTTCGTATTCGCCATCGACATAGGATACAATGTTAAAATACTGTAAGCAATTAACACATGCTGTCAGCTTCATACATTCGAACGTCAGAGAGGTGCTGCTGAAATTCAGTGATGTACTACAGCACAGTGACCTGTTTTTCCACCAGAAAAACGTCAGCACCCCAAGGTAGCGAGGCCCACACATAATCATGGTTACCACATAAACCTCATTAAAGGGCAAGGAAATCAAGAAATGTTAAAATGTCTCCCACTGCACGAAGAAAAGAGAAACAGACACCATAGGATAAGGAGATCACATCATTTTGGACGACACGAGATATTCATGTCTCCAACTGGCACTGCAAGAAGATAGCTCAATGTTGCAGCAGACAAGATACTACTTACGCCAAACTTCCACAACTGTCACACCTGCAGCTCCTGTCATCTGAATCTAGCAATGACACATGTTTTGATTGCCACCTGCCCTAGCCTGCTTCCTGTGGTGGTTTCTTCATAGACCATGAGAATCACGCCACCCAGGGAAAGAGGCAAGCTGTCTTTGGATTTCATTAGCTCGAGTTGGGGTACAAATGGAATGACCAGGGGCAGGCCCACGAGGACGTAGCAGTGCTGCCCATGTATAATCTTGCCATAGCATCAAAGAAGCTCTGCTGAGTACCACACCAGGCACAGCAACTCTGAAAGCGCTGGAATACAAGCAGTGTGTGCATGCACATAAGCTCCACTTCGGAATCATTCTATGTAGCTATATCCTAACCTGAACAACACTTGCTTTGTGGCTGTGCCTATGCCACAGGATAAATATTCTCTTGTGCCTGCCATAATTGGGAAGGCAATGGCCTCATTACAACCCCGGTGGTAAACCATGGCGCTATTAGCACCATGGTTGGTGCCGGTGTTGTAACGAGTCTTCCATGGTGGAATGGGGAAATACTGCCCCATTCCAAGGTTGGCGGGGCGGTATTTCCCCATTTCACCATGGCCCTTCCCCATTCCCATTTTCTCCCCATAGGGCTCAATGGGACCGGGGAAGGCGCTAAGTACGGTACCGCAATTTGCGGTACCGTAATTAGCACAGAGGTCCCTTTGCAGCACCCTACTTTAACGGCTGGTAAAACCAGCCGTTAAGGGCGGGTCCCGCAAAGGGACCTCGTAATCAGGCGTTAAGGGTTTAACGGTGCCAACACCTTTTACGGCACTGTTAAACCCTTAACGTTAGGGTCGTAATGACCCCCAATATCTTCGGCATTTGGTAACAAACTGAGATGGCTTAACTCCTAGCCTCAACTGTTCTGTTATAAAAACAAGATAACAACAGATAGGATAGGAAGGTGATTATACTACTTCTCCCAAACATTGGGACCCAGTATGGAAAACCACAGTATTAAATAATAAAGAATGCCTGCTCATAGATGACATGGTGTTAAGCCTGAAAAAAGAACATTGAACATTGCTGGATTTGTCTATTACTTCCCCATTATGCAAAGAGGGAATATCACTGACACCAGTGGCTTGGGAAATGTCTAACTACTGTGATTCCTATTTCTGTAAAAGGAGGATTGAGGAGTGTGTGCTATAATAATCCGAAACATCATCACTGTTGCTATATTATTATCTGCCACAAGATGGTTTAAAAGGAACACATAGCAGCATGCATAAGAATGGCACCAAATGAGTTAGGTCTTCTCTATTATAAAAGGAACTGGACAATTGGTATTACATTAAAGTACCTGGCAATATGCAATAACACCATACAAAAGCAGGTAAAGACGGAAACGTGTGGAAGGAATAAAACATCATTAAAATTACTCCCAACATCTTGGCATCAAGATCATGCACCGGGGATACTATTGCATTTGTTATTATAAGCGTATCCTTTACCTCCCACACAAAGTGGATAGTTGATGGTACAAAGGATATGTCATACCAGCAGTGAGATATTGTCTACAATACCCAGGTTGGACACGAAAGAGATGTCATCAAGAGGATACAAGATGCTAGCAGCGTGATGCTACCATGGTTCGGTTTCACAGCCACCATGTACACATTATATCAACTGTCTCTTGCCTTAGGAAAGGTTAAAAATGCCAATGCCAATTTGTTGTCAAAAGTCCAATGATTGCAGTTAGGACAATATCATTACAGAATATAATGGTTTTTGATTATATATTAGCAAGTAAAGGGGGGGGGTGTTAAATAATCAGTGAAGAATGCTGTACATTTTCCTCACTTCTCTGACCTTGCTTCTTGCATAAAAAAGGTCAGTGTCATAGGCATACAGATAATATGTGACTGTGTTCTGTATTGTGCAGCAAAACTTGCAACACATATTTTATATTGAATTATGAAGTATCTTTTTGGTGAAAGTATCGATATGGAAATTATATACATAAATATTTCCCTTAAACATGTTATGAGTATTTTACCAGAGCAAATACGAACGAGTGGAGTTTGATGATGATGGATATTGACTTATTTACGTTAGGGGTGGGCGAAAATCCTAACGGTGAAATGGAATTGGTGAAATTCACCACCAATTCCATTCCGCCCTGCTGAGTGATTTTCCACATTTTCTGCTGCACTTTTGGTGGGCTGTTTTAGCAGCAGCAATTTTTGAAGGCTTTGTCACCCAAAAGTCCGAAGCAGCAAATTCTGTTTCAGCAGTGAAATTGATGGATTATGCCTAATTTGCCAGGAATCTGTCAGTTTTCCAGCAGAACGGAACTAGTCATTTTCGCCTACCTTTAGTTGTTTTTCTACCACATTATTGAAATGAGATTACAAAATGAGGAGTGGCACAACAAATTCAATATTGACTGCTGTGGATAAGGAAATATATAAAAAACAAAATACCTTATCTCCCGCTGCTATAATGTTAAAATATCTCGCTGACATAGGATGGACTTATCGTGAAGGGGACTACACCCGGCAAGTTCAGAGAGCCCTAGATAAGCGAATAGATATGTGGGATTGGTTGGAAAATTTTGCCCACCTCAGTGCATTGAAAAGTTATGAATATGTGAAATTCAGGTTGTATACATATATGAGACCGCAAGATTACCTTAACTTATGCCCTTGCAGAAGATTGCGACGTTTTGTACTCCTATTAAGATTGGGCCTACTCCCGACCCTTTGGGTCACGGGCCGGAGAGATCGACTGTTGTCGACATTAAGGATCTGCAGATTGTGTAAAATCAATAATGTTCTTGAGACTGCAAGACATGTCTTGACTCAATGCAGTAGTATGACAAACATAATATATCAACATATGGGAAAGTATACGCATGACTCTGTTACAATCTCTAAGGCATTATTTTGGCATCACTGCCTAAATTCCGAAAATATCCACATTTTTACTGCTCTATATAACATCTGGTTGGTCATAGAGGGAAAATTGGGTATTAGGATCTGAATAGGCAGCATTATCTTCACCCTGGTGTGGAGATGGGATACATCTTTACATCTTTACTAGAACCCCTCCTTGGCCATGCGTGACTCTGTAATTGTGAATCCTGTAATTAAGAATTCCAACTGCTAACCACTCTTCTAAATATTATCAGTATTTCGTATCCTGGTGAGTTTGGATGTGATTCCCGCAGGATCTGATTTAGGGCGATCTAGGTTGTTTCAGGTTCTATAATGCACGATTGTGTCTGGGCTAGATTTATTTGCCTACTGTGAATCCTGTAATCATGAATTCCAACTGCTAACCGTTCTCCGAAATATTGTCAATATTGCGTATCATGGTGAGCTCTGATGTGATTCCCACAGGGTTTGATGTAGGACGATCTAGGTTGTTTTTAGGTTTTAGGTATTGGGTATTAGAATGATTGATTGTGTCTAGGCTAGATAGATAGATAGATAGATTTATTTATTTATTGCTATTTTATTAGTATTGTTAAATTTAGTTGTGTAATCTTAATTCCATTATTGTATTTTGTTGTTATTTATGTGTAAAGTTTATTAGCTAAACTGTAACACATTAAATAAATAAAAAAAAATAAAATGAGGACTGATTTTGAAGTGCTATTCTTGTAAGCGTGTAAGCTTGAGGTCACAGTATTTAGGAAGCACCCTCACAGTAATGCCACCTCTACCCATATTTTTTCAATAATGTCTAACAGTCCCAGGGCTCACAGAATGTTCTTTGATATGCATTCATCACTACTGCATGATCTTTTCGGTATTTTTGTACAGACATGCTGCTTATAAAAATGGACATTTGATAATATTGGATGGATTTGGCCATACACTGATTCCAGTGTCTCTGTCACTATGGCCTTGTTCCCAGATTGTCTCCTGTCCTGAAGTTGTCCTGAGGAGGCACACCTTCCACATTAACAGTCACCTGTAGCTGGAAAATATCAGGCAAAAGGGTTCTTAGCAAATACACAACCGTTTGGTTTTAACCTAGAGAAGGTAGGATTCTTTATGATGAAAATGAGAGGGTATGGGGATGTTTCCATGTGGGCATTGTGCCGATATGTCATCCATATACCAAAACCTAAGCACTTGTGCAATGAAAATGAGGTAAGGAAAAAGAAGAGTAAGACAATTGGTGAGGATAAGGAAAAATTTGATGGGAATATCGATGGAAAAGAACAATACACAGCTGTAAAAATAAGTAAGAATCAGATTCCTCTGGGTAATCAGCACACTATATAAGTTATGTTATGTTATGTTAAAAGAGCTTCTAGCGCGCAGCTTAGACCCGTAGGTATCTTGGCAATATGAGTGCCTTATCATAAAGGGGAGCGGTTGGAAAGAGCAATGAAACAAATCGAGAAATGGTTATGTTTTTAGTGCTTTCCAAAAAGGAAAGTGGTTGGCAGATGCACGTAGGGCTAAGGGGAGTGAATTCCATAACCACAGAGCTGCAACTTAGAAAGCTCTTCCACAGATGGTAGTTCTGGAGAATCGGGGAACACACAACAGCAGCTGGTTCACGGATCGAAGGTCCTGTGAAGGGGCATATTTATTGAGTGTATCAGACAGATAAAGCGCTGCATAGCCATAGTAGGCTCAATGGACCAGACATAGAGCCTTACATTTAATTCTGGCCTCCACAGGAAGCCAGTGAAGATTCTGTAATACAGGCGATATGGGTGCAAATTTAGGGAGGCCCACAGCCAGGCGAGTGGCAGAGTTTTGTTGCACTTGAAGACATTGGGCCTCATTACGAGGTAGCGCCATGGCTGCCTCCAAACTTGTTCCGACTCCGCCCTGGTGAATGGAGCAATTACCGGTCATTCACCAGGGCCATTCCCCATTCCCATTGAGCCCCTGTGGGAATGGGCACCTTCCCCATTCCCACAGGGCTCAATGGGAATGGGGAAGGTGCTAATAACGGCACCGCAAATTGTGGTACCGTTATTAGCTCTAGAGTCCCTTTGCGGGTCCCGTCCTTAACGCCTGAAAAAAACAGGTGTTAAGGAAGGACCCACAAAGGAAACTTGTAGTAGGGCGGTAAGGGATTACCGGCACCGGTGCCTTTATCAGTGCCGGTAATCCCTTACCGCCCACCTCGTAATGAGGTCCATTGTATTAGAAATTTCAGTTGAGAAAGCAATGTTGCATTACAATAGTAAAGGGTCCCTGAGATGGAAGCAGAGACAACCAGACTCTGCATGTTTACTGGAATATATGGACAGATTTTCTTCAGCATGTTTTAGCAAGTTTAGCCTGGCCAGAAGTACACCTCACATTAACCTAAGGCGAAGCAGAAAGAGATGAGGCAATTGTTTACTCCTAGAAGGCCAAATGTCACTGGTCCAAAATGATTGTGCAGCTGGAGATCGGCCGGGGACCATAACCTCGGTTTTCTCTGCATTTAGTTTTAGCCAGTTGGTATTCATCCAGCTGCAAATATCAGCTAGACAGTTTCTGAGGGGGGAAGCCATCAAATCCTGGTCTTGATTGATTCTGAAAATTAGTTTGGTATCGTCTGCATAAGTATAAAACTGACACCCATGAGAGTGGATAAAATGAGCAAGAGGAAGTATGTAAACTTCGTCGCCCCATCCAAGGGAAGAGGGCAGGAGCCCTTTCCCCATCGTCGGAAACCGCAACAGCTGGTAAGCTGCAACGAAGGCCTGCCTGGCCTTGTCCTACTTCCTGCCTGACCCCCGCATGCCGGGCGCATCGCGGCGCCACAACGAGGCTAAGCCTCGCTTATCCACGCCACTACATCCGCCGGCAGGCGGATCTGCCGGCGGCCCTTACGAAGGCCATACAAAGGCCTGTTGAGAGCCTGTCTGGCCTCACTTCGTCGCCCCATCCAAGGGAAGAGGGCAGGAGCCCTTTCCCCATCGTCGGAAACCGCAACAGCTGGTAAGCTGCAACGAAGGCCTGCCTGGCCTTGTCCTACTTCCTGCCTGACCCCCGCATGCCGGGCGCATCGCGGCGCCACAACGAGGCTAAGCCTCGCTTATCCACGCCACTACATCCGCCGGCAGGCGGATCTGCCGGCGGCCCTTACGAAGGCCATACAAAGGCCTGTTGAGAGCCTGTTCGGAGCCACAGGAGCCAGGGGCCAGGAACTCTGCCCTTACCGCTCCAGCCGCAGCAGCACACCACGGAGGAGGGGCAGGAGCACTAGCCTCCTGAGCCGAGGAGCATCTCCAGCTACACACGGTTCGGCCGTGCGTCAGATCACCCTGCCTCACCGATTTCCCTCAAGGGCGAGGGTTGCCATCATATCTCAGTCAGGTATGGCCATCGTGCATATTTATTGATTTCCAGCTGCTCGTCGATTTCTGAAGCGCAACGCTTCTTGAGAATCGACTGACTCCGTCAGACTCTTCCGCCTGGCCCAGCAATGGCGGGCGCATCGCGGCACCAGAGCGAGGCTCTGGCCGCACGAATCAGCTGTTGACCTCCCCTTTCATATTTATCCCCTTCCGCCGGCAGGCGGGAACGCCGGCCTCTCAACAAAGGCCCGCACTAAGGCCCCTGTTTGCCCCCTGTTCGCCTCCGGAGCCTTGGAGCCAGTGTCTACTCGGACCTTTAATCCATTGTGAGTAGAGGGGATACCCTCAGTCTACACTATTGTGCTTTCTGGTATGTCTTCTGCTACTCCGCAATCACAAACATTTAAACTCGGTTTTTTCTTCACCCTCGATAACTGTTTGCTACATACACTTATGCCTCCAACTCTGCTGCCTCTTTGCGTTACTGCCACCTCTCAATAGTACAGTCACTTTCTGCCCCTAATGCTGTATGCCTCATGACTGCTACTGGCTGTGCCCTCTGGTCGCCTACGGACCACTGCAATTGTGTTGTGCCTTATGGTCGCTAACTGACCACTGCAATTGTGTTGTGCCTTATGGTCGCTAACTGACCACTGCAATTGTGTTGTGCCTTATGGTCGCTAACTGACCACTGCAATTGTGTTATGCCTTTGGTCACTAACTGACCACTGCAATTGTGTTGTGCCTTATGGTCGCTAACTGACCACTGCAATTGTGTTGTGCCTTATGGTCGCTAACTGACCACTGCAATTGTGTTGTGCCTTATGGTCGCTAACTGACCACTGCAATTGTGTTGTGCCTTTGGTCACTAACTGACCACTGCAATTGTGTTGTGCCTTATGGTCGCTAACTGACCACTGCAATTGTGTTGTGCCTTATGGTCGCTAACTGACCACTGCTACTGTGTTGTGCCCCTGGTCACTAACAGACTAGTGTTATTGTGTAAATGTCATATGGTCGCCCTCGCATTCCTTACCAGACCACGCGCGCTTAGACTCTACTAGGTCAACATGCCCCCCACCAACAGTCTAACTACTGCAAACTCACCACTGTACTCTTTCAGTACCCTACTTACCAGACTGCTGCCTACCCTTCTCATCCTTATACTGCACCCTGGCTGCACTGCACTATACCATACCACCACCTCTATCTACCACTCTTACTTGCATCACACCTCAACTATGCCATCCCACGCTCACCACACCAACCCTTATCTTAACAACCCAGCCCTCTGGATCCAGCACTTCGCCACCAGACCTTTACCTAACCTACCCTGCTCTATCTCCTTGAGAAATGCTAGACTTGGCTCACGTCTTACCCACGCTTCCCATCATTTAGCTCACCGCATCAAACTGCCTCTCCCTTTGTCACCACCTACACTTTCACCTAATCTACCACCATCTTCCAACTCCCCTAACTTAAACAATATCAAAGGCGCGCTAATCAACGCCAGATCACTCCCGGCTCACGCCCTAGAAGTAGCTGACTTGATCCTCAACCTTGACCTCGACTTTATAGCAATCACTGAAACCTGGCTCCACCCAGCTTCAGGTCCTCTTCTCTCCCTCGCTATCCCTCCTGACTACAACATTATCAGACATGACCGTAATTCCATCCAATCTAAAGGAGGTGGCATCGCCATCATCCACAAAAACGCTCTGAACTTCCACCTCTCAGCCACACATCACTCCTCCACTCTGGAAGCACTGACAGCTAAACTAGCTCTCACACCCAACCATTCTATCACATTCCATCTACTCTACCGGCCACCCGGCCCACTATCCACCTTCGCGGAGGACCTCTCCAACATCTTCTCACACAACACCAAAGCTATCTCCCAGGTCATGATACTGGGGGATTTCAACTTAGGCCTCCACGACCCCAAGGACACTGCTGCTTCGTCTATTGACAACATCCTCACTAATGCTGGATTCACTCAGTTCCTAAACCAACCTACCCACAACAAGGGCAGAACCCTTGACTGGCTAGCCGCCCTCAACTGTCCCATCAACATCACCTCTAACCAACAGTGCGCCTGGACAGACCACAACTTAATTACATTCAATATTGAGTCCAAACCTATCAGCCTCCCTCACAACATTGCCTCGGCTATGGCCACCCGTAACAAACGCAACATTACCTGCGATAGACTCCTCCCCCTCCTCCTTCCAGCTCTCAATGTTCGGGATCCCTCATGCTCTGACCCTACGGCCCTGGTCGACACATTCAACCGGGCCATGCTTACAGCCTTAGACACCATTGCACCCTCGAAACTGAGAAAATCTAAACCTCGAGCCCACCTAAACTCTTGGTTTACACCCCATCTCAGAGCACTACGCAAAGAAAAACGAATTGCAGAATCCCACTGGAGAAGCAATCACTCTCTAGCTAACAAATCACGCGTACTCCCGGCCACCCTTAACTACAAGGAAGCTATAAAAAGACACATATAACAAACGCATCGAGCAAGCCAAATCTAACACCAAAGAATTGTTTAAAATCCTAAAAGAACTTGAAACTCCTGTTACTCCACCTGACACATGTACCAAAGATAGCACCTGGTGCTCCAAAATCCAAGAAGCTCTCCTAGGTAAGATTGCCACTCTCCAAATTAAAATCAACAACAAACAATCTTGCCTTCAATCCAACCCTCTACAGATCCCTATACCTACCATAAACCTCTCTATCACAGACTCTCTGACTCCTTTTAGCTTCTCTCCACTCTCCATTCTCGAAGTGGAAAAGATTATCACTAGCCTTAAACCGTCCAATTGTCAGGGTGACCTTTGTCCTGCACCTATTATTAAGGAAGCTGCTCACGACCTAGCACCATTCATCACTACGCTCATCAACTCCTCCTTTAGCTCTGGGATTGTACCGGACAATCTTAAGGATGCATGGGTCATCCCGCTTCTGAAAAAACCTACCCTGGATCCCAGCATACCCACAAACTACAGACCAATTACCACTGTACCTTTTTTACTAAAAATCCTTGACCGCGCGGCCTACCTACAAATTCAGGAATACCTTGAATCAAATAAACTT
This sequence comes from Ambystoma mexicanum, assembly GCF_040938575.1. Lineage (NCBI taxonomy): Eukaryota > Metazoa > Chordata > Amphibia > Caudata > Ambystomatidae > Ambystoma > Ambystoma mexicanum. The sequence continues at coordinate 1,291,636,799 of NC_090937.1, forward strand.
CTGGGACTCAGGCAATCAGGCTTCCGGCCTCGCCATGGCACTGAGACCGCCCTTATTGATTTAAAAACGCAGATCGAAGATCTCAAAGACAAAGGCAAACTGACGTTATTACTTCTCCTGGACCTCTCTGCTGCTTTTGATCTTGTCAATCACAAAATTCTCTGCCATCACCTCAAATCAGCCGCACACTTCTCAGAAAATGCCGCCACTTGGATCAGATCCTTCCTGGATAATAGATCAATGCGCGTGTTCTCCCCACTTGCGGCCGCACCACCAGCTCCGGTCTCTTGTGGTGTGCCTCAAGGGTCCTGTGTCTCGCCCACGTTATATAACGTGTTTACCAAACCCCTTTTTGATATTTTGGACCATTTGGGCGTCACGTATACCAATTACGCTGACGACACACAGATACTAATCCCCATCACAGGAGACTACACAACTGACTCCCTTGCCATCAACGCCATCTACCAGGTCATCCAAGCGTGGATGGCCCAACACGGCCTCTGCCTAAATGATGAAAAGACAGAGCTCCTCATTCTTGGCTCACCACAAAAACTCACTAAACTTGACCCTGCCTTCAAGTCTTTCACCATTGATGGGAACACCATCCCGATTGCTAAGGACACGAAAACCCTAGGGATTTACATCGACTCAACCCTATCCTTGACTAGACAATCCAACGCAGTCTCATCTGCAGCAGCGCATACTTGCAAGCTCATCACCGCCTGTCGCCCGTTCCTAACCACTGCCAACTGCGTAACCTTGGCCAGGACCCTTGTACTATCCAAGGTCGACTACTGTAATGCCCTCTATCTAGGTACTAATCTCCGCAACTTAAACAAGGTACAAATTGTCCAAAACAATGCGATCAGAGCGGCCCTTAACATTCCTAGGCGCCAGCATATATCTGACACCAGGCGCAACCTGCACTGGCTCTCTATCACACATCGCATCTCCTTGAAGTCCTTGGCTCTCACACACAAATGCCTCCACAACCAAGTCCCTCGCTACCTGGCAAACAGATTCTCTTTCCACAATTCCACCAGACCTCGCAGAGCGGCCCAAGCCAACTGCCTTGACATCCCGCGTTTTAATCTCCAAAGATCTGGTGAAACCAGCTTCCCCATCCTGGCAGCCAAACTTTGGAACTCACTCCCCAATGACCTTAGAGCAGAACCTTCCTTCCTGAAATTCAAATACCTTACCAAAGCTTGGCTATCCGCCCAAGACTGCTAACACCAGCTTACTGCCCTACTTGCACTTTGACCTACTCTGCATCCCTTATTAACTATCCTGTAAATCACTGCCTTATCGATATTCGTTTGAATGTATATTTTGTAAATTTTGTAAATCTTCCTGTAATAATCCTGTAATACTCTGTCACATTGCCTTGTCATGCTTTCATCTTGTTGTAACTAAGTTAAGCGCCCGGTTGCCCCTGGGCCTGGTGCGCTATAGAAATAAATAAAATACTAAAATACTAAAAATACTATTAAAAAGCAAAGGGGAGATAGCCGATCGCTGGGGGACTCCACAGGTCAAAGAAGAAGTAGCAAAAAGGAAAGGGCGAAGAGAAAGCACTTGTCTCTAATCAGCCACAAAGGACCTGAACCAATCGAGGGCCATTCAACCAATGCCAATCTCCTCAAGACAGTCACACAGAATAGAATGACCAATTGTGTCAAATGCTGCAGAGAGGTCTAACAATATTAGCAGACCTGCTCCACCCTGGTCAAGTATCATGTTCAAATCATCAATGACAGACAATAACACGGACTCTGTTCCAATTGCTGGGCAAAAGCCAGACTGAAATACATCAAGAATGTATGACTGTTCTAGAAAATCCCTGAGTTGGGGAGTCACTATTGCTTCCAATGCCTTCATCAAAAACATCAAAAGAGAAATCGGTCAAAAACATGCCAAAACGTCTGCGATCCAAGGGTGCTTTCTTCAGGAAAGATGATAAAATAGAATGTATCAGAATTGATGGAATAAAACCAGAATTCAAGGAATGGCTAAGTGATGTAGTAAGTAACAGCACTAGTTCAGAACCAGGCTTTTTATTTTATTTTTAGGGGAACTGTATCCAATGGAGATGAAGATTTAAATTGTTTAACAACTTTATGAAGCTGTTCATGGGAGGCAGGGAAGGTCGAAAAGTGGAGCCCACCCTCCCTTCAAAAAAATAAAAAAGAGTAGATAAATCCAAAGAGGAAGCTGAAATGTTCTCTCTAATCTTATCAATTTTATTAGTAACTAAATCAGAGAGATAATAGCAGATAGTCTCTGATTCTGGAATCTTTAATATTGCAGAAGCTGAAGAGGAGGATTCTCATACAACTGCAATGAGCTAAATACTGATTGCTCGCAGTGAGGATACGTTCTGAAACATATGTAGTTTTAGCCTCTTTGATAGCGTTGTGAAAGTTAGGACAAGCTATTTTCAAGAGAACTCTACTATTGTCTAGGTATGCCCGATGCCAGTAGCGTTCTGCCTGCCTGTATTGCAACTTAAGTGCATGTTTATGAGGGTACAAGCAGGGAGCAAAAGTACTGGTAGGTTTCTTCCATTTCTTTATAGGGGATACTTCATCTACCACCAAATCAAAGGTGATAGTCAGCTCAGAAAGGGGATCAACAGAAGGCATAGTCATAGCAGCATAATAGTGTTGGGCGATAGCAGTGAGCAAAGTGGAAGATTCCACAGGCCTCTAAGCACAGGAAAGCAGCCAGGTAGATTTACGGCCTGAAAAAACTGTAGGAGTATAATCGATCAAAGGGATAACAAGGGATAACATAATGATCTGACCACTCCACTGGAAAGGCAGAGTGAGTAGACCTGTTGCTAGCCTCAGAGAAAATTAGATCTATTCTTTGGTATGGTCATGTTGATAGGTAGAGTCAGACATCAGCAGTTCGAAATTTATGTCAGACATAGTGGTCAGTAATTTAACTCCATGAAGATCTCAGTGATCATCAACCAAAAATGTGAAGTCCCCCAAAATAATTAAATTAAAATACTTCAACTGGAACATCGTAATAAAATCAGTATCATGCAGGGGTGCACAGTAGACTACTAAAATATGAACAGTGAATGGGGGCATAAGGAAAGTCGCACAAACAGCAATTACATTTTTACACGGCAAATAACTGGAATAACGGTGCACTTTAAATGGTTTTTAGAAAGAAGCACAACCCTGCCTCCCGAGCGTGAATCTTCCTGATCAGCACGCAGGATGGAATATACTGCTGGGACTGCACGGTTCAAATCAGGGATCCAAGTCTTAGATAGCCATGTCTCGGTACGCAGAAGAGATCGGGATTATGAGTGCAAAGCAAATTATAGATATCATACTTTTGCTGTACCAGTGAGTGGACATTACAAAGCAACCCAAAAAGAGGTGCACTATCTGATGGGGATAATAATACAGTGGGGGTTACTGAGATTGCCAATAGGAAGGCCAATTTGTAGTAGCAGGAGCATGTTGAAGAAGAGAGTGCTTGGAACACCTAATTACCTTAGGAATCCTTGGTAAGGAGAAGGCCTAGATACCGGCCAGGACATGCACAGGCACAGACAGGCTTGCCTTTAGCGCACTGTCGGCTCACATCAGGTGCACCCACTGCACCCATCTGCTGCTCCTGTCTGCGGACACGGTTGCTGGCACATAAATACTGAGCGAGATGATCATGTGGCATGCAAGGCGTTGCCTGTTTAGCAGCCAAGAAAGAAATACTGCAGCAGCAGCTGGTTCACAATAAAGTTATGGAAAATGTACAAGCAACTAAAACAAATTGCACACAAGAAAAAACAGGGATGCACAATACAATATTTAAAAGTAAAGAGTTAAAAGCAGAATACAAAAGCGAGAAGGCTTCCGACAGTTGTTACACCGTTATTACTTGCTTACTATATCATTAACATCACAAAATAGTTCATTTTGGATCAAAGTCAGTAATACAAGCCCACCAAATACATCTAAGTGTTTAGCACCCGTTCCAAGTGCTGGAACAGGTATTACCAGCCCAGGGCACATGTTAAAGGCCTGGCAGCCTCAGGGATCAGAGCAGAAGCAACAGATGCTGCGGTGGTGTCACTCACTGCCACTGCAATGACATAAGTGGGGTTTGAAAAAAAAGGTACGGATGGTGGGGGGAAGATAGTGGTTGGGGAACCAGCCATCAGACAGCTTAGAACGTGAGCTAGATCAGCAGTTTCAACCTGTGTTCCTAACCTCCTGATTGGCTGGATCCCCCACGGGGTTCTAATTACTAATAAAATCATTGCAATCTAGGTCCATCCAGCTGTTTCTAAAAATGCAAGTTACATAACAGTATGCAGAGTGAATAAAAATCAATACAAGTCAGTCATACATATTACAAGGAATGTTTGGTATGACCAGAGGCTACATATTAAAGCACATAATTATAGCCATTAAAGAATTTCCTAGTTTACAAAATAATAGTAGCAGAATATGTATTTCAGAAGTGAAATAACTATATACATGTTCACTGAAAAATCTTTGTTAAAGGGACATTATGGTTAAGTTGCACTAACAAAAAGCCATGAAATTCAGTGAAAAAACATTGTTAAGGGGACATTATGGTTACAAGTTAAACCAAAAAACCCTTGAATTAGCCAGTTATGGCACGCTATGCAACCAGAGCCACCTCCATGTACTGCTAACACTAATGCCCAGGATATCAAAGATGACATCACTCATGTCATTGCTGACATCACTGATAACCTCACATATCTGGGCCACTGCTTTTTGTTCACTGACATATGTAGGTCACATGATTTTGTTCACTGACAGAGACAATTTTCCCAAATAAAAGGTGTTACATATCTACACAATAACCTTCTTGTATGTTTTTAAGGCACTTTCCTTCAGGATTTAGCCTCAGTTCATGGTACACACACGGCGAAATAAGGACACCTAAAACACACAAATCATTTGTGTACATGATGAAGTCTAATGTTACTGTCATTTTTTGGTGGTGTTGTTTCTTTCCTCCTTACTTAAGTTTACTTGTGTGTGCCTCAGATTTGTATGCATTGTAGTTCTTGATTGTTTGTACTAACACTAGTATATAGTAAGTCTTCAATTATTAGCTATTTATTCCATGTTTATCATTACTGAAAACTCTGACAAGTTACCATTCATTATTTTACTCTCCAAAATTACCAAATTAAAAATCATGTACTTCTATGGTGCATTCTGCAGCCACTGCCTAGGTGTATGTATGATTAGGTTCCTGTATTAACAACAACATGTTTTGTTGAGATGAGTACATTCGTTAATACATTAAGTAGGTCATGATCACCACTCACATCTTTTTACTAACATATTAAACAAAACCCCTTTTAGAGACTTTTTTATCACAATTAATTTCACATGTGATGTCATTGGTGATGTCATCAATGACATCTGTGATGTCATATTTGATGTCCTAGGTGTTAGTCTTAGCAGTGCACGGAGCTGGCGGAGTTGTGTTTGCTTAGCGTACCATAACTGGCAAATTTTCAAGTGTTTTTCTGTTTTACTTGCAACTATAATGTCCCTTTAACAAAGATTTTTCACTGAATTTCATGGCTTTTTGTTAGTGCAACTTAACCATAACATCCCTTTAACAAATATTTTCAGTGAATTTCATAGGTTTTTACTACTGCCCCTTTAACTGCTTCAAGTCCCTTATATTACATGCCACCCGACAGTATGCCAGACATGGAGTCCGCAGATAGCGGAGAGAACTAAAAAAGATGTACCCAGCAAAAAACAAACAGATGTACACAAAATCACAACTAATGTTTACAACATGCAAATACCTTTTTGTTCAAACACTTACGTTTAAACATACAAATTATTTTTTTATTAAACACACATTACAATCCACCAATAACAAACTAAAACTGTACACTTCATATAATCTACCCACTACAACTGTACATACAGATTGAGAAACACCAAGTGGTTATTGGACAACACATGCTCACTAAATAGTAAGTGCATTGTATTTAATTCTCTATTATTAGCTTTCATTAGATAAACATGTGATGTGAGACAAAATCCCCTTTTTTCTCTCACAGAAAGGGCAAGCACACTTGAATGGTTAGAGGAGAACTCGCCAAAAGAAGAAATGAGTTATGATAACATCTCCAATGGTATACAATCATTTTTTATATAAACACATAATGTATGTTGTACACACGGTACTGAAATAATAATTTCCTATGTTTCTTACAGCACATAGTTTCTATGATAAAACTATGCTGCAGTTTAATTATACCCAATCCCAAGAATCACAAACAGAAGCACTAGCCCCAACTGTAAATGATCAAATCATGAACTTGTCCAACAAATTAGATGAACTTAGTAATGATTTCAAAGAACTTTTACAGTATGTGAAAAATCATGTGATTAAAAATGTTCCATATCACTGTCCTTCTGCAGCTGTCCCCGTTATCCCCAGCAATCATCCCGTGCAAATTTGGAACATTTTAATGAAAGACGCTTGATGAAACCTCACTCCATATCTCCCCTCATAATTATTGTACAAAAGTTCCTGATTCTCCCATTTATGTTTCCCATTCCGATACCCCATCCCTTTCTTGAATAAATATATTTTTTGTACTATAAATGTTTTGTTAATTGTTGTTATTTGTTGTGTAATGTTTCTTTTTGTTTTAAAACTCCCATTATGAGTCCGCAGACACTACGACTGACTGGGGTGTCCGCACTCAAAATGGATGTGCCCGTGGACAGGCACTATATCTGGACATGTCTGTTTATTTGTATGATGCACTTTTAATTAGCCATCAGACAGTGCACCTGTTCTACGGACACCCAGTGCTGTGATTCCTGCCTGATAGGTGTCCACGGATGGCCGTGGGCATCATCATGTGATCACATCCGTGTGACGGCAGTGTCTGCGAATGATGTCTGTGGCCGTGGACAGTTTCAAATGCTTTTCCAGGCAATCTAGGCTGTTTGAAGCAGAAACTTTACCCTTGCACAGCTCAGTCTCTTCTACATTGATCTGGCAACTTTTTACAACTTTTTTAATGTCTGTTTGTGACTCGGTACTTCGTGGACAGCATGACTGCCCAAGGACTGTTCCTCGAACGAGACCCACCCCTTACTTTTCCTCATTCTCAATATGGCCATCTAGGGGAGAGCATCTGTCAACACCTGCTTTGCAGAACTTTCTTTGTGGACAGCATCATGGCATCTGCTATGGCCACTTCTGCTCCTCAACTACCCCCACCACCACCATCACCATCTGGAGGGCCTGGACAGGGGAACAGGTGCGATGATGTAGAGGAGGATCAAGATGAAGACAAAGATGAGGTAGTGGAAGTGCCTACCTCTGGGACCTGGAGTGAGTCCTGGGTGTTGCAGTTCTTTAAGACTGTGGGTGGGGTCCCAAAGGTGAAGGCTGCCCATGTTGGTTACATTGAGTGTGGGGTGAAACTCAGTAGTGGACAACAGGGGCAATACTCCTTCTGGACAACATCAATGCACCACCACATCTGTTCGACCCACCTCGTTGCACTGAGAAAGGCTGTTTCTTTTCTCAGGGAGGAGCAGGCTATCTTCCTCTGTGACATCTTCTTAAACCACTCCGGCGAGCACACAGGGTACTTCTGTGGGGCAGAGGATACCACAGGCTACATTGCAGGCCATACGGGATGCTGTAGATCCTTACCTTTCGAGGGCCACAGTTTTCTGCATGTACTGCGACACACTGCTGTGCAGGGGGAGCAGTTTTTCAGTGCTTTTGAGGTAGTTATCAAAGAGCACGAGAAACAGTGCCCCCTCCCTTAAATTTAAGGCATGCCCAACATCTTCTCTGTCCACCTGTCCCTCCATTCTGTGGTTGGTGCACCTTACCTCCCTTACCTTCCTTCCCTTCCCCACCTTAACTTTCCTCTCCTACAACAAAATAAAACTGAAAGAAACACAAAAGAATGGTTCATTTAGAAGCCACCTTTCACAGTTAAAACATATAAGTCACAGGCCCCTTTGCAGCCTGCATAGTCTGCGGACAGCGCAATAGTCCAAAGACTCTTAAAAAATTCCAGGCATGGGACAGTTGAAATCATTTTAATTGTTTTTGTTCAAAAAGAGTGGCTCTCAAAACCATCTTTTTTTGTGTTTTGGGCTTTTACATTTGTTTTTAATTTTTGGTTTTACAAACTGAACTGAGGAAACATTTCACAGAATTTAATTATTTCTTCTTCCTTGAACAAAAAATGCTTCAAAGCATTTTGAATGTTTTCACACAAATCTAATTACCCACATCAGTTAAATGGACTCCATCTCACTGAAAATGTGTTGGCCCTATTAAATGTAATGTTCTCATTATGAAACAATGTCATGACAACACCTTAAACAAAAGCACACACAACTTTATTGTGCCTCACTGTTTCTTTTTGCGTACCAAATGAACTGGAATGCATCCACATCTGTCTCTGGGCAATTTGTGAAAAAATAATTTTCAAATTAGGGAACATTTACTTCAACTTTCCCAATGTCTCCTTCATTGCAAACTACAATGAAATTCCAGTCACATTTCCCAAACTGTTCCCTCCACAATGAACAATAATAATGTCTGGATTTTTCAATACAACCATAGTTGCAAGTCCACCCACTTCATGTCTGGCACTCCATACCAGAACACTTCCAATTCAGGGAATCCAAGATTTTTGGCTATTCCACAATATTCAGCATACACCTTCCACCAATAAACCCAAGAGTCCCCCATAATCCCCAAATCTGCCTGTTGAAAGACATCACCATGGCCCTTTTTAATCCTTTCACAACTCCTACTAAGAAACTCCTGCTACCCTATCTTCCTGTACACCTCACCCAGGAAACCTGATTGGCTGATCCTCCGATGTCCACGGACACCATCACTGTTCGCAATCTCCGCGGTCACCCTTTCCATGCCAGTCAACCTTAAATGACCCAGATGTGGCACATGCCGTCCGCAGACTACCAAGGTGTCTGTAGACATTGCAGACATACAAAGGGGTGGACAAGTTAATTAAACACTATTTAAGTTATCTAATCTTTAATGGTGGCTGTGAAAATAAATTTTATTTGGCAGGGGGTTTGTTGACAAACACTTTTTTTTAACTTTTTTTGCTTTTATGTACAGTAGTACTGGACACTCTGCATCTTTTTATTACAGGAATGTTTTCAATGCATTCCTAACATTGTAAAGGAAAATTGCATTTCCGACATCTGTGAAGTGAAATCCATCTTGACAAAAATGTCACACCATTAGAACTTAAATTTCCATTCTCAAAAGATAAAATTCTTACAGCATATAAAAAAGCAGATACAGCTTTATTGACTAATCTCCATGTCTGCCTCTGATTTATTTCAGAAAAAAAACACTTAGCAGCAGGAAACAGTTGCATTGGGCTTTTAAAGTAATGCTTCAGGGAAGCCTGCAAAGACACTGGACTCACAAACCCCAACCTGTCCCCTCCACAATGAACAACCACAATGTCTGGACATTGAAAGTGAGCTATACTCTCACAGAATGAAAACAAGCTTGCCCAGTTTAAGGCACAAACTGCATGCCACAAAATCTTCACTTCTGTCAAACCACTATTTCCAAGGATATCATGATTTTCAGCATGCACTTTAAATGACTGAATTGTAGAGTCCCCCAGAATCCATACAGTCTGCCTTCTCAAACACATAGCCATAGCCATTGTCAGCGCTCTCAAAACTCCTGCAAGCAAAACTCCTGGTACCTTCTCTTCGTGTACGCCACACCCAGCAAACCTGACCCAGCTAATCTCCACAGTACCCTTTCCATGCCAGGCATCCACAAAAGACCTGGATATGGCACGTGTCATCCGCAGATTAAGACGGTGCACGGACCCCATAACACAGGGGCAGCCCTTCTACCCTTTCCACTTCCATATTTCAACTCTCCCTCATTGGCTGGTTTCTAAGAGTCAAATATCCATCCACGAATCACATCCAAAACCTCTCACAGATGCCTAATTCAGATGTACACTTCAACTCTCTGAGTACATACCTCCTGTTAATGACAGACATCTGTGTCAAAACTACTGTGTCAATTATTCTGCATGGTTTCAAAAAAGGTGATTGTCTTAATCCTCAAAATTATCGTCCACTGCCCTCGATGGATTCAGCGGGGAATATCTATGCTAGAATTGAATAAATGGCTTAGAATTAACAACTTATTAGATACTAAACAAGCAGGCTTTGTGTCAGGTATAGGCACACTACCTAACATACACATCCTACAGGCCTTAAAACATCAAGTGCTAGCTCATAGAACACTGTTATATATGCTATTTGTGGACTATAAGCAAGCTTTTGATTCAGTTCATAGACTAGCCCTGTGAGATAAGTTAAGAACAGCGGGTTGTCCAGCTTTATTATGAAACAGAATTCAACAGTTTTACACACGTATAACCGTAAGAGTCAAATTGAACAGGGATGGCCTGCTAACGGCTCCAAAAAAAAACAAATGTAGGCCTTAAACAGGGATGTTTAATGGCTTCAACACTTTTTAATTTTTATGTTCGTGACATACCTGGCTATTTTGAAAAGGTCAGGGCTTTTCCACCGCGATTAAATCAAATAGAGGTTCAATATGTACTCTATGCTGATGACATACTAATAATGGACCAGATGCCCATAGGTCTGGGGAGATTATTAGATGCTCTAAAATGTCATGCTAAGGACAACAATATGATTATTAACATGGAGAAAAACTAACATCTTAATCATCACTCCTAAAAGAATATTAAGAAAAAAAGTAGCCAAGTTATGGAAAATTGATGATAAGCCTATAGATCTGGTGAGCCAATATAAATATTTTGGAGTGAACATGAATGAAAGCAAAGTTGAAATTCCCTATAAAGAGGACCTAAAATATAAGATGCAATTGTCATGCTCTCAGGCGAAATGAATCCAGAATACATTTGGTAACTTTTCGCCCAGAGCTATAATAATCTATCATAGACAAAAGGTCATCCCGACTATTACATATGGTGTAACCTTTAAAATAATAAGTGAAGAACCTTACTGTACATTTTTGGAAGGTGTATATTGGAAGACACTGCTGAATCTACCTAAGAGTTTTCCATTACAAGGCATGAATTGAGACAAAGATTTATATGAAAATTGATATTTCCCATCTGTGAAAGGTACACTGAGTAAAAAGCGTGTGCTGCAAACTCTCATCTCAGAACAGGTAATCATGCCATGTTCTTTCTGGAGAGGAGCACCTGCTACCTTTTTGTAAATATTTGCAAGGAACTTTCTGTTGGTCACCCTGAGTTACCCAGGGGCAACTAGACGTGTACTCCCTGCTCACTGTGCTCAGAGAGGCACAGCTTCACCTCACTGATGAGGCCCAAAAAGGCTGAAACACGTGTATGGGGTTGCTGTTGGTACTCTTGTTCAGAGAGGAATTGCCGTAGCATTTCGGTGCAGGACTTCCCATGTGGGTGGGACAAAGACTGATATGCAAATGGATATTTCCCATCTGTGAAAGGTACAGTGAGCAAAAAGTGTGCGCTGCAACTCTCATCTCAGAACAGCTTATCATGCCATGTGTTTTCTGGAGAGGAGCGCCTGTTACCTTTTTTTAAATGAATTGGGTCTTATGTCACTTGAAACCTATTCACTTGGTAATCGCTAATGCTATATGTTAAATGCAAGAAAGCTACTGCTATAAGAAAAACACGGTTAGCACCTCATTAAGTAAGTCCCTAGGTACTGAAGACCTAAATATGATTGGCAAATGGGAGAAGAAATGTGAAATGTATATGGAAAAAGCAGATATCAATAGTGATCTATGTATCTTCAATCCGAACAGGGCCAAGAAAAAGCTATGGTTATATGATTGGAGAGAAAACAGAGAAAAATGCTTAATGTATAAAGGGTTTACAATGGGTTCTTTTCCAGAGAAAAAATGTATTGAAATCCCAAAATATATTCAAATACACACTAGTATTCGATATCGCATTAACGTTATGAGATTTAGATTTAACTTAATTCCGGTAAGATAAATACAGTTTAAATAGAAACTGGCAGAGAATGAACTTTGCAGATTCTGTAAAACGAACGAAATAAAGACACTGAAATATGTCATGTTAGAATGTGTAAATTACAAAGCGAAATCTGTGAGTACTTTGAAAGATTTTTCAGAATGTACATTTTAAAAGATACAGAAAGCATGTGGCAGCAAATGTGTGAAGCCAGCAAAGTCTCCTTGAATATAGCAATACATAATTATTTAACAAGATTAGGTATATTGGATGTTAATTATTAATACTGTACTTGAGTAACAGATGTACATAAACTGTTAAATAATTTTTATTAATATAATTCTTTATAGGTCAGTGTACTGAAAATTGTTTTAATAGCATAATATGAACTCTGTAATGTTTTTAATTTATTTGAAGAGTATGCATTCTCTTCTCATGTTTCTAATGATTATAATATCAATTGAAAGTACAAGAAGTTACTATGCATTTAATGTTTACTTAAAAGTATTTGTAAAGTTGTATAACAACTAAACAAATAAAGGTTTTAAAAAATTCAACAACAAAGAAACGACTGTGTAACTGTCCAAGATTTCTATTTCCAGATTCAACCAGATCTGCATATAACAAAACACAGTACCTGTATGCTTATATTGAAGAAAAATGTTTTGTTCAACTCTTTCAGAAATATATATATGTAAAGAGTTCCTGCTACTTACACTGTAATACGTTTCTCAATAAGCATATTCCCTTTTTTCACCACTCTGGCAAATGCCATGCAGTGCAGCATTCATCACCTGCTCGCATGAAGCAGTAAAATAAAATGCTCTGCACTTCAAAATGTTTCTATTTACAATCATTGTGTTGAAAGTTAAAAAAGGCATATGTGAATGTATAGCAGCACTGTATCACGGTTTCTTAAAATAAAGGAAAAGCACATGAAAATAGATGTTTATTCCATTTTTCAGTGGCTTTCAGTGTCTGCCAGTTTCATATGTTGGCAGCACATGCATATATCCCAACATCACCCATTCCAATCTATACATGCTTATTAAGTCTTTATTTTTTCCTTTGCATTCTGTCACTTCCAATTAACTTCACCCATTATAAAACTCAAACCACAACTCCCAGAATGCAAAGAAAAAACATAACTTAACTTCAGGATTCAAAACTGTGACATGTGTGTCAAATAAATATATTAAATGTTGTGCTTTAAAAAAACATTTTGGGATGCATTTTGAAGAAAGTTCAAAAATGCATATCTTCTTTCACAGCTGCACTGTCACTTTCTCATAAAAGAACGTAAAAGCAGATAAAATAGATTTATACACCATTTGTAATTGGCACTCAGTGTGTGCCAGTTTAATATATTGACAGTACATGTACACTTAGTAACATAACCCATTCCAATCTTCAGCTGCTTATGTATCCTTACTTTTTTCTCTACATTCTGTGACGTGTAATCCAACTTTCACAAAATAAAAAGTGGAACTACAAGTCCGAGAACACAAAGAAAAAATCTAGGACTACATAAACACCTACAGATTAGAATGCATCATGTTTACAAGTATGCATATACTCCTAACATATTACACTTCCACACACCAACTGTCATTTAAAAATGTATTACAAATCTTTTCTAACAACTTTTCTTCTCTTTCACAACATTTTACAGAGCTTCTAGAAATACATATATGCATTTCTTAACTTCCCCATCCATCTTCCTTCATATTTGAACCTTGCTTACTAAAAGTACTTTGCCATTACCACATATCCCCACAAACCTTCCTTTACAATTATAGGAAAGAAGCACATTACTGAAGAAAACACATTGGACTACTCTTTTCAAACTAACATTTCATCACTCTAGCCCATTGTATTCCATCATTCACACTCTTACTATTACTATTCCCATCTACACACCACCATTGCAACACCCACTCTGTTGCTCAAAACAGCACAATCACCCTACAGATTCCATCACACAACCACTCCCTTACTCACTAACCCAACACCATCACACCACTGCAGAATCTTACTCTGACAACCTTCCCAACCACACACAATATAACACCTCACAATCAAACAGCACTCTATTAATCTCTACAACCACACCCACAAACCAATGCATCATATATGAACATACATTGCACAACTTTCCAATGCAAACCTATTTTCACAATAGATACAACAAAATGCCTAATAAAAAGCAACTTCATAGAAAAGAAAGATACAAATAAAGCAGACAAGACAAAAACTACACTGTATAGTCATCCACCTCTAAAACAATTTATAGAAAATATTAAAACAAAAGAGCTAGTAACCTCACTCAACAAAACTAACCCAGCCACGACTAAAAAAGGCACGGCCACTCTTGCAGAACTAAAAATAAAAAATTATGTACAAAGAAAAGCAAACCTACTAACAAACCTAGCCCTCTCTCTACCAGTGTTAACGTAGTCACGGTAAAGCAATACAAAAAATAATGTTACAGAAAATGTTCACAATCTTATAAAAACATCTGAAAAGTCATGATCTACCCTTGTTCTAATGACCACAGGAGACTAATCCTGCAAGCTCATATTGACTGCGGAGAACATTGCATATATTGATTTTAAACAGAATGAAACCACTAACTAAAATAATCACTAAATACTTCTAAACATGCACAGTGCCAATATAGAGACCTTTTTAAACTTCTGTGATGGTGAATCACAAGCAGCACAGAACCATATTTCAATGAAGAAGCTTATAAACAAGAACAACAAAAAACAATTACCATATACAATAATGGTCGAGGGCAATGTTCCCTCAAAGCTGTGCGCATGTGAGCTTGCCCAGCTTCCTTCTGGGTGCAGGTCAGAAGATTTTTAGCAGCGCATACAGACAACTCTCACCTATTCAAAAAGATTTAATGAGGCACAAGCCACAGTAATTACCTGAAATATTCTTTCTCTTAAAATAAGCAACTAGTCTTGATATTCTGCTAATTTGCATTGCACCTAAAATCCCTAACAGCAAAATACATCACAAGAGATTAAAAAGTAATATGAAAAACTGTCTCCATGAATAAAAGAATATAACCAAGATATTCCTGCACACATTAACCAAACATTTTCCCTACCCACCGATGACTCCTAAACCTGACCTCTACCACACTTTTACCTTATGACTCTAACTTCTGCCCAAGAGTACATTAAGAGACTACCGGACAACCTTGACTCTTCCTCTCTTGGCTCTGTGAAAGGTTAGCAGACGTGTTCCTACATCCACATGTTTAATGTTTGTTGTAACATGAATAACGTTTGCGTGCCAGAACTTCTGTTACTCATTGTGCCAAACCAAAAGCTTCAGAGAAAGGTTGAGTATAGGTGCACACCTCTGGTTCAATAAAGATTGTTAGGTAGTTTGAAGTTGTATTCAGGTAATTTTAGGTGCTGGGGAGGAACTGGAGTCATGGCACAAAACCCTGACACATAAAACGAAAAAAGAAAAGGATTCAACCTAGGAATCCTCCCGTCCCCTGCACACTTTTGGGTGTCAAGTCCAATACTGTTATTTTTATACATCAACAGAATGTTTAAGGAGTAATACTTCATAAAAAGAAATGTCAATAGACAAAATTATACAAAAACATTTTTTATATATCACAAATAATGTGGTTCAATTCTTTCGACATGAAATTTACAACATAAAGAAGCACAAATGGTATCAAAAGATCACATCAAGTTTGGAGAGAAAAACATGTTTTTGAAAAGCGAAAAGGGATTTTTTCTGAAGAAAGAGATGTATACATATGGAGTCCAATTCACTTGGTGACGTGTTTCGAGGATACTTTCCCCTTCTTCATATGGGCCAAATTGGATTCTTAACACAAAAAGAAAACATTCATTCAGTTGCTTGTAAAAAACAAAAAACTATTATTCAATTTCAGTGAATTATACAGTTACATAGTGTACACATGTAATATTCCATGACTTTTGATAATACTGAATCTCCTCGTTAACCGAAATTCAACATTACATAACTTATTCTTATATAGTGATTAGGTTAGTATAATGTTGTTAATGAAAACATGAACATTGGCTCGGTACTCATCATTCTGTGGGACTGGCAACAGAGTCATTCAATTGCTGTTTTCAGAGTCACCGGTTTTAAGTAACCGTGGGTTGTGATAGTGAATATTGAATAGAGTAAGGAATGGTAAAAAAGAAAAATAAAGAGAAAATATATAATTAACTGTGTTTATTACTGGTTCCAATCTCAAGCAAACAAAGTGTTAAGAGGGGATGACTATTGCCGATATTCAGAAAGCGCTATTTCTGAAAATGAAAAACTAATGAGCAAATATATTAACCTGAAACTAACTTTCATTGCTCTGTCCTGCAGGAAGGAGGTTATCCAGTTGCAGGCAGTAGGGGAGAAGTTGGCTGCGGTGGCAAGATGGTGGCAGAGGGTCTTGTGATCCACCAGATCGAACGCAGCTGATAGGTCCAAAAGGAGGAGTAGAGTAGGTTTGCCTGCATCTCTGAGGTTGTCCATCTGGTTTTTGAGGTGAAGAAGTGCCATTTCGGTGCCATGTCTTGGCCTGAAGCCTGACTGCCGAAGACCAAGAAGATGGTTATCTTCAAGGAATTTTTGAACTTGCAGGTCTGCTGCTTTGTCCAAGATTTTTAGTAAAAATGGGACAGTGGTAATGGGCCTATAATTCTCTGGGACCGAGGGGTCTAGGGAGGGTTTTTTGATGAGCGGACAAACCCATGCTTCCTTGAGCTCAGCTGGAGCATGGCCAGACTTGAATGAGGCATTAATGAAGGCAGTGATGAGGGGGACAAGGGCGGGGGCACAGTCCTTGATCACCTGGGCTGGGCAGACGTCCCCTTTACAATTTGAGGGCTTGATGGATCTAAGGAGGGCAGCGACTTCGGTTTCAGTCATGTCCTTAAACTGAAACAGAGGGGCTTGGTTGGTGTCAGCTAATGGAGCAGGGGAGCCAATGTGTTTGGCTAGAAGTTTGTTGAGTGCCTTTTGGTGTGCAATGATCTTGGCGTGAAGAGTGTCCAATTTATCCAGCATGGCGGATTGAACATCTGCTTAGAGCCCTGCTTGTACCCCTGACATGGGGAGTGAAGTGAGAGGGCACATAATAAAATGTATGGTTTTGCCCACACTTCCACATCGCAACCTAGATAAAAATTAAACAAGAGTCTTATTGAGGTTTATTATGGAGGCCCGTGGAAGAAAATCATACATATATGCCTTTTAAGTTAATTGCATCAATTCAGATACAACTGATTGAGTGCCTTCTTCTGTAACTATGGATCCTTCTTCTGTAATTGTTTGTGATCAATTAAAGATGCAGGTAGATGCTAGAGACTGCAAGCACAGAACAAATGATTATGTTGAAAAGCCCTCAGCAGTTGAGCATAGAAAGAAAAAGAAGGTGCTGTTGTTTAGATGGGTACTAGAATTTACTATCCTTTAGCAAACACGCAACATATTTTCTTCATCGTACTGCCAAAACGTCTGATTTTGTCTTTGAAATATGCTGCTTTGTTCATCACCTGAAAGGAGTGATGCTTCCACCTATACCCTTCCCCAGCAACTGTGATTGCCTCCAATACTAGTTGAAAGAGCACTGGAAAAGAGAGGGATTGCAGAAGTAAACACTCACTTGGATATTTGCAGACCCACAATACTTTACAAGGAATATTTAAATGCCTCAACATATGATGTGCATTTTAAGAATGGCATGACTCTACATGTACAAAATGATGTTGCAGTGCATACATGATTGTTTGCAACATACCCCACCCTTATATAATTGTGCAGGATTACACAAGTGCTAAGTGAAACTGTTTTTCCATAGAAGCAAATGACCATATAATGTGTGATGGTCTATGCCCACAGGAACTCTGAACACTTGGAAACAATCCATATGGTGTGAAAAGCATATTCCTGTCTGAATATCCGGTGCCCTGATACTATGGACAAGTAATCCCAAGCATAGTCCATACCCGTTATCCCTTGTATGCTATGTAATTGATATTGCAATGTTGCTCTCTACTTGTAGGTTAATGTTAGTAATGCTAAAGTAGGAGACGCTGAGCATCACATGTGTCTTTTCAAAATCTTTAGAGGGCAAATTAATATTTGAGTTTTATAATGCGTTAACTTACAAGTGGGCCGCTTGCATACCTGCAAGTTCAAAAATTCCTCGAAGATAACCATCTTCTTGGTCTTCGGCAGTCAGGCTTCAGGCCAAGACATGGCACCGAAACGGCACTTCTTCACCTCAAAAACCAGATGGACGACTCAGAGATGCAGGCAAACCTGCTCTACTCCTCCTTTTGGACCTATCAGCTGCATTCGATCTGGTGGATCACAAGACCCTCTGCCACCATCTTGCCACCGCAGCTCCCGACTGCCTGCAACTGGATAACCTCCTTCCTGCAGGACAGAGCAATGAAGGTCTTCTCCGACTCTTCCTACGCTGATCCGAGCATCATCCAATGTGGCGTCCCACAGGGATCATGCATCGCCCCAACCCTATACAACCTCTTCACGAGGCCGCTGTTCAAGATCCTTGACGCCCTGGGCATCTCATACATGAACTATGCTGATGACACTCAGGTGCTAATCCCCCTCTCGGGGGACTACCTGTCTGACCTGAACACGCTCAACTCCATTTACACCACGATCCAATCTTGGATGGAAGAAAACTGGTTATGCCTCAACAGCGAGAAAACCAAGCTTCTGCTGATTGGCTCCCCGTCCACCCTGGGCAAGCTGGACAAGCAATACAACTCCTTCACCATAGATAACATTCCTATCCCTGTCTCCTAAACAGTCAAGATCTTGGGTGTCTACCTGGACCCGAACTTGAACATGAACAGGCAGGTCAGTGCCATTGCATCCTCCTCAGCCTACTACTCCAAACTGCTCAACGCAATCAGGCCGTACCTCTCCCAACAGAATTGCCTAACTATCGCCAGGGCAATAATTGGCTCGAGAGTGGACTATTGCAGCGCCCTTCTAATACGATGTCAGGAAAAAACCTAGCTAAACTCCAACTAGTCCAAAACAATGCCCTAAGGGCCACCACTGGACTATCACGCAGGGACCACATCTCTGACCTCAGGCGTCAGGTCCACTGACTACCAGTCAAGGAAAGAATCTTGTTCAAAACCCTTGCCCTCACGCACAAATATCTTCATGATTAGGCCCCTATATATCTCGTCCAGAGATTTTCTAAACCCTGTGCTTCCAGGCCCTCCAGAGTGGCCTACTCCAATTTACTAACTGTGCCAAAAACCCGCAGAGTGCGTGCTGGTGGCACGGGTTTTCCCACCATGGCATCCACCCTCTGGAACTCCCTTCCACCACACATCAGATGACTCGGCTCTCACACTGCCTTTCGCAAGGCCATCAAGACTAGTCTCTTCAAAAATCTGCCTGTTTTATGTTCGCTACCCTGGACCTATGTATCTGTAACACTGTATGTATATTCTAAGAACTCTTCTGGGGCGGCTTTTTTGTAACCCTTAATCAAGCCTTCTTACGCACCGCTTATCAGCGCCTCTATGCCTTAGGGCTGCAGTGCGCTTTACAAATGTAAAAAATAAAATAAATAAATAAAATAAATAAAAATAAATGTTGCTCCCTTGGAGTCAAATGATTTTTCAGGGATGAAAAAATAATTATCTTTGCCAATAGGGATACTTTCTGATTATTAAAAGATGGTCTTTCCCAATAAAATTCCCTTTGAGATCGGGCATTAATATTATTAGAGTTCCTTCCTTCCTATGCCACTGTTCTACTGGTCACTAAGTTGAAAAACTATCAGTATAGCTTTGTGGGTTGAAGCAATGATATGTTCATTGTTTCTTGTTTTTCTTAGGCACATTTTCCTTCTTAGGGAGTGAGAATGCATGGTGCATATGTCTCTTAGCTCTAGGGCTGGTGTTATCACTACCCACAGGAGAACATAATGTGGATAGTAAGCAGAGGCACAGGTATTTTGGATCTTCATATTCTAAGGTGCATTTATTCTGATGCAATTATCATCCTTACACAAATTATTAGAAACATGTTCTCCTGGCCCTTGAATTACCTAATTAAAGTGGCACTTGAACTGCTTTCAGCATGTTTTTGACACATTGCTTTTCATTGCCATTAATTCATCTGCAAATGTATTCTGAGTTTCTTCACAGCCACATCAGTTATGACAAGAGGCATTTGTGTTTTGTAATACAAATGAGTGATTTTCCAATGGCACAAAACATACAGGGCCTCATTTTGACTTGGGGCGGTATCCTGGCGTAAATCCACCAGAAGACTGACCAAATGAATTACTGTTGCTGCCACTTGCTCCGGAGGAATTTTTGTCAGATTACAACTGGTGGTGGCGGTGTAATTCCCCATTCATATTGAGTCCATATTGAGTCCATTGGACTCATTGTGGCTTTTTTGGAGGAATTATCGCAGTGTCAATTCTGATGAAGTCGGCGTTGAGTTGAGGATTTACCTGCAGGATTTTCCTGGAGGCAAATCCTACACTCTAGGCCTGTAATTTGGCATAGTGACAAAGTTGGTGGTAATGGAGTCACCGCCAACTTTACCACATACCACCTATCTTGTAATGAGGCCGACATTTTACTCTGCGCAGAAGTACGTTTGCAAGGTACTGTAGCAGATATTGAAGTCTTGGAGCAGTTGATTGGTTGATGTGTTTTCTGTATAATCGCATATGCCATTGTATTTTAGCCTATGTGTTTGGAAAAAGTGTTGTAAAATTTTTAAAGAATTGCAGTGGCTGGGAAGAGGACATTCCTTTCCGAAATCTCTTTTCCAACAGTAGCTCACAAAGTGGCTTACCTCATTAGTCAGTTGCGCAAATGGAAAATAATGTGCGCACAACAGCCAACCGGTTCCGCACATAGACAAAAATAATAAGAGGGAACATTGGGAGGGTATGAAATGGTGGAACACACAATTATGGCAAAAGAAACCCTTATAGAAAAAAAATCCCCAGCAAACTTTGAACCAAATGCTCCTTACACCCAAACAAACCATCCAGTGTACAAATGGACATGCATCTCAATGTGTAATGTAGGCCAACAATCCTTTAAACCTTTACGACAATGCCTCAATCACCATGTGAAACTAAAAGACAAAAGTACAATTAAAACTTTACAAACCATAGACGCCTGTCCAGTGCACAGGCACACTAGTCTGTAAGGGCATTCATTAGCCTGCTTTTTAGGAAATGCTTGCAAAAGCACTTTCCACCACATCAAAATGTTAGCGAGACACCATTCTACTATCTGGAATCTTGTTCATCGATTATACTATGCAAAAAGTCCTGCTCTAGAACTTTAAATAACATTCTCCTACAGGGAACAGCCAAAGAACTGTTTCAAGAAATAGAGCACATCCAACGTAAATACTTTGGAACTGAAGGTGACTTAGAAAATTGTGTACCTTTAGAAAACATTACCAAAAACCTCATAAACACCAACTTTCTTATAAAAACATACAAAAACGAAATAGTTTTCAAAACACATCTTCTGTAATACCAGACCAAATATGTGTCTGTTGTCGCAGAACGCTTTATAAAAACAGCACAAAAATAGTAGATCTAGCCTACAAAACAGAAGTCAATGAAGAATCCCAATGGTTCCAATTAGCTTTATATCTAACAGCAGAAACTAAATACAAAACAACTGACCCCTCAACAGTTTGAACGTACTGAAACACAAAGCAAGCTATAATACACATTCAACCGAAATCATCCAAATTACCTCCATCTGAGTTACTAAAGGGCACCCGTGGCAAAGTAGTATATTTGCCATTAGATCTAGAAGAACATGTACTTACTCTAAGAGTACAACGGCCAATAGATCAATCTTTTTAATAGTTAATGGTGTGCCAACAAAAGACAAAAACATTTGGCAACAACTAGTCGACTTAAACAAAGTTAGAGAACGCCCTACAATGTCTACAAGAAAACAATGAATACTACAAAGATATAAACATAGAGGAAAACTTAAGATAAACCACCCAAATTATTTAAGACTCACCAGCAACTGGCCAATTTGAAAGTGTAGGTTCTGTTACTGCAGCCAACATTTTAGAACAGTATACAATTCACCGCTACACTCCAAAGACAAAATTGACGATGCATTAGAAACATATCAAATGCATCATGCCAAAGAACCCCCAATGAGCATATGGGAAAAATTGTGGAAGCACCTTCTTTTCCTCTACTATTTCCTACAGGAAAAGGGGGAAGATATAAGGAAAGGTCAGCGCAAATGAGTGCATCAGAATATCGCTCTTTAAGAATGTATTCTGAAGACCCAAGATTCAGACAAAATGTCGAATACATTTTCCACCTCCTCTTCAAAAGTCAACTAGCAACTCCATGGTCATCATTACAAGTCTGCTGGTAAGAAATCAAATTTTCCAGCATGCCGTTACCACCGTGTCCGGCAACCAGTGATGTGGCTGATTATGTGTTGGCAAGCACTAGCATTCCAGCATGCCGGAAACAGCGGTACCGGCATGCTGGAAACACCATCAACCCCCCTCAAAATGACAACACTGTCGTGGTTCTGCCAGTGACTCTGAATCCGGCAACACAGTCCCAGAGCCACCAGCACCGCTAACAGCGGTGCCTCAAATACCAAAACCGGAAACACTGTGATCGCTGGAACAGGAAATCAGCTGATGGCCATTACAAAAACACAATCCATTGCAATCCTGAAAGCACAGGCGACATCCACCACTCCTGACCACAGAAAATCCACCTTTACCATGTCATTCTAGAGTCTGTGAGACCAGGAGGTGCAAGCCATGCTTCAGTGAGGCAGATGTTATCAGACACCATAGTCCAGCATGCTTCAGAGCTCTTTGCAAACGACCAGCACAGGCAGGCCAAGCTACGCAAGAAGGGCACTTGGGAGGAGTTTGCCCTGAAAGTCTCTGCAGTTGGCACAACCCCGGGCACATTGCGAGACTGCCACAAGAGGTGGGATGACCTGCGCTTGAAGGTGCACAAACTCCCCTTGGCCCAGCGCTGTCAGGACATGGCCAGGGGTGGTGGGAGCGCATCCCCAATATGCCTGCTGCCCTGGGAGGAGACGTGCAGCAGTGTGCTGCACCTGTATGCCATTGAAGGTGTCAGTGCTGCGGAGGCCGGAGCCAGGACACCTGAAGAGGCTGGTGAGTACACATTACCCCAATGCAATGTCAACCTCCCTGTCCACCCTGCACCCAATACTGTAGCAACATATGACAGGAATGTCAAGTGCATCGTCCACAAAACCAATAAAGCCCTGTATGCCCCCCAAGAGACCAGCAACCTGGGTGCATACACCAACATACACCCTCCCCCAAAACATCACTCATACCACTAACATATCTAGAACACAGCACAGGCACCCGGTACTGCCAACTGAACATGCTTCTGCTTCCACTCAGACACACATCCCCCTTCCACATCTTAATCTGTGTGTGCCCGTTGTGCTTCCCTTGTTAAATCAGTGCTAAGCCCCTTCTCCACCCACAAATGACCAGCATCACACACAAAGGAAACATGCGACTCCCTCGTCCCAGCCAGCCCGGCCCAAGAGCAGAAATAGCCACCTATCCATGTAGGTGCTACAGGAAGCAGACACATCGTGACTCCATACATGGCACACCCCTCTGCAAACCAACATCACACAGCATGAAGGTCACACCCCTAACACTCTACCCAGAAATTGTCAGTACACCATGACAGTATCACCGGCACTCCACCCTATCATGTACGACCATCACACAACCACCCGCACAGTACGCATGACACAAGCATGTGTGCACCATGCAATGTACCCCGCCATGTCCCTGACACAGCACCGGCACAAACAAGATAATGCATTAATCTCTGCCTCATCAATCCACACTGTTCACTGACGTTTTTCTAACACCCTCAGGCGCATCATCTGTCAATGAAGAGGCCCATCCAAGCACCTCAAGGGGCATCAGTGTCAATGTCGCCAACCCAAACGGACCACCACCACCTCCACCCAAGACACCACAGCCTCAACAGGCAAAGCTGCCGCTGTCACCCCAGCAGCACCCATTGAGCCACCACTGGTCGCACCAGCTCCAATATTTGGGTTTTAATCTATTCCTATAGTCAGCAAACTGTGTGTATATATATATTAAAAAACACAACATTACGGTAGCGTTACACATAAACCAACCTTTGAGGAGTTGGGGGTTGATCAGAAAGGGGTAGAATAAGTCTTCAAAAAAAGCAAAAGGGCTGCAGACAGTGTGCTCAATATATTTTTATAAACAGAACATTACAATAGGGTTACACATAAAACACTCTCAGATAGTTTGATGTGGGCTCAGAATATGTTTTCAAAATAGCAAAAAGTATTTTGCACTGCATTTGCAAACACAAACAACTGCCTGCAGGAACATTTTTCATCCTCGCTGACGTTTTTTTTATATAAAAAGGAGAAAAGGTTCAGCTGTTAATGAGTCTTGCCACCATCAGTGATAGAGTATTAGTGGGGGACTGGTAGGTCTCCACTTGCGTTAGTCACAACCCAGGGACTGGAGTGTAAAATGGTTGTAGATTTATAAAGCTATAGGGTTTCATTTACAAAAACCTTTTACAATTTCGCAATCCCATTGAAACATGCTTTTTAAATCAGGCCATAGTGTCCTCCGAATATTGTTTGTATTTGCAGTAAGGCCACTGTTCCTTGACACTGACAAAGTAATGGTTGTAGAGTTGTAAAGAGGGTGTTTGTGTGTGTGAAATGTTGCTCGTGTACATGGGGTTTTTTTAATTTAAAAAAAGGGAAAACAGATCCAAGATGGCCGCCGGGGCAGGAAGACGTGTCTAGGTCTCTCTCCAGCCGGGCTGTGGCAAAGAACCACATTAAAGAAGGTAGATAACGCATAAAAACAAGGAAATCCTACCCGAAACACGATTACAGCACCCAATGCACTTGACAAGTGAGAAACGTCCCTGCAGGAGCGGCTGTGCAGAGATGCGGGAGAGAAGAAGTGGAAAAGCGTGGCCGTCCCTCCCCCTCCATAGAACATTTCAGGCTGCCGCGGAGAAGAGGGGACCCGCAGGGTGAGGCCGACGGCTACAACAGAAGCCCAAGCAACGCGAATCACTCGGGGCTGCACACGTGTGCGGCTGAGTGCCTCCCTTCAGGGCAGCGACAAGCGCGTTGCTCCACAGAGCCAGCCCTCCAGAGAGACATGCCGTGGAGGGGCGGGAGTGTCGTGGAAAGGAACGCAAGGCCCCACATCAAGGGAAGTGGGGGGTCGGGGCCTAGATTGCACACAGCACGCCATCAGTCGCTGGGAGGCGTAAAAGGTGAGCACCCTCCATAACCCCCCACACCGCAAAGAAGACACAGGAGGCAAATAACCCCAAGAGGGCACCTGGCCAGCACAAAACTCCCCGCGGCCACCTGCGCCACCCATAAACCAGGCCACAGAGAGAGAAGGGGAGGGGCGGAGGAGGAAAAAAGGAGAGCACAAAGCAAGGAAACCCCCCAGATAAAGCCATCCGCAGACTGGGGGGTGACCGACTACAACCCCCCAGTTTGATCAGCGGGGACCCTCAACAGCTGGGGGGCATCAGAGACAGCACTCCCCCAACGCAAAAACCAATCACTACCCCCCAACAGCCCCACCTCCACCAGGTGTTAGACCAAAGGGGCAACAAGCAGAGGGAACAGCCTGGAAGTTGCCACAAGGCGCCGCCCCCCACCCCCAAACAGCGAAATACCCCTCGGAGGACATGTCTAAAGCAATGGGGAAGGGGGGCTCTACACTTCTGAACTCACAGCCAGGCGAACAAGACGCAAATCTGGTGCAAATGTGGTCGTCAGATACCCAGGTTCACACCAGAGGAAGGGCACAGGAAGACCCCCCAGGGGACCGCAACCATCCCAACACATGCCAAGGGTTAACATGCGCTCATGGTTCATGGAGTTACAAGACAAGTTTATGACCACGGTCCAGGACCAATTCCCCACAATGAGAAATGAAATGAAGCAGGTGGTCCAAGAAGTAAGGATGGATGTGGCCAAACTAGAAGAGAGGACAGACACGATTGAGAGAATCGTCCAGAACCTGGAAGACAAAGCACTGCAAAACAGCGAGACACAGGAACACCTGGTGAGGTTGACCCACAACCTAGAGATCGAATGTGAGGACCTAGAAAATCAGTCCTGTAGATCCAACATCCGAATCAAGAACATGGCAGAGTCAGTACTAGATAAGGACCTTAAAATTGCGGTCCAGGAAGCGTTCAGAGACATTCTGGAGGAGCAAGAGGCAGAAACCATAGGGATCAACAGGGTTCACAGAGTGGGCCCAAAAAGAACAGGGGCGCCAGAGGAAAGGCCAAGAGACGTGCTGGCAGCACGCTCCTCATACCCGCAAAAAGAACATATCTTAAAGACGGCGTGACAATTGGACCACATTATGATGAATGGGACGGATATCCACCTATATCAAGATCTGGCCTCTGTGACTCTACAGAAAAGAAGAGATATGGCACAGTTAGTTAAGGAACTAGTGGCGAAGGAAATACGATACAAGTGGACATTCCCGTTCGCCCTCCTAGTCACCTGGGAAGGCAAACAAAGAAGACTGACCACTTGCGACGAAGGGCTACACATAATGGACATACAAGCAGAGGGGGCGAATGGAAGGGGCAACAAACCAAGTGGAGGGTACCACAAAAGGCTGAGAGGCTGGGAAGAGGTACGACAAAAGTGAAAGCAAAACGGGTAGAGAAGTGATCATGTAAGGATATCCGGAGAAAGCACAAATCGCGGCCCAGCAAAGGGCCCTAGAACCGAAACTCAGGAAGGACTGAGGAAAAGGCGGGGTATAGGAACCTCCGCGAAGTTCACACCGAGTTCATTGAGGGCCGGTAGCGATAGGCTCAGCGCCCTAGCATCCTCAGGTACCCGGGCCCTCCTCAGGACTACAGTTGGTTCAAGTTTAAAGTTGGGGGGGATGTTGGGAGGATCGGGGGGGAGGGGTGGGAAGGAAGCTCCGGAAGAAGAAAGAGAAACATCCCTCAGGGAATTATTAATATTCACAAAGGGCTAAGACAAAATGGGGAAACTTAGAATCCTGACATATAACATAAGGGCCCTGAACTCCCCTGTGAAGAGGAAAAAGGTAGTGACCATGCTGAAGAGGGAAAAGGCGAACATTCTGCTACTACAAGAAACCCACATAAAAGCCCAGGACAAACAGAAAGTACATCTCAGGGGGTACAAGATCTGGGTGCAATCAAATGCCACAGATAAAAGCGCAAGGGTGTTGATAGCAGTAAAAGAGGGAGCGGACGTGGGACTAACAGACATGCTAACGGATAAGGAAGGGAGGTTCACGTTTGTCAACGTTAAGATATATGGATGCCGCCTAACCCTGGCTACCATATATGCACCCAACACAGGTCAATATGGTTTCCTTCGAGACTCGATGGAGAAGCTTGAGGGCTTTGCAAAGGGCAAAGTGATTCTGGGGGGAGATCTAAACATAGCTTGGCATCCACAAACAGATAGGAGCACGGGGGTCCCATAAGCCAGGGTGCTCCTTCCAAGCATCTCAAGCAAAAGATGGACCAGATGGCACTTTGTGATGTATGGAGGGAACTCAAGGGCCAACAGAGAGGCTACACATTCTTTTCGCATGTGTATAATACAATGTCAAGAATAGACTATTTCTGGGTGTCGGTGGGTCTCATGGGCAAAATCCAAGGAATAGAAACAGGATTGATATCATTATCAGACCATGCCCCGGTGTGGCTGGAGGTGATGACTCCAGGGAAGGGGGCAGGGCTATGGTGCTGGAGGCTCCCTAGGGATATTCTGCTAGACCTGATACTGGATAAGATCATAGAATATTTTGCAGAAAACGATACAGGGGACGTCCCATTGTGAACAGTCTGGGAGGCATTCAAAGCGGTAATCCACGGCCACCTGATAGCACTGAAGGCCACTAAAGACAGTCAGGTGCACAGCTGGGTAGAAGAACTCGAAAAATAAATAACAGACACACAAAAAAAGCTACTGACCCATCCCTCCACCAACCTCAAGAAAGCTCTAAGACACGTGCAGGGGCAACTGGAAATGCTCCGCACGAAAGAGGCAGAGAAATCACTCCAGTAACTTAAACAACGATACTATATAAAAGCCAACAAGGGAAATAGATATTTGGCGAGACAGCTACGCGAAAAACAAAAGACAACGACCATCATGAACATCCGAAAACCACAAGGAGAAATTCAAACACGCACCCATGATATAGGGAAGGCCTTTAGGGCATTCTATTAAAAACGTTATGCAACAGAACACCCAAATGGAAATGACCAAGACACGTACTTACAATCGCTCCCCATTCCTAAAATCCCAGAAGAAGACAGAAAAGCATTAGAGAACCCGATCAGTGAAGAGGAAGTGAAGAAGGCAATAGCTGTACTTCCAAATAACAAGGCACCCGGCCCGGATGGCTTCACAGCCCCATTGTATAAAAAATATGCAAACATACTCACGCCAGTTTTGACAAGACTCTTAAACTCCTTCAAAGAAAATGGAAACGTGACCCTGTCAATGAATGAAGCTAAAGTATTGGTATTTCATAAAGCAAGGAAAGACCCATCCTTCCCCAGCTCCTAACGCCCCATAGCATTGATTAATTTGGACGCCAAGATTTACACAAAAATTCTGGCAACAAGGCTATCCCCACTATTGCCCAGCTTAATTAACACTGACCAATCAGGGTTTATACCGGAGAGACAAACACACGATAATCTGAGAAGACTAATACACCTAGTAGAAAAGACAGGCGTAACACACACCCCGGCAGCCCTGCTTTCACTAGACACCGAAAAAGCTTTTGACCGGGTAGAGTGGTCAATATTATTCAAAACACTAAAGTGTATGGGATTTGGAGAACAGTTTATAAGCATGGTAAAAGCCAATTAGAACTCCCCAACAATCAGGATAGTCATAAAAGGTGAGGTCACCGACAAGGTAGAGATAACAAGGGGCACCAAGCAGGGATTCCCGCTTCCCCCTTCTCTATGCCATATTTCTAGAACCACTGCTAATCAGAATCAGGGAGTTAGTCCGCATAACGGGGATAGAAATGGCAGGCACACAGCATAAAGTAATAGCGTATGCAGACAACATGCTGCTGGCCTTAGCGGACCCGGGGAGGACATTAATCATAGCAATTAGAGAACTGGAGACATTCGGGGAAATCTCTGGCCTCAAAATTAACAGCAAAAAATCTGAGATATTACTCCTGGCAGGCGAGAGAACGGAAATAGAAAGAGTGGCAGCAACACTAGACCTAAAAATAGCAGAAAAGGGAATCAAGTACCTGGGGATAACTCTGACACATAAGATAGACACACTGTACACTGAGAACTACCCCCAATTCTGGAATGGGTAAGGAGGGATCTGGAGCTCTGGAGTCCCCTGATGGTCTCATGGTGGGGCAGAATCCAGGCGGTAAAAATGAACATTCTCCCCAGAATGCTATACTATTTTCAGTCTTTCCCAATTAAGGTTCCCAAATCATTCTTTAAAGCACTGTCCAAAGCAATCTCGGCCTATATATGGAGCAGGAAACCCCCAAGGATTGCCAGAGCGACCCTCACGGCCCCGACCTGGGCAGGGGGAATGTCCCTTCCACATTTCCACAAATACTATCAGGCAGCACAACTATGGGTTCTGAGGGAATGTCTGGGATACAACCAACAAACAGTATGGGTGACACAAAACCAGGCGGTAGCCCGATCACCCTTGGAGGAAACCTTCTGGAAAACTAAACAACATAGGCACCCTAATCTCCACATCAGCGAGGTCATGAAAACCACCCTGGAGTCCTGGGATGAACAAACGCGGAGGGACTTCATGACCACGGTGGAAGGCCCCTACACACCATCTGCCAGAACCCCCAATTCCCGCTGGGAATGGAGCGGGGTGCCTTTGAACAATGGGAAGCGGCGGGATGCACAAAAATAGGGGAAATGTTTCAAGACAAAGAAATAAGATCTTTCAAAGAGTGCAAAGCTCTACTAAACCTAACAGAGGCAGACAGGTACAAATATGAACAGCTCAGGCATTGGCTGGCGACACCAGACGTCAAAGCAGCGGCCACAAGGGACCTCACTCAATTTGAAAAGTACCTAGTAACCAACTCAGGGTCAAGAAAGCTGGTCTCCTCCCTATATAGCTTTATTAATTCCCAAGAAGAAGAAGTCAAATGGGCCTACATGGTCAAATGGGCAAGGACATTGGAGGAGGATATCCCCAAACAGCAGTGGGTGGATCTGTTGAATAGCATTCCATAAATGACACGTTCAGTGCGAAAAAGGGAAATGTGGCTAAAAATCGTAACCCAATGGCATTATACGCCAGAGAGACTACACTCCATGTACCCACGAACACCCAACACATGCTGGAGAAGCTGCACAGAGGAGGGCACGTGGAAGCACATCTGGTGGGACTGCCGGGAGATCAAAGGCTTCTGGTCAGAAGTAAAGACGGAAATGAAAAAGATCTTCCCGGGTGTGGCACAGTTAGGGGAAAAAGTATGGCTATGCGGAATGAAAGACCAGTCAGCCAAGAAATTCAAGAAATCACAATGGAGAAGCTTCATGGGCCTACTCATAGCTGCATGGGCGACGATAGCCCAAAACTGGAAGAAGCAAGAACCACCACTACTGTACACATGGCTACAGAAGGTATGGTCACAATTGACCATGGAAAAGCTTACGCATACCATACAGGGTACAAAAGAAACCTTCACAAAGGAAGGGGGAGAGGTTCTGAACTACCTGCAATCAGACTACATGGAGCAATGGTGCCCGCACAATATGGGAATATCAGACATATTTACAGAGATAATGTGAAAATCTTCTGGGCCGGGGGGGGGTTAAGGGGGGGAGTTGAGGGACGACTACCAGTTCACTGTTTGTATTTGAAAATAATAAAATATATTTTTTTAAAAAAAGGGAAAAAGTTCAGGTAGGAGTTGTTGGATTTGTCAGTAATAAAAAAAGGAAGACGTTCAGGCTAGAGTTGTTGGGTCCATATTTGGTTTGGTTGTACCTAATTTGGTAATTGTTCTGTGAAGAGGTTAGCAGGTCTTGTCATTGTCAGTGCCATCATAAAATGGTCATGTGGCCTGATAAGTGTGCACTAGAGTTAATTGCAGGCCAAAGACCACAACTTGCACTGGTTGTCTGTGATATGTTGCTTGTGTTTGTGAAGATTTTTTGAGAAAAGATAAAGAGAAACTCCTCACGTGGCAGTTATTTGGTTCGTAGTAGGTTTAGTCGTAGTTCTGAAAAGAAATGAATGGTCTTTTTGGTGTAACGTTTCCCTGGCACTGATTGTTCACTTTTCCCTGGCACTGACAATACACTGGTTGCAGATTTGTAAAGAGGTTGTAGTGTCCCAGGATATGCTTTGAGAAAAATGTATCTTTTGTTTGGTTGTCTCGTGTGTAAGTAAAAATTAAGAACAAAGGTCAGGGCTAGTTTTGGGATGTGTGGTATATATAGTAGTAGTTCAGTAAAAAGGTTAATAGGTTTTGTGATTGTAAGTGCCAGGTTAAGCACTTAAAAAAAGATACATGTCAGGAAATTCTGACTGAAACATTAAAAACGACAATGGACGCTGCTGGAGAAGTTTAGTTAAAAGTGTACTATTCTTTTAAATGTAAACGTTAGTTAGTTGTACATGCATTCATTTGAATTTAGGTTGCTGAGATCCGAATGTTTTATTTGTGAAATTGCAGTTTTTAAAATGAATTTATGGGGAGTTGTGCCTATAATAAAAGCTTGCAGCGAAGACAACAGTGTAGTTAGAGCAACGATGGAATTTTTAAACTGTAACATTAAAAACAATGAGCACTGCAGATTTATTATCTCTAGCTTAACATGTGAATAGTCAACCGTTTAGGTTTTCTTTTAGGTTAATGCAAAAAAACTGCTTTACTTCCTATATTATATTTTTAAAGATACATGTATGCAATTTCTGCCTATAACCAATATTGCAGTGTACTGAAATTGGTTAGGCGAAACTGAATGGTGATGCCTGGAAGGTTAAGTAAGGGCATGGCAGACTGAAAGATGGTGGTCTAGGAGTTGGCCAGAGCAATGGCAAAGTGCGTAACACATTCAAAACCTTCCATTCATTAGGTTCTTATTTTGCTGAAGTCACCAAGAGTGTGATGGGAATGCATAGACATGGGCATCGAGCTTGCCATGCCTTGAGACCAAAGCTACACCTCACTGATCATGGCCAATGAGTCTGAAACATGTTTGGGGTTGCGTGTGGCTTCAGGCAGACCTGCATGCCCCACTCTGCCGCACTCTTTGTGTACCAATCACACTTGAACAATTGTTTCTGAATTTCACAGTAGTGTTCTAGACATAGTTGGTTGGTCAGAAGGAAAAAGGGGGGAGATAGGAAATAGGTCTGATATGCCACTAGGATTCAGTCTGATAACTAAATGAATTCTTTAAGAGCTAAAGACTGAATATTGGAGTAATATTCTTGCTTTTTGTGTGTTAAAAGATTTTAATTTTTAATTTATTTAACATTTATAAAGCGCTCACACAGCCCACAGGCATCGAGGCGCTGTTACAGGAATTGTTTGTTTTTCTTAGTTGTGTAATTGTGTTGTTTTTTTTGTCTTAGTTACGTATTTATAACGCGCTTAAACACCCAGAGGTTTCTAAGCGCGGACCCAGGGATCGAACCTGTTGTTGCTTCGTGTCGTCTTGCTTCCAAGACGCGCACGCTGCTGCTGAGCTATCCTCCCGGGCTGTAAGATATGTAACATCAATGTTTATAATGCACAGCATCTTTTTCAGAATTGTTTTCTTTATTTTGATCAATATTGATTTTCCGTGAGCAGTCCTAATTGTAGCGACCCACCTTTACAATAGAAATCTTAATTTGGCAAAAGCACCCAGTGCATTAACATAATTTCTTTAAATAGCCATCAAGTTTTCGGTAACAAATTGACAATTAATAGACAAAATGCAAAACAATGGTCAATTTTAAACCGGACTGAATATAATCGGATTTTAATGCAAAGAACGTCCAATTTCACACGTGCGGCTTCTGTTCCATTTGACTTTCGTGCGGAATATTACATATGAAATGCCCATCAATCTGAACAATGCATTTGAGATCACACAATGTATTATTTTAATCATTTCTGTATAGCTCTAAGGGTTCCATACATCCCCGTCCTTGATACCACAACATGTACCTTTTGAAATAATATGACGACAATCATTTGAGTTTCTTAAGAGACATCTTTGCCAATTGCTGGGCCTGTAAACAAAACGCTGCACACGCTGGGAAACTAAAGTGCGTGCAAGCCTAACCACTGCAAACACAAGAAGCATCAAAACAATTGTGGTATACATTTACTACAATTTAAAGACATAGTACCATCAATGATTCTTAAAATAAATGGGTGATGTCCTTCATGCAGGCATTTTCCAGAACCTTTGGATGTCAGCTCAATCATGATGAAAGACAGACAAGGACAATTTTAACAATTGATCCTTCTGTTTTTAAAGATTCTGTGCAATTGTGCTATTGAATGATGTACAATATTTAAATGTATTGCTTTATTTGGGTTCGTAGCTGGGCTTCGTAGCTGCATGGGAAACTTGAATGTCTATCTAGAAATATATTGAATCTGTTTCAAAATATCCAGCACAATCCAAATGTATTCAAAGAATTCAGTTTGCATGCAATGTAGACAGGCCTGGTTACCTCGCAGTCTGATATTTTCAGTGAGTCTTATGTATAAATTGACTCTCACAGTCAGTGCGTTTTTTTCCATGCGACATTTATTTTAGTGTGGACACATGGTCCATTGGTGGTCAGCCGACACGTGTTTCGATCCTGATGGGTCCTTATCAAGGCAGGGATTCGGATATAGAGAGTGGGGGTTTGATGTCCTGGATGCACCTCATGTGAGGGATCCCTCACTCTTCAACGTCAACACCAGCATCAAACCATGATAGACCCATAATAGAACCAAGCCTGGGTGAAACATACTTATATTCATGCCCGAGGGGTAAACAAAATGCAAGGCAAAACTTATCATACAAATGAATCAAGAACAGCATACAAGCGTGTACTTTTGTTGCTCTTAGCATGCATATTTAAAACAACAGCTTTTATATTCACTATTTGTCATAACTGATATCATAGGGTCACCTGAGCTGCCAAAACCTGCCGGTTACGGGGATGGACTACATATACATTAGATAGGGGTTAAATTTATGATGGCTCCTCCTGGGAAAACCTCTAAACCTATCATCGTGAAACGACATAATTTCTCCAATGGATTACTGGCTGGCATAATATTGTACTTGGCGGTCTAACTTTGAGAGTTTTGACTGGTTGGCTATATAATGACCAACATTGGGCAATTGACAGGTCATCAAGATATGAGTCAGACAGTAGTAGGTGGAGAGAGTACAATGGACTGCTTTCCCTTCAATTAAAGAAAATAAATCCTTTATTCCTAGTTCATGATCCAGAGTAATCTCTTTGTATTCGACCTTGTGTGGTGCCTCGTGTCTGGGAATATGAATGAGGAGTGAGGCAGGTGCCCTATCTGTGTATGTTACTAATAGACAGTGTTCTTCAATTATGGGTCATTGCTGCTGCATTTATTGGGATTTTAGCTAATATTGGTGCAAGTGTTATGGTTCCCTTTACCACTGGGGGACACTCATGAGTTATTCTGCATAGAGTCGTTTGGCTTCTAGTTGTCCTGCACCTGGCTTACAATGGCTTGTTTTACTCTTAATTCATTTAAGAATATATGGTTGGTGTCTTGGGAATCGTTATCTCGAGCTTCCACTGAACGTTCATATCCTCCCTTTCTGCATGGTAACCTTAGCTTGTGTTGCTAGCTATTGCCTGGGCTCATTTTGTTATTTCAGCATTTTGAGTTCTCGTGAAGCCTTGAGCCATTTTATTTACTTAGAAGCCTGTTGCTGCTTTCATTTTGGAAAAGATGGCTGCCCATTACTCTTGTGTTTCTATGTTAGTGAGTTATATTCGCATATTGTTCGCGTTGCATTCAGCTTATTCATTGCTTATGTTAGTATTCTTCATGTCTTATGGATGGCTTGTTATTTTCTATGTATAAATGCATATATTCCCTAGTGTCTGCATTCTTCATGTGGAGTGCACATTTGCTTCATGTCTAATGCATGCACATGTATTGTTTCATTGTCGGTTCTATCACTCTTGCCATCTTTAGCTTAGATCTTATCCATCTCATGTTGTACCTGCCTAGGATATGGGTGGGACGGTTGCCTTAGTGAGTAATGTTTCTCACCTATACCATATTGGGCCGTGGGAGATGCAGTAGCTATGGTTGATATAACCATCTTCCTCCCAACATTCCACCCTCTGGTCAAGTCCTCGACCACATCCTCCTCCTTGCTCCACCTCACATGGGGCTCTTTGGGTATCCATATCTTAGTCACCCTCGTCAAGGTGCCTGTATGTCTAACATGTTTGTCCACACTCCAGTTCATATAGCAGCATTCCTCATTGGAATCACAATATGTCAAGTACTCGTGTAATTGTGAGGGTCCTGAGGACAAGTAAACATTGATCCTGAAGGGGCTATCGGCCTTGCCATTGCTTGGGTATAGGGTCTGTTTGGGTATAATTATGCACGTGAGCATCCAAATGTATTACTATTTTCAGTCCCATTGCC
This sequence comes from Ambystoma mexicanum, assembly GCF_040938575.1. Classification (NCBI taxonomy): domain Eukaryota; kingdom Metazoa; phylum Chordata; class Amphibia; order Caudata; family Ambystomatidae; genus Ambystoma; species Ambystoma mexicanum. The sequence goes on from NC_090937.1 coordinate 1,291,672,674, forward strand.
CCTTTGGCAGCTTTTTTTCAGCCATTTATTGCAATTCTTAAAATTCAGAAGGGAAATGGTCAGTAACATTTTTAATGTCTTAGCCAACCATGTGGGTATCCAAGAGAACAGGAACAAGAACCAGTCATCATCCGTAATCCCTTTCACTTCTTCAACCATGTTTGTGTACAATTCCGTTAAAATGGTTATGGCCTCTGTGAGGGTTCCATTCTCCCTATGGTGGGCAGGTTCAATTTCTGCACACACTCCCCCCTCATGGCCATTATGAGATCGAAAACATACCTGTTTCGGAGGGTCATAATTCAAACTGCCCTCAACTCTTCTCTTATGGCATTAGAGCCTTTCACGGTTGCATTGCTTATTTACAACTCCCTTCTGGTTATTGTTAACCATGTTGCATTTGTGGATGCTTGCAATCTGGGAGTAAAGAAGAACATAAAGAACATTGCCGTCCTACTGAACAATTTATGCTCATTGGTTATGTTATGATAGGCCTGTATTGATTTAGTCAAAATGTATTTTTCCCTTTTACTGCATACTTTTGTTTCTTAAGTGTGTATTCATTTTAAAAAAGAAAAACACAAACAAAATTACAACACATAAAATGCAGGACATTGGATGAGGACAACACATAATGCAGGACAACACATAAAATGCAGGACAAAGACATTGACTATCTTCTCAGCCTCATTGCCCCCACCCCGCCCCACTATTCGTACTTGGCGACTTCAATCTCCATCTTTCCTCTACCTCTTCCTCCTCTCCTCTCCTGTCTATCCTTGATTCTTACTTTCTCACTCCTCTCCCCTCCCCCCCTACTCACCCATCCGGTTCTTCCATTGACCTTCTCTTTGCATCCTCCTTTACTGCTTCTCCCATATCTTCTCTACCTACATATCTTTCTGACCACTCTTTATTCTCCCTTTCCCTCATACCTGTAAGGATATTTGGCGTGTTACAGCACAGAGTACAGCACTACTGCACAGGTAGCAATTTTTTTTATGCAGCACCACCACAAGGGTGCGGTGCATTGCTATATGTGTTACCAGATTAACAAGGAAAGACAGGCTATTCAGTCAAAAACGATTTTAACATATAAGATGCAAATCTATTTTTACAGTAAAAAGCACACGTGCACATTCAAAAATGCACACTATTTTTCACCTGAAATGCCTATGGTGCGAGAGACACATTTGAAAATTAATAACTAACATTACTTATAACTAACCTGACTAATGAAACATAATCCACTAATAAAAATGTGTCTCCACTGCAGAATTAGGCCTATTCTGAAAGTGAACTTTTAAACGCACATCCATTTTTTTTTTGTTTTCTCTGCTGCCCTGTCCACATAATTACAGGAAGCAAAAGAGCTCGAAAGAACAGGAAATCAGTTGTTTACAAAGTATTACTATAAAAATGAGCCATTTTGTAGAGAAGGAGGAGATGGCATGATTGATTCTGATTGGAGCAGCGTCATAGTAAGTATCATGCTAGAGGGAGTGATCAGAGTTTTGCTGGGGGGAGTTTGAGGAGGAAGGAGGACAGTCAAGATTTGGCAGAGCTGGGAGAAGGACCTTTTTCCTGGTTGGAGCATTCCTATCTGCAAAAGCTGAGAATTCCAGGCAATGACCCCGGTTTGAGAAGGAAAGGCGCTCCTTTTCACTGGGGTTAATCTTCAAGGGAGCCACATTCAGAAAGAGAACAGCTAAAGAAAACTTGACTGAACAGATAAGGTAATTACATAAGTGTGGGAGCTGAGTGTGTACGAGAATGTTCAGTCAGAGTAGGAAAGGAGATTCCGGTGCCTTAATCACACGTTAATGTTGCAAATTGTGTTCTATTCTCCGCCACTTTTTTTTCAGTGTATCACAGACAATGCTGTTACTGTGCTATTTTATTTATTCCTGTAAAGAGCGAGATCGTGTTTAAATGCAACTTTTATAATACAGAAAAATATTTGAAAGCAGACGGGTGGTGTATTTTTTATTTACCAATACAGTGCTGATGATGAGGGGAGATTTTTAAACAATGCAATTGTCATTTTAAGACAGATGTGTGCATGATCATATTCAGTATGGACAGTTGAGAGTGATTGTTTGTAGCATAGCTCGTTGGAGGTACATGAGCCAACGGGAAGAGGGACTCTCTGAACATAGTTCCCTACCGTATATAAGGTAGTGGAAATTACCACAAAATTACCACATATAGCTCTCTGTCGTAAATAAGTCAGTGAGATCGCCCATGGTGGCACACTAACACTAACACTGAAAATGTGGTATTCCTAAAATGTAGGTCTGAGGTCTCTCTAGTGATTACACGAAAAATCTAAGCAAAGATAAGGGATTCTGGACATTGGGGCCACAAATAAAACAAGGGAATTATGCTCACCAAAATACCACCAACCACGCATACCAACCACGCATACCAAATATGCATGTCTGGGTGCTGAAATAATGCATGTCCATTGTATTATTGTTGCACATGGCCAAATCTGAATACAAGGAGTGATTATTGCTAAGTTATTTTTCGGCGGTAATAAAATACCGTCAGGCCCCAAATCTCCACAAAATACCCTACATATTTATGGTGCGTTGCAGGCCGGGAAAGTGATCATAGAGTACCTACTGGGCGTGGCAAGTGTGTCTCACACTGCCATTTGCACATTAAAGGGAACCCATTTTATAATAGCAGTGTGCCACTAAAAACGAATTTCAGAATGTCACAAAGGGAAACCACATTCTCAGATCTAGTGCAATATTTAGAGGCAAAGTTGTTTGCACATGGGAATTGGTCGTCAAATAGCACGTTAGAATGGAGTAACCGCATTCAGGGTGAGGTGCAGAAAGAAAAACTAGACAATATTTTTGCAGAAGGCAGCATAATTCAGGTCTGCCTTACAAGATTATTGAATGCAGCCGATAAAAGTGCAGAGAAAGACTGTTTAATACGGCTATGCGGCAAAATATGGTTTATTTTAAACAAGTCCCTGCGAATGCAAGAGAATGATACTCAGCTAATTAACAGGTTAAAGACTGAATTAGATGGGGCAAGTAAAAATCAGGAAATGTTGAGAGCAGAATTAGATGTATGCCAAAAAGACATGCAATTAAAATGCAGAGACATTGATACTCAGTTATCCAAAAGCAAGAAACAATTTGAAGATAGTGAGCAAGAATTGGCACACTTAAAAGCCTTAGTGGATCACATTAGGCAGGATAAAGATGAGGTTGTTTCAGAAATGCAGATTTTACAAAAAGAACATTGTGAAAAAGAAGGTGATCTCCGGAGTGCAGAACAAGAAATGATTAAAATGATTCAAGAAAGAGACAAGAGAAATAAAGAGTTCAATGAATGCCAAATGCAAATGTGCGACATGCAGGAGGTGATTAATAAGATGAATGGTGAAAAAAACTATTTACAAGATGAAGCCAACAGACTCCTTAAAAAGTGTAAGGACTTAGAACAGCAAATGTGCATTCCCAGGTCCCAGGAGAGGCGGCAGGGTACCACATTCAATGGAGTGGAGGTGAATTCTAGCTCTTCCCAAAGAGCTAGTGCTCCAGTGACTGGGCCGGTGACTGAACTTGGTTGCAGCGCCCTTGGGGGATTTGATACTCCCATTGGGGGCGGCCACCAATCTCATACACCTGAAAACAGGTGTGAATCACAAAATAGTGCAATTCCATGCATTGCAACAAGTAGCCCCATAAAAATAATGAAATCCATTAAAGCCCTGATCAAACCATTTAAAAAGGGAGGTGAATGCTGCATTGAGGATCACTTAGAAGCGGTGCATTACATTTTTAAAGCACTCCAGATACCTAAGGAACAGTACAGACAATATTTTCATTTAACTTTAGATGCCCCGACGGCCAGCATCATAAGGGGATTAAATGAACAGCAGAATATGACATGGCTGGAGTTTGAAAAAGAAATTAGGCGTCATTTTTCTCCTTTTCAGTCATTGCAGGAGGCAAAGAAAGTTGCGTACACAATTACTGCTGGACCTAATATATCCCCTCGCCAATTTTTACAAGACTTAAAAAGAGCATTTTCTCGCTTTGATGTATCTTTTGACTCAAATTCTAATGAGTTTAAAACTGCATACTTCTATGGGCTACAGAAAGACATCATATCCCAATTGGTCCGTGAATTTGACCGTGACAAGTCCCTTGAATGGATTGTACATCAAAGCACAAAACTATATGAGGTACTCTATTTTCAGGGTAGAGAAAGTGATAAAATGAAAGATACTAGACCTAAATCTAAAGAACCCTCAGCCACAGTAATGGAAATCAGGTCAGCCAAAATGTCCCTTGAGTCTGCTCAAAGCCAAGGTAAAAATAATGTGATACCTGAACAAAGGGGTAATCAACAAAGATCGCCATTTCCTGTACCAATGTTCCAATCACATGATCTTAACAATAGAGAGAACTACATCAGCCCTAGGTATTTAGGGGACAGACTCCGGGTAGGATACCGGCCTGATATGGCAGGTATGAACAATAACCAGAGACAAAATCAAGATCAAAGAAATCATGGTCCCTACCAGTCAGTGGGGACACAGAGCAGATTTGATCCCAGCACCATGATATATGGTAATCAGGATAGGCCCCGATATGTGGATCGATTTACTGATAATGGAAATCAACCTAGGGGCCAGTACCCACAATCTGAGAGACAGGACATGAGGCAAAACGTGAACTACAATCCACGCCAGTACAATGATTCCCCACCAGGGGACTATAATCAAAGGATGGGTGCAACCCGCTCCCCTCCACAAATGAATCAAGAGTTCAGAAACCATCCCAACCGACATCAATCACCTGAGAGGTATCAGAATAGATCCAATCAGGGGGAAAACAACCAATATCGACCTAGGCCACAGAAAGAGGATCCTAGAGAGATGGAAAGGTTCCAGTGCCTTGAGGCCCAAGTGAAAATGTTAGCTGAGCAAATAGGAAAGCTCTATACAGCGCAAAAACAACCTTCCAAAGAGGGGGCTGATGGCCATAGCAATGACCGGGGGGCTTCCGAAAAGTGACTAAGTACTCATGATAACTGCAGTGCCAAAATGACAGATTGCTCTAATATAATTTTGCATAACGACTCTGAGATGCCTAATGGATTAAAAATGAAAGTACCAGTAAATGAAATTGTGACAGAAAGTGCAAATACTTCTAAAAAAGAGGTACGGTTTAACTTAGAGCTAAATAAAACAGTAAAGATTTGCACAAATGAAAAAGAAACATTAGGAATTCCAAAAGAACAAAGGAACAGATTTAAGAAAAATTACTCATGCATGGGGAATACCAGTGAACAGGGAGTAAGTGGGGATGCTATAGCTCCTTCCCTGGGCAAGCAAAACAATGACCAAACACAGACAGAAAAAGGAAATACTCACAAGGAGGGTACAAGTCAATCACCTGAAGAATTCTTTGAGCCACATATTTTTGAAGAGGCTGAAAGGGCTGGTATCACACTAAATGATCACAAATGCACAGAATTAAAAAATGACAAATTGCTGAATGATGTTGTTACACATGTTCAGTTGGAGGATTGTAATGTGGTCTCTATTGTTACCCAGATGGATGGGCGAGCAGTGGCCACACTCCAAAAAACCTCTGATCATGGAGAAATTAATAAAATCTCTCGCGCAGAAATGGGTAAAAAGTAGGGAAAAATGTCTTTCCATTTACCAATGTGCTTAGCCAAAAGTGAAAAAGACCTGAGAAAGGTGAGCCCTGAAATCAGTAAGAATTCACATTTCTTATGTGTATTAGAGGAAGTTGAGGACAGATATTATGCACCCATCACTGTAGAAGAAAAATGCCACACCTTTGCTATGATTGACACTGGCGCACAGGCCACAATTATGTCCAAGGAGCTGGTAAAGAGTATCAATGAAGGGAGACCTCCACAGAGTCAGATCACAGTGAAGGAAAATCAAGGCCCAGTGCATAACTTTAATGGGGAGGAGGTGCCCATCACAGGTGTAACTGAGGTTGACATAAAAATAGGAAAGCACAGAATGAAACAAGAGGTATTGATCACATCTATTTGTGAAATTCCATTTCTGATGGGGACAGATTGCCTGAAAAGATTGTCTCCTCTCATAGATGGGGTGAATGGAGTGCTGGGGTCCTTAACCAAAAAACCATTGAGGTCTAAGAAACTAAAATCACAAAACAGCAATATAAATGAATGTCACACCGTTGCCAAAACAAATGATGCTGTGGAGGTATATCTCCAGAATAGCTGCATACCTAGTGTCACTGTCATATTAATGTGTCAAGATGAAATGCAGAGCGGCAATGAAAAACTACCTGTACAAATATACTTGGACCCAAGGAAAAATTGGCAGACTGCCATAGATGAGCACACATTACGTTTTTATCTAAAAGAGAAAACGTGCAAACAGAATATTGCTCCTAAAACAGATTCAGAAAAACACATTACCACTCTGGCAGAAATACACATGGAAGATCAGCAACCATGGGTTCATGTTGGTATAAATGACTATTTTAAAACAATAAAAGCCACTTTAGCGCTTGAACATGAAAGGAGTTTCATTAATGAGTCATTGTTGCAGAAAATAATGGAAAGGGAACAAATCCCGAGATTTAGGATTAAAAACCAATATGTTTCTGGCTTGGACAGTCCAGACTTTGAAAACCGAATTGCAGGCAGATGCATGCTTAAAATTAGCATTGGGCAGAAAACAATTTACCATAATGTATGGATAGTGAGTGGAGCACAAAATTAATTTTACATGGGAAATTACATCATGCACAGAATGTGTATGGTGTTAGATTTCCTTAATCAAAAAATATGGTCACGCCTAGGTGGTCCGGCACCTGAATTTGAAGACAAAAGAAGGGCTTATCATTGTGCACAACTGGTTCCTTATGCAATCGAATTACAAATGAGGAAAAATACTATTATTCCTGCATTTACAAAACAGTTTCCAATAACACTGAAATGCAAAAATGGACAGCAGATGAAAGGCTCTGATGCATTTGTATGCCTGAATGAATCCATAAAACAGCAAGGCCTGGATTATGAATACATTCCATTGGTAGACATTGGTGAGGGATCTGTAAAAATCATGGTAAATAATAAAGGTTGTCAGGATATTCATTTAGAGTAAAACTCCCAATTAGGAATGGCCATACAAAAATCACATTATACGGCAGATTTAAATAACATGGTGATTGGGAATATTCCTGAAAAATATGTAGATGCCAAGGGCGAGTTGCCAGAACACCTCGACTCTCAGCCCAAAGGAATATTTAAAATTCATTCTGTGTATCCTTATGATTCAAATGAGACAGTGTGCTGCCATCAAGAGGATTGCATAATATTTAATTTAAATGAAAATGAAACAGAAAATCAGCCCATTGAAGTGGAAGCTGATATGCCAAAATATTTAAAAGTGGCAGCTTTACAAAAAGACACAGCCACACAGTTAGAAGAAAGCGCCGAGATTCCCTTACCAGAAGATTTTCCAGAATTTTCCAAAATGGTAGAAGAGCAGATCTCCTTAGCGGATACATGTGAAAGCAATGAAGAGAGGGACAATCTGAGGGAGATATTTATGGAGTTTAAGGATGTATTTGCAAAAGAAGCTTATGATTGTGGTTTAACTGATTTACATGTGGCCACACTACCAGAAGGGTGTAGCAGAAACCCAGTGTTTGTACGCCAGTATAGACTACCGCTGGCATGTTTAGAATCATTGGCAGAGATTATTAAAAATTTGGAATCACGGGGAATCATCAGGCCCATTCATAGCACATCCAATACACCTATTTTAGGTGTATTGAAGCCAAAAGGTCAATGGCGGCTGTGTGCAGACTTGAGAGAGTTAAATAAAAGAGTACCAATATCTAGATGGCCACTGCCATTCATTGATCAGGGCCTAGCTCAGGTACATGGTTCAAATGTATTTACCACATTAGATCTCACCTCTGGATATTGTTGCGTGCCATTGGCAGAGGAGATACAACATTTATTTTCCTTTACATTTGACAGGACTCAATATGCCTGGCTTAGAGCTCCGTTCGGGTACATCAATAGTGGGAGTGAATTTGGCATATTTTTGAGAAAGGCCATGCCGGATGCAGCGGAAAGAGGAACAATAGTTTATGTGGACGATGTCTTGATAAAAAATGAAAGCCTGAAAAGCCATTTTGATGAAATAAGACATGTACTTGGCCAATTGCAGAAAGCAGGCGCCAAACTATCTTTGCAAAAAGCACAATGGTGCAAGAAAAAAGTGAACTTTCTAGGGCATGAAGTGACTGAACATGGGCTAAATCCACAAAAGAAGAAAATAGAGGCCATACAAAGATTAAAAGATCCTAAAAATGTGAAAGGAGTAAAAAGTTCATTAGGGATGACAGGCTATAACAGAAAGTTCATTGAAAATTATGCAGAAATCACTCAACCATTGACTAAACTGCTTAAACTGAATACTCCCTGGAAATGGGAAAAAGGGCAGTCTGATGCAGTGGCTAAATTAAAGGAATGTCTTGTAAAGGCACCATGTTTAGCATACCCCATAAAGGACAGGGATTTCTTTATAGAAATAGGTTTTTCTGAACATTGTATGTCAGCAGTGTTATCACAAAAACACGATTTGAATCATAAAACCATTGCATATGTAAGTAAGGCATTTTCCCAAGTTGAAATGAAATTTAATGAATGTGAAAAGGCCCTATTAACCACTGTGTGGGCGCTACAACATTTCCGCCCCATTGTTCAGGGAGAAAAGGTAATTATTGAAACAAATCATCAACCTTTGCAATTTTTAGAGAGTAAAGGAATTAGATCAGGTTATCTAGCGCAATCCAGAATCACTTCATGGACGCTAGCATTACAAGGTTTTCCCGTAGAAGTGAGATATGGACAAAATAAAAAGAACCCAATTGCTCAAGGGTTAGCTGACTTACATGACTGTACAGCTGAACAAATACCAAATGAAATGGAAGTAGAAACTAGTTTGCAGGAATTTGAACAATCACCACACAAAGCTTTTGATGAAAAAACATGCAAGGATTTGCCAACTGTATATGTGGATGGTTGTGCTTTTCACATTGAAAATGAGAGTAATAAACAGTTAGTGGCAGGAATAGGAAATGTCTGGTTGAAATGTGAAGGTGTCCCCAGTATAGGGATGAGGATTGGAGATAGGAGCAGTCAGGTGGCGGAATTGGCAGCCATTTATAAAGCAATTGCTACTGCAGTTGATAAAAAGTTCAGTGAAATTGTCCTGGTGACTGATTCTGACTATGCACGGAATAGCTTTGTGGAGTATTTGCCTGGTTGGAAAGCAAGAGGCATGGTTACATATAACAAAAATCCACTTAAGCATGGAAAAATGATACAAGCCATAGACAAATTGGTGTCAGAGAATGAGTTAACAATATACTGGAGAAAAATTTGTGGGCATTTAAAAACACCAGGAGAGGATAAGGAGGGAAATGATAAGGCAGACCACCTGGCTAAGATTGGGGCTGTGATGGGAGAATTGCTACCTGTGCAGTAGTGCTGTACTCTGTGCTGTAACACGCCAAATATCCTTACATACCCTCATTTTGTTCTTTATCAACAGCCAATTCTATTTCGGTAGGAACACTGAGTACTAAAGCACAACAACTGAGTATTGACCTAGAAATAATACAAAAAACATTAGATGGAATTAGAGGGGGACTGGATGAACAAGTAAGATTCATAAATGAAACTGCAATCATTCTAAATGAACAAGCGGGTGTAATGCAACGGGCGACTAAAATAACACTTACGCATGACAGAACTTTAAATGAAATATTGAACATAATGAGTCCTGTTGATAGACTATTAACGAATTATATGAGAGAAGTTCAAACTGCAGTTTCACAATTGATTCAAGGACATATTCCATTGTATTTTGTTTTGCAGGATATCATTCGTCAAATGATAGAAAGATTGACCAGGAGGGAAATTGACATAATACAGGTAAAAATTGCATTCGAAATGGGGAATGCAATGCCGTTATATGTGGACTTGGAAAGACTAGAGATCGGATTTTTGCTATGCATCCCATATGTAGCCCCTGAACTTATTTATCAAACGAAGTGGGTACACAATGTGGGATTTTGGCAAGAGGACAAATTCATTAAGATTAAGACTCCAGAAGTGGTGGCATTTCAGTCATGGGAACCTGAAGTTTATTTAATACCAAACCTGGAAACATGTGTAACATTTAAAGAACAAAATTATATGTGTCCAGGTAAACCGTTTGTTCCTGATGCCACAGATGCTATTTGTGGTTTGAAATCTGACCCAAGTATATCAGAGGGATGTGAAGTGATTATTAGTAATATGGGGAGTGAAGAAATGGTACAGGCTAAGATGGTCAGAGGTAAATGGTTGGTCAGCACCTGCTTAAAGAACATGACGGTAGTACATTTAAACCATGGAACATACGTGGTTAAACAGGTGAAATATAATGTTTTTTATTTACAGGTTCCAAAGGATGCAATTGTGTCAATTGGGGGATTAACATTGTTTCATGTAACAAATGATGTTTGGGAAAATATTGATTTTTTTCAAAGGGATACTTTTCCAATAGATCCGGATGTGGAATATTTATTGAATCACAAAGAAAGACATGTTATAAAAATGAATTTGAGAAAAAACAATATTACAATTAGTAATCTGGGCATAATAGAAGTGGAAAGATTTAATTGGGGAACCTGGGGGGAACGCTCAATAGTGGGTTTGGCTATCCTGGTGCTAATCATGGGTGGATGGTTGATTGTGCTATCAGTAAAAATGAAAATGTTACTGATTTTACTAGCTACGTCAGGAAGAGAAAGATATCCCAATACACATGCATTTTAAAAGAAAAAGAAAGAACAAGTTGTTTTTAGGAATTGGCTTGGATTGTAGCCAAGTTCTAAAAACAAAAGGAGGGTATGTAAGGATATTTGGCGTGTTACAGCACAGAGTACAGCACTACTGCACAGGTAGCAATTTTTTTTATGCAGCACCACCACAAGGGTGCGGTGCATTGCTATATGTGTTACCAGATTAACAAGGAAAGACAGGCTATTCAGTCAAAAACGATTTTAACATATAAGATGCAAATCTATTTTTACAGTTAAAAGCACACGTGCACATTCAAAAATGCACACTATTTTTCACCTGAAATGCCTATGGTGCGAGAGACACATTTGAAAATTAATAACTAACATTACTTATAACTAACCTGACTAATGAAACATAATCCACTAATAAAAATGTGTCTCCACTGCAGAATTAGGCCTATTCTGAAAGTGAACTTTTAAACGCACATCCATTTTTTTTTTGTTTTCTCTGCTGCCCTGTCCACATAATTACAGGAAGCAAAAGAGCTCGAAAGAACAGGAAATCAGTTGGTTACAAAGTATTACTATAAAAATGAGCCATTGTGTAGAGAAGGAGGAGATGGCATGATTGATTCTGATTGGAGCAGCGTCATAGCAAGTATCATGCTAGAGGGAGTGATCAGAGTTTTGCTGGGGGGAGTTTGAGGAGGAAGGAGGACAGTCAAGATTTGGCAGAGCTGGGAGAAGGACCCTTTTCCTGGTTGGAGCATTCCTATCTGCAAAAGCTGAGAATTCCAGGCAATGACCCTGGTTTGAGAAGGAAAGGCGCTCCTTTTCACTGGGGTTAATCTTCAAGGGAGCCACATTCAGAAAGAGAACAGCTAAAGAAAACTTGACTGAACAGATAAGGTAATTACATAAGTGTGGGAGCTGAGTGTGTACGAGAATGTTCAGTCAGAGCAGGAAAGGAGATTCTGGTGCCTTAATCACACGTTAATTTTGCAAATTGTGTTCTGTTCTCCGCCACTTTTTTTTCAGTGTATCACAGACAATGCTGTTACTGTGCTATTTTATTTATTTCTGTAAAGAGTGAGATCGTGTTTAAATGCAACTTTTATAATACAGAAAAATATTTGAAAGCAGACGGGTGGTGTATTTTATATTTACCAATACAGTGCTGATGATGAGGGGAGATTTTTAAACAATGCAATTGTCATTTTAAGACAGATGTGTGCATGATCATATTCAGTATGGACAGTTGAGAGTGATTGTTTGTAGCATAGCTCGTTGGAGGTACATGAGCCAACGGGAAGAGGGACTCTCTGAACATAGTTCCCTACCGTATATAAGGTAGTGGAAATTACCACAAAATTACCACATATAGCTCTCTGTCGTAAATAAGTCAGTGAGATCGCCCATGGTGGCACACTAACACTAACACTGAAAATGTGGTATTCCTAAAATGTAGGTCTGAGGTCTCTCTAGTGATTACACGAAAAATCTAAGCAAAGATAAGGGATTCTGGACATTGGGGCCACAAATAAAACAAGGGAATTATGCTCACCAAAATACCACCAACCATGCATACCAACCACGCATACCAAATATGCATGTCTGGGTGCTGAAATAATGCATGTCCATTGTATTATTGTTGCACATGGCCAAATCTGAATACAAGGAGTGATTATTGCTAAGTTATTTTTCGGCGGTAATAAAATACCGTCAGGCCCCAAATCTCCACAAAATACCCTACATACCCTTCCTCTGCCTCGATTCTTCCAACGTGACCTATGTAACTTCAGCCCTTCTCTCTTCCTAACTTCCTGCTCCTCTTCCCTCCCCCTTTCCCACTTCTCTTCTCTCTCAGCCACTGAAGCCTCTTCCACCTTAACTTCCTCCCTCACCTCCACTCTTGATCTTCTCTACCCTCTTTCCCCCTTCCGCCCTTCTCGCCGACCTTCTCAACCCTGGCTCTCTCATCACCTTTCCTCTATGCGCCGCTTTCTTGGGCGCTTTGAACGATCCTCGCTTAAGCACCCTACCTCCTCCAATCAAGATGCATACTTCTACTATCACTCCCTCTGCAACTCTTGTCTCAACTCTGCTAAGCGCCTTTACTTCTCTGACCTTCTCCACTCTCAAGCTTCCCATCCTCACCGTATCTTTCAAACCTTAACTCGAATTTTCTCTCCTCCTACCCTTGACCACTCCATCGCCTCTCCTCTCTCTGCCTCTGACCTTGCCACCTTCTTTTCTAACAAAGTCCTTTATCTCTGCCAAACTATCCTCTCTTCCCCTTCTTATTCTTCTCCTCAACCTCCCCCTCCTCCCCCTCCCTTTTCCATGTCCTCATTCACCCCTATCTCTCAATCTGAAGTTGCCCTCCTCCTTTCTAAAACTCATCCCACCGCTTCTCCCTCTGACCCCATTCCCACCTCCCTCATCCCTAAAATCTACCCCCTCCTCATACCCTATCTTACCTCCTTTTTCAACATCTGTTTATCCACATCCTCCTTCCCCAGTACTTTCAAGCATGCTACCATCATACCCATTCTCAAAAAACCTTCAGCTAATCCCCTTCTTGCCTCCAACTTTCGCCCCATCTCTCTTCTTCCCTTCCTATCTAAACTTCTTGAGAGCATTGTCTATTCTCATCTTTCCACTTTCATCTCTAACCATTCTCTCCTCCCCTCCATCCAATCTGGCTTGAGCCCTATGCACTCTACGGAAACCCCTCTCATCTTTGTCCTCAACTCTCTCCTCTCTGCCCGCTACTCTAAGCATTCCTCTATCCTTATCCTCTTTGACCTCTCTGCTGCCTTTGATACCGTTGACCACCCTCTACTCCTTAGTTCTCTCTCTTCTTGTGGCCTTAAAGGCTCTTTACTTAATTGGCTCTCCTGCTATCTTTCTAAACCATCCTTCTCAGTCTCCTGGGGAGGCCGCACCTCCCCTAGCTTTCCTCTCAACCATGGTGTTCCCCAAGGTTCTGTCCTTGGCCCCTTTCTCTTCTCTCTCTACACTTCCTTCTTGGCTCAAATTATCTCCTCCTTTGGTGTCTCACACCATTTCTATGCTGACGATACCCAGCTCTTCCTCTCTTTCTCCTCCTTCTCTCCTGACATCCACCATAAGCTTTCCTCTTGCCTCTCTGTGTCATGATGCCTATCTCCAAGGAGCCAGGTCCGACCCAGCAACCCCAGAGGCAGGCATCATTTCCCCCAGGGGAGTGCCAGCGGGCCCAAGATGGGGCCCTTTGGACGTAGTCCTGGCACCTTAGGTGCCAGGCCCATGTTGGACCCCTGTCCTGGCGCCTTAGGCGCCATGCTCATAAAGCTAGACATGTGTTCAAGTGTTTTAATGTGCACTTACCTGATGCAGACCATGCTGCTACATCCAGGCCCTCTTGAGGCCGGAATGGAACTACTTTACCTGTGGGGCTACTTTCCACCAGGGTGTGGTCGGGGAAGGATACATACCTGATCGGTGGAAGGATACACACTTGGAACTTCTTCCAAAGCTATTTAAACCACACCCGATCAGCAACTCACGCTTCGCGTTGTTCTGCTCCTCGCTGCTGGACTCTCACCGGGTCAGCTCTTGCATCTGGACCTCAGCCACGCCTGTCAGTATCCTGGGTCACCTGCAAAGGGAGACAAAAGACCTTACCTGCTAAATCAGCACCACATAGACATCACACCCACGATCCTGAAAAGGAAGACATCATTTTTAAAAGCATTTCGCTACGATCGATGCAGCGCTGCATTTCACTAACATATCCTGGACGCCTCCATCTTCAGCAGCGATCATCCGGATCCACAGCCACTTCCCAGAGCCTAGAGAGAAAAAGACAAGAACAAGGTGAGAGAATGAAAGGAATAGGAAAAGCTCAGTTTTCCTTCTAAGACTTACCTGTTGGGTCATTCCCATTTCATTGCGGGTCTTGCCGCTTCCAGGCATTTTCCGGACCACGGCCCCTATGGGGAAAAAAGACAAAGACATTGGATGAGCAAATGCAAAGACATTACCCGAGCGCTCATCCAGAACTTACCTGTCATTTACTGGAACTGCACGTTTCACTTCGGGTCGGCGCCATATCTCCGGCATTCCGAACCCCGGCCCCTAAGCGGAAAAAGACATAAGCATTAGCGCTTGCTGCAACAAGACAATGAACATTATTATTAAGCTTGGACTTTTGAACTTGCAGCAGAACTTTTACAGCGCCTTACCTGAATAGTCAAGTTTACCTGAACTCCCATCAATCCTCAATCCAGTGAAGTAACTGGGTTTCAACGCGCCCCTGCATCAGAAGCAGGATGGAGAGCTCATGCCCTTGCCCCTCCCTACCTATCCTCCTTTCTCACTTTTTATACTCCTTCTCGTTCACTCCGTTCTGCGGATCTCTTTCTTCTCTCTCCTCCTCCTCCACCCTGTGCCCCTTCCCGCTTCCGCTCGCTCCCTTCCATTGGAACCGCCTACACCTTCCTGTCTGCTCTATTACCTCCTACCCCTCATTCCACAATTCTCTAAAATCTTATCTCTTCCACTCACCCCCTTAGCTTTCTTTTTCCTCTCTCACTACTGACTCTACCTCTTCCCACTCCTCCCACCCCCTCCCTCACTTAGCCCCTCTCCTTCAGCACCTTTCCTATCAATAATGTAAATTGTTCCTTGTATTGTTCTCTGGTTCAGATTCAATTGTCATGTATTGCTTATTGTATTATGCTTGTTCCTCTTGTTAAGCGTTTTGGATTAAAGCGCTATATAAATTAAAATAAATACAAATACAAATATAATAAAAAATAAATCTTACTTTTTTACCCTTGTTATATGTGTGAATCCTAATGAATTTCCCTTTCCAGTTCCTTCCTCTTTCTTCCCTCCTACCAAAAACGGTTCTTTCCATGGCCAACTTTTCAGTTATAAAAGCAGACAATAAAACCACAGACTGTATACATGGATCAATAATAATTAACTGATCCTTTCAATAAAGTGTGTGTTAAAAAGAAGCACATTTGTCTATTTCATAATAGCCGTGGCTAGCCTACATTGTAGCTGTGTGCTTTACCTCCTGTCAGTGCTGCGATTAACCACGCCTGCAATTTAACCAATTTCCTCTGTTAGGGTAGCTATGGGTACAACCTCCAGTCATTGCTGCGATTAACCGTGCCTGAATTTCAACAAATCGTGTTGTCCATGGTAGCCACAGGTACAATGGCAGTAATGACAGTAGTCGTGGATACAATGATTTTCTATGGGCCCTGGGAGTCTGTTCCATAGCGTCTTTCGTTTCGTAGCCATGACTATAAAAGAATGTTAATAAAAATAAAAAATAAAAAGTGGTAGGTAGTCCTGTACATTTCTGTTTTAAGATATATTGGGCCTCATTACGACCCTGGCGGTAATCGCCCGTCATTACCGCTATGGCGTAATGAGCGTTTACGCCGTGGGACGATGGCGTAAAGAGCGCCAAATCACGACCCATCGCGCACGAGCATTACGCCATGGCGGTAATGCAATTAACGCCATGGCGGAAAAGGCCCCTACCGGCATCGCTAAGCGAGCAAGGTGCCCTTCCGCCAGCGTAAGTAGCGGCCACCGTAATTTACGGCCACCGTAATTAGTGGCGGCCGTAAAAGGCCAAACCGGAAATAGCGTCATTGCGCCGGAACGGGAAGCAGCCCGTCGGCCATCTTTAAAAACACAATCCATCGCCATCCTACCAAACAACACCAGACCCAACCCTGACACCTGTCCCAACCAAACACCCACCCATCCAAGTTCCCGAAAATGCCAAACTCCGTGAAAAAGGCATGTGACCGCCAGCGCCAGGAGCGATTCAGCCGGGAGGAACTCTGCATGCTAGCGGAGACCCTGCAGGACAACGCAGGTGTTGTTTTCTCCCCTGAAATGACCAGGACAGCAATCGGGAAGAAGAAGGCCATCTGGGCCCTGGTGGCTGAGCGCGTCAGCGCGGTGGGGACCGTACCCCGCACCCCACAGCAGTGCCGGAAGCGCTGGGATGACCTGCGCATACGGGTCAGAGCCGTCATCTCGGCAAACCGCAACCTTGCCCAGGGAACCGGTGGAGGGTCGGAATCCCCCCTGAAACTCCAACCGTGGGAGGAGATCTGTGCTACCACCATCGGCATGGAATCCATCGAAGGCGTTGGAGGGATGGAAAGGGGAGCCCCGACATCAGGCGATGAAGGTAGGTGCCTCATACAAGACATGCCATAGTCACAGCAGTCCAATCATGTGTAGCACAAGGTTGCCCTAGAGTGTAAATGCAACACAAATCAATACTGCCCATAGCCACATGCGAGCACCACCCTGCATACACTGCTGGCACCCGCATACCTGCATCCACATACCACACCAAAAGGAGACAACCTGCATGGCACTGCCTGAAATCTGCCTCATCCACTGGCCAAAATAATGTCAACCATTGTCATTCAAAAGTCCGTAGACCCATCAATAACGCCCTCCCACCTTTGCTCCACCACAGGCACAGAATCACACCCAGAGGACCAGGACACCCCTGCGCCGAAGAGAGCGAAGTCCAACAACAACCTCCCTGCACCCTCAACCTCAGCTGCAGTGAGGCAGACCCCACGACAAGCAGGTCCCACTGCAGGCATACCGGAGGTCCCACCGGCAAGCACCCCTGTTGGCAGCAGGCCAGCAGCAGCTGCTCCACCTCCACCGACATTGCCTGCCACAGAAGGCAGGGGGTCAGAGGCCAGCAGCAACATCGGGGAGACAGCTGCAACAGCTGCATGTTCTGACTCGGACATGGAGCAGGAGGTCAGAAGCCCCACTGACCAACTACATTCCCCCTGTTTCTCAGACGCCAGCCCCCATGAGGGCGACACACAGGGGCACACTGAGGCAGAGGAGTGGCCTTCCACCCCATGCCCTGTCCACACTCCACAGGAGGGGACCAGCCCCTCCATCACTCCACCTGCACTGGCCATGGGCCAGCACGGCCAGCCGTCCCTCGAGGACATCACTCAACGGCAGCATCAACTGTCCGCAATGCTGGATGAGCATGCAGCGGAATGTGTGGGGGCTAGGTTTAGCATTGAACAGGCCACGGAGACACTAAGGGCGGAAGTGGCGCAGAGCACTGCCACCCTGAGGGATGCCATGCAGGCCATGTCCAGGGACATCTGTGCCGAACTTGCGGGCTTGCGTCGTGCGGTCACTGACCTCACCCACACAGTACAGGAGCTGCATGCACAGGGGCAGCCAGGGACATCCTCCACTGCCAGTTCTGCGCAGAGCAGCCCCGTGCGCCGTTCCGGACGCAACCTGCGCTCCACAGCCAGGGGTGCCCCGGGGGCCGGGAGAGGGGGCTTGTGACAGCCTGTGGACACTGTCACAGGCATCTGTTGACAGCTACATGGGGTGTGTTGGGGTGTGCAGGGGGGAGGTGGGAGGTGGGAGGGGGTGTGTTGGGGTGTGCAGGGGGGAGGTTGGAGGTGGGAGGGGGTGTGTTGGGGTGTGCAGGGGGGAGGTGGGAGGTGGGAGGGGGTGTGTTGGGGTGTGCAGGGGGGAGGTGGGAGGTGGGAGGGGGTGTGTTGGGGTGTGCAGGGGGGAGGTGGGAGGTGGGAGGGGGTGTGTTGGGGTGTGCAGGGGGGAGGTGGGAGGTGGGAGGGGGTGTGTTGGGGTGTGCAGGGGGGAGGTGGGAGGGGGTGTGACACGACAGTTCATAGTTCCAATACACTTTTTTCTTTCAAAAAAAGAAATGTGTGGACATTTTCATTGCGTATGTGTGCTTTATTGGTGTACAGTCCACAGTGTGCATGTCCCAGAGACACACAGTGCCCCAAGTGCAGTCTCCATGCGATAAACACCAGCCGTGTGTGCTAGAAGCAGTGGTCGATGATACTTTGGCGCATGGCACGCCCCTCCTGTGCATCGCCTCCTCCATGTGGTGGCGCCCCATCTGCACCCTCCTCATCCTCATCGTCAGGTGGTTGCAGTTCTGCGTCAGGGGGCAGGGGCACATTCCGTCTGACGCACATATTGTGCAGCATGACACATGCCATGACGATCTTTGCCACCTTCTCATGGCCATACAGGAGTGCCCCACCAGACCTGCTGAGGCTTCGGAACCGTGCCTTCAGGAGGCCGAATGTCTGCTCTATGACCACACGAGTACGTGTATGTGCACGGTTGAAGTCCTCCTCGTGCTGGTTCTGCGGGTTCCGGACTGGCGTGAGGAGCCACCTCTTCAGGGGATAGGCTGCATCACCTGTATGTAGGCGAGAATGTATGTGTCAGTCATGTTGTCTGATCAGGAACATGATGTTCCACCATGGCTGGCATGGAACTGTTACCTTGGCTCACTTCTACATGCACTAATTGATTCACACTATGCAACCAGTATATGCTCATTGCTGCCATGGCCTGTTTTGCATGCCATCACCCTATGTATGCAGAGGGGTTTTGTGCATTGTGAGTGCCCTTCCTCTGTATCCGTTCTCTGTGTTACTCACAGCCAGGTGGAGTATGCATCATCCCCCCCCTTTCTGCCAGGTGGAGTATGCATCATCCCCTCCCCTTTCTGCCAGGTGGAGTATGCATCATCCCCCCCCCCTTTCTGCCAGGTGGAGTATGCACTGGTACGTCATTCCCATGCCCACTTCCATGACATTGCACTCACCGAGTAGCCAGGATCTTGGGCCTGCATGTCGCTCCATGTAGCGTGGTATTGTGGAGTTCCTCAGGACCAGTGAATCATGGGTTGATCCGGGGAATCGGGCACAACAATGTGTGATGATCTTGTTGGAGTCACAGACCATTTGCACGTTGATAGAGTGGAACTGTTTCCGGTTGCGGTACGGTACCTCCATGGCACGTGGAACCACCAATTCCACATGGGTGCAGTCGATGGCACCAATGCAACCGGGTATGCTGGCTAGTGCATGGAAACCCACTTTGGTGTTTGCAATCTCCTGGGCAGTCCGTGGTAATGAGATGTGGTCGTCTGTGTGCTTGAGGAGGGCATCGAGCACTTGGATGAGTGTTCGTGAGAATAATGGTTGTGAAATGCCATGCAGGTGCCCCACTGTGTGCTGGTAGGTGCCTGTGGCCAGGAAGTGGAGTACAGCCACTACCTTCAGTAGGGGGGGGATGGCGGTTGGACTTTCTATCATGCTGACGATGTCGTCGTGTGTCATGTCTACGATGGCGGTGATGGTGTCCCGGTCCAAACGGTACAGGGTGTGGATCTGCTCAGCAGTGAGGTTGTTTGGATTGGCTCTGATGCGTGGGATTGGGGGCTGCCTGCGTGGTGGCACTGGCTGTGCTGGTGTGGCTTGCTGGGCCTGCCTTGCCCTCCTTCTCCTCCTGCGTCTCCTCTGTGCTGCCTGTTGTTGTTGTTGTTGCTGTTGTAGTAGCACATGCATTGCTATCAGGTCCTCCAGCCCCAACATTGCTAGTCGTATTGGCATCATTGTGGAGTGTGACTGGGTGTGGGTAGGGGTGGGGTGTGCTCTTTTTGTACTCCCCTGAGTCTGTATTGCCTTCACCTGTGCTGTTTCTGTGCACCTGTGGCAGCTGCATTCACTTGAATTGGCCCTTTACGGTTGGTTCGCGATGGCGTTATTTGCACCATGGCGGTAAGGTACTTAGCGGCCTCGGTGATGGCGTTAGGTGCATGTCCGCTTGGGTCGGCATTTGCGTACCTTTCCGCCATGGCGCTAAGTACGGTGTGGGCGGTCGCGTGCGCGCACCCTTAGCGCAGTTAGCAGCAGCGTTAACTACGATGCCGCTATTGGCATCGTAGTTTACGGTCAGGAGTCATGATCGGACCTGGCGGAAAACGATGGCGGTAACCATTTACCGCCATCGTTTTTCACTTACCGCCAGGGTCGTAATGAGGCCCATTGAGTGTAGTCTCTGTGCAAAGTTACTCTAACAAGTTACTGGGCCTCATTACGACCCAGGCGGTAAGTTACCGCCTGGGCCGTGACTTTACCACCATGGCGTAAACTATGTTTACGCCATGGTGGTTGGCGGACTTACCGCCCCATTCCGACCTTGGCGGGGCGGTAAGTCCCCAATCCCCATTTACCCTTCCCCATTCCCATTTTTGCCCCATAGGGCATAATGGGAGTGGGGAAGGCGTTAATTACGCCACCGTAAATTACGGTGGCGTAATTAACTCCATGGTCCCTTAGCGCCATGGATTTTAACACCTGCTAAAAGCAGGTGTTAAATCCGCCATGGCGCTAAGGGACCTAGTACTCAGGCGGTAAGGGTCGGCGTTGTTTACGGCGCCGTAAACCCCTTACCGCCTGAGTCGTAATGAGGCCCACTGAATTTCTATTCATCAACAATCAATAGAACTGTGAATATTTTTAAATGTTTTTTGTAAATATATTTTTGGGGGGAAAGTGATTGTGGGATTTCTTTTTCTTGTACTATTTACACACGATACATTTTCTTCATCAGCCCGATTGTCTGCATGTTTACTATCTATTATTTTTCACTGGTCTTTATTGTCCCTTTTCATTGATTCCATGTCATTCTGAAGATTCATTAATATTTTTTTCATTTATTTTAAAGTATTCATGATTGTATTTGTAGGGAATTTTTTGGGGTTGTTGTTACTTAAAACTTCTAGATACTTGAATCACTTCTTCATTTGTTTGAAAATATTTGAAATATTTGTAAACATTTGAAGACATTATAGACTGCAAAAAACCTCTGCAGGTTGCACAGATATTTAAAAACAGTTAGCTAAAGTATTTTTATATGCTGAATGATAATGGTTACTTATAAATATTATTGCTAGTCACATGTTACATACATACAAAGAATAAACTCACAACATCCCAAATGCTCTGTACTTTCTTCAGCATGTTCCTTCAGTATTTCCTCCTCTGTGGGATATTTTTCTTCTAGCCAGTTCATGTAGTTGTTCATTATAGTGTGATAGTAAAAAAACACTGTCTGTCACCTCACTTGTTAGAATGAACAAAGGAAGAAGATTACATGAGGAGAGAAGGTGGGATTCTCTGTATTTACTTTCTGATTGGGTCTTTATTGTTTCTATGGTGGGCAGCTGCCAATAGGACGTCAAGTACCTCAGGTGCTCGTCAGCAATAGAACCTATAAGACAATGTCATTTTTTGAGTGATGTTTATATGTACCAATTAAACTGGAGATTGTATTGCTTCCTAATCTTAAGAGTTTTTCTGTATAGTAAACTAGCAAAAGTACCCATTCTCTGAACGGGTTCTCTAGGTAGACATGATAACACTATCATTAATTGTTGAAAATGAAGGATCCTGTAGGTCGGCTTTCCGCCTTAGTCTGGCGTGGAGCAGTTTGCTGCAGTGCATTGCAGTGCAAATATCTCAGAAATCGTGCATCCTAGGGCTGTGGTTTTCTGTGTTCCTTGTGTTGGAACCGGTCGGAAAACAACATTTTTTCTTTCCCTTACCATGGAACATGGTTTACTGCTTAGTCCGCAGGCAACCTCTCCCAAAAATCCTCTGGAAAAGTAATTACACCTGATATGGCAAACATTTTTGTGTCCCTTCCTGGTGAACATGGCTTACATTGTAAAGCTTGTTTAGAAACAAAATGTGTTGTTTTCCTTCCTGGTGAACATGGTTTATAGCTTCGTCGGCAGGTACTATCCCGCAAATATCCTCTGGAAAAGTAATTTCAACTGATGCAGAAAAAATTGGGAAACTTCTTAAATGCTACCTGCCTTAACCTTCTCCTCTCAGGTCCATTCACCTCTCATACATTTTTTGTTTCCATTCCCGGTGAACATGGTTTACTGCTTTGTCGTCAGGCAACAGACTCACAAACACATTTTTACTTTTGCTGAAATCCGGGGAAAGGGGTGGGGAGTCCAAATGTCATGTAGCCTGTAATGTCCGGAGAGTCCTAAAAGGGTTGCCGCTGGACCTTTAATATTTTACTGCGCCTGACTTCCCGGTGCGAACGGGAGATTACAACTCTGATGGCCTGGAATTCATGCGCCGGCAAAATATAAATCCCCATAGGACTCTATGGGAGTGGGACACAGGAGCGTCGGGCACCATTGCTAACCGTGCCAGAGCTTCCTTAAAGTGTTTGCCTACCATGGCCACTGCACCCGGCAGGATAAGACCTATCGGGCACAGCGGCCACAGCAGGCAGATAAAGAGTTTGCTGGTCCAGAAACAATGGGGCCAGTGGGCTTACCAGCACCCTTGTTTCCGGACCAGCAAATATGTATTGAGGCCCATTGTTTTTGTTGGATATTTCAGAAATGGGTGCAATTTCAGAAGGAAGGGAATCGCACTGCTCAGAAACTTGTGGAGGAATAGAGAATTTTGAGAATTGGACTAATAGTGATGTTGAGGACATAGATGATGTGTTTTCAATGCGTTGGCTTATAACATTTTTCTGGTTCTATAATATTACTTTAGATAGAGTATTTTAAATGAGAGGTATGTGTTTAAGTTGTGGACAAATATTTTTTGACTGTGAGCACACCATTTTTTCTCTTTGGGGAAAAGAAAATTAGTCATCTAATGAAAGTTGAAACAACCTTATTTACATTTCTCTGCGATTTTGCACTTTTAGAATTAAATCTGGTGGTCTACTGTCATTTTCGCCTCTGAGCAGGTGGTGTGCGGAAAAGGTTTGATTCGTTTTTGCAAATCTTGTCCCATCATTAAAGCAAGGTACATGCCACCCTCATTACCCAAATCATTGCCTCCACAATGAATCAGTATGATGTCTGGTTGCCTTTGTTTCTCATACTGAACAATTCTTGGGATCACAGCATTCCCCTGCAATCCAAACCATTTAATTCTAAAATCAGTCAAACCCAGGCCTGTGTTCATTGTTACCTTTTCACAAAAGGTTTGTAACCAAAAGAGCCAACTATCTCCAATGAGCTACACAGTTTAAGAAACAGTCATGATATCTGTTCTCCTTCTCAGTTTGTATGAACATTATTTTCAGTTTGAATGTTAAGTAAACAGTGGGGCATGCATGATGTGAGTGTTTTATTGTTTGCAATTGGTTGGTGTTAATGTTGAAAATCAGTATTTGGCTGTGATAGGTTGCAGTACAAACATGTGTCTGCC
Source organism: Ambystoma mexicanum (assembly GCF_040938575.1). Classification (NCBI taxonomy): domain Eukaryota; kingdom Metazoa; phylum Chordata; class Amphibia; order Caudata; family Ambystomatidae; genus Ambystoma; species Ambystoma mexicanum. Next base: position 1,291,696,636 of record NC_090937.1, read on the forward strand.
ATTTTAGTAGTTTGCTTTCTACTGTCCTATTTTTGTGCTATTGAATTTTGAAAAGTATGATAGCCACCATTTGGTAGACTATTATCATTCTGATTGCATAACCCACACTATGGAGATGTTGACTCTGTGGCACGTGTGAATATTTGTACATTCATTGGAATAGTTGAAGGTGAGTGATAGTGTATTGTTATATATATATTATGCTTTCCATGAACTGGCGTTTATATAAGATATATTAAATAAGTTTATGTTTTTGAGTTAGTGAATGTTATAACTATTATTTTGAAAGCAGGGTTTTCCTGGTTTACTTGAGTGCTTTAAGGAGAGTGATAACGCATCAGTCCATGTTATGCTATGGTTATTTGTGACAGAAAATGGTTGCACTTTAAAAGTTCTTTCTCACTCTTTTGCTGAATGTTGTATTTGATATTTTGCTGATAATGGAGCTTTGGAAAGTTCCTTTTTGTATCTTGCTGCATTTGCTAACAAATAAAGTGGTACAGCTGTATATCTCAAAAATGTGTGGTCAGAATTGTTGGACATGTTTCATTAGGAGACAATTGTGTTCAGTTCAAAGAGGTAGGCTGTACATTGAGGTGCATGGTATAGAATCACAGATTATATTTGCTCCAGTGAAAATAAAAAAAAATAGCACAGAGCATTATATATGTGATTTTTTAAAATTGGTTTTATAACCACTTTTAGTGTTTTGAGAAGATTGTTGTTGGGTAATTTAAACGTGTGTGTTTTGAAAAGAGTCTTTATCCTGTAGTGTATGATACGGTATGGTTATGTTTTTAGATTCCATTCATTTTCCTATGTTGGTGTTATTTTGGTAAATCCAATTCTTAATTTAAAATAAATATGCGCTGAGGCTAACATTTATCTTTGGTAGCAAGTGCTGCTTCAAGATATTCTGTCAAGTAACTCTGTGGGCTGCACTGGTGTAAGATAATCACCAGTGGAAGCTTTTATCAAATAGAATGATTGCAGCATGCACCTCAACCATGCACACTTCCCTCACATCAAATGCATGTAACATTGCTCTAGCAGTTAAAACTGCATATGTAAAGAACATGAAAATAGGCTCAGTGGTGGAATCCCCCTTTATGTAAAAGAGTTACAGAGTAGATTTAATCATAGGTTGGCATATTGTGAGTTTGTTGGGTAGCAGAGCAAGATTCCTTATTGTACACTGGACAAGGACATGGTCGCTAGTAGTATTATTAAACACATAAGAGTTAAGATAAGCTTCTTTAATAGAATAGGTCACAGTAGGCTTCATTAGAACAATGTTTACTCAAATAGTGTAGGTACAGAATTGGAGACAGTACAGCAGGTTTGTACAAATATTGCACATCAACATTGGAGTGGATGTTTTGCTCACCAATATTGCACAGAAGAAGTCACTGTTGCTTGTCGCATTAAGGGATTCTCATAAATGGAAAAAGCCCTGTGGCCTGCACTGATGAAGTACATTTCCCTCTACTCAGATTTTGTAAGCATGAGCCACATCATTGGAAGAATTGGCACTATCAGTTAAACCTGTGCATATAAAGAACATAGAAATGCCTGCAGTAATGGAATTGTCCTTTGTGTAAAAGAGTCACAGAATGCTTTTCCAATTGTGAATTGTTCCATGAAAAAAGGAACACCATGGTCTTCAGCAGCGCAAAGTCAACCCGCATTTAACAGTTGCAGAATGGGCTTGATTTTTCCTGCTGTCGTCATGTAGAGTAGGCACAGTGCTTTAAGATGTTCCCTAAAATAGAAAAGAGCTTTGTGAGGTACAGTGGTGTAATGAAACATTCTCTTAATAGAGATGTTGAGCATAAGCTATAAAAATAGAAGCATTTGTTGTATAGAATAGATTTAATCACTGGGGTAAGTTTTGTGAAATAGCATAGTTGCAGCATGGCCTTCGCCGGTGTTACAAGTGCCTTTCTGGTAAGATGTCAAGAAGGGGTTAAATACTTTTTAGGTTGCTATCTTTCAGCTTTGGTGGGTAGTAGAGCAAGATTCTTGATCATACACTGCACAGGGATATTGTTGTTAGGAGTAGTTCAATTTTCATTAACTTCACAACCAGACAAAGCATGTAGCATAGTAATGTAAGGTTTGCATATATAGAGCTTCTCAGTTATTCACAGACACAAACACATAAGAGGTTGAGTTTCCTTAATAGCATAGGTCACAATAGTTTCATCATAACAATATTTAATCAAATATATTGGGTATAGAATTGGAGACAGTACAGCAAGTTTGTACAAATTGTAAACATCGACATGGGCAGCACAAGTGAATGTTTCCCTCACCAATATCTCATTATGGAGTATAGTATTGTAAGGCTCGCTTGCACAGAAGAAGTCACTGTTGCTCTTAGCATTCTCTTAAGTGTAAAACAGGGACATGGTCTGCAGTGGTGAAAAGTAACTTTCTCTTTAGTTGGATTGTGTAAGCATGAGTCACAGAATTGGAAGCTTTTGCCCTAGCAGTTAAACCTGCACATATAAAGAACATAGGAATGGCCTCAGTACTGGAATCTTCTCTTATGTAAAAGAGGCACAGATTGGTTTTCCAAGCATAAATTGCTGCAAGAAAAATATGCACACTATGGGCCTCAGCAGTGCAATCTCAGTCCATATATAACAGATGTAGTATTGACTTGATTGTGCCTGCTGTCCTTATGTACAATATGCACAGTGCTTTAAGATATTCCCTCAAATAGAACACAACTTTGAAGGGTACACTGGTGGAAGGTAACTTTATGTAAAGGCACACTTTGTAAGCATGAGCTATTTAAATGCAAGCATTTATCATATATAATAGAGTAAATGACACTGTATGCTTCTGTGAAATAGAAAGGTTGCAGCAAGGCTCTTAGAATTTTTAAAAGTGCCCTTCTGGTAAGCGGTGAAGAAGGGGTTGAATAATTTTTAGGTAGGAATCTTGTGAGCTTGGTGGGGTGGCAGAGAAAGATTTGTATCATACACAGAAGAGGAATATTATGAGTAGTAGTACTAGAAGTTACATTAATATAACAACCAGCCAAAGAATGTAGCACAGTAACATACACAGTGGAATTGCACCATACAGTCGATAGTCATACTATGGGCCTTTTCATTGCCTGCTTCACTGTGAACATGAAGGCTTTTTAAATACTTTCCCAGGCAATACAATTGGAATGGGAAAATGAGCGGCATGGTTTTGTATAAGCACAAAACAGACCCAAAGTCTTATTAGTGGCAGATAACAAAGAATTTACTACAATGCATAATTCTGAAATGTAAGGAGTACTGGTGCTCAGCCTTGTCAATAAATTGAGTTCCGGGGGATGGACACTGACACAAATTAAGCACTGGGTAAACTAATGGATTGGTGATATTTATATATTTACACAGGTTAATGCTTTTGGGTTGGGTTGGTTTGATTACCCTCTGTATATCTTTTCACTCATCCTATTTATTTGTGTGTGTATCTCCACTCACTGAACGTATTCCTATTGTCCTCCTTTTCACACACCATCTTATTTCCATGTACTCTATATGTACCAGCCTAGCACTGTATTTTAGATTTGCAGCCACCCAAAGTATCCTCTCAAAGTATATTCTCACTCAGCCATCATATTCCCATGTTTTGTTCCGCCTTATTCGCCTAACATGCACTATTTGTATCTGTATTCTGTATATCTACACTCATGCTACTTGCAGCCTTTGTGTATCATTTTATGTACTCACATCCTACCCTTTCCTTTTCAACCCCTTCTTACGTACCTATCTCCACCATGTTTATCACCACCCACTCATTCTACACAGAATCTTAGCTTTCTTCTGCTATCCTCTTGTCTTAGATTCTTTGTATCCACACATGTTTTACTTCCATTCTCTGTACCCTCATACACACACCCTATCTCGATCCTTTGTACTCCCACCTACTCTACATCCACCATATTTACTTTCATTCATCCTATCTCGATGTATACCACCATGCTCTATATTTCAACCCATGTTAGCTACATCGTCTCTGCTTCCATCCACGTATCCACTCTAGCTCATTCTTCTGTTCCCTATCTACACTCTTTATCTCCATTTTATGTTCTTGTGTCCAGTTACCTTAACTGCAACCTCTGTGCCCCTATGAATCCATCCCATCCTCACTCTTTGTAACTATATTCATTTACCATATTTGAATGTTTTGTTGACTGACCCACCCACCCTACTTTGACTGTTGTTATCCCCAGGAAGCAACCTATCTGAATTTGCCTTGCTTCTACGACCCTACACTTAAACCTTTTAATCCCATTCCATCTATCACTACCTTTTCTATTTGTACATATACATGCTATCTCTACCATATTTTCTGTCATCATCCACCTACCCTACTCCATTATTTGTATTCCTACCTAGTAAACCCCCAAATTCTTTCCTGCCATGCACACACTGTTTTATTTTGGGTTTATTGCTATGCACCCCATGCTATCTTTATTCTTTCTACTGTTATATGTTTATTGAAAGTTGATCTCCATGTCATTTTTTTAATTTAAGAATTCTAGGTATGTATGTAGTAATTATATGTGTTTCTTTACAGCATAGCTGCATTATGCCTACCAAGCGCATGAAGTACATGCCAGGAGGAAGTCTTGTTTTTAAGTCTACAGTTATTAGTTGTCTTTTCTCATATTATGTCCACATTGTTTTAATGGCAATACACCCATTCCTGTCAGTAATATTAGTTTTGAAAATGGCCAAATTCAGATAGGAGATATGCCAACTGAAGACATTAATGGGACCCAGCATATTTAAAGTGAAAGTGATACAACAAAAAATGTATCACTACTGTTAGTAGTTACTAAAAAACAAAAGGTATTTACAAGAAAAAAAGAAAAATGTCCTACAAGTTCTAAACAGAGGACTAAAGAGATATATAGAAAAATTGTCCACTCCCGAGTCTTTACAGATCTTTGGAGAAGTGTGAACTCAAAATATAGATATGTTGTGAATCGTTTTTAGGAAAATAATAAAGTAGAAGGAACAATTGGAAAAGCTTTACATATGAAAAGAAAATAGTTAAAATTTGTGTTCAACAAACTAATTAAGGTCACCATGCCATTCTAGAGAAAGATAAAAACGGTTCATGTACTTGCACATGACAACTTTTAGGAGGTGTTCGGCAGAGAGTAGAAACACACTTCTGACACAGAAACACATTTTAATGAAGAGGGTTACATTCATCAAAGGAATATTACCCTAGCTATTGATGAGAGATTACATAGCTATGAAGTCCGAAATTGTGTGATTTCTGAAAAAGAAGAAATCCTAGAGACAGTCAGTAGAGAAGTAGAATGTTTAGAATTATCTACAATACAACCTAGAAAAGAAAGTGAGGTATGGACATTCAATATTTTGTGCAATATTGATAAATATTTTGTAAAGTCTTAAAGAGATATTTGCAAGTTTTACACAAAAATGATAATATTCAAACACTGCTCAAGTTGCTTCAGAGAACAGATGACTGTGAAGTGCGTGAGAAAACAGGATTCATGGGTCATTCTCTAGCTTGTCTTGATAAAAGCAGATGTAAGAGGCAGTTTCATCTCCGGATGCTGGCTGCACATCATACTAACATGAGATGCCTTCTGGTTAAATTATATCAGTTCAAAACATCAAGTATGTCCCTTGCACTTTTAAATCCAACACTGATGGCTGGAACTGTCGAAAGTGTATTGTTGGGATGATCGTGCAGTGTGGATTTGTGAAAGTAAGACACAAAATGAAGACATAGAACACATGACAAGAGGAGAATTGTGTTCCATGGACCCAGTAAGTGTATGTGGTTCTTTTGTCACTGATTATTACCCATGTAACACTTTATATGTAATAAAGAGAATGGTCCACTGCGCACTGTGGAACATTTCTTTTGGCGGAAAGAGTACCAGGTACATGGGGCTCCATATATGCATATGCTCTTGTGGAATAAAAGTGCTGCTCAGTTTGGTAAAGAAAGTGATGGCTGTGTGATGGAGTTTATAGAAAAAATATGTTACTTGTTCTGTTCCTGCTCAGCATGTGAATGGTGATCTACGGAACAAGGCGGACAGATTTCAAAGGCACTCATGTGACAAGTACTATCAAAGCAAAGACAAGGACTACACTCAGTGCAGATTTGGCTTTCCAAAGCCTATGACACCAGTTGGTCGAGCAAATAGTCTAAAGTCATCTGTTGGACTCCAGGATACTGATACATCACTGAGGACTACGTATAATTTAAAAAGATATAAGGAATGTCAATTATGAACCGTCTTATCAGCGGACAAAAGTCTTAGTCAGAAACTTTGAAGCTTTTATCTGAAGATGCTCTGATATAGACATTGTGGAAGCTATGAAGCTGTAGATTGGCTAACTAGTTTGCCTCTGTATGGATGCAGCATTCATTTACTTTGGTCAAGTCTTGGCCCAGCTACTACTAGAAATCGGGTACAGAAGCCTTTGAGTGAAATTCAGCAGTTAGCTGAAAGGGAAACCCCGATAGTGCAGAGATTCTGAAAACTAAGTTGATGAATACATATTAGCAAAACAGATCTGTAGAGTTGGCTTTGTTTATATGAAGTAGCATAACGCTACTCATATAGAAATATTGAAGCAAACAATAATAGAGGACGGTTTACAGTAAATGGATGTACTGGTAGTCTAGTGAGATATGAAAAGCCAAGTCTCATCAACCACATGAAATTGTCTTGCCAAACTGCAGAGAGAAATGAATTATTTTAGTGTTGCCTTTTACAGTTGTTCTTCCTTTGGTTTGCAGAGTTAATTAGCTATCCAAAATTTGTGCAGTACTTAAAGGTACTGGAAAAGAAACTATGGGCCTCATTACACGGTAGGCGGTGAGCCATGGCGCTATTAGCACCATGGCTCATGCCGGTAAAATACCGGCACCGCCTTGGCGGAAAGGGGATTTACCCCCCCATTCCAAGGTTGGAGGGGCGGTAAATCCCCCTTCCGCCATTGCCCTTCCCCATTCCCATTTCTGCCCCATAGGGCTCTATGGGAATGGGGAAGGCGCTAATTACGGCACCGCAATTTTGCGGTGCCGTAATTAGCTCGGAGGTCCCTTAGCGGGTTGGTTTTTAACGCCTGCAAAAAGCAGGCGTTAAAGCACCAACCCGCTAAGGGACCTCGTAATAAGGCGGTAGGGATTTACCGGTACCGGTATTTTACCGGTACCGGTAAATCCCTACCGCCATCCGTGTAATGAGGCCCTATATCAAGAAAAATATTTGGCAGCTGAATTTGCAAAAGAGACTCCTGAGGGCGGTCACGATTCTGCAGTAGGAAGTCAGCATTTCTTAGGCCAGCCAATTATACAAACTGATGTTGAGCTAGCCATGGAAGATGTAGAAGGTGCAATGCAACAAACTAAAGTTACAAATGAAAATTATGATACATTAGTAAGTAAACTCAATATAGAGCCAAAAGTAGTTTATTGTAAAATCAAAGATCCGTTCTTATTTGGTTTACAGCATGACACGCATGGATATTCTTGGGTCCAACAAAAATCTATATTGATGTATGTTATTGGACACGCAGCAACAGGGACATGTTGTTTAATTCGTGCATTAAGAGCAATTATACAAAATGCAACTAATTGCCCTCTGTCATGTAGTTTAACTTCTCCAACAGGTTAAGCACCAGTCACCCTAGGAGGTACTACTTTACATCGATTGTTGATGCTACCAGTGGATCATGACAATAAAGTAGAGTATGAACATGTGTATCAACTGCAGCATAAGATGTAGGAAACGTTCTAAGAAAATTACATACCTTGATTGTGGTTGAAGTAAGCATGGTGCCTAACTTGATGCCTGTATTCATTCGCTTGCGAATGCAAGAGGTCTTGAAGACTGACTATGATGTTTATTTGAAGGTAAATATGTCCTTTTTTAACATTTGTTACAATTAACTCCTGTGAAAGGTCAACCAGTTTTCAAGATGCTGCAATCTAAGGATTGTCAAAAAACTATAGGTAGCATTGATAATTTTAATCTTTGTAATTGTTTTGAATTCCAGGAACTAACCATCAATATGAGGCAATCAGCAAAATTATGGCCCGATTCATGGAATAATCTTCATGTAAAAAGGGGTATTTGCACGCGAAAACATGCGCAAGCGCACCTTTACCGATTCATGGCATACATTGTGCGTGCTTTACCTGAGACGAGCGCGGAATCAGCATGGGCTCAACACGTCACAGTGGCACAGCAAACGCCTTGCGTGAGACGCCCAGCGAAGGTGTATACCGTCTATCGCAGTCACTTAAAAAGGGGGCGGCACACATGGAATGGGGAACAACAAGCGTAAATGTGGGTGTTACGTGGGAAGTACTACAGTAAAATACTCGCAATGCCCACACGCGCACTTACAACATGTATTCATGGAATCAGACAGGCCTCACTGGCACACAGGAAAAGACATGCTAATCGGGAACCACGTCCACCAAGCGAAAACTGGTGTAAGTGTCACTGCACACCAAAAATAATGCATAAAAGCACATGCGAAAAATAAACAAGATTATAAAGCTACGATGAATGTATCATTTCTTTCAGCAGTGATCATGGGAAAGTGTATGGCGGTCCCATGTGTTGCGGGCTGCTTGTGAGGTATGGTCACGGATGATGAGGGGTCCCATGTGGTGTGGGCAACCTGCGGGGTATGGTCACAGGTGATGGGGGTCCCATGAGGTGTGGGCTGCCTGCGAGGTATGGTCACGGGTGATGGGGAGTCCCATGTGGTGTGGGATGCCTGCTGGGTACGGTCACAGGTGATGGGGCCCCATGTGGTGTGGGCTGCCTGCGTGGTATGGCCCACTGCTGGGGTCTTGCTATCCTGTGAGGAGGCATCTGCTTCCAGGGGCATTGGGCATGTATCGCGGGGTACGCGCAGGCCTTTCCATGCGACGGGGCTGTTGCGAGTAGGATATGCGATTTTTCTGGGGTGTGGATGGGGTACAAACGGGCCTTTCCACGTGATTTGGCTGTTGCAAGCAGGGTATGCAATTTCGCTGGGGTGCGGACAGGGTACGTGCAGGCCTTTCCACATGATTTGGCTGTTGCGAGCGGGGGACACGATTTCACTGGGGTGCGGCGGGGTACACGTGGGCCTGTCCACGTGATTTGGCTGTTGCAAGCGGGGTACGCAATGTCGCTGGGGTGCGGACGGGGTACGTGCTGGCCTCTACTTATGATTTGGCTGTTTCAAGCCGGGTACATGATTTCGCTGGGGTGTGGAAGGTGAATGCGGGGGCCTTACCACATGATTTAGCTGTTGTGAGCGGGGTACGCAATGATTTTTCACGCAATTACGTTGGGGGGGCTGTGTGCTGTCCCACGCATGGCGCTGGGCTTTTCGCTGTAGTAGCCATTTCAATGGCTTTTTCCTGCGCACAGGGGCATGTTGGGGCATTACTGGCGCTTGTTTATGTGCATTGCGCCACGGCTACTGATGGCTTGGAAAACCCATGAATACGCGTGCCCACAATGGCTGATTTGCACCACGGCTGGAGCACGCTCCTTCTCTTGGTGCGCAGCTCTTGCGCTACTTCTACACTTGATTCTCTGAATTGGGCCCTGGGAGTATGCAGAAATGCTTAATAAGATTTGTATTTGTATCCTTGAGGAGAATATGAAAGCAGTCTTAAAAGGGAGACTGATTTCTAACATGTTTCATGCTAGTTGCACTGCGCCTGATGACATGTTGACTCTTCAAGAAAAGAAAACATAATTTCTTCTTGTTATGTTGATGTGTACACTTGGAGAGTGTAACAAGTTCAACTGTACAATGTTGCTCTCTGAGAAGATAAACGTTGTAGAGATAAAATGTCCCGGGAGGATAGCTCAGCGGCAACGTGCGTGCCTTGGAAGCAAGATGACACGAAGCAACACAGGTTTGATCCCTGGGTCTGCGCTTAGAAACCTCTGGGTGTTTAAGTGCGTTATAAATACACAACTAAGACAAAAAGAAAAACAATTATGCTAATCGTTAATATAAAATTATGATAACTAAAAAACAAACAATTCCTGTAACAGCGCCTCGATGCCAATGGGATGTGTGAGCGCTTTAAAAATGTAACTAAATAAATAAAATCGCACAATGTTTTAGATGGCCATCGTATGCGATTAGAGTTGGATAAAATAGCGTAGGATTGATTAATTCAATTGACAAGTTCAATTTCTAAAACAGCAGGACCAGAACCGTTTTAAAACTGTGCATCAATGCACGTGTAATGTTAAAGAGGAACTTGAATGTTGAAATGAGTCTAGTCAATGGAGCAATGGGAAGAGTGGTAGCAGTTCACACTTTTCCTCATAGTACAAATATTGAACATATTCAAGTAAAGTTTGATCATGTAGAGAAAGCTCATTTGATTTCTCGGATGTCTGCATGCTTTTTGATGATATGTGCTCTGCATATACAATTACTATTCATAAATCACAAGGGTTGACTTTACAAGTAGCACTTATTGACATTGGCCATACAGTGTTCGAAGATGGAATGTCATATGTTGCTTTGTCATGTGTAAAATATTTTGAAGGTTTATTTTGAATAAGCTTTGATTAAACAAAAGTGACAGCTGAGATTTCTTGCATTGAAGAATATAATAGACTAGCAAAAAGTAACTGTTCTCTGAACGGGTTCTGTGGACATACATGAAATTACTCTCATCAATTGATGACAATCGATGGTTCAGTAGGTCATTGTCCTGATTTACTTATAGCTTGCTGTGCTATGTACTCTGAAGTACACTGCACTGAGAATGGACATGGGTGGCTGGCTGACATACCCCAGAGCAGACGTTGGGGGGAGGCAAGAGTTAGTTTGATGCTGCATACTCGGATCTACTGTGCTCTCTCCCCACCTGTTGCCTCACCCTTTTCGCGTGTTGCAGTTTGTTGCAGTGCAAACATCTCAGGAACCGTGCATTCTAGGGTTGGGCCCGGTCCTTCTACAACCACATTGATATTTCATCGATTTCAGGCAACGTCCTCATGTGTGAAGGTGCTTAAATCCAGTGAAATGGGTGAGGTATTCAAATGTTATGTAGCCTGCAATGTCCGGAGTGTCCTAACAGGTAACTATGCATGGTTTGGTACAGATTGGTGAAAAGGTGTGGAATTGTATAAGGGGCAATGCCACCAAGCCACACATTTAGATTTTTTTTTTTTATCCAGGGAAAGGAGTGGGGGTTCCAAATATCATTAGTCAGTAATGTCTGGCATGTCCTAATGGGTAACTTTGTAAAATGTGGCACAGATTGGTGAAACAATGTGGTATTGTATAAGGAACAATGCTTCACCAAGCCATAAATCCACAAATAAATTTACAGTTTTGCTGAAATCCGGGCAAAGGGATGCAGTGTCTGAATGCCATGTCACCAGTAATGTTTGGGGGGTTCTGACAGGTAACTATGCAAAATGTGGTGCAGATTGGTGAAACGGTGTGGAATTGAATAAAGAACAATGCTTCACCAAGCCACAAACCCAGCCACAAACCCACACATGTTCACTTTTACAAATATAGATTGCATGTACTGTATGCTCCTTACCTTGACCTTATACCTCTACCTGCAAAGCATGTAGCTAGGAACAATACGAAGAGGAAAAGCTACATTGAAATAAAGTGGTTCCTTTTAAGAATAGAAAACAAGATAATGTACTGTTATTGGAGAGTCACACAAATATGAAATACTCCCAGTGTAGATTTATTAATTAAACAGGAGTTAAATACTATTCAAATGCAGCTTTGTGCATGTTAATTAAAATGACACCACTGACGCAAGAAATAGCTTCAACAGTAGACAAGCAGCTATGTGTGGAACTTTCAATTCTTAAAATATCTGTAGATGAAAGATCACCCAATACAAATTCGGCAATGTCAATCCGACGTGTATTAGTTGTTTCAAGTGGAAGTGTAAATTTTTCCCAAAATACACAGGAAGATAATGAATAATTTCTAATGACTACATTCAGTGTGCTACTGCAGGAAACCATTAGTGTAAATAGATATGAAGACATTTCTATCGAGTGGAAGCATAAGTATCCACAATATTGTGGGATGTTTTTACCCATGCATCCAAGCCCTACCATAAAACTGTGCAGTACTGGCATGGAAAACATCATGATGGCCAGAACTCCCCAGAGAGTGCACAGGGAAAACATGAAGAATAGGCTGCCACCCATTTTTGCCTATGTTGTGAGCACAGGAGGGCACTGCCTAAAACCACCATTGGGCTACACATACAGTAGCCTGAAAACATTGGGAATGGCAATGCTGATTGCCAAAAAGCATCTCAGAACTGTGGGGAATTCATTTTCTTAATCCCAAAAATGGTTGCATTACCAGTACTCACCACTATCAGAAAGCCGGCGTTTTAAAACCACCAGACCTTTGTGTAAAACTGAACAAATGAAACAAAACCAGACCAAGGAAAGACTTGCCAAGAGGTGGATACAATGTAAAACTATATTCTGAAATGACTTGAAGGAAGTAATTATTTAATGTGTAGGTAAAAATTGTCAGTTTGATTTGAATGTAGAAAACTGGGAACAAAAGTGACATTTAGCTGAAACCTGGCTTAATGAAACTGAATTCTGCCTGACAACTACCCCCGACAGGAGTTGAAACTGGATCAACAGCCACTCTTCCCAGGCCTTTCTGCATCCTGCTGCCCCTTGCCAAAAGGAGTTGACACCTCTCTGATTAGATTAGGGGTGGAGCACCTGGGAACTGGAAGGGACCGAACAATGCAACTTCCTTGACTCAGGCAAATGTTATATTGGGGGCGTCGTAAAATAGCTTCCTCTTGGGAGAAACTGGGGGGCAGTTGTGCCTCTGTGAACAAGCTGGCTTGGGGGAAGTGGATAAACCAGTTATTCCACCATGTGATGTGGGAAGCCACACCCCTTTTTGACCAGGGCATAATTTAAAAAAAGATGGATAATTCATAGTACGGACTTGTCAGAATTATATAAGTAATACCATTATTCTTGTGATTTTTCGGTGCACATTTTAAGAGGCGTTAGGACCCTGTGGTGTATTCTGGGGGTTTGCTAGCGGAAAATAGGGTCTTACTCCAAATGTCTGCATGTTAAAAATCTGACACTTCATCAATTAATGTCCATACTCCTTGCGCACATGTGTGTAATTTTGGGTAAATGTCCGATATTGCAAAACCAGTTAAAAAGCGCAAAATGTTGTCATTTTTGAATGCAAGCCCCCAGGAAGATCAGAGGCGGACAAGCATGGACCATAAGGAATATATAATGTGTACATGTAATTTCAACAAATTGTGTATCTTGGAGAGATGTATTTGAATCAAATATAGATTTGTGGGCAAACTGACCAGGGGAGGATCCTCTGACCCATAAACAGACCTCATCATGATGACAATCCATTTCCTTCCCCCAATCATGGGAGAGGGGAGAATTGGGCCAATGACAAGTAGAGAGGGTCAGGCCTAGCTAGGCCCAGGCACACACCCATTTTCAAAACACATAAAAAGAGACTGCTGGGACAGGTAGGGACATTCAATTCCATTTGCTGCGGAGCATGCTGACCGACGACTTCACATCCAGAGATCCAGACTCCAAATCCATCAATCTCCAGAACCTGTAGCAGAAATTAACTCCAGAATTTGTAGCAGAGAGGCCTGAATCCACCAGCTGAATCCTCTTCAGCAGGCCTCAAAACTAACCAAACTATTCAAAAGCTGGGCGAGCTGTTTGAATTTTTGCCGAGAATTTTTGCAAGAACCTGTAGCAGTACCCAGAAAGCAGTGTTACATCCAGAATCCAGAGAGGCTAGACCAGCAGAGCAGAGCTGACCCAGATCGCTGTGAGCAGAACCGGTGCCTGATTGACCCGCCGAGCAGACAGAACCGCAGCCGGACGTGTTGACCAGATCCGTGACGAGGCCTAGCTCAAATTTATGTTGTGAGTACCTAGCAGAACTGTGCACAACCAATCTCTTAGTTAAAATAATCTAATCCAAACTATTTTAACCTAAGTAGAACTGCCTCCTAGAAATCGTGTCATCTGTCATTTTTAAAGCTGCACAACTGTCACCTGTCAATTCTGCAGCTGCAAGCTGTCACCTGTCATTTTGAGTTTACTTTAAATCCGAAAAACTACCTTTATGTAATCGTCTGTATCTCTGGAACCGTTTGGGCTAGGAAGGAAATTTAACTTTCATCTGAAAGCTTAGAATCTAGGCTGTCCAATCGTGAGACACGCACTCGCAAAATTTACCGCAATTTGCGATTTGGCCCGATTTTTTCATCTGTAGAAATCAGCAGCTTTTTGCTTCTCTTTGCTAAAATTTGTTTGCAATCTGCTAATTATTCATAGAGTATTGTGAAAGTGAGCCTGAACTAATATAAAGTAGCCATTCTACCCTGAACCTCTAGAGGGAATTAAAAGCAATTTTAGCACCTTTTCACTTCCTTGCAAACCACATTAAAGTAATTCGCCTGTGTTTAAAACTCATCTCTGTTTTCCCTAAGCTTGCTGGGAGAACTGGAACTGTGTATTGCATTATAAAGTGTGATTTGTTGGGATTCTTGAAGACTGTGTGCTCTCCTTCCATTTCTGGTATTGCGTAGGGGGGGAGTGAATTGTCAAAAGAAAAAGTGATCATATTACCTTTTGCTAAAATCATAACAAGTTATTTCTGTACTGCATTTTATTCCACCTTGCGTTTCCTTGAACCATATAAAGCATTCTTTCCCACCTTGTTCTTCTGTTCCTATTCATAGTTACCTCTTGCTGATTACTGCTCATATTCACAAGTGTAATATCCATTATCAATTTATTTATAGGAGTGTGATATATATATTGTTTACATTTTCAAATAAACCTTTTAATTTGCAAAACAAACCTACTTCTTGGCTCAGTGGGGTCAGGGGGATTCTAAGAGGGGGGTGTTATACAAGGGTTGTCATCCACAGTACTGAACTGGATATAAAAATACATCAATAAGGGTTGTCCTCAGCATCCCAGACTAGGCATTGACTTAGCTGTAGTGTTGATTGAATATCGCTTACAATATAACAAAGATCACACTACTCAGGATATTTCAGAATGGTTTTTATATGTTCCTATCCCTGATCAAAAATAATTTGCATTTTTCTAATCTCGTAACAAAAGCTTTTCGTGATATGCAATGCAGTGACGGTGGTTGTAAATTAAAGTCTACACTGCAAAATCTACTTTTTAATAAGTACCTCTTAATTATGTTTCAAAGTAGGCCTCATTACGAGTTTGCCGGTCTGGATACAACAGTACCAGTAAGCTTGCCGGTACCATTGTATCTGGACTGGCAAACTCTGAGTTGTGCTCGTGGTTGCATTTAATTTCACCAGGTCTGACCTGACGGAATGAAATACACCCATGAGCACAGCATGCCTGTAGCACAGGCACCGTTATGAACAGTGCCAGTGCTACAGGCATCCCCATTCCCATTGACCCCTGTGGGGCTCAAATGGGAATGGGGATCATCTGATTCCGGCACCCGCAAAAAGGCAATAACCGTGTCTAGCGTGGCCAGAATACCTTGGTAATTGCCAGTTTTTCGGGTGCCAGACTTTCTTGCAAGTTTGGATGTAGCTTTGCCGGATTTACCGACAGGGCTACCTCCTAACTTGTAATGAAGCCCATAGTTTAGATGGTTGGAAAATTAACACATCAATATTGAATTCTGTGAACTGTCAAGTTTCTATTAGTAAGAACATTTTCATAAGACGTGGAATTATTTTTCATAAGGAGCATACATTCACTGAGGACATTTCTGTTCTGTATTGTTTTCCGCCCAGGAGTCCATGTGGGACGCCTGACAGTGCAGCTCTTCCTGTTTTTGGTTTGGTGTACAGACCCATGAGATACCCTTATGGCACCCATGGGTGGGGGATACAACCCTGTGCCACTAGTGTATGTTTTGGGCACATGTGTGTTGCACGTAGAGCAGGGTATGGGCTGATGGCAGCTCCATGCTGAATTTGACAGGTGGTCTGAGTATCCTTCATTTGAGGTAACCAGGCCCTGCCATTGGAATCCGTTGATTCCTGATAGGAAATAAGTTGGCCCCTGTGGCCTCTTGCTTTCTATTGCCTGTTACCTTGTTTTCCCAAAGTCCTGGGAAGCCCTGACCTGTTCGGTGGAAGTTCCATATATGGTGTTGTTATGAAGTCCAGGGCAGACTGGCTGGTGCCTTCCCACTGACAGTATGTTGTGGGTACACCCTGTGGGTGGGACCTGGGTGAATGGAGTGTGTGACCAATATGCACGTCTTGTTGTGGATTTCTGGTTTCTGGTGTTTGACACAATGACTGAGACAGCCCTGCCCAAAATGGTATGAATGCAGTGTGTAGTGTTGAATGGCTGGGTACTTGTCCCAATACACATTCCTTGTTGTGGGTGTCTGAGAGGGAGAAGTATGGTTGAATGCACTGTATCCCTGATTGGCTGACTGACTGCTGAATGCCCTTCTGAGTGATTGGTTGCCTGAGTGTGACCCAGCAGAATGAATGAGAGATCCACTAGTATATCTGGGGGCCTCTCATTGCTAAAATTCGTTCAGTAGCTGGAGTTGAAACTAACATCCTTTTGCCGAAATCCGAAACCCAAAAGCCATTGAGACTGATCCAAGAGAGAGCCTGGTTAGGCGCCCTCTTCCCTTGCTCCGAGAGACCATTGAGCACTGCTAACCTTTGGCGAAGCACCCTGGAAGTCAGACCCTCGACAGGCTGCTGACCGGAGACAGGGGCCGCTGAGGAGAATGAAGATAAGCACCGGACATTCCGTCCACTGCCATCAACCAGGGTTCACTGGTTTGCATAACCATTGGAGGCCCGTCGAAGCCTTGTTGCCCAGAAGAGGGGGCCACTTGATGCTGCGCTGCCATGCCGCATGCCGACGACGACTGGAGCCGCACGCTCCTACGCCTAAGACTTTTGATACACGGATGCACTCGTCCACACCGCCGCCGACTTATCCCGCCAGAGAAGGCCAGGCCGTCGACGCACCGAGTAGGATCCGCTGGTGGGTTTCCCGCCACCCAAAGACCGTAGAGACGCCAGACAACTCGACACCCTTGCTGGGCCGCAGATCTTCACAAACTCTTTGCGGTCCTGAACTATCAAAATCGAGGTGCCCCTGTCATGGGTTTTGACCCATGTTGTATCAATAGACTGGGTAGATGTGGGGATGAGCTATCGCCGCCCACATTCACGCCAGAATAAGAGAACTGCGCAGTTGGCATGAGACCACTCCAAAGATACAACCTTCTTGTGGGGAATTCATTTTCTTAATCCCAAAAATGGTTGCATTACCAGTACTCACCACTATCAGAAAGCCGGTGTTTTAAAACCACCAGACTTTTGTGTAAAACTGAACAAATGAAACAAAACCAGACCAAGGAAAGACTTGCTAAGAGGTGGATACAATGTAAAACTATATTCTGAAATGACTTGAAGGAAGTAATTATTTAATGTATATGTAGAAATTGTCAGTTTGATTTGAATGTAGAAAACTGGGAACAAAAAGTGACATTTAGCTGAAACCTGGCTTAATGAAACTGGATTCTGCCTGACAACTACCCCCGACAGGAGTTGAAACTGGATCAACAGCTGTGTTCCCTGCCAGGCCTGGCTGCATCCTGAGGTCACATGGCCCTGTTGATTGAAAGGGGAGTGGCAGCTGGGGACTACAGGGAGTTGAACAAAGGCCTGTCCTGGACTCAGGCAAATGTTATATTGGGGGCGTTGTAAAAGTGGCTTCCTCTTAGGGGAAACTGAAAGGGGCAGTGCCTCTGCTAGCAGCTGAGCTTGGGGGAAGTGGATAAACCAGTTATTCCACCCTGTGATGTGGGAAGCCACACTCCTTTTTGACCAGGGCATAATTTTAAAAAGATAGATAACTCATAGTGCCGACTTGTCAGAATTATATAAGTAATATCATTATTTTTGTGATTTTTCTGTGAACATTTTGAGAGGCGTTAGGACCCTGGGGGGTTGCTAGCGGAAAATAGGGTCTCACTCCAAATGTCTGCATGTTAAAAATCTGACACTTCATCAATTAATGTCCATACTCCTTGCGCACATGTGTGTAATTTTGGGTAAATGTCCGATATTGCAAAACCAGTTAAAAAGCGCAAAATGTTGTCATTTATGAATGCAAGCCCCCAGGAAGATCAGAGGCGGACAAGCATGGACCATAAGGAATATATAATGTGCACATGTAATTTCAACAAATTGTATATCTGGGAAGGATGTATTTGAATCAAATATAGAGTTGTGGGCAAACTGACCAGGGGAGGATCCTCTGACCATAAAACCTACAGCATCACTCTGACTCACATTTCTTTCCCCCAATCATGGGAGAGGGGAGAATTGGGCCAATGACAAGTAGAGAGGGGCAGGCTTAGATAGGCCCCAGGCACACACCCATTTTCAAAACACATAAAAAGAGACTGCCGGGACAGTTAGAGACACATTCAATTCCATTTGCTGCGGAGCATGCTGACCGACGACTTCACATCCAGAGATCCAGACTTCAAATCCATCAATCTCCAGAACCTGTAGCAGTACCCAGAAAGCAGTGTTACATCCAGAATCCAGAGAGGCTAGACCAGCAGAGCAGAGCTGACCCAGATCACTGTGAAGTGCCGAGACCAGAACCGGAGTCCAGTCCAAAACCTGACCAGATCCGTGGCGAGGCCTATTTCAAATTTATATTGTGAGTACCTAGCAGAACTGTGCAGAACCAATCTCGTAGTTAAAATAATCTAATCCAAACTATTTTAACCTAAGTAGAACTGCCTCCTAGAAATCTTGTCATCTGTCATTTTTAAAGCTGCAAGCTGTCACCTGTCATTTTGAGTTTTACTTTAAATCCGAAAAACGACCTTTACAAAATCGTTCATATCTCTGGAACCGTTTGTCCTAGGAACTTGGTTTAACTTTCCTCTGAAAGCTTAGAATCTCAGCTTCCCAACGAACCTAGAACCGACTTGCTTTTGCCATAATCACGATTCACACACTCGCGGATTTTGCCGCGATTTGCGATTTGGCCTGATTTCTTTACCTGTAAAAAGATAGCAGCTTTTTGCTTTCCTCTGCTAAAAATTTGTTTGCCTCTTAATAACCATCCCTGAATCATTGCTAAAGTGAGCCTGAGCTCATCCCAAGTATCTCTCATTCACCCTGAACCTCCTAAAGGGAATTAAAAGCATTTTCAACATATTTCTCACTTCATCGCCACCACATTCAAAGCACTTGGGCCTGTGTTTTAAAACTCATACCTGTTTTCTCTAAGCTTGCTGGGGTGGGAATTGAATTCGTATTGTCTTTGATTGCATTCCTGAGAACTGTGTGCTCCTCTTTCCATCTCCTTCCATTCCTTACATTGCATAGGGGAGGGAGGTGAATTGCCAGAGAAAAAGTGATTATCTTATCTTTTGCTAAAATCATATCAAGTATTTCTGTACTGCATTTTATTCCTCATTGTTTTTCCCTTGAAATCATAAAAGTATTTTCGCTGCCTTATCCATCCTACACCAACTCCTCATTGATTATAAAGAAGTGTGCTAGTGTCAGATTACCCATTGTTGATTAACATTATATGTATAAGGGCGATATCGATTATTGATTATTATAAAAGCGTGGTATCTATATTTTGTTTTATTTCTCAAATAAACCTTTTAAACTTGCAAAACAGAACTACTTCTTGGCTCAGTGGGGTCAGGGAGATTCTAAGAGAGGGGTGTTATATAGGGGTAGTCATCCAGAACTCATGAACTGGACATAAAGATATATCAATAAGGGTTTCCATTCAGTATCACAGACTAGGCATTGACTTAGCTGTAGTGTTGAATTGAATCCTCTTACAAATTGGGGGCTCGTAGCTGGGGATTCAGGATTAGATCTATCACTTGTGCAGATTAATACAGTGTGCTAACTGACAAGATACATACATCCGGTCGGATCACCACGCTGTGTTAGGCTGTAAAGCACTCCTCAAAGGAACGCTCTAAGGAAACGGTCTGTTTTGCAAAAATAAAATACAAACTTCTGTAAGTCAGGAAGGAACTCAAATTCCAGAATGACGACACTGGTAGACATCAAAATAGCCAGAGAGCACTTCTTTCATAAGCTATTTGTGAGAGGTGAGTGGCCTCATCAGGACCAAACGGTCTGGTTGCAGGCAATCGCGCAACAGGTCACTGAAACAGGGTCAGATACATGGAGAGATCAGGGTCCCCTACATGTGGCCCTGAGCGAACTATATATGGCCCCTAAAGCCAAAGATGAACATAATAAGATTGCCAGGATAGCGGCATATTTTTATCTATATATATGGGAGCCATGCAGGACAAATGTGCTGAAGGCCAAGATCTGGCAAATAGGCAACAGATGGCGTTAGAGAAGGCCCAATCTGATCTGGACAGGAGCCAGGAGTCAGAAAAGGACAGCAGACAGTACATCACTAAAATAAAGGAGGATATGGATGTGCTGCAACAGGAAAAGGCTGACCAGGATACCAGATTTCTGGCCTTGCAGAAGGAGTACCAAGAAGGTTTGGACTCCCTACTGCAGAGCCAGAAAAAGCTGGAGCAACAGTTAGACTTCAATAGGGCATGTGCTGAGCAGGTAGTCACCCTGCAAAGCCACCTAGATAGGGAGAAGGCAGAGAGCAATAAACTGATTTTGAAAGACCTGGATACCCAGGCAGAGTTTGACCAGGAGCGCCAGAAAGCTGGTGCCTTCCAAAGGCAAAGGGACGACCTGGCGGCACAGATGCAGGCTCTTAGTAAGGAAAGGGATACCTTCTGCCAGGAAGTCTGCCAATTAAAAAGGAAAATGAAAGAAAATCACCTGGCCCTCCAGAGACTTGGTGACCTCCAAAAAGAACACCAGAACTTGTTAGAGCACACCAGGAGGGTGGAGGATGCTCTGGCAAGAAAGGAGCAGGCCAATAGGGACACAGCTCAGGAGGTAACCCTCCTGCAGCAGAGACTGGCCCAGTACTCCAGGACCAATCAGGAGGCACAGAGAGAAAATGAGGCTCTCTGTCAGCACAATGATAGTCTCCAGCAACAGGTAGCGATGCAGGAGAGACTGATAGAGTCTAGTAAGGCCTTAATGGAGGAACTGAAAGCGCAGGCTCTTGCATTGCAACATGGAGGAGGGGCTGATAGAGACGAGGTGCGCTGGGAAAGGGAAACGCCTGAGCATAACCTCAGGAGCCCTGGTACCAGAGGCCTTCATCTCTCCCAGTCCCTGGACTCTGCCACCCCCATGTCCCCTCGCGCACATGAGCCCAGGGCCACGGAGACGGCAGATTACTATCCAGCTAGAAGTATGGGGCTCATAGGCCAGTACCTCCCAGGAATGGATGGGCGGGCATCCGGGTATGGGCACCCAAGCACAGTGCAATTTAGTGGGGAACCCCAGGAGAGTAGGCCCATTAAGGGCATCCTGAAAACCTCTGCCCAGTTAGGTCAGTGGGGGGGGTACCCATCAAATCCTGGCAGCAAGGAGGGATCTGAAGACTCCTCTGAGCATTACAGGACACAGGAGACCAGGTCCCCACATTCTGCCAGCCATTCCCAGGCTCGCAGAATCCGGGAAAACCTGAAAGATCAGACGGGCACCCCTGGGAGCAGCGCTTCTGAGTCGGAGGATGAATGGACCAGGGTTACCCGAACCAAAAAGGCCAATAAGGCAAAAAGGGCCTTGCTTAAGGACCCATTGAAACAAATAAAGGCAATAAGGAGTGTCATCACGCCTTATCATAAGAACGCCAAGTATTCTGTTTGGGAACACTTGGAGCTCTATGAGCAAATGATGGAGACTTTCCATTTGAAGGACAGCCAAAGCTGTATTCAATATGTAAAGTGGACCTTCTCACCAGTATAGTCCAGTTTCTTTGCGGGGCTGGAGGATCAAAACCATTCAAGGTGGTCCTCATACAGGGCGGCCATCTTGAAACATTTTTCTGTGCACAGAAATCCTCAAGAGGCTCGCAAGGCAACCTACAATTTGCAATGTGGGGAGGATCAGGCCCCACAAGAGTTTGTGCAAGAATTAAAGCATGCTTTTGCGCAGAGCACCAGAAGGGTACGCACGGATGGCAGAGAATTTATCAATACGTTGTTCCATGCCTTACCCAAATACATAATGACCCAGCTTGTGAGAGATTTTCATGAGAAAAGATCTTTAGACTGGGTCATTGAACAGGCTACCCGGATCTATGAGGTGCAGAAGCCTATCGAAAATAAACATAACGTACCGAAAAACCCAAAAACCAACAGCACCCCTGCTGCTGCCAAGGTGGCAGAGGTAAAGGTTGCCGCCGTTTTAGATTTGGAGATGGGGGGGCCTAAAAACCTGCCTGCACCAAATAATTCACAGCCCAGAAGGCCCTCGGGCCAGTCACAGACAGGGAGTCAGGAGGTAGTCCCACAAATGGGGTCCCCCGCTCCCCTGACTATGTAAGTCCCAGCTATAAGAGAAACCGACCAATCCTGGGTTATGTGTGGACTCCTCCAGCCCAAGGGGGGGGGATCCAGCCAAGCACCTAACCCAGGGAACTTCCCTCCCAACTTCCCACAGGAGGGCAGAAATTCTCCAAATCCTGGGCAGAACTTTTTCCACAGGTATCTACCCAATTTCCCGCCCCAAAATCATCCATCCTTCTTTCCCCAATTCCCTGAGCCCAGACAACCTAATCCGGGAGAGGGGAGGCCAAGGGTGGAGGGGTACCAAAATCTTCCCAACCAGGGGTACTACCAGAGAAGGGATAGCTACCCTTCCCGGGATCAGCCCAGGGGAGAAAATAGAGCCCCGTATTAGCCTGAGCGGGTTTCCCAGTTAGAGCGCCAGGTCCAAAATATGGCACAGGATCTGGGTCACATACTGAGGGCTCAACAGAACCCTCAGATGAGCATGCCACCGCAGAATGCCCCAAACTCTGGACCTGGTACTCCAGAACAATGACGGGGGCAGCACCCTGATAACACACCGGTTCCCAGGGAGGAGGCACAAGGGGGAAGGGGGGTGTAAAGCCTTGGAGGAAGCTTCCTTCCCAACTTGTAAACAGCCCCTGGAAAACCAGGAACCGGAAACAAAATCTCCTACCCCTGAAAGTCTGCCACCCAAGGAGCAGAGAGGAGGTAGGAGAAACAAAGGACCCAAACAGCCCCACTTTGTGGAGGAGGTACAGGTCTTCCAATTTGAGGGAGAGGGATCCTCAGAAGATCCTGGGAAAAGGATCTTCTCCCTCAGAGATGGGGGAACTCCTCCCAAGGAAAAATGGGTCCCAAGGGATGCCAATTCAGACTGGGGAGATGTGGAGACTGAGCTACCGCCGCCCATCATCTCATCCCAGAACCGACAATACCGAAATCCCCTGGTTCAAACCCATCCTGGTGACTGCCTCCAAAAAGGGGGGGGCGGCCCAGAACCGGAACCAGGGGAACCCACAATGGCTCTGATCTCCAGTTGCCAACTTTTTCTTTCAGATTCCCAAGGCTCTCCACAGAATTCTGCCCAAATCTCTTCGCTAGCAATATCCAAAACCAGAAAGTTAGCCCACCAGTTGTCCAAAAATGTGCATTATCTGTGCCCCTTGAGGAGAAGGAGGGAAGATACTATGCCCCAGTACAAATACAGGGGCAGGGTACAATTTTGGCACTGGTGGACACTGGATCCCAAGCTACCCTTCTGTCCAAAAGGGCCTTTGAGGAACTAAATGCAGGAATGGGGGAGAATTACCAAATTCCTCTCACCTCTCTTCCTGGACAACTGCAGAACTTTGACGGGAAGGAAATTCCCGTTGAGGGGACTGCAGACTTGGACATTAAAATTGGGCGACACAAGGTGAAACACCCGGTCATAGTAGTGACTCCAGAGGGCACTCCTTGTTTACTAGGGAATGACCTCCTGAGAAGGTTGTCACCCCTAATAGATTGTGTAAACAAGGTCCTCTGGACCCAGACTAGCCAACCAATAAAATTAAAACAGAGTGTCAACCATGTTAGTTTAAACGGCACCTGCCACATGGTTGAACAAAAATCTGACCAAGTAGAATTTCACTTCCAGAACAACCAGAGTCCAGACGTGACAGTAACAGCAGTAGGACAACAGACTGGTGATGGGGGGTCCTCTCCATTTCTGAAAATCAACCTTCCTCCCAGTTTAAGGTGGTATTCCACACTGGAAGGAAACACTCTGAAGTTCTTTACTAATCCACAATCAGAAACTCCCACTCCTATAGTCCAGAAAGATGTGAAATCAGCTCAGAGCCTGGCTGATATTCAGCAAATTAGAGAGAAGTTGTTCATCCCTGTTCAGTTAATGATGGGAAGGACTCTGTTCTCGCTCGAGTATGTGTGAACAACGGTAAGAGCTTCATCAGCGAAGCTATTTTCCGCCAACTCCCAAAAGATCCAGCCATTCCCACATTCAAACTGCTAGACAAATGGGAAATGGACCTGGAAGCACCTAATTCCAAACATCTCCTGCCAAGCAGGTGTATGCTCAAAATCTCCATTGGCAACAAGAGCATAGTCCATAATTGTTGGGTCGTGCGAGACGTCACTGCCGCCTTTTACTTAGGCAGTGACATTCTCAATCGCTTTGCCATTAGTTTGGACCTAATAAACTTCAAAGCTTGGTCCCGATTAGCGGATAATCCCATGGGCTTTGATGATCCAGAAAAAGCATTTAGGTCAGCTCAATTGCTATATTATGCAGTTGAAATTCAGATCAAAGAGGAAGTCACCATATCAGAAAGGACCCGACAATTCTCCCTGGAAGTGAAAGTTAAACGAGGACAAAAATTGCAAAACCCTGATGCTTATATACATCTAAATGCTTCTCTCCAACAGCAAGGGTTGGGGGTAAACCCAACTCCATTAGTCAACATAGAACATGACACCATTGCAATAGAGGTGGATAACAGCGACTTAAAAAGTATTACTCTAGCCGCAGGCACCATTATTGGAATGGCGGTTGATGACCGACATTTCTCCATTGATCTGGGAAATGAACTGTTAGGACCAATCCCCTAGGACTGTTTTGACATTGACAGTGATGACAAAACAACACCAGACAGGATCTTCACCCGGCATGGGGGGAACTTCCTGGTGTACACTTCTTGCCCTTACGGTAAGGAAGATGTGACTTATGACTTCAGGAGGGATGAGGTTATTTTTCCAGGTCCATGAGGGCTGCCTTTCCCACCGGAAGCCTCCAGTCCAAATCAGCACTCTGACCAGGGACTTCTCCACCCAGCTGGAGGAGGCCGCTGAGATAGCCAAACCAGAAGTCTTTCCAGGCTTCAGGCAGATGGTGGAAGAGAGAGTCAACCTAGCTTATGCCTGTGTGACTCTGGAACAGAAGCAAAGGTTGAAACAAGTGTTCTTGGATTTCCAAGATCTCTTTGCGGTAGACTCATATGACTGTGGTCGCACCGACATCCACACCACAACAATTCCCACGGACCCTGGAATGACTCCAGTGTTTGTGAAGCAATATCGCTTGCCTCTCGCATCCATGGAGTGACTTACTAAAATAATTAAGAACCTAGAATCCCGGGGAATAATCCGTCCAGTCCACAGCACTTTCAATAATCCGGTGCTGGGAATAATGAAGCCAAACGGCCAGTGGAGACTCTGCGCCGACCTTAGGGAGCTCAACAAACGGGTCCATACTTCCCGATGGCCTCTGCCCTACATTGACCAAGGGCTGGCCCAGATTCAGGAGTCACAGGTATTCACAGCAGTAGACCTGACCAATGGATACTGGACCGTGCCTGTCAGTAGGGAGGACCAATACAAACTGGCTTTTACCTTTGGGGGCCAGCAGGACACATGGCCCCGGACTCCCTTTGGATACCTCAACTCCAGCAATGAATTCAACATTTTCCTACATAAGGCCATGCCCGACCTGGGTGCGAGGGGTAACCTGGCTTATGTAGATGATGTCCTCATCAAAAGTTCATCTGTGGAGGAACACATAGCAGAGATCCGTTATGTTCTGACACAGTTGAGGGCCGCCGGAGCAAAACTTTCCTTTCAGAAAGCACAGTGGTGTAGAACCCGTGTTAATTTCTTGGGGCATGAGATTACTCCTCGGGGTCTCTGTCCCCAAGAAAAGAAAGTAGAAGCACTCCAGAAACTGAAAGACCCCACAACTCTGCGGGAACTAAGGAGCCTCCTTGGACTGACTAATTACAGCAGAAAGTTCATTGAAGGCTACGCAGAGATCACTAGACCCCTGATTCATCTCTTGAAGGGGGGTTCAAGTGGGAATGGGGTCCAGAACAATCCGAGGCGGTAAGACAACTCAAAAGAAGCCTCTCACAAGTGCCTTGCCTAGCTTACCGTATCAGAAACAAGGAGTTCTTCCTGGAGACGGGGTTCTCTAATACATGCTTGACGGCAGTATTATACCAAAAGCATGACAAGGTCAATAAAGTAATCTCCTATGCGAGCAAAACTTTATCCTCTGTGGAGGAAAAATTCAACGATTGTGAGAAGGCACTCCTGGCAACGGTGTGGTCATTGAAGAATTACCGCCCGTTTATCCAGGGGAACACATCATAGTGGAGACTCCACACCAGCCTCTGCAATATCTCCAAAGTGACAGAATACGGGCTGGAAATGTGAGTAATTCCCGAATTACTTCCTGGATTCTGTCAATGCAAGGCTTTCCTGTGGAGGTCAGATATGGCCAAAACAAGAAGAGTCCCCTCACGCAAGGTCTGGCTGACTTGCATGATTGTGCCAGAGAAAACTGTCTCGAGGACGAAAGTCTAAAAAACAAGGACAACATGGAGGCATACCTTAATTCCCCACACAAAGTCTTTGAAGAAAACAAGTGTGAGGGAATGCCCACTGTCTATGTGGATGGATGCTCTTACCATGTTGACAACGACGGGGAGAAAGAACTGGTGGCTGGCGTAGGGAATGCATGGGTGAAGGAGTTCCCAGAACCCTCCGCTGGATACAAAATTGGTCCCCAAAGTAGTCAGGTGGCAGAATTGATGGATGTGCATCAGGCCATCCTCACTGCTGTCCAGCATCAACTCCACAAACTGGTCATAATCACAGATTTGGATTATGTACGGAACGGGTTCGTGGAGCACCTGGTCAACTGGAAAACCAGAGGCATGTTATGCGCTAATAACAAACCCCTGAAACATGGGAAGTTAATCCAAAACATTGATGATCTGGTCACCTCGAATGGGATGACCATCTACTGGAAAAAGATCAAGGGTCATTCCAAAGTAGAGGGACCACACAAAACTGGAAATGACTTAGCTGATCAGCTGGCCAAAACCGGGGCCATCCAAGGGGATCTAATAGAAATAGAGTTCCTGTTGGGGGAAATCCAGGTCACTGCGATCACTAGGTCCCAGACAAATGCTCACAATGATCTTTCAACTGCCCAATGGAGCAAGGAGACCCCTGATGCTGATTTGATTATAGCTCAGAAGGGGGATCCAATCATTGGTAAGTTTTACCAACACCTTGAGGACCCTGAGAACTTTCCCCTGACGGACACAGATTACATTGGGAAAGAGGACCTAAGAGTGTTGATGAAATGTCCAAAAATGTTCCGAATCCAAGACGGTTTGTTGGTAAGGAAATCCCAAGCTGGCCATGATCAGTGGGTGGTTCCTACCTCATTCCGAAGCCTGATGTTAAGTCACGCCCATGATGCGGCCACCGCCGGTCTAGGGGGTTTCACACAACATGGAAATCTTAAGAGAGGTTGCATACTGGCCACACATGGGGTAGGACCTCAACCAATACTTGAAGGGGTGTCCATACTTGTGTATGCACAATTTCAGCCATCATCCCTCACACACTGTGCACCTCTCCAAAAGAGGGGGATGACACTGCCATGGTCCGATTTGCAAATCGACTTTGTAGGCCCTGTGATTCGCTCGTTTAGAGGAAACAAGTACATGTTGACCGTTACATGCTTGTTTACCAAGTGGGTGGAATGTCTCCCAGCCCCAAACTGCAAGGCAGAAACAGCAGCTGCCCTGATGATTAACCGCATCTTTTCCCGTTTTGGTCTACCTCAAAGGATTGAGTCAGACAGGGGTAGCCATTTCACCAGTGAAGTAATGACAAAGATGTGGGAGATACTGGGAGTCAAAAGAAAGCTACACATTGCTTACAGGCCAGCTTCTTCTGGAGCAGTGGAGAGATATAACCGAACCATTGTGAGCATCTTAAAAAAGTTTGTGGCAGATTCTGGGCCAAGTTGAGATATCTGATTACCTCTGGTCCTAATGGCCATCAGATCTACCCCTTCATCTGCAACCAAAATGTCACCATTTGAGTTGATGACTGGACGCAAGATGGTGCTTCCCCAGCATTTGCTCTACAGAACCCAAGAGCAAATGTTGATAAATGCCTCCACAACTCATGAGTATGTGGAGAATTTAAGGAAACACCTTCAGCATGCTTTTGCCTATGCTCAGCGGAATCTAGAAAGATCATCCGAGAGCATGAAGACCCACTATGATTTCAAAACTACCCGAAAGGAATATAAGGTGGGTGATTGGGTCTATCTATACAAGTTCCAAAGGAATCAATCCAAACAGCGAAAATTCTTGCCTACATGGAAGGGACCGTTTGAAATTATAAACAAGATCTCCCCTGTTGCCTATAAGATCTGCATCCCCAAAGGCAGTCTGGCGGAGGAGGAAGACAAGTGGGTACATATAAATTAGCTAAAGTGTTGCCATCCCAAGCACACTCTGCAGCAACTGGAGGAGTCCTCTGCAATACCAGAGGGGACCGCTCCAGATTAATTCAGTTCCAACCCTAAAATATCCCACATATAGTCTCTAAAATATTATACTCTTGTAAGCCACTGTCTTTGAATGATAACTTGTATCTCAAAAGTAAAATATTAGGTATTTTAAAGCATAAAATGGATATGTCTGCCACACCATTAGTAGTGATGGAAACATGTCTACGAATAGGTATTGCCGCTTTTCCTTTGTCGTCCTAGGAGAAAGAAAACCTGGAGACTGACCAAGGAGGACGACCGGGGATCGGGAGCAGAGACCCGAGGGGCCCAGGGTACCGCCCAATCTTCCCATCAGGACCAGCAAGGAGAACTGATTGATCGACTGGAGGGAGGAAAAGATGCTGAACTGTGCCACCTACAGGATTGGAAGAAGATAATGGGGACATACCAGCGCAAGGGCTCAAAACCTCCTTTGCACCCAACTTCCCCTCGAACTGAATCAAAGCGCAGTCGGGCGGGGGGATTTGTCATGGGTTTTGACCCATGTTGTATCAGTAGACTAGGTAGATGTGGGGATGAGCTGTCGCCGCCCATTATTCTATCCCAGAAGAAACTAAATCAATAGACTGGGTGGATGTGGGGATGAGCTATCGCCGCCCACATTCACGGCAGAATAAGAGAACTGCGCAGTTGGCACGAGACCACTCCAAAGATACAACCTTCTTGTGGGGAATTCATTTTCTTAATCCCAAAAATGGTTGCATTACCAGTACTCACCACTATCAGAAAGCCGGCGTTTTAAAACCACCAGACTTTTGTGTAAAACTGAACAAATGAAACAAAACCAGACCAAGGAAAGACTTGCTAAGAGGTGGATACACTGTAAAACTATATTCTGAAATGACGTGAAGGAAGTAATTATTTAATGTATATGTAAAAATTGTCAGTTTGATTTGAATGTAGAAAACTGGGAACAAAAAGTGACATTTAGCTGAAACCTGGCTTAATGAAACTGGATTCTGCCTGACAACTACCCCCGACAGGAGTTGAAACTGGATCAACAGCTGTGTTTCCTGCCAGGCCTGGCTGCATCCTGAGGTCACATGGCCCTGTTGATTGAAAGGGGAGTGGCAGCTGGGAACTACAGGGAGTTGAACAAAGGCCTGTCCTGGACTCAGGCAAATGTTATATTGGGGGCGTCGTAAAAGTGGCTTTCTCTTAGGGGAAACTGGGAGGGGCAGTGCCTCTGCTAGCAACTGAGCTTGGGGGAAGTGGATAAACCAGTTATTCCACCCTGTGATGTGGGAAGCCACACTTCTTTTTGACCAGGGCATAATTTTTAAAAGATAGATAACTCATAGTGTGGACTTGTCAGAATTATATAAGTAATATCATTATTTTTGTGATTTTTCTGTGAACATTTTGAGAGGCGTTAGGACCCTGTGGTGTATTCTGGGGGGTTGCTAGCGGAAAATAGGGTCTCACTCCAAATGTCTGCATGTTAAAAATCTGACACTTCATCGATTAATGTCCATACTCCTTGCGCACATGTGTGTAATTTTGGGTAAATGTCCGATATTGCAAAACCAGTTGAAAAGCGCAAAATGTTGGCATCTTTTATTGCAAGCCCCCAGGAAGATCAGAGGCGGACAAGCATGGACCATAAGGAATATATAATGTGCACATGTAATTTCAACAAATTGTATATCTGGGAAGGATGTATTTGAATCAAATATAGATTTGTGGGCAAACTGATCAGGGGAGGATCCTCTGACCATAAAACCTACAGCATCACTCTGACTCACATTTCCTTCCCCCAATCATGGGAGAGGGGAGAATTGGGCCAATGACAAGTAGAGAGGGGCAGGCTTAGCTAGGCCGAGGCACACACCCATTTTCAAAACACATAAAAAGAGACTGCTGGGACAGTTAGAGACACATTCAATTCCATTTGCTGTGGAGCATGCAGACCGACGACTTCACATCCAGAGATCCAGACTTCAAATCCATCAATCTCCAGAACCTGTAGCAGTACCCAGAAAGCAGTGTTACATCCAGAATCCAGAGAGGCTAGACCAGCAGAGCAGAGCTGACCCAGATCACTGTGAAGTGCCGAGACCAGAACCGGAGTCCAGTCCAAAACCTGACCAGATCCGTGGCGAGGCCTATTTCAAATTTATATTGTGAGTACCTAGCAGAATCTCATAGTCAAAATAATCTAATCCAAACTATTTTAACCTAGGTAGAACTGCCTCTTAGAAATCTTGTCATCTGTCATTTTTAAAGCTGCAAGCTGTCACCTGTCATTTTGAGTTTTACTTTAAATCCGAAAAACGACCTTTACAAAATCGTTCACATCTCTGGAACCGTTTGTCCTAGGAACTTGGTTTAACTTTCCTCTGAAAGCTTAGAATCTCAGCTTCCCAACGAACCTAAAACCGACTTGCTTTTGCCATAATCACGATTCACACACTCGCGGATTTTGCCGCGATTTGCAATTTTGGCCTGATTTCTTTACCTGTAAAAAGATAGCAGCTTTTTGCTTTCCTCTGCTAAAAATTTGTTTGCCTCTTAATAACCATCCCTGAATCATTGCTAAAGTGAGCCTGAGCTCATCCCAAGTATCTCTCATTCACCCTGAACCTCCTAAAGGGAATTAAAAGCATTTTCAACATATTTCTCACTTCATCGCCACCACATTCAAAGCACTTGGGCCTGTGTTTTAAAACTCATACCTGTTTTCTCTAAGCTTGCTGGGGTGGGAATTGAATTCGTATTGTCTTTGATTGCATTCCTGAGAACTGTGCGCTCCTCTTTCCATCTCCTTCCATTCCTTACATTGCATATAGTTGCCAGAGAAAAAGTGATTATCTTATCTTTTGCTAAAATCATATCAAGTATTTATGTACTGCATTTTATTCCTCATTGCTTTTCCCTTGAAATCATAAAAGTATTTTCACTGCCTTATCCATCCTACACCAACTCCTCATTGATTATAAAGAAGTGTGCTAGTGTCAGATTACCCATTGATGATTAACATTATATTTGTAAGGGCGATATCGATTATTAATTATTATAAAAGCGTGGTATCTATATTTTGTTTTATTTCTCAAATAAACCTTTTAAAATTGCAAAACAGGGGCGGGGTCAGGGGGATTCTAAGAGAGGGGTGTTATATAGGGGTAGTCATCCAGAACTCATGAACTGGACATAAAGATATATCAATAAGGGTTTCCATTCAGTATCACAGACTAGGCATTGACTTAGCTGTAGTGTTGAATTGAATCCTCTTACACCCCGCACGTCTCTTCCTTGCAGGACGTCCTCAAATCATCGTCGACGAGCACCACTGGGATGGAAGGTGCCGCCTCGATGCCGAGTTCACTTTCTTCGAGGGATCTAGACGATACATGGCTCCTGCTTTAAAGGGTGCCGCTCAAGAAGGATCCATCAACGACTCGTTGTCGAACTCTTCTATTCCAGGTACATTGGGGTGGTAGAAACATTATAGAAGGAAATAAGACTTATAGAACAATATATGGACTGGGCTTGTGATATATCTTTACTTTACAGGTTCCCCAGGGGCGGATCTCCACACAGACTGTGTCTAGTGGTAGGGGCCAGTATTCTGCCAATTGCTCTAACCAACTGCTTTCCTCCTACATCTATTTTTGGTTACTTTTATTAAGTGATTTAGGTGATATTTAACCAGAGTACAGTTGATGCACTTTAATGAAATCTGATAATAATTTTGGTACCAATTAGAACTGTGTATATTTGCCATTATATGTTAACAAAGCACAAAGTGAGTTATTGTGATTGCGTATATAACCTTGAACCTTATTTATATAAAGACTGTGGGGGTCATTCCGTGTTTGGAGGTATCCATGGTCCGGGTCCGGGTAGTCAGAATGGGGATTTACCGGGACATCCCGACCTATGCGTACCCGGTAAATCCCCATTTCGAAAACCATTCCCCATTCCCATTTGAGCCCCCAAAGGCTCAGTGGGAATGGGGAAGGAGCTAATAACGGGCCCGCAAGATGCACACTATGGACACCATTCTCAAACCTGCTCTTGTCATCTCTTCTCAGCCTGACTATCTATTGCAACTATCACTAGACCCCTTAAAATGTTGTCTTTCAAAACTGTAATTGTACCATTTGTATGGTCAGGAAGGGTAGACTGGAGGCTAAAATGAGCAAAGAAACATATGTATCAGTGGATTTCTGATACAATGTAAACAGGGGTGAGATGGATGAAGTTGTACTGCATGGTGTATTGTGAGGGGTTGAGTCGGGAAGGGGTTCATAAGCATGGGAAAAATATAATTCACATTATGAAAATGGCATGGTAATTTTCTGGGGAATTACGAATCTGATATGATAATATTCTGAGTGCAATTCGTTTGCATTCATTTATTCTAAACTATGATACGATGAAACTGATGTTTCACTCTTGAAACTGGCAAGGCATATTTCTAGATACAATGTGAACATTTCATGGTAATGTGAAACAGGTATGGCAGAATTATTGTGTGGCAATTTTCGAATTAGCATAACAATGTGCTTAACTGGGGAGAAATGGGTTATGGAACTGTTGAAACCGGCATGCCAGATATTTGTGTGAATCTAAATTGTTAGAGGGCAAGGTGCAACCGCCTTGGCAGCATGCTTAACAGGAGCAAAGCAAAGTTGCATACTTATTGAAGATTGACAAGGCAACCACACTGAGCTGAGCTCAAGAATTGGTGAGCATCATAATATTGTTGGGACCGGATGTAAGCCAAGCAAGTAGAAAGTGTTAAAGCAACAAGAAAAAAAAATCATTCTTTACATGTCATAAAAGAGCTGTGACCTGAAAAAAAACCATCATTTTGTAAGTGACTGGCGTGTCTTGTAACATGCATTAGAGTTACAGCTGGAATTCTGGAAGCAAAGATAAAACTAGCAACACTAGAAATTGTCCATGTGTGGTCTGAGAATAAGCTGAAAGAAATCGAAGGAACTGTCCATCAGAGGTTATTCATCCAGTGGTGCACACAAATAACAAGGAGACCCCACTTGAGATGCTTTTACGTTCAGATTCGTCATTCCTAACAGCCTCCAAAATATCCAAGATCGTAAATATGGCACACTGACACACAAGGAACATTACTGGGAACATATGCTATCTATCACGATTACGAAAATTGCTGGTTCAGTGTACAGCATTATTAAGACCCCTAACCCCAAGCATGACCTTACAATTAATGCAAATGAACAATCAAAAGAAACATTCTAGAATTACATTTGAAGCAACCTCCTAGACTGTTTTGCATAAACAATGAACTGCTAAGAAAAGACGTGGTTTGTATATAACTGCAATCTCTGTACTAGCCCATGTATTTCCACATGTTATTATCCTTTCGTTGCTATTGTAATTTGAAGACACACTTGAGGTAATTTTAAAAGAAATGCAAATTGCATGCAGCGGGCCACCAGTTGATGGGTTCCCTGCAGGTTGTTTTGGGCGTTTGCAAGGCAGAATGGAAAAGTGAGGAGTAAATTCAGGCAGAATCCCCTTTACTTTTCATGTTTACTCTTTATCTTGTGAAAAAGTAAATGATACCCGCAAATTACGTTTTGCAGGAAGTGTTTACCAAAAGATTGCTATGGAATCTGTCTGCTCTATAGCAGGTGCTAAATGGAAGTGGGTTTCATAGGAATCCATTATCTTTACACCCACATAAAAATCTCATGCAGGCATAAAACGAAGTGCGTTAACTCTGCTTCATATCCTTTTCTCCGCATAGGAAGCACATTAAAATGAGCTGGAACAGCAAAAGTAGGCATAAAAAAGCACTACACCTTGCTTTTATGACACCAGTATTTTATGTCTTAGTGCAGCATGTGTGTGGGTAGGCTGGGAAGATAGGAACATTGAATACTTGCAGGGCTCCAGAGTGTACAGGGTGTTCTGAGAAGAGTAGGTTGGGTGCTGTGTGTGAAGTGGAGAGGTCCGAGGGGGTTTATGTCCACAGCTTGTATCTACATCAGTAAACAGCTGAAGAGCCTTACCAGTGCCGTGCCAGCCACTTTATAAACGAATCAGCTTTCCTAAAGCACCTATCAGAAAATGTGTGACATTTCACAGGTATATTTGTTAAAACCAATACATTATAACAACAAAAAAGATCCAAAGGCGGTTGAAGCACATTGGCATACAACAGCATTTTTAATTATACCTTATTAACTAACACAGGAACTATAAAACACATTATATACCTGGCACAGTGGTTAAAACAACAATAATTAAGTATGCATCATATCAAAATTTTATAACCTTCACAATTTCTATTTACCCATCTTAACTGTGCTCTTACCTGCCTAGGAAAAATGTTGTAGTAGTAACTGCGTCAATGTAATTAGATTATTTATCCAATTAATTAAGTGCAAACAGCATTTTTCCAACATAGTGTATCACGACACAAAATAATAAAAACTAAAAACGGACTATAGAGACCTTACAACCACACTCATCCAAGATGGCGACCGCCACTTGGATCACAATGACATGCAGCCTAGCTCGCGGAGGCTACTGTGGAACACGAGCAAATAGACCAAATTAAACCCAGGTAAGCCCTCATTCCCTAAAATACCATTAACTATACATTCTAAACAACACGGTTTCACCGCACGCTCGTAAAATATAGAACGGGTGTTTTTCTAAAATTAAACACATGGTCTCCCTTATGTATAAATATAAACTAAGCCTGTTGTAGAGTAAAGGGAGTAATTATCTAAACAATTAATTCTCTTATCTCTTTTAGTGCCTTACATTTACTAATCTGCACTGACCGCTACGACAGCAGCAAATTGAAGAGCAACCTTCAAGAAAATACATTAGTTAATACTACTGTTCAGTCGAGAGATTTCTCGTGTAAGATAAGCCTACTTATGGCGCCAACTCTGGGCAGTATTAGAGACACTGGCCCTAAGTTAACTCTATAAGTGAAATTAACAAACCCCTCTTTTTTGTGGTTTATTACAGGCACAATTTGGTGTCTGATGTTCTAATAGATAAATGACCCATCACTCGTAAAAAATGTCTACAAGTTTCCACTTAGAAGGCCCGCCTCCATAAGAATTTACAGCTTCAAATCAAGCGGTAAACTCTTATTTTTATCTCATGCACTGTATAGCTCGAGCCCTACCTCTATGCTAATATGCCAACTAAACTATGCAAATACAATTTGCAGGTTGTTTTGAAACTCAACCCCGAGTCCACTACAGAGCAAGAGGATAAAACCCTGCTATATTCAGGAACATACCTCCATAGCAACTACTCGTCTTGACAAGTCTAGGTAATTAACTAACAAAGTATTGTCTGATAAAATCATATTATCGTAGAAGTCCACATAGCATTTATAGCTTATTTTCTTCTTTTTGTCTCCTTTGTCCCATATCAACAGCTACAGAAGGAATATTCAAGTGTGTTATTTAACACTGCCAACAGGAATAATTACCACAAGATATATGTATTTATAACATGTCCTGCTATTGTTTATTGCTGTTTTTACAGTTTTTTACTGTTTCTGACTGTAACTATTTAGATACAGTTACACTACTCCTGAAGAAAGTTCAGAGAATAATCAGAGAACTGAAACATGTTGAGTCTTGCCTTACTAGTTTAACACCTACTAGTTTGATAAAATAACAACCCCTTAAGAGGGTCTTTAGATCAGGGCCAGGTAGCAAATGTTTCCTGCAGAGATCATTTAACATACTAATAGTAAAATAGATATTTGCTATCAGATTGCATTTAAATCTATGTTTCACAACTAAATTGTCTGTTTTTTAGACAGTGTTTAAATGTTTTATCATGTGAAGTGAATGGGATTTCCCCACCGCTTTAAAAAAAAAATCTTTTTGAACTTTGTTTTTTCAAAGTAATTGAATATTAAAAGATGATTTATTATGTACTCCCTACAGCATTGATTTCATATATACAGACTGTAGACTGTTTGATATGAGCTAACTACCTCCTACGTCTATAATACTGCCTCACCCGATATAAGGTAGAGCCACTACTTAAGTAGTAATATTAGGGTTCCCCCTTTTTTGTGCATTGGTAGTAGTAACTGCTTCAATAATGTAGTGTGCAGACTGCTCTACTTTGCATCAACTGCTTTTATCAGTGTAAGGCAGACCTCCAGACAACCAGACACCAGAAAAACAATCCTTTGAGGAAACAGGCTCAGTGCACCTGTTGCAAGTATAACAAGATTTATTTTCTATATAAAAAGGAAAAAGGTGACAGAGGGTGCCGTAGAGCCCAACTGCCACAGAGCTCTCAGGGTTAGTTCAAAGCAGACAGGTTGTTATAAAGCACATCAACGTCACTCGTGAAGCACACAATATTCAGTACTTATCCCCCACTCTCAATGTTTACCCCCTGTGTACATACCTCCAGTCCACTATGGCATCTGAACCAATTGGCTGCATGTGATCTACCCCAGCCCCCTGACACAAGGTCTTCTGCCTTGGGTTCTACTTGCATGATTGGTGGGCTTTTGGAGATGCTACCCTGCCCACAAGCCTAGTCACGTGATGTGCACCTGGTCATCAACATGTGCTCCGTGGATACTTTTGAGGTCAAATTGGCCTTCTGGGATAAAGAATGCTTCTTGAAATCCCAGAAACACATGCCACCCCAGTGCAAACCTGAATTTGTTGGCATCACCCCTTGAACCTCAAAGTAAAAATCACAGGCCCTCTTGCTGCATGCTTGGTAGCTGCCCCTCCCTGGAGCTTCACCTGGGCCTCCTCAGGACCGCACTAATCAGCCAAATTGTGAAGGATTTAGGTGTTCTATTTGTGGGCATCTGGCAGTTCAAATAGGATGACATTATTCTGGGGGTGCTAGTGCCCTATATCTGGGCTGAGTTTTTTGTCAGCTTGAGACCTCTGCCCTGGCTCCCATTGATTTGTCCTTCTGGATGATTGCAACCCTACCCGTCCTCTGCCATTCACATTCCTTTCTGGTTTTGCAGGCCTGCAACACAATACATTTGTATTTGATCTACCAGGCCTGAAGGCCTCCTTGTTCAGCTCCCTTGCTGGGGAAGGGGATGGGAAAGTGATTCAGGACTCATTGCCGTTTTGGGCTGCTACTTCCAACGCGGCCTGTGGGACACTAGGCCTCACTCTAATATTGCAGTGCTTCAGTATTTTCCAGAGCGGGGACTAGAGCTGGCTGTTACGTTATTCTTCATGATCTCATAATAATTATATACTATTAACACATACACATGCCCTGTACTTGGGCATACCTGAGGTTCTACAACTTTCTACACAAGTGCCCTGCACATTATCCCTACTTTGCCTGTTCCACTCCTCTACAGTTGCACATAGCCATTTCTGCAAGAAATGAATATATTTCCCTCAACCTAAATCACTTGGGGGACATGTGAGCTGGACTTTCATGCATCCCAACATTAGATGATTTTTCAGACCGGTACATGTACCATTTACTGCTGCAGAGGAATGCTTCTTTTTTTCAGTGGCAGACCATGCATCTGTAAATGAGTGAATTAATTAAGCCACATTTAACTGAATTCATAATTATTTGTATGAAACTCCCAAACTTTAAAACAGTTGGGTGGTTAAGACTTTGCTAAATGCAGGACAGATGCAAGTTGATTGAACATTTTTGTTAACAGTGGGTTGAAAACATCCAAGTTCAAGGGAAACAAAGTGTCAACTTCAGCCAATTGCTTTCTATTGGTGGGCCCATTATTTGTCTTATATTAAAAGCAACACAAACTTGTGGTTTTCACACGACCAAAGGAACTAATCTTTCGAAACATAAAACTCACTCCAGAGCTGTATTATGATTGCTTGGCCAAAGGGTGCTGGGCTGCCCATACCCTTGTCCATTATGGAGGTGCCATGACTTAAACTGTCAATGGAGAATGTGGTTTACCTTTGACAGTTTATGTTCCCATCATGCATGTCAAATGAATCATGCAAGACTGCGGGTGTTTTGGGTACCCAGTCATGAATGGCCTTTGGCTATGCAGGCTGGAGGAACTGCATGTCTGAATGTGGCTATGGGCTCTCCTGTGCCTTTGTACACATTCAAAGGAATCAGGGTGCTGACAATGTGACAGTCCAACTCCTTTGCACATGTGCACAAACAATTAAGGGATCTGTCCCTACTGTGTTCTGTTCTTGTGTGTGGGGGCCGAAGGGCCCTCTTCAAGGGAGATGGTGTATTGACAGCAGCAGCTCCCAGACGGGGATGAACGTAGGTGTAGAATTGTGTATGTTCTTATGTGTGTATACATGTGCGTGTGAATGAGCGTGTGTATAATGTATGGGTGGTTGGGTGTGGATGTGTGTGGTGTATGGGTGCATGTGTGAATGAGTGCGGGAATGCTGTGTGAATGAGCGGGTGATCTTTTTTGCTGGGCATCTATGTTAAAGCTGGGCATCTATGTTAAAGCTGGGCATCTATATTAAAGCAGGCACTTTTCACACATTTAACCGATAAAACAGACAAAAGGAAATAAAAAAAAGAGAAGAAAAAAAAACTTAATACAGAGTACCCTTTGGCACAACAGCTGAAAATCAACACCATTTTACAATATAACACGTCAAATTCAAATAATCCCAAAAAATGATCATCCTCCCTAAAATCTAATACATTAATCAATGGTTTCTGAATACACAGAAACAGGTAAGACAGCAAATGTACGTGCCTACAATATAGTCCTAGAAATACCAAATTGGAGACCAGATCCATTTCAAACAGAGGGAAACCCTTCTTCCAGGAGTCTGACCACCCCAATAATCACAGAAATGCAACCACCCTGGCCGTGATCAATGCCCATCCCTCAGACTCGTTTAAAGTTGATATTTCCCCCAGAAATCTACTCACGTGATGAATCCTCCTTTCTTTAACACCTTGACATTCCAGAACTACATGCTGCAATGTTTCAGCTACCTCAGTCACTTTGCAAAATCTGCAGTTTCGATCACTACTACTCCATTGGTCATCATTACAAGTTTGCCGGTCTGGAAACAATGGTGCCGGTACGCTTCCTGGCACTGTTGTTTCCGGACCGTCAAACGATGAGTCTGCGGGTGCCGTATTGCCCTCCAAGGTCAGACCTGGCAGGCGGAACGGCACCCACCCGCAGACTTTCATGGATGAACCAGCACCGTTATTAATGGTGCCAGTGCTTCCGTGTTCCCCATTCCCATAGAGTCCTATTGGACTCTATGGGTATGGGGATCAACATTGTACTGGCGCCTGACTTACCGGACCGCCGGGGCTGTAAAGCCCCGGTGTTTCCTGCAAGTCAGGACACAGTAAATCATTACAGGTCTGGCAGCAACCTGCCGGTTTTAACGGCACCGTTTCTGCCAGACCCGTAATGAGGGCTATTGTCTCCTTACCAACAGAATTTCCTTTCTTGGGTAAAGATTTAGTCTAAGGGCCTCATTACAAGTTGTGCGGAATGCGTTTAACGGCACTGGTAATGGGGTCAAAGCCGTTAAATGCATTCCGCACTATTACGAGGTCCCCTCGCGGGACCCGCTCTGGACGTCTGGTTTATCTCAATCGTAGACATGCTTTCTCACAATATCCCTGGCCTTGTTGGCACAGGGCATTTCCTCAAATTCTACTAGGAGTGCTGGGTATTCGATAAAAGGAAGTTAATCCTCATCTTTAGCTGCTTTGCTGTCTACCTGGAATTTCTTGGTTAGGCACAAAATATCTGCAGAGTTTAGTATGAGTCTATGATGACCTTGTGTTGCCTCGAGGTTGTTTGGTCCCCCAGCATTCTCTTTTTTTATATCCTGGTATGTCAAACCATTTTTAAAATGTTATGATCACTGTTGCCAGTATCTAGAACTTCTACCTGCAGAAAGAGGTTACCTGAGACACAGATGTGGTTGATCCTGGAGGAAGAAACACCTCTCTTCTAGGTTGCTTTGCACAGCATATGACCTCGAGCATGTCCATTCAAGATGTGCCAATCCTAAGAATCCTCCATATCCAGCCATAGGCATTCTCTTTCACTTACCCCCTTCTGGTTTTGTCTCCCATATGTACCCTGACCTTCATAAACTTCCCTAGAAGGCATGTTAAAATCCCCACATATAATAACAACAAGCTCCTGGGCCGAATCAATACAATTGTTCAAGGTATTTTGAAGATCATGTATCCAAATCTGATTGGTTCTGGCCTCTGGCTGCCAATAGATGTTACATAGTAACAAGGCAGGTCACCTAATGCTTAGTGTTTCCTGGAACCTAATTAGTAATAACTGAGTGAATAAGTTTGGGAATAAACATATTTGCCACTATCAAACCCAACCCTTACCGCACAGCAATCAATACACCAGAAACTAACCTTCCTTTTGGCCCTTTTTTTTGCTGGATTCAAAAAGACAGAATTACCATCCAAGCAAGTTTTTTTTATCAAAGCCAACGTTCCTGAAAACACAAAATATCAGATGTTTCAAGCACATGATCCCACTTACCGAACAAGTTTAAAAACCCATGCTTGTTCCAAGAACACAGGGACAAGCAGCTTTGAGCCTCAAGATCATGTAGTTAGCATTTCTCACTGTCTGTAGCTAATGCCTTGGCCAACCAATCCCAAGATTCCCCTCCCTGCCCCATGATCGGTTCCACCTTCCTACCCTTATCCCCTAGCCCTTAATAGTTACTTTGAAGGCTGGTCTCTCATACCAACCAAAGGTAACATTTGTGCGGTGAGAATCCGCCAGGTCACCCCTCTTTTCGTCATTAGGTGGAAGGGACCCAGCCAAATTCTGAGTAACCTCTGGCCTCCCCAATGCCTGTGACCTCCCATTAGAATCGTCGGAGGGCACCTCCTGTTCCAGTTGATCGTTCATTAGGTCAAAACCCAAGGGTAGAAGGAGTGCTGCATCAACCTGCCTTTTACCAGTTTTGAGGCCAAGCACAAACTTTACTCTATCGAGTCTTGTGTCACAGATACATTCTTCAGACTCGATATCCTTTGATTGCAATGCTTGCAGCCTTGGTAAATGCTGGAATAGCCTAAGCCCACTTTCCTGGTTCAACACCAGTCAATCTTTTATATCTAGTATCCACACAAGTTTAACGCATCTCCCATAATAGCCTGGGGTTACCAGGGCCCTTCTCCCAAAGTTGCCCCCCTATTGATCCATGCGGTCAACCCCCTCCAACTTCAGGGGCACCAACCCAGACCAGGATTTCAGTACTATGTTCCAACGCTGTTCGAGTGTCAACAATTCATTGTGGTTATTTGAATTCCTTATAATTT
This sequence comes from Ambystoma mexicanum, assembly GCF_040938575.1. Classification (NCBI taxonomy): domain Eukaryota; kingdom Metazoa; phylum Chordata; class Amphibia; order Caudata; family Ambystomatidae; genus Ambystoma; species Ambystoma mexicanum. The sequence goes on from NC_090937.1 coordinate 1,291,738,783, forward strand.
GACTCTGGATGACAACCTCACTTGACTATATTTCCTCTGTGCTATGTGTTGGCAGTCGGGTAACTTGCCCATCCTGGGTTGAACTCAGGTCAATATGTGGTGTCTCCATATCATCGGAGTAGATGATCAAGTTCATAATCTCGCTCATTCCGATCATGGAGCTCTCCTGCCCTTCACAGATTATTTAACGACCCATCTTGTATTGTCTAAGTGCAAGATCAATACACCATTTGACTTCTCTCTACTCGTATTTGTTTTATTTGCTTTTGAGTCCCCAGTGTTTTTAACTTGATTCAGGGATTGTGCTTGAGTGTGTATGGGAATAGAAAGTTGTCCTATGGATTTTTTTGAGCCACTGGTCTTCACTTCACTATGTAGGCAGAAAGGAATGTTTGTGCGGACATACAAGCCCTTTAATACTGTGTCATGACATTAGTGACTGGGCATCTTTGACAAAGGAAACATGATAGGTATTATTATGATTATTTTTATTAATGTATTAGTTTATAAAAAAAATATAGCTTTTACATTACTATTCATACAAATTTAAAAAATTTCATTTTTTAAGTGCAATTTAAAATCATTTGATAGACTGCTGGTATGAGTAATTCCTATTGCAATATTAAGTGTTCGAGATAGTTGTTGGTTGGTCAAAGTGTAATTTTCCAATCGTGTTGGTCGAGAGAGGCTTTTCCCATTATCGAATTCCAAAATTGTATGACTCTGAATGTCAGACTCTTATAGTTGCCGGCTAAAATTTTTGCCATTGTTCTTTTTGCCTATAGCTACAGTTTTCCAATGAGAGCATGGTCGTAAAAAGTTTTCTTTCTGTTTTCAAGGCTGGACAAGCCGTAAAAATATGGTAAGATGCTTCAGGCTTGTTTTTGCAGAAACGACATATGTACCATTCTTTCGGGATTCGTCTTGTGTTTGCTAATACTTCTCTTGTCATTAGCAGATGAAGCCTGAGCCTGAAGAAGGTGTCCCTCGTCTTTCGGCACGGGAAAAGATCTAAATATTTCGGTAATTGATTCAGCTTTCACCAGTCTAGCATGCATTTGAGCGATAGTTGGTATTCAGCTTTTTTCTCTATTGCATCTATCCAATCTTTTTGCTGGATTTTTCTTTTTGCCTCGCATAGTCTGCATGTCAGTATTTCTTCTGTAATGCTGTGTCAGCCATTAGTTGTTTGCATGCTTCCTTCCATGCATTGAGTATTGAATTATTGATGGTGTTTGCACGGTTCCGTAGTAAGCGAACTGCCGGAATATCCTCATTTACCACGGTTTTCCTCTATAGAGCGAGTGTTTTCCATGTTAAAATTGACTCTGAGGATTGCAGAGCTAACTGGAATCTGATGCGCTGCACTGGAAATGAAGGTGGTAGAGATAGCACTTTTCTCCAAAACCTACCCTCTATTTAAGTCCCATATTTGCCATGGTGTATTTAAGAGTGATTCGCTTCCATAAGTTACAATCGCAGTAACTTTCTATTGGCAAAACAGGATCAATGGTTTGCAAGAATATGTACCGTATTTCTTGTGAAGGACACTTCCTTGTCAAGCTAGGGAGTCTACTTTTGTCATCAAGTGGCCTTTCCATGTTCTTCCATCGATACTCTGATCAATCAATACTTCTAGGTATTTTGTGGATTTCACGATTTCCAATTTTGTCTGTTGTAAATACACCCATGGTTCTTTCTTTATTGTCACCATATGGGTAATAATAGGTATCATTACCTGGCCAGGATGGCATTTTGGTGCAGCCAGTATACCTAGTTCTTGCTGTGGAATGACATTTTTTACTAGCCATCTATGTTTATGTTAGCATGGGAGGAGGTATTATGTGGCTAGACTGGAATGTTGGTGCAGTTAGTTTAGCCATTTCCTACTGTGGCATGACACTTTTACTAGTCACCTATCTATGATAATACAAGCATGATAAGTGTCTAAGTGTCATTATGTAGGTAGAATGGAATTTTGGGTAGTCAGTCTATGACTGAGCAGCTATAATAAAGCAAACATGATAAGTGTTATTACAAGGCTATACTGACATTTTGGTTATGCCAGTCTAGCTATAATATCTTACTGTGGCATGGCAGATTGGCAGGTTTTACTGGACATCTTTGATATAAAAAAAAACATGGTAACTGTTATTACATTTCTAGACTGGCCTAAATTGGAGCAGCCCGTTTGGAGATGTTTCTTATGGTGGCATGGCATCTATAATGGGAAAGCTAACAGGATTATGTTCTTATGTGCAGTTACAGGCATAAATTGGCAGAGCTAGGTTGGACATGTTTTCTTATAGCATCATTACTGGCATAATGCACAATGAAAACATGAGCATGTTCTTAAATGGGAATACTGGCAAATATAGTTGCTGAAAGCATGGACATGTATGGCCACAGCCAGTGTGAACATGTTTTTTCTAATGAGATATATTGTGGAGAAAGGCATCATGAGAAATTGGTAATTGCTCTTGTGCACTGTTGGTGACTTGCATCTATGATATTTGTTCATGATTTACCCTACAAACCCAATTGCAACATATCTGGCTTTTTAGCCAATGTTCCACAGAAAATTTGGCATATAGTGGACCTTTTAAATCCATTATTCTAAAACATGTCTCATGGAGAAGCCCCCCAAACCTCATGACTCGAAGCACTGCAATATAACGTGACGTACTGTTTGTAATTTAAACAATGTTGATGCGCTGAATTCTAAACATTCCAGCCATCAGCTATTTTATTTTGCTTGGTGGGATGAATTTCTGCATCATGCATAATAGACATCTAACAGTATCTGTCACAACCCAATAGCGCTGTCAGAGACACACTCTTTCCTGGACCTCCAGAGGAGCACATTTACCATGAAATGTTGCATTTAACCACTTTAACATTTCTTATTTTATCAATTTCAGAAGGGGGGAAAGGAGTTCTTCTTATCCAGAATCGACCTGTGGCTTGCAGGTCACACACATATTTCTAAGGCAGGTTGTTAACATATTGTTATATTATTGAATTTAATATGTTTTCTTGTCTAGCTGAAATTTGCAAATACACAACACTCTATTTCCTCCTGTGAACTACGTGATACAGCATCATCTCCATCCCCACCTTTTCGTCATCACTTTCTTCAAACCCTTCTCGCCTTTCCTACTACCTTTCCACCATTGTAAGTTATCATATAAATATGTCTTTGCGATCAATGAACCCAGGGCTTCACTTGATGTGTTAAGGCTGTACAAGGTAATTCAGACAGATTCAGAATGGAAGACACAGTTAAGTTCACAGGGACCAGCAAACAAATCTGAATCTTAGTTGTGGATTCAAAAGAGCCTGTCTGACACGTTTTAAGGTTGTCCTGGGTCTACAGAATGCTGTCCAATCCAGCATTGATTCCTTGGAGTATCGCGCTGAAAAATGTATAATGTATCCACATTATTTTCAAAATAGTCTTAAGTGGATGGGGGGAGCTGGCTCAAATATGTAACTCAAACGCTTATGGACCAGCGAGAGTCTTACTTGCTTCACTCAACCAGTCGACTTTGGGCTGATATTGCATTCCTTTAGTTTTATAGTTTGCTGGCACCACTAGTTATTTAGCTATTAATTAGAGGAAAATATACACTATCTAACCAAGTATCTGGGCAAAGAAGAAAGTCAGAGCTCTGTTACCGAAACTTTGCAACTGTACGAATGCAGTTAGCACTAGGAAAAACATCGCCGCCATTGTGCAAAAAACATTCTTTCAATGCATTTCTTAGAAGAGGGAAATGGTTTTTCCTAGTCCTAGTTCTTTGCCCAGCTGATGAATGCATTGAACGCATATATTTATTGTACTCTGCAAAGCCTTTTCTAATGTTCTTTCCAAAGGAACTGAAGCAAAGTTTCTTTAAAATGGGGTCTTTGCACAAAAGCTGGCTATATTACTAGTAATTGTTCCTTAGACACGATAAAAAGCTGGCTTAACAGGCAAATGTAAATATGTGGTCAGAAAGGAGAAGCACAGCTAATAAAATATTACAAAGCTGTGCACACTCCATAGGCAAGAGTGAGTTCCATTTGGGAAATTACTTTAGGCATTTTGTCAAGCGTTAGGAAATCAAGCCTCACAATCTTGAACACGGGCATGTAAGGAAGACTCAGTTTGGTCCTCTCAACACTTTCCATTGTGCTGTTGCATATGTGAAGTGCAGAGACTATGTAAGGGCTTAACACTGTTAAACTGTGGACTGATTTGATATACGAGATATAGGGCCTCATTACGAGGTGGGCGCAAAGGGATACCGGGCAGCGTTAAGGACATCGCTGCCGGTAATCCCTTTGCGCCCTATTCCGAGGTCCCTTAGCGGGTATCTTCCTTAACGCCTGGTTTTATCAGGCGTTATGGACGGGGCCCATTAAGGGACTTCAGAGCTAATAACGGTACCCTATGGGGGCTCAAATGGGAATGGGGAATGGCTTTTCAATGGGGATTTACCGGTCCCGCCAAGGTCGGACTGGAACGGTAAATCCCCACTGAACGGGACCGGACACGGTCCCGTTATTGGTGGTAATCATGCCGCTAATAGCGCCATGACTACCACCAAACTTGGAATGAGGGCCATATTCATTATAATACATGGCTGTGTGCAATACCCAAATAAAACTCTTCAAGTAATGTTCTTATTCCAGACTAGTTGAGACATCTTTACTGACATGTAATAACAGAATGGGATCACAACCGCTCTGTTATCAATTATTCAAGTTTATTTGTGACTGCACGGTGCCTGCTGCTGAGCCAGCAAAGAGCAAAATTCCATCTTTCATTGCATCACTTAATTAGAGCATTACAAGCTTTTCAAATTCCATTCTTGCAAAAAAGCTTCATGTGATCCTTTACAGCTACTAGTGTGTATGGAACTATTTATGGTTTGGAATGATAGTGTTTATTTGTAAAGCGCCTATACACAAGTGTTTCAAAGCGCTGAAGGAAGGAGGGGACAAGAGTAAAAACAACAGTCATTCAGAGTCCTTGAATTTCTGAACGACACAAATCTGCTCTAGGCAGAGTAAGTGCATGGAACAAGGGCATATAATACAGTTAAGAGTGTAGATAACAGCAAATAGGTCTGACCAGGATTCTGCAGTTTTTCCAAGTGCATTGGAGGAGAGACAAGGAAAAACAGATAGACGATCTTCAGGCATGGTACATACAGATCGTGCAAGTGAGCACACAGGTGCAGTGGAGGGGGAGCTAAGGGCACAGGGGTAAGGTGGGGATATAGTGAGCCCAGTCAGTCACACGCTGGGGTAAGTGCTGAGACATACCACTCACATGGATCAATTGTCCAAGTGCATAGCTATGATGCAGGTGCATGGTCCGGAGGCAAGTGCGAGTGGACTGGCGGGGGTGCCTGGGACCTGTGGTACTCCGAGGTACAACATATGGCTAGTCGGCAGGCTGTGCGGAAAAAGTAAGGAGAAAGGGATAGAGTGGGGAGAAAGGTTAGCAGGATAGAGGAAGAGAGAAGGAAGAGGAGCAGAGGAATGTCTTAAGGAGTTTCAGGAACTTAAGTAAATCTGGCTCAAGACAGAGGGCGGTAGGTAGGATATTCCAGGGGAAGCCCCCTGCAGAGGATTAAAGATCTCCCTCCAAATCTCTACTTGGAGAACAGACTCACTCGCAGAAGGTTGGAGGTAGATGAGTGGAGGGCTTGGGAAGGACAGTATTTAGGTAGGCATCATTGCAGATAGGTAGGTCCCAGGCCCCAGAAATCCTAGTGGACAACGATGAGGATCCTAAACTTGATCCTTGCAGCCATGGGGATCCAGTGGAGGGGTTTCAGAGCCAGAGAAAAATGAGGTCCCTGGGCTTGAGGTCAAGGATGAGTCTTGCGGTTCTGTTCTGGATGAGTTGCACGGGGGCGGAAAGCACAGGCATTGAGGTTGAGAAAGAGGCTGTTGCAGTAGTCCAGCCTTAAGAGAACCAGGGCTCTGGAGACAGTCAGCCACTGGGGGAAGGTGAGAAAAGGAAGATGACCTCTGAGTAGGTGCAGCTGGCAGTTGAACTTTTTAGAGATGTTTGAAGTGTGAGTGGAGAAGGAGAGCGTGCAGTCAAATATGACCCTGAGGTTTTTAGCCACGCCGGTGGGTGCAGGCGCAGGGCCAAGTGTGGCCGGCTAGAGTGAGTGTGGGAAGCGGGAGCAGGAGTTTCAATGCAGACAATCTCAATTTTACTGGCATTGAGGCAGAGGTCATTTGCAGCACACCATGCCTAAATTGCTGACAGACAGTCATATATGAGCAAGGTAGAGGGGGTGGCTGAGGGTAGCCTGAATGAGAGTTGCATGTCGCAGCATAACACTGGAAGTTAGAGATGAACTTCCTGTGTAATTGTTCCATAGACACAAATGATAAAAAGCTGGCTTATCAGTCAAATGTAAATATCAGATCAGAAAGGAGAAGCACAGCTACTAAAATATTGCAAATCTGGGCATTCTTCAAAGCCAAGAGTGAGTTCCTTTGGGAAATTACTTTTGACATTTTGTCAAGCGTTAGCAAATCAAGCCTCGCAATCTTGCACAAGTGCCTGTAATGAAACCTCGGTTTGGTACTTTCAACACTTTCCATTGTGTTGATGCATATTTGAAGTGCAGAGACTATATAAGGGCTTAAAACTGTTAAACGGTGGACTGATTTGATATACGAGAAATATTCATTATGATACATGGCTGTTTGCAATACCCATAAACAAAGCCTTCGAATAATGTTCTTGCTCCAGTCTAGTTTACTGACATGTAATAACAAAATAGCATCACTACTGCTCTGTAATTAATTATTAAAGTTTATTTGTGACAGCACAGTGCCTGCTGCTGAGCCATCAAAGAGCAAAATTCCATCTTTCATTGCATCACTCAATTAAAGCATGACAAGCTTTTCAAATTCCATTCTTGTAAAAAAGCTTTCTGTGATCCTTTACAGCTACTAATGTTTATGGAACTATTTATGGTATTGTAATGTATTGTTTATTCGTAAGTGCCTATGCACACGTGTTTCAAAGCACTGAAGGTGGGACAGGGAACACTTACAGTTATTTAGAGGCCTTGAATTTCTGAATGATACAACTCTGTAATAGGCAGGGTAAGTGCATGGAACAGGGTAAGTGCAGGGTAAGTGCATTAGGATTATGCTTATAGCCCAAACTTGTATCTGTTAACAACCTGCTCTTCCTTGTCTACGATCATGATGAAATCTACAAAAACTCAAACAATACACCTTGTACTAGGCCTCCTTACTATAATGGCCTCTGCATCCCTTGCCTCATGCCCACCTAAGGATAGAAACATGAGACTGAGAGCCAGATTGTCCCGCCTCCATGTACCTTCATCAAACCACACCTTCAGAGGCTTCTCTCGTAAGGCTGCCCAACCTACTGGATTAGCCAATAAACATACACAACACCTTGACCATAACCTCTTGTCCACTGTCCTCCCGGCTACTGACCGGAAAAAATCCCAAAGAGCTACCCTTACTAAAACGAAACAACTTCCCTCTACTAACCCCACCAGAGCCCTATCACTATCTGGGTTACTCATTAATGCTATATCTATGGTAGCTCATGCTGCTGATATCTCCAACACCCTAACTAATGAAATTTGGACCTGCTGGTCATAACTGGGACCTGGCTCCACGAGGCTGCAGGCCCTGCCATCCTGCTAGCTGTACCAAATGGTTACCAACTACTAAGAGATGACAGACCAAACACAAGAGATGGTGGTCTAGCTAATATCCATAAATCTAACTTACCTATCAGGCTACCTACTACCCCTTTACTCCAGTCCTGTGAACTTCTCACAGCCAAACTTCAACTTTCATGTAACCACACCCTCACCATCTATGTGATCTATCGACCACCTGGACCATTAGGCTCCTTTGAGGATGACTTAATTAGCATCCTGACTAATAATACCAAGGACCATGCGCAAATTCTGCTATTGGGAGATTTTAATCTCGGCTTCAGCGATTGTAATGATAAACATGCCCTATCCGTAGCCTCACTACTGAACGATTATGGGCTGACACAAAAAGTATCTACCTCTACACATGCTAAAGGCAGGACCCAATATTGGGTTGCTGATTTGAATTGCAACATTAGCATTACTAATATAATACCTCAATCTTGGTCCGACCACCATTTAATTTCTTTTTCTGCCTCACTACCTTATCCGCCCTAAACTGATACTTATGGCACCGCCACTTTCTACTAGGAGTAAAAAAGACATTACTGCAGAAAATCTCTTACCACACCTTCTCCCTACTCTTGACAATCTAGTTAACAACACAGACACCACCCTACTTGTGGAAGTCTTCAATAGCACCATGACAAAGGCACTCGACACCATCGCCCGATCAAAACCTGTAAAGGTAGACAGCTCTCTCATCTGAATAACTGGTTCCCACCACAATTGAAAGAATTAAGAACTCAAAAAAGAAAGTTGCAATCAATTTGGTGCCATTCGCCTACCGAGGAGAACAAAATCAAGTTAACCAATCATTCTAAACTGTACAAAAAGGAAATCATTAGCACCAAAAAGAACACCTTTAATGATAGAATATCCAAGGCCTAATCAGACACTAAGGAATTATTCTCCATCCTTCGTGAAATGGAATCACCTATACCCCAGGTTGACAATACTCCTAAAGATAAGCCTTGGTGTACTAATATACAAAATGCCCTTTCGGGTAAAATTAGCTCTCTCCAAATCAAAATCGCCAATAAGAAAGCTTCCCTGCTCCTACTGGCTGAGCCACCACCTCAGCAGAAGCCAACTCTAAACCCACATAACAATACCCCCCATCCATTCAGCTTTAAAGAAATATCCATAGTCGAGACAGAAAAAAATATACTTTCACTGAAACCCTCTAATTGCAAAGGAGACAACTGTCCAGGCCAAATCATAAAGGATGCATCCAGAGATCTAGTCCCCTTTATCAATGCATCCTTTAAGTCGAACCTTGTGCCCAATAATCTCAAAGAATCTTCTGTGCTTCCTTTGCTCAAAAAACAAACTTTAGACTCTTCCATACCAACTAACTATGGATCCATCACCACAGTCCCATTCTTACTTAAAATTATCGACAAGTAGCCTATCTACAAATTTAGGGCTACTTAGAAGCTAATAACCTATTAGGCTCAGGTCAATCCGGCTTCCGCCCCCTTCATGGCACTGAAACAGCTTTGATTCACCTCAATACTCAAACTGACGAGTTGAAGGACAATGGTAAATCAGCTATGCTAATCCTCCTTGACCTATTGGTGGCTTTACACAGGGTAGATCATGCAGTTTTATGTAACCATCTTAGTTCAGCTGTCCATTTTTCAAGTGATGCCATAACATGGGTGCAATCCTTCCTTGTGAACTGTACAATGAGAGTCTTCTCCCCTCTAGCAGCCGCTGACCCTATACAAGTCACCTGTGGTGCTCCCCAAGGATCATGCATATCTCCTACCATGTACAACATCTTTATTAAGCCCCTGTTCGACAAGTTGGACAGTCTCGGAGTCACCTACAACAACTACGCAGATGACACTCAGATCCTCATCCGCCTTTCTGGCAACTTCTTGGAAGACTCGGCCTTAGTAAACAGGATATATCTCCTCATTCAGGCATGGATGGCATCCCACGGGCTCTGCCTGAATGATGACAAAACAGAGCTACTGATCTTAGGCTCAGAGACGGCTATTACAAAACTCGACCCTAGCTATGCCTCATTCAACATCGATAATAATGTCATCAAAGTGATGCCTGCAGTCAAAACCCTTGGTGTCTATCTTGACTCGGCACTCATCTTTAAGAAGCAAATTAACACTCTAGCATCCTACACAGCATATACTTGCAAATTGATCCGAGCTTGCAGACCATTCCTATCTGAGACCAGCTGTATCACACTAGCCAATGCACTTATTCTATCCAGACTGGATTATTGCAATGCTTTATATGCAGGATCCAACAAGTACATCCTCGATAAATTGCAAAGGCTCCAAAATAATGCCCTTAGAGCAGTTTTAAATATCCAGAACAGAGATCACATCTCTTCATTCAGAAGAAACATCCATTGGCTTAAAATCAAAGATAGGATTGCCCTTAAAACCCTCTCTCTTACTTCCAAATGTCTCAACATAGCGCCTCCCTACCTGTTAGAACGAGTTAACAAGAGAACCTCTGAACGACCTATGAGAATGTCCAATGCCTACACTCTAGTGGTTCCCAGATAAAAAAGGAGCCCAGCCGGCGGCTCTAGCTTTCCGGTCATAGCTGCCCAATCTTGGAATGGACTCCCCTTAGATCTCAGAGCTGACCAACCCTACTCCAGATTCAGAAAGGAAAGTCCTCACCTGGCTACAAACTAATGACACTTAACCTGACCGCTTCTCCTCCCCTTTCACCCTTCGCCTTGCCTACTTTAATGCCCTTTTATGATTACTACGTCTTGCCACTGCCAAATGTATATTCTGGTATCCATTGCTTGTATCTCGGAAATTTCATTTGGTACCACCTTGGTCACTGCCAACTTATGTTTGCATCTACGCCACCTCTATTTCAACTGTTTATTACTCACTGTATGTAACTACCTACTCCTGTAACCAAGCTTCTTAAGTATCCTTGCATTATTCTGTAACTAAGTTTCTCAAGTATTCTTGTAATGCTCGTGCCCAGCTACCTGAGGGTTTTGATTCTGCGCTATATTAAATAAACAAACAAACAAACAAACAAACAAACAAACAAACAAGTGCATATAGTACAGTTAACAATGTAGATGACAGCAAGTAATTCTGACAATGATTCTGCAGTTTTTCCAAATGCATTGAGTTGTGACCATGCAAGGAGGAAAGACTTGGAAAAACAGATAAATGAACTTCAGGCATGGTACATACAGATCATGCAAGTGTGCAGACAGGTGCAGGGTAGCAGAGGGGGTGCTAAGTGCATGGGGGTAAGGAGAGGACTGAGTGACCCCTATCAGCCAGACGCTGGGGTAAGTGCTGAGAAATGCCGCTCTCAGGTGTCAATTGACCAAGTGCAGTAACTATGAGACAGATGCAAGGCCCGGAGGCAAGTGCGAGAGGAATGGCGGGGTTGCCTGGTACCTGCAGGACTCTGAGTTACACCAGGCAGCCAGTCGGCAGGCTGTGCGGAAGAAGGAGGGAGTGAGGGATAGAGTGGAGAGAAAGGTTAGCAGGATAGAGGGAGAGAGAAGGAAAAGGAGAAGAGGAATGTTTTAAGGAGTTTCTGGAACTTAAGGAAATCTGGCTGAAGACCGAGGGCGGCAGGTAGGATATTCCAGAGGGAGGCCCTTACAGAGGATTAAAGATCTCCCTCCAAATCTCTGCTTGGAGAACCGGCTCACTCGTAGAAGGTTGGAGATAGTTGAGGGGAGGGCTTGGAAAGGACAGTATTTAGGTAGGCATCGTTACAGATAGGTAGATCCCAGGCCCCAGAAATCCTAGTGGACAATGATGAGGGTCTTAAACTTGATCCTTGCAGCCACAGGGATCCAGTGGAGGGGTTTCAGAGCCAGAGAAAAATGTGGTCCCTGGGCTTGAGGTCAAGGATGAGTCTTGCGGTTCTGTTCTGGATAAGTTGCAGGGGGCGTAAAGCAGAGGTATTGAGGTTGAGAAAGAGGCTGTTGCAGTAGTCCAGCCTTAAGAGAACCAGGGCTCTGGAGGCAGTCAGCCACTGGGGGAAGGTGAGAAAAGGAGGAGTACCTCTGAGTAGGTGCAGCTGGTAGTTGAACTTTTTAGAGATGTCTGAAGTGTGAGTGGAGAAGGAGAGAGTGGAGTCAAAGATGACTATGACGTTTTTAGCCACGCCGGTGCGTGCGGGCGCGGGTCCAAGTGAGGCCGGCCAGAGTGAGAGTGGGAAAGTGGGAGCAGGAGTCCCAATGCGGACAATTGGCCTCATTACGAGTTTGGAGGTAGACATGGTGCTATCAGCGTCATGGCTGCCTCCAAAATCGGTCCGGGTCCGGGTTCCTTGAATGAGGAATTACCGGGCCATTCCTACCTTGGAGGACCCGGTAATTCCTCATTCAAAATACCCATCCCCATTCCCATTTGAGCCCCCATAGGGCTCAATGGGAATGGGGACGGAGTTAATAACGGGTCCTAGTGCTTTAGCGGCTCCCGCTAAGGGCGGCTGGTAAAACCAGCTGGCCTTAGCGGGAACCACTAAGGGACCTCGGAATGCGGCAGTAAGGGGTTAATGGCACCGGCATCCTTACCGGCGCCGTTAACCCCTTACTGCCGCACTCGAAATGAGGCCCAACCTCTTTTTTACTGGCATTGAGGCAGATGCCATTTGCAGCACACCATGCCTGAATTGCTGACAGACAGTCAGATATGAGCGAGGTAGAAGAGGTGGCTGAGGGTAGCCTGAATGAGAGTTGCATATCGCTGCATAACACTGGATGTTAGAGATGAACTTCCTGTGTAATTGTTCCATAGACACAAACCATACAAAGCTGGCTTACCAGTCAAATGTAAATATCAGATGAGAAAGGAAAATCACAGCTACTAAAATATTGCAAAGCTGGGCATTATTCATAGGCAAGACTGAGTTCCTTTGGGAAATTACTTTTGGCATTTTGTCAAGCGTTAGGATATCAAGCCTTGCAATCTTGCACAAGTGCCTGTAATGAAGCCTCAGTTTGGTCCTTTCAACACTTTTCATTGTGCTGTGGCATATTTGAAGTGCAGAGACTATGTAAGGGCTTAAAACTGTTAAACTATGGACTGATTTGATATACGAGAAATATTCATTATAATGCATGGCTGTCTGCAATACCCGTATAAAAGCCTTCAAATAATGTTCTTATTCCTGTCTAGTTGAGACATCTTTACTGACATGTAATAAAATGGCATCACTACTGCTCTGTAATCAATTATTAAAAATTATTTGTGACAGCACGTGCCTGCTGCTGAGCCAGCAAAGAGCAAAATTCCATCTTTCATTGCATCACTTAATTAAAGCATCACAAGCTTTTCAAATTCCATTCTTGTAAAAAAAGCTTCATGTGATCCATTACAGCTACTTATGTTTATGAAACTATTTAGGATATGGTATTTATTATGAGTAAACGGCCTATACACAAGAGTTTCAAAGCACTCAAGGAGGGAAGGGACAAAGGGAAAAACAACAGTCATTTAGACTCGTTGCATTTCTGAATGATACAATTCTGCACTAGGCAGGGTAAGTGCATGGAACAAGTACATACAGTGCAATGACAGCAAATAAGTCTGACAACGATTCTGCAGTTTTTCGAAGTGCATTGAGGCACGACCATGCAAGGAGGAAAGAAAAGGAAAATCAGATAGACGATCTTCAGGCATGGTACATACAGATTGTGCAAGTGCGCAGACAGGTGCAGTGGAGGGGAAGGGGCACTAAGTGCAGGGGAGGTAAGGGGGGACAAAGTGAGCCCAGTCAGCCAGACGCTGGAGTAAGTGCTGAAAGATGCCACTCTCAGGTGTCAATTGACCAAGTGCAGTAACTAGGAGGCAGGTGCATGGCCCGGAGGCAAGTTTGAGATGAATGGAGGGGGTTCCTTTGACCTGTGAGACTCAGAGGTACACCAGGCAGCCAGTTGGCAGGCTGTGCCAAAAAAGGAGGGAGAGAGGGATAGAGCAGAGGAAAAGATTAGCAGGGAAGAGGAAGAGAAAAGGAAGAGGAGAAGAGGAATGTCTGAAGGAGTTTCTGGAACTTAAGGACATCTGGCTCAAGATGGAGGGCGGCAGGTAGGATATTCCAGAGGGAGGCTCCTACAGAAGACAAATATCTCCCTCCAAATCTGTGCTTGGAGAATGGGCTCACTTGCAGAAAGATGGGGGTAGATGAGCGCAGGGCTCGGGAAGGACAGTATTTTGGTAGGCCTCATTGCAAATAAGTAGGTCTCGGGCCACAGAAAGTCGTGTGGACAGTGCAGAGGGTCTTAAACTTGATCCTTGCAGCCACGGGGAGCCAGTGGAGGGATTTCAGTGCCAGAGAAAGATGCATCCCTGGGCTTGAGGTCAAGGATACGTCTTGCGGTTCTGTTCTGGATGAGTTGCAGGGGTGCTAAGCAGAGGCATTGAGTTTGAGAAAGAAGCTGTTGCAGTAGTACACCCTCGAGAGAACCAGGGCTCTGGAGACAGTGAGCCACTGGGGGAAGGTGATAAAAGGAACAATACCTCTGAATAGGTGCAGCTGGTATTTTAACTTTTTAGAGATGTCTAAAATGTGAGTGGAGATGGAGAGAGTGTAGTCGAAGACGACCACAGGTTTTTTGCCACACCGGTGGGTGCTGGCATAGAGCCAAGTGAGGCCTGCCAGAGTGAGAGTGGGAAAGTGGGAGCAGGAGTCTCAATGGAGGCATTGAGGCAGAGGTCATTTGCAGCACACCATGATCAAATTGCGGACAGACAGTCAGATATGAGCAAAGTAGAGAAGGTGGCTGAAGGTAGCCTGAACAAGGGTTGCGTGTCGTCTGCATAACACTGGAAGTTAGATATGAAAGTGGCAATCACACATGCCAGGGCAGCCATGTAGCCATTGAAGAACCAGGGGGATAGGTTAGAACCCGGGGGAATGCCACAGGTTGAGAGCGTGATAGTACATAGAAAGGACCCAAGTCCCAACTGAGAAAGGCGGTAAGAAAGGAAGAAGATTAACAACGCCATAGCCTGACCTGTGATTCCCAGGGTGTCACAGAGGCGTGCAATCAGGATGTTGCGGTTAGCTGTGTCAAAGGCAGAGGAGAGGCCCAGAAGAATGAAGACAGAGAGAGTGTTAGTGTATTGATTTGAGAGCAGGTTTTCACAGGTGTTCAGAAGAACAGTTTCCGTGCCTCTGAATGATCTAAATCCAGACTGATGGACGTGAAAGCAACCAGCAGATTCAGTGTGGTGGGTAAGCGGGGAGATAGCAAGTTGCTCCAGGAGTTTGCCTAGAAAGGAATGATAGAGATAGGATGATAGTTTACCAGAATGGAGGGGTCGGCAGAGGGTTTATTAGGCAGAGGGTGCACAATGGAGTGCACAAGGGAGTGCAAAGTTGTGAAAACTCCAGTGGCAAAAGAGAGATTGCAGAGATACACCAAGGCTGGAGAGAGAGAGTCAATGTTATCCTTAATGGTTTTGGAGGGGCTGGGGTCTACCTGTTTGGATGAAGCCTTCATAGAGCGGACTTGTCTGGCGACCTCGGCTGGTGTGACGGGAGGGAAAGAAGAGAGGAGAAGTGGTGGAGGGGCCAAAGGAGGCTCCAGAGGTGTTTGTGTACGATGTGGCGAAGGAGAGAGAAAGGAAAGGATGTCTTGGGTTTTTTCACTGATGTGTGAAGACAGGGCTGAGCAAAGGTCCTGGGTGGGTGTGACAGAAGAGGAGACGGCTGCAGGATTGCCCAGTTCTTACAGGCTTTGATGCGGGCTTGAATGAAGACTCTTTTCTTGGAGTGAATGCAGAGTCCATATTGGCTTTGAAGGAGGTGGCAGGACATTTTGTCGGAGGGTCGGCCTGATGAATTCCATTTCCACTCAGCTGACCTGCACTTGCGTTTAAGGGCAGCCATATCAGAGTTTTACCAAGAGTTGCACTTTTTGGAAGGCTTCAGTATTAAATATGATAACATATTTAGTTTGTGCACTGCTGCAGTTAAACATATAAGAGCAAGAATTAATTTGCATGTAATTATGACCATAATGATGCATTTTCCAGACCGTACCGGGTGGCAATGCACCACGGACCGAGCCCCTGTAGATCATTCCTCACCACTGAGAGCTGCATCACACTAGCCAAAGCACTGATCCTTTCCAGAATCGACTACTGCAATGCCCTCTTTGCCGGCTCTACCGCCCACAACATCCAAAAGCTCCAAGACATTCAGAATAATGCCATAAGAGCATCCTTGAACATCCCAAAAAAGAGCACATCTCCACGAACTTACGAGAGTCACACTGGCTCCTGCTACGTGAGCGTGCCACCTTCAAAAACTCTCTGACACATACATGCCTATCAGTCACTGCCCCTATACCTCTCGAGCAGATTCACCAAACATCAATCCAACAGGCCCACCCAAGGAGCCTATACTCATCTCCTTGCGGTCCCCGGATTCAAGCAAGCCGAAGCAGGAGGCCTTTTCTTCCCAGTGAATGCAGGCAAACACGCTCCTGTTCACCCTGAAATCCGAACCCTCACACTGGACCTTCTGCAAAAACCTCAAGACCTGGCTCTTCACGCAACATTCCTAAACAACTCAACACCTCCCCCTTCCTCCTCAACCATCTGCCCATACACAGAATACCCCAACCTCCTCTATGAATAACACATTAGGCCTGGTTGGCACCTCCCTGTAACAAGATGCTAACCTAACATGTAATGCACTCTTCTCTTGCGTTTTTGACAAATAACTCCATATGTGATGGTTGGTGACTCACTGTAGACTGCTGCCAACCCAATTTGGGTGTGTTTGCTTGTCTTCCCTATTAACCTAGATCACAGATGCCTACGGGTTTCAAGCGTTCTACAAATGCCAAATAAATAAATAAATACAAATTCTGCCTGCTTTTGTGTGGCGGTTCCTCCACACAGCAATCTTATGGGACACAACCTCAGAATCATGCAGAGCATTCAAGTTGCTGTATGATTTCTGCATGCAGTAACATATCTTCACTTTGGTGCTATGTCCTCCAACCTTGCAATCATGTCCTTTATGCTTTTCCAACTGGCTACAAAAGGAATTTGATCATTTAGTATGGACTAACTCACTTGACTTCTCCGAACAATAGAAATGTTATGTTTGGTTGCAGAGCCTAAAATAATATTTTGATTGTATATGTTTGATTTCTGGTGGGCAATTCACATCGAAGACGGAAAACCACCACATATAATGTTTACAAATGTGCACTTCAACCCGACGTCACAATCCACTATGCTGTTGATTCTCAAAGCTTGTCACCAAAAATATAGAATTCTGATATAAAATAAGATGATGCTCATCAAAATTGCCCCAAAATGCTCTTTTCAAATGAATTGCTCATTGTATACTATGACCAGCAAAATCTAGAGGTATAGGCCTCTTCTTTTCCACCGTGGACCTGTGTACACTAAGAGGGTGGGATGCAAGTGCTCACAGCCCAACCTTCCATGAAGTGTCTGGCAAACCTTGAATATTTTACACATTTCAATATCTTTCCATTTGTGAATTGGCTACATCCACCTTTAACATATTAGAGTGTGCGATTTTAAAAAAAAAAATAGAAGTTGAACTTTATAGTTTTGGACAGTGCACTCACAAAAGAGTCCAGAAATATGTATTTACCATTTAAGTAATCTGTTCACACAATACATTGGACACTTATTTGTAAGGCAAATGATAACACACACATCCCCAAGCCTGGCATGGAGAGAAGACCAGGTAACACACATCTCCCTCCTTTCATACCCACACTCACACACTGACCATGCAGAAGGACATGAGGACTCATTGGTTGCAAACTAGTGGGGCAACCATAATGCACACACTAACATGTCTGTCACACAGTAGCAAAATGGTGACATCACTGACACACACCTACCAGATGCGGGAACAGGGACTGCATCTCCTTCTTTTCTCACAAACAACCACACAGGCTGAACCTCAAAAATTGGGGTTATATACAGAACATAGAGCACTGTCGCCTTCCTATCACAACTATATCCTCTGGTGTATGCTTAGCACCAGCAAACCCGCCCAACCTTCAACACACAACCATAGACATAATATATATGGCCCATACAGCACACAGACGCTCTCAGACTAAACATCTGCATACAGAAAATATTAAATACAAGATAGTTGGAGCCAAATGGAGAGGAACACTCCATTAAATTACAAGTGGAGAGACACAGGGTACCACAAGCAAGAGGATCTTACAGGGGAAAACATACCATGGTAAAAGCGCAACAGGACACATCCCAGAAGAAAGCTGAATAGACACAACTCTGAAACAACCTCCAATTCCTCCATGCACAATTTAGGGAAACACAGTGAACAAATAAAATGGGTACCAATGGCATCTGTCAGTAGCAGGTGGATCCAAAAAGGGTTTCAGGTCCACAATGACGATACACACACATAATCACCAGGTTGCCTCAGGAGTGTGCTGCCTCCATTTTGGATAACTGTGCACCAATTTACCGAAACTGCTCCCCGAAACAATGTGCATAGTGCCACAGTCTACTGTAGGAACTACCACTGAGGTTACATAAGTACTTACCAGGCTGTTTTAGCAATCCATAAACCCCATCAAGGATAACCAGGCACGAAACAGAAAAACAGGTGCCCAATACAATGCACCTAGTTCTCCTGTAAGATGACGTTGCCACCACCAAGGATACATTCATCCTCAACAGACTGTATAACGGGTCTTTTCACCCTGCAGTTGGTAAACGTTACAAACTTGCTGAAACAGGTTTCTACTTAGAAACCATGGCCACAACGAGGTGAATGTAGCACACTATAACTACTGATGAAATCCATTACAGACCAGTCAACTTGTCAATGATTCCCATTAACTGCATATGTACGTGATTGAGTAATTGCCCCATTTCCAACGATTTTTAATAACTAGTTAGAACAAGTGTTTTTTTCATTGCCAACAATTGCAATCAACCAATCAAGCAATTTAAGTAGAGGGATGTAGACACGTTGACTCACACGTCTAAATCAACGTATTATCCCATATAGACCTCTCAGTATTGTATATTATATTTGCTACTTATCTCTGTGTCTCCCATCACACCTAAGGCCCCAGTGTACTTTCTGCATATTTCATGACTGTGAAGTAAACTTGCTTTGTCTGGATACCTTATTTTCTCCAATTGTCCATTAATTTACATCTCTGTGTATGATTCACTCTGCATTAACACAGCAGGCCTCATTACGAGGTCACAGTTGGGACATATGCAAAATGCAATCCAGATGTCACATAGGACCTCATTACGAGGTTGGCGGAATGGGTTTAATGGTGCCGCTAATGGTGCCGGTGCCGATAAACCCATACCACCCTATTACGAGGTTCGCTTGCAGGACCCGCTCTGAATGTCTGGTCAGACCAGACATCCTTTGCGTGTCCCGCAAGTTGACCAGGGAGCTAATAACGGGCCGTTATTAGCTCCCTCCCCATTCCCATTGAGCCCTATGGGGGCTCAAATGAGAATGGGGATGGGTTTTTGAATGAGGAATTACCCGGTTCCTTCAAGGTTGGAATGGCCCGGTAATTCTGCATTCAAGGAACCGGGACCCGAGTTTGGAGGCAGTTTGCCTCCAAACTCGTAATGAGGCCCATAGTCTCAACAAACTAGCTATACTAGACATATCTGTTTTTCCTGAACAGTTATGAACAGTTCCAAACATTTCCTTGAACTATAATTATTGCTGCATGCACAGCTATGCTCTTTTTCCTCATCGTTCACGCCACAGTCTTCGGTAGGTCCATATACCTAAAGTGCTTCAATGGCATGAAAAAAAAAAAAAAAAATTGGAATGTAGGTTTTGTATTTTAACAATGGTCGATTTTTTAAATCTGTTGATGTGTAATTATATTGTTAATTGTTGTTTTCATGGGAACATTCTGTATTCGTATAATACACTTTCCCACTACCACTACCATAACAAATGGTAGAAGCTGCTTTACAAATACAAGGTAACATATTATAACTTGCACCATTTTAAAAGATGTTAATCAAATTCCCAAGTATGTACCCATTGCCAAGGGTTATCATCAAATGCCCAAGAACCTGCTGCGTTGCTGAGAATCATGAATAGGCCAGGGGCTTGCGAACCTATTTAGCAAAGATTGACATCCACTGCCAGGTACATTCCCCAGTGTCAATGGTTGCTATGAAATATCCAGTTACGCAAACCCTCTGTGGGGATCAGCAAAACATACCTTACAAACTGCCCCTGTTTAGAGGCTAGCACCAAATATTGAGGCACTTGCCATTTTGTCTATTTGTTTAATGAAATGTCCATTACTCATCCCAATGCAAGGGATTGGCATCAAAAGGCCAGATTATCACCCCATTGGCAGGAGTTGTCTTTAAATGCCAGGTATTCATCAATGCCAGAGATTACCATGAAATATTGATTCAACCCAAAGGTACTTGAGTGCTAACAGGAACAGCCATCAAAAGCACAATTACGTACCTATTTTTCATGATTGCCATACAATCCTCAGGTGCTTTCCCCACTGCTAAGGATCGGCACTAACTGCCCTGAAACTTTACACATTGCAAAGTTTGCCCATCAATAACCAGGACACCTGCTTCATCGCCATGAATTGCAATGACATGATCTCATTGCCAGCGATTGCCATACATTTTGAAGGAACTTGACTCCTTGGCATTAGCTACCCAGGTTCTTGGCTCTTTGACAATTATTAAAATGAACTACTCAGACAATTGTAACGCTGCCAAGAATTGTCATCAATTTCCCCCGTTACAGGGATTGCCATGCACTTGCGATGTAAATGGTCCCACTATAAAGCATTGCCATCAACTTCCCAGCTAAGATACTTTCTCCACTGACAATAATTGCCATACTATTCTCCCTACTTCCAAGGATTGTGATCAACTGCGTAGGAACAAGTTGCCATGCCAAAGATTGCCATCAATCCCCCAAGTAGTTGGCCTGCTGCCATACGATTTCCATGCATTCATATTTTCCATTGACCTGGATTGCCATATAATGTACATATACATGTCACCTTGCCAATTCTTGTTATGAAAAAGCAATGGGCCTCATTATAACCTTTGCAGAATGGGTTAACGGGCGCTGCTAATGGTGGCGGACCCGTTAAACCCATTCTGCAAGATTACGAGGTTCCCTCGCGGGACCCAATGTGGACGTTTTTCTGGTTTTACCAGATGTCCATAGCGGGTTACGCGAGGGAACCAGGGAGCTAACAACGGGCCGGTCGTAATTAGCCCGTTGTTAGCTCCCGCACCCATTCCCATTGAGCCATATGGGGGCTCAAATGGGAATGGGGAAGGTCCGGGCCTGAGTTCCCTGTAGGAGGAATTACCGGGCCCTCCAAACTCGGAATGGCCCAGTAATTCCCCATTCAGGGAACCTGGACCCAGACCCGGTTTTGGTGGCAGCTGTGCCCTTATTAAGGGCATGGCTACCACCAAAGTCGTAATGAGGCCCAATGTCTTTTTTCCCCAATGCTGCATCAAGTGATTGACATCAAATGCTGAGGTATGCATCCTATTGCCAGGACAGTCATCAATGGCCCAGCTACCTGCTCTCTGTGAAAGGATTGCCTTTAAATGTGCAGACTCTTGAACTTACCTCATTGCCAAGAAATCCTCTCAACTGTGCATACAATACCAACAACTGCTCAGGTTGCTTCAGCATGGATTCATTCACTGTTCCACTAATCTAACCTCTTATAAACTGCTCATGTTTACAAAGGAAATGCAGCCAAGCTGCATTCCTTTCTCATGCACAAGGATTAAAGAAGATCCAGCTACGAAAGCAATGTGCAGTGTGTTGCAGAATGCCATATGTGATGTTGGTACTTTTAGTTATAGAATTATGCATATATCTCTGTGTCTGCTGACAGATAAACACATCTAAATATAAAGCATGTCTGGTTATGACATGGTGGTCTCTGTAACTCAACAATTATAGTGACCTGAAACCTATTGATTATTATTAGCTTGGGATCTAGTGACCATTCTGGTCAGGGCTTCCTGTTTATTCACTGTCTGGGACTGAGTTTCTCATCAAAAACATGTGTCTATTTTTGGAAGGATTGTCAGCTCGCCTCACTGGAAAGCCAGAACTGGCCCTAGGGAGCAGTTAGAAGTCAAATACTTCAAAGGACACAGACTCTGTTAGGCCAAAGGAAGCCACACCAGGTTGTTCATTAACAATGACTCTTTGATTTAGGCAGACAGAGGGGGGAGGGGGTTGGTGTATAGTTGCACAAGAGAGGGCCTTCAAGTTGGAGAGGGGTGCCAACATCTTGGATTTTGACAGGGCTCCAAATAGGCTTGTCCTCTCCTCATTTCCTGTAGACATGCCATTTCTGATATTTTGATTATGGCATTACCAGGCAACAACATGGTGGGCCTCATTACGACCCAGGCGGTAAGGGGTTTACGCCAGCGTTAACAGCGCCGACCCTTACCGCCTGAGTACGAGGTCCCTTAGCGCCATGGCGGATTTAACACCTGCTTTTAGCAGGTGTTAAAATCCATGGCGCTAAGGGACCATGGAGTTAATTATGCCACTGTAATTTACGGTGGCGTAATTAACGCCTTCCCCACTCCCATTATGCCCTATGGGGCAAAAATGGGAATGGGGAAGGGTAAATGGGGATTGGGGACTTACCGCCCCGCCAAGGTCGGAATGGGGCGGTAAGTCCGCCAACCACCATGGCGGAATTGCAACCTTAGCGCCATGGACCATGGTGCTAATAGCACCATGGTCCTCCGCCAAGGTCGTAATGAGGGCCGGTGAAATAGCAGTCAGGATGGAGCCCCTTACAGAATGCTAAAACACAACCAATTTGCTGTAGAAGAGTGCCTACATTATTTTATATATAATTCATCTTTGGGCACATGAGTAAAAAGGAATTATCTTGAAACTTGATATCAGCACAATTTGCTCCGAAGTCCTCTGCCAAAGAGGTGAAAAACAAGATATCCAAAAAAGAGGCAAGCTCTTCCCCCTAACCAGACCAGAGCAACGTCTATGCGACCTGTTGGCTGTGTAAGTGATTTCAATCGGCACACACCCAAGTCACGCCCAGCACGTAATGCACACATGAAACCCTTATGTATTTGTATCTATAAGTTCAATATTCTGAACGATATACCACTCATGTCGCACCCTTCTCCTGAGACCTCCCCCCCTGGTCACACTGAACCAGGAATCAGGCTGGTTTGCAAAGGTAAATATTTATTTATGTATTTAAAATGTTAATCACAATATATTTTAGTAGGTAACAACCAGCACCAATAGGGTGATAGAACACAGAATAATAGCTTAAATGCACTAGGTTTAAAATACTGAGCACAAAGACAAATGCAGCACAGAAAATAATACTTTTGGATTGGTTTGGAACAGATGGCATTATAGTTAGGGGTTCCCCCTGCAACACCCCTCAACCCCCCAATAGGCAATTAAATAGATGTGAGGAGGGAGCAGGAATTCAGGAATAGCACAAATCAAACAGAATATCCCTCCCACCTTCCTCCTTCAAAGACAAGGGAAAAACAGAATTGACTTTTCAGCTCTCAGCATGGCTTTGAAATTGTCTTTGGCATTGACCGAGCAAAAACACCAAATGTGGTCAAAAATACTTAAATTATTATAAATTCCTATGGGAGCCGCTTTGAACAGTTGCACACAATCAAAAACAATGATTTAGTCAAAAGAAAACATTTGAAATCTCAAAGTCCAAGTGGGAAGCAGTTTAAAGCTAATTAAAACGTGTAAAAACCTTTCAGAATTTAAATTTGCGGCAAACTTTTCCTTGCATGATAGTCACTATAACCGGTGAACCACACTGTTTTGCATACGCAGGAGTTGAAATTTTGCTTCTATCATAAAAACTGAGGGAGTTATAGAGGTTTTAGTAGGAGGCGATTTTGAAGAATAGGCGCGAGAATGGAAAACAGAAATGCACTTTTAAAAATGACAGATGGGTTTGATTACACTAGATTATGACTATGAAACAGCGAATGCCACAGATGGAGCTTACAGTCACGTGATCAGCGTAACCCGCCTGTTGTGGATACTCTACTCTTCTGGGGATTTACTTTTCTTAATCAAACAATAAGAAGTTAGGGGTAAATAACGCAGATGAGAAAAGAGTCAGCGCAAAGATAGATCTAGCAAGACTATGGTTCTGAATTAAAGATGGGGTGGGTTTGAGATTGGGATCATACAATACAGATATATATTATGGGTTAATGTTCTTCCTATTAATACTCACAGAATAAGTTATTAAATTGGATCGTCAGTTCTGGTCATGGGTTGAGTCTGTCAAGGAATGGCAGCACATCAGGCGCGGAACTGGATCAGCTAGGACGGTCACCAGATTTGCACAGGATCTGCCCTTCTTGTTTCTGGGTATTTCAATCAGCTGGATAGCGAGTTCCTCAGACAAACCTTGTGGTAGCAAGCCAGAGAGTTTCAGGATACTGGTTCAAAAGGCCTTCTCACACCACAGTGCTTCATTGGGTTGCAAGAATAAGTTTGAGGAGTTAGGCCTTGCTGAAATCAATATTTGTCTACTGCATTGCAAGAGTCTTGGCATCTGGATCTGGAAGGATGTTAAAGCTGGATGTAGAATGCTGGATCAGAGTGCTTCGCCGGAATCAGTAAAGTGAGTGAATCAGTGAGTTCCCTTGAGTTGTCAGCTGTCTCTATTTATCCTTTCAACTGACATCAAAAAGTGGGTGTAGGGTTGGCTTAATTAGGCTGCCCCTGTGAGCTGGGATTGGATCAAAACCTCATCTCCGCTTTGCACCTGAGTGATTGGATCAAAGCCGGATGACATCACAATTTATGGTTTGCTTTACAGTCCTTAGAAACCTCCCTTTAGCCACTGGTTTCAAAATCGCATTTCATCCTAAATGCATATTTCTGCATTGGTCACCTCTACACAAATCACACACAAAGATTCCATATTTTATGTAGTATCTGTTCCTTAAAATCCCGCAGCTGTTAGATCTTGTTTGACCTTGCTACAGAATTATGTCCTTTTTGCCATGAACACATTTTCCAAACTTTCTGCAACTTTCCACAAATGTGTGTGTTTACCATGGGGATGAGTGTGTAAAGTTTTACAATGTTAGCATTAACACAGATCACATCAAACCACATATATTGCCATTCCTGTCCAGAACATGTTACACAGTTCTACCGCCTCTTGAAACGTAGAACCAAAAATTAGACTAACAGATCTATCCTTTGTATATTTTTCACCACTTTGAATCACAAGTTATGAGTCTTCAAAACTTGTTCATTGTTCATGCTTAACAGCATTTGGTCCATCCATTTGTATCTCCTTGCAGTCCAAGAGCAGCCCCCTCCTTTGGGAGTTCCTTGCAGGAGCAGTTTATGATCCCTTTCACACCTCTGTTTCCTTGGCTGCAGGCTCTGCTATTGTTCATGCTCTTTCTGTAGCCAAAAGTCTGGGCTAACCCACAATTATCATCGCGCAGTGAGTTTCTGCTGAGAGGATTTCCCCTCCCCATGGAATAAACCTGTTTTTCCACTTCTAAAGGGTTGCAGCTCAGCCAGGCTAATTTATTCTTAATTAAAAATCCAGCCAAAACCAAACTTGTTGCATCAAATTACATAAATACATTACTTTCTCTTAACTTTAAATCTGTGGGATCAAAACACAACTAAGATCTGTACTCCTTTTAGCAACAATCCTTTTATGTTTGCTAATCCAGCAGACTTTTAGTTTAGATCAGGACCTCATCTGACAGCTGTCATTCACAGGTAGCGCAGGGTACGGCACACAGATTTTGACAGGGGCTGTCAGTTTACAGACAATCCTGTTTGTCTGAGGGAATGTTTTGCTCTTTACACTTTAGAACTTTATATATTCGCCATGCTTCATTAGATCACGTGAATTTTATCACCAGGCAAGCTTTTGAATGTTGAGAAGTGTTGTGTATAGGCATTTCAGAGTTTTTAGCAACAAAGCAAATGTCAATTATAGGCACATTTTGGCGTTTCATTTGCAAAGCGCTGCTTCTCTCTCTGCACTCTGTTTGCTGGTCATGGAGCCCACTGTCACATTTTGTGCAGTGTGTGCTCTATCCCACCAGACATGTACCATGGGCGGCAGGTTCTGCATCCATCTTTTTGTGTGTTGCATGGCGCATTTTTTGTAGGTTTTGAGCACGCAGAAGAGTTTTGCCCCATTAATGCTGTTTCTTGCACCATAACTATCAAAGTGATGCTGCATAGCACAGCGGAGTGGGTCAATACATCCCACAGCTGGACAAGGCTTACTGCAGTTGAGATCACTGGTACACAAGAACTTGCTCACTAGAGGCCACATAATGCTGTAAGCGCTCTTTAAAACAATCCTGGCGTGCAAGTGCAGATGAATGTACTTATCTTGGCCCTGACAAAACGTGAACCACATCCCCCAACAGCCAAAACATTATGGAAGTACCACTTGGGTCTCCTTGAGCCCTGAAAAACAAAGAAACCATTTTGGACACTTTCAAGGCTGATGCAGAGAAAGCGCTGGAATCATTTTCAACCTCAACGCTGAACTGTGTCATGCATCTATGAGTTTCACTCGTCACCAAAGCTCTACTTTGTCCATATCTGAGAAACACTGAGAGCCTCATTACAACCCAGGCATTAAGGGGTTAACTGCACCGTAAAAGGTTGCGGCACCGTTAACCCCTTAACGCCTTACTATGAGGTCCCTTTGCGGGTGCCAACCTTAATGGCTGGTCTGTACCAGCCGTTAAGGTTGGGACCCGCAAAGGGACCTTGAAGGTAATTATGGTACCGCAATTTGCAGTACTGTAATTGCCGCCTTCCCCATTCCCATTGAGCCCTATGGGGCAAAAATGGGAATGGGGAAGGGCCAATGGTAAATGGGGAATTACCGCACTGCCAACCTTGGAATGGGGAAGTTATTCCCCATTTACCATTAGCGGAATCAGTAAAATACCAGCAGCAACCATGGCTCAACTAGCGCCATGGTTACTGCCTGGGTCAAAATGACCCCCTGAGTCTTCTAGTGTCCCCAACTCGATACTGCCTGCCTGGTTACCAGCTTCTTTGATCCCCGGACATCACTGTTACTATGCAGTTTTGAGCCATTCAAGCCCAATTGCCATTATATTTAAGTCTTTACTCATTCACAACCTGGCCGCTGAGTACTCCTGCACCACTGACCCGACACTGCATGCTCTTGTCAGCATCTTCCACCCACGAGGCTCTGTTTCTGCGACCTGCACCATGTCAATGGAACCCATCAAAGCTACCCCATCTCAACCTCAGCGCAGTTCAGAATGTGCACAGATGTGTGTTTCAATGGCAGAAAGCCTGCAAACATACCACCAAAGATCCTGACAGTTGTTCTTTCACCTTGACCTCCTTTAAAAGGCCCTTGTGACTTGTAAGACTCCACTCTATGCTTTTTTATTGTCAGCAAATTCGCAATTGCTTCAAACCCCTTTCTCCAAAGTATGCGTTTTTATTTGTATATATTAATCGTTTACTTGTTAGGTGCCTATACAGCAAGTAAATACAGTTTCAAAGCGCCCACAGGGCAAAGTGAGGATACAAGGGAGTGAAACACATTAAAAAACACAACAATATTAAAAACAGTAGATGGAAATGGAGAAAGGACAAACCTACTATGCATCCTCTGGGTTTTCCTTTATAGGGGTTGGTTATTAATGTTACGCTATTAGTTATGTGTACTTTTCTAGTTTAATTAAAGTCCCCTACTTTTAAAGAACTTTGGTTAGACTTTTTTGTATGTTGGTCTCCCATTAATATTATTGTTTGGTTTGCTTCTGTACCAGCCCACATCCCTCCTGAGGAGTATAGCCTCCCCTTGGCCTGCGCTATGACAAGAGGTGAAGGAGGTATACATGTCTGGATGTTCCAGACTCCTCATCATGATTGGGATCACTACTGGCTTAATAGTAGTGTAGGGCTAAGTAGGAGTTGTATTTACAACTCGACACTGTTCACCTCCAGAGTAGTCACTGCACTCTCCGGAACCCATCCATCACCCCATTCCCACTGCCATTAAGAGTGAGAGAGGGGAGGTGCCAGTGCTCTAGCTCCTGCTGCCATTGTCAGCAAGAGTAGATATGAAATCTGAAGAACAAGTAGCCAACAGGGGGGCAAGGCTCAGGGAGAGACATCTCTGTGCAGTGCT
Organism: Ambystoma mexicanum; assembly: GCF_040938575.1. NCBI lineage: Eukaryota > Metazoa > Chordata > Amphibia > Caudata > Ambystomatidae > Ambystoma > Ambystoma mexicanum. Next base: position 1,291,766,731 of record NC_090937.1, read on the forward strand.
GCCCTGAGCTGGCCCACTTTTTAAAGATCACCTTTCTTTAATCCAGCACTGCCTACATCATGTTGTGATGTGTCCGGAACTGGCAGAAAGCTTGTATGGACAATGTGGCCTAAAATGCATCGGAAGGAAACCACAAACCTCAACACCCATTCTGATTCATTGCCTAAATCTCTGTAACATTACCTTTGTCTCAGGCAGTGTTTCTAACGCACCTCGTAATGCGCCAACACATACAATATTGATTTCTAAAGGTGTATTTCTTTAGGAGGTAATTGCAGCAAATATTACAATAGACCATTCCAAAGGAGACACATGATGAGTGTCTCCACATGTTTTCTTTTTTTTATAGTTGAGAATTTATAACTTGCATTACATTCTACTGTGTATAGAAGATGGGGCACATTTCATATCCTTCATTGGTTTGAAAAGGGAAGATTAAAACCCAATTTTACAGTAAATACGCGAGGTTAGAAAACTGAGCATTTAAGCATTCGAGTGATGAACACATTGTCAGCAGATCAGTCAGAACACCAGGCTGCCCACTTCCTTATGTGTTTACAATGTGTACAATATGTCACTTATAGCATCACATCTGCTCTGATGAACTTTAGGCATATATTTTATTGGCAGGAAAAAAACTCAGTGCCGGCATGCTTCTAATTAAATGACAAAAGGGATTATAGTTTGGAAAGGGCCTCGCAAATAAACAAAGAAACCATTTCTACAAATGTGAGTGAAAGGAGTTTGTTCTATTATGTTTTATATCAAAAAGTCCTGAGACATTTTAGGATTCTACAGCAAACACTCAGAAGAGAAAGCAGTACTAGATCATATTACATGTTAAATCATGTGATGGAAAAGATATGATCCTACTTGGGTCTGCTACAAACAAAATAAAATGAAAGTAGAAATAACACAAACTGCTGTAATTGAATCACGATGTCTCCAAAACATTAAACATGTAGTGATTGAATTAAAAGGTGAAATGTGTTCCCTTTAAAATTGCAAAATACAAAATAGAGTTGATATCACTTTTAAGCAACTGGTAAAAAAGTTAGTAAACAAATGGGAAGCATTTTTGGATATACCTCGAAATATGTAAGTGAATGCGGTTTTGGATGTTTGGGTAATCCGTGACTGGCTGGTCGCCTAAGGGGGACGAGTGAGAAGAGACAGACAAGATTTGCTTCCGGGGTAGGTTGGTAACAAGCTGGACATTCCTGTCGGTAGGGAGGGGTGAAATCTTGGGTAATAGTGCAGAAAAAAATGTCAAAACGTTCTTAAATTAAAGTTATGACTGGTCCACCGCCTAGCATTGTCTGTGTAGGTACCACTTTTTAAGGACCTTTTAAAGGACATTGAAGTGGCTCTGTCACAAATGTCCAGGAGTGTGTAGTGCATTTGAAGTGTGGCTGCAGTAGTGCAGTCCTGCAGTCCCGTGGTTTGGGACAGGATTACATTGGAGAGTAGAAAGAGACCCCTGCATTAGCCACGTTTTCCGGTTTCTCGAACTTGAAAGTCTGAATGTGCAGCGATGCAGGCTGCGTTCTAAGGGAGGAGTGGAAAAGCAGCCCCCTACGTCAGAAAAGGCATTGGTTACAGTGGAGGTGGTAAGGCACAAAGCAGTGCGAGGGTGCACGATTATCCGGGACAACTGAAAGAGGTTCAGGCAAACAAAATTAAGGATTTCTTTGGCCCAGTTAACAACCTTAAAATTCCTGGGAAAAGAAGCAGAGGATGCCAACTGTGAACTGCAAAGTTCGAAATCCACAATTTTAGACAGTAACTCCTTGCTAAATCTTTGCTACTCTCTCCAAAACGAAATTACTGACAATGTGTCAAAGTCAGAGAGGGTGATGGGTATCACCATGGGGAGTCTGGAGGTGGATGAAATGTCCAACACAACACCACCTTTGGACCACAGAATAACAGAAACCTTGTCCCAACTCAACTCTCACAATAAACTTGTTGGTGTCCTCCACAACCATCAATCTGGATTCCGGGCATACCAGTGAAGAACTGCTCACATCTCTCGACTCCAACTCCCCAGCTGTTCTTATCCTTCTCGATCTTTCCTCCACCTTTGACACAGTTAACCATTCCATTTTCATACAAAGTCTCCACGAAACACTTGGTATCTCGCAACAGGCACTGGTTGGCTGTCCTCTTTCCTCACTAACCGCTCTTCCCATGTAATCCGTCTCCCCCTTTCCTCTCCTACATCCATTTCCTTCTGTGGTATGCCCCAGGGCTCTATACTCTCCCCTTGTTCTTTAACATCTACCGTGCTTTACTTGCACGTCTCATCTGCTCTTTCTCCTCCAAGTTCCAGTGTTAGGCAGACGACACCAGCTCTTCTTCAGACTCCCTGCTGACCCTCTTGAACCCTCTATCATCCCTGACTACCTTTCTGCCATCCAGTCCTGGTGCACCTGCAAAGATCTCCGTCTCACCTCCTTTAAAACTGAGAACCTTCCCATTGGGACCCCTGAACCCGCATTCTTCCCCTCACTCTGGCCTTCCTTCCTGGGCTCTCCCCCTGCACCTTAAACTGAAGTCAGAAACCTTGGAGTCTTCTTTGACTCCTCTCTCTCCTTTCTCCCTCACACTCAGGACATTGCCAAGAAGTCCAGCTATCAGCTCTTCCCTCTCAAAGGAATTTTACCTTTTCTCCCTTTCCTTCAGAGGTTCAATGTGACTCAAGCTCTTGTTCTCTCTACAATTGACTACTGTAACAGCCTCATCCTGAATCTTCCTTCTTCCACTCTGCAACCCCGTCAGCTTATCCAGAAAAGGGCAGCAAGACTTATCCTTGGCCTTAAGCCCAGAGACTGCATCTCTCCTGCACTAAACAGTCTTCACTGGCTCCCAGTTGCTGCACGGATTAAATTTGAATCCCTCTGCATCCTTCACTTTCCCAGGCCCTCTGCAATGCACTGGCCTCACACTTTGCCACCAAACCTTTCTGAGGGGACCGCAGAGGGGTTGTCTAGTTCCCTTTAGATTTCGAAAAGTTCAGCCAAGTTGTTGGATGCGCCAGAGACCCGTGCCTGAATATGGGCTCTTTTCTGTATTGCGTTTGGATAGGCGGCAGGCCAGTTTGTCAGAGGATAAGCATGAGGTTAGCCACTTCCGTTCTGTTAACCTGCACTTTCGTTTCAGGGCTGCAAGTTGCACCAAATGTTACACTTTGAGGCAGGTTTCAGACGGATCCTCATGATTGAGGCAAGAATGTCAAGAGTGTTGGTGATGGAAAGATGGAGGTTGCTGAGAGCAGAGTCAGAGGTGGGGGGTGAGGTGGGGTGAAGGTTGAGGCGAAGGCAGCCACAGTCACTCATTTCATCAGGCGGGTCATCAGGCGAGTGTTAGTGAACAAGGTTGCTGCGACTTTTGGGGGGGGCAGTCAAGGGGCCAGTGGGACCCAGATGGGAAGAGAGGAGAGAGTGGTATGACCAGGAGAAAGGGGTGACTAATGGGAGGAGAGAGAGAGAGAGAGAGAGAGAGATCAGAGTTGATGAGGGCATAAAGAGTGTGTCCAGCTGTGTGGGTCAGCCCAGAATGGAGAATAGAGAGGGAAAGCGAGGTGCAGAGGTCAGCGAGTAGTGTGGATGCAGAGCCTAGGGAGTCCAGTTGAAAGTTGAAATCACCCATTAGGAGAAGGTTAGAGGTGGATGCAAGTAAAGAAGAGCAAAAGTCAGCCCATTCAGAGAGGAATAGGGAGGTGGCACCTGGATGCCAGTAGATGGTAGCAATGGTCAGGGTGGAGGTGAGAGAGGTGACCAACCTGCAAAGCAGGCTTTCAAAAGAGGAATAGGTCTAGGTAGCTAAGATGCAAGCAGGTACCCATTAGGGGAAGATGAAGGCAACCCCCCTGCCAGTGCTGTGATGTCAAGGCAGTTCAGCAGTGAATGCACTCCAAACGCCTTAGGAATTGCATATTTGGACAGTATACCATTGAAGTGGGCTAAATGTAGAATGTAATGACACCAGTCATATGCCTGTAGGACACACGTTGACCCCGATTTCAAGAATTATAAAAAACGTTACATGAACATGTTACACATTCCATCACTTATGATTTTATATTATAGGGTAGATTATAGGGGTTTCCTAAAACGTGTATGATAAGATATGATAGGTTATTAATTACATGCTTAATACCCATAGGTTTCTAAGCGTGGACACGGGTATCGAACCTGTGGTGCTCTGTGTCGTCTTGCTTTCAAGGCGAGCACGTTGCCCCTGAGCGATCCTTCTCGAGTACACTTTGAAGGGCACAGAGAAAGGGGGTACACAGGGTTAAATGCAGGGGGCACAATTTAGAAATGCGGACCCATTTTCAGTTCGTTGATGAATCCACACATATGTGCTTGTGGTGTTCATGAGCATTTTGCATAAGTTGATCTTCTTAACTGCATTGAGTTGCTGTGACTGTATCATCAATCCCTTGCAACTTTCTGCTAAAATTGGTCAAATAAGCAGACATGTGCAGCGTGATTTTGTTCAGGTTCCGCACAAGGTATGGGAGTGGAAGCACATTTAGACATATTATTATTATTATTATTTTTATTATTATTATCATTATTAGTAGTGTTTTATTTATTGAGCGCAGACCTAACTTAGAGAAGCAATGGAGCACTTTCCAGGGGAATACAACAATACAGATGCACAACGGAGTGCTTTACAGCGGAATAAAACAGTACAGAGGCATAGCAGAGCGCTTTACATGGGACTACAACAGTACAGATGCATAACGGAGCACTTTACAGGGGAATACAACAGAAGATATATGCAGTGGGTTGTAGGATAAAGAGGGACACATAGGAGTGGTATAGCTGTACTGGGTGGCGGGGAGAAGAGGGGTGGACAGCGTCTAGCGAGTCAGGTGGCACAGGGTTGACGTGATGGCCTAGGTGTTGAGCGGGAGACATATGAAGATGGAGAAGATGATTAACTTTCAGGTGAATTGTTTTGCAGTTGGCAGAAATACAAATGTCCTTTTGTAGATGTGTTGCTGATACAAAGGATACGTGTCCCTGTACACAATCTGCAGAACGTGGATCAATTTAATTACATTGTAAAACAAAATTACTGTCGGAAAACACTCTAAAGGAAATAATGCTCACAATACGCCTTAATTAACAAAACATTAATCGATAAGCATAACTTCATAACTTTAAAGTAATACATGTTTACTCCCGAATTGTCTTTGTTAGGGAGAATTCTCAAAAATGTGCTAATTCCCTTCACCTTAGAGACCCCCAGCAACTTTGCTGGATTTTGAGGACTTGATTTTATTACCTCGAGAGAGTGTGACCCTTTTTCCCACTCTCTCATGTGTTTTGAAATTAGTTTTACTCTTGTGTTTTCTTTGGTTATGGTCCATAGGCATCATCTTTTCATGTGTGTCACAAAGCACCCACAGTGCAGTGGCACAGGGAAACCGTTTCAGGCTTTCCCAAGGATTAAATACCTTCTCTGCGGTAAACTACTGTTTCCCAGAGTGAGTAAAGTGAAATTGAATTTACTAGTCTTTTTAAATTCCTAGACCCAGCACACCCTATCTTACAATAGCGTGATGGAGGGGTTACTGTCATAACTCAAAGATGGTATCCCAGTTGTTGCAGATAACACTCTCCCAGTTATGGAAAAGTTTCCTTCACTCTTCGAACATGAAAATCTCTAACGTGATAGGCTAAAGACTTTCCCCCCAAGAGCTCAGCCTACAGGAATCTATTCCACCTGTCAGGCTGGGGGCTTGAGTGAAAAAGGCAGGAGCAGACTCAGCAGAGCTAAAGGAAGGAAGAGCAGAGCAGATGTTCAGAATGCAGCCAGGTATTGCCAAATGAACAGCAAACACCACCCCCAAGTACCCACTCTTACCTGTTTCGTAGAAAAATATACCAGTAACCTACTAGTATTGGACGTAGAGGTGAGGGCTATATCAATGGTGAAGGAGGAGAGTACCATTGTACCAGGACACCGATATTAGAGCTCCAAAGCATCCCAAAAAGAAGTCCAAAGTGCTCCAATGTAGATTCAGCAAAGTGTCCCAAAAAACACCTCAAAGCAATCCAATTTGGTTTTCAGCAAAGCGTCCAAAAGTGTTCAGAGCAATCCAATGCAGATTCAACAAAGCGTCCAAAAAGTACCCAGGAATACTCCAAAGTAGAGTCAGCAAAGCGTCCAATAAAGTACCCAAGATAATCCAAAGTAGATTTCAGCAAAGCGTCCAAAATAAACAGTGTCAAAAAGTGTTTCAGCCAACAAAAAAAAAAGACAAAGGAAACGAGCGTTTACCTCACGCTAGTTTCTTTTCAATAATATTCGAGAGAGAGAGCGTCACAGCCTGAGGACTTAGCAAGTGGAGGGGGGTTTGTTGGAGTTCACTTAGTCTTCGCGTCTGGATTGGGGTCTGTGGCATTTCGTGGGAATTAATACACCCCATTTCACTAGCCCGACCAGAGTTTGTCTGGGTCTGTCCAGCTGTTGTTAACATGGCTGAAGCCTGTGTTCCAACTGGGTGCTATTCCTTTTTTCGTTGCAGCGGTGGACCCACATAGTGCAGTCTTTCTGTCCTTATGCCCGTATTCTCCACTGTCGACCTTGGAGATGTCAAAAGGAAATTTTCACAGGGTAGTTTCTTACTCTTTATTGATACCCCGGGGGAGCATACAGTCTCAGCATTTGCCCTCGATCTAGATAAGGGCTCCAGACTGCCCACCAGCAAGTGTTCGACTGGAGAGTCACTTCCAGTTTTCTTACCACAGTGCCATCTAAGGACTGGACTGATCCTGTTCTTCTTCTGTGTTCCTATGTTTCCTAGATCAGGTGAACTCCTATTGATAATGGAGACGTTATTGCTGGTTTCTGATTGCACAGTATGTATTTCTTGTTGGGTAAGACTTTCCAGAATTTCTATGTCCGATATTTCTGTTGCCAATGTCTCCTGAGGCCCTTTTCTCTTCCTGAAACATGTGTTTAGGGATTCCAGGCTAATAGGCAGGCCCGATCTTTTCCTAGGGCCAATTTCTTTTAGATCCTTTGATCTTGAAGTCACTCTTCTTGTTAGTTTACTTATGTTATAGCGCCTGGCCTTTAAATCCGGACGCAATCTCACTTTGGGAATTCCCGTGTGGTCTTCTCCTTCTTCCCGTCCGTTCAATTCATCATCATTTGGATCACTTCCATCTCCATTTTGTTGGTCTGTAATATGTGACTTTGAGTGATCTGAGGAGTCCTGCCTTGCAGGGCTAGTTCTTAGAGCACGTACCTCATTCACAGCCGAATCCCCAAGAGGTTTTCCTTTTGCGGGGTGTGGCTTGACAGGTGAAGTATGTTCCTTAATTTGCCTGTGGCTTATTTCATTATTACATTTGTTGGTATTTGCCTGCTGAAATTCTTCGATGCTCACTATGACGTCAACAGCTTCCGGCTCAGGGTTCTTTAAATCCTCCCATACTGGTATAGCGTGTATGTCAACAGCAGTTATTTTTATGGTGTTTACTTCTGTGCTTGGTATTTCCATCATACTTTTGCTCGTTGCATCAACACAGCTTAAAGGAATGTCCAGCAGTTTATTGGCAGCAGAAGTGGTCTGCAAACTGTTAACATTCGCCCCAATACTGGAGCTGTCACAAGCATCCTTGCTCTTTAAGGCTGGAATTAAGGCTGGAATTTCCAGTATGGAAAATAAGGGTGGCGTTCGTGTAACAAACCCAGCCAAACCTGTTTCAAGGCTGATTCACTTGTTGTGGACAGTGATCTTTCCTCACACCCACTGCCCACCCCGCCCCACACCGATACTGGTGTACTCTGGGGATTCGACAGACTGTCTACAGCGTCTGTGCTTATTTTTGCCAAAGTCTGCCTTCACTCTGCTGCTCACTCCGCAGCCGCTCCGTGGCTGGTGCCAGTAAATATAGGTGTGCCCAAAATTCAAGCAATGAATGCAGTAGAAAGACTCTGGGCTGCCACTGCCAAAGTCTGCCTTCACTCTGCTGCTCACTCCATGATTTTTCCCGACCGCGAACACGGGTAGCGTTAAATCGCAGGAGACATGTTTTTCAAGATGACGTCTGAGCACACTCTGTGAAAATATGTCCCGGTCTTCTTTTTTTATCATTTCTTTGTAGAAGGGTCCTTCTAGAGTGTTGCTCTGCGCTCCGAACCAGGTTTAGTTCCTTTGTACATTTGCCTTTGGCGGGCTTCAGGAGTGAAGACTGCCTCTGGTGCCCGAGTGTCTGGGGTGGGCAGGAAGTGAGGGAGGTGACCGAAACTCCTGTGCTTAGCCTCCTAGGAGACCCAAATGTACTGTGATTGGCTGGCTGATTGTCCGGGGTGAGTGACAGCTAGGCTGGAATGAATGGGAGAGAACTGAACAAAAGGCGAGTCTCTTGGCTAGGAAGGCAGAGTCAACCACTGGAACAAAAGAACTGAAGACGAGCTTGAAGAGGACGGTTGCTGCAACTCCTGGACTGTTGGCTTGCCCGGTGAAGCCCTGCTGCAGGTCCGAATCGCTAATTTCATCTCGACAGAGAAGCCCTGCAAGGACGACTTCTCCCTTTGAGTTGGTGGGACCAATCAACTCGACACTAAGCCACTTGGATACCATTCTCTGAGCTGGTTGTATTTTCCTCAGAATGCTGCAGGAAACCAAATAACCAGGGAGAAGGACAGCAGCTTGAGTGCTTGGCTACAGCTACCGGAATTGAAGATTCCGACACCCTCCCTCTTTTCCCCACGACTGAAGCCCAGTAAGAGCGAGATCTGCAGGAACTGCCAGGAACAGCGGTCACCAGCTGCATCTTTTTCTTCAGTTGTAAAGGTATTGTAAAATCAGACTGAGAGTACTTACCTCTTGTGGTGAAAGTGCTTGAAACTTTCTCAACTCACCGGCCTAATCAGCTTGCGATGCAACATATGATTCTTCTTTCTACAAACTATTCCTAAGAACTGTAGCAGAGAATTTTCCGTTTTTCTACCAGAACTGCTTTATTCTATCCAAGACTTTAGCCCATTAACTTTGGCCTAGCCTATTGAATTGAATTGACTCTTCTGGTGAACTCAAAATACTGCCTGAGAAATAACTGTATTCTTTCTATGTTCTGATAACCTATGCCTTTTTGCTCCTCCTTCAACGTATTCTGAATACATCAGAAACTTAGAGTGTACAGTACTGAAGTAAATGAGTGTGTGATTATATTGCCTCCTTCTTATGAATGTTTTATAACTGACAGATGAATAAATTAATAAGCATTTAACAAAGAATCCTTGAGTGTAAGAGTTTATTTGAACACCTGTGATTGTAGACCACAGGGCAACATCATTACAGCTCACATTCCCTCTTGAGACAAGCCTGGCTGCTCAGCTCTGCTACCAAAAACTGTGTAGTACAGACTTATACCAAAGGTCGGTTTTGCATACACCTGTAGTCCTAGTTGTGTTTAGTGGTCCCAAAGGGAACTGCATACAGACGTTGCTTAACAGTCTTGAGTTCAATGTGGACATTTTATTTATTTATTCATATTTTTAAAGCACTCACACAGCCAGTGGGCATTGTTACCGGTATAACATGCTTAATAACCAGAGGTTTCTAAGCGCGGACCCGGGGTTTGAAGCTGTGTTGCTTTTTGTTGTCTTTTTTCCAAGGCGAGCATGTTGCTGCTGAGCTATCCTCCCGGGACATTCATGTATATGAGTGCACATTCTATTCAGAACAACATTTAAATGTCATTAGTTGGTCTTTTATGACATTACAGGCACTTAGGAGTAACATGCAGGTTCCAACACTTTGTTATGTTATAGCAACTTCTAAAGCGCATGGTCACCAGAGGCATCTTGGCGCATTCTTAGGTCGTTGTCCCCACCCCGCACACACTTGTATCCAGAGAGGTATAGCAGACTTGTTTACTTTTATTGAAAGATTCGTGGGTCAATGTTAATGTGCATCCTTGAGCAAACGTGATTACAAATCTACATGCCTGCAGCAATGATCCTGAATGCCAGAAAACGAGTAATTTCTTACATGTGCGCGTGACTTACCTCCTCCTTTTATTTACCAGCTTTTAAAGGAATAACGGATGAGTGAAAAAAAGCCAAACATTTCGCTTGCAGGCTTGGCATTTCTCCCAAATCTGGACACATAGACAATGGTCTCTGGCTACATCAATTAGTGGAAGCACGTTTGGTTCAATGTATGTCTTCGCAGCAGATGCGTTATAGTGCACAGATCTGACGTAGAAGCAGTAGCAGAACTGTACCGCGATGACGTACATTCACTGTGCTGTTTATTCTCTTCATGTGAATCGTTGACATTGTTTTCATAATGCAGATTCTGAATAGCACAACATTAGGTTTGCATAACAGCATAATTATTTTCATGAATTGCCATGAGGTACTGTGGTATCTTCAAACAGAAAAAACCCTCACAGCGATGCTAAATTCAACATGTCCCTATTATCAGCACTTTATAACATATACGCAACACTTACATTGCAATGTCAGTGGAGTGATTGGTGAACCTAGTTACCTAAGAAACACAACATAAATTAAGCAAGCGTTGGTAAAGCCAACCGTGTTGGCTATTGTGCAGGCTTGGGACCGGCATTTGCGATTAGCTGCAATGCTGGTTCTACCTGCCCACAGGAGGCAACCATTTTGGCATGTGATGACAATGCCTATACGCAAGACAAAACAGTTTTTCACATGGTTTCAGCTCACGGCAGAGGCAAGGACACACATATAATAAACAAGTGGCTTTATTTTTTTTTTTTTTTACAACAGAAGCTCATTAACTGCTGCAGTTAAGTAATAGACTCTCAGAAGATTGCTTAGGAGAGGCTCTGGCAGCCCTAAACATCACAACGTTAGATGTTATTGAATGATAGAACTACCGCAATGCGATCCCAGGAAGATGTGTTTGGGGTGGTACAAGCAGTTAGTGGACTGGAAATGCCATATAGATGGCTATGGCCATGGGTGGTCAAAGAGTGGGTACACATTCCAAACAACACGCACAAGTTGTGAGTGCCTGCACACAATCCATGTCCATCCTAGCTGCATTCGAATACAATAGTTCTGGTGCATAGGTGGTGCCAATAGCCAAAGCTAAAAAGTAAACCACACAGAAAAGTCATGGAGCAAAAAAATAAATATAGTGGGAATAAAAATATCTAAAGTCGGGGGAGGCGAAACAATTACAACTTATCATGATAAAAGCATACAACAGGGAGTGCTTAGTAAAAACAAATATAATAGAATAACAGGAATACCAGAATTAAATAAACACTGGAAGAACGCAGAGTAACACAAGGAGAGAAAAGAAATCTTGCTAGGCCACTTTGGCTTGTTTGAATGTGAGAAATGCAGGACAGCTAGTACGGATTCTATTAGAGCATCTGAACACATGCAGTTTCTTGGACACATACTTGGAAACATCAGGGCAAGTTCCTCCAAATAGTGGACGTGACGAGCTTAATCCAATTCAGTGGCGGACTGGCCTACAGGGAAGTCTGGAGATTTCCTCTGCACCATTAGTTCTTTTCTCTGGGACCATTGTAGTATAGAACACTGCCTGGGAAAGTGCCTGGCAGACACGTTTTAATCTTATATGGCGTTGCGGAATAGTTGGTGTTGGGAACGTAGAACATATGGCATACATGTTGTAGTATAGAACACTGCCTGGAAAAGTGCATGACAGACACATTTTAATTTTATATGGCTTTGCGGAATAGTTGGTGCCGGGAACATAGAACATATGGCATACATGTTGTAGTATAGAACAATGCCTGGGAAAGTGCGTGACAGACACATGTTTATTTTATATGGCTTTACGGAATAGTTAGTGCCGGGAACATAGAACATATGGGATACATGTTGTAGTATAGAACACTGCCTGGGAAAGTGCCTGGCAGACACATTGTAATCTTATATGAATTTGCAGAATAGTTGATGCCGGGTACATAGAACATATGGCATACATGTTGTAGCATGGAACAATGCCTGGGAAAGTGCGTGACAGACACATGTTTATTTTATATGGCTTTACGGAATAGTTAGTGCCGGGTACATAGAACATATGACATACATGTTGTAGTATAGAACACTGCCTGGCAAAGTGCGTGGAAGACACATTTTAATCTTATATGACTTTGCAGAATAGTTGGTGCCCGGAACATAGAACATATAAGATACATGTTGAAGTATACAACACTGCCTGGGAAAGTGCCCGACAGACACATTACAATCTTACATGACTTTGCGGAATACTTAGTGCCAGAAACATGGAGCATATGGGATACATGTTGTACTATAGAACACTGCCCGGGAAAGTGCCTGACAGACATATTAGAATCTTATATGACTTTGCGGAATACTTAGTGCCAGGAACATAGAACATATGGGATGCATGTTTTACTATAGATCACTGCCCGGGAAAGTGCCTGACAGACATATTAGAATCTTATATGACTTTGCAGAATATTTGATACCGGGAAGATAGAACATATGGCACGAATTAGCCGTGGTAAGCTTTCTCCTGGGTATCGCGGCACATGTTTAACATTAGATTTATTGCAATAACACGTTTTGTATATTTTAAGACTGACACGTAAATTATATTGCATGATTGTATAAACAAACAAGAGGTCAGCTAGCAATAGAAGGAAAGAGACGGGCATGTTATTGTGTCTCCTCCCTGTACAGTCAATGAGGAGTCAGATTATTTCCATCATTGTCTAATAAGAAAACATGCCTCCATCCACCCTGTAAACGTGCCTCTTAAGACTGGAACAGAGTAAAGGTCCACACAGATGAAAACCCTTCATTTGAATGTGTATCTAATGTTTACGAACTCCAGAATGTGTATAGGAACACTTGGTGTATTTCCTGCGCATTGTACAAGTCTAATTGTGAAATTAAAACTCCAACATCACACTCTAGATGGAGGGAGTTGTACTTACTGTTCCGCCCCGAGAGGGGTCATGTGCTGTACAATGTCAATCATGTCCGTATCTGCTTTTTTTCACCTAACATCAACAATGAAGAAGGACACTTCCAACACACAACTTTAATGAAAAGTGTGGGTTTGTGAGCTGATAAGCACAGCCATAGGAATGAGCATGGCATTATGTTTTCTGATGAAATGCAGTGTGTACCACTTAACTCTTAAACGAACCCAATGAACAAAGCTATTAGTCCTAGAATATGGTTGCATGGCTGTTCAGCGCAGGAAAAGAACGTATATGTTCGTTCCAACATGCACCAAGATGAACGACACAACTGCTAATACCAATTAGAAAAGGTTCTAGGTTGTGGTGATACATTAACCCAACCTTTGGATCCGTCACCCTGAACTTTTTGTGCTGACCTGTCTGAGTTTCCTTAATGTAGGCCTAGTCATGCGCATTGAAAGTAAACGGGATACACCCCAGTTCTGGGTAGCAGGAGAGTAGACACGTGCTCTGGAACATACATTCTGCAGATATTTCAGACTAGGGCAGCCTACTCTCTATTAGATCTCCAGGAACAGTGTGGCCCTGCCTGTTGAATTCACAGAATTGATCTGCCTTCTATTCCTATAAAACCTGAGAAGAAGCAATTGGAAGCTGCATTGCCACAGGCCCTGTGTTCAAGGAGGAGCTATAGATAGCCTGCAGAAATAGAGTTCAAGGAGACACTGGTGAGCTGATTGTTTGAATAATTTAAGGAACACTGTTCTACTTTGCAGAGGCACTTTAATAATAATAATAATTTAGCATTTATATAGCGCTTTGAACCCTCAGGTATCTGACCAGTTGGGCAATACACTCGTGTGCTGCATGCACAGGAACCTGCACGGTTAACTATCAGATCCGACAGACATTTGATAACTCCCTCTACTCAATGTACTGCGTAAGTGACATTAGAAGTGCCCTGTGTTGCACCTGCTGACACTGTGGCTGCACCCCCTAACTGACTCAGGGTCATCTCAGCAATTTAGGTGAATCCCTCCACCAATAAACAGCCTCATATCACACATTCTGCCAATAGTCATACACATTGACTGTGTGGAAGCCCTGTGTGTAAGGCCTGCTCTGTGTCAGTTCTGCAGAGAAAATCACACCGACTTACTACTATATGCCTTTCTGTTGGAGGACATGAGCTGGACTTTGTTCATTTCACCTAAACGTGATCACCATGTGTCAACCTGTTGTTTGTTTGTTTTAGGTGTTTGAATTCGAGGAAAATATGTGTCTAGGTCCTATTGGACCCGCCCGCACTTCCCACAATCCTTTTCCAACAGCGCTCGTGCCTTTGGGCGCACACCTTTGTGGAAGCCCTGTGTGTAAGGACTGTTCTCTGGCTGTTCAGTGCCAGTTAGGGCAGGTGAGCAGTCTTCCTATTGCACTGACTTTATATTGTCCTATACTCATATGTTGTACCAGTCTTTAATTAGGTTAATTTATTTTTGTTTCTGTTTGAGCACGATTATTTAATTGACCAACTGAAATAGTGCATTTTTTGCGCGTGCGGAAAACATTTTATGCTACTTTTTATACATTGAAAACCAGTATGACATCTAAATTAAACACATCCAAATTGATAGAGTAGTTAAAACGTACCCTGTGCAAAGACAAACAATCATTGCACTCTCATAAGGACTCAATATCTAAATTGAAAAATAGGGCGTACTCGGCGTCGGCCGACATACACTCCTTCTATACCAATGGACCTAATAAAAATGACACGATCATTGAGATCACAAACGTGAACTCCAATCAAGTTACACTCGTGCCTGAATGCTTGTGCAATAATCGCCTTAACATCGATGTGAGTGACCGCACAATGACATGCCTCACGGCTTCAACTAAGATTGGGAGTTCTCTTGCTTCGCCACTGGAGTGTGAACATTATGAACTTCCTTCATATGAACCATCAAAAATGGCTGTTGACACTGTGCTACCTGCATCGCAATTACGTCCATCCACAACTAATGACTTATTAAGTTTGGACACGCCTGTCCCTAATTGCTCGAATCAGAACGTTTTCAACTTCTCTGATTTACCAGCGACTGAGTCGGTTCCATAATCTGAGTCGCAGCATAATCTGCCTAACATAATTCACCCGATAACTGAACTCAGCGAATTACTGACTGTTCAATCAATAGAACAACGTGACTCCTTTCACATTTCTGAGAAAATCGGATCCAATGGGCATCACATCTCATTATCACAATCCCCAATTATGTTTGCAACGGCAGCATCTAATTCTTTGCATTTATCGATTGCATTTTGAGAGCGCTCACTCCGCAGTCAAACTGCCACTAATAGATCTCAGCTTAGCCCTCTGATAATAGATCCTTTGCTTCAGGCCACCTTGACGTCCATGAATTTAGCTTTAAGAACTATGATCAAACTTTATGAATCTGTGGATAGAAGGTAAAACACTCACTCAGAACTCCTAAATAACATTTTAATGCAGAAATCAGAGACTAATAGCATTTTACTCAAATTGGAGACTCACCGTGACATTAGCATGTATCAAAAATCAATGGATACTAGTAGAGATAGTCAAATTAAGGATTGTTTGCAGGTAGCGACTCAGACCTTCACATTTATTGGAGATGGACCACTTGAGGACCCAATAGAGATCCCAGAAAGTCAATCCTAAATCCTAAATGAATCACCACTACTTGTTGAAACTGTAGAAATTACAATGAAGAATGCAACCAACCTGAAGACCACTAAAGCACAAATCTTAACTTCATCGAATGTTGGAGTGGATGTTGATATATTTTCTAAAACAGTTTCAGCCTCTTTAAGAAAAGCAAAATGTCCACCTCTGCTGAAGAAATCCAGAAATATCAAACTAGTGTCAACAACTTCGAGAACTGCTTCCAAACGATTCATAAAGAATCTGACTAGACCAAATAAACAAAAAACTAGAGGCCAGTGAAGCAATAACCAACACATATAAGAAAATAACGAGGAAAAATAACATGTTGAAGCAACAAACACAACATGCTTCAATGCAAGCACCATCATATGAGCCATTAGATGACATAATAAATGCACTTGATCATCATAAACAAAATTCAAACAAACAGTCTGATGAAGACACTTTAATAAAAGACCAAAAGGAACCTAGTGATCAAAACTACCAAGCGAATGTAGGAACCAAAGGCTAACAGATATAGAGAAATTAATACATCGTTTTCTCTCTCGAAAGCCCTCAGTTGTCCCTCCTCAAATTCAAACAACCTTTGATAAAGAGCAAGCACCATTACATCAGCAACAACCAGAGCTGAATGCTCAACTCAAACGAGAGCCTCCCATGCAAACTGCTCCACGTACAAATAGACCAAACGCCATGCACTTTCATACTGTGATTATACAATGGGACTCATTCCGAGTATGGCGGTAAGGGATAGCGGCCACCGCTAACGAGAGCGGTGGCGGTAATCCCTTACCGCCATACTCCGAGTTCCCTTTGCGCCATGGAGGTTTTAACACCTGCTTTTAGCAGGTGTTAAACACCATGGCGCTAAGGGACCTTGATGTTAATTACGCCACCGTAATTTACAGTGGCGTAATTAATGCCTTCCCCACTCCCATTATGCCCTATGGGGCAAAAATGGGAATGGGGAAGGGTAAATGGGGATTGGGGAATTACCGCCCCGCCACCCTTGGAATGGGGCGGTAATTCCGCCATCCACCAAGGCGCTGCTGGTCCGGGTACGGCGTCAACCAAGGCGTTAATAGCGCCATTGGTTAGCGCCGTACTCGGAATGAGGCCCAATGTCAATCCGACCAACTAGAAAAGTATGATCTGAATCAATCTTCAGTGTTGAAAATGTTTACAGAAATACCGGATTTAGAAGAAATTTCAACTTATGGGGGGTCATTACAACCCCGGCGTTAAGGGGTTAACGGCACCGTAAAAGGCTGCAGTGCTGCTAACCCTTTAACGCCTTACTACGAGGTCCCTTTTTGGCTCCCGACCTTAACGGCTGGTCTGAACCAGCCATTAAAGTAGGGACCCGCAAAGAGACCTTGATGGCAATTACGGTACCGCAATTTGCGGTACCGTAATTGCCGCCTTCCCCATTCCCATTGAGCCCTATGGGGCAAAAATGGGAATGGGGAAGGGCCATGGAGAAAGGGGGAATTACCGCCCCGCCAACCTTGGAATGGGGTGGTAATTCCCCCTTTCTCCATGGCGGACTCCGGCATGGACCATGGTGCTAATAGCACCATGGTTTAGCGCCGGAGTCCTAATGAGGGCCATGTTCTAGATCTAGTAGAATTCCTCCATGATACGGCCCTAACTAGTGCCAGATTATGGATACAATTGGGTGCCATCTTGAATTTAATCTGGTGTGCTAGACCTTTAACTTTTGATCTATATGTTACTCTTAATTAGGAATCATTTGAACAGTCTAATACTATTGCTCCAGCAAATGGGATTTCTACTAGTATCACTCATTTCAGTGCTCTACAAAATCCTACTTTCACAGACAAACCTGCAAAATTTGCGGCCAAACAGTCTGGATACAGATCAAACCAAAGTCATACTTGATTGCAAACATGATTTCTCTCAAATTTATAACCATTAACATCATCCAATGAGTTGACTTTAAAGCTTGTTTCCTGGAACACCCAAGTTCATTTGCATCTTTTCAATAATCAGTGCAATAATCTCAATAATTTTGATATCATAATTTTACAGGAAATGTGGCTAACTTCGACTCCTGTCTGGGACGACCATACCATATCAATGATTCCCACTATAACACAACCAAAAGGAAGACCAATGGCTGCCTTTCTTGGTGCCTCAACAAAAATCCAAGGGTTTAACGCTGCATGAATGGGTGCATCCAAATACCCATATACAGGATGTTAGAATAGTAGTACATCAATATTGCATAGCGTTGATCAATTTGTACTGGAATCTTCTGAGCATCAACAATGATGATTTTGTGGATGATATGGAAGCAATGTTGGATTTGATTGCCGCTGACCAGGCTGTCTCAACCATTATCATTGGATATGATTTAAATTTCCATAGCTTATTTAACACCAGACACCATAAAACTAATAGAGCAAGCAGGTTGTCCAATTTAATGAAGAACCAACAGATGGTAATGTTAAATGATGCAGTTGAGGGCGATCTGCCTGCTAAACCAACATTGCACCAAGAAAATCAACAAGCCACAATTGATCTATACAGATCGTAGCTTGTTTTCACAGATCTGTTATTTCTCTGTCATCAATCAAAATCAAAGTGACCACAATCAACTTGCTGTTCCATGTATAGGGCCGGTTCAAGATACACCAGAGTACAATACCTCAGTGCTCAGCTGGTGGTGAGCAGTGGTCGTAATCGACTACTATGGAATCCAGGGCGACTACAAGATATACATAAATTGTTACAATCGGGCATTGATAATATCGACACCTACTTGCATTCTGATAAGGACAATACATCGATTTTACATCTGTTTTCGGAAGCGAGTCGTCCATCCCACAAGGCACTATACAAACATAAGCACAATTATGATTTTGATCTTAAACAAAAAAAAATGCAACTTCGGAAAGATATACAGAAAGTGTTTTGGGAAGCTAATGACAGATTTCGTATAATAAAGGCTCTCAAGTCCAAATATAAAAATTGGGTAGCTTCTAGGAGAGCCTTTCTGAACCAGCAAGATGGGGAAATTATGCTTCGGGCTCTTGCCTCCAAAAACTCGGGAGCGATATGGTATTTGCTTAACATCAATACATGAGCTTCTCAAGTTTCACTCCAGATAAATGCTGTAACGGAACAAAACTGGGGAACATTTCACACGTCTTTATTTAAGTGAAGGACATGAATGCTCGACATATTGAAGCCCTTGCACCACTGTTTCCCCTGCTTACCTTTGACATCAATGACATAATAATCTATATTGCCAGACTGACAGGGGTGGACTGGGAACTAAAATAGGCCTTGGAAATAATTACTGAGGACCAAAATAGGCCCTGGAAATAATTACTAGGGACCAAAATAGGTCCTGGAAATAATTTACAAAGTGGCCCCATATGACACATTTTCAGCAAGCCTAGCCCTTTTCCTAGGGGAAAATTGGAAATTCCACACAAAAGAGGCCCATGGTGCAGAGGCCGACCGGGAAATCTCCAGAGTTCCCTATAGGCCAGTCCACCCCTGCAGACTGAGTTGTTCAAGAGCTCATGGCCCTGATGGCCCATCTAATAGAGATGTCAAGGATAACCCGAATCAATGGGCGGAAATACTATATTCAATCTTTCAAGAAGTAATGATCACCCAACACATTCCTGAAAGCTGGCGAAAATCAATAATAGTTCCCATTTTTAAAAATGGGAATTGCCAATGTCCTGGAAGCTATCGACCAATAGCATTACTTGATGCCCCGGGTAAATTATTTTCCAGGTTGATTGTGAGAGATCAAACACTTTGGATCAATCAAAATAAACTCTTTGACTCTCATCAGACGGGCTTCATTCCAGGGATGAGCACATCCATTCATCTTCTGACCATAACTGCTATTGAACAACAGATTAACAAATCCAAACAATCAATATTTATGGCATATGTCGACTTCAAGTCAGCATTTGATTCGGTCAGTAGACATCTCTTGTTCCAAAAGTTATCTACAGCTGGTTGCCCTAACAACATATTGAACTTGACCATTCAACTTCACACATAAACATCTATATGAGTAAGACTAACTTCAGATGGCAAGCTTTCAACATCAATAGGAACTGAACGTGGCTTGACACAAGGATGTGTCCTTGCATCTATCATATTCCATTTTTTTTATTGCTGATATGGGCAATCTTTTTTCTTTTCTAACATCTGATCCCCCACGCTTAGGTAGTCATACGGTGGCGTGGCTTTTTTACACTGATGACTTTCTTTTACTGTCCAAAACACCTAATGGCCTCCAAAGACTACTAACTGCATTGGAGATCTATGCAAATGACAACCACCTGGAAATCAATGTCGGAAAAACCAAGGTCCTAATAAACACACCAGCAAAATGAGCTCAGACACGTAGCTACATATGGAGACTTAATGGAAATGATTTTGATGTTATCCAGCAATACAAATATTTAGGAATCAATGTAAGAAATTTTTCGTATCTTCATGATCTTGAAACAAAAATGCAAACAGCCATATCACAAGCATTGATACTTAAACGCAAATTTGCCAAGTTTTCGTATTCATCAATCATGTTTTTTTTATTCTCAAAAAATCACTGCAATAATTTTATATGGTTTAGACAACAAACCTCCTAAGACACAACAATTCAGGACAAGACTTGAGTGTACATTTTGGAGGAGGAGCCTAGTCATTCCACAAAGCACACCAATGGCTTTAGTAAGATATGAATTAGGACTTTCATCATTATATGCAATGTATTACTGGAATATGCTGAGCTTATATAGAAAGCTAATCATGGCCTTGCAATCTGATCTTCTGCTTGATGATCTTGCAATATATATATGCTTACATCTGACCATGCCTTTCCTTGTAAGTGGCGTCTCCTTGCAACTAATGTAATGGACGAGGTGGGAATAACAGCAGAGATATTCACTTCTAACCGTGAAAGAGCCAAAAACAAATTGTGGCACATAGATTGGATCTGGACCCTCGATCAATGTAAACAGTACAAGATCCACAAATAAATTATACATATAGGGAAGAAATTACGAACACCAGAACAATACCTATTAAAATTCCCAGCCCCACGAAACAGGCAGATTTATTTAAAATGTTGACTTAATCTTGTTAAATCGAGGCAAATCCTAGAACAACATCATCAGATAAAAGAAGTAGAGAACTACTCTTGCTTCTGCCTCGTACCAATGTGCAGGGAGACCTTACAACTTTTGCTTGCTGAGTGTCGTAGTCTACTGTCCAAGCGAATCTTGCTATTTAAACCTTATTTTGATCATTATATAGTTCCAGCTACCCAGGACTTGTGGAACAGGTGATACCATTCACAAATAACAATGGCCCAAATAGCCATAGCTAAATTCATTGTGCACCTTGGAATACGGGACCGGATTTAGCAAGCTTGTATATCAGGCAATGATGTTTAATTTTGGCAAACTGCTGACTACTGTTAGGATAATGGATGATATGATAAAGTTATTATTTTTTTTAAACTGTTGTCTTTCAATTAATGTGTTATGTCTATATTGATCTGATTGATTACCTCAATATTGCAATACTGACAATGTATGAACTTAACTTCAACTTTTGAATTCTTTCCTTTGCTCTTTTAACATCTTGCCTTTTGCCTTGGTTGAAGCAAGATTTTAGAGTACTTGTTTTGTCTGTTAATATAAAACAATTTATGAATATCGATATAAAACATATGAAATTGTAAATATGAGCTCTTCTATTTTTAATGAAAAGTTCAATGTCCACTAAATCAATAAAAAAAAGAAGAAAATAGTCATACACACCCCTCTGCCTCACCCAATGCTACCAAGGAGAAGGAACATGGGGACCTCCTTTCCTGAATACCCATTGTAAGCCATTTACAGTAAGGGACATGGGGGTAATTGTTAACATCTGCAGACATTCACTGGACGATATAGCCAGCTGTGAACAATATCATCCATAGTTAGACCATGTTCACTTTCAAGATGTTTAAAATAACACATTGCTGCCTCTTAATCCGAGGACAACCCATGAATCTTGTGTGCAGTCCCGTTCTTGGTCAACCAAACCAAGAAAAGTACAAGCATGATGTATGTGTCCTTGAGAGTAGAAAGGATCAATAGACAAATAGCCTTGACATCAGACTTCACTATCAATTAAATCTCCAATCAATACACACGCACTGCAAAACTGTAATTACACTCACACCTCTACATCATTGTCTTTTGACATCATTAATGAACCCCCAAGAGGCACAGTTGTACAGATTGACATGTAATTTGGCTGTGATGTCCTCTAAATTAAATGCAGATTCAAAGGATGTGCTCTTCTGTTTGCTGAGGCTGCAGATAAAAAGATGGACCTAGCGCTGCACTGAAGGTTTTGAGGTAAGCAGTTACTGTGTGTATGGAGGTCAGATTGCACTCTGACTCGTGCGGCTGCACTGAAGCTATTGATTAGGATGCTATTGAAATACAGGTGAAATAATGAAGGGTCTTGGGCTTTAGTGACATTGTTGTGGGCAAACATAAATAGGTGCACATAAAAGAATGGACACAGTGGTGTAGAGGTCAGTACAGATTTGTCAGGTGCAAGGACAGATCCAGGATCTTGAGGCTGCACTGATGGAGTTGGGCAAGGCTCTGTGCTGAGGGGGAAGCTGGAATGATAGCATCACAATAATGAGGGTGAGAGTGGAAGTATGGATGCCGGTTCCAGAGGCTGCTCTGAAGTGTTGGGGCAGGTCAATACTCAAGGAACTGGTAGACGGATGGGCAAACATTCCTGGTGGTTAATTGACAGTGTCAGCACAGTGCACTATTGAGGATGAGGGCGGATGAAGGTATCAGACTCCTGGAGCTGCACTCTCAGTGTTAGGGTAGAGTGAAACTAGAGCTGCAAATACAAGGATGAACTCATGGTCCTGCCTATGGGGGAGGGTGGTATTGCGGGTGGAGGGCCAAGAATGGATTAGGAGTCCGAGAGCATGGCAGTGGTGTTTAGACAGGGCAGTTTGGAAGGTGCAAGGCAAGGATAGGCACCATTTCCAGGAGCTGTACTGATAATGTTAGGGCGTACAAGTGTCACTGCAAGGCTGCTTTTTATCAATTAAAATGCTTTAAACACCAGAAGGTTTGCAGGAAACACCCATTTTTACTTCTCCAGGCATTAACGTGGCAATGCAAGTGATGTAGGGTGCTTCATAACCACATATATAAAAACATTGTGTTTCCAAAGTTACCTAGGACTGAGTAGTTCTTTCCCAACATGATGCATAATAAATACCATTACATTTGGCCGAGGGAATTTGTCATTCATGGATATTATTAATTGGGATTGTTCTGAATTTTTTACTTTCAAAGCCCTGGTTGATATTTTAAATTTGCACGTGGGGAAGTGTCATTAGCCAATTAGGTGGCTGGAACAGCAGGCGAGAATACACATTCTCCAACTGCTGTTTCCAGCCACCTGAGGCCCCTCCACGGGTGGAGCCATTTGTTTTTTTTTATATCTGGGGAGGCAACAGGGAGCCTCATCCTGTTGCCCCCCCCAAAACAATCCTTCCCTAACCCCTCCCTCACTGCCCACTTACCCGCTCGACTGTAGCTCCTGTCTATTGGTTGGCATTGAAATGAAAAGTGGACTTAGTCTCTTTTCTATGTGACGGCGGGCATATTTTTTAAATTTTTCTCCCCTTGAATTTTCTGTGCACGGGACGCCAGTCTCCTGAGGGAAAAAAACAACATTTGTACCCCAGATAAACCCTGGGGTGCGAATGAGTGGCTTTCACCCCTGCTGTGAAGGGGGTGGACATGGCCTTTAACTGGCCACAGCCCTTTTTGAGGCCCTGTGACTACCTGGGCTCGGGCTGGCGGGCCGTTAAAGGCAATGTCCGCGCGCCATAGCGGGCGCTAAACCATATTTATTCATGTCTTGTTATAGGACCATAAAGCAATTTAAATAAAAGTGTATTTTACATCCAACATGCTTTGATAGGGACTTCCGGTGAGTTTGATGATCACGAGATATACCTAATTGCTGCTACACTGCTGTGAGTGAGCGAGTAGTGCAAACGCTCAAAAAGTAGAAACCCTCCAGCCATCAAAAGCATCAACATTTGCCGTCAAGCCTTTATTTCTTCAAAATAATGTGATGTGGAATATATATATATATATATATATTGAAAAACAAGCAATGCCTTCAACGCTAGGTGAGTGGCACTCTAAAAATAGCAACTGTGAACAACCTTCACGTTGCCCCCTAAGCCCCACAGCCCCCTTACCCCTCTAGAATTAGTGTTGACCACAGCTGGGAGTGATAAAGCACCTCCAATAAGCCGCAAATACAAATGAGCAGGTTGAGAAGAAAGCCAAAAGGAAATGCAAGAACACTTTTATATTGTTTTAAACTCTAAATGTACCTTAACTTATAATAGGTGAAGGTATTTGTCACATGATTTAGGGAATGTTTGGGTCAACATAGACAACAAACAAGCATTGTGTGACTTATAGTAATGTGTAAGTGATAGTACAAAACAAACCCCCACCAATACAATTACAGGGTAATTCATGGAATAAATGTGTGCCGAAAGGGGGAGCGCAAGCGTGAAAATCGCAGCGCACGCGTGCTAAAGCCATGCATGCAGCCGTTCGTCGATTCATGGAATGTGCTGCGCGTGTAAACTCTGGGATGTGCACCAAATCTGTGGGTGGCGATCACAGGCGCACATGTCACTAAATGTTGTGCACGACACGCATAGCGAAAGCGCACAACGTGTAGCGCACACAAGAAAAGTGGGTGGAACACGGGGCGTAACACACGGAATGGGGAACAACGCGTGATAATGTGGGCATTACGGGGGATGTACCGGAGGTAAATGTTCGCAACGCCCACACGCACGCGAACAAACGTGAACAGGGGAAACCCGTGCGCCAGAAAAAAGATGCGCTAATCCGGAAACACGTACACCAGCAGGAAGCAGGCGTAAGAGGCCCCGCGCATCATACAAGTGTGCGCAAACAACAAACAAGCTCATACGCTACGATGAATATACCTTTCCTCGCAGCAGTGGTTGTGGGACACCGCAGGAGGAGGAGGATAGCCAGGCCCTGCATTTTTTGACCCATGACCAGCCTTTTTGGGATGCCTGATGACTAGGTCTATGGGAGGTACAGGTTTCCACCACTAATAATCCTAGAACTGGTCAGAAAGTGGGAGGATGCCCTCACATTACACACCCTGTGCTCCCAAGCACTGAGCCCCTTGGAAAAGGTGCTCAATGTACTGCACTTCTTGGCAACTGGGTCATTTCAGCAGACAAGTGCCATAGTTGGGGGTGTCTCACAGGCCACGCAGTCACGCTGCCTACACCAGGTGTTGGCGATCATGACTGCACACACACAGACCACAGGCACATATACATGCCCAGAACACCTGCAGAAAGGCAGGCCGTCGTCCAGGACTTTTACGGGGTGGCTCACTTCCCCAAAGTGCTCGGTGCCATTAATTGCACCCATGTGGCTCTCCGTCCTCCCAGGGCCACTGAGCACATCTATTGAAACCGCAAGCACTGGCATTCCATCAACGTGCAGGTTGTATGTGATGCCAAGGGAATCATCACTTCAGTATATGCCAACTATCCGGGGTCCAGCCATGATAGTTTCATATTCCGAATGTCACCCCTAAACCGGGACCTGGAAGCTGGGAGGCATGACGACACATGGCTAATTGGTGAGTATAAATGCCTCTGCACATGCATGCATGTCAGACACTGAGGATTGGGAAAACCCAACTAATGACAACAATCATAACCTCCCCAGGGGACAGTGCCTACCCTCTGAGCACCTACAGTATGACGCCAATACGGAACCCCACCACACCACCCATGGTAAGATACAACACAGCCCATATTGCAACCCGGGGCATAGTGGAACGCACATTCGGAGTGCTGAAGTCAGGCTTTCGCTCCCTTGACTGCTCTGATGTGCAGCTGCTATATGCGCCCCCAGTAGTGTGCAGGATCATAGTGGCAGCATGTGTCCTGCACAACGTTGCAACACGGCGGGGCGTGCCGGTGGACATGGTGGTGCCCCCACATCCCCAACCACATGCACGCTCGCTGCGCATGGGATGTGAAAGGGCACGTGGTGAGGCAAATTTCTTCACCTAAAATCCCACCCCTGAGGAGTGCACACAGGCCTGGCACATACCAGCTGACAATTTATGATGATGACAAAAGGGACAGTCAACTGTCACAACCATACCACCCTGAGATTGTTTACCTGGAAGTGATACATTGTGTGCATCCCTAAATACTTAAACACACCCAATGCCTTGTCAGTAAAAGACACACATTCATGCAGCCTGAAGGACTACCCCCTTGCAAAATACTACATCCAAATAGTGGTATGTCACCCAACCCCTCCCTAACCCCATCTCAGCTACCCAACACACCATGGCATGGCATGCAGTGTGAAAGCAACCAAATTAATGCACAACACATGACACAAGTGTCACAAAGTGCACCGGGCCAAATGGAAACAGGCCAGAGACAATTTCCTCTCACTAATGAGAAATAACAGCACACATTAACAAATACTTACCAGCAAGACAAAACATCAGTACAGGATCCAACAGTGGCAACATTTGACAGTAAAATATGAAAGTAGTGCAAGTGTCACAACCTGACAAAGGCAGCACATCGACCCCTTCCAACTGCAATGTGTTGCTGGTAGGCAAATGTGGCAGGGTACTGCACACAACATGAACTGCATCTGCAATGGAGATGGGTTCGATAAGACATGAAGAAGTTACATGTATATATGCAAAAAGTCCTGTATGTAAAACCATATACAAATCCACCATGCAGTGGAGAAATCAACACCAATCCCCACTAGGGATGTATACGCAGTTTGGGCTACAGACTGCCCACACAATTTATGGGAGCCCAATGTCTCTGCGTAAGTTACTGTCACCCGGTCACACCCTTTGCGAGCCCATGGAAAGGGGATGCAGGCGGGAACCCAAGTTTCTAACCCAAAGACAGGATAAGCCTGCATGTGCCTAGCTAGAATACAAAGTGGATGCCTACGGGAGTCACACAAAGCAACACACTGTAACATGAATTCACAATCTGAAAGAAAATGGTTATGAACAAAAAAGTAAAAGCAAATTAAATAAAGAAAAAGAAAAAGTAAATGTAAAGTAAACCAAATAAATAAAACGATAAACTAAAAATCAGAATACAATTAAACGAAAAAAAAATAAGAAAATTAAAATAAATTACAAATGAAAATAAAATGAAAATAATAAATAGGAAAAAGAAGATACTAAAACATAATAAATTAATTAAATATTAATTTTATTTTGGGATTCGGAATGAAATTTCAAAAAACCAAAAGAAAGAAGAAAAAAAATCAAAAAATGGCCATGTGTCGACCAGGGGTGGGGCACTCAGGAGGGAGGAGGTACAGGGTGCACCCCAACACCCCCATGCGTGGATGATGAGAATAAAAAAAAAACCTCCATGGGCTCATGGCCTGCACGGCTACCCTACAGTGGGAGAACTGCGCCGTCGCTGTCATCACTCACTGGTGGTACATTAGAAGATGCACGTGATATGGGAGGCAGACCACGCAAAGCCCTGGCATGCTCCTCCATGGCAGCAAGCATGTAGGTCTGAAAGGTTTGGTTCTGCAGGATGATGGTATGGAGATCCCCATGCAGCACCTCACAGGTAGCACGCATTTCTGCCTGCAAGGCCTCGCGTGATGCCCAGATCTCCTCATGGGTTAAATGGAGCTCAGCTGAGAGTGTGCGTGTTAGCTGCTCCAGCTGCTGTTCTGACCTTGTACTCTGGGACACCTCAAGTGCACCCAGAGTATCTCTGAGGGACCTGTGTTCTAACCTCAGGGCATCCCTTGCGGGCCTGTAACTCTGCAGATATGGTTGTGTGCAGAGTCTCCAGTCCAGCCCGTCGCTCCCTGTTGGACACCAACATGTCCTCCCTGTGAGAGCGGCACATGGACTCTGTTGCCTGCTGCTGGAGCTCCACCTGCCTTTCAGGGGGAGAATGGAAGTGGCCACCCTATCCACAGCCTGAGCCATCATCTCACACAATGCCCCCTGTTGTGCTACAATAGTATACATGGAATTTTCCCACACAGTATTGCCTGGTGGCACATGGCCACCGTGTTGGCGGGCACCACACCTGTTTGGGGCAAGGTGATGTGCACTTTGCTGGGCTGGCACTGCCAGAGGCTGCAGGACTGCATTCCTCCTTTGATCTGCTGGCCCAGGAACAGAAGCAAATATAGTGGAGTGTGACCCTGCATCCGTAACCACCACAGGCAGACTTTCCAACACTGAATGTCACATAGAGGGGTCTACCCCCAGTGCAGGAGGGTTGTACCCAGTGACAGCCATGGACGGGATGGTCTGTAGGAGTAATGGATTTTCACCCACCACCACCCCACATCCTCCACTGCTGCATGGTTGTGTCTGTGAGTACTCCTGCCACTGAGTCATCTCCTCCTCCGCAACAGCATCTAATGCCTCATCACCTGCAAAAACATAAAAGTAAAGTAATGAAGACAGGCATGAGCAGCATATCCCACACACATAGGCATCACGAGGTACACATCGAATACATAAATGACATACATAAATGACACATGTCACACATGACAATAACTCTGGCATGCATGCACTGGCAATGAAGTGGAAGGGGAGGCTAAAAGCACACACTGTGGACTCCAAGATGGAAAAGCAACACATGTGTGGCATGCTGCATAGCACCGGCATCACATATTATGCTGTGAGTGGCATGGACAATCCACATACATGACACATGCCAGCACACAGATGGCACGTAGCATAGCCATGGCAGATTTGACAAGGACACCCAAATAGTACAAAATCTGTACTGTCACCCATCCATGTGAGATCTACATCATAACCTGCAAAAGAGTGTGACAAAACACGCATGTGCCACACGCTGCAACAACGCCAGTGTTCAATAATGCAGTGATGGCAGGCCCATGGATACATCAATGGTTGGTCACTTGGACATGACAGCAGACAAGTGTCATGTTGAACATTCAAACAGGGCCCCGAAGTGATTGTGTGCAGGCCATGTGTAGGTGCACATTACTCAATCAGCCTGGTTGATGAAATCATTCCCATAAATAAGTAAACAAATGTGTGGCATTGCTGGGTGTAATCTATGGCTGAAGTATGTCACATTTGGGGCAGAATGGCACAAACATGTGTGGTAAACATGTAAAGGATTTCATCAATCAGGCAGAATGAACAGGAAAACAGTAAGAACAATGTTGTGGCATGATGGCAGTTGAAGGGCAAGTGCAGTAATCAGGTGCAAATTGTCAACTACGTTCAGTAGGGATACTGTAAAATCCAAACCCAAGGAAGGGGGATGGTTTGGAGGCACCACATGGGTGACCCATACCAGTCATGACTATACAGCCTTACCTGGCACTCAATCAGAACACATAACCCAAGCAACATACACATGGTTTGCACACACATCCATGGCCCCTCATCGGACATTGCCTCAAGCTCTGGTAGGTCTCCCAGGCCTTGGACCTGATCCTCTGTGATGAAGCCTCCAGCTATTGACTCATGTTCTGTGAGTAGTTCCTCCTCTGGTGGAGACCCACTGCCAGTCAACGGAGTAGAAGCATGAATGGAAGCCAGCTTGTTTTTTGGTCTGCGTTTGAGGTCATTCCACCGCTTAGAGCAATCATCAGCTGTGCGCCTCACAAATCCAAGGTAACTAATCTGGTCCGCGATGCACTGCCAGTGGGCCCTACGTTGAGCAGTCGTAGTCTTGCACCCTGCAGTCACCAGCATTTCGCGGCCATGGGCTGACACGTAGCCCACAGGTGCGTCTAGTTCCACATCATTGAAACTATGCTTCCTTGATGTCCCGCAGGGGGGAGCCGTGTCTGGGGTCCCAGCCGGTAATGCAAGAGCATCCTTCTTCCTCTTGAGAGGTGGTGCGGACCCTGAATGGCTTACGCTGCTCTGGTTGGTAGGGGCTGAAGTGCAGGTGGACTGGACACTGGAAGTAGCCAAAGGCACGATGACCAAAGGTCTCACTGCAGGCATCGGCTGCTGGGTGATGTTGACAGGCCCAACCTCGGTGTGATGGACTTGGACCAACACTGTCCCAGCTGGGTGACTCGGAGCTGGGGTGGATTGAGCTACAGCTGCCCCTACAGCCTCCTCACCCTGGCTACTTGTGGCAGTAGATGACATTGCTGCCCCAGATCCACGTGGCCTGATGACAGCAACTTTCACCTCCACATGTGGCTTTGACTTGGTGACACAAAGTCGGCCTGTGAATTATCCTGTGCCAGTTTGATCAACAATATGGGCTGGGTTAACAAGGCCTGAGCTGGGATGGTGTCAGCTGCATCTCCCCGACACATTGGGGGGGGGGGCATAGGTGTCCCTGATTGGTCCTCCACAAACTGGCCTCTTAGGCCGCCCTGCACATCCTGGCCACATCCCCTAACGCGGACACCTCTTGGTGGTCAGCCACCTTTGCCTCCCTTACCACTTGGTCGCCTCCCAACCATGGCACTGATGTTCTTGTGCGAATGGGAGGTGCAGTGAACAATTGTCCTGGGCAATTGGGGTGAAAAGGGCAGGGTACTATATGGAATACATACCCTAGTCCTCTAGCAAGGCTCTCTGTGACCCCCGGGTGGAAAATTCTGGGTCACGTTAGGTGTCCCTGATTGGTCCTCCACAAACTGGCCTCTTAGGCCACCCTGCACATCCTGGCCACATCCCCTACCACGGACACATTTTGGTGGTCAGCCACCTTTGCCTCCCTTACCACTTGGTCGCCTCACAACCATGGCACTGATGTTCTTGTGCGAATGGGAGGTGCAGTAAACAATTGTCCTGGCCAATTGGGGTGAAAAGGGGAGGGTGCTCTAGCAAGGCTGTCTGTGACCCCCGGGTGGAAAATTCCAGGTCACGTTAGCTCAGGCACCCCGAAAACAAAATTTAACGTGCATGCGACTCTGGGTAGTCCACGTGTGTGCAATATAGAACCCGCACTACGCTGTGGCACCCAGAAACACAAAAATAAGCGTACGCGTGGTACACGCAGGCTACAATGACCTCTGAATGGGTACGCGACACACGGGGGCAACCACAGTTGAAAAATATGTGCGCGACTCACCGTTTGCCTGGAAAAAGAACGTGAAAAAGATGCACGTGTGCGCGTGGGCAACACCCCCACCAAACGAAGAATTGAATGCTGTCTGAGTATACAAGGAGTATGAACTGGAACCATTGTGAAGTAATCGCGTGTGAACCGACAAGAAGTACAAGAATCACCCGCTCGCTCTCCACAAAAAACATGTACAAGAAAATTGGGTCCTACGCGTACCTTTTAACCCAGCCCACACTTGTGGCATCACTTACGTGCGTACGCGCCAAGGGCCTTTCCTCCAATTACACGCAGTGACACCTGGACGTGCAGTTTTTGCACGTGTACAATCAACATGCACCCATGTGGAGTGAAACGCCTGTGTGCGTTACGTCACAGATGTGCTAAGGGCCTTTCCTTGAATTGACATGCAGTTTCTTCACGTGCCAAATCACTCCGTATCAAGCTGGCCATGCGACAACACACAGAAGACCACGCTCCTGCCCAGAGGGCCATTTGCCTGCCCCCCAGAGCCCCAAGCTTGCTCCCACCTGCCATCTGCTGCTGCCTGCCTGCTGGCCACGTGCCTGCTATTTGGTGCCTGCACTTCGCCATCTGCAGGAGTCCAGTTGCTGTGGCCACCCCTGCTGGATCAGAAGACTCCTGACTGAAGTTCCATCGCTCCACAGCCCAGCACCAGGACCCAGTTGCCCACCCACACCTGCCTCGGGGGTTGCCATGTCAGGGGAAACACCATCAGAGACCACTGGCAACCCCTAGCCAGAGAGGGAGAGGGCTACCAGCTTCAGTGCTGCAGAAGTTGGTATCCTGGTGGAGCAAGTCCTGGTGCATTATGATGCCCTCTTTGGAAGTTCAAGCGCCGACAATGAAGGATGGAAGAGGATCCGGAAGGACATCGTGGCTGCCATCTACGTGGAGGGGGTGGCAGCCCGCGACATGGCACATGTCCGGAAGCGTTGGGAGGATTTCAGGTCCAGGACCCTCAGCAAGTCCCGGTGCCTCTTGAAGGCAGCGCATGCCGAGGGGTGCCGGGTCCGTCTTACCAACATCCAGATGAGGGTCCTGGAACGCATGCACCCAGTGCTCCACCACCAGGTCCTTCAGATGCTGACCCGTCCGGAGTCGACCGGTAAGTGTCCATGCGTACTGATTGGGCGCAGTGCATATTGAGGTGTGCCGGGAGTGTGCAGGTTGGACACATGTCTTGAAAGGCCCATGTATGGATGTGTATGTACAGGGACATGAGCCTGCCACATGTGAGTCCAGTCATGTGTGAGTCACATCAATGGTGTATGTGTTGAAATGCATGATGGCCAAAGGCATGTGTGGGTGCCCACATGTTTACATTTCTGTGTATGTACTATTGCATGGTTGGAGTGTGACTCATGGATGCTGGTTCCACCTTCATGTATGTGCATGATGTAAATGTGCATGTGTGTGTATTTGACATGTGTGCCACTGTGATACACCATGGATGCATGTGACACCAACATGTAGGAGGCTGATTGCCAGATGTGACATAGTTGCCGATGATTTCACTGTGACAGGTGGTGGAGATGTACAGATGCATGTATGTCTAGTGCCGTGTGTGCATGTGTTCGGCACTCCCCATGTTACATGTGACGTCAGGCTGACCTTTGGATGCTCATGCTGTTGTATGTGTATGGATGGTGCTGCCTGCTGCATCATTCCTGTTAATTGATGTGTGTTGCGGAGTGTGATGCCATCTGTGAACTTTGAGACTGCCACTCATGTGCAACTGTCATGTGTTTATCAGACCATTGTACAGTGCCCTGATGCCTGTGTTCTGTCTCTCCCTGTCTACAGCATCAACTGATGAGGAGGGCGGAGACGGTGCTGTGGAGCACAGCGGCAGGGATCCCACCACCAGCCCGAGACGCAAGGCCCAGCTCCCCTCCCGGGTTGTCATCTCTTTGGGGAGTGAGGAGCATGGTGCCGCACCCGTGGCCGCAGCTGCCGAGGGTAGGTCCAAGAGGCGGAGGTCGGAGGTGGACTCTACGGCAGCAGAAGGGGCAGCTGAGACCCCACAGGCGCCTATGGAGGAAGATGGCCCGGAGTCATCCAGGTTGTTGGGGGGTTTGGTTGAGGGGGAGGCCGTGGAAGGCCCACGCACGGGGTCTGGAGCAGGATTTCACTGGTGCTAGTGGTGCGGTCCAGGGCAGTGAGAGGAAGCAGCACAGGCGGCCACGGAGGTGCCTGTGTGTAATCCTGTGCCCGATCCTGTGACTGCATCATCCCGCACCAGCAGGGATGCCTTCGTCCAGACCTGTTTTCAGGGAGGGGATGCACACACAACAACTGGCCTTCCTCTCCCTGGGGACGTGGCAATCCGGGACCGTGTTGAGCCTGTCCTGGCTGGGGTGGCTTTGCGTCAACGTGGCATTCGGGATGACGTGCAGGGTTCCCGTGTGGACAATGCACATTATTTCCGATGCCTCGTTGAAGCATTGACCTACTAGGACGGGTCACCAGTGCTGGGTTCCTCCGTGTGCTGGACCTTCGACCGACCCCCGCCTCAACTGAACCCCCTATGCGCGAGTCGTCCTCTTTGCCATCTTCCTGCCCAAGTATCACCTGGGCACCCTGTGGAGCTGGCCCTGACCCAGCGGCCAGGCTGGTGGAGGACACATTCCTGCCACAGTCGGGAGTCGGAGGTCCAGCAGGGGTGGCCACCCCAACAACTGGACACCAGCAGGAGGAGGACGTGCAGTCATCGACATGCAGGGCACATGCATTGCAGCAGCAGGCTCAAGGTGGGAGCGATGATGACTCGGGCCATCAACATCTCAGGGGCAGGCATCGGCCAGGGGCAGGAGGACCCTGGATTGGCAGTGTCTTCCGTGTGGCAGCGATTGGGCCGGCAAATAGTTGCAGAGCAGCGGCGGGCGAAAGAGACACGACTCACTATGGTCAGGGCGGAGTACTCCATCCGCAGCACGTTGAAGCGGGCTGAGTGTCTCGAGGCAACTCACAGGGAGTTGGAGGAGGCCATGGCTGCATCCCTGCAAGACCTCAGGGTCAGGGCCAGGGAAGAGGCCCTCCTCCAGGACGTTGAAGAGGAGTTCGATGATGCACTGGCCCGGAACATCAACAAGTGAGCTGTTGGATTTGCCCGCCACCTTTGTAAATAGTTCTGTAGGTGTAAGTTTCCTTTCTATTTTTTTTCCTTTGGGGCGCATGGTCTATGCCCTGCCTTTTTGTATATAGTTATTTATTAGGTAGGATTTAGGTTAGGTTTCCTTTGGATTGTTGAGCTTATGGACCCTTGGATGTTCATTTGTAAATAGTTTTGGACTTGGATTTCATTTTCTTGGACCCATGGTGGAATACTTTGCTTTCTTGAAACTCTGATTTTTGTTTGATGGACGGACCCATTGGAGCCATTTTACTTTGGATTTTTTTTGGTTACAGCATTCATTTTCTTTTTCATTTTTGGACTTCCGGACTTATGAATATGTTTTTTTTATTATTGTGTGTTTTTGTTTCATTCATTTGCTTTATTCTTCAATACACTTTTTTTCTATACTTTACTTGTGTTGTCTTCTCGCATTTGGTTTGTGCATGTCACAATGTGGTTTTTCACAGTCATGTGTTGCCATTGTGTGGGTCTGAGGGACATGTATTCATGGGCATACTGGTTATTTATTTTCTATCATGACATTGGGAATTCTACGTGGAGTGGATGGAATGCTTGGTTGGGAGTTTGGACTGAAGTTGCGTGGGGTGGGTTTTGGGTGACCATAAGGGCCATGGGTCTGGAGTGTGATGACGTGTCGGGTGGGGGGATATGAGTCGGGGCCTGCTGGCAGATGACCGTCAATGATGGGTGGGTGGTTGGGTGGAGGACATGAGTCGGGGCCTGCTGGCAGGTGCCCGTTAATGGTGGGTGGGTGGTTCGGATGGCTGGGTGACATGAGTCAGGGCCTGCTGGCAGGTGCCCGTCAATGGTGGGTGGGCGGTTGGGTGGGGGACGTGAGTCGGGGCCAGCTGGCCGGTGCCCGTCAATGGTGGGTGGGTGGGCGACATGAGTCGGGACCTGCTGGCAGGTGCCCGTCTATGACGGGTGGGTGGGTGGCTGTGGGACATGAGTCAGGGCTCACAAGTGCACTCACAAGTGTATTGTGCCATGTGGGCTGCCTGCAGGGCATGGTGAGGGTTGTAGGGTAGTGTCCTGTGGTGTGTGCTGCCTGCAGGGCATGGGGAGGGGGGAAAGGGCGCACCCGGGAGGGGCCACAATGCCAAATCGTGTGTTAAACTTAAAGCGCACCCCCGAAATACACGTACCCCGCTCGCCCAAGGCCTATCATGTGTGAAACCTCCCGTGCACCCCCGAAATACACGTTCCCCGCTCGCCCAAGGCCTATCGCGTGTGAAATTTCCTGCATACCCCCGAAATACACGTACCCCGTTCGCCCAAGGCCTATCGCATGTGAAACTTCCCGTGCAGCACCGAAATACACATTCCCCGCTCACCCAAGGCCTATCGCGTGTGAAACTCCCCGCATAGCCCCCAAATACACGTACTATGCTCACCCAAGGCCTATCGCGTGTGAAACTCCCCACGTACCCCCCAAATACACATACCCCACTCTTGCCTGGAGTATCGCATGTAAAACTTACCGCGCACCCCCGAAATACACGTACCCCGCTCGCCCAAGGGCTATCGCGTGTGAAACTCCCTGCGTACCCCCAAAATACACGTAGCCCACTCTCGCTAGGACTATCGCATGTGAAACTTCCTGCGTAACCCCCAAATACACTTACCCCACTCGCCCAAGGCCTATCACGTGTTAAACTCTCTGCATACCCCCCAAATACATGTACCCCACTCACCCAAGGCCTATCGTGTATGAAACTCCCTGCGTTCCCCCCAAATACACATACCCCGCTCTCGCCTGGAGTATCGCGTGTGAAACTTCCTGTGCACCCCCGAAATACACGTACCCCGCTCGCCCAATGCCTATCGCATGTGAAACTCCCTGCGAGCCCCTGAAATACACGTACCCCGCTCTCGTCAGGACTATCGCGTGTGAAACTTCCTGCATACCCCCCAAATACACGTACCCCTCTCACTCAAGTCCTATCGCATGTGAAACTCCCCACGTACCCCCCAAATACACATACCCCGCTCACCCAAGGCCTATCGCGTGTGAAACTCCCCGCATACCCCCCAAATACACATACCCTGCTCGCCCAAGGCCTATCGCGTGTGAAACTCCCCGTGCACCCCCGAAATACACAAACCCCGCTCTCGCCACGACTATCGCGTGTGAAACTCCCTGCGTGCCCCCCAAATACACATACCCCGCTCACACAAGGCCTATCGCGTGTGAAACTCCTTGCGTACCCCCCAAATACACGTTCCCCACTCTCTCCATGACTATCGCATGTGAAACTTCCCACGCACCCCTAAAATACACGTTCGCCTCCCGCCCAAGGCCCATCGCGTGTGAAACTTCCAGCGCACCCCCGGAATACACGCAGGGACCCCATCCACCCTGGGCATGCCCCACAGGCAGCCCACTCACCCTCCCCATGCCCCGCAGGCAAGCCATCCACCGTGGGCATGCCCCACAGGCAGCCCATGCCACAGGGGGGTACTTTTTCTACCCAATTTACCTGGTGCAAGTGGGGTACGTGTATTCCGAGGGGTGCGCCAGTTCATTTTCACGCTTTTGGCTGCCGTGAGTGGGGTACGTGTAGTATTTTCACGCGATTACAGTGTACCCGCCCTGTAAGCTGGTCCAGGGTTAGCGCGGCCCTTTGCGCTGCATTGGGGATTTCAATGGCTTTTCCTTGCACAAGGGGCGTTCTTGGGGGGCGTAACTGGCGCTGCGTGATGTTCTCTGCACCAGCACTCAAATGGCTTGGAAATTCCATGAATACGCAGTGCGCTAGAATGCTGTTTAGCGCACACGGCTGGTGCACGCTGGCGCACGCTCCCTCTCTGCGCTGCTCGCGTGCACTGCCTCTGGTTTTAAAATCTATGAATTACCCCCTTAATCAGGAGGGTCTGTGCACTAGCTCACGTGAGCAGAGACGATATTTCTTTCAAATGCAACTTTTCATAAAGTTAGGTAAATTCCCAATACAGTTATTGAAATAAATCAATAAATAAATAAATAAAACACCTTGCTTGGGGAACAAAACAAATCCTTTTTTCATAACTTGAAAACTCTGCATGTACATATATATATTAATCAGAATTCTAAACAGCGTAGTAAGCCAATGTTGTGGCTAACATATCATTTTTCAAAGCACACGTGTGCATATTGATTTCTGATTTCAGCCAGTCTAGGTCTATGAAAGCCAATTAAGAAACAATCATACTTGAAAAACACAAATCGGGTCAAAGAGCCTTTCAAGTCCCAGCATGCTTATTTAACTAGGCAATCAGGCATTCCTGTCAGGTCTGTTTTTCATGAAAGTTAATCTATTTCTTCATTATGTGATATTTGAAACCATTTAGACTGTATCGGATTAGGATCTGGAGTGAACCGTTTCACTAATTGTTCTGCCTGCACTCGCTACAGAGTCCCATGAAAGAATTTCGGTATGCTACAATACTTACTGTAGATGTTGCACATGGCATAGAAACCACATACCTGAAATGTATTTTCTTCTCTCTGGGACATTTAAGTCCTTAGACATGCAATCTCTGATGTACTTTTCTGCTGGTTCTATTATTTGATTAGACGAATTAAACTGTAAAATAAAACCTGAAACATGAACGAACCCTCTCACATTTCTTTACAAATAAACATCAGTCAAAAAACTTTAATTGTAATCATTATTAAGAAAACTCACAGACAAACACATCATCCAACAGTTCCATCCCTCCTCCCTCCACGCACACAAATATAGAGGACTAGGGCCTGATTCATGGAATGATTTGCACGGTGCAAAGTAACCCTGCACTGCCAACATACACCGTGATTCATGGAACAGTGCAAAGTGTCTTTTTGCCATGCAAAATCACTTTGCACTGCTCCATGAATCAGGATGGAGCAGTGCAAAGTGTATTTTTGCAGTGCAAAGTGACTTTGCATGGCAAAAAGACACTTTGCACTGTTCCATGAATCAGGGTTTTTGTAGGCAGTGCAAATTCACTTTGCACCGTGCAAAGAATTGTTTGAATCAGACCCCTGATGTGCAAAAATACAGCGAAAGTAGCACCCAACCTTATAATATATTGGGCGGTGTGCTGATTTACTGATTTACAGAATACAGTACGAGCAAAATCCACTGGCGCATAGGATCAACTGTAGTGCAGTATACGCCCACAACAAGTCCTCAGCGCAGCCCCAGACTGCACTGTGGGTCCATATTGGCAGTGGGGAAGCGCTAAACAGGAATTTGCAGTGATTGTGTGTTGCAATCACACAGAACTACTCAAATAAATTCCCCCTCAGGCACAAGTCAAAGTGAGTCTGTGAGTGGCCCCATCATGCAAGTGCTCACGATAGAAACATCAAATACAACAGAAAGAGGGACTGGCAAGTAGGAGTCACTCCAACATACAGCACCAAGATGCTAACAGCCGTTATACCACAAACAGGGCAAATGACATTACATAGTGGTGTCTGTGCAGTACCTGCCTCTGAGGCAACATTGCTTACACTGAAAGTTGTAGTTGGCCCACATCTGTTGGAGCACATGTATAGCCACTGTATGCTCAAGGTAGTCAGTTTCAATTGTAAATTACAGAATTACTTGTTGAGCCAATTGAGTCCACTCTTGCTTACTTGACAATTGCAAGCATTGCTTTAGTGGTGAAGTGAAGGTATCGTGACTGACGGAGCTTTGGATTATTGCCTGCTAAGAGATGATTGCTGCAGGTGGAAGGGCCAGGAGTAAAGATGCAGGTAGGACAAAGACCCAGCCACTTAACATATGTAGTACGTTGTGCAGTTGATGACATGTGCATGTGGTCCCAGAACAGCCACAACATGATTTGGCGATCCTGCAGCATGCCCCCGGCCTGGGAGTCTTTCCACCATCTCCAATCACTGGAGGTCTGCCCTGACTACAAAGACTCCACCTGGCGCGCAGTGTGTGGAGTGTGGAGAGTGTTTCGGGTGTTTGGTCATTTTGGGCATATGAGCGGCGGAGTTGAAACGGTTCACAGCATTTTTTCCATCTGTTATAAGATCCCCCAACTTCAAAGCACTTTCGCCATTGGTTGATTGACGTTACCCACTACCAGTTGAGTTGCTGAGGCACCCTAACAAGCCTTAATCATCTAATTCCTGATGCCTGACCCACTTGCAGTATGGAACATCGCATTCATCGGTCTCATCGTTGAAAACTCGGAGACTGTGGCGGGAGCGCAATCAGTGAGTGGGCAGGCCTATCCCACACCCTTCTTGCACCAGCGATCCCTTGACTCCGGGGCCCCCGGGGGAATCTGTCCGAAGCTCACACACTTGAACCACCGAGGTAAGAAGCAGAGTTGCGGCCCCCCAGGTATGGTGCTATCACTAGGCAAGGTTAGGCACTTGCCTATATGTGGAAATGTTAGAGTGGCAAAATTCTGCTCTAACACTGCCACATTAATTGTATACTAACTGCCTTGCATGCGATAGCACCAGTCCTGACTGCAGGCAGGGGCTGGCTGCAGCAGCAGCAGACCAGGTGGTGCTGCCATGCCGCAAAGGTTGGTGTCGGATCAGGGCCACGATTGGCATGGGTGTGGCAGTGCTGGCACGGTCCGTCACCTGCACATTTGCCTCCTCGATTCTCGACCGATCATTGTGGTGTGAGTCTATCAGGGAATGCTGCAGTGCAGTGCTCAGCCTAGCTGAGCCCCCTGCCCTGAGCCTTTGAACATATTGGTCCACTGTCCGGACCGTCCATCAGACGTGGTGGCCTGTGCACCCTGGCTGGAGGCCGGCAGTAGCCTTTTGCTGTGCGGTGCTCCAGGCCAGTAAGTACCTGTCATGTAGGCCACCCATCCTGGATGCGACAGACCCTGCTGTGCTGTGAGAGTGGCCCTGGGGCTGGGCCCTGCCTGTACTGGAGCATGTTCGGAGAACAGTCCATCCAATGTCACTCAGGTGAGGACTCCACACTAATTGTATACTGCCTTGCCTTGATAGCATTGACCCTGCTTCCTTTGCACACTCCCTCCTTCTCTTCAAATCCTCCTAGCAGGAAACTGATACCTGTGTTAACATGTGTGCTCTGCTGTACTGTGTGTGCCACACCAGGAGACTGACACTGTGCAGATGACATGCTCGTGTGTGCCCTGCGTCTCCTTCACACTCCGCTACACAAAAGTCAGTGCGTCCCCTGCAAACACCTTTAAAACATAGTGCGGGTTGCACGCCTATTTGTACCCTTAATCTAAATTTACTGACTACAATAGTGGAAAATAGCACACAGTGTAGGCAGAGGTGCTTGTATGCAATATATTATGCATTAAGTTAGATCACTTTGTTAGCACATCTGCTGTAGATGCCCCGCCTGTATGCAGCAAACCCTTCCGGTCAATCGCACTAATGCAAGCAGGACCGACTCCACCTCTCAACCTTCCAAGGTCAATCAATATCATGGCTGACATTTCCTTCCTTGGGGACACGCTTGTTCTTGACAGAGCCAGGACCTCGAATAATGTGGCCAGTCCCCCACGCTATGCATTTGGGGTTTCGGAATATACCTTTTCAACGCATCTAGGGGAGGTGGATGCAAGAAATTTGCAGAATCCCCCACGTGGAATAAATACAGGATGTTTACTGAGACCCTGGCATGCAGGCAATTCCGGTGTCCCTGTAGGCCACAGAATCTTCCTGATTCTCGGATATTGTTTTAGTGATTACATCAAATGCGAGGAACATGGGCGGGCCAAGTTGCCCCAATTGCCTTTGTGGGACACTTGTGCCTATTTGAGTTTGCAGTGCATTGACTACCTATGGGCATGTTAATCTCTATGGCCAGCCATTCCCACCCACTTTATGCCCAAAATGCATCCACTCCTGGGATGTCTTTCAGCTCGCTTTACTCAAGCCAAAAGCCCCATATCGCCCAAGGTCAGAGTTAGCCCTCAGCCCCATCAGTCAGGCTGCACCAGTCAAAAAGATGTTTTGAGTAAGTGCAGTTCATTATTGCTCGGTCACAGCTTTGCTCAAGTAGGTCACTTTGAAATACAGTTGTTGCAACACTGATCAGAGTTAGGGAGGAGAAGGAGGATGAAGAGAAAAAGAACAGAGGTCTGCAGGGGAGAGGGAGAGAGAAGGAGGAAGAGAAGAGGAAAGTCTTGAGGAGTTTACACAACTTAAGGTGCTCCGGCTCAAGACGAAGAGAGGCAGGGAGGCTGTTCCAGAGGGAGGCACCTGCAGAGGATAGAGATCTACCCCCAATTCTCTGTTTGTGAAAGTGGCTCCCCCTCAGAGAGTTGAAGGAGGACGAGTGGAGGACTCTAGAGGGAGCGTATTTACAAAGAGAGCATTGCTGATAGTGCAGGCACTGGCAACAGAAAGCTTTGTGGATTATGCAGAGGGTCTTGAACTTGATCCTTTCAGCCATGGGGAGCCAGTGGAGGGATTTCAGTGCCAGCGAGATGCGGTCCCTGGGCTTGAGGCCAAGGATAAGTCTTGCGGTTCTGTTCTGGATGAGTCATAGAGGACAGAGACTAGAGGTAGCAAGATTGAGAAAGAGACTGTTACAATAGTCCTGCCTAGAGAGAACCAGGGCTTGATAGGTGGTGAGTCCCTGGGGGAAAGTGAGAAAAGGCAGAATACCTCTGAGGAGGTGCAGTTGGTAGTGGGACTTTTTGGCGATGTCTGAGATGTGAGAGGAGAAGGAGAGATGACGCCTAGATTTTTTGTCACATTGGTAGGTGAGGGCGCAGGGCCAAGGGATGTTGGCCAGTGTGAGAGTGGGAAAGCGGGAGCAGGGGTCCCAATGAGTACGATATCTGTCTTACTGGCATTCAGGCAAAAATCATTAGCAGCAAATCAAGACGGACCTGTAGATAGGCAGTCACGAATGAGCGAGGAGGAGTCCGAGGGTTGCCTGAAAGAGAGCTATGTGTCATCTGCATAACACAGAAAGTTAGAGGTAAAGGTAAAGATCCGGTGGACCAAGGGGGCCATGTAGATATTGAAAAACCAGGGGGATAGGTTAGATCCCTAGGGGACACCACAAGTACTGAGAGTAATAGAGGAGTGAAAGGACCCAAGTTCCACCTGGTAGGGACGGTCAGAGAGAAAGGAGGTGAGCCACGTCCGGGCCTGATCTGTGATGCCCAGGTTATTGCAAAGATGGGTGATCAGGATGTTGTGGTTTACCATATCGAAAGTGGAAGAGAGGTCAAGAAGAATGAGGACAGCGGAAGAGTTATAGTCAAGATTTGAGAGCAGATCTTCAGAGGTGTTCAGAAGAGCAGTTTCCATACCTCTGGGTGCTCTAAAGCCAGATTGATGGTCACAGAGACAACCAACAGATTCACTGTGGATGGTAAGTAGAGTGATAGCAAAACAAAAGAAAGCCAGACTGTGCTTACTTTACTTTATCAGCCAGCATCAGTCATCAATACAAGCAAAGCCTGCTGTGTGCATCCCTGTCTACAATAAGTGTCACACTGACATGAACGCTCCATGCACTGTGAAAGTGTCCCTTTAAATAATAACCCTGCAAAAGCGATCAGCTCTAGGTTGCTGTTACTGGCCATCTCTCAACCTGCCATCACCCGCTGCAAGCATGTGTGCAGCTGACACACAACCACATCCGAGAGCCTTCACAAGGCAGCCAGTCTGCCTGGATACAGTGTACCAGCAACATGCTAGAACTCTTGCAGTTTAATGTGAAGAAGGTGCTTTGGAATCCATACACAGCATAAGACGTGAGCAATGTGTTAGGTGAAGGTAATGTCATGGGTTACAGCAAACAATAACAAAATGGTGACAGTTGTTTGAGAACGGTTAGGACCCGGTAAGATCGTGGTGGGGGGTGCCAATCTGACAGTTTACCTAGGGTGGCAAAATTCCTTGCACCGGTACCCCACAGCTTCAATGAGGTTGTCATGAACCCTGGCTTGCTACCGACTTTTTGACCTGGGATCTCGTTATCTTAACTCTGTGCCTTGTTTCTTCTCTCACCTGCGGGTCCCGACCAAAGTGTCTTGACAAAGCAGTGGCGTCTGCCCCTCTGGTTCTTCTTTTTGCTTCTAACTACTCCTACGGGCACTGGCGGCCACAGGAGGCACCTGTTTTCTCCATTCCTAAGGGCAGTCAGTGCTCTTAATGCTCCCTGCCCCTGGTCTCAAGTTGGTATGATTTTCTTTGGTTGCAGGGGAGCTGAGGAGTGTTGTGCCGTCAGTTGCCTCCCTGCTTTGACAAAGGATTGAATCCACTGAGTGAATGGCACAGACTCCCCGGCTGAGGCCCTAATTCTCCTGAAGGCCTGGGAAGCTGCCTCTTGTCTTCTTGTGGGCCCATTGTGAATCTGAGGGGCCTGTTGGAGGGACCTGTTGGGTTTTCCTGCTGCACGGATCCCCCAACGGAGGCCCTACTTCCCCTGAAGACCTGGGAAACTGTCTCTTGGCTCCTTGTGGCTCATTGCGAAACCATGGCGCCTGCTGGATGGCACTGTTGGGTTGGACTGTGTTTGTGTCTGGGTGCCTACCCTCCCATAGTGATAGGGGGGAGTTTTTTAATATCTGCTAAGCAAGTGGCAACATACTGTTTGTGGTGGGTTTTCTGCACAGAAAAAACACTTTGAAGCTCTTTTGGCTTCCCTAGACCTGAGGCTTCCCTAGATCTTGATGACACCAAAGACTTCTAACTTAAGCCCTATCCCCTACTGCATCTTCGCCTCTGACCCATTGGAGGGGATGCCTACGGGCCCGTGGTGGTGCTGAAGAGTCTGGAGAGGACACAGTCTGCATTGGACTTGTCTGCAACTGTCTGCTTCTAGGCCGACTGGTGAGTTAATTGTGCCTTGTGCAGTTCTCCGTCTCTCTCTCCCTCTCCTTTTCCATGGTGCTCTCCATTTCTTCTATCTAATCCAACTGCTATTCTATCACCTATCCTCCCTCTCCCTCAAAGCCTGGAAGGAAAACATACAAAATAAGATTTCCTGGTCTCCATTCCAGATCTAAACATTGCTGACAGCTATGTCAATGCTTTCTCCAGGCAGACTGTCACTGACATCCTCTTTGTTGCTCCCTCCCCTGGCCTATGGACTCCCCAAATTGTCTCTGACCTCACTCCTTTCTCTTCACGGCCCATTAATGGTGGCACCAGATGGGAAGTACTCTTGGTGGGTTTTTCATCCTCTAGGTGTATCATTAATGTCCATCAGAATGGCATTGTCATTGCACAGGGCACTGAGCAAACCACCTCCTTCTTGATAGACATCTTCCGTCACTCATCAACATTCTCCCATCTCCCTCCACTCCTACTTCTGACTGCTCTCTTGCCCCTTCTCCACCCCTAACGGGTGTACCACATCCCTGTACCTCTCCTCAGAAGACATTCAAAGGTGCCAACCAGCTGCACTGAGCTACCCTCAACTCTAAGTCTGCTGTTAAACACTCTTCTGATATCTGTCTCCTTCTTGAAGACTTTGACCTTGATGTTCTCACTCTCACTGAGGCGTGGTTCACTGACAGATCTTTCACTGCTTTTGACACTCTACTCCTTCAGGGCTACAAGATCCTCTTTAAGACCAGGCCTAAAGAGTCTGGCGGTGGGGTTGCCTTGAACTACCATGATTGGATCCCTGCTATTATCATTCTATCTCAGGCCTACTCTTCCTTTGAATGCCTCGTCTGCAGGCTTGGTGTCTCTCCTACCCTTTTGCTGACTC
Organism: Ambystoma mexicanum; assembly: GCF_040938575.1. Lineage (NCBI taxonomy): Eukaryota > Metazoa > Chordata > Amphibia > Caudata > Ambystomatidae > Ambystoma > Ambystoma mexicanum. The sequence continues at coordinate 1,291,811,441 of NC_090937.1, forward strand.
TCACCATCATCTACAGGAACCCTGGTCCGGTCTCCCTTTTCCTCTCTAAGTGGTCTGACCTCACCTCTTCTTTTCTTCCCTCCACCTCTAAGCTTCTCCTCCTCGTAGACTTCAATATCCACCTGGATTCCCCTGAGTCAGCCACAGGACTCTATAGCAGTCTCTGTGATGTTCTTTCCCTCACCATTCATCGCTCTGGTCTGACACACTCTACCGGACATACCTTGGATGCTCTGCTCTCTTGAGATAACCCTCTCACCACACCTCTCTCCTGGTATGACCATGCTCTACTGTCTTCTCATCTGGTGCTCCTTAGTTGCCACTTTCAGTACCCCACCCATTCCTTCCACTGACACCCACACTTACTCTGCCCTTGCTAATCTTCACCTCTCCATCAGCAACACCCTGGACATCCTTGCCCCCATCATGAGGATCTGAAAAAAGCCTGCCTCCAAGCACAACTCTTGGTATGACTCCAATCTAGCCCTCCTGAAACGCAAGTGCAGAGTGGCTGAGCGGAAGTGGTGGAAATCAGGCACATTCTATGACAGACTTGACTACCACCTGCTCCAAAGGCAATACAGACTTTCCATCTGATTGAAGAAGAGGGCCCATACCCAAACCTACATCTCTGGGGCCACTAACAACACTGGCAAACCATTTAAAATATGCAAGTAACTTGCCAATCCTAGTGCAGTCTCCACTTCTCACCTATCATCTCTGACCCTCTGTACTTCATTGGCCTACCACTTCCTAACCAAAACTCAGGACATTCTGTGCTCATACTCCTCTACTCCCCTCCCTCCTATCCCCCATCTATCAGACCTCCCTTGGCGCTCCCCTCTCACCTCGCCTTCTACTCTCCCCTTTCTCGCCTATACCACCAGATGGGGTCGCTAGATAAGTCCGCTCTGTGAAAGTCTCCTCCAAACAGGTGATTACCTGCTCCTTTAGAACTATACAGGACAACAGTGCCTCCCTTCCGCCATCCTCAGCCATCTGTGGGCCTATTTCTGTAATCACTCCCTCTGCCGACCCCTCTTGCCTAGCTAACTACCATCTTATCTCCATTACCACATTTCTGGCCAAACACCTGGAGAAGCTGGCCATCTCCCAACTGTTCCAACACACTGAATCTGTTGGTTGTCTCCACAACCACCAGTCTTGCTTCAGAGCAGCCAGAGGTAAGGAAACTGCTCTACTGAACACCTGTGAGGACTTGCACTCAAATCCTGTCTCCAACTCTCCTTCCATTCTTATCCTTCAGGATTTTTCCTCTGCCTTTGACATGGTCAATCATGTCACCATGTCTAATAGAGTCTCTTTGACACCCTTGGCATCACAGACCTGGCACTGGACTGGTTGACCTCCTTCCTCTCCGACCCTCCATCCCAGGTTCAACTGGGACCTTTTCTTTCCCCTATCACTCTCCTCACCTGCAGTGTCCCTCAAGGCTCTAATCTTTCACCATAACGTTTGAACATCTTCCATGCCAGTTTGGCCCACCTGATCTGCTCTCAAATTTCAAATCTTGATTCTAACTCTCACTCTGTCCTCATTCTACTCGACCTCTCCTCTGCCTTCGATATGGTAAACCACAACACCTTGATCATATGTCTCCATGATGCCATGGGCATCACTGATCAGGCCCTGGTGTGACTAACCTCCTTTCTCTCTGATCGCCCAGCCCAGGTGGAATTGGGGTGAATTGGAATTGGAGCTAGGGCTAAGCTTTAAACAATAAAATAATATTGCTAGAAACATGGAAGACTGTGAGGCGAAGGTGTTGGGTGAATGAGAGGAATCATGGTGAGCAAGGGTATGACGTCTCTAATTTAACATTGACTGTTCTTGGGGAGGGAGTGACATGAAGTTTAAGCCGGCTGTGTCTGAATTTGAAATTGAGAAGTCACCAAAGACTACTAACAACAAGCCAGTGGTTTAGAGGTACATTGGGGTGCATGTGCATTAAGCATAGTGAAGGAGATGGACACCTCTCACAATCTTCCATGGAAAGACTGAAAATAATCAGCAGTAACCAATGTACATGAGGACCTATGGCCTGTGGGTGTAGGTGGGAGGAATGCAGGTGTCATTCATGAAGTAGTAAAGGTTGTGTGTGGGGATCAGCTTTCCAGCGTGTGATACATACGATGCAGTTGATTGTATGTAGGGGAATGTCACTCATCGTGTAGTGGGCAATTGTAGAACCCTATGGAGACATGTGTAAGGCAGCCAAAATGCCATGACCATGAAGGTTTCTGTGAGCAGCAGCAACATCAACAATGAGTTAAAATAGTGTGTCTGGCCTGCAAGTAGAGAGAGGGGTGATGAAATTGTTACAGGGAGCACGCATGATGTCTGATGGTATGGCTGGCAGAGGGATAGCCAGTGAACTAAAAGTGGAAAAAAGAAAGTGAGGGGCATGGGAGCACAAGTGGGTGGGGCAAACTTCTCCTCACGTATACCTCTTACACCAGATGTCTTCATACGCAATGGCAGTTGTACCCCACAATAACAGGCACCTCTCCTTCAAGGTCCACATAGCAATAGACCAGGAAAAACAACACTAGCAATATGCACCCATAAAGAAACCCAATGTCCTTATCCCAGCAAAATACATCTCACCTGTTGTTTAAACATTGGTGGCTGTCTACCTTCATGGCTTCCACGAACCACCTCAAAGCCCTTAGGGGTACCACAATTACACATCAGAAATTAGTCCTACATGTTGCATCATCATCTACAAAAGGACTGCTAAGTCTAAAACAGCAAAACAACCCTCATCAAACAGCAATGTCTCGCACCTTCAGCACAGGTCTCATTTAAAATAGTATGCACCATCTACACGCCTGTCTCCCTCAAGTCCCAAAGCCACCTTCCTGATGACATATACATCTCTTTAGCCCAGCCCTAAAATCTAGCAGAAGCAAGGGCATGTGTGAGCAATTTACTACGCCAGGAAGGATGGAAAGGAACACAGGCCTTCTCTCTCCCTAACTAAATACCATGAAACACCCTTAGCCTTGACTTCTGACTCACCACAGTACCCTTCAAGAATGAGCCCAAAATCCTCATCCCCATGAAATAGCTCATCTGTAACACCTATATCCACCCACCCTGCACACCCCATCAAAACAGACATTGGACCTTCTCAACCCCCTGCTACATCACCTGGTTGCATAGACATTCCTTGCTGCATTTTTGCATGCACTCCGCATTGTTACTTCCCCATGCCCTTGCAATAATCACTTGCCAACTGTTCCCACCCAGGTGTACATCCCCATATGACCAAGTAAGTTTGCTGAACCTTCCTCAATCAAGCACCACCATAATGATGTTGGAAGCGGCTGTCCATTGTAATTATGGCAGTGTGGCTTGATGGTCTCTCCCTGCTTCCTGTGTATTTCGCTGGGTCCTCTCCACTAACATGGTGTTAAACCTGATTGCTGTGCACTCCGCCACACGTCTCGTGGTTGCGGTAATTGGCAGTGCTGGGCTTTCTTCCAAACAAGGGTGCTGTGAAACGGTTGGACGTGGAGTGGTGAACGGTGGCAACAACACTGCTCCGCTCGGCAATTTTCTTTCCTCTTGTGGGTACATAGACTCTCGTGCTTCGGCCCCACCCCCGAGTCAGTGCTGTCACTGAAAACATCAAGCAGCAAACACGTTTTACTGGCCCTGCTTCCCCAATCTGCAGCCAGCAGTTAAATCTGATTTCTAAATTCTGCTAACTGCTTGTAGCACCTTTCTTTTGCGGTTTATAACGCCTTACTGTTTCTTTCCTGAGGACAAAATCGAAATTGAAGGAACCTGTGCCTGACTCCCCAGCCACCTCATCCCTGCATAATAGGGATTGGCTGGCAGAAGTCTTGGTCCTCAGCTCTCCCAGGGGAGAGCGTGTGCACCCTAGGCGAATTAAGACATCTGTTGAGTCGAAAGACTCTTGTGATGCGCCTCCCGTAGCTCACATAAAGGTTTAGAGCCGGCTCAAATCTTAATGAGCTCATCAACTAAGGACCATGAAGAAATTCTGCTTACAGTATGTGGGGCAGCTAGTCCCAAAAATTCTCTGGTAAATTGTGCAAAACCTCTCTTCTCCACCCTACCGGAAACTCCCTGTCGGGTAGTCGAGGTTGTTACTGTTAATAATGCTCCTTCTTTGGCCCTTGCAAGCAATGGGGACCTCTCAACTTTGACCTTTCCTGCATCCTTACCTCTGATGGAGGGGTCGGCTAAATCCAACTCTGCTGTTGAGTTGGAGCCATTGGTGGGTACTGAAATTATACCCTCCCCTGAACATTGGAGGCAAAAATACACCATGCTAAAACATCGGTTATAAAATGTGAAATTAGTTCTGAAGCACACAAGAGGGGAGTAATAGGCACAAAGGGCCTCATCACGAGTTGGGTGGTAACGCCGGTGGTATTACCACCGGCGGTATTATCCCTACCGCCAAACCCCCTGGCGCTATAAGCGCCGGATCACTGGTTTGGCGGTAATGGAATTCCCCATTCCCCACTGAGCACATTCCCCATTGGGCTCAATGGGGAATTCTCGCGCTCTTACCGCCGGCGGATTTGCTCAGAGCTGGGGAGAAATCCACCGAAGCCCTGATTTGGCGGACCCTTAAATCCGGCAGTAATAGCGTGACCGCCGGATTTAAGGGTTACCGCCAAACCAGTGATGAGGACCAAAGACGGGAAAGGATTGGATTCATAAATTGTCCTAGTATGTCATCAGCCGGGAGGAATGAATCTTTGACATTTTCAACATTGTTTTAAATATTAAAGAATGTTTTGTTCTTTGAACACATAATATTCCACAGATGGGAGATCATTGTGATTTTGGCATTGCCACCTCCAGAGTGAGTTCACTGGCAAACAAAGTGTTTGAAAGCTAATCCTGATTTTAGGCATCTGTCCGATGTATTTGCATTTTGAATTATGTAAACGTCGTCAGTGAAATTTATAAATCATTTTGAAAATGTCTTTTATAATTGTGCTACCTGATGAAGAGCCATTGGCTAAAAATGTGTGTGTAGCTTTAAAACAATCGGATTTCTATATGGTTATTGAGGATTAAAAATCAAAATAATATAACATTATTAAAACATGAACAGCTGTCAAAACCCGTTTTAAGCCAAGTACTAGTAACAGATTGTACAAGTGTGCAGATTTAAAATAAGTCACACACTATTGTCTTTCATTTCATTGTTAGCCCCTAGCGATGGGGCAATGTCTGCCACTAACCAAATAAAATGGGTGTGATTTAGGCATCAGGTTTTCTAATATTCTAAGATGGAAAGGGGCCCATTCGGTGCATTATCAATCTGTGAGTGACCCAGAACAGAGTGACAGAGATCATACTAAAAGCATGTCGCGGGCCAACATACCACCACTGTGTTCTTGAAAAGAGGCCCGTTTTAATGGATGGTGTACTACTGACCCCTAGACCATGGTGTGGATTCTTGGAATTGATATTGCACAGACTGATGGTGTAATCCTGCCCTCTCACCTGGGTGAGGTAATCTTGAAGAGGTACAAATATATTGTGGTGAAGTAGAGAGTGGGCTAAAGTAGTAGACACATTGGATTGTGCAACGGTCCTGGGCTGGAGAAAATGTTCAACATAATCAAACAATTCAAAAGCTCTTCTGCCTTTAACACCACAACAATTGCATCCCAATAACTCTGTGACTAATTTTCTAACAATCCCATCCACCCAATTCAAAATAGCCAAGACACTTGGACATAAAAGGCACAAAAATACCACCCAGAAAAGTAATAGAGAAATCAACTAGAAAAAGCACAATACCAACTTCTTACATTTTTTGACCCTTGCCAACCCAAGAACGTGTGAGCACAGGTGGGAGGTGAAAGAGAAGTAACAAACTATTTCCAGGATAGGATTGGAAGATTAGGAAAGGCAGGTTGTAGCAGGGGAGATTGAGGGACTGGACTGGACTGGATTATGTGTGGGGAAACAAGTATGTTTGGTGGCTCCTTTGGAAAGTGGAAAGTGGGGATGGGGGTGTAGTGGAGATGTGAAGGTGTAGGGAGCTGCATGCTCTGGGTGCCCATTGGGAAATGCTAATTGTTGAGATGTTAGTTTGCAGAGTGGAGTTGGTAGAAAATGCTGGTTTGTTTACCTGCTGTTTGTGTGGGTGATGGATTTGAGTTTGTCCTGAAGATAAGAAGAGGTTTTGAGCTGGATGATTTCGAATGCAATGCAGAGTCCTTTTAAGACCATTCTCTGCTGTACAGGTAGCCAGTAAAGCTGGGTGAGAGCTTGGGTGATGTGTTAGCATGTGGGTAGGTGGATAATGAGTCTGCTAATGTGTGTTTTATGGCTTGCAGAGGAGCAAAGGTACTGTTTGGTAATCCAATGAGGAGAACATTCCATTAGTCCACCTTGGACAAAGAAGTGCTTTGACTGTGGTGTGGAAGTCATCAGGAGGATCTTGCATAGGAGGTGGTGATGTAGATTGCATGTTTGGTGACAGTTATGTGGTGTGTGAAAGAAAGGTGGGGGTCAATGGTAAAGCTGAAGGATTTGACAGGTGTCAGGTGTAGAGGGTGATATGTGTGGGTTGCCTCTAGTGAGTTCTTTGATCCAGAGAGTGAGGTTGAATTTGTGACTGGGGGGACATGTGAGGAGGTATTCCGTTTTGGAAGGGTTTAGTTTGAGTAAGTGGGTGGCCATTCAGGTCGTGGTGGTGGAGGGACAGCTACTAGGGGGTGGCGTTGTGAAGGGAATGAGATTTGGAAGTATATCAGCATATTGGTGGAAATGGAGGTTGTGTTTGTTTAGGACATTTCTAAGCCATTCAATATATAGATTGAAGAGCAGTGATGATAGGGATGAACCTTGTGGAACCTCGTATGTGACTGGGTGGGATATAGGAGAATGGAGACAAAATGTAAACCAGTGATGGTGCAGGAGAATTTCATCCTGTCGAATAGGATGTTGGGTAGAATGGCATGGTCAATGGTGTTGAAGGCTGCAGAGATTGCGAGTAGGGCTGTGTTTCCTATGTCAGTGATTTTGTGCAGTTCATCAAAGAAGTGAGGTGTAGCCATCTCAATTCCTCATCCAGGTCAAAATACAGATTGAAAGAGATTGAAGAGGTTGCTTTTGGTGATGTGTTGTTTCAGTTGGAATGTGATAAAGCTTTCCATGATTCCGGCAAGGTTTGGCAGGATAATGATGGTAGTTTTCAGGCGGTATGAGGTCTAAAGTTGTTTTTTGAGGAGGGGTGAGATTTGTCCAGTTTTAAGTGCAGAGGGGATACTACCATGTGAGGGACAGCAGTTGATGTTCTGGTACTAGTGGGGCTCAATGGTGGTAATGGAATTGGATATGGCTTGGTGTAGGCAATCATCATCCAGGAAGTGTGCAGGTTTTGTTTTGGCAGTAAGGACAATGATGTTGTCTTTGTAAATGGAGTGGAAGCTGTCCAGTGTGTTGAAACATTTGAGAGAGGGGGTGGGAGTGAGAGAGCAGAGGGAAGAGCTTACCCGATTTTGTGTATTTCACAGTTGAAGTGCTCCATAAGGGAGATGCATACTGAATTTGATGGGGGTGCGTTTCTTTTGGTTATGGAGCCTGACAAACTCCATAGGCATCCTCTTTTACAGTGCAGTGGCACAGGGAAGCCTTTTGGATTTCCCAAAGGTTTGAATACCTTCTCTGGGATAAACTGCTGTTTCCCAGAGCAGTAACCTTACTTACATTTGTAACTTTCTAGAGCCAGCACACACTATCTTCCAATAAGGTGCTGGAGGGGTTACCTAGTATCCCCCTTATCTAGCTTCTCATGTAAAAATGTTTATGTTACCCTTTCCTCAATGAATGGCTGGTGGCAGTGGTTTTGTGTTAACTACCATAGTGTGCCTTTGCAGCGGGCTGCGTTCGAAGCTACAGTAAAGCACCCAAAGGTGCAATTTTTGTCAAAATGGCCCCGGTCTTCTTTTTACCGCCATTTCTTTGTGGAAAGGTATTTTTTTAGATTTACTCTGCGCGCCAAACCAGGTTTGATCCCATTGTTCACTTTGCCTTTGGCGGGATTCCAAGGGGAACCCACCTCTTGCTCCAGGGTGTCTGAGGTAGGCAGAAAGTGAGGGAGGTGCCCGAAACTCCCTGTGCTTAGTCTCCTAGGAGACAAAAATGCACTCTGTGGTGATTGGCCGGCTGACTGTCCCGCAAGGGCAGCCACCCTGCTGGGTTACTGACAGCTGGTCTGGAATGAATGGGAGAGAACTGAATAAAAGGCGAGTCTTTTGGCTTGGAAGGCAGAGTCGACCACTGGATGAAGGAACCGAGGAAGAACTTGAAGAGGACACCTGCTGCAACTCCTGGACCATTGGTTTGACCGGTGAAGCCCTGCTGCAGTGCTGAAATGCCAAGTTCGCATTGACAGAGAAGCCCCTGCAAGGACGACTTCGCCCCTTGAGCTGGTGGGACCAATCAACTCCAAAGTAAGCAACCTGAACATCCAGCTTGGAGCTGTTTGAATTTCCACAGAGTTGCTGCTGGAAACCGTATAGGCAGGGAGAGGAACACCAGATTGGGTGCATTGCTTTTAAGCTAGCTAAGAGCTCCAGGAATATCCTCTGGACTCCCAGGAAGCAGAACTGACTGAGCCTGAGCCCCCCTCAACAGAGTGTGGGACCCCAGAAGCAAGGAAAGTCCATCTCAACAGACAGGAACCACGGTGTTGCTATTTGCAGTAGACACGAGGAGCTGAAACACTGAACAACCACTGAAAGTGAAGTTTACCGGTTGTGCGTTTTGACTGTCCCAGTGCATTGCAGGAGTCGCCGATGTCCTCCCTCTAGTCCCCACGACTGAGGCCCAGGAACAGTGAGACTTGCAGAGCTGCACAAGAACAGGATGTATCTGCTGCATCTTTTTTCATCTTTAAAGGTACTGTACAAAGTCTGAGAGAACTTACCTATTGCTGTAGAGTAGCTTGCACCTTCTACTACTCACAAGTCTAATCAGCTTGTGGCCCAACATTTGATTCTTCTTTTCCCCAAAGACCTCTAAAACATTGTGGAAATACTTTTCCATTTACCTTCCAGAAGTGCTTAATCCTATATAAGACTTTTGCCCATTGACATTGGCTTAGCCTATTGTATTGAATGACCCTTTCTGGAGGGATTCAACAGTATTTGCCTGCTTAAGATAATTGGTCTCTTGTATGTTCTAACTAATCTTTTCCTTTTGACTTATTACTGTATGATTCTAAATGCAACAGTGATATATTAATATCCTCAGCACCCTAGCAATTGAAGTCACCTGGGGGTGTAGGTAGTGTCTGTGGGCCATCCCAAAAGGGTATCTACTGATTTAGAGATATTAAGAGTGTGTATTTCATGAACTGTATTTGAGTGTTACTACTATATGTCTACCTTCTGAAGAAGGCTTATTCTAACTGACTTATAGAAACATTAATAATTGTTTATTTAAGAAACCTTGAGTGTAAGAGTTTATTTGAATACTTGTAACTCTAAATATCTGTGTAACTCCACTACACCTCGCATTGACCCCTCTTGAGATAATCCTGACTGCTCAACAAGCTACCAAAAGTGTGTAGTACAAGCTTATACCAAAGGTTGGGATTCCTACCTGTAGTCAGAGTTGTTTGAAGTGTTCCCAGAGGGTACTGCATTCAAAGGTTACCTTACACTGATGTTGAATAGTTTCTGTGCATGAGGGGTGGCAGATTGGATTCTTAGATGCAGTGGGTGGCGTTGGCATTGGTATGGCTTTTTTGAATTTGTTGTGTCAGTGTTTGCAAGGTGTCCTGGTGGTGGGCATTGTTTCTGTAGCCCAATTATTTCCAGGCATCTGGTTTGTTGCTTGATAGAGAGGAGGGAAATGTTGAACCATGGTTTATGGTAGAGATTTCAGGATTTTTGTGATTTCAAGAGGGTCATTTCATCGACTCCCTGTTTGATGATGGTGTTATAATTGTTGACGGGAAGTTTTTATGGGGAAGAGGTTGGTGGCATGAGTAGTGTTAAGGCTGTGCCTGTAATGTGTTTGGTTTGTCTAGCTTGGTGTGGAGGAGGATGTGTGGCAGGTGGGGGGATCGTGTGTCATAAAGTAAACATGAGGGATTGAACAACTGTCAGAACACATTCCAACATTCGATTTTCCGCAGAGATATGATTTTTGCTTGAAATCACAAAAGGTCCAAGGTGTTGCCAGCCATGTGATTGGGGTAGGTGATGAGTTGTGTGAGCTAATGTTTGGCGAGTAAAATGGGGGTACAGTTTAGTATAGGGTGAATGCCTGGATGGGAACTACCAGAGTTGAAGTTGCCAGGGTAGATATTGATGGAGGGGGAGGTGTGGTTGTTAGTAGTGAAGTCTGTTCAGTCAGTATGTAAGTTGGGATTGTGTGTTAGTGAGCATTACATGATATGTATACAGGCAAGGTGTCGTGATAGAGGGGAGCAAGTGAGAAAGAGTGCTTTAAATGGAGTGTATGGGGTATGCAGCATTGCTAGGTGTGAAAGCATCTTTGTAGTTGTGGGCATTGCTGGCAACCCCTTTTGTATTTGGGATTTCTCTGTGGTGGATGAGATGGTGTTATGAAAGCATGTCAGAGATAATAGGTGCGTGGTGGGGTTTGACCCATGCCTCTGTTAGAAAGAGTATGTCTGAGGTGTATGTGCTAATGACTTCATTTATTTCATATCTGTGCGCGCAGACTGGCAGTTGAGCAAAATGCAGGAGTATGCTATTAATTGTTTCAGCAGAGTTATGTGTTGGAGTTTAACTTGAACATTGTTTTAGTATTTTGTATGTTTGGTGGCAACCCGTGGTAAGCAAGAACTGGCAGATGGCAGAAAATGAAATCAAGAAAACATAAATGCTGGAGCCCGCAGATGCTCTAGATTCCCAGGAGAGTGGAAGCCTTAGGGAAAGTGCATACAATTCCCAAAGTAACCTGGAAGCAGTTTAGTAGGAAACAGCTATACGCAGGAAGTCATACCTCTTTAGACACAGAAAGCAGCAGCAGCAGGATGACAGAATGCTGTTGAGGAGCTGGAGGGAAGGCTTCAAATGTGCTATCAAGCTGCAAAATGGAACCCTCTAAGGTGGGTGGAGTTCAAATCGAACCATTCCCGTGGATGAGAAAAAAGAGTATGCAGTCAGATAGAGACCGGGCACCCATTTAAAAAGGCTTTTGGTACATACATATTGGGGGGGGACTTCAGCTGCAAAATGTAACCCTCTGGGGTTGGGGCTAAATGTACCCATACCTGTGAATGAGAGAAAGGGAGATTGCAATCTGATACAGTCCACTGACACATTGTTAAAAGGGTTATTTGTGCATGCGTATTGGGCTGCAAAATGGAACCCTTTTGGGGGGATAACACCTACCCCTCCCTTTGGATGAAAGAAAGAGATAATCGGACATATTGAAAAACAACACTTATGAAAATATACCAAATGCACACATCCATCCAGAATTTGCAGGCAGTGGCATTCAACACCACCAGCACAAAATCCACCTAAAAAGACTGCCACTGATGAAATCTGATTTAATGGAACTGTGCTACATGGGATGACATCCTTCTTTTCAGACAGGAAGCAGGTTTCCTACATGCACCCTCCTCAAAATCACCTATGCCTCCTTGTATGGAGTGTCTCAAGAATCTAGTATATCACCATTTTTCCTGAACATCTTCATGCCAACCTCCTGAACACCAAAATCATCTCACTCCTCATCTGCTGTAATTTTGCAGCAACTATCCAAATCATCTGCACACTCATCCATTCCACAGATCCAAATCAACTGCACATTGGTATCTCCCTCTTACGCATAGTCTAATGGATAAGACTAATCGACAAAAACAAAACCCAAATACAATGAAAATCCATCAAGCTCAACACAATCATTGACCTGAAGGACTGGCCTCAAGAGAAAGCCCACAGTTATAAACCATATACCTAAGAGTGCTCATGGGATAGCACCTTCACATGCACACTAAATTCATAGTAATTTGGGATATATTTACCCACTCGGCAGTACTTCCCCACATCCCCAAGCTGCACTTCAGCAGAACCTGCAAAATGGTCGCGCTGGCTCCTTTGAGCACCAGGGCCTTGCATCAAACTGCATTTTGCAGCTACAAAAGGATGGCTGCACTGTTTTGCCAAAAACCATTGGGCAAGTTGGAACAAGGAGCACCCCGAGAAAGACTTCCAGGGTGTGTTCTTGTGTGTACTGAAGAAGCAAAGTGACGAGCTGCGCTGCTTTGCTGCTAGCCCAAAGTTCCCATTGAAAAAGGGAAAGATTTTACATTTAAAATGATGCCGCTGTGATGCTCTTTTCATCTGTTGTACATTACTCTGCTTTTATCAGTGAGGCCCTGTCATGCCCATCTATATTCAGATTGTGCCCCAGCAGGAGAAGGGATTATTCCTGAATGGCAGACTGTGTCAAGTCAAATCTGGGAAATCCACAGAAATGTCACTTCAGCCATATGGAAAAACACTTGACTTTTGGGCTACTAAAAGTAAAAAATCAATGCTTCAAAAGAGACCCTGGCGCTCTGGGCCTATGCCAATTTTAGTGGATCTGTGTCTTAAACAGATTGCTGTATAAGTGAAACTGACTAGGGCTGCAAAACCATGTGGGAAATTTAGATGGAAGAGAACACCTTTTGAAAGGGACATACCAGCAGGCTTCACCACATGTTTAAAAGTGTTTTTTTAAAATAAGAAAAATATAGTTTTGAAAAGTGTATGTTGGATCAAGCCCTGTCCTGGCCTAGCATTGTAAAGGGTTTTTTCCTGGGAAACATATATGGGATGTTTTATTTCAATAGGCTTGCTTCTGATTCGGAACAAAATAAATAAAATATAGAATTAAATGCATTGGTTTGACTGAGGAAGCTCCAGAACAGGCTTTTCTGCTGGCTAAACTGAGGCCTTCCCCCAAAAGGAGCCACCATATACTTCAGGAACAAATGCATGTTGATTGCTACCTGTGGAAACTGTGAATGACCAAGACAAAGAAAGATCACAAGCTCGTCCGACTTTTGTCTGTGCTTCAGGCTGAGACAATAGATTCTGGGACAAGTGTGAAGTGAGGAAGTGGCTATAAACATTCAATCAAACTGGGAAACCCCCATGGCCACTCTGGGCTGAACTGACAGTTGGTGGTAGCTGAAGAATAAAAATGGCCCCAGTTAAAGGACAAAGGCTGATCATCTGTCTCAAAATACTATTTGATGAATAAACTTTTAAGACTGTTAATTTTGTAACCGGACAGTGCAGAAATGTAAACGTTGTACAGTTTAAATGTGATTTTCGTGGCTTTTAAACAAGATATCGTGGCCGTCCATAGCATGTATGAAACACAAACACCAGGAGAATGTAAATCATGGGAAAAGTATATATGGTGGACGTTAAAAATATATTGAAATATTCCCTTTGATAATATGCACACCCACCTATAATTGTGGGATTTTGGGTGAAGCAGTTCTCACTAAGACCGTGAAAAAGTATTATAAGGGTGAAACAATGACATGCAGACCTGGGAGTGGGAACACCATGCTCTGTATGAAATATGTAATCTGCCTATGTAATTTGGTAAAGTCCCACAACTGTACAAATGTGTAATTTATGTTAAGAATGATTTTTGGCAAAACGTACTGTGGGAAGGCTTTGCATCTCATAAAACACAACCCCATAAACAGAGTCCCCTCCTAGAGGAGGCAACCAACATTGGCTGCCCTATCCAGTTCTTGGGTGTAAGTCTAGCTCAGTTCTGCCCAACAATAAACCAGTGATGTCACCCCCTTTCATATAAAGGGTGGCAGCTCACAGGGACAGACACTCTCTCCTGAATTTCCAGCGCCTGCGTATCCTGACTTTCCAGATCCACCTTTGAAAGATTCCAGACTCTACTGCAAGGCCCAAGCATAGCTGATCCTATCCCAGCAAGGCCAAGCATAGCTGATCCTATCCCAGCAAGACCAAAGACTTAGACCTAAAAAATCAGACCTAAAAAATCAAATCTCACAGATCATGGACAAAGGCAAACCTGTCCTGCTCCTCCTTCTCGATCTATCAGCAGCCTTTGACCTGGTAGATCACCAAACACTTACCACCCACCTCACTCATGCAGCCCATTTCTCTAAACAAGCAGCATCCTGGATCACATCCTTCCGCGAAGGAAGAGCCATGAAGGTCTTCTCCGACATAGCAAACGTAGATCCTACCACGATAAACTGCAGTGTCCCCCAAGGATCATGTACAGCTCCCACCCTCTAAAACCTCTTCACAAAACCCCTCTTTGACCTGCCTGACTCTATGGCAGTTGCATAATCCAATTATGTGGACGACACTCAAGTATTTATACCTCTATCTGGACTCTATCACCAAGACGCCACAACTCTACACAACATCTATTCTACTATCCAAGCATGGATGGCACTTAATGGCCTCTGTCTTAATGGGGAGAAGACTGAAATTCTCATCCTTGGACAGAAAAACACAATAACTAAGCTAAGCCCCCAATACGCCAACTTCAACATAGACAACTCAACCATCTCTGTATCGTCCTCCGTCATGACTCTAGGTGTTCACATTGATGCAAACCTATCGATGAACAAACAAGTCAGCACAATAGCCTCTGCATCAGCCTTCAGCACCAAACTCATCAATGCCATTAAACCCTACCTATCTGCTCCCAACCATCTGGCCATAGCCAGAGCAACTATAGGCGCTAAACTCGATTATTGCAACACTCCTATAGCTGGTACCTCCTCCAAGAACATTCACAGACTGCAAACCACACAAAACAATGCCCTAAGAGCCGCTATGAGCATCCCGAGAAGAGACAATATATCCCATGCCAGACGTGCAGCACGTTGGCTACAGGCAAATAACACATCACTGTGAAAATCCTCACCATCACACACAGATGCATCAACAATACTGCTCCCACATATCTATCTGAAGCAATATCAAGAACTGCCTCCACTCGCCCCACCAGAGTTCAGTATTCCAACCAGCTACACATATCACGCATCAAGAGAGCTACAGCTGGAGGTCTAGGCTTCTCTTACATTGCACCGAAATTATGGAACGCACTCCCTGCCACCCTTAGAGCCGAAACCTCTGTCTCTGTCTTCCGCAACAACCTCAAGACCGCTTTCCTCAACTAGCACTGCAACTTCATCCTCTATTCCTGTCATGTATATTGTAATATAAACACAAATGTAATATAACTATATTGTAACCTATATATATATTGTTCCCCTGCTCAAACTGCTCATTATGTAACAAATGCATGCCTCATTACTCTGTAACTAAGTATTGTCTTGTAACAAGTGCCACGATGTCCTCGGCTGTTGTGCGCTATATAAATATGAATAAAAGAAAACAAAAACAAAACAAAGCATAGCTAATCCTATCCCAGCAAGGCCATTGATCCAGAAATTCCACTAAAATCCCAATAACAAAGGGGAAAATCTATGGTACCCTTTTGGGATGCATCCTGTGACCAGACAGGCTAGTTGCCCACTACCTGCTTGCCCGCTGCATCCTTGCCATCATACAGTGACCAGACTTGCCCAGCTGCTTGCTGTTAGGAGAGCCGCTTTCCTGTGACCAGAATCTTTTGAGTTCAGAATCCGGTTGGCTGTCCAAAACCCCAAACTCAAGTGCAGATTGTGAGTATTTTCTATATTGTCCCTGTGATGTGCATCTATCACCCAACCTAAATACTGCATTCCGATTCTGTGTTTTTCACCCGTTTAAAAAAAGAAAAACATTTTTGACATTTAAAGCTGGATAAGAGAAAAATGCAACTCTCCCATGTGTGATTTGGCTGCACTGTGTTTTCAATTTCAACCTGCTTTGTGACCTGTATGCCTTTTGTGATACCTTACCATAAATTTGCTAGTGATATAACATCCCAGATACTGTGATAAAACATATGTACATCATTATTTAACCGCACATATAATTAATTATTTGTTAAAATCGAAGTGTCATTTTAGGCCATTGGCTCTTATTTTGTGAGGAAAGGTCAGATGTTGATTCTGTTTGCTGCCTCATATCCATGACTACTTGCAGCTTCTTTCTATCCACTCAAAATTCGATTAATTGTGGGTTGTGTGAACATTGCTGGGGGAAACCTTAACTTGGGTGCCATCTATCCTAATTGCAAAAGTGCTCCTATTCATTTGTGCATTGGCTATGTTCGTGTAGAAGGGAACCCAAGTGGATTTCAGTGGTTTTCATTGTAATCATCACCCCATTGGTGATTGCTGCCCAATATTAAAATGGGTGTGATTTCTTTGAATTTTAAAATAAATAAATATTGCATTCCCACCAACCCGCCTGGTTCATGGTCCATTGTGACCCTGGGTATTTGTAAAAGGGGGTGTGAGACAGGTTGTGTGCCATCTCAAATTGAATTTGTAGAAAATAAAAAGAAAGCATTCCAATTGCGCGCTACATTCAAGGCTAGGGGAAAGGGTCCTGGTTTGGTGTGTGTCGCCCGATTGAAATCCTTAACAGTAAGATTGTGAACCTTTCAACTGAGATATATCCAGTACATCATGAAATATCTGTATTTTGCATACATATCCATGGCTGTCATCACTCTCGTACTCTGCAGGCTGGATTGTGCCACTAGTCTCTACATATGCTGCCTAGAATATTGGCTAAGCCATCTACAATATGACCAAAACATAGTAGCTACACTGACCTGCAGATGGGGAGATTTTGAAACCATCAACCAGCTCTTTTGCTTCACTGGCTAGTTGTAAAATGGAGACGTCAATTAAAAACCCTTTGGATCACTCAGTTAATAAAACAGTATTAAAAAGAAAGGAAAAAAAAAAACCTTTGAATCACTCACTGAGCCTTCCATTGAAATAACTCACATTTTACACTACAGGCCTGTTGGAATGCTTTGATCTAGCAACTTGTCCCTAGTATTAATCCCATGATTAAACAAGAGCCACCAAGCTGTTTTTATGAGAGCTGCAATATCTCCATTCCTTGAAACCAATGTATGGAACAACATGCCACAGTGTCTCTGTAGATAGGAAAAACAAATAGCCTACAGTAACTCATTTACAAACTGGTGGTTCACAAGACCATCATGAACTAATAGGCACATAGCTAAACCCATAAAACCAGAACACTCATGGTGTCGCAAAAGGACTCCTCAGGGTGGTAGAATGAAACTACAAATGTCAGCAAAGCTTATAAACAACAATTAAGAGGACCTTCCAAGATAGTACACTGAACCACACTGGTTGGTCATGCTCATGAACTCCAAGCAAAAGGATTCCTCATGGTGGAAGACTAACACAGTGGTATGAGAGAGAAAAGTTAACTTACCTTATTCAGACAAAATTAGAAGTGTAAATACATGTTTGAGTCTATTTCTGGCGAATATATTCTCTTTGGACCTATTGCTTATTTTATTTGGTGCTGAACAGTTCTGGCCAAATGATATAAAAACCTCACTCTTTGGTGAAGGGAGCATGTTGATGTGGATTTGGATGTTTCATATTGTAAAGACTTTGGTCGTAAACAGGCGCCCTGTGACATATTACAGGAGTAGGAGGTTGCATGTGTTCAGAATGATTCCTTTAGATAACCTAAACTTTCTTTGAGGTGGGATCATGTGAAATTAATAAAACCCAACACGTTTGTTTGTTTGTTTATTATTTATAATGTGCGCCAGACCCGAAGCTATCAGGGTGCAGAAGATACAAGAAGACTTTCAGCTTAGGTTACAAAGTGGCATAAAGTACAAATCAGGAAATACAGAAAAAATATAGAAATAATATACGTAATATACCGGCTATAGTAGATACATAGAAAGCATACAATAAGGAATAACACTGTAAAAACAGGAACCTAGTTTACATGGCAATCTAAAGCTATATACATTGCAAGAGAGGTGGGAGGCCAGTGCATTAGTGGTCATTGTCTTTGAGCCAGTTAATAAGATTCAGTCTAAAGTTAGTGAATGTTTGGTCCACTCGCAGCGGGGGTGGCAGGGAGTTCCAAAGCTGTGCTGCCTTAACAGGGAAACTACTACCCCTGACTTTAGATGGTTTAAATCTTGACACAGAAAGGCAATTAGTATTGGCTGTTCTAATGGGCCTACTTGAAGATTTTCTATTAATTCTCTCTATCAAGTAGCATGGTGCCCTATTTTTCAGGAATTTGTAAGTGAGTGTGGCCGTTTTCAGTCAGATTTTATCGTGGGGAGATAGCCAATGGTATTGTCTCCTAGTCTCTGAAATATGCTGTTTCCTTGCTATGCTTATGGCAGCTCTGAAGGCTTTGTTCTGGAGTGTCTGTATTCTTTTGACAATGTATTTGTTGGCACCAATGTAAAGGGTGTTACAGTAGTCCAGTTTGGACAAGATTAGGGCTCTGGACAAAATATTGCAGATATTGGTGGATAAGAAAGGTTTGCCATATCTAATTAATTTACATGTATATGCAGTGGATGAAGCAAAAGTGTTTATTGTTTGGTAAATGTGAGGGTGGAGTCGAGGTAAAAACCTAGGGTTTTCACTTCTTTGGCAATTTTGATGGAGTTCCCGTCAATGATAAAAGATGAGTATTCGGGGCCTAATCTTGTGAGGAGGGAAGTAATGCCTAGGATGATGAGCTCTGTTTTATCGTCGCTCAAGCAGAGACCATGAGAGGCAATCCATGCTTAAATGATGCTGTAAATTTTATTCAAGGCCAAATCCTCATCATAATCCCCAGTAAATTGTAAAATAATCTGAGTATCATCTGCATAGTTGGTGTAGGTGATACCAAGATGGTCTAGATCATCAAAAAGGGGCTTGGTAAATATACAGAGTCGGTGAGACACATGATCCCTGGGGCACTCAACAGGTGATGGGATAGGGTCTACGGCTGCTGAGGGAGAGTAAACTCTCATAGTCCTATTACTGAGGAAAGATTGTATCCAGACTATGGCCTCCTTAGAGAAATGAGCTGCTGAATTCAAGTGGTTGCATAAAACCTTGTGCTCCACTAGGTCAAATGCAGCCGATAGGTCAAGAAGGAGAAGCAAAGCCGATTTTTCCATTGTCTCTGAGTTCATCAGTTTGAGCCTTGAGACCAATTAATGCTGTTTCCGTGCCATGTTGTGGCCAGAAACCTGATTGGCGGGCTCCTAGAAGTTGGTTAAGTTCCAGGAACTTCTGAATTTGGATATATGCCACCTTATCAAAATTTTAAGGAGAAATGGCACTGTCGTTATTGGCCTATAGTTAGTCGGTTTGGTTGGGTCTAGTGTTTGTTTCTTAAGGAGAGGGAGTACCCAAGACTCTTTAAGATTACTTGGGATAGTACCTGACGATTAAGAGGCATTGTAAGCTTTGAAATGAAACGTGCTAGATCTCTTGCAGAGTCCTTGATTAGTTGTGCTGGGCATTGGTGACCCTGGCAATTCGAAGGTTTGAGAGAAAGTATAACCTTCTCAAACTTGAGAATAGAGATTTTAGAGTGGCTGAAGCGGGGTAGGTGTTTGTGGGTGGGCATGGGAGTTTTGTTGGGTAAAGTTGAGGATGTTAAGGAAACTTTTTTTTGTGCTATCTTATCCTGAAGGGTAGAGACTTTATTGACTAAAGCATGATGAATATTACAGCACCAAATTTTGTCTTTGACACAGTTGTCTTGTACCGGTATCTGTGTTTCTAATTCTTTTAAGATCACGAATAGTTCCTTCATGCTGAGTTAGCTTGCAGGATTCTATTGTTGTAAGTTTCTTGTTTCGCCAAGAGGATGTCTTTCTTGTACTGAGACGATATGTTAATTAGGTTAGTTTTGTTTTTAGCAGAGGGAAGTAATCTCCAGGCAGTTTCACTTTTTCTCTTGCCTTTTCTCAAACTTTTCAAGTGTGGGGTGAACCAGGAGTTTAGGTGACTTTTGGGCTTGCTATTTCTCAATTTTAATGGGACAATCTCGTCGAGAGCTGTAGTCATGATTTTGTTATATTCATCGACTAGCGAATTGGGTTCCATGCTGTCAGGTAATGGGTTAAGAGTGGATAGGATGCGGGGTAGAAGTTTGTCTAACGTAATATTCTTTTTGTTTCTAGTTAGTGTTGGTGGGGAGGATAAAGCCGACTTAGCGGTGGGCATTGTGGTTGCCAATGTGAATGACAGAAGGTAGTGGTCTGTCCAGACTTGAGGGGTGATAGTAGTAATCGAGGCGTTACAGTTGTAATCCGCCACTCAGTCGAGTATTCTCCCCTTGTTATGTGTAGGTAAAATCACTCTCTTGGTGAAGCCAAGTTCTACCAGGATATTAGCCACAGTGGTTGCTTGTTGGCCTTTGGGTTCAATAAATCCCAAATTAACTTCCCACAGCAGTAGGGTTTGCAAAGTGCTTTTTAAGTTGTCCGAAAGTATGGTAGAAATATGTTCATCAAAGGTGCCATTTGGACCTGGCAGTATAAGTATAGTATAAGATGAATATTAAGGGTTTGGGAGTTGGCGATATGTATTTTAACTGAAAGGGATTGACATGATTTGATGTCTAAAGGAGGGGCTAATCTCATCGATAGATTAGATTTAGCAAAAATGGCTAGTGTTCTCCCTTTATATTCACAACCCAGATGTGTACGTTTTAACTCAATCAAGCCATACAGCTAAGTGGATTTCAGTGGTTTTCATTGTAATCATCACCCCATTGGTGATTGCTGCCCAATATTAAAATGGGTGTGATTTCTTTGAATTTTAAAATAAATAAATATTGCATTCCCACCAACCCGCCTGGTTCATGGTCCATTGTGACCCTGGGTATTTGTAAAAGGGGGTGTGAGACAGGTTGTGTGCCATCTCAAATTGAATTTGTAGAAAATAAAAAGAAAGCATTCCAATTGCGCGCTACATTCAAGGCTAGGGGAAAGGGTCCTGGTTTGGTGTGTGTCGCCCGATTGAAATCCTTAACAGTAAGATTGTGAACCTTTCAACTGAGATATATCCAGTACATCATGAAATATCTGTATTTTGCATACATATCCATGGCTGTCATCACTCTCGTACTCTGCAGGCTGGATTGTGCCACTAGTCTCTACATATGCTGCCTAGAATATTGGCTAAGCCATCTACAATATGACCAAAACATAGTAGCTACACTGACCTGCAGATGGGGAGATTTTGAAACCATCAACCAGCTCTTTTGCTTCACTGGCTAGTTGTAAAATGGAGACGTCAATTAAAAACCCTTTGGATCACTCAGTTAATAAAACAGTATTAAAAAGAAAGGAAAAAAAAAAACCTTTGAATCACTCACTGAGCCTTCCATTGAAATAACTCACATTTTACACTACAGGCCTGTTGGAATGCTTTGATCTAGCAACTTGTCCCTAGTATTAATCCCATGATTAAACAAGAGCCACCAAGCTGTTTTTATGAGAGCTGCAATATCTCCATTCCTTGAAACCAATGTATGGAACAACATGCCACAGTGTCTCTGTAGATAGGAAAAACAAATAGCCTACAGTAACTCATTTACAAACTGGTGGTTCACAAGACCATCATGAACTAATAGGCACATAGCTAAACCCATAAAACCAGAACACTCATGGTGTCGCAAAAGGACTCCTCAGGGTGGTAGAATGAAACTACAAATGTCAGCAAAGCTTATAAACAACAATTAAGAGGACCTTCCAAGATAGTACACTGAACCACACTGGTTGGTCATGCTCATGAACTCCAAGCAAAAGGATTCCTCATGGTGGAAGACTAACACAGTGGTATGAGAGAGAAAAGTTAACTTACCTTATTCAGACAAAATTAGAAGTGTAAATACATGTTTGAGTCTATTTCTGGCGAATATATTCTCTTTGGACCTATTGCTTATTTTATTTGGTGCTGAACAGTTCTGGCCAAATGATATAAAAACCTCACTCTTTGGTGAAGGGAGCATGTTGATGTGGATTTGGATGTTTCATATTGTAAAGACTTTGGTCGTAAACAGGCGCCCTGTGACATATTACAGGAGTAGGAGGTTGCATGTGTTCAGAATGATTCCTTTAGATAACCTAAACTTTCTTTGAGGTGGGATCATGTGAAATTAATAAAACCCAACACGTTTGTTTGTTTGTTTATTATTTATAATGTGCGCCAGACCCGAAGCTATCAGGGTGCAGAAGATACAAGAAGACTTTCAGCTTAGGTTACAAAGTGGCATAAAGTACAAATCAGGAAATACAGAAAAAATATAGAAATAATATACGTAATATACCGGCTATAGTAGATACATAGAAAGCATACAATAAGGAATAACACTGTAAAAACAGGAACCTAGTTTACATGGCAATCTAAAGCTATATACATTGCAAGAGAGGTGGGAGGCCAGTGCATTAGTGGTCATTGTCTTTGAGCCAGTTAATAAGATTCAGTCTAAAGTTAGTGAATGTTTGGTCCACTCGCAGCGGGGGTGGCAGGGAGTTCCAAAGCTGTGCTGCCTTAACAGGGAAACTACTACCCCTGACTTTAGATGGTTTAAATCTTGACACAGAAAGGCAATTAGTATTGGCTGTTCTAATGGGCCTACTTGAAGATTTTCTATTAATTCTCTCTATCAAGTAGCATGGTGCCCTATTTTTCAGGAATTTGTAAGTGAGTGTGGCCGTTTTCAGTCAGATTTTATCGTGGGGAGATAGCCAATGGTATTGTCTCCTAGTCTCTGAAATATGCTGTTTCCTTGCTATGCTTATGGCAGCTCTGAAGGCTTTGTTCTGGAGTGTCTGTATTCTTTTGACAATGTATTTGTTGGCACCAATGTAAAGGGTGTTACAGTAGTCCAGTTTGGACAAGATTAGGGCTCTGGACAAAATATTGCAGATATTGGTGGATAAGAAAGGTTTGCCATATCTAATTAATTTACATGTATATGCAGTGGATGAAGCAAAAGTGTTTATTGTTTGGTAAATGTGAGGGTGGAGTCGAGGTAAAAACCTAGGGTTTTCACTTCTTTGGCAATTTTGATGGAGTTCCCATCAATGATAAAAGATGAGTATTCGGGGCCTAATCTTGTGAGGAGGGAAGTAATGCCTAGGATGATGAGCTCTGTTTTATCGTCGCTCAAGCAGAGACCATGAGAGGCAATCCATGCTTAAATGATGCTGTAAATTTTATTCAAGGCCAAATCCTCATCATAATCCCCAGTAAATTGTAAAATAATCTGAGTATCATCTGCATAGTTGGTGTAGGTGATACCAAGATGGTCTAGATCATCAAAAAGGGGCTTGGTAAATATACAGAGTCGGTGAGACACATGATCCCTGGGGCACTCAACAGGTGATGGGATAGGGTCTACGGCTGCTGAGGGAGAGTAAACTCTCATAGTCCTATTACTGAGGAAAGATTGTATCCAGACTATGGCCTCCTTAGAGAAATGAGCTGCTGAATTCAAGTGGTTGCATAAAACCTTGTGCTCCACTAGGTCAAATGCAGCCGATAGGTCAAGAAGGAGAAGCAAAGCCGATTTTTCCATTGTCTCTGAGTTCATCAGTTTGAGCCTTGAGACCAATTAATGCTGTTTCCGTGCCATGTTGTGGCCAGAAACCTGATTGGCGGGCTCCTAGAAGTTGGTTAAGTTCCAGGAACTTCTGAATTTGGATATATGCCACCTTATCAAAATTTTAAGGAGAAATGGCACTGTCGTTATTGGCCTATAGTTAGTCGGTTTGGTTGGGTCTAGTGTTTGTTTCTTAAGGAGAGGGAGTACCCAAGACTCTTTAAGATTACTTGGGATAGTACCTGACGATTAAGAGGCATTGTAAGCTTTGAAATGAAACGTGCTAGATCTCTTGCAGAGTCCTTGATTAGTTGTGCTGGGCATTGGTGACCCTGGCAATTCGAAGGTTTGAGAGAAAGTATAACCTTCTCAAACTTGAGAATAGAGATTTTAGAGTGGCTGAAGCGGGGTAGGTGTTTGTGGGTGGGCATGGGAGTTTTGTTGGGTAAAGTTGAGGATGTTAAGGAAACTTTTTTTTGTGCTATCTTATCCTGAAGGGTAGAGACTTTATTGACTAAAGCATGATGAATATTACAGCACCAAATTTTGTCTTTGACACAGTTGTCTTGTACCGGTATCTGTGTTTCTAATTCTTTTAAGATCACGAATAGTTCCTTCATGCTGAGTTAGCTTGCAGGATTCTATTGTTGTAAGTTTCTTGTTTCGCCAAGAGGATGTCTTTCTTGTACTGAGACGATATGTTAATTAGGTTAGTTTTGTTTTTAGCAGAGGGAAGTAATCTCCAGGCAGTTTCACTTTTTCTCTTGCCTTTTCTCAAACTTTTCAAGTGTGGGGTGAACCAGGAGTTTAGGTGACTTTTGGGCTTGCTATTTCTCAATTTTAATGGGACAATCTCGTCGAGAGCTGTAGTCATGATTTTGTTATATTCATCGACTAGCGAATTGGGTTCCATGCTGTCAGGTAATGGGTTAAGAGTGGATAGGATGCGGGGTAGAAGTTTGTCTAACGTAATATTCTTTTTGTTTCTAGTTAGTGTTGGTGGGGAGGATAAAGCCGACTTAGCGGTGGGCATTGTGGTTGCCAATGTGAATGACAGAAGGTAGTGGTCTGTCCAGACTTGAGGGGTGATAGTAGTAATCGAGGCGTTACAGTTGTAATCCGCCACTCAGTCGAGTATTCTCCCCTTGTTATGTGTAGGTAAAATCACTCTCTTGGTGAAGCCAAGTTCTACCAGGATATTAGCCACAGTGGTTGCTTGTTGGCCTTTGGGTTCAATAAATCCCAAATTAACTTCCCACAGCAGTAGGGTTTGCAAAGTGCTTTTTAAGTTGTCCGAAAGTATGGTAGAAATATGTTCATCAAAGGTGCCATTTGGACCTGGCAGTATAAGTATAGTATAAGATGAATATTAAGGGTTTGGGAGTTGGCGATATGTATTTTAACTGAAAGGGATTGACATGATTTGATGTCTAAAGGAGGGGCTAATCTCATCGATAGATTAGATTTAGCAAAAATGGCTAGTGTTCTCCCTTTATATTCACAACCCAGATGTGTACGTTTTAACTCAATCAAGCCATACAGCTAAGTGTGCAGACTAGCATGGGTCTGATCACCCCTTAACTGTGCAACTTCCATACAAGTTTGGGCATTCTTACAGACTGTGAAAAGTGCTGCATATAGATTCATGTGATGGGAACATACCATCTGTGCACAGGTAGAGCCACACTTTGTGCCACCAATTAAATTGTGAGCAACAACGGGAATTGTTTTTGTGATCATCACATGTAATGTTAGATATAGGAAAAGGTACAGTTGTTTGATGTGATTGCCCTTGGTGTGAAACCCATTGAATAGGTTGTGATTCCTTGCAAATGCCTTGAGTGCCTGTGCTCTAACAGCTCCAGATCGCCATTTGTGAAAATCGTCCGATCTGTCAGTATAGATGCACAAAAAGACAATAGTCTTTGTCTAAGGTCAGTAATAGAGTACAGGTATTCTGCATTTATCTGGCCTGCCTGAGGTAGGAAGAACACCCAAATATCTACCATGTCAACATGGTCATTAAAAGTTTGTATGATGGAAGACGTGAATCAAAAATAATAGATTTTCCAGCATGCAAGTCAGAACAAGTCTCTAGAATATTGAGCATTTTCTATAACAAATGGACTTTTTAAATATCATTAACCTGCACATTTGGAATATCTAGAAGGAAGCATATTTTGTCAAAAATGTAATTCATCTCAAACTCAATACAAAATTAAAAGAGGAATATAGACGCCACTGATCGACATTTGATCTAAAACGATTCCTTGTATTTGTGAATTACTACATTGACTGTGACGCACTACATAATAGCATTGATTGGTTTATGGTATATGCGTATGTATTGCTTTGTATTCATAAAAATCAGATGTTTCAGTGCTGAGAGGATAGCTCAGGGGCGACGTGCTTGCCTTGAAAGCAAAACGACACGGCACAACACAGGTTCCATCCCGGGTCCTTTAAGCGCGTTATAAATAACCTATCATATCATTATCACTAAATACAGTTCAAGTGTTACTATAACCATGTACAGTATAACCATGTCTCCGTGTGGTTCACAATTTAAATTAACTCAATATTGCATGCCTGACTACATGCCTTTCCATGATAAAGACCAATTTCCAATGGTATTTATGTGTTTAATTTCTAAATGTACATGGTCATATGATGATGTGCTAATGTAATGTTTCTATAAACACTGCACTGGTAACTACGGACTTCTCTGTCAACTGTGGCTTGAATCCTGAATATACATTTCAAAAAAGGATTAGGAAAAAAAGAGGAAAATAAATGAATGAATGATCAAAAATATACATATCACAAACATTTATTTTGTAGTATTGCAAATTAATTACACACTCGATTGATTGTATGAAAAATGAGTATACGTAGGAAAAAAAATATTCTTGAGTCTTCATTGCAGTGATATTAGCTGCACCTATTTTTTGGCTGCCACACCTTATTGCTTAGGAGCCCCCCAGGAGTGCGAGTCAACAAGTGTGCAAAACTATATGAGGTAGGAAGCACAGTGAGTGGGACAAAGAGACATGGCAAAAGGGGTGGGTGAACCAAGTGAAGAGATATGTTGATGTGGAAGGGGAAGGAACGGGATGCAAATTGTGAGTGCCATTGGTGTTCTGCTTGTAATTATCAACAAACTGTATATAATGCATTCTTTAAACTTGCCCTCCACTCCAGAACAAAAAGCGACTATGGGAGGCATCCAAAAGGATTCTCAACGCGATGTATGATTAATCTTTACCAGTCTAAAGTAATGTCTTTGTTATTATACGGAGCAGAAGTATGGTCACTCTCCAGCTTAGGAGAGCTAGCCAGACTGGAGAGATACCTGCTAAGAGCCCTATTGCAACTGCCCCAACGTACGCCAATTGAGAGGGTATCATTAGAATGTAAGCTAATGCCCACCCAAAGCAGAGGCACCTTGAGCTGCCTGATCACACTTTGTAAATTGGCCAATGCAACATCAACCATTCTCCTGCAGTGGATATTTGAAGCCTATTGTGCTAGAAACCCCCTGATGGCAACTAACAGTGTCGGGGAACTTTGCACTCTGGCCAACAAATGGATGATCCTTGCACTGGAAAATCTGCTCGAAAAACCTTTCCCGACTTTCAAGAAGGTTATGAAAGATATCCTGGTTTCTCATGACCATGAACAAGCTGTGGTCAATCTCAGCACTAAAAATCTTGCCGCAGAATACGTGGCTCACATTCTGCTTAACCAGGGAACACCCACATACATTGAAAAGTTTCTGGGTAACTGCTTAATTTGGGACTACCTAAGAATAAAATTGAATATGGTCGTGACCAGAGAGATTGAAAGTGCTTGGTGCCGCACACTTGATGTCTCCAGGGAAGGTTGATTATGTGAGGAAGGGGTTTTGGAGATGCCGAGACATTTGTTATGTGCATGCAAATCCTTGCTTAAGTTAAGGGTGGGTGTGATGCCATCTGCTGTTCAAAAGGACACCCTCTCTGAAAATCTCCTGCGGCAGGAATTTATGAATGGAAATAACCATGCCTGTATTTTTCACTTCACCATGTTCTGGCGAGAAATAATGTTTTTACATTTTATTATGAAGGGAGTGACTTGAGTAAATAATTTATGAGAGGGATTTTATTCAGATATTGTTATTTCTTTTTGATATCTGTTGTGTAAAGTTGAACAAACTATACCACAAAAAGCACCTTACTCTATGCATATATTATGTAAAATCATATTCATGCATTGAGTTTTTGTGGTGTCATAACTCTGATGCAGACGGCTTAGGTGCCCTCACATCCTTACGCATGACACACTCATCTATCCATCATCGAGCACCTGATTAGCACTATGGCTCCTCTACAAAGAGATGAAAGCCGTCTTTAGTCAGACGATAAAGAGGTGAACACAATAAAAACAGAGGTGGGCGGAGAGAGGAAGAAAAGGTAGGTGAAGAAGGAACTCAAAGATTCCTTGCACTCCAGTTAAAAGAGAACAGTTATTCAAAAATGAATGCATAAATTACACTGTACGTTTTTCAAGTAACAAACAAGTCAGAACAACAGGATAAAAAGAACCCAAATGTCCTTGCAATTTTAGGAATATAATATCTACACATAGGAAATACTACACATATATGTTTGGTTCTTTGCCACAAAGATGTATGCTGTTTACATCCCTTTTCTGCTGGCTGTTCTAGTTATGCTTGTTGTACACGATATAGAATGATTAACATATCACACTGATACTCTAGGGCTCTGTAGCCCTGGTTCTCCTATGGGACGACCATAAAGGAAGAACATATTCATTATTTTAAGATGCTTTTTAGGTGATAAAACCATCTTCCGAGAGACAACAGTAAATCTCCTACACAATGAAAAGGGTTTATGGCCCCCAAAGGTGCAGTTAAAGACTGAGCCATGCTAGAAACAGATACATGCCCAGAGTGACATCATGCATTAAGAAAGCATTTTGCAGATGAGTAATGAGTGCTTATAACGTGCATAATAAAGGTCAGCTGTTATTAAATGTAAAATTCTGCTTTGTAGTTCAGAATATGGATTATATTTAAGTTTCCAATTTGTGTTTTTGTTCCAGAAGATCAAGGATTCAAGCGAACATATTTTTGTGATTATTAATCCCAAAATAATTGTATGGGTTGTGTGTTGCCAGCGCAGTTGCAGACTATATCTTTGAAGCTTACTGGGTCTAAAATACCACTGTAATCTTCAGAGGGACCTTGAAAATTGACTTTCTTTTAGACAGCATGAGCTCCTTCTTTTCTGCTCGATTTTTTACCTGGTTTCTTTTTATTTTTAATGTTTTTACTGTAGAGATGCAATCTTAGGTTCTACGTAGGGTGACATGCTTGATTAAATGGAAATACTTCAAGCTAAATTACAACAAACATGGCACAAACAGCCCTGCAATCTCTTTGCTGATATGCAAAACATGTTCTATTGACAAACAAAACACAAGCCTATTTATGTTGTGACAGATTGTGCTGTAAGGGTGATACAATTGGCGCAATATATTCCACTCATTCCTTGACACATTAATTATTCTCCTAACATGTATCCTTATAACACAATACGGCTTTTACTCGCCTTCTACTTGCGATTCACACACTTCCTATAGACTCTCTACAAGCTTATCAATTTGGCTTGCTTCTACCCAGTATTCCTTCCCCCAACATCTCTCAAACGTGAGCTCTGGAATACGCCATCTACTTGCAGAAAAGCATTCCTCATCACCAATCAATTTGATTTTCATGGACATACCTAAGTGTCAAAGCACCAAACTTGACTTTTCTTCCACTGCTGCCTAACACACCACAGCTAATACAATATCTCAGTCCTCCCTCTACACTCTATAAAGTGACTTTCTAACACTTTCCTGTGAATTCACTGCCACCCAACTCCTCCTGCCTGCCCATGTCACCGTCCACATAAACTATAAGATGCCATTTCAACTCCTTCTTATCTGGTTTTGACCTCCTGCTCCATTCCTAATGAACACCCAATTACACTCAAGGGTGACTTTATCTTCCCCAAAATGTCTCTCATGCACCAGGTTAAACACATCTCCCACCTCTCAGAATACAACCTCCTCTCCTCGCCTCTCCTCTCCTGTCCTTTCTCTCCTCTCATTTGGTCTCCTTTTCTAACTTCACCTCTCCTCCCTTCTCCTCTCTTTTCTCCTCTTCTCTTCTCTTCTCTTTTATCTCATCTTCTCTTCTCCACTCCTCTCTTCTCTTCTGTCTTGCTCACTCCACACATATAGTCTCACTATTGTGGCCTCCCCCTCGGAACACTTCTTCCTCCACATCAGCATCACCGTTCTCCACCAATTCTCTCAAGAGATCCATCCTTGAAAAGTTGACTTTAACTCCCCCAAAATCTCTCCCGTTCACCAGGTTAATAAAAGGTCCCTCCTCTCAACACACAAACCTACCTCACTCTACAATCTACACACTCACTCTCAATGAAACTCTAATAAACATGTCTTGCTTATGCCTTCCTTTCAAACCTGACTCACTGCCCCCCTAGCCAGCTGAAGCCAGGCCCTCCCTTCTCTCTTTTGCTCCACCCATGGCCTTTACTATTGAACAGACCTTCTGATATTTTCACAAAATGCTGTCACAATCGGGAAGAAGGGTAGCGATGAGGTGCTGGCTTTCCACTCCCCCCAATCACCACTATCCTTCTTATACGTGCAACTCTCTACTTCTAACACCCAACCCTGGATCACCTCTCAGATAAGCCTTGACATGCAACACCACCTTCGCAAGTGGCATAAAGACAGTCTTCTCTTTGCCTATACAAATATCCTCCCCTCCTTCACCACAGATCTTGACTCTGACAAATGTTCCTACTTTAATAATCTCATTAATGCACTTCAGTTTCACCCCACAAACTCTTTTCCATTCTCAAGGCCATGCCAGCTCACTCTCTCTCTCATTTTATCTTTTCTTCTGTATCTGTGAATGGCGTTTGCCAATTACTTCTTCACTAATATTGAAAACATTTGTGGAACACTCACCAATCTCCTGTCCCTCCCTGTACACACTTCTTTATTCTAAGACTTATCTCTACCACCACTTTCTTATGTTCCTTCCACCCGACCACTGTATGTAAATTGGCACATAGTCTTATGATTGTGGTGTACTGTTTGTGCTATAAATGGTTAACAACTGGACACCTCTCATCTACTCTGACTATTCTAAATCCTTAAATGTCTCATCTTTAATAGGATCTCCTCCTCTCTGCACACTAATGATTCTGGGACTATCTCTAATCTCCAATCTAGATTACACAACCAACATTCTACTGAAATGGCCCTTGCCCATGCCTCTAAATGTCTGAGCTGTATGTCCCATTGTAAACTATACTATATCTTAATCCTACTGGACCTCTCAGCTACCTTTGATACCGGGGGCTCCTCCTCACTTCTTGGTGCCTTTGATGGCCATGGAATCCAGGACACTGCCAGTGACTTGACTGCCTCCTATCTTTATCATTGATCTATCTTTATCTCTTGGAACATTTCCACATTTGATTCTACCTCTCTCCCTGTGGGCTTGCCCAAAGGTTACATCATTGGTACCTTACTCTTCACCCTCTACCCCAGCTCCCTTAACCGATGGATCACTTTTGAAACAACATCTATGTGGATGATATGCTAAACTTCTTCCCCTTCCCTGCCTTCATCTAGACCTATTGGACCATTTTTCTGCCTGTCTATGATCCATCAACATTTTGTTCAGTATTGCTTAACTCTACCGAGACTGAAGGATTATCTCATCCTGCCTGCATGGCCCCTTCCCTACTTCACCCATCACATTTCCACCTCACTTGCTCTCTCCCGTCTCTGAAGCATACACCCCAAAGCTGTGCATGATTTGCAATACTCACAATGACATATATATTGGATAGATTTACTTTTATAGTTATTTATACTGACCTGGCCAATTACTGCAACCTCTCCTTTGCCTCAGGAGCCTTCCCCTCCCCTCTGAAGCATTCTCTTGTGCACCCTCTTCTCAAGAAACCCACAGCTGAACCTTCTTGCCCAACAAACTATTGCCCAATCTCCATGGCAACTTTTCTGGGCAAATTCTTGGAAAAGCTGGCCATCTCGCAGTTTAACCTCCACTCCGGTTCTGTTGGTTGTCTCCATGACCACCAATCTGATTTTCAAAGCTGCCAGAAGCACATAAATTGCTCTCCTGAACATCTATGAAGGCCTACTGTCCAACCTTGACTCTAGCATCCCTTCCATCCTCATCCTACTCAATCTCTCTTCTGCCTTCGACACGGTCAACCATATCATCCTGCTCAACCGTCTCTGTGACAACCTGGGTATGACTGATCAGAATGTGGCCAGGCTGACTTCTTCCTCTCTGATCGACCCTCCGGTCCAACTTGGGTCCTTCCTTTCCTCTATCTCCCTCCCTCCCTGTGGTGTTCCCCAGGGATCTAACCTCTCTCTCTGGCTTTTCAACCAATACCTGGCAACTCTCACCCATCGCATTGCCTCTATCATTTTCAGGCTTCCCTCCGCCACCTCTTCTCCTTCTCTCATCTCTGACTGCCTGTCCGCTTTTCAGGAATGGTGTGCCACCAACAATCTCTGCTTTAATGCCAGTAAGATGGAGATCCTCCTCATCAGCACACCTTCACCCTCCTTTCCTGTCTCTCTCTGGCATGCCTGACTTGGCCCTCCTCCGACCCCAACCTGTGAGACTAAGAACCTCGGATCATCTTTGACTCCACGCTTTCCTTTTCTGCCCACATCTCTAATGTCTCTAAAAAGTAAAACTTCAAATTGCACCTCCTCAGAGGTATTCTGCCTTTCCTCTCCTTCCGCCAGAAGCTCACTGTACCTCGAGCCCTGGTTATCTGTAGGCTGGATTACTGCAACAGCCTCTTTCTAAATCTACCTGCTTTTACTTTCCACCCTTTGCAACTCATCCAGAACAGGACTGCTTGTCTTGTCCTGGATCTCAAGCACTGGGATTG
Source organism: Ambystoma mexicanum (assembly GCF_040938575.1). Classification (NCBI taxonomy): domain Eukaryota; kingdom Metazoa; phylum Chordata; class Amphibia; order Caudata; family Ambystomatidae; genus Ambystoma; species Ambystoma mexicanum. Next base: position 1,291,844,019 of record NC_090937.1, read on the forward strand.
TATCTCTCAGCCCTGAAATCTATTCTTTGGCTCCCAGTGGCTGCAAGTATTAAATTCAAGACCTTTGCATTGTCCGCAAGGCTTTCTGGGGCTTGAGTCCAAAATACCTACAATTCTCCCTCTGCAAATACCTTCCCTCTCAAGCTCTTCACTCCCCCACCTCCAACTCCCTCATGGTCAGTCGTTTCTCAAAGAAATGTGCTGGGGGTAGATCTCTGTCTTCGGGCGGGGCCTGCCTCTGGAACAGCCTCCCTTCCACTCTGAAAGTTTAAGAGAAGCATCTCCAGTTCTGGAAGCACCTCAAGGCCTTCCTCTTTGCTTCTGCCTTCTTTCCTCCTCTCCCCTGTTGACCTGTTCTGCTTAGGCATTGTGCACCTGGTTACACTTTGATTTCGGGCCCAGGTACTTCCCACCATGCCACGCACATGCATTGCCTACTGGAATCCCTTGCACTTTGGGTCTATATCTGTAACCCTACAGTCCCTCCTTTCCCTGCACTCATCAGACACCCATGGTCTGTGTGTTAAACCTAGCACTTGCCATTTGCTGTTGTTTTTCATTCCTATGCATAGCACTTTCCACTTTCCCCCTCCCCATTACATTTCCCCCCTTCCCTCTTCCCTGCACTTGCGCGTTTCAATGTCACTGGGCCTAGTAAGATCGTTGTTTTTGTTCTCCCTTGTTCCCCTCCCTGGCCTCGTCACGCTCTGAAACACATGTGCATGAGATTGATACAAATAAAATATTGATAATAATATCAATTTCTTTTATGAGTGTATACCCCCCATCACGATGATCCCACCCCACAATCCTGGACAAGAAGCAGGCTGTTATATTAATATGTTGTTTCATTTAAAATAACAAATACAAAAATTAAAGGTGGTCCCCTAACTTTAAAAACTGGAGAAGTCACATACAATTTTCAACAGTTCAGGACACGTACGGACATCTATTGGCTTCAGGCAGCAAGGTCTGATTGTCTCTTCCGTTCAGTCTGTCCATCTGCTCCCACAATTCCTATCAGGTTTTCTGGTTCTGTCTTGGAAAACGTCTCTAAATTGAGTACTACCTGAAAAAAGGCCTCTTTAAAGAGAATGTTCATGAGCTACTTCTGGCTGGAGCCCCAATCTTGTTCTTTCCTGTCAAACCAGCTCTCCTTGTGTTCTGCTCTACCAAAACTCTCCCTTATTCCTTTGTGTTTGAGTTTAAAAATACAGCAGATTCCACCCATGCAGCATGATTTGATGCAGCAATTTTCAATTGGACGGTGCATCTGATAGCTTCCCTTAACTTACTCACAGCCAATAGGATCTTCCTCTTTGTTTCAATTGGTGAAATGTGTTCATTGTGTCATAAGGGGATGTGCTAGCTCTGAAGTAGACGTCTGCCTAGGACAATTAAATTAGACTGGAAAGTTTATTATTCTTATAATTCTCGACATGGTCTTGTGCCATTAATATGGCTTTCATGCCCTGCCAGGAGGGTGGATATGGCCTTTAATGGCCTGCAAGCCCAAGTTAAGGTAGGCCATTAAAGGCCATGTAAGCCCTCCTGGCAGGGCATGAAAGCTTGTCGCACTGCAGGGTTCATCCGGGGAGAGAATGGCATCAATAAATTGTCATCGGGAGGACCGCGCTGCTACTGCAGCTGATCTCCCAATGCAAAATGAAGAATTAAAAAAAAGGCTGCCGCCACATGGAAACGGGGTAAAGTCCCTTTTCCATTTCTATGGCGGCCAGACGGGAGGAGCTCTCGGACCGGAGTGCAACGCCTGGTCATGCAGGTAAGTGGAAGGGGTAGGGAGGCAACAGGCATAGGCTCCCTTTTGCCTCCCTGCAATGATGAAAACAGAAGAAAAAGAAAATGCCACCTGCGTAAGGGCCCCGGATGGCCTGGACAATGGGCAGGGATTGAGTATTTTGGCCTGCTGTTCCAGCCACATGATTGGCTGGACTCTTTTCTCTCTCCAAACATCGTCTCCATGCCATATGTCTTTGCAGGAAAATCTGGTCACTCTTTACTTGTTTTCAAAATCTGTGTGTGAACCTGTTTGCCACAAAACAGTAACACTTTTCTTCAAGGAGTCTCCTCCCCATATCCTCTGCTTTAGTAACCCTAAATCTTTCCATTCCCTAGCCACCCAGCACTTCAGCTTGCTTTGCTTTTCATCCCCCTCCTTCGAACATACCACTCCCTTCCTCTTCATGTAACAGTACTACTACTATCCCCTCCTCCAAATCTGCACCAAAGCTCCATTGTATTAAAAAAGGGGAGAACCTTCCACTTTCTCACTGATGTCTCCAACGCTCTAACTACTCTACCCCATCTCCATACAATGCCTGCTATTCTTGCAAGTGGCTACAAGTGAACATGCTGTGGGGGTTGAATCTTTTAGGGGTGGGCTGCTGAATGTTGTTTATCCATATGCAATCAGGGCAGCTGAAGATGCTGCAGACAGAAAAGATGTGCATGAGGTGAGGGCAGGCTGAGTGGTGATGAACTCCCCAGATTTCTTCAGGTTCCTTCTATGACCACATGGAGTTGTAGAATGCCCTTCAGCATTGAGCTCAGAGGACTGCTTCAGACCTCAATGGAACTTAGCAGACATGAACCCACTACTAGTATCTGGGGACAATAAACACAATTAGATATTTCAACGTAGAGCTGGTATGTACCCTGGCTAGCAGGATTCTGTTTTGCAAGAACATCAGGGGGCAAGGGATCAGTCCCAGCTGGGACACCTTGCCAAAGAGGATGTTTTTACTGTCCGCTGGTGCCTCCCAAATCTATCTCCACTGACATTTCCTACATTCCCATGGGTGGACATCCCTGGTTGTTGGTAGGGTGGGGTGCCACACTTATATGTTTCTGAATGGTACAACTGGAGAGTAATTTCCTTGGTACCTGTTGTTAGGCAGAATCACCTGCAGTGCCCTTTGGGAACACTACAGGCAATTAGGACTACAAATGTAAGCACAATGTCACCTTTGGTACAAGCCTGTACTAGACAGTAAAGTGGTAGCGATGGCTGATCAGCCAGACTTATCTCAAGAGTTTAAGTGAGCAGTAGCACAAGTTACACAAAGGACCAACAAATACAGTGATTCAAGTAAACACTTACTCAAGGTTTCTTGGTAAAAGAATATACATTTATTTACTCAGTCAGTTATAAAGCATTCCTCTAGCACAAGCAGTTCAATATCACACACTAATGCACCACAAAAATCCAACCAGTAAGTAACTGAACAAGTTTAGCTCCAAAATTAAGTGGGAGCAAAATGGCACTTCAGATACTTAATAAAGGCGGGAAAAGACAAGGTTATAAAAATAGACAGCCCAAATACATTCATAGGCAGGGCAAAGGGTTTCAGTTAAATACAACCTGCAATTCTTCTCAATAGGCCTAGGCCAAAGTCAATGGTTCAGAGTCTTTTGTATAGGATAGCACAGTTCTGGTAAGTAACGGTTAAGTCTTTGCCACAGATTTTAAAGGATTTGGTTAGGTGAAAAGTTTGACGAATGCTAAGGGAAGGACAAGCTTTCGTAGTTGAGGAAAGTTTCACGCACTTTCTCGATGGCCGAAAAGATTTCCGGACCGCGTTTACACCGTACCTTGTCAATGAAGAAAGCTATAGATGAGGCAGTTGTTCCTGGCAGTTCGAGCAGATCGTGCTGTTCCTGAGCTTCAGTCGTGGGGACAAGAAGGAGGACGTCAGCACTGAAGCCCACCAAAGGCCAACGAACAAAGTGACCAAACTTGGTTTGGCGCGCAGAGACAAACACAAGAAGGACCTTTCCTAAAAGAAATGGCAAAAAAAGATGACCGGAGTCTGTTTTTACAGATAGATATTGGGCGCCATATTGAAAAACATGGCTGACCCGATTTTTAGCTACCATTGTTAGTGGTTGAGAAAAATCATGGTAGTTGATCTAAACCACTGCCAGCCATTTAAAGAAGGAAAGGGTAACATTTTACTGTTACATAAGTGTTTTGACTCGGGGGAAGCTAGGCAACCCTTGCAGCACTCTATAGGAAGATAGTGTTTGCGTGGTCAGTAAATTTAAAGAGACTAGTAAAGTCAATTTAACTTTACATGCTCTGGGAGACAGTAGTCAGTCCCAGGGAAGTTATTTAAACCATGGGGAGTCTGAAAGACAACCCTCTGCCACTGCACTGAATGTGCTGTGTGACACACAGAAAAAGATGATGCCACTGGAGTTGTTTTAAAACTCCATAACCAAAGAACACAAAAGTAAAACACACATCAAAATACATGAAAAAGTGGGGAAAAAAAGGCTCACACTCTTTACAGGTAAAAAATCAAATCCCAGAAATCCAGCAGAGTTGCTGGGGGTCTCAAAATGTAAGGGAAATTAGCACATTTGGAGAATCCTCCCAAATATCTGGGATCAACAACATTAAAGATACCTGTGCTACATTGATGAACGCCTCCTGGTTTGAACTGCTGGAGCACAGAACCTCATAAGCTTCCACAGAAGATTCATTAAATTCCACCCAACCATCAACCTGAAGAAATAAATGTTCTTCACACCATCATAACAGCAAAACATGGCCAGATTTAGGTTGCAGTATACTGCAAACAAACAGTCCAGGCCTGCTATTTAAACAATGACTATTTGAACAATGACCGATTCCATTCAGTGCAACCGATGCATGCTGAAATATTGAGACAAGCACTAAGATACAATTAGATATGCTCAGGTAAAACATACTGGAATAAAAACAAAAGCTTTGAGATCAGACTTCATAAACGGTGACTACAAATGCAAAATTGTGAACAGACAAATTGATAGGGACACAAGACATTTTGAAGCCAACCACCTGGAATACAGAACAAAATGGACCCACAATCATTTGCAATTGGTCGCCACATGCATTCTAGAGTTGGGCACCTACTGTGAAAGTACTACAAACGATTCTGCAACAAGATTAAAAACCATGGGAGATTTTCTGTGTAACACCCTTCTTGCATTCCAACAACCAGATGATTTCATAGAAACTATGATAAGAAGAACATTACATATGCAAATTAAAAGAAATAGAACCATGAGATGCACAAAACATGCCCAACCTATCAACAAATATAAAGTTAGGATAACATCGGGAAAACCCCAAACACTTGGCTTAATGGCCATGGCCTGAAGGATAATTTCTTACAAAACACTGAACAGGTTTGCTACTGTTTATGTGTGCAGTGCAGTGTCTTTTATGTACAACTGCATTTTTGGGACATGTTAATAATATAAAAGTCTGCATATTGAGACAGTGGTTCTAGTACAGAACCTTTTCCCGATGCTATTGTCCTGCCCGTTTCTGTTTCTAGGTTCTTATGAATCTTCAGTGGAATATAGTAGAGTGAGGCAGGAGTGTGGGGTCCGAAGGAGAGTTGATCAAAGCCCAGAAAACAAGCTGCTCTGATACTTTATGTGCATGAAGCCTGCTGCATGCCACCTGGGAGCATTGCAAATTCAGCCACACGATGGAATCAGCAGCACTGGGTGAGTCTTTGGATGAACCCTGTGAGAATGAGGATGACTCAAGAACTGACCCTGCTGATTTTGACACTCCAGAAGTTGGTGAGAGTAGAGGGAGTGACGAAATAGCAACAACACCTGAGGTGATTACTGACAGTATTCAACTGTATGACTTCCGACACCAATTCCCATACCCTACTACCACTCCGTTTGACATCTCAGTTGAGATAGCTGCTTCGACTGCTGCCATTATTGACTCGCAGGAAGAGGGGGCTCCGACACAGTTTTCTGGCAAAGCACCGAGAGAGCCCAGCTCAATGGTGATAACTCACAAAGGGGGTGGGCTATCTAAAATGAATCGAGTGGTGCAGAGACCTGAAACTCCCCTGCCTAAGATCCAAAATACACATGTTAAAAGCAGGTTGTTGGATATAAAAGTTGCGAGCCCGCTTTAGCAATGAGTGTTAAACTATTTTACGTATGGGAAAAAAACACTGAAGCCTTTGTGGTTCCAGGATCTGTGTTCAAGATCTCAGAGTCCAAAATCCTGCCCAAAACAAAACCTGTCTGGCACCTGTTGATTTTTGGCTCTAAAGAGTCATTAAAAAACTACACATCTATCTATCAAAAACAACCTGTTGAAGGGAGCTCTGACCTGTAATTGGCCCAAGAGAAAAGGACAGAGCAACTATGTGGATTTATTGGAAAGCTCCAGATCGGTGAAGTCTTCCTCCTTTCCTTTCCCCAATGTTATACGATCTACGAATCAGGAATCATAAATGTTTTCCACCAATTGCAATCCCGCAATGGAATCTCTGAGGTCTACCCAGGGGTCTAACCTTGAACAGGAACCTGTTGGTGTCTCTCACATAAGCGGACCTATGGCACTTGACATGTGTATCAACAAGGAAACAACCAAGATATCGACTGTGCAAGGCCCTTCATACTCTGGTGTCTCGAAGGAAGAGACTTGCACTACCACAACTAACTCTGCAGTCCACACTTCGGGGTTATCTAGTTTTGGGTTGGGGGACAAAATAATCTTGCCTAAGAAAACTATCTGTGGCATGGCTGGTTCCCCCCCAGGGCTCACCAAGAACAATAACAACAGAGCATTGACTTCTTAGGAAAGCCCTGTGCATTTTAACTTGGTGTGACCTAAGCACTCATTGAAGACACCATTGTACGAACAGGCAAGTGGAAGAACCTTTGGTTCCGGGAGCCAAGTCAGCTGGGATCGATGCCAACACAGTGGCACTAACATTAGCCCCTTTCACCAAGCTATATGAGAGCTTAAATTCCCAACTTAAAGATCACACCACAATGCTCGCAATGGTCCCCTCTAAGATGTTGTTTGTGGAAGGCTTTGTATCAGCTCTACAAGATAGTTTGGACAAAAAGCTCTGCGCAGACTACAAACATTCTCAGAAGCATCTTGGATCAGATTATTCAGGACAAAAATTAAAGAAGAGCCAGGGGGACCCAAGTGTCTTTATTTTCTCAGATGGAGGACATTGTCCCCCTACAGCATCTAACCCAGAAGGATCCTCAAAGGTGTACTCAGAGCTACAAAGGCCCAAGCTAAAGCACCACAGCTAGTCCTGAGTGTATCATCTTGCTAGAATGTGGGGAGCAGGGAGACTCGATCCTAGAGGGTGAGATCATTTGTTCCTTTATCTAGGATAAAGAAGTTGATGAAGTAATGTTCCAGGATGAGCGAGAGAACCCAGCTCCTCCACCAGGAAAAGAATTCACCATCTTTGCGAAAAAATGAAAAAGGACCAACAATCTCAAGAGAAAAGAACTTTTGACAAAATTAAACCACAAAAGTCACACCAGGGGAAAAAATCTAAAACTCTAAAGATGGTGCATAAAAAACTCTTAAATGAAGCACGACAATTGGTGAGGAATTTGACACTCCGGTCAACTCCTCCATGGCAGCTTATTGTCAGCTTTGAAAGCTAAAGCTGACTTTAAAAAAAAATAAAAAATGCAAGGGCCACTTTTGATGGTGGGCTAACTGGGAAATCCTTGTCCAACTCATTTGAAGAATTGATGAAGCTTTCAACATATTCAATATCAGACCCAGATTCTCCCGAGAAGATAAACAAGGTTTATAAGCTGGTTACCAGGACACATTTGTGCCGGGAGTGTATATTCTCGCAAACCAGTGAAAGCACTGTGGATCCGATAAAGTGGAGGAGATAATGGTGTTAACAAAAGACAAGATCTCGGCCTGAAGGCACAAATATTTGGCCCCTCAAGTTGGCACAGACCGTCCAGTTTTTGCGAAAGTGGGGGTTGACCAGGACCCACTAAAGGTACATTCCCCCTATATCCAATAGCCAGTATTTGGAGTGGAAAGTGTGTGTTTGGGTTGCCATAAGTGGTTGAAGTTGTTCAATTTATATTAGAACATGCATGCTGAGGGTTCTTATTCCTTTCAACCCTTAGTAACTGGCTTGTTGGACAGAACCTTTGAGATGTGGCCAGGCCCAGCTGTAATAATTTGTGGCAACTTAAATGTACACTGGTTTGATAGATCTAATGTCTTATTAACTGAGAGTAATGTGGCCTCTACACCCTCTGAAAGGCGAGATCATGCTTGGTGTAAGGAATTGAGTAACAGGAGCATACACATTGTAAGTGATTTCAATCCAGCACATACCCAAGTCAAAGCCCAGCATGTAGTGCACTGGTAACTGAAGGGATAGCCCGACTACGTCAGAACAATGGGCTAGAAATGCTTGGTCAACAATGGGGGTCTGTTCTGACATATAGCGTTTTCTGGGGACTACTATTGGACTAAAGTAGGCCTGGGTTATTTCTATTATGTCAAGAGAGGTACAAAAACACATTAAATGTGAAAATGCACAGGAAGGAATTTCAGACACAAATAGATATTGATCTGTCAGCTTTTAAAATTTATTTTGCTGCTGGATGCATTTATTAATCATGCATCAGTATTTTTTGAGAAAAAAGGTATTTTGTTGAAAAGAACAGTTAGAAACTGCAAGAGGTTCAATCACAAATACAGGGTTTGCAAAACGGTTAATTCTTAGTTTTTCCTCAAGCAGCTGTTTATGGCAAAATAATTTTGCAAGACAAGATAGTGTTTAAAAGAAACACTGTGTAACCACCACCTAAAGTGACTGGTGATTAGCATGTAGAACATACATAACATACATAACAACCAAAACAAAAGCAATACATGGAAAAACTTTGGGTTATGTGTATCCAGGCTGGAGGGTGACCTAACAAGTGGTCGACGTCTAAATATGGATCAAAGAAGATGTTGGGACCAGGCGAAGTATTGAGGTACTGGTCGGAGAGACGTTTCGGCTTAGAGCCTTCATCTAGGGCCTGGGGTAGGTCTTCCTAAAGATAGAGACAGGGGGACTCCATTAGTGTCTGAGTGGAAAGTTAAAAACTTTTGTTTAAAAAAAACAAGACATAATATTTTCCGTGATTGTGGTACACCACTATAAAATCAAGGACAAGGAAGACACGGGACTGACCTTGGGGGGTGCAGATCTGTCAGGATCTGAAGTTACTGTGGCACATGAATGGCAAGAGATGCTAATTAGTTTAGTCTTCTGGCAGCCGGCTGTGGAAGGCTGCAAAAATCAAAGAACATGTAGTTCTGGGTAAGATTACTGTTAGTGGAGGTCAATAACAGAAGGATATTTACCCAAGTGTACCTGGAAGGCATGTTCTCACCTAGCTAGGTTGTAGCTGCGCGAAGAGTTTCAGGAAGTGCGCAGGGTGCCGGTTGGTTTTGCAACTGATCACTAAAGTGTGGACCAGCACGTAATGGTCGCTGGGTGATAGTTTATGGTATTGTCTGTAGTCGTCCTATGAGAGAAACGAGATGTGTGCGCCCATTAGGTTAACTTGTGAGGAAAGGGTCTGTATTGTGTGACCAAGTAGGGAAACAAATTTACCTGGTATTTAGGTCCCGGGCTCACTGCAGGCTGGCGTGTAGGGCCGCGTATGCATTTTGCGACTGGATCGCTGCGTTCAGGCTGGGGAACTAAAATGAGCCGAGCAATGCACGGCTGTGCTGAGTGCACATGCGCATCAGGAGTAGTGTTGTTGTGACTGGCGAGTGTGCATGTGCCGGCCCACTGTACTGTAGCGTTGCCGTGGGTGCATGTCACTGCGAGACACTAGTCTCTTGCACATGTCCATTATGAGACGGAATGGCAAGTCCGTCAAAAGTTTGCCGGGATCAGTTGTATTCAGTCTTGGCCCAACATATATTGCTGACCTGTAAAAACTGTATAGAGGTCAGATGCAGGCTGTGAAATACATCTAGGGCCAATATAACCAAAGGGTGTAAAATGGGATTTTGGGCATGTATTTAAAATTAAGGAGAATCCCAATTATTATGGAATTTTTGTTGGGATGTCCTAAATAAGGAAAGGCGGGTCCTGCCAGGTAACTGCACAGAACGCACCTCAATTAAAGGAGCGTGATGCGGAAGGGAAGTTGAGGGACTAGTTAAGGACCAGCTAAACGTGGACTCTTCAAATGGCATGAGAGATGGAGATGACACAGGGAGAGGAGACTAAGGAGACTAACGCTTGCGTGAAAGTGTGTAATTATCTACAAAAGCGCGTGGGATCTATCTCATTCATCCCAGTTGTAGTACTTTTCAATTTAAAAATCCACCATGCTTCTTTGTGGTTAGTGAGTTGGTGGCATTGCTCGTATTAGGTACTGAATCTGCTATCCACCATAGGATATCGTCTGGGCCATGGTGGTTTTCAATGTAATGTTGTACCATTGGGGCAGTGGCAGATTTGCAACGGATTTGAGATCTATGCTCTCCTATCCTTTTGTCGATTTGCATAGTTGTTTGGCTCACATAGCGCAAGCCACAAGGACATTCAATGATGTAGATTACATTAGCCGTTTTGCAATTTGTAAACTGTCTGAGTTCCCAGTCTTTTTCGCCAATCCTAAATGAAGACATTTTCCTAGTGAATCGACATACTGTGCAGGTGCCACAGGGGTGATGCCCCTTTATTTCCCGCATATTCCAGAGCATTGATCTTTGTGATTTCTTCTCCAGTCTTGCATGTGATAGCATGTCCTTCAGATTCTTGGATCGTCTCTTCTGGCACACTTAATTGTACCAGGGGCCAGAACTTTTTCAAGATCCTTTTTAGTTTGGTTGTGTCAGGGCTGAACGTGGAGACAAATGTGAGGGTCTGATCTCCATCCGGATTTTTCATTTTGGGTGTTAATAGACTTTCCCTGGGCGTGTATTTGGCTCTTTTGCTAGTCCGACTGACGAGTTTGCTGGGATATCCTCTTTCTCGTAGTTTGCTTTCGAGTTTTTTTGCATGTTCTTGAAATGTATTCATTTCGGTGCAGTTACGCCTTAATCGCAGGAATTGGCCATATGGGAGGTTGTCCCTTAGGTTCCTTGGGTGATGACTTTTGTAGTGAAGTAGGGTGTTCCTCTCGGTCTCCTTTGTGAAGAGGTCGCATTGTAATTTGCCATTCTTGGCTAAGATGGTCAGGTCCAAAAAATGAATGGCACTGTTACTGTTTTGCATAGTGAATTTTATCTCTTGGGTCTGGGTATTGTTCCACTCGAAAAATGAGGTGAGGCTGTTTTCATCTCCGTTCCATATAAGGATGACATTGTCAATGTACCTAAACCATGAAGAGATTTTGTTTTGAAACGGGTTGGATATGTCTATGACATGTTGCCTCTCAAATTCTGCCATAAAGATTATTGCCAGACTCGGGGCAAATGCAGCTCCCATCGCCGTTCCACTTGTTTGGAGATAGTATTCGTCATCGAACGTGAAGAAGTTGTTGGTTAGTGCGAGTTTAAATAGTTCCACTATAAAGTTAGTGGGAACTCTTGTCTGGGTCATAAAGTGAGTTAGATCTTGTTGGATGCACTCCACCGCTGCTTCTTGTGGGATGTTCGTGTAAAGGCTAACAACATCCATGGTGACTAGGAGTTCCTGCTCGCTGTTGAACTCGCGTCCTTCAAATTTGGAGATGGTTGATATGGTATCTCTGAGGTACGTGGGTGTTTGCTGGCTAAGAGGTTTCAGAAAATGGTCTATGAATTTGCAAATGGGCTCAAGAATAGACCCACATCCTGACACAATCGGTCTGCCTGGAGAGTTTTGGCTGTTTTTATGAAGTTTTGGTAGAGCATAGAAAGCCGGTATTCTGTTGTCTGAGGTATTAAGGAAAGTTTCTTCATGCTCTGTAATCCACTCATGCTCTAGTGCAAATCTGGTTATCTCCTGGATTTTGTGTTTTATGGCGGCTGAGGGGTCTTTCCTTAGTTATTTATAGTTGCCTTCTTCGTTTAATAAGTGCATCACCATTTCTTTGTATTGTGATATACTCTGAATCACAATACCACCGCCTTTTTCGGCTGTTTTTATAATCAAATCTTTGTTTTTAGCTAGGGTAGTTAAGGCCTTGCGTTCCCCTGTGGTCAAGTTCTGTCTTAACTGCTGATGATCGGTTTGAAGTTTCCTTATTTCTTTTGTGATTAATTTTTCAATTGTAAGCAAGGAACTAGGTACTTCGTTTTCCATAGGATTAAATGTGGATTTTATTCTTAGTCCGGTGTCATTTTGTTCTGGGTGAAGGTCTTTGTCCCTGAAGTACACTTTCCTTCTGATACTTATGAAAAGATTGGATAGTTCAGAGTCCAGTTTGAACCAATCAATATGTTCTATAGGTACAAATGATAAACCTTTGGTAAGAATGGAGGTTTCTTCTTTTGAAAGCACATGTCCTGATAGATTGAATATTGGAATTTCCGTTAGAACCTGCGATTGGATCTCCTCCTCTGGTTGCGTGGTCCCCACTGGGGGTAGTTGAAAAATTGCATTGCCTGTGGGTGCGCAGGCGGCCCCCAGTATGCGCCTCTGGGGGCCATTTGCCCTAAAAAAGGCATCTGATTAGGAGGTTGATATTGTCCCTGTTGTCTATTTCTATTCCTGTTTTGGCTGGAATCACCTGACGAGGAGTCAGAACTAGAGATGTCTGAAAAAGAGAACCATTTGCGTCTATTTCTGGTGGCCGCAGTTTGGTTGGCCAGTCTCTCCTTTTCCTTCTTGTCCTTATATTCTGCTGAGAGATATGGGAAAATTAGTTCTATTTTGAAAGTGCTTATGTCTTTCGCCAATTTTTTGTGTTCTTTCTCCAAAGTGGTAGCAGTGAACTGGTCAAAGGCTTTGTTGATTTCTTTCAATTTATCTCTGGCGTTGGACAGACTATCATCATGAAGAAACTTGGCTTCTTCTTCCTTGAGGTCTTGTTGTATTTTGGTATGAATGCGTTGGGCTGTTGTTACCGTCAGGGCCATTAGGTCCCTACTGCATTTTGTTGAGATTTTACTGAAACCCAGCATATATTCCTTGTCCTCAAGGAATAGTGCTGGTTCGTTTCTGACCAGCAGACCCATTGGTACAAGGTTTACTCTCAGGTATTCCCTGAGGAAATGAGCATGGACTTCCGTACAGAAGCATTTTAGAACGTCTCCTGAAGCTGTGGAAGCAATATGTTGCTGTGCTCCTGCCAAGTTGAAGAGAGATGGACCTTCTATAATGTTGTCTATTTCTTCTTCCATAAAAGATAGCATTTGATTCATGATGTTGACGTGGGAGGTGTAACCCCTGGAGGGACAGGTCCCGTGTTGTTCCTTGGTGGGTGTAGGTGTGTGTAGGCCTGAAAATAAGGCGCAGGTGCTAAAGTTAAAAATAAATTTAAAGAAACTCCCTATTATAGCATGATGCTATATCTAAATACTGGTAACTGAAGGGATAGCCCGACTACGTCAGAACAATGGGCTAGAAATGCTTGGTCAACAATGGGGGTCTGTTCTGACGTATAGCGTTTTCTGGGGACTACTATTGGACTAAAGTAGGCCTGGGTTATTTCTATTATGTCAAGAGAGGTACAAAAACACTTTAAATGTGAAAATGCACAGGAAGGAATTTCAGACACAAATAGATATTGATCTGTCAGCTTTTTAAATTTATTTTGCTGCTGGATGCATTTATTAATCATGCATCAGTATTTTTTGAGAAAAAGGGTATTTTGTTGAAAAGAACAGTTAGAAACTGCAAGAGGTTCAATCACAAATACAGGGTTTGCAAAACGGTTAATTCTTAGTTTTTCCTCAAGCAGCTGTTTATGGCAAAATAATTTTGCAAGACAAGATAGTGTTTAAAAGAAACAATGTGTAACCACCACCTAAAGTGACTAGTGATTAGCATGTAGAACATACATAACATACATAACAACCAAAAAAAAAGCAATAAATGCAAAAACTTTGGGTTATGTGTATCCAGGCTGGAGGGTGACCTAACAAGTGGTCGACGTCTAGATATGGATCAAAGAAGATGTTGGGACCAGGCGAAGTATTGAGGTACTGGTCGGAGAGACGTTTCGGCTTAGAGCCTTCATCTAGGGCCTGGGGTAGGTCTTCCTAAAGATAGAGACAGGGGGACTCCATTAGTGTCTGAGTGGAAAGTTAAAAACTTTTGTTTAAAAAAAACAAGACATAATATTTTCCGTGATTGTGGTACACCACTATAAAATCAAGGACAAGGAAGACACGGGACTGACCTTGGGGGGTGCAGATCTGTCAGGATCTGAAGTTACTGTGGCACATGAATGGCAAGAGATGCTAATTAGTTTAGTCTTCTGGCAGCCGGCTGTGGAAGGCTGCAAAAATCAAAGAACATGTAGTTCTGGGTAAGATTACTGTTAGTGGAGGTCAATAACAGAAGGATATTTACCCAAGTGTACCTGGAAGGCATGTTCTCACCTAGCTAGGTTGTAGCTGCGCGAAGAGTTTCAGGAAGTGCGCAGGGTGCCGGTTGGTTTTGCAACTGATCACTAAAGTGTGGACCAGCACGTAATGGTCGCTGGGTGATAGTTTATGGTATTGTCTGTAGTCGTCCTATGAGAGAAACGAGATGTGTGCGCCCATTAGGTTAACTTGTGAGGAAAGGGTCTGTATTGTGTGACCAAGTAGGGAAACAAATTTACCTGGTATTTAGGTCCCGGGCTCACTGCAGGCTGGCGTGTAGGGCCGCGTATGCATTTTGCGACTGGATCGCTGCGTTCAGGCTGGGGAACTAAAATGAGCCGAGCAATACAATGTGCTGAGTTTACAAATTGCAAAACGGCTAATGTAATCTACAGCATTGAATGTCCTTGTGGCTTGCTCTATGTGGGCCAAACAACTAGGCAAATCCACAAAAGGATAGGAGAGCATAGATCTCGAATCCGTTGCAAATCTGCCACTGCCCCAATGGTACAACACTACATTGAAAACAACCATGGCCCAGACGATATCCTATGGTGGATAGCAGATTCAGTACCTAATACGAGCAATTCCACCAACTCAGTCAACCACAAAGAAGCATGGTGGATTTTTAAATTGAAAAGTACTACAACTGGGATGAATGAGATAGATCCCACGCGCTTTTGTAGATAATTACACACTTTCACGCAAGCGTTAGTCTCCTTAGTCTCCTCTCCCTGTGACATCTCCATCTCTCATGCCATTTGAAGAGTCCACGTTTAGCTGCTCCTTAACTAGTCCCTCACCTTCCCTTCCGCATCACACTCCTTTACTTGAGGTGCGTTCTGTGCAGTTACCTGGCAGGACCCGCCTTCCTTATTTAGGACATCCCAACAAAAATTCCATAATAATTGGGATTCTTCTTAATTTTAAATACATGCCCAAAATCCCATTTTACACCCTTTTGGTTATATTGGCCCTAGATGTATTTCACAGCCTGCATCTGACCTCTATACAGTTTTTACAGGTCATCAATATATGGTGGGCCAAGACTGAATACAACTGATCCCGGCAAACTTTTGACGGACTTGCCATTCCGTCTCATAATGGACATGTGCAAGAGACTAGTGTCTCGCAGTGACATGCACCCACGGCAACGCTACAGTACAGCGGGCCGGCACATGCGCACTCGCCAGTCACAACAACACTACTCCTGATGTGCATGCGCACTCAGCACAGCCGTGCATTACTCGGCTCATTTTAGTTCCCCAGCCTGAACGCAGGGATCCAGTCGCAAAATGCATACGCGGCCCTACACGCCAGCCTGCAGTGAGCCCGGGACCTAAATACCAGGTAAATTCCTTTCCCTACTTGGTCACACAATACAGACCCATTCCTCACAAGTTAACCTAACGGGCGCACACATCTCGTTTCTCTCATAGGACGACTACAGACAATACCAGAAACTATCACCCAGCCACCATTACGTGCTGGTCCACACTTTAGTGATCAGTTGCAAAACCAACCGGCACCCTGCGCACTTCCTGAAACTCTTCGTGCAGCTACAACCTAGCTAGGTGAGAACATGCCTTCCTGGTACACTTGGGTAAATATCCTTCTGTTATTGACCTCCACTAACAGTAATCTTACCCAGAACTACATGTTCATTGATTTTTGCAGCCTTCCACAGCCGGCTGCCAGAAGACTAAACTAATTAGCATCTCTTGCCATTCATGTGCCACAGTAACTTCAGATCCTGACAGATCTGCACCCCCCAAGGTCAGTCCTGTGTCTTCCTTGTCCTTGATTTTATAGTGGTGTACCACACTCACGGAAAATATTATGTCTTGTTTTTTTTAAACAAAAGTTTTTAACTTTCCACTCAGACACTAATGGAGTCCCCCTGTCTCTATTTTTAGGGAGACCTACCCCAGGCCCTAGATGAAGGCTCTGAGCCAAAACGTCTCTCCGACCAGTACCTCAATACTTCGCCTGGTCCCAACATCTTCTTTGATCCATATCTAGACGTCGACCACCTGTTAGGTCACCCTCCAGCCTGGATACACATAACCCAAAGTTTTTCCATTTATTGCTTTTGTTTTGGTTGTTATGTATGTTATGTATGTTCTACATGCTAATCACTAGTCACTTTAGGTGGTGGTTACACAGTGTTTCTTTTAAACACTATCTTGTCTTGCAAAATTATTTTGCCATAAACAGCTGCTTGAGGAAAAACTAAGAATTAACCGTTTTGCAAACCCTGTATTTGTGATTGAACCTCTTGCAGTTTCTAACTGTTCTTTTCAACAAAATACCTTTTTTCTCAAAAAATACTGATGCATGATTAATAAATGCATCCAGCAGCAAAATAAATTTAAAAAGCTGACAGATCAATATCTATTTGTGTCTGAAATTCCTTCCTGTGCATTTTCACATTTAAAGTGTTTTTGTACCTCTCTTGACATAATAGAAATAACCCAGGCCTACTTTAGTCCAATAGTAGTCCCCAGAAAACGCTATACGTCAGAACAGATCCCCATTGTTGACCCAGCATGTAGTGCACAACTGAAACCCTTATTTATTTTTGTCCATAAGTTCAATATTCTGAACGATATACCACTCATATCACACCCTTCTCCTGAGACCTCCCCCCCACCCGGTCACACTGAACCAGGAATCAGGCTAGTTTGCAAAGGTAAATATTTATTTATGTAGTTAAAAGGTAATCACAATATAGTTTAATAGATAAACAACACTCACCAATGGGGGGACAGAACACTGAATAATATCTTTAATATACTAGGAATAAGTAATGAACAAAACAAATGCAGCACAGAACATAATACTTTTGTGTTGGTTCAGATCAGATAGCACTATGGTTAGTGGTTCCCCCTGCAACACCCCTCAACCCCAAATAGGCAATGTAAAGACATAGGAGGAGAGAGCAGGTATTCAGGAATAGCACAGTCAAACAGAATATCAGTCTCACCTTCCCCCAGCAAACACAAGAGAAAAAACTGAATTGACTTTTCAGCTGCTGAATGGCTTTTAAATTATCTTTAGAATCACCAAATTTGGTCAAAAATACTTACATTGTTGTAAATTCCTATGGGAGCCGCTTTGAATAGATGAAAACAATCACAAGCGATGATTTAGTCAGCAGAAAACATTTGAAATCTTAAAGTCCAAGTCGGAAGCAGTTTAAAGCTATTTTACATGTGTAAACCTTTCATATTTTTAATATCGCGGCAAACGTTTCCTTGTGCTATTTTCGCTATAACGGGAGAATTGCACTGATGTGCGGTTTTGGGTTCTATAGATATCTATGGATTTCAGGTACAAGTAGGAGTTGAAATGTTGTTTCTATCCCAAAAATTGAGGCAGTTATAGAGGTTTTAGTACAGGTCGTTTTTGCGAGATAGGCGCGAGAATGGAAAACAGAAATGCACTTTTCAAAATGACAAATGGGTTGCTTACACTAGAGGATGACTATCAAAAAGTGAATACCACAGAGGTACCTTATAGTTACGTGATCAGTTTAACCCGCCTACTGAGGAAACTCGACTCCTTCAGATGAGAAAAGAGTCAGTGCAAAGATGGTTCTAACAATACTGGTTCTGAATGAAAGATAGGATGGGTTTTAGATATGAATAAGACAATGCAAAGATACTCCTAACAATTCTGGTTCTGAATGAAAGAAACGATGGGTTTGAGATACGGATAAGACAATGCAAATATACTCCTAACAATACTGGTTCTGAATGAAAGATGGGATGGGTTTGAGATAGGGATAAGACAATGCAATTATACTATGGGAAACAGTCCTTCCTATTAATACTCACAGGATAGGTTTTTAAATTGGACCGTCAGCTCTGGTCATTGTATTGGGTGTGGTCTAGAAAGACAGCACTTCAGGCACGGTACTGGATCCGCTAGGCTGGTCGCCGGATTTGCACAGGATCTGTCCTCCTAGTCTGTGGGTATTTTAATCAGCTGGATAGCAAGTTCCTCAGGCAAGCCTAGTGGTGGCAAGCCAGAGAATTTCAGGATACTGGTTCAAAAGGCCTTCTCACACCACACAGCGCTTCACTGGGTAGAGAGAATAAATTTGAGGATTTGGACCTTGCTTGAAATCAATAGTTCTCTATTACTGGCAAGAGTTTTGGCATCTGGAGCTGGAAGAATATTAAAGCTGGATGTAGAATGCTGGATCAGAGTGCTTCCTCGGAATCAGGGAAGTGACTGGATCTGTGAGTCCCTATTGGTTGTCAGCTGTCTTTATTTATGCTATAAAATGACATTACAAAGGGGTGTATGGGTTGTATTAGCTAAGCTTGCCCTGTGAGCTTGGATAGGACCACACTTCATCTCCGCCTTGTAATTTGAGTGATTGAATCAAGGCCGGATGATGTCATATTTTATGGTTTGCTTTACAATCCTCAGAAACCTCCCTTTAGCCACTGGTCTCAAAATCGGATTTGATACTAAATGTACATTTCTACATTGGTCACCTTTATACAAATTATGCACAAAGATATCATATTTTATGTATCAGCTATTCCTCAAAACCCTGCAACGGTGGGATCTTGTCTCAACTTTCTACAGAATTTTGCTATGAACACAATTTCCACACTTTATACAACTTTCCACAAATGTGTGTGTTTAACATAGGGATGGGATGTGTATGTACATTTTCACAATTCTAACATTAATACATTTTGCATATAACCACATATATTGCCATTCCTGTCCAGAACATGTCACACATTTCTACCACCTCTTCACACGTGCAGCCAAAAATGAAATGAACAACTCTGTCCTTTTTATATTTTTCACCCTTTTGGATGACAAGTTATGAGTCTTTTAATAATTGTTCATTGTTCATGTTTAGCAACAGATGGTCTGCCCCTTTGTGTCTCCCTGCAGTCCAGGGGAATCCCCCTCCTTGTTTGTTCCTTGCAGGAGGCATTTACAAACCCCCTTTACACCTCCAGTTTCCTTGGCTGAAGCTCTGTCATTGTTCCTTCTCTTTCCCTAGACAAAAGTCTGGGCTAACCAGCAATTAGCACCTCCCCGTGAGTTTCTGCTGAGAGGAAGGCCCTCCTTCTGGGAGAAACCTGGTTTTCCAGTTCTTGTAGCTTAGCCAGGCTAATTAACTTTTTTAATACAGCAAAACAAAATGTGTTGCATCAAACATAAATACATTTCTTTCTTAGCCTTAAAATCTGTGGGATCAAAAATACAACTAAAATCTGTCTTCCTTTTTGGCAACAATCCTTTTTATGTTTGCTAATCCAGCAGATCTTTTAGTTTTAGGTCACTTTAAAGTTTCCCCAGTAACTACTCTGACAGCTGTCATTCATGTGGCCCGGGTACTGAACCCAGATTCTGGCATATGCTGTCAGTTTTTAGACAATCCAGTTTGTCTGAAGAATGTTTTGCTCCTCACATTAGGACTTTGTCTGTTTACAATCCTTCATTAGATACATGAATTTTAGCACCAGGCCAGATTCTGAATGTTGAGAAGTGTTGTGTTATAGGCATTTTGGAGTTTTTTGCAACAAAGCAGATGTCATTTGTAGGCCATTTTGGGGTTTCACTTGCAAAGTGCTGCTTCTCTCTCTGCACTCTGTTTGCTGGTCATGGAGCCCACTGGCATATTTTCTGCAGGGCGTGCTCTATTCTACCGCACATGCACCATGGGTGGTTGTGGATCCCTCTCTTTGTGTGCTGAAGCACACGGTTTGTGTAGGTTTTTATAGGTTTTTGGCACGCACAAGGGTTTTGCTGCCATTGTTGCAGTTTCTTTCATCATCACTGGCAGGGTGATGCCGCATAGCATAGCGGAGTGGGTCAATACATCCCACAACATGTTGAACGGGCATTTACAGGGAGATATTCCCGCTCAGGCCATTTTGAAAAGAGATGGGTGAAATGAGCATATTAGATGATGTATTCATCTCAGGTAAGATGCTCCTGAGATGCCTGAAGCTGGAAATAATCCATACAAATCAGGGCGACCATAAAATTGTGACGCTGAAATGTAACGATTGGCAGTGTCAAGCAATTGAGGTTTACCCCACGCAGGTCGAGGTATCCAGTCGAAGGAACAGATTGATTATGAATAAACCTGCAAGACAGAGAGATTCATCGCTTTCGGGACCAGGTATCCTCGGGATCGAGTTGACCTGACTCTGGATTACATTAGACATTTGGTGAATTCCATGGTAATCAGTAAATCAGACTTCAGGTCCAAATGTACCCATCTACATGTACACGATTTAGAGGTGAACAAGGCCAAAAGAAATTTCAAAACTGATTTGAGGAGACTCATAATTAACCCACTGGGTATCAGAGAACCTCAGATCATAAAGCCGAAAAACCAACATCGAAATTGGCTCAAATCGAGAAAACATCTAATGCTATGGGTGGCAGGTCTGATCCTAGAAATTATAGTCCTATCACCCTCCTACAAACCGTAGAAAATATCTCTGCAGCTTTGGTGTTGGGAGCAATATCGGGGTGGGTTCATCACACTGGTCATTTGGATCCTCTGCAGTCAGGTTTTATAAAGGGGGTGGGTACCTCTCTGAACATGTTCTTGATTAACATTCTGAAAACACGTGCTATTAGAAGAAAAAGAAAATTGTACCTATCCTTCATAGACTTGGCTCAAGCCTTTGACACAGTCGACAGGCAGACATTGTGAAATTGTGGAGAAAGCTTGAAGCATACATCGTTTAAGGTAAGATTAGAACTTAGTGGGTCTCTTTCTGAAACCATTTCTACTGACAAGGGTCTTAAACAAGGGTGTCCAGCCATTTCTAAACTGTTTATTTCTGACTTGAGTAAGATTCTAAAGATGGTACGTAGCTTGCCGCCTAAGGTGGATGGTAATTCACTGGATAGACTGCTTTAGGTGGATGATTTGTTCTAAATAGACCAAACACCTGTGGGTCTGCAAAGGCAGCTAAACGCATTGCAGACTGTCCAACAAAAAATGCTGCCAAAACCAGAGTGCTTATTTTGCAGCCACCATCTGGAAAGGTAACTTTCAAACATTAATGGAACCTGGACAAGGATACCTTGCGAAAAGCAAATTCCTTTGTATATCTGGGGAGGATCCTCTTAAAAAAATAGGGAAGATTCTCTTTAATTCCTGTGATATCCTTTTACCGACTGAAGGTGATCCCTCTCCTCACTTATGGTGCAGAGGCTTTTTCACACTTCAAACTGTAGTGTGGAAAACTCTGAAGAGTCTATTCTGTAAAGGGGTGTTGTCGCTTCCAAAGTATTTACACATTCAGTTCATGAGAACAGAGCTGAACCTTATTTCAGTGTATGCAATAGTGGTATGGAAAAGCTTAATGCTGTACAGGAAATGTACTGAGAGGCTTTACTGAGTGGCTCTGGCCCGACCCTAAAGGAAAGGAGGTATATTTTCAGTGCAATATTGAGTGATTTGAAAGTTTCAGAAGAAATTCTAGTTGCAAATCCAACCTCGGTGAAGGACAAATTATGGTTAAAAGTCTGAATAGAGCATCAGGAGCAAACAGAGTCCTACAAACTTTATAGGCAATCCGTCCCCGAAACTCACAGATATAACAGTTTGCCCCAATATCTAGCACGATTCCCAGACAGTAAATATTGCACTCAAGACATGACATTTACATTACACCTCTAGAGAGATCTTGAGTGTACATAGCAGGGATGGAAATTTTGATGCTTTGTGTAGGCTGTGTAAACTGGTCAATGCAAAAGAGACCTTGAAACATCTGGTTTTATTCTGTACATCATTGACTGAGTTAATCGTGAGGCTTTTGGGTAAATGTATCAATGACCGTTCGAGATGCGCTGAGCAATGGTGGTTAACATTCATGCATGGAGAAATACTGACTCTAATTGTAACTCTTGTTGCTTTTTTAAAATAGATATTTACACTCCTGGAAATCTGAGCTGAATTCCCTGATTCCTCGTTTTTGTGCCTCTAGGAGCAGAATTGTTTTTTATGCTGGTTTTATTGTTGACAAGAACGTTGTTAATGCATTGTGGGGCTGATTGCAATTAAATAACCTTAAGCAAATGAGTGCTCTTTTTTCTTTCTCCTTGTTCTTTTTAATTGTGTATTTTGTATTCTGTGAAGAATTGTAAACGTTTTTAAATTGTAAACCAAATGGCAATAAAAAAAGAATGTAGAATATCAGGATTCTTGAATATTCACTAATGAGGAAATCATATTTTTGCCTGCTAATCCATACTGCTTCAAAGGCCTTGTTATCCTTATTCTGTAAACATCATATAGGAAGTGAATCTGCATGAACATAGCTTGTGTTATCACAATCGAAGCATTTGACATTCCATTATGTATTAGCATCAAT
Source organism: Ambystoma mexicanum (assembly GCF_040938575.1). Classification (NCBI taxonomy): domain Eukaryota; kingdom Metazoa; phylum Chordata; class Amphibia; order Caudata; family Ambystomatidae; genus Ambystoma; species Ambystoma mexicanum. Next base: position 1,291,866,696 of record NC_090937.1, read on the forward strand.
CCGTAGTAACTATTATGCCACCCATATTCGCAGGTATAATAATACGTCTTTCTATCTCAAGCATCCTTTTCACTTACAAAGAGCTATTGAATGTGAACCTCTTCTGTTCTGCTCCCATCTTTGCTATATCTCTAAGTACTCTTTTTTCAAATACTATTGATTATTGTGTCTTTGTCTGTGGTTCAAAGAGAATTGCTCTCTTAAGGCTGTTACATTATTGCTACCATCATATATTTAAGTTTTTCAAATAGTGAGTGGAGTTGAATTTCCCACAATCATGTGTGAAGTTCAACGTTGAACTCAAAAGGGTTTTGTGCATTTGTAAGTAAGAATCTCAAACCTTTATTAAGAACTCTGGTTTCACGTGTTCACAACCGATTCGTTCAGCTCTTTCTAAGATTCTTCCCTTGTTCTAACAAATTTTGATTGATCCCTCTGCCGTGTCCAAAACATATGTTGTCTTCCTCGATAATGTCTGTGTGTACTCCTGCCTCCATGTTGATATTGGTATCTAGTAGTCCTTTATTCTACATTAGATGGGCTAGCTTCTGTTCCTGCTTCCTCACTTCTGCTTCTTCATCTGTATGAAGTACCTCTAAATGTCACCCTACAGGTAGTGGTGGTATTATTGCTTGATTCGTATTGGTCCTCTGGAGAGGAGAAGCCTTCTGCAGTGCAAGTGAAGACATTCTCATGTTTAAAAATGGGAACATCTTTCTTCAGTGTTTTGACAATCTCTAAGATAGTATATTCGTGCATGTCCTAATTGATTTCTTTGAACATTTTCTTATACTGGTCAAAATGACAAACTTTTTCAGTGTCTCCCTCAAGCTTTTGCAATTCTCCCCTAGTTATTTTGGCTACTGTCCTTGCTGTTTCAATTCATTAAACAATCCAGTATCTGTCACATTCATTGACCATGTGGCTATGTTTTTCAAGAAAGTCTTTAATATTCAAAAACATGCAAGGTTGGTTTCTGACCACTAAACCTTAAAAGAGAATGTTGTTTCTTCGATATTGTGCTATTGGTGTCCCATGTAGTTCTGCTCTTTTCATATGTGTTTAATTTGTACAATTTCTATTGATGACAATAGTGTCTGGATGTACGGAACAACTTTTTATTATTTATATGTTTTATTTTGTCAGCCTTGTCACTTGACAATTCCTAGATTCTATTTATAAACTCACAATATAAGACTGCAGTAACTACAAATAGCTAGACAATGAGGGTCCAAGGAGACTTGTCTTAGAATATAGGTAAGATACTCTGGAAACAAACTCCTGGAATAAACATACACTAACTACGTTAACTAGTCATCCTGAAAAATATATCCACCTCAAAACCATACACACATTGAAAACAGTTAAACATTAATGTAGGCATAAAATGGATTATTTAATAGGATGTTTTAAATGTGAAGTACAAAAGAATACAACAAAGTAATTCATATACATATTCACATGAATGTACTCTGAAAAGACAAAGGATTCTGATTATATACCATGTCAAGCTTCTGCCTAACCGCAAACGTGGATGCACTTGCTAGAATTAATCCTTTCTATTACACGCTTTATAAAAAAGTATGAATCCATTTATTAAATTAAGGCAATTCAGATGCTGGCAAAGGCTATTACCGTTTCCGGCACTTGGTCTGCGACACTGCCCATGGGACTCCATGAGGGAATTTTCTGCCATTATACCAGTAATTTGCCATTAATGATGACTTTGATTGCCTGTGGGCACTTGCCTTACCACCAGCTTTTAGCTGGAGGTTATTCAGGTGCCCCACCGTCAAACCTGTATTCATTAGGTCCAGTAAAGTGTCTGTATACATATATACTGGCTCTTTAATACCGGACCATCCAACTCGGAAAGAGGCCAACAACATGGTTTGATCATATTAAGGGTGCTTGAGGTTGAGACGTTTTGTTACTCTGGTGAATATTTGCTAAAAAATGCTTTGACCGTGGAGTTTGGATGTGTCTAAATCCCCATATCTGTATGAACAATTACTTTCCGTTGTGTCATCAAAAATGTGGACATTGATCTTGGTTATTCACCTATGTGCTAATTTACGTATTCTGTTTTTCAAACCTTGTTTTTGATGAGCATGTGCCTGCCTAGCTGCCATATAGCCCAATGAAGAAGTTCCCCTATTGCATATGAGGAATGACACATGTCACACAGGAAGACTCTTATTAGAGTCATCAAATGTTGCATCTTTACAAAAGTAAGGAGTACAGACACATGTCAAATAAAAAAAAAATGTACACTGATTGTCATTGGACTGTTTCATTTAAAAATACTTTCTTGACTATTTTGAGAATTAGATTGCTGACGTGTGTTCAAATTCCTCTGCATTTAATGAAGACTGTCTTACCACCTTCTGTCTATAGGGGCAGAGCTGAATAAATAACAACACAGGAAAATAAACAGAGGTCCCCATAAGGTAATGTTTTATAAGTTGTGAACAATTGCAGTTGTTTTTTTAGATGCTTAAAATCATTTGGAAGATGGCTTCATTATGACTTTGCCAATGTGATAATAACGTGTCAGTAATGCTGTTTACCAGACCATTACCCCACCAGAAAAATACAAGGTTCCTGGTGGGGTGGATGGAATTTCCTCCAGCTCAGATCTGGGTGTAATTCCGCCACCCGACCTGCAAAAATAACTGGCATTACTGCCACAATGGAATGGTGATTTACCACCCTTACTGGCACTTGTAATCTGTTGGTAATTCCACCAGACTAAGTAACAGTAACAGTGTTATCGGTTTACCGGTATCCTGGCAGTAATGCCGACATGATACCGGTGCTGTCCAGACAAGTGGTCGACTGTAAATTGGTCGAAAGACAAATGGTCAACGTAATTTGGTCGAAAACCAAATGGTCGATTTTTTATTTTATTTATATATGTATTTTTTTGGTTTTTTCGTTTAGGGAAAAAAGGGTTTTTTAGAAAAAAAGGGGGTTGGGGGAGGACCCCACAAAAAAAAAAAGGGGTGAAAGGGGTCCAGTCGACCAAATCTTTTCGACCAAATGTCTGGTAACCGATACCGGCAACCTTGTAATAATGCTGATTACCTTGAAGGGTTTGAGTTCAGGTCTTCAAAGTAAAATCAAGCCTCCATGGTGTGTGTGTTATTTTACTCAAGTCCTTGCAAGGAGAGAAACACACACACACACACACTAATGGTAAGCCTTTTGAAAGTATTATAATAATGATTAATGTGTTAAAGAAGGACGATGAAGTGCTCACTCACAATTATAGTGCCCAATTTGTGTTTGTTCTATTCTCTTTATCATGTCATATTGCATCGAATGTATATCACCGCCAGATTACAAGTTGTGGTGGTGTTGTAAGTCCCCATATCTTTTGAGTCCATAAGTCTTCATGGGTTTTTCTGGCAAAATTACCACAGCAATTATTCTGCTGCAGTAGTTCCACCGAAAGTTGGTGGAAAGCTAGTAGATTTAACTCCAGCTCATAGCTGGAGGTGAACCCACCAATTTTAGGCCAAACTCATAGTTGGGCGATGTGGTAATGTGGCAGTATACAGTAATATTGTCACATTTTACCTGCACCACCCAACTATTAATGAGGCTCATTGTCTCCAATGGGCCCGTTGTCTCCAAATCCATATTTGAATGATTTGAAAGTAAGAATACCATCTGTAGAATGAAAACTTCCAGGAAGCTCAGGAGATGTAGAGTCATTGGGCCTTATTATGATACTGCCGGTAGCCATGCCGGTAGAACCGGCACGGCTGCCTTCAGTATAATTTTTTTCCCGTGCCCGTGAATGGGCAATTACCGGGTCATTAGGGCCTTGCCTGACCCGGTATTTGCCCATTCCCGTATTTTTCCATAGGGCTCAATGGGAATGGGGAGGTCGGATGCACCGGACCATTCATGAATGGTGCCGGTGCATCCGACGAGTTGTGCTCGCGGGTGCCTCTCTGCCTGCCAGGTCAGACCTGGCAGACAGAAAGGCACCTGTGGGCACAACTTGTAGTTTTCAGGTCCGGAAGTAATGGCGCTGTTAGCTTACCGGCACCGTTACTGCCGGACCGATTGCCTCATGATAATTCTAATGTAAATCTACAGTTTCTATGCGTGTTTGCTTTAGGAAAATAATATTTGCCGGGCTAAAGGCTTATTACATATATATTCAATGGCAGTGTATTAATTCTATAGACTCTTGCCATGTGGAAAAACAAATTAACACAGTGGCCCTCATCACGAGTTTGGCGGTAACCCTTAAATCCGGCGGTCACGCCATTACGGCCGGATTTAAGGGTCCGCCAAATCAGGGCTTCAGCGGATTTCTCCCCAGCTGTGAGTTGGGGGGAAATCTGCCAAAAATTTGTGCTACTACCGCTGGAGGGAAATCCGCCGGCAGTAAGAGCGTGAAAATTCCCCATTGAGCCCAATGGGGAATGGGGCATTCCCGAATGGGCTCAGTGGGGAATGGGGAATTCCATTACCGCCAAGCCCGTGATCCGGCGCTAATAGCGCCGGGTGTTTGGCAGTAGGGCTAATACCGCCGGCGCTAATACCGCCGCCGTTACCGCCCAACTCGTGATGAGGCCCAGTGTCCGAAAATGACTGGTACCTCAATTTTTCTACCTTGTATGTACGTACTAATGGAGCCACATCTTGCCGCCCTCCTATCTATAATGAGTGAAAAGATGAGTCTTGTAGCCTTCCACCCAGACATCGTTTTGGAGGTGATAAAGAAATAAGCTCATCCAGGGCCCATGGCCCAAATGGGCTATCAAATTACCTTCTCAAAGTTGAACCTACGCTTTGGACAAAGGTATTAAGCACCCTATTTAAAGGGTTGTTGACTCTTGAGCAATTCCCATCATCCTGGTCTAAGGCCCTTATTGTTCCTATATTCAGGAGACGGGTGAGAACTAACCCACTGGACTATCAACCTATTGCTCTCCTGGATGTGGACAGCAAGGTTTTTGCATCCATCTTGCTGTCCCATCTGGAGGAGTGAGCTGTGTCTGCTGGGAGACTGACAAAGTATCAGACCGGCTTTCAGAGAGGTCTTGGAACATCCATGAATGGCTCTAGTTTCATAATGATTCAACATCTTGCCTGGGATGGCAAATATAGGACAGTCTATGTGGCATCAATACCTGAGTGCAGTATTTGATGCTGTAGATCGTCAACCTGTAGATCGCCAACTATTGTGGACTAAGCTTGAGAGGTGGGGGATCCCAGGGTGCCTAGTAAGACTCCTGGTGGGCCTTCATGAGAGTTCAGTGATCCAAGTACGGTTGAATGGTATGGGATGTCTTTCGCACAGTATTCCAACTGGCAGGGGAGTCAGGCAGGGTTGCACATTAGCACCCTGTTTTTTGAAGCTCTAGCTGTTGGATGTGGTTGAACATCTAACTCCTGCAGTACTGGTCAGTCCTGCGCTAGACCAGTTGAGACCATATTGGCTGTCCTATGCGGATGGCTTCCTCCTTTTTGACTGTACTCCAGTGGGAATGCAGTGTCTGCTGACAAAATTTGAAATCTATCTGGGAAAGCACTCCCTCCAGAATAATACATCTAAAAACAAGATCCTGTGCTGCTCTAAGAACAAATGAAAGATTTATACCAAATGGCATATTGGGAAAAAAAAACTATTTTGATTGTTAATTCATTGGTTTATGTGGGGTTCTATACCCAGGCAACACCAAGTTAAACAGGACTGATGCTACTTATTAGCCAACTAGTTAGAGTTGATGGACGTTATGGGAAATATTCCATGAAACCAGCACTTAAATATTACGAAGGAAAGCTGGTGCCTAAAATTCTATATGGCATGGATATTTATCTATGAAGACTCATGGACTTTCTGCCACGTCTAGAAGCCTTGGTTTGGCGGCGGCTGTTAGGAGTGCCTAACGTGATCCCCATGGACGCAATTATGTATGACCTGGGTATAACATCCCTTCAGGCCTGTGCCAATTGGAAATGTATGCTACTTGTAAGGAAAAGCTTATCTCCAGTGGGAGGCTCTTTGTTCTTAGATCTGAATAGCATACTTGAGGGGAGAAATAGCTTATGGGTGAATAGTATCTTTGAACATACCTGTACCATGCTAAAAAACATATGATTTGCTCTCTAATTGAATTGTGTGATAATCCTGATAGAGTGAAAAAATGACTTTACCGGTTGGACTGGATGTCCACTGTTGAAAAAATGCACTCTTTCCCCTCTCTTGACCACCTGAGGAATGATCACAAAAAATGTGAATGTGTGGTGCCATTCTTAGCTCTTTATGCTGCAAAATGGATCCGTAGAGACTTTCTGAGATTCAAGTGGAACTTAATCCCCACTAAGCAAATCATGGCATGAAGGGGTTTGGTAGGTGGGCCACCAATGGGTTGTCGCTACTGTGAGACTGCATCTATTCTTGAAACTTTGAAACATATATTTGCTACATCTCCAGCTGTTTCTGAATTGAGGCTAAAACATTTCCTAACATTTTTGAGAGATGGGGACACCGATATCACTGAGAGCTCAAGGGCTACTTGTTTATCCGGCCACTCCACCTAGAAAGTAATTGCTGTTGTCACATTTTTAAAAGCATTAAGATTCGAGGAGGATGCCACCAAAAAGATAAGATGTGCTATGCCTCTCTTTCTATTATGCCATAATTATTTCTCTTGTCTTGATTCTATTCTTAAGCTGTTCTTTTTTACCTGCTGGGTGATGATGAATTGATATTTTAAAATTGTCTGATATTTGAATAATCTATTAGTAATTTTGTATAGCTTCTTCCTTTTTTTTCGTCTTTTCTATTTTTTGACTAACCGTTCTTTTCAATTATGTAAAGATTTAGAATATTGTTAAAGGTTGACTTGTTTATCTGATAAACAATACAAAAATAAACATATATATTACATGGCCACGGTAGTGGCCATGTAGTTATGGTTAAGTTGGTGTTTCCATAGGAAGAGCACTTTCTGGGCGACTTATAACTTTGCTCTTCCTGGACAAATCCTCACCAAACTATGCAAAAAAAGTATTTGGGTCACTTTGAATTTTTTTGCAAAGTTTGGTGAGGTTTCGTCCAGGGGGAGCAAAGTTATAGGGGGGGTCCCAAAACTTTTTTTTTCCCATAATGGGAAAAAACTTTGCTCACGCCTACAGCCCAAACCACTGGACGGATTTTCACCAAATTTGCTGCAGGAGCGGCGGCTTGGCCCCGAAAGTATGCTTTGCTTTATTTGGTGTAAATCCGTCCAGAAGTTTTTTAAAAAATGACAAAAATGTAAGTGAAAAAAATTAGTGATATCTGTGTTCGCTTCGCGGACACACTTCCCTGTTCGCTCCGCAGACAGGACGGTGATTGGGCAAGCAGCTTGCGTGATGTCCGCGGACATCTGACGTGCTCTCTCATTGGATGTGGTGAAAGCGTGCAGTGCGTCTGGCTTCAGAGACGCCCACCATCTTTGTTCCTCGCCGCCTGCACAGTAAGTCTTGTGTCTGTCTCCTGTTCCTCCCACCCCGCTCATGCCCCGTGTGTCCTTCTTGTCCCCCCCACCCCACTCATGCTCTGTGTCTCCCCTGTTACTCCAGCCCCCCGCGCACGGCATCGGCACACGGTGGCCAGCGGAGGGCCGAGGAGCAGGATCTGCCGCCTGCACACGAACGCTGTGTGTCTCTCTCCCTCCCCCCCACCCCCGCTCATGCCCCGTGTGACTCTCTCCCTCCCCCCAACCCCCGCTCATGCCCCGTGCGTCTCTCTCCCCTCCCCCCCACCCTCCGCTCATGTCCCGTGTGTCTCTCTCCCCTTCCCCCCACCCCCGCTCATGCCCCGTGTGTCTCTCTCCCTCCCCCCACCCCCGCTCATGCCCCGTGTGTCTCTCTCCCTCCCCCACCCCCCGCTCATGCCCCGTGTGTCTCTCTCCCCTTCCCCCCACCCCTTGCTCATGCCCCGTGTGTCTCTCTCCCTCCCCCCCACCCTGCTCATGCCTCGTGTGTCTCTCTCCCCCACCCCCGCTCATGCCCCGTGTGTCTCTCCCCCTCCCGCCCAACCCCCGCTCATGCCCCGTGTCACTCTCCCCTTCCCCCCACCCCCCGCTCATGCCCCGTGTGTCTCTCTCCCTCTCCCCCACCCCCGCTCATGGCCCGTGTGTCTCTCTCCCTCCCCCCACCCCCGATCATGCCCTGTGTGTCTCTCTCCCTCCCCTCCACCCCGCTCATGCCCCGTGTGTCTCTCTCAACTTCACCCCACCCCCGCTCATGCCCCGTGTGTCTCTCTCCCTCCCCCCACCCCTGCTCATGCCCCGTGTGTCTCTCGTCCCTCCCGCCCAACCCCCGCTCATGCCCCGTGTCTCTCTCCCCTTCCCCCCACCCCCCGCTCATGCCCCGTGTGTCTCTCTCCCTCTCCCCCACCCCCGCTCATGGCCCGTGTGTCTCTCTCCCTCCCCTCCACCCCCGCTCATGCCCCGTGTGTCTCTCTCACCTTCACCCCACCCCCGCTCATTCCCCGTGTGTATCTATCCCTCCCCCAACCCCCGCTCATGCCCCGCGTGTCTCTCCCCCTCCCGCCCACCCCCCGCTCATGATCCGTGTGTCTCTCTACCCTTCCCCCCACCCCCCCTTATGCCCCGTGTGTCTCTTTCCCCTTCCCCCCACCCCCCGCTCATGCCCCATGTGTCTCTCTCTCCCTCCCTCCACCCCCGCTCATGCCTCGTGTGTCTGTCCCCCTCCCGCCAACCCGCCGCTCATGCCCCATGTGTCTCTCTCCCTCCCCACCACCCCCCCTCATGCCCCGGGTGTCCCTCTCCCTCCCCCCCAACCCCCGCTCATGACCCGTGTGTCTCTCTCCCCTTCCCCCCACCCCCCGCTCATGCCCCATGTGTCTCTCTCCCTCCCCCCAACCCCCGCTCATGCCCCGTGTGTCTCTCCCCCTCCCTCCCATCCCCCAATCATGCCCTGTGTGTCTCTCCCCCTCCCCCCACCCCTGCTCATGCCCCGTGTGTCTCTCTCCCTCCCCTCCACCCCCGCTCATGCCCCGTGTCTCTCTCCCCTTACCCCCACCCCCAGCTCATGCCTCGTGTGTCTCTCTCCCTCCCCCCACCCCCGCTCATGCCCCGTGTGTCTCTCCCCCTCCCGCCCACTCCCGCTCTTGCCCCGTGTGTCTCTCCCCCTCCCGCCCACCCCCTCTCTTGCCCCGTGTGTCTCTCCCCCTACCGCCCACCCCCGCTCTTGTCCCGTGTGTCTCTCCCCCTCCTGCCCACCCCCGCTCTTGCCCCGTATGTCTTTCCCCCTCCCACCCCCGCTCATGCCCTATGTGTCTCTCCCCCTCCTGCTCATGCCCCGTGTGTCTCTCCCCTTCCCCCCACCCCCGCTCATGCCCCGTGTGTCTCTCCCCTTCCCCCCGCCCCCCGCTCATGCCTTGTGTGTCTCTCAATCCCTCCAGCCCCACCCACGCTGATGCCGCGTGTGTTTCTCTCGCTCCCCCCCACCCACGCTCATGCCCCGTGTATGTCTCTCTCCCCTTCCCCCCACCCATGCCCCGTGTGTCTCTCTCCCTCCCTCCCACCCCCACTCAAGCACCGTGTGTCTCTCCCCCTCCCGCCCACCCCCAGCTCATGCACCATGGCCCTCATTCTGACTCAGGCGTTAAGGGGTTTACGGCGCCGTAAACGGCGCCGACTCTTAACGCCTGATTACAAGGTTCCCTTTGCGGGATGGCTTTTAACGGCTGCTTTTTTGCAGCCGTTAAAATCCATGCCGCAAAGGGACCTTGGCGATAATTACGGCACCGTAATTTACGGTGCCGTAATTATCGCCTTTCCCCATTCCCATTATGCCCTATGGGGCGAAAATGGGAATGGGGAAGGGTAAAATGGTGTGTCTCTCCGCCTCCCGCCCACCCCCCGCTCATGCTCCGTGTGTCTATCTCCCTCCCGCCCACCCCCCGCTCATGCCCCGTGTGTCTCTCTCCCTCCCCCCAACCCCCGCTCATGCCCCATGTCAGTCTTCTGTTCCCCCCGCTCATGCCCCGTGTCTGTCTCCTGTTCTCCCCGACCCCCGCTCATGCCCCATATCTGTCTCCTGTTCCCCTCATGTGCCGTGTCTGTCTCCTGTTGCCCCCCACACCCCCGCTCATGCCCCGTGTCTGTCTCCTGTTCTCCCCACCCCCCGCTCATGCCCCGTGTCTGTGTCCTGTTCCCCCCACCCCCGCTCATGCCCCGTGTCTATCTCCTGTTGCCCCCCCACCCCCCGCTCATGCCCCATGTCTGTCTCCTGTTCTCCACGCCCGCTCATGCCCCGTGCCTGTCTCCTGTTCCCCCCACCCGCTCATGACCCGTGTCTCTCTCTTGTTGCCCCCCGCTCATGCCCCGTGTCTGTCTCCTGTTCTCCCCACCCCCCGCTCATGCCCCTTGTCTGTCTCCTGTTCCTCCCACCCCCCGCTCATGCCCGGTGTCTGTCTCCTGTTGCCCCCACCCCCCCGCTCATGCCCCGTGTCTGTTCTCCCCACCCCCCTCTCATGCCCCGTGTCTGTTGTTCCCCCCACCCCCCGCTCATGCCCCGTGTCGGTCTCCTCTTCCCCCCACCCCTCGCTCATGCCCCATGTCTGTCTCCTGTTCCCCCCACCCCCGCTCATGCCCCGTGTCTCTCCTGTTGCCCCCCACCCCCTGCTCATGCCCCGTGTCTGTCTCCTGTTGCCCCTCATGCCCCGTGTCTGTCTCCTGTTCTCCCCACCCCCCGCTCATGCTCTGTGTCTGTCTCCTGTTCCCCCCACCCCCCGCGCATGCCCCATGTCTGTCTCCTGTTGCCCCCACCCCCCGCTCATGCCCCGTCGTGTCTCTCTCCTGTTGCCCCCCACCCACTGTTCATACCCCGTGTCTGTCTCCTGTACACCCTCACCCCCCGCTCATGCCCCGTGTCTGTCTCTTGTTCCCCCACCCGCTCATGCTCCGTGTCTCTCTCCTGTTGCCCCCCCGCTCGTGCCCCATGTCTGTCTCCTGTTCCCTCCACCCGCTCATGCCCCGTGTCTCTCTCCTGTTGCCCCCCACCCCCGCTCATGCCCCGTGTCTGTCTCCTGTACCACCCACCCCCCACTCATGCCCCGTGTCTCTCTCCTGTTGCCCCCTACCCCCTGCTCATGCCCCGTGTCTGTCTCCTGTACCCCCCACCCCCCGCTCATGCCCTGTGTCTCTCTCCTGTTGCCCCCCACCCCCCGGCTAATGCCCCGTGTCTGTCTTCTGTTCCCCCCACCCCCCGCTCATGCCCCGTGTCTGTCTCCTGTTCTACGCACCCCCCGCTCATGCCCTGTGAGACATGTCTGTCTCCTGTTGCCCCCACCCATGCCCCGTGTCTGTCTCCTGTATCCCCCTACTCCGTGCTCATGCCCCGTGTCTCTCTCCATTTGACCCCCACCCCCCCGCTCATACCCTGTGTCTGTCTCCTGTTCTCCCCCACCCCCCGCTCATGCCCCGTGTCTGTCTCCTGTTCTCCCCACCCCCGCTCTTGCCCCGTATCTGTCTCCGTTCCCTCATCCCCCGCTCATGCCCCGTGTCTGTCTCCTGTTCTCCCCACCCCCCTGTTCATGCCCCGTGTCTGTCTCCTGTTGTCCCCACCCCCCGCTCATGCCCCATGTCTGTCTCCTGTTGCCCCCCACCCCCCCGCTCATGCCCCGTGTCTCCCTCGTGTTCCCCCCACCCCCGCTCATGCCCCGTGTTACCCCCCACCCCCTCGCCGCTCATGCCCCGTATCTCTCTCGTGTTCCCCCCGCTCATGCCCCTTGTCTCTCTCCTTTCCCCCCACCCCCGCTCATGCCCCATGTGTCTCTCTCCCCTTCCCCCCACCCCCACTCATGCCCCGTGTCTGTCTTCTGTTCCCCCGCTCATGCCCCGTGTCTGTCTCCTGTTCTCCCCGACCCCCGCTCATGCCCTGTATCTGTCTCCTGTTCCCCTCATGTGCCGTGTCTGTCTCCTCATGCCCCCCACACCCCTCACTCATGCCCCGTGTCTGTCTACTGTTCTCCCCACCCCCCGCTCATGCCCCGTGTCTGTGTCCTGTTCCCCCACCCCCCGCTCATGCCCCGTGTCTATCTCCTGTTGCCCCCCACCCCCCGCTCATGCCTCATGTCTGTCTCCTGATCCCCCCGCCCGCTCATGCCCTGTGTCTGTCTCCTGTTCCCCCACCCGCTCATGCCCGTGTGTCTCTCTTGTTGCCCCCCCACCCCCCCTCTCATGCCCCGTGTCTGTCTCCTGTTCTCCCCACCCCCCGCTCATGCCCCGTGTCTGTCTCCTGTTCCTACCACCCCCCACTCATGCCCCGTGTCTGTTTCCTGTTGCCCCCATCCCCCTGCTCATGCCCCGTGTCTGTTCTCCCCACCCCCTCTCATGCCCCGTGTCTGTTGTTCCCCCCACCCCCCGCTCATGCCCCGTGTCTGTCTCCTGTTCCCCCACCCCTCTCTCATGCACCGTGTCTGTCTCCTCTTCCCCCCACCCCCTGCTCATGCCCCGTGTCTGTCTTCTGTTCCCCCCACCTCCCGCTCATGCCCCGTGTATGTCTCCTGTTCCCCGCACCCCCCGCTCATGCCCTGTGTCTGTATCCTGTTGCCCCCACCCATGCCCCGTGTCTGTCTCCTGTATCCCCCACTCCATGCTCATGCCCCGTGTCTCTCTCCTGTTGCCCCCCACCCCCCGCTCATACCCTGTGTCTGTCTCCTGTTCTCCCCCACCCCCCCGCTCATGCCCCGTGTCTGTCTCCTGTTCTCCCCACCCCCGCTCATGCCCCGTATCTGTCTCCTGTTGTCCCCACCCCCCGCTCATGCCCCGTGTCTCTCTCCTGTTGGCCCCACCCTCCGCCACCGCTCATGCCCCGTGTCTGTCTGCTGTTGCCCCCCACCCCCCGCTCATGCCCTGTGTCTGTCTGCTGTTGCCCCCCACCCCCCGCTCATACCCTGTGTCTGTCTCCTGTTCTCCCCACCCCCCGCTCATGCCCTGTGTCTGTCTCCTGTTCTCCCCCACCCCCCCGCTCATGCCCCGTGTCTGTCTCCTGTTCTCCCCACCCCCCTGTTCATGCCCCGTGTCTGTCTCCTGTTGTCCCCACCCCCCGCTCATGCCCCATGTCTGTCTCCTGTTGCCCCCCACCCCCGCTCATGCCCCGTGTTACCCCCCACCCCCTCGCCGCTCATGCCCCGTATCTCTCTCGTGTTCCCCCCACCCCCCGCTCATGCCCCTTGTCTCTCTCCTTTCCCCCCACCCCCGCTCATGCCCCATGTGTCTCTCTCCCCTTCCCCCCACCCCCACTCATGCCCCGTGTCTGTCTTCTGTTCCCCAGCTCATGCCCCGTGTCTGTCTCCTGTTCTCCCCGACCCCCGCTCATGCCCTGTATCTGTCTCCTGTTCCCCTCATGTGCCGTGTCTGTCTCCTGTTGCCCCCCACACCCCCCACTCATGCCCCGTGTCTGTCTACTGTTCTCCCTACCCCCGCTCATGCCCCGTGTCTGTGTCCTGTTCCCCCACCCCCCGCTCATGCCCCGTGTCTATCTCCTGTTGCCCCCCACCCCCCGCTCATGCCCCATGTCTGTCTCCTGATCCCCCCGCCCGCTCATGCCCTGTGTCTGTCTCCTGTTCCCCCCACCCGCTCATGCCCGTGTGTCTCTCTTGTTGCCCCCCACCCCCCCTCTCATGCCCCGTGTCTGTCTCCTGTTCTCCCCACCCCCCGCTCATACCCCGTGTCTGTCTCCTGTCCTACCACCCCCCACTCATGCCCCGTGTCTGTCTCCTGTTGCCCCCATCCCCCTGCTCATGCCCCGTGTCTGTTCTCCCCACCCCCTCTCATGCCCCGTGTCTGTTGTTCCCCCCACCCCCCGCTCATGCCCCGTGTCTGTCTCCTGTTCCCCCCACCCCTTTCTCATGCCCCGTGTCTGTCTCCTCTTCCCCCCACCCCCCGCTCATGCCCTGTGTCTCTCCTGTTGCCCCCCACCCCCTGCTCATGCCCCGTGTCTGTCTTCTGTTCCCCCCACCTCCCGCTCATGCCCCGTGTATGTCTCCTGTTCCCCGCACCCCCCGCTCATGCCCTGTGTCTGTATCCTGTTGCCCCCACCCATGCCCCGTGTCTGTCTCCTGTATCCCCCACTCCATGCTCATGCCCCGTGTCTCTCTCCTGTTGCCCCCCACCCCCCGCTCATACCCCCTGTCTGTCTCCTGTTCTCCCCCACCCCCCCGCTCATGCCCCGTGTCTGTCTCCTGTTCTCCCCACCCCCGCTCATGCCCCGTATCTGTCTCCTGTTCCCTCATCCCCCGCTCATGCCCCTTGTCTGTCTCCTGTTCTCCCCACCCCCTGCTCATGCCCCGTGTCTGTCTCCTGTTGTCGCCACCCCCCGCTCATGCCCCGTGTCTCTCTCCTGTTGGCCCCACCCCCCGCTCATGCCCCGTGTCTGTCTGCTGTTGCCCCCCACCCCCCGCTCATGCCCTGTGTCTCCCTCGTGTTCCCCCCACCCACTGCTCATGCCCCGTGTTTCCCTCGTGTTACCCCCCACCCCCCCGCCGCTCATGCCCCGTGTCTCTCTCATGTTCCCCCCACCCCCCGCTCATGCCCCGTGTGTCTCTCTCCCCTTCCCCCCACCCCCCGCTCATGCCCCATGTCTGTCGTCTGTTCCCCCCGCTCATGACCCGTGTCTGTCTCATGTTCTCCCCGACCCCCGCTCATGCCCCGTATCTGTCTCCTGTTCCCCTCATGTGCCGTGTCTGTCTCCTGTTGCCCCCCACACCCCCCGCTCATGCCCCGTGTCTGTCTCCTGTTCTCCCCATCCCCCGCTCATGCCCCGTGTCTGTGTCCTGTTCCCCCCACCACCCGCTCATGCCCCGTATCTATCTCCTGTTGCCACCCACCCCCCGCTCATGCCCCATGTCTGTCTCCTGTTCCCCCCGCCCGCTCCTGCCCCATGTCTGTCTCCTGTTCCCCCACCCGCTCATGCCCCGTGTCTCTCTCTTGTTGCCCCCCTCTCCCAAGCTCACGCCCCGTGTCTGTCTCCTGTTCTCCCCACCCCCCGCTCATGCCCTGTGTCTGTCTTCTGTTCTTACCACCCCCCGCTCATGCCCCGTGTCTGTCTCCTGTTGCCCCCCACCCCCCTGCTCATGCCCCGTGTCTGTTCTCCCCACCCCCCTCTCATGCCCCGTGTCTGTTGTTCCCCCCACCCCCCGCTCATGCCCCGTGTCTGTCTCCTGTTCCCCCCACCCCTCGCTCATGCCCCGTGTCTGTCTCCTGTTCCCCCCACCCCCCGCTCATGCCCCGTGTCTCTCCTGTTGCCCCCACCCCCCGCTCATGCCCCGTGTCTGTCTCCGGTTGCCCCTCATGCCCCGTGTTTGTCTCCTGTTCTCCCCACCCCTCGCTCATGCTCCGTGTCTGTCTCCTGTTGCCCCCCACCCCCCGCTCATGCCCCGTGTCTGTCTCCTGTTGCCGCCCAACCCCCGCTCATGCCCCGTGTCTCTCCTGTTGCCCCCCACCCCCCGCTCATGCCCCGTGTCTGTCTCCGGTTGCCCCTCATGCCCCGTGTTTGTCTCCTGTTCTCCCCACCCCCCGCTCATGCCCCGTCGTTTCTGTCTCCTGTTGCCCCCCACCCCCCCTCATGCCCAGTGTCTGTCTCTGTTGTACCTGCCACCCCGCTCATGCACCGTTTCTGTATCCTGTTCCCCCCACCCCCCACTCATGCCCCATGTCTCTCTCCTGTTGCCCCCCACCAACCGTTCATGCCCCGTGTCTGTCTCCTGTACACCCCCACCCCCGCTCATGCCCCGTGTCTGTCTCCTGTTCCCCCCACTCGCTCATGCCCCGTGTCTCTCTCCTGTTGCCAACCAGCTCATGGCCCATGTCTGTCTCCTGTTCCCCCCACCCGCTCATGCCCATGTCTGTCTCCTGTACCCCCCACCCCCCGCTCATGACCCGTGTGTCTCTCTCCCCTTCCCCCCACCCCCCGCTCATGCCCCGTGTGTCTCTTTCCCCTTCCCCCATCCCCCGCTCATGCCCCATGTGTCTCTCTATCCCTCCCTCCACCCCCGCTCATGCGTCGTGTGTCTGTCCCCCTCCCGCCCACCCCCCGCTCATGCCCCGTGTGTCTCTCCCCCTTGCGCCCACCCCTCGCTCATGCCCCGTGTGTCTCTCTCCCTCCCCACCACCCCCGCTCATGCCCCAGGTGTCTCTCTCCCTCCCCCCAACCCCCGCTCATGACCCGTGTGTCTCTCTCCCCTTCCCCCCACCCCCCGCTCATGCCCCGTGTGTCTCTCCCCCTCCCCCCCACCCCCGCTCATGCCCCATGTGTCTCTCTCCCTCCCCTCCACCCCCGCTCATGCCCCTTGTCTCTCTCCCCTTACCCCCACCCCCAGCTCATGCCTCGTGTGTCTCTCTCCCTCCCCCCACCCCCGCTCATGCCCCGTGTGTCTCTCCCCCTCCCGCCCACTCCCGCCCCGTGTGTCTCTCCCCCTCCCGCCCACCACCGCTCTTGCCCTGTGTGTCTCTCCCCCTCCCGCCCACCCCCGCTCTTGTCCCGTGTGTCTCTCCCCCTCCTGCCCACCCCCGCTCTTGCCCCGTATGTCTTTCCCCCTCCCACCCCCGCTCATGCCCCATGTGTCTCTCCCCCTCCTGCTCATGCCCCGTGTGTCTCTCCCCTTCCCCCCACCCCCGCTCATGCCCCGTGTGTCTCTCGAACCTCCCCCCCACCACCGCTCATGCCCCGTGTCTCTCCCCTTCCCCCCACCCCCCGCTCATGCCTTGTGTGTCTCTCAATCCCTCCAGCCCCACCCACGCTGATGCCGCGTGTGTTTCTCTCGCTCCCCCCACCCACACTCGTGCCCCGTGTATGTCTCTCTCCCCTTCCCCCCAACCATGCCACGTGTGTCTCCCTCCCTCTCTCCCACCCCCGCTCAAGCACCGTGTGTCTCTCCGCCTCCCGCCCACCCCCCGTTCATGCCCCGTGTGTCTCTCCGCCTCCCGCCCACCCCTGCTCATGCCCCGTGTGTCTCTCTCTCTCCCGCCCACCCCCCGCTCATGCCCCGTGTGTCTCTCTCCCTCCCCCCAACCCCCGCTCATGCCCCATGTCTGTCTTCTGTTCCCCCCGCTCATGCCCCGTGTCTGTCTCCTGTTCTCCCCGACCCCCGCTCATGCCCTGTATCTGTCTCCTGTTCCCCTCATGTGCCGTGTCTGTCTCCTGTTGCCCTCCACACCCCCCGCTCATGCCCCGTGTCTGTCTCCTGTTCTCCCCACCCCCCGCTCATGCCCCGTGTCTGTCTCCTGTTCTCCCCACCCCCGCTCATGCCCCGTGTCTGTCTCCTGTTCCTCCCACCCCCCGCTCATGCCCTGTGTCTGTCTCCTGTTGCCCCCCACCCCCCCGCTCATGCCCCGTGTCTGTTCTCCCCACCCCCTCTCATGCCCCGTGTCTGTTGTTCCCCCCACCCCCCGCTCATGCCCCGTGTCTGTCTCCTGTTCTCCCCGACCCCCGCTCATGCCCTGTATCTGTCTCCTGTTCCCCTCATGTGCCGTGTCTGTCTCCTGTTGCCCCCCACACCCCCCCTCATGCCCCGTGTCTGTCTCCTGTTCTCCCCACACCCCGCTCATGCCCCGTGTCTGTGTCCTGTTCCCCCAATCCCCGCTCATGCCCCGTGTCTATCTCCTGTTGCCCCCACCCCCCGCTCATGCCCCATGTCTGTCTCCTGATCCCCCCGCCCGCTCATGCCCTGTGTCTGTCTCCTGTTCCCCCCACCCCCGCTCATGCCCCGTTACTCTCTCTTATTGCAACCCCACCCCCCCCGCTCATGCCCCGTGTCTGTCTCCTGTTCTCCCCACCCCCCGCTCATGCCCCGTGTCTGTCTCCTGTTCCTACCACCCCCGCTCATGCCCCGTGCATGTCTCCTGTTGCCCCCCATCCCCCTGCTCATGCCCCGTGTCTGTTCTCCCCACCCCCTCTCACTCCCCGTGTCTGTTGTTCCCCCCAACCCCCGCTCATGCACCGTGTCTGTCTCCTGTTCCCCCACCCCTCTCTCATGCCCCGTGTCTGTCTCCTCTTCCCCCCACCCCCTGCTCATGCCACGTGTCTCTCCTGTTGCCCCCCACCCCCTGCTCATGCCCCGTGTCTGTCTTCTGTTCCCCCCACCTCCCGCTCATGCCCCGTGTATGTCTCCTGTTCCCTGCACCCCCGCTCATGCCCTGTGTCTGTCTCCTGTTGCCCCCACCCATGCCCCGTGTCTGTCTCCTGTATCCCCCACTCCATGCTCATGCCCCGTGTCTCTCTCCAGTTGTCCCCCACCCCCCCGCTCATACCCCGTGTCTGTCTCCTGTTCTCCCCCACCCCCCCGCTCATGCCCCATGTCTGTCTCCTGTTCTCCCCACCCCCGCTCATGCCCCGTATCTGTCTCCTGTTCCCCCATCCCCCGCTCATGCCCCGTGTCTGTCTCCTGTTCTCCCCACCCCTGCTCATGCCCCGTGTCTGTCTCCTGTTGTCCCCACCCCCCGCTCATGCCCCGTGTCTCTCTCCTGTTGGCCCCACCCCCCACTCATGCCCCGTGTCTGTCTCCTGTTGCCCCCCACCCCCGCTCATGCCCTGTGTCTCCCTCGTGTTCCCCCCACCCACCGCTCATGCCCCGTGTTTCCCTCGTGTTACCCCCCACCCCCGCCGCTCATGCCCCGTGTCTCTCTCATGTTCCCCCCACCCCCCGCTCATACCCCTTGTCTCTCTCCTTTCCCCCCACCCCCGCTCATGCCCCATGTGTCTCTCTCCCCTTCCCCCCACCCCCCCCGCTCATGCCCCGTGTCTGTCGTCTGTTTCCCCCGCTCATGCCCCGTGTCTGTCTCCTGTTCTCCCCGACCCCCGCTCATGCACCCCTTTCTGTCTCCTGTTCCCCTCATGTGCCGTGTCTGTCTCCTGTTGCCCCCCACACCCCCCGCTCATGCACCGTGTCTGTCTCCTGTTCTCCCCACCCCCCGCTCATGCCCCGTGTCTGTGTCCTGTTCCCCACACCCCCCGCTCATGCCCCGTGTCTATCTCCTGTTGCAACCCACCCCCCGCTCATGCCCCATGTCTGTCTCCTGTTTCCCCCGCCCGCTCATGCCCTGTGTCTGTCTCCTGTTCCCCCCACCCCCCCGCTCATGCCCCGTGTCTCTCTCTTGTTGCCCCCCACCCCCCCGCTCATGCCCCGTGTCTGTCTCCTGTTCTCCCCACCCCCCGCTCATGCCCCGTGTCTGTCTCCTGTTCCTACCACCCCCCGCTCATGCCCCGTGCCTGTCTCCTGTTGCCCCCCATCCCCCTGCTCATGCCCCGTGTCTGTTCTCCCCGCCCCCTCTCATGCCCCGTGTCTGTTGTTCCCCCCACCCCCCGCTCATGCCCCATGTCTGTCTCCTGTTCCCCCTACCCCTCTCTCATGCCCCGTGTCTGTCTCCTCTTCCCACCACCCCCCGCTCATGCCCCATGTCTCTCCTGTTGCCCCCACCCCCTGCTCATGCCCCGTGTCTGTCTTCTGTTCCCCCCACCTCCCGCTCATGCCCCGTGTATGTCTCCTGTTCCCCGCACCCCCCGCTCATGCCCTGTGCCTGTCTCCTGTTGCCCCCACCCATGCCCCGTGTCTGTCTCCTGTATCCCCCACTCCATGCTCATGCCCCGTGTCTCTCTCCTGTTGCGCCCCACCCCCCGCTCATACCCCGTGTCTGTCTCCTGTTCTCCCCCACCCCCCCGCTCATGCCCCGTGTCTGTCTCTTGTTCTCCCCACCCCCGCTCATGCCCCGTATCTGTCTCCTGTTCCCCCATCCCCCGCTCATGCCCCGTGTCTGTCTCCTGTTCTCCCCACCCCCTGCTCATGCCCCGTGTCTGTCTCCTGTTGTCCCCACCCCCCGCTCATGCCCCGTGTCTGTCTCCTGTTGTCCCCACCCCCCGCTCATGCCCCGTGTCTCTCTCCTGTTGGCCCCACCCCCCGCTCATGCCCTGTGTCTGTCTCCTGTTGCCCCCCACCCCCCGCTCATGCTCTGTGTCTCCCTTGTGTTCCCCCCACCCACCGCTCATGCCCCGTGTTACCCCCCACCCCGCCGCCGCTCATGCCCCGTGTCTCTCTCATGTTCCCCCCACCCCCCGCTCATACCCCTTGTCTCTCTCCTTTCCCCCCACCCCCGCTCATGCCCCGTGTGTCTCTCTCCCCTTCCCCCCACCCCCCGCTCATGCCCAGTGTCTGTCGTCTGTTTCCCCCGCTCATGCCCCGTGTCTGTCTCCTGTTCTCCCCGACCCCCGCTCATGCCCCGTATCTGTCTCCTGTTCCCCTCATGTGCCGTGTCTGTCTCCTGTTGCCCCCCACATCCCCCGCTCATGCCCCGTGTCTGTCTCCTCTTCTCCCCACCCCCCGCTCATGCCCCGTGTCTGTGTCCTGTTCCCCACACCCCCCGCTCATGCCCCGTGACTATATCCTGTTGCCACCCACCCCCCGCTCATGCCCCATGTCTGTCTCCTGTTTCCCCCGCCCGCTCATGCCCCATGTCTGTCTCCTGTTCTCCCCACCCCCTGCTCATGCCCCGTGTCTGTCTCCTGTTCCTACCACCCCCCGCTCATGCCCCGTGTCTGTTCTCCCCACCCCCTCTCATGGCCCGTGTCTGTTGTTCCCCCCACCCCCCGCTCATGCCCCATGTCTGTCTCCTGTTCCCCCCACCCCTCTCTCATGCCCCGTGTCTGTCTCCTCTTCCCACCACCCCCCGCTCATGCCCCATGTCTCTCCTGTTGCCCCCACCCCCTGCTCATGCCCCGTGTCTGTCTTCTGTTCCCCCACCTCCCGCTCATGCCCCGTGTATGTCTCCTGTTCCCCGCACCCCCCGCTCATGCCCTGTGCCTGTCTCCTGTTGCCCCCACCCATGCCCCGTGTCTGTCTCCTGTATCCCCCACTCCATGCTCATGCCCCGTGTCTCTCTCCTGTTGCCCCCCACCCCCCGCTCATACCCCGTGTCTGTCTCCTGTTCTCCCCCACCCCCCCGCTCATGCCCCGTGTCTGTCTCTTGTTCTCCCCACCCCCGCTCATGCCCCGTATCTGTCTCCTGTTCCCCCATCCCCCGCTCATGCCCCGTGTCTGTCTCCTGTTCTCCCCACCCCCTGCTCATGCCCCGTGTCTGTCTCCTGTTGTCCCCACCCCCCGCTCATGCCCCGTGTCTCTCTCCTGTTGGCCCCACCCCCCGCTCATGCCCCGTGTCTGTCTCCTGTTGCCCCCCACCCCCCGCTCATGCTCTGTGTCTCCCTCGTGTTCCCCCCACCCACCGCTCATGCCCCGTGTTTCCCTCGTGTTACCCCCCACCCCCCCGCCGCTCATGCCCCGTGTCTCTCTCATGTTCCCCCCACCCCCGCTCATACCCCTTGTCTCTCTCCTTTCCCCCCACCCCCACTCATGCCCCGTGTGTCTCTCTCCCCTTCCCCCCACCCCCCGCTCATGCCCAGTGTCTGTCGTCTGTTTCCCCCGCTCATGCCCCGTGTCTGTCTCCTGTTCTCCCCGACCCCCGCTCATGCCCCGTATCTGTCTCCTGTTCCCCTCATGTGCCGTGTCTGTCTCCTGTTGCCCCCCACACCCCCCGCTCATGCCCCGTGTCTGTCTCCTCTTCTCCCCACCCCCCGCTCATGCCCCGTGTCTGTGTCCTGTTCCCCACACCCCCCGCTCATGCCCCGTGTCTATCTCCTGTTGCCACCCACCCCCCGCTCATGCCCCATGTCTGTCTCCTGTTTCCCCCGCCCGCTCATGCCCCATGTCTGTCTCCTGTTCCCCCCACCCGCTCATGCCCCGTGTCTCTCTCTTGTTGCCCCCCACTCCCAAGCTCATGCCCCGTGTCTGTCTCCTGTTCTCCCCCCCCCTGCTCATGCCCCGTGTCTGTCTCCTGTTCCTACCACCCCCCGCTCATGCCCTGTGTCTGTCTCCTGTTGCCCCCCAGCCCCCTGCTCATGCCCCGTGTCTGTTCTCCCCAGCCCCCTCTCATGCCCCGTGTCTGTTGTTCCCCCCACCCCCCGCTCATGCCCCGTGTCTGTCTCCTGTTCCCCCCACCCCTCGCTCATGCCCCGTGTCTGTCTCCTGTTCCCCCCACCCCCCGCTCATGCCCCGTGTCTCTCCTGTTGCACCCCACCCCCCGCTCATGCCCCGTGTCTGTCTCCTGTTGCCCCTCATGCCCCGAGTCTGTCTCCTGTTCTACCCCTGCTCATGCCCCATGTCTGTCTCCTGTTCCCCCCACCCGCTCATGCCCCGTGTCTCTCTCCTGTGTCCCCCCACCCCCCGCTCATGCCCCGTGTCTGTCTCCTGTACCCCCCACCCCCCGCTCATGCCCCGTGTCTCTCTCCTGTTGCCCCCCCACCCCCCCGCTCATGCCCCGTGTCTGTCTTCTGTTCCCCCCACTCCCCGCTCATGCCCCGTGTCTGTCTCCTGTTCCCCACACCCCCTGCTCATGCCCTGTGTCTGTCTCATGTTGCCCCCACCCATGCCCCGTGTCTGTCTCCTGTATCCCCCACTCCGTGCTCATGCCCCGTGTCTCTCTCCTGTTGCCCCCACCCCCCGCTCATACCCCGTGTCTGTCTCCTGTTCTCCCCCACCCCCGCTCATGCCCCGTGTCTGTCTCCTGTTGCCCTCACCCCCGCTCATGCCCCGTGTCTCTCTCCTGTTGGCCCCACACCCCGCTCATGCCCCGTGTCTGTCTTCTGTTGCCCCCCACCCCCGCTCAGGCCCGTGTCTCCCTCGTGTTCCCCCCACCCCCCGCTCATGCCCCGTGCTTCCCTCGTGTTACCCCCCACCCCCCGCCGCTCATGCCCCATGTCTCTCTCCTTTCCCCCCACCCCCGCTCATGTCCCACATGTGCCCTGTACACCCCCCGCTCATGCCCCGTGTCTCCTTTGTGTTCCTCCCCACCCCCCGCTCATACCCTGTGTCTCCCTCATGTTCCTCCCCACCCGCTGCTCATGCCCCGTGTCTCTCTCGTGTTCCCCCCACCACCGCTCATGCCCCGTGTTTCCTTCCTTTCCCCCCCACCCCCTGCTCATGCACTGTTTGTACCCTGTTCCCTCTCACCCCCGCTCATGCCCATGTGTCTCCCCTGTTCCCCCCACACCCCGCTCATGCCCTGTTGTGTTCTTTATACACCCCGCCTTCCCTTTCCATGGTGGCCATCTTGGTAAAAGATTTTCCTTCCTACACCGGGACGCTGCAGGCGTCCCGGTGTAGGGAGGAAAATCTTTTTGTTTTTTTTACCACCCGGCGTTCCCACTTTGAGGACATAAGTTGTTAGTGGTCTTCATCTATTGAAAAGGATGTTATGGTGACGTTGCACTAATAAAAACCTTTAAAATTTAGTAAAAAAAAATGTTACAGGGACATTATGGTTAAGATGCACTAATAAAAATCTATGAAATTCAATAAAAAAACTTTGTTAAAGGGACGTTATGGTTAAGTTGCGCTACTAAAAACCTATGAAATTCAGTGAAAAAACTTTGTTAAAGGGACGTTATGGTTAAGTTGCGCTACTAAAAACCTATGAAATTCAGTGAAAAAACTTTGTCAAAGGGACATTATGGTTCCAAGTAAAACCAAAAAAACCTTGAAATTCGCCAGTTATGGTAAGCTAAGCAACCATAACTCGCGCCACCACCGTGCACTGCTAAGACTAACACCTAGGACATCAAAGATGACATCATAAATGTCATTGATGACATCACTGATGACATCACATGTCTGGCTCACTCTTTTTTCTTTTGCTGACATATCTAGGCCACATGGTTTTCTTCAGTAACAGTCAGAAACAACATTTTTTATTTTATTTGTAGACGTATCCTTCAAGTAGGTTCCCTTAGAGTCCAGTCACATCATATGAAACATATACATACGGGAAGACACAAGCTTGAAAGACAGCAATCCTTTTTGTGCATAAAGATAATCAATAGACTTATGAGCACTTTCTGATAGTTCTGTTGTTTTTTTTTTATGGCTGTACTTTCCCTGTATATGGTCATATTTTTATACATTGTACTCACACTACTTTCCTTAGGGTCCAATCACATCAAGTGATACATATACCTAGGGTAAATAGCAGCTTTGAAACAGAGAAATCATTTATTTGCATGAAAATAATCAGTTAAATTCTTAATTGTTTCTGCTACTACTTGTGCTTTTTTGCTAACTTCACTTTCCCTGTATATACCCATATTGGTATGTGTTCTTGCATCTTTGTGTTTTGTCTATAGTAATGCAATTATGTAATACATGTGTTTTATTAGCTACTTATTACATATTTCACAGTACACAAAAATCTATTAAGAAAACAATTATCATATCATTATTCAACATATTAACATTACGAATATTATACCTTCATCTTGTACACAGCACACAATGTTATGTTTCTGTATGAGTTGCTTAGTATACTAGATAGAACCCCATAATAGAATGATATTTATATCAATGCATCGTTCAATGCACTAATTAGGGTATGATATTTATTGCAATGATCCTTGACACTTGTTTCGCAACATTAGAATAAGAATCCCTTGTACACATATTTCATGAAAAGTACATACACATGTGATGTCATCAGTGATGTCATCAATGACATTTGTGATGTCATCTTTGATGTCCTGGGTGTTAGTCCTAGCAGTGCACGGTGGTGGAGCGAGTTATGGTTGCTTAGCTTACCATAACTGGCGAATTTCAAGGGTTTTTCGGTTTTACTTGAAACCATAATGTCCCTTTGACAATGTTTTTTCACTGAATTTCATAGGTTTTTAGTAGCGCAACTTAACCATAACGTCCCTTCAACAAAGTTTTTTCACTGAATTTCATAGGTTTTTAGTAGCAAAGCTTAACAACAGTAACTTTGACTTTATGTACATGTAATATGGAACATACTGAAACACTTCTACTGAATGTAATGTCCGCGAACATTTTTGATCTCCGCGTACATATTCGGCCAACAGTACCACTACCTAAAAAGTCTGGGGGGGGTATGTTTAATTGTTATATTACAACATGATAACATTTAAAAAATTCACAAAGTAGTACACATACATATTATATGTAGTAATACATAAGAAATGTAACCCATATATGTACCGCACTAACCATTCATTAAATACAATATATTCTAAAATTGAATATACCAAGAGAAGATAAATAGGCTTCCAACATAATTACCTCACAGACACTCCACAACTAAGACCAAGACCAGACCTACAGAGTACTCAGAACATATCTTACCTGAAATAGTATGTGTACATCATTTTACTCATATCTTTATAAACTTTCTGTATTAGATTTAAAAAGAAATATTATATATATTTTTTTTCTCACAGAAATGTCTAGTACTCTGGAATGGCTAGAGGAGCACTTCCCACATGACATAATGTCAGAAAATAGTAAAGCTAATGGTACACACTTTACAATATAAACCATTTAATTGTTATTATTTTATATATATTTAACATATATATTTCGTTTTGTACAGAGCATACCAAAATAGAAAATATGTCTGAAGAAACTGTTATTGAAAACACGCTTGACAGCTTAAAAGAAAAAATGGATTTATTATTAAGCAATTTTAATAATTTGAAAACTTTTGTTGAGGATCATTTTAAAACAAAAACCTCATACCATTGCCCCACATGTACTTGTCCCCCCTCACCATATCCCAGTCAATTATCCCCAAACCCTCTCCATAATCCAAAACGTTTTGATGAGACTTCCATCCCTTCTTCACCTGATACCAATCATGTTGAAACCCCTAATTCTCCTGTTTTTTTCTGTTTTGGGCTCACCTTCTGTGTCATAAATTATTAATATATGTGAAATAAAGTTACATTTTTATATTGTGTTGTAATTACTTCCCATTTTTTGTATTTTTTTAAAAACAATGTACATGTCTGCGGACAGCACGGGTGTTCTGAAATGCTCGTAAATAAACGAAAATGGACGTGTCCTGAAGAACACTATTCCTGTCCGTACTGTTCGCTAGCAAGTTGAAACTGTTCTAAGAACACAAGCAGTGTCCTGAAATGTTCGTAATGAAACGAAAATGGAGGTGTCCTAAAGAACACTATACCTGTCCGTACTGTTCGTACCTCTCTCAGCTCGCCCTTTCTTATCCCTGTGGTTGGTGTCCCCCCTTTACCCTCCTTTCCCCTCCTCTCCTAGTGTGTTGTGTCTAAAAAAACAAAATAAAATACAAAATTACAAAACTCAAAAAAATAAGGCACTTTTCAGAGCCGCCTTTCACAGTTAAAAAATAGAAGTGAAGATAAATAGAACAGGGCCCTTTGTATTTCTTAAAAGTCAGCGGACAGTTCGCGAACATTAAAAAAATTGGGGTGCTACCCTATTGTTACCATTGCATTTTTCTCTGGGAGGAAGTGGTGGCTCTGAAAAGAGCCTTTGGGAGGTGTTTGTATGTCAAAAATTATAAATGCTTAACACCTACTTTAAAATGGATGCTGTATTTCTAAAAAAGGTCGCAATGCATTTTGTACATTTCTCAGAAAAATCTGATTGCCAGCATAAGTAAGATGGACTCCATCTCTGCGAAAAATATATGTTCTACGAAACATAATATTTTCATTGTGAAAAGAAGACATGCCAAAATCTCTTAGAAAGCCATAAACAGCCTTATTAACATTGCCCCTTGCTTTTTCCATTTGTGGACCAAATGAAGAAGAACAAAGCCACATTTGTCTCTGCGCAATCCGTGAAAATATTACTTGAGAATTAGGCAACATGGCCATGACTTTCCCAAGTCCTTCTTTCATAGCAAATTGCAAAGAAGTTCCAGACACATGTCCTAAACTGTTCCCTCCACAATGAATTACAGTTATGTCTGGATGTTGCTTTGTTTCCAAAGTAGCACAGAGAGGTAGCAAGTCCAACCACTTCATTCCACGTACTCCATGCCAGTGTACTTCCACATGTGGAAATCCAAGATCTACAGCTACTCCACAGCTTTCTGCATGCACCTTCAACCAATGTATCCACGAATCTCCCAAAATCCAAACAATCTGTTTTCTGAAACACACAGCCATAGCTATCTGATGTTCTCTCAGCAAAACGAGTATCAGAGAAACTCTCTCCTGGCACAACACACCCACTAAACTTTCCTGACCAATCCCTTTCACTGCTCATTCTCATTTGCATGACTTCTGAACCCAAAAATCCCCGGATGTAACTCCCGATGTCCGCGAACTACTGCCATGTCCGCGGACATATCGTAACATGAACAGCCCTTCTACCATTTCCACTTCACTCTCTGTGCCATTCCCTCATTGGATGTAGCTAAGAAATCACATGACCATGCACCAATCACATTCAAGACCTCTACATCTAACTGCATCATCATAGATCAGCACTTCAAATGTACTGTGAATCTCTCTGAGTACAAGTGTCATATCATTGGCAAGCACCATCTACAAGAAATACTGTACAATTCTCCAAGATTTCTACTTGCAGCTCCATGCATATCCATATGCATGAAAACAAACTACAGGTATGCATATTTTCTTTACAGTACATGAACACATTTTCAAATTGACTTTTAGCTTGTGTAATCTGTAAAATGAATCTACTGTCTTTTTTCCAATTTCCTAAAATCAACTATCACTTATAAATCTTTATACTATTCACTTTCTTTATACACACACTATCAAATCATGTTAAACTAACATTTTTGAAATGAAATTTATAGACTACATATATTCAAACAAAATTGCATGCATGCACACTCTATGTTCAAATCTCAAAAAATAATAATTATACAATTACATTTTTTATTTATTTATTTATTTGATTACTTTAATTTAAGCATGACATTAAGGTACTATTACCTAGAACAGCTTAGTTACAGAAATGGTGTTATTCAGTGGTACATTATGAATGTCACAAGACATACTAAAGATGTTTTGTTTGTTAGTTACTCATTGCAATACAATTTGTTCATTAAGAACATATCATATGTATTGAACTGGTGCGACGTATTTGATGTGAATAAGATAGTTTTAATGGTTTTAAGGAAAGCGCTGAGGATTTCAATTAAAACAATCAATATCTAAATTAAAATCTATGCTATATACAAACAAAATTACTAATTTGTTTCTTTTACAATTGCAGTGAAGACCATTCTCCTGAAAAGAAGCAGCCGAATTTCAAGAACAAAGAAGAACTAAGAATTAAACTGCTCATTTTAGAAAAAAAGTAAGTAGAATATCACCATAATATTTGTAGTATTACTCAAACATACTGTAAAGTTAATTCATGCTATTTCTGTGCCTAAAAATAGAGATTGTGCACCATTCTGTCCAAAAATCCCGATGTCTTCAACAGCGATTTACAGCCAGAATGGCGCACAAATTCCTACTTTTGGACACACAAATTACCCAAATCAACCGCTAGAATTGTCATATTATAGAACAAACAGCTGTTTTATTGTATACATTAGATTTACTATTTGTACTTCTCCACACCACTAGCTTATTTTTTTCTGTCATCAGAACCTGAGTTTAGTAACATATTAATTGAAGAATACACATCCCTACTAGTTGTAGTTCCCAATGCATAATCAGACACCATTACATACATCATCTTAATAAAACACTCATGCACACAGCACACATACATTGCAGAACACCCCAACCCATACCTTCTTTATTTTTTTCAACAGACCCTAAAGAATGCCTACCAAAAGTCAAGTCCGTAGAAAGCAACGCAGAAGTAGAGCAAATGAAAATAAAAGTGTCCAACATAAGCATCCATCTCTAGCAGAATTTGTAAAAAAAGTTGAAACAAAACAGCTAATACAGTCATTTAGTGAAACACAAGAAGTTTCAAGTCCAAAAACTTTGCCTCCTCTATCAAAATGTAAAACAAACCAAAAAACAATTAACAGAAAATCAGCAATCACTACAGATAAAACGACTTCTTTACATTTTAATATAGTGCAAAGTAAGCATACCAAGAAAAGCATTTTAGCCAAAATGTTCCGTCACAAAGTCCTTCAAAATCTTATAAAAACAGGAGAGAAATCAGGTTCAATGCTTAAAACCTATCGTAGGAAATTAATTTTAGAAGCGTTGATAGATAGTGCAATTCTTCTTAAAAGAAAGTTATTTATTTTAGTGTTAAACAAAATGAAACCACTAACAAAACTAATAACTAAATTACAAAAAAGACTTCTCAATAAACGAAATGTCAACAGAAAGAACTTCTTAAGTATCTGCGGAGGTGAATGGAGTCACAATACGAGCACAGAACCATACTTTAATGAAGAAGCGTACAAACAAAAGCAAACAAATACAATTGCCATACATAGCAGTGGTCGAGGTTATGAAAAAGTTAATAATACCATAATGGAACAATAAGTACTCCTTACCAAAATATACCCTGAAAACTTAGAATTACCCCTCCATTCAACTGAATCAGAATGTCTAGTGTACAAATGGCCATGCACGTCAATATGTAACATTCATAAACAATTTTTCAAGTCTTTACGCCAATTCCTCAATCAATATGTAAAAAGCAAAGACAAAATCAAAATTAAACTACTGCAAAATATGGATACCTGTCCAGTGCGCAAATACACAGGACTACAAGGACATTCATTGGCCTGCATTAGAGGACCTACTTGTAAAACCACTGTCCATGATATCAAAAGAATATCAACACATCATTCAACTATAAGAAATCTAGTCTATAAACTGTACTATGCTAAAAGCCCTGCTTTAGCACTAGCAAATTTAAATAACATTCTTCTACATGGTACAGCGAAAGACCTACTTCAAGAAATTGACTATATCCAGAAAAAATATTTTGGAAGTGAAAGCCATTTACAGAATGAAATAGCTTTAAACCAAATTAGCAACAATTCTGCACATGGCAACCTTTTGCTAAACACATACAAAAAAGAAATACTAACATTTAAAAGTACATCAGCTGAAGTACCAAACCATGTATGTGTATGTTGCCGCAGAACTTTTTAAAAAAGTAACACGAAAACTGTAGACCTATCATATAAAATAGAAGACAATGAAGATTCTAAATGGTTTGAATTAGCTCTCTACCTTGTAGCAGAAAACAAATACGAAATAAGTGACCCCTTAATACTTTGCAGTTACTGCACTACAAAACTTGACAACAACCAAACTCCTTCACGTGCTATCACAAATAATTTGGAATTATACCCACTACCAAAACCCCTACAACAACTTAATTTATATGAGAGCATCATAATTCAAACAGTACACCCATTTCAAGCAATAATACGCCTTCAACCAAAAACAGTAAAATTACCTCCCTCTGAATTGGTAAAAGGCATTAGTGGAAAAGTATTTTATTTACCATTAGATCTAAAAGAAAATGTGCATACTCTAGGAGTGCAACGTCCAATGCAGCAATCTTTAATTATCTTAGTAAATGGAGTACCTACAAAAGACAAAAAAATATGGCAACAGCTGGTAGATTTACATAAAGTTAGACAAGCCTTACAATATCTTAAAGAGAATAAAGAATATTACAAAGAAATTAATATTGAAGAAAACTTGAAAAATACAACTGAAATAATTCAAGAAACACAAGAAGCTGGTCAATTTGAGCTACTAGATCCTGCTACAATATCAAATACTTTAGACCATTATGCAATTCATCCTTTGCACTCTAATGACACCATAGAAGAAGCACTGGAAACATACCAAATGCGTCAAACAAAAGGATCACCAAT
Organism: Ambystoma mexicanum; assembly: GCF_040938575.1. Taxonomy (NCBI): domain Eukaryota; kingdom Metazoa; phylum Chordata; class Amphibia; order Caudata; family Ambystomatidae; genus Ambystoma; species Ambystoma mexicanum. Next base: position 1,291,897,409 of record NC_090937.1, read on the forward strand.
CAGCATATGGGAAAAAAGTATAGAAGCACATGCTTTTCCTCTACTTTTCCTACTGGCAAAGGAGGAAGGTATGATGAAAGACCTATTCAAATATCAGCTTCAGAATACCGCTCATTACGGATGTATTCTGAAGATCCCAGATTTAGACAAAATGTGGAATACATATTTCACCTACTCTTTGAATTTGAACTAGCAACTTTATGTTACGGAGTTGCACAAATATTAAAATCAGGATCACACTTTTAAAATATGACAGCTACACAATTATTACAAAAAGTGCAACAAAAGGATGAGGTTTTACAATCAAATATTACAAATCTATTAGCAAATATGCATGGTACTAAAGAGTACTGGTTTCGACGTCATGGAGATGTACGTTGTATGATCAGAAACCTTGGCCCACTCACTTGGTTTGTTACATTAAGTTGTGCAGAATATGCATGGGAAGATTTACATGATTTCCTACACATATCAAATAAAAACAAAACAAACATAGATATACTAAAACCAGGAGAACTTTGTTCTTTGGATCCTGTTAATGTTTCAAGATATTTTCACCATTGCTTCATTGCTATGCTACATTTTATTTGTAATAAAACTCTTCCTCCCCTTGGAGAAGTGCAACACTTCTTTTGGAGAAAAGAATACCAAGCAAGAGGAGCACCACATATTCACATGCTTTTATGGATTAAAGATGCTCCTAAATTTGGTCAAGACAATGATGTCACTGTTTTACAGTTTATTGAAAAATATGTCACTTGTGAAATTCCATCAGAATCCACAAATAGTGATCTTCATGCACACATTTTACAATTTCAAAGACATAAATGTGGCAAATATTGTCGTCGCGAATACAAAAACAAAGGGAAATACTACACCAAATGCCGATTTGGTTTCCCTAGACCAGTTACAAATACAGGTCAAGTGAACAGCCTCATGTCTTCAGTTAGACATAGTGTTAAAGGTAATTCACCTAAAAATACATATTACATAAAAAGAAAAGAAAAATATATCAATGATTATAATGCAATCATTGCCCACTTATGAAATGCAAACATAGATGTGCAGTACATTGCAGACAATTCTACTGCAGTTGCACGATATGTCACAGCATACTTAACCAAAGCAGAAAAGACAGAGCTCCAAGACCTCTGGAATGACCTGTCATCAGATAAAACAGTGTCTCAGAAATTGTACAGCTTGGGCATAAAAATGCTCTCCCATTGAGAATGTGGATCATATGAAGCTGATCGTTTAACTGGTACTGCATTGTATGGTAAATCTGAAAATATAGTATGGCTAAGTCTTGGTCCAGCTAAATCTAGAAAAAGAGTTCTAAAAACATACGAAGATATAGAAACAATAGCCAAACATGATCCCAACAGCCAAGACATTTTAAAAAACAATTTATTGGACACATACTACCCAAACAGAAGTAATAATTTGGAAACCATGTGTCTATACCACATAGCCCAAAAGTACAGATACAAAAATAATACAAAACCTGATGAAAAAAAAGGTAAATACAGAGTGACAAACTGTGAAGGCAGCTTAGTTAAACTCACTAAACCAAATTTAATTAATCATATCAACTTGACATTGAAGACTCCTCAACATAAAGAAATATATTACATGGCCCTGCTACAACTCTTTAAACCATGGAGAAAAGAAGAAGAAATACTAGAAAACTATGACTCATATGAAGATGCTTTCAAAACAAATGAAAGCACTATAACTGATGTAAACCTTACACAATACAAAACAATGTTGCACAATGAACAGCAACACGAAGAAGAACTCCAGTCCCAACTAGATAAAGACACTCCTGACAGTAGTCAACCTTCTGTAACAGGAAGCCAAGAACCACTGGGAGAACCACTAATAATAAATGAGGCAGAATTAGCTATGATAGAAGTAGAAAACACCATGTGTCAGTATGAAGATAAAGAATACTTAACTATACTACAATCAAAACTAAACAACGAACAACATAGCATTTTTGAAGAAGTAACAAAACAAATTGCACATGGTGTACAACATGAAAATAAAGAATGTTCCTGCCATAATTATAAACCTATACTACTGTACGTCAGTGGTGAAGCTGGTTCTGGCAAAACATTCCTAATCAAAATCATCGGTAATTCCTTCAACAATTGACAAACAACAAATTGTCAGCTGTTCTCACTGCCCCATAGGTTTAGCTGCCTACAGCATAGGTGGTGTCACTTTACACCGATTACTACTATTGCCAGTAGAACACCAGAACAAATTAGACTATTACAAACTTTCTGCAGAAGCTGCAATGGAACTACGCAGAGTATTGAAACAAATGAAAATGCTACTATTAGATGAAGTGAGCATGGTCTCCAACCCAATGTTGGCTTTGATTCACCTCAGATTACAAGAAGTACTGAAAACAAACTATGAAGAGCTCTTTGCAGGAAAACACATTATTGTTTTCGGAGCTCTTCTTCAATTGACACCAGTAAAAGGTGAGCCTATTTTTAAAACATTAGGACACAAACTCTGCCGTAAAACTGTTGGCAGCATTGGAAATGTCAACCTTTGGCAACATTTCCAGTACAGAGAATTAACAGAAAACATGCGGCAATCTGCAGATCACACTTATGCCAACATCTTAAAAAGTATAAGAGTTGGTATACTCTCTAAAGAAGCAGAAACAATATTGAAAACCCGGCAAATTAATGCACTTTATGGCAATAATCCATGTGCTACAGATGTTATGGAACAATTAGCCCACAAAAATGTCAATTGTATGGCCTTAATGCCAACTCTTGCAAGCTGTTTCAAATTCAATGAAATAATGTTAAGTAAAGAAATGCAACCAATAATGGAAATTAGCACCACAGACAAACTAGATGTACATGCTATGACACTACCTATGTGTGACCAAGCCACAACAAGACTAAATAGTTTAGAAACATCAATCTCAAACACAGCAGGCTTAGAAAAGATATCAAAATCATCCTTAAATTGCAGAGTAATGCTTAAACGTAACCTTGACGTGGACCAATGACTAGTTAATGGAGCACTGGCTACAGTTGTTGGCTTTCAAACATACCCACGTGACAACAAAATTCAGTTTGTCAATATACTCTTTGACAAACTTTCAGAAGTTAAAAGGATAGGACGCTCAACAGCTCGATTCCTTCTCTTCAAAGACATGTATGTACGCAGAGAACAATTTTCTCTAACTCTTGCATAAGCAGTCACGATTCATAAATCACAAGGTCTTTCCCTAGACAAAGCAATGATAAATATTGGTAACACAGTCTTTAAAGAAGGCATGAGCTACGTAGCACTATCACGCTTACGTACACTTGACGGGCTATTTCTAATCAACTTTGATGCAAGTAAAATAAACACTGATATTCCTTGCATTTTAGAATACAATAGACTTCGCTCACTATACACTCCCCATCTAAACACATATTCTGTTCCACAAAAAGTAAACCGTAATAAAAGAAAAATAAATCAAACAGAAAAGCAACAGGATGTCACTGCAAATCCTCCAAAGAGAGTAAAAGAAAGTAATACTTCATCAAGTACCACAAGCACAAAAGAATCAATTAGGGAAAGTAAACCAGGTACTTCTTCAAAGAAGGAAGACAAACTCCAAAAAAAGCAGTCAGATACAGAACTACCTGGTCCCTTTAAACTCTCAAATATAGTTGGTGTAAGTTGCTACGCAAATGTAGCAATGAATATTCTATTTCAATTACCACCAATTGTTGACAACATTTACTTACACAGTACAGACCCATTGTGTTTGCAAATGTTAGTACTTCACAGAAATGCAGCAAACAATCCTCACAACAAGTATAGTGTTTATGGAATAAGACAACAATTGGACTACTGTGCTGGAATGGTGAAATTCACTATAAACTCACAGGAAGATCCACAAGAATTTCTAATGGACTTACTACAAGTACTGGAAAACAAAAACATACCTATAAATGAAATCTTCCACATTTCATATATGTGGAAACATACATGCACTCTCTGCAACAATGTGACACAAGAAGAAATCCCCAATGGAACGCTTCGTATATATATCAATACCTAATTGTGAATCCATTCCATTTCAGCAACTTGTACAACATGCAAACCATGGTAGATTATGGTCTACCTGCAATTCAGATAATCGCTCCACGTTAGTAATACAAACACATAGTAAATACGTAATACTAATGCTTCTACGTTACAATGCAGATGGTACCAAAAACAACTGCAAGCTCACTGGATTCACACATGGTCAAATATCACTTGGTAAGAAAACCTTCACAACAATAGGTATAATCTACCACACAGGAGCCACAACCAATTCAGGGCACTACACTGCATATATAAAAAAGAAATGTGGATGGTTTCAATGTAATGATAGTACCATTACTCTAAAGCAGAGATTACCAGCAAATCTTACAAACGCTTATTTAATGTTCTTAAAACCAAAATTTGATCACTAAACTGTACTTAAACCTCAAGTAAACTTGTAGTAAAAAATATAAACTGTTAGACTATTCCAAAAGTTATCTAACTGCCCAAAGATTCTACAACAATTAATCACATAAATGAATACCACTAAATTAGAGCAAAAAATAGACAGTTAGAATACGCCAATTGTTATCTAACTGTCACAAAATTTAACAATATCCAAACAGATAAATCAATACCACTAAAATATATCAAAAAATAGACAGTTAGAATATGCCTACTGGTATCTAACTGCTCCAAAATTTCATAATATCCAAACAAATAAATAATATGTTACTGCTCCCAAAAAAATGCAACAACCCAATGTATAAAGCATTAGCCAGAAACAACAAATGAACACTGAAAACAAACAAACAAATAAACTGTAGCATAACGGAAACGTTTCTTTTTTTAAATCCAACATGGATTTTTATTTCTCCCACAGACCCAATGATTTTAGCAACGAACACAGAAACTGAGCAAATTGCACAGTACTCTGGTTTGTAATCTACTAAATATGAGGGTCCAAAAAAAAAAAATGTTGAATATACAATGGAAAAAGTCATTACAAAATACTAATACTAACATGCTATTTTCTTTTATCACAGAAATTAACAAGAAATACATGTACTCCAGTTACTAAAGCAAACAGTAAGTATATTATACACTCTATGCCCTGGCCACAACCATCACAGCATATCACACCCATAGTATCTTATAACTTTGTTCCTTATAAATTTGTTCCTCCCCACAGTAGTGGCCATGTAGTTATGGTTAAGTTGCTGTTTCCATAGGAAGAGCACTTTTTGGGCGGCTTATAACTTGGCTCTCCCTGGACGGATCCTCACCAAACTTTGCAAAAAAAGTATTTGGGTCACTCTGAATTTCTTTGGTGAGGATTCGTCATATATATATATATATATATATTACATGGCCACAGTAGTGGCCATGTAGTTATGGTTAAGTTGCTGTTTCCATAGGAAGAGCACTTTTTGGGCGGCTTATAACTTCGCTCTCCCTGGACGGATCCTCACCAAACTTTGCAAAAAAAGTATGTGGGTCACTCTGAATTTCTTTGGTGAGGATTCGTCATATATATATATATATATATATATTACATGGCCACAGTAGTGGCCATGTAGTTATGGTTAAGTTGCTGTTTCCATAGGAAGAGCACATTTTGGGCGGCTTATAACTTCGCTCTCCCTGGACGGATCCTCACCAAACTTTGCAAAAAAAGTATGTGGGTCACTCTGAATTTTTTTGGTGAGGATTCGTCCAGGGGGGGCAAAGTTATAGGGGGGGTCCCAAAACTTTTTGTTTCCCCATAGACTGAATGGGAAAAAAAATTTGCTCGCGCCTACAGCCCAAACCGCTGGACGGATTTCCACCAAATTTGGACCAGGAGCGGCGGCTTGGTCCCGAAAGCGTGCTTTTGCAAATTTGGTGAAAATCCGTCCAGTAGTTTTTTTTTAAATGACCAAAAAGTAGGTAAAAAAAATTAGTGATATCTGTGTTCGGTTCGCGGACACGCTTCCCTGTTCGCTCCGCGGACAGTGTCCTGATTGGCCAGTCGTCTTGCGTGATGTTCGTGGACATGCAACGTGTTCGCTGATTGGACGGCGTGGAGCGTGAAGCGCGTCAGATTTTTCGGTAGCGCCCGCCATCTTGGATTTGCGGACGTCCGCGGACAGCGCAGTGAAACTTTGTTCAAAATGTGTATTTTGTAGAGTGTGTTGGTGTGTAGGAGTGTTTGGGGAGGGTGGGAGTGTATGAGATAGGATGAAAGTTGTGTTTTTTATGTGTTAGATGTTCTTTTTGTGTTCGATTTGTTTGCGGACATCACGGGTGTTCTGAAATGTTCTAAATAAACTGACTAGGGGGTGTTCTAAGGACTCAATATGTGTCCGTTTTGTTCGCAAGCAAAGTGAAACTGTTCTAAGAACACTTGCGGTGTCCGGGGAGTGTTCGTAGGGGGTGTCCTGAGGACGCTGTCCGTATTGTTCTCTGTCAAGTTGAATGTGTTCTAAGAACACCCGCGGTGTCCTGAAATGTTCGCAAATAAACAAAATGGGGGTGTTCTGAAGACGTTTTTGAGAACACTCCCGGTGTCCTGAAATGTTTGTACTGGGTGTCCTGAGGACGCTGTCCGTATTGTTCTCTGTCAAGTTGAATGTGTTCTAAGAACACCCGCGGTGTCCTGAAATGTTCGCAAACAAACAAAATGGGGGTGTTCTGAAGACGCTTCTAAGAACACTCGCGGAGTCCGGGGAGTGTTCGTAGGGGGTGTCCTGAGGACGCTGTCCGTATTGTTCTCTGTCAAGTTGAATGTGTCCTAAGAACACTTGCGGTGTCCTGAAATGTTCTCAAAAAAACAAGATGGTGGTGTTCTGAAGACGCTTCTAAGAACACTCGCGGTGTCCGGGGAGTGTTCGTAGGGGGTGTCCTGAGGACGCTGTCCGTATTGTTCTCTGTCAAGTTGAATGTGTCCTAAGAACACTCGCGGTGTCCTGAAATGTTCGCATATAAACAAAATGGGGGTGTTCAGAAGACGCTTCTAAGAACACTCGTGGTGTCCGGGGAGTGTTCGTAGGGGGTGTCCTGAGGATGCTGTCCGTATTGTTCTCTGTCAAGTTGAATGTGTCCTAAGAACACTCGCGGTGTCCTGAAATGTTTGCAAATAAACAAGATGGTGGTGTTCTGAAGACGCTTCTAAGAACACTCGCAGTGTCCGGGGAGTGTTCGTAGGGGGTGTCCTGAGGACGCTGTCCGTATTGTTCTCTGTCAAGTTGAATGTGTCCTAAGAACACTTGCGGTGTCCTGAAATGTTCGCAAATAAACAAGATGATGGTGTTCTGAAGACGCTTCTAAGAACACTCGTGGTGTCCGGGGAGTGTTCGTAGGGGGTGTCCTGAGGATGCTGTCCGTATTGTTCTCTGTCAAGTTGAATGTGTCCTAAGAACACTCGCGGTGTCCTGAAATGTTTGCAAATAAACAAGATGGTGGTGTTCTGAAGACGCTTCTAAGAACACTCGCAGTGTCCGGGGAGTGTTCGTAGGGGGTGTCCTGAGGACGCTGTCCGTATTGTTCTCTGTCAAGTTGAATGTGTCCTAAGAACACTCGCGGTGTCCTGAAATGTTCGCAAATAAACAAGATGATGGTGTTCTGAAGAAGCTTCTAAGAACACTCCTGGTGTCCTGGAATGTTCGTAGGGGGTGTCCTGAGGACGCTGTCCGTATTGTTCTCTGTCAAGTTGAATGTGGCCTAAGAACACTCGCGATGTCCTGAAATGTTCGCAAATAAACAAGATGGTGGTGTTCTGAAGACGCTTCTAAGAACAATCGCGGTGTCCGGGGAGTGTTCGTAGGGGGTGTCATGAGGACACTGTCCGTATTGTTCTCTGTCAAGTTCAATGTGTTCTAAGAACACCCGCGGTGTCCTGAAATGTTCGCAAATAAACAAAACAGGGGTGTTCTGAAGACGTTTTTGAGAACACTCACGGTGTCCTGGAATGTTCGTAGGGGGTGTCCTTAGGACACTGTCCGTATTGTTCGTTGTTAAGTTGAAAGTGTTCTAAGAACTATCGCGTTGTTCTGAAATGTTCGTAGGGGGTGTCCTAAAAACGGTGTCCGTATTGTTCGCTGGGAAGTTCAAAGTGTTCTAGGAACACTCACATTGTTCGCGGACATTAAAAGTTTGCCATAGATCATAGTTGAAATGTTTGACTCTATGGATGTGATATGCTGCGGTGGTTGTTGCCAGGGCATAGAGTCTTGGGTGCATGGCCATTTGGCCATGCACCCAAGACTCTATGCCCTGGCAACAACCACCGCAGCATATCACATTCATATTTGCTTATAACTTTGGGTGAAAAACAAATGTATAAGGAACAAAGGTATTAGATACTATGGATGTGATATGCTGCTATGGTTGTCCTTATTATTGTATACTTACTGTTTGGTCTAGTAATGGGAGTCCATGTTTTTCTTCTTCATTTCTGTGATAAAAGAAAATAGCATGTTAGTATTAGTATTTTGTAATGACTTATTACATTGTATAAGCAATATACTTTTATTTTTTTTCGACCCTCATATTTAGTAGAGTACAAATCAGAGTACTGTGCAATTTGCTCAGTTTCTGTTTTTGTTGCTAAATTATTGGGTCTGTGGGAGATAAAAAATCCATGTTGGATTAAAAAAAAAAACTTTTTCTGTTATGCTACAGTTTATTTGTTTGTTTGTTTTCAGTGTTCACTTGTTGTTTCTGGCTAATGCATTATACTTTGCTTTGTTGTATTTTTTTTTGGAGCAGTAATAGATTCTTCATTTGTTTTGATATTATAACATTTTGGAGCAGTTAGATACCAATTGGCGTATTCTAACTGTCTATTTTTAAATATATTTTAGTGGTTTTGATTTATCTATTTGGTTATTGTTAAATTTTGGGACAGTTAGATACCAATTGGCGTATTCTAACTGTGTATGTTTTGGTCTAATTTAGTGGTATTCATTTATCTGATTAGTTGTTGTAGAATCTTTGAGCAGTTAGATAGCTTTTGGAGTATTCTAACAGTTTATATTTTTTTAACACAAATTTACTTAAAGGTTTAAATACAGTTTATTTATCAAATTTTGGTTTTAAGAACATCAAATAACCGTTTGTAAGATTTGCTGGTAATCTCTGCTTTAGAGTAATGGTACTATCATTACATTCAAACCATCCACATTTCTTTTTTATATATGCAGTGTAGTGCCCTGAATTGGTTGTGGCTCCTGCGTGGTAAATTATACCTATTGTTGTGAAGGTTTTCTTACCAAGTGTTATTTGACCATGTGTGAATCCAGTCAGCTTGCAGTTGTTTTTGGTACCATCTGCATTGTAACGTAGAAGCATTAGTATTACGTATTTACTATGTGTTTGTATTACTAACGTGGAGCGATTATCTGAATTGCAGGTAGAGCATAATCTACCATGGTTTGCATTTTGTACAAGTTGCTGAAATGGAATGGATTCACAATTTGGTATTGATATATATATGAAGCGTTCATTGGGGATTTCTTCTTGTGTCACATTGTTGCAGAGAGTGCATGTATGTTTCCACATGTATGAAATCTGAAAGATTTCATTTATAGGTATGTTTTTGTTTTCCAGTACTTGTAGTAAGTACATTAGAAATTCTTGTGGATCTTCCTGTGGGTTTATAGTGAATTTCACCATTCCAGCACAGCAGTCCAATTGTCGTCTTATTCCAAAAACACTATATATGTTGTCAGGATTGTTTGCTGCATTTCTGTGAAGTACTAACATTTGCAAACACAATGGGTCTGTACTGTGTAAGTAAATGTTATCAACAATTGGTGGTAATTGAAATAGAATATTCATTGCTACATTTGCATAGCAACTTACACCAACTATATTTGAGAATTTAAATGGACCAGGTAGTTCTGTATCTAACTGCTTTTTTTGGAGTTTGTCTTCCTTCTTTAAAGAAGTACCTGGTTTACTTTCTCTAATTGATTCTTTTTTGTTTGTGGTACTTGATGAAGTATTAGTTTCTTTTACTCTCTTTGGAGGATTTGCAGTGACGTCCTGTTGCATTTCTGTTTGATTTAGTTTTCTTTTACAACGTTTTAGTTTTTGTGGAACAGAATATGTGTTTAGATGGGGAGTGTATAGTGAGCGAAGTCTATTATATTCTAAAATGCAAGGAATATCAGCGTTTACTTTACTTGCATCAAAGTTGATTAGAAATAGACCGTCAAGTGTACGTAAGCGTGATAGTGCTACGTAGCTCATGCCTTCTTTAAAGACTGTGTTACCAATATGTATCATTGCTTTGTCTAGGGCAGGGGTCTGCAACCTTTGGCTCTCCAGATGTTGTGGACTACAGTTCCCATCAGTCCTAGCCAGCATAGCTAATGGTGAGGGATCATGGGATGTGTAGTCCAAAACATCTGGAGAGCCAAAGGTTGCAGACCCCTGGTCTAGGGTAAGACCTTGTGATTTATGAATCGTGACTGCGTATGCAAGAGTTAGAGAAAATTGTTCTCTGCGTACATACATATCTTTGAAGAGAAGGAATCTAGCTGTTGAGCGTCCTATCCGTTTTACTTCTGAAAGTTTGTCAAAGAGTATATTGACAAACTGAATTTTGTTGTCACGTGGGTATGTTCGAAAGCCAACAACTGTACCCAGTGCTCCATTAACTAGTCCTTGGTCCACGTCAAGGTTACGTTTTAAGCATTACTCTGCAATTTAAGGATAATTTTAACATCTTTTCTAAGCCTGCTGTGTTTGAGATTGATTTTTCTAATTTATTTAGGGGTCGATTCATGGAATAATTAGCGCGGCGCAAGTGGGCAAAAACGTGCGAATCGCAGTGGAATAGCGAAAATCGCAGTGCAATTGCGAAAATCGCACAAAAAGCAGCGCACGTCGATTCATGGAAGGCCGTGCGCGAGAAAACCAGCGGATGTGCGATAAAAAAGTGCGCGGCGCACGTTGGCGCACAGGCCATCTAACAGCGTGCGCCAGGTCACAGCGAAAATCGCACAGGCCACAGCGAAATTTGCACATAGCGCGGCGCACGCAACAAAAGTAGGCGGAACACGGGCGTAACACTCGGAATGGGGAACAACTTGCCAAAACGTGGGCGTCACGGGGGAAGTACAGGGCACAAGTGCGCGGAACGCCCACACGCTCGCCTACAACACGTATTCATGGAATAGAATAGGGCAAAAAAGCGCACGCTCAAACCAGCGCACAGGCACAAACACGACCGCCACAAGAAAGCAGGCGGTAGCGTCTCTGCGGCTGTAAGAAATGTGCGCCAAAAGGTGCGCCAACAAATAGCACCTATATACTGCCATGATGAATGTCCCATACTGTGGCCCTCCAGGAAAAATGACGTGCAAAGGGGTACCCACAAACACGGACACCCGCTGACAAAAAATACGTGTGCGTGTATACCGGGGTGCACGGGAAGTCTCACACGCGATTTGCAGGGTACGTCCATCACAGGGGTTCGCGTGAAGTTAATCACGCGATCGGGCCTGGGGGAGCGGGCTACGTGTATTTCAGGGGTTCGCGTGAAATTTCTCACGCGATCGGGCCTGGGGGAGCGGGCTACGTGTATTTCAGGGGTTCGCGTGAAATTTCTCACGCGATCGGGCCTGGGGGAGCGTGCTATGTGTATTTCAGGGGTTCGCGTGAAGTTTCACACGCGATCAGGCCTGGGGGAGCGGGCTACGTGTATTACAGGGGTTCGCGTGAAGTTCCTCACGCGATCGGGCCTGGGGGAGCGTGCTACGTGTATTTCAGGCGTTCGCGTGAAGTTTCACACGCGATCGGGCCTGGGGGAGCGGGCTACGTGTATTACAGGGGTTCGCGTGAAGTTCCTCACGCGATCGGGCCTGGGGGAGCGTGCTACGTGTATTTCAGGGGTTCGCGTGAAGTTTCACACGCGATCGGGCCTGGGGGAGCGGGCTACGTGTATTACAGGGGTTCGCGTGAAGTTCCTCACGCGCTCGGGCCTGGGGGAGCGGGCTACGTGTATTACAGGGGTTCGCGTAAAGTTCCTCACGCGATCGGGCCTGGGGGAGCGGGCTACGTGTATTCCAGGGGTGCGCGGGAAGTTCCACACGCGAATAGCCTGGGCGCGTGTATTTCAGGGGTGCGCGGGAAGTTCCACACGCGAATAGCCTGGGCGCGTGTATTTCAGGGGTGCGCGGGAAGTTCCACACGCGAATAGCCTGGGCGCGTGTATTTCAGGGGTGCGCGGGAAGTTCCACACGCGAATAGCCTGGGCGCGTGTATTTCAGGGGTGCGCGGGAAGTTCCACACGCGAATAGCCTGGGCGCGTGTATTTCAGGGGTGCGCGGGAAGTTCCACACGCGAATAGCCTGGGCGCGTGTATTTCAGGGGTGCGCGGGAAGTTCCCTGTACACCCTCCACGGCCCCACACCACAGGGGACTACCCTGCATCCCTGGTCATGTCCCGCAGGCAGCCCACACAACATGGGCATGCCCCCCAGCAAAGGCACATGTCTCCTTGAACTAATGAACACCAACTCATGTCCCCTTGCACCCCCACCCCCCAGCACTGTGGGGCACCTGCCAGCAGGCCCCCACCCATGTCCAACTCATGTCTCCCACCACCCCCACCCCCCAGCCACCAGGGGCACCCTCCACCAGGCCCCCACTCATGTCTCCCACCACCCCCACCCCCCCAGCACTGTGGGGCACCTGCCAGCAGGCCCCCACCCATGTCCAACTCATGTCTCCCACCACCCCCACCCCCCAGCCACCAGGGGCACCCTCCACCAGGCCCCCACTCATGTCTCCCACCACCCCCACACCCCAGCAGTGCAGGGGCACCCTCCACCAGGCCCCCACTCATGTCTACCACCACCCCCACCCCCCCAGCCACCAGGGGCAGCCTCCACCAGGCCCCCACTCATGTCTCCCACCACCCCCACACCCCAGCCACCAGGGGCACCCTCCACCAGGCCCCCACTCATGTCTCCCACCACCCCCACACCCCAGCAGTGCAGGGGCACCCTCCACCAGGCCCCCACTCATGTCTACCACCACCCCCACCCCCCCAGCCACCAGGGGCAGCCTCCACCAGGCCCCCACTCATGTCTCCCACCACCCCCACACCCCAGCCACCAGGGGCACCCTCCACCAGGCCCCCACTCATGTCTCCCACCTCCCCCACACCCCAGCCACCAGGGGCACCCTCCACCAGGCCCCCACTCATGTCTCCCACCACCCCCACCCCCCAGCCACCAGGGGCACCCTCCACCAGGCCCCCACTCATGTCTCCCACCACCCCCACACCCCAGCCACCAGGGGCACCCTCCACCAGGCCCCCACTCATGTCTCCCACCACCCCCACCCCCCAGCCACCAGGGGCACCCTCCACCAGGCCCCCACTCATGTCTCCCACCACCCCCACCCCCCAGCCACCAGGGGCACCCTCCACCAGGCCCCCACTCATGTCTCCCACCACCCCCACCCCCCAGCCACCAGGGGCACCCTCCACCAGGCCCCCACTCATGTCTCCCACCACCCCCACACCCCAGCCACCAGGGGCACCCTCCACCAGGCCCCCACTCATGTCTCACACCACCCCCACACCCCAGCAGTGCAGGGGCAGCCTCCACCAGGCCCCCACTCATGTCTCCCACCACCCCCACCCCCCAGCACTGTGGGGCACCTGCCAGCAGGCCCCCACCCATGTCCAACTCATGTCTCCCACCACCCCCACCCCCCAGCCACCAGGGGCACCCTCCACCAGGCCCCCACTCATGTCTCCCACCACCCCCACCCCCCCAGCACTGTGGGGCACCTGCCAGCAGTCCCCCACCCATGTCTCCCACCACCCCCACCCCCCCAGCACTGTGGGGCACCTGCCAGCAGGCCCCCACCCATGTCCAATCCATGCCCCCCTGCACCTGGGTCCCAACATTCCCCAATCATGTCCGTAATGCCCATCCTCCCCTGCCAAAAGGCCCAACCAACTATCACACCCACCCACATATCAAAGGCAATTACATGTTACACCCCCAATTTAAATAATGCAATTGAACACATGTCTGTCACACACAATGGCTGCAAGTGAATGACAAAACACCCAACATGACATGCCTGAAAGCAATGAGATGATACGACACATTGAAGAATAAAAAAAATAATGTATTGAACAGCAAGTAGAATGGAAATGAAATAAGAAAAAACACAAAGCAAATCAAACAAAACAAGATGAATGTCCAAGAAAATAATCTGAAAAATAAAAATAAGCCAACGAAGAACCATGAAGAAGATCATCCTGGGTCCATGAGCCCAACCAAATTAAACCTAACTATGACTACTAACTAAAAACTGAACTATATACAAAAAAGTGGTGCATTGTCCAATCGCTACCAAAAAAAATCAAAAAAACAAAGGAAACCTAACCCTAACTATACAACTATATACAAAGGCAGCGGGCTATTCGGACGGCTCACTGGTTGTTGTCATGGGCCAGGGCATCATCGAACTCCTGGTCAATGGCTTGGAGGCGGGCATGTTCCCTGGCCCCGAGGTCCCGCAGGGATAACGCAGTGTCAAGCTCAAACTCCCTGCGAAGACCCTCGAGGCACTCAGCCCGCCTCAGCGCCCTCCGCATGGAGTCCTCCGCCCTGACCATCGTGAGCCGTTCCTCCTCTGCCCGCTGCCGCTCCGCACCTATCCGCTGGCACAACCGCTCCCACACGGAAGCCACTCCCATTCCAGGGTTCTCCTGCCCTCCGGCCGATGCCTGCACCCCTGATGTTGATGGCCCCGAGCCATGATGCCTCCCACGTTGAGCCTGCTGCTGCCTCCGACGCAACTGCCTGTGCCAGCACGACGGCATCCAGGCTGATGGAAACCACCGACGCTGTCGTGCACGTGCCCTGCCCGATGATGCCGTCACATCCTCCATCTGCTGGGGTCCAGTTGCTCTGGTGTCCACCCCTGCTGGATCTCTGACTCCCGACTGTGGCAGGGATGGGATCCCCACCGAGCTGGCTGCATTGGTCGGGGCAGGTCCACAGGGGGCCCTGGTGGCATCTGGGCTGGAAGACGGCAAGGAGAACGACTGGTGGATAGCCTGCACAGAGGAGGAGAGGGCCGCCACATTGGCCAACACATGCAGGAAACCCCCGAACATGGCCGATCCCAATTGGGC
Source organism: Ambystoma mexicanum (assembly GCF_040938575.1). Classification (NCBI taxonomy): domain Eukaryota; kingdom Metazoa; phylum Chordata; class Amphibia; order Caudata; family Ambystomatidae; genus Ambystoma; species Ambystoma mexicanum. Next base: position 1,291,912,617 of record NC_090937.1, read on the forward strand.
CACGTCGGCACGGTGCACTTCGTGATGCCGTGCGTGCTCCTCCCGGGAAGCACGCACGGCATCACGAATCACAACCGTGCGCATCGCGACCCCAATCAGGACCTTCTCCGCACGGCCAGGGGTTCCCACGTCCGCAGGTGGAGGGGAGTCAGGTGACATGGACATCCCCTCTACCTGCGGACAGGCCTGGGACGGGGCATCCCTGCTGGTGCATGGTGGTGCACTCACAGGGTCAGGGACAGCGACATGCACAGGCCCCTCCACGGTGACCTGTGCTGCCTCCTGCCCCTGGCCCTGGACTGCACCACTTGCACCAGCAGGGATGCCCCCACCAGGCCCCAGTGGCGGCCTCCTCCTCCTCTGTGCAAACCACCAACCTGGATGGCTCCTCACCGTCTCCCACCGTAGCAGGCCCCTGTGGGGGCTCACCCACCCCTTCCGCTGCAGCCGCGGGGGCATCCCCGCCGCCTTGCTCCACAGCGCCGTCTCCGCCCTCCTCTTCACTAGCCGCTGCGTAGAGGGAGACAAAGAACACAAGCATCAGGGCACTGTACAATGGTCCCCTAGACAGGAAGCAATAGCAGATGAGCACCACTGTCAAAGTACACTTCCATCATGTCCCTCCACAACACATGGGTCAGTCCAGGCAAAACACACACAGTAACAGGCATGGTGCATGCCATGGACATTTCCATGCATGCCCAATGGACTCTTGAAACATTCAATGATATGTAACTCACATGCATCATGGCTCATGCCTATCACATGCACACACTTCACCTCAGTCACATCCATCTGGCCCCAAACACACCAAACACAGCGGATACAAGGGTAATTTGGCTGCTTTACTGAATCTGTGCATTGTCACACACATGTGTCATGCATCCATGGCATGCACAAGTCACAGACACGCAGGTCAGGCACACAGACATGGCTACCATATATCTGCATAGACCTGGCATCAGCACCCATCCCTCACCCCCACCCATGTCCAGGTACAGAGACTGGCATGCTCTCATGTTCAAAATCTGCATAGGGCTCCCCATGCGGCATTTCAACACATGCAACAACCATGTGGGTCACACATCACTGGTCGCACATGCATTACCATGATGTCCCTGCACACATACATGCATACATGGCCTATGGCACACATACAGGCAAGTATCATAGAACCAGCACACCGCAACATGCCCTGTCTCACACAGTAATGCATGGACACTTACCGCTCAACTCCAGACGGGCCTCCCTCTCAAGGATCTGGGCGTGGAGCGCTGGGCGTACGCGTTCCAGGACCCTCATCTGGATGGAACTCATGCAGCCCCGGCCCCCCTCCACGAGGCGCCGGGCCTTCACAAGGGTCCTGGACCTCAAGTCCTCCCAGCGCTCCTTGATCTTCAGGACGTCGCGGGTTGCCACCCCCTCCGCGTTGATGGCAACCACACAGTCGGCCCAGATCCTCTGCCGTCCTTCCTTGCTGGCGCGGGACGATCCAAAGAGGGCATCATACTGCCCCAGGACATGCTCCACCAGGACACCAACTTCGGTGACAGTGAAGCTGGTGCCCCTCTGCCCCTCTGGCCTGGGGTTGCCACTGGTGCCAGATGTGGAAGTGCCCGACATGGCAACCCCAGAGGCAGGTGTGGGTGGGCAACTGGGTCCTGGGGCTGGGCTGTGGAGCGATGTAATCCCAGTCGGGAGTCTTCAGTTCCAGCAGGGGTGGACACAGCAACTGGACCCCTGCAGATGGCTGATGTGCAGGCACCAAATGGCAGGGCACGGTGGCAGCAGGCAGGCAGGCAGGCAGCAGCAGATGGCACGTGGGAGGCTGCTCGGGGCACGGGGGGCAGTAACTCGGCCTTCTGGGCAGGAGCGTGGTCTTCCGTGTGTTTTCGCGTGGCCAGCTTGATACGGAGTGATTTGGCACGTGAAAATCCTGCACGTCAGCGTGAAATCCGAGGAAAGGCCCTTAGCGCGTAAGCGCGTCAGCACGCATACGCGATTCTATTGGACCAGAGTCCCTCAGCGCGTAAGCGCGTCTGTGACGTGACCCGCACGGGTGTTCCCCACTCAGCACGTGATGACGGGGCACACGTGGAGATACTGCACGTCAGAGTGTCATCGCGTGTAATTGGACAAAAGTGCGCGTACACGCGATTGGCCTATGTACGTGTATTTAATGGGTGCGCGGGCACTTACACACGCAAGTACGTCAGCGAACCTTTATCCCGTGGTGCGTGTGAATTTCCACACGCTATTGGACTGGGAACTGGATTCCAGGGGTGCGCGGGTCACACGCTGTATCCCATGGTGCGTGTGAATTTCCACACGCTATTGGACTGGGAACTGGATTCCAGGGGTGCGCGGGTCACACGCTGTATCCCGTGGTGCGTGTGAATTTCCACACGCTATTGGACTGGGAACTGGATTCCAGGGGTGCGCGGGTCACACGCTCGCCTAGAACACGCGCAAAGCATACATTTGCGGACTTTAACAATAACAAGCTCAGACGCCAGGATGAACATACCGTTCCTAGCAGCAGTGGCAGTGGGCTACCAAAGGAGGAGGAGGAGGATAGTCAGGGCCAGAATATTCACACCCAGAACCAGCCTTTTCGGGATGCCTGATGACCAGGTGTATGGGAGGTACAGGTTTCCACCACACATTATACGGGTCCTGGTGAGTGAGTGGGAGGATGACCTCACATCACCCACCCTGTGCTCCCAAGCACTCTGCCCCCTGGAGAAGGTCCTCAATGTACTGCACTTCTTAGCCACTGGATCATTTCAGCGGACAAGTGCCATAGTGGGTGGGGTGTCACAGGCCACCCAGTCACGCTGCCTACACCAGGTCTTGAACATCATCACTGCACGGCCATCAGTCCGCAGGCACATATACCTGCCCAGAACACCTGCAGAAAGGCATGCTGCCGCCCTGGATTTTTACGCTGTGGCACGATTCCCCAAAGTGCTAGGTGCCATCGACTGCACCCATGTGGCTCTACGTCCCCCCAGGGCATCTGAGCACATCTATAGGAACCGCAAGCACTGGCATTCCATCAACGTGCATGTAGCATGTAATGCCAAGGGAATCATCACCTCAGTATATGCCAACTATCCCGGCTCCACCCACGACAGCTTCATTAACCGAATGTCCACCCTAAGCCGGGACCTAGAAGCTGGGCGGCATGGCGATACATGGCTGCTTGGTGAGTATGTATGCCACTGCACATGCATGCATGTTGGATACTGAGCAAGGTCACAACCCCACCAATGATACCAATCACCACCTCCACAGGAGACAGTGCCTACCCTCTCAGCCCCCACATGATGACGCCAATTCGGAACCCCACCACGCCACCCCAGGTAAGATATAACACAGCCCACATTACAACCAGGGGCATAGTGGAGCGCACATTCGGAGTGCTAAAGTCACGCTTTCGCTCCCTTGACCGTTCTGGCGGGCAGCTGTTATACGCTCCCCCAGTAGTGTGCAGGATCATAGTGGCAGCATGTGTCCTGCACAACGTTGCAACACGCCGGGGCCTGGCCGTGGACATGGTGGTGGCCCCACATCCCCAACCACATGCACAGCCGCTGCGCATGGGAGGGGAAAGGGCACGGGGGGAGGCAGCCCGTACACAGCTAGTGGCTAATTACTTCACATAGAAATCACACCCCTGTGGAGTGCACACTGCCCTGGCACATTCCATCTGACAATCAATGATGACTCAACCTGACACTGATCCTGAATGTCTGGAGAATGAACCGTCAAAACCATATCAGCCTGAGATTGTTCACCTGGAAGTGTCACAATGTGTGCATCCCTACCCACACAGACACCACCAATGCAGTTTTGTGAAGTTACACATTGAAGCAGCTAAAATGAATACCCACTTGCAAAATGCAACAAGAGGACAGTGCCATGTCAGCCAACCCAACCCCAGCACCGCCACATGACACACCGTGCCATGTCATGCTAATTGCAGGTAAACAAAGTAATCCCCACAACATGACATCAGTCTCACTATGTACAGTGGCACTATTAGAAACCTGCAACACCTGAAATGCTCACAGCAATGCCGGACCAACAACATACTTGAGCACGTAGTACCATTAACATGACATCACAAATGTTACATATTAGTAGTCTCACCACCTGGAAATGCCTGCACTCCCACCACTACCAACTGTGCAGTGTTGTTGCCATGTAGAGTTGTAGGTGCACTGCTGCCAACATGGACCCCATCTCCAGACTAGAGGTCCTTGTGTGGACATTAAGAGGGGACCTGCAAATTGGGAGGTAGACACAGAAGAAGAGTTACACATCAATGCAACATGCAGTGTACAACACAACAGCAATATGCACTAGGAATGTATACACAGTATTGACTACAGACTGCCCACACCGCTCATGGGAGTCCAACGTCACTGTGTAATTCACTGTCACTTGGGCACACCCTTTACAAGCCCATGGAAACGGGAAGCAGGAGGGGTGTGTGTGACTCAAACCCAAGCATCTGAACCAAATACATTACAAGCCTGCATGTGCCCAGCCACAATGCAGCGTATGCCCACAGGAACCACGGAAGCCAACAGATCGTCCCAAAAAAATTGGGAATAAAAGAAATCAAAATAAAAATAAAAATAAGAAACAATCAAAAATGGCCATTGATGGGCCCGGGGGGGTTGGGGAGGCCACCCAGGAGGTCCGAGGACAGGATGCACACCAGAACCCACCTGCGTGGATCCTGGGAAGATAAAACACCTCCATGGGCTCATGGCCCACACGGCTACCCTATTGTGGGAGTATCACTGCTGCCGCTATTATCACCCTGTGCAGCTGCATCCGGAGGTGGTTGCACTATGGGAGGCAGCTCACGCAAGGCCCTAGTCTGCTCCTCCATGGCTGCAAGCATGCGGGTGTGGTAGGTCTGGTTCTGGAGGATGAGTGTGCGGAGGTCCCCATGCAACAACTCACGGGATGCCCGGACCTCCGCCCTCGTTGCCTGCATCTCAGCTGAGAGCGTACGGGTGAGACGCTCCAGCTGCTGTTCTGTCCTTTGGTGTGTTGAAGCCTCAAGCTCAACAAGAGTCATCCTGAGGTGAAGGAGCTCCTGCCTCAGGGCTTCCCTGTGGCCCTGGGACTCAATGGAGATGGCCTCCTGCAGAGTCGCCAGTGCCGCCCGCCTGTCCCTGTTGGACCCCAACATGTCCTCCCTGTGTGACTGGCAGATGGAGTCGGTTGCCTGCTCTAGTCGCTCCATCAGCCTTTCTGGGGGGACAATGGAAGTGGCCACCCTATCCATGGCCTGAGCCATCATCTCGGATGATGCAGCCTGTTGGGTTGCCATACCGTAAATGGATTGCTCCCATGCGGTATTGCCGGGTGGCGTACGGCCACCACGTCGGCGGGCACCACACCTGTCTGGGGCAAGGCGAACTGCGCCTTGCTGTGCCGGCACTGCCTGAGGCTGCAGGACTGCATTCCCCCTCTGATCTGCTGGCCCAGGAACAGGATCAGATGTCGCGGAGTGTGACCCTGCATCCGTAACCACCGAAGGCGTAGCTGCCAACACTGACATCCCCATGGAGGGTTCTGACCCTGGTGCAGGTGGGTGAGACAGAACAGAATCCCTCCCTGGAACACTCACCTGCGACGGCACGTAGGTCTCATCCGAATCAACACCTGAGTACAGCTTGGGGGAGGTGCAGCCAGAGACACCCCTTGAGAGCACGACCTGCAGCACTTGTGGGTTCTCCCCCACCACCACACCACGTCCCTCACTGGTGGTTGGTCGGCCCTCGGACCCCTCCTGGGTCTGCACCATCTCCACAACCCCAGCAGTATCAGGTGCGTCTTCCCCTGCAAAGACATGAAAACAAAGAAATGGAAACAGGCATTAGCACCATGGCACACATTGAGGGCTGAGAAGCAAGAGAACCAGTACTTGATTGACACATGTCCCACATGACTAAAACCCTCCCATGCATGCACCCTCACTGCGTATGAAGTCCAGGCAAATGGCACACACTGATGACACCAAGATGGAAGATGAACACATTTTCTGCATGCTGCCTGGCAGTGGCATCACACATTGGCCTGTGATTGGCAGGTGAAACACACATGCCATCACACAGATGGCATGTACCATTGCTATTGAGTGAAGATGGAGAGGAGGGCAGCACCTATTCATTCAGTCCAGTTCCCGCATGTAATAGCTTTTCTAATTCTAACAGGTCAGATTTTTCACCTGGAGCTGCCAGTCTGAAATGGTCCAATTGCACAGGGACATGTGTGTACAAATGATATCCAGGTAACAAAGTCACTCCACTTTACCATACCCATGTCAGACATGTGACTAGTGGACAGCGACATGCCTAGTGAAAGTGGTGGAATGCAAACAAACTGACTGAATGAACAGTTAAAGAGAAGCAAATATGTTGTGGCAAGGTGACACTTCAAGGGCAACTGGCGTGCAGTTGGGCTAGATGTCTACTGTTGGCAGAAGGGATACTGCTATGGCCAAATGCAGCTGCGCAGGAAGGATTGCATGAAGCACATGGCTGACCCATACGACTCAGGCGCACACACTCTCACCTGGCACCCGAAAAGAAGCCCTCACACACACACCATGCACATGGATGACACACACATGCATGGGCACTCACCGGACAATGCCTCGTAATCAGCCAGATCTCCCACGCCTTGGATCTGTTCCTCCGTGACGTAGGTCCCAGCGACTGACTCATGTGGAGTGAGTTCCATGTCTACTACTGGAGACCCATTTCCAGTCACTAGAGTTGCGGCATGACTTGAGGCCAGCTTACTCTTTGCCCTGCGCTTTAGGTCATTCCAGCGCTTATAGCAATCATTGGCTGTGCGCCTCACAATTCCAAGGGCACTTAAGATGTCCGCAACGGTCTGCCAGTGTGCCTGGCGTTGTGCAGGTGTGGTCTTGGATCCTGCAACAATGACCATCTCGTTGTCATGTCCGGACACATACTCGACAAGTGCATTCAGTTCGTCATCCGTGAAGCTGGGCTTCCTGGACGGGCCGGACTGTGTAGCCGTGTCTGGGGCATCAGCCTGTGCCGGACGAGCACTCTTCCTCTTCCGCTTGGAAGGTGGTGGTGATCCTGAGTGTCCTGCGCCGCTCTGGACACTAGGGGCAGGAGCCCTGGTGGACTCTGTATCAGGAGTGTGGGATTGCACACTCAGCATGGGAGTTGGTGCAGGCATTAGCTCTAGTGTGATGGTGTCAGGGGGAATGTCAGCAGCATGGACTAGGACCGACACTGTCCTGGCTGGGTGTGTGAGGGCTGGGGTGGATGGAGCCGCAGCTGCCCCTGCAGCCTCTCCGCCCTGCCTCCTTGGTGCAGCAGATGACCTTGCTGCCCCAGATCCACGTGGCATGATGGCATCAACGTGCACCAGCGCACGTGTCGTAGCCCTGCTGACCTGGAAGTCAGCCATGGAGTCAGCCAGGTCTGGTGCCACAATGGGCTGGTCCAACAAGGGCTGAGCATGGATGGTGTCAGCCACATCAGCCTCAATGGGAGGGGGGGGGGGGGATTATGGGTGCCCGTGACTGGTCCTCCACACATGGGGGGACAGGCTCACCCTGCAAGTTACGACCACGTCCCCTACCGGATCCACCACGGCCACCACTTGTGGCTCTTCCACCTTTGCCACCCTTACGGAATCCTCGCCTCCCAGCCATGGCACTGATGTTAATGTGCGTATGGGAGTGGATGTAGACTATTGTCCTGGGCAATTGGGGGTCAAAGGGGTTGGGTACCAGATGGTAATTGTACCCTAGTGCTCTAGCAAGGCTGAATGTAACCCCTGGGGAAAGATGACGGGTCACGCAACGCACAAGATGCCCAAAAAAGGGAGATGACGTGCACGCAACCCCTCCTAGACCACGTGTGCAGAAAGAAAAACCTGCACTACGCTGTGGCACCCAGAAACACAAGAATGAACGTATGCGTGTCACACGCAGCCTAGAATGACCTCTGAAGGGGTAGGCTACACACGGGGCTAGCACAGATGTTAGATACGTGCGTGACTCACCGTCTGCCAGGTAAACGAGCGTGTAAAAGGAGCACGTTTGGTTGGCAATACCCCCGCCAAAAGAAGATTTGTCCGCTGTCTGAGGAGACAGGACAACAGTAGAAGGGAACACTGTTTGAGGGAACAGGCCCAGGTAAACCAGTAAAAGAGAAAAAAGAGCAAAAGCTGTCAGAGGTAACAGGGAATACGAACTAGAAACGCCGTGAAGTAAATCGCGTGTGAAACGACAAGAAGTACAGAATTCACCCACTCGCTCTCCACGAAAAGCACGTACATGGAAAACGTGTTCTACACGTACCTTTTATACAGGCCCACACGTCCAGCGTCACTTACGCGGTGTGTACGCGCTAGGGCCATTTCCACCTATTACATGCTTTGTCACTTCTGCGTGTAGGGCCATTTCCACCAATCACACGCTTTGTCACTTCTGCGTGTAGGGCCATTTCCACCAATCACACGCGATTACACTCTGACGTGCAGTCTTTCCACGTGTGCTCTGTCATCACGTGCTGTGTGGGAAACACCTGTGCGGGTCACGTCACAGACGCGCTTACGCGCTGAGGGCCTTTCCTCAGTTTTCACGCTGACGTACAGGATTTTCACGTGCAAAATCACTCCGTACCAAGCTGGCCACGCGTACGCACACGGAATACCACGCTCCTGCCCGGAAGGCCGAACTACTGCCCCCCAGAGCCTGAGCACGCTCCCACCTGCTGCTGCCTGACTGCCTGCTGCCCCTGCACTGCTGGGGGGTGGGGGTGATAGGGGACATGAGTGGGGGCCTGGTGGAGGCTGCCCCTGGTGGCTGGGGGGTGGGGGAGGTGGTAGACATGGGTGGGGGACTGGTGGAGGCTGCCCCTGGTGGCTGGGGGGTGGAGGTGCAGGGGGACATGAGCAGGTGTGCAGGGTAGTCCCCTGTTTTGTGGGCTGCCTGCAGGGGCCGTGGAGGGTGTACAGGGAACACCTGTGAGGACCCACCCAGCCTAATCGCGTGTGTAACTTCCAACGACGCACCCCTGTAATACACGTACCCTGCTGAAGTCGCGTGTAAAACTTCCCGCGCACCCCTGAAATGCATGCGCCCAGGCTATTCGCGAGTGGGACTTCCCGCGCACCCCTGAAATACACGTAGCACGCTGGGAGACATGAGTGGGGGCCTGGTGGAGGCTGCCCCTGGTGGCTGGGGGGTGGGGGTGCAGGGGGACATGAGTGGGGGCCTGGTGGAGGGTGCCCCTGGTGGCTGGGGGTGGGGGTGCAGGGGGACATGAGTGGGGGCCTGGTGGAGGGTGCCCCTGGTGGCTGGGGGGCGGGGGTGGTGGTAGACATGGGTGGGGGCCTGGTGGAGGCTGCCCCTGGTGGCTGGGGGGTGGGGGTGGTGGTAGACATGGGTGGGGGCCTGGTGGAGGCTTCCCCTGGTGGCTGGGGGGTGGGGGTGGGGTGGTAGACATGGGTGGGGGCCTGGTGGAGGCTGCCCCTGGTGGCTGGGGGGTGGGGGTGCAGGGGGACATGAGTGGGGGCCTGGTGGAGGGTGCCCCTGCACTGCTGGGGGGTGGGGGTGGGGTGGTAGACATGGGTGGGGGCCTGGTGGAGGCTGCCTCTGGTGGCTGGGGGGTGGAGGTGCAGGGGGACATGAGCAGGTGTGCAGGGTAGTCCCCTGTTTTGTGGGCTGCCTGCAGGGGCCGTGGAGGGTGTACAGGGAACACCTGTGAGGACCCACCCAGCCTAATCGCGTGTGTAACTTCCCACGCACCCCTGTAATACACGTACCCTGCTGAAGTCGCGTGTAAAACTTCCCTCGCACCCCTGAAATGCATGCGCCCAGGCTATTCGCGAGTGGGACTTCCCGCGCACCCCTGTAATACACGTAGCACGCTGGAGACATGAGTGGGGGCCTGGTGGAGGCTGCCCTGGTGGCTGGGGGTGGGGTGCAGGGGACATGAGTGGGGGCCTGGTGGAGGGTGCCCCTGGTGGCTGGGGGGTGGGGCTGCAGGGGGACATGAGTGGGGGCCTGGTGGAGGGTGCCCCTGGTGGCTGGGGGGGTGGGGGTGGTGGGAGACATGAGTTGGACATGGGTGGGGGCCTGCTGGCAGGTGCCCCACAGTGCTGGGGTGTGGGGGTGGTGGGTGACATGAGTGGGGGCCTGGTGGAGGCTGCCCCTGGTGGCTGGGGGGCGGGGGAGGTGGTAGACATGGGTGGGGCCTGGTGGAGGCTTCCCCTGGGTGGTTGGGGGGTGGGGGTGGGGTGGTAGACATGGGTGGGGGCCTGGTGGAGGCTGCCCCTGGTGGCTGGGGGGTGGGAGTGGTGGTAGACATGGGTGGGGGCCTGGTGGAGGCTGCCCCTGGTGGCTGGGGGGTGGAGGTGCAGGGGGGACATGAGCAGGTGTGCAGGGTAGTCCCCTGTTTTGTGGGCTGCCTGCAGGGGGCCGTGGAGGGTGTACAGGGAACACCTGTGAGGACCCACCCAGCCTAATCGCGTGTGTAACTTCCCACGCACCCCTGTAATACACGTACCCAGCCAAATCGCGTGTGATAATTCCCGCGCACCCCTGTAATACACATACCCAGCCAAATCGCGTGTAAAACTTCCCGTGTACCCCTGTAATACACGTACCCAGCCAAATCGCGTGTGATTATTCCCGCGTACCCCTGTAATACACGTGCCCTGGCTAATCGCGTGTAAAACTTCACGCGTACCCCTCTAATACACGTACCCTGGCCAATCGCGTGTTAAACTTCCGCGTTCCCCTGTAATACACGTGCCCTGGCTAATCGCGTGTAAAACTTGACGCGTACCCCTCTAATACACGTACCCTGGCCAATCGCGTGTTAAACTTCCCGCGTACCCCTGTAATACACGTGCCATGGCTAATCGCGTGTAAAACTTCACGCGTACCCTCTAATACATGTACCCTGGCCAATCGCGTGTTAAACTTCCCGCGTACCCCTGTAATACACATACCCTGGCTAATCGCGTGTACAACTTCCCGCGTACCCCTGATATGTACGTTACCTGCTTTGCGTTCCTTGTTTGGCAGCCCCTGTAAACTGGTCCAGGGTTAGCGCAGCCCTTTGCGATGATTTAGCGATTTTGATGGCTTTTCCTTGCGCGAGGGCGTTCTTGGGGGCGTTACTGGCGCTGCTGCAGGGTCGCTGCGATACTCTGCGCCACGGCTGGTTTGGAGCCTAAAATCCATGAATACGCTGTGCGCGGAAATCGGTTTTAGCGCACGTGCCTGGCGCAGACAATCGCACGCGGACACTCTGCGCCAGCCGCTTGCGACACTTTTCTGCGAAATTCTATGAATTACCCTGCTAGTTTGTCTGTGGCGCTAATTTCCATTATTGGTTGCATTTCTTTACTTAACATTATTTCATTGAATTTGAGACAGCTTGCAAGAGTTGGCATTAAGGCCATACAATTGACATTTTTGTGGGCTAATTGTTCCATAACATCTGTAGCACATGCATTATCGCCATAAAGTGCATTAATGTGCCGGGTTTTCAATGTTGCTTCTGCTTCTTTAGAAAGTATACCAACTCTCAAACTTTTTAAAATGTTGGCATAAGTTAGATCTGCAGATGTTTTCTGTTAATTCTCTGTATTGGAAATGTTGCCAAAGGTTGACATTTCCAATGCTGCCAACAGTTTTACGGCAGAGTTTGTGCCCTAATGTTTTAAAAATAGGTTCACCTTTTACTGGTGTTAATTGAAGCAGATCTCCAAAAACAATAATGTGTTTTCCTGCAAAGAGCTCTTCATAGTCTATTTTGAGTACTTCTTGTAATCTGAGGTGAATCAAAGCTAACATCAGGTTGGAGACCATGCTCACTTCATCTATTAGTAGCATTTTCATTTGTTTCAATACTCTGCATAATTCCATTGCAGCTTCTGCAGAAAGTTTGTAATAGTCTAATTTGTTCTGGTGTTCTACTGGTAATAGTAGTAATCGGTGTAATTTAACACCACCTATGTTGTAGGCAGCTAAACCTGTGGGGGCAGTGACAACAGCTGACAGTTTGTTGTTTGTCAATTGTTGAAGGAACTTACTAATGATTTTGATTAGGAATGTTTTGCCAGAACCAGTTTCACCGCTGACGTACAGTAGTATAGGTTTATAATTATGGCAGGAACATTCTTTATTTTCATGTTTTACACCATGTGCAATTTGTTTTGTTACTTCTTGAAAAATGCTACTTTGATCATTGTTTAGTTTTGATTGTAGTATAGTTAAGTCTTCCTTATCTTCATACTGACACATGGGGGCCGATTCATGGAACAAACGTGCGCCGAAAATCTACGCGCAAGTAGGCGCAAGCAGGCGCAAGCGGAAAAAAACAGGCGCACGCGCACGCGTGCGATTCATGAAAGTCCCTGCGCGTGTTCACCGCGGGATGTGCGTCAAACCCGTGCATGGCGCACAAGTCACTGCAACATCGCGAAAGGCGTGCGCGACGGTGCGCGACGCGCACAGTGAAAGCGCACAACCTCAGCGCACACAGCAGAAAGTGGGCGGGACATGGGGCGTAACGCGCGGAATGGGGAACAACACGCGAAAATAAGGGCGTAACTGGGGATGCACTGCACGGAAGCAGAGGTAACGCCCACACGCACACGAACCACACGTATTCATGGAATGGAATAGGGCAAACCCACGCACAGCCAAAGCCGCGCACAAGCTGAAACACGTCCGCCACACGAAGGCAGGCGGTAGAGTCCCAGCGCATCAAAAAAGTGGCGCCGCGGGAAGTAAAATACGCGATTGAGCGGGGTACATGTATTCCGGGTGTGCGCGGGAAGTTCCACACGCGATTGAGCGGGGTACGTGTATTTCGGGGGTGCGCGGGAAGTGACACACGCGAATGAGCGGGGTACGTGTATTACGGGGGTGCGCGGGAAGTTCCACACGCGATTTGGCCGGGTACGTGGATTCCAGGGGTGCGCGGGAAGTGACACACGCGATTGAGCGGGGTACGTGTATTTCGGGGGTGCGCGGGAAGTTCCACACGCGATTTGGCCGGGCACGTGGATTCCAGGGGTGCGCGGGAAGTCCCACACGCGATTTGGCCGGGTACGTGGATTCCAGGGGTGCGCGGGAAGTTCCACACGCGATTTGGCCGTGTACGTGGATTCCAGGGGTGCGCGGGAAGTTCCACACGCGATTGAGCGGGGTACGTGTATTTCGGGGGTGCGCGGGAAGTTCCACACGCGATTTGGCCGGGCACGTGGATTCCAGGGGTGCGCGGGAAGTTCCACACGTGATTTGGCCGGGTACGTGGATTCCAGGGGTGCGCAGGAAGTTCCACACGCGATTTGGCCGTGTACGTGGATTCCAGGGGTGCGCGGGAAGTTCCACACGCGATTGAGCGGGGTACGTGTATTTCGGGGGTGCGCGGGAAGTGACACACGCGAATGAGCGGGGTACGTGTATTACGGGGGTGCGCGGGAAGTTCCACACGCGATTTGGCCGGGTACGTGGATTCCAGGGGTGCGCGGGAAGTTCCACACGCGATTTGGCCGTGTACGTGGATTCCAGGGGTGCGCGGGAAGTTCCACACGCGATTGAGCGGGGTACGTGTATTTCGGGGGTGCGCGGGAAGTTCCACACGCGATTTGGCCGGGCACGTGGATTCCAGGGGTGCGCGGGAAGTTCCACACGCGATTTGGCCGGGTACGTGGATTCCAGGGGTGCGCGGGAAGTTCCACACGCGATTTGGCCGTGTACGTGGATTCCAGGGGTGCGCGGGAAGTTCCACACGCGATTGAGCGGGGTACGTGTATTTCGGGGGTGCGCGGGAAGTGACACACGCGAATGAGCGGGGTACGTGTATTACGGGGGTGCGCGGGAAGTTCCACACGCGATTTGGCCGGGTACGTGGATTCCAGGGGTGCGCGGGAAGTTCCACACGCGATTTGGCCGGGTACGTGGATTCCAGGGGTGTGCGGGAAGTTCCACACGCGATTTGGCCGTGTACGTGGATTCCAGGGGTGCGCGGGAAGTTCCACACGCGATTGAGCGGGGTACGTGTATTTCGGGGGTGCGCGGGAAGTGAGACACGCGAATGAGCGGGGTACGTGTATTACGGGGGTGCGCGGGAAGTTCCACACGCGATTTGGCCGGGTACGTGGATTCCAGGGGTGCGCGGGAAGTTCCACACGCGATTTGGCCGGGTACGTGGATTTCAGGGGTGCGCGGGAAGTTCCACACGCGATTGAGCGGGGTACGTGTATTTCGGGGGTGCGCGGGAAGTTCCACACGCGATTTGGCCGGGTACGTGGATTTCAGGGGTGCGCGGGAAGTGACACACGCGATAGAGCGGGGTACGTGTATTCCGGGGGTGCGCGGGAAGTTCCACACGCGATTTGGCCGGGCACGTGGATTCCAGGGGTGCGCGGGAAGTTCCACACGCGATTTGGCCGGGTACGTGGATTCCAGGGGTGCGCGGGAAGTTCCACACGCGATTTGGCCGTGTACGTGGATTCCAGGGGTGCGCGGGAAGTTTCACACGCGATTTGGCCGGGTATGTGGATTCCAGGGGTGCGCGGGAAGTTCCACACGCGATTGAGCGGGGTACGTGTATTCCGGGGGTGCGCGGGGAGCAGCACACGTGAATTGCACGTGTGGGTCCTCCCAGGTGTACCCTCTACACCCTCCACGGCCCCTGCAGGTGGCTCACACCACAGGGGCCTACCCAGCACATGTCCTGCAGGCACCCCATCCACCATGGCCATGCCCACCAGCCAACCCACATATCAACTAGCACTACTGCCCACCAACGCATGTCCCCCTGCACCCCCAGCCACCAGGGGCAGCCTCCAGCAGGCCCCCACCCATGTCTCCCCCCACCCCCACCCCCCAGCAGTGCAGGGGCAGCCTCAAACAGGCCCCCACTCATGTCCCCCTGCACCCCCACCCCCTAGCATCCAGGGGCACCCTCCACCAGGCCCCCACTCATGTCTCCCACCACCCCCACCCCCCAGCATCCAGGGGCACCCTCCACCAGGCCCCCACTCATGTCCCCCTGCACCCCCACCCCCTAGCATCCAGGGGCACCCTCCACCAGGCCCCCACTCATGTCTCCCACCACCCCCAGCATCCAGGGGCACCCTCCACCAGGCCCCCACTCATGTCCCCCTGCACCCCCACCCCCTAGCATCCAGGGGCACCCTCCACCAGGCCCCCACTCATGTCTCCCCCCACACCCCCCCAGCAGTGCAGGGGCAGCCTCAAACAGGCCCCCACTCATGTCCCCCTGCACCCCCACCCCCTAGCATCCAGGGGCACCCTCCACCAGGCCCCCACTCATGTCTCCCACCACCCCCACCCCCCAGCAGTGCAGGGGCACCCTCCACCAGGCCCCCACTCATGTCCCCCTGCACCCCCACCCCCTAGCATCCAGGGGCACCCTCCACCAGGCCCCCACTCATGTCTCCCCCCACCCCCAACCCCCAGCAGTGCAGGGGCAGCCTCAAACAGGCCCCCACTCATGTCCCCCTGCACCCCCACCCCCTAGCATCCAGGGGCACCCTCCACCAGGCCCCCACTCATGTCTCCCCCCACCCCCACCCCCCAGCAGTGCAGGGGCAGCCTCAAACAGGCCCCCACACATGTCCCCCTGCACCCTCACCCCCCAGCATCCAGGGGCACACTCCACCAGGCCCCCACTCATGTCCCCCTGCACCCCCACCCCCTAGCATCCAGGGGCACCCTCCACCAGGCCCCCACTCATGTCTCCCCCCACCCCCACCCCCCAGCAGTGCAGGGGCAGCCTCAAACAGGCCCCCACACATGTCCCCCTGCACCCTCACCCCCCAGCATCCAGGGGCACCCTCCACCAGGCCCCCACTCATGTCCCCCTGCACCCCCACCCCCTAGCATCCAGGGGCACCCTCCACCTGGCACCCACACATGTCTCCCACCACCCCCACCCCCCAGCAGTGCAGGGGCAGCCTCAAACATGCCCCCACACATGTCCCCCTGCACCCTCACCCCCCAGCATCCAGGGGCACCCTCCAGCAGGCCCCCACCCATGTCCAACTCATGTTCCCCACCCAACATGTCATCACAGTCCAGATCCCTGGTCTCTATGGTCAGCCCCCAAATGCAAAACACCCACCCGAGTATTGCATCCACCCACTCATATTCTGCAATTACATCACAGAACACCAATTGCAAGTTCCAAAACAAACACATGTCCCTCACATACACCCAATGGGTGTCAGTGATTCTCAAAACACATAACATGAAATGCATGAAAACAATGAGACACCACACATTGAAGTGCAACAAATAAATAATGTATTAAAGGAAAGATGAATAGAAACAAAAATGAATAAACAGAAATGTGAATGGAAAAAAATGAAAAGAAGCATGTCCGTTCAAAATAAAAAAAACAATTAAAGAATATAGAAATCCAAAGTAATGTAGTACAAAGTCAAAGTCCACCAAACAAAATCCAATGTGAAAAAAAAATTATAAGCCATTGATCCATGGATAATGTTAAAAAAGAAAGTATGTACAAGTCCACAACTATGTACAATCCAAGAAGCCAGGGTCCATCATCCCAACAAAATAAAGGAAACCTAACTAACTACACTAACTAATAAAAAAAACTATATACAAAAATGTGGCCAATGTCCAAAAGGTCCAAATGAAATAAAAACAAAAATGAAACTTAACACTACCTACATAACTATGTACAAGGGCAGCGGGCTAGTTCCACAGCTCACTTCTGGATGTGCCGGGCCAGGGCATCATCGAACTCCTCCTCAATGTCCCGGAGGCGGTCCTCCTCCATGGCCCCGAGGGTCCGCAGGGCCGTCGACGTGTCCACCTCCAAAGCCCTGCGGATTGCCTCGAGGCACTCGACCCGCCTCAGGGCCCTCTGCATGGAGTTCTCCGCCCTGACCATTGAGAGCTGTGCCTCTTCCGCCCGCTGCCGCTCCGCATCTATGGCGTGGCCCAACCGCTGCCACACGGAAGACACTTTTTGTCCTGGGTCCTCCTGCCCTCCGGCCGATGCCTGCCCCTCCGATGTCGAAGGCCCCGAGCCTTCATGGCTCCCACCATGGTGCTGCTGCTGCTGTGCCTCTGCCCCTGCACTGCCTCCTGCTGCCTGCACATCCTCCGCCGGCTGGGGTGCAGTCGTTGACGTGGCCACCCCTGCTGGACGTCCGACTCCCGACTGTGGCAGGGATGCCTCCTCCACCAGCCTGGCCACACCGTCAGAGGCAGCTCCACAGGGCACCCAGGTGACTGATGGGTGGGAAGATGGCACAGAGGACGACTGGCGCTTAGGGGGTCCAGCTGAGGAGGGGGTCGTGGCAAGCCCCATCAGACGGAGGAATCCGGCCTGGGTGACCTGTCCCAGCAGGCTGACGTGGTCAACGAGCCATTCGAGATGACCTGCAGTCTCTTCATGAAAAGACTGCAGGTGACCTCGCATGGCCCGTTGACGCAACGCCACTCCAGCCAGGACAGGCTCAACCCGGGCCTGGATAGCCACGTCCGCAGGCAGAGGAAGGCCAGTTGACGTCAGCTCATCCCCTGCCTGAAAACTGGTCTGGACATGGGCATCCCTGCTGGTGCAAGATGATGCAGGGACAGGATCAGGGACAGGATTGCACACAGGCACCTCCGCGGCGGCCTGTGCTGCCTCCTGTCCCTGGTCCTGCACTGCACCACTAGCACCAGTGGGATCCCCACCCCCAGACCCCGTCTCCGGTGCTTGCACGGCCTCCTCCTCCACCAAACCCCCCACCAACCTGGATGACTCTGTGCCATCTTCCCCCGTTGGGCCCTGTGGGGTCCCAGCTGCCCCTTCTGCTGCCGAGGAGTCCAACTGCAACCTCCGCCTCTTGGACCTCCCCCCGGCAGCTGCGGCCTGGGACGCGGCACCGGACTCCTCACTCCCCGACGAGATGACAACCTGGGAGGGGAGCCGGGCCTTGCGTCTCCGGCTGGCGGTGGGATCCCCGCCGCTGTGCTCCACAGCACCTTCTCCGCCCTCTTCATCAGTTGACGCTGCAGACAGGGAGAAACAAAACACAGGCATCAGGGCACTGTACAATGTACACATACACACATGACAGTTGTACATGAGTGGCATTGGCAAACCTCTGACATGTCATCACAATCCCCAACACACGTCATTACAACTTGCACACACGAGCCATACCACAGCCATGTTGCAACTGCCAACACCATCCATACACATACAACAGCATCAGCAGCCAAAGGTGAGCCAGACATCACATGCAACACAGGAAGTGCACCACACATGTACACACACCACCACACTTGCATGCATGTGTACACCTCTGCTAAGTGTCGCAGTGTTCAGACGGGCATCCATGTCACATCTGCCCATCAGGCTTCCACATACCGCTGTCACATGCATCCATGTTGCATCACTGTTGCACCCTTGTCAAATACACACACATGCACATGTACACAGCGCTGATACAATCAGCTGAAAACAACATACATGCGTGACATCACGGACATGTCTACTCACATACACATTCATACAAACTTGTGTGCCCACACAACTGCATTTGGCATGCAAGCCCACACACACATGCACCATCCATGTCTCACACATTACAGCCCTCGCATGTGTCAGCCCCACGGCCCTGTACACCCGCACCCATACTCGACCCCATACAAACAGATGTGCAACCTGCACACTACTGAACAATCACCACACGCACTGCTCACAATCAGGATGCATGTACACTCACCGCTCGACTCCAGACGGGTCTGCCTCTCAAGGACCTGGACGTGGAGCGCTGGGGATATGTGTTCCAGGACCCTCATCTGTTCTTCCGACAAGTGGCCCCGGCGCCCCTTGGCATCCGCTGCCTTCAAGAGGCGCCGGGCCTTGGTCAGGGTCCTGGACCTGAAGTCCTCCCAGCGCTTCTTGACATGTTGGAAGTCGCGGACTGCCACCCCCTCCGCGTTGATGGCAGTCACGATGTCAGTCCAGATCCGAGTCCGTCCTTCCTTGTCGGCGCGGCAACTTCCGAAGAGGGCATCATACTGCCCCAGGACTTGCTCCACCAGGACACCAACTTCGGTGGCACTGAAGCTGGTGCCCCTCTGCCTCTCTGGCCGGGGGTTGTCAGTGGTCACAGATGGAGTTTGCCCCGACATGACAACCCCAGAGGCAGGAGTGGGTGGGCAACTGGGTCCTGGGGCTGGGCTGTGGAGCGATGGAATCCCAGTCGGGAGTCTTTGGTTCCAGCAGGGGTGGTCACACCAACAGCACCCCTGGCTGATGTGCAGGCAGCAAATGGCAGGGCATGTGGGCAGCAGGCAGTCAGGCAGCAGCAGATGGCAGGTGGGAGCGTGCTCGGGGCTCTGGGGGGCAGTAGTTCGGCCTTCTGGGCAGGAGCGTGGTCTTCCGTGTGCTTACGCGTGGCCAGCTTGATACGGAGTGATTTGGCACGTGAAAATTCTGCACGTCAGCGTGTAATTCGAGGAAAGGCCCTTAGCGCGTAAGCGCGTCTGCACGCATACGCATTTTCATTGGACCAAAGGCCCTCAGCGCGTGAGCGCGTCTGTGACGTGATGTGCGAGGGAGTATCCCTCATTGCACGTGATGACAGTACACACGTGGATCCCAACCAATCGCGTGTGAAAGTTCACGGGACCCCGAAACACACGTACCCTGGCCAATCGCGTGTGGAACTACCCGCGCACCCCGAAACACACATACCCAGGCCAATCGCGTGTGGAACTACCCGCGCACCCCGAAACACACGTACCCAGGCCAATCGCGTGTGGAACTTCCCGAGCACCCAGAAACACACGTACCCAGGCCAATCGCGTGTGGAACTACCCGCGCACCCCGAAACACACGTACCCAGGCCAATCGCGTGTAGACTTTCTCGCGCACCCCTGAAATCCACGTACCCAGGCCAATCGCGTGTAGACTTTCTCGCGCACCCCTGTAATCCACGTACCCAGGCCAATCGCGTGTAGACTTTCTCGCGCACCCCTGAAATCCACGTACCCAGACCAATCGCGTGTAGTCTTTCTCGCGCACCCCTGAAATCCACGTACCCAGGCCAATCGTGTGTAGACTTTCTCGCGCACCCCTGAAATCCACGTACCCAGGCCAATCGCGTGTAGACTTTCTCGCGCACCCCTGAAATCCACGTACCCAGGCCAATCGCGTGTAGTCTTTCTCGCGCACCCCTGAAATCCACGTACCCAGGCCAATCGCGTGTAGTCTTTCTCGCGCACCCCTGAAATCCACGTACCCAGGCCAATCGTGTGTAGACTTTCTCGCGCACCCCTGAAATCCACGTACCCAGGCCAATCGCGTGTAGACTTTCTCGCGCAACCCTGAAATCCACGTACCCATGGCCAATCGCGTGTAGTCTTTCTCGCGCACCCCTGAAATCCACGTACCCAGGCCAATCGTGTGTAGACTTTCTCGCGCACCCCTGAAATCCACGTACCCAGGCCAATCGCGTGTAGTCTTTCTCGCGCACCCCTGAAATCCACGTACCCAGGCCAATCGTGTGTAGACTTTCTCGCGCACCCCTGAAATCCACGTACCCAGGCCAATCGCGTGTAGACTTTCTCGCGCACCCCTGAAATCCACGTACCCAGGCCAATCGCGTGTAGTCTTTCTCGCGCACCCCTGAAATCCACGTACCCAGGCCAATCGTGTGTAGACTTTCTCGCGCACCCCTGAAATCCACGTACCCAGGCCAATCGCGTGTAGACTTTCTCGCGCAACCCTGAAATCCACGTACCCATGGCCAATCGCGTGTAGTCTTTCTCGCGCACCCCTGAAATCCACGTACCCAGGCCAATCGTGTGTAGACTTTCTCGCGCACCCCTGAAATCCACGTACCCAGGCCAATCGCGTGTAGTCTTTCTCGCGCACCCCTGAAATCCACGTACCCAGGCCAATCGCGTGTAGACTTTCTCGCGCACCCCTGAAATCCACGTACCCAGGCCAATCGCGTGTAGACTTTCTCGCGCACCCCTGTAATCCACGTACCCAGGCCAATCGCGTGTAGTCTTTCTCGCGCACCCCTGAAATCCACGTACCCAGGCCAATCTGTGTAGACTTTCTCGCGCACCCCTGAAATCCACGTACCCAGGCCAATCGCGTGTAGTCTTTCTCGCGCACCCCTGTAATCCACGTACCCAGGCCAATCGCGTGTAGACTTTCTCGCGCACCCCTGAAATCCACGTACCCAGGCCAATCGCGTGTAGACTTTCTCGCGCACCCCTGAAATACACGTACCCAGCCCAGCCGCGTATGGAAACACCCGCACACCCCTGGAATACACGCTCCCAGCTCTGCGTTTGCTGCTGCCCTTTGCGCTGGGTTGGGGATTTTGATGGCTTTTCCCTGCGCGAGAGGCGTTCTTGGAGGCGTAACTGGCGCTGCTGCAGGGTCGCTGCGCAACTGTGCGCCACGGCTGGTTTTGGTGGCTGGAATCCATGAATACGCTGTGTGCGGAAATGGATTTTAGCGCACGAGGCTGGCGCAGGGATTCGCACGCGCACACTGTGCGCCAGCCGCGTGCGCCACTTGTGCGCTGAATTCTATGAATCGGCCCCATGGTGTTTTCTACTTCTATCATAGCTAATTCTGCCTCATTTGTTATTAGTGGTTCTCCCAGTGGTTCTTGGCTTCCTGTTACAGAAGGTTGACTACTGTCAGGAGTATCCTTATCTAGTTGGGCTTGGAGTTCTTCTTCATGTTGCTGTTCATTGTGCAACATTGTTTTGTACTGTGTAAAGTTTACATCAGTTATAGTGCTTTCATTTGCTTTGAAAGCATCCTCATATGAGTCATAGTTATCTAGTAATTGTTCTTCTTTTCTCCATGGTTTGAAGAGTTGTAGCAGGGACATGTAATATACTTCTTTATGTTGAGGAGTCTTCAATGACAATTTGATATGATTAATTAAATTTGGTTTAGTGAGTTTAACTAAGCTGCCTTCACAGTCTGTCACTCTATATTTACATTTTTTTTCATCAGGTTTCATATTATTTTTGTATGTGTAGTTTTGGGCTATTTGGTATAGACACATGTTTTCCAAAGTATTACTTCTGTTTGGGTAGTATGTGTTCAATAAATTGTTTTTTAAAATGTCTTGGCTGTTGGGATCATGTTTGGCTATTGTTTCTATATCTTCATATGATTTTAGAACTCTTTTTCTAGATTTAGCTGGACCAAGACTTAGCCATACTATATTTTGAGATTTACCATACAATGAAGTACCAGTTAAACGATCAGCTGCTTCATAAGATCCACATTCTCTATGGGTGAGCATTTTTATGCCCAAGCTGTATAATTTCTGAGATACTGTTTTATCTGATGACAGGTCATTCCAGAGGTCTTGGAGCTCTGTCTTTTCTGCTTTAGTTAAGTATGCTGTGACATATTGTGCAACTGCAGTAGAATTGTCTGCAATGTACTGCACATCTATGTTTGCATTCCATAAGTGGGCAATGATTGCATTATAATTATTGATATATTTTTCTTCTTCTTTTCTTTTTATGTAATATGTATTTTTAGGTGACTTACCTTTAACACTATGTCTAACTGAAGACATGAGGATGTTTACTTGACCTGTATTTGTAACTGGTCTAGGGAAACCAAATCGGCATTTGGTGTAGTATTTGCCTTTGTTTTTGTATTTGCGACGACAATATTTTCCACATTTGTGTCTTTGAAATTGTAAAATTTGTGCACGAAGATCACTATTTGTGGCTTCTGATGGAATTTCACAAGTGACATATTTTTCAATAAACTGTAAAACAGTGGCATCACTGTCTTGACCAAATTTACGAGCATCTTTAATCCATAAAAGCATGTGGATATGTGGTGCTCCTCTGGCTTGGTATTCTTTTCTCCAAAAGAAGTGTTGCACTTCTCCAAGGGGAGGAACAGTTTTATTACAAATAAAATGTAGCATAGCAATGAAGCAATGGTGAAAATATCTTGAAACATTAACAGGATCCAAAGAACAAAGTTCTCCAGGTGTTAGAATATCTATGTTTGTTTTGTTTTTATTTGATATGCGTAGGAAATCATGTAAATCTTCCCATGCATATTCTGCACAACTTAATGTAACAAACCAAGTGGGTGGGCCAAGGTTTCTGATCATACAACGTACATCTCCATGACGTCGAAACCAGTACTCTTTAGTACCACGCATATTTGTATTTGTATTTGTATTTTATTTATTTGTACCACGCACCCACAGGCCTGGAGGCATCAGGGCGCAATTTGTAGTTGCAGAGATACAGAGATGCATAGATACAGGCAAAGCAGTGCAAGTGTTTACAGTGACATGACATTTCAGGATATGGACAAAAACAATGTATTCACAATAAAAAACAGTCAGAGGGTAAGAGCAGGTAAAGGCAGAGGCACTGTCTTAGGACTGGTTGAGGAGCCAGGATCTGGTGTTGGCTTTGAAAGTGTGAAAAGACTCTTCCGCTCTAATTGTAACAGGGAGGGAATTCCAAAGCTTGGACGCTAGGACCGGGAAGCTTGAACCCCTTGCTTTTTGCAGTTTGAATCTAGGGATGGCTAGGCAGTGGGACTGGGCGGTTCTTAGTGGGCGGGTGGTCGAGTGTCGCGACAGTCGACTGCCGAGATAGATGGGAGCCTTGTTGGCCAGACATTTATGCGTGATGGCAAGTGCTTTGAGTGAGATTCTTTGCTTGACAGGTAGCCACTTTAACTCTGATCTGGTTTCAGAGATATGGTGGTTGCGAGGGATGTTTAAGGCGGCACGGATGGCATTGTTTTGGGTGGTTTGCAATTTATTTAAATTTTCTTGACTAGTGCCTAGGTAAAGGGCACTGCAGTAGTCAATTTTAGCCATGATGAGGGTTCTCGCTAGTGTGACACTGTTGGATGTGGTGAGGACAATTTGAAGCGCGGTTGTCACGCTTCAAATTGTCCTGTTTATCTTTAGTACCACGCATATTTGTATTTGTATTTGTATTTTATTTATTTGTACCACGCACCCACAGGCCTGGAGGCATCAGGGCGCAATTTGTAGTTGCAGAGATACAGAGATGCATAGATACAGGCAAAGCAGTGCAAGTGTTTACAGTGACATGACATTTCAGGATATGGACAAAAACAATGTATTCACAATAAAAAACAGTCAGAGGGTAAGAGCAGGTAAAGGCAGAGGCGCTGTCTTAGGACTGGTTGAGGAGCCAGGATCTGGTGTTGGCTTTGAAAGTGTGAAAAGACTCTTCCGCTCTAATTGTAACAGGGAGGGAATTCCAAAGCTTGGACGCTAGGACCGGGAAGCTTGAACCCCTTGCTTTTTGCAGTTTGAATCTAGGGATGGCTAGGCAGTGGGACTGGGCGGTTCTTAGTGGGCGGGTGGTCGAGTGTCGCGACAGTCGACTGCCGAGATAGATGGGAGCCTTGTTGGCCAGACATTTATGCGTGATGGCAAGTGCTTTGAGTGAGATTCTTTGCTTGACAGGTAGCCACTTTAACTCTGATCTGGTTTCAGAGATATGGTGGTTGCGAGGGATGTTTAAGGCGGCACGGATGGCATTGTTTTGGGTGGTTTGCAATTTATTTAAATTTTCTTGACTAGTGCCTAGGTAAAGGGCACTGCAGTAGTCAATTTTAGCCATGATGAGGGTTCTCGCTAGTGTGACACTGTTGGATGTGGTGAGGAAGGGTCTGCAGGCAGCAATGAGTTTACATGTGTAAGCTGCTGCAGATCTGACCGCATTCGTTTGTCTAGTTAGTGATAGCGTGGCGTCAAGGTAGAACCCTAGTGTTTTCGTATCTTTAGAGACTCGTATGCTATTGCCATCAATAGTAAAAGATTGATATGCCGGGTCGAGTCTGCTCAGGCGTTGTGCAGTGCCCAGGATAAGGAGCTCTGTCTTATCATCATTTAGGCACAGTTGGTGTTGGGCCATCCAAGCTTGGATAACTAAGTAGATATCGTTGAGGGCCTTAGTGTCGACCAGATAATCACCAGTAATGGGGATGAGTATCTGGGTGTCATCCGCATAATTAGTGTAAGAGACACCCAGATAGTCAAGCACATCAAAGAGTGGTTTTGTGAAGATGTTATAGAGTGTAGGTGACACACAAGAGCCCTGAGGTACGCCTCAGTGAATTGGGGCGGGTTCGGCAGCAGCGGATGGGGCAAAGACTCTCATAGATCTGTTGCTCAGAAAGGATTTGATCCATGCTGCTGCCGAAGATGAGAAGTTAGCAGCCGTATGGAGGTGCTTGCAGAGGATCTGGTGATTAACCAGATCAAAAGCGGCCGACAGGTCAAGTAGTAATAACATTGCTAGCTTGCCCTGATCCTTTAGAATTTCGATTTGGGTTTTAAGGTCAATTAACGCAGTCTCCGTCCCGTGTCTGGGGCGGAAACCAGATTGACGAAGACCTAGCATGTTATTAGATTCCAAATAGCTTTGAATCTGAAGGTATGCAGCACGGTCAAGAATTTTAAGCAGAAATGGAACTGTAGTAATGGGTCGGAAATTAGTAGGGATGTTGGGGTCGAGGGAAGGTTTTTTGAGCAAGGGGATCACCCAAGCATCCTTCAGGTTATCTGGGACGATACCAGTTTTGAAAGACGAGTTAATGAAGGCAGTGATAAATGGGGCCAGCTCGTGCGCCGAGTCCTTGATAATAGGGGCTGGGCATGGATCACCTTGGCAGTTAGAAGGTTAAATTCTGAGAATTATGTTTTCTACCTCGGCGATGGTGAGCGGTGAGAATGTAAATGGAGTGGTGTTAGTAGTGTCAGCAATGGGGACCTTGGCATGGGATAGAGCGCGGTTGTCACGCTTCAAATTGTCCTGTTTATCTTTAATTTTCGTTTGTAGTGAGGACATTTTATTTAGTAATGCTGCTTGGATGTTGGTACACCATTTACTATCTTTCAGGCAGGTATCAGGGGGGCAACTGGTGTTTCAAGCTCTTTTAAGATTTTGAACAATTCCTTAGTGTTCGAGTCAGCTTGCATAATGCGGTTGTTAAGGGATTCCTTCTTTGCAGTGATGATGGCGTCTTTGTAGGAAAGTGAGGCAAGAAGGAAACCATCTTTGTGCTCGTCAGAGGGATGGCTTTTCCAGCGATTTTCAGCGCATCGTTTCGCTTTACGGAGGGCTCTCAGCTGTGGGGTGAACCATGAGTTGAGGTGAGCTTGAACTTTAGCCTTCCTAAGTTTGATAGGTGCAATAGAATCAATAGCTGTTAGCATAGTTTGGTTGTACGTGTCTGCTAAGGACGTAGGGTCAGGGCAGGTGTTGATGGCTATGTCGAGAGCTGGGAGAAGCAACGGGAGGAGTTTCTCCTTAGATATATCTTTTTTGCTTCTAGTCGGGAGTGCTGGGGCTATGGGAGTTGGGAGGCGTGGGGAGGCTTCGATGTTAAAGGTTATGACGTGGTGGTCAGTCCATAGACAAGGAGTGTTGCTGAGAACTTTAATATTGCAGTTGGAGCCAGCTAACCAATCAAGAGTTCTACCTTTGATATGAGTAGGTTCTTGGGTGTACAGGGTAAGGCCAATATCCGTTCTCCAAGTCAGTTGCCACAGGATCCTTTAGGTCACCAAGTCCGAGGTTGAGGTCGCCTAGGACAATAGTTTGTGATTTGTTTTTGGTATTGTCCAGAAGTAGGGTAGAGATTTCACTTGCAAAGGACGGTGCCGGCCCCGGGGGCCTGTAAATGAGGTGCAAGGTGGCCGTTTGATTAGGGGTGAGTGCTAGTTTGACTGACAGCAGCTCAGCTGAAGCTAGTTTGGCATCAGGTATCACTCTTAGGTCAAGCGCATTTTTATGGATGATGGCTACACCTCCACCTCTAGAGTGGGCAGTAGGGCGGTCGCAACGAATAATACCATAGTCGGGCGGTAGAGCTAGCGCTAGTAGGGGGCCAGAGGCAGCATGAAGCCAGGTTTCCGATATAGCTAGGAAATCGAGGTCAGACTTAGTGATGAGGTCAGCTATGTCAAGTGCATGTGCACTGAGGGATCTGGCGTTAATAAGGGCGCCCTTAAACATGGGCAGTTTAACCTCGGTAATTGAGGAGTTGCAAGTGGTATGATAGGTGGTGGCCCTGGTGGGGGTAGTAAGGTTTGCTTAGAGACGTTGTTCCGGGATTGACGTAGGCGGAATCTAGTGCCTAGTCTCTTATTTCTAAGAAGGACTGGGCAGGGTTGGTTAGGTGTAGGTTTCTTAGCAAAGTGTTCAAGCCATAATGCAGGGTCATTAAGGTATAGGCTAGTCTGTCCTCTAGCAGAATCTGGCGGGCTCGTTCTGAGCGGCATCATGGGCAGAGGGGGAGCAAGACTGAGAGAGAGGTGCTCAGGTTTAGGATGAGATGGTGAGGTGGTTAGCTGCATGACTTGGGAAAGTCGAAAAGTTAAAGTATAGTACAGTGGGAGGAGCGCGCTGATGTACATGATAATCGTTCTGGTTACCTGCATGTAGAGGGAGAGGGCAAGGGTACTACAATCGCAAGTAGTGCTAGGGGTCACCTAGGTATGATTTAGTAGTGAAGGCGAGAAGGCACAGCAGTGAAAATACAGGTAGGGGCACCTAGATTCAGTGTTCAGGGCAGTGTTTACCACCTGGCTGAGATGCATAGAGCACTGTCTGGGTTCGAAGTATGACAGTGATACTAAGATACATGAGGTACCATCTAAGTTCAAGTGAGGTA
Source organism: Ambystoma mexicanum (assembly GCF_040938575.1). Classification (NCBI taxonomy): domain Eukaryota; kingdom Metazoa; phylum Chordata; class Amphibia; order Caudata; family Ambystomatidae; genus Ambystoma; species Ambystoma mexicanum. The sequence continues at coordinate 1,291,940,396 of NC_090937.1, forward strand.
GGGGGGCTGAAGTACATAGAATGTCAACTAGATTCGAATATGGCCGTGAAATAAGGCGATGAGGCTAACAATGCATGGGGCAACATCTAAATGCAAGTAAGGCAAGGAGGCTAGAAATGCATGGAGCGCCAACTTAATGCAGATGGGCAATGAAGCTAACAATGCATGGAACATCATCTAAATGCAAATAAGGCAAAGAGACTAGAAATGCATGGAGCGCCAAATTAATGCAGATGGGCAATGAAGCTAACAATGCATGGAACATCATCTAAATGCAAATAAGGCAAAGAGACTAGAAATGCATGGAGCGCAAAATTAATGCAGATGGGCAATGAAGCTAACAATGCATGGAACATCATCTAAATGCAAATAAGGCAAAGAGACTAGAAATGCATGGAGCACCAAATTAATGCAGATGGGCAATGAAGCTAACAATGCATGGAACATCATCTAAATGCAGATAGGGCAAATTAATCATGGGTGAGCATAAATTATAGTTTGCATATGCCAACACAAAGGGGGGACAGTAATCGCAGAGGTACAGCGGATCTGTGATTAGTATGGGCACACCAGGTAAGGTTTAACATGGGCACAGTAAGGAGGCTCTGGGCCGCAACTGTCCTAATACTGAAGTTGCGGTATGAAGGAGCTTATTAAAGGTAATGCCGGCTTGAGTTAAATATCCCTTGCGTAATGGGGTGGTGGAGCCTGGTAGTGCTAAGCAGGTATTGGGGTAGTATGCAGTGACGATAGAGGTCGAGTAGAGTTCGCAGTATGTTGCGGCGTCAGCGTGCGCACTGAGGCATGACCAAAAATGCGGGTTTAACAATTACTTAGTAAATAGTGTTAGTATAGCGAGCAGATACGGTGGAAGTCTCTTATGAATGAGCCGCGGGTGGGCTTACCATGTTTTAATAGTCTTTCCATAGGTATAGGTAGGCTGCATATGACGATCGACAAGGGGTCCTGGCCCTGTGCTCTGGTAGCTCTGGACAGGCTCAGGACAGGAGCCTGCTTCCGGGCCTTACTCCGGTGGGCCGGCGCTTGCCTGCCGACGCAGGCTGGTTGGCTGATAGCGTTTGCTGCAGCCAATCCGTGTGTAGCCAGGCAGATTGGTGTTGTGGCTGGGGGTCAGGCACCAAGAAACTTGGCGGCCATTTTGAGGAGGGCACGCGTTTCGTTGCAGCCGATGCTGCTCTTTGTAGATGTCGGGGAAGGCAGGATAGGTATCCCAAATGGTGCGGTCTGGGTCGTACGAGGAAGCAGGGAATTAAGCTCGTACTGCCAAAATGGAAAGATGATTTCTTTTTTGCTCGGCTGGAAGGGGCATGCTGACACTCGTGCAATGTGTCCAGCAGCTTACCTTGCTGGCGAATTGGAGCATGATCTCTCCAGGCGGCTCCTGCAGCGTGGTGACCACCGCTAATAGATTTGTAATATTTGATTGTAAAACCTCATCCTTTTGTTGCACTTTCTCTAATAATTGTGTAGCTGTCATATTTTGAAAGTGTGATCCTGATTTTAATATGTGTGCAACTCCGTAACATAAAGTTGCTAGTTACTTTTTAAAAAGTAGGTGGAATATGTATTCCACATTTTGTCTAAATCTGGGATCTTCAGAATACATCCGTAATGAGCGGTATTCTGAAGCTGATATTTGAATAGGTCTATCATCATACCTTCCTCCTTTGCTAGTAGGAAAGAGTAGAGGAAAAGCACGTGCTTCTATACTTTTTTCCCATATACTGATTGGCGATCCTTTTGTTTGACGCATTTGGTAAGTTTCCAGTACATCTTGTACAGTGTCATTACAGTGCAAAGGATGAATTGTATAATGGTCTAAAGTATGTGATATTGTAGCAGGATCTAGTAGCTCAAATTGACCAGCTTCTTGTGTTTCTTGAATTATTTCAGTTGTATCTTTCAAGTTTTCTTCAATATTAATTTCTTCGTAATATTCATTATTCTCTTTAAGATATTGGAAGGCTTGTCTAACTTTATATAAATCTACCAGCTGTTGCCATATTTTTTTGTCTTTTGTAGGTACTCCATTTACTAATATAATTAAAGATTGCTGCATTGGACGTTGCACTTCTAGAGTATGCACATTTTCTTTTAGATTTAATGGTAAATAAACTACTTTTCCACAAATGCCTTTTACCAATTCAGAGGGAGGTAATTTTGCTGTTTTTGGTTTAAGGCGTATTATTGCTTGAAATGGGTGTACTGTTTGAATTATGATGCTCTCATATAAATTAAGTTGTTGTAGAGGTTTTGGTACTGGGTATAATTCCAAATTATTTGTGATAGAACGTGAAGGAGTTTGGTTGTTGTCAAGTTTTGTAGTGCAATAACTGCAAAGTATTAAGGGCTCAGTTATTTCATATTTGTTTTCTGCTACAAGGTAGAGAGCTAATTCAAACCATTTAGAATCTTCATTGTCTTCTATTTTGTATGATAGGTCCACAGTTTTTGTGTTACTTTTATAAAAATTTCTACGGCAACATACACATACATGGTTTGGTACTTCAGCTGATGTACTTTTAAATTTTAGTATTTCTTTTTTGTATGTGTTTAGCAAAAGGTTGCCATGTGTAGAATTGTTGCTTAATTGGTTTAAAGCTATTTCATTCTGTAAATGGCTTTCACTTCCAAAATATTTTTTCTGGATATAGTGAATTTCTTCAAGTAGGTCTTTTGCTGTACCATGTAGAAGGATGTTATTTAACTTTGCTAGTGCTAAAGCAGGACCTTTAGCATAGTACAGTTTATAGACTAGATTTCTTATAGTTGAATGATGTGTTGATATCCTTTTGATATCATGGAAAGTGGTTTTACAAGTAGGTCCTGTAATGCAGGCCAATGAATGTCCTTGTAGTCCTGTGTACTTGCGCACTGGACAGGTATCTATATTTTGCAGTAGTTTAATTTTGATTTTGTCTTTGCTTTTTACATATTTATTGAGGAATTGGCATAAAGATTTGAAACATTGTTTGGGAATGTTACACATTGACGTGCATGGCCATTTGTACACTAGACGTTCTGATTCAGTTGAATGGAGGGGTAATTCTAAGTTTTCAGGGCATATTTTTGTAATAAGTACTTCTTGTTCCATTATGGTATTATTCACTTTTTCATAACCTCGACCACTGCTATGTATGGCAATTGTATTAGTTTGCTTTTGTTTGTGCGCTTCTTCATTAAAATATGGTTCTGTGCTTGTAGTGTGATTCCATTCACTTCCGCTGATACTTAAGAAGTTCTTTCTGTTGATATTTCGCTTATTGAGAAGTCTTTTTTGTAATTTAGTTATTCGTTTTGTTAGTGGTTTCATTTTGTTTAACAGTAAAATAAATACATTTCTTTTGAGAAGAATTGCACTGTCCATCAATGCTTCTAAGATTAATTTCCTACGATAGGTTTTAAGCTTTGAACCTGATTTCTCTCCTGTTTTTATAAGATTTTGAAGGACTTTGTGATGGTATATTTTGGCTAAAATACTTTTCTTGGTATGCTTACTTTGCACTATATTAATATTTGAAGAAGTAGTTTTATCTGTACTGATAGCTGATTTTCTGTTCATTGTTTTTTGGTTTGTTTTACATTTTGATAGAGGAAGCGAAGTTGTTGTACTTGAAACTGCTTGTGTTTCACTAAATGATTGTATTAGCTGTTTTGTTTCAACTTTTTTTACAAATTCTTCTAGAGATGGATGCTTATGTTGGACACCTTTATTTTCATTTGCTCTACTTTTGCGTTGCTTTCTACGGACTTGACTTTTGGTAGGCATTCTTTAGGGTCTGTTGAAAATAATAAAGAAGATATGGGTTGGGGTGTTCTGGAATGTATGTGTGCTGTGTGCATGAGTGTTTGAGTAAGATGATAAAGATGTATGTAATGGTGTGTGATTGTGCATTGGGAACTAAAACTAGTAGGGATAGGTATTCTTGAATTTATTTGTTACTAAACTGGGGTTCAGATGACAAAAAAAAAGTAAGCTAGTGGTGTGGAAAAGTACAAATAGTAAATCTAATGTATACAATTAAAACAGTTGTTTGTTCTATAATATGAAAATTGTAGTGGTTCAGTTGGGTAATTTGTGTGTCCAAAAATAGAAATTTGTGGGCCATTCTGGCTGTAAATCGCTGTTTAAGACATGGAAATTTTTGGACAAAATGGTACAAAATCTCTATTTTTAGAAACCGAAATAGCTTGTATGAATGTTATAGTATATTTGATTAATAATACAAACATTATGGTGATATTTTACTTACTTTTTTTTTAAATTAACAGGTAACTTCTTAGTTTTCTTTCTTCTTCAAATTCGGCTGCTTCTTTTCAGGAAACTGGTATTCACTGCAATTGTAAAAGCTTCAAATTAGTAACTTTGTTTGTATATAGCACTGTTTTTAATTTAGATATTGATTTTTTTAATTGAAATCCTCAGTGCCTTCTGTAAAACCATTAAACTAATTTATTTACATAAGATACATTGCATCAGTTCAGTACATATGATATGTTCTTAATGAACAAATTGTATTGAATGACTAACTGTAGCAAAAAAGAAATATCTTTACTATGTCTTGTGAAATTTATAATATATTAGTGAATACCACTATTTCTGTAAGTAAACTGTTCTAGGTAATAGCGCCTCAATGTCATGTCTAATTTAAAGTAATTAAGTAAATAAATAAATAAAAACAAAAAATATGAAATTGTATAAGTATTTTTATAAAGGTTTAAACATAGATTGTGTTTGCATGCAATTTTGTTTGAATATATGTAGTCTATATATTTCATTTAAAAAATGTTAGTTTAACATGATTTGAGTGTGTGTGTATAAAGAAAGTAAAAAGTAAAAAAGGTTTATAAGTGATAGTTGATTTTAGGAAATTGAAAAAAGTACAGTAAATTCATTTTACAGATTTTACAAGGTAAAAGTCTGTTTGAAAATGTGTTCATCTACTATACAGAAAATATGCATACCTGAAGTTTGTGTTCATGCATATGGATATGCATGGAGCTGCAAGTAGAAATCTTGAAGACTTGTACAGTATTTCTGGTAGATGCTGCTTGCCAATGATATGACACTTGTACTCAGAGAGATTCAGAGTACATTTGCAGTGCTGATCTATGATGATGCAGTTAGATGTAGAGGTCTTGAATGTGATTGGTGCATGGTCATGTGATTTTTGAGGTACATCCAATGAGGGAATGGCAGAGAGAGTGTAGTGGAAATGGTAGAAGGGCTCTTCATGCTACGATATGTCCGCGGACATGGCGGTAGTTCGCGGACATCGGGAGTTACATCCGGGGATTTTTGGGTTCAGAAGTCATGCAAATGAGAATAAGCACTGAAAGGGATTGGTCAGGAAAGTTTGGTAGGTGTGTTGTGCCAGGAGAGATTTTCTCAGATACTCTTTTTGCTGAGAGAACAAAAGATAGCTATGGCTGTGTGTTTCAGAAAACAGATTGTTTGGATTTTAGGAGATTCGTGGATACATTGGTTGAAGGTGCCTGCAGAAAGCTGTGGAGTAGCTGTCGATCTTGGATTCCCACATGTGGTAGTACACTGGCATGGAGTACGTGGAATGAAGTGGTTGGACTTGCTACCTCTCTGTGCTACTTTGGAGACAGAGCAACATCCAGACATAATTGTAATTCATTGTGGAGGGAACAGTTTAGGACATGTGACTGGAATGTTTTTGCAATTTGCTATGAAAGAAGGACTTAGGAAGGTTATGGACATGTTTCCTAATTCTCAAGTGATATTTTCACGGATTGCGCAGAGACAAATGTGGCTTCGTTCTTCTTCATTTGGTCCACAAATGGAGAAAGCAAGGTGCAATGTTAATTTGGCTGTTTGTGGCTTTCTAAGAGATTTTGGCATGTCTTCTTTTCACAATGAAAATATTATGTTTTGTAGTACATACATTTTTCGCAGAGATGGAGTCCATCTTACTTATGCTGGCAATCAGATTTTTCTGAGAAATGTACAAAATGCATTGCGACCTTTTTTGGAATTACAACAACGATTTTGAAGTAGATGTTAAGCATTTACAATTTTTGATTTACAAACACCACCCAAAGGCTCTTTTCAGAGCCACCACTTCTTTCCAGAGAAAATTACAATGTTTGTGATGGAGTAGCAACCCAATTTTTTTAATGTTCGCGAACTGTCAGCGGACTTCTAAAAAATACAAAGAGCCCTGCTTCATTTATTTTCACTTCTATTTTTTAACTGGGAAAGGCGGCTCTGAAAAGAGCCTTGTTTTTTTTTGATTTTTGTAATTTTGTATTTTTTTGGTTTTTCAGACACGACACACTAGGAGAGGAGGGTAAAGGAGGGTAAAGGGGGGGACACCAACCACAGGGATAAGAAAGGGCGAGCTGAGAGAGGAAGATGTAGAGTGGGTTTTATTTGGGTAGTGAGCAGGTCTTCTCATGCTCTGAGACGATAGTCTCAAAAGCACTCCGAAGTCGCTCCCCCCTGCAGAGTACTGTGTCACAGTACATACATACAACTGTGGCCCTCGAAAGGTAAGGGTCATCAGCATTCTGTATGGCCTGTGAGGCAGCTTGAGAAAGACGCTGTCCACAGAGGTGGTCCTTGTGGTGACAGGATCAGAAACAGAGGATGAAGTAGAGGAAATCAACCTGCTACGTTCTTCGCAAGGTACAACCCTGCGAATAGCCCCAGAGTGAAATGACCTCAGGTGTCGCTTCATAGTTGTGGTCCCAAAGCTGTACTTACCGTGCTTCCCGCGACTGAGTATCATTTTTCACTCATTGCAGGTAACACGGTTCGCACGAGCATTAAGAACATTACCATGAATGGTAAATAACCGCCACACCCAAGACTCACGCCTAGTGCGGGTAGTAGCGATTTCCTCTACCTCATTCTCATCATCCTCTTCTTCCTCCTCCGCATCCTCACTTCTGTTCCCCTCGTCAGGCCCTTGGGGAGGTGGTGGTGGTGGAGGGGGTGGGGGTGGTGCTGAAGCAGGTGCAGCACCAAGTGGCAGTTCAGCAGCCAAGGATGCCATCTTGATGATGGTGTAGTCTGCAGGTGGCAGCAAAAATCACTGTGTTCTGAAGAATAGCCAGAAACACAATGGGAATAAGATCTTGGGCATGGTCTTTTATAGGGGTGCTTGTGCGCGGTCCGCGGACATGCGCACTGTCCGCGGACAGATCGAACACAAAAAAAGGATCGGAAAGTTTCAAAAGGTATATAGAAACTCAAGATTGCTATGTGGGACTTGTGCCATGGTGAGATTTTATTGAAAAATATTATGGATTAACTGAAAATGTACTTTTAAATTGTTCGGGGACACGAACAGTGTCCGCATTTCAGGACACATGAGGAGCGTGGGCGCGGTCATATGTTCCGTTTGCGAACTAGTCCGAGAAGGAAGCGCCTGTCCGCAGGACACCAAGTGCACAGAGATTGGTTAGCGCATGCGCATCGATGTCCTACGGACACTGTTCGGGTTCTGAAGTAATTAAAAGTGAGTCACACGTGAAACGAACATTTCAGGACACCGCGTGTGTTCTTAGAACAGTTTAAACTTGGTAGCGAACAGTAAGGACAGATATAGTGTTCTTCAGGACACGTGTAATTTAGTTTATGTACGAACATTTCAGGATACCAATTGTGTTCTTAGAACAGTTTCAATTGGGTAGCGAACACTACGAACAGGTATAGTGTTCTTCAGGACACCTCCATTTTCGTTTACGTACGAACATTTCAGGACACCAATAGCGTTCTTAGAACAGTTTGAACTTGCTAGCGAACAGTACCGGACAGGTATAGTGTTCTTTAGGACACTTTAATTTTTGTTTGTTTACGAACAATTCAGGACACCGCGTGTGTTCTTAGTACAGTTTCATGTTGCTAGCGAACACTACGAACAGTTGTACTGTTGTTCAGGACACATCATTTTCGTTTATTTACGAACATTTCAGGACACCAATTGTGTTCTTAGGACAGTTTTAAGTTGATAGCGAACATTATGGACGGATATAGTGTTCTTTAGAACACTTTAATTTTTGTTTCTTTACGAACATTTCAGGACACCACGTGTGTTCTTAGAACAGTTTCAACTTGCTAGCGAACAGTACGAACAGGTGTGGTGTTCTTCAGGACACCCCCATTTTCGTTTATGTACGAACATTTCAGAACACTCGCACTGTCCGCGGACACTTTTATTGTTTTTAAAAAAAAAAAACGGAAACTTTTCACAATACAATATAAAAATTAAACTTTATTTAACATATATTAATAATTTATGACAGAGAAGGTGAGGCAGAAACAGAAACAAAAACAGGAGAATTTGGGGTTTCGACATGATTGGTATTAGGTGAAGAAGGGATGGAAATCTCATCAAAACGTTTTGGATTATGGAGAGGGTTTGGGGATAATTGACTGCGATATGGTGAGGAGGGACAAGTACATGTGGGGCAATGGTACGAGGTTTTTGGTTTGAAATGATTTTCTACAAAAGTTTTTTAATTATTAAAAACAATACATCCATTTTTTCTTCTATATTGTGAAGACTGTTATCCATAACAGGGTTTTCTGAAGTTTTTTCTATTCTGGTATGCTCTGTACAAAAAAATAATATATATGTTAAATGTATATAAAAAAATAATAAATAAATGGTTTATATTATAAAGTGTTTACCATTAGTTTCACTATCTTGTGACATTTCTTCATGTGGGAAATTGTCCTCTAGCCATTCCGGAGTACTAGACATTCCTGTGAGAAAAAAAAAAAAAGGATAATATATTTTTTCATCTAATACAGAAAGTTTATAAATATATGAGTAAAATGAAGTACACTTACTATTTCTGGTAAAATAAGTCATATGTATTCAGTGGGTCTGGTCTTGTTCTCCGTTCTGTTGTGTCTGTGAGGTAATTATGTTGGAAGCCAATTTATCTTCTTGTGGTATATTCCATTTCAGAACATATTGTATTTAAATGAATGGTTAGTGTGTTACATATATGGGTTACATTTCTTCTGTATTACTATATATAATGTGTTTGTGTGCTGCTTTTTGAATTTGTTAAATGTTCCTATATTATGATATAACAATCAAACATACCCCACCACCCCCCCACAGTTTTTAGGTACTGGTACTGTTCTCCGAACATGTCCGCGAACATTAAATAAGTTTGCGGACATCAAGTTCATGAGAAGAGATCTAGTCAGTTCCATATGACATGCATATAAAGTCAAAGTCATTATTGTTAAGTTGTGCTACTAAAAAACTATGAAATTCAGTGAAAAAACTTTGTTAAAGGGACGTTATGGTTAAGTTGCGCTACTAAAAACCTATGAAATTCAGTGAAAAAAACTTTGTTAAAGGGACGTTATGGTCATCAATGACATTTGTGATGTCATCTTTGATGTCCTGGGTGTTAGTCTTAGCAGTGCATGATGGTGGCGCGAGTTATGGTTGCTTATCTTACCATAACTGGCGAATTTCAAGGGTTTTTCGGTTTTACTTGGAACCATAACGTCCCTTTAACAAAGTTTTTTCACTGAATATATATATATGTATATATATATATATATATATATATATATATATATATATATATATATATATATATATATATTCAATTCATATGTGTGTTTAAATCTCACATGGGTGGGACCTTCCAAATCGCTGTATTTTAGCTAGAACATGAATACATATACATATATCAAAATAAACAGATTTGCAGTGTTACCTCTTTCTCACAGTTAAACTTGAAGAACAACAGCGAGTGGGTTAACTTATTTTTCTCATAATGCAAATACAGAGAAAACAATCTTGACTACCATTTGTGATCAGTACACTGTGCGCATGTAAACCCTTATTGTAGCACAACCTATATTGTAAACAAGGACAGGCTGATTCACAGAATTATTTGCGCCGAAAAACAGAGATTTGTGCGCCATTCTGCCCGCAAATCCCTGTTTAGCAAATGGGGATTTGCGGCCAGAATGGCGCACAAATCCCTGTTTTTCGGCGCAAAAATTCCATGAATCAGCATGAGAGAGTAGTTGTGATAAGTATGTGAAAACATTGAATAAAGGGAAGTCAGTGTTATATTGGTCCTGGATGACAATTTTATTTCCTGAGTGACACATATGTCCTATATGTACTGAAATAAAAATTCTGATTTTCGGTTTGCCTGATGTCAGACACAGTTATTGTGTTAGGATAAAACAGGCAAATTAAACTTTATGAAAAGGGCTCTATCTTGCCAATAGCAGTTACATGATGCTAGTAGGAGGAGCATCAGTTTTCATTGGTTTCTCAGTGTTGATCTTTCCATAACAGAGCACAAGTGACGAGGTACAAAGGAAAAATGTGAAAGCCAGCCATTCCCTATTACGTCAGCTTCTTATCAATGAGTCGTCTCTTCTTCAGCCATCCAATCATGCCTCTTCCCGAAGCCCACCAATAGTCTTCACAACAATACAGCATGGTGGGTGGGATTATGGATAGGCCTAGGGGAATGCAGAAATTACTGCTTCTTCTGAAATGTACCTTTATCTCCCCAGTGAGACAGGTGCATTTTTAATGATTCTGGCAGAACATATTCAGCTATAAGAGGACACTTTCAAAGTGATTGCTTCTTTTAATCTCCATGAGAACTCTGAGAGCCATGAAACAAGAATATGTAACAATGCCTGTGTGCAACACAACACCATTCCTGATGACAAGAACATAGTCCTCTTTTTCATCAGGGAGCATATTTCCCTTGCATTCCCTAGATCTACGGACCCATCTTTTGTGCACCCTCCTGACTGCAGTGATGGTTTGGAGACAGTGGGCATCATTATGAATTTGCCGGTCCGGAAACAAAGGTACTGGTAAGCTTGCTGGTACCATAGTTTCCGGACCGGCAAACTACGAGTTCTGGGAGTGGGTGCATTTCAGCCCACCAGGTCTGACATGGTGGGCGGAACGGCACGCCCTTGCAGACCTTGACAGATGCACCAGCACTATTCATGAATGGTGCCGGTGCATCCGTCCTCCCCATTCCCATTGAGTTCAATGGGACTCAAATGGGAATGGGGAGTAATATTTTCCAGTAATTGCCCATTCCCAGGCACCGGAAAATTAATGTATTTACTGGCACGGCTACCGCCAGAGTCATAATGGGGCCCATTGACACTTGGGATACACTCTTCACTCAAATGGAAATCCTCTTTGAGTCTAAACGAACATACAGCAGACATTCAGGAGCTCAGTTGAATGCATATTTACCAGATGAATGTCAAATGAGTAGGGCTGATGATCCGCATTCTGGAATGCCTGTACGTCAAATAACCTCTAAAAAAACACTGATGTCTCTACTCAATCCTACTTCTTCCTCTTCAGGGATTCTCCCTATGTTGATCCAAATACCCTTTAGAGTTCATCTCCTACCCACACCCGACATTGAACTACCTGGTGTTTCCGCTGTGTACTGGACTACTTTGCCTTCCAACCAGGATTTCACTCTACAACTCAAATAAATACTTCCTTTTTTAACCTTGCTCCCTTTTAATCGTGTTTTCTTTATTGTCCTCTTATACTTTTCCCTGATACCTTTGTACCACCTTGATACATGTAAACAGAATTGGTTCTTAACACCTTTCCTTTCCAGCAGATTGCGGTAGCCATAAAGGTGCAGGGGAACAGGGAACAGAGGGGAGAGGAGGTGGTGATGTTGCGGGACACTGACCAGTAGCAGGTAGAGTATATACATGTTGGGCCTAGCAGCTGAAGACTGAGCCACTGTAGCATTGCCTGCCTGTGCAGAGGAGGGTCAGATCAGTAAGGATCCTCACAAATGACCCATGGCCATGATTGTGGGTCGACTTCATCTGAATGGAGGTAGTGAGTGTCGGTGAAAGGCAGGCAGGCAGCATACTCTGCAACCTCTGCTAAAAGTCAGTACATCAGGGCATAACAAGTAAGGGTGACCTTGGCACTTCTTCACTGTTCAAGCACTGCAGACTGTGGTACAATGATGTATTCAAGTAGCACATTTTATGTGCCACAGATACAGCTAGTGCAGCACCCTCATACATAGGTGACAGAGGACACACGGGAGTGACAGATAAGAATCTAACTGACCACTGGTTGTGCTCTAGCAAGTGACCTCCATCTTCCCTTGACTCGGGTCCAGCTCAACAATCTCCCCAAACCCCCACATCCACCCCAGTGTTAGGATAGGGCCAAAGGTATCAAAAAGAGAAAAACTAAATAACAGAGTAACTGCAAGTTCACAAGAAAACTGACCTTTATTCAAATAAAAATGGTCACTGGGAGAGCGTATGAAGGACAATCTAAAAATGGCATTAGGAAACAACAAGGTTTTAAACAAGGAAACTTCATATCTGATGTCGTCGTTAGTAATCACCATAGAAAACTTTGCTCTCTCACTCAATTGGTTATTGGAATATACAGCATACAGTTACCTATAGGTGAACCTTTTACCATTGACTGTTTCACAACTAATAACTCCTCATAGATACCTCCTTCTTCAAATGATACATTTCAATCTATCCTGCCATTGGTTGGCGCTCTACTACATGGGTCGAAAGGAATAACATGGTTTGATTGGTCAGTTATTTGCTCATCCGGCCTTGGGCACTTTGATGTGGAAGGAGAGATGGGCGAACTGCTATGATACAGTTTAAAGAAGTTACTCCCTGCTCATTCTCAGGCTTGAGGCTTTATCTGAGAGTCTGTGTATGGCCTTGGCATGTTGTGCCTATGTATGGGTGTACTTAGGAAGTGGCAAGTGTCCTATCTAATTGGGCCTGGAAAAAAGGACCATTGTTTATATCATGTGGTGAAGGACCAATATTCAAAGCTCATTTTCATTTATTTATTGGATTTTCTGCTGTCCTAAAGTGTGTGTGCTTTTCCTTTGGCAGCCACATGGGGCGCTATATATTCATATGTTATGGGATCAATTGACACCTGGAATTCAAGGATATATCTATTTCTCACTGCTTTCAACTGCAACTAATTAACTTTAATAATTACATGTGTTATCTGGTGCGGGTTCAGCTTCTAAGCAGAACTCGACTTGGTGCTTGGGCTACTGTCTGGGCATCGTGAGGCCCGGAGCTGTGTGTTCTATCATTTGATGTCAGGATGCAGAATTTCAGAATTGAGGCCTTGCAGTTTTGTAATGGCAGCACTTCGGCCCTTTCTCTGCAATGTTAGTGTTCTTCGTGTCTTGCATGTTTCTTGGCTGTCACCATTCATTATTTGTGTATGATGCAACCACTTACTTCCTACCCATCTCTATACTACCTGTATAACATTATTTGGGTATTCTGCAAACTTTCCCTGTTGCCCTACTTGTGTTGCACAACCTATTCTACTTGTCATGGCGGCTGCATGTGCATTGGTGGTTTACTGAAGGTTTCTAAGCTTGCACTTTCTGTTGTATTGTGATTGGAGTGAATGCAGATGCATGATGTTGCTGGCAGAATGCTGGTGTGCCTGAGAGAATGTTTGTGTGTGAATGCAGGAATGACTGTCGTGAAGGTTCCAGGAGTTAGCAGTTGGAGAAGCCTAGTCTGGGTGATGGGAACCAGTGGTTCACTGTATCATCTCAACATGTAACTAGAATAAAGCTTACCTGTGGAACCCCATAGAAGTGTCCTAGGAATCTCCTTTTCTACACTTCTTTCATACTCGTGAATGGGTGGGTGCCTAGCCAGACCCGGTGCAACTCTCCACCATTATCACACCAGAAAAGCCTGACCCAGTGGCACCATATATTAGCAGAGCCACTTTACAACTACTAACCGCACAATCATTTGGCAGAAGATGGGGGACAGAGCAATGAGGAATTCAGGCACTTGCTGAAAGAATTGTGTGACCTATATCTGTCGTCGTGAGCAGAAAGAGGAAGTATTGTCATCTGTCATGGAAAGGCAAATGTTCCTACGCTCCTCTTGTCTTCATTACTGCACAAGAGAGTCAGAGTACTACAAGGGAGAACATGGTATCCTGGAAGAGAGATGAAAAAGCCATTAGTTCCTCCACTGGGTGATAGAGCCAGATAAATTGAGGAAGAGCCTACATATTGTGAGTGTAGTACTAGGACTCAGAGAGTGGTTCTGCTGGCTGGTAAAATAAACAGAGACAGAACCTCTAGTTTGTGGGCATGGTGCTAGGAGTTGAGGATTTTCGCTTCTTGTTGGAATATCCAAATAAATGTAGAAAAAACTAAATTTGTCAATGCACTCAAACACTACTGCCAGTGTCTACATCTCAACAACCTTTCCTAATGTCGGTCTATCCCCTTGACTGTAGCTGGCTTGCAGACATACTTTTATTGTCTGAGGAATCAGTTGTGTCATCTTCCAAGTGGTGACACTGGTGTTTTCTTCTCTCATAGTCTTTGGCTAGAAGATGCTTGTTCATTGTTATGACCGTCATCTCTCTCACATGTGTGAAATTGAGGCATCACTTTGTTGTAAGAGTTGTTAGCTCCAGCAGCACTAAAATAAATGCAGACACTGCACACTAGACTAGGAGCAGCTAAGGCTTCCCACAGTTAACTATGGAAGTACAGATGGCCACACTGACTGCTTGCCAAGCCAGAATTCCAGCAGACTTTCAGCACTACCCAGTTGCTATGTGTCAGGATCATAGGCATCAAACATATGGTCCGCAGTGGACCAGCTGGAATCTTGTTTTGTCCCATAGTTGTAAGCAAAATCCATTCCAATCTGTCAGTGATTTTCTTGTCCCAGTTGCTCTGTTACATTGGGCCTCATTACAACCCAGGCGTTAAGGGTTTATCGGCGCCGTCGGCGCCGTTGACCCTTAACGCCTGATTACCATTTTAACGCCTGCTTTTAGCAGGCGTTAAAATGCAAGGCGCTAACCCGCCTTGGTGCTAATTACGGCACCGTAATTTACGGTGCCGTAATTAGCTCCTTCCCCACTCCCATTATGCCCTATGGGGCAAAAATGGGAATGGGGAAGGGTAAATGGGGAATGGGGATTTACCTCCCCACTCACCTTGGAATGGGGCGGTAAATCCGCCATCCACCATGGTGTAAACAGAGTTTACACCATGGTGGTAAAGTAGGGAACTTACCGCCTGGGTTGTAATGAGGCCCATTGTGGGACTTGTAGTCTGAGTTTCATAATAGGAAAAATCCCATTATGCTAAGACAGAAACAGGACTGGGTAAGAACCTACACATTGGAAAAGGATCAGGTTTGCAAGTATTGGGTCTCTGATGCATATCAAAAATTAAACTAGAGATGGGTCTGCCCAAGGCCTCTTATTGTTTTCCATGCTCTTAAAGCAAAACTCACCTTGGTGTGGCCTGAACTAGCTTCAAGAGTATTTGATAACACATGCTTTCATGTTCTCTTGTTAATAAGCGCCAACATCATTATCCTCATCCGCATGCCCAGGTCATTAAATATTGTCAACTACAATTTTAAAGTATGGGTCAGGAAAAGATGCCAAGATGCACTCCATATTCCCCTTCATACCAGTCATTCTTGGATTCTATTGGAAGGTTGAGGGCATATTAATTTCTAGTTGTTCTTCTAGCTCTTCATCAGAGAGTTCATGTTTATGTGCCGAACCTCATGAGTGATAGAGTGTACAGGCTAACCCAGGGGCGTCCTTTCACCAAAATGCCAGGGGTAGCAGAAGTGAAATCACCTGACCCTTGGCCTCTGATGACAGTACAGGACGTGATGTTATTTGACCCCACTCTGAAGTGATATTGTGGGAAGCGATGGAACACGACCTTTCACCTCTTGACAAAGCAGGAATTGGCATCACATAGCATTGTTCTTAAGTACACTACGAAAAATATGATTACGATATCACTGTAATGTGATGTACATTTCATACAAGAATGGATCGCCATATGTATCATTAAGATCAGTGTGTATAGGCCCATATGACCAAATTACTGTGAATGCAAGCAGACGTCCATGGCCAAATGATAATGTAGTATTATTATATCACACTTACGCTTAAGCGCTTTATATAGAAAAAAATATACATGCAATATCACCCAACCAGTGTTGGTACTCATTTATTGACCTCAGAAGGATGAAAGACTGAGTTGAGGTGTTTAAGAACAGACTACACCCCCAGAACTGTGCCTGAAATAAACCTTTAAAGAGTCTAGTAATTATTGTATAGAATTCCAGAAAGACACATTATTTGGTATTCCTATACTTTCTTATTTAGGGTCAGTGCTGAAAGTGTTAGACTTGTGGACCCCTGTAATTATTTTTGTTTTTTTAAGAGGCCTGAACAAGAAAGCCAGTCACTCTAAAAGCAAAAAGCCACATGGTGCTGGCCACAGACCAGGAGCTTGCAATAAACAAAACGTTTTTTTTCTTCTTTTTCTTTATGGGTAGCAAGGGAGAACACAGGGGTAGCAAGGGAGACCTCAGCTGCAAATGTTGTGGTATGTTTCAAGCACTGCAGAAGTGTCAAAAGTGAGCCCAGATATTATGGGCCCCAGTTACCATCTCATCTATTAGCTGGCGATGGCTTATGAAGTGGTGCCACAAGAGGGAGAAGGTGAGCAAATCTGGGCATGTGCATGATTTTACCTGCCCTCAGGGCAGTTACAACTTTAGATCCATTGCCAGCGGCCATACAGCCAACTTGTAAACTACAAGAGGTGAGCTAAAGTTGAACAACCTCCTTTATTTTTCCACCAGAGATCAACTCCCATGTGGAACCTGCTCTCAAACCCTTCCATATAAAAGGTGGCCTGCTGGTGAGTGGTATTAGGAGCATGCTGCCCTGGGCTTTGCTTAGGATCGATATATGGGAATGTGACCCACTGCCGAATAATGGCCATTAAATCTGTTCCTTGAGCACTTGTCTAGGCATCCCTTGTAAGGTGGACTTTCTTATGTCACGGTTGTCCAGTGTCATTCCCACTGCTGTGACATGACATGCTGTGACAAAGTACTGAAGTTTGATTGACTAAGTGCCAACTCAGAATTACCAAGCAGGGTTTATCAAAGTCATGGTTTTCTATAAACGTATCGGGAAGTAATTCTATTGCTTGCACTACAGTAAAGATGCATATTTACATTTCTTTCGCAAAGGTGAGCTGGCACATTCAGGGTGAAAAATGTTGTCTGAGTGCAATGGGATATGCAGGCAAAGATGGTGTTCCGACAGGGATTTCAATAATCTATAGATCAGAATCTCTGATGTAGTGATGTGGGATGGCGGTTTAAATGTGCACACCATCTACAGTCGAGGATAGACTGTCCAGTCCTACTTTCTTTTTGCCAAGCATGGCAGTGATCCGATCTCATGTTAACCCACAGGGAGGTAGGGCACAAATTGGTAGATGGCAAGAGGATCTTGTTGCTTTTCTGATGTAAAATACTACAGTTTTTTTTCAGAGGGAAAAGATTGCCCCTTAATGTTCCTCCTTTTAGGGGTCTGTTTGGTTTAATTCGCAGTGGATCCTATTTGGGTGCAGCTGACTGAGGGGGCCACGCTGTTAATGTGAATGAAGGAAAAGTGAACCCACTACTAGCATGTCTCTTTCTGGACCATGTTTGGGAAAAGAATGTACATTAGCCTATAGCCAGTAGACTATACAAGCTAATTGTGTCACATTATCGGAGTAATGATAATTTGCGGAGAGTTTGGAGTGAGAGAATTGGCTCTGAGATTGATATTGAGGCCTGGCAAAATATGTGTAGTAATGTCTCCTTGTGTTCGCTAAATCTGGGTGAAAGGTTTCGACAAATTAAGATTTTAAATCGACTGTATTGGTGTCCTGAAACACTTCATAAGAGAGGTATGATTGACAATGATGATTGTTGGGGTTGCATCCAGGAAGTTGGTTCGCTGGAACACATGCTATGGAGCTGTGTGCGAGTCAGAGATTTTTGGAATGAAGTTTGTGGTGTGTGTGACAGGGTTTTGGGAGGAGGATCTGTCCTGGATTTTAGGACGGTTATTCTTGGTGATGATTCAGGGTTGGCTGATGTCAACTCCGCCCTTAAAAAATGTTTTTTTAGGGCGTTCATTGTGGCCAAGAGGTTGATTCTCAGAGGGTGGAAAGGTCGGGTCCCTCCTTCCTTTGTGGAATGGATCCAGGAAATGCATTGCCTGTCAAGAACAGAAAAAATTATTTACAAATTGAAATGTAAGCTGTCTTTGTATGAGAAGATCTGAAATGTGTTCAATGATTTCTTTTAGTTCTTGTTTCTTTTACTTATCCTCCTGTAAATTTTCTGATTGTTGTTGTGATTCGTTTCTGTACAAACATAAATAAATAAATAAATAAATAAATAAATAAATAAATAAATAAACATTAGCTTATGAGAAGTATCTGAGGCTTGCTCTCGGTGTACAGTGCTTGATATTAACAAGTGCACATGTTGGTCAATGCCTGCACTTTCTTCTTCTCTCTGGTCTTCCTAGCTATCAGTGGTGTCATTGTCAATCTTAAACAGGGGGATGGAGCATAATTATTGTCATGTTCTTCATTGCCATTTTTCCAAGGAAATCAGAGGTTTGGAATGATCAGGAAATACCAATGTTTACAAATCTATGGATTTCCCTTCTTGTTACTGAGGTGATGTCATAACCTATTCCTCTTGTGCTTCAGTTGGCAATGGACTAACTGCCTGCTCCACCTGTAATCCACAATATGCCACCTGATGCCTCTGCAAAGGCACTGCCGGCACAAATATATTTCTTCCCAGCACACCAGATTCAATTGAGACAGATGCTCCTGTTTTGAAGAGGAAGAGATCTGCAGCTACTGATTGCCTAGCATGGCTGGTGCAGAGTTTCAAATACTTTCTGGGCTTCACCAACGCAAACATTGCTGCGATCGTTGGTAAACAAATAACTCCTTGCCTGACCCTTACCCATAACATACCATACTTGTGTACTACAGTTGATTCTGACATGTTACATTCATTTATCACTTACCTTCCAAATATGTGTGCAGGGTCCTAAGTGCTTTAGCTTTCTCCAACATGATACCGCCTCATATAAATATCCCTCCACAAATGCACACTTTTAAGACTCAGAGAAGAGCTTACAGGAGGTGAGGGATATTTCTCCAGTCTTTAACATATGTAGGAGACGATTGACAAAAGAGGAACAAGATGTATTTTAACTAGGTCTATCTTTTGTTCCTATGAATAAGGCACCTAAAATTAAGTTACAAATTGAGATCAGCCAGTTCCTGGGAAAAGTAAGGGTGCAATATGATTTTGAGGGAGGAGAGACCGAAGTCACTCACTGGATAAATCCCTTTTCAGTTTACCATCCTCTTTTATTCCAAACAACAACATGGTTTACAAATAGGTCCTCACCATTCACAAAAATATTTAAAAGGTTTGGATTCCATATACTACACGTCTCTACCAAGCCAAATGTCAATATTGGTACGGAGAATAAAATTATTTTGTAGTCCTTTCAGCAAGATCCAATCATAGTCCTCAAAAGTGCAGACAAGGGAGGTGGAATCGCTGTTGTGGATGCTTCCAAATATGACAAGGAGGTTTCAAAAACTTGATTTAGAGTGTTATCATCATCTTCATGTAAAATTAGTAGGTTGAAATTTGATTGTGATGTTTTCATTTTATCTTGACTTCATATGAATTGTGAATGTGATATAGGGATTATTTTTTACTTTGATTTTATTTTATTGTCTTGGTTTATTTAAACCTTTACAAAGCCATTTCATCAAACGAGAAGAGATTTTTCTTTTTTTATACAAACATTAAAATATTTGATCTAAACAAATCATAATCCTTATAGCACATTCACAATTCATATGAAGTTAAGATAAAATTAAAACATCACAATCAAATTTCAACCTCCTAATTTTACAAAATATATGTCACTTGCAGCACCCTTTTGGAACCAGTGTGAAAATATATTGATGTCTTTTTATTAATCGTTATTTTATTTTATTGTCTTGGTTTATTTAAACCTTTACAAAAACATTTCATCAAAAGAGAAGAGATTTTTCTTTTTTTATACAAACATTAAAATATTTGATCTAAACAAATCATAATTCTAATATCACATTCACAATTCATATGAAGTCAAGATAAAATTAAAACATCACAATCAAATTTCAACCTTCTAATTTTACAAAATATATGTCACTTGCAGTACCCTTTTGGAACCAGTCTGAAAATATATTGATGTCTTTTTATTATTTTTTATTTTATTTTATTGTCTTGGTTTATTTAAACCTTTACAAAAATATTTCATCAAAAGAGAAGAGATTTTTGTTTCATAAAAACATTAAAAAATTTGATCTAAACAAATCATAATCCTTATATCACATTCACAATTCATATTAAGTCAAGATAAGATTAAAACATCACAATCACATTTCAACCTACTAAGTTGACAAAATTCTGATCCCATGATCCCAAAACAGAAGGAAACATACAAAAAAGTCCTATGAATAAAAAACTGTATTCATAAAGTGGGGCAAAGTCCATGAACGCCAAAAAAAAAAGATAAAACAAAGGAAACCTAACCCTAAAGAACTATGTAAAAAGGCGGCGGGCAAGTCCGACGGCTCATTATTTGATGTTCCGGGCCAGGGCATCATCGAACTCCACGTCGATGTTCCAGAGGCGGGCCTCTTCCCTGGCCTCAAGGTCTCGCAGGGATGCAGCCATGGCCTCCTCCAACTCCCTGCAAGTTGCGTCGAGGCACTCAGCCCACCTCAACGCCCTGCGCATGGAGTTCGCCACCTTGACCATCGTGAGCCGTGCTTCCTCCGCCCGCTGCTGCTCCGTATCTATCTGCTGGCCCAACCGCTGCCACACGGAAGACACTCCCAATCCAGGGTCCTCCTGCCCTCCGCCGATGCCTGCCCCTGTGATGTTGATGGCCCGAGCCATCATCGCTCCCACCCTGAGCCTGCTGCTGCCGTGCATGTCCCCTCCCTGTCGATGCCTGCACATCCTGCTCTTGCTGGGGTCCACTTGGTGGGGTGGCCACCCCTGCTGGACCTCTGACTCCCGACTGTGGCAGGGATGTGTCCTACACCAGCCTGGCCGCTGGCTCAGGGGCAGCTCCACAGGGTGCCCAGGTGATACTTGGGTGGGAAGATGGCATGGAGGATGACTGGCGCATAGGAGGTTCAGTTGAGGAGGGGGTCGGTAGAAGATCCAGCACACGGAGGAACCCAGCGACGGTGACCTGTCCTAGTAGGCTGACGCGGTCAATGAGGTATTCAAAAACACGTGCATTGTCCTCACGGGAACTCTGCATGTCATTCCGAATACCACGTTGGCGCAATGACACCCCAGCTAGGACAGGCTCAATCCGGTCACAGATTGCCACGTCCGCAGGTAGAGGAAGGCCAGTTGTTGTTCAGGCATCCCCTCCATGAAAATAAATCTGGACGAAGGCATCCCTGCTGGTGCAGGATGATGCAGTCACAGGATTGGGGACAGGATTACACACAGGCAACTCTGTGGTGCCCTGTGCTGCCTCTTGTCCCTGCCCCTGGACTGCACCACTAGCACCAGTGGAATCCCCCCTCCAGGCCCCATCCGTGGGCCTTCCACGGCCTCCTCCTCTACCAAACACCCCACCAACCTGGATGACTCCGTGCCATCTTCCTGCATAGGCCCCTGTGGGGGCTCAGCTGCCCCTACTTCTGCCGAGGAGTCCACCTCCAACCTCTGCCTCTTGGACCTTCCCTCGGCAGCTGCGGCCATGGACGCGGCACCAGACTCCTTACTCCCGGAAGAGATGACTACGTGGGAGGATAGCTGGGCCTTGCGTCTCCGGCTGGCGGTGGGATCCCTGCCTCTGTGTTCCACAGCACCATCTCCGCCCTCTTCATCAGTCGATGCTGCAGACAGGGAGAGAGAGAACACAGGCATCAGGGCACTGTACAATGGTCGGATACACACATGACGGTTACACATGAGTGGCAGTGTCAAACTTCACAGATGGCATCCCACTCCCCAACACTCATATCATTTGAACCCACACACATGCACAAATTGACAGGAATCGTGCAGCAGGCAGCAGCATCCATACACACACACCAACATGAACATCCAATGGTTGGCATGACATCACAAGCAACATGGGGAGTGCAGAACACATGCACACACGCCAACAGACAGACATGCATCTGTACATCTCCACCACCTGTCACAGTGCAATCATCGGCAACTATGTCACATCTGCCAATCGGGTTCCTACATGTCTGTGTCACATGCATCTATGGTGTATCACTGTTGCACACATGACAACACACGCACATGTATGCCATGCATGCACATGAAGGTGGAACCAGCATCTATGTGTCACACCCCAACCATGCCATAGTACATACACAGAAATACTAACATGTGCGCATCTCCACATGCAGTTGTGAATCATGCTTTGGAACACATACACCATTGTTGTGCATCACACATGACAGGACTCACAGGCAGCACGGTCATGTCCCTGCACATACACATCCATACATGGCCCTTTTCAGGCATATGTCCAAGCTGCACACACCTGGCACACCTCAACAGGCACTGCATCCAATAAGTACGCATGGACACTTACCGCTCGACTCCGGACCGGTCTCCCTCTCGAGGACCTGGCAGTGAAGCGCTGGGTTAATGTGTTCCAGGACCCTCATGTTGTCGGTGGTAAGGTGGACCTGGAACCTCACTGCATCTGCTGCTTCCAAGAGGTGCCGGGCCTTCCTGAGGGTCCTGGACCTGAAGTCCTCCCAGCACTTACCTACTTGTTGTAGGTCGTGGGTTGCCACCCCCTCTGCGTTGATGGCAACCACAATGTCCAGCCAGATCCTCTCCCATCCATCCTTGTCGGCACGTCTTCTTCCGTAGAGGGCATCATAATGCACCAGGACTTGCTCCACCAATATGCCAACTTCTCCTGCTGTGAAGCTGGCAGCCCTCTGCCTCTCTGGTTGGGGGTTGCCAGTGGTGTCTAATGGTGTTTCCCCCGACATGGCAACCCCCGAGGCAGGTGTGGGTGGGCAACTGGGTCCTGGTGCTTGGCTGTGGAGCGATGGTACATCAGTCGGGAGTCTTTTGTTCCAGCAGGGGTGGCCACAGCAACTGGACCCCTGCAGATGGCTGACGTGCAGGCACCAATTAGCAGGGCACGTGGCCAGCAGGCAGGCAGCAGCAGATGGCTGGTGGGAGTTGGCTCGGGGCTCTGGGGGGTAGGAAATGGCCTTCTGGGCAGGAGCATGGTCTTCCGTGTGTTGTCGCATGGCCAGCTTGATACAGAGTGATTAGGCACGTGAAAAAAAAGCACGTCAGCGTGTAATTTGAGGAAAGGCCCTTAGTGTGTAAGCACGTATGTGACGTAATGCGTGCAGGTGTTTCCTTCTGCACTTGTAAATGGTCCGTGCGGTTCTTCAGTGCGCTGAACATGCTTTCAGTGGAGACTGACGGGTGTGTTTTTCCTACTTTGGGGTTCACACACGCGCGATTACTTCACAGCGGTTACAGTGCCTATGCATATTTATTTTCCACGCAGACGGTGAGTCACGCACGCTATTGCACGCTATTTTTCCCACTATGGGTGCCCCTGTTTATTCGCGTACCCCATTAATTAACTTCATAGTAGCCCGCGTGTTAATCGCATATGTTTTTTTGTGTTCCTGGGTGCCACAGTGTACTGTGTGAGTTTTCTTTTTACACAAACTTGGGCTACAGGGGTTGCGTATGCGTTTTTCTTGTATTTTTGGGGTGCCTGAGCGTTTTGTGAGGGTCATTTATCCCCAGGGTCCACAAGCAGCCTTGCAGGAGCACAGGGGTGCATCTACCATCATGTACTCAGCCCCTTTTACCCCAATTGACCCAGACAATTGTTCAGGACACCTCTCATTGGCAGTTGTACATCCGTGCCATGGTTGGGAGGCCACCAAAGGTTATGGGGGGCTCAGCTGGGTGTCCTGCCAATGTTGGTAGTGGTCGGGCACGTGGCCAGGGTGACCAGGGAGTACATGGAGTCCAGGGTGGCCATGGCGGCCGTAGAGCACGAAGAGACAGGGGTGCACCACAGGGGAAGGATGTCCAGCCACATGCTGGTGCAGCCATGCCACCACCCCCTGCGGCTCCAGGTGATGCTGCTGTTGCATCCGACCCTTGCAACCCGACAGTAAATAACATGTGCTGTCACGGGCCCACCGGTAGTGGTAGCTGCAGCTCTGGTGACCACCACACAGCCCGCCACCCGCCAGGGTTACTCATAATATGGTGGTACGGTATGGACCCTGCCAGTGACATACTGGCACTGTCCATGGCATACCGCCATACTCATAATGACCCCCTTTGCATGTGTGGGAGATTTTTGCCAAGTGAGTTTATCAGGTTTCATGTCAGGTGTGAATGTCTCATGCCTGTTTACATTTCTCAGGTTGAACTTAATGACAATAGTGTCATGTGTTGGCTGTTGAGCTGTTGCATGCCATGGCATGGCATGTAGGACAGGGATCATGGGTTTTGGAGGGTTTGCGTCACATACCAGTGATTTACATGGCCTGTTTTTAAGGGGGGTGGTGGGATATGCACCTTGCATGTGTTCCTTTTGGTCACACAAGATTGGTTATGTTTAAGTAGATAGGGATGCACACAATGTAGCACTTCCGTGAATAAATTCTCAGGGTGGTAAAGTTGTGACAGTTGGGGTTGGAATTTAGGTGACAAATGTGGCAACAAGCTGGGTCTGGGCTGCCTCGCCACATACCCTTTACCCTCCCATGAGCAGTGCATGTGGATGTGGTTGGGGATGTGGGGCACCACCATGGCCACCGGTATACCCCGCTGTGTTGCATCATTGTGCAGGGCACATGCTGCCACAATGATCTCTCACACTACTGGGGGTGCATATAGTAGCTGGCCGCCAGAGTGGTCAAGGGAGCGTAAGCGTGACCCGGGCACTCCGAATGTGCGCTCCACTATGCCCCTGGTTGCAATCTGGGCTGCGTTGTATCTTACCTGGGGTGGTGTGGTGGGGTTCCGTATTGGCGTCATCATGTGGGTGCTCAGGGGATAGGCACTGTCCCCTGGGGAGGTGATAATGGTTGTCATTAGTTTGGTTTGTGTATTTGTCTGTGTGTGACATGCATGCATGTGCACAGGCATTTGTTCTCACCAATGAGCCATGTGTCGCCATGCTTCACAGCTTCCAGGTCCCAGCTCAGGCCAGACATTCTGTATATGAAACTGTCATGGGTGGACTGAGGATAGTTAGCATTGACAGAGGTGATGATCCCCTGTGCATCGCATACTACCTGCACGTTGATGGTATGCCAGTGCTTGCGGTTGCGGTGGATGTTCTCTGTGGCCCTAGGTGGACATAGGGCCACATGGGTGCAATCTAGGGCACCAGACACTTTGGGGAAGTGTGCCACCCTGTAAAAGTCCTGGACCATGGCCTGCCTTTCTGAGGGTGTTCTGGGCATGTATATGTGCCTGCGGACTGAGGGTCGCACATTAATGATTGCCAACACCTGGTGTAGGCAGCCTGACTGCGTGGGCTGTGAGACCCCCCCACTAGGCAGTGGTCCACTGAAATGACCCGGTGGCCAAGAAATGCAGTACATTGAGCACCCTTTCTAATGGGCTCAGTGCTTGGGAGCACAAGGTGGGTGATGTGAGGTCATCCTCCCACTCGGTGACCAGGTCTAGGATGATACGAGGTGAAAAATAAATAAAAATAAAATAATAATTAAATAAATATAATAAGAAAAATCTGCTCATCAGGCATCTCGTAAAGGCTGGTCCTGGACAAATAAATGTGGGCCTGGCTATTCTCCTCCTCCTGCGGTGTCCCATTATCTGTGCTTGTTGTTTGCACGCATTGTTATACTGTGCGCTGACGCTTCCGCCTGCCTTCGTGTGGCGGACGTGTTTAGGCCTGTGAGGGTCTTCTGGTGTGCGTGGGTTTCCCCTAATCAATTCCATGATTACATGAATACGTGTAGTTTGCGTGCGTGTGGGCGTTCCGTGTACTTCCCAGCAGTACTTCACCAGTTACGCCCTTATTTTCATGTGTTGTTCCCCATTCCGTGTGTTCCACCCCGTGTTCCGCCTCCTTTTTGCTGTGAGCGCTAATGTTGTTCGCTTTCGCTGTGTGTGTCGCGCATGGCGTTCGGGATGTTGCAGTGACGTGTGTGCTTGTGTGCGCCACCCGCGGATTTGGCGCGCATCCTGGGGAAAGCACACGCAGGGCCTACCATGAATCACATGCGTTGGCATGCGCTTGCTTTTTCACATTTGCACCAGCTTGCACCAGCTTGCGCCACAAATTTCGGTGCACATTTATTCCATGAATCGGCCCCTGCATCTGATGGTAAGTTTAAGACTGCATTACTGTTCTTATATTTTGTTGCCAGTCCTCACTTCTCAAGATTCTTTTAACTTTCATGGGATTAGTCATTAACACATCCAAAGAAACACCCAAGTTAGTGAGAATGTCTTCAATATTAACTTTCAGCTGATTACGAAAAACATTAGTGTGATCCCTTCCCGCTATAACATATAAATAATCTGCCGGATTTATCAGGCATTTTCTCCCTAGCGATATTTGTTTCCACATGACAATAGAATTCAAAGATTGGATGCCTAACGCATATCTAATGACCTCTATTGGTACACATTTTGGTACCAAATATAGAAGTCCTTTCCATATCACGCTGTCCAAGGATTTTAAATAAGTTGTAGATTCCAGCCCATTAAAATCCATACCATGCAATAGCCTTGGGATTCCTTTCATGACATGACATAGAAAGTTCTCAGGGGTACCAATGTGAATTTACAATATTTGGTCTCCAATTTGCGCATTTGTCGTGGGGCCATTTCTGCCTTTGTTCGCAAAACATTTTTAATTGTGGTCAGTGAGCCAGATCCTATAATGTAGAACCCCAAATATTTGAATGCATTCTGACATTTGATGCGTTTCCCTTGGCAAAACCATGTGTAACCAAGACGATTTATTTTATATTTACCCAAGCATACAATTGTAGTTTTTGGATGCATTGAGTCCATTCGGAATATCAAATTCGGATGTTAATAATCCTTCCGAATTTAATCTGACTCTTATATTAGTCTCAGAGTAAAGTTCAATAATTCTTTCCAATAGATATTTTGGCATGTTTAAATCTCTCAATAATGACCACAGATTTGGACAATCAACCAGATCAAATGCTTTACTTAGATCCATCGATGCAACAAAAATTGGAGTCCCGTTTGTCAGCAAAGCTTTTAATTGGAGACTTCTCAATATAAACCCCCCACAGTTGGTTCCAATATTTGTTTTAACGGCAATTTACTTAGAATCAAGTATGTTGTTAGAAATGATCCATTCTTGCATCTCTTCTAACACAATGGATGCAAAGATCATTTATTCAGGATCTTAAATAGCTATTGGTCTATAGCTTTGAGGAGAAGAGCTAGACCCCTTTTTGAAGACTGGAAGTACAAGGGCCATTCTACATGACTTAGGTATAGTTTTGGAGACTAGTATATTATGATATAATATATGCAGAATATCAGCCCAGAGCTCAAATTAGTTGTCAAGATCTTATTAGAAAGGTTGTTTGGCCCAGGAGGAGCAGAATTCTTAGATTTCCCAATAATATGTGATATGTTGGAGGTAGAGAGGTTCAAATACCATTCACGGGCCTTACTGCTATCACTCATAAAGTTCACATGATTACAACTATAAATCTCAGTGAAGTGATTATGCCACCTTCTTTCACTGATTTGTGTAAAGAGCAAATCTTTTTGTGGAAGTTCAATATTATTAATGATTTGCAAGACGTTGGAAATATTATTACCTTTTAAGTCATTCAACATTTTCTCTCCATCCAATTGTGCCAAAATTCCCTTGTGGCTTTTACGCCAATTTTTATACTGTTGTTTGATTTTTTTAATCTGAATGAATGCATATGCATAAGGGAACCCCTTTTTCCATATTGTTCGAATATCCCTCCTCATTAACAACTTCTTATTTTGAACCTCTATATCAAAACAGTGTTTATGCCTGTTCCTTCTTTTCCCAGTAAACATATGACAAGCTCCAGATTTAAGCATAATATTATTGACATTTATGTTAAAAGTATTCGTAGAAAAATTAAGCATGCGTTGTTCAGTGTTCAGGGGTCATTTCAACAAAATCCTGTACCAAGAGTGATGTAAATCTCTTTGTTTTGTTAAAGGTCCATCTCACTCATTACCTCTTACATTCACCAGCAATCCCTCAGAGTAGCTGGAGGTTTCTCCTGTTACAAATGTATTAAATAAATCAACATATATCAAACTATGATCACTGGTAGACATCTTAATCACATCAAGATTTGAGGTATATTTATCTAGGCCTGCTGACACAAAAAATATGCTCTAAGATAGAGCTGCTACCTCTTGCATTCCACGTATGGCAGTTATTTGGAATCTTTACCAGACCCATAATTTCTATAAAATGTAACCAAATCGCCCCTCGAAGTTTGAAATTACCTGCACCTGATACCAACTTAGTATTCATTACAAAAACATCAGCCATTAAGGCATCACTCTCAATTTGGTCAATATTGCAGTCCGCATTCAGATCACCTGCAATAACTATTAACCCATTCACATTCACTATCCACCAGGCATTGATATTCTTTGTCAGGTTGGTAATTTTTTAACTAATTGAAGATCTGAGTATTTCAGTGGGTTCCAATACACATTTATAATACAAAGGTGCATGCATTTATCACCCATTTTAAGATCATATGTCACAGATAAAAACAAATTTAAACTTGACCATTTACTGGTTTTTGATGCCTGGAGGGTCTGTTTACATGCTATTAGCAGACCCCCCATAGGTCGGCCTTTAGCACCTTTTGTAGCAGAACATTGTGTTATTTCAAAGCCTTCCCATAATAGACCATGAGTGGACAAGTTTCTTGCAATAATAGCAAGTCAAAATGTTGTAAAACGTCTGTCACTTCAACATTTTGAGTCAGATGCAAGTAATGTCTCGAGTTCCAACATGCCAGTGAAATTATACCCACTCTGCTAGAGAGGCTTCCCCATATCCCTCAGGGAGTTAATAGACTCCCTAAGGGAAAGTGCAAGCCATCTCCATTCTTGTTTCTCAATAATATCACTAGTTGTGTTATTTGACTCAATATTAACTCCCGCCGAGCCATTGCCTTCCCAGACATTTCTAGGCAATGCACTCACATGGATCACTTGAGTTGGTGGATTAAATTGAAAGAGATCAAAGCCTCTACAATGTAGTGATTCAGCCTCCTTTAACAATAGACTTCTTACCAATGGAGACGGAATCACCAGATGCACATAGTCAAGCCTCTGCTTGTGGATGAAATCCACCAAGGTAATATCGGCAGATGAGATCAGGGATAGTTCAGGGATACTAGAGAAGAGTGAA
The DNA here is from genome assembly GCF_040938575.1 of Ambystoma mexicanum. Classification (NCBI taxonomy): domain Eukaryota; kingdom Metazoa; phylum Chordata; class Amphibia; order Caudata; family Ambystomatidae; genus Ambystoma; species Ambystoma mexicanum. The sequence continues at coordinate 1,291,969,843 of NC_090937.1, forward strand.
AGAATAAAAGGTCTATTCAAAGATATTTGATTACCATCCTCAAATAATGTTGTCAATATTAAGCTTGGTTGATTGATCTGTGCTGGTTTTCTCAAATCACAGTCCCTATTATCCTCTCCAGAAGGTTCCTGTATTTTTTTGTTCAATCATAACAGTGTTTATCTCACGTTGCCTACTCTTTTGAGGAGTTTTCCAACTTTTATCCTTAAGGGATATTTTATCCTCCAAAATTTTCCTAACAATGGTAGCTATTTCCTCTTCTTTACTAGTAATGTTTGGAATTGGCTTAACTACCCAATCTTCAGGATTAGACAGCTCCGTGTTTATTGAGAGTAAAGATTCAGATGAGTCACCAGTCGTTGAAAAACATCCGGCATAGGGCAGGACAGTATCAGCCACAACATCTTTGTTATTGTCATGATCTCTGCTTCCAAAAGGTCAGGGTTTTCCCAACTCCCTTGGAAGCAGATCCATAACCCAGGTTCCGAGTGCCAACCAGTCCCAATTGGGACCTTTTGGACCCAGTCCTGGCGCCAGTGGCACCAGGCTCATAAATATGCCCAGTCCCAGCGCTGGAAGCGCCGGGCTCATAATGCTTGGGTGGACTTACCTTCAGCAGACCATGCTGCTTACTTGCCTGCCAGTTGAGCCTCTGATCCTCTTCTGTTTGGAACTACTTTTCCTGTTGGGTGGGGCTGGAGCCACTCCCTAGATTCAGAACACTGGAACTCTTCTGGAAGGCAGGAACTCTTTTCTTACCAGGAACTCTTTTCTTATTTAGGCGTGGCTGTGGAAGGAGACACCTAAGCACTACAGGAGGCTATTTAAACCACACCCGGTGGATGAATCTTGCTTTGCGTTATTCTGCAACCTCTGCAGCAGAACGCTCATCGTGTCTTCTGCATCCGGTCCTGGGCCTAAGGAAAAAGGCTTACCATCCTGAATCCAGTCTTCAGCAACACCTATAAAGACAAGAAAGAACAGGTTAGCATTCCGGCATCTGAAAGGCAAAGGCTTACCATCCTGAATCCAGTCTTCAGCAACACCTATAAAGACAAGAAAGAACAGGTTAGCATTCCGGCATCTGAAAGACAAAAGTTTACCAACTCTTCGCACGCTCCGGAGGCCTTCGGCGCTGCATCCCGCATCTGAAAGACAAAACAAGGTGCGTTTAAAGACATTGGGGAACTTTAATACTCACGTGCCATTACTCCTTTCCACATCTAATCCAGTGGGTATTCCGGCACCCTGCAGCCGCTCCGAACTCGTACCTGCAAAATAAAAAGACAGTTAGAGCGCATAGTGAAGCAGGCAACAAGCGCTTACTTACGTGCTTCCAGGCGCTTCTATTCATCACACGGGCTCCATCTTCAACTCACTTCAGCCCGTCATCCGCCATCGCCGGAACCCTGCAAAACAAGAGACATCATTACTAAAGACTTTAAAGACATTTGAATGACTCGAAACTTACCGTTCGTGCAGTAAACGACGGACAGCAGTCCTCTGAAGTCAAGAGGCCTGCGCTACCTATCCAGTGAAGGAACTGGTTACAGCACCCTGCCCCGAGGCAGATGGAGAGCTCGGCATTCACTTACCTAAGGTGAGAGCGTTAACCTTTGGGGGTCTACAGGAGAGGAGAAGAGGAAAGAGATAGGGACACCCCAATAACCCCAGTTCATTAACCCCATATTTTCTATCTGCAGACATCTTACTCTACATGTCAGGCATACAGTGCACAGAGGTCCAGACCAAAGAGCCAACCGGGTGCTACACATCACCTTTGAAGATACGGTAGTCGCCCAGTCAAGACCGGCGCCTCTGCGAGAATCAGGTGAGCGTTACAGAACGCAAAGCCTACCGCAAAACTCTCGCCCAGGCGCTATGGAAACCTCGGATACTGACCCCCTAGCCTGGTTTCTTGGGGAACTAAGGGCAGAAGTGCATGCAGCTCGTCAGGAAACGAATGCTCTAAGAAGGGAACTAATTATTTCCAAGGAGAGAACAGACAATCTTGCTAGACAAGTGCTACAGTCACAAGCCGGACAGACCCCGTTACCCGCATCAGGGGAAATGCTTCCTTCAACATCCTCTATGAATCCAGTGCAGATCAACCTACCTGGGAATGTACCTCTGGCTCCGCCCGAACGATTTTCTGGTGACCCAAAGAGGTTTGCAGTATTTATCAATCAGTGCCGGTTGCACTTCTTATGCCGGCCAGCAGCCTTTCCAACTGATCAAGCAAAAGTAGCTTTTGTACTTTCGTACCTTAGTGGCAATGCGGCAGACTGGTCGATCCCTCTAGTTAATCAAGATGATCCGGTTCTCCATGATTTTCAAGCCTTTCAGCTTAGTATGGAAAAACTGTTCGCAAGACATTCACAGGGGCAGGCCTTGGACAATGAGCTTCTTTCGTTGCGACAGGGTAATCAAGACCTTTTGGCTTATATTGCATCTTTCAATAGACTAATAGTGGAAACTCAATGGCCTGAGGACAAAAGGATTACGCTGTTTTATAGAGGTCTACGTGGAGAGCTCAAAGACGTTTTAGCCCAAGTAGTGAATCCCCCACAAGACTGTTCAGATTATATAGACTTGGTCGTTCAAATAGATCACAGGCTGCAGAACAGGAAGGCCGATCGTTCCAAGTTTGATGCTCGAGTATTTTCCAAACCGCCAACTCCTTCCAAAGGAGTAGACTCCGGGGAACCCATGCAAATAGGGGGTCTGAAAGGTCCTCTAACACAAAGGGAGCGGGAAAGGAGGAAACAGTTGCAATTATGCCTATATTGCGGAAACTCAGGGCACTTTCTTCGAGACTGTCCGGTGAAACCTGCCAAGAAGGCAGTAGGAGCTGCAGTTACCAAAGTTACAAACTCTGAGCAGGGAAACGACCTCGCCCGACAAGAATAGAGGTCCTCTTGCCGAGCGTGAAAACCAGTTCCGTGACCTGGCATTTCGTGATACCTATGGTCCTCATTAGCCCTGATAATCCGGATCGATTACATGCAATTGAAGCTTACGTCGACAGCGGTGCCATCGGCAATTATGTGGATCATGAAATGGTTTTGAGGATGAATCTAACTCTTTGTCCCAAGGCTGTAAAGGACGTCATTACTACGGTGGATGGTACGGAGATAGCCTCCGGGCCAGTAACGCATACCACTCAAGAGGTGACGCTAGTAAGTCAAGATGGACACCATGAGAAGATCGTGTTCGATGTGATCAAGTCCCCTCAGTTTCAGATTATTCTAGGAATACCTTGGTTAGAGAAACACAATCCTCTGATCGATTGGCGAGCAAGAACGGTCCAGTTTCCAGAATGTGTCTCTACTTGTCACCCTCCACCTGGTGTTGCACTGGCCGCAATTTCTTCAGAGACTCCCCAGTTACCTCCTGAATACCTAGAATACCAAGATGTTTTCCGGAAGGATCAGGCTAACTCTCTACCTCCTCATAGGTCTTATGACTGCCAGATAGACCTGATACCTGGATCTACTCCTCCTTGTAGTAGAATTTATGCCCTCACCGAGCCTGAGAACCTTCACCTTCGACAATACCTGGATCAATACCTGGCAAATGGGTTTATTCGTCCTTCCAAGTCCCCTGCTTCTTCAGCTTTGTTCTTCGTTCCAAAAAAGGAAGGAGACCTTAGAACTTGTATCGATTATCGCTCCCTGAACCAGATCACCGTTAAGAATAGATATCCGTTACCTTTGATCCCTGAACTCCTGGACCAAGTCAGAAAAGCATGCATATATACAAAGCTGGATCTTAGAGGAGCTTACCACTTGGTACGAGTAAAAGAGGGCGATGAATGGAAGACGGCCTTCCGCACCAAGTATGGGCTATTTGAATATCAGGTCATGCCCTTCGGACTTTGCAATGCCCCGGCCGCCTTTCAATATTTTATGGACGATGTCCTCAGAGAGCTCATAGATGTATGTGTTGTTGTTTACATTGACGACATCCTCGTTTATTCTTCATCGGAATCTGAACATCGGAAACACGTGAAAATGGTCCTCGAAAGATTGCGTCAACACAAACTTTTCGCTAAGTTGGAAAAATGTGTTTTCAACGTGACTGAAGTTGAATTCTTGGGATTCATATTATCACCTGGCGGAGTGCGTATGGATTCAAAGAAGGTCGATGCAGTTCTCAAATGGCCATCACCATCCTCCGTAAAAGGTGTGCAAAGCATGTTAGGCTTCGCTAACTTTTACCGCAGGTTTATCCCCGAATTCTCTCGAATAGTCCAGCCCATCACTGCCTTGTTAAAGAAAAACAAACGTTTTGAATGGTCTACCGAGGCGGAACAAGCTTTCCAGGATTTGAAGACTAAATTTATCTCTGCACCAATCTTAAAACACCCTCGCCCCGAACTCCCCTACATCGTGGAAACTGATGCTTCAAGCCTTGCCATGGGGGCAGTTCTATCACAAAAGGACCCGGTAACCAATCAGTTGCATCCCGTGGCATTTTGGTCCCGCAAATTCTCGCCTCCTGAAATCAATTACACGATTACTGACAAGGAACTTCTGGCTATCAAGTCTGCCTTTAAGGCTTGGCAGCATTATCTGCTGGGGGCCCGACACACCGTTACTGTGATTACGGATCACCGAAACCTGCAATATTTGAAGACCGCAAAAGCCCAATCCTCTAGACAACTCCGTTGGGCATTATTCTTTGCCGAGTTTGACTTCATAATTACCTATCGACCTGGTACAAAGAACGGTAAAGCCGATGCCCTTTCTCGGATGGGAGTGGAAGAACACTTGGTCAACCCTAAACCTGTACCAATCATTCCCGAACAAAGAATTCTGGGTGTAATCGCCACAGAATCCATAGAGGAAGTTAAGGATAAAGCCAGGCAACTTGTAACTCCAGCAGACATACAGAATTGGCATCTGCAGGGAAAGGACTTTGCAGTAAAGGACAACTTATTGTATTTCTAAGAACGATTATACCTACCCAGCACAGATTTACAGAAAAAAGTAATCTCTTGTTATCACGACTCTTTAATGGAAGGTCATCCCGGTATAGCCAAGACCTCAGAAAAGATCAAGCGCTACTTCTGGTGGCCGTCTTGGAAAAAAGATATCAGAGACTTTATAATGTCCTGTGGAGTATGCGCCCAAAACAAGAGTCAAAAGGAAAGACCAGCAGGCCTCTTACGCCCTATTGACATCCCACCTCGCCCTTGGCATACGCTTTCTATGGACTTCATCACCGATCTACCTCCATGCTCCGGATACAATACGATTCTAGTAATCGTGGACTTATTCTCCAAGATGGCGCATTTCATTCCGCTCAAAGGCTTGCCAACAGCAGCAACTCTGGCCCGAGAATTTCTCGAAAACATCGTCCGACTGCACGGTTTTCCTTCGGTTCTAATTTCGGATCGAGGTAGTCAATTTATTTCTCATTTTTGGCGAAGTTGCTGTCGGTCGGCTCAAATTGATGTGAGACTATCGACCAGTCACCACCCTCAGACCGACGGACAAACCGAGAGGACCAATCAAACTCTGGAACAGTATTTACGCTGCATGCTGCAACAAACTGAAAAAACTTGGAAAGATATCCTTTGGATAGCCGAGTATGCCTACAATAACTCTGTCCATTCGGGAACTGGGAAAACCCCGTTTTTTCTTTTGTACGGCAGTCACCCTCGAACCTCGGAGTTGGATCCCCTCCAAGATCTTGAAACACCAGCAGTAGACTACCTGCATTCTACAATCACCCAAGCCTTTAAGGAAGCTGTTTCTCACCTTCAAAGGGCTAAAGAACAATACAAGAAAGGAGCAGATCAACATCGGAAGGAAGCCCCTCACTATCAAGTAGGGGATCAAGTCTGGTTATCCACCAAATATCTATCTCTAAAGGGGCCACGCACATTCAACCCAAGATACCTTGGTCCCTATTCCATCACTACCAGTTGAGAGGCGATATCGCAAGTTCCTCGTTTATTTTTCATTACATCTGAAATGAGATCTTCGGCCTCACAATATTCCTCAGCAGCCACCATAGCTGCCTGGGTCCCCATCAGGAATGCTTGGTAGCTTTCTGTTTAGTTTCTGCTTCTTTAATTCCAGGTTGCGAATCCAAGCATTCCATGTCATCTCTGTCCTCCGAAATAGCATTCTTGAATGTCGTATCTCTTAGAAATTTCCTAGAGGATTTGGCCAAGACATTTCCTCTATTTAATTTCAATTGTTGGACTCTTTTTTTATACTGTTTTTTACTTGGGAAATTTATCGTTTTAATTCCTGTTTCCAGCTCCCCTTCATTTGCTAGGGTCTTAGGGATTGAAGAATTGGTCTTAATTATGGCAATATTAATATCATTGCCCTTCTTGGTAATTTGTGAAACTGGTATTGTGATTATTTCCTCAGTAGAATGGGATTTGGAAGCAGGTTGTATTAATGTAGGCTCAAAATTAATTATACCCATTTTGGCATCCATGAGTGTTTTGAAAGTTGTGATCAAATTTTCCAATATCCATTAACTCTATGGGGAATCTGTTCAACAGAAGTGTTGAACTTAGCCAACACTTCCTTCTGTCGCCTTAATTCGTAAAGCATTAGTCAATTAAAGATCCCCATTATAGTACCAATATCAGTATTTTTCATAGCATCTCCATCCTTATTTGAAGGCAAATCAGGATTAATCGATAGGCCAAATCTGCAGTCCGAAAAACACTGGGACTATCACAAAATAAATCATTTACATTGGGAGCAGCATTTGAATTTAAAATTGCACCCCCCCACTGTTGTTTTAAAACATGTTTCTCTATATTAGTGGGTTGTTCATCCGCAAATAGTGATTGTGATACATCTATCAGCTCCAAAGGTTTTATAATAAGGTCATCCCCAGTTCTAAGAGCATTAGAGCAAGCCTGCGCACACTGCAGGAGTTCCTCCTCCTCCACACAAGGTGGTGGCAGAGGAAGAGGAACTGCACGAGCCAGACTCGCCCTACGCGTGGTGACCGCTGTAAAGAAATCGGCACCCAGATCCTTCCTCATAGCCGGAATTTGTATACCCTTGCCCATAATAAATGGTAAATGGTAAATATAAGAAAAAAACAATATAAATCACACTCAGTGAAGAAATTCACGTAGAACACAGTAGGTTTTTGCAAATTTGCCAGATACTTACAAAGAATATAAATTACAAATACCTTACTGTACAACACTGCAGATACTGAGAGAAATTTAAAGTAGTTGGAGTCTCCCCCTCGCACCCCACACCCGAACAGCCAAACAGCCAGCCACTTTGTCCACTTGGGTGCACGTGTGGGTGCGCGGGCACCGGACCTGTTGTAGGCTGCTGGGTAGTGGGGGCGGGGCTAGAGACACTCAGTTCACTGCAGGGAGAATGGAGAAAAAGCAGCAATAAGTACTGTGCTAGCGTGCTAGCAAGTAAGGTCCATAGACATCAGTTCAGCAACAGCAACAGTCCAACAAAGAGTAACAGAAATAAACGCACACAGTTAGAAAATGGCGTTTCCACTCGAAAATACCTGTGGCAACTTCCTCTTGCCAACGGCTTCTTTGGGCAGGTTAGCGGCTCCCAGCACTCCCAGCCAAACAGGCAGCCACTTGGTCCCCTTCGGTGCGCGCGCGGGTGTGCAGGTACAGGACCTGTTATATGCTGCTGGTCAGTGGGGGTGGGGCTAGAGACACTCAGTTCAACAGTTAGAAAACAGTGTTTCCACTCGAAAGTACCAGTGGCAACTTCCTCTTGCCGACAGCTTCTTTGGGCAGGTTAGCGGCTCCTTGCACTCCCAGCCAAACAGCCAGCCACTTGGTACACTTGGGTGCAATGTCTTTTTAAACCATTGGCCATTGATAGATACTCCTACATTTTTGACAGACTCAAGAGATGTTATCAGTTAATTTGAAACCCTTGATTGCTTTATTCTAATATACCCCAAGATGAAGCAGTACGTGTATGTCGGGATTGCCTGGATTCTAGACTAACCTCCCACTATGTACCTACTTCCTTTATTCTGTAATTACTGAAGATCACACTCAGCAAAATATTTTGTTGCTTAAAAAATAGGTTTTTCTTGCAAATAAAAGGGACCACAATGGGGCATCTTTTGCCCCCAATTTGGTGATGCTTTACATGGTGAAATTTGAAGAGCTGCACATTCTTTCAGGTACTAATTTGTTTGCTACAGCCATTATTTGGTTTAAGAGATACATGGACAATATTATTGTCATTTGGGACACTAGAGAGGGCAACATAGATGAGTTATTTAAATGGATTAACCAACATAATCCTAATATGAATTTCACTATCATTTAGGAAAATTCATCATTTTTTTTTCGTTTTAATAATAAATAAAAAAAAGATGACAAATTATCATTGAGCCTATAGAAAAAGCCCACAGATAGAAACAGCATTTTACTTTAAAAAAACGTTTTATCCTAAACCTCTATGCAATAATGTACCTTATGGCCATTTTTTTAAGAATTAGGTGCAACTGCAGTGCCTTAAAACATTTTCAAACTGAAGCTCAGAAGGCTTTGGAAAGGTTTACTGAGAGGGGATGCCCAAAATATGCGCTCAGGCAAGCCAAAAAGAGAGCAAGTCAAAACAGATCTATTTTATTAGATAAATCGATTGTCAGCCCTTCCAATTCCTAAATTGTGTGTGTTGCCACCTTTTGCCAGCTCAGTAATGCTGTTCAAAAACGTATTAGATAAAACTGGCACTTATTACAATTTAACCATCCTGAACTAGAGCCCCCATATTCGTCTTTAAAAAAGGAGAAAATATTAAACAACACCTTGTCAAAGCTGATAGATTATTTTACACACAACCTGCCAATTTGAGAACTTATTTTGGGCTTCTGCAAGTAATGTGGCATTAGCCATGCAGGAGCTGCTCCATTTTTTAATTCAGAGAGAGAAAACTCAGCTTTCCTTTCAAAGGAAAGGACTCTAACTGCAAAAGGACCTTTGTTACATATGTTATACTGTGCCCATGCAGGAAGATATATGTTGGAAAAACTACCAGACTGGCTAGAACTTGCATAGTAGAGCACAGATCAAAGATTAGAACAAAAAGTTTATTGGCCCCTTTAGTTGAACACTTTTTGACATTGGGACACAGCTACGATGACATCATATTGTGGGTCATTTATAAGAATCAGGGAAACTATATGAGGGTGAAAGAAGAAGTACTCTCATACAAGGAACAACAGTGGATGTACAATTTAGAGAGTTTCATACACAGTCTGAATGAAAAGAATGAATGGCATCCTTTAGGTTGTTTATAGAATTCTATTGGGTTATTCATCATCGCTTTCTCACAGACTTTCCAATATGATTGTCATACTCTGACCTGACAGTACTTTCAGCCATATGAGAATCATAATAACTCATAGACTTGGGGCCTCAATAAGAGGTTGGTGATAACCCGCCGACCTCATAACACTGGTTCCGCCGCCTGATATTCCGGTGCCACTGGGATATTACATGTCCCGGTGGCCTGGGATGTCAGGAGCAGGAACTGTAAATTCCCATTTCAGTGGAGATCCATAGGGCTCCACGGGAATGGTGACACACAAGCACCAGCACTGTTGCTAATGTTGCTGGTGTATCCATGAAAACCTTGCCTTCATGGGCCGGTGCTCCCGGCAGGTGAGACATTCCAGGAGCTCCAGCCCTGCAGGCATTCTCGTAGTCTGGTGGTCCAGAAATGGTGCTGGTACATTGCTACCGGCACCCTTATTTCCAGCCCCCCAGAGTTGTAATGAGGCCCTTAGTCTCTTCTGAATTTTAGGGTCGTCCCACATGAGAAATCTGAATCTCAGATGTATTCTTCCTGCATATTTCTTCATGCCTATTTTCATTTTTATTGCATCTATACTACTTCATGATTTAATTCCTTTTTCATGTTGTTTAGCAATCTTCTTCTTTGGTTTTATTATTCATGTGGGGACGTATGCTGTAAAAGTTTGAAGCTGGCATGGGTTTGTCATCTATTGTCTATTCATTTTTCTAGAGGGATCATTCATTTTATGGTAAAGTGGTAAATTAATATCTTCACTTCACTTATGTAGGAACCATATTGAGCCTATCATGGCCATATCAAGCTAATATACATCCAGTATATGCAATACACAGCATTACTTGAATTTTGGGAATGTTCCATTGTTTCTTTTGTTGTGCTCGTGTTGGGATGAACACTCCTCAGCGTTAAGCTGGTGGGCTGAACTTATCATTGATACATAATCATGACAGTAAACAGCTGCAAATTATAATGCCACCTTTAATTTTATGGGTAATAAATGGCACATATTAAGGTTTTCTATGTAAGATCCCCCTGTGTAAGTAAAATATGGCCTCACTTGATTTTATTTTAGCTGTTTAGTCTTGTTCTTTTGGCCTTACTTTGGTAGTGAAGTTCACGTGAGCTGATCGGCTTTTGACTTTATATATATATATATTTATATTCAGTGAAAATAAACGTTGTTAAAGGGACGTTATGGTTCCAAGTAAAATGGACATTTGTGATGTCATCTTGGATGTCCTGGGTGTTAGTCTTAGCAGTGCACTTGTGGTGGCAGGAGTTATGGTTGCTTCGATTACAATAACTGGTGAATTTCAGGGGGTTTTTGGTTTTACTTGGAACCATAACGTCCCTTTAACAAAGTTTTTTCACTGAATTTCATAGGTTTTTAGTAGCGCAACTTAACCATAACGTCCTTTTAACAAAGTATTTTTCACTGAAATTCATAGATTTTTAGTAGCGCAAATTAACCATAACGTCCCTTTAACAAAGGTTTTTTCACTGAATTTCATAGGTTTTTAGTAGCACAACTTAACCATAATGTTACTGTAACAACGTTTTTTCACTGAATATAGATATAGAGATAATGCAAATTTGATAAATGTTTACAAGGATGCCCTTACTTTATACACATATAACATATAACATACTGAACCGTCTACCTGCGCTACTGGGTCTGATGTCGGGGGCCATGCGACTGTTCGCAGACGCACTCGGACAACATCAACATTATCCAAAAACTCAGGGGGTATCTTACATTGTTATATCATCCATAAAAAACACTAAACGTGTTCAAAAAGCAGCACATAAATAAATTACATTCAGTAATAAATAAGAAGTGAAACGGTGTATATAACACAGTAACAGTCCAATTACATAGCATATGCAACAAAGTGGAATATCCCAATAAATATGCCTCCAACAGAATTATCTCACAGAAATTCCACAGCACAAATCAACAGGAAACCTACGCAGCAGTAACAGCAAAATTTAGCAAGAAACTAGTGAGTACACGACATTTATTGTATATATTTATGAATGTTCTGTATTAGGTACACTAAAACTAATATTTCTTTTTTACACAGAAATGTCTAATTCTTTGGAATGGCTGGAAGAACATTTTCCTCAGGATGAAAAGACAGTTATACTAATGGTACACACAACACTTCTCTATATAAGACAATTAATAACCATTATTTTATGTGTACTTAACAATTTTATTTAAAACAGACCATACAGACATTCAAAATAATATAACAACAGAGATGTTAGAAAATCCTCTGCAGCGAATCAAGCTAAAAATTGACCTGTTAATGAAAAATATGATTGTTTTAAAAAAACTTTGTGGAGGACCATAAACCCCCTACCATCCATCATGTGCAAACCCCTAATTCCCCTATATTTGTATCCGTTTCTGCTTACCTCTCTCTTTCTTAATTTCTATATTTTATACAATAATAAAATATTAAGTGTGTTGTTAGTATATTCCTCTATGTCTTGTTTGTTTTAAAAAGGCAGTTAGGGTGTCCGCGGACAGCGCAGCGGTCCGGGATGTCCTCAATTAACCAAAATGGTGGGTGTCTTAAGGACACTAACAGGGTAATTCATAGAATTTCGCAGAAAAGTGTCGCAAGCGGCTGGCGCAGAGTGTCCGCGTGCGATTGACTGCGCCAGGCACGTGCGCTAAAACCGATTTCCGCGCACAGCGTATTCATGGATTTTAGGCTCCCAAACCAGCCGTGGCGCAGAGTATCACAGCGACCCTGCAGCAGCGCCAGTAACGCCCCCAAGAACGCCCTCGCGCAAGGAAAAGCCATCAAAATCGCAAAATCATCGCAAAGGGCTGCGCTAACCCTGGACCAGTTTACAGGGCTGCCAAACAAGGAACGCAAAGCGGGTAACGTGCATATCAGGGGTACGCATGAAGTTATACACGCGATTAGCCAGGGTACGTGTATTACAGGGGTACGCGGGAAGTGTAACACGCGATTGGCCAGGGTACGTGTATTACAGGGGTAGGCGGGAAGTTATACACGCGATTAGCCAGGGTACGTGTATTACAGGGGTACGCGGGAAGTTTAACACGCGATTGCCCAGGGTACGTGTATTACAGGGGTATGCGGGAAGTTTTACATGCGATTAGCCAGGGTACGTGTATTACAGGGGTACGCGGGAAGTTTAACACGCGATTGGCCAGGGTACGTGTATTACAGGGGTAGGCGGGAAGTTTTACACGCGATTAGCCAGGGCACGTGTATCACAGGGGTACGCGGGAATTATCACATGCGATTTGGCTGTGTACGTGTATTACAGGGGTACACGGGAAGTTTTACACGCGATTCGGCTGGGTACGTGTATTACAGGGATGCGATTTGGCCAGGTACGTGTATTACAGGGGTGCGCAGGAATTATCACACGCGATTTGGCTGGGTACGTGTATTACAGGGGTGCATGGGAATCATCACACGCGAATTGGCTGGGTACGTGTATTACAGGGGTGCGTGGGAAGTCACACGCGATTAGGCTGGGTGGGTCCTCACAGGTGTTCCCTGTACACCCTCCACGGCCCCTGCAGGCAGCCTACAAAACAGGGGACTACCCTGCACACCTGCTCATGTCCCCCTGCACCCCCACCCCCCAGCAGTGCAGGGGCAGCCTCCACCAGGCCCCCACCCATGTCTCCCACCACCCCCACCCCCCCGCCACCAGGGGCAGCCTCCACCAGGCCCCCACCCATGCCTCCCACCACCCCCAACCCCCAGCAGTGCAGGGGCAGCCTCCACCAGGCCCCCACCCATGCCTCCCACCACCCCCAACCCCCAGCAGTGCAGGGGCAGCCTCCACCAGGCCCCCACCCATGCCTCCCACCACCCCCAACCCCCAGCAGTGCAGGGGCAGCCTCCACCAGGCCCCCACCCATGTCTCCCACCACCCCCACCCCCCCCGCCACCAGGGGCAGCCTCCACCAGGCCCCCACCCATGCCTCCCACCACCCCCAACCCCCAGCAGTGCAGGGGCAGCATCCACCAGGCCCCCACCCATGTCTCCCACCACCCCCACCCTCCCGCCACCAGGGGCAGCCTCCACCAGGCCCCCACCCATGTCTCCCACCTCCCCCACCCCCCGCCACCAGGGGCAGCCTCCACCAGGCCCCCACCCATGCCTCCCACCACCCCCAACCCCCAGCAGTGCAGGGGCAGCCTCCACCAGGCCCCCACCCATGCCTCCCACCACCCCCAACCCCCAGCAGTGCAGGGGCAGCCTCCACCAGGCCCCCACCCATGCCTCCCACCACCCCCAACCCCCAGCAGTGCAGGGGCAGCCTCCACCAGGCCCCCACCCATGTCTCGCACCACCCCCACCCCCCCGCCACCAGGGGCAGCCTCCACCAGGCCCCCACCCATGCCTCCCACCACCCCCAACCCCCAGCAGTGCAGGGGCAGCCTCCACCAGGCCCCCACCCATGTCTCCCACCACCCCCACCCCCCGCCACCAGGGGCACCCTCCACCAGGCCCCCACCCATGTCTCCCACCACCCCCACCCCCCCCCCGCCACCAGGGGCAGCCTCCACCAGGCCCCCACCCATGCCCCCCACCACCCCCAGCCCCCCGCCACCAGGGGCAGCCTCCACCAGGCCCCCACTCATGTCTCCCACCACCCCCACCCTCCCGCCACCAGGGGCAGCCTCCACCAGGCCCCCACCCATGCCTCCCACCACCCCCAACCCCCAGCAGTGCAGGGGCAGCCTCCACCAGGCCCCCACCCATGCCCCCCACTACCCCCACCCCCCCGCCACCAGGGGCAGCCTCCACCAGGCCCCCACTCATGTCTCCCACCACCCCCACCCTCCCGCCACCAGGGGCAGCCTCCACCAGGCCCCCTCCCATGCCTCCCACCACCCCCAACCCCCAGCAGTGCAGGGGCAGCCTCCACCAGGCCCCCACCCATGCCTCCCACCACCCCCAACCCCCAGCAGTGCAGGGGCAGCCTCCACCAGGCCCCCACCCATGCCTCCCACCACCCCCAACCCCCAGCAGTGCAGGGGCAGCCTCCACCAGGCCCCCACCCATGCCCCCCACCACCCCCACCCCCCGCCACCAGGGGCAGCCTCCACCAGGCCCCCACTCATGTCTCCCACCACCCCCACCCTCCCGCCACCAGGGGCAGCCTCCACCAGGCCCCCACCCATGCCTCCCACCACCCCCAACCCCCAGCAGTGCAGGGGCAGCCTCCACCAGGCCCCCACCCATGTCTCCCACCACCCCCACCCCCCCGCCACCAGGGGCACCCTCCACCAGGCCCCCACCCATGTCTCCCACCACCCCCACCCCCCCGCCACCAGGGGCAGCCTCCACCAGGCCCCCACCCATGCCTCCCACCACCCCCAACCCCCAGCAGTGCAGGGGCAGCCTCCACCAGGCCCCCACCCATGCCTCCCACCACCCCCAACCCCCAGCAGTGCAGGGGCAGCCTCCACCAGGCCCCCACCCATGCCTCCCACCACCCCCAACCCCCAGCAGTGCAGGGGCAGCCTCCACCAGGCCCCCACCCATGTCTCCCACCACCCCCACCCCCCCGCCACCAGGGGCACCCTCCACCAGGCCCCCACCCATGTCTCCCACCACCCCCACCCCCCCCGCCACCAGGGGCAGCCTCCACCAGGCCCCCACCCATGCCCCCCACCACCCCCACCCCCCCGCCACCAGGGGCAGCCTCCACCAGGCCCCCACTCATGTCTCCCACCACCCCCACCCTCCTGCCACCATGGGCAGCCTCCACCAGGCCCCCACCCATGCCTCCCACCACCCCCAACCCCCAGCAGTGCAGGGGCAGCCTCCACCAGGCCCCCACCCATGCCTCCTACCACCCCCAACCCCCAGCAGTGCAGGGGCAGCCTCCACCAGGCCCCCACCCATGCCTCCCACCACCCCCAACCCCCAGCAGTGCAGGGGCAGCCTCCACCAGGCCCCCTCCCATGTCTCCCACCACCCCCACCCCCCCCGCCACCAGGGGCAGCCTCCACCAGGCCCCCACTCATGTCACCCACCACCCCCACCCCCCCAGTCACCAGGGGCACCCTTCACCAGGCCCCCACTCATGTCCCCTATCACCCCCACCCCCCAGCAGTGCAGGGGCAGCCCCCACCAGGCCCCCACCCATGTCTCCCACCACCCCCACCCTCCCGCCACCAGGGGCAGCCTCCACCAGGCCCCCACTCATGTCTCCCACCACCCCCACGCTCCCGCCACCAGGGGCAGCCTCCACCAGGCCCCCACCCATGCCTCCCACCACCCCCAACCCCCAGCAGTGCAGGGGCAGCCTCCACCAGGCCCCCACCCATGCCCCCACCACCCCCACCCCCCCGCCACCAGGGGCAGCCTCCACCAGGCCCCCACTCATGTCTCCCACCACCCCCACCCTCCCGCCACCAGGGGCAGCCTCCACCAGGCCCCCACCCATGCCTCCCACCACCCCCAACCCCCAGCAGTGCAGGGGCAGCCTCCACCAGGCCCCCACCCATGTCTCGCACCACCCCCACCCACCCGCCACCAGGGGCAGCCTCCACCAGGCCACCACCCATGCCTTCCACCACCCCCAACCCCCAGCAGTGCAGGGGCAGCCTCCACCAGGCCCCCACCCATGCCTCCCACCACCCCCACCCCCCCGCCACCAGGGGCAGCCTCCACCGGGCCCCCACCCATGCCCCCCACCACCCCCACCCCCCGCCACCAGGGGCAGCCTCCACCAGGCCCCCACTCATGTCTCCCACCACCCCCACCCTCCCGCCACCAGGGGCAGCCTCCACCAGGCCCCCACCCATGCCTCCCACCACCCCCAACCCCCAGCAGTGCAGGGGCAGCCTCCACCAGGCCCCCACCCATGTCTCCCACCACCCCCACCCCCCCGCCACCAGGGGCACCCTCCACCAGGCCCCCACCCATGTCTCCCACCACCCCCACCCCCCCCCGCCACCAGGGCCAGCCTCCACCAGGCCCCCACTCATGTCTCCCACCACCCCCACCCTCCCGCCACCAGGGGCAGCCTCCACCAGGCCCCCACCCATGCCTCCCACCACCCCCAACCCCCAGCAGTGCAGGGGCAGCCTCCACCAGGCCCCCACCCATGCCCCCCACCACCCCCACCCCCCCGCCACCAGGGGCAGCCTCCACCAGGCCCCCACTCATGTCTCCCACCACCCCCACCCTCCCGCCACCAGGGGCAGCCTCCACCAGGCCCCCACCCATGCCTCCCACCACCCCCAACCCCCAGCAGTGCAGGGGCAGCCTCCACCAGGCCCCCACCCATGCCTCCCACCACCCCCAACCCCTAGCAGTGCAGGGGCAGCCTCCACCAGGCCCCCACCCATGTCTCCCACCACCCCCACCCCCCCGCCACCAGGGGCAGCCTCCACCAGGCCCCCACCCATGTCTCCCACCACCCCCACCCCCCCGCCACCAGGGGCAGCCTCCACCAGGCCCCCACCCATGCCTCCCACCACCCCCAACCCCCAGCAGTGCAGGGGCAGCCTCCACCAGGCCCCCACCCATGTCTCCCACCACCCCCACCCCCCCGCCACCAGGGGCAGCCTCCACCAGGCCCCCACTCATGTCTCCCACCACCCCCACCCCCCCGCCACCAGGGGCAGCCTCCACCAGGCCCCCACCCATGTCTCCCAACACCCCCACCCACCAGCACTGTGGGGCACGTGGCCAGCAGGCAGTCAGGCAGCAGCAGATGGCAGGTGGGAGCGTGCTCAGGGCTCTGGGGGGCAGTAATTTGGCCTCCTGGCCAGGAGCGTGGTCTCTCGTGTGTGAACGCGTGGACAGCCTGATAGGGAGTGAAATCCCACACGTCAGCGTGTGAATCGAGGAAAGGCCCTTAGCGCGTAAACCCGTCAACAGCATATGCGCGCCTATAGTCACCTGCACGTGCAGGAAATTGTTGCGTGACACGTCCCAGTGTCAAAGCGTGTGATTGGTGAAAATGGATCTACACGCAGAAGTGACAAAGCGTGTGATTGGTGAAAATGGATCTACACGCAGAAGTGACAAAGCGTGTGATTGGTGAAAATGGATCTACACGCAGGAGTGACAAAGCGTGTGATTGGTGAACGTACACGCCGCGTAAGTGACGCTGTACGTGTGGGCCTGTATATAAGGTACATGTAGAACACCATTTCCTTGTACGTGCTTTTCGTGGAGAGCGAGTGGGTGAATTCTGTACTTCTTGTCGTTTCACACGCGATTTACTTCACGGCGTTTCCAGTTCGTACTCCCTGTTACCTCTGACAGCTTTTTCTCTATTTTTCCTCTTGTACTGGTTTACCTGGGCCTGTTCCCTCAAACAGTGTCCCCTTCTACTGTTGTCCTGTCTTCTCAGACAGCGTACACATCTTCTTTTGGCGGGGGTTTAGCCAGCCAAACGCGCTCATTTTTCACGCTCTTTTACCTGGCAGACGGTGAGTCACGCACGTATCCAACTTCTGTGCTTGCCCCGTGTGTAGCCTACCCCTTCAGAGGTCATTCTAGGCTGCGTGTGACACGCATACATTCATTCTTGTGTTACTGGGTGCCACAGCGTAGTGCAGGTTTTTCTTTCTGCACACGTGGTCTAGGAGGGGTTGCGTGCACGTCATCTCCCTTTTTTGGGCCTCCTGTGCGTTGCGTGACCCGTCATCTTTCCCCAGGGGTTACAATCAGCCGTGCTAGAGCACTAGGGTACAATTACCATCTGGTACCCAACCCCTTTGACCCCCGATTGCCCAGGACAATTGTCTACAGCCACTCCCATACGCACATTAATATCAGTGCCATGGCTGGGAGGCGAGGATTCCGTAAGGGTGGCAAAGGTGGAAGAGCCACAAGTGGTGGCCGTGGTGGATCCGGTAGGGGATGTGGTCGTAACTTGCAGGGTGAGCCTGTCCCCCCATGTGCGGAGGACCAGTCAAGGGCACCCATCATCCCCCCCCTCCCCCCCCTCCCGTTGAGGCTGAAGTGGCTGACACCATCCATGCTCAGCCCTTGTTGGACCAGCCCATTGTGGCACCAGACCTGGCTGACTCAATGGCTGACTTCCAGGTCAGCAGGGCTACGACACGTGCGCTGGTGCACGTTGATGCTATCATGCCACGTGGATCTGGGGCAGCAAGGTCATCTGCTGCCCCAAGTAGGCAGGGCGGAGAGGCTGCAGGGGCAGCTGCAGCTCCATCCACCCCAGCTCTCACACACCCAGCCAGGACAGTGTCCGTCCTAGTCCATTCTGCTGACATTCCCCATGACACCATTACACTTGAGCCAATGCCTGCACCAACTCCCATGCTGAGTGTGCAATCCCACACACCTGATACAGAGCCCACCAGGGCTCCTGCCCCTAGTGTCCAGAGCGGCGCAGGACACTCAGGATCACCACCACCTTCCAAGCGGAAGAGGAAGAGTGCTCGTCCGGCACAGGCTGATGCCCCCGACACGGCTACACAGTCCGGTCCGTCGAGGAAGCCCAGCTTCACGGATGTGGAACTGAATGCACTTGTCGAGTATGTGTCCGGACATGATAACGAGATGGTCATTGTTACAGGATCCAAGACCACACCTGCACAACGCCAGGCACACTGGCAGACCATTGCGGACATCGTAAGTGCCCTTGGAATCGTGAGGCGCACAGCCAATGATTGCTACAAGCGCTGGAATGACCTAAAGCGCAGGGCAAAGAAGAAGCTGGCCTCAAGTCATGCCGCAACTCTAGTGACTGGAGGTGGGTCTCCAGTAGAAGACATGGAACTCACTCCACATGAGTCAGTCGCTGGGACCTACGTCACGGAGGAACAGATCCAAGGCGTGGGAGATCTGCCTGATTACGAGGCATTGTCCGGTGAGTGCACATGCATGTGTGTGTCATCCATGTGCATGGTGTGTGTGTGAGGGCATCTGTTTGTGTGCCAGGTGAGAGTGTGTGCGCCTGAGTCGAATGGGTCAGCCATGTGCTTCATGCAAGACATCCTGGGCAGCTGCATTTCGCCATTGCAGTATCCCTTCTGCCAACAGTAGACATCTAGCCCAACAGCACCCAAGCTGGCCTTGAAGTGTCACCTTGCCACTACATTGTTGATTATTTTCCTATGTTCAATCAGACAGATTGTATGCATTCCACCACTTATACTAGGCATTCCTCAGTCCTCTAGTCACATGTATGGCATGGCCATGGTAAAGTGGAGTTACTTTGTTACCTGGATATCATATGTTCACACATGTCCCTGTGCAATTGGACCATATTGAAATGGCAGCTCCAGGTGATAAAGCAGACCTGTCAGAATTAGAAAAGCTATTGCATGTGGGAACTGGACAGAATGAATAAGTACTGCCCTCCTCTCCATCTACACTCAATAGCAATGGCACATGCCATCTGTGTGATGGCATGTGTGTGTCACCTGGCAATCACAGGGCAATGTGTGATGCCACTGCCAGGCAGCATGCATGAAATGTGTTCATCTTCCATCTTTGTGTAATGAGTGTGTGCCATTTGCCTGCCCTTCATACGCAGTGAGGGTGCATGCATGGGAGGGTCTTAGTCATGTGGGACATGTGTCAATCAAGTACTGGTTCTCTTGTTTCACAGCCCTCATTGTGTGCCATGGTGCTAATGCGGGTTTCCATTTCTTTGTCATTATGTCATTGCAGGGGAAGACGCACCTGATACTGCTGGGGTTGTGGAGATGGTGCAGAGCCAGGAGGGGTCCGAGGGCCGACCAACCACCAGTGAGGGGTGTGGTGTGCTGGTGGGTGAAAACCCACAAGTGCTGCAGGTCGTGCTCTCAAGGGGTGTCTCTGGCTGCACCTCCCCCGAGCTGTACTCAGCTGTTGACTCGGATGATGAGACCTACGTGCCGTCGCAGGTGAGTGTTCCAGGGAGGGAATCTGTTCTGTCCCACCCACCTGCACCAGGGTCAGAACCCTCAATGGGGATGTCAGTGTTGGCAGCTAGGCCTTTGGTGGTTACGGATGCAGGGTCACACTCCGCGACATCTGATCCTGTTCCTGGGCCAGCAGATCAGAGGGGAAATGCAGTCCTGCGGCCTCAGGCAGTGCCGGCACAGCAAGGCGCAGTCCGCCTTGCCCCAGACAGGTGTGGTGCCCGCCGACATGGTGGCCGTACGCCACCTGGCAATACCGTATGGGAGCAATCCATTTACGGTATGGCTACCCAACAGGCAGCATCATCCGAGATGATGGCTCAGGCCATGGATAGGGTGGTCACTTCCATTGTCCCCCCTGAAAGGCTGATGGAGCGACTAGAGCAGGCAACCGACTCCATCTGCCAGTCACACAGGGAGGACATGTTGGCGTCCAACAGGGACAGGCGGGCGGCACTGGCGACTCTGCAGGAGGCCATCTCCATAGAGTCCCAGGGCCACAGGGAAGCCCTGAGGCAGGAGCTACATCAACTCAGGACGACTCTTGTTGAGCTAGAGGCTTCAACACACCAAAGGACAGAACAGCAGCTGGAGCGTCTCACCCGTACGCTCTCAGCTGAGATGCAAGCAACGAGGGCGGAGGTCCGGGCATCCCGTGAGTTGTTGCATGGGGACCTCCGCACCCTCATCCTCCAGAACGAGACCTACCACACCCGCATGCTTGCAGTCATGGAGGAACAGAGTAGGGCCTTGCGTGGGCTGCCTCCCATAGTGCAACCACCTCTGGATGCAGCTGCAAAGGGTGATAATAGCGACAGCAGTGATACTCCCACAATAGGGTAGCCGTGTGGGCCATGAGCCCATGGAGGTGTTTTTTTTTCCCAGGATCCACACAGGTGGTTTCTGGTGTGCACCCTGACCTCGGACCTCCTGGGTGGCCTCCCCAACACCCCCCGGGCCCTTTAATGGCCATTTTTGATTTTCTTTTTATTTTTATATTTTTCAAATTTTTATTTTTATTTTTATATTTTTCCCAATTTTTTGGGGACACATTGTTGGCTTCCGTGGTTCCTGTGGGCATACGCTGCATTGTGGCTGGGCACATGCAGGCTTGTCATGTATTAGGTTCAGATGCCTGGGTTTGAGTCACACACACCCCTCCAGCTTCCCGTTTCCATGGGCTTGCAAAGGGTGTGCCCAAGTGACATTGAAGTACATGGTGACATTGGACTCCCACTACATGTGTGGGTAGTCTAGTCAATACTGTGTATACATTCCTAGTGCATATTGCTGTTGTGTTGTACACTGCATGTTGCATTGATGTGTAACTCATCATCTGTGTCTGCCTCCCAATTTGCAGGTCCCTTCCTCATGTCTACACAAGGCCCTCTAGTCTGGAGATGGGGTCCTTGTTGGCAGCAGTGCACCTACAACTCTACATGGCACCAACACTGTTCAGTTGGAAGTGGTGGGAGTGCAGGCATATCCAGGTGGTGAGACAACTGATTTATTACATTACTGAAGTCATGTTTATGGTAGTACGTGCTCAAGTATGTTGTTTGTCCTGCATTACAGTGAGCATTTCAGTTGTAGGAAGTTTCAATTGGGGACACTGTACATCGCAACACTTGTCACGTTGTGGGGATTACTTTGTTTACCTGCACATAGCATGACATGGCACGGTGTGTTGTGTGGCGGTGCTGGGGATGGGTTGGGTGACATGGCACTGTCCTCTTGTTGCATTTAGCAAGTGGGTATTAATTTTGGCTGCTTGAATGTGTTCCTTCACAAAACTGCATTGGTGTTGTGTGTGGGTAGGGATGCACACATTGTAACACTTCCAGGTGAACAATCTCAGGCTGATATGCTTTTCACGGTTGAATCTCCAGACATTCAGGATCAGTGTCAGGTTGAGTCATCATTGATTGTCAGATGGAATGTGCCAGGCCAGTGTGCACTCCACAGGGGAGTGAATACTATGTGAAGTAATTAGCCACTAGCTGTGTACGGGCTGCCTCCCCTCGTGCCCTTTCCCCTCCCATGCGCAGCGGCTGTGCATGTGGTTGGGGATGTGGGGCCACCACCATGTCCACGGGCAGGCCCCGGCGTGTTGCAACGTTGTGCAGGACACATGCTGCCACTATGATCCTGCACACTACTGGGGGAGCGTATAACAGCTGCCCGCCAGAACGGTCAAGGGAGCGAAAGCGTGACTTTAGCACTCCGAATGTGCGCTCCACTATGCCCCGGGTTGTAATGTGGGCTGTGTTATATCTTACCTCGGGTGGCGTGGTGGGGTTCCGAATTGGCGTCATCATGTGGGGGCTGAGAGGGTAGGCACTGTCCCCTGTGGAGGTGGTGATTGGTATCATTGGTGGGGTTGTGACCTTGCTCAGTATCCAACATGCATGCATGTGCAGTGGCATACATACTCACCGAGAAGCCATGTATCGCCATGCCGCCCAGCATCTATGTCCCGGCATAGGGTGGACATTCGGTAAATGAAGCTGTCGTGGGTGGACCCGGGATAGTTGGCATATACTGAGGTGAGGATTCCCTTGGCATTACATACTACCTGCACGTTGATGGAATGCCAGTGCTTGCGGTTCCTATAGATGTGCTCTGATGCCCTGGAGGGACGTAGAGCCACATGGGTGCAGTCGATGGCACCTAGCACTTTGGGGAATCGTGCCACTCCGTAAAAATCCAGGGCGGCAGCATGCCTTTCAGTAGGTGTTCTGGGCAGGTATATGTGCCTGCGGACTGATGGGCGTGCAGTGATGATGTCCAAGACCTGGTGTAGGCAGCGTGACTGGGTGGCCTGTGACACCCCACCCACTATGGCACTTGTCCGCTGAAATGATCCAGTGGCTAAGAAGTACAGTACATTGAGGACCTTCTCCAGGGGGATGAGTGCTTCAGAGCACAGGGTGGGTGATGTGAGGTCATCCTCCCACTCACTCACCAGGTCCAGTATTATGTGTGGTGGAAACCTGTACCTTCCATACACCTGGTCATCAGGCATCCCGAAAAGGCTGGTTCTGGGTGTGAATATTCTGGCCCTGACTCTCCTCCTCCTCCTCCTTTGGTAGCCCACTGCCACTGCTGCTAGGAACGGTATGTTCATCCTGGCATCTGGCTTGTTATTTGAAAAGTGCGCAAATTAATGCTTTGCGTGTGTTCTAGGCGAGCGTGTGACCCGCGCACCCCTGGAATCTAGTTCCCACTCCAATAGCATGTGGAAATTCCCACGCAGCAGCCATACAGGTGCGCTGACGTACTTGCGTGTGTAAGTGCCCGTGCACCCCTGAAATACACGTACATAGGCCAATCGCGTGTATGCGCACTTTTGTCCAATTACACGCAATGAAATACACGTACATAGGCCAATCACGCAATGACACTCTGACGTGCAGTATTTCCACGTGTGTTCCGTCATCACGTGCTGAGTGGGGAACGCCCGTGCGGGTCACGTCAGACGCGCTTACGCGCTGAGGGACTCTGGTCCAATAGAATCGCGTATGCGTGCTGACGCGCTTACGCGCTAAGGGCCTTTCCTCGGATTTCACGCTGACGTGCAGGATTTTCACGTGCCAAATCACTCCGTATCAAGCTGGCCACCCGAAAACACACGGAACACCATGCTCCTGCCCAGAAGGCCGAGTTACTGCCCCCCAGTGCCCCGAGCAGCCTCCCACGTGCTATCTGCTGCTGCCTGCCTGCCTGCCTGCCTGCTGCCACCGTGCCCTGCCATTTGGTGCCTGCACATCAGCCATCTGCAGGGGTCCAGTTGCTGTGTCCACCCCTGCTGGAACTGAAGACTCCCAACTGGGATTACATCGCTCCACAGCCCAGCCCCAGGACCCAGTTGCCCACCCACACCTGCCTCTGGGGTTGCCATGTCGGGCACTTCCACATCTGGCACCAGTGGCAACCCCAGGCCAGAGGGGCAGAGGGCACCAGCTTCACTGCCACCGAAGTTGGTGTCCTGGTGGAGCATGTCCTGGGGCAGTATGATGCCCTCTTTGGATCGTCCCGCGCCAGCAAGGAAAGACGGGAGAGGATCTGGGCCGACTGTGTGGTTGCCATCAACGCGGAGGGGGTGGCAACCCGCAACGTCCAGAAGATCAAGAAGCGCTGGGAGGACTTGAGGTCCAGGACCCTTGTGAAGGCCCGGCGCCTCGTGGAGGAGGGCCGGGGCCGCATGAGTTCCATCCAGAAGAGGGTCCTGGAACGCGTACGCCCAGCGCTCCACGCCCAGGTCCTTGAGAGGGAGGCCCGTCTGGAGTTGAGCGGTATGTGTCCAAGCATTACTGTGTGAGACAGGGCATGTTGCGGTGTGCTGGTTCTATGATACTTGCCTGTATGTGTGCCATGGGCCATGTATGCATGTATGTGTGCAGGGACATCATGGTAATGCATGTGCGACCAGTGATGTGTGACCCACATGGTTGTTGCATGTGTTGAAATGCGGCATGGGGAGCCCTATGCAGATTTTGGACATGAGAGCATGCCAGTCTCTGTACCTGGACATGGATGGGGGTGAAGGATGGGTGCTGATGCCAGGTACATATATGGTAGCCATGTCTGTGTGCCTGACCTGCGTGTCTGTGACTTGTGCATGCCATGGATGCATGACACATGTGTGTGACAATGCACAGATTCAGTGACGCACCCAACTTACCCTTGTTTCGCCTGTGTTCGGTGTGTTTGGGGCCAGATGGATGTGACTGAGGTGAAGTGTGTGCATGTGATATGCATGAGCCATGATGCATGTGAGTTACATATCATTGAATGTTTCTAGAGTCCATTGGACATGCATGGAAATGTCCATGGCATGCACCATGCCTGTTACTGTGTGTGTTTTGCCTGGACTGACCCATGTGTTGTGGAGGGACATGATGGAAGTGTACTTTGACAGTGGTGCTCATCTGCTATTGCTTCCTGTCTAGGGGACCATTGTACAGTAGCCTGATGCTTGTGTCCTTTGTCTCCCTCTACGCAGCGGCTAGTGAAGAAGAGGGCGGAGACGGCGCTGTGGAGCACCTGACTCCCCTCCACCTGCGGACGTGGTAACCCCTGGCCGCGTGGAGAAGGTCCTGATTGGGGTCGCGATGCGCACGGCTGTGATTCGTGATGACGTGCGTGCTTCCCGGGAGGAGCACGCACGTCATCACGAAGTGCACCGTGCCGACGTGGCCCAATTGGGATCGGCCATGTTCGGGGGTTTCCTGCATGTGTTGGCCAATCTGACGGCCCTCTCCTCCTCTGTGCAGGCTATCCACCGGTCGTTCTCCTTGCCGTCTTCCGGCCCAGATGCCACCAGGGCCCCCTGTAGACCTGCCCCGACCAATGCAGCCAGCTCGGTGGGGATCCCATCCCTGCCACAGTTGGGAGTCGGAGGTCCAGCAGGGGTGGACAACACAGCAAGTGGACCCCAGCAGATGGAAGATGTGACGGCATTATCGGGCAGGGCACGTGCACGACGGCGTCGGTGGTTTCCATCAGCCTGGATGCCGTCGTGCTGGCAGAGGCAGTGGCGTCGGAGGCAGCAGCGGGCTCGACGTGGGAGGCATCATGGCTCGGGGCCATCAAGATCAGAGGGGCAGGCATCGGCCGGAGGGCAGGGCAACCCTGGGATGGTGGTGTGTTCCGTGTGGGAGGAGTTTGGCCAGCGGATAGGTGCGGAGCGGCAGCGGGCGGAAGAGGAGCGGCTCGCCATGGTCAGGGCGGAGTTCTCCATGCGTCGGGCATTGAGGCGGGCTGAGTGCCTCGAGGAAGCTCGCAGGGAGTTTGAGGTGGACATGGGGTTGTCCCTGCGAGACCTCGGGGCCAGGACAGAGTCCCGCCTCCAGGACATCGACATGGAGTTCGATGATGCCCTGGCCAGCAACATCACCAAGTGAGCCGCAGGACTTGCCCGCTGCCTTTGTTTATAGTTATTTAGTTAGTTAGTGCTAGGTTTCCTTTATTTATTTTTATTATTTTGGACCGCTCAGACAATGGCCACTTTTTTGTACATATATTTTTCATTAGTTAGTGGTAGGTTTCATTTTTGGTGTTGGGCTCATGGACCCTGGAACATTCCTGTATATAGTTTGTTTTTTTGGGAGATACATTTTTTTAATTTCTTATTGTTTTCACCATGACGTAATGGTTTTTCATTAATTTCCTATGACATGATATTGCTTTGGACAAATTCATTTTAATTTTTTATTCCTTTGTTTTTTTGTTTATCACTTTTGTTCTCGGACATGGACCATTTATTTACTTAGCCACATCGTTGTATGTTTGAAAAGTTCACTTATTTTTGGTATTTAATACATTTTTTATATTTTCTTACACTTGTGTTATTTTCTCATTGGTTTGTTACATGTCATGATATGGGTTTTGACTTTCACTTGCACCCATTGTGTATGTGTGTGTGACGGACATGTGTTCTTTTGCATACTTGGCATTGGGGTTGTGTCATGTGATTGCATTCACTATGTGGGTGGATACAATCCTTGCCTGGGTGTTTGTGCTGGGTATGCTGGCCATTACTGGCATGATTGTGTATCGTCAGGACCTGGGGCCAGGGGGACATGTGTGGGGGCCTGCTGGCAGGTTCCCCACAGTGCTGGGGGGTGGGGGTGGTGGGAGACATGAGTGGGGGCCTGGTGGAGGGTGCCCCTGGTGGCGGGGGGGTGGGGGTGGTGGGAGACATGGGTGGGGGCCTGGTGGAGGCTGCCCCTGCACTGCTGGGGGGTGGGGGTGATAGGGGACATGAGTGGGGGCCTGGTGGAGGGTGCCCCTGGTGACTGGGGGGGTGGGGGTGGTGGGTGACATGAGTGGGGGCCTGGTGGAGGGTGCCCCTGGTGGCGGGGGGGTGGGGGTGGTGGGAGACATGAGTGGGGGCCTGGTGGAGGGTGCCCCTGGTGACTGGGGGGGTGGGGGTGGTGGGTGACATGAGTGGGGGCCTGGTGGAGGGTGCCCCTGGATGGTGGGGGGTGGGGGTGGTGGGAGACATGAGTGGGGGCCTGGTGGAGGCTGCCCCTGCACTGCTGGGGGGTGGGGGTGGTGGGAGACATGAGTGGGGGCCTGGTGGAGGGTGCCCCTGGTGACTGGGGGGGTGGGGGTGGTGGGTGACATGAGTGGGGGCCTGGTGGAGGGTGCCCCTGGATGGTGGGGGCTGGGGGTGGTGGGAGACATGAGTGGGGGCCTGGTGGAGGCTGCCCCTGCACTGCTGGGGGGTGGGGGTGGTGGGAGACATGGGTGGGGGCCTGGTGGAGGCTGCCCCTGCACTGCTGGGGGGTGGGGGTGGTGGGAGACATGAGTGGGGGCCTGGTGGAGGGTGCCCCTGGATGGTGGGGGCTGGGGGTGGTGGGAGACATGAGTGGGGGCCTGGTGGAGGCTGCCCCTGCACTGCTGGGGGGTGGGGGTGGTGGGAGACATGGGTGGGGGCCTGGTGGAGGGTGCCCCTGGTGGCGGGGGGTGGGGGTGGTGGGAGACATGGGTGGGGGCCTGGTGGAGGCTGCCCCTGCACTGCTGGGGGGTGGGGGTGATAGGGGACATGAGTGGGGGCCTGGTGGAGGGTGCCCCTGGTGACTGGGGGGGTGGGGGTGGTGGGTGACATGAGTGGGGGCCTGGTGGAGGGTGCCCCTGGTGGCGGGGGGGTGGGGGTGGTGGGAGACATGAGTGGGGGCCTGGTGGAGGGTGCCCCTGGTGACTGGGGGGGTGGGGGTGGTGGGTGACATGAGTGGGGGCCTGGTGGAGGGTGCCCCTGGTGGCGGGGGGGTGGGGGTGGTGGGAGGCATGGGTGGGGGCCTGGTGGAGGCTGCCCCTGGTGGCGGGAGGGTGGGGGTGGTGGGAGACATGGGTGGGGGCCTGGTGGAGGCTGCCCCTGCACTGCTGGGGGGTGGGGGTGATAGGGGACATGAGTGGGGGCCTGGTGGAGGGTGCCCCTGGTGACTGGGGGGGTGGGGGTGGTGGGTGACATGAGTGGGGGCCTGGTGGAGGGTGCCCCTGGTGGCGGGGGGGTGGGGGTGGTGGGAGACATGGGTGGGGGCCTGGTGGAGGCTGCCCCTGCACTGCTGGGGGGTGGGGGTGATAGGGGACATGAGTGGGGGCCTGGTGGAGGGTGCCCCTGGTGACTGGGGGGGTGGGGGTGGTGGGTGACATGAGTGGGGGACTGGTGGAGGGTGCCCCTGGATGGTGGGGGGTGGGGGTGGTGGGAGACATGAGTGGGGGCCTGGTGGAGGCTGCCCCTGCACTGCTGGGGGGTGGGGGTGGTGGGAGACATGGGTGGGGGCCTGGTGGAGGCTGCCCCTGCACTGCTGGGGGGTGGGGGTGGTGGGAGACATGAGTGGGGGCCTGGTGGAGGGTGCCCCTGGATGGTGGGGGGGTGGGGGTGGTGGGAGACATTGGTGGGGGCATGGTGGAGGCTGCCCCTGCACTGCTGGGGGGTGGGGGTGATAGGGGACATGAGTGGGGGCCTGGTGGAGGGTGCCCCTGGTGACTGGGGGGGTGGGGGTGGTGGGTGACATGAGTGGGGGCCTGGTGGAGGGTGCCCCTGGATGGTGGGGGGTGGGGGTGGTGGGAGACATGAGTGGGGGCCTGGTGGAGGCTGCCCCTGCACTGCTGGGGGGTGGGGGTGGTGGGAGACATGGGTGGGGGCCTGGTGGAGGCTGCCCCTGCACTGCTGGGGGGTGGGGGTGGTGGGAGACATGAGTGGGGGCCTGGTGGAGGGTGCCCCTGGATGGTGGGGGCTGGGGGTGGTGGGAGACATGAGTGGGGGCCTGGTGGAGGCTGCCCCTGCACTGCTGGGGGGTGGGGGTGGTGGGAGACATGAGTGGGGGCCTGGTGGAGGGTGCCCCTGCACTGCTGGGGGGTGGGGGGGGTGGGAGACATGGGTGGGGGCCTGGTGGAGGCTGCCCCTGGTGGCGGGAGGGTGGGGGTGGTGGGAGACATGAGTGGGGGCCTGGTGGAGGCTGCCCCTGCACTGCTGGGGGGTGGGGGTGATAGGGGACATGAGTGGGGGCCTGGTGGAGGGTGCCCCTGGATGGTGGGGGCTGGGGGTGGTGGGAGACATGAGTGGGGGCCTGGTGGAGGCTGCCCCTGCACTGCTGGGGGGTGGGGGTGGTGGGAGACATGAGTGGGGGCCTGGTGGAGGCTGCCCCTGGATGGTGGGGGGTGGGGGTGGTGGGAGACATGAGTGGGGGCCTGGTGGAGGGTGCCCCTGGATGGTGGGGGGTGGGGGTGGTGGGAGACATGGGTGGGGGCCTGGTGGAGGCTGCCCCTGCACTGCTGGGGGGTGGGGGTGGTGGGAGACATGAGTGGGGGCCTGGTGGAGGGTGCCCCTGGATGGTGGGGGCTGGGGGTGGTGGGAGACATGAGTGGGGGCCTGGTGGAGGCTGCCCCTGGATGGTGGGGGGTGGGGGTGGTGGGAGACATGAGTGGGGGCCTGGTGGAGGCTGCCCCTGGATGGTGGTGGGTGGGGGTGGTGGGAGACATGAGTGGGGGCCTGGTGGAGGGTGCCCCTGGTGACTGGGGGGGTG
Organism: Ambystoma mexicanum; assembly: GCF_040938575.1. NCBI lineage: Eukaryota > Metazoa > Chordata > Amphibia > Caudata > Ambystomatidae > Ambystoma > Ambystoma mexicanum. The sequence goes on from NC_090937.1 coordinate 1,291,999,588, forward strand.
GGGGTGGTGGGTGACATGAGTGGGGGCCTGGTGGAGGGTGCCCCTGGTGGCGGGGGGGTGGGGGTGATAGGGGACATGAGTGGGGGCCTGGTGGAGGCTGCCCCTGCACTGCTGGGGGGTGGGGGTGGTGGGAGACATGGGTGGGGGCCTGGTGGAGGCTGCCCCTGGATGGTGGGGGGTGGGGGTGGTGGGAGACATGAGTGGGGGCCTGGTGGAGGGTGCCCCTGGATGGTGGGGGGTGGGGGTGGTGGGAGACATGGTTGGGGGGCCTGGTGGAGGGTGCCCCTGGATGGTGGGGGGTGGGGGTGGTGGGTGACATGGTTGGGGGCCTGGTGGAGGGTGCCCCTGGTGACTGGGGGGGTGGGGGTGGTGGGAGACATGAGTGGGGGCCTGGTGGAGAGTACCCCTGGTGACTGGGGGGGTGGGGGTGGTGGGAGACATGAGCAGGTGTGCAGGGTAGTCCCCTGTTTTGTGGGCTGCCTGCAGGGGCCGTCGAGGGTGACAGGACCCACCCAGCCTAATCGCGTGTGTAACTTCGCACGCACCCCTGTAATACACGTACCAAGCCAAATCGCGTGTGATAATTCCCGCGCACCCCTGAAATACACGCGCCCAGGCTATTCGCGTGTGGAAATTCCCGCGCACCCCTGAAATACACGTACCCTGCTGTAATCGCGTGTGGGACTTCCCGCGCACCCCTGTAATACACGCGCCCAGCCTATTCGCGTGTGGAAATTCCCGCGCACCCCTGAAATACACGCGCCCAGGCTATTCGCGTGTGGAACTTCCCGCGCACCCCTGAAATACACGCGGCCAGGCTATTCGCGTGTGGAACTTCCCGCGCACCCCTGAAATACACGTACCCTGCTGTAATCGCGTGTGGGACTTCCCGCGCACCCCTGTAATACACGCGCCCAGCCTATTCACGTGTGGAAATTCCCGCGCACCCCTGAAATACACGCACCCAGGCTATTCGCGTGTGGAACTTCCCGCGCACCCCTGAAATACACGCGGCCAGGCTATTCGCGTGTGGAACTTCCCGCGCACCCCTGAAATACACGTACCCTGCTGTAATCGCGTGTGGGACTTCCCGCGCACCCCTGAAATACACGCGGCCAGGCTATTCGCGTGTGGAACTTCCCGCGCACCCCTGAAATACACGTACCCTGCTGTAATCGCGTGTGGGACTTCCCGCGCACCCCTGAAATACACGCGGCCAGGCTATTCGCGTGTGGAACTTCCCGCGCACCCCTGAAATACACGCGGCCAGGCTATTCGCGTGTGGAACTTCCCGCGCACCCCTGAAATACACGTACCCTGCTGTAATCGCGTGTGGGACTTCCCGCGCACCCCTGTAATACACGCGCCCAGCCTATTCGCGTGTGGAAATTCACGCGCACCCCTGAAATACATGCGCCCAGGCTATTTGCGTGTGGAACTTCCCGCGCACCCCTGAAATACACGCGGCCAGGCTATTCGCGTGTGGAACTTCCCGCGCACCCCTGAAATACACGTACCCTGCTGTAATCGCGTGTGGGACTTCCTGCGCACCCCTGAAATACACGCGGCCAGGCTATTCGCGTGTGGAACTTCCCGCGCACCCCTGAAATACACGTACCCTGCTGTAATCGCGTGTGGGACTTCCCGCGCACCCCTGAAATACACGCGGCCAGGCTATTCGCGTGTGGAAATTCCCGCGCACCCCTGAAATGCACGTACCCTGCTGTAATCGCGTGTGGACCTTCCCGCGCACCCCTGAAATCCACGTACCCGGCCAAATCGCGTGTGAGACTTCCCGCGCACACGTATTTTTTGTCAGCGTGTCCGTGTTTGTGGGTACCCCTTTGCACCTCATTTGTCCTGGAGGGCCACAGTATAGGACATTCATCATGGCAGTATATGGGTGCTATTTGTTGGCGCACCTTTTGGCGCACATTTCTTACAGCCGCTGAGACGCTACCGCCTGCTTTCTTGTGGCGGTCGTGTTTGTGCCTGTGCGCTGGTTTGAGCGTGCGCTTTTTTGACCTATTCTATTCCATGAATACGTGTTGTAGACGAGCGTGTGGGCGTTCTGCGCACTTTTACCCTGTGCTTCCCCCGTGACGCCCACATTTTGGCAAGTTGTTCCCCATTCCGAGTGTTACGCCCCGTGTTCCGCCTACTTTTGTTGCGTGCGCCGCGCTATGTGCGATTTTCGCTGTGGACTGTGCGATTTTCGCTGTGACCTGGCGCATGCCGTTAGATGGCCTGTGCGCCAACGTGCGCCGCGCACTTTCTTATCGCACGTCCGATGGTTTTCTCGCGCACGGCCTTCCATGAATCGATGTGCGCTGCTTTTCGTGCGATTTTCGCTATTCCACTGCGATTTTCGCTATTCCACTGCGAATCGCACGTTTTTGGCCACTTGCGCCGCGCTAATTATTCCATGAATCGGCCTGTATACCTGTTCATATTGTTGTCAATCAAAATGGAGGTGTCCTTAATTGTTGTCTTTATACTTAACAACAATATCACAGACATCAATGTATAACATGCTTATCCATTTTATTAGACGCCCCAGGCTCCAAATTCACAGGAACAGCCCCTAAATTCCCTTGACTACACGTTCCAACATTTACAGGACCATTACTGGATACTCCCAAGTCATCCTCATCCAATAAAATTAAGTCAGTGTCATTTTGATCTCCAGATGTGTCCATTTTATAATCCTCTTCATCAGAGTCATTATGAAACAATTTCTTGAAGAATGATGTATACCTTGTTATCTCACAATCACTTCCTTCAGCGGTGACCATGGATCCTTTGACTTCTTTAATCTTCAACGGTATTGGCCAATATTTAGAATCCTGTTTCTTACGCTGTCTCTGTTGAACTAACACAGAATCTCCCACCTGAAGATTACTCTCTCCAACTTTCCTCTTATGATCTGTCCACTTTAATCGTTATCCTCTTTATTTTATCTCTCTCTCTCTGATATCATTGTCCTCTGCAGCTGTATAGTCATCCAAACGTGGAAGCCTTGTACGAGGCTTATACTTTATCATCAACGCTGAAGGAGAGTGTCCGGTCATCTCATGAGGAGTGTTTTGTGATAACTTCGTAACATCTGAGAAACAGCCTGTGGCATTGACATATGATCCACAACTGTTTTTGACGAGTTCGCTTTAAAGTACTCATGAACTTCTCAACCATACCATTGGCTTGAGGCCACACAGGCATTATTTATTGATGCTCAAAAAACCCTTATGTGATGCAAATTTGCCAAATTCATGACCTTGAAACGGTGGCCCATTATCGTTTTCACCACGTTAGGGACTCCCCACTCACTCAATAACTCATCCAACAATACTGCTACAGGATGGAATGCAGTAGATGACACATGCTTCACTAATGGAAACCGCGAGTACTCATCTAGAACCACCAACAAGTATCCTCCTTCATCTAAAGGTACAAATAAATCAACAGCAACCAGATTCCATGGACCATCAGGAAGTGGCACTATCTGAAGGGGTGCTGCGTTGATATTTGGCGTGGTCACTTGACATGCGAAACAGTTTAGCAGTGTATCTTCAACAATTACATCCATACAGAGAAACCATACCTGATTCCTCAAAATCTTCTTGGTGTTGGTGTTCACCAGGACCTTTCTCAAACCTTTTGGAGCCACTAGTCGATTTCCTCTAAGAAGCACTCCTTCCTCCGTTGCCGACAGTTCCCTGCTCATTTTTGCCAATTTCCAAAGATCTTTCATGTCCCCTTCTTCCACTGCTTGTTCCATGTCAAGACACTTCCACTTCCCTGTTTGGGTGAGCCTAACTGCTACTTGAATCATTGGATAGCCTTGCTCCTCTCCATAAATATCTCCTTTGTGACTGCCTTTGGCAAAGCATTAAGAGATAAATATGATATATACTCATCCGCATTTCTTTGCATTTTAGTTTCTGCTAAGCCTGCTGGATGCCTTGACAAATAATCCGCAGGATTGACCTCTTTTCCAGGTTTATGAATAATCTTGTAGTCATACTCCTGCAAACGTATACCCCACCTTTCAATTCGGGGAGGCATCTTGATTCTGGGATAAGAGAGCTTGATGATCCGTAACACGAATGAATGGCTTCCCAATCAAAAAATGATTAAAAAAATGTTCACATGCCCACATAGCAGCCAAAATTTCTCTTTCAGCTTGTGAATATGCCTGTTTGATATCACTCAAAGCCATGCTAGCATATGCCACAATGTGTCTTTCAAATTCATGTCCCTCTCTCAGATCTATCTGTGCCAGCATGGCCCATAGACTCACCGGACTAGCATCCACTATGATTTAGGTCTCCAATTCCGGATTGAAATATGCCAATCGCCTATCACTGACCAGCTCCTCTTTAATGTTCTTAAAACTTTTCTCACAATCCTCATTCCACACAAATGCCACATCCTTTTTTAATAGTTTTCTCAGTGCCTCAGTGAGGGTTGCATAGTTCGGTAAATACTGTGCACAGTATCCAGCCATTCCCAAGAAGGATCTTAACTCCACCACATCTTTTGGAGCCTCAAGATCTAAAATACTTTTCACCTTTTCCAGATCAGCTCTAATTCCATTCTCTGAAAATATGTGTCAAAAGAACCTTAAAATTTGCTTGTTTACTTCACACTTCTGTCCATTCAAGGTCAATCCATTTTACTGTAAAATCCTACATACTTGTTCCAGAGCCTCATCATGCTGACATTGGTTAATGCCATATATCAAAATATCAGCGCTATAATTAAATATATTGTTTACTGGTAATATGATCTTTCTTATTGTTTCCTAAAATATCTCTGCATCATATGAGATACCAAAGCTGAGTCACGTATATCTGAACAATCCCTCATGTGTGCTGAAAGTAGTTATGGTTCGGGACTCTGGATCAATCACCAGTTGATGATATCCTTGATTCAGATCTAGTTTGGTGAATCTACTGGCTTGATACAGACGTATCATCATGTCCTCAATATTGGGTCCCGGGTGCCTTTCCCTCTGTATCGCTGTATTAAGAACTCTCATGTCCACACACAGACGGAGACGCCCATCTGCTTTCGATACTACTACCAATGGAGATACCCAAGGCGTCGGACCACTTTCAATTCTTTCAATGATGTCATTGTCACTTAGTTGCTTCAACTCTTGTGACACTTTCGCCTGAAAATGAAATCCTATGCGCCTCGGAAGTTGAGGAACAGGTTGAATCGATGTGTCAATACATAGATGTATTGTATGATTCTTCAATTTCCCAACTCCTTGAAATAAGTTTGGAAATCTTTCCTTCAACCTTTCCATATTCAGCACTTCTCCTGACAAGACTCTCAGATCATAACATTGTGACAGAACACCCAGTATTGTTTCTGACTACTTGTATCTCACATCAATGAGTCTCAATTCTGTGGCAGTCTTGCAGCTAATAAGGCACCTACCTACAACAGGACTTTTTATGACGTGTATATTAGTTGGTACAAATTGTCCTTCATGAATCAGGTCACAGTGAAATTGCCCTTTAGATGACAGTGGTTGTTTTGCTCTCCATTGAAAAATGTGGGCTATTGATGACTTAGGGGATATTGATTAGCAATCCTCTCATACGCCTCTTCACTCATGACATTTACCATTGCTCCAGTATCTACTAAAAATTGTATGTCTTGTTCACATAGGCTCACTGTTACTTTTATGGCTGTTTTACCATCTGCTGTGTCATATATCCACCTCAAATGTTCTTTACTATATCTATCATATTCTTGATAATGATCCATTGTCAATTCTTCTTCTTCAAGAGGGATGGGTGGATTTCCATACGGATCTACATAGTGTGTTTCTTCTTGACTCTGAATCTGACCTGATGCTAAGATTTGACCTTGTTCTTGACCTTCCTGGCTTGTTGTTCATATCTGTAAATTGTCTATTGCTCTGACAAATCCTGGTTGAGTCCATTGTTGATTTGTTTTTGACATCACATTGGGTCTTATCACATCTCTTTCTGGGTATGTTCGTCCTCCAAAGTTTCTCTGACCATCACATCTCGTACTTGACATCATCTGCGTATTGTAACAGTTTGTTGGCATCGTCATTCTTTCTCGACACATCGTCTGATTATGATTCTCCTGTCTGCATCATAGACATAATTGACCCATGGCAGGACATGGACCCCTGTGTGGAAACTCAAATCCACATCTGTAACATTGACTCTCCCCCACATTTTTGCGGACTGATCCTGGTGTCATACCAGCATATCTTCTTTGCCATTGCGTGCTTTGATTTACAGCAGCAATGTTGTCCATTCTCTTTGGATTTTCAATATTTGCTGCTTGTGTGTCTACCCTTTTGTAGATTCTTGCAAGCTCCAATACTTCTTTTAAGGGCAGATGTTTTCTGAACTGAGATGACAAGCATCTTTCAATGACCCTTAACCTTATTGCTTCATCATCACCAAAATTCATAAATGCGCAAAATGTCACCTTTTTTTTGCAATCGCAGCACAATTTGAGCTATAGTCTCATGTGGGCTCTGTGTACATTGATTGAACACATATCTTTCATAATCCCCGTTGGGTGGGATTATTAGTCGGGCACTAATTGCTGCTACTAATAGCTGATATGTTATTTTCTCCTCAGATGGTACTGTTTTGACGATACTCTTCATTTCTTTCCCCACTAGGTTTGTAAAAATGTCTAACTTGTTTGTGGCATTTTGGTCTCCCACTGCTCTTAAGAATTCTTCAAATTCATCAATCCATTCCTGCCACCTTTGACCTTGATTTTCTTGCGGCTCTAAATTGAAGGGATTCGGACGGCACAGGTAGTTTAACGGATTTGTTGTCTTTTGCTTCACCTTTACATATTAGTTACAATACCTCTACACCTTACTGACAATCTTTGTATTTTTAGTTGTTTGATTAGATAGTTGCATGCAATTTTATGCTTCTTTTGACTTGAATTTCTTGCCTTTTCGTAGTGTTCCTTTATATCTTTATATCATCTTATTCATCTGCCTATATATACATATATATATATATATATATATATATATATATATATATATATATATATATATATTTTCTTTTTTTTTTACTTCTGTGACAGCCCAACCTACGTAATTATTTCATATTTGTTTCATTGCATTTTGTTAGTGTCTGCCATTCTTTTTCAGTAATCCCTGTTAATGTTCTAGGCAATGTCTGTCTTTTGTTATTCATACCTGCTCAATGTTCGTTTGCACGTGTGATGCATATCTTATTTCATTCCAACTTTCTTAAATTATGTCAGTTTCCGTTCCGTTATCAATTTGTCCTTTGCTCCGTTGAAGTTAGTATATTGCGTTGTCCTAGTACTCCATTACTTTTTTTTCGACTTCCCAAAATGACGGCACGTATTTTGACGTACCTGGGTCCTTTCCTCCAGTAGTTTTCAGCACTGCCCCATGCGTCACACTCCTCGCGCTGCCTCTCGCACTGCCTCTCTACTTCAAGTAAGTTGCCTCTACTTTTGAAAAATGCTTTTCCTTTTCTCGTTTTCTTCACACTTCAATCTTCTTTTGAATCCTTAAAAAACATCACCACGGCTGCGTCACGCGCCTTACTGTTTCTTCTTTTGTATGTCTTTCATCAGTTTTTCTTTGTCTTGTACTGTATCATCCATTTTTTGTCATCCTCTTGTATTTTAGCGTTATTCACCCTCTCACTTTCCTTTCACCAGCCGCTCTCTTGGTTTAGACTTTGTTCCCCTCGTCGCCAAATTGTTGTGTTTATACTTAACAACAATACCACAGACATCAATGTATAACATGCTTATCCATTTTATTAGTAAACTCCAACTGACAACTCAACCCTGTCCCCCTTCCAGATGCTTCATCACATTCCATATTCCACTTAACCCTAAGATTCCAACATACTTACTATACAACAGTGTCCTTAGGGCACACCAGATGTCTGCATGTCCCTAATTAACCAAAATGGGGTTGTCCCAAGGACACTATACCTGTTCGTATTGTTGTCAATCAAAATGGAGGTGTCCTTAGGACACACAAGATGTCTGCATGTCCTTAATTAACCAAAATGGGGGTGTCCTAAGGACACTATACCTGTTCGTATTGTTGTCAATCAAAATGGAGGTGTCCTTAGGACACACACGATGTTTGCATGTCCTTAATTACCCAAAATGAGGGTGTCCTAAGGACACTATATCTGTTCGCACTGTCCTCAATCAAGATGGAAGTGTCCTTAGGACACACAAGATGTGCGCCTATCCGTAATTAACCAAAATGGGGGTGCTTATGGACATAATACCTGTTCACATCGGCGAAGTCAAAATGGGGGGTATACGCAGAACACTAAAGACATCCGCATGTTCGTAGCTATGCAAAATAAAGTGTCCTAAGAACATTCCCCCTGTTCGCATTGTCCGCAACCAGAATGAATGTGTCCATAGAACACATAGCTCATCCTGTCCGCAAAATTGTGACAAACAATTTATTTGGTCAGGGAGTTGAACACATCCTTGCCCCTACAAACATTGTGCTTGTCCGCAACTGTCCGCAGCACCTGTGTCACACTTTTAATTACTTCAGGGACTGGAACACTGTCTGTAGAATACCCGCACGCATGAGTAGAGTAGACCCGACCCCACGCATGTGTTGTCCTACGGGCAACCGTCCCCTTTGCCAATGTGTCCTTGACATCATCATGTGACCGCACCCGTGCTAAGCGTAACGAACACTGTCCGGGCCCCCGTACACCTAAAAAGTGTATTTTTCAGCAATCCAAGATATTTTGCTGGGAAAGTTCACCCTTGCACATGTCCCACACTATGTCCCTGGCGAACTGCATACTTTTTTGATTTTTTTAGCCCTTTCTTGGTGTTTGAAGAGTCCTGGGACAGCACGGGTATCCACGAAGCACGCCCTAGTACCCACACACTAGAGCTGCTCCTTATTCTGTTCTTGTGCTTCCAGGACAGTGACTGCTCCTTGTTGCATTGCATTGCTCTTGCTCTTTCAAACAGCTGTCCTGATGGCATCATTGGCTGCTCCTGGTGCTACTGCTGTCTCAGCAGCACCCCTATCCCCTCCACCACCAACACCTCCCCGAGGGCCTGCAGAGGGGAACAGGCATCAGGATACAGAGGAGAATGATGAAGAAGATGAAGAGGATGAGGTAGTGGAAGTCCCTACTACTATTTCTCCCTGTGAATCTTGGGTGTGGAGGTTATTTAGCTCTCTTGATGGAGTACCACAAACATATGCACACAAGGTGACCTGCAATCAGTGCAAGATGGTGCTGATTTGTGGGAAACTGGGTTTGTACAGCTATGGTACTACCTCAATGAAGCAACACCTAAAATCGTTCCACGGTGGGGCTATTTGTAAGGTTGTTTCATCAATCTTCAGGGAGGCTGAGTTTCTTTGTTTTTTCAGGCTGGTCTGCATTTCTGTTTCAGGTGTGACAAGTTAATTAGCTCTGAGGAATCTGGTACTTGTATTTTTCGCACTTGATTTTGCTGGCAGGTGACTGGAAACAACTCCCTCCATAGCACAAATCTTCCCCTTGATGGGGGGGGGAAAGCAATGGTTGTGGCTCTCCAATGTAAGGCATGATGGCCCTGCTGCACTGCCTTGTGAGCCCAGGACTCCTGGAACAATGTTTAAAGATGTGAAGGCAGGCGCTCTGTTACCAGTCTTTAGCTTCTCCTCCAAACGCACGTTTTCATGACTTAATCAATCTTCAGGGAGGCTGAGTTTCTTTGTTTTTTCAGGCGGGTCTGCATTTGTGTTTCAAGTGTGACAGGTTAATTAGCTCTGAGGAATCTGGTACTTGTATTTTTCGCACTTGATTTTGCTGGCAGGTGACTGGAAACAACTCCCTCCATAGCACAAATCTTCCCCTTGATGGGGGAATGGGGGAAGCCATGGTTGTGGCTCTCCAATGTAAGGCATGATGGCCCTGCTGCACTGCCTTGTGAGCCCGGGACTCCTGGAACAATGATTAAAGATGTGAAGGCAGGCGCTCTGTTACCAGTCTTTAGCTTCTCCTCCTAACACATGTTTTCTTGACTTCATCAATCTTCAGGGAGTCTGAGTTTCTTTGTCTGCTGCACTGCCTTGTGAGGTTGTACCTTGCGATAAGCGTAGTAGTTTGAGTTCCCCTACAGCATCCTCCGTTTCCGCTCCTGCCACCACAAGAGACACTCCTGTGGGGCAGCGCATCCCTCCAGCTGCATTACAGGCCATACATGATGCTGTTTATCCTTACATTTCGTAGGTCACAGTATTGTGCATGTACTGCGATGCAGTACTCTGCAGGGGGGAGAACCTTCAAAGTGCTTTCGAGACTGTGGTCAAGGAGCATGAGAAGAACTGCTACATACCTGAATAAGGCCCACCCTACATCTTCCTCTCTCCACCTGCACTTTCTTATCCCCGTGGTTGGTGTCCCTTCCTTACTCTCCTTTCCCTACCTTTCCTTGTGTGTTGTGTTTAAAAAACAAAACTTTTTATAAAACAAAAAAAAAAAAAAAAAAGGGTAATTTCAAAGCCGCCTTTCACAGTACAAAAAGAGAAGTGTCAATGAAATGTGCAGGGCCCTGTGCATTTTTAGAATTCCACGGACAGTCCACAGACATCTAAAGTCTGTGCAGTGCTGCCCTGTCACAACCATTGCACTTTTCTCTGGGAGGAAGTGGTGGCTCTGAAAAGAGCCTTTTTGTGGTGTTTTTTTGTGTTTCGAAAACTTCAAATGGTCAACACATACTGCAAAATGGATTGCTCTAATTCCCAAAAAGGTTGCAATGCATTTTGTATATTTCTCAAAAAAATCTGATTGCCGGCATAAGTAAGATGTACTCCATCTCTGCGAAAAATATGTGTACTACGAAACATAATGTTTTCATTGTGAAAACATCTCTCAAAAAGGCACAGACAGCCTTGTTCACATTGCACCTTGCTTTCCCCATTTGTGGACCAAATGAAGAAGAATGCAGCCACATTTGTCTCTGTGCAATACGGGGAAAAATTACTCTGGAGCTTGCATACATGTCCATGACATTCTCAAGTCCTTCTTTCATTGCAAATTGCAAAGAGATTCCAGACACATGTCCTAAACTGTTCCCTCCACAATGAATAATAATAATGTCTGGATGACACTATGTCACCATAGTAGCACAAAGAGGTACCAAATCCAGCCACTTCATTCCATGCACTCCATGCTAGTGCACTTACACAAGAGGGAAGCCAAGATGTACAACCATTCCGCAGTGATCTGCGTACACCTCCAACCAATTTATTCACAAATCTCCCAAAATCCAGACAATCTGCTTTTTGAAACACATAGCCATAGCTATCTCCTCTTCTCTCAAGAAATAGACTCATACATCACACTCAGTAAACCCTATTGACCGGTCCCTTGCTATGCTACATCTCATTTGCACCCCTCTCAACCTCAAAAACCCTGTATGTAATACGAGCTGCCAGCGGACAACCATGCTGTCCGCGGACAATACTGAGGGTGGGGAATGAAAATATAAATAGTGTGCCCCACTTCCCCTTTGAGGTTGGCTCTGAAAAGAGCCTTTTTTGTTTTGTTTTTATTTTTGCAGATTTGTTCAGGCTTCTTTTTAAGCTTTTTTCTGATTGTATCTGTTACATGACTTCACAACAACTTCCTGATTGAGGTCTGCATATTACCAAGAAATATTGCATGACCAAAATCTGTGAAAGTCATTCCATTACAAGAAAAAAATGCACCATCTTCCAAAAGGTTCTCATTTTGGAATTATGACATGCCCACAGAATACATAAAACAAGATATTCCTTCATTAACAAGACATCTTGCTATGTCTTGTTGAGGATTAAATACATGAAAAGGCATCCATGAAGTCCTAGGTGGTATATGTGAACAAATTATCTTAGCAAATGGAAACAGGTGCATCAGTTCCTTTAGCAACTGCTTCAGTGCACCCAGCAAACTTGTTGCACTCAGATAGCCCAAATACATTGCTCCACAATTTACCACCAGAATATAAGGAGTGTTAAAATAAGCCATATTTCTACAAAGTGTATAAAGACCTTGCACATGTTTCCCTGGCACATCACACCAGGTAACTTCGACTCCCTGCATTCCAAAATTGTCTGAAATGCCACACATGTTTGCACACCACTGCAGATTAGTAGTATAATGATCTCCCACTATCCACACTCTAACTCTGTCCATCTCAGCAACCCCATCCATCTCCACAGCATACAGCAATGAAAAAAATGAATACCCTCTCTCCCTATGAATGACACCCTTAGCACCTGATTGGCTAATTCCCCTAGTCCTATTTCCATGCCAGATATGCTTAGAAGCCCTGGATATGGCATGTCCTGTCTGTGAACAGTCTCGCTGTCCGCGGACCACTTAACACTGAGGCGGCCCTTCTACCCTTTCCGCTTCACTCTCTGCACCATTCCCTCACTGGCTACTGTTAAGCTGTCACACAACGATCCACCAATCACATCCAAGAACTCTACATCTAACTCCATCATCACAGTTCATCACTTTAGATGTACTGTTGATCACTCTGAGCACAATTGTGCTGTGATTGCAAAGCACCTACAGCAACAACTACTATAAAACTCTCTGCTTGTAGATTCATGCACATCCACATGCATGAACACAAACTGCAGTTATGAATATTTTCTGCACAGTACATGTACAGCTCTTGCATAAATGCATATAAACAGGCTAACTGCCACTTACCCTGCATAACCTGTAAAAAACGTACTGTCGTTTCTCCCATCTGCTATGATCAAGTGACACTTGCAAAGCTGTCTGCTCTCCAAATTTGTGTTTACCCATATTACTACCCGTAATGTGCAAACTGTTATTCTCTTCATTCATTCTGTCATTTGTGTAACCACTGCCACCTATTTATCCAAATTTCAACCATAATAACATTTAATGCATTATAGTGCATAGGATGTACATACAATTTCCTTTCTATACATTCTGGATATTTTACATACAATCTAACATTTGAACTTTAGGAATGATAATAATAGTAATCAGACAAAACATACACAGCTATCTAACAAAGTGTAATTTCATGTTAAAAAATGGGAGAAATAACAGTATAATTATGGAAAAAGGCTTTCTAGTGTGTTATAAAATGACACGCAAGCAGGATGAGTACATGCATCTTTATTCATGAACACAGATAGCCAATATCATTTGAAAGGCTCCCAGCTGAAACAACACCACTGCCTCTACAACTGTTCTTCCAATCGACACAGCTTTCTCATTCCAGCTGGTTCCCCATTCCGTTCTAGATTTCACAACAGCATTCAACTATGCACAGGTGCAGTCATGTCCATCACATCATCTACAACTATGTACAGTGTTGTAAAATCAAGACATACAGCATCTCCCCCCTTCCCTTCAGTCTGCAACACAAGCACCAGGTCCTTCCTTGCAACCCTTACTTTATTTCAGACTCTCCCATCTCCAAGCACCACAGAATCACCTAGTACTTAGTAATCACCTACTGAGTAATAAGCTGCTGACCCCATACAATCCTTCGGATTTATTTCCCCTAAGCAGCCCACATACCACAATCAAAATGTTTGATAGCATTGTAGAATTATGCTGCGGCCATGCACCCAAGACTGTAGGCCCTGCCCATAAACACCGCAGCATAACACACCCCGGGAAACAAATACCTACCAAATGACCACAACCCAAAAACATAATACACCCACCTCAAAAATGTGCACTTCAATTAACATTCTAAAAAATAATTACAACCAACGTACAAACTCTTCAATACATACCCTCTTCACCCAATGCTCTTCTAACAACCCAAAACCAACATCATACTAAACTAAAATATCCAGTAGTGTGCCCAGTGTATAGTATGTCCACAGGGATCCGCTGTGACCACGGACACCGCAAACACATCATGGCCTTCTCCCACCTAACCAAATACAGCATTTGACCCATCTCTTACTCCCCCACCCTCTCCAAGCACTCATACACACCAACACATTCCCCAAAATTGGATGTATGCTCACTTCCAGCAAATGTCTGCGCATCCAATATGGCAGGCGCATCAAAACAATTTGACGCACCTCACGCCTCATCCCAGACAATCAGAGAACATGACGCATGTCCGCGGACATGCTGTAAGCCGATTATCCATTCGGAGTCCTGTCCGCAGAGCTAACATGGAAGTGTGTCCGCGGAGCGGACATAGATATCACTAATTTTTTTTCTTACGTTTTGGTCATTTAAATAAGAACTACTGGATGGATTTACACCAAATTAACAAAAGCACGCTTTCGGGACCAAGCCGCCACTCCTGCCACAAATTTGGTGAAAATCCGTCCAGCAGTTTGGGCTGTAGGTGCAACAGATTTTTTTCACATTATGTCTATAGAAAAAATAGAAAATTTGGGACCCCCCTTTTAACTTTGCCTCCCCTTGACCAAACCTCACCAAATGCAAAAAATCAGAGTGGGCCATATACTCTGTTTGATAAATTTGGTGAGGATTCGTTCAGGGGGAGCAAAGTTATAAGCCGCTCAAAAATTGCTCTTCCTATGGGTTTAGCAACTAAACCATAACTACGTGGCCGCTATATATATATTACATGGACACGGTAGCATCCATGTAGTTATAGTTAAGTTGGTGTTTCCATAGGAAGAGCATTTTTTGGGTGGCTTATAACTTCGCTCCCTCTGGAAAAAAAGTATATGGCCCACTCTGAATTTTTTTGCAAAGTTTGGTGAGGATTCGTCCAGGGGGGGAAAAGTTATAGGGGGAGTACCAAAACTTGTGTTTTTTCCTAATGACATAATGGGAAAAAACTTTGCGCACGGCCACAGGGCAAACCGCTGGACGGATTTACACCAAATTTGCGGCAGGAGTGAGGGCTTGGTCCCGAAAGCGTGCTTTTGCAAATTTGGTGTAAATCCATCCAATAGTTTTTTTATAAAATGACCAAAACATAAGGCAAAAAAATTAGTGATATCTGTGTTCGCTTCGCGGATGGACTTCCCTGTTCGCTCCGCGGACAGCACCCCGATTGGCCCATGGCCTTGCGTCATGTCCGCGGACATGCAACGTGTTCGCTGATTGGACGGCGAGGGGTAAGGAGCGCGTCAGATTTTCTGTGGCGCCCGCCATCTTGTATTCGCCGTCGACCTCGTACAGCGTGGTGAAACGTGGATAAAAAATTGTATTTAGTGCCGTGGTTTGGTGTGTAAGAGTGTTTGGGGAGGGTGGGGGAGTATGAGATTTGTTTTTTTTATGTGCTAGACATTTTTGTTGTGTTCAATTTGTCCGCGGAGAACATGGCTCTTCTGACATTTTGTAAATAAACTAAATGGTGGGGTGTTTATAGGACAGAGTATGTGTCATTTTTGTTCGCAAGGAAGGTAAAAATGAGCTATGAACACTCGCGGTGTACTTAATTGTTCGTAAATACACAAACTGGGGGTGTCCTCAGGACGCTGTCCGTATTGTAATCTGTCTAGTTGAATGTGTTCTAAGAACAATCGCGGTGTCCCGAAATGGTTGCAATTACACAAAATGGGGGTGTTCTGAGAACATTGTTTGTATTGTTCGTTGTCAGGGTGAAATTGTTTTAAGACCACTCCTTTTGTCCGCTAATAGTACAATTTCCTATGGGCGTCAACCGACTTTTTGTCCACTAAAGAAACGATAAATCCGGCTGGTGTGTGCCGACATTATGTGATGATCCTATGACTGGCGCTATTGACCTGGCTGACTTGCTTTTGCGACACTAAATCATATCTCCCGCCGCCTCTCTCTGTGACATTACAGGGTGCGTCATCAAACGCGCCCAGTCCTCTGCAGTCCTAAGTGACTTTAGACAGAACCCGGAAGACAACACATATTATGTCACAACACAGCGCGCCACAATTCGGAATATGAAACAGTGATTTAAAAGCAAACAGCAAGATTGTAAATTTTGTAAAGTACATTTATTTGACATCAAATGTTTAGAGAATATTCAATAATTTGCATTTGTCTTTGTTGTCGATCCGCAAAAGTTCATGTTGAGGCACGCGATGTTCCTTTGCGATACAGAGGGTGTTAGATCAGCTTACAACTCAGTGCGCCACGATTCGGAATATGATACTGTGGTTTAAAAGTAAACAGCAGGATTGTACATTTGGTAAAGTACATTTATTTCACATGAAATGTTTAGTGAATATTCAGCGATTTGCTATTGTCTCTGCTGTCGATCAGCAAAAGTTTATTTTGTGCCACACGTTGTTCCTTTGCGTTAGATAGACTGTTGGTTTATGATAAAAGCAGTAAATGGTTTCTCTGATAATCGGAAGGTTGTCCAACAACGAGCCATTAGACCACCCTATTGGTTGGTATGTTGTTTGTAGCCGCTAGTACTGCGTAAGGGCATATTGGTCCTTGGCGATTGTCCCATAAAATGGTGAAGGTCATGAACTTGCATATTTGGACCTACACCTGGCAGTTGAAGACCCCATCCGCTGGAGTCTGTAAATCGTGATATAGGCAAAATGGGGCCACATACCTGTTTTAAAAAACATAAATTAGTATCACCAGCCGATGTTCATTAAAAATCATCATTTTATTTATTAGGGCGTGAAACTATTTGCTATCGAAGATAGTGCAACGGAGTATGTTAATAATAAAATAATAATATATTCCCATTCATATAGCGCTAAGAACCGTGAGGTATCTAAGCGGTGCTTATTATTAACCACGGTGTGTGGTGCTCATTTATCGACCATGGAAGGATGAAAGGCTGAGTTTGGCCTTGCCGGGATTCGAACTTGCGTTAGCAAGCTGTGCATGGATGTCAAAGCGAGCGTTGTACTCGCTGTGCCACTTGACAGGCTACAGTGAAGTGGCACAGCGAGTAGAGCGCTTGACCGCCTATAGACCGGTTAAATTATTTCTATTAACCCACCCTGTGTCGTCTGCCTTTTTCAGAGCCCTCTAAACGACAGGGGATCAATTTGGTGGTGATAGTGCGCGGTAGAAAACATTATGCCACTTTCAACGAACAAGTTCAACTTGAGCGGTCTTTAATGCTACGCTATTGTAATTATATATGGTATAAAATAATCTAAAGGGTTACTTCCAGTACAATTGCAATTTCCATTGTCTACGAGTAGTGCAGTCCCAGAATACGACTCTGTGTGTGCGAATGATCTTTCGCATAGTGATATAATATATAAAAGTGGTTTCGTTTCAGAAATGTCAACCTTATCTTCTCTTACGTTTTAGCAACACTCCTTCAAGAGAAGTCTTTCATCACAATCTCTGACTGTCAAGGTCAAAACACAATACAACCTTATAGTCTGCTTCGTGAGCCTCTCCGAGGCCCGAGAAAAAAATGGAAGCAGCCGACCTTCACTGTGAACGAGCATAAATTCTTACTTTGCAACATTCTGTGTAAAGCCATCTGTGAGAAGTTGGTTTTTGCACGCCATGTTTGTATATTGTTTGCGTGATATTAAAAAAAGTTTGTTTAAGGGTCGTTATGGTTCTAAGTACAGCCGAAAGACCCCTGAAAATCGCAAGTTATGGTAAGCTATGAAAAATAACTCTGGCAAACACCGTGGACTGCTAAGACTAACACCCAGGACATCAAAGATGACATCGCAAGTGTCATTGATGAAATCACTGATGACATCACATGTGTATGTACTTTTCATGGAATTTGTGTACTAGGGATTTTTATTATAATGTTGCGAAAAAAGTGTCAAGGATATTGCAATAAATATCATACCGTTATTAGTGCTTTGAACGATGCATTGATATGAATAGCATTGTATTATGGGATTCTATCTAGTATACTGAGCTACTAATGGAGAAACATAGCATTGTGTGCAGAGTACAAGATGAAAGTATAATATTTGTAATGTTAATATGTTGAATAATGAAATGATAATTGTCCTGAAATGTTCGAAAATTCACAAAATGGGGGTGTTCTGAGGACGTTATTCGTATTGTGTGATTGCTTAGTTGTAAAGGGAATGGCACAGAGCGTAAAGTGGACGCCGTCCGCGGACACCACGGCTGTTCGTGGACAGGGCGTGCTACATCCGGGTTTTTCCAGGAAATCCAACATGGAAAGAAGACTGTACGGATCAGCCAATCAGATGTCGAGATTGTGGATTTGTATTGCACGAGACTGTGTGTGGTGAAGATTGCAGAAGTAGAGAAAGTCAGGGTGTTGGTGCTTGGAGATATGTTTGTGTATGGTTTACAACAGTACGCTCAATGCAGGCATGTTGCAAAGAACTTTGATGTGAAAGGAGTGGAGGTGGTGTGGAGCACTATGCCTGATTGCAATGTACAGGGAATTGTACAAGTTTGTGAGGATATGGCCACGATGAACAGTCCGCATGTGGTAGTTTTGCACTATGGTGCTTTCCATTTGGGCAATGTCAGTGCCCCTACTTGTTGGCTGATTTGGAACGCTTGGTTCAAGCCATAATGAAGATCCTTCCAAATGCGAAAGTAATTTTTTCTGGATTACTACCTAGGGCAATATGGGACAATAGTTCAGTTTTTTGTCCTCAGCAAAACATTGCTAGGTGTGTCATCAACCGAGGCGTGTGTGCCTTCAAGCTTAGAGCTGGTATGTTCTTCTGTAATAATGAGAATATTGATGCCAGTAATGCTGTTAATTTTAAAGAAGATGGCATTTCTTTATCTTTTACGGGAAATGCATTTCTATTTTGTAATGTAAGGGTTGCTTTGGAGAAGGTTATGTGAAGATTTTAGGAGTAAAGTAAGAAAAAAAACAAGAAAAAAATACAAAATAACAGGTGTCTGTCAAGCATCTGTAAAAAAACCCCCAAAAAAACGGCTCTTTTCAGAGCCAACTTCAAAGGGGAAATGGGGCACACTATTTAAATTTACATTCACCACGCTCAGATTTTCGATATGTCCGTGGACATGGCGGTAGTCCGCGGACATGAAAATCACTATGAGGGGGTTAGTATGTTCTATGTTACATGTATATGAAGTCAGGGATATTATGGTTAAGTTGTGCTACTAAAAACCTATGAAATTCTGTGAAAAAACTTTGTTAAAGGGACATTATGGTTAAGTTGCGCTACTAAAAACCTATGAAATTCAGTAAAAAAACTTTGTTAAAGGGACGTTATGGTTCAAAGTAAAACCGAAAAAACCCTGAAATTCGGCAGTTATGGTAACACAAGCAACCATAACTCGCGCCCCCGTGCACTGCTAACACTAACACCCAGGACATCAACGATGACATCACAAATGTCATTGATGACATCACTGATGACATCACATGGCTGGCTCTCCCTTTTTATCCTTTACTGACATATCGAAGCCACATAGTTTTCTTCAGTAACAGGAAGTAAAAATTGAAACGGTACTATATTTGTATACTTAGGGTCAAGTCACATCATATGAAACATATACATAGCGGAAGACACAGGCTTGAAAGAGAGCAATCCTTTCTGTGCATGAAGATAATCATTAGGGTTATCAGCACTTTCTCATAGTTTTATTTTTATTACTCTACCTTCCCTGTATATGCTCATATTTCTATACATTATACTCACTCTCCTTTCCTTTGGGTGCAGTCACATCATGTGATACACATACATATGGTAAGTAGCAGCTTTGAAACAGAGCAATAGTTTCTCTGCATAAAGACAATCAGTTAGGTTATGAACTCTTTCTGCTACTACTTCTGCTTTTTTTTTTACTTCACTGTCCCTGTATATACTCATATTTGTATGTGTTGTTGTCTCTTTGTGTTTTGTCTGTAACAATTATGTATTAAGTGGGTTTTATTATCTACTTATTGCATGTTTCACAGTACGCAAAACTCTAATAAGAAAGCAGTTATCATTTCAGTATTCAACATGGCAATATTATGAATATGGCACTTTCATCATGTATGCTGCACACACTGCCTATGTTTCTGCATGAGTAGCTTAGTATACTGGATAGAACTTCATAATAGAATGCTATTTATATCAATGTCAATGCATTGCTTAATGCACTAATTAGCTCATGATATTTATCCCAATGATCCTGGACAGTTTTTGGTCAGCATTATAAGAATCCCTTGTACAGAGTTTTTATGAAAAGTAAATGCAAATGTGATGTCATCAGTGATGTCATCAATGACATTTGTGATGTCATCTTTGATGTCCTTGGTGTTAGTGTTAGCAGTGCACGGTGGCGCGAGTTATGGTTGCTTATGTTACCATAACTGCCGAATTTCAGGGGTTTTTCGGTTTTACTTTGAACCATAACGTCCCTTTAACAAAGTTTTTTCACTGAATTTCATAGGTTTTTAGTAGCGCAACTTAACCATAACGTCCCTTTAACAAAGTTGTTTTACTGAATATATATATATGTAAAAAAAAAGAGGTGGATTGGAAACCAATCCAAGTTACATCGGCACTCCGGCTGTATTAATGAAGAAAAACTGGATATCTCCAACAAATCCACACACAGGCTTTGTGTACTGTGCAGTCAAAGTGTCCTTTATTAATTGAAATGCATGGACAAAGGAGGCAGCAGCGGTCTCTGGTGCAAGAAAGGAACGATGCGTTTCACCCTACTCGGGCTTCGTCTGGTATATATTTGCAGTGTGAACATTCGCTTCACATCATAGCGGCTAACCTATCGGCATCCTGGACACGATTTGATATGGATTTAACAGCACCACAATGATGGACACCTTTTGAAATGCCTTTTGTTGAAGAACAGCATGTTGTTTAGGGGACTATGCCTTCACTTTTATAGAGCCATGTTAATTTCCATGATTGGGGAGAAGAAACTTCATGATCACGAACACTTTATTTGGCGCAGTCATTGTAGAATTCAGAAGATTCACCTATCCTTAAGAGGGAGAATAGATGGAATCAGGGAAACAGAATCATAGTATAAGAAGGCATTATTTTACCTTCTTGCCTTGTTACTTTCTTTCGAGTTATGTTAAATTCAAAGATGCTGATATTTACTGGTAGACTATACATGTAAGACATTTTGTTTATTACATGGCCATAGTAGTGGCCATGTAGTTATGGTTAAGTTGGTGTTTCCATAGGAAGAGCACTTTTTGGGTGGCTTATAACTTCGCTCCCCCGGACGAATCCTCACCAAACATTGCAAGAAAAGTATATGGCCCACTCTGAATTTTTTTGCCCAGTTTGGTGAGGATTCGTCCAGGGGGGGGAAAAGTTATAGGTGGGGTCCCAAACCTTTTTTTTCCCATAGACTGAATGGGAAAAAACTTTGCGCACGGCTACAGCCCGAACCGCTGGACGGATTTACACCAGATTTGCAGCAGGAGCCGCGGCCTGGTCCCGAAAGTGTGATTTTGCAAATTTGGTGTAAATCCGTCCAGTAGTTTTTAAAAAAATGACCAAAATGTAAGGCAAATAAATTAGTGATATCTGTGTTCGCTTTGCGGACGGACTTCCCTGTTCGCTCCACGGACAGCACCCCGATTGGCCCAGCGGCTTGCGTCATGTCCGCGGACATGCAACGTGTTCGCTGATTGGGTGGCGTGGTGTGTGATGCGCATTAGATTTTCTGTCGTGCCCGCCATCTTGCAGACAGCGCGGTGAAAGTTTGTTCAAAATGTGTATTTAGTAGAGTGTGTTGGTGTGTAGAGGTCTTTGGGGAGGATGGGGGAGTATGAGATAGGTTCAAAGTTGTATTTTATTTATGTGCTAGATGCTTTTGTTATGTTCGATTTGTTTGCGGACAACACGGCTGTTCTGGAATGTTCGTAAATAAACAGAATGGATTCGGTGTCAACTTGAAAGTGTTCTAAGAACACTCGTGGGGTCTTGGAATGTTTGCAGTGGGTGTCCTGGAGACGTCTGTATTGTTCGTTGGCAAGGTGAAAATGTTTTAAGAACAATCGCGGTGTCCTGAAATGTTCGTACATAAAGAAAATGGGGGTGTCCTGAGGACGCTGTTTGTATTGTCCTCTGGCAAGTTGAATGTGTCCTAGGACCTTCCCCCTGTCCGCGGACATAAAAATGGTTGCAATGCTTGCATCTATGGGTGTGATATGCTGCGGCGGTTGTGGCCAGGGTATAGAATGTTGGGTGCATGGCCATTTGGCCATGCACCCAAGAGTGTATGCCCTGGCCACAACCACCGCAGCATATCACACCCATAGTGGCTTTTAACTTTGGGTCAAAAACTAATTTTATAAGGAACAATGTTATAAGCTTGTATGGGTGTGATATGGTGCGATGGTTGTATTTATCTTGTTATACGTACTATTTGGTTTAGTAACGGGAGTCCATGTTTTTCTTGTTCATTTCTGTAATAAAAGAAAATAGCATGTTAGTATTAGTATTTTATAATGACTTATTACATTGTACAATCAACATTTTCTTCTTTTTAATGAACCTCATATTTAGTAGATTACAAACCAGAGTACTGTGCAATTTGCAAAGTTTCTGTGTTTGTTGCTAAAATCATTGGGTCTGTGGGAGAAAAAAAATCCATGTTGGATTAAAAAAAAAAACCTTTTTCTGTTATGCTACAGTTTATTTATTTGTTTGTTTTCCGCATTTAATTGTTCTTTCTGCCTAATGCTTTATGCATTGGATTGTTTCAGTTTTTGTGAGCAGTAAGATATTAGGTATTTGTTTGGATATTGTAAAATTTTGGCCCAGTTAGATACCAGTAAGCGTATTCTGCTTATGTTTTGATATAATTCCGTGGTATTGATTTATCTGTTTGCATATTTGTAAATTTTGGGACAGTAAGATACCAATTGGCGTATTCTAACTGTCTATTTTTTGCTCTATTTGAGTGGTATTAATTTATCTGATTAGTTGTTGTAGAATCTTTGGGCAGTTAGATAGGTTTTGAAATATTGTGACAGTTTATATTTTTTTACTACAAGTGTACTTAAGGTTTAAGTGCAGTTCAGTTATCAAATTCTGGTTTTAAGAGCATTAAATACGCGTTTGTAAGATTAGCTGGTAATCTCTGATTTAGAGTAACGGTACTATCATTACATTCAAACCATCCACATTTCTTTTTTATATATGCAGTGTAGTGCCCTGAGTTGGTTGTGGCTCCTGCATGGTAGATTATACCTATTGTTGTGAAGGTTTTCCTACCAAGTGATATTTGACCATGTGTGAATCCAGTCAGCTTGCAGTTGTTTTTCGTACCATCTGCATTGTAACGTAGAAGCATTAGTATTACGTATTTACTATGTGTTTGTATTAGTAATGTGGAGCGATTATCCGAATTGCAGGTAGAACATAATCTACCGTGGTTTGCATTTTGTACAAATTGCTGAAATGGAACGGATTCACAATTAGGTATTGATATATAGACAAAGCGCTCATTGGGGATTTGTTCTTGTGTCACATTGTTGCAGAGAGTGCATGTATGTTTCCACATGTATGAAATCTGGAAGATTTCATTCATAGGTATGTTTTTGTTTTCCAGTACTAACAGTAAGTACATTAGAAATTCTTGTGGATCTTCCTGTGAGTTTATAGTGAATTTCACCATTCCAGCACAGTAGTCCAATTGTTGTCTTATTCCATAAACACTATACGTGTTGTCAGGATTGTTTGCTGCATTTATGTGAAGTACTAACATTTGCAAACACAATGGGTCTGTACTGTGTAAGTAAATGTTGTCAACAATTGGTGGTAATTGAAATAGAATATTCATTGCTACATTTGCGTAGCAACTTACACCAACTATATTTGAGAATTTAAATAGTCCAGGTAGTTCTGTATCTAACTGCTTTTTTTGGAGTTTGTCTTCCTTCTTTAAAGAAGTACCTGGTTTACTTTCCCTAATTGATTCTTTTTTGCTTGTGGTACTTGATGAAATTTTAGTTTCTTTTAGTCTCTTTGGAGGATTTGCAGTGACATCCTGTTGTATTTCTGTTTGATTTATTTTTCTTTTAGAAACTTTTCCTTTTTGTGGAACAGGATATGTTTGTAGATGGGGGGCGTATAGTGAACGAAGTCTATTGTATTCTAAAATGCAAGGAATATCATTGTTTACTTTACTTGCATCAAAGTTTATTAGAAATAGACCGTCAATTGTACGTAGGCGTGACAGTGCTACGTAGCTCATGCCTTCTTTAAAGATTTTGTTACCAATGTCTATCATTGATTTGTCTAGAGTAAGACCTTATGATTTATGAATGGTGACTGCGTATGCAAGAGATAGAGAAAATTGTTCTCTGCGTACATACATGTCTTTGAAGAGAAGGAATCGAGCTGTTGAGTGTCTTCTTCTTTTTACTTCTGAAAGTTTGTCAAAGAGAATATTGACAAACTGAATTTTGTAGTCACATGGGTATGTTTGAAAGCCAACAACTGTACACAGTGCTCTATTAACTAGTCCTTGGTCCACGTCAAGGTTACGTTTAAGCATTACTCTGCAATTTAAGGATAATATTAATATCTTTTCCAAGCCTGCTGTGTTTGAGATTGATTTTTCAAAACTATTTAGTCTTGCTGTGGCTTGGTCACACATGGGTAGTGTCATTCCATGCACATCTAGTTTGTCTGTGGCGCTAATTTCCATAATTGGTTGCATTTCTTTGCTTAACATTATTTCATTGAATTTGAAACAGCTTGCAAGAGTTGGCATTAAGGCCATACAATTGACATTTTTGTGGGCTAATTGTTCCATAACATCTGTAGCACATGCATTATCACCATAAAGTGCATGAATGTGCCAGGTTTTCAATATTGCTTCTGCTTCTCTAGAAAGTATACCAACTCTGATACTTTTTAAGATGTTGGCATAAGTGAGATCTGCAGATTGGCGCATGTTTTCTGTTAATTCTCTGTATTGGAAATGTTGCCAAAGGTTGACATTTCCAATGCTGCCAACAGTTTTACGGCAGAGTTTGTGTCCTAATGTTTTAAAAATAGGCTCACCTTTTACAGGTGTCAATTGAAGATCTCCGAAAACAATTATGTGTTTTCCTGCAAAGAGCTCTTCATAGTTTGTTTTAAGTACCTCCTGTAATCTGAGGTGAATCAAAGCCAACATTAGGTTGGACACCATGCTCACTTCATCTATTAGTAGCATTTTCATTTGTTTCAATACTCTGCGTACTTCCATTGCAGCTTCTGCAGAAAGTTTGTAATAATCTAACGTGTTTTGGTGTTCTACTGGCAGGAGTAGTAATCGGTGTAAAGTGACACCACCTATGTTGTAGGCAGCTAAACCTGTGGGGGCAGTGACAACAGCTGACAGTTTGTTGTTTGTCAATTGTTGAAGGAACTTACTGATGATTTTGATTAGGAATGTTTTGCCAGAACCAGCTTCACTACTGACATACAATAGTATAGGTTTGTAATTTTGGCAGGTGCATTCTTTGTTTTCATGTTGCACACCATGTGCAATTTCTTTTGTTATTTCTTGAAAAATGCTACTTTGCTCTTTGTTTAGTTTTGATTGTAGTGTAGTTAAATCTTCTTTATCTTCATAGTGACAGATGGTGTTTTCTACTTCTATCATAGCTAATTCTGCCTCATTTGTTATTAGTGGTTCTCCCAGTGGTTCTTGGCTTCCTGTGACAGAAGGTTGACTACTGTCAGGAGTGTCCTTATCTAGTTGGGCCTGGAGTTCCTCTTCGTGTTGCTGTTCATTGTGCAACATTGTTTTGTACTGTGCAAAGTTTACATCAGTTATACTGCTTTCATTGGCTTTGAAAGCGTCTTCATATGAGTCATAGGTATCTAGTATTTCTTCTTCTTTTCTCCATGGTTTGAAGAGTTGTAGCAGGGACATATAATATATTTCTTTATGTTGAGGAGTCTTTAATGACAATTTGATATGATTAATTAAATTTGGTTTGGTGAGTTTTACTAAGCTGCCATCACAGTTTGTCACTTTGTATTTACGGTTTTGCTCATCAGGTTTTATATTATTTTTGTATGTGTAGTTTTGGGCTATGTGGTATAGACAAATGGTTTCCAAAGTGGTACTCCAGTTTGGGTAGTATGTGTTCAATAAATTGTTTTTTAAAATGTCTTGGCTGTTGGGATCATGTTTGGCTATTGTTTCTATATCTTCGTATGATTTTAGAACTCTGTTTCTAGATTTAGCTGGACCAAGACTTAGCCATACTATATTTTCAGATTTACCACACAGTGCAGTACCAGTTAATCAATCAGCTGCTTCATAGAATCCACATTCTCTATGGGATAGCATTTTTATGCCCAAGCTGTATAATTTCTGAGACACGGTTTTATCTGATGACAGGTCATTCCAGAGGTCTTGGAGCTCTGTCTTTTCTGATTTGGTTAAGTATGCTGTGACATATCGTGCAACTGCAGTAGAATTGTCTGCAATGTACTGCACATCTATGTTTGCATTCCACAAGTGGGCAATGATTTCATTGTAATCGTTGATATATTTTTCTTCTTCTTTTCTTTTTATGCAATATGTATTTTTAGGTGACTTACCTTTAACACTATGTCTAACTGAAGACATGAGGTTGTTCACTTGACCTGTATTTGTAACTGGTCTAGGGAAACCAAATCGGCATTTGGTGTAGTATTTCCCTTTGTTTTTGTATTTGCGACGACAATATTTGCCACATTTGTGTCTTTGGAATTGTAAGATTTTTGCAAAAGATCACTATTTGTGGATTCTGACGGAATTTCACAAGTGACATATTTTTCAATTAACTGTAAAACAGTGGCATCACTGTCTTGACCAAATTTAGGAGCATCTTTAATCCATAAAAGCATGTGGACATGTGGCGCTCCTCTGTCTTGGTATTCTTTTCTCCAAAAGAAGTGTTGCACTTCTCCAAGGGGAGGAACAGTTTTATTACAAATAAAATGTAGCATAGCAATGAAGCGATGGTGAAAATATCTAGAAACATTAACAGGATCCTGAGAACAAAGTTCTCCAGGTGTTAGTATATCTATGTTTGTTTTGTTTTCGTTTGATATGCGTAGGAAAGCATGTAAATCTTCCCATGCATATTCTGCGCAACTTAATGTAACAAACCAAGTGGGCGGGCCAAGGTTTCTGATCATACAACGTACATCTCCATGGCGTCGAAACCAGTACTCTTTAGTACCTCGCATATTTGCTAATAGATTTGTAAGATTTGCCTGTAAAACCTCATCTTTTTGTTGAACTTTTTGTAATAATTGTGTGGCTGTCATATTTTGAAAGTGTGATCCTGATTTTAATATGTGTCCAACTCCGTAACATAAAGTTGCTAGTTCACTTTCAAAGAGTAGGTGGAATATGTATTCCATATTTTGTCAAAATCTGGGATCTTCAGAATGCATTCGTAATGAGCGATATTCTGATGCTGATATTTGAACAGGTCTATCATTGTATCTTCCTCCTTTGCCAGTAGGAAAGAGTAGAGGAAAAGCATGTGCTTCTATACTTTTTTCCCATATGCTGATTGGTGATCCTTTTGTTTGACGCATTTGGTACGTTTCCAGTGGATCTTCTATGGTGTCATTAGAGTGCAATGGGTGAATTGTATAATGGTCTAAAGTGTTTGCTATTGTAGCAGGATCTAGGAGCTCAAATTGACCAGTTTCTTGTGTCTCTTGAATTATTTCAGTTGTATCTTTCAGGTTTTCTTCGATATTAATTTCTTTGTAATAATCATTATTCTCTTTGAGATATTGCAGGGCTTCTCTAACTTTATGTAAATCTACCAGTTGTTGCCAAATGTTTTTGTCTTTTGTAGGTACTCCATTTACCAAGATAATTTAAGATTGTTGCATTGGATGTTGCACTCCTAGAGTGTGCACATTTTCTTTTAGATCTAATGGTAAATACACTACTTTTCCACGAATACCTTTCACTAATTCAGAGGGAGGTAATTTTGCAGTTTTTGGTTGAAGGCGTATTATTGCTTGAAATGGATGGACGGTTTGAATTATGATGCTCTCATATAAATTAAGTTGTTGAAGGAGTTTTGGTAGTGGATGTAATTCCAAGTTATTTGAGATAGCACGTGAAGGAGTTTGGTTGTTGTCAAGTTTGGTAGTTCAGTAACTGCAAAGTATTATGGGGTCAGTTATTTCGTATTTGTTTTCTGCTATAAGGTAGAGAGCTAATTCAAACCATTTAGAATCTTCATTGTCTTCTATTTTGTATGAAAGGTCTATAGTTTTTGTGTTACTTTTATAACACGTTCTGCGGCAACATACACACACGTGGTTTGGTACTTCAGCTGAAGTGCTTTGAAATTTTAGTATTTCTTTTTTGTATGTGTGTAGTGAAAGGTTGCCATGTGCAGATTTGTTACAAAGTTGGTTGACACCTAATTCATCTTGTAAGTGGGTTTCTTTTCCAAAATATTTTTTCTGTATATACTCGATTTCTTCTAGTAGGTCTTTTGGTGTACCATGTAGAAGAATGTTATTTAAATTGGCTAGTGCTAAAGCAGGACCTTTTGCATAATACAGTTTATAAACTAGATTTCTCATACTTGCATGATGTGTTGATATCCTTTTGATATCATGGAAGGTTGTTTTGCAAGTAGCTCCTGATATGCAGGCCAACGAATGTCCTTGCAGTCCTGTGTGCTTGCGTACTGGACAAGCACCATACTTTGCATTATTTTAATTTTGATTTTGTCTTTGCTTTTCACATATTGATTGAGGAATAGGCGTAAAGATTTGAACATTTTTTTGGGAATGTTACACATTGACGTGCATGGCCATGTGTAAATTAGATGTTCTGATTCAGTCGAATGGAGGGGTAAATCTTAGTTTTCAGGGCATATTTTTGTAAGGAGTACTTTTTGTTCCATTGTGGTATTATTAACTTTTTCATAACCTCGATCACTGCTATGTATGGCAATTGTATTTGTTTGCTTTTGTTTGTACGCTTCTTCATTAAAGTATGGTTCTGTGCTTGTAGTGTGACTCCATTCACCTCCACAGATATTTAAGAAGTTATTTCTGTTCACATTTCGTTTATTGAGAAGTCTTTTTTGAAATTTAGTTATTAGTTTTGTTAGTGGTTTAATTCTGTTGAACACAACAATAAATAAGTTTCTTTTGAGAAGAATTGCACTGTCTATCAACGCTTCTAAGATTACTTTCCTACGATAGGTTTGAAGTGTTGAACCTGGTTTCTCTCCTGTTTTTATCAGATTTTGAAAGACTTTGTGACGGAACATTTTGGCTAATATACTTTTCTTGGTATGCTTACTTTGTACTATATCAAGATTTATAGAAGACGTTTTATTTGTAGTGATAGTTGATTTTCTGTTAATAGTTTTTTGGGTCGTTTTACTTTGTGATAGAGAAGTTTTTGCACTAGAAACTTCTTCTGTTTCACAACATGACTGTATTAGCTGTTGTGTTTCAACGTTTTTTACAAATTCTGCTATAGATGGGTGTTCATGTTGGAGACTTTTCTTTTCATTTGCTCTACTTCTGCGTCCCTTTCTACAGAGTTGCTTTTTGGTGGGCATTCTTTAGAGTCTGTTGAAAAAAATACAGAAGGTATGGGTTGGGGTTTTCTGCAATGCATGTGTGTTGTGTGCATGATTGTTTAAGTAAGATGATAAAGATGTATGTAATGGTGTGTGATTGTGAATTGGAAGTTGAACTACTAGAGATGGGTATTCTTCAATTAATGTGTTACTAAACTGGGGTTCAGATGACAGAAAAAAGTAAGCCAGTGGTGTGGAGAAGAATAAATAATATAGGTAAAGCTATACAATTAAAACAGTTGTTTGTTCTACAACATCTACATTCTAGCGGCTGAGTTGGGTAATTTGTATGCCGAAAAATAGGAATTTGAGGGCCATTCTGACAGGAGATCACTGTTTTAGACGGAGGGGATTTTTGGTCAGAATGGTGCAGAATCTCTATTTTTAAGCACAGAAATACCATGAATGCACCGTACAGTGCGTGTGAGTTATAAATCAAATATTATGGTAACAATCTACTTACTTTTTTTTCAAAAATGAGTAGTTTGCTTCTTAGTTGTTCTTTGTAAATCAAAATTGGCTGCTTCTATTCAGGAGAATGGGCTTCACTGCAATTGTAAAAGAAAGAAATTCGTAATTTGGTTGCTATATAGCACTGTTTTCATTTTAGACATAGATTTTTTTAAATTGAAATGCTCAGCGCCTTCCTGAAAACCATTAAAACTATATTATGACTAAGAGTAGGAAAGAAAATATCTTTACTATGGTTTGTGGAATTCATAATCTACCAACGTATACCACTATTCTTGTAACTAAGCTTTTCCACGTAATAGTGAGTCATAGCTCTCAACCATGTGTGTCGCAAAGGCGGGTGAAATCACATGATTTTGTTTTAGGCGGGTGAGAGGCCCATTGGAATGAATGGCCGAGCAGGAGGCTTGGCGGGTGAGTCAGTCCTTTACAAGGCGGGTGACACCCGCCAAAAGCGTGTGAGTTGAGAGCTATGTGTTATAGCCTGCTTTTGCATGTAACAGTGAGTGAATGTCATAGTCTGCTTGTCCTATATAAATGTATGTAAGTACTTACATAAACGAAAAAAATTAAAACCAATTATGTGTTTGTACAAATATTATTGTTTGAGATTTGATCATAGAGTGTGTATGTTATTTTGTGTGATTATATGTCGTGTATATATTTTATTTAAAAAATATTAGTTTAATAGTATTTGCATGTGTGTGTGTGTATGAAGAAATCAAACGATATAAAGGTTTGTAAGTGACAGGTCATTTTAGGACAATGAAACAATGATCGTCCATTCATTTTTTAGATTATAGAAGGTAAAAGTCGGTTAGAAAATGTGTTCATGTAGTGTGTAGAAAATATGCATACCTGTACTTTCTGTTCATGTATATGGATATGGACCAAGCTGCAAGTAGAAATATTGGAGATTTGTATAGTATTTCTCATAGGTCGTGGTTGTCAATGGTATGAGACTTGTACTCCGAGAGATACACCATACATTTGTAGTGCTGCTCTATGATGATGCAGTTACATGTAGAGTTATTGGATTTGATTGGTGGATGGTCATGTGATTGCTTAGCTACATCCAATGAGGGAATGGCACAGAGAGTGAAATCGAAATGGTAGAAGGGCTGTACATGTTACGATACGTTCGCGGACACCGCGAATTACATCCGGGGAATTTGGGGAGGGGAGGTATGGAAATGAGATTGGATGAAGCAAGGGATTGGTCAGTAAAGTTTAGTGAGTGTGTTGTGCTAGGAGAGGTTTTCTCAGATATTGTTTTTGCAGAGAGAAGAACAGAAAGCTATGGCTGAGTGTTTCAAAACACAGATTGTATGGATTTTGGGAGACTCGTGGATTCATTGGTTGAAGGTGCATGCAGAAAGCTGTGGAGTATCTATAGATCTTGGATTCCCACATGTGGAAGTGCACTGGCATGGAGTGCGTGGAATGAAGTGGTTGGACTTGCTACCTCTCTGTGCAACTTTGAAGATAGAGGAACATCCAGACATAATTGTAATTCATTGTGGAGGGAACAGTTTAGGACATGTGTCTGGAATGTATTTGCAATTTGCAATGAAAGAAGGACTTCAGAAGATAATGGACATGTTTCCAAACTCTAAAATAATTTTTTCACGGATTGCGCAGAGACAAGTGTGGCTTTGTTCTTTCTCATGTGGTCCACAAATGGAGAAAGCAAGGGGTAATGTTAATAAGGCTGTTTGTGCCTTCCTAAGAGATTTTGGCATGTTCTCTTTTAACAATGAAAATATTTTGTTTCGTAGTACATACATTTTTCGCAAAGATGGAGTCCATCTTACTTATGCTGGAAATCAGATTTTTCTGAGAAATGTACAAAATGCATTGCGACCTTTTTTAGAAATACAGCATCAGTTTTGAAGTACGTCTTACGTAGTTAAAATGTTTTACATTCAAACACCTCCCAAAGGCTCTTTTCAGAGCCACCACTTCCTGTTAGAGAAAAATACATTGGTTTCAATAGGGTAGCAATGCAATTGTTTTTCTGTTCGCGGACCGTCCGCGGACTTCACGAAATGGAAATGGCTATGCTTAATGTATCTTCACTTCTATTTTTTAACTGTGAAAGGCGGCTCTGAAAAGAGCCTTATTTTTTTTTTTGATTTTTGTTATTTTGTATTTTTTTTGTTCTTTTTTATACACGACACACTAGGAGAGGAGGGTAAAGTGAGAGGGACACCAACCAAAGGGATAAGAAAGGGCGAGCTGAGAGAGGAAGATGTAGAGTGGGTTTTATTTGGGTAGTGAGCAGGTCTTCTGGTGCTCTCAGACGATCGTCTCAAAAGCACTCCAAAGTCACTCCCCCCTGCAGAGTACTGTGTCACAGTACACACATACAACTGTGACCCTCGAAAGGTAAGGGTCATCAGAATTCTGTATGGCCTGTGAGACAGCTTGAGGAAGACGCTGTCCCACAGAGGAGTTCCTTGTGGTGACAGGATCAGGAACGGAGGATGAAGTAGAGGCAATCAACCTACCACGCTTCTCGCAAGGTACAACCTTGCGAATGGCCCCAGTGTGGAATGAGCGCAGGTGTCGCTTCATGGTAGTGGTCCCAACGCTATACGAACCATGCTTCACGTGACTGAGTACCATTTTGCACTCATTACAGGTGACACGGTTCGCATGAGACTTAGGACCGTTTCCATGAACGGTAAACAACCGCCACACCCAAGATTCACGCCGACAGCGGGTAGTAGGGATTTTCTCTACCTCATTCTGGTCATCCTCTTCTTCCTCCTCTTTATCCTCACTCCTGTTCCCCTCTTCAGGCCCTTGAGGAAATGGTGGTGGTGGAGGGGGTTGGGGTGGTGCTGAGGCAGATGTAGCACTATGTGGTAATAGTCGAGCCATGGATGTCATAGGCTTGGAGATGGAAATCTCAAAATCTGCAAAGTATGCAGCAAAATGCAGTGTGCTCTGTGGAATAGTCAGAAACACAATGAGAATGCACTCTAGGGCGTGGTCTTATATCGGGGTGCTTGTGCGCGGGTTGCGGACTTGCGCGCCGTCCGCAAGACAGATCGAACATCAAAAAAGGTTCAAAAAGTCACAAAAACTATGTGGAAAGTTAGGATTCGTATGTGGGATTTGTGGTATGGTGATTTGTTAATGAGAAATATTGTGGATTACTTGGAAATGTACTTTTAAACTGGTCGGGGACACGAACAGTGTCCGCATTTAGAGCACGAGATGAGCGTGGGCGCCGTCACATGATTGTTTTATGAGCATGTTAGCTAAGGTAGCGGTCGTCCGCAGGACACCCAATGTACGGACATTGTTTTGCGCATGCGTGTTGATGTTCTGCGGACAGTGTTCGGGTCCTGAACTAATTAAAAGTGCGTCACATGTAAAACGAACAGTTACGGACAGCCGTTTGTTCTTAGCACAGTTTAATTTATTTGCTAACAATACGGACAGACATAGCGTTTCAAGCACACCTCCATTTTCGTTTATTTACGAA
The DNA here is from genome assembly GCF_040938575.1 of Ambystoma mexicanum. Lineage (NCBI taxonomy): Eukaryota > Metazoa > Chordata > Amphibia > Caudata > Ambystomatidae > Ambystoma > Ambystoma mexicanum. Next base: position 1,292,033,066 of record NC_090937.1, read on the forward strand.
GAATTCAGGACACCACGAGTGTTCTTAGAACATGTTCTGCTTGCTATCGAACACTACGAATAGGCATAGTGTTCTTAAGGACACCTCCATTTTCGTTTATTTTCGAACATTTCAGGAAACTACGAGTGTTCTTAGAACATTTTCAACTTGCATGAGAACATTACGGACAGATGTAGTGTCCTCAGGACAGTTACATTTTCGTTTCTTTACGAACATTTCCGAACAACCGCGGTGTCCGTGGACACCTAAATTGGTTTTATCACAAGGAACTGAAAGTAATTAAAACACAATATAAGAAAAGTAACTTTATTTCATATATATATACAATTATGACTGGGAAGGTGGGGCAGAAACGGAAACAAAAACAGGAGAATTAGGGATTTCTAGATAACTGGGATCAGGTGAAGAAGGGAAGGAAATCTCATCGAAACGCTTTGGTCCATAGACAGGGTTTGGGGTTAACTGCGTGGGATAGGGTGAGGGGGGACAAGTGCAGGTTGGACAATGGTGTGCTGTTGGGGGTTTCACATAATTTTCCACAAAGTTTTTCAAATCCATAAAATTTTGCATAAGGTCGTCCATTTTTTGATTAATCTGCTGTAGAGTGATATCCTCTGATTGTTGTTGTGAGATGCTTGGAATTTTTGTATGATATGTAATAAAAAAAATGTATATGTTAAATGTATACAAAATAATATTTATTAATTGGTTTATATAGTAAAGTGTTTACCATTAGGTGGACTATTTTCTAACATTTCCTCTCGTAGGAAATGCTCCTCTAGCCAGTCTCGTAGGAAATGCTCCTCTACACATTTCTGTGAGAAAACAAAAAAGTAATATGTTTTTTTTTTCTAATATAGAAAGTTTATAAATATATGAGTAAAAAGAAGTGCACTTACTATGTCTGGTGAGATATGTAATCAGTAGTGTATACGTCTGGTCTTGCTGTTGGTTGTGGAGCGTCTGTGAGGTAATTATGGTGGAAGCCACTTTATCTTCTTTTGGTATATTCCATTTTAAAACATATTGTATTTACATGAATGGTTAGTGTGTTACATATATGGGTAGCATTGTTTAAGTATTACTACATATACTTTGTATGTGTGCTGCTTTGTGAATTTGTTAAATGTTCCTATGTTATGATATAACTATTACACATACCTCCCCAGAGTTTTTAGGTGGTGGTACTGTTGTCCAAACATGTCTGCGGACCGTCAAATTCAGTAGAAAGGCTTCAGTATGTTCCATAATATATGTACATAAAGTCAAAGTTATTATTGTTAAGTTGCGCTACTAAAAACCTATGAAATTCAGTAAAAAAACTTTGTTAAAGGGACGTTATGGTTAAGTTGCGCTACTAAAAACCTATGAAATTCAGTGAAAAAATGTTGTTAAAGGGACGTTATGGTTCAAAGTAAAACCGAAAAATCCCTGAAATTCGGCAGTTATGGTAAGATAAGCAACCATAACTCGCGCCGCCACCATGCACTGCTAACACTAACACCCAGGACATCAAAGATGACATCACAAATGTCATTGATGACATCACTGATGACACTTGGGGAAGTGTGCCACCCTGAAAAAATCCAGGACAACGGCCTGCCTTTCTGCGGGTGTTCTGGGCATGTATATGTGCCTGCGGACTGAGGGGCGCGCTGTCATGATTGCCAGTACCTGGTGTAGGCAGTGTGACTGCGTGGCCTGTGAGACCCCCCCACTATGGCAGTGGTCCGCTGAAATGACCCAGTGGCCAAAAAATGCAGGACATTGAGCAGCTTCTCCAAGGGGCTCAATGCTTGGGAGCAAAGGGAGGGGGATGTGAGGTCATCTTCCCACTCCCTGACCAGGTCTAGGATGATATGGGGTGGAAACCTATACCTGCCGTAGACCTGGTCGTCAGGCATCCCAAAAAGGCTTGTCCATCGTGCGAAAATGCGTGCCCTGGCTATTCTCCTCCTGCGGTGTCCCACGATCAGTGCAGCGACAAATGGGGCATTCATCGTAGCTGTATATACGTGTTTGTTGTTTGCGCGCACTTTTATGCTGTGCGCGGAGACGCCTCAGCCTGCCTTCGTGTGGGCGGACGCGTTGACGCCTGTGCATGTCTTTTGCCGTGCGCAGGTTTTCCGTATTCGGATACGTGGTAAGACTGTACGTCCGAGTGTCATCGCGTGTGATCGGAGGGGAGTGAGCGTACACGCGATTGGCCTGGGTATGTGTGCTTCGGGGTGCGCGGGAAGTTCCACACGCGATTAGCCTGGGTACGTGTGTTCCGGGGTGCCGGGAACTTTCACACGCGATTGGTGGAAATCCACGTGTGTTCTGTCATCACGTGCAATGAGGGAAACACCCGCGCGCGTCACGTCACTTACGCGCATGGGCCCTTTCCTCGTATTACACGCGGACGTGCAGTTTTCCATGCGCGCTTACGCGCATGGGCCCTTTCCTCGTATTGCACGCGGACGTGCAGTTTTCCACGCGCGCTTATGCGCATGGGCCCTTTCCTCGTATTACACGCGGATGTGCAGTTTTTCACGCGCGCTGAAATGCCCATGCACGCCTGTACGCGTCACGTCACAGGGGCGCTTGCGCTTGAGGGGCCTTCTGTCCAATGAAAATGCGTATGCGTGCTGACGCGCTTACGCGCTAAGGGCCTTTCCTCGAATTACACGCTGACGTGCAGATTTTTCACGTGCCAAATCACTCCGTATCAAGCTGGCCACGCGTAAGCACACGGAAGACCACGCTCCTGCCCAGAAGGCCTAACTACTGCCCCCCAGAGCCCCGAGCACGCTCCCACCTGCCATCTGCTGCTGCCTAACTGCCTGCTGCCCACGTGCCCTGCCATTTGCTGCCTGCACATCAGCCAGGGGTGCTGTTGCTGTGACCACCCCTGCTGGAACGGAAGACTCCCGACTGGGATTCCATCGCTCCACAGCCCAGCCCCAGGACCCAGTTGCCCACCCACTCCTGCCTCTGGGGTTGTCATGTCGGGGCAAACACCATCTGAGACCACTGACAACCCCCGGCCAGAGAGGCAGAGGGGCACCAGCTTCAGTGCCACCGAAGTTGGTGTCCTGGTGGAGCAAGTCCTGGGGCAGTATGATGCCCTCTTCGGAAGTTCCCGCGCCGACAAGGAAGGACGGACTCGGATCTGGACTGACATCGTGACTGCCATCAACGCGGGGGGGGTGGCAGTCCGCGACTTACAACATGTCAAGAAGCGCTTGGAGGACTTCAGGTCCAGGACCCTGAACAAGGCCCGGCGCCTCTTGAAGGCAGCGGATGCCAACGGGCGCCGGGGCCACTTGTCGGAAGAACAGATGAGGGTCCTGGAACGCATATCCCCAGCGCTCCACGTCCAGGTCCTTGAGAGGCAGACCCGTCTGGAGTCGAGCGGTGAGTGTACATGCATCCTGATTGTGAGCAGTGCGTGTGGTGATTATTCAGTAGTGTGCAGGTTGCACATCTGTTTGTATGGGGTCGAGTATGGGTGGGGGTGTACAGGGCCGTGGGGCTAACACATGCGAGGGCTGGTATGTGTGAGACATGGATGGTGCTCGTGTGTGTAGGCTTGCATGCCAAATGCAGTTGTGTGGGCACACATGTTTGGATGAATGTGTATGTAAGTAGACATGTCTGTGATGTCACGCATGTATGTTGTTTTCGGCTGCATGTATCAGCACTGTGTACATGTGCATGTGTGTGTATTTGACAAGGGTGCAACAGTGATGCAACATGGATGCATGTGACAGCGGTATGTGGAAGCCTGATTGGCAGATGTGACATGGATGCTCGTCTGAACACTGCGACACTTGGCAGAGGTGTACCCATGCATGCAAGTGTGGTGGTGTGTGTACATGTGTGGTGCACTTCCTGTGTTGCATGTGATGTCTGGCTCACCTTTGGCTGCTCATGCTGTTGTATGTGTATGGATGGTGCTGGCAGTTGCGATATGGCTGTGGTATGGCTCATGTGTGCGAGTTGAAATGACATGTGTGTTGGGGATTGTGATGACATGTCTGAGGTTTGCCAATGCCACTCATGTACAACTGTCATGTGTGTATGTGTCCATTGTACAGTGCCCTGATGCCTGTGTTCTGTTTCTCCCTGTCTGCAGCGTGAACTGATGAAGAGGGTGGAGAAGGTGCTGTGGAGCACAGCGGCGGGGATCCCACCGGCGACGCAAGGCCCGGCTCCCCTCCCATGTTGTCATCTCGTCGGGGAGTGAGGAGTCCGGTGCCGCGTCCCAGGCCACAGCTGCCGGGGGGAGGTCCAAGAGGCGGAGGTTGGAGTTGGACTCCTCGGCAGCAGAAGGGGCAGCTGGGACCCCACAGGGCCCAACAGGGGAAGATGGCACGGAGTCATCCAGGTTGGTGGGGGGTTTGGTGGAGGAGGAGGCCGTGCAAGCACCAGAGACGGGGTCTGGAGGTGGGGATCCCACTGGTGCTAGTGGTGCAGTGCAGGACCAGGGACAGGAGGCAGCACAGGCCGCCGCGGAGGTGCCTGTGTGCAATCCTGTCCCTGATCCTGTCCCTGCATCATCTTACACCAGCAAGGATGCCTATGTCCAGACCTGTTTTCAGGCAGGGGATGAGCTCACGTCAACTGGCCTTCCTCTGCCTGCGGAAGTGGGTATCCGGGTCCGGGCTGAGCCTGTCCTGGCTGGTGTGGCGTTGCGTCAACGGGCCATGCGAGGTGACCTGCAGTCTTTTCATGGAGAGACTGCACGTCATCTCGAATGGCTCGTTGACCACGTCAGCCGACTGGGACAGGTCACCCAGGCCGGATTCCTCCGTCTGATGGGGCTTGCTACGACCCCCTCCTCAATTGGACCGCCTACGCACCAGTCGTCCTCCGTGCCATCTTCCCACCCATCAGTCACCTGGGTGCCCTGTGGAGCTGCCTCTGACGGTGCGGCCAGGCTGGTGGAGGAGGCATCCCTGCCACAGTCGGGAGTCGGACGTCCAGCAGGGGTGGCCACATCTACGACTGCACCCCAGTCGGTGGAGGATGTGCAGGCAGCAGGAGGCAGTGCAGAGGCACAGCAGCAGCAGCAACGTGGTGGGAGCCATGAAGGCTCGGGGCCGTCAACATCGGAGGGGCAGGCATCGGCCGGAGGGCAGGAGGACCCAGGACAGAGAGTGTCTTCCGTGTGGCAGCGGTTGGGCCACGCCATAGATGCGGAGCGGGCGGAAGAGGCACGGCTCACAATGGTCAGGGCGGAGAACTCCATGCAGAGGGCCCTGAGGCGGGCCAAGTGCCTCGAGGCAATCCGCAGGGGTTTGGAGGTAGACACGTCGACGGCCCTGCGGACCCTCGGGGCCATGGAGGAGGAAAGCCTCCGGGACATTGAGGAGGAGTTCGATGATGCCCTGGCCCGGGACATCCACAAGTGAGCCGTGAAACTAGCCCGCTGCCCTTGTACATAGTTATGTAAGTAGTGTTAGGTTTCATTTTTGTTTAGATTTTATTTGGACCTTTCGGACATTGGCCATATTTTTGTATATAGTTAATTTTATTAGTTAGTGTAGTTAGATAGGTTTCCTTTCTTTTGTTGGGATAATGGACCCTGGCTTCTTCCCATGTACATAGTTCAGTGTTGGATTGTATTTATTTTTTCACATTTTAACCATGGAGCAATGGCTTTCTTTTTTATTTCCCATTGGATTTTGTTTTGTGGACATTGACTTTGGACGACATTACTTTGGAATTTTATTTTTGGTTTTGCTTTTTTTCCTGAACATGCTTCTTTTAATTTTTGTACATTCACATTTCTGTTTCTTCATTTTTGATTCTATTTATGTTTCCTTTAATACATATTTTTTTTGGTGAACTTCAATGTGTGGTATCTCATTGGTTTCATGCATTTCATGATATGTGTTTTGAGATTCACTGACACCCATTGGGTGTATGTGAGGGAAATGTGTTTGGTTCGGAACTTGCAATTGGTGTTCTGTGATGTAATTGCAAATTATGAGTGGGTGGATGCAATACTCGGGTGGGTGTTTTGCATTTGGAGGCTGACCATAGGGACCAGGGATCTATATTGTGATGACATGTTGGCTGGGGAACATGAGTTGCACATGGGTGGGGGCCTGCTGGCAGGTGCCCCACAGTGCTGGGGGGTGGGGGTGGTGGGGAACATGAGTACATGAGTTGGACATGGGTGGGGGCCTGCTGGCAGGTGCCCCACAGTGCTGGGGGGTCGGGGTGCTGGGAGACATGGGTGGGGGCCTGCTGGCAGGTGGCCCACAGTGCTGGGGGGTGGGGGTGGTGGGAGACATGGGTGGGGGCCTGGTGGAGGCTGCCCCTGCACTGCTGGGGGGTGGGGGTGGTGGGAGACATGGGTGGGGGCCTGGTGGTGGGTGCTCCTGCACTGCTGGGGGGTGGGGGGCTGGGAGACATGGGTGGGGCCTGGTGGAGGCTGCCCCTGCACTGCTGGGGGGTGGGGGTGCCGAGAGACATGGGTGGGGGCCTGGTGGTGGGTGCCCCACAGTGCTGGGGGGGTGGGGGTGGTGGGAGAGATGGGTGGGTGCCTGGTGGAGGCTGCCCCTGGTGACTGGGGGTGGGGCTGGTGGTTAACATGGATGGGGGCCTGATGGAGGCTGCCTCTGCACTGCTGGGGAGTGGGGGTGGTGAGAGACATGAATGGGGGCCTGGTGGAGGCTGCCCCTGCACTGCTGGGGGGTGGGGGTGCTGGGAGACATGGATGGGGGCCTGGTGGAGTCTGCCCCTGCACTGCTGGGGGGTGGAGGTGGTGGGAGACATGGGTGGGGGCCTGGTGGAGGCTGCCCCTGCACTGCTGGGGGGTGGGGGTGCTGGGAGACATGGGTGGGGGCCTGGTGGTGGGTGTCCCTGCACTGCTGGGGGTGCTGGGAGACATGGGTGGGGGCCTGGTGGAGGCTGCCCCTGCACTGCTGGGGGGTGGTGGTGGTGGGAGACATGGGTGGGGGCCTGGTGGAGGCTGCCCCTGGTGGCTGGGGGGTGGGGGTGCTGGGAGACATGGGTGGGGGCCTGGTGGAGGCTGCCCCTGCACTGCTGGGGGGTGGGGGTGCTGGGAGACATGGGTGGGGGCCTGGTGGTGGGTGCCCCACAGTGCTGGGGGGGTGGGGGTGGTGGGAGACATGGGTGGGTGCCTGGTGGAGGCTGCCCCTGGTGACTGGGGGTGGGGCTGGTGGGCGACATGGGTGGAGGCCTGATGGAGGCTGCCCCTGCACTGCTGGGGGGTGGGGGTGGTGTGAGACATGAATGGGGGCCTGGTGGAGGCTGCCCCTGCACTGCTGGGGGGTGGGGGTGCTGGGAGACATGGGTGGGGGCCTGGTGGAGTCTGCCCCTGCACTGCTGGGGGGTGGAGGTGGTGGGAGACATGGGTGGGGGCCAGGTGGAGGCTGCCCCTGGAGGCTGGGGGGTGGGGGTGCTGGGAGACATGGGTGGGGGCCTGGTGGTGGGTGCCCCTGGTGACTTGGGGGTGGGGGTGGTGGGAGACATGGGTGGGGGCCTGGTGGAGGCTGCCCCTGCACTGCTGGGGGGTGGGGATGGTGGGAGACATGGGTGGGGGCCTGGTGGAGGCTGCCCCTGGTGGCTGGGGAGTGGGGGTGGTGTGAGACATGGGTGGGGGCCTGGTGGAGGCTGCCCCTGGTGGCTGGGGGGTGGGGGTGTGGGAGACATGGGTGCGGGCCTGGTGGAGGCTGCCCCTGGTGGCTGGGGGGTGGGGGTGCTGGGAGACATGGGTGGGGGCCTGGTGGTGGGTGCCCCACAGTGCTGTAGGGGTGGGGGTGGTGGGAGACATGGGTGGGGGCCTGGTGGTGGGTGCCCCTGGTGCCTGGGGGGTGGGGGTGGTGGCAGACATGGGTGGGGGCCTGGTGGAGGCTGCCACTGGTGGCTGGGGGGTGGGGGTGGTGGGAGACATGGGTGGGGGCCTGGTGGAGGCGGCCCCTGCACTGCTGGGGGGTGGGGGTGGTGGCAGACATGGGTGGGGGCCTGGTGGTAGGTGCCCCTGGTGGCTGGGGGGTGGGGGTGGTGTGAGACATGGGTGGGGGCCTGGTGGAGGCTGCCCTGCACTGCTGGGGGGTGGGGGTGGTGGGAGACATGGGTCGGGGCCTGGTGGAGGCTGCCCCTGGTGGCTGGGGGTGGGGGTGCTGGGAGACATGGGTGGGGGCCTGGTGGAGGCTGCCCCGGGTGGCTGGGGGGTGGGGGTGGTGTGAGACATGGGTGGGGGCCTGGTGGAGGCTGCCCCTGCACTGCTGGGTGGTGGGGGTGGTGGGAGACATGGGTCGGGGCCTGGTGGAGGCTGCCCCTGGTGGCTGGGGGTGGGGGTGCTGAGAGACATGGGTGGGGGCCTGGTGGAGGCTGCCCCTGCACTGCTAGGGGGTGGGGGTGCTGGGAGACATGGGTGGGGGCCTGGTGGTGGGTGCCCCACAGTGCTGGGGGGGTGGGGGTGGTGGGAGACATGGGTGGGTGCCTGGTGGAGGCTGCCCCTGGTGACTGGGGGGGTGGGGTGGTGGGAGACATGGGTGGGGACTGGTGGAGGCTGCCCCTGGTGACTGGGGGTGGGGGTGGTGTGAGACATGGGTGGGGGCCTGGTGGAGGCTGCCCCTGCACTGCTGGGGGGTGGGGGTGCTGGGAGACATGGGTGGGGGCCTGGTGGAGGCTACTCCTGCACTGCTGGGTGGTGGGGGTGGTGGGAGACATGGGTGGGGGCCTGGTGGAGGCTGCCCCTGGTGGCTGGGGGGTGGGGGTGCTGGGAGACATGGGTGGGGGCCTGGTGGAGGCTGCCCCTGCACTGCTGGGGGTGGGGTGCTGGGAGACATGGGTGGGGGCCTGGTGGAGGCTGCCCCTGCACTGCTGGGGGTTGGGGGTGGTGTGAGACATGGGTGGGGGCCTGGTGGAGGCTGCCCCTGCACTGCTGGGGGGTGGGGCTGCTGGGAGACATGGGTGGGGGCCTGCTGGCAGGTAGCCCACAGTGCTGAGGGGTGGGGGTGGTGGGAGACATGGGTGGGGGCCTGGTGGAGGCTGCCCCTGCACTGCTGGGGGGTGGGGGTGCTGGGAGACATGGGTGGGGGCCTGCTGGAGGCTACCCCTGCACTGCTGGGGGTGGGGGTGCTGGGAGACATGGGTGGGGGCCTGGTGGTGGGTGCCCCTGCACTGCTGGGGGGTGGGGGTGCTGGGAGACATGGGTGGGGGCCTGGTGGAGGCTGCCCCTGGTGGCTAGGGGATGGGGGTGCTGGGAGACATGGGTGGGGGCCTGCTGGAGGCTGCCCACAGTGCTGGGGGTGGGGGTGCTGGGAGACATGGGTGGGGGCCTGGTGGAGGCTGCCCCTGCACTGCTGGGGGGTGGGGGTGCTGGGAGACATGGGTGGGGGCCTGGTGGTGGGTGCCCCACAGTTCTGGGGTGGTGGGGGTGGTGCGAGACATGGGTGGGTGCCTGGTGGTGGGTGCCCCTGGTGGCTGGGGGGTGGGGGTGGTGGCAGACACGGGTGGGGGCCTGGTGGAGGCTGCCCCTGGTGGCTGGGGGGTGGGGGTGGTGGGAGACATGGGTGGGGGCCTGGTGGAGGCTGCCCCTGCACTGCTAGGGGGTGGGGGTGGTGGCAGACATGGGTGGGGGCCTGGTGGTGGGGGCCCCTGGTGACTTGGGGTGCAGGGGGACATGCGTTGGTGGGCAGTAGTGCAAGTTGACATGTGGGTTGGCTGGGGGGCATGGCCATGGTGGATGGGGTGCCTGCAGGACATGTGCAGGGTAGGCCCCTGTGGTGTGAGCCACCTGCAGGGGCCGTGCAGGGTGTAGAGGGAACACCTGGGAGGACCCACACGTGCAATTCACGTGTGCTGCTCCCCGCGCACCCCTGTAATACACGTACCCTGATGAGATTGCGTGTGTAACTTCCCGCGCACCCCCGAAATACACGTACCCCGCTCAATCGCGTGTGTAACTTCCCGTGCACCCCCGAAATACACATACCCCGCTCAATCGCGTGTGTAACTTCCCGGACAACCCCGAAATACACGTACCCTGATGTGATCGCGTGTGTAACTTCCCGCGCACCCCCGAAATACACGTACCCCGCTCAATCGCGTGTGTAACTTCCCGCGCACCCCCAAAATACACGTACCCCGCTCAATCGCGTGTGTAACTTCCCGCGCACCCCTGAAATACACGTACCCCGCTCATTCGTGTGTGTAACTTCCCGCGCACCCCCGAAATACACGTACCCCGCTCAATCGCGTGTGTAACTTCCCGCGCACCCCCGAAATACACGTACCCCGCTCAATCGCGTGTGTAACTTCCCGCACACCCCCGAAATACACGTACCCCGCTCAATCGCATGTGTAACTTCCCGCGCACCCCCGAAATACACGTACCCCGCTCAATCGTGTGTGTAACTTCCCGCGCACCCCCGAAATACACGTACCCCGCTCAATCGCGTGTGTAACTTCCCGCGCACCCCCGCAATACACGTGCCCCGCTCGCACAGGCCCAATTGCTGTATGTTGCCTCTTTTGTGATGCGCTGGGACTCTACCGCCTGCCTTCGTGTGGCGGACGTGTTTCAGCTTGTGCGTGTCTTTGGCTGTGCGTGGCTTTGCCCTATTCGATTCCATGAATACGTGTGGTTCGAGTGCGTGTGGGCGTTCCGTCTGCTCCTCTGCAGTACATCCCCAGTTACGCCCTTATTTTCGCGCGTTGTTCCCCATTCCACGCGTTACGCCCCGTGTCCCGCCCACTTTCTGGTGTATGCGCCGAGGTTGTGCGCTTTCACTGTGCGTGTCGCGCACACCTTTCGGGATGTTGCAGTGACTTGTGCGCCATGCACCGGTTTGGCGCACATCCCGAGGTGAACACGCGCAGGGACTTCCATGAATCGCACGCGTGCGCGTGCGCCTGTTTTTTTCCGCTTGCGCCTGCTTGCGCCTGCTTGTGCGAAGATTTTCGGCGCACGTTTGTTCCATGAATCGGCCCCTACGTCTCTAATGGAGAAAAGGTAAAAAAGTGTCAGAAAAGGGGTGCTTGTTGCAGTGGCTCCCTTGGTTGGTAGTAATGTGGTGTTCCTTTATTGTCCAGGTGCACTTGACTTTTTACATTTATCAGCAATTTGTTTGCAGAGTTCTTGAATCGGTATTAGGGTTGTGTTACAGGCTGCTGGGTCTTTCAATTCTTGGACGATGTTAAGCATTTTCTTTGGCTCTTTTGTGATGTTTCTATACATAGATTGTAGGGTGCTTTCTTGACTCTGATGATAGCAAACCTCTAGAAATGTATCATCTGGTGGTAGGCAAGACTGTCTGCGTGTAAGATGTTTTTCCTCCCGATTGTTTCCAACCACATATTTGAATCCTGCTGTGAGTTATATCAGGCAGGGTGTCAGTGGCTGTAGGAAACTGCCTGATCTCAGTTTGACATCTACTAGCCCTACCCCTGGAAAACATGGACAATGTTAGGATCTCACAAGCCACCATGTAGATGCCCAAAGCACGTTTCCTTTGATATTGTGCAACTCTGCATCACTGCCCATTATTATTAATGACATAGTAGCTCACATTACCATTATTTTGATTTACATGTCAGCCACTACAGGTCATGTCAGGTCATAGTAAGTCAAAGTATAATTTGTCTTCCCTGCATTACTGCACCAACAACTATTGATTGCATCTTTGATGTGGACCAGTTTCTGTGGGAGAGGGATGGATCAGATTCTGTTTACCGACGGTAGCACACATTTCAATCAAGCAATGTGTTTTAATTATAGGCTTTTGTGAAGTGACATTGATGTAATAAAAAATAAATAGTTGGGCATTCCTTTGTTAAGATGTAAAGGAATATATCTTACTACTGAAGGAGAGGTTTGAATCGCAGATCCCATGGCCTCTTCCTTTGAAAATGTCAGTGATCAAATACAGCACAAACAATGTTGTGTTAATAAAACATTGCATGTCATTTTGAACAGAGGTTCTTGTTTCTGAAGCTGTATGATGATTTTACTGATGTACTGTGGCAGATTCCCGATCCTACATAGTCCGATAATCACACATTTTTGAAAACATTCTCCTATTAATTATTATTTGTGATATATAAATTAACAAGATAAATACATCACCTAGTGGAGGCTTTTGCAACCCTTCACTATCCAGATGTTTTGGACTGAAACTGCAATTTGCGCCAGCCAGCACACTAAATAGTGAGGGATTATGATAAACATAGTTCAGCAAATTTGGAGAGCTGCACTTTGTAGGCTCCTGACCTCTAGGCAGGATCTCTGAATCTTGGAGTGAAGGAAAAATAAAGACATACATTTCCTGGTTTAGCACCTGAATTATCTAAGGCAAACCCTGACCTTATCTTACACATTTCTGCTATCTTTAAACTATACCAATTCATATATGCAGGTATATAGCTCATTATCACAATATCTCAGGTATGGATTTTCACTATATCTACATTCTTCCTCATCATGAGGTTGCCGGTAAGCCGCCTTTAGTACCTGTAACTTACCGGCAACCTAGTCTAACCCTTTCCACCGCCCAATATCCCAGGATAACTGGGATATTACAGGCGGAGGAGCAACAGTCAGTTCCCATTCCCATAGGACTCTATTGGATGGGAACCACTGAAGCACCGACACCATTGTTAACGGTGCCGGTGCTTCAGTGAATTTTCTGCTGGTAGGGGCCTGAACTACCAGGAGGTCAGGCCTGCCGGTAGTTCACTTCCCCTACCAGCAGACCCATGCCGGTCTGGAAAAGGTGCTGATAGACTTTGTTATCGGTACCTTTTTCCGGACCAGCATACTCGTAGTGAAACCCAATGTGTCTCAGAACCTATGCTAATTTATTCAAGTTCCTATATCAGCACTACACACATTTTTGCTGATTTCATGTCTTCCATAACCTGGATGATTCCCACAAAGGATTTCATATATGTTATAGAAAATAATCCAGAAATTCTTAGTGTTTCCAGAATACTTTCAACACAGAATGTATGAGTATTTTTGGATTGGCAATACATAAACTATGCCCTTATGACAGTAAACACAATTTCAGTTCAGTAAGAACCACCCCAAACTATGTTTCTTTGTGCACCTTTACTGACCTCAAGGAGCACTGGTATGTAGTGTGAGGATGGAAGTAAGGGGGACTGACATGTGGACTTTGTTTCGGGTGCCTTCAGCTCCAAAGAAACATCCTAATTCCCCCTCAACATGGGATAACATAATATCGTCAAAATATAGTCCATAGGCGTCCCTCTGCGAGAATGAACACGGCCCATTGACCTGGTCTTTGGGAAGGTACCCACTCGAGAGTCTGCAGCCACACTTTAGCTCACTGTACCTTTCACAGATGGGAAATATCCATTTGCATATCAGTCTTTGTCCCACCAACATGAGCAGTCTAGCACTGAAATGCTATGGCAATTCCCTTCTGAACAAGAGTACCAACAGCAACCCCATACAAGTGTTCAGCCTTGTGAGATGGACCTGTGCCTCTCTAAGCACAGTGATCAAGGGGTCCAAGTCTGGATGACCCTAGGAACATTAGGGTGACTAAACCCAAGTCCCTTAAACAATGAAAAAATAGTCCATAGGCACCCCTCTTTGAGAAAGAAAACAGCCCATTGACCTGTTCTTTGGGCCTTGTTTCAGCCTTGTTTCAGCCTTGTTGGACCTGGCCCCACAAATGGAGTAAGCTTTCCCGAAATTCTGTAGATGGGCCGAGGGGTCGGTAGACAGTGTGTATGGTGATTGTGCAGTTAGGGGAGAGAGATCTAGCTAAGGAATCTGCGTTCCCCTCCAGTTTGGAGTTTACTTATCTGAGGGATAATGACTCCTTGAAAATGATCGCTATTCCTCCCCCTTTCATATGTAATCTATCCTGCCGGTGGATAGTATACTCTGGTGGCAGAGCTAGGGTGATGGAAGGTCCTGCGGCTTCATGGAGCCATGATTCAGTAATGGCTTGGAGGTCTAGGTCAAGGTTAGTGTGGAGGTCATGGACCTCGGTGGCATGGGCAGGGAGTGAGTGGGCATTTATGAGGGAACATTGAAGTGGGTTGGGGGGGCTATGCTTAGAGGTGTGTGGTCTGATAGGTGCTTTAGGTTGAGCAGTGGTGGCTTCTGGTGGGTTAGCGTGGATTGTGTTGTGGATGGCGTGAGGTGGATGACCCTTGCATTTGGCGAGTTCTCCTGGAGCAACGTGCGCCCAGTTGGGGATGATTTTTTGGTGGACGCGGGGCACAAGGGGTAGGCAGTTGGATCAAGCTTAGGTAGGGAGACTGAGCGAGGTGGGACACAGAAACATGAGAACCACCCGCCCAGCATGCGGTTCCTGAGCTCAGTAGGCCTTGGGCAAACCTGGAGTTGTATTGGTTTGGTACGGGCTCTAAGCATGGTAAATCTGAGGGCCAGGAAGTCAGAGGGGCTGGCTGTGGTATCTCTCCATTGAGTGTGTGGTGGTTTTGTTGAGCTGGAGACTGCAGGTAAGAGGGGCATGAGGGAGGTGTCTTCTGCGCTCTGAATCGAGATGGCCATGTCACTGGGGGAGGTGTGGTGGGAGCGTAGAATTGTACTGTGCGATATCAGGCAGCAATAACTGGCAGACAGTGCAGAAGGCAGGCAGCAATAAATGATAAACAGTGCTTAATGCCGGAAACTAGGGTTAACATATCATGCTAAAATCATGGTGAGGTATACACAGTGAATGGCTAAGCAACGTAATAGTCATGTGAAATTGTGGCATATCATATTTTTTTGGAACAGCAATGGGTAAAATCAATCAATTCGACATGTTAATATCACAGCAACAGCATTTCAGACAAGAGTAGCGTAGTGCAATCAAATGGATTATTAAGAGTGTTGCTATTCAGCACAGCTGCGTAGGCACGAAAGCTGGGCAGACTGTGATACGGTACAGGGGAGTCACAAATCAAGGTGATAATAATGCAGCAGCATTTCACAATAGAGCAGAGCGGCATGTAGAGTGGTCATAGAGGAAGGCGTTGTGGTGCTGACAATTAGGCCATTAACTTCTGAGCTGAGGCCGTGATGAGGTAAAGCAAGTAAGCAGCAACTGAGTGTGAGGTGGACTTCAAGCAATAAAATATACTAATCAGGCAATGTAGTATTTAAGCAAGGTTATTTTAGTCAGGCACGACTATCCTCTCATTGCAAGTAGTGTGCCACTATAAGATATCACCATCTGTGAGATTCTATTACTCATATTATTATACATCCAGCCCGCTGCATCGAGCAGGGCTCTGCCGTATTCCCAGTCACACCACGTGTATCTGCAGAGAGGCATTTCACGTGGAAACTGCTAAAATGGCTGCTGAATGAATCTGGGCTTGTTTGTGCCCCACGTTTCCTGGACATCTACAGTTAATATCCTATTGGCTGCCTTTTAGGCCTTTAGCCAATCCCTGCAACTGGCAGGCATAAGCCGACCCCAGCAAAGACCCACGGCTAAGGCTCCTGTCCCGAGCCTGAAGTCATCACTCACGTCCTCGGATGCCCAGGAGGGCTCACCCAGCTTCGTAGCTGCAGGAGCAGCACACTGACACCAGCGGGCACCTGCCATTCCCTAGGTAAGCCCTCACAGCTATCCTCTCATTGCAAGTAGCGTGCCGTTACAAGATATCACCTTCTGTAAGATCGTATTACTTATATTATTATACATCCAGCACACTGCATCGAGCAGGGCTCTGCCATATTCCCAGCCACACCATATGTATCTGCAGAGAAACATTTCACGTGGAAGCTGCTAAAATGGCCACCGAATGAAACCGGGCTTGTTTGTGCCCCACGTTGCCTGGACAACTACAGTTCATATCCTATTGGCTGCCTGATAGGCCTTTAGCCAATCCCAAAGAACGGCAGGCGTAAGCCGGCCCCCAGCAAAGGCCCACGGATAAGGCTCCTGTCCCGACCCTGTCGGAACTCGGAGGACTGCAGGAACACTCAAAAACTCTTTCTTCTCCCTGTAGGAACTGCCTTGCTCCACTGATCCATTGGAAGTCTGTGAACTCGCTGCCACTCATATGTGGTAATCTTCTCAAAATATTGTATGACAGCCACAGCAGTCTAAAGTAAAAAGGAGTGCACCTCAGAAAAGCAAAATATGTTGGGCCAATAATCCCCCCCAATCTGCCTGATCATGAAGAAATCGCTTTTACGAAGTTAGAATAAACTTCCTTTACTAAGAAAGTCATCATCATCCCCAATTGTGAAATAAGACAGAACTAAAAGAAGACAAGAAAAAGGGGTAGTTCTCGGTTCAAGGATCGCACTATGAATAAATATCTGCACACAAAAACAAGCATTTATCCACTGAGCACCCTACCTCTTCACATCCAGACTGCTCCCTCCCTTACCACTCTTAGAAATAACCTCAAAATAAACCTGTTTCCTCACACATAACACTGCCTTCCTCCATTGCAATCACTTGTCTGTCCTAACAATCCTATAATTTCCTGAAAACATTGTGTAACTTCTTTTTTTCAATTTGCCAGTGCTAAACAAAAATTAAAATTAAATAATAACATAAAGTAATATTATTACAAAAGCAACCTTCATGCCCCTGCAATACATTGACAAATGCAACACTGAATTCTGGACATTTACTCCAGAAGTTCTAATCAACACTATTGCAGCCCTAAAACCCACCACCTAGAAAGACTGCAACCTCCACTACCCCATTGCAAAGGTTATCTGAGGAGGATGGCCATATGAGTGGTAAATGTTCTACATGGTGAATAGAAGGTTCTCAGGGGGATGGAATATTCGTATTGAAGGGACTGTCACCAGAACACAATAGTGTGCTTTCTTTCTGTGTGTACCAAGGGGAAGGGGGCCTTATGTTTGTTGAGTCAAAGTTTCAGTAGTGAATGGGTGTTGAGGGTGTAATTGTGGTTGCTGAGCTGGATGTTTTCATTTTCTGTGCAGGTCAGACACGCAGGCCAGAGTGATGAGTTTAGCTTACAGTGCATCCATGCAGAAAATCTTTAAGATGAGATGGGCTGTCTTGATTTGATTCCATTAGCCCCATTGAGAAAGATGTGTTTGGTGAAGCAGAATGGCTACTGCTGCATTGTCTGTCCAATCCGAAGTTAGGGGGGAAGATATTTGATAGCTGGAGTGGTGTGATTGCCAGGTTGAGTGGTTTTACTTTGTTGAGGTTTGAGACTATGATGAGTTTTTTTTGTAACCACATTATTGCACAACTTAAGTAGAGTTGTTCTGCATTTCTTGGTGGCTTGGCTTCTGGGCATTCAGAAGTCTCCAAGGAAGATACTAGTTGAGTAGCTGACAGAACCAGTTATGATCAGATATTTGGTTTCATCAAGTAAAGCGTGTTGTTTTGTGGAGTGGCAAGCGAGGAGTTCCAGGATGTGGGAATGGTGTGCTCCTTGAACATGCATGTCCATGAGGTCTTGTGGATGATTGTGAGCCATCCACCAGTCTTTCCTTTGTGGTTCTTGTGTTGGATGCTCTAGGGATAAAGATATACAGAATGTGTGTGAAGGTTGGGGTAAGCAATGTCACTTGATAAAAAATGCATTTATGTTGTGAGTGGCGATGAGATCAGCAACGTCTACTGGATGTTGTACTGTGGAATGAGCACTGATGAGCATGAGGGTTGCTCTTGTGTTTTGGTGGGGCAGTGTGGGTAATAATGAGTGCGATGTGAATTACTTAAGTCCAAGTGAACAATACACCAAACACATAACCACGCCCTTGGAGTGATATTGAAGAGGGAAAAATAGCAAAATATTTCTCATCAATTGATGTTGTGGTCTTGCTGTAGAAATATCAAAATGCATGCACTAGATCTTGGAACAAGAGATACATTGGGCCTCATTATAGGTTTGGTGGTTGTCGGTGGGATACCGCCAAATGGTAATACAATTCGACCACTTGGTCTGCCGGAATGGCCAGCAGATTACAAGTGTCAGGAAGAGTGGGAATTTACCCATTCCATGGAGCCCCCTTGACTCCATGGGGGGATTGCTGGTACTACCGGCACCGGTAATACTGGTGCTGGTAATACTGGCTGTTTTTTGCCAGTGGGATGCCTGAGCTAGCTCCAGCTCTTGGCTGAAGGTAAATCAGGCCACCCCACCAGCCAACTTGAATTATGCTTGTCCGGAAACATGCCGGTAAGCGGAATTACTGGCACATTAATTGCAGACCAGCATACTTGTAAGGAGGGCCATTGTTTGAATTTTAAGGCATACAGCTTTTATTCACCATTTTGCTAATCTCTGTCATGTTAATTTTCGACGGCCTTGTACTGTGAAAATGGGTGTCCAAATCTAGGTTAAAAGGATCATACCAGGATTTGCACAATTTTTCTCACTCTGGGTCATTTTATTGCTTGGACAGGCATGGAACAAAATTTGTTTCTGCCGGTCTAATATGCTCCTCCTTTAAAAAGAAATAGGAGTAGTGCAGTTAGAGGTGTTGCTAGAGGTAGGGTGGCTGAAGGGGCTATATCCCCAGGTCTTTTGGCTGTAGCCCCAGATAGAAGCTCAGGGGCTACAACCACAAGGCTAACTACCCCTGAGTCCCGACAGTCCCGGCATTAGCATATCCCCGAATCTTTTCCAGACCTAGCAATACCCGTAAGTGCAGGCGCTCTCGTCCTCTAATAATGGAGTGTATGCTAGCAGAAGTGAAAAACAGGAGAAGTAACAGTATGGAGAAGTAAATGTGACAAAATGCATGTATGGTCGATGTAAATGAAAGTCTAGTAAGGACATACAATCAGCGTTAATGTGTGGGACCAATATAATCCACCTGTGTTTAGCACCTGCGAACAACAAGTGGATCCCATAGGAATCCTTTGTAAATACCAGAAGCAAGTGCAAATTTCAGGAAGAAATTACATTTATTGGTACTACGAAAAAAAGAAAAAAAAACATGCTAACATATTTGTGCCAGACAGGCTCCTCTTTTTTGCACTTCCTAGTGCAAATCACGAAAATTACAAAGAGGGGCACAATGTGCTCTGAGTCATGTTGATTTTACCCTCTGTGAAATGTACCCATTTTATTTTCCTTTGTTTGTCTTCATCAATAGAGGAGTTCTCAATGGGGGGCTGTTAGGCAGAATCACATGCAGTACCCTTTGGAACCACTACATGCAATTAAGACTACAAATTTCGGTACAATTTCACCTTTGGTACAAGCCTGTACTACACAGTATTGTGGTAGCAGTGGCTGAGCATCCAGACTTATCTCAAGAGTAAAGTGAGCAGGACAAGGTGTTACACAAAGGACCAGCAATTACAGTGATTCAAATAACCAGTTACTCAAGGTTTCTTGGTAAAAGAATGTACATTTATTTACACAGTCGTTTATAAAACATTACATTAGCAAGAGCAGCTCAATATCATATACTAATATACAAATACACAACCAATAGGTTATTGAACAAGTTCAGCTCCCCTGAAGTGGGAGCAAATGGCACTTCAATTTTACTTTTAAAAGGGGTAAAGCACTGAAGCCCGCCAAAGGCCAACGACCAAAGGGACCAAACCTGGTTTGATGCACAGAGTTGGACACTAGAAGGACCTGTCCTAAAAGAAATGGCAAAAAAAGTCGACTGGAGTCTGTTTTTACAGATAGGTCCTGGGCGCCATATTGGAAAACATGGCTGACATGATTTTTAACTACCGGTGTTCGTGGTCAGGAAAAATCATGGTCATTTCTTTAAAACCACTGCCACCAGCCATTTCAAGTAGGAAAGGGTAACATCTGACTGTTACATGAGTGTCCAGACTCAGGGGATGCTAGGCAACCCCTCCAGCATTCTATAGTAAGATAGTGTGTGCTGGGTCTGTACATTTAAAAAGACTAGTAAAGTCAATTTAACTTTACAGGCTCTGGGAGACAGTAGTTAGTCCCAGAGAAGGTATTTAAACCTTGGGAAGTCTGAAATGCTAAAAAGATGATGCCTATGCTACTATGGTTTTTCAGCTGTAAACATGATTTTATTTTTGTATTTGTATTTATTATTAATGGCATGTTTTACAGAAAACCTATGGCATCGGGAAATATACACCTTTATTTGGTGAAGTGCTGCTTGTGCTTCAGTTGGTAATTCCGAGGTCATTCTTGCACCATGTCATTCACAGCAAGAACAGCATAGGGATGAGTTTCTAAGGTTTAGGCACTGTTTTGGTAATGCAAAGCATGCGTTGGCTCAAACTCTTTCTTAAAGCATACACCTGTTGGCTGAATAAAAAGAATGTTTCTGAAAACATCAGATTTCTGTTTTTGGAGTAGTCGCAAAACTCCAACACACTCATTTCTTTTGGGCGGAGAGAGAAACAGAAGCATAGAAGCGAGGCATAATGCTTTTACACCTCCATTTCCCACTCCGCCCCATTTCCCTGCAGTGACAAGATGAAACAAGGGCAAGGAGCGGAGATGAGATCTTTGCCATGCATTTCTCCTCCGTCTTGTCACTATGTTTCATTTTATGCCTGCCTTACATTTTCACGCAGTAGTAAACGAGTGGATTACTCTGGAATATGCATTGGTTGACCTGCTAAAGACCAGACATAGTCCATAGGAATTGATAAGTAAACACTATCAACACAGAGTAATGTGCAGTTGGCGTTTACTGATTCACAGGACGAAGACAGTAAAATAAGATTGTAATCTGTTTCACTCTCGACATTTATGACTGTAACTGCAACTGTAACCTGCAAATGTAACCAATTTCCTAAGAAAAAGCACCTAAATGCCAAAATAAATAAATAAATAAATAGATAAATAAGAAAGTGAAACGATAAAAGCAAATTCAACTATCTGTAGGGCCTGGCCAGAGAACAGGGGCACAGATAGCCATGCTCATTTCCTGATGGGCAATTTTTCTGAAAAACACTGGAAGGAGGCTTTCAAACAAGACGCAAGATTAAGGAGCCATGTTGGCATAAAACCCCACTAAATTACAAAGAATCAATTTTCTTTAGGTTATGAATGACCCATGTGCCACCTCACCAGCACAATGGAGCCACT
This sequence comes from Ambystoma mexicanum, assembly GCF_040938575.1. NCBI lineage: Eukaryota > Metazoa > Chordata > Amphibia > Caudata > Ambystomatidae > Ambystoma > Ambystoma mexicanum. The sequence goes on from NC_090937.1 coordinate 1,292,054,078, forward strand.
GCCTGCTAAAAATGACCACTAATAACACTATGGGCCTCATTACGAGTGTGTGTACCAAGGGGAAGGGGGCCTTATGTTTGTTGAGTCAAAGTTTCAGTAGTGAATGGGTGTTGAGGGTGTAATTGTGGTTGCTGAGCTGGATGTTTTCATTTTCTGTGCAGGTCAGACACGCAGGCCAGAGTGATGAGTTTAGCTTACAGTGCATCCATGCAGAAAATCTTTAAGATGAGATGGACTGTCTTGATTTGATTCCATTAGCCCCATTGAGAAAGATGTGTTTGGTGAAGCAGAATGGCTACTGCTGCATTGTCTGTCCAATCCGAAGTTAGGGGGGAAGATATTTGATAGCTGGAGTGGTGTGATTGCCAGGTTGAGTGGTTTTACTTTGTTGAGGTTTGAGACTATGATGAGTTTTTTTTGTAACCACATTATTGCACAACTTAAGTAGAGTTGTTCTGCATTTCTTGGTGGCTTGGCTTCTGGGCATTCAGAAGTCTCCAAGGAAGATACTAGTTGAGTAGCTGACAGAACCAGTTATGATCAGATATTTGGTTTCATCAAGTAAAGCGTGTTGTTTTGTGGAGTGGCAAGCGAGGAGTTCCAGGATGTGGGAATGGTGTGCTCCTTGAACATGCATGTCCATGAGGTCTTGTGGATGATTGTGAGCCATCCACCAGTCTTTCCTTTGTGGTTCTTGTGTTGGATGCTCTAGGGATAAAGATATACAGAATGTGTGTGAAGGTTGGGGTAAGCAATGTCACTTGATAAAAAATGCATTTATGTTGTGAGTGGCGATGAGATCAGCAACGTCTACTGGATGTTGTACTGTGGAATGAGCACTGATGAGCATGAGGGTTGCTCTTGTGTTTTGGTGGGGCAGTGTGGGTAATAATGAGTGCGATGTGAATTACTTAAGTCCAAGTGAACAATACACCAAACACATAACCACGCCCTTGGAGTGATATTGAAGAGGGAAAAATAGCAAAATATTTCTCATCAATTGATGTTGTGGTCTTGCTGTAGAAATATCAAAATGCATGCACTAGATCTTGGAACAAGAGATACATTGGGCCTCATTATAGGTTTGGTGGTTGTCGGTGGGATACCGCCAAATGGTAATACAATTCGACCACTTGGTCTGCCGGAATGGCCAGCAGATTACAAGTGTCAGGAAGAGTGGGAATTTACCCATTCCATGGAGCCCCCTTGACTCCATGGGGGGATTGCTGGTACTACCGGCACCGGTAATACTGGTGCTGGTAATACTGGCTGTTTTTTGCCAGTGGGATGCCTGAGCTAGCTCCAGCTCTTGGCTGAAGGTAAATCAGGCCACCCCACCAGCCAACTTGAATTATGCTTGTCCGGAAACATGCCGGTAAGCGGAATTACTGGCACATTAATTGCAGACCAGCATACTTGTAAGGAGGGCCATTGTTTGAATTTTAAGGCATACAGCTTTTATTCACCATTTTGCTAATCTCTGTCATGTTAATTTTCGACGGCCTTGTACTGTGAAAATGGGTGTCCAAATCTAGGTTAAAAGGATCATACCAGGATTTGCACAATTTTTCTCACTCTGGGTCATTTTATTGCTTGGACAGGCATGGAACAAAATTTGTTTCTGCCGGTCTAATATGCTCCTCCTTTAAAAAGAAATAGGAGTAGTGCAGTTAGAGGTGTTGCTAGAGGTAGGGTGGCTGAAGGGGCTATATCCCCAGGTCTTTTGGTTGTAGCCCCAGATAGAAGCTCAGGGGCTACAACCACAAGGCTAACTACCCCTGAGTCCCGACAGTCCCGGCATTAGCATATCCCCGAATCTTTTCCAGACCTAGCAATACCCGTAAGTGCAGGCGCTCTCGTCCTCTAATAATGGAGTGTATGCTAGCAGAAGTGAAAAACAGGAGAAGTAACAGTATGGAGAAGTAAATGTGACAAAATGCATGTATGGTCGATGTAAATGAAAGTCTAGTAAGGACATACAATCAGCGTTAATGTGTGGGACCAATATAATCCACCTGTGTTTAGCACCTGCGAACAACAAGTGGATCCCATAGGAATCCTTTGTAAATACCAGAAGCAAGTGCAAATTTCAGGAAGAAATTACATTTATTGGTACTACGAAAAAAAGAAAAAAAAACATGCTAACATATTTGTGCCAGACAGGCTCCTCTTTTTTGCACTTCCTAGTGCAAATCACGAAAATTACAAAGAGGGGCACAATGTGCTCTGAGTCATGTTGATTTTACCCTCTGTGAAATGTACCCATTTTATTTTCCTTTGTTTGTCTTCATCAATAGAGGAGTTCTCAATGGGGGGCTGTTAGGCAGAATCACATGCAGTACCCTTTGGAACCACTACATGCAATTAAGACTACAAATTTCGGTACAATTTCACCTTTGGTACAAGCCTGTACTACACAGTATTGTGGTAGCAGTGGCTGAGCATCCAGACTTATCTCAAGAGTAAAGTGAGCAGGACAAGGTGTTACACAAAGGACCAGCAATTACAGTGATTCAAATAACCAGTTACTCAAGGTTTCTTGGTAAAAGAATGTACATTTATTTACACAGTCGTTTATAAAACATTACATTAGCAAGAGCAGCTCAATATCATATACTAATATACAAATACACAACCAATAGGTTATTGAACAAGTTCAGCTCCCCTGAAGTGGGAGCAAATGGCACTTCAATTTTACTTTTAAAAGGGGTAAAGCACTGAAGCCCGCCAAAGGCCAACGACCAAAGGGACCAAACCTGGTTTGATGCACAGAGTTGGACACTAGAAGGACCTGTCCTAAAAGAAATGGCAAAAAAAGTCGACTGGAGTCTGTTTTTACAGATAGGTCCTGGGCGCCATATTGGAAAACATGGCTGACATGATTTTTAACTACCGGTGTTCGTGGTCAGGAAAAATCATGGTCATTTCTTTAAAACCACTGCCACCAGCCATTTCAAGTAGGAAAGGGTAACATCTGACTGTTACATGAGTGTCCAGACTCAGGGGATGCTAGGCAACCCCTCCAGCATTCTATAGTAAGATAGTGTGTGCTGGGTCTGTACATTTAAAAAGACTAGTAAAGTCAATTTAACTTTACAGGCTCTGGGAGACAGTAGTTAGTCCCAGAGAAGGTATTTAAACCTTGGGAAGTCTGAAATGCTAAAAAGATGATGCCTATGCTACTATGGTTTTTCAGCTGTAAACATGATTTTATTTTTGTATTTGTATTTATTATTAATGGCATGTTTTACAGAAAACCTATGGCATCGGGAAATATACACCTTTATTTGGTGAAGTGCTGCTTGTGCTTCAGTTGGTAATTCCGAGGTCATTCTTGCACCATGTCATTCACAGCAAGAACAGCATAGGGATGAGTTTCTAAGGTTTAGGCACTGTTTTGGTAATGCAAAGCATGCGTTGGCTCAAACTCTTTCTTAAAGCATACACCTGTTGGCTGAATAAAAAGAATGTTTCTGAAAACATCAGATTTCTGTTTTTGGAGTAGTCGCAAAACTCCAACACACTCATTTCTTTTGGGCGGAGAGAGAAACAGAAGCATAGAAGCGAGGCATAATGCTTTTACACCTCCATTTCCCACTCCGCCCCATTTCCCTGCAGTGACAAGATGAAACAAGGGCAAGGAGCGGAGATGAGATCTTTGCCATGCATTTCTCCTCCGTCTTGTCACTATGTTTCATTTTATGCCTGCCTTACATTTTCACGCAGTAGTAAACGAGTGGATTACTCTGGAATATGCATTGGTTGACCTGCTAAAGACCAGACATAGTCCATAGGAATTGATAAGTAAACACTATCAACACAGAGTAATGTGCAGTTGGCGTTTACTGATTCACAGGACGAAGACAGTAAAATAAGATTGTAATCTGTTTCACTCTCGACATTTATGACTGTAACTGCAACTGTAACCTGCAAATGTAACCAATTTCCTAAGAAAAAGCACCTAAATGCCAAAATAAATAAATAAATAAATAGATAAATAAGAAAGTGAAACGATAAAAGCAAATTCAACTATCTGTAGGGCCTGGCCAGAGAACAGGGGCACAGATAGCCATGCTCATTTCCTGATGGGCAATTTTTCTGAAAAACACTGGAAGGAGGCTTTCAAACAAGACGCAAGATTAAGGAGCCATGTTGGCATAAAACCCCACTAAATTACAAAGAATCAATTTTCTTTAGGTTATGAATGACCCATGTGCCACCTCACCAGCACAATGGAGCCACTGCCTGCTAAAAATGACCACTAATAACACTATGGGCCTCATTACGAGTTTGGAGGTAGCCCATGGCTGCCTCCAAACCGGGCTCCTTTACCGGGTTCCTGCAATGGGGACATACCGGGTCATTCCGACATAGGAGGACCTGGTAAGTCCTCCTTGCAGGAACCATTCCCCATTCCCATTTGAGCCCCCATAGGGCTCAATGGGAATGGGGATGGAGGTAACAACGGGCACAGTATAAGTGTCCCGTTGTTACCTCCCTCTTCCCCTCGCGGGACCCGGAAAAGACGTCTGGTTTTACCAGACGTCTGGTCCGGGTCCCGCAAAGGGAACCTCGTAATACGCGCTCCTGGAATGAAGGGGGCTGGTCCCGTACCGGCCCCCTTCATTCCAGGAGCGCAAGGGTCGTAATGAGGCCCATGTACTTTTCAAATTGTAAAGTCTAGCCGTAGGGAGTATCCACACGTATGACCCATCACCTACATTCCCAGTAGCTGACAGTGTGAGATCACAGCTAAACATTACCACATGTAGTGCCAGCGTGAAAAACAGAATCATCAGTAGGAGGAAATCCTTCTTAGACAAAATACTGGACAGCATTGTAGCAGATGCAAGGTTCCAAGTTTCCTTCTCTACTCTGTTTTGTGAAGATTTAAAACTGCATGCCATGACCCCACAGCATGTGGGTGTCAATGCGTGTGGTCACCCTCATGCAATTTGCATTTCATATAAAATGAGACCACAATGATATATAGATTTAAAATTATCAAAATATCCATAACGCCTTGTGACACTTTTCCCATTCCACCTCCCTAATAGCCTGATACTTTCTAAATTTGACATGACATTGAACGCGTGAGATGGGTAGGTCTTAAAGCACCAAGCTGCCCATCTGATTTTAGCGTGGTTTTCAGCTCAGCTATGAACAAGGCAAGGGCCAAAGACTAAGAAGTCCACGGGTTCAGTGGAACCTGATGTGGTCCCTCACACCAGTAAAAAGCTTGCTCTACCCATAGGCTCTAGTTTTCCCAGGGACATGGGTCATTACATGTTTGCCGGTCCGGTAAAATTGCTGCCATATTTCTGGTAATTCCAGCACGGGCAATTTTCTCGGACTGGCAAAACCCAAGTTTGCCGGTAAGGGCAGTAATTTACCTCTTGCCAAACTGGAGGTAAATCAGCCCCACGGCAAATACATGCTCGAATTAACGGTAATCCTAGGGGACTACAGGGAATGGTGCTTTACTGCCGTTGGTTGCACCTATCAGGAGCCAGTAACTGTATGGTCAGTTTCCCAGTATCCCGCCGGAATTACGGGCGGGATACTGGGAAACTCATAAGGACTCCCAATTGAAATGGAAAAGTTCAGCAACCATTCAATTTTTATGATGTTCTACTACAAAGCGGGTGCGCAAATCACAATGTGCAATACTGCCATCCCAATCATCTGCATATTAGGAATCACAGCAGCCTCTTTCGCTACATGCAATTTTTATGGAGATGGATATGCTATGTATTCCTGCGGATTTCACCTGTTGGTTTGTATTTTCTCAAATGAGGCAGATTCTATAAGATTCTGCACGATTGCCTTCTCAGCATTTGCACACTCCTAACATGCATAAATGCACCGAGGGACTGTGTCCTAGACATGCATTGCCAGTGGCATTTACCATGCCCGTTCAAATGAACCACCGGAAATGTACATTTTGCTGAATTGCATGAACAGGATTAGATGCAGTACATGGAAAAACAGGATGTACATCAAAGTGTCGGCTGATACAATCCAAAGTATAAATAACATTATCCCTAATCCTGCTGTTCTATACATGCCGTAACCGGTCCTCGAATCTCGAGAGATTTCAGACAGTGCTTGAATGTACAGCTGTGTTTACAAGAAATACCTCTCCCAGAAAATCCCATTTTCACATTCATCCTGAGGATCCTAAAACCTTTTGTTGTTAAAACACTAAAGAATGACATTTGCATCCAAGAAAATCAAAGCTGAACACGAGTAAATCAGAAGATGTATCTAATGCAGACTGTCAGATGGAATCCATGGCCTTAAGAGTGGAGAAACGCACTAAGCCCTGGCACCCTTCCAACAGCAGCAGGCGGCCTCGAGATCTTTGCAAACCGTCTTTAAACACAGATGTACTTCCAACTAAGACGAACTCAAAATATGGGAATGCTACTTCCATAAATCACAGCAAAGGCCATTGTGTTTATTTCTCTGAGGATTTTGCGGATAGCTGAGGGGGTCAGAGTGAGGGCCAGGATGAAAATACCGAATAACCAGTAAAAACAGAAAGACACGTAAAATAATCCCCCTGGGTTTGTGTGTGCTCCTATGCTCAGATCATTCTGCTAATGATCAAATTCAAAATATAAGTCATATTGTCTGTGAAAGAGTAATTCCCCCGTGTAGCATTTTCACCTAATACCATTGAGGCGACTGTATGTATATTTTTTTAAAAGAAACACTTAAAAGTTTGAGTGATCATTCAGTGACATTGCCAAAACTCCTGTTTCATGCACCATGTTAAGATACACTAGGACTAGGTGCAAAATGAAGGGGTTACATTTCTAAAGATGCAGCATGTTTTCTTTCCATGAAATAATATTGCTGTATGACCCTTTTTACAAAGAGCAGTTCACAAAAAGACTATGGGCCTCATTACGAGCTTGGCGGTAACCCTGTAACACCGGATGCAGAACCTGACTTCCCGGTGCCACCGGGGCATTACAAGTCCCGGCAGAGCTGGAAGTCAGGCGCCAGATTTTGTAAGTCCTCATTACCAAGAGTCCCACTGGACTCTATGGGAGTGGGGAGACGGAAGCACCGGCACTGTTGATAACGGTGCCAGCACTTCGTTGATGGCTCTACCTACCATGGCCGCTGCTCCCAGCAGGGTCAGACCTCTCGGGTTCAGCGGCTCCGGCAGGCAGACTCGTATTGTGGCGTTCCGGAAACAAGGGTGACAGTGTGCTTGCCGGCACCACTGTTTCCGGACCGTCACACTTGTAATGAGGCCTTATGTTTTTCTGTTACAAAAGTTGAGGCAGATTGAAATCTGTTGGTATGTATTGGCCAAAATAAAATGAAACAATGCTGTCCCAATTTGATAACATGTTCGTTGAGACTGTTATGTGTTAAAAGGGTTGTCACTTTCCAATAAAGAAAAGTCAGTTTATGTATTTAGACATGGTTGTGTCAGGAAAAGCCTGTTGCTTAGTATCTAAAGAATGTTTACATAGAGATGCTCCTGCTCACAGACGTGAAAATGCTTCTGAGTGGGTGTTAAAGGTCGCGGGCCAACTAGGACAGTAAGGGGCAGATTCATATAAAAAGAGCTAAATCCGCGCAAACTACTTTGCGCAAGAAAGATCATTGCGCATAAGAAAAGTTCTGTGCTGTTTGGTGATTCATGGATTAGAAAGCACAAAGTAACCTGCAGGTGAAAAAAAACCGATTGCACTGGAATTCCCACAACTCGCCCCAGGCAATCAAAAATGAGCGCTAGCAAACACCTTTGCGCTGGTCAACTGCGGCCCATCACTCTTGACCCCAGCAAAACCTCAGTCCACCAAGCCTAAGTACAAGCAGCACCCAAACAGTGTACCGTTACCCCTAAGTAATAGTGGTTCTTAAACTGCGTACCGTCAGCCCTGAGTTCAAGCAGCATCCCTGTGAAACTGCAGTCTGTCACCCCGAAGTCACAGCACCCCCCTTAAGTCCTGACCCTCCCAACAGCCCCATAGATTCCTTGTTCCAACTCCAGACAGCCCCCTCAAATCCTGACACCTCCCACCACCACTCCCCTCTGCCACCAACCTCAGGCAGCCCCCTCAAGTCCCAACAACCCGCACCAACTGCACTCACATCTGTCACCAACCCAGGCAGACCCTTCAAGTCCTAACACTTCCCACTATCCCCACTAACCCCAACCGCAATGACAATAAGCTCCTTCAAGTCCTGACAACCCCCACCACACCCACTGACCCCGGCCCCAACCCCAGGTAGACCCCTCAAGTCAAGACCCATCCCATTAGTCCCACTGATCGGCCCAATGGCAGGCAGCACTCTCAAGTCCTGATGCCTCCAATCACCCCCACTCACCTCCAACCCCAACCCCCGTCAGCCCACTCAAGTCCTGACACCTCCGACCACCCCTGCCACCAAGCCCAGGCAGCACCCTCAAGTCCTGACCCCTCTCACCATCCCACTGACTTCTTGCCCCAACCCCAAGCAGCCCCCTCTAGTCCCGACACTGCCCACCACCCCACTCACCTCTGCCACCAACCCCAGGCAGGCACTGCTAGTCTGCCCTCCTCCCACCATGCCCACTCACCTCTGACACCAACACCAGACAGACCCTTGAAGTCCTGACCACTCCCACCTCTGCTGCTGACCACCGACCAGAACTCCAGGCAGCCCCTCAAGTCACAAACCCCTCCTACCACTAGCACTGACCACTGGCCCCAATCCCAGGCAGCACACTCATGACCTGATACCTGCTACTACCCCAGTCACCCCAGCCCCCATCCCAGGCAGCCCCTGAGGTCCCAACACCTCCCACCACCCCCATTCACTTCCGCCACCAACCCCAAGCAGCCCCCTGAAGTACCAACACCTCCCACCACAAACACTGACTCCTGGTCCCAACCACAGGCAGCCCCCCCATGTCCTGACCATTCCCACCACACCCATTGAACCCAAGCCCCAGACCCAGACAGCCCCCTCAAGCCCTGACATCGCCAACCATCCCCACTCACCTCTGCCTCCAACCACATGCAGCCCGCTCAAGTACTGACACCTCCCACCACTGCCACTCACCTCTGCCACCAACCCAAAGCAGCCACCTCAAGTCACAACATCTCACACAACCCCCACCTACCCCTGGCCCCAACCCCAGGCAGCCCCCTCTAGTCCTGACCACTCCCACCACCCCCATTGACCAGTGGCCCCAACCCCAGGCAGCCCCCTCAGATCCCGACACCTCCCCCACTCATCACAAGCACCAACCCCAGGCAGGCCCTGCTAGTCTGCACTCATACCATCACACCCACTCACCGCCAGCACCAACCCCAGGCAGGCCCTGCTTGTCTGCACTCCTCCCATCACCCTCACGCACCTCTGCCATCAACCCCAGGCAGTTCCCTCAATTCCTGACACCTCCCACCACCCCCACTCTCCTCTGCCCCAACCGCAAGTAGCACCCTCAACTCCTGACACTTTCTACCACCTCCATAGACGCCCCTGACCCCAACCCCAGGCAGCCCCCTCAAGTCCCAATGCATCCCACCACACCCATTGATCCCCAGTCCAACCCCAGGCAGCCCTCTGAAGTTCTGAGTCCTCCCACCACACCCACTGAACCAAACTCCAGGCCATACCCTGAAGTCCTGACCCCTCCCACCAACCCCACTCAACTCTACAATCAACTCCAGGCATCCCCTTGAAGTCCCAACTCCTCCCACCACCCACACTGACCCCCAGCCCCAATCCTAGACAGCCCTCTCAAGTCCTGACTCCTCAAACCACCCCCACTGATCTCCAACCCCATGCAGACCCCTCATGTCCTGACACCTCCCACCACCCCCACTCACCTCAACCACCAACCCCAGGCAGCCACCTCAACAGGGACGTCATTTCTCCAAAATGCCAGGGGTAGTGGAAGTGATATTGCACAACCCTTGACCCCCTGATGACATCACTAGAAGTGATGTCATTTGACCCCACCCCAAAGTGATATCGCGGGAAGCGATGGAACACAACCTTTCACCCCTTGACCAAACAGGAAGTGGCATCACATAGCATTGTACACTACGAAAAATATGGTTACGATATCACTATAATGTGATGTATATTTCATGCAAGAATAGATCGCCATTTGTATCATTAAGATCAGTGTGTATAGGCCCATATTACCAAATTACTGTGAATGCAAGCAGACGTCCATGACCAAAGGATAATGATGTGTTATTATATAGCACTTACGCTTGAGAGCTTTATATAGAAAAAATATACACCCAATATAACACAACCTGTGTTGGTGCTCCTTTGTCAACCTCAGAAGGATGAAAGGTTGAGTTGAGGCGTTTAAGAACATACTAAATTAGTGACTCACCCCCTGAAGTGTGCCTGAAATAAACCTTTTATGAGTCTATCAATTATTGTATAGGATTACAGAAAGACACATTATTTGGTATTCCTACTCTTTCTTACTTAGGGTCAGTGCTGAAAGTGTTCGACTTGTTGCACTCCTGTTCTTAGTTTTCGTCTTTTTTAAGGGGGCTGAAAAAGAAAGTCAGCCACTCCAGAAGTAAAGAGCCGCATGGTGCTGGCCACAGCCCAGAAGCTTGCATTAAAAAAAAAGAATTAAAAAAATGAAACTTTTTTTAAAGTTTTTTTTTAGAGATCGCAAGGGCCACCACAGAGGTCGCAAGGGAGAGCTCAGAGGTCGCAGTTGAGACCTCTGATGAGCCCTAAATGACGTCCCTGCACCTCGAGTCCTGACATCTCCCACCATCGCCACCTACCCCTGACCCTAACCTCAGGCAACCCCCTCAAGTCCTGACCACTCCCACCACCCCCGTTATGAGCCTATGTGCACTGCATGAGGCACAGAAATCACACACATATGGCCCATCCTCTGACTTTGCCACTGCTGCCTCGTGCATGAAGTGGAGGCACCTGTGACTTGCTGCTCCTACTGGCATGTGCCATTTATTGCCTACTCCAGACATATTTAGCTTCAAAATCTCTACATCTTCTACTGCCTGGTAGTTGTCAATGGCTACTGACCACTAGCACTGCCTTGTAGTGCCTGGTATTCCTCCATAACATGTTTTTCTGTGGGTCTCCTGTCAGGCTCTGTGACCACCTTATCTGCCAAATATGGACTTCCGAACCTCAATATCACCAGCACAGCTCCCCAGTTAGGGTCTAGGTTCACCACACATGCCTCGGGTGCACCATGTCAGCCACATTGACTAGCAACACCAAGGTGGCAAATCGGAGGGCTGTCAACTCCTATGCTCCAGAAGTTGGCATCCTGGGTGACCATGTCCTGGTCCATTATGATACCCTCTTTAATCCACAGAAGCAGTTTAGGGATGTATGGCCGTGAGAATATTTTGTTGAAGATCACGGATGCCATCAAAGTGGCAGTAGTGTCAGTCCATACAGTGGATAATGCAAAGAAGTGCTGGGACAACCTGAGGATCTGGAGCGAGGCGATGCCGGCTCTTGAGGCATCTGCTTCGTGTAGGTACACTTTTCAGGCCAACATCGGGTGACACTGTTTCACCTCCGGATACTGCAGAGAATCAAATCAGCAGTCTATGTCCAGTTCCTTGACTGGCAGGCCCATATTCAGGCTGCTCATGAGTGCTCACAGTGTGAACATTTATACAGATTTAGTATGTCCAGTATGTCCTAGATGATATGCTCGAATTGAGGAATGTAGTGCTTTTCACGCCATGTGTGGTGCACAATTCTTAACTGTCATGCAGCCTGATGCCAACAATGGAAGTATGTCATGACACACATTTGTGAAGTGGACAGGTGTAGGAATGAGCTCTGGCAGCTTTTAGTGACAAAGTATACTCATATGCATGGAATGTGAGATACTGACAGCAATGCCTCAGACAGGAACACAACCCAGTTTGAGATTTTGAGGGCATGTAAGATACATGCATGCGCACCTCAAATATGGGTAATTTAATTGGGTATGATGATTGCATCATCTCTACTCAGCAGCTGAGACCGACACATGTGTTTGTATATGTGGTCCTGCCAATTAATGCATTTTTATCTGGATCAACATTGGGAGACACCATTGCTGCATGATAGGCAGCAACAGGTGCATGTACGTGTTGCATGCTTTCATGTTGGACTGTTAGATGTGCAAGTTGCAAGATGTAGTGGGTGGGGACGTGCCTATGGTGCTATGGAAACATGTGGCCAGGTGCCCTTTCCATGGCCCTGCCTTCACGATACACTTGGTTCACTCTTTCATTAGTATTGTGTGGTGAAATGAGTTGTCATATGTGGTCACACGTTAATGTACTATATTCACATGTGAATATCTCATTATTGTGACTTGTCTTTTTGTTTTACTTGTGAGACAGTATTCATTCAGAATTCTGAGCATGGGCCTTTGTGTGTGAGGTAGTTGTTTGTCGACAAATGCTGACAGCATGCTACTGATATCATTGTGGAGAGTATGCATGCATTTGCACTTATGATTGATTCCTATGTTCTTTGTTCCCTTTTCCACAGTTGTGGCAGCTGAGGACGAGGGTATGACATGTGCTGTGGTGCTGCATCTCAGGGCCAAGGCCTCCAGACACAAGCGCAGGCCCTCTGTACACCCAGTCATATCCATCTATTCTCAGGGGGGGATCTCTCTGGGGGAGTGTGATGCTGAAAATGCCATGGAGGGACAGGGCCTCCCTGTCCTTGTCCTGTAGTCCTTTTTCATGTGTGTTCTGTATTGTTTTCTGCCCAGGAGTCCATGTGGGACTCCTGGCAGTGCAGCTCGTCCTGTTTTTGGTTTGGTGTACAAACCCATGGGATACCCTTATGGCACCCATGGGTGGGGGTGCAACCCTGTGCCCCTAGTGTATTTTGTTGGGCACCTGTGTGTGGCCCACAGAGCAGGATATGGGCTGGTGGTAGCTCCATGCTGAATTTGACAGGTGCTCTGAGTATCCTCCATTTTGGGATACCCGTGCCCTGCCATTGGAATCAGTTGATTCCTGATAGGAAACAAGATGGCACCTGTGGCCTCTTGCTTTCTATTGCCTGTTCACCTTCTTCGACGCCTCTCGATGATCCGTGGAGTCACTCAAGAAGGATCCATTGACGCCTCTTCGACAAACTCTGCTCAACCAGGTACATTGGGGGGTAGAAACATTATAGAAGGACATGAGAGTTGTAGAACAATATATGGACTGGGCATGTTATATCGCTTTATTTTACAGGTTGCCCAGGTGGGGAGATCTCCACACAGAACTGTGTCTAGTGTTAGGGGCCAGTATTCTGCCAATTGTTCTAACCAACTGCTTTCCTCCTATGTCTATTGTTGGTTATCTTTATTAATTGATTTGTCTGACATTTAACTAGAGTACAGTTGATGCACTTTATATGAAATCTGATAATAATTGTGCTTCCACTTAGAACTGTATATATTTTCCATTGTAGATTTTCTGAGCACAAAGTGAGTTATTGTGACAGTGTACATAACCTTGAATATTAATTATATAAAGACTGTGTTTTCAGTAATACAGTGTGTACACATTCCTTTGTGGGGGCTTGGGGACTACACTGTTCTCAAGAACCAGCTTGCATCACCTCCTGAGAAGCTAGGCCTTTAATGTTTGTCCATTGCTACCTTATAGAGAATCTTGGCTGGGGTCCTCTGTGCCTCTCCTCTACCACATAGAGAGCAGGAGTACAGACACCCCCCTCCAGTCTTTACAGGGAGCATCACATTCTGATGGCACGGCTACTGAGGAGGAGTCCCAGGATCCCATTGTTGTGGTGGACACATCAGCAGAAGAACAGGGTGCTGGTGACGTTTGGCACACGTGGGCTCCACGGCATAGATACCTAATTGGAGGAGTCATGGTTGATGGAGAAGGAGAAGGAGGCTATTGCAGGCCTGTACACGGTGAAGGTGATGGTACCGAGGAGGATGTGCAGGCTTCATACCTGGCACTGAGACAGGAGGCTGAGCAGTCCACCATGGAGGAGTCAACACATCCTCAGGGATTCAGTGCCACCACTGCTGGTGGGAAGCTTCAGGTGGCAGCCGTCTATCTATGATGTTGTGCATGCAACTCATGAGATGCTTGTAGAGCATCATGGTAATATGGGACACCTCTTGTCCCAAATGCCAACAGCACAGATTACCAGTGGCTTTTATGGACCAGCCACTGCCATGGCCCCCTCCTCCTCCTCATTTGTGCCCCAGTCAACCTCAACTGAGGCCTCCATGCCAGCTACAAGCATGGCCTCCTTTGCCCCTGTCCTGTCATTGGTGAGTCTGGATGGGTCTGTGTCCCTGGTGGAGGTGGAAGTCAGTACAATGGCAGATGAGGTGGTCACTAAGCCTGCCCAGGAGCCTACAGGGATACAGACTGTAGAGGAACATGAGGCAATTGATGGCAGTGCAGGTGCTGTACTCTCAAGATGCAGGCTGCCATCCAATTGGAGGGTGTTCCTGCACTGCATACACCTTGCCTTGCAGCAGGAGATGTTGGTGAGGAGGCATATACTTAATGGTATTGCTAGCAGGAGGAAGAGGAGGCAAGAAGGTGCACACATCATGCAAATGTGTCAGGAGGCATAACTGCAGGAACTGGTATCTTCACAGGAGGCTTTTGTGATGCAGCAGGATGAGGAGAGGCAGTGGGAAGATAATGCAGCAAAGATTGTAAAGCCAGCCGGTCTTGGAGGACAGTGGAGGAAATCGAGTGAAGGATGAAGGATGAGGGAGGCCCCAAAGCCCTCTTGGAAATAATGGAGACCCAACTGCAAGAAACAGATGTTGAAGTGGAATCAACCTTGGCTGAGGGAGTGTCAGAGATTATTATGAACTAGTCCGCTGACTGTCGTACATAGTTCTGTAGCTATAGGATTTTCCTTTTTCCATGTGAATTATTTTGGTTCTATTTGTCATTATGGTTCTGCATTTTAATGCATAGTTATTTTAATCTTCAACAACACTGTTTGCCATCTCTTTGTACCATGTGCAGCATGTCTTAACTTGTATGGATGCTTTTGTGCTTCTTTGTCCATGTGCACCTTTTGTTGGTGGCTTGACATGAATGCATGTTTCAGGTGAGTGTGAAGTTTAGTACGATGCCTTCATGGAAATATGTGTATGTGGACAATGGAAGATGTACAAAAATTACATGTTTGGAGATGCATGTGTTTCACGTGTTTGTCATACACATATGTTGCTTGGTCACTTGCATGATTTGCAGTACAGGCATGTTGGTAATTGATGTACATTGTGTGGTGGATGTGTCAACAATGTATGCTGTGGCCTTAGTAAATATTTTCATGGGTGGTGAGTCATGTTAGGGGTTGGTTGAGGTAGGCATGGTGGCATTACTTTGATTGACTTGACAATATGCCAATGTGGACATGAGTTTAACAAGTAGGGAAGGGCTCATTGCAAGGGTTGGGGTAGCAAAGTATGGTTGCCTGATGTCATTTATGGTGTAGGACCATTGCATGTTTGCTTTTGGTGTATCAGTCTGATCTCTATCAAAATTTCAAACTGTCTCTCTGCCATTCAATATTGGATGGCGTTGCACTCTCTGATGTTAAACTCTACCAAAGAAGAGGTGCTTGTCTTCCCCGCCAAAAGCTCTCTCTCATCCTCTGCCTATCCTGTTCTCACCTGACACTCTCACCTACTTGTCTTCAACTAGAAACCTCTGTATCATCTATGACCCTTCTCACACCTTACTGCAACAGCAGCTCACCTCAACCTCCTAAATATTAGAAAAATCAGATGCTTCCATCTTTTCAACACCACCAAGCATCTCAACCACTCTGGTCTTTTCTAAACGGGACTACTGTGCCAGCTTCTTCTTTGGTCTCCCCAGGTATGCTTTCTGTCCTCTCTCAACAAGATCATAATGTCACTACCAGGACTCTATTTGAACTCCCTCACTTGACACCTACTTTCTCGTACCAGAGCTCGATTTTAATTTCTTCTCATTCACAAATGTATCCACGGAAAGGTACCACTGTATCTTTTCTCCTCTATCCAACTCTACAAGCCTTCCCTTATTCTCCACTCTGTCTCTTCGACTACCCCATTTGGTTCCTTGCCCTCCCTGTGCTTCCTCTTGCTTCCATTACTTCTCTACTCTTGCTCCACTTGCATGGAATTCTTTTCCCCCGGACATTCGAGAAACAGTCCACAAGGATTTGTTCAAAACCAAACTAAAAGCCTACCTCCTCGTCTCCAAGGTAACCTCTTAACCTACCTCTCATCTGACTGCCAGCTAAAAATAATTCCCATGCCTCGAACCTGCCTCAGTCCCTCTGAACTTGTGTGCTTACACAATCCCTTTTAGACGAGGTAACAATAGTTTGGGACAGATGGGGAAGCAGAATATACTCAAGCATCAGTAATGAAACTGACTCAGGAAGCTGGCAAAGTGTGTCTGTTTTGATATCACTTATCTAAACAGAGAGCATAACGAACATCAACAAACTTGCTCGATCTTCTCACTAAATGCATTTCTTAAAAATCATAGCTTATATACTAAATATTCATCATCATTGACGTCAATCTACGTTGCAAACTACAAAAACCTACTTCGGGATGTGATAGGATTACTGTGAACCTCTAGGTATATGTTCATACTTGTTGGGAATGTGATTTGGTCTCTATCATCAGGTGGGGCAACTAAGCCCTGCTCTATTGCAGGTCACTACGAAGGTCATCAAATACACAATGTCCCATTGGTTATATAAACTATTGGGCTCTCTACTACGTGTCCCTCTATTACTGTTTGGCACCCTTGTACCCCTCTGTAATATTCCACCTACGCAAGCAGAACGCAGGATAACATCCAGATATGGTGGGATGGTCGTAACCATAGCTTCCCACCAAATAGCCTGTCATCAATCATCACTCTTGCAGTCTGCCAGTCAATTAGCTCTTTGAACACTGGCCTTGGAAATTATCTCTGTGCTTGAGAATAAGAGAAAGTATAGGCATACTCTGTTTCTTAGTTTCAATACAGCTCAGCTCATTATCTATTTTCATCCTTCCACGTGACTGCAGACCACGTTTCAGAGTCTTTATGTATTTAAAATACTATTAACCCCTTAAGTGCCAAGAACGAGCTGTATTTCAAGCCAGAGAGATCAAGGGAGGTGTCGTTGGAAAGGAGAGATTCTACTCTTTCCAATGACACCTTTTGTGAAAGCATTTCTGGGCGCGGATCGGGCGCAGAGTGCTCGATCCATGCCCAGCAATGCCCACTAGTCACCAGGGATGTCTTTGAATGTGAGGGGAGGTGGAGGCTGTTTACAGTAAGCAGCCCTCTCCCCTCCTGGCCCCCAAAGCATGGGGGCACATATGTGCTAAACCCTGGGGGCAGATGGCTGATCATCTGCCCTGAGGGAAGGGGGCAAAATAAAAAAAAATTAAAAACAAAATCAAATGGGATGGGGTGTGGAGGTGGGGGGGGGCACCTAGAGACCAGGGATTTTTTTTGTTCCCCCTGAAAGGGTTGTTGCCCTCCCCCTCCCACACCAAGTGGAAAGGGGGGCCACCCCTTGTAGCCCTCCCAGGGGGCAGATTTATGCCCCCAGACAGGAGGACATGTGGTGGCCCCCCATCCAATTGGAGGGGGGGCGGGCCACCAGGAATAAGTGTGCAGGCCACCCAAAGGATGGGGCCTGCAGGTTAGGGGGTGCAAAAGGAAAAGGGTAACCCTTGGTAACCCCAAGCCTTTTGGCACAGCATATTTTGTTCATGTTGGCAACCTACAGATTTGGGCCTAGGGTGTCAAAGCCAGCAAGGAAAACAGGGAACCTCATGAATTTCCGAAAAGAGGACACCGGTAGGAATCCACAAAGGTCTGCCTTGCGCAAATTGCCCCAGTTTTTATTAGCCACAATCACTGACAAAATGTGATATTTGGGTGGGAACAAAACATAATGTTC
Source organism: Ambystoma mexicanum (assembly GCF_040938575.1). NCBI lineage: Eukaryota > Metazoa > Chordata > Amphibia > Caudata > Ambystomatidae > Ambystoma > Ambystoma mexicanum. Next base: position 1,292,072,021 of record NC_090937.1, read on the forward strand.
AATTTATCTGGGGCTCTGGGTAATAAATTTGGGCTGCTACGCGCAAGTCAGACCTCTGTGGATTCCCATGGGTGTCCTCTTTTTGGAAATGCATGGGGTTGCCAGTTTTCCTTGGTGGCTTGGACACCCGAGGCCCATATCTGTATGGTGTGCCCGTCTGGAAAAATCGTGAAATTCAGCTGTCGGAACAGCCTTGGGGTTAGGGGTCTTTTAGGCTTTCCCCGTGGCACCCAGATAGGTGCACCCACACATGTGAGGTACTGTTTTTATCAGGACACCTGTGGGAATGGGGGACGGTAGGCATTGTGTTGTTGGTGGCGTGTTTCAGTGGGTGAGCCGAGTGAAATGTGCGGAAAATGGTTTTTTTTGCCACATTCAGGAATTTGCCAGGCTCTCTGGGTAATACATTCTGGGCCGATTTGCGCAAGTCAGACCTCTGCGGATTCCCACGGGTATACTCTTTTCGGAAAGGCATGGAGTTCCCTGTTTTCCTTGGTGGCTTGGACACTCGAGGCCCATATTTGTATGGTGTGCCCGTCTGGAAAAATCGTTGAATTCAGCTGTCGGAACAGGCTTGGGTTAGGGGTATTTTAGGCTTTACCCTTGGCGCCCAGGTAGGTACACCCACACATGTGAATTACTGTGTTCATAGGGACACCTGTGGGAACGCGGGGCGGTAGGCATTGTGTTGTTGGTGGCGTGTTTCAGTGAGTGAGCCCAGTAAAATGTGCGGAAAATTTGTTTTTTTGCCACATTTTGGACTTTGCCGGGCTTTCTGGGTAATAAATTGATTTGCTCAAGTCAGACCTCTGCAGGTTCCCACGGGTGTCCTCTTTTCGGAAATTCATTTGGTTCCCTGTTTTCCTTGGTGGCTTCGACACCCTAAGCCCAAATCTGTAGCTTGACCACATGAACAAAATGTGCTGTGCCGAAAGGCTTGAGGTTACCAGTGGGTTACCCTTTTTATTTTGCGCCCCGGTAGGTGCACCCCCACAAGTGAGGTAGCGTTTTTGTCAGGACACCTGTGGAAACGCGGGAAGGTATGACATCTGTTTTTGGCGGTGTGTTTCGGTGGGTGGCCAGAGCGAAATGTCTGAGAATTGTCTTTATTTCCAGTCAATTTCAGCAACATTTCCCTCTGTCCACTCACTGAAACACGTCGCCAACAACAGATGTCATACCATCAGACCTCTGCGGATTCCCACGGGTGTCATCTTTTCTGAAATGCATGGGGTTCCCTGTTTTCCTTTGTGGCTTGGACACCCGAGGCCCATATCTGTATGGTGTGCCTGGCTGGAAAAATTGTGAAATTCAGCTGTCGGAACAGCCTTGAGGTTAGGGGTCTTTTAGGCTTTCCCGTTGGAGCCAGGTAGGTGCACCCACACATGTGAGGTACTGTTTTTATCAGGACACCTGTGGTAACGCGGGACGGTAGGCCATGTGTTGTTGGCGGCGTGTTTCGGTGGGTGAGCCGAGTGAAATTTGCGGAAAATGGTTTTTTTCTTGCCACATTTCGGACTTTGCCGGGCTTTCTGGATAATACATTCTGGGCCGATTTGTGCAAGTCAGACCTCTGCGTATTCCCACCGGTGTCTTCTTTTCAGAAATGCATGGGGTTCGCTGTTTTCCTTGGTGGCTTGGACACCCGAGGCCCAAATCTGTAGGGTGTGCGCATGAGCAGAATTCCTGAAATGATGCTGTGCTGAAAGAATTGGGGTTACCCTTGTTTTAGGCTTTCCCCTTGGCGCCCAGGTAGGTGCACCCACACATGTGAGGTACCGTTTTCATCGGGACACCTGTGGGAACGCAGGATGGTAGGCTATGTGTTGTTGGCCTCGTGTTTCAGTAGGTGAGCCGAGTGAAATGTGCAGAAAATGGCTTTTTTTCTGCCACATTTCAGACTTTGCTAGGCTTTCTGGGTAATAGATCCTGGGCCAATTTATGCAAGTCAGACCTCTGCGGATTCCCACGGCTGTCCTCTTTTCGGAAATGCATGGGGTTCCCTGTTTTCCTTGGTGGCTTGGACACCCGAGGCCCATATCTGTATGGTGTGCCCGTCTGGAAGAATTGTGAAATTTAGCTGTCAGAACAGCCTTGGAGTTAGGGGTCAATTAGGCTTTCTCCTTGGCGCCCAGGTAGGTGCATCCACACATGTCAGGTACCGTTTTTAATGGGACACCTGCCGGAATGCGTAACGGTAGGCCATGTGTTGTTGGTGGTGTGTTTCGGTGGGTGAGCCGAGTGAAATATGTGGAAAATGGCATTTTTTCCCACATTTTGGACTTTGCCGGACTCTCTGGGTAATACATTCTGGGCCGATTTGCGCAAGTCAGACCTCTGTGGATTCCCACGGGTGTCCTCTTTTCAGAAATGCATGGGTTCCCTGTTTTCCTTGGTGGCTTGGACACCCGAGGCCCAGATCTGTATGGTGTGCCTGTTTGGAAAATTCATGAAATTCAGCTGTCGGAACAGATTTGGGGTTAGGGGCCATTTCGGCTTTCCCCTTGATGCCCAGGTAGGTGCACCCACACATGTGAAGTACCGTTTTCATTGGGTAACCTGTGGGAATGCGGGGCGGTAGGCCATGTGTTGTTGGCGACATTTTTTGGTGGGTGAGCCGAGTGAAATGTGCCGAAAATGGGATTTTTTTGCCACATTTAGGACTTGGCTGGGTTCTCTGGCTAATAAATTCTGGGCCGATTTGCACAAGTCAGACCCTCTGTGGATTCCCACGAGTGTCCTCTTTTCGGAAATGCATGGGGTACCCTGTTTTCCTTGGTGGCCCAGACACACAAGGCCTATATCTGTATGGTGTGCCCGTCTGGAAAAATCGTGAAATTCAGCTGTCGGAACAGACTTGGGGTTAGGGGTCTTTTAGGCTTTACCCTTGGCGGCCAGGTAGGTGCACCCACACATGAGGTACCGTGTTCATCGGGACACCTGTGGGAATGCGGGACAGTAGGCCATGTGTTGTTGCCGGCGTGTTTCAGTGGGTGAGCGCAGTGAAATGTGCTGAAAATTGGGGTTTTTTTGCCACATTGTGGGCTTTGCCGGGCTTTCTGGGTAATACATTCTGGGCCGATTTGTGCAAGTCAGAGCTCTGCAGATTCTCACGGGTGTCCTCTTTTGGGAAATGCATGGGGTTCCCTGTTTTCCTTGGTGGCTTGGATACCCGAGGCCCATATCTGTAGGGTGTGCGCATGAGCAGAATTCCTGAAATGATGCTGTGCTGAAAGACTTGGGGTTACCCTTGTTTTAGGCTTTCCCCTTGGCGCCCAGGTAGGTGCACCCACACATGTGAGGTACCGTTTTGATCGGGACACCTGTGGGAACGCAGGATGGTAGGCTATGTGTTTTTGGCCTCGTGTTTCGGTAGGTGAGCCGAGTGAAATGTGCAGAAAATGGCTTTTTTTCTGCCACATTTCAGACTTTGCTAGGCTTTCTGGGTAATAGATCCTGGGCCAATTTATGCAAGTCAGACCTCTGCGGATTCCCACGGCTGTCCTCTTTTCGGAAATGCATGGGGTTCCCTGTTTTCCTTGGTGGCTTGGACACCCGAGGCCCATATCTGTATGGTGTGCCCGTCTGGAAGAATTGTGAAATTTAGCTGTCAGAAAAGCCTTGGAGTTAGGGGTCAATTAGGCTTTCCCCTTGGCGCCCAGGTAGGTGCATCCACACATGTCAGGTACCGTTTTTAATGGGACACCTGCCGGAATGCGTAACGGTAGACCATGTGTTGTTGGTGGTGTGTTTCGGTGGGTGAGCCGAGTGAAATATGTGGAAAATGGCATTTTTTCCCACATTTTGGACTTTGCCGGACTCTCTGGGTAATACATTCTGGGCCGATTTGCGCAAGTCAGACCTCTGTGGATTCCCACGGGTGTCCTCTTTTCAGAAATGCATGGGTTCCCTGTTTTCCTTGGTGGCTTGGACACCCGACCCCAGATCTGTATGGTGTGCCTGTTTGGAAAATTCATGAAATTCAGCTGTCGGAACAGATTTGGGGTTAGGGGCCATTTCGGCTTTCCCCTTGGTGCCCAGGTAGGTGCACCCACACATGTGAAGTACCGTTTTCATTGGGTAACCTGTGGGAATGCGGGGCGGTAGGCCATGTGTTGTTGGCGACATTTTTTGGTTGGTGAGCCGAGTGAAATGTGCCGAAAATGGGATTTTTTTGCCACATTTAGGACTTGGCTGGGCTCTCTGGCTAATAAATTCTGGGCCGATTTGCACAAGTCAGACCCTCTGTGGATTCCCACGAGTGTCCTCTTTTCGGAAATGCATGGGGTACCCTGTTTTCCTTGGTGGCTTGGATACCCGAGGCCCATATCTGTATGGTGTGCCCGTCTGGAAAAATCGTGAAATTCAGCTTTCAGAAAAGACTTGGGATTAGGGGTCTTTTAGGCTTTCCCCTTGGCGCCCAGGTAGGTGCACCAACACATGTGACGTACTGTTTTCATCGGGACACCTGTGGGAATGCGGGACGGTAGGGCATGTGTTGTTGGCGGCGTGTTTTGGTGGGTGAGCCGAGTGAAATGTACAGAAAATGGGTTTTTTTTCACCACATTTCAGAATTTGACAGGCTTTCTGGGTAATATATTCTGGGTCAATTTGCACAAGTCAGACCTCCTTAGTGGCTTGGACACCCTAGGCCCAAATCTGCAGGGTGTGCGCATTAGCAGAATTCCTGAAATGATGCTGTGCCGAAAGACTTGGGGTTACCCGTGTTTTAGGCTTTCCCTTTGGCACCCAGGTAGGTGCACCCACACATGTGAGGTACCATTTTCATAGGGACAACTGTGGGAACATGGGAAGGTATGAAATGTGTTGTGTTTGTGTGGTTTTCATAACATTTTGACCCATTTGCTGGTGCCCTTTGTCACACAACCCTTTCATTTCCCAAATGTGCCCTACATTTAGTCGCTACTTTAGGCGCCATACACTTTTGTAACCTGCCCATGTCACCTACCCTTGAAAAGCTCTTCTGTGCTCTTTCAAAAAATGTATGCTTGCCATTCCTTACCAAATTGATTTTCCTGATTTAAACATGCTAAGTGTGTCTGTTCAGGCCATAAGCATAAAACTCCTGTGTACCATGGCTCAGTGTTTGGCTTCTGGTATTGCTTGTTTTATGAAACACTACAAAAAATGTGTGCTTTCCTAACTGCAAGAGTTGGGGGAATGTAGTGGAGCATTGTTTTTCTCAAAATTCATAGAAGCCATTGCTGTACCAAGCCAACCATGTCTGCCACATACATTTTTTAACGGTCATTTTCCTGCTTTTTCCCCAAACTATGACATTTTCCCCTACCTAGTTGTTGCCCGACCTGTGCAAATCACGCTTCCTAAACTTGGAATTTAGTCTACTTTTCAGAAATGTATGCCTTTCTGTCTTCTAATTTGGCTTTCCTACCCTTTTCTTCCATTCCGTCCACGCATGTCCAATTGGAAAAAATTGCCAAAATGGCCTACCTCTCACAAAACAGTTGATAACCACATCAAAATATTTTGTTTTTGTTTTTACTCAACCTTTTCTTGAAAGCCATGAAATTGCGGAATTCAGCACAGTAAACCATTTGTTCCTAGCACTTACAAGGAAAAGAAACCACAGGCTTCTTTGTACATCATTTTATCAGCATGTTTTGAAAAAACACAAATGATTTTCCCTTTTTGGTTATTTTCTCTCACCCTCCTACAGCAATTTAGGATTTTTGGAAAAACACAAATGATTTGCCCTTTTTGGTTATTTTCTCTCACCCTCCTACAGCAATTTAGGATTCCTGTGTTACGACGCCTACATGTGGGAAAAAAAGGGGCCAAATCTGGCCAAGACTTCTCTTGTAACAAAAAAGTTACAAGGCATTGAATGGCAACATACCGAAATCACAAAAAAAGGCCTTGGCACTGGGGGGAAAAACCCATGTCACTTAAAGGGTTAAATGATGAACCTCTGATGTCTTCAATGTTCTCACTCCTCATCAAAGACAGGAGTTTGTTCTTTTCACACGTTCTGTAGATACTGCATGAACATTCAGGTTCACGGTGGCCTTAACTTCCTGGTGCTGGACCAGCCGAGCCTCCCTTCAATTCACCTCTGAATGTCGATTGCTTTTCCAACTGTGTCTCACTGACAGCCTTTCTTTTTACTGGATCTAGCTCTGTTAAATGTGTTGTGGAATCACCCATAGTCCATACATTCCTATGCATATTCGTTGGTGCATCACCGCAATCTATTGACTACATAGTAAGCCTTTAAGAATACTTTGTCAACTTGCGTTACTGCATCTGTACATTTGTAAAATTACTTGATATTTTCGTTATTATTTCTATAGCATGAGCATCTTCATCTCGAGCCCCAAATGTTGCTTATCTTTAAAACCAACCTCCTCTGTTTCTATAGAATGTCTATATATTATTCAGTCTCTTCTTCTGAGTGTGTCAGTTCTGCTCTGTATGATGTAACTAGGCTTCTCTCTTGTTTAGTTTTTACACATATTTCATTCAAATGGCCATAATATTGTTGTAACTACTTGCATGCTTCATCAATCGGAATCTTACTTCCAAGATCCTTTTCGGTATCAGTATTTTCACCGATACTGAACGTGTCTCACACTCTGGCTCCCAACATGTAGGCAGCATGGGGGAGGAGCTTTGAGTGGGGTACTTGGCTCCCCCTCTAGGTGGTTCATTGACCACTCTCTCATCAATCTTTACATCTAGACATCCTCGTCTGAAGAAATGCTTCTTTGGGACCCATAACTTTATAACTCCTTTCAGGCCTCCTGCTGCTTTCACATGCTCATCTTTATTCCAAGACATAAGCATGCAGGGCCTCATTACGACCCAGGCGGTAATCTTCCGTCATTACCGCCATGGCGTAATGAACGTTTACGCCGTGGGCCGATGGCGTAAAGAGCGCCACATTACGACCCATCGCGCCCGAGCATTACGCCATGGCGGTAATGCAATTAACGCCATGGCGGAAAAGGCCCCTACCGGCATCGTAAAGCGAGCAAGGTGCACCTCCGCCACCGTAATTAGCGGCCACCGTAATTAGCTGCCACCGTAATTTGCGGTGGCCGTAAAAAGCTGTACCGGAAATAGCGTCATCGTGCCGGAACGGGAAACAGCACGTTGGCCATCTTTAAAAACACAATCCATTGCCATCCTACCGAACAACACCAGACCCAACCCTGACACCTGTCCCAACCAATCACCCACCCATCCAAGTACCCGAAAATGCCAAAAGTTGTAAAGAAGGCATGTGACCGCCAGCGCCAGGAGAGATTCAGCCGGGAGGAACTCTGCATGCTTGCGGAGACCCTGCAAGACAACGCAGGTGTCGTTTTCTCCCCGGAAATGACCAGGACAGCGATAGCGAAGAAGAAGGCCGTCTGGGCCCTGGTGGCCGAGCGCGTCAGCGCGGTGGGGACCGTACCTCGCACCCCACAGCAGTGCAGGAAGCGCTGGGATGACCTACGCATACGGGTCAGAGCCGTCATCTCTGCAAACCGCAACCTTGCCCTGGGTACCGGTGGAGGGTCGGAATCCCCACTAAAACTCCAACCGTGGGAGGAGATCTGTGCAACCACGATTGGGATGGAATCCATTGAAGGCGTTGGAGGGATGGAAAGGGGAGCTCCGACATCAGGCGATGAAGGTAGGTGCCTCAAACAAGACATGCCATAGTCACTGCAGTCCATTCATGTGTAGCACAAGGTTGCCCTACAGTGTAAATGCAACACATTTCAACACTGCCCATAGCCACATGCGAGCACCACCCTGTATACACTGCTGGCACCCGCATACCTGCATCCACATTCCACACTAAAAGGAGACAACCTGCATGGCCCTGCCTGAAATCTGCCTCATCTACTGACCAGAATAATGTCAATCATTGTCATTCCAAAGTCCGCAGACCCATCAATAACGCCCTCCCTCCTTTGCTCCACCACAGGCACAGATTCACACCCCGAGGACCAGGACACCCCTGCGACGAAGAGAGCCAAGAAGGCCATCAATACCGTCCCCGCACCCTCAACCTCAGCTGCAGTGAGGCAGACCCCACAACAAGCAGGACCCACTGCGAGCATACCGGACGTCCCACCGGCAAGCACCCCTGTAGGCAGCAGGCCAGCAGCAGCTGCTCCACCTCTACCGACATTGCCTGCCACAGAAGGCACCGGGTCAGCGGCCAGCAGCAACATCGGTGAGACAGCTGCAATAGCTGCATGTTCAGACTCAGACATGGAGCACGAGGTCAGAAGCCCCACTGAACTACTACATTCCCCCTGTTTCTCAGATGCCAGCCCCCATGAGGATCACACACAGGGGCACACAGAGGTAGAGGAGTGGCCTTCCACCCCATGCCCAGTCCTCACTCCACAGGAGGGGAGCAGCCCCTCCATCACACCACCAGCACTGGCCATGGGCCAGCAGGGGCAGCAGTCCCTCGAGGACATCACAGAACGGCAGCAACAACTGTCCACGATGCTGACTGAGCATGCCGCGGAATGTGTGGGGGCTAGGGCAACCATTGAACAGGCCACGGAGACCCTAAGGGCCGAAGTAGCGCAGAGCACTGCCACCCTGAGGGATGCCATGCAGGCCATGTCCAGGGACATCTGTGCTGAACTTGCCGCCTTGCGTCGTGCGCTCACTGAGCACACCCGCACCCTACAGGACGTGCATGCACGGGGGCAGGCAGGGACATCCGCCACTGCCAGTTCTGCACAGAGCAGCCCCGTGCGACGTGCCGGACGTAACCTGCGCTCCACAGCCAGGGGTGCCCCGGGGGCCGGGAGAGGGGGCTTGTAACAGCCTGTGGCCACTGTCACAGGCATCTGTTGACACCTACATGGGGTGTGTTGGGGTGTGCAGGGGGGAGGTGGGGGTGTGTGTTGGGGTGTGCAGGGGGGAGGTGGGGGGGGTGTGTTGGGGTGTGCAGGGGGGGTGGGGGGGTGTGTTGGGGTGTGCAGGGGGGAGGTGGGAGGGGGTGTGTCACGACGTTTCATAGTTTCCGAAAAAGAATTGTGTGGACATTTTCATTGCGTATGTGTGCTTTATTGGTGTACAGTCCACAGTGTGCATGTCCGAGAGCCACACAGTGCCCCAAGTGCAGTCACCATGTGATACACACCAGCCGTGTGTGCTAGAAGCAGTGGTCGATGATACTTTGGCGCATTGCACGCCCCTCCTGTGCATCGCCTCCTCCATGGGGTGCCGCCCCATCTGCACCCTCCTCATCCTCATCGTCAGGTGGTTGGAGTTCTGCGTCAGGGGGCAGGGGCACATTCCGTCTGACGCACATATTGTGTAGCATGACACATGCCATGACGATCTTTGCCACCTTCTCATGGCCATACAGGAGTGCCCCACCAGACCTGCTGAGGCTTCGGAACCGTGCCTTCAATAGGCCGAATGCCTGCTCTATGACCACACGAGTACGTGTATGTGCATGGTTGTAGTCCTCCTCGTGCTGGTTCTGCGGGTTCCGGACTGGTGTAAGGAGCCACCTCTTCAGGGGATAGCCTGCATCACCTGTATGTAGGCGAGAATTTAATTGTCAGTCATGTTGTCTGATCAAGAACATGATGTTCCACGATGGCTTGCATCCAACTGTTACTTTGGCTCACTTCTACATGCACTAATTGATTAACACAATGCTACCACTATATTCTCATGGCTCCCATGGCCTGTTTTGCATGCCATCACCCAATGTATGCAGAGGGGTTGTGTGCATTGTGAGTGCCCGTCCTCTGTCTCAGTTCTCTGTGTTACTCACAGCCAGGTGGATTATGCATCCCCCCGCCCCCTTTCAGCCAGGTGGAGTATGCATCCCCCCCTTTCAGCCAGGTGGAGTATGCATCCCCCCCCTTTCAGCCAGGTGGAGTATGCATCCCCCCCCTTTCAGCCAGGTGGAGTATGCACCCCCCCCTTCAGCCAGGTGGAGTATGCATCCCCCCCCTTTCAGCCAGGTGGAGTATGCATCCCCCCCCTTTCAGCCAGGTGGAGTATGCATCCCCCCCTTTTAGCCAGGTGGAGTATGCATTGGTACGTCATTCACCTGCCCACTTCCATGACATTGGACTCACCGAGTAGCCAGGATCTTGGGCCTGCATGTCGCTCCATGTAGCGTGGTATTGTGGAGTTCCTCAGGACCATAGAATCATGGGTTGATCTGGGGAATCGGGCACAACAATGTGTGATGATCTTGTTGGAGTCACAGACCATTTGCACGTTGATTGAGTGGAACTGTTTCCGGTTGCGGTACGGTACCTCCATGGCACGTGGAACCACCAATTCCACATGGGTGCAGTCGATGGCACCAATGCAACCGGGTATGCCGGCTAATGCATGGAAACCCACTTTGGTGTTTGCAATCTCCTGGCCAGTCCGTGGTAATGAGATGTGGTCGTCTGTGTGCTTGAGGAGGGCATCGAGCACTTGGATGAGTGTTCGTGAGAATAAAGGTTGTGAAATGCCATGCAGGTGCCCCACTGTGTGCTGGTAGGTGCCTGTGGCCAGGAAGTGGAGTACAGACACTACCTTCAGTAGGGGGGGGGGTGGCGGTTGGAGTTTATATCATGCTGACGATGTCGTTGTGTGTCATGTCTACGATGGCGGTGATGGTGTCCCGGTCCAAACGGTACAGGGTGTGGATCTGCTGAGCAGTGAGGTTGAATGGATTGGCTCTGATGCGTGGGATTGGGGGCTGCCTGCGTGGTGGCACTGGCTGTGCTGGTGGGGCTTGCTGGGCCTGCCTTTCCCTCCTTCTCCTCCTGCGTCTCCTTCGTGCTGCCTGTTGTTGTTGTTGTTGTTGTTGTTGTTGTTGTTGTAGTTGCTGTTGTAGCACATGCATTGCTATCAGGTCCTCCAGCCCCAACATTGCTAGTCGTATTGGTATCATTGTGGAGTGTGACTGGGTGTGGGAAGGGGTGGAGTGTGCTCTTTTTGTACTTCCTGAGTCTGTATTGCCTTCACCTGTGCTGTTTCTGTGCACCTGTGGCAGCTGCATTCACTTAACATGGCCCTTTATGGTTGGTTCGCGATGGCGTTATTCGTACCATGGCGGTAAGGTACTTAACGGGCTGGGTGATGGCGTTAGGTGCATGTCCGCTTGGGTCGGCATTTGCGTACCTTTCCGCCATGGCGCTAAGTACGGTGTGGGCGGTCGCGTGCGTGCACCCTTAGCGCAGTTAGCGGCAGCGTTAACTACGATGCCGCTAATGGCATCGTAGTTAACGGTCACGGGTCATGATCGGACCTGGCGGAAAACGATGGCGGTAACCATTTACCGCCATCGTTTTTCACTTAGCGCCAGGGTCGTAATGAGGTCCGCATTGTCCAATTGCACAGCAGTAGATCCATTTCAACCATACGTCTTGTGGTTCTTTGGGTACAGGAACTTCATTCCATCAGGTACATGAATACTGGCCTTCACGTAATCTCTGACTTCTTCATCTGTTAGCTCTTTAGTCGTCCATCCTGATTTAACATCAATCAGAATCTTCATTCCTACTGCCTTCTTTACAGTTTTTTTGCATTGTGTGATAATTATCCTAATCACACAAAATCCAAGCAATACCATCACTATTAGGGCTCCAAGAAACTTGAACATATCTGCCATCCATTGTGGAACCCACGAGAAGATTGATCCAAACCAACTGTCATCGGCAATGTCTTCCACTACTTCTGTTGTCAGCATCGTTATGGCCTTTGTCAAGGTGCCATTCTCGTCATCATGAGAAGGTATGAATGTGCAATATGATTCACCAATTTTGGCACAAACACCTCCATCCATAGTTGTAATAATGTCCAGGACATATCTGTTCTGAAGACTAATCAGTCATATGGCTCTCAGATCTTCTTTGATAGCATTGAATCCCTTAATAGTAGTGTTAATCATCTGCAATGAATCCCATCTGGTTATTCGTAACTACTTAGTATTTGCATCCGTCTGGATACTGGGTATGAAGATTATCAGGAATATCGATTTATTTTTAAATGTTTTTATTGGCATTTTGGTAAAAGGCATTCGCGTTACAAGAGGTTAATTATGTAGTAATGCCAGTTTTAAGTAATAACCATCAAACAAACAAAAAAAAACAAAACAAGCGATTCTCGTTACAGTCTTGGCATGTGAAACATGAGAACGAGCGGATGTCTCCTCATCGGCGTGCCGTTCTTGCCCTTCTTGGGGGCAACTCCTCCAGTTCACGCATGGTGGGGGTGGGCAGTTTGCCACCCAGGCGTGGGGGGAGTGCTCATCATGGTGTGCAGTTCGTTCATGGAGGCTTGTCGTCGGAAAGATGAAACATGTCCCATGCTAGTGCTTTCCAAGCAACCCATTTGTCACTACCATCCAACTCTGATCTGCTTACCGCTTCAGCCCATACCTTAGTCTCAGCCTCCGCCCACCTCTCGAATTCCCTATGCCAATGTTGGTACCGTGGCCCCCCCCCAGCCCTCTTCCATGAAATGGCAATGGTTCTCTTAGCCAGGATGTATGCGAGGTCCATGAATTTATGCACATGCTTATGTTTGCTTATCCTGGGGTAAGCACCAAGCAGGCACTCTTTCGGTGACCACTCATACCGGGCGATGCCAGCAGCTCTATATGCTTGTTCTATCCGCACCCAAAGATCCCTCGCCCGCTCGCAGCCCCAAAACGTATGTATCATAACTGCCTCCTCCCTACCGCACCATGGGCAAACCGAGCTGGCGCTCCCGTTGAAGGTGGCTATTCTGTGTGGGGTCATGCAGGTGCGGTACAGCACATTTAGCTGTATCAGTTTGAACTGATGATTCCATGAGACTGCTTTGGGGTCACTCAGCGCCCTCTCCCAATCCCGTTCTGTTAATGTCGTGCCCAGGTCTGCCTCCCATTGTTCTTTCAATGCTGCACTCTTGGGGTTGGGCGTGTCTATGAGCGTGCTATATAGGCTAGAGACTTGGCGCCAGCCACCATCAAGGTTGTACATTAGGGTAAGAGTTGGTTCAGCCTGTGGCTTGTCCGGCCAGCCCTCCCAGCCATCTCTGGCCACCTTTCGGACCTGTTGATACCACAGGAACTGCCCACCGGGGACCCCCTCCCGCTTCCGTATTGAGCTGAATTCCCTGAAGACCCCTTCGTCACACATGTCTCCCCACGTGTATATCCCATGCCCTTCCCATCTTGGCAGAGCCGCCAGGTCGAGCTGTCCTGGCATGCACCTGCCGCTATTGGTATCTCTGGGGTATAAGGGTGTGTGGTCCCCAGTACCGCTTGCGTTCTTTTCCATATCTTCCGCCCCAGTGTCACCGCCATTGGAGTGTGTTTCGCAGCCCCGAGCGTTACCCAGAGTATTTCCTTTAGTGTGAGGGGCGCAACCAGCTGTTGTAGCAGGACATTCTCTGAGGTGGGGTCATCAGATAGTACTTTTCTAGGTTTGGCAGCTTCACGCCCCCCGGTCATATGGCAGGTATAGGGTCTTCAGTGAGAGTCTGTGGCGAGCGGCACCCCAGAGGAACCCCCGGATCAGCACCTCCTGTGTGCGGAAGAAGGATGCTTTGACGTAATAGTGCAGGTTATTAAAGAAGTAAAGGAACCTCAGGAGGATGATCATATTATCAGGAATATCAATGAAGTCTTCCTGAACAATCTATGTTCATAAGGAATAAAATAAAAAGCCTCTATTGACTTGGCTGAGAAATAATTCTCTCTCTTCATTCGATTAAGTAATTCAGCTGATCTCTTCTTCCTCAAGTGAGCATCTGCTTTTGGAGACTCACCAATATTCAGGTCACTTTTAGGAATTACCAATGCTGGAATATGGATGTTTACCATAGAACATAGTCCTCCCCAATCTCTGGGCAGCTTCATGTAAGAGTTGGATCCACAAACCCACTAGTGATCCATTATTACTGCTGTTCTAATGCTCATTCCTGGCATGTCGAAGATTCAACCACAATTCTGATTCTCTCCAAGTTTTCTCGTACCTTTGTTTCTGAAATACAGTTTTTCATTCAGCAGAGTGCAATGTGTGATAGACAGTGTGCTGACTAGGTTGTCATTTAAATCTTGATCATCCTCCTTTGCGCCTCTCTTAGGTCTCTTCCTTGCCTCATGAGCTCTTATAATCATCTCATGAAGTATGTGAGCATAATTCCTTCTTACTGGGGGAATCATAGGGACAGTTGTCAGTGGAATCAGTGTTGCTACATGTGCTACTGGTGTAGGGACAATCACATACAGCCTTGGTGGTCTTACAATCGCCATAGCTGTATCTTCCTGCTGCATAGGAAGATATATAGGAACTACTGCTCTCTTTGGATCAATATAGTATACAGTACGTATCATGTAGGAGAGAAGATAACAATGAACATGACACATGTATATATTATGTACCAATATGTCAATTTTATACAGAAATAGCTTCTTGAACATTGTGGTACTCTCTCGTTGTTTGCTACATTGTTGTTACTATCAATGTTGCCCATATTGCCTGCAACTACTTTAAAGGAAGGACAAAAAGCCATTTTTAATCAGACAATCTCATAAAATTGTCTGGCAACTTTTGAATCTGCTCCACAACCTCCTCAAGCAGCTGGCTGATTGCAGGATGATTGACAGGATTCTGAATGAATACAAAAGTGTTATATTTGCACCAAACAAGATAAAGATGAATTTCAAGCAAATAGTAAAAGATCAAAGCCAGTAGATTGTGAATGCCATCACTCGACAGCACCATCCGCACCTTCAACAAGATGTTCAGGCAGCAAGCAAATCTACTCATAAATCTCACTTATCAGCCAATTTATCATAGGTCGATTCCTAGGATCTTTCAAAAATACACAAGTATTGGTTTGTCGTCCAACAAGATAAGGATGCTCTTCAGTCAAGAAATAAAAGACCATTCCAAGCAGTTTGTGCGCATCCTCATAAGATAGGACAATGTGTCCTTTCTGTGCTATACTCAGGTAACTGGAGGATTTGCTCAATTATAGTTGTGAGCAGCCTCCTCACGATTGGACAAATTTTAGGAACTTGCAAGAACACGTGAATATCAACAGTTCTCCCAACCAGCACAGAATATGCACAAAGAATGAAAAGGAATACAGCAAGAATGATCTGATTAATGTTGCCATTAGGCACTACCATAGGTGCCTCCAAAGAGAAACTCAGTAAGAAAGGAACCAGGGAACTTCTCCCTCTTCCAGTTGTCAAAGATGAACTCAAGATTTGGCATTTTTCTTCTTCTGGAACTCAATGCTTCACAGTCCTATGTTTATCAAACTCGTGTGGCTCAAGAACAATAGCTTTTTCACTCCTTGCTTAGCGGCTACAAAGAGTGTCTTGAAAATACCACAGTCCAAAGTACTTTTTATCTGTCTACTGGACAGTCTCTGCATCCTTCTTCCTTGTCATCGATCAAGTATGCATGTGCTGAACTTCTTATCAGTGGCTTGCTTCTGAATGGAGTGGGGGTGTTGGGGTCTCTCCAGCGTAGACTTTCATGTCTCCCTGGTGCAACCAAGTGTGTCTCCCTAGGACCTTCACTTCCGATGGAGTTACATCCTCTACTATGAAATGACCGTTAAATCTGGGTTGGTGCCATTTGCGGGTAAAGTTCCTGATCAAAACTTGATATCCAGGAAACAATTTTGGAAATAATAGTTCTTTAGGTCTGGTTGCTTATGGACTTTATATGGGTTCGGAGCCCGACTCCCTCTCCGCTTGACGTGGTCTGAAATGATAGAGATACTTGTAGTCATACATGTTAAGTAGGCATGTAACTCATCTGCTAACAATTGGTTGTCTGGGCATCACTTCTAGTCCTCAACGGAGAAGTGAGAGGCATTCTCATTCGCCTCCCCGTTACCAGTTCATGGGGCGTGGAGTGATGGTCAGAGCCTGGTTGATTTCTCAGTGCATATAATAATATAATGCAAGACGCAGGCAATGCAGCCATCCTTTTTTCAACGTTAACTTTAGCTTAGGTATCATTTCCTTGAGCAGATCATTGAGTCTCTCACATATCCTGTTAGCTTGCTGTTTTATGTTGAGCAGTAAGCTAATTTGCTCAAACACTTAATTTACAAAATGTGGCCCATTATCTGATCTGAACATCTCACATATTACCCAAATACTTCTCGGACTAAAAACTTTGCAGCGCAAGTGGCGTCTGGGTGTGTGCATGGACCAGTCTCGATCCACTTAGAAAACGGGCACACCACCACTATCAGATGTCCATAACCATTATAAACTTTCAGCATGTCAACATAATCAATATGTAAATGCTGCAAAGGACCATTCAGCCGTGGTATAACTCCTCTGACTGTTTGCAGCATGTGCCCAGCAGTAAACTTTTCAGATACGATGCAATTTACTACACAAAAAGCAACGTATTCAAACAAATTTGATACAAACCATTCCTCTGCAATAGTTGCTGCAAGGCTTTCCCTAGTGACATGCGCAGGGTAGTGTAGCTGTTCCAGCAGCAACTTTAATAAGGTACAGGCAGCACCAGTTTACCAGTGTTTTCCTATGACCACAGAGCCTCAGAAGGGGATAACAAACACCCCCTCCATGTCCAGAGGTCTTTCTCATCCTCTGGGTCTCCACCTTGAACTTCCATCAATTGCGTCTTCGATAGATTATTGAAGCTTTCATTTACTATCATCATCACCACCATTCTTTCATTCACATCAGGAACATCAAAACGATTATGTCAATTGAATATGCAACTCTTTTTGCTTCCTCATCTGCGGCTTGGTTTCCACGTGAAATAAAGTCTGCTCTCTTAGTGTGTGCTTCGCACTTGACTATTGCGATGGCTACTGGGAGTTGTAGTGCCTTAATAAGTCTTCTACAATAAAGCAGCGTGTTGCACTTGAATGTCGTCCGCTCGGAGGCAGCCCCTCCTTTACCAATGTGCTAATCCTGTGTACACTGTTGACATAACATAGGCGGAGTCACTATACATGGTTACTTCCAGGTCTGCGTGTTTCTTGTGCGCGACAATCAGTGCCAATAATTCTGTAGCCTGTGCTTAAATGTGAGACGTATTTGTGCACTTGTCATTACTTCAAATTCCCCATTAGGCTTGTGCCTTACCACAGCGGCACCTGAATATCTTTTCCCATCAGTTTGATCGATCCTTGAATAACCATCAATAAAGAGAATCTCCCCAGCTGCAAAAGCATTTTCTTTCACTCTCGTGATCTCATCATAGAATCCCTCGTATTTTGAACAATCATGTACATGCTTGTCTTCTGCCAGTGGTAGCTACCAATGTTGCAGGACTTACTGTTTTACATCTTACTATTTTAATCGCTGGATTCGACTCCCTCATAAGCAGAACTCTTTGAAACGTCAGTGTACCAAAACAACAAATAATGCATGCTCAACAAACAATGTCATGGAACACCCCATTACTATGCTAACAGACTTCTCAATAGCGAATGCGGTGGCTGCCAAAGATTGTTTGCAAGGGAAGTGACCTCTCATTACTGGGTCCAGAATCCCACCGTAATATGGTAAGGGCTTATACCCACTGTAATTCTCAGCGTGAGTACCGCCATCATAACTGTTCCATTCGTGTGCGAGAATAAAAAGAATTCCTCAGAATAATTAGGAATCCCTAAGACTGGAGCTGTGCAAATTGCCTTTTTTGACTCATCAAACCCTTCCTCATTTCCTCATTCCAAACAAACTTTTCCTGGCTCTGTTGTGCCTTTATGAGGGCCTGCAACAATGGCCTTGTTTATAAACTATAATGAAATACCCATGCTCTTACATAATTGCACAGTTCCAGAAATTGCTGCATGTGCTTTATCTATCGTGTGTGGTTTCGCTGTTTTCAAAATTGTCTTAGCCTTTTCAGGTGTGACCTTCTTTCCTTCATGCAAAATTAACTCACCTATGTATAACACCTCTTCTTGGCAATAGTGCAATTTTTCTTTGTCCACTTTGTATCTTTTCTCGGCTAAAATAATCATTAGCTGAACTGAGTCACATCTGCACTCTTCCTCTGACATGCTACAGACCAAAATATAATCTACACATTGCAATACAACACTCGGCAAATCAATGTTGCCTAAGTCCACTGCAGGACTATTCTGAAAATCGATGGACACTACAATACCCTTGAGGTAATCTTGTGCTTTTCAACTTAGTCTTAAGAAACGTAAATGACGTCAGATCCTGAGAATCATTATGCAACAGGATTGAAAAAAAAATGCATTTTTCAAGTCAATCACCATGAAATATTGTGCTTCTGGGGGAATACTGCATAATATTGTCACTGGATTAGCAACTAGAGGAAACTCAGCCTCTACAATCTGATTAATTGTGTGCATGTCTTGCACTAAACGCCACAACCCTCCCTTAGATTTTTTGACCGGATACACTGCGGTATTGCATGGTGACTCTGATGTCACTATAATGCCTTGATCCATCATAGCAGATACCGTCTTAAAAATACCCTTGTCTGCCTCGTGAGACATCTGATACAGTCATGCTCAAGGTAGAATTACTCCTGGTTTCAGTTTAATTTTGACTTCTCCAACCCCTTTTAATAGGCCTATGTCATAAGGGCCCGTAGTCCATAAAGAAACTGGCACTTTTGCCATGATCTCATCAAAAATGTGTGGGACGATGCCACACTATGATTATCCTCTGTGGAATCTTGCGTCCTTCTGCCATAATCCAATATGTAATACTCATCTCGAATACTACCTCGTCATGAGATGGGTCATCCTTAATTATGTTCTAATCAGTGACGTCAGTTAGTCTGTAACCCTCTCGAATAGCAATTACCGTACTCCATGATCAGTCGTTATCATCAAATACTATGAGCATGGCCAAGACCCCTCGTACGACAGCTGCTTGTAACTCCAAGGGAAAAATCCTTCCCCCCCCATCTATGGGAATTTCTGGTCTGAAGAGAAATTTATCAGGTATTATCATAGTCTTAACTACTAAACCAGGCAACCATGTTAAGAAAATGCGTACCCCACAAGGAAAAACCTCTGGTTCTAACAGGGCTCCTCGTATGGCTATCTGCCCTGTAAATGCCATAATAAATTCACTCACATTTAAATAATGCATTCTTGGTGTTGAACACACTATGCCTTAGTCAGTAAAAGAAATCGTCATGTTTAACTTTGTCTTTAAATCTCGATCCAGTATATTAACTGGTGTCTGTCGTGCATACAACCATTTATTTATTTATTTATTTATTTTCCCACTAAAGCCTGCAGGCATCAGAGCGCATTCCAAAAAGACAGGACAGTGATTACAAAAACAGGACAAGAATAGACACACAGAAGATCATATCATGGGGAGCGGAGAGAGGTCGCTAATCCAGTTTATTTTAAGAGTAGGGTCTTTAACCTCTTTCTGAAGAGTATGTAGTTGGTTTCTAATTTCAAGGATACGGGCAGTTCATTCCATTTATGGATGCTTCTGTTTGGAAAGGCCTTGCCCAGGCCGTTTTGCTTTTTAGCTGGGGTTGCCTGGAGAAGGATCTTAAATTTCTAGATGGTTCATGCCACTTGAAGTGTTTTTTCAAGTACGCTGGGGCTTTGCCATACAAGCATCGGTGGACCATTGTGAGGGATTTAAAAGTAATTCTCTCCTCCATGGCCAGCCAGTGTAGATCTTTCCTATCGCCTGTGATGTGTTCCTTCCTTGGCCTACCCGTGATTTTCCTAACAGGATTATTCTGAATTACCTGGCATTGCTTCAGACATTTCATATTAGATCCCAGAAACAAGGAGTTGCCATAGTCCAGTCTTGACAGTATAGTTGCTCTGGCTATGGTAATGCTGTTTTTTTGGTTGAGCAAGGGTCTAATTTTTCTCAGGAGTTTTTGATGGTATTGACAGTTCCTTTTTAAGTATGCTGTATGGGCCTCTGCTCCTAGTGAGGCTTGTAAGTAGACTCCCAGTGTCTTTACTTTCTCGGATATAGGAATTTGGGCATTTTTTATACTGAATGTGGAGTATGAAGGAGTTCGTTTTTTCCTGGCATGTGTGGATCCAAAGATCATTAGTTCCGTTTTGGTCCCATTCAAACACATCCAGTTGTTTTTCATCCAGCCCTCAACGATGTTGTATATAGTCATAAGTTGTTCACTGTCTTGATTATAGTCTCCACTAAGCTCGAAGACCAATTGAGTATCATCAGCGAAATTAGTGATGAATATTCCCTATTGAGTTAGCATGGTACATAGGCATTGCATATACAGTTTAAACAGTAGGGGGGAGAAACTAGCTCCCTGTGGGACTCCACAGTCCACCAGTTTGATTCCGGAGGCCTTGTTTCCCCAGACAATCCTGGATTGTCGGCCTTGTAGAAATGATGATATCCATTCTGGTGCCTCTAGTGAGCAGTTTCCTGAGAGTTCTAGGGCCTCTCGGAGCCTCTTGTGATCTAGCAGATCAAAGGCTGCCGGGAGGTCCAGTAACATCAGGAGACCTGATTTGCCCTTGTCCAATATACCTAGCATCTCGGTCTTCAGATCTAGTATGGCTTATTCGGTGCTTTGGCCTGTCCTAAAGCCCGACTGTTGGGGTGCAGTAGGTTGTTCTCCTCTACATAGTTCTGGAGCTGTTAAGTGGCTACTTTATCTAATATTTTCAACAAGAAATTGCAATTTGTAATAGGTCTTAGATTTGCAGGGTCTTGTTGGTCTAGTTCAGGTTTCTTTGGCAATGGGGTAACCGTGACTGTTTTAATTATAGCAGGTGCTGATTGATCCCGGAAAGATGCGTTTACCATTTTTCTAAGGAAGGGAGCGAAAATGTCTGGGTTTTCTAATATTAGTTTAGGTGACAGTACATTTTCTGAGCATGTAGTGCTTCTGATGTTAGAGAGTGTTTTCTTCATCTCTTCGATTGTTAAAGGTCTAAACTGAAATTTAGTAGTTTCAGTTTCGGCCTTGCTTTCGTTAAGTTTGTCTTGGGTCGGTGGGCTATGACTCTGGCAGTTAAGGATATTCTCTCTGGCCTTAATGATTTTGTTTTGGAAGGCCGTTTGAACCCTCTCACAATCTAATTCTGTCGGCTGAAAGGGCGGGGTGAGTGCCTTAGGTTTATCAATGGATTTGAGGATTTGGAAGAGTTTGCCAGTGGAGTTGGAGGTAGTATCAATAAGTTCATTGTAGTGATTTTTCTTGAGGTCTATGAGTTTTGTCTTGTATCTGTGATCAGCATTCTTCCATTTCATTTTATTTGTTTCTGCTGGTTCTTTTAACCATTTCGTTTCTAGGTTCCGTTTTTCTTTTTTGAGTTCAATAGCTTCGTTGTTGAACCATTTTTGGTGATTTATATTTGACCTGACCTGTTTATTTTTCAGTGGGGCTTGGCGGTCCAGTAATTCTTTCATGCCTCGATTATATATCAATATGATATTTTCGCATGAATCATCATCTTTGATTTCAGTCATGATTTTGTCAATTTCTTCTGCTAGCAATGTACTGGTGATTTTTTTCAGATTCCTGTCGAGTACTATTTTGGGTGAGTTGTCTATTTTCACCGTTTTTTTTTAGAGTGAGGAGGATTTCGATTTTATAGTGGTCTGTCCATATACATGGGTAGGTTCCTAGCGTCGTCACTTCTGCGTTATTTTTGATCCATGGGATAGACATATCCCATTCTCCTATACAGACTGGCAATTTTTCAATAAAAGGAACTCTACTTGTAGCTCCTGTGAAACTTTGAGCATTCATGGCATTACCCGATAATAAAAATGTTCCCACCCGTATACATGAGTGAGTTGCACCCATGTCTACCAAAAAAGAAAATGGTTTGCCTCCTATGGTAACGTCAACCCTTGGTTCCTCTTGAGGATTTGGCATTACTGATAGTACTGAACACATCAAGTCACCCAATGAGCTGTCCTATTGTGGATACATACTTATGCCTGCGCCCGTGAAAGGATTCCCATCCTCGATAGTGACACCCCCTATCCTAGGAGTCAGTAACTGTCCTGTGTTTGCGCTCTGTTGTATCTGCATGTGTGCATGTTGCGACTGCCCTTATGGCAGGTTCAATGGTGCTTGTTGTGGTTGCAAGGCCTGTTGCGTTCTCGACGCTTGTGCTTGATACACTGTTTGATCTTGGGCAAACCCGTCCCTACTTTGTGAGCTATATGCAAGCAGATAAGTGGTACCCCTCTTGAGAACTGCCCATTCTGCACTAACCCTTGGCTCCCACATGTGTGTGTTATATGCCCTGTCATTCCACATGTCCAACATAGAGGAGGGAGGCTTCTAACTTGTCCTCCCTGCATGCCCCGGTTATTGTTCTGCATAGGCTGAAACCCACCTTGGTTACTCTGAAAGTTTCCCTAATTATTCTGGAAGCCTCATCTCCCGCGGATGTTTCCCCTACCTTGTGGTATAAATCCATTCCCCCCTTGATTGACCTGCCTTTGGTTATTCACCTGCGGCATACCTGTTTCTTGCTGCGATCCCTCCCTTTCTCCACTAGTTAACATTGCCCCTTCTATAGCATACTTCAATAACTTTTTTGTACTTTTCTCCTGCAACAATCAGCAATGATGTGCTATGGTCAGCTGTATTTCTGGCCATGGTTTTGCTTCCATATCCACCAGTTTCTTAAGCTGTCTCTGCACCTTGTCTGGTAGACCTTGACAAAATATATGATAGAACACTGCTATAGATTTTCCCCATGGGCATTATGCTCACCTGGTCTCTGCGGAGGCGTTTGGGCACGGATGAAGCCCTCCCTAAACATGAATCACCCCCTTCAGGTCTCTCCCTTAGTAGAAAAGCTGTGAGTAGTGGTACGTGGTGATACTGCTCCTCATTTTCGCCAGTCGATCCTAGGATTGTGGGTCTCCAGCCAGGGCATTCCCAAAATCATCTGGAACTGAGGAGCACCGAAGAGATCGAAAGTAATGTCCTCTTGAAGCCCGTCCTGACACAGAAGCTTGACTTTCTTTAGTGTATTGTGTCACTGGGCCGGATGATAGCAGAGAACCATCCACAGCAGGGACGTTTTCTGATTTCTGCTTCTGTCGGAGAAGAAGGCCTATTCGGAGAGCCAAATCTTGGTCAATGTAGTTACCCACACCTCCACTATCAATATTTGCCTCCAAGGCATGTATTTTGATGGTTGCTTGTGATTCACCAAAATCACTGGAAGGACTATATGTGAGGTCTGAACTGATTCCTTTTTCATGCTCGACAAGCAGACCCCTACACTTGCCGGGCATTGGCGTTTCCTGAGTTCTGTTCTTCTTCTTCATCAGTTTTGTCTGTTGCCCCAACCGTTTTCTTGGGTGGATTTACCGGGCAGTCACGGAGGAAGTGACCTGCTTGTCCACAATATAAGCAAAGCTGTTGTTGTCTTCTTTTTTCCATTTCTGCTGTGGTAAGGGGACTTTGTAATCCACCAATTTGCATTGGCTCAGACTGTTCATGTGGTTTAGTCTGATTCTCACAAGGTTGTACGTGAACTGACCGTCCCTCTGATCTAGCTTGATCCATTTTCTGATTCTGCAACCTATTATCGAGTTGCACCGTCAAGTCTATGTAGTCCGCACACCTCTGAGGGGGATTCACCACTTCGGCCAACACTTAAGTTCTAAACGTAACCTTCGGTAAAAGAGTATAGTCCTCTTCTCTTCTGGCTAGTTGGTCTGGGCTATGAGACGAATGAAGGTTGCAATGTAGGTTAATAGATCTTGACTCCCTTGTCTGAGTGACAACAACTCATTGTCCAGAGCTTGTCCTTCAGTATGACGGGCAAACAATTTCTACATCTCATGTTGGAAATTCCCAAAGTCACGGAGAAAAGGGTCATCTTGATGTACCAAAGGTATAGACCAGTCAGCCACACTACCTCCTAAATTCGAGAGTACAAACGCCACTTTGGCTTGGTCATTAGGAAAGGCTCCTGGCCTGCACAAGAAATGAAGGTGACATTGGTTCATAAATACAGCAAACTTGTTTGGGTCACCGATGAAGCGTTCAGGGGGGGCTAGAAGCACTGCTCCTGGATAAACCAACTGAAGCGGTGTTGGTTGTTGTGGTGTGGAAGAATGAGAAGAATGGGTCACTCCAGGCAGTGGAACCTGTCATGCTTGTGCTTGTAGCATTTGTCTTGACAATTCACCAGTTCTTTCTCGATTTACAATAAGATCTCTCCGTAATGCATTGGTTTCCTGTCTTGAAGCATGTACTTCAGCCCGTAATTCCCCTAGTAAGAGGGCTAACTGATCTGTTTCTGAAGTTTCCATAACGCCCAGGCAGAGAGTATTAGAGGCTTTGCGTTCTTTTATGCTCACCTAGTCTCTGTGGAGGCATTGGGGCATGGTAGCACCCCTCCCGGAACTTGAATCACTCCCTTCAGGCCTCTCCCTCAGTAGAAAATGTGTGAGCGATGATACGTGGTGATATTGCTCCTGCGTGGAGGTAAGAGAGTGTGAGTGCGCCAAACTGTAATTGTTGTACCTCCCAAACCCTTCACCCCAAAGTACAGTTTCTGTGAGCATACGCCGGCCCATAAAGCTCACCTGTGAAATATGGAAGATAAGCTCTTCATCCTGCTACTTCTGGCAGGGGCGTGTCAAATGGGATCTAGGTCCAGCTGTGACTATGTTTCTCCTTATGATTGGTAAGTCTTTCTTGAGCTGTTGTGATGCTGTTCATTCTGTTAAATGTCTTTAACAGAATGAACAATGTGTTGCTCCTATTTATGCCCGCAGTAATGTCTCTTCTGTTTTCTTCCCTTAGATGGAAATGCGGCCTCAATGCAGCTGTGAGACGCGAGATGCGGCCGGATGGAAGATGGGTGCTACTGCAATGTTCGGCAGCAGGTAAGTGGTGGTTTAAGGAAAACGCGAAGTATGGCGAAGTGCAACCTTAAAATGACTGTTTTGTCGATGTCTAACCGTGTCTTCTGTTTTTCCTTGCAGATGCTGCTGTCGACGATTGAAAGGGTGTCATGCTGCAGTGCCAAGATGAAGATTCTGGCGTTCTGGAAAGTGTAAAGATTAATACTTGGTTCGCCGAAGAGATGTACATGTAAGAACAACTTCCCCCAGTTGGTAAATATTCTGGCAGGAAGCAGAATGTCCAGGACGCAGGATCTTCAAAGGTAAGTCTGACCTCAGGCGAGGGTGAGCGTTATGCTGCTGGTAAGTGCAGAATAACACAAAGTGTCTGTCTTGAGGATCGGGGCAGCTTATATTGCTGAGATCGTGGGCACCTCCATTAGGGCCGGCTTACCAGCCACACCCTGCCACTCCTAGAGAGTGAGCACATGCGAAGGCAATCCATTAGCAGCCACACCCAAGAATACACTTGTGGCTGCTTAATGGATGGCATGTTCAAGGTTAATGCATCCTGCTTAATGGATGGAATGTTCACGGTTAATGCATCTGAAGTGCTATGTCCGTAATAAAAGCTTTTTGGTGTTAAATGGATGTTCTTGTTTACTTTTGTTCATAAGCCTGCTGCCAAAGGTGCCAGGACAGTGTCCACACAGGTCTCCTGTGCATGCGACCCCTGCATGCCTCTGCCCTTGACTTCATGACAATGACAATAGGTTGTGCGTTTCCAAGCTCCACTGCTCTAGGAAATTCTGAATTTAATCAAGAAGATCCTCCCCTTCCTGCTTTTTATGTGCCATTATAGCACCCATATCTGACGTATCAGGATATTGAACTCAAAGAACTTTCCAGACTGCCCCTCTACAATTATTAAACAGCGCTCCATCATGAGCTGTGTTCTGGGCAGTGACACCTGAGTATCCTGCTCTCGACCAAATGTCATCAGCTCTCTCCCCAAGTATAGCTGCTAGAAGACCCTAAGGGGCCGATTCATGGAACAAATTTGCACCGAAATTCCCAGCGCAAGCAGGCGCAAGGAGGAGCAAGTAGGAGAAAGCAAGCGCACATGCACGCGTTGGATTCCAGGAAGGCGCTGCGCTACTTTCCCACTGTTTGTGCGCCAAACCCGTGCATGGTGCATGCTGGCGCACACGTCTCTAAACAGAGTGCGCTAAGCGCACAGCCAAAGCGCACATAGCGCAGCGCACACAACAAAAGTGGGCGGAACAGTGGGAGTAACACGCGGAATGGGGAATAACGCGTGAAAAAGAAGGCGTAACTGGGCAAGTATTGCAGGGAACTACACGGAATGCCCACACGCATGCGAACAACCCGTATTCATGGATTCAAATACGGAAAACCCGCGCATGGCAAAAGATGCGCACAGACGTCAACGCGTCCGCCACACGAAGGCAGGTAGAAGCGTCCCCGCGCATAGCATAAAAGTGCGCGCAAACAACAAACACGTACATACAGCTACGAACAATGCCCCATTTGTTGCAGCACTGATCGTGGGACACCGCAGGAGGAGGAGAATAGCCAGAGCACGCATTTTTTCACCACAGACAAGCCTTTTTGGGATGCCTGATGACCAGGTCTATGGCAGGTATAGGTTTCCACCCCATATCATCCTAGACCTGGTCAGGGAGTGGGACGATGACCTAACATCCCCCACCCTCTGCTCCCAAGCATTGAGCCCCTTGGAGAAGGTGCTCAATGTCCTGCATTTTTTGGCCACTTGGTCTTTTCAGTGGACTACTGCCAGAGTGGGGGGGTCTCACAGGCCATGCAGTCACGCTGCCTACACCAGTTATTGGCAATCATGACAGCGCGCCCCTCAGTCCGTAGGCACATATACATGCCCAGAACACCCGCAGAAAGGCAGGCCATTGTCCAGGACTTTTACAGGGTGGCACCCTTCCCTAAAGTGCTCAGTGCCATAGATTGCATCCATGTGGCCCTACCTCCACCTAGGGCCACTGAGCCACTGAGCACATCTACCGAAACCGCAAGTACTGGCATTCCATCAATGTACAGGTGGTATGTGATGCAAAGGGAATCATCACCTCTGTCTATGCAAACTACCCTGGCTCCACCCATGACAGTTTCATATACAGAATGTCCACCCTGAGCCGGGCCGTGGAAGCTGGGCAGCATGGCAACACATGGCTCCTAGGTGAGTAAAAATGCCCATGCACATGCATGCATGTGTCATGATGTCTACCCCCGGGGAACCACACCAGGTCCAGCAACCCCGGAAGCAGGCATCAAGTTATTTTGAGCAAGCCCAAAAACCCCTGCTAGGGGCTGTTTGGGTGCGGTCCTGGTGCCTATGGCGCCAGGCTCATATGGAGAGTCAGTCCTTGTGCCATAGGCACCAGGCTCATAGAGTAGAACTTACCTGATGCAGACCATGCTGCAAGCTTACCTGATGCAGACCATGCTGCAGATCTCCAAGCCAAATGAGGCTTGGAAGGGACTATTTTACCTAGGGACTATTCTTTTTGGGGCTGGGCAGAAATACTTACCTGGGACTACTTTGGGGGCTATTTAAACCACGCCCGAAGAGCAGCACACGCTTCGCGTTATTCTGCATCCAGCAGCGTAACGCTCACCGTGTCTGCAAGCCGGCATCCAGTCTTCTGCCACGCCTGCCTCGAGTCTGCAGCTCCTAGAAAAAGGGAGGACCAGAAGGAGAAGAGGTTAGAATAAGAGAAAAACCTTCGATCCTTACCTGAATTCCAGATCCACCGCGCCTTCGAGCTGGAAGAAAGAAGTATTTTATGCGTGCTGCCTCGCCTGCTGCAGTGGCGCGCTGAACTCACCGGCCTTCGCAGCATTCTCACGATCCACTGCATCTTTCTGCACGTTCCCGCCGCACTCCGGCACCTAAGGGGAACACAAGAACAGCAACGGTGAGCCAAGGGAATAAACAGAGGCAATAGTAACTACCCCCATAGACTTACCTGATTACCGCCGGGGGTACTATTCCTCTTCACGGGTCGGCGCAGTCTCCATTGCATCCTCGCCGTACCCTGGCCCCTAAGGGGAACAAAAGGACAACAAGATGTGACAATGGGACAAACAAGGGGAACTTTTCGCACCACAATAGACCTACCTAATTTTACAGCCGGAGGCATTATTCCCCGAACTTAATATTTTCTCTCCACACCTGAATAAGGGAGCAAGCAACAGGTTACATTCTGGCCTTTACCTGAACTTCGTCAGCCACCACGAGGAACTCTTTGCTGGGGTCAAGCTGCAAACTGCAAGGAATCGGACAAGAGTGAAAGTCAGACATGTGAGCTCTTACGAACTATATACTTTTCAGAGTTAATATTGTTCTGGAACTCACCAATTCCTTCGAGCCAGTGAAGCAACTGGTTATCAATGTGCCCCAGCGCCCAATGCAGGATGGAGAGCTCATCTTTTCAAACCATCAGGTGAGACTTTAAGATGGGACATCAAAGGTGATCTGTGGGGAGAACAGCAGGGGTGGGGGGATTTACGCTCCACTCCACGGGTGGTTAATTCCCTTTCTCCATTTGCAGAAGAATATTCCTACAGGCCAAGCAAACAAAGCTAGGTGGGCCAGTCCAGTCCGTCACTGCAAGCACTAACGGAAACTCTTTGGTGGCAGTACACGACACGGCCATTAAAAGGCATTTGTAGCACACTGGCTACCCACGAACACAGGAAAAGCTAATGGACAGCTGTCCTGGGTCTGACTGATGCAAGCCCTAACGTTTCCAACATGATGGGAAAACGAGAGTAGAGGACTCTTTACACCGCGCGATTAGGATTGCAAAAAGTATGAACAACTAAGGGTGTTCTATGTAACCCTAGACTGCATGAATATAGAATCAAACATCATTCAACTCGGACGACTTTCTCTGCATTTCTTTTTGAAGCCTCGTTCTTTGATATATGGAGTTCCTCCCCTGCTGTTGAGTCCTAAATACTCTTTTGGATCATTTATTGGACAAGAAGAGTCTCTTTTGGATTACTAATTCACATGTATATGTGCATATAACCACTGCATTTGTTATTGTGTTTTTACCTGCTGGTATTCATAATGATCTGATTGTAACAATTATTTCATGTTATGTATCTTCACTTACATTAGTAGTGGGTGTCTTTGGTTCTGGTAGACGGCAGACTACCCCTGAAGAATTTCTGTTTATTTTTTTACACATGTTCAGAAAGAAACATGTTGGGAAAAGGATGAATGTATGAATGAGAAAGTCTGAATTTGAATTAGAATAAATGTAGTGTGTGACTAGGCTGATTTGAGTGATACTTACACAACACTACCCTGGAGTGACTTCACTCTTTATTCACTCCTGGTTTTCACACGGTTCAATATTATTAATTTTTGGTATTTGTGGTGATTATTCTATATATATTTTTTTCTATCTGTTCTGCTGTTTTACCTCCAATTGTGAAGAGGTACATGTTACTAGCAGTTGCACTTTATACCAGTTATCTGGTTATTGCTGTTTTTAATGATGACTATGAATTAATTCAAAGTTTTTTTAGAATGATGACAATTAATAAATGATATATTTTTTTTTCATAAAACGCGTCTGGGATCCAATTAATAATGAGTGATTAACACCGCAGGTATTGGGAAACAATTTGAAAAGGGATCAATTTAAGCCCCTTGACATAGGTTTGTTTACTGTTTTAGGTTTTTCCTAAAAATATAGAGGTTATGCCAATAAGAGGGCTCTTAATCCTCTTACCTCCCCATAGGTGTTTGTTTGTAAGACAAATCCTTACCTGAACTTCGTCAGCTACCACGAGGAACTCTTTGCTGGGGTCAAGCTGCAAACTGCAAGGAATCGGACAAGAATGAAAGTCAGACATGTGAACTCTTACGAACTATATACTTTTCAGAGTCAATATTGTTCTGGAACTCACCAATTCCTTCGAGCCAGTGAAGCAACTGGTTATCAACGCGCCCCTGCGCCCAATGCAGGATGGAGAGCTCATCTTTTCAAACCATCAGGTGAGACTTTAAGATGGGACATCAAAGGTGATCTGTGGGGAGAACAGCGGGGGTGGGGTGATTTACGCTCCACTCCACGGGTGGTTAATTCCCTTTCTCCATTTGCAGAAGAATATTCCTACGGGCCAAGCAAACAAATCTAGGTGGGCCAGTCCAGTCCGTCATTTCGGCCCTACGCGTTACATTGGTGGAGACCGCAGCTGTCCAGTTCAGATCGACGCCTCTGTGGGAGCCAGGTGAGCGTAACAGCATGTCACACACACACACACACACACACACAAATACACAAACCCCAATAATCACAACCATTATCACCTCTCCAGGGGACAGTGCCTACACTCTGAACAACCACATGATGACGCCAATCCGGAACCCCACCACACTGCCCTAGGTAAGATACAATGCGGCCCATATTGCAACCAGGGCCATAGTGGAGCGCACATTCGGAGTGCTCAAGTCACGCTTCTGCTCCCTTGACCGCTCTGGCGGGAAGCTACTCTATGCACCCCCAGTAGTGTGCCGGATCATTGTGGCAGCATGTGTCCTGAACAATGTTGCAAGTTGCAACACGGCAGGGCGTACCGGTGGACATGGTGGTGCCCCCACATCCCCAACCACAGGCACAGGTGCTGCCCATGGGAGGGTATAGGGCACGTGGCGAGGAAGCCCGGACCCAGCTTGTGGCCAGATTTTTCACCTAAACTCCCAACCCTGCGGAGTGCACACAGGCCTGGCACATACCAGGTGACAATCGATGATGACAAAGAGACAGTCAACTGTCACAACCTTACCACCCTGAGATTGTTGCCATGGAATTGCCACATTGTGTGCATCCCTAGCTACTTAAGCACAAGCAATCCTGTGTGACCAAAAGGGACATATGCAAGGTGTGAATCACACAGACCTGCAAAACAGGACATGACTATCACTGGTATGTCACTCAAATCCACATCATGACATGGCAAGCAATAGACATACACCAAAACAGTACCGAAAAGGTACACATTGCCATGTGAAAAATTTAAATGGGCATCAGACAATGATGCCTGACATGGAATCAAATGAAATGACTGACCAACAACCTGCCACCAAAAATAAGTCATACCCAAATGCATTCCAAAAGTTGTATTTTAAACATAACAATGAATGCCTGTCCACATGCACAATGTGCATTGTAAAATCAACACTGCAGCTACTGTGTGCCGTGTCCACCTCCTGCAACACACTGCTCAGCGCACAGCATAGTGAACAGCCATTGTGTGTGATGCACACCCTGAGCATCACTTCTAAGCGACAAACTACATAAAAAAACCAAAAATAGGCATGTACAGGATCCATAAATGGTCATAGAACATGTGCTGCAGGGACACAGTGGGCACCAGAAGGCAAACAGAGTGTACACGTGGACATGGAAGGGTGGTTGTACATGTAGTGGATCATAGTGCGAGTGTGTGTGTCATTAGGAACATGCACTCAACATATGCATGAGAAATCAAGTGACCATTAGTGTCCTCTACACATCACATGTGAACATTCACCATGTGTATACCCCAGCATGTAAAATCACAACTATCCCCTCACACCTGGCAGGTAAACACAACACATGAACAGGCATTGATCAGCAGAATACATCATGTAAATAGGAAAGCACAATTACAATTTCAGGGTGCCCATCACACTGCAGGGCAAGGCAACTATCAACAACAAAACACCCCCCCCTCTCTCACAAATCACCACGACCCACTGAACAACTGCATCTGTGTTATTCATCCGACATCCTTGAATTCACAGGATCACCCTTCCCCTTTGTCACCATCTCCCACCTTGTGTGTAAAAAGTTGCCAGCACCCTCAGAGTCCACCTAGATATGCAAAAGCACAAAATCAAACAGAACGCAAAGCAGGACAACACAGAAGCCAAGCAAATAGCCTGCAGGCAGTAAAACAAAGCAGAACAGCCTCCAGTAGATTACTTGAAGTAGCAGTACGCCAAGTACTACTACAATGATGTTAACAACCAAGGTAGCACAGTAAGACAATGTCACAACAGGATCTGAACCATGTATGGCACATAACATAGAATGATGCACCACGAAAGGATGTCTACTGTCACAGCTCTAGTATACAGGCTCAGGAGTGGCACGAAACAACCACCCCCACCGTGGTCTGGTTGCTTGCAAGGTCTAACTCACACAGGCCTCTGAGACCCTGGGGGGGAAGGAGGGTCGGGATATGCAGTCGGGACAGGCATTGGCATACTGGATAACCGGAATGAGTGGCAGGAGATGGGAGTAGGATTGACACGGGAAAGTAGGGAATGCACCAAAATATAGTACACACATTAACACATACACAATTAGATCAAAATTGTTCACATGCACATAACACCAAATTACTCAAATGTAAGTCAAAGAGAAATTTATATCTGGGGTGAGTGCTGGCCTCCTGCCTGCGCACTCTCCGGTCCGGTAACAGGAGCAATTCAATGCTGCAAAGAGAGCCACAGTTAATAATCTGTGCGTGCCCAAAACACACAAACACACCATCACATATGCCCCAAAGTAACAAAATGCACTACAAACAGACAAACCTGTGTGGATGCTTCATACCCATATGGAACATTACCCCTGTGATGGTTCATACACAGTCAATGCAGTAAGTCAGGCACCGGTGGGTGCGTGGCAAATGGAACACCAATGTGTCACGATTCACACAACATGCAATGTTCCCTGTGTAAGCAGACAGACGCATATAGCAAGGTCTGACTTCAGAACAAGTCCTGTACCACCATGACCAAAATAAAGTAGCCAGTGCATGTATCAATTTCTACTTGGAAATGAAATGCACTGCACCCGAGTCTGTCCCTTGCTGTCTGTCCCTGTGAGCTGCTTCATTCCATGTCTCGGAACTCTACATGGCTAATACAAGTGCCTCAATGGACCATGGTGGACCGGAGGGTATGTGCCACTGCCCCTGCAGGTGCCCCAGACAACTTTCACATCAACTAGCCATCAGTCCACTAACACATCTGAGCTGTATTGTGCGATTCTACACCAATATTTGTCCAAGTTCACCGTCAGTGCTGCTACTAAGCATGCATCTTCAACTTGCCAGGTGGAAGGTTTGCTGTGTGGTGACCCCCCTGTGCTGCTCACCTTGCCTGGAGTCCCTTGAAACACATCATCGATTTTCGGATGTTTGATCGCAATCCCTGTGCCTCTGCTTGTGCACACATGCGCATGTCGGAAGCACCAAAAGTGTTCTGATTCCAGACATCCAATGGCCCATGTCTGCTGGCAAAGGTGGTCTTGAGGCTCATCCCCCTGCAGAAAGTGCATGAAACACATGATTAATGCTTAATATTCATCTGTGTGTGTCTCTTCAGGCATTACATGACTGGACCATGTCAGAGACGTACATCAGAAATCACACCATCAGCCTGTCTTTCACAGCAACAGTGTGGAACACACTATCTACGGCATGATTTGCAACAAGCACATGTTCATTAAAGATAAGAAACATACTACACAATGCATAGCAATGAATGTACACATGAATCATTAAACACCCCATCTAGCAAAAGAAGAACAGTGGACAATTACACCCCAATCATCCCCACTAGGGGTGTTAACACAGGTTCCACAGCAGCAGACATGCCAGTCCATTGCCCTTGTGTAATAGGCTGTTACACTGACCCATCCTTGCGAGCCCATGGATAAGGGAAGCAGGAGTGGCATATGTGAGTCAAGGACCCCAAGCAGCAAACACATGCACAAGACAAGCTTGAAGGGCCCAGCTGGAACAGACAGTGGATGCTTTCAAAAGCCACAAAGCACCACACCGTCACATGAAAGCACAATAGACAAGCAATTTTAAACTATATTAACTAATTACACTAACTATGAAAAACCTACATTACCTAATTAAACTAACTATCAAACAGAAATTTAACTAACTAAACTAAAAGAAAAATCAAAAATGGCCACATACGACCCGGGGGGGGAAAGGCACCCAGAAGGGAGGTGGTACAGGGTGTTGCACAACACCCACATACGATGAGGCTGAAGAAAAAAAAATCTCCATGGGCTAAACGCCTGCACAGCCCGACCTATGTAGGAGATAGATTGTCGTCCGAGTCTGGCTCTTCCTGGAAAGGAGGACGTGGCACAGTAGCATGACCAAACCTAGCCGCAGCTTGCCCCTCGTCGGCAGCAAGTCTGCCGGACGGGTAAGCCTGGTTCTGTGTGGCGATGACACGTAGGTCTGCATGCAGAACCTCCTGTGATAGACATGCTTCCTCTTGCAAGGTAGCACGTGTAACACAGAGTTCCTCCTGCAAGGCCTGGCTGGACAACCGCTGCACCTCCCAGCAAGCATGTAGCTCAGCCGAGATGGTACGTTCAAGCTGTGCAAACCTCTCCTCTGCCCGCTCCCTCTGGGACATCAGAAGGACACCCAGAGTGGATCTGAGGGAAGCATACTCCTCCCCCAGGACCTCAATGTGTGCCTCTGCGTGAGCAGCAATTGCTTCACGCAGAGACAACATTTCAGCCTGGCGTGCCATGTCTGAGGCCGCCATGCCCAGCCTGAGTGAGCGGGCCGTGGACCGTGCCGCCTGCTAGTGGAGAAGCACATGCCTAGCAGGGGGGAACACGGATCGGGCCACCTGTTCCAAGCTCTCAGCAATGTTCTCCATTGCTGCCCCCTGGCATTCGGAATTGGCAGTCATGTCTTGCTCCCACTCAGTATACAGCGGTAGCGCGCGGTGACTGCGTTGCTGGGCTTGACCCCTGCGGGACCCAAGGACCGGGTGTCCTCGTTGTGTTGGCACTGCCCACGGCTGCATGACTACATGCCCCCGTCGATGTGATGTCCCAGGCACATCAGTGACTGGTGTGGAGGGTGACCCTGCATCCCGATCCACCACGGGCAGAGGTTCCAAGACTGTCTGACCCCTCAATGCAGGTGTTGCAGATAGAGGAGTGTCCACATCAGAATCACTCACCCCTGACATATGGACCTTATGCTCATCCAACTCGACATGGTCGTCAGAGTGTTTATCAGGGCTGGACTCATAGGCAGCCAGAGACAAGATAGACTGTAGCACTTGGGGGTTTTCGTGGCCTACCACCCCACTACCCCCACTTGTGCTGGGTTGATGTAGTGATAACAACTCTGTGCCTGGCATGACAACACCATCCTCCGGCTCCATTGCGTCATCACCTGAAAAATAGAGAGGGAAAAGGTCACTACACATGTTAGAAGCACACTACACACACACTGACACCAAACACATCAGGCAGACATGTGACACACAAAATAGAACCTGGCATGCATGCTTGGTTAACTTGAAATTGCTTCTGTGATTAGACCTGTGGAAACGTGGCAGTTTGCACTGAAGTGGGTCTATGGAGTGCAGCAAATATGCATGTTACTCACTATCTACATGTACAAGGACTTCATGATGTGTGTCAGAAAATGTGAAGGCAGTGCAAGGTAAACTTCAGGCATCACGTGCAATGTGCATTCAATGGGTAGCATATCTAGAAGCAAACCACCCCTCCCCCCAAGTGCAAAAGCAGGGATGCCTAGCATGGTATCAAAAGGCTGAACATAGACCTGTGTATTGACAGACAGTGTTGACTAGCATCAACAGCATCATGTGAGTCAAGTGACAACACAGCAAATGATGATGGGACAGTAAGCAGGACACATGTTGAAACCTCTGGAGTACACCCATGTGTGAAGAAGACACTACACCAGTTGGACAGAGTCATTGTCCATTAAACAGGCTGAGGCCTGTGACCCAGACAGATTGTTAGACCCTAAACATGTGTGCAACACAGTACTGAGCCACAGTTGACATCGGAAGGCAGATGAAATGCCATGCAATTTGGGTCATCATGGACTTGTGTAACAGTGATCATCCAGTCATGGACACATATGGGCATGCGTGAAATGCACATGGAGCATGAATGGGCAATCATGTCCCTGCGGGGCATCTGACCTCTGCAAAGTCCAAGTGAGACACCCTGCATCAAGTACTAAGGATGTACCTCAATGGATATGTCTGGCAGATTGGCCGCTGTATGTTAGAATGTACACAGGAGGAATGACCAGGGAAGTAACCAAGAGCAATATTGTAGCAGACCAGTGCTAAAATGGAATTGGGGTGTAGAGCAGGGGGTTGAGGGGCAAGGGAGCATGCCTACATTGGCTACCCCCTTGCAGGCAGAGAACACATGAACGTCAGTCATGCTATGCATAGTTCCTGGGCTGAGAGGAAGGTCACCCCACGCTACATGCATAAGTGCCAGTGAGCTGGAACATGGACCGGAGGGGCATACTGGTAACCAGCATGTGACTAGGGTGCAAAAGTGGTGATGTGGACAGTCCCCGTCTGCTTCACATGTCCACCATCCAGCAGAGTAGACATGCATCAGGGAAGCATTGCATTACTCGCGCATCATAACCATGTTCATGTGACATGTAGTGGCAGTCATGCACAAGACATCACCCAAGTAAAACACACACGTCCTCGACAAACACGCATCAACACTCACTGGACTGGGCATCAAAGTCCGGCATCTCTCCCACTCCTTCTACCAATTCAGATGGTATGAACTCCGTAACGAGTGACTCATGCGGAGTGAGGTCTTCCTCCTCCGGTGCAGGCCCACCGCCAGTCACCAGAGTCAAGTTGTAATTTGAGGCACTCTTAGCCTTAGCGCTGCGTTTGAGGTAATTCCAATGCTTTTTGCACTCTTGTGCCGTGCGCACCTCATGGCCGAATGCACTCACATGTTCCGCAACTTGCTTCCAGTGGGTATCACGGTGGGCAGCCGTAGTCTGACAATTAGCACCCACTAGCATGTCACAGCTGTGTTTCCGCACGTAGCCCACGAGGAAGTCCAGTTGCTGTTTGCAGAAAGGCTTCTTCCTCAATGTGCAGGAGGTCGTGGCTGTGTGTGGGGTCCCAGCCTGTGCTGCAGGTGCAACCTTCCTCCTCTTGGATTGTGGCGCAGACCCTGGCTGGCTAATGCTGCCCTGATCAGTATGGCCAGTGGGTTCGGTGAATTGAGCCAAGGGAGTGGCAGGTGGAGGGACGACCAAAGGCCTGACTTGTGTCAGTGGCAGCTGGGTGCCCTCTAATGGACCCGGCACAGCAACATCCGCTGTGGCAGGGTAATTGACCGCAACTGTCCTGGTTGGCAGGCTCACAACCGAGGTATTGCTGGGTGCATCTGCCCCTGCACTTGCCAACACCCGGTTGTTCGGGGCAGCAGATGACATAACTGCCCCAGGGACAAGTGTCTTGGTCAGGGCAGCCCTGCGTGCCCCTACGGTTTCCCTCCTGGCCTGTTTGAAATCTTCCAAGGGCTCTTCAAGTGCCAACACAGCCTGCGCTGGCAGACCCTGAGCCTGGGTGGTGGTGTCCACAGCTGCACCTGCAGCTACCACTACCCTTGGGCCCGTGGCAGTCGATGAAACGGACTGCCGGGTCACACAGGCGCCAGTGCCAGATGCAGAAGCTGCATCTCCCAGAACCACAGGGGGTGGTGGCATGACTGCACCGACACGTGGCACAACATTGTGCTCAAGTGGCGCACCCCTGCCTCTTCCCCCTCTGCAGCCACCCTGGACACCCTGGAGTCCCCCTACTCCCTGGTCAACCCGGCCATGTCAAAGAGGGAGTACGCCCAGCTGAGGCACCCCTCACCTTTGGTGGCCTCCCAACCATGGCACAGATGTAGTAGTGCCGGCACAGATGGAGTAGTGCCAATGGGAGGTGTACACCACAATTGACCTGGGCAATTGGGGTGAAGGGGGTGGGATGCAAGATTTTAACAGCCCCCCTGCACCTGCAAGGCTGTATGTGACCCCGGTGATGTAGTGACAGGTCACGCTATGCTCAGGCACCCCAAAACTGCAATAAAACCGCGCAAGCAACCCTGCAGCCTACGTGCGTGGAATCAACCTCCCGCAGTGCGCAGTGGCACCCAGTAACACGATAAACGTGTACGCGTGGGACACGCAGGCTACTATGACCTCGAAAATGGGTGCGATACACAGGGGCACCCGCAGTGGGAAAAAAAGTGTGTGCGACTCACCGTCTGACTAGCGCGATGCAGAAAAACACACATAGCCAATACCCCCACCAAAAGAAGAGATACGTCCTTGGTAGCTGTGAAGTTGTGATGGCGCGCGATACAATATGAAGCAGGAACACATGTCGGTCTCCACGAAAGGCACATACAGCGAACTGCTGGCCCTGCTCACCTTTAACCCGTGCTGAGGGAAACGCCCACTGTGTCACGTCACTTACCTGCGTATGCCCTTTCCTCGGATTACACGCATTCACACGCGGACGTGCAGTTTTTTCATATGCGCTGAACCACTATGCCCACGTCACGAGGGAAAGGCCTGCGCGCATAACGTCAGAGAAGCGCTTACACGCTAAGGGCCTTTGGTCCAATGAAAATGCGTACGTGTGCTGACGCGCTTACGCGCTAATGGCCTTTCCTCCAATTACTTGCTGACGTGCAATTTTTTCACGTGCCAAATCACTCCGTATCAAGCTGGCCATGTGAAAACACACGGAAGACCATGCTCCTGCCTAGAAGGCCAAATTACTGCCCGCCAGAGCCCCGAGCACCCTCCCACCTGCCATCTGCTGCTTCCTGACTGCCTGCTGCCCACGTGCCCTGCCATTTGCTGCCTGCACGTCAGCCAGGGGTGCAGTTGCTGTGACCACCCCTGCTGGAACCGAAGACTCCCGACTGAGATTCCATCGCTCCACAGCCCAGCCCCAGGACCCAGTTGCCCACCCACTCCTGCCTCTGGGGTTGCATGTCCAGCACAACACCATCTGGCAGCACTGGCAACCCCAGCCAGAGAGGCAGAGGGCCACCAGCTTTAGTGCCAGGGAAGTTGGTGTCCTGGTGGAGCAAGTCCTGGGCCAGTATGATGCCCTCTTTGGAAGTTTGAGCACCGTCAATGAAGGATGGACCATGATCTGGATGGACATCGTGACTGCCATCAATGCGGAGGGGGTGGCAGTCCGTGACTTACATCATGTCAAGAAGCGCTGGGAGGACTTCAGGTCCAGGACCCTCAACAAGGCCCGGCGCCTCGGGAAGGCAGCGGATGCCGAGGGGCGCCGGGGCCAGCTGTTGGACCACCAAATGAGGGTCCTGGAACGCATATGCCCAGCGCTCTACGTCCAGATCCTTGAGAGGCAGACCCGTCTGGAGTCGAGCGGTAAGTGTACATGCAGAGTGAGTGGACGCTGTGCGTGTTTTGGTGTGCCAGCATTGTGCAGGTTGCACATGTGTTTTTGTAGGGCCATGTAGGGATGTCTATGAACATGGGCATGAGGCTGCCACATGTGTGTCCTCTCATTTGTGAGACACATTGATGGTGTATGTGTTGGTAAGCATGCTGGACAAATGCAGGTGTGGGAGTACACATGTTTGAATTTCTGTGTATGTAAATTGGCATGGTTGTGGCATGGATGGTGCTTCCTAATGCATGTATCTGCACTGTGTACATGTGCATGTGTGTGTATTTGACAAGTTTGCAACTATGATGCAACATGGATACATGTGACACTAATATGTAGAAGGCTGAATGGCAGATCTGACATGTATGGCGATCTCATCACTGCAACAGTTGGAGGAGATGTAGACATGCATGTAAGTGCGGTGGCGTGTGTGCATGTCTACTGCACTCCCTGTGTTTCATGTGATGTCTGGCTCACCTTTGGATGCTCATGCTGTTGTATGTGTATGGATGGTGCCGGCTGTTGTGATATGGCTGTGGAATTGCTCATGTGTGTGAGTTGAAATGACATGTGTGTTGGGGATTGTGATGCCATGTCTGAAGTTTGACACTGCCACTCATGTGCAACTGTCATGTGTGTATCAGTCCATTGTACAGTGCCCTGATGCCTGTGTCCTATCTCTCCCTGTCTGCAGTGTCAACTGATGAAGAGGGCGGAGAGGGTGCTGTGGAGCACAGCGGCATGGATCGCACCGCCAGCCGGAGACGCAAGGCCTGGCTCCCCTCCCAGGTTGTCATCTCGTCAGGGAGTGAGGAGTCTGGTGCCGCGTCCCAGGCCGCAGCTGCCGAGGGTAGGTCCAAGAGGCGGAGGTCGGAGTTGGACTCCTCGGCAGCAGAAGGGGCAGCTGAGACCCCACAGGGTCCAACGGAGGAAGATGGCACAGAGTCATCCAGGTTGGTGGTGGGTTTGGTGGAGGAGGAGGCCGTGCAAGGGACAGACACAGGGTCTGGAGGTGGGGCTTCCACTGATGCTAGTGGTGCAGTGCAGTGGCGGGACAGGAGGCAGCATAGGCCACGGCGGAGGTGCCTGTGTGTAATCCTGTCCCCGATCCTGTGACTGCATCATCCTGCACCAGCAGGGATGCCTATGTCCAGACCCGTTTACAGGGAGGGGATCCGCTTACAACAACTGGCCTTCCTCTCCCTGCGGATGTGGCTATCCGGGACCGGGTTGAGCCTGTCCTGAGTGGGATGGCGTTGTGTCAAAGGGGCATGCGAGGTGACCTGCAGTGTTTTCGTGAGGACACTGCACGTCATCTCGAATGTATCGTTGACCGCGTTGATGGCTCTGGGCCTTCAACATCAGAGGGGCAGGCATCGGCCAGAGGGCAGGAGGACCCACGACTGGAAGTGTCTTCCGTGTGGCAGTGGTTAGGCCATGCTATAGATGCAGTGCGGCAGTGGGCAGAAGAGGCACAGCTCACAATGGTCAGGGCGGAGAACTCCATGCGTAGGGCTCTGAGGCGGTCCGAGTGCCTTGAGGCAATTCGCAGGGACCTGGAGGTACACATGTCATCGTCCCTTCGAACCCTCGGGGCCATGGAAGAGGACCGCCTCCGGGATATCGAGCAGGAGTTCGATGATGCCCTGGCCCGGGAGATCAGGAAGTGAGCCGTCGGACTAGCCCGCTGCCATTGTAAATAGTTTTTAGAGTTAGGTTTCCTTTTCCTTTTCCTTTTATTTGTGGTCAATGGACAATGCCATACACATGTGTATATAGTTTTATTTTTATGTAGGTTCTTAGGTAGGTTTTATTTGTTTGGTTGGGCTCATGGACCGTTTACATTGTTGGACAATGGATTGATTTGATTTATTTTTTGGATTTTGCACGTGGATTCATGGATTTTTCTTTTGGACAATGGATTGTGAATAGTTTGATCATGGATTAATTAGAATATTTTTTTTCATCATGGACATGGCGTAATGGATTTTTTTTTGGAACAATGTATTGTAAATAGTTGGACTATGGAATAATTTGAATTTTGTTTTTCATTATGAACATGAAGAAATTGATTTTTTATCTTTACCTTTCCTTTGGATTTGCGTTGGTGGAGGAAGAGTTTGGACTGTTTTTCTTTCAAATTTTTTTGGATTGGTTATAATTTTCATTCACTCATCTTTTGCACATGCTTTTCATTTCATGTTTGCTATTTGTGTATGATTTCATTTCATGTATTTATTTTTGTACATAATACATATTCATATTTTATTTCCATGTGTTGGATTTGCTCATTGGGTTGATGCATGTGAAAATGTGTGTTTACACAATCAATGCCAACCAGTGTATCTGTGTGATGGACATGTGTTGATGTACATAGTTGACTTTAGGTTTGTGTCTTGAGATAGGAATGTCAGTGTGGGGTGGATTGGGAAATCATTGCGTCTCGAGAATGGGGTGGCGGGATGTATTTTTTTGGTGTAGAAGTGGCTCATGATTGTGCTTCTTTATTTTGTGTAGGGGGGACATGAGTGGGGGCCTGCTGGCAGGTGCCCGTCACTGCTGGGGTTTGGGGGTGCAGGGGGACATGAGTGGGACATGAGTGGGGGCCTGCTGCCAGATGCCCCTCACTGCTGGGTGGTGGGGGTGCAGGTGGACATGAGTGGGGACATGAGTGGGGGCCTGCTGGCAGGTGCCCCTCACTGCTGGGGGGTGGTGGTGCTGGGGGACATGAGTGGGACATGAGTGGGGGCCTGCTGGCAGGTGCCCCTCACTGCTGGGGGGTGGGGGTGCAGGGGGACATGAGTGGGACCTGAGTGGGGGCCTGCTGGCAGGTGCCCCTCACTGCTGGGGGCTGGGGGTGCTGGGGGACATGAATGGGACATGAGTGGGGGCCTGCTGGCAGGTGCCCCTCACTGCTGGGGGGTGGGGGTGCTGGGGGACATGAGCGGGGGCCTGCTGGCAGGTGCCCCTCACTGCTGGGGGGTGGGGGTGCAGACGGACATGAGTGGGGGCCTGCTGGCAGGTGCCCCACACTGCTGGGTGCTGGGGGTGCAGGGGAACATGAGTGGGGGCCTGCTGGCAGGTGCCTGTCACTGCTGGGGTGTGGGGGTGCAGGGGGACATGAGTTGGTGATAACTAGTGGAAGGTAACATGTGTGCTGGCTGGGGGGCATGGCCAGGGGTGCAGGGTAGTCCCCTGTGCTGTGGGTTGCCTGCAGGGGCCGTGGATGGGGTGGAGGGCACACCTGGGAGGACCCACACTGCCAATTCATGTGTGGGACTCCCCGTGCACCCCACTAGATACACCTACCCGCTCTGACAGCGGAATCGCATGTAAAACTTCCCGCAAACCCCAGTAATACACGTACCCCATTCGCACAGGGCCCTTTCGCGTGTAAAACTTCCCGCGAACCCCAGTAATACACGTACCCCACTCGTACAGGGCCCTTTCACGTGTGAAAATTCCCGCGAACCCCAGTAATAGACTTACCCCACCCGCACAGGGCCAATCGCGAGTAAAACTTCCCGTGAACCCCAGTAATACACGTAACCCACTCGCACAGGACCCTTTCGCGTGGAAAACTTCCTGCGAACCCCAGTAATACACGTACCCCACTCGCACAGGGCCCTTCGCGTGTGAAACGTCCCGCAAACCCCAGTAATACACGTACCCTACTCGCACAGGGCCAATCGCGAGTAAAACTTCCCGCGAACCCCAGTAATACACGTAACCCACTCGCACAGGACCCTTTCGCGTGGAAAACTTCCTGCGAACCCCAGTAATACACGTACCCCACTCGCACAGGGCCCTTCGCGTGTGAAACGTCCCGCAAACCCCAGTAATACACGTACCCTACTCGCACAGGGCCAATCACGTGTGAAACTTCCCGTGAACCCCAGTAATACACGTAACCCACTCGCACAGGACCTTTTCGCGTGGAAAACTTCCTGCGAACCCCAGTAATACACGTACCCCACTCGCACAGGGCCCTTCGCGTGTGAAACGTCCCGCAAACCCCAGTAATACACGTACCCTACTCGCACAGGGCCAATCACGTGTAAAACTTCCCGCGAACCCCAGTAATACACGTACCCTACTCGCAGAGGGCCAATCGCGAGTAAAACTTCCCGCGAACCCCAGTAATACACGTAACCCACTCGCACAGGACACTTTCGCGTGGAAAACTTCCTGCGAACCCCAGTAATACACGTACCCCACTCGCACAGGGCCCTTCGTGTGTGAAACGTCCCGCAAACCCCAGTAATACACGTACCCTACTCGCACAGGGCCAATCGCGAGTAAAACTTCCCGCGAACCCCAGTAATACACGTAACCCACTCGCACAGGACCCTTTCGCATGGAAAACTTCCTGCGAACCCCAGTAATACACGTACCCCACTCGCACAGGGCCCTTCGCGTGTGAAACGTCCCGCAAACCCCAGTAATACACGTACCCTACTCGCACAGGGCCAATCACGTGTAAAACTTCCCGCGAACCCCAGTAATACACGTACCCCACTCGCACAGGGCCCTTTCACGTGTGAAAATTCCCACGAACCCCAGTAATAGACTTACCCCACCCGCACAGGGCCAATCGCGAGTAAAACTTCCAGCGAACCCCAGTAATACACGTAACCCACTCGCACAGGACCCTTTCGCGTGGAAAACTTCCCGCGAACCCCAGTAATACACGTGCCCCACTCGCACAGGGCCCTTTCACGTGTGAAAATTCCCGCGAACCCCAGTAATAGACTTACCCCACCCGCACAGGGCCAATCGCGAGTAAAACTTCCCGCGAACCCAGTAATACACGTAACCCACTCGCACAGGACCCTTTCGCGTGGAAAACTTCCTGCGAACCCCAGTAATACACGTACCCCACTCGCACAGGGCCCTTCGCGTGTGAAACGTCCCGCAAACCCCAGTAATACACGTACCCTACTCGCACAGGGCCAATCACGTGTGAAACTTCCCGCGAACCCCAGTAATACACATACCCCACTCGCACTGGGCCAATCGCATATAAAACTTCCCGCAAACCCCAGTAATACACGTACCCCACTCGCACAGGGCCAATCGCTTGTAAAAACTTCCCGTGAACCCCAGTAACACATGTACCCCACTCGCACAGGGCCCTTTCGCGTGTAAAACTTCAAGCGAACCCCAGTAATACACGTACCCTACTCGCACAGGGCCAATGGCATGTGAAACTTCCCGTGAACCCCAGTAATA
This sequence comes from Ambystoma mexicanum, assembly GCF_040938575.1. Classification (NCBI taxonomy): domain Eukaryota; kingdom Metazoa; phylum Chordata; class Amphibia; order Caudata; family Ambystomatidae; genus Ambystoma; species Ambystoma mexicanum. The sequence goes on from NC_090937.1 coordinate 1,292,116,393, forward strand.
CACGTACCCCACTCGCACAGGGCCAATCGCGTGTAAAACTTCCCGCGAACCCCAGTAATACACGTACCCCACTCGCACAGGGCCCTTTCGCGTATAAAAGTTCCCGCGAACCCCAGTAATACATGTACCCCACTCGTACAGGGCCCTTCACATGTGAAACTTCCCGCGAACCCCAGTAAAACACGTACCCCACTCGCACAAGGCCAATCGCATGTAAAACTTCCTGCGAACCCCAGTAATACATGTATCCCACTCGCACAGGGCCCTTTCACGTGTAAAACTTCCCGCCAACACCAGTAATACACGTATCCCACTTGCACAGGGCCAATTGCGTGTGAAACTTCCTGCGCACCCCAGTAATACACGTACCCCACTCGCACAGGGCCAATCGCGTGTGAAAATTCCCGCGAACCCCAGTAATAAACGTACCCCACTCGCACAGGGCCCTTCGCGTGTAAAACTTCCCACGCACCCCAGTAATACGCGTTCCCCACTTGCCGTGTGCTGTGTGGCGGCCATGTATACTGGTACAGGGTTAGTGCAGCCCTTTGCACTGGATTGGGGATTTTGATGGCTTTTCCCTGCGCTAGGGGCATTCTTGAGGGCGTAACTGGTGCTGCTGCAGGGTTGCTGCGCTACTGTGCGCTACGGCTGGTTTTGGTACCTAAAATCCATGAATACGCTGTGCGCGGAAATGGATTTTAGTGCACGCGGCTGGCGCAGACAATCGCACGCACACTCTGTACGCCAGCCACGTGCACCACTTGTGCGCTAAATTCTATCAATTACCCCCTTAATGTCACCTATAGCTAGCATATCGCCTCCTATCATTTTCTCTAATTCATAGATCTATTTACCGGCACCCGACGTGAGACTCTGGAGTTTACACCTTAGATTATGCTTATCCATTTGGGGCCATGGTATATACCGGCTCCTCCTTTTTCTAACAAAGGGAACTTTGAGATCCCAAAATTGCGCTCGTCTCCCACAGTCTGCCTATCCATAGCAGGGACAATGGTCCACACCGTCTTCTTCAGAGTAGTGACCTTAGCCTGCTCACATAAGGTAGCGAGTCCCCCCTCACACTATGGGATCGCCCTTTAGGTCGATCTGACTGGGCTCTGGCATCCTCAGTTTTGGTAGGTCCAGATCTGACCATCTAACTTCCCTGTCTGTCTGAGAACCCCCTTCAGAACCACATGCACTAGCTTCCTCCTCCCCAGGGAAGGTTTCTCTGTCTTCATCTGACATATCTTGTCCCCAACTAGTGTGGCTTTCCTCTTTCTCATCTCTGTTTAATGTTAGTTTATCCAAAGACAAGGCTCTTTGCTAGAGCCTAAACAAACCTCCCTCTTTGCCTCGTGTCTGGGCACCTTCAAATTGATAATTTTTTCCTTTATTATTTTATTCACTTTTTGGTCCTCATTTCATGATAAACCTTATCGATTTTTCTACAATGCTTCTTATATCAAAATTATCCTCTAGATCTGCTCTAGATGGGCCTGTCATTGGTTTTTGTGTCGGGAAGAATTCTTCTATGTCCTCTGAAAGGGCTCACTCCCTACTTTACCAGAATAAACTCTGAATTAAAGACACTTCCCAGTAGGGAATGAGACCAGGAGAACAGATTGCAAGTTTGCCAAAGTTTATAAGATTCACCATCCGGAGAACTCTGCTGCTCTGTGAGTGCTCTGGCAAACATTACACTTACAATGGATTATAAAACAAAAAATATCATCAGTGATGTCAGCTCTAAGGGTTACAAAAATGCAACACTATTGGTTACAAGGCGGTGATGCATAGGGGCCTGTAGGTGCTGCTTCATCAGGATCGGCTGCTCTGTTGGCAGGAGGGTGAGCCTCACGTGGTTCAGCTGGACTTGTCTGGGTGGGGTGAGGTTCGGGACAAGCTGGTGATGTGGTTGAAACTAGCTAAACTGGCATAGATACTAAATCTTGGCATACAATAAACACTGAGCATCAATATACCTTTGTGTAATTTCACATTGGGCCATTCATAAGGTGAAAGGTGTAGGGGTTGTACTATTTTTAATGTGATGACCTTGGGACTGGGATGGTCTGCCACATCTGGATGAAATGGGGGTGGAGTGACACATGTTACTTTTAGGGCAGGATATACTGTGACAGAGGTCTGAGTTTATTGCGGGCACTCTGGGGTGGTCAGCACAGTTGGGGCACACTTCTGTCTCATCAAGATAATTCCTTAGGATGGCACTGGGTTACACAAACAATAATTTTCCAACAGCAAGGGTGAGGGGTGCAAGAGCAGGTTTGTGGTGATGGATGAGCTAGAAGTAATGGTTCAGGCTGGTTCACACACATGACAGTGATCTCAGAGGAAGAATGATAAGATACATAATGTTCATTGTTGCGGTTAGCTTCAGTGCATGAGTGAGAAAGGGACTTGGGTACGCAGAAAAGGTGGGGGTGGTTGGTGCTCGCTGTGCGCGGTGCTGCAGAGGGGATAGGAGACTTCGTAGTGCCGAATCGCTGCCTAGTCCAAAGATGGAGTCGAGGGTACACAAAATGGAGTCCAAGTGCGTCTTGCAATAGTCCCACCTCTGCTCCAGCTGAGGCCTTATTCCTCACGGCAGCAGAAGGGCGATGGAGGCGTCCCCCACTAGCGCAAGAGCAAGCGGTTCATCACATGTAGAATGTATGGGGGGGCTAATTCGCCCCTTCATTCCTTACACCTCCCATGCTACTACTGGGTTTGGTTTCATTAAATCTTTCTCAATGCAATCAATGTTGCATGCCCTTTGCCTTCTCTTTCGTTCCATCTCCTAAGTCAAATTCTCTTTGTTTCTTGGCTTCCTCCTTGACCCTTTCCTCTTCTTGTCTTTTCACCTCTCTTCTCTCATTTGCCCTATGCACTTCTTCATCTCTGCGTCTTTGCAATCTTTTATCCCTTAATTTCTGTTCCTCCTCTTCTTTTCTTTTCTTTTCTAACTTATCTCATTCTTCAATTGCTCTTTGCCTGCTATCATATTTTCTTTGCTCCTCTGCTCTTTCCTCTTTTCTTAACTGTTCATCTTGATACAGTTGTTCCCTTCTTTGTCTACTCTTTCTTTTGGCCTTGTCTTCTTTCAATCGTTTCTCTCTCTCTCTTTATCTTTTTTTTATCTTCCTTTTGCCTTACTTCCTTGATCCACTTTCCATCAAGTTTGAGCAATATCTGACCTCCCATACATTCATTCTGTATGAGCGCTACCTCCTCAGCTTTGTCTTTCTCTCCTTTCCATCTCTTTAATTCTCTCTCTATATCCAGAGACATACCTGGTTGGTCACTTCTCTCCTTGTCCCGTGGGACTTTAGGGATCACATCTCTTTCTGGAATCTTTTCTGGACCCTCATTGCTGCTACATGCAGGAGACTTATATGTCGGGTTGCTATACCCTGTCGCTGCCTTAAGCTCTCTTAAAGGATATAATCCTGATTCCTATGTATTATCGCCATTTACTTCAGGCGCAGTAGAGGGAGCAGAAGGCTCAACGCCCCTCTCTTTACACTGGTTAAGCATCCAGTCTTCAGGAGGCGGGTCTTCCCGTTACTCCTGGTACATCTTCTAAAGCTCTAAGCTAGCTAACCTTTCTTCTAACTTTTTTCCTGTGTATGCTGCATGCACGTATATCATCATGTGTTGCAAAACTGCTTTAGACAGTGATCCCCTTGTGGCCATGGCATGAACATTTTATCTGCCGTGCCTTTAACCCATTCTGCACTGTACTGCTTGAGCTTGGGTGCGTGTTTGAACAACTGTCTGCACAAGTGTATAAGCAGAGTAATATCCTCCATCATGACTTAGTCACAATCGACTGTCACTACTTACAGTTATTTTACACAAATAAATGCTCACCAGAAAAATAATACAATATGAGTGTGCACCAATCATCGCAGCTCCAAGCCTCTATATAACGTTTCACTTCAATCTGCCAATTCAATGATCTTCATTGGTCAACTAATAAATAACTAATTACATTTCAACTGTCAATATTCTCTACCTTAGTCTATTTCTTCCTTGTTTCTCAATATTTCATTTCTTCACCACATAAATCATATACAATATATAAACAGACACACACACTGATGGACTGGGTGAGCAGGAGCCCAACCCCACTGCCATCCTCATCAACGGGACTGCATCAGGAAGGAAGACCGCCGTCCCGATCGTAACGCTGGTAAGCAGATCGCGTGTAGGGAAAGCTGCTCTGATACTTCAAATGGCCGGATTGCCACAGAGGCCATCCCAGCCACGATCCTACTTCACCTAATTACAACTATAGTCTTCCTCGCCTGGTCCAGCCCATTACCCATGTAAAACTCACAAATCTGCACAAAAAAGGCTGCTGCTTGTTTATGTTTATAGGTTGCTTAGAAACTGGTTTGCCGCTCATTGGTGCACCCTCTCTACATCCTCAGGTGGATCCCGCCGGAAGGAGCAAACCAGAACGCCTCTCCTTTAAAGGCACTTGCCTGTCTGTGCTTGTCCGGGCCGAGCGAGGCCGCTGGGCACAAAACTCTGACCCAACACACTCTTTTGATTTTTTATCAAAACTGCATCCCCTGGTATATATGAACTGGACCCGAAACATGTACATTGTGTGCTCTGTTAACTATGACCACCCGGCATAAGATCCGTAGCCTAACCGATGCCTGCCTATCACTCAACATCTATAATAGGTTTTTCTGCCTGCATTCCACTATATCGTTTACCTTTGAGCGTACCTAGCCTATTATCGACACTATCTGTCTTGCCTTTTATGGCTCACATAATGTATGTGTATCTATCTACCACACCGCCCTAGCAGTATGCTGCACTACAATAGCTTTAGCGTTCTATACTGCGGGTAACTGCATTGTACTCCATGTGCTGCCGTGACTACTCCAATCTGATCATCTACGTTATTCTAAATGTTCCCTTTGGTTATCAGTCCTAGCAAACTATAATATTCTGTAACCTTCCTAAAGCATACCTACGGTTAATTTGTCAAGGGTACATTAAGCCAGGCATACCTTAAAGTGAGCACTTACCTATAAACCCGACTCATTTGCAATTGCTTACTTGTTTATGTTTATGTTTATGTGGCACCAGTAATGTATAACTGCATAGGGCTCTAACCGCCACCAACCGTAGCTAAAACATATGTGTCCTACTGTGCATGTGTGATGCATCTGCAATTGCCTACCTGTTTATGTTTATGTTTATGTGACACCAGTAATGTATAATCGCTAAGGGCTCTAACTGCCATCAACTCAGGCTGGTCTACATCTAGCTTAAGTGTGTGTCCCATAGCATTCTCACTAGCCTGGAAACTGCCAAATGCATCATCACTGTGACTTGCAACTATATATGTCACTACTGCAGATTGCATTGCCTCTCTTTGGATTGCCTTCCATACTTTTGTCCTAACTACAAGCGCCTCCACCACTCAGTATAAACCTCTATTCACCAGTGTCAACCCACATTGCCACAAGCCCAAAGCTACCCCCAGCATGACCTACTCCCAGTACACAACGAACCACAACACTAACCAGGGCATCAAACCTACTCTTTTCCTCCCACCTATGACTCACACAAACATAATCAAGCCCACTCCATTCCTCCCACCATTGCAACCTATGCATACGATATCTCATCCTAGAGCGGCATCACAACCTCTAGTTACCAAAGCCTACAATCACCATCAAAAATATATGGGATCACTACCAGATTTGTTGCATGGTAATCTTGCACCTAGTTCAGAACTTCCTTATGCTACACCTATTCCAAAACACCCATGTCCAACCACAATAAGAAATACTAGGTTTGGCTTTAGACTGGGTAACAAATAAACACTTCCTCCGGCCACTGTACCAACCTATAGCCCCCTACAAGACCCAAAAAAAGCCACACTACAAAACATCAAGGCACCTACTAAAATAAAATTAACATTGAGGACACCCAATCCACCCGCCCTTAGTAAATGCCCTATTGCCATCCATGGAGCCTCAATCAACACCAGATCTCTGGTAGCCTATGCTACTGAGATTGCTGACCTGATGCTTTGGCTATCACCGAGATCCTGGTTACATGCTGCAGCAGGTCCGTCCCTACTCTTTGCAACTCCGGACGACTACACAGTCCTTAGATCGGATAGAGAATCAGCAAAAGGTGGCAGCAATGCCTTTATCGTCAAAACTATATTAGGACTCAGAACTATCCCACACGACTATATTAATCACGTGAATTATTGACGGTCAAACTTCCCCTCACTTCCTCATGCACTATGACAATGCATTTGATCTATCGACCTCCCAGGCCTATAGGCTCCTTCGAAGAAGAAATAAACACCCTGCTCTCAACCAATACTACACCTTCCTCGCAAATTCTCTTACTAGGCGACTTTAATTTAGAATTTAATGACCCGACTGACCAAGTGGCTATAACTTTAGCCAACTCCCTAGCTGAACAAGGTCTTACTCAGAGAGCCCTCCTACCCACACATGAAAAAGGACGTACCCTTGACTGGGTAGCAGACCTCAACTAAAACACCCACTGCTGAAGAAACCCACACTGGATCCAAAATCATCAGGGAATTATAGGCCCATCACAACGGTTCCCTTCCTTCTGAAGATTCTGGACAAAGCGGCATACCTCCAAGTCCAGAAATACCTATAATATCATCACCTGCTTGGTCTCCGGCAGTCTGGCTTTCGCCCCAACCATGGTCCAGAAACTGCATTATTGGATCTCAAGAACACATTGATGACCTCAGAGACGTAGGCAAACCGGCCCTTCTACTACTCCTTGATCTTTCCGCGGCCTTCGACCTGGTTGACCATGACTCCCTATGCCACCACCTCTCTACAGCTGGCAACTTCTCTCCGAATGCCACTGTGTGGATCGCCTCCTTCCTAAGGGGTAGAGCAATGAACGTCTTTTCAGGCCATGCTTGCGCCCGACCTAATCTAATTAAATGTTGGGTCCCGTAAGGATCTTGCATCTCACCCATTCTGTACAACTTATTCACAAGGTCACTATTGAAATACCCAATTTTCGATGGGCATCACATATACTAATTACGTGGACGATATGCAGGTCCTCATCCCCCTTACGGGCGACTATGAGGCTGATCAAAAAACTCTCAGTTCCATTTACACCTCCATCCAGAACTGGATGGCTGAAAACTGGCTCTGTCTTAACAGTGAAAAGACAGAACTCCTAATCATCGGGTCCTGGACACAGTCAGAAAAATGGGATCCCAATATCACTCCTTTTTCATTGACAGCTCCTGCATCCCCGTATCCCAGTCAGTCAAAACTTTGGGAATTTATCTAGACTCAAACCTCACCATGACCAGACAGGTGAATGCAATATCATCGGCAGCAGCCTACCACTCGAAACTTATCACGGCCGCCAGGCAATTCCTAATGCAACAAAACTACCTCACCATCGCCAGAGCAATTATAGGATCTCGCCTAAACTATTGCAAAACACTCCTACTAGGCACTTCAGCAAGGAACATCAGGAAACTTCAAACGGTGAAAAACAATGCCCTGAGAGCAGCCACAGGGATCTCAAAGAGAGACTACATCTCGGCTACCAGGAAATCTGTCCACTGGTTACCAGTCAAAGAACGTATCCTCTTTAAGTCCGTGGCACTTACCCATAAATGTCGCCATGACACAGCACCTCACCACCTCTCGCAAAGATTCTCTGCGCCCCCTCAAACAGCCCCACCAGATCTAGCCACACCAACCACCTAACCATTCCCAAAAGCCTCAGGATTAGAGCAGGCGGCTCTAGCTTCCCAGTTCTTGTAGCTACCAACTGGAACTTGCTACCTCCTTCTATCAGAGATATTGAATCCCACACGGTCTTTAAAAAAGCAATAAAAAACATGCTGTTTGTGTAAGATCACCACAATGTACCTTACTACATTTATGTATTCCTCATATGTCCTTGCTCATCATGCCATCATGCATTCGACTACTGTAACCCTTGTAGTGCCCCTCCACATCCTGTAACTAAGACACATTCTTGAAACAGCGCCTTGATGCCTCCGGCCTGCTAGGCGCTTTACAAATACAAAAATAAAATAAATAAAACTAGGAAACTAAAATAATCTCTATTGAACCACAATCCTGGACTGACCATTCCCTACTAACTTTTAATCTGCAAGATTGCATACTACCCATTAGAGAATCACCTATTGCTCCACCCATTCCGGCCAGGAATAAGAAGAACATAACTGCAATCTTAAGCCATTTCTCCAACCTCTGCTCAAACCCTCATAACCGTCTTCTAATACAGCTAATCTAGTGGACCTCTATAACGAGACCATCACCACAGCCCTAAATTATATTGCACCTCTAAAAATGCATAAAAGCAACCCCATAGCACATTTGAACTCCTGGTTTACTCCTAAATGTAAAGACTTAAGAAAGGAAAAAAAGGAAATGTGAAATTACTTAGAAAAATAACCCATCCACAGATAACAAAGACACCCTACTAAAAGTGACAGCCAACTACAAAAAAGAAATTCTCTCCGCAAAACGTGACGTATACAACAAAAGAATCGAGAAAGCGAGTTCCAGTACAAGAGAACTTTTCACCATTCAAAGAGAACTTGAATCTCCCACCCCCCTACAGATAAATGTATCAAAGATCAAAAGTGGTGCACCAAAATCAAGATGTCCTAGCTAACAAAATCACTTTGCTGCAGAATGAAATAGCTGCCAAAAAACGTAACTCGCATTCGCAAGTGAACACTAGGAACCAGAACCCTCCCAGCCCTAAATCGGCTCAATGCTTCAAATTCATCCCAGTGTCACCCCAAGAAGTGCAAAAAATCATAGCTTCACTGAAACCCTCTAACTGCCAAGGTGATGCATGTCCAGCATCTGTTATAAAAGAAGCGGCGAACGTGCTCGCCCCTTTCATAACCACGCTAATCAATGCCTCCTTCAGTACGTGCACTGTCCCCACTAACCTAAAGAACTCATGGGTTCTCCCACTTCTAAAAAAGAGTCCCTAAACCCCAATATACCTACCAATTTTAGACATATCACGACAGTCACCTTTTTCTTAAAGATTATTGACAAAGCAGCTTATAATCAAATACAGAACTACCTGGAAACTAACAAGCTATCAGGACTCCGTCAATCGGGTTTCAGGCCCCAACACAGCACTGAAACTGTCCTGATCGACCTAAAGACACAGATTGCTGATCTAAAAGACAATGGAAAATCAGCACTCTTGCTTCTGTTAGACTTGTCTGCCGCCTTCGATCTGGTCAATCATAAGGTTCTGTGCAAATACCTTTACACAATGGCACACTTCTCAACAGAAGCAACAGCTTGGATCCAATCCTTTCTAATCAACAGATCCATGAGAGTCGTTTCTGCGTCAGTCGCTGCCAACCCTATCCCTATCTCCTGTGGAGTCCCACAAGTATCATGTGTATCGCCTTCCACTACCATGTATAATGTATTCATCAAACCATTATTTGATGATCTGGAGCATCTGGGTGTCACCTACACAAACTACGCAGATGACACCCAGATCCTCATACCTCTGACTGGTGATTATGACAAAGACTTAGCCGTCATAAACAAAATCTACCTCATCATTCAGGCATGGATGGCTACTCATGGCCTCTGCCTGAATGATGAGAAGACTGAGCTTGACTTCTTAGCTACCCATAAAAACATAAAAAATGAGTGATCAATATGGTGCCTTCAACATTGACGGAAACAATATTAAGGTAGCCAAAGAGGTCAAAAGTTTGGGCTTCTACCTTGACTCTTCCTTGAACATGCGAAAACAGGTTAGCGCAATAGTGTCTGCTACTCCATATACATGTAAGCTCATACAGGCATGCAAACACTTTTTATCTGTAAAAACGCTGTATTACCATGGCTTGAGCCCTAGTTTTATCCAAAGTTGACTACTGTAATGTTTTGTACTTAGGTGCCAGTAAACACATCACCAAGAAACTCCAAATCCTGCAGAATAATGCTCTTAGAACTGCATTGAGCATACCTCGCCGACATCACATATCTACTACCAGACGAGATAGTAACTGGCTCTCCATTAAGAAGAGAATACAACTTAAAACAGCCTCATTGACCTACAAATGCCTGACTGAAAGATTCATCAGAAACCAACATGCCCGGCTCACTGCGACATCCAACTCCAACACGCTACAAGTTCCCAAAAAAAGCAGGCGGCAGTAGTTTCCCAGTTATGGCTCCACAACTCTGGAACTCCCTACCTAATACACTAAGATCAGACCAGTCCTAAAATAAATTTAGGAAAGACATGAAAATCTGGTTGATCTCCAACGATGCTCCCCACTAGTTTTCCATAGCCTGTCCCAATAGGCAATATGTACATAAAACCGGGGTAACACATACCATATTGTATATTTTGCATTACCTATGTAAATACATACTACCTAATGGTTGCATTTATTGAAAACTATTTTTGCCCAGAATGTAAATACAGTAATATTGTAAATAACTGTATTTTCAGACAGCCACAGCTTCTCTGCAATGCCTTCCATATATGTACTTTATGTAACCAAGACACTGCACATCCCTGTAATGCACCCAGATACCTTCGGCTGCGGTGAACACTATAAATAGATAAACAACAAAACAAACTGGAGGGCCCACAGAAATCTCTGTCAACGCTCCTCATGACTTTTATTCCTGCCACTAATAATGATTCTGATCAGAGTATGAACTGTCCTCTTTAATGATCCTTGATCGTTTGTAGCCTAGGTACATCCACCTGGACTCTAGGAGAAGTTCCTTCTAAACGTCCTTGATGTAGGATTACCAGGCTTATTATATAGATAGCTCCTCGTCTATATACCTTAAACTATGACACTCTTCATCATAAACCATTACACTCTTCATCTTAAACCAAAAATAAAATACTCTAACCAACTCTCTGTTACTCTTTCCCCGTTATCACTCTTCCCCACTCAGTGCTCATTCAGTTTTCCACCTCCCTTAGCCTACTCACCATTCGCTTTTTCGACTTCTGACCCTCTGGATCACCTCCTCCTCAACCAGCCTTTTCAGCTTTCGGTCCGTTCAGCTTCCTGTAGAAGTCAGTAGGGGATTCCGCTTGAAAACTAAGGACTCGTCCCACCTATACTTGCAAGGTTTTTTAACTAACGGCCGCTTGATATCAGACGACATCTGATATTTCCGAGACCCCAACGCTTACTATGTTGATGGATTTTAAACAATCCTCTGCTACCACGTGAACCTGTGTACCTACACAATCCCTTTAACATGAGGTAACAATACTTTGAGATAGATGGGGATGCAGAATATACTCAAACATCAGTAATCAAACTGACTCAGGAAGTTGGCAAAGTGTGTCTGTTTTAATATCACTTATCTAAAACAGGGAGTATAACGAACATCATCGATCTTCTCACTCAATGCATTTCAAAAGAACATAGCTTATATACTACATATTCGTCATCATTGACGTCAATCTGCATTGCAAACTACAAAAACCTACTTGGGGATGTGAAAGGATTACAGGGAACCTCTAGGTATACGTACCATACTTGTTGGGAAGGTGATTCGGTCTCTATCATCAGGTGGGGAAACTAAGCCCTGCTCTAGTGCAGGTCACTCTGAATGTCATGAAATACACAACGTCCCAATGGTTATATAAACTACAGGGCTCTCTAATACATGTCCCTCTATTATTGCTTGGCACCCTTGTACCCCTCTGTAATATTCCATGTATGCAAGTAGCATGCAGGCTAACATCCAGGTGCTGGTGGGCTGGTCATAACCAAAGCTTCCCACCAATTAGCCTGTCGTCAATCATCACTCTTGCAGTCTGCCAGTCAATTAGCCCTTTGAACGCTGGTTTTGGAAATGTTCTCCGTGCCTGAGAATAAGAGGGAGTACAGGCATACTCTGTCTCTTAGTTTCGATACAGCTCAACTCAGTATCTGTTTTCATCCATCCACATGACTGCAGACCATGTTTCAGATTCTTTCTGTATTTCAAAATACTATTAAATGATGAACCTCTGACGTCTTCAATGTTCTCACTCCTCATCCAAGACAGGAGTTTGTTCTTTTCACACGTTCTGTAGCTACTGCATGAACATTCAGGTTCAGAGTGGCCTTGACTTCCTGGTGCTGGGCCAGCCAAGCCTCCCTTCAATTCACCTCTGAATGTCGATTGCTTTTCCAACTGCGACACACTAAAATGCGTTGTGGAATCATCCATAGATCAAACATTTCTACACATATAGGTTGGTGCATCACCGCAATCTATTCACTGCATAGCCAGCCTTTAAGAAAACTTTGTCTACTTGTGTTACTGCATCTGTACATTTGTAAAATGACTTGATATCTTCTTCATTATTTCTATAGCATGAGCATCTTCATTTGGAGCACGAAATGTTGCTCATCTTTAACACCTCCTCCTCTGTTTCTATAGAATGTCTATATTCTTCAGCCTCTTCTTCTGAGTGCCCCAGTTGTGCTCTGTATGATGTCACCAGGCTTCTCTCTTGATCAGTTTTCACACTTCTTCAAATGGCCACCATATTGTCATGAATGCTTTATGGCTTCCTCAATGGGAATCTTCCTTCCAAGATCCTTTTCAGTATGGGTATTTTCACTGGTATTGCACGTGTCTCACACTCTGGCTCCCAACATATAGGCAGCATAGGGGAGGAGCTTTGGGTGGGGGTACTTGCCTCCACCTCTACACTTCACTTCCTCTGCCTCCACTCTAGCACTTCACCCATCATATTCCTATCCGAGCACAGCCGGTCATACTGCTTACCTGCAATTAAAAATGTTGAATGTTCGTTGTCCTTAATCTATGTGTCTCTTATGTATTTTGCCCAGCGACTGTTCCATTTACTCCCCTCCACAATCTGGTCGAAATGTCCCTCAAACTCACCCCACATTGTAAAAGGCTCACTGCTTCTCATGAGATTTGATTTCTTATCTATTGTTCGTTCTTTTTTTTATCAAAAGAGCATTGTTGCTCCTGTATATAAGTACAGAAAACATACATAAATCTTACATGCCAGAACGATTGAGCATCATGGTATGTCCGTAGTTAGGCATATAATGTAACAAGAATACCACAAAAACAGCTACCCGCCTACACACGTGCCAGGTGTGTCTAGTTGCACAACGTGCTACCTTTCATGTCGATCAATTATTTGCGACAGAAAACATAGAGAAATACATATTTTAATTCATGGATACAAAACACTTAGAAAAATTAAAAACAGGGGAGACAAAAATGCACATAACATTCCATAAGAGAACCTATACTGAAAAACAATTGCCTTGACCAGTTGGTCTTAACTGAACACATTCGTCAGATACTGGTGATGTAGTGAGGTTAGTAAACAAATAAGGTGACATCCTATTATTAAATGAAACCTTGATGCAATTCACTATCCTTGACTTTGTTAATTTGTCTGTCCTTGACTTTGTCGACACCAAAGAGTGTGTTTCTGGGTCCTGGCAAAAGATGGTTAAACAGGCTCAGTAGCTAGTTATTTGATGCTATCAGGCATGCGTCGGACCCGTCTTCAGGACTTGATTTCTTTTCAAAGATTTTAAAACTCTGTAAAGCGCTCTGTTGCTTCTCAAATCTGGGTCCATGCTCCAGCTTTGAGAAGCAACAGAGCGCTTTACAGGAAGTATACAACAATACAGATACAAAACGCTTTTCAGAGTTTCAAAATCTTTGAAAAGAAATCACAGTTGGGACCAGTGAATCCTGTCCGCATTTGTTCTAAAATCAAGGCCACACACGCCAAATAAACCACGAAAAGGAAATTTACCAATTAACTATTTCTGAAATCCCAATTTGGGAGATCTATATAAATCTTATTTGTTTACTAACCTCACTACATCACCAGTATCTGACGAATGTGTTCAGTTAAAACCAACTGGTCAAGACAATTGTTTTTCAGTATAGGTTCTCTTATGGAATGTTATGTGCATTTTTATATATGTATTTCTCTATGTTTTCTGTCGCAAATAATTGATCGACATGAAAGGTAGCACGTTGTGCAACTAGACACACCTGGCACGTGTGTAGGCGGGTAGCTGTTTTTGTGGTATTCTTGTTGCATTATAGATTCATATTAGTCCTTTGCCACACAGCCCCCTAAAAAAAAGGACTCCGCAGCTCTAACTGTTTTATTTCACGTAGTTAGGCATGCAAAATTCGGAATAAGGATGTGCAATATTTTCGAGATTGGTGAATTCCTGAATTTGAATTTCTCAGTAATATTTTGCCCTTGTTGCCATTTCGTGGAGTGATCAAAGTAGGCAGTGTACTAGTGCTCTCATACCTATTACATTCCAATGATTTATAGCAGTGGCATATCTGTGTTTTAGTTCTTTTTCATAGTCAACAGTACAATGCTCTATGAAAAGGTGTGTATTACTGCAGTGTTGGTTTCAGCACAGTACCTACAAATAATATGCAACCTAGTGATCTACTGTTTTAATGCAGACATAATCATATTATTGCCACGTTTTCTGTGCTTCGTGTATTTTTTGCAGTTACACAATCATGTACAGATGAATGTGCAGTAATATTGTTGTTGTTAATAGATTTATTTCAGGAAAAAGAATGTTCCATAAAAGCAGTACACAAATAAATAAGACATTGGTATACATATATATTTTTAAATTAAATTAAAGATAAAAAGTCACAATCAGGAGTTTTACCAGAATTAAGCATGACTGAAGAAATACAACCTTGTCATCGATGTCACCAGTGTTCCGCCTAACCAAAGAGCTCTCTTAATGTAGTAATAGCGAAACAAGTTTCTTTCAGATGAATAGCAGTCAGACAACTTTCAAGTTCAGTACATATTGTAATGACCCTTGGCTCTAATCACTGCATTAAGAAATGAGCGGGCTTTACAACAATTGCTCTATTCTTAATATATATTGCATTAGCTAAAAATGGCATTAGAGCCGAGGTAAGTGCTATGTTGTTTGCCCGGAGCAAGTAGGGAAATGTCGGTTTGCATTGTTGAATATTTGTAGGCCTCAACTTCCTTTCTGTTTTGCCATGATTTGTATCTGACATTAAAGTTAAGACAGTTAATACTGAGTTTTGAACTTAAACACGATCCATTAAGAAAGCACTGCAATTGAGAAATGGCTGGGTGCCAGCCCCTGTTGATAGCTGTAAGAAGATGTATATAAGGAAGACAGAAAGAAAAATTAAGATCCGAATCACAGAGCATAAAAGTTGCATAAAAAATAGAGTCCACTCAGCCCCTTTAGTCGGACACTTCATAGAGATGCTACATAAAGTTGAAGATCTCAGATGGTCAATTGTTTATCTGGTGAGACCTACGAATGATATAAATCTCGACAGAAGGAAGCTATCGCAGAAAGAAAAGGAATTCATTTTTCTAACAAGAAGTGCAGAGTTGGGTTTGAATGAGAAAACAGAATGACAATGTCTATTCTACCCACCCAGATAATGATACTAAAACAGGCTTTGCAGGTGTCAATAAGACAACAGGAAGATTAGTCCATCCTACATATCCAGTCACAAGATACAAAAATAGGGCTTTGCCCATATGTGTATATGGGACCTGTAGAATATAGGATCTAGGCCTGGCAAAAACTGATCTGTTTTTCCAATTGATGTCCTCAGCTAACAATTAGAACTGTTTGTGCTATGGAATCCTATAGTGGGACCCAATAGACTGGTCTCTTTTCTCCTCATAGTCATGGAGGGCTAGTAGCCCACAACTTAGAGAAAAGTAAGTCTCGTAGCCCAACATACATACTGCAGCAAAATTCACTAAACAGCATGATGCGAATACCTCGCAATAATGGAGGACACTAAGCCATTGGAAAGAGGTAGGAATAGGACGCGAGAATTTACACAACAAAAACCAGGAGGGTATAAGGAATGGGCTGTTAATCTCAAAGTAGAGACCAGCATTGTGTGTATCCCCTTACCCCTCCGGATCAAGTATGAATCATTAGAATTTACGAGTCTGAAGGACGGTGGTTCCCATTGAGTGCGAGTGTTCTCACGTGTGAGAGCGAGTTGCAGCGCTGTGTTGGCGCTGAGGGGCGCTGGAGCCCTATGGAGGTGTGTACGGGGGGCCGAAGGCAGGAAACGGCAAGATACAGAGAAATAGTAAAGCGTGTAATCCAGGACACGCCCCCGGATCATGTGACAAGATTGTCACATGACCGCGTTAAACAAATAAAAAGCAAAGCCGGACACCAAAAGGGAAAGCAGGTGAACGGCGTTGACAGAAGAGAATCCAGCTGCCAGAAAAGACGGTGGACGACCCAGACAGGAGCAGAGCAAGCTATAATCTGAACCTGAGAAAGATCAGGGAAACAAAACGAACTCTAGGTAAGAATGGCGTGATTAATAGACAAATTAGAATGTCTTAGCAATATGACAACACTCTACCAGCTAGTTGAATGTTATAAGTTTGACCTGGCCTTCTTGTTCCTACTGTGTTCCCTTCACTAGGAATAACGCGGATAGTATCTTCCAAAAAAAACATAGAGGACCCCGCATTACCAACTAATGACACACAGAGTGAACCGCCAAGATTCGCCAAAACTTGTGACCTGAGATAAATAAGATCATTAGGTCAGTATGTGATGCACCAAATAACCCAATCCGTAGCAAGGAAATTAAATAAGATAAAAAGTGAAAGATTTATGATGCACATTCTATGTGTTTCACATAGGGGTGCGCCCCAGTGGTCTAACATATGTGCGGTGGGCAGTCTCTTGACCACATAAACCTGGAATCATGGACTAAAGAATAGACGGTCCATACCAAGGAGTAACAGAAACGAGGTGATCGTTACAAAGGTAAAATGTCAAGATAACTTTAGAGACCTAATAATGCATGAGGGTACTTTGATGTGCGTTATAAGAGTATGACTTATAAATTTAAGGGTGATACAAATTCCATCACGTATGAACCTATCATGTCAAACCTGTACCAAGCTAGAAAGAGTAATGATGTCACAACAGATGTATAGAAGGAGTAAGTTAAAGTAATGATTCCCTTCTGCTACAATGTTGACTACAGCAGGTTGTATGTAATAAAAATTACAACTGGGATGTCACTCGAGTGCTAAAATTCGAATATCCCAAACTTGCTTCCCACAGCTATCCGTTTGGTGGTTGGACCGGATGAAAGGAGCAACGGGATGCCATTTAAAGCTGATCCCCTGAAATAACCTAAAAGAAGACAAACACAATTGTACATTTTAAAAGAATGTGGTACAACAAACCCCTGAAGAATTTCCTTACTAGAAGCGTGAAAGTGTGAAAGGAATGAAACATGTCGGGTATGGTATGAATGTGGTATGAAAGTAGGCATGGGTGATATAAACACAGAGTTAAATGTTGTATGGACTGGGATCTGTTTCTCTATGAGAGAGGAAAGCATACAACAGATCCTAATGGAGATACTACTCTTATAAATTGTTAATTGATTGGAGTACTACATAATATGGAATGTGCACAGTTGAACTAAATATCATTGTGAATTGTCTGTTTTTTATAAATTGTCTAAAAAATCTTTGATATTGTAGATGTGGAAAAATTTTTTTTTACTAAAGAGATGTTATAAAAAATAAATAATTATTTTTGATATACATTTGAGTCTTATATGAGAATTTAATGAGTATTAATCATATACATAAGGGAAAACCCGAATGGTCTTGGGGAAGCAAGTGACCCTGTGAACATATTATATTTTAAACAAGTGTTTTTGTAGAGGGCTGTTCACAAGAGGTCATTGTAAACATTACCTCTGGTCTCCCAGAAGTGTGATGATAGCTAGTAGTGTGCAATGTAGGGGTTCCTTTAGCTCGTTTTTTTTTGTCACGGGTGGTTTAAACAATATTTTCGATATCACCTAAGATTTTCATAATAGATGTTTTCTGTAATTGTAAACTTTAGGTAATACTCGGAGTAAGGTGGACCGGATGCAGCGTGTTTTGTATACTTTGCAGCCACAGCATTTTGATCAGATATAATCATATTAGTAAATATGGCTTGTTTATTAGCAGCCGTTCTAACGTAGTAATGTACTTTTCCTGTAAAGTAAGTTTCATAGTTACCTATTTTCATATTTTGCCAGAGCCTGCATTGTCAAGTAATTCTTTGGCATTTAGTTGATGGTCATGTAGAGAAATTGATTTTTTATTTTGTGCATTCATCAGAACCCAGGAGGGGAATGCTGCCAAGGTACTACCAATTACAATGGGAATATTTGAAATGTCAACAGTGCTTGATTCGTCATTAGATGCACACAACCCTTTGCAATTCAGTGAAAACGGTTAATTATGAAACTGTTAACAGCAACAAACGAAAAAGCACTGCACCCATTACTTCAATGAAGATGGCATCACCAATGGCATCTGGTATGACAGCACAGATGGCAGCACAGATGGCATCACATTTTGTATCACATATGGCATCACTGACAATGGAACCTCTATGGGGAAAATCGATTTTCAGAACACAAATTCTCAAAAGTCTTCGATTTTTTCTAAATTTCAATACAATGCACAGTTTAGCTTCTACTTGGGTATGTTGATACCCATGCCCTGAACAGTGCTCCGCTGCTCTTAAGCTATGCCTGGACTTTAAACAATAAAATAAAATTAATAAATCATACAAACATATTTATTATTAGTACCCAGCCAGCTAAGGTTGTTTACAAGCATACTTAGTCCTTTGAACAGGAGTCTGCAACTCTCTGGATTTGGACAACAACTCCCATCAGACTTAATGGGCATAGTGTAGGGTCATGGGAGTTGCAGGTTTTTGCTATAGAGGGTGAAAATACTCTCTGTCGAGAAAATGAAACATACTTTTAAAAATAAAATTTGTACTTTCAAAACGTGTTCAAAAAAAATAAAAAAAAATAACACAACATGTTTCAAAAGAGGTGGATGGCATATAAACATAAACATAGTAAGAAATACTAGGAGCAATTTTAACTAAATTATAAAAGCCTTTACAGGGAAACTGACAATGATATAAATGTGTGATAAATGTCACCTATTTATCGTTATCAGGACCCTTATTGCAGTAGACTCATACCAGTACAGTACATTCAAGATGAATGTGAAAAAGCACAGTGTACATTGTATAAAGAAGCACACATATGTACGTTTTACAATAACACATTTATTTATAAAATAGAAAGCTAAAATATAAGGGTATCCCCAAATCAATGTTTTTGCTATATGAACCTATAACACCACAGTTTGCAAAGGTAGACAATAACTTCATTTTCTTTACCAATCATTTTTGGAAGCTGATCTTTTCAAATTAGTATGCATCATCTAATTGGCCATCTTTGCACTCTCACAGATCATTCCAATTCTGTAGCTTTTAATTTTTGTATACATTCATAAGGAAACCTACAAAAAGATCCTAATTTAAGAAAGCATATCATTAAAGATCATTATTTAAGAAACTCTTCAGTTTATATTTGGTAAGTATTGTAATTTACACATATTTGATTTGTTCTCTCATACAAAAATAATTTTCATGAATATTCCCTGTCCTACACTGGAGCAGCTTGACCGAGGCACTGAAGTGCCTGGCTGACCCCTTCCAAACTGGGACTATGATTGCAGCAGGCCCCGTTGGGCTTGATACAAAGAAATCACTCCCTTTGAAAATGGCTGCCGGCACAGCCTTCCTCGAGGCATCAGACCTGCAGGGTGCAGGTATCCCGCTCCGGCTGCCTGCCGATTGGCCAGCAGGCCCTGAAATTACATTTGCTATGGGAGCCTACAGGTGATGACGGCCCCCTCTGTAGGCCAACTCTCAAGGCCACTTGGATCATTCCCTGTTCTACCCTGTCATGCAGCTGCCCACCCGAAATGTTCCTGCAAAGTGCTCCTGCCCCTGATCAAAGCCAGCCTACGCCTACGACAACCAGCGCTCAATCCACATACAGCCTTCCTAGTGACCCCCAGCATGGCAAAGGTAAGCCGCGTGTGGCTGCTATTTTGCTGAATTTGCTGCCCCCCTTATCACATGTATTACGGCTCTCATTCTCCCTCTCTATTCCCCTTCCCAAACCTAGCCTCTTCCACACGCTCGCTAGCCCATCTCCTAATAACTATACCACACAGCGCACAGCCTTCACAGTCCCACCTCGCTCAATGCAACCCCCACAGCCAAACCTCCAGGTTGGTCTCACACTGCTTAGACCTCCCTTTCCAGAACCCCCATGCCAAGCACTGCATGCCCATACACAGAGTAACCGAGTGCATAAACCTGTACTGCAACAGCCTAGGCTACATAAACACTGCACCAAAAATACATTCAATATCCGCCCCGTAGAAAATTCCAGGTGCAGACCCAATAGACTCTGGAGGTGTCGCTCCTCATACACATGCTTGCCGCACCTCCAACACTTTTCCCGGCCTCCAGCTGTACAGGTCAGAAACCACCACCTTAGACAACAACTCTGCTACAGTCTAGGCCTAGTACAGAGAGATCTGAAGCTCACACACTGCCACCCTCCACCCGACACCCCTGACCATCAGAGCAGCCAGAACAGCTTGCAGAACTGCTCCCACAACAGTAAACTGCCACAAAAAACAAACGTTTGGGTGAGTGATCTGCCCCCTGCCTTAGAAACAGAAATAAAATCATTACCATGCACAAGAGAAATGCACATCCAAATATCCCTCTACAGGTAATACCATCCTCCTCAAGCACACACAAGACAACTCTTCCTCTTCCTCTCTGCACTTACCACAAGCCCCTAACTGCAGTCACCCTGAGCCCATCAGACCTAAGAACAACACCTTGTGTGCGGTACCAATCCAATGTGCCCTAATCAATGCTACTTCCATCCCAGCCCACGCCCTGCACATCAACGACCTGATCACTTCCTTAAGCCTCGACATTCTGGCCATCACTGAAACCTGGCTGCACCTTGCTTCAGGCCCAGCCCTCTAAATTGCTATCCACCCAGTATTTACTATCCACACTGTAGCAGATCCAGCACTAGGGGTGGAGGGGTCACACTAACAGCAAAGGGATTCCTTGCCTATCAGAACAACCAGCACATCCCTTAACCTCAACTGTGAAATCCTCTCAGTCAAATTGTCTATATCAAACTCTGACACCATCACTATACACACAGTCTTTACCCCCAGAGCAGGCTTTTTCCTTTCGAAGATGATCTACTCCAACCCCTTATTTACCCACATGAAGCCCACATCCAAAACCCTGCTTCTAGGAGATTTGAACCTTGGCTACAATGGCCCTGGTGACACCACTGCCATGTCAGTAGCCAATGGGCTTTCCACACCATGCCTGTGCCCTGACACACTCCAAAGTCCAAAGGCCTCACACTAGACTGGATTGCGGACCTCAACTGACAAGTCACAATCAGTAACATTCCTTGCCCATGGTCCACATAATCTACTTCTCCATGTCACCTACAAGACACTCCGCCACGTACCCCTTACCCACAAAATTAGCTCAGAGCTCCCAACATCTCACCAAGGATCATCTCACCCCGGTGCTTAGCTCACTCGCACCTGAATATCCCCATCCCACTGACCACAATACACTTGCTAACCTGTACTCTAATGTCCTGACTACAGCCATTGACACTATTGTGTCACTTCTACCATGTAAATCCAAACCATCTGACCACAGGAACGCCTGGTTCACTCAGGACCTTTTTGAACTCTGATTTATTAAACAGCTAGCTGAAGCCAATTGGAGAAAAGCACTGACTAATTCTAGGCAGCTAGTGTACACCTCTGTCATCAAATGCTATAAACACGCTATCCTGCTAGCCAAGTCCACCTCGTATAGCACTTGTATTGCCAATGCTAAATATGACACCAGAGAGATTTTTACCATCCTTAGGGAACTTGAAAACCCCAGCAACCCCCTCGACCACCATTACCAAAGGTGATCTATGGTGCACCAACATTCAGTACGTTATGTTGTCAAAAATCAGCACCCTGCAACACAAAATCGACTTAAAGCAATCCCTGCTTAAACCTGTTAGCCAACCACTCTCCCCTATACCCCCCCTGTCTGCTAACATGCAGGATCTCCCTGTATTTCATTATTGATACTTGTGTACTAGGCGGTACACCACATATGTCTGCCTCCTTGCAAGTAATTGGTCATGTAAGACCACCTTGATGCCTCAGGGCCTAGTGCACTATACAAATGGAAAAAATAAAGTGAATAAATAAACTACTTCATATAGTCAATACTAATGTACACAGAACCCACAAATACAAGCCAAACAGTATTACTTGAATTGATATAATAATATGTGGTTTGTTAACAAAGAGAAGCAGCAGATTGCAGAATCCAATAATTGTGTGGATGAAACAAAGGGCCTCATTACACGGATGTCGGTGAACCATGGCGCTATTAGCGCCATGGTTCATGCCGGTAAAATACCAGCACCGCCTTGGTGGAAAGGGGAATTACCACCCTATTCCAAGGTTGGCGGGGCGGTAATTCCCCCTTCCACCATTGCCCTTCCCCATTCCCATTTTTGCCCCATAGGGCTCTATGGGAATGGGGAAGGCGCTAATTACGGTACCACAAACTGCGGTACCGTAATTAGCTCCCTGGTCCCTTTGCGGGTTGGTTTTTAACGCCTGCAAAAAGCAGGCGTTAAATTCCCCAACCCGCAAAGGGACCTCGTAGTAATGCGGTAAGGATTTACCGGCACCGGGAAAATACTGGTACCGGTAAACCCTTACCACCATCCGTGTAATGAGGCCCAAAGACATTTATTTTATTTGTAGTACTAACACAATAAATAAAGAAAAATTCCACTGAAAAGACGCAGCATACACAGTAATAAGACCACTTTTTGGCACACAATGTTGATGCTGCACTATAAAATGGTATCATGACTGCAATTTGATATATTCAAGCCCGCATCTCTGGGGCCACCAACAACATAGCTGGGTTGTTGTTTAAAATATGCAACGAACTTGCCAATCCTACAGCAGTATCCACTTCTCCTCTGCCATCCCAGGACCTCTGCTCTGCACTGGCCTCTCACTTCACAACCAAAACTCAGGACATCCTGTCCTCACTCTCCTCTACTCCTCTACCTCCTCCCTCAGCTGCTCTCAGGCTTCCCTTGGCCCCCGTCCCCTTCCCTCCTACTCTCCTTCTTCTCGCCCCTTGCACCAGATGTGGTCTGTAAACAAGTCCTCCATATGAAAGTCTCGCCCAAACAGGTGTGCCCCTGCTCCTCAAGAACCATCAAGGACAGCATTGCCTCCCTTGCTGCAGTCTTGGCTGATTTCTGCAATCACTCCTTTGCCACTGGCTCCTTCCCACTACCCCTCAAGTTCTCCCTTGTGCACCCTCTTCTTAAAAAGTCTCATGCCGACCCTCCCAGTCCAGTTAACTACCACCCTAGCTCCATTAATCCCTTCCTGGACAAACTCTAGGAGAAGTTTGTCATCTCCCAACTGATCCACCAAACTTAATCTGTTGGTTGTCTCCACGACCACCAGTCCAGCTTCAGAGCAGCCAGAGGCATAGAAACAGCTCCCCTCAATCTCATTTTCAACTTTCCATCCATTCTCATCCTTCTCGATCTTTCCTCTGCCTTTGATATGGTCAATCATGCCACTCTGATAAATCAGCACTGTGATACCCTTTGCATCATGGACCTGACACTGGACTGCTTGACTTCCTTTCTATCTGACCGACCTTCCCAGTTTAAACGGTGCCCTTTCCTCTCCTCCACCACACTCTCCACCTGCGGCTTCCCTCAGGGCTCTATCTTCTCACCATGGCCCTTGAACATCTACCTTGCCCATCTGTCCCTCCTGATCTCCACCTACTCTCCTCACATCCAATGTTATGGAGAGAACATGCAGCTCTCCTTCAAGCTTCCCCCCACTTCCTCCTCTTCTTCCTCTCTCATTCCTGACTGACTGCTTTTCAGGCACAGTGTGCTGCTGTCAAAATCTGCCTTAATGCTAGTAAGACCGAGATCCTTCTCATTGGTACCCCTCCACGATCCTTTGCTCCGCCACATTGGGCCTCATCACGACCCTGGCGTTAAGGCTTTACCGGCGCCGTGAAAGGTGTTGGCGCCATTAAACACTTAATGCCTGATTACGAGGTCCCTTTGCGGTACCCGACCTTAACGGCTGGTTTTTCCAGCCGTTAAAGTAGGGACCCGCAAAGGGACTTTGGTGCTAATAACGGTACCGCAGATTGCGGTACCGTTATTAGCGCCTTCCCCATTCCCATTGAGACCTATGGGGCAAAAATGGGAATGAGGAAGGGCCATGGCGGCATGGGGAATTACCGCCCCACCAACCTCAGAATGGGGTGGTAATTCCCCATTATGCCATGGCGGACACCGGCATGGACCATGGTGCTAATAGCACCATGAAGAAGAAGAAGGTCCTCTTTCAGCTGCACTTCCTCAGAGTCATTCTCCCTTTCCTCACCTTCCCCCAGAAACTCAATGGGCCTCATTACGAGGTGGGCGGTAAGAGATTACCGGTACCGGTAAGGGCACCGTTGCCGGTAATCCTTTACTGCCCTATTACCAGTTCCCTTTGTGGGTCCTCCCTTAATGCCTGGTTTTACCAGGCGTTAAGGATCGGACCCGCAAAGGGACTCCAGAGCTAATAACGGTACCGCAATTTGCGGTACCATTATTAGCGCCTTCCCCATTCCCATTGAGCCATGAGTGTGTAGTTGCTTTGAGAACTACACTGTATTTCATTTATATTTAATACATTATTTTTATATAAATGTGTTTTTTCTAATATCTTCTTGAAACCATCATTACAACTTTGGCTCCAGTAGTGATACTTTAGAATTATTTAAATTCCTATATAATCTGTATGAAATAACACAATCATTCCATACAAGCCAATCTATTTCTATTAGCAGCAGCGTTCTTTAGTTCCCGCCTATTACAGCTTCCTGGGATATCATTCATATGGTTTTGAATGGGTTTTTGGAAACAGATTGGCCAATATCAAAATGTTAGTATTAATCTCTAAGCCATAAGCTTGGTATCTTTTCAACAAGATCCTCAAATATTCTGTACACTGCACTTTTAGAATGGAAGCATGAATTTAAGAAATGCAATCAGTACTGATCATGACATGGTGAGCATTTGTCACCAGATCTTAAAACTGTACATCTTGTTGTTCTGCTAATGTAAGCTAAGAAAGAACACCTTTCAAAAAGACTCAGTGCCTGCCTCATCACGTCCGGTGGTAACTGTGCTGGTAAAAACGGCAGGTTGCCCCCAGATTTGCGAATTTTACTGGTGCCTGGCTTGCCGGAAGCACTTGGGGATTAAAACCCCGGCGTTCCAGATATCAGGCTCCAGTAATTATAAATCCCCATTCTCATTTGGGAATGGGGACCGTGGAAGCACCAGCAGCGTTAATAACTGTGCCGGTGCTTCCGTGAAACTCTGCGGGCGGCTGAATTTCCGCCCGCCAGGTCTGACCCTGGCAGGTGGGACGGCACCCGCCTGCAGAGATGTACTGTGCCAGTCCGGTAACCACTGTGTCAGTAGGCTTACCGGCACCATTGTTACCGGACTGGCATAGTTAGAATGAGGCCCTCTGAATCAATTTGATGGTGATAGGCTGAGCAATCATTAACCGACTCACAAAACAATCCTTTGCTATAATCCATATCTGTGATCTTTTTGTTACTCCTCAAGAAATAAAGTGAATCCTAAGTGCCTGATTCAATAGCATGTTTTCCAATGGGATTGTGACATTATAAAACGCTTCTGTGAATCAGGGCCTAGATGTTTTAAGATAAATATGTCCATTAGGATTCCACATCAAGTAAATTACACATACTTGATACGCTATATATTTGACCTGGTTTGTCATCAAATAACTTTTTAGATTGTTTAGTCCTGCCAAACAAGTTTGACGGGAGACTGTATATATTGACTGCATCGAGCTTGACATTTGAAACAGCAGCCATAAGGTTGAATTTGAGTAGCATTCAAGCATTGAGTAGACTGAGAGTAGTTTCCAATGCCAGTTGTGTTACTGAAAGCATACTGACTATGTTCCTGAGCACTGTCAGCAGTGTGTGCTTCACCATGAATCACTGGTGTGGTTGCATGAAATACAGCTTTTGCTGCTTCATTACAGATAAAGGGCCTGATTCATGGAATTCTCGTTGCACGCTGCGAAGTGACTTTTCACTGGTGAAAAGTGACTTTGCACTGCCAACAAACACCCTGATTCTTGGAACAGTGCAAAGTGTCTTGAGGAGGACAGACAGAACCAGACAGGACAAGCTCACGGGGCAGGAGCGCAACGGAAAGAGACGGAGCAGGCCCTAGAGGGAGGAAGCAGATATGACTTGAGGGATATTGACCTCAGCCTGAAACCTAACACGGACTTGACATCTAGGAGGCTAAGTTTTGCACTCGATTTTTGCAGTAGCATGGGTTCAGGATCTGACAAATAAGACAGGAACAGTGGGGATGAGAGAGGGGTGCAATATCAGTCCCAGTTAACAGGGGCAGGGGCAGACAGGCCTGTGACATGGGAACATGGGACGCACAAAGAAGGAGCAGGAGGCGGCAGCTCAGATGAGCATGCACTGTTGACGACCAACTTGCACACCTTAAATGACAACACTACATATGTGTACAGTCTTAGAGACCTCTGCGGATGCAGGAAGGGGGAATCAGCCATAGCTTGCCCAAGGGGAAGGTTAACAAGGAAATATGACAACAGTGTCCGGGTACCCATACTAGAACCAACAGATGTGTATGCAGGCATTGAGAGAGAGGAAGACAGGTCAGGCTGATTAGAAGCATGCATGGGGAAAAAGAGTTCACACAGAATTCCTTATTGGAGAGGGGAGGAGTGCGACCTCAGTATATACCATGGAAACATGCTGGCAAGGAGAATGTGAAGTGTAGACTGTTGTCATTAAGCGTGGGTGCTGGGAAGTGGATTTTTACAAAATGGAGAAGATGACAGCGGGAAATAGGTTAGCAGTGGGAGACGTAAAGGGACTACTAGTGGCGATCATCTGGGACGCTGCTGATGAAGTATGGAAGAGGGCGGGGTTCCCAGGGATGACAACACAAAACACAGTGCACAATGTTTCACCATTTGCAAACTGCAAAACTTGTGTATTGTGAGCATCAAGGACCCAATACCGAGACACATCAGATATTGGGTAAATTACATCCCGAAAATGAGGGAAGACGAAGACCCTGTGCTGTATATTCAGGAGATTCAAGAGC
Source organism: Ambystoma mexicanum (assembly GCF_040938575.1). Classification (NCBI taxonomy): domain Eukaryota; kingdom Metazoa; phylum Chordata; class Amphibia; order Caudata; family Ambystomatidae; genus Ambystoma; species Ambystoma mexicanum. The sequence goes on from NC_090937.1 coordinate 1,292,143,725, forward strand.
TTTGGCACATACAGTAGCAATATTCTATCATATACTATGCCAGGGGCTGCCAGAGCCTGTTTAGAAACAATTAAGGAAGTTGGTAGTCATGGAGCAAAGGTATGGCCAGAAATACAGCGCACAATAGTTCACCATTGAAGACTATGGCAGTAGAAGCTCAAGAAAAAGGCGGAAGGCAGGAAGATAGATGAAGCAAAGTTAGTACAGAAAATAATTATGAAGTACGCAATGTAAGGGCAGGTACTAACCAGCCCTACCCCACAGGGACAGCAGCAGCAACAATCACATCAGTTCACACCACCCATGGTGGTGCTTTCATGGCGTGGGGGAACACACAACAAGGTTTTCAAGGACGACGGGGCAACCAAGAGGATGCAGGTTTGGGCCACAGATGCATTATAACAACCAGGGGGGCTTTCCAGGATGGTTATGGGGATATGGGCAGGTGCAGCAGGGCCCAGGGGATTTTTCAGGGGGTTTCAAAGGGCAGCCAAGGGAGGGAGCCACCACAGTGTTGGACGTTTGGGCAATTAGGACACATTTTGAGAGTGTGTAGGAGCAGGGGAATGCAGCAGAACTGGGGAGCACAGGGTCAGGAGCTATATCAAGGGGAACCAGGATGACTACTATACTCACGACCAACAGCAGAAAGCACAGATACAGAGCACACACCAGCAGATGCCACAAGCACAAGTACAAGCACCACAGATGCAACTGCAGATGCCACAGATGTAAGCACCAGTACCACAGTATTTGCAAGCACCACAGGCTTGTGGGAACACACAGCAATTGGCACAGATACTGAGCAAAGATGCGACAGCACTTGTGGACTCCATGGCAATGGTTCCCGTTAGACAACTGGGTGGAGTTACCATGGTGGTAAACAACCCCTTTACATGGAATGGCATGTCATTATACCCTCAATAGAACAGCCCACAGAGGAACTTGATGTGTCGATAGGTGACAAAACATTTTCCTTTCTTTTTGACACATGGGCAACTAGGTCCTGCATTTGGGAAGGAGCATTTAAATTGTCACGTGATGCCATGAATACTCAAGTATTCTCTGGAGCTCAGGAAGTGGTTCCTTTCACAGACAATATCTCACTTTCTATAGGAGATCACAATCTATCTCTGCCTTTACTTTACTCTCGACAGACACCTGTAAATATACTGTGACGAGACATTATGAGCAGACTAAACATTACAATTTCATTCACAGACAAGGGAATAGTGTGCTCCACACCAGGAATACACAAGCTCAATGTAAGAGCGATGGTTCAAGCTTATTGTGGACACAAGGTACAGAGTGGGGTGCCAGTTGAGGAGGAGATGTTACAGTACAAGACTGACATTGCTTTTGTATGGCTCCCAGGCATTGCAGGGAAAATGTGGTGGGTTCCAAACGAGTATCTATTCAGGCCTGAGATACCATTGGACGAGGAAGAGGGAACCATAGCGCCAATAGAAATAGAGGCAGTGGTAGCAAGAGAAGACTGGTTAGCTGTGCATGGGTGGATGACACAGGACGAGCATGGAGAGCAGTGATTGCAGTGGCAGAGGGGTGTAGGTTGACCACAGGGACAGACGAAGCGCTATTCAGGGAGGAGAGGTTAGAGACAGAGATGGTGTTTGAGATGAGTGTGACTTATTGGTTAAGGATACACTACCTGGAGGTACCACAGAGGATGGCAATGGCGCTGGAAGCACCACCCCCCATTCCGTGAGGAGGGTCTGGCCAAGATGCCCAACAACCTATGGACAAAATGTCCCGTTGATGTGAGGCTCTTAAGGAGCATAGGGGGAGTGAAGATAAAACTGAAACCAGGAGCAATTTTACCAAGAGTGAAACAGTACCAACTCACAAAAGGGGCAGATGAAGGCATTTATGGGACAATTTCAGCACTAATAGAGAGAGGCATTCTTGTACCGTCAGAGTCCCCATGTAACACGGCGGTGTACTCAGTGAGAAAGGGGAAAAAGGGGCTGTGGCATTTTATACAGGATTTAAGGCCTCTTAATCACATTGTAGAAGCCAAGTATCCTCTGATTGCAAATACAGCAACAATCCTATGCAGCATTCCAGCAGAAGCTGCCTGCTTCACGGTCATTGGCTTAAGAATGCATTCTTCTCAGTACCACTACACCCAGACTTGACATCCTTTATGTATAGAAACCGGAAGTGGAAACATAGAAGACTTTCTCATGGGTACTGCGAGTCACCATCTATCTTTAACAGAGTGATACAGATGGACTTGTGCAACATACAGATGGAGAGCACAGTTTTACAGCAGGTAAGTGTGACAATTTGGTTTGTAGCAAAAAAAGAAGATCAGTGTAGACAGGACTCGGTGCACATGTTGACTGTGTTACCTGACAAGGGATACAAGGTGGACCAGGGAACTCTACAGCACTGTCAGAAAGAGGTGCTATGCATTGGACAGACAATCTCCCAAAATGGCTGACAAATTACACCAGAAAAGGTAGAAAGAATACACAAGACAGCTAATCCCATGACAGTGAGAGAAATGCAGCAATTCTTATGATTGTGCAACTACTGAAGAGCATTGGTCTTCAACTACAGTACATACACAAGGCCTCTATTGGGTGCTCTGAAAGAAGTCCAGAAGAAGCACAAGACACTGACATGGAACACAGAAATGACTGATGTAATTGACATGCTGAAATATGCACAGCACCAGTGTTAGGGATCCCAGACTACAAGAAGGAATTGTTCCTATTCTCTCACGCTGATGGTGTGGTGATGAAAGCAGTACTGACGCAGCAGCAGACAAGCTTGGGACAAAAACCCATAGCCTACTACAGTGGGAAGCTTGACCCAGTAATGAGAGGACAATATCAGTGGCAAACAGCTTTGGCAACTGTGCATTCCCAGTGGAGAGGTCAGCAGCAATCATCATGGGGTGTGCTACCATGCTGTACGTGGAGCATGCCCTCTTTGCAATACTGCAGAAGCCAAAGAGCACATTGACGACGCAAAGAGCATCAGAGTACAGACCAGGAAGTGCCAGTGTAGTCTGACTCAGCTTATGTGACATCAACAGTACACTCAGGACTGGCACGATGGATCAGAAGAGGATTTAGGAGGGAAAATGGGACAGCATGCACTTTAATTGGGCAAACTGATCAAAGTAATTGATTATCCAGAATGGGTAGCCATAGTGAAGTGCCAAGCACACACTAGAGGGGAATTCCCTAGCTCAAAGGGAAATGAAGAAACGAAGCAGCAGACTTTGAAGCAAAATGTGCAGAATATATTGGAGAGCTGTTAGAAATGGAATCAGCATCAAATGCTCGAGAGTATGCCAGGAGCATGTTCCTGAAGGAAGGGGACAATGCACTGCCAGAAACACAGATTGTGGAATTGCAGAGAGCTGCATCCAGGGAAGAAAAGGAGTTGTGGACTAAAAGGGGATGTACATTATCTCCAACAGATGTGCTATGGAGGCAGAATAACACAGGGTAAGTGGTCATGACACAAGCATTATTAAACACTGCACTGACAAAATTGCACCACCCAACACACACAGGAAAAGAGGTAATTGCTGCCCGCATTGGAGAACCCTGCTTCTGTCCTAATTTGGCAGAACATTTGGCACTACTACTAATCCCTCCCCTCTAATCTTTTCACGTTGTGACCTTCGTGACTTCGATGCTACCCTCTTTTCTGACACCTGCTCTTCTTCTCTTCCATCTCTCCAAGACTTTGCTTATCTATCTGCAGATGATGCCCTATCTTCCCTTTCCTCTTCTATCTCCACTGCCCTTGATCAACTTTACCCCCTTTCTCTCTTTCGCCCTACCTGGAAGCCTTCCCAACCCTGGCTTACTTCCCATCTCCTCTCTATGCGGCACCTTCTCAGGAGGTTAGAGAGACTCAGGCTCAAAACTCCCTCGCCTTCTATTCAAACCTCTTACTTCTCTTACCACGCACTTTACAACTCTTGTCTTTCAGCGGCCAAATCCTCATACTACTCTACACTTCTCCAGTCTCAAGCCTCCCACCCTCGTCGGATTTTTCAAACTCTCTCTCTCCATCTCTCTTCTCCTACTCCTGATCCCTCATCCAATTCCACACTTTCTCCTTTGGACTTTGCCAACTTCTTCTCCTCCAAAATCATCACCCTCCGGCAAAAAATTAACTCCCTCCCTGACTCCCCCTCTCCTCCTCCCCTCTCTCCTCCCTCTTCTGTTATGTCCATCTTCTCACCTGTTTCCCCTTCTGAAGTCTCCTCCCTCCTATCCAAAGCCCACCCCACTTCCGCCCCCTCTGACCCTCTCCCCACCTTTCTTATCCCCAAGATCTACCCTCTTCTCATCCCTTACCTCACCACTTTCTTCAACTCCTGCCTCTCCTCATCAACCTTTCCCTCTGCCTTAAAACATGCAATGATTATTCCTATTCTAAAGAAACCCTCTGCCGATCCACTTCTCACTGCTAACTACAGACCTTTCTCTCTTCTACCTTTCCTTTCTAAGCTTCTTGACCGCCTTGCCTACTCTCAACTCTCATCATTTGTCACTACTTCCTCTCTCCTTCCTCCCTTCCAAACTGGTTTCCGCCCCAAACATTCCAATGAAACGGTTCTCACCCCTATCCTTAACTCCCTCCACTCTGCTCGACATGCCAAGCAATCCTCTATCCTTATTCTCCTTGATCTCTCTGCAGCTTTTGACACTGTCGATCACCAACTCCTCCTCCACACTCTTTCCTCCTTTGGGTTTAAAGGTCCTGTTCTAAAATGGCTATCCTCTTACCTCTCCTCCCGTTCCTTTGCAGTATCATGGGGAGGCCAGACGTCTCCTTCCTTCCCTCTTATTTACGGTGTTCCTCAAGGCTCTGTACTTGGTCCTTTCCTCTTCTCTCTTTACACCTCCCTCATTGCCCCTGTTATCCCCTCGTTCGGCATCTCCCACCATTTCTATGCTGACGATACTCAACTCTTTCTCTCCTTCTCCTCCTTCTCAACTGACCTTCACTTTAAGCTCTCCTCCTGCCTCACTGCTATCAAAAACTGGATGTCCTTCCGCTTTCTCTCTCTTAACACTGATAAAACCGAAGTCCTTTTCTTCCCCTCTAATTCTCTTCCTCCTCCCTCTCCTCCCCCTTTCATTCACTTTCACCCCTCCAATCTCCCTATCTCTCCCCAAGCTCGTAACTTAGGCATTCTCTTTGACTCCTCTCTCACCTTCTCGCAACACATTTCACTCACCTCTCGCACCTGCTGATACCATCTCTACAATATTCGCAAAATCCGTCCCTCCCTCACATTCCACACCACCAAACTCCTAATTTCCTCTCTCATCTTTTCCCGCCTCTTCTACTGCTCTCCTCTACTCTTTGGTCTTCCCGCATCTCAGCTTGCCCCTCTTAAATCCATATACCACTCTGCTGTTCGTACCCTTTGTCTCCTTACCTCCCGTGACTCCATCTCTTTCTCCCTCTCTTACCTTGGCTGGCTACTTTTCCGCTCACAGCTAAAATTCTACTTTCTCTGTCTTGTCTTCAAATCCCTCCATGGTCTTGCTCCTCCTTATCTTTCCTCCCTTCTCTCCTTCTACTCCCCCTCCCGTTCCATTCATTCTGCTGACCATTTCCTTCTCACTGTACCTCCTTCCCCCTGCGCTTCCTCCCGTTTCCGCTCCTTCCAACTCCTTGCACCTCTACACTGGAACTCGCTCCCCCTCGCAATCCGCTCTAGCACAACCTTCTCCTCATTTCGCACTTCCCTTAAATCCCTCCTTCTCCATTCTCCTCCTTGATAACTCCCCTCCGCCCTCTCTACTTCCCCTCCCCTCCCTGATTCCTCTCTTCCCTCTCCTCCTCTCTCTCCCTTCCATTTTCCCTCGTCCAATCCATCTCCAACCCTCCCTCATCTAGTCCCACTGCCCTTTCCCCCATCAGTTAATTGCTCTTTCCACTGTTTTATTGAATGATGTATGATGTAATTGTTTGCTCCCACTGTTATTTGTTGTTGTTATCTTGTATCTTGTTGTTCCATTGTACAGCGCCTTGGTGTAAAGCGCTATATAAGTAAATAAATAAATAAATAAATAAATAAAACATGTGGCTGAATTTGTAAGTAACTGTTTGACGCGTGAGCAATTTACAGCAGGACATACCTTGAGATTTGTGGAAGGAGCCATACCCAGAACCAGCAGACCCATTCCAGCATTTACATGTCAACTACATTGACATGATCCAAGTGTGTCAAGGATACCGCTACATGATAGTGCTTGATTGATTGATTGAGATATTTGTATAGCGCTTGTATCACAAACTGAATCGAATCACAGAGCGGAAGTTAGGTCAGCGAGCATAGCTGAAGCAATTAACCAACTAATTAACACTAGTCATTTAAAAACAATAGTCTCAACAAATCTTTTAAAAAAATCAAGAATCCTAACTTGAAACAGAAAACACACTGTAGAACATTTCTAAGATGGTGGTGTCCTGAATGGAGAACGAAAAGCATACCATGATCCTTAAATCCATCAGTTAAACATGGAAGCCAACTTTTAAGTCGCCACATGGCCAAATGGAAGCAGAACAGAATGTATATCTCTGCCATAAATTCCTCTAGCAAAATATCACAGATTAGTAATGGAATATGAGGACAACAATGAACGGTGCTTGAGTAAATGAGTTAATTACTAATGGGGTATCAAGAAAATGAAAACTGAAATGAGATTACTACCCATGTACTAGGACAAAGGAACATAGAGGCTGGGGTAATGGAATAGACTATTAATGGAGTACCAGAACAAGAATGAGGAAGGCAGAAGTAATTTGATAGATTACTAATGGTGTGCCTGTATGCGGAAGGGCGGTTATGTAATAATAATAGTTTACTGGGAGGAGGAAGAGGGAAGAAGGGGTAACATAATGGATGTCTTGTTACTTTTAGATCTGTAGACCAAAGCACACATTTAGGAGGCAGAGGTAATATAATGGATTACTAATAGGGTACCAGGATGAGGAACAAGGAGATAGGGGAGTTTACTTGATTACTAATAGGTAACCAAGATGAGAAATCGGGGGAAGTGTATTGTAAATGATTAACAATGGGCTACTGGGATAAGCACAGAGGAGGAAGGAGTAATGAGGAAGGAGGAAGGGTAATGTAAAGGATAGCTAACGTTGTACTGGGAAGAGGACGACAGGGATAGTGTAACATATTTCTAATCAGGTACTGTCATGCGAAAGAAGGAGGCACTTAAACACCTTACAATAATGGTGGTACTTTCATGGATTATAATATTAATACAATACCCAGAAAAATATTTAAAAGGCATGGGGTTAAGTACTAGATTCATAGTGTGGTACCATGAAGAGGAACAGAGAAGCATAGGGTGTTTGTAGGCGGCCGAGTGCGGCTGAGTGTCTTTGCCTTTTCTCTGAGCTTTATCTTTTACCTTGCTACAGACCAGAGCCTGTTTTCCCTTGCCATTGCTAACTTGAGAAGGCGGACCATTCAAAACCCTCAGTTGCCAGTCGGAGACACGGAAGAGTGAGGCTGAGTGTCTTGGTGTCTGGGTACAGGCTGTGGGTGTAATGTTGGTAACCATGCGACTCGCATTCATTGTGGATGCGTTTAAGTACTCTTGAGTGCAGTTACAGACAGATGCAACTGGGTCTCTGGGCAAGGTAAGATGGAAAGAATCGCTCACCAGGATCAACACAGTGAGTGGCAGGCAGAGCTTACCTACTGTTTGTTGCCACAAACCGTTCCTTTTACCTTCACAACATTCCCAGAAATTGGTAACTGGATCCTGAATTCTCAAAATTGGTCCCTGTACCTGTTTCTCTGACATACAAACTAACTGTGCACTAACTGTGCCCTCAATTCTGCTTTTTTCGTGTGCCTTGGCACTACCATGCTCATAATCAACCCACCTAAGACAGCCATCCGGAAGACAACATCGCTTGCAGTAAAACGAGGTTGCAACCCCTTACCATCTGCCACTATTAAATCAGCAAGGCAGCACACCAAGAAATCGAAGCAGGTTAAGCATGTTCCTCCACACCCCGCCCAAACGAAAATTGACAGCATGTTTTGAAAATACAATCCCAGGCTAAGCAGGGAAATTAACAGGGTGGGATATTGGACACAGACAAATGCAATGTACATCCTGTCATCCTCCTGCAAAGCTCCTTTTTGATAGATAATGAGTCATTGTTAAACCGTTGCCTGAACCTGAAGCGAAATTCACTCGCCCACAAAAACTCAAGTTTCTCAAGTCTGAGAAGTACTAACCTATCAGTCACCCATAATCTCAAACAACTGGCTACACCTGAATTTTCTTATTACTCAAATAGCAAGGGAGGATAATCGATTTTCGCTCAGGTAGAAAATCCTAAAGGCACTATGGGTCGGACCATTGACATTGGAATCCTCCATGGTAGTTGCAAAACTGTATGCTTTATTTGTTCTCTGCTCCAAGTTTGCCGGAGGAACTGTGACAAACAATCCCATAAAAACAGTACATGATACCCTTCTGGGATGGTCGGTAAAATAAAAGCATGGGGGGCTCATATTGATAGGGGATTTTAATGTAGGCTGTCTAGCCGGAGACATGCTTTCAGTAAGGTTTAAAGCTGGTACAGCTACATTGAAAGGAGCAGGTAAATGGCGTGACCTTTTGACCATGTTTGACCTTACTCCCCTGATGGTCAGGTCATCAGATGTAAAATTTACCTGGTCTAATGGGGTTAGTAATAGTAGAATTGATTTTATATTTGTAAATGCAACTATAACTTACTACCCGGATTAACTTTACAATGTGTGAGTATGAGTGATCATGTGACAATAAGCACATGGAAACAAGGGATTTCATAAGGGTGAGTTACCCAGTTTTACCCACAGGGCAACAAATTAATGTGGTCAATGGCAAGCATGGTTGGCTTTAATAGAGCAGTGAACAAGGGAAACCTCAGAGTCAGAGCTATTTCAGAGATTTGCCATTGGGATATCAGCCAATTGAGGGAGGTCCTCTGGCCTGAGAGGGTCGAGATGTTTGGCTAAGCATATCAAACCTCCCAAACCTGGTCTGCCTTATGACTCAGCTATTGCTGTGAATAAAAGAAAAGATAAGTTAGTGTGGCACTTCTTTCTATAAAGCGTAAACAGTTCAGGGACTCCCATGACTGTAGGGAACAACTTAACATTATAAAAAATAGATATTGGGCATGGTTGAAGGTTCATAGAGCTAGCCACTTATCGCAAGATGGCAAATATACGATATCTGGATTAGAACGCATGACATGAAGAAAGTTTGGCACATGTTGTGACTATTCCGTGCAGGTCCAGAGGCACAGGAAGTCACTGGGGTGACTGAAGCAGACTGGGGCAGATTTATTGGGAAACATTACTGGTCCCGCCGTGAGGTTAGGACTTCATAATAGAATGCTATTGGTATCAATGCTTTGCTTAATGCACTACGTACCTTATAATATTTATTCCAATGATCCTTGACACTTTTTTTATCAACATTACAATAAGAATCCCTTGTACAGACTTTTCATGAAAAGTAAATGCACATGTGATGTTATCAGTGATGTCATCAATGACATTTGTGATGTCATCTTTGTTGTCCTGGGTGTTAGTCTTAGCAGTGCACGGTGGTGGCTTGAGTTATGGTTGCTTAGGTTACCATAACTGGCGAATTTCAGGGGTTTTTCGGTTTTACTTGGAACCATAACGTCCCTTTAACAAAGTTCTTTTCACTGAATTTTATAGGTTTTTAGTAGCGCAACTTAACCATAACATCACTGTAACAATGTTTTTTTACTGACTTTCATAGGTTTTTAGTAACGCAACGTAACCATAACGGTTGTGTAACAAGGTTTTTCACTGAATATAGATTTAGATAATATAAATATGATAATTGTTTACTAGGATTCCCTTAGTTTATATACATATAACATAGAACATACTGAACCCCTTACCTGTGCTGGTGGTTCTGATGTCTGTGGACCATGCGCATGTCTGCGGATGGGGTTGTTCAACAGCAACACTATCCAAAAACTCAGGGGTATCTTACATTGTTGTATCATGCAATTAAAACCCTCAACACGTTCAAAAAGTAGCACATACATACATTACATTCAATAATAAGTAAGAAGTGCAAACTGTATATGTAAGACACCAACCGTCCAGTTAAATGGCATATGCAACATAATGGATTATACCAAAACAAAGTAAATATGCCTCCAACAGAATTACATCATAGAAACTGCACAGAAAAAAGCAACAGCACACCTACACAGCAGAAACAGCACCACTGCCTCTACAACTGTTCTTCCAATCTAGACAACTCTCTCATTCCAGGTGGGTGCCCGTTCTGTTCTAGAATTTACAACAGCATTCAACTATGCACAGGTGCATTCATGTCTATCACATCATCTACAACTGGGTAGAGTGCTGTAAAGCAACACATACAACATCTCCCCCTTCTCTTCCATCTGCAACACAAGCACCAGATCCTTCCTTGCAACCCTTATTTTAGACACTTCTTCTCCAAGCACCACAGAATCACCTAGTAATTTGATAATGACCTACTGAGTAATAAGCTGTTGACCCCATCAAATCCTTCTGCTTTATTTCCCACACCTTCAAAAATGCATACATTACATACTTCTCTGTATGCTTCCTGCCATTTACCCTGCAAAAATAGCAAACAAAGTATACGATTATTTCTTCTATCTCCTAACATCCAATAACACCACCTGTGCTCTGTGTGCTCTGTGTGCTTACTATTGAACTCATTTGTAAAGCACATTCAACTAACAGATTCTAAAAGAAAAATACAGAATGCACATAGGCAAACGAAAGTGCATGTACATGCTATGCACAGTTATCAGAAAGCACTACTACTGCAAAAACAAAGACATCCATGTCTACATTAATAACAGTGCTATTAACATACATATTTACTAACTTCTTTCTTTCTCCCCTAAAAAACAGCATCTGAAGTACAAAGAAGAACTCCTAAGAAACTTACTCTTTCCATCCAAAAACGTAAGTGCAAGACTGCCATAATGATTTAACTGTTACTCAAACACTGTAGAATTCTAGTATTCTAGAGCAATCAATTGTGCTAACCCTGCAACATGAGATGCAGTATTAGTGCTTCCCCTCACCAGCTCCATACTTTGTATTGTAATCTGAACACCAGTATAGTAACACACAAATACAAGAATAGCCTTCCTAATCTGATGTAGCAGCCCATTGCACAATCACACACACCTACAAACATCCTTACCAACATACTCAGACACTCATGCACAAAGCACTCATAAACTGCACAAGATCCCAACCTACACTTTCTTTTTTTCTTAAACAGACCCCAAAGAATACCTACCAAAAAACAACTCTGTAGAAAGCAATGCAAAAGTAAATCAAACTCAAACTAAAACTCTCCAAAATAAGCATCCACCTCTAGCAGAATGTGTACAAAAAGTTCAAACAAAACAGCAAATACAGTCATTAAGCAAAACAAAACAAGCTTCCAGTACATAAACTTTGCCTCATCTTTCAAAATGTAAAACAAAACAGAAAGTGATTAACAACACTGCAGATACTACTATTGCTGACATTGCACCTATAAATCTGGATGTAGTGACAAGTAAGCATAGCAAAAAAATTATTTTACAAAAAATGTTCCACCACAGAGTCCTTCAGAACCTCATAAAAACAGGAGAGTAATCACGCACAACTTTTAAAACCTACGGTACAAAATTAATCCTAGAAGCTCTCATAGACAGTGCAATCCTTCTCAAAAGGAAATTATTTATTTATTTTAAACAGAATGAAACCACTAACAAAACTAAGTACTGAACTACAAAAAAGACTTCTCAATAAACGGAATATCAACAAAGATAGCTTCACAAACATCTGTGGAGGTGAATGGAGTCACACCACGAGCACAGAACCATATTTCAATGATGAAGCATCCAAACAAAAGCAAATAAATCCAATTGCCATACATAGCAGTGGACAAGGATATGAAAAACTTAATAATACCATTATGGAACAAGAAACGCTGCTCACAAAAATATCCCCAGAAAACTCAGTATCAACTCTCAATTCCGCTGAAACAATATGTTCAGTCTACAAATGGCCGTGCACATCAATGTGTAACATAGCCAACAAATCTTTTAAATCTTTACACCAGCTCCTCAATCAGTATGTGAAAAGCAAAGACACATTCAAAATGAAACTACTACAAAATATGGACTACAAGGACATTCATTAGCCTGCATTTGTGGACCTATTTGCAAGAGCACCTTCCACCATATCAAAATTATATCAACACATCATTCAACTATAAGAAATCTGGTCCATAAACTGTTCTATGCTGTTAGGCGGAAACCTGTGCAGTTCCCTCTGGGACCACTGCAAAAGATTTAGGACTACAGGTGTTTGGCAGTAAACCCACTTGGTAGCAGTCTGTACCACAAAGATTCACTTGGTAGCTGTGGCTGAGCAGTCAGACTTCCCTCAAGAAGAGTTAAGCAGTATGTGGAGTATACAATATAGGGCAATTTTTCACAGTAAGACAAGCAAACACGTACAAGGCTTCAGTGTAAAGATATAAAGGTATTTATTTATAACGACACATCTATGGAAAACACTCTGGCACTATCACGGCAAACAATTCAATTACAATTACTCTACGAAGCAAAAGATCAATCCCCCTAAAAATAGTTCGACAAGTCTAGGTTTTACCAGCATCACTTTTTTTCAGACAGAGGTGTATGCTGCCACCTAGATGGCACTCTAGTATTCGTTAGGACGGGAGAGAAAAATAGTAGGTTACGAAATCAACACAGTTCAATACTTCACGGGAAAAATACAAGGCAAGAAGACAAGAACCACAATAGATCATAAAGTTCAGAGGCCAGGCCCACTCGGTGAGAGGCAAGGCGATATGTACCAAAAAGTCTCTTTGTGGAAATGCGTTCGAGTCTGTGTAGCAAATTGTTATTGGAGGATTGGACCAGTTCAGAACAACACGCTAGAGAAAGCTTAGAGGCGACCCTATGGAGAGGCGAGGATTAAGACACCTCACTCTATCCGGCAACAAGGGAAGCCAGGCGGACACGGTACCTTGATTGTGGAGAGACAGCTCCGGTGGGGGCAGTTGTTCCTGGTGGTGGATGCACGTCGGGTCTTTGCCAAGACTAGAGAAGATCTCGTCGTCGAAGAAAAGTGAAGTCCGGTGCACCACCAGGGAAGAGACCAGCCGCGGAATGCTCCGTCACAAGGCACCACCTTTTGGTCACGGTACAGGGGTAGTGGCTATCCGGTTGCCGAGGTGCTCTGCACGGGCAATTCGACCACTGCGTCCTGAGGCAAAGAAAAAGCAAAGGGGACTGGTTGTTCCCACCAGTCAGGGGAAGAGACTCTCCGGCAGGGAGATCTCCTCTGTCGTCGGGAAGTGGTGAGTCGGTTCAGCAGGGCTCCACCGGAGGTGTCGTCGTTGCAGGTCGGCTCAGCTTTACCCTCGTCGGATTCTTAGGTCCTGTGGCGACTTCTGAAGATCCAGTCCCAAAAGCCCTGCTTTTATGCAGAAAACCCCCATTCATTCAGCCTAGCTGTCAATCAACACATGCTAAGTGGTGAGCGGGGAGGCTCACCACTTGGGCCAATCACACCAGAGTGCGACCGGAGTTGGCAAGGCAACTCGGTCCAGGGTGCCTAAACCCCCTCCCACACCCCTGTGGTAACCCAGACAGAATGTCACCACTTTGGAGGGTCTCTGTATAGAAGCCCGCCAAAAGTGGAACAAAGGGCTCAACCTTTGGTTTAGGAGTCACAGAGACAAACACAAACGCCATTTTAAAAAAAACGAGTTCTGGCAGAAAATACCATTCGATAGACTTATTTAAGATAAGTAGACCGGAGGTATGTTAGAGATTAACGAGAAACAGTGTCAATCTCTAACAATGGGAAGAATCCCATAGGGTTATATTCGGGGTCGAACATAACAAGTAGTTTCCACTGCCACCAGCCAAAACTCGACGAGGGGGGACGGGACAGTGCCCCCTCGAGTAACAGATCCAGGAGTAATCGAATTACCCCTACTAGTACGTCCACAATAGGATGGTTTGTACTAGTTCTGTTAGTAAATTTAGGTCTAGTAAAGCCAATGGTGACTTTGCATGCCCGGGGAGACAGTAGTCAGTCCCCGGGCATGGAGTCTATGACGGAGGTCCGCTAGGACGCCCCATTGTTACGGCACATAGGGTGCGGTGTAACACACATAGAAAAACATATGAGACCCTATGGAGTAAAAGACCCCATAGCCCATAGAACACATTAACATTCAAAGGAATTACACACATTCATGTCCAAGAGTGGGAGAAAAAGAGTCTCACTCTTGGCAGGATGGAAAAAAACAAACTCCAGAAATCCAGCAAAGCTGCTGGGTGACTCACTAGGTTAGGAAATTCAGCCTAAACAGAGAATTCTCCCTAACATATGCCAAAGGTCCTGCTTTAGCACTAGCTAATTTAAATAACAATCTTCTACATGGTACAGCCAAACAACTACTCGAGAAATAGAGCATATCCAGAGAAAATATTTTGCAACTGAAAGCCACATACACATTGCAATATATTTAGAACAGACTACCAACAACTGTACAGATGGCAACCTTCTTTTACATACATACAAAAAAGAAATATTAAAGTTTAAAAGTACATCTGCTGAAGTACCAAACCATGTGTGTGTATGTTGCAGCAGGACGTTTTATAAAAATAGCACGAAAACTGTAGACATAATGTACAAAATAGAAGATAATGAAGATTCCAAATGGTTCCAATTAGCTCTCTATCTTATAGCAGAAAACAAATACGAGATTACTGACCCCTTAATACTTTGCAGTTACTGCACTGCAAAACCTGACAACAACCAAACACCTTCACATGCTATCACAAATAACTTGGAATTGTTCCCATTACCAAAACCCCTGAAACAACTCAACTTATATGAGAGCATCATAATTCAAACAGTGCACCCATTTCAAGCAATAAAACACCTTCAGCCAAAAACAGCAAAACTACCTCCCTCTGAATTAGTGAAAGGCATTTGTGGTAAAGTAGTTTATTTGCCATTAGATCTCAAAGAAAATGTACACACTCTGGGAGTGCAATGTCCAATAGATCAATCTTTAATTATCCTAGTAAATGGCATACCTACAAAAGAGGAAAAAATGTGGCACCATAGATGATGCACTGGAAACATACCAAATGCGACAAGCCAAAGGATCAGCATATGGGAAAAAAGTATAGAAGCACGTGCCTTTCCTCTACTCTTTCATACTGGGAAAGGAGGAAGGTACGATGATAGACCCACACAAATAACAGCATCAGAATACCGCTCTTTACGAATGTATTCTGAAGACCCCAGATTCAGACAAAACGTGGAATACATATTCCACCTTCTCTTTGAAAGTGAACTAGCAACTCTATGCTATGGAGTTGCACACACATTGAAATCAGGTACCCATTTTCAAAATATATCAGCTACGGAATTACTACAAAAAGTGCAAGAAAAAGATGTGATTTTACAATCAAGCATTACAAATCTTTTAGCAAACATGCGTGGTACAAAAGAATACTGGTTCAGACGTCACAGAGATGTATGCAGAGATGTATGCTGTATGATAAGAAACCTTGGCCCACCCACTTGGTTTGTGACATTAAGTTGTGCAGAATATGCATGGGAAGATTTACACGATTTCCTACGCAAAGCAAAAAAAAAAAAACAAACATAGATATAAAACACCAGGAGCTCTCTAGATCCTGTAAATGTACCAAGATATTTCCATCATCGCTGCATTGCTCTGCTACACTTAATTTGTAATAAAACTGTTCCTCCAATCGGAGAAGTGCAACACTTCTTTTGGAGAAAAGAATACCAAGCCAGAAGAGGACCACACATTCACATGCTTTTGTGGATTAAAGATGCTCCTAAATTTGGTCATGACAATGAGGCCACTGTTTTGCACTTTGTCCAAAAATAGGTCACTTGTGATTTCCTTTCACAAACAACACAAAGTGACCTTCATGCACAAATTTTACAATTTCAAAGACACAAATGTGGAAAATATTGTTGTTGCAAATATAAAAACAAAAGGAAATACTACTCCAAATGCTGCTTTGGTTTCCCTAGACCAGTTTCAACAACAGGTCAAGTAAACAACTTTGGGGGTAATTCATAGAATTCAGCGCACAAGTGGCGCACGCTGCTGGTGCACAGTGTGTGCGTGCGAATCCCTGCGCCATCCGCGTGCGCCAAAATACATTTCCGCGCACAGCGTATTCATGGATTCCAGCCACCAAAACCAGCCGTGGCGCACAGTGGCGCAGCGACCCTGCAGCAGCGCCAGTTACACCCCCAAGAACGCCCCTTGCGCAGGGAAAAGCAATCAAAATCCCCAATCCAGCGCAAAGGGCTGCGCTAACCCTGTACCAGCACGGCAAGCGGGCTACGTGTATCACTGGGGTGCGCGGGAAGTACCTCACGTCATTTCAGCTGGGTACGTGTATTTCAGGGGTGCGCTGGAAGTTCCACACGCGATTCCATCAGGGTACGTGTACATCAGGGGTGCACGGGAAGTTTCACATGTGAATTCAGCAGTGTATGTGTATATCGGGGGTGCGCGGGAAGTTCCACACGCGAATGTCCTGGGTACGTGTATTTCGGGGTGCGCGGTAAGTTTCACACGCGATATCAGCAGGGTACGTGTATTACTGGGGTGCGCTGGAAGTTCCACACGTGAATGTCCTGGCTACGTGTATCTTGGGGTGCGCGGAAAGTTTCACACGCGATATCAGCAGAGTATGTGTATTCCAGGGGTGCGCTGGAAGTTCCACACGCGAATGTCCTGGGTACGTGTATCTTGGGGTGCGCGGGAGGTTTCACACGCGATATCAGCAGGGTACATGTATTTCAGGGGTGCGCTGGAAGTTCCACACGCGAATGTCCTGGGTACGTGTATCTTGGGGGGCGCGGGAAGTTTCACACGCGATATCAGCAGGGTACGTGTATTTCAGGGCTGCACTGGAAGTTCCACACGCGAATGTCCTGGGTATGTGTATCTTGGGGTGCGCGGGAAGTTTCACACGCTATATCTGCAGGGTACGTGTATTCCAGGGGTTCCGTGGAGTACTACACGTGAATTGGCCGTGTGGGTCCTCCCAGGTGTTCGCTCCACAACCTCCACGGCCCCTGCTGGCATCCCACACCACGGGGGACTAGCCTGCACCCCCACTCATGTTCCCCTGCACCCCCACCCCCCAGCACTGTGGGGCACCCTCCACCAGGCTCCCACCCATGTCTCCCATCACCCCCCCCACCCCCCAGCACTGTGGTGCACCCTCCACCAGGCCCCCACTCATGTCTCCCATCACCCCCACCCCCCAGCACGGTGGTGCACCCTCCACCAGGCCCCCACTCATGTCTCCCATCACCCCCACCCCCCAGCACTGTGGTGCACCCTCCACCAGTCCCCCACTCATGTCTCCCATCACCCCCATCCCCCAGCACTGTGGTGCACCCTCCACCAGGCCCCAACTTATGTTCCCCTGCACCCTCACCCCCCAGCACTGTGGGGCACCCTCCACCAGGCCCCAACTCATGTCCAACTCATGTTCCCCTGCACCCCCACCCCCCAGCACTGTGGGGCACCTGCCAGCAGGCCCCCACTCATGTCCAACTCATGTCCCCCTGCACCCCCACCCCCCAGCACTGTGGTGCACCCTCCACCAGGCCCCAACTCATGTCTCCCATCACCCCCACCCCCCAGCACTGTGGTGCAACCTCCACCAGGCCCCAACTCATGTTCCCCTGCACCCCCACCCCCCAGCACTGTGGTGCACCCTCCACCAGGCCCCCACTCAAGTCTCCCATCACCCCCACCCCCCAGCACTGTGGTGCACCCTCCACCAGGCCCCAACTCATGTCCAACTCATGTTCCCCTGCACCCCCACCCCCCAGCACTGTGGTGCACCCTCCACCAGGCCCCCACTCATGTCTCCCATCACCCCCACCCCCCAGCACTGTGGTGCACCCTCCACCAGGCCCCCACTCATGTCCAACTCATGTTCCCCTGCACCCCCACCCCCCAGCACTTTGGTGCACCCTCCACCAGGCCCCCACTGATGTCTCCCATCACTCCACCCCCCAGCACTGTGGTGCACCCTCCGCCAGGCCCCCACTCATGTCTCCCATCACCCCCACCCCCCAGCACTGTGGTGCACCCTCCACCAGGGCCCAACTCATGTTCCCCTGCACCCCCACCCCCCAGCACTGTGGTGCACCCTCCACCAGTCCCCCACTCATGTCTCCCATCACCCCCACCCCCCAGCACTGTGGTGCACCCTCCACCAGGCCCCAACTCATGTTCCCCTGCACCCTCACCCCCCAGCTCTGTGGGGCACCCTCCACCAGGCCCCAACTCATGTCCAACTCATGTTCCCCTGCACCCCCACCCCCCAGCACTGTGGGGCACCTGCCAGCAGGCCACCACTCATGTCCAACTCATGTCCCCCTGCACCCCCACTCCCCAGCACTGTGGTGCACCCTCCACCAGGCCCCAACTCATGTCTCCCATCACCCCCACCCCCCAGCACTGTGGTGCACCCTCCACCAGGCCCCAACTCATGTTCCCCTGCACCCCCACCCCCCAGCACTGTGGTGCACCCTCCACCAGGCCCCCACTCATGTCCAACTCATGTTCCCCTGCACCCCCACCCCCCAGCACTGTGGTGCACCCTCCACCAGGCCCCCACTCATGTCTCCCATCACCCCCACCCCCAGCACTGTGGTGCACCCTCCACCAGGCCCCCACTCATGTCCAACTCAAGTTCCCCTGCACCCCCACCCCCCAGCACTGTGGTGCACCCTCCACCAGGCCTCCACTCATGTCCAACTCATGTTCCTCTGCACCCCCACCCCCCAGCACTGTGGTGCACCCTCCACCAGGCCCCCACTCATGTCTCCCATCACCCCCACTCCCCATCACTGTGGTGCATCCTCCACCAGGCCCCCACTCATGTCAAACTCATGTTCCCCTGCACCCCCACCCCCCAGCACTGTGGTGCACCCTCCACCAGGCCCCAACTCATGTTCCCCTGCACCCCCACCCCCCAGCACTGTGGTGCACCCTCCATCAGGCCCCCACTCATGTCTCCCATCACCCCCACCCCCCAGCATTGTGGTGCGCCCTCCACCAGGCCCCAACTCATGTCCAACTCATGTTCCCCTGCATCCCCACCCCCAGCACTGTGGGGCACCTGCCAGCAGGCCCCCATTCATGTTCCCCAGCCAACATGTCATCACAATCTAGATCCCTGGTCCCTATGGTCAGCCTCCAAATGCAAAAGACCCACCCGAGTATTGCATCCACCCACTTAGAAATAGCAATAACATGATAGAACCCCAATTGCAAGTTTGGAAATGAACACATGTCCCTCACATACACCCAATGGGTGTCAGTGAATCTCAAAAACCATATCATGATATGCATGAAACCAATGAGATGATACTACACATTGAAGTTTGAAGAAAAAATATGTATTAAAGGAAACATAAATGGAATCAAAAATAAACAAACAGAAATGGGAATGTAAAAAAATAAATAGAAGCATGTCCGTGAAAAGATGCAAAACCAAAAATCAAAATCCAAAGGAATGGTGTCCAAAGTCACAGTCCACAAAATAAAATCCAATGGAAAATTATAATTGAAAGCCATTGCTCCATGGGTAAATTGTAAAAAAAAAAGAAAATCCAACGGTCAACTATGTACAGATGAACAAGCCAGGGTCCATGATCCCAACCCAAGAAATGAAACCTATCTAATAACACTACCTAATAAAAAAAAACTATATACAAAAATGTGGCCCATTGTCCAAAAGGTCCAAAAAAAATGCAAAACCAAAGGAAACCTAACACTAACTACAGAACTATGTACAAGGGCAGCAGGCTAGTCCGACGGCTCACTTTTGGATGTCCCGGGCCAGGGCATCATCGAACTCCTGCTCAATGTCCCGGAGGCGGTCCTCCTCCATGGCCCCGAGGGTCCGCAGGGCCGTCGACGTGTCCACCTCCAACTCCCTGCGGATTGCCTCGAGGCACTCGGCCCGCCTCAGGGCCCTCCAGATGGAGTTCTCCGCCCTGACCATCGTGAGCCGTGCCTCTTCCGCCCGCTGCCGCTCCGCATCTATGGCGTGGCCCAACCGCTGCCACACGGAAGACACTTTCTGTTCTGGGTCCTCCTGCCCTCCGGCCGATGCCTGCCCCTCCGATGTCGAAGGCCCTGAGCCTTCATGGCTCCCACCACGATGCTGCTGCCGCTGCTGTGCCTCTGCCCATGCACTGCCTCCTGCTGCCTGCACATCCTCCGCTGGCTGGGGTGCAGTCGTTGATGTGGCCACCCCTGCTGGACGTCCGACTCCCGACTGTGGCAGGGATGCCTCCTCCACCAGCCTGGCCGCACCGTCAGAGGCAGCTCCACAGGGCACCCAGGTGACTGATGGGTGGGATGATGGCACGGAGGACGACTGGCGCATAGGGGGTTCAGTTGAGGAGGGGGTCGCAGCAAGCCCCATCAAACGGAGGAATCCGGCCTGGGTGACCTGTCGCAGTAGGCCGACGTGGTCAACGAGCCATTCGAGATGACGTGCAGTCTCCTCATGAAAAGACTGCAGGTCCTCTCGCATGGCCCGTTGACGCAACACCAAACTAGTCAGGACAGGCTCAACCCGGACCCGGATAGCCACGTCCGCAGGCAAAGGAAGGCCAGTTGTTGTGAGCTCATCCCCTGCCTGAAAATGGGTCTGGACGTAGGCATCCCTGCTGGTGCAAGATGATGCAGGGACAGGATCAGGGACAGGATTGCACACAGGCACCTCTGCGGCGGCTTGTGCTGCCTCCTGTCCCTGGTCCTGCACTGCACCACTAGCACCAGTGGAATCCCCACCTCCAGACCCCGTCTCTGTTGCTTGCATGGCCTCCTCCTCCACCAAACCCCCCACCAACCTGGATGACTCCGTGCCATCTTCTCCCGTTGGGCCCTGTGGGGTCCCAGCTGCCCCTTCTGCTGCCGAGGAGTCCAACTCCAACCTCTGCCTCTTGGACCTCCCCCCGGCAGCTGCGGCCTGGGACGGGGCACCGGACTCCTCACTCCCCGACGAGATCACAACCTGGGAGGGGAGCCGGGCCTTGCGTCTCCGGCTGGCAGTGGGATCCCCACCGCTGTGCTCCACAGCACCTTCTCCGCCCTCTTCATCAGTTGACGCTGCAGACAGGGAGAAATAAAACACAGGCATCAGGGCACTGTACAATGGACACATACACACATGACAGTTATACATGAGTGGCATTGGCAAACCTCAGACATGCCATCACAATCCCCAACACACATGTCATTTCAACTCGCACACATGAGCCATACCACAGCCATATCGCAACTGCCAGCACCATCCATACACATACAAAAACATGAGCAGGCAAAGCTGAGCCAGACATCACATGCAACACAGGAAGTGCACTACACATGTACACACACCACCACACTTGCATGCATGTGTACACCTCTGCCAAGTGTCGCAGTGTTCAGATGGGCATCCATGTCACATCTGCCAATCAGGCTTCCACATCCCGCTGTCACATGCATCCATGTTGCATCACTGTTGCACCCTTGTCAAATACACACAAATGCACATGTACACAGTGCTGATACATGCAGCTGAAAACAACATACTTGCGTGACATCACGAACATGTCTACTTACATACACATTCATCCAAACATGTGTGCCCACACAACTGCATTTGGCATTCAAGCCTACACACACAAGCACCATCCATGTCTCACACATTACAGCCCTCCCATGTGTTAGCCTCACGGCCCTGTACACCCCCACCCATACTCGACCCCATACAAACAGATGTGCAACCTGCACACTACTGAAACATCACCACACGCACAGCTCACAATCAGGATGCATGTACACTTACCGCTCGACTCCAGACGGGTCTGCCTCTCAAGGACCTGGACGTGGAGCGCTGGGGATATGTGTTCCAGGACCCTCATCTGATCTTCTGACAAGTGGCCCCGGCGCCCCTTAGCATCCGCTGCCTTCAAGAGGCGCCGGGCCTTGTTCAGGGTCCTGGACCTGAAGTCCTCCCAGCGCTTCTTGACATGTTGGAAGTCGCGGACTGCCACCCCCTCCGCGTTGATGGCAGTCTCGATGTCCGTCAAGATCCGAGTCCGTCCTTCCTTGTCGGCGCGGGAACTTCCGAAGAGGGCATCATACTTCCCCAGGACTTGCTCCACCAGGACACCAACTTCCCTGGCACTGAAGCTGGTGCCCCTCTGCCTCTCTGGCCGGGGGTTGTCAGTGGTGCCAGATGTTGCAGTGCCCGACATGACAACCCCAGAGGCAGGAGTGGGTGGGCAACTGGGTCCTGGGGCTGGGCTGTGGAGCGATGGAATCCCAGTCGGAAGTTTTTGGTTCCAGCAGGGGTGGTCACAGCAACAGCACCCCTGGCTGATGTGCAGGCAGCAAATGGCAGGGCACGTGGACAGCAGGCAGTCAGGCAGCAGCAGATGGCTGGTGGGAGCATGCTCAGGGCTCTGGGGGGCAGTAATTCGGCCTTCTGGGCAGGAGCGTGGTCTTCCATGTGCTTACACGTGGCCAGCTTGATACAGAGTGATTTGGCACGTGAAAATTCTGCACGTCAGCGTGTAATTCGAGGAAAGGCCCTTAGCGCGTAAGCGCGTCTGCACGCATATGCAATTTCATTGGACAGAAGGCCCCTCAAGCGCAAGCGCCCCTGTGAAGTGACGCGCGCAGGCGTGCATGGGCATTTCAGCGCATGTGAAAAACTGCACGTCCGCGTGTAATCCGAGGAAAGGGCCCATGCGCGTAAGTGACGTGACGCGCGCAGGCGTTTCCCTCAGCACGGGTTAAAGGTGAGCGGGCCCAGCAGTTCGCTGTACGTGCCTTTCGTGGAGACCGACGTGTGTTGCTGTTTTCTGTTGTTTCGCGCGCCATCACAACTTCACAGCTATCAAGGACGTATCTCTTCTTTTGGCGGGGGTATTGGCTACGCGTGTTTTTCTGCATCTCGCTAGTCAGACGGTGAGTCGCACACTCTCTTTTTCCCACTGCGGGTGCCCCTGTGTATCGCACCCATTTTCAATGTCATAGTAGCCTGCGTGTCCCACACGTACGCGTTATTCTTGTTACTGGGTGCCACCACGTACTGCGGGAGGTTGAATCCACGCACGTAGGCTGCAGGGTTGCGTGCAAGGTTTTACTGCAGTTTTGGGGTGCCTGAGCGTTGCGTGACCCGTCACTACATCACCGGGGTCACATACAGCCTTGCAGGTGTAGGGGGGCTGTTAACATCTTGCATCCCACCCTCTTCACCCCAATTGCCCAGGTCAATTGTGGTGTACACCTCCCATTGGCACCACTCCATCTGTGCCGGCACTACTACATCTGTGCCATGGTTGGGAGGCCACCAAAAGTGAGGGGCGCCTCAGCTGGGCGTACTCCTTGTGGCGGGCGTGGTCGGGGACGTGGCCGTGGTGACCAGGGAGTAGGGGGACTCCAGGGTGTCCAGGGCGGCCACAGAGGGGGAAGAGGCAGGGGTGCGCCACTTGAGCACAATGTTGGGCCATGTGTCGGTGCAGTCATGCCACCACCCCCTGTGGTTCCGGGGGATGCAGCTTCTGCATCTGGCACTGGCGCCCGTGTGACCCGGCAGTCTGTTCCATCGACTGCCACGGGCCCAAGGGTAGTGGTAGCTGCAGGTACAGCTGTGGACACCGCCACCCAGGCTCAGGATCTGCCAGCGCAGGCTGCGTTGGCACTGGACGAGCCCTTGGTAGATCTCCAACAGGCCAGGAGGGAAACCATAGGGGCAGGCCGGGCTGCTCAGACCAAGACACGTGTCCCTGGGGCAGTCATGTCATCTGCTGCCCCGAACAGCCGGGTGTTGGCAAGTGCAGGGGCAGATGCACCCAACAACACCCCGGTTGTGAGTCTGCCAACCAGGACTGTTGCGGTCAATGACCCTGCCACAGCTGATGTTGCTGCGCAGGGTCCATTAGAGGGCACCCAGCTGCCACTGACACAAGTCAGGCCTTTGGTCGTCCCTCCACCTGCCACTCCCTTGGCTCAATCCACCGAACCCACTGGCCATACTGGTCAGGGCGGCATTAGCCAGCCAGGGTCTGCGCCACAGTCCAAGAGGAGGAAGGTTGCACCTGCAGCACAGGCTGGGACCCCACACACAGCCACGACCTCCTGCACGTCGAGGAAGAAGTCTTTCTGCAAGCAGGAACTGGACTTCCTCGTGGACTACGTGCGGGGCCACAGCCGTGACATGCTAGTGGGTGCCAATAGTCAGACTACGGCTGCCCAACGTGACACCCACTGGAAGCATGTTGCGGAACATGTCAGTTAATTCGGCCATGAGGTGCGCACGGCGCAAGAGTGCAAAAAGCGTTGGAATGACATCAAACGCAGCACTGAGGCTAAGCGTGCCTCTAATTACAACTTGACTCTGGTGACTGGCGGTGGGCCTGCACCAGAGGAGGAAGTGCTCACTCCGCATGAGGCACTCGTTGCGGAGTTCATACCACCTGAATTGGTCGAAGGAGTGGGAGAGATGCTGGACTTTGATGCCCAGTCCAGTGAGTGTTAATGCGTGTTTGTTGAGGACGTGTGTGTTTCACTTGTGGGATGTGTTGTGCATGATTGCCACTACATGTGATGTGTACATGGTTCTGATGTGTAAGTAATGCAATGCTTCTGTGATGCATGTCTCCTCTGCAAGCATGCGGGGACTCCATGTAGGCATGCTCCCTTGCCCCTCCTCCGCCACTCTGCACCCCAGTTCCACCTTTGCACTGGTCTGCTTCATTCTTGCCAATGTCTACTTTCTTGTTCATGCGTCCTGTGTAGATGCTAACTTCCAGCGTAGAATCTGCCAGACATATGCCGTGTGGTACAGCCTTAGTACTTGATGCAGGGTATCTCACTTGTACTGTGCATAGGTCAGATGTCCCGCAGGGACATGAGTGCCCATTCATGCTCCATGTGCATTGCACGCATGCCCCTATGTGTCCTTGACTGGATGATCACTGTAATACAGGTCCTTGGTTACATACATTGCCTGGCATCTCATCAGCCTTCCCATGTCAACTGTGGCTCAGTCCTGCGTTGCACACATGTTTAGGGTCTGACAATCTGTGTGGCTCACAGGCCTCAGCCTGTTCAATGGCCAATGACTCTGTCCAACTGTTGTTGTGTCTTCTTCACACATGGGCGGCATCCAGAGTTTTCATCATGTGCCCTGCTTACTGTCCCAGCATCATTTGCAGTGTTGTCACTTGAATCACATTAAGCTGTTGATGCCAGTCAACACTGCCTGTCAATACACAGGTGTATGGTCAGCCTTTTGATACCATGCTAGGCATCCCTGCTTTGGTACTGGGGTGGAGGGGTGCTTGGCTTCTAGATATGGTACACGTTGAATGCACAATGCACATGATGTCTGAATTTGACATTGCACTGCCTTCACATTTCCTGGCACACACCATGGAGTCATTGTACATGTAGGTATTGAGTGGCGTACACATTTTCTGCACTACATAGACCCACTTCCATGGAAACTGCCACCTTTCAACAGGTCTGATCACAGAAGCAATTCAAAGTTGACCCAGCATGCATGCCAGGTTTTATGTTGTGTGTCACATGTCTGCCTGATGTGTTTGCTGTCGGTGTGTGTGTGTGTTGTGTGCTTCTGACATGTGTAGTGACCTTTTTTATCTCTAATTTTCAAGTGATGACGCAATGGAGGCGGAGGATGGTGTTGTCATGCCAGACACAGGGTTGTTACCACTACATCAACCCGGCACTAGTGAGGATCGTGGGGTGGTAGGCCACGAAAACCCCCAAGTGCTACAGTCCATCTTGTCTCTGGCTGCCTATGAGTCCAGCCTCGATGACGACTCTGACGTCCATGTTGAGTTGGATGAGCATCAAGTCCATGTGTCAGGGGTGAGTGATTCTGATGTGGACACTCCTCTGTCCGCGACACCTGCACTGAGGGATCAGACAGTCTTGGTTCCTCCGCCCGTGGTGGATCGGGACGCAGGGTCACCCTCCACACCAGTCACTGATGTGCCTGGGACATCACGTTGACGGGGGCATGTAGTCGTGCAGCCGCGGGCGGTGCCAACACAGCGAGGACCCCCGGTCCTTGGGTCCCGCAGGGGAAAAGCCCGGCAACGCGGTCGCCGCACACAACCGCAGTATACTGAGTGGGAGCAAGACATGACTGCCAATTCCGAACGGCAGGGGGCAGCAATGGAGAACATTGCTGAGAGCATGGAGCGTGTGGCCCGATCTGTGCTCCCCCCTGCGAGGCAGGTGCTTCTCCAGCAGCAGGCAGCACGGTCCACAGCCCACTCGCTCAGGCTGGGCATGGCAGCCTCAGACAGGCCATGCCAGGCTGAAATGTCGTCTCTGCGTCAAGCAATTGCTGCTCACGCAGAGGCGCACATGGATGCCCTGAGGGAGGAGTATGCTTCCCTCAAATCCACTCTGGGTGTCCTTATGATATCCCAGAGGCAGCGGGCAGAGGAGAGGTTTGCACAGCTTGAGCGTACCATCTCGGCTGAGCTACAGGCTTGTCGGGAGGTGCAGCGGTTGTCCAGCCAGGCCTTGCAGGAGGAACTCCGTGTTACGCATGCTACCTTGCAAGACCTACGTCACATCGCCACACAGAACCAGGCTCACCCGTCCGGCAGACTTGCTGCCGACGAGAGGCAAGCTGCGGCTAGGCGTGGCCAGGCTACTGTGCCACGTCCTCCTTTACAGGATGAGCCAGACTCGGACGACCATCTATCTCCCACATAGGTCGGGCTGTGCAGGCGTTGAGCCCATGGAGGTTTTTATTTTGGCTCAGCATCATCGCATGTGGATGTTGAGCAGCACCCTGTACCTCCCCTCTCCTGGGTGCCTCCCCTCCCCCCCGGGTCATATGTGGCCATTTTTGATTTTTCGTTTAGTTTAGTTAGTTAAGTTTCTGTTTGATAGTTAGTTTGATTAGGTAATGTAGGTTTTCCATAGTTAATGTAATTAGTTAATATAGTTTAAAATTGCTTGTCTATTGTGCTTTCATGTGACGGTGCAGTGCTTTGTGGCTTTTGAAGGCATCCACTGTCTGTTCCAGCTGGGCCCTTCAGGCTTGTCTTGTGTATGTGTTTGCTGCTTGGGGTCCTTGACTCACATATGCCACTCCTGCCTCCCTTATCCATGGGCTCGCAAGGATGGTTCGGTGTCACAACCTTTTACACAAGGGCTTTGGACTGTCATATCTGTGGCATGTCTGGTGCTGTGTGACTTGTGTTTACACCCCTAGTGGGGATGATTTTGGTGTTATGGTCCACTGTTCAGCTTTTGCTAGATGGGGTGTTTCATGATTAATGTGTACATTCATTGCTATGCATTGTGTAGTATGTTTCTTATCTTTACTGTACACGTGCTTGTTGCAATTCATGCCGTAGATAGTGTTCCACACTTTGGATGTGAAAGACGGACTGATGGTGTGATTTCTGATGTGACTCTCTGACATGGTCAAGTAATGAGATGCCTGAATAGACACACACAGATGACTTTGAAGCATTAATCATGTGTTTCATGCCCTTTCTGCAGGGGGATGAGCCTCCAGAGCACCTTTGCTAGCAGACATGGCCCATTGGACGTCAGAATTCTGGACACGTTTGTTGGTGCCCACATGCACATGTGTGCACAAGCAGAGGCACAGGGATTGCAGACCTACATCCTAGAACTGCTGACGTGTTCCAAGGAACTCCAGGTAAGGTGAGCAGCACAGGGGGGCCACAACACAGCAAACCTTGCACCAGGCGAGTTGCACATGCAGGCTTAGTCACAGCACTGAGGGTGAGCTTGGACGAATATTGGTGTTGAAGCACACAATGCAGCTCAGATGTGTTGGTGGACTGATGGCTGTTGATTGTAAGTTTGTCTGGGACACCTGCAGGGGCAGTGGCACATACCCTCCGGTACAACAAGGTCCATTGAGGCACTTGCATCAACCATGTAGCCTTCCGAGACATGGAAAGGGGCAGCTCACAGGGACATACAGCAAGGGACATACTCGGGTGCAGTGCATTTCATTTCCATGTACATTTTGATACATGCTCTGCCAACTTTGTTTCGGTCACGGTGGTACACAACTTGCTCTGAAGTCATGGCTTGCTATATGGGTATGTCTGCTTACCCAGGGAACATTGCATGTTGTGTGAATTGTGACACATTGGTGTTCCATTTGCCACGCACCCACCGGCGGCTGACTTACTGCATGGACTGTGTATGACCCATCACAGTGGTAATGTTATATATGGGTACGAAGCATCTACACCAGATTGTCTGTTTGTAGAGTAGTTTGTTGCTATGGGGCATGTTTGGTGGTGTGTTTTTGTGTAATTGGCACGTACAGGTTGTTGACTGTGGCTCTCTTTGCAGCATTGCAGTGCTCCTGTAAGCGGACCTGAGAGTGCGCAGGCAGGAGGCCAGCACTCAAAACCAGAGCTAAGTGTCTTGTTGTTTTTCTTTCAAACTGCTCTGCATAGGCTTGCTGGGGGGTGCACTAATGCATGGATGAATGTGTAATTCAATTTGGTATGTTTTTTTCCCCCTAATCACCCGGAATCCTATGCAATTTTGAACCCTGTACCCTCTACCCGGTGTTCCTGCTTCCCGTACCTATCCAAGCAACGTTCCCTAGCCCTCTTTCCCCACTGGGGTTGCGGATGCCTGTGTAAGCCCCAAACTTGCAGGCGCCAAAACCCTAGAGGGGATGGTTGGTTCGTGCCATTCCTAAGCCTGGACTACAGAAGGCCATGACAATGATGTCCAAGTTTGTTTGGATTGTGTATGTGTTCACGCAGGTAGTACATTTTCGTGCATTCCCTACTTTCATGTGTCATTCCTCCTCCCCTCTCCTGCCACTCATTCCAGTTATCCAGTGTGCCAACACCTGTCCCGACTGCATATCCCTGACCCTCCTTCCCCACCAGGGTCTCAGGGGCCTGTGTGAGTTTGACCTTGCAGGCACCCGGGACATGGTGGGGGTGGTTGTTTCGTGACACTCTCGCGCCTGTACACAGGACCTGTGACAGTACACATCCGTTCATGGTGCATCATTCTATGTTATGTACCACACATGGTTCACATCCTGTTGTGACATTGTTTTACTGTGCTACCTTGGTTGTTGCATCATTGTGGTAGTACTTGGCCTTTGTGAGGTACTGCTACGTCAAGTCATCTACTGGAGGGTGTTCTGGTTCATTTTTCTGGCTTGGATTTTGTGATTTTGGAAATGAGTGTGGATTCTGATGGTGCAGGCACCTTTTTACACACAAGGTGGGAGATGGTGACGAAGGGGAAAGGTGATCCTGTGGCCAGGTGGAATTGAGGGTTGAAGGCTCCATGACCCAGGTGCAGTTGTTCAGTGGGTCATGGTCATTTGTGAGGGGGGCTTGTTGTTGATAGTTGCCTTGCCCTGCAGTGTGATGGGAACCCTGACATTGTAATGGTGGTATCCTATGTACATGTTGTGTTCTGCTGATCAATGCCTGTTCATGTGTTGTGTTTACCTTTCAGGTGCGAGGGGAAAGTCGTGGTTTGACATGCTGGGGTGTACACATGGTGAATGTTCACATGTGATGTGTAGAGAACACTGATGGTCACTTGATTGCACATGCATATGTTGAGTGCATGTCCTTGCTGACCCACACACTTGCACTCTGATGCACTACATGTACAACCACCCTTGCATATCCACGTGTACACTGTTTGCCTTCTGGTGCCCACTGTGTCCCTGCAGCACATGTTCTGTGACCAATTATGGATCCTGTACATGCCTAATTTGCTTTTTGATGTGGTCTGTCACTTAGATGTGATGCTCAGGGTGTGCATCACACACAATGGCTGTTCACTGTGCTGTGCGCTGAGCAGTGTGTTGCAGGAGTAGGACACAGCACACAGAAGCTGCAGTGTTGATTTTGAAATGCACAATGTGCATGTAGACAGGCATTCATTGTTATGTTACGTCTAATACTCTTGTAATGCATTTGGAAATGGCTTATTTTGGGTGGGAGGTTGTTGGTCAGTCATTTCATCTGATTCCAGGTCAGGCATTATTGTCTGATGCCACTGTACATTTTGGACATGGCAATGTGTACTTTATTGTTACTGTGTTGGTGTATGGGTATTGCTTGCCATGTCATGTTGTGGTTTGGGAGGGTTTGAGTGACATAACAGTGATGGCCATGGCCTGTTTTGCAGGTGTGTGTGATTCACACCTTGCATGTCAGGGTCATCCGCTTCTCAAAGCAACTAGCTGGGGGTAGATCTCTCTCCGCGGCAGGGCACTCCCTCTGGAACAGCCTTCCTGCCTCACTTGAACTTGAGGAGAATCATCTCCGGTTCGGGAAGCACCTCAAGACCTTCCTCTTTGCTTCTGCTTTCTCTCTGCCTCTCCCTTGCTAAATTCTTCACTGGAACTGCACTGGATCTGCAACTGGGCCACTCTCACCGACCTCGGTCCCTGGCCCAGCCACTCTCCACTTGCACTGCCTCCCTGGCAACCCCTGCACTGCGGGACTGTCCCTCTATCCCTACAACCCCCCCATCCCAGCACTTGTCTGCACTTACCTTTGCAGTTGCCACCAGCTGGCCTATGTATTTGTTTTTTGGTCTACTTACCCTGTACTGCACTCCCCCCCTCCCCTTCCCCTTGCACTTTTCCCTTCCAC
Source organism: Ambystoma mexicanum (assembly GCF_040938575.1). Taxonomy (NCBI): domain Eukaryota; kingdom Metazoa; phylum Chordata; class Amphibia; order Caudata; family Ambystomatidae; genus Ambystoma; species Ambystoma mexicanum. The sequence continues at coordinate 1,292,174,620 of NC_090937.1, forward strand.
CTACCCCTGCACTTGCACAATCTAAATGACACCTGGCCTAGTAGTACTGTTGTCTGTCTTCCCTTGTTCCCCCCTCCCTGCCTCATCGCACCTTGAAATGTATCGGCCATATCATGTCATGTCATATGTGTGCCTTTTGGTAGCTAGGGATGCAGACAATGTGGCACTTCCATGGCAACTATCTCAGGTTGGTAGGGTTGTGACAGTTGACTGTCTCTTTGTCATCATCGATTGTCACCTGGTATGTGCCAGGCCTGTGTGCACTCCGCAGGGGTGGGAGTTTAGATGAAAAATGTGGCCACAAGCTGGGTCCGGGCTTCCTCGCCACGTGCCCTGTCCCCTCCCATGGGCAGCGCCTGTGCCTGTGGTTGGGGATGTGGGGGCACCACCATGTCCACCGGGACGCCCTGCCGTGTTGCAACATTGTGCAGGACACATGCTGCCACAATGATCCTGCACACTACTGGTGGTGCATAGAGTAGCTGCCCGCCAGAGCGGTCAAGGGAGCGGAAACGTGACTTGAGCACTCCGAATGTGCGCTCCACTATGGCCCTGGTTGCAATATGGGCGGCGTTGTATCTTACCTGGGGTGGTGTGGTGGGGTTCCGGATTGGCATCATCGTGTGGTTGCTCAGAGGGTAGGCACTGTCCCCTGGGGAGGTGTAAATGGTTGTGATTATTGGGGTTTGTTTATTTGTGTGTGACACACACGTGTGACATCCATGCATGTGCAAGGGCATTTGTACTCACCTAGGAGCCAGGTGTTGCCATGCTGCCCAGCTCCCAGGGCCAGGCTCAGGGCGGACATTCTGTATATGAAACTGTCATGGGTGGAGCCAGGGTAGTTTGCATAGACAGAGGTGATGATTCCCTTTGCATCGCATACCACCTGTACATTGATGGAATGCCAGTGCTTGCGGTTTCGGTAGATGTGCTCAGTGGCCCTAGGTGGACGTAGGGCCACATGGGTGCAATCTATGGCACCGAGCACTTTGGGGAAGTGTGCCACCCTGAAAAAATCCAGGACAACGGCCTGCCTTTCTGCGGGTGTTCTGGGCATGTATATGTGCCTGCGGACTGAGGGGCGCGCTGTCATGATTGCCAGTACCTGGTGTAGGCAGCGTGACTGTGTGGCCTGTGAGACCCCCCCACTATGGCAGTAGCCCGCTGAAATGACCCAGTGGCCAAAAAATGCAGAACATTGAGCAGCTTCTCCAAGGGGCTCAATGCTTGGGAGCAAAGGGTGGGGGATGTAAGGTCATCTTCCCACTCCCTGACCAGGTCTAGGATGATGTGGGGTGGAAACCTATACCTGTCATAGACCTGATCGTCAGGCATCCCAAAAAGGCTTGTCTGTGGTGCGAAAATGCGTGCCCTGGCTATTCTCCTCCTCCTGCGGTGTCCCACGATCAGTGCCGCGACAAATGGGGCATTCATCGTAGCTGTATATACGTGTTTGTTGTTTGCGCGCACTTTTATACTGTGCGCGGGGACGCTTCCGCCTGCCTCCGTGTGGCGGACGCGTTGACGCCTGTGTGCGTCTTTTGCCGTGCGCGGGTTACCGTATTCGAATCCATGAATACGGGTTGTTGGCGTGCGTGTGGGCGTTCCGTGTAGTGCCCTGCAGTACTTCCCCAGTTACGCCTTCTTTTTCACGTGTTATTTCCCATTCCGCGTGTTACGCCCACTGTTCCGCCCACTTTGGTTGTGTGCGCCGCGCTATGTGCGCTTTTGCTGTGCGCGTAGCGCACGCCGTGTGTGCCTGCGTGCGCCATGGCGGGATTGGGCGCACGAACAGCGGGAAACACGCGCAGCGTCTTCCTTGAATCGCTGCGTTTCTCGCGCTTGCGCTACCTTGCACCTGCTTGCGCTGGGATTTTCGGCGCACGTTTGCTCCATGAATCGACCCCTTTATGTCTTCAGTTGGACATAGTGTTAAAGGTAAATCACCTAAGAACACATATTACATAAAAAGAACAGAAGCATCAAAATACATCAATGATTACAAAGCAATCATTGACCTCCTATGTAATGCAAACATAGATGTGCAGTACATTGCAGACAATTCCACTGCGCACAGCCTACTTTACCAAAGCAGAGAAAATGAGCTTCAGGACCTCTGGGATGACATATCATCTGACAAAACACTATCACAGAAATTGTGCAGCTTTGGCATAAAAATGCTCTCTCATAGAGATTGTGGCTGCTATGAAGCTGCAGACCGTTTAACCGGTACTTCATTGTATGGAAAATCTGAAAATATAGTATGTCTAAGTCTTGGTCCTGCTAAATCTAGAAAAAGAGTTCTCAAATCATATGAGGACAATTTATTGGACACATACTACCCAAATAGGAGTACCACTTTGCAAAACGTGTCTCTAAACCATGCAGCCCAAAATTTCACATACAAAAATAATATTAAACCAGATGAAAAGAAAGGTAGATACAGAGTGGCAAATTGTGAAGGCAGCTTAGTGAAACCAAGCGCAGCTTAATTAATCATATAAAATTGTCATTTAAACTCCTCAACATAAAGAACTATATTACATATCCCTGCTACAACTTTTTAAACCATGGAGAAAAGAAGAGTTACTAGATACCTATGACTCCTATGAAGACGCTTTCAACGCAAATGAAATCACTATAACGGACGTAAACTTTACACAGTGCCAAACAATGTTGCACAATGAACAGCAACACAAAAAAAGAACTCCAGGCGCAACTAGATGTGGACACTCCTGACAGTAGTCAACCGTCTGTGACAGGAAGCCAAGAACCACTTGGACAGCCATTAATAGCAAATGAGGCAGAATTAGCCATGACAGAAGTAGAAAAACCATGTGTCAGTATGAGCAATCTACAGAAGAATTTGCTGTACTGAAATCACAACTAAACAATGAGCAGCACAGCATTTTCCAAAAAGTTACAAAACAAATTGAACATGGTGTGCAACAAGAAAGTAAAAGCTGTACCTGCCACGACTACAAACCTATACCACTATACGCGAGTGGTCAAGCTGGTTCCGGCAGATCATTCTTAATCAAAATCATTAGCAAGTTCCTCCAACAATTGACAAACAACAAACTGTCAGCTGTTGTAAGAGTCCCCACAGGTTTAGCTGCCTACAACATAGGCGGTATCATTTTCCACTGATTACTACTCCTTCCAGTAGAACACCAAAACAGATTAGACTACTTCAAACTTTCTCCAGAAGCTGCAATCGAACTACACAGAGTTTTCAAACATATGAAAATGCTGCTAATAGATGAGGTGAACATGGTCTTGAACCTAATGTTGGCTTTGATTCACCTCATATTACAAGAGGTCGTCAAAACAGATTATGAAGACCTCTTTGGTGGAAAACACATTATTGTTTTCGGAGATCTTCTTCAATTAACACCAGTGAAAGGTGAACCTATTTTTAAAACCTTAGGGCACAAACTGTGCCATAAAACTCTTGACAGCATAGGAAATGTCAACCTTTGGCAACATTTCCAATACAGAGAATTAACAGAAAACATGCGTCAGTCTGCAGACCTCACATGTGCCAACATTAGAGTTGGTGTACTATCTCAAGAAAGCACAATCTATGTTAAAAAACAGGCACATCCATTCAATCTGTGGCCATAACTCATGTGTACTGATGTCATGGAACAATTAGCACACAAAAATGTCAATTGTATGTCCTTGATGCCAACTCTTGTAAGCTGTTCCAAATTGAATGAAACAATGTTAATAAAAGAAATACAGCCAATAGTTCAAATTGGCTCCATAGACAAACTAGATGTACATGGTATGACACTATCCATGTGTCATCAAGCCACAACAAGGCTAGACATCTTGGACACCTCTATCTCTAACACAGCTAGTTTGAGTAAAATATTAAGATTATCTTTAAACTGTAGAGTAATGCTTAAACGTAACCTTGACGTGGAGCAAGTACTAGTTAATGTATCACCTGGTACAGTTGTTGGCTTTCAAACATACCCACGTGACAACAACACTCAATTTGTCAATATTCTGTGACAAACTATCCAAAGTTAAAAGGATAGAATGCTCAACAGTCCGCTTCCTACTTTTCAAAGACATGTATGTACGCAGAGAACAATTTTCTCTAACTCTAGCATACGCAGTCACCATTCACAAATCACAAGGTTTTACCCTAGATAAAGCATTGATAGATATTGGAAGCACAGTCTTTAAAGAAGGCATGAGATATGTAGCGCTATCATGCTTACGTACACTTGACGGACTGTTTCTAATCAACTTTGGAGCAAGTAAAGTAAATGCTGATATTTCTTGCATTCTGGAATACAATAGACTACGTTCACTCTACACCCACATCTAAAAACCTATCCTGTTCCAGAAAAAGCAAAATGTTGTAAAAGAAAACTATTTCAGACTCAAACTATGCAGGATCTCACAGCAAGTCCTCCAAAGAAAATAAAAGAAGCTAATACTTCATCAAGGACCACAACCAAATAAGAATCTATTGCTCAAATGAACTCACTACCTCTTCAAAGAAGCAACGCACACTGCAAACAAATGACTTGGACATAGAACTGCCAGGTCCATTCAAGCTTTAAAATACAACTGGTGTAAATTGCTACGCAAATGTAGCAATCAATATTCTATTCCAATTGCCACCAATTATTGACAACATTTACTTACACGTGTTGGGTGTTCTGACCCACGTTTGGACTATTATGCTACAACATTTGGTGCTGTGGGCTTAGGAAATCCAAGATGGCCGAAAAAGCCCACATGTGCGCCAGAATCTATGAAAACCGCGCAGTTTGTGCGCACACCAAAATGGTCGCCTGACTTGCCACCCCCCGGTGCGGGTGTGCTGGGTCAGAAGAGCCATGAGTGAAATGGGGTGCCAAACAGAAAAACAGCAGTGCCTGTTCGCTAGAAAGCACTTTAAAAATCACCCTTTGTTTCTCTGAAGGCAAGCTCAGAATGCCCATTTCAAACATTGCAGAATATCCAACAATCTCACTGAACACCAGCAGACATTTGACAGAATAAAGTCTTGTGGGCATACAAAATCTGGAAAGAGGATGATCCTAAAATAATGTTCATAGCAAAACTGGCTGAGCTGTGGATTTCAGCAGTTTAAGTAAATTTGGACTGAAAGACACTAAAAATCTAAATGTTTAAAAGAAATGAGTGACCTACTTTTGAGTGTCACATAGGTTGCAATTGTTTAAATGTTATAGTTTTAAACTTAGAATCAGCATTCTAGCTGCATGCGTAAAAATTGGAAGTTTGATTTGGACAGGAAAACTGGCAGCCAAAGAGACATTTAGCTGAGGCCTGGCTTAAAAAGAGAGGGAATTTTGCCCACCAGCTACCCCCGACAGGAGTTGAGACTTGCACAACAGCTGTGTTCCCAGGCCTAGCTGCCTTTTGCTGTTCCCACCAAAAGGGATATGACACTTCTCTGATTGAATTACCTGGGCTCTGCAGGAAATTGAACAAAGCCCTGTCCTGACTCAGGCTAATGTTTTATTAGGGGGGTCGTAAAAGTGGCTTCCTCCTGGAAGGACAGGGGAGGAGCACTGCCTGTGAGAGCAAGCTGGCTTGGCAGAAACTGGATAAACTGGTTTCTACACCATGTGACCTGGGAAACCACACCGCTTTGGGGCCAGAACATAAATCTAAAAAGATGGATCATTCATAGAGCGGACTTGTGAAAATTGTATAAGTGATATCATTATTCTTGTGATTTTTGTGTGCACATTTGAAGACGTGTTAGGACCCGGTGGTATGTTCAGGGGGGTTTTTAGCGGAAAAGAGGATATTACTCTAAATGTATGTATGTTAAAAATCTGACACTCCACCACCTAATGCCCACATGCTTTGCGAACATTTGTGTAAATGCAGGGACAAATCCAATATTGGTAACCCGACCAAAAAGTGAAATATGTTGCCATTTTTGAACCCAAGCTCCTAGAAACGACAGAATTGGAACAGGGGCTACCATCAGTAAATGCATGATGTGTGTATGCAATGCCAAACAACTGTCTATCGGGGAAGTATGTATTTGGATCAGATATAGATTGTGTGTAAAGTTGACAGGGGTGGGTTCTCTGTAACATAAACAGACCTCATCATGATGACACTTGATTTCATTCCCCCAATCAAGGGGAAGAGGAGGAAGTGGCCAATGACAAGTGGAGAGGGGTAGGGCCTAGAAAGCTAGCCTCTCCACCCACTTTCAAAACACATAAAAGCAGACAATCAGGACAGATAGGCACATTCTATCCCATCTGCTGCGGGACGCTCTGCCGGGAAAATCCCTACTTTACCTTCATCAACCTCCAGAGAGCCAACACAGAGACTTCAATCTATCCACCTTCAGAGACCAAGACTTTACTTCAGAATTTGTAGCAGAGAGGTCAACTACAAGCTAAATCCCTCTTTAGCAGGCCTCAAATCATTGCCATTTGCCAGAGAGCAGTGTTGTATCCAGAGAGAGACCAGCTGAACCGGATACCGCTGTATCCGGACCCACAGACCTGATCAGAACCAGAGACCCAGACCAGCAGAGTAGAGCTGACCCAGACGCTGTGCGCAGAAACCGTCCGTGGCGAGTGAAGAAAACCCGCTGACCAGATCGTGACGAGGCCCAGTCCTTCTAAAAATTAGGAGTGAGTATCCGCCAAAACAGTGCAGAACCCAATCTCTTAGTTAAAATAATCTAATGCAAGCTATTTTAACTTGAGTAGAACTGTCTCCTAGAGATCCTGTCAACTGTCATTCTTAAGCTGCGAGCTGTCATATGTAATTCCAAAGTTGCACGCTGCCACTTGTCATTTTGAGTTGTTTTAAATCCGAAAATCTACCTTTACTAAATCGTTCATAACTCCGGAACCGTTTTGGTTAGGAACGAAATGTAACTTTCATCTGGAAGCTGAGATCCTAGACTGTCCTAGGACCCCAAAACCATAGTGCTACTCTTTGTAGTTCCTCTGTAATCGCGCCCGGCGCACTCGGAAAAATCTGCCGCAATTTGACATTTTGCCGCGAATTGAAAGGTTAGCTCACGTGTAAAAATCTGCAGCTGCTTGCCTTCCGTTGCAAAAATTCGTTTGCAACTTGACAACCATTCATAGAGCATTGCTAAAGTGATCCTGAACTCATTCAAAGTATCTATCACTCACCCTGAACCTCCTAAAGGGAATTAAAACCATTTTCAGCATATTTTTCACTTCCTTGCAAACCACATTCAAAGCATTTTGGGCCTGTGTTTAAAACTCCGACCTGTTTTCCTCTAAGCTTGCTGGGGGGGAACGGAATTTCGTATTGTATTGATTGCATTCCTGAGAACTGTGTGCTTTCCTTCCATTTCCTTGCATTGCATAAAGGGGGGGAGTGGATTGCCAGAGAAAAGTGATTACATTGTTTTGTTGAAATCATATTGAGTATTTTCTGTATTGCATTTTCATTCCACCTTGCATCCATTTGAAACCATAGAAGTATTGTTGCTATCTTATCCATCCTATAACCACTCATCATTGATTATAAAGAAGTGTGCTAGTGCCGGACTATCCATTATTGATTACTGCTCAGATTAAGTGTGATATTCAATTATTAATTTATTATAAAGTGTGATATATATATTGTTTAAATTATCAAATAAACCGTTTAAACTTGCAAAACAGAACTACTTCGTGGCTCAGTGGGGTCAGGGGGATTCCAAGAGAGGGGTGTTATATAGGGGTAGTCATCCAGAACGCATGAACTGGACGTAAAGATATATCAATAAGGGTTTCCATTCAGTATGCCAGACTAGGCATTGACTTAGCTGTAGTGTTGAATTGAATCCTTTTACAAATTGGGGGCTTGAGCCGGACGTTTGGGTTAGATCTATCACTTGTGCAGATTAATACAGTGTGCTAGCTGACCAGATACACATATCCGGTCGGATCACCACGCTGTGTTATGCTGTAAAGCACTCCTCAAAGGAACGCTCTAAGGAAAAGGTCTGTTTTGCAAAAATAAAATATAAACTTCTGTAAGTCAGGAAGGAACTCAAATTCCAGAATGACGACCTTGGTAGATATGAAAATAGCCAGAGAACACTTCTTACATAAGCTATTTGTGAGAGGTGAGTGGAATCATCAGGACCAAACGGTCTGGTTGCAGGCAATCGCGCAACAGGTCACTGAAACAGGGTCAGATATATGGGGAGATCAGAGTCCCCTACATGTGGCCCTGAGTGAACTATACATGGCCCCGAAGGCCAAGGATGAGCACCACAAGATTGCCAGGGTAGCTGCATATTTATATTTACATATGGGAGCCATGCAGGACAAATGTGCTGAAGGCCAAGATCTGGCGAGTAGGCAACTGCTGGCACTACAGAAGGCCCAATCTGATCTGGACTCTTCTGAGCAGAGGCTGCTCAGGAGCCAGGAGTCAGAAAATGACAGCAGATGGTGCATCACTAAAATAAAGGAGGATATGGATGTGCTGCAACAGGAAAAGGCTGACCAGGATACCAGATTTCTGGCCTTGCAGAAGGAGCACCAAGAAGGTTTGGACTCCCTACTGCAGAGCCAGAAAAAGCTGGAGCAAGAGTTAGACTTCAATAGGGCATGTGCTGAGCAGGTAGTCACCCTGCAAAGCCACCTAGATAGGGAGAAGGCAGAGAGCAATAAACTGATTTTGAAAGATCTGGATACCCAGGCAGAGTTTGACCAGGAGCGCCAGAAAACTGGTGCCTTCCAAAGGCAAAGGGACGACCTGGCGGCACAGATGCAGGCTCTTAGTCAGGAAAGGGATACCTTAGGCCAGGAAGTCTGCCACTTAAAAAGGAAAATGGAAGAAAATCACCTGGCCCTCCAGGGACTGGGTGACCTCCAAAAAGAACACCATAACTTGTTGGAGCACACCAGGCAGGTGGAGGATGCTCTGGCAAGAAAGGAGCAGGCCAATAGGGACACAGCTCAGGAGGTAACCCTCCTGTAGCAAAGACTGGCCCAGTGCTCCAGGACCAATCAGGAAACGCAGAGAGAGAATGAGGCTCTCTGCCAGCACAATGATAGGCTCCAACAACAGGTAGCGATGCAGGAGAGACTGATAGAGTCTAGTAAGGCCTTAACTGAGGAACTGAAGGCGCAGGCTCTTGCATTGCAACAGGGAGCAGGGGCGGATAGAGACCAGGTTCGCTGGGAAAGGGAAACTCCTGAGCATAACCTCAGGAGCCCTAGTACCAGAGGCCTTTATCTCTCTCAGTCCCTGGACTCTGCCACCCCCCTGTCCCCTGGCGCACATGAGCACCGGGCCACAGGGATGGCAGATTACTATCCAGCCAGAAGCATGGGGCTCATAGGCCAGTACCTCCCAGGAATGGATGGGCAGGCATCCGGGTATGGGCACCCAAGCACAGTGCAATTTAGTGGGGAACCCCAGGAGAATAGGCCCATTAAGGGCATCCTGAAAACTTCTGCCCAGTTAGGTCAGTGGGGGGGGGGGGGGTACCCATCAAATCCTGGCAGCAAGGAGGAATCTGAAGACTCCTCTGAACGGCGCAGGACACAGGAGACCAGTTCCCCACATTCTGCCAGCCACTCCCAGGCTCGCAGAATCCGGGAAAACCTGGAAGAGCAGACAGGAACCTGAGGGAGCAGTGCCTCTGAGTCAGAGGATGAATGGACCAGGGTTACCCGAACCAAAAAGGCCAATAAGGCAAAAAGGGCCTTGCTTAAGGACCCATTGAAACAGATTAAGGCAATCAGGAGTGTCATCACGCCTTATCATAAGAACGCCAAGTACTCTGTTTGGGAACACTTGGAGCTCTATGAGCAAATGATGGAGACTTTTCATTTGAAGGACAGCCAAAGCTGTATCCAATATGTAAAGTGGACCTTCTCACCAGAATACTCCAGTTTCTTTGCGGGGCTGGAGGACCAAAATCATTTAAGATGGTCCACCTGTAAGGCGGCCATCTTGAAACATGTTTCTGTTCACAGAAATCCTCAAGAGGCTCGCAAGGCAGCCTACAATTTGCAATGTGGGGAGGATCAGGCCCCACAAGAATTCGTGCAAGAACTGAAACGTGCCTTTGCAGAGACCACCAGAAGGGTGCGCACAGACAGCAGAGAATTTGTTAATACTTTTTTCCATGCCTTGCCCAAATACATAATGACCCAGCTCGTGAGAGATTTTCATGAGAAAAGATCTTTAGAATGGGTCATTGAACAAGCCACCCGCATCTACGAGGTGCAGAAACCGGTGGAAAACAAAAACCAGCCCAAAAACCCCAAAACCAACAGCACCCCTGCTGCTGCCAAGGTGGCAGAGGTAAAGGTTGTCCCCGTTTTGGATTTGGAGATGGGGGGGCCTAAAAACCTACCTGCACCTAATAATGCTAGGCCCAGAAGGTCCTCGGGCCAGTCACAGACAGGGAGCCAAGGAGGCAGCCCCACAAATGGGGTCCCTCGCTCTCCTGATTATGTAAGTCCCCGTTACAAGGGAAATCGACCCATCCTCGGTTATGTGTGGACTCCTCCAGCCCAAGGGGGGGATCCAGCCAAGCACCTAACCCAGGGAACTTCCCTCCTAACTTCCCACCGGAGGGCAGAAATTCTCCAAATCCTGGGCAGAACTTTTTCCCCAGGTATCCACCCAATTTCCAACCCCAAAATCATCCATCCTTCTTTCCCCAATTCCCTGAGCCCAGACCACCTAAGGGTGGAGGGGTACCAAAATCTTCCCAACCAGGGGTACTACCAGAGAAGGGATAGCTACCCTTCCCGGGATCAGCCCAGGGGAGAAAATAGAGCCCCGTATCAGCCTGAGCGGGTTTCCCAGTTAGAGCGCCAGGTCCAAAATATGGCACGGGATCTGGGTCACATACTGAGGGCTCAACAGAACCCTCAGATGAGCATGCCACCGCAGAATACCCCAAACTCTGGACCTGGTGCTCCAGAACAATGACAGGGGCAGCACCCCGATAACACACCGGTTCCCAGGGAGGAGGCACAAGGGGAAGGGGGGTGTAAAGCCTTGGAGGAAGCTTCCTTCCCAACTTGTAAACAGCCCCTGGAAGACCAGGAACCGGAAACAAAATCTCCTGCCCCTGAAAGCACGCCTCCCAAGGAGCAGAGGGGGGGTAGGAGAAACAAAGGACCCAAACAGACCCACTTTGTGGAGGAGGTACAGGTCTTCCCATTTGAGGGAGAGGGATCCTCAGAGGATCCTGGGGAAAGGACCTTCTCCTTCAGAGATGGGGGAACTCCTCCCAAGGAAAAATGGGTCCCAAGGGATGCCAATTCAGACTGGGGAGATATGGAGACTGAGCTACCGCCGCCCATCATCTCATCCCAGAACCCACAATACCAAAATCCCCTGGTTCAAACCCATCCTGATGACTGCCTCCAAAAAGGGGGGGGCGGCCCAGAACCGGAACCAGGGGAACCCACAATGGCTCTGATCTCCAGTTGCCAACTTTTTCTTTCAGATTCCCAAGGCTTTCCACAGAATTCTGCCCAAATTTCTTCTCTTGCAATGTCCAAAACCAGAAAGTTAGCCCACCAGTTGTCCAAAAAATGTGCATTATCTGTGCCCCCTTGAGGAGAAGGAGGGAAGATATTATGCCCCGGTACAAGAACAGGGGCAGGGTACGATTTCAGCGCTGGTGGACACGGGATCTCAAGCTACCCTTCTGTCCAGAAGGGCCTTTGATGAACTGAATGCAGGAAGGGGAGGGAATTACCAAATTCCTCTCACCTCACTTCCTGGACAACTCCAGAACTTTGACGGGAAGGAAATTCCCGTCGAGGGGACGGCAGATTTGGACATTAAAATTGGGCGACACAAGTTGAAACACCCGGTCATAGTTGTGACTCCAGAGGGCACCCCTTGTTTACTAGGGAATGACCTCCTGAGAAGGTTGTCACCCCTAATAGATTGCGTAAACAAGGTCCTCTGGACCCAGACTAGCCGACCCATAAAATTAAAACAGAGTGTCAACCATGTTAGTTTAAACGGCACATGCCACATGGTTGAACAAAAATCTGACCAAGTAGAATTCCACTTCCAGAATAACCAAATTCCATACGTGACAGTAATAGCAGTAGGACAACAGACTGGTGATGGGGGGTCCTCTCTATTTCTGAAAATCAACCTTCCTTCCAGTCTAAAGTGGTATTCCACGCTGGAAGGAAACACTCTGAAATTCTATACTAATCCACAATCAGAAACTCCCACTCCTATAGTCCAGAAAGATGTGAAATCAGCTCAGAGCCTGGCTGATATTCAGCAAATTGGAGAGCAGTTGTTCATCCCTGTTCAGTTAAACGATGGGAAGGCCTCCGTTCTCGCCCGAGTGTGTGTGAGCAACGGTAAGAGCTTCATCAGCGAAGCCATGTTCCGCCAACTCCCAAAAGATCCAGCCATTCCCACATTCAAACTGATAGACAAATGGGAAATGGACCTGGAAGCACCTAATTCCAAACATCTCCTGCCAAGCAGGTGTATGCTCAAAATCTCCATTGGCAACAAGAGCATAGTCCACAATTGTTGGGTCGTGCGAGACGTCTCTGCCGCTTTTTACTTAGGCAGTGACATTCTCAATCGCTTTGCCATTAGTTTGGACCTAATAAACTTCAAAGCTTGGTCCCGATTAGCGGATAATCCCATGGGCTTTGATGATCCAGAAAAAGCATTTAGGTCAGCTCAATTTCTACCTTATGCAGTTGAGATTCAGATCAAAGAGGAAGTCACCATCCCAGAAAGGACCCGACAATTCTCCCTGGAAGTGAAAGTTAAAAGAGGACAACATTTGAAAAACCCTGATGCTTACATACATCTAAACGCATCTCTCCAACAGCAAGGGTTGGGGGTAAACCCAACTCCACTAGTCAACATAGAACATGACACCATTCTAATAGAGGTGGATAACAGCGACTTAAAGAGTATTACTCTAGCCGCAGGCACCATTATTGGAATGGCGGTTGATGACCGACATTTTTCCATTGATCTAGGAAATGAACTGTTAGGACCAATCCCCAAGGACTGTTTTGACAGTGACAGTGATGACAATACAACACCAGACAGGATTTTTACCCGGCATGGGGGGAACTTCCTGGTGTCCACTTCCTGCCCCTATGGTAAGGAAGATGTGACTTGTGACTTCAGGAGGGATGAGGTGATTTTCCAGGTCCATGAGGGTTGCCTTTCCCACCTGAGGCCTCCAGTCCAAATCAGCAATCTGACCAGGGACTTCTCCACCCAGCTGGAGGAGGCCGCTGAGATAGCCAAACCAGAAGTCTTTCCAGGCTTCAGGCAGATGGTGGAAGAGAGAGTCAACCTAGCTGATGCCTGTGTGACTCTGGAACAGAAGCAAAAGTTGAAACAAGTCTTCTTGGATTTCCAAGATCTCTTTGCGGTAGACTCATATGACTGTGGTCGCACCGACATCCACACAACAACAATCCCCACGGACCCTGGCATGACTCCAGTGTTTGTGAAGCAATATCGTTTGCCTCTCGCATCAATGGAGTCCCTTACTGAAATAATTAAGAACCTTGAGTCCCGGGGAATAACCCGTCCAATACACAGCACCTTCAATAATCCGGTGCTGGGAATATTGAAGCCAAACGGCCAGTGGAGACTCTGCGCCGACCTCAGGGAGCTCAACAAACGGGTCCATACCTCCCGATGGCCTCTGCCCTACATTGACCAAGGGCTGGCCCAGATCCAGGGGTCACAGGTATTCACTGCAATAGACCTGACCAATGGATACTGGACCGTGCCGGTCAGTAGGGAGGACCAATACAAGCTGGTTTTTACCTTTGGGGGCCAGCAGTACACATGGACCCGGACTCCCTTCGGATACCTCAACTCCGGCAATGAATTCAACATTTTCCTACACAAGGCCATGCCCGACCTGGGTGCAAGGGGTAACCTGGCTTATGTAGATGATGTCCTCATCAAAAGTTCATCTGTGGAGGAACACATAGCGGAGATCCGTTATGTTCTGACCCAGTTGAGGGCCGCCGGAGCAAAACTTTCCTTTCAGAAAGCACAGTGGTGTAGAACCCGTGTTAATTTCTTGGGGCATGAGATTACTCCTCAGCGTCTCTGTCCCCAGGAAAAGAAAGTGGAAGCACTTCAGAAACTGAAAGACCCCACAACTCTGCGGGAACTAAGGAGCCTCCTTGGACTGACTAATTACAGCAGAAAGTTCATTGAGGGCTACGCAGAGATCACCAGACCCCTGATTCATCTCCTGAAGGGGGGGGTCAAGTGGGAATGGGGTCCAGAACAATCCGAGGCAGTAAGACAACTCAAAAGAAGCCTCTCACAAGCGCCTTGCCTAGCTTACCCTGTCAGAAACAAGGAGTTCTTCCTGGAGACGGGGTTCTCTAATACGTGCTTGACGGCGGTATTATACCAAAAGCATGACAAGGTCAATAAAGTAATCTCCTATGCGAGCAAAACTTTATCCTCTGTGGAGGAAAAATTCAACGATTGTGAGAAGGCACTCCTGGCAACGGTGTGGGCATTGAAGAATTACCGCCCGTTTATCCAGGGGGAACACATCATAGTGGAGACTCCACACCAGCCTCTGCAATATCTCCAAAGTGATAGAATCCGGGCCGGAAATGTGAGTAATTCCCGAATTACATCCTGGATTCTGTCAATGCAAGGCTTTCCTGTGGAGGTCAGATATGGCCAAAACAAGAAGAGTCCACTCGCGCAAGGTCTGGCTGACTTGCATGATTGTGCCAGAGAAAACTGTCTCGAGGACGAAAGTCTAAAAATCAAGGACAACACGGAGGCATACCTTAATTCCCCACACAAAGTCTTTGAAGAGGACAAGTGTGAGGGAATGCCCACTGTCTATGTGGATGGATGCTTGTACCATGTTGACAACGACGGGGAGAAAGAATTGGTGGCTGGCGTAGGGAATGCATGGGTGAAGGAGTTCCCAGAACCCTCCGCTGGATACAAAATTGGTCCCCGAAGTAGTCAGGTGGCAGAATTGATGGCTGTGCATCAGGCCATCCTCACTGCTGTCCAGCATCAACTCCACGAACTGGTCATAATCACAGATTCTGATTATGTACGGAACGGGTTCGTGGAGCACCTGGTTAATTGGAAAACCAGAGGCATGTTATGTGCTAATAACAAACCCTTGAAACATGGGAAGTTGATCCAAAACATTGATGATCTGGTCACCTCGAATGAGATGACCATCTATTGGAAAAAGATCAAGGGTCATTCCAAAGTAGAGGGACCAGACAAAACTGGAAATGACTTAGCTGACCAGCTGGCCAAAACCGGGGCCATCCAAGGGGATCTAATTGAGATTGAGTCCCTGTTGGGGGAAATCCAGGTCACTGCTATCACTAGGTCCCAGACAAATGCTCACAATGATCTGTCAACTGCCCAATGGAGCAAGGAGACCCCTGATGCTGATTTGATTACCGCTCAGAAGGGGGATCCAATAATTGGTAAATTTTACCAACACATTGAGGACCCTGAGAACTTTCCCCTGATGGATACCGATTACAACGGGAAAGAGGACCTTAGAGTGTTGATG
Source organism: Ambystoma mexicanum (assembly GCF_040938575.1). Classification (NCBI taxonomy): domain Eukaryota; kingdom Metazoa; phylum Chordata; class Amphibia; order Caudata; family Ambystomatidae; genus Ambystoma; species Ambystoma mexicanum. The sequence goes on from NC_090937.1 coordinate 1,292,190,182, forward strand.
AAATGTCCAAAAATGTTCCGAATCCAAGACGGTTTGTTGGTAAGGAAATCCAAAGCTGGCCACGATCAGTGGGTGGTTCCTACCTCATTCCGAAGCCTGATGTTAAGTCACGCCCATGATGCAGCCACCTCCGGCCATAGGGGGTTTCACACAACACTGGAAATCTTAAGAGAGATTGCATACTGGCCACACATGGGCCAGGACCTCAACCAATACTTGAAGGGTTGTCTTGTGTGTGCACAATTTCAGCCAACATCCCTCACACACCGGGCGCCTCTCCAAAAGAGGGGGATGACACTGCCATGGTCAGATTTACAAATCGACTTTGTAGGCCCTGTGATTCGCTCGACTAGAGGAAAAAAGTACGTGTTGACCGTTACATGCTTGTTTACCAAGTGGGTGGAATGTCTCCCAGCCCCAAATTGCAAGGCAGAAACAGCAGCTGCCCTGATGATTAACCACATCTTTTCCCGTTTTGGTCTACCTCAAAGGATTGAGTCAGACAGAGGTAGCACTTCACCAGTGAAGTAATGACAAAGATGTGGGAGATACTGGGGGTCAAGAGAAAGCTACACATTGCTTACAGGCCAGCTTCTTCTGGGGCAGTAGAGAGATATAACCGAACCATTGTGAGCATATTAAAGAAGTTTGTGGCAGATTCTGGGCCAAGTTGGGATATCCGATTACCTCTGGTCCTAATGGCCATCAGATCTACCCCTTCATCTGCAACCAACATGTCACCATTTGAGTTGATGACTGGACGCAAGATGGTGCTTCCGCAGCATTTGCTCTACAGGACCCAAGAGCAGACACTAATAAATGCCTCCACAACTCATGAGTATGTGGAGAATTAAAGGAAACACCTTCAGCATGCTTTTGCCTATGCTCAGCGGAATCTAGAAAGATCAGCTGAGAGTATGAAGACCCACTATGACCTGAAAACTTCCAGGAAGGAATATCAGGTGGGGGACCGGGTCTATCTATACAATTTCCAAAGGAACCAGGCCAAGCAGCGAAAATGTTTGCCTACATGGAAGGGACCCTATGAGATTATAGACAAGATCTCCCCTGTGGCCTACAAGATCCTGATCCCCAAAGGCGGTTTGGCAGAGGGGGAAGACAAGTGGGTCCATATAAACCAGTTGAAGTGTTGCCATCCCAGGCACACTTTGCAGCAACTTGAGGAGTCCTCGGTAATCCCAGAGGGTACCTCTCCAGAGTAATTCAATTCCAACCCTAAAAGATCCTACCTATAGCCTATCAAATTCTGTGTTTCTCAAGTTTATGTGTTCCTGTCTCTTAATTTAAAAAAAATGTGCATGTTCATATCTGTTGAGTTCTAAAATATATATGCCACCCCACTATATCAATGGTGGGGGAGAAATGTCCATGAATAGGTATTGTCGGTCTTCCTTTGTCGTCTTAGGAGAAAGAAAACCTGGAGACTGGCCAAGGAGGACGATCCAGAGACCGGGAGCAGAGACGCAAGGGGCCCAGTGTACCGCCCAATACTCCCATCAGGACCGGCGAGGAGAACCGACTGATCCACCCCTGATGGAGGAAAGGATGCTGAACTTTGTCATCTGCGGAATGGAAGAAGATGATGCGGACCTCCCAGCACGTGGGTCAACATCCTTAGCACCCGACATCCCCTCGACTCAATCGAAGTGCAGTCGGGCGGGGGGGTTTGTTGGGTGTTCTGACCCACGTTTGGACTATTATGCTACAACATTTGGTGCTGTGGGCTTAGGAAATCCAAGATGGCCGAAAATGCCCACATGTGCGCCAGAATCTATGAAAACCGCGCAGTTTGTGCGCACACCAAAATGGTCGCCTGACTTGCCACCCCCCGGTGCGGGTGTGCTGGGTCAGAAGAGCCATGAGTGAAATGGGGTGCCAAAGAGAAAAACAGCAGTGCCTGTTCGCTAGAAAGCACTTTAAAAATCACCCTTTGTTTCTCTGAAGGCAAGCTCAGAATGCCCATTTCAAACATTGCAGAATATCCAACAATCTCACTGAACACCAGCAGACATTTGACAGAATAAAGTCTTGTGGGCATACAAAATCTGGAAAGAGGATGAGCCTAAAATAATGTTCATAGCAAAACTGGCTGAGCTGTGGATTTCAGCAGTTTAAGTAAATTTGGACTGAAAGACACTAAAAATCTAAATGTTTAAAAGAAATGAGTGACCTACTTTTGAGTGTCACATAGGTTGCAATTGTTTAAATGTCATAGTTTTAAACTTAGAATCAGCATTCTAGCTGCATGCGTAAAAATTGGAAGTTTGATTTGGACAGGAAAACTGGCAGCCAAAGAGACATTTAGCTGAGGCCTGGCTTAAAAAGAGAGGGAATTTTGCCCACCAGCTACCCCCGACAGAAGTTGAGACTTGCACAACAGCTGTGTTCCCAGGCCTAGCTGCCTTTTGCTGTTCCCACCAAAAGGGATATGACACTTCTCTGATTGAATTACCTGGGCTCTGCAGGAAATTGAACAAAGCCCTGTCCTGACTCAGGCAAATGTTTTATTAGGGGGGTCGTAAAAGTGGCTTCCTCCTGGAAGGAAAGGGGAGGAGCACTGCCTGTGAGAGCAAGCTGGCTTGGCAGAAACTGGATAAACTGGTTTCTACACCATGTGACCTGGGAAACCACACCCCTTTGGAGCCAGAACATAAATCTAAAAAGATGGATCATTCATAGAGCGGAAGTTTATAAGTGATATCATTATTCTTGTGATTTTTCTGTGCACATTTGAAGACGTGTTAGGACCCGGTGGTATGCTCAGGGGGGGTTTTAGCAGAAAAGAGGATATTACTCTAAATGTATGTATGTTAAAAATCTGACAGTCCACCACCTAATGCCCACATGCTTTGCGAACATTTGTGTAAATGCGGGGACAAATCCAATATTGGTAACCCGACCAAAAAGTGAAATATGTTGCCATTTTTGAACCCAAGCTCCTAGAAACGACAGAATTGGAACAGGGGCTACCATCAGTAAATGCATGATGTGTGTATGCAATGCCAAACAACTGTCTATCGGGGAAGTATGTATTTGGATCAGATATAGATTGTGTGTAAAGTTGACAGGGGTGGGTTCTCTGTAACATAAACAGACCTCATCATGATGACACTTGATTTCATTCCCCCAATCAAGGGGAAGAGGAGGAAGTGGCCAATGACAAGTGGAGAGGGGTAGGGCCTAGAAAGCTAGCCTCTCCACCCACTTTCAAAACACATAAAAGCAGACAATCAGGACAGATAGGCACATTCTATCCCATCTGCTGCGGGACGCTCTGCCGGGAAAATCCCTACTTTACCTTCATCAACCTCCAGAGAGCCAACACAGAGACTTCAATCTATCCACCTTCAGAGACCAAGACTTTACTTCAGAATTTGTAGCAGAGAGGTCAACTACAAGCTAAATCCCTCTTTAGCAGGCCTCAAATCATTGCCATTTGCCAGAGAGCAGTGTTGTATCCAGAGAGAGACCAGCTGAACCGGATACCGCTGTATCCGGACCCACAGACCTGATCAGAACCAGAGACCCAGACCAGACCAGCAGAGTAGAGCTGACCCAGACGCTGTGCGCAGAAACCGTCCGTGGCGAGTGAAGAAAACCCGCTGACCAGATCGTGACGAGGCCCAGTTCTTCTAAAAATTAGGAGTGAGTATCCGCCAAAACAGTGCAGAACCCAATCTCTTAGTTAAAATAATCTAATGCAAGCTATTTTAACTTGAGTAGAACGGTCTCCTAGAGATCCTGTCACCTGTCATTCTTAAGCTGCGAGCTGTCATATGTAATTCCAAAGTTGCACACTGTCACTTGTCATTTTGAGTGGTTTTAAATCCGAAAATCTACCTTTACTAAATCGTTCATAACTCTGGAACCGTTTGGGTTAGGAACGAAATGTAACTTTCATCTGGAAGCTGAGATCCAAGGCTGTCCTAGGACCCCAAAACGATAGTGCTACTCCTTGTAGTTCCTCTGTAATCGCGCCCGGCGCACTCGGAAAAATCTGCCGCAATTTGACATTTTGCCGCGAATTGAAAGGTTAGCTCACGTGTAAAAATCTGCAGCTGCTTGCCTTCTGTTGCAAAAATTTGTTTGCAGCTTGACAACCATTCATAGAGCATTGCTAAAGTGATCCTGAACTCATTCAAAGTATCTATCACTCACCCTGAACCTCCTAAAGGGAATTAAAACCATTTTCAGCATATTTTTCACTTCCTTGCAAACCACATTCAAAGCATTTTGGGCCTGTGTTTAAAACTCCGACCTGTTTTCCTCTAAGCTTGCTGGGGGGGAACTGAATTTCGTATTGTATTGATTGCATTCCTGAGAACTGTGTGCTTTCCTTCCATTTCCTTGCATTGCATAAAGGGGGGGAGTGGATTGCCAGAGAAAAGTGATTACATTGTTTTGTTGAAATCATATTGAGTATTTTCTGTATTGCATTTTCATTCCACCTTGCATCCATTTGAAACCATAGAAGTATTGTTGCTATCTTATCCATCCTATAACCACTCATCATTGATTATAAAGAAGTGTGTTAGTGCCGGACTATCCATTACTGATTACTGCTCACATTAAGTGTGATATTCAATTATTAATTTATTATAAAGTGTGATATATATATATTGTTTAAATTATCAAATAAACCGTTTAAACTTGCAAAACAGAACTACTTCGTGGCTCAGTGGGGTCAGGGGGATTCCAAGAGAGGGGTGTTATATAGGGGTAGTCATCCAGAACGCATGAACTGGACGTAAAGATATATCAATAAGGGTTTCCATTCAGTATCCCAGACTAGGCATTGACTTAGCTGTAGTGTTGAATTGAATCCTCTTACACACGGTACAGACCAATTGTGTTTGCAAATGTTGGTCCTTCATAGAAATTTAACCAACAATCCTGGCAACACTTACAGTGTTTCTGGAATAATACAGGAATTGGTCTACTGTGCTGTAATGGTCAAATTCACTATAAACTCACAATAAGATCCACAAGAATTTCTAATGTACTTACTACAAGTACTAGGAAACAAAACATTCCTATGAATGAAATCTTACAGATTTCATACATGTGTAAACATACATGCACTCTTTGGAGGCATGTAGTACAATAAGAAGTTCCTAATGAACGCTACGTGTATGTATCCATACCAAACTGTGAATCCATTCAATTTCAGCAACTTGTACAAAATGCAAACCATGGCAGATTATGTACTACCTGCAATTCCGATAATCATTCCACCTTACAAATAAAGACACATAGTAAATACGTAATAGTAATGCTTTTACGTTATAAAGCAGATGGTACCAAAAACCACTGCAAGCTGACTGGTTTCACATATGGTAAAGTATCACTTGGTAAGAAAACCTTCAAAACTGTAGGTTTAATCTACCATGCAGGAGCCAAAACCAATGCAGGTCAATACACTGTATATATAAAAAAGAATTGTGGAGGGTTCGAATGTAATGATACTACCATTACTCTAAAACAGAGATTACCAGCAAATCTTGTAAACGCTTCCTTAATATTCTTAAAACCAAAATTGTATAACTAATCTGTATATGAACATGAACAAAACTTGAACTTCAAAACTATGACCAGTTAGAATATGCCAACAGGTATCTAACTGCCCCAAGATTCTGCGACCAGCAAACAGATAAATGAATACCATTAAAATAAAACAAGAAATAAACAGATAGAATACGTCAACAGGTATCCAACTGCCCCAAAACATCTGCAACAAGCCAACAGATAGTTGAATACAACTAAAATGGAAAAAGAAATAAACAAATAGAATACAGCAACTGCTATCTAATTGCAACACCACTACCACCACTTCCAAATCAAAAACCATACACCTATTCAATTCCTCCTATTGAAATCAATGAAAGACATATATTGTACCACAAGGTAGAAAGGTTTTTTTTTTTATTCTGCATGGAATTTTTTCCCACAGACCCAATGATTTTATCAACAAATACAGGAACTGAGCAAATTAGCAAATTGCACAGTACACTGGTTTGAACTATAGTACTTCTAAAGTACTAACTATGAGGGTTGACAAAATACAGAAATGTCTACTATGCAATGAAATGCTCATTATAAACTACCTAAACTAACATGTGATTTTTTCTATGATCGCAGTGATTCAAGAAAATGTTTGCTCCAACTACCCATGTCATGAAAAAACTGCATACAACAACAAAATGTCAAAAAGTAAATATATAATAATTGGACTCACAAACACCACAGCATAACACACCCAATTTAAGCAAACACCTGACTATAAACCACAATCCAAAATGTTTGCTTCCATGGGTATCTTATGCTGCAGCGCTTATTGCCAAACACACTACAATCTTGACTGCATGGCCTGGCCAAAACTCTTCATACAACCTCAACAAAATAAATAGTAAGTATATCAAAATTAAACTCACAAAGAACGCAACATGACACAGCCATGCAAACAAACATCTCACCAATAAATACAACACAAAATTCCTAGAGTCTTCAATACCAACATTCTGAACACAATCCAACAAACAAACACACACATCATCTCACTATCCTATAAACACTATTACACTACTGCCAATCAGTACTCACATTTTTTAAAACATATCCCCTAAGAGCCTACATACTACAGTCAAAATATTTCCGTCTATGGGTGTGTTATGCTGCGGTGGTTGTGGCCAGGGCCTACAGTCTTGTGTGCATGGCTGAAGGCCTACGGCACAAAACCAACATCATAGTAAAGTAAAGTAGCCAGTAGTGCACCCAGGGTTTAGTATGTCCGCGGACAACCGCGATGACTGCGAACACCGCAAACACATCAAGGCCTTCTCCCACCTAAAGAAATACAGTATTTGACCCATCTCTTATTCCCCCACCCTCTCCAATCATTCATACACACCAACACACTCCCCAAAATTGGATTTATGCTCACTTCCACGCCGCGCTGTCCGCACATCGAAAAAAATGTGACGCGCCTCACGCCTCATCCCAGCGAATCAGAGAACACATTGCGTGTTCGCGGACATGATGCAAGCCGATTAGCCAATCAGTGTCCTGTCCCAGGAGCGAACAGGGAAGTGTGTCCGTGGAGCAGACATAGATATCACTAATTTTTTTGCCTTACGTTTTGGTTGTTTAAAAAAAAAAACTACAGGACGGATTTACACCAAATTAACAAAATCACGCTTTCAGGACCAAACCGCCGCTCCTGCCAGGAATTTAGTGAAAACCCATCCAGCGGTTTCAGCTGTAGGCGCGACAGACATTTTTTCCCATTATGTGAAAAAAATCAACTTTGGGATCACACCTATAACTTTGCCCGCCCTTGACCAAACCTCACCAAAATTTGCAATAATATTCAGAGTGGGCCATATACTTATTTCTTAAAGTTTGGTGAAGATTCGTCCAGGGAGATCGAAGTTATAAGCTACCCAAAAAGTGTGCTTCCTATGGGTTTAGCAACTTAACCATAACTACATGGCCGTTACCGCAGGCCATGTAATACTATCAGTGAAATTTCTGGGTCCTAATTTAGGCCAACCTTACTCACTGCAGAAATCCAAGTATATTTTAAATCAATTCTTACTAGACATGAAGCAATATATCTTGAAATAATGTGTTACACCTCCTGCCATGGTGTATGATACTATGTGATTCAACGCAGCAATACTTGTTTAATTACTCAGCATAGGACTTCCCATGCTGATCCCAATATTTTACAATCTGGATAGGGGAATTTCACTTATATGATCCTGCATCAGCTCAGGTGAGCTTCGTTCTCTCTTTCCTAGTAGTGCGTGTTTGATAAAAGTAGGAGCAATCCCTTGAACATTAAGCTGCAACAGTACGTTCATACAATTCTCTTCTCTCAAAGCAACTACAGTGGAAAGCATACAGCTCTTCAAACTCAGTAGAGAGTTGCAACTAAAAGCAAATATTGATTTTGCAAATGTTATGCTAATGGCTGAACGTATAAGATTTCGGAATGAAAACCAGTGTTCATATTTCTTATTCCTAATGTGTTTCTTATAAATTGAGTGTGTTTGCAATAGAATATGGCAGCTAAATATGCTCCCTGGGGACATTGTGTTGCATTGTAATAAAGTATTTACATTATTCGTATCTGCTTCCCTTTTGCTTCTAAAACTAGACATTTAAGCAAGCTCTAGCTCGACAGACCCTTTTGTGAATCGTATTAAGGCAACGTTTTTAATGATTACATTATTCAATTTGTTCAGTCATATGAAAACAGTAAGTACTCAGACATTAAAACTTTCACAGGCAGCATTGCTTTTTAATTTAACATTAAAAAAATACACAGACTGATGTGTGCTATCACTGAATTCAATAACATACAAACTACATGAACATGACTACATATAGATTTCAAACCAATATTGTATGAATGATGGTAGTATGCAATGTGTGTAAGCTTTTGCTGTTGCAAACTAAAATGCCATAATACAATATGAACGTACGCATCTCCCTCTGAAAAAAAGACATTTTCATAACTACAAAAATACCCAATATAAAAACAACTGTTAGAAGTAATTTGTGCTCGATCATACACAAGCGCAAAGGACATAATCAAGACACACATGTCTAAGAAAACTCAGACAGCTTGGTATCAGCTCTTCCTTCTGCAGAAAGTCATCCTCCTTCAGGACAGCTTTAGAACCACCGTTCGTGCACTGGTCCTATCCCACCTGAATGGGGGCAGTGCCTTCCTTAAAGTCCTTCCATCGTGCTCCCTTGTGCCCCACAGAAGTGTCCTACATGTGGCCACATGCCTCATCAAGGGTGTACGCAGATACAACCACAACACCACAGCCCTCATTGACCTTCATTGGCTTCCACTGCATGCACAAATCACCTTCAAGTCTTGCTGTATCATTTAGAAGGTAGTCGCCCTCAAGTCATCCAGCTACCTCGTGGAAAAACTCAGCATCTCCGGCGGACAGCACACCACCAGAAGCCAAGACATGTGCAGACTTGAAATCGCTGCTGCAAAAATGAAAGGACCAGAAAACAAGCCTTCTCTGCCTATTCCCCCGAGACTATGGAACCTCCTCCCACCATAAGCATCAGACTTGCCTCCACACTCCTACAATTCAGAAAATAATTCACAACCAACCTCTTCAAGGAGACGCTCCTCCTCAAAACCTAGGACATCATGTCATCCCTGTGCATCTCTATCGCTAGATGCCATCCACCTCTCTCCTCTCTGCCACCATATAAAGATATACACCTCATCTGTTCCCCTCTGTATACTACCCATCCTGTATATCCGTTCTGTTGTTACATCTGTTTACTGTATGTTGTGCATATTTACTGATCGACACCCCTGTAAAGCACTCTGTTGTGTATCTGTAGTGTTGTATAACTCTGTAAAGGGCTCTGTTGGTTCTTGAAACTAGCTCTATGCTAACTAAATAACATACTAATAAAAATAAAAATAAAAAAACATAACAATAAGTTCCTCCACAAGTTCCTTGAAGAAGAGCAGGCCAAGCTCTCGGGCTGCAACTCAAGCAGAATTTGCACAAAGGTCCGGTTGCCACAGGGGTGCATTGGACTAGGTGAAAGTAGTAAGCAATGTTTGAATAAAACTTGGCATCCTTCACCTAGGGTAGTAAAAAAAAAGGGGCAGTTGCAAGGCTTTTCTGCAAAATGTACCAGCTGTACCAGCTGCCACTGTGTGTGTCCAGTAACATTACTGTGCATATGCTAGTGGAGGAGGCAGCTTTTGGTCCCAGATGGTGGTGGATGGCTACTAAGGGGATACACACAATGTAAACAAGTCTAGGTCGGAAGCTGTCAGTGAATACTTTTAGTGATGGGTCATACACATCTCCCACAAACTGGCCTCTGCTATTGTGACCAGCAAGGGAGCCTCACTTAATGTACTGAGTTGGAAGGGCTTCCACCTGAGAACATTTTTTAAATCATGTGTTTACAGCAGAATATTTCTAAATAATTGGGTAAGAACTCATAAAATGTACAGGGTAACACATAAAAACAAAAAATAGATCTAATGCCACCAACAGTGCACAGGATTATTTTACATCATGTTCATAATAACTGAAAACACAACACATGCTTGCATTGCTGTTGAAAGACACTTACATGCAGCTACACCCATGGCATTTGTCAGAAATCTATTCCACTGTCTATCACTTTCATGTATCTGAGGCCACACTCTATGTCAGTAGTGTCACTGTTTATCACATTTATGAAGCTGCAGCACTAATCAATGTCAGCATGGCCATTCTACATCGCTTCCCTGAAGCTGATGCTCCATTCTTTGCCAGTCGGTTCATTGTGAATCACTTTAATGATGATGTAGCAACAATCTATTCTATCATGGTCACCGAAAATGATTTTCATTAATCTGCACCCATAAACTATGCAAGTGATGGTCACTGTAAATCACTTTCATGAAGCTGTGGCTACACAAATAGCAGAATGCTCAATATATCACTGTAATTACTTTGAATAAACAAAATAGGACTGCATTGACTATATAAATATGACGTAGTCACCTCCGCTAAACACATTCACATGCCTACACACAAACAGATACACACACACAACAAACACACACATTTGAACTTAGACACAATTTTAAGGATCAAAAATGTTGATATATTTATGAGATTTATAAAGTGCAAACCTAGCTGGGAAGCAAGAGAGTGCTGTGAAAAGGGGACACATCTATGGGTTACAAGGGTATCCGGTAATAATATTGCCATATATATGGACGCCGTAAATAATATCGCCGGGAAAATGTTGTGGCAATATTATTTGGGTGATATATATGGGGACAGGGCAAAAAAAAAAAATTGAAAAAAGAAAAAAAAAATGTGTGGGTTGCGGGGGTGTCCCCTGCATGTTCCATGCAATAATGTCACCACAAAAAACGGCCATTTTTCGGCGATATTTTGCATGGCGAGATTTTTGTGGCGACATTATTACATGGAACTGTTACAAGTGGTGCAAGGTGTAGCAGAGGAGATCAGGTGAGACCCGTGCCCATCTGCTCGAGGTGAGAAATGGTTGTGTGGATCAATCAGTGATTGGTGAGATATTCTATGAAAAATAGGTTCTTCTGGTCCTTCTTGAAGTGCAGGATAGAAGGGGCCTCTCCTATCTGCATTGGTAATTTGTTCCAGAGACAGGGTGCATAGCAAGACATGATTACAATTATTTGTTGCTGGTGGTGTGCTTGCCTTCACAGGAGGTGACTTTCTCTGCCAAGTAGTGTGGGGTTTTGGTTGTAACTACTTTGTTGGTGATGCAGACAGTCTTGCAAATGATGAATGCATATGGGGTAGACAGTGCACCTCTTTGAAAATTATGTTAATGCATTGAATTTTCTTAGTCCTATGAAATGATGTGTTGCAGTATGCTGGATGACTTGCAGAGGGTCCAAGATAGCATCTGTGGCCCCTGCAATTAGGGTGCCGTCCAGCTGGGGATGACTAAGGCTTGCACATCTGTTCTGACACTCATGGTAGGGATGAAATACTTAGCTTTTTGGAGTTGACCATGCTACCAGGCTTCTTGTTTCTTCTGGGGATATGCAACTGTAAACCATAATCCGGACTGGCTACTGCCGGGATACCGCCCAACCTTAATTGCATTAGCGCTACCTGATGCGGCGCTATTAGCACAGTATCATGGGTTGGGCGATAACGGGAAATCCCCATTCCCGATTGGGTCAATTGGTCCCAATGGGTCATTTTTCGGTGCAATTACTGCACGCTAATACCGCTGGCAGTAATTGCACTGAAAACAGGGTGCTAAATGGGATTTTCACCTCCAGCAAAAGCTGGAAGTAACACAGCCCATTTAGTGCCCAACCCGTGATCCGGCCAGCTCTTAAATGTGGCGTCATTAGCTTTACTGCCTCATTTAAGGGCTACCACCCAACTCATGATCAGGCCTTTAGTCTGTGCCAGGAAATTATGCCTATAAGACAAAATATTTCATCAGCTGCAAGCTGGATGTTAGTATTTCCTTATAGCTCAACACAGCTTTCTACCTTTTATTAAAAGCCTGCAACTATGGTTGATTTGGACCAATAACAATGAAAAGGGGCTTGACTGCCAATTTAGCCTACTGCAGATGGCTGTGAGACCATTGTGCAAACCCATGACTGAGTGGCATAGTAAAACAATTCCTGTCCCCACAGACTGTGGGTTTCTGAAGCACTTCCATTTCCTGTGGCCTTCAGCTTACTCCAGACACAAGGATGTTTGTAACTAATTAAGGGTTACTGTGGGACTATAAACGTGAGCGTGTGTGGGGCCTGCAGTAACTGTCATTTCATTACAGTAGAGTATTAGGGGAAACATCACCCTACTCACTGCCAAATTCAGGGGCAGTGGATATAGTGAAGGTAGCAAAGTGGGTGTTTTACCTCTTTTCTCTCATTCACCACCCGTAAATGTATTTATTTATTTATTTATCAATTGGTTGCTTGTTAGGCGCGTATACAATAAGAATATACTGTTTCAAAGCGCCCGCAGGGCAGGGAGGGAGGGTGGGAAATATAATCACAGTACAATGTTAAGGGAAGAGGGGGAAGAGGTGGTGGGACGAACCTACCATGCATTTTGAGTATTCAAGAGTGCAGAAAGGAAGAAGGAAGAGGGGATAAGTGGTGGGAAGTCCGAGCTCGAGGGTGAGCCAAGGACGAAGTGCTAGGAATGTTGAGTGCTACACGGCCTGGGCTGCGGGAGGTGGCAGTGTGAGTCACCAGAGTGGAGGGTGTGCAGATGCAAAGTGCTGTGGATCGGCAGGAGCTGGGGGGAATTGATGTTGTAGGTCAAGGCCCAGACAATGCATAAGGGCCAAGGACACCAACACAGCACCTGTGACATTGACAAAGGAGAGAAGAAGGGACAGAGGAGGAAAAGAGTAAAGTCTCAAGGATCTTCCAGAATCTGAGATGATCCTGCTCAAGGTGCAGGGAGAGGCAAAGGCCATTCCAAAGGATGGAGCCCACAGAGGAAAGAGAGCGACCCCCTGCCTTCTGTTTAGCAAACGCTTTACACACAAAGAGTTTGTGCCAGAGGATGGAAGTGGTCTGGAGGGAGAGTATTTAGTGAGATAAAGTTGAAGATAGTGTCATCCCCTGGCCGAGACAGCCTTCTGGACATTTCAGAGGGATTTTAATTTAATCCGTGCAGGAACCCGGGAGCCAGTGAAGACTTTTTAGTGACAGTGAGATACTGTCCCTGGGCTTAAGGCCAAGGATAAGTCTTGCTGCCCTATTCTGGAAAAGCTGAAGAAGTTGCAGAGTGGAAGATTCGGAGTGGCAGATTCAGGAGGAGGCTGTTACAGTATTCAAGTCTAGAGAGCACAAGGGTTAAGTCACATTGAAGCGCTGATAGTTGGACTTCTTGGCAATGTCCTGAGTGTGAGGGAGGAAGGAGAGAGAGGATTTGAAGATGACTCCAAGGTTTCTGGCTTCAGTTGAAGGTGGGGGGAGCCCAAGAAGACAGGTCAGAGTGAGGGAAAGAAAGGGGGAGCAAGGCTCCCAATGGGAAGGATCTTTGTTTTACAGGCATTGAGGCAGAGATCATTGGAGGTGCACCAGGACTGGATGGCAGATAAGCAGTCATGGAGGATGGAGGGTGACTCAGGGTCAGCAGGGAGTCTGAAGAAGAACTGGGTGTCATCTGTGTAACACTGGACGTTGGAGGAGAAGGTGGAGATGAGGCGTGCAAGGAGAGCAAATTAGATGCTAAAGAGCCAGGGAGAGAGTATAGAGCCCCGGGGATGCCACAGGAGAAGATGGAAGTAGAAGAGGGGAAGGGCCCCAGGATGACTTGAGAAGAACAGTTAGTGAGGAAAAGGACAGCCAATCCATTGCCCGTTCCAAAATGCCAAGTGTATCTGGAGCCTTTATATGAGGATGGGATGGTTAACTGTATCAAATGCAGAGGAGAGATCGAGAAGGATAAGGACAGCTGGGGAATTGGAGTCCAAAGATGTGAGCAGTTCTTCGTGAGTGTTCAGAAGATCAATTTCCATGCTTCTGAATGCTCGGAGTCCAGAATGATGGTCATGGAAGCCACCAACAAGCTCAGTGTGAGAGTTAAGTTGGGGGAAGGCCAGCTTCTCAAGTAGGGGGTGATGGAGCTAGGGTGATAGCTGGCAGGGCAGGTAGCGTCAGAGGAGGGTTTTCTCAGGAGTGAGCACACAAGGGAGTGCTTGAGGGGGAGGGGAACAATCCAGCGATAAATGAGTGATTGCAGAAATCAGCGAGAGCAGGGGCAAGAGAGCCAATGATATCCTTGATGGTCCTGGATGAGCAAGGGGAGACCTGTTTAGAGACGTTCATGGAGTGGACAACTCTGTTAACTTCCTCAGGTGTGACAGGTGAGAAGGAGGAAAAGGAGGAAGGAGAGGAGAGGAGGGGATGTTACGAGGGGGGTGAAGGATGGGTTGAAAGGGAGAGTAGAAAGGGTGGTCAGAATCTCTTGAGTTTGGTGGCAAAGTGTGAAGTCATTGCATTGCAGAGGGCCTGGGACAGAGAAGGGGGGAGGAGACTGCAGAGGGATTAGCTAGTTCCATGCAGATTTTGAAAAGTTCAACCGAGTCATTGGAAGCGCCTGAGACCCTGTCTGAATGCCAGGTCTTTTCTTTGCATGGATGGCGAGTCTGTATTGCCTTTGGAGCAGGCAGCAAGCCAGTTTGTCAGAGGATGAGCCAGAGGCTTTCCACTTCCGTTCTGCTGCCCTGCACTTTCGTTTCAAGGCTGCAAGTTCATTGTCGTACCAAGTGTTACACTTAGAGGCATGTTTCAAATGGATTCTCATGACTGGGGCAAGGATGTCAAGATTGTTTATGATGGAAAGATGAAGTTTGCTCAGGGAAGAGTCAGAGGTAGAGGAAGAGGTGGGCAGGTGAAGGGGGTGGAGGCAAAGGCAGCATTTCTCATCACCTTAGTATCTTTTTTTATTTATTGTGCATTTGTAAGGCGCTTATATCGCAAGAAATTGTGTTTCTAAGCACCCACATGGGACAAAGGCAATAGAATGCAGTAAAGAACAGGATAATGGTGGTCCTACTAGGCCTTGTGAGTATTCGAATCATTCAAGTGCAGAGAGAGAGAAGGGTTAGGGAAAGGGGGGTAAGTTCTAAGAGTTTCCACGGGAGGGGAAGTGCCAGGGAGTATGTTGGAAACTGTAGAAGTGCTTGGCAGAGGTCACATAGTAAAGTATGGTCATCTGCCGATACAATGTGCAGTCCTGTGAGGGAACACAGGTCATTGGGTTCCCAAGGGCAAGTGCTGGTTAGCGGGAGGGGCTGAAGGCGATTGGGAGGACAGCCATGACCCCAGAGGACACATAAGGGCCAAGGCCGCCATTCTCAGTGACTGAGGGGTTTAGCACGGGAGGGGGAGAGGGAAAGAGGAGGTGAAGAGGAAAGTCTTGAGGTGCTTCTGCAGCAAGAAAGAGAGGTTGGGGAGGCTGTTCCAGAGGCTGTTCCAGAGGAAGAAGCCAGCCGAGGAAAGAAATCAGCATCCAGCTTGCTGCTTAGAGAAGCACTTGACACACGGAGAGTTGGAGCCAGAGGAACATAAGGACCTGGAGAGAGAGTATTTGGGGAGAGCAGATTGTAGATAGCATGGTCCCTGACCCTAGACAGCCTTATGCAGGATGCAGGGGGATTTGAATTTGATCCGTGCCGCAACCAGGAGCCAGTGTAGAGATTTTGGGACTGGAGAGATACAGTCCCTGGGCTAGAGGCCAAGGATAAGGCTTGCATCCCTATTTTGGATAAGCTAGAGGGGACGGAGAGAGGAAGATGGTAGATTAAGGAAGAGGGTGTTGCAGTACTCCCGCTTAGAGAGTACCAGGGCTCTATAGACATTGAGCTTTGGGGAAGGGTGAGGAAAGGAAGGGTGCCTCCGAGGAGTTGGAGTTGGAAATGGGCCTTCTTGGCTAGGTCCATGTTGTGAGGGAGGAAAGAAAGAGAGGTGTCGACGATGACTCCAAGGTTTCTGGAATCAGATGAATGAGGTGGGGTGGAGCCCATGGAGGGCGGCTAGAGAGAAAGGAGGAAGGTGGAAGTAGGAATCGTGATAGGAAGGATCTTAGTTTTGCTGGCATTAAGGCAGAGATTGTTACAGCGACCCAAGGACCGGGTAGCAGAAAGGCAGTCGGGATGGTAGAGGAAGTAACAAGAGGGTCAGAGGGAAGTTTGAAGAAGAGTTGGGTGTCATCTTCATAAGATTGGAAGTGGGGGCAGAAAGTAGAAATACGGTGAGCAAGTGAAAGAGAGGTAGATGTTAAAGAGCCGGGGTGAGAGGTTGAAGCCATGGGGGAAGCCGCAGGTAGAGATAGAGGTGGGAGAGGAGAAAGAGCTCAAGATCACCCGAAGGGATGGTCAGTGCGAAAGGAGGTCAGCCACTCCAGTTCCCACACCGAGATATCAAGGGTATCATGGAGTCATTTATGAGGATGGAGTGGTTGAACATATCAAATGCAGAGGACTGATTGAGTCGAATGAGAACAGCAGGAGAGTTAGAGTTCAGAGATGTGAGCAGTTCTTCACGGGTGTTCACAAGAGCAGTTTCCTTGAATCTGGGTGCTCGGAATCCAGATTGATGGTCATGTAGGCCACCAAACAGCTTAGTATGCTGAGTAGGTTGTGGGATGACCAATTTCTCAAGGTGTTTCCCAAAGAAGGGGGTGATAGAGATGGGGCGATAGTTAGTCAGCCATGATGAGTCTGCAGAAGGCTTTCTTAGGAGGTGGGGCACAAGAGAGTGCTTCAGTAAAGAAGGGAAAGACCCAGTAGCAAGAGAGTGATTGCAGAAATCAGCAAGTGCATTGGCAAGGGAGCGCATGTTGTCCTTAATAGTTCTGGAAGAACAGGTGGGAGCTGTTTGGAGAATTCCTTCAAATAGCACACAACCCTAGAGACCCCATCCGGTGTTTTAGGAGAGAAGGAGGAGAGGAAGGCAAATGGAGGATGGGAGGACAGGGGTGGCAGGGGAATGGGAGGGGGGAAGCGGAGGAGAGAGTGCTCAGGCTGTCCTGAGTTTTTGTAGTGAAGTAGGTGGCCAGTGCAGTGCAGAGGGCCTGAGAGGGAAGAGGCATGGTGGAGACTGCGGAGGGATTGGCTAGTTCCTTGCAGATTTTAAGGAGTTCAGCCGTGTGGTTGAATGCAGCTGAGATGGGAGCCTGGATGTGGGTTCTCTTTTCGGAGTGAATGGAGAAACAATATTGCCTTTGGAGAAGGCGACAGGCCATTTTGTCAGAGGATGAGCTTTTGGTCTGCTACTTCCATTCCGCAGCTCTGCACATGTGCTTCAGGGCTTCAAGTTCAGGCCGTACACCAAGCGTTATGCTTGATGGCTTGTTTCAGGTGGATGCTCATGACTGGGGCAAGAATTTTGAAAGTGCTGGTGATGGCGAGGTGGAGGTTGCTAAGAGCAGGGAAGAGGTAGAATCTGCAGTGGGAGTAGAAGGGGGATAAAGGTAGATGCGAAGGCAGCAGCTGGCACATGTTTCATCACTCAAATAGCTAAGAATGAGGTTGGCATTGCTGAGGAGGTGAGATCAGGGGCCGAGATGGTCCAGTTGAGAGGACAGGCGAGAGTGGTCTGACCAGGAAAGAGGGGTGGTGAGAGGGGGTGAGAGCAGAAGGTCATTGTGTTAGACGGTATCAAGAGTGTGTCCAGCTGAGTGGGTAGGACCAGAGGGGAGAATGGAGAGGGGGAGTGAGGTGCAATTCACTTTCCTAAGTGTTTGACAGAGGTGAGAGCAAGGAAGCCAAGCAGTAGGCTGGAGCAGTAGTCAAGTTTGTTTTCCTCTTTCCCTTCACATGAAGCTTGTGCTATGTGACAGAGCAAAAGTTGAAGGTGGAGGGAAGTTTAGGGTACACTGTGCTCAGCTATTGCCTTTGTCACTCTACTGCAAACTCCTCAACTTAACGAATACCTGTCAGGCTTCCATAAAGGCAGAGGTTTAAGTAATTTGTTGAGGAATTAGAAAAACAGGGGCTGAGGATATGGAAATGTAGTACATTGAAATATGCAGACAATGGGCTAATGCAGGGGAGTATAGCCTGCTAAACCTCCATTATTTCCAAAGGAGTTGAGAACATTTCCCTGCTCTAATTAGATGATAACATGCATCGCAGTTGAATGTACGGTAAGGGTGATCCAGAGCAAAGCAATGCACACGATGTATGTAAATTCACAGTAATAACATTTTGGCTGTCATTTGTAAAGTGTAGCTTAAAATGATCTTTTAATATCATACCATCATATGCTTGGCATAGTCACCATATTTTCTATTTTTGTAATTATTTGAATTATGGGTGTGTCAATTTCAAACAAAAAATGACTGACAGTAACACATAGATGGCTGAGACTTTCTGATGAAGGGTGTCTGCACAAAGATGAGCCAACTCGTGAGGGTGTCATAAAGTGAGACATATGTCAGAGAAAAGGCAAAACAAACAGAAAAAAATATGTATTTAGGAAAGAAGGTGATTTACAAAGATGACATTCACCTAAGGGGGCAAATACTTAAACCTAAGGAGAAATACTATTTAAATATAAAGAATTACATTCTTAGGCATCACTGGAGGCAGTGGTGGGGTCAGGTAAGAAGAATGGGGGGCACGGGGAGCACGCTCTTTAGCAAGTAAGTGAAGCTTAGGCTGAGCGATGAAGAGATTCACAGTTGGGCTGGCTTTAATTGCTATATGTAGAGGGTTCCAGTGGAACGGGTTGAGTAGAGAGAACGAGAGGAAGCAAGAACAGGCCCAGGCAGGGTATGGGATGATGAGGTTGAGTGCAGAGGAGGTCCGGAGGAAACAAGAAGGTGAATGAACTGAGATACAATCAGACAATTACTGCAGGGCATGACCATTGATAGGCTTGTAGACTAGGAGAAGACATTTGAAAAGAGAGTAGTTGTACAAGGGCAGCGAACCAGCATTTGCGTTGTTAAATAAAAGTGGGGGAGGATATGAGTAGGTTGTAGGGTGTGTGGGTAGCAAAGCTGAGGACTTTGTCTAGAGAGAGGAAGGAGTAGATAGGAAGGCCAAGCAATAGTCTTGAGCGATAGTCAAATTTGCTAAACACGAGATTGGAGATTAGAATTTTTGTAGAGTGGTTAGTAAGAGAAAAAGCATATTTTCCAAATGTTGAGGAGGTTAATACAAGAATCAGAGGCAGTGGTAGTGACATTGCTATCAAAGGGCACCTAGGATTGCAAGCCTTGGGTAAGGAATCAAGAAGGTCAGGCGGGAATGAGATAGGGGAGGTTAGGGATGGCATTGAAAGCCTGGAGAAAGATGACATCTATTTTTGAAGAGGACAGCATGAGGCATTGGAGAGGCATACAGTGGCGAATTGCAATGAGAAAGTTTGTAATCCATTAGCAAAAAGGTAATGGTGAACACCAAAGGATTAGATAAGTCTTTATAAGGAGATGATTAGAAGGCAAAGTGCAGAGGTCCAAGGACTGTCCCTTGGGGGACCACAACAGGCAGAGGGGTGGGGACAGAGGTTTGCGAGTTGCAAGAGATTTTAAAGGTTCAACCTTCCATGTTGGAAGATCCTACAGAGTGAGGAGTGTTGGGTGTCCTGACCCACGTTTGAGCTATCATGCTGCAACATTAGGTGCTGTGGGCTTAGAAAATCCAAGATGGCCAAAAAGCCCACAAGTGCGCCAGAATCCAGGAGAACCACGCAGTTTGTGCGCACACCCAAAATGGTTACCTAACTTGCCACCCACCAGTGTAAAGAAAGATCTTTGTTAACAAAATCCACTGTTACTGATGTCAAAAAGTTGCTGAAATCGTGACTCATTGGACCACTTTAAAGATTCAACCCTTTTGTGGGGTTCCACATAACCATCTTACTGTAAGGAGCCCCATCAAAACAATGTTAAGCAAGGATTTACTACCATGGAAGAACCATTCCTGTTTAGAATGCATTAATCCAAGAAAGATCCCAAAATTGCATGCAGTACCAACAAAATCCTCAAGGCGGCGCTAGCGGTCTAAACTCTGACAGGAGAACTGAGTGCAGTTGCTGACAAAGGGATTTGACTCAGCTGACTTCAAAGGCTGCATTTTAATTAAAAATTAGCCACATGCTGTTCCCAGAGGCCTGAAGCCTGGGAAACCCTCTCACCTCCAGAGCTTCACACCAGGAGTTAGAATCTCACATGACCTCTTGATTGATAGAAGGCAGACTGGCTGGGAGCCTCCTGGAGACCACACAATAGGCTCTTGCAATTGAATAGGATATGTTGATTTTGACTGTTTCCTGTCAACAAAGGCCTGCCTGCCAGAAGACACATGTGACTGACCCACCCAAGTCTTGGAGGCGGACTCCAACACTCTGAGAACTGAATTGAAAGCAAAATATATATTTTACAGAAACACTGATAACTCTTTGTAATCAAATGACAGAAATGTATAACTTTGAGAGCCTTAATTTAAAAAATGTACCTTCAATTCAAGCCCAAACTCCAATTTGTGTGATGTTCTGGGGGCAAACTAGCAGTTAAGAGGGTATTACTTAAAATGTATGCATGTTAAAAATCTGACACTTCATCAAGTAATATCCATACTCCTTGCGCACATGTGTATAAATTTGAGTAAGAATCTGATATTGGTAACCTGACCAAAAAGTGAAATATGTTGCCATTTCTGAATGCAAGCTCCCAGGAAGAGCAGATTTGGACAGGGTATACCTCCTGTGATATGTGATGGGTGCATGTAATTTTAAACAAATGTGTGCCTGTGCAAATATGTCTTTTGGATCAAATATAGATTGTGTGTAAAGTTGACAGGGGTGGGTTCTCTGTACCATAAACAGACCTCATCATGATGACACTTCATTTCATTCCCCCAATCAAGGGGAAGAGGATGAAGTGGCCAATGACAAGTGGAGAGGCGTAGAGCCTAGTGATGCTGCACACACACCCATTTTCAAAACACATAAAAGCAGACAGTCAGGACAGATAGGGACATTCAATTCCATTTGCTGCAACGCGCTCTGCCGGACCATACCACATCCAGAGATCCAGACTTCAAATCCATCAATCTCCAGAATCCATAGAGGCTAGACCAGAGAGAGCAGAGCTGACCCAGACCACTGTTAGCAGAACCAGAGAGCTGACCCAGATCACTGTGAAGTGCCGAGACCAGACCAGAGTCCAGTCTAAAACCTGACCAGATCCGTGGCGAGGCCCATCTATTTCAAAAATATATTGTGAGTACCCAGCGGAACTGTGCAGAACCAATCTCTTAGTTAAAATAATATAATTCAATCTATTTTAATCTAAGTAGAACTGCCTAAAAGCTGTCACCTGTCATTTTCTAGCTGCTAGCTGTCACTTGTCACTTTGAATTTTAAAATTTCAAATCCGAAAAACGACCTTTATTTAATCATTCATAACTCCGTGACCGTTTGTCCTAGAGACTTGCAGTAACTTTCCTCTGAAAGCTTAGAATCTTAGCTTTCCTACGAACCTAGAACCGCATTCCTACCCCGATACTTTTGCCGCAATCGCAAAAAACGCACTCGCGAATTTACCGCGATTTGCAAATTTTTCCACGTGTGAAAACAGCAGTTCTTGCTTTCCTTGCTAAAAATTCGTTTGCCTCTTAAGAACCATCCCTGAATCATTGCTAGAGTGAGCCCGGACTAATATTAACTAGATACCGCTCACCCTGAACCTCAAGAGGGAATTAAAAGCATTTTAGCATATTTTTCACTTCATTGCCAGCACATATAAAAGCATTTTGAGCCTTTGTTTCCAACTTCTGTAGTCTAAGCTTGCTGGGGTGAACTGAATTACATTTGATTGCATTTCTGAGAACTGTGTGCTTTCCTTCCATTTCCTT
Organism: Ambystoma mexicanum; assembly: GCF_040938575.1. Lineage (NCBI taxonomy): Eukaryota > Metazoa > Chordata > Amphibia > Caudata > Ambystomatidae > Ambystoma > Ambystoma mexicanum. The sequence goes on from NC_090937.1 coordinate 1,292,212,103, forward strand.
GCATTGCATAAAGGGGGGAGGGGATTGCCAGAGAAAAGTGATTACATTGTTTTGTTGAAATCATATTGAGTATTTTCTGTATTGCATTTTCATTCAACATTACATCCATCTGAACTTATATAAAGCATTCTCTACCACCTTATTCTTCTGTTCCTATTCACAAGTGTGCTAGTGCCAGACTATCCATTATTGATTACTGCTCAGATTAAGTGTGATATTCAATTGTTAATTTATTATAAAGTGTGATATATATATCTATTGTTTAAATTATCAAATAAACCTTTAAACTTGCAAAACAGAACTACTTCTTGGCTCAGTGGGGTCAGGGGGATTCCAAGAGAGGGGTGTTATATAGGGGTAGTCATCCAGAACGCATGAACTGGACATAAAGATATATTATTAAGGGTTTCCATTCAGTATCCCAGACTAGGCATTGACTTAGCTGTAGTGTTGAATTGAATCCTCTTACAAATTGGGGGCTCGTCCGGGATGTTTGGATTAGATCTATCACTTGTGCAGATTAATACAGCGTGCCAGCTGACCAGATACACATATCCGGTCAGATCACCACGCTGTGTTACGCTGTAAAGCACTCCTCAAAGGAACGCTCTAAGGAAAAGGTCTGTTTTGCAAAAATATAATATAAACTTCTGTAAGTCAGGAAGGAACTCAAATTCCAGAATGACGACCTTGGTAGATATGAAAATAGCCAGAGAGCACTTCTTACATAAGTTATTTGTGAGAGGTGAGTGGACTCACCAGGACCGCATGGTCTGGTTGCAGGCCATCACGCAACAGGTCACGGAAACAGGGTCAGATATATGGAGAGATCAGGGTCCCTTACATGTGGCCCTGAGTGAACTATACATGGCTCCTAAAGCTAAGGATGAACAAGACAAGATGGTTAGGATATCGGCATACCTGTACCTATATATGGGAGACATGCAGGATAAATGTACTGAAAGCCAAGATCTGGCGAATAAGCGACAGATGGCGTTAGAGAAGGTCCAATCTGACCTGGTCTCTTCTGAGCAGAGGCTGCAGGGGAGCCAGGAGTCAGAAAATGAGAGTAGACAGCACATCATTAAAATAAAGAGGGATATGGACATCCTGCAACAGGAAAAGGCTGACCAGGATACCAGATTTCTGGCCTTGCAGAAGGAGTACCAAGAAGGTTTGGACTCCCTACTGCAGAGCCAGAAAAAGCTGGAGCAACAGTTAGACTTCAATAGGGCATGTGCTGAGCAGGTAGTCACCCTGCAAAGCCACCTAGATAGGGCCTTTGCGCAGACCACCAGAAGGGTGCGCACAGGAGAAGGCAGAGAGCAATAAACTGATTTTGAAAGACCTGGATACCCAGGCAGAGTTTGACCAGGAGTGCCAGAAAGCGGGTGCCTTCCAAAGGCAAAGGGACGACCTGGCGGCACAGATGCAGGCTCTTAGTCAGGAAAGGGATACCTTAGGCCAGGAAGTCTGCCACTTAAAAAGGAAAATGGAAGAAAATCACCTGGCCCTCCAGGGACTGGGTGACCTCCAAAAAGAACACCAGAACTTGTTAGAGCACACCAGGAAGGTGGAGGATGCTCTGGCAAGAAAGGAGCAGGCCAATAGGGACACAGCTCAGGAGGTAACCCTCCTGCAGCAAAGACTGGCCCAGTGCTCCAGGACCAATCAGGAAACGCAGAGAGAGAATGAGGCTCTCTGCCAGCACAATGATAGGCTCCAACAACAGGTAGCGATGCAGGAGAGACTGATAGAGTCTAGTAAGGCCTTAACTGAGGAACTGAAGGCGCAGGCTCTTGCATTGCAACAGGGAGCAGGGGCGGATAGAGACCAGGTTCGCTGGGAAAGAAAAACTCCTGAGCATAACCTCAGGAGCCCTAGTACCAGAGGCCTTTATCTCTCTCAGTCCCTGGACTCTGCCACCCCCATGTCCCCTGGCGCACATGAGCACCGGGCCACAAGGATGGCAGATTACTATCCAGCCAGAAGCATGGGGCTCATAGGCCAGTACCTCCCAGGAATGGATGGCGGGCATCCGGGTATGGGCACCCAAGCACAGTGCAATTTAGTGGGGAACCCCAGGAGAGTAGGCCCATTAAGGGCATCCTGAAAACCTCTGCCCAGTTAGGTCAGTGGGGGGGGTACCCATCAAATCCTGGCAGCAAAGAGGAATCTGAAGACTCCTCTGAACGGTACAGGACACAGGAGACCAGGTCCCCACATTCTGCCAGCCATTCCCAGGCTCGCAGAATCCGGGAAAACCTGGAAGAACAGACGGGAACCTCTGGGAGCAGTGCCTCTGAGTCAGAAGATGAATGGACCAGGGTTACCCGGACCAAAAGGGCCAATAAGACAAAAAGGGCCTTGCTTAAGGACCCCTTAAAGCAGATTAAGGCAATCAGGAGCGTCATCACGCCTTATCATAAGAACGCCAAGTATTCTGTTTGGGAGCACTTAGAGTTGTTTGAGCAAATGATGGAGACTTTTCATTTGAAGGACAGCCAAAGCTGTATCCAATATGTAAAATGGACATTCTCCCCAGAATACTCCAGTTTCTTTGCGGGGCTGGAGGACAAAAATCATTTAAGATGGTCCACCTATAAGGCGGCCATCTTGAAACATTTCTCTGTGTACCGAAATCCTCAAGAGGCTCGCAAGGCAGCCTACAATTTGCAATGTGGGGAGGATCAGGCCCCACAAGAATTCATGCAAGAACTGAAACGGGCCTTTGCGCAGACCACCAGAAGGGTGCGCACAGACAGCAGAGAATTTGTCAATACATTTTTCCATGCCTTGCCCAAATATATAATGACCCAGCTTGTGAGGGATTTTCACGAGAAAAGATCTTTAGACTGGGTCATTGAACAGGCGACCCGGATCTATGAGGTGCAGAAGCCAATAGAAAATAAAAATAATGCGCCCAAAAACCCCAAAACCAACAGCACCCCTGCTGCTGCCAAGGTGGCAGAGGTAAAGGTCAACCCCGTTTTGGAGTTGGAGATGGGGGGGCCTAAAAACCTACCTGCACCTAATAATGCTAGGCCCAGAAGGTCCTCGGGCCAGTCACAAACAGGGAGTCAAGGAGGTAGTCCCACAAATGGGGTCCCTCGCTCTCCTGACTATGTAAGTCCCCGTTACAAGGGAAATCGACCCATCCTGGGTTATGTGTGGACTCCTCCAGCCCAAGGGGGGGGATCCAGCCAAGCACCTAACCCAGGGAACTTCCCTCCCAACTTCCCACAGGAGGGCAGAAATTCTCCAAATCCTGGGCAGAACTCTTTCCCCAGGTATCCACCCAATTTCCAACCCCAAAATCATCCATCCTTCTTTCCCCAATTCCCTGAGCCCAGACAACCTAATCCGGGAGAGGGGAGGCCAAGGGTGGAGGGGTATCCAAATCTTCCCAACCAGGGGTACTACCAAAGAAGGGATAGCTACCCTTCCCAGGATCAGCCCAGGGGAGAAAACAGGGCCCCGTATCAGCCTGAGCGGGTTTCCCAGTTAGAGCGCCAGGTCCAAAATATGGCACGGGATCTGGGTCAAATACTGAGGGCGCAGCAGAACCCTCAGATGGGCATGCCGGCACAGAATGCCCCAAATTCTGGACCTGGTACTCCAGAATAATGACGGGGCAGCACCCCGATAACACACCGGTTCCCAGGGAGGAGGCACAAAGAGAAGGGGGGTGTAAAGCCTTGGAGGAAGCTTCCTTCCTCACTTGTAAACAGCCCCTGGAAACCCAGGAACCGGAAACAAAATCTCCTGTCCCTGAAAGTCTGCCTCCTAAGGAGCAGAGGGGGAGGTAGGAGAAACAAAAGACCCAAACAGACTCAGTTTGAGGAGGAGGTACAGATCTTCCAATTTGAGGGAGAGGGATCCTCAGAGGATCCTGGGAAAAGGATCTTCTCCTTCAGAGAGGGGGGAACTCCTCCCAAAGAAAAATGGGTCCCTAGGGATGCAAATCCAGACTGGGGAGATGTGGAGACTGAGCTACCGCCGCCCACCATCTCATCCCAGAACCAACAGCAAGAAAATCCCCTGGTTCAAACCCATCCTGGTGACTGCCTCCAAAAAGGGGGGGGCGGCCCGGAACCGGAGCCAGGGGAACCCACAATGGCTCTGATCTCCAGTTGCCAATTTTTTCATTCAGATTCCCAAGGCTCTCCACAGAATTCTGCCCAAATCTCTTCGCTAGCGATGTCCAAAACCAGAAAGTTAGCCCACCAGTTGTCCAAAAATGTGCATTATCTGTGCCCCCTTGAGGAGAAGGAGGGAAGATACTATGCCCCGGTACGAGTACAGGGGCAGGGTACGATTTCAGCGCTGGTGGACACGGGATCTCAAGCTACCCTTCTGTCCAGAAGGGCCTTTGATGAACTGAATGCAGGAAGGGGAGGGAATTACCAAATTCCTCTCACCTCACTTCCTGGACAACTCCAGAACTTTGACGGGAAGGAAATTCCCGTCGAGGGGACGGCAGATTTGGACATTAAAATTGGGCGACACAAGTTGAAACACCCGGTCATAGTTGTGACTCCAGAGGGCACCCCTTGTTTACTGGGGAATGACCTCCTGAGGAGGTTGTCACCCTTAATAGATTGCGTAAACAAGGTCCTCTGGACCCAGACTAGCCGACCAATAAAATTAAACAGAGTGTCAACCATGTTAGTTTAAACGGCACCTGCCACATGGTTGAACAAAAATCTGACCAAGTAGAATTTCACTTCCAGAATAGCCAAATTCCAGACGTGACAGTAATAGCAGTAGGACAACAGACTGGGGATGGGGGGTCCTCTCTATTTCTGAAAATCAACCTTCCTTCCAGTTTAAAGTGGTACTCCACGCTGGAAGGAAACACCCTGAAATTCTTTACCAATCCACAATCTGAAACTCCCACTCCTATAGTCCAGAAAGATGTGAAATCAGCTCAGAGCCTGGCTGATATTCAGCAAATTGGAGAGCAGTTGTTCATCCCTGTTCAGTTAAATGATGGGAAGGACTCTGTTCTCGCTCGAGTGTGTGTGAACAACGGTAAGAGCTTCATCAGCGAAGCCATGTTCCGCCAACTCCCAAAAGATCCAGCCATTCCCACATTCAAACTGATAGACAAATGGGAAATGGACCTGGAAGCACCTAATTCCAAACATCTCCTGCCAAGCAGGTGTATGCTCAAAATCTCCATTGGCAACAAGAGCATAGTCCACAATTGTTGGGTCGTGCGAGACGTCACTGCCGCTTTTTACTTAGGCAGTGACATTCTCAATCGCTTTGCCATTAGTTTGGACCTAATAAACTTCAAAGCTTGGTCCCGATTAGCGGATAATCCCATGGGCTTTGATGATCCAGAAAAAGCATTTAGGTCAGCTCAATTGCTACCTTATGCAGTTGAAATTCAGATCAAAGCGGAGGTCACCATCCCAGAAAGGACCCGACAATTCTCCCTGGAAGTGAAAGCTAAAAGAGGACAACATTTGAAAAACCCTGATGCTTACATACATCTAAATGCTTCTCTCCAACAGCAAGGGTTAGGGGTAAACCCAACACCATTAGTCAACATAGAACATGACACCATTCCAATAGAGGTGGATAACAGCGACTTAAAGAGTATTACTCTAGCCGCAGGCACCATTATTGGAATGGCGGTTGATGACCGACATTTTTCCATAGATTTAGGTAATGAACTATTAGGGCCAATCCCCAAGGACATTTTTGACAGTGACAGTGAGGACAATACAACACCAGACAGGATTTTTACCCGGCATGGGGGGAACTTCCTGGTGTACACTTCTTGCCCTTATGGTAAGGAAGATGTGACTTGTGACTTCAGAAGGGATGAGGTGATTTTCCAGGTCCATGAGGGCTGCCTTTCCCACCTGAAGCCTCCAGTCCAAATCAGCACTCTGACCAGGGACTTCTCCACCCAGCTGGAGGAGGCCGCTGAAATAGCCAAACCAGAAGTCTTTCCAGGCTTCAGGCAGATGGTGGAAGAGAGAGTCAACCTAGCTGATGCCTGTGTGACTCTGGAACAAAAGCAAAAGTTGAAACAAGTTTTCTTGGATTTCCAAGATCTCTTTGCGGTAGACTCATATGACTGTGGTCGCACTGACATCCACACAACAACAATCCCCACGGACCCTGGCATGACTCCTGTGTTTGTGAAGCAATATCGCTTGCCTCTCGCATCAATGGAGTCCCTTACTGAAATAATTAAGAACCTTGAGTCCCGGGGAATAATCCGTCCAGTTCACAGCACCTTCAATAATCCGGTGCTGGGAATATTGAAGCCAAACGGCCAGTGGAGACTCTGTGCCGACCTCAGGGAGCTCAACAAACGGGTCCATACTTCCCGATGGCCTCTGCCCTACATTGACCAAGGGCTGGCCCAGATTCAGGGGTCACAGGTATTCACTGCAATAGACCTGACCAATGGATACTGGACCGTGCCTGTCAGTAGGGAGGACCAATACAAGCTGGCTTTTACCTTTGGGGGCCAGCAGTATACATCGACCCGGACTCCCTTCGGATACCTTAACTCCGGTAATGAGTTCAATATTTTCCTACATAAGGCCATGCCCGACCTGGGTGCGAGGGGTAACCTGGCTTATGTAGATGATGTCCTCATCAAAAGTTCATCTGTGGAGGAACACATAGCGGAGATCCGTTATGTTCTGACGCAGATGAGGGCCGCCGGAGCAAAACTTTCCTTTCAGAAAGCACAGTGGTGTAGAACCCGTGTTAATTTCTTGGGGCATGAGATTACTCCTCAGGGTCTCTGTCCCCAGGAAAAGAAAGTGGAAGCACTTCAGAAACTGAAAGACCCCACAACTCTGCGGGAACTAAGGAGCCTCCTTGGACTGACTAATTACAGCAGAAAGTTCATTGAGGGCTACGCAGAGATCACCAGACCTCTGATTCATCTCCTGAAGGGGGGGGTCAAGTGGGAATGGGGTCCAGAACAAGCCGAGGCAGTAAAACAACTCAAGAGAAGCCTCTCACAAGCGCCTTGCCTAGCTTACCCTATCAGAAACAAGGAGTTCTTCCTGGAGACGGGGTTCTCTAATACGTGCTTGACGGCAGTATTATACCAAAAGCATGACAAGGTCAATAAAGTAATCTCCTATGCGAGCAAAACTTTATCCTCTGTGGAGGAAAAATTCAACGATTGTGAGATGGCACTCCTGGCAACGGTGTGGGCATTGAAGAATTACCGCCCGTTTATCCAGGGGGAACACATCATAGTGGAGACTCCACACCAGCCTCTGCAATATCTCCAAAGTGATAGAACGGAAATGTGAGTAATTCCCGAATTACTTCCTGGATTCTGTCAATGCAAGGTTTTCCTATGGAGGTCAGATATGACCAAAACAAGAAGAGTCCCCTCGCGCAAGGTCTGGCTGACTTACATGATTGTGCCAGAGAAAACTGTCTCGAGGATGAAAGTCTAAAAATCAAGGACAACACGGAGGCATACCTTAATTCCCCACACAAAGTCTTTGAAGAGGACCAGTGTGAGGGAATGCCCACTGTGTATGTGGATGGATGATCTTACCATGTTGACAACAACGGGGTGAAAGAACTGGTGGCCGGCGTAGGGAATGCATGGGTGAATGAGTTCACAGAACCCTCCGCTGGATACAAAATTGGTCCCCGAAGTAGTCAGGTGGCAGAATTGATGGCTGTGCATCAGGCCATCCTCACTGCTGTCCAGCATCGACTCCACAAACTGGTCATAATCACAGATTCTGATTATGTACGGAACGGGTTCGTGGAGCACCTGGTTAATTGGAAAGCCAGAGGCATGTTATGTGCTAACAACAAACCCTTGAAACATGGGAAGTTGATCCAAAACATTGATGATCTGGTCACCTCGAATGAGATGACCATCTATTGGAAAAAGATCAAGGGTCATTCCAAAGTAGAGGGACCAGACAAAACTGGAAATGACTTAGCTGATCAGCTGGCCAAAACCGGGGCCATCCAAGGGGATCTAATTGAGATTGAGTCCCTATTGGGGGAAATCCAGGTCACTGCTATCACTAGGTCCCAGACAAATGCTCACAATGACCTTTCAATTGCACAATGGAGCAAGGAGACCCCTGATGCTGATTTGATTACAGCTCAGAAGATGGATCCAATAATTGATAAATTTTACCAGCACCTTGAGGACCCTGAGAACTTTCCCCTGACGGATACCGATTACACTGGGAAAGAGGACATAAGAGTGTTGATGAAATGTCCAAAAATGTTCCGAATCCAAGACGGTTTGCTGGTAAGGAAATCCAAAGCTGGCCACGATCAGTGGGTGGTTCCTACCTCATTCCGAAGCCTGATGTTAAGTCACGCCCATGATGCGGCCACCGCCGGTCATAGGGGGTTTCACACAACACTGGAAATCTTAAGAGAGGTTGCATACTGGCCACACATGGGGCAGGACCTCGACCAATACTTGAAGGGGTGTCTTGTGTGTGCACAATTTCAGCCATCATCCCTCACGCACCGTGCGCCTCTCCAAAAGAGGGGGATGACACTGCCATGGTCAGATTTACAAATCGACTTTGTAGGCCCCGTGATTCGCTCTGCTAGGGGGAATAAGTACATGTTGACTGTGACATGCTTGTTTACCAAGTGGGTGGAGTGTCTCCCAGCCCCAAACTGCAAGGCAGAAACGGCAGCTGCCCTGATGATTAACCACATCTTTTCCCGTTTCGGTCTACCTCAAAGGATTGAGTCAGACAGGGTAGCCACTTCACCAGTGAAGTAATGACAAAGATGTGGGAGATACTGGGGGTCAAAAGGAAGTTGCATATTGCTTACCGGCCAGCTTCTTCTGGGGCAGTCGAGAGATATAACCGAACCATTGTGAGCATATTAAAGAAGTTTGTGGCAGATTCTGGGCCAAGTTGGGATATCCGATTACCTCTGGTCCTAATGGCCATCAGATCTACCCCTTCATCTGCAACCAAAATGTCACCATTTGAGTTGATGACTGGGCGCAAGATGGTGCTTCCTCAGCATTTGCTCTACAGGACCCAAGAGCAGACACTGATAAATGCCTCCACAACTCATGAGTATGTGGAGAATTTAAGGAAACACCTTCAACATGCTTTTGCTTATGCTCAGCGGAATCTAGAAAGATCAGCTGATAGCATGAAGACCCACTATGACCTGAAGACTTCCAGGAAGGAATATCAATTGGGGGACCGGGTCTATCTATACAATTTCCAAAGGAACCAGGCCAAACAGCGAAAATGTTTGCCCACATGGAAGGGACCCTTTGAGATTATAGACAAAATCTCCCCTGTGGCCTACAAGATCCGCATCCCCAAAGGCGGTTTGGCAGAGGGGGAAGACAAGTGGGTCCACATTAACCAGTTGAAGTGTTGTCATCCCAGGCACACTCTGCAACAACTGGAGGAATCCTCTGGAATCCTAGAGGGTACTGTCTCAGATTAATTCAGTTCTAACTTAAAATATCCTACATATCGCCTATCAAATTCTGAGTTTCTCAATGTGGGTGTTTTTGTTTTTGAATGCAAAAAGAAATGTGCATGTTTATATGTTTTGACTATAAATTTATTTGCCACCCCACTATATCAATGGTGGGGGAAAAATGTCTATGAATAGGTATTGCCGCTCTCCCTTTGTCGTCCTAGGAGAAAGAAAACCTCGAGACTGGCTAAGGAGGACGATCCAGAGACTGGGAGGATGATCCGGAGACCGGGAGCAGAGACGCAAGGGGCCGGGGTACCGCCCAATATTCCCATCAGGACCGGCGAGGAGAACCGATCGATCAGTACCGGATGGAGGAAAAGATGCTGAACTGTGCCATTTGCAGAATTCGAAGAAGATTATGTGGACAGACCAGTGCGTGGGTCAAAACCCTTGTGCACCCGACTCCCCATCGACTCAAATTCAAAGGGCAGTCACGTGGGGGGATCTGTTGGGTGTCCTGACCCACGTTTGAGCTATCATGCTGCAACATTAGGTGCTGTGGGCTTAGAAAATCCAAGATGGCCAAAAAGCCCACAAGTGCGCCAGAATCCAGGAGAACCACGCAGTTTTGCGCACACCCAAAATGGTTACCTAACTTGCCACCCACCAGTGTAAAGAAAGATCTTTGTTAACAAAATCCACTGTTACTGATGTCAAAAAGTTGCTGAATTCGTGACTCATTGGACCACTTTAAAGATTCAACCCTTTTGTGGGGTTCCACATAACCATCTTACTGTAAGGAGCCCCATCAAAACAATGTTAAGCAAGGATTTACTACCATGGAAGAACCATTCCTGTTTAGAATGCATTAATCCAAGAAAGATCCCAAAACTGCATGCAGTACCAACAAAATCCTCAAGGGGCGCTAGCGGTCTAAACTCTGACAGGAGAACTGAGTGCAGTTGCTGACAAAGGGATTTGACTCAGCTGACTTCAAAGGCTGCATTTTAATTAAAAATTAGCCACATGCTGTTCCCAGAGGCCTGAAGCCTGGGAAACCCTCTCACCTCCAGAGCTTCACACCAGGAGTTAGAATCTCACATGACCTCTTGATTGATAGAAGGCAGACTGGCTGGGAGCCTCCTGGAGACCACACAATAGGCTCTTGCAATTGAATAGGATATGTTGATTTTGACTGTTTCCTGTCAACAAAGGCCTGCCTGCCAGAAGACACATGTGACTGACCCACCCAAGTCTTGGAGGCGGACTCCAACACTCTGAGAACTGAATTGAAAGCAAAATATATATTTTACAGAAACACTGATAACTCTTTGTAATCAAATGACAGAAATGTATAACTTTGAGAGCCTTAATTTAAAAAATGTACCTTCAATTCAAGCCCAAACTCCAATTTGTGTGATGTTCTGGGGGCAAACTAGCAGTTAAGAGGGTATTACTTAAAATGTATGCATGTTAAAAATCTGACACTTCATCAAGTAATGTCCATACTCCTTGCGCACATGTGTATAAATTTGAGTAAGAATCTGATATTGGTAACCTGACCAAAAAGTGAAATATGTTGCCATTTCTGAATGCAAGCTCCCAGGAAGAGCAGATTTGGACAGGGTATACCTCCTGCGATATGTGATGGGTGCATGTAATTTTAAACAAATGTGTACCTGTGCAAATATGTCTTTTGGATCAAATATAGATTGTGTGTAAAGTTGACAGGGGTGGGTTCTCTGTACCATAAACAGACCTCATCATGATGACACTTCATTTCATTCCCCCAATCAAGGGGAAGAGGATGAAGTGGCCAATGACAAGTGGAGAGGGGTAGAGCCTAGTGATGCTGCACACACACCCATTTTCAAAACACATAAAAGCAGACAGTCAGGACAGATAGGGACATTCAATTCCATTTGCTGCAACGCGCTCTGCCGGACCATACCACATCCAGAGATCCAGACTTCAAATCCATCAATCTCCAGAATCCAGAGAGGCTAGACCAGAGAGAGCAGAGCTGACCCAGACCACTGTTAGCAGAACCAGAGAGCTGACCCAGATCACTGTGAAGTGCCGAGACCAGACCAGAGTCCAGTCTAAAACCTGACCAGATCCGTGGCGAGGCCCATCTATTTCAAAAATATATTGTGAGTACCCAGCGGAACTGTGCAGAACCAATCTCTTAGTTAAAATAATATAATTCAATCTATTTTAATCTAAGTAGAACTGCCTAAAAGCTGTCACCTGTCATTTTCTAGCTGCTAGCTGTCACTTGTCACTTTGAATTTTAAAATTTCAAATCCGAAAAACGACCTTTATTTAATCGTTCATAACTCCGTGACCGTTTGTCCTAGAGACTTTCAGTAACTTTCCTCTGAAAGCTTAGAATCTTAGCTTTCCTACAAACCTTGAACCGCATTCCTACCCCCGAACTTTTGCCGCAATCGCGAAAAACGCACTCGCGAATTTACCGCAATTTGCAAATTTTTCCACGTGTGAAAACAGCAGTTCTTGCTTTCCTTGCTAAAAATTCGTTTGCCTCTTAAGAACCATCCCTGAATCATTGCTAGAGTGAGCCCGGACTAATATTAACTAGATACCACTCACCCTGAACCTCAAGAGGGAATTAAAAGCATTTTAGCATATTTTTCACTTCATTGCCAGCACATATAAAAGCATTTTGGGCCTGTGTTTCCAACTTCTGTAGTCTAAGCTTGCTGGGGTGAACTGAATTACATTTGATTGCATTTCTGAGAACTGTGCGCTTTCCTTCCATTTCCTTGCATTGCATAAAGGGGGGAGGGGATTGCCAGAGAAAAGTGATTACATTGTTTTGTTGAAATCATATTGAGTATTTTCTGTATTGCATTTTCATTCAACATTACATCCATCTGAACTTATATAAAGCATTCTCTACCACCTTATTCTTCTTTTCCTATTCACAAGTGTGCTAGTGCCAGACTATCCATTATTGATTACTGCTCAGATTAAGTGTGATATTCAATTAATTTATTATAAAGTGTGATATATATATATCTATTGTTTAAATTATCAAATAAACCTTTAAACTTGCAAAACAGAACTACTTCTTGGCTCAGTGGGATCAGGGGGATTCCAAGAGAGGGGTGTTATATAGGGGTAGTCATCCAGAACGCATGAACTGGACATAAAAATATATTAATAAGGGTTTCCATTCAGTATCCCAGACTAGGCATTGACTTAGCTGTAGTGTTGAATTGAATCCTCTTACAGGAGTAGTGAGGAGAAATTGACAGTGTTGAAGGCAGGAGAAAGATACAAAATGATAAATATAGAACAGGGTTGTACTGGTGTCCATTGGAGAGAAAGTTGGAGACATGCATGAATGCTGTCTCGGAAGACAGATTTAAGTGGATCTCCAAGGCCATTATTCTCAAGATACTTAGTGATCCTTTCAAAGACCACCCACTCAAAAGCTTTTGAATAATGGAGAAGGAGAGAAACTGAGTGATCGTTTGCTTGGACATTTGAGTTAGCAGAAGGATTCTTCCATAAGGGTAAGACAGTTGCAAATTTGAAGGAGACACCGAAGATTCTAGAGGAGAGAATGTGGTAAAGAGCTCATAGAGGTAAGGGCATTGAGACTAATTATTGACCATTGGGTAACAAAAGGGTTTATAGGATTCAAGGTTGTGAAAGGACTAGATTTGCAAATTTCACAGTTACTACTATTATTGAAAAGAGTCCTAGGAACACCTTCTCAACAAACAAAACAATGCAAATTGTTATTTTTAAACAAACGCAAAGCACAACAAAGGATCTTGAGTAATGATACCTTCATTAGGTTTACTGTATATGTTTGGCTGTAAGCTTTGAAGACCATATGAGTCTCTTCTGACAGCCTGAGGAGTCTTAAAAACGAGCATGGAAACATAGGAATTTAGTCTAAAGCAGGTATTCCTTCTGCAAAATCCCCTATTGATTTCTACTATTATTGAGCAATCAGATGAATTTGTAGCCAGTTGGTCTGCAGTAGTTCTGCTCACCAGGTCATATGACATCTGCTACTGACCCACTTCTGGCTATTTTTCTATTTTCTCTTCATCCACCTCTAGCACTTTGTGTTGTTCCTACCGACCGCTTTCCCATATTGCTGGCTGTTTTATTCTCGTTGTTAAGCTGCACACCTCCAGCCATCAGTGTTGTTCCACATCACGCCTTCCCTCTTTTTTCTCTTGTCTACCCCACTCACCTCCAGCCCACTAGATCACTCCATCCCTCCCCAATCCACCTTTATCTGGGTCTCATATGCCACATTAGCTCAGTAGAATCAGTTAATATCACTGTGGCTTTTGGACCTCCTCTGGGCATGTATCTTGTCTTGCTTTTCCCCACATGCATCCAGCCCACTCTGCTGTTCCTCCCACCACCCTTCATGCTTTTTGGATGTTTTCTCTTTCTTTCCTGAATTGCAACCAGCACTCTTTGCTGGACCTACCCATTCACCTCCAGCTTTATTGTACGTTTTTTTTTCTCGTTTCCCTCCATTTCCCTTCATCCTTCTGTGCTGTTCCTCTACAATCCTGTTCTGATTTTTTGCAATTTTTTTTATTTCTCCCCGCTCTGCCTATGACCCTCTCTGTTGTACCTCCACATCCTCTACCTGCATTTTTTACTATTTCTATCCCACCCACCCACCTCTAACACTCGGTGCTGTTCTTCCGCATTTAAAGCAATTTTTGGAATTTTCTTTCTCTTTTGAGCTTCACCGGCCTCCAGTCCTCTGTGCTGTTCCCCTCACACCGTTCCCTTCTCATTGGCTGATTTTCTTTCTTTTTTCCCAGCCTCCAAATTTGTTTGATGTTTCTCTTGACTTCTTTCTAGCTTTTAAGGCCCTAGTTTCTCTTTTCTCCACACCGAAATCCAACCGTCTGTGCTGTACCTCCCAACTCTCTTTCTGCTATTTAGGGTGTTTTTTTTCTGTTTTTCCACGCTCACTTCCAGCGCTCTGTATTGTTCATTTCAACCCCTTTCCACCATTTTGGCTGTTTACCTCTTTCTTTTCACCCAGCTTCCCCCAGCCCTCGGTATCATTCCATGCAACTCCCTTTCTGCTTTTTGTGTTCACTTCACATGCCTCCAGACTTCTATAGTGTTCCTCCCCACTAGCATCATGGTATTTAGCAATTTGTTTATATTACCTCCCACATGCTTCCCGCCTCCTGCTTAGTTTCTTCACATGCTTTTGTCATTTTTATTCTCGTGTTCCTCCACCCACTGCCAGCCATGAATGTGTTGCTTCCCAATAACCTTTTGCGTTGTTTGGCATTGTCTTTCTTTTTTATCCTCTACCTGCCTCTACGCCCCTGTTCTGTTTCCCTCCACTTCCTTCCTACTTTTTGACTGTTTATTCTCCTTTCTTCCTCTGTCTGCCCCCATCGCTGTGTGTTTTTCCTCCCCACTCGCTGCCCCCATTTTTGGTTGTTGTATTCACTTTCTTTCCAACCCATCTACTTATAGCCCTCTGTGCTGTATGTTCCCACTCCCTTCATGGATGTTTTTTTTCTCTTTTAACATATGTTCCTCGAGTAATCTGTACCATTATGCACTACTCCTTTCTGGTTACTTTTAGCCTTTTTTCAATGTTTACACCACCCGTCTACAGCCCCTTCTCAGTTTCTCCCTACTCTGTTTACACTATTTTTGGTCTTTTTCTGTTTTTCTGACAATTGCCTACAGCCCTCTCTGTTCATCCTCTCCACTTCATTCCCAATGCTTTGCCTGCTTATTTTCTTTTGTTGTTTACTCCACAGACCTACAGCCCTCTGTGATATTACTCCCAACTCCCTTCAAGATGTTTTGCAATGTTATCTTCTTTTCTTCCCCTATCCACCACCAGTTATCAGTGCAGTTCCATCCCGCTCCCATTGTGCATTTTTAGCAATTCTTTCTCCCGTTCCCTCTGCCTACCTGCAACCCTATGTGCTTTTCCTCCCCATTGCCTTCTGGCTTCTCATTCAGGTATATTCGCTCTTTTCCCTCCACCTGCCACCTGCCTACTCTCCACTCCTTTTCACTGCCTTTCCAGTTGTTTCCCAGTTCTTCTTACTTTACCCCTCATGCTTCCAGACTTCTGTGCTGTTCCTCCCCACTCCAGAACTGATTGTTTATCTTCCCCCAAACTTCCTCTATCCTGTTGTGCTGATCCTCCCCCTCTCTTTCACCTTATGTGTCTATTTTGTCTCGTTTTTTTAGCCCAGACCCCTCAGACGATCCTCCTCTCTTCCTCACTGGATTTCTGGCAGCTGTTTCCTCTAATTTTACAGCCATCCACCAAAGTTCCTCTGTGAGTTTCCCACACCAGCTTTCCTGCTTTTCTGACCTTTTTCAACTTTTCCCCCACCCACATTTAGTCCTTGATGTTGTTCCTCCCCATGACTTTAGCATGTTATTCTCTTTTTCCCACACCTGCCTTCAGCCCTTTAGACAAAACCACCCCTCCCACTATAACTTTCTCTTTGCCTCATCTGCCCTTTTGGCCCAGTAGCCACAGAACATTTGACCTCTGCTAACACCATTACTTTTATTTTTTTATTTTTTTTTATTTTGATATAGCTGAGCGAGTCAACTTTTCAAAAGGAAATTCAAACAAATTGTCAACATTTCATACACATATTAAAATGACCAAAGTTAAAAAATAAAAAAGTAACAACATGTTAAAACATGAGATATCAAATTAAAAGACAAAGTTACAAGCAATTTTTTTCCATCCTATACAATTAATTGATCTTGCAGCTTTACAAGTTAGTCATATGTTTGCATTACAACTTGATTTCAGACAGAAGAATTGCGTCTAAATATTGTACTATGGCTTTTATGACAGAAAACTTCATATTGGAGATTAGTAAACTCCAGATCTGCTTCTCATCTGCTTCATAATTCAGATTTAACAGTTTAGCGAAAAATGTAACTCGTTGTCCCATTAATTTGTCACAGGATACTACCAGATGCTGGTCTCCCTTTCATGTGGAAGTTCACAGTAGCGACAAAAGTTCATATTGTCTGGAATCATTTTACGCCTAGCAAGGACCTCTCCCGTTAGGTAAAGATTTAACCTGACTCGTAAAAATGTATTCCGTATGTTGGAAGACGGACATTTCAATAAGTAACCTGCCAATTGGCCCAGATGTTTATTACCAAAGTTCTGCGGTTAAAATCCCTGTATTTTAAACAGGATTCTCTATTTTTTATCCATTCCCATCTATAGAACTTGACTTTAGCACGCAACAGGTTTTCTAACAAAAGTGTGACCGTTATATCTGCTTCGGCCATAGTGTTCACTACAAAAGCTCACCATGCCAAAGGGAAATCGTGCATTGATGAAGACAGCTGATGTCCAACGGTGCTCAAAATATTGTTATTTTCTAAGCCAAACAAACACTTGCGAAAAAATCCACACATTCGCCACTTAACTCTACAAGCCACTGAGTTCAAGCCTAGTTTTGTATCGCAAAATTGGTAAGGGTGTGCAATTCGGGAGATGTAACATCGATTTCCAAAAACGTGCTTCCAACTTATTCCACATTTCGTCACTGGTGTTAAGTTTTGACTCAACACCATATGTTAATACTGTGATGACTTTTTGTTCATAGAAATGTAGGATATGGTTCAGGGTGAATTTCCCACATTTATAGATGAGTATTCTGGCCTGAGAAATCAGAGTGGATAATTTAGACTGTAAGTTGATCAAGTAGAGGGTATCCCTAACAGTGTTCTGTATAGTCAGGCCTAGATATTTATATTCGAGTACTTGTTTCAAAGGTACCTCTCCAATGGACCAAATGCAATTGTTAATTCTGCTTTTCGATTGGTATTTACATACGAGAATGTGTGATTTGTCCAGATTCACATTGAGATGGTTAGCTTCAACGTAACTAGCTAAAGCAGACAGAAGATTTTGAAGAACACTGGGGGTTTGTGAGATCAAGACCAGATCATCAGCGTACAGTAGCCATGCTATGCGCTGACCCCCCAATTCAGGAGCATCAGAGACAACTTGGAGGAAAGATTGTCCCATGTCTAGGATAAATAAATTAAACAATATTGATGCCATTATGCAGCCTTGCTTAAGACCAACATAGGTACCAAAGGACGATGACAACAGACCCTCCAAAGCTAATCTCACCTGCATGGATGTATTTGTATGCAACTGAATTAATAGTGCTGGCAGAGAGGATGGGCAGCCAGAAGATGCTAGTTTTTGAAATAGCAGTTCACGATTGATAGAGTGAAAGGCAGACCGGAAATAAATGAATGCAAAACACAGAGCTTGTTTCTGGGCTGCGTACTGCGCTTTAAGCATATTGATGGTAATAATGTTGGGTAAAGTACCTATGCCGCTTACAAAACCAGATTGAAAAGGGTCTCTTTTGTGATGTTTCTGTGACCAAAAGTTCATATCTCTTAATAGTAGTCGGCAAAAGATTTTCCCCGGAACATCTAGCAAAGAGATGGGTCTGTAGCTGGCCGGGTTGGCCCGCTCTCCTTTCTTGTAGATTGGGATGGTTATAGAATGTTTCCAAGACTCCGGTATTTTTTGAGAAGAGATTATATTCATGAACATCATATACAATATATCTGTCCAAATGACTGGATATTATTTCAATATCAAGTTTGACAGGCCATCCGGACCAGGGGCCCTAGAACGGCTGGCTTTGTTGATGAAGTGTAAAATATCATCTTTATCAAACTTGATATTGAAATTGGATTGAGACATAGTACTGAGGAATTGACATGTGTCCATTAGTTCTGCATATAAATTAGAATAGTACTGAACCCACTTCTCTTCAGTCACATCGTTAGCCTGAACTGCAACTTGATGACCTGCAGTTGCTTGATTTATGATTTTCCATGATTCTGCCGAGTTTTTAGTAGATAGCAATTTCATCATATTGCTGCCATCAGCTTGATATAATTTGGCCTGCCTACCCCTTATCCAATTTCTAGATCTAGTTTTGATGTGAGTGAGGGCATTAGCTCGTTTGTCACCAGGCAGTTTATAGGCCTCTCTCTTTTCCGCCCTAACCAATGCTTTCTTGCTTTTAACTTCGTGATCAAAAACATGGAAAAAAGGAGTTTTTCTTTGCTTGTGGCAAATGGAGGCTGGTTGGAATCGCTGCATGAGTTCATGATAGATAACCGTTGAACCTTGATTTTCAATAAATTCACACTTCAGCTGAGCATCATAACATATCTTAAACGCTTCCAAGGGAGACTCTGTCCAAATTAGCCTATTCCTTGAAGAGTTTACGCTTATCGAACCCTTAATGTATTTGGATTGCTGTATATTATTATTACATTTTGAGGTCCAGGTCGCGTTAAGCATGTTATGATCGCTCGCATCACTGTGTATTACTTGGAAAGATTTTATTTTATTCAGCATGCTTGAATTGACATAAATGTAATCAATGATTCCCTCGCTAATGGTACGATGCCATGTCGCCATAGGACGTATATCAGAGGGGAAGGAACCATTTAGTATGAAAAGGCTTCTGAACTCTATAAAACTTGTCCATTTAACAAGACGGGCCGATTCTGATTTTCGATTTGGCTCAAGACAATGTAGGTTCAAATCACCAGCTAAAATGATGGAATCAACATTACCACCAAGACTTATCAGGTCCAAAGCCTTGTTCAATGAGTTCAGAAACCTATCATCTGTAATGCCCATCGGGTTCCAATAGATGTTAATAAGGGCACATTGAAGGTTATTGCTGATGAGTCTGGCCATTTGAATAAATAAATTTGGTGAATACCATGGGCTAAGTTTCAATGAGAGACTCTGTTTGACAGCTATTAGCAAACCAGATACAGGCCGCCCAAGATTACCCTTAATCGCTGGAGTCAGGAGAATGTCATAGTCATTCCACGAAGGAGCATAAGTGAGCCACGATTCTTGAATTAATATTATATCGTGGTCTAGCAAATTGATAGCCTGATTGTTCTTTAAATGCTTATGCCCTCTGGAATTCCAGCTGATCAAGGAGAGGGTAAATTCATGACTATCCTGCTGCTAACGTTGTGTGCATTTCGTATTGCAATTGCAAACATGTGAACAATTATTATGTTGTTTGTTTTGTTGTAATTGGAGAATTTGCTTCACAATGTCAGTGGAGGTAAGCTCAGGAGAACCTGGTCCAACCTGTATGATGAAACCAAGGCTAAACAACTGTGACTTAACAGCCCAGATGGTGTTAACCACAACCTTCGAGTTTATCCATAGTGTTACTGAGGACCAATTTGACGGGTCCGTGAATTCCACTTGAGCAATGTTAATCGTGTCAATGTCATCGAGCTCTGGAATTTCGCTAAAGATGGATAGAACAGAGGCTCGGTTCAAATTATACTGAGGCACTGGGGAGGGGCAACAGCTCATCAATAATGAGTGAACTGCCGGCCACTTAGTACTAGATGTTGGAATTTTTTTTTCGTCAAATTAGAAGGGTCATTGAAGTTTTTATTCTCAGTGACCCTGGCCCCAGACTGGAGACCACTTATGGAATTGCGAGTGTCAAGCTACTTCAATAAAGTAGATTTAACCACCTCTTCTATATCAACAGATGAAGAAGTCAGAATTACTGGCTCAGTGCTCTTGTTTTGACAATGCAACTGTGTTGATGTTTGTGCCTGTTGTGTGTAATCATGAAGTTGGGATTGAACATTTAACACTTTTTTTTACAACAGAAGGAACAGGTTTACTCAAAACTGCTTTTGCAGCAGGACAAGGTGTTTTAAAAGTTGGAGCTATGTTATCATTTGACACCAAATTCAGGTTCTTAAACGCAGGTTTAGTAGCCATATAATCATCCACTGCTTGCCTTATTTCCCTGTGCCGAGCAGTTTGGTCCTGATCTACCAATGAAGGCGAAGGTATTGATGATTGTACTTCACACTTTTTATGCTCACAACTTTCAGAGGCTGCTGTTACAGCAGCATTCACCAAGGAGTTCAATGGACTATAGGAATTGTCAACAGTGCTCTTTTCCAGCAAGACTGTATCCTTCTTCATCTGGGATTGTAACAGATATTTTTTTTTGGCTATGGCCTTAGAGGCAGTATTAGTTGCTGTGTGAGGTAACGAGATATTTTTAACAAATGATTTAATTTGTGATGTTCTCCCTGCCATGGATCTAATGTTTTTGGTTTTCTTATTCAAATCATCTTTTTTGATCCCTTTCTTGGCAGGTAAGGTGAATCCATTTGTACCTGTGCCATCAAATAAGGCATAATTTGATTTTTTTTGTGGATCTACTATGGCTTCGTTTGTAACGCCTGCCAAGTCAATGATAGGGTTCAAGATATGAGGACTATTATGGAAATTCTGTATAAGTTCATCTGTCTGCATGTGTGTTTGTGAGCTTACCGATTGATACATGCAAGGCGGCTTAAACGTGCCCCCTAGTTTTTCAAGTGTGTTTGTGGTAGACAATTGCCAAGATAGGATCTGATTAAGTTGTTGGGAGTGAACATCCACCTTGTCAGCAAGGGCTTCAAACAATTTAGCCAAAGAAAGAATTGCTGTGTTCATAGAAGTTAGAACAATACCAGTTAAACCTCTAGAATTTTCAACCGATTCAGCTGATAAAAATTGATTTACCCTAGATTTTTGTGGGGTTGGAGCAATGAAAGATATATTTTCAACTGAATTTACTTCACTAACATTAGTGAACAGAACCGGTGATCTAGAGAGGTTTTCAGATATAGTATTCGCGGTGAAACAAGACGCATTTGTATCCAAGTCAATTACCGCCATATCACCATTGCCGGTTATTTTGGACAGTTTTGAATTAGACACATCAATATCAGATGAAACAGACAAAACAGGCGTGGCAGCACCTGTTAAAACATTATTCAGCATAATGCTGTCCGTTAAAGACACATTTTCTTTAGCGAAGGTTACCATAGGGTCAACCTCTAACTCATGCATCACATGCCCAACCGTCGTTGGGGCCACTCTTATGTCTGTTTGAGAGATTGACATCGAGGAATATCTTTTTGTGGCTGAACTTTGGAGACAGCTGATTTATCTGAAAGGCAGTTCACCACAACAGCAAGTTTATTGTGTTGCAAGGCATTTGAATTCGGCCGGATCACATCCCGACAAAATGGGCGAATATCCAGTCAAATTTCAGTCTTAGATTTTAATTTGGGTTTAGATGTGCCCAAACGCGGTGTGGAACTCAACCGGATCTTTTGGAGGGTCCATGAGGCGAGTTAGAGGAAAAACTTTCACCATTGGAGCAGTGAGCAGCAGTCACAACGGGCATGCCCGTTTTCAAAGTTGAAATACCCCTTTTCATGGCGTGCTCAGTACACAAAACAGTAGTGCTCAATTATACAGCAGGTAAAAATATCAAATATTACAAATTAAACGCTAAACCGCGACAAGCGCGGCAAAGCGGGTAAGCGGGACTTTCACGGGGCTTTCACGGGTGCGCGCGCAACACTGTTTTATAGTCACGCCCAAAAGCTGTTGTATGCAAAGCCTAATCAAAATAAAAAGAAGAATGCTGTAAATATGTGTGCTGGTAAAAGTCAGTTTATAAGCACTTTCCTGTGAGGTCTTCACCTTGTGGGTCTTGAAGTTCCTTCTGTATAGCACAATGCAGAAGCGCCGTAATTGGGATTCAAAATGCGAGGAGCAAAACGAAAGTCAGCGGGTAAGCGGGACTTTCACAGGGCTTCCATGGGTGCGCACGCGCGGTGCGCGCGCTACCACTGTTTTATAGTCACGCCCAAAGCTGTTGTTTGCAAAGCCTTGTGGGTCTTGAAGTTCCTTGTGTATAGCACAATGCAGAAGCGCCGTAATTGGGATTCAAAATGCGAGGAGCAAAACGAAAGTCAGCGGGTAAGCGAGACTTTCATGGGGCTTCCACAGGTGCTCCATTACTTTTCTCTTATTTTCTCTGACCTGCTATAAAGTGTCCCTCCACCTCCACCCCCTCCAGAGAGGTATATTTTCTTCTGCCCGTTTTACAAATGTGATCAAGGTCCAATGCCAGGTCTGTTGTCTCTGCTGGTCCTGGGTTGCAATGTGGAAGATGTGGTAGCATCTGCTGCACCCTAGTGGCCATTTCTATGGCCAGCTCTAGTGTATAGTGCTGCCTCTCATGCCTCCATTGTTGGATTGGCAAGGTGGCCAAAAACTGCTCCCGGACCAAATCCCCCTTAAGTTTCTGCCCTGTCCTCTGCACCATCCACTTCAACAGCATGAGGTAGAATGCATTTGGCATTCCATCTCCCTGGGATTTTCCTGTGTCTGTAAATTAACGTTCCTATTATATATGTGGCCATCTTGCCTTCTTTCATTGAAGTGCCTCCCCTCTCCTCCTAGAAGGATTTTTGTGGGTCCTCTACTTCCAAATATGTCTGTAGGATGGATATTGGTGATACCAGAGTCCAGTTCTGAGAAGGGCCAACTAACTAGTTACCAGCTTTTCATGGAGGCTGGCCAAGGCTGGATTTCTTCATTTGTCCTTGATACCTGCTAGAACCAAACTTCCTGTCCAATGACTTTTGTTTGGTGTGGACTTGTGGGCGCGGTTTCAGAGCTTTAGTGACTTGGAGAAAATGTCAGCCCTCAGACTCTTTTTGATCTCTCTTCCGCATGCAACCATGAAGAAAAGCTGGTTGGACATATGGAGTCCCTGGTTGCTGCTGGCTCTGCCTTGCTGGAGTCTTATGACCCCTTGTCCCAATTCAACAATTTCGCCCAAGAGAACAAAAGCACATTTCACGTGTTATTCTCCCTCGAAATTTCATTTTTTGGGTGAATCCAGATGCTGAAAAACATTTCAACACTATAATTTGCCAAAAGCTCTGGCAAAAGGGCCCAATAAAAGTGAGGCTTTAGGTAGGTAAAATAAATTCACTTAGAAGAGGCCAACCAGGGGAAACATCTGTCCCATGGGTGAAGAGCCACTGGAAGCAATTTCCTTCGAAAATAGTAGTTTCAACCATGCTTAACCTTATGGTATGAGAATAAATAAACTTGTAGGGTAAAAAGACAGCCCCAGAGTGACAGAGATGGAGATGCCATGCTAGGCCCCCATTGTGAGAAAGAAGCTGGCTAAGGTGGAGTTTCATTGAAATATAAAAGGCAGTACAAAACAGTGATTTTCGAGATAAGGCCTAGTAAAATGTAAAGAAGTGGGCCTAGTCAACTCCACTAAAATTGACAGGTGCACAAGTGAAGTGGTTTCTACCTGAGAGCTTAAAACGTATCCATATGCCCAATGAATGGGACATAACACGTGTTGCTGCAGATGCTGACTTTGTGTGAACTGGGAAAAGGCACCTTTTGACAGATTCAAAACTGCAGCAGCACACATGGGAAGATATACATGAAAACGATAGGCATGTGAAAAATACCAAGGGAGATTGTGCCTTACATTTAAAAAGTGTAGCCAAGTTACATATTTTGGAGAAAGACACTTATTTTTCACAAATAAACTGACATTCAAATGGAAAGGCCACTTGTTGGATTTTTCTATGTAACTGTGCCCTATGTGTGAAGAATACCTAAAGTGAACTCATATCTGTCCAAACTGTCTGTCAAGAAAGATTATATTTTAAATATAATAACCAGATATAATGCTAAAGTCTCACAATTAAGCACATTGTGTCGATTCAAAGCTGTATTTTCTGAAGTATGGATGCAGCTGGTGTTTTTCACACTGACCTCAAGACCTGTGCAAAGGCCCGCCAAGAAAAGCAGGCCTGGCTCAATTGGAAATACAAATAATTAACAGAGAATTAGAGCAAAATTGTGAGGGTTGCAGATAACACAGCCAGCAGAAATCATATTTCAGGTCAGGCCTCCTCATTAGCTTTGCATTAGTGGCCAACAGAAATAACCTTTCAGGGCTAACTCGACCTCAAGAACTGATTTCAGAGTCACTTATGGGTGATCAAACATTGTCTATGAAACAGATTGCTGATAAGCAGATATTCGGGTCAGGTGTCGATGAAAAGGGGCAGATTTGTGACTATTTCAGCTCAGGAGTAAATCGATAAAAATGGTAGCTCCTCCCAGGAAGGGTGTGCAGAGATATGATTAGTATTTTCCGATTCGCAATAAAATGTAGAACTCAAAAATAAATATGTGCCTATAGTTATCTGAAAAATTACGGTAGCTGCCTTGTTGTTAGATTTTAAGGACACTGAAGAAGTTAAACCCACTTGCCATTTTGGAATGATGAATCATACACATGTATGAATCATATTATAAGTCTAAGGTAAATTACAGAAGGCCTCACGCCACAGAACACGAGGCAAGAGGAGCTGGCTCAGGCTGCATGAAGCGCAGATCAAGCCCACAGCCAAGATCAGAGATAAACAGTCACATTCCAAACTTTAGATGACAAGGGGACCAGCAGCAGGAAAATGGAATCCTCATAAATGCAGAAACAAAAGCTCGATTGTGTGAGCCACAAGCATGTGATGCAGCCGAGTTAGACAATAGAAATTCACGCGTGGTGCGAAGGAGAGCCGATCTCAGCAACCAAGACGAAGAGTGAAACAAGTGTTGCAACATGGAGACGCACTCTCATAGGCAAAGGTGGTACACTACCAGATACAATTCAGAGACATAGACATTTCACATCGCCTTGAAGAGGTACACAGAGGGCTGAGAACCAAACTGGGTCCCAGGCCTGGGGAGACCGGCTCCGTCCAAACGAGAGATGGAAATAATGTAATAGATAGTTCCTTGGGGACGGGGCAGGTCCACCACCTGACAAGAGAGGACCAGGAGAATAACCTCTATAGGGGATGCCTATATAGGTTACCACTCCCAGTACTGAATCAGTACCGGAGATAGGTTTTTTGGGAAGGGCCCAGGTGATGATGACACATCGCAACAAAACTGGGGAGCACGCATTGTAAAGTTGAGATGTACTGGAGAATCCTGATTCTCTTGTATGCTCCCTGTTGTTTTTTTTTTTGTAATAAACCACAGTACTAACTTGCCGTTGAATGAGTCATCAGTTTATTCTGGGGAAGAGTGTTGAGCACACCCCCAGATGACCTCTGGCATACGTGGGAATTACCCCAACAAGTTGGACATGGTTTTCTCTTTGCTTAGCCTTTTGAATAGTCCACTGAGCAGGATAGCCTCTATTCTGCATTACTTAGAGAGGTCCTGTCACTGGGGTACATATCAGAAAGAGAACAATCAAACATAGTACAAGACTATCTGGTGATGTAGAAAGAGAAAAAAGGGCTATGAATCTCCGGTTAGCCTTCCAACTGGATCCATGAATCCCTGCATTGTTAGGATTGTGTGCTTACTTTACTTGACCCATGGTTCAAAGTCAACGTGGCAACTCTTAATTGGCATGTGCATGAGGATACGGAAATGCACAGGGCTATTAGTTGAAGAATATTCTACCTGTGAATAAGGATGCACTAACATAGTTTTAAAAACCTGGATAGAACAAGAAGAGCAAGTTAAATGTCAGAGATCAACAGCACAGAGAAGGACTCCACCCCTGTAAAGCGTTAATTGGATACTCCTCTCCTAATGTGGCTTATTATTATTATTATTATTATTATTATTATTATTATTATTATTATTATTATTATTATATTTTGACCATATAACATTTCAACTGGCACACTGCAGCCCAGATGGTAGATCCCTCAAAACATGAGAATAAGTAGGTAGCTGATGACCTTCTGCAAATCTGGCTTTGCAAGTGGTCAGTGGGGTGATCTAGATTTGTTCAGTTAGCTGTGGAAAGCCTAAGCTTCCCCACAGCTATAGTACAGTGTGAATGGATGTTTAATGCTGCTGGGGATATTCTCTCAGTTCACAAAGAAAGCATCAATGACACACACAAAAGAGAGGTTGCTTTTCTAAAAATGGATATGCTTCTTATCAGTGAAGCCTATGGTAGGAGGAATCAACAGGCACACAGCTTGGAAAACCACACAACTGATTCCTCAGATGATTAAGATGTGTGTGCATGCCAGCTCACATGCACAGAATAGCATGGGGGAGGGTGGTGGAGCCTCTGACCGTAGTATCTGAGTGCATAGCAAATGTAAATCTTTAGTTTTCCATTCATTCTATATTAATGTGGTTGTACCACCCAGCAGAGCCATACTCTGATTCCCCCCAACACACTCATAATCTGGTGGTTCTGCCTCAATTTACTTCCTTAGTACCAGCAAGCATAACCACTCTCTGAGACCTCTCTGAGTCCTCTCACGCACCTAGAAACACTTGCGTACAGGTTTGTTATAAATGCCATATCATATCATATCTTGACCGAATCTCGCAATCTTTAGGTTCTGCTTTCGTTGATTTGACTCTACCAAACAGTGGAGCCAATTTTTTGAGGTGCTCCATGGCTCCCCTTTTTATTACCTCCTTGCCTAGTCATCTAGAAAATTGTAGCGGGATGCAGGAGCATGTACCTCTTCACGGCATCCACCCTGGATCTAGCTCTCCTGACTGACAGAGGTCAAGAAAAGCAGGAGGCTGAAAGTAATGTTGAAGTAGTCCTAATAGTCAATGGTGCCACTGTTCAGTCTGTGATCTGCCAGACATTGGTGGACAGGGAAACGTTTGGGTGGCCCAGAATCACAAGGGGATGGGAGCTGTTTTCTAGATACTGACTGGCAGTGAGCCTGAGTGTCATCAAACACCCCCCTGTGGCCACTGTTCCTACTGTAATAAGGTGCTACACTAGCTTTATTAGTGGCACATGATGCTGACATTTTTAACATGTCATTGTGCAATCACCTACAGTTCTTGCACATCGAGGAAGCGCCCAAGCCACTCTTTCTTGTGTTTCCCTGATTAACTTTGTTCTGGCAAAGGTTGCATATAGCACACCCTCTGTACCCCCTGACAATCATGGTATACAGCAGCTGTAGTCCCACACCAAACGCCAGATGTCATGGGTCGGGTTGTTTTCTGACCTGACTTTACCCGCTTGAGGAAATCCTGTGCCCATTTTACACCCTCTGCTGAGGCAGGCAATGCAATGGCACCAGTCATCTCAACCAGAGCCCTGTGATGTGGGACCATGTATTGTTACTTCACTTGGTGCTCTTCAGACCCTTGAAGCACCACTAGAACCTCACAGCTCTGCCCTTTCCACCCCAGCAACTATGTGGCAAGCGTGTCCTTCTGCTCCTGAAATACAACCTCCTAACCTCCAATTCCAAGGTCAAGGTATGTGCCCACCTTATGTCTGCACTCATTGAGTGATTCTGCAGCTACCACAACATTCTTCAGATATGTAGCCTCACCCATTTCCTCCTGCCGCACCCATCTCTCCATCTCAACCAGGGCTGCATCCTCCTGAACGACTGTCTCTTCTAACACTTCACCGCAACCTCCACTGGCCTCTCCAGAGACTGTCTCTGCCAGGTGAATGACTACCTCAACTTCTGATTCAAAGTTTGAGGAGATGTCCAGTTCCTCCGCTTATCCCCCCGGGACACCGTAGAAATAAAAGGCCATGTTGCCTAAGCTCTCAATGTACAAAATGCAAATGCTCCAAAGCAGCCTAATCTGCCGAATTGCAAAACTAAAAACAAGCAACAAAGAAAAATAACGGGATTCTCACAATAGGACTTTATCGGAGTACAGAAGAGGGAACAGTCCCAGGTTTACAAACAAATGTGTCTCTACACACACAGGAAACGAAAGGTGTTAAGAAACGTTTTTTGGGGATGTAAGAAAGGAATAGGAGAATGTATAAGAGCAAATTGTATCGTTTAAAAAAAAAATAAGAAAGTGTGAGGGTCAAGATGTAAGATAAGGAATGGGGCCTTAAAACACACAAAAGGGCATAGGAGCAAGAAAAAATAAAAAAAATAAAAATACCACAAACAACTTCCAAACTTCTCTAAAACACAACACTTTTACATTTAATGTAATTTTAATCTTATCTTTTCCATACCCCACCTAACACCTCCCACTTCCTCTTCTACTTCTCCCCGCCCATGCCTCACCTCCTACTCCTCCCCCTCTACACCCTCTCCTCCCCTCTATTCCCCTTTTATCCTTCCTCCTGCTCTTAGTTAATCTTATTCTTCCCTCTCATCTTCCCCACACCCTCTTGCCTTCCTTCTGACTTCTGCTAACATCTCCGCTCATCCCTCCCATTCCCTCTTATTCCTTTGTCCCTCTACACTTCCTCCTCACCTCAGCAATAATGTACACTATTCCTTATACTGTTTGTGCTGTGATTCAATTGCCATCCTAAATTTGTTGGATCTCCCACTCCTTCCTATTCCTTTGTCTCTCATCACTCCCTCCTCACCAATAATGTAAATTGTTCCTTATACAGCTTTCGAGTTGTGATTCAATTACCATTTTATGCTTGTTGTATTTCTACTTGTTCTTATGTAAAGCGCTTTGGATTAAAGGGCTATATAAATTCAATAAAATACAAATATAAAATACAAATTTACCAATCGCACTCCAAAACTAAAGAAATCCTGTGGGAATACGAGAACAATCTGGCCTTAACGGCTAAACATTTTAATTGTCTTCGTGTGCAACAAATAACAAAGCAGCAATTTCCAGTTACCGATTAAAAAGCCCACATTTGTCTGTGTAATATTGGTGACTCTGGCCATAGCCAACAGATGCCTATTTCCTCTAGGAACAATTTTTCTCTATGGTTATGTATGTTTTCCCTTAATAATTATGACCGTGTAAAAGAACAACATAATAGACAGCAAAACATATGACTGTTATATTTTTTAGGAAGGCAAAAAGATGTTCTCATGAGCAAGAGTCTTAATAAAACGTTTAACATATTAAGTACTGGAATCTTTATTCACAAGAACTCTGCTTAAAGGATAGTTCCGGGACTTTTTTTTTATTGTCCCTACGGGTCGGCCATGTGTTTGTAAGCATAAATCGGTAGATCGTAGGAAACTTTCCTATGGACCTTACCCGACTTTTCGCCCATTATCGCACTCGAAATCAGCCTCCATTTTGTGATAATCCTATCATTCCGCCGCATCGACCTGGCTCACCTGCCTTTGCGGCACTAAATCAAATCCCCCGCCCCTGAAACAGACTTTATCAAAACATTCATATTCCCCGCCTCTATCCGTGACGTGACTGTGCTGCGTAGGCAAACGCGCCCAGGCGTCTTCTACGCGACTCCACACAGACCCCGGAAATCAACACAGATCAGCTCACAATACAGCGCACCACAATTCGGAATATGAAACTGTACTTTGAAATCAAACCGCAAGATTGTAAATGTGGTAAAGTACATTTATTTGACATCAAATGTTTAGAGAATATTCAGCGATTTGCATTTTTATTTGCTCATGTTCCAAAAAGTTCGTATTGAGGAACGCGATGGTCCTTTGCTGTACACAGGGTCTTAGAGCATCTCACAATACAGCACCACAATTCGGAATGTGAAACCGTGGTTTAAAAGCAAACGGCAAGATTGTACATTTGGCAAAGTACGTTTATTGGACATCAAATGTTTAGAGAATATTCAGCGATTTGCATTTTTCTTTGCTCTCGATCCAAATTAGTTCGTCTTGAGGGAAGCGATGTTCGTGTGCAGTACACAGGGTGTTGGTTTACGATAAAAATAAGCTCTTCTGTCGCACTGATAATCGCATGGCTGTTCCAACAACGAGGCACTAGGCCACCACAACGGTAGGTATGTTGCATCTAACCGTTAGTACCGCGTAAGGGCATACTTGTACTTGGCGATCGTCCCATAAAATGGTCAGGGTGGTAACGTTGTTCACGCGGAGAAGCAACTGGCGGCTGTAGAAGCCGTCCGCCGGTGTCTGGTACTCGTGACACAGACAGTAGTGAATGATGTACCTAAAAACATAAAAAATGAAATTAGTCTCACCATCAGATCCTTATTAAAATTATTCATTTCATAGCGAGCACAGCGCTACTGGGTGTACACAAGTGTTTAAAGGCGTGGCGAGGCATGGAGGGGGGGGAGTGGAGTACAAGGTAAGTAGCATAAAATAATAAATAAATAGGGCCAGCTGGTGGCAAGTGCAAGGTAAGTGCAGAACAAGTGCTGGGAAGGGGGGGCTGTAGGATACTGAGACAGTCCCCCAGTGCAGGGGTTGACAGGGAGGCAGTGCAGGTGGAGAGTGGAAGGGCCCAGGACCGAGGTCGCAGACAGTGGACCAGTTGTAGCAGGGGAGAGGGAGAGAGAAAGCAGAAGCAAAGAGGAAGGTTTTGAGGTGCTTCAGTAAAAGAAGATGGTTCTCCTCCAGATAGTGCGCGGTAGAAAACACTATGCCACATAGAACGAACAAGTACAACTGAACCCGTCTTTAAAGCCACTGTATAGTAATGAAATTGCGGTATAAACTCATCAAAAGTTACTTACATTATATTTGCATTTTCCATTGTGTCTCTGTGTAGGGCAGACCCGAAACACCACTCCTTCTTTGCCGACGTTACTTCTTCTAATGAACGTGGCTCATCGTTTCGTTTCTGAAATTTTATTCATTATCTTTTCTTAGTCTTTCAGGATGGTCCCGGCCTGTCAAGGTCAAATCACAATAGAACCTTATATTGGGTCGTGGGCCTTTCCGCCACCCGAGCAAAACATCAAAGCAGCTGACCTTCACTTTGAGCGAGCACACATTTCTAGTTAGCTCCAGTTAGTGTAAGGGCATCTTGTCTGCGTGCCTTTTTTTTTATTGTCCCTATGGGTCGGCCATGTGTTTGTAATACGGAAACATTCTATAATTTTTGTAAAAATGATTTATATTACTGTTTGGTTTAATTGCAATGGGCCTGCAACATGAGGAGACTCGAGAGAACAGACAATCGAATTACAATCATTTAAACCGTGATGTGTATTTCTCAATGAGCTCTGCTTTAGGTGGACATGGAACAGAGGCAATGTTGGGTGGCAATGCAGTTGTCCCCTGCATAGGTTCGTTCACCACTCCATGTATGTGCCTATCGAGGACATCTACGATAAGTCTCTCAATAAACTCATATTGCATATCCTCAAACACTGGTTTGATCACCCATTGTTTACTTCTTTTAGTGAAGGCCTTATTGTAGCGAAGCGTCCCTAAAGTTCCGGTCGTCCTACTTTGTTGACGGCCAACATTATGGTTATGTGCCAAGACCGCTAGAAGAGTCCGATTTATCATGCCTTCCATGCCAAAATGCAATCTTTTGGGCCTGTACTTTAGGCACATTTTGTGGAACACCTCCAAATCTCCTGTGTGGCAGAATTCCGTGAGTCCCCTCAAATCTCTTGTTATAGTTTTATCAAATACAATCTTTTCAATGGCCTTGTGAGTGGGTGATGAAGGAATCAACCACTTCTTCTTCCGTGCCTCCTCTGTGGACAAATGGCCATGTTCACATTTGTGGAAATGCTCATTTGTCGACCATTGATGTACGTTGCTACAGTGCAACATTACTGACCGCCATTTTTCCAGTAGAATTTCCAACGACCCTTCACATGTTTTTGAGCTCCACCAAAGATGGTTGCTGATTGACTTGGACCACTGTGAAATACCTTGCATATCTTTTTTTTTTCCTGCAGCCGACAATTTTTTATTGATTGTTTTTGCAAGATGCCATACGTCAAATTGGTGATTTATATTTTTGTACTGTTCTCTCATTGTCTTGGCAATTGAAACGTGTCTGTCCGTGGCTATCAGGTCGATCACCATTCCCCGCGATTGTAGTTCTTGCAATGATGCTACAAAGCCAACTTTCTCCATGGCCACTGAGGATGTACTTTGTGACACCTGCACGACCACCAAACTCACAATTTTCTTACTTTCCATGTCCTGAAAGTGGTAGGTGCAGTACTTGGCTGAAAATCCTGGACTGTCGCATTGTCCATCACCGGCTAGCCTGAAGCGTTTGCCCGCGAATGTACTTTCCATTGACATTTTTTCCATTCTCCAAGCTTCGCTGATGGCTGGAAATAGATAATCGGTTTGGTATTTGTAGAACTGACTTTTCGCAATGAAATGGATTCCCACAAACTGAAAGAAATACTGTAACTTTTTAAAACTTGAACCACTAAAAAGTGCGGCCGCTGCACAAAGTAGATTGCCTGCTGGCAGTTGCCCCAGCATGGGTTGTGCAGACCATGCGAACGGATGATATTGTGTACAGGTGGCATGTATTTTAAGGTTAGTGCCTCGAATTGCACGAGTCACATTAATCAATGGCTCCCCACATACTTCCCCACCAACCCAATGCCCACATTTCATCATCATAATAATATCCATCAAACAGCTATCGAATACAATGAATTTGGCCTCTTTCCTTATACTGTCACTCTGCATCCCAGCTGGTTCGGCCTGTAACGTTGAGGACATGTCACTCGCATGAAAGGTACAATCTCTGATATCGTCTTCCGCTATGCTGAGTGATATTGATGGTGTTTCATTGTCGTCCACTTCATTCTCTTCCATTGCAACATCTGTTCCTTGTCCGGAGATGGGAGAAAAAAACAATGTCTTCAACTTTCGCGTGCTCTTATTTTTTGCGGGTGTGGATTCTGTGAATTGATCTACGACTGCATCCAAACTACCAGGAGGACATTCACTATCAATGGCTGGTGGTGGTATAGCTCCGTTGTCAATCACTTCATATTCTTCCCATTGGCACGATGCATCTCCAGTCTCAAGTCCCTGCCAAAAGGTTTGACAAGCAACATCTCTCGTTCGCTTCACTGTCTGTGTAGATCTAGTTCTTACACCCACTCGCAACTAGAGGACAGATTAGAAAAGGGATGTTCAGTTTAAACACAACTTACAGTATTGAACTATTGACAGTGAAAGACAACATAATATAGTGAACAGGACACTAACCTTCTTTTGCTTTCTTTTCTTTGAAACTTTCTTTCCTCGAACTTCAACATCTGGACGCTGTTGCTCCGACTCGTGTGTGCATGTCTCCACTTCCTCTCGCGCTGCAACGACTATACTTTCATGATAAGCACATCCATCACTCACTGAGGCTCCATCGACTCGCTGAAACATAGAACTTTCATTAGTATGTATAATAATATTGAAAACACAAAATGTACTTGGGGACCAATACCCATACGTACATCTCAATAGCAAAACACGAATGAACGCATTGTGTAGAACATTCAAACGACAATAGTTCACGCATTGTTGATCTAGTTAGATTGAACTGTCAAGATCCATACCTCGGGCTCCGCATAGACTTCCATTGATGATATTATTGAAGATGACGCTTCAGCAACTCCCTGAAACACAGTAATTGCATTAGTATGGTTTTCTATTTTGTTTAAAAGAACATAAACTTTCTGCAGGCGTCAACGGCTCATCTAAATAGACCTGCACAAATGATCAGTTGTCTAAAATAAATAATGGATATCCAAATATGATTCGATTTGCTCCATCGTTGGAAGTGTCACCACCCAGAGATCTGCATCAACTACTAGGGGTGATGTTCTTGTTGAAGAAGCTCCGTCAGCTCCCTGAAACATAGTACTTGCGTTAATAAAGAAGGAAGTATAGCGGATGTAATCACGTCATTTGATCTCGCATGATTGATCTGTCAGTATCCATACCTCGAAATGCATAAGAACATCAAGGGACGCTGTAACTGCGGTGCACACTTCTGCAAGCTGTTGCGCCGACCCGTAACTGCATGCTCCCCCTTCCTCTTGGACTAATGCTCCATCGACTCCCTGAAACATAGGACTTTCATTAGTAATGAACACAATATTGAAAAAAGAAGACACATAGGAGGGCGACGACAGAAGGACATACCAATGGCTAAAAACGAAAGAAACATTGTGTGTAACAATCACGCTACAAGAATGCAAGATCTGATGATCTCCATCGATGGAACTGTCCGGAAACGTACCTCGAGCATCTGAGTGACATCTACGGTTGTCGTCAATGCGTTGGACTCCTCAGCATCTCCCTGAAAGACAGTACTTGCATTATTTTGGATAACAATAATTATAACTGAAAACAAAGACTAGAGGACGAGTACTGTGGTGTACCATTAGGTAAAATAATTACACTATCAATTAAAACTATTGATTTACATGCCTAAAACAAGTCAGTGTCAGAATAGCTAAGTAAGATTACCCGATAGGCGCTTGAAGTGGCTGATGACTGCAATAACGACACGGATGGAGAATCTTCAGCCTTCATATTGAGTGGATACATAAATGGGGAAATTATTGTTAGCTAATGCTACACACTACCGCAATGCCGAGAGATAAATACGTAAACTTGACTCACCAGTGGAGGGATGTGGACGAATAGAGTGGGAATAGCGGTTGAGAGCAATTTTCGCCTCGCTCGCGGTGTTTTCGTCCTTATTAGCAATGATGTGGAGTACATGTCTGGGCTAAAGTGCCTGCTGCAGATGCGGTATCGATCACCCCTCTTGTCCGCAAAGACTTCTAGGACTCTACTTTCTATCTCAGAGGCTGGATATCCGCAATATCGGACCCATTCTCTTATCTGATCTATTGTCTTAGGGAAAACATGCATTATAGTACCTTCAGATTTGTTATGGGTCTTCGAAGGGCAACCGCCAATGGAACAGGCAGGCATTATGGAAAGTTCTGAAAAGTAAAGATCAACAATTCTCTATGAATACCAATGTGTTAAAACATTAAATGACACATAAAAGGTTCAATGCAAGGTCCGTTTTGGTTCTTGGAACTATACATGTTATTCACATGCGGATAAGTATTTCAATAACTTTCAAAAAATAGAAAAAGTAATTTGACTAAACTCAGAACATGTGACTAGTTCCTTGCATGTACTGTCGTGAACGAAAAGAAAACATGGATGCAATTTGATGACTACTAGCAAATAGATATAAATTAAAAAATTGGACGCAAAATGATTATGGTACATGGACTTACCTTGACGAACAAACAGTTAGATGCAGGGATCAGAGTAGTTTCTTGTCGTAGAACAGGGAGCAGTTCACAGGTTGCAAACTGACGAGTTTGCTCAAAGTGGTCACGGAAGTTCACAGAGACGAAGAGCAGATAACCAGCACCTTCACGGGTTGACTAGCAAAGCGCAAAGAATTTCTCATTAGAAATATGAAGTGGGTTATAAAGAATTCGAAACAGGGGTGTGTTTGTGAATGAATGACGTGTATATGTCGTGGCATTATGCGGTCTGCAGGGGGCCGTCCAGCGTGAGGGGGGATGCTTGGCAGGAGACACGGGGTCTGGAGGTAGACATGGGAACAACAACCCATGCTCTATAGACCACTTTGAAGTGTACATGGTCTTTGGCACCTCTTGGCCTTTATCGCTCCCTGACAGCTCCACTTGCCAGCACAAGTACCCCGGTGCGAACTGCCTTTGATAGGGCGGGGGGTGGATCGGGGCGGTGGTCGTGCAGACAAGACACAGGAAGACTCGTGAATGGAGACACACTTATGTGGATTGCAGGGGGCCGTCCAGCGTGAGGGGGGATGCTTGGCAGGAGACACGGGGTCTGGAGGTAGACATGGGAACAACAACCCATGCTCTATAGACCACTTTGAAGTGTACATGGTCTTTGGCACCTCTTGGCCTTTATCGCTCCCTGACAGCTCCACTTGCCAGCACAAGTACCCCGGTGCGAACTGCCTTTGATAGGGCGGGGGGTGGATCGGGGCGGTGGTCGTGCAGACAAGACCCGTTTGCCGCAGGGCCTCACCAAGGAGAGGCCATCTAACTGAATGTAAGAGGATGGCTGCAGGATCTACTACATGGAATGCAGGGGGGTGAGTTTATAAATACCTCACCCTCCCAGGAGAATATACACTAGATTCATTTAAAAAATCAAAACAACCATTGTTAAAATATATGTTGGGCTTTATTTTAGATTTTAATTAAACATAAATAATAAACATTACACATTGTAAAGTTGAGGTTGCAGCACATCGAGGGAAAATCCGCGGTATTGTCCACTGTCACTGGGGAAATGTTGTCTAATGGCAAGTACCGCACAGGCAGGTATTACTCTCCGAACGCGGTGTCCGAGCCTCCCGTGAAGCCACCAAGTGAAGCAACGATAGGCCACCAGCCTGTACCACCTGTGAAAAAAAAAGATGCAAACTGTATTAAACTGACCAAACTTTCTTATCAATGTCGATTCAGGTAACACATGTCATTTTTCTTAGAAAAAAATCATATCTAGAAAATGCACTATATGGAACAAATTTACATGCGTTCGAATGATATGTAAATGTAATTTTATATGTGGGAGACGACCATGAAATAGTGGTGGCATCACTGACATCACAAACAGAGTATACTTACTCGTTACTCGGATTACGCGGACGAACAGTGCCGCGAAGTTCGTGCATAAGCACCATCATCATCCTCAACACGGTCCGTGAGAGGCAGGCTTCCCTGAACTCTGGCAGCTCGGTGATGCATTGCGGACTTTGCTCGCCTTCCTGCAGACTTTGCTCGCTTTCCGAAATGTAGGCCAAGCACCCGGAATTTTCACGGCAGCAGCAGTTCTCCTCCTCAGTTGGCATTAGCTCGCACCGATTGCACG
Organism: Ambystoma mexicanum; assembly: GCF_040938575.1. NCBI lineage: Eukaryota > Metazoa > Chordata > Amphibia > Caudata > Ambystomatidae > Ambystoma > Ambystoma mexicanum. The sequence goes on from NC_090937.1 coordinate 1,292,249,096, forward strand.
TGCACCAGGTGGAGACGCCGTCCATGCGACATGGTCCAGGCTCTTCATCCGTTGACTGGTCCTCCCAACTGCCGTCCGAATCCCCATCGTTTTCGCGTGCTTGACTTTCCAGTAGTTCTTCCTCGGTGTACTCGGGCTCGTACATATACGGCATTATTGTGGCCATTGTGCGGTAAAGATAGTAAAATAATTTACAGAGATGGTACAGGTGTTCACACGGGCTACAAGCGGCGAAGGTAGCTGACCAGAGCCCAGAAACGAGTCACAGAATACTCAAAGTAACACAGAGAGAGGAATGGAATCGAAAATCTGCTGCTGTGTGTTGTGAAACGGTCTGTTTATACTTATTGGGGAAAGAGGCGTCCTGCCATTTCCATGGCAACACGTCAATAGCTGAGGCGCAGCGATTGTTGACACGAGACGTGCTTGAAATGGGCAGTACGCGTCTGCTGATGTCAGGCTCAGGGGCGGGGGATTTGATTTAGTGCCGCAAAGGCAGGTGAGCCAGGTCGATGCGGCGGAATGATAGGATTATCACAAAATGGAGGCTGATTTCGAGTGCGATAATGGGCGAAAAGTCGGGTAAGGTCCATAGGAAAGTTTCCTACGATCTACCGATTTATGCTTACAAACACATGGCCGACCCGTAGGGACAATAAAAAAAAAGTCCCGGAACTATCCTTTAATTATTCTTGCCAAATTGAATAAACTTTATTATTAATCGATAAGAGTGGAAGAAGGATTTATCCCTGAAAGTGAGTGCAATGTACTTCGCACCCACGGATGTGAGGTGAAATACATTGGGCCTCATTACGAATGTGGCAGAAAGGAAACAACGGCGCTGGTAGTGCTACCGGTGCCATTGTTACCTCTCCGCCACATTACGAGTTCTGCTTGCCGGTGCCGGACTGCATGCGTGGTCTGACCAGGCGTGCAGATCGGCACCCGCAAGTAGAACTTGTGATTGCACCGGCACCGTTATTAACGTTGCCGGTGCAACCATGCTCCCGACCCCCATTCTGCCCTATACCGGCACCTGCAAATGGCCAATTACCGGCCCATTCAACTCGTGATGGGCTGGTAATGGACCATTTGCGGGTGCCGGGGCCGGTAGCGAGTTTGGCCAAACTCGTAATGAGGCCCATTGTAATTAGAGCTGCATGCTGGAGGTCTTCAAACGTTGCATCATATTTTCGCATGGTTGAGCCCTATATGGTGAGTTCAAATGAATTTAAGTTACAGACAGTTATTGCAAAGAGTTCATTTGAGAAGTAATTGCTAAGGGATTATTCTAGATGAAAGGAAGTTACTTCAATATACACCTTTCATTGTTAGTCATAAAAATCATGTCTAGTGTATGCCAGCTTCATGTGAGGGTGTAATGCACAGGCGTAGATCCTCAGGATTTGTCAGCAGATCTTTAGCAGTGGAATCAGCTGTGTGGTTGCCCTCTTGCAAAATTGCCAATAGGTTTACAATGATTCCCTGCACAGCATTAAGACTGCATTTTTTATATGCTTAACAGCCCACTTATATGTCATGTCAGTACTGTTATTAGTTGCATGTACTTTAAGTAACAGGTCACCAGCATTACAGAACACATTTATAACAAGTAATGTTTTATCTATGCATAATCATAAGGCTTCCCATGCGTTTGGAATTGGAGCATTGCCGCCTTGTAATTCTTCCAAGAGAGGGACCAAAACTGACAAGCCAACTTCTCTGCTTGAACTGAAATGTTTGCGCAAATGTTCTCAAAAGCACTACTTTTCATATTGTCTCTCTAGCAGGCATATGTATATATGAAACCCAAACCAATTATTACATAATTAATTGGCAATCATAACGGTATCTTCCCTGCATTGAATGTCTCATGGGGCAGTTCTGTAAAATATTGTGTACAGCGCATTACAAGTCCTGGCTTCAAACCCGCCCTTATCACACACACACATGCATAGGACATCTTTATTTGTAGTCCTTTGAAAATAAATTGCATGTGTGTGCTGCTGAGCAAGGGGAAACCAAAATGAAATGGACAGCAATTGGGATTTCAAATGCTCTGCAACCCTAGTAAGGTGTGAGGGACACAACATAACAACATAAAGTTGAAGCAAGGTCACCCATAGTATTAAGGGGGATTAAATTTCGTCAAAAATATTTTGACAGATGGCCATGACATTTTCCCATGCCTAAATCCGCCCCTTTTGCTATCGAGTGGATTGAACCCCAAAAAGATTGATATACGTTTGATAAGAACCCCAAATGGTTTGATATCAATTTGAAAAGAAAACAAACAATGTTAGCAATTTGCTAATAAACCCAAAGTTTTGTATATACATTTTATATAAAAAAAATATAAATTGTATATCAATCAGATATACATTTGATATAAATATCTGGCACAGACCCTAGCCATAGAGGCTCGGTGAGCATCTGTGAGCGAGCTAACTGAGCTCTGAAGACAAGGATTATGAATCTATGGTCGTGCAGAGTGATGTGGCTATGATGTCAGAGAGTGACTACGGTGTTGGGGGCTATCAATATTTACAGCTATCATTTTCATATAGATCCCAAGAATGTTCGCTAAGGACCATAATAATTGTTATGTTAATTTTATAGCAATTGGATATATTTTTGATCCAAAGGGTGGTTCCAAGGCTATGACGGCACTGGGGGAGGGGTTGACAACCCAGATATATAGCATTTGTGGTAGGCCTGGAAAAACATGCATGCTCTTCCGACTTTTCTGTTGGTATCCAGGGTGGAGGAAACAGTGATTAGGAACCGCTACAGTTACAATGAGTGGAAAGCAACCCCGGGAAGTTCTGGCGATTCCGACAATAGTTACATCTCTGTCTGTCTTACAGTGTATGATGGAATGGGATGGAAGATGCTCAGGATTTGATGGCTGGTTAAGAAACTGAGGAGTTCTGGGATGAGGATGATGTGATTCTAGTGCAGCCTTTTGTCGTGATGACAGGGTGATCATCAGTGGCAGTTGTGAACTCTGAAAACAAGGGCCCTCATTACAAGTCAGGCGTTAAGGGTTTAATGGCGCCATCGGCGCCGTTAACCCTTAACGCCTGATTCACACTTTAACGCCTGCTTTTTGCAGGCGTTAAAGTCCAAGGCGCTAAGCGACCTTGGTGCTAATTACGGCACCGTAATTTACGGTGCCGTAATTAGCGCCTTCCCCATCCCCATTATGCCCTATGGGGCAAAAATCGGAATGGGGAAGGGCAAATGGTGAATGGGGAATTATCGCCCCACTCACCTTGGAATGGGGCGGCAATTCCGCCATCCACCATGACGGAATCCGGCATGGACCATGGTGCTAATATATGATGTCAGAGAGTGACCCCGCCGCTCTGGGACTTTGGGGTAAACAGGGGTCAGTGGGGAGAGCCAAGCTGCCACAGAAACTATCAATATTTACTGCATCATCTTGAAAACATGGGGAATTGTGCTAATAGCCTGTGCAAGGAATGTATTTCAGTAATGGAGACCAATAGCATTAAAGACAAAACGGTCCTCACCAGGGGTTGAATGGAGCACTAAAAATGAGTCGGTAACCACCACATCACCGCCCCGCCCAATCTCGAGTTTGGGTGGAAAGTAGCAGATTTACCTCCAGCATCGAGCTGGAGTTAAATCTTGCCATTTTCCACCCATTTGCTGCGCTATTAGTGCCGGCGGTAACACTGCTGATACTGCCCCGTAGAGTCCTATGGTCTCTTAACCACATGGCGAGTAACAGCCATACCACAACCCGGCATCTGGTGCTAATAGCGGCAGACCGAGTTGCAGTAAAGCTATTTGCGTTGGTGGTATCCCAGTGGATTTACTGCTGGGATACCCCCAAGCTTCTGATGAGGCCAATGGGCCTCATCAGGGGTTGGGTGGAGCAGTACAAATGCATTAGTAATGCTATTACTGCTGCATTACCGCTCTGTCCAATCCTGAAATTGGGCAGAAAGTGGCACATTTACCTCCAGCATCGAGCTGGAGGTAAATCTTGCGACGTTCTGTCCATTTGTGGCACTATTACCACAACACTATTAGCACCAGCGTTAATAGCGCTGATACTGCCCCATAGACTCCTATGGACTATTAACAAAATGGGGAATAACAGCCTTACCACAACTAGGGATCTGGCGCTAATAGCGATAGACCAAGTTGTGGTATTTCAATTTGAATTGGCAATATCCCCACCTATTTACAACTGGGATACCGCCAAGCTTCTGAAAAGGCCCACTGTCATTATTTATTGTGTTTGCTGTTCAAACCAAAATGAAAAGCCAGGGATGGCCCTAACAGCCTGTGTAAGGAATATGTCTTTCTAATGGAGACTGTTATGGACACAGTGGCTCTCACCCACACTGTTATCCAGGCTATTCAGGGTTTTACAGCCATAGTGGCTGGAACATGTTTAAAACAGCAATTTTACAGATGGTGCTATGGACAGAAAATTGATGATCCCCAACAGGATGCTCACAAATGTTTGAAAATATCTTACAATGATAATTCGCTACATAAAATATGTTAGGTGTTGAGCCCTTGACGTTTTTTAGAATTGATTCTGCTGAAACAGCTGCTAACACAGTTAAGGAGTTCGGCAGGGACTGAGCAATGCATGTCTAAACATTATGGGGTATAGAACTGATGAATAACCCTCTTTTGAAAATGAAGCCATTTTAGACATGTATGTCTGATGGGTGTTAGAACCATTATTGAGAAAACAGTGTGTGAGTGGGAGGCGATAAACTATATCTAATTCCATATAGAGCAAATCGACGTACAAAGATTCAGACTGTGGATATTTGAGAAATATTTATTGTTACATGCAGCAAATAAAAAGCTATGGCCTAATGAAATGTCGACACAGTGAAAGCTGCCGTGTCGATGAATTAATTGTGCATACTATGAAATCTGTAGCCTTATGTATCTTCGTGCAGCGGCTGATACCTCAAACTATTTAATGTGAATACAATTTGAATATAAATTGATGTTTAAGTTGTTAATACAAATCTGGATTCATTGTTGTTGTTTGCCTTTAACTGTTTAATGAATTATAGCATTCTGTATGTGTTATTGAATAAAACTTGTTAACCCCAACAAATCCGTTGTTTTTAAAACCTAGTCTTTATGTTCAGCGGTTAAGGGGTGAACATGTCTGGCACTGAGCTGTCGAAAATATATTACAATGAAGGAGGTGATGATAGTTATGATGGAGGTGAAAGCCTGAGGTGTAAACTGCGAGCCGATGGCCAGAAGGTGCCAAGGGGGATGTCAAGACGTGGCTTTTGGAGCAGGAGGCCTATGTGCTACACAAGCCAGCCTCAAAACAGTTTAAATAACCACTGACAGTAGTGTCTGACATTGATCAACAATGGCAGGCAGATATAATGAATTTGATCCAGTTCCACAGAGACAAAAATGGTACCCGCTATGTTCTAGACTTCATTGATGTCCTATTGAAATATGTTTACGTTGAGGCTTTGAAAAACAAGAATTGGCATAGCGTGGCAACATTTTTTTAAAGACATATTTGAAAAAGGGCATGTACATGTTTAGCTACAGACAGATGCCGATAAGAAGTTTTTTAATAAACTGCTACATAGTGTTCTAAAACAACACAGGCTGCAGCACACACACTTCATAACACACTCCAAAGTTAAAGCTTCTATTTTCAAACGTTTTACATGAACTTTTAAAACACGGCTCTGGCAATTCTTCACAGCTAAAAACACCCATAGATATGTGGAAGCATAACCCACATTTATAAATGTGAATACCAACACGCATCATAGATCTATTAAAACCACCCCAAGTGGTGTAACACCGCAGAATTTCCTGGAGATTTGGAAAAACTGTATGGCAAAATAGTTTTTAAAAAGGACACATGAGCACCCCTTAAAAAGGGGCATCATGTGCAGATCACGAAATTCAAGTCCTTCTTTACAAAGGGGTAAGAGCAGAACTACAGTAGCAAGATCTTTATTGTAGATGGAGTTGCGGGAGGGTCTTTCTATATACAGATTAATCGATTATTCAGGGGAGACTATTCAAGGTGTTCTTTACAGGGAGGAGATCCAGAAAGTCAGTAAAGACAAGCAACGAGTTTATAGAATAAAATAAAAGTCACAAAGGGTAATGGTCGGGGAGCAAGTACTCAATATCTAGTCAAATGGCTGAGGTGGCATGACAAATTCAACAGCTGGGTAACTGCCAGATCTACACTATTTTACATTATGCTCCCCAGCAATGCTTCAGCCGAGACATTTCCAGGGAACAAAATATCCAACTTCTCTGTGAAGCTGGCCAAACCAATACATTTGGAGGGGCAATGGACTGAGTTGCTCACCGCAGTTCAGTACACCGCTCGTGGGATACTTTAGGCCCAGGGAAATCCACGTTTATCATAAACTGAACAAACCCTTTCGAGGCTCTGGCTGGCCTGGTTCACTGAGGGTATTACCCAAACATACATGAACTTGTCAGTCTTCAACAAAGCTGTATCAATCATACCCGAGTACAGTGATACGACGTTACAGTTTGAACCACACCAACTGAAAGGGTCCGGAAGCGTCTGTCAGGTTTTCAACAACGAGCAGAGTGTGCAACATACTGGGAATCGTGCAACTTGTTGGGGGAGAAAAACAATGGGTCAACAACCAAGCCGACATTAACTGGGGTTTTTATAGCTTACTGTTTTACAGCGATATTGAGGAGTATCAAAGGGTGGGGGCTCGCTATTCCCCACTACTCACCTTGGAGATTAAAGGGAATGGTAATGATATTGTGAACATTCAATGCAACAAACCTGATTAAGTCCCTGTGTGTAAAAACCATTTCGACACCATCAACATACAAATACGAGATGACCAAGGGCAGTTTGACTAATTTAAATACAGACAAATTTGGCTATGGTTGCACTTCAGACCACTCTGTCTGAAAAACTAAATTGGCAGTGTTACAGTGGCTGTAGTGAAGAAATATGGCAGCCCGGGGAATATATCCAATTTATCTGAAACCAGGCAGTTTACAGAGTTCCGCCATATTTTAACAAAAGCCCCATAATGTTACTTCAGACGCATGATGCCCTGCCTATGTCACAGCTTTGATTAGATAAACCACACTTAATGAAGGCAGCCACCAATATTGCAAAAGACGTCATGGGAAGAGTGAAAATGCTGGTTTCTGTCCGTCTTGTCAAACAGAAAAAGGAGGGCCAGAACAGAGAAGGGTTCATTTATAGACTGTGGAGGAGTGTTAAGAGGAAGAGTTCAGCATCCCATCTGGCTGGCCCCCAAAACCCACCAGGAAAACCAGATCAAGGGCCCAACGTGGACAGGTTTTGGTTCTGGTTTTGAATGATACACTGCTGTTTCTAACCTGTAAAATAACAAAGGCAGATGGAAGTGACGTCACAGTTACCACCCGTGTGGCCACGATCACGATCCAATAGCCAGCATGTTCAACCAGGTAAACAAGATGTTGAGTGACCGAATGATAACGCAGAGTGATAATATGTACACCTAACGGGCCTATATAGAGAGCCTATTAAATGATGGCCATGATACCTGGAAAAGCCAGGCATTTTGACAACACCGATCTGGATGGCGACAACAAAGGGTTCAAAAAGAGAGGCCTTCACTCCAGGACCAGTAGAGTTTTCGATTTACGAGGGCATCTACACTCTGACAATTTCTTCCAGGGGAAACTATTGATCAACAGCATTGAACAAAGTGAAACTATCTGAAAACACAGATGCTATTTGACTTGTGAACAGAGACGCTGAACAATACAAGCTAGTCTTTGTATCAGTGAGTTTATTCATTAAACGTGTGAGCATCTCGCCGACCATTAGATTGACGCATGCAGAGGCATTGCAAATATCTAACGTAAAGTACCCACTGGAGAGAGTTGCCCTTAAAGTGATCAATATCTCTACCCACAGCCGTGTTACCAGTCAAGACAACCTGTTTCTGTGGCAGTACCCAAAAATAATCATCATGGGGATGGTTGAAACAGTAGCACTCACCGGCATGTACAATCGAAACCCCTTTGAGTTCAAACACTGTCACATGAACTAAGCGGCTCTGCATAATGACAGTGTCCTGAACCCTGCCAAAGCATACATGCCTAACTTTTCAGTTCCCAACATAATCAGGGAATACATGGGCCTAGTGGCTGTCACTGGAAAGCACATATGTGAAGTTCTGGTTTCAATCACCCGCAATGAGTACGCCCTCCGCTATACCGTACTGGCCTTCGATCTAAGATGCAACAAGAAATCAGTGAGTCATTTCAACCCCTTGAGGAGTGGCAAGCTAAGCACTGATATAAAGTTTGAAAGAAAACTAACCACCATGCATTTGTTGTTTGTGTGGAGTATTTTCGATAGTGTTCTCAAGATTAACGTGCAAAGAAACACACTCTTTGATATTTAATGGATACTCTACAAATAAAAGGATGTTTGCCTACGCATAGACACGCTCAGAAAACATTTCACGGTGTGTAGGCCAGCGATACAGGCCCTAAGCACCTGCCCAGGAATCGCACCTGGTGTGCTCAATCCATTTTCACCTAATTTTCCACTTTTATTTTACCCTCAGTGGTAAATATTTGTAAGGCATAAAGATGGGGTGTGGGGTGTGGTATGAGGGTTACAGGGGATCTCCCCCTGCTTTCTGTGGTAAATAGAAATGGCAAAAGCAGCAAAAAGAATTTGGCAAAGTTGCCATTTGACAAAAACTATTTGGCAAAGCTTCATAGATCCCAGGAGGGGCAATCATTGGAGACAGTAGGAAAAGTCTGACACTCAGAAAGGTAGACATCCTAACCATGTTGAGGATGAATCAGCACAGATGATGACAATTTGAAGCAAGCACATCTTGGAGACTTTGAAACATATTTATGATGCTGCTGACTCAATAATGGCAAAGCACAGGACAGCACTGTTGCACCTGTTGAAGCATCCAGTACCAGAGAGACTTGCGTACAGACAAACACAGCAGGAATTTATTTTTAACACATATATTCAAGCCAGGTGTGTGAGTAATTTATTTCTCATGAATGATATAGCAAATGTACTTTTTAGGCAATGAATAATATGTCCATTAAAATAGTTTGAGAATTATCCATTCAGAAATGTTGAACACATCACAACCAAACAAAATGTAGAACAGCAACCTGATGTTGAGTGTGTCTTCCTTCGCAATGACTTTTTTAGGACTCTTATGTACTCTTCTAAAAACAGCTATGTTATACAAATGTGCCTATATGTTTTGTATAATTTATTTGTATAATGGACAGTAACCTTTATCCATAATCACATACTACTTCAATGTAAGTATTAAGTTTCAAATTATGGGAAATGGAAAATGCAACTCAACACAAACATTGAAAATCAGCCTGTAAATGATGAAATGTTGAAATCCGAAAATTGAACGAGGGAAATATAAAACTCAGCTCAAAACAGACAATGGCATGCCTCCAATATTGCACAGCTTGACTTGTATTATCTGCAAATTATCATTTGTTTTCTCCATGTAACACATGAGTGCCTAAAACATGTGATCGTGGTAGCAGCGATTTGGTGGATTGGTGCTGCCAGGTGAGTTTTGTTAGGTTGTGGGTTTGGGGTTAGAAATAACCACTCAGGAGCCTTGTTTAGTATAGGTAGATTTAGTAGGTTCACAGAAACACAGGTAAGTACATTAGGTATAATATAGGATAAGTACATCGGATATAAGCATCCACCGGTCCCCCTGTACCAAGCTTAAGTTTCCAACTGGCAATATAGGAACACAGGCACTCACATCAAAACATTCCAACAAGAACACTCCATACCAAACATTCCAGACGCAGGCACACATACATACAGGGAATGGCCACATAGTGAGGATAGGTAAAACACAACACATCTCCCCCCTTACATAACCATGCAATCAAGGGAAGAAACAGAAGGAACAGCATTACTAACAAACATATATAAAAAACTATCTTTCTGAATACCCATCCAGCAAACTGCTCCTAGCATAAAGCTATCCCCTACCAAATCCTTTGGAAGCTAAAAATAGCTAAACCACTCCCAACAATCACCAGAACCATAACAGGCCTTTATTATGGACTCAACTTCCAGGGAACCAGCCCGCAATTTAATACACAACCATTTCCACCAACCACACAACAAAAACCCTACATCATCATTCACTTACCACAGGTTGTGCTACCACAACCTACAGGGATTACCCCTTTGTCTGCCTAAAGCATATTTTAATTCTACTAGCGAAACAAATGCTCACATCACTGGGCACCATGCCTGAGCTAATTAATGCTCACCAAATGAGCATCCCATGCTCACCATAGAGCAACTAAAACACGCAATAATATCACCACCACTCCACCACTCCAGGCACCATGCCTGAGCTAATTAATGCTCACCAAATGAGCATCCCATGCTCACCATAGAGCAACTAAAACACGCAATAATATCACCACCACTCCACCACTCCAGGCACATGCCTGAGCTAATTAATGCTCACCAAATGAGCATCCCATGCTCACCATAGAGCAACTTAAACACGCAATAATATCACCACCACTCCACCACTCCAGGCACATGTCTGAGCTAATTAATGCTCACCAAATGAGCATCCCATGCTCACAATAGAGCAACTAAAACACGCAATAATATCACCACCACTCCACCACTCCAGGCACATGCCTGAGCTACCAAATGCTCACCATTGAGCATCCCATTGCTCACCATAGAGCAACCAAAACTTGCACTAGTAACCTCCACTCCACCACTCCAGGCACCAAACCTGAGCTACCAAATGCTCACCCATTGAGCATCCCATTGCTCACCATAGAGCAACCAAAACTTGCACTAGTAACCTCCACTCCACCACTCCAGGCACCATGCCTGAGCAACTAAATGCTCACCATTGAGCATCCCATGCTCACCATAGAACATACTACCACATTCGTAAAACTCTTTGCTCCAAAACACCGCCAAATGCATCCCGCAACACTTTGCGCACTCATCGGCAATATGAATTAACATTTAGCATTGCACTTATACATTGCTTGCTACATAACAGTTGCAACCTCACACACATTCCCCAAACAATACATTTAGAATCATTTGGCATAAAATATGGTAATCAAATGATAATCCTACACTTGAGTCCAATATTTAACACTTGCAACCTCTTTCAAGGTCTTTCACCTGTGGGAAAAATGTGTTACATTAATGTAAGACATAGCATGACTGAACATTTCCCAGGAATGCAGTAGACCCAAATATAACAAAACATTTCTAAATTTTTTTTTTTTTTTAGCACTCTCACACATGCCATCAGAGCATATGTCGAAAAATAAACGCCTGTGGAGAAATGGTCACGTTAGTGCAACTTAAACATTACTGAACATTTCTTCTAAAAGCAGTAGGACCAATCAATATTCACAACTTGCCATAAACACATTGGCACCATGAAACGCCCAAAATCACATTTTGTCAACACAAAACACCACTTAACTTGGCACCAAACCAGTAAATGGCTCCAACATAATAACTTGCCCACCATGGAGCCATCATATGCCAAATAACAAAGCTCTGCCTAGACTAGACTGGGAACAAACTTCCACTACATGGAATAAAACTGTGGCCACTTCGCAATCACCATGTTTCCAGACACACACACACACACACACATATCCCTGTGACAGAACCACACTCATATGTTACAGCAGAACTGAGATCACCACTTGACCGTCAAACATAAGTGACCCACCACAAAAACATTGTTATTCATTGAAATGTCACATTATGCACTACAACTTTTCCAATATTAGCGCACTTCCCAAAAAACATTTTTTTTTTTAGCATGTATTGACCTCTGGTTTCCTATAAAAATTGCACAGCTAATAACATGTTACTCTCAGTCAATTTAAATACTCGACCACTCAGAAGGTCAATGTCAGGTGAGACTGGATGTAATTACTATCCCGCCGTACAAATCGCTTTCCATATCCATTAAAAGAAAACGTTAGTACAGTACCTGATGTCCACGAAACAGCAATGACACAATATGTACTAAGCAAAACAAAACCAACTGATCCGATTCAGCAGCCTGTTCAGTTGATGCACTTGAATAATATCCATTCCATACGATGCCACAAACGAGTACTCTGATCCCGATGTCATTTCCACACCATAATAGTACAACCTGCGCCGTCCGACGTATTGCCATTTTTGCCGTACTCTTCCCTGATGAATAGTTCTTAGCAGGCAGATGAAATGAAGCCTCAGACCCGGAAATAACACAGGCTTCGAGCACGTCGAAAGGTGCGCTTTTCAAAACTTCCATCCGCCTTCTATGATGAGACGTTCTCCATTGCAGAGTCCCAGAACGTTGGCACGAACATTCTGTGCCAGCAATCATCACTGATACCTTCAGCCACCCCGTGACGTCACCACTTTAACGATGAGCAGAGCCACAAACGGAGCTCTCTGGGCCAACCGTCACCTTGTCATGGCTGCACTCCATACCGGACCACACAGACTGCCCTCTCACACGGCGCTTCAAGAGAGAAATGCCAGTACGGTAAGACACTTAAACAAATTCCAAAGTGTTTCGTGTCACTCCAACCGCCTATTCCGCTGCTCTTCTGCAATGCTGGGCACTTTTATTCATGAACTCTCCCCCGGCCCTTTTACGCGCTGTAACTACTGGCTACTGCACACCTCTTGGCCACTTCCATAATGATACAGCCGCGCAGCGCAGGCCCCCTATGAAAGTTCTGGGCCTGCCTTAAATAATGCAGGTGTGGGGCGCGCTTACCTTGGGGCCGGGGGGGCCCGGTGGATGCCTCCGTTGTTCCTGCTTCTTCCTGGTGGGCAACTTCCTTGTCCCCTTTGTCTCCTGGTACCAGTCTTTATTTGTACAACCTGCGTCCTTGCTCCTTTTATGTTCCTGCTCCCTTCAGTTTCCAAGATCCTCGTCGCCAATGTTAGGTTGTGGGTTTGGGGTTAGAAATAACCACTCAGGAGCCTTGTTTAGTATAGGTAGATTTAGTAGGTTCACAGAAACACAGGTAAGTACATTAGGTATAATATAGGATAAGTACATCGGATAGAAGCATCCACCGGTCCCCCTGTGCCAAGCTTAAGTTTCCAACTGGCAATATAGGAACACAGGCACTCACATCAAAACATTCCAACCAGAACACTCCATACAAAACATTCCAGACGCAGGCACACATACATACAGGGAATGGCCACATAGTGAGGATAGGTAAAACACAACAAGTTTCTCTTCTTTTTTCCGCTTGCATTGCTAGCGCTTGCTGCAGGCCGAAGCCTCTTCAGGTACCATTCTAGCACCCGTAAAAATACCCTCTGCACCAATGAATTCCGAACACCACAGGCATAACTCAGCTGTGACGTGTCCTGATTTGCATATGATGATTGTAAACAGGTATGCTGCATGTAGAATTTAGTATTTATGTTGTACATGGTACAGCATATTTTCATTTTAGAATTGTGTGGCTTTTGTAGTTTCATTACATTTTGAAACGTATGTAAACATTTTAAAGAAACACAGATTTCATAATGCACTTTTGATCACTTACTGACACATTCTGCTGCTGTGGCAGGCCTGTGTTTCATAGCCAACTCAACATAGGGCCCATAAGGCTGGCTCATGGTGTTGCACATCAACGCAGGCCTGCTTAGGGGTGCTCTTCATAGATAATGGTAAGAAGCAACAAGATCTTGATAGGATAGTGAAGAACATAACTACCTTTACTGAACTGATTACTAACAAGAAAATGTTTAAATTACAAGAAATGGGTTAATGTATACCTAAAAGCACATTTCTTTCATTATGCCAAACCATACTTTCAGTGACACTAACCCCAATTGGGACTCCTGGAGATTTAAAAAATATGAAACCTTCTCCTAATCTGTGCATACTTACAGCTCAGATAAGGGACAAGAAGCAAGATTCCCATATAAACAAGAACAGAGAATAAGCTGTAGTGACCAGTGTCTTTTTCCCCAATGAGAATACAAAGGCAAAAGATTGTCAGATAACCTCTGAACAATCAATATGAAGACAGCGTGGCAGTGGTAAGGCCACAACAACAAACAGGAGACTACTGGATGAGGAGATTGCTATTTTAACTTTATCTTCTCAAAGTGTTTCAACAAATGAGGAGAGATTACTTAGTAAGGGAATTGCATTGGTACCCAGAAGACAAGCATTTAAAAAATAAAGAAAAATAGAGATTTCAAGCATCCTAAGAAAAATAAGATGAACATATTATTTTGGAGATGTTTATTGATTAATGTATATGCTTTTACTCCTCAGACTAAAAATAATGAGCCCAGAAAGTCTTGCCCTGGCCTTCAAGGGTAGAGGGGCCTTAGTGACCTACAAGAGCGAAGATGGTAAAGTCTGAGCAGTCATACATACTCAGAGAAATACACCAGTTAAGTAATGATGGGTCAATTAAAACCTGCTTATACATATGGATACATTGTTTTCATAGATGCCTGCAAATTTGACTTGGGGTGAAGCGACAGCTGGCCAACTGGTAGTTTTACGTGCTACAATTCTGACAACCCAATCAGAATGTATTATATAAAGTCACAACAACTGTGGATGAAAGGTGTAAATGTGGTTGTATAAGTACTAATGACAGTATTTTCCTGATTAATAAGGACTCAGAACTAACAATAATGTACAGTGCTCCCATCTCAAGTTTGGCGATGTAGTTAAAAAGCTGTAGTAATGTTGTTACCACACTTTTTTGGAAGTAACACATTTATCACAATTTGTATCCCACCACAACATTCCGAATTTGACATTGAAGTGGAGAAATGTACCTTCATTTTAATGGCAACATCTGCAGAATGACCGTGGCAAAATTACTGCCTGATGTAATGCCAACAAAATCCCCACACATTCCTATGGACTCCAAAGATTTATTGCAGAATTACCCCCAAACTCATAATGAGGCAGAAATAATCTGTTTATAGTACAATTTATTAGTGTGATTGCCACAGTTAGCAACGACACAAAACATTTTGTATTATTTAGGCAGACGTCTATGCATGGATAAAATGCAAATACAGAGAGGCTATTTTTGTCCCCAGTGTTTTGTCCCCAGTGTGGCCAATTTATGTATGGGTGCATTTGAAAATCAATTATTTTATGTGGATCAAATCTGTTCAAAACCGACTTATGTAAATGGGTCCAGTGCATCTATGATGTTTTTTCTTCTGGTAAAAACCTAAACAGAAATAGCATTTATTTGTAAATGGTTACATATTGAATACCTATAATGCTTACACTTACCCATCTTCAAGAGATTCCGTTTTTATCTAGTCAATAAAGTTGAATTGGGGAAATGAATAGATGGTCTTTTGGTGAAGAATGCTACCCTGCACTTGGAACAGCAAATTGTTCAGCAAGCAATGCCATGAATACAACAGATTGATCCAATCATTATCCTCATAATGACTTCATACTCGGCTGTGAGCTCTATACAATTGGAGCAAGATTTTACATTTTGTTTCTCTCTGTTGCTATATTTCCTTCCTGTCACCGCACTTCCTGTAGCCCAAAGCACTGTTGGTGTGATGTCACCAACCCTGGTGGCCCTCACGATCTGTAGCTCCTTCAGCACTTCATTAACCGTTCCCGCAGACAAGTGCATTTCGTCATCAGCCCCTTTGAACTGGGTGCTGGTGGCTCTCACAATTCGTTCACCTTCACAAATTTCCTTTGAACCGCAACAAGCTCCATTTGACACCTGTTCAACATCGCTCTGTGTCTAGGACAATGAGACCACTACACTAGAACAGCTACAAACTGCACAAACAGTGCCAAAATGTCTTGTACACAGTTAACTCTGCATATGTCATACAATTGTAAACAAGAATACTAGAGTGGATGCACTTCAAAAAGTGCAGCTTTTGCCACACCTAAAGTTGGTTGTAAGGAGCACAATACAGGGAAATGTTTCATTAGATAGTGCTGATATTAATTATTTGAATTAAATGAGATTTGTTAGAGACTTTCAAAGACAAGGAAATTGAATGTAAAAGTGAAAAAGGCACCCTTTTTTTACTCTTTATGTTAGGGGCGGACCATGAAAGGGGCAGAAGAAATGGACAAAACATTTGAAAACTGTAAAAGGCAACAGATTTGTAGGTGCTTTGAGTCATCCGTTCATTAAAAACACTGTTAGAATCCTAAAACCTATGGGGAAAGGCATGTTGCCTTACAGGAGACTGTTTTGTCCTCTCTGTAGGATTGAAGGAGGCCAAAACTATATTGCCCAGTATGCTTTGGTCATGGGCAGCCAATCAAGAAGCAGACCGGGTGTGGCACACTACCGCACATGCGCAAGCCCCGAGGAAACGGGCTTGTGCTCGACAATCCATGTGGAAAGCATGTGTGCAGAGCAGCTCTGGCGAATATACATGCGAGGGGCCCCGCCCCACCAGATCAGCAATCTGGCCCTTCGCTCACTACAGATAAGTGCCGCTGCAACGCAGAGGGGTGCTTGGGAAGTGCAGGGGGCTACTTCTACCCATCCAATCGCCCCTGCGCCTGCATGCAAAGCTAAGTAGCCGCGCCGCCGGCAGACTACCATTTGCTACTACTTTGAATTGTATTTTCGCACTGCAGCTGTGGCTTCTTATTTAGACATGCATAGATACGTGTATTGTCAGCCTTGAAAAGAAAATACAACCCCCAAAGACACGGAATGGAAAAAACACAAATTGCAAGCCATGCGCGGTGATGCTTGTGCCAGCCTTTTTGAGGAGCATTAAACTGGCAAAGTTTAGGGACAATAGCCCATTGGCAAAAACCACGTGCAGCAACGTACATCAATAGTGATTCCAAGTAGCGTGTGTGTGTGGGTGTACGAGTGTGGCATGAGGCGAGACTGACCACAAACTGTATTAACACACAGTAACTCTGTACTTTTCCTTTGTAGCTTGGACCTTGCCTGAAAGCTAAGGGCACTGCACAAGACTGACAGCTCTCGACTAGCGACAAACAAGGACCACATCTCTGGACTAGGACTACTTGAGAGCTAAGTGTGCATGCATTTTATGTGTAATGCCAGTGAGTTGTCAACTGGCATTATGTGCAATTTACCCAGTTCTTATGTTGGTATAACATTGTGAGCCAAGTTTGTTTATTGCAATTCCATGAACCGTGCAGCTGCATTCACGGATTGTTACAACCACATTGTTTGGCAGGTGGTAAAAGGTGTGCAACAATCAAAACCCTTTAGAAATTCCCCAACCCTATCCAAAACCTCTACCTATCCCTCTTTCTGTTTACCCTAAACTCCCCCATATCCATCCACTCAACGAGACCCTAACCGTCCTTCCCTGCTCTGGTCACGAATGTCTGCGTAAGCTCTAACTTGCAGGCATCAAGACCACTGCGGGGCGGTTGGTTAAATCCACTCCTGCGCCATGGACCTGTGTGATCGTGACACTTTATAAATTTTGAGCCGTAACATGGATTTGAATGAAATGTTCCAGTTCTAGGTTCTAGGGGCTCTGGGCCACAAGTCTAGATTGAAAAATGTTGTGCTGATCTATCTGTGCTATGGCTCAAAAGTTATTAGACATAAAATGTTTGCATTTGCTATTTGTGTTTACTTTCACTTTAACTATACAGCGACTACAACCCTAAAGGTTAGGTGAAACCTTTGTACATAGACTTTTCTCAAATTTCTGTTGCTAATAACTTATGACTTGCTTGATGGATTTATATGACCTTTTCCAAAATAAGTTTCTCACTGCCCCCGCATCCCACTTTTGGGAGAGATTTTTCAAAATATGAAAAAGCTGTTAAGATAAAAACCTGCTGTTTTTGGCCTACTTCCATTAATTTTCCCATGGAGAAAAAGTGCATTTTGTGGAAAGTCATAGAGCATAACCACTGGATGGATTTGGACCATATTTGAAACTTCTTGGGAACAAAGCATTGACTTAATTGTCTTGACTGGTTTGCTAAATTTCAAGGGTTTTGTTGCATCAAATCTGATCACCTTAACTCTCTTTTAACTAACGTTTTTTTCACTGAAGAAATATATACTTGATGATGAGATTGAAATGTCATGACTTCATCTCAAAAAAAGTTAACAAAGGCATTGCCTTCAACATTAGGCTTAGATAGTTAAAATAGCATTGATTTCTAATTCACTCCTCACCAGAACCCACCTTCCTCTACTAGTTCAACGAGCTGTTACCTAAGGAAAGGAGAGACAGAACAATACCTAAAAATAGGTGGAAGGTGAGACAGTGTGAGATGCATTTTCTTTATATACGGACTATAATTGACAAGAGAGCTCAATAAGTGAACATAATGATCAGCCCTTTGGATTCAGATCAGAAATTGTGTGGCCATCAAAGCCCTTGCAGGACAAGGCTTCAGTGTTGAGCGGCGCAGGTGTGCAGGAGACACTGCTCGATTATACATAGCATGCTTTGCTACATCCGTGCCTATAAGAATCCGAGGTATGGAGCCTCTGTGGCAAAGCCCTCATAGGACAAGGCTGCGATGTTGAGTGACGCAGATGTTTGGCGGCGATGGGGTGGTGGCATAGACAGTGAGTGCAGACAACCTCACCCTCCTGTCTGTGTCCACAAGGTAAGAAGGTGCTTGGAGAGTTAGCTTGCTACACTACATGCAACCCCTCTGACTCGGTGCCCCTTCTCACTCTTGCATACGGTTGGTCCTCACACCCTTACCTCCCCCGCTGCATATTTGTGCTCCCACGCACCATAGGTCGCGAGCGGTCCCTCGCAGCGTAGTCCGCATGCTTTACCTTGCAACTTAGGACACGTGCGCTCCTTTGCAACTCTAGGCAATGTGTGCCCCCTTTCACCCTAGGCCACGTGCACTGCCTCGCATTTTAGGAAGCATGCACTCCCTCACAACTTAAACTGCGAGTGCTCCCTCGCAACTCTAGGCTGTGTGTGCCTCATCAAAACCTAGGCCACATGTGCTCCTTCGAAATTTCTGCCCGTGTGCGCTCCCTTTCAACTTAGGCCACGGCTGCCCCCTCGCAATTTAGGCTACACGTGGTCCCTCTCTACTTGGCTACGTGCACCCCTCCTTCTCTTAGTTGCTCTGTTCCCTCACATCTTAGGTCCATGCATTCTGTGCGATCCCTTCCCTCCCCTCTCATCTTAGCTCCCCCTCCCTAGATCTTTTGTGTACTTGTCTTGACTACACTACCTGCATCTTCCTATCTAGGACCCCTGCTGTGTTCTGTGCTTTACTGTTGGCTCTGTCCTTCTTCCCCTCTAGGTCCCTGCTATGCTCGGTGCCTTGTTGCTGGTTCTTTGCATCCTTTTTCTTCTAAGTTCCCTATTGTGCACTGTAACTTGCTGTTGACTATGTATTGCATATGGTCAGTTGCCCCTGTCTGATCCCCACTGCTAAACCCCTTTCCTTGCTTGCCCCCCTCTTTGCACCTCCCTCTTCCTCTCTGCACCGTCTATGGTGCTCTCAGTCTCACCTACCTTCTCTAACTGCTTTTTTAGTTATTTCCTAGCCCTCTTTCTAAGTCTAGTAGGTAGAAGCTCAAAATCGACACTGTGGTCTCCAACCCGGGCCTCCCTAGTGCTGATACCTACCCCAGTTCTTCTTCCAGAGAGGCCGTTACTCACATTGTCTTTGTTGTTCCCTCTCCAGGCCTATGGACCCCCATATGGTCTCTATTCTTTCTCCTTTCTCCTCTTCTCCCATGAATGGTGGTACCTGGTAGAAGGCCCTGCTGGCCCCATTGAACTCCTCCAAGACCATCATTAATGTCTACTTAAATGCCACCATCTTGGTCCAGTGCCCTCATGCCAAGCTTCACCTTTTTGATAGAAGCTTCCAGTACCTTATCAGCTTCCATTCCTCTCCTGCTATCCCTTATTTCCCCTATCTGACTCCTCTGCTGCTTTCATCTGCTACCACCTCTACGGCACCCTCTGCTGTTTTTCCGGCCACCCTGTTGCCTCCTTCCTCTGCCACCCATTCTGGCACCCTCTTCCTCCTCACTGGCTACCATGCCTTCTCTTCCTTCCTCCTCTGCCCATCCTCCAGCCCCTCCAACATTTCTGCAGGGTGTACCTCTGACCTGTACCCCTTCATGGAAGTCCTTCCAAGGGGGCAACCTGCTCCGCATTGCTACTCTCTATCTTGATCAGCTGTCAAACACTTCTCTGACATCTGCCGCCTCCTGGAAAAACTAGATGTCCTCGGTCTCACTGAGACTTGCTTCACAGCCAGCTCTGTTACAAGCTTTGACAATCTCCTTCCTGATGGCTACAAGATCATCTCCAAAACCAGAACTAATGGTCCCGGTGGGAGTGTAGCCTTGATCTAACTGAAGTGGGTCCGTGCTTCTATCATTCCTATGCAGGACTACTCCTCCTTTGAATGCCTAGTCTGCTGGCTCTCTATCTCTCATGGCCTCTCTCTCACAGTGGCCACTATCTGCAGGCCACCAGGCCAGGTCTCCTTCTTCTTCTCTGAGTGAGCTGACCTCTCCTCCTCCCTCCTTGCCTCTCAACTTCTCCTCCTCGGAGACCTGAACAACCACCAAGATACTACTTGCTCTTCTTCGGGACTCTTTTGCAACCTCTCTCTCTCTCTCTCTCTCTATTCTTCCCTCTGGCCTGACTCACTCTGTAGGGCATATCCTGGATGTTCTAATCTCCTCAGACCTCCCCTTCTCTAACCCTCTCAACAATCTTCTCTCCTGAAGTGATCACTTTCTCATTTCCTCCCACCTTTTTCTCTGTACCCCTCAGGCCAAACTGACTCCAGCACTTGTCAGTCATTGTAACTGTAATTGGTTATTGGTTATTTATAACGCGCTTAATACCTAGAGGTTTCTAAGTGTGGACCCGGATTCGAACCTGTGTTGCTCAGCATTTTCTTGCTTCCAAAGCGAGCGTGTTGCCCCTGAGCTTTCCTCCCGAGACATTCGATCCATTAAGCGTGTGTCAGGTGAGGCTTTCACCACTACTTTTGCTGCTCCTTCTGCACCTTTGGCTGACTCACACAGACACAGCCCTGTCTAACTTTCATCTATCTATCTCTAACGCTCTTGATGTCCTTGCCCCAGCCATGAGGATCCATTTGAAGCCTAAATCCAAGTGCAACTCTTGGTACGATTCCAACCTCGTCACCCTTAAACACAAGTGTAGGATGGCTGACAGGAAGTGAAGGGCATCAGACGCACCCACTGACAAACTAGCCTGTCACCTGCTCCAAAGGCAATACAGACTCTCTGTAATCACTAAGAAGAGAGCTCACATCCAAGCCCGCATTTCTGTGTCATCTAACAACTCGGCCAAACTCTTCAAAATCTGCAAGAAGCTGGCCAATCCTGCTGAAGTCTCTATCTCTCCTGTTCCCTCCCTGGCCCTCTGCACCACCTTGACTTCTCATTTCATCACTAAAACTCAGGACATCCTGTCCACCCCTTCTTCCTCTACGTCCTCCTCCTCCACTCCTGGCATGCCTGCAGCCATCCCTCCTCCTCCTTTCCCTTGTTCACCCCAGACAATGTTTCTAGATAAGTCTGATCTATGAAACCCTTGTCAAAGCAGGTTATCCCCTGCTCACCCAGAACCATCACGGACCACATTGACTCCCTTACTCCAGCCTTTTCTGATTACTGCAATAACTCCTTTGCCCCTGGAGCCTTGCCATGCCCCCTTAAGAACTCCCTTGTGCACTCCTATCTAAAGAAGCCCTCTGCCGATCCTTCCTCTCTGCCTAACTATCATCCAATCTCCATCACTCCTTTCCTGGGCAAACTCTTGGAAAAGCTGGACATCCCCCAGCTTAATCTGCGCACTGAATCTCGTTATTGTCTTGAAAACCACCAGCCTGGCTTCACAGCTGCCAGAAGCACAGAAACTGCACTCCTGAACACCCATGAAGACTTTCTCTCTAACCTTGACCATAACCTTCCTTTTGTCCTCACTCTCCTCAATCTTTCTTCTGCTTTTGATTGGTCAACCATGTCATCCTGCTCAACCTGGGTATGACTGATCAGGCATGGGTTGGCTGACCTCCTTTCTCACTGACCGACCCTGTCAGGTCTTTCGTCTCTTCTATCTCTCTCTCTACACGTGTTCCCCAGGGGTCTAACCTTTCTCCCTGGCTTGTTAACCACTATCTGGGCTTCTTGTCCACTGCATCTAAACTTTCTTATCCAACTTTCAATATTATGTGGATGACACCCAGCTCTCTTTCAGACTCCCCTCAGCCACCGCTCCCCCTTTTTTCATACCAGACTGTCTGGCCGCAATTCTCGAATGGTGTGCCGCTAATGATCTCTGCCTTAATGCCAGTAAGACTGATATCCTCCTCATCGGAACACCAGCTTCCTCCTTTCCTCTCTCTTTCTGGCTGCCCACTCTGGGCCCTCTTCCTGCTTCTAGCTGTGTGACTAAAAGCCTTGGTGTCATCTTCAGTCCTTCTCTCGTCACATCTGTGATGTCTCTAAGAAGTCAAACTATCAGCTGCACCTCCTCAGAGGTATTCTTCCTTTCCTCACTTTCTCCCAGAAGCTCACTGTCTCCAGAGCTCTGGTCCTCGCTTGGCTGAACTAATGCAACAGCCTCTTTCTAAATCTATCTGCCTCTACTCTCTGCCCTCTACAACTTATCCAGAACAGGACTGCTCCGTACAGAGCCCCTCTTCAATGACCATGGCGGCCGGAAAAGGGAAGCTGCCGCTGCGGCGGATGGCGCCACTGCCTCAACTGTCAGGTAAGTGGGGAAGGGGTTGGGATTTTTAAAAAAAGAAACTTATGGGAGGGCGGGGGAAAAGATGGTGGCTTGCGGTGGGGGAGGTATTCTGCGGGTTCAGTGGAACGTGGGCTGAGATAACAGGTTTCAGCCTCCTGCGATCCATGGAACCGGATTGGCTGCTCCCCCCACCCCGGGTGCTAATTCCATATAGTGACAAGGGCAATCATATGGCCACATCATAGATGATACGCTTAGCATATGATGTTTGTGCCTGCACATGAAAGGGAGCACCTTACCATATTCACTGACTATAGAACGCAATTGTTTGAGCTATTGAAGCTGATTTTGGAACATTACTGACACCACTCACTCAAAATAGCTCTATGAAAAGAGTATCTTAGAACTATTAAAAAAAAACAGACACTTATAAATTAAAAACTATGGCAAATGGTCCACCACCTGTCATGATCCGTCTACATTAAGTTCACATTTAACTGACGTCGAAGTGGAATGAAAATGACTAGTCGCCACACTACAAAGTGTAGTATTTACTGAATAACCTACAATGCAAGAAGTATATATATGCGACCTGTGCCCACAAAAGCCTAGTGCTACTCCATGGAAGTGGTCAAGACCGCAAAACAGCCTGGCTTTTTTCTTGGTGCCCGTCTTAGTTGTTGCAACTTTATGGGAAGCCTCGCTAAACACTATCATTTGCATTTAAGTGTTAGCTGTTTCCACATGCGTTGGTTAACTTCCCATAACAGTGGAACGAACTATCTTAAAATGTCAGACACCGTGATGCGCTGCCAATATTTCACGTTTTTTTTAACCCATACTTGAAAAAGAACTATATACATTGTACATAAATACACGAAAACACATCTGATACGGATTTGATCGAATACTTTAAAGTATAAAACTGTACATTATTAAACACTGTCGCATATAAACATATTTCTTAACGTAAAAGTGCATGTGCCATTTGTAAATTGACAATGTCCTTTTAAAAACAAAAACATGGAAAAAAACTTACAAATTTACAATTCATTATTATAAGGGAAGCCGTTTCTAATCATACAGGCCAACTGTTTTGCAAGCCAAACGGATCATTACAGGAATTTAGTTTTTTCTCCGGCGACAGCCATTACAGAACCCACTCAGTAATCCAACTGACTGCATTGCAATGGATTGAAGCATAGCACGTGTAGCATCATCTATTGTTCTCTTATAACACAGGAGGAGCTCCCACAGAATTTTGCATAAGGCTCTATCTAGCATATTTAATTCAAGCGGCCTGGACAAACCTAAATGGTAATGCAGCAACAGTATTGCAGATGTTGGGATGAAAGACCACATTGTGCAGGTTCTGACACCATGTTATGTATTATCATCATGTGAACCAGTAATCTCACCTCATGTCCGGTATTATCATCATATGAGCAAAGGCTCCCAAAATACACCTCGGGCCAGATTACAGAAAATTGCACCGGTGAAAGTGCAAAATTGCATGGTACTAGCAATAGGGGAAAATTTGCCTTATTTTTAAAAACACTGGGACATATCGGAAAACCATTGCCTCATGACATGTGTAGCTTGGCATGGAATGACCACCTGGGAAACATTTGTCCTAGTGAAAAATAAATCACTTTTTGATGCATTTTTGCATCAGGAAAACATAGCCTATTTTGCTAAATTGCAGTGAAAATTTCAATTTTTTGCATAGGGCTTAGTTTGCCTAAGTGCTTGTAACATGGCACATTGGGCTTGGTAAAGCTGAAGATGTTCAGGGGGCATTGTGTGATGTCTGCTCAATCTTTAGTTCCATGCTGTTTTGTTGCCTACAAATTTAAATAGCGTGTGATTATCAATGTGATGCCAGCAGCAGCGCGCTATGCACACTTCCCACATCTGGGCATTCATCTGTTGTCAGCTTTTCTTTTGAGCCACATTGGTTTCCAGGACTTCTAACATGGCCTCACCATTCCTCCAGTACTCTTCCTTGCTTTACTGCATTTGGGCTAGCCCCTGCACCCCTCCCATTGGTTGTTTTGGCCTTTGTAAACCCATCAATGCATTCAGGAGGCAGGAGCCAGCCCATATTACCAAGGCCCATGACAAAGACACCTGTCTGTCCCCTGTCTGCTACCATAATGATGCCCAGTCTCATGTGCCCCCTCTCATCCCTCTGGTCCCCTTTGGTGTCTGTGTGCCCCCTTCTCACCCCTCTGGTTCCATTTGGTGTCTGCATGCCCCTTCTCACCCCTCTGGTTCCCTTTGGTGTCCGTGTGCCCCCCTCATACCCTCTGATCCCTTTTGGTGTCTGTGTGCCCCCTCTACCTCCTCTGTCCCCTTTGGTGTCCGTGTGCCCCCCTCTGACTCCTCTGGTCCGCCTTTGGTGTCCGTGTGCCCCCCTCTGACTCCTCTGGTCCCCTTTAGTGTCCGTGTGCCCCCCGCTCGCCCCTCTGGTCCCCGTTGGTGGATGTGGGCTCACCACTCTGGTCCCCTTTGTGTCCGTGTGACCCCTCTCACCCCTCTGGTCCCCGTTGGTGTCCGCGTGCCCCCCTCTCACTCCTCTGGTCCCCTTTAGTGTCTGCATGACCCCGCTCACCCCTCTGGTCCCCGTTGGTGGCTGTGGGCTCACCTCTCACTCTTCTGGTCCCCTTTGGTGTCTGCGTGCCCTCTCTCACCCCTCTGGTCACCTTTGGTGTCTGCGTGCACCTCTCTCAGCCCTCTGGTCCCCTTTGGTGTCTGCGTGCTCCCCTCTAAACCCTCTGGTCCCCTTTGGGGTCTGCGTGCCCCCCTCTCACCCTTCTGGTCCCCTTTAGTGTCTGCATGCCTCCTCTGGTCCCTTTTGGTGTCTGCATGCCCTCCTCTCACCCCTCTAGTCCCCTTTGATGTCTCCAAATCCCCTCTCACTCCCCTGGTCCCCTTTGGTGTCTGCATGCCCCCTCTGGTCCACTTTGTGTCCGTGTGCCCACTCTCAACCCTCTGGTCCCCTTTGGTGTACGTGTGCCCCCCCTTCTCATATGCATGTGCTACCTGCTTTTGTATGATCCTCTCTTCTCTGCTTCCCTCTCCCCCTTAGCCCTCTCTTCCTCCCCCCCATATCTAACCACTGTAGAAGTTGTCTTGATCTATTACGGCTCCACCATTGCCGTCCAGTTGTCAATGCTTGGATTTCACCTTTGGACACATTGGCTCTTGGTGCTAAACCCTCTCAAGTCTCATGCTGGACCTCCACTACATCTCGTATTCATGGGGGCTTTGATTCATGCTGTGCCCATTGTCATCTTGAATCCTTGCTCACATTTTCTGCTCTCATGTTGTTTCTTGTTCATATTGTAAGTGGTTTCAATCCAGCACTCCAACTAAGTCAATGCCTAGTATGGGATGCCCAATGGAAACCCTTATTTATATATTTTTATGTCAAAGTTCTTTTAATTCTGGATGATGTGCCCTTATATAACGCCCCTCTCTTTGAATTCCCCCGGTCTCACTGAACCAAGAAATAGGTTTGTTTTGCTAATTAAAAGATTTATTTGAAGAATTGAACAATAGATAGATTACACTTTTATGAATATGAATAATATCTGAATATCACACTTATGAATATGAACAATGATCAGCAATGGATAATATTACAATATCAACAATCTCATTAATCAATTAGGAGTAGAAATAAGAAGAATACTGTAGCAGAGAATACTTTGCATAGTTCAAGGAAATGCAATGATAGGAAAGAATGCAACACAGAAATAACTTGATATGACTCAATCAAACACAATGAGATCACTCTTTCCCCCTGTTATTACTCATTCCCCCCACTATGAAACATGAAGAGATGGAATGAGAGCACACAGGTATCAGGAATAACAATCCACAATTGAAGTTTCAATCCCACTTACCCCCAGTAAGCTTTGAGAGAACATGAATGCTTAAAAACAGGTAAAAATGCTTTTGAATGTGATTGCAATGAATGGGAAAATATGCTAAAATGATTTTAATTCGCTAACTTAGATTCAAAACTAGTGATAGTGGCTTTGGATTGGTTCAGGACAATACTAGCAATGATTGTAGAATGATTAGCAGATTGAAAACGAAATTCAGAAGTTGAAATCAAGAAATAGCTATTTTACATGGGGTGAAATTGAAGCCAAATGTGAAATCGCCGCAACATTTCCGCATGTGGGAAACGCGATTACAGATGTTAGCTTCAAAATGACATTTAAATTTCATTTCTAGGACGTACGGTTCAAAAGTTACAGAGGTTTTTGTGAAGGTAGATTTTTCTTAAACAAGTTAAGATTTCAAAATGAAATATTGCGCTTTAAAGATTCAGAACCAATATGGACTTATACTAAGGGGCTATGAAAGTACAAGATACCCAATGGGACAACCACCAGACCAGGGCGCCTTCCACTCTGATTGTTGTGTGCCAGGACACTTGACTTTCTTCAGAAAATATCAGCGCATAGATGATTATTGCTACAATTATCACAGACGATATAATGAGAAGAATTCAGGATGGACAAGATTCTATAATGCAGTTCTGAATAGGTGGGAATGGATAGGATAGGATTACTTTAACCTAAGAGATGACTATGGACAGTTCTATACTAAATACTCACTCCTATGGCTTTGGAATGGAATGGGCCCGTCAAAGATCTGGTCAAGGGTTTGGCTGGGATTCTCTCACCACCGGACCGGTCTAAGGCACTGGGTTCTGCTCTCAGCAAGGCACTCTGGTCTGCGCAGCCTCTTGGACTGGATCTGATGGGTTGGTTACAGCTCTGCTGAACGGTTCTGAATCTGGGTTCTAGCACAGGGTTCTTTGCCAAAAGCAAAACAGCTGAATGGTTTAGTTAGGCCCGGTGGAAGTTTCGGGGTTAGAATCAGGTTGCAAATGATTCTGAGGCCTGCTGAAAAAGGGTTCAGCTTCTTGGGTTAGGCCTCTCTGCTTCAAAGTTCTAGAGTTTGGTTCTAGAGTCTGGTCTCTGGATCTATGTCTGGAGCCTGGATCTTACTGCAGGGTGCTTCACCAAGAAATCAGTTGAGGAGCGGAACGTGTTTGTTTCCGGGTCCTCAACAGTCCCTATTTATCCATTTCCAAAATGGGTGGGGAGGCTGATTATCTATGCCCAACCCTCTAAGGATCTGATAGGTCATAGAATTTACCCTCTCCTGATTTGAGACAGGAGCAGTGTGTCATATGTGTCAGAGTGACACAGTGTTTATGGCCCAAAGGAAATCCCTCCCCTTTACCTTTACTTAGGAAATCTATTTTCCCCAAAAAACATACTTCCAAGATGCACAACTTGTTAATAATACATAATTTTATGACAGATTGCTTAAGGCACGTCTCTGTTCAAGTCCCATGTTCCTACGAGCTATGGTTCATAACTGACAACTTTTTTGCGCTTTTGGTGGGTTTCTCAATGTTAGTTCTGCACCAATATTCATACATGCATGCACATCCCATCTGGGCACATTTCTGTAATTGTCCATGTTCCTAACATAAAAACAATGGCTACAATATGAATAATTTCCGGGATTCAGTCTCAGACATCACACAGATTCCAGCTTAGTCTTAAACTGTGAGCAAATTTCTCATTTTAACAATCTCTAAGTTTCATATTTGTGTCAGTTCAGTACACTTTGCTATAAGCATTTTTCTAAAACATACATTTACACCAACTTCAATCAACAATTTCAGTCTGGCCCGCCTACAGAGCTGGGCTGAGTCAGAGGGTCACATGGCTTGCCTTCCTGCCAGAGCAGTTTTGGTCATTCACACACAAATTAGCATTCCTATTCAGTCCAAGGAGCCCATTGTTTCTTTATCCAGGCAGCAGAGGAAATATCCTCCCCTCCTGATTAACATGCCAATGCGATATCCTCCTTTTGGTGGGAATGAACAAGGTGTGAGTTTCTCAGGGGAAGAAGGCCTCTTGGGAGTTTTAACTGAATCAGGTTACCTTCTGGTCAATTGTAACATAGTTCCTTGTGAAAAAAAATACATTTATAAATTTAAAATAAGCAATCACATCTTTACTTCCAGTCTTTTTCAACATGAAAATCAATGTGTGGCACTCCTACGTGGCATTTTGATGGAATTCTCTTCTTTGGCATATTTAAGTTGAATGTTCAACTTTACACATGATAAGTTTTAAATCGCCGGCTTCTGACAGAGGTGAGTAACGGTACTACACCCATTTTTGACAGATTTCTTTCAGCAAGCAATCTTCAATGATGATTTTCCTCTGATAAGTGTACTTCTGTGGACATTGTATTTATGTGGATTCTTGCAGTGGAATAATGTGGAACACCCAACAAGGAGGTTGGATCTTTTAGGTGGTTTGTGAGCCATGATTTTAGCAAATTTTCGACAATCAAGAAAACGGATTTCCAAACAGCTCTGTGTTTCTTTTTGGCAATCAGCATTGCTTTTTCAAGTGATTTCAGGTTACCTTGTGGGTAGCCCAATGGTGGGTTTTGGCAGGGGTCTCCTCTGTTAACACTGACATAGGCAAAAATGGATGGTGGCCTATTTTTCAGATTTTTACTGCACACTTTCTGGTGATTTTTAGCGAGCAGCATGCTTTCCGGCGGCCATTTCTGATGCTTCTGCTGCCAGAAATGCACAGTAATGTTGCAGGTCCTGGACTAGTGGGATGAGACATCCCACAAGCCCGCCTCTTGCGATTAGTGTTGATCGATCATCAATGGAAATTCGGAGGACTGGGATGTCAGCCTCATCTCTTCTGATTCCACGAATGGCAAAGTTCATCATTTTTTCCTCCATCAAGGGTGGATTGATCGGTTATCCTCGCCCGTCCTGATGGGAGTATTGAGCGATACTCCTGGCCCCTCGGATCTTTGCTCCCGGTCCCCGGGTAGTCCCCATTGGAAACTATCCCCATGGTTTATCTCCCCTAGCATGACAAAGCAAAAACATATTTGTAGACATTTCCACACCACTATTAATGTAGTGTGTCCTGATTAATACACTGATTAGTGTATTAATCAGGACACATTTTTATTATTATATTTCATAGACTATGGGCCTCATTACGACCCAGGCGGTAAGTTACCGCCTGGGTCGTACCTTTACCACCATGGCGTAAACTACGTTTACGCCATGGTGGTTGGCAGACTTACCGCCCCATTCCGAGGTTGGCGGGGCGGTAAGTCCCTAATCCCCATTTATCCTTCCCCATTCCCATTTTTGCCCCATAGGGCATAATGGGAGTGGGGAAGGCGTTAATTACGCCACCGTAAATTACGGTGGCGTAATTAACAACAAGGTCCCTTAGCGCCATGGATTTTATCACCTGCTAAAAGCAGGTGTTAAATCCTCCATGGCGCTAAGGGACCTCGGAATCAGGCGGTAAGGGTCGGCGCTGTTTACGCCGCTGTAAACCCCTTACCGCCTGGGTCCTAATGAGGCCCTATGTATGGAATATTTTAGAGTTGTAATTTTATGGAGCTGGGGGTGCCCCTCTGGGGTTCCAGAAGACTCCTCCAGTTGCTGCAGAGTGTGCCTAGGATGGCAACACTTTAGTTGATTAATATGGACCCACTTATCTTCCCCTTCTGTCAAACTGCCTTTGGGGATGCAGATCTTGTAGGCGACTGGTCAGATTTTGTCTACAATTTCAAAAGGTCCCCTCCAGGTAGGCAGACATTTTCTCTGTTTGGCCTGGTTCCTTTGGAAATTGTATAAGTAGACCCAGTCTCCTACATTGTATTCCTTTCTGGTAGTCTTTAAATCATAGTGGGTCTTCATGCTATCGGCTGATCTTTCAAGATTTCGCTGAGCATAGGCAAAAGCATGTTGAAGGTGTTTTCTTAAATTTTCAACATACTCATGAGTTGTGGAGGCATTGATCAATGTCTGCTCTTGGGGTCTGTAGAGCAGATGCTGGGGAAGCATCATCCTGTGTCCAATCATCAGCTCAAACGGTGACATTTTAGTTGCAGATGAAGGGGTAGATCTGATGGCCATTAGGACAAGAGATAATCGAATATCCCAACTTGGCCCAGATTCTGCCACAAACTTTTTTAATATGCTCACAATTGTTCTGTTGTATCCCTCGACTGCACCACTAGAGGCTTGCTGGTAAGCAATATGTAGCTTCCTTTTAACCCCAAGTATCTCCCACATCTTTGTCATTACTTCATTGGTGAAATGGCTACCTCTGTCTGACTCAATCCTTTGGGGTAGACCAAAACGCAAAAAGATGTGGTTGATCATCAGGGCAGCTGCTGTTTCTGCCTTGCAGTTTGGAGCCGGGAGATATTCCACTCATTTAGTAAACACGCATGTCACGGTCAATATGTGCTTGTTCCCTCTAGAGGAGCGAATCATGGGCCCAATGAAATCTACTTGCAAATCTGACCATGGCAGTGTCATCCCCCTCTTTGGGAGAGGTGCACGGTGTGTGAGGGATGTTGGCTGAAATTGTGTACACACAAGAAACCCCTTCAAGTATTGGTCGAGGTCCTGCCTCATGTGTGGCCAGTATGCAACCTCTCTTAAGATTTCAAGTGTTGTATGAAACCCCCTATGACCGGCTGTGTCCGCATCATGGCCGTGACTTAACATCAGGCTTTGGAATGAGGGAGGAACAACCCACTGATCATGGCCAGCTAGGGATTTCCAGACCGTCTTGGATTCGGAACATTTTTGGACATTTCATCAACACTCTGAGGTCCTCTTTCCCAATGTAATTGGTATCCGTCAGGGGAAAGTTGTCAGGGTCCTCAATGTGTTGATAAAACTTACCAATTATTGGATCCCCTTTTTTAGCCATAATCAAATCAGCATCTGGGGTCTCCTTACTCCATTGTGCAGTTGAGAGATCATTTTGAGCATTTTTCTGGGACCTAGTTGTAGCAGTGACCTGGATTTACCCCAACAGGGACTCAATCTCAATTAGATCCCCTTGGATGGCCCCGGTTTTGGCCAGCTGATCAGCTAAGTCATTTCCA
The DNA here is from genome assembly GCF_040938575.1 of Ambystoma mexicanum. Taxonomy (NCBI): domain Eukaryota; kingdom Metazoa; phylum Chordata; class Amphibia; order Caudata; family Ambystomatidae; genus Ambystoma; species Ambystoma mexicanum. The sequence goes on from NC_090937.1 coordinate 1,292,280,903, forward strand.
GTTTTGTCTGGTCACTCTACTTTGGAATGACCCTTGATCTTTTTCCAGTAGATGGTCATCCCATTCGAGGTGACCAGATCATCAATGTTTTGAATTAATTCCCCATGTTTCAAGGGTTTGTTATTAGCACATAACATGCCTCTGGTTTTCCAGTTAACCAGGTGCTCCACAATCCAGTTCCGTACATAATCTGAATCTGTGATTATGACCAGTTATTGGAGTTGATGTTGGACAGCAGTGAGGATGGCTTGATGCACACCAATCTTGTACCCAACGGAGGGTTCTGGGATCTCATTCACCCATGCATTCCCTAAACCAGTTCTTTTTCCCCGTTGTTGTCAACATGGTAAGAGCATCCATCCACATAGACAGTGGGCATTCCCTCACACTTGTCTTCTTCAAAGTCTTTGTGTGAGGAATTAAGATATGCCTCCATGTTGTCCTGGATTTTTAGACTCTCGTCCTCGAGACAGTTTTCTCTGGCACAATCATGCAAGTCAGCCAGACCTTGCGCGAGGGGACTCTGCTTGTTTTGGCCATATCTGACCTCCACAGGAAAGCCTTTCATTGACAGAATCCAGGAAGTAATTCGGATTTACCCACCTGTTCCACATTTGGGATCTCTGTTTTGCCTTTCTGTTTACCTATATGCCCCCCTCCTCACGTCCCTTGATTTTCTCTTCTTCACATTCACCACACTGACCTTCTACTCAGTTCCTCCCCTTCTCAACTGTCATCCGAACTAGTACGATAGAAGCTGTCTGTCTCCCCCTTCCTTGTTCACCCTCCCACTCCAGCACTACCAGAAATGTCGTCTGATCTTGTACGATAGTTGCTTGTATTGTTCTTCTCCTTCTCCCAACTCCTACCCCCCTATGTCTTGTTTAATTCCGGGACTATCTCAATTGACATCAGGCATAGTAAGTTAGCCGCTTGTCTGTCTCATTCTCCTTCCCCCTCTGCCCCCTCTTATCATTGTCAATAGCTCTTACTCTTTCATAAATATCGCCTGACCTGCATGATATCAGCTTATTTGACTCCTTCGATCCCCAACCCCACCCCTCCATTTCTTTGCTCCCTCTCCCCCTCCAGCACTATCTGAAATGTCGTCCGTCCTAGTATGTTAGTTGCTTGTATTGTTCTTCTCCTTCTCCCTACTCCAACCCTCCTACCACTTGTTTAATTCCAGCACTATCTCAATTGTTGTCAGGCATAGTAAGTTAGCTGCTTGTCTGTCTCATTCTCCTTCCTACCCCCTCCCCTCCTTATTGTCAAATACACTTGCACGATCTAAAATGTCGCTACACCAATTATGATAGTTAATTTCTTATTCTTAAATGTATTAAGGACCTGTAATAATGTCATTGTATTCTCCCTTGTCCCCTCCCTGCCTTGAAGCACTTTGAAACACATTGTGTATAGGTGATATATAAATAAACAATCAATCAATTCAATTCAATGCCAAACTACCCTTGTCATGTTCTAATGATTTTCTAATATGTCTCAGTGTTTTTAGAAACAGGGCAAACTTTGTCCTAGTGCTAATACTGTGCAATGTTGCACTTGCATCGGTGCAAAGATTCTGTAATCTGGCCCCTGATGTTAGTATCCCACGTCCAGATGCTCCCAACATGTACCAGGAAGTGGCCTAATGTCCCCAGGTATGCCTACATACCAGGTATTACCGTCAGATGGCTAGGTGCATGTTCCTCATGTTGTGACATGACATGAGGAGGGGACTTTGATCGTACACAAATATTAACAAATGCAGCCAGGTGATATGTATACCCAGGGTATTAATATATTATTAATTTGCACTGCACAGTTTATGTTAGGTTGTAATCACCGCACGGCGGGACATATGCATCACACGTGTATTGGAACCTATGTTCTAGCCTTGTAAATTGCATTGCAATGGTAACAACTAAAAATGCATTGCTCATATTCAATCTATTGCTATCCGGACACTGCAGCAGACTTGTTGAAGAAATGTAAACCCTATAGGGCTGATTCATAGAATTATTTGCACTGTTCAACGTGACTTTGCACTGCAGAAAAGTGACTTTGCACTGCCAACACAAACCATGATTCATGGAACTGTGCAAAATGTATTTTTAAAGTGCAGAGTCATTTTGAACTGCAAAAATGACTTTGTATTCACTTTGTATTCACTTTGCACTGCATAAATACACTTTGCACAGTTTCATGAATCAATGTTTGTGTCAGCAGTGAAAAGTTCGTTTTCAGCACAGCAAAGACACTTTGAATCGTGCAGAAAATTCTATGTATCGTGCCCTGTATTGCTATTCCTGACCCTACACCTTTTTCTCTTACATCCACTTTAAAACGTATGTCCATCGCTTAAAAACAGCAAAATGGCGAAGAGATTGGGATTTTGGAAGCAGAAGCCGAATTCACCCAGGAATGGCATCATCCCTACAATAACAGACAAAAAGGGCACTCCAAAACCACAATAACATCTGGCTAGTTTGCAGGTTCAGATGGCGGCTACTTCAAGAATAACTCCCACAGTCCAACATCTGGCTCTCAGGCTGACATTGGAGCTGCCGATGTAAAGGGAAGCACAGTGCCCTGTAACTGCATTCTTAGTACAGCTTTCTTTTGATCATTCTAAAAATGGTTAACTAATATGATTTAAGAGCCAATAACCTGAGTTTGGAAACAACACATGGCAAAAGGCCAACATTATGTCTTAAACGTTCAAATGTAAACTTGTTTTGATCTAGCGTCTCTAAAAATTCAAATGTAATATCAATAGAGGAGCATTGTTTGAAAACTGTACAGAGAGCACGAATCACTGCGCCAAATCTTGACACTATTCTCAAGTCGTCCTTGGCGTCCTCGTAGTGCACGACAGTGCACCACCTTCATTCCGCTTGTTTTTGATGACAACAGGCGCTATGGAAAGCAACACTTTCCTTACATAACATATTTGTTATTTAACGAGAGTGCTGCCTAGAACACGGTGGCAACGGTACAGAAACCCACGTGCTTCTGGAGAAAAGATACAAATGTGGCACAAAGCATAGGACAGAATGGAGAAAGTGTCAAGGGAAGGTTATATTAGTGGAAAGGGTGAAAGGAATTTCCTGGGCAGCATTTCCTTTTGACTGGTTTAGCTGAAAAATAGAAGTGCACAGGAGTGTGTGCAGGAAATGAAAGGTGCGAAGGAGAGGAGAAAGCACCTTTCACTTTTGACAAGGTATTATAATGTGACCTAAAGTAAGGTGCCATTGCAGTGTGAAGTGGTCAAAGAGGGTAGTATTCTGATGGCTGGGCAAGATGTCGAAGTGCAAAGTGGAGGCCGAAAAATGAAGGCAAAGTTCAGTAAAGCGAACCTGGGTGTATTGGTGAAGTAATAACTGTCATGATCTCTGCTTCCAAAAGATCAGGACTTGCCCGACTCCCTTGGAAGCAGACCCATAACCCCGGTTCCGAGTGCCAGCCAGTCCCAATTGGGACCTTTTGGACCATGTCCTGCGCCAGTGGCACCAGGCTCATAAAGATGCCCAGTCCCAGCGCTGGAAGCACCGGGCTCATAATGCTTGGGTGGACTTACCTGCAGCAGACCATGCTGCTTACTTACCTGCCAGTTGAACCCCTGATCCTCTTCTGTTTGGGACTAATTTTCCTGTTGGGTGGGGCAGGAGCCACTCCCTAGGTTCAGAACACTGGAACTCTTCTGGAAAGCAGGAACTCTTTTCTTACCTAGGCGTGGCTGTGGAAGGAGACACCTAAGCACTACAGGAGGTTATTTAAACCACACCCGATGGATGAATCTTGCTTTGCGTTATTCTGCATTCTCTGCAGCAGAACGCTCATCGTGTCTTCTGCTTCTGATCCTGGGCCTAAGGGAACAAAGGCTTACCATCCTGGAATCCAGTCTTCAGCAGCACCTGTAAAGACAAAGAAAGAACAGGTTAGCACTACGGTCTTCAGTGGCAGCGCATCTCTTACCTGGTCCATCGGCTGTCACCAACACCTCGCGCTGCATTCCGGCATCTGAAAGACAAAGGCTTACCTACTCTTCGCATGCTCCGGAGGTCTTCGCACTGCATTCCGGCATCTGAAAGACAAAAGCTTACCAGCTCTTTGCACGCTCCGGAGGCCTTCGGCGCTGCATCCCGCATCTGAAAGACAAAAGAAGGTGCGTTTAAAGACATTGGGCAATTTTATTACTCACGTGCCATTACTCCTTCCCACGCCGAATCCAGTGGGTATTCCAGCACCCTTCAGCTTCTCTAAAGCTCCGAACTTGTACCTGCAAGATAAAAGGGACAGTTAGTGCGCATCGTGAAGCAGGCTACAAGCGCTTACTTACGTGCTTCCAGGCGCTTCTATTCCTCACGCGGGTTCGATCCTCAACTCTCATCAGCCCGCCATCCGCCATCGCCGGAACCCTGCAAAACAAGAGATATCATTACAAAAGACTTTTAAGACATTTGAAGTGCCCAGAACTTACCGTTCGTGCAGTTAACGACGGACAGCAGTCCTCTGAGGTCAAGAGGCCTGCACCCTTATCCAGTGAAGAAACTGGTTACGGCACCCTGCCCCGAGGCAGATGGAGAGCTCGGCGTTCACTTACCTAAGGTGAGGGCGTTAACCTTTGGGGTTCTACAGGAGAAGAGAAAGGGAAGAGGAGAGAGGCACCCAATAACCCCAGTTCATTAATCCCATATTTTCTATCTGCAGACGTCTTACCCTTCGAGTCAGACATACAGTGCACAGAGGTCCAGCCCAAAGAGCCAACCGTGTGTTACACATCACCTTTGAAGATACGGCATTCACCCAGTCAAGACCGGCGCCTCTGCGGGAATCAGGTGAGCGTTAAAATAACAAATGCAAGAGTGTTATTTGGCTCAGTGGCACAACGGACACCTCTTTCTATGAAAAATAGCCTTTGGGAAAGCATTGCCACCACAGTGAATGCTGTTTCCAATACTTTGCACACGCTTGAAGAAATGAAAAAGAGGTGGTATGATGTGCAGCGCAGGGTTGCGTGAGAAGTGTCTTGAGAGAAAAGAGCATAGCACTTCATTTTCGGCATCTGTTGAAGCCACAGCAAGGTCTCTGAAAATCCTACCTGAAGAAGAAGATAACTTGCCAACGTCAGATGCGCATCAATGGGATAATTACACTTTATCAGTACTTTGAGGATGAGAATAATGCAGGTAACAGGGCCCATGTAGTGGAGGATGTAGCCACAAAGCGCTTATTTGTGGAAGACAGCCTGCTCACCCAGCCACCACTGAAGCTTGACGAGTCCAGTGGAAGGACAGAAGGACTGCCCACAGACAATGATTGCCATCTCCTTGCCGCCACAAAAAAACAAACTGCGGCACTAGTGAAAATGCATGGTTATTCGAAGACTCAGGTGTGTACCCTTAAGAAGGGGAATTCAGTTGCACATGCAGATATGGCATGTGTAACTGATGCCTTGAATCACATCCAACAAAACATAAGCACACTGTGTTCATCAATCTGTTCATCAATCGATAGTGTGGTAGTAGTGGTGGGAAAAAGTGTCGAAAGTATATCCAAATGTAAAATAAAACCTCAGAAATCATTAATGCTTTGATGCAGGCAGTGCATATGTGCAGTGCCACAGTAAAGGGGTATGCATTGTGCCTGCAAACACTGACCGATCTATTCAAAGTGCAGGAAAAGGAGTACTCCCTATTGACAGCCAGCATGACTGTGCTAGTTTTGCCAGAAGACAATTCAGCAGGGGAATTATTTAGTTCCCCTAGCACCTCTACCAACAAAGATGTGCATGAGGTTGCACTGCCACGTCGGCCACAGACAGAGTGTAGGTGTAAGCATACTAAGAAAGAGCAGTAACAGAAAACATATTGACAGATGTTTTTGCTATGTTTGGTTACTTAATTGAATGAAGCAGTTTTGTAATATTCGTTTGGGTCATGTTGACCATAGTTTAAGGGGTGGAGAAGAGGTTATTGATGAGGAAAAGTATTTATGACGAGGCTTGCACACAGAAAATGTTGATGCATCACCATTCAACATCAATGAAAATTGGGCAAGTTGTGTGCAAAAGGACCATTTTTTATTGGTTCATCCGAGATAATGTAAACTTCCCATAAAGCAGTTCAGGACACCAATGTGCATGCATGGTCATACTTTTATTGAACAAAGTATCATTTGTTAACAGTTGTCAATACACTTTCAAACTCAATGGCACTAACGTATGTTGTCCTATTTTTGCACGTGTTGCACAATCAGGAATTTCACCTTTGTTCAAACATTGCAATGACCACCGCCCAGTGGTGTCACATAAAAGAAATGGCAATAACATCAGTATAAGATGTACACCCATCGTCCTCATACTCCTCATTGTGTATGGGGTCCTCCTCCTCTGATATTCCATCCAATGGCTGGGACAGTCAGCGTCGAATGGCTAAATTATGCAGCATGCAGCACAGCACTACAATTTTGTAAACTTTTTATGGAGCATACATGAGATCCACTCTAGACACATGCAAACACTTACAAATTACTTTTTAGGAGGCCAACAGCCTGTTCTGTTGTGTTTTTTGCCCTTATATGTGCTGTAATATATTTCTGTTCAAAGGCAATGGTTGCATCCACGGTTCCAAGGGGTATGCTCCATCCCCAAGCAGCCAGCTTCTGTCTGCTGACTAGCCACTCATCGGCAACTCGTTGAGATCTTTTGGAATACTTTAGTGAAGCTTGATGCTCTGGTATCCATCCAGCCCCCTCTTTGAAATTTGGTGATGTTTGTAATCCCCTGTTGGGGGTGAGTATATTATGTGTGAAACATGATGGTGTTGTTGGGTCTCATTTGGGATTCTATCCACCTTCAATTGAATTATGTACACCTGGCTAGGTAGTGGCGTTAGAGATTAGAATCTTGTTCACCAAGTGGTGCGGGGACTCCACTCTTTGGATACATGCATGATAGGAATTCACTTGTAGTTTGAATAAGAGACGGAGAATTCCGGAATTACCTAGTGGATGTATGGGTCACTTGGGATTCTGATGATTATTTTTTGTGGGCGTGAAGATTGATTGTCTATCAATCCGAAACGCGTCAGCTTTGTAACAACGCATATGGAAGCCTACTTGGACTCTTATACAAAAAGAAGAAATTTGACCTTTACCCCTCACACCTGATAATTCCCGATACCTTCATATGGGATATCATCATGTGGGATTGAGGACTTATGTTACACTGTGGATAAGTTGTAACTCAGGCTATGCTCAATGAGCCTGTATTTTGGAGTTTGTATTCAAATTTATGATTGTATTTGCAGAAGGATGTTATGACATTAACAGATTGATTTGTTGGTTGTAATACAGAATTTTGGAAAGCATACCTGAAGAAAAAGTTTTCAATGTTCACTGTTTTGTTGAATGGGTGTTATTTTATTTAAATATTATTTAAATACAATTTAATAATTTACTTTGTGTTGATTAAATCAGATATTTTGCTTTACATACTTAGGCAACTGAATGAATCTCTGTGTATTAATGACTTAATGAAGTTGAATGAATGGTGGACTGAGAAACCATATTTAGTCCCCAACACATGCATCATTACTAGCTGTGGGTTCGGAGGAACCCTTTAGAGTGCATCCTGGGGTTTACTGTACGGTGACGCACAGTTTTGGGTTTGACAAGCCTCTCATTACCATGGGCAATGTTGCTACTACACAGAATTAATGCATCATGTGCAGACCCAGGGAAGCACACTTCATTCCCTCTTTCTTATGGATAATAGTGCACATGTATGATGCAAGTTAACACACAAAAGCACTTCTTTGAAAGTGAAGAATATTTAAAAACATTATTATTTCTCCATAGCAATGAATGTGTAAACTACTGATCCCATGACAGAAGAACACCCTTTCCCTAGTGTCAGGTGTTGGTGCTTAGGTGGCTCGTGATGGACTGCCTATCTAAAAGGGAAAGACAAAGAATACTATCCCTACATCTACAATGTTACATCTGCTTTGGATGTTGTTCACAGCAATTTTCAAGGGTTAAGTCACGTTGATATTTCGAGGATGAACTATTTCCATAAGGCCTTTAGGCCATATCTTACTTTATTGACTTTCCTTTGACTTTATATGCTCTAATTGCATCGATACATATTATTTTATTTATTCTGTAAAACGTATTTAGTAAGGGGTTCAGTGTCCTGGCAATAATCAGCGGGCACTCGTGCCATCGCCTCGGGGGGGGGGGCCCTTCTCGATTTTTGACTTAGGTCCGTTGTCTAATTGGACTGTAAGGAAGTCTCAAAAAACATCAAAAGTATATTGTAGACATTTACCTTACAACCAGATGCAGGCCCATCACATCTGGTTGTAAGGTAACTGTCTACAATATACTGTAGATGTTTATTATTCTACAATATATTCTGCAGTAGTATGCGACTGCATTCTTCAGTTAGCAAGCACTCCTTCAACTGCTTCCTGCAACTGAGGGAGCAGCCCTGGGTTGCCTTTAACTGTCAAAGGAAAGCATTGTTTCTATTCTTCCGCATTCATATCCAATGACCCATGTGAAATGCTGGGATGTTTTGCTTCCACAGACTTGCATGCATTATTGGGGATGCAGGCTGGAGAAATGCATCATTGAATGTGAAAAGGGTGTGCTCCTACACCTCCCCACACATTAAGAAGGCCTGGGAAAAGGAGCTTGCAGCATTCTAGCTCCAGCTCCTGCACGCATGTGAGGGTAACAGGGGGCTTTCATGGAGGGGACGGCATTGAGGAGTTTAGCCCGGACTTGGGCTGAAGGTAAGATCTGAACATTAATGTATGTTATGTGTGCATGTATGAAAGAGCGCATGTAGGATGTTTGGGTGTGCTTGTGAATGAGTAAGTGTTTGGTGTATGTGTGTGCGTTTGAATGAGCAAGTGAAAGCTGTGTGGAGGATCAATGAATGTTGTGTACATTTCTGTTTGTGTTTGTGCCAGGCTGGGGCACTGATTTTGACAGGGATGGCATGACATTTTGTAATGGGCATATACTATAAGGCAAGCATAATAGGTGTTGTTAAAAGGTTAGCCAGACATACTTTGGAGCAACAACTCTAATTATCATTTCTTGCTCTGGCATGTTATGTTTTACTGCACATCTATAATAAAACAGGCATGAAAAGTGTAATTCAGTGGCTAGACTGGCATATTGTGGTGCAGCCATTCCAGCTGTATTTTCTTACTCTGGCATTGCATTTTTCTACTGGGCATCAATGATAAACAAGTGTGATAAGTGTTATCGCATGGTGAACACTGCATATTTTGGTGCAGTCAGTCTAGCTATGATTTCTTACTATGGCATGGCATATTTCTTCTGGTAATCTATAATACAGCACACCTTATACGTGTTATTAGGTGGATAGACGGGCATATATTGGTGCAGCCAGTTTGAAAATGTGTTCTTGTGCTGCTATGGCATTTGTAATAAAAAAGTCAACCGGAGTATCTTCTTATGCAGGGATACGGCCATATATTGTTTAATAGTATCATTTTAGGCATTATGCACAAAGCAAAACGTGAGTATGTTCATATTTGGGAACATTTGCATATATTGTTAATAAAATGCAGAAACAATTAGACACAACCAGTGTAAACATTTTGAAACAGGCATCCATTGAAGGCAAAGGCATTATGAAAATGTGTCGATCAATCCTCGTGTGCACTCTTGGTGACTTGTATTTATTGGATTGTTTCATAATTTACCATAAAAACGATTGCAAACTGTCTGTTATATTACCCAGTTTCTAGTAGAAAGTGTGTCGTATAATGCACCATTTTAACTGATTATTTAAAAAATAATTCTCATGGGGAGAACCCCCACAATCCTCCCTTACTTGGTACGGGCTCTCTATGTACGATTGGTTGCTGACATATTTGTGGGAAATGTTCACTATCCAATTAATAAATTCACCAGAAATTAGTGGGTTCTGACAACTTTTCGGTCGTGTATCTGGGGACTGCAAAAGAAGAAGACAGACAACATCAGTGGCATCCTGCTTTGGCCGACCTCTAAGCTGCTCCTATTTTCTGCAGTGGTTTGGGGATTACAAGTCTCCAACCATCCCAGCACACCAGCTCTGCCTGCCATTCACAGCTGCTGGTGGCCATGTGATGGCTTTTCTGGTCTACCCTTCTGCAAAGCATCAGCTGTAAACAAGATATGTTTTTTTTTATTGCCTTGAAGCTGTTTTCTGAATTAAGATGCTGCTGCTGAAAGCATTCACCCACCTCCTCAACTATGAGTATGGGATTCGAGGAAAGAGTGAATAAACTGTCTCAACTGCATCACACTTCAGTCTGACTCTCCCCATTTCCTCATGTCTGCTATAGGTCAAGGACTATAGGTCGCAGAGTTAAATGGCATGCAAGCGCCTTCTGCCGTGAAGTGCCTGGTGGTGGCTATTTAGATGCTGCCCCTTACAGGGAAAGGCTGCAAGGTAAAGGTGGGTTCTGTTAGCGCAATCCTAGACTTTGTAGGCTTACCGGTTTACATTGTGCTTCATTTGTGTTTGTTAATGGCACTGCAGGAACCTTCTGCTATCAGTTCAACCTTCACATTTTTGACAAGACTACAAGGTACTGCATCTCCATTTTAAACTGGGTATAAATCAACTCAGCCCTTAGCTGCAAGGAAGGCTCATAAACGGCCCGTCTGCAGTCCTAGATGCACATGTATATGCAACTTCATGTTAAGCCAAGATCTACATTTCTTAACTACAACTGACACGTTGGTGACAAAGGGCCCCTGGCCTTTCTGAGCGAAATGGGTTTCCTTTCCATATATTCTGTAATTAGGCCAAGAGTTCTCAGGGAAGGGGAGTGGTGGTTGCCCAAGTATTTGTGGAATCCCTGACAAAGAGCCAAACACTTGTCTCAGAACAGGTCACTGTAGGAGATATCATAGAACTGAAAATGCAATCCTCACACCAGCATAGTATTATCTGCTTAAACTCCCACATGCAAGCCACTGGAATCCACCAAGTCCTCCCTGTCCATAATCACAGACTGCTTATTATTGTTAGGAGATTTGAACAATCGTATTGCCATACTGACGATTCCTCCCAGTGTGCAACATTCTCGACATATCACGTTGCACGAGTGGCCTTCCTCAATAGAGGGCATGAAATGAATCATAACATCTTCAACACCATCAAAGTCAACCGCTTCCACCGACTTCCTAAAAGTCCCTATGATGTGCCCAGACCATCATTATCTTTACTGTTTTCAGTTCTCTTTACTCAGGCCAAGGATCATGCCCTTAGGTTATCACTCCCACATGTTAGTGTTTGAAGAATATTTGTCTCATGACATTATCACCACTTTGATTACAGTACATTTTCACAGTCCAAGTAGTACGCCTTCCATTGAACTAACAATAGATTACAATACTTTAAAGTCCAAATAAAATAGATGTTAGTACCAGACAAAAGCAGCTAAGCTCTGAGGGGGCACTGATGAACTACAAAGATAACAGTATAAAATCAGGGCATTGGAATTTAAATTGCAAAAGTACTATGTAGTAATTTCCACAATTTCATATAGATACTAGTACACCTTAACTCGGAATCCCTAAGCCATTTTTTAAAATAAACAATCTGTTTATTGAAAAAGAGTTCAGAAATACACTAACCAGAGCAAATAATTATTTGTTGGATGAAGAAGTAATTATCGCAATATGCATTTGAATTTATAGTTATTTTTTATATCATTGGTTTTTATAACATGCCTAATACCTCAGTTGGGTGTCTAAGAGTGGATCCGAAACTCGAGCCTCTTCTGCTGCTTTGCATGGTCTTGCTTTCAAGACCAGCATGGTGCCCGTGTGCTATCCTCCTTTCACATTCCAGGCAGACAACTAACAAATACTATTGTTGAGGTTTTTCTTTTTCCTTCTAAACAAAGATTTTAGAAATAAGGGAATCACTCATTGCAACTGGCACACAGGAGGAAGTTCCAACAATCACTGCCTTCTTTCCTTCAAAGGACGAACTTATCCTTCAGTGAAACATCCTCAGGCCCATAATTCACTCCTGTGCTGATCGTAATATCTATCCCAAATCAATTTTCCACATTCATCAATAGCATTTCTTTAAACTTCTCTTCAATATGGCACCTTCCTAGAGTCCATGCACATGCCCTAATGATCACTTTGTTAAAATATCTTACCCTTCCGTTTTACTTCCCAACAAAGCCAGAGAGCTATTGTCATTCGGCCTCAACTCTCAAAAACTCTGGAGACAATTGCTGCAATCCACTGCAACACCTGTCTATATAACACTCCCTGCTGTGGACATTCCAATCTGCTTTTTGTCTGGAGGAGCCATTGTTCATAGTTTGAGAGGAGGCACTTCTTCTTTTTATCACTTAAAATGCTCACTTTCATGATTTGCATTGCACCTGTAGCCTTAGTTGATTGATTAATGTAGGTTAATTGCTTTCCCATTCAGCCACGATATCCTAACTGTGTATATCCATGTTAACAAAATCTTACTGTACATGTTTATTGGGGAGGTTAACAATGTAAGTGAACATGTTAGTCTTTATTCTGAAGATTGTGTGTGCTTCTCATTCAAGACTAACCGTTAAAATGGGAAATGTTCTTCACGATTCATCAAAGTTCTCTGCATATCCACATCACCCTGCCCCTCATCTAAGTGTGCTGGCTCCTGTTGCAAGCACATATCACCTTGAAATACTGCTGCATCATCTACAAGGCCATCGCATTCAAGTACAAAAACTACCTTGCTGAGAAACTCAGTATCCCTGGAGGGCTGTGATCCACCAGAAGCAAGTATGTGTGCAGACCTGAACTCCATCTGTGCAGGAAGGAAAGATCCAGAATGCAGGCATTCTCTGTCTATTTCCCCAGTCACTGGATCCTCATCCCTGTAAACACCAGACTCTGTCCCCTCACTTCTACATTTCTACATTTCAGGAAGGAAATCATGAACCTTCTCTTCAACAACATCTATGTCCACACACCCTCCAATGTCTTCCTAACTTGCCCCCCCCCCCTGTTATCTTCCTGATCCCTTGTATTGATTCCTTTGCAATCTGCTTGGCTCAGTGTTTAATTACCTCTATGACTCCCCCCTGTGACTTGTAAAGTGATCAGTTTCTTCTTGAAGTTATGTCTGTGCTCAATGAATACTAAAATAATACACTTATTACTAATAATAATAATAAGTATAATAATAATAAAGTAATAATCCAAATAATATTGATCCCTGGACTAAGGTTAGATGTCTAATTACATGTTTTCACTTAATGACTTTGGGCACCTTTTGAGCCAGATCCAGAGGGTGTTCACTGGTGTTCGTCATGGGAGCAAGCAGCGCAGCCGTCAACCAGCAGCGACAGAAAATGTCATAAAGATGCGTACATAGGGAACAGCCATTATTGTTGCCTATTTGAATGCCCCTTCTCACTTTATTACTTCTAGTTTCTAATTCTGCATTCTGCTGCACTTGGCAGTTGTATGTTTTCCTTATCTGGCATTGGTGAACTGTCATAATTAACTTTTTGGTCTCCTCTAGGAAAGTTGAATCCGTGTGTTTTTCATTTGCTGTGGTGCTTAAAAGATGTGGCTTTTCCCCTCTTTTCTAGGAAATTCGAATCTGGATGTGTTTCATCTGCTGCTGCGTTTAAAAAATTAGATTTTTCCCTCTTTCTAGGAACGTTGAATCTGGTGTTTTACATTTCTGGCTTTATTTAAAAAAGAATTAGGCTTTTGTCCCCCTTTTATAGGAAAGGTAAATCTGGGTGTTTTTCATTTGCCACTGTGTTTAAAAAATAGGCGTTTTCCTCTATCTCTCTATCTATGTTCTTCCCTCTGTCCTGATAACTCGCTTCTAGTTGTTGTGCTTTATGTTATAGGTTGTAAGCTTGAGCTTCTCCTTTCCAGGACACTTAACTCTAGATTGTTTCCATTGCTGCTGGTTGTAGTTTGTAGTTCCTTCTCTACGCACTATCCCTCAAGTTGCTCTCAATCTCCCCAATCTTCTCTAATTGCTATTCTATCACCTATCCTATCCCTCTGACGAAGTCAGGAAGGAAAAAGATTCAAGAAGGATCTCCTGTTCTCCAATGCAGGCCTGCCCATCACTGACACCTATGTCAACGCTTCCTCCAGACTGGCCCTCACCGACTTCCACGTTGTAGTTCATTCTCCGGACATTTGGATTCCCCTTATGGTCTCTGTGCTCTCACCTTTCTCTTCCTCTCCCATTAATGGTGGCACCCATTGGAGGCACTTCTGGCATCCTTCCTGTATACTAGTGTCGTCATTAATGTCTACCTAAATGGCACTGTCATGGTCCAGGGCTCTCAGCCCAACCTCCGGCTTGTAGATAGATGTCTTCCATCTCTCATCAACTGCCTCCCCTCTTGAGCCACTACTCTTTCTGCCACCACTCTGGCCCCTCTGCCACCTCCGATGGTGTGCCACTCTCCTCTAGACCCCCCCTCGGAAGACCTTCAAAAGTGTCTCCACTTAGCTACACTCAACTCTCCTTCTGCCGTCAAACACTCCTCTGACATCTGCCACCTTCTTGAAGACCTCGACATTAACGTTCTTGCTCTCACCGAGAAGTGGTTCATGACGAGCTCTGTCACGTGTTTTAACACGCTCCACCCTGAAGAGTACAATAACGTATCTAAGCCCAGTACTAACCAGCCAGGGGGCAGAGTGGCCCTGATCTAGCTGGAGTAGATCACTGCTACTATAATATCCACTCAGACCTACTCCTCTGTCAAATGCCCTGTTTGCAGGCTTGGTGCCTCTCCTTGCCTCTTTATGACTCTGAGGCAAGCTAAAACTGTTAATCGCTAACAGGAGACCCAGTGATGCACTCCTATGGGGAAGTGACCAATCCCAAGGTAATTTAACAGCAGGTGTTCAGGGGTGAGCCTCAGGAGGGGCAGTCGGCCCGGAACACGTGTTGGAGTTAAATGATACTGTTACTGTCGGTTTTTGCTCAATAAATTCAGCTAAAGCATGATAAATGTTCATTCATTCATACACCACTTTAAAGGCATCAGAATTTCATCAAACAAATTAACACCACGATAACATGCTTTTTCAAGAATTTTAAATATAGAAGTAGAGTTCATAAAAGGAAAATCAAGTTCAATCCAAAACCCGTGTATAGTTCTGCTGTCTGCTGTGTCTATAATAGAGCGATCAAAGCGATCTGTCAGAGACATAAAGCGAAAGGATGTTGTCAGCACTGTGCTTAACAGGGCACAGCGCTGTGTCTTGTGTCTCAGTGAAGTGCGGCCAACATAGATATACCTAACCTATGCATGATATGCCTATTCTGCATATGATCGATACCAGTATGTGTATGTGCCGAGCTGATGTTATTGGTAGAAACGTGCTGCTGGGCGAACAGATAAGTTACAAAAAACCACTGGCGTGGCGTGATTGCCTATAGTGCTACATGGTGGGCGTATATACGACACGGATCAGTGGAGTGGTGAGACTGTCTATTAATCTGGCTGTATTTATGGAAGCTTGAGAGAGCAACAAGAAGGAGCTTACCTATGTCTACGGTGTCCTCCGACCGCTAGCAATCTCAGCAAGGGCGCTCGCTCGCGGGACGCCGTGTTTAATGCAGTTGCTAAGATACGCTCACGCATGTGCAAACGAGCCATAAAGTGGCCATCTTAGTGTGGGAGCGTCGCTATAGCGACACACCACGCCTGCGTGTGCATCGTATGTTCCTTACATAAAGTGGACAAGAGCAGTAGTCCTATGTTTACCTGGTGTAGAAATCTATAGTGACGGTGAGTCTCATGTTGTACTAATCAATTGATTCGAGCGATCCATATAGTATGTAAAGACAGGGGGAGGAGCAAATATCCAAACAAAGTTGGTCGAGTGCCCCATCCCAGTTCTTTTGAAGACAACATTCAATCAGCTGTGTGTGTTCAAGTGTCCTTAGTCCACGGAGCGTAGAGTAGGTAAGCACCCGGGTCAGTAACACTTAATGTGTTCATGGCAACAATCCAAAACCTTGAAAGCAGGCGGATGGGCCGCCCTGAAAAGACTTATGGGAACGAAGACATGATATGACCAGCAGGTGAATAGCCAGTACTAGGTGGATCTGACCCCAAAGCTACATGGGCTAGAAATTCCTTCAATAAAAGATTTAACCCTGGGCATAAAAATGGACCAATCATTTGCAAACAATCTTAAACATGTCATGGGCATGGTCATTAGTACCGGGCGTATGCTATTGAACCACATTCATGGAGGCACCCATGCCACACATGTGCAGTTATCAATGTGCAATTGTTACACAGATCAGGTGTGTCACATAAGCAATGTTCAAACATATTCAGAACACATCTCTTTGGCGAAACTCTGCATCTGACAGTTATAAGTGCACAATGGTCCATCCTTATCCAAAACGATTCATGAGGGCATGGATATGACTTTGTACATAGGCAATGTTCACACAAAATTAGAACGCATCTCGTAGGTGTGATCCAACATTAATAGTACATTGTGAATAGACTGTTAAATCACACTTATGGAAGCACCAATGGCACACATGCACAGTTGTCATTATAAAATGGTTACATAGATCGTGTAACGACACAAGGAATGCTCAACCACAATCAGACCACATCTTTTTAGCGAAACATCACATTTGACAGGTATTAATACGCATTAGACATTGTACATCAGCAATGTTCAGACACAATTACAACACATCTCTTAGGTGGGAATCCACATTGATAGTTCATCATGCGTAATAGTCCATCCCTCTCTACAGAGGTTTGTGAAAGCACTGATAAGACATTATTCATGATAGGAGGTCAGTACCTAACCTGTAAAGGGTGCCACCCCTTAGCATAGGTCCAGAATCTCCACTGTTCATGCATGGTCAGCCATGCTACATGTTGTGGGCCACTAAGGGAAAGAAAAAGGTCTGGTTTAGACAAAAGCACATAGGGGGTCATTTCGACCTTGGAGGTAACCATGCTGCAATTTGCGGCATGGCTACCTCCATTCCGGGTACCGGGTCTGGGTTCCCTGAATGGGGAAGTACCGGGCCATTCCAACCTTGGAGGGCCCAGTATTTCACCATTCAGGGAACCTGGACACGGTCCATCCCCATTGTTAGGCGGAAACCTGTGCAGTTCCCTCTGGGACCACTGCAAAAGATTTAGGACTACAGGTGTTGCGATGAACCCACTTGGTAGCAGTCTGTACCACACAGATTCAATTGGTAGCTGTGGCTGAGCAGTCAGACTTCTCTCAAGAAAAGTTGGTCAGTATAGGGAGTATACAATATAGGGTAATTCTTCGCAGCAAAACGAGTAAACACGCAACCAGGCTTTAGTATAAAGATAGTAAGTTATTTATTGATAACAGAACGTCTACGAAAAATACTAAAGTGAATCACGGCAAACAACTCAAAATACAATTACTCTGCAGAATGGAATAAAGCTCAACCCCCCGAAACACAATATCGACAACTCTAGGTTCTACGGCACCACTTATTTTCAGACAGAGGTGTATACCTCAACCCAGATGACACTCGAATATTTAGTGAGGAAGGGAGGGAAGAGAAAGGCAGGTAAGGAAGTCAACACGGTTCGTACTGAAGCGGGTAAAATGCAAGGCAAGAAAGCATTAATCACACTAGATCATACAGTTCGGCGGCCAGGCCCACTCGGTGAGAGGCAAGGCACGATGTCCTGGAAAGTCTCTACGGATGATGCATTCAAGTCTTGTTTAGCAAATTGGTTAGCGACAGGTTGAACCAGTTCAGAACAAAGAGTGAATAAAGCTTGGAGGCAACCCAACGGAACGGAGAGGAATCAGATACCTCACACGAACCGATCGAAAAGGGAAGCCAGGCGGTTACGGTACCTTGTTGTGGAAGACAGCTCCGACGGGGGCAGTTGTTCCTGGTGGTGGATGCACGACGGGTCTTGGCCAAGAGAAGAGATGCTCTCGTCGTCGAAGAGAAGATGTCCGGTGCACCACCAGGGAAGAAACCAGCCGCGGAGTGCTCCGTCACAAGGCACCACTTTTCGATCACGGTGCAGGAGTAGTGGCTATCCGGTTGCCGGGTGCTCTGCACGGGCAATTCGACCACTGCGTCCTGGGCGACCAAAAAGCACAAAGAAGAAGAAGACTGGTTGTTCCCACCAGCCAGGGAAAGAGACTCTCCAGCAGGGAGATCTCTTCTGTCGTCGGGAGATTGTGAGACGATTCCGCAGGGCTTCACCGGAGGTGTTGTCGTGCAGGTCGACTCAGCGTTACCCTCGTCGGATTCTTTAGGTCCAGTGGCGACTTCCAGAAGATCCAGTCCCATAGCCCTGCTTTTATGCAGACGACCCCCATTCATTCAGCCTAGCTTGTCAATCAACACATGCTAAGTGGTGAGCGGGAAGGCTCACCACCTGGGCCAATCACTTCAGAGTGCGACCTGAGTTGGCAAGGCAACTCGGTCCAGGGTGTCTAAACCCCCTCCCACACCCCTGAGGTAACCCAGACAGAATGGCGCCACCTTCGTGGGTCTCTGTCCAGAGGCCCGCCAAAAGTGGAACAAAGGGCTCAACCTTTGGTTTAGGAGTCACAGAGAAAAACACAGACGCCATTTTACAACCCGAGTTCTGGCAGAAAATACCACTCGATAAACCTATTTAAGATAAGTAGATCGGTGGTACGTTGGAGATTAACGAAAAACAGTATCAATCTTCAACAATGGGACGAATCCCATAGGGTTATGCTCGGGGCCGAACATAATAAGTAGTTTCCACTGCCACCAGCCAAAACTCGACGAGGAGGGACGGGACAGTGCCCCCTCGAGTAACAGATCCAGGAGTAATCGTATTACCCCTACTAGCACGTCCACAATAAGATGGTTGGTACTAGTTCTGTTAGCAAATTTAGGTCTAGTAAAGCCAATGGTGACTTTACATGCCCGGGGAGACAGTAGTCAGTCCCCGGGTATGGAGTCTATGGTGGGGGGACCTGCTAGGGCGCCCCCGTGTCACGACACGTAGGGTGCAGAGTGACACACATAGAAAACTTATGAGACCCTATGGAGTAAAAGACCCCATAGCCCATCGAACACATTGACAATTCAAAGGAATCACACACATACATGTCCAAGAGTGAGAGGAAAAGGGTCACACTCTTGGCAGGATGGAAAAAACAAACTCCAGAAATCCAGCAAAGCTGCTGGGGGACTCACTAGGTTAGGAAATTCAGCCTAAACAGAGAATTCTCCCTAACACCCATTCCCATTTAAAACCCCATAGGGCCCAATGGGAATGGGGAGGGTACTAACAACGGGCCCGTTAACAACGGGCCCATTGTTAGCACCCTGGTCTGCTAGCGGGGCCCGCTAAGGGCGCCTGGTTTTACCAGGCGCCCTTTGCGGGTCCCACGAGCAGACTCATAATAGGGCGGTAAGGGTTTGATGGCTCCGGCACCTTTACCGGCACCGTTAACCCCTTACTGCCAACCTTGGAATGAGGCCCATAAGGTCTGATTCACAGTTCATTCCTCTTGGTTGGATGCAGTCTAAAAGATCTATCCATAGTATCTCTTGTTGGAGCAATTTCCAATTCAGGTCACCACTCTGCTTCCCAGTGTGACTTTTTCCAGGATCACGTATTTTATTTGCACAATCGTATGACAGGCTTCAGAAAAATGCATTGCTACAAGTGATTTTGGATTTCTCGTCCTTATGTTGGATTTGTGTTCCGTCCACCGGATTTTTGCTTTTGTGGTGATTCCAATGTAGTAGTATTCACATGGGCACTTCAATGCGTAGGCTACATTTTGATGACTCTGGCCACCTCTATAGACCCCCTGGCCAGGACTCCCACTTCCGCTCAGAAAGAGCTGACTCACCTCTTCTCTCCTGTCCACCTCCTCGAAGCTCCTCATCCTCAGAGACTTAAATATTCACCTCAACTCCTTTGATGCATCCTCTGGTTTCTTCCACAACCTCTGTGGCTCTCTTTCCCTCACCATTCGTACCTCCAGGCCAATGCACTCAGCCGGACACACTTTGGATGCTCTCAACTCTTTGGACATTCCTATTTCCAACCCTCTCGTCATTCCTCTCACTGTTCATGCTCTCTTGTTCTCTCACCTGAATCTCCTGGGTCCCCCGTTCAAGACCCCACCTGCACTGCCAGCTTCCTTCTCCTGTGAAGCAAGTGTCAGTTGCTGCTTTTGCCAACACTTTCAATCCTACTCCTACTCCTGCCACTGACTCACTCTGACACTGCCCTTACTAACCTTCACCTCAACATCTCCAACATGCTAAACATCCTTGCTTATGTCATTAGGATCTGCATGAAACCTGCCGTATGATCTCAACCTGGCCGATCTGAAAGGAAAGTTCAGAACAGATCAGTGGAAGTGGCAGGCTTCAAGCACATCCTCTGAAAAACTGGCCTGCCGCCTGCTCCAAACGCATTACAGATTCACCATCTGCTTGAAGATCCAAGCCTGCATCTCCGCAGCTACTAACAACACGGCTGAACATTTCAAAATGTGCAAGTAACTCGCCAACCCTGCTGTAGTCTCCACTTCTACTCTTCCTTCCTGGCCCTCTGTACTTCTCTAGCCTCTCACTTCATTTCTAAAACTCAGGACATCTTATCCTCACTCTCCTCTACTCCTCACCCATCTTCGTCACCTGTTTCTGGCATCCCTTGGTCCCCCTCTTCCCACTCTGCCCTCCCCCTACTCTCCTCCTTTTCTCCGATAACACTTGATGAGGTTTCTAGACAAGTTTGCTCTATGAAAGTGTCATCCAGCACCTTGCTCCTCCAGAGCCATCAAAGACAACATTGTTTCCCTTGCTCCAGCATTGCTCCAGTCTTGGATTATTTCTGTAATCACTCCTTTGCCACTGGATCCTTCCCACTGGATCCTTGCCCTCACTCCTTAAACAATCCCTTGTGCACCCTCTTCTTAAAAAGATTTCTTACAACCCTTTCTGCCCGGCACACTACTGCCCTATCTCCATTACCCCCTTCTTGGGCAAGCTCCTAAGAAGCAGGCCATCTCCCAGCTTATCCACCACACTGAATCAGTTGGTTGTCTCCACGACCACCAGTCTGGTTTCAGAGCTGCCAGAGGCATGGAAACTGCTCTCCTGAACACACGTGAATATTTTCTCTTTAATCTTGATTCTGTGTCTCCCTCTGTTCTCATGCTTCTTGACCTTTCCTCTGCCATTGATATAGTCAGGCATGATAAATCGGCTCTGTGATACCTGTGGCATCTCTGACCTGGCTCTTGACTGGTTGACCTCCTTCCTTTCGGCTGACCTTCCCAGTTTCAACAGGGCCCTTTTCTCTCCACCATCACTCTCTCCACCTACGGTGACCATCAAGGCTCTATCCTCTTGCCTTGGCTTTTCAACATCTACCTGGCCCCTCTAGGCCATTTGATCTCCACCTTCTCCCCTAGCTTTACGTGATATGCAGATGACACGCAGCTCTCCATCGAGCTTCCCTCCTCTGCCTCCTCCTCTTCTTCTACCTTTCTGCTATTCAGGTATGGTGCACTGCCAAATATATATCTGCCTAAATGCCAGTAAGACAGAGAGCCTTCTCATTGGGACACTCCCTTTTTCCCTACCACTCTCTGGCTCCTCTCCATGGGCCCCCTCCTCTCACCCTCTTGTGCGGCATAAAAACTTGGTGTCATCTTCGACTCCTCTCTTTCTTTCTCTACTCACATCACGGACCTTGCCAAGGAGGCCCACTTCCAGCTTCACCTTCTCAGAGGCATTCTCCCTATCCTCACCTTCCCACAGAAACTAAATGTCTCCAGAGCTATGGTCCTCTCCAGGCAGGACTATTGCAACAGCCTCTTAATCAATCATCTGCCTAACTCCTCCCTTACCCCCCCTTCAGCTAATCCACAAAAGGACTGCAAGACTTATCCTTGGCCTCAGGCCTATGGACCGCATCTCTCCAGCCTTAAAATCTCTCCACTGGCTCCCGGGTTGCTGCAAGGATCAAGTTCAAAACACTCGGAATCAAGCACAAGACTTTCTTGGGCCTGGGACACTTCCATATCCAACTCTCTCTCCCTAAATACCTTTCTGCTAGAGCACTTTGGTCGTCTAGCTCTAACTCTCTGCAGATCAGACTCTTCTCCTAGCAGAGAGTGGGGGTAGATCTCTCTCCTCCACAGGTGCCTCCCTCTAGAATGGACTCCCTGCCACTCTCAAGACCTTCCTTTTTTCTTCTTCCATTCCTCTCCCCTCCCCTGATAATGTCCCTGTCTGCCTCTTGACTGGCTACCTCGTTCCCTCAGAGTCTTACAGGGCACCAGGACCCCCTAATTCCAGTCTAAACCTGCACTTGGTCTCCCCGGCGTAGACCCCCGCCTCAGCCCTCACCCGCACTTTCCCTTCCGGGCCTCTTTCCCCACACTAGCCTGATGGCCTGCACCCTGTAATACTTCCACCCACTTAGCTTGAGGACCTCCCTTCCTATGCTCTGTCAACCTAGCTTCCCAAGGTACTCATTTTTAACAGACCCTCCCACCATGACCAGCACTTCCCCATCCTCTCTCCCCTGAACTTTTCTCCACTACACTTGCACATTCTGAATGTCACAAGGCCTAGTAAGATCGGTTTTAGTTTTTGTCCTCTCCTGTTCCCTACCCTCTTGTCTTGTTGCGCCTTGAAACACTTGTGTATAGCCATATTATAAATACCCAATAAATACAAATAAAAATAAGTTAGTTTATTCTTGAACTCACATGCAATAGTGAAGTACTGCCAATACTTCACTAATCCAATGATCTTTTTTTATGTGTAGCAGTTTGGCTATTGTTGCAGTTTGGGCATCATAGAAATGCGTCATCGCCACCTCTCAATGAAATTGGCTTGATCTCCTTTGTCTACTTTTTACAAGGGAAATATGGACATGCTGTGATCTCTGGATTATACATTAGAGGTGATTTTCTCATGGTCTACTCTGATAGAGGTGGGTAGATATTATTAATATTGAATGAAAGTTCTCAAACTATTCTGGATGACCCCTTGACCATGGCACAGTACACCGATTTCTTGAAGGGCCTGCGCTTTCTGTGACTTCTTATGGTTTTTGCCAATTTGGAAGCCAATAAGGGAGCAAAATACCATAACATACAGTCCCATAATAAAGTCTCTACACCATGCCCTGAGATCTCCACTTTCCTCCCAGAATGTTGGCATATGTATAAGCACACCCAAAACGTTGGTTTGCTTGTTCATTGGATGATCGGGCATGATTTTTCATATTTGTTCTATTTTCCTCAAGAGCATTCTAGAGATACTGCATCTATCTTTGGTACAGGGGTTTCTTTCATATCTCACTACACAGAAACACATGGTTAAGGAATGCAAATACGAAGATTGTATGGCTGCATAGACTAGAAAAATACTTGAAAAGGGTGCATTCATTTTAGATGGTTAATAGACTTGGTGAGGGCTAAACTACTTAAGACACTGTGTTGGCCACTCCTTTCATTGATATTTTTATTTGTGGTTTAAATATATAATTGACAATAAGATTTAGATTATGTTCGGCAGGGGAATTGGGAAATATAAGCCAATAATCCAAAACTTGTTTTATCCATTCTTTAACTTCCCAATAATCATTTTCAGTTCTACAGTGATAAAACAAATGACAAGTACAACAGTAGGAAGCATCTAAAAAAATACACTGACATAACACATATACACAGCGCACATTAGTGAATTTTCCTTAAGGGAAAATCCAGGTACCCATGGCTCCTGCATGGTGGTTTTCACTTACTTTGCCCTGCCCTCTTTCTCTCATTGTGGTTCCTGTATTCCCTTTTTTATGTTCCATTCCCTGGCTTTAGCATATCTGACAAGTGACTTGGCATCCTGGATAAGACACTTGGAAATTGCAAGGGTGGGCCTGAAATTGCTATCTTATAATTCTAGCCTTCACGCTTCAAGTGTTTCCCGAGAACATCTTGTGGCATCACCATGCTTTCACAAATTTTTGTACTTTGCTCTCACGATACTAGAAGCCATAATCAATGGAAATGCTTGTTACCAGAGGATCATCTACTGTGCAGGCCCTAGGTGCATGAGGAGCCATTCTGAGATTGGTGGGGTACAGCTGGGAGTGCCCAATAAATACCAAGGACCGAGGTGGAGCTGCACACATCAGCTTCTGATGGGCATAAAGCAGGACCCCTACAAGAAATCTCTGGGGAAGCAGAACCGAGGGACGGACCAAGGACACAGCCCAGGGTCAGAGGCGGATTGAGGATCACACGTTGAAGAAGATCATAGAGAGTAGCGGGTTGAATGAATGAGGTAGATAACCGCCCCCCTCCCCTCAACTTCATAATATACTTAAGGCACTATTTATACAGAAAGGGAGGAAGGAGGAGTCCCATCTTGGTTGAGCACGTGAGGAGTGTAAAGGTGGAATGGGGAGCTATGATTTATGGTATCCGAGGCAGGATTTAGACACCTGCCCAGAAGTGCACAAGGGAAGTGAGTGGCAGCTAGCCTCATCATAACTCGATTTGGGGCAACCTTTTAAGAGGCTGCCGGCCCCCTTGTGGTACAGCTGCTTTCTGAGAAGTCTTGGTTGTAAAGACTGGAGTGGGTTTATCTGTAGTCCTGCCCTCTATATGGCAGAGTAGAAGCACAGAACACCCCAACCAAGATTCTCTATTGTTGATAGCAATGGACGAGCAATCAAGGCTTAGCTCTCAGGAGGTGATACGGGCTGGTTTTCAAGTACAGTGTACTCCCCAACCCTCACAAAGGAATGGCCACACACTATTTTAGTGATATCACAGTTCTTTATATAAATAAGGTTCAAGTTATATACACAATCACGATAAAAAACTTTGTGCTCAGGCAATACTAAAATGATAAATATATACAGTCTCTATGTGGTAACACAATTACTCTTGATCCCATTAAAATGCACCAACTGCTGACAGATTAAAATGGCATACAAATCAATAGCAAAAGGTATCAACAATAGACTTACGAGGATAACAACTTGGTTAAACGATTGGCAGAATACTGGGCCCCTATCCATAGGCACAGTTCTGTGTGAGGCTGTCCCCACCTGGGCAACCTGTAAATAAAGTATATTGAAAGCCTAGTCCATATATTATTTAGCAGAGTCTTATTTCCTTCTACAAATGTTCTACTACCCCAATTTACCTGGTTTAGCAGAGTTCAGTGACTGGTCATCGACGGATCCTTCTTAAAGGAACTCCCTTTTAGGCAAGAGCCACGGATCATCGATATTCCTAGAAGAAAACGGTGAATAATGGTATCGAGACAGCAGCTTCGGTCCTGGCGGTGCTCATTGATGATCTGTTGTGGATGTCCTGCAAAGATGAGGCATGCGGTGCACCTCAACGATGATAGTTTGTTGCCACAAAGCAGATCAATGAAGAACGCAGGCCCAGCAAGGGCATCGGGTCGTTGGCGATTGGCGTCAGTGATCAGGGCTCAACCACGGCTAGCTTTCCGATCTTCATTGGCGTCTTTGAGGACTTTGGGTGGTGGGACACCCACCAGCAGATTCTCCTCAGTTCGGCGACAACCTTGACTTTCTCCGGCGGGACAAAGTGTTCGACGGTGATGAGCAAAGGAGTCCTTGATTCAAATGTCTTAGGCAATGAAGCGTTGCATACACTAGGGGTACAGGGTTGTACCCCACCCATGTTTTCCATAAGGGTATTCCATGGTTCTGTTCAACACAACCAAAAATAGGAAGAGTTGCACTGCCAGGAGTCCCACACAAACTGCTGTGCAGAAAATAACACAGAACACACATGATAAAAGGAGTACAGGACAAAAACATGGAGGCCCTGTCCCTCCAATGCATTTCCAGCATCACAGTCCCCATCCACAGACTGAGGTTAGGGTGATATAATCTCCCACAAGTATGACACCCTCATCCAGACATCAATATACCTTCTGGAAAGGCCATCCACCTTATCAGGACTCTTCCCTGGCCTATGCTCAATGGTGAAGTCCTATGCTCAATGGTGAAGTCTAGCCCTTGCAGGCTAATGGACCACCTGAGCAGATTCGGGTTCTCACCCTTCATCTGCATAAGCCACTTCAGGGGCTTAGGATCTGTTTGGACCTTGAAGGTAGACCCCGTAAGGTAGGGCCTAAAACGCCTAAGGCTCCAAACTATACTAAAACAATCCTTCTCAACAGTAGCCCACCTAAGTTCTCTACCCTTGAGTTGTCTACTGATGAATATGATAGGATGTTCTCTCCCTTTGTCATCTAACTGGGACAAGACAGCTCCAATTCCGGTGTCGCAGGCATCCGTCTGGACGATAAAGGGTCGGCTGTAGTCAGGCGCACACAACACGGTTGCCCTACACAGACTTTCTTTCAAGCCATCAAAGGCCCTCTGACAGTCTTAAGTCCAATTAACCTTCCTAGGCTGTTTGGGTGAAGTCTGAGCTGTCAGTGGTGCAGCTATGGTTCCATAGTCTGCCATGAAATTTCGATAATACCCGGTGAGGCCCAAAAAGGCTCTCACCTGGGTTTGAGTAGTGGGAACATCCTGTACCTTACTGGGGAGAGGTTGGATTTGACCCCCTCCTACCTCATGACCAAGATATGTGACTTTCCCCTGAGCTATCTGGCACTTGGTGGCCTTGATAGTGAGGTTAGCCGTTTTCAAGGCCTGCAACACTCTACCCAGATGTGTCAAGTGCTCTTCCCAAGTGGAACTGTAGACAGCAATGTCGTCTAAATAAGCCACACAAAAGGCTTCCAGCCCACTGAGAGCATGATTGACCAATCTCTGGAAGGTGGCAGGGGCATTCTTCAACCCAAAAGGCATGACCCTAAACTGGTAGAGTCCCTCTGGTGTTGAGAACACTGTCTTTTCCTTGGCATGGTCCGTCAGAGCTATTTGCCAATAGCCTGAGGTGAGGTCAAAGGTGCTCACAAATTTGGCAGCACCTATGGTGTCCACGAGCTCATCAGCCCTGGGTAATGGGTGCGCGTCAGTTTTGGTGACAGCATTGACTCCTCGGTAGTCCACACAGAACCTCCAATCCTTGGTACCAGCCTGGGAACGTGCCTTGGGGACAAGGATCATGGGACTGGACCAGGGACTGGTTGAGGGTTCAATAACACCCAGATCCAACATCTTGGCGACCTCAGCCTGGATGTGGTTCTTAACCGTATCTGACATTCGGTAGCTCCTGCTCTTGACAGGCACGCTGTCACCAGTGTCAATCTCGTGCTTACACCACGGTGTAAGGTCTGGCATCAGCGAAAACAGAGAGGCATACTGCTGGATCAAAGTCCTGCAGGCCCTCTGCTGCTCGGTTGTCAAATCTGGAGAGAGATGCACTCCCTCCACTGAGCCATCCTGAGGGTTGCTATGCAGCAAATCAGGAAGGGGCTCACTCTCATCCTCTTCTTGATCTGAAGCCAGCAAGAGACATGAGACTTCCGCTCACCTGTGGAAAGGCTTGAGCCTATTAACATGGACTACCTGAGGGGCTACCCCTGGGATTCCCATGTCAACCAGATCATTGACCTCGTCCATCTTGGAGATTATCCTGGAGGGTCCAGTCCACTTATCTGCCAATGCCCGAGGCTTGGTAGGCTCCATCACAAGGGCCTCCTGTCCCTGAGTCCAATCCACTTGCAATGCTTTAAGGTCGTGCCAGTATTTGTTCAATTCTTGGCTGGCCTTGAGATTCGCTGTTGCCTGACCCATCATCTGTGTCATCCTCCGACTGAAGCCTAACACATAGTCCCCCACTTGCTTGGTGGGACTGGGAGGGGTGGCTTCCAAACCTTCTCTTATCAAGGCAAGGGGGCCCCCTCACGGGATGTGCAAAGAGTAACTCAAAGGGGCTGAAACCAACACCCTCTTGAGGTACCTCTCTGTAAGCAAACAGCAGGCATGGCAGGAGGAGATCCCATTTCCTCCTTAGGGGCTTTTCCAAAGCACCTAGCATGCACTTGAGAGTTTTATTAAATCTCTCAACCAGACCATTGGTCTGGGGTGGTAAGAGGTGGAGAACTTGTAGGTTACCCCGCACTCTTGCCACATGGTTTTCATGTAAATAGACATGAAGTTGGATCCTCTGTCAGAGACAACCTCCTTGGGGACTCCAACACGGGTGAAAATGCCCAGGAGAGTCCTGGCAACCACCTTGGCCGTAACAGTCCGAAGGGGTATAGCCTCAGGGTACCTGGTGGCATGATCTACCAAAACCAGGATGAACCGATGTCCATCTGATGTGGGAGGGTCAAGGGGACCGACAATGTCGATGCCCACCCTCTCAAATGGTGTGCCAACCACTGGCAATGGCTGCAGTGGGGCAATGACACTGCCTCCAGTTTTGCCAGACAACTGACAAGTTGGGCAGGTCCTGCAGTGGGACTCCACTTCTACTCCCATCCGGGGCCAGTAGAAATGGGCAGAGAGCCTCTGCTTAGTCTTCTTGGTACCAAGATTACCAGCTAAGGGCACCTCATGCCCCAACTGCAGTAGGAAGGGCCTGTAAACCTGGGGTACCACCAACCTCTTGAGGGCACCAGGTTCAGGCTTAGTGGGCTCACTAACAAGGAGCTCACCCTCCCAATAAATCCTGAATGTCCTAGGCACTTCTCCTTGTGCCTGGGACAGGGCCTGTTTTCTCAGACCCTTGAGAGAGTGACACTCTCTCTGTCCTTTACAGAAGTCTGCCCAGGAGCATCCCCCTTCAGCTAACAAGCATTGAAGATCGGGATGATCCTCCGGGTTGAGAACCTCTCCCACAGGAGAGTCTTCTGGATCTTCTCCCACAGGAGTTGAGACGGGGTTTACCACTGGACCCAGCCCGTCCGGAGCATGGATCCCAATGGGTGCTGTAGGAACAGCAGGAAGAGAAGGAGCTCCCTCCACAAAGGTGGCCTTCTTGCTCTTCCTTCGTCTTGCCTTAGGCCGCGCCTTCGGCTCGGGTACCTGACTCACAGCCAGACCCGGGGTCACCTGTGACCTAGTGACCACAGCAGCAGTCATGGGAAGACCATCCGCGATCAATCCCAACTCCACTAGATCATTACCTAACAGAATGTTAGCAGGGACATTGTCCTGAACCAGGACAAGAAGCTTTGCTGTCTTGTCTCCAATTACGAGTGTGACTAAGGCTACAGGCGATAATTTGGGAGGCCCATCAGCTAACCTGGTGGTTCTCAGAGGAGCACCTACATAGTCCTCTGGCTTGAGCAGGGTCCTGTCCACCACTGTCATGCTTGCCCCAGTGTCTCTCGAACCAGTAGAAGGCTGGCCATTCAGGAGGACACTTCTCAAAAACCTACGGGTGTTCTGTGGGATAGTCGCCAATACTTCTGAGTACTGGCCCAGGCCCCAAGGGACACTCAGGAAATCTCTACGGGAGCACCAAATGTAATCCCTGTAGAGGAGGGGAGGACAGTGGCCTCCACCTCAGACATGGGGTAAGGGTAGGTCAGGCTGACAGCCTGTACTCCAAGTGCCTTACCTTTACACTTGGAGTCACCCCTTCTGTGATCCAGAGCCCCACAATCCCAACAAGTGCCGGGAGTGCGGGGTACGGTACTGGAACCACTGGGAGCCTGCTTTGCAGCAGGTGGACCACTACTCTTATTCCCACCCACAGATGACTTATCCCCACTAGATTTTCGGGTCTTAGGAGAGGAGGGTTTAGGTTTATTCGACTGTGGCTGCTTTTGGGACTCCTCAGCTTTCTGAGAGGCCCCCTTTTCTTTGTCCTTGTCCTTCCCACTGGAGTCCTTAGGGGACACCCGGTGGGAGACCCACTTGTCAGCCAGCCTAGCTAGCTTAAAGGGATCCAAGATGTTCTGGTCAGCAACATACTGACACAGCTCCGGTGAACAGGCTTCAGAAAAATGCTCAAAAAACAAGAGGTGAGACAATTCAACAAAAGTTTTAATCTTGTAACCATCAATCCACCCCATCATGTTCATGTGCGCAGCACTCACCCAGTCAACCCAAGACACATTCTCTCTTTTCTTAAAATCCCTGAACCTTTTAAGGTATTGGGTAGGTGTCTTGCTAAACTTGGCAATCAAAGCAGATTTCATACACTCATACTGACCCCTTTCTTCCACACTCAGCTTCAGAATACAGTCATACCCAGTCTGAGGCACTCTGCTTAGCAAACACTTAGCCCAATCTCTTTTATCAACATCCTGAATTGCACAAGCCATTTCAAACGCTTCAATCCATTGGAGGATATCTGAACCCTCCACAAACACACCAACCAAATCTTTCATAAATTTAGTTGCTGGGGACCTGACACTCTCACTGGGTTTCGCTGAAGTCTCTACTCTAGCTTTCTCTAGCTGGATTCTCTGACATTAAGTGTCCTTGTCTTTGAGTTCAAGATCCCTATTCTTGAGTTCAACTTGTTGAGCCAGCTCCTCCTTCTTAAGCTCAGCATCTATTTCCAAATTGCGATATTCAAAGGCCAATTTCATCCTTAATAACTCAAGCTCCAAGGAATTGCTGGGGTTCGGAACAGAGGCAGCGGGAATGGGGGCATTCCCAGAAACAGATTCAGTAGAAACCCCAGGGGCAGAGTCCTCATTGGTTGCATTCCCCCCTCATCAAGAGTTTCACCATCGGTCTGGTAGTCCACCAGGGCAGCTATCAGCTCAGCCATAGACGTATCCACAAAGTCTAACTCCCTGTTTTCACAAGTACTCTGGAGAGCCTCTAAGCTCATCCTTGTCAATTTACCATTTGCAATAGACTCCATTGCTTGTAATGCAGTTATTTTGTACACAACCAAACCTTAATTTAATAAAGTGCAGATATTTTGTATCTTGGCACGGTTATACACTGATTCTTAAAACCATAAGCATCCCACCGCTGCCACCAGTGTAAAGACTGGTAGGGGGTGTCTATACTTCCGCTCTCTATATGGTAGAGGAGAGGCACAGAAGACCCCAGCCAAGATTCTCTATTACGGTAGCAATGGACGAGCAATCAAGGCCTAGCTTCTCAGGAGGTGATGCAGGCTGGTTCTTAAGTACAGTGTAGTCCCCGAACCCCCACAAAGGAATGTCCACACACTGTATTACTGAAAACACAGTCTTTATATAATTAATATTCAAAGGTATGTACACGATCACAATAACACACTTTGTACTCGGAAGTCAACAATGATAAATATATACAATTCTAAAGTGGTACCACCAATGTTATCGAATCTCATTAAAGTGCATCAACTGTATGGTTAAAATGTTACACAGATCAATAACGAGGAAACCAGCAATAGAGATAGGCAGGAACGTAAAATGGTTGAAACAGTAGTCTTATTTCCACCAATTAAGGTTTTACCCTCCCAATGTACCTGGTGGAGTAGAGTTCTCCGAAGATGCGTCGACCGATCCTTCTTCAGTGACTCCCTTTAAAGCAGGATCCACGATCGTCGAGAGGCGTCGAGGAACTCAGCGTTCGGTGTCGGGGAATCGATGGCCCTTCTTGAGTGCCCTCCCTTTAAGGCAGGAGTCACGGGTCGTCGAACGTCCAACGGCGAACAGCTTGAACTACGGCCGTGAAGTGGCAGCTTCATTCCTAGCGGTGCTCTTCGAAGACAGAGCGTTGGCGTCCTGCAAGGAAGAGGCATGCGGGGCACCTCGGTGACGATAGTTCTGGACCGCAAAGAGATGATGAAGAACTGTGGCCCAGCAAGGGCGTAGAGTCGTCGGCGTCTCTGTGGTCCTTAGGTGGCGGGAAACCCACCGGTGGGTGCTCCTCGGTGTGTCGACGGTCGGGCCTTCTCCAGCGGGATAAAGCGGGCGACGATGCAGACGAGAGCGTCCGATGATCAAATGAAGTTCTTAGGCAAATGGGAGCACGGCGGCTCAGGTCGGCGACAGCGGTCGTCGATAGTGGCGGACAACGGTACGGGTGCTTCTCTTTGAGATTCCGCGGCAGTCCCCGTCTCGGGTCCGCAGCCTGTCGAAGGTCTGTCTACCAGGGAGCTTTGGCAAAGATCACCTGTGTATGATGGTCCCTCGTAGCTCAGGAAGAGGGCGCCTTACCAGGTCCTCTCTGGGCCAGTCCTTGGAGGCACAGCAGCTTTCAGATTGTAAAGGAGAGCAACAGCAATTCTTCTCGTCCAGCAGGGCTTCAAGGTCAAGCTTCAGTTACTCCAGTTACTCGTCGTAGTGGACTTCAGCTTCTGAACACGCCTCCTAGCAGTGAGACATCTGCAGATATACTGTTGATCTCCCATTCATTCCGCTGGGTCACACTCAAGCATCCAATCACGACTAAGGGCATTCATGCAGGCAGGCAGCCAATCAGGCACATGAGGTATTCATGCCATTCACTTCTCTCCAGACACTCACAACAAGTTATGTGTATTGGGACAAGTACTGAGCCATTCAACACTCCAAGCTGCATTCATACCGGTTTCGGGCAGGGCTGTCTCAGTCATTGTGTGAACCACCAGATACTAGACATCCACAAGACAGAATGCATATTCGTCACACACTCTATTCACCCAGGTCCCACCCACAGGAGGTACCCACAACCTACAGTCACTGGGAAGGCTCCAGATAGTCTGACTGGGCCTTTACAACAACACCATATATGGCATTTCCACCCAACAGCTAGTCAGGGGGAAGGGACAGAGTCAGGGCTTTCCAGGACTTTGGGAAAATAAGGTAATAGGTAATAGAAAGCAAGAGGCCACAGGGGCCATTTTGTTTTCCATCAGGAATCAACTGATCCCAATGGCAGGGCCGGGGTATCCCAAAATGGAGGATACTCCGTGCACCTGTCAAATTCAGCATGGAGCTGCCACCAGCCCATACCCTGCTCTGCGGGCCACCCACAGGTGCCCAAAAACATACACTAGGGGGCACAGGGTTGTATCCCCCCACCCATGGGTATCATAAGGGAATCCCATGGGTCCGTTCACCAAACCAAAAGAGAGAGAGCTGCACCGCCAGGAGTCCCACATGAACTCCTGCGTGGAAAACACGACATAACACACGATAAAAAGGCAGTAAAGGACAAGGATACGGAGGCCCTGTCCCTCCGATGCATTTCCAGCATCACAGGCAGCTGCTCTTTGGCAGTGGCCTTTAGCCAGTTACATGGGAAAGGCTAGTTGGAGCACTCAGCTGCATATGTTTCCTGGAAACATACAGTCAATCTGGGACTGGTTGGGCATGTGAGGGGTGGAACAAGGTGCTCATCAAGGCACCAGTGGTGCAGTAAAAACAATGGAAAATATTGAACCAGCCCACAGGGAAGCTTCCCGTGTATGCACAATGGTTTTACCAGGTCTAAGAGGGTCAGAGTGGTTCCGTCCTAGGCAAGGAGTGCAGTGAAACATATCCCCAATCTGCAACAAATGTGTAGTGGAATAGAATTCCTGTGTATTGTTAAAGTGGGAAGACCATGCATAAATAAAAGACCAGCGTGGTGCAATGTTTTGATGACTGAACCCCATGTGCTTCGCAAACACTGCAAACTCATGGCTGCTGAAGGGTGGACCATTGTCAGATTTTATGGTGTCTGGGATTCCTCACTCGCTTATAAATTCATCAAAGATGGCTGATACCTTAGTGAATGCCATGGATGTTGTTCTCGTCATGATCGAGAATCTCAATTGTTCTTCGATAAAGAGTAATTGATACTCTCCCGACTCAAGGGGTTCGGAGAAGTTTACAGCAACTCTCTCCCAGGGGTGTTCTGGGATCTGTGTTGGCTGGGGCGGGATCGGAGGTTCAGGCCTGGTTGTGCATTGGCATGCTACACAGTTCTCTACCCACCGGTCTACCATTGCATCCAGGAACGGGAACCAGACATGACCTCTGAGTTGGCGCTTGGCGTTGTCCACCCCACGGTGGCCTCATGGGCTGTCTTGATGTCCTCGGAGTGGAGGGTCGCCAGGATGACCAGACTGCATCTTCTTAGGAGTAGTGTCTTGTCCTGTACGGCTAGCTCTGTGTGTACCTTGGCTAACCTTTCCAGTTCATCTTTGCATGCTCCCAGATGTCTCAGCATGACTCGATGGTAGTCTTTCCATCTGTAATTCTCAGTGAGGCTTATTGCTAAGGCCATGGAGGGGTCCGCAGCCGAGGCCGATGCCACGGTCTTGAGTGAGATGGCTGGAGGGAGCGCATTGGGCGTGACATAGCTGATGTATTCAGTGACCCTTCAGTGGTCTGGGTACAGGTTTGCCAGCTGGATGTCTTGATAGATAATCAGCCGGGTTGTTCTCGACCCCGGGACAATTAATGATTTTGAAGTCGTAATCCTGGAGTCTTATGCCCCATCTTTCAATCCTGGGGGGCATTGTTGTCCTGGGGTTCCCTAATAGAGACAGCAGAGCCTTGTGGTCTGTAATAAGTTGATTGTTTCCTATGCTGCAAATCTGTTTCTGCACCTCAGGTGTAGGGGGCATTGTGTAGATGGTGTTACCTTCCTGTACATGAATGTAGATTAGGACTACGCAGGAAGTTGTCCGGTAGCTCAGGAGGCACCTTCCTTTGGTTGGACTCCGTATCACGTGGATGACCGTTGTCGTGAAACGTTCACCA
This sequence comes from Ambystoma mexicanum, assembly GCF_040938575.1. Classification (NCBI taxonomy): domain Eukaryota; kingdom Metazoa; phylum Chordata; class Amphibia; order Caudata; family Ambystomatidae; genus Ambystoma; species Ambystoma mexicanum. The sequence goes on from NC_090937.1 coordinate 1,292,315,542, forward strand.
TGGATGAGTCGACGTTTGAATGATCTGATGAAGTGTAGCGGGATGTCAGCACCCCATTGAAAAATCTTGGATGTGGTCTGCGCTAGCGTTGGTTTTTTGAGGATTTGCTGAAATTCTGTCTCTCCCATGATGTTCACGGTGGCCCCTGAATCAACTAGAAAGCAAAACTGTCGGCCACATATATCTACTGGTATTTGGGGTGCTTCTCTAGCTTCGCTTTCATCCATTATGTGGTTCACATATTCATCTTGTGTGTACTGGTCATATTGGTCACTCTCATGTTCTTGTCCTTGAGGTGCCATCAGGTCCATCATATTCATCACGAATTTGTGGATTCTGGTCATGTGCCTCCAGTTCTTGATGGTCATCTTCAGGGTAGAGTTCTTCTACGACCCTTACATACCTTCTTGGTCCTTGTTGGTATCAAAGCATCTGGTATGCCTGATTCTGCAGTGTCCGGCTGTAAGACCTGTACTCGGGCACTTGCCGTCGCTCGTTGTGTGGGGAAAGTTCTGCCCTCTCTGCAGACTGACTGGAAATTGCCTTATCGTCCACAGTTTCCGCACCTCTGGGTGAGTGCAGGGCATGTTCCGGAGTGGGGAAAGTCCATCCTGCAGCATTAGCACTGCCATTGCATCCTCGGTGTTGATGAGTAGCCTATCCAAGGGTTCTTGTCACCTACTCCCATGGTGTTCGGCTGCTGCTATTAGGTCACCTTTGTCCTGTTTGGGTGTGGTGTTTCTTGACATTTGGGTAGCTTGTACGTCAACTCTTTCAAGGATCCTGGCCATTTCACTGACCTACTCGATGGTGAGTGGTTTCTTAGGCAGTTGTTTTTTCAGGATCTGTGAAACACATCCTTCAATCACACGTAGGCGGATAGCTTCATCCAGTGAGAATGTGTGAAATTGGCAGTGCACCCCTTTGATTTGTAGTCTGGTGATGAACTTGTCTACTGTTTCATCTATTCTTTGGGTGCATTGATTAAACATATATCTTTCGTAGCGTCTATTTGGCTCATTGACAAGTCTCTTGTTAAGGGCTGTGAGTAATGACGTAAATTCTGGGTGTTCTGCTGCTGGAATGATCTTTATTAGTGTTTTGACCTTGCTTCCGGCTATGTTGAGGAACATGCTGCGTAATTTGGGGGAGGTCTCTTCGCCTGCTGCTGCGATGAAGTTGTTAAAGTATTTGAGCCACTCTACCCACCGCGGGACAGTGTCCGCTTGCGGGATCACAAAGAACGGGGGATGCATAAACCATGAAGTGGCAGTAGATTTCGTGGCAGGAGCCTGGATTGCTGGAGGCTGCCCAGCTTGGCCAGGGGGTGAACTCATGATGGCACCAGTGGGGGAGGCAGGTTTGGGTTGCCTGGCAAGTGGGTTCAGGTATGATGTGGGCCAGTCAAACCTCCTTTCTTGTTGATACGCAGGAGATGTTGTCCACACCGTGCACTGGTGGCCGCTGGCAGGAGGCGGTGCACTGAGTCACCACATGCTTTTCTGAGAGTGGCTGGCGTGTGGCTGGGTGGGAGTGGGCTCCCATCCTGGTATGGGGGCAGCAGGCTTTTTCCTGATATGTTATGCAGTCTTGGTATGGGTGAGGAGTGGACTTGACACTGATTTATTGTGCAATTTTAGCTTGTCTTCAGAAGGCCCACGTGCGCATAGGAAAATCATTGATTTAGTGTGCAGTTCGAAAGAGAGTGTTGCAGGCCCACATGCATGCAGGAAAAATCGCTCGTTGGACTGGGGGGGTGGCACCACCCACTTGGCAGGAGCATGTGGCCGGGAAGACGTTGGGTCTTCACCTGCTGGCAGACTGCCGCGCGGGTCAGAGGCAGCGCTTCCTGGAGACTGGACACCGTAGCAGGAGGAGGAGGAAAGCGGGGCCCGGGATCGGGCGTTCTGCAGGAGGAGCCGGCTCAAGCGAGCAGCCGCAGATACGGCTCAGGCAGCCATGTCAGAGTAGCATGGTGGGATCACACATGCTAAAGAGGAGGACATCGTTGTGCAAAGAATAAACCTTGTTGCCAGTTGGTAAAGTGGGAAGGCCAAGCATAAATAAAAGGATCGCACACCGATGGAACATACGTCTTTCTTTATTCGTACTTCTAAGGACACTGAAATTAACTCCCCCTTTTCTCCTCCTCCCTCCTCTTGCATCACGTAACCACATGACCCGATTCACAAGGGCTTCTCTGTCTCTTAAAGAGACACTGGGCCTCATTACGAGCATGGTGGTAGCCGTGCCTGTATGGCAGGCACGGCTACCGCCATGCTCGCTACAGGGCCCGCCACCAGCGATTGGCCAATAACTGGCCCATTACGAGTCGAATGGGCCGGTAATTGCCCATTCGTGGGTGGCGGTATTGCCGGACTCCCGATCCCCATTCTGCCCCATGGGCACAAGAGCTCTGCGTGCGAGTGCCGCTGTCAGGAACCCGCGAGCAGTACTCATAATGCAACGGGACGGTATGAACGTCACCGCCACCCTTATAATGAGGACCACTGAGCCCAGCAAGATGTATTATCCCCTAGCCATATAATAATTATATCTTACATTTGGATCCCCATACATCAAAATCTTTAATTGTTACTTTCTGCAATTTCACTGTTCACTTGCTCTCTGGGAAAGAGTACATTCACCACTGACTTTCAGCTGAAGTTCCAACTCCTGTTCTGCACCATTTCAGTAGTCCACTTCCCAAAATGACTTTAGTTGCATCGCTCAACCCACTTTCATCTTTTTAGTTCACCCCCAGGCAACCGTCGATTGGTAGAGGCATAATATTCCCTATTATTTCGGTTGCACTCCCGCAGCCTACTAAGGTAAGCAATGGAGTAATAATAACTGAAATCGTATCTGGACCACCCTTACCAGAAGCAACACCTAGATCCACTGTTCATAGTCATCCCCAGTTCACCCTTCAATGGGGCATTTCCTTTAGCCCCAATGGCAACCCAACGTAATATTATTGTATGACATTACAAGTAAGACATGCCTAGGGGTCCCGTGTTAGTATTTTATATTATATTAATTATTAATATTTTATAACATGCCCATGTGCCAGGCAATACTTTAATTATGTCATATTTAATGGACCCTGTTATAGTTATCTACTTGTTTTGCTGGTTATTTGCCTCAGTTACTCCAGTGAAAGATACGATTAGAAACTCTTCTATTCCACCTTTCAATTGTCACCCAGAAAGCTGTATGCATTAGTTATGATCAGTGTGTTATGTCTTAAGCCTGGGGTGTCACATACTACTTTTTAAAATAAACTTTTCACTTTAATTTCCTCATGCAAAACTTTTCTTTTATCTTTTTCCCAACCCCTTGACCACAGCTGAATTGTAGCACCCAGCTCCCTTGTGCAATCATGCACTGGGGGGAAGGGAACTGGCCGAGTGAGTCACTACACTACCCCTCATCAATTAAATTGCTTAGCAAAGATGACCTTCCGAAACCTCGAGTTCTACCTGCGCAGCCCATTAGTTTATATGGACTCCACACATATGTCTCCCATTGTTTCCCAACAGTACAGTATGCCAGCTACCCTTGTTGGCCATGGTGAGCCTTTTAACTGCTCCTGGTGTTACAACCTTATTCAATCTTATATTTTATTTACTTAAATAACATCTCCCGCTTGAGTCCTAACACTTCTAAGTACTGTATTAACAGTTATTATTACCCCATGTGCTAGTACGAATGCACTGATCTTCGACGGATGTAAGTTGAGTTGAAAAGATTTCACTTTTTCTCTTTTTTGTGCAATTTGTTGCTCTGCACCAAGTGTATATTCTAGGCTATCCTTTCACCTATCACCATAACTCCCAGTCTGCTGCTCCATTGCGGCCGCATTGCACAATCCCCTTTCGTTGACACCTGCGCTCAATCATGCCACTCCCATCATATTCAGGGTTGGACCGGCCTATAGAGAACTCTGGAGATTGCCTGTTAGGCCTCTGCACCCTGGGCCTCTTTTGTGTGGTTTTTCCACATTTTCTCATAGGAAAAGGCTTGGTCTTGCTGAAAATGTGTAATATGGGTTCTATGTCATAATTTCGCTTTTTGTAGGTCGCCTAACAAAAAGACTGATTTATTAAAAAAATGACATGCCCTCGCCCCCACCTCCACCCCCACCACCTCGGCCCCGCCCACCGCACCACCTCAACCCCTCCCACCCCTACCCTCTCTGGCCCGATTTATTTGAAAACGGGGGTTTCACCCCAAATCCTCCCCCATCAGCCCCGTGCCTCCCTCCCATCCCAAAACTCCCCCAAACATACATAGACATACAACACACACACGATCACACACTTACCAGGTCTCCCTCGGTGGAGCTTCCGTGTCCTGGTGTGGCTGTCAGCACATGCTGTCGGCCCATGCGTGCACTCGTGGCGGAGCGGTCTTTCTAAATCATTTCTTTTTTAAATCAGATTGTGTAAAAAGGTCTCTTGACCTAATACCGTAATATGGGGCAACTTCGAAAATTATTTCCAGAGCCTCTTTTGATTCCCAGTCCACTCTTGATCACATTTGAACCTAATGTTACCCGAACTCTCGAGTACCAACCACACTCTTCGTCTGAACAGAACCTCGAAGACTCAGGTCTGTGATCCTTGTAGCAACTCGATCTGAAGTGTGGACGTGGGCAGGATGTGTTTCATTACCATTAAACATGTCTGCCTCTTATTGTTGTTCTTGATCGAATATAAACACGTTCCTGTAGTATGTCTGTACACCTAGGCCTGATTGTAAGTTAGGCTGTGCAGTAAGAAAGTGGCGAGAATTGTTTTACACTAGTTTTGATGGGCGTAGCGGAATCACTGCCACTTTTATTGCACCTCTGAACTCACTTTGCTTCCAGTTTTGACCTTGAAGTGACATGAAGATTTTCTACCAGCAAGATGCTGCAAGTAAATGTTCTACTTTAAGGCCTCACATCAGTTAATTTACTGCAGCAGAATTACCGCTCATGGTACATCCGAAGAAATCCCTGTGGAGTCCAATGGCATTTTCCCCATTATACCACCACTCATAATCCGAATGTAATTCTGCCTGACCGAGTGGTGGTAAAGGTAAATGATTTTGCTGTTAATGTCACAGATGTACATCAACATTATGGGAACATATGTAATGAGGCAGACGGAAAGTAGCCTCAAAGCATCCCTCACCTTTAGGTAAATTTCATTTCCAGTCCTAACCACGAATCCACATGACGTGGCACACCACCCCTTTACCCCGCCCTGAGCACCTAATACAAAGCACATGTACCAGTACTCACAAGCTTCACTCAGAGGCCATACTATGAAACGTTGTCATTTTACCACTGTTCCTTCTACACTTGTTCCTGAAACATATGTAGAGAAACATGACTCTTCCCTTTGTGATCTGAATCCCCGAAAAGTCACCTAAATAAAGTGTGAGCAGTAATAGCGGAAGCCACCCCTAGCAACAGTACAGACTGAACCCCATGATTGAGCAGAATTTATCAATTGCACGTATATTATTTTGTAGAATATTTAGAGTTAAAACGAATAAGTTTAACACTCTCAGTTTAAATTAGGAACTGATCCTGCAAATGAAAACAGATCTCTGCAAAATGGCATACTGAGCTATCTTCTGAAGCCTTAAGCTTCCATAAGCATTCCAACTTTGCACACGCCATGAGGTCAATATCGGTGAAATGCGACTTATGAGGGATGCGCTGTAAAGTGCTCCCCAACAGCATGAACTAGGATGAGCTGCATTAAAGCATTAATCAGATATAATCAATGTGTACCTGACAGCCAGGCAACAGCCTTAGCCAAAGGAGTGCACATTTCTGCTGCTGCAATTCCTTTGGGAAAACAAAAGAGGTGATGGCTGGAAGGTTCCGAACGTGTCTTAAACACTAGCATTGCTCTGGGCAACCCTCCAGACCATTGTTCTTCAGCCTGCCAGCCATTACAGAAAGGGGAAAAACCATATGCAAATCAGGCTTAGTCCCACCCTCAATAGGGGTAGTCCAGTCCGAACTCCTTTGTCGCATGCCTCCTGCACGAGATCATAGGAAATTCCAGACATGTTTTGGCCTAATTGGGCATCATCAGTGAGGTGCAGCATGGGTTTCTAGGCACAGCAGGTAAAGGCATTCACGATCCATGCCATACGGATCCTGCGTCTTCCCATTCACAATGCTAGCAGCCAGCTGCCAAATAGTACCTGGAGCCAATAGTTTTCTTTGATGGAAATACAGCCCCCATATCATTAGCATTACCATGAATGGAAACTGGAACATCCATTATGCTGGCCTTTGTATTAAATTGCCAACAAACCACAATGAGACACCGGCTATGGTAAAACATGTCCATGCGCTGCTGTAAACCAAATTCCACTGTAATGTGCCCTCACATCTTAGTTGTCGCTTGCTGCTACCCGCCATTCACAGAGCAGTCAGAAATCCGTTCTTGCCTGCCTTGGTCCAAGTTACACTCTATTGCCAGTGGTGAAGACAAGTCATTCACCACCTAGATTAAGCAGTGATGCAGAAGTGATGAGCCATCTGACCCTCTACTTTTTATTCATTTGAACTTTCATTCCCATCCTCACCCCCAGGGAAAGTGAACAAACACGCCAATGTGTGCTGCTGTCTGCTTCACAGACATCGAAGAGCAATTTAGCAACATAAGAATGACCACAGTCGTCGTAATGAAGTCAGAGTCTAAAGGAATACGAGTATAGAAACCTTTTTAACATGTCATGCGCATTGGGCTTACCGCTCATATCATGTTTTTGGCTTTAGTGTAGATTATCTGTGAACCACGAACCATATACACTCATGTGTACAGACTCAGCCCTCATATATGATGTTGCTAAGGCAACCTGCTGACTATGCTTAGATGGAGAAGGATACAGACAGGGAGCAAAAACTGCTGGGGATGAGCCCACGAGTGCTAACTCGTCAACTCAGCAGACTGGGGCAGCAAGGCCACCCATGAAGATGATCCAGCTGGGGCGGAGGGGGGTAAATGGGACAAATAACATGGGGCAGAGTCAAAGTGGAGGGTAAGCTAGAGTGTGGGTGGAGGGTGCGGTCATAAGCCGCTGGGGGTGGGGAGGCACCACAGGATGTTGCAACGGTATGCTATGTGGGAGCAGTGAAAGAGAGCGGGCCGCAAAGTGCTGTGGCCAGTGTAAGGCTACAGACACCATGTAGAGGTAGGTAGATAAGAGAAGCCTCTGCTAAATGAGGAACATGAAAGTGAGAACATTAAGTACAGAGACAGCAAGATTTCAGATGCACAGGGCCTGATGTGCAGGGACAAGGGGTCCAAGAGACAAGAAGGCCCATTCTCATGCCCTATCACTGGCAAAATGGCCAATGGACCCAAGGTCGGAATGGAAGTTTGTGACGAATTACACACTTCCATCTTTAATACACGAAGCTAAGGCTCCAGTAAATGTCCTTCCTCCGCCTCCTCAAAATCGTCACTGTCCCACCCCTGCTCCATTCCTGCAGCCCTCAGATAGAGACCAGTCTGGAGAATATGAGTACTCTGCAAAGGGAAACTGATCAATATTATGGGCGAAAAATGTCGTTTATTTGAGCAGAAGGTCAATTTTAGATTTGATGATATGTCTAGATAATTAACACAGCAATGCATTCTAATACATTGAAACAGTTTACCTTTTCAGTGTTGCACTATTCAAAATGCGATGTGGTAGTAATGACAAAGGGACCCTGAGTATTAAAAACAGTGATTTTGTATTCATAATGAATAGCAAATACTATCACAACGAATGTTGAATTTCTGCAGATTTTACAATGTTTATAGTTTAGTGGCATGCATTTTGTTCTTTGGAAATGTATTTTATTTAATGTATTTATTTTATTTGTATACGTGGAAGAACAATGCTCTTCTGATCACAAACACACGTACAATAGATAAGAAATCATATTTGATGGGAAGCAGTGAGCTTCTTACAATGGAGTGAGTTTGAGTGACATTCTAACTAGGGAATAAATGGAACAGTCACCAGGGACAATACATGTATGGACATAGATAGATTGAGGACAACCAACATTATACTTTTTTTAGTGCAGGTAGGTGGTACGAAAAGTTGTGTTAGGGATGTGGCCATGATGGATGAAGTGGCATAGTCGAGACAGAGAAAGTGAGGGACAGAGGCAGGTTAGTGGCAAGGGAAAATGGTTTGCTAGAATGCACATGAGATTTAGGTTAAGAAGGTAACTCAGAGGCAAGGAGGTAGGTTTTTAGTTCTGTTTTGAACAAATAGGTGTGAACTGTTCTTGGATGTCCAGGGGAAGACAATTCCATGGAAGTGGAGAAAGAAGAGCGACAGAGCAGAAGCAAGAGCATGCGGAGGGAGGACAAGGTTCCACAAAGGTAGTTGAGGAGGCAGAGCCGAGATTACAAGAAGTGTTGTTGGGTTGGTTAGAGAAGGATAGATTTGGTGGTACCTTACTGTGGGTGTCATGCCTGCATCATCAGGCTCCTCCTTTACTCTCCCTAAACGTTCATGCTTATCTGCTTCTTCAGCTTTCAGAACAGCTAGACCGTTTTACACACACTGGAAGCTATCTGCGAGATGCCGTTAATGCGGTCATGTTGGGGCTACGATCGTGTTTATGTGACTGTTCCTTTCCTACATTACGATCCTGGATCACCTGACCAGCATCACGTCATCACGCTGGTCAGGTGTACGTGTACGTCAGCTGGTCACATATAACGGGTCAGTTCCTAATCGAGGGCACTTCTGATCGTTTACTTTTGTATTTGGATCCCGGAGCCTGCATCTGCTGCTTTCGTGCAGACGCTCTATTTCCATCTTCCTTCATCCACACGGGGTTTTGGTCTTCCGCGTTCCTCGCAGCACCCCGTCTCCCACTCTGTTCCTTTACAGAGCCTCCGCTGGGCTCCTGACTCGGCATTCACCAACTCACCGCTCCATTTCCATACGGAGCAAACAGCGCTTCCGCGTTCTTACGCGACATCCTGCATTTCCGCTCTGTTCCTTTACAGAGCCTCCGCTAGGCTCCCGATTCGGCATCCACCAACACGCCGCTCCATTTCCATACGGAGCAACCAGCGCTTCCGCGTTCCTACGCGGCATCCTGCATTTCCGCTCTGTTCTTCACAGTCTCTGCTGGACACCCGATTCGGCGTTCACCAACACGCCGCTCCATATCCATATCAGCTGATACCACAAGACTACTACCAACCTCTTACAGTGTCACCATTACCTACACTACAAAGATAATAGTTTCTGAAGTATCTAGAATTTAGTATTTGCTGAACTGGATTCTTCCACTATCAAAAGGGCATCCCTTCCTGGATCAAGAGTCTTCATCTCCTCCACCTATTTAGCATATTAAATAGTGCACTGGACCTTGGCCTCTTTCCTGTGTGCACCAACCCGGTACTAGTGCGGCCCTCGTTTCGTACAGGTTAGTTTCCTCACTTACCCTTCCTTGTCATTGTTTTTCCTGTATTTCTGGATTCCTCGGACATCGTTGGACTACTAGTGGCTATGCTAAAGGTTAGTGTATAACAGATAGGTTTACCGTGATGTCCACTTATCTTATTTTCATCCTGATACATGTTCTCTATTAACAGCTTGGTGAAACTTGGTCCTCTTACGCCCTTCCCATGGATTACTCTCTCTGACTGTAGTATATTACCAGTCAAAGGGTGACATTAGTTGGAAGGTTTCTCTTGACTGCTCTACGGTCTACCTCTACCCTCAGTCAGTTGGGAGAAGACGCCGAGTGTATCCTTTACAGTTATCAGTCTGTATCCTTTATAAAAATAACTAAGGCATTGTATTCAGTATTCTAAGGCATTGTATTCAGTATCCTGTGTGTTCCTAATCAAGAATACCTGTGATATAACAGAATCAGAAGCCTAATAAAAATGGAGGGTACCGATCCTCTTACTGTCCTCACACAGTTGGTGGTAGATTTAAGACAAGAGATGATCAGAGCGCAGGATTCCATGCGCCATCGTATGGACGTAATGCAAGACGCCATACGTGCCTCCTTTCAAGGAATGTTTGCTCCTGAACCCGTTGCCTCTGGTTCCGGCTTGTCTCCACCCCAAAAAGAACCAGTTCAGGTATTGATGCCAATGCAGTTCCCTCTGGCTCCACCTGAGAGGTTTACGGGAGACCCTAAGAACTATAGCACTTTTGTTAATCAATGTCGTCTTCATTTCCTGTGTAGACCCAGTTCTTTCCTGGACTTGACAAACAAGGCGGCGTTTGTGTTATCACATTTGGGGGGCACTGCTGCAGCCTGGGTGAACCCTTTGCTGGAGACCAACAGTCCGTTGCTATATGATTGCGAAGTGCTATTGTCAGCTATGAGTAAGGTGTTCGATATGAGGTATGCCACTCAGGCAACGGATCTGGAACTGGTAAACTTACAACAGGGTAACCAGTCCTTAGTGGCCTATCTTGCACGCTTCAACCAATTAATGGCTGAAACGCAGTGGCCTGAAGACAAGAAGACTGCAGTATTCTGTAAAGGGTTATTCGAGGAGTTGAAAGATGCCTTGTCAACCGTTCCTGTGGTCCCATCAGAATTCATGGAACTACTCGATCTTGTTCTTCAGATCGATGCTCGGAGATCCACCGAGAAAGGTAAAAAGAAACCCTTCTTGTCTACATCAAATCTCCCAGGAATCCCACAAGCCTCCTCTAAAGAACCTGAACCCATTCAAATAAGGGCTATTCGGGGTCGTTTTTCTTCTGCTGAGCGAGAAAACCGTCGCAAGAACAACTTATGTATGTACTGCGGTTCTGCAGAACATTTACTGGACTCTTGTCCGAAGAAGCCCGCTAGAAAGGCGGGAAACGCCAGAGCTCGGCAATAGTGGGAGTCCCTCTGCCGAGTACCAAAACGGACTCTGCATTGTCACTAAATGCATCCATTGCTGTAAAGGCGTCCTTGTGTTTCAATGATATCACCATTCAGAACAAGGCTATGATAGACTCTGGTGCAACTAATAGTTACATCAACGTCAGCTTTGCAAAACAATCAGCAATTCCTATAACTACCAAAACAGTACCAGAGTCAGTCAAAACCGTAGATGGATCAACATTTTCATCCGGTTTGGTAACGGAAGAAACATTACCCATCACATTATCTTTGCCTGACGGGCACACTGAAACTATGGTCTTCCATGTAATTGTGGCATCCCAATATCCATTGATACTGGGACTGTCTTGGCTCAAGTTACATAACCCTGGTATAGATTGGGTCACGGGTCACATTCAGTATCCTTCAGAGTATTGTAACGAGAAATGCTTTACGGACACCGGAGGGGTACATGACACCCCTGTTTTGGCATTTCTAGATGGATTTCCAAGGATAAGCGCTCTGGCGGCATCTAAACCACTGATACCTCAGGAATATGACCAGTTCGCTGACGTGTTTGATAAGGGCAAAGCTGAGGTACTGCCTCCACATCGTCAATACGATTGTCCAATCAAACTAATAGCTGGAGCTAAGACTCCATCCGGTCGAGTCCACTCACTGACTCAAAAAGAAGACGGAGTCCTGAAGCAATACCTCGATAAAGCCCTCCAGACAGGCTTTATCCATACTTCACAATCCCCTGCCGCATCTCTGTGGTTTTTTGTTCCTAAAAAAGAAGGGGACTTGAGACCCTGCATTGATTACAGGGCTCTCAATGCCATAACAGTAAAGAACCAGTATCCCGTGCCATTGATCAATGTTCTGTTAGACCAGTTGGGCTCTTCGGTCATATTCACTAAATTAGATTTGAGAGGTGCGTACAATCTTGTACGAATTAGAGCTGGCGACGAGTGGAAGACCGCCTTTAAGACCAGGTATGGGTTATTCGAATACCTCGTCATGCCCTTCGGCTTGTGCAATGCCCCCGCTACCTTTCAATATTTTATGAATGATATCTTTAGTGATTACCTCGACCAATTCATAGTTATATACCTTGACGACATTCTAATCTATTCAGACTCTCTAGGGGAACACATTCTACACGTTTCCAAGGTACTACACAGGTTACGCAAGAATCATCTTTTTGTTAAGGCAGAGAAGTGTGTCTTTCATTCTCAGGAGGTGGAGTTCCTGGGGTATGATATCACCAGTCATGGAGTCAGAATGAGTCATTCTAAGGTTAAAGCCATCCTAGATTGGCCGGTACCTGTCTCTATTAAGTCTCTGCAATCGTTTCTTGGTTTTGCAAACTTTTATAGACGATTCATCCACTCTTTTTCTCGAGTAGTGGCACCACTCACGGCTCTAACCATTTCTAAGATGCCTTTCCATTGGACTACGGAGGCTCAGGTGGATTTCGATCATCTTAAGGAGGCATTCACCACTGCTCCCGTCTTACAACACCCAGATCCAGAATTGCCATATATCCTCGAAGCCGACGCTTCTAATCTGGCCATCGGCGCGACCCTTTCCCATGTTTGCAAAGATACTGGGATAGAACATCCCGTGGCTTTTTTCTCACGTAAACTACCCCCATACGAGAGAAACTACACAGTGACCGAGAAAGAACTATTGGCCATCAAAGACGTGTTTCTCACATGGCGACACAATCTTCTTGGTGCAAAACACCCAGTAATTGTTTACTCCGATCAGCATAACTGTAAGAGGATTCAATTCAGCACTACAGCCAAGTTAACGCCTAGTCTAGAATACTGAATGAAAACCCTTATTGATATATCTTTAGGTCCAGTTCATGCGTTCTGGATGACTACCCTTGTATAACACCCCTCTCTTGGAATCCCCCTGACCCCACTGAGCCAAGAAGTAATTCTGTTTTGCAAGTTTAAAAGGTTTATTTGATAAATTAAAATATATATCACACTTTTTAATAAATTAATAATTGAATAGCACACTTAATCTGATATGATAAAGATTAACAACGGAGAATCTGGCACTAGCACACTTCTTTATAATTACTAAGGAGTTGAGATGAAATGGATAAGGTAGCACACTGGTAAATAGGTACAAAAGTATAATGTGGTAGAGGATGCTTTATGTAAACTCAGGTGGATGCAATATTCAATGAATGCAGTACAGAAAATACGCAATATGATTTCAACCAAACAATGTAATCACTTTTCTCTGGCTACTCCCCTCCCCCCCTTGATGCAAGGCAAGGAAATGGAAGGAAAACACACAGTTCTCAGAAATGCAATCAACTGTAATTCAGTTCAATCCAGCAAGCTTAAACAGAAGTTTGAAAACACAGGCAAATGCTTTGATAGGTGCTAGCAATGAATGAGAAATATGCTGGAAACGCTCTTAATTCCCTTTTAGAGGTTCAGGATGAGTGGTATCTAGTTAATATTAGTCCAGGCTCACACTAGCAATGATGCAGGGATAGTTAGCAGGTTAAACGAATTTCTGGCAAATGAAATCAGGCAGCAGCAGTTTTTTTACATGTGAAGAAATTGCAAATCGCGGCAAAATTCGCGGATGCGCCGAGCGCTATTACAAAGGAACCGCAAGGACTATCTCTACCGATTTGGGGTCCTAGGAAAGCCTGGGATCTCAGCTTCCAAATGAAAGTTATTGCAAGTCTCTAGCCCAAACGGTTGCGGAGATATGAGTAATTTAGTAAAGGTCGTTTTTGGTTTTGTAAATTTTAAACGCACACTTTTTCAAAATGACAAATTTTACTAGAAATGACAGGTGACAGATAGGAGGCAGTTCTACTTAGGTTAAATAGATTGAATTAGATGAATTTAAACTAAGAGATGTGTTCTGAGTTTTGCTAAGTACTCACAAGAGATTTTGAACAGGAAAGCGACTTGGTCACGATCTTCAGTCTGGTCAGGTCTTCCCGGATTCTGCTCACAGCGCCTGGTCTGGTCTCGGCTAGGCACAGCACTGCTTTCTCTCTGGTCTGGTCTCTGCTAGGCACAGCACTGCTTTCTCTCTGGTCTGGTCTCTGCTAGGCACAGCACTGCTTTCTCTCTGGTCTGGTCTCTGCTCTGGATAGATTGAAGTCTCTAGTTTGGCTTTCTGGAGTTTGATGGAGGTAAGTATGGATTTTTCCGGCAGGGCTTCCAGCGGCAGATGAAATTGACTGTCTCTATGTGTCCTGACTCTCTGCTTTTATCTGTTTCTTGAGAATGGGTGTGTGTGTTGCATCACTAGACTTGCCCCTCTCATTCGTCATTGGTCAGGCTTCCATTCCTCCGCTTGATTGGCAAACTGAACTGTGAGTCAGATTGATGTCATTTTATGATCTCTTGAAACAACCTCCCTTATCATCTGTGCACCCAAATATATATATGATCAAAATCCATACTTCAGAGTTACACAGTTGTTTGAAATTACATATACATGGTGTGGCTGAATTTAGCCATGTCTATGTCCAAATCTGCTCATTCTCGGAGCTTGCATTCAAAGAGTGTACATAATTGACTTTTTAACTGCTTTTTCAATTTCCGACATGGACCCAACTTTACATACATGTGTGCAGGGGGTAGGGACATTAACTGATGAAGTTTCAGATTTTTAACATGCACACATTTAGAGTAATATCCACTTTTCCGCTAAAACCCCCCTGAACATACCACCGGTTCCTACCACGTCTTAAACTGTGGGCAGAAAAATCACAAGAATTATGGTATCATTTATAAAATTTTCACATGTCCGCACTATGAATTATCCCCCTTTTTATAAAACCATATCCTTGCTGCAGGGGTGTGTCTTTTCAGGTCACATGGTACAGAAACCAGTCTTTCCAGTTTCTGCCAAGCCAGCTTGCTTCTCACAGGCAGTGCCCCTCCCAGCTTCTCCAGGAGGAAGCCACTTTTTACGACGTCTGTAATAAAAACCTTTGCCTGAGTGGAGAGGGCTTTGTTCACTCTCTGGCAGAGCACAGGAAATTCAATTATCAGATAGATGGCATATCCTTAGTGTGGGCAGCAAAAGGAACATTGGCCTGGGAACATAGTTGTGACTCAAGTTTCACTCCTGATGGGATCCGTTGCTAGGCAAAATCAAGTTCCTTAAGCCAGACCTTCAGCTAACTTTTTGTTGCTTTTAAAATAACTTGTAATTTTACACATGCAGCTAGAATGCTGATTCTAAGTGCAAAACTATGACATTTCAACAGTTACAAAGGCATGTGACACCAAACATAGGTCACTCATTTAATTTAACATTTTCGATTTTGGTGGTTTTAAATCCAGTTGCAGTTAGGCTTAAGCTGCTGACTCCATAGCATTTTTGTTATAAGCATTGTTTTTGGGCTCTTCATTTCCCAGATTTTGTAGGCACACAAAACTCCATTCTGCCAAATGTCTGCTGGTGTTCAGTGAATATTTTGCACATGTTGCAAGGTTTGAAATAGGCATTTTGCTTGCCTTCAGAAAAACACACAGTGGGTTTTAAAACGCCGGCTTTTGGATAGTGGTGAGTACTGGTACTGCACCCATTTTTGGGATTTTCTTGGATTAATGCATTCTAAACAGGAATGGTTCTTACATGGTAGTAAATCCTTGCTTAACATTGTTTTGATGGGGCTCCTTACAGTAAGATGGTTATGTGGAACCCCACAAAAAGGGTTGAATCTTTAAAGTGGTCCAATGAGTCACGATTTCAGCAACTTTTTGACATCAGTAAAAGTGGATTTTGTTAACAAAGACCTTTCTTTACCCTGGTGGGTGGCAAGTTAGGTAACCATTTTGGTGTGCGCACAACTGCGCAGCTTTCCTGGATTTCGGCGCACATGTGGGTTTTCCGCCATCTTGAATTTCCTAAGCCCACAGCACCAAATGTTGTAGCAGGGTAGCTTAAACGTGGGTCAGGACACCCTACAAGCCCCCCCACGTGACTGCACTTTGAGTTTGGGTCGATGGGGAGTCGCGTGCCCAAGGGTTTTGACCCACGCACCGGTCTGTCCGCATAATCTTCTTCCTCTTCTGTAGATGGCACAGTTCAGCATCTTCTTCTCCATCCGGTCAGATCGATCAGTTCTCCTCGCCGGTCCTGATGGGAAGATTGGGCGGTACCCCGGGCCCGTTGTGTCTTTGCTCCCGGTCTCCGGATCGTCCTTCTTGGTCATCCTTCATGGTTTCATCTCTCCTAGGATGATAAAGGAAGAGCGGCAATATCTACTCATAGACGATTTTTTTTTCCACCACTGTTGAGATAGTGGGGCAGCATATGCATTTCATCGTAACGAAATATTACATTCTTATTTTGAAAAAAAAAAACAGCATCACTAGAGACAGTTTCATGTAAATCACAATATTTTAGAGACTAGATGTGGTAGGTTTTATGATTGGAACTGAATTAGTCTGATACAGTACCCGCTAGGATTCCAGAGGATTCCTCCAGTTGTTGCAGAGTGTGCCTGGGATGGCAACATTTCAACTGGTTTATGTGGACCCACTTGTCTTCCCCCTCTGCCGAACCACCTTTGGGGATGCGGATCTTGTAGGCCACAGGGGAGATCTTATCGACGATCTCAAAGGGTCCCTTCCATGTAGGCAAAAATTTGCGCTGCTTGGCCTGGTTCCTTTGGAAGTTGTATAGATAGACCCGGTCTCCCACCTGATATTCCTTCCTGGAAGTTTTCAGGTCATAATGGGTCTTCATGCTATCAGTCGATCTTTCTAGATTCCGCTGAGCATAAGCAAAAGCATGTTGGAGGTGTTTCCTTAAATTCTCTACATACTCATGAGTAGTGGAGGCATTTATCAGTGTCTGCTCTTGGGTCCTGTAGAGCAAATGCTGCGGAAGCACCATCTTGCGCCCAGTCATCAACTCAAATGGTGACATTTTGGTTGCAGATGAAGGGGTAGATCTGATGGCCATTAGGACCAGAGGTAATCGGATATCCCAACTTGGCCCAGAATCTGCCACAAACTTCTTTAATATGCTCACAATTGTCCGGTTATATCTCTCTACTGCCCCAGAAGAAGCTGGTCTATAAGCAATATGCAGCTTTCTCTTGACCCCCAGTATCTCCCACATCTTTGTCATTACTTCACTGGTGAAGTGGCTACCTCTGTCTGACTCAATCCTTTGAGGTAGACCAAAACGGGAAAAGATGTGGTTAATCATCAAGGCCGCTGCAGTTTCTGCCTTGCAATTTGGGGCTGGGAGACATTCCACCCACTTGGTAAACAAGCATGTCACGGTCAACATGTACTTATTCCCCCTAGCCGAGCGAATCACAGGGCCTACAAAGTCGATTTGTAAATCTGACCATGGCAGTGTCATTCCCCTCTTTTGTAAAGGCGCCCGGTGTGTGAGGGATGATGGCTGAAATTGTGCACACACAAGGCAACCCTTCAGGTACTGGTCGAGGTCCTGCCCCATGTGTGGCCAGTATGCAACCTCTCTTAAGATTTCCAATGTTGTGTGAAACCCCCTATGACCGGCAGTGGCCGCATCATGGGCGCGACTTAACATCAGGCTTCGGAATGAGGTAGGAACCACCCACTGATCGTGGCCAGCTTTGGATTTCCTTACCAACAAACCGTCTTGGATCCGGAACATTTTGGGACATTTCATCAACACTCTTAGGTCCTCTTTCCCAATGTAATCGGTATCCGTCAGGGGAAAGTTCTCAGGGTCCTCAAGGTGCTGGTAAAATTTACCAATTATTGGATCCCCCTTCTGAGCAGTAATCAAATCAGCATCAGGGGTCTCCTTACTCCATTGTGCAATTGAGAGGTCGTTGTGAGCATTTGTCTGGGACCTAGTGATGGCAGTGACCTGGATTTCCCCCAACAGGGACTCAATCTCAATTAGATCCCCTTGGATGGCCCCGGTTTTGGCCAGCTGATCAGCTAAGTCATTTCCAGTTTTGTCTGGTCCCTCTACTTTGGAATGACCCTTGATCTTTTTCCAGTAGATGGTCATCCCATTCGATGTGACCAGATCATCAATGTTTTGGATCAACTTCCCATGTTTCAAGGGTTTGTTGTTAGCACATAACATGCCTCTGGTTTTCCAATTAACCAGGTGCTCCACGAACCCGTTCCGTACATAATCCGAATCTGTGATTATGACCAGTTCGTGGAGTTGATGCTGGACAGCAGTGAGGATGGCCTGATGCACAGCCATCAATTCTGCCACCTGACTACTTCGGGGACCAATTTTGTATCCAGCGGAGGGTTCTGGGGACTCATTCACCCATGCATTCCCTACGCCGGCCACCAGTTCTTTCTCCCCGTTGTTGTCGACATGGTAAGAGCATCCATCCACATACACAGTGGGCATTCCCTCACACTTGTCTTCTTCAAAGACTTTGTGGGGGGAATTAAGGTATGCCTCCATGTTGTCCTTTATTTTTAGACTTTCGTCCTCGAGACAGTTTTCTCTGGCACAATCATGCAAGTCAGCCAGACCTTGCGCGAGGGGACTCTTCTTGTTTTGGCCATATCTGACCTCCACAGGAAAGCCTTGCATTGACAGAATCCAGGAAGTAATTCGGGAATTACTCACATTTCCGGCCCGGATTCTGTCACTTTGGAGATATTGCAGAGGCTGGTGTGGAGTCTCCACTATGATGTGTTCCCCCTGGATAAACGGGCGGTAATTCTTCAATGCCCACACCGTTGCCAGGAGTGCCTTCTCACAATCGTTGAATTTTTCCTCCACAGAGGATAAAGTTTTGCTCGCATAGGAGATTACTTTATTGACCTTGTCATGCTTCTGATATAATACTGCCGTCAAGCACGTATTAGAGAACCCCGTCTCCAGGAAGAACTCCTTGTTTCTGACAGGGTAAGCTAGGCAAGGCGCTTGTGAGAGGCTTCTTTTGAGTTGTTTTACTGCCTCGGCTTGTTCTGGACCCCATTCCCACTTGACCCCCCCCTTCAGGAGATGAATCAGGGGTCTGGTGATCTCTGCGTAGCCCTCAATGAACTTTCTGCTGTAATTAGTCAGTCCAAGGAGGCTCCTTAGTTCCCGCAGAGTTGTGGGGTCTTTCAGTTTCTGAAGTGCTTCCACTTTCTTTTCCTGGGGACAGAGACCCTGAGGAGTAATCTCATGCCCCAAGAAATTAACACGGGTTCTACACCACTGTGCTTTCTGAAAGGAAAGTTTTGCTCCGTTGGCCCTCAACTGTGTCAGAACATAACGGATCTCTGCTATGTGTTCCTCCACAGATGAACTTTTGATGAGGACATCATCTACATAAGCCAGGTTACCCCTCGTACCCAGGTCGGGCATGGCCTTATGTAGGAAAATATTGAACTCATTACCGGAGTTAAGGTATCCGAAGGGAGTCCGGGTCCATGTGTACTGCTGGCCCCCAAAGGTAAAAGCCAGCTTGTATTGGTCCTCCCTACTGACAGGCACGGTCCAGTATCCATTGGTCAGGTCTATTGCAGTGAATACCTGTGACCCCTGAATCTGGGCCAGCCCTTGGTCAATGTAGGGAAGAGGCCATCGGGAAGTGTGGACCCGTTTGTTGAGCTCCCTGAGGTCAGCGCAGAGTCTCCACTGGCCGTTTGGCTTCAATATTCCCAGCACCGGATTATTGAAGGTGCTGTGGACTGGACGGATTATTCCCCGGGACTCAAGGTTCTTAATTATTTCAGTAAGGGACTCCATTGATGCGAGAGGCAAGCGATATTGCTTCACAAACACTGGAGTCATGCCAGGGTCCGTGGGGATTGTTGTGGTGTGGATGTCGGTGCGACCACAGTCATATGAGTCTACCGCAAAGAGATCTTGGAAATCCAAGAAAACTTGTTTCAACTTTTGCTTTTGTTCCAGAGTCACACAGGCATCAGCTAGGTTGACTCTCTCTTCCACCATCTGCCTGAAGCCTGGAAAGACTTCTGGTTTGGCTATCTCCGCGGCCTCCTCCAGCTGGGTGGAGAAGTCCCTGGTCAGAGTGCTGATTTGGACCGGAGGCTTCAGGTGGGAAAGGCAGCCCTCATGGACCTGGAAAATCACCTCATCCCTCCTGAAGTCACAGGTCACATCTTCCTTACCATAGGGGCAGGAAGTGTACACCAGGAAGTTCCCCCCATGCCGGGTAAAAATCCTGTCTGGTGTTGTATTGTCATCACTGTCACTGTCAAAACAGTCCTTGGGGATTGGTCCTAACAGTTCATTTACTAAGTCGATGGAAAAATGTCGGTCATCAACCGCCATTCCAATAATGGTGCCTGCGGCTAGAGTAATACTCTTTAAGTCGCTGTTATCCACCTCTATTGGAATGGTGTCATGTTCTATGTTGACTAATGGTGTTGGGTTTACCCCCAACCCTTGCTGTTGGAGAGAAGCATTTAGATGTATGTAAGCATCAGGGTTTTTCAACTCTTGTCCCCTTTTAACTTTCACTTCCAGGGAGAATTGTCGAGTCCTTTCTGGGATGGTGACTTCCTCTTTTACCTGAATTTCAACTGCATAAGGTAGCAATTGAGCTGACCTAAATGCTTTTTCTGGATCATCAAAGCCCATGGGATTATCCGCTAATCGGGACCAAGCCTTGAAGTTTATTAGGTCCAAACTAATGGCAAAGCGATTGAGAATGTCACTGCCTAAGTAAAAGGCGGCAGGGACGTCTCGCACGACCCAACAATTGTGGACTATGCTCTTGTTGCCAATGGAGATTTTGAGCATACACCTGCTTGGCAGGAGATGTTTTGAATTGGGTGCTTCCAGGTCCATTTCCCACTTGTCTATCAGTTTGAAGGTGGGAATGGCTGGATCTTTTGGAAGTTGGCGAAACATGGCTTCGCTGATGAAGCTCTTACCGTTGTTCACACACACTCGAGCGAGAACAGAGTCCTTCCCCTCATTTAACTGAACAGGGATGAACAACTGCTCTCCAATTTGCTGAATATCAGCCAGGCTTTGAGCTGATTTCACATCTTTCTGGACTATAGGAGTGGGGGTTTCTGATTGTGGATTAGTATAGAATTTCAGAGTGTTTCCTTCCAGCGTGGAATACCACTTTAGACTGGAAGGAAGGTTGATTTTCAGAAATAGAGAGGACCCCCCATCACCAGTCTGTTGTCCTACTGCTATTACCGTCACGTCTGGAATTTGGTTGTTCTGGAAGTGAAATTCTACTTGGTCAGATTTTTGTTCAACCATGTGGCATGTGCCGTTTAAACTAACATGGTTGACACTCTGTTTTAATTTTATGGGTCGGCTAGTCTGAGTCCAGAGGACCTTGTTTACGCAATCTATTAGGGGTGACAACCTTCGCAGGAGGTCATTCCCTAGTAAACAAGGGGTGCCCTCTGGGGTCACAACTATGACTGGGTGTTTCAACTTATGTCGCCCGATCTTAATGTCCAAGTCTGCCGTCCCCTCGACGGGAATTTCCTTCCCGTCAAAGTTCTGCAGTTGTCCAGGAAGAGAGGTGAGAGGAATTTGGTAATTCTCTCCCCTTCCTGCATTCAGTTCGTCAAAGGCCCTTCTGGACAGAAGGGTAGCTTGAGATCCAGTGTCCACCAGTGCTGAGATTGTACCCTGCCCCTGTACTTGTACCGGGGCATAATATCTTCCCTCCTTCTCCTCAAGGGGGCACAGATAATGTACATTTTTGGACAACTGGTGGGCTAATTTTCTGGTTTTGGACATCGCGAGAGAAGAATTTTGGGCAGAATTCTGTGGAGAGCCTTGGGAATCTGAAAGAAAAAGTCGGCAAC
This sequence comes from Ambystoma mexicanum, assembly GCF_040938575.1. Taxonomy (NCBI): domain Eukaryota; kingdom Metazoa; phylum Chordata; class Amphibia; order Caudata; family Ambystomatidae; genus Ambystoma; species Ambystoma mexicanum. Next base: position 1,292,337,190 of record NC_090937.1, read on the forward strand.
TGGAGATCAGAGCCATTGTGGGTTCCCCTGGCTCCGGTTCCGGGCCGCCCCCCCCTTTTTGGAGGCAGTCACCAGGATGGGTTTGAACCAGGGGATTTTCTTGCTGTTGGTTCTGGGATGAGATGGTGGGCGGCGGTAGCTCAGTCTCCACATCTCCCCAGTCTGGATTTGCATCCCTAGGGACCCATTTTTCTTTGGGAGGAGTTCCCCCCTCTCTGAAGGAGAAGATCCTTTTCCCAGGATCCTCTGAGGATCCCTCTCCCTCAAATTGGAAGACCTGTACCTCCTCCTCAAACTGAGTCTGTTTGGGTCTTTTGTTTCTCCTACCCCCCCTCTGCTCCTTAGGAGGCAGACTTTCAGGGGCAAGAGATTTTGTTTCCGGTTCCTGGGTTTCCAGGGGCTGTTTACAAGTGAGGAAGGAAGCTTCCTCCAAGGCTTTACACCCCCCTTCCCTTTGTGCCTCCTCCCTGGGAACCGGTGATTTATCGGGGTGCTGCCCCCGTCATTGTTCTGGAGCACCAGGTCCAGAGTTGGGTGCGTTCTGCGCCGGCATGCTGATCTGAGGGTTCTGCTGTGCCCTCAGTATATGACCCATATCCCGCGCCATGTTTTGAACCTGGCGCTCTAACTGGGAAACCCGCTCAGGCTGATACGGGGCCCTGTTTTCTCCCCTGGGCTGATCCCGGGAAGGGTAGCTGTCCCTCCTCTGGTAGTACCCCTGGTTGGGAAGATTTTGGTACCCCTCCACCCTTGGCCTCCCCTCTCCCGGACGAGCCCCCACTTTGTAAGAGGATTCAATTCAGCACTACAGCCAAGTTAACGCCTAGTCTAGAATACTGAATGAAAACCCTTATTGATATATCTTTAGGTCCAGTTCATGCGTTCTGGATGACTACCCTTGTATAACACCCCTCTCTTGGAATCCCCCTGACCCCACTGAGCCAAGAAGTAATTCTGTTTTGCAAGTTTAAAAGGTTTATTTGATAAATTAAAATATATATCACACTTTTTAATAAATTAATAATTGAATAGCACACTTAATCTGATATGATAAAGATTAACAACGGAGAATCTGGCACTAGCACACTTCTTTATAATTACTAAGGAGTTGAGATGAAATGGATAAGGTAGCACACTGGTAAATAGGTACAAAAGTATAATGTGGTAGAGGATGCTTTATGTAAACTCAGGTGGATGCAATATTCAATGAATGCAGTACAGAAAATACGCAATATGATTTCAACCAAACAATGTAATCACTTTTCTCTGGCTACTCCCCTCCCCCCCTTGATGCAAGGCAAGGAAATGGAAGGAAAACACACAGTTCTCAGAAATGCAATCAACTGTAATTCAGTTCAATCCAGCAAGCTTAAACAGAAGTTTGAAAACACAGGCAAATGCTTTGATAGGTGCTAGCAATGAATGAGAAATATGCTGGAAACGCTCTTAATTCCCTTTTAGAGGTTCAGGATGAGTGGTATCTAGTTAATATTAGTCCAGGCTCACACTAGCAATGATGCAGGGATAGTTAGCAGGTTAAACGAATTTCTGGCAAATGAAATCAGGCAGCAGCAGTTTTTTTACATGTGAAGAAATTGCAAATCGCGGCAAAATTCGCGGATGCGCCGAGCGCTATTACAAAGGAACCGCAAGGACTATCTCTACCGTTTTGGGGTCCTAGGAAAGCCTGGGATCTCAGCTTCCAAATGAAAGTTATTGCAAGTCTCTAGCCCAAACGGTTGCGGAGATATGAGTAATTTAGTAAAGGTCGTTTTTGGTTTTGTAAATTTTAAACGCACACTTTTTCAAAATGACAAATTTTACTAGAAATGACAGGTGACAGATAGGAGGCAGTTCTACTTAGGTTAAATAGATTGAATTAGATGAATTTAAACTAAGAGATGTGTTCTGAGTTTTGCTAAGTACTCACAAGAGATTTTGAACAGGAAAGCGACTTGGTCACGATCTTCAGTCTGGTCAGGTCTTCCCGGATTCTGCTCACAGCGCCTGGTCTGGTCTCGGCTAGGCACAGCACTGCTTTCTCTCTGGTCTGGTCTCTGCTAGGCACAGCACTGCTTTCTCTCTGGTCTGGTCTCTGCTAGGCACAGCACTGCTTTCTCTCTGGTCTGGTCTCTGCTCTGGATAGATTGAAGTCTCTAGTTTGGCTTTCTGGAGTTTGATGGAGGTAAGTATGGATTTTTCCGGCAGGGCTTCCAGCGGCAGATGAAATTGACTGTCTCTATGTGTCCTGACTCTCTGCTTTTATCTGTTTCTTGAGAATGGGTGTGTGTGTTGCATCACTAGACTTGCCCCTCTCATTCGTCATTGGTCAGGCTTCCATTCCTCCGCTTGATTGGCAAACTGAACTGTGAGTCAGATTGATGTCATTTTATGATCTCTTGAAACAACCTCCCTTATCATCTGTGCACCCAAATATATATATGATCAAAATCCATACTTCAGAGTTACACAGTTGTTTGAAATTACATATACATGGTGTGGCTGAATTTAGCCATGTCTATGTCCAAATCTGCTCATTCTCGGAGCTTGCATTCAAAGAGTGTACATAATTGACTTTTTAACTGCTTTTTCAATTTCCGACATGGACCCAACTTTACATACATGTGTGCAGGGGGTAGGGACATTAACTGATGAAGTTTCAGATTTTTAACATGCACACATTTAGAGTAATATCCACTTTTCCGCTAAAACCCCCCTGAACATACCACCGGTTCCTACCACGTCTTAAACTGTGGGCAGAAAAATCACAAGAATTATGGTATCATTTATAAAATTTTCACATGTCCGCACTATGAATTATCCCCCTTTTTATAAAACCATATCCTTGCTGCAGGGGTGTGTCTTTTCAGGTCACATGGTACAGAAACCAGTCTTTCCAGTTTCTGCCAAGCCAGCTTGCTTCTCACAGGCAGTGCCCCTCCCAGCTTCTCCAGGAGGAAGCCACTTTTTACGACGTCTGTAATAAAAACCTTTGCCTGAGTGGAGAGGGCTTTGTTCACTCTCTGGCAGAGCACAGGAAATTCAATTATCAGATAGATGGCATATCCTTAGTGTGGGCAGCAAAAGGAACATTGGCCTGGGAACATAGTTGTGACTCAAGTTTCACTCCTGGTGGGATCCGTTGCTAGGCAAAATCAAGTTCCTTAAGCCAGACCTTCAGCTAACTTTTTGTTGCTTTTAAAATAACTTGTAATTTTACACATGCAGCTAGAATGCTGATTCTAAGTGCAAAACTATGACATTTCAACAGTTACAAAGGCATGTGACACCAAACATAGGTCACTCATTTAATTTAACATTTTCGATTTTGGTGGTTTTAAATCCAGTTGCAGTTAGGCTTAAGCTGCTGACTCCATAGCATTTTTGTTATAAGCATTGTTTTTGGGCTCTTCATTTCCCAGATTTTGTAGGCACACAAAACTCCATTCTGCCAAATGTCTGCTGGTGTTCAGTGAATATTTTGCACATGTTGCAAGGTTTGAAATAGGCATTTTGCTTGCCTTCAGAAAAACACACAGTGGGTTTTAAAACGCCGGCTTTTGGATAGTGGTGAGTACTGGTACTGCACCCATTTTTGGGATTTTCTTGGATTAATGCATTCTAAACAGGAATGGTTCTTACATGGTAGTAAATCCTTGCTTAACATTGTTTTGATGGGGCTCCTTACAGTAAGATGGTTATGTGGAACCCCACAAAAAGGGTTGAATCTTTAAAGTGGTCCAATGAGTCACGATTTCAGCAACTTTTTGACATCAGTAAAAGTGGATTTTGTTAACAAAGACCTTTCTTTACCCTGGTGGGTGGCAAGTTAGGTAACCATTTTGGTGTGCGCACAACTGCGCAGCTTTCCTGGATTTCGGCGCACATGTGGGTTTTCCGCCATCTTGAATTTCCTAAGCCCACAGCACCAAATGTTGTAGCAGGGTAGCTTAAACGTGGGTCAGGACACCCTACAAGCCCCCCCACGTGACTGCACTTTGAGTTTGGGTCGATGGGGAGTCGCGTGCCCAAGGGTTTTGACCCACGCACCGGTCTGTCCGCATAATCTTCTTCCTCTTCTGTAGATGGCACAGTTCAGCATCTTCTTCTCCATCCGGTCAGATCGATCAGTTCTCCTCGCCGGTCCTGATGGGAAGATTGGGCGGTACCCCGGGCCCGTTGTGTCTTTGCTCCCGGTCTCCGGATCGTCCTTCTTGGTCATCCTTCATGGTTTCATCTCTCCTAGGATGATAAAGGAAGAGCGGCAATATCTACTCATAGACGATTTTTTTTTCCACCACTGTTGAGATAGTGGGGCAGCATATGCATTTCATCGTAACGAAATATTACATTCTTATTTTGAAAAAAAAAAACAGCATCACTAGAGACAGTTTCATGTAAATCACAATATTTTAGAGACTAGATGTGGTAGGTTTTATGATTGGAACTGAATTAGTCTGATACAGTACCCGCTAGGATTCCAGAGGATTCCTCCAGTTGTTGCAGAGTGTGCCTGGGATGGCAACATTTCAACTGGTTTATGTGGACCCACTTGTCTTCCCCCTCTGCCGAACCACCTTTGGGGATGCGGATCTTGTAGGCCACAGGGGAGATCTCATCGACGATCTCAAAGGGTCCCTTCCATGTAGGCAAAAATTTGCGCTGCTTGGCCTGGTTCCTTTGGAAGTTGTATAGATAGACCCGGTCTCCCACCTGATATTCCTTCCTGGAAGTTTTCAGGTCATAATGGGTCTTCATGCTATCAGTCGATCTTTCTAGATTCCGCTGAGCATAAGCAAAAGCATGTTGGAGGTGTTTCCTTAAATTCTCTACATACTCATGAGTAGTGGAGGCATTTATCAGTGTCTGCTCTTGGGTCCTGTAGAGCAAATGCTGCGGAAGCACCATCTTGCGCCCAGTCATCAACTCAAATGGTGACATTTTGGTTGCAGATGAAGGGGTAGATCTGATGGCCATTAGGACCAGAGGTAATCGGATATCCCAACTTGGCCCAGAATCTGCCACAAACTTCTTTAATATGCTCACAATTGTCCGGTTATATCTCTCTACTGCCCCAGAAGAAGCTGGTCTATAAGCAATATGCAGCTTTCTCTTGACCCCCAGTATCTCCCACATCTTTGTCATTACTTCACTGGTGAAGTGGCTACCTCTGTCTGACTCAATCCTTTGAGGTAGACCAAAACGGGAAAAGATGTGGTTAATCATCAAGGCCGCTGCAGTTTCTGCCTTGCAATTTGGGGCTGGGAGACATTCCACCCACTTGGTAAACAAGCATGTCACGGTCAACATGTACTTATTCCCCCTAGCCGAGCGAATCACAGGGCCTACAAAGTCGATTTGTAAATCTGACCATGGCAGTGTCATTCCCCTCTTTTGTAAAGGCGCCCGGTGTGTGAGGGATGATGGCTGAAATTGTGCACACACAAGGCAACCCTTCAGGTACTGGTCGAGGTCCTGCCCCATGTGTGGCCAGTATGCAACCTCTCTTAAGATTTCCAATGTTGTGTGAAACCCCCTATGACCGGCAGTGGCCGCATCATGGGCGCGACTTAACATCAGGCTTCGGAATGAGGTAGGAACCACCCACTGATCGTGGCCAGCTTTGGATTTCCTTACCAACAAACCGTCTTGGATCCGGAACATTTTGGGACATTTCATCAACACTCTTAGGTCCTCTTTCCCAATGTAATCGGTATCCGTCAGGGGAAAGTTCTCAGGGTCCTCAAGGTGCTGGTAAAATTTACCAATTATTGGATCCCCCTTCTGAGCAGTAATCAAATCAGCATCAGGGGTCTCCTTACTCCATTGTGCAATTGAGAGGTCGTTGTGAGCATTTGTCTGGGACCTAGTGATGGCAGTGACCTGGATTTCCCCCAACAGGGACTCAATCTCAATTAGATCCCCTTGGATGGCCCCGGTTTTGGCCAGCTGATCAGCTAAGTCATTTCCAGTTTTGTCTGGTCCCTCTACTTTGGAATGACCCTTGATCTTTTTCCAGTAGATGGTCATCCCATTCGATGTGACCAGATCATCAATGTTTTGGATCAACTTCCCATGTTTCAAGGGTTTGTTGTTAGCACATAACATGCCTCTGGTTTTCCAATTAACCAGGTGCTCCACGAACCCGTTCCGTACATAATCCGAATCTGTGATTATGACCAGTTCGTGGAGTTGATGCTGGACAGCAGTGAGGATGGCCTGATGCACAGCCATCAATTCTGCCACCTGACTACTTCGGGGACCAATTTTGTATCCAGCGGAGGGTTCTGGGGACTCATTCACCCATGCATTCCCTACGCCGGCCACCAGTTCTTTCTCCCCGTTGTTGTCGACATGGTAAGAGCATCCATCCACATACACAGTGGGCATTCCCTCACACTTGTCTTCTTCAAAGACTTTGTGGGGGGAATTAAGGTATGCCTCCATGTTGTCCTTTATTTTTAGACTTTCGTCCTCGAGACAGTTTTCTCTGGCACAATCATGCAAGTCAGCCAGACCTTGCGCGAGGGGACTCTTCTTGTTTTGGCCATATCTGACCTCCACAGGAAAGCCTTGCATTGACAGAATCCAGGAAGTAATTCGGGAATTACTCACATTTCCGGCCCGGATTCTGTCACTTTGGAGATATTGCAGAGGCTGGTGTGGAGTCTCCACTATGATGTGTTCCCCCTGGATAAACGGGCGGTAATTCTTCAATGCCCACACCGTTGCCAGGAGTGCCTTCTCACAATCGTTGAATTTTTCCTCCACAGAGGATAAAGTTTTGCTCGCATAGGAGATTACTTTATTGACCTTGTCATGCTTCTGATATAATACTGCCGTCAAGCACGTATTAGAGAACCCCGTCTCCAGGAAGAACTCCTTGTTTCTGACAGGGTAAGCTAGGCAAGGCGCTTGTGAGAGGCTTCTTTTGAGTTGTTTTACTGCCTCGGCTTGTTCTGGACCCCATTCCCACTTGACCCCCCCCTTCAGGAGATGAATCAGGGGTCTGGTGATCTCTGCGTAGCCCTCAATGAACTTTCTGCTGTAATTAGTCAGTCCAAGGAGGCTCCTTAGTTCCCGCAGAGTTGTGGGGTCTTTCAGTTTCTGAAGTGCTTCCACTTTCTTTTCCTGGGGACAGAGACCCTGAGGAGTAATCTCATGCCCCAAGAAATTAACACGGGTTCTACACCACTGTGCTTTCTGAAAGGAAAGTTTTGCTCCGTTGGCCCTCAACTGTGTCAGAACATAACGGATCTCTGCTATGTGTTCCTCCACAGATGAACTTTTGATGAGGACATCATCTACATAAGCCAGGTTACCCCTCGTACCCAGGTCGGGCATGGCCTTATGTAGGAAAATATTGAACTCATTACCGGAGTTAAGGTATCCGAAGGGAGTCCGGGTCCATGTGTACTGCTGGCCCCCAAAGGTAAAAGCCAGCTTGTATTGGTCCTCCCTACTGACAGGCACGGTCCAGTATCCATTGGTCAGGTCTATTGCAGTGAATACCTGTGACCCCTGAATCTGGGCCAGCCCTTGGTCAATGTAGGGAAGAGGCCATCGGGAAGTGTGGACCCGTTTGTTGAGCTCCCTGAGGTCAGCGCAGAGTCTCCACTGGCCGTTTGGCTTCAATATTCCCAGCACCGGATTATTGAAGGTGCTGTGGACTGGACGGATTATTCCCCGGGACTCAAGGTTCTTAATTATTTCAGTAAGGGACTCCATTGATGCGAGAGGCAAGCGATATTGCTTCACAAACACTGGAGTCATGCCAGGGTCCGTGGGGATTGTTGTGGTGTGGATGTCGGTGCGACCACAGTCATATGAGTCTACCGCAAAGAGATCTTGGAAATCCAAGAAAACTTGTTTCAACTTTTGCTTTTGTTCCAGAGTCACACAGGCATCAGCTAGGTTGACTCTCTCTTCCACCATCTGCCTGAAGCCTGGAAAGACTTCTGGTTTGGCTATCTCCGCGGCCTCCTCCAGCTGGGTGGAGAAGTCCCTGGTCAGAGTGCTGATTTGGACCGGAGGCTTCAGGTGGGAAAGGCAGCCCTCATGGACCTGGAAAATCACCTCATCCCTCCTGAAGTCACAGGTCACATCTTCCTTACCATAGGGGCAGGAAGTGTACACCAGGAAGTTCCCCCCATGCCGGGTAAAAATCCTGTCTGGTGTTGTATTGTCATCACTGTCACTGTCAAAACAGTCCTTGGGGATTGGTCCTAACAGTTCATTTACTAAGTCGATGGAAAAATGTCGGTCATCAACCGCCATTCCAATAATGGTGCCTGCGGCTAGAGTAATACTCTTTAAGTCGCTGTTATCCACCTCTATTGGAATGGTGTCATGTTCTATGTTGACTAATGGTGTTGGGTTTACCCCCAACCCTTGCTGTTGGAGAGAAGCATTTAGATGTATGTAAGCATCAGGGTTTTTCAACTCTTGTCCCCTTTTAACTTTCACTTCCAGGGAGAATTGTCGAGTCCTTTCTGGGATGGTGACTTCCTCTTTTACCTGAATTTCAACTGCATAAGGTAGCAATTGAGCTGACCTAAATGCTTTTTCTGGATCATCAAAGCCCATGGGATTATCCGCTAATCGGGACCAAGCCTTGAAGTTTATTAGGTCCAAACTAATGGCAAAGCGATTGAGAATGTCACTGCCTAAGTAAAAGGCGGCAGGGACGTCTCGCACGACCCAACAATTGTGGACTATGCTCTTGTTGCCAATGGAGATTTTGAGCATACACCTGCTTGGCAGGAGATGTTTTGAATTGGGTGCTTCCAGGTCCATTTCCCACTTGTCTATCAGTTTGAAGGTGGGAATGGCTGGATCTTTTGGAAGTTGGCGAAACATGGCTTCGCTGATGAAGCTCTTACCGTTGTTCACACACACTCGAGCGAGAACAGAGTCCTTCCCCTCATTTAACTGAACAGGGATGAACAACTGCTCTCCAATTTGCTGAATATCAGCCAGGCTTTGAGCTGATTTCACATCTTTCTGGACTATAGGAGTGGGGGTTTCTGATTGTGGATTAGTATAGAATTTCAGAGTGTTTCCTTCCAGCGTGGAATACCACTTTAGACTGGAAGGAAGGTTGATTTTCAGAAATAGAGAGGACCCCCCATCACCAGTCTGTTGTCCTACTGCTATTACCGTCACGTCTGGAATTTGGTTGTTCTGGAAGTGAAATTCTACTTGGTCAGATTTTTGTTCAACCATGTGGCATGTGCCGTTTAAACTAACATGGTTGACACTCTGTTTTAATTTTATGGGTCGGCTAGTCTGAGTCCAGAGGACCTTGTTTACGCAATCTATTAGGGGTGACAACCTTCGCAGGAGGTCATTCCCTAGTAAACAAGGGGTGCCCTCTGGGGTCACAACTATGACCGGGTGTTTCAACTTATGTCGCCCGATCTTAATGTCCAAGTCTGCCGTCCCCTCGACGGGAATTTCCTTCCCGTCAAAGTTCTGCAGTTGTCCAGGAAGAGAGGTGAGAGGAATTTGGTAATTCTCTCCCCTTCCTGCATTCAGTTCGTCAAAGGCCCTTCTGGACAGAAGGGTAGCTTGAGATCCAGTGTCCACCAGTGCTGAGATTGTACCCTGCCCCTGTACTTGTACCGGGGCATAATATCTTCCCTCCTTCTCCTCAAGGGGGCACAGATAATGTACATTTTTGGACAACTGGTGGGCTAATTTTCTGGTTTTGGACATCGCGAGAGAAGAATTTTGGGCAGAATTCTGTGGAGAGCCTTGGGAATCTGAAAGAAAAAGTCGGCAACTGGAGATCAGAGCCATTGTGGGTTCCCCTGGCTCCGGTTCCGGGCCGCCCCCCCCTTTTTGGAGGCAGTCACCAGGATGGGTTTGAACCAGGGGATTTTCTTGCTGTTGGTTCTGGGATGAGATGGTGGGCGGCGGTAGCTCAGTCTCCACATCTCCCCAGTCTGGATTTGCATCCCTAGGGACCCATTTTTCTTTGGGAGGAGTTCCCCCCTCTCTGAAGGAGAAGATCCTTTTCCCAGGATCCTCTGAGGATCCCTCGCCCTCAAATTGGAAGACCTGTACCTCCTCCTCAAACTGAGTCTGTTTGGGTCTTTTGTTTCTCCTACCCCCCCTCTGCTCCTTAGGAGGCAGACTTTCAGGGGCAAGAGATTTTGTTTCCGGTTCCTGGGTTTCCAGGGGCTGTTTACAAGTGAGGAAGGAAGCTTCCTCCAAGGCTTTACACCCCCCTTCCCTTTGTGCCTCCTCCCTGGGAACCGGTGATTTATCGGGGTGCTGCCCCCGTCATTGTTCTGGAGCACCAGGTCCAGAGTTGGGTGCGTTCTGCGCCGGCATGCTGATCTGAGGGTTCTGCTGTGCCCTCAGTATATGACCCATATCCCGCGCCATGTTTTGAACCTGGCGCTCTAACTGGGAAACCCGCTCAGGCTGATACGGGGCCCTGTTTTCTCCCCTGGGCTGATCCCGGGAAGGGTAGCTGTCCCTCCTCTGGTAGTACCCCTGGTTGGGAAGATTTTGGTACCCCTCCACCCTTGGCCTCCCCTCTCCCGGACGAGCCCCCACTTTGTAAGAGGATTCAATTCAGCACTACAGCCAAGTTAACGCCTAGTCTAGAATACTGAATGAAAACCCTTATTGATATATCTTTAGGTCCAGTTCATGCGTTCTGGATGACTACCCTTGTATAACACCCCTCTCTTGGAATCCCCCTGACCCCACTGAGCCAAGAAGTAATTCTGTTTTGCAAGTTTAAAAGGTTTATTTGATAAATTAAAATATATATCACACTTTTTAATAAATTAATAATTGAATAGCACACTTAATCTGATATGATAAAGATTAACAACGGAGAATCTGGCACTAGCACACTTCTTTATAATTACTAAGGAGTTGAGATGAAATGGATAAGGTAGCACACTGGTAAATAGGTACAAAAGTATAATGTGGTAGAGGATGCTTTATGTAAACTCAGGTGGATGCAATATTCAATGAATGCAGTACAGAAAATACGCAATATGATTTCAACCAAACAATGTAATCACTTTTCTCTGGCTACTCCCCTCCCCCCCTTGATGCAAGGCAAGGAAATGGAAGGAAAACACACAGTTCTCAGAAATGCAATCAACTGTAATTCAGTTCAATCCAGCAAGCTTAAACAGAAGTTTGAAAACACAGGCAAATGCTTTGATAGGTGCTAGCAATGAATGAGAAATATGCTGGAAACGCTCTTAATTCCCTTTTAGAGGTTCAGGATGAGTGGTATCTAGTTAATATTAGTCCAGGCTCACACTAGCAATGATGCAGGGATAGTTAGCAGGTTAAACGAATTTCTGGCAAATGAAATCAGGCAGCAGCAGTTTTTTTACATGTGAAGAAATTGCAAATCGCGGCAAAATTCGCGGATGCGCCGAGCGCTATTACAAAGGAACCGCAAGGACTATCTCTACCGTTTTGGGGTCCTAGGAAAGCCTGGGATCTCAGCTTCCAAATGAAAGTTATTGCAAGTCTCTAGCCCAAACGGTTGCGGAGATATGAGTAATTTAGTAAAGGTCGTTTTTGGTTTTGTAAATTTTAAACGCACACTTTTTCAAAATGACAAATTTTACTAGAAATGACAGGTGACAGATAGGAGGCAGTTCTACTTAGGTTAAATAGATTGAATTAGATGAATTTAAACTAAGAGATGTGTTCTGAGTTTTGCTAAGTACTCACAAGAGATTTTGAACAGGAAAGCGACTTGGTCACGATCTTCAGTCTGGTCAGGTCTTCCCGGATTCTGCTCACAGCGCCTGGTCTGGTCTCGGCTAGGCACAGCACTGCTTTCTCTCTGGTCTGGTCTCTGCTAGGCACAGCACTGCTTTCTCTCTGGTCTGGTCTCTGCTAGGCACAGCACTGCTTTCTCTCTGGTCTGGTCTCTGCTCTGGATAGATTGAAGTCTCTAGTTTGGCTTTCTGGAGTTTGATGGAGGTAAGTATGGATTTTTCCGGCAGGGCTTCCAGCGGCAGATGAAATTGACTGTCTCTATGTGTCCTGACTCTCTGCTTTTATCTGTTTCTTGAGAATGGGTGTGTGTGTTGCATCACTAGACTTGCCCCTCTCATTCGTCATTGGTCAGGCTTCCATTCCTCCGCTTGATTGGCAAACTGAACTGTGAGTCAGATTGATGTCATTTTATGATCTCTTGAAACAACCTCCCTTATCATCTGTGCACCCAAATATATATATGATCAAAATCCATACTTCAGAGTTACACAGTTGTTTGAAATTACATATACATGGTGTGGCTGAATTTAGCCATGTCTATGTCCAAATCTGCTCATTCTCGGAGCTTGCATTCAAAGAGTGTACATAATTGACTTTTTAACTGCTTTTTCAATTTCCGACATGGACCCAACTTTACATACATGTGTGCAGGGGGTAGGGACATTAACTGATGAAGTTTCAGATTTTTAACATGCACACATTTAGAGTAATATCCACTTTTCCGCTAAAACCCCCCTGAACATACCACCGGTTCCTACCACGTCTTAAACTGTGGGCAGAAAAATCACAAGAATTATGGTATCATTTATAAAATTTTCACATGTCCGCACTATGAATTATCCCCCTTTTTATAAAACCATATCCTTGCTGCAGGGGTGTGTCTTTTCAGGTCACATGGTACAGAAACCAGTCTTTCCAGTTTCTGCCAAGCCAGCTTGCTTCTCACAGGCAGTGCCCCTCCCAGCTTCTCCAGGAGGAAGCCACTTTTTACGACGTCTGTAATAAAAACCTTTGCCTGAGTGGAGAGGGCTTTGTTCACTCTCTGGCAGAGCACAGGAAATTCAATTATCAGATAGATGGCATATCCTTAGTGTGGGCAGCAAAAGGAACATTGGCCTGGGAACATAGTTGTGACTCAAGTTTCACTCCTGATGGGATCCGTTGCTAGGCAAAATCAAGTTCCTTAAGCCAGACCTTCAGCTAACTTTTTGTTGCTTTTAAAATAACTTGTAATTTTACACATGCAGCTAGAATGCTGATTCTAAGTGCAAAACTATGACATTTCAACAGTTACAAAGGCATGTGACACCAAACATAGGTCACTCATTTAATTTAACATTTTCGATTTTGGTGGTTTTAAATCCAGTTGCAGTTAGGCTTAAGCTGCTGACTCCATAGCATTTTTGTTATAAGCATTGTTTTTGGGCTCTTCATTTCCCAGATTTTGTAGGCACACAAAACTCCATTCTGCCAAATGTCTGCTGGTGTTCAGTGAATATTTTGCACATGTTGCAAGGTTTGAAATAGGCATTTTGCTTGCCTTCAGAAAAACACACAGTGGGTTTTAAAACGCCGGCTTTTGGATAGTGGTGAGTACTGGTACTGCACCCATTTTTGGGATTTTCTTGGATTAATGCATTCTAAACAGGAATGGTTCTTACATGGTAGTAAATCCTTGCTTAACATTGTTTTGATGGGGGTCCTTACAGTAAGATGGTTATGTGGAACCCCACAAAAAGGGTTGAATCTTTAAAGTGGTCCAATGAGTCACGATTTCAGCAACTTTTTGACATCAGTAAAAGTGGATTTTGTTAACAAAGACCTTTCTTTACCCTGGTGGGTGGCAAGTTAGGTAACCATTTTGGTGTGCGCACAACTGCGCAGCTTTCCTGGATTTCGGCGCACATGTGGGTTTTCCGCCATCTTGAATTTCCTAAGCCCACAGCACCAAATGTTGTAGCAGGGTAGCTTAAACGTGGGTCAGGACACCCTACATAACCTACATGCCATCAAAACTATGAAGTGCCTTACGGCTCGCCAGGCCCGGTGGCATTCATTTTTTGCCCAATTCGATTTCCGCATTACATACAGACCCCCAAGGAACCACACCAAAGCAGACGCCTTATCCCGTTTGCACTCTGGGGTGGATGGCATAAACAAAACCAAACAACCTCTATTGGCAGAACATGTGGTATATGGTTGTTCTGTTCAACCATCCTTGAAAAAGGAGATTTGGGATTGGGTCTCACGAAATCCCCAGGAGGTACAAAATCTCCGGCTCGAAATCAAGCAGGGTCTTCCGTTTATTAACGGCACCCTGTATCTACCAACAGAGGAGACACGGAAGAAAGCGTTACATTGGGGTCATGATTCACTGGTAGCCGCTCATCCGGGACAAAAGAAGACATTAGACCTTCTACACCGGTGGTGTTGGTGGCCAAAAATGTCAGGGGATGTTGTGGACTAGGTCTCGTCCTGTGCCCTATGTGCGCAATGCAAAACCACACAATGCAAACCTATGGGACTGCTATGCCCGTTACCGGTTCCTCACAGACCCTGGTACATGGTCTCCATGGACTTCGTAGTCGAACTACCTCCTGTCCATGATTATGACACAGTGTGGGTCGTAGTAGACTGCTTCACAAAAATGGCCTTGTTCATACCGTGTGAGGGCATTCCCACTGCCAAGATCCTGGCCGACTTATTTCTAAAGCACGTCTTTCGGTTTTTTGGACTGCCTTCTATAATCATCACCGACAGGGGATCACAGTTTGCATCCCGATTCTGGAAGGTATTAACCTCTGCCCTTCTTATGGAGGATTGCATGTCCAGTTCCTATCATCCACAAACTGACGGGCAGACTGAACGGGCTAATGGAACTATGGAGCAATAGATAGGTTGTCTGTGTTTACAGTACCAATCCTCCTGGTTTTCGCTGTTACCGGCAGCTGAATTCGCCGTTTTATGCTCTTTATGGTCACCATCCATGTTCCATCCCAGTGGACTTGAAGCTAAATGACAGGGTTCCTGAAGCCACTGACAAATTGAAGACGCTGACCACTCTACACACAAAGATTAGGAACCATCTAGTGAGGGCTCAATCTACTGCCAAATTCTACGCAGAGCAGCATCGAAAGGCTGCTCTGCACTACAAAGCTGGCATGTCGGTGTACGTCAGCTGGTCACATATAACGGGTCAGTTCCTAATCGACGGCGCTTCTGATCGTTTACTTGTGTATTTGGATCCCAGAGCCTGCATCTGCTGCTTTCGTGCAGACGCTCTATTTCCATCTTCCTTCCTCCACACAGGGTTTTGGTCTTCCGCGTTCCTCGCGACACCCCGTCTCCTGCTCTGTTCCTTTACAGAGCCTCCGCCGGGCTCCTGATTCGGCATTCAACAACTCACCGCTCCATTTCCATACGGAGCAACCAGCGCTTCCGCGTTCTTACGCGACATCCTGCATTTCCGCTGTGTTCTTCACAGAGCCTCTGCTGGGCTCCCGATTCGGCGTCCACCAACACTCTGCTCCATTTCCATACAGAGCAACCAGCGCTTCCGCGTTCCTACGCGGCATCCTGCATTTCCGCTCTGTTCTTTACAGAGCCTCCGCTGGACACCCGATTCGGCGTTCACCAACAGGCCACTCCATATCCATATAAGCTGATACCACAAGACTACTACCAACCTCTTACAGTGTCACCATTACCTACACTACAAAGATAATAGTTTCTGAAGTTTCTAGAATTTAGTATTTGCTGAACTGGATTCTTCCACTATCAAAAGGGCATCCCTCCCTGGATCAAGAGTCTTCATCTCCTCCACCTATTTAGCATATTAAATAGTGCACTGGACCTTGGATGCTTTCCTGTGTGCACCAACCTGGTACTAGTGCGGCCCTCGTTTCGTACGGGTTAGTTTCCTCACTTACCCTTCCTTGTCGTTGTTTTTCCTGGATTTCTGGATTCCTTGGACATCGTTGGACTACTAGTGGCTGTGCTAAAGGTTAGTGTATAACAGATAGGTTTAAAGTGCTGTCCACTTATCTTATTTCCATCCTGATATATAGCTTGCTGAAACTTGGTCCTCTTACGCCCTTCCCACTGATTACTCTCTCTGACTGTATTATATTACCAGTCAAAGGGTGACATTAGTTGGAAGGTTTCTCTTGACTGCTCTACGGACTACCTGTACCCTCAGTCAGTTGGGAGAAGATGCTGAGTGTATCCTTTACAGTTATCAGTCTGTATCCATTATAAAATAACTAAGGCATTGTATTCAGTATCCTAAGGCATTGTATTCAGTATCCTGTGTGTTCCTAATCAAGAATACCTGTGATATAACAGTGGGTAGATTTGTGAACCAGGAGAACAAATTAAAATGTTGCCCTGTTTTTCATCTCCAGCCATCCAGCCTGGTGAAGGTACATGGGAGTAGGGGTTAAGTGAGGGAGTTCAAAGAGGGTTCCACTAGAGGAGTTAATGATCTTATCAAGAGAACAGATGGCATAGTTGGAGAGAACAAAGAGGATGCTGGCACACTAGTCAAGGTTAGAGAATGAAAAAGTGGTTAAAAGATGGTTGACGCGGTTGAGATGAAGGAGGTGCCAGATTTTCCTAATATTTGGCAGACCTTGGTGTGCTGCCACTGCAGTTTGGTAGATAAAATTAGAGATGGTGTGAGAAGACTCATATATGATACTGAGATTTCTAGATGAAGACGAGTAGGGGAGCCTCAGGTGGGAACTGGATGGGCAGGGGGAGAGATGAGAGAGAACATTTGTCAGGAAGAAGAACACCTCTGTTTTGCTAGAATTGTACATCAAAGAATGCAAGGCCATCTACTATTTAATTGCATATAGTTTAACATTTTGATAGAGAGATCAAAGGAGAGTAAAGAAAAAGAGACAAAGTTTTGGGTGTTGTCCATGGAGCATTGGAACTAGAACAAAAAGGAGGTGATTAGTGCCCCAAGAAAAGAGGTGCAGATTGTAAGGAGGAGTAGTTAGACGAGTGAGTTGTGATATGTTGTTGCTACAGGAGACAGAGAATATGTGAAGTGCCAGTTTGGATTCAATCCAGGAAAGGGCTTGATCATGAATCCCAAGATGAAAGAGAGTATTAAGGAGATCAGAGTGATCAACAGTGTCTAAGGCAGAGGAAAGGTGAAGGTTAATTAAGCTAGAAGATAGGTTGGAGTCAATAGCAAGAGAGCAGACACAACCATTGTGAGCACTTTCAAGTAGTGTGAAGGAGATGCATAGGCTTAAAGTTATCTGGTAGGTATGGGTAAGCACATTGCCTTTTTAGAAGAGGCATGTCATGGGCATTTTGAAAATAGAGGGGAAGCAAGCTTTGAAGGACAGGTTGTAGATTTCAGCAAATTGAGAGGTGACTAAAGGGGCAATTGGCTTGACTAGCTCAGAAGCAAGTTGGATTTATGGGGCAAGAGAGGGATTAGCCTTCATCAGTAGAGCTAAGACTTCTTCTGAACTCTTGTGAGATAGAGGCAGAGGATGATGGAAGAGTAGGTGGTGTGTAGAATGTCAGAGGAGAGTGTGTGTGGAAGGCCGAAAGAGAGTCTCTAATTTTGGACATTTTTGGAGCAAAGTATTCAGCTAGGTCATTAGCTGTGAGAGTGGAGGTGATAGTCATAGATTTAGAAGCAGTGAGGAGGTGTTAAGGGTGCCTTGTAGCTGGCAAGGATGGTGGTAGTGAGGGTCATTGAAGGTGAGGTTTTTTTCTAAATGAAGACAGGACTGGAGAGAGTTCAGGGCAGAGAAGTAGAGTTGCAAGTCCTCGTGCAAATGGGTACACCTCCATTTGTGCAGAAGCTGATGCATGTCTGTGCGAAGAGAGCATATGAATGGGATGATCCATGGTTGAGGATGTTGTGATTTAGGAGGAGAAGTTAGCAGTGGGAAGTTAGAGAAGTAGTCATATAGTAGGGATTGAAAGCTAGAGAAGGCAGTGCTAGCGGAAGAGTTATCAGGTGTGAAGGAGGAGAGTGAGAACAGCAGGTCCGAGAGAAATGGTAGAATGTTTAGATTTCCTTTTAGCAATAGGTGAGTGTTATGAAGGCACTCATGGAGGCAGGTAAGTCTTTGTGATATGGATTTATTTAGTAAACAGGTAAAAGACCCCCAGCACATCAGAAACATCCAATGTAGGCAAGGGACAACTCCAACTGACAAATATAGAACGCTGGGGACAGAGCAAACAGCTAGTGCCCTATGACATCATTAGAACCTGGCAGCAGTGACAACTCCACGCTTCCATAGCTTCTAGTATTGCATGCATGTCTCCCCCTCCATATTAATAACAACATAATGTAATAACTTCACAACACATCTCCCTCTTTTTCATAAAAGTTCTTCACCAAATGTCTCCACTTTACACGTGACATCTTTTTACAGTAGCGATGCGGTCTTTATTCCAAACCTGACCGCCAGCAACACGCACTGCACCCTTCAACACCGCAACAACTCTAACTGGGTCAGAATACAACAAGTCACCCTTCTTTCTCACCACTCCCTTCTTAATCCTCACCCAGTCACCACACTCCACACGCAATTCCTTCCTTCCTCTCCTTTTATTCTCACGCATGACCCATTCACTCTTCTTCTTCTTGAGAGACTTCCTCACCTCATCGATGACTACATCAGATTCCCTGCTCCTGCCTAACCATGGCGGACACGCCATGGAGTAAGGTTTTCGACCTCTCATAAGTTCGAACGGACACAGACCAGTAGTAGCGTGAGGTGCCATGCGCAATGCCCACATCCTATTTTGAATAGTCGCCAATTTATCAAATCCACACTCTTCCCTCATGCGGATGCTCTCCATCACACATCTATTCAACCTCTCAACTACTCCATTTGTTTCAGGATGATAAAGAGCTGCCCTCTTATGGCTCACACCACATTTTTCCAAATACTTGGGAAAACATCCACCGGTAAATTGCGTGCCATTGTCTGTGAGGACACTTCCTGGGAGACCCTCACTTGCAAAGATCTCTTGCAAAACCTTAACCATACTTTCCCCCGATATTTCTCTCACAACTTTGAAATCTACCCAACTAGAGAACAAATCGACAACCAGATCCACAAACCTTCCCCGACCATATCCCAAATCGACGGGTCCTAATATGTCCATGGCTATATCACTCCAAATCTTAGACGGAACACCAACATCAATTAAAGGTTGTTTCTTAGCCTCTACGCCCTTACCACTTCTTAAGCAAAATTTGCACTCACTCAAACGGGCTTCAACTTCTTTATCAAAGCCTGGCCACCAGTAGTCCGTCCTCAGTACCCCTTTCGTCTTTGCGATGCCAATATGTCCACTGTGCGCCAGATCGATAATTTTTCTACGAATCCCCACTGGTGCTACTGCCCTCTCCCACCTGAACAATATCTCATCCGCAACTGATAATTCATCCTTCACCTCCCAGAAAGGTCTTTCTTCCTCCAACAAGACCGATTTTTTTGGCCAAACAGTAGAAACTACATACAATATCACCCTGCTCAAAATCACATCCTTCCTTATCTCATCCAACCACTCTTTCATGGATACAATGCCTTCTGTACTCACAAACACCATCTCCATGTTATCATCTTCAATCCTATCTTGGGAACTAACCTTGACTCTAGACAAATTGTCCGCCAACGTGTTCTCTCTTCCAGGAATCACCTCCATCACTAACTTGTGGGCTTGCAACCTGGTGACCCATCCAGCCACCCTTCGTGAAATTTTGTCCAGGCCTTTCGTCTCAAAGATTACTTTCAAAGGTTTGTGATCCGTCCGGATCACAAATTCCACACCCCAGACAAAATTTTTAAACCTCTCTACGGCCCAATAACATGCGAGAGCTTCCTTTTCAAGAACTGAATCCCGTACTTCCGCACCCTTTAGGCCACGTGAAGCATGGGCTATTATAACTTCCGACCCATCATCCTGTTTCTGTGCCAAAACGGCTCCCAGGCCGCCCTCACTAGCATCTACCGTAATAATAGACAATTTTCTTGTATCAAAACATCCCAACGGCTTTGCCATGTCTATTTACTCTTTGATTCTGGTAAATTCTGCATCACACTCGCAACTCCATATGAAATCAGCACCTTTCCTTAATATTTTCCTCATCTCACGAACCTTAGTTGCATAGTCTTTCACAAATTTCTGATAAAACTCTGTCATACCTAAAAATGAACGAAGTTCACTTTTTGTTGTGGGTTTCTCGATTTCCTTTATCAAGTTAATGATGCTTTCCTTGGGTTTCACCCCCCCAGCTGACACTTCGTGACCCAAATAGTCCACCTTAGATACCGCAAACTGACATTTCTCTTCCCTTAAAGTAATGCCTCTCTCCTCTAAAATTTTCAACACATCATTAAGACTCCTGTCATGTTCCTCTAACGTCTCACCACAAATCAGCACATCGTCTTGGAAGCAAAATACTCCCTTTACCGACCCAATCAACCGATCCATAATCTTTTGGAATACCGATGAGGCCGACGCCAACCCAAACGGCATTCTTCTAAATTGAAATACACCCTCGTGCGTTATAAAAGCCGTAACCTTTCTACATTCTTCCGTCAGCTCAACCTGGTGGTATGCGGACGCCATATCAAGTTTTGAAAATATCTTCCCCTGGCCCACCATGGTTAACATCTCACCCATGTTTGGCAAGGGGTGCCTGTCGACCATCACACACTTGTTGAGCTCACGCATGTCAATGCACAATCTCAGACCACCAGAACTTTTTTTTACCACTACCACCGGTGACACCCATTCGACACCTCCCGCTCTCTCAATCACACCCATCTGTAGTAGTTTTTTAAGCTCATTCTTCACACCCTCTCTTAAAGAGAAAGGTACTGGCCTGAGTTTAGCAACGACAGACACACTACCTCTTTTTAGAATAATTTGGTGTTGAAATCCCTTCACCTTTCCCAAACCTTTCTCAAAGACACCATTATGGTCTGTCACATACTTGTTTATTTTATTGCATGGCACAGACACTTGAAGCACCTGCTCAGGGTGATTGGGATCTAATCGAATGGCCAAGCTCTTCTGTTCTCTCCACCCCAGCAATGATTGCCCTTTCTTGGTGACATATACCTTTCCTCTACACCTCCTTCCTTTGAACTCAAATTCACACCATACAAATCCCAGTAACACAATCTTGTCCTGATTATACCCTTCAGGATTGATATCCGGTTCACTTAATAGGGCTACGACCCCGCACATCTCCTTCTCAAATACACTTCTGGACACTAACGTAATCTTTGAGCCAGAATCAGCCATCATAGAGACTTCATGACCGTTCACATTCACAACCGCATACAGTCGCTCACAATCGTCTCCATTCTCACCATCCACCACAACATTTACGGTATTAACAATGACATTCTGCATTGGAATTATCACTTCCTCCTCTGACGATCTTCCATCTTCTTCCTCATTGACGTACAAAACCTTCTTTTGGTCGGATTGACCAAATTGGTAGTTCTTACAGCAGTTGGCATAGTGACCCTTCCTCTTACACTTTGCACACGTCACTTTACGGCCAGGACACACAACAGATGAAGCAAAATGCGTACTGCTCGCACATCGAATACATAGTCTGCCCTCTTTTCTTTCAGTCCTCTGCCCTGGTTCTTGGTTTCTATTCTCCTCCCCGACAACTCCGCTCGATTGCTTGGTTTTCCCTCTTCTTTTGCCTTTGTTATCTGCAACATTTAGCACTTCACTCTTTACTTCCTTGCGGTCGCTTGTTTCATTCTTCGACAACTTAGCGACACATGCCAATGAGTGTTCCACACGTTTAGCAAGATCTAGAACCTCATCAAGATTGGGGTCGTCCCTCAGCCACAATTCTTCACGTATCTTATTGGATCTTCAATGAGTCATAAACTGGTCACGAATGTGTTCATCAAATGACCCTTGAAACTTGCATGTCAAAGCTAAATGCTGCAAAGCTGTCACATACTCTTCAACCGATTCACCTTGTGCTTGCACCCTCATGCGGAAATTATATTGTTGCAATACCGTGCTGGTCTTGGGATTGAAATGTTTGTCCAGCTTAAGTAGAGCCATATCAAATTCATTGACAGCGTCATCCCCACCACTGCCATCTCCTGTGGGCTGAGGAAGCGTTTCATAAATTCTCTGACCTTCGTATCCCAAGAAATGCAGCAACAAAGCCAACTTCCTCTCACCTGAGTACGATGTTCCTCCAGCTGCCTTCATATAATGCAAAATTCCTTTACGCCGTGGAGCCCACCGTATTTTCGCTGGACCTGGCACAGGCATGAATATCGGGGGCTCTGCTATTCCAGGTAAACCTGCCATGCTCTTGGTTCTGGAATCCTCTGTAGACTTGCTCCTTGTTGTTCAATTTACTCCGGAATGTGGATAAATACTCTCCTTGGGGCAGTTTACTTGACCTTTGTCCCCTTTGCGCTTAGCACAATTTAAAATACTCATATATTTCCAGACGGATGCTTTTCCCCGTGCAATGCCTCTTCCTTGAAATTTTCTCTCTCTCCTTTCTCGCTCTGTGTGGATATCAGGCTGATAACACGGAACCTTCGGCGATATGCTACTATCTAAACTTCTATCTTCCATTGATCCCCTTTAATGTCTTTTCAACATCCCAATAAGGCTTTCCAATGTCTCTTCTCCCCTTTTTAATGTGTTCCCTTGTGCCTTTAATGTGTTCCCTTGTGCTCTGTCATTGTCTCACAGAGTTTGCCACTGTGCACACATCCTTGTAATATAGCCCGGTAGAACGTCAGCTCTACACTTTCTCACTGCGCATTCATTACAAAATGGATTTTGGCCTTCTTATTGCTGCGCTTCTATTCCCGTGGGTACGGTAATCCTCCCTCTTTCTTTACGCGCTGCTCCCTCCCTCTTCCGGGACACAGCGTCGGACTGGGCCGCAGAGGACGATAAAACGGCAGGCGTCCAAAACAACAAAGCGGGCTTTCGCTTATCCTTACGGCGTCGCCCCGCTGCGTGTGTTATGGCTGGCAGACTCGAGGAAAGTAACGCAGCGAGCGTTACCTAAAGCCGTGGGGTGGGGAGCAGCGCAGCGACACTTACTTGGCAGACAGGGCAGACGGTGCTGCTGATCGGGGTGGCCACTACAACGCCGGAATGGCGGAGCGGCCACAGTCTCACGGGCACAAAGGGAAGGGAACACTTCGGTTGCGGGCCGCCGCTACTACGCCAGGGGAAAGCAGAGCGGCGCTCGCCTTTGGATAACTCTGCTGGGGGTCTTCAGGTCTCCTGTCCACATCCCATCCTCGTCGCCAATGTTATGAAGGCACTCGTGGAGGCAGGTAAGTCTTTGTGATATGGATTTATTTAGTAAACAGGTAAAAGACCCCCAGCACATCAGAAACATCCAATGTAGGCAAGGGACAACTCCAACTGACAAATATAGAACGCTGGGGACAGAGCAAACAGCTAGTGCCCTATGACATCATTAGAACCTGGCAGCAGTGACAACTCCACGCTTCCATAGCTTCTAGTATTGCATGCCTGTCTCCCCCTCCATATTATTAACAACATAATGTAATAACTTCACAACAGTGAGGCAAGTGGTGAGGGAAGGTCCTACGGTTAAAAGGAGATGGTGGTGGAAGCAATGGAGTGATCATATATGGATGGTGTGACAGTAGTGGACATGGGTGAGGTGCAGATCCAAAGAGTTACCCCTGGTGCCGGTAGGTAGGTTATTGATAGGAAAATCAATGAATGCTCCAGTAGGTGAAGGATGGTGATAGATGGAAATGGTGTGAACCGAGTGAGGTGGATCAATAGGAGAGAGGGTGAATTCAAAAGGGGTAGGAGAGGATGTGGCATTGGAGATGTGTGAAGCGTTGAGGAGAGAAGATGGTAGGTGTCAAACACCTCCACCTCTGCCACGCAGACAAGGACAGTAAATGAAGGATAGTTTAGTGTCACGTAGGGCTGCCAGAGTGGCAGTGTCAGATAGTGAAATCCAGGTTTTAGTAACAGGAAGGGGGACTAGGGGAGGAGAGCTGGCGTGAAAGTAGTCAGTAATAAAGAACTTTTTTTTTTGCGAATGGACTGAGCCTTCCAGAGTTCAATGAGTTCAATGTTCATTCGATGTGGTAAGGAAGACTAGAGAATTAGGACTTGCACACATGAGTCATTGTGCTGACAAGAGGGCAGGCCAGTCATGTCTGTTCTCAATGGTTTAAATGCACACAATATTTTTTAATTACACTTCAGACAGCCAATATCATTTTTAAGATAACTCGGCAAGCGTATTAGGTCGAAACAATGTGACGTGTGCATTGCTTACGTGAAATCATTCTCTATTCAAATAGTCCACATTTGCCTATTAATACAATTATCATTATTAATGGCGTCATAAAGAATTATGCTACACATTCATGCCACATATCCACATGTGCATGTGGGCTCATGGAATTACAGAAATCTGCCTTTCATTGATATGGCATATTGGCACAGAGAAACATACAAGAAAATCTGATTTAGAATCAAATATTACTCCTTTATCATATTCAGACATATAAACATCCAATGGAGGTTGGGTGTGTGCACTTCCTGCAAGTGTCTGCATGTTGAGCGAAGCAATGGACAGACCTGACGAAATAAGATGTGCAGCATCATTTATGACAAGATGTGGGTATATTTCACATTTTAAAAAGCAGGAACACACAGGGAACAAGGATGATTTTGACCCTGGGATTGAAAGCTACAAGGAAGGAAGATATGTGTGCCTAAAAGGATTGCTTAATCACAAAGGCCTGCTGAAGAGCTATGATTCCATAAGGGCTGCCGAAGGGAGGGTTCTGCTCGAGGCAGAGAAAAGGACTATGAGGCAGTCATGGAAACAGACCAAAATGGGCCTTGCAGATTTTGAAATGTACACTATGTAGTAGTCCATGCTGATCCCAAAAGCGGAAAAGATCATTTTAAAATATTCACAAGCATTGCCCAAATGAAATGATGTATGCTCTCTAGAGCCCTTTCTTGTGTAGGTCGCAGAAGGGGGTAGTCTTGAAGGGGTGCTAATAAAATACATTGAAGCTAGCATGAGAAATAAAGGGTGCAGTCTCAGTGAATTTAAAATCAGGTGGGATGTAATTTCAATCCACGCCAAAATATATTTGTGCACAGTGTTATACAGATAACATTTCTATGCAGTGTATCTCCTTATAAATGAAATATGAACCCAGAATATTTTCACAGATATAGTTAACATCGAGATATTGTATGAACACATCTGTACCCTAGCTTAATGAACATGTGATTGATAATGTGTAATCTGTGAAGGCCATAGATATAAACTGAATTCAGGAACGAGAGCAGGCTTAATTGTGCCATTTCTACTCCCATAAACAATGTAAATCCCATGTCAGCCCTAGCTCTAGTCTTCACATAGTACAGATAGTACAGCAAACGAATCTTGCACCAGTGAAACTCAATCTGCAAAATAAAGGAGAAGGGGTACTACAATGGCAGGGGCACTCATACTTGTATCAGAATATCCTAAAACGAATCTCGTATGTGCGGCGAGTGAACCATTATCATGCGCCTTCTGAACCGGTAACCTGCACATTTGTATGCAATTTAAGGTCAACATACATTGGCACCTACTGCACCACATTCACATGGTAAATCTGATCTATACAACAGTTCTCTGATTCCAGCATGTGTTGATATTATTGGGGAAAGCAGCATTCTTTCAATGATTTGCTATGGAACTTATGCGTTATTTGAAATGCTTTGGAATCATGACAGTATTGATAAAGTGTCTGAATAATGACTAGACTGGCTATCAATATTCAGAGATAAACATATGAGAGATGTGATTATGCAAATGTTTGAATGTATGCGAGAAATAGTGAGATTTATGCAGGCAGGTCATTTTCGTTTTTGAACGCATGCTGCCTGTAATTGTGTAATTTCACCCCTGCATGAAGTTTTGGAATCACATTTGCATTGATTTTATTTTAATAAATCAAAATATTGATTCCAAAATCAGCATGTTTCTTGTCCCAGGAAATGTGGGATGGAAGTTTATGTCAGGGCGCATTGTATCGGGGTGCTCTCTTAGTGAAGCAAACCAATATAACGGGAGTTCTTTCCTGGGACATGGCTGAGCAGTCCGGCCTTGTCTGGGAGGGAGAAGGGCTGCAGTGAGACACACAAAAATCAGAGCATACACTTAGTTCAAGGAAACTCTTATACACTAGGAGTTATATAAAAAAAAATAGGTATAGACTAAGGCTTTGAGCATTCAAGTAAGATAAATACTATCATGCAATAATTTAATAGGAGAACATTAGCAATATTCACAGTTATATACTTTAGAATAGCAATAAACGGAACACATCACATAATCTATCCTCCTGAAACATATATGCAAA
Source organism: Ambystoma mexicanum (assembly GCF_040938575.1). Lineage (NCBI taxonomy): Eukaryota > Metazoa > Chordata > Amphibia > Caudata > Ambystomatidae > Ambystoma > Ambystoma mexicanum. The sequence goes on from NC_090937.1 coordinate 1,292,363,388, forward strand.
CTTATAGAAACTTTGCTAACATTTTTTAACTTTAGCTTAGCAATCTTAAAGAGCCCAACCCTGTCCAAGGTGAGTCTTACAAAGTCAGAGGGGGCACTAGAGGACCAGTGACAAGGGCTGAGGAAGACAAGGCAAGAAAGTAGAGTTCAGCAATCAAAGGAACACAGTCCAGCAGAAAACTCTTCAAGATTGCAGGTTGGTAACAATCAGGTTTGCTTTGGCAAGGAAATTCACAGTTTCCCTAGCCGGATTGCCCTTAATACAAGTGTCCCAAGGCATTGTAGAGCACAGTGGGTTGTTCACTGCAATGTAGCTCCAGGTAGGCCTTGGAGGGGTGCAAGGATTAATCTAATACAGCCCACAGAAGTTAAAGAACAATGCAGCAAGCCACAGGTAAATACCTAGGAATGGGACAGTACCTTTTCAATGAAGAACATGATGCCACAGTACGGTCCCCAAGGTGAGGCGACAGCAGATCCTGGTTTGGGTCTCTTGGCATTGGAGGCTGAATAAGGAACTTTGAATGGAGCAAATGGTTGCACTCTTGCACTGGGATTCCCACCAGAGGATCTTCACGGTACTGGCTCATTGGAACCCTTCACAAACCTCGGGACAGCGACAGTTGTCGTCCGGCCGATTTCTCGCCAGTTCCCGGTACTTGACTCACCTGAGGGAACATATAGGAGTGGGAAAGAGTCACTGCAGTGCCAGAAGGAGGCCCACAAGGTTTTTAGCCAAACCCTCACTTCATAAGATAATGCATTGTAAAATGGCACAGGTCCCAGGGTATTGGGAGTTTGCAGACCTGGGAAGTTGCAGATATTTGAGTGACGGTGCAAAATGCAGGTGGTCTTGAGAGTGGTTAGGCCCACTAGTCCAGGGGAGAAAATGTATGGGAGGAAGGAACTGTTTTTAGCCCCCCTACATTCCAGGTGAAGCATACGTTATGCTCATTCATTCATTGGCAGTACACCCTCATCCGAACCCCGATGATGGGTAGGAGGTAGCCAATGAATGACACCTAACCAATGTGTTTCACAGATCCTCAGGGAATCCAATTTGTATTTACAACAACTCTATCTTTTACTAGGACTCACATGAAACTCTCAGGGGCAAGCCTGCATCTCTCCCCTGTCCATCGTCGTGAACAGCCAGCCTGACAGCCCCCACCACCTCCCCACTGTCTACGCTGCGGCTGTCATGTTCTCACGGAAGCTTGGACACAAATTGTTGCAAGCTGACATTGTATCTCTCCTCTTCCTCTGAGATCATTGGTCTCTGTGTGACCGGGCCAAAGCCTGGCCCTGGAAAACCATTTGTCTCCACAAAACTGCCCATGCCCAAACAGCCCCCACCATTAAGAGTTACTGTCTGAATGAACCTCATGCCCCTCACCTCTTTGCTGTAGCAGTGGTGGGACCCCTGACCATGGGCCACCCTTAATTGCCCCTTGTATAACTAATCCAGAGCAGACATATATTCTCCATGTACTAACAAAATCCCAACACCCTTGTTTGATCCTCGAGGCAGCTGCCCCACTCTGGTCCTGGTCAAGAATGCACACCTTTCTTTTACAATTTATCGATGCCAATGTGTTATGATGAACCTTGTGTGCCATATTAAATTGTGCATGCCTATGATTACTATGAAGTCTAGCTTAGCCAGAATTATAGCTGTGTGGATCCAACGTGACCTATCGCCCCTCCCTGATGAGCCCAGCTGCCCCACACGCCTCAAGAAGTAATACCATTGAGCTCCAGCCACCCAGCACTGGCATTATTACATATTGTATACTGTATTATGCTAACTTGTCCAATGAAAAGCGTTTGTGTATCCCTTATAGAAAACGTCATACATTATGCGTTTTGGACTTATAATGTGTCTTACCTGTAATGTTGGCAGAGCACTCTTGGAGTTGCACAGTCCTCTGCATGCCCCATTTTATCTTTATATAAAGAATACATTTTACTCACTCGCAAGTTCTCCTGGTCTCATTCCCTACCGGGGTGTGTCCATTGGTGTCCATCCATTCTGTGTTTTTTATTATATTTATGGGAATGACCACTTTCAAAAGTCATGTTCAGATCTTCCCTGTTGTTCCGAATTCAGGGTTGGGTCAGCAGTGATCACTCAATGGCTCTGGCGATTGTTTGGAAGTTGCTTGGGATGTCTTTTTATTAATTCATTCAAACTTCGAGGGTGGCTTTTCAATTGGAACAGCCAGCCTTCCATCACAAACTAGTTCCAGGCAGGCACACTGCAGGACAAAGACCAGGGGAGTTTCAGTCACCTCCCCCACGTCACTCCTTTCAGGTACTCAGTGAGTCTTGGCAGGGTTTTCAAGGGAATACTGCCAAAGACAAAAGACCCATCAAGACCTCCCCCACCCAGGCAAGAAGAATAAAGCTCAAAAACAGTACAGCCACCATTTTTGTTGAATGGTGACCCTTGTGTCCCTTACCACAGCTGCAAAGGCAGCCTGCAGCTAGGGTCCACGAAAACTCATGCAAAAAGGTACGCTGCTTGTTGGGGCACTGTTGTGCAGCTAAGCCAATATGGTGGATTCCGTTTCAGCTCCATGCAGTGGTGGAGCTTTCCAGCGAAGATCTCCAGGCCAATAGTTTGTGCAAGTGCCTTCTACTGTCACCTATGTACCTATGTAAAGGTGACTGGAGTGTGAAACTCCTATTTACCATGAAAACTATGTTAGCATCCATGTTGGACATCAGTGGATACTGGTGACTGGGCTTCAATGTGGCCTGATGGAGAAGCCATCACACTGCATAGCGGAGCATGTGGGCTGCTGCTGGATCCCCTACCCGATCGGGCGCCCGCTCTGTAGAAGTTGCAAATGTTTGGAGATGCATGGTAGACATCTCCCCAGTGGCGATATTGGGTACCCAAGAGGTGGCAGCGAGTAGCTGCTCTCCCCCTTGTCTCAAATTTGTGCGCTGATTCTTGTTTCACACATGCTGTCCCTAGGTCAGAGCTGGTGCGCCCCCTATCTATAAGGAAAGGGCAGAGAAGGTCTAGCCCTATCTCTACAATGTGTGATCTTCCAACAAGGTTACAAAACACAGAAGTAGTTAAGCCAGATCTATTGCTTGAGGGGTAAGAATTTCCTTACGGCCAGATGCTGTTTACTTTTTATTCACCGCCACAGAAGTGTGTCCAGTCTGTATAGGTCATTTGGTATATTCTGGTTCAACAAAAATAAAAACAACCTAAAAAAATACATATTGTTTCTAGATCTCTCTTACCAGATTAGATTTTTGGGGGCTGGTAACTAGTGGTATCCCAGTACTGCGTTGGTTCTGTATTCAATTTTTGAAACCAGATTCATTTGGAGAGCATCAACAATTTCTGGTCGGATTTCCGACAGGTTGATGTTAAATTCCTTGTATCGTACCCTTGGTTTCCTACTGGGATATCAAACTCTAGTATGGTCGGCACCAGCTCTGACCTAGGGACAGCATAACCCTATAGGGATAGGGTGTGCTTCTCAGGGATAGTGCTAGTATACACACGAAAGGTAACATTTTGAATACATTTTGGTATTATGCTCTATAACTGTTCTTGTGAGATAAAAGAGTACTGAATACTTAACAGTAGGGTTATTACACCTTATAGGTGCTTGCCTTAGGCCCAAACAAGTTCCCTGTTTGTTCTTGGATCTTGTTTCCCACAGCCAGCCAGCCAGCGGAAGGTAAGGCCTGAAGCGCTGTGCTGGGGTGAGGCCACCAGACCCAGCGGCATTCTGTGGGCATGACCAGCACTGATAGGATTGCAGAAGAGATGTGTCATGCTGGGATACTTGTTTTGTTGCAGCTCACTCTCCTTGGCCTGGGCAGCCGATGCTGGTGTTCCTGGCCTGGCATTCTACAATCTCTGTATCTGTGGGTGCAGCCCTATGTGGACTCTGACACCACTGGGGTATTTCACTTGCTGGTTTCCCACTGTACTCTGTGTTGGGCAACTTGAAGTCTGAATTATCTTTTTGGCTGGAGATCATGTCCCTGCATACCATTGTCTGCTGTGCTACCAGCTCATTATTGCTAGACTGTGATCCCTGTTTGCATTCAGCAGCTTTGACTGTGGAGATTCAAACTGCTCCTCTTGCCCCAAGTGGGTTGCTTACTTGCTGCTGTGCTGGGTGCAGGATGTATATTGGCACTGTGGGGGGCCACCTGGAGGGTGTGTTCCTTGGCAGACTCGGAGACAAGTGCTCAGACTCTGATCTGCAAGACTGACGGGGTGCGATGGTGGTGCTTTTCTTGGGTCTGCTGGACTGTGCTAATCCTGATACCTTAGCAGCTTCAATGGGGCGGGTCCATTGCTTTTTCTGCTTGGGATGACAACAGGAGCTGGCAGTAAGAAGTGTGGGAGCATGTACCTGTTTGCATGGTGCACACCTATGTTGTCTGGCAGTACCACTTCCTTGGTGCACACAACGGATACCTCCCCAGCCACTGCGCCCACCCCTCTGCTGGAAATGAATCAAATCCTATAGACCATACAATCATACAATGTGGCTTTGCCTCGGTGAATGAAAAATTGGACGATATACACACCCACTGGAGAAGGAGACACAGATTACAGCAGTGGCGGGCTGGATAAATTCAACTGAGGATTATGTCTCTGCACTACAACCCACGGTTGCTATGTTATCAAAAGACATGAAGCTGATGACAAAGAAGTTCTTGCAGGAATAATATCTGCATAATAGGGGTGCTGGAGGAAACACTATGTGGAAACTTGGAGGTGGCTGTTGGGATGCTTTGGAACTTATTAGACAATCTGGTGTTATTGTCATATTTCATAGTGGAGTGTGCCCATAGAGCTCTCATGGCGAAACCCAAGCCTGGTGACTATCTTCCACCTATCATTGCATGCATTCTGAACTACCGTGACCTTGATCTAATACTTTGCTGAGCCAGGCAAAAAAAGAGGTTTGTCTGGACTCCAAGTTGATCCATATTTATGTGGATTTTATGGTGGCCATCCAGCAGGAGTGATGCACATTCCTAGGGATTAAGAGAATGCTCCATGAAAGAAATGTCCCATATGCTATGCTTTTTCCAGCACGACTTAAAATTCAGTTCAATGATAGGTCATATTTTTTCACACTGAAACTGTACCCCTCATTGAATCAAAGATCCCTCTTGCGAGCCATGGTGGTGGAAGAGCTTCTGGTCAATGCTGACATATGCATACTTTTTCTGTATATTAATCAATGTATGAGTGCATTGTAATGTTTTGGAAGATGGGCCTGGGTTTATATCCACATCCTGTGACTATCTCTTCTGATTTGATAGTTTTGCTCGTGAGCTTCTTGGCAACAGTTGTCCCCAATGTGAGTGCAACTGGTTTTGTGTTTTGTTGAATTGTGAAAAGGGGAGATGCATACTGCCAATGTTTGGGGGCAGTGAGTCTGGGTGGGAGTAGGTGGGAATTGGGGTTTGGGTGCAGTTGAAAATGCATTTGGTGAAAGTAGACACTGGGCAGTTATGGAGTGCGGTTGCTCCTAATTGTCAGTATTATTATCCTCTGAATCAAGGGCAGTGCTCCACAAGATGAAACAACCCAAAAGCCTTCTTAGGTGAAATGTTTGTGGTTTGGGGAACCCGATTAAACCCTGTAAAATTGCATCATATGTTAATAGAAAGGGAGCAAACATTTTATTTTTTACAACAAACACATGTACTTGGGAGACAGGCTGTGTCCTTTGCACCAGATTGGGATCCTCAACACTACCACATGACCTAATCTTCACATGCCAGGCGGTTAATCACTCTTATTCACCAATTCCACAGTTTGTACATCTAGACACCAAGGTTGATGAAGGGGGTGGGGTGGTACATATTGGTGCATGGTATATTGCTGCAACATGAGGTATTGCTGGTTAATGTATATGGCTCCAATGTAGACAGCCCCAATTTCTACAATTGGGTATTTCAATTATGTGCTACTTATCCTATGGCAGAAATACTTTGTGGTGGTGATCTCAATACTGGACCCCAGGCTCAACCATATGGGTACCTCTGTGAGGACACACACTACAGCTGCACTAAGAATTGTTTAGCATATGAATGCATTGAACATTTTATATGTCTGGCACATGTTACATAGTACTTGTAGGGAGTATTGATTTTATTTGTCTGTGCACGGTATGCATTCCGGCATAGATTATTGGCTAGTTTCTAGCTCTCTTTTGTATAGGGTGGAATACTGCGAGATGCTAACTCACACTTTATCAGCTCATGCTCTTATATAGCTGTCAGAGGGTTGCTATCAGGGCGTGGTCCCCACCCACAGTGGCGTTTTAAAATAGCAGCACTACTGGATGTAGCTTTCACACAGAACCTTTGTGAGCAAGTCTCCTCTTATTTTGACACTAATGTGGGGACATCGGACTCAGTAGCAACTCTCTGGCATGCATTTAAGGTATTTATACGTGGAGTGTCCATATTGCCTGAGTTTGGGTTCTTGGAGCATATGGGGTGAATTGGAGTCCAGGGAGGACAAACTGTCTGCTTTACAGCAGCGATATGCGCTTAACCCCTCAGCTGAACTGAGATACATGATTAAGTCTGAATTGGATGCCTTTAGAGAATCTACACCAAGGGAAGTGAGATATTTTGATATGCGCACGCTTGCCAGGAAATATGGCGAGGTGAACAGGCGCTGTCAGACTCTTATACGCTTAGTGAAAGCTGAGTCAGGAAACATGCACATACCCTTCACCAGGGTCGTGTTTCACCAAAATGCCTGGGGTAGCGGAAGTGATTTCACACGACTCTTGACCTCTGATGACATCACATGAAGTGATGTCATCTGACTCCACCCCGAAGTGACATCATGTGAAGCGATGGAACATGACCCTTCACCCCTTGAGAAAATAGGAAGTGGCATCACATAGCATACACAAAATATTGTTATGGTATCACTGTAAAGTGATATACATTGCATACAACAATGGATCACCATATGTATTGTTAATATCAGTGGGTAAAGACTCATATTACCAAATTACTGTGAATGCAAACAGATGACCAAGGCCAAATGATAATGATGTGTTATTATATAGCACTTACGATTAAGCACTTCATATATTTAATTTATTTATCTAATCGTTCATTTATAACGCGCTTAATTCCAGTGCTGTGTTTTCTAAGTGTGGGATCAGAATTCAAACCTGTATGGCCCTGCGTTGTCTTGCTTCCAAGACAAACGTGTTGCCCCTGGGCTATCTTTTCTCACCTATATATAGAACAAATATACACACAATATCCCCAACCTGTGTTGGTACTCATTTATCAACTTTAGCAGGATGAAAGGCGGAGTTGACCTTCACGGGAGTCGGACCTGCAACCTGCAGATCACACACACATTGCAGCAGTAAGCGCTCAACCCACTGAGCTATATTATGGGAAATAGCTACCAGAAAACCAGCCACTTCAGAAACAAAGAGCCACATGCTGCTGGCCACAGCCCAGGAGTCACAATTTAAAAAAAAAAAAGATTTTTGTTTCATTTTTTGGGTAGCAAGGGAAACTTCAGGGCCCCTAAATGACGTCCCTGCCCTTCATGCCAGGATGGTACGAGGACATCACGGGTGCGACCACTAATTACACCATACATGACATCCCTATTGAGATCAATTATTACATCAAATGTGACATATTTGCGTTGACCTCTTCTGATACATATTGTATTTTATTACACGTATCAATAATAACAACATGACATGACCAGTACACTGATACAGAAGTATCATATGATTACGTGTGGAGTATTACTTTGTAGTACTTATCAACGTATAAACTTTAAAATAAAAATATTTAATCATATACAAGCGGTTTGAATTTCAAGCATTAGTAAACATTTATAAATACTTTATTGCAGGAAAAACACCTGATTCTGCAAAATCTATTTCAGGTATTTCAAACATAATATAATACGTATGTGTAGTAGTACATAAAAAAGAAGAATCGATAGAAGTAGAATCATGTGTAATAGTAGGTATTTTGAAAATAGTCAATGTAAACATTTAAATGTACTATTCTCCTTGCTTTAATAACATAAGTCATGTATGACAAGTTGGCAAGTCAAGTTTGACTCTGAATAACAACTTTTATAAAAAATAATCACATACAAAAGAAAGTATATGCCTGTGCATACATTGTGATAATATATAATCTAAGAAATCAAAGTTTGGTTAATAAGCAAGAAAAAAAATGGTTACTTGTAAGTATGGCATATGACAGAGTTTGAATCAAAGGAAGCCCTCGAAAACACAGGTATGGCCTGGTTCCGTGCAAAATCTGGGCTGGGCATTATAGGATTGTTGGACTTTAGGATTCTGCGTAGGGTGGAAATTGCCAATTTGTGCTCTTAGAGTGATGGGAACTGTGTTCTGGTGGGTTGTCTTGGCAATAATCTGTCTTATTTTTTGAGTGTATTGAAAGATTTTCCAAATGGGTCGTCCAATCTGAGACTTGTGCATGATATGAGTTAGCTGTTGTGGACTAAAAAACAGCTTCAGCTAACTGATTTTTTGATTTACTTAGTGATACTTCCTTTGATGTACCAGATGTACTGTTGATAGTTGTGTTTTGTTCTGCCTAATCGCCACTGTGCCTCAGGGCCTTTGTTTTGTGCTATATAAATAAAATAAAATGAACAAAAATCAAAAATATACATATATGTTATGTTAAAAAACAAAGTTGTCATATTGCCAAAAGTAATTAATGAAACCAGTGACATCAGTGGTGTCATTTATGATATAATTAGTGACACCATCAGTGATTTCATGTATGATGTAGATAGTGACATCACCAGTGATGTCGTCTGTGATATCATCATTGTGGGCATACCCTGCGCAAAGGGAGCGCATAGTTAAGGTGGACTTGCTTGAAATGTGGTTGCTGAATTTCATGGGTTTTGTTGTGTTAAATCTGATTAGTCTAGTTTAGTTTATTTCTTATGTAGAGCACCTCACCCAGGGGTAACTGGGCACTTAGACTTAGACATAGAAATAGTGTTACAAAACATCTGGTACAAATCCCGCCAGACAGGGAAGGGATACAGTTCACCTTTTTACAGAAATAGATACTGGAGGTGTGTTACAGATCACCTTCAAGTCAAAGTCGAAAAACAGGAGATCAGGACAAGGGCGAAGTATTATTGGTTACAATTATACATTATTATTAGTTATACATATATTTACATAGGATTGGAGCGAAAGCAAATTTATTAACAGCCCATCAGATGGACCTCACACTCAGAGAGCATGTGGTTGTTGGGACGGACATGACAGACTTAGTAGTCATTTGGACTGAGGAGCCAGGCTTTGGTTTTGGCTCTAAAAGACCACCTTAACTCGCTCTTAACCAAAAGATCACCTTAACTCTCTCTTAACCAAGGTTTTTTTCACTGAATTTCAAAGGTTTGTTGCTATTATTATTACTATTATTATTAATATTAATATTATCATTATTATTATTATTATTATTATTATTATTATTATTATTATTATTATTATTATGGTATTTATTGCACCAATAGGTTTCTTCAGGTCCACTAGCCATGGCCATTGGCCCTGGCCATCGTACATGATGGACCAAGAGGGTTGTTTTTGGCCCACCAATAGGTTTCTTCGCAGCCCACTAGACATGGCTTTTGAATTATGGCCTCTGCACATGTTGTACCAATAGGTTTCTTTTGGGCCTCTAGTCATAACTTTTGGCACAGAGACCCATTACCCCCTGAATAGGAGATGTGATCACTGCAGGTGTAAAATTACTTTTTTGTTCACTCTTCCCCAATTTCAGCAGGATTCCCTAGTATTCCCCCGACAATGTCAACAAACTACACATACAGTGGCATTGAACTATCCATGCCTGCCGTTAATGCTTGAAAATCCCCAACTCTTCATGTCCTCACAGTCACTCACAAAGTGCCCCTCTCCTCTTTCCATGGAACCCCACTCCTCTCAATTTCTTTTTTCCTCCCTGGGCCTCTCCTGGCCACTACCCTGTATTGCTGTTTTGTTCGTATGATGCATTTACTTCTTCGAGATGGACTTGATTGAAATGCAAGTGTTGAATAGCAGGGGTTTTGTTGTGTTATATCTGATCACCTTCATTCTCTCTTAACAAATGGTTTTTCATTGAATGTCAAGCGTTTTCTATACCCTAGTTTCCTCATGGCCCACTAGCCATAGCTTTCTGTCATGTCCACTCTACATGTTGTACCAATAGTTTTATTTTCAGCCCACTTGCCATGGCCAAACATGCTGCATAGTTTCTTGAGGTCTCACTAGCTATGGCCTTCATTGCCTCATATGTGTTGCACCAATATCTTTCTTTTGGGCCCACTAACCATGTCACACCATTAATTGGTTACCAAATACCCACTGTCTCCTGCCCAGTAGATGTAGGCACTGCAGATGGTTAACCTTTTTGTTTATAACTCCTTATTCAGACAATCATTTCACAATAATCATTTCCAATAACAGAAATTCCTGCAGTAGAGTGATGGGGTGCCGTTTCCCATGATAACGGGAAAAATTGCTCAGAATTACAATGCTTTTTCCCTCCCCAACCTTCTCTCATTACCCCCATCAGGCATCACCTCATCTGACACACGTTTTTTTCTGACCGTGTCTCACAGTGTTGCCGCTGTAACTTGTGAGATTCAGGTGGTCTTCTCCTGATAAACATAAAATGTTCTACCCATAAATGGCTTCCGAACCCACCTCCAAATTCCTAACTTTACATGGTGTCTTCTTTTCTACCCCCGACCTCTAGCCTAATCTGATTGCTAATGCTATTGGTATCGGTATTGTTAATGATATTGATATTTATATAATGCATATTGCCAGGCCATCCAAGCACTGTTGCTCAAATCAATCATTTGGAGTGACTACATATACAGAAGGGTTTTGAGTCTCTTTCTGATGTTGAGGGTGTTATTATACTCTGTAAGGTTGTGGGGTAGATAAGAACAAAGTTTGACGGCATGCTTTTTCCTTATCCAAATTGCATTTTGAGTTCTTTCATTTGTGGCTTCGACCGGTTATATCTGGGGAATCACTCACATCAAGCAAAAATAAAATGGTGGCTGTTCATTTCTGAAAATACTCCCTGTCTCTCTGTTGCAAAGCACCAAAGCCGATATATAAAGACTTGGTCGAATGTTTTAAAAACTGCTGGATGGATTTACCCCAAACCAGTCAAGGAAATTAAGTCAATGGGTTGTGCCCAAATCTTTTTATATTTGGTCCAATTCTGCCAAGAGTTCTTCACACTATGGCTGTTCAAAAACTGCATTTTTTAATGGTAGTAGGCTGAATACTGAGTTGTTATGATTTCTTAATAAAATATCATTATATAATGTATTGTTCGCAATATTTACAGTTTGGGGGGCCATTGACAATGTCTTGCAAATATCATCCAAATCCATTTAGCAAGGCAAATGTTATTTGCCTCTCTCTGCCTGTCTGATGCAAAGAACCAAGACAGATATAAAGGTTCAAAAGGTTTTAAGGAGTAGGAACTCCTAACCAGTCAAGCAACTTAAGTCAACAATTTGTACTCAAGCTGTTTCTTATTTTGTTTAAATCTGCATAGCGGCTTCGTGCTGCGGCTGTTAAAAAACGGCACTGCATCTCTAAGGGAAAATGATTGGGCTGAAAACTAGGGTGTTTTGTTTTCTTTATAACTTTTCATTTTATAACGTATTGTTCCCAACGTTAGCAGTTTGGGGTGGTTGGGACACTTGAACATTTTGTTTTGAAAGTTTCATCCAAATCCATCCAGCAAGTCAAAATGTAATAGCAATAGAATGTTGGGAATACAATTTAGCTTTTTCATTTCTGGAAAGACTCTCAGCCTCTCTGCTGCAAAGCACAATGGGAGAAATAGCTATTTTTCAGGGAGCAGGCGGCACCCCTTTTCCCCTTTGTTTTTAAAACTCCTGGACAGATTTACCCCAAACCTGTCCCGGGAATTGAGTCACTGCTTCATGCTCAGGTTGTTTCTCTTTTGGTCCAATTCCGTCCAGTAGTTTTTCCGCTTCAGCTTGACAAATGTGGACTTTTTCTCTATGTGGAAAATGAATGTGAGTAGGCCTGAAAACAGAATTAATTTGCTTTCATAATAACGTTTCCTTCTGGCCAACAGGTTTTGTGCTTTAGCTTGACAAAATGTGGAATTTTTCTCTAGTGGAAAATTAATGGAAGTATGCCGAAAACTGCTTTTTTTTTGCTTTCTTAATAACTTTTCATTTCTTAATGTATCTTTCCCAGAATTCCCAGTCTGGGGGGTGGGGGATCTGTGACAATCTTTTTGATTGGAAAATATCAGCCAAAACTGACCTGTAAATCAAAAATGATTAGCAATAGAATATTCATATTTCCTATGGATCAAGTACTTACCTTAACTACAGGGTGGGACTGCAGCCCTGTAATGTGTATGTGGGGGTAGTGGTGTAAGGGGCTTTGGGACATTCGGTGGGGGTGGGGGATGGAGGATCCTCCAGAAACAATAAAAAGGTTGAATTCAAGTCAACCAGAAGTGCATGACCAAATTACAGACTTTCAAAAGAAGATTTTTTCAAACAATGAAATCAAGTTGCAGATATGGGTTTTTAGAGTTTCTCTGCGTTTTGCCATTGCATGCTTCTTCAGAGTTTTTGGATCTTTTTCATTGTAGAGAGGAAGATGTACATGTCATCTATAGAGCCCGCCTCCTCACCTCCCTCATACTGGAACAACAGCAAAAGAGCACTGTGTGTGACATCTGGTATCATCCCAATACCACATTGAAGGTATGAGAGATGTTATGACCTCAGACAACCGTATTGAACGTACCCTCAAACCGAAATGGTAGACATGAGTTTTCACAGGTGGATGGCTTCTGTAATTCTGATTGTCTTCAGTAGCAGTTCACCAGATATTTGATGCAGTCTTCGTGTCTTTGGATTCTTGGCCCCAGTGGACAACCTTCAGAACAGCATCAGGGCTCCTCTTCGTATCCAAAATCCAGGATGGGTGTTGCTGCAGCTTACAAATGGAAAGGGTCTGCACCATTTAAACAGGCAAGGACTTTCCAAGTTTGAACGAAGTGTGCATTTGGGACCATGCGGTCCCAAGTCCAGTACCAACCAGTTCAGTCACACAAAGCAAAGGAATTCCATGCCAGACACCTGATATGTGCATGCCATTATATAATAGTTTATGACCTGTGAGGACAGAAAGTTGGCCAGCAAGCAATATAACCCAAGGACAGGACTTAATCCACATGGTGAAGCTAGTTTGATTGGATGCAACCAAAATATGCATCATGGATTATGTTGTAAACAAGGATGCTAAATGGTACTGTACCATAACAAAGATGTAAGTCACAGTTTATTGCCATCAGCCTGTCTAGGGCACATCTTAAACATATAAAGCCAGTTGCCAGACAGAAGAGAACAGTGGATACAAAGTACCTCTGTAAAACTCTATTTAAAGTGGAGTCTTTTAAAAACAGAAATACACAAAAACACAATGGGAGATACTGTCTCCCTGCACCGGCAGCCTTGGAAAATGGGCAGTACCACTAAAAAAATTAGTTGAGCTACGTGAAGGTAAAAAGGCAATGGGCCTCATTACAGGTCCAGTGGTAACTGTGCCGGTGCTACCAGCAGGTTGCCGTCAAACCGTAATGATTTGCCCACTACTGATTTCGCGGTAACACCGGGGGATTACAACCCTGGCGGTCCAGGAAGTCATCCGTCGGTAAATTATAATTCCCCATTCCCATAGAGTACCATAGGACTCTATGGGAATGGGGAACATGGAAACATCGTCACCATTAATAGCGGTGCCAGTGCTTTCATGACGGTCTGCCTACCATGGCCGCTGTACCCGGCAGGGTCAGACATTCTGGGCACTGCGGCTCCAGCAGGCAGAACTGTAATATGCTGGTCGAGAAACAACAGCGGCGGAAAGCTTGCCGGCACCAATGTTTCTGGAACGGCATAGTTGTAATGAAGCCCTATGTGTTTCCCAAAAGTCAGCCAGTGGTCCAGTACATCGGCAAATATGATTATGGTTCCATTGAAATCAATAGTAGGAAAACTGCAAAAACAACAATTTCACTAGGGTGACCAGACATCCCGTTTTGACCAGACTGTGTCAGAATTGGGTCCTCTGACTCCCCTTTTTTTTTCTTTTCGAAAACCTCATCCCAGCTTTGCGGAACGGGTAGATAAAAGTCACTGTTTTGAGGAAAGGGAGAGTGTCGCTGACAATTATAAACTAAATATACATCATAATATTTTTCAATTATGTCATCTGAGGATGGGCTTGAACCACCAACCTTCCAGGTACTGTCCAAATGCATTTACTGCCTAGGCCATAGAAGCTCACTAAGAAACGAGCGAATATAGAAATATTTGTACTGTCAAAAGGAGCATCAGCTCCTTTTGTTTGTAATGTGCTTACATCCACAGACAAAACCTTGCACTGTTATGCAAATCCTTGGGAGTGGGAGGGGCTAGGTGGGTCAGGTTACAGCAGGAGTGGAGGGGAACGAGGAGGGAGTGGGCAGTCCTTCTTTTATGTTGTTGGCTCTCCCTGTTTTCTGTTTGGAGAATCTGGTCACCCTAAATTTCACTAAAATGTGCCAATGTATTTTCCAACTTCCAACACTAGGTATGTGATTTCCTTTAACTGCACTTAGATAAAGTCACTTTCCTCGCAATGAGTACAATGCGTTGCACGCTCTATATGCAGGTCACCTCAATCAGTTTGTTAAGGCTGGTGATTACTTTCATAGGGTTTCATAGGTTTTTTGAGTTTATGTGCCCTGCGTTTTCCCATTGTATCCTTCTTCAGAGTTTTTGGATCTTTTTCATTGTAGAGAGAAAGATGTACACGTCATCTATAGAGCCCGCACCCTCACCTCCCTCATACTGGAAGAACAGCAAAAGAGCACTGTGTGTGACATCTGGTATCATCCCAATACCACATTGAAGGTATGAGAGACATTATGCACTCAGACAAAACCATATTGAATGTACCCTCAAACTGAAATGGTAGATATGAGTCTGCTGACACCACTGGATATAGAAGAACTATAAGTAAATTTGAATCAAAGAAAATGAAGTCACAAAGAGAGACGATACATAAACACACTGAATCGGATGATGCAGATGTAACTAAAAGAATGCAGTAAGCATATATGCATATATGAAGAAAACCATGTACAAAGGTGATAAGATAAAGACTCTGGGTAAATCTCTCGTAACCAGGACTAATGTCTGGCAGAGGGACTCCCAGGACCCCCCCCCCTTCTTAATTTACATATTTAAGTAACTTTGGACCCCTTGCTAACTATTCTTAGAGAGGCACAGCTCCACCCTACTGACGAAGTCCAACCAGAATGAAACACATGTCTGGGGTTGCTGTTGGTACTCTTGTTCAGAGGAGAATTGCCTAGCATTTTGGTGCTGGACTGCCCCAGGGCAGGACAAAGACAGATATGTTTGGGATATTTCTTCTATGTGAAAGATAGTTAGCTAAAGACTCTGGGTAAGTCTCTTGTAACCAGGACTAATGTCTGGCAGAGAGACTCCCAGTACCCCCCTTTTTAATTTGCATATTTGTGTAACTTTGGGTCTCACCCTAAATTATTAGGGGAATCCAGACGTGGACCCCTTGCTCACTATTCTTAGAGAGGCACAGCTCCACCCTATTGATGAGGTCCAACCAGACCGAAACACGTGTCTGGGGTTGCTGTTGGTACTCTTGTTCAGGGGAGAATTGCCTAGCATTTCGGTGCTGGACTGCCGCAGGGTAGGACAAAGACTGATATGTTTGGAATATTTCTTCTCTGTGAATGATAGTGAGCTAAAGACTCTGGGTAAGTCTCTCGTATCCAGGACTAATGTTTGGCAGAGGGACTCCCAGGACCCCCCTTGTTAATTTGCATATTTAAGTAACTTTGGGTCTCACCCTAAGTTACTAGGGTAATCCAGACATGGACCCCTTGCTCACTACTCTTAGAGAGGCAGAGCTCCACCCTACTGATGAGGTCCAACCAGACTGAAACACGTGTCTGGGGTTGCTGTTGGTACTCTTGTTCAGAGGAGAATTGCCTAGCATTTCGGTGCTGGGCTGCACCAGGGCAGGACAAAGACTGATATGTTTGGGATATTTCTTCTCTGTGAAAGATAGTGAGCTAAAGACTCTGGGTAAGTCTCTCGTAGCCAGGACTCATGTCTGGCAGAGGGACTCCCAGGACCCCCCTTGTTAATTTGCATATTTAAGTAACTTTGGGTCTCACCCTCAGTTACAAGGGGAATCCAGATGTGGACCCCTTGCTCACTATTCTTAGAGAGGCACAGCTCCACCCTACTGATGAGGTTCAACCAGACGGAACACATATCTGGGGTTGCTGTTGGTACTCTTGTTCAGAGGAGAATTGCCTAGCATTTTGGTGCTGGACTGCCCCAGGGCAGGACAAAGACATGTTTGGGATATTTCTTCTCTGTGAAAGATAGTGAGCTAAAGACTCTGAGTAAGTCTCTCGTAATCAGGACTAATGTCTGACAGAGAGACTCCCAGGCCCCCCTTTTTAATTTGCATATTTAAGTAACTTTGGGTCTCATTCTAAGTTACTCCCTTTCATTCTGTTATTACTCTAATTAATTATATCACAACTATCAATTCGGGCAAGCACCATCTGGGAGTCCCGCTGACAGACATTAGTCCTGGTTACAAGAGACTTTCCCAGAGTCTTTAGCTCACTGTCTTTCACAGAGAAAAAATATCCCAAACATATCAGTCTTTGTCCTGCCATGGGGTAGTCCAGCACTGAAATACTAGGCTCCCTCATAATGGAACAACAGCAAAAGAGCACTGTGTGTGACATCTGGTATCATCCCAATACCACATTGAAGGTGAGAGAGATGTTATGACCTCAGACAACCGTATTGAATGTACCATCAAACCGAAATGGTAGACATGAGTTTTCACAGGTGGATGTCTTCTGTAATTCTGATTGTCTTCAGTAGCAGTTCACCAGATATTTGATGCAGTCTTCGTGTCTTTGGATTCTTGGCCCCAGTGGACAACCTTCAGAACAGCATCAGGGCTCCTCTTCGCATCCAAAATCCAGCATGGGTGTTGCTGCAGCTTACAAATGGAAAGGGTCTGCACCATTTAAACAGGCAAGGACTTTCCAAGTTTGAACGAAGTGTGTATTTGGGACCATGCGGTCCCAAGTCCAGTACCAACCAGTTCAGTCACACAAAGCAAAGGAATTCCATGCCAGACAACTGATATGTGCATGCCATTATATAATAGTTTATGACCTGTGAGGACAGAAAGTTGGCCAGCAAGCAATATGACCCAAGGACAGGACTTAATCCACATGGTGAAGCCAGTTTGATTGGATGCAACTAAAATATGCATCATGGATTATGTTGTACACAAGGATGCTAAATGGTACTGTACCATAACAAAGATGTAAGTCACAGTTTATTGCCATCAGCCTGTCTGGGGCACATCTTAAACATATAAAGCCAGTTGCCAGACAGAAGAGAACAGTGGATACAAAGTACCTCTGTAAAACTCTATTTAAAGTGGAGTCTTTTAAAAACAGAAATACACAAAAACACAATGGGAGATACTGTCTCCCTGCACCGGCAGCCTTGGAAAATGGGCAGTACCACTAAAAAAATTAGTTGAGCTACGTGAAGGTAAAAAGGCAATGGGCCTCATTACAGGTCCAGTGGTAACTGTGCCGGTGCTACCAGCAGGTTGCCGTCAAACCGTAATGATTTGCCAGCTACTGATTTCGCGGTAACACCGGGGGATTACAACCCTGGCAGTCCAGGAAGTCATCCGTCAGTAAATTATAATTCCCCATTCCCATAGAGTACCATAGGACTCTATGGGAATGGGGAACATGGAAACATTGTCACCATTAATAGCGGTGCCAGTGCTTTCATGACGGTCTGCCTACCATGGCCGCTGTACCCGGCAGGGTCAGACATTCTGGGCACTGCGGCTCCAGCAGGCAGAACTGTAATATGCTGGTCGAGAAACAACAGCGGCGGAAAGCTTGCCGGCACCAATGTTTCTGGAACGGCATAGTTTTAATGAAGCCCTATGTGTTTCCCAAAAGTCAGCCAGTGGTCCAGTACATCGGCAAATATGATTATGGTTCCATTGAAATCAATAGTAGGAAAACTGCAAAAACAACAATTTCACTAGGGTGACCAGACATCCCGTTTTGACCAGACTGTGTCAGAATTGGGTCCTCTGACTCCCCTGTTTTTTTCTTTTCGAAAACCTCATCACAGCTTTGCGGAACGGGTAGATAAAAGTCACTGTTTTGAGGAAAGGGAGAGTGTCGCTGACAATTATAAACTAAATATACATCATAATATTTTTCAATTATGTCATCTGAGGATGGGCTTGAACCACCAACCTTCCAGGTACTGTCCAAATGCATTTACTGCCTAGGCCATAGAAGCTCACTAGGAAACGAGCGAATATAGAAATATTTGTACTGTCAAAAGGAGCATCAGCTCCTTTTGTTTGTAATGTGCTTACATCCACAGACAAAACCTTGCACTGTTATGCAAATCCTTGGGAGTGGGAGGGGCTAGGTGGGTCAGGTTACAGCAGGAGTGGAGGGGAACGAGGAGGGAGTGGGCAGTCCTTCTTTTATGTTGTTGGCTCTCCCTGTTTTCTGTTTGGAGAATCTGGTCACCCTAAATTTCACTAAAATGTGCCAATGTATTTTCCAACTTCCAACACTAGGTATGTGATTTCCTTTAACTGCACTTAGATAAAGTCACTTTCCTCGCAATGAGTACAATGCGTTGCACGCTCTATATGCAGGTCACCTCAATCAGTTTGTTAAGGCTGGTGATTACTTTCATAGGGTTTCATAGGTTTTTTGAGTTTATGTGCCCTGCGTTTTCCCATTGTATCCTTCTTCAGAGTTTTTGGATCTTTTTCATTGTAGAGAGAAAGATGTACACGTCATCTATAGAGCCCGCACCCTCACCTCCCTCATACTGGAAGAACAGCAAAAGAGCACTGTGTGTGACATCTGGTATCATCCCAATACCACATTGAAGGTATGAGAGACGTTATGCACTCAGACAAAACCATATTGAATGTACCCTCAAACTGAAATGGTAGATATGAGTCTGCTGACACCACTGGATATAGAAGAACTATAAGTAAATTTGAATCAAAGAAAATGAAGTCACAAAGAGAGACGATACATAAACACACTGAATCAGATGATGCAGATGTAACTAAAAGAATGCAGTAAGCATATATGCATATATGAAGAAAACCATGTACAAAGGTGATAAGATAAAGACTCTGGGTAAATCTCTCGTAACCAGGACTAATGTCTGGCAGAGGGACTCCCAGGACCCCCCCTTCTTAATTTACATATTTAAGTAACTTTGGACCCCTTGCTAACTATTCTTAGAGAGGCACAGCTCCACCCTACTGACGAAGTCCAACCAGAATGAAACACATGTCTGGGGTTGCTGTTGGTACTCTTGTTCAGAGGAGAATTGCCTAGCATTTTGGTGCTGGACTGCCCCAGGGCAGGACAAAGACTGATATGTTTGGGATATTTCTTCTATGTGAAAGATAGTTAGCTAAAGACTCTGAGTAAGTCTCTTGTAACCAGGACTAATGTCTGGCAGAGAGACTCCCAGTACCCCCCTTTTTAATTTGCATATTTGCGTAACTTGGGGTCTCACCCTAAATTATTAGGGGAATCCAGACGTGGACCCCTTCCTCACTATTCTTAGAGAGGCACAGCTCCACCCTATTGATGAGGTCCAACCAGACCGAAACACGTGTCTGGGGTTGCTGTTGGTACTCTTGTTCAGGGGAGAATTGCCTAGCATTTCGGTGCTGGACTGCCGCAGGGTAGGACAAAGACTGATATGTTTGGAATATTTCTTCTCTGTGAATGATAGTGAGCTAAAGACTCTGGGTAAGTCTCTCGTATCCAGGACTAATGTTTGGCAGAGGGACTCCCAGGACCCCCCTTGTTAATTTGCATATTTAAGTAACTTTGGGTCTCACCCTAAGTTACTAGGGTAATCCAGACATGGACCCCTTGCTCACTACTCTTAGAGAGGCAGAGCTCCACCCTACTGATGAGGTCCAACCAGACTGAAACACGTGTCTGGGGTTGCTGTTGGTACTCTTGTTCAGAGGAGAATTGCCTAGCATTTCGGTGCTGGGCTGCACCAGGGCAGGACAAAGACTGATATGTTGGGATATTTCTTCTCTGTGAAAGATAGTGACCTAAAGACTCTGGGTAAGTCTCTCGTAGCCAGGACTCATGTCTGGCAGAGGGACTCCCAGGACCCCCCTTGTTAATTTGCATATTTAAGTAACTTTGGGTCTCACCCTCAGTTACAAGGGGAATCCAGATGTGGACCCCTTGCTCACTATTCTTAGAGAGGCACAGCTCCACCCTACTGATGAGGTTCAACCAGACGGAACACATATCTGGGGTTGCTGTTGGTACTCTTGTTCAGAGGAGAATAGCCTAGCATTTTGGTGCTGGACTGCCCCAGGGCAGGACAAAGACATGTTTGGGATATTTCTTCTCTGTGAAAGATAGTGAGCTAAAGACTCTGAGTAAGTCTCTCGTAATCAGGACTAATGTCTGACAGAGAGACTCCCAGGACCCCCCTTTTTAATTTGCATATTTAAGTAACTTTGGGTCTCATTCTAAGTTACTCCCTTTCATTCTGTTATTACTCTAATTAATTATATCAAACTATCAATTCGGGCAAGCACCATCTGGGAGTCCCGCTGACAGACATTAGTCCTGGTTACAAGAGACTTTCCCAGAGTCTTTAGCTCACTGTCTTTCACAGAGAAAAAATATCCCAAACATATCAGTCTTTGTCCTGCCATGGGGTAGTCCAGCACTGAAATGCTAGGCTCCCTCATAATGGAACAACAGCAAAAGAGCACTGTGTGTGACATCTGGTATCATCCCAATACCACATTGAAGGTATGAGAGATGTTATGATCTCAGACAACCGTATTGAATGTACCATCAAACCGAAATGGTAGACATGAGTTTTCACAGGTGGATGTCTTCTCTAATTCTGATTGTCTTCAGTAGCAGTTCACCAGATATTTGATGCAGTCTTCGTGTCTTTGGATTCTTGGCCCCAGTGGACAACCTTCAGAACAGCATCAGGGCTCCTCTTCGCATCCAAAATCCAGCATGGGTGTTGCTGCAGCTTACAAATGGAAAGGGTCTGCACCATTTAAACAGGCAAGGACTTTCCAAGTTTGAACGAAGTGTGCATTTGGGACCATGCGGTCCCAAGTCCAGTACCAACCAGTTCAGTCACACAAAGCAAAGGAATTCCATGCCAGACAACTGATATGTGCATGCCATTATATAATAGTTTATGACCTGTGAGGACAGAAAGTTGGCCAGCAAGCAATATGAACCAAGGACAGGACTTTATCCACATGGTGAAGCCAGTTTGATTGGATGCAACTAAAATATGCATCATGGATTATGTTGTAAACAAGGATGCTAAATGGTACTGTACCATAACAAAGATGTAAGTCACAGTTTATTGCCATCAGCCTGTCTGGGGCACATCTTAAACATATAAAGCCAGTTGCCAGACAGAAGAGAACAGTGGATACAAAGTACCTCTGTAAAACTCTATTTAAAGTGGAGTCTTTTAAAAACAGAAATACACAAAAACACAATGGGAGATACTGTCTCCCTGCACCGGCAGCCTTGGAAAATGGGCAGTACCACTAAAAAAATTAGTTGAGCTACGTGAAGGTAAAAAGGCAATGGGCCTCATTACAGGTCCAGTGGTAACTGTGCCGGTGCTCCCAGCAGGTTGCCGTCAAACCGTAATGATTTGCCAGCTACTGATTTCGCGGTAACACCGGGGGATTACTACCCTGGCAGTCCAGGAAGTCATCCGTCAGTAAATTATAATTCCCCATTCCCATAGAGTACCATAGGACTCTATGGGAATGGGGAACATGGAAACATCGTCACCATTAATAGCGGTGCCAGTGCTTTCATGATGGTCTGCCTACCATGGCCGCTGTACACGGCAGGGTCAGACATTCTGGGCACTGCGGCTCCAGCAGGCAGAACTGTAATATGCTGGTCGAGAAACAACAGCGCCGGAAAGCTTGCCGGCACCAATGTTTCTGGAACGGCATAGTTGTAATGAAGCCCTATGTGTTTCCCAAAAGTCAGCCAGTGGTCCAGTACATCGGCAAATATGATTATGGTTCCATTGAAATCAATAGTAGGAAAACTGCAAAAACAACAATTTCACTAGGGTGACCAGACATCCCGTTTTGACCAGACTGTGTCAGAATTGGGTCCTCTGACTCCCCTTTTTTTTTCTTTTCGAAAACCTCATCCCAGCTTTGCGGAACGGGTAGATAAAAGTCACTGGCCCTCATTACGACCCTGGCGGAAATCGCGGTGCAAAATGCACCATGGAGCACGGCGGAAAGCTGCCGATAGCGCCATGGGGGTTGGCGGATTTTCCGCCCCATTCCGACCTTGGCGGGGCGGTAAATCCCCATCCCCCATTTTACCCTTCCCCATTCCCATTTTTGCCCCATAGGGTATAATGGGAGTGGGGAAGGCGTTAATTACGCCACTGTAAAATACGGTGGCGTAATTAACGACAAGGTCCCGTAGCGCCATGGATTTCTCTGCCCGGAAAAACCAGGCGGAAAACGCTCCATGGCGCTACGGAAACTCGTAGTAGGGCGGACGGGTCCGCCGCGAATAACGCTGGCGTAAACCCACTGCGCCAGGGTCGTAATGAGGCCCACTGTTTTGAGGAAAGGGAGGGTGTCGCTGACAATTATAAACTAAATATACATCATAATATTTTTCAATTATGTCATCTGAAGATGGGCTTGAACCACCAACCTTCCCGGTACTGTCCAAATGCATTTACTGCCTAGGCCATAGAAGCTCACTAAGAAACGAGCGAATATAGAAATATTTGTACTGTCAAAAGGAGCATCAGCTCCTTTTGTTTGTAATGTGCTTACATCCACAGACAAAACTTTGCACTGTTATGCAAATCCTTGGGAGTGGGAGGGGCTAGGTGGGTCAGGTTACAGCAGGAGTGGAGGGGAACGAGGAGGGAGTGGGCAGTCCTTCTTTTATGTTGTTGGCTCTTCCTGTTTTCTGTTTGGAGAATCTGGTCACCCTAAATTTCACTAAAATGTGCCAATGTATTTTCCAACTTCCAACACTAGGTATGTGATTTCCTTTAACTGTACTTAGATAAAGTCACTTTCCTCGCAATGAGTACAATGCGTTGCACGCTCTATATGCAGGTCACCTCAATCAGTTGTTTGTTAAGGCTGGTGCTTTCTTTCATAGGGTTTCATAGGTTTTTTGAGTTTATGTGCCCTGCGTTTTCCCATTGTATCCTTCTTCAGAGTTTTTGGATCTTTTTCATTGTAGAGAGAAAGATGTACACGTCATCTGTAGAGCCCGCACCCTCACCTCCCTCATACTGGAAGAACAGCAAAAGAGCACTGTGTGTGACATCTGGTATCATCCCAATACCACATTGAAGGTATGAGAGACGTTATGCACTCAGTCAAAACCATATTGAATGTACCCTCAAACTGAAATGGTAGATATGAGTCTGCTGACACCACTGGATATAGAAGAACTATAAGTAAATTTGAATCAAAGAAAGTGACGTCACAAAGAGAGACGATACATAAACACACTGAATCTGATGATGCAGATGTAACTAAAAGATTGCAGTAAGCATATATGCATATATGTTAATGTTAATGTTAATGTTAAAGGTCATTTGTACCGCGCACTATCACCACCGAAGTGGTCCCCTGGCGCTCTGGCGGCTCTGAAAAGGGGAGGAGAGGGGGTGGGTTAGTAGGAATAAGCTGGAAAAGTGCAAGAGAGCAGTGATGTGGTGTTGGCAGCCTCAGCCCGGTGGTTCCGTCGGCCGGGCTTGGGGTGTTTTATGGTCCGTAGTCGTCGTGTGCTGTTGTGCAAGGCTATGTGTGGTTTGTTTTGTTGTTGCATTGTTGTGAAGTTTGTGCGGATTGCTGCGTTTAAGGCTTGTGGTTGTGTTTGGTTATAGTTTGAGAGGTGTCTGCAGAGGGATGGAGTTGTTAGTTGGTTGGTTAGTTGGCATTGCTGTCCTTGCAATTGTGGGATTCCATCTAGGTCCGGTACATGCTAACAGTCACATTTCTATCTAGATGCGACGCAAGCTAGGGTTCATAATTCTAAGTGTGGTGCATGCTAAGAGTCACATATGCTAATGGTCCCATTCCTGAAATTCCATCCGAGTGTGGCATATGCTAACCATCATATTTCTATCTAGATGCGACGCGGGCTAAGCTTGGGAATTCCATCTGAGTGTGGCATATGTTAACCATCATATTTCTATCTAGATGCGACGCGGACTAAGCTTGGGAATTCCATCTGAGTGTGGCACATGCTGACCATCATATTTCTATCTGGATGCGACGCGGACTAAGCTTGGGAATTCCATCTGAGTGTGGCACATGCTGACCATCATATTTCTGAAATGCCATCTAAGTGTGATATCTGCTAACAGTCATATTTCTGTCTAGATTAGGCGCAGACTAAACTTGAGAAATTCCATTAAGTGTGGCACATGCTAACAATCACGTTTCTGGTGATGAGGTCCAACCATGTACAAAGGTGATAAGATAAAGACTCTGGGTAAATCTCTCGTAACCAGGACTGATGTCTGGCAGAGGGACTCCCAGGACTCCCCCTTCTTAATTTACATATTTAAGTAACTTTGGACCCCTTGCTAACTATTCTTAGAGAGGCACAGCTCCACCCTACTGACGAGGTCCAACCAGAATGAAACACATGTCAGGGGTTGCTGTTGGTACTCTTGTTCAGAGGAGAATTGCCTAGCATTTTGGTGCTGGACTGCCCCAGGGCAGGACAAAGACTGATATGTTTGGGATATTTCTTCTATGTGAAAGATAGTTAGCTAAAGACTCTGGGTAAGTCTCTTGTAACCAGGACTAATGTCTGGCAGAGAGACTCCCAGGACCCCCCTTTTTAATTTGCATATTTGTGTAACTTTGGGTCTCACCCTAAATTACTAGGGGAATCCAGACGTGGACCCCTTGCTCACTATTCTTAGAGAGGCACAGCTCCACCCTATTGATGAGGTCCAACCAGACCGAAACACGTGTCTGGGGTTGCTGTTGGTACTCTTGTTCAGAGGAGAATTGCCTAGCATTTTGGTGCTGGGCTGCACCAGGGCAGGACAAAGACTGATATGTTTGGAATATTTCTTCTCTGTGAAAGATAGTGAGCTAAAGACTCTGGGTAAGTCTGTCGTATCCAGGACTAATGTTTGGCAGAGGGACTCCCAGGACCCCCCTTGTTAATTTGCATATTTAAGTAACTTTGGGTCTCACCCTAAGTTACTAGGGTAATCCAGACATGGACCCCTTGCTCACTACTCTTAGAGAGGCAGAGCTCCACCCTACTGATGAGGTCCAACCAGACTGAAACACGTGTCTGGGGTTGCTGTTGGTACTCTTGTTCAGAGGAGAATTGCCTAGCATTTTGGTGCTGGGCTGCACCAGGGCAGGACAAAGACTGATATGTTTGGGATATTTCTTCTCTGTGAAAGATAGTGAGCTAAAGACTCTGGGTAAGTCTCTCGTAGCCAGGACTCATGTCTGGCAGAGGGACTCCCAGGACCCCCCTTGTTAATTTGCATATTTAAGTAACTTTGGGTCTCACCCTCAGTTACAAGGGGAATCCAGATGTGGACCCCTTGCTCACTATTCTTAGAGAGGCACAGCTCCACCCTACTGATGAGGTCCAACCAGACGGAACACATGTCTGGGGTTGCTGTTGGTACTCTTGTTCAGGGGAGAATTGCCTAGCATTTTGGTGCTGGACTGCCCCAGGGCAGGACAAAGACATGTTTGGGATATTTCTTCTCTGTAAAAGATAGTGAGCTAAAGACTCTGAGTAAGTCTCTCGTAATCAGGACTAATGTCTGACAGAGAGACTCCCAGGACCCCCCTTTTTAATTTGCATATTTAAGTAACTTTGGGTCTCATTCTAAGTTACATGGGGAATCCAGACGTGGACCCCTTGCTCACTATTCTTAGAGAGACACAGCTCCACCCTACTGATGAGGTCCAACCAGACCGAAACACATGTCTCGGGTTGCTGTTGGTACTCTTGTTCAGAGGAGAATCGCCTAGCATTTCGGTGCTGGACTGCCCCAGTGCAGGAGAAAGACTGATATGTTTGGGATTTTTCTTCTCTGTGAAAGATAGTGAGCTAAAGACTCTGGGTAAGTCTCTCGTAACAAGGACTAATGTCTGGCACAGGGACTCCCAGGGCCCACCTTCTTAATGTGTATATTTAAGTAACTTTGGGTCTCACCCTAAATTACTAGAGGAATCCAGACATGGACCTCTTGCTCACTATTCTTAGAGAGGCACAGCTCCACCCTACTGATGAGCTCCAACCAGACCGAAACACGTGTCTGGGGTTGCTGTTGGTACTCTTGCTCAGAGGAGAATTGCCTAGCATTTCAGTGCTGGACTACCCCAGGGCAGGACAAAGACTGATATGTTTGGGATATTTTTTCTCTGTGAAAGCTAAAGACTCTGGGAAAGTCTCTTGTAACCAGGACTAATGTCTGTCAGCGGGACTCCCAGGACCCCCTTTGTTAATTTGCAAAAATGATAAGTGACAAGAGATGTGGTAAATGTATATATACGCAGAAATGCAAGTTAGATGAGACAATGTAGAAGCTTGCTAAAGTATGAATTATAACGCGAGTAAAGCAGTCATGTTATGAAAATAGACGTTGGCATCGTATAACAGTAAGCTATAAATCTCTAGGAGAAAGACCAAGGCTGCAGACCTGACAGGCGCAGGAATATAGCTTTGTGCGAGAACAAAGGGTGTTTGCTTGGCTCAAGATCAAGGATGCCACAGCAAGAAGCAACAGCAAGGAACAACAGGAGAAAAGCGGATAAGCCATGTAATTAAGATATATTTCTCTCATATTAAGTATAGTAGTCTAATTAGCTAAGAAAGGCAGTTATCTGACATTGTTCCCCTGCATCTGGGTGTTGTTGCTTACGTGCTGCTATTTAGTCAAATGTCCAAGGTTGGAAGAGAGTGCCATCCAATCATGAGGGTCTAAGTAATATATACTATACATTGTTACAGAAGCCTGTCCGCTGATGGCATTATTCTATTATCTGTATAGTTACATAGTTAGAGTGTGTTTAAGGAGTGCCTACCAGATATGGGAGAGAGAATGATGTTACTACCACTTACATAGAAAATAGGTATACATGTTCCCCTAATCTATCCCTCCGCCTGATAGGTTTAACTTTTTGCCACGTAGGATGAAATCGTAGCTGATGTACTTCATGGAATAAAGTGTTTTGTGTAATGGAAATGCATTGTTGAGAGTGTGTGAACCACAATCTGTTTGTTCGACAGGTTTCCCTACTTTATTGATGTGATCATAAAGTAGTATTTGGACATAGTCTTCGAGTCTTTCCGGTTATTTGGGCCTGAGATAATTTATTTGGTAATCTCATTCAGCACTTGGAATGCTCCAGGTGTTATTGCACATTTTGGTAGCAGTGCGGATGGTTCAGATCCAGAAGATTGCAGAGTTTCCTGTGGAGAGCATAGAAAAACACATGGTTGATTGGGGAAGATTGGATACCGAAGGGCTCGAACTGAGTTACGAATGTAAGTAGAACATCGAAAGTGGCAAATAGAAGGAAAGGGATTGTATTGTAAGTGTAAATATATTATTAAGGAAACAGGATTTGTTTTAACAGAGAGAGATTACCTTGTTTCCTATTCTCAAGGAGATAGAAGGGAACGCATTACACTTCAAGTGGGGTATTTTTGAGGGATTCCTGAGGCAAGGCCGAAATGAAGAATATGCTACAAACTCCAAGATGGGGTAAACATTTGAGATGAAATACATTTACTAGAAAAAGTAAAGGAAGACGATCGTAGAAATTGTTGGCACAGTTGTTTGGGGTTAGGAATATCTTAGTGTAAGAAGAAAACAGAATGATAGTAATAATCTAGCTGTTTATCAGATCCTAATAACAAGCGATTAAGATCAATCATAGGAGGTTAACAGTTGAGAAAAAATATAAGAAAAATAAGATTCTTAGATTGTTAATAATAAAACAGCAGGATAACAAGAAACGATTGAATTATAAATGGAGGAATAAAAAGAATATTATTGTGTAGGCTTGAAAAGTGGTTGAAGAATTGTTTTTGGGCAATGGGCGTTGATTTATGGTGCTTGCCCAAATTGATAGTTGTGATATAATTAATTAGAGTAATAACAGAATAAAAGGTCTGCTAGTTTTGACAGTTAAAAATGACTTGTCATTATGGACGACACTCCTCTTCTACATTTTTGCAAAACACTACCGAGGTAAACACCAAAAATAAGGAAATATCATTCTGAATGGGTAAGGGGCACGGCTGCCAAATGTTCACAACTTGGCCTCAATAGGGTTCCCTATCAAGAACAGTATTACAAAACATGACAACTTACTTACATGCTGTGTACACAGGGAAGGAGATACACATTTTTTTTTCTATTTTAGAGCTATGGAAAATGTATCAGAGTGACAGAGAAGACTCAACCAAGAGGGAGTGGATGCTTAATAAGCATAAAGAGGAGGCCGAACTGCCCTCGGCTCCTCTTTCTCCTTCTGAAGACAAGAGAACAGATGCTGAGAAACAAGGATTTTATCCTTTAACTGAGTTATAAGCAGCAGTGCAGTATATTAATCCGATATATGCACCCCCTGCTTATAGCAGTGAAGATAGTGCAGAAGAAAGTACGACTAAAGAACACAAATACTTTTCCAGATGTAGGAAAAGTGAGGAGCGAAACGAGAGAAAGGACTGATTGACAGAGCTAGAAGAATAGACCAAGAGAAGTGAAGGGACAATTGTACAGAATAAGTGGATGGGAGGAGAAATATTACTCAAATTAGACAGAAATTATAGAAGAAAGAGAATAAAGAGAGGAATTTGTAGAGAAAGGAAAAAGAATTAGAAAGGGCATATCATGATGTGAAGGAAAAAGAAAGGAAGCAAATCAAAGAAGGAAGAAGATATTAAGAGCAGATAAAAGAGAAAGAGAGAAGAGATGGGGAGAAAAGAAACATGAGGAAATACACATATTGAAAGAACGAAAAGAAGATGAGAGGAAGAAGAGAAGAGAGAGATGGGAAGAAGAAGAACAAAAGGGAACTACAAGAAGTAGAGGACAAAGGAAAGATGAAATAGATCATTTCATATTTCCTTTGTCCTCTACTTCTTCTAGTTCCCTTTTGTTCTTCTTCTTGCACTTGCATATCATATCATATCACATCATTATCAGATATGATATGATATGATATGATATAATATGATATGATATGATAAGGTATTTATAATGCGCCTATACACAAGTGTTTCAAGGCGCGACGAGGCGAGGGAGGGGAACAGATGGAAGACTGACAGCGATCCTACTAGGCCAGGTATCATTTAGATCGTGCATGTGCAAGGGAAGGGGGAAAGGGAAAGTGCAGGGTGGAAGTGGGAGGGGACAGTGCAGTAGATGGGATAATAGAATAAATGACAATAAGTAAAGTACACCCAGGATGTGGCATGTGCAAGGGTAGGGTAAGTGCAGGCATCAGGTGTCAAGTGCTGGTAGTGGAGCTGTAGGGATACAGAAAACAGTCCCCAAGTGCAGGGGTTGCCTGGGCCCGAGATCAGAGGGTGGCCAGGTATCCAGTGCAGTTTCAGTTTCAGCCAGGAAATCAGTAGGGGAGAGGAGGAAAAAAATCAGAAGCAAAGAGAAAGGTTTTGAGGTGCTTCCGGAACAGGAGATGGTTCTCCTCAAGTTTCAGGGTGGCAGGGAGGCTGTTCCAGAGGGAGACCCAGCTGAAGAAAGAGATCTACCACCAATTCATTGCTTGGAGAAGCGACTGACCCTGAGGGAGTTCGAGGCGGATGAGCAAAGAGCTTGAGAAGGAAGATATTTAGGAAGAAAGAGTTGAAGGTATTGAGGCCCCAGGCCCCAGAAGGCCTTGTGAACAATGCAGAGGGTTTTGAACCTAATCCTCACAGCCACTGGGAGCCAGTGCAGAGATTTCAGTCCTGGAGAGATGCAATCCCTGGGCTGGAGGCCAAGGACAAGTCTTACAGTCCTGTTCTGGATGCGTTGCAGAGGGCAGATGTGTAATATCAGTTGGAGAATGATGGGAAGAAGAAGAGAGGTTCACAATGGCCCTGCAGGGAGCTGCAAGACATACCTAGAGAACTAACATGGGTGAATGAGCATGAGGCAGAAGGCATAGGGAAAAAGATTTGAGAATGAAATAGACAGGTGAGGAAAAAAGATGGTTATGAGACCAGAGTGAGTATCGAAGGATCTCCACTGAGAGAAGCAAGGGATAGATCTCGATGCCGAAGAAAGGATAACAGTCATATCAGTTGGGGTATAATGATGTCAGATGAAGAAAGGGAAGTAAAATGAGAGAGCGCGAGGAGAAGGCGCATGTGGCTCTTCGATAGATCCAGACGTAAGAAAAGGGGTAAAATGGTAAGATTTAGAAGAGCCAGAAATAAAAACACTAGAACCTATATCATATCCCGAATGACCACAAGGATGGTCGCATGGTGCAGGGGAAATGCCCCTATCTTATGTAAGTAACTAGCCCCACCTGGAAGACGAGAAGCATGGGTGTATATGATTGTAGAACAGGGTTCCCGTTATCAGTGAAAGGGGGAGGACGACCACAATATATACCATGGCCACATAGGGATAAAGATAATTTAAAATGCAAATTACCTAGTTTGACTGCAGGAGTGGGTAAATGTATTAATGAGCTAGAGAAAATGACGGTGGGAATGACATTAGCAGTGGTTGATCTAAAAGGCCTACTAGCAGCTATCCTATGGGAGAGAACTGACGACATTTGAAGATGCACAGGATATGTGAGTGTGACAGCACAAAACATGGCACACGATGGAGCGCCATTTATTAATTGCAGAGTAGACATATGGAGGGCACTTAGGATACACTATCCTGATATATGAGATATGGGCGCAATTATGACAAGGAAAATGGGAGAGAACCAAGACCCTGTTGCTTATATTCAGGAGATTCAAGAGCATTGGAGTCTTGAGATGAGGGAACGGTGGGATACAACTGTAGCATTATATTATCATATTCTATATCATGGACTGACTGAGCCAGTACACTGGCAGCTTAAGAAAGAAGTACAGATGGAAGCAGAGCCATGGCCAGAAATACAGTTGACTATTGTACATCATTGCTACAAGAAAACATTGTGAAAGTTTGCTATAAAAGGGGGTTGACGAGCGGTGAAAGACACAAGAGTTACAGCCTACACAGCCAATCAATGTACGGTACCCAGTAGATCAGGGCATGTACCATTGTTGGCCATGTGGTAGAGTGAATGGACCTGGAGGGTTCATAGTCATTTTTTCGAAAACAAAAATGTCAAAAGTCATTTTTTCGAGAAAAAAAATGTTGAAAAAAAAAAGTCGAATTTCTTTTTCAATACTTTTTATTTCGAAATGGGGGTCCCTCCCCCCCCCCCCCCCCCAAGCCCTCTTTTTTCTATTTTTTTTTTATTTCACCCCTTTTTTTTTATTCCCGGAACCCAAAATAAATATATAATTTTAAAAAAAGAATCCGACTTTTTTTTTCGATATTTTTTTTTCAACATTATTGTCTTTCGACATTATGTTTTCAAAACAATGACTGCACACCGACCTAGAGGACGAGGAAGGGATTTCAAAACCATTAAGGGTGAGGAGGATTTAATGGAGGACAGCCGCAGCAATGTTGAAATTGTAGGAGAATGAGACATCTAGAAGTAGAGGGGGCATGTAGCACAACTGGCAAGCTCCAAGAGGGGGGACAGGCTATTTCCCACAGTATAGTACAGAACCAATGGAATGCCACAAATGCAGCAAATGGTTCAGATTTTGCTGCAATCCCAGTCACCAGAAGGGCAAGTACAGCAAGCACCAATGTAAACACAGCAAGTATAGACCCAACAGTACACTCTGATACAACAGGTGATGATTCCACAATGGAATGCAAATACAGGAGTCCCACATACACCTACACCCAGGATAGGGAGTGTGACAGTAGTGGGAGGAAACCCTTTTACAGGTACAGGGATGCATTTATACTCACAATATTTTTTATATATTTTTTTTAGCTTGATTTACAAACTTTTACAACATAATTTCTTTTTATCAGATATTTGTTACATAATAAAAAGGAAAATAACAAGTTTAAAAGCCAATCGACAGATGGTTTACCAATTTTCAAGATATAATCTATTTGACATTATATCTGAAATTACAATTTCATGTCAATTCATATGCAAGTTAGACATTTTAAAATTAGTAAAATAAGTTCAAAATAATTTACACGGGAATGTTACAGTTGAACTGAGTCTGTGCAAATGGATGCATGTG
Source organism: Ambystoma mexicanum (assembly GCF_040938575.1). NCBI lineage: Eukaryota > Metazoa > Chordata > Amphibia > Caudata > Ambystomatidae > Ambystoma > Ambystoma mexicanum. Next base: position 1,292,396,024 of record NC_090937.1, read on the forward strand.
CAATTATGCAATTGACATATGCTCCTACCAAAGGATTCTTAAACAAATCTTGAAAATGATAGGATTCTTTGAGCATTTCCACATAAAATGTATGTTTATTCGAGATATCTTCTATATTGTCAGTGCATTAGGTTTGTATTAATGGAAGTTCATGGTCTGGGAGTTACAAGATAAACCTTATTGTCCATATGTTTTCCCTTTTCATCTCAATCTCATTGTTAATTATATTTAGGAGACGTGTTGAGAGATAATACTAGGGTCGTGCTTGTCCCCCACATGCAGCGTGTCCAGAGCCAGGTTCTCCCGCAAGTCTGGGTGCCCAAATTATTATTGCCAAAGATGTTAATTCTTTGGGTCTCAAAGTAGGAGCAGTACATGGTAAGATGTTTAAGATTTTCAATCTGAGTAGCATCTCCACAAAAGCGACATGCTTCCTTATTCTCATTTTAGATTGCGTTCATGTTGTGTTTTCTCCTTGGTATGAAATTGATCGAGTTTAAAGCATAGATAAGAAGCGCGTGCCTTGTTACATGGAAATCGGATGAGATATATTTGGCGTGGTGTTCTTTTAGTAGGGAAGCATGTAATTTCTTTATATTGTTTATATTTAGAGAGAGACTCTATGGTCAGGCACCAGTCATGATCAAATCTTTTTTTTTCACATAAGAGGGTCTTTCTCGCAAGTGCTCTGATTTTAGGTCGATAGTTGCTAACAAAGCGGACATCTTATCAGAATAGATCTTAAATGATATTGGGATATGATCTACTATCATGGTGGAGATGTCTTCATACAGGGAGTTGCTAGGTGGAGATAGCATTTTGGCAAAGTTATTAAGTTGGCACCAATTGTACCTTACTGATAAAGATATTAACCCCAATTTGTGACCTACTTTTGCATTAGGTAAAGTAATGGAGAGCCTCAAGGTGTGTTTCCATAATTTACCTTTTGCCTGATTTAGAGTATTTTCTACATTTCTCAGGCACATATCCAAACCATAGAGAATGATTGCCTCAACTTTCAATGTATAGTAATCAATAAGCGGAGACAAAGAAAATTTGCAATATTTACTATAAATGATTTTCATTTGTGAAAGAAGAGGGGTTTTGTCTGTAAAGGGAATTAAGATGGAAAAAATTGTTTTAAGAGACATCCAGAAGAGCTATTGCACGGTAGTTACTTGTTTCTGCAGGATTCCCCTTTTTGAAAATGGGAACTATGATCGAGGAATGACATTAGTGGGGAATTTTATTAGAAGTATAGATGTTATCGAATTTAATTTTCAGGGTCGGGCCCAGAATTTGGGATCATGTTTGATCACACAAGCGGGAATCCCATCTGGTCCAGGTGCCTTGAAATAATTCAGTCGGGATATAGCCCATTCAATATCAGAGGTGGACCAACGAGCTGTGGTGGCTTTTGAGTAAATGCAGACAGGTGGCGTCACATTCATGAATCTAGAAGGTAATTTATATTTATCCCAAAAGAAAATGGACCATTTCTCTGCCGCTATAGAAGATGTTAAATGATTAGATTGACTTGACAAAGCCAGTCTTAGAGTAGCCCAAAGAGATCTATTATTATTGGTGCAGAGATTAGCAATGATCTTTTGATTATCTGCTAAGTACCACTTGTGTTCAATACTTTCCATTACAAGGTTCCATTACAAGGGCCGTCAACACCGCTGCCCCCTTAGAAAACAAAAAAGAGAAAAAATCCTTCCACTCCAACTCCTGGTTCTCAGAGGATCTCCAATCACTGCATACCGACAAACGCCAAGCGCTAAAAAATTGGCAACGTAAACCCTGTGATAACACAAAAGAGATATTCAAAGCCATAGCCAAAAAATACAAAGATGCCATCTTCCTTGCTAAATCCTACAACCACCACATCACAGCTGCTAACTCCCAATCTAAAGAACTCTTCACTATCTTTAAAGAACTAACCGTACCACCAACATGCCCTGATGAGATCATCAAAGACGAGGCATGGTGCACAGGCATACAATCAGCCATGATAGCAAAAATAAACCTCCTCCAAAAAAAGATATCCCACCACTACAACACTCTACCCAAGCAAAGTACACAAGTACAGATGAAACCTAGTGTCAAAACCAGCAACCTACCCAAATTCACTTTCACGGACATTTCCGAAACCAAAGTCATTAACATCCTCAAACACCTAAATCCTCACAATGTAAGGGTGACGTATGCCCTCCTAAAATCATCAAAGACTTTGCAGAGCAGCTCGCCCCTCTCCTCACAGCATTCATCAACGCCTCATTCATGTCGGGCATAGTCCCAGACAGCCTCAAAGAGGCTTGGGTGTGCCCCCTCCTAAAAAGCCTACTCTAGATCCCGCTAACCCCAAAAACTACCGACCCACAACCACAGTTCCATTCCTGCTAAAATTACTTGACAATGCCGCTCACATACAGATCCAACTATACCTTGAATCAACGCAATCTTAGGTAAAAGACAATCTGGGTTCCGTAAGGGTCACGGAACTGAAACCGCCCTTCTAGACCTTAAAAATGAAATCACGAACATCTTGGACAAAGGTAAGCCCGCACTCCTCCTTCTCCTCGACCTCTCTGCGGCATTTGATCTAGTCGATCACACCACACTCACCAGCCACTTGACGCATGCAGCACACTTCTCCAAGGACGCTGCATCCTGAGTAACCTCCTTCCTACAAGGTAGGGCTATGAAAGTGTTCTCCAACACAGCTCATGCAGCTCCTTCCATCATTCACTGCAGGGTTCCACAAGGCTCCTGTACTGCCCCCACTCTATATAACCTTTTTACCAAGCCCCTATTTGACAAGTTAGACGCAATGGGGATCACCTACACTAATTACGCCGCCGACACGCAGATACTCCTTCCCTTGACAGGTAACTATCAACAAGACCCCACTTCCCTTCAACTAATCTACTCCACCATACAAGCCTGGATGGCTACCAACGGCCTTTGCTTGAATGGGGACAAAACCGAAATCCTCATCCTTGGTCAGAAACACACCCTCTCCAACCTCGACCCATTTTACATCAACTTCAACATAGACAACTGCATCATCCCAGTCTTATCCTCAGTCAAAACGCTAGGAGTACACATAGACGCCACCCTATCCATGGATAAACAAGTTAACACCATAGTCTCAGCCTCAGCGCTAAGCACTAAACTCATCAACGCAATAAAACCCTTCCTAACGAAAGATAACTGCCTGTCCATCGCAAGAGCCACCATAGGAGCTAATTTGGATTACTGTAATGCTCTCCTAGCCGGCACCTCCAAGAATAACCTATCCAAGCTCCAAACCACTCAAAACAATGCTCTCAGAGCAGCCCTCAGCAAACCTAAAAGAGAACACATCACCCAAGCAAGGAAGACAGTCCACTGGCTCCCAGTCAAGGATAGGATTGCCTTCAAAATTCTCACCACCACACATAAATGCATCAACCACACAGCACCATCCTACCTATCCGACACCCTGTACAGATCGCAATCCACAAGACCAATCAGATCTACATACACCAATCTACTCACCATACCACGCATCAATAGAACTAAGGTGGGCGGTATAGGCTTCCCTTACCTTGCACCCAAGCTCTGGAACACACTGCCCACCAACCTCAGAGCTGAAACATCTCCTCTCATTCCGCAAACAACTCAAAACTGCCCTCTTCAACTAACATGCTCACCGTACCTCTCTCATGCTCAATAAATGTTTGTCACTAAAGCATAATCATGGCCCATTGTAACCACGGGCACTAACTTGTATGTAACTAAGTCTAAGAAACACTGTAACAAGCGCCACAATGCCTTCGGTCTGCTGTGCGCTCAACAAATGTGAATAAATAAATGAATAAATAAATACTTGGACATTTATTTTTATGTAAGTTACATATAGCTTTGTTGCTAGATAAATATTCCGATGAAGATAATTGAAGAGTCTTCAGATTTTAAAGTGCTTTATTCTTACGACGTTTGGATACACCAATCTGGTGATTGTAGCATAAAAGTTGAAACATGCTATGTTGAATACTGTCTTCAACAAGTTTTAGTAACATGGTTGTGGTAAAGATTTAGCATATGACTAGGATAGCAAAGGCATGCATCAATAATTTAATATAGGAATGCAGTCAGAAATGCTTACTGCTAACAGTCAATTAATAACAAAATGGTATTTGTGTCAAGCCGCACTCCCTACGTCTTAGGGCTAGCACAACGCCCTTAAACCCCTGCACCTATACGCCCCCGCACACCCAAACAGCTTAACAGTGCAATTCCATGCACTTCCAGGTGCGCGCATGGGTATGCGTGCACCTGGGTCTTTGTAGGCTTGCTGGGAGTTAAGGGACGGGGTCACACCGTGGGCAGGACCCTTTGCGGGAATTCCAAAGGCACGAAACACCAGGTTACGGCACAGCAGTGTTTCCTCTCACAGATGCACAGACAAAGGTCCCACGAGAGTGCCGCAGCAGTCAAGGCAGAACGGAACAGCTCAGCAGTGCACTTCCATGTACTTGCAGGTATACTCACAATAGGAAAGCACACAACACAAGTGACCAGATGTGTTCAGTACTATCAGTGACACCAGACCCCCAAGAGTCTCCAATGGTCATGGTAACAAAAGGAGGCAGGACACTTTTGTTTCTTGTAGACACAGGAGCAGCTCATTCCTGTGTTAGAGAGGGAAAGTACCCAATGTCTGGCATTGCCATGAATGTACAGGGTTTAGTTTAGTTTAGTTTATTATTTGTATAGCGCCGCCTGGCCCTAGGGCATCCAGGCGCTTGCGATGAATACAACAAGAATAATACAACAGAAATGTACAAACCGATTACATATTTACAAATTTACAAATGCTAGTAAGGTAGGGCTAGGCAGTTTACGTTTCTTATATTAAAGGCATGGCTACCTCCAAACTCGTAATGAGGCCCAATGTCATTTACTGACAAAGGGATAATATGTTCCACTCCAGGGATACATTATATGAATGCAAGCGAGTTCATACTAGAATTTGCATCCCAAAAAAGCATTGAGGTGTTCCTTTAGACCCAGAAGTATTTCTGTATGAAGCAATTATTTTGTTGTCATGGCTTCCTGAATTGATAGGTAAACTGTTGAGGATATCTGATGGATTTTTGTTTACACAACAAATACCTATGGATGATGAGGAAGGGCAGGTTATTCCCATAGAACTAGAAGCAGCAATAGTAAGAGAGACAAGTGTGGTTGTTCATGGGACAGATGATAAAGGAAGAGCATGGAAAACAGTAATAGCTCTTGATGAAGGGTATACACTAACAGAATTAACAGACGATTAGTTGTTCAGAGATGAGTATTCAGATGATGAACACATTTTTTTAATAAACCTTACATATTGGATAAAGGTGGAGAATAGAGAAATATCACAGAGAATGGCATTGGTAAAAAAGAAGCTGTCATTTTACAGGAATATTTAGAAAGGTTTCAAACATTTTATGGCCCAACATTCCATATGAGTGGAGCAGTCAAAATTAAGCTTAAATCAGGAGCAATTTTCCGATGAGCAAAACAGTACACAATGTCCAGAGAAGCAGATGAAGGTATATTTGAGAAGATTTCTGCTTTAGTACAGCAGGGAATACTGGTAGCATCAGATTCTCCATGTAACACGGCTGTGTACCCAGTAAAGAAACCAACGGGGGTGTGTGGAGATTTATTCAGAGTCTACATTCCCTAAACAATATTGTTGAAGCATAGTTTTCTCTAGTTCCGAATCCAGCTATGATATTATGTAATATCCTAGCTACAGCCAAATATTTTACATTACTAGATTTAAAGAACGCTTTCTTTTCAATTCCCCTTCATGAGTACTCCCAAGATTTGACCTCATTTTCGTATAGAATCCAACGGTGGAAACATACAAGATTACCACAGGGGTACTGTGAGTACCCATCAATCTTTAATAGGGTTCTTCAGATGGACCTAGGTAATGTACAGCTGAAAAGCACAATAATTCAGTATGCAGATGACATATTAGTGTGCAGTGAGACAGAGGAAAAAATGCAGAGAAGATTCAGTCCAGGTAATGACAGTATTGGAAAAAAAGATACAAGGCAGACAAAGAGAAATTACAGTACTGTCAGGAAGAAGTCCTGTACTTAGGATAGCGAATCTCTCAAGAAGGAAGAAGAGTAACACCTGCGAGAGCAGTAGCGATCATGAAAACTCTAAGACCTAAGACAGTGAGGGAAATGCAGCAATTGTTGGGTCTATGCGATTACTGTAGGGCCTGGGTTTTTGACTCCAGGACGTATATTAGACAACTTTTGAAAGGACTTAAAGAAGCACAGATGGGTAAAGATAACATAGTATGGACAGATAGAATGACAGAGGGATTTGAAGAGTTGAAAAAGGCGATTTGTACAACCCCTGTGTTAGGGATTCCAGATTATAACAAAGAGTTGTATTTATTTTCACAATCGAATCGTGTAGTAATGACAGCAGTTCTCAGTCAGAAAACAACATTAGGACATGGACATGAACCATTGGCTTATTGCAGTGGGATTCTAGACCCAGTAATGAGAGGGCATTAATCTTGCAAACAAGAATTAGCTGCTGATGCTTTTGCAATTGCAAAAGCTGCAAGTATTACAATGGGTTGCTCAATGACGTTATTCGTCAAGCATTCCCTATTCGCTATTTTGGAGAAACTTAAAAGTACGATGACCACACAAAGAGCATGAGGATATGAGGTGATTATTTCAAACCCACCAATCAAAATTATTAGATGCAAAGTAGTGAATCCAGCGACATTCATAGCAGAACCAAGAGGAAAGGAGGACTATGTACATGATTGCAGAACGTATACAGAGGGCCTCATTACACGGTAGGCGGTAGGGAATTACCGGCACCGGTAAGGGCACCGGTACCGGTAATCCCCTACTGCCCTACTACGAGGTCCCTCAGTGGGTCCCGTCCTTAACGTGTGGTCAGACCACACGTTAAAGACAGGACCCGCTGAGGGACTTCAGAGCAAATAACGGTACCGCTAAAAGCGGTATCGTTATTTGCTCCTTCCCCATTCCCATTGAGCCCTATGGGGGCTCAAATGGAAATGGGGAATGGTAATTGGCATGGGGGTCGAAATGACCCGGTAAGTCCCCATACCGCCTACCCAAACTCCGATGGCGGTAGGGGATAGCCATGGCGCTAATAGCGCCATGGCTACCGCCTACCGTGTAATGAGGCCCAGAGTGTTATGCCAATGTTCCCTACATTAAAGAAAACATTCTAGGAGGGGGGGAAATTCTATTTATTGACGGTTCTTCAAAGATTAACCAAATGACATGAGAAAGGCATACGGGATCGGCAGTGGTGAAGTTAAGAAAAAATGCTGAATTTGTAGTATTGATAAGTGCAAGATTGTCTTTACATTGTTCAGTGCAGGCTGCAGAATTAGTGGCGCTTATCACTGCACTTCAGAGATATGAGGATGTGACGTCAACTGTACAGGCAGGATTGGCACGTTGGAAAAGGAGGGGCTTCCTCTGCACAGACGGCACTCCAGTGCAACATGCGTCGCAATCGGTAAGCTTATCAAGGTCCTAAAGCTCCTATTGGCTATCACCATGATGAAATACATAGCCCATACAAAGAGGGCAGACATGGTTTCTCGCAGTAACGAACCCGCAGATGTTGAAGTGAAGAGAGCAGCATATTTCCCTAATATTTCCACTTTTGAAGCAGAAAGAGTTAAGCAAATGTGAGAACATTGCATGATGATGAAAGAAGGCTTTAACATGTTATCCATTGTACAGTTAATAGAGCTGGAAGATTGATCACCACAGGGAGAACAGGATTTATGGACAGGGTATTCTTTATCCCTCCCAAAGGCTATATGGAGACGAGATAGTACTGGAAAGCCAATTGAGAGTTGCGCTGGATCAGCTTCACTATCCTGCACATAAAACCAGAGAGCATCTTGCTGCAGCAATCGCAGAAGACTGGTGTTCACCAAATGTATAAGAACACGTTGCACAGTTTATTGTGAATTGCATTTTTTTGCCAGATATTCACGGCAGGGCGTACCTTGCAAACAGTGAGAGGAGCATCTGGTCCTTTTGAGCATCTACATATAGATTATGTGGATATGCTGCAAACATGCAATAGCTGCAGATACATGATGGTAGTATTGTGTCCTTTTTCTTGATGGATTGAGGCAGGTCCATACATGCACCCCAATGCCACATGTCTGCCAGGTTTCTTGTACATGAGGTGTTTCCTAGATGGGGTGTATGCAGAGTCCTGCGGTCTGACAATGAGCCGAATTTTGAAAATGAGATATTTTAATATATCACTATATATTAAGCATAAAACACAAGTTTTCATCTGCCTTTCACCCCGAGGCAAATGATATTTGTGAGCGTTTAAACAGACTTCTTAAAAAAATGAAAGTAAAAATGAAGATGACTTTGAAAAAGGGATGGCTACATTGTCTACAAACTTGCTCTATATGCAGTGATAAATCAGTCTGGCTCAGATCACTACCTGACTTCTCATGAGTTGGTGACTGGATGCTGCTTGAGAGTGCCCCTTGCTCCTCCCACTCGATTAGAAACTGATGGCCATAGTGTAGCAAAAACATTAGGAGATGAAATGCATGATTATTTGACAAATATGACCACAAGTGTTTCTTTTATTTTCCATGAGATCAAAAATCGGAGCGAAGGGTCGAAGAAGATTGAAGAAGACAGCCAAATGATCAATCTTGTAGAATTGTTGAAGTCACCTAGTTTGTACCCAGGGGAGCAGGTGCTTGTATAGAGTTGTGTCCGCATGTGGAATAAGCCCTGCTTTGAAGGCAGTACCTAGTAGAGGAGGTCACCCCCTTTGCAGTGAAGCTCCATGGAAGATGAGCCTGGCTGCATCTGAATGATGAAAAGCCTTACAAAGGAGAGACCCTTACCCATCTGGCAACCATTGACAGTGAACCAAGAGAAGAAGTTGCGCAAATGCTGAAGAAATCACAAGAACCGATGAAATAAAGACTAATCAAACTTTGGATGTTCTGAAGTTTAAAGGAAAACGAACACACTTTGCAGCATTTACAGAATTATTAAAGAGACAATGCTTTGAAAAATCGAGAAAGAAAAAGAGCACACAACGTTTTATGTTGCCTGTAGCTTTATACAGATTCTTGTATGCTGTTTTCACTTATATACTTCGATGTTATCCAGCTCTAGTGAGACAAAACATTGACATTGGCACCTTTTCTGGAAATCCTAAGACAGCCCCATTATTCAAAGGATCATAATTGCAATTATATTAGAGTTTCTGTCAAAAAAGCGTGTGATTATTATAATTATTATAATAAGTAACAGGAATTTCACATTGATAAAAGAGAATAGGAATTTTTCAGTTTGTGAAAGACACATTGGGCCTCATTAGGAGTGTGCCGGTCGAGTAACAACAGTGTCTGTAAGTCTACCAGCACTGTTGTTACCAGACCTGCATACTCCGAGTCTGCAGGAGGCTGCCACCCCACCCGTCAGGTCTGACCTTGCGGGCAGAACGGCAGCTGCCCGCAGAATTTCACGGAAGCACCGGTACCGTTATTAACAGTGCCGGTGCTCTCATCATCCCCATTTCCATTGGGTCCTGTGGAACTCAAATGGGAATGGGGATTAACAATTTTGCGGTGCCTGACTTCCATGAACACTGGTGTCGTAATCCTGCAGTGATTCCGTGAAGCCAGGTGCCGGAAAAAATCACACAAGTCCGGCGGCAACCTCCCAGTTTTACCGGCACGGCTACTGCCCGACTTGTAATGAGGTCCATTGATAGCAATAAGAAATATTGATGAACAATATGCAGTAAGACGTATGAACATGTTTGCAATCTTTCCTGTGGCCATGTTTTGTATAATGTGCAGTTTTTATTTCCTTATAGCATTTCGCCAAATGATGTTTTAAAATACAAATGGAGAGTTTAGCAATGAGCCATTCATTTCAATCCATAACAAAAGGACAAGTGATATTTTCGCTGATATTTCCAAGCAAATTATCCGACTTAAAAGGGATGCTGAAGAAGATGAGGATATAAATACATATCTTGAACATTCAGCACATTTGAAGAATAACATGTGGTATCAACACATGAAGGAAGTGGGGAGAAGTGCATCAGATGATAGCTGATTTTTGTGTTCTTTCATCCCTTATGCCAGGAGCACAGCCAGAGCATGTATAGCAAGAGAAATACCCATACATGATGCAAAGTGTTTCAGCCATCTAGCAGCTTGCAGGATAAGAGGTCAATTTGAAGGAAAGTGGGAAAGCCTAAATGGAGGTCAAAAAGAACATTCCAATCTGAAGATGGTTATATAAAAATGAAGATGATGGAAACAGAACTGAGTTGGAAAGGCAGAATACTACTGTATTCATTCAGTGGTATGCCTGGAGACCAGATTAGGACAGTTTAACACTTTAGAATTTACTGAATTGTGCAGACACATAGGAAACACCAGGATTGCCAGGATGCTGGGCAAGACCTCAGCTATTGGTATATGGATTAGTTGTTAAACGGTAATTATATAGTGCCTCCTTAGTATTTATATTGGCCTAAGCCTACACGCGCTACACGGAAAACCGTGTTGCAAAGTTCCGATTTTTGGGTTAACTTCGCCGCCATTTTAAGATTCATCTGTCATTTTGATTTCTACTTGTGTTTTCTTCGTTCTAAAATGGTGGACTATGTTTTCAACGCGCAACCAAGCCTTCCGACCTTTCAGTTCTGTTAATGTTTAGGCTGTCCGAGAGCCAACTGTTTAGACTAAGTAATGAGACCTTGTGCTTCATATGAACTGTTGTTTAAGTCTACGCTCACAAGGCTCATCCTTCTATAAACATTGGGACAATGAAGAACAAACCTCGAGCGTATACATTGGTCGAGCTGTATTGTAAAGGAACATTGTACAAGGCTTACCGGGGATCCGAGAACATACATCACCATTGTGCCTTCATGGAAATGCAAACCTATGTGATCCTTTTCATAATATTGTATAATCTGTATGTGAACTAGGCACAAACTCTAGACCATGAATTATTAACGTGAAGAGAGGCTGGACAATATTACACAAATTGTATAAAAGAACTAATGTTTAGATGTCCAGCACTCTCTCACCTCTCCTTGTTGGCTGGTACACATCGCGAGGTGTTGGGAGCCAAATAGCTATCTGTTTGCTTTGTAAACTGTACAGTAATAAAAGATCTGCAAATCTTTTTAGCCTGTGATTGGTGTATTTCCTTTGTGGTACTGAGCCTCGATATTTCTTTGTTCTTTCACATGGCACCCGAATAGGGACCCTCAAGATTGATGCCACCTCGTTGAAGAGTTGACGCGGCTATCGGACCGGGATTGGACGGTGAGAAAAGGGGGTCCCTTCTTGGATGAGACACGACACCTCAACAGTACTGCACAATCCGATCACTGGACGGTGAGAATGCGGTCCGAGACGGCATCTTGACGAGGGTCCATATATCAAGGCAGGCACTTTTTCCAAAATCACCAACCACGAGGGTAGTTTGTTGTCCTGTGACATCCGATCAGACCTCCCTTAGTCCTTTGAATCAGGTGAGTCATGCCCCGATTCCTAAGTATCCTGACATTTGGTTGTAGTATTGTACTTGCGAGCAAAATCGGTGCCAGGTAACACCAGTAGTCTGACATGCCTGGGAAATTGTCTGCCTGTTTCAGGGCGTTATTCTGCAGAGACAGACAATCTTTGGAATTTGGCCATCCGGCACCACAGGAGGGGTTGCTGGCATGTACTATGTACTGTAAGTATGGCATTGGTAGTATAGTATTCAATGATATTTGGCACAGACAAACTAGACATGCTTCCGAACTTCAGTGGCCAATCAATGGTAGTTTTGAGATTGCCCGAATAGAGTATTTAGAATCCATATTGTTAAAGAAAAAAGCTAGACCTGCAGCATTTCATGTAATACAAAATTTGGAAAAAGGAAGGTATGCAGCAACTTGAGAGTAAAGAGAAGTATACACGTCGACACATGTCAAACTCAGAAAAGGCATTATTGTATGATCAACAAAAACAGTCAGAGTCTGTTAGAAACATGGATAGAGCTTTTCAACTTGGTATACAGAAAATATATCCGTCTAAAGATTTTCATGCCTCAGACAAACTAATTGATAAACGTTTAAATGAACATAGGCCTGGTGCCACTACACCACCTCCTTATGTACCTATTCCTCCTGTCTTTCCTCTTCCGGCTGTTGTTCCTCCTCCCCTAGCAATTCCTGTTCTTCCTGTTGCTCCTCCGCTGCCAGTTATTGCCCCGCTTCCTGTTGTTGTTCCTCTGCCTGTACCTCCACCTTTACCGACTGTTACTGTTCCAATAGATCTGTTTTTGTTGCCAGTAGTAGTGTCTCTACTACCTGCTGTACAGGATTTGTCTACTCTTTCTTGCCCAAGTGGTTCTGCTCCGCTTGTAGCTGATGAAGGGGTGAGTGCTGAATCAAAAATTGTAACGAGGAACACAGTTTCCAAAGAGAAGAGGATAAATTTGAATGCATGGGCTAAGCAATGTATAGAGAAAGGGGAACAGTCTACTGTCTTAGCTACTCTCTCTAATCTAGAAAGTATTCCCGATCAGAATGTCTTTATTGAGGGGATGGGGATACATTTGGCTATATTGTGGAATAGATTGATGGACACAGATGTCCCACAAGGTTTAAGGGATTTGAATGTTTTAGCTTATTCAAGGGACACTGCAGAGAAAGTACATGAGCATGTCGAGAGGGTTTTTGAGTTTAGAAGGGAGTTAGAACGCTTGCAGAATGATGAAATAGATGGTGATATTTTGGACACTTTTATGTACAGAAACGATTCCTTCCTCTTTGTAAGTCAACGAGTGAAAAAACGCGAGTTTGCAAAAGGGATGCGCTTAGATGGATTTCAGACATGTCGATATCTCCCGTAGAAGTATATGATACGTATAGTCAGTATACTCCAGAAATGCAGAGGAAAGTGTTACAGGTAATGGTAGAATACCTGCAGGATGAATATATAAAGAAAAAGATTTGTTGTCCCGCAGAATTATTGAATATCTAGAAGAGAGCTTTTGCATCTGATTCTACTTCCACCACTTTAGCGCTCGATTTGGCTCTGTTGCTTAGTAAACGTTTTGAGTTGTCGACTTCTCAGTTGCCTATAAGAAAGGTTCCACCGACATTTGTTCCCAAAGTTGAGATTCTGGCTAATATTGCAACGGGTGCAGCAGCCTATGATATTGCAGCTCACTACGTATCACAGTTTGTTCACGTCCCTTTCTCAAGACAAGAAGAGAATATATAAGACAGTCAATTCCAGACATAACGAAAAATCCAATGGGGTTTTACAAAGAAATAGAATCTGTCTTGCATTCGTCAGTCTTTACTCTGGGTGATATAGACTTGTTGTTTCCTGTGCTCCTACCTGCTGATTTATGGAAACAGATTGGGACAGTAGATGATCCAGCAGGGTTAAGTGACACATGGGTTAACTTGGTTAGCTTAGATGGAGAAAGGACAGCTGGTGAAAGACCACCACAGGTGATATTGACTTTGCCAGAGAGAATAGTAACAAAATTGAAGACTTTAATTCCCAAGAGAAGGATTGTTTGGGACAAACTCACTGCTTGTACCCAAGAAAAATCTGAAGGTACTACCGAATTCTTTAATTGGTTCGAGCAAGTATTCTCAGATTTTAGCGGACAGGATTTAAGCACTGAGTCAGGGAAAAGATTTTTTGTGGACAAGTTTGTGCGTGGATTGTTGCCTGATATCCAGTCACAAATTATGACTTCCAAGAGTGCTTGGCAAGCTAAATCACAGTCTGAAGTATTACATATGGCTCAGTATTACGAGAATAGAGTCAACAATGAGAAAGAAAGGATCGAAAAGAAAAGGGGAGATTTAACAACAAATTATTATTGCAACAGATGGTTAGAGGGCCTAGAGGTGGTACTACGCAGTTTTGAGGTCAGTTCGTTCCACAAAGTAATGTGACGTTGGGTCCTGTACACGCAAGCACAATGATCGATCCTCCAGCAAAGGTCGAATAACACATATGGTGTCATGGGTAGATGATCCAGAGGCCGCCCTGGGGTAGGGGGTCCTGGTAGAAGCTAGTTTGATCAAAATTCTCAGTCTTTTTTGAAAGATAATCAGCAACCTTGTGTAGATAGCAGAAATATCTTTGATAATCCTTCAACTGCCTATCTTTCTGAAGATCTTGTCATCAATGATATACTGTTCCGTTAGGACAGCCCAAAGCAGGGTCTGGAACTGATGCCTATTCCCGTTAATCAGAAAGGTGCCTACGTTGAGATGATGGTGGGGAATAGGAAGCATCTATTTTTGATAGACACAGGAGACAGAAGTGTTCCATTGATCATTCACAGGTTCCAGTCATTCCACTGTCAGGGCAGGATAATGTTTCAGTAGGGTTTTCTGGCACACCAGTGGTTAGTCCGGTTTCTCTGCCGGTACCGATTTCACTGGGTCCATTGAATCTATTGAAAGAATTAAATGCGGTAATTCATTGTTCTTCGGATGGAGTGCGTTTGACGATTTCACCACAGCAATTTTCTGCCCCACAGTTTTTGACCAGACTTTTGCCACCAGAATTTAGTGAAGTTCCAGCGTGTTTATGGGCAATTGATGACAATGATGTTGGTATTTTACAAATTGAGCCTGTTAAAATCGTTTTGAATCCAGAAGTTAAGTTGCCACGAATTCCACAATATGAGATTTCAGTTGATGGTGAGCAAACTTTGAAATGTATAGTTTCCGACTTTGCACATGGTGGAGTAATTGAAGAAATTGCAGGAAGTTTGTACAGTAGCCCAATTTTACTGGTGTAAAAGAAAGGGGATAATGCGATACTTTTCGTTTCATTATCGATTTGCGTGCTATCAATAAGATAGTTGCTCCACAATTTCCAATTGTAACTGATGTAACGACAATACTAACAATGATTCCAGCTTTTGCTACTCATTTTAGTGTGGTGGATCTTAAGAATGCCTTCTTTAGCATTCCCATACACGTGGATAGCAGATATTTGTTTGCATTTACCCTAGGGGGACGCTTATTTACATTCACCCGTGCGCCACATGGGTACACGGAGAGTCCGAGCATTTATAGTAGGGCTTTGAAAGAGCAGCTGGATACACTTGAGTTGCCTTCTACTTTCACATTGCTATAGTACGTCGACGACCTTCTCTTAGCTGCAGACTCAGAAAGTGCTTGCAAAGAAGGCACTGTGTTATTGCTTATTCATTTAGCAAAGCATGGGCATAAAGCTTAATTGAAAAAATGTCAGTATTCTCGACAGGAGGTCGCCTATTTAGGCTATCTCCTGTCTAAGGAGGGAAGAAGATTGACACCTGAACGAATTAAGAGCATTTCTAGCATGTCTGTCCCAAATACGCAGAAGGAAGTCAGAGCCTTGATAGGAATGGCTTCTTACTGTAGACAGTGGATCCCTAATGTCTCACTAGTGATCAAACCAATGTTTGCATTGACAAAGAAGGGCATTTCTTTGCCACTACCGTGGAACTTGGAACACCAGAATGCTTTTGATCTGCACTGTGTTCAGCACCAGTTTGGGCACACCAAATTATGATAAGGCCTTCGAGTTGTATGTGCATGAACATGATGGATCTGCTTTGGCTGTGTTACGCAGGAACATAGGGGTAAGAATGGACCGTGCAGTTACTTTTCTTCCACACTTGATCCTGTTGCATGCGCTTTGCCGAGATGTTTGAGAGCTGTCACTGCTGCTGCTGCTTCTGTAAAGCAAAGCGAGGGTATGGTCCTAGGCCATACTTTACCCGTGTTGGTACCTCAATCTGTAGACGTTCTATTAAATAGAACGCAAACGCAACACCTTACTTCCACACGATTAAAAAGATATGAACTGATCTTATTTGCACCGCATATTCAAATTAAAAGGTGTTATGTATTGAACCCGGCTGAATTGTTACCTCTTCCATAAGACATTGCTTGCAGTGACAAAAAGTCACATGACTGCCTTTATACCACAGAGCAAGAAACTAAAGGCAGGATTGATTTGAAAGATACACCTCTGAATGATCCACAAGGGGAGCTGTTTTGCGATGGCTCCTGCTTCAAACTTCCGGATGGTACATCCACTGCTGCTTATGCCATCACTAGACTAAGCACGATTGTGGAAACCAAGAGAATTTCACATAACTCCGCGCAGGCCACAGAGATTATTGCACTGACTTGAGCTTGTGAACTTTCCGGAGGGCTTATAGTGAATATATTTACTGACAGCCAGTATGCCTTTGGGGTGGTTCACAACTTCGGTAGACTATGGGCAGAACAAGGTTTCTTGACCTCACATGGATGAAAATCCAACATGGCACATTGATAGTTCAGCTACTCTCAGCACTTGCGCTTCCTACTCAACTAGCAATCATGATGTGCGCGGCACATCAGAAAGTAGTAGATGATGTAGGGAAAGGGAAAGCTTTTTCCGACAGGATAGCTAAACAGACTGCTACTGATTTGTACTCAGAAATGTATGTTACATAGGAAGCCACAAACACTTATACTGTAGATGAAGGGATTGACTTGATAAAGAATAATCAAGCTGATGCCACTCTAGAAGAACTTAAACATTGGGCTGAGGGTTTGGCGATATTGGATAAGGATGGGTGTTGGGTAGATAATTCAAAAGGTAGATGGATGTTACCCGATGCATATGTCACCGCCATTATCACAAAGGCCCATGGTTCCACTCACATATGTGCTAGGAAAATCTGCAAAATGTTAGAATCTGTCTGGGTGAATGTTAACATCTCGAAAACTGCTGAGCGTTTTGTCCAGGATTGTATGGTTTGCTTACAGCATAATGCGGGGAAGGGTACGACGACACAGAGAGGTAGTTTTGGTCCCCCCTCTGTGCCTTTTGAGGTAATTCATTTCGACTTCATCGAGATGGAGCACTGTAATGATCACAAATATGTTTTGGTAGTCATTTGTGCCTTTAGCAAGTGGGTTGAAGCCTTCCCTGTGAAAGATGCTACAGCAATGACAATGGCGAAAACCATGCTTATGGAATATTTTCCAAGGTTTGGTTTGCCGAGGGTCATCTGGTCGGATAATGGTCCACATTTTATCGCTGCTGTTATTCTGCAAGTATGAGCAGGATTACAGATCGATAAACGGTTCCATTCGGCTAGACACGCTCAAAGTGCTGGACTTGTAGAATGCCACAATGGTATCTTGAAGAATAAAATTGCCACGGTCTGTGCTAGCAGTAATTTGAAATGGACAGACGCTTTACCTATAGCACTGCTGTCCATGCGGACAACCCCACAGACTAGAACTGGGCTCTCCCCATATGAAATTGGGATGGGGAGGCCAGCTAACATTTGGAGCCTGCCCAAGCCAAAACAATTAAAGGATGTAGAGCATTTGCTTCTTTCTGAATACTGTGACCAGTTAACTCAAAACTTGTATTTGATTTATCAACAGATGCGAGAAGCCCTCCCAGTTAAATACGAGGGGCCAGGTCACAGAATTCCACCCGGTGACTGGGTGCTCACAAAGTCATTTGAGAGAGTATCCAGCCTCGCACCGCGCTGGAGAGCACCATTCCAGGTCCTGTTGGCCACACAGACTGCTGTATGAGTAGCTGGAAAACAACATTGGATACATGCGACAAACATGAAGAGGATACCTTTCCCTTTGCCACACGACAGAGAATAAAAGACGAAAACTACTTGCTCTGTTTCTCATGATCAATCGGTCTTGAACAACACCAATGGTATTTCAGAGACTCTTCCTGAGCCCGCAAGGCCAGGGGGGACTGCTACTTTGTCTCTCCATTCTTCTCCCGATCTTTCTGGACCTTTGAACAACCTTACGTCTATTTCACCACTTCCATCAGGAAGCAACGACATGCTGTTCATAGATCACGCAGTACCTGGAGTCTTAAGGTATTATCTGCGGCCACAGCACTAGACTGTGCCCACGGCTGTGCCCACAGGAAACAACTGTTGAGTTCGTCCTTGCCACTTTTGCGCTAAAAACATAAGTAAGTAGCTGGTACCAGTAAAAGCTATCTTCAATCAAGATCACGTGATCAGGAGATCACCAGCAAACAAACTATGGTGTTTTTCGCAGGAACTTTTCTGGAAAGAGCTTCGAGGAACAATGCCTGGTGGTACTACGCAGTTTTGAGGTCAGTTTGTTCCACAATGTAATGTGCCGTTGGGTCCTGTATACGCAAGCACAATGACCGATCCTCCAGCAAAGGTCGAATAACACATATGGTGTCATGGGTAGATGATCCAGAGGCCGCCCTGGGGTAGGGGGTCCTGGTAGAAGCTAGTTTGATCAAAATTCTCAGTCTTTTTTGCAAGATAATCAGCAACCTTGTGTAGATAGCAGAAATATCTTTGATAATCCTTCAACTGCCTATCTTTCTGAAGATATTGTCACCAATGATATATTGTTCCGTTAGGACAGCCCAAAGCAGGGTCTGGAACTGATGCCTATTCCCGTTAATCAGAAAGGTCCCTACGTTGAGATGATGGTGGGGAATAGGAAGCATCTATTTTTGATAGACACAGGAGACAGAAGTGTTCCATTGATCATTCTCAGGTTCCAGTCATTCCACTGTCAGGGCAGGATAATGTTTCTGTAGGGTTTTCTGGTGCGCCAGTGGTTAGTCCGGTTTCTCTGCCGGTACCGATTTCACTGGGTCCATTGAATCTATTGAAAGAATTAAATGCAGTAATTCATTGTTCTTCGGATGGAGTGCGTTTGACGATTTCACCACAGCAATTTTCTGCCCCACAGTTTTTGACTAGACCTTTGCCACCAGAATTTAGTGAAGTTCCAGCGTGTTTATGGGCGATTGATGACAATGATGTTGGCATTTTACAAATTGAGCCTGTTAAAATCGTTTTGAAACCAGAAGTTAAGTTGCCACGAATTCCACAATATGAGATTTCAGTTGATGGTGAGCAAACTTTGAAATGTATAGTTTCCGACTTTGCACATCGTGGAGTAATTGAAGAAATTGCAGGAATTTTGTACAGTAGCCCAATTTTACCGGTGTATAAGAACGGGGATAATGCAATACTTTTCGTTTCATTATCGATTTGCGTGCTATCAATAAGATAGTTGCGCCACAATTTCCAATTGTAACTAATGTAACGACAATACTAACAATGATTCCAGCTTTTGCTACTCATTTTAGTGTGGTGGATCTTAAGAATGCCTTCTTTAGCATTCCCATACACGTGGATAGCAGATATTTGTTTGCATTCACCCTAGGGGGACGCTTATTTACATTCACCCGTGCGCCACATCGGTACACGGAGAGTCCGAGCATTTATAGTAGGGCTTTGAAAGAGCAGCTTGATACACTTGAGTTGCCTTCTACTTTCACATTGCTACAGTACGTCGACGACCTTCTCTTAGCTGCAGACTCAGAAAGTGCTTGCAAAGAAGGCACTGTGTTATTGCTTATTCATTTAGCAAAGCATGGGCATAAAGGTTAATTGAAAAAATGTCAGTATTGTCGACAGGAGGTCGCCTATTTAGGCTATCTCCTGTCTAAGGAGGGAAGAAGATTGACACCTGAACGAATTAAGAGCATTTCTAGCATGTCTGTACCAAATACGCAGAAGGACGTCAGAGCCTTGATAGGAATGGCTTCTTACTGTAGACAGTGGATCCCTAATGTCTCACTAGTGATCAAACCAATGTTTGCATTGACAAAGAAGGGCATTTCTTTGCCACTACCGTGGAACTTGGAACACCACAACGCTTTTGATCTGCACTGTGTTCAGCACCAGTTTGGGCACACCAAATTATGATAAGGCCTTCGAGTTGTATGTGCATGAACATGATGGATGTGCTTTGGCTGTGTTACGCAGGAACATGGGGGTAAGAATAGACTGTGCGGTTACTTTTCTTCCACACTTGATCCTGTTGCATGCGCTTTGCCGAGATGTTTGAGAGCTGTCGCTGCTGCTTCTGTAAAGCAAAGCGAGGGTATAGTCCTAGGCCATACTTTAACCGTGTTGGTACCTCAATCTGTAGACCTTCTATTAAATAGAATGCAAACGCAACACCTTACTTCCACACGATTAAAAAGATATGAACTGATCTTATTTGCACCGCATATTCAAATTAAAAGGGGTTATGTATTGAACCCGGCTGAATTGTTACCTCTTCCATAAGACATTGCTTGCAGTGACAAAATGTCACATGACTGCCTTTATACCACAGAGCAAGAAACTAAAGGCAGGATTGATTTGAAAGATACACCTCTGAATGATCCACAAGGGGAGCTGTTTTGCGATGGCTCCTGCTTCAAACTTCCGGATGGTACATCCACTGCTGCTTATGCCATCACTAGACTAAGCACGATTGTGGAAACCAAGAGAATTTCACATAACTCCGCTCAGGCCACAGAGATTATTGCACTGACTTGAGCTTGTGAACTTTCCGAAGGGCTTATAGTGAATATATTTACTGACAGCCAGTATGCCTTTGGGGTGGTTCACAACTTCGGTAGACTATGGGCAGAACAAGGTCTCTTGACCTCACATGGATGAAAATCCAACATGGCACATTGATAGTTCAGCTACTCTCAGCACTTGCGCTTCCTACTCAACTAGCAATCATGAAGTGCGCGGCACATCAGAAAGTAGTAGATGATGTAGGGAAAGGGAACGCTTTTTCCGACAGGATAGCTAAACAGACTGCTACTGATTTGTACTCAGAAATGTATGTTACATAGGAAGCCACAAACACTTATACTGTAGATGAAGGGATTGACTTGATAAAGAATAATCAAGCTGATGCCACTCTAGAAGAACTTAAACATTGGGCTGAGGGTTTGGCGATATTGGATGAGGATGGGTGTTGGGTAGATAATTCAAAAGGTAGATGGATGTTACCCGATGCATATGTCACCGCCATTATCACAAAGGCCCATGGTTCCACTCACATATGTGCTAGGAAAATCTGCAAAATGTTAGAATCTGTCTGGGTGAATGTTAACATCTCGAAAACTGCTGAGCGTTTTGTCCATAATTGTATGGTTTGCTTACAGCATAATGCGGGGAAGGGTACGACGACACAGAGAGGTAGTTTTGGTCCCCCCTCTGTGCCTTTTGAGGTAATTCATTTCGACTTCATCGAGATGGAGCACTGTAATGATTACAAATATGTTTTGGTAGTCATTTGTGCCTTTAGCAAGTGGGTTGAAGCCTTCCCTGTGAAAGATGCTACAGCAATGACAAAGGCAAAAACCATGCTTATAGAATATTTTCCAAGGTTTGGTTTGCAGAGGGTCATCTGGTCGGATAATGGTCCACATTTTATCGCTGCTGTTATTCTGCAAGTCTAAGCAGGATTACAGATCGATAAACGGTTCCATTCGGCTAGACACGCTCAAAGTGCTGCACTTGTAGAATGCCACAATGTTATCTTGAAGAATAAAATTGCCAAGGTCTGTGCTAGCAGTAATTTGAAATGGACAGACGCTTTACCTATAGCACTGCTGTCCATGCGGACAACCCCACAGACTAGAACTGGGCTCTCCCCATATGAAATTGGGATGGGGAGGCCAGCTAACATTTGGAGCCTGCCCAAGCCAAAACAATTAAAGGATGTAGAGCATTTGCTTCTTTCTGAATACTGTGACCAGTTAACTCAAAACTTGTATTTGATTTATGAACAGATGCGAGAAGCCCTCCCAGTTAAATACGAGGGGCCAGATCCCAGAATTCCACCCGGTGACTGGGTGCTCACGAAGTCATTTGAGAGAGTATCCAGCCTCGCACCGCGCTGGTGAGCACCATTCCAGGTCCTGTTGGCCACACAGACTGCTGTATGAGTAGCTGGAAAACAACATTGGATACATGCGACAAACATGAAGAGGATACCTTTCCCTTTGCCACACGACAGAGAATAAAAGAAGAAAACTACTTGCTCTGTTTCTCATGATCAATCGGTGTTGAACAACACCAATGGTATTTCGGAGACTCTTCCTGAGCCCGCAAGGCCAGGGGAGACTGCTACTTTGTCTCTGGATTCTTCTCCCGATCTTTCTGGACCTTTGAACAACCTTACGTCTATTTCACCACTTCCATCAGGAAGCAACGACATGCTGTTCATAGATCACGCAGCACCTGGAGTCTTAAGGTATGATCTGCGGCCACAGCACTAGACTGTGCCCACGGCTGTGCCCACAGGAAACAACTGTTGAGTTCGTCCTTGCCACTTTTGCGCTAAAAACATAAATAAGTAGCTGGTACCAGTAAAAGCTATCTTCAATCAAAATCACGTGATCAGGAGATCACCAGCAAACGAACTATGGTGTTTTTCGCAGGAACTTTTCTGGAAAGAGCTTCGAGGAACAATGCCTGTCGCTATCTCTACTCGTACGGAGCAACCGATTGATTGTGTGGCTAACAAAGACATTAGACAGAAAAATACATGGTCCTTGAGGACGTATTGTTTCCTTGTAAGTATGTTAACCGGTCTAACAGTAGTAATTGCTCTTGGGTTTTGGTACATTGAAGGGGTGCGCCCACTTGAAATATTTTTACCTACTGAGAGTGTTCCCACTATGTCTACACCTTTCGTGCATCTGCACACTCTATCTCCTAGGGATTCCCAACACAGACAGAGTTATCACATAAATACACTTCCGTTAATTATGAATACAACTCATGCAATCCTGAATAAAACTAATTGTTGGATCTGTTCGCATTTCCACAACACAGGGAAAAAGGGTTGGGCTGGTATATTCATCCTTTGCCTCTATCTACTGCATGCTATGCCTCTCTAAGGTTATTATTCTTTGGTTGTTGGAACAATAGCATCTCAGGGAACTTTGATGGGACTAATTTGAATGAGTTTGCAAGGGGAGTCTTGACGCCTCTGGGATGCTCTCTTTTTGCAAATAGGAGCAAACTTAGTGTTGCTTCTATTAGGCCTTTGATAGACTATCTAAACCTTTTCAATTGTTAATCTCTTTCAAGATGGCTCCCGTAGGCAACCGGGATGCTACACCTCCTTCCTATACTATCAATCATAGCCCCAACTCTGTTTCCTTCTGCATACAAAGGAATGGTTCTCAGTCAATGGGTACTTTTGAAGGTTGTACTAATGTTGCAAATTTGACTAGTGAGGACAGACCTTTGTATGTAGGTGATCCTGTTTATTTAATTTGCGTTAATGAAGCTTATCCGTGGCTACCTAGGGATTGACAGGGTACTTGTTATTTGGGTATCTTGCTACCAGGGGTATATGTAGCTAGCACCGTTGAGGTCTCTAGGGCTCGTCCAAGGCGGGACGAGAACGGTGATACTCCTTCTCAAGTCATGGGTGATGTATTGAAATCCTTTTTGCCATTTTTGGGACAGATCATGAATTCCGAGGATATTAGGAGACTAGCAAGAGTATTGGGGAGAACCATCAACCGGACCACCGATATACTCTACAACATGACGCTAGATCAGAAAGCAATTATATTAGTGGCTCTACAGAACCGGATGGTGTTAGACGTCATCCTGGCTGAGCGTGGTGGAGTATGTAAACTGGTGGGATCTGCTTGTTGCGTTTTCGCACCTGATTCCTCCCCGACCATATTCAAGGCAATACAAAATCTGCACGTCCTAAGTTCAGAAGTGCCTGTTCCCGAGGGAAACTGGGAACTTAGTACTTGGTTCTGGGATTTTTTATGGTCTTGGGGATGGAAACTTCTTTCAGTCTTAATGGTTATCCTTGGTATTCTGTTGTTCTGTTGTTGTTGCATACAATGTCTTCCTGCCATATGTTTGATGTTAGGGGGATGTTGTGCGCAAACTATAGGAACATTAGGACCGAAAATACACACACCTGAGAAGATGACTAATGTTTTTGTTACAAAATATATTACTGTTAAGGGTTTGATGGCAATTGATAAATCTGATGAATGTGATTCAGGCTGTATGGACATGGAAACTTGGAGTCACGAGTAAAGCGAATATTTTTAGTGAGGCTCTTGGCTTAGGCCAAAAGGAGGGTTTGTTAAACAGTAATTATATAGTGCCTCCTTAGTATTTATATTGGCCTAAGACTACTCGCGCTACATGGAAAACCGCGTTGCAAAGTTCCAATTTTTTGGTTAACTTTGCCGCCATTTTAAGATTCATCCACCATTTTGATTTCTACGCGTGTGTTCTTCATTCTAAAATGGTGGACTATGTTTTCAACTTGCAACCAAGTCTTCCGACCTTTGAGTTCCGCTAATGTTTAGGCTGTCCGAGAGCCAACTGTTCAGACTAAGTAATGAGAACTTTTTTTTTTTTTTTTTTTTTTATTTGATTTAGCTGAATTCAATCAACTTTTCAAATTTGTATATTTATACAGAAATAAGAAAATAGATTAGATTCAATTATCAAAAATGAGTACATCGTTCGCATTAGTACAAGGACAATAAAAAGAACATGCAAACAACTTAAAATAGCATATGTGCATCACAATCACGTATGCATATAAATTCTCCTAAATAAAAACCCACAAGAATTTCATTCACTCATAATGTGACAACTAAAATTTAACTTATGTCATGTAAAAAAACACTTATGCTTGTCATACCAAATTTAGAGATATATTTCTGTTGGTAAAATAGTCTCTAAGAAGTGTATCATTGATTTCATGATTGAGATTCTGGGACTGTTTACTAGAATGCTCCAAATCTCCTCATCATTTCGCTCCGAATGCAAATTTATTAATTCATTAAATTGCTTGGATCGCAATGATTTTAAGTAAGGACATGACACTATCAAATGCTGAAGTGTTTCTGCAACAGTAACAGATTCACAATAACGACAATAATTTTGTTCCGGGGCTATCATTTTTCGTCTCGCCAGAACTTCTCTTGTTGGCCATAGATTTAATCTTACCCGCAAGAACTGATTTCTAATTTTCGCCCAGGGGCATTTTTGGAGATAGCTAGTGAGAACTTAGGATGACATCATAGCTGAGGTACATTGTGGTATAAAGTCTTTCGTGTATTACAATAGTGTCGAGAGTGTGTGAGCTGCAATCTGTTTGTTCCTCAGGTTTCCCTACTTTATTGAGCAGATAATAAAGTAGTATTTTGCCATATTCTTTGAGTCTGTCCGGTTATTTGGGCCTGACATAATTTATTTGGTAATCCCATTCAGCACTTGGAACGCTCCAGGTGCTATTGGACATCCTGACCATGGTAGAGTAGTTCTGAAATATTTACAGAGAAACCCTGCTTCCTGTGGTCCATCTCCCTGTTCATTAACTCTAGACACTCATAAATGTTCCAGAAGTACTCTCTAATTAATTGTCAGATGGGTAAGAAGGGTTACGGGGATAGCACTGTGTTACATGATTCTTCAAGTAACGGGCATCTCCAACTATTAGGCCAACGGGTAGGGTTTTCTGTCTTTTGTTCTGGTTGCTACATGGGCAGCTTCTACTAACTTTAAGATAAATTATCATTCATATTAAAGTGATCACATGAATGATTCTTATGGAATTGTGGCGATCTGTGATGATTTATGTACAGTCAATCATAAATGCATTTAATTGTTATGAACTATTTTGTAACTGGGTCAAGTTAAAGTCAGTTTAACGTAGGTAATTTTAATAAGTGTACCTTGCATACAATGTAAGCATTGGGAGGGCATGATGTGTGAGCTGGTAATACCTGGAATACTTACTGGTAATCTACCTACATCTAACAGTATCGTTTTGCTTTGCTGCCCTTACTACCTTCTCCTCTTCCCCAGACTAACATTTAGAAAGTTCCTGTTTGTGGTCTGGTTGACTCATTACAAGAATGATAATGGTAGGTTGACCGCCTGATATTGCTGCAGACGTCCTTACAGTCAGTGGGTCTCATTACGAATGTGGCGGAAAGGCAACAACGACGCCGGTAGTGCTACCGGAGCCATTGTTACCTCTCCGCCACATTATGAGTTCTGCTTGCCGGTGCCGGACTGCAAGCGTTGTCTGACCAGGTTTGCAGACCGGCACCCGCAAGCAGAACTCGTGATTGCACCAGCACCGTTATGAACTATGGGGCAGAATGGGGATCGTGAGGCCGGCCATACCGGCACCCGCGAATGGGCAATTACCGGCCCATTCATCTCGCAATGGGCCGGTAATGGCCCATTTGCGGGTACCGGGCCAGTAGCCAGTTCGTGCTCTTATAATAAGGGCACGGCTTCCGCCAAACCCGTAATGAGGCCGAGTGACTTTCTTTTTCTATAAAACTCAGGTGTCTATCTATCACAGTGTGGGCCTGCCTCATAACTATGGGGCCGCGATGGGGAAAAGGATTTAATAAAGAACTGGATTTAATTAAGATTACTAGTAACCAATTCGAAAAAATGCTCTGCTAGGTTTCCCCCAATAATAAAAACCTTTTTTTCGTTCTGTGACAGACTTCCTATTGCTTAACACAATGGGTGAGACTAACTATGGGCCTGATTATGACTTATGAGCTGCCTCATTAATTGTTATCACATACACTAATTAATGGGTTCATTGAAAGGTCAACATGATTGCAAATCTTGCAGACCTTTCCTTTATTCCCCATTTTGGAGAATCATAGCGCTCCATCGGGTCTTGTGACAACTGTATGTGGTAATTACTGCCTGTGGTAATTATCACCAGCAGTACTGCGCCTGTGTGGAGGTCGTTACCTCCACACAAAACAGACCGAAATAAGAGTTTCACAAATGAAGCCCGCAACTGGAAGTGTGGAAAAACACTACTCCAGCAAGGGCAATTACTAGATGTTTTTCTACTGCCACCAAACTCATTATTATGCCCTATTTCATTATCTACAGCTGCCTGTATTGCTTGTTTGTAGGCCTGTGGTCACATATAAGCAAGGTAGGATTTTGCCCCTCTGAGCACCAGGCGCTTTATATGGTGTCCGCATGGTGGGATTTGATGTGAACACATTTTCAAGTTGCGTTGTTTATCTGAATTTTTTCTGTGTTGGCACTGTTCCAAATAATTCAATTAAGTGTCACGAACCCCACCATGCAGTGTATAGTACACACTGAATAGTTACTTCTACAGCACCTCTCCTTGTCCGACAGCGCTTATTTCATCTGCCCATTCCGCTCTGGCTGTTCAAAGGAGAACACTGGTTGTGATGCTGTATTCACTGTTCTAGGTAGGGCGTCTTTTTTGTAGGCCTAATCGTCACAGTGGATGCAGCAAGCACAGCGATTGTTCCTCTTAATGTAAACATCCTATAAGACTTTATTGAAGAACAATCATTGCACACCGGGAACGAGGGGTGTATGTTTTTTTAAACGGCAAATAAAGCACTAGTTAGTTGTATTCTAGCCATCTTTTTAATCCCTCATCAACATTTCTTTCCCTTTTACGACATACATTTGTTTGTACCGCATTCCAGGTTCTGCTAGTGTGAATTAAGTATGTTAAGTGCAGTGGAGCTTCCGTCACGTATCTGGCTTGTTTCCACAGCCCTCATGTTGTTCTGTCACAGTCATTACACTGCAATTAATCATGTTACATTCTTCATAAAGAAAATGGAGCATGTGTGCTTTGTTGTTTGAGCCAAGCAATAGTTTCGCTGCATAAATATTACTAATGTAATGATGACATTGCGTATTTTCCATGCGCTTCTGTATCTCATCACACACATTAACTGCAATGAATATTGGGGCAGGAATAGGCGGAAAGAGAAGGGTTAACAGAAGGTTTTTCACTGCTGCGCGCCCTCTTGCCCAACTCAATAAATAACAGTATTTTCATTAAGGCCCTCTGCATGTGATTTGCTTTGCCAGGACAGGAACCCCCCTGCAAATAGAATAAGGGGTCTGGTGTGGCCCACAAAAAGGCCGAACCACTGCGTGCTATCTTGACACCTACTTCCTGCCTACCTGATGCATAGCCATTAACTTCTTTATCTGGATCTGGCTGGAACACACAGCTCCAACCTACTCATGTTCGATCTAGCAGTGTTGAGTGATGCAGTGCCTTGAAATGCAAGGCTAGAGGGTCGCACACAAGTTTGGCACTGCCTGTGGGTGCAATCAGGGGGATACGGATGGCAGTGTGCTAAATTTGTTTCTGAGTGAAGACGTGGGTGCAACCAATAGAGGTGGTTGTAGATAAAAGGAACCCAGCACTGTTTGCCTGAAGCAAACTGATACTGACAAACTGAAAACTGCACTGCTTCTTTCAAGTGTGAAGTAAATGTCCTAGAGTGGGGACATTCCATTGCTATTAATAGGGTGCGTCTCTGGGACACAGCACCTAAGAGACATCACTGGACACATGGTGCCAATTATACCACAAACGAAACCTCCCCAGGAACCACAAAGCCCCTTGAGTACACTACATTTCAACCAAGTACTGGATTTTAACCAATGTAAATTTAAAACAGGAGATACAGAATGGCCCCTTTTCAAAAGGAACTTTCTAAATGTTTGATACCTTACCACATTGCAATCATTTATGGTATGGTATTATTGAAATGAAGAGAGTGGAGCCCGAAAAATGTAAAAGCAGCTTTGCATTTTATCAATATTCACATTATTCCTAATAAATCATGGACGTGCATATAAAAAAATTAGAACATGGCCTGTTTGTTCTTCAGAAATATTTAGTTTCAAGTGGCAAAAGTCAAGTGATAGGAAGTTGTCAAGTATCTGATCTGAATGGCTCCTGGATGTACCTGCAAAATGAAGTTAAGATGAACCTTTATAGTACTCAAATGTTCCAATGTAAGTAGTGCAATTCAGTTTCAACAAACAAGTCACACCTTAATGTATTCCTTCAAGGATAGGTATAAAAAATGACAGCGGCATTCTGTTTTTTTCTTTGTGTTTGTATTTATTTGAACAATAGGGATGCGAATTGTGATCAGAAATGACTTACAAAAACACATTTTTGAGAAGGTGGAAGAATTCCCACTAAGCGTGCCCGTACGATAAGAACAAGTAGCGAACCAGCTTGTGAGGGTGTAAAATATTAAAGACACATACCAGGGACAGAACAAAAGAAACAGAAACAACATGTATATAAGAAAACAGGTGACTGACAAAGGTAACATTAGCCTAAGGGCACTGGTGCTGCAAACTAAAGAGGAATACTAATTAAATATTCCAAATTACAACATTAAGCATCAATGAAGGCAGTGGTAGGGTCAGGTCAGGAGAATGGTGGAGAGAGAGCAGAAGGTGTTCTCTCTTTAGCAAGTAAGTGAAGTATAAACAAAGCTTTCAAATCATCTGCAATTCGGCTGGCTTTGATTGATATGCTCAGTGGTTTCCAGTGAAGAAAAGTAAGGAGAAAGAGAGGAAGTGGGAGGAGGCACAGGAAGCGATGCTGAGGTTGAGTGCAGAGGAGGATTGGAGGGAACAAGATGCTGAGGAAACTGAGATACAAACAGACAGTTATTGAAAAACAACACCATTGATAGCCTTGTAGACTAGGAAAAGGAAATTGAAAAGAGAGTGTATGGGAGGACAGGTCTTTAGGACCCCGTCCCCTACATTTCCCACCTACGTGATGCTCATGACTAGTCAGCAGCCCCCCATGCACCTGGGCCCGGGTGGCAGGGTGGCTGCGGATTGACACTTGAGGCTGCACGGCTCGCCTTGTAGCATAACATGGACACCATTTTGTAATACACCGAGACTCCATCTTGAATATACTGAACACCGGCCTCAGTAGAACAGCCTG
The DNA here is from genome assembly GCF_040938575.1 of Ambystoma mexicanum. Lineage (NCBI taxonomy): Eukaryota > Metazoa > Chordata > Amphibia > Caudata > Ambystomatidae > Ambystoma > Ambystoma mexicanum. The sequence goes on from NC_090937.1 coordinate 1,292,425,820, forward strand.
TGTATAAATGCTGCATCGCAGCCCCTACTTGACCGCGCACAGAGAGTCCTGCACTTCCCCCCAGCCTCCACCCCATGGCAGATCCGCTGAAAGCCCGTTCTCACGAGCAACTAGACGCAAACAAGTAACAGAACAAACACTGTATCATTTACCTTCCGCAGTACAATATTGTCCTAGAAGTGACCTGTTGGGGTCTGGGAAAGAACAAAAAACCGTCCCTATCAAGCATACCCCGACCCTGCGCCTAACCTCTGCACCTGTGATATATGGTGCTCATGACCCCCAGCCCAGTTCCCTCAGAGGAGAGGTTGAACATGAATGTAAAACTCTTGATTTTCTCAGTCTTATCCATGCTGCTAAGATGTGTGTTAAACAGTGTTAAAACGTATAATGCCAGTTACTCGTATTAAAGTGAGGTGACCCCTGCCCACCCCAAGACACTGTTGTGTTCTAATGCCTAATGTATGACCACTCGAAAATCTGCCTTGTACCGACTAATGTTTGCTGATATTGTAAAAAGGGTAACGAAAAAGCAATATATAAAATGCTTGCGTATGATGTGATGAAATATGTTGTACTGCATGTGAGCCGCCTAGGGCATTTAACCAGTTTTCACTATAATCAAAATGTTAGATTAACACATTGTTTTCTTACTCCTTAGTATATAACCCAACCTGGTACTACCTTACGTTTGTTCGATGTTCACCTTCCTCATGAGTTGCAAGCACCAGACTGACTAACGCAATGTAATGGGTGTACCAATGTAAAACTTCCATTTTAAGAACCCAGTAATATAAGCCCATAGAAACGGCAGAAATGTGTACTTTACCTAATGCCCCCAGACCTAGCAATCTGTTCTCTCTAATAGTATTTGTGCAGCCCAGTGAATAGGGACTCGCACAAAGTTACAAGGCCATCTCCCCCTCCACCCGCCAAGGCCCACCGGGGCTTGCTGGTGTTCGAACAGAACAGCTTCACCTCCCGCGTTCCTGTACCTCCCCCATGTCAGAGGACGACATACAACCACTGTGTCCTGCCATGGCCAGGCTTAGTGAATTACGAGCTACCCGGTCCTAAATCCTGCTACTTTTGAGTGCCAGCTATGTGCCCCCACTGACCTAATGGTATTCTAGTTCACCCCAAATTCAATAGACCATGAAGACAGCTATCAGTTCTTATACAAACCTCCCCCAGAGCCATCAGTTACTGCATCTAACAGGATAAAATGATGAAGGTAGCTTGACCCATGCCCCCTGAAAAGACACCTGGACCCGTGAGACTGGACCCTTTGTTAATCACAATTTAACGATGATGTATGAAGGAAGCCTCATATTGCATACTGCTTTCCTGTGTCCCCACACAGATATTAGATTGATGTGTTAGAAATTTTGCATAGCAACTTGGTATAGATGAGTGTGATGAATGTGTATGAATGGCCTCAAGGGAAAGTTTCTATAACCAAAGTGGTGAATCTCCGTGACAGCCAGTGCCCTGGAGCTCAACACCGATGAGCCCAGCTGACCCAAGCACTTCATGATGCCACCACGTGGATCCCCGGCAATCATGGAGCACCGAGCATATAGATAACATAGTAGCCAGATGTCACCTTCCAATCCCCAAGACTATGTGGCCCCTATAGCTTAGCTCATGCTTGACGTGTATTTGTAATATAACTGACTGCCTTTGCTATTGTCAGACAGAGTGCTCTCAGAGTTTGCACAGTCCTTTGCATGCCCTATATCGATTTAGATTAAAAGCCTTTTAATTTCAACCACACTTGGTCGTGGTCTCATTCTCTCCTGGGATGTGTCCTTTAATGTCTCTCATTGAGTGGAGTTGACTGCCTTATTAGGGGACGCTTACTTTCAGTGGTGACCCGTTAGACGTGATTCGTCTTCATTGTCCCCTTTTGGCACAAGACGTCCCCAGCCACAGTGGAGACGCACGGTGCGCCCCCTCAAGAGAGCTGCCCGCCTACGGCAACTGGTATGCTTAGACGTGCGCACGCAGTAGGGCGAAAGGGTACGGGTCCCGCTCCATAAAACCCTTAGAACTGCTCGCCGGGGCGGCCATTGAATGTGGGGCAGCGCCGCCTGGACGGACCGGGTCCGGAGAGTCTCGGATCAAGACGGGCACGTGATTATTAAGTGCGAGTGACAATAAAAGGAGGGGGATAGAGACCAGAGTGTACGAGGTCAAGTGAGGTAAAGAGGGGTTTTCCTTTAGGGTAAATCGATTGGTACTTTAATACTTTAATACTTTCCTCTCTCTCTGCATATGACCATTAGGATAACAAGGTGAAAAAAGGTAGACGGGAACCTAACTCTGCAAGGGGGTAGAAGGCGGCGCGCATAGTGCTATCTTGACTAGTGCTGGGAATAAGCGATATAATGGAGAATAGAAATAAAGGTGTCTGAGAAGGAAGAGACACAGTGTATATATTAGAAAACACTTTTTTCTTTTTCTTTAATCTGGGGAAATGATATCAAGGAATACTCTATATACTTTAAGGGTTGCAGGGTAGAACTGGGTAGGGGACAGAGGGTCTTTTTAAAGAAAATCACAGGGCAAGGAAATGGAGGGTCTTTGTTATGTGTTGTAAGTTAAATGTTTGTTGGATGTCTATCATGTGTTGAATACGCTATGCTTTTTCCATTGAAAAAAAAAAAGATTTGCACCGCAAGGTTATAATGCTAAACTAATGGTAACAAGAGTTTTGTGAAATGGTCATTGTATGTGTGAGCCGGTAAGGTTCAGGGCTGAGATATTTTGCGGAAATATTTTAGTGTCTAAGAATTGCTGGTACTAAACACACAAACACACTTGAGCTATGGTGATAGTCACAGGTGACAAAGGAGGGTAAATAAAGAGATAGTAACATGGGGGCTGAAACACCCATGGCCGACATTTGTAAAAACCTACCAGGCTATGCAGAGCCCATAACCAAGTATCATGACCAGTGGGTCACGGAATTGAACGGAGAAGGGCTACCCCAGGTATGGCCCCAAGGAGGGTTGTTTGATAAAAGTGTTTTGGACATGGTAGCCACATGCTTATTCATGAAATACAAGGGAAAACAATTCCATAATAGAAGAGACATACTAGATTTATGGAGACTATTTGAAGAGGTGCCCCCACTCAAAAGGAAAGCTAAAGCGCAGGAGCAGCCCGTCACCACCACCACTCCCCTGGCAGCAGAAGAAAGTGAAGGTGAGGGTAGGGGGAAAGAGGGGTCAATAGAGGTAACGCAGTTGTACCCCCTCCTAAATAAACCAGAGCCTGCCGAGGGGAATAGTGATCCCGTGTATGTGCCCACACCTACCCACGCAGCTGTCCCATGAACCACTGTACCGCCACCATATCATTTCTCCAGGACTAGTGGGCAGGTAAGTACTCCTACAGTAGATATTGAAAAATTAACAGAAGACTTAGATTCACAACTCTCAATGGCCCGGAGTGAGCTATCTAGAATACGAAATATATGTGAACAAAGTGGGACATGCATGTCAAGAACAGAGCAACCACCAAGAACACAAGCACTTGATAGTTCCTCCGAGGAAGGTGGAAAAAGGGGGAAATACTTTTCCGAATACAAGAAGAGCCAACTAGGATAATAGAATTGGAACCACATGCACTTGGAGAAAACACATGGGAGGGAGGAATGGCCACTGGAGGAATGGAGGAGCTGTGGTGTGACGTAGAGGACGATGAGCTGGAAGCTGGAAGACTGGGGGAAGCAGCAGAGGTGTAAGGTCGGAAAGGTTGGATGAGACACCTCTGGGGAGGGCCATGGAAGAAGAGTGGACATGGAGATTAAGAAATAGAATGGGAAGAATGGCCACGTTGGGGAGAAAAGGGTCGAAGGTGAGTATTGGGAAATGATTCAAGAATAAATTGTAGCTTCCGCTGACACATAGAGGAGGTGGGAGGCCAAATTACATACCCTGGGCTCAGATGGACAAGGCCAACTTATTAAAATTATTGCCCCCGCTGTCGGGAGGAGCAAGTAAGTGGATATATGCATTTGAGAAGCATACAGCGGGGGTGCCATTAGCAGTGGGTGATGTCAAAAGTTTGTTGGTATCGGCAGTGGGTGACCAAGCAGACAGGGTTTGGGCAAAGGCTGGTTTCCCGGGAAGAACATTAGATTGTGACCGCCATGATGGAGCATCCTTCTATACAGTGCGTGCAAGGATATGGGATGCTTTGAGAGACACATTCCCAGACACCCCTGATTTACAGTCAGTAATGCAGTGTACCATGAATGATGGGGAAGATGCTATGGATTTCATTTTACAGGTGCAGGAGATGTGGAGAGCGGAGACGGGTACGGCCTGGGACCAATCAACATCCCTATTCTACTTTATAATAAAGAGAGGGCTCGCCAAATGAAGTCAAGAAAGCACTCGACAAAATAGCAGGGATTGAAGCGAAGGGCTGGCCCGAAATTCAAAGTATAATAGTACACCACTGAAAAAAGAATCAAAGAAAGGGAGAAGGAGATAGCACAGAGAAGTTTGGCAGACGAGGCAAAGTCAATACAGACAAAACTGGTGAAGGTCGCCGCAGCTGTAGCAGCACTCCCCACAGATAGGGACGTCGAAGAGGAGGAGGGATCAGTAGTGACACAAGGAAGGATGGCAGCAAATTGGGCTGGCAATGGGCCGTCACAATGGAATGGACAGGAGCAGTCCGGAGGACCGCAGAGCAACGTGTAGAGCACCCGAGGAGGAAGAGGTGGTACAGAGGGTGCAAGAGGGGGTGGTCCAGGGTATGGAGGAAATGGTATGTATGGGGGACAAGGACCTAGAGGAGGACAAGGAAATTGTTGGAACTGTGGGAGGTGGGGACACTTCTCACGAGAATGTAGAAGAACAATAATTACCAAGATGACCAACATTATGGTCACCCACACCCAGGGAGCCCATACGTGTTATAAATGGGAGGGGGGCGAGGACAGCAGGAACAATGTTGCCCATAACAACACAGGGAGCAACCACATAATGTCCAACAGCACCCACAATGCTCACAATGCTGCTAACACATGCCATACACACAGGGAAACTCCTTTGCCACAACAGCAAATGGTGCACCTGCACCATATGGAGGAGTGGCGGTGGTATCAGGAAATGTTTTCAGCCAAGGGGGGACCACGTGGCACCCAGCATAGGACAGCCCACAGAGAGCACTTGCGTGTCCAGTACTATCGACGACCCTTGATGCAGCGGAGAAACCATTGATAGGGGCGGAGATAGGGAACAAACAATTCATTTTTATGGTGGATTCGGCAGCCGAAAAATCATGCCTACCTGAGGGAAGGTTTCCGCTATCTAATCATAAATTGTGGACACACGGGTTCTCTGGGGCAGTGGTCGAAGTTCCTTACACAGAAGAATTGGATGTAACAGTGGGGGGTAAAACAGTAAGAGCACCCCTATTGTACTATGAACAGTCCCTGATTAACTTATTGGCAAGGGATCTCCTAAGTAAGCTTAACATTACTATTTCCTTTACAGAAAGAGGGATAGTTTGCTCAACACCAGGGATTGGCCCCATGCAAGTAATGCTGGTAGTGCACACACAAGCAACAGCGCCAGAGGTGTGCGGCATACCAGTGGACCCATTTATGTTCATCCAGGGGTTAAAAACATTGGCACGGGTGGTCCCAGAATTGAAGCGCTTAGAGTGGAGGGTGCCTGGAGAGTTTGTTTTCCGCTCCATAGCACGCCCAGAGATAGTACCAGGAACAGTAATGTCATTACACTTACATGCAGTTCAGATCTCAGCCCAAAGAATAGCGGTCATTGCAATGGACATACATGGCTGCGTGTGGCGCACAGTGTTGTGCGTCAATGCCGACATTGCACTGCGAGATTTATCAAATGAAGACCTCTTCACAGACTCAGATAGTGATGGGGAAATAATAATGGAAACAGCAATCCCCTGTGATATAATGATACAGACAAGTTTCAGTGCAACTGATGGCAGTGGTAGGAGCACCTCCTTCATTCTTTGATGATGACATGCAGTCAGTGCCTGGTGACCTGTGGACCACCGGCCCCCATGATGTGGGACTGTTGCATGGGGTGACACCAGTTAAAATAAAACTCAAACAAGGGGCTTTATTGCCCAGAGTAAAACAGTACCCCCTGTCCCAGGAAGCAGAAGAAGGGATAAAAGAAACAATCACTGCATTATTAGCACAAGGAATAATAGTACCATCAAACTCACTATGCAATACTTGTATCTACCCGATTAAAAAAGCAAAGGGAGGGGCTTGGAGGATGATCCAAGATCTATGCCCACTCAATGACGTCATTCAAAAGGAGTTCCCCTTAGTTCCCAACCCTGCATCAATCCTATGCAGTATCCCGAAAGATGCGTCCCACTTCACAGTGGTTGATTTGAAAAACGCATTCTTCTCAGTACCACTCGCAGAAGAGTGCTGATACCTACCAGCATTTACATTGGGGGAGAAAGAGGTATGAGCACTGTAGACTACCACAGGAGTACTGTGAGAGCCCAAGCATATTCAACAGAATTCTACACGAAGATTTAGGAAATGTGACAACAGATAGCACAATTATTCAGTACATGGATGATTTGCTAATATGCGGAAAAAATGAGGAGTGCAGGAAAGATTCTATTACTCTCTTGACATTAGTGGCCCACAAAGGTTACAAGGTGGATAAAGGAAAGTTACAATATTGTCAACGAGAAGTGCTGTACCTGGGACGGCTAATTTCAAAAGACGGTAAGAGAATCATACCAAGCAGGGTAGCTGCTATCACAGTAGTAGGCAGACCAAAAACAGTGAAAGAAATGCAGACATTTCTCGGCATGTGTAACTACTGCCGAGCATGGATATTAGATTATGCAGCATACACAAGGCCATTACTGTAGGGACTCAAAGAAGCTCAAAGAGAAAAAAAACAGAAATACAATGGTCAGCAGAACTAGATGATGCCTTCACATCACTCAAGGAACTAATTTCAAGCACACCAGTACTCGCGAACCCAGACTATGACCGCAGGTTTTATCTGTTCTCACATTGTAAGGGGTCACTCATGACAGAAGTACTGACACAAAATACATCTTTGGGACACAAGCCCCTGGCCTATTACAGTGTGACACTGGATGCAGTAATGCAAGGACACTTCACTTGCGAGCAATCTCTCGCAGCCGCAGCGTTCGCCATTGAGAAAGGAGCAACAATAGTGATGGGATGTTCTGTGACACTGTTCGTGGAGCACTCCCTATTCGCTATACTGGAAAGATTGAAAAGCACACTCACAACGCAAAGAGCTACAGCGTATGAGATAATTCTGTCCAGTGCAAATATACACATAGTGAGATGCTAGACCGTGAACCCTGCAAGATTCATTACAGAAACATGCAAAGTGGAGGATATGCAAATGCACGATTGTGAAACGTACAGAGGTGAGAAGGGAGACAAACCCATGGTGAGTGAAAATGCACTGATTGAAGGAGAGGTATTCTTCTTAGATGGGTCAGCATCAATAAATTCAGAGACAGGAGAAAAAAACCTGGGAATTGCTTTCGTAAGGTTAGAAGAAGGTGAGTACGAAGTGCTAGTACAGCAGCGCCTACCCGCCCTTTACTCAGCACAAGCTGCAGAATTAGTAGCACTCATTGAAGCATTACATGCAGCAAAGGGGTGTGCAGTTACAATTTACACAGATTCCGCTTACATGACTACTACAGTGCACAGGGGACTGGCTAGATGGGGACGGAGAGGGCTCCTCAGAGCAGATGGGTCACCTGTACAACACGCAGAGCTTCTGAAGGAACTGATAGAGTCATTAAAAGACCCTACCGTGGTAGCTATAGTGAAGTGCCAGGCCCATACAAACAATACAGATGTCGTCTCTTTGGGAAACGCAGCAGTGGACGCTGCTGCCAAGGAAGCGTCTTACTTAATAAAAGAGAGAACAGGTGAGTACCTGATGCAAAAACATGTAGCAGAGGATCTCCCAGATGGCTATAATGCCATGCCCGTATCGCAATTATTGGAGCTGCAAGACGGGACAACGGAAGAGGAAAAAGAGTTGTAGGAAAAAAGGGGGTGTAGCCAGTCATCAACAGACCTCCTATGGTGTCAAAAAATCACAGGTAAAGTAGTGATGCCAATCAAACTATTGGAAATAGCCTTTCAACAACTACATTTTCCAGCACACAATGCGAAAAAAACTAATCGCTGCAGAAATACAGGAGAATTGGTTTGTCCCAGGTTTTCAGGAACAACTTTCAAAAATGGCAATGGAATGCACAACGTGCCAAAAATATAATTCAGGAATGACACTGAGGACATTGAGAGGAACAATACCGAAACCAACAGGCCCCTTCATAGAGCTGCAAATTGATTATGCAGACATGGGAGAGAGGTGCAATGGGTCACGTTACATGATAGTAGTGGTTTGCCCATTTTCATGATGGGTCAAGGCAGCGCCATGTGCACATCCGGATGCCAAGTGTGCTGCAAAATTCTTAGTGAGGGAGGTATTCCCGCTCTGGGGAATTTGCGACGTAATTTGATCAGATAATCACACACATTTTGTCAATGATCTCTTCAAAGAAGTAACAGCTTTGTTAGGCATAAAACACAAACTATGCTCGATTTATCACCCGCAAAGTAATAGCGTAGTTGAGAAGATCAACGGCCTCCTCAAAGGGAGGTTGTCAAAATTGAGTTTCTCACTCAATAAAAACTGGGTACACTGTTTGCCCTTGGCCTTGTTCGAGCTGAGAAATCAGCCTAGCAAGGACCACCATCTGTCACCACACGAAATTGTAACAGGAAGACGCATGCACACGGCAAACTCCCCACTCCGCAGACATTCAGCCACCCATAGAAGCGCTACTGTACTAGGTGAAGTTTAATGAGTACTTGACAAGACTCACAAAAGCGGCTCGTATGATAGCAAAACAGCTTGCGCCCCGTTCACAAATGAGGAAGGCAGCGAGGTAATTACGCTCACAGAAGAGAACCCAAAAGGTCAGCTAATGCCAGGGGAGATGGTGTATGTAAGGAGTTTTGTTCGTAAGTGGAATGCCCAAAGATTTCATGGCCCATACGAAGTAGTGTATTGCACACCAACGGCAGTTAAGGTGAAGGGCCTGAGATATTGGATAATTTAACAGATGTACGAAAGGCCTATGATAATGTCACCCAAGAACAGGACAAGAGAATGAACAAGTGTCATAAAAAAAAGAATTATGTAGCTGCCTCCTACAATTATAGTGGTATAGCTTAAACCAAAATGACTGAATGAAATAACTGTGTAACATTTAAAATGTATATAATTTTGAAAATGTAACACAATAATATCTCCTTCTCTCTCTCTGTCTCTGTCTCTCTCCTTTTTTCTCATAAAAAAAAAGGTTGAAATGAAAATGACATATATAATTATTTGGGGATGCTTAATGCACTTTTATGTTTTAATATATAGGAGAAACCATGGCAACGAACGGGCCGCCCACACGGAGTAATGTTAGGGCAGACAGAAATGGCAACGAGAACTTTGATTTGCATAGATATTCGTATAATTGTGGTCTGTTTGTATGCGCAGTTAAATTCTTTACAATGATGTTTGGACTAGTTTTTTATTGGGCTATTACATTCATCTCTATCGATATGAATGAGAGGGGAGGGAATGGAACAAGCATGGGGAATGGAACGAAGATGGTCAAAGAAGGGGCCTATTTAATATGGGACGGCTTTCAGTTCATATGGGGATATGACACCCACCCTGATCACGCACAGCACCCAAATGACACCAGCAATAGGCTGGCCCCACACCCAACTTCCCCGTACAATGCCTCCGAATATAGTGTCTATGGTTTAAATGATCGTAATGCTTCTGTTTTATCATGGTTATATGACACTACCACCAACCCGGTCACGCCAACAGTCCATTCATCCATAGAACATGAATCCCCCACAAGTAGACAGGAAGAAAATGCAGAAATGACTGAAAGATTCTTGGCACTATATGATGAGTGGGAAAAGGGGGTGGCGGGTGAAAACGGCACAACATTGCAAGCAGCAAGGAATGCGAAAAGGTACCTCAAAAGCAGCAGAAGGAGGAGGGAGGTAGGGAGGAGGAAATATGACGAGTATTCTGGCCTGGGGTTAGACACAATAGAAGACCCTAGACATCCACATCAATAAAATAAATGGTATGCAGTTATGAGCTCCACCGCAAAGCAAACAACGAATGAGAGCTGTTACGTATGCTCCTTGATTTCTCACACCTCAGGTATACCTAAAGTACTACTGCCTCAAGAATTGCCTCTTGCAGATGCCCAGTGTCTCCTTCATCTCACCCTATTTAGAATTAATAACACCTTCCAGGCACACACAGTATCTTTCAAAATGCTGCAAAACGAGAAAACCTGCTACTCGAGACCCAAAGCAGTGATATGTTTAAAAGAACTGTTCTTAGTGATTAAAGGAACATTGTTTTCAGAAAACAAGTGGAAAGAGGAAGTAATAACATGCAAAGCACAAGCACTATGAGGATTGCCAGAAGAGAAATTGCAATGTGTCGAGAAAACGTGCACAACAGTCTGGACCAAGCATATCACAAAGCTAACATGGGTGACAGCCATAGAAAAACCCTTCAAACTGCAAAAAGAAATCACATACGAACTATGCTTCCTTGGCGAGAGGAAAAACAACCTGGGCACAAATAAGAACTGCAATAGAACGCTCATTATCCCAGAAATGAAGAAAGGGACAGCAGCCCTTATGGATACTTACTGGGTCTGCGGTAGACAGGCACACTTGCACAACCCACAATCATGGAGGGGCACATGTTCTTTGGCGACGCTGCACTCTGCTCTGATGGTGATTCTGCAGAGTCACATCGAAGGAGGAGAAGGACAGCAAGCCGCCCGTCGGCCAGAGAAGTTACAACCTACAGAAGAACCGCAAATGTATGTCCTGTCCGCGGACAACGCACAAGGTGTGATATCAAGAAAGCGGAGGTCATCCAACTACATATCAAAGGCCTCCACAGAACTGTTGGCACAAATTCCTGACAAGTTCTGGCTATTCAACTCCGCTGAAACATTTTTTGCCTCCCTCGTCCCTAGTATCCAGGCGCGAGCCAATGCGAAGTGGCTGCAAATCACGCACTGGGAGCTGATCCAATTGGCCAATGACACTGAAGAAGGGTTCAACGTGATCAAGGTGGAGCTAAGGGCCCTACGGCTAATGACAATGCAGAACAGGTATGTCCTAGACCTGTTAACGGCGAGGGATGGAGGTGTTTGCCGAAAAATCGGGAGCGCGTGCTGCATATTCGTGCCTTCTGCAGACGCCGACAACGTGCAACTATTGCACGTTATCGCGGCAGTGCACAATTTGGGAGAGCGGATGAAGAAAGAAGGTGGAGTGGACCCGTGCTCTTGGTTCGACAAAATTTTTTCCTGGGTACCATCCTGGCTAGGATTGACTGTCAAAATGCTGATACCCATCATTGAATTTTTTATCTTGATTTTTTGTGTGTGCCAGCTAGGACTTTGGTGCTGCGCAAACGCAGTTCCTAATGGCACAATGATGATGGTGATAATGGGCAAACTAGAGGAGCAGCACAAATTATGCAGGAGGCACAAGTACAAACAGGTGAGGATCCTGATTCCATATATAGAATGGTGGCATTATACTATGACAGGGATATAGTGTATAGGTTGTACCACACAACAATAAAAGGACCGCTGGAACGTGAATGGTATAAGGAGGTATGGGTAGACCTGGAGGGGGATGGGGAATGCATATATATGACCTGCACACCGGATGAGTATGCTAGGAGGGGGAAAGTCTCAGAGGGGTGTGTAGAGCCTGGATGCCAATAAAGGGAACACCGGCATGGGATGAAGCAATAGCTAATGAACAAGAACGCCAAAGGTTGGGTGAGTTACAGTATTTGTTACTTAAGTAACGAAAGGGGGAAATGTATGGGAGGATAGGTCTTTAGGACCCCCCTCCCCCACATTGCCCACCTACGTGATGCTCATGACTTGTCAGAAGCCCCCCATGCACCTGGGCCCAGGAGGCAGGGTGGCTGCGGATCGACACATGAGGCTGCACGGCTCGCCTTGTAGCATAACATAGACACCATTTTGTAACACACCAAGATTCCATCTTGAAAATACTGAACCCCGGCCTCAGTAGAACAGCCTGTGTGTAAACGCTGGATCTCAGCCCCTACTTGACCGCGCACAGAGAGTCCTGCACTTCCCCCAAGCCTCCACCCTATGGCAGATCTGCTGAAAGCCCGTTCTCACGAGCAACTAGACGCAAACAAGTAACAGAACAAACACTGTATAATTTACCTTCCACAGTACATCCTTGCCCTAGAAGTGACCTGACTTGTAGTTGGGGTCTGGGAAAGAACAAAAAAACGTCCCTATCAAGCATACCCTGACCCTGCGCCTAACCTCTTCACCTGTGATATATGGTGCTTATGACCCCCAGCCCAGTTCCCCCAGAGGAGAGGTTGAACATGAATGTAAAACTCTCGAGTTTCTCAGTCTTATCCAAGCTGCTAAAATGTGTGTTAAAAAGTGTTAAAACGTATAATGCCAGTTACTCATATTAAAGCGAGGTGACCCCCGCCCACCAAAGACACCGTTGTGTTCTAATGCCTAATGTATAACCGCTCGAAAATCTGCCTTGTACCGACTAATGTTTGCTGCTATTGTAAAAAGGGTAACGAAAAAGCAATATATAAAATGCTTGCGTATGATGTGATGAAATATGTTGTACTGTATGTGAGGCGCCTAGGGCATTTAGCCAGTTTTCACTATGATCAAAATGTTAGATTAACACGTTGTTTTCTTGCTCTTTAGTATATAACCCAACCTGGTACTACATTACGTTTGTTCGATGTTCACCTTCCTCATGAGTTGCAAGCACCAGACTGACTAACGTTAAGTAATGGGTGTGCCAATGTAAAACTTCCATTTTAAGAACCCAGTAATGTAAGCCCATGGAAATGGCGGAAATGTGTACTTCACCTAATGCCCCCAGACCTAGCAATCTGTTCTCTCTAATAGTATTTGTGCAGCCCAGTGAATAGGGACTCGCACAAAGTTACAAGCCCATCTCCCCCTCCACCGCCAAGGCCCGCCGGGGCTTGCTGGTGTTCGAACAGCACAGCTTCACCTCCCCGCATTCCTGTAACTCCCCCATGTCAGAGGCCGGCATACAAACACTGTGTACTGCCATTGCCAGGCTTAGTGAATTACGAGCTACCCGGTCCTAAATCCTGCTGCTTTTGAGGTGCCAGCTATGTGCCCCCACTGACCTGGTATTTTAGTTCACCCCAAATTCAACAAACCACAAAGACAGCTATCAGTCCTTATACAAACCTCCCCCAGAGCCATCATTTAATGCATCTAACAGGATAAAATGATGAAGGTAGCTTGACCCGTGCCCCTGACAAGACACCTGGACCCGTGAGACTGGACCCTTTGTTAATGACAACTTTACGATGATGTACGAAGTAAGCCTCATAATGCATACTGCTTTCCTGTGTCCCCACCCAGGTATTAGATTGATGTGTTAGAAGTTTTGCATAACAACTTGGTATAGATGAGTGTGATGAATGTGTATGAATGGCCTCAAGGGCAAGTTTCTAGAACCAAAGGGGTGAATCTCCGTGACAGCCAGTGCCCTGGAGCTCCACCCTGACGAACCCAGCTGACCCAAGCACTTTGTGATGCCACCACGTGGATCCCAGCCAATCATGGAGCACCGAACATATAGATAACATAGTAGCCAGATGTCGCCATCCAATCCCCAAGACTATGTGGCCCTTATAGCTTAGCTCATGCATGACGTGTATTTGTAATTTAACTGACTGTCTTTGCTATTGTCAGACAGAGAGCTCTCAGAGTTTGCAGAGTCCTTTGCATGCCCTATATCGATTTAGATAAAAAGCCTTTTAATTTCAACCGCACTTGGTCGTGGTCTCATTTCCTCCTGGGGTGTGTCCTTTATTGCTGCTCTTTGAGGGGGGTTGACTGCCTTATTGGGGGACGCTTACTTTCAAGAGTTGTGCATGAAGAGTACACAGCATTGTTTTTCTTTGTAGGTAAAGACTTAACGAGGTAAGGACGTCTATCATGTCTCTTTGCCCTATTGACAGTGCTTTCTTTGACTCTGTGAGTTCCTTCTCCTAATCTACAAAGCTATCAATGGTCTTGTTCCTCAGTACCTATCTTATTGTATGTAACATCTACCTGACAACAATATGTGGGTTGGCTTTTCATGCACAACCGTTCACTTTACATACTCCTTCTCCTATTCATCAAGGTAAGGGAAAAGAGAGACCTACTTGAATTTCCTCTTAGTCATTCAAGATGAAAAAGGAGATAAGGAGTAGACTGTGGAGGACCGAGATGTTTAAATGAAAAAATTAGTCATCAGAGTGAGAGAGGTTAATGTAGAGGTCAGAGGAGGAGAGGGAATTGGAGTGAAAGACAAGGTCAAGAGAGTTCCCACCAGAGTGGGTAGGCCTCTCATGAAGTGAGTAGAGGGAATGGTCAGATAGGAGGGTTATAAGTTCAAGACAGTTGGATGGGATGGTTAAAGTCCCTCAGGATGACAATGGGGATGCCAGTAGGAAGTGACTTAAGGAGACGAATCAGATGAGGGATGAAGGAGTTGAGAGAACCAGGGCGGTTGAGAGAGAGAACGAACAGTGAGAGGAGTAGAAGGGAATCGTAAAATAGTGACATATTCAAAAGAGGAAGATGTCAGAGGGGGTTGAAGGGTAATGTTGAGGGCCTAATTAATAAGTATTTATTTATTTTGCATGTGGGGTCCTATAATATTTATACGATTTTCATGTGACATATTCTAAAATAGGGAATACATCATTCATACGTTATCAATGGTTTTATCACATGGCATAAGAACATACATGTTTTACTGTGCACTTGATAATCCAATTGCAAGTTAAACTCTCGTTCAACCTAGCCTTCCTGTGGGGGTATTCTATGTTCTCAAGAGACTGCCCTGGGCCTTTTTGGAGTGGAAATATTAATGGCCAGTTACCAAGCTGACCCATTAGGCCCTTCCTGCATGAGATTAGTTTACGAATAAATAATAAAAAATTAATACATTAGCATTCCCTAATATTGATGGTGTGCTCAGTGATAGTCACTGGGCCTGTACTTCTGAGGTCTAGCTTCAAACGGACTTCACAGACTTCATAACCATTAATGTGCCACTTTACATCATTGAGGGGATGGATGCTAACCACATATATACTAATGGAAACTACAAATATAGAAGGCCTGCCATTGCATTCAAATAAATCATTGTCTGAAGCAATTACCAATACTTTTGCACATGATTAATTGTGCTCAAACACAAGATCTTGTTTACTGTCATCCCTTATTTGTAATGATCCTTTTACATACAAGAACACATTTTTTCTGTAATTTTCAAACCATGTGACTTATCAAAGAGGGTGTTGTTATCGTAAATTCATTACCTATTAAATGAGAATAAATTTGCATTACCTACAATTATTAAAAATGAATACGATTATAAAAATGACCAAACATTTTAATTTAAATGCTGCACATTCCTGCCACCTATCCAGACATATGTGTGCGGAACAAGGCATAATAGAGAAATATGTTTTGTAAATGTGGCAGGCTGCTCTGAGAAAATATGGCATACAATTGATTTTCCATTTAAAAATGTTAAGAGCGGGTTGTGCTCCCACCTAATTTACACAAGCATAAAAATATGAACATAAAATGAGGTTTGGGGGGTGTGCATTTCCGGAGAGTGTCTACATTTTGGGCAAGCAAATAGAAGAACTTGACCAATCGCAAACTGGGATATTGTTTTTACCTAAGCGTGTGAATATTGGATATTTTAAAATAAACTGCTATTGGATTAGTGCTCAATGTGGATATTGTCTGCAGATAACAACATCTTATCCATGAGGGAATTGGAACCAACTTAACCAGAGGCAGGCTTCCTTTCCTAAAAAAGGGAAGAAGGGACCAGAAGGGACCTGCAGACTGGATGATTTCCATTTTGAGTGGGTCGCTGCTGGCTCTGTTCCTTTAAAATAGTTTCAAAGTGAGTGTGCTATATTTAAAAGCCAATTGAGCCTTGTCCGCCCATTGAAAAGGGACAGAGAATGTGTCCGTCCATTTGAGACATGTGTCAATCGATATAATGGGGTCACAGTACTAGAGAAGGAGTGGATGAAATGCAGATACATGTTTATGAAGTCCAGGAAAGAATACCATTTCTTCAATGCTGCCCAACAAAGAGCCCTCTCTGTGACATGTTTGAATGAAGATAGGTTACTAATTGAATTTTTAAAGAGATTCCCTGCTGCTGAACAATTGCTAAAGTCTGTTTGCATAGTTCCTAATTATGTTAGCTGAAGCACAGGGAATATACAGTTCATACCATGTTTTGGTGTGGTCAGCCAGGATTTGATTTCATATTTTCCATTCCAGCATCAGTAGTTTATCGAGTAGACCACAACATTTCCTCAAACTTGAGCAAAACTTTAATAGGAGTGGAATTATATGGTATTTAATTACAGACACTTTATAGTAGCACATTTATTTTTGCACAGAGTTTATCAAATGGGTGCACTGACTGACAAATAGCAGAATATATGCAAGCATAAAGCAAATCAGTATTACTATCCATCCTAACTGGACATAAAACCCAGACCCAACAATGGTGTGAGCACTGGTTCTTTTGATGCCAAAATCTGGCATTCAATAGCATTATCAGTAAAACATTGTGAGAATCATAGGTTTCCTTGTGAATCATCGACACACGGAGGTACTCCTTGGGTTTCTGAAGACACTTTCTTCCGTATGCAGACACTGCTCTCTTTGTCTATTCCTGTTGTTTAGGTATTTGAATATGGCTCCAAGGAGCAGGGGAGATTGTTATAGAGAAAAGGTATTGTGCCAGAAGCATCTTGAAAATAGAGTACTGTAATTAGTATGCTGCATGGGGTTCCAGTTGAGAGTGAGTTAGAGAAACAGGGTTCTGGAGGTGGCCATCATCTAATTAGCTGGTTCTATGCTGTGAAGTTGGCGTTTTACATGTTTCAATGCTGAAGCTTGCTTAAGAACCTAGATGTCCATGTACCAAGCTTAGCAACTAATATACAAATGGCTGCTATGATTGGAGAAGACCAGAACATTGACTATCTCTTTTTGGATTTAGTCTTTTGTATTCACCACCAACAGAAGGAATCAGTGTTCCAGGATGCATATCTCTTCACTGTGTATGTTAAGACAGGATTCCAAATATGTAAATGAAGGACTTATTGTCCAATTTATCCAAATGTCAAAAAAAGTTCATAATATGTCACAATAGTGGTTTATGGCAGAATGAGCATTGGGTTGATATTTCTAGCAGGTCAAAGATTTGTAGGATAATCTTAGATGCAGTAAGTAATGTAAGGTCGCCACCAGTTTTCTCACAGATTAGGACTCATTTCTCAATGGTGTCATCAAATAATTGACCAAACTCCACTTACGGATAGACTCTAGAATCACTGCATTTTCCACATTCAGTACAGAGATTTTCTAATGCTTGTACAATCTGGTATTTTATTCCATCATCAGGTTCTGCTATTGGTGCCCCAGGCTTCTGTGACCCTGCTGCTCTTGTGTCACTTGACACTAAAATGGATATCTATTTTGCAATTTTCAGATTTGCAAGCTGTGATTTGAAAAACATCTTCCATCAGCCAGATTTTGCTTGTGCAAATTGACCCTGAGCAAATCAAGCAACTGGCTTGAATCACAACGTATCCTCCAAGAGAAGACTAGCAAGCAATTTTTCTCTTCTAACGCATCCACCCTCTGGAACTTCATTCCAGTATCAGCTTGGAATGCTTCCATAATTTTCCAATTGTGCAAATCTCTCAAAATATGTATTTTTCAACAACACCTGACCATGGACTAATCACAATGGATTCACATCCCAACGCACAGACCTCATCTCTCAGTACTGGACAACTGTTAAAATATGCCAGCCCAGATGCTGGCTACCCTCACTCTGTACAGAGCTCTGCTGCTCTTGAGCTAGGTCTGCACTTTAAACAAAAAAACAAAAATACCCTTAAATCATTATGCCAAATATTACAGATTGTGTTTTATCACTGGCTGTGACATACTGTTGGGAAGAAAATGAACCTCTCCCATCCTTTTGGGCGCTTTAGAGTGAGGCAAATGCCATAGATACACTTGTGATATACCAGGAGGGAGTGGGGCGTGCTAAGAAACACTGCACAAACACAAAATTACATAAAACACAGATGAAACACAGATGAATAGACCTAGTGCAGGCATATATGTATGCACCATTTTTTGTAGTGATGGTAGAAACAGTCGGCCCGCATGACTGTAAACACAGGCCCAATGAAAAAATTTGAAGAGGCCCAATCT
Organism: Ambystoma mexicanum; assembly: GCF_040938575.1. Classification (NCBI taxonomy): domain Eukaryota; kingdom Metazoa; phylum Chordata; class Amphibia; order Caudata; family Ambystomatidae; genus Ambystoma; species Ambystoma mexicanum. The sequence goes on from NC_090937.1 coordinate 1,292,444,300, forward strand.
ATACCTATTTTCCACCGATGATATGGAGTTTGTTTGTTCTCCAGTAGAACAAAATGGTTTTATAGCAGAAGAGGGACTAAAAACAAAAGTTGGTGTAAGGGCAATTTTGGCAGCAGCAAAGTACCTACAGAAAAAGGGTCTAAAGGTCTATACAACCATGCCAATAGAGCCAGAAGTTGGAGATGCAGTACAAGGGGAAGGAGGAACCCTACCAAAACATCTAATGTTGTCAGATTAACAGATATTGGGCATGTTAAAGGAAAGGCTGAGTGGCAGGGGGTCAAACAAAAAAGAAGGACACAATGCCTCCCCACCCCGATTTAAGGATTTATAGTTTGTGGCCTTCTACAAGCTTTTAAACCAGAGTTTGGCATAGCAAAAGGGGATTGATCATCTTTCGTAATTAATACCTCAATCTTGGATTTTGGGCCTCATTACGACCCTGGCGTTAACCATGGCGCTATTAGCGCCATGGTTGACGCCGGTAAATTACCAACTCTGCCATGGTGAATGGCGGAATTACCGCCCCATTCCAAGGTTGGCGGGGCGGTAATTCCCCATTCACCATTGGCCCTTCCCCATTCCCATTTTTGCCACCATAGGGCTCAATGGGAATGGGGAAGGCGCTAATTACGGCACCGTGAATTACGGTGCCGTAATTAGCTCCTAGGTCCCTTTGCGGGTTGGTTTTTTAACGCCTGCTAAAAGCAGGCGTTAAAGTGCAACCGGCAAGGGGACCTCGTAATCAGGCGTTAAGGGTTTAACGGCGCCGACACCTTTTACGGCCCCGTTAACCCCTTAACGCCTGGGTTGTAATGAGGCCCTTTGAGTCTTCCTTCTGTTTTTCAACTGTTGGTGCTCTGCCATCGATTTCACAGACCAGATCACCCACAAAGCCACTCATAGGGTCCCTTCTAGGTTCTGAATTCTGCTGGTCTTGAGACGCAGTGGGTCCGGAGAATATACTATTTGACTCTTGGATTTATGGTTGGGTATGTTTTTCTCTTTGTAAAAAAAAATTGGAACTAATTTTACTTAAAACTTTTTTGCTTGTGCAGACGTTGGGAAGTGATACATGGATGCTTTTATCACTTTCTTTTTTTCCCGTAGGAAAATAGATGCCTGTGTTACTGACTTTTATAACATATTTCTTTGCATAGGCACTGTATTCCTCTGCCACACATCCTTTCCTGCCCTTGTAGATTCATCATTTCCCAGTTCTCGTACATTTTTGTGGTCCTGTTCTAATCCTTCCTTTGGCATCTCTGTTTGCAGCCCAATCCTCACTCCAACGACCTCTATTTCATGGTATGATTCACACATGGAGTACTATTGATGTTTCCTCTTCTGTGTTTGGAGGACATGTTTTACTTGGCCCAAGGAGAAAGACTCCTGTGGTTCTGCTGTGGCTTGGGTAGGCTCTTGGGGTTCTCTGCTTACCAGGATCAGGTTGTCTACTGATGGTTTTGTTAGAGCCTTAAGGAGCTCACTTTTCTTGTGTTTCTCGTTTTTGAGATTTCTGATTTTTACTTTTCTTTACTTCATTCTTATTCACTGGAGACAATGATTTGAGCCTTTTTTATAGCCTCCTTTCTCTTAATTTTCCTTCTTCTTTGATAGGTCTGCTGGGAACCAACTATCCATGTATTTTCATGGGGCTCTTCTATGTTGACCACATTTGGCCCTTGCTCTTGGTGGGTCTCTGTCATGTTTGCTTCTCCCCCCTCATATATTTGTGCCATTCTTCAGAATTCTTCCAGAGTCAATTCTGAAAGTGGGGTGTCATCAAGCGTGTGACTCAACCCATCTCTGGATGTTCATTTTCTAGTCAATTTGCCATACTGCTTGATTCCTTGAGCTTGGTCCAAACTTGACACATTTGACGAAGCTCTGTTCCATCATTCCCTATATTTTGTAAGGTTTCTAGGATTGCAGTTATGACTAGAAGTTGCTTGATGACCTCCATTTGTATCTCACTAAGTGCTGATGATATTACCGTATTTATTGTGTTCATTACACCCACTATGGATGAATCGCAATTAGGCCCTTCTTTAGTGAGCTCCAGTAGGATCCCTGCATGTGACTGGACCTCACACTGCAATAAATCAGAACGAAGTTCAATGCTGAGAGTGTCGCCTCACTTGTTGGCTGATTTTTTTCTGAGGGTTTCCTTGTATTTCTTGATCCCTCTTCTCTTGGAGAGTTTGGCTTGGATTTGATCTCAATACCGGTCCTGAGGTTTTCAGGGTTATTTGTTGGACACTTTTGTGTCTTTTTTTCCCAAAACAGTCCTTTATTCTTTTTTAATTTTTGATGTAGTTATTGTGTATTCCAGGCCTCACTGTAAGAGGCTTTTTGGATCTAGGGGGACCTCTTCATATCTTGCTTGATTTTCCTGGGCATAGTTGGACTCATTTGTGTGGACTTGGGCATTGACTGTTATTTCCTGTCTCATAGACTGGAGCACGACATTCTCATTTCCTTCTACTCCCTCTGTGGTAATTGGAGCCTTAGTATAGGAACCGTCCCATTCCGTTGACCTGATATCATCTGCCATGACTCCACCGTGCAGCTTGTACTTTGTCATTTGCCTAGGCCTTTGCTATGCTTCTCTTTGAGGACCAGTGCTGTAGATTTTCAAAATGAGTAGTTTATTTTTGAAGTCGGCTATTGTGTTTTTATTTTATTTAGTTTTATTATTCTTAGGCTTTTTCAGCTTATCTTAGTCTGCCACGTCAGCCCTTTTATGTAAGACTCCTTTGCCCTGTAGACCTTGTTAGGTCATCCCAACAGGCCAGGAGAGAGAATATTATTTGCTCCAAACCAGTCTTTGATGTTTTACTTCAGGAGAAAGACAATTTTTCTCCCGGGCAGTTTAAGAGTACAGTACACTCCTAGGATTAGTACATGTTGAAAATGCTCGGCAGAGAAGAAATGACAGGGAAGATATAGTTGCATACACCTCCCTTAGTACTTACTTGTCTGCTTTTCCAGCCGGGAGGCCCATATATGCACTCTCCGCCTGTTCGAAGGCCGCGGGCTTTGTAGATTTTAGAGCCGTGCTTCACGTACCTTGTTGCTGCGGAATCATGCAATGTTTAAAGTTCCTTCGGCCGTCATCATTAGCACGTGCCATGGTGACACAACGCCAAAGACCAAAAGACTGCACCCTACTTGTCATCTGCTCCGCGTTGGGTCAAGTGTTTTGAGGCAGCTGCTCCGCCTCCAAATCCACAGAAGGCGAAAGCAGACTTCAATGTCAGTTTCCCTAACATGCCCAGAAGAAGAAAGTGTAGTGGTCACAATCCAAAAGACTCTGCACCTGACTAGGCTGCTGCTTGTTTTACTGCACAGGAGAAACAATGGGTTTAGTTGAGAGAGTGAGAGAGACAGAGAGAGAGAGAAGTAGACAAGGATTACAGTGGCAATGTGAGCCAGGGAAGTGGTTCCTGTCTGCAAGAGGTCAATGGTAGGAGTGCAGGTTTTATTGTCTTGTCAGGCCTGCTCTGTCCTTCCCCAAACTGACTCCCCTCATAGATTTCCTACCAACGCACTATAAATATAAACCCCCCTTAAAAAAGGAAACAGGCCTAGCCCTTAACACTTACAGAACCTTGACTAAGCTCTCCTCTTACGCTCTATTACACTCTTCCATATCAAAGGCTAACCAGACCAAAACACACTCCCAAGTTTTCTCTGCCAAACCCATAGAACGTAGACTGTCACACAGGAACCGGCTGGGTACTCCATACCTTCACCTGTAGAGAACACGTTTCCCATATGCCTCTCCCACTATCCGACTAAATAACCCCATCCCCAGTTTCTAATACATGCACAGCGCAGCCAACAATAGTGTTAGGAGGGTGCTGTAAAAGAACACTTAGAATACCTGCTTCCACCTTCAGTTTCAAATCTGACAAAAGGTCATTGACTCTCAACTTCTCTCACGCTGTCTCACTCGTGTGGGCCAAACATGATAGCGAATGCAGGGAAGCTAGAGAAACTGATGGATTGTGGTCGGAGTCAAAGCCTAAAAACACGTATCAAGCAAATGAAATCAATCAACAGCGAATGTACCAGAAAAAGACAGTTTACAAAATAGTATCACTTTAACAATCTGCAGTCTTTGCTGCTCAGAGCTGATCCCCTTCTGAGTACACGATCTATTGAAAAGTAGAATTTAGTCATTTGAAAACAGAACATGACGCTCTGACCTCACCGCGGCCGTAATTACAACGCGCAGCATTTTATCTCTAAAATCCTTAATCGGATCGTATTATGCATTAGCAGCAATTTGTGGCGAGATCTATTAGCATGGGAAACTGTTCAGAACTGTTACAATTTCCTCTAAAAATTAAGACATATCATGTATTCCTTTGAGGTTCTTTCACCTGATAAAACAAAAATGGAATGACCTCAATGCGGGCTGCAGACGCGGCCCCAGGTGGCCATCTTGAGTGCTTGATGAAACTCGGTAACGGGGGAGCTGCTGTGGGAATGCAGATAAGTGATGGGAAGCCATTAGCGGTTCTGAAAGGCGCTAATTCCTTGATGGCTGCACCGTGAAGCCTTTCCACATGGCAGTGCAGTGCGATGATTTCATTTACGGAGATGTGTTACTCAAGTCGAATTTCACGGAGGCTCCTGGGTTATTAGATATGTTGCTTATATATCCAGAGGCCTCATTAGACTCGAGGACCATCATCACACCCACACTCCAGACGCAGTTGGGCTTGCAACCAAGTTTCAGATTTATTTTAAAGGGATATGCATTTTAGGCGTGTATTTTTCACCGTTGGAATTCGCGTGCAGTAACCTAACCTGGCTTTGCTTCTTAGTGAAGCATGCAGACATATTTCTTGGCCCATAAAATCGTGCTTGCTTTCTGATTGGTCCATTCCATCTTAGCCATTGTAAAACGCACAGGGCCCGATTTATGGAATATTTTGCACGGTTCAAAGTGACTTTGTACTGCTGAAAAAATTACTTTGCAGTGCCTACACTAACACTGATTTGCCGTGCTGTGCAAAGTGTATTTTTGAAGCGCAAAGTCTGTGCAAAGGCAGTGCACTATGCATTACAGACTTTGCACTGCAAAAATACACTTTGCACAACTCCATGTATCAGGGTTTGTATCGATAGTGCAAAGTCACTTTCAGCACTGCAAAGTCACTTTGAACCGTGGAAAAAATTCCACGAATCGGGCCACAGGGTATAATTCACAAAAGGTGTTTTACATTTTAAGAAAATCCCATCGGAAAATGCTTTGCAGATCAGGCCCACGATGTGTCCATCCACAGACATTGGTGAAATGGTGAATTTACAGGCGCAGCTTGGGTGTTGCCTTTCTCATTTTTCTGGTACCATCAGGAGGAGGGGAGAAGCCTGAGGGATTGCCAGCAGATTCAAAAATGTGTTGTTGGGGCCTCACCCTTAACCTGAATTCACTGACATCATTGGGTTAGCGGACCTGACGACATGAGACCTTTGGCCATCCATGACATCAATGAATGTATTACACTATTACAATCTAACAATATAATAAAAGGATGGATGTATGTTTGTCCTGTATGTTTGTCCGATGCAGTAGGTCTGTCTGTTGACACCCTAGACAGAGCTGTTGCCTTAGGATATATAGAGACAATGCCAATTTGCATAGCTTCGCCTGTTGCCACCGCTAGAGGGAGCTGTTGCCTTAGGATGTATAGTGGTGCTACAGTGTCAACGTAAACCTGCAATTTGGTCTGTGTAGACTGCCTCTACACTAGTAGGTTAATAAAACCAAAACAAGTCATGCTAAGGCAGATCAAATAGGCGTTACCTATATTAAGACTGCTGACTGGAATGGGGCTTCCACCTTACATATTTTTGGATCCTTTTATACCCCCATCCACCAATGCATATCGTCACCTAAAAAATAGAGTTTACGCAGTAGAACTCCTTCTAAAAACAAAATAACAGTTTCCCTGGAGATCGCAGAATGTTTGTGCTCCCTTATATCTTAGGTTCATCCGCATGGTGGTTGGGCTAAAAAAACAAAAAACTCACGCTGTCTAAGGCACGAGTGTTTCGTCCTGCCTTGTTTATTTGCATGTGTCTACTAGCACTTTATGCTTATGTCACTATCATTGCAGAACTATTGGTATGAAAAGGCAAAGAATATTGAAAATCTGGATTGGGTAGACGTGATGTCAGACAACTTCAGTTGTTTGGATTCCTTTTTTGTTTTTCTTTGTGTATGGTTAAATAAACTTCAACCTTTACAAAGCCAGAGAGAAGAAACATAGATACAATTACATTAAAACATCAATACATTTCTTAAAATCATTGCATTCTATTACACCATAAAACCGTTTTACAATCATAAATTATTAAAATGCGGTTCATCTTTATCCGAACCCTTGAAAAAAGTGATACAAAATAAATGTAGAACTTCTATCATGTCAAAATTGAAATTTCATTGCTTATCTTTCGTTTGGATCATTGGTAGGGCATAGACCTTATGGTAGATGTATGTGAAACAATGTAATAACCCATGAACAATGCCTATGTCAGGGTTGAGTGATACATCATGCACTATTTCCTTCTCCGCATTCTGGTACATGTAGTTTGACTTTTGTTTTATAAATGCAGGGCTGCAAGTGACAGCATGCATGGAAAGGTGGCAAGACTACTTCAGATGTCTGCATGGTATTGTGGGCTACTCAGGAAATGTCACCTTCAGTCATTGTTTGAAAAAGACAGGCAAAGTGTTCTTATGCAGACTGGAGACCATGCAAAAGGCAACAATAGATTGCATAAATCCTCATAACCTAACATTATTGGGGTCAGTAAGGGTTTAGCGGTAGTGGTATTCTGAAATGCTGCTTGTTTTACCGCTGAGCCAAATTACGAGTTTTGTACCAAAGATTTCTTTATCTGGCTGCTTTTGTGTTGAGGGAAATTCTTCAAAAGAAAAGCATTACCTCATGCGGTATTATCAATGCAGTATCACCACATGCATTAATACCACAAATACCCCCAATGGAGTCTTTCTTTAGAACATCAAAATAGGGAATAACAGAAGGATACGCATGACTGAATATGCATATCGCATATGTGGTAACAGAAATTCCATTTGGCAATATTAACAAAAGTAATACCCAGTGGTCGAAGTGCATGAAAAGAAGTAGTGGATATATGTTACCTGCTGGCCTGCCCCCGCTCACCACAAACCCTTCACCATGCCCCCTCCCACGCACATACAAACCCCCAAACAAATGAGTGCCAAGGACAAGTATGCTCATCCGTTTTACATAGACTTGCATAATAGCCTGGCATTTAAGGGGTTAAGGGAAGGTTCAGTGCACTGCACTGAAGTGCAGTTTTCGACTGCTTCCTACACTTTTATTTGAAAGCAAAACCATTCCAGAATGGTTTTTTTTTTAAATAAAAGTATAGGAACAGTTAAACTTAATTAAAAAAGTAGAGGAGCCCAGCCTCAAACCACTCCCGCCCACTTCGTCCACTGGTGAGTACAGACAAACTCATAATAACCCTTTATGTGACCAGAATACATGTTTATGAAAAAATATCCTCATTTTGTATTTGCTTGTCAGGGCCTCTTGTTGGGATATAGCTTGGAAATGTATAGGACCCATCATAGTGCTAACAATCAAACATGAACACTTCTTAACGATATTGGGCGGGAAAGTGGCAGTAGTTCCGTTACAGCCACTTCACTGCCGCTGCATTACCACATCGCCATACTTCGAGTTTTGCATTAAGATGGAAGATTTACTTAAAAAAAACGAGTATTTTACAATCTAATTAATCAAATCGGCTCACATTGTCCCCTTAAACTGTCCCCCACTATTATTGCGCATAGCCTTGATTTATAATGGTCAAACGATTGCCAGTCTTAGGAGCACCAATGTTGCCATTCACATGAGAAAAAAGCCAACACGTGCTTCGACCATTGGGTCTTTATCAAGGCTGTGATATTGTGCAACAGTGAGAGTGCCAATTGGTGAAGTGGTGAGTTGCCGTGATTGGTCATGTGGTGGTTCAAACATAGTTGGTAGTAAAGGCATACATTTTCAAGTCACATACGTACATACAATTGCCATAGTAAGGTGGTGTTTGGTGAATGTGGGTTGACATGCATATGCACATACATGTAAACAGTTCGACAGGAATAAGCGAACAATTGTTAAATGACCCAGGTGGGTACGCATTGACGTAAGGAGAGATTACACCAAGGGCGAGAAGAAGGAAAGAGAATGTGTTAGATAGTGTGGGCGTGATGCCTTAAATCAATCTAATTGAGTATGGGGGGTCTTACCGGACGGGTATATTACTGAGAATGGTCCTTGGATATAGTGCTCGATTGCATCTAAGTAGAAGAAGAAATTGCATGGTGTCAAGGTCGGGTGACACATGCGGCCTGCTGATTAGGGGCTATAAGGCGCATCGTGTAGTGAAGGAATACTGTGGCAAGTGCACATTGCCTGCCTTCTGTTACAGAGCACCTTATAGTATTATGCAGAGTGCTAGGAGTTCCCCTAGGGTTGGGGTTGCAACGGCATGTGATGGGATGGCAAGTGTGGAGTGAGATGAAGATCCCCTGAGCCTGGGGGTGCACACATATGAGGAAGGTGGTGGTAGGTGTGTGAGCATGTAAGGTGCATCAGAAAACTATTAGGAGTTGCAGTTGCAGAAGTGAGATAGGATGTATCCCGCTCGTGAAGGGCACAATGTACCCGGTGAATGAGCTGTCCGGATTCGGGCTGGCGTATCGCTGGATGGTTCTGGGTGGGGTCTATATGGATTGGATCATGCAGTGGTGTGGTGCTGCCCTATGGGTCTGGTCTCATGTCCTTTTTAGCCACAGCGCTAAATATAATAGGGCCAGAGCATGTGATGCGTACGTGGGTGGGCTGGTGGGGACTGAATAGGATGGGGGTCCGAATGGCAAAGTGGGCAGGTAGTGGGGGACCGTGGCCCAGTCATCCCAGTTAGGGTAGTGGTGCTTTCTGTGGGCGCTCAGGGAGACAAGATAAGTAAGTCACAAGCCGTGCATTTGAGTAAGCAAGACAACAGTGTTCAGGAAGGATGCAGGGATCATCATGGTGAACAGCGATGTGCGAGGGGGGGCTTACCTGTGAGGCCACAGAGGCCTCTGTGTAGGCCAGTCACGACGATCTGTCGATCCCGTCTGCCATCTTGTGAGTCATGATAAATTGTAATGGTTGAACTAATTGGCTGAGAGGCAAGTTCAGCGGCATACTCTGATTGGCTGGGAGGTTACCATGGAGACCAGACCCTGGCAAATTAATTAACATTGCCGTGATGTGTGATATCATAAATCGGTGTGCGCTCTGCTGTTACACTAGTTGGAGTGATTAAGTAGGCATGAATTTTGCTAGATGTTGCAAGTGAGCAAGTTGTGTGCAACTAACTGGTTTATAAACACTGGACAACATGTGATTGCATAAGAGGGATAGGGGTATGTACGTGAGGTAGCAGTCTTGCCTGTGAAGATGCGTATGGTGCTGATTGTGTGAAGTTCATCAAGGTGTGACAGCTGTGAGCCAGGGGGGTATGTTCATGCCTTGTAAGCACCTTTACAAAAAGAAATGGCGAAAAAAGTTGACCAGTGTCTGTTTTTACAGATAGGTCTTGGGCGCCATTTTGAAAAAAAGGTCTGACCCCATTTTTAGCTGCCGTTGTTCGCGGTCGGGAAACATCATGGTAGTTTGATCTAAACCACTGCCACTAGCCATTTCAAGTAGGAAAGGGTAACATTTGACTGTTACATGAGTGTTTTGACTCAAGGGATGCTAGGCAACCCCTCCAGCACTCTATAGGAAGATAGTGTGTGCCAGGTCTGTACATTTAAAGAGACTATTAAAGTCAATTTAACTTTGCATGATCTGGGAGACAGTAGTCAGTCCCAGAGAAGGTATTTAAACCTTAGGAAGTCTGAAAGACATCCCTGTGCCACTGCACTGAAGGTGCTGTGCGACACACAGAAAAAGATGATGCCTATGGAGTTGGTTTAAAACTCCATATCCAAAGAACACAAAAGTAAAACTCATTGAAAATGAAACGTTCAAAGTCCCAAAATATAGCAAAAGAGCTGGAGGGCTCTAAGGTAGAGGGAATTTAGCACTTGGGTGAGAAATCTCCCTAACAACCTCCCTGTGACCGCAACCATACATCGTGATGTCTGCCCTGTCAAATTCTAATGGTACTCCATGTGCCTTCCATGCTGTTCACAGGTAAGGGTGAATCAGGTTTTGAATCCAGCGAAGGAACCTGGAAATATCTACCACATCCAAGGTAGGTAGCAGGCATGCAACTTAACAACTCCCAATTCGGTGAGGTAGTGACTTGAATCTATATTACAGGTCTCTTTTGAGGGCCTGTGATTGGAACTTCACACCCTTTGATTAAGATTCATTGGAGGGCAAGTCTGATGCCAGCAGCCGTGGTTAATCCAGCTCCAAATGCATGTGTATAGTTGTTGCATTTCACATTGCTCACAGTTTGGTCTTGTGATCAAGGTGGTGGTCTGGCATGGGGCACGCAAAGCCCGATCCCAGCCACAGACATCATCGCCATGTGATGGCCCGTCACACCGCCACAGAGGACAGCCGACAGACTCAACGGGCTGTGGAAAAAGTGTGGATTCTGAAAAGAGCAGGGGTGCATCTCATCATGTGGTCAGGACAGGTGGTGCCACCTCTCCCAGCCTCTCCTGCACCAGCAGGTTCTGGCTGACATCTGGATGGATCAAAGTTGTCTGTGACTTTTGTCTGTGGATCACTCGGCTAATGCGTCAATGAATAACACAGCAGTGTCTGCGATTTATTAGTGTGATTTGTAGTACACATTGACACCTCGATCTCACCTTGCGGCCGCAGGTTCCTCCTGAGGCTGTGCCTCTCTGAGTGTTGCTTCAACATCAATTACCCTAGGACCCACCCGGGGGTGCAACTGGGGCTGTCACAGGGACCCTGTTCCATTCGTCCCTCTATGGTCACGTCTGGATCAGCACCGCCACTGGATCTACGAGCCTGGTGCAATTACTTGTTTCTGGCACATCCAGGCCTCCACTTTTCACCCCGTGTGGGGTCAGGTGAACCAGACAAAAAGCATGCACCTGGTGGTGGTGATGGTAGTGGTGGAGGACTGTACACCCCAGCAACCATTCACCTGCCCAATGGTGGCTGGCTGTGCCACATGTGGGTGTCTGTGGTGTTCCAGAGATCCCAGCACAGGACAGGGCTGGGATATAGGTTTCACAACCACATCCATCAGGCAGCCATTTCATAAGTAGTCTTTGCTGCAGATTGGGACAGCACACACTTGGCAACACCATAGGTGCCGTGATGGGTCAAACCACCAACAGCCCCGAGACCAGACACCCGAGCTTCTGCTCCTCCAGTTTGGCCTAGATCAGACGTGATGAGCTGCTGATTGTAGGCATCTCAAAAAAAAGCAGAGGTGAAGTGAATGATCAGAATTCCCTCAGCTGTGGGTGGAGAAAATGTGGTCTGCAGAAGACAGATTCCCCAGCATCACTCAGGGGGCGCGGGTCCTTCCGTTTGGGCCACACCACATGGAAGGTGTCAGGGTGGTAGCATCCCCCAGCACGGCAGGATCTAGTCATCTCTGAATCTGGTGCTTGGGAATGCTGCCCAAAGTGACAACAAAAGGAAAACCAGAATTGTTTGGATGAGTGATTTCAAGGAGGCATGATACCATTGAGAGCTAAACATGTAGGGATTATACATGGTGGGCAGCTTGGTGACCCAAAACAGTGGATACCCTTGCAGGACCGACACCCAGGCACATCGTGCCCACACAGGCCACACAATCTCCATGGTGTTGCACCCTGACTGACTCTAGGTTGGCTGGGAATGCCCCCAAGGACAGGTGGCTCTTAACTCTGGTCAAGAGTTTGAATGATCCCTGGCTACAGTTTCAACATGTTCACATGGTGGAGGTATATTGACCACCGTAACCCCCGCCCCTCCTCCTGCAAAGGTCCCTGCACCTCTCTGGGTCACTGGGCAGAGACAGGGCCCCCTGCTCCCTGTGCAACTGTCAACTGTGGTGAAGTGTCCTCAGTGTACACCAGCCACAGGCGGGGAGGCCCACAAAGGGCACCACGGATCTGCAGTAATGTAGGTTACCCACCCAACGCATCTGGAGACAGAGACCACTGTGTCCATGTGGGAGAGCTGACCCAATGACTGTGACATTGTGGAGGTGTGCATACACCAGCTGATGTGTGATCCCATTGCTCTGTTCACACCACCAGCACCTCTCATCCGCTCTGTTGGGGAGGTGTTGCATGAGCGTGTGTAATAGTACTTAAGAGATGGTGTAGTATGCTTGGGAAGGGTGAAGCCAGAGGGTTCTGTGGTGGAGGTCCATAGCGGTCCTGACTTGCAGATCATTTGCCCAAACTGGGTATGGGGGCAGATGACCAATCAAACCACCTAGTGTGTGGTTTCCAACACCTGTTTCATCTGGTGAGGCAAATGATTAGAGGTCTTTGGGCCAAAACAATCTCAAGCCATTGTCATGCTTTATACAGCTGAGCAGCCGATGGTGCGAAGATGCCATTTGTTGGATTATGACTATATGCCTCTGTGTCAGTCTTCACCCTAAACTGTGACAGTAACCCAGCACTGTGGCAAATCGGTTGTCCTAAAATGGCTAGCCTGGGTGCCGGTGCATTGAGCTTCTTGCCTCGGGACACAAGTGTGGGCATGAGGGGGATAGCTCTCTTACCCCTAGGGCAACACATGTTTGTGGGGAATGTGTTGTATGATCATTTGTGGACAACCAGATTCTGGGTCAGGGGTTCATAAGTAGCAGAGCAGGTACCCCTATGCAGTCTATTTGTAGTCAACCTTTGAGGGACGGTTGTACAGAAGGCGCTGCTGCAGTGCTGGTACCACAGGGGTCTCTGTCCTTTCTCCTCCTGTAAAACTGCAATGCACCCTGGGTACACCTGAATGGATGTGTTTTGTGCAGTGAGCTGTCTTCTCCCTTTTCGATGAGCCTAGCAGATGAGATGAGTTTGGCCCAGCCACTGGCAGAGTGGCAGGAACCAGCCCATTGGTGTCATGATAGAGAGGCTGGGCATTGGTTGGGGATAGCAGTTTATGCACCAGTCCCTGGATGGTGGCCTTACAGCTGGCACAACCTCATAGCTGCACATCCATGTAGTTGTGGATGACTGTCCAGGGCCATGTGGTATTTTGGCTGGACCCAACTAGCCGTATGTGTGCAGCAGTCAGAGCAGACAGCTTGAGTCACAGCTGGCATGGCTGTCTGCTACATTTGTCTGCATCCAGGCTCCATGATAGTTGGTGAAAGATTCTCTGTTATGAGTTGTTTGCCAGAGCAGGTGGGGACCAACAGGCCTGGTCCAAGAAGGAGAGGTTAAGGTAGACCAACAGCTGTAGGCCCAGGTGGGTGCCAGGGTCCAGTGGTGTCCCAGGGAAGTATTACCGGTGCTGGGGAGGCAGTCAGGGGCCCCACACCTATCCAGAGAGCATGGCTCAAAGGTGTCCCAGCCATAGCCCCAGGAGTCCAGGGGTGCAGATGCAGTCATTGTACACCAGCCTCCGATGCAGTGCGCCAACCAAATGACTCAGCGGTGGTCCTCAGGGGGTCCCAGCCCAGTATGGAGGGCAAAGCTCAAGGCTGTCGAGGGCAGGGCCCTGGACAGCCAGGGGTGTAATCCCACCCTTGGGTGTTGCTGGGTAGACCATGGCTGTCAGGTTACCATGTTCCATGTAGGACACCTCAGCGCAGTCCATTGTTGTGTTCTTTAATGCACTGCATGTCTACTTGAGTTGACAGGTTTATTTTGCAAGCCCTGATGAAGATGGGAGCCAGGTGAGTCTTTGTGCACGTTGTTTCATGGCACTCAGGGGAGCACAGTGTATGGTGTCATTGTGCACAGGGATGTGTTTACTGTGTTGGGTGCGTAGATGTGTGTTGGCCTGAGGTTGTCAGGTCCAGCGGCGATGGTGTCGAGGGATACATGATGGAGATGGGAGGCAGGTGAAACCTTTGTGCACATTGTTGCATGGCACTCAAGGACGCACAGGGAATGGTGTCATTGGGTGCAGGGATGTGTTACCTGCTCTGACCTTGTGTTTTCCTTTTTCTCTGAGGTATTCTGCTAGGGGAGACAGTCGCAGATGTGCAAGGTGATAGGGCTGTGGAATGGCTGCACGCCACACTTCAGGCAGTCTGCGATGGTTTCGACCCCTGCATAGAAGTACATGGCTACATGACTGAGGACGGCTGGAGCAGGCTCGAAGAGCAAAAGTTGCCACCTGACAAGGACATTCTTCAACACAACTTGTACTTTTCTCAGTCTGTATCGTACCTTATATAGTGATATGTTTTATGAGTTGTATAATTGGGGGAGAATAGAGTAGCCACTCCTCCTGTATATTAAGGTGGGACACCCGTAGGGTGGGCAGTGCAGTCCTAGCAGGCGCTGGTTCATGCTTACATTATATGCTGTGCCTTTCTACTTCTGGTCCCCTGTGTGTTAGTCAGTGTCTGAGTGCACAATTGTTGGTCGTGCGCTGGACAAACCGGTAACAGGATGTATTGTCTGGGCTGTGTCATTTTGTGTGAGGAATAAGGATAGGGTTGTTTCCATTTGGTATATCTATGTGGGTGGTTTGTGCACTTGATTTGATGTATATGGGTACACACTATTTGCCTCTACCAGACGTACATTCTCAGGGTGTTGTTGTTGGCAATCTGGATTAGCCCTTTTTCATCATTGAAGGGCATCAGGGACATGGTTTCAGTGTGTGTGCTCAACAGAGGCTGACATTCAGCTGAAGTATGTTAGTATGGCCTGCTCATCTGCCTCTTGTCCCTGCGCCCTTTGTCCTGCTAAGGGGATGGGTGGTGCCTGTGGCTGAGGGCGATCTACTGGTATGCTGCGTGTGGCAACATTGTGCAGTACATAACCTGCCACAATGATCTGGCATACTACTGGCGGGGCATATAGCAATACACCGCCAGAGTGGTCAAGGGAGCGGAAGCATGACTTAAGCACTCTGAACTAGCGCTCCACTATGAACCTTGTGGCTATATGTGCTGAATTACACCTTACCTCACCTGGGGTAAAGGATTCCTGAATGGTGTGATCATGAATGGTGAAAGCCGGTAGGCACCGTACCCTGCAAATGGTTATTGTTAGCATTGATTGTGAGGTCCTGTTATTCTGTGTCATGTGACTGCTTGATTGTTGTTACTCACCGATGAGCCAGATATTCCCATACCTTCCCGATGTCAGGGCCTAGTATAGGTGGGAATGAAGCTGGCATGTGTGCTCCCCGGTTAATTTGCATTCCATGCATGATGACTCCCTTGCCATCACAGATGATCTGTGCGTTGATGGAATGCCAATGTTTCCGGTTGCGGTAGATGTGCTTGCTCTCTCGGGGCGGGAGCTTAAGCACTACATGGTTTCAGTCAATGGCTCCCAGTACACGTGGGATATGTTCAATGGTATAGAACTCCTGGCACACTCTCTGCCTTGTCTGCAATGTGTGTGGCATGTATATGCGCCTATGCACTTGTGCAATTATGCAACACAATACCTAGTGTAGGCACAGGGATTGCGTGGGCTGCGATACACCCCCAGCGGTGGCAGAGGTGCACTGGAAGGGACCTGTTGGCAGGAAATGTAGGGCTGTTAGCACCTTCTCCAGGGTTATGAGTGCACGGGAGCAGATGGTGGGTAATGCAAGGTCATTCTCCCACTACCTAACTAGGTTTAAAATGACATGGGGAGGGAATCTGTACCTTGCATACACCTCTTGGTCTGGCATTCCAAATAGCATTGTGTGTGGATGGAAAATCCTGGCCCTCATCATCCTTCTGCTCCTTCATCTTCCATAAACAATCAGTGTCCTTGCAGCAGGGTCAACATTGTGGAAGTTCTGTTTTGAAATGGTTTGCATTGCATGCTTTTATACTTATGTTGCGTCATGTATCACGTGGCGGTAAGATTACGTGATGTGCATCCTATTGGGACTCTGGACACTTGCTCCATGAAATCCATGAATTGGGTTTTGTGTGCACTTGATGGGACGTGATTGGTGCTTGCATGGTGCGTCTCTTGACACGCCCATGTTATTCCTTGTTCTTCTTTATTTGCGCGCAGAATGGGCAATATGCATGTTCCACCCCCTATTTATTTCTTTGCGCTGGCCTTTCCCTCACTTTGCGCTGTGTATGAAGCAAAGCGCTCAGCACAGTTAGACCTGGAAGAGCATGGGAATTTATGGTTAGGACTGTGCCAGGGCCGAGCTTGGGGTCTGGCCTGGCTCTTAGGGCCAAGAGCTGAGCAAAGGAAATGGCCACGCAAAACAGGGGAGGGGCATGGTTGGGGGCAAGAATACGGTGGGGGACAAGAAAATTAGCTGAGGGATTTAAGAAGGCAACACAAAGAGCTAACAGGCCAAGAAAAGGGCTAAAATGGACTGGGGCAAGAAAAGGAGCTAAAGAGGGCAATAACATGGTCTGTGGAAAGAATAGGAGCTAAAAAGGACTGGGGCAACAAAAGGGGCCTGAGGGGCAGGGGGGGTCAGGCCAGAGCCAAAGTTAGCTAAAGGGGCTAAATGGGGCAGCAGAGTCAATGGAAGGGGCAACACGGAACTGCGGTCAGTTAAAAGGGTTACGGGGAAAAAATGGGCAATATTGGAATGGGGTCAAGAAAAGGTGCAGAATGGGTCTTGGGCAGCTAAAAGGGTTGAGGAGCAACAAAAGGGGCTAAATGAGACTGCAGGTCAGGGAAAGGAGCAACACGGGTATGGAGGCTGTGAAAACGGGTTAAAGGTCAACAAATGGGCTAAATGGGACTGCCGGGTCAAGAAAAAGGGCACAGCGGGTCTGTGGCAACTAAAGGGTAAAGAGACAACAAAAGGGGCTGTTAGGCAGAATCATATGCAGTACCCTTTGGGAACACTACACACAATTAAGACTACAAGTGTAAGTACAATTTCATGTCATGACCCTTGCCCCTGGCCCTCACTGGCAAGTCAGCCTTCCCGTTAGGGCCAGGTCAAAGGCCTTAAAACCTCAGCCAAGACTCTCTTGGAGTCAGTCCAGGCTCGTAACCATCATGAAGACCAATATCAGAATGGGACAATTTACTTGGAACTATTTAACTTGGGGGGTTTTAGCCAACATCGAGGCACACACATAGCTCATTTACAAGGAACTGAGCTATGCGTCTAGTCTTTTGGGTGTGGCAGGCCTGGGACTCCTTTACCTGGACTACTTTGAGTGTGGCTGGCCTGGGACTATTTTACCAGGACTACTTTACCTGAGACTATTTAAACCACACCCAAACAGCAGAACATGCTTTGCGTTATTCTGCTGTGGGCAGCGTAACCTCACTGTGTCCAGTTCTTTGATGCCAGTTTACTTGAACCCAAGGACCTGCAGAGAGAGAAAGAACAATACGAAACTTACCTGGAACAGTATCCTGTCATCAATCCATAGCTGACTTCAGTTCCACTCACCTGAATGTATGAACTCCATCATCCGGCACCGCATGCATCTTGGAATACCATAACCTGGAAAGAGGAGAAAGAAAGACAGCATTAGTAAGCAATTACTCACATTTCTTCCCGAATGAAGAAAGCCACACAATTCTTACCTGGGTAGTCATCTCCTGGTCAATGTCATTGCTGGAACATTACGGCACTCGGCGAGGAACATTGAAACCTGCAAGGAGAGAAAAGACACAGTTTAGCAATATAAAAGGGGAAACAGCGCTGCGCATTACATCACCGGACAGCATTGCACACACCGTGCTTTCGCCTACCGGCCCATGCTCATCTTCAAACTGCATGACAACACCAAAATACCTTTCCATACCTAAAAGGAAAGAAGCAAGACATTATTATTCGAACTAAGAGGAACATAAAAACTGCATATGAAGACTATAAAGCAGCAAACCTACGGAGTCGCAGCAGGCCTGGATTCCCAAAGGGGGACTTGCAGCAGTGAAGTAACTTGGTCACTGCCCGCCCCCCACATCTACGGACCGATGCCACGAGGAGCAGGATGGAGAATCCACCTCTTACAATATTAAGACCCATCTTTAACCAGAGGCCTTACCAAGGGACCGGGAGAGGGTTTGAGAGTGCAAATCATAAACCAGGGCTGGGTGGTGTCCGTGTGGATACCAGGTGCGTGTAAAATTTCACCTTTGGTACAAGCCTGTACTACACAGTAATGTGGTAGCAGTGGCTGAGCAGCCAGACTTATCTCAAGAGTAAAGTGAGCAGTAGAACAGGTTACACGAAGGACCAGCAATTACAGTGATTCAAACAAACGCTTACTCAAGGTTTCTTGGTAAAGGAATATCCATTTATTTACACAGTCATTTTGAAAACATTCCACTAGTAAGAACAGCTCAATATCACAATCTAATATACTACAATACATAACCAATCAGTTTCTGAACAAGTTCAGCTCCCCTGAAGCGGGATAAAAATAGCACTTCAGTTACTTTAAAAAGGGGTAAAAAGCCAAGGTTATAAGAATCAACAGCACTAATACTTTCATAGGCAGGGCAAAGGGTTTCAGTTCACTACAACCAAGGTAGTTCTATGGCTGAAAACGTAAGCCGTCTAACACTCTTATGTGTTAAGTCCTGCATATTCTCTCCTTCTGTACATATTTAGTCACGGTTGCTTATCTGTATGTATGTATGTATATAATCCAGTTATCATTTCATTGTGTATGTTTATGTTCTTGCTGTTATATATATTCTTGCTGTTGTAACTAAGCCTCGCATATACTTGTAACTGCTGCGCCCTGTTACCCTAGGGTATGCTCCTACATTATAAACAATAAACAAATAATAAACAAACAAAACAACCAGCAATTCAATTCAGTAGGCCTGGGCCAAAATAAATGGTTCAGAGTCTTGTATAGGATAGCGCAGTTCTGGTAGTAAATGGTTAAGTCTTTGCCACGGATCTTAGAAGAATTTGGTCAGACAAAAAGTTAGATATTGGTTTAGGGAAGGACAAGCCTTCAAAGTCAGCAAAGTTTCACAAACTTTCACCATGGCTGAACAGAGTTCTGCACCTCACTTGCACAGTACCTTGTAAGTGAAGAAAAGCTGTAGCTAAGGCAGTTACTCCTGGCAGTTCCTGCAGATCTCGCTGTTCCTGAGCTTCAGTCGTGGGGACAAGAAGGAGGACGTTGGGAGGTTCCTGCACTGCCCAGGGAAGAGGCCACAAGCTTGGCAAAACGTTGGTTTAAGGTGTGAGTGCCTTAAAGTCCACAAGCTGGTTTCCTTCCCCCTGGCTATCCGGTTTTCAACAGCACTCTGAAGAAAATTCGACCAGGTTGGGGACGGTGTCCAGGTGGCTTGCGAGTCGGTTGATCCCACCAAACTCAAGGGAAGAAGTTAACCTTGCAGGGCTGCTCTGTCGATGGAGTTTCAGGCAATTCGGACCTGCAGCAGGGCTTCACCAGTGGACCAGGAGTTGCAGCAGTCCTCTTCCTTCAGCTCATCTTCGGTTCTTTCGTTCCAGTAGTCGACTCTGCTTTCCAAGTCCCAGAGAACTGCTTTTAAACAGTTTTCCCCCATTCATTCCAGCCTGGCTGTCACTTACACAGCAGGGTGGTTGTCCTTGCCAGACAGCCAGCCGGCCAATCACACCAGAGTGCTTTCAGGTCTCCTAGGAAACTAAGCACAGGGAGTTTCGGGCACCTCCCTCATATCCTGTCCACCTTAGACACTCAGGCGCCAGAGGTGGGCTTCAGCACTGAAGCCCGCCAAAGGCCAACAAACAGAAGGACCAAACCTGGTGAGACAAACACAAGAGGGACCTTTCCAAAAAGAAATGGCAAAAAAAAGTTGACCAGAGTCCGTTTTTACAGATAGGTCTGGGACGCCATATTGGAAATCATGGCTGACCCGATTTTTAGCTACCGGTGTTCGTGGTCAGAAAAAATCATGGTAGTTTGTTTAAAATCACTGCCATCAGCCATTTCAAGTGGGAAACGGTAACATTGGACTGTTACATGAGTGTTTAGACTCAGGGGAATCTTGGCATCCCCTCCAGCACTCTATTGGAAGATAGTGTGTGCTGGGTGTGTAAATTTAAAAGGACTAGTAAAGTCAATCTAACCTTACATGCTCTGGGAGACAGTAGTCAGTCCCAGAGAAGGTATTTAAACCTTGGTGAGTCTGAAAGACACCCCTGTGCCACTGCACTGAGGGTGCTGTGTGACACACAGAAAAAGATGATGCCTATGGAGTAGTTTTAAAACTCCTATCCAAAGAACACAAAAGTAAAACACACATCAAAATACATGGAAGAGCGGGAAAAAAGGCTCACACTCTTCCCAGGTAAAAAATTAAATCCTAGAAATCCAGCAAAGTTGCTGGGGTCTCAAAATGTAAGGGAAATTAGCACCTTCTTGAGAATTCTCCCTAACAGGCTAAATGGGACTGGGGTCAAGGAAAGGGGTAGAACTGGACTGGGAAAGCTAAGAGGGTGAAGTACAACAACAAAATTGGTTAAATTGAACTCATGGTCATGGAAAGGGGCTCTGGGGCCGCTAAAGAGGTTTAGGGGCAACAAAAAGGGCTGAAATAGGATGGGGCAGAAAAATGGGAAAATGGGTTTGTGGGCAGCTAAAGGGGTTGGGGCAGCAAAAGGGGAGGAAGGGTACTGGGAGCGGCAAGAAAAGGAGCTAGTGGGAAACAAAGGGGTCACTTACCTGTTTAAATACAATGAAGCCTTACAGCACCACCTGGAAGTGTTCCAGTCCTACCCCAGCTAACCCATGAGTGGTTGGGTGGGAACAAGAAATGAACATGCTCCTGGTGTGCTGGCAGCTCTTAAAGGTGCTTGTCTGCCTGACTTTCTGTCCTGGCCGCCTGACTTTGTGTACTGCCCCAGCCAATGAATGAGTGGCTGGGCAGGGAACAGCAGTAAGGCAGCAGGGATTCGAAAACAGGCAGCCACACTCCTATATGTGCTGCCGGCACACCAGGAGCATATTTCTTTTATTTAAAAAAATCTACCGACTGGGTGGGTACCTAGAGGTGCCTGAGGCTGACCCCTGCTATGGGCAGGCACCAGGGACGTCATTTGACCAAAATGCCAGGGATAGCGGAAGTGACATCACACGACTCTTGACCCCTGATGACATCGCAGGAAGTGATGTCATTTGACCCACCCCAAAGTGATATCGCGGGAAGGTATGGAACACGACCTTTCACCCCTTGACAAAACAGGGAGTGGCATCACATAGCATTGTACACTACAAAAAATATGGTTACGAGATCACAATAATGTACTGTACATTTCATACAGGAATTGATCGCCATATGTATCATTAAGATCAGTGTGTATAGGCCCATATTACCAAATTACTGTGAATGCAAGCAGACGTCCATGACCAAATGATAATGTTGTGTTATTATATAGCACTTACGCTTAAGGGCTTTACATAGAAGAAATATACACCCAATATCACCCAACCTGTGTTGGTACTCATTTATCAACCTCAGAAGGATGAAAGGCTGAGTTGAGGCGTTTAAGAACAGACTAAATCGGTGACTCACTGCCTGAAATAAACCTTTAATGAGTCTAGCAATTATTGTATAGAATTCCAGAAAGACACATTATTTTGTATTCCTATTCTTTCTTATTTAGGGCCAGTGCTGAAAGTGTTCGACTTGTGGCACTCCTGTTCTTTTTTTTTTGTTCTTTTTTTAATAGGCCTGAAAAAGAAAGCCAGCCACTCCAGAAGTAAAGAGCCACATGGTGCTGGCCACAGCCCAGGAGGCCGCATTACAAAAAAAAAAAACAATATATTTTTTAATTTTAACAGAGGTCTCAAGGGAGATCACAGAGGTCGCAAGGGAGACCTCATAGGGCGCAGTTGCGACCTCTGGTGACCCCTAAATTACGTCCCTGGCAGGCACTTTCCCCAGGTGGGGTAAGGCCAGAGCTCCAGCTTGGCCCAAGCCCTACTAGGCCGGCCCAGCTCTTAGCATGGTGCAAAGTATGTATGGACCAGTGCAAAATAGGAAATGACCGGTGCAAATTCTGATCCATGAATCGGTTTTGCCCAGCGCACATAGTTCTTTTCGCCACAAAGTGACTTTTCACCCCGCAAAACCTTCTATGAATCGGGCCCTGTGTGTCATTCTACTACTACTCAATGATGCATGAACAGTGAATCATAGTTATCTCTGTTATTCAGTTAACCATTTTGTAGAAGCTATCTCAGGTGTGAAAATTAGGAGGAAAACTGTTGACTGTGGCTTTTAAGAGATCATCTTCTAACAATGTTGCTTGAGAAATCATGTTTTTAGTTTTTTCGTGTGTGTTGCCTAACAGTATGTTCAAAAACGATCATACTATGGAAGCATATTTATGGCGACCAGATTCTCTGAGATATAGAGACTGCCTTTTTCTCTCACTCTCTCTCTCTATCTCTTTGTCTCTCTCTCTGTCTCTCTCTCTGTCTCCCTCCCCCTTTCATTTTCCCCACTTCTCTCCCCTTACCTTTTCCTCTGTAAGCATAGTTTTCTGTGCTCTGTTCTCTTTGTCTTTCTGTGTCAGTGCAGTCTGCTACATGTACAGTCTATCTGTCATTATGGTCTATTTTTCTTTAGCCCCAGACTCCACCCAGTCTCAGTCTCTCTCAGTTGTTCTCTTTCACTCTATCTCTCTCTCGCTCTCACTCTCACTCTATCCTTCCCTCTGTCTACCTCTATTTCTCTGTCTGAGTGTGTCTGCTTCGCTTTGCCCTTCTTTGTCTCAACCACTATCTTGCACTCTGTGTGTCTCCCAATTAACGATTCACCATCATGTAAGCTTTTATGGCCTTAAACATATGTATGTTGTACTTTCTTCCACTAATTCCAATTGTAGCACATTTTTAAAACAGCATATCCCTATTTCCCTATTTGGTTTCACAGAAATAACGGAATAGTTGCAGTATAAACCATTACATGTATAGTGAATTCAAATACACTTATCACTCTCGCTCACCTTAAAAACATTTTAACATGTTAGCAGAAATCATTGTGAACAAATATGTCCATCCCAGGGTTCAAATTTATTAAGATACATGATACGCTGTGCTTTATAGCCAGCCAACACGTGTTTCGACAGTTATCCACATGTTTGAATCTGTCCAGCCACCTCAATTTTTTAGCTGTATCCAGAAATATTCTTCAGAGTTCCTCTCCCATAAATAATGTATTACTCAGTATTTAGTCTATAATATCATAATTACCTCCTCCCCACATACTGTGACTTTTGAAAGAGGAGTTCTTCCCTTCTAGTCTCATGACTGCAAAGGCGGGAGGGAATGGCTTCCCTCATGTAATCCAGAGGCATTATATTTAATTGCAAATCATTTTTATGTGAATTTTCAGTTTTAATAAAACAATATTATATGGTGAACATCAGAAGGAATAATTCAAAATCTTCCTGTATATTGTGTACTTCCAGAGATCATCATTTGTTTCCATTATGCCCTGGTGAATTTTAGGTGGGCTGCACAATATCATTTTTCTGTATAAATTGCAATTTGTTTTATGTTGGTAGGGCCTTCCTTTCTAAAACATAAATATGAATGTTCAAATGATTATATCTGTGGGGTGAAAATGCAACATGTAACTTTCTTATTCTGTTTTTAGGTAAAGACATTGTGAATTAGGTCAACCGAGTTCACTGTTGGTACATCCCATTTACCT
Source organism: Ambystoma mexicanum (assembly GCF_040938575.1). Classification (NCBI taxonomy): domain Eukaryota; kingdom Metazoa; phylum Chordata; class Amphibia; order Caudata; family Ambystomatidae; genus Ambystoma; species Ambystoma mexicanum. The sequence goes on from NC_090937.1 coordinate 1,292,468,091, forward strand.
TCTCCTTCATGATACTAAATACACGCCAAGGCTAGTTTCTTCGTTTTTTATTCATGGAGATTAGATAAACTGTTGCATGACTTCATCTGCATCTATTTTATGAGGGACCTACACTTGATGGATTTGACAGGCCTCTTTGAAGATATACATTTATTTATTTATTTATTTATTGTTGTTTTCAGTTAATAAAACTTTTACAAGAAATTCATTCATGTAATATCAATCTTACTTAATATTTCCATATAAATCTCATAAAAATGCATGCTTTCACATTCAGTTATACAATATGCAGTCGTCCATATTTCATAACACATGCAAGGTCATTACTAAAAGCAAACTAATATATCATCATATATCTTATATACATATTGGAATTATGCTTTTAGGAGAGAGAAAAAGAGGAAAATATTCTAACACAGTCTACAAACCTCAAAATCACATATTATATCAAGCTCCCGTGGGTTCACCCCGATGTGATTACTATGGAGACACAAGACTTTTCAGATGACATTAAGAAAGGGCAGCACTGCCTGCCAGACATGATAAAGGGCAATCATCATTGCTTGTGAGGATGTATTCAGACAGTACTTCCAAAAATTTACAGAGGCAATTACTTCAAACCGATGATAGTATTTTTTATACGACAAACGGTAAATAGCCTCCATTTTCGGACATGCAGTGAGAATATGTTGAACAGTTTCCATATTCGACCCTATCTCACAAATTCTACATATAATTCTACATATGCGCCGCTCAGGGTCAATTTTCCATCTTACTCCATGGGTTGCTAGAACAAGAAGTTGATTAAGACGCAGCATTAATCAAAATCTACGTACTTTGGAGCATGGGCATCTTAATAAGTACAGTTGCAGAGTGAGATACTTGTGATCAATACCTGCTAAGTAGTAAAAGTTATGTAATAGACTTAGTCGACTAAAATTCTCCTCCCAGTCTTTTAACTTAGCTTTATTTTTGAATACTTGTTTTATAATCTCATAATCCGCGCAAAAGGAACGTTTGAATCACCAATTCAATTTACCATAATAGGACAGACAGCTAGTAACATAAGACAAAACTGTATTTTTACTAGCTTCCACGGGATCAACATCAATGCCTATTATAGTAATTGACTCTTAGGAGAACAGATAGCTTTTAAAGGGAGGATAGCACGACGATATTGGATCAGTGCTCTTGGAGAGGTCAATCCAAATTCAGCCCTAATATAATTAATAGGGCATGATTACGGAAGACACAATACTGTTCACCAAAAATATCCCTCAATCATATCTAGCCATTGAAGACAACCCATGGGGACTGATTCTAGACTGTAGGACACCACCGGTATAAACCATTGGGTGTACAGACATATTACTCCACTCAATGTGTAACCAATATAATCCTTAATAAACCTTCTCACCAAGATTGATTTCTGTCTCGTGTGCATAGTCCTACTATCTATTAGTGAGGCATAGCCTGCTTCACAGTCCATTTCAACTCCCAAATATTTATAGGAGTCAGTATATTCAATAATGCCCCCACAGGTACACATGGTGGGTTGGTTAACTTTTTCTGCAGAAAAAAGCATGGTCTTTTTTTAAATTAGCTGTCATGCTTTATTCTTTAGTGAAATGACCCAGCTCTTCTAGTAAAGCCTTCATGCTGTGAATAGTATGATCCACAATAACACGATCATCAGCATATAGTAGGGCCGTTACATGGGAAGATGCAAATCTGATAGTGTTGAGAGCAGATTTTTCCAGTTTGCGTATGAGCTCAGCAATGTATATATTGAATAACAGTGCAGCCAAGAGGTAATCTTGTTTACCGCCTTTGTTAATCAAAATTGGGCGCGATAAGGAGCCTCTATTATCCAGACGTACTTGAGCACTGTTATTCTGGTGTAGCTTAAGCAAGAGCTCAAGGAGCCAGACTGGACATTTATATTGGCGCAGTATTTCCCAGAGCTTATTTCTGTCAACATTATCGAAGGCTCTACTAACGTCTACAAAGGTCGCATAGAATGACAGGCTATGGTGCTGCTTCCCTCTATCGAACATGGCGTCTAGCAGCCTAATGTTAACCAATGTGCTAGAACCGGCACAAAAACCTGTTTAGAAAGGATGTAAAATATGGTTGGAAGTTATACATTAGCTAGCCACTTGGCAGTGCTTTATTAGGCCTGTGCTTGGAACTAGTTTGAACACGATAAATGAAATTATTGTGTTCAGTCTCTGTCTTCTGGTGTGGCTGGACCCTCTGGAGGTGAGGTTTATTCTAGGTCAACTCCCACTACATGTATCATGGAGTATGGAAATAAATACACATCTTTATATCTTGCAAAATGGTGAACCAATTCCATATTTGTTTTACTTGTCTTATTTTAAGTCAAATGAATACAAAATAAAATTCAGTATTATTTAGAGTGGAATGAAAAATTGAATTGTAAATTAAGTGAGGTTTTGATTCAGAAAGTACACCGTCTGACAACATTATTATGCATGTGGTACAGTAGTGGCATGTTGGAATTGTTCCTGGAGGTTTTAAAGCTCTGAATATATGTAATTAGCTTCAACCAGCCAGTTTCTAGATTCAATTGAAAGGCCTTTTAAATGGTTGCAATGTGTATATTGGGTGTGCAAGCAATTATTTGCACCTTGCATTTTACAGGGGTCCACTTTTCTTCATGGCAGTTAGCCAGCTGTGCAATTCAACGGGAGGCATACTTTGGTGAATGGTGCCTCTCTTGCGCTATAGGACACTTTCTTTTTTTTTCTTTTTTATTATGTTATGGTTTTAATTAAACCTTACACATACATTTCTATATAAAAGTACAAAAAATACAATTCAAGAATCTCGTTATCAATTCATCCTAAATACAAAGCAATTTTACAAATTCAAAGTACCATTCTTAATAAATTCATTAACAGTATACAAAAAATTACATTTTAACATTCGTCAACAGTTAAGAGATTACATAACATACACGACTTGTATTAAGAAGAGTAAAATAAACAATCATCATCTGTTCCTAGATTTTAAGATCTAGGATTTTACTTACCAATCTTAGCTTTACCAATATTAAAGAAACCTCAGAGCCGACACAAATATTAGACCATAAGTGGGCGCACGCTGATGGTTTGTCATTGTCAAATAGATATGTGTAGTGTTCATATCCAATCATTTTATAAACCTGGACAGTAAATAATCAAACGTTGCAATGTTTCTATTGCCGCACTGTTGCCGCAAAAGCAACAAAGGAGGTAACCAGATGTCATTCTAGATCTTAATCCAATGACCTAAATTGTAGGGAAAACGTTAAAACGTGGTCACAAGAATATAGATCTCCACTTATGGCAAGGGAATTGTGTCAGGTAAGATTTTATGCTACTGTAAGGCTTCTCGTGAGTAGCTGGATATCCTATCTCTGATAGTACACCAGTCTAAATCATAGATAACTTTGTTAATCACTTCTGGTCTGTCTACCAGCGTTGTAGGTGAATGATTCAGCGTACTCAATATTTGCTCACAGTTTTTAACCCAACTGTTAAGTATCAGGACATTGTCTAACATCGTTGTGTGCAAGTCTTGAAATAAGGACAGTTTCTGTTCCCAGTGTATCCCAGGAAGATTGGTCTTTCACTTCAGATTTTCCCACAGCCACTAAGTTCTGTGTTCAGGATCCATGATAGGTCCCATGTTGGGTGCAAAGTCTTTCTTGCCGAATTACTGCAATCGATAGGAATGGGTAATTTCACCTCGGACAGAAGGTGATTTAAGACATTTTGCAGGTCATCCCCATTTCAGCCATCTTGCTTAATGCATATTTATCGCCATTGATTTTGTTTATGATGACACCCAGTTTAAGCTATGCATAAAGTGCTAAAAATGGCAACACAAACATACGCTTACATGCCTCATAATAATTCAAATATTGTTGCATCAGAGCTGGCGCAAGCAAAAACATTGAAACCTAGGTAATTTGATTGGGCCCTCCTAGCATGACTTTTACCTCCACAAGTCATAATAATAATAATAATAATAATAATAATAATAATAATAATAATAATAATAATAATAATAATAAAATACAATAAAATATATAGGCCTTCATGCCGTAGCCCCCTTCTTTTGGGCACTATAATAATAGTTGTTTTATTTGCGCAATAACATCAACTTAAATTATCTTTCTCTGAATGTAACAATCTTTAACAGACTGATCAAAACCCTGAGTGGAACAGTGGCTATTAACAAGGTATCTGGTATCATTACCAGCCAGGACAACCTGCCCCCGAGTGGGTGTTATATTTGTTAGCACCCAGCATACTGCTTAGGGGGCTAAAAGCCCCTTTGTTAGGCGAGAAACCACACAGGCAGAGTGTACCAGCCAATTATACAATTTTTAAAAATACCAAAATTCAAGTCAGCAATGGATACTGGGTAGGGAACAACTGGCCGTCTCTTTTTTTCCATAGGTGAGCATTAGTGGAGGGCTGTGAGGCTAATGAACAGGACTCAGGTAAAGAAGACAGATGGAGTTGAGATGGTAATGGGTGCGCCTCGAAACACTTGTGTATAGGCGCGTTATAAATGCCATATCATATCATATCATGCAGAAGGGGGTACATGAGGCAGCCAGCTGTGGTAGGTGAACAAGCACATCAGAGGGCTCAAATTGCAGGTCCATACCAAGAGGTAAGTGCCACCATTCGAGTCCTTTGATTGACTGAAATTGATAGTTACTTCAGAAGCAAGGCATTAAGAAAGATGTAAATAGTTATGAAGGTATCAACCTCTAAAGAAGGAATGGCTAAGCTCCCAAGACAATGGTTCAAATTTGCAAAGTGCACTTTTGCACAAGTAATCTTCAATAAAGAGATATCCTAATGCTCCTAAAATACAGCAGTCCACAAAACTGGTTTTGATACAGATTCATAAAACATTACAGGTGGGGTGACAGCAAAGTGTGCAATATTCTGACATTAGGGAATCATAAGAAATATGTCTCCTCTGCAAGGAGGAAACCGAACTGGCTGCCAATGATTGACACTATCTATTACACATGTTTTGTGTGTGATTTAGTGCATTGTATGGGTATTTGCCAAATATCTGCAATATAGCCAGACTCTCCTTTCTGCAAGAAATGATCTGCCATCACATTGCAGGCGTGTATGTTCACTTCAAGAACATGTTCCCCGTGCACAGTCTAGAGCGTCTCTATCCTTGAACTAAGACTTGGACACAGTTGAATCCTTCATTTGCCCAATTACTTTTTAAAGAATCTTTCCTTTTAGAACAAAAGGTGACCCCATTTTCAACTACTCAAACCTGACGTTGTCCTAATCCTCATGTAGCTATATAGCGCAGGCAATGTGCATTGCCTTGAAGTTGCAAAATGGAACGGCTTGAAGAAAACTGAATTCTGGTTCATGTTCACCTTTGTTTCTGTGCTTAAATTGTATTTCCTGTACCACTGCTGGCACCCCACAAATATCTATGATAAGTCAAGGTGGTTGCATGCAACAGCTCTTGTGAACATGTGCAACGTGCCATTTTATGACCTCGACTGGCACCAACCGCTATAGCAATATGCACGGAAAGAGTTTCAGGGACTTCAATCTCTCCTAGAACGTACCATGCCGGTGTTAATCACAGTTAACTCTGAAGTGTTTATTTTGGTGCTCGTCTGATTTGATGACGTAAACCGTCATCAGGTATCCATGCAGAAGGGTTGATATAGCCAGAAGAGACTGGCCAGCTATGACTAATTATAGGAAGAAGAGCATAAGAGTCACAAAGAGAGGTGATATAGAGAATTAAAGCTAAATAACGCAAATTCAATAACTCTCACCCCGACATGTGTCATGTAGCAGAAAGGTACACACAATGCAGTGTGCACTGTGTGTTATAGGCTCAATTCAACATATCACGCGCATTAGATTTGGTAACCTCTCTGTACAAGTAAAGGCCAAATACAAGCCTAAACTAAAAATAAAAGAAATAAGAGAAGAAAGAAGAGCTTAAAGGAATTTAAAGAGAAACTGGGATAGAAGCAGATTAGGAAAGATTACTGTAAACAAATTGAGAGCAAGAGGTGAAGGTGAGATTAAAACAAACAGGGAAATACGGTGTTGATAGGATGAAAAAGAATAGGTGATCTAGCTAGATTGGTATGGATGGAAGTAGAGTGACAGCTGGAGATAGTGTCGTGAAGACATGTATGGGAGAAGGACACAGTTGATAAGTGGAAGACATCTAATGTGGTTTAATGGTCAGACATCCGCCATATGCAAGATTCCGGCGTGAAAAGCTATCTGCAACAGATTATAGGTAGGTAACCTTCCAAAATATTAGCATCCAGAGTCCCTCCTATCCATGTCCAGGGTTCAGTTTCATTTGGGTTTTTTCAGGATTTAATTGTTATTTTTTTTTAGGAAACTAGCAACATTTTCTTGGCTCTGCAGGTTTACCAAAACTGTGTATTATTTCAGTGCTAATACAATATCTGACTTTGTTTTGAGAACCAGATAACTGGCGTTTTGTTTTTAATAGTTGTTTGAATTGCATTTCTGTTGGCCATTACTGTATGTTGGCCCTAACATATGCCCTTCTAAAAACAATTGATATAGAAATATATAAAGAATGAGAAGTTTTGTATAGCATGTGAGGAGGAATACATATTCACCCCAAGCTTGGCCAGTGGTCCCTTGACCGTCTATCTAAATCCTTTTTACCTAAAGTTGATTTGTAATCACCCACCTGTGCTTAAAAACAACTGCTTACAGAAAGTTGTTGAGTTAATTAAAACTAATAAGCCATATGTAATACAATCTTGTCATGATTTACAACAGCAAGTTCTGTCTGCAAAAATAGCGGTTTAAATGAAACTTGGTTAATGAATGCAATAAAAAGAATTCTGGTTTAATAAAAATGTCTCAAGCAGGTGTGCCTTAAACCATATGAATTCTCAGCACACAGCCCTGGGTTAGATTCGTTAATATGTCTCATAATTTGTGTTGCATTGAAAAGTTAAAAACTTGTAGCAACCTATTTTGAATTATATTGGAATGTATATGTAATGTAATTAAGGAATTTATTGTACAGAAACGTTATTTTGTTGAAGCTCTTTTTGAGCTATAGACATAATACATTATATTATATTGGAATGATTTGTAGAAAAATGTAACTTATATAAACAGTATATTCTTTTAAATATATACATGGGGAAACAAGTGTGCCTACAAAAAAGCCAACTTTTTGGCTGTGCCAACACTTGGTTATTTTAGTCGAGCCACAGTTTTGTGTTTGAAAGATCACGCATGTGGTATCTATTAATGTGTATATGTTGAGTTTGCACTTTATTAAACCCTTCAGTTTGCCACAATAATATGACTGTGGGTGTAAGCATGTACAAACATGGCAAAAATCAAAAGATAGGGTCCCTGAAATCTTTAGGGAAGATTAACCCATCATCACGGTTGTCGGATGGGATGTCTACAATAACCAGTCCATGGTCGAACAGGGAAAGGACTTCTTGGTTTCACAGATGATCTGTCAACCAGTCAGGAGCCTCAAATCTCACATAGAATCTCAAAGTTCTGGGTTAATCTTGCCAATGAGAACCATCCAAGGCACAGAAAAGTTGTGCCAGTATGTTTACCCAACCAGATCTCTCGAATACCCCAAAGGAAGTTTGACCTGCTACATAAGGACCAGTTTGCGTTGTCTTTTGCTGGGCTGTTAACGAAAGAGTACACTGGGTGTGTGAAAATAAAAGCAGTTTGAAATAAAAGTGGAAAAAAGTGGGGAAAAAATATCACTGCTCTCAGAAAAATATCAGGAAAACAAAACATGACGTGCTGGTTGACAAATTGCTCGACGACAAAAGTATCAGGTCTCTTTCTCCTACCGGAGCCGTAGCCATCACAGATAACGACTGTCTACTGGAGGAGGACTTGTGATGGTCCCCTGAAGAGGAGCGTCTCGATGAAGAGTCTTTCTTGGCTTTCCCTGAGGCTCCTTCTCAGGTTTACTCTCAGATCTTCATGACTGGTCCAAGTGACCATGCTTGGACGAAGACTTCCCTTTAGACAGATGTTTACTTGAAGAGGGGCAACCACTCTCACCGACCTCTGCAACAGGCCGGGACTTTTTAGCCGGAGGCGCAGCTGATGTTGACCGGCGATGATATGCGGCATGGGATGGCCTCTCCGATGCCAAGCTACACACCGAGCCCACCTCCGAGGAAGGGTAGGTACCTTCATTCAGCCAACACACCAACCGCCGATTGCGGTCCTTAAGCGTCTTTTGGGAGAACCCCTTACAGATCTCACAGGATTCGCCCGAATGGTGGGGGTAGAGGCAATAAAGGCAGTCCATATGCCCGTCTCCCTACAAAGAACACGCGGTAATCCCAACACTTTGGAGATGGTTGAAATCTGAAGGGAAGCTGCGGGGGGGGGCTATTTATACCATATCTCCTATTGGTGACATTTGAAGAGCCACTTTGTCTTCGTGAAAAATTCCAGCCCAAAGCAGACCCTTTTGCTGGCTGTGGAAAAAAAACTTCACAAGGAAATCTTCCACTCCCAACATGGATGTCACATCTCCCATCGAATGATCAACCACAATAAAATGTCTTGCTTAAGGTGTCAAAATTCAGTGTTCTCCAGACCTGCTTGCTCTAAAAGCATTGACTTCAGGAAAAGTTACGCTTGGCTGGAGCATGACTAATATGTGTGAAAATGGGGGCAACCACTTCAAAGAGCAAGCTTCCAACTCAAAGGAGACTGATAAAAAACAAACTCTGGGTACAGGCTGACACAGTGGAAACATGGCCATAATGCAAGAGAAGTGACATTTGTCTCACATGAAGATTCACAATTAATTTAAAAGGACTATTATCATTTAGGTCTTTTTCTAAGCCATCATAAGGCAGATGTATTTCATCTATGTACCATTTTTTATGTAATTTCCAGCCTATTTGGGGGATATACAATTCATCTACCTGTGACTCTGGGAACTGTAATGGCCAGTTAGACTAGGTTTCTGGCTAATCTGAACATGTTCCAAATGTGAGAGATGGTGAGCGGGTGGAAAATAAAATGAGGATATGCTTAAAAACTTACATATTCATAACTTGTGTTTTTTATGGAAACAGCAGAAATGTGCCAAATGGCTGTGCTGCATGGTATGGATTTGGTGGTCGGCTTATCTAATTCTCCATGATTAGTTGAATCATAAAATATGTTTCATATGGCAGTTGCTAGTTAAATTTTGAAGTTGTGATACACAACTAGTTTCTGCCAAAAAGTTGAAAGGAGAACAAAGGTCAATTACAAATGGGAATTGCCATATTTTGCTTCAGACCCCTAAACCAATCCTGAGTTGGAGGCTCGGTTTGGGAGGAGAGAGAATGGTAACTGTCCAATCCTAGTGGCAGGGATTATTGCAGGGTACATCCCCAAAATTGTAAAATTGGTGGAGTCATTGGTGCTATAGAAGGGGGCCTGCACTAGAACAGGGGACAGACAGATAGGAACAGACAGACAAGAGATAGACCATTAGGATGGCTGCTGAAACTTACCATCTGACAGCTGTAAGGAGATACCAGAAGAGATTGCTGAGAGTGCATCTGGGTGGAGCTGTCTATTTCAAGGAAGGCCTCAAAGCTGACTGGGTCCTATGGTGGACAGCGGGAGGCCATCTTTGAAAGTGGAGTGATCAGACCTCTGCCCTATCTTTCAGGAGTGTTCTGAGATGCAGCTGGATTTACTGGACCTTACACAGAGGCTTGCTATATAACTAGAACTGAGCTCTGGGAAACCAAAAGGTGGGTGAGTTTGCTTGCCCTGATTCCTTTCCCTTTATAGTGGGTACGGGGGTAAAACAGTGTGGATCCTTAGCCTATTTAACCAAAAGTATTAATTTAATTAATTCCCATGATTTGGCAGAAGACTACGGGGTGAATTTTGTTAACATTCTAAATCAACAAAGCTCACTTCCCAGTGTGTGCTGAAAACTATTGAGTATTAATTAATTGGGTAATCCTTGTTGTCCAGCTGACCCCGACTTCTTTAAGTACAAGGGTTATCTTTGTTCTTAAATCGGTCCAACCTTTTTATCCAGATTCCCCAACACAGGTCTTTCAGTGAGGGGATTTGAAATCCAAAATTTCCCAAATCATTCAAATCTTTCTGTCTGACTTGCCAACATCGACCAAAGCAAGGGAGGGTCAGAAAAACAAACCGCTAAATCACCCTGTGTTTTTTGTAAACCAAAAGTGATGGTGAAATCATAATTGCCATAGGTATGTCTACCAATCTTGAAATCCTACTGCTAGCCTGTTAAGCCTGCAGGAAAATCAAAATTGCACAACATTATAGGATAATTGCCTTTGTGATTGATCAATGTTATTATTTTGTGAATTGTAATTTGCAGAAAGTGAATAATTGTGATTGTGTTCTTTTAATTTCACTTTTGTGATTTATTTATGCTGCGAGAAGTTGATTGTGTTATGCCATGGATAAAGTGGTGTTTGACATTTTTGTGTTAATTTCTATTTTAATTTAAATAAATATCAATATATTTCCTGTACACTGGCCTGGTTCTTGGCTCCTTGTTAGCTCAGGGGATAGAGATCCAAGGGGCATCATATGTGTCTGAGATAGGGCTAAAAAAGAATCTGTCACACAGTTTGTTGCATAACCACTTGAGTGGGCAGGGAAGGAACTCCCCGTGTGGAGGGTGGCTTCTCAATAAACTGTTACACACCAAAAAAAGACTGATTTTTTCAGCCGATTTTGGGCACCCTTTCATATTCAGAACAGTTGATTACCTCTCCCTTCACCCTTTGAAATCAGGCGTTTCACCCTCAAAGCCCCTTCAACTTCTGCCCACCCCAACCCTGCCTCATACTCACACACACCTTTTCCCCAACACCCCCCAACAAACCAAAACTCTCAGAAACACACACACGCAGACACACTTGTTCCCCCAGACTCCTCCCCACCACAAACAGTGTCCCCTTTCATAAACACACACACGCAAAAACACACTTACCTGTGACTCATATTCCCCTGCCCATCTCGGCCCGCCTGTCAGCCCCTGCTTAAACTTGTGTGCTGCAAGGGCGTGACTGTACCAATTTAGAAAGACTGATTTTTAAATAATTTATTTTTTCATTTTTGTAGTTTTTAAAAAAAAGTTATTTTGACCTAGAAAGGTTGAATGAGGGGACAGTCGCAGCAAGCACCCAGCAGGAAGAGCATGGTTTGGCTCCTCTATGATTAGTTGTCAGTGAGAACAGCGTGGTGTCCATCCTGCAGTGTGAAGATGATGATGAAGACTTGGCCAGAGGACGAGCATGCTGAGGTGGTGACTGTTCCTGGGGGAAGAGGAATAGGTAGAGGAGTGGGCGGAGGAGGAGTTAGAGAAAGAGCTTTGTCCTGTTCCTGCTGCGGCAGAGGGTGGAAAGCCAGGCACAAGAGGATCCACAGCTACACAGCCCACATGGTCCTGGTCGTGGGACTATTTTCCCTGCCACCAGGGAAGACCATCAGAATGGTATGACTGAGGTCATATGCATGGAAGAAGACTATGTGAATGGAATAAGAGGTGGCTGAAGGGAAAGTGCATGGGCTGGGCCTCAGGGATGATGGCCGTGAGGATCCATAGTCTCCAGTGGCACAAAAAAATATACTAGGCAGGCCAGTTACTTATTTATGCAGAGACAGTTAGCAACCAGGCTGTTCCCACTGCGCCATCCAGCAGTGGTGAGTTGGAGGGTGGTGGTCCTTCCCTCGCTAGCACCACACACCGGTGACAATGAGCATGCCCTGTGAAAACCGTTGCCACATCTAGCCTGTCCAATTGGTGCCAGTAGCACATGCGACTGTTGCCAGCAGCAGGCTCCTGCTGCTGGCACAGCCTAAACTAGCATTTGGGGCAATGTTCCCCTGGCAGTGCCTTTCCTTTTAGCAGGATCAATGTTATCATGAGTCCTGCAGGGACCTGTTGACTTTTTGTGGGCAGTCTATTTGCTCGGGATAGCTTGACCACATAGTGAGGGCAGCAAACATGAGGAAGCGCATGGCTCTCTAACTCCCTTTGCTCCTTCAGGGTGTTATGCTGGTGGCAAGAACCGAGGCAGTCATGGCTGTGGAGTAGCAACACTGGGTGATTCCCCCCTGCAAGCATAGCAGTTCTCATTGGGAGACTTGGAGAACTTTAGAAAATTCTGTGTAGGAGAGGTTAAGAGCTTCATTGGATTGCTGTGCCTTGAAGGGAACCCGAGGATCGTAAGGGGGTGGTTGCACACTGTTCAAGTACATGAGGACCTTCAAGGGTGTCTACGTTTTAGTAGGTTGCTCCACCTTGTGAGAGAACCTAAGCTCCTTAGTGGACAGATGTGTCCTCTGTGAGAACATGAGAACATTTGACAAGTGGTGATATCATAAGACAATGAAAAACATGACTCTCAAAGTGGACAACAGAATGTCCATTTCACAACCACATTGACCATGATACAATGACACTCCACTCTTCAGCATTTCAGTTGGTGTGTTGGCTCCGGGTAGCGGTAATTCTCTGGTCATTCACTATGAAGTGGCTGTTCATTTTTATAAATGTGAACTTTTCAACATGTAGCAGTGTGACGCTTTACCTGCTGTTAGGTTAGGGACTATTTCACTGGCCGCAATTATAACTCCATCCAACTGTACACTGGAGGGGGGAAGCTTAGCAATTCAATTGAACATCTCATAACTATCACAGGCCAGCGACACACCCCTTGCTCATCCTGTTCTGTAATGGGCCATCATCCTTTACCACGGATGAAGTGTCCAGTATATAGGCATAAGGCACCTGCACGGCTGATACTGCACGGTCTATTGCTGTTGATGTCCTATGTGTATTCAAGATGTCCAAGTAACAGCATAGAATCTCCTTAAGATTGTCTGCCTTGTAGGCTGCAGCTGTTCTGCTCAAGAAGCATCCAGGTGTTAATTATGTACTGCCATTTTGTGCTGTACCTGACTGGCTGATGGCCCTTCCCAGGTAAACGAATATATCACATTACACATACATATTTAAACTAGATTTTTAATTTTAATATGATTCACTGTGCGTACGTTCTTACAGCTCGTTTTCATTGACATCGATAAGGGGAAATCGATGCATATTAGTTTATCAATGTGCGCAGATCATTACTTTCATTGCTTCTATGACTTTTCTTAACACCAAATTGTGTAAGCCAGCTACCATGTGGTCCTCGCCTGCTGCTTACGTGTTAAAACAGATCAAAATACTGATCGGTTAATGAAAGTGTGTATGTTTTAAAATATGTACAGGCCTACATGTAAAATGAGATATGATTTTCTATGTCCAAATACACTGCATGAAATTAGCAATACTCATATGGTAGTCGGTTTCTGCTGATGCTGGTGATGCGGTATGTTTGCTTTGCTAAGGAACTGAAGTTTTGAGGTTGAGCTTGGCAGCATTGCATCAATGGCACCCGGTGTGAACAGTATTTTAAATGCTTCCAAAAAGCACAGGCTCATTTATTATTTACGTAAACTGTAACATCCAATGACTAAGTGCATTTATTAATGAGGTGCAATGTGATGCCGAGTCTGTCCGCGGAACACATTTAAACCATGTACCGTATTAACACAGAGGGGTGTCGCTGCAAACAGAACGTCGTTCGCACTAAGCTTCAACACTCCTGGGGCATCATATTCTAAAATATGCTCAATGCACGGAGGGGAATGCACCATGTGCCTCCATGTGCAGTGCAGTTCCCACTGTGCAATTTTTTTTTATCATTTCAGTGGGCTTATCAAGTTACTCGTTACTCTGGTTGGACCAGGGTTTACGTGACAGTTTACAGAATTTTCTGAAAAGACGTGTACCTCGGTTTGGTTTAAGTAGGCGGAGTGGATGGCAGTGCCAAGAATGTCCATTTCATTCCGTGCCGCTGCTCCACCAGTCAAAGGTTGAACATTTCTCAGTGTTAAATCTGAGATGCCGGGTTTTAACCTAATTCAAAAGTATAGGACTTCAAAATTGATCCCCTTGGTGTGACCTCTGCAAAGATGTTGAGCTGAAAGATTTCATTTGACCAGGGGCATACCAAAAAGGGAACTTTTCCTCTTGTTGGATTTCAATAAGATTTATTTTATTAAAGGCATCTCCTTGTTTAGCAGTTTCAAATCCTTCCAAACAATTCTTAATTCTCTTATAATGCACCCTTACATTATCACTCCTGGGCATCTTTTCACTGTTCAGCTCCTACAAGAGGAATGTTAGCCTACATGCTTGTCATTGTATACCGTGGAGTCTTAGGTATCCTTAAGCAGCAAATATTTGAGGAATGAGGATTTTCTAGATAAAGCACTAAACCGCAGTTAGCCTGGCCCAGTATGGCCTATGGCCTCAGTTAGTATGGCCTCTGGCCTCAGTTAGTATGGCCCAGTGTGGCCTATGGCCTCAGTTAGTATTGCCTAGTATGGCCTATGGCCTCAGTTAGTATGGCCTAGTATGGCCAATAGCCTCAGTTAGTATGGCCTAGTATGGCCTATAGCTTCAGTTAGTATGGCCTCTGGCCTCAGTTTGTATGGCCTGGTATGGCCTATGGCCTTAGTTAGTATGGCCCAGTATGTCCTATGGCCTCGGATAGTATGGCCCGGTATGGCCTACGGCCTCAGTTAGTATGGCCGCTGGCCTCAGTATGGCCCAGTATGACCTCTGGCCTCAGTTAGTATTGCCTGGTATGGCTTGTGGCCTCAGTTAGTATGGCCGCTGGCCTCAGTTAGTATGGCCCAGTATGACCTCTGGCCTCAGTTAGTATAGCCCGGTATGGCTTATGGCCTTGGTTAGTATGGCCCAGTATGGCCTATGACCTCAGTTATAATGGCCTGGTATGGCCTATGGCCTCAGTTAGTAAGGCCCGGTATGGCCTATGGCCTCTGTTAGTATGGCCCGGTATGGCCTATGGCTTCAGTAAGTATGGATCTGTATGGCCAATGGCCTCAGTTAGTACGGTCGGTATGGCCTATGGCCACAGTTGGTATGGCATAGTATGGCATACAGCCTCAGTTAGTATGGCCTGGTATGGCCTAGGGCCTCAGTATGGACTGGTATGGCCTATGGCCTCAGTTAGTATGGCTTAGTATGGCCTCTGGCCTAAGTTAGTATGGCCTCTGGCCTCAGTATCCCCCAGTATGGCCTATGGTCTCAGTTAGTATGGGCCGGAATGGCCTATGGCCTCAATTAGTATGGCCCGGTATGGCCCATGGCCTCAGTTAGAATGGCCTGTTTATGGCCTATGGCCTCAGTTAGTATGGCCAATGACCTCAGTTAGTATGGCCGGTATGGCATATGGCCTCAGTTAGTATGGCCTAGTATGGCCTATGGCCTCAGTTAGTATGGCCTGGTATGGCCTACGGCCTCAGTTAGTATGGCCTGGTATGGCCTAGGGCCTCAGTATGGACTGGTATGGCCTATGGCCTCAGTTAGTAGGGCTTAGTATGGCCTCTGGCCTAAGTTAGTATGGCCTCTGGCCTCAGTATCCCCCAGTATGGCCTATGGTCTCAGTTAGTATGGGCCGGAATGGCCTATGGCCTCAATTAGTATGGCCCGGTATGGCCCATGGCCTCAGTTAGAATGGCCTGTTTATGGCCTATGGCCTCAGTTAGTATGGCCAATGACCTCAGTTAGTATGGCCGGTATGGCATATGGCCTCAGTTAGTATGGCCTAGTATGGCCTATGGCCTCAGTTAGTATGGCCTGGTATGGCCTACGGCCTCAGTTAGTATGACGTGGTATGCCTACGGCCTGAGTTAGTATATCCTAATATGGCCTATGGCCTCAGTTAGTATTGCCTAGTATGGCCTATGTCCTCAGTCAGTATGGCCTAGTATAGTCTATGGCCTCAGTTAGTATGGCCTAGTACGGCCTCTGGCATCAGTTAGTATGGCCCAGTATGGCCTATGGCCTCAGTTAGTAAGGCCCAGTATGGCCTCAGCTAGTATGCCAAATTGTTGAGGCAGTCTGGAGGAGCATCCCTTTAGTATCCCTGTGATTTGGAATATCTAAGTCTAGCATTGCGTTACATAAACAACCCGTACATGGGATAACAGAGACAACCACATTACCAGAGATTACTACACATGCTCCATGTTAAAAGTCAGGAAATAACTGTGCCTAACTGGAATTATCTGTGTATTGGCTATATCCAGGCTAGACTGACTGAATGTCTCAGAGGAGCAGGATTGAGACGGCTATCATGTGGTAGATGTGACAGATCATGTAAGATACAGGTATGTTCAGTTGATATTGAATCTAGCTATTCCAGTACAGTTTGTTGCAGTTGTGGGCTCTGTATAGAGAGGTCAGACTATCATTCAGTTTCATACATGGCCTTCCATGATTCCTTTCAGAGTTTGAGGAAAATGAACTGTAATAAATTATTGTAAACATATGCAAAACAGAAATCCCTGCACTAGCTCTCATCGAGAGCTGAGGTCCTTCAACATTCTATGCCTGACCCACTTGGCTTACTGATTCTCCATCCCAAAACACTCGAAAAACAACTTCATCACTATGCTACATGTGGGGTGCATTTAAAGGACCCAAACAGAAGCCCCCTTCACATGAATGGCAGGCATTTAAACCCTACAACAAAAACAGCCTGGTTTTTGCTTTTTTTTTCATGTAAAGTTAAAGAGCCATGTGGAAAGGGGCCTACCTGTCATTATGAATGGACAAGTAGCAGTTTAATTTACAAAAGAATGAGGAATAAAATATCCCTGTGACATGGAAACCAGGATTTTTAAAAATTGAAAGCAAAAACGGCCTGCACATGTGTGTGCAAATAAAAACGGCTTTAAAAAGCCACAATGGAAAAAAATATCACTGCTCACAGAAAAATGTCAGGAAAACAAAATATGATGTGTAGGTTCACAAAAGCAATGTATATTATGTTTCACCCACAAAACTCAAAGGACATTTGAAGAGACACTTAGCGCCCGATTCATAACTTGGCGCAGTGAACGTGCTAAAGGGCATGATTGACTGCGCCAAATGAGGAAGCCCATGCTCCACCAGTATTCTCAAGTGGGCCTGGGCATCCTTATAGTGCATGGCAGCGTACCTTCAGGACTGCACCTGTTGTAGTTATAAAGGGCACAATCCTGAAATCTCAGCAGCATTTTTGTAAATTAACGACATATTTGTTATTTTACAAAAATGCTGCTGAGAACACAGTTGTATATGAACACTTTCCTGTACACCAAAGTAAGCAGCTTCAACGTTGAAGCTGCTAACTTTGGTGTATAGGAAAGTGTTCATATACACCTGTGCAGTGTATATGAACATTTTGGTGCAAATGAAAGTGACTACAAAGTTGAAGCTGTTTGCTTTGGTGTAAATTAAAGTGTTCATATACACCCGTGTGTTGTATATGAACACTTTGATATACACCAAAGTAAGCAGCTTCAATGTTGCAGAATTCAACTTTGAAGCTGCTTGCTTTGGTGTATATGAAAGTGTTCATATACACCACATTGGTGTATATGAACACTTTCATATACACCAAACAAGGCTTCTTGTGGCACTCGCCCAGTATAAAGGCAACAAAATGTTTCTGTATATGTGCACGATTTTCGCACACATTTAAAACTTTAGGAGTGCCACAAGGATACCCTTCCAAAAAGTCAGGTAATGAATGTGGTGGTTGCTAGGTTGGTTTCCAACCCATCCTAGCAACCGCCACATGTATTCCAAATGTGGCACATTCCTACCGACTTCAGAAGAATGCACCACCTTCAGAATAGGTCTTAAGTACCGAAAAGTTTGTTAACCCATTTAACAACCTTTTCGGTACTTAAGAAAAGGTTGAGAATTGGGCCCTTAGTCCTCAGGAAAAACCTGTTTCTGGCTCAGGGAAAATCTTCACAAAGGAAAACCTCACTTTCAGCATGAATGTCACACCCCACATCTAATGACCCAGCTGTAAAATCTGGTATGGCTAAAGGCATCAAAATTCAGTATTCTTCAGACCTGCTGGCTAGGAAAGCTGGGACTTCAAAAAAGCCATCCTTGCCTGGAGCATGACTAAAAGGTGTGAAGACTGGCAGCACCAACTTCACAGAGACTCATCAAAAATCTCTGGATCCAGGCTGGCCCGGGGAGACAGATGGCGGTGCTGGATGAGGCAGACCGCCTATTTGCTGAACAGAAACACTCTCAATTAATTTAAAAGACTATTATCATTTAGGCATTTTGCACAGCAACCATACTGTGGATTGATTTCATTTTGGTAAAATGTTTATGTAATTTCCAAGCGAGTTTGGGTATGTAAAATGCATCTACCTGTTTCTGTGGGGACTGTAATGACCAGTTAGACTAGGTTTCTGGTTGATCTGAACATGTTCCAAATGTGAGAATTGGTGAAAAGGACATTGAAATCAGGGATATGCTTAATAACTTCTATCTTCATAACTGTTGTAGTTTCTATGGAAATGGCAAAATGTGCCACATGGCCATGCTACATCATATGGATTTGGTGGGCTGCTTATCAAATTCTCCATGATCAGCTAAAACAGAAAATATGTTTAGTTAGGCAGTTGCTAGTACTATTATGAAGTTGTGATACATAACTAGTTTTTGCCAAGAAGTTGAAAGGAGAACAAAGGATGATGACAAATGGTAATAGACAGATGTTGCGCCAAACCCCCAAATCAATCCTGACTGAGGGCGGAGAGAGAGAGGGTAACTGTCCAATCCTAGTTGCAGGGATTATTGCAGGGTATTTCCCCCAGACTGTAAAATTGGTGATGTCATTTCTGCTATATAAAGGGGACTGTACTAGCTAGGGCAGGGCACACACACAGAACAGGGGAGGCAGAAAAAGGAGAAAGACAGGAGGACAGAGAGAAGGCTGCTGAAACTTACCATCTGAAAGCTGTAAGGAGACACCACAGGAGATTGCTGAGAGTGCTTTTGGGTGGAGCTGTCTATTTCAAGGAAGGCCTCAAATCGGACTGGGTCCTATGGTGGGAAGCAGGAGGCCACCTTTGAGAGTGGAGTGACCAGACACCTGCCCTATCTTTCCAGAGTGTCCTGCAATGTGGCTTGCTTTTCTGAACCTTAAACAGAGGCTTGCTATGTAAGTAGAACTAAGCCCTGGAAAACCAAAAGGTCAGGGGAGTCTGCTTGCCTTGAATAATTTCCCTTTACAGTGGGTGTGGGGGGGTCGGGTAAAACTGTGTATATCCTTATCCTATGTAACCAAAAATATTAATTTAATTAATCCCCCATTTGGCAGAACATTACGGGGTGAATTTATTTAAAATTCAATATTAACAAAGCTCACTTCCCAGCGTGCGCTGAAAACTTCAGCCTGTAATTAAATTAAGTAACCCTTGTTGTCCAGCTGACCCCGACATCTTTAAGAAGGTGGGGTGCATTTGTTCATAAATCATCCAACCTTTTTTATCCTGCTTCCCCAACACAGGCCTTTCAGTAGGGGGGTCTAAAATCAAAAATTCCCCAAAGCATTCCAATTTTCTGTCTGACTTCCCAACTTAGCCCACAGCAAGGGGGGTCTGAAAAACAAAGCGAGAAATCACCCGGTGTTTATTTTAAACCAAAGGTGTGGTCTATATTATAATTGCTATATATATTTTTAACAATCTTGAAATCCCACTGCAAGCCTTTTAATCCTGCAGGAAAATCAAAATCACACATTACATAAGAGCCTTCTTTATTGATCAGTGCAATTATTTTGTGAAGTGAAATTTACAGAATGAATTGTGTCTGTGTTCTTTTTAACTCACCTTTGAAATGTATTTGTGCTGAGAGAAGTTGATTGTGTGTGCCATGGATAAAATGGTGTTTTTGTTATTTTAATGCTAATTTCTGTTATTTTTAATTTACATAAATACCAATATACGTCCCGTACACCGGCCTGGGGGAAGGGGCATGATATGTGTCTGAGATAGGGCTAAAAAATAATCTGTTAAAAAGTTGTTAGACCAACCACTTGAGTGGGGAGGGAAGGGACTCCCCGTGTTGATGGTGGCTCCTCAATAAACCGTTACAGACTGCTGAGAGATTCTCCACAACCATGAAATGCTGGATGTTCTTCATGAGCAAATCTTGCAATGGATTAAGGATTCTGTATTTCCAGAGCCATTTGTATCAATAGCCCTCCCCTACTTACTGAAAATGGTGGAAACCTATATAAACATCGGCTTAACACCCACTTAATAGATGATACGAGACTGATGACTTTGGAGCTTGTGAGTGGTGTGCCTTGGCCAAAGCTGAAGGTTGATGGATGGAAGACTTTGAATTAATCATAACTATGTGCATTGCTCTAGGCAACCCGACAGACCATAGTTTGTCAGTCTGCCAAGCCATTACAGAAGGGGATTGACAATATGAAAATGAGGCTTTGCCCCATCACAAAGGTGGCCATTGTGACCTCTAACCAGAACAGAATTGATAAGGAAGCTCAGCATGTGCCAGCATGTCAAGTAAAGGACAAGTTTACAAATAAATGTGCCTCACGTGCGTCCTGTGCCCCATCTTCTTTTCCCCACGCCTTTGCAGAACCCTAATGAGTTTTTCTTGTGCTGTACCTTAGAAATTAAAATCAATAAGCAGGTGATTCTGCTTTCGATAGACACACAAACACCTCTAAGAACAGTTGAATAATTGACAGATTGAGAGTAATAATAGTTGTACATCATGAGTCGTGAATTTAGCAGCAAAAGGAAACTAGAAACATTTAAGTCAGGAAAATGTAGAGCCAAAAAGTCTGATTTGATCAAAATTGATAAAACATGTTTTAAAATGAAGTGTAATTCAATAGACAGCCTAAGAGGTGGTTTGTCAAAATGAACGTAAATTGAATGTGAAAAATGTATAATTTCTCTCTTATAACAGAGACCCTTGTTTTGATGGGAACAGGCATGATTATTAGTCAGGCGGTAAAAGTAAAAACATGCTGCATTGCTTTTAATATATGTTCATGCATTGCTTCAGTAGACACTAAATGCGCATAATACTGTTTGTGGCAATGTAAGGGATTTCAATCAGGCAAACACCCATGTCACGCCTAGCATGTAGCGCGCAAATGAAACCCTTATTTATTTTTGTCTATAAGTTCAATATTCTGAATGTTATACCACTTATATCACACCCTTCTCAAAATACCCCCCGGGTCACACTGAACCAGGAATCATGCTAGTAGGCAACTGTAAATATTTATTTATTTATTTAATGTTCAAATCACACATAGGTTTACTATAGGTAGGTATATGGGTCAGCAATCACCCAAAAGATGACAATACAATTCAGAAATATAAGTTAAGCAATTGAATTCACTTATAAAGCGACAAAATAGAAAACACAGGGAAAAGGAACAGTCTTGTTTTGCACAAAGATAGCGTTTATGTTAATATTCCCCCTGCAAAGTTCTGTTTACATACAAATGAGCAATCCTACACCAATGTGAGTAATCAGCAGGTTTTCGGGAATGAGAATACAATGGCCCTCATTCCGAGTTTGGAGGTAGCCATGGCACTATTTGCGCCATGGCTGCCTCCAAAAACGGGTCCGCCACCGGTCTGGTACAATGGGGATTTACCGGGTCATTCCGACCATGGAGGACCCGGTAAATCCCCATTGAACCAACCATTCCCCATTCCCATTTGAGCCCCCATAGGGCTCAATGGGAATTGGGAGGGTGCTAATAACGGGCTCGCAAATAGCAGGCCCGTTATTAGCACCCCGGTCCAATAGCGGGACCCGTAAAGGACGTGTGGTCAGACCACATGTCCTTTACGGTTCCCGCTAAGGGACCTCGGAATTGGGCGGTAAGGGATTACCGACACCGGTCTCCTTACCGGTGCTCGGTATCCCTTACCGACCCAGCATGTAATGACCCCCAATGTCTAGATTTATAGGCAATCCTCCCTCCCAAACAAGAGAGAAAACCTTATTTTGGCCAATGGCACTTTGAAATGGCAGGTGAAATTGCTTGGTGAAATACTGCAAAACGGTCAAAATGCTAAAATGGAGACACATTCTTAAGAAAGCAACACTAATCAGGTCCTAAAATGCATGGGCTATAATATGAACCACAATATACACTTCAGATCATGATGGGATGGAAAAAGCACTTTGAAATGTGTAAAAGACACGTGTACTGTGGCTGGAATTGCAAATTCGTGGCAAAATTTTACTATGTGATATGGAAGTAAAACGGGTCAAATACACTGTTCTGTGATGCTGTTATTCTTTGTGGATATAGATAAGGATGTTAGGTAACAGTGGGAGTTGAAATTCTGTTTCTATCTTTAAAACTGAGGGAGTTATAGAGGTTTTAGTGAGAGGTGTTTTTCGAAAATAAAGACGCAAATTTGGACAAGGATTTCAGTTTAAAACCAGAAAATATGGATTATGCTTTTACTCAAGACTAGAGCATTCAAAATAGACAACCAGGTTGTGATGAAGTAAGCTCTGAGACTGATTCATGACTTCAGTAACAGATCCCCAGCGCCTTCCCCGGCAGAACCAGTCCAAACACTTGAAGTGAGATTTATGTATAAGAGTTACACAAATAGAAAATTAGTATGAAAATGACCCTTTAGCAAAAAGACAGCATAGGATAGCACTAAAGATTTTGACACTGTTACTGGTTATAAAAGTAATGATAGTTCAGGGATTAGGGCGGAACAAGATAAGGCAAGGTATACAATAGTTCTCTAGCGTCCTGTTAATACTCACAATCTAATGGGATTTAAGCTTTTGGACCGTCAAAGTTCTGGTCAAGTGGATCGGGTCTATCAGGGAAGGCCAGCACATGGACAGGATCAGCTAGGCCGGTCACCGGAACTGCACGGGATCTGCACTTCTTGTTTCTGGATATTTCAGATCAGCGGGATGGCGAGTTCATCAGGCAAGCATTTATGGTAGCAAGCCAGATAGTTTCAGGATGCTTCCCCCCACCACAACACTTCACTGGGTTGTGAGGATTAGTTGAGGAATGAGACCTACCTGGAAATGGTTCAGCTACTGCTTGGCCTGGTGGTTGGCATCTGGATCTAGAAGGATGTTGAAGGCTGGATGTTGAATGCTGGATCAAAATGCTTCACTGGAATCAGAAGAGAGAGTGTGTCTATGTGTTGTCAGATGTCCCTATTTATCCTGTCAAATGACATCACCAAATGGGTGTATGGGCCGGCTTAACTAAACTTGCCCCTGTGAAATGGGATTGGATCAGAGCCTCATCTCAGCCTTGCAACCGGATGATTGTATCAAAGACAGATGATGTCAGGTTTATGGTTTGATTTTTACAATACTTAGAAACCTCCCCTAGCCACTAGTATCAAATCAAATTTTTTCCTAAATACATATTTATACATTTGTAACTGCTACAAAAATCACATACAAGGATTACATATTTTATGGAGTTCCTGTTCATCAGAAACCCACAGCTGTGAGACCTTGTTCCGCCTTTCTGCTGCATTTTGTCCATTTCGCCATGAAAACATTTTCAAAAATGTCTCAAAATGTCCACAAATATGTGCGTTTACCATAGGAATGTGTGTGCAAAGTTTAACAATTCTAGCATAAATATAGTTTCCATGAAACCACATATATTGCCATTCCTGTTCAGAATATGCTACACAGTCCCACCAACTTTTCAAATATAGGGCCAAAAATTAGATTAACAAATCTGCCCGTTTTATATTTTTCACCAGTTCTGTTAAAAATCTCTAAACATTGTTCATTACATATTCCTTAGCAGCAAATTTTCAGCATTTTGTCTGTCTCTGGAGGCATGGAGCAGCCCCCAGCTTTGGGATTTCCTTCTGCAAGCCTAGTTTATGACCTCTCCACAAGTCAATTTCTTGGCCTGGAGAATCTGCCATTGTTCAGTCCCTAGCAGCAGACAGAAGTCTGGCATACCCCACAATTATCATGTGAGCATCTGCTGAGAGCAATGCCCTCACCTTGGATGGAAACCTGTTTGTCAACCCCTTGCAGGTCCAGCCAGCTTAGGTTAATTCTTAATTTCTTGACCTGAAATCCTGCATAAAACAAACTTGTTGCATCAGATAACATATATAATATACATTCTAGATTTAACCTGTGGGAACAAAACAACTGAGATCCGTGTACCTTTCAGCAACAGTCCTTTTATATTTGCTAATCCGGCAGACCTTTAGTTTAGACAACCTCAAAGTTTAATCAGGAGAGCCCATTTGACAGGGGCTGTCACTCACAGGTAGCCCAGTGTGACTGCACAAAGATGTTTGACAGGAGTTGTCATTCACAGGCAATTCAGTTTTTCTGAGAAGGCGTTTTGCTCTTAACATTTCAGGACCTTATAAATTCACAGTGATTCATTAGATTAAATGAATTTTAGCAGAAAGCACAATTTTGAGTGTTGGAAATTGTTATGTACAGGAATTTTGAAGTTTCAGCAGCAAAGTGAATGTCATTTACAGGCACATTTTTGAGTTTTTCTTGGAAGCGCTGCTTCTCCCTTTGCACTCTATGTTTACTTGTCATGGAGCCCACTGGCACTTTTTCTGCAGTGTGTGCTCTGTTCCACCCCACATGCACCATGGATGGCAGGTTGTGCAGCCATCTTTTCGTGTGTTGGATATTTTGGCGCACACAAGGGTTTTGCCGCCATTTTACTGTTTCTTGCACCGTAGATAGCAGAGTGAGGCCGCATAGTATAGCAGAGTGGGTCAATACATCCCACAGCAAATACGACAAGTGACAAATACTATGCTTACACTATGTTGCGGTTTATCACACAGTCACACTCAACTCAAGGAGCTCCCCCCCCAATGAATTTGGCAAACAACAAATCACTATGATTTTGATTCAGGTCGTATTTGGTAAGGCATCCAACCCAGCTCGCACCCAACTCCAAAAAATACCCAGTGCAACAATGGGCTAGGAACCAGGCTGGTGTGTAGCAAGAACACAGATTTAATAATGTATTTAAACCAAATTTCACAAACAGACTAACTTCAGCCATGGCAACACAAGAACAAAAATGACATCGGCAATGCCACCAAAATACAGATAACACTGAGATATGAAATCACAATTTCCCGTAGCTTTTATATTCAAATAACCCACAATACAGAAAAAGAACAATTCAAGACACACATTGATTGCTGATTTGGTTATGATACGTTTTCTCCCAGCAACCTCCACTTCTAAACATCAATTAGGCTTGGCCCCTCTGAATTGAAGGCCAGAGGCAGAGAGTGGGAACAAAATGGAAACATTGTTTTGGGATTCTGATCACAGATGCAATATGAAGGGGAAAAAAGCAATGGAAACAAATCATTTTGCCACACCCATAAAGAACAGGCAGGACTTTGTGTTTTTGGTCAGAGCACAATGGGAACAAAGGGCAATTTTCATTATTTTTTTTTACCACACATGCAAAAGAAATACCAGGCTTCACACTCCTGATTTAAAATGAAGGGGATCAATGGGGAATTTTGTTTTTCACCCTGCACACTCGCATGGAAACAGGGTTTTGGGATTAATTATTTTGGCAAATCTTTATATCTATACCGGCTCAAAACAAACTGGGAAGAGCTTGTTGGTTCTGAATGCCAACAAAACACATCCTGCTATTTCTATAGGGGAATTAATTGATTTACTTTTTTTAAATATGCTAAGGATCTACAAAGAAAAGCATGATATTTTCCTAGAAATAACTTAAATAATGCTTAAAAATGCATGGCCTACACTGGCTATGGGGATAGTTTTAATTCTAGGAGAGGCCTTGTAATGAGCATCAGGTATCAGCAGGGCACCTCTGGGACAGCAACGGTGTCAGTCAAGGATAGTCTCCTCTGAATGCTCCAAGGGGTCCTAGTCAGATTCTATGGGCCTCATTACGACTCCGGTGCTGGACCATGGTGCTATTAGCACCATGGTCCATGCCGGAGACCGGCATGGTGGATGGCGGATTACCGCCCCATTCCAAGGTGAGTGGGGCGGTAATTCCCCATTCACCATTTGCCCTTCCCCATTCCCATTTTTGCCCCATAGGGCATAATCGGGATGAGGAAGGCGCTAATTACGGCACCGTAAATTACGGTGCCGTAATTAGCACCAAGGTCGCTTAGCGCCTTGGACTTTAACGCCTGCAAAAAGCAGGCGTTAAAGTGTGAATCAGGCATTAAGGGTTAACGGCGCAGATGGCGCCGTTAAACCCTTAACGCCTGACTTGTAATGAGGGCCTATGGCTCCTGGTCCCTGTCTCCAATGCAAGATTTGTGGCATCTCTGTTTGGATGTTTCTCACAAGAGTTCAGCAGCACGTTGCCTCGCGGAATAAGTGAATACAAGCCAGTTCTAATGCAAACTGGTCTACCTATAGGGCAAATTAAATCACAAACATGTCATGATTCCTGCAACATCCCAAACTGACATGTGGGCTCAGTATGTTCAAAATCTATCAACATAGCAACTACCCTAATTTTTCTAATCTTTACATGTATGAATATATTTTTAAGAACTACATGTTAAGGCAAATCAGATGATGATAATCTGAAGTCAGCATGCCCTTCCTATGCAGAGATACCACTTTTCTTCATGTATTCAGGAGCCAGATCAGTGAAAAATATGGCACTTGGTAGTTCCCATGTTAATGATTTCCCTCCCCCAAAATTTCTCGGAACCTAGGGAAGCCCAAATCAAATGTTCATTAATAACTTTAGTTATGTTTATTCCACAAAAACCATTTTAGCATGATTCAAAGGGGTTACTGTCAGCTTTAATAAAAGTCTAGAATGACAGTTTCTGAGTATACGCTGCCCTTTGTATGCTATTATATGTATTTTTCTATTAACTAAACTGCATTTTTTCTCTATTCGCTTTCAGTTTCATTTTCCCTTAAGCATGTGCTCAACCAGAGACTGGCTTATTTTTATGTTGGCCTCCCCCTTTAAAGCCTGTGATGGCGCTGTTTGCAATGCTAATGGACATTTCATGGGAATTGTGACCTCAAGGTCACTTCTACTGAAAGAACAGGCATGGCCTCATCTGTTTCCACTGTGGTTTAAATCTAAGCAGTGTATTTCTTCTATATGTTTAAGTAATGGCCCTGATTTATGGTCAACAACTAGAGCTCTCCCTCCAGGACAGCAGAGGAAAGGCCTGGAGATTAAGTTTCATCTTTAGGAGAAATGACCGGCTGCATGTAAACATTCTCAAAGCAGAGGCTTTTAAACTCACACACAATGCATTTAACATGACATTTTATAAGGCACCTGGTTTCAGGATTCCCTTCCTCGGTGTCGGTTGACTCAGTTTCAAAGTCCCCCTCGTCCTCCTCACCTGATAAAATTGTTTCAGATCACAGAATCTTACTTCTCCTCTGGACCTTGATTTCCGTTTTTGTGAAGGTACGGACTGCCATGGAAGGAATCCACCGTGACTACTTGGACCAGTAGGCTTGTGCTTCCAGGGCAGCCAAAGGAATAGGGAAAAGAGCCATATGGCATAAAAAAACCCCTCAAAAGTCTGTATTCCAGGTAGGTATGTTGAGTCGCTGAAATCCCAGCTAAGTCCTTCTTGTATCTCCGAAATGGTAAGTTGCACAGAGGGTCTTGTGTTTCCAGAAGATGTATGGCACGGAGGTATAAGCCATGGGAAACAAGCAGGAAGCAGCCACAGACTGCGAGGAGGGCAGCGACACGCTGACCGGGCAAGCTGCAGCAGGACAGAGGTAAGAAAGTCAGAGAGAAAGAAGAAACGCTATAGCCTAGAGAAGATACACCAATAAGGGTGCAGACAAATCCCCAGAAAGAGGGAAAACGAAAGCGGGGAAGGAGAGAGGGCGGCAAAGACGCTGTACCAAAAAGGAGAGAGAAAAAGAGCAGAGGACACTGCGCACGAACAGGAGCAGCAGCAAAGGACGCAGCAAAGAAAAGCCAGGCCAGACGGCGGCGCCAAGGGAGAAGGCAAGGAAAGAAGCGGCACACCGCTAAGCAGAAATAAACAAGCACAGGCAACAAAAGAGGAACAATACCTAAGAGTTGCAACGCGCCGGCCGCTGGGAACTGAATGGAATAAAAAGCTCCCAGCGGCGGCCATGTTGCAGAAAAAAACTAGACCGCACACAGAGAATGCAGAAAGAACGTGAAGGAACAATCAATGGAGGCGACGCCTCCATTGATTCCACAGACCCCGGAGCCGTGACACCTGTGCCTTATATACAGGTGTAATGTACTTGTTTAATCTCACAGTTGCAAAATACATGAATATTGCTTCTCGATTGTCCATATATATAGGTAAGTTATAGGAGAAAACCATGTTCAAACTTTGAAAGTATAGTGAGCACTTCTCTCTGCATGCTGTCATTTGGATGAGGAAAAACAAAAAAGGAAATTTTTATTTCTTGTAAATGCAAGAAGCTTGGTTTCAATTGGGATTTCGGGATCACTGTCTCATGTTGCATAAAGATATTGTACACCCTGCCATCCGTCTCTTAAAGTAAAAGTGCAGCTCTCCATGCATTTAGTAAAACAGCATTGTCAGCCACATGTCTTTCTTTTACTTTTTGAAATGCATTGAGCATGTCTGTGCACTATTGAGATTTTTTACCACTTTCTTTCCTTTGAGATTTAGGCCTGTTTTTGGTTCAAAAGGACTCATGTCTGACCTCACCATTTCTGTGCTGGCCTTATACTTCAATGGCATTTACACATGACTCTGGCCTCTTTATTTCTGGCATTCAGGGGCTATATTTCACCTCACAGGTCCCCCCTCCTGAAGCTTTGATACCAGTGAGACAGAGAGAAGAGCAAGGAGAGAGTCAGGTTTCTGTTTCCTTGTGGCATGGTTTCATTCCAGGGATCTCCGTTGGAGCACGTCTGCACTTTTCCCTGTCCTGAGGGAGTGGCACTCTGGTCAGCACTCCACTATTTTTGGATTTTGGGTTTTGGTCCTGGACCCCTCCCTTTCCGGTAGCTCCAACTCCGGGCTGTGCAGGCAAGGAGTTTTTTAATCTGCCAAGAATAAAAGAGCGGTTATCTATTTCATACAGTACTAATTTCCCTGGAATGATCAACGTGCGAATGAGTTACCCATTACTTTTCACTTGGCATCTACATATTCTGAAAATGACAATTACTCTTGGTACATTCCTGATAAGTATAAATTGCTCTACTCCCTGTAAATGTGTGATTTTCTACATCCGGGTTCCCATTCTTAACTTTTATTCTTCAGATGGTCCCTGGGCTCAACATTCACAGGGCTCTTCAATCAGTTGCACGTTCTGTCTGGGATGAGAGCTTCCATCTGTTCTCCTTTAGAGATGCAGATCTCATAGGCGACAGTTGAGATTTTATCGACAATTTCAAAAGCACTGCACCAGGAGGGGAGGAACTTCCGCTCTTTGGTCTGGTTCCTTTGGAAATTGGACAGGTAGACCCTGTCCCCTACTTTGTACTCTTTCTTGGTGGTCTTTAACTCGTAGTGGGTTTTCTTTCCCTCTGCCGACTTTTCTAAATTTTGCTGAGTGTAAGCAAAAGCACGCTGAATGTGTTTTCATAAATTCTCAATGTACTCATGGGTCGTGGATGCATTGATCAGGGTCTGCTCTTGAGTTCTGTAGAGCAGATGCTGAGGTAGCACCATTTCTCATCCAGTCATGAGCTTGAATGGAGACTTTTTTGTTGCAGAAGATGGTGTAGACCTGATGGCCATTAGGACAAGCGGTAATCAGATGTCCCAACTAGGTCCAGTAGTTATGTCTAAAGCTCAATATATCAACATGATGGACACGCTATTACAAGATGATGTCAGCTATAAGAAACTTAGGAAGGATCCCACCCGAGACATTCGCACAGAAATTGAAAGCGTAGTACAATTTGCTTTAGATCGCAAATGGATTACGGAAAAAGAATCTAAATTTCTCATTACCAGTCAAAGTCGTATTCCGACTTTGTATTCTTTACCTAAGATACATAAAAATCAGGAAAACCCACCCGGAAGACCAATAGTGTCAGGCTGTGGTTCAATTTTAGAACCACTTTGCAAATTTATTGACGTATTTCTGAAACCTATTAGCGTAAAAACTGAGACATACCTCAGAGATACGACTGACACTATTACTATCTTTGAAAATCTTGAATTTGACAACACTACTCAATTACTGGTGACAATGGATATCCAATCCCTCTATACTAGCATCCCACAAGATCAAGCGATAGAATGCATGCGAGAAGTTCTCCTGGAATATGATTCTCAGGATCGCGTTCCACATAACTTCATCTTGGAACTTATGGCCATAGCTCTCAACAAAAATTATTTTGAATTTAATGGCCAGTTTTTCTTACAAGTAAAAGGTACGGCTATGGGGGCTGCTTTTGCGCCGAGCCTAGCGATTCTCTTTATGTTCAAATTTGAAACTCGTCACATTCTATCTTCCACCAATCCCTTCCGCTATTCTATCACCAAATGGAAGAGATATATCGATGACATCATATTTATTTGGACAGGCACCAAAGCCGAGCTAATACTCTTCTTTGAATGGTTGAATAACGTTGATCATAATATCAAGTTCACCATGGAGTCTAGCAATATTCAGATCCCTTTTCTAGACTTAATAATTAAAGATGATTTTGGAAAATTGAAGTGTTCGCTTTTCCGTAAAACCACAGCTCGTAATACTCTCCTACATTACTCCAGCAATCACCCTCGACATATTAGGGATAATCTACCCTATGGCCAGTTTCTCCGGATCCGGCGAAACTGTTCCGAGTTATTTGATTATTATGAACAAGCAGATAAGCTTAGCAGTCGCCTTAGAGACAGAGGTTATCCTAAACGATTGATCACACAAGCGTACAAAAGGGCTCGGTTTACTGACCGTGACAATTTGCTAACGCCCAAACAAAATTCCAATTCAGTACTGGATAAGAACAATTCACAGATGACATGTGTATTGACCCATGGGCCTCAGACCTTCGAGATTAAAAAACTCATCTCGAAATACTGGCCCATTGTCAAAATAAATCTGCCAGACACACCTCCTCCCCGCTTTGCTTTCAAGAGGGGCAGCAATATTCGTGACAAACTTGTGCACTCTTCCCTTAAGAAAGCCGCCCCTAGAATAGGACTGTGGGACCTGAGGACCACCACAGGGCATTTCCCTTGTGGATCTTGCTCTGTCTGTCAATTCACCAGGAAAATGAAGGAGTTCAAAATTGGGCCAAAAACATGGACATTTACCACTATGACAAACTGCAAAACCGCACATGTGGTATACTGCATCCAATGCCCGTGTGGCCTTCGGTATGTTGGTCAAACTTCACGACCGGTACATATTAGAATATCAGAACATCGATCTAGAATCAGGTGTAAAACACTTACCGCACCCCTAGTAAGTCACTACATTGAGCTACAGCACTCTGCTAATGACATATTATGGTGGGTTCTGGATGTGGTCAAAAATACGCCCAACATAACCCACTGCCTCCTACAGAAGGAGGCTCGATGGATCCATCGTTTATCCACTCACATTAATGGACTTAATGAGGATTTCAGTCCAATTTAACATGTTTTGGCTTCCATCCCACACCTGGGTTTTGCCTTGCGGGCGGCTGCCTCCTTCCAGCAGCATGTGTTCTGCTCCCCAGCCGGACGCTTCTCCGCAGGTTTCTGTCTGCTTTCCGGCGCGGCAGCTTCTCTTAGTTGACGTTACAGAGGCCGCTGTTATGGCTCCCTTTTGTATCCACCCAAGTGAGTGACATGCAGGTGGGGCAGCTCTCAGCCTATCCACACATCTTATTTTCAGGCCCAATGAAATGGCGAGTTAGGCCTCCTGCCCTCTTTAGGCTATATGAACATTCGTGCTCGCTTTGCAGAGTGTTGCGAGAGGTTTTCAAGAAAGGCTGTTCCCCTCGTACATCTGCATTATACTTTGGTCAAGTCGTTATAGGTAAGACGCGATTTTCTCGTGGGTTCTTTCCTTAACACAGTTTAGTGTTTACTGCATATATCCGTCCATTCTTCTAACACGATTTCTCGTGGGTTCTTTCTTAAACACAGTTTAGTGTTTACAGTATATATCTGTCCATCCCTCTAACACTTTTTCATCATTTTCTATTTTTCAGAGGCTGTACACCTTTTATGCCAGTGATATGGGACCACACTAGCCTACCCGACGCATGTGCTCTCCGCACTATATACTCCGCAAACTGCACCTTTCAACTGTGCATGCTATCTAGTTACAGGATTTAATCCACATGTGAGTACATACCTCTATACTCCTCTCCCCATTTGGATAACCTCTATTTGTACTTTTCTTCACTTTTATTCTGATAAGTTCCCCCTTCCCTTTCAGTTGTTGTTTTTTCCAACCTGACCCGATGCAGTTACACCAAGGGCCCTGTTGGTTCCGCTCTTCAGGCATTACTGTTGTGGGCCCCTGAGCCCGTTTTCACGCCTGTATTTCTAACTTTTCCACAGCCTACAAAATTGAGGTAATTGATTTCCTAATTTATTCTCTTTTAAACAACAAGGGCAACTTTACTCAAATTTTGGAGTTCACTCCCATTATGCTTTTAAATTTAATTCCATTTTCTTTCATGTCTGCTTCCCCACAGGGTTAAACTGTTGTGAGGTTCTTTCGCCCTGAGGAATGCAACTTTCAACTATGTAAAGAAACTATGGCCAGACAGGCGGCATTTCAGCCGAAACGTTGTTGTGATGATGTCAACCTTGATTTTTCTTGAAAAAATTTTTTGACACCTACACGTAGGCAGACCTGTCAGTAGGAATATTGGAGTTAGAGTTTGAGAGGATACGGTTGTTCTGTGTAGAGAAGGAAGAATTTTTTACCTTAAGAACCGTCTATATATCTTCTCTCCACTAGTACTCCATTCCTTTTTTATTTCTTCTTTGTGACTTTACAACAAAGAAGAACCTATTTAAAAAAATATTTTTTTCTGTTTCTCATAAAAAGAATAATTGATTGTTTTCTGTTCTTTAAACAAAATTGTGAATTACAACTGTGAGTGTTTTAACAATTTCTGTTATACTTCTTTGTTATTACAACCTTTATGCTCATCAGGATTTTCTTTGTCTAAATAATAAATATTTCAAATAACTTTCTAGAAATGTGCCCTTTTTGTTTTCAGAGAATTTCATAAAAATGCATGATACCAGAGTTTGGTACTTTTTTGAACAATTTAATCATGTTGATTTTGATACATAGCAGTAAGGGATCTACGGTGTTATTTTGGTCTTTTGTCCCCTCCTTTTCTGCTCATGGGGCAAATCCCCCCCCTCTTTCTTTGTTTCCAACTAGGTCCAGAGTCCGCCACGATTTTCTTCAAGATGCCTACAATTGTTTTATTGTACCTCTCAACTCCCCCGCTCAAGGCTGGCAGTAGGCAATGTGGAGCTTTCTCTTTACCCCTAGTATCTCCCATATCTTTGTCATCACCTCACTGGTAAAATGACTTCCTCAGTCTGACTCAATCCTTTTGGGAAGTCGAAATGAAAGACGATGTGATTGATCATTAGGGCAGCAGCTGTCTCTGCCTTGCAATTTGGGGTTGGAAGACATTCCACCCACTTGCTAAAAAAGCATGTCATGGTCAACATGTACTTGTTTCCTCAAGAGAAGCGAATCACTGGCCCGATGAAATCGACTTGCAAATATGATCAAGGCAGTGTCATTCCCATTTTCTGTAGGGGAGCTCGGTGTGTGAGGGTACCTGGCTGAAACGGAGCACACACAAGACACCCCTTTAAGAATTGATCTTGGTCCTGACCCATTTGTGGCAGTATGAGACCTCTCGTAAGATTTCTAAAGTTGTATGAAACCTCCTTTGACTGGCAGTGGCTGCGTCATGGGCGTGACTTAATATCAGGCTTTGGAATGAGGTAGGTGCCACCCACTGGTCACATCAAGATATGGATCTCCGTACCAACAAACCGTTTTGGATTCGGAACATTTTGGAAAACTTCATCAACACCCAGTGATCCTCTTTCCCGAAACAATCGGATTCTGTCTGAGGAAATTTCCCAAAAATCGGGTCCTCTTTTTTTGCTGTAATCAAATCAGCATTTGGTGTTTCTTTACTCCACTTGGCAGTTGAGAGTACATTCTTGGCATGTGTTTGGGACCTGGATTTCCCCCAAAAGGAATTCGGTTTCTATGAGATCCCTGTGGATGGCTCCTGTTTTGGCCAACTGGTCAGCCAAGTCATTTCCAGTTTTGTCTGGTCCCTCTATTTTGGAGTGACCTATGATCTTTTTCCAATAGATGGTCATCTCATTCAAGGTGACCAGATCATCACTTGATTGGATTCATTCGCCATGCTTGAGCAGTTTGATATTCGCACACAGCATGCGTCAATTTTTCCAATTAATCAGGTGCTCCACGACCCCATTCCTGCCATAATCTGAATCTGTGATTATTACCAGTTCTTTGAGTTGGTGTTGCACAGCAGTGAGAATGGCTTGATGTACCGCCATCAACTCTGCCACCTGACTACTTCGGGGACCTATTTTGTACCCAGCAGAGGGCTCTGGGGCATCGTTCACCCAGGCATTCTGAAGGACAGCCACTAGTTCTTTTTTACCTGTGATTATCAACATGGCGCACCCATCCACATATGATACGATATGATATGATACGACATTGATAATGTGCCTATACACAAGTGTTCCAAGGCCCGAACTGTGGGTATCCCCTGGCACATGTCTTCCTCATGGACTTTATGCGGGGAAGTATTGTATGCCTCCATATTGTATGTGGTCTTTAAACTTTCATCCTCAAGACAGTTTTCTTGAGCAGTCACGGAAGTCATGCAAACCTTGCGCTTGGGGACTGTTCTTGTTTTGGCCATATATGACTTCCACAGGAAAGCCTTGCATGGACAGAATCCAGGAAGTAATTCTGGAATTACTCACGTTCCCTGTTCGGATTCTGTCACTTTGGAGATATTGCAAGGGCTGGTGAGGAGTCTCGACAATGATAGGCTACCCCTGGATGAGCTGGCGGTAATTCTTCAATGCCCACACCATTGCCAGGAGTGCCTTTTTGCAATCATTGAATTTTTCCTCCACAGAGGACAAAGTCTCCAAGAAAAACTCCTTGTTCTTTATGGGGTAAGCCAAATAAGGCACTTGGAAAGGCTTCTCTTTAGTTGTTTTACTGCCTCAGATTGTTCTGGACCCCACTTCCACTTGACCCGGTCTTTAATAAATGGACCAAGGGTCGTGAGATCTCTGCGCAGTTCTCTATGAAATTTCTACTATAATTGTTGAGTCAATGAAGGCTTCGTAGTTCTCGCAGAATAGTAGGGTCTTTCAATTTCAATAATGCAACCACATTTTTCGCCTGGTAACTTAGACCCTCAGGGGTGATTTAATGCCCTAAGAATTTCATGCAGGTCTTAAACCAATGTGCCTTCTGAAAGGACAATTTTGCTCCGGCTTTCTGCAACTTAGTCTGAACATACGGTATTTCAGCTATGTGTTCCTCCACAGTTGAGCTCTTGATTAAGACATCAACTACACAGGCTAGGTTTCTCCTTTCGCCCAAGTGTGGCATGGCATATGTAGGAAGATATTACATTTGTTGCCAGAGTTTATGTATCCAAAGGGGGTTAGGGTCCATGTGTTGACTTGAAATATGACCTCATCCTTCCTGATGTCACAGGTCACCTCTTCCCCACCATAAGGGCAGGAGGAGTACACCAAGAAATCCCCCCTTGGCTGGTGAAAATCTTTTCTGGAGGGATACCGTCATCAAAATTGTAACAGTCATTTGGAATTGTTCCATTATCTCATTACCTGCCTACTGTTTATTAGTGCCCATTGAAGTAGGTTACCACCCAGCTGGTGCTGTTTCAATCAGCCTATTGTTTATCTATGCCTATTGAATCTGCCTACTGCTTATTAGTGCCCATTGAGGTAGTTTACCACCCAACTGGTGCTGTTTGAATCAACTTATTGTTTATCTGTACCTGTTGAATCTGCCTACTGCTTATTTGTGCCCATTGAAGCAGCCTACCACCCAAATGGTGCTGTTTGAATCAGCCTATTGTTTATTTGTGCCTATTGAATTAGCCTATTGTTTATCTGTGCATATTGAATCTGCCTGCTGCGTATTTGTGCCCATTGAAGCAGCCTACCACTTAACTGGTGATGTTTGAATCAGCCTAATGTTTATTTGTGTCTACTGAATCGTTCTACTGCTTATTTGTGCCCATTGAATTAGCCTACTGCTTATTTGTGCCTATTGAATCTGCCTACTGCTTATCTGTGCCTATTGAAGCAGCTTACCACCCAACTAGCGCTGTTTGAATCATCCGACTGCCTATTTGTGCCCATTGAATCAGCCTATGGCTTATTTGTGCCCATTGAATCAGCCCACCACCCACCTGGTGCTGTTTGAATTAGCCTACTGCCCACAGTGTTCTACTTGTAGTGCTCCAACCACCTCCCTATCCCCCACCAAAACATGCACACATTACCTACATTTTGCACGCTGCTAGTTTCCTAGTGTACTGTGACTAGCTCACTCCCTTTGGTGCACAAGCCCCACTTAACTTGACCACAATGTCATTATATAGCCCTATCATTTTCAGCCAACCTACCTACTCAACTTCATCGAGTTTACTCGCAAGCATCCCTTGAACTTTAAATCACAGGAACGCTAGACTCTGCTCCAGACTAACCAAACTCCACTAACCCCTTACGCGATCTCTGCTCCCAACAAATAAGAAAACTAACCACGATCTTGCCTATCCCGTATGCCACTACGAAGCTGCATACCATGCATAAAACAACCACTCCTATTCCTGCCATAGCTACCACGAGGACTACCCACTGAAAGGTGCACTTATAAATGCTAGGTCCTTGGTTACTCATGCAACGTACATCTCCGACCTAATACTGGCAGACAACCTGGACTTCCTTGCCATCTCTGAATCATGGCTACATGATGCGGCAGGACCATTGCTCTTGCTCGCTGTCTCAGACGGCTATACAATATTCAGACAGGACAGAGATAAAACACAAGGCAGAGGAATTGCTATTATATCTAAAAAAAGCCTCGCTCTGAGAGCTGCTCCCCCACAAACTACGCAATCCTGCGAATTTCTCACCATTAAACTCCCTCTAATCAACTCTCAGTCGCTCACCATCCACTTCATCTATAGACCTCCTGGCCCACTGGGAACGTTTGAGGAAGATAGCTACACTCTATTATCCAATAACCTTAAAACTACTACTCAACTACTACTACTAGGCAATTTCAATTTAGGATTTAATGACCCACTAGATAAGCACGCCTTAGGCATAGCTAATATCCTGTCCGAACTAACAAACCTACCCATAACAAAGGGAAAACCTTATATTCGGTGGCTGACTACAATTGTACGGCCAACATCACCTTTATCTCCCTGCAATTGTGGACAGACCACTTCCTTGTGTCTTTCACACTGTCCACCTTTAGACCACTCCCGTTGATCACACCTATTGCCCCACCTTGCTTAACAAGGAATAAAAAGAACATCACAGTGGACAAAGTGATCCCTGCCATTCTTCCAAACCTTAACTCGCTGGCAGACAACTTGGATCCAGGCACATTGATCAGTGCGTACAACAAAGTTATGCTCTCTGCACTTGACAAAATTGCTCCACTCAAACTCAGACCTAGTAAGCCCAAATCGCACTTAAACAAGTGGTTCACTCCCCAGCTAAGGGACTTACTACTCCTAAAGAGGAATTGCGAAACCACCTGGAGACTAATCCCATCAGAAGACAATAAGTCCAAACTAACCAAAATCTCGTCCCAATACAAAAAGGAAATATACCTGGCTAAACGTACTTCCTACAATGAACGTATCTCTAACGCCAATTCCAGCATGAAGGAATTATTCACCATATTAAAAGAATTAGAGTCACCCATTCCCACACCTGATATCTGCATCAAAAACAAAACATGGTGTTCAGAAATTCAACAGGCACTCTCTAACAAAGTAACTAGCCTCCAGAATAAAAAAGCCAAAAAAAAGCCTCCCTCAACTCGATATCAGAGACAATTAACTTAGTCCGCCCCCCTAGTGATACATCATCTAACCATCCAGCTAGATTCCACTTCACTAAAACATCCACACTTGAGGTAGAAAAAGTTATTCTCTCACTTAAGCCCTCTAATTGCAAGGGTGACCTATGCCCAGCACAGATTATAAGAGATGCCGCAAGAGATTTTGCCCCTTTTATCTGCAAACTTGTCAATGCCTCCTTCTCGTCTGGCATCATTCCCTCTAACTTGAAGCAATCCTCGGTGCTTCCACTGCTAAAGAAGCAAAAACTAGATCCATTAATTCCTACCAACTACCGTCCGATCACAACGGTACTCTTCTTGCTCAAAATACTTGTTAAGGTCGCCTATACACAGATCCAAAAATACTTGGAACTCCACAAACCTCTGGGAGCAAGACAATCAGGCTTCCGCCCCCTACATGGGTTGGAACCTGCCCTCATTGACTTGAAGACTCAGGTCGATGAGTTAAGAGACAAAGGCAAAACAGCTCTCCTCCTATTGCTAGACCTTTCATTCGCATTCGCCCTGGTGGACCACAAGGTCTTATGTGGTCACCTGGACTCGGCGGTTCACTTTTCTACAGAGGCCATCAGATGGATAGAATCAATCCTGAGCAACAGAACCATGAGGGTCTTCTCCCCGTCAGCAGCGGTGGACCCTATTCCCATCAGGTGTGGTGTCCCCTAGGGCTCTTGCGTCTCATCTACACAGTACAATATATTCACCTCCCCCCCCCTGTTTGATGGTCTGGACCATCTGGGTATCACCTGCACCAACTATGCAGATGATACTCCGATTCTCCTCCGACTTTCCAGGGATTACGGCAGGGACTTGGCGATGGTGAATAAAGTGTATCTCATCATCCAGGCATGGATGACTACTCATGGTCTATGTCTGAATGATGACAAGACCAAGCTCCTCATCCTGGGCACCCACACTAACCTCAAGAAATTAGGCCAGGATTATTCATCCTTCACCATTGATGGGAACCTCACCAAGGTGGCCAAAAAAGTAAAGACCCTTGGCTTCTACCTTGACTCTACCCTCTCATTCGACAAACAAGTACAATCAATGGCCTCTGCCACTGCCTACACCTGTAAGCTTATTAGGACCGGCAAACCCTTTTTGTTGAATGACAATTGCATGATCCTAGCCAGAGCCTTTATACTTTCCAGGCTAGATTATTGTAATGCCCTCTACATCGGCACCGATAAAGCAATTATTCAGAGGATACAAATCCACCAAAACAATGCTTTAAGAGCTGCACTTGGTGTGACCAGAAGATCACATATCTTAGTGACTAGGTGCCAAAACAACTGGCTCTCCACCCACAACAAAATCTTCATGAAATCTTCATACCTCCCGAATAAAACACTCAACAATGCTGCCCCTAGCTATATCATGGATATATTCCATGGGAGAACATCCACCAGACCTTTGAGACTCAGCAACAGTAATTGCCTCACCATTGCCAGATTCAGACTCACTAAGGTAGGTGGCAGTAGTTTTCCTGTGAAAGCAGCCAAACTCTGGAACTCTCTGCCACATCCATTTAGAGAAGAACAAATTTACTTGAATTTCAGAGGCAACTACATAAACCTGCTCAAAACTACCAACCTGTAGGCCCGACTGTTGGGCTACTTACACTTGGTTCTTTGCCTGTATACATGCACAAAGTATCTCGTGACATAAACCTGCTGTATATATGTATCTCATTTGTGTATAACTTGCATATAGGTTGTATTTCTGCCTATAATTTGTAACCTTGTATAACTTGTACATATCTTGTACTCTTGCCTATATCCTGTAACCTTGTATTTAAGCCGTGCATTTGTCGTAACTCCTGCACCCTAATACCCCCGAGTCTGGTGCGCATTATAAATGAATTAAAAAAAACAAACAAACAAACAAACCTAAGTCAACAGAATAATGTTGGGCATCAAACGCCATTCCAATAAAGGTGTTTATGCCAAAAGTCATACTGCTAGGGTCGCTGTTATCCACCAATATTTGAATGGTGTCATGTTCTAAGTCAGCTAGGGGTGTTGGATCTAAATACAACCCTTGATGTTGGAGGTGATGATTCACATTTTTACAAGCATCCTTGTTTTTTAGGTTCAGTCCTTGCTTCAATTTTAGGGGAATTGTATATTGTCATACCTTTCCTGGGATGGAACCCTCTTCTCCCATTTGAACTTCAACCACACACGGCAGCAATTGAGCTTACCGAAATGCTTTTTCAGTGTTGTCAAAGCCCATGTGGTTACCCCTCAGTTGGGACCAGGTTTTGTAATTAATTAGGTCCAAATAATTGCGAATCGATTGAGAATGTCACTGCCGAAGAAAAAGGCAGAGGGGGCATCTCTCACAACCCAACAATTATGTTCTATGCTTTTGGTCCCAATGGCAATTGTTAGCATGTACCTGCTAAGCAGTAGATGTTTGGAATTTGGAGTTTCCAGGCCAATTTCCCACTTATCAATCAACTTAAATGTGGGAATGGACTGATCTTTGGGAGTTTCGGAATAATGCTTTGCTGATGAAGCTTCTTCCGTTATTCAGGCATAATCTGGTGAGAACAGGCTCTCCTCTTCATTTACCTGTATGGGGAAAAACAGCTGTTCATGATTTCTCTGGATGTTGGTCAAACTTTCAGCTGGTTTTTCATCACCTTTTTTTATGGGTTTTGAGTTTTCTTCGGATTTTGGATTGGTATACAATTTCAGATTATTTCCTTGCACTTACAACTGGGAGGAAGGTTAATTTTCAAAAATAGAGAAGGGTTCCCATCACCAGAGATGACAGTGTGGTGGGGGCCTTGATTGTTCCTAAAGTGAAATTCTATTTGGTTGGACCTTTGTTCAATCATGTGGCATGTGCCATTTAAACTCACATAATTTGTACTTTGGTTTCATTTGATTGGCCTCTGAGTTAGAGGATCTTGTTCACGCAGGCAATCAGGGGTGATAACCTCTGAAGGAGGTAATTCCCCAGTAGACAAGGTGTGCCCACTGAAGTGACAACTATCATCAGGGTTTTCACCATATGTCGCCCAATTTTGATCTCCAGATCTGCAGTGCCTTCAATGAAAATATCCTTTCCATTGAAGTTTTGGAGTTGTGAGGGCCATTTGGTGACTCTGCCCCCTTCCTGAATTAAGTTGGTCAAAGGCCTTTTTGGACAGGAGGGTGATTTGGGATCCAGTATCCACAAGTGCTGATAATGCACATTGACTCTGTACCTTGACAGAGGCATACAACCTTCCCTCTCTCTCTTCAAGGGGACAAGGGGACAAAGGGGACAAAGAAAATGTACATTTTGTGCCAGCTTGGCAGTGAATTGTTTTATATTGAGCTCCGACACTGTGTGATCTTGGACAGTTTTCTGTGTCGGAGTCTGGGAAACTGTAAAGAAGACTTTGCACCCAGACATCTGTAGGATTGGGAAGTCTCCCTGTTCCCCTGATTCTTTGCTGTCCCCTTTTCCTGGAGAAGTTACCCGAACCTGTCTGGGGAGGATATCTCAGTGCTTTCAGGGTCATCTGGGTGACATTGCTGGCGTTTAAGAATGTGTTGCTCTGAGTAACTCTCCATACTTACCGAGCCTACGTTAGGGTCTTTTGGGACCCATTTGTCCTTGGGAGGGATCCCTCAATTCTTGGAAGAGAAGATTTTCTTCCCTGAATACTCCTGGGATTCTTCCCCTTCGAATGGAATGAGGCAGACTTGCTCCACAAAGTGGGATCTCTTTTGCTCTTGATTTCTCCTGCTTACCCTCTGTTGCCTAGGTTCCAGCTTTCCGGGGATAGGAGATTTGTGTTCAGGTTCAGAGGTGTCCAGGGGTTTTGCTCTGGTGAGAAAGGAAGCTTCCTCTAGGGCTTTGCATCTCACTTTCCCTCTGGCCCCCTCCTCTGGAACCTGTTGATTGTCATAGGTTTCTTCCTGTCATTGCTCCGGGGCACCAGACCCAGGTGTTCAGCTGTTCTGGGCAGAAATGTCCATTTGAGGGCTCTACTGAGCCCTTAAGATGCAACCCAGGTCTTGTGTCAAATGTTGGACCAGGAGCTCTAGTTGAGACATCTTTTCTGGTTGGTAGGGGAGTCTGGATACATACCTTTGCTGGTCCCGGAAAGGGTAGCTGCCCATTCTCCCAGAGAAGCTTGGGTATTGAGAGTATCCCTCATAACCCTCCATCCTTGGTCTCACTTCTTCCTGATTCGGGAATCTATTGTCCTGAAAGCGGGGAGAGAGAGGAGTATTGTTCTGAAAATTGGGGTTTGAAGGGTATCGAAGAAATAAACTTAGGTTGGTGTTTGGAATATTTATTCCCTCTTGAGGGAAGATCTGAGGGAAGTTTTGAGAGAGGTTTCCTGGGGCAGTACTTACCAGATTGGACCCTCCCCTTGTGCTGGGGAAGTCCATGCATACCCCAAGATGGGTCTGTTACTCTTGTATCTAGAGCCGATATAGGTTGTAGGGTCATATGGAGCATTGGTCGGATACCCTGCCTGGCTACCACCTGATTGGGTTGTATCAGAGGGTCTCCTCTGCCTCAAAGTCTCCTTATTAGTGTTAGGGAGAGGAGTATTTTTAGGCTCCCCATTTCCAAGTCCAATATGGGAGTATTTTTCACCTCTGCCACCATTGCAGCAGCGGGTGTGTTTGACATTTTCTTTTTAGGGGTTTTAGGGTTATTTTTATTTTCAGTGGGCTTTTGTACTTCATAAATCCATGTTTGTTTGTTTGTTTATTCATTTGTTAAGCGCACCAGACTCGTGAGTAAAAGGGTGCAGCAAAATGGAAATGCAAGACTTATATAGTTTCGTATCCACAGGTTACAATATTTACATGATAGCAAAATATACAGTTTTTTACATGAATACAGGATATGTACAATGTACAACATAGGATGAAGAAAAGAATAGCCAATGAAATTAAATAAATGAACAATAGGCACTGTACAAAGGATGAATGTGCCATGTGGGGCCCTTTGTAAGATACTAGGCTCCCGAATGGATGACAATGCACAAGGTCTTTAGAGATTAATGCAAAAATCAAAAGTAATACGGTAGTCCGCTGTTACTGCAGGATGACCAAGTCTCTGTGGGAGTGGGCAAGTCCTCTGAGGGTAATGGGAAACTAAGGATCCGTAGCAGTGATATGTTTTATTAAATTTTTCCTGAAATGTAAGCCATGTAGTCTGTTCTATCACCCAATCCAGACTCATATGCTTATGGAAGTCCCTTACCAGTTCGGTCATAATGTATTTGGGGAGCGCATGGAAGTAAGTGTTAATGAACTCCAGGCTATTTGTGTTCACTCACCTTGAGATCTGGGCAAATACCAACTTCAGCCCTTACACAAACTCTCTAGGTGCTTGGTCTTCTCCACACTGCAGGTCGTAGGCCGCCTTGCAGGCCTCCTGAGGGTTCCTATGAATGGAGAAATGCTTTAAGATAGCCACCTTATAGGTGGACCATCTTTGGTGATCTTGATCCTCCAGCCTTCCAAAGAAGCTAGAGTATTCTGAGGAAAATGTCCATTTGAAAAACTCCATGGAATTTTGATCGTTCTTGATACCAAATGACATTATCATTTGGTCATAAAGTTTTAGATGCTCCCTTACTGAGTATTTTGAATTCTTGTGGTAGGAGTCATAAAGCTCTTCAGGGCCTTTATTAGCCCATTGGGTCTTTTACAAGACTTCTCTCTGTTTGGCAGCCTTCCTTTTCCCCTGAACCGGAGTCCACTCGCCCTCTGACTCAGAGCTGCTACTATTGGTGGCCGACTCCCTGTCCTCTAGGCGCTTCCCGCCTCTATGAGACTGGGAATCCCTCCCAGAATGACGGGTTCTGGTCTCTTCTCCCCTCTGGTGCAATGTGGTCTCAGGGTCACTTCCCTTGTAGTCCCCTTTTCGCACAGGGGAATACTCATCTTCCTCATCCCTTCTTCTGCATATGGTGGAGAATTCCCCCCACCTCCCTGAATTAGTGAAGGATTTTTAAAATACTCTTTTGAGGCCTGGACTGTGCTTCTTTTCTGTCTGCAAAGTGAACCAGGTGGTCCCTTTGTAACCTTACTTTCTGCCAGACTAAGTCCCTGATCTTTTCATCATAGGAACCCTCCTGGTCAGAAGTACATGCTAGGGTATTTCTAAATCTGGGTAAAGAAGAATACCCATCAATATCTGATATGGACTGGCCTTCTGGCTTAGTTGGACTAGGCCTTGTTTAGTCCAGCTACCTCATGTTTCTCTGTTCTTGCAAACAAGCAGGGCAGAAGTTAGCAGCACCCCATGCATATAGTGTGTTGAGTTGGCTTGAGGTCAATGGTAAAGAGGTTATCACTCAGTGATTGGAGGGTGCCTTTCCATACTCCAACTAC
Source organism: Ambystoma mexicanum (assembly GCF_040938575.1). NCBI lineage: Eukaryota > Metazoa > Chordata > Amphibia > Caudata > Ambystomatidae > Ambystoma > Ambystoma mexicanum. Next base: position 1,292,512,604 of record NC_090937.1, read on the forward strand.
TGGTCGGGGTGCCTCAAAACCTATTTGTATTTGGCTATTTCCTTCTCCAATCTCTCAGATTTGTTTTTCTCAGCCCCTATCTCTTGGTGATATTTAGAGGCCATAGCTTTCAACTCTGATACCAGTGATTGAGTAGCTTCTAGTACTTTGTTTTGTACCAAAACCTGGTCACTGAGTCACTTGTTCTGCTCACAAAGGGACTAATTTTCCATCTGTGAAGTTTGTATTGTCTGGGCATATTCAGACCTCTTCTTTTGCAGGAGACTAATCTTCTCCCTTTGTGCACTTTTGGCCTGTGTTGCCTGCGCTAAGTCAAACTCTGCTTGCCTCACATGTTCCATTAATTTTTCATTTTCTATCCTCATGTCAGACCGTTCCTGAGAACAGAACTCACTTTTCTCCATGTCCATCATTAACTGACACATTTCCTGAAACAGGGCACTTTTCTCTTGACCCAATTTGCTATTTACTTCCCTCAGCTGTTCTCTTTGTTGTTGTAGAGTGTTCAGATTTGGGCGCATCTGATCGAAAGATGCCTGGGAATTGACATCCCTAACGATCAACTAGCTATTTTCATCTTTCAGTTGTTTAATCTGCTTTTGAAATGCAAAACTGTCCTCTAAGCAGGCTGTATGGTGTACAACCTGCTCACTTAATTTTTGTTGACTTGATCTCAGGTTTTCAACATCTTATTGATACTCCTCTTTCAGTGCAGAAAATTGAGCCTCACACTCAAAATTCGTTTACTGTTGTGTAACTAACTCATCCTTTAGCTGCTGAATAATGTCTTCTAATTTCAACTCTGAATTTTGGCTCTGTAGCGCTTTTTCCTCCAATTGTTTCAACTCTCTCTGTGCTTGATCCACAAGCTCAGAATGGTTTTGCAAAAAGGATACACTATCAGATATCTTTCTTCCATGATCATCATATGGAAGTACATATATGCTGTGAGCTGAGCCATTTTAATTTGCTCATCTCTGCTGGTCTGTGTCATATAAACATTTGTCAGGGCCTGATGTAACAGCCCATTATCCTGCCACCTGTCAACCTTTACAGAGGTAACTTCCTGCATCATTCTAGCTTGCCGCATTTCATGCTCCTGTTCTACCCATTCTCCTTTAATAAACAATTTGGTTAGAAGGTGCTTCCTGGACATATTGATTTCTAGGGAGCTCATTCTGAAATATGTTCTACACCTAATATGCTCTCTATGCAAGGGAAAAATCTCAACTCTGTTCCTGCTTAGTTTGTACTTACAATGATACTCAAATCAACACTGTTTTTTTTCCACACAGTCCTGAAACCCATGGTACAGGTCTGAATGGTGCCTTCACAATGCAACACAACTTTACATCCACTGAAATGCAATTACACCTAAATGAATAGTCTTCTGCTACTGCACTGTCACGAGTGGAAACTCTCAATCAATCTCGGCACGAGCCCCCAGTTCTGTTGCAGTTTATTACGCAGTCACACTCATCTCAAGGAGTTCCTTCCTCCCCAATGAATGTGGCGCACAATAAATCACTATGATTGTGATTCAGTTCTGTTTGGTAAGGCGTCCAACCCGCCTCCCACCCAACACCAACGAGTACCTGGTGCCACAATGGAGTAAGAACCAGGCTGGTATGTATTAAACATATATGTATTCATTTATTTATTTAAACCCAGTTTTGCACACAGATTAACATCAGCCAACAATGCTGTGGCAACAAAAGAACAAAATTGACTTCCTTAAAACACCAACACAGAGATAATACTGAGCTATGCAGTACCAATTTATTTTCAAATCACCCACCAATACAGAAAAATAACAATTCAAGACACACAGTGATTGCTGATTTGGTTATAATACTTTTCTCCCAGCAGCCCTCACCCTTCAAATCTCAATTAGACTTCACCCCTCTGAATTGAAGGCCAGTGGCAGAGAGTGGGGACACCATGGGAATATCATTGTGGGATAATAATAAAATGCACTCTTTGGAAAAAGGGATTCAAGGGGCAAAATCGTTTTCCTTTTACTTCTTACCCCAGGTGCAGGATGAGACAAAGCAAAGCAATGGGCATTTCGTTTTGCCACACCAAAAAAGAACTTGCAGGGCTTTGTGGTTTTGGTCAGAGCTCAATGTGAACAAGGGGGCAATTTCGTTTTACACCCTGCACATTCAAAGAAATACCAGGCTTCACGCTTCTGATTTAAAATGAAGAACATCAATTCGAAATTTCATTTTTCACCCTGCACACTCACGTGGAAACAGGGTTTTGGGATAAATTCTTTTGGAAGATCCTTATGTCTATACTGGCTCAAAAAACACTGGGAATAGCTTGTTGGTTTCAAATGCCAACAAACACATCCCATGATTTCTATAGGGGAATTAATTGATGTACTTTAATTAAATACACTACACATCTACACAGACAAACAAGATATTTTGCTATGGGGAAATAACTAGAAAATTACTTGAAAAATGCAGGGAATACACAATCTATGGCTTTGGGAAAAGTTATACTTACAAGAGAGGCCTTGGAATGGGCATCAGGGAACAGCAGGGCACCGCTGAGACAGCAAGGGTGTCAGTCAAGGATCGCCTCTGAATCCTCCAAGGGGTCCCAGTCAGCTTCTATGTCTCCTGATTCCTGTCTCCAATGCATTATTTGGGCCTCTCTGCTTGGGTGTTTCTTGCAAGAGTTCAACAGCAGGTTGCCTCACGGAATAAGTGAAAAAAACAGTTGTAACGCAAACTGGTTTACTTATAGAGCAAATGACATCACAAGCATGTCATGATTACTGTGAAAGGGATTGGCTGGTTTTCTCTACCCACCTTCCACCTGTGTGCTAATAGGACAAGGAGGGTGTGAGTTAGGAAAGCTGTGGCAGGAAAAAGCTTTGTCATCCCAAACTGACATGTGGGCTCGGCATGGACAAAATTCTAAAAATCTATCAACATGGAGAGTACACTCAATTTTCAAATCTTTACATGCATGAATATATTTTAAGAACTACATTTAAAGGCAAATCAGATGATGCTAATCTGAAGTTGGCACGCTCTTTCAATGCAGAGATACAGTTTTTATTCATTTGGTTAGGAGCCATATCAGTGAAAAATATGCCACTTTATAGTTCCCATGTGAATTATTTCCTTCATCCTCACATCAACTTTCAAATCTCTCGGAATCAAGGGAAGGTCCAAATCATATTTTTATTAATAACTTTAGTTATGTTTATCATACAAAAATAATGTTAGCATGGTTCAAAGGGGGTTACTGTCACCTTTAATAAAAGTCTGGAATGACCATTGTGGCATATATGCTGCCCTTTTTATGAAATAATATGTATTTTTCCATAAACTAAACTACAGTATTTTCTTTATTCACTTTCAGTTTCATTTTCCCGTCAGCATGTGGTCAGCCAGAGCATGGCTCATGTTTATGATCGCCTCACCCTTCAACGTCTGCGCTGTCCCTGACGGCAAATCTAATAGACATTTTAATAGGAATTGTGACCTCAAGTTCACTTCTGCTGAAAGAACATGCATGGCCTTATCTGTCCCCACTGTGGTTTAAATCTAAGCAGTGTATTTCTTTCTCTATTGTTAAGTAATGGCCCTGATTGAAGGCTGACAACCAGACCCCTCTCTCCAGGACAGCAGAGGAAAGGTATTGGAGGTTATGACCGGCTCAGGTAATCCTGCAAGCAGTGGCTTTTAAACTCACACACAATGCATTTTACATTACATTTTATAAGGCACCTGAGCCTTATCCAGGTGTAATGTACTTTAATCTCACAGTTGCAAAATATATGAATATCACTACTGGATTGTCCATATGTATAGGGCAGTTATATGAGAAAACCATGTTCAAACTCTGTCTAGTGAGCACTTCTCTTAGTATACTGTCATTTGGAGGAGGGAAAGGAAGTTCTTTTTTTCTTATAATTGCAATGAGCTTGGTTTCACTTTAGATGCCTGGAGCACAATCTTGTATTAATTTAAGATAATGTACGCCCTGCTGTCTGTCTCTTTAAGTAAAAGTGTTGCTCTCCTCCATGGATGTATTAAAACAGCATTGTCAGCCACATGTCTTTCTTTTCCTTGCTGAAATTCATTGTGCACATCTTGAAAACTTTTGAAATTCAAGGCCACTTTCTTTCCTTTAAGATTTGGGGCTGTTTTTGGTTCAATATGCCTCATGTCTGAAATCACCATTTCTGTGCTGGCCTTATCCTTCAATTAGGATTTACAAATCACTCTGGCTTCTTTTTTGCTGGCATTCAGGGGCTATATTTCACCACACACTACAGAATGCCATGCGATTTGCTATGATGAAAAAAAGCACTGTGTTTCCCCTGCTACCTATTGTAAAGGAAGGCGTGAAGCAATACACACTTCTGATCGTAGTCAGACCAAAGAGACAAGTCATTTTTCTGTAAGGCCTGATCCTCAGTGTCAAAAGATACTGAGAACAAACGTGATCAATAGAGACAAGGGGCCTCATTACGAGTTTGGCGGCAGCCATGGAGCTTTTAGCTCCATGGCTGCCGCCAAACCGGGCTCCTTTACTGGGTTCCCAGAATGGGGAATTACCAGGCCATTCCGAGTACGGAGGGCCTGGTAATTCCTCCCTCTGGGAACCCGGGCCTGGGCCTTCCCCATTCCCATCTGAGCCCCCATAGGGCTCAATGGGAATGGGAGAGGGAGCTAACAATGGGCCGATTACGAGCGGCCCGTTGTTTGCTCCCTCTTCCCCTTGCGGGTCCGGGAAACGACGCCTGGTTTGACCAGTCGTTCCTTACCGGGTCCCGCAAGGGGACCTTGTAATTATGCGGAATGGTGTTAATGGGTCTGCACCCATTAGCGGGACCCATTAACCCATTCCGCGCAGGCCGTAATGAGGCCCAAGGAGTCCTCATTTGCAGTTCACACCAGTTCATCTGAGACACCCACAAGCTGAGGGGTTATGGCAGACAGCTTAGGGCAGTGGGGCTTCCTAGATTCACAAGATCAGTTATCATTGTGGCAAGAGTAGTAGCAAGTGCCCTAGTGGCCAGAGCAGGGATCACACACATTTAGTTACAGATAGTCTTCAGAGATTTCGATAGCAAATGTTAGTCCTTTTGTTGGAACTGATAGGAATTTCAAAGTAGAAGTAGGCAAATTCTCACTGCCTGAATCTGAGTTCCATAAATATAGATCTGTGAATGCTATGTATGTTATCCTTAAAAGCATGTTTAGACCGTTGCAGCGATTAAAGGGTGGGGTAGCTGCAGCGACTATGTAGTACTCAACACTTTGAAATAGATTTGAAAGGAGGTGGCTGTTAAGACCGCTCCATTTCACTTTGCCTCACGACCTGTTCCATTCAGTTTCCAATTGGGACATTTGATACAGAGTTTTGTACCCTCTGCATTGAACAATGTTGCCAATTGGCATCTATTTATTGAGTAAGAACAGCTGCATTGCTTGATTCGTTCAAAGCTTAGACCAGAATAATAAAGCATTCCCATTAATATTAAGTGCCCCCCAAAGGTCCTTCAGCCTCAGTATATTTTCATTACTCATTCCAATGCACGTTTCAGGCTTTGCATGCCCTTCCTCATGCCAATTTGGAATGCAAAGAGAGTGTGACTACAAGAAAGACATACTATTCCTAAATCCCAACATAATGTAAGGCAAACACATTATCTCACGTCTCCAGTCTACTAAACAAAAAAGATATACTACTGCTGAACCCCTACATAACAATGAACAAAACAAGATGGGCCTGCTTTATAAAAAAAAACATTTTAAAATGGCGCAATCCCATTGAAAAACTCTTCGTAAATCAGTCGCGATATCTTGTCTCCAACATTAGATATCGTTTCCATTTTTCCTTTTTTCTTTTGGCTGAAGGCAGTCAACAAGTGGGCAGGATAGCTGCAAACGCAGGGGAGGGGTGGTGTGCAGGGCACCCACACCCTGATAGTGGGAACCAACATCTGAGCCTGCGGTCCTGCTTTTCGGGAATGGAAACATGCTCTCACTGATGTTTGCTGCAAACAAGCATGGATGTGATTAAGTTTGGCAGTCGAAGAGTGTGAATTTTAATGCTGTTGAGTAGCCTGCTATCCAACAGACTGATCTGTACAGATTAAAGCAAATGTGATGCATTTGGGTGACACATCTGTTAAGTTCTATTTTGAGCCAACCTTGGTCTTGTACAGTGATAGAAGCGTACGAAAAGAAGTGGTGGAACTATGTTCCCTGCTGGCCTGAACCAGCTCCCCACAAACACCGTCCCACGTGCAAACCACACCGCAAAATAAACGTGCTTGCTGTTTAAGGGAACGTTCAGTGCAGTGCAACGAAGTGCAAGTTTCAACTTCTACCTACACTTTTATTTTTAAACTAAGCCATTTCCGGAGCGGTTTCTTTTTAAAATAAAAGTATAGGAATGGTCAAAGCTAATAACAAAAGTAGAGGAGCACTGTTCCCAACCGCTCCCGCCCACTTCGACCACTGGTCTAGGACAGACTAAAGTGGAGAACAGCATAAGTATTGGCCTTTGTTATTTTGTGCTGTATCATGTATGGCCAATGGTTTTAAGATGTTCTGCGCAACTCTGCTGAACAATGTTCTGTGAATGGCCGTTATCATGGGTCATCAAGTGAACATAGCAATGTCCTCCCTCCCTCCCTCTCTCCCACCCTCTTATCCTCCCTCCCTCCCTCCCTCCCTCCCTCCCTCCCTCCCTCCCTCCCTCCCTCCCTCCCTTCCTTCCTTCCTTCCTTCCTTCCTTCCTTCCTTCCTTCCTTCCTTCCTTCCTTCCTTCCTTCCTTCCTTCCTTCCTTCCTTCCTTCCTTCCTTCCTTCCTTCCTTCCTTCCTTCCTTCCTTCCTTCCTTCCTTCCTTCCTTCCTTCCTTCCTTCCTTCCTTCCTTCCTTCCTTCCTTCCTTCCTTCCTTCCTTCCTTCCTTCCTTCCTTCCTTCCTTCCTTCCTTCCTTCCTTCCTTCCTTCCTTCCTCCCTCCCTCCCTTCCTTCCTTCCTCCCTCCCTTCCTCCCTTCCTTCCTTCCTTCCTTCCTTCCTTCCTTCCGTCCTTCCTTCCTTCCTGCCTCCCTTCCTTCCCGTTTCTCTCTGCTCAATATCTAATTTTGTTTGTCTTTCTTCTACGCCATTCCGCCAAGTGTGTCTCAAATGTTTCATTTCTCTCTGACTTCTTTAATTGATATTTCTTTAGTTACAGTGGCAATGTACACTCACATAATGCAAGTGCCTGAGCGTTCCGGAAGAATATAGCCTTGCCAAGATCTGGCAGTACACCTGTCAATGATTGACAAATCAATGGAAAAAACAACGAACTCACTCCAGTCCCATGTTTTGCCATTACTCACACACTCCCAACTCACATTCTTCTTTCTGTATTTATTTAATACATGAAATATGAACAGAATTATGTCCACACTCTTTCCAGGAAATGTTCTCAGTATGTACTTAACTGAGTTGAGTTATGTGAGTCTTGCATTCCAATATCTTTTGGAATCGCATGTTTACATTTTTTGTTCTATGAAATATGTTCCGTGAAACTTCTTTGTTACATATAGTCTAGGAAACCACGGATTATTTCGAAGGAGTTCATGTAAAAGGTCTGAACATTTCAGTAACTTGTGTTACCTTTTTTTATTTTTTTAATAATGCTGTGATCTGTCTTGAGTTCACCTGCACAGGCATTTTGTTACATTTTATGCCTTGTTGTAATGGAACAGGATGTGCTTTCATGCCTGTTACACAGTGCAGAGACATACATGTCCATTCAGCAATCAGATGTTTGGACATGTTTATGTACACTGCAATGGCTAAAGCATTCTAATGCGAATACGACTTGTTTTTTTACTGGTAAGCGTTCAGCCGTGTGAGGCAAAGACTAGACTCACAGAGCAACTGCTTGAATTCATGACCCCCTAACTTCCTGGTTTATGTGTGCCTCTATTTTTTCTCACTGATGTTGTAGGACTCCATTCATACTGAACATTGACGCTATCAAAACATGTCAGCACGTGTTTAGCTGTAGCCAAATTCACACATGCAGTTCTTGGTTCCGTGGCGTGACCCCTGCTTCACATAGGCTTCCCAATGACTTAGTGTGGCATTTATAACAGGAGTAAAGTTCGAGGTATCTTCGACCAATTTGGAACGCAGATGCGGTAAACACTTGGGTAATTATGCGCAATGTGGTATGAAATACCACAGGCATCATTATGAGTGTAGGGTAGCAACGTGGTATTTTAAATGCCACTTGTTTTTTTTTTAAATACCAGCTTCTCATGAGTTGAGATTAAATGGAATATTTATAAAATGGGGTACTGCAAAGCAGCAATTGCTATGTACCGCATGCAGCAAATATCCTATGCAATCGCATCTCATAATTAGGTGGCATTTTAAAATCAAGTGCTCTGGGAAGTATTTATCACCATAATGATACCTGTAGTGTTGTTCCACTCGTACTCACTCTTTTGTGTTGCAAGAACATGCTGTATTTACTGCATGCAGGGAATTTAAGAGAATACTATTTGCAGCAAATACCCCATTATGAGTAGGAATACCCCAGGCAAATCTATTTGGAGTTTCATACTTACGTTTTGGTAAAACCTTGATAAACTACAGCAGTGGTATTCATTTTCTTTATCCTAAGCCCTCCTCTCCCCCTTTGAGTAAACACATATTTTTCCCAGGAGCCCCAGCAAGCTATACCTCGTATATGTTGTATTACAAACAGCCACAAGAATCCTTTTTTAAAGAGCCCGGTACCCCCTGCTCCCCTTAGGTCAGTGCCACAGTCTGAAGACGATTGAACTATAGGGATGCTTCCTAAACATTTCTCCTGCAAGTGAAGCTATACTCATCCCTTCACTTGCAGAAAAGCATTGTATGCGCCCTGTTTAGAATGAGCATAAGGAGCCAAATGATCTTACATGTGCACCAGTGCTAAATAATGAGCCAATGCTTAGATGAGGAATGGAGCAAACAGATTTTGGCACAGTCCGTATTATCTAAACATGTTTGAAGGATGGCAAAGCTAATCAGACTCGTTTTGTACTATAATTCTAATTGGGGTTTTCACACAGACTTATGCACCACTATGTATTCAAGAAATACTCGATGCAAGTAGTAGGTTCACAGTTTTAATGTGTGTTCATAAAGATTGAGCCCCTTCTGAGACACGTGTTTCGGCATCTCTTGTGCCTTTTTCAAATCAGGGCTTTTAAGTGCACCAAAATAAAATTGACAAATGAAGACATCACAGTGGACATTGACATGTGAAATAAACATGATCCCAAAGGTAATGTGCAATAGTATGTACAAATACACAGAGATGAGGGAGTGGGAACCAGAGTGGACGAATTAGGTTGAAGAAAAAAGGCAGGGAAAGGAAAACAATAATATTGTAAATACATGTATAAGAAATGTCAAAAACATTGTCCAATTTTCTACAAAAGGACCTTTCTATTTCTCAAATATTTGAGAAATATTTCTCAAATACAACTCTTATTTGTAAAATTCACAACAAATCAAGTAGGTATATGAACATAAAGCTCAAAAGGGATCCTTGTAATCCTAATAAAATAGGAAAACCAATTCATTTGCATTTGTAGTTCATCTCTCAGGTAGCGTATACCTTTTATATTCTAATTATCTTTGAAGAAAAAACTATGGGGGGCAGCCACCTCTTACCGTTACTTCTCACAAATGTCATCTCCTGTCATGGGTTAAATCCCTCCTAAAACACAGTAATATTCAGTGTTACTTAGTGTTAATCCATTGCGTTGTACTATTTAAATAGTCATGTTAGTACATTTTCCTCTTCCATTCAGCAGATTTTATTGTTTCCTTATTTGCTGCCTTTTTTATATCTCTGAAAAAAGACACAGGTCACCTGCGCGACCATTTTATGTCTATGTTCCTTTATTTAGCAACAATATGGTTCAGTTTTATGCGTTCAAAGATAGTCCGACGCTGTCAATGCCATGTTTTTCTTAAGATAGTGTACTAGTTGCAAGTATTCTGTGTGCCTTACATGTTTGTACTGCTCAATTTGAAATACAGAGATACGAGTGCATCAACGGGCTATTGGTTTAGTCATAAGGTCAGGTTGGACCCCAGGGCTTACCTGAAAATTCACAGGCATCGTCTCATGAGTCTCACGCCGGGTTTCTGTAGCGATGCCGCTGTGGATATCTGTATTTACTAACATTGTCATGCTTATCTGATAGTCCTTCTTCTGTCTCCGTTGCGCAGCCTGCGACACCGGCCAGCTTTTGGGCTCACCCACCATATTAGTCTAGTTATGTGGTGTGTGCTTTCCCATATTTGCATTGTTCCATAAGGAAACGTTATCTTGTTCCATGTCCACCTTATATTGATCAACTTATACTGTATTAAGTGTTGAATCTGTGTGATATTGTTGTAATTCACTTCCTCAAATATAAAATAAATACCTTATGATAATTGTCAGTTCCTAACTGTTCTGTTTGAGCTTTTTGTCTATTTACAAACTATAATTGAACTTATTTGCTGCCTCACTAGCGTGATATTCGTTATGATTGATCCAACTGCTATTTATCTCCCCGATAATCCCTTCTGGGATGTGTAGGTATTTTCCCATTATGGTGCTTGCAATAATAGTCATATACAGTCCTACCTAGCAGGGGGTAAGTATGTTTTTTGAATCGATTTACAGAAGTGCCAATTCTAACTTCCATCATGAGTTCCATTTACCCTGATTTCATGTTTAATACATGAACGTCCATTGCCTGTCGATGGTATGTATACCTTCAAAAACGATTTCCACAGCGTACAGATTTGGGGTGCATCATGCATTACCTTCACAAAAAGCTGTATAATTTATGTACATTCTGCATGTTCTCAAATACAACCAGTAATTGATATATTTACCTAAGATTCTGATTTTTAACAAAAGAAATGCCTAGTTCATACACATCATACATATTCTAGGTACCACAATATTATGTATATTTTTGCAGGAGATACTGATTTTTTTTAACAAAAAAGATGCTAGCTCAAAAAAGATTCCCACAGACTACAGATTCTGGGTGCATCATGCATTCCTTTCTCAAAAAACGGTCTAGTTCATGTACATTCTACATGTTCTCAAATACAGCCAGTAATTGATATATTTGCATAAGATTCTGATTTTTAACAATAGAAATGCCTAGTTCATATACATCATACATGTTCTAAGTACCACAAATATTAGATACATTTTTGCAGGAGAGTCTGATTTTTTACTAAAAAGATGCTAGTTTGTTGTTGGAGTTCAGGCCTCGTTCAGCTGATCTGAACCTACAGATCATTCTTGCTTCTTCTTGTCGTAGGCGTAATTCTCTATTTCCACCCCTGCGACCTATGGTGAGTTTTTGTAGCCCTATGAATCTTATTTCTTTTTTGTCAGACATTTGGTGGTTACCTTGCCAGTGATGAGCCAGGGGGAGTGTTGGGCCCTGGCTCCCAATCGATGATAGATGTTACAGAATACAGGTTCTTAGTTCTCGGATTGTGCTACCTATATATCAGTTGACAAGGACATATAATTGCACAGGTTACACATTTGGATCTACAGTTTATATTGTCTTTTATCTAGAATTTGATTCCATTTGAGTCTGTAAAATGTTCTGTGCTATCAAGTGCATGCCTGCACATTGAGCATGCTCTGCACTTTCTAAATCCAATCCTTGGTTGTTGTAGTCATGTAGTTAGAGGTTGCTTTCTATCCTCGCGAAGAAGAGATGGGCTTAAGTTTGTCTTTAAGGTTCTGGCTCTCTTATAGATTATAGATGGGTGTTCTTCCACAAAGCTGCAGATGTGCGGATCTAATTTCAGTAAGTGCCCGTTTATTTTTAGATTTTTTCTGTTCTTGTGGTTATTCTGACAATAGGTGGTTATAAATTTGACCTTTTCTTGTTCTGGCTTCCCTTTTGGTTTGCTATTTGTCAAGCTTTGCTCCCTGGTGGTCTGACGAGCTTCTTGACATGCTACCTTAGTGCATTTGCTGGTGTAGCCTCTTTCCTTGAACCGGGAAAAAAGCTTCAAAAATGTCCCGATCGCCACAGTTCCTGCACGCTCTAATAAATTCTCCTTTGGGAATATTTCTTTTGACAGGTTCAAGGTGGCAACCGTGGCGAAGAGTGTAGAATTTACTTCTGTGTCCTTACTGTATGTTTTAGTCATGAGGTGATTTCCAGATACGTAGATTGTTAAACCTAAGAAATGAATGCTTTCTTTGTTAATAGTCCCAATGAAGTCAATCCCTGCCTGATTTTGATTAGCTTTTGTCGTAAAATCTTCAAGTTCTGTCGGTGTTCCGTTCCAAATCATAAGCACGTCATCAATGTAACGTGTCCATAGAATGACATTCTTAATGTAGGTGGGGTCCGTGTATATGTACTGGTCCTCAAACATGCCCATAAACACGTTCGCTAGGGCTGGGGCATACTTAACGCCCATCGCAACTCCTCTTTTTTGTTAAAAAAATTGGTTATCAAACAGGAATATATTATTTTCCAAAGTTGCCATTAGCATTTCCTTCAACATGCTGACAAAGTGATAGTGAGAAGCTGAGTCGTTCCTGAAAACATAGTCGACGGTTGCTAATGCCGAGTAATGTCTGATAGATGTATACAAAGCTTTCACATGCCATATGGCCAATTGATATTTAGGTAGCCATTTGATTCGCTCAATGATTTGAATAGCTGCTGTCGTTTGTGCAAATGGCTTGGGTAAATGTACGACGGGCATTTATGCATGAATGCAAACAAACATGAAAATTAAATATGTGCTTCAACCCCTAAGGAATGACCACATAAAATGGATGAATCTTCTGGTGTATTTTTGATGTGCTCATAAAAACTGGGTCTCATTTCAAGTCCGGCAATAACCCTGCTTGTGCTATCGGCGTGTTTCCGCCGGACTTGCAATATTTACCAGTGCCTGGTTTGCGAGAAACACCGGGGGATTACAACCCTGGTGTTCTGGGAAGTCAGGCACTGTTAAATGTTGATCCCCATTCCAATTTGAGTCCCATAGGACTCAATGGGAATGGGGACCACGGAAGCAACAGCAACGTTAATAATGGTGCCGGTGCTTCCGTGAAACTCTGTGTGCAGGTGTTGTTACGCCTGTTAGGTCTGACCCTGGCAGGGGGGCCGGCAACCACCCTCAGACTCGTACTATGCCGGTCCGGTAACAATGGTGCTGGTAGGCTTACCAGCACTGTTGCTACCGGACCGGCATGGTCGTAATGAGGCCCACTGTCATCAAAGGCATAACCCTTTCATTTGGATTTGGGGCAAAGTCTCTATGATTCACAATTACTCAGGATGAGAAAAGGAGTATGTTTCATTTAAATATATATATATATATATATATATATATATATATATATATATATATATATATATATATATATATATATATTTGCATTGGAAAATAATGTATCATTTCCTATTCATGTTTTTTCATCTGTCTTCAAAGTGTCTTCAAAGTGTTAAATAGTTATACAAAACCTTCAACACTATAGCATAATGCAGTTAGAAAAACAAAACAATACATCCATTAAGAATAATACATCATTAATATCATATTCATTTCCTAAAAGCTACACTTTCAGTAATCAACATCACGTTATAATGGGTTTCAGTATTTTTTCCACCTCATTCCAAATATAACACATTGTAGAATTGAAGACCAAACTCTTTCCTGAGTAAAGGTATGCCCACGTCTGATCCGAAAATATAACGTCGAAAGGAGCACAGAAAAGGGTTCCGATCAACTTCCAAAGGGAATTTGATGTTAGTGAAGCCTTTGTCGTCGACTGGTTTGGTCACAAGACTTTTAGTCAATACTTGCCTCAGTGTCCCAATCTCCAATTGGCAGAGTCTACACCAGCGTTCTGTATAGAGTCATTTTTCCAAGCTCCCAATCTCGATAAGGTAGGCAAATCCCCCAATCACAATAGCATAATAAAACAGCATAATTTACTATTGCAGTTAACCTTTATGTAACTGAAGGAATCCCTATAGGGAAAAGCCTGGAAGACATATATGCTGTATAGTCTTTTAGAAGACAGCCAGACAAATGTTTTATCTCTGTCCCACATGTATGCCTTATCTTTAATTTCCCCTATCGCCAGTGTTATATGGGCAGAGGTGTCAACCTCCTAACCAGTATCCTTTAAGAACCCCAAAACTTCTTTCCTCCAGAGTCCCAAAGGGGAGTCGTACGTAGTCTCTTCGAGTATATGTTTGAAGTAACTATGTATTGGGCCTCATTAAAACTCTGGCGGTAGCTGTGCCGTTAAAAACGGAAAGGCTGCTGCCGGAGTTGCATTTATGCCGGCACCCGCGAATGGGCAAGAACCGGTTCATGCTGAGCTCGGCGGACCCGGTAATTGGCCATTTGCGGGTGCCGGTAACATAGGACTCCCCATTCGGCCCCATAGGTCAGAATGGGAATGGGGACGTCGGATGCAGAGTTTTGCCGGTGCATCCGACGTGCTGTGAAAAACCTGGTGGGCTGTCAGGCACCCGCGAGCACAGCCCCTAGTATGGTGGTCCGGGCACTACAGTAGCGCCATGCTTACCGGTACCATAGTTCCCATGACCGCAGTGCTCGTAATGAGGCCCATTGACTCCTCCTTGTGCTCTTCCATTCTCAGTTTCAAATATAAAACTGCACTGTTTTTTAGAGTTCTGAGTGGAGTCAGCCCCAATTCACTTTTTAAGGCTTCCACATGAGTGTATTTCGGTAACCCCAGTTCCTCTCTCCACATCCTTGCCTCTAAAGCAGGGAATTTCCTTGCCTCTTAAGCAGTAAATGCCCGTATTTTTGTTTGCTTGTGTGCATACAGAAATCTTGCTCTCGTCAAATCTGGCTATGTTGAATTGTTGGACTGGTTTTAATGCTTTTGTTAGTACGTGGTGATGAAGGGAGCAATGATTACAAGTTGCTCCCATAATGCACACTGTAAAAACGAGGGTTGTCATTTCAAAGGATATAACATCAATTGCCTTGTTTTTAATTTCGAATATATGGACTAGGAATTTGAGGTGCATGCATATATTTGTTTATTTTTTGTTATTGGGCATTTGTAAGGTGCTTATACATCAAGAAAACTGTGTTTCAAAAGGGCCCTATATTAATCATTAGTGAGTGTTTGTGTTTTAAACCTGTGCATTGCCATTTTTGAGAATTTAGTTCACAAATCCTATCAAAATAAAAAAAAATAAAAACATTACCTACATACCCTGAATCCAACCATCTGTTGGCAATGGAGGTAAAAATGTGATACACACATAAGTCGTCTACCCGCACACAATTTGCAGATGAATTATGCTTGCAAACCTTTGTTGACGCCTGCCATTATAGAGTGCATGGCACCATCTCACTAGAGCACAGAAGAAAAACCATTCTGTGCTATTACATTTCAGATTCAGAAATTCAGATTGAGGGGTAGCTGCAGCATGTACACGGATGTTCATATCATTGTCTTGCGTCTTTGAGCTCTAATGACATTTGTGAGGACAACAGCCACACTTCCTCTGGTTACTTCAGATGTCTAAAGGTAAAGAGAAGGCTGAATAATTGGTGGTGGAGTCACCGTAATCCGCTGCCTCTCCCCATGTTCACCAGGCATCTAGAAGCCCGGAATTGTGTCATCTTTTGGAAGACCACCAGTGTTATTATACCTCATTATACCTCAATTGTTATTTGCTCGGCTATTACTTGGCAGGTAAGCCCACAAAGCTTAAGTGAGCACTACTCTTACTGAAGGGTCTATGAGGGGCATTGTCAAGATAAAAGAACCTCGTGGAATGTACAGTGGGTCATTCTGAACCGCAGAGGCAATGCACACACGCCAGAGCATTGTGATCAGCTATGCATGTGTGAATATTAGGGTGCATGATCCTGTCCTCTCCTGAAGGAATTTTAATGTGGTACATTTGAACTTACTGCATGTGGACATTTCGGGATAGATGATGTGACATGAGCTATGGGGAGAAACATGCAACACATACAGTAATTGGCATCATTCGTTTCAAACCATAACTAGATGCTTTCTAACCTCCTAGTTGGTCAGCTTGGGCTTTTCATCTCTTTGGCTATGGCACACCCAGAGTTCCCTGGTCGAAATAACGCAATTTGTGTTTATCTTGTCAGTCAGTAAAGCATATATATAAATATCCAATACAATTAAATTCATTGTTTCTATTTGACAAAGAAATTGCTTGACCCTGCACCACACTTGGGAAGGAATGAACACACCTGTGGGCCAGTAGTGGTCTTTTTCTTTATTAGAGTGGAATTTATGTTTCCCACAGATATGTGGGAGTGACCATTCAAGCAGGATTCAGGGTTGTGCCCCCTGCCCCCTGAGAAAATTCAAAGAACACTTTGAAAGAACACTTTCTGTGAATAATTGGTTAAAAACCAAACAATATGCAATCTGTTTTGTAGGGTATGTAGTGGGTCAGAAGAAGGAGGCAGACACTTGAAGGACATTTCTTTTAAACCTTCATTTACATTTCTTGACATTACAACAAGGACATAGGTAATAATATGTATATATATGCATACTCTGTGTAACATCTTGGTGGAAACAGGAGTTCACTAATTATGCAGATGATACACAGCTCATAATAGAGCTAGAGGGCTCCCATAGCATAGACAGCAAAAAGATTGGACAAATATATTGCAAAATCAGTGACTGGATGCAAACACACTGGATGTGCCTCAACGACTCTAAAACGGAACTCATGCTGTTTGGGTCCAGCCACCTTTTAGCTAAATTGGGGGTGGAGTACAAGTCATTCCAGATTAAGGAGGCCATAATCTCAGTATCCAACCAGGTCAAAACCTTGGGTATGATGATGAATTCTTAACTCAGAAGCACAAGGCCAACTTCCTGCGAAAGAATACAGCCTATCACCTGCGGCTCATGAAGGCCATTATACCCTTCCTAAATTAAAACAATATGTCCACCATCGCTAGGGCTATCGTGTTATCTAGGCTTGACTATGGCAATGCCCTCCTTATAGGTGCTCTTGCCAAAGACTTGCATAGCTGTCAAATCATCCAGAATGATGTTGTGAGGCTGGTAAAACATCTCACGAGAAGAGACCATACCACCAGGGCCAGAAGATCTCTTCACTGGTTTAGAGTGGAGGAGAGGATAAAGTTTAAATCCTTGACTCTCGTGCACAAATGTCTCTTCGGAAAAGCCCCCAGCTATCTGAATAAGAGCCTGATTCCCTACACCCCGCAGAGACAGTTGCGCTCGGCAGGAAAGAATCTGTTAGTAGTGCATAAATATAAACGTAAGTCAGCTATGGGCAGATCTTTTGTAGTGCAGGCAGCTCAGTTATGGAATTCCCTTCCCACGACCCTGAGTATGGAAGAGAATCATCTGCAATTTCAAACATTTTTGAAGACCCACCTCTTCAAGTAGTTTCTAACTCCCAGCTACTTAGCTCTTTGGCTAGACTTTGGAGGTCCGTGAGAGTTTTTTTGTCTGTCTTGTCACTGCGCCCTGATGTTTGCGTGCTGCCGGCGCTATAGAAGCTTACATACATACTTACATACATACATACAAACATTACTTTGTGAAACACCATGACGACATTTTACCACATTAGGACTAGTGCCGGTAACATGTACATTATGTAAATATGAAAGTTATGATAACTTAAGGGCAGTGTTTGAAGTGTGCGAAAAGTAGTGGAACTATGTTCCCTGCTGGCCTGCACCCACTCCCCACAAACCCATGACCACGCCCCCTCCCACACACAATACAAACCTCCAAACACATGCAGGTGCTGTTTAACGGAAAGTTAAGTGTAGTGCACTAAAACTGCGAGTTTCAACTTCTTCTTACACTTTTATTTTAAAATGAAACCATTGCGGAATGGTTCCTTTCAGAAATAAAAGTATAGGAACAGTAAACCTTAATTTAAAAAAGTAGAGGAGCACCGCTCCCAACCGCTCCCGCTCACTTCGACCACTGCTTAAGGGCCAAGTGACAGTCATTCTCGCCAGCATTACAGTTCGAGGAGTGCAGGGGCGTCGGCTTCTCCGGTATTGCTAGTCTTCAGTGATTGCAGATAAATGCGAACGTGGGGCCATATGTTCGTTGATCGGCTGGCTGTTGGTTGCATTGCAACCCAGTGTTCTTCAATGTCAGAGTCCCATGTGACGACGTGGAGCCATTGGTTCAGAGTCAGACCACAGGGGCACATCCATAGTAACGAAATGCAGCGCATAGCTAATAACATACAAATACCGTCCAATTTCCTATAGCTGCGCTCGAGCTGTGGAAACTCATGAAATAAGCATGTTCTTGGGCATGGTGCAATCGTACAGTCCAACATTACTGACACAGCCTCGCATACCCCGTCCCAAAAAGCAGCAATTGTTGGACAGGCCCAGAGCATGTGGATGTATCCTGCATTATCGGTGCTACATCTGAGACACCTGTATTAGCATTCCTGTGACATGTGGTGCTATCTAACGGGGGTGTAGTGATATCTATGTAGGAGCTTGAACTGAATTAAGCAAAATCTAGAGTTAAAGCAAACCTCATGGGTGCGAGCGCACATGGAGTCCCAGATCTCGTCAGTTATTTAGATACCCAGGTCCATACTCCGGGTCCCCCGGAGCTTAAGTAGTGGTTGACATGCCCGGTCCTAGAGCAGCCTGCACAATCTGGACACTCCCTGGCAGGTCGAGGTGCCTTCCATGACAAGTGCTAGTAGTGAGTCGTTAGGGGGAGCGAAGGAAACTATTTCCACCTATCCTGGATCGCTTGGCGCAGGCGAGCATAGTGCAGCCATCGGGAGGGACGTGTCCTCAAGGGCTTGGGAAGATCCCGCCCTCCATGAAAGACCCCATCACATAGATGTCTCGAAGGAGACTATAACCGGCCGCTGACCAGTTGTGTGCAGTCAACTTGTCCATCGAAGGGGTTCCTGGCAAACAGTTCCACCTTGGAACGGAATGGGAACACACATCTTTTTCCAGATTTTACCCCATGCAAATATTGTAACCCCGGCCAGGTTTGTATAGCCCAGTCGCTGGTCCAGTGGAGGAATAACCAGGTACTGCATATCTCGGGTTCCAGCTGCCTGTCGTTCCAGCTTGACATGAGGAAGAGGGCTATCAGAGTCAAATCAATATGCCGCATTTTGTGCCTGAGCTGCGATCCAGTATCTCTCAAAGTTCAGAGCAGCCAACCCCGCCCATATTGTAGGGTCTAGTCAACGTGTCCCATTTCAGCCAGACTGCACTGAATGCCACAGAAAGCAGTTGATCACAGATTTAAGTTTTTCAAACAGTTCGGTGCCAAGCAAGAGCAGGACATTTAGGAATCAGTATAGTAGCTGTCAGATCACAACCATTTTGAGGACTGGGACCTGTCCCGCCACCATGATTGGTTGCTTTGCCCATGCACTCAATTTTCACAGAAGCATTGAAAGATAGCCATCATAGTTCCAGTCATATAGTGAAGTCTGGTAGTGTGTGATGATGACCCCAAGGTATTTGATCTTGTTGGGCAACCGTGGCGTCCGTCAGAAGAAACTGTTCAGACTCGGTGCAGTTCATCCTGAGTCTGGACAGGGTACCGAAGAGGAGAACATCTCACATGACTAGTGCAAGGTTCACTTCAGGCTTGCGTACATATAGCATCTAATCGTCTGCATAGAGCAAGAGAATCTCATGCTCTCCTATAACCCTCACGCCTTTCTGGGCATGCTTCTGGCAGATTCTATCTGCCATGGGTTCGATCGCTACTGCAAATATCAGGGGAAAAAAAAGGGTAGCCCTGCCTAGTTCCCCTGGAGATGTCCAACTGAGCGAAGAGAAGGCCATTAATGCATACCCTGGCAACCGGGAGGGTATAAAGTAACCTCACCCAGGAGATGAAGTGGGGGCCAAAGTTGCTCTTTTCCAACACGGCCCACAGGAACCGCCAGGAAACTGAGTGGAAGGTCTTTTGCATGTCTAGTGCTGCTGCTATCTGGGCAAGAATGTTGAAAAGGCGCCTGAGGTTTAGAGCCATGAAACATCCCGGTATGAACCCAGCTTGATCAGAATGAATAATAAATGTCATGTATGGGGTGATCGGAAGGGTTAGTATCTTGGCGAAGATCTTCACATCGCTGTTTATCAATGTGAGGGGGCAATAGGAGCCAGACTGCGTGGCAGGCTTATCAGGCTTCAGTAGAACTGAGATGATCGCTTCCCGCATCATGGGGGTAGACTCCTGGTTGCACAGGATAATTCCCACATGGCGTACAGTCTGGGTGCCAGGTGAGCCTTTTAGAATTTATAAAATTAGATGGCTAGGCTGTCGGATCCGGGTGCTATGCCTGATGCGAGCGATTTAATGGCTATCAGTTATTCCACAAGGCTTTGTATTCCTCTTTCTTATACTTTGATCCAAGTGTATATGCCTTCCTGACTCATGTAACTCTGGCTTCTTTAAGTTGATAATCCTTTGAGGCAACAGGGGCCTTTCCCCTTTCCTGGTGTTGCACAGTTTGATTACTTCTTCCCATATCTACTTCAGTTGGCTTCACTTCTCATATATGTTTCCTACCTTCTTCCCAGGGTAGGTTTAGTTAATATTACATTCTCTTTCGGGTTCATTCGTTGCTCTTGAAATCATATTAACACAATTCCACCTCACTGGTTTTTTTATATAGGTTCTCGTCAATTTCACTAGGACGAGTTTCTTTTTGTGCCCATTCCTTAATACCTTCTCTCTCAGGCTTATTTGTTATTCTAGTGATACCTTTAACACAATTTCCATACCATGGTTTTATCTTTATTATCCACTCAATTATACTGGCTTTACATTTAGAGTCCCATCAATTTCACTGGGACGAGTTTCTCTTTGTGCCCATTCCTTAATAGCTTCTCTTTCAGGGGTTAATCATTATGCTAGTGATTACATTAACACAGTTCCACTTTAATGGTGTTGTATTTAGTGTCTCGTCAATGTCACTGGGATGAGTATCTCTTGCACCATATTATTAGCCCAGCGGACTCTCTGTATTTCTGATCTCCCCGTTACCACTACATCTGCAGGGGGACATGTTCGGTTTCGGCTCTCACTCAGGTTCTCTTCCTCTGTTCCACATCTCTTGTTCCTCCTTGTTGTCTGTATCTCACACTCAATCCTCTTTCTCAATGCGACTGCATCTGACTATGGGTAGCAGGGTGTCTCGTGGACTCCCTTGCTCTGTGGTTTTGGCACTGTTGAATGGGTGCACGGCCCACCACAAAGGTGTCGTAATCCTCTTGAAGCCTACTCGTCTTGGGTAAGTGTATATCTCTTCTTGAAGAGACAGAGCCTCTTTCTTGTGCATAATGTGATTTTTTTTGTTTTGTGTTTAGCTAAGTGCTTGGTGCATATAATGTTCTTCATATCTGCTAGTCCCACATATGCCACTACGGTGGATACTCTAGGGAGTTCCTCACAGGAAGGGGAGTCCTTGTCCCCAAAGGGGGATTCTCGCCCAGTTAGATCCCACGTGCACAGATCTCTAGAGAAGGTCTTGCAGAGTGGGATCACCTCCCTAGCCTCAAAGGGGGAGGCTCCCCTTGGGGAGAAGGGACGAATACCCTTGATTTGTCATGAGTAACACATGAAAAAATCAAATAACGCCCAGGAATAATTTCCAACACATTTTCATGATGCCTTTGCCAAAAATGTATGCCAGTATAAAAACAAGTTAATGTTGGATGTGCCCTTTCATGTCCATGCAGGCTACATCAATATATTACAGTATTACCATATATGTACTAGGGCTGTGCCGAATAGCATATTTAGTATTCGGCCGAATACCAAATAGTTTGTCAAATGTTCGTCCGAAACTGAATATGAAGCCGAATAGCTGCTTTATTTAATAAATCATGTTCAAACTTGATAAAAACACAATTTAAAAAAACAAATGAAGCACCATTTAAAATGCATTCTATACTTTTATTTCTCATCATTGTAATTCATGTAGCATCTTTATTTAAAGTAAAAAAATCCAGGAAGAAAGCAGATTTAACCAAAATAAAGGGACCAAATGTAAAGAAGGTTGTTGCATATTCAGAACCAGTGCCAGTTAAAGCAGGGGGCTTCACAAATTCAAAAGGACTAGGTTGCAATGAACAAAATGGATATTGCAATTTGCAACTGCCTTTGTGAGTCAGATGCATTACATTCTCTATCCAGTTGCAAAGTTCATGTGGTCGAGTTTCAAATCCTGTTTGCAACTCACATAGAAAGTATAAAATGGGTAATGTCGGCTCATGCAGGACACAAGTTAAGAGGAAATCTGAAATGAATGAACTCCATCTCACAAATATTCATCCCAACTCAAACAAATGTTGCTCACTGTTCACTTATCCTCGTCACTCTTTCTCGCCAATACACAAACATATGCAACTTATCATGCATCTGATTTACATACCTCCTGGACCTACTGGCTACTTCGAAGAAGAAATTATCTCCCTCCTTGCCACCAACACAAAGCCATCATCACAATTCCTATTAAGGGACTTCAATCTTGGCCTTAACGACCCTAAAGACCAACTTGCACTGGCCCTCTCTAACTCCCTGACAGACCTAGGTCTCACTCAGAGAGTCCACCTCCCCAAACATGAAAATTGAAGAGTTCTAGATTGAGTAGCCACCCTTAACTGTGTTACCAACATAACATCCATTGAACCTCTTCACTGGACTGACCGCTTTCTACTTTCATTCAATCTCTAAGACTGTACGCCTCCCAGTAGTGAGAGCCTCATCGCACCACTTTTGCCAACTGGAAATAAAAAGAATATCACAGTGGATAATCTTAGACCCTATCTCGAACTGTTACTCAATCCCTCACTGGCCACCTCTGACCCAGCTGAACTAGTGGACCTTTATAATAAAACTATCACCACTGCCCTAGATTGCATTGCTCCTTTAGAAAATGTGCAAAAGTAAATCCAAACCACATCTCAACTCATGGTTCACCCCTGAGCTCAAAACCTTAAGAAATGAAAAAAGGAAATGTGAAATGACCTGGAAAAACAATCCTTCCACTGCTAGCAAAGTCTCCCTTCAAAAAATCTCTGCTACTTACAAGAAAGAAATCGTGCTAGCCAAACGCGACACCTACAATAAAAGGATTGACAAAGCGAGCTCAAGCACAAGAGAACTTTTCACTATTCAAAGAAAATTGGAATCCCCCATTCCACCGAACGACAACTGCAATAAAGACAAAGAATGTTGTACAAACATTCTAGACGCCCTAGCCAATAAAATTAGTTTGCTCCAAAAGACAATAGGCATCAAAAAACGTAACTTAACCCCTCAAAACAACACCAGGAATTGCAGCCCCACGCTCCCTAAACCACATCCTCATTTCAACTTCTCTGCAGTGACTACCTGAGAAGTGCAAAATATTATAGCCTCACTGAAACCCTCCAACTGTCAAGGAGACACCTGCCCAGCATTTACCATAAAGGAAGCGGCAAGTGAACTTGCCCCCTTTATTACTAAGCTAATGAATGCCTCCTTCCTCACCAGCACCATAACTACCAACCTAAAGAACGCATGAGTCCTACCAGTAATAAAAAAGCCCACCCTGTACCCCAACATCCCTACCAATTTTAGGCCTATCACCACCTCCCCATTTTTATTAAAAATTATCGATAAATCTGCCTACAACCAAATACAATCATATTTGGAGACCATTAAGTAAAAAAGAAAAGGTCAGGCGCGCACTCTGGTTCCCAGTCTTTTTAATCCTTAAACTAGTAATGACAGGGTTTGATCCCAGCAATGTTGAAAAATAACAGGGTTAAATCCCAAATGTAAATGGTAACAGGGTTGGATCCCATAAAATGTTCCAAAAATATACCAGGGTTAAATCCCAACTGCCACAAAATGTTTAAAAAATATACCAGGGTTAAATCCCAACTGCCAGTTCAAATGCCCAGTAGTTCTGCTCCTCCAAGTACTTTCGAGTCTCCAACTCTCTTCAGGGAGGCTGTGTTTCTTTTCAGCTTCTGCCAATTGCTTTTTTAATTACAGTCTCAAGGAATGTGGGTCTTTGTAGAGATGGCACAATGTTTGGTCAGGAGATCAGGAACTAACTCTCCTCCAAACACACACATCTTACCCAAAATTGGGGGAGGGGGAAAAGCCATCATTATGGTTCTCCAAAGTCAGAGCATGACAACCCCCGGTGCTGCTGCCTCCCGGACCCGGGCTTCCTGCAACATTAAGTAAAAAAGAAAAGGTCAGGCGTGCACTCTGGTTCCCAGTCTTTTTCATCCTTAAAATAGTAATAACAGGGTTTGATCCCAGCAATGTTAAAAAATAACAGGGTTAAATCTCAAATGTAAATGGTAACAGGGTTGGATCCCACAAAATGTTCAAAAAATATACCAGGGTTAAATCCCAACTGCCACAAAATGTTCAAAAAATATACCAGGGTTAAATCCCAACTGCCAGTTCAAATGCACAGTAGTTCTGCTCCTCCAAGTACTTTCAAGTCTCCAACTCTCTTCAGGGAGGCTGTGTTTCATTTCAGCTTCTGCCAATTGCTTTTTTAATTACAGTCTCAAGGAATTCGGGTCTTGGTAGTGATGGCACAATGTTTTTGTCAGCAGACCAGGAACTAACTCCCCTCCAAACACACACATCTTACCCAAAATTGGAGAGGGGGAAAAACCATCATTATGGTTCTCCAAAGTGAGGGCTTGACAACCCCAGTGCTGCTGCCTCCAGGACCCAGGCTTCCTGCAACATTAAGTGAAAAAGAAAAGGTCAGACGCGCACTC
Organism: Ambystoma mexicanum; assembly: GCF_040938575.1. Taxonomy (NCBI): domain Eukaryota; kingdom Metazoa; phylum Chordata; class Amphibia; order Caudata; family Ambystomatidae; genus Ambystoma; species Ambystoma mexicanum. Next base: position 1,292,537,473 of record NC_090937.1, read on the forward strand.
TGGTTCCCAGTCTTTTTAATCCTTAAACTAGTAATAAGAGGGTTTGATCCCAGCAATGTTCAAAAAATATACCAGGGTTAAATCCCAACTGCCACAAAATGTTAAAAAGAATATACCATGGTTAAATCCCAACTGCCAGTTCAAATGCCCAGTAGTTCTGCTCCTCCAAGTACTTTTGAGTCTCCAACTCTCCTCAAGGAGGCTGTGCTTCTTTTCAGCTTTTGCCAATTGTTTTTTTTAATTACAGTCTCAAGGAATTTGGGTCTTTGTAGTGATGGCACAATGTTTTGGTCAGGAGTCCAAGAACTAACTGCCCTCCAAACACACACATCTTAACCCAAAATTGGGGGAGGGGGAAAAACCATCATTATGGTTCTCCAAAGTGAGGGCATGACAACCCCTGGTGCTGCTACCACCAGGACCCGGGCTTCCTGCAACATTAAGTATAAAAGAAAAGGTCAGGCGCGCACTCTGGTTGACAGTCTTTTTAATCCTTAAACTAGTAATAACAGGGTTTGATACCAGCAATGTTCAAAATATAAAAGGGTTATATCCCAAATTTAAATGGTAACAGGGTTGGATCCCACAAAATGTTCATAAAATATACCAGGGTTAAATCTCAACTGCCACAAAATGTTTAAAAAATATACCAGGGTTAAATCCCAACTGCCATTTCAAATGCCCAGTAGTTCTGCTCCTCCAAGTACTTTCGAGTCTCCAACTCTCTTCAGGGAGGCTGTGTTTCTTTTCAGCTTCTGCCAATTTCTTTTTTAATTACAGTCTCAAGGAATGTGGGTCTTTGTAGAGATGGCACAATGTTTGGTCAGGAGACCAGGAACTAACTCTCCTCCAAACACACACATCTTACCCAAAATTGGGGAAGGGGAAAAGCCATCATTATGGTTCTCCAAAGTCAGAGCATGACAACCACCGGTGCTGCTGCCTCCCGGACCCAGGCTTCCTGCAACATTAAGTAAAAAAGAAAAGGTCAGGCGTGCACTCTGGTTCCCAGTCTTTTTCATCCTTAAAATAGTAATAACAGGGTTTGATCCCAGCAATGTTAAAAAATAACAGGGTTAAATCTCAAATGTAAATGGTAACAGGGTTGGATCCCACAAAATGTTCAAAAAATATACCAGGGTTAAATCCCAACTGCCACAAAATGTTCAAAAAATATACCAGGGTTAAATCCCAACTGCCAGTTCAAATGCACAGTAGTTCTGCTCCTCCAAGTACTTTCAAGTCTCCAACTCTCTTCAGGGAGGCTGTGTTTCATTTCAGCTTTTGCCAATTGCTTTTTTAATTTTAGTCTCAAGGAATTTGGGTCTTTGTAGTGATGGCACAATTTTTGGTCAGGAGACCAGGAACTAACTCCCCTCCAAACACACACATCTTACCCAAAATTGGGGGAGGGGGAAAAACCATCATTATGGTTCTCCAAAGTGAGGGCATGACAACCCCTGGTGCTGCTGCCTCCAGGACCCGGGCTTCCTGCAACATTAAGTAAAAAAGAAAAGATCAGGCGCGCACTCTTGTTCCCAGTCTTTTTAATCCTTAAATTAGTAATAAAAGGGTTTGATCCCAGCAATGTTAAAAAATAACAGGGTTAAATCCCAAATGTAAATCGTAACAAGGTTGGACCTCGCAAAATGTTCAAAAAATATACCAGGGTTAAATCCCAACTGCCATAAAATATTTTAAAAAATATACCAGGGTTAAATCCCAACTGCCAGTTCAAATGCACAGTAGTTCTGCTCCTCCAAGTACTTTCGTGTCTCCAACTCTCTTCAGGGAGGCTGTGTTTCTTTTAAGCTTTTGCCAATTGCTTTTTTAATTACAGTCTCAAGGAATTTGGGTCTTTGTAGTGATGGCACAATGTGTTGGTCAGGAGACAAGGAACTAACTCCCCTCCAAAGACACACATCTTACCCAAAATTGGGGGAGGGGGAAAAACCATCATTATGGTTCTCCAAAGTGAGGGCCTGACAACCCCTGGTGCTGCTGCCTCCAGGACCCGGGCTTCCTGCAACATTAAGTAAAAAAGAAAAGGTCAGGGGCGCACTCTGGTTCCCAGTCTTTTTAATCCTTAAACTAGTAATAACAGGGTTTGATCCCAGCAATGTTAAAAAATAACTAGAGAGCATTCTGGGATCAAGATGTCATCTTGAAAGAACCAACCTCCCTGAACATCACTTTATGCATTATCCTTTGGAAGTATGCTGCAGCTGACACAAGGCCAAAGGGCATCCTTTTGTATCTAAATATGCCCTGTTGTGTAACATAAGTAGTGAGCCTTCTGGAGGCAGGATGTAAAATGACCTAATGGTAGGCAGATTTTAGGTCTAGCGTCCTAAAGTATTTGATACCAGCCTTCATGTCCACACTTTCTCCAATGTTGTGCAGAGGAAATTTGTCAATGACAACACACTTAGTCAAGGCACGCAAATCAACACACAACCGAACATTTCCATTCCCCTTTCACACTACTACCTCTGGGGACACCCATTCTGAGGCATCTGCCTCTTCTATTACTCCTTGGAATAAAAACGTTTTAATCTCCTTTGATACCTCTTCCCTTAATGCTATGGGAACACATCAGGGTTTTTCTGTAACTAGTATAGGATTTGGCCTGAGGGTAATCCTGTTGGAAAAACCTTTACAACATCCTATTTTCTCCTCAAACACACTTGTGAAGTTGTCTTCCAGTCTAATCCTCTCACTGGAAATGGTGGCTATTTTTTATTTTTATTTCATATTTAAGTGTGTGGTTTCAAATTTGAACCTTTTGCTTTTTACAAACAGTTATCATGATCCTCACAATAATAGTCAACCAACAAAACCTTTGAACATTTAACATAGATCAACATATTAGTGAGGAAAGAAGAAAAGAAGTGAAGTAAAGAGAAGTAAGAAAGAGAAAAACATGTAAGAGCTAGACAACTTCTCTGTTACAAGTCAATTTATGGTTCCGCCCGAATAAAAAAATGTTAAAACAAGATATAGTACATATTCAGTGTAATTGGTCTTCCCAAAAAATAGGAAATGATAGAGCTAAGCAGCACAGCCAGAGTCAAGTACATGTAAAACTGCTGCGACAAATTCCAGCATAGCAAAAGTCAGGGATAGACGTGTCTCTTGCATAAGAAGGAGCCAGGTATTGCCTTTGGTTAAAGTTCAATTGTTAGCAATGAACTTTCCCAGCAAATTAGATCTGATGTGGGAAACAGGCAGGCAAGACATAATCAGATGGTACATGGACTCTTTTTTGAGGTTACACAACTGCAATGATAATCTCTTGCTTCCTTTGGTTTTCTTGCTTCGAGCACCTCCTGAATTGCCAATAAGTTAAATTGCAGTCTTAACATCTGACTGCGCAAATGATCCGAAGGGAATTTTTACTAGGTATGGTAATGTAGATCCACACCTACTCAGCCCAGTGCAATGTTTGCCATAGAGTTTATAATGGGAAATTGAGTCTAGTGTCTCGATCCAATCCTGATTGTATAGGTTTTAGATGGCTAGGCTGTCGGATCCGGGTGCTATGCCTGATGCGAGCGATTTAATGGCTATCAGTTATTCCACAAGGCTTTGTATTCCTCTTTCTTATACTTTGATCCAAGTGTATATGCCTTCCTGACTCATGTAACTCTGGCTCTCTTAAGTTGATAATCCTTTGAGGCAACAGGGGCCTTTCCCCTTTCCTGGTGTTGCACAGTTTGATTACTTCTTCCCATATCTACTTCAGTTGGCTTCACTTCTCATATATGTTTCCTACCTTCTTCCCAGGGTAGGTTCAGTTAATATTACATTCTCTTTCGGGTTCATTCGTTACTCTTGAAATAATATTAACACAATTCCACCTCACTGGTTTTTTTATATAGGTTCTCGTCAATTTCACTAGGACGAGTTTCTTTTTGTGCCCATTCCTTAATACCTTCTCTCTCAGGCTTATTTGTTATTCTAGTGATACCTTTAACACAATTTCCATACCATGGTTTTATCTTTATTATCCACTCAATTATACTGGCTTTACATTTAGAGTCCCATCAATTTCACTGGGACGAGTTTATCTTTGTGCCCATTCCTTAATAGCTTCTCTTTCAGGGGTTAATCATTATGCTAGTGATTACATTAACACAGTTCCACTTTAATGGTGTTGTATTTAGTGTCTCGTCAATGTCACTGGGATGAGTATCTCTTGCACCATATTGTTAGCCCAGCGGACTCTCTGTATTTCTGATCTCCCCGTTACCACTACATCTGCAGGGGGACATGTTCGGTTTCGGCTCTCACTCAGGTTCTCTTCCTCTGCTCCACATCTCTTGTTCCTCCTTGTTGTCTGTATCTCACACTCAATCCTCTTTCTCAATGCGACTGCATCTGACTATGGGTAGCAGGGTGTCTCTTGGACTCCCTTGCTCTGTGGTTTTGGCACTGTTGAATGGGTGCACGGCCCACCACAAAGGTGTCGTAATCCTCTTGAAGCCTACTCGTCTTGGGTAAGTGTATATCTCTTCTTGAAGAGACAGAGCCTCTTTCTTGTGCATAATGTGATTTTTTTTTGTTTTGTGTTTAGCTAAGTGCTTGGTGCATATAATGTTCTTCATATCTGCTAGTCCCACATATGCCACTACGGTGGATACTCTAGGGAGTTCCTCACAGGAAGGGGAGTCCTTGTCCCCAAAGGGGGATTCTCGCCCAGTTAGATCCCACGTGCACAGATCTCTAGAGAAGGTCTTGCAGAGTGGGATCACCTCCCTAGCCTCAAAGGGGGAGGCTCCCCTTGGGGAGAAGGGACGAATACCCTTGATTTGTCATGAGTAACACATGAAAAAATCAAATAACGCCCAGGAATAATTTCCAACACATTTTCATGATGCCTTTGCCAAAAATGTATGCCAGTATAAAAACAAGTTAATGTTGGATGTGCCCTTTCATGTCCATGCAGGCTACATCAATATATTACAGTATTACCATATATGTACTAGGGCTGTGCCGAATAGCATATTTAGTATTCGGCCGAATACCAAATAGTTTGTCAAATGTTCGTCCGAAACTGAATATGAAGCCGAATAGCTGCTTTATTTAATAAATCATGTTCAAACTTGATAAAAACACAATTTAAAAAAACAAATGAAGCACCATTTAAAATGCATTCTATACTTTTATTTCTCATCATTGTAATTCATGTAGCATCTTTATTTAAAGTAAAAAAATCCAGGAAGAAAGCAGATTTAACCAAAATAAAGGGACCAAATGTAAAGAAGGTTGTTGCATATTCAGAACCAGTGCCAGTTAAAGCAGGGGGCTTCACAAATTCAAAAGGACTAGGTTGCAATGAACAAAATGGATATTGCAATTTGCAACTGCCTTTGTGAGTCAGATGCATTACATTCTCTATCCAGTTGCAAAGTTCATGTGGTCGAGTTTCAAATCCTGTTTGCAACTCACATAGAAAGTATAAAATGGTTAATGTCGGCTCATGCAGGACACAAGTTAAGAGGAAATCTGAAATGAATGAACTCCATCTCACAAATATTCATCCCAACTCAAACAAATGTTGCTCACTGTTCACTTATCCTCGTCACTCTTTCTCGCCAATACACAAACATATGCAACTTATCATGCATCTGATTTACATACCTCCTGGACCTACTGGCTACTTCGAAGAAGAAATTATCTCCCTCCTTGCCACCAACACAAAGCCATCATCACAATTCCTATTAAGGGACTTCAATCTTGGCCTTAACGACCCTAAAGACCAACTTGCACTGGCCCTCTCTAACTCCCTGGCAGACCTAGGTCTCACTCAGAGAGTCCACCTCCCCAAACATGAAAATTGAAGAGTTCTAGATTGAGTAGCCACCCTTAACTGTGTTACCAACATAACATCCATTGAACCTCTTCACTGGACTGACCGCTTTCTACTTTCATTCAATCTCCAAGACTGTACGCCTCCCAGTAGTGAGAGCCTCATCGCACCACTTTTGCCAACTGGAAATAAAAAGAATATCACAGTGGATAATCTTAGACCCTATCTCGAACTGTTACTCAATCCCTCACTGGCCACCTCTGACCCAGCTGAACTAGTGGACCTTTATAATAAAACTATCACCACTGCCCTAGATTGCATTGCTCCTTTAGAAAATGTGCAAAAGTAAATCCAAACCACATCTCAACTCATGGTTCACCCCTGAGCTCAAAACCTTAAGAAATGAAAAAAGGAAATGTGAAATGACCTGGAAAAACAATCCTTCCACTGCTAGCAAAGTCTCCCTTCAAAAAATCTCTGCTACTTACAAGAAAGAAATCGTGCTAGCCAAACGCGACACCTACAATAAAAGGATTGACAAAGCGAGCTCAAGCACAAGAGAACTTTTCACTATTCAAAGAGAATTGGAATCCCCCATTCCACCGAACGACAACTGCACTAAAGACAAAGGCCCTCATTACGACCCTGGCGGAAATCGCGGTGCTAAAAGCACCGTGGAGCACGGCGGAAAGCTGCCGATAGCGCCATGGAGGTTGGCGGATTTTCCGCCCCATGCCGACCTTGGCGGGGCGGTAAATCCCCATTCCCCATTTTACCCTTCCCCATTCCCATTTTTGCCCCATAGGGTATAATGGGAGTGGGGAAGGCGTTAATTGCGCCACCGCAAAATACGGTGGCGTAATTAACATCAAGGTCCCGTAGCGCCATGGATTTCTCCGCCCGGAAAAACCAGGCGGAAAACGTTCCATGGCGCTACGGGAACTCGTAGTAGGGCGGACGGGTCCGCCGCGATTAACGCTGGCGTAAACCCACTCCGCCAGGGTCGTAATGAGGGCCAAAGAATGTTGTACAAACATTGTAGACGCCCTAGCCAATAAAATTAGTTTGCTCCAAAAGACAATAGGCATCAAAAAACGTAACTTACCCCCTCAAAACAACACCAGGAATTGCAGCCCCACGCTCCCTAAACCACATCCTCATTTCAACTTCTCTGCAGTGACTACCTGAGAAGTGCAAAATATTATAGCCTCACTGAAACCCTCCAACTGTCAAGGAGACACCTGCCCAGCATTTACCATAAAGGAAGCGGCAAGTGAACTTGCCCCCTTTATTACCGTGCTAATGAATGCCTCCTTCCTCACCAGCACCATAACCACCAACCTAAAGAACGCATGGGTCCTACCAGTAATAAAAAAGCCCACCCTGTACCCCAACATCCCTACCAATTTTAGGCCTATCACCACCTCCCCATTTTTATTAAAAATTATCGATAAATCTTCCTACAACCAAATACAATCATATTTGGAGACCATTAAGTAAAAAAGAAAAGGTCAGGCGCGCACTCTGGTTCCCAGTCTTTTTAATCCTTAAACTAGTAATAACAGGGTTTGATCCCAGCAATGTTGAAAAATAACAGGGTTAAATCCCAAATGTAAATGGTAACAGGGTTGGATCCCATAAAATGTTCCAAAAATATACCAGGGTTAAATCCCAACTGCCACAAAATGTTTAAAAAATATACCAGGGTTAAATCCCAACTGCCAGTTCAAATGCCCAGTAGTTCTGCTCCTCCAAGTACTTTCGAGTCTCCAACTCTCTTCAGGGAGGCTGTGTTTCTTTTCAGCTTCTGCCAATTGCTTTTTTAATTACAGTCTCAAGGAATTCGGGTCTTGGTAGTGATGGCACAATGTTTTTGTCAGCAGACCAGGAACTAACTCCCCTCCAAACACACACATCTTACCCAAAATTGGGGAGGGGGAAAAACCATCATTATGGTTCTCCAAAGTGAGGGCTTGACAACCCCAGTGCTGCTGCCTCCAGGACCCAGGCTTCCAGCAATATTAAGTAAAAAAGAAAAGGTCAGACGCGCACTCTGGTTCCCAGTCTTTTTAATCCTTAAACTAGTAATAACAGGGTTTGATCCCAGCAATGTTCAAAAAATATACCAGGGTTAAATCCCAACTGCCACAAAATGTTAAAAAGAATATACCATGGTTAAATCCCAACTGCCAGTTCAAATGCCCAGTAGTTCTGCTCCTCCAAGTACTTTTGAGTCTCCAACTCTCCTCAAGGAGGCTGTGCTTCTTTTCAGCTTTTGCCAATTTTTTTTTAATTACAGTCTCAAGGAATTTGGGTCTTTGTAGTGATGGCACAATGTTTTGGTCAGGAGTCCAAGAACTAACTGCCCTCCAAACACACACATCTTAACCCAAAATTGGGGGAGGGGGAAAAACCATCATTATGGTTCTCCAAATTGAGGGCATGACAACCCCTGGTGCTGCTACCACCAGGACCCGGGCTTCCTGCACCATTAAGTATAAAAGAAAAGGTCAGGCGCGCACTCTGGTTGACAGTCTTTTTAATCCTTAAACTAGTAATAACAGGGTTTGATACCAGCAATGTTAAAAAAATAACAGGGTTATATCCCAAATTTAAATGGTAACAGGGTTGGATCCCACAAAATGTTCAAAAAATATACCATGGTTAAATCCCAACTGCCACAAAATGTTTAAAAAATATACAAGGGTTAAATCCCAACTGCCATTTCAAATGCCCAGTAGTTCTGCTCCTCCAAGTACTTTCGAGTCTCCAACTCTCTTCAGGGAGGCTGTGTTTCTTTTCAGCTTCTGCCAATTGCTTTTTTAATTACAGTCTCAAGGAATGTGGGTCTTTGTAGAGATGGCACAATGTTTGGTCAGGAGACCAGGAACTAACTCTCCTCCAAACACACACATCTTACCCAAAATTGGGGGAGGGGGAAAAGCCATCATTATGGTTCTCCAAAGTCAGAGCATGACAACCCCCGGTGCTGCTGCCTCCCGGACCCGGGCTTCCTGCAACATTAAGTAAAAAAGAAAAGGTCAGGCGTGCACTCTGGTTCGCAGACTTTTTCATCCTTAAAATAGTAATAACAGGGTTTGATCCCAGCAATGTTAAAAAATAACAGGGTTAAATCTCAAATGTAAATGGTAACAGGGTTGGATCCCACAAAATGTTCAAAAAATATACCAGGGTTAAATCCCAACTGCCACAAAATGTTCAAAAAATATACCAGGGTTAAATCCCAACGGCCAGTTCAAATGTACAGTAGTTCTGCTCCTCCAAGTACTTTCAAGTCTCCAACTCTCTTCAGGGAGGCTGTGTTTCATTTCAGCTTTTGCCAATTGCTTTTTTAATTTTAGTCTCAAGGAATTTGGGTCTTTGTAGTGATGGCACAATTTTTGGTCAGGAGACCAGGAACTAACTGCCCTCCAAACACACACATCTTACCCAAAATTGGGGGAGGGGGAAAAACCATCATTATGGTTCTCCAAAGTGAGGGCATGACAACCCCTGGTGCTGCTGCCTCCAGGACCCGGGCTTCCTGCAACATTAAGTAAAAAAGAAAAGATCAGGCGCGCACTCTTGTTCCCAGTCTTTTTAATCCTTAAATTAGTAATAAAAGGGTTTGATCCCAGCAATGTTAAAAAATAACAGGGTTAAATCCCAAATGTAAATCGTAACAAGGTTGGACCTCGCAAAATGTTCAAAAAATATACCAGGGTTAAATCCCAACTGCCATAAAATATTTTAAAAAATATACCAGGGTTAAATCCCAACTGCCAGTTCAAATGCACAGTAGTTCTGCTCCTCCAAGTACTTTCGTGTCTCCAACTCTCTTCAGGGAGGCTGTGTTTCTTTTAAGCTTTTGCCAATTGCTTTTTTAAAACAGTCTCAAGGAATTTGGGTCTTTGTAGTGATGGCACAATGTGTTGGTCAGGAGACAAGGAACTAACTCCCCTCCGAAGACACACATCTTACCCAAAATTGGGGGAGGGGGAAAAATCATCATTATGGTTCTCCAAAGTGAGGGCCAGACAACCCCCGGTGCTGCTGCCTCCAGGACCCGGGCTTCCTGCAACATTAAGTAAAAAAGAAAAGGTCAGGGGCGCACTCTGGTTCCCAGTCTTTTTAATCCTTAAACTAGTAATAACAGGGTTTGATCCCAGCAATGTTAAAAAATAACTAGAGAGCATTCTGGGATCAAGATGTCATCTTGAAAGAACCAACCTCCCTGAACATCACTTTATGCATTATCCTTTGGAAGTATGCTGCAGCTGACACAAGGCCAAAGGGCATCGTTTTGTATCTAAATATGCCCTGTTGTGTAACATAAGTAGTGAGCCTTCTGGAGGCAGGATGTAAAATGACCTAATGGTAGGCAGATTTTAGGTCTAGCGTCCTAAAGTATTTGATACCAGCCTTCATGTCCACACTTTCTCCAATGTTGTGCAGAGGAAATTTTTCAATGACAACACACTTAGTCAAGGCACGCAAATCAACACACAACCGAACATTTCCATTCCCCTTTCACACTATTACCTCTGGCGACACCCATTCTGAGGCATCTGCCTCTTCTATTACTACTTGGAATAAAAACGTTTTAATCTCCTTTGATACCTCTTCCCTTAATGCTATGGGAACACATCAGGGTTTTTCTGTAACTAGTATAGGATTTGGCCTGAGGGTAATCCTGTTGGAAAAACCTTTCCAACATCCTATTTTCTCCTCAAACACACTTGTGAAGTTGTCTTCCAGTCTAATCCTCTCACTGGAAATGGTGGCTATTTTTTATTTTTATTTCATATTTAAGTGTGTGGTTTCAAATTTGAACCTTTTGCTTTTTACAGACAGTTATCATGATCCTCACAATAATAGTCAACCAACAAAACCTTTGAACATTTAACATAGATCAACATATTAGTGAGGAAAGAAGAAAAGAAGTCAAGTAAAGAGAAGTAAGAAAGAGAAAAACATGTAAATGCTAGACAACTTCTCTGTTACAAGTCAATTTATGGTTCCGCCCGAATAAAAAAATGTTAAAACAAGATATAGTACATATTCAGTGTAATTGGTCTTCCCAAAAAATAGGAAATGATAGAGCTAAGCAGCACAGCCAGAGTCAAGTACATGTAAAACTGCTGCGACAAATTCCAGCATAGCAAAAGTCAGGGATAGACGTGTCTCTTGCATAAGAAGGAGCCAGTTATTGCCTTTGGTTAAAGTTCAATTGTTAGCAATGAACTTTCCCAGCAAATTAGATCTGATGTGGGAAACAGGCAGGCAAGACATAATCAGATGGTACATGGACTCTTTTTTGTGGTTACACAACTGCAATGATAATCTCTTGCTTCCTTTGGTTTTCTTGCTTCGAGCACCTCCTGAATTGCCAATAAGTTAAATTGCAGTCTTAACATCTGACTGCGCAAATGATCCGAAGGGAATTTTTACTAGGTATGGTAATGTAGATCCACACCTACTCAGCCCAGTGCAATGTTTGCCATAGAGTTTATAATGGGAAATTGAGCCTAGTGTCTCGATCCAATCCTGATTGTATAGTTTTTGTTTCGCACGGTCAGGGTTCTCCAAGAGCGTTTTTTCTGACACATTAATGAATTCCAAGTTTCCTTTACGTTTCTCACTCCATTCCATCAAAGTGCGGTCTTTTCTATCGAGGAGCGCTTGTTCCAACATAAAGAACCCTCCTAATGCTGGCGGCATTAGACATTTTCGATAAAAATACAGAGTTTTCCAGACTGTTACTGCCAGGAGAGAAGTAAGGCCTAACTCCTTCTGAATAACTGTTACTGGAGTACAATTGGGAAGATCAAGAACGCATCTCCCGAATTTGCCTTCCAGATACTGCCACACTTTCCAGCTCAATGCTATTGACTTCTCTGCCCCGTACGTTAAGATGGGAATGAACTTCATACGGTAAAACGTAATTAACAGGACCAGTGAACATTTGCAGTGCCTCAATCTGCTAAGTTTGGCCTGGACTGATAGGATCTTTGTTTTTCTTTTGAGGTCGGCTTCCCTCGGGGCGTCATTTAAGCTATTATTTATGGATATGAACAACTTGGTCATTTTTGTTGTCTGTGAAATTTTGTCACCGTTTATGTACCAGCCATATGTTTTTATTCCTTTTCCTTGAGGTTTTCCAAAAGTTAGAATTGATGATTTTGAGGTGTTAATCTGGAAGTCATTATCCTTCAAAAAAGAGACCATTGCCTCTAGTTGACATTGGAGACCTATTGTTGTTTTGTCCATGATTATCACGCCATCAGCATGTAAAAGTCTGTTAACCAGTGTTCCAGATATAGATGGTGGAAAACATCTGATCCCATTGAAGGCGTCTGCCATATCCGATGTGTACACATTGAAAATTGCTGATGCAAGGCGACAGCCCTGTTTAAGGCCCACTGTTGTCTTAATCGGGGTTGTTGTGTCACCTTGTTTACTGAGTCTAATTTGGATTGTTGTTTCAGAGTGGAGCGCCTCAATTGCTTGTTGCAGATCAGTTGGACAGCCCCAAGCTATAAGTTTTGACCATAGGGTCTGTCGGTTCACCTTGTCGAAAGCTTGAGAGAGATCAACTAAGGCTAAATAGAGCCTCTTACTGTTCTTTGTTGTTGTTCTCATCTTCAGTAAGTTAATCAAGAACAGATTTAGGGGCCGATTCATGGAACAAACGTGCGCCGAAAATCCCAGTGCAAGCAGGTGCAAGGAGGCGCAAGCGTGAGAAAGCAAGTGCATGCGCACGCGTGCGATTCAAGGAAGGCGCTGCGCTACTTTCCCACTGGTTGTGCGCCAAATCTGTGCATGGCACACGCTGGCGCACACGTCTCCAAACAGCACACAACAAAAGTAGGCGGAACAGGGGGCGTAACACGTGGAATGGGGAATAACGCGTGAAAAAGAAGGCGTAACTGGGGAAGTACTGCTGGGAAGTACACGAAACGCCCACACGCACGCGAACCACACGTATTCATGGAATCGAATAGGGCAAACCCACGCACGGGCAAAGACACGCACAGGCCTAAACACGTCCGCCACACGAAGGCAGGCGGTAGCGTCCCTGCGCATTACAAAAGTGTGCACAAATAAAAAGCACGTATATACTGAGTGGGGTACGTGTATTACTGGGGTTCGCGGGAACTTTTACACGCGAAAGGGCCCTGTGCGAGTGGGGGACGTGTATTACTGGGGTTTGCGGGTAGTTTCACATGCGAAAGGGCTCTGTGCGAGTGGGGTACGTGTATTACTGGGGTTCGCGGGAAGTTTTACACGTGAAAGGGCCCTGTGCGAGTGGGGTACGTGTATTCCTGGGGTTCGCGGGAAGTTGTACACGCGATTGGCCCTGTGCGAGTGGGGTACGTGTATTACTGGGGTTCGCGGGAAGTTTTACACGCAAAAGGGCCCTATACGAGTGGGGTACGTGTATTACTGGGGTTCGCGGGAAGTTTTACACGCGAAAGGGCCCTGTGCGAGTGGGGTACGTGTATTACTGGGGTTCGCGGGTAGTTTCAAACGTGAAAGGGCCCTGTGCGAGTGGGGTACGTGTATTGCTGGGGTTCGCGGGAAGTTTTACACATGCGAAAGGGCCCTGTGCGAGTGCGGTACGTGTATTACTGGGGTTCGCAGGTAGTTTCACACGCGAAAGGGCCCTGTGCGAGTGGGGTAATTGTATTACTGGGGTTCGCAGGAAGTTTTACATGTGAAAGGGCCCTGTGCGAGTGGGGTACGTGTACTACTGGGGTTCGCAGGAAATTTTACACACGAAAGGGCCCTGTGCGTGTGGGGTACGTGTATTACTGGGGTTCGCGGGTAGTTTCACACACGAAAGGGCCCTGTGCGAGTGGGGTACGTGTATTACTGGGGTTCATGGGGAGTTTTAAACACGAAAGGGCAACGCCCGTGCACGATATGTCACAGACGCACTTACGCGCTAAGGGCCTTTGGTCCAATGAAATCGTGTACGTGTGCTGACACGCTTACGCGCTAAGGGCCTTTCCTCAGATTTCACACTGACATGCACTTTTTTCACGTGCCAATTCACTCCGTATCAAGCTGGCCACGCGTACACACATGGAAGACCATGCTCCTGCTCTGAAGGCCATTTTCCTGCCCCCCAGAGCCCCGAGCACGCTCCCACCTGCCATCTGCTGCTGCCTGACTGTCTGCTGCCCACGTGCCCTGCTATTTGGTGCCTGCACATCAGCCATCTGCAGGGGTCCAGTTGCTGTGTCCACCCCTGCTGGAACAGAAGACTCCCGACTGGGATACCATCGCTCCACAGCCCAGCCCCAGGACCCAGTTGCCCACCCACTCCTGCCTCTGGGGTTGCCATGTCGGGCACATCTCCATCTGGCACAACTGGCAACCCCCAGCCAGAGTGGCAGAGGGCCACCAGCTTCACTGCCACCGAAGTGGAGCATGTCCTGGGGGCATTATGATGCCCTTTTCGGAACATCACGCGCCAACAAAGAAGGACGGGAGAGGATCTGGGACGACGTAGTGGTTGCCATCAATGCGGAGGGGGTGGCAACCCGTGACATCAAGCGCATCAAGAAGCGCTGGGAGGGGGGCCGGGCACGCATGATTAACATCCAGATGAGGGTCCTGGAACACATAGGCCCAGCGCTCCATGCCCAGATCCTTCAGAGGCAGACCCGTCTGGAGTTGAGCGGTAAGTGGCCAAGCATTGCTGTGTGAGACAGGGTATGTTGCAGTGTGCTGGTAGTCTGATGCTTGCCTGTATGTGTGACATAGGCCATGTATGGATGTGTGTGTGCAGCGACATCATGGTCATGCATGTGAGACCAGTTATGTGTGAACCACATGGTTGGTGCATGTGTTTTAATGCAACATGGGGAGCTCTATGCGGAAAGCACACATGAAAGCATGGCTGTCTCTGTTCCTGGACGTGGAGGGGGGGGTGAGGAATGGGTGCTGATGTCATGTACATGTATGGTGCACATGTGTGTGTGTGTGCCTGAGAAGTGTGTGTGTGACTTTGAAACGCCATGGATGCATGTGACTTTGAAGGCAACATCTTGGTTTACAGGGGCCCTTCAACATGGATGTTGATGTTGATTGCAGGCGCCAGGACTGTTTCTGCATGTGTGTTGTGTGCATTCACCCATGTGTTGTGGAGGGACAGGATGGAAGTGACATTTGACAGTGCCACTCATGTGTTATTGCTTCCTGTCTAGGGTATTTTGTACTGTACCCTGATGCATGTGTTTTATGTCTCCCTCTACGCAGCGTCAAGTGAAGAAGAGGGCGGAGACGGCGCTGTGGAGCCAAGCGGCAGGGATGCCTCCACTGGGCGGCGACGCAAGGCCCAGCCACCCTCCCAGGAATTACTATCATCCGGGAGCGAGGGGGCTGGTGCTGCGTCTTCGGTTCAGAATCTGCAACCTCTCTCAGTGTGAATCCCATGGTGTTTAATAAAGGATCTTCCTTTTCAAGACGTTGCTTAAATCTTGCCAAGGAGAAGTATATGACCACTTTGTATTTTCTAGACTCATCTGCAAAGTCGATCAGGTAAAGATCTCCAGACTGAATGTTTACCAGTGACTTAATGCTATGGACAAGTCTCAGAACATTCGCTCGATTGAGGTTCAGGGCGTCCTTTATGTATAACTTTCTTTCTAGTTGCATGCAGATAGTATCATCTCCACTATTTACATCTACTCTGTGTGTCATAGAGTTTTTTTTTCCAATTATCAGAACTCAAGACCCTGGTCTTTGTCAATTTATCACACCAAGTGCCTCACCCACCAAGGTCCCTACTTCTTTGTTCCAGTGTTCTGTAGTGGGCTCTTGAGGGCTGTGAGGGCTGTTGCAAAATACGTCGCTTTTCCAACTGAATGTGTCGGTCCAAGGGCCCCCCTCTGGGATTCATAGATGTAGCTCTCGGGTTAATCAAGGGTACCCATGTTGGAGGATCAGATTCTAAATCCTTGTGGTTCCCTTGCCATTCAATTATGTCGTCTAGGTCTTTAGTGCTCTCTTCTTCGCTGTTTCTACTAGATTTGGCATTTTGATCATAATCAGATTTCAGAATAGCCATGCGTTCAACCAATGAAACCTCTGTCTTGGCGACCTCCTCCCACTCGTTAGAGTAGGTGGAGAGATTCATTAGCTTGTCTATGTCGCTTGGGTAATCCTATTCTGAGATGTTACTGTAGTTCCTTAATTCGCGAGCCGGGTCCTGCTCTGATTGCACGCTCTGAGACACAGATAGTGACTTCATATTGTCCTTTGAGTTGTCCTTTAATGAACTGCTTGGTTGACCAAGTTTGTTGCCTTGAGTGGCAACGTTGGTGTTTTCCTTGAATTATAGTTGCAAGTTGGAAGGCGGTATTACCGGTGCCATGATGTTCTTGATTATAGATACCTTTCGATTCACTCTTTGTACTATATTTTTCTTAGTTATGCTGTGTTGTATTTTTGTGGATTTAGTCACAGGAGCACTTTTTGTGGGTAAGGTTAAGCCCAAATTCCTGGTATATGATCGAAAGTCAGGAAATTTGGAAAAAATGTCATAGGTTTTAGATAGCTTGTGATCTCCCAAACAGTTAACATGGGTATCTTGTGTGTTTGAGCCACCGCTTTCTTGGCCACTAGACTCCCTCCAGACAGGCCACTCACTGTGGTCTAAGTTAATGTCTAATGCAGTAGGTTTCGTAAGGTCGACAACCTCAAATATTTCGGAATTGTCCAAAGTTTCAACACTTTTTTCAATTTCTTGCTCAGACAATACCTTTTGAATTCCAGGAAATTTGTTAGTGTGTAGTAAGTTCCGAGAAGAAGCCGCCTTGTCCTTTTTTGCTGACTCTTCTAAATGTGTCCGTGTCCTTCGCTGAAAGAGATGTGATTCCACATGGAGTCAATAGGTCTTCGTATGGAGGTACCCGTGAGTCCCTGTCAATAATGTCATGGGTCACAAAGTTACCTTTCTGGAAATTTGTGGACAATCTTCTTTTGTCTTTTTCTTTTATTAATGCTTTGAATACATTCTGTTATGTTCTCTTGATTAGTGTCCTAGTTCCCTTGAAGGGCTGTTATAAATCCCTCAACAAAAATATTTTTCAAATGTAACATGGCCAAAAGCGTATTATGGTCTTTAAGCAGGTCTGCGATAGATTCGTACAAATTCATAAAAGGTGTCATAATTATCGAAAAAGATGCTATCATATTTGCATCTATGACTGGAGTTGATGCAGTTTTTTCTTTGAGCTGGGCTGCTACAAGGTCTAGTAGCAGGTCTTCATCAGACATTGTTTGTGCTGAGGTTGAAAGTAGATTTTTCTTGTTAGAAGTTAATCTTCAGTGTTTGCATTGAAAATGGGACTGGGTTGCATTTGTTGTGTTACACAGAACTTGTCTTTGTACCTCAAGACATGAAAAGCTATCAGATTTTTTGAACTAGATGCATAATTTAAACCGGGACTCAAGAGCTGTCTACTAACTCTGTCTGAGTTCTGTCCAGACAGTGAGGTCACATCAGGTCTCGGTGCTTCACCTCTTTCCGGGCCAACAAACACATCACTCTCTTTCAGATGGTTACTATGTATGGGACGCTGAAGTAGCAGTCCAGCACACAAAGCCTTACAAGCAAAAGTAGGCAACAATTGGTATTCGGAATTAATTAAATTAGATGAGTCCTTGGGAGCACTTGCATTGTGTGTGGGTGATTTGACCTAGGTCATTGAAGTTTTCAGAGGGGACAAGCCAACCGAAGCCCCAGCAACATTGGTGCAGGTCTTAGCAGAAGGTGGGGTAGGACGAGTGTAGAAGCACCATTGTGTAAATTGTGATGTGACTGGAGTAAGGCGCCTGGGCTTCCATAATGAGGGCCCAGAAGTTTGATTATGTGAATTATGTGCTATGTTTTGGGGAACTACGCCAAAAGTATAAGTCTGTCTAGGTTCTTCTAAAGTCCCTGAGCCTTCGGTACTTCCAGGACAGTTTTCTTCTTTTGCCTGAAGGCAGAGCCACCTCTTCTTCTGGGACCACTGGTGGTTGTATCAGGTTTTCCAAAACTTCAAATGGTGTAAAAGGGCTTGCCAAATCACTGTTCACTATTTCCTCATCGTCTATACTGGCACCAGTCAGGATTAAGGAGGCTTCACGTGCCGGTTGGCACTCGAGAATGTTCATGTAGGATTTGGTTGTGGCACCAATTTCAATGTGTATGGCAATGAGAAAATGCTTCGCCATATCTATTGGCGACAGTCTTGTATTATCCATTGCCTCTGCTGGAACAACAATTTCAATCAGGGTGTATCTCGGTATCCAGCTGGAAATGAGGACACTTGATATTAACAGCAATTTGGTAAATAGCGGATCAAAGGGTCTGCGCCCGCAGTCTCAGCGCTATACTCTGTGTAGTAAGTGTGCAAGTTTAGTCCAAGAGGGAGGCCAGAGATGGAAGTTTATTAACCACCCCTTGTTTTTTCTGAAAATGGTCACACATACTTTCAAGAGACTTGTTTTAGGGCGAGGGCTATAAGTGGAGGAAAGTTAAAATCTACTCACCCATTGCCCGCTTGCCTGACTGCCCGATTGCCACTTAGCTCCACTTCGCACAAATGGTGGCTATATACCCAGGCACTCTTGAATTTATAACAATTCCTACCTTTACTTGCGCAAACCAGCCCAGCAAATTACTGCCTTTCTGTGATACATATACATCAACATTTATTCTTTGGTATCGCCAACTCAGTTGTGTCTTAAAGTATACTACAAAATCAATGAGTATTCCTCCAAATGCACTGGCTCTGACTATTGGCAACAGTAAAGAGATACCCTTATAATTCTCTTTCCATACTTTATGATCTAATATGGAATAATCTGAGCCAGAGTCCACTAGCATTTCTTTGGAATTGTTAATGTTGTAACTTCAATTTCATTAAATTGGAGACCGTAAGTGTGCGTGTCAACATCTTTTAATCTTCATAACATAGCTGAACTCTAGCCTCCAACGTTCTACATTCCCTAACCTATGACATATTAACATTCCAACCACAATCTATGACATATTGACATTACAACAATCCCCCCTTACTTATCATTCAACATATTATTTACCTTACTGCTACTATATACACATTTCAATGTTACAACATACTTATAGAGATGAAATAACTTACAGTTTGTTGACTTGACCTGAAACTTATATTTGCTCAATAAGCCGATCTGGCTTGCGGACTATTCGATGAGGAGGACTTCTTACCATTTTGTCTCTGACATCATCCTCAAACTCTTCACCACATTCTACAGCCCAGAATGTAATGCCTCAGCACCAACTGCAGAACCCAAACCACCATCAACTCCCACATGTTCAGTCACTTCCTCATTACTCCGACAATCTTCTGACCTCACAGAAATGTCATCCAATGTTGAACTATCAATAATTTCAACATGACCACGTTCTGTCTTGTTTTGATCACCATTGATAGGGTCCTCTTGAAACATCCTCCTGAAAAACGATGCATTTCGTGTGATCTCATGATTGTCCTCATCAACTGCGGTGATCATAGGTCCCTT
This sequence comes from Ambystoma mexicanum, assembly GCF_040938575.1. Classification (NCBI taxonomy): domain Eukaryota; kingdom Metazoa; phylum Chordata; class Amphibia; order Caudata; family Ambystomatidae; genus Ambystoma; species Ambystoma mexicanum. Next base: position 1,292,556,845 of record NC_090937.1, read on the forward strand.
TATTTTTTTCACTTTCCAAATCACGGTTTTATATCTTGAATCCAATTTAGATCGCACTCTCTGATGAACTAATACATTTTCTCCCACCCCAATGTTGTTATTTTGGCTCTCCTTTTATTATCAGTCCATTCTTTGGTCTTCTTTCTCTTTATCTCATCCCGTTCCCTTATTTCCTCATCCTCTTCCAGAGTATAGTCATTCAACTGAATAATACGAGTTTGAGGCTTTTATCAAACCATCAGTTCAGCAAGCGTATGCCCCGTCATTTCATTTGGAGTATTCTGATAACTCCTAAGCATTTGTGACACTGCTTGATTCATTGCCATATTGTCCACCACAGCTCTTTGTCTTGTCTTTTTCAAACTAAGCATGAATTTCTCCACCATGCCATTATCCTGCGGCCATAATGGAGTGATCTTCTGATGTCTAAATCCTAGGTATGCTGCAAAATTTTCAAATTGATGTCCTTGAAAAGGAGGCCCATTATCTGTTTTGACTGTCTTGGGAATTCCCCATTCACTGAAAACTTCATTTTATACTCCAACCACATCATGAAAGGCAGTTGATATGACATGTTTCACCAGTGGAAACCGCAAATATTCATCTAATATTACTAATAGGTATCCCCGTTCTTCCAGAGGTCCATAGAAGTCCATGGATACTCTACTTCAAGGCGCATCAGGCAAAGGAACAATTTGAAGTGGACAAGCATTGCTATCAGATGCAGATACTTGACATGCAAAGCATTTTTTCACAAAGTCTTCAACCATTGCATCCATCCATGGGAACCATACATGATTCCTCAACATTTTCTTTGTGTTTGTTATTCCTCTATGGCCTTCATGTGCTAACATTACCAACATCTTTCTTAAACTTCGAGGTGCTACCAGCCTATTTCCTCTCAAGAGCATGCCATCATCAGTTGATGCTAATTCTCCACTGATCTTCGCTAATCTTTGTAATTCCTTTATACCTACTTTTTTGTCGATCTCTTGTTCTGTTGGTATAATTTTCCACTGACCAGTCATTGTCGAATGTATTGCTTCTTGAATTGTCGGATCACCTTTGCTTTTTTCAGCAAACATTGCTCTAGATATCGTTGGTGGTAGGGCATTGGCAGATAAATACAACACATAATTTTCCGCCTCAATTTGCATTTTATCTTCATTCTCTGTTGCTGGATGTCGAGACAAGTAATCAGCTGGATTTGCCTCTTTATCTGGTTTGTGTACAATAATATAATCATATTCTTTCAGGTGTATTCCCCATCTATCAATTCGTGGGGGCATTCTTACTCTTGGATTTCCAAAAAGGGATATTAATGCCTGGTGATCTGTAATGAGCACGAAAGGTCTTCCAACTATGAAATGATTACATTTCTCACAGGACCACACAGCAGCTAAGCTTTCTTTTTCTGCTTGTGAATATCCCTGCTCAATCTTGTTCAAAGATCGACTAGCATACATTATGAGATGCCTTTCCGGGTTTCCTGGTTCAACTTGCGCCAGAATCGCTCCCAATCCTACAGTGCTTGCATCCACAGTGACTTCCATTTCCCATTCAGGATTATAATAAGCCAATTGCCGGCCATTAACAAGTTCTTTCTTTATCAATTCAAAACTATTCATGAACTTCTCATCCCATGTGAATACTGTTTCCTTTTTCAACAGCTGTCGCAAAGGGTCCATTAGCATTGCAAAGTTAGGTACATAACGGGTACAGTAACCTGTCATTCCCAAAAATGACTTCACTTCAGTTACATTCCTTGGCAGTTTTAGATCGAGAATTGTGTTCACTTTGCTCGAATCTGCTCTTATTCCTTTTTCAGAAAATACATGTCCAAAAAAACATAGACTCTTTTTATTCACATCACATTTAGATTAATTTAGATTCAGTCCACTATGTTGTAGTGCTTCACATACTTCCTCATCATGTTCTTTTTGAGTGATACTATACACCAATATGTCATCACTGTAATTAAATGTATTTTTTACAGGCGCGATGACTTTCCTGATTGCTTCTTGGAATATTTCTGCTGCTGATGATATTCCAAAACTCAGCCTCTTATATCTATATAAGCCTTCATGAGTTGCAAATGTAGTTATATACCTAGACTCCGGATCAATTTCTAGTTGGTGATATCCTTGATTTAAATCAAGCTTTGTGAACCTTGTTGCTCAATTTAATCTGATGATCATATCCTCAATGCTAGGTCCCGGATGCCTCTCCCTTTGTAATGCTACATTGGGAATCCTCATGTATACGCATAAGTGGATACGTCCATCTGTTTTCGGAACCACCACTAGTGGCGACACCCATGGCATTGGACCACTTTCCACCTTTTCAATTAACTGTCTCAGTTCCTTAGACACCCTTTCCTGGAGATGAAACCCTATCTTCCTTGGCGGCTGTGGCGTCGGACGAATCTGTGAATCAATGTGTAGATGTATTGCATCTCCTTTTAGCTTTCCCACTCCTTTGAACACATTGGGAAATTTCTCTTTGATCACTTGTCTGTTTATTTTCCCTTCTGTTATATTTTGTATATCCTGTCTTTGAGGTGGAATACCTTTTATCATCTCATTCTTGTTGTAATTCACATTAATAATTTTCAGACCCGTTGCAGTCTTGCAGCTGATGAGACATCTTCCTTCCACAGGAGTGTCTATGATAAATATCTCAGTGGGTATGTGAGTGTTCTTATGTATTAGGTCACATGTGAACTTCCCTTTTACGGTCAATGGCCGTATAGCTCCCCATTGAAATAGGTTAGCTCTCGATGGCCTTAACGGTTATAACTGTGCTATTTCCTCATGCACTTTGTTACTCATCACATTAACCGTGGCTCCAGTGTCCACCAAGAAGGGTATATTTTGATTTCCTAGGCTTATGGTTACCTTTATGGCCCTGTGTTCATCTGATGCTCCATATGTTAGTCTTACATACTCTTTGCCATACATGTGGTAGTCTATATACTCATCGTTCACCCCTATATCCATGTTCCTTCTGTTTTCTATTGGAGGGTTTTTATATGGATCATTATATATTTCTTTGATATATCCTTGACTTTCATTTGTTTGTGACAATGTTATTTGTTCAGATCCTGTTTGTCTGATTTCCTCAATTTCCAGAGCATCCATGGTTCTCACGAATCCTGGCCGAAAATTCAGTTGACCTAGTCAGAAGCTTGGTTGATTTGATATTGGTTTCATCTCATCCACTCCTTCTGTGTTTGTTCTTGTATTAAATTGCCTTTGATTCTCATATCTTTGATTTAGTATCAACTGTCCACTTGACTTCTGTGCAGGCGTCCAGGGGATTTTTTCTCTGCACATATTTTGAAAGTGATTTTCTTGACCACAACGTAAACACGTGTGGCCTAGAGCTGGACATTAACCCCTGTGTGGGAATTCGAATCCACACCTGTATCATTGCCTTTCTCCATAGCTTGTGCGATTATTATACCAATAGGATTCACCCAGGTTCTTCTTTTGCCACTGTGTGTTTTGTCTTTGACCCATTACATCAATGGTGTCTAGTCCTTTAGGATTTTCTATGTTAGCTGCCTGCATATCCACTCTCTCGTAAATTCGTGCCAGTTCAAGTACTTCTTTCAAAGAAAGTGACTTTTGTAGTAGGTGCTTTCTGAATTGTGAAGACAAACAGCCTTCAATTATTCTCAATTTGATTGCCTCATCATCATTGAAATGTGAGTAATCACAATACATCGCTTTCCGCTTCAGGCGTAGTGCAAATTGCGCAATGGTTTCATTTGGACTTTGCACTGATTAAAAATATACCGCTCATAGTCTCGGTTCGGTGGTACAATGATCCTCGCATTTATTGCCGTTATTAGTAGTTGGTATGCAGTCTTTTCCTCTAGGGGTATTGTCTTAATAACGCTTTTCATTTCTCTTCCTACTAGGTTTGTGAAAATATCTAATTTGTTAACTGCGTTTTGATTTCCCACTGCTCTTAAGAATTCCTCAAAATCATCTAGCCACTCCTAACATCTCTAACCTTGGTTATCTTGAGGTTCTAGGTCAAAGGGAGTAGGTTTTCTGAGAATTTTTTTTGGATGAGTTGATATGACCGGTATTCCTGATGTTGCTTGTGAAGAGACACTTGTGTCTCTCCGCTCGCATTACCATTGTCAGAAGACATGTTTTCTTTTTCTTTATAATAATTCAGTTATTTAAGTAGATATCATTTTTTTTGTTTCTTATTTAGTATGTGCCAAGTTAGATCCTGGGTTTTATTCAATATTATATTTAATAATATTATACTGTTTTTTGCTTATTAGTTTTACTTAATTTGCGGGCATGTATTATTTTGTAATATGGTAGCATTTATATTGTCCTGGCTTGTGTTTCCGCAACACGGCACGCTGTACGCCGGTCGTTTGTATGCTGCGTTGCTATGGCAATGCTCATTTACTATTGTGATTGCCAAAAATGGCGGCACGTTTTGCATGTTGTAAGGTGCACTTTTCTAATGTGTACCCCGTCCAGTGACTCCCTTCACTTGTACATCTCAGCTTCAGCTGGAGCTTGCTCTTTGATCTGCCGGAGCTCACGGTCTGTTCGTACCGAGCCTTGCTCCACGTACGTTTATTGTAATTATTTAAATTCGCAGAACTGCAGTACTATCTCTCTTAATATAATTAAACTTTGTTTCTAGCCAAATGCTGTTTAGCGCAATATAATTTGAATGCACCTCCTACCGCTTCTGTATGTTTGGCTGCTTCGTTTTCTTTCTTTTTTCAGCTTTCCAGTTTCTAACTTCCACTTCAAGTCCTCTTTGTTTTGACGTCGCTCTGCCTCTGTGTCAATTGTTTTTTTTTCTTTTATCCTCATCGCCATTGTTGTAACTTCAATTTCATTAAATTGGAGACCGTGAGTGTGCGTGTCAACATCCTTTAATCTTCATAACATAGCTGAACTCTAGCCTCCAACGTTCTACATTCCCTAACCTATGACATATTAACATTCCAAACACAATCTATGACATATTGACATTACACCAGTTACCAACCAAAATATTGGCATGTAACTTGCGCCCCTTTTAGGTTTTTCTGTCCACCTCACTCACTGACCAGGTCACATCTCACATGTCATCATGAATCTCGCTACTTCCACCTTCCTGACCTGCAGACATTTCTTTAACCATGACCCTATTGAAATTTCTGTAGCACCTGGCAAAATGAACTTTCTTGTTACGTTTCAGGCATAGCACAGTAAGAGTCGGACAATGTATAGCATTAGCATAGTCTGAAAAACTACCACACCTAAAACATTTTGTTCCCTTGGGCAAACTTTGATTACCTTCCTTGGTTATAACATGTTCATTGCCCCTATTGCCTTTGTTCTTAGCCACTAATGGTTTTCTATTAGACATGTTCTGGCGGCCTGTGGTAACTGCATTGATTTCATTTGTGGTGTGTTTCATATCAAGTTCTTTCACACAGGCCATAGTATATTCTATACGCTTAGCAATCTCTAAAGCTTCTTCCAGTGAGGGATCACCTTTGGTCCGCATCTCCTCTCTTATTTTATTTTCCTTTACTTTGAGCATGAATTGATCTCTCAGTCTTTCATTGTATGTTGGGCCACATTTACAACTGTGGGCTCGTCCCCTCAGGGCCATCGATTTGGTCCCTGGTGAAAAAAGGTACCTCTGTAGTACAAAGCTTACTTTTCCACAATGTCTGTCCATTTTGTTGATGATGGCATCAAATGCATTAGGTACATCTGCTAATTCCCCGCCCCCAGCAGCTGGAATGTTCAGGTCAGACAAACTCTTCAGAATTCTTCCACCTTCAAAACTTAAACTATGCATAAGGAAGGCCCTGTGCCTTTCCATACTAAAATTGGGAACATGCACTGCTATGACATAGTCTAGGAAATCTTCTTTCCAGCTATCCCACCCAATTAGTGGTTCCCCTAGCGTGGTTAAGAATTGGACAGGGAGAGCACTAATTTCTACTAAAATGCACCCAAAACACAGTACCATATGATTGTTCCCCAAATCACAGTTAAGGAGCAGATGTAAATGCAGAAAAAAACAATTGTAGTGCAGATCCTGCAGTACAGTCTGTAATGGCTCTAACACTCTCACACAGAACCTACTGAGGGTGCTCCGGTCATGCAGCGAATTGAAATTACAGAAGAAATTACATTTTATGAGTATGAGTACATTTGCTCTTGTGGACTTGACAAATTATGCAGGGGCAAAAGAACAGTGCCAGTATGCTTTTAATACGACAACTCAGACAGATGGTAATCCTCTGCGCCTTCTAGATTAACAATACATCTTCCAGTAAATGCTGCAGCCCAGGATTGCAATGTTCCTTGTGAACGTACTGTGAAACTCCCCCAGAAGCAATCACTGTTGCGGTCCAGGTTGTAAGAAGGGAGCTGCAAGCCAATCCGATAGAATGGACGTGCACTTCCTGAAGATCGTTTGGTGTCCGACGTGTGTGTCAGGGCGGTCCTTTCCTCTTGCCCTGCACAGCGGAGAGGATAGCAGGCAGGGGAGTGAGAGGGCAAACCGCGCTGTGGACTGTTGGCGCTCTGGACAGCTACAGCAGGCCGAGAAATGCTCTCACATGGGCATTGAAGAACGCCAATATCTCGGTTTTGTGCCGACAACTTCTGCACCTGCACCTTAGCAAGAGGCACTCAACAAGCAGGAAAAACTGAGGAAGGACAAAATATGGTCCTTAAGGTGCCACGGAGTGAAGAATAAAGATCTGCACCTGTATGAGGCAAACCAAGTGATCCAGGTAAAGCATCCACGAAAGTAAGGAAGCAGTTGGAGTGCACACCACCGTGAAGAAAGCAGCAGTAAATCTCCTGCTGAGACTTGAAGGTGGGGAGGGGGGCAAGCTCCAGCTAGCTGCCAAATGTGACATCCAGAAATGAGGCGAGTCCACACCACTATGTTTTTCTGTATCCTTTATTCAGGTTCCTCCAAATGCCCCTCTGTCTATGCTTCACAAAGGGGCTCCCTATATACATCCCCAACATTCTACTATGTCATAATACAACAGCCTGGGAAAGAGGCCCAGTCTGAACACAAACAAACAGCTTTAAAACTACACGTATGCTTGAGCAACGCATTTGCTGTTAACAGTTGGCATGTTGAATGTAAACGTATTGCATCTATTTTGCATCCAGTAATAATACACAATTGAACACATTTCTTTTCATTCCACAAAGCATGGATGGAATTCATAATGCAGTTCCGATTTTTAAAATATTATTATGAGACTTTAAATAAAGTCAATGAAAGAACATGTAACATATTTAAGTATATCTTAAAAGGAAGAAACATAGTTTGCCCCTCTATAATATGAAGCTAAATCTACACAAAATGTTTTAAGCAACACCTGCTAATTAACTGTATTTATGTTTTACAACATTATATTTCATCCGTTTTTAATGTATTCCTTTGTGGGTCATGAAGAAACCACGTGGTCTCACATTATCCTACTATACATATGTGTTCCACAACAAGCACATCATTATTTCATTATAACTCCATGTCTGCGGGACAAACATGTTGGAATGCAATATTTGTGTGTCCTTCTGTTAAAATTGGCAAATTCCCCATAGAAAAATGTAATATTACATAATACGAATTACACAGAACTAAAATATTATTAACAGATAGACAAAATGATCCTGTCAAGAACATGACCAGAAAGCTGAGTAGACATTTGATCAAGGACTACGATACCATTTTGGGATACGGTCAAGCCTCTTCTATAGTTTCACCCTTAATTTTAAACAGAGCAGCACACATCAAATACACGCCACACTATGGAAATGGTTGTGTCAGAGTGAATTTTGATTCATACCTTTAAAAATGTGCATTTAGTACGATCATGGGTCCTCATTCGGAGTATAACAGTGCAATGTGTTATGTATAAGTTCCACACACTACGTGGTGCCACTGCGTAGTGTGTGGAATCCAAGATGTAATGGTTCTGGAATGGAGCGATTCCAGAACCATTGTGTTTGCTGGTACACCTTGGAGGCAGCTCTCCGGGGGCTTCATGAATAAATATACTTCCACACCTATGAAGTTCTCATTGTAGTATTATACAACAATTGGCGACGAGGTACCTCATTATAAGGAAGCCCCCGGAACCCAGCTTGCCATTGCAGCCACGCCACAGGACGACACCGAAGGGAATTGTGGTGTGGCACCACAGTGGGAAGAGGTGCGGTCCGAATCTCCACCTATGACATTAAGTGTCGGAGAAACGCGTCTGAGTCTGTCGGGAGCACCAGTGAATAGAGGCGCAAGTTTAAACAAGTTTTCCCCACCCCGGAACTTCATCGCATTTTATGAATGCCGTAAGGAATGTTGAAACAGCAAGGACACTAGAGAAAAGGACCCTAAGGCGTGCCTAAGCGTTACGGCCATTTTGAGGTTGGTTTGGATGTGTATGGAGGTTACGGAACGGAAAAAGCCGTGTTGGAAAACACACGTTAGCAGCGGTTGCTGCGTGGGAGGAATGTGTGGCCTAGTATATAAGTACAAGCAAACACATCCATGGGACTTATGTGAGAGTGCCTAGAGGCATTAAGTGGGATCTATCATATTGACACTTGACTATACGGTGAAGCATCAGCGCCACCTGCTGGGATACAAAAAAAAGATTTTTTTTTCTTCTCCTCTGCTTAAGTTCAGCCCCAAGTTAATGCAAATCAGGATGCAGGGTTGAATAAGGACAATGTTCACAAATCTGTATCACAAAAGCAACCAAACCAAGACTCTTGCAAATTAACCACCAGAGGAGGAGATGCAGCACGTTACAGCCCCGATATTCCATTACCTGGTAACCCCACTTGTCCATGGGAACAGTGGGTGGACAGTTTCCAGGTGTACCTAAGGGCTGTGGGGGGCAGCAAGTATAATGATGACCTTAAAGAAGCCACCCTATTGAACTGTATTGGGGCAGAGGGATTAAGAATTTTCAGAGCGCTTCCTGATTTGGAAGAGACAGAGAGTGGTGCTGGAGATAATAAGCGCAAATTTAAAAAGCGCATTGGGGAAGTTGGCGAAGCATTTTGGTAACAAAACCAACATTGTATTGGAAAGATACAAGTTTTTTTTCCAGAGGCCAGATGAAAGGAGAATCCATAGACGCTTACATAGCCGCCCTAAGAGGTCTCATGTCTACATGCAAATTTACTGCAGTTTATGATGAATATTTAAGGGACCAATTAGTGTTGAATGTGGCAGATTCTCGCATTCAGCAGAGACTATGGCAAATGAAAGACCCATCTTTGGAACAAGCTGTAGAAACTGCCAGAACTATGGAATTGGGTGATCATTGTATGAGGGAGAGGTTTACCAAACCTGAAGATAAAGAAATCAAGATGGTCCAGAAAGAAGCAAGAGGAGACTCTGAAGAGTCCCTGGTAGCAATGGTAAGGAGAGTGTCAATCAACAACTCCAGGAATAACTCAAGAAGAGGTAGAGACAATGGCGGATACAGAAGTTCGACCCAGAATCGATGTCAAAAATGGGGTTGGTATAAACACAATGACACTGAGAAGGAATGCCCTGCTGCAGCTGTGGAATGCTACAAATGTGGCCATACCGGTCACTTTGCTAAAGTGTGCAGAAACGTCCGTGGAAGAGGTGGAAGGTTTAACAGATACCAATCCAATAGACCACATAGAGATACAGTAAGTGCGGTGGAAGAGAATAACGGACCTGACAACATGATGACAATCATAGGGGAGGACACACATCATGTGCAACTACTCACGGTCACTGCAGTAGGAAGAAAAGGTGGACCATGGGTTGACATGGACATGAAGGACATATCCTTAACCATAATGGTGGATACTGGGTCTCCTTATACCATGGTTGATATTGAGACTTTTGTCAAGGTATTATCTGGTGACATGAAAAAAATTCAAATTACAAGAGTTAGAGCAACGGGTTATGGCAAACCCCCATTGAAATCATTGGTTGTACATGGGTAAGGTTGCGATTCCGTGAAAGGGAAACACATTGCAAACTGTATGTGGCAAAAAATGGTTCGTTCGTGGTTGGATGGGAAGAACAAACTGCCCTACGTGTAAGAATACATCCAGGTGAAGAGGTTCCCATTCTCAGTATTTTCAAAGACAATAACGACATCAAAACTACGTTGGCTAAGCAGTTTTCCAAAGTTTTCAGTGACAAAATTGGACTTTTAGAGGGGTTCCAACACAGAATAATTCTCAAGAAAGGGACAAAGCCTATTGCACACAAGGTAAGGGGAGTTCCCATCGGCACAAAGGAAGCACTCCAGAAAGAACTTACCCGTTTGTGTGAATAAAATATAATTGAACCTATTGAAAGCTCGGAATGGTTGGCCCCTATAGTATTACATAAAAAGCCTGATGGATTCATAAGAATGTGTATGGACCTCAGGGACCTCAACAAAAGTATTTAGATAGACAGACACCCGCTTCCTTATATAGGTGAGTTGCTAACAACCATGAACCCTGCTAAGTTTTTCAGCACCCTAGATTTGTCCTCGGCCTACCACCAGATAGCCTTGGAAACAAAGTCTAAAAGTCTAACCTCATTAGTCAATCCACTAGGTGCATTTATGTTTAAGAGAATGCCGTTCGGCCTCGCCTCCACTGCAGCAGTGTTTCAGAGACTGATGTCATCGCTATTTGGTGGTCTTGAAGGCATATACTGCTTTCAGGATGACATTTTGGTTTCTGCAAACACGGAGGCAGAGCATGATGCAAAATTGATGGGTGTGCTGCAGGTAATTCAAAAAAGTGCATCACTTTGAAACTTGAAAAGTGTAAGATAAAGTGCAACAGAGTGTTATATTTGGGTCATTCAATTGATGCTGAGGGAATCAGTCCAAAAAAAGAATTGAAAGATACCATCTTGGGCATCAGCGAACCTAAGAACAAGGATCAACTGAGAGGTTTTATGGGCATGACGGAATATTATTCCAAGTTTGTGAATGATTACACCAACAAAACTAAAAATATAAGAGAACTTTTAAAGAAATCTGTGAAATACATATGGTCAGAGGAATGCAAATCTGCATTTGAGCAAATTAAAACAATGATTAATGGAGCCCCAATACTAGGCATGTTTGATTGCAAGGCCAAAACTATTATTTCAGTTGATGCTAGCAAAATCGGTTTGGGAGGTGTATTAGAACAATTACAAGACAAGGGATTGGTGACAATAGCATTTGCATCAAGAGTTTTAGGAGATACGGAATTAAACTATTCATCGATTGAGAAAGAAGCTCTGGGAGTGAAATGGATATTGGAACATTTTAGAAACCTAGTATGGGGACTACCCATCGTTCTCAAGACTGACCACAAGCCTCTTGTACATGTGTTGCAATCCAAATTTGCCACATTTAATCTCACCTAGAATCAGACGGTGGATTCTGGACATAATGCAGTACAACATCTGCATTTGTTACACCCCGGGTAAATTGAATTCTGTGGCTGATTGTCTATCCAGATTACCAGGGGAATGTATCAGGACCAGTGAGGAAATGGAGGATGCTGAAATAGACTTACAGTTAGGAGATGAGGACATCATTGGCACCATAAATCCGGGTGCCACTTAAGAGGATTGGAGGAACATAGCTGATGTTGATCAGGAACAGGAGTACATCAGAGAGGCAATCAAGAATGAATGGCATGAATATGACCAAAGAATTGGAGGTTATGCCCAAGTCAAAGATGAGATTTGGATAGACCCAGAATACATATATAGAGGAGACAGAGTAATTCTTCCAGTGAGACTGAGAAGTAAAATTATTGCCTTAGCCCATGAAGGACATTTGGGTTGAAATTTGACTAAGAGAAGGGTAAGAAGTTCATACTGGTGGCCGGGTTTGTAGAGAGAAGTTGAAGAAGGTGTTAGGAATTGTGCTGCATGTGCCACGAGTGACAAAACAAAGATGGTGAGAAAGACACCGCTACAGCCTGTGGAAATTCCCGACAAAGTCTGGTCCAAATTAGCTATAGACATCATGGGACCATACGAAAATTTGGAGGTTGTTAAAATATACATTGTGGTTTTAGTAGATTACACTTCTAAGTGAGTGGAGTGGGGAATTGTTGAAGAGAATGTCTCTACAAGCAAAATCCTGAACTTTCTAAGTGAGATTTTTAACAGAGAAGGGGACTCAAAGGAAACGGTGTCAGATAATGGGCCCCAGTTCACCTCTCTGGAATTCCAACAATTTCTTAGAGAAAGAGCAATCAACCACATAAAAACATCATTGTATCATCCTATTGCTAACGGACTTGTTGAGAGGATGAACAAGTTTGTGAAGGGAGTGGTCTAATTAGCTGTTTCAAACTCGCTTCCATGGAAGGAAGCCCTTAAAGAAGCCCTTTGCACGTATAGGACCACTCCACTTACAGCCATGGAAATTGAACCCTTTACCATGATGAGGGGAAGGCAAGCGTTCAATCGTTTGAGACCTGCTTGGGTGTTTTCTAAAGCTGGAGATGTGCATTTGGATATAGAACAGATCATAAAGAGAGTTGGTGAAAAACAAGAAAAGTACTAAGAATACTATGATCGCAAGAAAGGAGTTATTGAGAAGACATTCAAGGAAGGTGTTTTGGTCTGTGTCAAGGATCCAAAAAAAACAATGAAGGGTGAATCCAGATTCAGACCACAACAGAGGGTGCAGAGCTGTTCAGGAAAATCAGTTGTGTTGGAGGATGGCAAAACGTGGTCTATTGATGACATTGTTTGGGTGCAAAATGATGCTGAATGTCCCAGCACCAGTAACTCTAGCAGCGGATTATCTAAAAGAAACCACAGAATTATTCAAAATGTTAAAGATGACTACATATATTACTAGTGTTCTACTACGTTCCTGAATTTGTATATCCTTTATTATAGTTCCAGAACATTTTGGTCAGTTTATGGTTATGTGCACTGCATCTCACTATTAATTAAACATTAATAATATAAGGAAGGGGGATGTTATGTATAGGTTCCACACGCTACATGGTGCCACTGCGTAGCGTGTGGAATCCAAGATGTAATGGTTCTGGAATGGAGCGATTCCAGAACCATTGTGTTTGCTGGTACACCTTGGGGGTAGCTCTCTGAGGGCATTGTGAATAAATATACTTCCACACCTATGAAGGTCTCATTGTAGTATTATACAACACAGTGAAACATGGCAGTAGTGTAATTACTGTCGATTTACTGCACCGCTCATTTCAGCCTTTGGCAAAGTGGAGGGGATTGCATCAGAATACAGCTAGATGTCTCTCCTTCACTTCACCATGAAGAAGTGGAGGACTTGGGTGCATGGGAATACTGACAGTGATAATACCTCCACATCCCGATGGATTCCTACTGACTCCAAAATTAGGAATTGACACCGCCAGTAACCCTCATAATCTGGTAAATTTGCCGGACTATGTGGCAGTAACAGTAAAGGAGTTAGGCAGCACTGCTGTTGGAAATACCATCAAACTCGTAATGAGGTCCAAGGCTAGTATTTGTATATGTGTATTTGTAGTTGTATTGTATATATATAGTGCCTTCCGCCAAAGTGCTTCACAAACAGGCGAACGGTTAAAAAAAGTGCAAAGAATACAATGATTAATCAATCGAGAAGAAATAAGATGATCTTTGTGACGGGATCTACAGAGAGGAAGAGAACATAGAGAGTGAAGAGGGAATGGGAGGGCATTCCAGTTTTTTGGTGCAAGCAGAGAAAACAAGTGAAAACGAGAAGAGGAATAAGGGGAATGAGTAAAATAAATAAGAAATTGAGACTGGGAACGGAGGGGGCTACACAGAGAATAGAGAGATACAAGACAGTTAGGACTACATCAGGGCATGGAAACACTTAAAGGCAATAATAAGAAAAATATATAAGAATTAGACCTTGCTACCGATTGAACACATATATGAAACACTGCACATTTGTTGGTACATTTTGCTGGCACACTATGTGGCACTGCATCATTGGCAATCACTAAGTGATTATCAGTTTCATGGTTTTCAGATGTCTCGACAAAGACCACACACTGTGTTCAAGAAGTAATATACACAAAATAGCCTTTCCCGGTGTGACATACCCCATTCTAGCATATCCTAAAGGTCAATATTGGCGGTAATTCATAGGGTCACTTCTGTCCCCCTTCTTAAATATCGGAATTACCACTGAGCGCTTCCAGGACGGGGACGTAGGTCCCTGTGACTTGCTAATGGTCATTGGAAAAGCTAAACATATAGATAACTGTCTTCTTTTAAATTTCAAAGTCATATTTGCATCAAATGGAATAAGAGGTATGTGCAGTATAAAAACAGCACCTAAATTTAATCCATCGATTACACAGGCCTTTATGATGTGTCTTTGTAGACGCGTAATTGCCAACCTTGTTCCATTGCTGAGTGTCCAATGCAGAGTCCCTGTGATGGCATAAGATTGCATAGTAGCATAATTACATCACCTACTTTCAGTCGTAGCTCATGAGGAAGCATTCATCCTGCAGTGTTTTGCACTTTAAAGACTGTAATGTTAAGCCAGCAATTAAGTGTTCATTGACACTGGAACCACTGTACCCTGTGTGAAGAGAAGTGGGGTTGGAAAGGAGTAACTTGAAATTATTCTGAATTTTTCCGATAGTGGCAGGTCAGGGTGACTGCGTAGAACCTTGCTCATTCTGATTGCTAAAATAATAATCCAATTGGGCCTTTCATAGAGCACTCAAAACCTGGTTATTTGCATACATTTTGATCAGGATGCACTAAACTGCACCATTTTTTGTAACCCGTGAAAGAAAATGTATTTTTATTTTACATGCATGTCTGTACATATGAATACATACCTTTGGTAAGCAAATCATTTAAGAAGTGGTTGGTCAATGGGCCTCATGTAACTGTGTGCTTTCTCAAGCACTCTGATGCCTGAGGATTTGTGCGCGCTATACAAATGTAAAAATAAATAAATAAAAATAAATAGATAGCTGTTGTTAAAGTGGAAAGGCACACAGAGGTGCAGTTTTCCATTTGGACAGCAGATGGCAACCTAACACTGACGAATTGCATCAGCTGAGTACGAAAACATACCCAAGCGTTTTATATATAGATGGCAGCTTACAAATAGGCAGGACATCATGTATTAAGCTGTATTGTTTATGGTGCCCCTACTGATTTTTGTGTCACTGCATTTTAGTGTCTTGTTTCTGAACGAACATGTTTTACTGTTATTAGTGCAGATGTGCTGCTTCCACTGATGATGCTGTAGCTGCATGCACCAGGCTGCAGAAAATAACACTGTCCATCATCACGTGTAGTGAGATCATTGGAGGCTGCTGAATGTTTTGTGTTGCTTGTTCATTGCTTTTACTGGAATCGTTTCCCCCCCTCCCATTTATGAGGAAATGCATGCAATAAATCAAAGTGACATCAATATTAAACAGCTCTTAATGCATTCACTGTGTTAAAGAAAGGAGGGAACTTTAATAAGCTGCTATAAAAAAATAAAATCCAGCTTGGACTTTGCCTCTGCTTAAAGGTATTTTGTCAACCTTTTAAACTGTACAGATCTAAAAAAAAATCTAAAGGCGTTCTTAGACACCGAAAGAGAGATCAAAGGCTTCTTAGAGCAACCCCTGGTCGCTCATATGAGCTGTAGAATGCAGGACACCAGGCTCCTATTCGTCGAATCAAATCAACTACACGTTTCAAATGAATGAAGTAATACAATATCCATGATTAAAATACAAATTAAAATAACTTTCCAAACTATGGGGTAATAAATACTCAAACAGAATATCAGAGTATAAGATCCAATGCGTCTTGATGTGTCTGCAGTCTGTATTCAGTGTGAGGGTAGGTCAACAGCTGCAAATATTAAGGTGAAGTCGTCATGACTGCAATTCCATGGGTGGCTGGGAAGGTCCATAGCATAACCCAACCCATCTGGCAACAGTCTTTTATTCATGCACACTGAGCCAAAGTGAAGAAATCCGGGAGCACCAGGAGTAAAACTGCTCACACATCTCCCTATGTGAGATACCCTGACCACAGAATATCTCACATGGGAGTGGGAAAGGCGTGCCAATGGGTTTCTGGAGAAGCTGCAAGTGGGCTTTCCAATCCATTAGCGATGGTGTGCACATGTTCTTTCTCTATCTTGAAGAGCAGCTTTAGATGGGCATGAACGTCTTCTCTCAACCTCAACAGACATGTTCACCCATTGTGCTGCGATATACTCTCCCCATGGAAAGCCTACCTGTGGATTCGCTTCATCTCCCTAATGGACAGCATCTTGAAGGGCCAACAGTATTGATGGATTGGTGCAAGTTCGAGTGGCACCAATCAGGAGTTCAACATTTTCTTGCAACAGTCAACTGGAAAAGAAAATGAGGAACCTAGCACTTCAAAAGAAATCACACCGGATGTTCACTTGCAGCTTTCTGCTTAACCAATAGGAAATGGACTCGAATAGGAAGATTGACAAATGTGTCAGATCATTCAACAAAAATAGCACACTCAGATTTAAAAGAGTAAATGGGCCTATGACACACTGTTATATCTATACTTTCCAAGGAATTAGACAATCTCAGGGTCATCAAATGCCAGGAAAATCAATGATGACAAACCGAGGCTTTGCAAGAGCCTGTCAGGTACTGTGATGCTATAAAAGGTATGGCAACCCTATTGAGTGGCTGTTCTCACGTGTTAGGAAATATTTCTTTTCTGGCAACTTTCCCTGCATAGTTCTATGGACCCCCAAAACATTTCACAGGGAAGTGAAGCTTTCAGCATCACTCCCCTGGCTATTTGCTCATTTGTTATGGGGAAACTGATCAGTCCTTCACACTATCAGTACTTGGAAGTTAGGTTTCCCTTTTGTCTTTTACACTTTTGTAACTTTCTAACAGTGCACAGAGCACCTTACAATGCAGTGCGATGGGGATACTTTTGCGTCACCTTAGTCTGTTACACTTGGGATTTTTGGTAACTGTTTTGTGCTTGGAGACAATATTGTGGCAGCAATTCAATTTGTTCTATTTTTGTGTTATTTCTATTATAAAACCATCATGATTACCATGTATGGATACTAAACATGGCTAATGCCCTAAAATGGCCACGACACAAGATTTTGCTTGTTATTTGGCCATATTATTGTTTGACCTTCTTCCTGCCTTGCCTGCCAGGTCAGGAAATTCCATGTAAGGTCATGCACTTGCCCGGGAATGCTGCAGCATTTGCAGACTAGTGATGCCTTTGTGTGTGCATGGCACAGGAAGTGGGTAGGAAGGTCTGTTCGCACTCCACATCTGTGGCGTGCGATGAATCAGTGATGATTCCTTCCATGAACCTGGTCTGGGACCCTACCCATGTGGCCAGGAAAAGGCAAATGCTTTTCTAATCCCGACCCTAGATGTGGCGTACTGTGCGAGGATCAAATGTGGGGGACCAGGAGGACTGGGACAACCCCTTATTCAACTTTCCCCATAATCCCACACTTTTGATTACTATTTATCAAACTGCAGCAGTAGAAAAAAAAACTTTATTGAAGGGACTACTAGGCCCAGAATCCCAGAGTTACTGGGACGAGGTAGAGGGCTGAATAGGCATGCAGATGCAGCAGTCCGGCAATTAAGCTTAGTGGCCATTGCAGAAGTCAGGCAATTGAGCTTAACAGCCCACACCTGAACATTGTTACTGAAACTGAGAGGGATAAAAGGCTTCCTCTGGAAAGGAGCAGAAGGTGCCATATGAGAGCTGGAAGGCAAGCTGTAGTAGTATAAGTAGAGATGAAGCAAAAGGCTGGCAAATCACAAAGAAGTGGGAGCACAAGAGGAACGATGGAACATGGAGACAGCCGATTTCACCTGCAAGTTCTGAGAGAGTCCTGTTCTCCCAAAATCTGTAATGTAGAGGCTGCACTGCGCAAGATGTGCAGGAGACTGTGTTTTCCCATGTGATCCTTATTGCCATGATTACAGAGCTGTGAACGTTCAGTAGACTGAGGCAAAAAGAAGGAAGTGGCAAGCCAAGGGTCTCTGGAGAAAAGGAAACTCTCAATTCGAGTGGCCGGACCGGAGACACCTGCGCAGGAGAAGGGTTAGGTGTGCAGCAAGCCAGAAGCAGTAGAAATGGTGGTGGAAGCCAGGAAAGCAGTGCAACCTGCATAGCAGGTGTCTGAGTGAAACACAGCGCTCTAACACTTTGCGCAAGCCTTACCCGTAACTGTTTCCAACTCATTATTGAGTTGCGTATGAGTTTATGCGAGCAGATGCTGTTCATTACATTCAAAGTAGTGTTCACAATGAAAATGAAGCACTCATGTATACCATGAAAGACCTAACATTTGCGCGACAGCTGAAGTCATTGAAATCCATTGTTGAACTACTTAAAGACTGTTGCTGTCTAATAGAGTGGTTTTGTGTCCCTAATTGCGAAGAGGGAACACTCTCTAAACCATCACTGAATATTTAACCTTGACAATATACGAGTTACAAGGTATACATTCTGAAAACTACATCAAAAGGAGATTGTGTGTGCCTAACTCAGATTCCCAAAGGAAGTCAGAACTTCATCCCTTGCCGTTACACGGGAATACAATTTTCTATTCATCTATAAACTTTTTGCTTTAAAGAGAGGTTGTGTGTGCCTAATTGAGTTTTCAACTAAGAGACCAGCTGCCTGATTCAAGGGATAAATAATGCATAAAAAGAGGGACTTGCGCGCGAAAAAATGTGCGCACGCCCCCGTTTGCCGATTCATGGAACACAATGGGCTTCATTACGAGGTGGGAGATAAGGGATTACCGGCACACTTACCTCCCTACTACGAGTTCCCTTTGTGGGTCCTTCCTTAATGCCTGGTTTTTGCAGGAGTTAAGGACGGGACCCGCAAAGGGAATCTACAGCTAATACCGGTACCGCAATTTGCGGTACCGTTATTAGCGCCTTCCCCATTCCCATTGAGCCCTATGGGGGCTCAAATGGGAATGAGGAATGGCCCTGGTGAATGGGGAATTACCGGTCCCTCTGACCTCGGAATGGACCGGTAATTGCTCCATTCACCTGGCCAGAGTCGGAAGTGTTTTGGAGGCAGCCATGGAGCCAACCCCGTAATGAGGCCCAATGTGCGGGGCTTACTGAACACTTGTGAGGAATCTGCATGGGTCCAACACATCACTGCGACACTACGAACACCTTGCACGAGTGTCCCAGCGAAGGGGTGTACCGTCTTGCGCAGTCACCTAAAAAGGGGGCGGGACATGTGGAATTGGGAACAACAAGCGTAAATGTGAGCATTACGTGGGAAGTACCACAGTAAAATACTCGCACCGCCCATACGCGCACTGACAACACATATTCATGGAATCAAACAGGTATCATTGGCACGTGGGAAAAGACACGCTAATCCGGAAACATGTCCGCCAAGCGAAAGCTGGCATAAGCTTCACTGTGCACAAGTACAATACATAAATAGACACGCAAAACACAAACACGTGTATAACGCTACGATGAATGTGCAATTTATCGCAGCAGTGATCGTGGACACCGCAGGAGGAGCAGGATAGCCAGGGATGCATTCTCTAAACCAGGAACAGCCTTTTTGGGATGCCTGAAGACCAGGTTTATGGCAGGTATAGGTTTCCAACTAATTTCATATTAAACCTGGTCACGAGTGGGAAGATGACATCACATCCCCCACCCTGTGCTCCCAAGCATTGAGCCCTTTGGAAAAGGTGCTCAATGTACTGCATTTTTTGGCCACTGGGTCATTTCAGCAGACAACTGCCATAGTCGGGAGTGTTGCACAGGCCACGCAGTCACGCTGACTCCACCAGATGTTGGTAATCATGACTGCATGCCCCTCAGTCCGCAGACACATATACATGCCCAGAACACCTGCAGAAAGGCAGGCCTTGGTCCATGACTTTTATGGGGTGGTTCACTTCCCCAAAGTGCTTGGTGCAATTGATTGTGATGCCAAGGGAATCATTACCTCTGTATATGCTAACTATCCAGGGTCCACCCATGATAGTTTCATAACCAGAATGTCACCCCTACACCGGGTCCTGGAAGCTGGGAGGCATGGCAACACAAGGCTCATTGGTGAGTACAAATGGCCCTTAGAATGCATGCATGCCTCACACAGACTAAACCACACCCCTGGCAAACCATCTCACCTCCACAGTGCCTACCCACTGAGCACCAACATGATGATGCCAACACGGAACCCCACCACACCACCCCAGGTAAGATACAACGCAGCACATATTGCAACTAGGGGCATAGTGGAGCGTACATTCCGAGTGCTAAAGTCACGCTTCCGCTCCCTTGACCACTCTGGTGGAGTGCTCCTATATGCACCTCCAATAGTGTGCAGGATCATTGTGGCAGCATGTGTCCTGCACAATGTTGCAACACGGCGGAGCGTACCGGTGGACATGGTGGGGCCATCACATCCCCAACCACATGCATGGCCACTGTGCATGGGAGGGGAAAGGGCACTTGACGAGGCTGCCCGCATCCAGCTTATGGCACAATTCTTCACCTAAAATCCAACCCCTGCTGAGTGCACACAGCCCTGGCACATTACAGATGACAATCGATGATGACAAAGAGACAATCATCTGTCCCAACCTTACCACCCTGAGAATCTGCCCTTGGAAGTGCTATACTGTGTGCATCCCTTAGAACTTAAACTAACTCAACTGGTATGCACAAAGGGCACACATGGAAGATGCAGTATGCCACCAACCCCATGAAAAAATACACATCCAAATGCCGGTATGTCATCTAAACCCTCCCAAAATCCATGTCACCCGGTTGCCACAACATGCTATGCTAAGCAACGTCAAAAGTGACACATTAATGACAAACACACAACAGTACTGTCAGAGAGCATCCAACTAGTACTAAAATTACTCACTCTCACACACCAAAACAATCATGTACACAGGAACATGAATTGGCTAGTATAACATAACAGAAACACCAGACCCAACAGTGAACTTGTGTGATAGTCACCAATTAGAACACCAGAAGTGCCTCAATGTGCCTTAACAACCCCATTGCACCCTTCTATTGGTAGTGTGTCCCAGCCAATTTAAGGGAGCACAGAAGCGCATACAGCAGGAAGGCCAACAACAATGGAGACAGGCAAGCTAAGACATCAATATGTAACATAAAAACCTGATGGATCCCAGTGTCAAATCAAAAAGGGATGGGAACCATGCACTAGATAAACAATCATGAATCCCAATAGGGGTGTATACACAGGTTGGACTTGAGACTGCCCACAGATAGAACAGAACCTCAATGCCTCTGTGTAAGTTACTTTCACACGCTGCACTCCTTGTAATGCCATGGAAAGTGGAAGCAGGAATAACATATGTGTCTGGACCCTAAGACACACAAGGAGTGTACCAACACGAGACAAGCATATATGGGCCCAGCTGGAGCCACACAAAGCAACACACTGTCACATAAATGCACAATAGACAAAAGGTACATCTCAATATCCACAATTGTTGAAGTTGAGAAAAAAATAAAAATAAAACCACTCCATGGGTTTGTGGTCCACACTGCTATCAGGTATCAGGAGAGCTGTCGCTGCTGTCGCCATCCTCTAGCGTAGCAATAGAAGGTGTCAGAAGTAATTGAGGTAGACCACGTATAGCCCTGGTCTGGTCCTCCATGGCAGCGGCCATGTGGGACTGAGATGTTCGCATCTGCAACATGATGGCACAGATGTCTGCATGCAACACCTGACGGGATGCACGCAGTTCCGCTTGCAGCACGTCACGGGATGCACGCAGTTCTGCTTGCAACACCTCACAGTTGGCTCGCTGTTCCACAGATATGGTGTGTGTCATCTGTTGCATCTGCTCTTCTGAGCGTCTACTGCGTGCTGCCTCGAGTGCAGTCAGTGTAAGTCACAGTGACCTAGCCTCATCCTGCAAGGCAGCCCTGTGGGCCGGACCCTCTGCAGCCATGGCTTTGCGCAGAGACCAAAGTTCTGACCGTCAGCACCTGTTGCTGGCCTGCATCTGGAGCTTGTGTGCGCGGCATTTGGACTGCAAGGCCTGCTGCTGGAGCTCAATTTGTCTTTCTGGGGGGAGAATGCAATCGGCCACCTGTCATAAATCACCAAGGTATCTTATGAAAAGGATACGGTAACAAAAAAGGATACAATTGGTAGGGCTCTTCCGGATCCTTATTCACACGACTTGATAGTAGTGAAGTCAAATTAGACCTTCCAAATGATACCACTCTCTGACTGGTGAAACAGGCAGAGAGAGGGATCACTGTAAAGGGCGTGAGAGCTTTATAGGAAGTCAGCCTAGGATAAATGAAGTATCATGAGAAACTGTCCCAAATCAACTATAGAACAGCAATAGCACTAATTAACAACACTGACCTGTAGGCTTAGAACTGAAGTCTCCACCAAAGTCTCTGAAGAAATCCAGGAGTTGAAACAACGAAAAGGAGGGGAAGGTTAGTAAGGGAGACTTATCCCGAACGGCACGAGGCTCACGCTAGATACCGTGTTGGTGCACCACAGGATAGCAACCAAAGTACTGTGCACAATCACCTTCAAAAAGAAATACTTCCTTTCCCATGTAGAACAGAGATATGATGAAATGAGTCCACCTGTTATCTCATCACAGGTGCCAGGGATTCACTCCAAAGCAAAGAATTGTATGCGTGTGGAATTACACGCTGCAACAGAGTTCAAAAGCCTGCGTGCAGGTTTACACACAACAGAGTTCACACAGCCAGGACAGCCGCTCTTGCAAGCGTGAGGATTCACACGCAACACAAGGACACGCAGCTAGGATCGCAGCGTGTAAAGCGTAGAGTAGGCCGCGTGCGATACGCAAACAAAAGTGCACGCAGTCAGAGCAGCCGTACCTGAAGAGTTCCAGAGTCCGCGTGTGTATTACCCACGAACAAAGTAAACGCAGCTGGGACAGCCGTGCTAGCGTCCGCGTGAGATTTAAAATGCGACCGAAATACACACATTCCCAGGACAGCCGTGCTTGGAAACAGCGTCCGCGTGGGATTTACACGTGACCAAAGTACACGCAGCCCAGGACAGCCGCGCTTGGAAACAGCGTCCGCGTGGGATTTATACGTGACCAAACCTTACCTAGTCAGGAAAGCAGCATGCAAAGAAATCAGGAACCCGCGTATCAGAATACACGCGACTGAAGAGCACGCAACAAGTGCGGCTAACCTGTGACTTCCAGGCAGCAGCTCCAGGAATTCGCATCTGGAAGAAAACACGCCGAAGAAGCCAAGTAAGTAACTGAAGAGAATGCGAGGACGCAGATCAAGGGTTTCAGCTACCAAACGCCATATTGGTTCAATCAGAAGAAGCGAGCGACGTATCACCGATGCTTATGAACGTACTGCCATAACACACGTGACTAACCTGAATCACGTGAATTTAACGACGTGAATAATGCAGACGTCATTTTCCCGGCAGTGCATCAAACAATCTCCATTTAGAATAGAACGGTCTGGCAGTTCTATGAGCATAACTCGTTCTGCGTGAAGATGTGTTCCAGGTCCAGAGGTAATATGTCCAGGATGCATGACACCACCCTATCCATGCCCTGAGCAAACATTTCACATGAATCTCCCTGTTGCTGTGCAACTGAATACATGGATTGCTCCCACACATTATCACCTGTTGGCACATGGCCACCGCGTTGGCGGACCCCACGCCTGCTGGGCCCTTGGAAACCTGGCCCTTGATGTGCAGGCACAGTCTGTAGCTACAGGACTGCATCCCTCCCTTGAACAGCTGTCCCAGGAGCAGGAGCCAACACTGTGGAGCATGGCCTTGCACCCCTAACCACCACAGACCGATGTTCCAACACTGACTGGCCCTGTGAGGGGTCTTCCCCCACTACATATGTTTGGGATAGACCAGCACCCACAGTTGAATCACTCACCTGTGACAGTTCCAAGGAATCCATGTCTGATTCACCACCAGAGCCAGAGGCTTCCTCAGAGACGGAGTCAGAGTGAGTCATGGCCAGGATGGACTGTAGCACCAGTGGATCTTCATGGGCTACCACACTACGTCCTCCACTGGTGCCTGGTTGCGGCCCATTCTCTTGCACCTCCTCCACCTCGTCCTCTGCATCCAGTGCCTCATCATCTGCAGCACATGGAACGAACAATACATGAAGACACTTGTAAGTAGCATAGCCCACACACATAGGTATCACAATGTAGTCATGCAACACCTCAACCTGCCATGTCAGTGAGGTCACAAACTCTGCCACGTACGCATTGTGAATGGAAGTCAAGGATAACATGAAAGCAGACATGAATGTGTGTCAAAGGGCACCACACCACATGTAGTGCATGGTGCATAGCACCTGCTTCACACACAAGCACCAGACAGGCATATTTGAGTTACCAGCATCACTGATACAAATACAAAGATGCCAGTAGCATGTCCATGCCTGAACTGTCAAACAGAATGAGATGTAAGTTGATGCCTACTGTCCCAAATCCATGTACAAAGCTTGTGAGATGACATGATATGGAAAGAACAATTACAAAAAACACAAGTGTCACACCGTGCTATGATGCTTGGGTGGTGGAACAGAGTGAAGGCAGGCACACCGATTCCATGAGTCCAGGTATCATTGACATAACACAAGTGAATTGGCATGTCGAAGTGGAGACCTGGGTTTGGAAGTGGGAGGGGGCATTGCAGTACATGGGAATGTGCTCAACATACAATAGAACTACATAACCCAGAAATACAAAGTTGCGGGCTCACACAGTCCAGTCCTGGTTGAGTTGCAGAGATAAGAGAGTAGAAGCACACACATTTCTGTATAGTCTGTCGCTGGAGGCCAGCATAGGAATGACCAGTCCCCTGGATACAGTGTACTGCTGGGGGAAGGAGCTGAAAGGGAGAATACATCTGAGGAGGTACATCAGGTAGGGTGACCTGCCAGAGACTTCAAGAGATGTGATGAGAGAATGCCGGTGTGCATAGGAAGATCATCAGAGGCAATACTCCATAACAGATTGTAGCTGGAAGAGGGCCAAGAGAGGCTGGACAGAGAGTGATATCGAATGAATGTGCAGGAGTGGTGATGGGGTTTGGCTCGGTGTGCAGCACATCGTCCATATGCAGTCTGCATGACAACAAGCACATGCCAGTCCATCATGACATGGTCAGCCCATGGCAGTCAGGTAAATGTAGGCACTCCATGACACTTCATCTAAGCATCATACACATGTCCCCAACACAAACGCATCACCACTCACAGGACATATCATCATAAATTGACAGGTCTCCCAAGCCTTGGATCTGCTCCACATCAATGAGATCACTGACAATCTCCTCATGAGGAGTGAGTGTCCCACCTCCAGTCACCAGAATAGAGGAGTAGGCGGCACCCAGCTTATCCGTGGCTCTGCATCTGAGATCATTTCAACGCTTGATTACCTCCCAAGGAGTGTGCCTCTCATGGCCCATGGCCTAATACAATCCGTGAAGCGCTGCCAGTGGCCCATACGCTGAGAAGGCGTATGTGTGCTCCCTGCCCGCACAAGCCTGTCATGTTCGTGCTCCAACACATAGTCCACAAGGATGTCGAGTTCCTCATTACGCTGGGGTGCGGTAGGGGTACACGCGGGCCTTTCCATGCTGTTTGGCTGGTATGACCGTGGAACGCGATTACGCTGGGGTGCGGATGGGGTAAGCATGGGGCTTTCCACGTGATTTGGCTGGTGCGTCTGGGGTAAGCGATTACGCTGGGGTGGGGATGGGGTATGCGTGGGCCTTTCTTCATGATTTGGCTGGTGTGACCGGGGTACGTGTTTGCGCTGGGGTGTGGATGGGTTATGCGTGGGCCTTTCCATGCGATTTGGCTGGTGCAACCGGGGTATGCGTTTGAGCTGGGGTGCGGCTGGGGTACGCGCAGGCCTTTCCACGTGATTTGGCTGGTGCGACCGGGGGACGCTTCTATGCTGGGGTGCGGAAGGGGTACGCGCAGGCCTTTCCACGCGATTTGGCTGGTTCGACTGGGGTATGCGTTTATGCTGAGGTGCAGAAGGGATACACGCAGGCCTTTCCACGCAATTTGGCTGGTGTGACTGGGGACAATAAATCTGATATTGGACCAACAGAACAGGGAATAGCTAATCACAACATTTATTTATTTATCAATATCAATAAATGTACCATTTGTTGATTTCTAAAAACCTTTATTCTCATATCAAAATTTCATAAAATATAAAATCAAACATTTTATCAAAAACACATATCTGCATCACGCATTCATACTGATTCACTTCTACCACTCTTTCAACTTCCTACTTTGTTATCACAACACATAAGTCTTATTGTCTCATGGCCACCTTCCTGGATGGCCTCCGGTTACTTGTTTACACAGTGATCAACAAAAGTCCTCTATCAAATTCTGTGATGGTACTGCCTACGTGTTCTTAATCACACAAACTTATGTCTACACGTGTTTCGGTTGTCTTTTCGGGACATCCCCATTCATGGCCCCTTGGATCTTGCAACCTTCTTCAGGACAGAAAATCAGGAGTTGCCTTATCCCATAAACATCAAGTAGGGTGAGTATTACCAGCTAAAATACAATACAGAATATCAACATCTCTAGCTAAAATATCAATTAATCAATCAGCTATTCCAATTCATTAGCAAGCTATTCCCTCTTATTTAAATCACATTAAATGTGTAGAAAAATGATTCTAATCAGTAATCATTGTATCAATATATATGAGTGATAGGCTTGATAACACCCATTTAATTGATAATCGGATAAATCCTATCCACATCTCAGCATGATGGCCACTATACTCTGTCCACATTAAAGATGCAAATAAACCCAAACATTAACATGATTTTGTTCATGTACTTACTCAGATTAGTTATGTTGCTATATTCACAAATCAGTTGTATTCATGAATTAATGTAATTTCTAGGGACTCATACAAGAGGGTTTCTTCGTATTTGGATCCGGCAATCGGATAGAAAAAGGCTTCTCTAGGGCAGGGAAAACAGGAGTGGAAATGTGTAAGCTTAGCGGTTCCCAAAGGAATCATGGAGCTATTTATTACTAGATGGTCAGAATACTTACAACTGTTGGACCCAGCTTGTGGACACATTTTTCACCTAAACTCCCACCCCTGCGGAGTGCACACAGGCCTGGCACATACCAGTTGACAATCGACTGTCACAACCTTACCACCCTGAGATTGTTACCATGGAAGTGCCACATTGTGTGCATCCCTAGCTACTTAAACACAAGCAATCCTGTGTGACCAAAAGGCACACATGCAAGGTGTGAATCACACACACCTGCAAAACAGGCCATGACTATCACTGGTATGTCACTCAAACCCTCCCAAAGCACAACACGACATGGCAAGCAATAGCCATACACCAACACAGTACCAATAAGGTACACATTGCCATGTGAAAAATGTAAATTGGCATAAGACAATGATGCCTAACATGGAATCAGATGAAATGACTGACCAACAACCTCCCACCCAAAAGAAGTCATACCCAAATGCATTCCAAAAGTCGAAGTTGTAACATAAAAATGAATGCCTGTCTACATGCACATTGTGCATTGAAAAATCAACACTGCAGCTTCTGTGTGACGTGTCCACCTCCTGCAACACACTGCTCAGTGCACAGCACAGTTAACAGCCATTGCATGTGATGCACACCCTGAGCATCACATCTAAGCGACAAACCACATCAAAAAGCAAATTAGGCATGTACAGGATCCCCAATTGGTCATAGGACATGTGCTGCAGGGACACAGTGGGCACCAGAAGGAAAACAGAGTGTACACGTGGACATGGAAGGGTGGTTGTACATGTAGTGCATTATAGTGCGTGTGTGTGGGTCAGTAGGGACATGCACTCAACATATGCATGTGCAATCAAGTGACCATCAGTGTCCTCTACACATCACATGTGAACATTCACCATGTGTACACCCCAGAATGTCAAACCACAACTATCCTCTCACACCTGAACAGGCATTAATCAGCAGAAAACATCATGTACATAGGATACCACAATTACAATGCCAGGGTGCCCATCACACTGCAGGGCAAGGCAACTATCACCAACCAAGCACCACCCCTCCCTCACAAATCACCATGACCCACTGAACAACTGCACCGGGGTTATGGAGCCTGCATCCTTAAATTTCACCTGGCCACAGGATCACCCTTCCCCTTTGTCACCATCTCCCACCTTGTGTGTAAAAAGTTGCCTGCACCCTCAGAGTCCACATTGATTTGCAAAAACACTACATCCAACAGAACTCAAAGCAGGCCAACACAGAAGCCAAGAAAAAAGCCTGCAGGCAGAAAAACTAACCAGAACAGCCTCCAGTAGATGACTTGAAGTAGCAGTACCTCACAAAGGCCAAGTACTACCACAATGACGTAACAACCAAGGTAGCACAGTAAAACAATGTCACAACAGGATGTGTACCATGTGTGGTACATAACATAGAATGAAGCACCACAAACAGATGTGTACTGTCACTGCTCCCGTGTACCGGTGCAGGAGTGGCATGAACCAACCACCCCCACCGTAGTCTGGGTGGCTGCAAGGTCAAACTCACACAGCCCTCTGAGACACTGGTGGGGAAGGAGGGTCAGGTATATGGAGTCGGGACAGGTGTTGGCATACTGGATAACCGGAATGAGGGGCAGGAGAGGGGAGTAGGATTGACACATGAAAGTAGGGAATGGCCAAGAATGTAGTACTCACATTAACACGTACACAATCATACCAAACTTGTTCATCATAAACATAGCAGCAATTCACTGAAATGGAAGTCAAAGAGAAACTTATCTCTGGGGTGAGTGCTGGCCTCCTGCCTGCGCACTCTCAGGTCCGGTAACAGGAGCACCTCAATGCTGCAAAGACAGCCACAGTTAAAAATCTGTGCGTGCCCATAACACACAAACACACCACCATATATGCCCCAAAGTAACAAACTACTCTACACACAGACAATCTGGTGTGGATGCTTCCTACCCATACGTAACATTACCCCTGTGATGGTTCATACACAGTCAATGCAGTAAGTCAGGCGCCGGTGGGTGTGTGGCAAATGGAACACCAATGTGTCACGAATCACACAACATGCAATGTTCCCTGGGTAAGCAGACAGACACATATAGCAAGGTATGACTTCCAAACAAGTTGTGTTCCACCATGACCCAAATAAAATAGGCAGTGCATGTTTCAAATTCTACATGGAAATGAAATGCACTTCACCTGAGTCTGTCCCTTGCCCTCTGTCCCTGTCAGCTGCTTCTTTCCATGTCTCGGAACGCTACTTGGGTGATACAAGTGCCTCAATGGACCATGGCGGACCGGAGAAAATGTGCCACTGACCCTGCAGGTGCCCCAGACTACCTTACAATCAACTAGCCATGAGTCCACCAACACATCTGAGCTGTATTGTGCTTTTCAACACCAATATTCGTCCAAGCTCACCCTCAGTGCTGCTACTAAGCATGCATATGCAACGGACCTGGTGGAAGGTTTGCTGTGTTGTGGCCCCCTTGTGCTGTTCACTTTGCCTGGAGTCCCTTGAAACATGTCAGCAGTTTTCGAATGTATGATTGCAATCCCTGTGCCTCTGCTTGCGCACACATGTGCATGTTGGCACCACCAAACGTGTCCAGATTCCAGACGTCCAATGACCCATGTCTGCTGGCAAAGGTGGTCTGGAGGCTCATCCCCCTGCAGAAAGGGCATGAAACACATGATTAATGCATTAGATTCATCTGTGTGTGTCTCTTCAGGCATTACATCACTGGACCATGTCAGAGATGTACATCAGAAATCACTCCACAGTCTGTCTTTCACAGCCAAAGTGTGGAACACACTATCTACGGCATGAATTGCAACAAGCACATGTACAGTAAAGATAAGAAACATACTACACAATGCATGGCAATGAATGTACACATGATTCATGAAACACCCCATCTAGCAAAAGCAGAACAGTGGTCAATAACACCCCAATCATCCCCACTAGGGGTGTTAACACAAGTTCCACAGCAGCAGACATGCCACAGCTATGACAGTCCAAAGCCCTTGTGTAATAGGCTGCCGGACGGGTGAGCCTGGTTCTGTGTGGCGATGACCCGTAGGTCTGCATGCCGAACCTCCCGTGATACACGTGCTTCCTCTTGCAAGGTAGCACGTGTAACACGGAGTTCCTCCTGCAAGGCCTGGCTTGACAACCGCTGCACCTCCCGGCAAGCCTGTAGCTCAGCCGACATGGTACGCTCACGCTGTGCAAACCTCTCCTCTGACCGCTCCCTCTGGGACATCAGAAGGACACCCAGAGTGGATCTGAGGGAAGCATACTCCTCCCTCAGGACCTCCATGTGTGCCTCTGCGTGAGCAGCAATTGCTTGACACAGAGGCGACATTTCAGCCTGGCATGCCCTGTCTGAGGCCGCCATGCCCAGCCTGAGCGAGCGGGCCGTGGACCGTGCCACCTGCTGCTGGAGAAGCACCTGCCTAGCAGGGGGGAGCACGGATCGGGCCACACGCTCCATGCTCTCAGCGATGTTCTCCATTGCTGCTCCCTGCCGTTCTGAATTGGCAGTCATGTCTTGCTCCCACTCAGTATACAGCGGTTGCGCGCGGCGACCACATTGCTGGGCTTGATCCCTGTGGGACCCAAGGACCGGTTGTCCATGTCGTGTTGGCACCGCCCGCTGCTGCACGACTACATGCCCCCGTCGACGTGATGTCCCAGGCACACCAGTGACTGGTGTGGAGGGTGCCCCTGCGTCCCGATCCATCACAGGCGGAGGTTCCAAGACTCTCTGACCCCTCAGTGCAGGTGTCGCAGACAGAGGAGTGTTCACATCAGAATCACTCACCCCTGACACATGGACCTGATGCTCATCCAACTCGACATGGACGTCAGAGTCGTCATCAGGGTTGGATTCATAGGCAGCCAGAGACAAGATGGCCTGTAGCACTTGGAGGTTTTCGTGGCCTGCCACCCAACGACCCACACTTGTGCCGGGTTGATGTAGTGATACCAACATTGTGCCTGGCATGACAACACCATCCTCTGGCTCCATTGCTTCATCATCTGAAAAATAGAGAGAAAAAAGGTCACTACACATGTCAGAAGCACACAACACACACACGCACACCGACAATATCAGGCAGACATGTGACACACAAAATAGAACCTGGCATGCATGCTGGGTCAACTTGGAATTGCTTCTGTGATCAGACCTGTTGAAAGGTGGCAGTCTGCATTGAAGTGGGTGTATGCAATGCAGCAAATATGTATGTTACTCACTACCTACATGTTCAAGGACTCCATGGTGTGTGTCAGAAAATGTGAAGGCAGTGCAAGGTCAACTTCAGGCATCACATGCAATGTGCATTCAATGGGTAGCATTTCTACAAGCAAAGCACCCCTCCATCCAAGTGCAAAAGCAGGGATGCCTAGCATGGTATCAAAAGGCTGACCATAGACCTGTGTATTGACAGACAGTGTTGACTAGCATTAACAGCTTCATGTGAGTCAAGTGACAACACTGAAAATGATGATGGGACAATAAGCAGGACACATGATGAAACGTCTGGAGGCCACCCACGTGTGAAGAGGACACTACACCAGTTGGACAGAGTCATTGGCCATTAAACAGGCTGAGGCCTGTGACCCACCCAGATTGTCAGACCCTACACATGTGTGCAACGCAGTACTGAGCCACAGTAGACATGGGAAGGCTGATGAAATGCCATGCATTGTATGTCTCCCAGGACTTGTATTACAGTGATCATCCAGTCAAGGACACATAGGGGCATGCGTGCAATGCACATGGAGCATGAATGGGCATTCATGTCCCTGCGGGGCATCTGACCTCTGCACAGTACAAATGAGATACCCCGCATCAAGAACTAAGGCTGTACCACACAGCATATGTCTGGCAGATTGGTAGCGGGAAGTTATCATGTGCACAGGACGCATTAACAGGGAAGTACCCAACGGCAATATTGAAACAGACCAGTGCAAATGTGGAATTGGGGTGCAGAGCGGGGGGTGGAGGGCCAAAGGAGCATGCCTATATGGAGTACCCGCATGCAGGCAGAGGACACATGCACATCAGTCATGCTATGACATCGTGCCTGGGCTGAGTGGAAGGTCACCCCACGCTACATGCAGAAGGGCCAGTGAGCTGGGACATGGACCTGCGGGGCATCCTGGTAACCAGCATGTGAGTAGGATGCAATAGTGTTGATGTCGACAGTCCCCGTCTGCTCCACATGTCCACCATCCAGCAGAGCAGACATGCATCACGGAAGCATTGCAATACTTGCACATCCGAACCATGTACACCTTACATGTAGTGGTAAACATGCACAACACATCCCACAAGTAAAACACACACGTCCTCAACAAACACGCATCAACACTCGCTGGACTGGGCATCAAAGTCCGGCATCTCTCCCACTCCTTCGACCGATTCAGATGGTATGAACTCCGCAACAAGTGACTCATATCGGAGTGAGGACTTCCTCCTCTGGTGCAGGCCCACCGCCAGTCAGCATAGTCAAGTTGTAATTTGAGGCACGCTTAGCCTTAGCGCTGCCTTTGATGTCATTCCAACTCTTTTTGCACTCTTGCGCCGTGCACACCTCATGGCCGAATGCACTGACATTTTCTGCAACATGCTTCCAGTGGGTATCACGTTGGGCAGCCGTAGTCTGACTATTGGCACCCACTAGCATGTCACGGCTGTGGCCCCGCACGTAGCCCACGAGGAAGTCCAGTTCCTGGTTGCAGAAAGGCTTCTTCCTTGACGTACAGAAGGTCGTGGCTGTGTGTGAGGTCCCAGCCTGTGCTGCAGGTGCAACCTTCCTCCTCTTGGAATGTGGCTCAGACCCTGGCAGGCTAATGCCACCCTGACCAGTATGGCCAGTGGGTTCGGTGGATTGGGCCAAGGGAGTGGCAGGTGGAGGGACGACCAAAGACCTGACTTCTGTCAGTGGCGGCTGGGTGCCCTCTAATGGACCCTGCGCAGCAACATCCGCTGTGGCAGGGTCATTGACAGCAACTGTCCTGGTTGGCAGACTCACAACCGGGGTGTTGTTGTGTGCATCTGCCCCTGCACTTGCCAACACCCAGCTGTTTGGGGCAGCAGATGACATAACTGCCCCAGGGACACGGGTCTTGGTCAGGGCAGCCCTGTGTGCCCCTACGGTTTCCCTCCTGGCCTGTTGGAAATCTTCCAAGGGCTCCTCCAGTGCCAACGCAGGCTGCGCTGGCAGACCCTGAGCCTGGGTGGTGGTGTCCACAGCTGCACCTGCAGCTACCACTACCCTTGGGCCCGTGGTAGTCGATGTAATGGACTGCCGGGTCACACGGGCGCCAGTGCCAGATGCAGAAGCTGCATCTCCCGGAACCACAGGGGGTGGTGGCATGACTGCACCGACACATGGCATGACATCGTGCTCAAGTGGCGCACCCCTGCCTCTTCCCCCTCTGCGACTGCCCTGGACACCCTGGAGTCCCCCTACTCCCTGGTCACCCCGGCCACGTCCCTGACCACACCCACCACGAGGAGTACGCCCAGCTGAGGCGCCCCTCCCCTTTGGTGGCCTCCCAACCATGGCACAGATGTAGTAGTGCCGGCACAGATGGAGTAGTGCCAATGGGAGGTGTACACCACAATTGACCAGGGCAATTGAGGTGAAGGGGGTGGGAAGCAAGATGTTAACAGCCCCCCTGCACCTGCAAGGCAGTATGTGACCCTGGTGATGTAGTGACGGGTCACACAACACTCAGGCACCCCAAAACTGCTTTAAAACTGTGCACGCAACCCTTCAGCCTACGTGCGTGGAATCAACCTCCTGCAGTTCGCAGTGGCACCCAGTAACACGAAAATCTGCAGCAGATGCTAAGGGGTGCCGGTGCCACCTGCCGGAACACCAGATGAGGGTCCTGGAACGCATATGCCCAGCGCTCCACGTCCAGGTCCTTGAGAGGCAGACCCGTCTGGAGTCAAGCAGTAAGTGTACATGCATACTGATTGGAAGCTGTGTGTGTGGTGGTGTGCCAGTAGTGTGCAGGTTGCACATGTGGTTTTGTAGGGCCATGTATGGATGTGTATGTATAGGGCCGTGAGGCTAACACATGTGAGTCCTCTCATGTGTGAGACACATGGATGGTGTATGTGTGGGTAAGCATGCAGGCCAAATGCATATGTGTGAGCACACATGTTTGAATGACTGTGTATGTAAGTTGGCATGGTAGTGGTGTCACACATGGATGTTGGTTCCATCTGCATGTATCTGCACCGTGTACAACATGCTTCCAGTGGGTATCACGTTGGGCAGCCGTAGTCTGACTATTGGCAACCACTAGCATGTCACGGCTGTGGCCCCGCACGTAGCCCACGAGGAAGTCCAGTTCCTGGTTGCAGAAAGGCTTCTTCCTTGACGTACAGAAGGTCGTGGCTGTGTGTGAGGTCCCAGCCTGTGCTGCAGGTGCAACCTTCCTCCTCTTGGAATGTGGCTCAGACCCTGGCAGGCTAATGCCGCCCTGACCAGTATGGCCAGTGGGTTCGGTGGATTGGGCCAAGGGAGTGGCAGGTGGAGGGACGACCAAAGGCCTGACTTCTGTCAGTGGCAGCTGGGTGCCCTCTAATGGACCCTGCGCAGCAACATCCGCTGTGGCAGGGTCATTGACCGCAACTGTCCTGGTTGGCAGACTCACAACCGGGGTGTTGTTGGGTGCATCTGCCCCTGCACTTGCCAACACCCAGCTGTTTGGGGCAGCAGATGACATAACTGCCCCAGGGACACGTTTCTTGATCAGGGCAGCCCTGCGTGCCCCTACGGTTTCCCTCCTGGCCTGTTGGAAATCTTCCAAGGGCTCCTCCAGTGCCAACGCAGGCTGCTCTGGCAGACCCTGAGCCTGGGTGGTGGTGTCCGCAGCTGCACCTGCAGCTACCACTACCCTTGGGCCCGTGGTAGTCGATGTAATGGACTGCTGGGTCACATGGGCGCCAATGCCAGATGCAGAAGCTGCATCTCCCGGAACCACAGGGGGTAGTGGCATGACTGCACCGACACATGGCATGACATCGTGCTCAAGTAGCGCAACCCTGCCTCTTCCCCCTCTGCGGCTGCCCTTGACACCCTGGAGTCCCCCTACTCCCTGGTCACCCCGGCCACGTCCCTGACCACGCCCGCCACGAGGAGTACGCCCAGCTGAGGTGCCCCTCCCCTTTGGTGGCCTCCCATCCATGGCACAGATGTAGTAGTGCCGGCACAGATGGAGTAGTGCCAATGGGAGGTGTACACCACAATTGACCTGGGCAATTGAGGTGAAGGGGGTGGGAAGCAAGATGTTAACAGCCCCCCTGCACCTGCAAGGCTGTATGTGACCCTGGTGATGTAGTGACAGGTCACGCAACGCTCAGGCACCCCAAAACTGCTGGAAAACTGTGCACGCAACCCTGCAGCCTACGTGCGTGGAATCAACCTCCTGCAGTTCGCGGTGGCACCCAGTAACACGTAAATCTGCAGCAGATGCTAAGGGGTGCCGGGGCCACCTGTCGGAACACCAGATGAGGGTCCTGGAACGCATATGCCCAGCGCTCCACGTCCAGGTCCTTGAGAGGCAGACCCGTCTGGAGTCAAGCGGTAAATGTACATGCATACTGATTGGAAGCTGTGTGTGTGGTGGTGTGCCAGTAGTGTGCAGGTTGCACATGTGGTTTTGTAGGGCCATGTATGGATGTGTATGTATAGGGTCGTGAGGCTAACACATGTGAGTCCTCTCATGTGTGAGACACATGGATGGTGTATGTGTGGGTAAGCATGCAGGCCAAATGCATATGTGTGAGCACACATGTTTGAATGACTGTGTATATAAGTTGGCATGGTAGTGGTGTCACACATGGATGTTGCTTCCATCTGCATGTATCTGCACCGTGTACATGTGCATGTGTGTGTATTTGACAAGGGTGCACAACAGTAATGCAACATGGATGCATGTGACACTGATATGTAGAAGGCTGATTGCCAGATGTGACATGGATGCCGATCTCATCACTGTGACAGTTGGTCAAGGTGTACACATGCATGTAAGTGTGGTGGCGTGTATGCATGTCTAGTGCACTCCCTGTGTTTCATGTGATGTCTGGCTCATCTTTGGCTGCTCATGCTGTTGTATGTGTATGGATGGTGCTGGCCGTTGTGACATGGCCGTGGAATAGCTCATGTGTGCGATTTCAAATGACATGTCAGTTGGGGATTGTGATGCCATGTCTGAAGTTTCCACGAGGAGTGCGCCCAGCTGAGGTGCCCCTCACCTTTGGTGGCCTCCCAACCATGGCACAGATGTAGTAGTGCCGGCAGAGATGGAGTAGTGCCAATGGGAGGTGTACACCACAATTGACCTGGGCAATTGGGGTGAAGGGGGTGGGAAGCAAGATATTAACAGCCCCCCTGCACCTGCAAGGCTGTATGTGACCCTGGTGATGTAGTGACGGGTCACGCAACGCTCAGGCAGCCCAAAACTGCTGGAAAACCGTGCATGCAACCCTGCAGCCTACGTGCGTGTAATCAACCTCCCGCAGTTTGCGGTGGCACCCATTAACACGAAAATTGCGTACGCGTGGGACACGCAGGCTACTATGACATCAAAAAAGGTGCGATACACAGAGGTACCCACAGTGGGAAAAATAGCGTGCGCGACTCACCGTCTGACTAGCGCGATGCAGAAAAACATGCGTAGGCAATCCCCCCGCAAAAAGAAGAGATACGTCCTTGATAGCTGTGAAGTTGTGATGGCGCGCGAAACAACAGGAAGCAGCAACACACGTTGGTCTCCACGAAAGGCACGTACAGCGAACTGCTGGCTCCGCTCACCTTTAACCCATGCTGAGGGAAACGCCCGCGCGTGTCACGTCACTTACGCACATAGGCCCTTTCCTCGGATTACACGCATTCACACGGGGACGTGCATTTCTTTCGTGCGTGCGCTAATCCACTATGCCCACGTCACGGGGGAAATGTCCGCGCACGCCCCCGCGCCTCACGTCACAGAAGCGCTTACATGCGAAGGGCCTTTCGTCCAATGAAATCGCTGATGTGCTCATGCGCTAAGGGTCTTTCCTCCAATTACACGCTGACCTGCAAGATTTTCACGTGCCATATCACTCCGTATCAAGCTGGCCATGCGAAAACACACGGAAGACCACGCCCTGCACTGCTGGGGGGTGGGGGTGCAAGGGGACATGAGTGGGGGCCTGCTGGCGGGTGCCCCGCACTGCTGGGGGGTGGTGGTGCAAGGGGACATGAGTGGGGTCCTGCTGGCAGGTGCCCTGCACTGCTGGGGGGTGGGGGTGTAGGGGGACATGAGTGGGACATGAGAGGGGGCCTGCTGGCAGATGCCCCGCACTGCTGGGAGGTGGGGATGCAGGGGGACATGAGTGGGGGCCTGCTGGCATGTGCCCCGCACTGCTGGGGGGTGGGGGTGCAGGGGGACATGAGTGGGACATGAGTGGGGGCCTGCTGGCAGGTGCCCTGCACTGCTGGGGGGTGGGGGTGCAAGGGGACATGAGTGGGGGCCTGCTGGAAGGTGCCCTGCACTGCTGGGGGGTGGGGGTGCAAGGGGACATGAGTGGGGGCCTGCTGGTGGGTGCCCCGCACTGCTGGGGGGTGGTGGTACAAGGGGACATGAGTGGGGGCCTGCTGGCAGGTGCCATGCACTGCTGGGGGGTGGGGGTGCAGGGGGACATGAGTGGGACATGAGTGGGGGCCTGCTGGCAGGTGTCCCGCACTGCTGGGGGGTGGGGGTGCAGGGGGACATGAGTGGGACATGAGTGGGGGCCTGGTGGCAGGTACCACGCACTGCTGTGGGGTGGGGGTGCAAGGGGACATGAGTGGGACATGAGTGGGGGCCTGCTGGCAGGTGCCCTGCACTGCTGGGGGGTGGTGGTGCAAGGGGACATGAGTGGGGGCCTGCTGGCAGGTGCCCCGCACTGCTGGGGGTGCAAGGGGACATGAGTGGGGCCTGCTGGCAGGTGCCCCGCACTGCTGGGGGTTGGGGGTGCAAGGGGACATGAGTGGGGTCCTGCTGGCAGGTGCCCTGCACTGCTGGGGGTGCAAGGGGACATGAGTTGGTGATCAGTAGTGCAAGGAGACATGTGGCTTTGCTGGGGGGCATGCCCATGTTGGGTGGGCTGCCTGCGGGACATGACCAGGGGTGCAGGGTAGTCCCCTGTGGTGTGGGCAGCCTGCAGGGGCCGTGGAGGGTGTACAGGGAACACCTGGGAGGACCCACACTGCCGAATCACGTGTAGGACTCCCCGGCACCCCCGAAATACACGTACCCTGCTGAAATCGTGTGTGAAACTTCCAGCGAACACCGTAATACACGTACCATGCTCCAATCGCATGTGAAACTTGACGCGAACCCCAATTATACACGTACCCTGCTGAGATTGCGGGTAAAACTTCCCACGAACTCCAGTTATACACGTACCCCACTCGCACAGGGCCTATCACGTGTGAAACTTCCCGCGCACCCCTGAAATACATGTACCCTGCTGAAATCGCGTGTAACACTTCACGCGCACCCCTGAAATACACATACCCAGTCTAATCGCGTGTTAAACTTCCGCGCACCCCTGAAATACACGTACCCTGCTGAAATCGCGTGTAACACTTCACGCGCACCCCTGAAATACACGTACCCAGGCCAATCATGTGTAAAACTTCCCGCGCACCCCGGAAATACACGTACCCTGCTGAAATTGCATGTGAAACTTCCCGCGCACCCCTGAAATACACGTACCCTGCTGAAATCGCGTGTGAAACTTCCCGCGCACCACTGAAATACACGTACTGTGCTGAACTCGCGTGTGAAACTTCCCGCGCATCCCTGTAATACACGTACCCTGCTGAAATCGCGTGTGAAACTTCCCGCGCACCCCTGAAATGCACGTACCCCATTCGCACAGGGCCAATCGCGTGTGAAACTTCCCACGAACCCCAGTAATACACGTACCCCGCTTGCCGTGCTGGTACAGGGTTAGTGCAGCCCTTTGCGCTGGATTGGGGATTTTGATGGATTTTCCCAGCGCGAGGGGCGCTCTTGGGGGCATACCTGGCGCTGCTGCAGGGTCGCTGCGCCACTGTGCTCCACGGCTGGTTTTGGTAGCTGAAATCCATGAAGACGCTGTGCGCGGAAATGGATTTTAGCGCACGCGGCTGGCGCAGAGATTTGCACGCACACACTGTGCGCCAGCCGCATGCGCCACTTGTGCGCTAAATTCTATGAATTACCCCCTTAGGCTCAGGGAAAATGAGGTGCACTTTAGCAAGTGTAATTGTAGTTTGACCTTGCATACTTTCACAGGGGTGCAGGCGTTATGTATGGGGCACTTTGTGCAGATTCCCAGGGGTGCAGATGTTACTTTCCAGTGACCTTGCGCAATTTGACAGGGTGCAGCCTTCATCTATGGGGTGTCAAGTGTCCTTTAGCAGGGGTGCAGTCCGTTGTATACGGAGGACAGCTTGCAGTTTCACAGGGGTGAAGCTGTTATTTATGGGGGTTCACTATCAGTTTTGCCGGGGTGCAGCCCTGATTTACGGCGGACTGCGTGCAATTTTTCAGGGGTGCGGGATTGGAGGCCAGAGGTGGACACAAAGGTTTGTGCATAGGTTGGTCTTTGGCACTGGTTTTCGTTTGCATGGGGGTGTGTTGTGGGCATTCCTAGGGCATCTCGATTTGCTTTGCGGGTCAGGTTACTTAGCGCTTTGGATTCCATGAAGGCGCGGTTTGTGCAAGGAGACTTTTGCATGCAGTTGCGCACAAAGTTATTGTACTGTTCAGGATCTATGCCCTTTTTCTATAAATCGGGCCCTATATGTTCTCTGTTCTGTATTACACCGCCACATTACATATTGAGCACGCCTTGGTAGATAGAGTCACCCTGGGGCGGATGGAAATGATTTCTTTGATTGGGATTATAGTCAACCGAAACGAAGAAATTGTAGTCTCCAGAAAAGGTATGGAGAAGTATCGAGGTACTTCGGTAAGTGTCCCGCTGCTTTACCACAGCAGGATAATATGAAACAAAAGCTTTTTTTAACTAGGATTGGAACAGACATCAACATGTTGGGAACAACACTGATATCTGCTAAAATTGTATCAGCAAAAATACAGAATTGACTAATATGACTCCCCCAATATTTCTCATGCACCTGTTCTAAGAAATCACCAAATAGAAATCCTGGGGGAGGGGGGTATTATCAGGTTTCTGTATAATGATAAAATGATCCAGTGGAACCAGGCATTAAGGAAATCAGTCCCAACTCAAAGCGCAACGCAGCAATATGTACACAGGCTGGTAAATCAATGACTTTGTGCCAAATTAGGGCTTCAATATAGTCCCAATCGATTTCACGCACAACGCAGGTCACCTCATGACCATATATCAATGCTGGACCAATTTTATTTTATAATATTCCAGCAATGTCTTAATTGCGAATCCACAAGATCTAGAATGCAACCATTTTAGTTGTGCCGTGCCCTGAGATGCTTTGCTCTTTAAGCCGTTCCCTGAGACGATTTGCTCTTTAATCTAGCGTTGATATAACATTTATTTGGGAACGATGAGAACACGATCCCCAGATATTTAAAATCTGTAATTGGAGCAATGATGGTGTCCTCCACCTGCCACGTAAAATCATTGGGTTTATTATTTCGAACAGGCAGTCTAATGATCCTCTTTTTTACTATTAATGATCAGATCATTTTCTCAAGCATACACTACAGTGGCGTTTATTATTCTTTGCATTCATATCTGGGTTTGATCTGTCAGAATAACGTCACCTGCATACGACATCCAGCAGGCTTTCAAATCACTGCGTTTTGGTGGCATAAAGGCCATGGCCCAAACATGACTCTAGATCTGCCACACATAGGTTGAACAGTCAGGGCCCTAAAATATAGCCCTGACAGAGACCCCAGGATGTCTTAAATTTGTCCGTCAGGTGTCCCTCCCCATTCAACCTCACCTGGATCTATGGATCCCTGCGAATGGCAATCAATAGAGCTAAGAGATGGGCTGGTACATGCCAATTTTTTAGCTTCTCCCACAGGCGATTACGGTTGATGGTTTCAAAAGCCTGCGAGAAATCGATGGCCACAACACAAATTGGTAATCCACCTTTCCTAGGAGTATTCTCCTGTAGACAATTTACCATAAAGCCATTAGTAGAGGGGCCCATCCCCTGCAGAATCCAGTCCACAATTTGATAAGGTGAGTCCAACTTAGTCAATGCCATACAGGAAATTTAGCTAGAGAAACGCTACTTACACTTTTTACACATAAGATTTTCGTTTTTGCTACTTTATAGAGCACGAGTGATGAATTGCTAAACCAGCAACACTTGACTATGCAGGCAACAAAGGAATGTACCTAGGAAACGTATCACATTTTCAGCATATCACAAGTAAGTAGTATTGTCTATGTAATTCATCTATGACATTGGACATTTAATGAAAGCAGGGCTTACACAAACCATGGTCATATACAACTCTGTTTTTCTTGTTCCCTTCTTCCGAAGAACTGCATTAATGGCAACACAGACAGTGTTCTCATAAATATAAGTTACTCAAATCCCTCCTGAAGAACCATGCAAAACATAGCATGGTGAAACACATGTAGAGGGTGTCAGCACAAATAATGAAAACAAATGGAATGAATTAAATTGAGGGTGTCAGCTGAAATAATGAAAACAAATGGAATTAATTAAATTGAAAAAATGGCAAGAAAAAAAGTATTAAAAAACGGAATGAAGTAATTCTGTATAATTTTCTTTTTCGAATACAATTCTGATTTGGAGCGCAACAAGTGGACTCTTTGTGGTTCTTCTTTCTTTACACAATTTGATATTCCGCCGAGTTGAAGATGCCCATTCTTCTAACTCGGATAGCACTAGTCAGGCAAATCTAAATTATATCTGACCTGAATCATATTTTCCCTGAATGGGCCAATATACAAGAGCATGACCTCATTGAACCAGTCACAAATGTGTATGAAATTGAAGTATTAATAGCACTGTATTCTCAAAACAAAAACAACAGTATTTCATATCATCAATGATTGGCAAGATGACCCATGTCACCTACACCTTGACCCAATTGTGGCCTTTTTGCCATCGGTGCTTCGAAAGCTCGCATTGACACCTGCATACTATCAGGACAACAAAACTACAGGTCCCAGAAATCAGTAGTGTGGTGGTCGGAGAGCAAAGACCAGCTCATGGGCAGCCACTTCGCAGCCTCCAGATTTTCACTTGCCAAGTATTTTCTCTATTCAAAATTCGGTGCTTTGATATTATGGGGAAGTATGACATGTCTACAAATGTAGAACTCTGCATGAACGAGGGAAAGAAACATCAGCATTTATACATGTGTCAGGGTTTAATTAAGTCTTACACCTTAAACAAGATGTCTACCTGCATACCACAATCACGCAAATTTAGTCCGAAGCTACAGGCACTACTAAACATGGATGATAAACATGTCAGAGTAAGATAACATGGATGTTCTTAGATTGAGGCTTCTCTCTTTGACTGAACTAGATTTATTTGTTTAAACGTAAATACTGCATTTTTAATGAAAGTGAAAGGGTGGAATTCTCTGGGAACATAAATGTGTTAGGAATACAGAACTAAAATTCATGCAGTCAGAGGTGCTGAACAAATTGGACTGGTTTTATGGAAGATGAAACTCTGCTGGAACATGCTGGAAGATAACATCACCATGGTTTCCATAGATACCCATGCATGATCAGTACTAGATCATTAAACAGTAGAGAGTAATGTGCCCGTTGAATGAAGATTGGATATCTTTGTAGTCCAATCCATTATTAGGAGAAACATTGTTTTCAAATCAAGTGGTTGAGTCACAAATTGTTAAGATATTTTTACACCTTGACCTGATATAAAGCTGCAATTAAGCCATTAACTTTGCAAGGGACTGTGTACAGATATGACTGTCCACCGCATAGCACTGTCCACCGTATAGACTGTCCTGATGGATAACAACCTCACTCTGGAGCCACAAGTAGACTCGGTAATCAAGAAATGTTTCTTCCTCCTGCGAGCAGCAAAAAGGATCCTACCGTTCCTGTCGTTCGCCAACAAAACACTTACCATCATCGCTCTGATCATGTCCAGAGTAGACTA
This sequence comes from Ambystoma mexicanum, assembly GCF_040938575.1. Taxonomy (NCBI): domain Eukaryota; kingdom Metazoa; phylum Chordata; class Amphibia; order Caudata; family Ambystomatidae; genus Ambystoma; species Ambystoma mexicanum. The sequence continues at coordinate 1,292,600,161 of NC_090937.1, forward strand.
TGCCAATAGCCTATACCTGGGCATGCCCGAACGACTTCTAAAAAAACTGCAACGCATACAAAATGCAGCAGTCAGACTCCTCCTCAAGCTACCCAGAAGAGAACACATCACACCCACGCTAAAAATACTACACTGGCTACCACTGAAACAGCGAATAAAGTTCAAGGCCATGTGCATCACGCACAGAGCAATACACAAACAAGGCGCAGAATTCCTAAGCGACAAACTTCGCCTACATCAAACGACAAGAACACTAAGATCAAGCACCGACATACGCCTGGAACCAAAACCCTACAACAGAAAAAAACTCGGAGGATCGTCTTTCTCTCACCAGACACCCAAAACTTGGAATGACCTACCTAAGAATATACGAAATACAACAAACCACCTAGCATTCAGGAAACTCCTCAAATCATGGCTCTTCAAAGCGTAACCACAACAGAGACGCACTAGAATGCCCAGACATTAAAACAATGACGAAAATAACTCCAACCTCGGCCACTCTCAAATTGGACAAACACTCAAACTCAAACCAAAGAACCAACCACTCGACAGAGCATAAGACATCATGGAAAATAGCCACAAAGGAAGGCTGCAGAGACTGACACCATACCTAGACCCAGACGAAAGCCCTCAAGTGACTCTCCCACTCGTACGTATCGGACGAACATACCCAGACCGGCAGACGCATCCAGATAGACGTGGGCCTGCGTCGCATCTGGATAGGATCGATAGAAAAAACGTGAATGCTAGCATGTGCCACACCTAGAGTTGTGAACACCAGCCTGCGTGGCGCTCGGATGGAGTTGTGAATGTTAGCATGCCCACATCTGGACGGATCTCTAAACACTAGCCTGCGCCGCATGTAGATAAAAGTGTGAATGTTGGCATGACCACACCTGGATGGAGTCCTAAACATTGGCCTGTGCTGCGTCTAGACGGGAATGTGAGGGCCAACTAGTGCCACACTCAGACAGAACTGAGAATGTTAGCATGGTAAAGGTCAGGTAACGCACTAACCAATATAAGCTCAAACTCTGCATACTTATCTCACTCAAAATTCACACAACCATCTCTCGCACAACAAGCTGCACGCACTTCACAACACTGCAACAACACATAAGCCGGAACAACAGCACACGCGGACTGACTCCGATCCGATACCCGCACCAAAGCTCTGCACCCGGTGTATACCGAGTTGAAGCTGCCAACAGAACACCACTCCTCTCACTATCCTACTCCCTCTTCACCTTACTAACCCATCCCACCTTTATCGTTTACAGATCCGCCTGAGTGCCTGGGGACCAATTCCGTTGGTGACGGTGCACGGTACAAATACCTTTAACATTTAACATTTAACATAGCAGCCCATAGTTTGATTTCACTGCTCCATGTAGCTTTCTCATCGCGATCCCGCAGCAGTTTAGGATGCAGAGGGTTGGGTGGGTGGGCGGAAAGGCCAATGAGGTTAACATAGCCATGGGCAATCAATGCGTACTTAAGGCAATCAAACAACATCCACAGGTTGTGTATCCCTTTTCCCGAAAAACGAATGCCTCGCTTTGCATTAACCGTATTGAGTGAACAGTGTATTTCACAACTTCCTATTTATTGTGCATGTTTTTTGCTATTTATAAAACATGATTAATTAGGCTGCTGTTTCACAATATAGTTAATCAATATTGTATAACTACAATCAGAACATGTTTATCAATTCATTGAAACAATGCATCAAATAGCTCACAATAGAAGAAACAAAACGATATGTAAAATGACAATTCCATTTTTGACAATTCACCCGTAGTCCGTTGAGTCACATTTAAAACAATGACCCCACTCTTCAAAAAAACTATGAACCCATTAAAATCTATATTCGGACAGTCATCGTTGTTGCTACCTGTCCACATCACAGTCAATACAAGAACTTTTTAAAACATGTGTAGTGTTGTCATCATCTCTTGCTTTGTGTCCTTTACCTCTATTATGCAAGCGCCACATCTGTTAAACTTGGAGACTCCAATTCCTCTTTTTTGTGTTAGCATTCTTATATTAATGTGCTTCTTCTTTTATTAATTTGAACATGCAGCTTTCCAGATTCCAAACTTATGTTTATTACAACTTAACGTTCAAAGTATTCTATGATCTGTAAAGATTCACCCGAAAGGGAACACAATTGCAATTACTGCTATTTTCAACCAGTGTTCTTTTATTTGTCTAATGTTAAATAACTTCACACTTCATCCCTATACGACTTCTAAGTGTCCCACACCTGCTTCCATACAGCTACTTACGTAACTACTCCTATATTCATTTTTGGCATTATAGCTGTCATTAAACAAAGACAAAGATATCAGGTAACTAATTATCTGATCCATAACTATACTCACACAATGAACAGGACAGCTGCATTAATAACACTCTCCTAGGTGTCATGCCCGTCAAATGTCTTGTTTGCCAGGTGGCGCATTGCAACTGTGGAAAAACAAGTAGAGAATTCAATTAACTTCCTCTACCTCTAACATAATACAATCCCATCTCAAATACATAACCTCCCCCTGGATGTTCGTACTGTCCCTTTTACCATGCAGTTCTGCAAAATCCTGAATACATGTCTCTTTCATCGCCTCCTCCCCAGGACTGAAACCCCAACAATCCCACAAAGTACTGCATTACTGTTATAACCGCTAGCTTGACGCTAGTCTCTGGCTTCTCCTGAACTCAGTAATGTGCTCCGCTGCCTATGGGCCAGGTACGCGCTATAATCAATGAAAATAAAAATAAAATAGCCAACTTCAATAAATCCTTACCAAATAACATCTGTACCATATCTCATGAATTACACAAACAAATGGTTAACCGCTGGAAGAGCATGATTTCTCTACACAGTTGAGAAAACATTAAAAAATAGAAAATATGTATTTGAAAAGCTGATTAAAGTGGAGCATTAGTTATATTGAATAGAAAAGACTACTGAAGGAATGCGAGAGATTGATAGTGATTGTTAGGATATTAAGGATTATATGCTATGAGAAACTTGTGTAGAGGAGGTCTCAAGCACGACCCGCACTCAATCGCCCATTTTGAAGTGCCAGGAATGTTCATGCCGAAATATGTGACGTATTATGAGCAAATAAACCAACAGGGAGCCGCAGTGAAACTCTGCCCGGGACCTAGCAGACTGACAGCACCTATTGAAGTACCTGCACATAAGAAACCTTGGACTGTAAGGTACCCGTTGAGAAAACCATATCGACAAGTGAGACAAACTGATGATTGCCAAAACGTAATGCCAGAAGAAGCCAAGAAAGTCCTAAAGGAAGACGAATGGTGACGTCACAAGAACCCGGACTGACTCACATATAGAAAATATGATGACCTGCGAATGACGAAAAGACACGAAACACCATGGATAAGCGACATCCTGAGTTTAAAGTGGAATGCGTGATGTCAAGTGTAAGAAGCTTATGCCATAAGAGCGATAAAGATATGCACCCAGTTTACACGTGTGCATATGCTTGGAACCGCAAGAAAGCTGAGGAAGTTGAGCGGCCTGCTATGCTTAGTAGAAAGATAGATTGCGGCAATCGCCATATATACATATCTACCTCAAAGGGAGAATTCTGTATAAGTATACTTCCACTGTACACAAGAGCAGAATCAACCGAAAGTTACTAGAGGCCGCAGGAGAGGAGCCCCTCGACAGGGGAATAAAAAGCTAAGGACAGAAATGAAACCTAGACGCATGCATCCCGTGCAAAGAAGCCAAGGTCATCTCAGCTGACATAGACACACAGGAGATACAATTTATGAAGCAAAAGAGCAGAGTATCCTGTTCAAAGAAGTCAAGATAAGCAGCAGAAGGCATTTGGTGGGCAGAAAGCTAAATCAAATACACAAATTGCATGGAGAATGAGAAGATTTCACAGTGTCTGAAACACGTGACCTGCCAAGCAAGCGGAGGTGGGGCCTTCACACCTACCGCGGCCTTGTGCCATGTACAGATATCTGCCTCTCCCAGACAGAGAGGCAGTCTCGAGGCCTACCAACAAGAAATAATTGAAACATGGCCATTGGGGCGGTGATTGATGGTGGTAATGGTTGGGGGGAGGCTGGGAGAACGAGCGATCACCCTGCACCTGGCCGACCGTTCTGCACACTGCTAAGCCAGTGGAAAAGTACAAGGGGGCTTGGTGCCAACCCAATCATAATGGACCAAGTAATCTAGAATCCTATAGTTTGTAGAACCAATGGGACGTTGTACCTTTAGTGACGTCCACAATAGCCATTCTGAAGGAAGGGCTTAGATGCCCCACCTGACACTAGTTATCCAATACTTTCACTCCACTATCATATACAGATATAGTACCTATAGTAAAGCTACCTTCCTGTAACCAATAAAATTGCATGCAACATTTTAAGCGTTACACGTCAGTAATGATGAGTTTTTAGTGTACAAGATGTGGTTTCTTGAAGCGAGAAGGAAGATCAAGCGATTGCTGATGTTCATTGTACTGCCTGTTTTTTGTACTTGTCATTAAACGGAATCCCTTTGCCAAACCATTGAGTTGTCATTTTTGATTTGATGCTAGAGTACTAATCTGCATCCCCATCCATCTCACAGGTGCTGCTGCCTCATCTTAAAGTGCTTTTGGGAAATCCCCTGCTTTATGGGCCGTTGGGGTCCAAGTGCACACTTGGTAGCAGAGAGAGGATGGTTATCGAATATCGATTAGACAAAGACACCCATTGACCGTCCACATAAAGTAACTCTAGGTCCTCAGCAATATCACAAGTCCTTTGCCATCCGGCTAAGTAGATCGAGAAGCTCCCCGTAGATAGTGGCTAGAGTAAATTAAAAAACCTGCAGGTTGTTGTCTGAAGGAACCTGTGTTTCACTAACGAAACCCTTCCCATTTCTCCGAGCTGCCGATCGAGTGAACAGCAGGAGAGGCGATAACAAACACGGTGATCCCAAGGGTCCAGAGAGGAAAACTTGCGAACAGTGAGTGAATAAGACTGAACGCTTTGGCAAAAATGTGCATGCCTTAGAACAAGTGAGGGAAGGTAACGGTGGGAGGCGGGACAAAAAATGAAGGTAGAGATAGAGAAGAAGGTATATATATAAGGGGATGGAAATAACGACTCGAGGGTGACCGAGTAACACATAGAGGATACCGGGAGGATACCCGAGCATAGAGAGAGGATACGCCCAAATACCTACGCTTAATATAGCGGCAAGAAGAAGCCTGCATCCAAAGTCCTGAATTAAATAGGACGAACTAGGAGACCAAATCGGTTAAAGACGCTTTTGAAAGGGATGGGTTTACACTCCATGTCAGGGTAACTCATAGGGGCAGAGATCTGTGTAGCAGGCTAGTCTGTCTAGTCTGTCTATTCTGTCACATCTGTCATATGTTTTCTCTTGTTCTTTTCCTTTTTCTCTCTGACGTCATAATAAGTAAGGACATTTTGAGGAATAAGCAAGAAAATTATGCGATTGTGTAGCCAAGACACTGTACACTATGAGTCGATGATTATTGGTTGAAAAGGAAAATAAATACAATTTTGTGGAAAAAACGGGATTAAAGCTTGCGGCGATCGGTGCTCACTCATATTGTTGATATTGTTAAGTAACGCAAAACGTGACTAAGTGTTGTGTGAGGAAGAAGAGAGATAATTTTAAGTATGGAAGAGGTTACACCGTTAATACACTTGCGCAAACAGTTGCCAAAACATGCACCTAAGCTGAAAAAGTACAGAGCAGAATGGGTTAAGGGAACCGCTAACAAAATGTTTATGCCGTGGCCCGAGGGCGGGTCACTATCTAAAACGGTCCTGCAATACATGACAACATATTTGCACGCTACGTACACTGGTAAAAAATTAGACAAACGCCTAGCGAGTTTAGAGCTTTGGAAAATGTACCAAGATGATAAGGAGGAAGAGCCTCCCTTAGATTAGATACTTAACGTATGCACAGAGATGGGTGAGACGCCTTCCATGCCACCTGCCCCGCCTGAAACAAAAGGTGAAGTTAGTAAAGAAAAAGGATTATACCCGCTAAGGGAACTTAAAGCAGCCACAGGATACAGCAACCCGGCATATGAGTCACCTACGCAAAGTAGTGATGAAAACCCAGACAAAAATAGAGATAGAGATATCATCTCACCTCCAAAATCCTGAGGGACAAGGAGAGATGCGAAAAGGGGAAATGGGACCAGGCACAAGCAAGTACATCTCTAGATACCAAGAGAGAGGGCAAAAGATGGAAAGGAGATCAGGATAGAGCTGATGAGATAGCATTCACACAGAATGAATGGATGTGAGGTCAGATTCTATTGAAACTCGATGGTAAAGGCCTTGAAGAAGTGAGACAAATGGGAGAGCTCAACGATTTTCAAAGAAATGAGAAGGAATGGGAAAAAGGATTGAGAGACGAAAGGACCACGAGAAGAGACAGGCAGAGACGACAACAGTTGTATTGCGAGGAGCAATTAAAGAAACGCAGTCACAAGCAGAGAGCAGTCGACGAACAGAGTAGGCAGGAACTGCGGAAAATAGAAGAAGAAGAAGAAGAAGAAGAAGACAAGATCAGGGAAAGGAGAATAAAAAGACAAAGGGATGAGGAAATACAAACGGCAAATGAACGTAGAGATGCAAAGAAACGGGAAGAAGATAGTGTCAGGGAGGAAGTGAGGAAGCCCAGAGAGTTCGATGACGACATAGAACGCAAGCAAAGACAGAGAGCACGCGATCTTGAATATCTGGAAAGAGAGGTTAAAAAACCTGATCCAGTGGTAAGCTGGGAGGACATACAAGAATTATTTCCTGAGTACGATTCAGTACCAGGCACGTCTAGGGCAAATATCGAGGATGACTTCGACACCTGAAGCATCAGAGAAACGATCGATAGAATATATGATGAAATGGGGCTAGAACAAGTACCCCAAGGGAGAGGAGAGGACGAGCGTCTTGAGAGCACTCTGTTGTATGACACTGAGGACACCTCCAAAAGTAGTAGAAATAGAGAGCTGTCCCTAGATAGGTTGACACTAAATCGGAACGAGGGAGATGAGAGGAGTTGCGCAAGTTGGGTACAGACAGTATCAGATGCAGAAAGAGAGGAGTATGAGGAAAGGAAGATGAGAGAAGACGCGAAAAAGGCTTCTTAAGGGGAAAGGGAATAAGATAGTCAGATTCTAGTGGGTCTGCACCTATGGCATTAGAGGCAGCCACACAATCAGACCGACATGAAGGAGTATCTTACGGTCAGAGGGGGGTGTCTCTGCCACCCTATGTGAGCCGACTAAGGACATTGCCAGGTAGACAGTGATGCAGGAATATTACCCCTGCAGTGAATAGAAAAATGATGAGAAGAAAAGGAATGCCATATGTTACAATTCCTGTTGCTCAAAAAAGGAGGAAGAAGGCCACAGTATATCCCCTGGACACACATGAATCGAGAAAACCAAAAAAATAAGCTTCCAATGTTAACATCGCTTGGAAATGGATACATGAACACGCTGGCTATTGGAGATATTAAGGGTCTTTTAATCGTCATACTTGGTGATAGAGCTGACGATGTGTGCACATGTGCAGGCTACCCTGGTGTGACCACAGTTAACACTGCACATGATGGAGTTCCATTTAACAATTGCAGAGCTGCGGTATGGAAAGCATTACGATTGCTATAATGACACGTAAAATGAAGGAATCAGAATATCCTTTGCTATACATTCAGAATTTCCATGATGCATGGGAATTGGAAACGCGGGAATCTTGGGGGAAATCTATACCCGTGTTTTACCATATATTATGACAAGGGCTGCCAGATCAGGTACAGAAGCAGCTTCAGAAATTTGTAGGAATCGGGCCAAACCGTGGTCTGAAATGCAACTGACCATAGCTCACTATTGTAGGCTACTGCAAGAAAAGAATCCCAAAAAAGAGGCTGAACGAAAAGTTGAAGAGGCAAAATTAGTGCAGAAGAAATGGTCAAAATATTGAAGGGGCAATGTTAACTAGCACAGACGGACCAAACATACAGCAGGTCAATATTCAACAGCAAGCTAATCAGGGCAGTAATGGGTTTTATCCCAGAGGGAGAGGCTTTCGGGGAAGAGGATGGCAGAGTAATCAGGGAGGTTTCCATTGTAATCAGGGAGGTTTTCAAAACATGCAAAATGGATATGTCAAATGGGCAAATAATCAGGCCACCGCCAACCTGTTGGACGTGTGGGATGTCAGGGCACCTAGCACGCACATGCAGAATTCAAGGCATGGTGCAAAGCGACCAGGGGACAATAATAGGAAGGGTGAATCCACCTGTGTTTTTACAGCAGGGTGGAAATGGAGTTGCACAGAATCACACGGTGCAACAGCAAGCGCCAGGAGCACAGCAAAGCTTGCAACCTCAGATCTCGATAAGTTACACACAAGGACAGTCTCAACATTCGCCGATGAACTGTTGCTTACAGCAAGTGCAGGACAGGCATCGAACTATGGAATGAGAGCTAACACTGGTGATGGAGGCAATCCATTCACGCAATATGGGACAAAGTTATATATGGATTAGGACAGCTCAATGGGAAACTTGATGTTTTCTATCCTATCAGTGACACTGGACCCTCACCAGGAACCAAGGGTAGATGTCCTTATAGGGGATAAAGAATATTCCTTCTTAGTTGACACGGGTGCAACACGTTCGTGTATATGTGAAGGCAAGTTTTCCTTGTCCGGCGATGCTATTAATACTCAGGGCTTCATAGGAGCAACAAGTTGTGTTCTTTTTACAAAAGAACTTAAAGTCTCTATAGGAGAAAGTGACATGAATGTGCCACTGTTATATTCAAGGCAAACTCCAGTAAATATATTGGGACAAGACTTAATGACAACGTTAAACATGACATTCTCGTTCACGGAGAAGAGCATAGTATATTCGACCCCAGGAATGCACTATTTGACGTATGCGAAATGATTAGAGCATACGCGGGACAATCAGCTATAAGAGCTGTTCCATTGGAACCAGAAATATTTGCGTATGGAATACGCATACTAATGGCAGGGCTACCAGGCCTTGCAGACAAAACCATGAGAACCTCAGATGAATTTCTGTTTAGACTACGAATACCTGTGCACAAGGAAAAGGGACAAGTGTTTCCCTTGGCAATACACACAGCCATAGTACGAGGGAAAATGGCACTGATAGATGGTTATGATAACGAAGGCAGACAATGGTTCACAGTGATCGCCATTGACGAAGGGTACAGACTGACTGACGTCACTGACGACGATCTGTTCGACGAACAAACAGACGCTGGGGAAACAACAGTTGAGGTAAATCTAATTTTTTGGGTGAGGATGATCAAAAGAGAAGTACCCCAGATAATGATGTTGGCGAAAAAAAGTCCTGAATATTTTGATGACGACATGGCTCAGGTGCCTGTCTCAGTATGGACCACAGTCCCCTATGACGTAGGCTTATTGAAAGGTGAAGAGGGAAAATCGAGATCAAAACCCTACCCCCTCACCCCAGGCGCATATACAGAAGAACAGCAGGAAGAACAAGGAGCGCACTTATCATTTGAACCAGGCCCCAGCGCACCCATGGGTGACAAATATGCTGAAAGATACCCACTTCACCAACAGTGCAACTTCCATGCTACATTAGAATAAATGCAGAAATATCAGAATCTACAAACACAAGAATGCCTGTTTAAAGGCTTGCAAATGCCTATATGAATTATCATGGTCTAATTGCACAGTGTAAAGCCATGTTTCAGGAAAATTACAGCCAAGTTCATTTCTCTCACTGAACACTAGCTGCAGATGCCTTCACCAATACTCTTCGCAAACCCACAAGCAGCCAAGGCCGAGCAGTCAGCTATGATTGCTTTCTGCAGACAAACATTTTTTAATTCTCCACGAATGCGACTAAGCCACGGCAAAGCACCAAAGCCCAGTGTGTTTTTTTCTTTTCTTTCTGGGAACAAAAGACATTTTTGCAAAGACTTGCATAACATTTGAAACATAATTGTAACAAGAATGGCTCAGCCCTAGCCAATGAACACTGAGAGCCCAGGGGCGAAAAAACCTGTTTCAGCTAAAAACTTATAGGAACAGATTCATACTGCAACAATTTCAGAGGTAGGTAATGGTGGGTGGCACAGCTAAACCAACCCACTGACACAAAAACTCCAATGTCCAATTATCAGGCTCTCTATAAGGTCTAGATAGGTAACCTATTACTCAGCAGCCAGGAGAGACGGCACCTGAACTCTCGATGTGCACGACGCTTTGCGTGTTTTTTTTTCTTTTCTGCTGCCCAGGAATAAACGCAGTTTGGAACATGTGGCTGCCTGCTGGGGTCTCTGTTGCATTTCTGTGGGCCATATGGGAGGTGTTGGGGTCTTCCATAGCTGGTGAGGGTATAGCTGCTGGGCCCCACAGCCCTGGTGGGGGTCCAGCTTCTCCCCAACAAGTTGGTGCCCTCTGTGAGGCTCATTGCTCATTGTAACATGGGCGAATGAGCACTGCCTGCGCAAGCCCTGTGTTGAACTGAACTCCCTGCCGCCGACTCAAGGAAGTTGTGGGACCCTTGCCTGCACCTGAAGACCACCGGAAAACGCGTAACCGGCTAAAGGCATTGGGGGCCACTTGGAAATACCCCGCTTGAGGGCAGGTGAGAGCCCTGAGAAGAAGGGATCCAGTGAAGCGCCTTGAGGAGGTGTCCAGTAGCAGAGCAAGTGCCAGTGCAGCATAGGAAATGTAAGTCAACCAGCAACATGGGCTTTGAGGGGGGGAAATGTTTCAAGTATTAAAACGTATTGTTGATCAGTATATTGCAGAAATGTTAAGTTCTTTTGTTTGGGTAGAAACTGGGGGGAGGCTTTGTAAATTGGATGGTGGGTGATTGTAGTTTTGTTTAACTGTTTGCAGTCCTTTTCGGCTTTTACTTCGTCTTTGGGCGATTTCTAAGTGCAAATAATAAACTGTTGTTTGCCTGGATGCTGCACCCTTAAGTGAGTATTGCGGCTGCTGCAATATTTATTCAAATTTGCTTTTTGGAAAACACTTATGTGGATTGCGCTTCAGGCAAAATAATATATCCGTCACACCAGCAAGTTCACTTTTTAAGTAATATTTATTTTTTGCATTAATAGAATGCAATATCCTTTTTTCCAAACATTAATTCACAAACTGATAGTTTTTTTGCCTCTCAACACGTGTTTCCCCACGTCTTATGCTTGTGGTTCATAAGGAGAGATGCTAAATAAAGAAAGAATATGAAAGAAAGTAAGAAAAAAATGAATGAGTTATTTTTAAAATGATTTTAATAATTAAGTAGTGGTTGTGTGTTGGGTTAGAAACTCTGATTATATTAGCCTATTAGTTGTACTCACCTAAATTCTTTATTGAGTAAACATATCTCTTATTAATAATACATCTTTCATTTTGTCTCTCATTTTTATGAGTTCTTTTATTAGTAAATTTCTGTAAACAATGAGAGAGGGTAACATCAGCTTTAACCTGACTCTTTGTATAATTTTTCAAACTTCATTCAAATGCCCTCTTTTGAGCAGTCACATTTATTGTAAGGGTAGAGCTACTGTGAAGCTCTCCCCCAAAGTTCCAGGATAATAAAGTTTCAAATGCTGTTCACACCCAAAGTTATCTCAAAGAAATTAAATTAAATTGAATTACCTTTTATTTTTACTCTGTACAATTGCCTCCAGTCCGCCATAGTCCGCGCTACCTTTCAGTGCTATTTTCTATCCTTTATAAAGACTGCGATCGTGTAACGTGTGACGTCACCGCGTCACGTTACGCAATGACATCACACGTCACGCTTTTACATCCGGCGGCCATTTTGTTTCTCTATTTCTGCCATGAAACCATAGTGATTCCTTTTTATAACGTTTGTCTAGTTCGAATGTATCCTTCCTATGGATCCTTTTTTTTGGGTAATATCAAACGGATCCATTATTTCAGATCAAAAGTAAAAAAAACAAGGGAAAGCCAGGAAAGAAAAGGATAAATAGAGCAAATTTGAGAAGAGACTTATTTCAAATTATAACCATAAGGTAAAAGGCATTTTGTTTAGTAAAAAATGAAAAATAAGCAATTTTACTGCAATTCAACACATATTTTCATAAAACATGATCAAAAGAAGATATATCAAAACATGATAGTGCTTGAAACTTATTGGATACATCTTGGACAGCCTTGCATTCTATTTTCATAATTCAGCTTTCTATAGCCAATAGGCCATCTCATGTTCCAAATTCAGGCCAGAGTGACACGTGTCCAGAATACAAATCCATTTGGCTTCTCTTCTTCTTAGCTGGAGCTCTCTATTTCCACCTCTTTCCATTGTGTCAACTCTTTCAATCCCTAAAAATGTAATTTCTTTTATTTCAGATATTTCATGACCTTGATTATAGTGCACTGCCATAGGATAAATTATATCATTATTCTTAATGGCTCTTAGATGTTCTTGAAGTCTGATTTTCAATGTTCTGATCGTGCTTCCACATATCTATTTTTGGAAATACATGTAATCGCATAAATCACATATTTTGTGTTACAATTAATGTATTGTTTTATTTTTTGTATTTTTTGATGTCTTCCATTTGGTAGTCTTATTTCTTTAGTTCGGCACATTGGTGGTGATCGGCACGTGAATTGTAATTGGGACTGGAGCGGTGGCAGTGGTCCCTTCTTGTTTTTATGAGGATATTGGATGGGGTAGTGACTCCCCACATATAGAAAGGAGTGCCGCGCTGGTTGGTCCGGATGGCGATTTCATGTACGGGGGTGTGGATTTCCTATGAATTGACGTTGTAGATGAATGAGTAGATGAGGTTCCCTGCTAATTGAGTGTTTTAGTTCAGTGAGTGGATGATGTTTCCCCGCAGGAGGTAGCTAGATTGTTCCCGAGTGTGGAAGATAGTTGGCTAGTTAAGGTCCCCTGGTGAGGGGCGTGTCACACGCGAGGCGACGCAGCGTGCGCAGTCCAATTATAAGAGTTTTATTGTGGTTTACCTTGTTCCAGTTGAAACAGGAAGACAGCTGTGGGGATTATGGGGTTTTATTTTGGGATATTTGTGGGGTTGGAAGCAATGGGTTATTGTTCTGTGTATGCACATTTGCCTGTTCATTTGTATTGTGTTTTAAGTTTGGTAACGTCACCCTTAGATTGATACGTAGGATACTAATTTGGATGGTGAGGAGATGGTGGTGTGGTTTTGGAAAAGAAGAAGAGGTGACCCAGAGGCGGTGTGTGGAAGACACATGCGCAAGATTATGGGGGTGTGCCGGAGAAGGCAATGGTTTGGTGAAGATGGGCTGCACGTGGAGTGCACTGGCTAAGGTGCGGAGCCAAGAAGCCTCACAGAAATTGAAAATATGTTCAATTATCTTCTAACTTTTGCTCCCTCAACAGCGGGCTATCGACATTTTCAAATTGAGATGAGGTAAAATGTATTACACAATAGAGAAATGACTCCCCTTCACCTGTTGTGTAGCACACAGCTTCCATGCCGAAATAAGTTAGTTAAACATAGTGTGTAAAGATTCAAAAGTACTGAAGGTAAATAAATAAGACCATGGCTGCTCATAGGCAGCTTCTCTAGAAGCGTGCAGCAATCGCTACGGACACACATACACAGCGCTTACACGGGAATAGGCTTAAAAAGCACATGGCTACAGTTGAACTGTGGCGCATGAACAAAAGGGAAGTGGCGAGGCGTCAGCAGATGCTGAACCAGCACTAGCAGAGGGAAGAGGGGACTCACCTTCCGCACCTCCGGGAGTGTAATATTTGATGACACGGACGGCAAGCAAGAAATGAATTGCATGAGAGAACTGAAAACAGCAGAAGGACATTTAAACACCACACACACACAATCACAATACACTAAAGAGAACAAACAGGAAGGTGCGGAACAACCCACTAGCAGCACCGGAGGGAGCAAGGGAGGGCTGCAGTGCACTGAAGCAGATTTGAAGGCACAGGTAAAAGGAATTAAATTCAAAGGGAAGGTAACGTGGGAGGTGTAAGGAGTAACAATAGCAAAAGAGAGGTGGGAGAAGGAGCACAAAAGATTGACTGGGCAGTGCAAATGGAGGGAGAAGAGAGACGGGTGAGGGATCGCGAAAACAAAGTGTAGTGCAAAGGGACAGGAAGAGAGGAGGGGAACTGGAAAGGGAAGAAAGAGAATGGAGGAGGAAGGATGAGAGGGAGAATATGGGGAAAAGAGCGTGGAGAAGGGATAGATGGCAAGGGAATGAGTACAAAAGCAGGAGGATGAAGGAGCAATAAAAGTGATAAGTGAGTGGATTGCACTGGAATGGGAAAGGAAAAGATGGGAGGAGGAGAGAGGGACTGAACAAGACAACACAGCCAAACATGATAGAGGATCAGTAAGGGGTGGTGCAGCATGCATGGGGTTATGGAAGGGAGGAAGGAAGTATAGCACGCTAGAAATTGACTGTGTGTATTGTAGATTGTGGCAAGAGAAGACGGTTAAAAAAAAATACGGCAGAGGCAGAGAAAGGGAGATGATGACAAGTCGGCACAAAATAAATTATTAAAGTATGCAATTGGAGGGGCAGTTAAAAATAGCCTCAACACACACGCACAAGCATCACAATAGCAGTATCAACAACCACCACAATATGTACCGCCCATGTGGGGAGGATACATGGGGCAGGACGGGATCATTTCAGCAGACACCACAAGCACCAACGCAGGCACTGTCACTACTACATGTACAGACACAGACACAACAAATGACAGCACCACTACCCCAGGACGTACACGCATCACAACCCAGGGGCACTGCACAGCAGCCAGCACCCATACAGAACACTGACACAATAGCAACGGTACCGGTTACATGACTGGGAGGGGTCGTCCTGATGGGGAACAAACCTTTCAAACGACATAGATTGACATTGTACCCTTAATAGGACAGCCCAAGACAAACTTGATTTGACTCACCCTGCCACACACACTCATGCTCCACCTCCCCGAGAGAGCGGGCGAGATGCACGCCGACACACACACTCACGCACACTCAATAATGCAGAGCACAATTGCATAGGGGTGGTGATAGGTATCAAAATATTTTCTTTTCTGGGAGACATTGGGGCGACTAAGCCATGCATTAGGGAAGAGACATTTGTGACATCATCAGCCATGTGGATATGACCACCTTATTAATAGAGAAAGCCATAACTTGTTAAACACCAGGCATACACATGTTGAAAGTAAGGAAGATTGTTTAAGAATAGTGGGGGTGCACGGTACAGAGGGGGGTGCATAGAGATAGCGCATAACAAGAGAGTACATTTAGCTACATTCTGAGCACACATCTTTCAGCGAGGAGACTGGGCTCATGCATACACGAATAACACAGCAATTAAATGAGACACACAAAGTGGAGGAAGGTGCACTTGAGGGGGGCGTACATTTAATTGACAGATCACCACGGGAGGAGAAAAATAGAGGTAAAGGGTGGATGATCCATGTTCCCAACAGACTCAGTTTGGCGACAAAATAACACAGTGCAAGTAGTAATGCCACTAGCGCTTTTGAACACAGCACTGTCACAAATGCATTAGCCAACACACATAGGGAAAGAGATCATTGCTGCACGAACTGGACAATAATGGTTGTATTAAAATTTGAGACCAGATATTGGGGGGAAAATATATTGTTTAAATTTAACAGTAATGGAAGTAGTGGAGTGATAAAATACTCGACTTAAATGAGTAATTAACAGAGTAGGTAGGGTTTAACAAGTGGACATGGGGTGGGATAGAGAGCATTGGAGTAAATTATGATGGTTGGGTTTGAAAGAAAGGAGTAAGTAAATAAATAAATAAATAAATAAATAAATAAATAAATACAAGAGGGGGGAGGGACAGGTAGCGAATAATTGGTAGCGAATTTCATTAGTACCAGCTTAACATGCATGCAGTTCACTGCGACAACACGCCTTGAGAAGTTGAGAGAGGAGCCATAGAAAAAAAGATTTAAAAACCCTGTGATTATCTTAACTAAGTAACATGATCCTCTGAATTTAGAAACACAGCCACCCTATATGACAAATTTACCACCCTTATGTTTCCCTGTTTAGCTTGCCAGTGCCTGATGCCCCACGGGCCAAAGGCACACACTATAAATAGCTTACAACAAAAGCACAGTAAATATAAAGATCCAAAGGCCCATTTGTACACTAGCACCTAAATTGCGTATATATGATCCAAGTGTGCAATGAGTATCTTCACATAAATTAAGTGCCTACCCATTTTCCGGGTACATTTCGAATAGTGCAACAAGTTACGGTCAGACCGTCATTGAACACCACCAGGTGGTGACAGGATGGTGCATAAATGTACCATTGGCTCCTCCCACTAAGACACTGAATAGTGCAAAAGTAGTGCAGAGAGGTTAGGTCAAGAAATTGAAGAATATGTAAATGCTCAGGTCTCAAGCGCTTCTATTTAATTTCTCACCAGATATAAAGGACCCAGGGAAGGCCTGAAGACAACTGACAACTAACACCCAATGGGTACGGACTACAGTGGGACATTTTCCCCTCCTGACAGACTTTGTTAGATGTGTGAGGCGTCAAGCCCTACAAAGCGGTGGCTACCCTGGCAACGAGGGAGCAACGATCAACAGGGCCAACGCAAGAGATTTTCATGAACTGCAAAATAGCACGAACACTCCCAAGTTAGGGAAATATAGCCATCCTATGGTCCAACGCACACTAGCAACTAGAATAGGGACCGACACACCCATGTCCAAAGTTTAATTGAGTTTCATACTACATTTTGTGCACCTACAGCTGTAACACTGTTTTGTTCCTTCTCTTTTCCCCGCACATGCAGGTTGTTGTGTATGTATGCTGTTAGAAATGTGTAGGAAATTTCCTTAATGTTATCTTCCATTAGTAACCCTGAGGCCTACTAATTAAACCATCGTGAAGCATTCCCCACTCAATTGCCCACCCTATCAAGAACCTCAGACCCCTTAGAGCATGTTTCCCTGAAATATATTTCCTTGCTTCCATTGAATAAACAGCCCAAGATTTTCCCTACCCATATTCAGAAATTTTGAAAACACGAAATGTCCAGGGGGAGGTTTCATTGTTGCCTTAGTGATTGTTTAGTTCGCGGAGCTTGAGGTTACTAACAAGTACTAATATAATAACGCCTTTCTTGCGATTTTTAGGCGGGCAACTTTATCATCTCATCAACTGCAAGGACCCAGCAGCGTAAGTGGTTATGGGCAAGCAAATAAGGACTTTTACCTTCACGATGGGACTATTAATGATGAACGAAATAATGGGGGTGGTAATTTGAATATTATATGTAATAGTGAGCATTACCGCTGTATCCCCTGCTAACATTCCCTAACCTAAGCAGGAAGACTTACGGCGTCAGTGTGAAGTGGGAGAATGGAACAACAGGCTCCCGCCAATCCCCTCTCGCGCTTGGCCTAGAGGATCACGGCCTAGGCACCCGGCACGAGATGAGTTTGCCCATCTACCAGACGACCAAATACCCTGGTACAGGAACCTACGGATGTGCCCACCTACCTGCCCAGCAGCTCGCCCTACCCATGCCGACACCTGCGACATGGATCAACTCGACTAAACCAACACATCGTTAGAGATGCCATGACAACCTAGCCAACGGTCACACCTGTACGACCATGCACACTGAACACTCCTACACCAACCTACACGAAGAATATACTCAGCGCTATGACATAGGTGACGAACACATCCACGGACGTGCATCTTTATTATTTTTCACATAGGCTTTTAAGATGCAGAAACGCAAGACGCACGATGAACTTATCTAAATGGCTTGCTTACGCTTCACCTAAACCCTATAACCTAAAGCGCCTGTGCACTCAACGGCTCCATCTATGCACCTGATTCAAGTAGGCCGCAAGCAAGAGCTTCCATGAACATTAAAATGAACAAGAGTCCGGTTGCTGACCCTGCAGAATGAGCCCGGCGAAAGCAGACAGCCAAGTCACAATGTTGCAATCTCGCACGCCGCACACCAACGTGAAGGTAGCACCTGCAATTTAAACAAGGCACACAGTGGGAAAAACAATATTAATTGTGCAGAATTAGGCCTCAAACGCGGTCCCACCTCACGTGATCAAGCCAAACCTGAAAGGATGCCAAGGCTAGGAGAACGGAGGCGCCTGGATCCCTCGTTACAAGACACAGGCAGATACAAATAAAAGACTCAATGGACATCTGCGACAGTGGGAGTAGTCGGCCTTCCAGCTTATGAATAAATCCTCACATTGTCTGCACGTACCCATAGTGAAACATTGTTGCAAATGACAGGTACACCGCGAGCTGGGAACGGCGATGGTCCCAGGCTGGGAGGCTCGCGAGCGCACCAATCAGAACATGGGGCTCTTATCACTGACGCCATTAACATTGACCAATCCTCAGGGGTCTTCATGTAACAATTCTCATGTATCTAATTGTAGGGACAACCCAGGTATACCACCTGACTGACCCTCAGCCACTAATACCGTTCTCTATACGTATGCTATACTAACCCTACCACTCGAGTAACCAATCCAGAGTGGAGATAGGTTTTTTGCTAACTTTTCGAGGTGACGCAAGTAGCGCGTCATACTAAGGTAAAAAGGGCCTGCGAGCCACACGATTGTGTGTGTGTCAGGACGACGCGTACGATCCTTGACCCATCCCTGCCGTTTGTATAATAAACAGCAGAACCACCTTGCTTCTTGCGTGCGTCTCATACTCTGTGGTTTTTTGCTATATACGGGAGGAGTTGGGGCCTCCCTGCCCGGAGGTCCGCGGACGGCCCAGCCGACCCCGGCAGAATTTCCCCCCGACAAGTGGGTGAGGAAAAGCTGCTGCTAAAGTAAGGAGAGGAAAGGGCAAACACAAAGGGAGTAAAACATACACATAACACACACAGCAGAAGTGACCAACAACATGCACACATGTACAAAATTGGTAGGGACTCCACTGGAGAGAGCTGTCTTGACAGCTCTTTAACATGTGCCGTGAGAGAATTGATTGCAAAAGAAATTACTACAGCAGAGCACGACGCCCATGTATCCCAAGGTGTGAAGAAGATTGCAAGGGAAGACAGCATCATTGAGATTGATGAAAAAAAGGGGGGTAATCCCCTACGGAAGATGATTACATAAAGCAGCTTATTTAAGAACAACTGTATGTGGCAAGTGACCAGAGAGAGAAGAACCAACGAGCAAATGCACCAGTGAGCAAGCTGCAAGAGAAAAAAACAAAAACAAAGGAAGGAATAAATAAATAAATAATAAAAGAGGAAAGAAAAAACAAAAGAGAAGAAGAAAAAAGGAGACAAAAATATGATAAGTGCCTAACGGAGTGAGACAAAAGAGCGAAGATGGTCACTTGGGTGGAGAATGAAGAAGGACGTATAATGTGAAGGTACCAGCCTTATGTTACCAGCACAACAGTGACAAGAAGTGGAGTAGGGAAGATGAGAGCAGGAACATCACTGCTTATGGACTACTATTGAGCACATGCATCTAAAGCTCAAGAGAAACTACCACCGAATTGGGGAGGAGACTGTTCGTTGGTGCACATCAGCATGCCCTTGTTGCTGATGTCCAAGGAAGATGTGAAGAATGACACATTCCCCAAGATGGAAAACAATGGAAGAAGAGAAACAGACAGAGGAGTGAAAAGAGGGGGTGATTACTTGTCGTGCTTGACAGAAGCAACATAGGATAAAGTACCAGCACACAAAAGAATGATCAGCAGAAAATACATATGAACAGAGAAAGACAAGAACTGGCTAGCGTTTACATAGTAATGGATGCCATCAGGACTGGCTGGTCGATTGAAGGTGGTAACGGAAGCACTACTACAGAGCACAGCATCATTGTGCAAGATCAAGATACGTTGCAAGATGTGAGAGAACAACAGAAGAAGACATCGGAATGCAAATAAGAGACATGGTGAAAGGAAGAAAGGGAGAAGATAGCGGTGTGCGACATGGTTCCAGTAGTATTAAAGGTGGGCACTCCCTGTGATCGGAGGAAGTACAAAGGGAAGTGAGTGTGGTGGAACGCAGAAGGACAACACTCCTACATGTACTGTTCATCGACAACAATGTGAACAATTATGGACACTTCAAAGAATTGACAAAGATATGGAGAACGGAAGGAGGTGAATGTTGATTGGTGGTGTGGTCGACAAGTCGACCAGAGGGAGGACTGAAGAGGGAAAATCAAGATCATACCCCTGCCCCCTCACCCCAGGTGAATATACAGAAGAACAGCAGGAAGAACAAGGAGCGCAATTATCATTTGAACCAGGCCCCAGCGCACACATGGGTGACAAATATGCTGAAAGACACCCACTTCACCAACAGTGCAACTTCCATGCTACATTAGAATCAATGCAGCAATATCAGAATCTACAAACACAAGAATCCCTGTTTAAAGGCTTGCAAATGCCTATATGAATTAACATGGTCTAATTGCACAGTGTAAAGCCATGTTTCAGGAAAATTACAGCCAAGTTCATTTCTCTCACTGAACACTAGCTGCACTAGCTGCAGATACCTTCATCAATACTCCTCGCAAACCCACGAGCAGCCAAGGTCGCGCAGTCAGATAAGATTGCTTTCTGCAGACAAACATTTTTTAATTCTCCACGAATGCGACTAAGCCACGGCAAAGTACCAAAGCCCATTGTGTTTTTTTCTTTTCTTTCTGGGAACAAAAGACATTTTCGCAAAGACTCGCACAACATTTGAAACATAATTGTAACAACAATGATTTAGCCCTAGCCAATGAACACTAAGAGCCCAGGGGCGAAAAAACCTTTTTCAGCTAAAAACCTATGGGAACAGATTCATACTGCAACAATTTCAGAGTTAGGTAATGGTGGGTGGCACAGCTAAACCAACCCACTGATGCAAAAACTCTAATGCCCAATTATCAGGCTCTCTATAAGGGCTACATAGGTAACCTATTGCTCAGCAGCCAATAGCAGGAGGAGATAGTTTTCTGGGAGCTGATCCAATTCTGTGAGGTCAGCCTGCAGTGTGATTACAAAGCTGGCTTGCAAGCCAGTCCCGGGAGAGACGGCGCCTGAACTCTCAATGTGCACGACGCTCTGCGTGTTTTTTTTCTTTTTTGCTGCCCAGGAATAAACGCAGTTTGGAACATGTGGCTCTCTGTTGCATTTCTGTAGGCCATATGGGAGGTGTTGGGGTCTCCCATAGTTGGTGAGGGTATAGCTGCTGGGCCCCACAGCCCTGGTGGGGGTCCAGCTTCTCCCCAACAAAGGAGTCGGAGAAGTAAGGATTAAACTGAAGCCAGGAGCAATTTTGTCAAAAGCATGACAATATCCCATGTCTAGGGAAGCAGATGAAGGGATTTTCAAGACAATTTCTGCTATGATGGAGCAGGGCATCTTAGTGACGTCAGAGTCGTCATGCAATACCGCAGTGTAACCTATCAAAAAATCAAAGAGATGGTCTTGGCGTTTAATCCTGAATTTAAGGCCATTAAATGATATTGTCGAGGCAGAGTTCCCTCTAGTCCCTAACCCGGCCACAATCCTATGTAATATACCTGTCGAGGCAAAATATTTCACAGTAATTGACTTGAAAAATGCGTTTTTCTCAATCCCATTACACAAAGACTCATAAGATGTGATGTCATTTACAGTCAGACAGATGCGTCTGAAGAGCAGAAGACTACCCCAGGTGTACTGTGAGTCTCCTTCAATTTTCAACAGAGTCCTGCAAATGGACTTAAGTAACATCACATTAGAGGGTGTTGTCTTGCAATATGTGCATGACATTTTAATTTGCAGCACGATGGAGGAAAGATGCAGACATGATTCTATTCAGCTATTGATTATATTGGCTGAGAAAGGATATAAAGTTGACAAAGAAAAGTTACAATATTGTCAGCCAGAAGTGCTGTAGATAGGCCAGCTGATCTCGCATGAGGGGAAAAGGATTACCCCTGAAAGGGCTGAAGCCATACTGAACACAGCCAAGCCACACACGATAAAACAGTTGCAGAGTTTTCTAGGTCTTTGCAATTACGTCAGGGCATGGGTCTTTAACTAGAGCTCATATACCAAGCCCTTGTTACAGGCCCTAAAGAAGGCACAGGTGACAAAAGAAAAAGTTGAATGGTCTGAGACCATGGATCAAGTGTTTACTGAACTCAAGAAAGCCATTTGCACGGCGCCAGTTTTAGGGATTCCCAATTATGCAGAGGAATTCTATCTGTTCCCACACACGAATGGCAGTTTTATGACGGCAGTACTCACACAGAGAACCATATTGGGGTACAAGCCCCTGGCATACTACAGTGGGAATTTGGACCCAGTGATGAGAGGCCACTTTCCTTGCAAACAATGCTTAACTGCTGCAGCATTCGCCATAGATAAAGCTACAACCGTTGTGATGGGATGCTCAATGACGTTGTTCATCGAGCATGCACTATTTGCCATTCTAGAGAAACCAAAGGGCACATTGACATCTCAGAAAGTTTCTGCTTATGAAGTGATCATATCGAATCCATCGATTAAGATTAAGTTCGATGCAAAATAGTGAACCAAGCTATGTTCATAGCAGAGCCAGTAACTGAATGAGAGCCGATCCATGACTGTGCAAATTATGCAGAATTCTATGACAAAATCCCAGAGTGAAAGAAAATGCATTGGCAGAAGAAGAAATTGTCTTAATTGACGGTTCTTCGAAAATCGATCAAAATGATGGGCAGAGGTACACAGGCACCGCTGTGGTAAAACACACAGCAAATGGAGCGTTTCGGGTACTTATTAGTGCACGATTACCATCTCATTACTCAGCACAGGCTGCAGAATTATTGGCATTGATACTCGCCATCGAGAGTCACGCAAACCAGGAAGTGATGGTGTGCAGTGACTCTGCCTATGTGACATCCACAGTGCACGCAGGCCTAGCGTGCTGGAAAAGGAGGGGCTACCTCTGAGTGGACGGCACCCCAGTACAGCATGCAGCCCTATTGACAGACTCACTAAGGCACTACAGCTCCCAGTGGGCATAGCGGTCGTGAAATGCGCCACCCACACGAAGGGGACAGATTTGATCACACAAGGAAATCAAGCGGCAGACACATAGACCAAGCGTATGGCATACAAGGGTGAACTCATAATGGGTGTGGAAATAACTGATGTAAATGAAAAAATGATCTTTACACAAAGTGAACCTGAAGGTTATAGTAACATGGGGCAAACCCAGTTCATGGAACTCCAAGGGGAAGTACAACAGGAGGAAAAGAACCTCTGGAAGCGGCGAGGGTGTTCTTTAAACCTCTCCAAAAGCCTGTGGTGACAAGACAGCAGTGGTAAACCAGTAATGCCTGTAGCCCTGTTAAAGTTAGCATTGGACCAACTAAATTACCCAGCACACATTTCAAAAGAGAATCGAGCAGCAACGATCGCTGAAGACTGGTTTGTACCGAACTTAGCGGAACACGTTGCATTTTTTATGATGAACTGTATGATCTGCCAAGAGTTCACGGCTGGGCATACATTAAAAGTAATTAGAGGAGTCATCCCAAGGCCAAATGGACCTTTTCAACACTTGCATGTCGATTATGTCGATATGACTCAAGTATGTAACGGGTACAGATATCTAATTGTTGTGGCATGTCCATTCTCTAGATGGATAGAGGCAGGTTCATGTACACACCCATACTCTACTTGTGTGACCAAATTTCTGGTGAGAGAAGTATTTCCCAGGTGGGAAGTATGTGCGGTCATGAGGTCAGATAATGGGCCTCACTTTGTTAATGCAGTCTTCAAAGAGATCAGCTTGCTGCTTGGTATAAAGCACAAGTTCTCGTCGGCGTATCACTCACACGGTAATGGGGTCTGTGAGAAGCTCAACGGCTTGTTAAAGGAAAGGAGAGCCAAGTTGAAGCTTACTCTAAAGAAGGGACGGTTGCACTGCCTTCCATTGGCACTGTATGCACTCAGAAATAAGCCTGGTTCTGACCATCATCTTACGCCGCACGAGATAGCAACAGGTAGAAGGATGCATACGCCACTGACACCCCGAGACAGAGCTAGATATGATGCCTAGCCAACAGGAGAAATGTTAGGGTCTGAAATGCTAAATTACTTGAATTGCATGACATCTTGTCTTACTGTAATTTCAGGACAGCTGTAGCGATGACAAAAAGGGTGCAGGGCAGCACAGAACACAGAAGGAGATAATGATACCAATTCAGTTCAGAGTTTACGTGTACCACACATTTTCCCTGGAGACACTCTCCTGGTAAAGAATCACACGTGAAAAACGTGGGACGAGCCAACAGGCCTTTCAAAGTTGAAGACACCACTCCATCTGCAGTCAAGCTACAAGGAAGAAGAGCTTGGGTCTTCCTGGGTGACATCAAGCCATACATCGGAGAAGGCCCCCTGCCCGCACCCCAACGCGTAGAGACTACAGACAACTGGGAAGAATCACAGCACGTGCAGATGAGATCCATGAGGAGGAAGAAGGACGCATGACCAAAAAGGCAAAGACAAAGAAGTTTGGTGCAAAGTTGTGGCTTAAAACTGGACATTTCCTCTGAGCAAAAAAGGGGGATAAGGACATAAAAATACGGACACTCTGTGCATCCTAGTTGCAGGGTGAAGAAGATAATTGCATACATGAGCCACAACATGGGTTACTAACTTGGAACTTTGGACTGAGGCACACTGAAGCCTTGATAGGAAAAGAATATGCCAAATATCAATCGCAGACACACGAATTGGAAGAAAATACAGTATCCAGACTCGTTCAAAACAGGAGCATTGTTTGGACTCACCTTTGATGTCCCACAGCAACGACATCACTAAAGACGTTCTGAATTACTTTGACCTAGTCCTGAGGTCATACCCGTCACTAATGGGCAGGCTCACTAGAACCACTGAGTTTCTGCAAAACCCTGAAAACGAAAAGACAATAAGGAGGCTGCTCTCTGTGATCGCCAAGCAGTACCTCCTGCTTCCGGAATACAGAGAGGAAAAAACAAATGTCCCAAGCAGAAGAAGAAGTGAATAGACTTGTCAACGTGCTATTTTTTCATTTAATTGAAAACTGCCCAAATCTTGTCAGAAGACACACTGACGTACTAACATTTCTTCGAGATCTGGAAAACACAGAAAGCTTGAGTATAATTTTGAATGGAATCACAAGTCAGGTTGCTCTTCACATCCACAGAGATCGCAGATGCCACTCACAGTGAGTATCGAACTGTTCCAGACTTCAGCAAGACAAGACAAATGTCCCTATCACCAGAAGATAGCAGATTGGCGAACAATGTCTTCTTTCGCCTAATTGAGGACTTTCCAGAACTTGTGGGGAGACCTGCCGGTGTTGACGTCCTCACTTTCATCAGAGACCCAGCAAACTCCACACAGCTGAGCATGCTCCTGCATGGTATTGTAGTGCAAGTTAAACTTTCCAATCTCCATCAGAATTTCCGGAGGAGACTGTGAAGTTTTCTGCCGAGGGACAGATCGAGAAGGTGTGCCAGAGACTTCACTCTTGTTTAACTATCAAGGACGACATGTCTTCCAGAGCGAAACAGATAAGAAGAGTAGACTTAGGAGCTTGTGTATTTTGAACACGTGCAGAACAAAAGGACTTGCAGAACTTATTGTCTTAATTGACATTTTTCAAATATAGCAAAGAGAACTGTATCCAGAGACAATAGAGAATCCATTGTCTGGACAAAGGGGTACAATCTTTCCAGTACCTTCCACTGACAAATAGAAACAGCCAAATCCAGAGATTTTGTTACGTAGATTGTATTAAAAGTGTGTCTTCTTTCATTAAAATGATAGAGATGAGAAATCAAACCAGTAGCATCGTCACCCCCTGGAGGAGAGACATACTTGTTGTTCAAGAACTAAGTGCCACCGCCTAACCTATACGGGAATAATGTATTTATGCATTATATTTATCATTGTTTTATTATCAATGACAATTCGAACTGCATTTTTCAAGGGGTAGAAAGTATTCCGATTCCAGTGCACACACCTAATAATGTATGCATGACACCCACAAAAGCAGCAAAACCCTTTATAGTGATGCCAGTTCCTAGAAGGTCCGACACAGGAGTGAAATTGAAATGGATGTGATTAGCAATGACACACATGCAGTGGTAAACAAGTTGAAAAGCCGGAGACAGGGTTGGCAGAGTAAGAATGAAAGAGGGTTACTGACAACCACGCTCATGCAAGCGATGAGTGCACACACACCAGGTCTACTGTCAATAACCGCAGAACCACAGGCCAAAGAAGGGGAGAAGCTTAAGCTGCTTACTATGAGAAGTTCTACTACAAGTGAAGCGAAAAGACAAATGGAAAAAGCTGAACTTTTAAAGAGACAAAAGAGTTGGAGAGTAAACCAACAGAGACAGCATTGACAAGAACATATGTTCCAGTGAAGGGGACAAGTACAAGTTCTACAATACAGCCATATACTGCACCAGTAGCAGAGTGGATATGGACATTTATAACCAAAAGAAAAAGGATGCAAGAAGAGAAGGAAAGAATTGCCAGACTTTCGCCTACTCCATTAGGACAGATGAAGAGGCCTAAACCATGGATTGAGGTACCTGAGAATCCCCCAATAAGAAGAAGCTACATGGAGGCTATTAAGGATGTAATGATAGCAAACTACATGAAAACCTTGAGAATAAAAAGAAGCATACAAGGAGATGACAATGAACTAAACGACTACCTGGACAGCACAGCACATTATGGAAATAACATATGGTACCAGCACATGAAAGAAGTTGGAAGACAGAATTCAGAGGAGGAATGCTTTATTTGGGCACTCCTACCTTACAGCATGGGGAAATCAAAGATATATGTAGCTCTAGAAATTGATGTCCAGACAGCACACTGTCTGTCAAATGTAGCAATGTGCAAGACCAGAGGCCAGTACATGGGAGGTGATGCCTCACTGAAATGGGCAACTGAAGCAACTGATCTAAATGAAGACGATTATGTCCAGGACATAAAGACAAGGAACAATGGAAAGAAAAAGCATATTGGGCCTCATTACGAGGTGGGCGGTAAGGGATTACAGGCACCGGTAAGGGCACCGGTACCGGTAATCCCTTACCACCATACTACGACTTCCTTTGCGGGTCCTCCCTTAACGCCTGGTTTTTCCAGGCGTTAAGGACAGGACCCGCAAAGGGTCTTTAGAGCTAATAACGGTATCACAATTTGCGGTACTGTTATTAGCGCCTTCCCCATTCCCATTTGAGCCCTATGCGGGCTCAAATGGGAATGGGCAAGGGCCCTGGTGAATGGGGAATTAACGGTCCCGCAAACCTTGGAATGGGCAGGTAATAGCTCCATTCACCAGGGTGGAGTCGGTAAGGTTTTGGAGGCAGCCATGGCGCTAATAGCGCCATGGTTATCTCCAACCTCGTAATGAGGCCCATTGTGATCAGATACGAGAAGCCTGGAGTTAAAGGGGCGGGGATCAGAAGAGAGACAAATCAAAAACTGAACGTCCAGGGAAGAACTCCAGAAGAAGCCAGAAAATGGAGGAACAGAGGTCAAATGCAAATCTGGGGAACAGTGCTTTCACCAGACGGATTGGAAAAAGGAGTAGTGATCTGCAGAGCATGGATGGTCATTGGAGCTTGCAAAGAAGTAATTGAGAATTCGCAGAAGATATACATTCTATCATGGCTGAGACTTGCAAAACTACTAACGTGGGTTGAAGACAGAGGAGGACCCCTACAGATAGTGCCATTGGAGAATGCCAAACTTTGCTTCAGAAACAATGGTACAAGGAAAATGGGAGAAAATCAGAACTGTGGATGAATATTTGTTGCCACAGGATTGGCACATGGTACTGCAGTGATCATGAATCATTATTGGGCATGTGTATCCAGAGCATATATCAGGCTGCCGAGAAACTGGGGAGGTATATGCACAATAGTAAATGTCCATGTTCCAGCACTGGTGATCCCACAACCTGATCTGAATATTGACAGTTTCCCGAAAGCAGATGCTCACCTGAGGAAAAGGAGATCTGTGGAACTGATGAATAGAATGAAGCGAGAGAATTACTTTTCGGCTAAATCAGAAGACGCTTTTTATGCAATCCTGTATGAACACAGACTGTTCAGCCTGACCTCATCAGTATTCACGACAATCTTCATGCTACGGGCCCAAGTTGGAGCAAATACTAAATGGTTGCAGATAACCAGATGGGAGTCATTGCAAACCATCCACACAACCATAAAGGGATTCAACGCGATCAAGGAAGATTAAGGGCGTTTCCACTAATGACTCTCCAGAACAGATATGTGCTTGACATGATCACAGCTATGGATGGAGGAGTTTGTGCAAAAATCGGAGAATCATGTTGCACATGTATACCATCTCACGACGAAGAAAACGGAACGTTAACAGCGGCCATAGGTATGCTGACAAAACTACAGAATCAAATGATTGATGAAGCTGACAAAGTTGATGATAACAGTTGGTTTGGATCACTATTTTAATGCGTTCGCAATGGATGGCAGACACATTAAAATTCCTAGGAGCCCTAGTGATGATATTGCTCAGATTTTGTGTTATGAAGATAATAATCTCTCAGTGCTAGAAAACTGTGAAACAAGCCATAGGGACGAAGATAATGATTGATGTCGAGCCAGGATGGAAGCCCAAGGACCTGACTGATGAAGAAATAAGAGACTTTCTGAAAGCTAGCATTCATCCACCAGAAGGAACAAAGTTTCGTTATCCAAGAAAATACAGAAATTATGTGGGAAGATGGATCTACTACAGCCCAAATGGACAATGTCAACTTATGACATGGAACAAAGATGAACACGTGAGAACAGCAGGAAGCTTAAAGGGAGTCATAAAAATATGGACCCCAAAGAGACATTTCTACAGACCTTCATGTGTGAACCCAGAAGATGAAAGGGAAATGAATACAGAGAATGCAGAAAAGGTGAATACAAAGGAAAAAGTGAAAGTGTTCGATGAATCGCTCAGAGGGGGGAGTGTAGAGGAGGTACCAAGCACGACCCGCACTCAAATCGCCCATTTTGAAGTGCCAGGAACATTCACGCCGAAATATGTGACATATGATGAGCAAATAAACCAACAGAGAGCCGCATTGGGGCTCTCCCCAGTACCTATCAGACTGACAGCACCTATTGAAGGTCCTGCACATATGAAACCTAGGATGGTAAGGTACCCATTGAGAAAACTATATTGACAAGTGAGACAAACTGATGACTGCCAAAACGCAATGCCTGAAGAAGCCAAGAAAGTCCTAAAGGAAGACGAATGATGACGTCACAAGAACCCGGACTGACTGACATATAGAAAATATGATGATCTGCAAATGAAAAAAAAAGACGAAACACCATGGATAAGCGACATCCTGAGTTTAAATTGAAATGAGTGATGTCAAGTATAAGAAGCTTATGCCTTAAGAGCGATGAAGATATGCACCCAGTTTACACGTGTACATATGCTTGGAACCGCAAGAAAGCTGAGGAAATCGTGTGGCTTGCTATGCTTAGTAGACAGATAGATTGCGGCATGCACCACCTATACATATCTACCTCAAAAAGGAGCATTCTGTATAAGTATACTTTCTCTGTGCACAAGAGCAGAATCAACCGAAAGTTACTGGAGCCCGCTGGAGAGGAGCCCCTCAACACGGGAATCGAAACTAAGGACAGAAACGAAACTTAGACGCATGCATCCCGTGCAAAGAAGCCAAGGTCATCTCAGATGACATAGACGAACAGGAGATGCAATTTATGAAGCAAAAGAGCAGAGTATCATGTTCAAAGAAGTCAAAATAAGCAGCAGAAGGCATTTGGTGGGCAGAAAGCAAAATCAAATACACTAATTGCATGGAGAATGAGCAGATTTCACGGTGTCTGAAACACGTGACCTGCCAAGCAAGAAGAGTTGGAGCCTTCACACCTACGCACGGCCTTGTGCCATGCACAGCTATCTGAACTCCCCCAGACAGAGAGGCAGTCCCGAGGCCTACCAACAAGAAATAATTGACACATGGCCATTGGGGCAGTGATTGATGGTGGTAATGGTTGGGGGGAGGCTGGTAGAGTGGGTGAGCACCCTGCACCTGGCCGACCGTTCTGCACGCTGCTAAGCCAGTGGAAAAGTACAAAGGGGCTTGGTGCCAACCCAATCATAATGGACCAAGTAATCTAGGATCCTATAGTTTGTAGAAACAATGGGACGTTGTACTTCTAGTGACGTCCACAATAGCCATTCTGAAGGAAGGGCTTAGATGCCCCACCTGACACTAGCTATCCAATCCTTTCACTCCACTATCATATACAGATATAGTACCTATAGGAAAGTTACCTTCCTGTAATCGATAGAATTGCATGCAACATTTTAAGCGTTACACGTCAGTGATGATGAGTTTTTAGTATAAAAGATGTGGTTTCTATGAAGTTTGTTGGAGTTGAAGCGAGAAGGAAGATCGAGCGATTGCTGATGTTAAATGAACTCCCCGTTTTTTGTACTTGTCATTAAACGGACTCCCTTTGCCAAACCTTTTGAGTTGTCATTTTTGATTTAGGTGTGGGAAAGGGGATAACTATGGAATGAAGCTAATTGGAATGCTCCCCATGAAGCGTAGGCAAGCTAAGTACCTGATCAATAGGGGTTTGTCAGCCAATCAAATGTGACACTCAGCCGTTTAGGTGGAAGAAGGTCTCTGTTAATGTCAACCCAGAACATTTTGCTCTTCGGACTCACTGTGGCCACACACTCCAACCTTGCCCTATGCTTTCATATGACCACCTGAGATTCCCAACCCCACCAATACCCATGCCTCTTGGGACTAACCAGTCCCCCTGGTAGGCCTAGAAAACCCCACCTTATAAAGGGCCATTTTTACCATAGCTGGCCACTGGGCATCAATTTGTCCATCTCCAGGGCTCATCACACCTAAACAGGTAATTCGGAGCTGTGCTCTGACTTTGCCTCCCTCTACCTCCTTCACAAAGCATGTGATTGGCATACAGGCCTTAACAATTGTTTGCAATTTCACTTCATACCAATCCCTTGCTTAGACAGCCTGAGGCTGTCAGCTCGACCTGTTTACTTAACATGCCTTTTTTCACGTGGAGCTTTCCATTTCAGTCTCCTTTCATTTTAGCTCTATCCTATTGACCTGGTTACTTTCCATGCCTCCATTTCACGTGGAGCTTTCCACTTCAGCTTTCATCTCAATCTAATTTCGTCTCTATTCCTGCATCTATTATCTTCCATGGTGCCATAGGTTCTGGGTTGACATTAACAGAGACCTTCTTCCACCTAAACGGCCATGGCTACTCCACCCAACGTGGAGCTTTCCACCTGAGCTCCACTCCACATACAGCACCATTCCGGCACCTGTCATGTTCTATAGTGCCACTTGCTCTGGCATTTGACTTAAACAGAGACATCAGAGTCCCACACTTGATTGGCTAATAGCCCTTCTATCTTGCAGGTTATTTACCCTGCTTGCACGTGGACTTGTCCACTTAACCGCAGTTTATTTGTATCTCGATTCTCGCACCTCCCTATCTGCTATGGTGCCACTTGCTCTGGTGATGCACAATTACTGAGACAGTCTCTCGCCTATCAGCAGAGTTCCACATTTGATTGACATGCAGATAGCTGCCTATCAGCACGTTGATACCAACAACCAATCAGAGAGCCTGGGTTATTTAACCTGCCCTGCCAGTCAGACCCCCATTGGAACACCACACCATTGAACGTCCCGTCGTTACTCTCAGGTAAGACATCTAAATTTGTTGCCCCCGCGGCTGCCATGACACATGTGTGCCCAGAACAGTCCCTTTCTGCTGCTTCACCGAGGCAGCAAAGGCCTCCTCTTCACTCTCGGGTCTGTATCGGGGGAACAGCACTTCAGATACAAGCCTCCGCTGATACTCTCCATTGCTCCCTTAGCGAAACCAGGGATGTCCGTTACCAACCATGACGGACCACAGGTTACTTCCACAGGTTACTTGACCTGGCCACCACTGTGCCGTACTCTTCACATGGTTCAGCACGCCCCCCTATGGGCCCCTGGTATCCCGGATCAGCCAGTATATCACTGCACACCGAGTACCCTACCCCTCACCCCCTCTGTCCCCTCACCACTCATGCATCAAGCTTGGGACCACAACAACTTGGGCACAACGTGATGACTCATACCCCACGGGACCATTCCACTCCAGCCACATTTGTAGCAGGGTTTACGGCTCTCTGCCTCATAGCACGATAATGGTCGGCTCTCCACCACACCAGTGGATGCCACCTCCCACCAGCTGGCCGGGCTATATTCCTGACCCAAGGGCAACCCAAATCCCATTCATCGCCGCAGCACCACGGTCCTTGAACTTTCCATCACGCCGTCTAAGGCACCCCCCACTATCATACAGAAGTGCCACTACTCACTAGATATAAATATAACGCTGTGCTTCTCAGGCTCCAGATACAGCTGGTATCTTAATGAACAGGTTGCCCTCATCAGCTCTTCCACAAGCGCCACGACGCATTGAATATATCTATCACGCCATGGTTACTAGCCAACAAATGCCATTATCAACCAAACGACCAGGCCATGCTAACATCCCCATGTCCTTCTGCTCCTCCACATTCTACAAATGAACTGAGGTAGATCAATGGGACCTCCATATCATTAATGGTTGACATTACATAGCTCTTTTAGATTGGCTATCCAGCATACCGCCAGCACCCTACCGGGAGGCTCTCCAGGCGCTCCACTCCCATTAAGGACTACTACCAATTGCCTGGTAATCACCAGAACTTTCCAACCTCTCCAACCTTCCTAAACAGCTCTTCCTCATTCTAATCCTTCCCGTTTTGCTTTCTTTCCCTCCCACCCCCCCCCCCCCGTTCATCTCTCCTTGGTACCTTGTTACTTATGCAACCTGCATATGTGCTATCTGCCTAAAATGTACAAATGTGAAAATGCATCTGTCTCTCTGCACACATGTGCTCCCTTTGCAATTGCCTGCTTATACTTTGACCACCACCCCAACTCACACGACATCACCACAATGTGACATGTGACAATGTGAATGGGAAAATATCATTATTTCCTTGTCTCCTTATTATGGGCATGATCACGACTTTTGTCGGTAACCCTTAAATCCGGCGGTCGCGCTATTACTGCCGTATTTAAGGGTCTGCCAAATCAGGACTTCGGCGGATTTCGCCCCAGCTCTTGGCTGGGGGGAAATCCGCTGAAAATTCGTTCTATTACCGCCGGCGGGAAATACGCCGGCGGTAAGAGCGCACATTTTCCCCATTGAGCCCAATGGGGAATGGGGCATTCCCGAATGGGCTCAATTGGGAATGGGGAATTACATTACTGCCAAAGTCGTGATCAGGCCCTATGCCTGTAATCAATGATCCCCACCACTGCGCCAATATGTTTTCCACAATTATCAACCCACACTTCACCCATCACAGCCTTGATAAAGTCTACGGTCGAAACGCGTGGTGGCTTTTGTTTCACCTTCACCCAGCATACTTTGCAAGACATGTGATCCATATTTGTTACCACATTCAAATCTGTATTGATGACAACAAATTAGAAGTCACTTCTATACATGCTGACAACCCATAGAATGGAAGACTACAACCCTTGGATAACAACCAACAACCAGCACACCTTTTAGTACTCTGTATCTTACCTTACTTCACATTCACCCAAAGGGCCATTCCCATAATTTCTCTAATGTTATCCAAACTTGACTATGCAACCGGCCTCTATCTCAGACTCCCAGATTACCTAATGAGGAAACATGAAGAATTCAAAATACAGCAGAAACATTACTTTTTAGAGTGAAGGGATATGAATATATCACACCAGCATTACATAAAAAGGGTTATTTTCAGAACCTTGTGCATCGCCCACTGGCCATACCACTATTTGCAGGCATATTCTATTTTGCCAGTCTCAGGAGCGAGACGGCCTCCATCAACAGTGATGAGGTAGACTCGGTGTATCAAGGACTAGTGGGAATTCGGTCGCAAGTCCATTAAACAGATCCATTTTAAAGACACGCGCTGAAGACAGGACTGCCCAACAGATGCTCATAAATGCACACAGGCCTTTACTAACAGCGAAACTGACAACGTCCCTTAGAAATCTGCATATCTCCACAAACGCCTGGAAACCCGCAGCAGCCATTTGTCCCTTGGAAGCAAAGTGACATTTCCATCATTTTGCAGTAAATTGAACATCTTCTGGTTCGTTTTTGGCACATGGATTGAAAGTCATATCATGCAACCTAGGTCAGTAGGAGTTGGACACAAGTGGCACATTTTGAACCGCATAGAAAAACATGCAAATGAGAATTTCGAAGAACCAGATATAAAATGTGAGGACATCCTGCGTTTTTCCTTCTCATTCAAGGAATGGTACTGCATTAAAGTATATTATAATGGCGCTTTACATGCTAAAAATAACAAAAGCGTGGGTGAAACCACGCCTAGTACCATGTGTGATTAGTTAAATGGTTTCCTTTTCATGGCATTTACCATGCCTTGCTATTTAAACTTAAGCATGTTTTTCTAACGTTTTTGCTCGTGGGTTCATCAGCAGAACATGTCTAGAAAACCACTGAAAAAATGTAACCTGCAGATCCAATTCTCCATTTCATAACAAACTGCTCACATAGTTTACTGCTGAAAGTCATTTCAGGATTGCCACATCCTGATTTTTCGAGCTTTGCTGAATATGTTTTTGCCAGCAGATAAAGGGAATCATACACATGACTATCGTTACTCCCTTAAAACATCAACGTTTCAATGATATGTACATGATTACATGAACAACCACTGTTGTAGGAATGGGAGTTTGGGCCTCATTACGACCCAGGCGGTAAGTTACCGCCTGGGTCGTACCCTTACCACCATGGTGTAAACTATGTTTACACCATGGTGGATGGCGGATTTACCACCCCATTCCAAGGTGAGTGGGGCGGCAAATCCCCATTTCCCATTTTACCCTTCCCCATTCCCATTTTTGCCCCATAGGGCATAATGGGAGTGGGGAAGGCGCTAATTACGCCACCGTAAATTACGGTGGCGTAATTAGCACCATGGTCCCTTAGCGCCATGGATTTTAACGCCTGCAAAAAGCAGGCGTTAAAATCACCATGGCGCTAAGGGCCCTTGTAATCAGGCGTTAAGGGTCGGCGCCGTTTACGGCGCCGTTAACCCCTTAACGCCTGACTCGTAATGAGGCCCAAGGAATGTAAACAAATGTGTAAGGTTCCTGAAACATGGGTGTCCATTGATAAAGTTGCTGGGAAAAGGTCACTAGTGGTTGACATTTCCCCAAATTTGCAGTCCCACAAAAATCAACCAATTTCCCCAAATATTCTAGGACTGGAGTAAGAATAGTAATTAATGCCCGTCCTAGAACATGTGGAGGAAGGCTTTTAGAGGTGCAGGGAAAACACTCACTACCTAGAACCGAAAAATGTGTAGACTGTTATGAACCACATATGTAGGTGGTATCCAATATATATTGGAGGCAAAAAACATTGTTGCCCTGGATTGGTGAGACACAGTGCTTGTGGAGGAGGGCATGAGGCATGCAGAGTCAGCAAATTATCACTGGGTTGTGAGGACTGAGCAGTAGTGGAGCGAATGCTACTAATATGAGTTTACTGCACAGAGGGCAGGCAAAGGCAAAAGACTGTGGGCCTCATTACACGTTAGGCGGTAAGGGTTTACCGGTACCGGTAAGGGCACCGGTACCGGTAAACCCTTACCGCCTTACTACGAGTTCCCTCTGCGGGACCCGACCTTAACGGCTGGTTTTACCAGTCGTTAAAGTAGGGTGCCGCAAAGGGACCTCGGTGCTAATTACGGTACCGCAATTTGCGGTACCGTCATTAGCTCCTTCCCCATTCCCATTATGCCCTATGGGGGCAAAAATGGGAATGGGGAAGTGCCTTGGTGAATGGGGAATTACCGTCCCCGCTCACCTTGGAGTAGGGCGGTAATTCCGCCATCCACCAAGGCGGACACGGTAAAATACCGGCGGCAACCATGGCGCTCAGCGGTACCCCACCACATGATTCCCTATCCTATGCATACTACTGCACTTACACGGGAAAGAGTTAAGGATGCAACGAGGTGGCAGAAATCATGAGAAGCTGTAGCCATGCTTACCCGGGGCTCTAGTATTTATTTAAACTTTAAAAGAAACACTTTTCCTGAATCAAACCAATCAGTGCGTAGAAGCCTTTATTAACCATCCTACTTCAAGATGTTTTTCACGTAGAGTGGATTGGCCAAAACTACCATGTAATATTAAGTCCCATTTTTGGGTAATGGAGTTCGGATGAAACACATAGATGCCTTTTTCAAAACATTGTCAAACCAGTATAAAAAATATTGTCAACGCATAAAGGTCTTGAGTTGTCAAAACACATTTGTGTGTGGAAGTAGCAAGAGTGGGCATTGTGGGTAGAGGTGAGCCTATGCAGCATAGAGAGAGACGAGTGTGGGGCAAAAGGATCACAGGGCAAAGGGGCGCAGGGTAAACGTCATGGTGGACATAGGATGCACGTTGCAGCCAAGAAGGCAGCAAAGGAAGTGGGAGGGGCCCAAGTAGGAGGGACCACTTTGGGGGCCAGGTGTGGAAGCACCATTCAGACAACAAGCATTCATTGGTTTTGGCAAAATGTTGTTGTCTTGCTCGACAGAATTGCAAAAACCGTTGTTACTGAAGAGAGAGAGGGAATGCGGGTTCTGAGTTATTTGGTTGGCATAGCAACGGGCAATGCCATGGAATGAAACTACCAAATCACTAAAATGTATGTTTTCCAACTCCTCCACCATACTATCCAATGAGTAGTTCCCTAACAATATTTTCTCGAATCAGCAGCTTTGTAAAAGGCAAGTTGAGTTCCAGACTTTCTCACCCCACCCACCCTAGACCCATACTGTCTACTACCACACATCCCCCGTTCCCATCCTCTCTATGCCTCCCATTCCCCCACTCACCCCACCGTCACCCTCTCTAGCCCTACCAACCCACCCTACCCACACTCTCTCTACCCCAAACTACCCACGCAATACCCACCCCCTCTAGCCTCACCCACCCATTAGCCACTATCTCTAAAAAACACCCATCCAGTCCCTGCTCACGCTACCGCCCACCTGCCCTACCTGCACTCTCTATAACCCCATCCAGCCTACCCTTGCTCTTTCTACCGCATGTCACCCTACCCCCACTCTCTCTACCCCTCCCACCCCACCGCCACTCTCTCTACCCTCAACTACCCCATGCCACACTCTCTACCCCCCACCACTACTCTCTCTGCCCCCATCCACCCCACCTGCACTCTCTATTCCCACACCCACCCACTGCTCCCCCATAACATGTTGGTGGGTTTTGTTTGGGCTATTGTATGCTATTTTTCAACAGTTCTCCAGAGGCTGCTTTGTTCTTCATGTTCTAGCCCCCAAAACAACTACCATCACCCAGCCTCTACACTCTGTCTAACCCTACCCACTCACCCACTACTCACCACACTATCCCCACACTCTCACGCTACATCCCCTCTCTACCCCCACACACTCAATCCCCACCTTGTCTACCCTCACCAACCGAATCCCCACTCTCTCTACTCCCACCCAACCCCCACCCTGTATAGTGCAACCAACCCTACCCCCACCCTCTCTACCATCAGCCACCCTAGCCCCACTCAGCCTACAACCACCCACCCACCCTAGTCCCACTCAGCCTACCACCAACCACCCACCCTACCTCCACTCACAGTGCCCCAACCCACTCACCATACCCCAACTCGCTCTGCCCCAACCCCTCACCCAGTATCTGCTCTCACTACTCCCATCCACCCTACCCCTACTCTCTCAACCCACAACCAGCCTACCCCTGCTCTTTCTACTCCATCCCACCCAACCCCCCTCTCTCTACCCAAACCTACCCACGCAATACACTATTATTACACTAGCCAGAGCTTTGATCATCTCGAAGCTGGATTATTGTAACACATTATTCCTAGGTTCTTCATCTCGGAATTTAAACAAACTCCAAGTTCTACAGAACAATGCCTTGAGATCGGCTCTAAACATCCCACGCTCCAGTCATATCTCACACTTCAGGAGGGATGTACACTGGTTACCTGTGTGGCATAGAATCACATTACAATCTCTAGTCATCACGCACAAATGTCTTTCTAACACAGCTACGAAATACCTGACAGACAAACTTTCTTGGACACAGTTGGACAGACCTACCAGATCCGGCTACCTCAACCGACTCATGATCCCAAAATACAACTTAAAAATGGCAGGAGGTTCCAGCTTCCCAGTGCTAGCGGCCAAATGCTGGAACTCTCTCCCTCCAGCCATTAGAGCAGAACCCTCATTTTGGTCCTTCAGAGCGAAGACAAAAGCCTAGCTTTTCTCCCAGACCCCGATTTAGTATAACTGATTGCCAATGCTCTCACAGAGAATATTGTACACCATTATATAGATAAACTGCACATTTAGTAAATTTCCTGTATCCCTGGTTATTGTAATTCTGTAAATTTCTGCTTCCAAGTGTATTGTATTACTATTGCAATTATGGAGTCTGCCTGACTTTGTAACTCTGTAAATTAGTTATTATTTGTATTGTGATCTGTAACATACCATCTATCCAAGTAAAGTGCCCGGATACCTAGGGTTAGGGGTGCTATATAAGTAAATAAACTAAACTAAACTAAACTAAACCAAACCCACTCAATCCCCACCATATCTACCCTCACCCACCGATTCCCCAACTTATATACCCCCACCGAATCCCCACCCTGTCTACTACCACCCACCCTACCCCATCCCCTCTACCATCACTCACCGTAGGCCCACTCAGCCTACCCTGCTCTCTCTACCCCATCCCACCACTCTACCTCCACTCTCTCCACCCCCCCACCCTAACCCCAATCTATCTACCCCCTTGCCCCACACCACACTCTCTACCCCCAAACACCCACCCTACCCCAATCTCTCTACCCCCACCCACCCACTCTACCTCCACTCTCTCTACTCCCACCCATCCACCCTCCCTCCACTCTCTCTACAAACACCCACCCACCCTAGCTCCACTCTCTTTACACCAACAACCCACCCTACCTCCACTTTCCTAACCAACACCTACCCACCCTACCTCCACTCTCCCTACCATCACCCACTCATGCTACTTCCACTCTCCCTACCCCACACCACCCACCCACCCAACCTCCATTCTTTCTACCTCCACCCACCCATCCTTCCTCCATTCTCTCTACAAACATCCACTCTATCTACTCACATCCACCCTACCCCCACTCTCTCCACCCCACCCCACCCTTTCCCCACTTTCTCTACTCCAACCCACCCTCGCCCTACTCTTTCTACCCTCACCCACTCTCCTCCTTCCACCCTGATGCATATGAATGCAAGATGCAAAGAAAAGCATTAAACACTAAACCTCTTTGCCAATGCGAGGCTGAAATTGCTAAGGGGGAGAACAAAGGAGGGGGAGAATAAGGAATGGGAAAGAGGATTTGGGTCGTTTGTTCATTTTCATTTTGTTTGCGGTAAACTGGCCGCAATGTAACTGCTCGAGCACACATTTTAAACGTACATTTTTGTTATCCGGTCCTCCGTCTCCAATGTTAAGGAAGCGGGGCGCACCCGACCCTCACAAATATCAAACATGGGTAGCGGGAGACACCCCCACAACCTCTGCTCAACGTGTTCGGTATTCTGAAAAGTGTGCATGCAAAGTGCACAGAAGGGCAATTCACACGTGTGAAAAACATGCAAAAGTATCATTCGAACAGCATTTTTCGAACAAATTGACTAATTCCAGGAAAGGTGCACTGCAGTACAAAGGAACAAGAATGCATGGACATGCACATGGGAAAGGCATACAGACCAAAATGCAAGGTGAAGGAGTAAAGGGAGCAAACACACACATTGATAGGATCAAGGGTAATGGCAGAAGGGGAAACATGGAAGGTAAAAGGATGGGGAATCAGAGAGTAGAGAAGAAGCAAGAATAGGTGGATGCTCATAGACAAAGAAAAGAGTACAGATAAGTGTTTTATCATGCAGTTCAGTGGAAAATGAAGGAATGAAGCAAAGAAAGACAAAGGATAACAGAAGGGGTAGAAGGGGTAGAAGCCCAGAAATGGAATCAGAGCTAGTGTTTGGAGCAGGATTGGGATGGAGCACATGCAGAAAGAGTTGGGGTTAGCACACAGTGGAAGGAACAAATGGAAGGAGGATGTGGGAAGGAAAATAGCGAAAGGTGAATTCGAAATGTGCATGGGGAAAGAGGCAAGTAGAAGGAGCACCATATGGAGAAAACATAAAAGAGAAAGGTGAAAGAAACCTGGTGGAATCAGTATACATTGTTATCACAAAAGATGGTAGTAGCATAAGGAATGTGAAAAGCACCGTCATGAATTGACGTTTGCATTGTAGCACTACAACGATGAGTAGCGGCTGAAGTGCCTATGGACCACTCATACTGCTACACAACAAGAGTGATCCCAATCATAATGATGAAACAGGTATACCTCCTTTGCCTTTTGTGGTAATGTGAAATGAGGGAAGGCAATACTCTTAAAAGGGGTGTGAATGTGACCCAGAAGCAACCCAAACCAAACAGTCCAAAATGAAGAGAATGTCAAATGAAAGTGCTTTACAAATATATATGGTTAAATGTGAGTTTAATGAATCACAAAACAACACATTATTTTTTAACAAACCAAAAATGTCTATGACAAAAAATTACGCATTTGTTTTGTTTGTTTTTGGGGGCTTCGCCCCCTAAAGCCCCCTTTATTTTTTTCATACTTTTCCCCCACCCTCAAAACTACTATTCCCATTCCCATCTACATAAAAATAGGTGCTATTTTTTTAATAGGTGTTTTGGGTTTGTTAAAAATTCCATTTGTTGTTTTGTATTCGTTAAAATTACTGCATACCAATATATATACTTTAATTAAACAGATCACCTCCAGAATTAACTAAAAAGAAAAGGAATGCACAAAACCCACCCGTGTCAAAAGAATAAGCAAAGATGGAAAGATGCACCACTCTGGGTGATAAAACAGGGGTTGAAAGGCAAGTAAAACCACATGCTGTAAAGTGAAACGGGACGGCAAGGTGACGTTCCATCTTTTTCTTAGAGTTTGCATTTGCACGTAGAGGGTAAGCAGCCCACAATACCTCCATTCAGCTCTCTTTTCTCCAACAACCATCCTCCCAGTTCAAATAATAAGTACATCTCTCAGGAGTTCTACAATTCTACCTAGAATGTGGATTAGCATCCCGTTCCAAGGGCGGATAGAAGCGAAGGCAGTTAACGAGGGCTCTGGCCGTTACCTCCCCCAGCCCCCTGTTCCATCACTTAGCACTTCGGGTTAACAAAGTGGTAACCCAATGTGCTAAAAAAAGTTTTTTTTTTTTTTTAAGTGTATTTGGTTTGTTTCAAACCTTTCACATCAGTAAAACATTGCGTTTCATGAAGAGATCTGTCGTAATGCAATCACAATGAACTCGACGAAGAAACGATTCACAGAATAAGTGATAATAAGAGGTAACAGAATGTTAGCTACAAATTAACTCAAGAATAACTAAAAATCAGAAGAGATAAATTAATTTAAAACCTTCCTTCATAATCCGGTGGAGTACTTAATATAAATTTCTATTGCCAACAGTATTAATTAGGATAAAATTGTTAAATCACTAGTTTTAGGTAATGAGTAGATATCTAACATTGACTCAACGCAACCTTTCATTCGTTCAAGTTCATTGTTTGTGATGTATTTTCCTCATCAAAGTGGTCTAGTCTTTTTAGGGTTTAGTAAATACTTTTTAGTATTTTCATTCATTGAACGGGGACGCGCACGGCGTAACGTTCAATTAATGAAAAAATGTATCCAAAATGGCTGCAATGGTTGTAGAAGGCGGGGTTTTGTATAGAGCCCTTCTTCCATTACCATGGCAGTTGGAAAAACAAGAAGGGAAGCTTCTGCAGCAGCAGTGGGTGCTGCCTCCACAACATTCAGGTACGTGGGACAGGGAGGGGGATGGTAAAGATTTTAAAAAGTGGAGTGTTGGGGAAGATTGCAGTCCGCAGCAGGGGAGGCAGATTACGGGTTCCTTGGAGTGCAAGCTGAGATTAGTGGTTTCAGTCTGCATTTCATGGAGCCTGGTTGCTAATGCCATTTCTCCCTGCATTCTGAGCATTAGGTGCAATTAGTTATTGCAGCATGCAACAAATCTCTGTCTTACAATCATATTCACACAGCCTGATTCTCTCTTTGGCCTCCATGACCTTGAACCACCCTGGGAAGTTTGCCCTTGTTCCAAACCTTGCCCTTTTGTGTGACAACTGTGTCATCAGACACTTGCTGCACTCTCTGTGAACCCCAAAACCTACTGACTCCTTAAGAGATAATTTCTTCCCTTTTCAACAATCTTCCCTTAGCACATGCCTGAGTTGATCACACCTCACCTTCATCGTGATCTCCTTTTTTCACTAG
Organism: Ambystoma mexicanum; assembly: GCF_040938575.1. Taxonomy (NCBI): domain Eukaryota; kingdom Metazoa; phylum Chordata; class Amphibia; order Caudata; family Ambystomatidae; genus Ambystoma; species Ambystoma mexicanum. Next base: position 1,292,642,852 of record NC_090937.1, read on the forward strand.
CTATCTTACCTTCTGTTCATCCCATTCAACAAATCTGGCATGTTGTAACAACAGAGGACCTCAAAAGGGAGCAAACCCATAGTTTCATGAGGTGCTAACCTGTAAGAACATATCCTGTACTCCACCACACCGTTCAGTGTGTTCCCTGTTCCCACTGATATCCTTATTGCGTCAATGAGGGTATGCCTAAACCTTTCAACCAGCCCATTGGTTTTGGGATGGTACAAGGACACTTTGTGATGCTCAATACCTACTCCCTCCAGGTTTTCCACAATCCTCAAGGTCAACTGAACCCTATTATCCATCAACAGTTTCCTAGGGAATTCTTCTCAATAATAGATTTTAGCAAACAAATCCACTTCAGCCCTGGAATGTACCTCAGGAATGATATTTTCCTCTGCCCATTTACAATATAAGTCCATTACAACTAACACATACTTCTCCTTTCCCCATCAAGGGAGCCCAATATATCAAGTGCCACAAATTGTCTAAGTAGTCTGGGCAACTCCAATGGCCTTAGAGTTTGGACATGGTTCCTAAGCATGTTGTCTTCCTCCCCACATATAACACATTGACACATTCCTTAACCATACCTTCTACCATCCCGAGATGCCCTTCATGTCTTGCCCTCAGTTTCTTTTTAGTTTAGTTTAGTTTAGTTTAGTTTAGTTTACACATTTAGATAGCGCAGCCAGGAATCCGTGGGCATAAAGGCACGAGACATAACATAAACTCAAAGAAAGAGAAGCCAACGAGTAACAGGGAGTTAGGCCATCGATCAGAGCAATGACAGAGTTTTCAAATTCTTCTTGAAGAAATCCAAGTCAGATTGAGCTCTGAGATCAAGAGGGAGGTTGTTCCATACTTATGGGGCAGATAAATAAAACGCTCCTTTGTCTGCCTTTTTTGTTCGGCTTCTGGGAATGCACTGGAGGTTTTGGTTATTGGATCTCAGAGAACGACTTTGCATTATTTCAAAAATGAAATGCCTTATAAGTCAGTCATAGTCCCATTGATGCACTTATAGGTAATCACTAACCAATGGTGTTGTATTCAGGCTTCCACCAGAAGCCAATGTAAACCCCTCCTGGCAGCAGAAATGTGGTCGCAGCGCTTGAGCCCTGGGATGACCCGAACAGCACCATTCTGAATTACTTGGAGTGTTTTCATATATGATTTATTGATGCCAGCCAATAGGCTACAGCAATAATCGATTTTTGCTTCAATAATCCTGCAAGCAATTGTTTCTGCATTAGCTTGACTAATGAAAGGCCTAAACTGGACTAAGAGTTTTATATAAAACGCTGCACTGGAAACCAAGCTGCTCACATGGCCCCTCATAGATAATTGTTGATCTGGATTTTTTAAAGGTGGTTAACGTAACCTTGCCCAGAAGAAATCTAGTGTATGGCATGCCCAGCTTAGACACTAGCGAAGACGAGGCCACAATGACTAGATAGACACGATTCAGCTCTGCCTCATCAACTGAATGGGTACCCACCATAGGAATGACACATTGGGTATTGTCTGCGTAGTTTGTGAACATGATCCCCTCTTGATTAAGCAAGGCAAAGAAAGGGACCATGAACACATTGTATAAACAGGGGGACAAACAGGCACCCTGTAGTACTCCAAATTCGATGGAGGTAGGGGGGCTTGTGCTTCTCCCGAGAAAACTCTGCTAGCACGGTCATTCTTAAATGACACAATCCATTGTTTAGCCATGCGAGATAAATGTGCTACTGCCTTCAACCTGTCGACCAAAATAGTGTGGTCGACCAGGTGGAAGGCAGCGGAAAGGTCCAAAAGCATTAACATGTCCATCCGTTCCATGAGTCTAGATTTAAGTTCTAAATGAGCAGTTTCTGTGCCGAAGCCAACAAGGAAGCCTGACTGATGAGGATTAAGCACAGGGTATTCGTTAAGATATTTGGCGAGTTGTTCGTAAGCTACCCTATCCAGAATCTGTAATTAAGAGGGTCTTCAGGACAGAGGCCAGTTTTTTTCTGAAAGTGGTAACCAAGGCTTGTTTTAAACTTGCCGGACAGAGCCTTCTGAATGAGAAGCATTAACCAATTTGAAAATGGCCGCCAAGAGCATGCAGGTTTTATTAATAAGTTCAGCGGAGGGATCTCAATTGCAAGAGGTGGTTTTGAGGCCCTTCACTGTACTAGAGAGTCCGTCTTCCGTGATGGAGTGGAAATTAAATTGGGGAATAGAAGAATTTCTACTAAAGGAGTCAGCCTCTTTTGGGGTGTAGGCTGCTTGGATTTCCTACAAGTCAAATCAGTTCTAATGATTTTTAATTTGTTCGCCATGGCATCCTGTATACCGAGACACCATGTAGACTCCTTCACAACTGACACAGCCTCAGAAGAACCTATATTCTCTTGTTCTTTGAGAATTTTGAACAGTTCTTTGGATTCAGAATGGGCCTTTAGGATCCTCATATTGAAGGAGTTTTTCTTTGCCTCGATGATAGCTGTTTTATATGTTTTGGCTGCTCTTTTATAATTGGCCAAAGAATAAGGTGTGGAACTGGATTTCCAGGTATGAAATAGTTTCAAACTGGAGGATTTGAGTATTCTCAGTTCATGTGTATACCAACATTTATTACTCAAGCCCTCCTTCAATCTTTTGTTTTTTAAAGGGGCTAAAATTTCAGTGATATCTTCCATATTCGATAGGACCTATGGTGGGATGCTACTCATATTTGAGACTTGAAGCAACTACCCCTTTTTCTTACCTGGATTATTCCTGGTGTTTAACCACCTACTTATTTCCCTCCTGTTTCCTTCACCCTTTGGTTAATTCTTGTATTAGGCTTGACTTTGCCTTCTCTACTATTTATTTATCTATACACATACACATATTTTGCTAGAGAGTCCTTATCAATATTACTACCACCCTATACGCCTTTAGTCCTGCCAGTATTTCCTTGTGCAATCTCACTCACACCTCCCTTCTTCCTTGGTTACCTGCCAAACTCTGGTTGCACACATGCAGGACAGGCAGGTCCAGACCTCCTCCCTAACATCCCTCATGCACTAATCCAAAATGGTGCTTAACAGTCAGTTACCTTCTGCTCCACTGCTCAGCCAGTGCAGTTTGTAGCTCCAACTGCACCTTTTGCATAGTATGCTACACTCCTCTGCACACCAACCGCCCTCGATCTCCTCTGTGCACCCAAAGAGGCGTCACCTTCTCTCTGTGGATTATGGCAACCGCTGCACTATGATGGTGCTGGATTATCTTGTTGATGGAAGGGACCAGGATGGATGTTTCCTGAGCCATCTTGAGGCCCCTCCACTTGTCACCACTGTTATAAAGTGGCACAGGGTGGCAATGTGAGTTTTCTTCAAATATTTGGAGTTTGCAGTTGCACTCAAAAGGTAAGTGCCTCCTAAAAGCTCTCCTTTCTCCACCAACCATCCTCCCAATTCAGACAATTAGTCTCTCTCTGAGGAGTTATACCATTCTGCCTAGAATACCATTCACCCTTCCATTCTGAGCACTAGGTGCCATGAGAAATTGCAGCATGCAATACCACAGTGATCTGAAGAAGGACATGTGTTGTGCAAAAAGGAATTAAGGTGACCTAACCAGTCTCTAGGGCCCAAAGATGGAAAAAGGGGCAGTTATTAGTCAATAAAATCTTTCCCTGTTGTAGGAAGTTTGACAGCGTTAAACCTGGCTTCTTGGTTCTATTTGTGTGGTTCAAATTAGGCTCAAAGGTGGCAGCCACATTTTTCCAGATGGGGAGCAGGTGTCGAGGTGAGGTGGAGTTTGTTTTGGGTCAAAGGAATGCAGATCGTGAGGGCTACCCAGACTGGTTCTACAGTTAGTTTGCCAGCAAAGATGATGGTGACTGTATGCGCCTTTCGAGGTGAGCAGTCCAATGCATTGCTGAAGGATCATGGTTCAACGAGGCTACCAGGGTAAGTTTGACTGACAATGAAGATCAGAAAAGAAGATGCATGTGCTTTGAAAAGTAGTTCAAAGTGGTGCTCAAGGAAGTGTGGATTGTGATGGCCTCCATGGTCACTTCGGCAGTCAGTTCAATGGTGAAGATGCTAGTGACTGAATTCCCATTTCAAGTTGTGCAGACCGATGAAGGGTTCAAAGGTCATGGCTCGATGCGTCCCCCATGGTCTAGTTAGCTCTCAATGAAGAGGCCAATGAAGGTGCTGGTGGATTGAAAGGTGGTTCAAAGGCATTGAGTGCAGCAAAAATCTTCCATTTTTGAGCTAAGCCAATGACATGCTCAACTGGCTCAGTGCGCAGGGAACTGGTTTGAGTGTGCGAGACAACGGTTCAAAGATCAATAAAGTCCCAAAAGGTAGCTCCAGAGGATCCGGTTGGTTTGATGGGGTTGAATCAGCTCGAAACATGGCTCTCACTTGTTTGACAGTGAAAACACAGGGATCTTGGCTGTTTTGACTCTCAGGATGATTTGAGGCCCATTTCAGGGATTCAAGGAGGAGAATGGTCCTTGTACAACACAGGGGAGGCTGGCACACACCTGTGTGGGTCCTTCAGAGCAGTGGTCACTGGGTACCAGTGTGGATGGCAGAGAGGCAGATCATGCTCCAGAAACAAGCCAACCCAATGTACCATGAGGATGGTTAGTGAGCAGAGCTTGCCCCTGTCTACGACACTCAGTCTTCAACTCCGACTTCAGGCTTTGGGAAGTCAACTCTCCCAACAGATGTCCAATGAATTCTTCCTCAAGTTTTTGTTCAATAGTGAATCAAAGACAGAGTGGAAGCCTCCCTCTTTTAAAGGGGAACAGCCCACAGGTGATTGGATTAAAGCAAGCCTGCTAAAGAGGTCCAAACCCTGCCCTTGATTGATTTAAGTAGTAATCTAGTGCTTTTTATCACCAGAGTCTAGAAATGCTTGATTAATCACAGATAAAATATGTAAATGTATAAGCCTTGGAATGCTTGAATATTGATCACATTCGTTGGGCCTTATCACCTAATTGTTAACAGAATTGTTGTTTTCCTTAGATCCACAATAACCTGTCAGAGGTCAGGGTATATCCCAAGACTATTACCCCTGAATAATGGAATTCACATTTTACACATAGTTGGTTTTTGCTTATGCATTTCCAAACTTCTCTGATATGTTTTCGGTGTTGTTTTGTCTGCAAGTACATGAGGATGTCATTGATGTAGGTGAATGCAAAAACATCTAAACACAGAAAGAAAACGTTGTCCTAAAACATATTTTGAAGGTATGTGGGTGACTGAAAGAAAACCCTTTAATGCACATATTCTGAAACTTTTTTGGAAGGCTCTCTTTCATTAGTTTCTTACTTGAGCACGGAGAAGAGGTAGTGGGTAGCATTTTTAAGAGTATTTTTTAGAGATTGGGCCTCATTACGAGTTGGCCAGTAAAAATACCAAATTACCAGCATGCCGGTGCAACCGTTTCCATGCTGCACTGCTGCCGGAATCAATGGTTGATTCTGAGTCAGTGGCCACGTGCATACCAGCATGCCAGTAACAGCTGCACCGGCATGCCCTTAAGGCCCTCCAAATCCCTGATAGCGGCACCATCCATGCCGCAGGCACGGGCAGCAGCATCCTAGATGCCGTACAGAACGGTACCGTTGATACCGACATCGTTAATACCGGCACCGGAAGTGGCGGTACCGGAAGTACCGTCATCGCTCCGGAACGGGAAATGCACCCACAGCCATCTTGAAAAACACAATCCATTGCAATCCACTGCCTACAGGACCTGGATTTGCAAACTGTGTACCCTGCCAGCAAGAAGATGTCTAAGGCTACCCGTAAAGGCACACCTCGGCTGCATAAGCCCCATTTTAGCGATGATGAGGTAAACATGCTTCCCGACACCCTGGTCCAGCATGCGGATGTCGTGTTCTGTCCAGACCTGCACCGTGCTGCCCAAATAAGGAAGAAAAACATCCAGGAGGGGATGGCCCAGAAGGTATCTGCGGTGGGGACAACCACACACAGTGTGATACTGCAGAAAACGGTGGGACGATCTGCGGCTGCGTGTTTGAAACATCTTGTCAGCAAACCGCAGCCAGGCCCAGGCAACAGGTGGTGGAGCAACATCACCCATATAGCTTGCACGGTGGGAGGAAACCTGCAGCTCAGTAATGGACATGGAGGCCATAGAGGGAGTCAGGCATTCAGAGATGGGAGTCCTATCATCGACAATGTCAGTAGGTGACCCTTAGCGTAATACAAAAGTCACCACAAACACCTAAAACCCCAAGTATAATGTTGGAGTCCAATTGGCAAGTAGATGAGAGCAAATACGTGGGCCATCACCTCCCACCTAAAATCTGCCCTAACTCAAACCCTGCATCTCTGCCACGAAAACACTACAAACCCCACTGACACAAAACACATGAATCCACAATTGCAAACACAAGCAACATATGCATGCACACACACATTACCACACACATTACATCACCGTCGAGAGCAGGCCTCACCACTGTGCCATCACAATGCATGGTGCACACATCTCCACTACTAATTGCACACTTGAGACACAACCAAACAGCACATGGCACACAGCCCCTGAGGCATGGCTACAGCACGCAAGCCAAGACACACCTGTAGGCCACCAAACAGACACCATGGACATCATGGCTGCATCAGAAGGATGCCCAAACAATACACCCCCCCAAATCATGTAAGCACCATGGCCACCCCGACAACATGCACACGACAATGCACATGACTCGAAATGTACTAACATCGATGTATGTAGGATGTACGTTCATCCATGACTGATACCCTGCCTCTCCGTCCCTCACAGGCACGGAATCAGACAGCGATGCAGAACACACTGCAACTACCAGAAAAACACCTGCACGCATGAGCAGAGGAGACGATGACGCCACCAGGCCATCAAGGTCAAGGGCTTGCCCAAGGAAAATCACTGCTCCCAAACCACAGCCGACCAGCCAACTGGACGTACAGGCCGGAGACCAAGAGGAGCAGCTAGAACTGACAAACTGTCAGAAGCCCCAGCCCAGACACATTGGTGCCATCAAGGCATGCATGCCAAAAGGCACACCGGCCCCAAAGGTCACAGCCAGGAAAACTCTGGCCCCCATGCAGACAACTCATGTGGAGGAGGATGCATCACCAGCAGCCAGTCATGTCGAGGGGCCGCGGTCAATAGCCACGAGCGACATGTGTGAGGCGGCACAATCTTCCCCACATAGCTCGGAGGAAGACGAGGAACAGGATGAGGCGGACACCGCAGGCCTTTGCATGTCAGAGGTAATCCACACACCTATACCATGCCGTCTACACCAGTGTTCTCCTCCAAACCTGGCTCTGATGGACGCAGCACTACGGAGGACATGCCAGTGGTAGCACACATCCCCGCGACCAGGCAGACACCACCTCCCATGCAACCACCAGCTGCGGAAACCATCTGGGACTTGGAGGGGCAGTTAACCCACATGGAGGAGCGCCAGCAGGCCATGCAGGATATGGTTAGACAATACATAGCGGAAGTTGAAGCCACACTCAAGGCCATGGAAGACAACACCAAAACAATAACCCGTGCTGTATACCATGTGACCCAGCGCGTACGTGAGGGCATGGCAGTGATGAGAGAGGCGGTAAAACAGTTGGTGGCCACCATTGCTCAACATCGTGCTGCAGAGCCCGACCCTAAACCCCCCCCCTCGACCAGCTCAACACGGCATGCTCTACTCAGACGAGCCCGGTGCGCAGGTCAATACACTGTCTGTGCCGGCCAGATGTACAACCCCCTCCACCCAAAAGGGGCCATCAGTAGCCTGACACAATTGAAATTGAAATCGGAACACGAGGCGGGGGCGTGGGTGTGTGGGGATGTTGGGGGGAGGGGGACGTGGGTGTGTGGGGATTTTGGGGGAGGGGGATGGGGGCATGTGTTTGGGGATGTTGGGGGGAAGGGGTTGGGGGGTTGTGGGTGTGTGGCGATGTTCGGGAGAGGAGGGTGGGGTCGTGGGTGTGTGGGAGTGTTGGGGACTGGAGGGTGGGGGTAGTTTGTTGCATATTGAGGGGTCCCCGTTCACTGTACATAGTTCTGAATCATTTAATACACCTGGTGTGCATGAGAAAAACACATGACTGGACATTGCTTATTGAGTGTGTGTCAATTTATTTCTTAACAGTGCCCAGTGCACAGTCTCCCCCATTCCAAGTGCCTTGTGTGACACACTCCATCAGAAGTAATGTGCAATCAAAGTTTGCCGTACTACAGGTCCTTCATTCACATTGTGCCGTGGTCGATGTGCATCTTCTCCACCATCATCCTCCTCTTCTTCTGGTGAAATCTGGTCCTTTTCAGGGGGAAGGTGTACATTGCGCCGGATGCACATGTTGTGCAGCATGGCACATGCCAACACAATCTTGCCCACCTTCTCAAGCCTGTATATGAGTGCCCCACCGGACCTGCTGAGGCAGCGGAAACGGGATTTCAACAGGCTAAAAGTCTGCTCAATCATGACACAAGTGCATGCATGTGCATGGTTGTAGTGCTCTTCGTGCCTGTTGACTGGTTGCCTGATGGGGGTCAGGAGCCATGGCTTCAGGGGATACGCGGCATCACATGTGCAGGAGCAATGGAAAGTGTATTTGTGAAAATTGTTGTCATTACTTGTGTGCAATGCGTGTACAGTGTTCATTTTCACATGCCACAGATTCATCATTACTGCACTTGTGATTCCCTCATAGTGAGACCCAGGTAAGTGCACTTACGGATGACCCATGCTTGGGGGATATGTGTGCCATTCATGTCTAAGGGACCTTTCCATCAGGCGAGGCACTCACATAAATGAGTTGATATTGACCATCATCTGCCGACATCTGATGGGTGGGATGCATTTGAAATTCGTACTATACATGTGGAATGCATCATGACATGTTTGCCTGATGTACCTCATGATACTCTGTGGTTTGGTAATCACGTTCACGACTACTTGATGTCGCCATGTACTTGTCCATCACTGCCTTCCCCCATATGACCAAGGCCCAATGGCAATGGTGGTATGGTCCACCAGTGATGCCAAACATTACTGTGAGGGGGCTGGGTGTGTACTGCCACGGTGGAGCAGAGGTACTGTGGATGGGTCCTGCGACACTCAAGTATATGTTAGTGGTGGTAACTGATCAGTGATTACATAAGTGCCCAAATAAGGAAGGCCCCAGGTCGGCTCGACCTGGGGAAGGTGAAGGGGGCAAGACGGTCAGCGGACAGGACAAAGGAGCCTCGTGGTCTGGCCATTTTGGGAGCCAGGTCACCATTTTGGGCTAAGCGTGAGAAACGCGCTTAAAACGCCAAAAGGAGCTCAAAAACACAAGAAACGATCGCTGCCACCATTCCCGTCCGTGATTCACTTGCACTGATCAGTTGCAATCTAAAAAGAGTATCTAGGGCCTGTAGAAGGCTATAGACCCAAGAGAGCAGTAACTTAGCTTACAGTGCCCTCTTGTGTCATGTTACACGAAAGCTGCAAAATGATAAAGAAACTACGGAAAACAGCGTTTCCCAGTACTGACTGTCTTAAGGGCATGTCAGTTTCCCCGTAAGAATGGAGCGAAGCCCAGAGGAGTGCGGCAGAAGGCTGCACTTCTCTGGCAAAGTCTAGATCATGGTGAAAACAACAGCAAAACGTTTAGGGGTTGCCACATGGAAGGAAAATTACCCACAATTAAGAAATCTTTCCTAACACTCGCCCCTCCCAGACTATGGACAGGGGGAACTAATCCACCCCTGGATGAGTCTCTTGTTCAGGTCGGTTAAACATTCTGGACAACCCATCAGCATTGCTATGTTGGACACCTGGCCTATGCTCAATAGTGAAGTTGAAGCCTTGTAGACTTATGGACCACCTAAGCAACTTTGGATTCTCTCCCTTCATGTTCATTAGCCACTTTAAGGGCTTATGGTCAGTTTGCACAGTGAAGTGGGTCCCATAGAGGTAGGGCTTCAGCTTCCGGAGGGCCCACACAACAGAGAAACATTCTTTCTCCACTGTGGACCATCTGAGCTCTCTGTCCTTAAGATGGCAACTAATAAAACAAATAGGGTGTTCCTTACCCTTCTCATCTACTTGCGATAGTACAGCTCCTATCCCAGTGTCAGAGGCGTCCGTCTGCACAATAAAAGGTCTTTGATAATCAGGGGCCCTGAGGACAGGGGCCTGGCACAAGGAGTCTTTTAAGCCATTGAAGGCCTTCTCACACTCGTCGGTCCAAGTTACCTTCTTGGGTTTCTTCGGAGTGGTGAGGGCAGTCAGAGGGGCAGCTATGGTGCCATAGTCTGCCACGAAGTTGCGGTAATACCCTGTGAGTCCTAAGAAGGCTCTCACTTGGGTCTGTGTAGTGGGGGTAGGCCAGTCTTGTACTGCTTGTACTTTACTGGGAAGAGGCTGTATCCTCCCTCCACCTACTTCATTTCCAAGGTAAACCACTGAGCCTTGTCCAATCTGGCATTTACTAGCCTTTATGGTCAAGTGTGCTTTCTGAAGAGCCTGGAGCGCAATCCCAAGGTGTTTCACATGGTCTTCCCAGGTGGCACTGAAAACTGCTATATCCTCCAGATATGCAAGACAGAATTCGTTCAACCCATTCAGCACATGATTCACAAGCCTCTGGAAAGTGGCAGGTGCATTTTTCAACCCGAACGGCATTACCCTGAATTGGTAAAGGCCGTCTGGAGTAGAAAACGCTGTCTTCTCCTTGGCATGTTCTGCTAAAGCTATTTGCCAATAGCCAGCAGTGAGGTCAAACGTGCTGAGGTACTTGGAGGCACCCAAAGTATCCACCAGCTCATCTGTTCGAGGCAAGGGGTGTGCATCTGTCTTGGTGACAGCATTCAGAGCCCTGTAATCCACGCAGAACCTCAATTCAGAAGTGCCTGCCTTTGGAACCAAAACCACAGGGCTGGACCAAGGACTACTAGAGGGTTCAATCACCCCAAGGTCTAACATCTTGTTGACCTCGGTCTTAATGTAAGACCGTACTTTGTCTGACATCCTGTATCCCCTACTTTTGGTAGGTACACTGTCTCCTGTGTCTATGTTATGTTTGCACCAAGGTGTCAAACCAGGCGACTGTGAAAACAGGGGGGAAAACTGCCTAAGCAAACTTTTCACCTCAGCCTGCTGATTAGTAGTCAGGTGAGGGGCCACTCGGACACCCTCAAAGGAGCTATCTGAAGGACTGCTTTGAAACAGGTCAGGGAGAGGTTCAGACTCCTCTTCCTCAACATCTGAAGCCAATAGCAGTGCTGCAATGTTATTGTTATTGTTATTGGTTTTTTGCATTTATATAGCGCCTTATATACCATTGGTATGGTCTGAAGGCGCTGGTAGGTTGAACGCCCTTGGGAACCGAGGTTCGGGTCAGTGGAGAGATTAGAGAGAGTCAAAGGTGCGTGTGCGCACCAGGTATGTGTGCAGCTGGTGCGGAGTTTCTGTGGTAGCTGCTTCCTAGCGAATAGGTGTGGTGGTTGAGGAATCAGGAGTATGTGTTCGGTCTGGCAGGAGTTATCCAGTCCGAGTGAGGCAGCGTTAGGCCTGACTAGAACGCCTGGCTGGGGGTGAGAAAATAGCAATGTTTACTTAGAGTGATGGGGAGTGAGCGGCAGATGTTGATATGAGAACAGTTATACCGAATGGTGTCATAGTATCTCTGTGTTCTACTTGAGTGGTGGTGTAAGGAGAGAGTAAGCGTGGGGGGTGAAATGAAGTATGCTCTTACAACGGTTCCTTGCGTTCCACATCAAAGTCTGCACATCACGCAGTTCAGAGGGGTCCGGTCCGTGCGATGTGTTTTGTTTCTCATCTGCTCTCATGCACTATTCATCGGCTCAGCGAATTCATCCGTATAGCATACTCCTCCATCTAGCCTAATCATGCGCTCTGGTCCATTCATTCATTTGTTTCGTGCGTTCACCCGCTCCCCAGGCTCATCTGTTACGCACTCATTCGCTTCAGAGGCTCATCTGCCACTCGTCAGTTCTGCATTCATCAGCTCCATTCACTCTTCCGTATAATGTACTTATCTGTTTTGTGTACACTCGTTCTCTCGCTCTTATTCTCGTTCGTTCGACGCGTACCCGTTCTCTCGCCATACTCAGCCGCTTACTACACTCGGTCGCCCAACATACTCAGCTGCTTGCCATACTCAGCCGCTCGCTACACTCCGTCGCTCCGCGGTCCATGTTCTTCCCCTCATTACACTCAACCATGTTCTACATTCATGTGTTCTCCATAATCATTCAGCCGCATTCTACACTCATGTGTTCTCCACATTCATCTGTCCACCACATTTATTTGCTCTTCATATTCGTTCGCTCTGTACGCTCACCGCCCTCCACAGTCATCCGCCCTCCGCAGTCATCCGTCCTCCGCAGTCATCCGCCCTCCGCAATCATCCGCCCTCCGCAATCATCCGCCCTCCGCAATCATCCGCCCTCCGCAGTCATCTGCCCTCCGCAGTCATCCGCCCTCCGCAGTCATCCGCCCTCCGCAATCATCCACCCTCCGCAATCATCCGCCCTCCGCAATCATCCGCCCTCCGCAATCATCCGCCCTCCGCAGTCATCTGCCCTCTGCAGTCATCTGCCCTCCGCAGTCATCCGCCCTCCGCAGTCATCCGCCCTCCGCAGTCATCCGCCCTCCACAGTCATCCGCCCTCCACAGTCATCCGCCCTCCGCAATCATCCGCCCTCCGCAGTCATCTGCCCTCCGCAATCATCCGCCCTCCGCAATCATCCGCCTTCCGCAATCATCCGCCCTCCGCAATCATCCGCCCTCCGCAGTCATCCGCCCTCCGCAATCATCCGTCCTCCGCAGTCATCCGCCCTCAGCAATCATCCGCGCTCCGCAATCATCCACCCTCCGCAGTCATCCGCCCTCCGCAATCATCCGCCCTCCGCAGTCCTCCGCCCTCCGCAGTCCTCCGCCCTCCGCAGTCATCCGCCCTCCGCAGTCATCCGCCCTCCGTAGTCATCCGCCCTCTTCAGTCATCCGCCCTCTACAGTCATCCGCCCTCCATAGTCATCCGCCCTCCACAGTCATTCGCCCTCCACAGTCATCCGCCCTCCTCAGTCATCCGCCTTCCACGGTCATCCGCCTTCCACGGTCATCCGCCCTCCACGGTCATCCGCCCTCCACACTCATCTTCCACAGGCATCCGCCCTCCACACTCATCTTCCACAGGCATCCGCCCTCCACACTCATCTTCCATAGGCATCCGCCCTCCACAGTCTTCCGCCATCCACACCCATCTTCCAAAGGCATTCGCCCTCCACAGTCGTCCGCCCTCCACAGTTATCTGCCTTCCACGGTCATCCGCCCTCCACGGTCATCTGCCCTCCACAGTCATCCGCCCTCTCTACGTCATCCGCCCTCCACCGTCATCCGCCCTCCACCGTCATCCGCCCTCCACCGTCATCCGCCCTCCACAGACATCCGCTCTCCACAGACATCCGCTCTCCACAGACATCCGCTCTCCACAGACATCCGCCCTCCACAGTCATCTTCCACAGGCATCCACCTTCCACATTCATCCGCCCTGCCCAGTCGTCCGCCCTCCACAGTCATCCGCCCTCCACAGTCATCCGCGCTCCACAGTCATCTTCCACAGGCATACACCCTCCACAGGCATACACCCTCCACAGTCATCCGCCCTGCCCAGTCGTCCGCCCTACCCAGTCATCCGCCCTACCCAGTCATCCGCCCTCCACAGTCATCCGCCCTCCGCAATCATCCGCCCTCCGCAGTCCTCCGCCCTCCGCAGTCCTCCGCCCTCCGCAGTCATCCGCCCTCCACAGTCATACGCCCTCCACAGTCATCCGCCCTCCGCAATCATCCGCACTCCGCAATCATCCGCCCTCCGCAATCATCCGCCCTCCGCAGTCATTCGCCCTCCACAGTCATCCGCCCTCCACCATCATCCGCCCTCCACAGTCATCCGCCTTCCACAGTCATCCGCCCTCCACAATCATCTGTCAGCAGCGTTCATCTTCCACGCGCATTCCACTCGTTGGTACTCAGTCGGTCTCCCACTTCGGGCCTCTCACCCTCCACATTCCTCCGCTTTCCACATTCTTCCGCTCTCCACACCCTGTCGCTCCCCCATTCAGTCGCTGATACTTTTCTCTATTCATTATGCGCATCTGCTCTCCACGTTCTTCTGCTCTGTATGCTCTCTTCGCTCAACAAGCTCCTTCGCTCTGCATGCTCTTCCATTCTCCATCTTCCTCCACTCTCTACACATAGCTGCTCTCCATACTCGGACCGCTTTCTACAGTCAATTGGTTTACACACTCATCCGTCATCCCCATTGATTTTGCTCGTATTATTCATCAGGTCTCCAGACTCAACCGTCTTCCAGACGCACCTGTCAACCGCTTTCATCCTCCACATTCATTTATACTTTTCTAGAATCATCATTATTCATTCGCCCTTCTCACTCATCCGTTCACCACACTCATTTATACTTGTCTAGAATCATCATTATTCATTCGCCCTTCTCACTCATCCGTTCACCACAGTCATCGGCTTTCCAAGCTCGTCCACGCTCTATTTTTCTTTTATCCAGTGATCAATTCGTATTATTGACTTCACTGTTCAGATCTACATTACTCGTTTTAATTTCTTTTGTGAATATTTGATACAATCCGTTTTTTTTTTTTTTTTTGCTTTTGCTTTAGGTGCTTCGCTGGGTCGGTGTTATTTTGATGATGCTAGAACGGAACCGGTTGGTTTTAGGAAAAGAGCCAGGTTTTCAGTAGTTTGCGGAAAGCTGTTAGCTCCTCGGTTAGCCTGATGTGGGGTGGGAGAGAGTTCCACAGGGTTGGGGCTAGGGCTGAGAATGATGCTCCGCCTAACCTGACTGAGTTTGTCTTAGGAATTACTAGGAGGCCGGCTGTGCTTGATCTAAGGGTGCGAGTGGGGTGATAAGCTATTAGTTTTTCTTGAAGATATTGCGGTCCAGTTTTATGTACTGCTCGATGGGTGAGGCATAAGGTTTTGAAAGCTACCCTACGGGCTACTGGAAGCCAGTGCAGTGTCTTGAGGGCTGGGGATACGTGGTCTCTTGGACCAAGCGCAAGTAACACTTTGGCCGCCGCGCTTTGTGCTCTTTGAAGTTTGTTCATTTGGTAGGCATGGATTCCGAGGTATAGGGGGTTGCCGTAGTCCAGCCGTGAGATGACGATTGATTGTACCGCAGAGACTCTGTTAGGAAATGATAGATATGGAAAGACGCGCCTAAGGTTTTTGAGGTGGTAGTGGCAGGACTTTGAGACATTGTTGACTTGGCGCGAGAGTGTTAGGTCAGAGTCTAGGGTGCATCCAAGATTTTTCACTGTGTTGGAGGGTATCGGTGAGTTGCCCATGGCGGTTGGCCAGGGTAGTGGGTGCGGGAGAAGATCTGGGTTGCCGCACACCATGATTTCTGTTTTGGAGGGGTTTAACAGGAGGTGGTTTTGGGTCATCCAGCGTTCAATGTTAAGGAGGCAGGATGCCAGGTCAGGTCGTGAGTTAGGATTTGTGTTCAAGAATTTTAGAATTAGTTGTGTGTCATCGGCGTAATTGTAACATAGGATGTTGTGTGCACGAATTATCGGTGGGAGGGTGATCAGGTAGAGATTGAAAAGGAGGGCGGATAGACACGCTCCTTGTGGGACTCCTGTGTCGACTGGTCGGGCTTGGGAGGTAAAGTTGGAGAGTGTTGTTATTTGGTGCATGTCCTTGAGGAATGAGGCTATCCATTTGAGGGCGGTTCCACGTATTCCTAGGGAGTGGAGGCGATCAAGGAGTATTGAGTGATTGATCGTGTCAAAGGCGGCTGATAGGTCGAGAAGGATTAGTGCGGCGCATCCCGCGGAGTCAGCAGTCATTTTAAGGTCGTCCCAGATAGAGGTTAGGGTGGTTTCAGTTCCGTGACAAGTTCTGAAGCCTGATTGGGCGGGGTCTAGGAGTTTGTTGGCTTCAACAAAGGCGTTAAGTTGAGAGTAGGCGGTTCGATCAATGAGTTTGGCGAGGAACCTGGTGTTTGATATGGGGCGGTAGTTTTTGGGCTCGAGCGGATCGAGCGAGGGTTTTTTAATCAGGGGTTTGACGTGCACCAATTTGAATGCGTCTGGAAAGGTACCGGAAGAGAGGGAAGCATTTATGATGGATCTTGCGTGTTCTCCTGCGCAGGTGGAGGCAAAGATTTCTTTAAGGGTAGTGGCTGGGCATGGATCCAATGGTGATCCGGATGGTTTGCGGGCAGATAGGAGTTTGAGAAACTGTTCTGTTGTTAATGGACTGAAGGAGTCGAACGTTGGTTGCGTGGAGGATGCAGCTGATGGGTTGGGTGGTATGGGCTGAGGATTGTCTAGTGGCTGTAAGAGTGCTAGTTTGAAGGTTAGAGTATTTGTCCTTTCTATAGCCGTGGAGTAGAAGTGGAGGGAGAGTGAGTCACAGAGTGATTGCGATGCGGTCGGGATGGTTGTGTTACAAGCTGGATTGGTGAATTCGGAGATAATTTTGTGGAGTTCTTTACTTGGGTTTTTGCAGTTTAGGATTCGGGAGTTGTAGTGGGCCTTTTTTGTTTTCCGGATTTCGGCTTTGTACCGCTACAGGTGTCGGGCCAAGGTGGTCCTGCTCTCATGGGTTTTCTCTTTATGCCATTTGCGTTCTAGGTGTTTGTATAGTCGTTTAGTGGTCTTCAGCTCAGGAGTGAACCATCTGGGGAAAGGGCCACGGCGGGTTGATGGTTTGCAGGAGGGGGTGAGGCGCATCAGAGATGCGCTAAGCCATGAATCAAGGGCCTCAGGGGTGAGATGGTTGTTGAGAGGGCAGGATGGTGGTGGAGACTGGAGGAGAACCTCGGCTAGGTCTGGGTTGATTATTAGTTTCTTCCAGCATTTGCCTATATTCGGAGGTTCGGATATGAGTAAGGGGAGGGGTTCGGGTGAGTGGATGGTGAAAGGGAGAATGAAGTGATCAGACCAGATGATAGGGGTGGGCGGCATTAGCTGAATCAGGTTGTTGGAGCTAAAGATGGCATCGAGAGTGTGTCCTTTATAGTGGGTCGGTCCGTTTATGTGGGGTTGGAGGTTAATTGCATCTAATCCGTCAACCAGGGAGTATGTCATAGGGTTGGTGGGGATGTCGAGCCATATGTTGAAGTCTCCAAGAAGGGTGAGGTTGGGATGGTTTAGTTGGAGGGTGGCAATAGAGTCGCAAAGGTTATTTGCGAAGTGTCTATCGTAGCCTGGGGGCCTGTAGATTATTAGGAAGCTATGTGAGAGCGATGGTGAGAGGGATAGTTTAACAAGGAGAGATTCGCAGGATGGAATGGAGGGTTGGTTATCGATGATTGAGGCGCGGAAGAGAGATTTGAAGACGAATGCTACCCCTCCTCCCCTGGATGGGCGTTTCAGTGGGATGAGGGAGTAGTTGGGGGGAAAGGCTTCGTTGGCGATTGGGCCGAAGTCGTCAGAGAACCAGGTTTCAGTGATGAAAACTAGGTCTGGTTTGTCAGAGGTGAGGAGGTCAAAGATGGAATGTCTGTTTTTTGCTATTGATCGGGCGTTAAATAGGATGCAGTTCACATCGGCAGTCAGGGATGATCTTGGTGGTGGAGGGGGAGGGTGCAGTGGTGGAGAGTTTGGGGGGAGGGGGGTAGGTTGGGTGATGATAGATGGGAATAGTGGGCGAGCAGAGAGATTGGCAGGCTTCGGGAGGGGTTGGGAGGCTGCGTGTGATGGGATGGTCGGGTTTTGGAAGGGGGATTTGAAAGAGGGATGTTGACGGTTAGGAGTTTCAGTTGCAGCTGATGAGAAGTCGAGGGAGAGGGGTTTCAGGCGGGGGGAAGCCGCGGGGGAGAGGGGGGATTGCAGGATAGATGTGATTGGTCGAGATAGGGGGGGCGAGGAGTGCTGTGAGATTGAGGGGGACCAAGAACGTTTCCTCTTTAGTTTCCTTGCTGCGACTGGTGTGTGGGAGAGAGAGGGGGGGTCGGAGGGTGAGCGGGAGGCAGCTTCGGTTCTTGCTATGGCTAGCCGTGCAGTTTTTAGGGAGGGGAAGGGGTGAGGTCGAGTGGGGATGGTGGCAGGGGTATAAGGGGAGGGCAGGAGTTGGGTGATTGCAGGGTGGGGTGTGTCAGGTATGATAGAGAGGGGAGCGGTTATGGGTAATGCTGGTGGGTCGGGGTGGGGTTCAGGGGATGAGTGGTCTTGGGGTGGGTGGCTCGCCATCGTGCCCCCCTTGCTTGGTGTTTGG
This sequence comes from Ambystoma mexicanum, assembly GCF_040938575.1. Taxonomy (NCBI): domain Eukaryota; kingdom Metazoa; phylum Chordata; class Amphibia; order Caudata; family Ambystomatidae; genus Ambystoma; species Ambystoma mexicanum. The sequence goes on from NC_090937.1 coordinate 1,292,661,132, forward strand.
AGAGGGGAGAAGCAGGGAGTGCGAGAGAGGGTGGGGGGGTTTGGGAGAGGCGGGAAGGGATGGAAGACAGATCGGAGAGTGGGGGTGGTCCATGAGTGGTGTTTCTGACTGATTCTGGTGGAGTGGGTGCACTCATGATTGGTGCGAGTTTTAAGATTGGTTTAGGAGGGTTTTCTGATTGTAGTTCTAAGGTCGGTGATGACACGCTTTTAGGCACACTTCAGGGTTCAACTGCTCAAGAAGGTATTAGATTTATTTGGTGCTTTCTAGCTAGAGTTGTAAACAGAGATTATTTTAGTTTATTGGGTACACTTCTAGCTAGGGTTGTAAACAGAGATTATTTTAGTTTATTGGGTACCCTTCTAAGTTCCTCTGTCGCCAGGGAGGATATTCGGACAGCCTCAAGATTCTATTTGCTTAGAAGGGGTATTAGGTTGTTAGTCTCAGAGAGACTTCTTAGAGGGATTATTGGGCACAACTTCTACATACGCACGTAGGCTATAGGAGTGTAATACTTAATGAGTGCAATTCGGAACACTACTAAAATTTATCTTTTTTCAGAGAGGTTATTGGGCGCAGCTTCTAATTGTAATTTGGGGAACAATGTCAACTCTTGGGATGAAAGCCTTCAGCCTATTTACAGGGAACACTTTTGGAGCCTGTCCAGCCCATCCAAGGTCCACTAAATAGTTGACCTCACCCAGGTGCTCCACCACTGTGTAAGGGCCTGACCATTTGTCCTGTAAAGCTCGAGGCCTTATGGGATTCATGATCAGGACTTGCTGACCAGGTGTAAAGTTGATGAGGAAAGCTTTCTGGTCGTACCAATGTTTCACTTCATGCGCCAACTGCAGGAGGAAGGGTCTAACAGCAAGGGGAACCACCAACCTCCTATGGTCTCCTTCTGTAGACTCTGTGGGCTCACTATACAGGAGTCTACCTTCCCAATAAATCCGATGCGTCCCAGGAGGTTCACCCTCAAGCTGGGAGCAGGCCTGTCTCCTTAGGCCTTCCAGAGATGGGCACTCATGTTGGCCTTTACTGAATTCTTCCCTGTCAGGACCACCTTCTACTAACAAGTCTTTTAGTTTAGGATGGTCGTTGGGGTCAAATACTTCAGGCATCGCCACCTCCTCGTCAGGCCAGGGCGATTGACCAACTTCCTCCAATGGGGGTTTAAAAAGTTTAAAAAGGACATCCTGGTCTCCAACCCAGGTCTCCCTATCGCTGACACCTACACTAGTGCCTGCTCCAAGGAAACTCTCACTGACATCCTCTTTTTCGTGCCTTCGCCTGACCTATGGACCCTTCATATGGTCTCTGTGCTCTCTCCTTTCTCCTCTTCTCCCATTAATGGTGGCACCCGTTGGGATGTCCTCTTGGCCTCCTTCCACTCCTCTAAGGCCATCATTAATGTCTACGCTAACGGGACCGTCTTGGTCCAAGGCCCTCGGGCCAACCTTCACCTCTTTGACAGACGCTTCCCATGCCTCATTAACCTCCTTTCCTCTCCTGCTGTCCCCCCTCCTCTGTCCTCGGCTACCTTGCCTCTACCCTCCCTCCCTGCCCCCTCTCTTGCTCCTTCTTCTACACCTCCACAGGGCGTACCTCTGATCTGTACCCCTCCCCGGAAATCCTTCAAGGATGGCAACCTTCTCCACATTGCCACTCTTAACTCTCGCTCTGCAATCAAGCATTCTTCTGATATCTGTCACCTTCTTGAGGAACTGGACCTTGACGTCCTCGGTCTCACTGAGACATGGTTCACGGCCAGCTCTGTCACCAGCTTTGACACACTCCTACCTGACGGCTACAAGATCCTCTCCGTGCCCAGGCCCAACCGTGCAGGGGGGGTGTAGCCCTTATCTTCCCTGAGTGGATTCCTGCCACTCTCACTCCTACGCAGTCATACTCCTCTTTTGAATGCCTTGTCTGCCGTCTCTCTCTCTCTCCTAGCCATTCCCTTACCGTGGCTACTATCTATCGGCCACCTGGTCAAATCTCCTCCTTCCTCTCCGAGTGGGCTGACCTCTCCTCCTCACTCCTGTCCTCAACCACTCAACTCCTCTTTCTTGGTGACTTCAACATCCACTTGGATGTCTCCTGTCCCCCCACGGGACTCTTTCATGACCTCTGCGACTCTCTCTCACTCTCTATTCTCCCGTCTGGGCCTACTCATTCTGCAGGGCACACTCTTGATGCTCTGATCTCTTCCGACCTTTCCCTCTCCGTCCCTCTCTCCACTCCTCTCTCCTGGAGTGATCACTTTCTCCTATCCTCCCACATCACCCTGCCTACCCCACAGGCAAAGCCACCCTCTTCACTGCCACCCACCTTCTCGGTCATCTGACCCATGAAGCGCGTGTCAGTTGAGGCTTTCGCTGCCACCTTCGCACCCTCCCCTCCCCATTCTACTGACTCCCACCCTGACACTGCCCTCTCCATGCTCCACTCTGCTATATCTGATACTCTTGATATCCTTGCCCCTGTCATGAGAATCCGCCTGAAGCCTAAAGCCAAATGTAACTCCTGGTATGACTCGGAGCTCGTTACCCTTAAACGCAAGTGCAGGGTGGCAGAGAGGAAATGGCGTGCTTCATGTTCATCCTCTGACAAACTGGCCTGCCGCCTGCTCCAAAGGCAATACCGTCTCTCCGTTCTCTCCAAGAAGAGAGCCCTTATCCAAGCCCGCATCTCTGCGGCATCTAACAACTCGGCCGAACTCTTTAAAATGTGCAAGGAGCTTGCCAACCCTGCTGCAGTCTCTACCTCTCCTGTCCCCTCCCAGGCCCTCTGCACTGCACTTGCCTCTCACTTCATCTCTAAAACTCAGGACATCCTGTCCTCACTCTCCTCCTATCACCTCCCTCCCTCTCTTCCTGGCTCTTCCTCTGGCCCTTCTACAGCCACCCCTCCTCCCTCCTTCTCTGCCTTTCCCCTTTTCTCTGCTGATGAGGTTTCCAGACAAGTCCGATCTATGAAAGTCTCATCCAAACAGGTTCACCCCTGTTCCTCCAAAACTATCAATGACCACATTGACGCCCTGGCTCCTGCCCTGGCTGACTTTTGCAACCACTCCTTCGCCTCTGGAGTCTTCCCATCCCCCCTTAAGCACTCCCTTGTGCACCCTCTTCTTAAGAAACCCTCTTCTGACCCCTCCTGCCCGGCTAACTATTGTCCAATCTCCATCACTCCCTTCCTGGGCAAGCTCCTGGAGAAACTGGCCATCTCCCAGCTTAACCTCCATGCTGAATCTGTTGGCAGTCTTCATGACCATCAATCTGGCTTCAGAGCTGCCAGAAGCACGGAAACTGCTCTCCTGAACATCCGTGAGGACCAACTCTTGAACCTTGACTCCAACACTCCGTGTGTTCTCATTCTGCTCGATCTCTCTTCTGCCTTTGACACTGTCAACCATGCCATCCTGCTCAACCGTCTCCGTGATAACCTGGGTATCACTGGTCAGGCTCTGGCGTGGCTGACCTCTTTCCTCTCCAATCGACCCTCCCAGGTCCAACTGGGGTCCTTCCTCTCTGACATCTTTTTCTCCACCTGTGGTGTCCCCAAGGGATCAAATCTCTCCCCCTGGCTTTTCAACCAGTACCTGGCACTCCTTGCCCACCGCATCGCCGCTCTCTGCCCCAACTTTCAGTGCTATGCGGACGATACCCAGCTCATTTTCAGGCTACCCTCGGCCTCCTCCTCTCCTTCCCTCATCTCTGACTGTCTGTCGGCTATCCAGGAATGGTGTGCCGCCAATGACCTCTGCCTTAATGCCAGTAAGACTGAGATTCTACTCATCGGCACACCCACTCTCTCCTTCCCTGCAGCTCTCTGGCCGGCCTCTCTTGGCCCTCTTCCTGCACCTACCTGCACGGCAAAAAACCTCGGGGTTATCTTCGACTCCACACTCTCCTTCTCTCCTCATATATCTGACGTCTCTAAGAAGTCACACTACCAGCTGCACCTCCTCAGAGGTATTCTTCCCTTCCTCTCCTTCCCTCAGAAGCTCACTGTCTCACGAGCCCTGGTTCTCTCAAATCTGGACTACTGTAACAGCCTCTATCTTAATCTGCCTGCCTCTACTCTCTGCCCTCTGCAACTCATCCAGAACAGAACTGCGAGACTTGTCCTTGGCCTTAAGCCCAGGGACCGTATCTCTCCAGGACTGAAGTCTCTACACTGGCTCCCAGTGGCTGAAGGATAAAGTTCAAAACCCTCTGCATTGTCCACAAGGCCTTCTGGGGCCTGGGGCCTAAATACCTTCAACTCTCTATTCCTAAATATCTTCCTTCCCGAGCCCTTCATTCATCCGTCTCCAACTCCCCCTGGTTCAGCCGCTTCTCGAAGCAACGAGCTGGGGGTAGATCTCTCTCCGCGGCAGGGGCCTCCCTCTGGAACAGCCTTCCTGCCTCCCTGAAACTTGAGGAGAACCATCTACGGTTCCGGAAACACCTCAAAACCTTCCTCTTTGCTTCTGCTTTCTCTCTCCCTCTCCCCTGCTAATTCTTCGCTGAATCTACACTGAATCTGCAACTGGGCCACTCTCGCCGACCTCGGTCCTGGGCCCAGCCACTCTGCACTTGCACTGCCTCGCTGGCAACCCTTGCTCTGCGGGACTGTCTCTGTATCCCTACAGCCCCCGTTCCCAGCACTTGTCTGCACTTACCTTGCACTTGCCACCAGCTGGCCCTATTCATTTTATTATATATACTTACCTTGTACTGCACTTGCCCCTTCCCCTCCCCTTGCGCTTTGTCCCTTCCCCCTTCCCCTGCACTTGCGCGATCTGAATGACACGTGGCCTAGTAGGATTTTTGTCTGTCTTCCCCCGTTTCCCCCTCCCTGCCTCGTCGCGCCTTGAAACACTTGAAACGCTTGTGTATAGGCGCGTTACAAATGCCATATCATATCATATCATATCATATCACCGCAGTGGTAGGTGAGCTCGGGGGAATGTTCTCTTTCCCTCGTCTTGACTTGTTTACTCCTTTCGCCTTGGGTTTCCCCTTCGGCTGGGGTGGCGTATTGGTCTTGGCCAATGCTGTCTGTGTTTGAGACCGTGTGCAGGGTCTGTCGGCAGTGTCTCCTACGAGCCCTAAAGCTCTGAGATCATTGCCTAACAAGACCTTTCCTGGGACGTTTCTCTGAATGCTCACTGGAATCCTGACTGCTGTACCATTTAAAGTAAGATTTACAGGTATAACTGGAAACATGCGAGGTGGGCCATCAGCCAACTTAGTGGGCATCAGAGTAGCTCTGGCAACTTCCTCTGAGTCTACCAAGGTAGAATCCACTACAGTTCGACTGCACCCACTATCCCTAAGAGCTGGAGTATCCACTCCATTGATCAGCACACTGTCTTTAAAGTAGTGCTTGGTATTATCTGGAATCAGATGCTCCACAAGCAAAACAAGATCCATTGGGTCTGTTTACATAGGGAGGCTTATTGTAACCAGAGTTCTGTTTCGGAGGCTGACATCCACTACCCTGTGAGTTCTCTTGTGTCTTACCCTTATTTTTCTTTTTGTGGCCCTTTTGAGAAGAAGATTTATCAGATTCTCCACCCTCCTTATCTTTGGACTTTTTCCCTTCCTCCTGCTTACCAGGATGAGTTTTGTCCTTATGGGACACTCGATGTGACACCCATAAGTCTGCTGCAATGGCCAGCTTCTTAGGATCTATCTCCTTCAAATCGGGCAAATGCTGCTTAAGCTCCGGGGAAGAAGATGCAAAAATGTGTTCCAGCATGACAAGATTTATCATGCCTTCAAAGGTAGAAACCTTATAACCTTCGACCCAGCCAGTCAAGTTTTTTAAGGATTCGGTTACATAAGATACCCAAGTACCACGTTCTTTTTTCTTGTACTCTCGGAATCGTTTTAAATATTGGGCAGGAGTCTTTCCAAACTTTAAAATGAGAGTTTGCTTTAACATTGCAAAATCAGCTCGCTCAGCCTTCGACATTTCCATAATGGCACTACAGCCAGAATGGGGCAGTCTGCTGACTAACCAGGCAATCTTATCAGCATTGTCAACTTGTTGAACTTCACATGCATACTCAAGCGTATTCAGCCAGTCCATAATGTCATTCCTTTCCTCGTACACACTGAGCAGATCTTTCGGAAACCGTGGATGAGAGGAGACCCAGACCCATGTCCAGGACCCTTGGACCCATTTGCAACCTGAAGCTTGGCCAGTTCCAACTGGTGATCCCTGTCTTTCTGTTTTTCTGCCTGTTCGATTTGTAATTTGGCTATGCTGAACTCAAGCTCCTTCTGCCTAAACCGCAGCTCTTGCTTCTTGAATTCAAGCATAGCCTCCCCATCAACACTGGCAGAGGAAACATTAGACATCTCATCCTCCCTGTCCTCGTGGTCGCGGTGGATCAGTGCAGCGGCAGAACAGTCTGTTCTACCAGTGAGAGCAGCCCCACCTCCTTCCGCACTGTCCTCAGAAGTTATAGCGTCAAGCTGCGCTTCTTGCCACGCCACGATTCTTTGGATCATATCCAATTTGGTGCCTTGAGAGGAAACACCTCTCTCCACACACATCTTTTTCAATGTTTCGGATTTGGAAGCATTTAAAGTTAACAAGGTATTTGTTTCCATACTGTTAGATAGGACTATGGCCTTTTTAAAGTTATACTACGACAATTCACTACGTGTCCTGGTAGGAATAACTTGAAATGCCTTAGTTCATGCGGAACACTGGATACCTTCAGTTGTATCCCACCGCTGTACACCAATTTGTTAAGACAGATTTCTGAACTCTGTCCTGGCGGCGCAGAAGTTCAGAAGGCCAACCTAATTACTTGGAACAGGGTAACCTCTGGACAAGCCAGACCAATCAGGGTAGCGATCGCGGCGGTCAAGACTAGGTCTCAAGAGAGGTGAGGGTGACTGAAAGCCTGCAATGAGCACACAAAGCAAGGACACTTACAAATTACTCCAAACAGGTGTTATATTAAAAATATATACACATTTATTCCAAGGCCTTTGCAACAATGACCGTAGCGAGAAATCACAATAAAACTCTAGTAAACCAACACATACCAAACCAATACAATATATATACAAATACAAACAAGTCTAAAGCGTTAGATGCACGAAATGTGTAGTCCACCTAGAAGGGGAGGAAAACAGGCAGTGCGAAATAATGATTAGACCCAGTCCGCCTTCAGAGGCACCTAACTAAAAGGAAGTCCAAGCCCTACGAAGAGTGGAGCCTTGTGCTCAAAAGTACCTGCACACGCTGGTGCCAACGGGCAAAAAGGGGAGTCTCTTCGAGGGAATCAGGCAGTTCAGTTTGGTGCACAAATGAAGAAGAACAGAGTTCCGCGACTCAAGCGCAGCCTCCACTGTGGGCAGAAGCAGAGCGCGAGTACGGAAAGGCGTGCTGTTTGACACAGCGGGGTTAAGCTATGGGCTCCTGCAGGAGGGCGACCAGTTCCTAGCTATGCTACTCACCGGTCCCCGATGCAAGCAGACCCAGGCTTCTCCGCGTCAGTTTCAGTGCTGGCAGGTTCAGGGGAGCAGGGGACGTCTCGTCGTCGTGTAGATTCTGCAGCAGCAGAGTTGAGTTAAAGATGTCCCAAATGAAGTGAACCCGCACAGTTTGTTACCACAGCAGGGCAACGGAGCGGCTGTGTGTATCTCAGCCAAATGTACACCACTCACTTCAGACCTGGGAATGCCAAGTGTACGAATCGTGTGAGAGTGACAAGGACTCGAAATACAACACAACCTGGCGGCGGTTACAGAGCAAGACTCCTGGGTAGGCTGGTCAGTCTGCTGGATGGCCCAGAGACACTTCCGAAGGCTTACGTGCAGGAGATGGTGAAGATGCCGAGAATAGCTGTCCCCGCTATTCCAAGGGTCGAAGTACCAGTACAGGCCTTCTGGTTCGATCAGAGGTAGAAAGGGTTTCACAAAGCGACAGCAGTGCAGAGGAGCAGTCCTTCAGCGGGTCACCAGCGATTCCTTGGTTCAGCCTCGTGGTTGCAGGATACTTGGCTCCTGTATTCCTTTGTTCGTGAGAACTCAGGAGATCGACATGGTAGTGGCGTTTCCAGCCCCCTCTTATCCACGGTTCCCTTCGTGCCAAAATGGAGGGGCCCCAATGGGAGATTCGCTCATAAAACACTCACACCATACGTGGACCTATCACGGACCACGGTGGTCCCAGGCATTCACACCACACTAGACTCTCTGGCACCCAGGATGTGTATTGGGACGAGACATCCCAGCCCACATCCTGGAGGCACACACAAGGCCTGTAGAAGCCCGCGAAAGCATCTGTGTTTCGCGGGAAAGTACATGCCCAAATAAGGAAGGCCCTGGGTCGGCTCGACCTGGGGAAGGTGAAGGGGGCAAGACGGTCAGCGGACAGGACAAAGGAGCCTCGTGGTCTGGCCATTTTGGGAGCCAGGCCACCATTTTGGGTTAAGCGTGAGAAACGCGCTTAAAACGCCAAAAGGAGCTCAAAAACACAAGAAACGATCGCTGCCACCATTCCCGTCCGTGATTCACTTGCACCGATCAGTTACAATCCAAAAAGAGTATCTAGGGCCTGTAGAAGGCTAGAGACCCAAGAGAGCAGTAACTTAGCTTACAGTGCCCTCTTGTGTCATTATACACGAAAGCTGCAACATGATAAAGAAACTACGGAAAACAGCGTTTCCCGGTACTGACTGTCTTAAGGGCATGTCAGTTTCCCCGTAAGAATGGAGCGAAAGCCCAGAGGAGTGCGGCAGAAGGTTGCACTTCTCTGGCAAAGTCTAGATCACGGTGAAAACAACAGCAAAAAGTTTAGGGGTTGCCACATGGAAGGAAAATGACCCACAATTAAGAAATATTTCCTAACACCCGGCAACACCCCTCATGCCCCAGCCAGCAGACAGGTTGCCTAGGATTGTGGTCCTCCCCAGCAATGCCCCTCATTGCCCTGTTGTTGGACTCACCCAGCAGCCAGGTACGTTGTTCAGCGCGTTGTGCCATGTAGCAGGGATGTATGGAGTTGCGCAGCACCATACCATCAGGGGTGGATCACGGGAATCTTGCACAGCAATGCGTGATTAATTGCCTTGCATTACACACCATCTGGACATTCAGGGAATGGTAGAGCTTCCTGTTGCGGTACACTTCCTCCTCGGCATGCCGGACTACCAGCTCCACATGGGTGCAGTCGATGGCAATAATTACGTTGGGCATGCCTGCCAGCGCATAAAATGCCATTTTGGTATCATGCCCCTCATCCACAGTCCGTGGTAAATATATGTGGTCCTTTCCATGTTTCAGGAGGGCATCTAGCACCTGGTTGAGCACACAGGAGAAACATGGTTGTGAGATGCCATGCAGCTGCCCCACAGTGTGCTGGTATGTGCCTGTGGCAAGGAAGTGCAGCACAGGCACTACCTTTGTCAGAATTGAAACAATATCATGCCTCCTATCGCAACAATTGTATGTGTATTGGCCTACGCCAAGTTGTCTAAACATCATATGCGAACAAACTCCACGGCAAGGTCTCGACCTTAGAGAAAATAATGTAAGTCGCCATCTTGGATTAAGCCGCCATTTTAGGTTCTCTTGTTATATGGAAGTCACCCTGAACATCAAAATGGAGGCCAAATGACATTCTGAGTAAGATTCTGGCCGTTGTGACCTCCGTACAAATGAATAATTAATATGCCTGCAGGTCACTTGTCAGGGTCGCGAACTGAGACCTTGTCCTACCATTGACCTATATGTAAATGTACAACTATAGCAGTGAAACTAATCAAAAATGCATATATTAAAGAATTGACCTGGCAAGGAACCCATAGGCCCGACTCACAGAATGGTTAACCCATGAGAGGGTTGGCCAAGGGCTGGACAAATTGTATAAAAGACCCAAGTATTCCAATGTGCGGTCTCTCTCACTAACGCATCGAACCCTCGTTGAGGTTCGTTATGTTACTCTGAGAGCCGAATAGCTATCCGTTTGTCAATTGACTTTGGTAACTGTTGTAGCTTTTAAATAAAGCACTTGTATGTTCTTTGTAACCTGTGTCGGTGTGTTTCTTTCTGGGCTTCCCGGCCTCATATTATTTTTCTGTTTCCACAGTTGGCGCCCGAATAGGGACCCTCAAGATTGATGCCGGATCATTGAAGGTTGACGCAGACTATCGAACCGGGATCGGACGGTGTGATACTGCGGGCCTGATCGAACGAGACGCGATACCTCGGCAGCGCTGCACGATCCGATCCTTGGACGATAGTCGTGTGGTCTGACACGGCATCTTGACGAGGGTCCATTTTTGAGGCGGGCAGATTTGTCGAAACCACCAAACACAAGGTAAAATTCGTTAGGTAAGTTCTTTGGTAAACCGTACGGTCCTCCTTAGGTTTGGTCAGGTGCAGTCGTGACCCGACTCTTAATTTAACCCTGACAATTTGAATTTGGCGTATTGTATCTGCAGACACAATTATTGACCAGGTAACACCAATTTTTTGTGACATGCCTGTGAAATTGTCTAGCTGCTTTAGGGCTCTGTTCCGCAGCGATCGACAATCTTTGGAATTTAGCCGCCCGGCACCACAGGAGGGGTCGCCGGCATGTACTATGTACTGTAAGTATGGCATTGGAAGTATAGTATTTAATGATATTTGGCACAGACGAACCAGACATGCCTCCGAATTTCAGTGGCCAATCAATGGTAGTTTTGAGATCCCCCGTATTGAATACCTAGAATCGGTTTTGCTAAAAAAGAAGCCCAGACCTGCAGCATTTGATGTTTTGCAGAATTGGAAAAAAGAAGTGTTGCAGCAGCTTAAAAGTAGGGATAAACATGCACGCCGTCATAAAACAAATGCCGAAAAGGCGTTGTTATATGATAAGGAAAAACATTCAGAGTCAGTTAAAAATATGGATAGGGCTTTCTCACTCGGTATCCAGAAAATGTATCCCTCTAATGATTTTCATGCTTCTGAAGAATTTATTGAAAAATTGTTAAACGAACGCAGGCCTGGTGCCTCTGCGCCACCTCCGGATGATCCTCTCCCTGGTGCTCTGCCCATTCCTGCTGTTATTCCTGCTGTTATTCCTGTTCCCCCTGTGCAACCTACTGTTCATATTCCTCCAGTTGTTCCTCCACCTATCCTACCACCCCTTCCTCTTGCGCTGATAGTTGCACCCTCATTGAATTTGCCCACACCTCCGCTCCCGAGTGGTTCTGTATTGACTGAAGTTGATTGGGGTGCGGGGTCAAAGATTGTCACTCGAAATACTGTTTCTGCAGACAAGAAACAGGAATTATTTGCATGGGCTAAGCACTGTATGGAGAAAGGTGATCAAGTTAACGTTTTTTCCACATTATCAAATATGGGCAATTTTCCCGAGAAAAATGTTTTTATCGAAGGTGTGGGGACTTATTTATGTGTAATGTGGGGTAGATTACATAATACGGATCTCCCACAAGGGGTGAGGGATCTAAATACTTTAGCACTTTCAAGGGACACAGAGGAGAAAGTACATGGTCATGTTGAGAGATTGTTTGAGTATAGGAGGGACTTTGAGAAATTACGGGATGAGAATGATGAAGACGACAGTATGTATGTGCAGAAACGGTTCCTTCCGTGTCGTAGACCGGCAACTGAGGAAGTACGAATTTGTACCAAAGATGCGATTCGATTGGATCTCGGATTCATCGATACCGCCGGATGAAGTATATGATGCGTATAGTCAGTATAAAGTAGAAATGCAGAGGAAGGTGATTCAGGTAATGGTACAGTACCTGCAGGAAGAATGTGTAAGGAAGAAGGTTAGTTGTCCTATAGAGTTATTCGGTATTTGTAAGAGGGCTTTTTCGCCCGACACTTCTTCAGCTGCCATAGCGCTCGACCTTGCTCTGTTGCTTAGTAAGCGGTCAGAGTTACCTATATCTCAGTTGACTATGAGAGAGGTTCCTCCGACATTTTTCCCAAAGGTTGAGATTCCCGCTAACGCTGGGACTGGTGCATCCGCTGTGGATATCCCTGCACATTATGCATCGCAATTTGTTCACGTCCCGTTTTCACGACAGGAAGTGAACACTATTAGACAATCAATTCCCGATATTAGGAAAAACCTGACAGGATTCTACAAAGAGATAGAGTCCGTTTTGCAGTCCACCTTAAGTGATATTGACTTGCTATTCCCTGTACTCCTGCCCGTAGATTTATGGAAGCAGGTTCAAACAATAGACGATGTGCCAGGGTTGGGAGATACGTGGGCTAACATGACTAGGTTTGATGGGGAAAGACCAGCTGGTGAGAAACCACCTCAGGTAATACTTAGTTTGCCTGATATAATTGTCGTAAAATTGAAAACCATAATTCCTGAGAAAAGAATTATTTGGGACAAGTTTACGGCCTGTGTTCAAGGAAAAACTGAAGGTGCCACCGAGTTCTTTAATAGATTCGAAAAGGTATTCTCTGACTTCAGTGGACAGGACTTGGGCACAGAGTCTGGGAAAAGGTTATTTGTGGACAAATTTGTACGTGGATTGTTGCCCGACATCCAGTCACAGATTATGTCCTCTGAGAGCGCTTGGCAGGCGAAATCCCAATCTGAAGTTTTGCACATGGCTCAGTATTATGAGAACCGTGTTAATAATGAAAAAGAAAAAATAGAGAAGAGGGTAATTTGGTCGGACAACGGTCCCCATTTCGTTGCAGCAGTAATTTTGCAGATATGCACAGCGTTACACATTGAAAAACGATTTCACTCGGCTAGACATCCTCAAAGTGCTGGGTTGATAGAGAGACATAACGGTATCCTAAAGAATAAGCTTGCAAAAACATGTGCCGGCACCAAACTGAAATGGCCAGATGCCTTACCTATTGTATTGTTAGCCATGCGTACTACACCTCAAACTAAGACTGGGCTCTCTCCATTTGAGGTAGTGATGGGGAGACCTGCTAACATTTGGGGCCTTCCGAAGCCCAAAACCCTGAAGGAGGTAGAAAATGTATTGCTTGTAGACTACTGTAACCAATTGACTAAAAATTTGTATCTCATTTATCATCAGGTCCAATCAGCTTTACCTGTACGGTTTACGGGCCTAGGACACGATATTCAGCCTGGAAGTTGGGTCCTAGTGAAGGCCTACGAAAGGTCTTCCTGTCTCGCGCCTCGCTGGCGGGGACCCTACCAGGTGCTGTTGGTCACCCAAACAGCAGTGCGGGTGGCTGGAAAGAAGCATTGGATCCACGCGACGCATGTCAAGAAACTTCCTCACCCGACGCCACACGTTACAGAAGAAGCAGAACCCCTCGCTGATGCTACAATCTCTGACCCTGGAGTAGCAAACAGCGCTGTGAGTGTGTCAGAGAATTTCTCTGAGCCCGTGGAGCTTGGGGAACAGTCCATTTCATCTCCGCACTCTTTGGAAAGGTCACTTCCGGAAAACACTGTTTCAAGTTCTGCGACTTCCGTCGCCTCCAATACGTTGCTTCCCTCAGGAAGTGACGTTACCTTATTTCCGGATCAAACAGTACCTGGTACCACCAGGTACGACCTTCGACGAAGAAAATAGAACTACGGCACGGGTCTTTCCTGTGCATCTGAAAAGAAGAAGTGATTGAAAGTTTTCGCTTGTAAAAAAAAAGTTATTAGAAAGGGATTCTGCTGGCTAGGGTTGGGGATGGACTAAGAAGTCGCGCGACCGTAGTGTCGCCAGCAACGAACATTGGGGTCGTCGATTGAGAAACTACGATGCCTGCCACCTCCACCGCTGCAGCTCGCATTGGACTTGTAAATAAGGGGGTGACCAACTCGGACAACGAACAATGTGCCTGTGCCCCGAAAACGTATTGCTGTGTTGTGCTAATAATAATTGGAATTTGTACATTTACTGCTGTGGGACTTTGGTACTTTGAAGAAATGTACCCTCTAAAACCTCTACTGCCAATCGAAATTGTACCTAATGCTTTGACTCCCTCTGTACACCTTCATACTTTGTCACCTAGAGACTCCCAGCATAGACGAAAGTACCATAATAACACTTTAATGATAATAATGAATTCAACGCATGCCATTTTTAATAAGAGTAATTGTTGGATTTGCACCCATTTACCGCAACATGGGACTAGGATGGTATATTCACCCTTTACCTTTAACGACTGCTTGCTATGCCTCTCTTAGAGCACTATTCTTTGGCCGTTGGAATGATAGCATCTCAGGGAACTTTGATGGAACTAATTTAAATGATTTTGAGAAACGTGAATTGACTCCCCTGGGATGCTCGCTTTTTGCAAATAGAAGTAAACCTAACGTTCCTTCTATTAGGCCATCTGACAAACTATCTTTTCCTTTTCAAACTCTAATTTCTTTTAAAATGGCTCCGATAGGCAATAAGGACGCTGTGCCTCCTTCCTACTCTATTAATCATAGCCCCGATTCAGTCCCCTTTTGTGTACAAAGAAATGGCACTCGGTCAATGGGAGATTTTGAAGGTTGTGTGAACATTGTAAATTTGACCGGGGAGAACAGGCTTCTGAATGTAGGGGGGCCTGTCTATTTCGTTTGCGGTAGTTCAGCATTTCCCTGGTTGCCCAAGGATTGGCAGGGAACCTGTTATTTAGGAATCCTGTTACCTGGGGTATTCATAGCTAGTACATTGGAAGTCTCTAAGGCTCGCCCTCGGCGGGACGAGAACGGAGATACCCCTGGGCAAGTATTGGGAGATATAGCAAAATCAGTTGTGCCATTTTGGGGACAGATAGCAAATTCTGAAAATATTAGGGGACTAGCAAGGGTACTGGAGAGAACCATCAATCGGACCACGGATATACTTTACAATATGACATAGAACAAAAAGCAATAAGATTGGTAGCACTCCAAAATCGGATGGCATTAGATGTCATCCTGGCAGAACGTGGTGGAGTATGCAAATTAGTGGGGTCCGCTTGCTGTGTTTTCGTACCAGATTCCTCACCGACAATTTTCAAAGCAATACAGAACTTGCACATCCTTAGTTCTGAAGTGCATGTTCCTGTGGGAAATTGGAATATTAGCGCCTGGTTCTGGGATTCTCTACGATCCTGGGGTTGGAAGGTGCTTTCTGTTATACTGGTTATTTTGGGAATCCTGCTATTCCTTTGTTGCTGTTTCCAATGTCTACCTAGTATATGTGCAATGCTAGGGGGATGTTGTGCTCAAGCAGTGAGCACAGTAGGGCACAAAATGTATGCCCCAGATACAGCATCTAAAGAGTTTGTGTTGCAATAGGTTCTGATGAACGACCTAATGGCTATAGAAATTACAGATAATGATTCAGGATGTATGGACGACAATGCATGGAGTTATTTACAAAGATATTAGAAATGATATTAGCACTTGGCATAGGCCAAAAGGAGGGTTTTCGGAATTGAAACAATATTATGCCTCCTATCGCAACAATTGTATGTGTATTGGCCTACGCTAAGTTGTCTAAACATCATATGCGAACAAACTCCACGGCAAGGTCTCGACCTTAGAGAAAGTAATGTAAGTCGCCATCTTGGATTAAGCTGCCGTTTTAAGGTTCTCTTGTTATATGGAAGTCACGCTGAACATCAAAATGGAGGCCAAATGACATTCTGAGTAAGATTCTGGCCGTTGTGACCTCCGGACACATGAATAATTAATATGCCTGCAGGCCACTAGTCGGGGTCGCGAACTGAGACCTTGTCCTACCGTTGACCTATATGTAAATGTACAACTATATCAGTGAAACTAATCAAAATGCATATATTAAAGGATTGACCTGGCAAGGAACCCATAGGCCCGGCTCACAGAATGGTTAACCCATGAGAGGGTTGGCCAAGGGCTGGACAAATTGTATAAAAGACCCAAGTATTCCAATGTGCGGTCTCTCTCACTAACACATCGAACCCTCGTTGAGGTTCGTTATGTTACTCTGAGAGCTGAATAGCTATCCGTTTGTCAATTGACTTTGGTAACTGTTGTAGCTTTTAAATAAAGCACTTGTATGTTCTTTGTAACCTGTGTTGGTGTGTTTCTTTCTGGGCTTCTCGGCCTCATATTATTTTTCTGTTTCCACACCTTCAGGAAAGGGGGGATGCCTGTCCAGATATTGATGAGGCTTACCAGGTTGTCATGGATGAGGTCCATTATTGGGCATATGGTGTCCCTGTCCAGGCGGTACAGGGTGTGGATATTTGCAGGGGTTAGGTCAAATGGAATGGCCCTTAGGCGAGGTATATGTGGCTGCCTGCGGGGTACAACTGCTTGTCCTGGTGGTATGTGCTGGCCCTGTCTCACCCTCCTTTTCCTCCTGCGCCTCTGCTGCATTCCCTGGTTTAATGCCTGCTGTAGTAGCAGTGGAGGCATGTCCTCCAGCCCCAGTATTGCAACTGCTAATGGTAGCATTTTTTGTTTGGAAGGGGTGTTCTCCTTTTGTGCTGTGCCAGACTCCATGGCCTCCACCTGTGCTGATTGTGTGCTTGTGTGCACCTGTGGCAGTCGTCAGGCAATATCCAATTGTCTAATCTCGTTTTTAATCATAAAACCAGATCAATCATTGTTTAACTGTAGGCCTATGACCATTATGTCATATTACTTACATTCTGCAATCATAACTGGTGGAGCAATAGCACCTTTTCTTCATAAGTCACCCAGTTTCTGCCATGATGTGTTTGTAGAGTGGGATATAATATGCCAATGTTTTAATCCCTTCTATTAGGTTTAATAATTATCTATTAATAGTTGTCCCCAGCCACGCGTTGCTGTGGCTCAGTCTGGTTAAATGGAAAAGAAAGAAAAGAGAAAGCGCGCGTTTGTTATATGTTTAATTTCACAATGCTTGTGAGTAGTTTTTAATGGCTCTGGCCGTTCTCCAAGTTGAGGCAGTTTAATTTTCCTGCCAGCGCAACACATTCCTTTCGTTTCTCCATCAAATTTCGGAGCCTTCCAATTAGGACACACTTTAGTCATGGTGCTGATGAGAAAATGCCGGCTCAAACTATAATCATAAACTGGGTTGTACCGGAATGCAAGGCGATTGTAATCGCGTGATTGCTGAGCACTCTAATCTGCTAATCTGCTCAGCCACTATCAGCCTGTCGCGTTCGCAGCAAATCGGAAGCTGCAGAAAATGATCGCTGTGCTCGCAACCATGCATCCTAAAGTCTGGCTGCACGTCGCTCTGCTGTTTCCTCGGCACGTATTTGAGCCAGCGTGTGTTGCTTTTACGTCCAACAGATGGCGCTGGTTTGCAGTAAAATGTTTAGTATAACGTGTGTTGCTTTTACGTCCAACAGATGGCGCTGTTTTTCATAAAGAGCATGTTTTTACCTGTCACAGGTGTGACATCTATGTATAGTAGGTGTGTAAAAACACGCGCCTATTCGAATGCAACGTTGTGTCCAAATTTCAAAGCAATCAGTGAAGAACTTTCGGAGATTTAAGGTTTTGAACAAAAGAACATTTACATTTTTATTTATATAGATTAGGTAATGAGGTTTCCCTTTGGTGGAATATCTTTCCAAATTCATCCTTAATTGCTCCAAACATACAAGATCAGAGTAATGTTCTGCATGGTTGGAGTTGCCCTTTCACTCTGATTACTGCTCAAATAGAATATAGCAAAGCCATGAGTGTCTGTAGGCTCGAATTGCTGGATGCCATGTGATAAGATACAATTGGGTTATAAATGCATTGTTTTGGTTTAGGTCTTGTTTATATTATTCTGGAGAAGCCAATGTAATTGCCTATTGTAAGGTAACCTGCACGTGTACTGGTTTTACAGGAGGAATGAGGATGGGCTGTTGATGCCCTGGAGGTTACCCACCTATTAGGTTGACTCTTGTGAGGAGCACTTGAGATGTCAACTTGGCTATACCAACTCCTGAGCAATGGCAGTCATTACGTGATGCAACAACCTTTGCTGAAAGGTCTTGTAAGCACTTAAGCATCTCTTTTAAGGTAACATTTGATCAATCCATTTTACCAAGCAAATTAATATACTTGGACTTCCGTTACTGTTGGAAGACCGAAGTTACCTTGTTCGGGTAGAACCTCTGGAATAAAGGCTGGCCACCTCCTTGGTTGATGGTGCCAATCATTAGATAAACGGATAGGGCCTGGTTAAGAGTGTGGGGACAGTGGTAGGAAATCTACTATTTTAGAATACCAAATATTTTACCACTCTGAGAAGTTTCAACACCAAAACTGCATCCAGACAAAACAACACAATATGGGCAAACCTAATACATGCTGTTACAAGAAGCAACAAATCCACAACTTAATGAAGGAAAATAACCTGACTCAACACATGCAATACATGACACCTGGTCCCGAGTACAGACACTGCTAAAAACGACATAAAACACCTCAAAAAATTACCTGCACCACAAAGGAAGCCAAATGGGTGCCAGGTGCTGCAAAATGATACACAGTGGTATCCAAGTTATCCCGACAGGACATACAAGGATTACTCAAACCTTATAGAACACACAACACTCCATGCAACCTGGTGGAGCTCAGACATTGTTTCTTTTGGAACTGTACCTAGTGTGTGAGGGCAGGAGAAAAGATTCACTCAGGTGACAGTGGGCCCTGCAGATAAGGAGCTCGATAGGCAGGCCAAACATACCCTGGCTCAGACAGTCCACATCAGTCCTAAAAGAGTTCTAAATCCAGAGCTTATATTTGCTGTACTGGCCCGCCATCATCTAGCCTCTACAGCTCATTAGGGAGGATCTTGAGGACCACATAACCATATGCACCTGGCCTACCACCTCTATTGAAGTTGGTTGTTGTACACTATTGTTTGCAGTTGGCTCCTTCGAACACATTTTTGGCTTGGCTCATGGCCTTCAAAGCAAACAAATTCACGAAAACTCAAACAGGTGTTAACAGGTCTCCTAAGGTGTGCAGAAGCACACATTGCCCTACCCACAACCACAGTAACAATAGATGCTATCAAACAACACTTTTGCCACATTGCACAATTCTAAAACACCATTGGTGCCCCAGCGTGCACATGTGCCAATATTTCCACCCCATTTGGTAACTGAAGGGATAGCCCTAGTTCTGTGGCAGGAAGTAGAGCTAGAACAGAATAGGTAACAAAGGGGGGGCTCCAACCACATACAAATGTTTTTCAATCTAGTCTCTCTTAGAGTGTTCTACTGTGCTGTATCAGTGTGTTATTTTCTAATAGTGCTTCAAAAGTAAGCTGAGTACCCAAAAAGGGTTGATTTTTTCTGGATATAAATTCCAAATATATACCCTGAGCCATTGCTTATTTGCTCAAGACATGTTGCTTTAATTTAGCAGAACCAGTCCCCAAGACTCGATATATATCAAACGTATTCATAGTAGAGTAGATGAACAGAATATGGATAACGTGATTCTTTACATAGAACTAAACCACATCACAATGTATGGATCGAGAGTGTGTTAGAATTGCTTTGTGAAGTAAATGTTACATCATATTCACATTGTTGCAAAGTAATGGCCAAAGAGACAAAGTAAAAGTATTTGCACATAATGAACCAATAGTCTGTATTGTTGTACATACACCCCCTAGTATTAATCTAAAGCAAGGATGTGTTCATATATATGCATTTTGTCTTTGGAAAGAATGAAAATAGTGAGAAAATCAAACTAGTCTAATAGTTCTAGGTTGACTGTAGAGTTGAAACTAGTTAGGGTAGTCAGCTCTTAGGTGGGTTAAAAGTATTTCCACAGAGTACCAAACCGCTGGTCTACGCCAGGGGGAGGAGCCCCCTAAGGAGTATTCGTGGAGTGTGTTAGCAATTTCTTATGCTTGAACCACAGGCGTTTCGGCTTCTTGTTTGAAAGCCTTCATCTTGGCCTCTGGGTTTGTTTCTCTAGAGGAAAAACAGAGTAGGAACAAAAAAATGCGGGGAGAGAGGGAGAAAAAAAGGGGTTTTGAGAGAGAAACGAGACTTAAGGTTAGTCTTTGATATTGTAGGGTATATTCATAAAAAAAAACCTTACTGCTGCATTGCTGGATCACTTTGCAGTGTTCAGGGTACTCTTAATAACTACGTTTAGGCCAGACCAAACTTGATCTGGTTCGTGTTGCTGGGGAAAAAACAGGGACTAACCTTTTGGTCGGCTTCGGATGGAAGCTAGGAATTTGTTTGCCCTTCTGCTTGTGGTGGTAGTATTACGCAGCAGAAGGAGGCCAGTACTGAATCTGGATTTAAATTTGGCGTCTTCTAATTTTGGTGTCCCCATGGATGTTGGAATGCGCTGGGTGGAGAAAAGGGAAGTGTGGATGTTACTCCTTGCATGTGAATTATTCATAGTATCCCAAAAATAGCAAGGTGTGCAAAAATTGGGGGGAGTTACATACCTATTGGTATTTAAGTTGGTGGCTGCCTTGGACGTTGGTTGAACGTAGAACGGGATAGCGTCCTCTAAAAAAGGGTGAGAAGCTGTCGGTGTCTTAGGCTCCCGGTGCCAGGTGTTGCTGGTCTGTTTTTAAAATGGGAAACAGGAAAAATGCAGATAGCAGTTGAAGCGAGTAACTAGAAATGGGAGCTTGTTAAAAAATTGTGGGTACGAGTGCCTGACTGCATCAAGGAGGCTATCAAGTTGCAGTTTCATCTGCAGCTGCTCATAGTTTAACTCAAGAATGTACTGCATTTTCGTCCTTTCTGTGATACAGCACAGTAGAACAATCTAAGCAAGACTAGAGTGAAAAACATTTTTATGTGGTTGGAGCCCCCTCTTTGTTACCTATAATATTTCCACCCCAAGCAATGAAACACGTCTATTGAAATCACAAATAGCACACCCAAATGAACGGATCACATCTGATGTGGACATGATTATCCCACATTGCACGAGGTTTCCTGGCTCCACACTTTACTCCATGGCATACTGCCCAACAATGCCCAAGGGAACACATTTGGGACAATAGACATGGCTACTCAGTTGGCCAAACATAGAGGGCACCTGTAAGGAGGAAACAGGATTAAGAGTGAGTGCTTGGGGGAGGGCAGACAGGTTAGGAGGGAATTATTGTGGGCAGGAGGTTAAGAGGTAGTGTCTGGGGGAGAGGGTTGGTTAAGGGAGAGTGCCTGGAGGTTGAGAAACTGGGAGAGAGATTCTGGGGAAGGTGGGTAATGAGGAAGTACGTTGGGGGAATGCCTGATGGAGGGGAGGGTTAAGAGTTAGTGCCCGAGGAAGGGGCAGTGGAGAGGTAACACATGACTATAACACATCCAAAAGGCCCCCTGGAACATCACACATGATTAGATGCTCATACCCTGGCATTACGAATCATCATCAAAATAGCTCCCAGCACTTACTTGCCTCTTACCGACTTCCTCACAGGTGACCAGCCAAAGCTAGGTTCCTCTGTCTCCAATGCAAAGGTGGAGCCCTTGTGTGTGCTCCAGTGAAGAGTAGCTGCATCAAGATTGTGTGTTTCATGCTACACAGACCATGGATAAGGAACAATATGCCTATGCCTCACAATTAAGCACTGCCTTTTGACAGTGACAGTATGATAATGAGCATGACACACCTACATGGCCCTAATTACATGGCCATTTGTGATGGCCAAATCACAAGGCAGCATTAGGTGAATGCATACTTCTGATGTGCACATATTGGGCCAGGTTCCTTGACCTGGCAGCAGCTTAGTGTATTCTTTATGAGTTGTCACAGGCTCATAACACATGTGATCCAAATAATGTCATAATGGGGTATGGGTGTGCAGGTTCTGAACTTGTGTCAAGGGCCATCGTGGATGGAATGCACACTTAGTCCCTTGAAGGGGACCACTTTGAAATACTACAGCATAACTACACGAGCAATGACTCCTGAGATATGTGTGTTACACACATCTTACAGACAAATATCAACACAATGGCATTGGAAACACAAATGAGGACAAGCTGCAGACATCCATGACTCTCAAATGGGAATGCAAATGTGTATCCATACATGTAATATTTACAATGTCAGCTTGGCAGGCCATGCAGTGTATGTTCAATAGACCTGTCACAAACCTGTATTCAAACTTGTCAAGTGTAGCACACATGGATTTGTCATTCTACACATCCCTTCCCAAACACCCCATTACATACCCTTAAGTCACAAACCATAACTTGCCCCTATAGCCCTCTTCCACTCCCAACAGACACTAAAACAGCCCAGCCTCATTCAGATCCCCTAACAGCTTCCATCACATCCATCACTACCTGCCCACCCCCATCCCCTCCTTAACACATCCCTCCACCATCTCTGCTCCCTAAAGGTCTGTCATACACCCCTCCACTCTCTCATCCCACTGAAACCCATTCCAAACTACTCCATACTTCCCCCTCCCCAACCACCCAATAACACACACCACAACCAATCAGTGGTGTGGCTAAAGTAATGCCAAGCCTTCAGTGATGGCGTTTGTCTTGCCTTTCCCGGTTAGGATAGGAGCCGGGCTCTGAGGAGGAGGCAAGACTCTGCTCGAGCTGCATGTTCAGTGAGGTGGATGGTGAAGGATTGGTGGACAACATAGACTGCATGTGGACCATGAAGCGCTCTATGTGAATGGAGCATAGCACAGGGGCATCGTGCTGGTCTTTGACGCAAGATCACGCCGAGCAACAGAGGTTAAAATCCAGGATCCATGCTTAGAAACCGAACTCAGGTATTAAGCCTGTTATAAAAAACAATTAAATAAAAAAATAAATATACTACTCTTCAATATGGCAAACATGAGTTGTAACCGCTTGATAAAGCAGTCTGTACCCTTCCTCATTGCATGGCTCTGAACTGCAATTGCACTCACAAGGAGGTCAACTCATCCAGAGAGCCATGATACATACATCTGGACATTTCTTGTATTCCCTGTTATGGCATATATCCTGAAGCACTTGATGGTCAAGTAGGTCCTCCTGAAGCTGGAACCTTATCTCCATCTCATGGAGGATGTAGATAAGGATAAGGGACATGTCTTAGTCCTCCCCGACACAACCCTGCATATCTGGGCACTCCCAACCAGTGTGCACTATGAGATGGCATGTTTCCTACTGCAGCATGCTATATATACGCCTTGATTAAATAAAATGAGAAACTCTTTCTTGACAGAGCAAGGGAAATGATATGCACCAATTTTGAAATTTAATGGAGATCTCTGCCTTTTGCTTGCAGACACAATTAAGAAGGATGCGTCTCAAACGGCATAGCGTGTCCACATTTTGCAAATATACTGAAAATTAATTTTGGACTGCCTTCATTTCAAAGAATTAACCATGCTACATTTGAAAGGCAGGTCCAGAACTGAAGGAGTTGTTTCTCAGGGAAATACAGCAAGCCATGGAATTAAAGCTTCAATAGTTGGGATTCTTCACATGTCCTTATAACGCAGAGAGCTTCTGTAAAGGTGATGTTCTTACAGCAAAGTTGTATTTCCAGTCTAAATGAGATGAATCGGTATGTAATGTGCTCTTTTAGTAATTCATTTCAATCTATATTGTGTTAAAATTAACCATTGGACTGAAAAGACTATTGAGTTCTGTTATACTGTGACGTGCATATTGAAAAGGCAAGTCAACAATGCAAAAATTGAGAAATTATATCCATAGGGGCTGAAATGAAAGAACAGAATCAACATAGTATTTAGATTTCAATTTTTACTCGCAGGGCTACAAAGCACCTGTCCATTTGAAACCTGTTAGAAGATTGATACATGCCATGATCAGACTAGATAGCTTTTAGTCCACCTCTAAAGACTCCTCCATTGTATGCAAGACTGGCTTTCAAAGCAAATGAGCTTTAAAAACCTACTTCAGTCATTCACTAATGGACAGTTTTTGGCTTCAAAGATGACATTTCACATACATCAGTTCCCTTCGGCTTGTACAAATCTCATTAACTCAATGGTCAAATGATTGACATTGAAATGCCTTGCACCAGACATCTTCCCTCGATTAGTCAAGATGAAAGTTTACTGACAGTATGCACACAAAGAGAAATTTACTTTGGAGAGTGGTGATATGGAATGGGAATATTTAGGTGTATATTGCCTCCGCCCTCCAGTGGAAAACAGCTGTATTTGCGCACCAAAAAAATATATGCATTTAAAATGAAGAAGTAAATACCTCACATGTATAATCACAAAATTATGGGGTGCATCTCAATGCGCAATCTGATTGCCCACAGAGTTGGGCAGTTTGTAGATAAGAGAAACTTCTATCACAATTTTTAATAAAAATGATATGTTGTCACATTTCAAATCAACTGTAAATGGTAAAAATGTATAAAATGGTTACATTTCATTGCACAATATTTATTAATATCTCTAAATGTTCGCTCCCATGTGCAGAATCTAAAAATATATGTTTTATCCATCTCACGTATTGTAGCCAGAAATTTGGGTATACACATTAGTTTGTATTTCACAAAGAACCGACTCCCTCCCACCTTTCTAGTCAGGTGGCTGGATCACCACACCTCTGACAAGCCAGTTGTGCGGTTACAGGGACTAATTATGGCATAGGAAAGTGTGGATACTTATGGAATATTGAAGAAGATTGAGAATGGTAATGAACTGGCAATTGGAATGGCATATCTGTCCCTTGAGAGAAGAAGGCCGAAACAGCGCAGAGTGAGGGAGGACAGAGCAGGCTGTAAAACGAAGGCTAGTTGACGCTTGTTGGATTGACTTAAAAATTAGCCGCTTGAATGAATTATGTTCAGCTCATTGTGTTCTCTGATAGTCCTCCCTAAACCTGGAGTTGCATCTGGAAAGGTAAACCAACTCAAATACATAGGGGTGCAATTCAAAACCAGGGGCACAGGTTATAATGTCCAAGTGTTCTGTGTTCCTAGTATATTTCAAAAACAAAGTGAGATATTGTTCTTAATGGCCTAAGTGGCTGGATATAAAAATAAAATACATTTTGGTACCACTATAATATGGGATTGTTGTTGTAAAGTTAAGTATTATTTGAAAGAAAGTAGTGGTTATAACCAGTGTGGAGTCACGGTGGGTCATAGTACAATGTCAATTACTTTTGCCTTGAAAGATTTCATGCATTTAATTCAGCTGGGTAGGGCGATGGTCTGAGGTCCAATGAGTGTGTAACCAAATGAATGCTGAGAGAATTAATTTTATCAATTACGAAATGTGTGATGTGCAATCCTCTGCATTCACCTGTTCCCCTGTTCTTCAATGCCTAGGTAGAGTAAGGTATTATGTGGGGGGAAGAGGGTCTTCAAATAAGTAATAATATAATAGTAGATCTCCAGCCCAGAACTAAAGAGACTGTAAGCATTGCATGCAGCCCCTTTTAAAACTCTTCATGCCACGGGATTGAAAGGAGTACATTCATTTTAAAGGAAATCCACACACACACACACACACACACACACATATGAACCGATTGCCAGCAGTAATCTCATATTGAGTGAGAGTCACTTATAGATGTTTAGAGAAAGCCACGTCCTGGTGTACTGAGAACCAGTATAGACGTAGGTTCAGCATAGGGTATATAAATTACTGTTTAATACACACAGTTTACCTATAATCCATATATTTCTTTTTCAGTCACAGGAAGCAAGTGGGAGAATCAGAGTGTAACAGATTGTTGCACATACAAGCGTGTACGTACAACATGTTGCCACAGAGGTTAAGTCAGCTAGAATACTGATAGAAGAAAGATAGAAGAGGGATAGAAGGTTTAAGAACAGAGATGTGGAACAGCATCCATAAGCATGGTATACTACGAAAATGAGCAAGCCTTGGGTACAACATTGGGTTGTGTCACTAAAGTAATATGAGAATTAGAGGAACTTTTCTCCTTTAGATCCTGATGAAGTAGCAAGTCCAAACAGAATGTTTGCGAGATTGATGAAACTCACGAGCGGCTTTATCTCCTGAGGAAGGTCCGGCACACATGAGAAACGTGGACTGAAACATATGTATGTAGGAATTTATCAACAGCATCTATAGCCGTGCATTTAGAAACTTAAATTCCAATGCAATACATCCACATCATTTATTGATCTCCAATGTTAATTCAACAGCATACATAACGATGCAGTCAGGAACTTCAGTGCAACAAAAACAATACTGTTTGGATGTATGTATGTAGAACTGTTGATGTATGTTTCGTTCAGCATTGTTTCAACATAGTTATTGAAATAAGGTAGAACTTAGATGCTTTATTATACATGTGAATATTACTTTGAATCTGAATTGGTTATTTTATTTTGAATTGTTCTTACTTTGTGCTGTTCACTATCCAGTTTTTTTAAATACATTTTTGATAAGGAATACATTCTATATTTTGCTTTATTTTTACAGCAAGAGGTTTATTAATTGACCCTAATACTCTCATCAGAAGGGATGCACGCTCCACTGGTTTATGAATGTCAGTTTTGATTAGTCTTTCCAGTTGTAACCATGAGGAGTCTTTCACTGGAAGCCCTTCTTTGTATTATGACTACCTATAATCCCCACAATTACCACTTTATACTTAAATAGAAGAGATAAGTGAAAATAAATAATTGTTCTTGATTTAACAATCTCTGATGTTATTGTTGCCTAAATGCTGGAGAAGATCAAATGTTTAATCATACTTGCATCACGTGAAATGGTTCTATTGAGAAATGAGTTCTGTGTAATAAACAAGACAATGCTAAATAGAATGTTAGAATGCCTAGTGTCTTTTAGATTATCATAATATTTAGAGGATATTTAGAGGACTTTGTGATTGAAAGTGGATGTCTTTGTGAACTTACAATAGTGAGATTCCTATAGTCAGGTACAAATTTGTTTTGTACTTGTTTTGGATATATATTCTATTACAGTTGTCTCCAAGATAAATCTGGAGACCCAGTTGTCTAAAATGAAACTCTTCTTTTAAATACATATTGATTTTGATTTTTGAATACGTCACTTTCTGTTCTTTGTCCTGAATAGTAGCGGTGGATTGTATAAATGGGAGTATTAGATTGGGGTGTCACAAGTGAGCCACAAGTCAAAAATATAAAAATACTGAACCGAGTATGGATGCCATTATGGGATAGGGAATCTGGCCACTACACATCTGTAACACCTATACCTAAATCGTTGGTGACTAATCCTGCACCAGCAGTTTTGGCAAGTGAGGTTGCTGTATCCTCCCTTCTCATCTCCTACATCCAACAAAATCAGTTTGGGGGGATGCTCAAAACGACATCTTGGCCTACCTCCACTGGCACATTGTATGCCTAGTCTGTAGGGTTGCACATGGCTAATTCCTTTGCTGGGTCTGCTTGTGGACCCTCTGTGCACTTTTCTTGTTGGTCTGGATGGATAACCTTTGCTGCCTAGGCAGATAGCATATCCTGCATTGTTTTGGTACTGTGCCACCAGATCATGTGAATGATGGGCCGTATTTATCTCTAGTGATGTCATCTGTGGATAAACATGAGTGAAATACAGTTAGTTCATGTGCAGAAAATTGCTACCATCGCACATACAGTAGGTTCACCTACCTATTTTCTGCTTCGCATCTACTACCCATGCATGTGAGGTGAGGTATGTTTTGTGCACTGGACACATCTGTGGGCATGGTATGCAGCACCCTGAACATGCCTCAGCAAAGTGTCATGGAGTGTGTTGTGTCACTAATGGCCTCAAGAACACATAATTCTCATAATAGGCTCCACGTTTTGTGTGAAAGTTTTGAAAAGAGGCTCACTGAGGGCTGCCCCTCGCTCTCTCATCTCCAGTGGACTTTTACCTCTTTAGGCCAGTTGTCCCTAAACCCCACAGTTACCACTATAGATTGGCGAACCCTGCTATCTACAAGATGACTTGCTGGTTGTGATGGACTAAACGCAATCCTCTGTGAAAGATAGTGAGCTAAAGAATCTGGGTAAGGCTCTCGTAACCGGGACTAATGTCCGGCAGAGGGACTCCCAGGACCCTCCTTGTTAATTTGCAAAGTTGTAGTTGAAGACATTTTCAGCCTAGCTGGGTCGAAAAGACAGAGACTAGGGAACTCCCAACTCCTACAGCGTGCCTCTGGGACAGGACTGATTCTGGTATACCCTGTGGAAGGCCTCCCACCACATGTTGAGATGGTTCCTCATCCCCTCTTTATAGGGTCAAGTTCCTTACCCAGTCACACACCTCCACCCTTTTCAAAGTCCTCTTCCCCAGGACATCATATTGCTTGTGGATACCGGGATAGGAATTCAACATTGAATTGTTTCAGGCCAGCCCTGTGCCCCACGGAGAATTAATATAGTTGGAGGGACACAAACTATAATAGGGTCCTTTTTCTGTGCCCTTCAGACTAAGGTATCATGGTCTGTGAGGAATTTGAACATTTGCTGAGTGAGATCATATGACTACCCACAAACCCTAATGAGGAGGCATCAGTATGAAGCAAAACCTCCTTTATAAATTGCACTTTATAAACACCAAACTCTTACATAGAGTGTTTTTCATGTTTCAAAAGCTGATTGGGCTTCTTTATTCCACCAAAAAGGATTGGGGTGAGTCATGATCCGCTTATCTGTCATGGGCGCTGCAGGTTCATACAAGTTTGGAATAGACCTTTGGTGGTATCCTACCAGTTCCATGACAATCTGAATGTCCCTTTTCTAGG
The DNA here is from genome assembly GCF_040938575.1 of Ambystoma mexicanum. Lineage (NCBI taxonomy): Eukaryota > Metazoa > Chordata > Amphibia > Caudata > Ambystomatidae > Ambystoma > Ambystoma mexicanum. The sequence goes on from NC_090937.1 coordinate 1,292,689,742, forward strand.
AGCTGTGGGGCACTCTGAACTGCTTCCACCTTGCTGTGCTTAGTAAGTACCAATCCATTTTACATCTGGAATCTGAGATAGTTTATGAATAGTGTCACGGTGCTGCCATCCCTGCAGCATCACGCTCACCTTTAATGGAGACTTGTAACATAAGGGACAGCCTAGGGTCGGGCAGGACGAAAAGGCTGACATAATACTAAGTACGAGGGGGTGGTCCTGTCCTCAAATATTTACAGCTGCAATTATTTGTTGCAATGATAATTTCAAAACCTCCAGAAATCAACAGTAAGACATTAAAGAATATGTATTTACTGGAAAAGGAATGATCCGAACACTGGACTGTAACTACTGTTGCCTTTTTTAATTTGGCTACACATATAGGTTTTCAAAAGGAAAGTTTGAATAAAACACTTTAAATCAAGTGGGTCACAGGGTTCTCAAGTGTTCTGTAGAAATCAATCCAAAAAAGTGCATAGACAATTGTGTCAAAATGTACAGTGGACAGGACACTTTAAATCAAATAAATAAATCACAAAATGTCCTGTGGGGATAAATCCGAAAAGCACATAAATAGTTGTGTGGTATCAACTCACATATATTACTTCATATTAGTCCACAAGCATGTTCAGAAAATACATCAAACTCTGTGAATAAGAGAAGCAGCACCTTGAGAATGGATTTGGTGTTGTTGCTCCACAAGGGAAAAGCTTCTGGGTATGTAATGGCATTATCCAGGCTTAATAAAATGAACTTGCTACCAACACCGAGGGGCTCTAGGGGCCCATGAAGTCTATGCTGATTCTGTGGAAAGGGATGAACGTAGTGTCTGAAGGGGGGCCATGGGTAGGTCGTCCAGCAAGGTCTTCTGGCAGATGGGACCGACTTCACAGAACTTTCTGACCTGGGCATACGCACTGGGCCATTTTAATTTGCTGAGGATGTTTTTCTGCATCTTCTCTAGGCCCAGGGGTCCAGCTGTCAGGATGGACTGAACTAATTCCATCTCTGCCTTCTGAACTTTTTCGGGACCAAGGAAAGGTCATAATTGGTATCTTCCACCTTTGCATGCACGTCCAGTCGGTACAGGAATCCCTTCCTATTGATGAAATGGGAGGTCTTCAGAGTGTGTCTGTCCGTTTCAGAGACTACATTTGTATGAGCCTGGTCTAGAGGAGGATCTATTCTCTGTTCCTCTGTGAATTCCACTGAAGTAGACTCTGGATGCCCTAGGGGATGAGACTCTTCTCTTTGGCTTCAGTCATCTCCCCAAACCCAGATTCAGCTCGATCACTGCCATCCAGATCTTCTACTTCACTATACGACTAATAACGTTTTGCACACCACTGGACTGGTTGAGTTTTATAACGTAGGCGATATTTCTCAACTTTAAGAGGACTACCTGCATGTCTCCCGGGTAGTTCCCATCGATAACTCCAGCTTCCTCATCTAACGAGTGGTCATGGACCAATAGTGATTTGGGCGCAATCTGCCCAAAATTGCTTTGGGTACTTCCACCTTCAGACCAGTCTTGACTCGGGTCCCCAGTCCTGACCCAGGTGCCCCAGGGTTCAACTATCAGCTCCTCTTCTCTTACAGGTTGCATCCAATGATCCTCAGGGTTGCTCTGGAGCGACTAATGCAGCCAAAGTTTCATTGCAATAGTCTCAACATCTCCCTTGGCTCTGGTTGACCTCTGTATCAGGGTCTGCACGATCCCTCTGACACCAGAGGGCAGTCCCTCTCCTTTTGCCGTGGGCTTCTCCCTCCCTAGCTCAGGCATCCGTAAACCCCAACGTTGTCTCTAGAGATCAGTAGCCCAGACTGCCTACAAGCAGGTTGTGGTGACCTAAATAGAAACACCTTTACTAGCTTATTTGCTCTGGGAATTCCTAGACAGATACTATCCAGGGGTCCCAAAGAAAGAACAATGATCTTCATGACTTGGTTAAGTGCCTTCCAATTACCCATTTGCAACTTGCTCATTCCTTTCTTGCCATTATACTCCTCACCCTGAGCTTTTCTCTGTCTTCTTTAGATTCCTACTATTGGCTGCCCTGTTATGCCTTCCACTGTCTCTTGTGGCAGGTCAGAAGAAGGAGTCAGACACGGAAGGGACATTTCTATAGGTTTGTTTCAAATAGTAGTAAAAAGGCCTACCTTTCCCTATATCTATGGGGATATTTCCTACATAACCAAACAAACTAATGGTGCACATCTGCCATCAAGCTTTCCAAACAAAAATGTCCTTTATCCAAATCCTAACCCTACCCCTAAAACTGATAACTAAAGATTAACAAAAAATGTTTCTCTTCTGGCTCCTTCCCTTGAGCTTTTTGTCTTGCAACTTTACTCAAGGGTGTGTTTGTTTGGTTACAACTAATTTTAATAGTGTCCTTAACTTAAAAGAAGTTCATTGGGATTATTCCTTCTGACTCCCAGTGTCTTAGCAATGATCTGCTGTAGCTCCTGATATGTGTTTCGAGGTCTGATGATCCAGACAGTGTAAGACCTATTGATATCTGCAGCAATATCCTTATGATTTTTGTTAATATAGTTTCTTGCAATTCTCCCTTTTATTTTGAGTCTTTCACACTCTTTCCCTTTGACCCACCTCAGGTTAGATACCTCTTTAATATTGGCGGGACACCACCTCCTGTGGCCTCTCTACTGGGCTCCCTGCTCTATTCCTCTGATTTCTTGGGTTGACTTCTAGTCTTGATTCCAAACAACTTTTAAAGTCTCTTAATGCAGGATTCAGACATTCCCCAACCAATAGCTTCAGTGATTTTATCCCTCTTTAATAAGAGACACCTTCCGGCTTCTTTGAAGCCCTACATTTATCATTGTTAACAACGTCTCTTGAGAACATCCAACATATATGCCTGGAGGTTATTGCAGTCTCTCCAGCCTCTTTCTCTTTGTATATGTGTTTCCTGCTGATTCCCCCTTCTTTGTTCTACCCCGGGACCTTCATTTGTCATGGCCGGATACTCAGGGTTGGGCACCTGCACTGGTTGGTTTCCGCGACTTCTTTTTGGCTACCTCGTGGCGGACCAGCTCTCAGCATCTTGTTCCACTATCGCACTCTGTGTAGGACTACCAATGGGAGGTTTCAGTCGTTCCGCTTCTTTGTGTTACAGCGTAGTTGCATGGGCCCCAGGCACACCACAATGCTTCTGTGGTCATGCCAGCACATCAGACAACCTCCTGTGCTTTTTACTGCCAGCGGTTACTCCATTGTTTGTTATGCCGGGTCGCTGCTGTCTCACTTTGGCATCCCCTCACTCTCAGCTTGTCGCAGACTCTACCGCTCCATTCTGCTCTAACCCTCCAAGGTCCAAGGTGTAGCTATGTCAGAGGGCTTTCCCTGCACATGGCTCTCTCTCTCCTCTTCGGATCTGTTCCTTCTTCTTACATATAAGTCCACGTTAAAAGGGACATTCCTTTTTTCTGCAGCTGATGTATATGATCCATCATTACCTGAAGCCGAACAAAAAGAAGGCATATTACTATTTACTGAGGCCAGTCCCAAATAGATACAAGGGTTACTTGCATTGGGAGTTTCCTTTGGGAATGAGAGTCCTTGTCCCCTAGATGATCTCACCTTGCACATGCTATCTGTAATTCTCCTCCACTCTTCCAAGCAACAACCTTCCTCCATCTGGTATTTTGGTACTACTGATCTTCCTTTGAACTCACCCAAACAACCTAAACTGCCTTTATCTTTCTGCCCCCTTTTGTTCTCACCCTTATTCCTCCATTGGCTCTTCCCATCATCAGGTTCCCCAGGCCAACCACTGGCTTCCTTTTCCACAGGGCCCAGGTTACAATCAACAAAAGACATGTGATGGGCCTTAAGCCCCACCCCCTTTTCATGTGCAGGTCCACCGGCTTTTGGAAATGGAGGCATGCTGCCAACAGAGTCAGTTTTAGAGTTTGTGTCCAGATTATGTGGAATTTTGTATTGCAGGTGCGATATGCACTGTGTTCCTCAGCGACTCATAATGTTGCCGCCTCTGTCTCGGGTGAGCTGCAGGATCCGGTCTCCACCGCTAAGAATCTTGGCACTCACAGTCAGTGCTCCAGATAAAATTGAGACGTGGGAGCATAAATCCCATTCCCAATGGGTGCAATTTATGTGAGATTAAACATATTGTTTAAAAGAAATAGTTTTGTTATGTTATGTTATGTTATGTTATGTTATTTTATGTTATGTTATGTTATGTTATTGGGCATTTTTACCATTGGTATGATTCCAAATCGCTGTGGGTTGAACACCCTCGGGGACTGTAGTCCTAGTCAGTGGCGGGAGCAGTGTAGGAAATAGTGCTTGGGTGCACTCGGTATGTGTGCAGTCAGGGCGGATTAAGTGGTCTGTAGCCGCATTCTAGTGCTAGGCATGGTGCAGTGGTTCTGTGAGATTAGTAGAATGTGTGCAGCAAGGCCAATTGGACTTGTGTAGCTGCATGCTGGCGTGAGCAGAGTTTGTGAATGGGATTATACGTGCAACTAGGACAATTTTCCTGGGGTATAGCTAAGTTCTAAAGACTGTTGGAGTGATCATGGAGGTGAATATGTGTGCAGCTAGGCCAAATGAATTGACAGGTTTAGCTGCATTCTATTGTTTGTTGGTGCAGAGGAGAGAGGTTGCATATTTGTGTGTTTGAGTGTCTGTGTGAATTTCATGGGATCCATGTTCCTGATCCATTTCCAGTGCCTGTCAAGGGGATGGTATTTCCTTTTGGGGTGAAGGCTATTAGGCTAAGGTCCTCCATGTGTCTTATTGGGTCTGCAATTTCTTTTTGATGTTGTCTGTTTGTAGATGACAACAAAATCAGGATCAAATCATATCATATCAATGTAGGTGCTAGTAGGCCCCCGACATGTAGCTCTGCTCAAAGATTTCCAGATGAGTAAGAAAAGCAGGATAGTCACCTCCTGGAATGATAGTGTTGTGCATATCTGGAGGGTGCAATGATCAAGCTCAGTCATGGCGTTGGTACATAAGTGCTATAAGTGCTTGGGTTACGAGTCTAGCACAATCAATCCAGATAATTTGAGATAGATATCTCATGTCTTCAGAGAGGGGTGTATACATGGTGGAGGAAGGCAATGATTCAACTCTGTCATGGAGTAGGTAAATAGTTACTACTACGATTTGGGTTTTGAGGCTAGGGCAATGGCTCCAGATAATTGGAGGTAGATATCTCCTTACCTGAGAGCCTATTAAAAGGCCCATATTGAAGGGGTTACCAAGCCATTTCTTGGATGTGGTGATAAGTCGAGTGGTCATGGCGGTCCCTTATGTGTCTTTAGGGGAATAGACAGGTTTTGAGTGCCTTCAGAAAATCCATGTAATCTTGGCTGTGTCTAGTATGGGGAGATAGTGAGTTCCGCAAGTTCTGTGCTGAACTTTGTGAAAAAATGTTCAAAGAGATCCCAAGCAATGACACCACTGAATGTGCCTATTAAGTTGCTAATATGTTTACTCTGAATGCAGCAATCGCAACCGCACACTTGAAATCCGGAATAGCGAGATCAAAACCTCAGCCCAGACATTCTCCTCTCCTATCACTAGGCTCCCTCTCTACTCTACACCAACACACATTTAGAGCGTGGCTACACCCCTTGATCGATTTCAGCCTAGCCGCTCACATACAGACAATACTCCATAAACACCTCAAAATTCTGATAAAACGCAGCTACACCCCAGGAAAATTGGCCTTGCTGCACACGTAAGCATCCCACACAGGCCTAACGCAGCCAGAAACCAGTCTTGGTGATCATCCTCCAGACTGTACATATTCAACTGATATCAAATACCAAAACACCTAATGCTAGGATGCAGCTACCATCAGGCAATTGCATCAGCTACACACATAATCGGTGCACCCAAGCACCCTTTGACACCTTACTCTCTCGACTGACCTGGACTATGGTCCCTGAGGGCATTCAACCTGCGAGCACTTTGAGGTCATATCAATGATATTTAGAGCGCATTATAAATGCCAAATAACATAACATAGCATAACATTGTGTGATATTGAACTTGGGAGACTTGGTTATGTATACATCTTAATTAATGTCCCCCTAACCAGAAGCTCTAGCAAATGAAACAACGTGATTAATTATGGCACAATAGACCCTCATCTGATGGTAGTAGGAGACAAGTTGGGTGCAAGCATCTTACAAATTGCTCTTCTACGCAAGACAAACAAAACATACTGATTGTAACCAAGAGGGCTGCTGAAAGAACGGCACGCTTTGGCAGAGGGTTGAAGGGTCGACTGAAGTCTAACATGCAAATTGGCTATGGATGTCCTCTAGACCAATAACTTAAGCAGCTCCTAAGCCATTTCTATCAATATCATCATAGAATATGTGTAGAATACAGGAAACCTGGTTATTTGGTTAGTTGATTCAGTTGAATTTTATGGCAGACTCAACTTATGCAGGGCTGCCATTAAGGGAGTCAAGGGAGGCGCAAGGGGGAGGTTGGACTATTGAGTTACTTTTATCGATTGATAAAAACTGAGGTTCCCTCTGAATATGTCCTAGCAGGTATCCTCAAGTGGGAATCACCCATAGGATAGACATTGGCTATTCACGTAATAATTATCTACGATCCTCCCATGTAACAAGACCCACTCCATTTGATTAAACATCATTAAAATTTGCATGGAAGATTATCACACTATCTCGCCAATCCTCTCAATGTGTGATCTTAATGTGAAGATTCGTACCAATTTGACATTTAATGATATTGCCAGACGTGGAATAAATTAATCTAATTACATCTTACTACAAAACGGATACAGAAATAAATTCAGTTAATCACATCTTACTACAAAAGGATACAGATGCAAAGGGCCACCGCCAAATAGCTACATTTATATGGCATGCTAATGTTGAATGGCCAATGTTCTGGTGGCACACTGTGTCAATACATCAGTCACTAAAAATAGGGCTACAATTGAATATATATTTGCTCATCTCAGTTTACTCTCTCTATTGGTTGTTAGGTAGATGTTTCAGTTGTATGCCAAATCTCCTTCACTTGTGAGACCCCCATCACTTTTTGCCGGACTTGTGGTGCTTTCCTGTCTATGTTCCTGGGTGAGTGGGACATTTTTCACCCACTCACCTCTTCTTTTAGTCTTTTACTAAGGATTCAACTCCTTTTACAAATATATATTTGCACCAATGTATTCTTGCACTTTAAAAGATATATTTATACATCTTCAGATCAGGTAGTAATAATAGTAGATTCTTCCTGTGGCACAACCGGTTCAAACTTCTGAGGGTTTTATGTTTCCTATTTTTTGATGAGAGTGTTGTTTCTCTCTATTTTTATTTTTTGTCTGTATTTGCCTATTTTTAGTGAGCAAAGTGGTTGATACACCCATTATCTGTAGGTCTGTTCGTGGTCCCAGGGAAGAACAAAGAAAACATTGCCAAACATTGTGCATAACAGGTATAAGCATGAAGAATTGATACTTGACATGTTCAGCCAAATGAAGGTAGGTCTAGTCAGTACCTGAAGGTATTTTAGGTACTGACTAGACCTACTTCTTTGTTGAACACCAAAAGACTGTCCTGAAGAAAGTGGCCATAATACACAAGATGCCACTGAAACGGTAGACAGTAATTGCTACATTTTAGAGACACCAATCTAACTCTCTGTATATGAGCAATTTTTTACCTCACCCCACTTGATGCTGTGATACTAACATCTTGGAAAACGCTAAGTGGAGTGTGTAGTGTATTGTGTTTATGTTGGTCTGTTACATAAACTTGGATTTTTCTGTAATTTGTGTTTATGTGTCTTTTAAAACCCTGGTGCACATGGTCTATGCACAATCCCAGGGCCATTAAAGTTATGTTTAACTCAGTGGATGTTTGTACACCAAACCACTAAAGCACCTATTTTTGGTTTTGTCTGGCTATTTGTCTCTTCCAATACACACACATAGTGGAAGAGAGTGGCTGATGGGCATGATTAAAATAAGGCTGAATGTTTTACAATAATTAGAAGTTAGTAGTTTACCTTCTTATCCTGTCCCCTGTTTTGTAGGTGGCTCATCAGCGCAACATAGGGATGGATAGTTGTGGATAGGAGGAAGGGAGATTTAGAACTTCACCCTATCCTTACCTGTCTTCCTCCACAGTCTTGTTATTACTGTTGTCTTTAACACAGTTCTCTTTTGTCTTGAAAAATACTTCTGCCCTCAACCACAGTAGCTTTCAATCCAAAAAACACGTTGTTGCCCCTTTCTTTGGAAATCAGACTCTGTTTGGCCATAACGAAATCATTCCACAGTTAGCATTTGCCCCAATTTTTCATGTTAAAGTACATAGAGTAAGGACATTTCCCTATAAACTCTCTTTTTGCCCTCTCATTTTTGTGAATTAGCTGGGAGATAGCCAACTTCTCCAGGAGTTTACCCAGGAAAGCAGTTATAGAGATCGAGTAATAGTTTGCCGGAATGGAGGGGTTGGCAGAACGTTTTTTTAGTAGGGGGTGCACAAGAGAGACCTTGAGAAGAGAGGCGGAAAGTGCCTGTGGTGAAGGAGAAATTATAGCAATCAGCCAAGGCTGGCACGATAGATCGAATGTTGTCCTTGATGGTTCTGGACGAACAGGGCTCACCTGTCTAGATGAGACTTTCATCAACCTGAGCTGTCTGGAAACATCTTCAGGTGTTACAGGAGAGGAGTAGGAGAGAAGGAGAGGAAGGGGGTCAGCCAAGGCAGCCTGAGAGGGGTGGGGCAAGATGGAGGAGAAGTGGTGGAGAGTGCGGATAGAATGTCCTGGCTTTTATTGGTGAAATGAGAAGCCAAGCCATGCTTAGGGCCTGGGCGGGTGCAGAGGAGGAGGATACTGCGGTAGGATTGGCCAGCTCCTTGCAGATTTTTCAAAGTTCAGACATTGTAACACTCACCTGGCTCCCACGGAGGCGCTGGTCTGGTCTGGGTTGCTGTGGCCTCTTCAAGCATGATGCGCAGAATTCGGACCACCGATTGAACAGGACCCCCAAATCTTGCTTGTCGGGCCCGTAGGAATATCCTTCTGCAGATGAGAAAGGGGATTAACTGTCTGCTGAATAGTGTGCTTGCTCCCCCCTCCCCCCTTCGTTCTTCTCTGATTCCTCCAAAACCCCCGGTTTAAGCTCACCTTATGGTTTGGAAGGATGAACTCTCCATCCTGCTTCTGGTGCAGGGGCGCGCATTCGTCCAGTTACTTCACTGGTTTTCAGAATGGCGCTGGCACATCCACTTGACTTTTCTGAGTGATACGCCGTAAGTATGAAGATACAAAAGTTCAAGTGTGAGCCTCCTTTTATGCTGTCTGTTCTGTCCTTTATTTCAGGTGCAGAACAAAGGCGATGCGTTGAGGGGTTAAATTGCCAGTGGTAAAATCAGGTGAGTTAGTGATGAGGGCGACCCCTCTAAATGTCTTTAGAATTCCCCAGTAATGTCTTTTGTCCTTTCCCCATAGGGGCCTGGGTGCGGTACCTGCCAAAGATGCGGCGCCGACCCGAGATATGGAATGGTTCACCAAGAAAAGCCGGTAAGTAATATGGCTGAAAATTCGGCTTTCCTCTTGTGTTCCCTTGCTCACCTTTTGTCTCTTCTTCTCTCCCCTAGGTGCAGAGATGTGGCGACCGGTGCTGAGAGCCGCGATGGAGCCGGGCGGCGTCTCGGGAACAGGTGAGTGAAGCGCGGCGCTGCAGTGAGCAATGCGGTGCTTTTAAATGGAAGTCTTCCTTCAGGAATGCTGGCGTGAAGATTCCGGATGCAGGTAAGAAGGTTGAATAAGTTCTTGGTTTTCACCTTTCTCTTCTCTTATTCCCTTACAGGTGTTCCGGGTTCGAGGCGGGCGTGGCTGGAGTCCAGGTGCAGGAGCAGACACGGTGAGCGTTCAGCTGCTGGGATGCAGAACAACGCGAAGCATGTGTGGCTGTCCGGGCGTGGCTTAAATAGCTTTGGAAGAAGTTCCAGGTGAGTATTCTTCCACAGCCCCACCCAAGTAACAAAATAGTTCCTTCAGAAAAATAGTCCCTACTAAGCCTCATTTGGCTTGGTTCTTCATGCAGATGGTCTGCATCAGGTGAGTGTGCAGCATGGTCTGCTTCAGGGAAGTACACCAAACACTTCCCCTTATGAGCCTGGCGCCAACGGCGCCAGGACAGAGTCCAAAGAGCCCCTATAAAGGGCCGCTGGGCTTTTACCCGGGGGCGTGATGCCTGCTCCCGGGGGTGCTGGGCCTGGCCTGGTGCTCCGGGGGTAGGCATCATGACAGCACTCCCCCCCCCAAAGCCCCTCCCAAGGTCTTTTCCCCAGGAGGTTTCGGTTTGTTTGGGAAATTCCGATGGAACCTTTTTACTAGCCGAGGTGCATGTACGTGGTCGCTGGGTTCCCAAGATCTTTCCTGAGGCCCGTACCCCTTCCAATCAATTAGATAGAAAAGTTTTGATTTTGAGATCTTAGAGTCCAAAATGTTCTTCACCTCGAATTCAGGCTCCCCATCTATCTGGATTGGTTCTGGTGGCTTTATTAATCTGGTTCCTGGTTGAACTGGTTTCAAAAGCGACACATGAAAAACGGGGTGAATCCGCATGTTGGCTGGTAGATCTAGCTTGACTGCCACTGGGTTAATTATAGCTTTGATCGAGTAAGGGCCTAAATACCTTGGATTAAAAGTCCGAGGTCCCTTGAGCGATAAGTGTTTGGTAGCCAACCATACTTGATCCCCTATTTGGTATGGAGGCGCCTCCTTTCGATGCAGATCCGCATTCTTTTTGTATTTCCCTTTCGCATGTTGTAAGTGTGCAGTAGCATCCTTGAAGGCTTGAGTAATCGTAGAATGCAAATGGTCCACTGCGGGCATTTCGAGGCTCAAAGGTGAGTCCAAGTCTGAAGTACGAGGGTGATGTACATATAGGGTAAAAAAGGGGCTCTGACCAGTTCCAGAGTGTATCGAGTTATTGTATGCATATTCAGCCACCCATAAAGTATCCTTCCAATTACCCTCCGATTGGTGCAACATACATCGTAGATATTGTTCAAGGGTCTGGTTCGTTCTCTCCGTTTGACCATCGGTCTGTGGGTGGTGGCTGGTTGAGAGTCTTACGTCGATTTGTGCCAGTTGACAACACTGTTTCCAAAAATGAGAAATAAACTGGCTTCCCCGATCGGAGATTAGTATGGACGGGAATCCATGCAGACGGATGATATTTTCGAGGAATTCCTTGGCAAGAACAAAAGCTGAAGGTAATCCTTTCAACGGAATAAAATGGGCCATCTTGGAAAATAAATCCACCACAACCAGAATAGTATTGTATCCATTACAAGAGGGCAGGTCCGTGATAAGTGACAAGGTGTGCCAAGGTGCTGGTGGAATGTCTAAGGGTTGAAGAAGACCGGCGGGTTTTGTTTTTTGACCTTTGTTTTGGGCGCAAACTCCACAGGACATCACGAAAGATTTAATATCCTTTCGCCAGGACGGCCACCAGAATTGTCGTTTAATTTTTTCCTCTGTTTTGGCAATGCCAGGATGTCCTTCCATCAGAGTATCGTGATGACGGGAAATAACCAGTTCTTGCAATTCCTTTTCTGGCAAAAATAAACGTCCTTGGAAGTAAGGTAAGCCATCGTTGATTGAAAAGGCAGATCCCCTTTTGATCCAATCCTGCAAGGCTGAAGAGTCCAGGAATAGTTTTACCCGTGCTTGAATGTCTTCAAGGGTTTGTAAAGTGGTTGTCCCCAAGATTCTTTGTTCGGGAATTATCGGCACAGGTTCTGAGTTTGTGTCCATTTCTCCCATTCCAATTCGAGATAGCGCGTCCGCTTTGCCATTCTTACAGCCGGGACGGTAGGTGATTACAAAATCGAACTCAGCAAAGAATAAAGCCCATCGGAGCTGTCGTGAAGACTGAGCCTTGGCAGTTTTTAAATATTGTACATTTCGGTGATCAGTGATCACGGTGATGGTATGCCTGGCGCCAAGAAGATAATGCCGCCAAGCCTTAAAGGCGGACTTAATGGCTAATAATTCCTTATCGGTGATTGCATAATTTATCTCTGGCGGCGAGAACTTTCTGGACCAAAATGCTACGGGATGCAGTTGGTTAGTTTCGGGGTCTCTCTGAGACAGGACAGCTCCCATGGCTAAGCTGGATGCGTCGGTTTCGACTATATATGGGAGATCAGGACGGGGGTGTTTCAAAATAGGTGCGGACGTAAATTTAGCTTTTAATTCCTGAAAGGCCTGTTCAGCTTCCTCGGTCCATTCAAAACGTTTATTCTTCCGCAAGAGTGCAGTGATGGGTTGCACCACCCGTGAAAATTCCGGGATAAACCTGCGATAAAAATTGGCAAAACCAAGCATGCTTAGGACACCATTCATCGGACTAGGTGATGGCCATTTGAGGATGGCATCCACTTTCCGTGAGTCCATTCGGACCCCTTTAGGTGTCAGGATGAATCCAAGAAACTCAACCTCGGTGGTATGGAAAACACATTTTTCCAGCTTTGCAAACAGTTTGTGCTGGCGCAATTTCTCAAGGACGGCCCTGACATGTTTTCTGGGATCAGATTCCGAAGAGGAGTACACCAGAATGTCATTGATATACACGACAACACAGACATCGATGAGTTCCCGAAGGACATCATTCATGAAGAATTGGAAGGCAGCAGGCGCATTGCACAACCCGAAAGGCATCACCTGGTATTCGAATAGTCCATATCTTGTACGGAAGGCCGTTTTCCAATCGTCGCCTTCTTTTACTCGTACCAGATGATAAGCCCCCCAGAGATCTAATTTGGTGTATATGCAAGCGTCCTTCACCTGGTCAAGGAGTTCAGGGATCAAAGGCAGAGGGTAACGATTTTTAACAGTTATCTGGTTCAATGCGCGGTAATCGATACAAGTTCTAAGGTCGCCTTCTTTTTTTGGCACGAAGAACAAAGCCGAGGATGCCGGAGACTTTGACGGGCGATTGAAACCATTGGCTAGGTATTGGTCTAAATATTGTCTCAAATGCAGATTCTCCGGCTCAGTAAGGGCATAAATCCTGCTACAAGGGGGTTGTGCACCGGGCACCAGATCGATTTGGCAATCGTACAATCTGTGAGGAGGTAACGTGTTGGCCTGTTCCTTTTGGAAGACGTCCTGAAAGTCTTGGTATTCCGGACAGAGGTTACTGATGCTAGACTGATCTTCAGATTGTCTGGGTAGCAGGTTCGTGCACACTCCGGAAAGGTTATTCTCTTCGCTCGCCAATCAATTCGAGGATTATGTGTCTCTAACCAGGGTATTCCGAGAATAACCTGAAACTGTGGAGCCTTGATTACATCAAACACAACTGCCTCCCGATGGCCGTCCGGACCTACAAGTGTCACCTCAGCTGTGGAATGTGTTACCGGTCCCGAGGCAATTTCGGTTCCATCAACTGTGCTTATGACATCTTTGCTGGTTTTAAGACGCAGGGGAAGGTTAATCCTGGAGACCAATTCACGATCCACGTAGTTTCCTATAGCCCCACTATCGATGTATGCCTTTATTGCATGCAACCGCTTAGGCTGTTCCGGATCTACGAGGACCATTGGCACAGTGAAATGCGAGGTCTGAGAGTTCGTTTTCAAGCTCGGCAAGCGGACCCCTACGCTTGTCGGGCGGGGTCGTTTCCCGATACAGAGGTTTCATGGATTTTATCAGCAGCTCCTAACACCTTCCTGGGCGGCCTTGCCAGGCAATCTCGTAGAAAGTGTCCAGAGGATCCACAATAAAGACATAAGTGCATCTGCCGTCTTCTTTCACATTCCTTTTGCGTTAAAGGTCCTTTAACTCCTCCGATTTGCATTGGCTCAGAGGCTTCCGCCCCCTTGAGGTTAGCGTGGGTCTTGACTAACACCCGGGTCTCAAACTTGGACCGATCAGCTTTTCTGTTTTGCAGTCTGTGATCCAATTGGACCACTAAGTCTATTTATTCTGAGCATTCTTGGGGCGGATTTACAACTTGGGCCAGGACATCTTTAAGTTCTCCGCGTAGACCTCGATAAAATAACGTGATTCTTTTATCCTCTGGCCACCCAGTTTCCACAATTAGTCTATTAAAGGTTGCAATGTAGGAAAGGAGGTCTTGATTGCCCTGTCGCAGAGATAGAAGTTCGTCATCTAGAGCCTGCCCCTGGGAGTGATGAGCAAATAACCTTTCCATGCTTGCTTGAAATCCTTGAAAATCACGAAGAATCGGGTCATCTTAAGTTACCAGTGGAACTGACCAACCGGCAGCAGTGCCGCTGAGATATGACAATACAAAGGCTACCTTGGTCTGGTCATTAGGGAAGGCCCCAGGTCTGCACAGGAAATGCAAACGACACTGATTCATGAATACGGCGAATCGTTTGGGGTCCCCAGCAAAGCGTTCTGGTGGGGCCAGCGGCATGTTTCCAGGCAGATTAATCTGCACCGGGTTACTGGAAAGCACAGGAGCGGGGTTCCCTCCGGAACCGGGTAAAGGGGTTTGTCCAACTTGACCTTGCAAAAGCTGTCTAGCCAGGTCATCAGCTCTTTCCTTTGTTACAATCACTTCCCTCCTGAGAGCATTAGTCTCTTCACGAGCGGCGTGTACTTCGGCCCGTAATTCCCCCAGTAGTTGGGCCAACTGGTCAGTCTCGGAAGGTTCCATAGCGCCTGGGTGGGAATTTGTAGGAGGGCTTCGTGTTCTGTAACGCTCACCTGGCTCCCACGGAGGCGCTGGTCTGGGTTGCTGTGGCCTCTTCAAGTGTGATGCGCAGAATTCGGACCACCGATTGAACAGGACCCCCAAATCTTGCTTGTCGGGCCCGTAGGAATATCCTTCTGCAGATGAGAAAGGGGATTAACTGTCTGCTGAATAGTGTGCTTGCTCCTCCCTTCCCCCTTTGTTCTTCTCTGATTCCTCCAAAACCCCCGGTTTAAGCTCACCTTATGGTTTGGAAGGATGAACTCTCCATCCTGCTTCTGGTGCAGGGGCGCGCGTTCGTCCAGTTACTTCACTGGTTTTCAGAATGGTGCTGGCACATCCACTTGAGTTTTCTGAGCGATACGCCGTAAGTATGAAGATACAAAAGTTCAAGTGTGAGCCTCCTTTTATGTTGTCTTTTCTGTCCTTTATTTCAGGTGCAGAACAAAGGCGATGCGTTGAGGGGTTAAATTGCCGGTGGTAAAATCAGGTGAGTTAGTGATAAGGGCGACCCCTCTAAATGTCTTTATAATTCCCCAATAATGTCTTTTGTCCTTTCCCCATAGGGGCCGGGGTGCGGTACCTGCCAAAGATGCGGCGCCGACCCGAGATGTGGAATGGTTCACCAAGAAAAGCTGGTAAGTAATATGGCTGAAAATTCGGCTTTCCTCTTGTGTTCCCTTGCTCACCTTTTGTCTCTTCTTCTCTCCCCTAGGTGCAGAGATGTGGCGACCGGTGCTGAGAGCCGCGATGGAGCCAGACGGCGTCTCGGGAACAGGTGAGTGAAGCGCGGCGCTGCAGCGAGCAACGCAGTGCTTTTAAATGGAAGTCTTCCTTCAGGAATGCTGGCGTGAAGATTCCGGATGCAGGTAAGAAGGTTGAATAAGTTCTTGGTTTTCACCTTTCTCTTCTCTTATTCCCTTACAGGTGTTCCAGGTTCGAGGCGGGCGTGGCTGGAGTCCAGGTGCAGGAGCAGACACGGTGAGCGTTCAGCTGCTGGGATGCAGAACAACGCGAAGCACGTGTGGCTGTCCGGGCGTGGCTTAAATAGCTTTGGAAGAAGTTCCAGGTGAATATTCTTCCACAGCCCCACCCAAGTAACAAAATAGTTCCTTCAGAAAAATAGTCCCTCCTAAGCCTCATTTGGCTTGGTTCTTCATGCAGCATGGTCTGCATTAGGTGAGTGTGCAGCATGGTCTGCTTCAGGGAAGTGCACCAAACACTTCCCCTTATGAGCCTGGCGCCTATGGCGCCAGGACTGATGTCCAACATGAGCCTGGCGCCAACGGCGCCAGGACAGAGTCCAAAGAGCCCCTATAAAGGGCCGCTGGGCTTTTACCCAGGGGCGTGATGCCTGCTCCCGGGGGTGCTGGGCCTGGCCTGGTGCTCCGGGGGTAGGCATCATGACAGACATGCTGTTAGAGGCCATAGAGATGCGGGCTGAATTTGTACCCTCTTATTAGAGAAGATGTATTACCTTTGAAGAAGGCGACAGGCCAGTCTGTCAGAGGGTGCTCCCGAAGCTCCCCACATCTGTGCCACTACTATGCACTTAGATTTCAGCAGCCAAATCTGAGTCATACCAAGAGTTGCACTTTGTGGCAGGCTTCAGGTAGATCCTTATAACATTGGCAATGATATCCAGAGTGTTAGAGATGGAGAGGTGAAGGTTGGAAAGGGCAGTGTCAAGATGGGAGTCAGCCACAGGAGTAGGTGGAGGGAAGAAGGTGGAGTCAAAAGTGGCCGCTGACAGTCGCTTCATAGGTCAAATGACCACAAAGGAAGGTGGCAGTGCTGGGAGGGCCTTTGCCCAAGGGACAGGAAGTTTCAAGTGAGAAGATAGAAGAAAGTGATCAGTCCTTGTGTGAATGGTAATGCATTAGAGAGGGGGATACCTGAAAAGATGAAAGCATCCAAGGTGTGTCTAGAAAAGGCAAAGTTGAATAGGTTGTGAAAGAGCCCAGAGAAGTCTGGGGAGTCCAGGTAGATGTTGAGATCCACACGAATGAGAAGTTTGGAGGTGGGGGTGGGGGAAAGGAGAGAGGAGGAGAGATCGGCCGAATCAGAGAGGGAGAGGGTAACCGGGCCAGGTGGCCTGTAGATGGTTGCCAAGATCAGAGAGAGGCCAGGAGAGATAGAGAGCTTGCAGACCTAGCATTCAAGTAGATCTGAGTGGGGATGATGGTTGCAGGGATCCACTCAGAAAAGAACAAGGCCACTCTGCCTCCGGGCCTGTTGGGTCTGGACTCAGAGAGCATCTTGTAGCCCTCAGGAAGGAGCGAGTCAAACTTATGACTGAGCTTATTGTCACATAGTCATCATTCATGTCACATTCATCACTAAACCACTCCTGCACTTTCTGCATACAGATGCCCAGAACTGTGCTTCATTTTAAACCCACCACAAAATTAAACATGCTTAGTCTGGATAGAAATTTGAATAGCAAAGAATTAACATGGTTTTTATGATTTGAGAATATATATTTTGTTACATCAATTCTACTACATCAGCAGAGTAGCACATAGTTGGCCACAGTCTGTCGTTATTGAGCCTAGTGTACAGAGCATCAGCAGTGGCGTAACGAGGACGGCTGTGACACAGGAGAGAGAAAGTTGAAATCGAAGCTCTCCCCTAGCATCAGCATAGGAGCAAAGTAGCAGGCAGTTGCCTGCAGTTCCCCGCAGGCATGCGTTGGGTCTAACAAGAAGCGCTGTGACCCTATTTTACTTATTTTACCTTCCATTGCCTCACCATCCAGTGTTTATACAGCGAACGTCTGCTTTGGATAGCTTTGGGTAGCCCACTGCTGAGTGGGCTGAGTGTGTTTCAAGGCAAGCAAGCGAGCGCAGAACAGGGGCGTGAATGAGTGAACAAAGATTCTGATGGCTGCAGATGGTTTCTGGTGGTACAAGTCATACCCTTGTTTATGGACAGCGCAGACTGAACCGGAGGGGGAGTCGAAGGCAGCTGACGTAGTCAGTGCAGGTTGACCCCACTGATTTGTGAAAACTGGGCAGCTCTATGGTTTGGAGCACCTCCACTGCGCTTTCAGAGTCCTTGTGCCTTGAGCTTCTTTTAGCTCTGCCCTCCACTCACCATAACCTCTATACAATAAATACAAGAAGATACTAGAAGCACAAGTCACATACAAGTACATACGCATTTCAATATTGCAATACTCACCAACAGCGTGCCCAGCCACTGAGCACACTTCATCATCTATCATTGATCACCTATCATTGGCTGCAGAGACTGTGCATAGACTGTGCACTATGCACTGAGTAGACTGAACACTAGACAGTGGCGCAGTGGCACCAGGCGGTGGTCCTGCGGTGGTCCTGCAGCTGGTGTCTTTCCATCCAGAGTTGTAATGAGTTGTAATGAGGAAACAATGTTCTCCATCAAGGAATAGAGGGTAGCTAAGACAACCAGAGGTCCAGACAGCAATGAATTAACCTGGCAAAGGTGAGATAATGGAGACAATGGATGCAGAAAAGGGCCTTTTAAACATAACCTCACAGAATAAAGCATGTCAAGAGTCTCAGTTTCTTTCAATCAGCTCTCTAAAACCTGACGTCACAGAGTGTGAACGTCCCATCAATTATGATATGTTGGAACTCCCCAACTCGGACTCTACCTAATTTAACAGAAGAAATGAATCATCCCTCTCAGGTAGTAGTGCTAGCGGTAATATCGGGAACCAGGAGGACGGCCTGAAAGAAAGTTTACTTACCCGGCGACTCGTAGCATTGCAACCTTTTACATCAAAAATGGGGGTGAGTAAAATCACTGGCTACTTTTTGAAGCCAAGTACTCGGGTTTAAATGAAATACTGAAAACACGGAGAAGATATCAGACTGTGGGTGAAATAGCTGATGATGAGTTGCTGGAGAGCACCTCCCTGATTGAGTCGAACTAGCTCTCACCCAGGGCTGACATCTCAGCAGAAATCTCAGTGGAAATTGCTGAATCTATAGCTCAGAAACTAGTGATTCAATCTATGCCATTCTGTAACCTTTTAATCCGATACATTGCACACATCATAAGTATGATAGCCAGCAATGAAAGAGTGGGAGATCATTTGAGATCAGGTAAAAGAAGGAAATCAGCTTTGGGTTCTGTGGCCAGGGTGACAACAGCGACTCCCTAGTTGGGTCAACCCAGACCAAGGACTAATTTGACTGCACCAGCACCTGAAAACCCAGGATCAGGGGATGATGGGGAAGCAAGAATGGTTAGGACGTGACCAAGCTCCCTTTTGGTAATTCGGCGTGTCTTGGAAACTTCATCTAGTTCTGTGTCGACAGAGGGTGGAATTCCAGAATACAGTAATAGGCTTTCAAATGAGTGGGGCACTGGAAGGTATAATCCCGAGATAACTTCAATATAAGTCTATCATAAATCTAACGATGGCTCCATTTCTAAAAATGTACGAAACAATAAACGACAATCTCAAAGATGACGCAACCTTGCTTGCAATGTCACATTCAAAAATGATTTTCATTGAGGGCTTTGTCACTGCATTGTAAGCTAATTTAGACATAAAACAGACCACATTCTTACCCATCTATTAAAGGCTCTAAATCCAATAATAAGCGACAAAGTTGAAAAGAAAGAACATACAAATCAAGCTGATATGCCAACAGAGAAAAGCTTGGGAAACAAAAGAGCTGATACGACAAGTGAGATGACTAATTGTGTAAAACCATCAACCATCAAAACTCAAAATCAGGTCGAGCAAATAGGTAATGGTCATGTCTATATTCCATCAGGCAGTCTGTTACAGAGGGATGCGGTTATAGAGGTGGAGGTTGACATAGAGAATGTGACTCTGGGTGATGGGGTTCAAGCAAGCGAGCATGATCTTGAAGACCCTAATATGGGGTGGTTGATGCAGCTCCTCAGAGAGACTTTTGCATATGCTTGCGTAAGAAAAGAAAGAAGCAAATACCAACCATCCAGAAAAAGAAATAAAAGAATCAGGGTTAGGGAAAGAAGACTAGAGCAAATGATTCTAGGACATTTTTAAGAGGCTTGGACATATCATCATCTAGAAGAAATCTTCCGAAGTCCCCTGAAAGAGCTAAAAGAACGGCAGATTGACATTTTGGAATGGAATGAGCACATAAGTCAGTGGATAAAAGCCACCTTTCACGTGTACAAAGAAAAGTAGAAACTCAGAAGAAGATAGTGTTGAGGAACTTATGAACAGGACAACACATTCAATGGAGGACAGCTCACTTCTTTTTCAACAGAGTGCTCTGGACCAAGAGATATCTTGTGAACCTCCAGGACTGAAACCCCAGGATGAGCTGGCAATAGAAAAGGATAAGAAGAGCTCTCCATCAACGAATGGCCCAAAATGAATCATAAACTTTCTCACACTAGAACAAAAGAGACTGATATCGACACAAAACAAGAAGCTGAAACTTGAGAAAAGAGGACAGAATGGCTCGATAAAACATCTTCTTATGACTGGGAAAATAAATCAGAATCTCCTATACCAGAATATAAAGCTACCTTTGACAAATGTCTGCTGCTAGAAAGAATCCTTCATCAAGATGATGCACTGTTCATGAATCACACCAACATCCTCAAATGATTGCATTGTATTTTAAAGCTAAGAACAATAGGGTATGATGACATTGTGTTGGTGGAGTTTCTAAATGAGAAAAGGCTTGACCGAGTATTGATCCAGCTGAACTCGAAACTGATCAAAAAAACCTTGTTTGCTGCCACTAGGGTTTGACTTGTTGGAAGTAACTCAGGAAAGTGTACATGCTATACAATCTCCTAGAGACTATGTAAAGCGTTTATGGTAATTGCATCGAATTCCTTGCATCTAAATGCATTTGCATCAAATGTATTCCATCTAATAAATGTGCATTGAATGCATTTATTTTTATTTTATTTTTGGGGGGGTGCCCCCTCTAGCCCCAGTTTTTTACCCATTAAAATCCACCTGAACAAAAATTAACCCTTTATCCCCCAAAAACATGCATTTGATGCACATTTTGTTGATGGAAGAAATTAGATGGAATGGTATTTTATGGAATGGCATTAGATGCAATGACCAGATACCATGTAAAGTATAGCAATAATCAGGATGACAAGCAGAAACATTAGAAATCTGGGGATAACATTCACTGCTCGGGAGAGGAGACATCGCGGAGAGATGAAAAGTTACATTTTTTATTCCACTCGAGACCACCGTTTAGCGCGACATTTAAAGGTCAGTGAAGCCCTGAAATGCAAATTGTAGTGTGGTGGGGGGGTGCATCAACAATAATAAAGAACGTTCATGGGCATGGTGAGACAAAGCCCTGACATTTGATAAACACATGAGAGTAACTAAATGCAGGAAATAATTCCAGGCCTATAGTAATAGGTTTGTGCAACACTAGGGTTGTTTCTCATTTGTTCAACAAAGATCAGTTCAAATTTCAGGGCTTCGACATACTATGGTTGCAAGAGACATGGCTGCGCTCAGTACCAAGTTTGGATGGATGTTCTATCTACCTGAACTCGGCATTAAAAGGTCTGAGGGGTCAACCAGCGTTTGACCTTTTATTGGCTCTTATGATTGGGCTAGGGATAGAAGTGGAGGAAGTGTGAAATCCTAAAACATATACTCAGATGCTAATAACAAAAGGGCACATCTTTAATAATTTGTGAATGATGTAGGCGCTTTAGCCTCCTCTCATCCTTCTATACCTGCAGGGCAGAAGTGAATGTGTCACACTAGCCAAATGGCAATCTGATCACAGTTGAGTATAACAAGTATGCCATTATTTTTTTGGAAAACGCTTCGTATGAAATACATCCTGTCTCCAAGCGCTGGATTTATGCTGCCAATTGTAATCCCACATGATCGACGTATGTATGTGGAAAATTAGCTGCTTGACAACATGGGGGCTTTCCCAAAAGGTTTTCCATTAGGTTTTAATTCCATATGAAAATGCTTTAATCACATATTTTGGCAATACAAAAAAAAAATGTACTCATATGAAACACACTTTACAGTGACACCATTGGTTACAAATAAGTGATATGTACATCTAATTAAAAATGAGATCTCATTCTCACGTATCATGTTTAAAAAAAAATTGCATTTAAATGAAACGAATTATATCAACTTGATCTGGTAACTATTTGTTTTAGCAAACGTATTTAGACCTGAATTTGCTTACACCAGAAATTAATTCTCTGTGTGTCAAAAATGTGTCTTTTATGTAGTCATGAACATATACCAGATAGTTAATTGAAATCATGTTTGATTTTTATCAGTGGCTTATGTTTGAACTTTGAAGTTAAGTAAATGAGGTGATAATATTTCTTGTTTCGTGTTTATATCTCTGGCACTGCAAAAATGTAGAACACGTCGCCTTGACTCTTTTCTTAGAAATATGTGCACATTCATATTCGATGTTTTCAATTTTTTACCATGGAAGTCTGTTTTATTTCGCTGTATTCTTGAGTTCATTTAACTAAGCTATGTTTATATTGGCATTGTTCACATAGACCCACTGTGAAAATTATGACTGTACGAAAAAGCATTGGCAAAGCTAATAGTTTTGGCCTATGCTATGTAGAGACATTTGCATTATACGACCAGATAAGCACATAATTTGCCAGATGTTGGCACCATATGGCGTGATAGTGAGGAACAGCATTTTCAGGAATCAAATGAGGGATCTTGCCATCAAAAACCCAGGCTCTCATACCTTTTCCAGTATTTGTTATCAATTGCCCAGGTAGTCATCACACAGTTATGAGATAAAGCCATCAGGGCTGTAGGTACTCACACAACTGACATCTAATCACACAATATTCAAGGGAATGCCAATTAAGAATAAGCGACTCCAGTTACCACAGCACAGTGGGATTCCAATATGCTAATTTAGCAGAGGAGTGCCAGGCTGTATTAGGACGAGCTAGAACAGTTTATTAAAACCATTATGCCCAGATAGCACAGCGAGACCAGTTTCCAATGCACTCAGTGTAGCCATTCCGAATCATCCAAATACATTAGGACAGTAGTGCCAGGTTCCATTGTACTAAGTTAGCACTGCCGTGCACAGCACAATTAGACCAAATTAGCATGAAAAGACCACATTCCATCATTCTCAGTTATGGGAAACCAGATTCCAATATACCGATTCCTTGCAATGATCCTATAGTCCAAGATGTATAGTTATTAATGTAAGGCCAGGTTGCTTTACCCACATTCAGCACCGTAAGCCCTCATACCATTTTGCCCATTAGGAATATTAAGACCAGACTCAAGTTTGTTATGTTAGCATAGCGATGTAACGTAAGAGCATATGGACCTAGTTAGCACAGTAACACCTGATTTCATTATGACATTACCATATGAGGCCAAGATTCCATAAATCAGTTTATAGTCATTCCATCGACAGCCAAAGCATCTAATGCCATACCATCTAAAAAAAGCATCTAAAAAAAGCATCTAATGCATTTTTTAATTTTTTTTAATGGGGGGTCTCCCCAGCCCCCCTTTTTTTAACCTTTAAAACCCATTTTTATTAAACTAAACCCTTTACCATCTAAAAAAATGGATTAGATGCTTTTTTTTTAAATGCTTTTTTTTAGAGGGTTTGGCATGCAATGACCGGATACCTATAAATCCTCTTTCCGCAGTAACAACAGAATCATTCATGTACACTCCCCACAGTAAAGGAAGATTCCCGCAGGTCCCTTTATCTCTACTGGCCACATTGCATGATGCCCACTTGGCAGAATTGGGCAGTATCTAGTCTGCCAAGTAAGGACAGTAGGACAGATTTCAGCACAGCCAGTCTTGCAATGATACTTAATGTAATTATGTGTCACCGTATTATTTCAGGCTAAAAGATCAGATTTGGACGAAGATAGAAACTCTAGAGTCACTTGAAGAAACAGTCTGCCGCCGCCATCTCTCCCCTCAGATATGTTCTCTGAGCTGGAGACTGCAATCTGACTTTCATCAACACCTGGCGATCCTTTTGCTGGGGAAATAGCCATGCACGTGTTCATTATGAATACACTTATAGAAAAGTATATCTTCAACCTTGCAATGACCTGTGTTTGAGCACATTCTGGGTCCAGTAGCAGCTGGTGAATTTTTGTACTGGCGGGATGTAAATGCTTCCCAAGGAAAGTGACCAAGAGTAGCAAGGGGAAATGAACCAACCAAGGGAGATGAGGGGAGGGGGGCGGGTCTCCCCCGAGATAATCTTTAAAATAATGAGTTAAAATTGTATATTTTACAGCAAACTTTCTGGGAAAAATTGTGACAAAAGCCACACCACATGCAAGTATAAAAAATACATGTTGTTCATGTTGGCTCTGCCCATACATGTCCTGCAGACTGCACAAATGCATGCCAGTTATGCCATATAAAAACATGCTCCTGTTGTCTTTGCCTTTCTGCTGCTGTAGACCCGCGAAAGCAGGTACTGACCTCCAACTCAGACTGGTGTTAAGATCATGGGGTGAGTGGCCCACATCCATTTCAGTGTAGCCATATTTTCTTGTATTCTCCCCAGCGCCTTCAATGCTTGCAGGGCCCATTTCCTCGAGCTCTCGCCTCCTGTCCTTCCCGCGCACCCTTCCTGTGATTGGTGCTTGCTTCTAGGAAGCTTAAGCAACACCAAACGCTACCCGCAGATGCTCCTTTCTGCAGCCATAGAGCCACGAGAGTGGCTGTTGACCTCCAACTCAGGCTAGGGTTAAGGGCTTGGTGTGAATGGCCCATATCCACTTCAGTGTGGTCATATTGTATTTCATTCTCCCCATGCCTTCCAGGCCTCTAGTGCATAGTTCCCCCGTGCTCCGGTCGTTCTACCCGCCCACTCCCTCCCCTCCTGTGATTGGTGCTTGCTTCCTGGAAGCGTTAGCAAGACTGAGCACTGCACTGCAGACACCCCTTTGTGCTGCTGTAGACCCGCCAGAGTGGCTGCAAACCTTCAACTCAGGTTAGGGTTAAGATCATGGGGTGAGTGGCCCTCATCCACTTCGTTGTGGACATATTTTCTTTCATTCTCCCCCATCTCCCGATGTCCACGCTTCCAGTGCCCATTTTCCCCAGCACCCTCCTCCTGTACTTCTTTCTGACCCACTCCCGCCTACCTCTCCTGTGAATGCTGCTTCTTTTCAGGAAGCTCCCCTCGTAACAGGGAGTCCCAGGGCAGCCTGCCCAGGTAGCTGGTGAAGAGGCAGGTAAAGGGCATCACCCTTGGGCACTTCCATCGCCTGTTTGCCTGTTCACTGTGGGAGCCGTAAAACGCAGTCTACTGCTGCAAACAGGTATGGTGGTAGGAATTGGGAGTATGACAAGGGCTGTGCTTCCTAAATCCTGCCACTTCTTTATTACATCATCCCTGCCATGTAATTCCTGCCACTGCGCTGAATCTCATTGCGCTCAAATGCTAGCCAATACATTGCACTTTCACTCTTTTTTTAGGTTAGCCAATGTCTTGCACTTAGATTAATTTTGACTGAATTCTGAGCCGAGGAAGGTAAGTTAAGGGGAGTTCCAGCCCAGCTGAATATGTGGGGGGGCATTTTCAGCATGATTTTTGGGAAGCATTCTGGACTGTTACTGCTTTGAAAATTTCACATTAATGTGACTGCGAGAATGTGCACTGAATTTACACCTCATACACAGTCACATAAGTTACACTTTAATGAGTCAGTCAAGTCTACTCTTATTCATAAAAGTTAAAGTTGTGGGTGTCTGCATTTGAGATATAAATTCATTGTGTATTACATCTTGCAGTCACATTATTTATGCCCTTCATTTATTCACAAGGGAAATCACAGGAATGCTTTAATGAGTATGTGGTATGCATGATACACAACACCAATTGGTAAATGCATCACTGTAATGTATGTTCAGAGTATTTCCTGAATGGCCCCCCTCTTTCCCTGTGACACCGCTACAAACAGTGTCGAAACATCAACATCTGATGGGAAGTCGTGATGGTCTCCACACCTCAAGGAAAGGGCCATTTTAACAGTTTTGCGGGACCGGGGCACAGACAGCATTGGGGGCCCCCCCGAAACCCATGTCACCCTCTGAAACACATGTCCCCCCAAAACCCATGTCCTTCTCCCACTGTCGCCTCCTGCGACACGACACCCATGCCCCCTCCCAATGTGCCAAATTAAGGGATTACTTATCTCGAGTCCAATTCAACAGATACTCCTCTAAGCTTTAAATGGATTATATAGTTGTTAATAAAATATAAACATTATACATCTGTGATCTGTTTCCCCAAGAGGATGCTATATTAAGGAAATTTCACTTTGTTTTTGTTTCAAATAATGTATTAATTTTGAAAGAAAATAAATTAAAAGGATTTTAAGGAAGCATTTATTAAACAAAATGAAAACCTAACAGTTCAACATGAACTATTTTTTTCCTGTATGAATTTGACCAAAGTACAAGCACTTGGAAAAACATGAGTGTTAGTCCCTTTTGCCATTGTACTTCCTTCAGTGTTTTCCACCCCATTCAGTGTGTGTGTGCTCCAATTAAGTTAACTCTCAGAAGAGTGATTTGAACAAACCCTGGCAGGAACTTTGAATGCAAATCATGATGGTAAATTAACCGTGTTTTGGGCGGGCAGATACAGGAATGGGTGGAATTGGCATTAGCATAGCCATCAGCCATGGGCAGGCAATGAGTGGGCAAATAACCATACAACACCTACAGAGACTGTGTCTGTCCGTCCTCATATGTCATTCCACCCTGTCTGTACGCCAATGCAATACTTCTGGATTATAGGTGTCGCAAGAGGCACCTAATAGATTCCTCACTGGAGTAGCTTATCCTTGTAGGTGCTACAGCGGCTAGGCTTCAGGCTGTGCCGGCCTAATAACTGGGAGGATTATTTATGCACGCAATACGTGTGCACTAGAGAAGTCAATCCACAGCCCAGCAGATAAAGAGCTCGAGAGTGTGGGTAGGTGATGGGTGCTGGTCAAGCGAGAGGCCAATGCGGGAAGCATCATCAAACATGCAACTAATGCATGCACACACACCAAATGCAAACATACACAGCACGTGCCCACACCCAACGCCCGCAGATCCAATTCATGTCCAAGTGCAACTAATTAATGCATGCACGTGAGTTTGCACCTACACACGTACTGCACGTGTGTGACTATTGCACAGATGCACCCACGGTGTGCACATACACAGTTACTGACCGGTGCAGAGATAATGGACACTCACAGAATTAATAGGTACACACCCAAATGCAATATACATGAGTGCATGCACAGCATAATGTGCACATACACACCGCATGGACAAACAACTAGCAGTTGAATCCTCGGAGCATGCACAAGAACACATAATGTACGTTTAACTAATGTACACATAAACAAGAAACACACACACACATATACACAGCTAATGTCCAATGCACACATGAGGTCTGTATAGAGAGATAATGCTCACATCCACCTACCCGCCGCGGGAGGCATGTACAATAGACATATATACATATACAGCTACATATACTAATAGAAATGTACAAAATTAATTTACAAACAGATACCTAATGTACACATACACATGAATACCAAACACACACACATCTAAAAATCCACAACAAACGTATGTGTACGCAACAAATGTACCCTTACACAACCCCCCTTCCTAAACACCCTAGGAATTGATCACCCATACAAGGCTTACCTGAACACATACAATTAATATATACATAATCCTAAAATTCGGGTCATTGGCATATTTAAATGTCAGGATATCGCTCTGTAGAAAGGGGCTATGCCAGGGAAGGACTGGATCATCAAATGGTCTTGGGTGCCAATGAAAAAGTGTGCCACTGTTGCAAATGTCAATTCATTCCTTTTGTGACAGAATGAATAGTACCCAAGGCAGAGTTTTTTGATAAAGTGTGCTGCAAATTGTGCAATTTAAAGAACATTTATTCACTTAAAATGGGCAAAACTACTAGCCGCTGCTGAAGTAACTTATGATACTGGCCCACATTGGCCAAAAAAAGAGTCCCACTTTGACCCAAAAACTGTCCCACGCTGGTATTTTGCATGTTCATTTCGAGCATTGCCCTGTAGGCCAGTCCGAGCCTGGTCTATGCGGTTGGTCAGAGCAATTGATTCGTCCGTGGGCTCTTTTACTTTCTAATTCTGGAAGCCCTTGTGAGAACACAATAACACAGGGACCAACTGCTTACTGGGATTCCATCTCATGCATTGCTAGCCCAGGAAAAAGGCCCTGTGCGGACGCCCCACCTATGAAGCCTAGAGCTTACTTTTAGCATTTCTGTTTAAGAAAAACACCTATCAAATGTGCAGTGTTCTGAGAGATGGAGTGCCCCTTGAGCAGCAGCCAGAATGCAGCCCTCCTCCCTCTTTGAAGCATCTGCACATCAAAAGGTTTGGAGGCAGGAACACACAAGCTATTCTGATCAGGGCGGAAGGGAGGCTATGTGCATTTAAAGCAGCAGAGTAAGGGCACTGGCACTTACTTACCAGCTTTGGAGTCGGCACTCGGCTTGGCTGCCGGCAGGGACTCTGTCTCCTGTCTGGGCCTCAGGGGTGGGTGGGTGGTGCACAGTGCACAATGGACTGCTGACACTAGTGACACTGCGGCAGTGGCACACTGGCAGGGCCCAACAAGGCCACACGCATGCAGCAGGCAGACTATCTGCCTCTAGGCGGTCGACTGACGCCACGCCTAGACACGTTCAATGCGTGAAATGAAGGTGGCGCCATGCCGCCTTCTGTGGCAACAACACATCACCATGTCATTTCACTGCAGCCAATGAAAACTGCACATTCTATGTTACTATATTGAATGTATCAAATACTGCATAGTAACAACAGAATGGTAGTTTTCATTGGCTGTTGTTGCATTGCTATTGCTGGTCCCTCCCAGGCCCAGTCAGGGCCTGCAACAATGATTTATGATCCAAGGCAGCGAACTCTTGTTGTCAACTCATAATCAGAAAGCCAGCACGGAGGGGGTGGGGGCTCAGAGAGGAGAGCACGATGTTGCTTAGTTACTTCTTCTTGGCCTTTGAGATACTTAGGATTGAACTTTAAATTAAAGTCAAGGCCGGGGAGGGGGAGCCAGCTATGCGCGGTGCACCCATGCCTTCTGCTGCAGGCAGGCTGGCACATGTTATTCTCACACGAGTCACGACACTCTCCAGGATCTGGGGGCCGTTTGCCCCCCCATAGAGACGTCCCTGCTGAAAGGGAGTTCAAGCGTCACATTCCCCTTCAAATAAAAGGGTTTTGACATCTATATGCTGCTACAGATTTAGACAAAAAAGAGCTCTAAGAGGGAACCCCGATTTACTTCATAGAAAGATACTAGACTACAATTTATACTCTTCAACTGTGCTGCTTAATAACACGTTTCTTCATTCCCCTTACTATGGCATCTCCAATTGATAAGAGCTAATCAAACCGCAAATACAAGTCAATGAAAATAACAGGAAGCCTAATAATGAACAGATGATAGCATAGAGTCTAGATTCACGTGACTATGTAAGGCAAACATTAATACACTTCTTAAATTAGACAAACTATGCCAGGATAAGTGGCAGAACCTCATCTCAAGCAAGAGACCCAGACCGTTTAACCTTAGTCCAGATAATGCTGAGTTTGGGAGGAGCTGGGACCGATTTAGCTTCTGCTTGAAGCCTAGAAGAGCTTGTTTTGCCTGACAACAACAGCTACCAGGAGTCACTTGTTTGCTGTCCAGGCCAACTGATGACAAACAAACACACCTGCATGAATGTTACTCTGTTTATTTGAGACAAACTATAAATAAACATTATCACACGTTTATACAAAATTTAAAGCATGATGTGTTATAAATAAGGGACACAATTATAAGTTTACATCTCCAGAGTTAGATCCTGATCACTGTTTAATGCCGGATACCCAGGTTCTGCTTTGAGCACCTGCTTATCCAATCTCAATTTCGGTCCCTGTATAAACGTTGATGCACCTGCCCCTGAATCGTCCTTACAGCCCTCCGTCGTGCCTCCCACTGAGCGAATTACTTGTCTATCTCATCCAGTTGTTTCAATGAGTTGGATTCCTCATGTAGTTCAATATGAGGGCCAAATAGGAATCCCTATCTATATTTAGTACCCCACTCTCCGCCACTTTGTGAGAGTTGCCCACTCCTGCCTGTCTTCTAGCAATCATCAGTGAAGCTAAGTCCTGGAAGGAGCGAACACAATGGCCGCTTTACCTCTGGTTTAATTGTGAATTTGCCCTTTCTCAGCAAAGTAATGCCATCATACAAATATGTATTGGGGGGGCTTTGCCGAACAGGACTCCCCATTGTGACCGGTCCATGTGCCGATCTGGCCCAGGACTGTCCTGCAACAGAGCATTCAAACTACCTTCTAATTATGTTTTCCATTTGAGATGACTCAACTTTCACATCCAAAGCATCTGCAACATGGAGATTGCATCTTCTCTTTCTTTTTTACACTTTCAAATCCATGCCTGTATTCTGAGTATTCATCTCTGTAAAACTCACTATATATTTGGTTTTGAGCATAAATCCGTTCTCACTGACTAATGATTTTTCCCTGTCGGATGGGCTCGGAGTTCAGGTGCATTTGGGCCCACTGAATGCCACTCTTGGGCACGCACTCCATCATGTGTGCTTTGAGTGGCGATGGGAGGAAGAGTGATGGAGTAATGCATTGATGACCTTTCTCTCTCTGGCTAGTTGTGAGGGTGGGGAAGGCTATTTTCAAAGTGCATTCGAGGAAGAGAATGGACTCAGGAGAAAGCAGGGATTGAGGCTTTGCCCTCTCTGAATGAGGGCATTACTTCTTACAAATGCACTATTTGAGCTTAATTACCACTGATCTGCCAACCGTTCTTTACAGGTAGGTGGTGCAGGATTGAAAAATGCATGTGACCGGATGCGTTGCTCCTATGTTTGGTCTACCTCTGCCCAATATCTAGTAAATCCTGTTTGTTGCTTTTGGTTTTGATGGACTAAAGGACAGATTTTTGGGGAGATAGGCTAGAACTTCTCTCATGGGTGGTAGCAGAGTTCGTTTACTACAAGCAGCATGCTTATAGACAGCCTTTGTGTTTCACAAGATTTGTTCTAGTATGCATTATATATTGTATTTATTTGTACAAGCACACGTGACATATCTCATGCATTTTAGTCTAGTATTAGTGGGTTAAAATGCATCCATAAGAAATTGTGGCACTTTTGGTCTGATTCCCACTCCCAAAAGTGGCCCCACACTCAATTTCCCAGAATGCACTCTTGTTCTCGAGGAATCCGTGCTGGGCAATTAAGGCCAGCTCGATATGGAGCCCCCTGCCATTTGCCTAGTATGGTGTGCAGTGGTGACATTGTCCAGGAAGAATAGGGCACATATACAAAGGGAAGCCACTTTTACCTGTGACCCGTAACTTTTTCGAAAACTGCACTTTGATCAGAAAATAATCAGGAGACAGAAAAGGCCTAATTTAGTTTGGCTCACCTTTATTATTGCCACAGCGTAACATGAACACAGTGCTTGGGGCTGTGTAGACCTCTGAATGGTGGGCTAAAGCTGAGGCGTCAAATAACATTACCGAACACTTGTGTATGAGCGTGAAATAAATAAAATAAAATTTCATTTAATTTACCATTACCTGCAAGATCCTCTTTCTTGTCACAATACTTACTTTCTATAACAGTACCTTGAATATGATGCAAAGGACTGGGATTAATAAGGATTACTTGGGATTAATATGGAATAACTATAAGTAATCTGAGCATTGTACAAGCAGAATCGAGCAGGGAAGAAGTTACGGTATATTTCTTTTACCGCTGTCGCAATTTCTTATTTTAAGCAGCATGTGATCCTGGAATTAATTAGTGGCTCAAGAATGCCTAAAGAGAATCGCACCTTGTTATGTCTTTACATCTAATTACATTATTTTCGTACCCTTAAAAGCTTTATTACTAGAACATCTGTGTGCTTATTTTCTTTGGCTCACCTAAACTAATAACTTTCGGTTGGGTGATATGAACATAGTGCTTTGAAGAGGAAGTAATCTGACATAAAGCTCTGTATGAAGCTCTATTACAACATGCAGTTGTGCACAAGTCTTTCTGGAAACGACAAGGAAACAGAACCCTGCTCAGTTGCCATTATCAAAAATGATTAGACTGGTTATATTTGTTGATGTAACACTGGGTGGCGGGGAGACTTCTGGCTAGACTGGCCAGCATTGCTACAGCCAGTCTGGTTACATTATCTGACTCTGGCATACCATTTGTTACTGGGCATCAAGGTTAACATACATCCAACAAAAGTGTTATGTGGCTAGACTAACCTACAATGCTGCAGTTTGGTTATGATGTATTCCTGTGGCATAACATTTTTCATGGCATACAGTGAAAATGTTGCCAGCAATAATTTAATCTGTCAAAAAGTGGTGAAAATACCTCTGAAGTGAAAAAAGTAGCCAAGCAAAAAGTAGTCAAATAATGCAACATATATTTAGGAACAACGTTAAGGTGATTGTGGGAGGTTTATTAAAGGTTTGGCTCCTTGGTAGGGTTCTAGATGTGTACTTTTGTGTATTTAAAAATACTGTTTTTGGAAACCTTATTACTGGCAACATTTGTACACTTTGCATTGATTTTATGACTACATTTTTTTTTAAATGACGTTCTGCTTGCCACATTTTCACGTGACTACATTTTCCTGGGGGCATTTTCACATGAAACCCTTTTTACAGGGAATCAAAGGAAAACTAAACATGATGAATGCTATTACGTGGCTAGACTGGACTACATTGGTGCAGCTACTCTGGATATATTTTTTTTATTTTTTAGGAGATGACAACAACATACTCAGAGAGACAGTAGATTATACATAACAGTGATGGAACGGCAGGTGGCACAGAAACGACCGGTAGGTAGATCACATTAGCAGTTAAAAAACAGCAATCAAACAGGGCTTGGGGCTGGGGAGGGTGCAGTGGTCGAGTCATCATCTGTCTCCTCAGATAAGGAACAGATATAGGATCGGAATGGAGACCAAATGTTTCTAGGCCTAGATAC
The DNA here is from genome assembly GCF_040938575.1 of Ambystoma mexicanum. Taxonomy (NCBI): domain Eukaryota; kingdom Metazoa; phylum Chordata; class Amphibia; order Caudata; family Ambystomatidae; genus Ambystoma; species Ambystoma mexicanum. Next base: position 1,292,722,574 of record NC_090937.1, read on the forward strand.
TAGTGGTTGCTGGCCCACCCACACCTCCTGTGTGTCTGAAGCCCATGTAACGGCCTGAAGCCATTGAGCAGCTTGGGGGCCCTGGGGCGGAGCCAGAATAGCAAAATATGACAGACTGCCAAAAGTAAACATAGTCCAGCTAACTTCCCAGAATCTCGCCCCAGTCGAGGGAGTTTGTGAAAGAGACATGTCAGTGGGGGTGGGGCAATAGTAAACTCCAGGAATCCAGACATAGTTGAGCATACTTCATCCCAGAATCTAGAGACGACCATATCATGTGTATGTAGTTAGTTTCATCTGAACAGCACCTAGGACATCTGGGGGGATGGTCCCGTGACATAAGATGGAGTCTAGTCGGGGTTTAATGGAATCTGTGGAGCACCTTAAACTGGGAGTTGAACGAGATGTTGGGGATACAGGCGCAAATGTGGTCCCAGCGTTGGTCAGATATTTCAATATCTAGGTCCTTACCCCAAGTGCTTCTGAATTTATCGAAAGAGAGGCTGGACTTAGATTGAAGTGGAGCATATAGTCTGGAAACCTTCCCCCGAAGAGATGTTGTATTCAGGATTTCAGATAATATAGGATCATCCATGGGGATCGTGGGGAAGTCTGGGTATCTGTGTTTGAGAGCGTGGCGGCGGCCCGCATAATGAAGCCAGTGGAAGGGAGTCATCTGCAGGGGCTCTGGTAGATCTGGCCATTCAAGGAAGTTACCCTGGTTAAAGACGTTGGGGGTCGTCGCAAGACCCGCATCAGACCAAAGGCGTATCGCTGTGGGGTCCATACGAGAGGAATCCCAGAGGAGGTTCCAGAGAGGGGGGTCGCTGGAATGGATGTGGGGTGGCAGCCCATTTCCACAGCTTAGCCACGGCTAGTGTCCTAGAGCCTACCGAGTTGAGGGGACCAAGTTCAGTGGGCCGGCAGGGGAGAACTAGAGAGCGGATATCGTGGCTGATAACCGCTAGACGTTCGAGTCTAGTATGCTGTGGGCGATCTGTACCTTCAAACCAGTGTGTGGCATACTCTGCTTGGGAAACTATCCAATAACCCTCGAAAATAGGGGCGTTGAAGCCGACCTTGGACACTGGGGTAGCCAGCGTGTCCAATTTAAGGCGGACTGCGCCAGAATGCCAGAGGAAGGAATTGATGATGCGGTGTAGTGTCTGTAAGAATTCGTGGCCTGGTCATAGGGGAATATTCAGGAACTTGCATAGGAGTTTGGGCAACACAATCATTTTGAGAATGCCAATCCTGCCAGCCAGGGCGATTGGTAATTTGGACCAGCCTGTACATTTTCGGGCCAGGGTGGTTAGGTATTTCCCAAAGTTGCTATTGTATACGGGAGTCTAATGTCTCGCAACCACCACACCAAGATAATTAATCTCAGATTGCAACCACGTAAATCCAAGTGGGTCTATGGGTGGGGTGGTAGTTTAAGTTAACAGAAAGAGTATAGATTTAGCACAATTAACTTGAGGCCTGAAATTTCGCTGAAACAAAACAACGTTGTCCAGTGTAGGAGCTAGGTTTTGTGCCGGGGAACGGATAAACAAGAGGGCATAAAGGGAGATATTTCAGGGGAACCAGATTGTCTCAAGGCCTCTATGTGTCTTCATTTGGCGTTTCCTGTCTGCGAGGGGCTCAATGGCTATAGCTGGCTATAGCAAATATTAAAAGTGAGAAGGGACAGCCCTGTCTCGTACCTCTGGCTATCGCTCATCTCTGTGGACCCTGGCAACAGGGGAAGAGTAGAGAAGCTTAACCCATGACCGAAAATGTGGTCCAAAGTTGCATTTCTCAAGAACCCGCCAGAGGCAGCTCCAGGAGATGGAGTAAAAAGCCTTTTGCATGTCGAGGGCAGCTGCCACTGCCTGTATGTTCGGGTCAGTCTGGGCGAGTATGTTAAACACACAATGTAGATTATAAGAGGTGGAGCGCCCCAGAATGAAGCCAGACTGGTTCCGATGTACAATGAATGGCATGAGTGGGGCTAGTCTCAAAGCTAATACCTTGGCATAGATCTTGACATCACAGTTAATGAGGGATAGAGGATGGTACGACCCGTATTGTGTGGGACATTTACCTGGTTTAAGTAAAACAGATATTATGGCCTCTCGAAGGGAGGGGGGGAACACCCAATTCACAAGATCTACCTATAGTGAAGCCAGGTGGGGGATCAAGCAGGCTTTGTAGTGTTTTAAGAATTCTATAGGAAGGCTATCGGATCCAGGGGCTTTGCCAGAAGCCAGAGAATCAATTGCCTTAGATATTTCCTCCAGTGAAATCGGTCTGTCAAGGGTGTCCCTGGTCTCGGCGTAGAGGACAGAGAGTGGGAAGCTATCCAAGTAGGCCTCGACGTCTGCCGCAGGGGTACTCTCCCAATTAGAATAGAGCGATGATAGGGCCAGGGTGCCATCGGACCTCTCTATGGCTGGGATGTGAGGTGAACTGTATTCCTGGTGGAGCAGCCTATCCAGGACACGGCCAGGGCGCTCATCTTCCCCATATCTACGTGCACAGTAGGCGTCATCTATGAACTTCTGTTCCCATTCCGCATGTGAGCGAAATGTGTCTAATTCCGTGCCTATGTCAGAAAGGGTATTAGGAGATTGAGAGGCAGCATACTGGATTTCGAGGTATGAGAGCCGAGACTCACTATGTGCGGTGTCCCTCCTAATCACCTTGAGGATCCCTGACGCCTTGGAGATCGCAATGCCTCTTATGTAGGCCTTGAACGATTCCCATAGAGTGGCCTGTGATTGGACAGAGCCGGTGTTCAATGAAAACAAATTGTCAATAGCGGTTCCCAGTTCAGACTCTAAGGCAACGTCTAACAGAGAATGTGACTTCAATCTCCATGAACGAGTTCCAGAATTGTTTGCAACCCAGTTAATGGAGATTGTTACCGGTGAGTGGTCAGAAAATGTTCTGGGGAGGATCACCGCCTGTGTGATGGCTCTGAGTAGTATATCTGAGATGACCCATCTGTCAATTCAGGAGTGAGAATCATTAACAGAGGAGTAGAAGGAGTATGATTAGGAGTCGGGGTGGTGCATCCCCCAGGCATCAGAAACCATGATTTGGGCAAGTATGTCAATGATGGTTTTAGCTGCTCTAGTTATCTGGCGAGGTCTAGAGCCCGATCTATCAAGGTTGATATCTAAGATAGTGTTGAAGTCCCCACCCCAGAGGCATCTACATTAGGACCATAAATGTTTAGTAGCACAACCTCTTGATTCAGCAAAGTCCCAAACAATACAACGTAGCAACCTAAGGGATCAACATGAATGACGTTATGCTGAAATTTAAGACTCTTATGTATCAGAATCATAACACCTCTATTTTGAGTAGAGTAGTCAGTGTAATAACGTCGGGGACTCCACGATTTATCAAACTTCTCACATCCACCAGTGCGAGCATATGTTTCTTGTAGAAAGAGCAATTTAACCTTGTGCCGTTCAACATATAATTGTAACTTACGCATTTTGGTGTGATTGCCCAACCCCCTCACGTTCCAGCTCATGCAGATAACACTATCATCAGCCATCTGGGACGGTAACGAATGTTGAGGAGCCCAGGATAGACACAACATTTGAGACCCTGGGCCAAGCCCAGATGTGCGTTGGTCCCTGATCCTTTAGTAGCAGACTGAGAATGTATAGATGTTTTAATCTCCTGCTGCATTGCAAGCATTTTTCAACAACACTCCCCTCCCAACCCACCACCACCCTCACCCCTCCCCCAATAAGAGTGGTGAAACCCAAAGCAACAACTAACAGAACAAAGGACATTGTGCACTGGCCAAGAGCGGCAGTGCTTCACAGACAGGAATATGACAAGGTGATAGGTGGTGCATGATAGAGTAACAATGCATGGTGACTATGGATAACAAGCTCGTGAAACTGGACGGGGCATCAATTCAATTGGTGAAAACAGATATTTAAAAGTCGAGTCGCAGGCACATCTAGTTTCGGATTCGATGTTATTTCACAATCCACAAGGGACCATCAATGTAGCTGCCGCATCTGAGGGATGATCGGTCATTCGGGAAAATGTTCATCAATGAACTTAGAGGCTTCCTCTGGGATGGTGTAGAAGAAAACTTGGTTTGAGTGTTCAATCCAGAAATTAGCAGGGTAAAGCATCAAGTATTTGACCCCTAGGTCTCGCAGCCTTTTCTTGGTCGCCAGCAAGGTCTTACGCTCCTGTTGGACAGTTACAGAGAAGTCGGGATAAAGATGGATGCTGGAGGAGCCATGGAAGAGGTCGCCCCTAGATCTCGCGCACGTAGAAGAAAATCCCTGTCTCAGTAATTCAACACTTGCAATGATAGAACGAGGAGGCGCACCCGGTCTGGGCTTTGCTTTCAGGGTGCGGTGGGCTCTCTCTATAGAAAACTGTGGCGAGAGTTTCAGGGAATCCAGTAGCATCAGCAGGGTGAGTTCGATATAGTCTTCCATGGGGCCGTCGATCTTGTCCTCCGGGATCCCAATAATACAGAGGTTGTTATGCTTAGAGCGTGATTCGAGGTCCTCATTCTTTTTGCTAACATCCATAACCTGTCTGGAAAGGGCGGTTACCTTTGCTCGGAGAGCAACAATGTTGTCCTCGGTTGCCCCGACCCTATCTCCACCTCAGCGACCCGACTATCGGTTTTCTCCATATGGGCGTTGATCGATGAAATAGTGCCATTCATATTGTCCAGTTTGGAGTGCAGACAGTGAATCCCTCACGGATGTAATCCATCATCTTTTGAGATTCAGTAGCTTCAGGAGTTGCTGATGTAGAGGTCAGACATGGGTGTCTCCGGTCTCGGCGCTGCCTTTGTAAACATGTTGATGTAGCTTTGATTTTTATTGGCACCTTTGGTCATGGTCCCGACAACGCAGAGATGAGGCAGCTCATGCAGTGCCGAGGTCAGCAAAGTTGAGTCTGGCTCAGGAAGGCCCAGCCTCCGTAAGAAGCAGTGAGTAGCAGAGGGATCTGATGTATCCTACAGTGGATAGGTGTGGGTTAGGGTATCGTCCCCCGAGGTTGTTATGATAAGAGAATAGCCTGCCTGGATGTGTCGCCACAGTGGTCACCACGGTTAGGCACAGGTTGAGTGGGGTCCCATCACACTTGACTGATATGGTATGGTCCTCCGATCCAGGAATCGTATAGTGTTGAGATTCCCCTCTCAACAGAGCTGGGTCTCGTCGCCAGCAACACATGTGCCCGTGCACTGGATAGCGAGGGAGATCCAACACGCCCCAGAGTGGACTGTGTTCTCCCACGTATTGTTACAGGAGGGGGTATCTCCATGACTGTGATCCTGGTGAAAATGAGACCCCAGCTGCTCACAATGAGTTGACAGGGGTATGATTGCACCTCTTACGGTGTTATGGGAAAGATAAGGGGGGTCTGGTTAATATGCGCGGAGGTGGCTAGACTCAGCCAGACCAGGGTGATAAGGCACGACACGGTAGGAAGAAAGAGGTGGTCAGGGTCTCCAAGTGCTCAGCCAGGGCGCAGGTATGATAGAAGTGTTCATTCCAGGGGAGTGGCAATGGCAGGTGGAGAAGTTCATTGGCCTCTGGTGTCCGGATGTGTGCCAATACTGTGTGGGCCCCGCAGTCGTGGGAACCATCTAGCCGGGCCACAGGTGGCAGGCTGGGGCCACGCTAGTGATCAGTCCAGTTTGCTAGCAGAGCGAGATCTCCCCACGGCAGTGTCGACCAAGGGACGTCCCCAGCCTCCACAGTGCAGAGTGGGGACCTCGACTGAAGTGTATCAGTGTATAGGTGTGGAGATAATCGAGGTAGCCAGGAGGGCCAGCACATCGTCGATAGGGCCACATTCAGCGCACCCGACCGACACCCCGAGGAACCAGCCTCCGCAAGTAGAGTTCAGTTGGGAGGGGTGCAGCCGAGTGGGGATGGCCGGCACTGCTCCTCAGAGGAAGGAGCAGAGCACAGTAGCTGCGCCCCTCCAGGAGTCACAGGGCCTCAGTAACAGCAGTGGGTGCTACCGTACAGGCCAGGGGCTTCAGGCCTCGGTTGTCAACGAGGAAGCACGTAGCACTCCACCCCTCCGCACCACTGTGTGATCTCAGAGATCCCCCCCCAAGTCCGCCAGGAGAAGGAGGGACACACAGGTCTCACCAGTAATTGGTTGTGGGTCATGAGTCTCCGGTACCAGGCGGCCCGCAGCAGGTCAACTTGGATGTCGAGCACAGGGCTCAGAGCCAGCAGGATTGAAGGAACTTGGAGAAAAAATCAGGTGCCGTTAGGCCAGAGGGCGATGGGTGGTTCCAGGCTGCTCTGGCAGCATGGATCATTCTGGCGAGTTCTGGGGTGTCTCAGGACCGCTGTAATTGGTTGTGGAGCCTCTTTCACCATCTGGCACAATACGATGAGCCTGTGAGTCGGGTCCAAGACAGAGACTCTCGGGTGGTGCTGAGGCAAGCCGAGTCGTGGTGGGTCAGGGTGCGTGCCTGCGCAGGTGGTATCAACAACAGGTATCCGGTGAGTCTTCCCGTCTTCAGTGCATGCACCCTGTGGGTTCGCCCCCTCTCACTTCGATGTGATGGTCACGCCGGGCCAGAGGCAAATTCAGCAGCCAGTCAGGGGACAGCAGAGGCTGCCTCCGCAGGGGTCACGGCTGCCTGATCGCCCCGAACAGGAGCAAAGCGTAGATAGTATACGGGTTCCGATCTCCTCAAGCCCCAGTCTGGAGGTGCTGAGCCGTGGCGGGACAATCACCTCCAAATCCAATGCAAAAGCGTGTCAACTGTCTCACATCTCTCTCCCCCACTGAAGGAACTGGTGTGGAGATGTTACTTTATGTTGGTCCCGTGGGCCACCAGCAGGATAGGAGCGCCACGGGTGGAGAGCGCCCCTGCCTCCGACCAGGCCCCACAACCCTGCTCCTCGGGTGCCACCACGGAAGCCCGCTGTGGAAGTGCGGCACAGGTCACTGCAGGTGTCCACAGTGGAAAAGACCAGGATAGCTGTAAATTTGAGATGGCTCGCTCCAGGGGCACCAAAGTCCGGCCACGGACAGGGAGGACTTAAGGATAGATGCTCGGAGCACCGTGGATCAAAGCACTGCACCAACACGCATTTATTTGAAAAAAGGATTTATCCTGCCACGGAGCTGCTCGTGCAGGCGGTCATGTTCGAGCTTGCGCAACAGCGCCCCCCTGGATATATTTTCTATGTACGACATGGCATGTTCTATTGGCAAAGACAACAGAAGTATGTTCTTATATGGTCAAACTGACATGTGTTTGTGCAGCCTGCATGCAAATGTTTGGGCACAGCTGTATGAAATATAAATGTGTTATAATACTGGCATGTGTTGTGCGCAAAGCCTTCATGTAAAGGTGTTGGAAAATGCATCTGTGTACTCTTGGGGACTTGGATCCATTGAATTTCTGTTCATGATACCCTATAAATCCGAATGCAAACCACGCAGCTTTTGACCCAAGTTTTCACAGAAAGTATGCTGTGATATGCACCAATTTAACCCATTATTTTAAAACAATTCTCAGTGGAGTATACCCTCGTGATTCCCTATGTTGATGCATGCTCCCTAGCTATGCTCAGTCGCTTGCACATTTTCTTGGAAACATTTACACGCCTCCAATAAAGAAATTCACAACCCTCCACTGCATGCACGCAAGCTCTGCTATTATGAGTAATGGGCACTCACTCATAATAACAGATTTATTTGATGGGGCACTGCACATACAGCTACAATTGGTCAGCCGCTATTGCCTGGGTCCATGTTTACCAGTGGTTGTGAAAAACACGAAAGATACTGTTGCATCCTGTTGCTAAATTTAGCACATGTACTTCCGGAAATGCACATGCAATTGCAGTAGTGAAATGTGAAGGATTGTCTATATGACATGTTACTTACTACATTCTGGGATTCTCATCAAAGTCTGACATGGAACAATTCACACATTGCAATGCCTCTGCAGATGATGCAGCTGCCAGCCATATAGGACTAGAGCTGTTCCCGGAGAATACCTATACAGATGGTGAAATTTACATGGGATATTGGCCTCTATAAAGTGTGTACTGCGATTATCTCATGCATCTATTGAATATGTGTTATAAAAAATCACTGTACTTGTAACCTTACCAATTAAACCCTGGTTACTCACAGCATTGCCATCTTATGTGCACGAAGCCACACCACTCCTAAAGATACGCTCATTTAGAATAGCTGCGCTGAGTTGCAATACGCTGAGCTTGAACAGCAATATCAATATTTGGCCTTAGCGTGGTAAATGGGTAAACGTGGACCTTTTTAACACCACTTAGCACAGCCATTCTTTATTCTATTATGTCCATTTAAGAATAGCATTCCCAGAGTCCTCTTTGCCCAATTAAACACCGCAGTGTCAGGCACAATTATATTTATTTAGCACTGTAAGGACAGGTACTATTATCCCCAGTTAGTGCAGTAATACCCGAGTCCAAACAACCCACAAATATGCCATGAGTCAAGTTACCACAGTAGCACCTGATGCCATAAGACCAGTTAGGGAAGTATACGAAGATACCATACTGTCCGGTTTTAAATTCGAGCGTACCCAGTATGCACAGCTGTGCCCATTTCATTATGCCCAGTTAGCACAGAATTATCAAAGGTTGCAACAGTAAGTAGGAAGGAGAAACATGAAAGTAGCAAAACTAGCACAGCACGCAAGGAATCACGGGTGTCGGTTGAATACAGGCGGGAGACGCACATTGAACTTTTTCAGGTGTACATGCACCCCAGCATGGGATGAATGTTACAACTGCTGGGCTATATTTTTAAACAGACATGAATGCAAATGAGAGTGTACGGGGTGCTTGCACACAAAAATGTGTTCCCACATTGCATATATCTGCAGTAGCTGCACACAGCCAGCAACTCCCACATCATTCCCACAATACACCCCCTCACCAGATAATTGGGCCTCATTACACGGTATGTGGTAACCATGGCGCTGTTAGGGCTATGGTTGCCGCCGGTATTTTACTGTGTCCGCCTTGGTGGATGGCGGAATTACCACCCTACTCCAAGGTGAGCGGGGGCGGTAATTCCCCATTCACTAAGGCGCTTCCCCATTCCCATTTTTGCCCCCATAGGGCTCAATGGAAATGGCTAAGGAGCTAATTACGGTAATTAGCACCAAGGTCCCTTTCCAGGCCCGTTCCTTAACGGCTGCTAAAACCAGCCATTGAGGTAGGGTCCAGCAAAGGGACCTCGTAGTAAGGCGGTAAGTTTTTACCAGTACCAGTGCCCTTACCGGTAACGGTAAACCCTTACCGCATTCCGTGTAATGAGGCCCAATATCATTGACACTATTGGCCCCCATTTTAAGTTGCCAGTCTCAAACAAAGCAACCTCCTGAACCGATACATGTCATAAACATTATACTTACACGGTTTTACTAGTACTGCAAACCAAAGGTGTTCATTATTTCAAAATAAAAAAAGATCAGGGTAATTAAGCATTATCTCCAAATGTCAACTTCTTATATTTAGGCAGCATAGATACCTCTTCACCAAGCACATAAAAATACTGGACTAGCTTAAATTAGTGTTAAAGGTTCTATGTGAAAAACACAATGCTTGACTTCCCTCACTTATAGCTCACTAAACTATTGTTGCAACTCCTGTATCTTCTAGGCCAGGGGAGAATAGAGGAACTCTAGTGAGGAGAGATCTGTTGCCGCACAATATGGCAAATGTATTCAACATGAGGGAGGGCATGAAAAAAGAAGAGTTTAGCTTGCAAGAAATTATAGAGGAGCAGTTAAAAGTGGAAAAACAAGAAAGGTTGGTATTTATGGACGTGTAGAACCTTTACGCCAACATTCTACAGCATCATGCAATCACAATGGTCAGAACGGCACCCTCTATTCAGGACTTAGAGATGACAATGGATATTTTAGCAATGACAGAATCTACTTCCTTCAGCAAAGGCATCTAGGAAGAGCCAGGAATGAGACATGGACACAGAGAGCTCATAGTTTTGGCTGTAGACTTGTATTAAAAAATAAAAAGAGGTTGGAAAATGGCTCACTGTCCCTATTCTAAGAGGTGTTTCCCTACCTGAACCAAAATTGTCAAATGCAAAATGTCCTGTGTTTGAAATATTATTCTGTCCCTCACATTCTAAAATTAACTCTAAGGTCAAACACATAATGGACCTCATTACGAAGAGGGCGGTAAGGGGTTAATGGCGCTGGTAAAGGTGCCGGAGCCGTTAACCCCTTACCGCCCCATTACGAGGTCTGCCTGGTTTTACCAGACATCCTTGGCCGTCCCGCGAGCAGCCCAGCATGCTAACAACGGGCCCGTCATTAACGGGTCCGTTGTTAGCATGCTCCCCATTCCCATTGAGCCCTATGGGGGCTCAAATGGGAATGGGGATGGACTGGGTCCGGGTTCCCTGAATTGGGAAATACCGGGCCCTCCAAGGTTGGAATGGAACCCAGATCTGGGTTTGGGGGTAGCCATGCCCTTAGCAAGGGCATGGCTACCTCCAAACTCGTAATGAGGCCCAATGTCATTGGCCTTAAAAGTGCACAAATGTTCAAGTTCAAAAAGGAAAGGTGTAATTCCAACACACAGGTTCCCAATGGATACAATTCACAGTTCCAGAGGATGGTTCTCTTCACCTGGATTTCTCTTCAATATACTTTAAACTCTTATGCATGTGAGTCTTCCTCGGATTTCTCTGGTCAACAAAACAACTTGTATGCAAATCAACTTAAATGCATGTCCCAACTTTGGAGGATACCTGGTATACTCCACTGGCCGGTTTTTTCTCCACTTTAATGAAACTCTTTACTGACAATCTTGGCTTTGCCTCTTGTATCCTCCTACCAGGGCTTCATCAAGTGATTAACTTTACACATTTGCCAACTTAACTTTGCCTGGTATACTTTCCTGCCAGGCTTCCTCATGTGTTTTACTTTACATACTTGTGAACTTGACTTTGCAGAGTATACTCTCCTGCCAGGCTATTCTCATGTGTTTCACTTGCCACACTTGCAAACCTGACTTTGCCTGGTATACTCTCCTGTCAGTGCTTTCTCATGTGTTTCACTTGACACAGTTGCAAACGAGTACATAGCTTGCATTCATTCCATTAATCCCCCTTTGGAAATATTGGGTTTCATATTCCAATCCATGCATTACATTTACTCTAACTTGTCGGCAAGGTTGCCGAAATGCCCCAATGTCCCAGCTTCCCTTGTGAGGACTCACCGGCTGTCTGTGGCATCCTTTGGTTCTCCCGCAGTGAATGTGAAGCAGCACTTCAGCATCCCATTCCATATTCCCATGCTCACTGACTTTGCTTGGTGGCTTCTGCATACTTTGCAGCTCCTGCTTACCTTCTGGCTGCCACTCTGTGGTCGGCCGGGTTGGGTACTGCTTTCCGGTTTCCGCAATAACAGGGAGATGTTCCCTCTTTGTCACACAGCTTCTGCGTGGCAGATTGGCTCCTGCCATCTTTTTCCTCTGGCCTTCTCAGTGAGCAGGCTGGCTCCCCAGGATTCTCTGCAGCACAGTAATCCCTCAGTCTATACTGAGAGGATAAGGTTTTTCCCAGAAGCGTCTCTCCTCTGCCAGCTGAATAGGGTTTTTGAATGTACCGGCACCTATCATGGTGCTTGCATCAACTATTGTGTGTATTGTGCTACTCGCCTTTACTGAACCTCATTACTCCATTCATCTTTCTCATTGCAGTACTTTCACAGGCATGGAAATGGAGGTCAGTTCTGAGTGATTTATGTATGGAACATTGTAAGATTTTCTCGGTAGCTTTCATGGGTGGGTGAAGGGAGCCATGACCATGTGCCATCAAGGCATGGGGAATGGAAGGGTATCCCTAAAAGGAAAAGGGGGATGCCATGTCTCATCTGATGATGTATCACCCTCTGAGGGTCAGCTCCCCATGTGGTCCTCCCTCATATAGCCGCCCCCAGGGTCAGGATCAGGTAGCCGTTGCCTGGCCATATGGGGAGAGGCTACTGCTGGGAAAGGGGTGATGATATCATCAGATTCAACACACAATGTTTTGACCAAATCAGTGCCACTGATTTGGAATCCACATTTTCTGCCAATGTGGGTGATTTACACATGGGCTAATGTGCCGGGAAATTGTTTATACCAGGAGGAAATTTACTCAAGTGAAAAATCTGAACTTTGGGAACATGTATCAATGATGTCTTCTTGATTAGGCAAGGTAAACCAGTGAATATGGTGGGTTTTAACCAATATATGAGTTCACACAGATTGGGCCTCAATACCGGTTTGGCAGGAAAAAATTGCTGCACCACCAAACTAGAAGTTTACTGGTCGGGTGGCCTGATTTACCTCCAGCCAAGAGCTGGGGGTAATCCACGCACTCCAACGGCAAAAAACAGCCGGTATTACTGATGCCAGTAATACTGGCAATCTCATGGAATGGGGTTTGTCAACCCTTCCCAACAAGTGTAATCTGCCAGTAATTCCGCCAGACTAAGTGACAGGAACAGTATTACCATTTTGGTGGTATCCCACCGGATTTACCAGCGCGATGCCACCTACTTTGTAATAAGGCCAATTGCAAATTGAGTTCAGCATAGAGTATAGTCTTTCAGAAGTAGGTTTTCTGTGCTTAAAAAGTAGACATCAAGAAGACCAGATCATCAAAATAATTTTCAGTAAGGAGACCGATATACATACCATTATGAATTTGGAAAGTTACAATCCCTTAAGCCTTAAGGAAGGATGTAAAGTATTGGCACTTTCAGAGAGGACTTTGAAAGAGAAAGCCAGGCATTAAGTGGGCAACATAAACAAAGAGCTGGCCCCAAGAGAATTGTGACACAATCTTTCGCACATGCCATAAATGTGGACCATAACATTTTACAGCAACAAGGGACCGATTCTGAGTTCACGGAAATATGACATTCTCCCCTCCAGTTTCCAGCACCACTATTCTGAAGTGAGTTGAACTATCAGAGGGGAGATGTTGTGCTAAATCTCTCATTGTGAGAGACACATGTGCTCCAGTGGCATTGCAAGCATTTCTTAAAAGACTGCCACTTTTAAAATTTAAGACAGTTTTCTTAAACGTTCATTAAACTAGAAAAGTGGTGCTGCAGTCTAAGAAAAGCTATATTCAAAAAGGGAGAAACTGTGCAGTAGAGTTTAATGGCACCCCACAGGTGCAGTATTTTAACTGCGTTTTGAGTCATGCTGCTGGGTGGTGAATCCCCTCCATGAGGCTGCTCTGCACTCCTGATAGTTGCTAGAGTTGTTATCAAGCCATTAATCAATCACATGCAAAAGCTGAGGCTTTCATGCCCCTGCACCACATTCTTTCGTTATCAGAATATGGTGTTGGTAAAACAAGTCTAAAAAATAGTCTTTTTTAATATTCAAAAGTAGGCCTAATTTTGAATATTAAAAAGGACAATTTTTTCGAAAAATCACTTAAAATGAAATTGACCAATCCCAAGTGGGAATTTGGGGTGTGCGGCCCACACCGAAAGCAGCCATGCATAGGTCTTTTCTCTCCGAGAATTCTTATGGGACCAGGCACCAATCTCAGCGGCAGAGGGATATTAGCACAGGAGGGGAAGATGGCACAAGGAGGAGAAGAGGAAAGTGTTGAGAAGTTTCCGGAACTTAAGAGGTTCCGGCTCAAGTCTGAGGGAGGCAGGGAGGCCATTACAGAGGGAGGGTCCTGCTGAGGAAAGTAATGTACCTCCCACTCTCTGCTTGGAAAAACATCTGATCTGCAGAGAGTTGGAGCTAGAGAACCAAAGAGCTCTATTCTGGAGGTATTTGGGGAGAGAAAGCTGGATGTAGAGAGGTCTCAGGCCCCAGGCAGCCTTGTGGATGATGCAAAGGGTCTTGAATTTGATCCTGGTGGTTACCGGCAGCCAGTGGAGAGATTTTAGGGCTGGAGAGATGCGGTCCCTTGGCTTGAGGCCAAGAATAAGTCTCAGAGCCCTATTCTGGATTAGTTGAAGAGGGAGCAGGGAAGAAAGGGGCAGGTTGAGGAAGAGGCTCTTGCAATAGTGCATCCAAGAGAGCACCATGGCTCTGGAGACATTAAGCTTCTGTGGGAAGGTGAGGAAAGGGAGAATTCCTCTGAGGAGGTGAAGCTGGTAGTTGGACTTCTTGGCAAGTTTTGTGATGTGTTGGAAGAAGGAGAGAGAACAGTCAAAGATGAACCCAAGCTCTTTTGCCTCACAAGAAGGTGAGGGGAGGGGACCCAAGTAGGGTGGCCAGAGAGAGGGATGGAAAGAGGGAGCAGGTGTCCCAATGAGAAGTATCTCTGTGTTACTGGCATTGAGACAGAGATCATTAGCAGAGCACCACTCCTGAATAGTAGTCAATCAGGATTGAGAGAGGAAGGAGAGGAGGTAGAGGGGAGCTTAAAGGAGTACTGGGTGTCATCAACAAAGCACTGGAAGTGAGGAGAGAAGCTGGAGATCAAGTGGGCCAGAGGAACAAGGTAGATATTGAAGAGCCATGGCAATAGGATAGAGCCCTGAGGGACACCACAGGTAGCAAGTGAGGTGGAGAATAGGAAAGGGCCCAATTGCACTTGGGTGTGTCAGTTTAAAAGCAAGGCGGTCAGCCATGCCATTCTCCGGTCCGTGATGCCATGGGTGTCACAGAGACGATTCATGAGGATGGCATGATTGACCACGTCAAAGAAAGATGAAAGATTGAGAAGGATCAGAACAGAGGAAGAGTTAGAATGAGAGCAGATCTTCATGGGTGTTCCGGAGAGCAGTTTCCATGCCTCTGCATGCTCTGAAGCCGGACTGGTGGTCGTGTAGGCAGCCAACCGATTCAGTGTGCTTGGTTAGAGGGGAGATGACCAACTTCTCCCTGAGTTTGCCCAAGAAAGGTATGATAGGGTGATAGCCAAGCATGAAGGGTGTGCAGATGGCTATTTTAGTAGAGGGTGCACAAGAGAGTGCTTGAGGGGTTGTGGGAAAGTGCCAGTAGCAAAGGAGTGGCTACCGAGGACAGCCAAAGAAGGGGCGATGGAGGAGATGTTGTCCTTGATGGTTCTGGAAGAGCAGGGGAGTACCTGTTTGGAGGAGACTTTCATAGAGCGGACATCTCTAGAGGCCTCATGTGGTGCAATGGGAGAGAAGGAGGAGAGTGTGGGGGGGGGGACTCATCTTCTGCACAATCCTTGGGTGTGGTCACCACTGCTGCTGGTTGCCTTGTGATGAAAAGTGTAAAAACACAGTTCCTTGCGGTTGTGCGATGTGGTCAATCAGTTGGTTAATGGGGCGCTTGTGACAATGCATGTTGGGTGTAAGGTTGTAATATATTGCCCCACATGCTGTTTCTATCTGGAGTGGGGTGGCCTGATCAGAGTAGTCTGGCTTGTTGGGTTTTTAATGTGATAAATGGTTATGTGGGTTGTAAATGGGATTTGGAGCAGTGACACTGGGTTGCCAGTCGGGTGTCTGGTGGTCCAGTGATGAGGGACCCGGGAAGGAAGACAACTCACTCTGGACGGGGTGACTTGAGAGTGACAAACCTACCAAAGGTGAAGAAGATACATTAAAAAAGCTGCACTTACACATGCATTTGCCTCAGTTAAAACATTGAGTAATGTGAATGCGCAGCTCTTTCTACTAGGACTCCAGTGCTCGTTTTATATTTTTAAATTATGTTTTCTGACTTGGGTATTGCTCTATAATTTAACATTGCTCCTTTATTTATTGAAAATCGGTATTCCTTGTAAACAATGTGGTGCATTTTTGTGGGAACCCAGTTTGTTTCCCACGACTTGAATATCCATCACTCATCACAAGTGTGGAATGCTTGGATTCGTTCAGAAATCTGCATGCAAGCTAAACATTAGCAAGCTGCTCCCGTAAAAGGTATTTGTATGCGCATGCCGTGATATATTGTCATAATTCAGTGCGAAGGCTTTGATCGTTAATCGTTAGAAACCTAAACAGCTCCTCTGTGAACTCTGAATTTTATCATCGTCAAAATAAAGTTGCTCCCAGATTTGCAGAGCCTGGGTGGCCCATTCAAAGGCAACACCTGGAAACATTGTTCGCCAACAGTGCGGGCGCGTAGGGTATTCAGTACCTGCGTCCACACATTTCAGAAACGGCTCCAAGGCAGGTGGCGTGAGGAGAGCTACGACTTAAACACCAGCATTTTCCAGGTGCTTACATTGCAGTTGAAACAGCCATGCTCGTCATTGAAAGGAGAGAAAAGAAAAGTTACACAGGTTAAGCATGGCGTAAATTCCTGTTTATGCAAACCATTTCTCTTCCGTAGAAAGTAGTGCATTTTCACAACCTCCCTCATTTCTTTGAAATAATATTTTCACCACTGCGTTAAGTAAACGCTATATATTTTTTTAAATTTAGTTTATTACAAACTTTTAAAAGATACATCTTCTTCTTAAATGCACAGGAACACATCTCGCAATGACCAATCTTCAATTTTCCTTAAGTGTCATGTTTCTTAAGTTGTTCCTAGTTCATTCTTGTAGTAAATCACTCGTTACAGTCTGGACTAACAGTTCAGCTATTTGCTCCAGGAGTGTTGTCAAGGCAAAGATGAGTTTTAAGTTTTAAGCTATATATGGTTGGAAATCAAAAACGATGGGGAGTTTAGCTGATGTGGGCATGGCATTCACAGATACAGAGAGGACGTGTTGCTACCAGATGGACAAAAACACTGATTTCTGTCATGCGCACAACATAAAAACCAATGAAACTGAAGCTTGGACATTTTTCTTTGTATCAAGGAAACATATTTACCGCAAACGCATGTGCATTGTGAGATATACAAGAAAATAACGCAGACATTGATAACAATTACAATAATACTGATGTAAGCTGACATACTTAAATTGAGTGTAACAAAGTAGTGGTATGAGAGCGGGTTTTTTATAATCATGAGATATTCGCCCCACCCCGCTCTACTGAATGGATAGCACTCCCAGCCAATGTATCAGTTCAATACCCCCTATCACATAATGGCTTTGTTCACTCAGCATCACGGCAGGAGAGACAGGTTACACATACTGTGACGAGTACTTACTTGTGAGCCATTCCAAATGTAGCTGTGAAAAATTATCCATGAATAAAAACATAGACCAACCAGAGTGCGGCTGTAACAGCCTGTCACACATGTATTTTCAATCACAACAACAAATCACTCTTGAATATGTGTACCAGCTCTCAACATACTCTCCCCATGGGAGATTGACCCCTGTCTACGTAAATTGAGGCAATAGTGTCTGGTGAAACTACCAGGGTCTGCAGGTATCCTAAACTGGCATCCGCTGAGCCTTTGCCCTGGATGCCAAATCTCCCTAATTGAGCAGAAGCAGTCCTATCCAGATCAGTCAAGAGAAACCTTTTGGCATCCATCCTGAGCCACTGTTCCTCCTCCATAAACGCCAGATTGGGGAAAAATGACAGCAGAGCAACATCCTGTCCCAGTTGAAACTTAGAGAGAACCTTTGAAAGAAACCCCGGATCACACAGAAGAATAAGCAAATCTGACTGGACTCGGAGGAACGGGGCTGAGCAGGCAGATGTAAAAGCCACCAGAGACACAGACTTCCAAGTTACTCAAAAGCTGATTTCTGCAAACCACGCAATATCAAAGGACTAAATCCCACAGTGGTACTCCTGCATACATCATGGGTCTGGCAAGTAAGAAACTCTTCAGCAGTTGAGACATCAGTGAATTACAGTCAGAACTCAGAACCAAAGGCTCCCACGAAGCCCAAATCATTGTACTGAGCCTGTAAAGAGGACAGAGCCAGGCCCATACCCCAGCATTCCTGTACAAATTGTAGACTAATTATCATGGAGAAATCCACATCATGTACAGACTTCTTGGATCACCACAGTGCAAAGGTCTTCCAATGCTTATAATATACATGCTGTGTAAAAGGCATCCCTGAATTTTGTACTGCAAGAGCCAGTTGCAAATTCAAACCCTGCCTAAATAACCAGTGCCTCTCAATTTACAGACTCCCAAACATGGAATATGTGAGGAAGGAGTCCTTAGAACCATCCTTAAAGGCATTGGGAACAGAGACGAAATCCACTGGAGAAGACCCACTTCCAGGTCAGGCAGAACATGATACCAGGAGTGTCTTGGTCATACTGGCATCACCTGAATCACTTCTGACCCAAAGTCATGTATCTTGACCAGTGCCGTGGGAAGTAGAGGTTGAAGGGGAAGGCCTAGGGTAGACCCGCAGGCCAGGAAACTGTCTTGGTATCCTCTTGTCAAACCCCTGGACAAGGGAATCTGGAGCATCCTGAGGCGAGGCAAAAAAAGATCCAGCACTGGCACACTGAAACTCCTGCAAATCAGCCGAAAAACCTTTCCGGCGCACTACCTAACATGAAGATAGAAACACTGTTACCTTGACTGTTGCCCATCCCACTGATTGGAATCACCCATAGAGTCAGCAGGTTGCACTCCACTCAGGAGCCAACTCAAATGCTGGTGTCTCCAGATGATTGGACAGTTTTCCCCCTTGGCGGTTCACATAGGACACCGATGACATGTTATCCGCCCGCACCACAATCGCTGACCCATGGATGCAGTGAGAGAACATTTAAAGAGCCTAGAAAATTGCCGCCAGCTTCTTCCTGTTGGGGGAACTAGCAGCATCTACATGCGTCCAACACCCCTGGGTGCTCTGGGTCCTCAAAACTGTCCCCCAGCAGAGTCACTGGTATTTAAGTTCAGCGAGTGCTGAAGCTGCAGAAATCCCTTACTTATCACCACAGATGCTGGCCTCTTAGCTCAGGAGTAATGGCAATACTGGTCTTGTAGCCTGACAGACTGTATTCCAATAGTTGTGCAAGTGAGATGTAGAGGCTGCATGTGAAGACCAACACCACTGAGCACCCAGCAGAAGAGGCAAGCTGGACTTGGTACTCCCACTGGAGAGTCCTGTCCACCCAGATATCATCACGTAGACCAAAACCAGAGCCAGCTTTTGACAACTTCCACTTGAGAGATTCCAATAACCACATCTTTGGCGGAGGCCATCCCTGACACTTCCTGTGCCCCCAGAACCCTACGCATGGAAAAAAGGACCCTTGAAACACACTGGAGAAGCCACCCGACTGAATCTAATAAAGCAAGTATGGCATTAGCGACGCTAAACTATAAAAAAGCCATACTGTCCGCAAAAAAAGAGACATATAATAAACGCATTGAACTTGCCCAATCTAATACCAAGGAGCTTTTCAAAATCCTAAAGGAATTGGAATCCCCCGCTCCTCCTCCAGACACCTGCTCCAAAGACAGCACTTGGTGCACTAACATCCAAGAGGCTCTCCTGGGTAAAAATACCATGCTCCAAACTAAAATTAATGGAAAAAAAACAGCCTGCCCTCATTCATATCACAGCTTGCTCCTCAGGACAACCACAAACCTAATACTGCATCTTTCCAACCATTCTGCTCTCACCTCTCTCCACCACTGAAGTTCAATACATCATCAACAGCCTTAAGCCTTCTAACTGTCAGGGAGACTCTTGCCCTCCCACTATTATCAAGGAGGCCTCCCACAACTTGGTGCCTTTCATCACCACAATCATAAACTCCTCCTTCAGAACGGGGATCGTCCCGGACAACCTCAAGGATGCCCGGGTCATTCCTCTTCTGAAAAAACCAATCCTGGACGCCAACATTCCCACTAACTATAGGCCAATTACCACTTTGCCATTCCTCTTAAAAATTCTCGATCGAGCGGCATATCTGCAGGTCCAAGATTATCTTGAAACTAACAACCTCCTGGGTCTAAGGCAATCGGGCTTCCGTCCTCGCCATGGTACAGAAACTGTGAGCTAGACTTAAAAACACAAATAGAAGACTTAAAAGACAAGGGAATATTGGCACTCCTACTAATATTAGACCTTTCCGCAGCATTCGACCTAGTCAACCATCAAATCCTCTGCCACCACCTCAAAACTGCAGCCAACTTTTCGGAGAAAGCTACAGCATGGATCACCTCCTTCCTGGACAACAGATCCATGAGGGTCTTCTCCCCTACCGGCACTGCAGAACCTTCCCCTGTCACATGTGGAGTCCCCCAAGGATCATGTGTGTCCCCGACACTTTACAATGTCTTCACAAAACCCTTATTTGACATACTGGACCGCATGGGCGTCACGTACACTAATTGCGCTGATGACACACAAATACTTATTCCCATTACAGGCGATTACAAAACTGACTCCCTAGCTATCAACGCCATTTATCAAGTCATCCAGGTTTGGATGGCGCAGCATGAATTGTGCTTAAACAATGAGAAAACTGAGCTCCTCATCCTAGACTCACCCTAGAAACTCAGTAAACTTGACTCCTCATTCAAGTCCTTTACCATCAATGGTAATTCCATCAAAGTGGCCAAGGACACTAAGACACTAGGTATGTACCTTGACTCCACCCTCTCCTTAATTAGACAAACCAATCCAGTCTCTTCAGCTGCATCTTACACATGCAAGCTCATCACAGCTTGCCACCCCTTTCTGTCACCAGCCAACTGTACTACCCTAGCCAGGACCTTGGTCCTATCCAAAATTGACTACTGCAATTCCCTCTATTTAGGTACGAACCAATGCAATATCAGAAAACTCCAAATTATCCAAAATAATGCTATTAGAGTGGCCCTTAACATCCCTAGGACTTCACACATCTCAGAACACAGACATAACCTCTATTGGCTTTCAGTTACCCAAAGAATCTCCTTCAAAGCTCTGGCACTCACACACAAAAGTATTGCGAACCAAGCCCCCAGCTACCTCTCCAACAGGTTCACAATTCATTCATCTGTGAGACCCCTCAGAAGCACACACGTTAATTGCCTTTTCATCACACGCTTCAACCTCCAAAAATCTGGTGGTCGTAGTTTCCCAGTCCTCGCGGCTAAGCTGTGGAACACTCTACCCAATCCACTCAGAGCTGAATCCTCGTTCCCTGCCTTCAAGCGTAAAGCTAAAGTTTGGCTGGCCACCCTTGACTAGGCACAACCTTGACTGGAACTTTCATATCAGCATCATAGGCCGCCTTTGCATTATATCTTGACTGTATACTTTGCACAGACTGTGTAACCTGTACACCTTCGCCTATGTATCATGTATATTCTGTATATTTTTAGGTAAATATTGTGTCTGTAACCATGTATATTTTGTATATTTTAATGTAAATATTGTGTCTTATGTAACCTGCCTGTAACTAAATAATGCGCCCGGTTGCCTTCGGGCCCTGTGCGCTATACAAATAAACAAAAATAAAAAAATAAAAAAAACAGAAGGCCCCTCCCATGGCTTGTTGTCTAAGCACCTGCAGAACTTTTCAGCATGCTTCGCTGCTTTAAGCACGCAATGCACCATGCCCCCCAAGGAGTTGCCAAACATTGCCTTCCCTTCAAAGGGAATTTTCAGTGTTGTACCCACCCAAATGCAAATCAGGTGCAAGTGATGGCAGCCAGACACCACAGTTCCACGGTCACTTCCGCTGCCCAGACCCCATCAATATCCAGATCAGAAACCAGTTCCTTTTGTGTTTGCATAGCCTACAACAACAGCGCACAGTCAACACCTTATTCCACCAGCTTTTCCAACTGTCGAAATCCACCAAGCACATTCTCCGCTGTGTAGGAGGCGAAAGTAGCTACCCGGCACACCATATTCATCCAGTGTTGGACCTTTGTAAAGCAAAATCAATCTTCCTATCCATCTGATCGTGAACAGAAGCCTTTTCCTCTATCATATAAGAGCGACCCACCAGACTTGAATAGTATTCAATCCCTAAGGGCAATTGACAGCAGCCAGACACTGCGAACCCCATGGTCACTGGCACTGCCTAGACCACACCATAAGCCACATCCGAGAGCAGTTAGACCGGTGATTGCATTGCCTGCAACAGCAGTGCACAGTGAGGATTTTCCTCCACTAGATTTGCCAGCTGTCGAAATCCAGCAGGTGCACTCTCGGCTGTCAAGGAGGTATAAGTAGACACCGGCAACGCAACATGCGCCCCAGCATAGGACCTTTGCAAAGCCTTTTTGACAACTCAATTGAGCCCAGCACAACAGCCTCCTCCGCTGCCATAGAAGAGCAAACTGCCAGACTTGACAGGACAGTATCCAGATGTAGAGACTTTGGCAGTGAAACCTCCTCCCCCTGTAAGGGAAAGTGCTTGGGCATGAAGTGGGAGCACTACAAGCACAAAACAGCCACTGTTGAGATCCCACAACTCCACATAAAATAAGAATGTGGCAAAGCTATCCCCGCATCTCTCCATGTCCCTCCCCCACATACTTCACAGCATCATCCAGGCCCTGTGTGGCCCAGAGCTTCCATTCTCCATCTCACGCCATGCCATACTGGAGAACATGAGCGGGTGCTAGGGACATGTACCACAGAAACACAGTGTAAGTGGCGGGAGTGAGCAAACTTGGAACTTAGAGAGAAGACCCCACCGGGTCAGCCCCCACCACCATGGAGCAGCCGCATAAATGGCACCTGCACACAACAAACACAATGGCAGCTTGCACCGCAGCCTCCAGCCCACCCCATACTTACCAATGCCTGGGTTTGGAGCAACACTCTATCCAGCGGAGTAGTAGGTAGTTTCAAAAAGAGAGTGTCCCTATTGGGTATATAATATTTATTCAAAATCTTTATATAGCTTAATTTCAATAATGGAAGAGGAATAATATTTCCCTAAAGCAGTTGGAAGCCTTTGGGTGAGTAGTGCTCTATATGAATTGAAATAAATAAATACATACATATGTTAAGGGTAAAGATTATGCTAAATATTCTCAATCAAAATGCAAATCTTGCTGAGTTATTACTTTCATCAGATAATCAAATCAATTGTGTTAATCCCTTTAAACTGTAAAAAACTATAAGACAGACACTAATACAAAAATCACATGAAGACATGATAGATTACTTAATACAACTAGAAAACTATGTTATTACTGCAAAGAACGCATTCAACTCAATGTCAACTAGAGGACAACCACTTGAGTAAACTTTTACAATACGAATTTATAACAGCAAACAATGTTGCAATATATGAGCATAAAGAGATTGTGAAACTGTAATTGATATGCTAATAGAGGTTCAATTTATAAAAAAATGTTTTGGCTTATATGGATACTACGCCTTCCTCAGAAGTGATGATTTGAAGCATACAAATTATTCTCATCATTGTCCTAGCAGGTTAAGAGCATAAGAACATACTACGATTTCCTCAGTATTGTGCTAGAAATAGATTGTTTTAAGTGCCCCAATTGATCCATATAGCATTTAAAATGTTGCATTTGCATGAAAATGAATATTTACAATTAATCCAATTGTTCCATATAGTATTTATAATTTTACATTTCCTTGAAAATTAATGTTTGTAAAGAATCCAAATAGTGCCCTCATTCCTCCATAAGATTTTCCAATTTGCCCCTGACCCAAAGATGACTGTGATGATCATTGAATCAACTCAACCTGAATTGTAAATACGCAATATTTACAATTCAAGTTGAATTGCTTATATTTTCAAAGAAAGAGCTTATGTATTCGTAGAACTAAGCTGACCTGAACAAAAAAAGTAGGCTGTGTTCTCACCTATTGCATTTGCGATATCAGGCATGAATTTGCATTGTTGCTCTTAACTATTGCAGGATAATTGATATCAAGTCCAGAAAAATAAAAACAGACCCACCCTGAGATTTTTTTGATGGCATTAAAAATGCAAACTTTTTATATTTGTCATGTCGCGTAGTTAGATACCATGAGTTGCCAAGATTGACCAGATTAAGTATCCATACCAAAAGTGAGACCAAAGATTACTTGCACACAAGGAATCTTATTTATGAGTAAATCTGAAAAATGATAATGACGTGTCGACGTGTCAATACTGGGACTGGAATAAATGACCCTGCATAGATCTGGGCAAGTTTCTCACAATTATACATTATAAATTATACTTTCACTGAAAAATGCCTGTAATGAATTGCCATGGTGAAGGCCTGGGGGGGGCAGGATATAATTTTCTTTTTGTCAATTTTTCTGATTTTTGCAGCTATAATCGAAGCTATATAAGACTACGGATAACCGCAGGATATGAGTAGTCCCAAGGCTATTTTGGTGTGTTTGTGCATTATTTCTTTTTAACATTTATTTTTATAGGTATGGTCAGGTGTGAAAAATTACTGGCCATGACCAAAGACCATGGTTAGGGACACGGTAGGTATTATCTATTTTGGCCATGATATCTGCAGTCTTTCTTTATTTCCAGGAAATAATTCCTAGTTTGAATTTCTGGTTATTTCTATGAATAAGGTATGCATGTTGTAGGTGTTTTGTGTTTGTAATTGTTTATGTTACTGATGTAATTCTGTGTCTGTGATAGGTTACACTCAAAATGTGTCAACCGTTTTTGTATTTTGGTTAGTAAATATAGTACTCTTTTTGTGATTTTGATTTTGGAAAGTATAAAAGCTATAATTTTATGCAGTTCTGTCCTTCTGATTGTAGAACTCTATGCACTATACTCTCATTGTTTGTGTCCAACCCATCCTTTACCTGTTTTAGCACCTTATCCACCCTACCTAACCCCAATTTCCTGTATCCCAACTACTATGTATACTTTATCATCATCCACTTTAACAGTGAATGGTGAATGACACAGCCCCTAGTCTATGACCCTGGATACGGCTAACACAGATTGAACCCGGAATTTGCACTATATCATATTGGTCATATCCTGTCAACTATTTGAACAGAGCGATTCCTTTTTATACAACAGGTTAAGTAAATCTTGGATCATGGTTAGCACATCTAAATTGTACTAATTCTCCGTAACCAAATATATCAAAATGCGAAGTATGGACTGAAGTGCTTATGACATATCTCTATCTTTACAGGGTGTGTTTTTATGAAGCTTTTCCCTTCATGCACCCACAAGACTTTCAATGAACTTAGTCTGAGGTAATCGTATATGGTAGTTAGACCATCTGGGTCACATATACCCTATATTGATTAACCAGTATGTTTGACCATTAACAGCATTAATAATAGCTGTTTTATGTTATTGTGTTTCTTCTGTGATACAGTGCACTACCAATAACAAGAGTGTATGAAGATAATTGGATTAACACAAATTCTTCTAAACAAGTCACTGATCAAGGTTTATTCTGGAGGTGGACCTTGATGAATTGTCATTTGTCCATACACAAGATCACCAGTTTACCCCTGAAGAATTACCTTAGAATTAATGTTGTCTTGTAGGAAAAAAACATGTTGGGATTTGTGTGAGTGAATGTGGAGTGAGTTGAAGTGAGGTATTTTAAGTCTCATATTTTACTAAGTTGTATGAATAGCTTGTGAATTAAGAACACAATTTCGGTTTTATGTACATCATTCTATTCTGTATTTATATGTTTTGATTTTTAGGTGATGTGCAGTATATGACTTGGTGTATATATAATTTTTGACAATTTACTTTTGGTTGGAGCACGGGTACACTTTAATAATACTACATTAGCTGTGTCTAATTTTAGTATTGTGCGACACACTTTTGAGGCTTGAATTATTTATTTCAGCTAATTTGCATATTTTCTGTCTTTGGAGGAAATTATTACTTTTTAACCATTTTGTACGATCAAATAAAAACATTTTCGTAATCAAATTTCCTGTGGTTATGGTAATTGTATTCTTCACCCTTTTATGTAGTTTAGGTGATCGACATCATAAAGTATTGGCACAATCGATACCTGCCGAAAGTCTGCTGTTGTTCAAAGTTTTTCTCAGCCCATATTAAAAACATAGTAGTACTGCTGCAGATGGGAGCAGTAATTCTGTAGTCATTGCATGAAAAGCCTCCTTTGTGAACCTTTTTAGTATTCCTGATGATTCTTCTAATGCAGTGCTCCAGTGCTACATGTGTTTCACAAGTCTGGCTTTTGGTGGCAGTACCTTTAATGTGTGCAGGTTGATTGTACACAATCACTGCTCACAGTTCCATTGAATAGGGAAGACATGTAAGTCAAAGTATGGGGAAGACCCTCTAGAAACATTTGAAGGCCTGTATCTTTGTGTCTTTTTGCACAAGGTGCATTGAACTTTCTCCATTTCTTTTTTGCCACAAAATATGTTTTTAAGTACTAATGTTTCTACCTGTGTGAATGTTTTCTACCGCTTGTACTCCAAGTTTACTTGTCCTACCCTATTCTCTACTGTCCTCTAACTTTACCTAACCTTCCCCATCCCCTGTCCTGCAGTGAACCAGTTTAACATCCTTTTCTTTATTCTCGCCCAGTTTATTTATCCCTTTTTGTTTATTGTAGTGGTAGTTTTTATGCAGACAGAGGTTGAATGAATGTTGAGTTTCCCAGACTGTGTGACAGCTTGTTTCAAGGACCCCTCTGTAAAATGTGTAGTTTGTAGTACTTTTTCAAGATGCTAAGCCTGAATGAAACCTGCGCTAATTGTATAGCTCATAGCGTCCATTTGTTTAGCAGCCTTAGAATTCTAGAATTCATGATAATGGATCCACATTTGAAGTGAAAAATATGCACCAACTATGGGGTTTGCCTGGTTGTACCTATAGAAAAAGAAGCAAAGATATTTGATATGGGAAATATATTTTTCTCACACATAACCATATCATAACCTGTACCACTGCTTGAACACTCTTTAGAAAACATTGGAATAAAATATGGAAAACCCTACATTCCAAGTAATACCTATAAACTAAATTAAATTACAAACGTAAATATACTGAATACATTTGATATAAGCAACAATTCATAGTATATATTGAAAATATAAAAAAACACAATCACTAACCTTCACTATCCCCATTTATTCTTTACAGCTTTTTTCTAAGATGCCAAGCAGCAACAATGTGCCAAAAGGAAGAATTGTGTGCAGGAAAGTAAAGTTTTACAAAGTCATATTTAGAAAAGTACTGTTCTCAAATCTGTAGCTAGAAATACTGTAGATAATAAAACAATACCTGTTATTGATAATACTTTTGAAAATTGGTAATTTCAAATAGGAGATGTGCCAACTGGACAAATTAATGCAACCCAGAATGTTTTTAGTGATGGTAATAAAAGGAAAAATGTAGCAAATCCGTTATTAGCAAAGAAAAAATTAAGATTTTTTGAAGTAAAGATAGCAAATGTGCTATCAATTTGAAACCGAGGAATTAAGAATTATACAGGAAAATGTATCAATCTTGAGTTTTTACAAATCTTTGGGGAAATGTGAAACAAAAATCTAAATATGTTGTAAAGCATTCTTTGCAAAATAAAAAAGTAGAAGTAATAATGAAAGAAGCTTTTCATATGAAAAGAAAATTATTCATTTTTGTATTGAACAAACTTAAGAAATTACTTAAGTTGACTACACCATTCCATAGAAATATAAAAATAGTTCATGTATTTACATGTGACAACTTTTGTGACATGTTTGGTGGAGAGTGGAAACAGACTTTTCATACAAAAAGATGTCTTCATGAGAAGAGTTACATTCAAGCAAAGAATGTGTTTCTTGCTATTGATGAGAGTGGGCGTAGCTATGAAGTCCAAAACAGTGTGATTTCTAAAAAGGAAGGAATGCTGAGGTGTGATAATACAGAATCTGAAAGCTTAGGTCAGTCTAGAATAAATCCCGAAAGCAAAGTGAGGTATGTATCTGCAGTTTCTTGATACTTTTTCCTGTAAAGTCTTAAGGAGATTTTTGCAAGTTTTGCAAAAAAAATTATAATGTTCAAAGACAGATCAAGATGCTACGGAGAATAGATGACTCTGAAGTTTGTGAAAAAAACAGACTTCTGTGTCACCCCTTAGCTTGTCTTGATAAAAGTAGATGTCAGATTCAGTTTCATCAAATACAGATGCTGGCTGCACATACTAAAATGCGTTACCTTGTAGATAAATTAAATGAGTTCAAAACACCAAGTATGTCTCTTGCCCTTTTAAGTGGAACACTTTTGACTGCAATTGTAGAATGTTTAGTTTGTACACTGCAAATGATAAATATAATGCATTTAAAAGAGTATGTGTACGTAGATAAAAGGCTTACAGGACGTGGAAATTATGATCATATGCTTTCAAAGGATCTGATTTTTCAACAGTATAAAAATAAGTATTGCAATGTCTGAGTTGTCTTCGACTGAAAGACCTGACATTGTTTATGTATCTTGTTGATGCACGTTTTATAAGTCTCAAGTGCAACTAGTGTACATTGCAGAGAAATTAAAGAGAGTGTAGAAGATGTTTGGAAATAACTTTGTTTGTATTTTATTTTAATTTTATTTGTATTATGAGGTTAGTTCAAAAAATCCTTCACATTACAAAGAAAGCAAACAACATGTATAGATACAATTTACAATCACAGTTCATCAATTATCAAACACAAATATTCAAGTCAATAACACAAAATTAGGCTAATCATTAACTAATACATTATTTAAAAAAAACAGAACTATTCAAAGCAGCTGCTCTAAACCAACTAGCCTTCTTAAATGTTGCATGTGTTTGTAGAAGAATAATTTGCCACAAGTGGGGCACTTTATGTTTGTAGACACTGTGCTGGGTTTTAAAATCAAACAAGTATTCTTGCAAGAAGTGTCTTGAATAACATTGTAGGGCCTGATACCCCTGTTGTGCTTCAAAAATTGAACATTTTGAAGTGATTGCATTGCAAACTGTTTATCCTTTTCAAGTCATTGTTAGATGGCAAAGAAAGATCAAATCATTAGTGCAAGCTGACAGAGGAAAAGTTGTGTATTTACCTTTAAATATTGAAGAAATGATCCACACTCTAGGAGTGATGCGTGACATTGCAGATTCTTTGTTTGTTTAATGGTGTTGCCACTAAAGATAAAAACATTTGGCAACAGTTTATAGATATTGGAAAGCTAAAACACATTGGTGTTTATATTGCAACCCAATGATTTATAAAAAGGCACTGTGGCTGTACCAGACATGTCTGTGCTTGATGTTGAGTCATCAAACACAAGCAGTGAAGGTCAGTACCAACATACATCTTTTGCAGAAGGGAATAGTTTATATGAGCATTATACTACTCATCCTCTACAGTCATGTGAAAGCAACGAAAGAATCACCAATCAGTGTCTGCCAAAAGAAGTTAGAAGCGTGTTGTTTCCCTATGCTTGTTCCTACTGCTACAGGAGGCAGATTTGATGATTGGAAGGTTACTATCTCTTCTTCAGAGTATCATTGTACAAGAATGTATTCTGAAGATTCCCAAATTCGCACCAATGTTGAATATATTTTTCACTTATTGTATGAAAGTGATTTTTCAACATTGTGATTTAATTTTATGTGATATGGCATTTATAACGTGCCTAAACCCAAGTGTTTCAAGGTGCAATGAGGCAAGCGAAGGGAAACAAAGGGAAGACAAAGACAAAATCTTACTAAGCCAAATGACATTGAGATTATGCAAGTGCAGGGGAGAGGGGAGGGCAAAAGTGCTAGCGGAAGGGGAGGAAGGGCAAGTGGAGGTTAAGGATCAAAAACAAGTAGTGTGGCCAGCAGGTGGCAGTGCAAGGGTAAGTACAGACAACAGGTGTCTGAATAAGGACAGGTAAAGTGACTGTAGGGTTGCATATACAGACCCAAGTGCAAGGGTTGCCAAAAGGCAGTGCAGGTGTGAAACTGTGGTGGGCAGGGACCTCGGACTGAAGTTCAGAGGGTGGCCTGGTTACCTGTGCAGTAACAGACAGCAAATGAGCAGGGAAGAGGAAGAGAGAAGGCAGAAACAAAGAGGAAAGTCTTGAGATGTTTCCAGAACCGGAGGTGGTTCTGATCAAGTTACAGAGAGACAGGGAGGCTGTTCCAGAGGGAGGCAATAGACAAAGAGAGAGATTTGTCCACAACTCATTGCTTGGAGAAGCGCCTGACCCCTAGGGTGTTGGAGGTAGAGGTGCGAAGAACTCGAGTAGGAAGTTATTTCCGCAGAGATAGTTGAAGGCCAGAAGGCTTTTTGGACGATGCAAAGGGTCTTGAACTTGATCCTTGCAGCCACTGGGAGCCAATGAAGAGATTTCAGGGCTTGAGAGATACAATCCCTGAGCTTGAGGCCAAGGAAAAGTCTTGCAGTCCTGATCTCGATGAGTTGTATAGGACAGAGAGTAGAGGCAGGCAGATTTAAAAAGAGGATGTTACAGTAGTCAAGCCTAGAAAGAACCAGTGCTCTGGGGACAGGAGAAGAAAAGTAAGAATACCTCTGAGGAGGTGCAGTTGGTAGTTTGACTTCTTAGAGACGTCACAGATGTGAGGAGAGAAGGAGAGTGTGGAGTCGAAGATGACCCGAGGTTATTAGTCTCACAGTTGGAAGCAGGAAGAGAACCAAGGGAGGCTGGCTAGACAGTGGTAGGAAACAGCATGTTATGTTGTTGCTCATAGATTTCAGACCAGAACTAGATTTCAAAATCTTTCTGCATGTGAGATGCTGCATCAGGTGAAAGAAAAAAAGAAGTTTAGAGGGTAAACATACCAATCTTCTTGCCACAATAAGAGGAACCACGGAATATTGGTATAGGATACGCCCAGAGGTTAGATGCATGATCGGAAACTTGGGCTCTCCAACTTGGTTTGTGACTTGAGGTTGCACTGAGTATGGTTGGAATGATCTTGCAGAGTGGAATCTTGAAACTATTCCACAGAAAGAAAACATGGAACACATGAAACCAGGAGAATTGTGTTCCATGGACCCTGTAAGCGTATAACAGTTCTTTCATCAGAGATGTTTACCTATTCTACATTTTACATGCAATAAAGATAAAGGACTAAGCATGTGGGGCTCCACATAAACATATCCTATTGTGGATTAAAGATGCTCCTCAGTTTGGGAAAGACAGTGATGGCTCTGTGATGGAGTTCATAGAAATATATGTTACTTGTTCCATTCCTGTTCAGCCCATTAATGCTGATCTACGGAAGAAGGTAGAAAGATTTCAAAGGCACTCTTGTGGAATGTACTGTAAGAGAAAATAAAAAAATAAAAAAATTGCTACACTCATACATGACAAAAGCTGAAAAGAGCAATGTGGCTGTGGTACGGGCAGATATATCATCAGATAAAAGTCTTACAGCCTCATCACGAGTTGGGCGGTAACCCTTAAATACAGCATAAACGGTATTAGCACCACCAATACCGCTCCGCCGGATCACATCTTCAGAACCCAGAGTCGCTATTACAGCCGATGGTAATACAGCCGTCTGTAACATCGCCGGCTGTAATAGCGCCAGCAAACAGACGTGCTATTACCGAGCCATCACAGGTACAGCGCTGGTGCTGTTAGTGCCGGTAAACCAGCAGTAAAACCGCCAGAAATACCCTCGGCCAAATGCTGGAGGTAAAAACACACATGAGACAGCAATAAGGGCCCGGGTGAAAACAATGCACTCAAGAGGCCGACAAAAGACCCACACATGCACAAAACACCCGCCCCAACACCACAGCACCATTAGGATCTGGGAGGAGACAGCAATAAGGGCACAGGTGAAAACAATGCACTCATGATGCCTAAAAAATACCCACCCATGCCCAACACACCCTTCCCAATACCATATTTCCATTTGGAGCCAGGAGCCTTGATATGGACATGTATTTGATGCGCATGGAGCTATTAAGGCCTGCCAAAAAGGCCAGGCTGCTGGGAGCACAGGGAGTGTTGGGAATAAGGAAAAGGATGAGGAGGAGTCCCGCACCAACAAGGCGACCAGCCATCCTCAGGGTCAGGCCAACACCCTGGGCCCTGACTGATGGGCAGTTGGTAACCGAGTACAGGCTGGACAGGGTGCCCATCACCCAATTGTTGGAAACAATCCAGGCTGACATAGGCAGCCATATAACCATCAACAACGCTCTGCCCCCACTTGTGAAGCTTGTGTCCATCTTACAGAACCTCGCGACTGGCAGCTTCCAACACACCATTGCCATGATGCATGGTATGTCTCAGTCCACCTTCAGTGCCGTCCTGGGACAGGTGCTGGATACACTGCTGCTCCATGTCCATGAGCACATTGCTTTACCATCCACATAGGCACAGGTCAACCAGCTCAAGGCACAGTTCCAAGGCATTACCCAAGTTCTAAAAGTCATAGTAGCCCTAGACTGCTCACATGTTGCACTGGTAGCACCCCGGGAACATGAGGCAGCCTACAGGAACCGTAAGAGTTACCATTCCCTCAAGTGCAGATGACCTGAAGCCCTGACCAGACTTTCAGCCACTGCTGCATCCGCTATCCAGGATCCACCCACGACTCCATGGTACTACGCAACAGTACCCTGGCAGGCTACATGGAGAGGCATTGAGGTTAAAATACATGGATGTTGGATGAGTACAAATCTTGAGTGAAATATGCATGCCAATGTTCACTTCAAGGGGGGGCAGACACAGAGGAATGCCTGCATGCGACCAGGAGATACAGCCAGCACTAGCACTGCACCATTTCCATGCATGTGTGTCACACGGGAACCCTTGCACACGTTTCACACATCAGAACACAAATCTGAATGCTACAAACTTGTGAACGCACAGTCACATATGGAAAGCCAAATACCACAATGCATCGCGTGTGTGTCACAGTCCTGCTCACCACCCTGACACACAGGCTTACCCTGCTTTCCAGACTAGCTGCTTGGATACCTCACCAGTATTATTTACTTTGAGATATTCGTTAATCTCAGTCTCCATTTCTGTCTTGAAGACAGGGCCCTTCCAGAGACGTTCGTTACATCACCATTTTCCTCCCACGATTGGTAGATTCTCCCACCGGATATCTGCTAACACCATGTCATGGTCTGACCATGTAATTGGGACTATCTCTGAGTGTGTTGTGGTGTCGGAGAGATCTTTGGATAGATATATATAGCCGAATCTGGTAAATGTGTTGTGTGGGCTAGAGTAGAAGGTGTAGCCTCGTTCATTTAGATGCATGTCCCTCCACACATCTCTCATTTTGTATGTGTCCATCATCTCTGCAAATTCTGTATGGTCACCCCTAGTCTGGCCACTCGTATCGCGATTACCAGGTTTCCAAACTATAGCTGGGTTTGCCAACCGATTGAAGTCCCCACCAAGAATGATATGGCCTGAGGCCTCTAGCAATATTTTAGGGATCGTTTTAGCCAGAAATCTAGCCTGTCCTGTATTGGGGAAGTAGATTGTGGCGATTGTGACATTCACTTTTCCAATACTTCCCATCACCAGTAGGGCGCGCCCTTCTACATCGGACCAGGTGTTGGCCACCACAAATTCTATACCTTTTCTGATAAGGATTCCCATGCCTTGTTTCCTTACTGGCCCAGATCCCCAGAACTCCATTCCCACATGTTTCCCGATGATTTGCCGCTCCTCCCCCTTGGCATATTTCATCTCCTGTAGTAGAACATCCCTTTTGGCCCTACAGAATTCTCTGGATACCAGTGATCTCTTAGTTGGTGAGTTGAGTCCTTTTACATTGAGTGTCCCTACCCTTAGGGAATCACTTCCCCTTACATCAGAAGTCAATGCCACTGATTGTTCTTATGGGGAAATAGCTTACGTTCCATGACCAGTAATTTGTTTGCTCATTGAATTTCACACTATATTGAGCGTTATGGACCAATAAAGATGCGGCTTTGACCCCATCCCTTTGTCTGCCATCCCTTCGCTTTCCTAGTTGGTGGCGTTCGATTGAGCACGGTTGAAAGCACCGGTCCTGCATTGAACCACCTGTGGGGGGCTGTTACTTCACGCCCCTTGACCTGATGTGATACCTCAATCTCAATTGAACCCTCATTGTGTCCACCCCCAGTTTTCATGTCGTGACCATACTGTAGTTCCTAAAGTGGCCGATTGATCAGGTCACATTCTATACAGTGGAAAAGATTCCGTCTTACCAAGTTCGAAAATGTTCAGTTTTCCCCCTCTGGGGAGACATTACCTCTCCGGTACTTTCTCGAGCCTTTCACCCGCTTTCTCCTGGGGACCTGAATGCATCATCCTCGGCCTTCCCATCTCGGTTGTTCTCAATTGCCTTCTTTTTCCCGGGGCCCCATTAGCTCAGAGATGCATGCCCTAATTTATTTTTCCGATCTCAATCGTATCTTGGTTCCCTCATATTCAAAGGAGAGGGAGAAGGGGTAGCCCCACCTGTATCAAACGTTCTTTTCTTTCAGCCATTTTGTGAGAGGCCTGAACATCCGCCTGAGAGCCAATGTCAGGGAGGATAGGTCTCTGTGGATCCATTCTGTTTTGGGTTCATCTATTGCATCGTCTGCAACCAATACCTTAATGATGTCGTGAAGTGTTTTCCTAAAATCGCTTTCAGTTTCTCCTTCCGGAATCCCAAAAATGCGCAGATTGCTCCGTCTTTGCCCGTTATCCAAGTCATCCATCTTGAGCTTTAAGTCCTCTTCTCATTGCTCTAAATCTGTTATCCTCTGCTCGAGCTGTGCTTCAAAAGTATCTATGGACTCTTGGTTGTTCTCCACCCCGTCAAGCCTTTCTTCCATATTATCTCGCCGTTGTGTGATCTTGTCTATTTTGTCTCCTATGTTGGCCCCCATGTTCTTGATTTCCCCCAGCAGGGCAGCAATGTCCCCTTTCATGGCTGCCGATTGATTTCTTTTGGTATCTGTGGCTGCCATATTGTGGTCACAAGATCCAGTAGGTGTGGAGGTGTAAGCAAATGGGGCTAATTTTTGCCATCACGCTAATGTAGCCTTGGGGGGTTGCGTTGATGGTGCGTAGTGGTCACAATGAGGGCGAGTAGGACCAGACTTTTGATGGAGGCTTTGGTTTGATAGCACAGAGTCTCCCTGAATGCTGAGTGGTTGAGTGCATAATTTCGTCCCTTTCTGAGACGCAATGATGTTGCTATTGATGGGTATTCTGTTGCGCATATAAATGCGCCACGACAGAGGTGGTTCCTTAATATCTCCGTAGCGTGTGGCGTAATGTCCAGCTTCCCCACGCAGCCCTTAACTCTTTAACCTTTTGGGTTGGTCCTCTTACCACTTTATCAAAGAGGAGTCACACCGTGGGGTCGCATTGCTTCAAACGTATAGGAGGATGTCTTCAGAATAATTCCAGGAGCAGGCTGCGATGTTGGGGCATTTGCCGAGTTCACTCCTATTGTATTTGTATCAGGGTTTGATTGTCTTTAGCTTGTTGCCCACTTAAGGGAGGAAGAGGGTGATACTGCTTTTGGACCCTGAGGTGGGCCCTCTCCTAGTTCTGTCTGGAGGATCGCACTGGGTGGGGGTCACTGTGCACTGTCTTCAATTCGTCCACTGTGAGGGGGTATTCCACGCGTTAGTCTCCAGTTGGTGGGTTTAGCTGGGGTCTGATGGGGCTCCAGGGTGTAGTGTTATCAGGGCTCACAGGTTTTCCCTCCCCACATGCAATTGGACTGAGGGCAGCTGTTGTTTAATGCAATATAGTTTGCATCTGCATGTATTTTGAGGGATACGATCCTTGTTCCAAATTATAAGGCAGTTGTCTCCTTACCTGCCCCCCACTCCACACTCTGCCGGCTTTCTTGACATTGCGTGGGTATTACTTTCTTATGCAGCCGTGGCAGTCTCGGTTTCCCCTTGTATATTCAGAGCTCCAATAAATGGAGTCTGAGCGTTCGGGGTTGTTACACACAAAGCTCAGCAGAGCCGTGGGTGTTTAATGGCAAGGAAGTCTCTGTTTTTTTGACTCACTGCCTGATACTGCATTGGGATCCTCGTCTGCCCGACTTGCAGCGTGCTCCAAGGGAATGTGCTCCGTATCACCTGAGCGGGAGCGGGGGAGTGCATGGGGGCACCAGGGACACCACATGGGCCTCCGCCTCTGGTCCTCTTCGGGCAGGGGGCCTCTAGCCACTCCCGCTGCTCGGTTCAGCCCTGTATTTCGCACTGCACACCTCGGCGAAGCAGTGGGCGGCGAGGCCAGATCCGTAGCGGTCCTTCAGTGCAAAGGAGCAGGTCCCGAACAACAGAGGATCGGGCATCCTGCAGCAGGAGACACCCACCTCCTCAATCGCTTGGTCGCTGGAGCTTTTTTCAGTTCCTTTGCTGCTCTTAACTATCAGAGTGTGTTGTTTCTTGAGGAGCCATCAGTGTCCATCAGCGCACGTGTGCCAGCATAGTTTCGGTTCCACCTATCCAGGTCAGGCAGGCCATAGTTTCTGATGGTATTTGCGGGGGGATGTTCCCACTGCAGCAACTCGATTTTCATCTTTGGGGGGGTCCACAAGTGGGGGCTCAATCCACTTTATGGGGCCATAGCAGCAGAGCTCACGCAGAGAGCATGGTTGTTTATGCACCCCCTCGTGGCCAGTCTCTGTGTGATGTTTTAAATGGTCATGTTATGCCATTACAGTTGGAAACAAGAGCAAAAGCTTGATTAATTCAACTAGAGAATTCAATTTATAAAACTGCGTCAATGCACAAGTAATGTTAAAGAGGAACTTTAATGTAGAAATTTGTCTAGTCAAGGGAGCAATGGGAAGAACGATTGCATTTCAAACATTTCTTCACAGTACAAATATTGAACATGTTAAAGTAAAGTTTGATTGCATAGAAGAAACTCATTTGATTTCTCTGAACTCTGCATGTGTCAAGCTTATTAAGGATACTGACATCTAACGGCTAATACGAGTTTTAGCAAAGGATTTAGATATACTCTGTTTACTTGTCATGTGTGTAGATGGCCAAAATAAGGAGACCCACAATGTTTTAAAAAAGTGTTCCAATTCAATTAAAACATTAAAACAGCTTTCTTTAAATGTTAGTTTGTTCAATGTTTAAAGATGTCCTGTTTGCAGTGTGGAGGTTTTCAGAAAAGTCGTACAATGTATTGTATCATTATACCGTGGATGTTTTTTTATTTTTTTATAGTAGTTTATTCAAAATTGTCATTAGTGTGTAGTTGGTCAAAAAAGGAAGCACACCAAATTTAAAAAGAATTATTGTATTGGCAATGTAGAGATACGCATTATATTTTAACATGAAGTTTGATTTTATAAAAAAAAAGTATTCCTCACTGCACACAACTATCAGTGCAAATAGAAGTTTAAATAACAATTCCCAGTTTTTAAGAATTTCAAATAAGGTGTGTACATTTTGAAAAGTCATGATTAACTTCTGAAGTGTGCATGTGGCTATACAAAGGACACACACAAATTTCACAAGAAGTATGGCAATGACATTTGTTAGGTTCTTAGTGTAGCTTTTGGTAAGTGTTAATACATTTACAGACACACAGGTTTGTATTGTCTATCTATAATTTGAAATATTGTTATGACTATACTTTAAAAAGAATTATTAAAAATAATGTAACTATGTTAGCATTGATTCATTCATTTATTTGTCAAACTGAAGACATAGTTAGGGTATATGTCTTGGTTTTCCTGGTTAAGGTTGCATAAGGTTGCATAAATAAAAATGCACATTTATTATAATTTAATATTACATAATGCTTGTTGTTGTAGTGAAATGGCTTTATAGGTGTACTAACTATTGAAATAGTGGCCAATTCTAATTAGAATTTGCTGATGCAAAACCAAGTTCATAGTTACCTAAATGGTTAGTGTAGTTGAGATAATCATACAGCATGTATTCTTTCCATACAACACTGTAGATACCCCTTCTCTTTGAAAGTGTCATACTTTTCAGCTTTTTATCGACACAATGTTTATTTTATACAATTGTTAACATTTTTATTTAACCTGTCAAATAGATATACTTGTATAACGTGAGACAGTATATAATTTGTGGTAGCGGCCCTGTAGTTATGGTTATATTGCTTAACCCACAGGAAGAGCACTTTTTCGGTGGCTTATAACTTTCCCTCCCCCTGGACAAATCCTCATGAAACTTTACATATAATGTATATGGCAACCTCGGATTGATCCTGCAAAGATTGGTGCACTTTCCTACATGAGGGGGCAAAGTTATTAGGGGGTCCCAAAATGTGTGGTTTTTCCCATAGACGCAATAAAAAATAAAATGTGCACAAGCACTGGACGGCTTTTCGGCAAATTTGCTGCAGGAGCGGTGGATTTGTCCCAGAAGCGTACTTGTGTAAATTTGGTTTAAATACATCCAGTAGTTCTTTTTAAAAAGGATAACAATTAGGTCAATACACATTAGTGCTATTTGGGCCGGTATACGCGGACAGCGCGGTAAAAACATATTACATAAAACACAACATTGCACAACATTGCACTTGTCAAACTAATGAAACAATGTCTGGGGAGGTGAGGGGTGATGAGTATGGGATGTCATATGGCCATAAAATCCCAAAACACAGGTGCTTTTACTTTCAACTCCGAACAGTCCTGATGTCCTGGACAGTCCTGTGATGTTCGCAAACACCTGGGATGTTTGGGGGCATCTATGCCTATTTCTGCGTTACAGGGATGGTTTTGGATGGCTAATTACATTGGCGCCACTCAATGAAACTGCATGAAATTTTGGAATTTCATTCTAGACCTGTCTCTGAATGGTTCTGCAAACTGTGGTGTTATTTTGCGAAGAGAGAACAAAATTAGAGGGGGATCCCAAAATATATATTTTTTTATTTTTGTATTTATTGTAATTAGCCAATTGACTTTTAACAAATTAACACTTAAGTCACAACACACATGTAATCATACAAACAATAAATACACATACAAAATTCATATCAAATTCATTCATATCATACAAGTAAACTCATAAAATGTCAAATACTAACATTCTAAAATTGCTAAAACTGTCTTTTACAGATTTTACAGACTAGACCTAATAATCATCCAAGTCAATGGCATTGCTATATCAAAAGGTATGTCTTGATCATAGGTGACATTTATTTTTTAGTTCAGGCACTAATTCCTTACATTAAGGACCTTAGCTGTACAAATATATGCAGTTATACATTGTGTATTACTATATTTCATGTTCACATGTGGGCAGTTGTTCAAGCCATTGTATGATCTGGGCGGTCAATCCAGTATCTTCACAAAAATTAGTCATAGTTTGTGGCCGATTTATAAAATTGACAATCCAGTGCGCAACATCTTGGTTATGTTACGCAAAACCTGATATAGTGCAGTATTTACCACATCTGTAGGAGAATTCAGACAGTATACCCAGAATTCAGTCGATTTAACACTTTCGTACGTGTGTACAAAGTTCCCATAGGTGCACATGTATACAGTACTCAGGTTAGGGCAGTCAGTGAACAGATGCCTTGCAGTTTCTGGCCTATCCTTAAATTTACAGATTCAACAGATCCTGTTTTCCACAGAAATGTTCATGTGTGACCCTAAAACAGTTAAGATCGGAAGTTGGTTGATCCAAAGTCACATTATGAGCCAAAATAATTCTGGGCTAGGACTCAACACCAAATACAGTTGAGGGCTCATATCTGTGGACCACATTGGAAATGTTATTTAAGCTTTTTAAAGTAGCAATGTGGTCATAGTTCCTATTCCAGTCATACAAGTTGAATTTAGATTTGAAAGAGGTTTTTAACCGCTGGTATCCACCCCTGATGGACCAGTTTGGCTACCAGTGTATCGCCTCGAAGGTACTTAATACCAGACCACCAAACGAGGCATCCTTATACTGATCATTTCTCCCACAGTTTGAGCTCAAAATGTTCAGGATAGGGCATAAGGGTGTAATTCTTGCCTTCATATATAACTCTACGCTTTTTCTTTCAACTTTTCCCCCCAGTGAGATTAGGCCTAACGCGAGGTGCAATGCCTCCATTGGGACGAAGGTCTCAACCCTATTAGTTTTATCCAGAACACTCCCTCTAAGCAATCCAACCATCTTAAATCCTTCATAGTCAGCACATCAAGGTCATATAACATTGCAGGAGAGAAGCACTACCTATAAAGGATGAATATGCCCTTGAGGGAGTTTGCTGTGGACTGCTGAGCAAAGCTATATAATAAGTGAGTCAGCTGTACAGGCTTCCTCTTTTTATTTGCAATGATGTGAGAGTAAGTGGTCTCTTCACTCATCTCTAGACCAAGATAGGGATAAGGATCCACATACTCTACACAACCAAAGGAGGAATCCAGCTTCACACTGTTTACCCTTTTCTCAGATATTAGGAGTATCATTGTTTCTTACAGATTAATCGCACGGTTGTGTTCTTTAGCGTATCTGGCCAGTTTGTTCAATTTTGCTCTGCAACTGCTCAAATTGCGGTCAAGGATAACAAGGTCATCTGCATATAACATGCATTTAATTTGCATTTGACTAATCTTAGCGGGCACCCAACAACCTTCAACATTCTCTATGGGAAATCAAAGATGAAGCTTCATTTTGCTCCAGAGCCTGACCCTGTTGACAACGTCAAATGCTGATTTAAAATCAACAAATGCTATATAGACTAGAGCATCTTTTGTTGCCACCTCTAAAATGAGACGATCAAGGAGTCAGATGTTATGGATTGTTGAAGACCCAGGTTGAAAGTTGGTCTGAAATTCATACATCATTTTCTCAGGTTAGACCCAGGACTCAAGTTCTTTCAGAACAAATCCCTGTTTCCTTTCTTAAAGACAGGTACCAGAAACAACTGCCTCCCTGTGGACGGAATGGTGTGCTCTTTACAGACCATGTTGGATAGGTCCTTCAGGTAAGGTAACCAGCTCTCAGGATCACTCCTGGGGGCCACATTGGCCAAGCCTTTGGAAGCAGGTGACCTAGAGGATTTTGCTTTTTTGATTGCTACGCGTATAGCCTGTGTGGAGGTGTCTAAAAGCCATATTTCCCCACCGTCAAGGTAATTTTTTAATTCATCTTTGTGCCAACAAAACACAACCAAGTGGTTTCACTGATAGGGTTAAGTTTCAACCTTTCCTTATTCCCCTTGGCCACAGTCAATATATGCTATACTGATCTCTGGTTTCCACTACAATGGGCACCAATCATATGTTGCCACTGTAGCTTCAAGGCCACATTTTCAAGTGACTGAGCCAACGTCAGCAGGTGTTCTTGATCCTATTGATATCACCATGGAGCTTATGAACCAGAGGTTTATTCTTTCTCAGCCATCTAATCTCTTTACGCATGTTTATTTTAGAGTTGCATATTGCAATGTCAAATGATTTCCTGTTTTCTGCCTCCAACTCCCTGCTAGGGTCAACAGATGTTATGCCAGTGGTGAGATAACAAATCCAGGTCTCCATCTCATCCACAGTAGTGCAAGGTATTTCTGCCACTCGTCCAGAACAAGTTCCCATTGCGTTAGTGAGTCAACCACCAGGTGACCCTGTGAGTTCCCCCTTTGCTGTATTAGCCTGGATTCAGGGCAGATGTTCTCATAAGGGTGGCAAAGTGATTTGTCTAGAAAATATGTATTCAGATCACCTCCCAAGAGAATCTTGTCATAGTCCACACTTCCACCACAGTCAATGCACACCTCATCAATACATGCACAAATATCATTTGTATCAGACCCCCCCTACTGGGTCATACACATTGATCAACAAGTGGGGGATAAGTTAATTGACTATTTTGCGTACATACATTTTGACTCTTTTAAAAAAAATAAACATGGGTGGATTTGCAGAAAACCCTTGGCAGGGATCTGAAAGCATTGTTTTGAAAATGTGTCCATGTTTTATTTTTTGAAAAGTGTCATATTGTAGGTACAAAAAACGGATATACCTTTGGTGTCTGAGGTGCATCCTGTTGCCATGGGTAGTGGTCAGATTGTCCGACTCACGGCCTAAGGCGTTGATCCTAGCAATCTGGCTAATGGCAATGACCAAGAGGGACTAGCAGTAGGGGTAAAGTCACATGGCCACCAGGGACGGGCAATGTGGTAAAGTTTTTTGAAATTTGGATAGGTTTGAATAGGAAAAACTAAATCTGCTTGTGGGTACAGGTTGAAATCCTGGATGAGATTGCAGCAAATATGCACAAGGAGGGTCAGCAAGAACTTCAAAGCATGGTTTTGGAAACATGACCTGTATTTTATTGTTTTGAAATTGTGAACATGTAAAAACATTGATATACCATTGGTGTCTGGTCAATGGGCCTGGCCGTCAGCAAGGAGAAATGTGTACTGTAATTTGCTTATTGGGCATGCGGCATGAGCAAAGCCATTGGTTTGAATGGGAAAAAAAAAACATTCTGCGTGCGGTTACAGCCGGCAGTGGGGGAGGAGATTACAATAAACTTGCTCAACAAGCATTAGCAAGGACCTAAAATCATGTTTTTGGGAATATGTCTTGTGTTTTATTTTTCCAAAGTGTAAGAATGTAAGTAGAACAACTAGTAATATACATTTTGTTTCTGGGTAGTGTGCCTTTCCCTTGGCAAATGCAAATTTGTACACTGATTTCCTTATTAGGGAGTGCGGTATGGCCGAAGCCCATGCCCCATGCATTTGGAGACTGGACATGGCTGCAAGCTATGATCACTGGCCATTGCTACATTATTAGGGTATAGTAGATACTGAGCTTGGATGCAGGGAGGGTCAAGTGAATTAAAGGGGTGGTTTGGTTTGGCTGGGGTTATGGTGGAGCCTTATGCCGTAGGCAATTGAACAATGATATCTTTCCCCAGCATGCGCTGCAAAAATATGTTTCTTAAAGGATATTTAAAGTTCTTTCATATACTGTTATTGTTATTGTTATTTTGCATTTATATAGCGCCTTATATACCATTGGTATGGTCTGAAGGCGCTGGTAGGTTGAACGCCCTTGGGAACCGAAGTTCAGATCAGTAGAGAGAGTAGAGAGGGTCAAAAAGGTGCGTGTGAGCACCGGGTATGTGTGCAGCTTGTGCGGTATCGGTGTAATAGCTGCTTCTTAGCGGTAGGTGTGGTGGGTGAGAGATCAGGAGTATGTGTTCGTTCTGGCAGGATTTATCCAGAGCGGATGTGGCTGCATTAGGCCTGAGGAGAACGCCTGGCTGGGGTTGAGTAACCAGCAGGGTTTACTTAGAATGATGTGCAGTGAGCGGTGTATGTTGCTATGAGAACAGTTATACCGAATGGTGTCATAGTATCTCTGTGTTCTAGTTGAGTGCTGATGTAAAGGAGAGAGTAAGCGTGGTGATGTGATATGATGGGTTGTATGGTCTTTCAAACGGTCTCTGTATGCGAAACCATACTATAAACGTCACGCTGTTGTCTGCGCTCCAGTCCGTTCTATGCACTCCTATCCACTCCATGCATCCCAGTCTGTTCCATACACTCTGGTCCGTTCCATGCACTCATGCGTTCCGGCTCGCCCCTCGTGTTCAAGTCCGCTCCGCGCACTCCAGTTGGTCCCACGCATGTACTCTTGATTGCCCGACGCATGTACTCTTGTCTGCGTCACGCATGCACTCCTGTTTGTCCCATGTATGCACACCTGTGTGCTAAACGCATGCACTTCTGTCTGCCCTACGCATGCATGCAATCCTGTCAGTCCTATGCCCTACGCATTCTGCAGCTCTACGTATTCATCCATTCTACACTCTATGTATTCATCCATTCTACGCACTCATCAGTATTCAATGCAGTCTGTGTTTGTTCGTTCTACGATCTTGTCCGCTCTACGCGACACATCCGTTCACTCTGGTATTCGTTTGTTCAGGTATTTATCTGCTTTATGTCCTCACATGTACAATGCATTCACCTGTTTTACGCACTCATCCCCTCATCGCACTCGACTCCTCTACGCACTCGACCCCTCTATGCACTCGACCCCTCTAGGAACTCGACCCCTCTAAGCACTCGACCCCTCTACGCACTCGACCCCTCTACGCACTCATCTGCTCCCCGCACTCATCTGCTTTGAGCGCTCGTGCTTTACACGCATTCAACAGCAATATCCTGTTCCGTATATTCATCTCTACACTCATCTGTTCTATGCCTTCATCCGTTCTGTACAATCATACTCACTGTACGCTTATCTACTTATCCGCTCTATCCATTCAATCAACTCATCCACTTTATACACTCATCCGGTCTGTCCCCTTGTCCCCTCTGTCCCCTCGTCCCCTCTGTCTCCTCGTCCCCTCTGTCCACTCGTCCCCTCTATCCACTTGTCCCCTCTACCCACTCGTCCCTTCTACCCACTCGTCCCTTCTATGCACTTGTCCCCTCTACACACTCGTCCCCTCCACACACTCGTCCCCTCTACGCACTCGTCCCCTC
The DNA here is from genome assembly GCF_040938575.1 of Ambystoma mexicanum. Lineage (NCBI taxonomy): Eukaryota > Metazoa > Chordata > Amphibia > Caudata > Ambystomatidae > Ambystoma > Ambystoma mexicanum. The sequence continues at coordinate 1,292,766,774 of NC_090937.1, forward strand.
CATATATTCATCTCTACACTCATCTGTTCTATACCTTCAACCGTTCTGTACACTCATCCTCGCTGTTCACTTATCCACTCATCCGCTCTATCCACTCATTCGCTCTATCCACTCATCTGCTCTATACACTCATCTTCTCTATCCACTCATCCGCTCTATCACCCCCATCCGCTCTATCCCTTCATCTACTCTATCTACTCGTCCGCTCTATCCACTCATCCGCTCTATCCACTCATCCGCTCTATCCACTCATCCGCTCTTTCCATTCATCCGCTCTTTCCACACATCCGCTCTTTCCACTCATCCGCTCTATCCACTAATCCGCTCTATCCACTCATCCGCTCTATCCACTCGTCTGCTCTATCCCCTCATCCGCTCTATCCTTTGTACGCACTACCTGCTTGTCCGCTCTATGTATTTATCAGTCATATACATTCATTGGCTCTATACACTCATCCGCTCTATACACTCATTTGTTCTATACACTCATCTGCTCTGTACATTCGCCAGGTCTATACATTCATCTGCTCCAGCGATCTACATACTCTCCGCATTTGCCAGGTCTGTACATTCATCTGCTCTAGCGATCTGCGTGTTCTCTGTACTTCCATGTTCATCATTATCCATACTCATGTGCTCTACATACTCATCCACTCCACATACTCATCTGTTCTACACACTCATCCGTTCCGGACATTCATCTGTTTTATGCTGTTCTTCCATTCATGCATTCTTCCACTCAGCGCATCCCTTTATTCTACCTGATGCATCCATTCTAACTAATTCGTCCACGCCAGTCGTTTCGTTCACTCCTCATGCATTCTGTTCATTTCACATGTTTAAATCACGTTACTGTTTTCGTATGTTTTACTCTTACTAACCCGTTCACTGCGTTGATCTACTTTATTCGTTTAATTCTGTTTGCCCTTCTAGTTTATATTTAGGGGTACCTCGCATCAGGTGGTTTGATGGATTGGTGTCCTTGAGTTGCTGTTGGTCTGATTGGGTTAGTTTGGTACGGGTTGGTTTTAGGGGAAGAGCCAGGTTTTCAGCAGTTTAGGGAAAGACATTAAATCCTCAGTTAGGCAGATGTGGGGTGGGAGTGAGTTCCATAGCGTGGGGGCCAGGGATGAGAATGATGATCGGCCTAACCTGATTGAGTTTGTCTTCGGTATGACTAGGAGACTGGCTGAGCTTGATCTTAGGGTGGGTGGGGGGTGGTAGGGTTTTAGCTTGTCTTGAAGATATTGCGGTCTGGTTTTATGCAGTGCTCGATGGGAGATGCACAAGGTTATGAAAGTCACTCTTTGGGCTACTGGGAGCCAGTGCAGCGTCTTAAGGGCTGGGGAGATGTGGTCTCTTGGGCCGAGCACAAGTAGCAATTTGGCTGCCGCGTTTTGTGCTCTTTGGAGTTTATTCAGTTGGTACGCATGGACTCTGAGGTATAGGGGGTTTGCGTAGTCCAGTCTTGATATAACGATTGATTGGACCGTGGAGAGTCTGTTGGGAAAGGAGAGATACGGAAAGATGTGCCTAACGGTTTTAAGGGGGTAGTGGCAGGACTTTGAGACGTTGTTGACTTGGCACGAGAGTGTTAAGTCAGAGTCTAGGGTGCATCGAAGGTTTTTCAATGAGTTGGAGGGGGTCGGTGAGTTGCCCATTTTGGGTGGCCAGGGAAGTGGGTGCAGGAGGAGTTCGGAGTTGCCACATACCATGATTTCCGTTTTGGAGGGGTTTAACAGGAGGTGGCTTTGAGTCATCCAGAGTTCTATGTCGAGGATGCAGGAGGCTAGGTCAGGTCGGGAGTTGGGTTTTGAGTTCAGGGCCCTCATTACAACACAGGCGTTAAGGGGTTAATGGCGCCGTAAAAGGTGGAGGCGCCGTTAAACCCTTAACACCTGATTACGAGGTCCCTTTGCGGGTGGCACTTTAACGCCTGCTTTTAGCAGGCGTTAAAAAAGCAACCCGCAAAGGGACCACTTAGCGCCTTTCCCATTCCCATTAAGCCCATGGCGGCATGGGGAATTACCACCCCGCCAACCTCGGAATGGGGCGGTAATTCCCCATTCCGCCATGGTGGAGTTGGTAAGTTACCGGCATGGACCATGGTGCTTTTAGCACCATGGTCCAACGGCTGGGTCGTAATGAGGGCCCAGGAGTTTTAGAATTAGTTGAGTGTCGTCGGCGTAGTTGTAGCACAGGATGTTGTGTGAACGAATTATTGGTGGGAGGGTGATCAAGTAGAGATTGAACAGGAGGGCTGATAGGCATGCTCCTTGTGGGACTCCCGTGTCGACTGGTCAGGCTTGGGAGGTATAGGTGGAGAGTACCCTTATTTGGTACCAATCTTTGAGGAATGAGGCTATCCATTTAAGAGTGGTTCCACAAATTCCTAGGGAGTGGAGGCGGTCTAGGCGGATTGAGTGATTGATTGTGTCAAAGGCGACGGATAGGTCAAGCAGGATTAGTGCTGCGCATCCCGCAGAGTCTGCCGTCATTTTAAGGTCATCCCAAATAGAGGTTAGGGTGATTTCAGTTCCGTGACGGGCTCTGAAACCTGATTGAGTGGGGTCTAGGAGATTGTTGGCTTCGACAAAGGCATTTAGTTGGGAGTAGACCATTCGGATAATGGGCCTCATTCCGAGTACGGCGCTAACCAATGGCGCTATTAACACCTTGGTTGACGCCGTACCCGGACAGGCAGCGCCTTGGTGGATGGCGGAATCACCACCCCATTCCAAGGTAGGCGGGGCGGTAATTCCCCATTCACCAAGGCTCTTCCCCATTCCCAAATGAGCCCCCATAGGGCTCAATGGGAATGGGGAAGATGCAAATAATGGTGACCGTTCATTTCGGTCACCGTTATTGGCTTGGAGGCCCCTTTGCGCCCTCGACTTTAACACCTGCTCAAAGCAGGCGTTAAGGGCGAGGGCGCAAAGGGAACTCGGAATATGGCGATAAGGGATTACCGCCACCGGTCTCATTACCGGTGGCCGCTATCCCTTACCGCCATACTCGGAATGAGGCCCAATGAGTTTGGCAAGGAATCTGGTGTTTGAGATGGGGCGGTACTTTTTTGGATCGAGAGGGTCGAGCGAAGGTTTTTTAATTAGAGGTTTGACATGAACTGTTTTGAATGCATCGGGAAAGATACCCGGGAAAGGGAGGCATTTATGATGGATCTTGCATGTTCTTCTGCGCAGGTGGAAGCAAACATTTCTTTGAGGATTGTGGCTGGGCAAGGGTCTAGCAGCGAGCCAGATGGTTTGCAGGCAGATAGGAGTTTGCAAAATTGTTCTGGTGATATTGGACTAAAGGATTCGAACATTGGTTGTGTAGTGGTCGCAGCTGGTGGGCCGGCTGGTATGGGGGAAGAGTTGCTTGGTGGATGTAAGAGAGCCAGTTTGGTGGCTAGAGTATTTGTTCTTTCGAGAGCTGTGGTGTAAAGTGGAGGTCGTATTGCAAGTCGGATTGGTGAATTCGGAGATGATTTTGTGGAGTTCTTTGCTTGGGTTTTTGCAGTTTAGGATTCGGGAGCTGTAGTATGGTTTTTTTGCTTTCCGGATTTCAGCCTTATATTGATAAAGGTGTCGGGCCAAGGTGGCCCTGTTCTCCTGGGTTTTGTCTTTCTGCCATTTGCATTCTAGACATTTATATAGTTGTTTGGTGATCTTAAACTCAGGAGTGAACCATCTGGGGAAGAGACCACGGCGGGTTGATGGTTTGCAGGAGGGTGTGAGCCGTATCAGAGGTGCATTGAGCCATGCGTCAAAGGTGTCAGGGGTTAGTTGTTTGTTGAGTTGGCAGGCAGGTGGTGGGGACTGGAGGAGTGTGTCGGCTAGGTCCGGGACGATTATTAGTTTTTTCCAGCATTTGCGTAGATTCGGGGGTTCTGATTCGAGTACGGGAAGGGGGTCGGGTGAGTGAATGGTGAACGAGAGGATGAAGTGATCTGACCAGAGGATAGGGGTCGGGGGCTTTAAATGAATCAGGATGTTGGAGCTAAAGATGGCATCAGAGTGTGTCCTTTATAGTGGGTCGGGCCGTTTATGTGCGGTTGGAGGTTAATTGTGTCCAAACCGTCAACCAGAGAGTGTGTCATAGGGTTGGGGGGGATTTCGAGCCATATGTTGAAATCTCCAAGAAGGGTGAGGTTGGGATGGTTTAGTTGAAGGGTGGCAATATAGTCACAGAGGTTGTTTGCGAATTGTCTATCGTAGCCAGGGGGGCTGTAAATTATTAGGAAGGTGTGTCAAAGCGACGGGGAGAGGGATAGTCTAACGAGGAGAGATTTGCAGGAAGGAATGGAAGGTTGGTTGTCGATGATTGAGGTGTGGAAGAAGGACTTGAAGACGAATGCTACTCCCCCTCCTCTGGAGGGACGGTTCAGTGGGATGAGGTAGTAGTCAGGGGGGAAGGCTTCATTAGTGATCGGGGCAAAGTCGTCAGAGAACCAAGTTTCAGTGATAAAGACCAGGTCTGGTTTGTCAGAGGCGAGGAGGTCAAAGATGCAGTGTCTGTTTTTCGCTACGGATCGGGCATTAAATAGGATGCAGTTTACATCGACAGGCGAGGTTGGTTTTGGGGCTGGAGCGGAAGGTGGTGGTGGCGGAGAGAGTGGAGACTGGGGAGGGAGAGGGATAGGGGAGGGTGATGCTTGATGGGAATAGTGGGCGAGCAGAAAGATTGGTGGGCTTTGGGCGGGGTTGGGTAGCTGTGTGTGTTCGGACAATCGGGTTTGATTCGGAGGATTTGGAGGTGGGGTGTGGGCGGTTAGGAGTTTCAGTTGCAGTTAATGAGAAGTCGAGGGAGAGGGGTTTTAGGTAGGGTGAAGCCACGGGGGAAGGAGGTGATTGCGGGAGTGAGGTGGTGGGTCCAGACAGGGGAGGTGAGGAGTGCTGAGAGATTGAGGGGGACCAGGTACGTTTCCTCTTAAGTTTCTTCATGGCAATTGGAGTATGAGAGAGGGTGGGGGGAATGGAGGGAGAGAGGGATGCAGCCTCGGTTCTTGCTAGGGCTAGGCGTGCAGTTTTTAGGGAGGGGAAAGGGTGCGGTCAGGGGGGAAGGTGGTGGGAGTTTGTGGGAAAGGCAGGGGGTTGATGATTGCAGGGAGCGGGCATGGTTAACATTGGCTGGTCTGTGGAGGGGCTCGGGGGAGGAGTGGTCTTAGGGTGGTTGGCTCGCCATCGTGCCCCTCTGGCTTGGTGTTTGGAGAGGGGAATGGTAGGGAATGCGAAGGGGGGTGGGATGATTTGGGCAGTGGGTGCCGGGTGGGAGGGCAGCAGGCGGGGTGCGGGAGGTCCACGGCAGGCGTTTCCGACAAGCTCTGGTGGAGTGGGTGTACTCATGCTTGGTACAAGCTTTTAGATGGATTTTAGGAGGGCTTTATAATTGTAGGTCTAAGTTCAGTGGGGGCACACTTTTAGGCTCACTTCTAAGTTCAAATTGCACCGGGATGATATTAGACTATTCGGTGCACTTCTCGGTTCGACTGTACACAGAGATTTTATTGTGTAATTAGGTTCTATTCGGTACACTTCTAGGTGCAACTGTACACAGAGATGATATTAGGCTATTAGGTACGATTATGTACCCTTCTAAATTCAACTTCACACAGAGATGGTATTATGTCTATCTCTAGATTCAATTTTGTGTAGAGGGAATATTAGAAAAGAACTTTTAAGTTCAATTTCTAGTGCGCTTGTAAAATCAACTTTCACAGGGAGTCCAATGGGTGCACATTTAGATTCAACTTTCACAGAGAGGCTATTGGACGCACTTCTACATTCAGCTTACACAGAGAGGCTATTGGGCATACTTCTAGATTCAACCTTCACAGGGATGCTTTTGGGGAAACTTCCAAATTCAGCTTTGCACAGAGGTGTCACAGGGCGCACTTCTAAATTCAGCTTTGCACAGAGGTGTTACAGGGCACACTTCTAAATTCAACTTTGTACAGAGGTGTTACAGGGGATACGTTATAATATTCATAGAGGGGCTATTGGGCTTGCTTCTAAATACAACTTTCGATGAGTGGCTATTGGGCACACTTCTAAGATCAACTTTCACAGAGGAGTAATTGGGACATTTCTAAATTTATGGAGAGGTTATTGGGCACACTTCTAAATTCACTTCTAATGCACTTCAGATTCGACTATCACTGAGAGTCTATTGGGCACACTTTAAAATTCGACTTCTAATGCACTTCAAAATTCAACTTTCAGAGAGTCTATTGGGCATACTTTTGAATTCAACTTCTAAAACCTACTTTACATAGACTATTGAGCATACTTATACATTCAACTTTCACAGAGAGGCTATTGGGGACTCTTCTAGCTTCAGCTTTCACAGAGGTGCTATTGGGTACACTTCTAAATGAGCTTCTAAAATTAACTTTCACAGAGAGTCTATTGGGCACACTTTTAAATCAATTTTCACAGAGAGTGTATTGGGCACACTTCTAATTCAACTTTTAAATGCACTTCTAAATCCACTTTCCCCTAAAGGCTATTGAGCACACTTCTAACTTCAGCTTCTAGTACAGGTTTAAATTCAACTTTCACAGGGAGGCTATTGGGCACACTTCTAAATTCAGCGAGAAGCTATTGGGCGCACTTCTAAATGCAACTTTTCACAGAGAGGCTATTGCGCACACTTCAGATTCACAGAGAGGCTTTAGGGCACAGTTCTAAGTGCAACTTTTCAAAGGGGGTTATTGGTACAGTTCTAAATTCACAGAGAGGCTATTGGGCACACTACTGGATTCACAGAGAGGCTATTGGTCACACTTCTAAATTCACAGAAAGGGTATTGGGCACAGTTCTAAATTAAACTTTCCATGGACGCTATTGGGCACACGTCGAAATGCAACTTTCCAAAGAGAGGCTATTGGGCACACTTCTAAATTCACAGAGAGGCTATTGGTCACACTTCTAAATTCACAGAGAAGCTATTGGGTACACTTCTAAATGCAACTTTTCAAAGAGAGGCTATTGGGCACACTTCTAGATTCACAGAGAGGGTATTGGGCACACTTCTAAATTCACAGAGGGGCTATTGGGCACACTTCTAAATTCATAGAGAGGCTATTGGGCACACTTCTAAATTCTAAATTCTAAATGCAACTTTCCAAAGAGAGGCTATTGGGCACACTTCTAAATTCACAGCGAGGCTATGGGCACACTTCTAAATTCACAGCGAGGCTATTGGGCACACTTCTAAATGCCTCTTTTCAAAGAGAAGCTATTGGGCACACTTCTAAATTTACAGAGAGGCTGTTGGGAACACTTCTAAATCCACAGAGAGCCTATGGGCACACTTCTAAATTCAGAGCGAGGCTATTGGGCACACTTCTAAATGCCTCTTTTCAAAGAGAGGCTATTGGGCACACTTCTAAATTTACAGAGAGGCTGTTGGGAACACTTCTAAATCCACAGAGAGGCTATGGGCACATTTCTAAATTCTAAATGCAACTTTCCAAAGAGAGGCTATTGGGCACACTTCTAAATTCACAGCGAGGCTATGGGCACACTTCTAAATGCAACTTTTCAAAGAGAGGCTATTGGGCACACTTCTAAATTCACAGAGAGGCTGTTGGGCACACTTCTAAATTCACAGCGAGGCTATTGGGTACACTTCTAAATTCGACTTTTAATGCACTTCAAAATTCAACTTTCAGAGAGTCTATTGGGCATACTTTTGAATTCAACTTCTAAAACCAACTTTACATAGACTATTGAGCATACTTCTACATTCAACTTTCACTGAGAGGCTATTGGGGACTCTTCTAGCTTCAGCTTTCACAGAGGTGCTATTGGGTACACTTCTAAATGAGCTTCTAAAATGAACTTTCACAGGGAGTCTATTCTATTAGGCACACTTTTAAATCAATTTTCACAGAGAGTGTATTGGGCACACTTCTAATTCAACTTCTAAATGCGCTTCTAAATCCAACTTTCACCTAAAGGCTATTGAGTACACTTCTGACTTCAGCTTCTAGCACAGGTTTAAATTCAACTTTCACAGAGAGGCTATTGGGCACACTTCTAAATTCAGCGAGAAGCTATTGTGGGCACTTATAAATGCAACTTTTCACAGAGAGGCTATTGCGCACACCTCAGATTCACAGAGAGGCTTTTGGGCACAGTTCTAAGTGCAACTTTTCACAGGGGGTTATTGGCACAGTTCTAAATTCACAGAGAGGCTATTGGGCACACTTCTAAATGCAACTTTACAAAGAGAGGATATTGGGCACACTACTGGATTCACAGAGAGGCTATTGGGCACACTACTGGATTCATAGAGAGGCTATTGGGTACACTTCTAAATGCAACTTTTCAAAGAGAGGCTGTTGGGCACACTTCTAAATTCACAGAAAGGGTATTGGGCACACTTCTAAATTCACAGAGGGGCTATTGGGCACACTTCGAAATTCATAGAGAGACTATTGGGCACGCTTCTAAATTCTAAATTCTAAATGCAACTTTCCAAAGGGAGGCTATTGGGCACACTTCTAAATTCACAGCGGGGCTATGGGCACACTTCTAAATTCACAGCGAGGCTATTGGGCACACTTCTAAATGCCTCTTTTCAAAGAGAGGCTATTGGGCACACTTCTAAATTTACAGAGAGGCTGTTGGTCACACTTCTAAATCCACAGAGAGGCTATGGGCACATTTCTAAATTCTAAATGCAACTTTCCAAAGAGAGGCTACTGGGCACACTTCTAAATTCACAGCAAGGCTATGGGCAGACTTCTAAATGCGACTTTTCAAAGAGAGGCTATTGGGAACACTTCTAAATTCACAGAGAGGCTGTTGGGCACACTTCTAAATTCACAGCGAGGCTATTTGGCACACCTCTAAATTCACAGCGAGGCTAATTGGGCACAGTTCTAAATTAAACTTTCCATGGACGCTATTGGGCACACCTCTAAATGCAACTTTCCAAAGGGAGGCTATTTGGCACACTTCTAAATTCACAGAAAGGCTATTGGGCACACTTCTATATTCACAGAGAGGCTATTGGGCACACTTCTAAATGCAACATTTCAAAGAGAGGCTATTGGGCACACTTCTAAATTCACAGTGAGACTATTGGGCACACTTCTAAATTCACAGAAAGGCTATTGGGCACACTTCTAAATTCACAGATAGGCTATTGGGCACACTTCTAAATTACAGAAAGGCTATTGAGCACACTTCTAAATTCACAGAAAGGCTATTGGGCACACTTCTAAATGCAACTTTCCAAAGAGAGGCTATTGGGCACACTTCTAAATTCACAGAGAGGCTAATTGGGCACAGTTCTAAATTAAACTTTCCACATACGCTATTGGGCACACTTCTAAATGCAACTTTTCAAAGAGAGGCTATTGGGCACACTTCTAAATTCACAGTGAGACTATTGGGCACACTTCTAAATTCACAGAAAGGCTATTGGGAACACTTCTAAATTCACAGAGAGGCTATTGGGCACACTTCTAAATTACAGAAAGGCTATTGGGCACACTTCTAAATTCACAGAAAGGCTATTGGGCACACCTCTAAATGCAACTTTCCAAAGAGAGGCTATTGGGCACACTTCTAAATTCACAGAGAGGCTAATTGGGCACAGTTCTAAATTAAACTTTGCACGTACGCTATTGGGCACACCTCTAAATGCAACTTTCCAAAGGGAGGCTATTTGGCACACTTCTAAATTCACAGAAAGGCTATTGGGCACACTTCTATATTCACAGAGAGACTATTGGGCACACTTCTAAATGCAACATTTCAAAGAGAGGCTGTTGGGCACACTTCTAAATTCACAGCGAGGCTATTTGGCACACCTCTAAATTCACAGCGAGGCTAATTGGGCACAGTTCTAAATTAAACTTTCCACAGACGCTATTGGGCACACCTCTAAATGCAACTTTCCAAAGGGAGGCTATTTGGCACACTTCTAAATTCACAGAAAGGCTATTGGGCACACTTCTATATTCACAGAGAGACTATTGGGCACACTTCTAAATGCAACATTTCAAAGAGAGGCTATTGGGCACACTTCTAAATTCACAGCGAGGTTATTGTCCACACTTCTAAATTCACAGAGAGGCTATTGGGCACACTTCTAAATGCAACTTTTCAAAGAGAGGCTATTGGGCACACTTCTAAATTCACAGTGAGACTATTGGGCACACTTCTAAATTCACAGAAAGGCTATTGGGCACACTTCTAAATTCACAGATAGGCTATTGGGCACACTTCTAAATTACAGAAAGGCTATTGAGCACACTTCTAAATTCACAGAAAGGCTATTGGGCACACTTCTAAATGCAACTTTCCAAAGAGAGGCTATTGGGCACACTTCTAAATTCACAGAGAGGCTAATTGGGCACAGTTCTAAATTAAACTTTCCACATACGCTATTGGGCACACTTCTAAATGCAACTTTTCAAAGAGAGGCTATTGGGCACACTTCTAAATTCACAGTGAGACTATTGGGCACACTTCTAAATTTACAGAAAGGCTATTGGGAACACTTCTAAATTCACAGAGAGGCTATTGGGCACACTTCTAAATTACAGAAAGGCTATTGGGCACACTTCTAAATTCACAGAAAGGCTATTGGGCACACTTCTAAATGCAACTTTCCAAAGAGAGGCTATTGGGCACACTTCTAAATTCACAGCGAGGCTATTGGGCACACTTCTAAATTCAACTTTTCAAAGAGAGGCTATTGGGCACATTTCTAAATCCAACTTTTCAAAGAAAGGCTATTGGGCACACTTCTAAATTCACAGAGAGGCTATTGGGCACACTTCTAAATGCAACTTTTCAAAGAGAGGCTATTGGGCACACTTCCAAATTCACAGCGAGGCGATTGGGCACACTTCTAAATTCACAGAGAACTATTGGGCACATTTCTAAATGCAACATTTCAAAGTGAGGCTATTGGGCACACTTCAAAATTCACAGCAAGGCTATTGGGCACACTTCTAAATTCACAGCGAGGCTACTTGGGCACAGTTCTAAATTAAACTTTCCATGGACACTACTGGGGACACTTCTAAATGCAACTTGCCAAAGAGAGGCTATTGGGCACACTTCTAAATGCAACTTTTCAAAGAGAGGCTACTGGGCACACTTCTAAATTCACAGCGAGGCTATTGGGCACACTTCTAAATTCACAGAGAGGCTATTGGGCGCACTTCTAAATTCACAGCAAGGCTATTGAGCACACTTCTAAATTCACAGAAAGGCTATTGGGCACACTTCTAAATTCAAAGAGAGGCTATTGGGCACACTTCTAAATTAACAGAAAGGCTATTGGGCACACTTCTAAATTCACAGAGAGGCTATTGGGCACACTTCTAAATGCAACTTTCCAAAGAGAGGCTATTGGGCACATTTCTAAATTCACAGAGAGGCTAATTGGGCACAGTTCTAAATTAAACTTTCCACGGGCGCTATTGGACACACTTCTAAATGCAACTTTCCAAAGAGAGGCTATTGGGCACACTTCTAAATTCACAGCGAGGTTATTGGGCACACTTCTAAATTCAACTTTTCAAATAGAGGCTATTGGGCACATTTGTAAATGCAACTTCTCAAAGAGAGGCTATTGGGCACACTTCTAAATTCACAGCAAGGCTATTGGGCACACTTCTAAATTCACAGAGAGGCTATTGGGCACACTTCTAAATGCAACTTTTCAAAGAGAGGCTATTGGGCACACTTCTAAATGCAACTTTTCAAAGAGAGGCTATTGGGCACACTTCTAAAATCACAGCGAGGCTATTGGGCACACTTCTAAATGCAACTTTTCAAAGAGAGGCTATTGGGCACATTTCTAAATTCACAGCGAGGCTATTGGGCACACTTCTAAATTCACAGCGAGGCTATTGGGCACACTTCTAAATGCAACTTTTCAAAGAGAGGCTATTGGGCACACTTCTAAATGCAACTTTTCAAAGAGAGGGTATTGGGCACACTTCTAAATGCAACTTTTCAAAGAGAGGCTATTGGGCACACTTCTAAATGCAACTTTCCAAAGAGAGGCTATTGGGCACACATCTAAATGCAACTTTTCAAAGAGAGGCTATTGGGCACACTTCTAAATTCACAGAGAGGCTATTGGGCACACTTCTAAATTCAGCTTTCATAAGAATAGAGCAGAATTTCCAAACACACGTATACTGCAGATATAGTGAATCTACAGTGGTGATGCTTTGTTAGAGGAGTGGTAGGGTAGTATGGCGTGAAGTAGTTGCTTCTGGCCCCACCCTTGCCACACTTACTTGCTGGCTTCTTGCTTCTCCTGCGGATACCTGCAGATACGATTTGGAGTCGTCTCTGAAGGAGTCGTCCTTTGCCTCAAGTCCTTAGCCGATGGGCTGCCGGGCAGAGGGCTGCCCTGGGCCAACTGGCAATAGAGGTGAGTCCTCTCGTTTTGGACCAGTCAGCGCAGGGGGTGGGCAGGATCAGGGAGGGGAATGGCCGGAGGAATCAGGAAATGGGGAACGGGGCTCAGCATGAGGAAATGCGGCCCCAGCAGAGGCACTGGAATATATAATCAAAGTAAGTCTTCCTGGGGTCTGCAGTGGGCAAAATGCTGCAGCGCCACTCACCTCGCTCTAGTTGAAAGGGGTCGAGCATGAGCGGTGCTGCAGACTAGGTTGGAAGGGCCTGAAGACGTTATCCAATCAGCGCGGGGATGGGCGGGATCAGGGAGCGGAATGGCCGGAGGAATCAGGAAGTGGGGAACAGGGCTCAGCACGAGGAAATGCAGTCCCAACAGAGGCCCTGGAATATACAATCAAAGTAAGGCTGCCTGGGGTCTGCAGTGGGCAAAATGCTGCAGCGCCACTCACCTCGCTCTAGTTGAAAAGAGTTGAGCGTGAGCGGTGCTGCTGACTAGGTTGGGAGGGCCTGAAGATGTTATCCAATCAGCGCGGGGGGGTGGGTGGGATCAGGGAAGGGAATGGCCGGAGGAATCAGGAAGTGGGGAACGGGGCTCAGCATGAGGAAATGCGGCCCCAGCAGAGGCCCTGGAATATACAATCAAAGTAAGGCTGCCTGCAGTGGGCAAAATGCCTCAGCGCCACTCACCTCGCTCTAGTTGAAAAGAGTCGAGTGTGAGCAGTGCTGCTGACTAGGTTGGGAGGGCCTGAAGACATTATCCAATCAGCGCCGGGGGTGGGCTGGATCAGGGAGGGGAAAGGCCGGAGGAATCAGGAAGTGGGGAACAGGGCTCAGCACAAGGAAATGCGGCCCCAGCAGAGGCCCTGGAATATACAATCAAAGTAAGGCTGCCTGGGGTCTGCAGTGGGCAAAATGCTGCAGCGCCACTCACCTCGCTCGAGTTGAAAAGAGTTGAGCGTGAGCGGTGCTGCTGACTAGGTTGGGAGGGCCTGAAGACATTATCCAATCAGCGCAGGGGGTGGGAGGGATCAGGGAGGGGAATGGCCGGAGGAATCAGGAAGTGGGGAACGGGGCTCAGCGCGAGGAAATGCGGCCCCAGAAGAGGCCCTGGAATATACAATCAAAGTAAGGCTGCCTGGGGTCTGCAGTGGACAAAATGCTGCAGCGCCACTCACCTCGCTCTAGTTGAAAAGAGTCGAGCGTGAGCGTTGCTACTGACTAGGTTGGGAGGGCCTGAAGACATTATCCAATCAGCGCGGGGGGTGGGCGGGATCAGGGAGGGGAATGGCCGGAGGAATCAGGAAGTGGGGAACGGGGCTAAGCGCGAGGAAATGCGGCCCCAGCAGAGGCCCTGCAATATACAATCAAAGTAAGGCTGCCTGGGGTCTGCAGTGGGCAAAATGCTGCAGCACCACTCACCTCGCTCTAGTTGAAAAGAGGAATTATTAACAACTTATATACAGTGATGTAACACCATGAAACATTTTCACGTATATAAACCTGTTCAATTGACAGAAAACAAACATTGTTAAAGGTATGTTACAGATAAGACGCATCCCATGCCTGGGACTCCTCTCCTCCTGTAGTTAGCCAGTGGAAACCCACCCTTGGCATCCGAAATGCAGATGAAAAACATTTGTAGAAGATTGTTAAGTGGCAGTTGGTTTGTGGAAGCTTAATATGGTCATCAGGTTGTATGCAAAGTTTTTGGCAGTGATTGGTGGATGGATGTGTGAATGTTTGAAAGCAGCCATTGAGTGAATGTTACAAATATCAAATTAAATAGAGTAGAAGGGCTGCTCTGTGCAATGGTGTGCACGTGCTATCTGGGTCTTTTAATGATCCATGGACTGGAAGGGGGACTGTGGAGACTGTGGATAGTTATAAAGGGCCATCGATTATGGTAGTTATTGTATGCTAGCGAAAAGTATTTGAGACACAAATTTGTTTCTGTCCTTTAATATTTTTATCTCGTATTCAACTGTCCATTAGCACCCTGGGTGGGGAAGCCACCCAATCAGGGGGCTAGGAACGCTGGCTTGAACCGCTGGTACAAGCCTGTGTTCCAGGTCACGTGAGGGCCGGCTCTTATTGCCGCTAATGCCCCCACCCTCTGTCCCATTTTTTTTACCACACAACCCCCTGACTTACCTTATTTCAGCAGCAGTGGGTGCCACCATTGCACCGTTACATTTGCTCCTTCTCTTCGCCTCCCACAGGCCGCTATGGAAAGGGAAGCGGGGTTCCGTATGGAGCCCTGTCTTCCCTTTTTTATGGTGGCCATTTTGGAAAAGGATTTTCCTTCCTACAGCGGGACATCGCACACATCCCCCTCTAGGAAGGAAAATCCTATTTTTTTTAGCACCCTAGTTTACCACTTTGGAAATCTGGCATGCTAATGACCTTCATCCTCCATTGCAGGGGTTGGAATGGGGGATAAAAGGTTGTAGCCCTCGTTATTCACCCTTGCTTCACTTGAGTCAATACCTTGGGCTACCGGGCCATTAGCTCCTGATCCAGCCTCTTGAACAGGGGATACATGCCTCATTATTTCCATTAGCAGTACACAAAATGCTAATGGAAATGTTGGAGAATCTTATTGAGTCTATCTACTTTATTTAGAAATATAAAGTAGATGATTTTGATAAGATTATTTCTTTTAGTTCTATTTTTTAACTGCGAAAGGTAGTTGCTAATGCAGGCTTTTTTTAATTTTGTTTTGCAGGAGAGGTCAGAAAGTAAGGTGGGAAGGGAAATGAGGGAAAATGCGCCAACCACTAATATGGTTATGGTATATGGTAAGCTGAGCAACCATAACTCGTGCCACCATGTGCACTGCTGCTACTAACATGCAGGACATGAAAGATGACATTGCATTAAAAAAAGGAGGTAATATTGCCATTTAAATCAAATTGAAGGATGACAGTTAATTTGGTGTTGAGATATTAAGTTTTCCCATTCCTTTTTTGTGGCATAGTTCACACATGACTGAGACATTGGGACCAGGTAAACTTGAAATAAGTTCAGTTAACACTGTTGCCGAAGTTGAGGGTTCATACAGTCTCAGAGATGCCCCACTGGTGGATGCAGGTGCTGGAGGTGGTGTTGATTTCTGTGCACATAATGCATGAACTCCATGCATTTTCATTCTGTGATGCTGGTGCGATTTCCGATACACATCATTCACATCATTCCAGTGGACACGTATCAGATCATTTATCATGATTGATGCTCCCAGGCTTTGTGACGGAACATTAGAAGGCCGATGTCTTAGTGTTTTTTGCATAAAGTGCATAGTACATCCTCCATCTCTTTTTTAGAACAGTGTTCTTTCACCTTAAAATATCGCCAACTGTCAGCGGTGGTCTTCCTGGGTGGTGACGGATTGGGCACCCAAATGACATCATCATCCCTGCTGCTGCTATCATGGTTTGACCTGTTGGAAAGTGCAACTGGGAGGAAAATGTAAAACAACAAAAATGAAAAAACTAAAAAGACAAAGCAAAAAAGAAAAAAGAAGGTTTTCAAAAAGGAAGAAAAGTTGAAAATTAAAAATATACAAACTGAACAAATCACAAGACAAGGGAAAATAGTATAAGGTTGAAAGTGGGTAAACGGTTGACACATTGAAGGGTTAACGTGCCAAAAGTTCTTGCAGTTACATGGATAACCTTTCACTAACAAGCACTGACAGCAATAATCAATATAAAAGTATTTTTGTTTGGGTGGGGCAAATAATTCACGGCTACACAATGCCGCATGCCCTGATTGGACACTCCAGTGCACGTGGATTTCGCTATCCATTGTATTTATTTTGTAGATGGGGTGGCGTAACGGGTTAAAACATTCTTTTTTGTTTTCTCATTTTAGTTGTTTTACATTTTCCTCCCAGTTGTACTTTCCTGGGGTTAAAACGGGTGGGTGAGGGGTTAGGGTGGGGTTAAAAGCATAGGGAAACAGAGGGTTTGGGAGGTGCGATGTTTTTTAGTTAAAGAAGAATTCTCTGGAAACATTTTCAAAATAATCACATAGAACTGCATATTTCCTCATACGCCATGGGCGTAGCTGTGTTAATACATCTCAATGTGTGATTGGGCTGTTTGTTGACTTCAGATAACAGTCATGTGTAGACACGCAGCCACAGTGCGTGATATGATTGACTGGCGCATCAGCCGCGAAGATGCATAGCTCCGATAAAGGAGCTGGACGGCCTATTGGCTCTTTTCTCACATGCAGATTTCATCAAACGGCATGGAGGCAGTCGTGTCAGTTCACTGCAGTGTGTCATTGGCTCCTATGTTGACACGGCTAGAAGGGTACAGCAGGCCATGATCTGATTGACTGTTAAAAACAGGCGTGAAGCCGTATAGCTGTGCCAACAAATCTTGCAACAAGGGGCACAAAGGTAAGGTGGCTTTAGCTGAATTTCAGGGGTTTTGTTGCATTTGTTGTCTCTCGTTCATTCCTGACTGTCTATCCATGAATCAGGAGCAGTGCACCTCCAACAACCTCTGCATTAATATCAGTAAGACTGAGATCCTGGACACCTGCTTTCCCTCTCTCACTCTGGCCGCCCTCCTTGGGCCCTCTTCCTTCGGCTTCCTGTGAGGCAAAAAACCTTGGTGTCATCTTTGACTCCACTCTTTCCTTCTCTCATCACATCATGGGCCTTGCTAAGAAGTCCCACTATCAGCTGCACCTCCTCTGAGGTATTCTTCCCTGTTTTACTTTCCCCCAGAGGCTTACTGTCTAAAGAACCCTGGTTCTCTCTAGGGTGGACTACTGCAACAGTCTCTTTCTCAATCTGCCTTACACTACTCTCCGTCCTTTTCAACTAATCCAGAACAGGACTGTAAGACTTATCCTTGGCCTCAAGCACAGTGACCACATCTCTCCATCCCTAAAATATCTACATTGGCTCCCAGTGGCTGCAGGTATCAAGTTCAAGACCCTCTGCATCGTCCAGAATGCTTTCTGGGGCTGGGGCACACATTGCATCGCACTCTCTCTTAGAAAATACCTTCTTTCCTGAGCCCTCCGCTCAGCTGCCACCAACTCTCTAAGGGTCAGACGCTTGTCCAGGTAGAGAGTTGGGTGGGTATATCTCTCTCGTCTGCAGGTGAATCCCTCTGGAATGGCCAACCTGCCACTCTCAAAATTGATCGACAACCAGAGGTTCTGGAAGCAGCTCAATACCTTCCTTTTCTCCTCTGCTTTCTCTCTCTCTTTCACCTGCAGACCTACCATTTTGCTGCACCAGCTGGCTGCTTGTCTACCCCAGAATCTCACTGGGTATAAAGCTCCTCCATGATCAGTCTCACTGCACTGCCTCCAGGCCTATAGCACAATTAGGGGCTGTAACTGTAACCTCTACAGTCCAACTGCCTCCTACTACCCAGAGCTACGCTGCCCTTGCTGCACTTACTGATATCAATATCAATGCTGACCTGACTGCACTTCCCCCCTCAAATTCCTCGGCATTTCTCCCTCTCCCTTCCCCTACTTTTGCATGATCTGAATGACACATGGCATAGTAAGATTGTTGGTCTCCTACTCCCTCTCTCTACCCTACCTTGTTTGTCTAGCCTTGGAGCACCTGTGTATAGGCACGTAATAAATTACATATTATATTTCACATTAAGTTTCACCTTAGCATCCCTGCAACTAAAATGTGTTGCTTGAATTTCAAGGGTTTTGTCATTTCATAGATTTTTACCAAGACACTAGCTATGGCCTTCAGCCATGGCCAGTGGCCACGGCCTTTGGCCGTGCCCACTATTGGCCTCATTACATGGTAGGAGGTAACCATGGCGCTATTAGCACCATGGCTGCCTCCAAAACCTTACCGACTCCGCCCTGGTGAATGGAGCAATTACCGGTCCATTCCAAGGTTAGCGGGACCGGTAATTCCCCATTCACCAGGGCTCTTCCCCATTGCCATTGAGCCCCAATAGGGCTCAATGGGAATGGGGAAGGTGCTAATAACGGTACTGCAAATTGCAGTACCGTTATTAGCTCTAAAGTCCCTTTGCGGGTCCTATCCTTAATGCCAGGAAAAACCAGGCATTAAGGGAGGACCCGCAAAGGGAACTCGTAGTAGGGTGGTAGAGGATTACCGGCACCGGTGCCCTTACCGGTGCCGGTAATCCCCTACCGCCTACTGTGTAATGAGGCCCTATATATTTTAGAACACTACCACTACACTACTACAGTACTAGTCAAACGGTATAATATAAAACAAACATATAGAATGCACAATGGCTTACATAATATGTTTCATGAATCTCTCATCTTCTCTGTTCACTCACAGCGACATTTCTGAAAGACAATGAAATACATTTTATAAAGTCTATCTCACTTTCTAGAAGCATCTCTATATGATACATTTACTGAGGATGTTAACATTCTAATAAATGCACATTAGATTAAAAGAGAGATTAAAAGAATTACATTAGGAAAATGAAGGAGTGTGTAGAGGTTGCTTTAGGAACAACAATCACTGCATGTGTACAAGAGCTACACTAAGCACTTAGGTAACTATGAACGGTTTTGCATCAGCAAATTCTAAATAGAAATGCCTGCAACATCAATAGTTTGTGCATCTCCAAAGGTATTTTAATATATTACCTTTAAAAAAAAGTGCAATAATCTACATTAATAAAAGTCCAAATGTGTGGATGTGTGGCTTGGCGAAGCATTGTTCCTTATAATTCCACACTGTTTCACCAATCTGCTCCAAATTGTGCATAGTTACCTGCTAGGGTCCTCCGGACATTACTGGCTACATGACATTGGGACACCCCACCCCTTTCCCGGATTCCCGGATTGGAGCACCTTCACAGATGAGACGGTTACCTAAAATCGCCAAAACATCAATGTGGTTTTAGAAGGACTTATCTCGACATGAGGAATAAAACATAAAACCAAATGTCAAGGCACTGGGATGCATTGTTTCTTAGTTATTTGCACCACAATTAACTGCACCATGCCAAGGTGAGGCGACAGGTAGGGAGAGAGCACAGAAGGTCCCAGTATGGAGAAGCACACCAACTCTCACCTCCCCCCAAAGTCTGCTCTGGGGTATATCAGTGAGCCACACGTGCCCATTCTCAGTGCAGTTTACATTCAGGGTGCAAAGAACATCATGCGATAAGCGAATCAGAACAGCGACCTAGCGATTATTGATTTTTAACAATTGATGAGAGTGTTATCCTGTTTGTGTACAGAACCATTCAGAGAATGTGTACTTTTTGTGAGTAATATCATAAATATAAATAACTATATACACAAAAGCTGTGTGAGTTTCATTTCTGTACAAATTTTGTTTTATGTTAAATAATACAAAATGTGCGTGAGTAGTTTATGCAACCTTAACCAGGAAACTGAGACATATAACCTAACTATTCAGTTTTACAAATTAAATTATGAAGACATTCGAAGGTTGTACCATTATTTTAAGTGTAAATCTTGTGTACCATTATTTCAAATAATAGGTAGAAAATTCAAATATTCCTGTGTGTTACTGGTTGAACTTTCACCTGAGTTAATTGTAACAAATCTCCAAAAATAAGGACATGTTTACCTTTACAAACAAAACGTCATAGTCAGTCTTCAAGACTGCATGCATTCACAAGTGAATGAAAGCTAGAATCAAGTTAGACACCATGCTTACGTCATCTACAATCAATGTATTTAACTTTCATAGCAGGTGTTTGATACTCTAGTTTTTTGTCATGCTCCACTGGTAGCATTAATAATCGATGTAAAGTAACATCTCCTTTGTTCAATGCTGCTAAACTTGTTGGAGCAGTTAAAATACATGACAGAGAGCAATCGATTATGTTTTTGTATCAATGCTCTCAATGCATGAATTAAAAAAACGATTTTCCTGTACCTGCTTCTGCACTAACATACAGAGGTTTGTTTTGGACACAAGAACATTTATGCTTGTCATGTTGTAAAGAGTATAAGAACCTAGCTTTCATTTTACAATAAACTTCCTTCTGCTTTAAGTTTACTTAATAATGTATCATAATTTGCATCTGCAACTTTAGTTTGTTGCATTGTACTTTATACTTCTTCCATGGTGAGCTCAACATCAGTTTGAATAATGTATGTATATATTTATTTTATTTTTAATTCTTATATTGCACTTCACACCCATGGTTCTCAGAGCACATAGTTGGCTCGCCAAATACATCTTGACCTCCTACTGCAAAATCTTGACTGCGATCACAAGAAGTCTCTTTTGCTGTTTCAGCTGCCAAAAGTTCTTCTTGACATAGTTATGTTTTCACCAATTCTGATTACTGGTCACATTTTTGATAGCTTTGATTGTTTGAAAAATGATTGTTCAAAAGTAAAAAAAAAAACTTGCTAGTAAATCACTCTCTGCATACCATGGAAAGACCAACTGCAACAGGCAAACATAAAAGAATTCCTTTTTCTCTGCAGTTTGACAAGACCGTTTCATGTGGTAGATTAGACTTGGCTTTTCATGAATCCCTGAACAACCAGTACATTCATGTACTTTAAACTATCCTCTGTCATTGTTTGCTTCAATATTTCAATATAAGAAATGTTCTGCTACTTCATACAAGGATCATCCAACTCTGCTCACTTATTAGGATAATAGGTATCAATCAAGTCGGTTTTGGGAATCTATAACTGCTAAATTTCATTTTAAGGCTTCAATACCCGGTTTCTTGTAGTAGCTGGGCCAAGACCTAACAATAGTTCATTAATGCTACATCCATACAGAGGCACACTAGTTAGCCGATCTGCAGCTTCATAACTTCCACAATCTCTATGGGAGAGCCATCACTTTCTTTACCAATCTGAGGAGCATCTGTATTCCACAACAGCATATGTATATCTGGAGCCCCACGTGCTATGTACTCTTTCTTCCAAAATACATTTTCCACAGTGCCTGCTGGACCATTTTCTCTATTACATATAAAGTGAAACATGGTCAAAATCGGTGATGGAAGAATCACAATACATTTATAGGGTCCATGGAACACAATGTTTCTGGTGTCATGTGTTCTATGTGACCTTCCTATGGATTACTTTCACAAATCCACTCTGCAAGATCATCCCAACCATACTCAGCACAACCTAAAGTCACAAACCAAGTTAGAGGGCCCACATTTCTGATCACACATCAAACCTCAGAATGTCTTCTATACCAATATTTCTGATTTCTCTCATTGTGGCAAGGATATTTGTAATGTTTCCTTCTAAAATGTTATATCTTTCATTTACAAGTCACAGCATCTCACATACAGAAACATGTTGAAATCTAATTCCTGTCTGAAGTGTATCAGCAACAACGTAACATAATGTTGAAAAATATATTCAGCATTGGTGCAAAATCAGAAAACTTCAGAATACATTTATGTAAAATGATATTCTGAAGAAGAAATTGGAACCATCCGAGCATCCAATGTGCCTGCTTCTCCAGAAGGAAAAAACATACGGGAACAATGAGCTTCTAAAGTATTTTGAAACTGTCTCCATTGACTTCACGTGAGTGGAGAGGATGAATAGTGTAATGTTCAATAAAACTATTCCATGCTGTAAGAGTTAGACATTGCAACTGTCCTTCACTGCTCTTGCTTGTTGACTCAGCATCAAGCGTAGACAAGTCTGGTACAGTCAGACTGCATTTGTACAAATTATTGTGCTCCTGTAGAAATGCTAAATCATCTTTCACCTTTCTAATATCTATAAACTGTTGTCATATGTTCTCATCTTTTGTGGCTACGCAATTTACTAAAACAAACAAAGCATCTGCAATGTCATGCTTCACTCATAGAGTGTTGACATGTTCTTGCATATTGAGAGGTAAACTTTGATTCTCACACCTTGCACTAATGATTTTGACATATCTGTTTGCAATTTAACAATAATTTAGAAAGGAAATAATTTAAACAGGTTAAATTATTTAATGCAGCACAACAGGGATATCAGGCACTACCATGGCATTCAAAAGACTTCTAGGAGGAATGCATTTTCTGTTATAAATCCTGACACATTGCTTATAACTATAAAGTACCTCACTTGTGTCAAAATGCTCTTCTACAAACAAGTACAGGTAAAGGTCTTTCCAAACAACTTCGGCACAGTGTTTAATTTGCTCCTCAATGTACACTAGTTGTACTTGGGATTTATATACAGTGCATCAACAAGACATGCAAACAATGTCAGGCCTTTCACTAGAAGGCAAGTGAAACATTGCAATACTTTTTTTATACTTTTAAATAATCAGATATTTTGAAAGAATACAATCATCATTTCTACTACCTGTAAGCATCTGCGTAAAAATAATCTTTTAAATGTGTTTTATTTTATCATTTGAAGTGATGAAAGTAAACATGTTACAGTTCCAGCCATCAGTGCTTGGTTTAAAAGTTCAAGGGACATACATGGTGTTTTGCGCTGACACAACTTATCTCATTTTAGTATGATGTGCAGCCAGCATCTCTATATGATGAAACTGAATCTCACATCTACTTTTAACAACACGAGCTAAGGAGTGACCCAGAAGTCCTGTTTTCTTGTCACGAACTTCACAGTCATCTATTCTCTGCAACATTGTGATCTGTCTTTCAATATTAGCATTTTGTGCAGAACTTCTCTTGAAGACTTTGCAAGAAAACATATAAATATTGCACAAGGAATTGCATGTCCATACCTCAGTTTGTTTTCTAGTTATTTTTGCAAACTGTTCTAAACGTTCTACTTCTCTACTGACTGTCTTTAGGATTTTGTTTTCAGAAATCACACTATTTTGAGCTTCATAGCTACGTCTACGATCATCAATACCAAGTGTTGCAATCATTTGTTGAATGTAACTCTCTTCATTAAACAATCTTTTTGTGTGAGAACTGTGTTCCACTGTCAACCAAACACTTCACAAATGTCTTCTTTTGAAAGTATATGAACTGTTTGAATATTTCTGTAGAATGACATGGTGACCGTAATTAACTTCTTAAGTTTGTTCAATACAAAAATGAAAAATGTTCTTTTCAAATGAAAAGCTTTTCTAATTATTCTTTCTACTTTTTTCTTTTCAAAAAAATGTTTCACTAAATTTCTAGATTTTGATTTCACAGTTCTCCAAAGATTTCTAAAGACTTGTGAGCGGAACATTTTTCTGCCTATATCTTTCTTTCTTTCTTTGTTTTCTCATAAAAACCTTTTGTTTCTTACTAAATACTAATTGTATTGATATATTTTTCATTTGATCACTTTGACTCAAAATATGCTTGGGTCCATACAACTGATTATGTGTCATAACTCCTTTCTGAATTTGGACATTTTCAAAAATATTAACACTAACAGTCATCAGTGTATTTTCATCTAAATAGGTTTCTACAGAACTTGAAACATGACCATTACCAGTTCTAGAAAGAAATGCTTCCCTGCAAACTATTCTTCCTCCTGGCAAGTTCATCACATCTCTTGGTAGGCATAACACAGCAATGATGTAAACAAACAAATATAATTACTACATGCATACCCACTCTTCAAAAACAGAAATAATCCATACAAACTGAGATGTACGGATAATCAATAAATAACAAAAGAGAGAATGACATAGTTGTAATACTAGTAATCACAATGTCCCTATTATGTGCATGAGAAAGACTATTGCTCTGCTAGCCCACCAAACTCACAAGATTCCAACCTAAAAAAGATTCAAACCCTTCTTCACCCCTTACTGGAAATATATCAGGAGAGCAGGCACAAGCAAGCCCATAATGCTCTGGGAGATTGGTGGGACCTAGGATATGAACACTCCTGCACTTCACTCTGAATTATGGTGATCAGATTGTATGCTGCAAGGTCACAGTTGGTTAGAGGTGGTGCCCTCACCTCCATTGTATAGTAAAAGAGGTGGTTCTTGGTTACCTCGCACTTGCTTCCTGTTCTGTGGCTCATCCCTACAGAGTCTGTGTTGAGGAAACATTATTTTACACCAGTGCAGCTCACATGGCTTTTTTCTACCTGATAATATGTCTTAATGCAGAGGGAAACCACGACTTGTTGTGTGCAAGGGAACCTTATAATACTGTACTCCACAATGACTTATTGATGATGAAAGCGTTCACTTGGCTTTCCCATTTTATGTGCACTATTGGTAGAAACCTTCTCTACTGTGTTCAATTCTGCACCTAATATATTTGGGTGAATTTTATTGTAATGAGGTCTTTTGTGATATACGCTATTAAAGAAGCTCATATTAATCTCTTATGTGTTTGTATATGTGAACAACTGAGAAGCGTAGTTGTTCTGCATATGCAAACCTTACATTGCTGCGTTAAATACTTTCTCTGGTTGTTGTGTTAATGAACTTATAATACTGCTACTCACAATGTCCAATTTGTCACTATGTCTAAGTTCTGTGTAAGATAAAGAATCTTGCTCTATTAGCACACCAAACTCACAATATTACAACCTAAAAAGTATTCAACCCCTTCTTCACCCCTTACTGGAAGGGTACATTGATCAATTCCAAAGGCCATGCGTCAACCAATCTATTTCACAGAATCTTAGACTGGGGATTAAATCTATTGTATATGATGAATTTGTGTATTGAAATAGGCCATGCTTACACATTCTGTGGTGAGGGAAGGTTCCCTTACACCAGTGTGCCCCACAAGCCGCTATTGTATTTGAAAGATTTAAAACACTGTCCTTATTCTAAATGAGGAGAGCAGGCAGAGCCAAGCCCATACTGCAACTGTTAAATGTGGGCTGATAATGTACTGCAAAGACCCATAGTGCTTCAACCAATCTATTTCACAGAATCTTAGACTGGGGATTAAATCTATTGTATATGATGAATTCTTGTATTGAAATAGGTCATGCTTACACATTCTGTGTTGAGGGAAGGTTCCCTTACACCAGTGTGCCCTACAAGCCCGTTTTGTATTTGAGAGAAAGATTTAAAACACTAACCCTATTCTACATGAGGAGAGCAGGCAGAGCCAAGCCCATACTGCAACTGTTTAATGCAGGCTGATAATGTACTGCCAAGACCCATAGTGTGCCTGCTTTACTTGCGTCAATTTCCACCTGGAAAACCATTCTGTGTCTCTTTTACATCATTTGAGCTTCCACTACTGTCACCATTCCTATGTCCCTTATGAATACATGTTAAACTGCTAGGGCCAATGTTATATACATTCTGTGTGAGGGGAGTGTGCACTGATAAAGTGCATCTTGCAACCATTCTATTTGACTCAAGCTTGTGATTAAATCAGTTCTATATAATGAATGCTTCCATTTCTATTTCTCATGCTCACAGAATTTGAGTAGAGGAAAGGTTATCTTGCACCACTGCAGACCATATAGATCTTAGACCAGTGCAGAACAGAGGGCTATTTCCTACTTGAGTGAATGTCTTAAAGCAATGCTCACAGCCAAAGAAAAATGTTGTCCCCGACACATACTTGTTTTACAAATTATTCAATAGGTTTACCAAAACAACAACAAAAACAAATAAACACAATCTATTTTCTCTTATAGACAACCATACAGTAACATACACTACAGGATAAAGACTATTTTTAAAACACAAACATTTTCAAATTACCAAACAAAACTCTCTTGAAAACACCAAGAGTGGTTATAAAACCATTCTGAAGTAAATCATTTCTACTGCTCTGTAATCATTTTTTTATTTTCACCGGAGCAAGTATACTCAGTGATTCTATACCATGCAGCCCAATGTACAGCACACTCTTTCCTAATGAACATCTTCCATAAATGATGGCTACACATTGTTTAGATATTCAGCAGTATCACTTTATTTTTAACATATACAGAATGATACAAAAAAAGAAAGGCCCAAAGCAACACCCTTCATCGGCATATTAGCAAATAAAACCTTCAGCAAAAAGTAAGAAACAACTTTTAAATGCCAAAATGTTCTGTCACAAACTGTAGCTTAACATAGACTGCTGCTTGATCACTATAACTAAATCACTCAAGTAAACCAGAAAAACCCTGCTTTCGAAACAATAGTTATAACCTTTACTTACGAATATATTTTATATAAACAACCGCTCATATAACGTATCAAATATATAAATATACATTAACACTCAGCTGCAAATATTCCAAAGAATGCTCACATCTTCACAACTGCCACAGAGTCAACATCTCCAGAGTGTGGTTTATGCAATCGGAATGCCAACCTATCACAGCCAAGTACTCACTTCCAAAATTAAAACCAACCAATTGCAAACACCAACACAGTGTAATCATGCATGCCCCTCTCCTACTATTACTAAACATTCAAACTAAAAATCATTTTCCTACAAACTGAGAAGGCAAACCAATATCATGACTGTTTGTAAAACTGTGTGGCAGATTGTAGATAGCTCTTTGGTTACTAACTTTTTGTGAAAATCTAACTATTAGCATGAACCTGGGTTTGGGTGATTTTAGAATTATATAGTTTGGATTGCAGGTAATGCAATTGTCCCATGTTTTTCCTAAGTTCATTCAGTCGGAGAAGTACAGTGCAGCCAGACGTCATACTAATTCATTGTTGATGCAATGATATGGGTAATGTGCGAGGTATGTTCCTTGCTTTAATGATGAAACAGGATTTGCAAAAATGAATGGAATGTTTTGCTCACACCATCTTTATCATTTAATATCTGTCTCAGAGACAAAAATGGAGGTAGACTACCAGATGTAGTTCTAAATTTGACAGCAAATTGTTAATAAAATAGTTTTATCTATAAATTACTTATCATATCATATCATCTTTCATCAGACTCCAAAAACAATTATGATATCAAACAACAACATACAGTGTTTCTTGATAAAATCAAAGCAGTACTCCAAATGTTCTAAAATACCACACACAGTTTACCGCAAACAGTCCTTTTAAGGACTACCAATTACCAATTACATACATATGCATCATATAATAAATGTGTTCATAGCTATGCTTCCCCTGGCTACCAAAAATCCCTTATAGCTGCGGGTACGCGAAAACCTATTTCATACACATATTGCAAAGGTTTCAAAGTCAAATTACTCACAGGTTGAGGTGAGGACAGAGAATCAGAAAGACATGTAAAACTGTGTAGTGTAACATCTATACAATAATATGTTCACTTGACAGAAATATGTACACTAATAGCTGTGACTAATAGTGAATGTTTATACCCTTGGCTTTACAAACACTTCAAAATATACAATGTCTAATTGGCTTGCTGTTAGCCATGGGTATGAATGCCACTTGTAGCTGTGGGTATATGTACAACAATTTACTTACTCAAGAAGGCATGTTAACAAGGTTTCAAAGTTCAAGTAGCACAAAGGTACAGTTGAGGACATGAAATCAGAAAGACATACATTTGTGTATTGTAAAATCCATTACATAATATGATTACTGCACAGAAATGTGTTCTAGAATAGCTGTGGCTCTGGTGGCAGTTATAACTGGGCTTTAGTCAAATTTGTATTTCTACATCGCTGAATTCACCGACTAATTAAGCAGTCTAGCAAGACAATTTGATCTGATTTGATTGGCAGCTGGAAGAAAAGAGACAAGGGGGCTTTTAGTTACTGCTTATATCCAGCACTTGGAAATATGTGAGCAGAACTATAAGATACACTTTACGAAGTGAAGTGGTAACATAATTGGACACGGAAATGGAACTTCATTTGCAGGTGGAAGGGTAAAAGTTGAAAACGTCAGGTACAAGGAGCACAAGGCAAAATCATGACTTCGTTTCCCAAATCCAGCACAAAACATATAGTCAAGTCGTACTCCCAGCTCACTCAATTCCACACACAATGATGGTTGGTTCAGCCAACTGATTGTAAAATGGGCATTGGTATATCTGGTCATGTACTTAGAGATGTGGAAGGATGTGCAAGTACCTCTCTGATGGATGTGTGTATGAGTTTGGAAGATGAAATACATACTCTGGAAGTTCTCTCTATGAGGGTTTCACCAAGAATGTTCTACTCTCCAGAGGGATAGGACAATTAAGTTAATATTGTCTGGGGAGAGTGTGTAATCCTCGAGCAAGGAAGTGTTGGAGATCGGTCCTCACTTCGATTTAAAGAGGAAGATACTCGCAATTGGGCCTTCTCAGAAGGAGGCAGCAGCCTGCTAGTCACGTTAAATTCAGTTTTACAATCATTCTTACGCCTTTATGGCACCGTTGTCCTGGAGGTACGAGCTACTTCTTGTATGCTAAAAGAATTACGGGAATGATTACAAAGGATGGACCAAGCTAATATTATAGGAAATAGTGTAACCGCAGATCTGACTTTATGCCATTCAATTACTGATGTTGTACAACTTAGTGAAGTGGAGTTTGGTTGTGCCATTAGTGATGAAGAGCAGTGTATGCCTAAGGGTATGAATGTGGCTAATACAATAAGCAAATCTGACGATAACAGAAAGAAAAAGAAAATCGTCGAAGGGTGCACAAAGTTTATGAACAAAGTTTCAAGAACATTTCTAAGAAATATTATAAACGCCACAACCAGGAGAGAGCAACATGTCTTGAACGGGGAAAAAGGTACCAAAAAAACCCACAAAAGAGATCACTGTAATCAATGACATGCAGATTTCAATAGAGTCCATCAAGGAACCAGTTCAGAAAAGTCATGAATCTAGACAAGCGGTTACAATAAATGCACGACAACGCAAAAGGAAACTCAACCGAGGAAAAAGAAGAAGAGAGTAATTTAAAAGAAAAGGATCGGAAGATTCCTTGTACCGGGTGTGGTGGTCAGACAAAACAGAAGTTTTGAGGACGAGATACAAAAGGAGGAGGATAGAACTGAATGGAATTTAACAGTAGAAAGCAGTGTGATAGGAGCAAGACAGGATAATGACCTCTGTAAAGAAGGCATGGTATCAACGGTAAGACAGACACAAGTGACCACAGATCAAGGATGTTTATTAAACTTCAATTGTGTTTAAAAAAACACCTATCAAATCCTAAATCTAAAGATGGGAGCAAGCTACGAGCATCAAATAATAAATAAGTCCTAGTGGTGTCTTGTCAAAATAAGAGGCCCTATACTAATAAACCTATTGTCATCCTTACCTCTAAATACAAATAGTGTGGGAAAGAATATTATGCAAAAGAAAAGTGTTCAATAAATGATGTCTCTGGATGTTCTAGCCATGGGCTTCCCTTCCCCATGTTTTCAGCATGGGACAAGGTGTCACACTCAAGCTTAGCACAGTCTCTGCCTTCTTTAGCACGAGGGTGCAGTTCAAAACTTCAACATCATGGCCTTCTGTGCCAAAGTTTCTTTGCCATTCAACGTCTCTTCTTTCAGCGGGCCTGATGCAACAAATAAATAACAAAGTTCCTTTCCTTTTCAGGATTCTCCTGTGCACAACTTTCTTAGGTGATTCACTGTTCACCTCGTATTCACCTCTGCCGAGCTCAGATCCGCTTTAACACAAAATCTTCAATCAGTCACTCTCTGATGGGGTTGCACCAATTTATCCATTATAACACAAACTTGCTTTACCGCAAAGCTTTCAATTGATCTCCCTCTGCCAGGCTCCGACCAACTTTATCTTCTTTGCAATACACATTCGTAATGTATCAACTTCAAAGACTTTCGACACAGGATCTTGCTTGACCAGTTGCAGGACCACTTTTATTCACAATCCTTTGCTACTCTTTCACTTACAGTCAGCTCAATACCTTACAGTGACCTTCAATTGAGCACACACGCTGTGCTGAACCACTCTGTCAAAGGAATTGTATCTTGGTTTCAAAGTTTGAACACTCATCTATAGTTGATCCTTACTCGCGTTGGTTATCACACACGTTTCATACAATGTTCGTTGGAGCGCTCGCCATACAATGTTGCTGCTTGCAACCTTGGCTTAAACACAGACCAGTCTTGTATCAGTTTCAGCAACTGACCCGCTGTGTTGCTTTCACTGCCGCCGCTTAGTTGTTGGAGCCAAGGACAGTATCACGCCAGCTGGTGATTGTCCCCACCTTGATTATCGACAAACAATGCAGGATTCCCTGGCCTGGTTTCCTGGTCTTATGCTTTCTATTCTCGAGGCTTTGTGAAAGTAATTGTTCCTTGTTGAAAAGGTCAAGGGAACTTCCTTCATTGTGTTGCCCTTCTGTATCACAGTTTTTCTCCTTCTGTTAAACTGCCGTCTTGTAACTGCTGTTTCCTTGTGTGCTTTGCCTCGCTCAGAGTGTGCTCTTGTGCTCCACCTTTAATCCGTGTGGGAAAGTGTAATGGAAGTCAGGTGTGTTTGATGGTCAGTAATTGCCTGACCTTGCCTGACCATTGTATTTGGACAAGTCAGGTACACGGCTCAGGTGTTAGTTGGTTTTCGCTCATTTCAGGCTGGCTTTGAAAAAGTGTTTGTGTTGTAAAAGGGGAGGGGATGAGTTCCTAAATATATTAACTGGTAGGATGGGGTAAAGGTGTTACAGGGAAGGGGATACCGTGTCTCACCATCTGGAGTCCCACTTCCTGAAGACGCCTCACCCATGGGATCCTCCCGCACTGTTTCACCCCCAGGAACTGGATCCAAAAGTGATGTCTGTGTCCTGTCCACCTGGGTGACAGACAGATCCACAGGTTTTAGTGGGTTAGGCACCTTCTGGTTTCTCACACCTCTTTGAAAAAGCTAAAAGGGTAGCGATTGTGTTATCGAGGCACACAGGGCCTCATTACAACTCAGGCGTTAAGGGTTAACGCCGTCGTTAACCCTTAACACCTGATTCCAATTTTAACGGCTGCTTTTAGCAGGTGTTAAAATCCATGGCGCTAAACCGCCTTGGTGCTAATTACGGCACCGTAATTTACAGTGCCGTAATTAGCGCCTTCCCCACTCCCATTATGCCCTATGGGGCAAAAATGGGAAAGGGGAAGGGTAAATGGGAAATGGGGATTTACCGCCCCACTCACCTTGGAATGGGGCGGTAAATCCGCCATCCACCATGGTGTAAACATAGTTGTAAAGTTGGTGTACTTACCGCCTGGGTCGTAATGACCCCAACAGTCTCCAAACTATATTGAAGGGTATGAGGAATGCAGATCATGGCGAAAGTCCTGTGTTCGGCATAGTCCAAAAGGCACTCAACCAATTATATTTGAATCTATGCTTGAGGAGGAGTGGGAAAACCCTGATCAACAGAACTAAATTACTGTCTGTATTTGCAATATTTCCAAACCTTAGATCCATTTCCTCTTTTGATATACGGTTTGTACATCTGTAAGATGACAGGTGTGTGGGTAAATGTTCTGTCCACTTTTACTCTAAATGGATTCAGAACCTAGTCTGTGACAGACAGGAGGACTTCCTAATGAAGGGTTTTGACAGTTATCAAGCCAGACACGAGGAGGATAAGAATGAAGGCATCAGTCATCAACTGAGTGCTGATAGGAATAAACATAATATACATGTTCGGTTAACAAAGAAGGGCAGATGTAAGTTAAACTTGACCAAGAGCCGTCCAGTATGGTGTGGCTTTCCTTCTCTTTGTCCACATCAAGAGGTGCCAGACCTGGATTTGGGAACAAATGAATGTAGCATTTTGCATTAGGACTCTAGAGGACATAATAACTTCATTGGTTCTAACATGATGGCTGTGTTTACTGGCCACGACACTGTTTTACGTCAAGATATGTGGTTAAATGTTGTTCCTGTTGTGGATTGGTTTATAATAAATTTCAAGTGTGCAAAGAATGGAATAAAGGGAAGATATATTGGGTGAATTCTCACTGCTATAAAAAAAACACACCAGGATGCGTCATTAACGTTTTTTTTTAATGATCTCATAAGCTGTTTTGGCCAATAGTGGAGGATCAACTTCATGGTAAAGAATCCAGTCTACTAGTAATAAATATCTATTTCAACCCTGTTCTGTGGAAGTGGAAAAATGTATTAATGAAATAGAGAATGTGCTTATAGATTGGGCAAGTAAAAATGATGCTTGTCCAATCATTGTAGCTGGGGATTTTAATTGTCTCTGTCCTAAAATTTCTATAGCATATGAAGAAGTGAATGACACTTCATGTGAATGATCGAGAATATAAAGTGCTACATATGAGAGGAGTCCGAGCGGGTGTGGGGGGCTGGGGAAGATTTCTGGCTAGACAGGGATTCATTCAATTGAATTCTTAATTCACTGTATTTACTTATTTATTTATTGGGCACTAATTTGACCCTTATACAATTATAAAACTGTTTCAAAGCGCCCACAGGGCAGACAGGGTGGGGACAGGGGAAGGTAGACAATGAATTACAACACGGATAAATAATTGAATTAATAGTACAAACAAATAATTAGAGTAAAGGGAAAGGGAGATGAACCTACTATGCCTTGTGAGTGTTCAGAACATGCAAGTAGAGAATATTTTGAATCCCACTTGGTTTGGATTCTCGTCAGACTTGGTCATTAACTATGTCTATCTTGTCAAAGTTGAACATAGAGATATTGTTAACTTTGAAGTGATAAAGACAAGTGTGAGTGACCATGAAATGTTAATGACTGCTTTTATCATCCCTGTGTGTGGGTGGGGAAGGAAAGAATAATCAGGGTGTAAAGGATAAGTAATAGGGTGTCACAATTTGGTAAAAACATAGGAAATGTGAATTCACGGGTAGCAAATTGGTGGAATCATTTAAAAGAAGAAGAAAATAATCTCTACACTTCTCTGTTAGAATTTGCAACTACTCTAACTAAGCTAAAGACGTCACGACATCACAAAAATGTTAAACGCAACAGATATTTGCAAAAATTAAAAGGCTTCATTTTGACTTAGTAATCAATCTACACAAGCAAGAAATCCGTCATAATATTAGAAGAATAATCAAATCAAAAATTCTATATTGGAAGGGGAAAATAATAAACATATGCAGTCCATGGCAAACTCACAAGGACTGGCTGTGGAATTATCGGGTCCGCAAATATATAGGGGAGAATAAAGTCTTCTTATTAAATATAATACAGAAAACTGTCAGATCAATCTGGTGGGGACTTGATCAAAAAGATGAGGTACAATCTAAACATCAGTCATCATGTGTAGCAGGATGTGATGGGTCAACTATTGCTCTGCCAAGTCTAAAAATAAAGTAAGTACTCTGTCTAAAGCTCAACCACAAAAAATAGGGTTGGGGATAGAATGGTCATATAATTTTGACAGTTCAGAGATCGAGGACATATTAGATAAGTAAATAACTCCTTAGTGTTTGGGCCGGATGGTATGAGTAATGGATTACTAAAAAATAACAGAATTGTGAGCTGAAATTCTATTTAGATTGTTCACTCAAGTGGTAAGAACAGGCATCATTCCAAAGTCATGGAATGAAGCAATTATTGTGCCCATTTTTAAAAAGGCCAATTGAGAATATCTGAACAGATATCAACCCATATCTCTAATTGATGCTCATCAAATATCGTGTCAACACTAGTATTAAGATATCTTATCAAGTGGGCTGAAAGTATTCAGAGATTAAGTCCACTTCAATCTGGGTACAGAAAAGGCATTGGCACAGTGATTAGTGGCCAGACACTGACAGTGTGTATGTCACAAGTAGGAGATGGCTCTGGCCAAACTTTGTATGTGGCTGACCTGGATCTTTCCACCGCCTACGGGATATTTTGACCCCTCCCACTGCATCACTTTCCAAATGGGGAAAGAAACAGACAAAAATGGATGCGCTAACCGCTGTGCATGCAAAAATCTGCAAAACTGCGTTTGGGTCACAAACAAGGAAAGGCTGCACCCCTGCCACACACAGTCAAAGTGGGGGTGAAAACAGAGTTATCACTGCAGGTGCATGCCAGTGGGCTTTGTTACATTCAACATGGAGCAAGACAGCAGAATTGTCCTGAAAATCGAAAATGCCTTTTAAAATGTAGCTTTGCAACCTTCAAAGTGCTGTTTTTGGTGCTAGATCCATTTATTTTCCAGTGAATCCTTGAGGGTAAAAGAATCACAGTTCATCCAGTGCGGCTCAGAGGAGCCGGGCCTCAGTGACTGACAGCAGCTAAGAAATGTATCTCATGAAAAACCAGCCCAACAACATTTGTTTTCAGTTCCATGGGAAAAATGCAGCTAAAAATGGCAACATGTAACAATTTCATCTGTACAGAAACTTCAAACAAAGGCTGGATACATATATCAGACTGCAAAAAAAATCCCAGGACTCAAGGAAATAACTGGTGCTGAATAAAATGTATGTGCTGCAGAGGAAAATCTGAATTAAAAGACTCAGTAATGTGCTTTTTCCAGGAAGGAAGTGCAAAATCACCTGTTTTTAAAGCATTTTTTAAAGGCCTAATTATGTAAGAAATGTCAAAATCCACCTATAAACTGGGTCATTTACATGTTTTAATGAAAGCTGTAGTTAACATAAAGTTAAAACTCAGTCTTGAGTTAGTTAACTATTTAATTCTGATCTGACAGCCTCAGCCGGGGAATGGTTAAAGGGAATGGTTAACACTCACTGCTGGCAGGAAAGGACTAATTGCTGCTGGGAGGTTTTTGCAAACTCATGACAAAGAACTCATCAGATTTTTGTCCGGGTCCCAGTCGAAGACAATGGCAGGCTTGAACACTCATCCCCACAGGGGAGGGGCAGGAAACTTCCCTCTCAAGGAAGATGATCCTCACCCTGATCAAAGGAATTTGACAGCTGTTGCCAGTTGAAAGAAAAGTATAAAAAAAACTGCTAGGAACTTTTGGTGGTTAAATGCCTATTTGTAATTAAGCTTTAAAGACTTTTAACTTTACCAGAAGAAGGAGGATACATCTAAAGGTTGGTAGATGTAAATCTGATTTTATGCTCTTTCTTTGAAGACGTGATTGAACCATGTACTGTATAAGGATACAAGTTATACAAAAATACTAATTGCGTAAAGTCTATTAATGCTGCAAATCTAATATTGTATACCCATGTTCTAGGGGTGATTGCACAGATATGTTCTGAATTAGGAATTGTCAGGCCAAATCGTTATGATTAAAATTAACAAAATTCCACAGAAAGAAAAAGCCAGGTCTCATTGATGTGGGAGTTGGAGGTAAATATAAGCCACGAAATATGTAATGTATGTGTCTGATTTTATTAGAGGACATAATTATAGAAATGTGTATTTGTGGGAACGTTACATTTTAGTCCTACTAACTGTGAGAGTTTCCCAAGTCAAATAAAATATGACAGCCCTTTCTGGCTTCCAACCACAAAAAGGCAAGTGCCTTTGACCTATCAGAGCATTGTGGGTGTGGGTTGTAAGTCTGCCCCTACCATAAACTGAGTGATGTCACTTGGCATGATAAATAAGGGAACCTCACAACACACAAAGACACACTGATTCCTGACTCCATACTGATTTTCTGTGTGACGCCCTGTTCCAGAATTCTTCATCTTGTCCTGATTCCCGACTTCGTTGAAACGCCAAGAACTCAGCATGTGCTGAACTCTTTTTCAGCTAGGCCCAAATCCTGAACCATCCCAAACTTAAGGAAATTAATTCGTATACAGTCTGGCTTGCTACCATTAAGGCTTGCCTGCTGAAACTCGCCATGCCACTGATCAGTGTCCAGCAACCAGAAGGGCCAATACAATCCAGTCCAATTGACCAGAACCGCCCAGCTGACCCATCCCGCCAGAAAAGTGGCTTGCTGTCTGTAGACCCGATCCGTGATGACCAGAATCTGATGGACCAATCTTAATTTACAGTGGACTGTAAGTATAAATAGGAATCCTAACAACCCATAGTATATTTGCCTTGTCCTATCCCAATATATAGCCCATCCTCTCTTTAACTTAAGAACTTGTAATTTTGTCACAGCAGTCTTGAAACCTTGCTTGGATTTCTTGCGCTAGTAATAATTTCTTTAAAATCCTTTTGTCCTGTGAAATCCCAAGCCCTTAAATTCTCCCATGGGTAATCAGACTGAGTCCTCCAAGGCGGACACGGAGGTGCTGGGGTTGGTTCCCATGGACCACTCTGGAGCTTACTGGGTTTAAAACTGGTAACCAGCCTCAATACTCTAGTTTAGAGCATAATTGGCATTGTAAAAACTGATTTCTGTCTTCATTTTCGCGCCTTTAGTTTCAAAAACGCCTCTCATTCAAACTCACATAACTTCTTCAATTATATAGCTAGAGACTTAATTTCAACTCTGAGTTAAACCTAAGATATGTAGCTACATCCACAACAAAAACGCATCCCAACAGTTTTCCACGTGTGTTTTACCATTCAAAGTATTTCCAACCTTCCATTCTGATTTAAAGTGTGTACTATTGCTCATATTGTAGCTTATGTTTGTTAGGACCTGTTTAGTGTTGCTCTCATAGGAATTTATATCAATTTAAGGATGTTTGCATGCTTTTCATTGTTTTTCTAAGCCATTTTCAACTGTCAATTTAAAAGTGTAAAAGTTCCAAAAATGTTTTCTCTCTTGTTTGGGGAGGGAAGATTGCATTCAAACCCTGCACACTGTTCGTTTATTCCAGAATACCTGCTGCTTACTTACAATTGTGTAGAATTGCTCATTTGTGAACTAAGGACTTTGCGGGGGGAAACTTCAACTTAAACGCTATCTTTTCAACAAGTAAAACTGTTCTTTTCTCTGTGATTTACATTCTATGTTGCTAAAAATTGAATTCAATTGCCTTACTTACTTTCTTATTTGTATTTTCACCACAATGGTGATTGCTGCCCCTTATATATTAAAACATATGTTGATTTGAATTTTAAATAATAAATAAATATTTACCTTTACCAAGCAGCCTGATTCCTAGTCCAGTGTGACCTGGGGGGTATTTTGAGAAGGGTGTGATATGAGTGGTATATCACTCAGAATATTGAACCTATAGACACAATAAATAAATATTTCATTTGCGCAGTGCATGCTAGGCTAAGACACCAGTGTATTGCCTCATTGAAATCCTTAACAAGCCTTCGACAATGTGTATTTAGCCACATTGTGGAGTACACTGAGTAGGTGGGGAATATATCCAGGACTACTGCGTATACTACAACTGCTGTATTCGAATAACACAGCTAGGGTCAGGCTCAACCCTATTATTTCTGTTGAAATCATGTGATTCTAAGTCTTTTGGGCTGTAATGTTGACATAGTCTGCAGTTAATCCATTATCTCACCTCTGTCTAGTGCTAATTGTCATTTTTATTGCTCCTTCTAGGGACCAAGCCCTTCAGATCCTTTGATGCTTCCTTTGGGATTCAGCATATCAAAAGACTAAGGAATCAAAACTCAATGACATACCTTTCCTGGGATGCAAGAGCCTCAGAAAGATTCACTTTCAGATAACAACGAAGCAATCTGTAATGGAGGAGGCATTTCTGAATAGAAATGGTAGTCCTGCCTTTCCAGAGAATAAAGCGTTTAATATTGCCCCTGAAAGAAAACTAGCCTTCTCAATCCGTTTTAGGTATTTTGTATGTGAAGCATACTATTATTTTAATACATTGCATCTCGCCAACACACTTTACATGGGTCCATTTCTGGGCTGGTGAATGCCACATTTCCCTTGGAGAATAAGCCTTTCATTCTTCTGGTGCAGATACAAGTTAAATGCTGCTGTTGTCTATCACACACAAAAGAAGTACAATGCCCTCTAGCCAAATTTCAAAAAAGCAATCTTTAAATGGATATAAAACATTTCTTAATTCTCATTTGTATTGCCGTCTAAAAGATTCAAATAAACATAACATGAATCACCTAAAACAATATTTGCAGTGCTAGTTGCAAAGCAAATTACACTACTGGCCTACCATTTAACAACCACACCTGCTACTCTCACACCACGCATACATACCACAAGCATACATAATATTAGCAATCGTAATCAAAAGACAAATTTAAACCATATAGAATCATACACAACAAAACAGACTGGATACATTGAACCAAGGGATTATCTACCAGTGTCCAAATTTTACACTCTTTTGGTGTTACTGTGTAATGATTGTATAACTGTTACTTATGTTAATTACCAAGTCTCTATTTCTTAGAAATACATGCATCCAGTGTCTTCGTCTACTCGAGTTTTGGCTTTAACCAAGGGTCCTCAAGATGTACCAGCCTCATCAGGACAAAGTGGATGGAAGTTGGTGGGAATGGCTAATTTATGCTGTGACAAAAAAAACAAAAAAAACACAAAATCAAAAAAAAAGTGTTCACAGACAACTGCACAATGGGCTCCTATGTACCCATGACATGCAAAAGGAATTTAAAAAGGGAAGGAAGAAACAAAAAATCACATTGAGACGAATTTTGCTATATGGACAATTTAAGTGAGCCAACTTGTCTACCCTTGCTGAACCCTGACTTATGAAATCCGACCCTGAGAGAGAGAGAGACAGGAGGGAAGCAAAACAACCCAATGGGACAGTAGCTGTGAAATAAGCAATAGCCCTGACAGATATGGGGTAAGTGGCTGTGTAGTTACACAGTTGGCCTCATTACGAGGTGGGTAGAATGGGTTTAAGGGTGCCGGTAATGGTGCTGGTGCTGTTAAACCCATTCCGCCCTATTACGAGGTTCCCTCGCGGGACCCGGAAAGGACGTCTGGTCAGACCAGATGTCCTTTCCGGGTCCAGCGAGGAGACCAGGGAGCTAACAACGGCCCCGTTATTAACAGGCCCCTTGTTAGCTCCGTCCTCATTCCCATTGAGCCCTATGGGGGCTCAAATGGGGATGGGTAAATTGAATGAGGAATTACTGGGTCCTCCAAGGTTGGAATGGCCCGGTAATTCCTCATTCAAGGAACCCGGACCCGGGTTTGGAGGCAGCCATACCACAAATAGTGGCATGGCAACCTCCAAACTCCTAATGAGGCCCGGTCTAAATGTCACTGGTGATCACCCAAAGCAAGTTGTGAAAGATTAAGGGAAAGAGACACCCATGCGCAACTGATTACAAGTGGAGAGCCTATAAGGCAGTTAATTCACCTGAAACAGCTGCCAACAAGATCTTTGCTGGCATACCTTCAAGGATAGCACTGTATCAAAAGAGAGGTCACATACGTGTCTATGGTTCAACACTGGAAATCACAAACAGCTATGCATTGTGTGTTCAATATATCAATATATACCTGTTTATGGGCTGTACTTGGGCAATGATGGAACGGAGCGGCAAATGCACTGTGTCTGTATTTGTTGAGTGCTGTGTCAAAATGTGGTGCTAAAGAGTTAAAGTCTGCCACATTGCTGGGAAAAAGAACCCAACTTATTAGAATGGTTGAACTGCACACGAGAGAGTGTATAGATCGTTTGAACTCGTGAGGGAAAACAGAAGGAAAGGGGTGGAGTGCATATGGTTAATCATTACCTGTTGTTGTTACCACCACACGTCTATTTGCAATATTGCGATGCTTGTCGGGAACTCCAATAGGGCTGTACAGAGATTGCTTTCTGCAGCTTTCAATGAGTTAAAGTCTGCCGCGTTGCTAAGCTAAAGTGTACACGCCTTCTCAGAATAATTAAACTCCACACAGGAAAGTGCATAGATCAATTGAACTGTGTAATGTTTTTACCCATGCAGCCAAGCCCTACCATAAAACTGTGCAGTACTGGCATGGAAAACATCATGATGGCCAGAACTCCCCAGAGAGTGCACAGGGAAAACATGAAAAATAGACTGTCACCCATTTTTGCCTATGTTGTGAGCACAGGAGGGCACTGCCTAAAACCACCATTGGGCTACACACACTGTAGCCTGAAACCATTGGGAATGGCAATGCTGATTGCCAAAAGCAACCCAGAACTGTGGGGAATTCATTTTCTTAATGTCAAAAATGGATGCAATACCGGTACTCACCACTATCAGAAAGCCGGCGTTTTAAAACCACCAGACTTTTGTGTAAAACTGAACAGATGAACCCAAACCAGGCCAAGGAAAGACTTGCTAAGAGGTGGATACAATGTAAAACTATATTCTGAAATGACTTGAAGGAAGTAATTATTTAATGTATATGTAAAAATTGTAAGTTTGATTTAAACTGGGAACTAAAGTGAAATTTAGCTGAATTCTGCCTG
Organism: Ambystoma mexicanum; assembly: GCF_040938575.1. Taxonomy (NCBI): domain Eukaryota; kingdom Metazoa; phylum Chordata; class Amphibia; order Caudata; family Ambystomatidae; genus Ambystoma; species Ambystoma mexicanum. The sequence goes on from NC_090937.1 coordinate 1,292,807,235, forward strand.
ACGACTACCCCCGACAGGAGAAACCTGCTCAGCTACTCTTCCCAGGCCTAGCTGCATCCTGCTGCCCCTGCCAAAAGGAGATGACACCTCTCTTATTGAATTAAGGGAGGGGTACCTGCAGACTGCAGGAGGTTGAACAAAGCCCTGTCCTGGGCTCAGGCAAATGTTATATTGGGGGGGTTGTAAAATGGCTTCCTCTTGGTGGAAACTGGGAGGGGCAGTGCCTCTGCTAGCAAGCTGAGCATGGGGGAAGTGGATAAACCAGTTATTCCACCATGTGATGTGGGAAGCCACACCCCTTTTTGACCAGGGCATAATTTTAAAAAGATAGATAACTCATAGTGTGGACTGGTCAAAATGATATAAATAATATCATTATTCTTGGGATTTTTCCGTGCACATTTTAAGAGGTGTTAGGACCCTGTGGTGTATTCTGGGGGGTTGCTAGCAAAAAATAGGGTCTTACTCCAATTGTTTGCATGTTAGAAATCTGACATCATCAATTAATGTCCATACTCCTTGCGCACATTTGTGTAATTTTTGGCAAATCTCCGATATTGGTAAACCGACCAAAAAGCCTAAAATATTGTCATTTCTGAATCCCAGCTCGCAGGAACATGGGGCTTGATCAGAGACCTGTCTTAATTCATCTGTAACATGTACATGTAATGTCAACCACTTGCGTATCTGGGAAATATGTATTTGAATCAAATATAGATTTGTGGGCAAATTGACCAGGGGAGGATCCTTTGACCCATAAACAGACCTCCTCATGATTGACAATCCATTTCCTTCCCCCAATCAAGGGAGAGAGGAGGAATTGGCCAATGATAAGTGAGAGGGGCAGGTTTAGTTATTACCAACGCACACACCCACTTTCTAAAGACATAAAAAGAGCCACTGGAAGCCAGACAGGGGATTCACTTTCCACTTTCTTGCGGGACGCTTTGCCGGGAGACTCCAGACTTCAAATCCATCAACCTCCAGAGACCAGAGATCCAGAGAGACCAGAGATCGAGAGAGACCAGAACTGTGCGGTGTTGTGAGCAGACCGGTGCTTGACAGATCCAGAGAGCAGAGCTGACCCAGATAGCCGGGACTTCAGAACCACCCGCCGGAAGTCCCGTCCAACCTGATCAGACCTTGACGGCTTATATCAAAAATATAGTGTGAGTACTCACTGTGCCAAAACCAATCTCTTAGTTTAAAATAATCTTATCCAAACTATTTTAACCTATTTAGAACTACGTAATAGGAATCGTGTCATTCTGACATTTTTAAAGCTGAAAACTGTCACCTGTCATTTTGAACTTTTAAATTCCAAATCCGAAAAACTACCTTCACAAAATCGTCCGTATCTCTGGAACCGTTTGTGCTAGGAGCGAGATTTTACTTTCATCTTAAAGCTAAGATTCTAGGATTTCCAACGGACCTAGAACCGACTTGCTACTCCTTATAGGGCCTCTGTAATCACGCTCGACGCACATGATTAAATTTGCCGCGATTTGACATTTTGCACAATTTCAGCCACGTGTAAAAATCAGCAGCTCCTTGCTTTCCTTTGCTAAAATTCGTTTTAACCTGCTAGTTACTCATAGAGCATTGCTAAAGTGAGCCTGAACTAATATAAACTAGATATCACCCAACCTGAAACTCTAGAGGGAATTAAAAGCATTTTTAGCACATTTCTCATTTCATTGTCATCACATTCAAAGCATTTTGGGGCCTGTGTTTCAAACTTCTACCTGTTTTCCTCTAAGCTTGCTGGGGGGGGAACTGAATTTTGTATTGTATTTGATTGCATTCCTGAGAACTGTGTTCTCCTCCTTCCATTTCTTACATTGCATAGGGGTTGGGGGGGGTGAATTGCCAACGAAAAAGTGAAAAAGTGCTAAAATCATATCAAGTTATTTCTGTACTGCATTTCATTCCTCATTGCTTTTCCCTTGAAACCATAAAAGTATTTTTGCTGCCTTATCCATCCTATACCAACTCCTCATTGATTGTAAAGAGGGTGCTAGTGTCAGATTACCCATTGTTGATCAACATTATATTCATAAGTGTGATATCAATTATTAATTTATTATAAAAGTGTGATATATATATATATATATTGTTTAATTTTTCAAGTAAACCTTTTAAATTTGCAAAACAAATCTACTTCTTGGCTCAGTGGGGTCAGGGGGATTCTAAGAGAGGGGTGTTATACAAGGGTTCATCATCCAGGTTATAACTTGCCCTAAAAATATATAAATAAGGGCTTCCCTTCGGCATCCCAGACAAGGCACTGACTTAGTGGGATTGCTTGATTGGAGTCACTTACAGAGTGGGGGCTCGTCCGGGATATTCTGGGTTAGACCACTTGTGCAGCTTAATACAGTGTGCCTACTGACCGGATACACATATCCGGTTAGATCACCATGCTGTTTTACACTGTGAAAGCACTCCTCAAAGGAATGCTCTAAGGAAACGGTCTGTTTTGCAAAATAAATACAAACTTCTGTAAATCAGGAAGGAACTCAAATTCCAGAATGACGACCTTGGTAGATATGAAGATAGCTAGGGAGCACCTCTTACATAAACTGTTTGTGAGAGGTGAATGGTCTGAACAGGACCAAAATGTATGGTTGCAGGCGATCACACAACAGGTCACTACCACAGATATGTGGAGAGATCAGGGTCCCTTACATGTGGCCCTGAGTGAACTATATATGGCCCCTAAGGCCAGGGATGAACACAACAAGATTGCCAGGGTAGCGGCATATTTATATTTACATATGGGAACCATGCAGGACAAATGTGCTGAAGGCCAAGATCTGGCAAATAGGCAACAGATGGCGTTAGAGAAGGCCCAATCTGATCTGGACTCTTCTGAGCAGAGGCTGCTCAGGAGCCAGGAGTCAGAAATTGACAGCAGACAGTACATCACTAAAATAAAGAAGGATATGGATATGCTGCAAAAAGGCTGACCAGGATACCAGAATTCTGGCTTTGCAGAAGGAGCACCAAGACAGTTTGGACTCCTTACTGCAGAGCCAGAAAAAGCTGGAGCAACAGATAGATTTCATTAGGGCATGCACAAAGCAGGTAGCCACCCTGCAAAGCAAATTGGATAGAGAAAAAGAGGAGAGCAATAAACTGATTCTGAAAGACCTGGACACCCAGACAGGATTTCAGGAAGAGCACCAGAAAGCTGGTGCCTTTCAAAGGCAGAGGGACGACCTGGCGGCACAGATGCAGGCTCTTAGTCAGGAAAGGGACACCTTACGCCAGGAAGTCTGCCAATTAAAAGAAAAAAATGAAGAAAATCACCTGGCCCTCCAGGGGCTGGGTGACCTCCAAAAAGAGCATCACGACTTGCTAGAACACACCAGGAGGGTGGAAGATGCTCTGGCAAGAAAGGAACAGGCCAGTAGGGATGGGACTCAGGAGTTAACCCTCCTGCAGCAAAGAATAGCCCAGTTTTCCAGGACCAATCAGGAGGCACAGAGAGAGAATGGGGCTCTCTGTCAGCACAATGATAGGCTCCAGCAACAGGTAGCCATGCAGGAGAGACTGATAGAGTCTAGTAAGGCCTTAACTGAATAACTGAAGGCGCAGGCTCTTGCATTGCAACAGGGAGCAGGGGCTGACAGAGATGAAGTTCGCTGGGAAAGGGAAATGCCTGAGCATAACCTCAGGAGCCCTAGTACCGGAGGCCGTCATCTCTCTCAGTCCCTGGACTCTGCCACCCCCATGTCCCCTGGCACACATGAGCACAGGGACACAGGGATGGCAGATTACTATCCAGCCAAAAGTATATGGCTCATAGGCCAGTACCACCCAGGAATGGAGGGGTGGGCATCCAGTTATGGGCACCCAAGCACAGTGCAATTTAGTGGGGAACCCCAGGAGAGTAGGCCCATTAAGGGCATCCTGAAAACTTCTGCCCAGTTAGGTCAGTGGGGGGGTACCCATCAAATCCTGGCAGGAAGGAGGGATCTGAAGACTCCTCTGAGCGTTACAGGACACAGGAGACCAGATCCCCACATTCTGCCAGCCATTCCCAGGCTCACAGAATCCAGGAAAACCTGGAAAATCAGACGGGCACCTCTGCGAGCAGTGCTTCTGAGTCAGAGGATGAATGGACCAGGGTGACCCGAACCAAAAAGGCCAATAAGGCAAAAAGGGCCTTGCTTAAGGACCCATTGAAACAAATAAAGGCAATAAGGAGTGTCATCACGCCTTATCATAAGAATGCCAAGTATTCTGTTTGGGAACACTTGGAGCTCTATGAGCAAATGATGGAGACTTTCCATTTGAAGGACAGCAGTAGCTGCATCCAGTATGTCAAATGGACATTCTCCCCAGAATACTCCAGTTTCTTTGCAGGGCTGGAGGACCAAAACCATTCAAGGTGGTCCGCATATAGGGCGGCCAACTTGAAACATTTTTCTGTTCATAGAAATCCTCAAGAGGCTCGCAAGGCAGCCTACAATTTGCAATGTGAGGAGGATCAGGCCCCACAAGAATTTGTGCAAGAATTGAAGCGTGCCTTTGCGCAGACCACCAGAAGGGTGCGCACAGACAGCAGAGAATTTGTCAATACTTTTTTCCATGCCTTGTCCAAATACATCATGACCCAGCTAGTGAGAGATTTTCATGAGAAGAGGTCACTAGACTGGGTCATTTAACAGGCTACCCGGATCTATGAGGTGCAGAAGCCCATAGAAAATAAAAGTAATGCGCAGAAAAACCCCAAAACCAACAGCACCCCTGCTGCTGCCAAGGTGGCAGAGGTAAAGGTTGCCCCCGTTTTAGATTTGGAGATGGGGGGGCCTAAAAACCTGCCTGCACCAAATAATTCACAGCCCAGAAAGCCCTCGGGCCAGTCACAGACAGGGAGTCGAGGAGGTAGTCCCACAAATGGGGTCCCTCGCTCCCCTGATTATGTAAGTCCCCGCTACAAGGGAAACCGACCCATCCTGGGTTATGTGTGGACTCCTCCAGCCCAAGGGGGGGGATCCAGTCAAGTACCTAACCCAGAGAACTTCCCTCAAAGCTTCCCACAGGAGGGCAGAAATTCCCCAAACATTGGGCAGAACTTTTTTCCCAGGAATCCACCCAATTTCCAACCCCAAAACCATCCATCCTTCTTTCCCCAATTCCCTGAGACCAGACAACCTAATCCGGGAGAGGGGAGGCCAAGGGTGGAGGGGTACCCAAATCTTCGCAATCCGGGGTATTACCAGAGAAGGGATAGCTACCCATCCGGGGATCAGCCCAGGGGAGAAAATAGAGCCCCGTATCAGCCTGAGCGGGTTTCACAACTTGAGCGCCAGGTCCAAAATATGGCACGGGATCTGGGTCACATACTGAGGGCTCAACAGAACCCTCAGATGAGCATGCCACCGCAGAATGCCCCAAACTCTGTGCCTGGTGCTCTAGAACAATGACTGGGGCAGCACCCCGATAACCCACCGGTTCCCAGGGAGGAGGCACAAGGGGAAGGGGGTTGTAAAGCCTTGGAAGAAGCTTCCTTCCCAGCTTGTAAACAGCCCCTGGAAAACCAGGAGCCGGAGACAAAATCTCCTACCCCTGAAAGTCTGCCACCCAAGGAGCAGAGAGGAGGTAGGAGAAACAAAGGACCCAAACAGACCCACTTTGTGGAGGAGGTACAGGTCTTCCAATTTGAGGGAGAGGGATCCTCAGAGGACGCTGGGAAAAGGATCTTCTCCTTCAGGGATGGGGGAACTCCTCCCAAGGAAAAATGGGTCCCAAGAGATTCCAATCCAGACTGGGTGGATGTGGGGATTGAGCTGTCGCCGCCCATCATCCTATCCCAGAACCAACAAAACCAAAAACCCCTGGTTCAAACCCATCCTGGTGACTGCCTCCCAAAAGGCAGGGGCGGCCCAGAACCGGAACCAGGGGAACCTAAAACCGAATCAACAGACTGGGTAGATGTGGGGATTGAGCTGTCGCCGCCCATCATTCTATCCCAGAACCAACAATACCAAAATCCCATGGGTCCAACCCATCCTGATGACTGCCTCCAAAAAGGGGGGGGCGGCCCAGAACCCGAAACCATTTCCAGTTGCCAACTTTGTCTTTTAGATTCCCAAGGCTCTCCACAGAATTCTGCCCAAATCTCTTCTTTCGCCATGTCCAAAACCAGAAGGTTAGCCCACCTGTTGTCTAAAAATGTACATTATCTGTGCCCCCTTGAGGAGAAGAAGGGAAGATACTATGCCCAGGTACAAGTACAGGGGCAGGGTACAATCTTGGCGCTGGTGGACACTGGATCCCAAGCTACCCTTCTGTCCAAAAGGGCCTTTGATGAACTGAATGCAGGAAGGGGGGAGAATTACCGTATCCCTCTCACCTCTCTTCCTGGACAACTGCAGAACTTTGACGGGAAGGAAATTCCCGTCGAGGGGACTGCAGACTTGGACATTAAAATTGAGCGTCACATGTTGAAACACCCGGTCATAGTAGTGACTCCAGAGGGCACCCCTTGTTTACTAGGGAATGACCTACTGAGAAGGTTGTCACCCGTAATAGATTGTGTAAACAAGGTCCTCTGGACCCAGACTAGCCGACCAAAAAGTGTCAACCATGTTAGTTTAAACGGCACCTGCCACATGGTTGAACACAAATCTGACCAAGTAGAATTTCACTTCCAGAACAACCAAATTCCAGACGTGACAGTAATAGCAGTAGGACAACAGACTGGTGATGGGAGTCCTCTCTATTTCTGAAAATCAACCTTCCTTCCAGTTTAAGGTGGTATTCCACACTGGAACGAAACACTCTGAAGTTCTTTACTAATCCACAATCAGAAACTCCCACTCCTATAGTCCAGAAAGATGTACTCCAGAAACTGAAGGATCCCCCAACTCTGCGGGAACTAAGGAGCCTCCTTGGACTGACTAATTACAGCAGAAAGTTCATTGAGCGCTACGCAGAGATCACCAGACCCTTGATTCATCTCTTGAAGGGGGGTAAAGTGGGAATGGGGTCCAGAACAATCCGTGGCAGTAAGACAACTCAAGAGAAGCCTCTCACAAGCATCTTGCCTAGCTTGCCCTGTCAGAAACAAGGAGTTCTTCCTGGAGACAGGGTTCTCTAATACGTGCTTGACGGCAGTGTTATACCAAAAACATGACAAGGTCAATAAGGTAATCTCCTATGCGAGCAAAACTTTATCCTCTGTTGAGGAAAAATTCAACGATCGTGAGAAGGCACTCCTGGCAAAGGTGTGGGCATTGAAGAATTACCGCCCGTTTATTCAGGGGGAACACATCATAGTGGAGACTCCACATCAGCCTCTGCAATATCTCCAAAGTGACAGAATCCGGGCCGGAAATGTGAGTAATTCCCGAATTACTTCCTGGATTCTGTCAATGGAAGGCTTTCCTGTGGAGGTCAGAGATGGCCAAAACAAGAAGAGTCCCCTCGCGCACGTTCTGGCTGACTTGCATAATTGTGCCAGAGAAAACTGTTTCGAGGATGAAAGTCTAAAAATCAAGGACAACATGGAGGCATACCTTAATTCCCCACACAAAGTCTTTGAAGAAGACAAGTGGGAGGGAATGCCCACTGTCTATGTGGATGGATGCTCTTACCATGTTGACAACAACGGGGAAAAATAACTCGTGGCCGCGTAGGGAACGCATGGGTGAATGAATTTCCAGAACCCTCCGCTGGATACAAAATTGGTCCCCGAAGTAGTCAGGTGGCAGAATTGATGGCTGTGCATCAGGCCATCCTCACTGCTGTCCAGCATCAACTCCACGAACTGGTCATAATCACAGATTCGGATTATGTACGGAACGGGTTCGTGGAGCACCTGGTCAATTGGAAAACCAGAGGCATGTTATGTGCTAATAACAAACCCCTGAAACATGGGAAGCTAATCCAAAATATTGATGATCTGGTCACATCGAATGGGATGACCATCTACTGGAAAAAGATCAAGGGTCATTCAAAAGTAGAGGGACCAGACAAAACTGGAAATGACTTAGCTGATTAGCTGGCCAAAACCAGGGCCATCCAAGGGGATCTAATAGAAATAGATTCCCTGTTGGGGGAAATCCAGGTCACTGCTATCACTAGGTCCCAGAAAAATGCTCACAATGATCTTTCAACTGCACAATGGAGTAAGGAGACCCCTGATGCTGATTTGATTACAGCTCAGAAGGGGGATCCAATAATTGGTAAGCTTTACCAACACATTGAGGACCCTGAGAACTTGCCCCTGACGGATACCGATTACATTGGGAAAGAGGACCTAAGAGTGTTGATGAAATGTCCAAAAAGGTTCCAAATCCAAGACGGTTTGTTGGTAAGGAAATCCCAATCTGGCCATGATCAGTGGGTGGTCCCTACCTCATTCCGAAGCCTGATGTTAAGTCACCCCCATGATGCGGCCACCGCCGGTCATAGGGGGTTTCATACAACACTTGAAATCTTAAGAGAGGTTGCATACTGGCCACCCATGGGGCAGGACCTCGACCAATACTTGAAGGGGTGTCTTGTGTGTGCATAATTTCAGCCATCATCCCTCACGCACCGTGCACCTCTCCAAAAGAGGGGGATGACACTGCCATGGTCAGATTTGCAAATCAACTTTGTAGGCCCTGTAAATCGCTCGTCTAGAGGAAACAAGTACATGTTGACTGTTACATGCTTGTTTACCAAGTGGGTGGAATGTCTCCCGGCCTCAAACTGCAAGGCAGAAACCGCAGCTGCCCTGATGATTAACCACATCTTTTCCCGTTTTGGTCTACCTCAAAGGATTGAGTCAGACAGGGGTAGCCACTTCACCAGTGAAGTAATGACAAAGATGTGGGAGGTACTGGGGGTCAAAAGGAAGCTACATATTGCTTACAGGCCAGCTTCTTCTGGAGCAGTGGAGAGATACAACCGAACCATTGTGAGCATATTAAAAAAGTTTGTGGCAGATTCTGGGCCAAGTTGGGATATCCGACTACCTCTAGTCCTAATGGCCATCAGATCTACCCCTTCATCTACAACTAAAATGTCACCATTTGAGTTGATGACTGGACGCAAGATGGTGCTTCCCCAGCATTTGCTCTACAGAACCCAAGAGCAAACATTGATAAATGCCTCCTCAACTCATGAGTATGTGGAGAATTTAAGGAAACACCTCCAACATGCTTTTGCCTATGCTCAGCGGAATCTAGACAGATCAGCTGATAGCATGAAGACCCACTACGACCTGAAAACCACCAGGAGAGTATATGAGGTGGGGGACCGGGTCTAACTATACAATTTCCAAAGAAACCAGGCCAAACAGCTAAAATGTTTGCCTACGTGGAAGGGACCGTTTGAAATTATAGACAAAATCTCCCCTGTAGCCTATAAGATCCGCATCTCTAAAGGTAATTTGGCGGAAGGGGAAGATAAGTGGGTATATATAAATCAGCTAAAGTGTTGCCATCCCAGGCACACTCTGCAGCAACTGGAGGAGTCCTCTGCAATACCAGAGGGGACCGCTCCAGATTAATTCAGTTCCCATCCTAAAATATCCCACATAAAGGGCCTCATTACACGGAATGCGGTAATGGTTAACGGCCACCGTTAATGGTAACGGTGATCGTTAACCATTACCGCCTTACTACGAGGTCCCTTAGCGGGTTGGTGCTTTAACGCCTGCTTTTTGCAGGCGTTAAAAACCAACCCGCTAAGGGACCTCAGAGCTAATTACGGCACCGCAAAATTGTGGTGCTGTAATTAGCGCCTTCCCCATTCCCATAGAGCCCTATGGGGCAGAAATGGGAATGGGGAAGGGCAATGGCGGAAGGGGGATTTACCGCCCCACCAACCTTGGAATGGGGCGGTAAATCCCCTTTCCGCCAAGGCGGTGCCGGTATTTTAACGGCATGAGCCATGGCGCTAATAGCGCCATGGCTCACCGCCTTCCGTGTAATGAGGCCCATAGTCTCTAAAATATTATGATTGGAAAAAAATGTTTTCATGTTATATCTTGTTTTAAAACAAGACTGAAAAATGTAACCAGATGTATAAAATGTATGTGTTCGCCACACCATTAATAGTGGTGGAGAAATGTCTATGAATAGGTATTGCCGCTTTTGCTTTATCATCCTAGGAGAGATGAAACCATGGAGACTGACCACGGAAGGCACCTGGAGACCGGGAGTGAAGATCCGAGGGGCCCGGGGTACCGCCCAATCCTCCCATCAGGACCAGCAAAGAGAACTGATTGATCGACTGGAGGGAGGAAAAGATGCTGAACTGTGCCATCTACGGAATTTGAAGAAGATGAGGGGAACATCCCAGATCTTGCAAGTTCCATCAGTGAAAGATCAGAATGGCCATCGCAAGAGGGGGGGCTTGTGGGATGTTTTTACCCATGCAGCCAAGCCCTACCATAAAACTGTGCAGTACTGGCATGGAAAACATCATGATGGCCAGAACTCCCCAGAGAGTGCACAGGGAAAACATGAAGAATAGGCTGCCACCCATTTTTGCCTATGTTGTGAGCACAGGAGGGCACTGCCTAAAACCACCATTGGGCTACACACACAGTAGCCTGAAACCTTTGGAAATGGCAATGCTGATTGCCAAAAGCAACCCAGAACTGTGGGGAATTCATTTTCTTAATGTCAAAAATGGATGCAATACCGGTACTCACCACTATCAGAAAGCTGGCGTTTTTAAACCACCAGACTTTTGTGTAAAACTGAACAGATGAACCCAAACCAGGCCAAGGAAAGACTTGCTAAGAGGTGGATACAATGTAAAACTATATTCTGAAATGACTTGAAGGAAGTAATTATTTAATGTACATGTAAAAATTGTAAGTTTGATTTAAACTGGGAACTAAAGTGACATTTAGCTAGATTCTGCCTGACGAATACCCCCGACAGGAGAAACCTGCTCAGCCACTCTTCCCAGGCCTAGCTGCATCCTGCTGCCCCTGTCAAAAGGAGATGACACCTCTCTGATTGAATTAAGGGAGGGGTACCTGCAGACTGCAGGAGGTTGAACAAAGCCCTGTCCTGGGCTCAGGCAAATGTTATATTAGGGGGTCATAAAATGGCTTCCTCTTGGGGGAAACTGGGAGGAGCAGTGCCTCTGCTAGCAAGCTGAGCTTGGGGGAAGTGGATAAACCAGTTATTCCACCATGTGATGTGGGAAGCCACACCCCTTTTTGACCAGGGCATAATTTTAAAAAGATAGATAACTCATAGTGCGGACTGGTCAAAATTATATAAATAATATCATTATTCTTGGGATTTTTCTGTGCACATTTTAAGAGGTGTTAGGACCCTGTGGTGTATTCTGGGGGGTTGCTAGTGGAAAATAGGGTCTTACTCCGAATGTCTGCATGTTAAAAATCTGACACTTCATCAATTAATGTCCATACTCCTTGCGCACATTTGTGTTATTTTTGGTAAATGTCCGATATTGGTAAACCGACCAAAAAGCGCAACATGTTGTCATTTCTGAATCCCAGCTCGCAGGAACATGGGGCTTGATCAGAGACCTGTCTTAATTCATCTATAATATGTACATGTAATGTCAACCACTTGCGTTTCTATCTGGGAAATATGTACTTGAATCAAATATAGATTTGTGGGCAAATTGACCAGGGGAGGATCCTCTGACCCATAAACAGACCTCATCATGATGACAATCCATTTCCTTCCCCCAATCAAGGGAGAGAGTAGGAATTGGCCAATGATAAGTGAGAGGGGCAGGTTTAGTTATGACCAACGCAGACATCCACTTTCTAAAGACATAAAAAGAGCCACTGGAAGCCAGACAGGGGATTCACTTTCCACTTTCTTGCGGGACGCTTTGCAGGGAGACTCCAGACTTCAAATCCATCAACCTCCAGAGGCCAGAGATCCAGAGAGACCAGAGATCCAGAGAGACCAGAACTGTGCGGTGTTGTGAGCAGAACCGGTGCTTGACAGACCCAGAGAACAGAGCTGACCCAGATAGCCGGGACTTCAGAACCACCCGCCGGAAGTCCCGTCCAACCTGACCAGACCTTGACGGCTTATTTCAAAAATATAGTGTGAGTACTCACTGTGCCAAAACCAATCTCTTAGTTTCAAATAATCTAATCCAAACTATTTTAACCTATTTAGAACTTCCTCATAGGAATCGTGTCATTCTGACATTTTTAAAGCTGAAAACTGTCACCTGTCATTTTGAACTTTTAAATTCCTACCTTCACAAAATCGTCCGTATCTCCGGAACCGTTTGTGCTAGGAGCGAGATTTAACTTTCATCGTAAAGCTAAGATTCTAGGCTTTCCAACTGACCCAACGTGCTACTCCTTATAGGGCCTCTGTAATGACGCTCGACGCAGGTGATTAAATTTGCCGCAATTTGACATTTTGCACAATTTCAGCCATGTGTAAAAATCAGCAGCTCCTTGCTTTCCTTTGCTAAAATTCGTTTTAACCTGCTAGTTACTCATAGAGCATTGCTAAAGTGAGCCTGAACTAATATAAACTAGATATCACCCACCCTGAACCTCTAGAGGAAATTAAAAGCATTTTTAGCACATTTCTCACTTCATTGTCATCAAATTCGAAGCATTTTGGGGTCTGTGTTTCAAACTTCTACCTATTTTCCTCTAAGCTTGCTGGGGGGAACTGAATTTCATTTTGTATTTGATTGCATTCCTGAGAACTGTGTGCACCTCCTTCCATTTCTTACATTGCATAGGGGGGGGGGGGTGAATTGCCAAAGAAAAAGTGATTATATTATCTTTTGCTAAAATCATATCAAGTTATTTCTGTACTGCATTTCATTCCTCATTGCTTTTCCCTAGAAACCATAAAAATATTTTCGCTGCTTTATCCATCCTATACCAAGTCCTCATTGATTGTAAAGAGGATGCTAGTGTCAGATTACCCATTGTTGATCAACATTATATTCATAAGTGTGATATCAATTATTAATTTCTTATAAAAGTGGGATATATATATATTGTTTAATTTTTCAAATAAACCTTTTAAATTTGCCAAACAAATCTACTTCTTGGCTCAGTGGGGTCAGGGGATTCTAAGAGAGGGGTGTTATACAAGGGTTCATCATCCAGATTATAACTTGCCATAAAAATATATAAATAAGGGCTTCCATTGGGCATCCCAGACAAGGCACTGACTTAGTGGGATTGCTTGATTGGAGTCACTTACAGAACCTGTGAGAGAAAACAACAGGGCAAAGTGCGGAACACATATAGCTAATCCCTTACCTGTTGTTATTACTGCTGCACTTCTGGTTATAATGTTGCTGTGCTTATCGTGATCTCCCGTCAGGATGTTCAGAGGTTACTCTGTGCAGTATCGTACTCACAGTCTATAATATGTTAACACTGTATGTGAATGTTATATAATTTATGCATCATGGATATAGAAAAGGGACTAAGGTGGGCCAGACTCCAAAAAAGATCATGCCCAATAAGATTGTAGTGATACAATCATGGTCGCCATCTAGATGGACCACAGAAAAGCAAAAAAAATGAGAATTAAGGACCACATGAATGTAGGAGGTGTCTGATGCCTAATTTAGACATTTAATTCAAAAGTAAAGGCTACTGTAATTCTTCATTAAGACCATTGTTGTGAGTCTTCAATCGATATATCAATTTCTGTTCTAATTTTAATAGTCTGTTGGTGGTTGAAAAATTACATTTGTCCTGTTGGATGATCCAACTCATATCATCAGCTGAATGTTGGGTTGCCAAAAAGTGTGCAACAAGGGGTACAGATTAAGTTTCCATGCAAATCCGAGATCGATGTTCATTGATTCTCATGACAACTTTCCTAGTTGTCATACCTACACATAGTAGGTTACATGGGCATTTAATACCATACAGCGCTTTCTGACTTTGGCAGTTGGTAAATTTACGTAGTTCCCATACCAAATTGCCATGTGTGAAGATCCTGGCTTGTGAGGTGAATTGTCAAACGCTGCAATTTCCACATGGGTAATGACCCACTAATGTACGTGATCTATAGTTCCAAGATGCCTCAAGAGTATTTTGTTGGAGGCGTGAAGTGGGAGAGATAAATCTAGAATGGACTACATTGTCACAGACTTTCCAGTTACTCTTTAAGGCAAACAGTGGTGGGCCCATTGTACATCCGGTGCTAGTCACCAAATTCCAATATTTTCTAATATGACTTTTTATTTTGTTTATATGACTGGAAAAAGTCCTGACGCAGACAATGCATTGCTGTTCTGCATCTTTATTCTTTTGGGTCAAAAGGGAATCTATGTTGGCAAAACGTGCTCTCTAAGCAGCTTGCTTGATGGCTTTCTGGGGATAGCCTCATTTTAATAACCTTCCCAACAATATGTGTGCCTGTTGTGTATAATCACCAGTGAAGGTGCAGTTCCGCCTAATTCTTAAAAACTGCCCATTAGGTATATTGACCCTTAAAGCCAAAGGGTGTTGACAAGAGTTCATCAGCAGAGTATTTCTTTCAGTTTCCTTCCGGTAAAGGCTAGTATATATTTTTCCTTGAGAATGACTTATATTGAAGTCCAAAAATGGAAGTCAGGTTCTGTCTGATTGACTATAGAAGGTTCAATTAGAATCTTGTGCATTTAACCATTCAATGAAAGTATTGAGACTGTTGGTTTCACCTCGCCAAATAAAAAAGACATCATCGATATAGTGACGCCATATTCTAATTTGCTGTAAGAAAGGATTGTTCTGCCAAATTAATTGTGCCTCAAAATCCGACATGTAGAAGTTAGCCACTGAGGGAGCAAAAGAAGAACCCATGGCAACTTCATGTTTTTGGTTCATATGGTTCTTTGTTGCATTCAAAGAAATTATTGCATATTAGTGCCATACGTGATGTTCAAGAATAAAGTCAGTTGGTACCAAATGTGGTTCTGAATGAGTCTCTAGCAGAGTTTGAATTACACTCATGGCTTTTTCCTGAGAGATATTTGTATATAGAGCTGCAATATCTAATGAATCCAAAAGATCCCTGGTGATATCAAAGTCTTGACCTTCAAAAGCATTAATTGCAGATATAGGGCCTCATTAGGAGTTTGGAGGTAGCCATGCCGTTTCTAGCGGCATGGTTAACCCCAAACCGGATACCGGGTCCCAAACATAGGGAATTACTGGGCCATTCTGACCTTGGAGGGCCTGGTAATTCCCTTTCGCGGGACCCGAACATGGTACATCCCCATTCCCATTTGAGTCCCTATAGGGCTCAATGGAAATGGGGAGGATGCTAACAATGGGCTTGTTAATGATGAGCCTGCTGTTAGCATGCTGGACTGCTAGCGGATCCCGCTCTGCACATCTGGTGTGGCCAGGCATCCAGAGCGGATACGCTGCAGACCTCGT
Source organism: Ambystoma mexicanum (assembly GCF_040938575.1). Lineage (NCBI taxonomy): Eukaryota > Metazoa > Chordata > Amphibia > Caudata > Ambystomatidae > Ambystoma > Ambystoma mexicanum. Next base: position 1,292,822,596 of record NC_090937.1, read on the forward strand.
AATGTGGCAGCCCGGAATGAACGGTACCGGTCCCTTACCTGCACCATTCATTCCGCAGCTGCCACACTCCTAATGAGGCCCATAGTATCCTTAAGAAAAGATGGGGCCTCTTCTGCTAAGTCATGTAGAAAGAATTATATATATTGCCCCATTGGTTCCAAAATCGATCCACATAAGGAAACTATGGGTCTTCCCATGGGGATTTTCCACACGTTTGTGGAACTTTGGTAGTGTATATATAGCCGGAATCTGGCAATCGTCTGGGGCCAAGAAGGCAACCTCATCAATGGTGAGGAAATCACATTCTATGCCTCTGCTGCAGAAACTCTGAATTTCATATCGGAATTCTATAGTGTGGTTAGAATTGATTTTCTCATAGTGGTTGGTGTTCTCTATAAGATGTAGAACCATGTCGGTATAAAGTTCTTTGGCCATGATGACTATAGCCCTCATTACGTGTATGGCGGTAGCCATGACGCTATTGGCAGCATGGCTGCCGCCGAAATTGCGTCCGGGTCCTCAGAATGAGGAATAACCGGACAATTCCGAGTTCGGAAGGCCCAGTAATTCCTCCCTCCAAGGACCCGCACCCGGTCCTTCCCCATTCCCATTTCAGCCCCCATAGGACTGAATGGGAATGGGAGGGGGAGCAAACAATGGGCCATTGCGAGTTGGCCCGTTGTTTGCTCCCTCTTACCTTCGCTGGGACCCGGTAAGCATGCCTGGTTTGACCAGGCGTTGCTTCATGGGTCCCGCGAGGGGACCTCGTAATGAGGTGGTACGGGGTAAATGGCGCTGGCACCTTTTACGGCGCCGTTTACCTCGTACCGCCAGGGTCATAATGAGGCCCTATGTCTCCACCATTGTCAGCTGGTTTTATTACAATGTTTTTGTTAGTGGAGAAACTTGTCAGTGCCTTACTTTCCTCCTGGGAGGTCCCGAAGTACCATCCGTTTGAATGTTAAAATTTCTTGTGGAACCTCATTGTCCCTGGGTGTAAAAAGGGATCTGGGTTTGAAGTTGGTAATCAAGGTATTGGGTTGGTCTTCTTCATCCATAAAGAAGGTCTTTAGGTGGATCAATCGAAATAACTTTCTCAGCTCAATTTCGAGATTGCACAACAAATTAGTATGTGAAGGTACAAAGCCTAAACCTTTAGTTAGAATTTGTTTTTTAGCTTAAGTCAAGACAAGGGCATCATTACGAGGTTGGGGGTAGCCTTGCCTGTAAGAGCGGAAGGCTACTTCCATACCGGCATGAAAGTCCGGCACCCACAAATGGGCAATTACTGGGGTATTCCGACCCCGCCGGACCCGGTAATGGCCCTTTCGCGGGTGCCGGTGCCAGTAGATCCCCATTTCCATTTCAGCCCCATAGGGCTCAATGGGAATGGGGATGCCTGTAACACCGGCACTGTTCATAACGGCACAACTCAGAGTTTGTCAGTCTGGTAACAAAGGTACCGGCAGGCATACCGGTACCATTGTTACCGGAACGGCAACCTCGTAATGAGGCCCATGGTCTGATGAATTGAAAACGGGATATTATCGTGGGTAACCCCGTTGCCGGTTATTAAATGTCTTTAGGTGACCTGCATAACGGTTGTTATATTCTGACCCAGTCTCAGTCTGCAGCCTTGTCGCCGACATAAAAAAAGGCTCTGTCCAGCAGGTAAGGAAGACAACCCTGATGATGTTGAGGGTTGATTTGACTGAATGGCTCAGTCTCAGCCAACACAGTGATGTGCCTTTTCCAGGTTACAATGTGTGTTCTGTCGACTGCAAAAATACCTGAATTTCAATTTGCTAGGCCCATTTGCAGTGTGGAAGTTTTTGGAGGCAGACCTTTTGGTCACCAGTGGGCCTAGCCTGACCTTTTAGTTATATTTTTTAGTGCTGTGATTAAACCCCACATTCCAGTGGGATACCAGGAAAACTGCCTTACCGTCTCTGTCACCCAATATCCCAATATTACAGGGATATGATGTGCAGCAGAGTGCGGTTAGCTCCCATTCCCATGGAGCCCCTTCCATGTGATGGGATTGCTGGAATCACTGGCACTGGTAGTACTGGTGCCGTTGAATCCAGCATTTATTCACCAGTAGGGGCTTGATGTACTGGAAGGTCTGGCCTGCGGGTAAATCAGAGACCCCGCCGGCAAACTTGGGGTTTGCCGGTCCAAAATAAATGCTGATGCTGGAATTACCGGCATTTTATCCAGACCAGCAAAGTTGTAATGAGGTCCATAGTCTCCATGTTGTATAATCCTATTTTCTCGATCATGCAATTATGACACGTGTTTCCACATCAATCCTATGTTCAATGCAAGGCCACTTTGAAAACACCAGTGAGAAGGATGGCATGATCAGGTCACTAGCCCTCACTATCATTCAGAAGACTAGGGGCACCCAGTGAAATCTACTGCAATGTGCACATTTTACCAATTGCTTTGAAGATTGCAAAAGCCTTACATGTTGTGCAGAGTGAGGGAGCACACTTACCCCCTTCCACAGCCACATGCTTACTCGTGAAATCTGTGTGCAGATTTAATTTGCACTTTCGAATCTAACTACCTGACTCAGCATTTATCCATTTGAAGTTGACAAATTGAGCACCTTGAGTTGGATAGTAACTGTGCCTGGTATCAAGGACCACCAGGCAATATAGTTTGTGAGCTACATGAATGGCCCACATTAAGATAACACCATCTCTTATGATGATAGTGATCAGCATCTTTCCCAAAAATTTGAGCCATTATGGGTATAGATCTACCTGCTTATTGTGGATGCATTTTGTTACTGTAATGCCTGGCAGCTAGCTTTCTTTCTGAGGAGGCATGACAAGCTAGATATATCTGTAATATATATTGTATAAACTGTTGACACTTCCCTAATTAAACATTTATCACTGTCACAGCCTTGCTCAATCCCAGAACCTCAGTGTCAGATTCCCCATCAGTGCTTAAAATTTTTGAAACAAACAAATTTGACATGAATAAGTTATACGATAGCTAGCTGAAAATGATTCAATCATAAGTGCGCACATTTCTATGAAGCTTGCAGGGCTACTGCTCAACCTGATCTAGCTTGTATGCATCTTCCATATGAGGAATACACATAGCATAGCACACTTTCCCTGGTGTACATTTCATAACTTTAGCATTTGAGGATGCACTTGCTATATGATGGCAGTTACTGATCATGGGAAGCTGTACCTTGTATACTATGGCTACATATGGCACATGAGCAATACTAGTATCAGAGTACTTGGACATTTGAGGATGCACTTGTCATATGTTAAATGTGATGAGCGATGGCTAAATGTAGGTATCTGGCAATGCTTTTGGTGAGGATGCTCTTGGAATATTTGATGACCATCTTGGCATGTGAAACTATATCAAATCTTTTATGAGTATACTTGTAGGCTTATGCACAATGGTAGTTACATGCTCTACTATATTGGGCATATGAAGGTAGTTTCCATGGCTTATTTAATGGCTCTGCTGTGTGAAACCTCTCTAATGACGCCCAACGAGGCCAAAATAGGTGTGGGGTTGCTTGTGTTCTTTTCAGTTCGGGCTTGACAGCCCCTTTGGGGGTGGGCCCAAGCCTGATTTTCATAAGGTCTTTCCCATTTCGATAATGGCTTGGCAGGCTGACGGATGATTGTCTGGAGTGTTGTCCAGAGCAAGTGGCAGAGGTTTGTGATTAATGTTACACCTTCCATCCATCACCTCTTGTTTTGCTTTGGCACCCCAAGTGGAATGGATATGCCCAAGTGTGGTTCCAGAGCCTGCTGGTCCTAGAGACCATAGACGTGTATGCCCAGTTGTGTCAGTGGGCCTCATTATGACCCTGGCGGACAGCCGTGCCTGTAATACATGCATGGCTGCCGCCGTAGTCATTTTTTCCTGGCGCCCTGGAATGGGCAATTACCCGGGTATTATAACTTCTGCGGACACGGTATTTGCCCATTCCAGGCCACCGGGAAAAATTCTTCCCCATTCCCATTTGAGCCCCATAGGGTAAAAAATGCAATAGCAACATGTATGGCATGATTAAAAGATAGCAAAACAGTTCACATCATGATATTGATAATAATAGTACCCAACAAAACACAGGCATACATTAGGACAAGAAAAACTAGAATTAAAAAATACACTTCTGTCAAGCCTCTGACATCTGGTGCCTGTTCTATTAAGTTGGTGGTAGACACAACCAAGTGAAACCGAGGAACACGCAGAATGTTCTCTTTTCAGTCATCAAGTGGATTCAGAGTCCGATTCATGAAAAAGTGTGCAGAAATCCTGAGAAGGACAATGCATTCAGAAAGAAAAATGTGTTCCCCACGTATTCATGGAATTTACATCGCAAAGTAACCATATTCACAAGTCGTGCCCGGAAAGCCCCTGACACGATCACATGCATGGCATTAACAGCCAGAACAGTGCATTTGCGCGCTCCCTGAGCTTGAATACACGCACCCTTCAAACAGTGCGTGGGGTCCCCTATAAGCAGGCCTGCACAGTATTCCCTTAACTGTATCTGGCACCCAGACAACATGCGTATAAAAAATAATTACTCACAAATGACTCTGGAAACACGCGTGAAAACCACTGTAACATGTTCCTGCACCATGCTATGCTGCTTACGCGCACCCCTGAGTTATATCGGAACTTCGATTGAGTACACAGACCCCAAAATCTGACATGCAAAAGACCCCCCCCCGGAGCACTGCAAATCCTAAGTTCAAGTGTACTTGGGCCTGCCTTCGGGTGGCAAATCGTATGAAGGACTTGGGTGTCCATTTCCCAGCCGAGACGTTGTGGCGATCGAATCCATGACTATGTCTCGTGCTGTGCAATTGTGGGCGTGTGAGGGACTGCCTGCTGGCCGTCCCTTGGAATGCCCACTTTTTCATACGTTTTTCACCATTTTTGGTGTTTCGTCTCCTTCGTAGCCCTCTGTCCAAGCCACGCACACGCTCTGCTTGGAGTCTCGCGCAAGGCCCTTGATGCCTCACACAAATGTGCCGGACCAGCGAGAACTCCACTTAAGTCCTGGAAAAGTACTGTGCATTCAAGTACCCTATTTTCCTCGCAGATAATTCCAGGATTCGGGTCTCTTTTTTCGGTTGTCGCAGAAGGAAATCCAAAAGCACACAGTAGGACAAGAAAAACTGTTAGTTTCTCTATGTAAAGTGTGAAAACATGCAGAGTCTATTTCTTATACTATGCCTGTGCTACATAAGGGGAAACCTGACACAAACGGCATGGATCGGAGAAAAAACACATAGGGGGTCATTACGACCCAGGCGTTAACCATGGCGCAATTAGCGCCATGGTTGACGCCGGAATCCGCCATGGTGAGTGGCGGAATTACCGCCCCATTCCAAGGTTGGCGGGGTGTTAATTCCCCATTCACCATTGGCCCTTCCCCATTCCCATTTTTGCCCCATAGGGCTCAATGTGAATGGGGAAGGCGGTAATTATGGTACCGCAAATTGCGGTACCGTAATTACCTCCAAGGTCCCTTTGCGGGTCCCTTCCTGAATGGCTGGGGAAACCAGCCGTTATGGTAGGGACCCGCAAAGGGACCTAGTCATTGGGCGGTAAGGGATTACCTTAATGCCCAGGTCGTAATGAGGCCCATAGAGCTTGTCCCTGCAAATTTGGATCGATCTGTGCCATTTTCACCAACCATTAATGAGTCTGTTAATGACAGGCACAGTCACTTTAAACAAACAAATGTAAAACAATCATACAATCTATTTCTGTCAAACGCTCTTAAACCAAGTTCACATGCCTAGTCAATGAGGACTAAAAAATATCATGATCAATTCTTACATACATTCTTACAGAAAAATTACAGTAATACAATAAAAATGTTATTTAGCCATGTAAGTTAAATTGTAAATTCTAAAGGCATTTAACCCCTCCACTGATAAAGGAAACATTGCATGCAAAATGAATGCAGGAGTAATGAAAATTACTAATTTAAAGGAATAAATATACCGTTCTAAAAGAGTGGTAATAACAAACAGATTTGGTGACTTGTACATTCAGCTATAAATTATTAAGGCCCCTCCACGGAGTTCATCACGTTAAGTGTCGTTTGCCTAAATGAATAAAAGCATGATGAAATTGTCGCATGATGTGACTCCTCAAAACGGGAAGTAATGTTATGCTTCTCAGAGCACTATATTTATGGCAAAAAAACAATGTGAAAATGAGTTTCCAGAATGTTTCAGACAGATGGGCAGTCGGCTTGTTTCTTGCTTTCTAGACTACTTAAACAGCCGGCGACATTAGAAACTGCCATGAGTGTCCAGGGAAATGATTTGGTTAATCATGTTTCTTCTTTTTCAACCTAAAATATGTCTAATGTCCAGCGCTCTCTCATCTCACGGTGTCTGCTTGCACACATTGCAGGGTGTTGAGAGCCAGACAGATGTTCTGTTAAATAAAGTGTACTTGTACATTAGTACTCGCGACTGGCGTGTTCCTATTGTGTGGTATTAAGCCTCGAAATTCCTTTGAATACAGTTGAGAGTACAATATTCAATGACAAATATGAACAAATCTTTCCTTCTAGATCATCTTTATTTTCATTTTATTTTTACTTATGACAGTACAGACACAACTCTAGGCCATCATACATGTCCTTGCTGTTGCAGAAAATGAGCAGCATCTGGCTGACGGCAAAAAGATTCTGAACTGCTCTGCTTGAATACTGAAACTGAGTAGAATTGTCGTCTCATCAATTTCCAAACTCCAAAAACCCTTCCTGTGTCCCACTCACTAAGTTGTTATTTGCCAGTTGGTAGAAGAGCAGATGGGTTGCCTTTGAATTTCAACAGCTGTATGTGATATTTTCAACACTTGCAGTTTTCATGTAGCAGTGAAACAGCATTTGATTAAAAAACACACAGTCGACCCTTTTGCCTTGCATTCTCTGCTCAGGAAAGTGATAGGGATAACTCGTCATTTAGTCCCCCCACCACAAAAAAATAAGGACGATAAATCCCACATAGTCACTCAGGTTCAAATGTCCCTATATCAATGTCATTTGAGAATGCCAGGAAGGACATGAATACACTTGAAATAGCAGGACTCTTTGTACAGATAGGAATTCTGCTGTATTCAAATCGAATTCTCAGTCTTGGGTTGACATACATGTTATTCTATTTACAAACACCCTTTAGCTGAGTCCTTAAAATTATGGTTGGGTAGCAATGCTGTGCCAACTTTAAAATGTTGCGTTGCTAATGCTTGTTTTTAAATGTCAGACCTATTGCCTTTGACAATGATGTTCACCATCTGTCTGGCCTCATCCATTGTATGTATTCGGTCTCTACAATTATATGGATGAGGTGCAGCTTCTTCTGCATCTGCACTGGATTATGTGTGCCTCTGTAATTCATTACCTTGTTTTTATTTTTTTTGGAGAGGAAGGGGAAAGCAAAGGGGAATTGTGTGCGATATCCCTAAAATGTGGATTAGGATAAAGAGTATCCAGGTCCTGCGTGCCTGAGATGGTGTAATTGACTACAGATGCAGGGTGAGACCATCTCCCTACTGGAAAGGCTATCTAGGAGCATTAACGATTAAGTCATTGTTGCACATGTTGTATGGTGTGTACTGGGAGACTATCCCTTTCAGTTGTAGAGATTCAATGCAGTTGTAATGAAATGTCTATGGAATGCATATTTACTTTTTTTGTTGCTTCATATATTCCAGACAAATGACATTGATCTAATATCCCAGTTCAACGAAAACAGCCAACCTCGGACAAGAACCAGGGTGTTTTATTCAGAGTATCTTTGATTTATTTACAATAATAAATCAACCAAATGCAGGTAGCCCCTTACCTTTCAATGCTGGGGATGTCACCTTTAAAAACTATAAACAACTTCAGACTAGAATGAGACTACATAGACTGGGGCTCATTTTAAAATTGGTTGGAGTGTGAAAAGAAATGCTTTTACACTTTCAGTTTACTCTCCAACCGATTGTTCTGCTGAAACAAGGCAGAGGGGGCGCACAGAACGGATATATCATGCATTATCGCGGTGGGAGTCACTTGAGTGTGTATTTGCAGGCAGTGTTTTAATGTCTCTTAAAATGAAGCGAAAAACTGAGGATTATAGGCAATTTGACTTCATTTTTCTCTTTAGTTTTACTCTCCGCTTTGAGAGTGTGGAAAATTTCATGCAGCAGTCACCACAAAATATACGTGCAAGTGTAGGTAGTCCACTGGATGCAGTTGTTGTCTATTACAATATAACCCCCACAGCAGCTCGACCATTTTGTCTCACTAACATTTTCTTTTAAATTCACAAAACATTCATAGACAAATATATGCATGACTAAACTAGACAACGTGCTCAGATATTTACTATAATTTGTATCTGAATACGTTTTTTCTCTATATATAGACTTGCAATTTGCTATTGATGGTTATAAATCAAACAATTTAACACAAAACAATATCTCTAGCTCAGTCCCATATCCACCCTGAAACCGAATGTTGAAGCAGTACTTAGAATAAAGATTAAAACAACTCAATTTACTGTAGATACTCTTTAAATATGGTTCTCCCCTGGTCAAGCTGATTTAAATCTAAAATATTGGACCCTTTCTATGACAAACTATTGGTTCTTAGCATGGGCATAGACACTACTTGATTTCATCTTCTTTTATGTTGGATTTGTTGCAAATAATTGTAAAGGTTTGGGTTTCTGCAACTATTCTCTTGGATATCTGTGACAGAAAGCCCTGACACACTCACTGTTTTCAAGATAACCAGATTTACCCTCAGAACTGTGTTCACTAAAGAATAGATGCCAATTACTGTATTTACTATTGTCTACACCTATCAGAGGACTTGTTACTTGACAATGTGAGATGTATGAATCTTACAAAGATTCCAAAGTGCAGGCAAACCTCCCTATATAATGATGTTAATAATTCTAATTAGGCTCCCAGTTTTATGGCATTTATTATTTCTACATTTCCCTCTGTATTTATCCATTTTTATTTTCTTGACATTTTATCTGTATTTATCTGCATTTTTTTATGTAAAAGAATGTTTGGAAACAAGTATTTTTTCTCATGTGTATGGGAGGAAAGGTCTCTAGGACCCACCTCCCCCTACATTTGTCACCTACGTGAGGCTTATGACTCACCGGCAGCCATCTATGCACCTGGGTCCGGGATGTGGTATGGCTGTGGGCCGACGCATGGGACTGCACGGCTCACCCTGTAGCGTGATACAGACTCCATTTTGTGATACACCTAGACTCCATTTTGAACATACAATTTAGGCCTCAGTAGCACAAGCGGCCTGCAGGGCTGCAGCTCTCCCCACACGACCGCGCACAGTGAGCCAGCTCTTCCCTCACCCTCCTCCCCATTGCGGCTCAGCTACATTACAAACACAAAGGTGATAATTCATAGAATTTCACACAAAAGTGGCGCACGCGGCTGGTGCACAGTGTCCCCGTGTGATACACTGCGCCAGCCGCGTGCAAAAAAATCAATTTCATTGCACAGCGTATTCATGGATTTTAGCCTCCAAAACCAGCTGTGGTGCAGAGTGGCGAAGCGACCCTGCAGCAGCGCCAGTTATGCCCCCAAGAACGCCCTCGCGCAAGGAAAATCCATCAAAATCCCCAATTCATCGCAAATGTCTGCGCTAACCCTGGACCAGTTTACAGGGCTGCCAAACAGCAAACGCCAAGCGGGGAACGTGTGTTTCAGGGGTTTGCGTGAAGTTTCATACGCGATCCCAACAAGGTATGTGTATTTCAGGGGTGTGCTGGAAGTCCCACATGCGATTGGCCTGGGTACATGAATTTCGGGTGCGTGTGAAGTTTCACACGCGAATCCTGCAGGGTATGTGTATTTCGGGGTGCGCAGGAAGTTTCACATGCGAATTCAACAGGGTACGTGTATTTCAGGGGTGCGCGGGAAGTCCCACACGCGATTGCCCTGGGTATGTGTATTTCGGGGTGCGCGTGAAGTGTCACACGTGAATCCTGCAAGGTACGTGTATTTTGGGGTGCGCGGGAAGTTTCACACGCAAATTCAGCAGGGTACGTGTATTTCAGGGGTGCCCGGGAAGTCCCACACGCGATTTCCCTGGGTAAATGTATTTCGGGGTGCGCGTGAAGTTTCACACGCGAATCCTGCAGGGTACGTGTATTTCAGGGGTGCGCGGGAAGTTCCACACACGATTGGCCTGGGTACGTGTATTTCAGGGGTCTGCGGGAAGTTCCACAGGCGATTGCCCTGGGAACGTGTATTTCGGGGTGCGCGGGAAGTCTCACACGCGATTTCAGCAGGGTACGTGTATTTCAGGGGTTCCGGGGAGTACTACATGTGAATTGGCCGTGTGGGTCCTCCCAGGTGTTCCCTCTACACCCTCCACAGCCCCTGCAGGCAGCCCACACCACAGGGGACTACCCTGCACCCCTGCTCATGTCCCGCAGGCAGCCCATCCACCATGGGCATGCCCCCCAGCCAACCCACATGTCACCTTGCACTACTGATCAACAACGCAGGTTCCCCAGCACCCCCACCCCCCGGCACTCTGGGGCACCAGCCAGCAGGCCCCCACTCATGTCCAACTCATGTCTCCCAGCACCCCCACCCCCAGCAGTCAGGGGCACCCTCCACCAGGCTCCCACTCATGTCTCCCAGCACCCCCACCCCCAGCAGTCAGGGGCACCCTCCACCAGGCCCCCACTCATGTCTCCCAGCACCCCCACCCCCCCAGCACTGTGGGGCACCTGCCAGCAGGCCCCCACTCATGTCCAACTCATGTCTCCCAGCACCCCCACCCCCCAGCAGTCAGGGGCACCCTCCACCAGGCCCCCACTCATGTCTCCCAGCACCCCCACCCCCAGCAGTCAGGGGAACCCTCTACCAGGCCCCCACTCATGTCTCCCAGCACCCCCACCCCCCAGCAGTCAGGGGCACCCTCCACCAGGCCCCCACTCATGTCTACCAGCACCCCCACCCCCCAGCAGTCAGGGGCAACCTCCACCAGGCCCCCACTCATGTCCCCCTGCACCCCCAAAACCCAGCATCCAGGGGCACATGCCAGCAGGCCCCCACTCATGTCCAACTCATGCCTCCCAGCACCCCCAGCCCCCAGCAGTCAGGGGCACCCTCCACCAGGCCCCCACTCATGTCCCCCTCACCCCCACCCCTCAGCAGTCAGGGGCACCCTCCACCAGGTCCCCACTCATGTCTCCCAGCACCCCCACCCCCCAGCAGTCAGGGGCACCCTCCACCAGGCCCCCACTCATGTCTCCCAGCACCCCCACCCACCAGCATTGCGGGGCACCCTCCACCAGGCCCCCACACATGTCCCCCAGCCAACACGTCATTACAATCTAGATCCCTGGCCCTTATGGGCAGCCTCCACATGCCAAACACCCAACCAAGTATTGCATCCACCCACTTAGAAATGCCAATTACATGATACAACCCCAATGGCAAGTATGTAAATGAACACATGTCCCTCACATACACACAATGGGTGTCCGTGAATGTCAAAACCCATATCATGATATGCATGAAACCAATGAGATGATACTACACATTGAAGTTTGATGAAGAAAATGTATTAAAAGCAACATAAATGGAATCAAAAATAAAGAAACGAAAATGGGAATTAAAAACAAAAAGCAGCATGTCCGTAAAATAATGTAAAACCAGAAATCATAATCCAAAGGAAAGGTGTCCAAAGTCACAGTTCAAAAAAGTAAATCCAATGGAAAATCAAAACCAAAAAGCATTGCTCCATGGGTAAATTCCAAATAAAAAAATAAAATCCAACAGTCAACTATATACAGATAAACAATACATGGTCCATGATCCCAACAGAAGAAATGAATCCTATCTAATAATACTACCTAATAGAAAAACTATATTCAAAAATGTGGTCCATTGTCCAAAAGCTCCAAAAAATATAAAAAAGCAAAGGAAACCTAACACTAACTACATAACTATTTACAAGGGCAGCGGGCCAGTCCGACGGCTCACTTCGGGATGTTCCGAGCCAGGGCATCATCGAACTCCTGCTCAATGTCCCGTAGGCAGTCCTCCTCCATGGCCCTGAGGGTCCGCAGGGCCGACGACATGTTCTCCTCCAACTCCCTGCGGATTGCCTCGAGGCACTCGCCCCGCCTCAGGGCCCTCCGCATGGAGTTCTCCGCCCTGACCATTGTGAGCCGTGCCTCTTCCGCCCGCTGCCGCTCCGCATCTATGGCGTGGCCCAACCGCTGCCACACGGAAGACACTTCCCATCCTGGGTCCTCCTGCCCTCCAGCCGATGCCTGCCCCTCCGATGTCGAAGGCCCCGAGCCACCATGGCTCCCACCTCGTTGCTGCTGCTGCTGTGCCTGTGCCCGTGCCCTGGCTCCTGCTGCCTGCACATCCTCCACCGGCTGGGGTGCAGTCATTGATGTGGCCACCCCTGCTGGACGGCCGACTCCCGACTGTGGCAGGGATGTCTCCTCCACCAGCCTGGCCGCACCGTCAGAGGCAGCTCCACAGGGCACCCAGGTGACAAATGGGTGGGAAGATGGCGCGGAGGACGACTGGCCCATAGGGTGTTCAGTTGAGGAGGGGGTCTGAACAAGCTCCAGCAAATGGAGGAATCCGGTCTGGGTGACTTGTCCCAGTAGGCCGACGCGGTCAACGAGCCATTCGAGATGATGTGCAGTCTCCTCATGAAAAGACTGCAGGTCACCTCGCATGGCCCGTTGACGCAATGCCACACCAGTCAGGACAGGCTCAACCCGTACCTGGATAGCCACGTCCGCAGGCAGAGGAAGGCCAGTTGTTGTAAGCTCATCCCCTACCTGAAAACGGGTCTGGACGTAGGCATCCCTGCTGGTGCAAGATGATGCAGTGACATGATCAGGGACAGGATTGCACACAGGCACCTCCGCAGCGGCCAATGCTGCCTCCTGTCCCTGGTCCTGTACTGCACCACTAGCACCAGGGAATCCCCACCTCCAGACCCCATCTCAGTCACTTGCACGGCCTCCTCCTCCACCAAACCCCCCAACAACCTGGATGACTCCATGCCATCTTCCCCCGTTGGGCCCTGTGGGGTCCCAGCTGCCCCTTCTGCTGCCGAGGAGTCCAACTCCGACCTCCGCCCCTTGGACCTCCCGCCGGCAGCTGAGGCCTGGGACGCGGCACCGGACTCCTCACTCCCCGATGAGATGACAACCTGGCAGGGGAGCCGGGCCTTGCGTCTCCGGCTGGTGGTGCGATCCCTGCCGCTGTGCTCCACAGCACCTTCTCCGCCCTCTTCATCAGTTGACGCTGCAGACAGGGAGAAATAAAACACAGGCATCAGGGCACTGTACAATGGACACATACACACATGACAGTTGTACATGAGTGGCATTGGCAAACCTCAGACATGGCATCACAATCGCCAACACACATGTCATTTCTACTCGCACACATGAGCCATACCACAGCCATATCGCAACAGCCAGCACCATCCATACATATACAACAGCATGAGATGGCAAAGGTGAACCAGACATCACATGAAACATAGGGATTGCACTACACATGCACACACACCACCACACTTGCATGCATGTGTACACCTCAGCCAACTGTCGCAGTGTTGAGATCGGCATCCATGTCACATCTGTCAATCAGTTTTCCGCATCCCGGTGTCACATGCATCCATGTTGCATCACTGTTGCACCCTTGTCAAATACACACACATGCACATGTACACAGTGCAGATACATGCAGTTGAAACCAACATCCATGTGTGACATCACGAACATGCCTACTTACATACACATTCATTCAAACACGTGTGGCCACACATCTGCATTTGGCATGCAAACCTACACACACAAGCACCATCCATGTCTCACACATGAGAGCCCTCGCATGTGTTAGCCTCACAGCCCTGTACACACACCCCCATACTTGGCCCCATAAAAACACATGTGCAACCTGCACACTACGGGCACACCACCACACGCACTTCTTACCATCAGGATGCATGTACACTTACCGCTCGACTCCAGACGGGTCTGCCTCTCAAGGACCTGGACGTGGAGGGCTGGGGATATGCGTTCCAGGACCCTCATCTGATCTTCCGACAAGTGGCCCCGGCACCCCTTATCATCCGCTGCCTTCAAGAGGTGCCGGGCCTTGTTGAGGGTCCTGGACCTGAAGTCCTCACAGCGCTTCTTGACATTATGGAATAGTCGGACTGCCACCCCCTCCGCGTTGATGGCAGTCACGATGTCTGTGCAGATCCGAGTCAGTCCTTCCTTGTCGGCGCGCAAACTTCCGAAGAGGGCATCATACTGCCCCAGGACTTGCTCCACCAGGACACCAACTTTGGTGGCAGTGAAGCTGGTGCCCCTCTGCCTCTCTGGCAAGGGGTTGCCAGTGGTGCCAGATGTTACAGTGCCCGACATGACAACCCCAGAGGCAGTAGTGGGTGGGCAACTGGGTCCTGGGGCTGGTCTGTGGAGCGATGGAATCTCAGTCAGGAGTCTTCGGTTCCAGCAGGGGTGGTCACAGCAACAGCACCCCTGGCTGATGTGCAGGCAGCAAATGGCAGGGCACATGGGCAGCAGGCAGTCAGGCAGCAGCAGATGGCAGGTGGGAGCGTGCTCGGGGGGGCAGTAATTCAGCCTTTTGGGCAGGAGCGTGGTCTTCCGTATGCTTACGCGTGGCCAGCTTGATACGGAGTGATTTGGCACGTGAAAATCCAGCACGTCTGCGTGTAATTCGAGGAAAGGCCCTTAGCACGTAAGCACGTCAGCACACGTACGCGAATTCATTGGCCCAAAGGCCCCCAGCGTGTAGGCGCGTCTATGACGTTACGCGCACGTGCGTTTTCCATGGCGCGTAGAGAAAATAAGTATGTCAGAGTGTCAAAGCGTGTAATTGGTGGAAAGGGCCTCAGCACGTATGCGCGTCTGTGACGTGCGTGCGCGGGTGTTTCCCTGTACACAGGTGCATGTTACACGTCCAATGACTGCATGTCAGAGTGTCAGCTTGTGTAATTGGAGGATAGGGCCTTAGCGCGTACACGCGGAAGTGACGCTGGACGTGTGGGCATGTTTAAACGGTACGTGTAGAATGCTATTTCCTTGTACGTGCTTTTCGTGGCGAGCGAGTGGGTGAAATCTGTACTTCTTGTCGGTTCACATGCGATTTACTTCACGGCGTTCCAAGTTTGTACTCCCTGTTACCTCTGACAGCTTTTTCTCTTTTTGTCTTTTTCCTGGGCCTGTTTCCTCAAACAGCATTCACTTCTTCTGTTGTCCTGTCTCCTCAGACAGCGTACAATTCTTCTTTTGGCAGGGGTGTTGCCAACGCGCACACGCACGTCTTTTTCACGCTATTTTTCCAGGCAGACAGTGAGTCGCGCACGTATTTAACATCTGTGCTTGCCCCGTGTGTCGCGTACCCATTCAGAGGTCATTCTAGGCTGCGTGTGACACGCATATGTTCATTTTTGTGTTTCTGGGTGCCACAGCGTAGTGCAGGTTCATTTTTCAACGCACTTGGTCTAGGAGGAGTTGCGTGCACATTATCTCCCTTTTTTGGGGTGCCTGTGCATTGTGTGACCCGTCATCTTTCCCCAGGGGTCACATACAGCCTTGCTAGAGCACTAGGGTACGAATTCCATCTAGTACCCTATCCCTTTGACCCCCAATTGCCCAGGACAATAGTTTACTGCAACTCCCATATGCACAACAACATCAGTGCCATGGTTGGGAGGCGAGCACGCGGTAAGGGTGTCAAAGGTGGCCGCGCCTCAAGAGGTGGGCTTGGTGGATTCGGTTGGGGACGTGGCCGGGACTTGCAGGGTGCCCCCGCCCCCATGTGTGGATGACAAGTAAGGGACACTCATGCCCCCCCCCTGGTTGAGGGTAACGTGGCTGACACCATCCCTGCTCAGCCCTTGTTGGACCAGCCCATTGTGGCACCAGACCTGGCACAGGGTGACTCCATGTCTGACTTCCAGGTCAACAGGTCTAGGCCACATGTGGCGGTGCACGTTGGTATCACCAGGCCACGTGGATCAGGGGCAGCTATGTCATCTTCTGCCCCGAGTAGGCAGAGTGGGGAGGCTGCAGGGGCAGCTGCGGCTCCATCCACCCCAGCTCTTAGTCTCCCAGCCAGGACAGTGTCGGTCCCAGTCCATCCTGCTCACGTTCCCCCTGACTACATCACACTTCAGCTAATGCCTGCACCAAGTCAAATGGTGAGGGTTCATTCCCACACTCCTAGTTCACAGTCCACCGGGGCTCCTGCCCCTAGTGTCCAGAGCGGCGTAGGACACTCAGGATCCCCACCACCTTCCAAGCGGAAGAGGAAGAGTGCTCGTCCAGTACAGGCTGATGCCCCAGACAAGGCTACACAGTGCGGCCCACCAAAGAAGCCCAGCTTCAATCAGGCCGAACTTGATGCACTTGTGGAGTATGTGTCCACACATGACCGCGAAATGGTGATTACTGCAGGATGCAAGACGACACCTGCTCAACGTCAGGCACTGGCAGACGATCGCGGACATCATAAGTGCCCTTGGATTCGTGAGACGCACAGCTAATGATTGCTACAAGCGCTGGAATGACCTGAAGCGCAGGGCAAAGAAAAGCTGGCCTCAAGTCATGCCGCTACTCTAGTGACTGGAGGTGGGTCTCCAGCAGAGGACATTGAACTCACTCCACATGAGTATGTTGCTGGGACCTACGTCACGGAGGAACATATCCAAGGCGTGGGAGACCTGCCAGATTACGAGGCATTGTCCGGTGAGTGCACATGCATGTGTGTGACATCCATGTGCATGGTGTGTGTGTGAGGGCTTCTGATTGAGTGCCAGGTGAGGGTGTGTGTGCCTGAGTAGTTTGGGTAACCCATGTGCTTCATCCAATATATTCTGCGCACCAGGATTTGGGTATTGCAATATCCCTTCTGGCAACAGTAGACATTTAGCCCAACATCACGCCAGTTGCCCTTGAAGTGTCATCTTGCCACAACATTGTTGCATATTATTCTGTGTTCATCCAGGCTGATTGTTTGCATTCCACCACTTTCACTAGGCATTTCTCAGTCCTATTGTCACATGTGTGACATGGCTATGGTACATGTCATCTGTCTGCTGGCATGTGTCATGTATGTGTATTGGACATGCCAATCACAGGCCAATGTGTGATGGCACTGCTAGCCAGCATGCAGCAAATGTGTTGGTCTTCCATCTTGGTGTCATCAATGTGTGCCATTTGCCTCCCCTTCATACGCATTGACGGTGCATGCATGGGAGGGTTATAGTCATGTGGGACATGTGTCAATGAAGTACTAGTTCTGTTGCTTCTCAGCCCTCATTGTGTGCCATGGTGCTAATGCCTGTTCCCATTTCTTTTCTTTCATGTCTTTGCAGGGGATGACGCACTTGATACTGCTGGGGTTGTGGAGATGGTGCAGACCCAGGAGGGGTATCAGCCCCGACCGGGCACCAGTGAGGGACGTGGTATGGTGGTGGGTGAGAACCCACACTTGCTGCAGACCATTCTCTCGAGGGGTGTCTCTGGGTGCACCTCCCCCGAGCTCTATTCAGGTGTCGATTCGGATGATGAGACCTATGTGCCGTCGCAGGTAAGTGTTTCTGGGTGGGATTCTGTACTGTCCAACCCACCTGCACCAGGGGTAGAATCCTCAATGGGGATGTCAGTGTTGGTAGGTCGCCTTTGGTGGTTACGGATGCAGGGTCACACTCCGCAACATCTGATCCTGTTCCTGGGCCATCAGATCAGAGGGGGAATGCAGTCCTGCAGCCTCAGGCAGTGCCGGCACAGCAAGGCGCAGTTTGCCTTGCCCCAGGCAGGTGTGGTGCCCGCCGACGCAGTGGCCGTACGCCACCTGGCAATACCGCATGGGAGCAATCCATATACGGTATGGCAAACCAACAGGCAGCATCATCTGAGATGATGGCTCAGGCCATGGATAGGGTGGCCACTTCCATTGTCCCCCAAGAAAGGCTGATGGAACAACTACAGCAGGCAACAGACTTTTGCCAGTCACACAGTGAGGACATGTTGGCGTCCAACAGGGACAGACGGGCGGCACTGGAGACTCTGCGGGAAGCCATTTCTATTGAGTCCCAGGGCCACAGGGAAGCCATGAGGGTGGAACTCCGTCAGCTCAGGGTGACTCTTGTTGAGCTTGAGGCTTCAACTGACTCGAGGAAAGAACAGCAGCTGGAGCGGCTCACACATACGCTCTTAGCTGAGATGCAGGCAACTCGGGAGGAGGTCCGGCATCCTGTGAGTTGTTGCATGGGGACCTCCGCACGATTATCCTCCAGAACCAGACCTTCCACACCCGCATGCTTGCTGCCATGGAGGACCAGACTAGGGCTTTGTGTGGGCTGCCTCCCATAGTACCACCACCTCCTGATGCAGATGCAGAGGGTGAGAAGAGCAACAGCAGCGATTCTCTCACAATAGGGTACCCGTGCAGGCCATGAGCCCATGGAGGTGGTTTTTTTCCCCAAAATCCACACAGGTGGGTTTTGGTGTGCACCCTGTCCTCGGACCTCCTGGGTGGCCTCCCCCACCCCCCTGGACCATACATGGCCATTTTTGATTTTTGATTTTTGATTTTTGTTTTTTGATTTTTGATTTTTGATTTTTGATTTTTTTTACAGTGTGCTGCCTTGTGTGGCTCCCATGGGCATATGCTGTATTGTGGCTGGGCACATGCAGGCTTGTCCTGAATTTGGGTTAGATGCTTGGGTTTGTGTGACACACACCCCTCCTGCTTCCCGTTTCCATGGGCTTACAAAGGGTGTGCCCAGTTGACATTGACTTACACAGTGGCGTTGGACTCCCATTTGCTGTGTGGGCTGTCTGTAGTCAATACTGTCTATACAGAAGCCCACAGTCTTGTGACAATGTGTATGTCTTATTGTAGCGTCTTCTTTTATTATATATATATAAACACGACTATAAAATCTTGGCTGACACAGAGATACTGGAGCAGGAGGTAAAACAGGTAGGACCTTTCCTCTAACGCTGTGTTTTCATTGCCTAGGAAACGGGGTCTGAAGAGGAGGAGGTCAAGCCCAACGGTCTCATCTGGGCGTATTGATAAATGCTGCCAGAAGTTGATCAGGAGAAGTCATGTAGCGCCGTTGCGCAAAGTTGAGTGTTTACAGCATTTAAAGTTAAAAGGTTGCTTCGACGCAGAAGCGGAAGGCAGGGTAAGAGAGGAGAAGCTGTTTAACGAAACACTGTCGCGTTTCATGATGTGTTGAAGAGCCGCGGAGCGAACGTATTACCTGGTATGCGGAGTGGAAGAGCGAGGGAGGAGAAGTTGTTTAATGAAACGCTGCCGTGTTTCATGACGTTTGACAGAGCCGCCGAGTGAAGTTTTTCTGTGTATGCGGAGAGGGAGAAAGAGAGGAGAGTTCCCGTATGCACCAAATCGAAGAGCACAGCTGACTCCGGAGCTGAGCCTAGAGGTCAGAAAAGGGGCGGAAATAGGACGAGTCTTCACTTACCCTCGACAGCGGAGGAAAAGACATTACTCAGGTAACGCTACGTTATAAAAGGCTATGAGCCAGGCAAAGTAGGAAAACAAACTTTCAACCATTAATAGGGCACTGTACTGAAGGGTTAAAACATACGATCTACGAAGGGAAGACCGAAATAACAGAGTAGCCATACCTACCAGTCAAAATATGCAAAGGTGAAGAGAAAGCGACGGAGAATTTTAAAGAGGGGCAGTCAGGATTGCATAAGAAACTGTCAAGCTAAAATATAAAGCCAACAGTAAGGATGGGGAGGTTATAAAGGCAATGGAGTCTCCGCAAAGCTAGAGAATATCTGAACTGTCGAGTGCTAAAGGTCGATTTTGAAAATAAGATTAAAGACTTGTTAAGGACACTTCTAAAACAAATAGAGGAAAAGAAAAGACTATGGAGAGCAGAAAATAATTATCTAAAAGAGAAGAAGGTCTCCAAAAGAAGGAGAGAATACCGCACAGAGAAAAGAAGAGAATCAGAGACAGCAAACAAAACAATGATAGAACAAGACACACGGCCCTCATTTGAGTATAACTTACCCATTTAGCCTTGCCGGCTGACACTCTCTCTCCTTGAAGGTCTACAGCAAGCTGAAAAGAAGTATCCTTTTTCTGGTGTTTCAAAAGAAAAGAAATTTGATTAATAATGATTTGGGCTCTCTTTCAGTCCAAAAAAACTATTTGATGGCTGAAGACTCATAATTCTTTGGTTTCAAACAATATCATACTTAAGTTATCGCAGTGTCTGTAGTCAATACTGTGTATACAGAAGCTCACAGTCTCCAGAGCCCTGGTTCTCTCGAAGCTGGACTACTATAACAGCCTCTATCTTAATCTGCCTGCCTCCACTCAACGCCCTCTGCAAGTCATCCAGAACAGGACTGCGAGACTTGTCCTTGGCTTCAAGCCCAGGGACCATATCTCTCCAGGACTGAAATCTCTACACTGGCTCCCTGTGGCTACGAGGATTAAGTTCAAAACCCTCTGCATTGTCCACAAGGCTTTCTGGGGCCTGGGGCCTGAATACCTTCAACTCTTTCTTCCTAAATATCTTCCTTCCCGAGCCCTCGGCTCATCTGTCTCCAACTCCCTCAGGGTGAGCCGCTTCTCGAAGCAACGAGCTGGGGGGAGATCTCTCTCTGCGGCAGGGGCCTCTCTCTGGAACAGCCTTCCTGCCTCCCTGAAACTTGAGGAGAACCATCTTCGGTTCCGAGAGCACCTCAAAACCTTCCTCTTTGCTTCTGCTTTCTCTCCCCCTCTCCCCTGCTAAATTCTTCACTGAAACTGCACTGAACCTGCACCTGGGCCACTCTCACCGACCTCGGTCCTTGGCCCAGCCACTCTCCTCTTGCACTGCCTCCCTGGCAACCCCTGCACTGTGGGGCTGTCTCTGCATCCCTACAGCTCCCCCCTCCTAGCACTTGTCTGCACTTACCTTGCACTTGCCACCACCTGGCCCTACTTATTTATTATTTATTTATTTTATTCTACTTACCCTGATCAGCACTTCCCCCCTCCCTTTCCCCAAGCACTTTTTCCCTTCCTCCTACCCCTGTACTTGCACGATCTGAATGACACCTGGCCTAGTAGGATCATTGTCTGTCTTCCCCTTGTTCCCCCCTCCCTGCCTCGTCAGGCCTTGAAACACTTGTGTATAGGTGTGTTACAAATGCCATATCATATCATATCACATTCCTAGTGCATATTGTTGTTGTATTGTACACTGCATGGTGTATTGATATGTGCCTCTGCATCCATCTCATCCTCCTAATTTGCAGGTCCATTCCTCATGTATTCACAAGGCGGTCTACTTTGGAAATGGAGTCCATGTTATAAGCAGTGCACCTACACTTTTGCGTGGCGCTAACACTGTATAGTTGGAAGTGGTCGAAGTGCTGGCATTATCAGGTAGTGAGACTACCAAATTTTTTAAATCTGTACTGTCATGTTTATGGTAGGTTTGAGGTTGTGTAGGTGATTTGTATTATTGCTAAATATTTGGTAATGTGTGTTGTTGGTCCTGCATTACTGTGAGCGTTTCAGGTGTGGCCAGTTTCCATTAGGGACACTGTTCTTTGTGACACTTGTGTCATGTTGTGGGGATTACTTTGTTTGCTCTCACATAGCATGACATGCCATGGTGTGTTGTGTGGCGGTGCCGGGGAGGGGTTGGATGACATGGCACTGTTCTCATGTTGTATTTTGCAAGTGGGTATTCATTTTTGCTGCATAGACGTGTGTCTTTTGATGACACTGCATTGGTGGTGTTTGTGTAGGTAGGGATGCACACATTGTGACACTTCCAGGTGAACAATCTCAGGCTGCTATGGTTCTGACAGTTGACTGTCCCTTCATTCGTCATCATTGTCAGATTGAGTCATCATTGATTGTCATCTGGTATGTGCCAGGGCTGTGTGCACTCCACAGGGGTGTGATTTCTATGTGAAGTAATTAGCCACCAGCTGCGTACGGGCTGCCTCACCCTGTGCCCTTTCCCCTCCCATGCGCAGCAGGCGTGCATGTGGTTGGGCATGTGGGGGCACCACCATGTCTACAGCGAGTCCCCGGCGTGTTGCAACGTTGTGCAGGACACATGCTGCCACTATGATCCTGCACACTACTGGGGCAGCGTATAACAGCTGCCCGCCAGAACGGTCAAGGGAGCGAAAGCGTGACTTGAGCACTCCGAATGTGTGCTCCACTATGCCCCGGCTTGCAATATGGGCTGTGTTGTATCTTACCTCGGGAGGCGTGATGGGGTTCCGAATTGGCGTCATCATGTGGGTGCTCAGAGGGTAGGCACTGTCCCCTGGGGAGGTGGTGATGGGTATCATTAGTGGGGCAGTGGCATTAGTCTGTATCTGACATGCATGCGTGTGCAGTGGCATTTATACTCACCAAGCAGCCATGCATCGCCATGCCGCCCAGCTTCCATGTCCCGGTTTAGGGTTGACATCCTGTAAATGAAGCTGTCGTGGGTGGACCCTGGATAGTTGGCATATACTGAGGTGATGATTCCCTTGGCATCACATACTAGCTGGACGTTGATGGAATGCCAGTGCTAGCGGTTTCTATAGATGTGCTCAGGTGCCCTGAGGGGACGTAGAGCCACATGGGTGCAATCAATGGCACCTAGCACTTTGGGGAATTGTGCCACCCCGTAGAAATCCTGGATGACAGCCTGCCTTTCTGCAGGTGTTCTAGGCAGGTATATGTGCCTGCGGACTGATGGGCGTGCAGTGATGATGGCCAACACCTGGTGTAGGCACAGTGACTGCGTGGCCTGTGACAACCCCCCCCCCCACTATGGCACTTGTCCGCTGAAATGATCCGGTAGCCAAGAAGTGAAGTAAATTGAGGACCTTCTCCAGGGGGCTGAGTGCTTGGGAGCACAGGGTGGGTGATTTGAGGTCATCCTCCCACTCACTGACCAGGTCGAGTATTATGTGAGGTGGAAACCTGTACCTCCCATACACCTGGTCATCAGGCATACCAAAAAGGCTGGTTCTGGGTGTAAAGATTCTGGCCCTGACTATCCTCCTCCTCCTCCTGCGGTATCCCACGGCCACTGCTGCTAGGAACGGTATATTCATCCTGGCGTCTGAGCTTGTTTGTTTTTTGCGGGCACTTTTATGCTGCGCGGGTCAATGTACGCCTGCTTCCTGCTAGTCCACGTGCGCCTGCTTCATGCTGGCGTACGTGTTTCCGGATTGGACCGTCTTTTTTGGCGCGTTGTAGGCGACTGTGTAAATCTTCCCGCCCACCCCACACTAACACACTCTCCCAGGCCCAGTCGCATGTAAATCTTCCCGCCCACCCCAGGAATACACGTACCCCACTCTCCCAGGCCCAGTCGCGTGTGGAAGTTCACGCGAACCCCGTAATACACGTACCCTGCTGATATCGCGTGTGGAAGTTCACGCGAACCCGTAATACACGTACCCTGCTGATTTCGCGTGTGGAAGTTCACGCGAACCCGTAATACACGTACCCTGCTGAAATTGCGTGTAAAACTACCCGCGCACCCCTGAAATACACGTACCCAGACCAATCGCACTGCTGGGATGTGGAGCTGCTGGGAGACAGGAGTGGGGGCCTGCTGGCAGGTGCCCCTGGATCCTGTTGGGTGGGGGTGCAGGGGGACATGAGTGGGGGCCTGGTGGAGGGTGCCCCTGACTGCTGGGGGGTGGGGGTGCAGGGAGACATGAGTGGGGGCCTGGTGGAGGGTGCCCCACAGTGCTGGGGGTGGGGGTGCTGGGAGACATGAGTTGGACATGAGTGGGGGCCTGCTGGCAGGTGCCCCTGGATGCTGGGGGGTGGGGTGCAGGGGGACATGAGTGGGGGCCTGGTGGAGGGTGCCCCTGACTGCTGGGACGTGGTGGTGCTGGGAGACAGGAGTGGGGGCCTGGTGGAGGGTGCCCCACAGTGCTGGGGGTCGGGTGCTGGGAGACATGAGTTGGACATGAGTGGGGGCCTGGTGGAGGGTGCCCTTGACTGCTGGGGGGTGGGGGTGCTGGGAGACATGAGTTGGACATGCGTGGGGGCCTGCTGGCTGGTTCCCCTGGATGCTGGGGGATGGGGTGCAGGGGGACATGAGTGGGGGCCTGGTGGAGAGTGCCCTTGACTGCTGGGGCGTGGTGGTGCTGGGAGACATGAGTGGGGGCCTGGTGGAGGGTGCCCCACAGTGCTGGGGGGTGGGGGTGCTGGGAGACATGAGTTGGACATGAGTGGGGGCCTGGTGGAGGGTGCCCCGGACTGCTGGGGGATGTTGGTGCAGGGGGACATGAGTGGGGGCCTGGTGGAGGGTGCCCCTGACTGCTGGGGGGTGGGGGTGCTGGGAGACATGAGTGGGGGCCTGGTGGAGGGTGCCCCTGACTGCTGGGGGGTGGGGGTGCTGGGAGACATGAGTGGGGGCCTGGTGGAAGGTGCCCTGCACTGCTGGGGGGTGGGGGTGCTGGGAGACATGAGTGGGGGCCTGGTGGAGAGTGCCCCTGACTGCTGGGGGTGGGGGTGCTGGGAGACATGAGTGGGGGCCTGGTGGAGGGTGCCCCACAGTGCTGGGGGGTGGGGGTGCTGGGAGACATGAGTTGGACATGAGTGGGGGCCTGGTGGAGGGTGCCCCTGACTGCTGGGGGGTGGGGTTGCAGGGGGACATGAGTTGGACATGAGTGGGGGCCTGGTCGAGGGTGCCCCTGGATGCTGGGGTGTGGGGGTGCTGGGAGACATGAGTGGGGGCCTGGTGGAGGGTGCCCCTGACTGCTGGGGGGTGGGGGTGCTGGCAGACATGCGTTGGTGGGCAGTAGTGCAAGGTGACATGTGGGTTGGCTGGGGGGCATGGCCATGGTGGATGTGGGACATGTGCAGGGGTGCAGGGTAGTCCCCTGTGGTGTGGGCTGCCTGCAGGGGCCATGGAGGGTGTAGAGGGAACACCTGGGAGGACTCACACGGCCAATTCACGTGTAGTACTCTCCGGCACCCCCGAAATACACGTAGGCTGCTGGATTCGCGTGTGGAACTTCCCGCGCACCCGAAGTACACCTACCCTGCTGAAATTGCGTGTGGAACTTCACGCGCACCCTGAAATACACATACCCTGCAAATTTGCGTGTGAAACTTCTCGCGCACCTTGGAATACACGAACCCTGCTGAATTCACGTGTGAAACTTCACGCGCACCCCAAAATACACGTACCAAGGACAATCGCGTGTGGAACTTCCCGTACACCCCCCGAAATACACGTACCCAGGCCAATCGCGTGTGGAACTTCCCGCGCACCCCGAAATACACGCACACGCTATTTTTCACACAGCGGGTGTCCGTGTTTGTCGCATACCCCTTTGCACCTCATTTGTCCTAGAGGTCCACAATATGGGGCATTCATCATAGCTGTATATAGGTGCTTTTTGTTAGCACACATTTTGGCACACATTTATTTCAGGCGCAGGGACGCTACCGCCTGCTTTCTTGTGGCGGACTTGTTTGGCCCTGTGCGCGTCTTTGCCCGTGCGTTGGTTTGCCCTATTCGATTCCATGAATATGAGTTGTAGGCGAGCGTGTGGGCGTTCCGTGCACTTGCCTCCTGTACTTCCCCCTTGACGCCCATATTTTCACGCATTGTTCCCCATTCCGAGTGTTACGCCCCGTGTTCTGCCTACTTTTGTTATGTGCGCTGCGCTATGTGGGATTTCACTGTGGCTGTGGCGCACGCCGTTGGATGACCTGTGCGCCGGCGTGTGCCGCGCAGTTTTTCAGTGCACATCCAATATTTTCCTCACGCACGGACTTCCATGACTCGATGTGCGCTGGTTTCCCTGCGATTTTCGCACTTGCACTGCGATTCGCACGTTTTTGCACCTCTCAGCCGGAATTTTCGGCGCACATTAATTCCATGAATCGGCCTGTGTATCTTTCACCTTCCGCAGTACATCATTGACCTGATGATGGTCGGATCAAAAGCTGGGGTCTGAGAAAAAGAAAGCTGCCTCTATAAAACATGTCCTGTCTTCTCACAGACCCCTGCATCTATAATATATGTTGTGAATAATCCCCATCCCTGTTCCCCGTTTGAAGTGCCAGACATATATGTTAAGCCTCTGTGCCACCCAGTCTTAACCATGCTGCTAAGCCACCTGTAAGGACGACAAAATAGCCTCAAATCCATAAGATTGATTGTTCATATTAAAATGAGACGACCCTCTCCCATCCTAGAACACACACACGTCAAGTTATAAACTATATGCATATTCGAACTTCCATTTCTAATCAAGGGTTATTGTTGCTGCACAAAATTTAAAAGCAATGTGTGATATCCCTATGTACAATATGATTTCCCAAAAATACACAAGTTCATTAGTAGACAATTAAGTGTTGCAATATGTACGGGTTTTGTGAGGTAATAAGTACCGCCCTAAAATGTTGTTTAAAGTATATGTTTAACCTTTAAGCATTTACACAAGTCAGCTTATAAGTAGAATGTTGCAGACTCTTGCCTATGCTAATTTATATGCCAACCTGGTTCTACCTCATGTTTTAATACTAGCTTTTCTTATGTGTCCCACACCCAGATGTAAAACCTTAGCCCTATGAATGATGTGATGCTAACAAAACCTTTATTGATTTTGTAAACATGGTACCCATGAAATACGAAAATGTGTACTACATATTGGGGGTCATTACGAGTCGTGCGGTAGTGGATACCTGGCACCGGTAAGGAGACCGGTGCCAGTAATCCCCTACCACCCGATTCCGAGGTCCCCTAACAGGAATCGCAAGGGACGTGTGGTCGGACCACACGTCCCTTACGGGTCCCGTTAGTGGACCAGGCCGATAATTACGGGCCTGCCATTAGCAGGACCATAAATAGCGCCTTCCCCATTCCCATATGGGCTCAATGGGAATGGGGAATGGTTGGTGCAATGGGGATTTACCGGTCCCGCCAGGATCGGACAAGACGGGTAAGTCCCCATTGCACCACACCAGACTCGGTCCAGTTATTGGAGGCAGTCATGCCGCAAATAGCGCCATGACTACCTCCAATTTCGGAATGAGGCCCATAGTGTTCATAAGCTTGCATGATCATCGATGTATATGCAATTATAATGACATAATTCCGTTTCTCGTTTATAGTGATATGCATGCAACCCTGTAACGCAAATGCGCGAGAAGCCACAGGGCCATCTCTCACTTCCCCTGCAGAGCCGTGTACTCAGCCCCCACCTTCCTCCCTCCAACGCTGGGCTAACGATTGAAGGCCCTTGTTTTATTGATGTTGGAATAACACAGAAACACCTCCTTGCCTTCCTGCTGAACCCCCACAAGGTATTTGGCCTCACCCATGCCTGCTGACACACAATGCCACCATAAAACCACTGTGTACCTCCATGCTCTGGTTAAAAGAATTATGGGCAGCAAGGCCCCACATCCCACCGTCTTTTGATGTACCAACTATGTGCACCCTGACCCAATGGTATTCTAGTTCACCCCAACCTTGACTGGCCATGGTGACAGTTTATTTACTCTTGTACTAACATACTATAAAGATGTCTCCTACTAAATCTAACAAACAGGAATGATAAAGGTATCCTGACACATGCCCCCTGATAAGGCACCTGGACTCATGAAGCTGCCCTTTTAGAATAATGTCTTTATAATTGTGAATTGAGAGCACATGGAGTTATGTGCTATTCATTGTGTGATGTTAGGTTAACAACCCATATCTTTTACAGGGCAACACAAAGTATATTGATTAGTGAATGGGTATGTGTGGCCGCAAGGGCAAATGCTAGCTTAGTCCAAGATGTATCAATTCATCATCGGCTGACCAGAGCTCCCCCTGACAAGTCCAGCTGACCTGATCGCATCATCATGACCCGTCAAGGAGCGTCGCCAATCAGGACACTCTGCGCATATACATCTATATGTACCCATCTTCATTGCCCAATCCCATCGATTCATGGAATCCCTAGCCCCCACGTCATAGATGACGTGGTTTTGTAAGAAAATGTAGATGTTTTCAGATGTTGGGTAGAACGCTTTCGGAGTTTGCAGAGTTCTCTGCTTGCCCTATATTGGTTTTGGATAAAACTTTTAGCTTCAGCCGCACTTGGCCTTGGTCTCATTCGCTGCTGGGGTGTGTCCATTATTGACTCTCATTGTGGAGTTTTAAATGCCTTTTAAATGCCTTTTTGGTTGACGCTCACTTTCACATGTATCCAAATGAAAAAATGTCACAGCATTTAACTGCACGTTGTTATATGACATATATAGCTGGTCTATTGAAAAATGAGGCAAGTTCCTTTTTTCCTTTGATACAACTATGTTTCTATTTAATTAAAACACGTTTCACACACATATGAACTGCAACGGTTCAAATTAATCTCAATTTATTTCTATGTCAGTACACTCACACACCAACACACGTATTTGCAAAAGAAATAGACATTAGCACCTACACACCGGAACACACACTGAACGTGCACATCACACCAGACCAGAGACAGATTTATGAAGCCCTTTAAACTGCTTTAAAAGTAAATCACCTAATTTATATACACTTTGCATGCTCTCCGTTTGCACAGACATTGGCTTATAATGCATGTCTGATGGCAAACAGAGACAATCAAGAAGCCTTATGTTAATTTTTTCCCCAGTTTTTATAAATAAATACTGACAGGTACCAGATTAATTTCTATCTGTATGTATGTGTAAGAATCATTAAAAATGAAAAAACGTGGAGCCTTAATTGTGCATCACAATGCTTATACACCTTGCAATAGATTCCCTTTATCAGTGATATAGCTTCTAAACAGTACTTTGGTACTCACTTATTGTCTTTCTTTCAAAGGCCCAGGGAAGATAGGGAGGGTGTCTATCCTCAGGCAATACCCCCAGGAAAGCGTATGCTTCAGTCTATTCCTCTGCTCCAAAATCCCTCTTGGTCCTGCTTTGGGAAAAGGGCTCTGCATTCATTCCAATCTGAAAACGATCATTTAAAGATACCCCCATCAGCTGCATCCAATTGGTATTCAATGTGTCTATCTCATTTCGGAGGGGCTCGCTTGCTTCTCTGTTTTGTAAAAGAAAACACTCTCTTCTTTCTAGTGTTGGGCATTTAATATTGAGCAATTTAAGACAGCAGTTTGAATTGGGCCTAATAAATGTTCCCTTTACTGTCTCTCCTCAAGCAGACATGTATCACTGCTTCTATTGTCCCATTGCACTTGTTCTGTCATTATAGGATGTTCCAGCTATGAAAGAGATCCCTTCCTCCCAGGAGCAAGAGCCAATATTCAACTGTAAGATTTATTTTGTACTAATAATTATCTGTATGGACAGGTGCATTGGGGAGAAGACTGTGTACAAATATTCTGAATTCTGATATTTGTTTGTGGTCCTGCCACTTCATACATTATGAGTTATTAAAATTTGACAATTATGCATACCGTGCTCATTTAAAATAAATACAATGATAATGTGCATTGTATTCATGATTTTCAACTAAATCCAGAAGTCTTGGTTTTTTCAATGAGGCAAATGTTTCAGTAATGATAACTGATAATGTATGCCCAACTGACATAGTTCATGTCATGCAATTCTAAAGTGGAGGTTCATTATATATGCAGCTGAGTTGCATTCTTGTGTATCATGACCATTATAGGCAGAAGACATCTAAAACCAAAAATGATCTCTAGATCAGTCCCATATCCACCCTGAAATCGAATGTTGAAGCAGTACTCAGAATAAAGATTAAAGCAAAGCAATTTACTGTAGATACTCTTTAAATGTGGTTCTCCCCTATTCAAGCTGATTTAGATCTAAAATGTTGGACTCTTTCTATGACAAACTATTGGATCTTAGCATGGGCATAGACACTACTTGATTTTATCTTCTTTTATGTTGGATTTATTGCAAATAATTGTTAAGGTTGGGTTTCTGCAACTATTCTCTCGGACATCTGGGACTGAGAGACCTGACACACTCACTGTTTTCAAGATAACCAGATTTACCATCAGTACTGTGTTCATTAAAGAATAGATTTAATTTACTTTATTTACTATTGTCGACACCAATCAAAGGACTAGTTACTTGACAATGTGAGATGTATACATCTTACAGAGATTCCAAAGTGCAGGCAAACCTCCCTATGTAATGATGTTGTTTGGATTGTCATTAAACTTGAATAAACATGAATTATTAATGTAGTCTTCATTATTTAGTCATAATGGAACAGATGCACCTCAGTGTTCCATTAAGGGTCACCAGTGGCATAACTTCCTCCAGTCTCCAACAGCAGACACATGCTACTGTGTGTCATGCACTCCTGGCCACACCCACCGTGTGCTTACATTAATGAACATCAGCTGCATTAGCTGATCCAGCCTCTAGAATCAGACATGGTGAGAGAAGGTCACATGATCTTGCTGTTTCTCCCTTCTGTCTGTGATCTACTACCGATCATCCCACCTTGGGCTTCCCTTAAGTGACAAAGGGTGCATAAGGCGGTCCAGTCTCCAGTGGCAGACATGGTGAGAGCAGTTATTGTGACCTTGCTATTCCCACTTTTTCCCTTCCATCCACTGCTGACCACACCCATCTCAGGCTTCCATTAAGGTACAATGGTGGTGTAAGCTGATCCAGCCTCCAGCAGCAGATGTGATGAGAACAGATCATGTGACCTTGCTCCTACCACCTGTTGCTTGCCATTTACTCCTGACCAGGCCCACCTTGGACTTCCATTAAGGGATGCCAACAGTGTAAGCCAATCCAGGCTCCAGCAGCAGCCACAGCACAGGTCTGGCCCTTCCAGCATTCTGCCTGCCAACCAGTTTGGATCATGTCTACCTCAGGCTTACATCAAGGAACACTAGCAGTGTAGGCAGATCCATCCTCCAGCAGGAGACATGATGAGAGCTGGTCATGTGACCTCTCTCTTCCTGCCTTGTGCCTGCCGTCTACTGCTGACCATGCCACCCTCCGGCTTCCATTAAGGGACACAAACAGTTTAAGCTGATCTAGTCTCCTGCAGCAGACGGGGTGAGAAGAGATCACGTGACTGCGCTCTTTCTGCCTTTCACAGATGAGCACGCCTACACCAGGCCTACACCAGGCTTTATTTAAGCAGTCTAATCTAGGCCTCATCAGTCTCTGTCATCATCAACAAAGGAAGTATGAAGACAAGGCCATTGACCACGTGTGTCTGTATGGGCACGACTAGGCCAAACACTGGACCCAGCAGCACTTTGTTACTGGTTAGACAAAACTACTCTCACAAACTCATCTCATTGTCACTCTCTCCAGTGACCACCAGGTCAAATGAATCCACACTGCATAGCTAGACCAGTCAACCTTATCTAAATCATGCTCATCACTGCTCACCCATTCTCCTAGTACAGTTATGCTCTTTAATGTGGCGTTCTATCCCGTTCCAGGTGCTGGAACAGGAGATAATTGACTGGGAGCCCAGGTTATTGGCCTGAGTGAAGCGAGGGCAGATGATGAGGGCTCAGGGACATTATTCCCCGTTCAAGCCCCTGGAATGGGAGATTAAGGCCATTAGCACCCCGGGTTACCAAAGAGTTAACTCGGGATGCTAAAAAAAGGATTTTCCTTCCTACAACGGGACATGTGCAGCATACAGCTGTAGGAAGGGAAATCCTTTTCCAAGATGGCCACCCTGGAAAGGGAAGGCAGGGCTTCGTATGGAGCCCCTTTTCCATTTCCATGGTGGCCTGCAGGAGGTGAAGGGAAGGAGCGGATGTGGCTTCTGCCGAAATAAGGTAAGTAGGGGGATAAATAAAAATGGGACAGAGGTTGGAGGGAAGATGGCAGCAGGTGCAGCCATCTGTCAGGTGGCTTGGAACGCAGGTTTGTGCCAGCTGTTCAAGCCTGCGTTCCTAGTCATCTGATTGACTGGCTCCCCCCGCCGGGGTGCTAATGCTGATTAATAACCCATACTACATACATCAGGCATTTCAGACTTGAACACTGCCAATACACCCAGTCTTATCTTCCTGAACAGAACGTGGCTCACACCAACTACCTCTCCCGACTTTCAAGCCTTTGTCCAACCCAGATACAGCAGCCAACACTTTGACCAGTTGGGGAAATCAAAGGGAGGAGTGCAACTCATCCACAAAACCAACTGGCCTTTTACGATACACAATATAAATGATTTGGAAGTAAGACATATAATTCAGAAACATTATTGTTTCATTATCAATAATTAATCATTGATCAATAGCTATTGATTTGGATTTGTGATCAAATGTTAGTTCTAAAAATGTCCAATGGTACATATGTAGATGTCTGGAGATTGTTGTTTCCTAGGAGAGTAACTAAAGTTTTATTTTTTTAATATGACTGAACATTTTGGTTCATTTTGGTTAAAAGTTCACATAAGTTTAGTCTGCCATATGTAAAAAAAAAAGATATATATATATATATATATATATATATATATATATATATATATATATATATATATTTTTTTTTTTTTTTTTAAACAATATATTTTACTCATAGAAGTAATCAAGCAAAATGTTTGTGTATTAATAGACACTATGCTTATGATGTGTTATAATAGATATTTTGACTAAATAACTGCATTCAGTAATTTTACTGTTTATTTCCGTTGAATCCTCCAGAAACGTGTGTTTATCCCAACCTCATGCATACAATTCTAATAAAGTCTTCTGTGTCATTTTTCTGGTGGATCCACTATATAACAGGAGGATTTAAGGCTGTGCTTGGCCTATGATGATAGTAATGGATCATGTGAGAATGCTCAATACATATGGTGACTATACTATTGATATGGGGCATTAACTGGCACTGCATGCATTACCTGGTATTTGTTTCTGCATTTAGCAAAATAAGGCAGAATCTGGGCATGTGATAATGCACATTGCATATGGGGACTGTACCATGAATATGAATCATTATCTGGCAATGGAGGATTTGTCAACGTGCTTGGCATGTGATGGCTGACCCCTGTCCATGTGAACCTGCACATTATATATGGTGGCTATTCTATTAACACAGCTGATCTGAAAGGCCATAAAAGCCTGTTGGCCATGTGAGGATCCTGCTCTAAACCCACATTAAACTTGTACTAGGGGAAATATGGGCAACAAACTAAAAATGGAGAAAATATGAAGGTCCACAATCTTGAAGGAGTTACTCTTAACATTGCAGTAACATTAACAAGGGAAACGTGTATCTTGCACACAGTAGTTTCCAAGTTTTAATTGGCATAGCTTCAAGGTTTTAAACTTTATCTCCTAGTCATATAGTTAAATAGCCAAAGTACTGCTCTCCTTCCTGTAATGTTGAGTGCCGACAATGTCTGAATCAACTTTTCTCTTGAATAGAGGAAATAAATAGCTATTATTTGCGAAAGGCAGAATTTGTTTTCCACGGGATAAATGTGAATTACTAAAACGGTTGGGACTAAACTGGAAACCAATCAGTTTTTCCCGATCAAACAGCGAGACACTATAAGATAATCCAGGCCATTAAATATTTGTATTTATTTGATGAATATGTCAATTCCGATGGCATACAATTTATTTTCATGCCATCTGCTGTGATCATACTGGATGGTATTGTACATTTCAGTTTAAAAGTATATTCATGCTAAAGTGAAAAGGAAAAAAACAAGATATAAACAACATTTTAGGCAAACTAAAAAGTCCATGACTCAATGTAGAACAAAGATAAATGCTGGAAAGTCCTAGCAAATCTATGGGTCAACGGGGAACCTTAAATGTGGTATATCCTTTGGAATGGATGGGTTGACCGCTGCTTTGGTAAAACATGAATTTCAGAGGTCCGCTTACCAAGGTCTATCAACCTGTATAAAGATATGCGTGATGAAAATTAACATATTTTTACAAATTCTGCATTGGCTTTGCAACATCTACAGCTGAAGCGTCTCTCCATTTAGAAGAACCTGGAAACTCTTCTGACAGTTAATCTGCTTCTCATTGATGAAGACACATTTTTCAATTGCAATGATGACGTTAACACACAAGCTGGAGGCCTGAGCAGAATCTGGGTGTCAGTCAACCTGACCTTTTCTTTGAATCTTTACACCAATCTTTACTTTTATTTATCTATTTATTTGACATTTGTAAAGTGCACCCAGCCCTGAGGTGTCTGAGCGCTGGTTATGTGGCAAGACAACATAAAATACATACATAGCAAATCTCAGTGATACATACATGCGCAGCGATACACAGTGATATATAACGTTAAGAAATCTGATGAGAGTTCACGGTAATGCATATGGTTAACAGTAATTGTCACAGTAGTTATTTCAGGTGGGTTGTTAAGAGGAACTACTTAAGGATCTCTTGAGTGAATAGCCAGGATTTCAAGCTTTTGCGGAAGGTCCAATAGGAGGTTTCAGATCTTAGTGGTTATGGAATATACTTCATCAGAGCAAGATAAACACTCATTGAAATAATGGGACATTTGTATCAAAATTGGATTTTCTAAACATCTGGAGTATTATGATATGTACTGGGGATGTAAGGTTGATTTAAACAAATTCTACATATCAGGGACTGTAACTATGACATGACAGGTTTCTTAAAGAAAAACACCATGTGAAATCCTACATGAAAGATGTCCTCATGTGAATGTACTCTGGGTTCATAACGAAGTACCCTACCATATCTTATGATTAAGCATGACTTTATGAAAGTTCCCTTTACACGTTTAGAGACGAAGGTGATAATATATACCTTCTCTGGAGCACCACACGCTAAAAGAGTGTGCTGCCTCTTTTGGTCACTGAGGTCAATTAAATCTGCCTGTAACCTGAAATTGAAGTTCCAGTACTCTACTAATGTAAATAAAATGTATCTGTGAACACAAGTCAAAGTCAGATGCATTCAGTAATCAATTGTTGTGGATGAACTGGCGGACCAGTAAAATGTTTCTACTATTTTGCTGTGCTAAATCTGTAGCAAGGGAACAACAATAAAGAATGTTGTTACAACCTAAAATGTCATGTTTTTTACTGTGATAGTTCTTATGTTTTAGACAATTCGAGGAGAACGGAGGAACGTTTCGGGCACTTTTACTGGGAAAGGTCATTGACATGCCTGTGTGAATTATGTGTTAGTATTGAAAACTCATTGTTAAGCCAAAGGATGGCATTGCTCGGATGTGTAACTATTGATCAACATCTATGGATTAATTTTGTATTTGGTCATATTTAACATCGTGGAACATGGTAGGAGTTGTTTGAGATTACAGATGTAATGTGTCTAAGTGGTAGGTATGAATTGTGTGTTATTTATATTTGAAGCTTACACTGCAATTGTTTATTGTCTTTTTTAAGCATTGATCAATGTGTATGGATCAATGGAAACAGTTTTTGTTTGTAAACCAGAGAGCTGAAGGAATTACTTACAGGTGGGGGGAATATTTTTTTGCAAAGCTGTGCCTAATTGTTTACTATCAGAGAAGCAATGCACCTGTAGCTCACATGTATATCACACATGATGGAATGGGTGGACATTGAAGATGTTTCAATCAAACAATGTCCTTTTGTGGTGGATTTGTTGGTAAACAATTCAATGTTTTCAATAAATAGTATGAACAGGGTTACTGACAACAGGCACATCTTTAGTCATATTTTGAGAAACTGAGGTGGGGATTTCACACTTGCTAAAATGTTGAGCATTGTAGGGGTCTGTGGTGTCATATGCTTTCGGAACATTCAGCAAGAATGTGTTCATCCATATTCTGGAATCTTTAAATTAGCTGAGAACTCGAATTCCTTCCAACTGACTCCCAGGACCTTCATTCACTGTTATTATGAACACTCAGTCAAAGGAACTTTTATGTTGTCCCTGGATTCTGGAGCCCTCTGATGGGGTATTAAAAAGGTCCAATGGGAAGTTGAAATTGATGAACATTTTATCTGTTGCGGATGCAATAGTGCACTAAATGAAGAGGGAGGCACACACTTGGACATACGGTATGCCATTCTATAAAGTTGAAATGGAAAATAAGATAATATGAAAAGACATGTATTCCCATCATACACAATATTTAATAGAAGACTACAGAAGCTAGGGTCTTGAAATATGTTGATCACATATTTTATTGAATGGTATTCATTTAAAGGACCAGTCTTCAGTCACTTATCTGGGAAAATTCATTGCTGTTTTACACTATGTCGTTATTTGTATTACTTTCACTATTTTGGAGCAGTGCTTACATTTTGGCGAACATATAAATGTTCTTCTTTTTCATTTCACGACTGCCACGTCTTCTAGCAATAATACCACTAAGTATTTCAACGTTTACGGTCTGGAGCAACAGCCACAATTTGTAACTTTATTTAGTATTATAAAAATCAAAACCCTAGCTTTATTAGTGTTAGCAGTTATTTCGAGTTCAGTGCAAGCCCATGAACTCTTGCTTTTTTTTAAAAAACGAATTCATCTTAAAACAGGTGCAACATTTAGTTGTTTGCAAGCAATGTGCATCTGATTAGTTGATCAGGATTTATATAGGGCTCAACGTGTTTTAGCATATCTGAAATGTGTTAAAGATTTCAAACATAAACAATAGATTATTACACTTACTTTATAGCCACATATTTTATTTTATAAACCTCAGAACATATTGTTTTATAAGTAATCTTTGTCTAAAATGTAGGTCATGTGTTCTCCATCATCAAACTCACACATTGCAGAACACGTTTCAGTTCTAATGTCAATGGTAATCATTTTCTGTTAGCTATTCTGTAAATGTCTAAATGAATCATGTGTCATGCTAAAGCACAAGTCCCATTCTGTATTTGTCAAAAGTAATCAAAAAAGGTTTTTTGAGCAATGAACTGATCCCTCTCCTAGGGATATGCCGTCCACATTCCGAGAAAGAGCACTCAACACCTTGTTCAAGGTTAGCGCCACATACATCTCTGGATCAGATGTGCATTCAACGAAACTTCCAGGGGGGCTGCTGATGTCCACATGGCACATGCAGTCATTTTCAATTTCCTTTAATTCACTGCACAGATATGCCTTCCCTCCTAGAAAATACAAATAGTGTGTCATGTTTTGGTCTGTTATTTCACATCAGCGAACATTGCATTTTGTTCAGTGTTTTACCAAACAATTTAAAGTTTTGATCATAGTTCAAATCAGATACTCATCCTTTGAGTGGTGTTCCAACTGATGAAATATAATGACAGTTTCAACAAATTCAGATGTATTGGTTTCGCCCTATGCCATTCCTCACAATTCTTATAGTAACATCTTGTCTTAAAGAGAAGTACTGAAGTACAAGAGCACCGACCATACACCTTTCCACAGATGTCGCTGTCTGTGTGAGGACACCAGATTATTCCATTAACCAAATAGGTTGCAGTTACAAAGGATAGTTCTAACAAGTGGGCATTCTTTAACATCTTACATCTTGCACCCTATGGTTGTATGTTAATGTTAAAGGTGTGTCTCCCCCCCCTCCCTCCTCCCTCCCTGTGTGGCCATCATACCATGACTACCGAATACCATGCGGATCCTGAATTCTGTGTGTTTTTCAATTCAGGATTTTTTTGGACAGAATATCACTTCATGGGTCTGCTAGCATTAGCAACTTTGGAGGTATTATCCCCATGCATTCATTGCACCAGAAAGCAACCCAAAATGTTCTGGCTTGTCTGCTTTCCGGATAATTGTAATGGGTTATTTATAACGCTTAATACTCAGAGGTTTCTAAGAGCAGACCCAGGGATCGAACCTGTGTTACTCAGCGTCCTCAAGCGCGTTGCCACTAAGCTACCATACCAAGAAAAACACAAACGTCAAATAAATGTACTGCTGAATTCAGATGAAAAGGTATTGTAACCTCAATCACGTGTCCTACTGTTTGGGGTGTTCGGTTAATTGTTTGTTTAATATGTTTGGGTCATAAAAAATTGCCATTTAATTATTTGATGCTGTGTTGGGAGTGAAAAGAGACACAGCCCCTTTAAGAGGGACGCCCTGGACGATGGGAGGGAGCGGGAAGTGGGAGGAAAGAGAGGAGCAGAGGAAGGGAAGTACATTCATTGTAATGTGGAGGAATAAAGTGAAGGTTAGGAGGAACCTGGCTCCGGTGCAGTCAATGAGATGAATGAGGAAGGGGGCTGCACGGGGTACAACAACTGGCGACGAGGCCGACAAACGTCACATCGTGCCCAATGAGGATGACAGGAGGGTGCATGGAGCCCAGCAGAAGGACGGTGGATCACGAGAGCCCAACCGTGTGTCTATGGGCCTGGTGTGCCAGCAGTGCAGCGTGGGACCAGTGGGCCCAGTAGAAGTAAAGGAAGTTGGGAACACCCAGCAGGACGGCTGAAGGGATGAAACTACCCCAAGAATAAGATGGTAGCGCTGCTGCATGCACAATGATACGCAGCTCAGGACGGCGCCGCAGGGAGGTGACAAGGCAGGAAAGGCCCGGCAGCGGAGTGCGGGTGAAGCACAGCGGGAGACCAGGAGGTCCGGCCCAGGGAGAAATGCTGCAGAAAGAAAACGAACAGAGGAGGAGGAGCAAGAGGGAAATCGAGCAGTGATGGGTGTGGAGCCCAGCAGGGGTGAGGGGCCCGTGAACCCAGCAGTAACGGTGGACAGTATACCCAGCAGTAGCCAAGGGCCTGATCGGCCAGCAGTTTGGAGGGCCTGTGTGCCCAGAAGCATCCGGGGGCCTGCGTGCCCGCAGTGATCAAGGGCCGGTGCGCCCAAAGTGAAGGTGGGACCGAGTGCCCAGCAGTTTTGCAGGGCCCGTGTGCCCAAATTGAAGTAGGGCCCGTGCACCCAGCAGCAGAGGAGGCGGAGGGCCTGTGCGCCCAGCAGCATCCCAGGGCACGTGCGCCTGCAGTGAGGTGGGGCCCGTGTGCCCTTAGTGTGGCCCGTGTTCCCCCAGTGTGGAAGGGCCCGTGTGCCCACAGTGAGGAGGGGTCCATGTGCCCGGCAGCAGAGATGACAGAGGACCGGACGTGCACAACAGAAAGGAGCTCCAGAGGAGGACCTGTGCGCCTGTGACGACACGAACAAAGAAGAGGGCCCGTATGCCCACAATAAAAGAAAACTGGAGCCGGCAAGGAAACGGAACGCCAGCACAAGCGGGTAAGCAACTCCGGCAGGCCCGCAAGCCGACAGCAAAGCACCCTAGCTGCCCCCAACCAGCGCACCCATAATACAGACTTCATCATTTGGGCGGGAAGCCCATGCAGGAAGCCCGCAGAAAGCATAAACGGCCTGCAGGCCATTAGTGAACCACGGCGAAATGACCCAGCTGCCCCAACCAACGCACAAACCCACAAGAAAGACACGCACAATGGCCCAAGGAATGGATGCCCAACATCCTGTGTAAAGGAGGACAGACATGCCACACAGGCCACAACACACACAAACAGATGTGGGTGGGAGCGGTAACAAACCTCCAGGAAGTACAAACTGCAATACTGTGCGCAGACCCAACACACTAAGTGAACACCCACCACAACCCACCCACGTGACACCACAGATACACCAGACCTGCAGTGTCACCAGCCACGAGTCGGTGGAGCGAATGTCACGCACACAGGAACACTGCAAGAACCGCAAACAAACTGTTATCACGTACTACACCAGTGACCCCATCACACCAGCCAACAGGGCCACCAATTTATAAACCGCAAAGAACAGTCACACAAGCTGATGAACTTAAACCACAAGAGCGCACCGCACGCACCTGGCACTCCAGCAACCGCCACCACGGGAGTGGCACTCCAGGACAAGACTCCCTGCCAATTTGCTGAAGCCCAAGAATCGTGGCATCACCACACCTCAGAAAGAAATCAAAGCAACAAGACACCACCACGCCACGCCCAGACACAGCTCCCACAAGCTCGGGGAGAAAGACACCACAAACACCGGCCAACTTGGTTGACCAATCGCAAGCGCCTGACGCAGGACCACACGCCTTCACAAATTCAAGCACCACATCCCTCGCCAGCCTCATGAGAAGGCCCGACCCAATCGCCCTGAACCCGCACCACAACCAAGGAACAAGATGGGAAGAATGGGTCGAAGAGTTTGAAGACTTTCTAGGTGCAATCGGGACCAAAGACCCACCAAACAAACTCAACATATTCAAGAACTTGGTAGGAAAAGAAGTAATGGACGTGATCAAGACAATTCCAGCAGTGGACAAGACCACATACCAACGCCTTCTCAACACAATCAACGACAAACTGATAGTAGGCTCCAACAAAGACTACGGACGCCTTCAATTCAACCAACACAACCAACACCAAGCAATGTCCACACAAATCCATTGGAGGGTTCGTCCTACGTCTCCAGCAGAAGATAGTGAACTGTGACTTTTCCAACTTCAATGACGAAGAAGCTATAAGACTGAGGATCATAGAAGGGTGCACCTCATCAACGCTCAGAAAACATCTCCTCACAAAGCCCCTAACCCTAGCGAAAATACTAAACCTGGCAAAAACATCCGAGAGAGTTGACGCACAGGCAGCCGCCATTGAAAGGACGGTTGAACGCAACATCATCGCAGCCCTCACGGAAGGGCAACTGCAACACTCCAAGCTCACTCGACCCTGGAGACGGCAAAACCTAAGAAGATACCGGCAACAAACCCCAAGAAAAGAGCAATGCCACAGGCGGGGCTGGAAACACACACACGGACAACCATACTCAGCCTTGGGACGTACATGCTGGTGCTGTGGCCAGGAAGGTCAGCTTCAAGAAAAATGCAGAACACAAGCACCCACAAGTGCTGCATACCAACCCACACCACCAGCCCAGGCAAGATACCCAAATTTACTGATGGCACGGTCAGACATCAAGAAAAACAGAGCGACCTGAACACCAGCCCATCCAGACATCACAGGCATGCACACCCCCTCTACCCTGGGTTGACCCACCCAAAAGAGGACAGACCAGCACTTGGCAGACGAACCTCACCAACTCTGCGAGAGGACTACGAGCCTCACAATCACCCAGTACCCTTCGGGACGTCGTACCGGGGGGGAATGTAGAAGCCACAAGAAATGGTGGTACAAGGCAACAAGGACGGAAGAACAACCCCTTGACAAACCCCAAGACCATGCCGTCCAATGGAGAACAGCACAGACAGTACAGCCAAAAAGAGAGTCACGATGCGACCTAACCCAGGGAAACCGCAGAGGGCCTGACGCCATCCAAATGATACCAAGTCCCGCCATACGGCACAGCCGTCTTAGCCACCGGACAGCACTACGGCACGCACTCATCAGCATCCGCTATAGATAATTTGAAGTAACCCACAAGAAGGACCACATGCCCGAGCAACATGCGAGAGAGGCAAACGCAGCCAAAGGACAGACGAACCGCACAGATCCCATCCTAGCGACAAGGGACTACAGCGAACTGACGCCAAAGAACTCCCTGCTCCACGAGTTGTACTTTGAAGAGCAGGAACCAACAAAAGGGGAAGCGATCGAGGTGGAGGAAAAAGAGAGAACATAGACTCATGAAACACCGCAACAAGAGAGTGCCAAGGAGACCCACGAGCAACCAAGCAGGCCCCATCGAACCACAAAGAAACCTCAGCGGCTCATCGAGCAAATGTAACCCGGGAAGTCTTATGCCAAGCAAGGGGGATGTGTTGGGAGTGAAGAGACACAGCCCCTTTAAGAGGGAAGCCCTAGACGATGGGAGGGAGCGGGAAGCGGGAGGAAAGGGAGGAGCAGAGGAGGGGAAGTACATTCATTGTAATGTGGAGGAATAAAGTGAAGGTTAGGAGGAACCTGGCACCGGTGCAGTCAATGAGATGAATGAGGAAGGGGGCTGCATGGGGTACAACATGCTGCAAAAGCCGTGATACAGTATTGAGCCCCTGCCCCTCCCCGCCCCCACGCTTATTGTGATCAGTGATATGATCCTGAGGAAATGCTCAAAAGCATCCACCTTGTATTCACGTCCTAACGCCTTGACGGTAAGGACACACGGACATTGTAAAGTGCACATGTAACACATATGGACAATTCAGAAATCCATAGCAATACAATGGGCCTCATTACGAGTACAGAGGCAGGGGGTTAACGGCACCAGTAAGGATGCCGGTGCCATTAACCCCCTACTGCCGCATTCCGAGGTCCCTTAGCGGGTCCCACTAAGGCCGGCTGGTTTTACTAGCCACCCTTAGCGGGAGCCGCTAAGGGACCAGGGAGCTAATAATGGGCCCGCTATTTGCGGGCCCTTTTATTAGCTCCTTCCCCATTCCCATTGAGCCCTATGGGGGATCGAATGGGAATGGGGAATGGTTTTCAGAATGGGGACTTACCCGGTCCTCCAAGGTTGGAATGACCCGGTAGGTCCCCATTCCGACTACCTGGACCCAGACACGGGTTTGGAGGCAGCCAGGGCGCTAATAGCACCATGGCTCCTCCGCCCGTAATGAGGCCCAATGTGTGTATCACAAACGCCGTTTCCCTGAGTTTCTTAGATTTTTGGTAAATGCTGCAAAAAGAAGAGAATGTTTTATTTCTGGAAATTAGATAAATATAAAGTATGAGCCCATGTGTATCCCTGTGTTTTCATTTGATTTCATTGCATATAGAACAAACCTAGCTCAAGAGTAGCAGAGCGCTTTACAACAGGTGAATACCAGCATTGCTCTTGGTATCATTTACAGCACACAGGATTCACACAGTAGGCAACTGCCTTGATGCTTTTATTTGTGGTTCTGCCTTTGTTCTATTTTATTTATTTCATAATTTTCATCATTATTTTCCCTTTAGCCACGGGTGCCTGTCCTCACTGCAGACCCCCAGGCTCATGCTCGGAACCAGCAGTACTGTTTTTATTTCCTACCCACACTCACTGTGGAGGCACTGTGGAGGCAATTCCTCTTCCCTGCTCATAGCAGTGGGAGGGGATTGGCTAGGGTTATACAATGTGCCTATATAGGACAGCAGTACACAGACAGCACAGCAGTCGCGGGCAGCGGGAAAGGGCACTTTGCACCAAAATTGCACCAAAGTTATGCCCCTCTTGGCCCGTCTGAGGCAGCCTCCTACATGTTCTCCCCACTGCTCCTGTTTATTATATATGGCACCGGCAGGTACTGTTTTTCATATGAATTTTAATTTGGCATATTGCACTCCTGCTGTGGTTTCTTCCAGCTCCAACACACCTCTGAGTGACTTGTTGCTTAATTCACGCTCCCTGGTCGCACATGCTGATCATGTTTGTGACGTTACCTGTGACGATGGTCCAGATATACTCCGTATTATGGAAACCTGGCTAATAGCCATCTCGACCCACATGTATCCCCATTTCTTGACCGAGGGGTATAAAATCATTCAGGTAGACAGAGCTGCACTCCATGCAGGTGGGGGGATAGCTGTTATATTTAAAGCCACCCTTAAGGATACTTCTGTACTGGTAGTCCACGATTTGACCATGGAAGCTTTTTTAGTGTGCTTGGAAACCTCTGCTTCTGACTTTGTTTGTTTTCTGCTGGTCTGTCTTCTTATATGCATTTCCTGATACCTTTCATGGAACTTATGGTTTTGCTTCACTTGAAATAGAAAAATCTTATAGTGCTAGATGACTTTAATATCCGCTTTAACCCTCCTCTTGTCCCTACTCTAGATGCTTTTTTGGAGGGTTTTGTGGATCTAAGTTTAACCCAACATGTCACTGAACCCACCAATCTTCTTGGTGGTATCCTAGATCTTATTCTTTCTGTAGTCCCGGGTCTGGTTGTCCACCCCTTAGTGTCTGTTCCTTGGTCCGACCACTTTCTGATCCCTTTTTCAGTACCCCTTGCAGTTTCCCCTCCTACACCGTCTAGAGGCACAGTTCTTAAGAGGAAATCGCATAAGTCTCTCTTGGCATCTGTGGTGAAGACTAAATGTTCAAGTGGCTTGCCACCCTATCTCAGGCACTGCTAGCTAATGCCGGTCAATTGGCACCCTTTAAAACCATGCAGCTGCATGGCCACCCCTCTCAGGTATGGTAGAACTGAAAGTGGCTAAACTGGGGCTTCGGCAAGCAAAGTGGAAGTGTCGCTCTTCCTAAGTAGTTGTGATAAATTGGGCTTTGCCTCGCTCTCCAGAAACTATCATCTGCTCATTAAGTCAGCCAAACAGAAATGTTTTACTCTTAAGATTGAAATGCCACTCAATCAATTGAAGGAGCTATTTGTGGTTGTTAAATCCTTTTCTTCTACAGCTCGCTTTCTTCCCACTTTCCCTGCTTCTCAGTCAAAATGTGATGCAGTTGTTGAGTTTTCCATTCCAAAATTGTTTATATTCGAAACAATATTCATATAACGCAGGTTAGCCTTGGTGTGATCGTCTTAGGGTGCAGCCAATCAGCTACCTCTGGCTGGGCTACCTTCCCTGTATTCTCTGATGAGGCCGTATTGAAGGCCTTTTGCTCACTAGAAATCCACAGAACCCTCGAACCCTATTCCTCTATTTATATTTAAAGATCTCTTGC
Organism: Ambystoma mexicanum; assembly: GCF_040938575.1. Classification (NCBI taxonomy): domain Eukaryota; kingdom Metazoa; phylum Chordata; class Amphibia; order Caudata; family Ambystomatidae; genus Ambystoma; species Ambystoma mexicanum. The sequence continues at coordinate 1,292,867,193 of NC_090937.1, forward strand.
CTGTGATTATTCCTCTGGTGAACGAAGCGATGAACCATCCTTGTTGCTCTGGTGTGATCCCTAAAGAATTTAAACAGGCTATTGTGGTTCCTCTTTTAAAGAAGCCATCACTGAATGCCTCTGTTCTGTCCAACTGCTGCCCTATATTTCTACTTTCCTTCTTTATTAAGCTTCTTGAGACCTTGAAATCTCTTCTCTCCGGGAGTCCTACTCTGTGCTTGACCCCTTTCAGTCGGTTTTCTGCCCCGGCAGAGGTACCGAAAGTGTCCTAGTTTCAGTAATGGATGATATGGCCAGGGTGGTCAATGGAGGTGGTGTGAAGGCCCTAATTCTGCTGGATCTATCAGTGGCCTTCGATGCTGTTGACCACCGAATACTCCTATCCTCCTGGCCTCTATCGTCATCTCATATCCTGTCCTGACGCGGTTTACTTGTTTTTTGACCGATCGTGCCAAACAGTAGCTTTACCTCCTGTGCTCTCTTCTCTCTATTCTCTTTCCTGTGGCATCCCCCGGGGCTCTGCCATGTCCCTGATGTTATTTAACATCTATGTGCAGCCTTTTGTTGACCACATTTGCTCTGACGGCTTCAGGTACTACTCATACGCAGACAACGCGCAGATGCTGGTCCATTTATATCGGGACCAAGAGGAGGTGTTGTCCCGTCTGTGTGAATGCGTGACGGCCGTGGGGGAGTGAATGGGAGCCAATTGGCTCAAGCTCAACGGGAACAAGAATGAGGTCCTGGTGGTGGGTGCCTCCTCTGAATCCTGTTCTTGGTCCTCAGCCTTCAGGCCATCCTTACTTGGTGACTTTCCTATTCCAGTGACAGTAGCGAAAAATCTTTGGGTCTACCTCTCTACTTCTCTGTCCATGGCGTCCAAGGTGGGTACAGTTTGCCAGACTGGCCACTTCTTACTGAGGGTCCTTTGGAAGATCCTGCCCTTTCTTCCTCCTCTTTGCCCTCCAGTTGTGGCTTCTCTTATTTTCAGAAGGCTGGACTATTGCAATGCTCTCTACCTTGCCCTGCCCTCAAGCATAATCAATTTCCTGCAACTGCTGCAGAACCTGACTGCTCAGACAGACACAGCCATCCCTTATGGTTCCTACATTAGCCGAGTTCTATGTTCATTGCACTGGCACCTGGTGAAACAAATAATTGTCTTTAATTCACTATGTCTTGTTCTCTGGGTATACTATCAGGCTGGTGCTGATTTCTTGTGGGATAAATTCACTCCTTATATTCCTAGCTGCCCTCTCTGGTCAAGCAGTGACTGTCTGGTCGTTGTCCTCCAATTTCATCTTCAAAGAGTGGGCTGTCAATGGGTGCTCAAATGGGAATAGGGAATGGCGTTTGGAATGGGGACTTACCGGGTCCGCCTGAGGTGGAATCTCCTGGTAAATCCCCACTCCAATAGCGCCATGGTTACCTCCAAAGTCGTAATGAGGCCCACTGACTTGAAAGGTGGTGTTTTGTGGATTCCTTCTTTTTGGGATTATGGACACCCGCCCCTTTTTCTATGTTTTTTTATTTTTTTTATTTTTTTTATTTTATTGTGCAGTAGCCAAAACAATATGACTTTTTACACAGTACAAAATAGAATCATAAACAAATACATACATTTAACACCAAAAAGTAATGGGTTAATAAAAACCAAGCGGAAAGCTCAAATTATTGATGAAGTATTTGAAATTACCCCATTACCTAACAAGTTCAGCTATTTTAAAACAAAAAAACTAAAACCACCTCAGACGTAAGAAACACTTCACTACCAGACATTAGTCTTTCCCAGAACATGTCTGAAACAAGAGAATTAGGGTCATGCACAAAACGTTTGAGTCTTGATAATCTCACACACCAGGTCCTGGCTCACTCAGTCAAAAGATGACAAATTGACTGAGTTACGTTGATGCTGCATTTATCACATAAGTTAGTAGGATGGAGATCACCAAATCGAACATGGAGGATTTCCAGAGTTGCCAATAGATTGAGCCTAAATTTTAGGAAATCCATTCATGTTCCTGCACCTGAGGATTTCTTTAGGTATTACGGCAAAAATGTCCTTGGTTTATCAATTAATGAGGGGGATGAAGATAATTTGGCACTCCTCATTTTATTCGTAGTTCTGATCCAGTCCATCCGATGTAAACTTTCCTTTGTTTTTGATGGATTTTGAATAAGGGTATCAGTATCTGAGTCAGAAAGGGTGAGTAGTTCAACCCATCTAGACCTCAAGGTATTCAATAAGAGATTAGAGGATTTCATAATGGCAACAGCTACTACCTCATAAAGCGATGATTTAGGGGGTCTAGAATCAATCTATAACAAGAGATCCATTTCCACTCCAACCAATTTTTTTCAGGGAGATGAGGCCCAGTTTGAATCCTGATTGTTCCACTCCCAAATTTTATGCAATTCCTAAAATTCACAAAGATTTGGTAAAATCACCTGGAAGACCTATATTGGCAGGTTGTAGCACCATTTTGGAACCAGTCTGTCAATTTATTGATAAGTATCTACAGCCCATTAGTCAACAAACGGAGACATACCTTAGAGACAGTACTGGGGTGATCTCTCTATTTGAAGGTAAGGCCTTCGATCCGTCTACCAGCCTACTGGTCACACTTGACATTACGGCGCTCTACACTAATATCCCACATGACGAGGCCATGGACTGTATAAGAAACAATCTGACTCATTCCACACTGAGATTTAAAGCTCCCATTGAATTTATCATGGAACTACTCTCCCTGGCACTCACTAAGAACTATTTTAAGTACCAAAACCAGTTCTATGAGCAACCCAAGGAACGGCAATGGGTGCAGCCTTTGACCCTAGTCTTGCCATTATCTTTATGGCTGACTTTGAGTCTAAATACATTTTTTCTGATCTCAGTCCATACCGCCAACACATTGAGAGTTGGAGGCGCTATATCAATGACATTATTTTCATCTGACATAGTTCCTCTCAAGAACTTGACTCCTTTTTACTTTGGTTGAATTCCTGCCACCGTACGATCAAATTCACTCATGTCATGAGTAATATCCAAATTCCTTTTCTTGACTTACTTATTCAACATAAGGCTAATCAATTAGTCTGCTCTCTTTTCACTAAGCCCACAGACCGTAATACTTTATTGCACTATGACAGTTACCACCCACGTACTTTAAAAGAAAACTTACCTTACTCTCAGTTTTTGCGCATAAGACAAAACTGCACATCTATAGCAGACTATGACCAACATGCTACCAATCTGTCCACTAAATTCCGACAGCGGGGTTATCCCAAGAAATTGGTTACTAACTCATATACACGAGCTAGATTTACCCCCCGGGATACTCTATTATTACCTAAAGATACTGAGCAACATGACAAATTAGTATGTGCTCTCACATACAGTCCCCATACTTTTCTCATCAAAAAAGCCATCAAGAAGCATTGGTCGGTGGCTCAATTATATTTACCAGCAGAACCACTACTGATCTTCGCAATGAAGAGATAAAAGAACCTAAAGGACCAATTGGTCCATGCATCTTCCTCACAAAAAGTTTCAAGATCTTCTACTACAAGTTGGGATCTCCGCCCATTGACGGGACATTTTCCCTGTGGGTCATGTTCTATCTGCAAATTTGCAGTTAGGACCAAAACATTTTCTGTGCATGACAAACCATGGGAGCTACGACATTACTCTAACTGTAAGACTGCGTGGGCTATTTACTGTATTGAGTGCCCCTGTGGGCTCAAGTATATAGGAAAAACTACACGACCAGTCCATACTAGAATCACGGAACATCATTCCAGGATTCGCTGCAAGTCAATCAACTCACCGTTAGTGAGCCAATTTATGGAACATGACCATACTACGGAGGACTTATGATGGTGGGTGATTGACATTGTTAAAAATTCCCCCAATCCCTCTCAGGCTTTATCTAATAAGGAGGCTCGATGGATTTTTCAATTGGACACGATCGCCAACGGTTTAAATGAGGCATCTCCATTTTGGCGCTAAAATGCTTTGTTTTATCAATTTTTATTATGTCCCCACGTTTCCAGTTTTATTATTCAAACATTCCCTGTTTAATTTCTGTTTACCTCTTGCATTATTTCTCATCCATGACTTGAGTTTGTATAAACATAGTAACATATGCCTGAGCATAAATTTTTCCTGGCAGAGCACTGTTAGTCTTAGTCCGCTCTCTATGCACATGAATCTCTGAATGTGGTCCACGCCCCCCGGAAGAACGTTACGTTTCTACACCGGCGCCGCACTTCCACACTGTCGGCAACTTGCCGAAACTTGTAGGAGGCTCCAGAAGTAAGCTCCGTGCAGCATAGGCTATCCTGCACGTTTTCGGAGGAGGCGCCAAGAAGTAAGTTTCGTGCTGCACATGTTGCCATGCACGTCATGCTTCATTCTTTCGTTTGATTACTCTAAGCATTCCGCGTCTGTCGTTACAGTCACGGCGCGCTTCTTCATATTTCCTGACTCATGGCTTGACGGAAGCTGATATATGCTCCGACTCTTCGCTCCCCCTGCGCTGAACTTGTGCAATGCACTTTCTCTAATAAGCATGGTGGGTCCATGTATTTTTTGCCCGATTTTCGTTCGGTCCATAACTTGTGCCAGTTCTGTACATATATGCTTGCAATATTTGTGTTTTTGCAGTTCTGCCTCATATTGAGATGCGATTATATTCACGCTGTCACGCCACCGCAATGTACTGACTGCGAGACACATCTTTTCCTTTGGCGTGCATTCCGTACGATTACATCTATGTGCCTACTTTCCTTCTGGTTCCTCCTTTTGTATCTTCACTCGTTTCTAAAATGGCACATACACTTTATTCCTTCACAAGGGTTCTTCTAGCTCCCTGTATCACTAGGGCTACTTTACATTTTTATGTCTGTTTATGGGGTCATTGCCTGCCAGGTGTTGGGTTATTGAGGCCTGATGCTTTTCACCATACATTGGTATCCTACTTGGTCTATCTCCCATGTCTAGCAAAACTTCTGAGTTTAATATGTCCCCTGTAATTACTATTTTAGGTGGACATCTTATTACATTGCTTTCATAAGGGCTGAATTTGAAGATCCTAATACCTGAGGAAGGTGGTTTGCATCCCCTACTACACCACCGAAACGCCACCTAGTCCCACGTGACAATTGCAGGCGCCGTGCGCTCCTGCCTTCAGTCACTGTGGCCATACACGCTTTATAGCGGTAGGCGTAGTACACACCTTTCAGCCTGTGACATAATTCACGTCAGCTTGTGTAATTATCACTTATTCATACACCCCTTTCAGCCTGTGACATAATTCACGTCAGCTTGTGTAATTATCACTTATTCAACTGTTCAACTAAACAGCAATTGTATATTTCGTTTATGTTGCTGTTCTTTTTAGCTAAAATTAGGCTCAATACACCACATTTTGTGTGATATTGTTTATGTTGCTGTTTCTTTAGCCGTAATTAGGCCCTATACACAGCATCTATTGTTTGTTGTATGATTTGTGTCACTGATGCTGTCTCTTTTAATAAGGAGACTCACCACTAATGTTTGGATTAATTTTATCCCTTAGACAGTAAGGGTCAGCTAGGGATAGTTCAACTCTCATTAGCTATCTCTGCATTTTTTTGTTTACATTAAATAATTTTCATACTTTTGCTATACTTCGTTACACTGTATGAATAATTATCGTTATTGGTCATCATTGATCCCTTTTTTTGTTAGTGTCCATATGTTGTTTGCATATGTACAATCCGATGTGGGGTTGTACTCCTACTCCTGTTAATTTTGTTCATGTATGACTTTGTTGCCATTAACCTAATCAACCAAATATTTTTGTTTTTTTTCTGTAAATTGTATCCTTCATGTGTGTTTTTTGCTCTATTTTCTATTTATTAAATTGGTTTATTCGTGTTCCAAATAATAAAACAACAGACATTTTATTTTCAAATTAGTGTACCTATTCCCTTCTTATAGGGTTACTTTGATTGGTGAGATACCAGAAAATCAAACACTGACAATTTGACGTATTGTGCTGTTTAGGCTATCAGTTGAATAAATACTGATAGCTAATGTACATGATACCTTTACTTGAGTTTGTTCAGGAACACCCTCTTAAGCAGGAGATTGGGACACAATCAGGGAGACCCAGGGACTTCTTCAAAATTTTACTTTTGCTCTTGTCCTAATCAATATGATAAGACAGCAGATTATATTCCATACCAAATGTGACAATTGGAACCACCTTCCCCACATAAAATGTATATGAGCGGCAGGAGCAAAAATGTACAATACTGTAGGAAGATTGTCTTCATCTGCATGACCAAGTTGACTACCTTTAGGTCTATTGCAGAAAGAAGATCACACCTAGTAGGAAAGGCACTGATTTTAGAACCCAGATAGTTCACCTCCTTAGATAAAGGAATTGTCCAGTCATCTAACTGCCAAACAAAGGGTTTTGCCTTCCTTAACGGATGTTTAAAGACAATAATCTTTGATTTTTCGGGGTGATTTTTAGTTAATTGACTTTTGCATACTCCATCAGTGTGTTGAGTAAGCACCCGCAGCCTGACTTGCATCTGATCAAAGACAACAATGTCGTCAGCATACGCTAACCAATTCATCTTCGGGTTATCAAATCTAGGACCTGCCAAACTAGAGTTCCCCAACCATTCCAATAAGTCTGACAAATAAAGAATGAAAAGTAGAGGAGTTAACATGCAACCTTTGCCTCACCCCTCTTCTCTATACTAATTGATTGGGACAAGACGCCCAGTTTGGACAACCAGACTCTTAGGGAAGATCCTTCATGCAATTCCCCTAGGATAAATAATAAAGAGACCGGCAGCACCCACAGCTTTAATTTTCTCCACAGTCTATTTCTATTGATGGAATCAAAGGCCTGTGAGAGGTCAGCCCAAACTCCAAATATGGGGGTAGCCCCCTTTTCAAAAGAATCAAAGCACAGGCAGCCCAGAATTAGTGTGTTCAAAGAAGTGGAAAGTCCCCTCCTAAAGCCAGTCTGCTGATTCGGGATGATACTTTTTACCTCTGCCCATTTCTCTAATTCCGCAAATATGAGGCGGGAGAAGACCTTCTTATAAATGGGAATGGCAATGGATCTTCTCCACGACTCAGGTGGTAGTTTTGTGAGTATAACATAGTCAAACAGGATCTTAAGACCTTTGACCATACTGGGTTCAACTTTAGGACAGCATTACTCAAGCCATTGGGCCCGGCCGCCCTAGAGGAGGAAGATTTTGTTATCAAAGTTCCAATGTCCTCACAGGTGTAGTTTAGGAACCACTCACTAGACCCTACTAACTTGGTAACCTGAGATCCTGAAGGGCAATATAGACCAGAGAAATGTTTAATCCAGGTAGACTCCTATATGACTGTTTCTTGCTGATCAGAATTGAACACCCTCATTGGCCCAACAATTGACAAAAAAGTCTGGAGTTTTTTGACACAAATGTCACATTACATTTCCTCCCATTCTCTTTGTTCGCTCATAAATTTCTGGGATCATAACCAATTTCTTTGAGAGTTATTTAGAGCTCTTAATTCAAACTCCAAGGGATTGGGATTGCCTATATATTTTTTTTAAGAGCAGTCTTTGCCGCCTAATAATTTCTTTTCTTTGATACATTTTAATATCAAAGGAATATTTATGGGCCCTCAAACAAATGCTCTGTCCTGGTGAGGGGAAATTTAAATCCCAAAGAAATTCACAGAACCTTAAAGTTTGACATACCATCCCCAATTGTGCATAAGAAAGGTAATTAAAGGTTGTTTGTAATTGGTCTGTAAGAATATGACTGCCTCTCTAAAACTTAACTACTCGATTGCCTGCATTATTTACACTCAAATCTTGAGTAAAGACATACCCCTGCTTTTTTTGTGGTAGGATGATAGTTGTTTCTAAAATATTATGATCATCAGTATTAACCTCTGTGATCCGAAATTCAGAGCAGGCATCAAAGAAAAAGAGGTTTGCAGAGAAAGATGTAATCAATAGTGGAGATTTTGGAGCCTCGTTGCCAAGTATGTCTACTGGGAATATCCCCCGTGATATTGCCATTCAGCATAAACAAATCCCAAGATGAGATAAAATTGCACCAAGCATGATTATTGGAATTTTATTTTTTTTAACACATAGTGTATCAATTTTCGTCTCAGCACATTGGGAGTTGAGATCACCCATTCGATGGTGTGATAATCAGAGAATTGAAAAGAAAATCTACCAGAAGATCCGACAAAGTTCCCAAAAAGTCAGCCAACTGAGAGAACACAGGATTCCAGTATAGATTAAACAAAATCCAGTTCGAAGTCAACTCCTCATATCTTCTTTCCATTCGAACAACCAAAATACCATTCACCTCAATAAAGAGAAGGTTAGATGCAGTAAAAATCACATTGCTACATAAACAGCCAAACCACCACTCAGACGACCATTTGGCCCTTTAAAGGCCATTTGCTGAAAGGAGGAAAACCCCTCTACATTCAGACTATCTGAGCATAAAGTCTCCTGAAAAGCAAATTCTGACATTGGAAGAAGTCTGCACAATGTAGTGCTTTTTAATGTCAGTTAAGAAAGAACCACAACCTCTCGTATTCCCTGATAAACATCTCACAGCATCCGTCACTAGAGTTTCAGTTGGGGTAATCCTAGTTTAATGAAAACCTGGGAGATGATTTCTGGGACACATTGCCAGATGTTTGACCCTGCCATGGTTAGATTTTCAAAATGTGTCTGTGAATTATAGAGTAGGTTCAAAGGCCCCTAGACAGCCTTTGTCATATCGCCCTCCCGTGCAATCGTTGAAACAAGAAAGCATCTCATGGACCAGTCTGCTTCCGCCCCAACATTATCTCAAAAGCCAATTTGGAGTTCATTTGTAATTGGGCAATATTAACATCTGGGTAATAAGGAAAGCTCAATTGCTTAATATCCACCGTAGATACAAACGTCAGGGCTGGTACAGTACTATTTTCTTTCAAAATTCTCGAGTGGTTTACAGGTTGCAGCTCATTCAAGGGCTTCGATAAATCCAAAAAAAAAAGATTGTAAACCCTGACTGATTACCCACTGGCCCTTTGTTCACAGTTTGGCTGCTAGGCACATTAGCTGCCAAAAAAGTTTGAGGGAGAGTAACAAGGTTTTTCCCCACCGTTGAAACTCCCCACCCCCTTAGCTTTACCCTTGGGTAACAGATCAGTAGGCGGGACCATCTGTGAGGACTGATTAGTCACTGAGCTTACAGTCTGGGGTGAAGCATAAGCACCAGGTGGCAAATACAGAGATTTGGGAGCAAGCAAAGCTTTGAGAAAAATAGGGTCAATTTTCACTTTCACAGAACTTAACTTTTCTTGTTTTTTCATTTTTAGGAACATCAGGGCAATTTTCCTTGGTGGCTCCGACTTATCTGTTTGGCTTCTCACCGAGGCTCTCTTTATTAAGGGTGATTTTGCACTAGAGTCAGGTGTCAAGTCTTCTTGAGCTGCCGATTTCTTTTGTTTTTTCTCCCCAGATGGATTCAAAGCTTTAGTGCTCCCCTTGTTTGAGGCCGTGGGATTGTTTCCTTACAGTCCTTTAATAACATGATTTGGCTTAGCACTGTTATTTTTTTGTTTCGAGGGAATGATAGGTTCTTGAGCTATTCCCTAGGGAGCCTCCATGGCAGCTTTATGTTGTCTTTTCCTTCGTTTTTTTTGTTTTTCTGTTCGATTTTTTAGACCTTTTCTTTGCAGCTTTCTTATTGGAAGTAGGCTCCACCATTATTAAACTTTCATCATCAAGGCCAGAAAATAATTCAACCTTGGCTACTTGAGTTAGCCAAATAAATTCCTCCATCTTGGAGGCAGAGAGCGGTGTATCGTACGCATCCAACGTTTTAATATTTGGAGCCATAACAGGATTGCACCTAGACTGAGCATTCAACTTAATTGATTCTTCCAATGTGTTGTTCCGGCTCACCATCTCCCCTTGGAGAGCAGACAGCTGAGTGGTCAGAGAGTCATTTTTTCCAGATTGAGTCTGAAGCAGAGCAGACAGCACTGAAGAAGTCTCAAGCTTTTATTTATTAACTGCCATTTTTAAGGCAACCATTGATGATTGACTTACTTCCAGTTCTTTTGTAATTTCAAGAAGAGTTCCAGAATGTTGCTGGACCTCTGATTTAATGTTCTCAAAAACTTTCACCAGGGAACTCAGAACAAAGTTAAGGGCAAATATAGAGTTGGAACACAATCCCTGGTCATTTGTCGTTGCTGGTGAGGGGGCTTTAGTAAGGGCATCATCTTGAGTACCTGGTGATTCAGATGAACCTTTTTTGGAGCCTTGGGCTTCTTCCCAAAGAGCTGACAGTTCATTCAATTTGTAAGATGAATCCGTTCTGGCCACAGGAGCTTTTTCTTTCTCAGTTTCGACAGGGTAAGGACTAGACGCCCGGTATGTTTCCTCGGGCAGATGCACCGGAGGGGAGTTATTAGCTGAATTAGCAACACAAAGGAAAACATTTCCAATTGTGGTCTTCATATTAGTAGCCGTCAGAGTGTAATTTTGATCTGAGCACAGCAGGTCTTTCAAGGGGGGATTAACCGGGGTGGAAACGTTAGCATTGTTTAACAGACACCCACTAGTTAGACTTAAACCAGAGGTTGTAGGTATCTGGAGATCACTTGCAAACACACTCTGAGATGGAAGAAAACACCCCCCTGTTTTTATATGGCCTGAAATAGGAACCCCATTCTGTAGCAGCAAAAAGGTAATTGGAAGTATTCGGGGGATATTAACTTTTATACTTAAGGCTTCTTCCACAACTAAACCTCTGAGATTGTAGATTTTGGCCATGAATATTTATTTGACAACCTTGAAGGGCAGGCCACCCCTGTGTAAAGAGGCAAGGAAAAAAGAAATCCTCAATTAAGCCCCGTGAAAAAGGGGAAGAAAGAAAATCACTGCCCGACTCCCCTTCTAACACAGCTGCGTCAAGGAATCAAAGAGTAAGCAGGAGCAAAAACCAAACAATTGTTAGTTTTGTGGGAAGGTTTAGATTAAATTAAGAAATAAGCAGAGAAATGCCTCCACGGCATACAACCCATCTGCAAGACACAATTCCCACTTGACCGAAGAGGCAGCACGCCACCCAATGCAGGTGTAACCCTGTACATCTGCTTGTAGCTGGTGAGCTAGGCAATCAATGAACAAGTGGGGACGAGAGCTGTTGGATCCACTCTTACAGTGAGCGGCTAGTTGACCCACAGAAATTCGGCACCAGACAACCCACCCCCAGAGTGAAATTCAATGCCGATGGCTAGAGTGCCACCACAAGGTTCAAAGGTACAACCCATAGTTCCCAAGCGAATGGCAGACAACGAATGTACACCGTGGGCCAGCCCGCCGTGCAGCACATGCCCTGTGTGTCACTTGGATACAGAAGTCAAACGCAATGTCTGAGCGAACAACAAATGGATCACAAATCCCACTAGATCCACGGCTCAATGCTAACAGTGGTAACAGAAACGTAAACCATCACAATGCCCCGGAGCTTATATGTCTCTAGTTGATCAGCAGTCTTACCCTGGAGTGCTTATAGTTATAAGTTTGCTGTAGAAACGGAAGGGCTTCTGAGCTTCCATCGCTCCCGAAGACTCCAAAAGACTCAGCTTGACTCTGCTTCGCCCCGTGAGGTTACTGAGTTCTTTTAGCAAAGTCACTTCTCCTACAGCAATGGAAGTTGAAAAAAGACTTTCAGGCACATAGTACTATAGCAGCAGGAACAGACACAGTAGCACTCCAAAAGACTCAGCTTGACTCTGCCTTTTCTATGTGGAAGTCAAGGGTTTCAAAAAACAGTCATCCAAGTATTTATGGGTTATTCCGGCTCTAACACACTGGGCATGACCTTTGTTAGTTTCGAAGCCTAACAACATTCATCCCATGATTTTCTATATGGGAAATCACTGATTTACTTTAATCAAATGTGCTAAGGGTCTACACAGGGTCTCCCCTTTCCCCAATTTAATGGAAAGGATTAAGGCAGGCAGTCCCCAACACAATGCAATTTCAACAGAGGGGTGTTTTTTATGGGGAAATAAGTTGAATGAGATTTAATAAATTATGTGAAGGGCCTATCCAGTTTCACTCCCCTTGACCCATAATGGAAAGGTATAAAGGCATCTGGCTCCCCACACAGTTGATGACTTTGGGATATCTGCTTACATGGGAGCTCTGTGCGCTTTGCTCAGGAAGCCCGCCAGATTGTTAGGTCCCTGTTTTGGTAGGCAGTTCACATCGGGTCTCTCCCACAGCATGGTCCCTGCAGACAGGCAATGTTTCCCTGCTGGACTTGGTGGCTTCCTTGTCTCTCTGCTAGTGGTTCCTCATTATAGTCTAGCAGCTTGCTGGCTCCTAGAATAAAGTTCAAAAAGCCCTGTTCTGATGCAAACCTGCCCTCTAATAGTGTGGCTGACACTGCAACCTGGTCATAATTCCCGGATTAGCTAACTTTCTCCGTTCAACATCCATTAAGACGTGCACTTGCAGCTGATAGGATCAGAAGTATTCGTTTTCCCACTTCTAATCTTCCTATCTCTCCCCATGCTCGTAATCTAGGAATTCACTTTGACTCTTCCCTCTCCTTTACCCATCACATTTCTCTCACCTCCGCCACATGTTGCTACCACCTTTTCAATATTTGTAAAGTGCGCTATTTTCTCACCTTCCATGCTACTAAACTTTTAATCTCCTCCCTCATTTTCTCTTGTGTCTTCTATTGTTCTTCTCTCCTCTTTGGACTCCCTACCTCCCATATCGCCCCCTTAAATTCCTCTACCACTCTGCTATCTGTACCCTCTGTCTTCTCTCTCCTCAAGACTCCATCTCCAACTCACTCTTTTAACTTGGCTAGCTTCCCTTCCATTCCCAACTTAAATTTCACTTCCTCTGTCTTGCCTTTAAATCTCTTCATGACCTTGTCCCCTCATACCTCTCCTCTCTTCTTTCATTCTACACTCCCTCCCGCTCACTCCAATCTGCCGATCTCTTCCTACATTCTGTTCTCCCACCACCATGTGCCTCGTCTCGTTTCTGCTCCTTTCAGCTCCTTGCCCCCCTACACTGGAACTCCCTACCTATTTCTATCTGCTCCAGCCCCACCTATTCCTCCTTCCGTGCCTCCTTGAAATCACTCCTTCTCCATTCCCCACCCTGACACTCTTATCCCCTCTTCCCCTTTCTCTCTACTCTCTCTAGTACCCCATTCATCTCCTCTTTACATGCCCCTTTCTCTCCCCTTCTCTTGCTTCCTCACTCTATTCCCCAGTCTCTCTCCTTCTTCATTTCCTTCCCCTTCCACTCCTTCTTTTCACCTCATAGGCTAATTGTTTTACATACTGTTTTACTGGTTTGATTCATATTTTGTAAAATGCTGTATTCATGTTGTTAACTGTAAAGCCCTTTGGAGTAAAGCACTATATAAGAATAATAAATACAAATACAAAGTTGGGAGATATGTATGATCTAGGCTGAGGGAGTAGAATCGAATAATTTCCAAATGACAGGGCGTTTCTAAATCTTTTGTTCTGAAAAATCTCATAATGTAATAAATCCCTTGGTCTTTCAGATATCCCCATGATGATATATATATATATCTGGATTGTATGTTTTACGGTGAATCAGACCATACTAATTCTATTTTATCACGCGCTTCCTTTGCGGAGCTACCATTTTTTGCGGTTTTCTGCAGTGCCGAAATAGCAAAAAATTTTGAAGCATTTCCAATTTAAACCTCATTTTCATGATCTACCACTGTGCCAACTTTCCCATTTCTCAGGTGTATGAAAATATCAGAATCATAATTTTCCACATAAATTAAATTATGTTTGTCACAAAACTTTCACTTTTACAGGTTCGCAATGGGCTTTTTCTTCTCTTTAATTTGAACCTGGGGTGGGTTCACTAGGACACACAATGCTCCTTTTATTTAGGAAAAACTGCATTCAATGTTAATGCATTACATGTGTTAGTAGTGACATGATATAATTGGTTATTTATAATGTGCTTAATACCCAGAGGACATGTGACCAGCCATCTTTTTTACCTTAACACTTTCCCTTCTTTGGCTTAATGTACAGTTTATGGGAAGCTTGACCTTAAGGTCATTTCTGCAGGACATGTTATCAGCAACTAATTGACAACCAGACATTCTTCCTGTTGGGCTCAGCCCCAATAGGTCTGGAGTTCATATTTGAAAGGGTCTTTGTACAGAGCTAAATACACTTTTTATGGGGAACCTGACCTTAACGATCATTTCGGTTGGTTGTGTTATGAGCAATTCACCACAAATTCAATCTCTTTCTTTGTCTATTTGAGCATATGTTTTAAATCAGTCCTACATCCCTAGCATTCATCAAACCAAAGGGATGTGAGGTTAAGATCCAGATGCACTGTTCAGTTCACAGTTCAATGGGGGATTTCAGCTCAGAGATAACAACAGGTTGCAGTTTACCATTGTGCAAGGCTAGCATATTACATTTAACCACCATGTACATTGGCTCTTTCAATGCTGCACCAGAGCCTGTTGTTCATACATACAGTATTTTCTGTATATAATATTAAAAGAAATTAGTTCACCTCATCCACACAGACAGGCCATAGTTACATCAGGGAGCAGTATTCAAACCTACACCAAAGAAAATAGGCCCTTCTCTGTCCATACTATCATTTGTATGGTGAAAATAAGTCTCTTTCCTCCTGATGAATGTAGTTCTCACTTTATTTCTGGATTGCAAAGGGACTGTGCCTCCTTTTTAGCTTCCAAATGCACAACTATTTCTTTTCATCCCATGTGCATTGCTGTAGTTTTTAAATCTATCCATGTGTAATGTATTTCTTTAATATTACAGTTGAAATGACATGAGTATCCCTTCGGCATTGTCCACGTATAGGCCATTATTGACCATGGAAAACCAATGTCCCCTTTAATGCTCCAAGTAGGCCATTCCAAAATGTTAGTTCATTTGTGAAAAGTATGTGCATTTCTCCACTTGCACACTTGTGCATTTTATTAGAGTTTAACTAGGCCCATTTCTTTTTACGTCACTTGGCCTTAAATCAGAAAAATGTTTGTTTTGGACAGGCCTGCATTTTCCAATGGATTGCACCAGCCAGCTTCACTCTTAACTGCTGGCCTGGCCTCTTTATTTCTGACATTCACAGGCTATATTTTATCCCACACACCATTCTGGAGAGACTATAGGAACCTCCAAGCAACCTTTAGAGGGATGCTGTCAGGGAACAAAGAGGATGGACAACATCAGCCCCACCTCATTATTGTACATTTTCCATGGACACCAGATGGCTATCAGAGCATGGCTAGAGAATTCTCAAATATTAGGGCGGAGCCACAACAGTTCATAGAAGAGATGCTCACAGCAATACAGTGCTATAATCCCACTTAAGCAGACATGAACAAACTCATGATGCTGTTTTTGCCACTCGAAGTTAGATAGAGACTTAGACAACGTGCTACTTTTTCAGATAAGGGTCAAAGAACATGGGATTTGTTAATTCAGGCAAAGGAAAGATAATGTATCGCTACACATTAGATTTGCCCTCAAAAGATTATCAAAGATAGGAAACTGTAGGCAAAAGAAGGGAGAGCAACCTTCAGACTATTTAGACCAAATCAAAGTGTTTTTCAACCATCATTCAGGTATCATTAAGGCAGATGAGGCTACACAGGAGGGTACAGCCAACTCTTTCATGGACAGTCTACTCCCTTTGGTGCAAGAACATTTAAAGAATGTGTGCATCGAAATACAGATTACAACCTTAGCGGAGCTAGGGGTAGTGGCAAACCACTGTGTAGTGTGTCAGGGAATAAAGAAAGAAACATTTGAAAATATCCTAATATCCCACACAATATAGATCTTACAGGGACAAATACTGAATGTGCAAAAATCTGCCCTTAAGGGAAAATTAAAGTCAAAACAGATGAAGAGGAGACATGCCCTTGGGGCCAATGGGACATGTGGGGAAGGTGGGTGGCTACCCAGGTTAGCAAGACCCACAAAGACAGTGGGGTCAACAGGATCAGCAAAAAAGGTGGGGTCAGGAGGATCAGAAAATACAAAGTAAAAGGGATCGATATGATGAGCAGCTCTGAAAGAAAACTGGAACATCAAGCTGTTAAAAAAGGCGATGCGCAAGTAGCATTGAAGGCATCCGCCCAACATCTGAAGGAAACTCAAGTGAATATGGATGCATCATGGTGTGAGCGGGATGAGCTAGAAATAGATCATGAAGAACTTCTCGAGCTAGTGAAATTGAAAAAGCTGTTTAAAATCACCATAGCGACCCAGGACAAGGTAAATGTCTTAAATAAAATGAACAAGGAATATGGTACAATGGATCCTATCGATAATAACTGGAGTTGGGTTGCAGTTGCATTAAACGCCAACAATGAGAGTTAACAAGCTGGCAGCAAGTCTTGAAGGGGTCAAATCTATGGGCTCATGGAACACATGTGGCTTTTCTCATTTGACACAGAAATCATGTAAGCTGATTGAGCCCTTAGATATCATTTGCTTCCAGGAAACATGGTTGGGCTCCCCCATTGTAGAAGGATACGAGCTAGCTTTTAATCTAGCAGTACTTCAAGCGAGTGGACGGCCTATGTCTGGCATGATTACCATGGTTAAAAGAAAAAAATGGCTTTCGAATTAGCAATAGAAGTAATCTGTCTGCCTACATTCAAATGACTACTGTCGAGAATAGCGGTAATGTGGAAAAGTTAAATTTAAAGATTCACATTATAAATATCTATTGGCAACACAAAGCCACTGGGGAGTTGGAGTTTATTGTTCAGTTATGTGATGTGGTAGATAACATAGAAGCCAATGAAGATAATGCAGCTATTATATTATGCGGAGACTTCAACCTGGACATCTTAACTTTAGAAACATGCAAAAAAAAAGAGAAACCTAAAGCTAATTTATGAAAAACAATATTAGAAGAAATGGATGTCAGAAGCAATGAAATCTTAAATGGGAATACGCTGGGTGATATATCAGCTAAGGCGACTTGGGAGAGAGAGAATCAAAGATCCATTCTGGATTACTTCATAACTTCAAAAAACATGACAAGCAAAATCTCTGAACCGAAGGTCACCAAAACAGAATTAAGTGATCACAATTTAGTAACTATCATTTAAAAAAATGAAACAACGAAAGAATGTGAGAGGTAGAACCAAAGGATAGAAGTGGAGTGCCGTGAAAATCGCTTGCGAATGAACTGTGATAAAATAAAAAATCTGACAGCCAAATTAGATGAGTCTAAAACCAAACAAGACTGCAACATGATTGAATATGGTGCTCTACCACAAATATATAAAACTCAAAGACAACAAAGCACAAAAGTATTGGTAAAGAAGTATGTGTATGACTCGGAAGTGGTCCGTAAAAAAAGAGAATTACAAAAGCACCTAAGAGCCCTGGAAAGTCTCCCTCTGTCCAGGCTAGAAAAAGATAAAGGGAAAAAGAAAAGTAAAATGCAGTATAAAAACTGGCTGAAGTGGTATAAAGCTAAACTGGAAAAAAATGATGCAGAAAGTATGTTGTCATGTCTTGCATAAAGAAATAAATTCAAGAGACTTTTGGGAGGCAATTAATGAATTAGAAAGACCTCAGAATGCCATCTTATGTAACCTAGTGACAGAGGAGAAGGGGATTACTCATTATATAGCGCTCCTTCAGAAAAAGAAATGTGATACAATCTATGACGAGTTGAAAGAATTTGCTTGCAACATCAATATTGAGAGAGAAGATATCTTCAATAATATCAAGAAACTGAGCTCATCTCGCGCCCCAAGGCCCGATGGTTTCACCAACCACATTCTAAAACAAAACCCAGAAGAATGGGCTGATTTCTGTCATAAACTCTTTACAATGGTAATAAATGAAGGTAGAATACCAAGGACGTGGAAAAGAGCCATAATCGTACCCATTTTCAAAAAAGGTTCAAGACTGGAACCAAAAAATCTAGACCTATTGCACTACTAGATGTAGTGGGGAAAATCTTTGCCACCCAGCTGCTAAATCAATTAACAACGTGGATTAAACAGTCTGGTATGGCTGATATGAGGCAAACAGGCTTCGTTAAAAGGGTGGGTTGCAGTCTAAACCTGTCTATCTTAAACATATCGAAAATGGAAGCGATAAGGAAAAAGATACCTGTATATATTGCATTCATTGATTTGGCTCACACATTCAACAGGGTTAATAGAGAGCTTCTGTGCAATAAAAGGTTAAGAAAAGGATGTCCGATAAATCTAATCTCTGCAATAAAGGCTCTGTATACAGAGACATTGGTACAAGTTCGTCTGGATCAGAGTGGCATGTAACATTGCCTATAACAACAACTCGCAACGTGAAGCAGCGATGCCCGTTAGGTGCTACGCTCTTCAATTTTTTCATTTCGGACATTGGTAACACCTTGGAGGGTGTCAATTCTTTTCCTCCGAAGATTAATGAAGAGCATATTAATATGACCGTATATGCAGATGATATTGCGATTCTAGACTATAGGTCTGCAGAGGAATATCTCAGCCCTAAAAGATTATATTGAAGAGAACTAGTTTGAGATGAATGTACAGAAAACTGAGATCCTGATTCTTAACAACTTACAAGGATCACATAAGAAAAAAGATAGCCAAATCTTCAAATGGAGGTTAGGCAGCGACTTCCTGAAAGTTGTGACAGAGGCAACCTATTTAGATATTACAATGAGTGCAAGCATCAACGACGAACCGATGGTGAAAAAGATAGCCTCCAAGTGCAAACAACTTGCCGTCCAAGCTGAGAAACTACATGAGAAATATGGGAAATACTCTGTAGTGCTTGTGCTACATTTTTACAGGAGCAAAATCACCCCTGCACTTACGTATGAAGCTGAGACCATGCTAGGTTGCGATTATGAGCTTTGCTCCTGATGTGAACATTTGATATGGAGAAGGATACTCCAACTGCCTAAGGGTTTTCCAACTGCCTGCATGAGGTATGAGATGAGTTTATCTTCTGTTAATGCGATTGTGATGTGGAATACGCTATCGCTATATAGGAAGATAGCGGGAGTTGATAATATCCCACCATTTAGCAGTCTAACTAACATCACCAAATGCAATACTGAAGACCTCTTGGAAATCTGGAGATCTTCCTGTGAAACCATCTTGAAGCAGCTGAATATAGAGAAGGAAAACCTTTTGCTTAACCCGAATGCAGTAAAAAAAATGTTTAGATCAAGATTGGATAGAAACCTATGATAAAAGAAGGCTACATACAAGAATGAAAAATGCTCCACCCGAAGCTAAAATACTAAGGGGGTAATTCATAGAATTTAGCGCACGTGGCTGGCGCACAGTGTACACGTGTGAATCTATGTGCCAGCCGCGTGCGCTAAAATCCATTTCCGCGCACAGCGTATTCATGGATTTTAGCTACCATAACCAGCCGTGGCGCAGAGTGGTGCAGCGACCCTGCAGCAGCGCCAGTTACGCCCCCAAGAACGCCCCTCACGCAGGGAAATGCCATCAAAATCCCCAATCCAGCGCAAAGGGCTGCGCTAACCCTGTACCAGCACGGCAAGCGGGGAACGTGTATTACTGGGGTTCGCGGGAAGTTTCACACGCGATAGGCCCTGTGCGAGTGGGGTACATGTAGTACTGGGGTTCGCGGGAAGTTTCACACACGATTGGCCCTGTGCGAGTGGGTACCTGTATTACTGGGGTTTGTGGGAAGTTTTACACATGAAGGGCCCTGTGCGAGTGGGGTACGTGTATTACTGGGGTTTGCGGGAAGTTTTACACACGAAGGGCCCTGTGCGAGTGGGGTACGTGTATTACTGGGGTTCACGGGAAGTTTCACACGCAATTCGCCCTGTGCGAGTGGGGTATGTGTATTACTGGGGTTCGCGGGAAGTTTCACACGCGATTGGCCCTGTGCGAGTGGGGTACGTGTATTACTGGTGTTTGCGGGAAGTTTCACACGCGAATGGCCCTGTGCGATTGGGGTACAGTGGGGTACGTGTATAACTGGGGTTCGTGTGAAGTCTCGCTCGCGATTTGAGCACGGTACGTGTATTTCTGGGGTGCGCTGGGAGTCCTACAAGTGAATCGGCAGTGTGGGTCCTCCCAGGTGTTCCCTCTACACCCTCCACGGCCCCTGCAGGCAGCCCACACCACATTGGACTACCCTGCACCCCTGGTCATGTCCCACAGGCAGTTCATCCAACATGAGCATTCCCCCCAGCCAAGCCAAATGTCAGCTTGCACTACTGATCACCAACTCATGTCCCCCTGCACCACCAACTCCCAGCAGTGCGGGGCAGCTGCCAGCAGGCCCCCACGCATGTCCCACTCATGTCCCCCTGCACCCCCACCCCCCAGCAGTGCGGGGCACCTGCCAGCAGGCCCCCACTCATGTCCCCCTGCACCCCCACCCCCCAGCAGTGTGGGGCACCTGCCCGCAGGCCCCCACTCATGTCCCACTCATGTCCCCCTGCCCCCACGTCATGACGATCCTCAATCATGGCCCTTATGGCCAGCCTCTCCAGCCCAAAGACCCAACCAAGTATTGCATCCACCCACATAGAAAAGCCAATTACATGATACAACCCCAAAGGCAAGTATGTAAATGAACACATGTCCGTCACACACACACAATGGGTGCAAGTGAATGTGAAAACCCATATCATGACATGCATGAAACCAATGAGATAATAGCACACATCGAAGTATGAAGAAGAAAAATGTATTAAACACAACATGAATGTAATTAAAACAAAAAACACAACAATGGGAATAATTAAAGAAATGCTGCATGTCCGTAAAGGAATAAAAAACAAGAAATCATAATCCAAAGAAATCCAAAAGAAATGGTGTCCAAAGTCACTGTCCAACAAAGCAAATTGAAGGGAAAAAAGAAAGTGAAATCCATTGCTCCATGGTGAAAATAAAAAAATGAGAAAAATCCAATGGTGAACTATGTACAAATGAACAATCCACGGTCCATGAGCCCAACTGATGAAATGAGATCTACCAAAAATAATACCTAATAAAAAGCTACATACAAAAACGTGGTGCATTGTCCAAGCGCAACCAAAATAAAAAAAAGGAAAGGAAACCTAACATTATCTAACTATATACAATGGCGGCAGGCAAGTCCTGCGGCTCACTCTGTGGTGTCCCGGGCATCATCGAACTTCATGTCGATGTCCCGGAGGTAGGCCTCTGCCCTGGCCCCGAGGTCTCGCTGGGAGGCACTCATGGCCTGTTCCAACTTCCCGCGAGTTGCCTCGAGGCACTCTGACCATGACCATGGTGAGCAGCGCCTCTTCCGCCCGCCACCGCCGTTCCGCACCTATACGCTGGCCCAACCACAGCCACATGGAAGACACATCCATTCCAGGGTCCTCCTGCCCTCTAACCGATGCCTGCCCCCCTGATGTGGATGGCCCAGAGCCATCATTGCTCCCACCTAGAGCCTGCTGCTGCTGCTGTCCATGTGCCCTGTCCGATGATGCCTGCACATCCTCCATCAGCTAGTCTCCAGTTGTGGTGTCCACCCCTGCCTGACCGCCGACTCCCGACTCTGGCAGGGATGGGATCTCCACCAAGCTGGCTGTGTTGGTCATACCAGGTCCACAGGGGGCCCTGGTGGAATCTGGGCCGGAAGACGGCAGGGAGAACGACTGGCGCATAGTCTCCACAGAGGAGAAGAGGTCCGCCATAGTGCGCGTCACATGTAGGAGCCCACCAACCAGGGCCCCTCCCAACAGTGCCACGTCACGATGCTGCTCTTCGTGATGCCGTGTGTTCTCTGCCCAGCAAGAACACACATCATCATGAATGTCACGCGTGCGCTACGCGACACCAATCAGGACGGAGCACATACTTTCATGGGACCCCTCGTCTGCAGGTAGTGGAGATGCAGATGACATGGCACTCTCCCCTACCTGCGGACGGGCCTAGGACGGGGTCTCCCTGCTGGTGCATGGTGGTGCAGTCACAGGGTCAAGGACAGAGACATGCACAGGCCCCTCCGCGGTGACCTGTGCTGCCTCCTGACCCTGGCCCTGGACTGCACCACTTACACCAGTGTACTACCCCCACCAGGCCCCATGTGCGGCTAAGGCGGGCTCCTCCTCCTCTGTGAAGACCACCAACCTGGATGTCTCCGTACCATCTTCCGCCATTGCATGTCCCTGTGGGGGCTCACCCGGCCCTTCCGCCACAGCCATAGTGGCAGACGTGGCACCATCCCCCTTGCTCCCGGACGATGGCAAGTCCTGGGAGGGTGGCTGGGCCTTGCATTGCCGTCCAATGGAGGCATCCCCGCCGCTTGGCTCCACAGCGCCGTCTCCGCCCTCTTCTTCACTTGACGCTGCGTAGAGGGAGACATAGAACACAAGCATCAGGGTACAGTACAATATTCCCCTAGACAGGAAGCAATAACACATGAGTGGCAGTGTCTAACGTCACTTCCATCCTGTCCCTCCACAACACATGGGTGAATGCACGCAACACACATGCATAACCAGGCATGGCGCCTGCAATCAACATCAGCATCCATGTACAAGGGCCTCTATTAATCAAAATGTTGCCTTCAAACTTACATGCATCCTGGCTCACACTGATCCCATGCACACACATCACCGGAGGGTCATGCATCATGCCTTGTACACCACAGACACAGTGGATAGACACAGTGCATACAACGGTGACCACACTGCATGAGTGAATCTACACATCATCACGGACATGTGTCATGAATCCATGGCGTATCGAAGTCACAGACACACTTCTCAGACACACACACATGTGCACCATACATTTACATGACAGCAGCACCCATCCCTCACACCCCCACCATGTGCAAGATCAGATATTGGCATGCTTTCATGTGTGCATTTGCCATACAGCTCCCCATGTAGCATCGGAACTCATGCACCAGCCATGTGGTTCGCACATAACTGGTCTCACATGCATGACCATGATGTCCCTGCACACACACATCCATACATGGCCCATGTCACACATACAGGCAAGTATCAGACTACCAGCACAATGCAACTTGCCCTGTCTCGCACACCAATGCTTGGCCACTTACCGCTCAACTCCAGACAGGTCTTCCTCTGAAGGATCTGAGCATACGTGTTCCAGGACCCTCATCTGGATGTCACTCATGCTGACCCGGCCCCCCTCTGTGAGGCGCTGGGCCTTGTGGAGGGTCCTGGACCTGAAGTCCTCCCAGCACTTCTTGACGTGCTTGATGTCGCGGGTTGCCACCCCCTCCGCGTTGATGGCAACCACTACATTGTCCCAGATCCTCTCCCGTCCTTCCTTGCTGGCGCGTGATGTTCCGAAGAGGGCATCATAATGCCCCAGGACATGCTCCACCAGGACACCAACTTCCTTCACACTGAAGCTGGTCGCCCTCTGCCTCTCTAGCTGGGGGTCGCCATTGGTCTCAGATGGTGTTTGCCCCGACATGGCGACCCCCGAGGCAGGTGTGGGTGGGCAACTGGGTCCTGGGGGTGGGCTGTGGAGCGATGGTATCCCAGTCAGGCGTCTTCTATTCCAGCAGGGGTGGACACAGCAACTGGAATCCTGGCTGATGTGCAGGCACAAAATAGCAGGGCACGTGGGCAGCAGGCATTCAGGCAGCAGCAGATTGCAGGTGGGAGCGTGCTCGGGGCTCTGGGGGGGCAGTAATTTGGCCTTCTGGGCAGGAGCGTGGTCTTCCGTGTGTTTTCACGTGGCCAGCTTGATACGGAGTGATTTGGCACGTGAAATAATTGCATGTCAGCGTGTAATTGTAGGAAAGGCCCTTAGCGCGTAAGCACGTTAGCACACGTACGTAATTTCATTGGACCAACGGCCCTTAGCGGGTAAGCGGGTCTGTGACGTATCGTGCACGGGCGTTGCCCTTTCGCGTGTAAAACTTCCCACGAACACCCCGTAATATACGTACCCCACTCGCAGAGGGCCCTTTCGCGTGTGAAACTACCCGCGAACCCAGTAATACACATAACCCACTCGCACAGGGCCCTTTTGCTTGTAAAACTTCCCACGAACCCCAGTAAAACATGTACCCCACTCGCACAGGGCCCTTTCGCGTATAAAACTTCCTGCGAACCCCAGTAATACATGTACCCCACTCGCACAGGGCCCTTTCGTGTGTGAAACTACCCGAGAACCCCAGTAATACACGTACCTCACTCGCACAGGGCCCTTTTTTGTGTGAAACTACCCGCGAACCCCATTAATACACGTACCCCACTCGCACAGGGCCAATTGCATGTAACACTTCCCACGAACCCCAGTAATACACGTACCCGACTCGCACAGGGCCAATCGCATGTAAAATTTCCCTCGAACCCCAGTAATACACGTACCCCACTCTCACAGGGCAAATCGCTTGTGAAACTAGCCGCGAACCCCAGTAATACACGTACCCCACTCGCACAGGGCCAATCACGTGTAAAACTTCCCGCGAACCCTAGTAATACACGTACCCCACTCGCACAGGGCCAATCGCGTGTAAAACTTCCAGCGAACCCCAGTAATACACGTACCCCAATCGCACAGGGCCGTTTCTCGTGTGAAACTACCCGTGAACCCCAGTAATACACGTACCCCACTCGCACAGGGCCCTTTCGTGTGTAAAACTTCCCGCGAACCCCAGTAATACACGTACCCCACTTGCACAGGGCCAATCGCGTGTGAAACTTCCCGCGAATCCCAGTAATACACGTACCCCACTCCCACAGGGCCAATCGCGTGTAAAACTTCCCGCGAACCCCAGTAATACATGTACCCCACTCGCACAGGGCCAATCGCGTGTAAGACTTCCAGCGAACCCCAGTAATACATGTACCCCACTCGCAGAGGGCCAATCGCATGTGAAACTACCTGCAAACCCCAGTTATACACATACCCCACTCGCACAGGGCCCTTTCGCGTGTAAAACTTCCCGCGAACCCCAGTAATACACGTACCCCACTCAATATATATGTGCTTTTTATTTGTTCACACTTTTGTAATGCGCAGGGACGCTACCGCCTCCCTTCGTGTGGCAGACGTGTTTAGGCCTGTGCGTGTCTTTGCCTGTGCGCAGGTTTGCCCTATTCAATTCCATGAATACGTGTGGTTCGCGTGCGTGTGGGCGTTCCGTGTAGTTCCCAGCAGTACTTCCCCAGTTACGCCTTCTTTTTCACGTGTTATTCCCTATTCCGCTTGTCACGCCCCCTGTTCCGCCTACTTTTGTTGTGTGCGCTGCGCTATGTGCGCTTTCGCTGTGCGCTTAGCGCATGCTGTTTGGAGACATGTGCGCCAGCGTGCACCATGCACGGATTTGGCGCACAACCAGTGGGAAAGTAGCGCAGTGCCTTCCTTGAATAGCACGCGTGCGCTTGCTTTCTCACGCTTGCGCCTCCTTGCGCCTGCTTGCCCTGGGATTTTCGGCGCACATTTGTTCCAGGAATCGGCCCCTAATTGTTCTACCTATGATGAAATGCCCATGCAAAAAGAGAAGATTCATCTTTCTAAAATTCAGATTAAATGCATGGGAAACAAAATTAACTACACATCAAAAGAAGGAGAATGGCCCACAAGAGCAATCTTGCCGATTCTGTAACGGCTCTGAAGAATCAATGAAGCATTTGGTGTTGTTCTGCCTTAATATGAGAGATGAAAGAAAGAGATGTATAGGTCAGGAGATGGATAAATACCCTGCTCGTACTACAGAGGAATGGTGGATAATGATGCATCAAGGCGAAAATAACAAATTTATATTTGCATTAACAGCCTTGTTGGACATCTTGGCACAAAGTCTGAAAATTAGCAGCGATCCTCTAAATGACTATTCCTAGTGAACCACTGGAAGTAGTTCACAGTACATTGAGTATGCACTGGTAACACATTGATGTGCAGTAGCTTTACATTTTTTTTTAATTGTATGTGGTTACCATTAACCTTTTACAAATAGTTCACAGTAATTCCAAACTTTTATAGAAAAACTAACATATCACATTTAAAACCTAATAAAATCATAAATGCAATCAATCTTCAAATAACATACCCTTTCTAGCCCAAAACAGGAGAAATCAAAAACCATATTGACAGCCCTTTTTACAGTGGGAATAGAACCGGACAATCACAATGTTCTCGAGATGATCTCTCCCCCATTTCTCAAAAGCCAATCCACCTATCGGAAATGTGAATGGGTGATTTTGTAAGCTGACTCCTAATGCACAAATTAGAGCTCGATTTTACAGCTCTCTAACATTTGTATCACTGCAATGATCATTTCTTGTGATTGCCGACCAGTCAACCTTTCCCACAGGGATTCCTGTGTATAATATGGTACAGGGTGTGTAAATTTAATGAAGAAGTGCTGTTGTGCCATCACAGGACAGCTATAGATGTTTAGTGGATTGCCGTTCTGGATGTTCACAAATCTGGCATAGCTTTAGTGACAGATCGCCCATTCCTCTTTTTGTCAGGACCTCTCGCATTTTGGTAACATTCAACCTTAACCTTAAAAATGTGTTCCTAATTTTCCAATCAGGAAACTTTACCAAATACTTACTCAAAAAGCTCAATTTCCGATCTATGATCCGAAAGGGATTTGGATTGGATCCTGATCTTATTTTCTCAATTGTATGGATCCAGTCCATTTCATCCCATTTCTTTTTCGCTTTCGTTGGATCTTTTGTTAATAATTTACTTTCTATATTAGCTTTCGACAACAGTTCTTCCACAAAAAGATTTAGATGTTCCAATATAGTCGATTTGCCTGATTCCATATGAGCTTTTATGACTGAGTATAAAGAATCTTCTTGTGCACTGATGATGCTTTTCTGGAATGATATTAATTTCCACCCTGCCTGAAACTTGAGGGACCTGAGTCCCACTTCAAACCAGAGGCCTTTCCATTGTTCCATTGTGAGTTCCACAACTGAGGTTTTTCCTCCAGCCCATAGAGTAAGATGGCACAACTTTTGCTTGATAACATTTCATTGCTGGGATAATGGAAAATGTATCTTTTTCATCTATGCCACCTTTTTGCATTTGTTTTATTTATAACACGCACCGTCAGGCCCGGAGGCATCAGGGCGCAACTTTAGGCATGGTTACATAACGAGCATACATATATACAAACATTAGATACAGGACAAGTATTACTGCAAAGGATTCAGAGCAGACATCAATACACATCATTACAGAGTAGGGGTTAGCGCAGGCATTTTACTGGGGGCATTTTACTGGGGCATTTTACAGGGTTCCCATGTACATATGAAATCCGAATTTAATGGCTGATTGAATAGCCAGGATTTCGTTTTGGACTTGAAGGCACTAAAGCATTCTTCCGATCTGATGGTAAAGGGGAGGGCATTCCAGAGCTTAGAGGCTAGGACGGGGAAGCTTGAGCCACCCGCTTTTTGAAGTTTGAACCTCGTGATAGTTAAACAGTGGGTCTGGGTGGTTCTTTGAGGGCGGGTGGGTGCGTGGCGGGATATCTGGCTGCAGAGGTACGGGGGGCTTGGTTGGCTAGGCATTTGTGGGTAATGCCTAAAGCTTTCAGAGAAATTCTCTTTTTGACAGGTAGCCAATGTAGGTTGGATCTAGATTCAGAGATGTGGTGGTTATGCGGAATGTTAAGGGCCGCTCTAACAGCGTTTTTCTGGGCGATTTGTAGTTTGTTTAGATTCTCTTTGCTGGTTCCTATGTAGAGGGCACTGCCATAGTCTATTTTGGCCATGATGAGGGTTCTGGCCAGTGTGACCGTGTTTGGGGTGGTCAGAAATGGCCTGCAGGCTGCAATGAGTTTGCAGGTGTATGATGAAGCAGATCTGACTGCATTTGTTTGTCGGGCTAGGGATACGGTGGTGTCAAGGTAGAAGCCTAAGGTTTTAGTGTCTTTCGAAACTTGGATGGTGTTGCCATCGATGATAAATGATTGGTAGGACGGCTCAAGTTTACTGAGGCTTTGCGTAGTGCCCAAGATGAGGAGCTCAGTCTTGTCATCGTTGAGGCACAACTGGTGTTGTGCCATCCAAGCTTGGATGACCAAGTAGACGTCATTTAGGGCCTTAGTGTCAGCCAAGTAGTCGCCAGTGATGGGAATGAGTATCTGGGTGTCGTCAGCATAATTCGTATAAGAGACACCCAGATAGTCAAGTACATCAACGAGTGGGTTTTATTTTGATAGAAATCTCAAGCTCCATTTTATATACCGCTGGATTAGCATGTATTTTGTACCCAAGATATACCAATTATTCTACTCTATTTATTGTTATCCTCCCCTTGACGATTGATGAGATGTGATCTGTTTGTTGTTTCTGCCTGAAAACCAATATTTTCAATTTGGTAGGATTTAGTGAGAGAGCACTTGGCAGTCGTTGTAATCCCATTATTGTTCTGTCTAAGACTACGACGTCGTCTGCGTAGGCAAACCAGTGGAGTTTTACCCCATTCAGTACTGGACTTGCCATCGCATAAGACACCAGAAAATCCCCCATATTGGCTGTATACAGATTAAAGAAAAATGATACCCCCAAACAACCCTGCCTCAGCCCCCAATTCACTGTCACTGGTTCTGACAGATGGCCCTCCTCATCCAACCGAACTCTGATGTCATTCTCGCTATGTAGTTCCATCAGTATACCCAACATTCCTTCCAGTTTTATGCAATTCTCGTTTCTAAGTCTAATGTTAAGGATTTTTGCTATGTACATGGAAATGAGGCTGTATTTTTTTAAGTTTGTAAAAAAAACAAACAAGAAAATACAATGTGGGCAACATGGACTGAGAGGAGCACAAACAAATCAGAGTGAGCAGTGGAAGAACAAGTACCCATCCAGACCATATACACCCTATTTCCAGGGTAATCAGGACCAGACCAAACACAAGCTAGCCATGCAGACAATCTGTTGCTTTTCCTGACACAAATCAGAGTGCCAACTTCCTTCATGAATTCCTATGCCCCTGCCTGCGCCCCCAGGTTCCCTGTAATCCCTCAGATTGATCAGGATCTGTTCTGAATAAATTGGGAAAGTGAGGTCCAAATGGATCTTTTAATATCAGTAGATCAGGATGGCACATATATACAATGTAATGTAGAAGGAATATCTGTACCCTGCCTAGAGGACGTGGGCAAATAAATCAGCTTTGCATATTGACAGTTTCCCAGATTTGCCAGGGTCTAGTGACACTGTTAAAGAAGTAGGAATATTCAAATCCCTAGTCATACCCTTGGTAACCAAACCACAATCACAATAGGGCTTATTATCAACACACATTAATTCTTCCTAAGCCATACAGTCCCAGTCAATTGTTTCGGTATAGACTGTTTATGCAAATTCAGGTTTACTATATATTGCACCCCAGATGGGGTATTCCTAAACATTCCCCATAATAATGTGGTGGCTGTTCTCACAACACTCCAGGTGCGGTATACACGCATTTCGCCGACCTATTTTTGGTCGTGGTACTTTTCATCGCCGGATTTAACATCACCAGAAACCCCGTTTTTTAATTTTTTTTATTTTGGGGGTATTTTGTTGGGGTTGGGGTATTATTATAATAGTAAGGTGGGGGTAAGTGGGTGGGAACCCCCCCAGAATAAAACAACAACCAAAAACAGGGTTTCTGGCGATGTAAAATCCGGCGATGAAAAGTACCATGACCAAAAATAGGTTGGCGAAATCACGTAGAACCCCAGGTGCATCTGGAGGAAAAATCACCAAGTGCGGGGAGAGTAGTCAGACAATTTGTAAGCATCGATTAACTCCATATCGGCTTCTTGGTGTTCAACTCATAACATTGAGTTAGGATACATCCACACCACTGAATCCATTAGGATAAAAGTTGATCTGCTTCAGAAGCAGCCACACATTCCCTAGTAAACATTAAAGTGAGAAGCAGAGCAGGGAATCTTTAAGTCACTCCTGTTTAAAGGTATAATCATTCTGACTACCATTCCATGCAACACAGTGATATTGCCTGTGAAGAAGCCACAAACGCCTGCCCTGTGTTTTGTTTAAGATGAGAGAGTTGTTAATGTGGTGGTACAATACTGACATGTTTTCCTCCCAAATCTACCAATTTCACAGTAGTAGATCTGTGATGAGAATTCCCATCCCTATAAAGAAGGATATCAGTATTCGTTCACATTCTCAAAAAAAGGAATCCAATACACCTGGACAAGTTTACTCCAGGGGTACACAGAGTCCCCTACACTTTTTTCCCCAGCAGTTAAAGAAATATTTAGATGACATAACATTTCTCAGAAAGTCTATAATGGTCCAGTACACAGATGACCTATTTATCGTTTTGCCATCTTTTGAGGTGTGCAAACAGAGCACACATATACTGCTAACTGTGCTAGCAGAAAAAAGACATAAGGCATAAAAACAGAATTTACTGTTCTGCAGTCAAAGAGCATACTGTTTAGGAAAGGGTATTACTAAGGGTCCCCGATTGATCGCTCCCTTCTGGAAGGAGCAAGTACACAAAATTACAAAACCCCAAACTGTCACACAGATAAGAGCATATTTAGGTATAGTGTGGAATTGTCAGTATTGAATTCTAGCTTATGCAGAGATTATCAACCCCTACAACAGTACACCTGAGTTAGCACATTACAGCCACTACAGTGGACCCCAGAAGCTGAAGAAGCATTTATCAAGGTAACAAATACTTTAGCCAGTGCTCCTGCACTGGGATTCCCAGATTTCGAGCAGGGATTTATTCTATACTGTCACAAGAAAAAATGTTTTGTTCTTGCCATAATCACCCAGAGACACGTCATTCACTATACGCCTGTGACTTATTATGGTAAAGAATTAGAATCAGTCGCAGCTGGGATGCCACTTGCCTATGATTGGTTGTGGCTGCTGCAGTTGCAGCAGAGGAATGCGAGAATATTTTTGCGATCACCCTTAAAGTATGCAAAACCACACACAGTTTCTCCCTCTTATTGATCAAAACCCAGATGGCCAGTACTGAACCCAGCATCTCTGCTTCTCGCTCCCCAAGAATGTAAAACAAATGACACAGAAACCCATGATTGTGTTGCTATCACAGATGCATTGTTGCCACCGTGAACTGATTTAATTGATGTCCCCCTTCCTGAGCCAGACCTAATTTAGTTTGTGGATGGGTTGTGTTATTGAGATCACAATGGGAAATTAGTTGCAAGGTATGAGGTATGTGAACCTGGGAAGGTGGTGGAGAGTGAGAAATTACCTCAGGTCACTTCCTCATAGGTGAAGGACCTGATAGCACTCACAATGGCATGAACACTAACTGCTTAACAGTATGTTAACATTTATATGGATTTGAGGTATGCCTTTGGGGTAGCCCACAATTTTAGTCATCTCTGAAAACAGGGAGGATTCTTGGCATCGACATGGCTTCCAATAAGTACAGTCAATATGTAAAAGAAGACTTGTACATGCAATTACCCTTCCTGAGAAAATATCCACATATTGTGTGTCACTCAGCCTCTAGATGATGACATTAACTGTGGTAATGACTTTGCAGACAGGACTGTTTAAACTAGCTGCTACATCTGAATCAGAAGATGAATACATTCACCCTGTTAAAGACAGTCCTAACCCTTCTTCATTTAAGACACTGGAAGATTTGGCACATATGCAGGAATATGTCCCCCTGATTGAAAAAGATAATTCGACAAGAATGGTCTGTCGATTATATGAAGATCCTCTGTGGAGAAATGACCAATGTTGATTAGTGGCAACACAAATACTAGTATCACATCTCGTAAGGTTTTAACATGGTCAAGCTCATGTAGGAAAGCAAGTATTATTACGGCATTTAATATGTCTGGGTTTGCCACTGAATTATCCAAAAATGGTTCAAGAATATTGTATGCATTGCATCATCTGCCTCCAGAACAATGTGGGGAAAGCTGCTCCTGCAACAGAGGGAGCACATCCTCATGGCCCTTTTGTAGGTCTTCAGATGGATTTTCTGTGGCTCCCTCATTGTAGTAACTGGTAGGATCTCCTTGATTTTGAATGTGTTCTCTGGGTGTTCTCTGGGTGTGTGGAGACGTAGCTCTGTCAAACAGCAGATGCAGTTACTGTGATTAAGATATTGTTCATAGACGGTGTGTCCTGGTTTGGTGTACCCATCAGTATTAACAAGGACCAAGGATCACACTTAGTAAATAATGTGGTGACAACACTCATGACAACTCTGAATCTGCATCACAATTTACATTGCCTACACAATGCCGAGTCAGCAGAGGAGAGGAGAAATACCATTATAAAGAATAAGTTAGCAAATATCTGTCTAGAATGGGTTTTAAGTGGCCTGAAAGACTTCCAATTGTCTTATTCATTATTCAAATCAGTTATAGAGGGGAAATGGGCTCAGTAGTGTACAATCATATCCGGGTGGCCCATGAGGCTCCACTCATCTCCACCTGTCAAACCAGTCAATGTTAGTCTACATTTGACTGATGTCAACGTATTTGTTCATATCCAGGTCTGCACTGGGAACCAATTGTACCTGGCCACTCTCTGCTACCATGTAATTCTGTGGTGTTGCAGATCCATCAGAGGAATTTGGATTTGGCTCCATGTTGGAAGGGGCTATGCCAAGTCTTACTGACCTCCAACTCGGTGATGAAGGTACAGGGACACCCTAAATGGTTCCATGTGGCCCACTGTATAAAGGCTGCAGCACCAATCAGTAAAGCAACAAATTGCTGTTTTATGCATCTGAGTTCTGTATTCTTCATTGCTGGTTTTTAATGTCTCTTATGCTTCACCCACATTATAATCTCTCATATATGGTAACAACCTCTTGATATAGGAGAAGGTTCATTGTCTACTGGCAGGGTGAGAACCTGTGATTTAATGGCCAGTTGGGAAGGTGTTGTAGACATTTTACTGGGTTTTCTAACAAGACCAGCTAGGAGCCCTTTATATTTCCCCCTTACCTGTATTAGGATCTCCCTAATAGGATGTCTAATAAGGACTACATCCGTGCTTAAAACTCTGAATCACAAACCTCAAAGTGACCGCTATTCCAATTATGTGAAATAAGCACACCAACCACAGCTCCAGAAATGTCCCCTGATCCATCCCATGCCTCAGATCTCACATATTATTCTTACTTCCTTTTGCACACATTGGGAGAAAAAAAGATCCTGAGAAGCACTTACTTGTTCTGCTGCATGACAATTACAAGGGTGGTGGTGGCAGAACGTATTCATACCATGAATGAAAGCAGAGACAGTGATATCGTATTTTTACCTCGAGGTTTCCATCGTAGGACTGTACTAGGAGATTATAGTTTAGAAGACCAGAGCATATTGTTAGGAAGATATTATAACAATTCCATGTAGCTATATTGCCATTTACTGAATACCTTCCCTGCCAGTAACAGCACAGAGGTGGCAAGGGTGTTTTCAAACAGCACACCTGCTGTATGCCACTATAATAGTGAGTTAGACAATAGACGTGTCGTCTAATACAGTATCTAGTCTCACTCATGCTTGAAGTTGCTGTGTTCATGAGAAGTATGCAGATGCAGAGTCAGTCTTTGTGATACAACAGAGTAAGCAAGACAGATAGCTCAAGGTTTTGATATGTTAGTTTGAACACCACTTTAGCAACTATACCATTGTCTGCCTTTCCGGTTATGACACAATTTCCATATTGCACTAAGGAGGCCTGAATATATCTGTTGCAGTGGTATGAGCAATTGTGATGAGATATGAAGTAAAAGCAAGTCGCCAATTGAATATGGGATGGGGCCAATACTGCCCTTGCAGCTTAGAATGCAAATAAAGGGTTAAAGTTAGATGGGGTTTGAACTGCTTAGAGAGGGCAAAAGGACTTATCTCGGGGGCACAGCTTACCAATACCAACACAAATATTGAGGAGGTTCAAATAATTGGGACTCTCAGTATACTCACGAAATGGTATACAGAGAATATAACGAAATATAAATAATGAAATACCTTAATAATGGAACAAATGACGATTTTTGGGTTAAGGGATAAAAACGGGTGGGTGGGGGTTGATGTGGGGAAATAAAGCTAGGAAAACAGAGGTTTGGGGGACCACCAAATTAAAAAAGAGAACAATATTCGGAATGTTTTCGTTATTTTTATTTCACACAAAATGTTTATGTTATTAATGTGTTCATTATAAACATTTGAAACCTCACGAAAGATACACTAATACAACTGAAAAACAGTGTGATGTCCCCTGCAAAGATGTGAAGCATTGCAGCCCGCTGAGAAACCTGTGAAAGGATTCAGGAATTCCGGAAAACCTGCGGCCCTGGTGAGACTTCTGGCTGTACATCAGATGGACCTGTGGACGTTGAGAATGTACCTTCACACAAAGGGACCAATGAGAGGCATTTGGGCCCTCACCAGTACAATCATGCCTAGCTCATGGGATGGATGAATCAAGGACTGGGATATGCTACAAGTAGAATTGAAAGTGAGACTGCCTGGCAATCTGGCCAGATATTTGACAACTGCCACGTGGTAACCCCAGATTCATGGTTAGAAGTAACTTCTACTTGGAAATGATGGCCTCACAGCCACTCCAGCTGCAATGTCTTAATAAGTTAGGACAAGGCGTGTTCTTACATCAGACATACATTTTATTCATCAAACATGAACAAAATCGTTTAGTGTGTATTGGCCAGCAGTAGAAAGAGTACCTGTTAGTCTGCATATAGAGAATTTGAAAGGATGGGTAAAGGTAGCACCTAGACATTTTGAGAATCCAGAGAGCCAAATCCCAGAAGAAAGAAGACAACTGACATATAAAAGAGCTTTCAAGTGTTAGAGGTAGTCTTTAATGGACAGAAAAAGGCTTTTGAGTTTGCTCACAGTACAGCCACTCCTTGCAATCCTGATGGTAGCATGTGTGCTATTACTATGGACATCTCTGAACAATCCTATATCACGACAACTATATGTGAGATTGTTCTTACTGGCAGTTATCCTTTGATGCTGCTACAGTGCAGTAGGATGGGGACAGTGATTGTCAGTACAGCACGCACCAGATCCATCTGCCACTGTTCTACACACAATATATATCCATCTTTATTCCTTTAAGAAATGAGTGAAGAATCGCACGCCTTGCAAAGAAACTACATAAACTCGTGCAAGTCTGAAATGTGATTGAACAAAGTCAACAGGCCTCATTATAAGTCCCGCGGTAACCGTGCTGGTAAAACCAGCAGGTTGCCACCGGACTAGCACATTATCCCGGCACCTGACTCTCCGGAAACACTCGGGAATTACAGCCCCGGCGGCCCGTGAAGTCAGGCGCCGAAAAATTGTGATTCCCCATTCCCATTTAAGTCCCACAGGACTTAATGGGAATGGGGAGCAAAGAAGGTGCCAGTGCTTCCTTGAAACTCTGTGGGGGGTGCTGTTCTGCCCTCCAGGTCTGACCCTGGCGGGTGGGGCGGCACCCGCCCTCAGACTCGTAGGGTGCTAGTCCGGCACCGTTGTTACCAGACCGGCACACTTGTAATGAGGCCCAATATGTGTTTAGATTGTATGTTTCGAGGAGTTGTAAAGGCTGAATGTTGTTGACCGGGTCCTAAAAATCTCATCATTTGTAAATGTTCAAATAAGACATTTGGCAAGGCTGCTGCTATGATAGTTGCACTAGAAGCACACATCTAGGGCCTGAAACAATACACAGACATCAGTCAATAAAATTTGTAAAAATTATTAGTGAGCCAGATACAATGAAATCGGGGTAGAGGGATGTGCTGTGGATTTGTTGTTTGCATGTTCAAAAAATGTACCCCTGCATCATGTCATTGTAATAAAGAAATGCAAGTCGAGCGCGGTATGCAGGAACGCACTTATCAGCTGAGAGAGTAGCACCCTAAAATGGAAGGGGGCACTTTCTCATATGTGCGAAATTAAAAGCTTAATAAAACAAATCCATAAATCCTGAGGCATAGGTAAGTATATCTAAACTTAGTGGTACAATAAAGCACAGTAAATAGGCCCCAAAAGCCTGCTTTGTTTTTAACGGGTCAGAGCATTTTGTTTGCGGCAAAGGCTACCGCAGACAGTTCATTAGCACATAGCATGCAATTTCTCGCCAAGTGTACTGAGAAACACGCAAAGGTTGTTATTTTTCAGGTGTGCTGAATAGAGTGCACCAGGTTTGCCAGTGAAAAAAAGGAATAAATGACCATTTCATAATTCAAAATCATTTCTGAAATGTGATTTTCTAGTGAGGCTGGCAAATCCCACAGCAGTTTCAAATCGCCTGCAGACCATTTTCCCTGGGAAGAGGGTTAGAATGTTCCCAATATGCAAAAATCATTTAAAAGTATGTATGTGGGTCAAGGCTCTGGGCTCTGATGTTGTTGTGATGGATAGCCGTTCCCATGGGAGACAGGAAGAGGCGACCAGAGCAGTGTAATACAGTTCAGCTGGTTGTCTCAAATGTTTCAATCATATACTTTTATGTTGCAGGAATTGAGGGTGCATTGTAATGTCACAAGGAATTGGCGGTGTGGAAAGGTTCATGGACCCAATGATTCTGCGTAATGTACACTATTTTATAAGAGTTCAAAGTGCAAGAACCAATCATTTCTGTGTGGCGAGATTCTTTCTATGTTGCACGATCATAAATGCTAAATCTTTTACTATGTACAAAATTTTTTATTTCAAGGGCGGTACTTTGGCAGCACCTTTTCATGCAGTTCTGTGCTGCGTTCTGTTTGAATTAGCTGTCCTAGCTGCATCTGGGACCACATAACACTAAGAGAGGTAGGAGGACGGAATATTTATACTGCTCCACCAAGCAAGCCTCCAAACTAAGGGAAACCCTTTACAATTTATACAAAAAGCTAGATGGGCAGTGTACTCACCAGGTAGGGCATCTAACTTTGGCTGGGTCTACTCTTCAAGGGAGAAAAAGAGCCAGCATGTAACTCACCAATCAGGGTGAGAAAACAAAAAAACAAATTGATACTACACAATGTATATTCAAGGCAAGCAATTATCAAAACATATATATTTTATTAAATTTAATTGACAATGGTTAAAAAAGGAGAAATCCTCCAATAGAACAATTCATGTTTAACAACACAATACAATATAATTGTGAAAAGTGCAAAAAACAAATTTAACAGAATGCTATACAGTGAACAGTGGCGATGCTTGGGACTATAATCAGTAATGTCCCAAATAGAATAGAGAGGCAATCACTATTCAAAAAAACGTATTTATAATACTAATCAGAAGAAACACTCAAAGGGGTCAACTCAATCACCCACAATGTGCTCTAAACTCAAATACACCAAAGTACTCACACTGTATCATACCCAATCAACCCAACATGTTTCATTCTTCTTACAACCAATCACACACAGTAACGGGAAATTCATCGGGGGCTCATATTCTAAAACATAAACACAGTTCACAAAACGATGATTGTTTGTGTATCCTTGAAGGCTAAAAAAACACAGACTCAAAGCGCTGTTATTTTAAAACAATTTAGCAGAGGCTCGTGGTCGCTACCACAGCCCACAACGATAGTGCACTACTAGTGTGTTGCCGTGGTTACACAATAAAGGGAGATGATCAATGCATCCAAATTGCTATCTTCATCATCACCTCGATTTCTGATCCTGCCAAAGAGAGATGCTGTCCACCTGTGAGCAATAAAGAGAGAAAGGGTGTGGGTAAAAGTCACTAATACCTTAAACCCACCAGACTGTTGAATAACAATTCTGCAGAGTACACATTTGCATGTGTCTAGTGTCTCCAACCCCCAGAATGCATTAAGAACTCCGTGCCAGAACACCGGTCGAATTAATTAGCCAAAAATCTGTAAAAAAAATATTTAAAAAATGAAAAAAGGAAAGAACTGGGGAAATGCCCCAAATTTTAAATAGGCAATAGCTCAATAGTGCTATTACTAGAATGAATGACTACCCTGTGCCTTCTACATCCCCTGCTTAACACCAGGCTATAGACCACATAGCATGCCTTAGGTCACTCAATCTGGGGCACGCACTTGACAACTATGCAAGATATTCTTTGGGGAGTACACAAGAAGTTATCCATATTGCTTAACAAAACCTGGAAGCACAGGCATAACCACATACTGCCATGCAGAGTGAAATCAACACTGAAGTTCAAATAGAGCCTGTTTGGATGTACAGCTTATTTAATTAGTTCACATGTTCGTACCTTCCCCAATATCAATTACTAGTAATGGAGCCGTTTCAAGCATATATAAGTTGCTTGGGCGTTGTCAAGCACAAACCAAGCCACCCGGGGTCGCAGTAGTGCTGGAAGGACAAACAAAGGCAAAAAGAAAAAAACATAATGATTTAACATGTAATGTCGAACAGCCATAACATGTGCATTAAAAGCCTAGAGACTTTCATTCCATATCAAAGGGGTATAGTACCTAAGCCTAGTACTCGGTCCAACCACGATTTCCAAAAGGAGGGAAGGACGAGGAGAGGAACGAAACAATTCGGCAGTCAACTCTCATCAACTGGTGGACACATCAGGGCGCTGCTTGCGATCGCGTTCAGTGCTATCAACCTAGTAGAAATGACGAAACATAATTATATGCAGCACTCATTCCCACAACAACGTGTCACCAGGAGGGCACTCCTCATAGCCTACGATTCTACCCTTAATCTAACTGTGCATGAAAGCGCAGTGCTCCCTCCACACTGTTCTGTCCCTGTGCTGCATCTGGGCCCTGAACAAAATTGCCTTACTTCTTGCACCAGCGTACACTCGTTGTTGACTACTTTTGTAATGTTTGGTGAGTGCTATGAGGCAACCCCGGATACAACATCCTGTTTCTTCACGCTAGTGTTTATTATTCTTTTTTTAACTCCTGCCAGACTTTGGTAAGAATGGCTGTTTGCCCCCTGTTGGCAGCAGGTAATGCTTGATCATTATGAACTAGAGTTCATATATCCGCCGAATCCTCTGACTGTGTATGTTCTTGAACCCGAGTGGGTCTTTTAAGACGAGGTAACAGTATCTGAGATGGATGGGGATGCAGATCTTACTCATACATCAATAATCAGACTGACTCAGGAAGTTGGCAAACTTTAACTGTTGTAATAACAAGTCTTTAAAACAGTGAGTACAATGGACATCAACGGATGCCGCACAGCTTGCCCAACGAGTTCTCGAAAACATTTCATAAAAAACACAACTTTTAACTAAAAAATCATCATACCTGATTTCATACTACGTGGAAAAATAAGAAAACCTACTAGGGGATGTGATAGGCTTAAGGAGAACATCTACATATACTTTCTATGAGGTATAGGGTCGTGATTGCGTCTCTAAAGTCAGGTGGACAACTAAGCCCATCCCAAGTACAAGTGATCTTCCATGTTAGACTAATGCAAAATATACTATTGGCTTCTCAAACTATAGGGCTCCTTACTACGTGGCCCTCAACAATTGGTTGGCCCACTTGGACCCTTCTGGAATATTCCACTTGCTAGAAGCATGCAAGGTGTTACCCCAGGTGCTGGGGGGTTGGCCTGGCCATGCATCCCTGACAAATTAGCCCAACATCCATCATCACTACTGTGGTCTGCCATTCAATTAAATATGTTTGAACACAGCCTTATGAATGCTCACTGTGCCTGAGAATAAAAGGGAGTGAAGGCATGGCCTTATCTTCTGATCTCGGTGTAGCATGCCCCAAAGTCTATTTTCATCTGACCATGTGACTAGAGACCACGTATTGAGCTCCTTCATTGTATTAAATACTATTAAATGAAGACATCTTGGCACTTCTATTGTTTTTCTGGTACACCTCCAGCAGGAGCTCAGCTAGCTTCTCATGTTCACTGTATCTTCCCGAATACATACCCAGGCTCTTGGCGGCAATGACTCTTGACATGGGGCCAGGCAAGCATTCTTGAATCTTCATTCACCGTCAGTTATTTTATTCAACTGCACCACACTTCCAGCCCTTTCATTCACGGGGTCCAAGTTTGATAAAATACGTTGTGGAACATCCAGATTCTATACATTCCTATACATATAAATTGGCGCATCGCCTGCAGTCTAGTCACTACGTAGCCATCCTTATGATTACTTTGTCTACTTGCGTTACTGTGTCTGTACATTTGTAAAATGGTTTTGCATTTTCTTCAGTGCTTTTCCGCATGTGCAATCTTCATTTCGCTCCCAAAAAGTTGCTTACTTTGTTACTTTGTCATCAGATTCTATAAAGTCTATATTCTTTCTTCATTGGTATCTCTTCTAGGTGGGTCATTTCAGCTTCTTGTGACATCACCAGTTTTTTCTTTCATTCATTTTCATACTTCTTCCAGAACATCCTTCAGAAGACTGTCATTTCTCAGCGGATACATATCGGGGTTTCTCAATGGATACCTTGTTTCAAGGACTCTTTGCGGTATAGGTGCCATTACTGGCCTTGTACATGTTGCAATATCTGGCAGGCAATATATAGGCAGGAATGGGGGTGGTACTTCGGGTAGGTATACTTGGCTTCTCCTCTACACTCCCACCTCCAGTTGATTTATCAACCACTCTCCCATCCATCTTGACATCTAATCATCCTTTTCTGAAGAAGTGCTTCTTTGAAAATCTTATTTTCATTACTCCTTTCAGACCTCCTGCTGATTTCACATGTTCATCAACACTCTAGGTCATAAGACTCCATTGCCAATTCCCGATGCAGTAGATCCATCTTCCCACATACTTCTTGTGGTTGTTTGGATACAGAAACTTTGTTCCTTCAGGTGCATGAATACAGGATTGACATTAATCATGATCTTCATTCCTGTTGCTATCTTTCTTGTCTTTTTGCACTGTGTGATTACTATTCTGATCACATAGAATCCAAACATGATCATCACTAACAGGGCTCCAAGGAAAATATTCGCAATCACACATGTCATTGATGACATCACTTGTGACATCACATGTGC
The DNA here is from genome assembly GCF_040938575.1 of Ambystoma mexicanum. NCBI lineage: Eukaryota > Metazoa > Chordata > Amphibia > Caudata > Ambystomatidae > Ambystoma > Ambystoma mexicanum. The sequence goes on from NC_090937.1 coordinate 1,292,908,242, forward strand.
ATTTACTTTTCATGAAAAGTCTGTACAAGGGATTCTTATTGTCATGTTAATAAAAAAGTGTCAAGGATCAGTGGAGACAGCAACACATACAAATGTAAATATATACAGGGAAAGTGAAGTAAGAAAAAAAGCAGTAATACTAACCTAACTCATTATCTTCATGCACATAAATGATTGCTCTGCTTCAAAGCTGCTACTTCCCGTATTTATAAGTATCACATGATGTCACTAGACTGTAAGTAAAGTAATGTGAGTACAACGCATACAAATATGGGCATATCCAGGGAAAGTACAGTAATAAAAAAACAGCAGTACTATAAGAAAGTGTTGATAACCTTACTGATTATCTTCATGCATAGAAAAAATTGCTTTCTGTCTTTCATGCCGGTGTCTTCCCCTATGTATATGTTTCATATGATGTGTGTGGACCTTAAGGGAATTACTGGAAGAAAATATTTGAAGGATAAGTCTAAAAATATAGTACCTTTTGATTTTTTTGTTCCTGACTGTTACTGAAGAAAACCATGTGGCCCTCTGTGTTTGCACCTATTGTGGTAGCTCACACTGAGCTGACGGGATAGGTAAAACCTAATTTTGACTGTAATGCATACTGTCACTCCACATATGTGGATGCATCGTGCTCTGCTCAGTGGGTCACCCCCATTCACAACTCAACACAAAAAGAGTGCCATGTTGGAATTAGATGAATATGTCCACATCTTGAATGACAATGAAATCAATCCGAAGTTAACCACAGTGTCCAGCAGAACTGAGCTGGTCTTTGTTGATCTGGAATTCAGGGTGGTGTATAATAAGTTGATGTCTAATCTATACAGATAAAAGACTAGCTCCAACTCAACTCTTCATGCGAGGAGTCATCACCCTACATCATTGATCAATGCCATACATTATGGAGAATTTCTTAGAGCTAAGAGAGCTTGTAGTGATGACTCAGATTATAGAAGCTAGACATATAAGCCAGAGATTTATAGCTAGAGGATATAAAAGAGAATCTGTGACAGAGAGTTATCACTCATCTGAACAAGTGATAATATCCAGCTTGTTAGCTCCAAGGAGAAAGAAGCAGGACAATGTCATTAGATTTGTGACAGGTTTTAATCATCAAGCGAAAAGCATTCAGAGTATAGTTAAAAAACATTAGAAAGTACTACACACTGATCCAGATCTGTCACAGGCATTAGAACAGAAACCCAAAGTAACATACCGGAAAGCTCCAACTCTCAAAAACACTCCATCACCTAGTATGGTCAATCGAGATGAAAATGTTGCATATAGTCCCTTTAACCAAATAATGAAAATGGGATTCCGGAAATGTGCAAATTGTAAAATGTGTAGCTTTGTATCTCAGAAGCAGTTTTTCAGCTGAAATGGACTGACATGGAAGTACAAGCATAACATAACATGTCTCACCAAATTTGTGTTGTATGTAATTACTTGCACATGTGAACTTCATTACATAGGATCCACCATAGGACCACTGAAGCTGCGCATAATGCAACACTATAGGGCCATCAAAACTGGAGATCTGACCTATCCCCTGCCAGGACATTTTCTAGAGGAACATCCCGTTCAAGTGGCACAGTGAGTAGAGCACTCGCTTTGACATCCGTGCAGAGCTTGCTAATGCAGGTTCGAATCCCGGCAGGGCCAAACTCAGCCTTTCATCCTTCTGAGGTCAATAAATGAGCATCATACACCGTGGGTAAAATATTAAGCAGTGCTCAGATACCCGAGGGTTCGTAGCGGTATATAAATGTGAAATTGATATTATTATTATAAGGGAAACTTCAAAGAAATGTCGTTCTTGGGTTTGGAAATTGACATGGGGGGGTCCTGGGAGTCCCTCTGCCAGACATTAGTCCTGGTTACGAGGGTCTTACCCAGAATCTTTAGCTCACTATCTTTCACAGAGAAGAAATATCCCAAACATATAAGTCTTTGTCCCCCCCCTGGGGCAGTCCAGCACCGAAATGCTAAGCAATTCTCCTCTGAACAAGAGTATCAACAGCATCCCCAGACATGTGTTTTGGTCTGGTTGGACCTCATCAGTAGGGAGGAGCTGTGCCTCTCTAAGAATAGTGAACAAGGGGTCCACATCTGGATTCCCCTAGTAACTAAGGGTGAGACCCAAAGTTACTTAATTATGCAAATTGACAAGTGGGGTCCTGGGAGTCCCTCTGCCAGACATTAGTCCTGGTTACGAGGGACTTACCCAGAGTCTTTATCTCACTATCTTTCACAGAGAAGAAATATCCCACAAATATCAGTCTTTGTCCTGCCCTGGGGCAGTCCAGCACTGAAATGCCAGGCAATTCTCCTCTGAACAAGAGTACCAACAGCATCCCCAGACACGTGTTTCGGTCTGGTTGGACCTCATCAGTAGGGAGGAGCTGTGCCTCTCTAAGAATAGTGAGCAAGGGGTCCATGTCTGGATTCCCCTAGTAACTAAGGGTGAGACCCAAAGTTACTTAATTATGCAAATTGACAAGGGGGGTCCTGGGAGTCCCTCTGCCAGACATTAGTCCTGGTTACGAGGGACTTACCCAGAGTCTTTAGCTCACTTTCTTTCACAGAGAAGAAATATCCCAAACATATCAGTCTTTGTCCTGCCCTGGGGCAGTCCAGCACTGAAATGCTAGGCAATTCTCCTCTGAAGAAGAGTACCAACAGCATCCCCAGACATGTGTTTCGGTCTGGTTGGACCTCATCAGTAGGGAGGAGCTGTACCTCTCTAAGAATAGTGAGCAAGGTGTCCACGTCTGGATTCCCCTAGTAACTAAGGGTGAGACCCAAAGTTACTTAATTATGCAAATTGACAAGGGGGTCCTGGGAGTCCCTCTGCCAGACATTAGTCCTGGTTATGAGGGGCTTACCCAGAGTCTTTAGCTCACTATCTTTCACAGAGAAGAAATATCCCAAACATATCAGTCTTTGTCCTGCCCTGGGGCAGTCCAGCACCAAAATGCTAGGCAATTCTCTTCTGAACAAGAGTACCAACAACATCCCCAGACACGTGTTTTGGTCTGGTTGGACCTCATCAGTAGGGAGGAGCTGTGCCTCTCTAAGAATAGTGAGCAAGGGGTCCACGTCTGGATTCCCCTAGTAACTAAAGGCGAGACCCAAAGTTACTTAATTTTGCAAATTGACAAGGGGGGTCCTGGGAGTCCCTCTGCCAGACATTAGTCCTGGTTCTTGGGTTTGGCCCATGTGCCCCAACATAAAAGGTTGGGTAACAGAGACTTGAAGTTGAGGCAATTGGACGCTTCTCTTATCTGTAAATATGACACCTTGAGACCCAAGGGCCTCAACATTGATTCAGAAATGTATGTGTTTTTACAATAGTGTGCAATATTGTGTTCACCTCTATATGCTGTTGTTGAAATAATGGGAGCCCATGGGGTACATATGAAATGCAGCATTAGCACTTTATATGCATTTGCACTTTAGATACTGATGCACTTTACATGCATGGACACTTTCCATATTGAGGCACTTGTAAGCAGAGACATCTTGGTAAGGAACTGAGAATGAATATATAATGGCACTTTATTAGACAGGGGTTTATACAGAAAGTACTTATAGACCAAATGTTTTGCTCTCTTACACACATGGGAATTTTATGGTATACAGTTTTAATATTAATGAGTTGGTGGGCTGTTTTCAATTGCTGCTTTCTACTGTTGTCTTTTAGTTCAATGGTCTGGTAGGATCAGGCAGATTGTGCTAATCATGATTATGAAATTACATTTTGACTTACTGGTAGATACTTATCTATCCACTTATGTGCGTTAGGGTGTTAAGGAGATCACACAGATAGCAGCACAGAGTTGCGTTCAGGCACTGGCCTGCAATATCAGAAGGGTTTGGGAAGCTGCGAGTCTGACTTCTGTAAGTGTTCCCTCCTGGGATGTTAGGACGCATCTGCAACACTGAGTTTGTAGAATGTGGTCCTGTGTAATATAAGAGCGCATTAGTGCACAAACCACAAAATATCATTTCTGTACATGGAACATAGAATTAGATAAAGTAATGGTAGATGATTGCAGCGACACAGGCTCCTCAATTCTAGTAATTGCCAGTATTAGATCCCCCATTAGCGGTTAATATGCCTTTGTATTTGCAAAAGGCATTAGCATTAGCGCACAATTCACCATTCCAAGATTGATGGCATTATAGAGAGACTTTCAACATAACATCTAACGATCGCATGATCAACAATTTGGGTCACGGAGAGGAGGAGTCAGTCTCGTCTGCAAACTAAACTGTTTACTTAAACAAGAGGAAGTTTGTTCTGGAAAAAGGAGGTTTTAAAGCCTGAAGAAGCTCATGAAGTGGACGGAACGCATGGCGTGTGTCCTCCCAGGAGGGGGTTAGACATATTTTTCATCTGGTCTGCCATGTGAGTAAGAGCCAAAGTATTTTGCTCTTTTTTACTGTGTTTGCACAATATGTTTAAAATAAAGAATACAAGATTTTTAACAACGTGGTAGCCTTCTTATGTGCGCTGGTACTCTTTGATGCATTACTTGCTCTGGTTTTTTGTAGTGCTACAATCACAGATTAAATGTTTTTTTTATATATATATATGTAATATATATATATTACATGGCCACGGTAGTGGCCATGTAGTTATGGTTAAATTGGTGTTTCCATAGGAAGAACACTTTTTGGGCGGCTTATAACTTTGCTCCCCCAGGACGAATCCTCACCAAACTTTGCAAAAAAAAGTATATGGCCTACTCTGAATTTTTCTGCAAAGTTTGGTGAGGATTCGTCCAGGGGGGGCAAAGTTATGGGGGGGTCCCAAAACTTTTGTTTTTCCATAGACTGAATTGGAAAACATTTGTGCTCGCGCCTACAGCCCAAACCGCTGGACGGATTTTCACCAAATTTGGACCAGGAGCAGCGGCTTGGACCCAAAAGCGTGCTTTTGCAAATTTGGTGAAAATCCATCCAGTAGTTATTCTTAAAAAGACCAAAAAGTAGGTAAAAAAAAAAATTGTGATATCTGTGTTCGGTCTGCGGACACACTTCCCTGTTTGCTCTGCGGACAGTGTCCTGATGCTGTCCGCGGACATGCGGCGTGTTCGCTGATTGGACGGTGTGAAGCATGAAGCGCGTCAGATTTTCGGTAGCGCCTGCCATCTTGGATTCGCGGACGTCCGCGGACAGCATGGTGAAAGTTTGTTCAAAATGTGTATTTAGTAGAGTCTGTTGGTGTTTAGGAGTGTTTGGGGAGGATGGGAGGTTATGAGATAGGTTAAATGTTGTGCTTTTTTATGTGGTAGACGTTCTTTTTGTGTTCGATTTGTCTGCGGACATCACAGGTGTTCTGAAATGTTCTAAATAAACTGAATGAGGGGTGTTCTGAGGACTCAATATGTGTCCGTTTTGTTCACAAGCAAGCTGAAACTGTTCTAAGAACACTCGCGGTGTCCTGAAATGTTCGCAAATAAACAAAATGGGGGTGTTCTGAGGACACTGTCTGTATTGTTCTGTGGCAATCTGAATGTGTTCTAAGAACACTCACGGTGTCCTGAAATTTTCGCAAATAAACAAAATGGGGGTGTTCTGAGGACGCTGTCCGTATTGTTCATTGTTAAGTTGAAAGTGTTCTAAGAACTCTAGTGTTGTCCTGAAATGTGCTTAGGGGATGTCCTGAAGACGCTGTCCGTATTGTTCTTTGTCAAGTTGATTGTGTTCTAAGAACACTCGTGGTGTCCTAAAATGTTCATAGGGGGTGTCCTGAAGACGCTGTCCGTATTGTTCGTTGTTAAGTTGAAAATGTTCTAAGAACTCTTGCAGTGTCCTGAAATGTTCGTAGGGGGTGTCCTGAAGACGCTGTTCGTATTGTTCGCTGGCAAGTTGAATGTGTTCTCAGAACACTCGTGGTGTCCTGAAATGTTTGCAAACAAACAAAATGGGGGTGTTCTGAGGACGCTGTCCGTATTGTTCGTTGTCAAGTTGAAAGTTTTCTAAGAACTCTTGCGTTGTCTTGAAATGTTCGTAGGGGGTGTCCTGAAGACGCTGCCCGTATTGTTCGCTGGCAAGTTGAAAGTGTTGTAAGAACACACGCGGTGTCCGTATTGTTCTTTGTCAAGTTGAATGTGTTCTAAGAACACTCGCGGTGTCCTAAAACGTTCGTAAATAAACAAAATGCGGGTGTTCTGAGGATGCTGTCCGTATTGTTCTTTGTCAAGTTGAATGTGTTCTAAGAACACTCGTGGTGTCCTAAAATGTTCGCAAATAAACAAAATGGGGGTGTTCTGAGGACGCTGTCTGTATTGTTTGATGGTAAGTTGAATGTGTTCTAAGAATACTCGTGGTGTCCTGAAATGTTCGTAGGGGGTATCCTGAAGACGCTGTCCGTATTGTCCGTTGACAAGTTGAAAATGTTCTAAGAACTCTTGCAGTGTCCTGCAATGTTCGCAAATAAACAAAATGGGGGTGTGTTCTAAGAACTCAGGCGTTGTCCTGAAATGTTCGTAGGGGGTGTCCTGAAGACGCCGTCCGTATTGTTCAATGGCAAATTGAATGTGTTGTAAGAACACTTGTGGTGTCCTGAAATGTTTGTAGGGGGTGTCCTGAAGACGCTGTACGTATTGTTCACTGGCAAGTTGAAAGTGTTCTAAGAACACACGCAGTGTCCGTATTGTTCTTTGTAAAGTTGAATGTGTTATAAGAACACTCGCGGTGTCCTAAAATGTTCGTAAATAAACAAAATGGGGGGGTACTCAGGACGCTGTCCGTATTGTTCTTTGTCAAGTTGAATGTGTTCTTAGAACACTCGTGGTGTCCTGAAATGTTCGCAAATAAACAAAATGGGGGTGTTATGAGGACGCTGTCCTTATTGTTCGTTGTCAAGTTGAATGTGTTCTAAGAACACTTGCGGTGTCCTGAAATGTTCGAAAATAAACCAAATGGGGGTGTTCTGAGGACGCTGTCCGTATTGTTCGTTGTCAAGTTGAAAGTGTTCTAAGAACTCTCGCGGTGTCCTGAAATGTTCGTAGGGGGTGTCCTGAAGACGCTGTCTGTATTGTTCGCTGGCAAGTTGAAACACTCTATGCCTTGGCCACAAACACCGCAGCATATCACACTTATAGTTGCTTATAACCTTGGGTCAAAAACAAATATATAAGGAACAAAGTTATAAGATATTATGGTTGTGATATGCTGCAATGGTTGTGGCCATGGCATAGAGTGTATAATATACTTACTGTTTGGTTTAGTAACTGGAGTACATGTATTTCTTGTTAATTTCTGTGATAAAAGAAAATAGCATGTCAGTATTAGTATTTTGTAATGACTTATTACATTGTATAAACCCTCATATTTAGTAGATTACAAACCAGAGTACTGTGCAATTTGCTCAGTTTCTGTGTTTGTTGCTAAAATCAATGGGTCTGTGGGAGAAAAATAAATCCATGTTTCCAATATTCGATATTGTTAAATTTTGGGACAGTTAGATACCAATTGGCGTATTCTAACAGTCTATTTTTTGCTCTAATTTAGTGGTATTCATTTATCTGATTAGTTGTTGTATCATCTTTGGGCACTTAGATAGCTTTTGGAATATTCTAACAGTTTATATTTTTTACTACAAGTTTACTTAAGGTTTAAGTAAAGTTTAGTTATCAAATTTTGGTTTTAAGAACATTAAATAAACATTTGTAAGATTTGCTGGTAATCGCTGCTTTAGAGTAATGGTACTATCATTACATTCAAACCATCCACATTTCTTTTTCATATATGCAGTGTAGTGCCCTGAATTCGTTGTGGCTCCTGCGTGGTAGATTATACCTATTGTTGTGAAGGTTTTCTTACCAAGTGATATTTGACCATGTGTGAATCCAGTCAGCTTGCAGTTGTTTTTGGTACCATCTGCATTGTAACGTAGAAACATTAGTATTACGTATTTAATATGTGTTTGTATTACTAACGTGGAGCGATTATCTGAATTGCAGGTAGAACATAATCTACCATGGTTTGCATTTTGTACAAGTTGCTGAAATGGAATGGATTCTCAATTAGGTATTAATATATATATATGAAGTGTTCATTGGGGATTTCTTCATGTGTCACATTGTTGCAGAGAGTGCATGTATGTTTCCACATGTATGAAATCTGGAAGATTTCATGGATAGGTATGTTTTTGTTTTCCAGTACTTGTAGTAAGTACATTAGAAATTCTTGTGGATCTTCCTGTGAATTTATAGTGAATTTCACCATTCCAGCACAGTAGTCCAATTGTTGTCTTATTCCATAAACATTATACGTGTTGTCAGGATTGTTTTCTGCATTTCTGTGAAGTACGAATATTTGCATACACGATGGGTCTGTACTGTGTAAGTAAATGTTGTCAACAATTGGTGGTAATTGAAATAGAATATTCATTGCTACATTTGCATAGCAACTTACATCAACTATATTTGAGAGTTTAAATGGACCAGGTAGTTCTGTATCTGACTGCTTTTTTTGGAGATTGTCTTCCTTCTTTGAAGAAGTACCTGGTTTACTTTCCCTAACTGATTCTTTTTTGCTTGTGGTACTTGATGAAGTATTACTTTCTTTTACTCTCTTTGGTGGATTTGCAGTGAAATCCTGTTGCATTTCTGTTTGATTTATTTTTCTTTTAGAGCGTTTTACTTTTTGTGGAACAGAATATGTGTTTAGATGGGGGTGTATAGTGAGCGAAGTCTATTGTATTCTAAAATGCAAGGAATATCAGCGTTTATTTTACTTGCATCAAAGTTGATTAGAAATAGACCGTCAAGTGTACGTAAGTGTGATAGTGCTATGTAGCTCATGCCTTCTTTAGAGACTGTGTTAACAATATCTATCATTGCTTTGTCTAGGGTAAGACCTTGTGATTTATGAATCGTGACTGCGTATGCAAGAGTTAGAGAAAATTGTTCTCTGCGTACATATATGTCTTTGAAGACAAGGAATCGAGCTGTTGAGCATCCTATCCTTTTTACTTCTGAAAGTTTGTCAAAGAGTATATTGACAAACTGAATTGTGTTGTTTGAAATCCAACAACTGTACCCAGTGCTCCATTAACTAGTCCTTGGTACACGTCAAGGTTACGTTTAAGCATTACTCTGCAATTTAAGGATAATTTTAATATATTTTCTAAGCCTGCTGTGTTTGAGATTGATTTTTCTAAACTATTTAGTCTTGTTGTGGCTTGGTCACACACGGGTAGTGTCATATCATGTACCTCTAGTTTGTCTGTGGCGCTAATTTCCATTATTGGTTGCATTTCTTTACTTAACATTATTTCATTGAATTTGAAACAGCTTGCAAGAGTTGGCATTAAGGCCATACAATTGACATTTTTGTGGGCTAATTGTTCCATAACATCTGTAGCACATGCATTATCGCCATAAAGTGCATTCATTTTCTGGGTTTTCAATATTGCTTCTGCTTCTTTAGAAAGTATACCAACTCTGATACTTTTTAAGATGTTGGCATAAGTGAGATCTGCAGATTGCCTAATGTTTTCTGTTAATTCTCTGTATTGGAAATGTTGCTAAAGGTTGACATTTCCAATGCTGCCAACAGTTTTACAGCAGAGTTTGTGTCCTAATGTTTTAAAAATAGGCTCCCCTTTTACTGGTGTCAATTGAAGAAGATCTCCGAAAACAATAATGTGTTTTCCTGCAAAGAGCTCTTCATAGTTTGTTTTGAGTACTTCTTGTAATCTGAGGTGAATCAAAGCCAACATTAGGTTGGAGACCATGCTCACTTCATCTATTATTAGCATTTTCATTTGTTTCAATACTCTGCAGAAGGTTTGTAATAGTCTAATTTGTTCTGGTGTTCTACTGGCAATAGTAGTAATCGATGTAAAGTGACACCACCTATGTTGTAGGCAGCTAAACCTGTGGGGGCAGTGACAACAGCTGACAGTTTGGTGTTTGTCAATTGTTGAAGGAACTTACTGATGATTTTGATTAGGAATGTTTTGCCACAACCAGCTTCACCACTGACGTACAGTAGTATAGGTTTATAATTATAGCAGGAACATTCTTTATTTTCATGTTGTACAGCATGTGCAATTTGTTTTGTTACTTCTTGAAAAATGCTACGTTGCTCATTGTTTAGTTTTGATTGTCGTATAGTTAAGTCTTCTTTATCTTCATACTGACACATGGTGTTTTCTACTTCTATCATAGCTAATTCTGCCTCATTTATTATTAGTGGTTCTCCCAGTGGTTCTTGGCTTCCTGTTACTGAAGGTTGACTACTGTCAGGAGTGTCCTTATCTAGTTGGGCCTGAAGTTCTTCTTCGTGTTGCTGTTCATTGTGCAACATTGTTTTGTATTGTGTAAAGTTTATAGTGCTTTCATTTGCTTTGAAAGCATCTTCATATGAGTCATAGTTATCTAGTATTTCTTCTTCTTTTCTCCATGGTTTAAAGAGTTGTAGCAGGGACATGTAATATACTTCTTTATGTTGGGGAGTCTTTAATGACAATTTGATAGGATTAATTAAATTTGGTTTAGTGAGTTTAACTAAGCTGCTTTCACAGTTTGTCACTCTGTATTTACCTTTTTTTTCATCAGGTTTTATATTATTTTTGTATGTGTAGTTTTGGGCTATGTGGTATAGACACATGGTTTCCAAAGTAGTACTTCTGTTTAGGTAGTATGTGTCCTCCAATAAATTGTTTTTTAAAATGTTGTGGCTGTTGGGATCACGTTTGGCTATTGTTTCTATATCTTCGTATGATTTTAGAACTCTTTTACTAGATTTAGCTGGACCAAGACTTAGCCATACTATATTTTCAGATTTACCATACAATGCAGTACCAGTTACACAATCAGCTGCTTCATATGATCCACATTCTCTATGGGAGATCATTTTTATGCCCAAGCTGTATAATTTCTGAGACACTGTTTTATCTGACGAGAGGTCATTCCAGAGGTCTTGGAGCTCTGTCTTTTCTGCGTTGGTTAAGTATGCTGTGACATATCGTGCAACTGCAGTAGAATTGTCTGTAATGTACTGTGCATCTATGTTTGCATTCAATAAGTAGGAAAGGATTGCATTATAATCATTGATATATTTTTCTTCTTCTTTTCTTTTTATGTAATATGTATTTTTAGGTGACTTACCTTAAACACTATGTCTAACTGAAGACATGAGGTTGTTCACTTGACCTGTATTTGTAACTGGCCTAGGGAAACCAAATCGTCATTTAGTGTAGTATTTCCCTTTGTTTTTGTATTTGCGACGACAATATTTTCCACATTTGTATCTTTGAAATTGTAACATTTTTACATGAGGATCACTATTTGTGGCTTCTGATGGAATTTCACAAGTGACATATTTTTCAATAAACTGTAAAACAGTGGCATCACTGTCTTGACCAAATTGAGGAGCATCTTTAATCCATAAAAGCATGTGGATATGTGGTGCTCCTCTGGCTTGGTATTCTTTTCTCCAAAAGAAGTGTACTTCTCCAAGGGGAGGAACAGTTTTATTTCAAATAAAATGTAGCATAGCAATGAAGCAATGGTGAAAATATCTTGAAACATTAACAGGATCCAAAGAACAAAGTTCTCCAGGTGTTTGTATATCTATGTTTGTTTTGTTTTTGTTTGATATGCGTAGGAAATCATGTAAATCTTCCCATACAATTCTGCACAACTTAATGTAACAAACCAAGTGGGTGGGCCAAGGTTTCTGATCATACAACGTACATCTCCAGTACGTCGAAACCAGTACTCTTTATTACCACGCATATTTGCTAATAGATTTGTAATATTTGATTGTAAAACATCATCCTTTTGTTACACTTTTTGTAATAATTGTGTAGCTGTCATATTTTGAAAGTGTGATCCTGATTTTAATATGTGTGCAACTACGTAACATAAAGTTGCTAGTTCACTTTCAAAGAGTAGGTGGAATATGTATTCCACATTATGTCTAAATCTGGGATCTTCAGAATACATCCGTAATTAGCGGTAATCTGATTCTGATATTTGAATAGGTCTATCATCGTACCTTCCTCCTTTGCCAGTAGTAAAGAGTAGAGGAAAAGCATGTGCTTCTATACTTTTTTCCCATATGCTGATTGGTGATCCTTTTGTTTGACGCATTTGGTATGTTTCCAGTGCATCTTCTATGGTGTCATTAGAGTGCAAAGGATGAATTGTATAATGGTCTAAAGTATTTGATATTGTAGCAGGATCTAGGAGCTCAAATTGACCAGTTTCTTGTGTTTCTTGAATTATTTCAGTTGTATCCTTCAAGTTTTCTTCAATATTAATTTCTTTGTAATATTCATTATTCTCTTTAAGATATTGCAAGGCTTGTCTAACTTTATGTAAATCTACCAGCTGTTGCCATATTTTTTTGTCTTTTGTAGGTACTCCATTTACTAAGATAATTAAAGATTGCTGCATTGGACGTTGCAGTCCTAGAGAATGCACATTTTATTTTAGATCTAATGGTAAATAAACTACTTTTCCACGAATGCCTTTTACCAATTCAGAGGGAGGTAATTTTGCTGTTTTTGGTTGAAGGCGTATTATTGCTTGAAATGTGTGCACTGTTTGAATTATGATGCTCTCATATAAATTAAGTTGTTGTAGGGGTTTTGGTAGTGGGTATCATTCCAAATTATTTGTGATAGCACGTGAAGGAGTTTGGTTGTTGTAGTGCAGTAACTGCAAAGTATTGAGGGGTCAGTTATTTCGTATTTGTTTTCTTCTACAAGGTAGAGAGCTAATTGAAACCATTAACAGGGTAATTCACAGTGTGCACGTACCCCGCTCGCACAGGCCCTTTCGCTTGTGAAACTTCCCGTGAACCCCGTGATACACGTACTCTGCTGAAATCGCGTGTGAGACTTCCCGCGAACCCCAGTTATACATGTACCCTGCTCACACATTTTGCGGGTGCAGGGGAGTCCTACACATGAATTGGCAGGGTGGGTCCTCCCAGGTGTTCCCTCTACACCCTCCACGGCCCCTGGAGGCAGCCCACACCACAGGGGACTACCCTGCACCACTGGTCATGTCCCGCAGGCAGCCCATCCACCATGGGCATGCCCCCCAGCCAAGCCACATGCCACCTTGCACTACTGATCACCAACTCATGTCCCCTTGTACCGCCACCCCCCCAGCACATAGGGGCACCTGCCAGCAGGCCCCCACTCATGTCCCACTCATGTCCCCCTGCACCCCTACCACCCAGCACTGAGGGGCACCTGCCAGCAGGCCCCCACTCCTGTCCCCCTGCACCCCCACCCCCCAGCACTGAGGGGCACCTGCCAGTAGGCCCCCACTCATGTCCCCCTGCACCCCACCCCCCAGCACTGAGGGACACCTGCCAGCAGGCCCCCACTCATGTCCCACTCATGTCCCCCTGCACCCCCACTCCCCAGCACTGAGGGGCACCTGCCAGCAGGCCCCCACTCATGTCCCACTCAGGTCCCCCTGCACCCCGACCCCCCAGCACTGAGGGGCATCTGCCAGCAGGCCCCCACTCATGACTTCCTGCACCCCCACCCCTCAGCACTGAGGGGCACCTGCCAGCAGGCCCCCACTCATGTCTCAATCATGTCCCCCTGCACCCCCACCCCCCAGCACTGAGGGGCACCTGCCAGCAGGCCCCCACTCATGTACCCTTGCACCCTCACCCCCAGCAGTGCAGGGCACCTGCCAGCAGGCCCCCACTCATGTCCCACTCATGTCCCCTTGCACCCCCACCCCCCAGCAGTGCAGGGCACCTGCCAGAAGGCCCCCACTCATATCTGCTTGCATCCCCACCCCCCAGCACTGAGGGGCACCTGCCAGCAGGCCCCCACTCATGTCCCACTCATGTCCCCCTCCACCCCCACCCCCCAGCACTGAGAGGCACCTGCCAGCAGGCCCCCACTCATGTCCCCCTGCACCCCCACCCCCCAGCACTGAGGGCCACCTGCCAGCAGGCCCCCACTCATGTCCCCCTGCACCCCCACCCCCCAGCACTGAGGGGCACCTGCCAGCAGGCCCCCACTCATGTCCCAATCCTGTCCCCCTTCACCCCCACCCCCAGCACTGAGGGGCACCTGCCAGCAGGACCTTACTCATGTCCCCTTGCACCCTCACCCCCAGCAGTGCAGGGCACCTGCCAGCAGTCCCCCACTCATGTCCCCCTGCACCCCCATCCCCCAGCAGTGCAGGGCACCTGCCAGCAGGCCCCCACTCATGTCCCTCTCATGTCCCCTTGCACCCCCACCCCCCAGCAGTGCAGGGCACCTGCCAGCAGGCCCCCACTCATATCCGCTTGCATCCCCACCCCCCAGCACTGAGGGGCACCTGCCAGCAGGCCCCCACTCATGTCCCACTCATGTCCCCCTCCACCCCCACCCCCACCACTGAGGGGCACCTGCTAGCAGGCCCCCACTCATGTCCCCCTGCACCCCCACCCCCAGCACTGAGGGCCACCAGCCAGCAGGCCCCCACTCATGTCCCACTCATGTCCCACTGCACCCCCACCCCCCAGCACTGAGGGGCACCTGCCAGCAGGCCCCCAATCATGTCCCACTCATGTCCCCTTGCACCTCTACACCCCAGCAGTGCAGGGCACCTGCCAGCAGGCCCCCACTCATGTCCCCTTGCACCCCCACCCCCAGCACTGAGGGGCACCTGCCAGCAGGCCCCCACTCATGTCCCACTCATGTCCCCCTGCACCCCCACCCCCCAGCACTGAGGGGCACCTGCCAGCAGGCCCCCATTCATGTCCCACTCATGTCACCCTGCACCCCCACCCCCAGCAGTGAAATGCCGATCTCATGACACAAAACAAAAATCAACTTTGTACATCAACACATGTCCGTCACACACATACACTGGTTGGCATTGCTTGTGTAAACCCACATTTTCACATTCATCAACCCAATGCGCGAATCCCACACATGGAACTAAAAAATGAAAATGTATTATGTACATGAAATAAAAAATGAAATGAAAGCATAACAAAATATGAAACATGAAATGAAAAGCATGTGAAAAAGATGATTGAATGAAATTGATAACCAATCCAAAAAAATGTGAAAGAAAAACAGTCCAAAGTCACCCGCCAACAACACAAATCCAAAGGAAATGTCAAAGAAAATCTCCATTGCTTCATGTTCATAATAAAAAAAAAGAGAAATCAATCCATAGTCCAACTATTTACAATCCATTGTCCGGAAAAAATAAATCCATTGCTCCATGTCCATAATGCAAAAAAAAAAAAAAAAAATGAATACATGATGAAACTATATACAATCCATTGTCCAAGGATGTAAAGGGTCCATGATCCCAACCAAACAAATGAAACCTACCTAACAAACTACCTAAAAATATAAATATATACAAATTTGTGTGGCATTGTCCATTGATCACAAATAAAAGGAAAACGAAAAGGAAACCTAACTCTAAAAACTATTTACAAGGGCAGCGGGCTAGTCCGACGGCTCACTTTTGGATGTCCCGGGCCAGGGCATCATCAAACTCCTGCTCAATGTCCTGGAGGCGGTCCTCTTCCATGGCCCCAAGGGTTTGCAGGGACAACGACATGTTCTCCTCCAACTCCCTGCGAATTGCCTCGAGGCACTCGGCCCGCCTCAGGGCCCTCCGCATGGAGTTCTCCGCCCTGACCATAGTGAGCCGTGCCTCTTCTGCCCCCTGCCGTTCCACATCTATAGCATGGCCTAACCGCTGCCACACGGAAGACACTTCCAGTCCTGGGTCCTCCTGCCCTCTGGCCGATGCCTGCCCCTCCGATGTCGAAGTCCCCGAGCCATGATGGCTCCCACCTTGTTGCTGCTGCTGCTGTGCCTCTGCCTGTTCCCTGGCTCTTGCTGCCTGTACATCCTCCTCCGGCTGGGGTGCAGTTGTTGAGGTGGCCACCCCTGCTGGACGTCCGACTCCCGACTGTGGCAGGGATGTGTCCTCCACCAGCCTGGCCACAGGGTGAGAGGCAGCTCCACAGGGTACCCAGGTGATACATGGGTGGGAAGATGGCATGGAGGACGACTGGGGCATAGGGGGTTCAGTTGAGGAGGGGGTTGGAACAAGGTCCAGAAAACGGAGGAATCCGGCCCTGGTGAGCTGTCCCAGTAGGTCAACGCGGTCAACGAGCCATTCGAGAAGACGTGCAGTCTCCTCATGAATAGATTGCAGGTCACCTCGCATGGCCCGTTGACGCAACGCCACCCCACCCAGAACAGGCTCAACCTGGTCCCGGATAGCCACGTCCGCAGGGAGAGGAAGGTCAGTTGTTGTAAGCGGGTTCCCTCCCTGAAAACTGGTCT
This sequence comes from Ambystoma mexicanum, assembly GCF_040938575.1. NCBI lineage: Eukaryota > Metazoa > Chordata > Amphibia > Caudata > Ambystomatidae > Ambystoma > Ambystoma mexicanum. Next base: position 1,292,924,557 of record NC_090937.1, read on the forward strand.
GGACGTAGGCATCCCTGCTGGTGCGGGATGATGCAGTCACAGGATCGGGGACAGGATTACACACAGGCACCTCTGTGGTGGCCTGTGCTGCCTCCTGTCCCTGCCCCTGTACTGCACCACTAGCACCAGTGGAATCCCCACCTCCAGACCCCGTGTCTGTCCCTTGCACGGCCTCCTCCTCCACCAAACCCCCCACCAACATGGATGACTCCGTGCCATCTTCCTCTGTCGCACCATGTGGGGTCTCAGCTGCCCCTTCTGCTGCCGAGGAGTCCAACTCCGACCTCCGCTTCTTGGACCTTCCCTCTGCAGCTGCGGCCTGGGACGCAGCACCGGACTCCTCACTCCCCGACAAGATGACAACCTAGGAGGGGAGCCGGGCCTTGCATCTCCAGCTGGCGGGATGATCCCTGCCGCTGTGCTCCACAGCACCCTCTCCGCCCTCTTCTTCAGTTGACGCTGCAGACAGGGAGAGATAAAACGCAGGCATCAGGGCACTGTACAATGGACTGATACACCCATGACAGTTGCACATGAGTGGCATTGTTTAACTACAGACACAGCATCACACTCCATGACACACATGTCATTTTAACTCACACACATGAACATTTCAACAGCAATATTGCACCAGGAAGCACCATCCATACACATACAACAGCATGAACAGCCAAAGGTGAGCCTGACATCACATGAAACATGTACATGTATGTCTACATCTCCTCCAACTGTTGCAGTGATGAGATCACCATACATGTCACATCTGCCATTCATCCTTCTACATATCAGTGTCACGTGCATCCATGTTGCATCACATTTGCACACTTGTCAGATATACATACATGCACATGTACACAGTGCAGATACATGCATTATGAACCACCATCCATGCCACAACCATGCCAATGTACATACACAGAAATTCAAACATGTGTGCTCACACACCTGCATTTGCCCAGCATGCTTACCAACTCATACACCATCAATGTGTCTCACAACTGAGATGACTCACATGTGGCAGCCTCACGCCCATGTTCATACACATCCCTACATGGCCCTACATAAACACATGTGCAACCTGCACACTACTGGCACACCACGACACGCACAGCGTACTATCAACATGCATGTACACTTACCGCTCGACTCCAGACGGGTCTGCCTCTCAAGGATCTGGACGTAGAGCACTGGGCATATGCGTTCCAGGACCCTCATTTGATGGTTTGACAGCTGGCCCCGGCGCCCCTTGGCTTCTGCTGCCTTAGCGAGGCGCCGGGCCTTGTTGAGGGTCCTGGACCAGAAGTCCTCCCAGCGCTTCTTGACATGATGTAAGTCGCGTACTGCCACCCCCTCCGCATTGATGGCAGTCACAATGTCCATCCAGATCCTGGTCCGTCCTTCATTGTCGGCGCGTGAAGTTCCAAAGAGGGCATCATACTGCCCCAGGACTTGCTCCACTAGGACACCAACTTCGGTGGCTGTGAAGCTGGTGGCCCTCTGCCTCTCTGGCTGGGGGTTGCCAGTGCTGCCAGATGGTGTTGTTCTGGACATGGAAACCCCAGAGGCAGGAGAGGCAACTGAGTCCTGGGGCTCGGTTGTGAGCGATGGAATCCCAGTCGGGAGTCTTTGGTTCCAGCGGGGGTGGTCACAGCAACTACACCCCGGCTGACGTGCAGGCAGCAAATGGCAGGGCACGTGGGCAGCAGGCAGTCAGGCAGCAGCAGATGGCAGATGGGAGCATGCTCGGGGCTCTGTGGGGCAGTAATTCGGCCTTCTGGGCAGGAGCGTGGTCTTCCGTGTGTTTTCACGTGGCCAGCTTGATACAGAGCAATTTGGCACGTGAACAAATTGCACGTCAGTGTATAATTCGAGGAAAGGGCCTTAGCGCGTAAGTGCGTCAGCACATGCACGCGATTTCATTGGACCAAAGGCTCTTAGCGCGTAAGCGCGTGAATTATATTACGCATGCAGGCGTTTCCCTCATAGCACGTGATGACAGAGCACACGTGGAAAAACTGCATGTCCCAGTGTCATAGCGTGTAATTGGAGGAAAGCGCCCGCCTACACGCGTATCTAACATGTACGTGTGGGCCGGTTTAAAAGCTATGTGTAGGACGCAATTTTCTTGTACGTGATTTTCGTGGAGAGCGAGTGGGTGAAATCTGTACTTCTTGTCGGTTCACACGTGATTACTTCACAGCGTTTCTGGTTCGTACTCCCTGTTACCTCTGACAGCTCTTTTCTGAATTTTTGTTGGGCCTTTTTCCTCAAACAGAGTTCACTTCTCCTTTTGTCCTGTCAACCTCAGACAGAGTACAATTCTTCTTTTGGCGGGGGTGTTGCCAACGCGCACACGCATGTATTTTTCACGTTCTTTTTCCAGGCAGACGGTGAGTTCCGCACGTACTTAGCAACTGTGCTTGCCCCGTGTGTCGCGTTCCCCTTCAGAGGTCATTGTAGGCTGTGTGTATTACGCGTACGCTTAGTTTTGTGTTTCTGGGTGCCACAGCATAGTGCGGGTTCATTTTTTCACGCACGTGGTCTACGAGGCGTTGCTGGTCTACGAGGCGTTGCATGCACGTTAATTTCTGATTTTGGGCTTGTTAGAGCACTAGGGTACGAATTCCATCTGGTTCCTACCCCTTTGGCCCCCAATTGCCCAGGACAATAGTTTACTGCAACTCCCATACGCAAAACAACATCAGTGCCATGGTAGGGAGGTGACCAAGCGGTAAGGGAGGCAAAGGTGGCCGACCTTCAAAAGGTGGTGGGCGCGGTAGGAGACATGGCCGGGATTTGCAGGGTGACCCTATACCCCCATGTGTGGAGGAACAATCAGGGACACCCATGCCCCCCCATGGTTGAGGGAAACGTGGCATACACCATCCCAGCTCAGCCCCTGTTGGACCAGCCCATTGTGGCACCTAACCTGGCACAAGATGACTCCCTGGCTGACTTCCAGGTCAGCAAGTCTAGGCCACGTGTGGCGGTTCAAGTTGTTGTCACCAAGCCATGTGGATCTGGGGCAGCTATGTCATCTGCTGCCCCAAGTAGGCAGGGTGGGTAGGCTGCAGGGGCAGCTGCAGCTCCATCCGCCCCAGCTCTGACTCTCACAGCCAGGACAGTGTCAGTCCAGGTCCATCAAACTGACGTTCCCCCTGCCAACATTACCCTGCAACCAATGCCTGCATCAAGACCTATGGTCATTGTGCATTCCCACACTCCTACTACCCAGTCCACCAGTGATTCTGCCCCTACAGACCAGAGCGGCGTAAGCCACTCTGGCTCTGCTCCACCTTTAAAGAAGAGGAAGATGGGTGCTCTGGCATGACAGGCTGAGACCCCAGACACGGCTACACACTCCGGTTCCTCATGGAAGCCTTGATTTAATGATCCGGAACTTGATGCACTTGTGGCCTATGTGTCAGCACATAGCCGCTAAATGGTGGTGACTGCAGGGTGCAAGACCACACCTGGTCAACGTAGGGCACACTGGCAGACCATCGCGGACCGCATAAGTGCCCTTGGATTTGTGAGACACACAGCTGGTGATTGCTACAAGCGGTGGAATGACCTTGAACGCAGAGCAAAGAACTAGCTGGCCTCAAATCATGACGCTATTCTGGTGACTGGCGGTGGGTCTCCACAAGAGGACAACCAACTCACTGAACATGAGACTGTTGCTGGGACCTTCGTCACAGAGGAACAGATCCAAGGTGTGGGAGAACTACCTGATTATAATGCATTGTCCGGTGAGTGCCCATGCATGTGTGTGTAATGCATGTGTATTTTGTTTGGGTGACGGGTTCTGATTGAGTGCCAGGTGAGGGTGTGTGTGCCTGAGTGGTATGGGTCACCCATATGCTTCATCCAAAACATTCAGCGGCCTTGGATTTGGGTGTGACAGTATCCCTTCTGCCCACAGTAGTAATTTAGCGCAACATTACGGCAGTTGCCCTTGAAGTGGCTCTTGCAACAACATTGTTTGTATTTTTCAGTGTTCGTTCAGGGTGATTGTTTCAATTCTCCCACTTTTGCTACGCATCCATCAGCCCTATTGTCACATTTGTGACATGCTTCTGTCATTGATAAACCCCACATTGGCCCACATGTGTTACCTTGTTAGGTGAATGATTTGACCATACAGGCTGATTGAGTATTGGCCTGATCACATACATTTTTCGGGCCTGTTTGAATGTGGAACATGATAGTTGTTTCCTGTCATGTTGAAGTGCACAACCATTGATGTGTACATCGGCCTGCAATCACTGTATTTTTGTACACTGGATGTGTTGCAGTGTGTGGCACATGCCTATTTTGTCACACTATGTAGCATTTTTCATCTCATCATGTCCATCTCACATGGATGGCTGACAGTATTCATGTACTTGTGGAATGTACCATGGCTATGGTACATGCCATCTGTGTGATGGCATGTGTCATGTATGTGTATTGGACATGCCACCCACAGGCCAATGTGTGATGGCAGTGCTACTCAGCATGCAGCAAATGTATTGCTCTTCCAACTTGGTGTCATAAGTGTCTGCCGTTTGCCTCCCGTTCCAACTCAGTGACAGTGCATGTATGGGAGGGTTATAGTCATGTGGGACATGTGTAAATCATGTACTGGTTCTGTAGCTTGTCAGGCCTATTTGTGTGATATGGTGCTAATGCCTGTTTCCATTTTTTGTCTTTCATGTTTTTGCAGGGGATGACGCACTTGATGCTGTTGAGGTTGAGGAGACCCAGGAGGGATCTCAGGCATGACCGGTCACCAGTGGGGGATGTGGTGTGGTGGTGGGTGAGAACCCAATCTTGCTGCAGACCATTCTGTCCAGGGGTGTCTCTGGGTGCACCTCCCCAGACCTCTATTCAGGTGCTGATTCGGATGATGAGACCTACGTGGTGTCGCAGGTAAGTGTTTCTGGCAGGGATTCTGTTCTTTCCAACCCACCTGCACCAGGGGTAGAACCCTCTATGGGGATGTCAGTGTTGGTAAGTCTGCCTTTGGTGGTTACAGATGCAGGGTCACACTCCACAACGTCTGATCATGTTCCTGGGCCAGAAGATCAGAGGGGGAATGCAGTCCTGCAGCCTCAGGCAGTGCCGGCACAGCAAGGTTCAGATCGCCTTGCCCCAAATAGGTGTGGTGCCTGCCGATGCGGTAGACGTACGCCACCACGCAATACTGCATGGGAACAATCCATGTACGGTATGGCAACCCAACAGGCAGCATCACTTGAGATGATGGCTCAAGCAATGGAGAGGGTGGACACTTCCATTGTCCCCCCTGAAAGGCAGATGGAGCAACTACAGCAGGCAACAGACTCCATTTGCCAATCACACAGGGAGGACATGTTGGCGTCCAACAGGGACAGACGGGCGGCACTGGAGACTCTACTCCAATCGATATCAATAGAGTCCCAGGGCCACAGGGAAGCCCTGAGGGTAGACCTCCAACACCTCAGGGAGACTCTTGTCGACTTTGAGGCTTCCACTAACTTGAGGACAGAACAGCAGCTGGAGCGGCTCACACGTTCGCTCTCAGCTGAGATGCAGGCAACTCGGGAGGAGATCCGGACATCACGTCAGGTGATGCATGGGGATCTCCGCACTATAATCCTCCAGAACAAGAACTTCCACACCTGCATGCTTGCTGCCATGGAGGACCATACCAGGGCTTTGCGTAGGCTGACTCCCATAGCACCACCACCTCCTGTGGAAGCAGCAGAGGGTGATGAGAGCGAGAGCAGCAGTTCTCCCACATTGGCATAGCCGTGCAGGCCATGAGCCCATGGAGGTGTTTTTTTTCTCAACATCCACACAGGTGGCTGTTGGTGCGCACCCTGCCCTCGGACCTCCTGGGTGGCCATGTGTGTTGTTAGTTCTACATTACTGGGAGCATATTGTGTGTGGCCAGTTTCCATTAGGGACACTGTACTTTGTGACACTTTTGTCATGTTTTGGGGATTGCTTTGTTTGCTCTCACATAGCATGACATGCCATGGTGTGTTGGGTGGTGGTGCTGGGGAGGGGTTGGGTGACATGGCAATGTTGTCATGTTGTATTTTGCAAGGGGGTAATGAATTTAGCAGCATAGAAGTGTGTATTTTGATGACACAGCATTGGTGGTGTTTGTCTAGGTAGGGATGCACACAATGTAACACTTCCAGGTGACCAATCTCAGGCTGGTATGGTTGTGACAGTTGACTGTCCCTTATGCCATCATCATTGATTGTCAGATGGTATGTGCCAGGGCGATGTGAACTCCACAGGGGTGTGATTTTAGGTGAAGTAATTAGCCACCAGCTGCGTTCGTGCTGCCTCACCCCGTGCCCTTTCCCCTCCCATGCGCAGCTGAGTGCATGTGGTTGGGGATGTGGGGGCAACACCATGTCCATGGGCAGGACCCGGCGTGTTGCAACGTTGTGCAGGACACATGCTGCCACTATGATCCTGCACACTACTGGGGGAGCGTATAACAGCTGCCCGCCAGAACGCTCAAGGGAGCGAAAGCGTGACTTTAGTACTCCGAATGTGCGCTCCACTATGCCCCGGGTTGCAATGTGGGCTGTGTTGTATCTTATCTCGGGTGGCGTGGTGGGGTTCCGATTTGGCGTCATCATGTGGGTGCTCAGAGGGAAGTCACTGTCCCCTGGGGAGGTGGTGATGGGTATCATTAGTGGGGTTGTGACATTACTCAGTATCTGACATGCATGCATGTGCAGTGGCATTTATACTCACCGAACAGCCATGTATCGCCGCCCAGCTTCTAGGTCCCGGTTTAGGGTTGACATTCTGTAAATAAAACTGTCGTGGGTGGACCCTGGATAGTTGGCATATACTGAGGTGATGATTCCCTTGGCATCACATACTACCTGGAAGTTGATGGAATGCCAGTGCTTGCGGTTTCTATAGATGTGCTCTGATGCCCTGGGGGGATGTAGAGCCACATGGGTGCAATCAATGGCACCTAGGACTTTGGGGAATTGTGCCACCCTGTAGAAATCCTGGATGGCAGCCTGCCTTTCTGCAGGTGTTCTGGGCAGGTATATGTGCCTTCAGACTGATGGGCGTGCAGTCATGATGGCCAAGACCTGGTGTAGGCAGGGTGACCGCGTGGCCTGTGACACCCCCCCACTATAGCACTTGTCCTCTGAAATGATCCAGTATCCAAGAAGTGCAGTACATTGAGGACCTTCTCCAGGGGGATGACTGCTTGGAAGCACATGGTGGGTGATGTGAGGTCATCCTCCCACTCACTCTCCAGGTCGAGTATTATGTGATGTAACCTGTACCTCCCATACACCTGGTCATCAGGCATCCCAAAAAGGCTGGTTCTGGGTGTGAAAATTCTGGGCCTGACTATCCTCCTCCTCCTCCTGCAGTATCCCATGACCACTGCTGCTAGAAACGATATATTCATCCTGGCGTCTGAGCTTGTTTGTTTTTTGCGCGCACTTTTATGCTGCGCGGGTCCACGTATGCCTGCTTTCTGCTGGCGTACGTGTTTCAGGATTAGCGTGTCTTTTTTGGCGCACGCGTTAGCCCCGTTTGAATCCATGAATACGTGTTTTGAACGTGCGTGTCCGCGTTCCGTGCATTTGCCTCGTGTACTTACCCTATGATGCCCACATTTTCATGCGTTGTTCCCCATTCCGCGGTCACGCCCTTTGTTCCTCCTTCTTTTGTTGTGTGCGCCACGCTATGTGCGATTTTGCTGTGCGCATAGCGCACGCTGTTTGGAGACGTGTGCGCCAGCGTGCGCCACGCAGAATTTTCGCACACATCCTGGGATTTACACGCGCCCGACTTCCATGAATCGCTGTGCGTGGGTTTGCTGGGATTTTCCCACTGGCACTGTGATTCACACGCTTTCGCACGCTTTCGCACCCTTGCGCTGAAAATTTCAGCACACATTAATTCCATGAATCGGCCAGTAAAAATCTTCATTGTCTTCTATTTTGTATGATATGTCTACAGTTTTTGTGTTACTTTTATAAAAAGTTCTGCGGCAACATACACACACATGGTTTGGTACTTCAGCTGATGTACTTTTAAATTTTATTATTTATTTTTTGTATGTGTTTAGTAAAAGGTTGCCATGAGTAGAATTGTTGCTGTTTTCGTTTAAAGCTATTTCATTCTGTAAGTGGCTTTCACTTCCAAAATATTTTTTCTGGATATAGTGAATTTCTTCAAGTAGGTCTTTTGCTGTACCATGTAAAAGATTGTTATTTAAATTTGCTAGTGCTAAAGCAGGACCTTTAGCATAGTACAGTTTATAGACTAGATTTCTTATAGTTGAATGATGTGTTGATATCCTTCTGATATCATGGAAGCTGGTTTTACAAGTAGATCCTGTAATGCAGGCTAATGAATGTCCTTGTAGTCCTGTGTACTTGCGCACTGGACAGGTATCCATATTTTGCAGTAGTTTCATTTTTATTTTGTCTTTGCTTTTTACATATTGATTGAGGAATTGATGTAAAGACTTGAAAAATTGTTTGGGAATGTTACACATTGACGTGCATGGCCATTTGTACACTAGATGTTCTGATTCAGTTGAATGGAGGGGTAATTCTAAGTTTTCAGGGCATATTTTTGTAAGGAGTACTTCTTGTTCCATTATGGTATTATTCACTTTTTCATAACCTCGACCACTGCTATGTATGGCAATTGTATTAGTTTGCTTTTGTTTGTACGCTTCTTCATTAAAATATGGTTCTGTGCTTGTAGTGTGATTCCATTCACCTCCGCTGATACTTAAGAAGTTCTTTCTGTTGATATTTCGCTTATTGAGTAGTCTTTTTTGTAATTTAATTATTAGTTTTGTTAGTGGTTTCATTTTGTTTAACAGTAAAATAAATTCATTTCTTTTGAGAATAATTGCACTGTCCATCAATGCTTCTAAGATTAATTTCCTACGATAGGTTTTAAGCTTTGAACCTGATTTCTCTCCTGTTTTTATAAGATTTTGAAGGACTTTGTGACGGTATATTTTGGCTAAAATACTTTTCTTGGTATGCTTACTTTGCACTATATTAAAATTTGAAGAAGTAGTTTTATCTGTACTGATAGCTGATTTTCTGTTAATTGTTTTTTGGTTTGTTTTACATTTTGATAGAGGAAGCGAAGTTGTTGTACTTGAAACTTCTTGTGTTTAACTAAATGATTGTATTAGCTTTTTTGTTTCAACTTTTTTTACAAATTCTGCTAGAGATGGATGCTTATGTTGGACACCTTTATTTTCATTTGCTCTACTTTTGCGTTGCTTTCTACGGACTTGACTTTTGGTAGGCATTCTTTAGGGTCTGTTGAAAAAAATAAAGAAGATATGGTTTGGGGTGTTCTGGAATGTATGTGTGCTGTGTGCATGAGTGTTTGCGTAAGATGATAAAGATGTATGTAATGGTGTGTGATTGTGCATTGGGAACTAAAACTAGTAGGGATAGGTATTCTTGAATTTATGTGTTACTAAATTGGGGTTCAGATGACAAAAAAAAGTAAGCTAGTGATGTGGAAAAGTAAACATAGTAAATCTAATGTATACAATTAAAACAGTTGTTTGTTCTATAATATGAAAATTGTAGTGGTTCAATTGGGTAATTTGTGTGTCCAAAAATAGAAATTTGTGGCCATTCTGGCTGTAAATCGCTGTTTAAGACATGGAAATTTTTGGACAAAATGGTACAAAATCTCTATTTTTAGAAACCGAAATAGCTCGTATTAATGTCATAGTATATTTGATTAATAATACAAATATTATGGTGATATTTTACTTACTTTTTTAAAAAAAATAACAGGTAACTTCTTAGTTTTTCTTTCTTCTTCGAATTCGGCTGCTTCTTTTCAGGAAACTGGTCTTCACTGCAATTGTAAAAGCTTCAAATTAGTAACTTTGTTTGTATATAGCACTGTTTTTAATTTAGATATTGATTTTTTTAATTGAAATCCTCAGTGCCTTTTGTAAAACCATTAAACTAATTTATTTACATAAAATACATTGCATCAGTTCAGTACATATGATATGTTCTTAATGAACAAATTGTATTGAATGACTAACTGTAGCAAAAAAAAAATATCTTTACTATGTCTTGTGAAATTTATAATATATTAGTGAATACCAATATTTCTGTAAGTAAACTGTTCTAGGTAATAGCGCCTCAATGTCATGTCTGATTTAAAGTAATTAAGTAAATAAATAAATAAAAACAAAAAATATGAAATTGTATAAGTATTTTTATAAAGGTTTAAACATAGATTGTGTTTGCATGCAATTTTGTTTGAATATATGTAGTCTATGATATATATGTTAGTTTAACATGATTTGAGTGTGTGTGTATAAAGAAAGTAAAAAGTATAAAGGTTTATAAGTGATAGTTGATTTTAGGAAATTGAAAAAAGTACAGTAAATGAATTTTACAGATTTTACAAGGTAAAGGTCTGTTTGAAAATGTGTGACATTTGTGATGTCTGCTTTGATGTCCTGGGTGTTAGTCTTAGCAGTGCACGGTGGTGGCGCGAGTTATGGTTGCTTAGCTTACCATAACTGGCGAATTTCAAGGGTTTTTCGGTTTTACTTGGAACCATAACGTCCCTTTAACAAAGTTTTTTCACTGAATTTCATAGGTTTTTAGTAGCGCAACTTAACCATAACGTCCCTTTAACAAAGTTTTTTTCACTGAATATATATATATATATATATATATATATATATATATATATATATATATATATATATATATATATATAAAATATGCATACATACATTGGTGCATCGACTGCAGTATAAATATAGGTTTTTCTCGATGGATACCTTGTTGCAAGGACTCTTCGTGTAATAGGTGCCATTACTGGCCTCGCACATGTCACAATTTCTGGCTGCCAACATATAGGCAGGATGGGGACGGGACTTCCAGTATGGGTACTTGGCTTCTCCTCTACACTCTGCCTGCCGGGGTCCACTGAAGCAAGGCCGTTGAACTGGGGCCATTGGATCACGCCTGCTTAAGCCGATCTGGACGGTGAGCCCTTCATCTGTGGTGGAACTCTTCAAGGGGGTGGCGGGCCAATGTCCCTCACCTGAGGATTAAACTGAAAGTAGACCTAACTGGCCATGTTTACCAGGAAGTGAGTCATCTCGTGGAGGCACCAGGCATAAATACTAATGACAAACTATATTTTGGGACAACCGGTTGCTTTGATTTAGTCAGTGCTGAAAGGCCAGGTAAATGTTTATAGAAACTTTGAGGGCCATAGACGCCAAAAAATAAAGAAAAGGGAGCTGTCTTAGTTGGTTGGGTATGAGTTAATGGCTAGGAAGCTGCCTGTTTATTTTTCATTTTGCTTATCGATCTACGAAATCTAAAACTGTTCTGAGTTTGATGTCCACACATCTCCTAGAGACCTGCTTGTTATCTGGTTGATAAAATCTTAATATATATGAATTTCACACAGTGAAGGTCAACAAGTTGTCAGGGCTGTGCTAACTACAAAGTCCATGAACATGAATAAAGGACACATTCCCCCGTTTTGGAACAGGCACTACACAAATATGATTTCCTTTTGAAGACAATGCATTAACAATTGGCGATAAATGCACAACAATGGGCAGTAATGTTGCACCTTATTTTGTCAAACTATGTATGTGGTTCATTGAAAAAAACGATTTTACACAACATTGTACATAAACTATACCTAATATTTTAGCTAAGTCATATTGCAGATATAAAGTCATACTGTATATATAACGGTGGCAGTGCAGATAGAAGGATAGCTCCTAGACTATCACCTTATAGTTGTAATACAAGTAATTCAATGCAAAGTTTACATAAAATAACCTTGTCCACAATTGAAAGCATGATATTGTATTAGTTAAGTTTTCCGTAGACATAGTTGTGCCTGCAACATTCATATTGACATGGACACAGGACATGATTCATTTAACAATCGACAAAAGCAGAGAACATTATTTTTGCTCATTTCTTTTTGTTATATTGAAACAGAAAATATTAAGTATTATATGCGGCAGCACACTCTGGCCGTAGTATTTCAGCAATGAATATAAACAATTCTATATAATAATATGCCTTTGCCAAAACATGCTCCACCGCCAGCCGGTTTCCTCTGGGAAGAAAAGCTACTCTATGTGCATGATCAATTTTGAAAATAATATTGATACTGATATCCAGTAATCATTGTTAAGACAAAAGACAAAGCACGAATTCACAAAAAGCATCATACAAAACCTATTTTGTAAACCAAAGAATGTTTCATATAATGTGCGTGTGCAGATATAGTGGAGGGAGACATAAAGAGAGAGTCATTTGTAAGAACTGGATATTGCAAAATGAAATTGTCGTGTTAAGAACATAAGATCATTGGGAGATTAGTCACACTATTCTAGAGGAAACTCTTCCAAAGAGACTTGTTATTGAGGTAAGAAAACAGATTGGGTATTCGTTTATAATTTAAAGCTAGTTATATGTATTAATCCTGTTGTTCTTGTTGTGGAATATCAAAATACTGTTTAGTGGTTTGTTGGATAATTGTGGCCTGTACTAATTGTACTTAACTGAATTGAGAGATTGTTATATATACTGCGCTGTTATACGATGAAAAATAGTACAATAGAAAATTAGTACATGAATCCTTTTCTGTTCTGACTTCTTTCTATCATTATGGAACGTGAACTTGCCAGGGGAGTCCCCTTCTAGCCTGCCATTGAGTTGTCAAAATCCCAGCTCCATTAGGACGAGACAATAGGCAGACCTACAGTATTGGCTTTATTGTCTCCTAATGCTGAGGTATTGATATTATTGGCTAAATCCTCTTACATGTGTTAACACATGTTGGCTCAATTACCCAGGTGAAGACGGCAGTCTATCCACAATAAATTAATTGATGACATCATTATTTTGCCCAGGAAAGGAAATGTTTCCTTTGTTGTGAAATGTGGTTTAGCTGTCCATGATTATACACATACATGTGTATTCATCGGCCATTGCAAAGACCCCCAATGAACTAGCTGATGTACACTCCCCTCTAGTGACCATAACACACAATTCAACCTGTAATCGCAATAGTGAATATGCCTTCAAAATCACTGTGCACCTATAAATCTGCTCGGATCATCCAAATCCAACTAGAGAATATGGCACCTATGTTTGGCACTCATTGCATATCAGCAACCAGGTGGGTGGTTCTGTGCAGAACTGCAAAGATGTGAATCAACTGTTTACACCACAAGTCTTGAAAATCAGAGGGACACCACTCTGCTGCCACACTGATCACAACCTCATTTTTCTTTTCCTTTTCTTCATTCCTTATCTTAAACAGGCCTGTATCCAGATTCCTTTCTTTAGAATGTGTCATTAGTTTTGAACATTTAAGCCAAGGGTGTATTTTCGTGTCACCATTCGAAGTTATTATTTCATTTTGACTTTTCAATTGAGTTTTCTCTTGATGTTTATTATTCAGATAAGTGTGGAGTACCAACATAATGTTGCAATCACAACTGAGTGTGGGAATCGAGGAAACAAATGCACATTTTAAACAGAGACTATGCTGTGTCACACAACAACACAACTCCCTGGTATTGTGTCTCTCCAAAACCAGGGTTAGCTTTAACTAAGGGCAACTTTATCCACATTGTTAGGAATGAACCTCTGACCACAGAGATGCTTTAAAGGTTTATTGAGTTTCTGGTGCACGACAGCAGGCTCTGCCTTCAGCGGCAGGCTTCAACTGAACTCATATAGAACCACACATTGCAAGCGAACACTCTTTGTTGGAATAGTATGAAGTCACAATATAACACAGAACATCCAGACATTCTATCTCATAACTATTCTGTTAATTAAGTATTTCTATTGAAGTAACCAATCCCAACACACATGTTTCCTTATTTTCCACCAAACTGGCCTCATACATGTATGTTGCTAATACCACAAAGATGCCTAAATATGTATACGTTGCTTGCAATACTTTCTTGAGAATGTGTCATTGATTTTGACCACTTAACACACCGGTGTATTTTTCCATCATCGCTAGACAGTATTAGTTGGTTTTGACTTTTCAGGTTAAACTGCTCTTAACGTTTAATATTGAGATATGTGTGAAATACTAACATACAGATGTAATCACATTTCAGTGTGGATATCAAGGATTCAGATATGCTTTTGCTTTTAAACAGGGAATTTGCTATGTCACAGAACAATCCACTCACCAGGACATTTCGGTCTAAAACAATGGTTACCTTTAACCTGGGCCTCCGTTTTCCCTCATTTCACCTTCTCTTACACTAACCAGTATCATGAACCCATGCTGCTAATACCACAAAGAGGACTACATATGTATATACACTTCTTTGGGAATATTGATACATATTATTTTCTTTAATTAAACTACATTTATCAAAGCTTCTCATAATTGTGTGGCAGATATGGCTTGAAAGTGTCACAGAAAACTATTTGACAAGCAAAGCATTTGAAAAGATTGTCACAGCTTTAATTATGCGGTGCTGTGACAGCTGGAATTCTCCGTGTTGACCCAGGCAGCAGGCATTGTGACATCACAACTGCAGCGATCACTACCGTCCGTATCTCAGTTTTATGAGCTGCCATTATTTCATTTTCTTACTAGAGGTCAGTTGTGAAGTCACAAGTCGGCTGTAATAAGAACATTATTTCCAAGATTATTTCTTCCCCCTTATTTGGCGACCACTTAGTGTTCTATGACTTTATTCACAACGTTTAATCCTTCACTCTTGAGATAAATAGTATGCATAGTAAATGTGCCTTGGCAATCTTTTGGTTGCTCGAGCATTCGAATCCGTATGTCAAATTAGTATGTAGAATGGTAGGGGGAATACATTATCAATTTATGTTGGAATGCCATGATGGTAAAATGAGGGTGGGGTTATTGGCAAAAAGAAGTCCTTCCCTGAAGAGGGAATCAGGGTTGCAGAAGAATTCGAAAAACACACACATAAGTGTGTCAAAGAACTGGAAAAAAGATCTGAAACTTATGTCAAGAAATCAGTTGCACCTGCTTCGTCAGATGTATTGGCAGTCCAAAGTAACTAAGTGGAAACAAGAAACAGTTCATGAAGAAAAAGCTGATGCACAAAGACAGAGCAGAAGTGGACAAGTGGAAGAAATGCTTCTGCTGTGACAGTTATTTTTATTTTGCCAACAGTGCCCTGTATTAAAAGTCTTATGCCCAAACGGCAATAGGAGAAGACATTTCACAAATTATGCAGCCACCTGAGTAATATTTTTTGCATCTCCTCCCCATTCCCATTGAGCCCTATGGGGCTCGAATGGGAATGGGAGCATTTTTTCCAGCGCCAATTACCAGGGCATTACAGCCCCGGCAGACCTGGTCATTGCCCATTCCCGGGTGCCGGAAGAAAATGCTCACCATTCCCATTCGAGCCCCATAGGACTCATTGGGAATGGAGAGGTGGGTGCATCCGAGATTTAGGACCGGACAGCTTCTGTTCCTGAATAAGCTCACTCAAGAAAACCTTTTTCGGGTTTTATTTGGTATTTTAATCCATTTGTTTACTTAGTTCCAATATTTTTTGTAGTATAATCATTGGTTCACAATTCTATATATGATTATTAATCATTGATTCACAATTCTATATATGATTGTTCAAGTGTCATTCTTTATTCCTGACTCATCAGTGTCACATCATTATTCGCCAATGCATTTCGGACTTCCGTCCATCGTCAGGGCTGTTGACACTGTCAATTTTTTAACATGACTGTTGTGCTTCAATCACCCAGAGATTCACGAGTTATTTCACTCTGCAGAGAAGCCCTCTTGAGCAGCTTGTACATTCTTCAGTACTCCGTACAGCGTGTTCGTGCTGGCTGCTCAAAAAGAGGCCGGTGCATCCAACATGGTCTGCTCGCGGGTGCTGGCCCGCCCGCCAGGTCAGACCTGGTGGGTGAAAAGGCACCTGCGAGCAGACCTCGTAGTTTGCCAGTCCGTTAACAACAGTACCAGCAAGTTTACCGGTACCATGGTTACCGGACCGGCAAATTTATGATGAGGCCCATGGTCTTGTTTAAAATAGAAGGAAAGGAGATTGCGATGGTGATAGATTCAGGGGCAAAGTATACATTGATGCCCAACAAGATCGTGGAAGCTCAATTTTGTTGTGAAGCATTGTTGAATGAAATAGACATCAGTCGAACAGCTTATGGAGGGAAAATAATAGAACTAATGGGATGATTTCGGACCATAATGCAATTCAAGGATAGGAATGTGAAGGGAAATGTTTATGTGTCAACAAAGGAAATCCATCCACTTCTCGGTTTGTCATACCAGAAGAGGCTGAATATAAAATTGGATCCCAACGCTGATGAGACAGCATACTCATGTGATTGACAAGCTGCTATGAATGATCAAGAAAGGGTGATATGAAATTAAGTGTTTAAAGAGGTGTTAGGTTGCATGAAGGGATATTTTCACAAAATCAGGATAAAAACGAATTACGTTCAAATTGTGAACAAAGCAACACGTGTTCCCATATCTCTTAGAAATTAAGTGAAACTGAAATTAAAAGAGATGGAGGGGCAAGGCATGATAGGGTGGATTAATGAGAATGGGTATCACCTTCAGTGGTATGCATAGACCTGAGTTCTTTGAAAAGATATATAGTGCCAAACAGGCATCCTTTACCAACATTACTGAGATGTTGGAAACTGTGAGGTAAGAGTTGTCTCCACCTTATACTGAAAATCTGCATATCACCAGATCAAGCTGCATTCTTCCTCAAAGAACCTATCATATCATTTATAACACCTGAAGGGTTGTTTCAGTGTGTTAGAATGCTATTTGGTTTAGTGTCTGCGGCTGCAGATGAGAACGGTGTACTATGTTTCGACGATGATATGCTGATGTATGGGAGAGATGTGGATGGCATGATAGGAGCTTAGATGGAGTGTTCGACTAATTAAAGTCTGCCTGGATGACTCCTAGTAAAGACACATGTAAGTTCCGCAGGGAGAGTATACACTGCCTAGGACATGAGATTTCAAAAAAGGCAGTAGGGCCTAAAGAAGACTTGGTGAACAGTATAGTGAGTTTTCCCAGCCCTAGTAGCAAAGAACACATTATTTCATTATTGGTGGAGTATTACTCCAAATGTGTTCTGGGGTTTGCTAGTAGGCCAATAATATGAGACAATTGATTAAGAAGAGAATGAGTTTTCACTGGGACTTGAGATGTGAAGCAGAATTTCAAGAAGTCAATTTAGCATTGTCAAGAGCCCCTGCCTTGAACAATTTTGATGTTAAAAAGAAGAACATTGTGACCACAAATGCCAATATTCATGGGCTAGGAGCTGTACTATCGCAGATTGATGACAATAGAAAGTAATGTACAATAGCATTTGCTTCTAGAGTGCTTAAGGTGGAAGAGTGTAACTACTCTCCTGTAGAGAAGGAATTACTGGCAGTAAGGGGAGTGATTGAAAAGATCAGGCCAGTTGTGTGGGGGACGAGATTCATAATTCATTCTGATCATAAACCACTAAAGGAAATAATGATAACAAAAGGATTAGACGAGATATCGTTCAGAATAAGAAAGTGGGTCATGTGGTTGCAGAAGTACACATGGGATGTGGAATATTTGCCTGATGTTAAAAATAAGGCAGCTGATTTTCTTTCATGCAGGATGAATTTAGTTAAAGAACGGGATGAGGAAGATGAGCAGGTGCTGAGTGTCATTCAAGAAATAGCATCCAAGTCAGAATACAGTGTAGCCATGATGTCTGATGTCACGTTGATGAGCATGAAGGAAAGGTTGGAAAGCGGAATGAGTAGTGAAGAACCTCTGAGATAAAAATATGTGAAGTATTGAAGATGGTTTGCAATGAGCTGCATGTTGAAGAAGAACTAGTGTTGAGAAGAAATAAGATTGCTCTACCTAAACGAGTGAAGAGTACAATTTTGAAGGTAGCAATTGAAGTACATCAAGGGATATCTAAGACAAAGCAATTAATAAGGCAATATTATTGGTGGCAGGGCATGGATGACATGGAGAGATTGATTAGAGAGTGCAATGTGTGTGTGAGGATTCGGGGAAGGGGAGTGTCAGTAAGACTCAAACCATTACTCGGATGACTATTACCACCATGCCATGGGAATGAGTAACTTTGGATATAGTAGGTCCAGTGAGAAGTAAAGGGATTTCAACATTTTTGTATTGTGTTGCTGATATGTGTCCAGGTAGGTAGAACTAGCTCAGGTTCAGAACATATGTACCAGAGACATTATTCCATTTTTAGACACTATTTTCAAAAGAGAAGGATATCCATCTTTAATAATAATGTACAATGGAATGCAATTAGAGATGAACACTTTTTTAAAGGAATGGTATAGGGCACCACACTAGTTCCACATACCATCTGGAAACAAATGGTGTAGTTGAGAGGTTCACTTAAGTGAACACAAACAGTATACGTGGAGCAATATCAGAAAGAGGGGATTGTAAGAGAGTTATGGAAGAGAGGGTGGTAGCAAATAGGTTTACACCTCATGCCATTACTGGTCTGTCACCCTTCGAGATGCACCCTTCGAGAAAACCCAATACCAGGGTATGCCATCCCTGGGTTGGGAGAGCTAGTTTGAGTAATGTAGATATGGGTGCGGTATGAGAACGAATCAAAGGGACGCAGGAAGGAAACAAAGTTAAGTTTGATATGCGTAAGGTTAAGGAAACAAATTTGAGGAAGGTTAGTGAGTGTGGTTAAAGCTCCCATCTGGATAAAAGGAAGCCGGACAGAACTGCTCCAAACTAGTTAGAGTAATGAAAACCTTGCATGGAGAAGTTAAGACGTCTGAGGGTAGGGTGTGGAACATGAATAAAGTGGGCAAGAACTCCTGTGTGGAAGGAGATAGCAGAGAGAGTGGGAGGAAGTGAGCAGGATTGGTGGAATGTTGAAGGAATGGCCCAGCCTAAGTATCTTACTGAGTATGTAAATTGAGTGGAAATGTGAATATTAAAGGTGTTATCTAATGTACATACTTAGTACCACTCTAGGTCAGTTCTAGGTCAGTATGCACTATATTATTAGTATGATTCCATGTATATAGTTATCAAATGTAATGTGTGTTTATTCTATTGTTAAGGAGACTTTGGGGTATTCAATGTTATTTTGTTTTCCATTTCAATATGAGGAAATTAGGTGTGAAGCATTCTAATCCTTATTTCATATCTGAATGTAGAATGGTAAGGGGAGAGTTATGAGGTTGATGCTTAAGAGCAATGATGTTCTATGTGCTGGTGGTGCATAACGTCTATACAAATAAAGGTTTACTTACAATTCAAAGCATGGACCGCCCTTAATTTACATTTCTGAAAGTACCTCGTCTGATCTGATATACCTGGGATTTCAGCATAGACACAAACCCACCACATCATCAAAGAATGCTATCCCAGAAATCTATTCAAATGTAGGTTCTAAAATTTAGAGGCTGAGGATCCCCAGTCAATCTGGATTTTGGATCTGGTTATCGTGCACTTTTTTGCAACTCCCCCACCAGCACTAGGGCCAATGAGTTATGTTTTATGCAGGTAGCATATATACAGAATGCCTGATTGTGACAAGAGAATCTATTATATTTTCCCAAGCCATAATACAAGAACTTTAGTTACTACAGCAACATCAGCTGGAAGAATTGTGGCAAAAGATGGGGTCTTGTCAAAGTTAAGTGTGGTTTTGTCAAATTGGTGCAACAGAAAGCTTTACATCTGGAAAGGAAAAACATATAATTACATATTTACAGAGGGATCCTAGACGATACAGGACAACACATTTGAGTAACTGAAATGTTATATGCCTGAACTTTTCAATGTGTATGGCATATTTGTGTTTGCGAGGCACTGCTAATCTTTGCGGTGCACATCATTCTAACATGGGGGGCCACATAGCCAGCCTTCAGAACTGGATCTTATATTAGAGAGGGTGAAAGTAACATAAATTGGTGTGGCAAATGAGCTGGTTTGATGACAAAAATGGCCTTGTTTGGCTGTGTTTTTTCACAGACGTCAATGAGTTGTAGCTGCAGATGTCACAGCTATGAGAGTGAGGCTATGCAAATGTCAGCATAACCATGTGTCATATAGAAGCCACAACCCATGGCATTGTTAGTATAATTGATGAGAGGGAGACAACTAGGGGTCATTACAACTTAGCCAGAAAAACACTTGTAATTGCGTGGTGCCGGTATTACCATTTTTGGCAGACCGACCACCAGAATTACCAGCACATTATTGGTGCTCTGGTGCACACACACCCCTGATGGAAACTGTATTACTGGCACCATGCAATTACCACCATAGACAAAAAAGCACAGGTGATTCTGACATAAATGTGCCAGAAATAGCGATACTAGAACTGAAACGCCGGAAATTGCAGGATGACAGTAACGGGAAGATCGTCAGCGGCCATTTCAAAAAGTCAATCCACTTAAAATCCTCCACTTCCTGCTGCCATCTGGCCCAACTGAAAGTACAGACATGCCTGGGAGTGGGAAATCGGGAGTGACAAAGATCCGGTTTTGCAAGCCAAAGTTTGCTGAGGCAATGCATGCTGCATTAGTGGACACTGTGGTCATGAATGCCAAGGCCCTTTTCGGGACTGACAAACCTAGGACGAGCCAGAGTAGGAAGATGACCACCTGTCAAGAGGTGGCCGGCAAGGACACAGCCATGGAGACTGTCCCACACACACCACTGAACTGCCACACATGATGGGACAACTTGTGGCTGAGGGTCTGAAAGATCCGGCCACCCGTCGGAGGGAATTTGCTGACACAGGAGGAGGGAAGGTGGCACACCTGAACCTCATGGCCTGGGAGGATATATGCAGCTCCATCCTAAACATGCAGGGCATTAAGGGGGTCAGAGCAGAAGAGGCCAGAGCTGGAGTCAAAAAGCGATGATGGTAAGTACAACAAACCTCATGTAAATGCAAATGTTGAGTCCAAAAACATACATCCCAGGCCAGATAAACACCAAATGGGTAAGGGAACAGACCCAACACATGTCAGTTACAGAAAGTGGCCCAATCACACACACATGCCAGGAGATGCGGGCAGAGATAGCCATGCTCAAGCACCATAGCGAAAACGCACAGCTCCACACATGGACACATAATGAGCACCCATATGTGCCAAGGGAGAACAGGACAGGAATCATAGGCCGACTAAACACACAACAACATGGCACCTTAGAAGGCCAACAGTCAATGTGTACTCAAACTACCCAAATGTAGAAGCACACAATGGAATAAACAGACCAAAGAAACAGCATGACAAGGACAGTACATACACAATATAGCATGAGTATAAGGCAAGCCAGCAGATGTGACTCTCAGAAGACTAACAGCACAAACAGCATGCTCATCTCACGAAACTGATACATCCACTGACATTGATGCACCTGGACTGTTGTCAGGCTCAGCACATGCAGGCAGTCACCACCTGCTTCTGCGCAACCAGCACAACCACCTCCTGCTGCGCTACCAGCACCACACCTGTGGTCAATGGCCCCACCGCCCCTCCTGTGCCGTCCACAACACCATGGGCACACCAGCCACTGGACTATCGTGGCAGGTACAGCAGAGACGAGGAGGAGTGTGATCACACCACCTACCCAGCCTCGTCTTTCAGCCCAGCAGCCCTGCACAGCCCCTCTCCTCCACCAATGCCCAGCATCCGGGTCACAGATGCACAACTATGTGCCATGGAGAAAAGGCATGGGGCAATGACGACACTTGTGGAACAGCAGCTCAATGAGCCATTCTAATCTCCTCATCTCTGAGGACACTGTGTGCAAAGTTTAACTCAAGTAAGGTTATCATCTGTATCTAGGAATCGTGGATGACCTCTGGTCTCCAAATTGATGGTTTTGCATGTAAGCACCATTTAGCGAAAAGAGGCCAGAGAGGTAGGCCTCTTGGGGGACTGCTGGCTGCAGTAAAAATGCTATGGTGGTGATTCTGGATACATCTATGGATTAGCTTACTTCTCATGTCCTTGTCATAAACATTTATTGGAATCCCTTCATGACTTCTCTGAAATCATATTGAGAATAAACGATTGCTTGACTAATATGATGATGAAATATCGTGGGTTGCATGTAGTGGTCACTGGGGATCTGAATGCAGAGATAATATATGGTTCTGGCATGTTTAAAAATATGGGATCTATTACAACACGAAACAGTGACACTAATCAGTGAATTGAAGGAGCCCCCAGGTGAATGTCTAGGAAATTAATTCAAGGTCATATATGGCATAACCTGATTCAAAACTGGGGTCTTTCACACGCAAAAGTCTTAATAGATCTTATCTCTGACTCATATACGTGGTCAAATGGTGAAGAAAATGTCATCAAGCGACCATATCTTTCTATCCCAGAGACTTTTTGGAGCATGTGAGAGGTTTTGCATAGTAGACTCCGCTTTAAGTGACTATAAGATTTTGGATGTAGGGCTGAAATTGTCATGTAACCCCCTTGTGCAGGGAACGCTCAATATAAGGTTAGAAGTGAATCCATCTGGTAACCACATTAAATGGCACGACAGTAATGTGGGCAAGCTAAATGTGGCCTTTCTTCAGGAGCATCAAAAGAACTCACTGATTAAGAGCTCCATCAAAGCGACTGGGGGGAATGTTATTGCAGCTCCCCGTTTACACACCTATGGACTGGGAAGTAAAGATGAAAAGTTTTGATCTGCAAAACAGGTTCTGAAAAATTGGTTAAAGGGACACAAGGCACAGATGCTGCAAGTAGATAACACAGAGCTCAGCACTTCATTTTTGGTCCTTGATAAATCAAATGGTGTCCTCTCAGGTGGCAGCTCAATCAAACTGCATCATGGAGGAGACCTGGGTTGATTATCTGGGTTCCCTTTATGAGGGGAAATATGTTACCCCTGACAAACTCGTGGAACTGAGAAATCATCCATGGGAATGTAATTTCTCGATCTCTGATATTGAAAAACAAATAAAATCCTCAAGTTCTTCTACGGCGTGCAGTCCTAATCATTTAGCTAATGTTAACTTAAAGGCTAATCCCAAGGTATGAGCAAAATTTCTGTCCTTGCTGTTTTCAGACATAAAAGTAAATAGAAGGATACCTGAATCATGGAATGTTTCTTATATCATTCCTGTATATAAGAAAGACGAAAGACTTATACCTGCAAACTACCAACCCATTGCACTAATGGATGTCGAATCAAAGATTTTTGTAGGATTAGTCCTGAAGCACGTGGTAGAATGGGCAGTATCGAATAATATTCTTTCAAACAGACAGTTTGTATTCCGCAAAACTATGGGGACTGAAATTGGGGGATTGGTCTTCACTTTGCTGTTGGAAAAAGCATGTAGGAAGACAGCTACTCCAATTTACTTTGCATCAATTGACTTATCGCTTGCATTTGATTTGGTCGATTGAGTACTATTATGGACAAAACTCTTGAATTTAGGGATTCCTTGTGGATTATTAACCATATTGATTTATCTTCATGAGGGTTTGTCAATACAGGTGATACTAAATACAGAAGGAAAGTTACCTCGTTGAAAAATAACAACTAATGGTCCCAGGCAGGGTTGCATTCTTGAGCCAACACTTTTTAATTTGTATGTGTCAGATGCAGGTACGAGCCTGGATGTTGCATCACTAACTTCTCAGAAAATCACGGGGAAACAAATAAACTGATGTGCATACGCTGATGACTTTCTGTTGATCAACGTGACACTGATAGGTTTACAGCGAAAGATCACCGATCTTTCTGTGTATACCAAGGCTAATGGTCTAATAATAAATGAGAAAAAAACTGTGATTATGTGTCTTACAAATCGTAAAAACATCCTCTTATAGATGGATGTTAAATGGCCATAACTTGGTGAAAACGAGATCCATGCGCTATCTTGGCTTTCCAGTGTTTGACATGAGCAAAAAATATCTATATTGGAATTGTATAATAGAACGCTCAGGTAATTTGACCTCTCAAATGAAAAAGGTGGGCCATAAATACTATAAATATTCATTGACACCTCTGCTTCAGTTTTATAAGCTTAAAGTGATCCTAAAATAAATGTATGGGTTAGAAATACTACCTTTTTATTTCACATCCAATTTGCGGAAGCTTGAAGCTAAAGTTTGGCGAAAAGTGTTATATTATCTCCCTAAATGTGTACCATTTGCCGCGTTGCGCTATGAATTGGGCCTGCTATCTTTAGAGTGCATGGTGCAATGGAAAAGATTAACTCTATATCGCAATATGATCTTGGCTAATAATGGCATAGCATCTGCAAGGGGAATGATGGGATCTAAGCCATGTCTGGTCCCTCTCGCACACCCTGCAAGTCACTCTGACTCATCACCGATCACCACTAGCGCCAGGAGCCCGCAGCAGGGCAGCCCAAGTAAATCTGTACATTTATTGAACTGCTTGCATTTTCTGCAGTGCTCTTCAGACGTGCAATCTTCTTTTCACATTTCATCATCAGGTTCTAAATGATCCATGCATCTTCATCAGCCTATCTTCTCAGTGTGCCACGCTCATCTCTTGTGACATCACCAGCTCCTCCTTCTCTCATTTTCCTATCCCTTCGGGGAGCTCCGCCATTGGATTTTCCTCTCTTTTGGAATACATTCGATATGGCTTTCTCAATGGGTACCTTTTCTCAAATATTCACCGCGCAATAGTCCCAACTGCTGGTGTCAAGCATGGCACGATTTCAGGCTCCCAGCATGCAGGTAGTAGGGGGGTGGAACTTCCTGCAGAGGCATGTGGCTGCTCCTCTACAACATCCTGTCCTTTATCTCTTCTTTTACCTCCTCTTCCTCTCCCTCTACCTTTTCAGGCCCCTCTCTGGACTCTTCTTCCTTTCTCCTCCTTCGCCTTGTTCAACCCGACGATGTTTATAGACAAGTCTGATTTATGAAAGTCTCATCAAAGCAGGTGCTCCACTGATCCTCCAGAACCATCAAGGACCACATTGACACCCTTTCTCCAGCCTTGGCTGATTTCTGCAATCACTCTTTTGCCTCTGGAACATTTCCATATCCCCTTAAGCACTCCCTCTTACATCCCCTTCTTAGGAAGCCTTCTGCCGAATCTTCCTATCCAGCATACTATCGCCCCAATCTCCATGATATGATATGGTATTTATAACGCACCTATACACAAGTGTTTTGATCAAGTGTTTTCATCACTCCTTTCCTGGGCAAACTCCAGGAAAAGCTGGCCATCGCCCAGCTTAATCTACATACTGAATCAATTGGTTGTGTCCATGACGACTGGTCTGGCTTCAGAGCAGCCAGAAGCACGGAAACCGCTCTCCTGAACACCTGTGAAAACTTGCTCTCCTATCTTGACTCTAAACTTCCTCCTGCCCTCATTCTCCTTGATCTATCCTCTGCTTTTGACAAAGTCAACCATGACATCCTGCTCAATCGTCTCTGTGACAATCTCGGCATCTTTGGACAGGCCCTTGTCTGGTTGACCTCCTTTCTCATTGATCGACCCTCCCAGGTCCAACTTGGGTCTTTCCTCTCTTTTATCTCTCTCTCTACTAGTGGTGTTCCCCAGGGGTATATCCTCTCTCCGAGGCTATTTAACCACTACCTGGCACCTCTGGCACACCGCATTTCTATCTTCTGCAGTAACTTTCAATGTTATGTGGATGACACCCAGCTCTCCTTCAGGCTCCCCTCAGCCTCTGCTGCTCCTTCTCTCATACCAGACTGTCTGTCCGCTTTCAGTTATGGTGTGCCTCCAATGATCTCAGTCTTAATGCCAGTAAGACTGAGATACCCATCATTTGATCTCCTGCTCCTGCCTTCCATCTCTCACTCTGGCCGCCCAGCCTGGGGCCTCAACCTGCACCTTCCAGTGAGGCTAAGAACCTTGCAATCAGGTTTGATTCCATCGTCACCTTCTCTCCTCACATCTCAGACGTCTCTAAGAAGTCACACTATCAGCTGCACCTCCTCAGAAGTATTCTTCCTTTTCTCACTTTCCCCCTGAAGTTCACTGTCTCCAAAGCCCTGGTCCTCTCTAGACTCGACTACTGCAACAACTTCTTTCTAAATCTGCCTGCCTCTACACTTTGCCCGCTATAACATATCCAGAACAGGACTGGGAGATATGATCCCTGGGCCTCTGGCCCAGGGATCATATCTCTCCAGCCCTGAAATCTCTCCACTGACTCCCTGTGGCTGTGAGGATCAAGTTCAAGACCCTCTGCATCGTCTACAAGGCTTTCGGTGGTCGGGGACCAAACTACATCCAACTTTCTATTCCTAAACATCTCACTCCTCGAGCCGTCTGCTCATCCACCTCCAACTCTCTGAGGGTCAGACGTTTATCTGGGCAGAGAGTGGAATGTGGATCTCTGTCCTCGGCTTGGGCCTCCCTCTGGATCAGCCTCCATGCCTCTCTCAAACTTGAGCAGGACCACCCAAGGTTCCGGAAGCAACTCAAGACGATCCTTTTCGCTTCCACTTTCTCTCTCCCTCTCCCTTGCTGATTGCACTTGCCACCAACTTGCCACCAACTGAACTTGCAGGACCAGGCTCCTGCACTGCTGGTTGCCCATGCACTGCCTCTAGGCCTCCCAACCACTTAAGGGACTTTATCTGCAACCCTGCAGCACCCTGACTCTCTGCATTTATGAGCAAGCGCCTGATTGCACCTACTAGTTACTTTGCACTCCCCCTGGCATTTCTCCCAGTACCCTCATGCCACACTTGCGCGATCTCAATGACACAAGGCCTCCTTACGTCCTCCCTTCCTTGTCTGGTCACACCTAGAAACACTTGTTTATAGGCACGTTATAAATGACTTATCATATCATATCATGAATGTGTATAAGATAATTTGTGTGTGATTGGATGTTGTGGAGTGCGTGTAGTTTGTGGTGGTTTTAGTTTTTCTTCTCTGCAGCGGTGGTATGAGTGTGATTTGTTCAGTGTTTCAGGATGAATATGCAGTGTATTAGAACACACTAACATAAACTACACACACTCCACAACACACAACAGGAAACTAAACCAATCACTCAAATCACCCCATACACAGTCATGCACCAAATAACACAAAAACGTCTACCAACTAAAAACAAACTAGCATGCAGTGACCGATTTTTCAGAACTGAAGCTACCAACAGCAAATCAAGGCCTCCTCGAATGCCTCCAGTCATCCTCTCTTATGCCCTTGAGAAGTGTTCATCTTGCGGCTGCATGCCACAACAAGGGTCTAAGGAGATAAACAACCACTTCACCCGGCCATTGTCGACCTTCACTGGCTCCCACTGCACGCACGACTCAACTTCAAATCTGGCTACATCATCTATATAGGCAGTTGCCCTCAAGTCACCAAGCTACCTTGCGGAGAAACTCAGCATCTCTGGCAGACAGCGCACTACCAGAAGCCAGAACACGTGCAGACTTGAAATCCGCTGCTGCAAAAAGCCAAGGACCAGACAACAAACCTGCTCTGCCCTTTGCCCAAGTTCATGAAACTCCCTCCCCATCAGCATCAGACTCGCCTCCATGTTCTTACAATTCAGCAAAGAACTCAAGACCCACCTCTTCAATGAGTCTCTCCTCCTCAACACGTAGGCCATCACGTTGCACCCTGCAGCAACTGGCTTTTTTAGGCCCGTCTGGACCCCACCACCCTGTACAGCTGTACCCCTTGTTTGTTCCCCTCTGTATCCTCCCCCTGCTGTATATCTGTTTTGTTGTTACCTCTGAAAAGCGCTCAGTTATGTATCTGTATTGTTGTATACCTCTGTAAAGTGCTCCGTTGGTTCTCAAAGGTAGGTCCACGCTCTATAAATACCATAATAATAATAATAATAATGATAATAATAATCTGTGGTGATTTGCTGGAGAATGCTTTATTTCTTTGGGTGCCGCTGTTTCAGGTTTTTTTGTGGTGTTTCTATTGTGATGTGCTGGCAGTTTCCCTTTGATGATGTTTCTTATTTAGCTTGATGAGCTAAAGAGCCATGTTTTTAACAATTTTCGGAGTTTTAGGTGATCTTCTGTTGTTCGTATTTCCTTTGGAAGTGAGTTCCAAAGTCTCGCTCGTTTGCAGGAAAATGTTGTTCCCCAAATTTCCATTCTGAGTATTGTCTAGGTTGGAAGCGAATGTCATAGTGTTTGGTTTGGATTCTAGATCGACAATTTTCCCTGTATGAATTCTGTTTCTTGGCCAAGGATTGCTCTGTGTGTTATGGAGAGCATTTTGAAGAAAATGTGTTTCTTGACCGCTAGCAAATGTAGGGTTCTCAGTGCTGATGTGATGTGTTCTCTCTTACTGAGTCTGAGGAGTAGTCTTTCTGCTGCATTCTGTATTAGTTGGAGTTTAGGTAGTCTGGCATTCCGCGATAGATGCTGTTGGTGTAGTCTATTCTTGACATCACAAGAGAAATGATGATGAGTGTTCGATGTTGGAACCTCAAAAAGGGATTGTGTACAGGTGGAAGAAGCATTTCTTTACTGCTGCATTGTGTTGCGGTTTAAGTGTTAAGCCATTGTCCTTATATTCCGAGATTGTTTACTACTTTGCATGGTTTCGGTCAGTTTCCCAATTCATTAGGTCAAGCAATGTGGCGATATTTTTGGCAGGTCATTGGGCACGATCACAATTTCTCATTTGTCCAGGTTAAGTTTAAGGCTGTTGGTACTCATCCAATGGTTTATTTCTGTGAGGCATTGGTAAGGGTTGGCTTTTGTTCTTCACTGGCATTGATTTTGTAGATGAGTTGTGTGTCATCTGCGTAGTTGTAGCAGGTGAGGCTATGGGCCTCATTACGAGAATGGAGGTAATGAAAAAAGGAGGGCAGAATGGTAATACCGACATCGTTAACGGGTCTGTGACATTACGACCCGACAACCCGCCAATACCGGCACTGCCCATACCATGCCCCCTCATACCGGCATGGGCCCGTACAGGCGCCCCTTCGGGGAGTAAATACTGGCATGCCAGTGTAAAGGAGATCCCCGACATGACCTGCACCCGGGCTCCTCATTTCCAGCTACCAGGAGGGTACTCGCCAAGGTGCGTGACGTATGAACAGCAAATGAACCAGCAGAGAGCTGCTCTGGGACTCTGCCCAGTGTACATTAGAAGATCCATGCCTGTTGAAGCACCCATAACCAGACAACCCTGGGCAGCACAGTACCACAGTAAAGACAGCCATACCAGTCGCTGATACGAAATGAGGAGTACCTACACACGGTCCACGAAGAGACCCCAAAAGCCTTAATGGAAGGCCAGTGGAAATGACACAAGGCCTGAACAGACCCGTGAATGAACAAAAGCAACTACGAAAATTAATGAAATAGACACAGAGAGGAGACAATGTTACGACGTGAGGAAACAGTGCTATGAGACAAGATGGAAGCAACCGTCCTGTTAAACGTGTGTAAATAGGCTTGAAACGCAAGATGCTAAGAAATCGATATTGCTTGCAATGCTTAGTAGAAGATAGAGCAGCAAGCGCCAACTGTATCTCTACCTCAATAATGCACATTATACAAGTGCGACTCCATTTTGTAAAAGCAGAAATGTACCCAGGCGGCCAGAGGCATGACAGGCCAAGTTTCGAAACCCAGCCAAAGGTAAGAGAAGGAGTGGAATCGAAATTCAACAAAGAGCGGCTCACGCCTAGGAAATCGAGGTCAACCAGAGAAGGGGAGGAGAGCGTCAGCTCACAAGACTCCAACTTCAGAGCATACCAGCCTGCCTCATGAAGGTCAAGATAAGGGGGGCCCATGCAGGTGGCTAGGCTGACACAGAATTAAATGCACTAAAGCTGGAAACTGAAGCAGATTCATGGTGAACTAACACGTGACCAGCCAGGCGCGAAGAAGTACTATCGCCTGATGTCATCCAGGACCCGAGGATGCCATAACTTTTCCCGATAAGAGACTACAGTTTCGAGGCCATCCTTAGCCAACTAATTGACACGTCGCCTAAAAAACTGATTGATGGAAGGGAGGCAGGGTGAAACTTGGGACACCAGGCACAGGAGTGTCCATTCTGCATGCTGCTAATTAAAAGTGGAAATGTATGTCTAGGGGTGTAACCTGCCCAATCACAATGTACCAAGTTATCTGGAGTCCTATAGATATTGTAAACAATAGGACGTCGTAGTTGTAGTGACGTCCATCACGCGTGATGTAGAGGGATGGGCGTAGACACCCACCCGATAAGAGTTATCCAATCCGCATGCCTTATTATCATATACAGATATAACACCTATACTTAAGTTACCTTTCCTTACCAATTATATTGCATGATGATTTTTATAGAAATTAAACGTCAGTGATGATGATTTTTACCTATGAGAAGTGCTGTCCGACTGAAGTTCGAGGAAGTCGGAACAAGACAGGTGATCGCAATGCTGCTGATTTCTTTGTTTGATGTAATTTTCATTAAACGGACTTCCCTTTGCCAACTTACTGAGTCCTCATTATTGAGTCCTGTTGGAGTAAGTGAATCCTGCACCCCCTGTCCTCACATGGCTCAGCTATCTTGTCTTACAAGTTCTGGATGGTGAGCGTTGACCTATGAGGCCCGTCAGTAACTTCTTCCTCTCCTGAACACCGGTAATAGGAGGACATCACAACCCATGCGGGCAGGCAAATACCGGCATCCTGAAGGCGGTAATCAGGGCCTGCGTGATGGTGGCCATACAGGCTCGCAGACCAACCGTAAACAGCAACCAGCAATCAAGCCAACTGCCACAGGTGCACACAATCACCACAGGTGGACTCAATGGAGCCTGGCCCAGTATAAAAGGAGTACACCCACACACCACACCCCTTCCTACACCAAAATGATACCACAAGCTGTTGCAATCATGGCGCTGGAGGACATGACTATACTGCTACAACTACAGAAACAATAGCAACTACAACCACAACTACAGCAGCAACAACAGGCAGCACAGAGGAGACGCAGGAGGAGAAGGAGGGTGAGACAGGCCCAGCATTTACCAAAAGTGCAGCCAGTAGTACCTCATAGGCAGCCACCAATCCCTTACATCAGACCCAGCCCATTCAATTTAACCCCTGACCAGATCCACACCCTGTACCGGTTGGACCGGGACACCATCACCACAATAGTAGACATGATAGGCAACGACATTGCCAGCCTCATAGAAATACGCACTGCCATCCCCCTGCTACTAAAGATGGTGTCTGTGCTCCACTTCCTGGCCACAGGCACCTACCAGCACACAGTGGGCCAGCTGCATGGCATTTCACAGCCACTATTTTCACGCATGCTGACCCAAGTGCTGGATGCCCTCCTGAAGCATGCTAGCACCTGTAACGCTCACCTGACTCCCACGGAGGCGCTGGTCTAGTCTGGGTTTCTGTGGCCTCTTCGAGCGTGATGCGCGGAACTCGGAACACCGACTGAACAGGACCCTCAAATCTTGCTTGTCTGGCCCGTGGGAATATCCTTCTGCAGATGAGGAAGGGGATTAACAGTCTGCAGAATAGTGTGCTTGCTCCCCCTATCCCCCTTCGTTCTTCTCTAACTTCCTCCGAAATCCCCGGTTGAAGCTCACCTTATGGTTTGAAAGGACGAACTCTCCATCCTGCTTCTGGTGCAGGGGCGCGTGTTTGTCCAGTTACTTCACTGGTTTTCAGAATGGCGCTGGCAAAATCCACTTGACTTTTCCAAGCGGAACGCCGTAAGTATGAAGATTACAAAAGTGTAGAGCCTCCTTTTCTGTTGCCTTCCTAACCTGTGATCTGTCCTTAATTTCAGGTGCAGAATGAAGGCGATGTGTTGAGGGATTGAATTGCCGATGGTGAACTCAGGTGAGTTAACAATGGGGGCGATCCCTCTTAATGTCTTTATATTCCTCCAGTAATGTCTTTTGTCCTTTCCCCATAGGGGCCGGGGTGCGGTACCTCCCAACGAAGCGGCGCCGCCCCGAAATGAGGAATGGTCCACCAACAGAAGACCGGTAAGTGTTATGGCGGAAAATTGGGCTTTCCTCATATGTTCCTTCTGCTCACCTTTTGTCTCTTCTTCTCTCCCCTAGGCGCAGAGATGTGGCGACCGGTACAGACAGTCCCGGTGGAGCCAGAAGAACTCCCGAGGACAGGTGAGTGAAGGGCGGCGCTGCAGCGAGCAACGCAGTGCTTTTAAATGAAAGTCTTTTCTCAGGAACGCTGGCGTGAAGGTTCTGGATGCAGGTAATAAGTTTGATAAAATTCTTGGTTTTCACCTTTCTCTTCTCTTCTTTCCTTACAGGTGTTCCAGGATCGAGGCGGGCGTGGCTGGAGAACAGATGCAGGAGCAGACACGGTGAGCGTTCAGCTGCTTGGATGCAGAACAACGTGAAGCGTGAGCTACTGTCTGGGCGTGGCTTAAATAGCCCCCAAAGTAGTTCCAGGTAAGTATCCTTCCCTGGCCACGCCCGAGTGGCAAAATAGTCCCAATGAAAAAATAGTCCCTTTCAGGTCTCAGGGAGGCCTGAATCTTGCAGCATGGTCTGCATCAGGTAAGTGCACAAAACACCTTCCTTTATGAGCCTGGCGCCTATGGTGCCAGGACTGATGTCCAACATGAGCCTGGTGCCAACGGCGCCAGGACAGAGTCCAAAGAGACCCTATAAGGGCCGCTGGGCTTTTACCCGGGGGCATGATGCCTGCTCCCGGGGGTGCTGGGCCTGGCCTGGTGCTCCGGGGGTAGGCATCATGACAGCACCCACATATCCCTACCACGGACTGCCCAGGAGACACCAAAGTAGGCTTCCATGCACTGGCAGGCATGCCCAATTGTGTTGGTGCCCTGGACTGCACCCATAGAGAATTGGTAGTCCTCCATGATGTAGAGGCGGTGTACCGCAATCGCAAGTTATCCCACTCCATCAATTTGCAGATGGTATGTGACTCCAGCAAGATCATCACACATTGCTGCGCCCGATTTCCCGGATCAACACATGATGCCATGGTGCTGCATAACTCCAAGCTACCCCGTCACATGGAGCGACATGCTGGACCACGTGCTTGGCTGCTTGGTGAGTTGCCTGACTGGCCCATGGCAGTGATATCGGGGTAGTGATGTGTTGGGATGCACACTCCACCTGGGTGGGAATGGGGCGGATGCATACTCCACCTGGGTGGGAATGGGGGGGATGCATACTCCACCTGGGTGGGAATGGGGGGTGCATACTCTATCTGGGTGAGAATGGGGGGGATGCATACTCCACCTGGGTAGGAATGGGGGGGAAGCATACTCCACCTGGGTGGGAATGGACGGTGAGTGGAGAATGCACGCAGAGCTAATGACTCCTGACCTGAACCTCCCAACCCCAACATGACACATCATTGGCACACATCTGACCATTTATGTATAACAATGACCACATGTAAAACGCACAACCTGGCCACCATGTGTATGTCAAGCAATGCATGACTAAACAGGATCGCAACTGTGCCAATGTGGCTAGTGTGACCATGCACAGTGTAGTATACACAGCAAAAATGGGAGACAAAACATTGTCGTACAACCACAGTACATCTGCTTCAGCATGCATTATTTCACCCTGCATCATCTATTCCATGCCATATTGCAGTATCAAATGCATCCAAACAATATTGGTGCATACATACAGGGACATGTGCAGGTCCATGCAATTAGCTGTGCCCATGACTGTGTATCCTGAAGGTGGCAGCTCAGAGTCGCTCACATAGACCTATCTGTATTCTCTTGCAGGTGATGGAGGATATCCCTTGAAGCCGTGGCTACTTACCCCTGTGGAGAACCCACGTAACAGCCATGAAGAGGAGAACAATCGGGTACATACCCGTACCCGTGTTGTGATTGAGCAGACCTTTGGCCTGTTGAAGGCGCGGTTCCGCTGCCTAAGCAGGTCTGGTGGAGCATTCCTTTATGCACCTGTGAAGGTGGCAAAGATAACCATGGCTTGTGTCATGCTGCACAACATGTGCGTCCGGAGAAATGTACCACTGCCACCTGTCATTGACATGCATGCACCGGGTGAGGATGATGAGGATGAAGATGGAGGAGAAGCAGCATCCCTGCCAGTGCGTGCTGCACAGGATGGCCGTGCAGTACGCCAATCACTGATTCACGAATACTTCTGACACACAGGGACCTTGAGAGATATGTATCAGTGACACAATGTACACTGTGTCCATGTGGAAATGCACACAGGGAATGTGGGGATTTGGCCACTGTACACCGTCATAGATTAAATTGATACACGCGGAAAGATGAATGTCCAGCCATTTAATTTTTTTTAACTCAACGGGTGTATTGATACCAACTGAAGAAAGTGCAACCCCCCACCCTCAACCCCCAGTGAACTCCCAAAAACTCCCAGTGAACTCCCAAAACCCCCAGTGAACTCCCAAAACCCCCCAATGTACTCCCAAAACACCCCAATGTACTACCCCTACTACTCCCAATCACCACCAACACCATTTGGCCCACTCCCGTAGTTCTCCCACACTATTTGCGGGACTTCTTGCTGTCCGTTGGCAGCATTTCAGTGCGCCTCGCACTCCGCTGTGTTTGACGCACAGGGCTGGAGGGTCCAGAGGAAATGGGGGCAGAGGAAGCGGGTGTGGTGGATGGGGAGGAAGCTGTGGTCATTTGCACACCTGCTGCGGGTTGTGGCTGCTGCATGTGCAGCAGGATAGATGTGAGGACCTGCGTGATGGCCCCCAGACAGTCTCTCATCAACAATGCCGAAGTGTTGACGGCGGCTGTTTTGGCAGCTATGGCGGCTGTGTTGGCGGCTATAGCGGCTGTGGTCCCCGCTATGGCCTGGGCTATCCCACGCCTTGTGTCCTCCCGATCCGCGATATATTGCCAGAGCAGGTCCAACATAGACTCCTGTCTGGTCTCCACCCTCGCCAGCCGTGCCTCAAGGCTGATAGTGGGAGCAGCAGTGGTCGAGGGTGCTGTAACGGGGCCTGCAATGGCAGTCCTGTCCTCGTGGATGCTGCTTAGGTCTGAATGGTGCAGGCAGGGATCTGCACGCTGCAGGTGGGTGAGGGCTGAATGTGGGGTGGGTGGTGGTCACGGGGCTTGGGGAGAGTGGACCTGCCACATGCGTCAGTCCTTCCTGGTCCACATGCTCCTCCACTGCATCATGGGTGTTGGTCAGTGGTTCTACAGCCTCGCCTTTCACTAGTGTGGGTGTAGGCAGCTCAGTGTCCACGGTGAAAACAGAAAAAGAATATCGAGGCTGAGTACCCCAAAAGGAAATACACTGAACACGGGTTACAAAGGAACATACAAAGTACTTTATTTTATACTGAATCCAGTTACAAAAACAGAGCAAAATCAGATAGCTATCGGACCTCAGTACAACACAACGAACTCCAGCGTGGTTCAGTGTGTTCAGTGAGAGACGCTGTACATTAGAATGCATTTGCTTTTTATACATTTAGTGGGCGCGATGCCCAGCCCCACTTCGGGTTAATATCCTTCTAATTTATCACGATCTAGGGTTCGTGACAAGTCTCAAATAACCGCATATAACTGGTTTGCCTTTAATACATGTATCAACAAGCATATGCAATAGCTGTGTATTCTAAAGTTTTCCATGCAGGCCTTCTTAAACATTAATACAATGTAGTTAAACAGATGTTCTTTGTTCAGTATTTGAATACATTGTCTCAACATATGCTCGTGGATTAGTTTTCATTGCACGAGTAATCCTTCTACACATAGGTCAGTGAAGGAAAAGGTCTCAGTTCATGACCTCAACAAGTGGCCTGCAGGCAAATTACATATTAGCTATGTACAGAGGTCAAGACAGCCATGTTGTATTCTGCAATGACATCGTCCACCATTTCAGCTCACAGGGTGACTTTTACACAACGAATCCTAAAATGGCGGTTTGACCTAAAATGGCGGCCTACATGGATTTAAGTTCAGAACCTTGCAACACAGATTTCTTTCGTAAGCGCCTTTCGAGCAGCTTGGCCTAGGCCAATATTAAATATATTTATTACAATAGGAGGCACGATATACTTTCTATTTCGACAAACCCTCCTTTTGGCCTATGCCAAGTGCTAAAAACTACTTTGTTTCTCCTTGCAAATAACTCCATGCATCATTGTCCATGCACCCTGAATCACTATCAGAAATATCTATTGCCATTAGGTCTTTTGCTAAAATATCCTTCAATACGTAGTCTTTGGAAGTCTTATCTGGGGCATATACTTGTGTCCTATCGAACCTATCGCTTGTGCGCAACATCCCCCGAGTATCAAACACATACCAAGCAGACACTGAATACAACAACAAAGAAACAACAGTATTCCCAAAATAATCAATAAGAACGAAACCACCTTGCAACCCCAAGATCGCAAGAAGTCCCATAACCAAGCGTTCAGATCCCAGTTTCCCTCGGGAATATGCACTTCGGAACTAAGGATGTGCAGATTCGGTATTGCCTTGAAGATAGTTGGGGAGGTATCTGGTACGGAAACACAGCAAGCGGACCCCACTAATTTGCATACTCCACCATGCTCAGCTAGAATGACATCTAATGCCATTCGATTTTGAAGTGCTACTAATCTTATCGCCTTTTGTTCTAACGTCATATTATAGAGTATGTCCGTGGTCCAGTTGATGGTTCTCTCCAGTACTCTCACTAGTTTTCTGATATCTTCTGAATTCGCTATCTGCCCCCAAAATGGCACAACTGATTTTGCTATATCTCCCAATACTTGTGCCGGGGTGTCACCATTCTCATCCCGCCATGGACGAGCCTTCGAAACTTCTTTTGTACTAGCTATAAACACCCCAGGTAACAGGATCCCTAAATAACAGGTTACCTGCCAATCCCTGGGCAACCATGGGAATGCTACATTACCGCAGACAAAGTAGATAGGTTCGCCTACATACAAAGGTCTGTTCTCTCCAGTCAAATTTGCAACGTTGGCACAACCTAAAAATGTTCCCATTGACTGAGTTCCATTCCTCTGTATGCAAAAAGAAACTGAATCGGGGCTATGGTTAACAGTGTAAGAAGGAGGCATGGCATCCTTATTGCCTATTGGAGCCATTTTAAAGGAAATCAAAGATTGGAAAGGACAAGACAGTTTGTCAGAAGGCCTAATAGAAGCAACATTTGGTTTACTCCTATTTGCAAAAAGCAAACATCGCAGGGGAGTTAAAACACGTTTCGCAAAAATATTCAAATTGGTGCCATCAAAGTTCCCTGAGATGCTATCATTCCATCGCCCAAAGAACAGTGCTCTAAGAGAAGCATAGCAGGCAGTTGTCAACGGTAAGGGATGAATATACCAACCTAGCCCCTTATCCCCGTGTTGTGGTAAATGTGAGCAGACCCAGCAGTTGGATTTATTAAAAACGGCATGTGTAGCATTCATGATAAGTAGCAGAGTGTTATTATGGTACCTTTGTCTGTGCTGGGAATTCCAAGGGGATAAAGTGTGCAAATGTACAAAGGGAGTAGGAACAATGGGTGCACTTTCAGTAGGCAACAAAAGTTCTAAAGAGTGAGTTTCCTCAAGGTACCATAATCCTAAAGCGGCGACTATTAAAAAAACAAATATCATTACAAGAATACAGCAATACGTTTTCGGGACCCAGGCATTTTGTCCATTGTCCCGGTTGGTCACCCCCTTATTTACAAGTCCCATACGAGCGGCTGTGGTAGCAGGCATTGTAGTTTTCGGATGGAAACCCCAATGTTCACTGCTGGCGACCCCCCAGTCGCGCGGCTTCTTAGTCCTTCCACAACCCTTAGCCAACAAAATCCCCTTTCTCAAATTTGGGCAAAAGCAAGCCCTCGATGACTCTTTTCCTTCTCCGAATGCACAGCCGAACCATGCCGTAAGTCTATCTTCGTGGTCGCAAGTTGTATCGTACTTTTCCTGGTACCGATTGATCCGGAAACAATATGTCGTCACTTCCTACTGGAAGAAACGTGTCGGAGGCAAGTGAAGAGGCTGAATTTGAAACAGCAAAATGTGCAGAGAGTTTGGAGACAAAAAGGCAGCTTCCCCAAGCCTCCTGGGCTCAGAGATATTCTCCGACACACTCTCAGTGCTGCTTACTGCTTTGGGATCGTTGGTTGCAGTATCAGCGAGGGGTTCTGTTTCTTCTGTAGCATGTGGCACAGGGCGAGGAAGTTTCTTGATGTGTGACGCGTGGATCCAGTTCTTTCGTCCAGCTACCCGCACCGCTGTCTGGGTGACCAACAGGACCTGGAATGGCCCACGCCAGCGAGGCAGGAGGTGCGCTCAAATAATTTGATGAGCACCCAACTCCCAGGTCGTATGCCGTGGCCCGGGACCTCGTATCGTACAGGTAAAGCTTCTCGTACCTGGTGGTAAATCAAATACAGGTTTTTAGTCAATTGGCTACAATAATCTGAAAGTAGTACATTTTCACCATTCTTTAAAGTTCTGCATTTTGGAAGATTCCAGATATTGGCAGGTCTCCCCATTACCACCTCAAATGGAGAGAGCCCAGTCTTAGTTTGAGGGGTTGCACGCATGGCTAGTAACACGATCGGTAAGGCGTCCGACCATTTTAGTTTGGTGCCGGCACACGTCTTAGCGAGCTTGTTCTTGATGATACCGTTGTGTCTTTCTAATATTCCGGCGCTCTGAGGATGTCTGGCTGAATGGAACCGTTTGTCAATTCGTAACGCTGTACATATCTGTAGGATTACAGCGGCGACAAAATGTGGACCATTGTCCGACCAGATAACTCTCTACAAACTGAACCGGGGGAAGTACTCCTTTAACATGGTTTTCGCAGTGGTCATGGCTGTAGCATCTTTGACAGGGAACGCCTCAACCCATTTACTAAAGGCACAAATGACCACAAGGACGTACTTTAAATTGTTGCATCGTTCCATTTCAATGAAATCAAAGTGAATAACTTTGAAGGGGACAGAAGGTTGGCCAAAACTTCCCCTTGGAGTTGATGTCCCCTTTCCCACATTGTGTTGTAGGCAAATTATGCGGTTCTGGATGTAGTGCTTGGCAATTTTCTGAAATCTTGTCATTTGCCCAAACTTTTTCTAACATTTTCGTAACCTGCTGTGCACAAAAATGTGTAGGGCCGTGTGCCATGACAACCATCATTATGACATAGGCGTCAGGTAACAGCCATTTTCCTTCGACCATGTCCACCCAACACCCATCATCATCAAGTTTCCCCAAGCCTTCAGCCCACCTCTTAGACTCTTCCATCGTGGCATCAGCTTGGATATTCCGTACAGACCCAACACCATCATCCATTACATAGGCATCTACAGTCTCCCTTGAAACATACATCTCCGTGAAGAGATCTGTGGCAGTTTGTCTAGCTATCTGATCAGCGAAAGCATTCCCTTTTCCAATATCATCCACAATCTTTCGATGTGCTGCACATTTCATAACTGCTAACTGAGTAGGGAGCGCAAGCGCTGAGAGTAGTTGCACTATTAGGGAGCCATGTTGAATCTTGGTACCATGCGAAGTTAGGAACCCTCTTTCTGACCAAAGTCTCCCAAAGTTGTGAACCACCCCAAAGGCATACTGACTATCAGTATATATATTTACTGCAAGCCCTTAGGAGAGTTCACAAGCTCGGGTCAATGCTATAATCTCTGCGGCCTGCGCAGAATTATGCGTAATTCTCTTAGTTTCCACAACCGTGCTCAATGTAGTGATTGCATAAGCGGCTGTGGATGTACCATCCGGAAGTTTAAAGCAAGAGTCGTCACAAAACAGCTCTCCTTGCGGATTATCCAAAGGCCTATCCTTCAAATCAATTCAGCCATTTGTTTCTTGTTCGGTCGTATACAAACAATCATGTGACTCTTCATCGCCGCAAGTAGTATCTTGCGGAAAAGGTAGGAGTTCAGCTGGATTAAGGACACAACACCTCTTAATTTGAATGTGAGGAGCAAACAAGATCAATTCATACCTTGTCAACCGTGCAGAAGTGAGGTGTTGCATTTGAGTTTGGTTCAATAGAACATCTATAGAGTGAGGCACCATCAGGGTTAGATCATGGCCTAGGACCATTCCCTCACTCTGTTTTACAGACGTGGCAGCAGCAGCGACAGCGCACAAACATCTTGGCAAAGCGCATGCTACAGAATCAAGGGCAGAAGAATAGTAACCGCACGGCCTATTCTTCGCTCCATGTTCCTGAGTTAATACAGCCAAAGCACATCCATCACATTCATTCACAAACAATACAAAGGCCTTTTCATAGTTTGGTGTGCCCAAAACTGGTGCAGAGCATAATGCAGTCTTAAGCAAGTCAAGCGACTGCTGGTGTACCGCGTTCCATGGCATTGACGAAGAAATGCCCTTCTTTGTCAAAGCCACCATCGGTTTGATCACTAGTGAGAAATTCGGGATGCACAACCTACAGTAAGAAGCCATACCTATCAAGGCCCTAACTTCCTTCTGTGTATTTGGGACAGACATGCCGGAAATGTGTTTTATTCATTCAGGTGTCAATCTTTTTCCCTCCTTTGACAGGAGATAGCCTAAATAGGCGACCTCCTGACAACAATATTGACATTTTTTAAGCGAAGCTTTGTGACCATGCTTAGCTAGATGAATAAGTAATAACACAGTGCCCTCCTTACAGGCACTCTCAGAGTCAGCAGCTAGAAGCAAATTGTCAACGTACTGAAGCAAAGTACAGGTAGAGGACAATTCAAGGGTATCAAGTTGT
This sequence comes from Ambystoma mexicanum, assembly GCF_040938575.1. NCBI lineage: Eukaryota > Metazoa > Chordata > Amphibia > Caudata > Ambystomatidae > Ambystoma > Ambystoma mexicanum. Next base: position 1,292,965,324 of record NC_090937.1, read on the forward strand.
TCTTTCAAAGCCCTACTATATAAATACTAGGACTCTCTGTGTACCCTTGAGTTGCACGAGTAAATGTAAATGAGCGCCCCCCTAAGGTGAACGTGACCAAATATCTACTATCCTTGTGTATAGGAATATTAAAGAACACATTCTTTAAGTCCACAACACTAAAGTAAGTAGCTGTAGCTGGAATCATGGTTAGGATCATTGTTACATCAGGCACAATTGGAAATTGTGGTGCCACAACTTTATTAATGGCTCGTAAATCAATTATAAAACGGAATGGAATTACATTATCGCCTTTCTTGTACACGGGTAAAATCGGACTATTACACAAACTTCCTGAAATTTCGTCAATCACACCGCGATGCACAAAATCAGAAACAATAAATTTCAAAGCTTGCTCGCCCTCAACCGAAATCTTATACTGGGGAATGCGTGGCACCTCAATTCCATATTTCAAAACTATCTTAACAAGCTCGATCTGTAAAACACTGACATCATTGTCGTCGACAGCCCACAAGCTCTCTGGTACATCAATGAATTCTCGAGGCAAAGGTCTAGTCAAAAATTGCGAGGCAGAAAATTGCTGTGGTGAAATCGTCAAGCGCACTCCATCAGAAGAACAATAAATAACTGCATTTAATTCTTTTAACAAATTCAACCCCAGCAAGTTCTCTCCGCAATCCGAAGTCAACAGAAAAGGACACTGGTCTGTAAAGCGACCCAAAGAAATAGGTACCGGCATAGAAACCGGACAAACAACTGGTGTACCGGAAAACCCTACAGAAACATTTGTTTGCCCTGACAGTGGAATGGTTGGAACCCGCAAATGATCAATGGAACACTTCTGTGCTCCAGTGTCTATCAAAAACTGATGTTTCCTATTTTCCACCACCATTTCAACGTAGGGACCTTTCTGATTGACGGGAATAGGTGTAGGTTCCAAACCCTGCTTCGGGCAATCCTAACGAAACAGAATATCATGAAAAGGAAGCTCTTCAGATAAATATGCAGCGGAAGGATGATCAAATATATTCCTAGTGTCCGCACTCGGAGTCTGATTGTCCTGTGAAAAAAAGGTTGTTGAGGGTCCTGTGTAAACTGACCTCTACCAGGGCCCCCTATGCCCGGGCGACCTCTGGATCGCCTACCCATATTACCTAATGTATTATTCGACCTTTGTTGAAGGACGGGGCATTGTGCTCGCCAATGACCCTCTCAACGACAATAAGCACACTGGTTAATATAGACAGGCCCCAAGGGCACATTCCCCTGTGGGACATACTGACCTCTAACCTGAGAATTACCCCCTCTGGGGCCCATAACAATTTACTGCAATAGCACTTTAGTTTTTAAATGGCCTTTCCGTTTTTCAATCCTATCTTTTTCATTATTGACACGGTTCTCGTAGTACTGAGCCATGAGCAGTACTTCTGATTGTGATTTTTCCTGCCAAACGCTCTCAGAGGACATAATCTGTGAATGGATGTCAGGCAGTAATCCACGTACAAATTTGTCCACAAATAATCTTTTCCCAGACTCTGTGCCTAAGTCTTGTCCACTGAAATCCGAGAATACCTGTTCGAACCGATTAAAGAACTCAGTAGCACCTTCAGACTTTCCTTGGACACAGGCCGTAAGCTTGTCCCAAATAATTCTCTTTTCAGGAATTATGGTTTTTATTTTGGTAATGATTCTATCAGGCAGAGTTAATATCACCTGTTGCAGTCTTTCACCAGCTCGCCTTTCCCCATCGAATCTGGTTATATTCGCCCATGTATCTCCCAACCCGGGTACATCGTCAATAGTTCTAACTTGTTTCCATAAATCTACGGGCAGGAGTACAGGAAACAACAAATCAATGTCACCTAAGGTGAACACTGAGGATTGCAAACCAGATTCCATCTCTTTATAGAACCCTGTCGGATTTTTCTCAATATCGGGGATAGATTGCCTAATAGTATTCACTTCCTGTCTTGAGAACGGGACATGAACAAACTGTGATACATAATGTGCAGGAATGTTCACAGCGACTATATTATGTGCAGGATCAGCTGCAATCTCAACCTTCGGGACAAATGTCAGAGGAACCTCTCTCATAGACAACTGAGATGTAGGCAACTCTGAACGCTTACTAAGCAACAAAGCCAAGTCGAGCGCTAAAGCACTCGAAGAAGTGTCAAGTGAAAAAGCTCTTTTATAAATGCTCAATAACTCTGTGGGACAACTAATCTTCCTTTTTACACACTCATCCTGCAGGTCCTCTACCATTACTTGTATCACTTTCCTCTGCATTTCCAACGTATATTGACTATATGCGTCATATACCTCAACTGGAGTTATCGATATGTGTGAAATCCATCTAATCGCGTCTTTCTTACAAATTCGCATTTCCTCCGATATCGGTTTACGACACGGAAGGAACCGTTTCTGTACATACATATTCTCCTCTTCATCATCCTCATTCTGTATCTTTTCTAACTCCTTTCTATACCCAAATAACCTCTCGGCATGCTCATTTACCTTCTCCACAGTGTCTCTGGAAAGTGCTAGAGTATTTAGATCCCTTCACCCTTGCGGAACATCCGCATTATTTAATCTTCCCAACATTATACATAATTGAATCCCTAAACCTTCAATAAAAACATTTTTCTCAGGAAAATTATCCGTATTACAAAGTGTGGCAAAAACACTAGCTTGATCATCCTTCTCCATACAAAGCTTAGCCCATGCAATTAACTCATGTTTCTTCTCCGGCGGTACAGAATGCGAGTGACAACTTTTGTTCCCGTACCTCGATCGATTACAAGCGGCTCAGGACCACTTGGAAGAGAGGGAGCAGGCAAATTCGATGGAGGTACTATAACTGGTGCGATAAAAAGAGGCGGAGGAGCAGGTGGAGGGACAAAAACCGGAGGAGTAGGAACAACAGGTTGAGCAGGAAGAGCAGGAAAAGCAGCAGGAAGAGGTACATCAGTGGAAAGAGGAACATACGCAGGTGGCGCAGAGGCACCAGGCCTTCGTTCATTTAATATTTTGTCAATAAACTCATCAGAAATATGAAGATCTTTAGAAGGATAGATTTTCTGAATTCCAAGTGAGAAAGCCCTATCCATATTTTTAGTCCCCTCAGCCTGATTGTTTTGGTCATATAACAATGCTTTTTCAGCGTTTGTTTTATGACGACGTGCATGTTTCTCTCTACCTTTAAGTTGTTGCAACGCTTCTTTTTTCCAATTCTGCAAAACATCAAATGCTGCAGGTCTAGCCTTTTTCTTTAACAAGACTGACTCCAAATATTCAATGCGAGGGATCTCAAAACTACCATTGATTGGCCACTGAAGTTCGGAGGAATGTCTGGTTTGTCTGTGCCAAATATCATTAAATACTATACTTCCAATGCTGTACTTACAGTACATAGTACATGCCGGCGACCCCTCCTGTGGTGCGGTACGACTAAATTCCAACAATTGTCTATTACTGCGGAATAATGCCCTAAAGCAGGTAGAACATTTCCCAGGCATATCTCAATTTCTTGGTGTTACCTGGTCAATAATTGTGTCTGCAGATACAATGCGCCAAAATTCAAATTGTCAGGGTTAAATTAAGAATCGGGTCACGACTCACCTGACCAAACCTAAGGAGGACCGATCGGTACTTCTAAGAATCTTACCTAACTAATCTTACCTCGTGTATGGTGATTTCGGCAAATCTGCCCACCTCGATAAGTGGACCCTCATCAAGATGCCATCTCAGACCACAAGCTAATCGTCCAGGGATCGGGTCGTGCAGCGCTGCTGAGGTGTCGCGTCTCATACATGGGCCCCTTTATGTCACACCGTCTGATCCTGGTCCGATAGCGTGTGTCAACCTTCAGCAATCCGGCATCAATCTTGAGGGTCCCCATTCGGGCGCCAATTGTGAAAACAGAAAAAGAATATCGAGGCTGAGTACCCCAAAAGGAAATACACTGAGCACGGGTTACAAAGGAACATACAAAGTACTTTATTTTATACTGAATCCAGTTACAAAAATAGAGCAAAATCAGATAGCTATCGGCCCTCAGTACAACAGAACAAACTCCAACGTGGTTCAGTGTGTTCAGTGAGAGACGCTGTACATTAGAATGAATTCGCTTTTTATACATTTAGTGGGCGCGAGGTTAATATTCCTTTTAATATATCACCAATCTAGGGTTCGTGCCAAGTCTCAAATAACTGCATATAACTGGTTTGCCTTTAATACATGTATCAACAAGCATATGCAATAGCTGTGTATTCTAAAGTTTTCCATGCAGGCCTTCTTAAACATTAATACAATGTAGTTAAACAGATGTTCTTTGTTCAGTATTTGAATACATTGTCTCAACATATGCTCGTGGGTTAGTTTTCATTGCACGAGTAATCCTTCTACACATAGGTCAGTGAAGGACAAGGTCTCAGTTCATGACCTCAACAAGTGGCCTGCAGGCAAATTACACATTAGCTATGTACAGAGGTCAAGACGGCCATGTTGTATTCTGCAATGACATCGTCCACCATTTTAGCTCACAGGGTGACTTTTATACAACAAATCCTAAAATGGCGGTTTGACCTAAAATGGCGGCCTACATGGATTTAAGGTCAGGACCTTGCAACACAGATTTCTTTCGCAAGCGACTTTCGAGCAGCTTGGCATTGGCCAATATTAAATATATTTATTACAATAGGAGGCACAATATACTTTCTATTTCGACACCACGGTGTCAGGCGCACTGGGTGTTGGAGTGGGCTGCGAGCCTTCCCCGGAGGTGTTGTTGTCGCTGGCCGTTGTCATTGGCAGGGACGTGGTATGCCCTTGTGGTGGGATCCTGGCTGGCATCTTCTCCATCGGTGCCTGGGGGGGTAGAAGAGATGCAGGGCATCAGTGATGGTGTTACATGCTAGATGCACTATAGGGTGCTATGGAGTATTTCATTTATCATGCATTCATATCTTACTGGTGTGTCACACAGTGTAGTATGAAGGGGGCATTTTGGCATTTGCTGCATGGCAGGTGGCATACCGTTGCATTGGGGTTTGTGTGATGTATTACATGGGCACAGTCCGTGTGTGTTGGCTGTGTGTTGTAATGGGCAGTGCATTTCAGTGTGGCAGGGTTTGGCCCTCCATCTGGACAAGAATATGCTAATATGTGTGTTGGGACATGCATTGCCTTGCCTAGACTCTCTTCCACATCACTTGTGCTACGTCATGGTTTCCCCTACAGGGATCTGCAGGGTCACTCACCTCCATCTGCAGATGTTGCCGCACCCGTCTCCATCTCCCCAAATACCTTGATGGACTCCATATTGATGAACGTGCTTGCCGTCTCCTCCCAGGTGGTCAGTTTGGCAGGAGAGTGGGGACCCCCACCTGTAGCCATGGCTTCCCTCCTGTTGCTTGACAGGATATTACAAACCCTGAGGTGGAGGTCATCCCACCTCTTTTTTCAATCCTTAACTGTCCGTGGGGTGGTTCCGACAGACGAGCCCTTGCGGGTTACCTCCTGCCAGATCTGCCTTTTGCGCTGCTGCACCTCACACTTCAGGTTGTGCTCATTTATCACATCAGCATGTGTGGCAAGGATGTCTGCCAGCATGTTAAGTTCTGCATCCGAAAAGCGCTTTTTGCGCAGGCGGGGGGTAGTTTTCCGGGTTGCCTTCGACATGGTAAAAGGATTGCCGCTGGTCTCTCCTGAAAACAACTAGTGGTTTGGGAGGATTGCAATGGATTGTGTTTTTAAAGATGGCCGCCGGCGCATTTCCCATTCTTCTGCAATGACATTACTTCCGGTCCGGTATTAAGAGCCCGGTATTAGCATGTTTTTATTACCAGGTCAGTATTAAGGGGTTCCTCCTAGCTGGAGACGGTATCGGTGGGTCCCGTGATGACGCTATCGGGGGATTGGAGGGCCTGATTTTACCATGCTCCTCGTAATGAGGCCCTATGTCTTTTGATGAGGTTGAAGAGAGGGATCATGTATATGTTGAATAGTAGTTGTGAGAGGGATGAACTTTGTGGGACTCTGCAAGTTATTGTGCGGGGGCTGGAGTTGAAGGGGTTATTACAAGTTGTTTCCGCTCTTTATGCCAAGAATGATTTTAGCCAAAGTAATTCTGTGTTGCTGATTCCTATATCTTCAAGTCTTTTGATGAGTGTTTCATGGTGGACTGTGTTGAAGGGTGCTGATAGATTTGACATTGGAGTCTACGTTTGTTTTTAGATCATCCATATTCATAGTGATGCTGTTTCTGTTCCTCTCAAAGGTCTGAAGCTGACTTGTGCCTGGTCTAGTATCCGATTGTTTTCTACATGTTCCATGACTTGTTAGAAAATATATAGCTTTCTAGAAACTTCTCCCGGGTATGGGATGTTTGAGATTGGTCATTAATTGGTTAGGTGTTCAGTTTTTCCTGATGGGTCTTTAAGGAGTGACTTGATGTTTGCCGATTTGAAGGCTTGTGGCACAGTTCCTGTTGCTAGTGGTTGAAGTGTTGCGGAAATATTCTGCTGGTGTTTAGTGGATAACGATAGTCTTGTATATGTCTAATGGGCAGGGGTCTGTTGGAGGGATTTTGCTCACTAGGCTGTTGCATACTTCTGTCGAAATTGGTGGATAGTTGTTTAGTGTTGTAGATGGTTCTGGCAACAGCTGGCATGACGAATCTGAGTATACCATCCTTTTTCCTAAGTGTGGTAACCCTTCTTACTTGGTAACAACAGAACCACCCCAGTGTCATAACTTCCCATATGGGGATATATTGCGGGAGGAACATGTGGGAAGGCATAGTCCCTACAGGGTCAGTGATAAGAGTCTAGGGTAAAAAGGGGCTTACTGCAACTCCCTTCCACCCTACCATCCCATTCCTTCTCAAATATCCCATAGGACCATGAATTTGTTGTAAAACAGACTAATGTGTATGTTTTAACTTTACTGGTACGGAGACGAACAGAGGTCATAATAAGGCACCCACTTAGACGAGGAGAGCAGACCAGAGAATCGTATTAAGTTGTTTAGATTCTTGGATAGTCTTCAATTATCTTGAATAATCAGGGATGGAACAAATGTAAAAAGATAAGACAGCCAGGGTGAGCCAGAGTAGTAGTGGATGTAGACTGCAGAAGGAGAGGTGAAGGAGCTGTAGAAGGGACAACGCCAGAGAGTGAAATGAGAAGTTTCAGACCATCCAGGCACTTCCAAGGAAGGTGGAATACTGGTGCAGGAAGAAAGAAGTTTCAGAGGAGGACTTTGCTGTGTTGTGTCGCCGCCGACAGAAAGAAGCGGAACAGCATCACGCAGGTCTCCCAGACACAGAGCCTAATGGAAGCCAGGCAAGAAACCCACAAAAGTTACTAAAAAGTCACTTGCCCGCGAAAGAGGGTTCCGGGAACCAGGACGGTTGATGGCCAAAGAAGTGGGGTGAAATAGACGCTGAGAGAGGCACCAACTGCGCTTTGAATAGATTAAAGGTGAACATGCATGTAACCGGTAATGCTGGGCATGAGAGTAAGCCCAGACTACTAAAAAGCATTATATCCAGTAATGCTCACTTGGGGAACCTGCATATAGGGCAATAGCAGCATCGTGCATCCTCCCAGTTTGTACATTGGCAGACAAATGAGACAGAGTTACAGTGAAATGGAAAACAACTAAGAGGAGTTGAGAATATTCTTTAAAGTAAAGGTTGTGGATAGACGAATAAGGGGAAAAGGGACCCTTGTGAGTACCGACTATCACCTTGACCAGGCCGTCCTTGCTTCTATGAAATACTCAAGTAGGACCAACATAAGTTGACCATTCTCTTGGTGACCACAATTGATTTGGAACTTCGAACACTTTGGAATTTTGTTTTACATTGGCACTTTGGTTTTTGCATTTTACAGAAACGCACTTTTGGTTCATCAAAAGGAAGAAGAGAACTAACTACTCTTCCGGATTGACAAGGATAACATTTCCCTTTTTGGTTAAGTTAATAGTGTAAGGGTGGGACTGGCCAGTAGACTATTTTGTTTCTTACAATCCTCCTAATGGTTCCCCTAGTTTTTGTTGAGGCATGGAAACCCATCTTAGAACTAGGGCGAGATAGGGTATTCTTTTCCATTGTTATTCAATGAAAGTCTATAACAACAAATGTACCACTTCTGTTTCAGTCTCAAACTGCTGCACCCTCTTACTGGTTAAGAGGTGGGGGGTTGTTATTTTTAGACATGCTCTTAATCAGGATTTCCAAACCCCAGGTCTCTGCGAAATGAGACCACATCCTCCCCCTACATATTAGGTTATCACCCCTAGGATTTAGTTCACCCAATTTACTAATCATCACTTCACCAATAAGCAAGCCCCCTTGTATAGTAGCATTGAGATCCCCTGCAATCACCACCTGTCCTCCTGCATTTATTACCAACCAATTCTGCAAAAGCAAGCCTAAATTACATAGCTCCAAGCCTAGTTGCTTGTCCGACAAGTCAGCCGGGTTCCAATAGATGTTAACAAACAAAAAAGGTGTAGCCTTGTTGTTATATAACAGTACAAAAGCCACTGCCAGAAAATGATGTGCAAAGGCCCATTCTCCCATGATTTTAGGATACAAGTGGTTCTTTACTGCAATAAATAGGCCCCCTTTAGGACGACCCCTGCCACCACCATGAGCACAAAGAGAGCAAACCGTAAATCCCTCCCAACATAGAGGGACCTTTGACCATGTTTCCTGGATAAACAGTAAATCGTATTGTGCCAGATCACCCATTAGATTCGCATTATTTATGAGATTTGACGACCCTCTCGAATTCCAAGTTAACGATTTCAAAATACCATTATTCTTTACTAGAGAGGCTTCCCTAGTTTTTTGAGATTATCACTGGACTCTCTCAGGGACAGGGCGAGCCATCTCCAATCCTGTAACTCGTCCTTTACCCTCTCCTCCTTCCTTTCTCCTTCGTAATTATTCAAAGGATTATCTCTCTGTTCTCTGCCTAGATTTCTAGAGGTTCCACTTGGAAGAGGCCGGGTCTGTACATATTCAAAAATATCAAAGCCCCTATGATACAATTCCTCTGCTTCCTTCATCAGAAGATTTCTAACCAGTGGAGACGGTATCACAATACAGACATAGTCCAAGAGACAAAATATATGGTCTATTTAAGGCGATGTTGTACTGGTCCTGAAACAGTGTAGTCAGTACTAGTGCCGGGAGGTCAGGTCTCACCAGATCCTTCAGGTCGAGTACCTGAGCATGATGGAGCTGTTCCTTCTCCTTCCTCACATTTTCCCTTCCATAAACCACACCCATCCCTCCATCACAATATTCTTCATAGGTCTCCTCCCCCATGTTATTCTGATTCAGATCCCTCCCAATGTTCGGTACCTCCTGCCATTGTTTATCTCTTAAGACTCTTAATATATTTTGATAGAGGGATTCATCATTTGCATTCTCCTTTAATTTGCCTGCTAGTGTCTGGTTCTCTAGGAGGGCGGTATTTCCCATCTGAACCCCCCCCATAACTTCCCCGGTAATGTCTCCAGGATGCTTCATCCCAGTCTCCACTCCCACTTCTTGGATGAGATCGTCCAAGATCATACTTGACTGAATTTTAAGAGCGTTGCTCGTAGGAATCTTCCAGTCCCTACTCCCCAGTCCCTCCTTCACTGCAGTGGGGAATATATTCCTTACCAGAGCCTTCTCAGTGGGTATGTCATTCATCTTCATGATATTTTTAGACATGGGTCCCTCCTTGCTAATACAGTGATTGATGTCTTTCTCATTAACAGTTCATCCCTTATTCGATGAATTTTCTTGAGGTGGTACCACAAGAGCAAGAGCCTGGGAAATACAGGTTGCTCTGGGAAGATGGCCTCTTCTACAGTGAACCGACCGAGTTTGCACCTGGAGACTACAAATGACTTGTAGTACCCCAAGAGAACAGACCACAGTTCTTGCAGTTAGCCCATGAGATTCCTTTGGCTGGTCACTTGAGTTTCAAGAAGACTAAGGAAAGGCTCTCTCTCTACTTCTATTGGCCGAAGATGGGGGCCGAAGTAGAAAAACACTGCAGGAGCTGCCACACCTGCCAGATCTCTGGTAAGGTTGGCTCCAAGAATGTGGCACCTTTAGTGCCTCTCCCAGTTGTGGGAGTCCCATTTGAGAGAGTAGGGATTGACATTGTTGGTCCCCTTGATCCTCCAACCTCCTCAGGCAACAGGTTAATACTTGTCTTAGTAGACCATGCTACTAGGTATCCTGAGGCAATTCCTATGAGGACTGTTACAGCTCCGGCTGTGGCTAAGGCCCTCCTTGGTATTTTTACTAGGGTCGGGTTTCCTAAGGAAGTAATCTCTGACAGGGGGTCAAACTTTATGTCCAACTACATGAAAGTCATGTGGAAAACCTGTGGAGTTACTTACAAGTTCTCAACAGCTTACCACCCACAAACCAATGGGTTGGTAGAACGGTTCAACCGAACCATGAAGAGCATGATAGGTGCTTTAGAGGAACCCCTTAAGCATAAGTGGGACCTGCTACCGCCATGCCTTCTCTTTGCTTATAGAGAAGTCCCTCAGGAGAGCGTAGGTTACTCGCCCTTCAAACTACTCTATGGTCATCCCGTCAGAGGTCCATTGGCCCTGATTAAGGAGGGGTTGGAGAGTGCTCCTTCCCCCAAGCCAGTCAGAGTGACTGACTACGTGATAGGTCTCCGGAGGAGAATGTCACACATGATGACGGAAGCAAGCGATAACTTGAAAGCTGGACAAGCATTGGTCAAGCACTGGCACGATCAAAAGGCTAACATGGTTGAATTTGCTCAAGACCAGCTCGTTCTCGTTATGATCCCAACAAGGCAGAGGGACTTGCAAGATAAGTGGATGGGACCCTTCCGAGTCGTGGGTAAACTCGGAGAGGTTAACTATCTGGTGGACTTGGGCAATCCCAAGGAGGCTCTGACAGTCTTTCACACCAACCGACTTAAAGCGTATGTCTCGCGACCTGATGTAGGAGCGTTGCTTCTAGCGTCATCCGAGGAAGAAGAAGAGTGTGAAGCTCTTCCGGATCTCCTCAGAGGCTTACCTTTAGATGAAAAAATTGAAGGAGTAAATCTCTCCTCCAATCTGACACCCGAGCAACAAGAGTGCAAATCTATGTTGAATCAGTTTGCCTCTCTGTTCTCGCTTTCACCAGGCTTGACCCCTTGGGGCCAGCACGAAATACTCACTGGTGACTGTCTGCCAGTCAAAAGCAGATATACCGCATGTCAGAAAATGTACGAACCCACATCAAAGGTGAGGTCAGCAAGATGCTTGATCTCGGGGTAATAGAGCCCTCTACTAGTCCATGGTCTAGCCCAGTTGTGTTAGTACCAAAGGCCGGATCTAAAGAACTTAGATTCTGCGTGGATTATAGAGCTCTTAATGCAAGACTGATGCCCACCCTTTGCCAAGAACAGATGAGTTGGTGGATAAACTTGGCGCCGCCAAGTTCCTCAGCACATTTGACTTGACGTCAGGCTATTGGCAAATAGCCCTGACAGACCATGCCAAGGAGAAAACTGCATTTTCTACCCCTGTTGGCTTATTCCAGTTTAAGGTAATGCCTTTCGGATTGAAGAATGCACCTGCTACGTTTCAACGGATGGTAAACCAGGTTCTGAATGGGATGGAGGACTTCTGCATGGCATACTTGGATGACATTGTAGTGTTCAGCAATTCCTGGGAAGAACATGTAACCCACCTGAGAGATGTTTTGCAGGCTCTTGGACGAGCCAATCTGACCATAAAGGCGAGCAAATGCCAAATTGGACAGAGTAAGGTAGTCTATCTTGGGCATGAGGTAGGCGGTGGAGAAATAAGGCCTTTGCTCAGTAAAATTGAAGCTGTGCAAAATTGGACAACACCGACTACTCAAACCCAGGTGAGAGCCTTCCTAGGCTTCACTGGGTATTACAGGAATTTCATAGAGAACTATGGGACCTTGGGCCTCATTCCGAGTACGGCGCTAACCAATGGCGCTATTAACGCCTTGGTTGACGCCGTACCTGGACTGGCAGCGCCTTGGTGGATGGCGGAATCACCGCCCCATTCCAAGGTTGGCGGGGCGGTGATTCCCCATTCACCAAGGCTCTTCCCCATTCCCAAATGAGCCCCCATAGGGCTCAATGGGAATGGGGAAGATGCAAATAATGGTGACCGTTCATTACGGTCACCGTTATTGGCTTGCAGGCCCCTTTGCGCCCTCGACTTTAACACCTGCTCAAAGCAGGCGTTAAGGGCAAGGGCGCAGAGGGAACTCGGAGTATGGCGGTAAGGGAATACCGCCACCGGTCTCTTTACCGGTGGCCGCTATCCCTTATCGCCATACTCGGAATGAGGCCCCATAGCTTCTCTACTGAATGTCATCTCCTCGCCCAAATTTCCTAAAAAGTTTAGATGGAACGAGGAGTGCAATCAGGCTTTTGAAAACCTGAAAAAGGCTCTTTGCCAAGCCCCAGTACTCAGAGCTCCTGATTACTGCCAACACTTCATTGTGCAGACAGATGCTTCAAATGTAGGAATAGGTGCCGTACTCAGTCAACTGGATGGGAAAGGTAGGGAGCACCCCGTTTGCTTCATCAGCCGCAAGCTGAAGGATCCTGAAACAAGGTGGGCAACAATCGAAAGAGAGTGCTTTGCTATCGTGTGGGCTCCGAAGAAGTTTAGGCCGTACTTGTATGGTTCTACTTTTGTCATTCAGACTGACCACCAACCCTTGAGATGGTTAATGCAAATGAAAGGGGAAAACCCAAAACTATTGAGATGGTCGATATGCCTGCAAGAGTTTGATTTCACCATTGAGCACAGGTCAGGATGTCACCACCAAAATGCTGATGGTCTCTCTAGGATGTATGTCATCGACTAGAGGTATGAGATTCATCCAGGAGTGAATTAAATCCTCCTGTCCCTTAGTCTGGGGGGGGCGAGTGTTAGGGAGAGTTCTCTGTTTAGGCTGAATTTCCTAACCTAGTGAGTCCCCCAGCAGCTTTGCTGTATTTTGGCAGTTTGTTTTTTTCCATCCTGCCAAGAGTGAGACTCTTTTCCTCCCACTCTTGGACATGTACGTGTGTAATTCCTTTGAATGTCAATGTGTTCTATGGGCTATGGGGTCTTTTACTCCATAGGGTCTCATATGTTTTTCTATGTGTGTTACACCGCACCCTATGTGCCGTAGCACTGGGGCGTCCTAGCGGACCTCCACCATAGACTCCATACCCGGGGACTGACTACTGTCTCCCCGGGCATGTAAAGTCACCATTGGCTTTACTAGACCTAAATTTACTAACAGAACTAGTACAAACCATCTTATTGTGGACGTACTAGTAGGGGTAATTCGATTACTCCTGGATCTGTTACTCGAGGGGGCACTGTCCCGTCCCCCCTCGTCGAGTTTTGGCTGGTGGCAGTGGAAACTACTTGTTATGTTCAACCCCGAACCTAACCCTATGGGATTCGTCCCATTGTTGGAGATTGATACTTTTCCTCGTTAATCTCTAACGTACCACCGGTCTACTTATCGTAAATAAGTTTATCGGATGGTATTTTCTGCCAGAACTCGGTTTTTAAAATGGCGTCTGTGTTCGTCTCTGTGACTCCTAAACCAAAGGTTGAGCCCTTTGTTTCACTTTTGGCGGGCTCTGTACAGAGAACCTCCTAAGTGGTGCCATTCTGTCTGGGTTACCACAGGGGCGTGGGAGGGGGTTTAGGCACCGTGGACCGAGTTGCCTTGCCAACTCCGGTCGCACTCTGGAGTGATTGGCCCAAGTGGAGAGCCTTCCCGCTCACCACTTAGGATGTGTTGATTGACAGCTAGGCTGAATGAATGGGGGTTTTCTGCATAAAAGCAGGGCTTTTGGGACTGGATCTTCAGAAGTCGCCACAGGACCTAAGAATCGGACGAGGGTAACGCTGAGCCGACCTGCAACGACGACACCTCCGGTGGAGCCCTGCTGAGCCGACTCACCACTTCCCGACGACAGAGGAGATCTCCCTGCCGGAGAGTCTCTTCCCCTGACTGGTGGGAACAACCAGTCCCCTTTGCTTTTTATTCGCCTCAGGACGCAGTGGTCGAATTGCCCGTGCAACGCACCTCGGCAACCGGATAGCCACTACCCCTGTACCGCGACCAAAAGGTGGTGCCTTGTGACGGAGCACTCTGCGGCTGGTCTCTTCCCTGGTGGTGCACCAGGCTTCACTTTCCTTCGACGACGAGAACCTCTCTACTCTTGGCAAAGACCCGACGTGCATCCACCACCAGGAACAACTGCCCCGCCGGAGCTGCCCTCCACAACAAGGTACCGTGTCCGCCTGGCTTCCCTTTCGATCGGTTCGAGTGAGGTGTCTTAATCCTCTCCTTTCCGTTGGCTCGCCTCCAAGCTTTTCTCATTTATTGTTCTGAACTGGTTCAATCTGTCGATAACAATTTGCTACAAAGACTTGAATGCATCTCCACTAGAGACTTTTTGGGACATATCGCCTTGCCTCTCTCCGAGTGGGCCTGGCCTCTGAACTTTATGATCTATTGTGGTTCTTGCCCTCTTACCGTACATTTTCCCCGTGAAGTATTGAACTGTGTTGATTTCGTAACCTGCCTATCTTTTTCTCTCCCGTGCTAGCTAATATTAGAGTGCCATCTAGGTTGAGGTATACACCTCTGTCTGTAAATAAGTGGTGCTGGTAGAACCTAGACTTGTCGAAATATTGCTAGGGGGATTGATCGTTTCTTCGTCGTAGAGTAATTGTGTTTGATTTGTTTGCCGTGAAAGTGCCATAGTGTTTTTCATAGATGTTTCGTTATAAATAAATATCTTAATATCTTTACACTAAGCCTCATTGCGTGTTTGCTTGTCTTGCTGGGAAGAATTGCCCTATTTTGTATACTCCACATACTGCTCAACTCTTCTTGAGGCAAGTCTGACTGCTCAGCCACAGCTACCAAGTGAATCTGTGTGGTACAGACTGCTACCAAGTGTGTTCACCGCCAGACACCTGTAGTCCTAAATCTTTTGCAGTGGTCCCAGAAGGAACTGCACAGGTTTCCGCCTAACAGGCTGTGCCATGAGTCATGCTAATGAGGCGAAGGACCAATACAGGGATTTTGTGTGGTTTTTTGTACGTCCTGTCCTGTTTTCATTATTAGCTGCTCCAGCTTCAAAGGAGCAGCACGGGAGGGACGGGGGGCGAGCAGGTGGTGCTGTGTGAGTTGTAGAGCCGGACATGCATGGGAGAGCAGGGGCTGTGTGTGGGGAAACATGTGTATCTTAGAGTTTTTATTTTCTTACAGCTTTTTTTTCATAGTCAAATCTAATGACATGGAGCAACAGGAAGCATTACTCATAACATGGCTCACTGCTGCTCCATATCAATAAACCAAAATGAACAGGGGGCTCAGTGCGGGGCAACAAATCCATCAGAGACTTTTTATTTTTGTACAGCTTTTTTTTCTTCCAAATCCATGTCTATTGATATGAAGCAACAGGAAAGCATTACTCGCAACATGGATCTCTGCTGCTCAATATCAATAAAGCATAATGCGCAGTCCAGTCTTTCCAGTCTAACGCGCACTGCAAATGCTGCTGTGAGGAACAGAAAAACCGAAGCGGCGAAGATCTAAACGCTGCACTATTAGTATCCCGGTGCTTTGCACCCTGAATTACTAATGGAAAAAAGCCCCTTGTGGGGTGGGGGAGGGCATTACAGCATCAGATAACGCCCCCAGGGCCTTCGTTAAGGCCCTCCCTGCACTCTGGCCTGAAACTATGTGCATTACCTGATATGGTAATAACTTTGCGGCTCAGGGCTTATTGCCTAATTTAAAGCAGTAATCATGATCCCTTTTCATAGAACATTGAGCTTCCCTAGACATCCTTCAGACCCCCATCGCCAGGCCAGCCCCACAGATTTAAGACCACTGGTCCAGAACAAGAGGTTGAGACTATGAGGTGAGACTATGAGCAATATGATAGACTAGGAGTTGGGCCAGAAAGAAGGATGAGAGCCTTGGACAAGATACTAGGATTATGAGTAGGGATATGATCAAGGGCTAGGACTAGGATGAGACATTGCACTGATATATGCTGTCGGAAGAAAGAATTATGTGTGGCAGGAATAGAAAACAACCTTACAACCTAACTCCTGGTTGAATCCCCTGCATTGGTATCTATAGCAGAAAACAAAATATACAAGTATAACATGTTTACTTTCAGTTATGCTAAGGAGTGGTGATAATGAAAAAGAATATATGCAACATGGTAGGTTGTAGTTTAATAATCAGTTTCTTGAACATAGTAAAACTGTCTTCTTCAAAAAACAGTTTTTTTTTTGTTTTAATCTTTCTTTTTCCAATTCCTTTGGTTCTTTTGCTTTAGCAGTTTGTTCAAAGTATAAAGTATGTTGTGCGACAGATGAATTTGTGATCAAAGCATGCAACTTGGTTTTGACTTCTGTATGATTTTTACTAATGTTTACAGGAACAGAAATTAACAGAAAATAGTTAATTAAATGAAAGGCAACGAAAGTAGCTGTTATCAGAAAAATTGTTAATGTGATTAACCTATGCTATCACAAATTAACTATTTTGTTATAATGTATAGGATAATGTTCACTATGCTGCTCATGGTAATGTGAGAAAGTAACATCTTGCCCTGAATACAGCCATAGCTCCAACTATGTCTTGGCAAGTTAGCGAGACCTGTTAGTGAAATAATATGTTACCCACAGCATCTTTAATCAGACAAGCTGTTCAAGAAAGACTTCTAAGACATATTTATGTATGGACCTTTCGTAAGAATTTGATGGCTTAGCAAATTACTTCCATTAACCTTACATAAAACCTGAATACAAGGGTATTCCTGGGTGTCTGATCCCCCCCTTCCAGCATATGCAACAGGACCCTATGAAACCTTTTTTTAGGATCCAGCGCAGAGATCCATACACCCATTACTTTTTTACAAATGTTTACCTTACTTGAAATATCATTCAAACCCAGTAATTTCCAGTCCCATTCCTAACAGCAAAACATATATGTTTTTGTTTCTAATTCTATGGTTCTTTAACCATTGAAATACCTTAATAAATACACTTCAAATGAAAAGATAACTTTCAAATGTTAATAGACACTAAAGGAGTACCCTGACCCCCAAGCAAGTAAAGCTGAATTTAGCCATGACATGCTTTGTTGTATATGTATACAGTATCTAGCAGAAACAAAGCCAACACTGAACAACTGGAGCATGAGAGGGATAGGTAAATATTGGGCAAATGTGGAACGTGCCAATATACTGAGGGACTGTATGGCAGGTTCAGGATCTGCCCTAAAATGATTACATATGAATGGCAAAACATTTAAGCAAACTTAAATGACATACAACTTCTAATATCCCCTGAAGCACAGAGGCACTTTCAGGAAGTATATCTATATGCAATATTCAAGTGCTGTACCTAAAGCTCTAATGTAGACATGAGGTAGGCAGCAACAAATTATGTATTCAGGCAAGCATACAATCGTATCACGTTCCACCATATGACAACCATCACAGGGCAGAACAACGGCCTCTCCTTGAACTCCCATTAGGATCATGTGACTCCTGTCAAATTCAGAAGCATTACATGAGGGAGGGCCTCTATAGGTGATACAATAGGCCACACTTCTCCACCATGGGGTCTGGCATGGATTCACATGCTCATGAATATTCCCTGTCGTCAGGCTGGGAATCCTCGGCAAAAGCATCACTTTCAGTAACAAACTGTATTTCTCCTCTAAACCAATCACTGACCTCTGGGTCATACTCCCCACAGCCAATGACTGCCGTCACCCTAAGCCCCTTCTCTGGCAGCCATCTGCAGATTTTTAACGCACGTTCAAGTGTTGGGAGTCCTCATGTTTTGCTCTGTGAGCTGATCTATGTTTTTTGCACTTTTTCAGTAAAAGGTTCGATTTTTGTCAAACAGAGCCTGTGTGCTCTTTCTCTACATCAGCCCATAAGCGGGGATCCATTTGTCGGTGAAGTTTCACCGAAGATTCCAGAAGGCCATTGGACCATGTCGGAGGAGAAGATGGAGGGAAGCTCCCTTTTCAAGCCCTGCTCCAGCTGTGGACTGCGGAATGTGTTGGTAGAGGGCAAACACCTCCAGTGCTCCAACTGCCTCCATCTGGATCCCAGGGAAGCAGATTGCAAAATCTGACTTGGGTCCTCCAAGTGAACCTGTGAAGGATCGTCCCAGTAGGCTGGCGGCGTGGCTCAGCACCAAGGCATATGCCCCATGCAGGAAGCAGGGGCATGCCTCCCCCAGGACCGTCCGGCCTGAATACAAGGTGCCACAAATCTCCCTCGGTTCATGAAATTAAAAATTAGGTTACACATACATATATACTTTCACATGATCATGGCTCCTGCATATTATGGAAGAGTTGTGTGGGGATTTGTTATTTGTGATAGTGCCTCGTGATAGTGCCTCGTGCAGTCACGCGGCCCTTGTTGTGGTTTGAGCGTGGGGCGTCACGTGACAGTAGAGGTGGTTATGAGAAGGGAGCTGGCGGCTGGATGCGAGTGGGGAGCCTTCGTGCGGGCTCACTAGAATAAACTTGTTGAACCTACACAGCTGCCTGAGTCCTCCTTACGGTGGTGACGAGGGAGAAGCCGTGAGCCTGTCACGGAGAGAAGGGGAGCCGCGCTCCACGGTCCAAGAGTGATCGGCTGTCATCTCAGGGGCAGCCGCCGCAGGAGTCCCTCCCCCTCATGGCCCTCTCCGGCCCTGAAGCCCGGTGAGGTGCAAGGAGCGGCGGCGCTGCAGGGGGACAGTCTCCCCAGGCAAGGCTGAGCTAGGCTGGGTGCAAAAGTCGATTATGCCCATAAGGCCCGGAAACGGTGTGACTTGGTCCCGCCCTCCCCCTGAACTCCATTGGACAACAGTACAGAGGTGAGTAGTAAAGTCCTGCACATCACAGGCGGATCACTCGACACTCATTGGACAGAAATTGGACAGAAATTTCTTCTTTGAAGTTGGCAATACGAACCTATACTTGTGAAGCAAAAATGAGTAGGCACATAGCAACTTGAGGTTTTTCAAAAGGACAGGAAACAAAGGAAAACAAGGCAACCATACACAAGGGTTGCAGTGGTACAGTGGTTTAGTGTGCAATTTGCCAATCTTTCAAGAGGGTGCCACCGGTGGATCTGACGTGTAATTAGGAGGAAATCTGCTTCATACAGATATGGCGGCAGCAAGTATGCCCCCGCCTCCACCATTCCTCTCTGAGCCAGGTACTCCACCCATAAAATGGGACAGGTGGAAGAGGTTGTTTGACACCTATTTGGTTGCTATAGGTGGGGAGAAGATCGCGCCGGCAAGAAAAGAGGTAATTCTTCTTCACAATTTGGGGACAGAGGGTCGTAGTGTTTACGACGGCCTGCCAGAACCTCCACAAGAAGGCCAAGGAGATTTGGACCATTATACTTTGGCGGAGAGGAAGTTAGAGATTCACTTTGAGGCAAAGAAGGACGTTACATTTGAGGGACACAAGTTTTTCCAGAGGGTGCAGGATGCGCGAGAACCAGTGGAAAATGTTATTGCAGCTTTGAGGTCTCTCAGCCACACATGTGAGTTTGGCCTGTTGACGGACTCCCTCATACGACATCAATTAGTCCGTTGTACTAATAATCTGAAAATACAGGAAAGGTTGTTATCTAAGGATGTATCATTGGATGTGGCTGTAGAAACGGCCGGAGGCATGGAGCAGACACACAAATATATGTCTACCATGAAAGGTGACAGGCAAGAAGGAGAAGTAGCGGCTGTAAGAGTGTTTAGAAAAACAAATACTAACAAGTAGATTAAGTGCTACAAGTGTGGCATCAACAGTGCATTTTGTCCTGCAAGGAATGTTTCGTGCCTCAAGTGCAAAAAGAGGGGACATTTTGCAAGAGTATGTCGGGAGTCCTACCAAGTACAAAACATTGAGTCAAATGGAAGGATGCCGGAACAGGAGGACAATTTGGCAGTGATGCAAGGTACCCAAGTAAAACATGTGCTGGAAGTGGCAGAAGTTTCAATAAAGCAAATGTGCCGACAGATGTGTTCTTGGTCAATGGTAGAGTTGTAACTATGAAAGTGGACAGTTGTTCACCATGGACCTTGATGTCAAGAAGAACGTATGAAGACTGCCTGAAAGGAGACGTGAGTGATCTGCAGGAATACAAGATAGAACCATATGCCTATGGTAATGTGAGGATTGAGGTTTTGGAAAAGTTTCCAGTGGCCATAAAGTACAAAGGTAGAAGTTGTGAGTCGGAAGTGGATGTGACACAACAAGGTTCGTCTTCAGTAGGATGGGGCGAACAGAGGAAGTTGGGAATTAGAATTCAGGCGAGCGCTGAAGAGCCTGTCACGATTGCAGAGATCAAGGACAAATGGGAAAAGGAGTTTCCCAAAGTTTTTCAAGAAGAGTTAGGAATGCTAAAAGGGTTTGAACATGAAATACATTTTAAGGCAGGAGCTATTCCAAAGGTACACAAAGTGAGGCCGATAGCGCAGGATTTCAGGGAGAAATTGAAGAGAGAAATAGATACACTCTTACAGAGAGGCATCATAGAAGAGAGTGAAAGTTCGGAGTGGTTAACATCGGTGGTGGCAAATTCGTATGGGGACATAAGACTTTGCGTTGACTTGAGGGATGTGAATAGAAACATTTTGATAGACAGGCACCCTCTGCCAATAATTGGTGATAAGTTATCGACTCTCAGAGATGCCAAGGTATTTTCAGTAATTGATCTTTCTCAAGCGTATCACTAGATTCCCCTGAAGGAGGAATGTCAGCATTTGACGGCGTTTGTAACAATATTTGGAACTTTCAAGTACTGCAGAATGCCGTTCGGGCTTGCATCAGCGGCAGCGGTATTTCAAAGGGTGATTGACACTTTAATGGAGGGAGTAAAAAATTTAGTGGTGTTCCAAGATGACTTGTTGGTGTATGCTAGCTCTAAAGATGAACATGATGATATTTTGACTCAAGTATTGAGCAGATTGTCTGAGCTGGGTTGACCGTGAAAAGAAACAAATGTAAAATTGCAGTTGACCGTGTAGAGTATTTGGGGCATGAGATTGATGAGCAAGGGATGAAGCCAAAGAAATGCCTATTGGAAGCACTTAAGAAAGCGCCTACACCGGCAAACAAAGACCAAGTGAGGTCTTTTTTAGGGCTAGCAGAATACTATCATAGATTTGTGAAAGTCTTTGCTATGGTGTCCACTCCTTTAAGAATGCTACTCAAAAAGGGATCGAAGTTTGCATGGTCTCCGGAATGTACTGAGGCCTTTGAGGGCATTAAGGGAGCTGTAAGTGAAGCGCCTTTGATTGGGAGGTTTGATCCCAAAGACAAAACTGTGTTGGTGGTGGATGCAAGTGTGTTGGGGTTGGGAGCAACTCTAGTGCAATACGATAAGGACAACACTGAAAGGGTTATTGCGTTTGCATCAAGGGTGCTGAGAGGAGCAGAATGCCAATACTAGTGATTGAGAGAGAGACGTTAGCGATGTACTGGGCCATTATTTATTTTAAATATTTTTTGATTGGGATAGCGGTTCATTATCCATAAACCTATGGTCCAGTTGTTTGGAAGTGGAAGGTGGGCCTTAGGTTCACCTAGGGTAAGTAGGTGGGGTCTGGGGCTCCAAGGTTACAATTTTGAAGTAAGCTATCTTCTGGGAAAAAGAAATGTAGTAGCGGACTGCCTTTCCAGGCTTCCTGTGGAGGGGAAGGAAGATTTAATGGATATGGATGTGAGTGAATCAGTGGTTGCAGAGGGAGTATCACAAGTGGTAAATGCTGTTGGTCAGGAAAGGTGGATAAAAGAAGAAGATGCCGATGATGAACTTCAGTTGATCAAAGAGTGGACAGTGTGAGGATGGGCTACTAAGGAGAGTCTAAATAGAAACTTTGATGTCTGGTGGGAGATAAAGGAAGACTTGAACATTTTCAAAGGTAGATTAAGGAGGGGACGGAGTGTGGGTCCTCCTGAGAGTCTTATAAGGAGTTTGGTGGTGCTTGCGCATCAGGGGCAGCCAGGGGAAGGGTCCATGAAGAAGAAATTAAGGCAGAACTATTGGTGGCCTGGCATTGACAAAATGGCTGAGAGATGGGTAAAAGATTGTGTGGATTGTCAATGTAGTGATAAGAGCAGAATAGTAAGAGAGTCTCCTTTGATTCCTATTGTTGTACCGGATCAGCCATGGTCCAAGCTAGCAGTGGACATCATGGGTCCCATTTCAGGTTTAGGGGTTGTTTAAGATTTCTTTTTGTTTTAGTAGATTATCATTCGAAATGGATCGAATGGGACGCTGTTAAGGAAGTGACGGCTAAAGATTTGATTGCATTCCTGGAGAAAGTGTTTCTTAAAGAAGGAGTACCCACAGAATTGGTATCTGATAATGGGGTACAGTTTGTTTCGGAGGCTATGAGAAAGTTTCTGAGCAGCTATGGCATAAGACATATTAGAACAGCGTTGTACCACCCCAGGGCCAATGGCCTTGTAGAAAGGGTCAATAAATATCTTAAAGGTGGTCTGCAAATGGCCATGAGGATAAATCCGCCGTGGAGGGAAGTCTTAAATCTATTGACTTGGAACTACATTACTACACAACATTCGCTGACAGGGGTTTCTCCGTTTGTTTCCATGAAAGGCAGAGAGCCAGGGACAAGGCTTTGTCCAGGATGGCTAGGGATGGCCAGAGTTGTTAGTGTTGATAGGGATCAGATTATGAAACTCATATCAGTGAGCCAGGAGAAGAATGAAGAGTGTTTTGATGCCAGAGAAAGAGTGAAAGTTACAGACTGGAAGGCTGGAGAGATGGTATATGTAAAGTATCCAAGGTTGGTGAATAAGTGTGTAGAAAGTAGGTTCTTGGGTCCGAAGAAGATATGTGCAGTGAAGGACAGTGTGGTGATTTTGGAAGGAGGAGAAGTGTGGTCAAAAGGGAGGATTGCAAGAGCATGTGATTTGAATGAGAACAAAGAGAAGGGTAACTTGTTGGAGGAGAAAAATGATGTTACTAAGAGGAGTACAGGAGAGGGTGACTCAGTGGTCAGTTCACAGAGGACAAGGTCAAAGCCTGTATGTTTTAATAACTATGTGTATTAAGAAATTGTAAACGATTCTAATATAGACAATCTTGTTATTCAGGTAGTTTTTACACAGGTGCAGAAGACTTTGCATTTTGTTTTGGGGTGAATCTTTTCTCTTTGTTCTTGTCAATCTATTGAATTTGTTTGCTTTAAGTTATGTTTAACAATTTTGTTCATTTAGTTGTATTGTAGGTTTTATTGTTTCCAAGGGGGAAGATATGTGGGGATTTGCTATTTGTGATAGTGCCTCGTGTTGTCACATGGCCCTTGTTGTGGTTTGAGTGTGGGGCGTCGCGTGACAGCAGAGGCGGTTATGAGAAGGGAGCTGGCGGCAGGATGTGAGTGGGGAGCCATTGTGTGGGCTCACTAGAATAAACTCGTTGAACCTATCTGGCTGCCTGAATCCTCCTTACAAGTTGTTAACGCACATAATCCCGGGCTCCTGAGTGCTTGGAATTATTTACATTCCACCCAACCGAGGTCAGGGAACTATAACTCTCTTCTTTCCCAACACATCCTTCGGTACTGGAAAGACCAACTGCATCCTTTTTCTCCAAACTACCTTGCTTTGGTTTTTCAGTCCTGCAGAAAAGTTGATCTGCTTTCCTTTCCAGGACACACTCCTTGCCTTCACTAGCGAAGGAGGAACTGTGTAAAGCTCTTCCCCCCGACTGGCTGAGGCCATTGTGAAGGACCCCGCTTGAGGGTCACTGGCAACATAATTCTTGCAAGTCTACCAGAGTGGATACCCTCTCACACACAGTTTTCCTACCGTCACACTTGGCTTTATTTCAAATTTACCAGGCCTTGATTCTGCCTTCCATAATATCATGACCTCATTTGACCCAAGTCGCTCTTTGTAGCCCGGGAGGACATAATGTAATATTAGGTTCTTGTTCCCAATCAACTCAAATGTAAACATTAGTGGGGTAGAAAGAGAAGAAAATCAACGGCCAATTGCTATGTCTAACACTGCTTTATTCCAGTCATGACTGTTTGACCATAACCAATTTATGCTAGCTTTAGTCATTTTATTATATCTTCCAGCAGCACGGTTGGCTATTGTGCTGCTGGAGCTGTGTCCAATTTCCTAAAGAAAGTAATTGAGCACTGTTGTCCGTTAACAGTCATTTTGTAAAACCCTCTCTCTTGAATATCTCGTACAAAAACCGAATAATGTTTCTGGTGAAAATGTACTTGGCAAAAGAGACCTCAACCTACGTTGACAGTAAGTCTATGAGGACAACGCAGTAGTGGTATACACTGTGACAATATATGAGTCAAACTAGATCCATGTCTACCCTTACCCAAGGCATCCTGGGAACTCTAATGCTGATCCTAGAGGGAATCCGGGCGAAGCAAACCTTCATGCTGGACTCACGGAGAACGCACCCTGTGACAACCCTCTCAATGTGATTATGACATTCCGACTACCAACAGGGATTTACAGATGTGTTGTTTTTTTTGGTAATGCTCTAGCCTATGCTTCATGTCCCAAGGCTATGATCACTTACTCACTACTGGGTACATTTTCATATCACCTCTTTCTATGTAAAGCCAATCAACATAAAGTTCCTCTCTTCTGTGCAGAGCCCTTCTGGGTCCCATTGCTTCAGTGTTACTCTGCACCCTTTTGTAATGCTTCCATGATATACTTGTGAGCAACATCCTCTGGCATTCACTAGTTCCATACTTCTGAAAAATCACCCTAAATATGTGCTTGTTGTCTGCATGAGTTTCCTCCTCACAGTTGAATCCTGAGCAGGCTAAACAATCCACAGATGCATTTTTAATACTAGGCACATACTCCACATGGAATGTGTGCCCTTGTAGGCTCATAAATCACGTTCTGAGGAAACCATGACGACATCCTCGGTTATCAATGTTTTTTTTTTCTTCAAAATATTGTTGTTCATAAGAATCTCAAATGTGGCTCCCCAATAAAATCTCTTCAATGTATCCACAGGCTGTTTGACTGACAGAGGTTAATGTACTATAGCAGCATCAATGAACTCTGTGCCCTTAAGTAGCTATGAGGTGAATGATGTTATGAGTTCTTTCCCGTTTTTCACCTGAGAGTCAAAGCTGCTACTAGGCCAACATTTCTGAAGTCAATAGCTAGCTAGGGACTTCTTCCAATAGGTCCAGTCCCTGAGCAGATTTTGCCAAGACCATTCACGTATCCTGCCCTACATAGGGTGCATTTCTCTGCAGAGTAGCTAGTAAAACCATTGGTGGGATTGAGCAGTCGCCCTCAATCAACATAGTAAACGTTTCTGTGTTTTAAACGATTAATTGCCGACATGCATACCCAGGAGTTGCCCATATTTGTACCTGATCTCTTTCCACCCCCAACCCCCCTTCATGGCATGCCTGATCCTCCAGCTCACTGACTCATTTGGCTCGACATACAGCACATGAGGCTGCAAGACCATGTGAATCAGTGCAACTCATGAAGTGATGCTGTCGAGCAGTATTACCGCTTCATCTGCTATTCCTAGACTTCTGATTATCCTACTCCTCTGCCATAACTGACCCAACAAGCTTAACTTGCTGACCAGTGTGCCCTCGCCTATCTGATCCTCACTGTGACATTCTCAAGCCACCACTGTCTGGTCATGATGTAAGTATTTTTTGAGTATGCTCGCCAAATATGCCTTACATTGGCTTGCGTGTGATCACTAGTAATATGTATTCACCATTGCAGCTCCGATCATCACTCTCTGATTTAGTGGATTTCAGCTTTACTGTCTGCCCATAACCTTTACCATTGGTGAGACATTTCTACTTTTTGTAGCTGTGTTTTGACCCTGTTTAACCGCCTTAGATCATTGTTACTTCATTTTGACCAAGGTTATCAATGTAAATCTAAATTAGCTGCATCAGACCATATGTCACTGCATTTGAGCTCAGTGTTGCTCTGTTTTGACCCTGTGCATTAGAACACGGGATAACTGATTTGTATTCTGTTTAACTGCTTTCTGATCATGTTCACTAGCACACCCTCTCCTGTCTGCTCCTCCCCACATCATTCTCAAGCTACCACTCCTGGGGCGTGCTGTAAGTGATTTCAAGTAGTCTGGACACATAGGTTCTACCCTTGCTTCTGTGTGATCCCTTATACTATTTTGCATTGTTTAGGGTATTTCAGGTCTACTGTGTCACCTAAAACTGCACCATTATAAACTGTATTTTGATTTTGTATAATCACATTTGAACTGGTTATTGAGTGTTAATCCAGTGTAACTCTGTTCTGACCTAGGTAACTGTATTTGAACTAAGCCTATGTATTTGCGGTTTGACCCTGTGTAACTGCAACAGTACCGTGTGAAACTGCATTTTAACCAAGTGTTACTCCATTTTGACACTCTGAATCTGAACACTAGGTAACCTTTCTTCCGCTGTATAACTGCACTCTGGTCACTGATGACTGATGACCCTGTAAATCTGAACCTACAAGCAAATTCCTACAAGCAATTTCCACCTTTACCATGTACTGACTCCCTCTCACTCTCACTCTCTACTCATTGCTTTCTCCCTACTCTTCTAAAAAAAGTCCATGCTCACCCCTGTAGTTCCCTCACCTACTCTCCCTCCTACCCAACCCTGAAACTCCCAACAAAAGGAATTCTTGTTGTTTCTCTTGCTCTCTTTTACTATACCTATCTCTCCTCCCCTTCTGTAAATCTACTTCTCATTCCTCCAACTACTCCTCCTACTGTGCTCATTCTGAGCCTCACGGCAGTCAATGAGACGTGGGTCACTCCTCACACCAGTCTGGTGGAACTCTCGTGCTCTTATCTTATCCTACAATATGTTATCCTCCTCTGACCCCTTCATTTCCCTTCTCCCTCTGACCACTCTATTGTACATTTTAACATATCTGCCCCACCACTCTCTATTCCTCCTTTCCCCTCTTCCATGACTAAGCGCAAATTAATGCACTGCTTTCTTTCCCTCTTATTCCTCTCTGTCTTGGAGCGCTCACTTATATCTAGTCCTCATGGGCTGCAACAGTGTATTAGCTGTGCCGTCTGCTTAGATGGTTCTTTCTTTTTCTTTTTCAGCTTAGGGTTGGACAACAGGTGTTTTTTCTCCCTACTCTTTTCCTCAACACTTAATGTTCATGCCTTGACAAGAGGTTGGGAGAGAGGTCTACGGGCTATCTTCACGGAGGCCCATGAAGCACCCTGACAGCAGTGATAACTCAGTGTAATTGCATCTGCCCAGTGAAGGAGAGTCATGTGGAGGCCGTTTTCATGAGCCCTTTGTTGTTGTGGCCAGTTGTACCCCCTTTGTTGCGTTTTGATGTACCACTTATACTATTGTGGCTTTGGTCGCAGTGTGCAGTCTCGGTTTGATTTGGATCAGATCCTGGATCAATACCTTTATGGTACCACAGTCAATGGCTGATGAGCCATGCTCTAATGCTGTAATGCTCTCCTGCTCCTTTAGAGCCTTAAATCCTAAATGGACTGAGTGAGCTGTGTATACACACACTTGAATTTGCCTGGGTCTTCTTTTGCTTTTCATTTGATTCCTTTAGCTGATTTGGAGATTTTATTCTATTTTACCTGGAGGCTGTATTAATTACCAAAGCACCTTAACACACCTATCTATGCTATTTTCTGTATAGTTTATTGTGCTTTAACTGTTTTAATTGCTTTTAAATGACTTAATAGATCTGGCTTTATGATTTGTTTTTAAATTTAAATACTTGATTAGCATCACAATATCTCATACATTCTTTGATCCATACCCCAGGAGCTCACTGTCTCCAGAGCTCGGGTTCTCTCTAGGCTGTACTGCTGCAACGTCCTCTTTCTAAATCTGCCTGCTTCTACTCTCCGTCATCTGCAAATCATCCAGAACAGGACCGCATGACTTGTCCTTGGCCTTAAGCCCAGGGATCGTATCTCTCCAGCACTGAAATCTCTGCACTGGCTCCCAGTGGCTGCAATATCATATCATAATACACAGTGCAGTATTATTATCATTGCACTGCAGCTAGCAGTTTGTATTTGCATTCTTTGCGTTTTCACTGTGAGACTTTGTCATCTAGTAGTTTGTACACTTCACACTTTAAGATTTTAGGATATTTACTCGTTACACTCCATGGTATCCAGTCATTATATTGCAAGTAAAAAAAAACATTTTCATAAAACATTGAAACCATAACATCATTTGATTAATTTTACTGTTTAAAAATATAAAGTTGTAGTTCATCGGACTCATCATATTAATTTTAAATTAGTTAAACAACAACTATGCACCTTTCACTTACAAAATACATTCCCAATTCACTTTGTGATATTTAAATAATAATAATGCATTTTAAATTGTAATATTTTACTGATATTCTACCTTTGCGCTCCACAGCCTCTTTTCATGTCACTACCAATCACTTAAACAACACTGTGCGTTAACGAGCGTAACTTTCTAGTCCTACCTTTATTTTCACATTAGTTTAATGAATGTGCATTTTGAATCATTATAACGTTTTCTGGCATTCTGCTTCCTGCATCTACGTTGAACAAACGTAAGTATATTTAGATTATAAACATAGAATTTTAAATGAAATGTTTAGTTTGTATTGTTTAATGTTTTTAGAACACCTTTCTTGTTTACATTAGGCAGAGAGTTTGAATGGCACGTGTGGTTGGGGTTAAACTATGCTTCGGAATCAATGTCGAAGTTAGGAAATGGGGCAGAATAACTTTTATTTATTCAGTCAGCGGGTCACTGGGGGCTATGGGTTACAGATATTCTATCAGGCTCCAGGATTGGGACAAGAAATAGGCCCGGACAACCAAACAAAAAGTGGCCCACACCTCACCTCAAATAAATGGCCTACCCCATACCTCATAACCCTTGATCTCTGATGACATCACGGAAGTGATATCATTTGACCCCACGCCAAAGTGACATCCCGGGAAGCGATGAAACATGACCTCTCACTCCTTCACAAAACAGGCATCAAATAGCGTTGTTCCTAAGTACACTGCCAGAAAAATAGTTATGATTTCACTAATGTGATATACATTTCATACAAGAATGGATCACCAAATATATCATTGATATCTGTGTGTAAAGATCAATATTGTCAAATTACTGTGAATTCAAGCAGATGTCCAAGGCCAAATGATAATGTTATTGTATAGCGCTTACGCTTAAGCTATTTTTTTATAGAATAAATATGCATACAATATCACCCAGCATGTGTTGGTACTCATTTATCAACCTAAGAAGGATGAAAGGCTGAGATAGCCTTGCTGGGATTCGAAACTGCAGATCACACACACATTGCAGCAGTGAGCGCTCAACCCACTGAGCTATCATAACGGCTATAGTAAAGTGAGCAATTATTCTGCAGTGGATACCATTAAACTGGTGACTGAGATTTAACAGTAGACCAGTTAAGTCCATCTGCAGGTCTGGTGCAAAGTTGGCTGCATGTCAAGCATGCATGCATCTACTTTCAGGCTTCATAGGTTGGCAAAATAGAGAAATCAGTGCACTCACAGGTCATCACATAGGGCCTCATTAGGACCCTGGCGGTAAGGGGTTTACACCAGCGTTAACAGCGCCGACCCTTACCGCCTGAGTACGAGGTCCCTTAGCGCCATGGCGGATTTAACACCTGCTTTTAGCAGGTGTTAAAATCCATGGCGCTAAGGGACCATGGAGTTAATTACGCCACCGTAATTTACGTTGGCGTAATTAACGCCTTCCCCACTCCCATTATGCCCTATGGGGCAAAAATGGGAATGGGGAAGGGTAAATGGGGATTGGGGACTTACCGCCCCGCCAAGGTCGGAATGGGGCGGTAAGTCCGCCAACCACCATGGCGGAATTGCAACCTTAGCGCCATGGACCATGGTGCTAATAGCACCATGGTCCTCCGCCAAGGTCGTAATGAGGGCCATACTCTGAGCATCGTTACCTCATACATGCAAACACACATGCTGAACAGCATGCCAGTGAGATGAGAACGATAGACACATTACAACGAAGCATTAATTGTGGCACAATGAAGTCAATGGGCCTCATTACGACCCAGGCGTTAAGGATTAACGCCGTCGTTAACCCTTAACGCCTATTCTGATTTTAAAGGCTGCTTTTAGCAGCCGTTAAAATCCATGGCGCTAACCTGCCATGATGCTAATTACGCCACCGTAATTTACGGTGGCGTAATTAGCGCCTTCCCCACTCCCATTATGCCCTATGGGGCAAAAATGGGAATGGGGAAGGGAAAATGGGAAATGGGGATTTACCGCCCCACTCACTCCAAAATATATATATTTATTTCCAAACGTTCACCCTAAGACATCTTGGCACGACAGAAACAGCACATGCAGGTGAACAGCTCAGCACTAAAAGAGTAATGTCTTGAAATGACGACAGAAATGATAGTGATTCTCAACACCTCTCAAAGCTAGAGGGAGGTTGTTCCAAAGTTTACCAGCAGCCACCAAGAAGGCACGACCACTCACTCTACTCAGAAGTAAAATAGGAACTACAACAGGATGGGATGCATCAGACTGTAGTGCCTGTTGAGGAATGTAGGGCTGAAATGTGTCCTGCAAATACTCAGCCCCTTGAAGATAGTAGGCTTGATGGACCAAGCACAATGCCTTAACCTTAATCCTCGCAGCTACTGGAAGCCATAGAAGAGCATGGATCACAGGGTTGATATAGGCACCATAAGGGGGGGAAGCAGGCACTTAGGTGGCTATGCTCTGTAAGAGCTGTAGATGATGAAGAAGACCTGAGGGTTGAACCAGATAGAGGGCATTGCAATAGTCAATGTGGCTCAATACTAAGGCAGAGACCACCTGTGGATGCAGCAAACGAGGCAAGTGGCATTAGCTATGGAAATTGCCCCAACCTGAGAGGCCATGGAGAGAGTAGCCGAGTTGAAAAGGTCACCCCCAGATTTTTAGCCACAGCCACTTGGACGGGCTGGCTTCCTAAATCCAAAGGCCAGAAAGAAGACACCCAAAGTGCAGGATCAGGAGGAGAACCCACCACCAGAATTCTGGTCTTGTCCCCACTGAGTTTCAGCCAATTGTCATCCTTCACGGCACCCAGGCATGCACGCGGGCACAACAACACCTCAGCGTGTGCTGAATCTAGCCGGACCAGTATCTGGGTGTCATCAGTGTACACATAGCACCGGATGCCATGTGAGAGTATCACGCAGACAAGAGACTGAACCTAGATGTTGAACAACATCGGGGGCAAGTCCGAGCCCTGTGGAATACCACACTGAATCAAGTGAATAACTGCAATGGGTATGATATATTGAAATATTGCATTACCTCTGACTATAGCCTGCCTCCCTATCAGTTTAAATGCTGGTCTGCTAGGCTCGCATTGGCATCTTTGATTACACCCTTCTGCCTACATTCTGTCTGTATACATTGTTTTGCACACTGCATTAACTGTTCTCGCAGTACTAAGTCATTGTTTCAGATTGTATTAGCCTGCTTGTACACTGCATTTCTGCTCCTGAAATATTTAATCATCGTGCCAGATATGATTAGCCTGTCTGGGCACTGCTTCAATTGTTTTGCACACTGCATTGATTGTTTTCGCAGTTTTTATTCTCTGTGTTGGAACTTACTAGCCCTTGCCCAATCCACTGCATTCAGCTGTATTTAGCCCACGCCTGACCATCCGCTAACTGTATTGCTGCAGCTAGCTTATGCTTGTTTACTCGACTACTATCGCAGACTACTTTAGACCAACCCATATGCCTTGATACCTTGTTGATCCTGAGCAATATGTACTGGCCCACTCCAAGCTTAATGATCCGATGCCCCTGAGTAAAATGTACCAGCCTACTCAGATCGAAGATCATTTGTGCTGGTCTATACATGGATACATGAATGGATACAGTGCTTCGCCGCACCTCCCACCCTATTTATCCCATGTCCTGTCGACATCAGAAACAAGAGATTAGGTTCACGCTTCCCCAACCACAAGGTGACTTTACGGATGGTCACCCAACACACACTGCCCAATCCTAAAAAGCGCCTCCCAACTACCTGCTCAGCAGTAGTGTCTGAGCCTCCTAACTCACTGAGCCCCATTATCACCGCTAAGGCCCCTTTACTGACCATGACACCATCATCATCAGTAAATCCGAGCACAGGAGGACCTTTAGCCACCACTCTGCCACCCACCAGCAAAGGAGCACTCCTCAATGCTCGCTCACTAGTGGCCCACACCCTCAATATTGCTGACCTTATCACGGTTAACCGCCTGGACTTCCTGGCCATCACTGAAACCTAGCTGCATCAGGCAGCAGTGCCAGCAATCTCACTAGCCCTGCCAGAGGGATATACTATTATCAGGGCTGACAAAAACTCAGGCAAAGGAGGGAGAGTGGCCTTCATTTCTAAAACCCACCAGGGCATCAGAGCCACCTCCCATACCAGCCTTCCTTCTGCAGAACCTTTATCAATCAAAATCGCACTTTCACCCACTCAAACTATTCTTATGCATCTCATCTACCGCCCTCCAGGCTTGATATCCTCCTTTGGTGAAGACATCACTGACCTCCTCTCTGACAACACTAAACAGGGCTCCCAAACCATCCTCCTGAACGACCGTAACCTTGGTTTACAGGACCCTATCGATACACATGCCCTAGCCTTGGAAAACTCCATCTCCCAACTTGGCTTCAAATATAAAGTCACATAACCTACGCACACCAAGGGCCGAATCCTGGACTGGGTGTCTGACCTCAAATGCTCCATAGCAATTCTCCAGAATGAACCAGTGGCCTGGTCGGACCACCACTTCATTTTGTTCTCCATCCAAGGGATAACCCTCTCAAGCACTACTATTGCATCCCCCACCCTATCCAGAAACTGTCGAAAGATCACAATTTCCAGTCTCAGGCCACATATGAATAATATCCTGGACGCGTCCAATTTTAAGAATCTAGACTCAAACAAGTTAGTCGACCTGTTCAATGTTACACTTGAATCAGCCTTAAACATCTCTGCGTCTCTCAAACAAAAAAAAGCCAAACCAATCGCCAACTTCAACAAGTGTTTCACACCTGAGCTAAAAATCCTAAGGAACATCAAAAGGTTGGCAGAAATCTCATGGTGAAAATCACCCACCAGTCATAACAAAACCATGTTCACTACAGCGGCTGCATCCTACAAAGCTGCCATCTTATCCACAAAAAAAGAAGCCTACAACACTTGGATCCATAACGCCAAATCAAGCACCAAGGACCTCTTTATCATCTTAAAGGAACTAAAATCACCAGCACCACCTACTGAGGAATGCATTAAGGATGCGGCCTGGTGCACGTAAATCCAACAAGCCTTAGCTGACAAAATAACCTTACTACAAAATAAGATAGAATCTAAAAAGAGTAGCCTTTCGAGTAGCCATCACGCTAAACTAGCGTCTGAGCAATGTCTCCCCCAATGCCCACCTTTTGCGTTCTCACAAGTGACACCTAAAGAAGTGGAAGACATTATCAAAAATCTGAAACCTTCACACTGTCAAGGTGACATCTGCCCAGCCACCATCATTAAGGAAGGAGCTAATGAACTGTCCCCTTTCATTGCCACAATGATAAACTCATCATTCGAGACTAGTCAAGTACCTAACAATCTTAAAGAGGCCTGGGTCATGCCTCTCTTAAAAAAAATAACCTTGACCCAAACATTCCAACAAACTATAGGCCTATTACTAATGTCCCCTTCCTCTAAAAAATCATGGATAGTGTTGCATATCTGAAAATCCAGAAGCATTTGGAGGAAAACAAATTATTAGGCCCTAGACAACCCGGCTTTATGCCGAGACATGGTACAGAAACAGCTCTCCTGGATTTGAAAATCCAGATGGACAAGGTGAAGGACAAAGACAATCTGGCGATTCGTCTGCTGTTAGACTTGTCTGTGGTTTTTGACTTAGTCGAACACCAAATCCTAACTGGACATCATACCACAGCAGCAGCCTTCTCCACCAACGCTTCCAATTGGATCAAATCCTTTTTATCCAATCGAACCACCCAAGTTTTTTCACCCTCAGCATCAGCAGACCAAAGCCCTATACACTGTGGAGTCCCTCAAGGCTCTTGCGTGTCACCAACGATATATAATATGTTCACAAAGCTCCTCTTCAATTGCTTGGACAACTTGGGTGTCATCTACACCAATTATGCAGATGACACCCAGGTCCTCATCCCTCTCACTGGCCTCTACGATGAGGACTCCAGCTGATTAACAAAATCTACCTAGAAATCCAGGCCTGGATGGCCACTAACAGTCTGTGCCTTAATGATGATAAGACCGAGCTCCTGATTGCCGGCACTCAAGCACGACTTAATAAACTAGGACAAAGGTACACATTCTTCAATATTTTTTGATTGGGATAGCGGTTCATTATCCATAAACCTATGGTCCAGTTGTTTGGAAGTGGAAGGTGGGCCTTAGGTTCACCTAGGGTAAGTAGGTGGGGTCTGGGGCTCCAAGGTTACAATTTTGAAGTAAGCTATCTTCTGGGAAAAAGAAATGTAGCAGCGGACTGCCTTTCCAGGCTTCCTGTGGAGGGGAAGGAAGATTTAATGGATATGGATGTGAGTGAATCAGTGGTTGCAGAGGGAGTATCACAAGTGGTAAATGCTGTTGGTCAGGAAAGGTGGATAAAAGAAGAAGATGCCGATGATGAACTTCAGTTGATCAAAGAGTGGACAGTGTGAGGATGGGCTACTAAGGAGAGTCTAAATAGAAACTTTGATGTCTGGTGGGAGATAAAGGAAGACTTGAACATTTTCAAAGGTAGATTAAGGAGGGGACGGAGTGTGGGTCCTCCTGAGAGTCTTATAAGGAGTTTGGTGGTGCTTGCGCATCAGGGGCAGCCAGGGGAAGGGTCCATGAAGAAGAAATTAAGGCAGAACTATTGGTGGCCTGGCATTGACAAAATGGCTGAGAGATGGGTAAAAGATTGTGTGGGTTGTCAATGTAGTGATAAGAGCAGAATAGTAAGAGAGTCTCCTTTGATTCCTATTGTTGTACCGGATCAGCCATGGTCCAAGCTAGCAGTGGACATCATGGGTCCCATTTCAGGTTTAGGGGTTGTTTAAGATTTCTTTTTGTGTTAGTAGATTATCATTCGAAATGGATCGAATGGGACGCTGTTAAGGAAGTGACGGCTAAAGATTTGATTGCATTCCTGGAGAAAGTGTTTCTTAAAGAAGGAGTACCCACAGAATTGGTATCTGATAATGGGGTACAGTTTGTTTCGGAGGCTATGAGAAAGTTTCTGAGCAGCTATGGCATAAGACATATTAGAACAGCGTTGTACCACCCCAGGGCCAATGGCCTTGTAGAAAGGGTCAATAAATATCTTAAAGGTGGTCTGCAAATGGCCATGAGGATGAATCCGCCGTGGAGGGAAGTCTTAAATCTATTGACTTGGAACTACATTACTACACAACATTCGCTGACAGGGGTTTCTCCGTTTGTTTCCATGAAAGGCAGAGAGCCAGGGACAAGGCTTTGTCCAGGATGGCTAGGGATGGCCAGAGTTGTTAGTGTTGATAGGGATCAGATTATGAAACTCATATCAGTGAGCCAGGAGAAGAATGAAGAGTGTTTTGATGCCAGAGAAAGAGTGAAAGTTACAGACTGGAAGGCTGGAGAGATGGTATATGTAAAGTATCCAAGGTTGGTGAATAAGTGTGTAGAAAGTAGGTTCTTGGGTCCGAAGAAGATATGTGCAGTGAAGGACAGTGTGGTGATTTTGGAAGGAGGAGAAGTGTGGTCAAAAGGGAGGATTGCAAGAGCATGTGATTTGAATGAGAACAAAGAGAAGGGTAACTTGTTGGAGGAGAAAAATGATGTTACTAAGAGGAGTACAGGAGAGGGTGACTCAGTGGTCAGTTCACAGAGGACAAGGTCAAAGCCTGTATGTTTTAATAACTATGTGTATTAAGAAATTGTAAACGATTCTAATATAGACAATCTTGTTATTCAGGTAGTTTTTACACATGTGCAGAAGACTTTGCATTTTGTTTTGGGGTGAATCTTTTCTCTTTGTTCTTGTCAATCTATTGAATTTGTTTGCTTTAAGTTATGTTTAACAATTTTGTTCATTTAGTTGTATTGTAGGTTTTATTGTTTCCAAGGGGGAAGATATGTGGGGATTTGCTATTTGTGATAGTGCCTCGTGTTGTCACATGGCCCTTGTTGTGGTTTGAGTGTGGGGCGTCGCGTGACAGCAGAGGCGGTTATGAGAAGGGAGCTGGCGGCAGGATGTGAGTGGGGAGCCATTGTGTGGGCTCACTAGAATAAACTCGTTGAACCTATCTGGCTGCCTGAATCCTCCTTACAAGTTGTTAACGCACATAATCCCGGGCTCCTGAGTGCTTGGAATTATTTACATTCCACCCAACCGAGGTCAGGGAACTATAACTCTCTTCTTTCCCAACACATCCTTCGGTACTGGAAAGACCAACTGCATCCTTTTTCTCCAAACTACCTTGCTTTGGTTTTTCAGTCCTGCAGAAAAGTTGATCTGCTTTCCTTTCCAGGACACACTCCTTGCCTTCACTAGCGAAGGAGGAACTGTGTAAAGCTCTTCCCCCCGACTGGCTGAGGCCATTGTGAAGGACCCCGCTTGAGGGTCACTGGCAACATAATTCTTGCAAGTCTACCAGAGTGGATACCCTCTCACACACAGTTTTCCTACCGTCACACTTGGCTTTATTTCAAATTTACCAGGCCTTGATTCTGCCTTCCATAATATCATGACCTCATTTGACCCAAGTCGCTCTTTGTAGCCCGGGAGGACATAATGTAATATTAGGTTCTTGTTCCCAATCAACTCAAATGTAAACATTAGTGGGGTAGAAAGAGAAGAAAATCAACGGCCAATTGCTATGTCTAACACTGCTTTATTCCAGTCATGACTGTTTGACCATAACCAATTTATGCTAGCTTTAGTCATTTTATTATATCTTCCAGCAGCACGGTTGGCTATTGTGCTGCTGGAGCTGTGTCCAATTTCCTAAAGAAAGTAATTGAGCACTGTTGTCCGTTAACAGTCATTTTGTAAAACCCTCTCTCTTGAATATCTCGTACAAAAACCGAATAATGTTTCTGGTGAAAATGTACTTGGCAAAAGAGACCTCAACCTACGTTGACAGTAAGTCTATGAGGACAACGCAGTAGTGGTATACACTGTGACAATATATGAGTCAAACTAGATCCATGTCTACCCTTACCCAAGGCATCCTGGGAACTCTAATGCTGATCCTAGAGGGAATCCGGGCGAAGCAAACCTTCATGCTGGACTCACGGAGAACGCACCCTGTGACAACCCTCTCAATGGGATTATGACATTCCGACTACCAACAGGGATTTACAGATGTGTTGTTTTTTTTGGTAATGCTCTAGCCTATGCTTCATGTCCCAAGGCTATGATCACTTACTCACTACTGGGTACATTTTCATATCACCTCTTTCTATGTAAAGCCAATCAACATAAAGTTCCTCTCTTCTGTGCAGAGCCCTTCTGGGTCCCATTGCTTCAGTGTTACTCTGCACCCTTTTGTAATGCTTCCATGATATACTTGTGAGCAACATCCTCTGGCATTCACTAGTTCCATACTTCTGAAAAATCACCCTAAATATGTGCTTGTTGTCTGCATGAGTTTCCTCCTCACAGTTGAATCCTGAGCAGGCTAAACAATCCACAGATGCATTTTTAATACTAGGCACATACTCCACATGGAATGTGTGCCCTTGTAGGCTCATAAATCACGTTCTGAGGAAACCATGACGACATCCTCGGTTATCAATGTTTTTTTTTTCTTCAAAATATTGTTGTTCATAAGAATCTCAAATGTGGCTCCCCAATAAAATCTCTTCAATGTATCCACAGGCTGTTTGACTGACAGAGGTTAATGTACTATAGCAGCATCAATGAACTCTGTGCCCTTAAGTAGCTATGAGGTGAATGATGTTATGAGTTCTTTCCCGTTTTTCACCTGAGAGTCAAAGCTGCTACTAGGCCAACATTTCTGAAGTCAATAGCTAGCTAGGGACTTCTTCCAATAGGTCCAGTCCCTGAGCAGATTTTGCCAAGACCATTCACGTATCCTGCCCTACATAGGGTGCATTTCTCTGCAGAGTAGCTAGTAAAACCATTGGTGGGATTGAGCAGTCGCCCTCAATCAACATAGTAAACGTTTCTGTGTTTTAAACGATTAATTGCCGACATGCATACCCAGGAGTTGCCCATATTTGGACCTGATCTCTTTCCACCCCCAACCCCCCTACATGGCATGCCTGATCCTCCAGCTCACTGACTCATTTGGCTCGACATACAGCACATGAGGCTGCAAGACCATGTGAATCAGTGCAACTCATGAAGTGATGCTGTCGAGCAGTATTACCGCTTCATCTGCTATTCCTAGACTTCTGATTATCCTACTCCTCTGCCATAACTGACCCAACAAGCTTAACTTGCTGACCAGTGTGCCCTCGCCTATCTGATCCTCACTGTGACATTCTCAAGCCACCACTGTCTGGTCATGATGTAAGTATTTTTTGAGTATGCTCGCCAAATATGCCTTACATTGGCTTGCGTGTGATCACTAGTAATATGTATTCACCATTGCAGCTCCGATCATCACTCTCTGATTTAGTGGATTTCAGCTTTACTGTCTGCCCATAACCTTTACCATTGGTGAGACATTTCTACTTTTTGTAGCTGTGTTTTGACCCTGTTTAACCGCCTTAGATCATTGTTACTTCATTTTGACCAAGGTTATCAATGTAAATCTAAATTAGCTGCATCAGACCATATGTCACTGCATTTGAGCTCAGTGTTGCTCTGTTTTGACCCTGTGCATTAGAACACGGGATAACTGATTTGTATTCTGTTTAACTGCTTTCTGATCATGTTCACTAGCACACCCTCTCCTGTCTGCTCCTCCCCACATCATTCTCAAGCTACCACTCCTGGGGCGTGCTGTAAGTGATTTCAAGTAGTCTGGACACATAGGTTCTACCCTTGCTTCTGTGTGATCCCTTATACTATTTTGCATTGTTTAGGGTATTTCAGGTCTACTGTGTCACCTAAAACTGCACCATTATAAACTGTATTTTGATTTTGTATAATCACATTTGAACTGGTTATTGAGTGTTAATCCAGTGTAACTCTGTTCTGACCTAGGTAACTGTATTTGAACTAAGCCTATGTATTTGCGGTTTGACCCTGTGTAACTGCAACAGTACCGTGTGAAACTGCATTTTAACCAAGTGTTACTCCATTTTGACACTCTGAATCTGAACACTAGGTAACCTTTCTTCCGCTGTATAACTGCACTCTGGTCACTGATGACTGATGACCCTGTAAATCTGAACCTACAAGCAAATTCCTACAAGCAATTTCCACCTTTACCATGTACTGACTCCCTCTCACTCTCACTCTCTACTCATTGCTTTCTCCCTACTCTTCTAAAAAAAGTCCATGCTCACCCCTGTAGTTCCCTCACCTACTCTCCCTCCTACCCAACCCTGAAACTCCCAACAAAAGGAATTCTTGTTGTTTCTCTTGCTCTCTTTTACTATACCTATCTCTCCTCCCCTTCTGTAAATCTACTTCTCATTCCTCCAACTACTCCTCCTACTGTGCTCATTCTGAGCCTCACGGCAGTCAATGAGACGTGGGTCACTCCTCACACCAGTCTGGTGGAACTCTCGTGCTCTTATCTTATCCTACAATATGTTATCCTCCTCTGACCCCTTCATTTCCCTTCTCCCTCTGACCACTCTATTGTACATTTTAACATATCTGCCCCACCACTCTCTATTCCTCCTTTCCCCTCTTCCATGACTAAGCGCAAATTAATGCACTGCTTTCTTTCCCTCTTATTCCTCTCTGTCTTGGAGCGCTCACTTATATCTAGTCCTCATGGGCTGCAACAGTGTATTAGCTGTGCCGTCTGCTTAGATGGTTCTTTCTTTTTCTTTTTCAGCTTAGGGTTGGACAACAGGTGTTTTTTCTCCCTACTCTTTTCCTCAACACTTAATGTTCATGCCTTGACAAGAGGTTGGGAGAGAGGTCTACGGGCTATCTTCACGGAGGCCCATGAAGCACCCTGACAGCAGTGATAACTCAGTGTAATTGCATCTGCCCAGTGAAGGAGAGTCATGTGGAGGCCGTTTTCATGAGCCCTTTGTTGTTGTGGCCAGTTGTACCCCCTTTGTTGCGTTTTGATGTACCACTTATACTATTGTGGCTTTGGTCGCAGTGTGCAGTCTCGGTTTGATTTGGATCAGATCCTGGATCAATACCTTTATGGTACCACAGTCAATGGCTGATGAGCCATGCTCTAATGCTGTAATGCTCTCCTGCTCCTTTAGAGCCTTAAATCCTAAATGGACTGAGTGAGCTGTGTATACACACACTTGAATTTGCCTGGGTCTTCTTTTGCTTTTCATTTGATTCCTTTAGCTGATTTGGAGATTTTATTCTATTTTACCTGGAGGCTGTATTAATTACCAAAGCACCTTAACACACCTATCTATGCTATTTTCTGTATAGTTTATTGTGCTTTAACTGTTTTAATTGCTTTTAAATGACTTAATAGATCTGGCTTTATGATTTGTTTTTAAATTTAAATACTTGATTAGCATCACAATATCTCATACATTCTTTGATCCATACCCCAGGAGCTCACTGTCTCCAGAGCTCGGGTTCTCTCTAGGCTGTACTGCTGCAACGTCCTCTTTCTAAATCTGCCTGCTTCTACTCTCCGTCATCTGCAAATCATCCAGAACAGGACCGCATGACTTGTCCTTGGCCTTAAGCCCAGGGATCGTATCTCTCCAGCACTGAAATCTCTGCACTGGCTCCCAGTGGCTGCAATATCATATCATAATACACAGTGCAGTATTATTATCATTGCACTGCAGCTAGCAGTTTGTATTTGCATTCTTTGCGTTTTCACTGTGAGACTTTGTCATCTAGTAGTTTGTACACTTCACACTTTAAGATTTTAGGATATTTACTCGTTACACTCCATGGTATCCAGTCATTATATTGCAAGTAAAAAAAAACATTTTCATAAAACATTGAAACCATAACATCATTTGATTAATTTTACTGTTTAAAAATATAAAGTTGTAGTTCATCGGACTCATCATATTAATTTTAAATTAGTTAAACAACAACTATGCACCTTTCACTTACAAAATACATTCCCAATTCACTTTGTGATATTTAAATAATAATAATGCATTTTAAATTGTAATACTTTACTGATATTCTACCTTTGCGCTCCACAGCCTCTTTTCATGTCACTACCAATCACTTAAACAACACTGTGCGTTAACGAGCGTAACTTTCTAGTCCTACCTTTATTTTCACATTAGTTTAATGAATGTGCATTTTGAATCATTATAACGTTTTCTGGCATTCTGCTTCCTGCATCTACGTTGAACAAACGTAAGTATATTTAGATTATAAACATAGAATTTTAAATGAAATGTTTAGTTTGTATTGTTTAATGTTTTTAGAACACCTTTCTTGTTTACATTAGGCAGAGAGTTTGAATGGCACGTTTGGTTGGGGTTAAACTATGCTTCGGAATCAATGTCGAAGTTAGGAAATGGGGCAGAATAACTTTTATTTATTCAGTCAGCGGGTCACTGGGGGCTATGGGTTACAGATATTCTATCAGGCTCCAGGATTGGGACAAGAAATAGGCCCGGACAACCAAACAAAAAGTGGCCCACACCTCACCTCAAATAAATGGCCTACCCCATACCTCATAACCCTTGATCTCTGATGACATCACGGAAGTGATATCATTTGACCCCACGCCAAAGTGACATCCCGGGAAGCGATGAAACATGACCTCTCACTCCTTCACAAAACAGGCATCAAATAGCGTTGTTCCTAAGTACACTGCCAGAAAAATAGTTATGATTTCACTAATGTGATATACATTTCATACAAGAATGGATCACCAAATATATCATTGATATCTGTGTGTAAAGATCAATATTGTCAAATTACTGTGAATTCAAGCAGATGTCCAAGGCCAAATGATAATGTTATTGTATAGCGCTTACGCTTAAGCTATTTTTTTATAGAATAAATATGCATACAATATCACCCAGCATGTGTTGGTACTCATTTATCAACCTAAGAAGGATGAAAGGCTGAGATAGCCTTGCTGGGATTCGAAACTGCAGATCACACACACATTGCAGCAGTGAGCGCTCAACCCACTGAGCTATCATAACGGCTATAGTAAAGTGAGCAATTATTCTGCAGTGGATACCATTAAACTGGTGACTGAGATTTAACAGTAGACCAGTTAAGTCCATCTGCAGGTCTGGTGCAAAGTTGGCTGCATGTCAAGCATGCATGCATCTACTTTCAGGCTTCATAGGTTGGCAAAATAGAGAAATCAGTGCACTCACAGGTCATCACATAGGGCCTCATTAGGACCCTGGCGGTAAGGGGTTTACACCAGCGTTAACAGCGCCGACCCTTACCGCCTGAGTACGAGGTCCCTTAGCGCCATGGCGGATTTAACACCTGCTTTTAGCAGGTGTTAAAATCCATGGCGCTAAGGGACCATGGAGTTAATTACGCCACCGTAATTTACGTTGGCGTAATTAACGCCTTCCCCACTCCCATTATGCCCTATGGGGCAAAAATGGGAATGGGGAAGGGTAAATGGGGATTGGGGACTTACCGCCCCGCCAAGGTCGGAATGGGGCGGTAAGTCCGCCAACCACCATGGCGGAATTGCAACCTTAGCGCCATGGACCATGGTGCTAATAGCACCATGGTCCTCCGCCAAGGTCGTAATGAGGGCCATACTCTGAGCATCGTTACCTCATACATGCAAACACACATGCTGAACAGCATGCCAGTGAGATGAGAACGATAGACACATTACAACGAAGCATTAATTGTGGCACAATGAAGTCAATGGGCCTCATTACGACCCAGGCGTTAAGGATTAACGCCGTCGTTAACCCTTAACGCCTATTCTGATTTTAAAGGCTGCTTTTAGCAGCCGTTAAAATCCATGGCGCTAACCTGCCATGATGCTAATTACGCCACCGTAATTTACGGTGGCGTAATTAGCGCCTTCCCCACTCCCATTATGCCCTATGGGGCAAAAATGGGAATGGGGAAGGGAAAATGGGAAATGGGGATTTACCGCCCCACTCACTCCAAAATATATATATTTATTTCCAAACGTTCACCCTAAGACATCTTGGCACGACAGAAACAGCACATGCAGGTGAACAGCTCAGCACTAAAAGAGTAATGTCTTGAAATGACGACAGAAATGATAGTGATTCTCAACACCTCTCAAAGCTAGAGGGAGGTTGTTCCAAAGTTTACCAGCAGCCACCAAGAAGGCACGACCACTCACTCTACTCAGAAGTAAAATAGGAACTACAACAGGATGGGATGCATCAGACTGTAGTGCCTGTTGAGGAATGTAGGGCTGAAATGTGTCCTGCAATTACTCAGCCCCTTGAAGATAGTAGGCTTGATGGACCAAGCACAATGCCTTAACCTTAATCCTCGCAGCTACTGGAAGCCATAGAAGAGCATGGATCACAGGGTTGATATAGGCACCATAAGGGGGGGAAGCAGGCACTTAGGTGGCTATGCTCTGTAAGAGCTGTAGATGATGAAGAAGACCTGAGGGTTGAACCAGATAGAGGGCATTGCAATAGTCAATGTGGCTCAATACTAAGGCAGAGACCACCTGTGGATGCAGCAAACGAGGCAAGTGGCATTAGCTATGGAAATTGCCCCAACCTGAGAGGCCATGGAGAGAGTAGCCGAGTTGAAAAGGTCACCCCCAGATTTTTAGCCACAGCCACTTGGACGGGCTGGCTTCCTAAATCCAAAGGCCAGAAAGAAGACACCCAAAGTGCAGGATCAGGAGGAGAACCCACCACCAGAATTCTGGTCTTGTCCCCACTGAGTTTCAGCCAATTGTCATCCTTCACGGCACCCAGGCATGCACGCGGGCACAACAACACCTCAGCGTGTGCTGAATCTAGCCGGACCAGTATCTGGGTGTCATCAGTGTACACATAGCACCGGATGCCATGTGAGAGTATCACGCAGACAAGAGACTGAACCTAGATGTTGAACAACATCGGGGGCAAGTCCGAGCCCTGTGGAATACCACACTGAATCAAGTGAATAACTGCAATGGGTATGATATATTGAAATATTGCATTACCTCTGACTATAGCCTGCCTCCCTATCAGTTTAAATGCTGGT
Source organism: Ambystoma mexicanum (assembly GCF_040938575.1). NCBI lineage: Eukaryota > Metazoa > Chordata > Amphibia > Caudata > Ambystomatidae > Ambystoma > Ambystoma mexicanum. Next base: position 1,293,009,790 of record NC_090937.1, read on the forward strand.
CTGCTAGGCTCGCATTGGCATCTTTGATTACACCCTTCTGCCTACATTCTGTCTGTATACATTGTTTTGCACACTGCATTAACTGTTCTCGCAGTACTAAGTCATTGTTTCAGATTGTATTAGCCTGCTTGTACACTGCATTTCTGCTCCTGAAATATTTAATCATCGTGCCAGATATGATTAGCCTGTCTGGGCACTGCTTCAATTGTTTTGCACACTGCATTGATTGTTTTCGCAGTTTTTATTCTCTGTGTTGGAACTTACTAGCCCTTGCCCAATCCACTGCATTCAACTGTATTTAGCCCACGCCTGACCATCCGCTAACTGTATTGCTGCAGCTAGCTTATGCTTGTTTACTCGACTACTATCGCAGACTACTTTAGACCAACCCATATGCCTTGATACCTTGTTGATCCTGAGCAATATGTACTGGCCCACTCCAAGCTTAATGATCCGATGCCCCTGAGTAAAATGTACCAGCCTACTCAGATCGAAGATCATTTGTGCTGGTCTATACATGGATACATGAATGGATACAGTGCTTCGCCGCACCTCCCACCCTATTTATCCCATGTCCTGTCGACATCAGAAACAAGAGATTAGGTTCACGCTTCCCCAACCACAAGGTGACTTTACGGATGGTCACCCAACACACACTGCCCAATCCTAAAAAGCGCCTCCCAACTACCTGCTCAGCAGTAGTGTCTGAGCCTCCTAACTCACTGAGCCCCATTATCACCGCTAAGGCCCCTTTACTGACCATGACACCATCATCATCAGTAAATCCGAGCACAGGAGGACCTTTAGCCACCACTCTGCCACCCACCAGCAAAGGAGCACTCCTCAATGCTCGCTCACTAGTGGCCCACACCCTCAATATTGCTGACCTTATCACGGCTAACCGCCTGGACTTCCTGGCCATCACTGAAACCTAGCTGCATCAGGCAGCAGTGCCAGCAATCTCACTAGCCCTGCCAGAGGGATATACTATTATCAGGGCTGACAAAAACTCAGGCAAAGGAGGGAGAGTGGCCTTCATTTCTAAAACCCACCAGGGCATCAGAGCCACCTCCCATACCAGCCTTCCTTCTGCAGAACCTTTATCAATCAAAATCGCACTTTCACCCACTCAAACTATTCTTATGCATCTCATCTACCACCCTCCAGGCTCGATATCCTCCTTTGGTGAAGACATCACTGACCTCCTCTCTGACAACACTAAACAGGGCTCCCAAACCATCCTCCTGAACGACCGTAACCTTGGTTTACAGGACCCTATCGATACACATGCCCTAGCCTTGGAAAACTCCATCTCCCAACTTGGCTTCAAATATAAAGTCACATAACCTACGCACACCAAGGGCTGAATCCTGGACTGGGTGTCTGACCTCAAATGCTCCATAGCAATTCTCCAGAATGAACCAGTGGCCTGGTCGGACCACCACTTCATTTTGTTCTCCATCCAAGGGATAACCCTCTCAAGCACTACTATTGCATCCCCCACCCTATCCAGAAACTGTCGAAAGATCACAATTTCCAGTCTCAGGCCACATATGAATAATATCCTGGACGCGTCCAATTTTAAGAATCTAGACTCAAACAAGTTAGTCGACCTGTTCAATGTTACACTTGAATCAGCCTTAAACATCTCTGCGTCTCTCAAACAAAAAAAAGCCAAACCAATCGCCAACTTCAACAAGTGTTTCACACCTGAGCTAAAAATCCTAAGGAACATCAAAAGGTTGGCAGAAATCTCATGGTGAAAATCACCCACCAGTCATAACAAAACCATGTTCACTACAGCGGCTGCATCCTACAAAGCTGCCATCTTATCCACAAAAAAAGAAGCCTACAACACTTGGATCCATAACGCCAAATCAAGCACCAAGGACCTCTTTATCATCTTAAAGGAACTAAAATCACCAGCACCACCTACTGAGGAATGCATTAAGGATGCGGCCTGGTGCACGTAAATCCAACAAGCCTTAGCTGACAAAATAACCTTACTACAAAATAAGATAGAATCTAAAAAGAGTAGCCTTTCGAGTAGCCATCATGCTAAACTAGCGTCTGAGCAATGTCTCCCCCAATGCCCACCTTTTGCGTTCTCACAAGTGACACCTAAAGAAGTGGAAGACATTATCAAAAATCTGAAACCTTCACACTGTCAAGGTGACATCTGCCCAGCCACCATCATTAAGGAAGGAGCTAATGAACTGTCCCCTTTCATTGCCACAATGATAAACTCATCATTCGAGACTAGTCAAGTACCTAACAATCTTAAAGAGGCCTGGGTCATGCCTCTCTTAAAAAAAATAACCTTGACCCAAACATTCCAACAAACTATAGGCCTATTACTAATGTCCCCTTCCTCTAAAAAATCATGGATAGTGTTGCATATCTGAAAATCCAGAAGCATTTGGAGGAAAACAAATTATTAGGCCCTAGACAACCCGGCTTTATGCCGAGACATGGTACAGAAACAGCTCTCCTGGATTTGAAAATCCAGATGGACAAGGTGAAGGACAAAGACAATCTGGCGATTCGTCTGCTGTTAGACTTGTCTGTGGTTTTTGACTTAGTCGAACACCAAATCCTAACTGGACATCATACCACAGCAGCAGCCTTCTCCACCAACGCTTCCAATTGGATCAAATCCTTTTTATCCAATCGAACCACCCAAGTTTTTTCACCCTCAGCATCAGCAGACCAAAGCCCTATACACTGTGGAGTCCCTCAAGGCTCTTGCGTGTCACCAACGCTATATAATATGTTCACAAAGCTCCTCTTCAATTGCTTGGACAACTTGGGTGTCATCTACACCAATTATGCAGATGACACCCAGGTCCTCATCCCTCTCACTGGCCTCTACGATGAGGACTCCAGCTGATTAACAAAATCTACCTAGAAATCCAGGCCTGGATGGCCACTAACAGTCTGTGCCTTAATGATGATAAGACCGAGCTCCTGATTGCCGGCACTCAAGCACGACTTAATAAACTAGGACAAAGGTACACATTCTTCAATATTGATGGAAACAGGATCAAAGTCGCCAAGGAAATAAAAAATCTTGGGGGTTTACCTCGACTCAACACTGTCCCTAAAGAAACAAGTCAGCTCTGTAGCGTCCTGCGCAGCTTACACCAACAAGCTAATCTACAATTGTAAATCCTTTCTGTCTACTAGCAGTTGCCTAATGCTTGCCAGAGTCTTAGCGTTGTCAAAGATTGATTATTTCAACCCACTCTTCCTAGGAACCTCTGAACTGAATCTAAATAGGCTACAGGTCCTACAAAATAAACTCACTGAGAGCAGCACATAACCTTCCTAGATCCAGCCACATTTCAACATCAGACGGGACGCTAATTGGTTGTCAGTTTGCAATAGAATCACTCTTCGCAGCCTATCCAATGAGGCTTGTGTTTTCAGTCTCTATGATATTGCCACTCCGACTTCCAAATTATGTTTGCCTATCTTTCCTGGGCTTATTTGTAATTGTTTGTCATCAGACCTAGCTGTAACCATTGGTCTCACTTACTGTCATCATTTTTTTCTATGCATGTAACACCCAAGTTTTTCAGCGCCCAGTTACATAAGGGTTCGGAGCGTGATACAAATAAATAATAAACAAATACAAACAAAAAGGAGGAAGTGACAGGCGTTGACTCCTGTCAGACAAGAAATAAGAAAACCATGCCAGGACAGTGCCGGAGAGACCAGCTGCGGCCATGTGGGACACTAGATTGGAGTGGTGTACCATATGAAATGCGGCAGAAAGATCAAGCAGTATGAAAGCTCCCACTGTCTACCATCATCGCCAGATCGTGCAAAACTGAGACTAATACACTCTCCGTACCACGCCATGGATGGAAGCCTGGTTGAAAGGATTCAGAAAGCAAGAAAATTTAAGAAATGAGGAGAGAAGACAGGACATCAAAGATTCCAGAAACTTCATAGAAAAAGGAAGAAGAGAGATAGGCTGGTAGTTGGATAGCACTCCTGCATCCCAGGAAGTTTTTATTTTAATAGGGGAATCACAGTAGCTTGTTTTAATTCCAAGAAAGATTAACTGCCTTCGTGATCCAAGGGCCAATAGCCAGTAGAATATTCTTAGCATCCCCAGAGGAATGGGGTGAAAAAGGTGCAACAGATTTCAATTTACCGCACTAGCTATGTCCTCATCAGAAAGTTCAGGAAACTCGGACCAATAGGAGGCAGGGGGAGGGATGAAAGAAGCGGACTAACATTGGTAAGACTTTATACATCCTTACCAATGGTCTCACGAATTTGAATAATTTTAGAAATGAAGAAGTCAGAAAGTGAATCACAAAGAGCATATTCTTTTGTTTTCAATCATCCTTGACCACTTTTTTTTTTTTCGGATGGCAGCCTTTGAGACATCCTCTTCCACTTTCTAAAGCGCAAAGCAAATGGACCCAATAGGATGCCTCTCGGAAGAAACCAAAAAAGGGGGCCACCAAGTAAACAAATAATTTTCAGTCCCTACTGGAGATGTGCGGCTGGCCCTTCAATCACCTTAACCCATAGAGACCTGCCTCTTAAGAATTTAGTACATGGTTGTACATAAGGCAAGTTTATTGTACAAAGCTCAAGGGAGCAGTTAGATGGTGTTGCAGGACCAAACTAACCCAAGTCTCAACAATACCACATCAGTTCACACCTTTTATACATTTCTGCAACAATTAAAACACTCCCAAAATACTTTATTGCAATCCACCCCAAACAATCCTCTTCAATTTCCCAGTTCCTACAGTTTCATTGGCCAGGTTATATCAATAATTAGCTTCATATTTTTATATTCATAACACACCTCTTCTTATTTTTCATCCGTAGTAGGACATGACGACAACACATGGTTAAACAATGGTAATGAAAACATAATCCTAATTCTTGATTTTCACATGGCTCACATTAACATTTCCCGCAATATGAGGAGGCTGGATGAATGATCTGTGATGCTATCTCATGTCCCATGTCACTGTAACATTGGACCTTTCCAATCTACAAAGCTCCCACTTTATCACACAATTGAAACTCCTAAATAGCTTTAGGCACTTAGATTATCCTGTGTTTTACTATTGAGCAAAATAAATAATGAAACTCTTTTGGTCATGCTCTCAAACAGCAGGAGATTATATCTACTATCTACGAGACTTATCAGGCCATAAAACCAAGGCTATTTCTGCAGATCATCTCCACCCTTGCAGGGCATGATTGGGTGGGCGATAAGAAGCACCAGGTGCAGCAAGCAGAAAACTTGAGGTGTGTGCTCGCTAGTCAGCTTTAAAAGCCTAATTTTGCTTCAGTCCAGCGCTGGTCATTGATGGAGTGTTACTGTTTGTTACCAATCCCTTGTTCCTGGGTTTTCGCTTTTTTCGCTTAGTGTTAGTTCCTAGTTTCTATCTCCTTCTTCCCTTTTCATTGGATTTCGAGTTTAGTGCGCTTATTAGTCATTTCTGCTTGCTGGATTCCCTTTCTGTCTTCCTCTGTTTTTCAGTCAGCACTTCCAAGTGCTTCCCTTTTTCTGTGTAGCCCTGTTTGTCTGTGTTCTTTAATCCTTTGACTTTGCCCTATTCTGCAGTGAAACCTTGGAACTTTAGTCACTTCTCATTTATAGATTTAGTATTTAGCCCGATTTTGCCTTTCCTTCCCTTGGTGGGGAAGGGGGAGGTTTTGCCCTTGTAATTTCGTTTTCCCTGTTCCTGTTCCTTTACTTTCTCTTAGAGGCTGGTCCAGGTTTTCCCCTGCACTTCTTCCTTTGTTTCCTATTGATTATTAGGTGTGGTGTGCTGTTGTAGCCATCTCCTGCGTGGATGCCTATGTTATCCTCACTATTCTGTAATCACTATTCCTACTTGTCCCAGATAAGGATTCCTATGTATTAAGTTATCCTCCCTTTGCTGTTATAGACTTTCTGGGCCCCTGTTTGATCAACAGGGTTTGTGGGCTTTGCTGACATTTCAGGTGGTATTTATCATCCTCGTGGGTATTGTCTTTAAGTTATGCAAACAAAGAATATCTCTACCAGCACGAACACAGCCCAATGACCTGTTCTTGGGTGAATAACATCTGGGAGAGACTCTACCAAGTCTTTAGCGCACTGTCCTTTTCACAGAGAAGAAATTTCCCCGCATATCAGCCTTTGTCCTGCCCAGGGGCAGTCCAGCGCCGAAATGCTAGGCAATTCTCCTCTGAACAAGAGTACCATCAGTAACCCCATACACGTGTTTCAGCCTTGTTGGGCATCATCAGTGAGGTGAAACTGTTGCCTTTCTAAGAACAGTGAGCAAGGGGTCCACATCTGGATTGCCCTGTTAACTTAGGGTGAAACCCAAAGTTAATGTATGCAAACAAAGGGGGGTCTGGGAATCTCTCTACCAGCATGGACACAGCCAAATGACCTGTTCTTGGGTGAATAACCCCTGGGAGAGACTCTACCAAGTCTTTAGCTCACTGTCCTTTTCACAGAGAAGAAATTTCCCCGCATATCAGCCTTTGTCCGGCCCAGGGGCAGTCCAGCGCCGAAATGCTAGGCAATTCTCCTCTGAACAAGAGTACCATCAGTAACCCCATACATGTGTTTCAGCCTTGTTGGGCATCATCAGTGAGGTGAAACTGTTGCCTCTCTAAGAACAGTGAGCAAGGGGTCAACGTCTGGATTGCCCTGTTAACTTAGGGTGAAACCCAAAGTTAATGTATGCAAACAAAGGGGGGTCTGGGAATCTCTCTACCAGCACAAACACAGCCCAATGACCTGTTCTTTGGTGAATAACCCCTGGGAGAGACTCTACCAAGTCTTTAGCTCACTGTCCTTTTCACAGAGAAGAAAATTCCCCGCATATCAGCCTTTGTCCTGCCCAGGGGCAGTCCAGCGCTGAAATGCTAGGCAATTCTCCTCTGAACAAGAGTACCATCAGTAACCCCATACACGTGTTTCAGCCTTGTTGGGCATCATCAGCAAGGTGAAACTGTTGCTTCTCTAAGAACAGTGAGCAAGGGGTCACGTCTGGATTGCCCTGTTAACTTAGGGTGAAACCCAAAGTTAATGTATGCAAACAAAGGGGGGTCTGGGAATCTCTCTACCAGCACTACCACAGCCCAATGACCTGTTCTTGGGTGAATAACCCCTGGGAGAGACTCTACCAAGTCTTTAGCTCACTGTCCTTTTCACAGAGAAGAAATGTCCCCACATATCAGCCTTTGTCCTGCCCTGGGGCAGTCCAGCGCCGAAATGCTAGGCAATTCTCCTCTGAACAAGAGTACCATCTGTAACCCAGTGTCTTTAGGTTACCTTATACAATACCAGCAAGGTTGTTCGCTCACTAATCCTGTTGTTGCTTGCCCTGTATGTGGGCTTAGCACTGACAGTACCTGTAACAGCAATTATGGGCAAAAAGCTTGCCGACTTTCTCTGTAATCATAAGGAGATTCTAAGAGCTTACCCCACACCACTTTTCATATATTTGTTTTCTTACCACGTTCTACTTTCACATCCTGGGTTTTAGTGTACATGTGTCTTGGTTCCTGAGTGCATGTTGTCTGGCTCAAAGTGTGATCTTGTGCACATTTTCCTTTCCATATTTGCTGCCTTTGTCCCACTACTTAAGAAGTGAGTACATTGTTGTACATAAAACAAGGTTATTCTACACATCACATCTCTGGGGTTGGGTTAGATGGTGTTGCATGACCAAACTAACCCAAGTCTCAAAAGTACCACATCAGTTCACATCTTTCGTACATTTTTGTAACAGTTAAAACACTCCCAAAATACTTTATTGCAATCCACCCACAAAGATGATTGGACACAACCCTCTTCAAAGAAATTCCATCTTTTTCCAATTCCTATGTTTTCATTATCCAAGGTTATCTCAATAATTATCTTCATATTATATTCATAACACCTTATGATTCATTCATAGTTGGTCATGACAACAACACATGTTTGAACATTAGTATTGAAAAAATAATTCATAACTAGTAATAAATTACCCACGCCATTTCAATCCTAATTCTTGATTTGCACATGGCTCACATGAAAATTTCCCACAATATGAGGAGGCAGGTTGAATTATTTCTCTTCGCCTGTGATGCTATCTCATTTCCGAGGTCACTGAATTTTTCCAATCTACAAAGCACCTACTTTATCACACAAATGAAACTCCTAAATAGCATTAGGCACTTAGCTTACCTTGTGTTTTATTACTGACCAAAATAAATAACAAAACTCTTCTGGTTATGCTCTCAAACAGCAGGAAAGTATATCTACTATCTATAAAACTTATCAGACCATAAAACCCAAGACTATTTCTGAAGATGCTGACCTCACCTCAAAGGTTGAGACTACTAATTTATCTGCCTTCTGCCATCTAAAACCTGTTTAGAAGTCAAAGAACAGTTTGCAAGACAACCCTAAACACTGTGTTCTGATTCATTGTGAAAAGGCCACTTATATTGAGATTCACGAAATTCCCATCTATTTATGTTAAGGCAAATGTAGGTTTTTACTTTTGGTATATTTAATACTTTATCTTTCTGTATGTATGCATGCTAATATGTATCAATTCTGAACAAAAAATAAACTGCGCTCAGTTCACCGCAGCCCCAGTCATTAATATGGCATGTGCAGCATGAACCCCTCTTAATGATGACCACCCCAACAGTGATCTACTTGCAAACAATTACTGGAACACTGGAAAAAAGAATACTACTGGCAGAAAGAGCCCTTGAAGCAACCAAGCTTGATTTGGTTCCATCCATCGCTACTACAACTGCGACAAATGGGTTCTTAACACAATCAGCACAGTCATTTTCACCAACAATCTGTGTTTGCCCAGGTTCTAGCCTGTTGTTCTCATCAAATACAAACTGTAATGGTACAAGGGACATTTCACTCCACCAGAATGTAGAGCCGGCAATATTGTCCAGTGTTACTACTCCTATGAACAACTGTTTAGTTCTTATAGGTAGACTTGAACAATATACAGACAAGTAACACTGAATACCGCCAACATGGTCAAGGAGGGATTTTAGCTTTGGATGTACTGATACACTCTCTAAACAACAAGAAGGCTGAAATATGTGCCTGGGTTTCCTGATGATACTCTTGTTCAGAGGAGAATTGCCTAGCATGTCATTGCTGGACTGTCCTTGGGAGTAGGACCAGACTGGTATGCTAATGAATATTTCCTCTCTTTGAAGGGTGCAGTGAGATAAAATGTGTTTGTAGACAATCCAGAATGGATGAAATTCCATAGAACCGGGTATTTGACGCATTTTCATTCTCACTAGAGAGGCTCCTACACTTGTGTTTAAATTGTAAAACTTGGAGTTTCGGGCACATCAACCTCTTGCTCACTGTGCTTTAGAGAGTCTCAGCTTCACCTCACTGCATGGAAGAAATTCAATGGAATTTGAGCTCAGACCTAAAGGGGATGACTTAATCAATTATGTATAAAGAATCTATTTTTTTTACTCTATGGTGATTATGAAAGATACCTTAAGAGACATTAAAAAAACGAGGAACATCTAATGCGTCAAATATTTGCAAACATTTGATAGAGTCAGATGCCTCACTTATTCTAGCTGTTTCAGATGGCAAACAAGGTTCATTTCCACTTTGTACGAACAAAGTTACACCCTCGACAATTGAAGGTGAGAAGATGACTGATATATGATTTGTGCCTAAAGATGCTTGAAACATTGCATTGCCTACTATGAGTGTAAATGATATTTATAGGCTAGGTACACATGAGGTTCTCACTCTGCCTCTTGCAGCATTGCCTTTAGTGGGAGTCACCCTTGAGTCACCTTTGAGGTAGTCCCTCTTCCAGGCATTACCTCTTTGTTTTGATTGTTACTCCAAGTGGGAAAGGTATTCCCAGATGTAGGTCCGGTGCCTTCTGGGCCTAGAGACCCACCTAACAGATGACCTCTAATAAGTCTGAAAGATGGATGCTCGTGGTCTCGTGCAGAAGGGATGTGACCTAGCAGTTTGTGCTGGACTGTCACTTTGGGGGTGGGACCAAGCCTGATTTGCATATGGTCTATCCCGTTTCTGTAATGGATTTGCAGGCAAAGAATGATGGTCTGGAGGGTTGCCCAGAGCAATTGCCAGAGGTGTAGGATTAATTCTAGACTTGCCAGCCATCTCCTATTTATTTTCCCTCTTCCTGAAGGGGCAGGTAGTCTACTGCCACTTTCATAAACAAAGTTACACATTGGATCAATAGCAGACTGATAGAGCCCATTGCTGACCCACAAGAGATTCTTATGGCCAGAAGGGTAAGCTGGGTGTGTAATATGACCAAATCATTACAGGGTGACTGCATCATGATTTTATTTGCTAATCTTAGAGTTGTGGGATGTCTAACAAATTTTGAAATTGGGAAACTCTTAGATGAATAAGAGACGAAGAGGGACACTGATCTTTACTGATGCTAAGAATGCACTGAACATCAATAGGATTCATGTTTTAAGCCCAACTCCTTTGTATATCTCTGCAGAAGTGTTTCAATACAAAGCCAATCTCAGGTTTTATCGTCAGTGAAAATAGACTTGAAATTCTAACCGGCCTTGAGTTGGAGCACTGAAGAAATTAAGAAACGCTTACTAATGTTTATACAATAGAATCACCCATAGACACAATAACTCCAGAAATGAATACTTCTAAGGGCATTCATAAAGTGTTAGTTCTACCTGCCTCATGTTCATGTTTTTCTTGGAATATAGCAGGAGTGGCTCAAGACTAATAAGTGAGGAAAGAAGGATTGGGAATGGATGGATATTTCATTTATCAAATTAAAGCTTCAAAAAAAGGCTGTGGCAAATGCTATGGAGGGTTGTCCATTTTCATAAAAACCCTCCTTAAGATGAATTGTCAGTTATTTGGCCCCAAACCTATATTTTCGATAAGGAGAAAGTTGTGGTGATAGTGAGCTTGTAAAATAGTTCCCAGAGACATTCATATATGCAATCTTCTAAGCTTCAAATATTTCATGGAGGACTACGTGCTAAGAGCAGGCCCTCCACATGGATTATTAATCTTAGTAGGGGATTGTAATTAAAGATTTTTCACCCACCCATTCATCCAGTTTTTTGCGAGATTTCCTAGCAAACATATTAAAGGAGTTATCAACAAGAGAAATAAGCATTTAAGGACTGGCTCTATTACATTTTTTAAATATTGGAAAAAAGTACGTTATCTTGCCGCTTTTTACTATATGAATATGAATGATAGTAAGGATATGTGCTCAAACTTCCTTCAATTAAATCTTGGAAAATATCAGCTAGAATTCTATCTGGGCCAGGGGAGTGATTATGGGCCTGCTTCAATTTAGACTCTAATACCTGTTATAGGGGCAATTCAAAGGTGGATAAACTGCCCTGGTGAACATGGTTTAAGATTTCCCTGTGAACACTCAACAATGAAAATTTGTCATCAACTAATTTATTTTATTTATTTATAAAGGGGGGAACAATGCTCTTTTGATCACAAAAGAGCATACAATAGATACAAAATCATATTTGACTGGTAGCAGTGAACTTCTTACAATGGTGTAAGTTTCTGTGACATTTTAGAAAATACATTTGGGGTTATTTGATTGTTGAAAGAGGGCCTAGGAAGAGTAGAGGAGTGGAATACAGATTATATGGAGTGGTTTTGATTGCTGAAATAAGGGTTTGCAGATGCTGCCATGTCCACAGGTGTTAAGGTAAATGTCTCGAGGATGCTGCGTTCCTGTTTGTCTGGTTGTAGATCTTGGATTGGCTGCCAGGCTGTCTGCTGAAACACGAGTGAAGTGATGACACAGAGAACCAGCCTGACTCCAACCATGGAATGACACCGGGTTGAAGGTGAACCATCTCCCAACATCACGATGCACTCTCCCCTGATTTACGTGACGTCAGGACAGTGCAAGCACTGGCACCTGAAGCGTTGCTGTATAAGCAGTCCAAAAATGTATGTTGTTGGATCTGGTATGCCGTAAGAGAGGAAATTGGGGTGGCCTTCGAATCGCAATCCTCAAGGCAGAAGAGTGATGCAGCCAGGTGTAGCAGAAGATCCAGGGTCCACCAGGCAGAGCAGAGGGCAGGCGAGGCAAGGAACCAGACAGAGGCACTGAGGCAAGGAAGTCCAAGCACTAAGACAAGAATCAAGTACCCAGGCAGAGGAAGGGGACCCCCAAGGCAGGCAAGGAAGACAGAAGGGGTAGAAGGAACAGGAGGGAACCCCTACCCCCAAGGAACTTGAAGGAGAAGGAGGGGTCAACCAGGGAACAGAAGCGCAAGGCAGAGAACAAGGTCAGGAGCAGAACCAAGGCTGACAGGAACAACTGGAGCAAAGGCACGATCAGATAACCAACCGTGTTGAGACACGAGTAACAGACTAATTCTGCTCCTTTTATAGGACAACCAGCAACTGGCAGGCTTGTAATGCAAGCTGTGTCATTCCCAGGTGCTGGTGTCCCCAGAACGAGACTTGGAGAGCAAGCTCCAGCCGCTCTGAGTGCCCAGTGGACTGCGTATGCGCGGAGGGCGGAACACAGTCGCCCGCGCATGCGCAGGAGAGCGTGATCACAAAGCCTGGAAGCACCTGGTTAAGCGGCACCCCAGGCGAGAAAGCGCAGGTAGAGCCGCCAGGATGGAACAAGCTGGGAAGGGATGGAGGACCATGGTCTCTGAGTAAGTGGTGTGACAACGGGCAATTTTGACATTCACGGACACCAATTCAAAGGCAGGGGGTTTGGGGTGAGTTTTGTTATTTGAAGGCATATTCTATGTACTTTGTAAATGGTTTAATTATATTATAGTGGTTTTGGCCTGTGGCAAGATTCTTGGGGCATGGACATAGGCCATGCTCCCCAGAATCTTGCCTCTGGCATCACATACTATAGTAATATGTGTTTAGTAATTATAGGCTGTTGGGGGTGTAGAAAGTATGTGGTATTTATGATTGTAGTACATGTGAGGATAGTGCATATGGAATATGTATGTGTTTAAACTTGGTGTGGTTACTTAGTTGTATACAGTAGTAAAACTGGAATCTCTGGTTTTTCTGTGAAAAAAAACTGTACAATTTGCTAAGCAGAATAGTTGAAAGCCTCTTTTTTTGACCCTCATAGACAGTACATTCTTTGTACTACGTTTGGTACAACATTAGTGTGTACTGCACTGTTGTTGTATTGACTTGAATAATCATTGGGGAAAAATCGATAGAGGATTAAAAAATAAATGGACAACCACAATTATGTCAATGTAAGCCTGATAGTATGTTTGTTTGAAGTGTGTTGTTATTAAGGGAATGTTTAACGTAGTTAGATACCTGTTGGCGTATTCTAACAACATTAGACTTTAGAAGAAGTCTTGTAGTAACAAGAAATGTGATGGGGTATTTCAAGTGTAATGCAGTGAAGGGTATTGTTCAAGTAGTTATATACCTGGTGGCACATTCTTACTATCTTGACTTTTAAAAGTACTATTGTAGTATTATGGATCTAGTTAGATACCTGCGCTATGAGGTCTGCAGACTGTGGTAGTTCACGGACAGTGAGCTGCCACCTGGGTCCTTTGAGGATGCCTGGCATGGAAAGGGGACTGTTGGGATTATCCAATGAGGTGTTTTGTTTGTTGTGTGCAGTGAAAATGGCTGTGGCTATTGCAAGGAAGACCATGAATGTGTTGATGGTGGAAGATTGTGGCATGAATTCCTTGAAAGGTTATACTGAATCTTGTGGCATCTCTGCTACTATTGGATTGCAAGGAGTGGAAGCTAGGTGGTATATAGTTTGTGGGATAAATTGGGTGAGTTAATTATCATTTTGTCAGAGAATAGCTCAATTTGATTGGCCAGATGTTGAGGGGCATTTATCTGATCTCATAAATGTGAAGAGAGGAGTAAGACAAGGTTGCTTGGGGGTCCCACTGTTCTTTAATCTGTTCCTAGCAGACATGGGCATTTCTCTGGAACAGTCTGCAATGGCCAGTCCAATGCTGAATGGGAGAAGGATCCATTGGCTGGCCTATGCAGACATATAGTCCTATTATATAAAACAGCAATAGGATTACAGCGCCTTCTGACCAAACTAGGTGATTATGTAAGAACAAATGGGCTATCTATTAATCCATAAAAATCCAAGATTCTCGTATTCAAGCACTCTCGGAAATAAATTGGGTACAAGAATTGGGTCCTGGAGGGGAAATCTATTCCACGGGTGGAAGAGTTAACATACCTGGGCTACATGATTTGTGCCTCCCCAGCCATCTATACAGTGGAATTGGAAGGAACAGAGAAAGTTACTCAAATATTCCCGCAAATGAAAAACCTCAGTGCCAAATACTGTGAATTCTCTATTCTCCAGACCCCTAATTTGGAATACAAACTGGAACAAACTAGAAGGACTCCTGTGGAAAAAGGTCCTGGGTCTCCCAATGTGCACCCCAATCTGGAGCCTGAGATTTGACCTAGGTCTGCTTTCATTAGGGTGTCGAGCAGACTGGACATTAATCATGCTATTTTGGGAAATTATCACTGCTCGGAAGACCACACTGTATGGTGATGTGCAATCACATTTTGAAAATGTAAGATCCAAGCTACTTTCAGGTTTAGATTTTAAAATAAAGGAAATACTGAGTAGGATCGATTCAAAACTGGAAACTCTAATAATGAACCCTCAGAAAGTAAAGAAGTCATTAGAGTTAAGAGATTAGATTGATACAATAGAGGGCATAAGAAGCCTAATCCCCCCAAATCTTTTTTTGGGGTGGAATAAAAACTTGTTTGTCTCCCGTGTTATTTACAGAAATATCCATATAGACTTTTGAGAAATACATTTCTAAGACTAAGGCTAAATATAGCACACACTGGGGAAATCAAGCTGTGAAGCTTTGTACATCTTGCGCATTGCCAAGCAAACAATCCCTAAGACATCTATTAATGGATTGTAAGGGTACCTGGGAAGCAAGATTGTTACTCCTCAGAAGGTTCTGGATCGAGAAAAGGGCTTGATCTCAGAGTTTGTCTGGGACAGAATGATTGCTGTTTACGAAGTATTCTTGACCTCTACAATAGTGCAAGTTCTGGAAAGCTGTGATATAGTAATCTAAGGCACGGCAAGGGGAATCTGTTTTTATGTAATGGTAAATAGTAGTTAATACACTCTAACCCCAAATTGAAAAGATGCAGAAACTGTTAAGTTGGAGGTATTATGTGATGATCTTTGTTTTTCATCTCTTCTTAAGATAAAGGTTAAATGTATATGGTTTTATATTTGGTCTTTCTTTTATTTTAACATGTTTTGCAACTGATGATTTTCTTTACTTAAATATACTCTGTAAAGGTTTTTTAATATAACCAAATACAAATAAATAAATAAAAGATATTATTATTGTTCATTGTAGAGGGACCAGTTTGAGCCATGTGACTGCTGCATCGTTGTAGTTTGCCATTAAGGATTTCTTGAAAAACGTAATGGAACTATTTCCAACTGTGCAGGTTATTTTTTCTGCAACTAATCCAAGGCAAACATGGAGCTGTCCAAATACATAGAAGCTTGTGAATAAAGGTGTATGTGCTTTTTTAAATGCTTTAGGGATGGCCTTGTTTCAGAATTAACATATCATGTTGGATGTTGTAAATAGTTTTCAGAGCAATGGAGTGAATTTAAATGATGTTGAGAATGACAATGTTAAAAATGCTTTGAAAAGGTTCAAATTAACTACTTCAATGGGAAAATGGGGAGTGTATAGTAAAGCGTTTGCTATTAGGTGTAGGATATCAAAATGAGAACACAAAAAATGAAAAAAGGCTCTTTTAAGAGCCACAGTTGTAGAATATATTGTTTAAATTGAGAGTGAACATCCCCACCCAGTCAATTTGACCTCATTTCTGCAGACACTGTGGTAGTCCGCAGACGGCACATGCCACATTCAGGTCTTTTGATGGTCCCTGCCATGGAAAGGGGACTGCGGAGACCGTGGACAGTTATGGATGTCCACTGACATCGGGGATCACCCGATCAGATTTCCTGGGTGTGGTGTATAGGAATAGAGGGTAGCAGGCGTTTTGCTTGGTGAAAGCACTAAAGATGACTATGGCTGTGGCTTTGAGGAATCAAAGTATCTCGATTATGAGAGATTCTTCAATCCAGTCATTGAAGGTGTATGCTGAAAGTCATGCCATGTGTGGAATTTATGGATTGCAAGAAGTGTCCTTTTTGTGGCATGCAGTTTCTGGGTTGAACTGGGCAAGCTTGCTGTCATTTTGTCAGAGTATGGCACAATTTAAATGTCTAGACATTATAGTTGTGCATTGTGGATGGAACAGTTTGGAGTATGTGACTGCAATGTATTTGCAGTTTGCCCTCAAGGATTTTTTCAAAAGACTTATGCAACTGTTTCCTACTGCAGAGATTATATTTTTCTCTCAAATGCATCAGAGGCAATCATAGAGATATGCAAAATATTTCAGTGCACAAATTGAAGAATTGCAGCAGCTTGTGAATAAAGCTTCCCTACTTTTCCATATGCTGCAGGAATGTCATCTTGTGATAATGACAATATAAGGCCTGATGGAGCAATCTATTTTGTGATGATGGAATTAATTTCACAGATGTTAGAAATGTGATTTTTCTTTACAATGTTAGGAATGCATTGTAACGGTTTCTGTAAGAAAAGTGGAAGTTAAGATGTAGAGCATACAGGATTACTGTACATAAAACCAAGAAAAGGAAACAAAAAGTGTTTGCTAACAAATCCACACAAAAGCAAAAAATAAACAAAGGTTCTTTTCAGAGCCAACACTAAAGTATAAATGACTGAAATTGAGTTAAAATGCATTCCACGCCTTTTATTGGCTGCAGCATCCGCAGAGAACACGGTAGTCTGCAAACATCAGGCGTTTAGCTAATCAGGTTTCTGGGGTGTGATGTACAGGAAGAGAGGGTAGTAGAAGTTTTGTTTGGTGAGGTCATGGCTGATGCCAGTTTGGAAGTTAAATAGCAGTTGTGCTAATATTGTGCTTTCTCCTGGAATGCAGATGGAGAATCAGTAAGAATAGATCTAGGAGGTGTGAAATGGTACATTTTCAACTTGAAAATTCCTAGATCAACTGAAAATGCAGTTTTGAACTGTTCGCAAAGCACATTCTCATTCACGAAGCACAGACGTGTTTATGAACATTTCATCATGATGCATGCTCGTGGTCACGTGACACTGTCCCAAACAGTCCGCGGTGATGTCAGATTCCATGAACATTGGCGGACAGGAGACAGTGCTAACAAGTTGCAGAAAGTTAACAGAAGTGTTAAAAATGTTGCTGGAGGTGGGGAATGGCATAGTTTTTACATGAAACTTTCTGGATTGGCTGTGAATGCTGCTATATTGGGTGTAAGTATGATGTTAGGACATTGTAGCACCCATAGAGTACACTAGTAAAATAGCTTTGGGATTCACAGAAAAAACTTTGTTAAAGGAACATCATGGTTAAACTGCACTAATAAAAACCCAGGAAATTCATTGACAAAAACTTTGTTAAGGCAATGTTATGGTTACGTTGCACTAATAAAAACCTATGAAATTCAGTGAATATCTTTGTTAAAGGGATGTTATGATTACAAGTAAAACCAAACAAAAATAAAAATCACCAGTTATGGTAAGCTAAGCAACCATAACTTGGCCCACCACCGTGCACTGCTAAGACTAACACCCAGGACATGAAAGATGACCTCAAGATGTCATTCCAACATCCTGCAAAAAAGCATGTATGGCTTTGTTTATATTCTGCCTTGCTTTCTCAATTTGTGGACAAAATAAATTAGAATGTTTCAACATTTACCTTTGAGCTATCAAAGGAAAAACAATATTTGAATGTGGAAACAGTTGCATAACTTTGCAAATGTATCCTTCATGGCAAATTGTAAGAATATTCTAGTGACATAGCCCAAACTGTTGCTTCGACAGTCAACTAGAATAATGTCTGGATAATTCAAAGTGACCATACTCTTGCAAAACAGTAGCAATTACGCCCACTTAATTCCTCAAATACCACAACAGGAATCATCAAATTCTTCAAATCTAAGATTTACAGATAATCCAAACTGCTGAAAATACACCTTTAACCGATGGGTCTAAGAATCGTCCACCATCCAGATACTCTGCTTCCTCAAAGCCATAGCCATATGCACTGCACACTACAAAGAAAAAACTTGTGTAACCCTGTCTACCTGTACACCACAACCTCACAATCTGATTGGCTAGTCCCCTGATGTCTGCAGATGTCCGTCATTGTCCTTGGTCTCCACTGTACCTTTTCCATGACAGGCATTTTTAAAAGACCCCGATGGCGCATGCAGGTCCATGTATTACCTCATTGCCCGCTGGCTTCATCGCCAATTAAAAAGGTTACATGTGATTGTATGGAAGGAGAAGACAAAGAATACATTTGGAATGGACCACAAACATATTTCTTTTCATTGTTTTTGGGGGATTCCTCCACTCAAGCCTCTTTTTTTAATACGTTTGCCACACCGCAAAATCTACTATTCCCATTTCCAACCACATATGTATATTTTTAAATAATTTGTTATTTTTTTTAGATGTTTTGGGTTTGTTCAAAAATCAATTTGTTGTTTTCTATTTGATAATGTCACTGCATTCTGCAATTAAAGGGAATGGGGCAGTGAAAACTCAATTTTAATAATTTATTCTAAAACGGTGGCTCTTAAAAGAGCCTTTTTTGGGCTTCTTTAAAAAAACCTTTTTTTGCTACTATTGCTTTTATGTACTATAGTAACACATGTTGTACTGTATTTGTATGTTTTGTATAACTTCTACAAAAACTGCTACAATTTATTTTTGTTGTTATCCTTTGTATGTCCTACACTTACAGACCAATGCTTTAGTGTACACTTGACATTGTCCTTTTGAATGTTTCCACACAAACTGCTTCAATGCATTTTGAACATTCAAAAGAAAAATCTGATTCCCAACATGCACTCCATATGTTCGAAAAAAATATTCACACCATCAAACTTGATATGTTCATTGTCGAAAGATGCCATTCCTAAACTATACAAACAAGTACATACAGGTTTATTGACATGCTGCTTAGATTTTTACATTTGTGAACAAAACAAATTTGGACATCACCATATTTGCCTTTGATTGATTTCAGAAAAAAACTATTTTCAGAGCTGGAAACAGGTCCATTAGGCTTTTCAGCATATCCTTCATGGCAAACTGCAAATATACTGCAGTCACATAGCCCAAACTGTTGGTTCCACAATGTACAATAATAATATCTGGATCTTTAAAGTGACCCATACTCTCACAGTATGGTAATAAAGTTGCCAAGTTTAACCCATAAATTGCATACCACAAAACTTCCACTACTTCCAATCCAATAGTAGCAGAGATGCCACAAGATTCAGTGTAAACCTTGAATGAATGGATCCAGGAATCTCTGACCATCCACACACTCTGCTTCTTCATAGCCATAGCCATAGCCATCTTCACTGCCCACAACAAAGAAAACCCTTACTACCTTGTCTTCCTGTACACCACAACTACAAAACCAGATTGGCTAATCCCACGATGTCCTCAGACGTCTGCAACTGTCTGCGATCTCTGGAGTCTTCTTTCCATGCCAGGCATCCTAAAAGGATTCCAATGACAGGTGCTGGTCCGCTGACTACTGTGGTTTCCGCAGATGCTGTAGCAGAGGGCAGCCCTTCTACCCTTTTTACTTTTACGCTTGTAACACTCCCTGTTTGTCTACTTTCAAACAGTGAAACATCCATCCACCAATCACAACCAAAAACTCTATGTGTAACCCTGTCATTCAGTTCAACACTTCAGATGTATGCTTGAACTCTCAGAGTACATGTATCCTCTTAGTCACAGCTACCTGCATCAGAAACGAATGTGAAACTCTCCAAGATTTCTATTGCAGATTCAACATTACGTGCATTTAACAAAACATAGTACAGGTATGCGTATATTTATTTAAAGTAATATGTAAAAACACCTCTCTAAATATATAGAAATGTTTACTGCCACTCACCCTGTAATAAGCTTCTCGATAAGCATATTCTCTTTTTAACCACTCTATCAAATGCGATGTATTGTATCATTGTGCACCTGGTCACATCAAGTGGCAGTTACTTACATTAACTGACAACATATTAAACTTCAAAAAACACAAGAATATGCAGAATGGAAAAACATTTCTGAACAGAAATGAATTCATATTCATTTATTTTTATAGATTTTTTTCTCAATGTCAGTATACAAATGTATATATCACTTCCTAGTTATTGAGATCAAAACCTACGGTAAGAAATAGCACTACATCTCTGGCTATATAATTAATAGTCGCTTTCATAATGGCAGAATGGCAAGAGGAAATTTACTCTGCATTCATTCTTACATTTCTAAAACATATCCATACCCCTATCCAGATGATGTCCGAATTTCAACCCAACTATTTTCAAACTCATTGCATTTCAAATCACTAACACACATTAGAACACATACAAACACTCCCTGACCCCTTTTCAATTTCACCCACACAACCCTCTTACCTATGCACTAAATCACACCATTATAAAAATCACTGTTTTCCTACTTATTCAATCACACCACCACTCCCTTACTCATTAACACCAGTAGTAATCAAAGCATTCTACTATGAATAGTTTATTACCCTTTTCCCATCATATAACTGCACTCATTTTATACAACACCCAATTTCAATCTCATATTTACCCAAGCCCATCACACTTATAAAGCCTCTTACACTTACAACCTTCGCAACCACACCCATAATCCCACTACAAAATCACACTCTATTCATCTGTACAATAACACCCACATACCCATGCATAATGCATGCATATACATTCCACAAATCGCAAGGGCCTCATTACGAGTTTGGCTCCTAACTCGGGTCCGGGTCCGGGTTCCCTGAATGGGGAAATACCGGCCCATTCCGACCTTGGAGGGCCCGGTGTTTTATTTCCCCATTCAGGGAACCCAGACCCGGACCATCCCCATTTGAACCCCCATAGGGCTCAATGGGGATGGGGAGTATGCTAACAATGGGCCCGTTAATGACGGGCTCGTTGTTAGCATGCTGGGCCGCTCGCGGGACCTGCTAAGGACATCTGGTAAAACCAGGCATCCAGAGCGAGTCACGCGAGTGGACCTTGTAATAGGGCGGTAAAGGGTTAATAGCTGCAGAACCTTTACCGGTGCCGTTAACCCCTTACTGCCCACCCCGTAATGAGGCCCAAAGCTTTCTTTTTTCACAATAGACAGAACAGAATGCCTACTAAAAAAAAAACATAGAGCAGATGTAGATAAAAACAAGCCATATAGTCAGCCACCTCTAAAACAATGTATAGAAAACATTAAAACAGAACAGCTAGTAACATACTCAATAAAAGTAAACCAACCATCACTAAAAATGTAGAGACCCTCTTGAAAAAACTAAATGTAAAAAAAGAGGTACATACAAAAGCAGACCTACTAATGAACCTACCACTATATCTATCAATGTTAACGTAGCCACAGTAAAGCACTCCGAATGATCAATTGTACAAAACATTTTACTGTAGAGTTCTGCAATCATCTTATAAAGACACCAAAAAGTCACAATCTGCCCTTAAAAACTACAACAGAAAACAAATCCTCAAAGCTCTAATTGACAGTGCATTTCTACTGAAGAAAAAGTTGTTTATATTAATTTTAAACAGAATGAATCCACCAACTAGATTAATCAACAAATTACAAAAAGTACTTCTAAGCATGCACAATGTCAATATAGATACCTTTTCATATTTCATTGTAGGTGAATGGATTCACACAAGGAGCACAGAACATATTTCAATGAAGACGCTTATAAACAAGAACACAAAAAAACAATCTCCGTAGACAATAATGGCAGAGGGAATTAAATGGTAGGAGACACCAATAGGGCAAAATAAATCCTTGTAGGAAAGACTTCCCCAACAAACCTTCAACCAAATGTTACTTTTGCCCAAATAAACCATCCAGTGTCAGACATGCAGCTCAATATGTAACATCCACCAACAATCCTTCAAATCTTTCTGACAATACCTCAATCACTATGTGAAACTAAAAGATAAAAGTAGAATACAACCTTTACAAACTATGGACTCTGCCCAGTATGCATCCACACTGGACTGCAAGGACATTTATTAGCCTGCATTTCAGGAACTGCTTGCAAAATCACCTTCCACCACATCAAAATGTTAGCAACACACCATTTCAAATTATGTGCATAGACTGTACTATGCAAAAAGTCCTGCTCTAGAACTGCACAATTTGTATAACATTCTCTTGCATGGAACAGCCAAACAACTCCATCAAAAAATACAGCACATAGATATTTTGGAACTGAAGTCGAACATTCAGTAACTTTAGAAAACATTAGCAAACTTCTTAGAAACACCAACCACCTTATAAACTCATACAAAAAAAATAGCTAGGGGGGCGTGGCCAGCGCGCATGTAGAGAAGGCGGCTTTCCGTGAAGCTCCTGCCCATGATCCTGCAGCACAAGAAGTATCGGCGAAAATAATGAAGCTTCAGGGCTGAAAATCAACCGAGCCATAACAGATCCTTCCGGGAACACCTGATCAAAAAACCGGAGAGAATCGGCACAGGCAAAGCGGTTAACGAACCGTCCGAAATCTCTCCCCCTGCGACATCCAAGATGGCGGCCCGCAGCGGAGAGACCCACTAGACGTGACGGGACGGAGACGGGATTACAAGCCTCCGTGGAACAACACAACTTCCCACCTCCCCCCGGGCAACCGCGGTGCCATCACAAGGCAAGCGGAAACGGGGACGCCCGAGGCGACCCAGGACGGACAACAGACGGCGATACCCGGAAGACCCCCGGAAGAGGGAACTAGGTAAGGCCCGCCGTCCCCACCACCTGAAGGGAACACCCCCGAAGGAGAGTTGCCCCCACGAGTTCGGGAGCCCAGCGGAGCAGAAATCACACGGGACTGACCCGGTTGACACCCACCACCACAACCCGAAAAACCCTAACGGAGGCCCGTGGGTGGCGGAATGAGGCCAGACCCTGTAGTGGAACGAACATCTTAGGGGCACAAGCAAGAGAATCCTGGCAATAGCAGTGGAACCACTCGATCCGGAAGTGGCTGCCCCATTTAAGGCCTCACCACCCTCCTAGCACAGGTCACGGACGGCACTCTATACTAACCTTTGCTTACCCACTGCATCGGGACACCGAGGGACTTGAATCGGCTCGATCCCATATTAGTAGTCCACCGACTGAAGCTGCCGAGGCAACACGACGCCCCGCGAGGAGAGATGTCTCCCCCCAAAAACAAGTCCAGAGCCGTAACGATGGACTCGTACACCACAGCCCGTCCGAAAGCACAGACGCCACAAGCAGCGGACACCGCGACCGAGCCACCAACCCCGCCGGAGGACTCCCGCGACTCCCAGATCCTCCAGGCGATAGCAGCATTGAAAACAACAGTCGAAGATATGAGAGGAGAAATAAAAACAGAACTACAACTAATAAGGCAAGATGCTCGCAACTTGGCCGAAAGAGTCACTGCCACGGAAGCCACCCTACAGGACAATACGGAGACCACACAAGAACTAAAAGCGAAAGTTAGTGAACTGGAATCAACAGTGGCCCGTTTGGAAGCACGGTCAGAAGATGCGGAAGGTCGGGCTCGCCGAAATAATGTCCGAATTCTAGGAGTTCCAGAAGACATGGAGGGCTCAAACCCCACAGGGTTCATAGAAACACTACTGTTGCAGGAAGTAGGAGCGGGCAATCTCACCCAAGGGTTCTCAGTGGAGCGGGCCCACAGGTCTCTCCAGAAGCGACCACCTCCCGGGTCTTATCCTAGACCAATGATTGCGAAAATATTGAACTTCAGAGACCGAGAGACCATACTGAGGTTCTCGAGGGAAGGAGGGGAGATCAAAAGAAGCAACGCATCAATAGTCATGTACCCAGACTATACACCTACGGTGCAACGGGCAAGGAACTCTTTCATTCCCATAAAGGCCAGATTGCGAAAATTGAACCTCAAATATATGCTGCTATACCCGGCAAGACTCAAAATACTATACAAGGGAAAGGCCATTTTCTTAGAGACTCCAGCAGCAGCAAACCTTTGGCTCGAACACAATAACCTCGCAGACGACACTGAAGAAATCCTGGAACACAACAAAAGATGAAACCATACGAAGGCCCCATGTACACCTAAATATTACGACCAAATTCGCCGCCGCACCAAGGAAATACCAAGATTGGGCAGGAAGCCGGAGGCCCACTCGCAGAAACGCTGATGACCCCCCCAACCTGGAAAGGTGTGGGCAAAAAACCCACACGCTACCTGAGCCGAAAGACCTGGATAGGCCTGGAAGGCCCAGGAGCCCCCGAGCGTCGTCAGTTCGAAACGACTGCTGGGAGCAGTTTCTTGTTGTTGTTTTTCCTAGTTAATCCATTCCACAGAATGGCAGTTAAAACAGTTACCACGTCTCCACACAACAAAATGCAATCAGCGAACTGGCGGACTGAAAAGGCGGTCGTAAAGGATTGGAACCTGCGGGTAGGCGAAGTCCCTGGGGCCCTTGACGAGCCCATAAGCACCCCAAGAGAAGCAAACGCCTCCCGAACCCCCCGACGATTCCAAGATGGCAGAGCACATTAAAATATTAACCTGGAATGTGAGGGGCCTGGGCACCTATCTTCGCAGAAACCGGATAAAATCCTACTTACAAAGAAAAAGAGTGGACATTGCCCTACTACAGGAAACACACTGTACCGTGGAAACCAATGCAAAGCTGCACAAACACTGGGGAGGACAGGGCTTCGGAGCACCTTACTCCAAATATGCCAGAGGGGTTTACACCTGGATCAACCCTCAAGTACCATTCCAACTGACTGGTAAGGAAAAAGACCCAGAGGGCAGATACCTGATAATTTGGGGCATTCTCGAGCAAAGGGAGATCTGCATAGTAAACTCGTATTTCCCCAACAACAACATCCCTGCACACTTGAAAACACTGAACGCTAAGATGGTACAACTTAGAGAGGGTTTCTTCTTGTGGGGAGGCGACTTCAATTGTGTCCACGATTCCGTGCTAGACAGGTCTTGGCCTCCAGTGAAGGGTCCCTCCACAGCCACCATGTCCCTAGCCACCCTGGTCAAGGAATTAGACCTGACAGATGCATGGCGAGAATTGCACCCAGACGAGAGAGCCTACTCTTACTATTCCTCCCCCCACAAACTCCACACCAGGCTAGACTACCTCTTCATAAGTAGAGATCACCTGCCACAAGTAGGGGGCATGCAGTATTTAGGTAGATCTATCTCGGACCATTCCCCACTCCTGATGGACTGGCATCACAACAGTCCCAGGCCGCCCATCCCCATGTGGAGGATGCCTATCAACGCCCTGAAGGACCCAGCCTTCAGGGAGGAGCTGCAAGAATCCATAGAAAATTACATAACAGAAAACACAGGAAGTGTAGAACATATCGGCGTGGTTTGGGAAGCCTTAAAAGTAGTAATCCAAGGGGAAGTAATAGCGAAAGCGGGAGGTATCAGAAAAGCATTAAGAGCTGAACTCGAACAGAAGGAAGGCGAGATCCAGAAATTAGAAGCCACCCCAATAGAAACCCCCGGAAGGGAAGATGACCTCAGAACCCTTAGAGATGCCTGCTCTGGCGCGTGGAATAGACTGGAAAAATTTGATTTTAGCGCCAGGACCAACAGAACACACGCGGAAGCAGATAAACCGGGCCGGTTATTGGCCTGGCTGTGTAAACGTGAACACCCCAAACAGATAACCACGACATTAAGGGACGAGCATGGCATAGAACACAAGACCCAACAGAGTATCAATGATACTTTTAAACATTACTACACAAATTTATATTCCCACGTGGACAAGATCCCACCGGAACAAATCGCAGATACACTAGAGGAAATAGGCTTACCCAAGCTATCACCAGCACAATCCGATACCCTGAGCTCTGACATCACACTAGAAGACATAGCAGACGCTATACAATCCCTAGCCACATGCAAAACCCCAGGAAGCGATGGACTGCCCTCTGAGTTTTATAAAACATTCGAACCCTCCCTAACGCCACTACTATACCAGGTCTTCTCAGAAACATATGAGAGAGGCGTTCTCCCAGACAGTATGACAGAGACCCTAGTGATCCCAATGCTCAAACCTGACAAACCCCCTGACAAATGTGACTCTTACCGCCCACTTGCTATGCTCAATTGCGACGTTAAAATATTAACAACGATCCTAGCAAAACGACTATCCAAAGTGATAGGGGAAATAGTACACCTGGACCAAAACGGCTTCATACCCGGCCGCAATACATCTCTAAATTTGCGCAGGCTCCAACACATCATAGCCCAGACCAACACATGCGACGAACACCTAGCACTACTATCCTTAGACGCCATTAAGGCGTTCGACTCCATATACTGGGAATGGCTAATAGCAGTTCTGGAGAGATTCGGAGTCGGCCAAGGATTTATCAGATGGGTCAAGATCCTGTATAGCAAACCTAAGGCCAGGCTGAAATCTGGGAAATACGTGTCTGAAAAATGGGATATTCAGCGGGGTACTAGACAGGGCTGCCCGCTCTCCCCCATGCTCTACGTCTTAGGATTGGAACCTATAGCAATTTATTTCAGACAGCAATTCTTTGATGCGGGGATCAGGCTAGCAGGAATAGACCATATCATCTCATTATATGCGGATGACGTCCTGTTGTATGTTAACAATCCCCACCTAAATGTGCCGACAATATTAGAGGTGCTCGACAATTTCACCAGATATTCGGGTATCAAGTTTAGCAAAACTAAATCCTGCTTGTTCCCTCTGGCAGGACTGAAAAACAGAAGCAGCGATGATCTCCCCAAAGTGGGTATCGAATGGCAGACTGCCTCCTTCCGTTATCTAGGGATCCAAATAATGCATACCCCAGAATTAATGCACATACACAATACACAGGCCAAAGTACTAGCACTACGCAAATCCATAAGATTCTGGGCGAAGCTCCCATTGTCCATGCTAGGGAGGGCCTCGATAGCCAAGATGATTATTCTACCCAGATTTCTGTACGGATTCCAGAATGTCCACTTTTACATCAAAAACCCCTTCTTCCAGCTTCTCAATAAAATAATCAAGGAATTCCTCTGGGGAAAGGGCAGACATCGGGTAGCCTTATCCACGCTAGTCCTACCGTACGACCAAGGTGGCATACAACTACCAAATCTAGAAAAGTACTATCTGGCGGCCCAACTGAGCCATGTATCCAAATGGCTAGCGGACGAAGCCACGTCCGAGACACCCCTGCTACAGGCCATGATAGCCCCGATCCGCTTGAAAGAATGGCTTTGGGCCCCACAGAAACTGACACATAGACGACCACTATTGGCGTCCCTAGGCAAGAAGATATGGCACAGAGCCATGATGGTCCTGCGCCTGAAACACCCATACTCCCGAGAAGTGCCAATCATCTCAGGGCTCGACAAGACAGACACCAACCCATACAATATCAGGCTCTGGGAAAAGAAAGGGATATACACTTGGGGCGACCTATACACCGACGGCATATTTAGAGAATTCACTGAGCTGCAGGCGGCAGAAGATATCCAGGTCGGCCAGTTCTTATGGTATCAAAAGCTCCGCAACATAGCCCGCACAAGATGGTCCACCTGGCCGGAAGAACCCGAAGAAGACCCCTTCTTGACACTGTTGTATAACTTGAGCGAAGGGGGAAAACCGATATCTCAAATATACAGTCTTCTGAGAAACATCCCTAATCCTCGCAGTGCTGCATTAAAGACCCGCTGGGAAACAGACATGGGACAGGAAATGACAGATAGCGAATGGCTCAGAGCATTGGCCTTCCCAAAAGAGGTCTCCAGGAACCAAAGATTTAGATTAATTCAAATCAACGTATTATACCGTACCTACTTGACCCCGAGCAGGGTGGCAAAGTTCAAAAGGACCACTGAGACGCACTGCACCTGGTGCGGGACGGATGAGGCTGACTTGATCCACATGCTATGGAACTGCACCAAGGCACAGAACCTCTGGTCGAAAGTGCAGCAAACCTGTGAGGCAGCAGAAGTCACAAGATACAAATGGACCCCAGCTGAGTGCCTCCTAGGGAGCTACTCTAGGCCAGCCAAACTGAAACACGCTGTAAAGGTAATGGACCTGCTATGCATAACGGCCAAAAGAACCATCGCCATGGCCTGGAAAAAGCCCACAGGACCAAGCCACAAAGCATGGCGCAGAGAACTGGAAAGGTGGGCGAATGCCGAAACCAGAGCCTGGGAGGACAGTGTAACTAGATCTACCGAAGACTCGAGCATGGCACTAGAGGCATGGAAAGACACCTTAACCAAACTGTTCAGATCCCCCGATGACAAACCTCCCTGAATGTCGCAGGTATCCATCCCACTGCTAATCATAAAATCAAGGAACATTCGAAACCACACCCCCCAACCCCCGGACTACACCGAGAAGAACTCCCCCCGCTCCCCTGTGGACACTAAACCCACCCTCCCCGACAATGCCTACCGCCAAACACCCATTCGCAAGGAGACTGTTAATGTTAAGTTTGTTTATGTATGTTGTTATTCTGTTTTATGAACAAGGCATGACTGTAATAAGTCGGTCAGGTGCCCTGAATTAAGGCCCAGACCAGTAAAAAAAGTAAAGCGCTCTTAACCACAAATGCCAATAAATAAATTTTAAAATAAATACAAAAAAAATAGCTATGTTTCAAAACACATCTACTAAAATACCAAAGTATGTGTCTTTTGTCAACAAACCTTTTATAAAAAGAGTACAAAATACTAGCTATGGCATACAAAGTAGAGGACGAACAGGAATAGACACCAGGCTACCCCTCCCTTAGGTGTGTTGGTGGGAGGACCTATTCAAAAACTAGTTATTGCTTAAACTAGCTGTGAAAGATATTGGTGTTTCTAGCTTAGAGACCTAGGTTAGTGTTTGTAAGTCAGATACAAGTATTATAGGCACTTAAGTCTTGTTGATGGTGAGATGACTTTCAGGGGCTCCAAGCCTTCTGCAGGACAACAACAAGATTAATAGATGTAGGAGTGTTCATCTTTGGTTAATGACATCTAGGGAGGCGAAAAGGAATCTGGACTGTCTTGTGTACAGTTGCGGAAGTCTCCAGTGCACAGTGGCTACCTGGCAAGGCTTGTTGATGGTTACAGGGTGTGACATAGTAAGTAGAAGTCCACAGAGTAGGACTGACAAATCAAATGGTTGAAAAACCGTGGGGCAAGTCTTAGATGGAGGTAGAGTTGCCTGATTGTAGCAATAAGACTGCGATGGACGCTTGTAAATGTGTCCTAGAGTTGTGTGTCTCTCTGCAAATGTAGAACTACAGTGTCTCGGCCCGCATGCATGCGTAGAAGTGCTGGAAAAAGTAGAGGACAATAAGAAATGCCAATGGTTCCAATTAGCTTTATATCTAAGCGAAGAAAATAAATACCAAAACACTGACCTCTCAATAGTTTCCACATACTGCAATGCAAAGCTTGACAATAACCAAATGCCATCACGTGCTATCACTAATAACTTCCCACTTCCAAAAGTTCACCAACAACTTAACTTGTTGTATGAGAGAATTGTGCAGTAGCACCTGGAGTGTATCAAGTGCTAGACGGGATTACCACAATAACTAATTTTAGGCCCAAATAACCATGCAGACTCAAAGAGGATGATAAAACACTACTTTATTATAAATTCAATAAAGTAGAGAATCTGGCAAGCATACCAAATTGTAGCTCACACACCCTCGAATACATTTAAGTTACACAGAGGCGTTATACCTCAATGTACGTTAGCTATGATGTCATCCTTCGTGGGAACTAGTAAAAAACATATTGAGGGGGAGGGATAGGTTAAGGGAACATGTATACCTATTCCTTATTTATGTGTTAGTAACATCAGTGGCTGCCACTTATCGGGTAGGCACACCTTGAACTTCCTCTAACTACGTACAATACAGACAATAGTAGAATAGTAGCAGTGGATTCTGCAACAATGTATAGTTCATCATCCATAGGCCATCCTGATTGTTGAAACTCTCTTCCAACCTTGGACATTCGGCTCGTTAGCAGCATGTAAGCAAAATGAAACCCAGGTGTCCAGAACAATGTAAGACAACTGTCCACTTTGCCAATTAGCCTATCATCTCTCATCAGTCAGGCCCTAAGCCAAGGCCTCTTTTTTTAGTTGACCTTGCTATTATCTTCCTCAGAACTTGAAAGGGAGTGAAGGTACATTGATATCTTTGGAGCGTTATGAATGGGTCTTGTTTTCTGATCTTACACCACGTGTGAGGCGGCCATGGTTTTGTCCATCTTATCCTTTTATTTAGTGCTATTTGATTCAATAATATAGGGTTCTATTACTCTCCTTGACCTCTGGAGACTTGGTTGCTCCATCTTGCATATGCTTTCTGGCTCTTTGACTGTACAATACTTGGCGCACACAAATGTTTACTCCTTTACTTAATCTAAGAGAAATGCGTCCTACATACATAGCTTATCCTTTTGGACTCCTTTTGTGATTTGCGATTGCTTCTTGCTGTGGCATCCTTGATTCTGAGAGAAATAAATATTATTTGTTCTTGCACGAATTTGTATTTCAGTGCCTGTCAGCTCTGCAGCCTTGGTCTCTCTCCTTGTGGTTTTCAGCATACTTTTATACGAAACCGATGTACTTCTTCTCAACATGGCTGCTTGACATGCTTTATATTTCCTACATTTAGCCAGCTTCTGTATGTCTCATCTACCTTGTGTTTCTGCGTATATATATCTACTGCATCTCTTCTTTCCTATCTTCTCATTGTATATGATTTCTTCACATTTGCATATTTAGCTACTTTATTACTTCAGTCACATATTCATTCTGTAAGTATTTGTATATCATTAAACATGCTCTACCATAGAGAATGAGGATGCTAAGAAGCTGCAGACCATGTAACAGGTACATCTTATATGCACAATCTTATAAAAATTGCCTGGCTAAACCTTGGACCAGCTTCATCCAAAAAGAGTACTAAAATCCATGGGATAGAAACAATAGCCACAAATGATCCGAACAGCCAGGATATTTAAAAAAAACAATGACACACACTAGCTGATGCAAAGTACTGCTTTGGAAAAAATCTGCCTGTACAACATAACCTAAAACTACTTCTACAAAAATAATGTCACTCCAGAGGAGACAATTTGTGAAGGAAGTAGTAAAACCTACCAAGCCCACCCTATTTAATCATATAAAGTTATCATTTAAATGTCTGCAACATAGAGAAATCTATTACAAGGCCCTAATACAACTTTTCAAACCTTGGAGAACAGAAAAAAAAAGATTAGCTGACAACGACTCATTTGAAGCTGCATTCAATGCAAATGAAAGCAGTGTAACAGATGTCAATGTTAAACAATATAAAACAATGTTGGACAATGAATGCCAACAAGGGGAATACATTGAAGCTCTACTAGATAAAGACACTCCTGAAGGCAGTCAACCATCATTCTAAATCGAGCATAAATAGCCATAACTGAGGTAGAAAATACCACGTATCAATCTAAACTATCTGAAGAAGACTTGTCAGTGTTCAAATTACAGCTAAATGATGAACAACTCACTATTTATCTAGAAGTCACTGAAGAAATTGAACATGAAACTAAAACTTGCAGTTGTAAAAATTATAATCCTCTGCTCCTGTATGTAAGTGGTGAAGCTGGTTCTGACAAAAAGTTCTTAAGTAAAATAATCAGCAACCTTCTACAAAACTTAACAAACAACAACCTTTCAGCTGTTGTAACAGCCCCGATAGGTCTATCTAAGAACTGTTTGGAGGAAAACACATTATTGTTTTCAGAAACCTCCTACAGTTAACACCAGTAAAAGGTCAATCTATTTTCAAAACATTAGGACACAAACAATGATTTGACACTATGCAGCATTGTAAATGTAAATCTCTGGCAACATTTTTGCTGCAGATAACTAACTCAAAAAATGCGTCAGTCTGCAGAACTCACATATGTTAATATTTTTTTAAAAAAAACATTAGAACTGGTCTGCTTACTAAAGATGCAAAATCCATCTTAAAAACTAGACTAATCCATGAGCTATATGGGCAAAACACATCTGCCCCCGATGTCATGGAACACATAACTTAACAAAATATAAAATGCATGTTCTTAATGCCAATCATTGCAAGCTGTAGTCAATTCAACAATACAATGTTGAATAAAGACATGCAACACATAGTGCATACCAACTCCACAGACAAACTATAAATGCACTGCATGGCACTCTCTAGGTGTCAACAAGCAACAGCACAACTAAATGGATCAGAAAAAAATTATTAACTTTATGTCTAAACTGCAAAGTAATTCTAAAACATAACCTTGTTGTAGAACAAGGTTTAGCCAATGATGCAATTGGTACAGTTGTTGGATCCAAACAAATTCACATAACAGCAACATTCAGTTTGTCAACTTCTACTTTGGCAATCTTGCAGATGTTAAAAGAAATAGGCTGCAGAATAGCATGTTTCCTTCATTTCAAACAGATGTACGTATGCAGAAAACAATTCTCTCCATGCCTTGAATATGCTGTGACTATTCACAAATCGCAAGGCCTAAAACCTAGATCACACATTTATTGACAGTAGCAGCACAGACTTCTAAGAAGGTATGAGTTACATAGCACTTTCACATCTCCGTACACTCAAAACAACAGGCTATGTGCACTGTACACTCCCATCTAGATATGTGCCCTGTACCTCAAAAATGAAAACTTTAAAAAAGAAAACTAATACAAACAGAACCTATAGCAGATCTCCCTCCAATACCACTAAAACAACAAAGAACAACTGCTGGAACATCAAGTATTACAACCACAAAACGCTCTACTCCAAAAACAACTGCTCTTCCATCAGAAAAAAACAGACAAATGTCCATTTAAATTCAACAGCACAACTAGAGTAAATTTCTATGTAAAGGTTGCAATCAATCTTCTCTTCCAATTGCCACCAAGTGTTCACAATATTTACTTAAATGACTTTGAACAGTTGTGTTTGAAAATGCTTGTGCTTCAAAGAAATGCCAAAAATAATCCTGACAGCACTTACAGTGTCTCGGGTATAAGGCAAGATTTGGACTACTGTACAGGAATGGTAAAATTCACCCTAAACACACAGGAATATCCACAAGAATTCCCAATGTACATGCTACACATACTAGGAACCAAAAACATCCCTATAAATTAAATGTTCTAGATTTCATACACGTGGAAACATCCATGTACTCTGTGCAACCATGTTTCACAAAAGCACATCCTAATGAACGATTTGTGTATGTGTCCATGCCAAATTATTAATCTATTCCATTTCACCAGCTTCTGCAACATGCAAATAATGGCATATTATTCAATTGTTTGCAATTCAGACAATCATTCCAGCATACAAATAAACTCACATGGTCAATATGTCATACTAATGTTTCTAAGGTGCAATACAGATGGTACCACAAATAACTGTAAACTTACAAGCTTTACACAGAGCCAAGTATCTAAAAGTGGTTGATTTGAATGTAACAACACTTCTGTTACTCCAAAAGCGTATTTTACCAGCAAATCTAGCAAAGGCCTACTTAATATTTCTTCAACCCAAATGGTCTCACTAAAGTATAGTACAATACAGAGAATACACCAATGAGTATCTAAGTACATTCATAAAACTACAATAGTAATTTTAAAATCCAAGACATTTAGGATACACCAATGGTTTTCTAACTACTTTAAAAAATACCTTTCATTGTAATACCCTTCAAATATGCCATCACAGTTATTGTTACTGCAAAACCTCTTGTAAAGTCCAATATAGTTCGAATGAGCCAACGGGTATCTAACTACTTTAAACATACCCTTTATTACAACACACTTCAAATAAACATCCTGTCACAACTACATTCACCTAATATATCCATGCTGCCACACACATGTATTCTGTAACATGTATATTCTTTAAAACTATTTAAATGCCAAAAACTCTATGTACCCACTGACTACTTCATGTTAATACAACAAAATTTAACCAGACACTAATTTTGTACCAAACATAGTACATTCAATGTACTTTTTATGGGGGTCAAAAAAGTTAATCGATATGTTCAATTGTATTTAATTAAAGATTTTAAACTATCTTGTTTAACAAATCATGCTGATTTTTTCATAGAAAAAGAACCATAGATTTCAGATTTATTACCATGCTCAACTAAGTAACCATACCCAGTATTATCCTATTTTCTTCTTCACAAAGAAACATGTATAGATTCCATAAGCACTATTCTCAATTGTACTACAATAATAAATACCATATACACTTCAATTATATAATCCTACCATATTACAAAATACTGTACACTTCACCTACAGTACCTATAATTACTCTACACATGTTACGACGGTGCGTGTGGCCAGTCGCCAGATTCTTGGGGTATGGAAATTCAAACTTTGCATGGGAAAGAGGCCCGCACATATCAGTTGCAGTAATAGAACACTAAAATCAGAGGGGGACTCACACAGCAGCTGAAAGCACATTGCAAGAGAACACGTTCCCAGGATTGTACAAGAGGAAAGGAATTAACAACTTATGATACTTCTGGGGTCACAGAGACAATCTCACAGGTGCAGGGGAAATGCAGTGAACATAACCTAATTTAATAATTCATCAAGTTAGTTATGAAATTGCCCTCTAGCACAACTTAGACTGGAAAGCAGTTGGAGATGGTTTAACATACAACATTAGAATGGTAGCTTGTTTTTCGTTCAAGGCCCTGACAGTGTTAAGATTGGTAGTATCTTCATGAGAAGGGGATGTGGGTGGTCAGCAGAAGGCGAATAATGATCCACTGGTCATCCCAAATGTTTCAATGCCTTGGCTTCATTATGTGGGAATTGGGGGTTGGACAATGATGTCCCGGTGGGGTTCTAGGGTGGTGCAGTAAGATTTACGGGATCCAACCATTGCAGGGCATGTCCAGATATGGGGGAATGACGTGTTTGCCCAATGATTTTCTTTCAGTGGTTGGACAAAGTGTGTCAATGTGCTTTAATGTTAATTAGTTTATATTATTATAAAAGTTGTAGACCTAGGGGTGTTTCTTTGACAGCGCCTTTTCATGCAGTTCTGTCCCGCGTTATGTTTGAATATTGCTGTCCTAGATGCATCTGGGGCCCTGAATAAAAACTGTGTTACTTCCGGCCCGGTGTATACTCCTTTTTGGATTACTTTTATATTTTTTATTGGTGAGCTCAAAGGCAACCAGCAGTACATTTATTGTGGCCTGTATGGGGACAACTCTAGCTTTCCTGACCAGACATGGGAATTCCAGCCTTGCCTCTGGAGGGGTGCGGAGTGGCATTTCCAGACCAGTACCTAGAGCTCACACTGAGTTTGCAAAGGCCTGTGTAGGTCTAAATGCCCCCTGTACTTGGAAAGCGGTGCTGGCCTACAAAGAGAGGCTCCATGGCTGAGGGGGCTCGAGGATTTCCAAAGAAGGATACGTGAGTGTACCCATGCATAAATGCACAAGGGGAGGAATTACATGTATGCTGTACAGGGCACACTGTCAAGAGATGCAGCGATTGCCCATAGATTTTAGGTCCATTTATCCGATACAGAGAAGTGGGCGGTGGCACATCTGCATTACAGCAGAGGGTTGAATAGTAAGTGGCGGACCTTTTTAGACAAGAGTTGCGCGTAGTGCAGCCAATTGGTATAGTTGCATCATTTTTGTATTGTATTGGGTGAAAGAGTTTGAATGAGAGAAGAAAAAGGGGAAGAAGCATACGCACTAGCATTTTGTGAGTAGTAGCAGTTCATTGTGATAAGGTGGAAGTTGTCGCAGTTCTCTGTTTATTGTGACTGTGGAAATTACGAAAGGGCCAGAGCAGAACTAACGTGTAAATATCAAATGAGCTGTGTAGTGCGTGGCAGGGGGCACAGTAGAACAATGGGAGGAGCAACCACACTCTTGGTATTTTAATTTAGGGCATTGTTGTTAAGGTGGTGGGCCTGTGGAGAGGGCCATTTGAGTACTGATCAAAACTAACAAGGCAGGCCTGTGGAGAGGACCATTACATGTAAAAGTGAAACAAGAGGTGTGAGAGGGCAGGTCATGTGGAGAAGGCCAGTGCAAATGAAATAGGATGAAAAAGTTAAGTGGTAAGTATAGGATTGAGTGAGTGGAAGTAAGTGAATAAGGGGTTTAAGTACGAAGGGGTAAGAAGAAAAGGGGAAGGAAGAGTACTCTGACAATCAGGAAGAGGGTGCAAAAATGTTGTCCCAATGGATGGACACATCCTTTAATCACATGTGCAAAGTATTGCCCCAATATTGCAATACAATATTAAAATACCACTTTCAGTGTGTAACCAACACAGTGGGAAAGTGCTACCAGGAATGGCCTGGAGATGGAACATTTTAAAAAGATATAATTGACAGTATATATTCATATTTGCTAGCTACATTTAAAGGTACAAAGCTTAAAAAAAGACAGGATATGTTAGGTCTTTGGAAGCTTTACAAAGAGATTTAAGGAGAGTAAAAGAAAATGGAAGGGAAGGAGGAAAAGGGTGTGGATCTGCCCCCTCCATAAAGATAAGATCCTTTATTGAACCCATCGACAGGATATTCAAACCCTGGGTCTCAGTCTCAAGATAGGGAAAATACATAGAAAACCAAGATAGGACAGGAATCTTGTCCAAGAGACAAGCAAGAGAAAGGGAGTACAACATATTCAACAGACATCAAAGAGAGCATGCAGCAGCAACTGGATACCATGTATAGGTGACAGAAAATGTAATGGAAAGGGAAATAAAAAAGAAATGAAAGGAACAAGAAAAAGGGGAAGATAAGGAGGGATGGACAGCGGGACGCATACAATTTTAAATTCACTGTTGTAACAGGACCTGGAAGAGGACTAACAAGAGACAATACAGGGTGACAATACTGCATCAGATTGGGAGGACAGTAGTGACAATGACAGTAGGGATGATGATTTTGACACTTATGACTTAACTCATGCGGAATAAGGAAGGAGGAGAAAGTAAGGGGAAGACAAAGGGAGGGAAAAACAAACAGGGAACTGGGGAAGTAGGCTCTGAAGCAGAAAAATGAGAATGGCAGTAGCAAAGAGGCAACAAAGGGGGGAAATGTCATGGGTGTCATTATAGAAGGCAATGGGGGGCACACGTCCCCCCAACTTATGTGGCATGCCTTTTTGTCCCCCCCATCTTTTGGTGGGAGGGCCAGGGGGGCACATTTTGGCTGCCACAATCAAGATCATGTAATTTGACAGTGCAAGCCTGGCTGAGTTGTCCAGCCAGGCTTGCGCTGTCTCATTACATAATGCTGAGCTGAGCTCAGCTGCATGTATGTTTGCTCAAGGGCTGGGCTGAGGGTTGACCCTAGTGAGGGGTCACATTTGTACAATCACTTTTGGGGTCAGGGGAGTATCCATCATTGCAACATTGGGGGGTGAAGTGAGCCACGAAATCCAGTGTGTGTAATAGTCTCATTCACACCCACAAACTGGCCACCCCTGCCCCAATCTACCTTTTTGGTAACATTAGTGGAAGATGGCATTTTTACACAAAAAAAAAAAAAAACGCCACAATCATTGCAGATGCAAGAACACATCTATTAGACCTCTGTCCAGGCCCTCTGGGGCAAAATACATGGACACCTCCTAATTTGCATTTGGATTGCACCAACAGAAGTGACTTTACAGCAAAGGACTTTGCAAGGACCATCATCAGTCTTTGATACATGGAGGCACCATGGAAGTGACTTTAGAATAAATTGCCATAAGTAAGCCAACTGGCAAATAACTTTGTGGTGCAAAATACCTAAATTGCACAATTGCTATATATGGAGCAACTCTATAGGCATCAGATTTTTTTTGTTATAATAGCATGATATATTAACATAAGACATTAAAAGAATTGCCCAAGATCATACACTTTAAATGGTGAAACTGGGATGTGGACAATTTAAGCAACTGTGCACATCTCCCAGGTTTAGTTGTTATAAATATTTATTAACATTTTGCTTTAGATTTCATGTGCTTAAATATTTATTGCTGGCAATGCCTTGGAAGCAAACCACATTACATAATAAGCTATCCTTTCATAGTACAATAACTGTACACAATATACATTGTCATAGAAATATGTTGTGGAATGAGAGCATAGCTTTAGATTTATTTTCCCCATCCTGCATGCAAAGTTACAACAACATCATGCAGATTAATGTGAGCCTAAGAAATCCCCTTGGGCTTTTAAAGCCACAGTCATTATTTCATAAAGCATGCAACATTATGCTCACTTCTCACTTCTAATCACTCCCTCCCATGCACATTTCTAAAGGGATAAAAGTCCCTGCTACTAGTGACCCCCCATCAGTGCCTAACGGCTCATGGTGTAATGCTCTTTTAACACGGAGAAACGTGAGGACCCTCTACTTCCCAAAGCTCCTTGGGACATTGTCCTGGCAGCGGGACACCTCTACCATTCGGAAAGAGTAAGGTGTCTTTCTGCCAGGACAATAAGCGTGCACGCATCTTTGAGGTGCCAAACTGGAGTGGTGTCCCACCGACAAATGTCCCGGTCTGGCCTCCCACTCGGTACGCTACTGCTTGGGGGCATTTGAACACAGGAAAACATACCTTCATTTTATAGTCTGAATGTTGCAAGTAATTAATGCAATCGGAATAAGCAACCTAATACGCTGTTTTAAAATCTTGCAGGCATACATTTTGTATCATGTCTGTATGTTTGTTTGAGTCATTGCCCCCGTGGCAATAATCAAACACCAGTTCACTTCAGCCTGCTTGCAGGACCTCTTTGAGTAAAGGGGGCGTAGGCTTTTTTATTGTTGTCAATGCAGTGGTGTTATAAGTTTCAGAAGACTGGCATGTCTTTAGAATTTAATTTTAAAGATACGCCACCAGTCTTATGAAAGTTATAACAGAGCATTGACAATGGACTCATGTGCTGTAGTAGTTTAGCATTATCCCTCAGGGCCACTGTCAGCCCTTCCTTCACCCTGCCCCTTTCTTTCAGTTGTAATGTCCCCCCAACATTTTCAGCAAAGTTACTCCACTGGAAATGTGGAGCGCAAACTCAGCTGCCCCTTCTTCAGAAGGCAAAAGGGGAAGTGCAATATGTGCCCTGGCAGACCAGGCATAGGGACAATCTGGTGTACAGTTTACCATCACTAATGGCAGGGTACAGCAAGTGGATATACGTATTTGAGAAGGAGATGGCAAGGATACCTTTAGCTATAGGGAATGTTAAGAGCTTGCTGGCAGTATTGGTAGGGGAGCAAAGTTACAAAAAAGGAAGCAGGATATGCAGGCATGAACTTGAGCTCTAACATACACAACGGGCACCTTTTAATAATTACTGACCGCACATCTGGAAGGCTCAGAGGGAGCTGTAACCAGACACGACAGACATGGCCTCAATATTTGCATGGAAAATGAAACCAGACGAGGACCCTGCAAAATACATACAGTCAATCCAAGAGATGTGGACCGAAGAGAATAAACAATCATGGGATGACAAAATACCTTTACTCTATCACATCTTGGTGAGAGGACTCCCCACAGATGTACAGGCTTCCCTAAAAAAGGTGGTCAGAATAGAAGCAAAAGGATGGCCCAAAATACAAGAGGCTATTTTACATTTTTGCAAAAGGAAGCAGGACAAAGACAAAGAGACAGTAGACAACGCAGTAAAAGCAGAAAATAAACTAGTGCAGAAAATACTCACGAAAATAAGCATGGGGCAGTGCAGGGAGAACCTCCAGTGACTACAGTAGTACAACAGGTGGGATATACACAGACACTTTATAGCCCACAGTGGGGGGGACAACAGATAAAACAGCAGCGGCCTGGATTTATGAATACCCAACAGCCTAGGTTTGTTCCGGGAGGAGGAGAAAACATGTACATAGGGCAGTATCAGTCAAGGGGGGGATATTATCCAAGGGGAGGAAAGTTTAGATATAGGGCAATGGAGCCCCATTTTGGAGGACTTGGAGGACAGTGCTTTGTTTGCAGGAATTTTGATCACTTTGCTCAAATATGCCCATTCCTTCAGCAAGCGGAACAGCAAGGATGTACCTACAAGCATACACACAACCTCAGGCACAAATAGTGCTGCAACAGCAATTGCAAGTGCAGCCATCACTGACACTTGTCTCAACAACACAGGGACAAGCACCAGCACAAGGGGGAATGGTAACTGGATCACAGGGTACCGCAGGTATACTGCAGGCACCAGCACAGACACACACATAAGAAAGGGTGATCATATTGAGACAAAATGAGGTTTCCCAGTTCATAAAAGAAAGACCAATGCCAATACCACAAATGACACAATTAGTGAAAAGAGAAAGTGCATGCAGGAAGATTTGGAGAAAGTGGCAACAAAGTTATGGACTACAGGACCCCATTATGTGGCAATACTGAAAATGGCAGGGCCATGTGTTAATTTGCTACTTATACCTATTTTTAATGATTAGACCTAAAAATCACACTCCCCGCAATGTTACTACTCCAAGGTCCGTGGACAGTGTGAATGTCCACAGACATCAGGTAGAATCCACAAAACCCAGAAGCACAGGGGACAACAGAAAATGTTGTACCCTTCAATCGGCAAAAACATATGCATATAACAACATTACTTATATTTATTTCACCCAAATATACCTTTTTGTACCATTCATCATTTCAAAATGTAAACATTATTTTTTCATTTAGCACACAATATGATGGAAATCACCAAGCACAAACCATAACTGTACACCTCATATTATCACTTCAGTTCACTTCATGCAGACTCAGATACACCAGAAGCTCATTCCAAAACAACCTTTTGCCAAACAGTAAGTGCACTTTATTTTTTCTCTGTTATTACCATTCATTTTATAAACATAAGTAAATATGCAAATATCACTATGTTTTATTTGAACGGAAATGGCAAACACACTTGAGTGGTTGGAAGAAAACTTTCTAAAAGAAGAAATGAGTGATGATGACATCTCTAATGTCAAACAATACGTCTTTCAAAATAAACAAATAATGTTATTATACAGACCTCATTGAAATAATAATGCATTCTTTTATTATAGTACATACTTGACATGAAGACACAATGCCTCAATTTCTATATGGATAATCCCAAAAATCACAAAGACAATCCCTATCCCCAACTGGACATGATGAAATCATGATTTTGTCTGCAAAACTGAATGAACTTAGTAATGATTTTAAGTAACTTTTAAATTATGTTAAAAATTATGTTATTAGAAATGTTGTTTATCACTATCCTTCTAGTACCTGCCCCCAGCAATCACCCCCATCAAATTCCCAAAATACAAATGAAAGGCACTTTGATGAAACTTATCTCCCTCACTCCCCTGATGATCTTTGCATAGAAATTCCAAATTCGCCCATGTATGTTTCCCATTCCGATACACCATCCCTTTCAGAAATAAATGTTTTTGTTATACTATAAATATCTTGTAGATTATTCTGTCATCATTTTTTATATTTTAAAAACCCATTAATAGTTAGCAGACTATAAGGCTGTCCTGGGTGTCCGTTTATGAAATAGTGTGTCTGCGGACATTGTGCTTTATCGGGACATGTCTGTTCTTGCATGACGCACTTTTAATTGGTCAACGGTGAGCGGCCCCGTTTCCGGACATCCATACTCATGCGGATGTCATCATGTGACCAGAAACCTGTGTGGTGTGACAGTCTGTCCGCGGACAGTGTCCATGACCGTGGCCAGCTTGAAACTGCATATATGGCCAACCTAGAGTGTTTGAAGTTGGAAGTGTACCTTTGCAGTGATCCTAGAGCCATACTAGTTGATCTGTCAACTTTCTTCAACTTCCCAAGGCCGATTTTTGATTCGGTAATCTACAGAGAGTCGGTCTGCGGAAAGTTGCTCAGAAGTTCCTCTGAAGGAACCCACCCATCAGAGCACCAGCACAGAACACCTACTTTTCATCTTATTCAAAACTGCTTTTATGGCTTCAGTCATGGCCATTCCTCCTCCCAAGCCACCACCACCACCATCAACACAACCACCTGGAGGGCCTGGATAGGGTAACAGGCTTGGAGATGCAGAAGAGGATGAAGATAAAGAGCAAGATGAGGTATAGGAAGTGGCTACCTCCAGCTCCTGAGTGAGTGGTGGATGTGAAAGATTTTCACCACCGTTGGCAGTGAACTGAAGGCTCGTGCAGCCAAGGTGAGATTCACAGAGTGTACTCAGTCACGGAAAACCTGGTCTCTACTCCTATGTGACCACCTCCATGCACTGCCACACCAGATCCAGTCACTCGAGTGCTCTGAGAAAGGCTTTCTCAGGGAGAAACAGCTTGATGATCTGTACCAAATCTTCCTCGACCGCTCCTGCCATCACACAGGCTTCTCCTGTAGGGCAGGGGATCCCATTGGACACCTTGCAGACCATACAGGACACTATTGACCCTTACTTTTTGATGGTCACAGTACTCCGTTGACACACTGAACTGCATGATAGAGCAATTTCGAAGTGCTTTTGAGGCCACTGTCAAGAAGCATGAGAAACACTGTGGCCTAGCTTTAATTTAAGGTCTGCACAAAATCATTCCCTGTCCACCTGCCCCTTCCCTCTCCCACCTTACCTTACCTCAACTGTAAAAAGCAAAAAAAATCAAAAAAATCAAAAATAAAAAACACAAGAAAAGGTTCCTTTAGGATCCACCTTTCACAGTTATAAAATAGAACAAAAAAAAAATCGCAGGACCTTTTGCAGTATGCATAGTCAGTGGACAGTATGAATATCTGCAGACAGACAGAAAATTCCAGGCGTGGGTTGGGGGAGTTAAAATAAATCAACTGGTTTTACGTTAAAACATGGTGGCTGTATAAAGAACCTTTATTTTACTTTTGGGGGGTTTTATACACTGAACTAACCCATGTTCTATTGTACATAATTATTGTTTTTAATTTTAACAAAAACTTCTCATTTCTTTACTGATTTTGTTTTTTACTTAATACAACTACTAAAAATATGCTTCACAACATATTTCAAGGGTTCACTAAAATTGTTTCATTGCATTTTGGACATTCAAAAGAAAAAACATCAGTCAAATGCACTCCATCCCCTCGAGAAATATTCATAATATCAAACTTGATATTTTCAATATGAAAAGATGTAATTTCAACATCTTGTGAAAACACAAATACATCTTTGTGCCTTGCTTTCTCAATTTGTGGACACAATAAATAAGAACGCATCCACATTTGTCTTTCAGCTATCTGAGAAAAAATAATCTTGGAATGTGGGACCAGTTCCACAAACTTTGCAAATGCAACGTTCATGGCAAACTGTAATGAAATTCCAGTGACATAGAGAAAAAATGTTTCCTCCACAGTGAACAACATGATGTCCGGATGCTTGAAAGTAACAATATTCCCACAAAATGGGAGCAATTCCATCCACTTCATTTCTTGAACTCCATACCATGAAACTTCAAATTCTTCTAAACCAAGATTCTCAGACAATTCACAC
The DNA here is from genome assembly GCF_040938575.1 of Ambystoma mexicanum. Lineage (NCBI taxonomy): Eukaryota > Metazoa > Chordata > Amphibia > Caudata > Ambystomatidae > Ambystoma > Ambystoma mexicanum. Next base: position 1,293,053,559 of record NC_090937.1, read on the forward strand.
AGCTCAGAATACACCTTCAGCCAATGGACCCAAGAATCGCCCATGGTCCAGACACCCTGCTTCCTCAAAACCATAGCCACAGCCATCTTCACTGCACACAATAAAAATAACTCTTGCTACCCAGTCTTCCTGTACACCACACCCACGAAACCTGATTAGCTGATCCCCGATGTCCACAGACATCCACGACTGTCTGTGGTCTCTCTAGTCCCCTTTCCATGCCTTTCATGCTTAAAATACCTGGATGGCACATGCAGTGCCCATGTCACCTTTTTGGTTTTATGTCTGCTTTCAAACAGTCACACATCCATCCACCAATCACATCCAAAAACTTTACATATGTCTCCTGCTACTCTCAGCCACTTGCATCAACAACTACTGTGAAACTCTCCAAGATTTCTATTTGCAGATTCAACAATATCTACACTTAACACGACATAGTACAGGTATGCTTATATTTTGAAAAATATTTTTTCAACACCTTATATACAGGGTTGCTGCTACTTACCATGGAATACGCTTCTCAATAAACATTTTCTTTTTTTAGACCATTCTATCAAATGCCATGTATTACAGCATTCAGCACCTTCTCATATCAAGTGGCACTTATTTACAATGCTGTGCATTTAAACATTTTACTTTATAGGAGCATTTTCATGGAAGTTGTGCAATTTTTTTTCTAAAGGAAAGTTAAAGCAGATGCAAAAAATGTGTACAACATTTTTAAGCGCCACTTGTGTGGAAATTTAATAGCTTGACAGTACATGCATACTTGCTAACATTACCTGTTACAATCTGTAGGTGCTTATCAAGTCCTTTTCTCTGGATTCTGTGACTTGTATTCCACATTTTCTAACGGGAAAGGTGGAACTACAAGTCCAAGAATTCAAAGAAAAAGACCAAGACTTGATAAGTACCTACATATTGGAATGGATCATCTTGGAAAATATGCATGTCCTGCCAACATAGTAAACTTGCACACACCATGTACCATTTAAAAATAGTCTACTAATCATTTCCATATACTTTTCACTTCTTTTACAAAAAATGTTGCACACAGCGCTGCAATAAATGGGCATATGTATTTTTAAAATTTCATGGAATTGCTCCTAAAACATTTTTAAACAACCCAGCGTTTTCCATTGTTCATTCCATATAAATGTCTCACTTTTCAACCTCTCTCATTACATCCCTTATACTGCCACCATTCTCCACCTGGTCAGACATATATTGCCAAAGTATCTATATACAACACTTCACCTTGCATTTAAAGTACTGTTCTTTCCCAACCTGTACTATAAGACGCCAAACACTGCCATAACAACAACCCGCTATTGCATTGCCGCTAGGCCACAGTTTTCTATTGTTTAAAGACAGTGCAGCACATTACATATACATTGCACCACAAACACAGCACTTTTTTTTTATTAAAATCACCAGCATACACATAACTTAAAAATACATCTGTTTTCACTCCCACTTTTGCCTTGTTCCTTGTAATGTCCCAAACAGCACTACTCATACTCCAATTATTCTTATCTGCTTTACTTCTTCTTTGTTTTCTATGGAGTCATTTTTTAGGAGATATTTTGTTTTGTCTGTTGGGAATAAAGAAAGTTTGGGTTTGAAAGTGAAAGTTGTTTAATGCATATGCATGTATTGTGCTTGGGTGTGTAGGTATGATTGTAGAGATTAATAGAGTGATGTGTGATTGTGTAGTGGGATGATAGATGTGAATGAGAAGGTTGTAAGAGTAAACGTCTGTACAGGTCTGATGGGCTTGGGTTAGTGAATAAGGAATTGGTGGTGTAATTGAATAAGTAGGAACATTATGATGTTTCTTTAATTGTACTAGTTAATGGTGTACCAACAAATGACACAATTATCTGGCAACAACTAGTCACCTTACTCAAAGCTAGTCAAGCCCTACAATATCTCAAAGAAAACAATGAATACTCCAAGATATAAACATAGAGGCATACTTAAGAGAAACCACACCAATCATTCTAGATTCAACACCAACCGGCCCATTTGAACATGTAGATCCTGTTATTGCAGCCAACATTTTAGACCAGTATACAATCCACCCACTACACTCTAAAGACAACATAGAAGACCCATCAGAAACATATCAAATTTGTCAAGCCGAAGTATCACCAATGAGCATATGGCAGAAAGTTTAGAAGCACATTCTTTTCTTCTACTATTATCTACAGGAAAAGAAGGAAGACATGATGAAAGATTCACACAAATTACTATATTAGAATATCGCTCTTTATGAATTTATTCTGAAGACCCCACATTCAGACAAAATGTAGAGTACATTTTCCACCTCCAGTTTGAAAGTGAACTAGCAACTCTATATTATGGAGATGCATACAAATTAAAAACAGCCTCTAATTTTATAAACATGTCCGCTACCCAACTGTTTCAAAAGATTACAGGCAAAAATGAAGTTTTGCAGTCTATCACAAATCTCTTGTCAAACATGGTGGTACAAAATAATAATGGTTCTGGTGCAACACTGATGTACGTTGTATGCTAAGGAACCCAGGCCCACCCACATGGTTTGTTACTTTAGGTTTGTGCAGAATACGCATGGCACGACCTCTTACGCACTGCAAACCAAAATAAATAAGAAATAGATACAGAAACAACAGGAGAAGTCTGTTCTCATGACCATGTCAATGTATCAAATTACTTTCACCATCGATTCATTGCCATACTGCACTTCATCTGCAATAAAACTACCCTCCACTCAGAGAAGTAGAAGACTTCTAATGGAGTAAGGAATATCAAACCAGATGAGCACCACACATCCACATGCTTTTATGGATAAAAGATTCTCCCAAATTTGGCAATGACAGTGATGCTGTTGTTTTATAGTTTATTGAAAAAAATACATTACCTGCAACATCCCTTCAGAAATTACACATAATGACCTACATACACAAAGCTTAAGCCAGTGTGGCAAATATTGCCGACATAGATATAAAAACAAAGGTAAATACTATACCAAATATTGCTTTGGTCTCCCTAGATCAGTTTGCACAAAAGGACAAGTAAATAGCTTGATGTATGTATATACATACAACATACAACATTAAAAGAGACGAAGCATCTCAGTACATCAATGATTACAATGCAATCATTGTCCTCTTGTGGAATGGAAATATAGACATACAATACTTTGCAGACAATTCCACTGCAATTATATCACAGCCTATTTAACCAAAGCTAAGACAACAGAGCTAAAAGATCTCTGGGATGATATATCATTTGAGAATAACACTGTCACAAAAACTGTACAGGTTCGGTATAAAAACGCCCTCCCATAGTGAATGCAGGTACTACGAAGCTGCAGACATTTTAACATGTACAGCCTTATATCGCAAATCTGAACACATTGGGCCTCATTACGAGATTGGAGGTAGCCATGCCACGAAAGGGGAATTACCGGGCCATTCCGACCTCGGCGGGCCTGTTAATTCCCCTTGTGCAGGAGCCGGTACGTCCCCATTCCCATTTGATCCCCCATAGGGCTCAATGGGAATGGGGGGATGGTAGCAGTGGTACCATTGATAACGGTACCATTGCTACAATCCAGTTCTGCTTGCGGGTGCCGCTCCGCACTCCTTGTCTGACCAGGTGCGCAGAGCGGCACCGCAAGCAGAAATCATAATGTGGTGGTACAGTGACAATGGCGCAGGCAGCCCTACAGGCGCAGTTGTCACTGTACTGCCACAATCGTAATGAGGCCCCTTGTCTGGCTAAACCTTGGTCCAGCTTCATCCAGAAAAAGAGTACTAAAATCCTCCCAAGAGATAGAAACAATAGCCACAAATGATCCCAACAGCCGGGACATTTTAAAAAAACTTTCAATTGACACATACTACACAAACAGAAGTACTGCTTTGGAAAACATGTGCCTGTACGACATAGCCCAAAACTACTCCTACAAAAACAATGTCACACCAGATAAAACAACTGTCAGGAGGCAGGGGCTCAGGTGGTCTTTGTGGCAACGTTGGAAATGTGTTGCTATGGATTCCCAATTCATCCCCAAGATGGAGGCTGATAGCACTTTCAGCAATTCAGACCTCCCGCTTTCTGGTATATGCTGGACTCTGCCCCCTGTGGCCACAGTGCTTCATAAGGAACAGCGATCTATGAGACTATGTGTGGCTACTACCATCGGTACACTTATCGCTCCATGTCAAGAAACTCCTTCTTCCCGACCCATACAACAGAAACAAGCAGATGCGTAAGTTCCGGGTAGGCTTCCGCGTCCACACTCTCTCTCTCTTGCTAAGTGCCTTCTCTGTTTTTTCTGTGCTCTTATCACAACGTTTACTGTCCTGCTATCTCAAGCGTTCTATTTTGAACATTGGAATTCTTACTGTGACCTTGCTACAGTCAATGCTGTTCTGAACACGCACGAATGCTGTGATTCGGTTTCTGCAGACATACACTACTCCTCATATCCTTAGACTACCGGTTGGTAGAAAGCGTCATTTCCTCTCAACTTTCCAATTTCTTTTCTCCTCTCCCCTTGAGTCACGCATATTTAATGTCTCCCAAATAGCTTCCCAGTGTGCAGCCAGAACACTCAAGATTACTTGCGGCCTTCCAGACATCCTTGCTTAAGTGTCAATAGAATCCTCGATACCCAGTATTAGGAATCCAGGGTTATTATATACACAATTGACATTAAAGGGAATAGGGATTTCCTCTCTACGACACATTTCTGTTCTGTCTTATAGTTCAGCGACCCTCTTTCAACTCTGAGGAAGATCCTGTACATTCAAACTACTGAAACACAGCAACCATCACACAGAAGACCCCAAGGGACCTTTCAACTTCACAGGGTTTTATTCCCCAAAGGGTTTCCCTGGAAACTCTGCCCCTACCTGACTATTTGCATTGGTGGGGTCAGTGTGACCAGGAGGATTCTCGTATCATCAGCTGCTGCATCGGCCCAGGTTAGTGCTTTAACCTTTACTACATTTGGTTAATACTGCTGAAGCATTACAACAACTGGCAAACTGAGTTTGCTGACCCTCCTTCAGCCACCCTCCCACCCTCCTTCTCATCCTTTCCTCTTTTCTGCCCTGATGAGGTCACTAGACAAGTCCGACCTATGAAAGCCTCGTCAAAACAGGTTCATCCCTGTTCCTCTAAAACATCAAGGACCACATTGACACCCTCGCTCCGGACCTTGCTGATTTTTGCATCCACTCCTTTGCCTCAGTATCCTTTCCCTCCCCTATGAAGCACTCCCTTGTGCATCCTCTTTTCAAGAAACCCACAGCTGATCCTTCATGTCCGGCTAACTATCACCCAATTTCCATTAGTCCCTTTCTGGAAAAACTGCTGGAAAAGCTTAACCTTCATTCCAATTCTGTTGGGTGTCTCCATGACCACCTTCTGACTTCAGAGCCACCAGAAGCATGGAAACTGCTCTCCTGAACATCCATGAAGATCTTATCTCCAACCTTGACTCTCACATTCCCTCTGTCCTTATCCTTCTCGATCTCTCTTCTGCCTTCGACACGGTCAACCATACCATCCTGCTCATCGTCTCCGTGATAACCTGGATATCACTGATCAGGCTCTGGCCTGGCTGACCTCTTTCCTCTCTGATCGACCCTCCCAGGTCCCACTTGAGTCCTTCCTATCATCTATCTTCCTCTCTACCTGTGGTGTTCCCCAGGGGTCTAACCTCTCACCCTGGCTTTTCAACCAATACCTGGCAAGTCTCACCCACAGCATTGCCATTTTCTGCTCAAATTTCCAGTGCTACGCTGATGACACTCAACACATTTTCAGGCTGCCCTCGGCCACCTCCTCTCCTTCTCTCATCTCTGATTTCCTAACTGCCATTTAGAATTGGTATGCCGCCAATGATCTTTGTCTAAATGCCAGCATGATGGAGATCCTCCTCATTGGCACACCTTCACCATCCTTTCCCCTCACTCTCTGGCCGGCCTCCCTTAGCTCTCCTCCTACCCACACCTATGAGGCTAAGAACCTCTGGGTCATCTTTGACTCCACACTTTCCTTCTCCGTCCACATCTCTGATGTCTCTAAAAAGTCAAACTTCCTACTGCAGATCCTCAGAGATACTCTGCCTTTCCTCTCCTTCCCCAAGAAGCTCATGGTCTCCCAAGCTCTGGTTCTCTCTAGGTTGGACTATTGTAACAGCCTCTTTTAATGACTCAGACCAGTTGTGTATGCAAATGCTCGCCCAAATGCACTGATTAAAGTAATGAAGAATATAGATACAGTACTAGTTGAAGAAAGTGTTTGTTGAGAAGAAGGTTTAAAAATGAATATGATAATCGTACATGTTGATAGGATTACATTAACAATTCGGTGTACAGGGTACAGGAGTATGCCACAATTTGGTGGACAGCTTTTTTTGGTCTATTTAGAAACACAACCCAGTGTCTGGTTGTTTTTCTCCTCTGCACCCTACTACTAGGCTGAAGATAATGACTCTTGATTAAATAATACAGTGTGATCATATTCTATATGAATAGACTGGGTTTGAATGTAACAGCACTTCTGTTACTCCAAAACATAGGTCACCAGCACATCTAAGAAATGTCTACTTAATATTCCTTCAACCCAAATGTAGTCACTAAGGTATCGCACAATAATCACTTAGAATATGCCAAGAGTTATCTAACTATATCCATAATACTAAAATAGTACATTAAAAACCAGAGACATTAAAATACGCCACCGGGTATCTAACTACTTCAAATATACCCTTCATTGCAATACAGTTTGAATATACCGTCACAGTACTTCTTACTGCAATACTTTTTCTAGTATCCAATATAATTACAATACGCCACCATTACTGCCAAATCTAACAAATGCCTGCTTAATATTGCTACACCCCAAATATACCCACAAAGTATACTACAATAATCAATTAGAATATGCCAACTGGTATCTGATGACATCTAAAATACTAATAGTACCTTTAAAATCCAAGACATTAAAATCACCCTTCAATGTAATATTCTTAAAATATGCCATCACAGTTATTCTTACTGCAAAAAGTCTTGTAAAGTCCAGTATAGTTATAATACGCCAATGCGTATCTAAGTACTTTAAACATTGCCTTAATTAGAACACACTTCAAACAAACATACTATCACACTTACACACACAAAATTACAGTAGTTTTCTTTTTTTATTTACTATCGATTGTTTTCCCAATGACCCAATGTTTATTTCATTTCAATACAACAACAGTGTAGCTCACACTAATGTTGTACCAAACCTAGCTCATATAATGTACTATTTGGCCTATTTACTATTTACGAGGGTCAAACAAGTAAATCCATATGAAAAAATGTATGCAATTAAAGGTTGTAAAATATCTTGCTCAACAAATTATACAGTTTTTTATTTGCACAGAAAAAGAACCAGAGATTCCAGCTTTGCTACTGTATGCAACTAAGTAGCCATCCAAAGGATTATCGTATTTGTTATCTTCACAAAGAAACAAATACATATTTCAAAAGCATGATCCTCAATTGTACTAGAATCATAAATACATATACACTTCAATTATAAAATTTTACCATATTACAATTAATGTATCCTCCCCCCTACAGTACCTATAATTACTGTAGTGTGTTTCCCTGAGAATATGGCTACTGGCCACAACCACCACAATATAAATAAACCATATAACAAGTATGTAAAATACACCTTCAAATAACAAGACTCCCCCAGAACCTCCTGCAATTTAAATGATGTCCGTCGACAGCAAAATTGACTGCACACTCGAGCAACAAATGTTTTCCATTGTGTCTATGAGGATTCCAAAAATGTTGGGACTCCCCTATAACTTTGGGGGCCATATACTTTTTTTGTAATGTTTGGTGAGGCTTCGTACAGGGGGGGGGGCAAAGTTACAAGCTCCCCAAAAGTGTTTTTTCTATGAGTTGAACAACATACTCATAACTGCAGGGCCTGTAATATATATAAAATGAGAAAATTGTGGATATGTGTGTGTGTCTGTTCGAAATGTTCATCATTCTTCCCAACATGCGACAAACTTGAAATTTGGCATGTGGATAGGTTCCATGGTGTAGACAATGTAAAATATAAATATACCTTTGTCTATTTATTATTTTGTAGGAATTACCATGTGAAGCATGGGTACAGCTGCTAGTATTTTAACTAAAATGGGTGTGTTCACTATTCCAGGGTTCAATCATGTCAAGAAGTCACTGATGAACATTAATGCACAACCTCATTGTATTGTTCCATGTATTTTAGGCTAGTCTAAGCAAAAGAAATTTTAAATACACTTGAAGTCCTCCCCCCAAGACTGTTGGGCGAGCACAAAATCATCAAAATCTGCTAATCTCAGATATATTGTTTTTCCAACGAATGCTATCAAGGGTTGCCTTTTAATGGAGTGGCAGGTTAATTGATAGATGCTTGATTACATGGACTTGTTTTAATGGCACGTACTGCAGGTATTGAAACTGGTCAGGTATTGAAACTTTACGCACTCCTGGTACAAGCCAAGGTTCAGTGGCCTCTACATCGTTGAAGAAGCAACAGACAGAGCAGTGTGCCTAGAGGGAAAGAAAGCCTGGAATTGCATTGGAGAAGTAAAGCCCTGCCAAATAGAGACCTCTCCCCGCTGAGAGAAAGAAGAACACAAATTGATGTCAGAAGTAGAACCCTATACCAGACAAAGGCAAAATCAAGGAGGAGAATTCCAACCACGACTGACGAGCTCAAGAGCTCGAGGTCTAGGGCAAGGACTTCACAGACACTTAGAAGGCACACTGTTGTTTTTCCTCACAGTTAGCCATTCATTCTGAAAGCAGAGGACTTTGTGTTTTCCCAATCCTCATGACTTCTTCTAGGCTTTCAAGAATATTTTATTAGGTTTGTGTTACAATCCGAATTGGAGAGGAGAATCCGTCCAGGACTGTATATTGACACTTTCCTGCTTTATTTGGCCCAAACATGTTCTCGTCTTAACCAAGGAAACTGCTCTATAATTGATGTGCTGAGTGATTCCAGGATTTGTATTGTGTAGGAACAACTATTTTTCATCGCACTCACACAATACTATATTCATAGAGCTTAATCTAATACACACTAACCACATAATCATGCTATTTTGAGGAATTACAGGTGGGTCTACACAAAGCATTTGGAGCAATGCAAGAGTGTACCGAAGAGGAGTAAGTAATGGGTAACGTGATCAGAAATGTAATTGTGGTATTTTGTGCTTTCTGCTGTCTCTACTTCTTTACCCTTCTTTACTCTGTTATGTGAAGAGTGATGTTTACGGATGTACTTGCAGTGACACCTACTAACATGACCTCAGTCCAAGCAGGTACGGCAGCTAAATCAGGTCAGGCAATAAGCACTGCCAAGAATGTGAAAAGAAGGCGGCGCAGTGCAAACTTAGACTGAAGTCAGGTTGACACATACCTACCTGATTCGGACCAAGCATCTTGCAACATATGGTACAAACACATGAGTAAAGTAGGTAAACAAACCACTGCAGACAGCTGTTATGTCTGCTCTCTCATACCCTATGCCATGAGTGCATCCAGAACATTTTTGGCAATTGAAACCCCAGCGGCAAGAGCACAATGCATCATGCATTTATCCCTGTGAACCACACAAGGATGACTCCAAGGGAAAAGAGCCACCCTGAGGTGGATGTCTAAGAAGACATTCCCATATGAAGATAGCTATATGAAGACTCAAGAAATGATGGACGAATATTTGAAACAAGATCAGGGTATAGAATAAGTCACCGAAAGTCCACGAAAGGGAGAAACAAGGATAGTGATGCAGAAGGAGTTACCATGTCCCAAGAAAGGACCAGTAGAAATAGGAGGAGTGCCAGGATGCTGGGAAAGACCCCAGATGCTGGTGTATGGACAAGTATATACAGCTGATGGGTGGAAAGAAGGAGTGGTAGGAAGCAAAACACACACACTTCTGACAGCCCCAGTTCAAGAAGTACAAGAAGAAAATGACAAGTTCCTGAAGGAATGGGATGCTAGTGCAAAACTACTCACATGGGTGGTAAGCGAAGCTGGGCCAATATGCATAATAACAGTGAAATGAGCAGCCTTATGGTGACAGAATGATGGTCCAGTAAAGTTTGGAGCAAATGAAGGATGTAAGCAGGTATCAACAATTGCTGGTATGACTGTCAGAACAGCAGTCCTAATGGATCACTATTGTGCCTGCGGATGAAAAGCATATGTGCAACTACCAACCAACTTGGGGGGGACGTGCTCACTGGTGCATCTGAACATGCCAGCGTTAGTAGTAACCCAGAAAGACATCAAGGTGTATGGAGTCCCCAAGATGGATGCTCGCAGGAGAAGGAAGAGAGCAGTAGAACTGACCAGAGTGAAGAGGGGAAACTATGCATCATCAACAATGGACGGGTCTCTAGATGCAATACCACAGAGCATAGGCTGTTCAGTAGAACCAAGATATTTTTTACATCCATTGTTCCATCAGTGTAGGCCAGCATAAATGAAAAATGGCTTGACATCATGATATGGGAACTGATACAGACAATAAACCTGATTGTAAAGGGGTTCAACACAATCAAAGAAGAGCTCTGAGCAGTGAGGTTAATGGCGCACCAGAACAGATATTTCTTAAACCCACTCACAGCCATGGAAGGAGGCATGTGCGCAAAGATAGGATCTTCTTGCTGTACAATTCATTCCAGCTAATGATGAAGACAATGGGACCCTTACGGAGGCTGTTTCCAGGTTAACAGAGATGCATGCTAAGATGGAAGCAGAGAGAAACGATGCTTGAAAAGATGAAGGTTGGCTGTCATATAATTTCTCATGGATACCAAAATGGATTCCCAATGGACTAGAGGTGTTAGGAGCAGCTCTAGTATTAATATTGTTGACTTTCTGCGTCATCAGAATATTTATCACACAATGCAGAAAAAAATGAAAACACTGTAGGGATGAAAGTTCTGATGAACTCGTAAACGGAAAAGGACAAGATACTCAAGGTCTGGGACACACTGAGTGCCCAAATGACAGATTGTCCTGTGGTCCCAGCAGGAGTATTTTTCAAGTATCCTTACGACACAAAAGACTGTTGCGGAAAATCATTTGGTGCAAACCTGGAGGAGATGTTACGTGACATAGAATTTGGACAAACATGCTAGATTATATGGCCACATCGGTGGGGTGACCAATATGTGGCTCCCAAAGCTAAAGGTGAATAAAAGTGGAGTGTTGGTCGACAGGTGCACCAGAGGAGGGACTGAAGAGATGGTCCCTGAAATGGCCCATATAATCCTTATGCAAATGTCAGCCCACAGAATGAGAAATGAAAGGTGCAACTCGCTCTTTGGACTGTCAATGGCTACACCTCTACCTCACAGATATGAAAGGCAACCTGCTCAGATAGCCATTCAAACTGTATCCAGATGATGGTTTCGAGGAGACAGAAGTCTCAGCAATCAATCAGGTTGACTGACTGTGAAGCCACATATCAATGTTTTAGTGACATCACAAAGTAGTGACATTTAGACATGACGCAGATACTCATCCATTCATGAAGATACATAAATATGCACTAGATGTTTGCAGATAGGCAGGAAGGACATGCTTATGGCTAATCTAGGCCAGAGGGCGGCTATACAACATAATGTTTTATGCTATTAAGTTCTTTACTAAGGCTAAGCTGCAAGAAACCCACAAGACACCAGAAGTATATGTGAACCAAACTTGCTTATGCTATGCTGCAATTAATCAGTAGAAGTGGTTAGTACATATAGGGAGTCTATAGGCAACTGGATTTAATGGAGAAGAGGAGCAGGCTACAAAATACATGGAAGGGGATTAATAATCCCTGCAGCTGTTGAACAGGAAATATATATAGCCTATTGTATGTTGTCATGAGCCAATTTCAGACACAGTTGCAGAGACAGATGTATCCAATATCCATATTATGCAGCCATTTGTATGCATCTGCTAGAGAAATAGGTTGTTAAGTGCCTTGTTTAGACATATTTAGACAACATGTTATTTTGTATGCAATTAAACACACGCATGAATGTGCACTTAGAAATGTACATTGAGCCATGGTATAGCACTTGGTTTGAGAGAGAATGAGTAAAACGCTAGAATGAATTAAACTGGCAGACTAAGCCATTCTGACACACAACAGCATCTCCACTCGTTCCGCGGAAGGGTTATTATGGTAGACTGTGAATCAAGGAATGTGTAAAGAAAGGCTGGCAGGCAGACAGATAAGAGGTAACCTACCCCGAGTAGAAGCAAAGAGGGCCTGGCTTTCAGCATCCCTGGCTTGCTTGAAGACAGACAGAAGGTTGGGAGGCAGTGAAGAGTGCACACAGGGATAGAGGGATTTCAGTGGAGAGAAAGAGCTGACAATGGAGGGCTGTGAGGATTGTGTTTTTGTAACACACACAAACAAGAGACTAGAACACACTGGACTAGAGAGAGTACAAGATTGACGTAACAGACCTTTAGGCACTGTCTGCTTTTAGAAATGCTGGTTTGACAGAAAGATTGAAGGCTTGATGTAACCATAGAGATTTATGTACGTCATTTGACACTATGAGTGTGAAGCATGATTTGATCAGAGTTCAAGGCTTTTGGAGAATCGGCTGACATGCAGCTTGGGGGAAGCATTCTTGGAGAAGCAGAAGTATTTTGGGAGAGAGTGTTTGAGATCGATCTGGCAGAGAGTTTGCAAGAGACCAGACCACTGAGGGGCCAAGGAGAGAGGCTGTGCAGGTACTGGCTGGCTGCAAGGGAGCTGGAGAGGAGAGAGATGGGACACATTCAAGATGGGATCTTGGGAAGCTTGCCCATGCAAAGGAGAGTATGGTTCTAGGCCTAACTGATTGACAGGCTTGTTGGGACATGGGAGATTTGCACACACATTAGATGGGTTGTTGACATAATGGCAGAAAGGGAGATAGGCACACAGTGCGATCTGTGGTGATGGAAATGAGAGATGCTGACTCTTGCAAATTGTTATTAGGCTGCATTTGTTGTTATTAGGCATGCATTGTTATTAGCATTATAGATCCAGCAGGACTGGATAATTGTTATTAGATTGCTTGCATAGAAGCCAGTATGCTTTGCTAGTACTGTTTATCATGCACACAGAGCTGTGCATGAATATAAGTAATTTTATTGATTGAATTGATTCATGTGTTTTCTTTGTGTCCTATGTTATTTCATCGTGTGTCTATTCTTAGCATTAGGGCATGTTTGTGTGTCCATAGCATAGCAAGTTGGCAGTAACAAAGTGTACAACCACCCTGAGAGACATCTGTGCAGGGGGGTCAAAGTGGCCCACCCCCCTGAGATAGAGTTGCAGTTTGACACAGCTAGAGCCACGGAGAACAGGACGCCCAGCCAAGAACATGGGCAGATGGAAAGTTTCCAATTGTCAGTGCAGCCAGCAACCAGCAAGAATTCACACTGAAAACCTATTTAAATACACACAGAAGAGCTCTGTTTTGTGGTCCCCTCACACGTGACTCAGCTGAGCAGGACAATGCTAGTTTACTCGTAAAGAGAAGAGGAGCCATTTTCAGCCCAGTCACGATAGACTATTACAAGTATTGTCCATGAAGCTGCAACATGTTGGCACTCTCACAGGCGTAGGTGATTAGACAAGTGGCAACAATATGGAATGCATAGCCCTGCATGTTCTTTTCCATCACCTTGAAAAGTTATACTGAGCTCTGTGACCACACAATGTCTCAGACCTTCGAAGACTCCTCCCTAGCCAATCATGAAGCGTCCTTCTTTAGATAGAATAACATGTGGCACAGGCCAATGGTAATACTGTGAGCCTGCTACAGTGTAGTTAGCAAAATTTAGAGGTGGTGCCAGGAGGAGCCACCTGACATCGCTGGCCAACAAGGGTGGTAAAACTTATAGATTGTGTATATGATCAGCATAGACTGACCAGCTGATGTACCCCATATGTTTTTGGGGTTGGGATTGATTTTGTGACATCACACCTGCATAAAACCTTTCATTCTTGTGGTGGGGAGTCTTTTATTGGCCAATAATCTCTGCTATGGTTGGGATGTAACTAGTGTGAGTCCCCACTCCTCTTGTCTTTGGCATCTGTGTGCATTTTAAATAGCAGTGTGTACGGCTTTGCAACCGGAGGATCATGGTTAACCATTTCCGGACCCACAGTTACAGCAGTTACTTCTGATATGAACTCTTCCATACTAGTGATTTACCCAATAAGCACATTTCTGTCCTTTCTGTCTTCAAGCATTCGGATATATATATTGACACTGACAATATCTTAAGTTGCTGAGAGGTGAAGGTGCTTCATGAACACCAGCTGATCATTGATCTTTTATATTTTTCATAGGTCATACGGCACGGGAAGATCACATTTTAATAGCTTTTGGGGTAGATCTTCTTAAAAGTTCTTTATCTGTCTGATTGTTACAAATGTTGTAACTATTCCTTTAATTTTTACTAGGTAAAATTGAGATGCCAGTTACATGGTTAGAAATATTTAATACGCTTTTTCTGATACACTATTCTCTATGCATGATGATAGAAATAAATTATTTGGTTATACTGTTATAGAAGCACATGTCATTTTGCAGTACTGTACTACATGTTAGGGAGAATTCTCACACACATACTAAATTCCTTCTACCCTAGAGCCAACCAGCTCTTTTGCTATATTTTGGGGCTTTGAACTTTTCATTTTTGATGTGTGTTTTACTTTTGTGTTCTTTGGTTATGGAGTTTTAAAACAACTCCATAGGCATCATCTTTTTCTTTGTGTCATACATCACCTTCCGTGCAGTGGCACAGGGCTGTCTTTCAGAGACTTACCAAGGTTTAAATACCTTCTCTGGGACTGACTACCATTTTCCAGAGCAAGTAAAGTTAAATTGACTTTCCTAGTCTCTTTATATTCACAGACCCAGCACACACTGTCTTCCAATAGAGTGCTGGAGGGGTTGCCTAGCTTCCCCTGAGTCAAAACACTCATGTAACAGTCAGATTTTACCCTTTCCTACTTTAAATGGCTGGTGGCAGTGCTTTAGATCAAACTACTGTGATTTTTTCCCGACCACTAACAACGGTAGCTGAAAATCAGGTCAGCCATGTTTTTCAATATGGCGCCCCAGACCTATCTCTAAAAACAGACCCCGGTTGACTTTTTTTGCCATTTCCTTTAGGAAAGGTCCTTCTTGTGTTTGTCTCTGCGTGCCAAACCAGGTTTGGTCCCTTTGTTCATTGGCCTTTGGCAGGCTTCAGTGCTGAAGCCCTTCTCTGGGATGGACAGGATGTGAGGGAGGTGCCTGAAACTCCCTGTGCTTAGTCTCCTAGTAGACGTAAATGCACTCTAGCGTGATTGGCCGGCTGTCTGTCCGGCAAGGACAGCCACCCTGCAGCGTGTGAGTGACAGCCAGGCTGGCTGGATGAATGGAAAGAAACTGTTTAAAATCAGGGCTCTGGGACTTGGAAAGCAGAGTCCACCACTGGAACGAAAGAACTGAAGACGAGCTGAAGGAAAAGGACTGCTGCAACTCTTGGATGACCGGTGAAGCCCTGCTGCAGGTCCAAATTACCTTAAACTCCATCGACAGAGAAGCCCTTCAAGGTTAATTTCTCCCTTGAGTTTGGTGGGATCAACCAACTTGCAAGCCACCTGGACACCATCCCCATCGTAGTCGAATTTTCTTCAGAGTGCTGTTGAAAACCGGATAGCCAGGGGGAAGGAAACCAGCTCGTGGACTTCAAGGCACTCAACCTTAAACCAACGTTTTGCTAAGCTTTTGGCCTCATCCCTAGGTAGTGCAGGAACCTCCCGACATCCTCCTTCTTGTCTCCACGACTGAAGCTCAGGAACAGCGATATCTGCTCGAACTGCCAGGAACAACTGCCTCAGCTACAGCTCTTCTTCACTTTCAAGGTACTGTGCAAACGCGGTCCGGAAATCTTTTCGGCCACAGAGAAAGTTTGTGAAACTTTCCCGACTTCGAAGGCTTGTCCTTCCCTAAACATTTGTCTAACTTTTCGCCTAGACAAACTCTTCTAAAAACCATGGCAAAGACTTAACCGTTTACTACCAGAACTGTGCTATCCAATACAAAGACTCTGAACCATTGATTTTGGCCTAGGTCTATGAACTGAATTGCTGGTTGTAGTTTACTGAAACCCTATGCCCTGCCTATGAAAGTATTTGTGCTATTAATTCTTATAACCTTGTCTTTTTATCCCTTTTGAAAGTATCTGAAGTTCCATATTGCTCACACTTCAGGGGAGCTAAACTTGTTCAATTACTTATCGGTTGTGTATTTGTGGTTTATTAGTGTGTGATATTGAGCTGTTCTTACTAGTGTAATGTTTTCAAACTGACTGTGTAAATAAATGTATATTCTTTTACCAGGAAAAATTGAGTAAGTGTATATTTGAATCACTGTATTGGTTGGTCCTTTTTGTAACTTGTTCAACTGCTCACTTTACTCTTGAGATAAGTCTGGCTGCTCAGCCACCGCTACCACTTTACTTTGTAGTACAGGCTTGTACCAAAGGTGAAATTGTACTTACACTTGTAGTCTTTATTGTGTGTAGTGTTCCCAAAGGGTACTGCTAACACTACACATACCAGAATTCTATATAATGTGAGCCTAAAAGCCAAGATTAGTTGACTATTTCATACCTGGAATGGGATAACTCAGCATCCTGCTTAACTACTTATACTTCTTAACACTATGAAACATAAGAAGAGTATGCGTGCTAAAAGCTATATGGCTGTAGACATTTGTTGACAAAGACATGCAACTTGTTGTAAAGCATACAATTTAAAATTCCACGAATTGCTTATAACATGTGTTGCCCAACAAAATCACGCACGTGCACAATTAATGGAACAAAGGTGTCTGAACACATCTGTACAGTGGCCAAATTGTAAGATTGGGCCCTGGAGCGTTGACCGTAGGCCTTCCCCTCTTGCCACTGAAGCCTTATACTGTACAGCTGTTGATCATGCGTGTAGTGCAATCCCAGAAGCACGAGTAAATAGCCCAATTGATATGAGAGATTAATAAATGCTTAGGTGGTTCACTAGACAATAAGAGCTAACAGCTGTGCTTTGAAAACGTTGTTATCAATGAGGGAATGCTGTTTGCTCACTGAGTCCTCTGTGCTGGAAACGTAAAAATGTTTTCATCATTGAAACAAGTGCGTAAACATGGACGCGAAGGGAAATTAAAAGTACCTCGAATGAAGGAGGCCCCTTACTATTTCCATCATGACAGAGGCAGAAATGGGTGGAGTCACAGAATTGTAAGGAGGCAAAATGAGCCGATGCTTAAAAAGGCTATAGTGTTGAGGGCCCCTCGGCCTGAAGGCCTTCCTAACCTCATGTTTAAATCCAATCCGGAGATATGGGCATATATCTTGATGGCTTTGTTTGATGACATCACAAAAAACAAGACAATTCCGCCATCCTGGAGGGATGCACTAATTATACTTAGATAAGGCATGAAACAGACTTAACCCATCAAACTATTGGCCCATCTCCCTTTCTGATTGCTCTTATAAGATATTTGCAACCTTGGTGTTGAAATATGTGGCAAAGCACACTGAGATTGCACTACACAATGAAAAATTCCTATCAGGTTTCAGAAAGGGAGTGAAAATCCCATAGTTGTCAGAGGGGGTCTTTATGAGTTGGGCGGCAAGGGTTTACCGGCACCGTTAAGGATGCCGGTGCCGGTAAACCCTTACCGCCCTATTCCAGTGTCATTAGCGGGTCCCAGCAGGAACAGCTGGTCTGACCAGCCGTTCTTTGCGGGACCCACTATGGGACCTTGGAGCTAATAACGGGCCCGTTATTAGCACCTTCCCCATTCCCATTGAGCCCTATGTGGGCTCAAATGGGAAAGGGGAATAGTTTACTGAATCGGGACTTACCGGTTCTGCATAGGTCGGAATGTCCCGGTAAGTCCCCATTCAGTGAGACCGGACCCGGGTTTGGAGGCAGCCATGGTGCTAATAGCGCCATGGCTACCTCCAAACTTGTAATGACCCCCAGAATCTTTTGCTGGAAATGCTGGAAGCTTTGAATACAAAGACAAGACTAAGGGCCTCATTACACGGATGGCGGTAAGGGATTCCCGGCACCGGTAAGGGCACCGGTGCTGGTAATCCCTTACCGTCCTACTACGAGGTCCCTCTGTGGGTCCCGTCCTTAACGTGTGGTCAGACCACACGTTAAGGACGGGACCCACTGAGGGCTTCATAGCAAAAAACGGTACCGCTAATTGCAGTACCGGTATTTGCTCCTTCCGCAATCCCATTGAGCTCTATGGGAGCTCAAATGGGAATGGGGAAGGGCCATGGTGAATGGGGAATTACCGCCCCGCCAACCTTGGAATGGGGCGGTAATTCTGCCATTCACCATGCCGGACTCCGGCGGCAACCATGGCGCTACTAGCGCCGGTTAGCGCCATCCGTGTAATGAGGCCCTAAGTGTTTGGTTCGACACATGTAGACCAATGTCAGACTGGATAAGAAGTGAAAGGGGTCTCTGCCAGGGTTGGTTTCTGGCTCCCCTCTTCTTTAATGCCTATTTAGCTGACCTTGGGGTAGCCCTAAAAAGGGTTAACGCTTTTTCACTGCCCCTTGGGGCCCTGCCAATTCCATCTCTGCTTTATGCTGATGATTTAGGGCCTCATTACACAGATGGCGCTAAGGGATTACTGGCACCGGTAAGGGCACCGGTGCCGGTAATCCCTTAGCGCCATACTACGAGGTCCCTCAGTGGGTCCCGTCCTTAACGTGTGGCCAGACCGCACGTTAAGGAAGGGACCCGCTGAGGGACTTCAGGGCAAATAACAGTACCGCTAATAGCGGTACTGTTATTTGCTCCTTCCCCATTCCCATTGAGCCCGGGCTCAAATGGGAATGGGGAAGTGCCTTGGTGAATGGGGAATTACCGCCCCGCCAACCTTGGAATGGGGCGGTAATTCCCCCATTCACCAAGACGGACTCGGTAAAATACCGGCGGCAACCATGGCGCCAATAGCGCCATGGTTACCGCCGACCGTGTAATGAGGCCCTTAGTCTTGCTGGACTATACACAAGTGGGCCTCCAAAAAGCATTAACGGCTGCTAATGATTATTTTGATTCATTGGGGTTGGAAGTCAATGTGGCCAAATCTAAGGTTGTTTTAAATGAACAAAAGAAAAATAGAAAGAAAACGTTTCTATGGGCAGTAAAGAAATAAAGAATGGATCAAGTTTCACACTTTTACTATCGCAGTTCCAATGTCTGTAGTACCATGAAAATTGACCAGCAAATAGCGCCTAGTAAGGTGGCATTGGCTAACTCGATATCACAAATGAAGCAAGTTGACAATAAATTTGGTCGGTACTCCTTGCAACCAGTATGGAGATTGTATCACCCAAAAATGATTCCATCTGTAATTCATAGTGCCGAAGTGACCCCCATTAAGGAAAACTGGCATCGCTTTGAGGGTAAATTGTGTGTCGCAAAAGGGACTCCTGTAGCAATGAATAGAGACATATTAGGACTGGGGTCTATGCAGGCCAGGATTGACTGGAAGAGTCTACAACTCTATAGAGGTTGTTTGGTGCCACCCTCTGGTTCACTGCTTATTGCATTACACATGTTGAGACATAGATATTGTCTATCCATTCAGGTTTGGGTCAAGAGGTGTCTGGATATTATGTCTAGATGTCACAGAAGAAATGTTAATACAGAGGCTGAAGGAGGAAAACGTGTTTTTGTTTAAACAAGATTGGATTGATAACCGTCAATTGTTGTCATATATGGATTTATGACCAGAACTTTACTAAAATACCTAAGTAAGTTAATACGTCCCTCCTGGTTATTGGTAAAATTGAATCTATTGGAAACGTATGAGGTAAACGGACCCGACATGGTATCGCAAGACAAGACATACGCTGTAGACTTTGCATGGGCGAAGTGGAAACTCAACAGCATATATTACTACCCTGACCTTCTTTAGCTATGTCTCGTATGATGTTTTGGGGGACTTCTTAGATAAAGAGAGAATTCATCTGGAAAGACTACGGCATACCCTTCTGGTAATGCCTCCAGCTTCCCTTATGATTGCAGTAATGCGATTCTTGTTTCTGTTATTTCCCGAACAGTTGTCCTAACGAGAGGGCAGCCTATCCAGCAAAAGAATGAAGATGCAAGAATTAATAATTGGAATGATGCCCTTAGTAGCTAAGGCAAACTATGAAATACTCTCATTAGTGCTTAAGGTAGATTATGAAATGTCATTTTAAATAGTGCAATGTTTTACTCATGTGATGAATTAGTGTATTTTTCTTCTTAGCGGTTGAGGACTGGATGAACTGTTTTTAATTGCCAGATATGTGCATGATTTGATATTGATGAAATGTATGGGTTGAGTAACTAATGTTTTTGGTATATTGTGGTTGGTGTGGACTGATTTTTTTTTTAATGGATTTATGTGTGAAAGGTTTCACTTTTAAACTACGACACACAATAAATAAATACAAATACAAATTAAATAAAAATGAGCAGATGTTGAAGCCGATGCTACATGTCGGAAGAAAAAAAACAAAAAAAAACAAACAGGCAAACAAAAAAAAACCAAACAGGCAGTGCAGCAAACCTGTCAAGATCGTGCTAACGCCTATTAGCATCAGCGCAACGTTAACCCCCTGCCACCATTGGTAACATCACAAAAGCAATCATTACAGCATCTTGAATTCGTGACAGCCACATTCTTCAGTTCGTGGCACACGTGTAGTCTAGCTCCTTGTGTAGAAATCACATATTTGATGTTCTGATTCAATGGCTATGTCAGTTAACATTTTCTAGGTAAGGTCAAATATGCCAGGATTCGAATGGCTTGAAGCAAATAGACGTGCAGGTCCTTGTTTTCGTATGCCATGGTCTGCTGTGTCAGAATGCATACCATCAGTGGGCTAGCTTCCAGTGGCCAGGGGTGTTGCTGGGCAGCAATGGCCGGCACGGGCCTGATCCAGCTTCAGCAGAAATGTCAGGCAATATATTTAGCTTGGCCTCTCTGAGAGCATATCCCCGGGAGTTGGAGCTTTCTGGATGCTTTTGCTTACGCGCTCCTCAGGAACTGTCAACGTGGGATGATTTAGTAATCGGTGCACCCAGAGGGGCTGTTGATCAGTCATCCCATATTAAATTCATGATTCATAAACATGCATCTTACGAAATCCCAATGTGCTTTGGACAGGTGAAGTAGAGCAATGCGTGATGTAACTGCAAGCCGACTCAGATTAACACAACCTATGAAGATGTTCTGGAGCCAATACATGGATTTGCTCACTTCGTTTTTACAAGTAATTCACCGTGGCAGAGTGCCCAGTAACTCCCAGCACGGCTATTCAACAAGCAGGTGATATTCATATGGTCATGAAGACAGCATCATAAATACATGCATATCCATGCATTGGAATCTTCCTAACAATCTATGCATTATAACCATCTTCCTATTTAGCATACTGTACTTCACAAAGTCAACTCCACACACCACTCCTTTTTATCAGCGTTAACACATCTGGCCACGACTTTGGCCGCAGTATATCTCCAGTACATGACTGATAGTGCCTATTATTACTGTTTGTCGTTCTACCAGTGTCTAAGCATGCGCACCTAGAAGCCACTCACAAGGGCACCCATTCTCTGGCACACAGAAATGAATTCCCAGGTACAGAGGTTAACACGCTAGCCTGGAATCCTGTTCTCTGGTTCAAACATCCTCCAAATCCCTTATTTTCCTTTTTTCTGAGCATAAACACTAATGCACATGTTGCTTTTATGTATGCCCAGTCCCCTTTTGCTCTTCCCTCCACCCATCTGCTGCTAGTTCCAAGATGCCATTGGGCGAGTAAGTTGCACTCTATACATTACCATAACAGAACATAACATAACATAACATAACATAACATAACATGTGCACTATTCTTTTCTAGGTTAATTAATTGCTTCTGCCTGTCTAATTTCAGAGAAAAGAGTACAACACTCAGGACGTTCTGAAATGTTTCGGCTCCTTTGTAAGACACACAAACTACAGTAACTCATCCATTTGTCCCCTCCCTGGTTCAATCCTGCCAAAATGACCAATGCTGGCTGTGGAACTGGAAGCATCATGTCTTTTAATATCAAAACGACCCCCCCTCTAGAGGGCCAATGCCTTTCCCTTTGCTTTTTTGCAGCTCTTCTCATGTGTTCATAATACATTATATTTTGTGTGTTTGCGTATGGGCCATGACCCTTTTACACGGTTCTGTAGAGGAATGAAGCTACCCTTCTCAATGAACTCCCCCCCGACCCCTCCTCACTGCCCTTCACATCGGTCACTTTATGGCTGATAGCAGCTGCTTCGGTAAAACCATAGGCCACCTTAAGCTTCCCTCCTACATGCATGAAGGAATGCCAGAGCGCCGGTATGTGGGTGATGGAGCAAACTCTGTGCTGTGTTCAATCTCCAGTAGACAGCAATACCTTGTCTGCAGTTTCAATCGACTTCGTCAAGGCGATTCCATTCTAAAACATGGCTGCACTTTAAACAGAAAAAAGTAAGGAATTTGCATAATTGCATAATAGTTCTTCTGCTGACATGACTTTGGTCCCTGTACTGCATAAAACTGACAAAGTGATTCCATGTTCTTCCATTACTTCCGGTTCAAGACCAAGCACAGAATATGAAAACACACTAACTGTTAACAGCAGCAATTTCTGAATGGAGTTAACAGCTCACGTTAGTCAATAGACTGGTGTTGACAGGTAAGTGCCTCACAGGAAGAACAACGTCCCAATGGGGAATTTTTGGTGCAATTACCGCCAGCGGTATTATCGCATGATAATTGCGCTGAAAATCTGCATTTTTCCAGTGCATTTAACCCCAGCATACAGCTACTGCCAGACTCCAGATTGGGTGGACCCATAAATGCGATGGTAACACAGTTAGCGCCGCATTTAAGGGCTACCGCCCAAGTCGTGATGAGGCCTTTTATGTTTGTTTTCCCTAGTGCTAATACTTCAGCTGCAAGGATGTTTGAGGTCCTACAAAAGATCCTGGCCCCTGAGGGACTTACCCTGCCCCCGCAATCCAGAAAGAGAGGATGTTCAATGATCTGTGCATCCACTAACATCATTTGCACCTAATAACATCAATGTCTGACAGTTAAGAGAGACTGTCAGAAAGGATAATTGGGAGCTGGTACTGGTTACTAAGAGGTGGCAGAACCTGGAGCTTCTAACCCACCGCTAAATTCCTTGTACCTCGGTACTCTTAAACATCAATGCCAGCATTCCACACACTGGCTTCATTCAACTTTAGCTTTCATCCGAGTGCTAACTCTCCTCCATTTCAAAATATTCCTGTCCGAAACAGAAATAGGAAAGACAATATGCCAAGATTTTGTAGTTGACACTGATGAGGCCCAACTAGGCTGAAACATGCCCGTGGATGCTTGAATAAGAATCCAAAAGAATGATTAGGGTAAACCAATGGATGAAAATAATAGTTAAATATAAGGGGAGACAAGAAGGACCATGACGTGATTTGAGGGTCACCGGGAGTATCAGCACCTTTATTTATTTTAATTATTGTGCATTTGTAAGGCACATATACATTAAGTAAATTGTGTTTCAAAGCACCCACAGGGCAACGGGGATGGAACATGGGAATGAAAGGCTAATATAATAATAATGAAGAGAAAGAAAGAGGCAGTCCTACCGGGCCTTGTGAGCATTCAGAACGTGCAAGTGCAGAAAGAGAAGGGACAAGGGTTGGGGTAAGTACTAGGAGTTCCACGGAGAGAAGTGCTAGGAAGTGAGTTGGAAGCAGCTGTTAATTGCCTGGCAAGGATCACTTGGTAAGAGTGGTCAGCTGCCTGTACAATAAGTGTAGAACTGTGAGACAGCACAGGCCAGTGGACGCCCAAAGGCAAGTGCTCGGAGTGGGCGGAGAAAGGCGATTGCGTGGGGAGCAGGCCAGGACCCAGAAGGACACATAAGGGCCCTGGCCACCAATCTGAGTGACTGTGGGTTTTAGCAAGGTAGGGGGATTAGGAGGTCAGAGGAAAATCTTGAGGAGCTTCTGGAATTTGAGGAGATCAGGTTCAAGACAGCGAGGAAGGGAGGGGCTGTTCCAGGGGAAGTGGATGAAGTGAGCACCACCTGCTAGTGAGAACACCCTACGCCAGTCAAGTTCATATTACCTGGCACTATATGGTCAGGATAGGGACTGTACTCTGTAAACTCAAATATCTTTTTTAACTTTCCAGGGCTAGTTCAAGTTACCTGTACGTATTGCAGGTAAGAACTGATGTCACTGCCTAACCCAAAAATGAATATTGCATGTCCATGTTTTTTTTTATTTTAGATCTCATCTTTAAAAATGGTGTACTGCGTAATCTTGGAATGTATCCATCGGTAGTTGGAAAGCTATCAGTGTCAGCAGCAGAATGAAAGCTTTGCAGTAGTAAGGAGACGCTGGACACAGAGATATGCATTGTTTTAACACTGCAACCTATTATTGAGCACTGACAACGTAATTGTCCTTATCGTGTAAACAATCCCTTACGAAATAGTGATACAACTTTTATTTGTATTAGTTATGGCTTGCGTTTGGCTTAAGACATTGTAGTGCAAGCACCAGGCATTACTATTACAGTCTGAATGGCACCCATTCTATCGCCCACAGAGAACAATTGGCATCATTCTTTCAAAATTAGAAACACTGATCAGCAGGTTACACACAGATTATAGAAGCAGGCGAATGAACCCACTGAACTGGCTGGACGTGGTACCTACATGAAGGTGCAGCTTTCTTTATTGCTGGCAAGTTACTACCCCCCCACCCATGCACGTTAACCTTCTCTGTCCACCCGAAACTACCTCAGCACACAATTAGCAGTGCAATGTTGAATTGCTTAGGGAGATACAAGTTAAACATGTGAGCTTAAAATAATGAACAGGTCTCGTTAGTTTGCCCCTCAACCTCTGATCTATCTTCCAGTTTTAGGCAGAATAGTGGCACAATGGCTAGTCTGCTAACAATGTTTGTTATTATCTAGGAATGCCATCACTCACTGCATATTTTCCCCCTTCCATCCACCCCAGGACCACTGCACACCCAGCGATGGCTGCACTAAATGGCCTTCACTCTTGGGTACTATGCTACTGAGCTTAGACATGTAACAGCCCCAGTACTGTGGTGTCACAGCTGTCCCCTCAGACCACCCAGTTCCCCTTGTCGCAGTTGAAGACCAACACTTCTGGTTGACTGTAGGTTGCACAGCACTGCCTTACATATTGTAACTATAATTTGAAACTGCATTGGCATATAATGGCAGCCTCTCAGCATGTTCGGCAGTACAATATCTTGCAAGTAATGACCATAACATGCATTTGAAGAAATACCTGCCAAAGGGAAGGATTGAATGGATATGTCCTCTGATTCATGTTTCCCAGGCCAGCTCCTGCTGGAGGGCTCGCTTGCAGGAGAGAGATATTATTGGACCTCACAAAGGATCACAGGAGAGTTATAGCCATTCTGTTTCTTGTGCTCTTGTCAGGACCAGGCTGTCTGACTAACACATGGCCGTTCACAGCTGAGCTCTGCTCACAGTGATGAAAATGTATGAAATGTATTTATTGTGGCTTAGATAATTATGAGAGATACTTGCCATCATACCATAAGCACAGGTATGGCTTACATTTAAAGTTTACAACTGCCACCAGGATACTACCTCTCATAGCTATGTGGTTCTGGAACAGGAGGGAATGGGCCTCATTACGACCCTGTCGCTAATGGGTTAACAGCGCCGTAAAAGGATGTTGCACGGTTAACCCATTAGCGCCTGATTACGAGGTCCCTTTGCGGGACCCGACCTTAACGGCTGGTCTACACCAGCCGTTAAAGTAGGGACCCGCAAAGGGACATTGGTGCGAAGTACGGTACCGCAATATGTGGTACCTTACTTAGCACCTTCGCCATTCACATAGAACGCTATGGGGCGAAAATGGGAATGGGGAAGGGCCATGGTTCAGTGGGGAATTACCGCCCCGCCAACCTTGGAATGGGGTGGTAATTCTCCATTGAACCATGGCAGACCCGTTACAACACCGGCACCAACCATGGTGCTAATAGCGCCATGGTTTAGCGCCGGTGTTGTAATGAGGGCCAATGTCTTAAATCCGGCACTATGCTGGAGTGACTTGGTTGTCACTGCAGCTGTCAAATGGGCACCTGTGACTCCTGAAACTGCTTTATACAGCTGGAGAGCAAGTGCTTCAGAGCAGGATACTAAACCAGCATGGCATGGGAGTACATGATGCTTTTGGCATGGAGCTTATGAAAAGGGAGATCTGGCTAGCAGATCAATCTTTATGAGATTGAATTACTTGCATCATTTTTATTAATAACAATCAAATAACCAAGGCTTTCACACCATTGAAAGATAGAAATTCTTCATAACTGACCTATGAAAATAGATGATTGTCTGCTTAAATACATAGGGGTCATTACAAGATGTGCGGTAAGGGGTACCGGGCACCGGTAAGGACACCGGTGCGGGTAATCCCTTACCGCCCTATTCCAAGGTCCCTTGGCAGGAACGTGTGGAATGTGTGGTCTGACCACACATCCCTTACGGGTCCCTCTAAGGGACCAGGGCGCTAATAACGGGCTTGCAAGTCGGAATGGGGAATGGTTCATGCAATGGGGATTTACCGGTCCCGCCAGGGTCAGACTAAACCGGTAAGTCTCCATTGCACAACACCGGTGCCGGACCCGTTATTGGTGGCAGTCATGGCGTAAATAGCACCATGACTACCACCAATCTCGGAATGGACTATGAGGCCCATAGTCTCTTCTTTGGTTTAGTACTATTATACTTGTAATAATTCACTACATGCTGTCATGAATTTCATCATAACGTGCTTGCTAGAGCCTAATCTCTACCACAGAGGCAGTGAAAGAAGCCCCTCTGGGATTTTTGCAGGTTATACTGCAAGCTATAGTGCTATACCTGATGCAAGGTTCCTGTAAGAGTTAGATATCTTTGCACTTATTGCAACCTGAAAGGTTCACTATTGGAGAGCACATTTTTCAAGTGCCTGCATGGAGAAGATATATGTAGCAATTCGTAGCACCCTTGATTAACACTTCATACAATTAATAACTTTCCAACACAGTCTTATTACTAACGCAACAAGCATTTACACTTTCACTATAGCACCTATTTTATAACAAGAAATTATAAACCTGTGTGCTTAGCATGTATGCATATGAATGCACTTGTAGAGATAATACATGAGGATTAAAATAGAATAGTGAGATAAAAAGATGTGCCTCTCCTTTTCTCACCGTCTATTGTACGGTGCTCCTCAGGGTTAAGTCCTTGGACCACTACTCTTCGCTCTCAACAGCGCCCATCTCCTTGCCTTGATTCAATTGTTCAACCTTTCCTGTCACGTCTACAGGGATGATTCACAGATCTTATTCTCCTTTTCCTCATTTTGTGACGTACTTCACTCCATGGTCTCCTACCTTTCTGATCTCTATCCAATTATGGATGCCCTGCCATTTGCTTCACTTGAACTCAACTAAAACTGAAATTCTGTTTTTCCCGGCTGCTCTCAGCACCCCTCCTCTGTCCTTCTGGTGTACTCTTTCCCTCTGCTATCGCTTTTTCTCCCTAGTAATCTTGGCATAATTTCTGTCTCTGGACTTTTCAACACACATTGCTAATACTACTTGAACTTGCCGATATTTCCTCTACAATCTTAGCCGCGCTTGTCTTTTTCTCTCATTCCCTGCCACTAAGCTTTATATTTCCTCTCTTGTTTTCTCCCACCTCAAATACTCTCTAGCTCTCCTTGTCAGTCTCCAGCCTCTCATTTCACCTCTCTTCATTATGCCTGTAACTCTGCCATCCGCCTCATTTTTCTTCTACCTCCTCAGTCCTTCACCTCTCTTCTGTTTCATTCTGAGTCTCTTTTATCATTTTAATCCCTCCTTCCCTTTCACTTCATTCGCACAGTGTTTAAATGTATTCGGGCCTCATTACAAGTGGGCCGGTTCAGAAACAACGGTGTTGGTAAGCTTACCGGCACCATTGTTTCTGGACCGGCAGACTATGGGTTTGCCTGCAGGAGCATCTGTGCGCGACAGGGTTGACCTTGGCGGGCTCATCGGCCACAGTAGACAAGTCATCACGGAAGCTGTTATTAACAGTGCCGGTGCTTCCGTTGTCCCTATTCCCATAGGACACTACGGGAATGGGGACTTACAAATTGCAGGTGCCTGACTTCCTGGACCGCCAGAGTTGTAAACCCTTGGTGTTACCAGGAATTCAGGCACTGGAAATTCATTCCGAGTCCGGCGGCAACCCGCCGGTATTACCGACAGGGAAACTGCAGGACTCGGAATGAGGCCCATAGTCTGTCCTCTCTTGTTGCCTTTTATTCTCCACCACGTCCTCTTTGGTCTCCATCCCAGTACCATCTTTCTGTACCTAAGCCGCAGTCTGCTGCATCACATTTCACCCCTTTGCCGTTCTAGTTGCAAAATACTGAAATACTTTCAGGGTAATTCATAGAATTTCGCAGAAAAGTGTCGCAAGCGGCTGGCGCAGAGTGTCCGCGTGCAATTGTCTGCGCCAGGCACGTGCGCTAAAACCGATTTCCGCGCACAGCGTATTCATGGATTTTAGGCTCCCAAACCAGCCGTGGCGCAGAGTATCGCAGCGACCCTGCAGCAGCGCCAGTAACGCCCCCAAGAACGCCCTCGCGCAAGGAAAAGCCATCAAAATCGCTAAATCATCGCAAAGGGCTGCGCTAACCCTGGACCAGTCTACAGGGCTGCCAAACAAGGAACGCAAAGCGGGTAACGTGCATATCAGGGGTATGCGTGAAGTCATACACGCGATTAGCCAGGGTACGTGTATTACAGGGGTACGCGTGAAGTTTTACACGCGATTAGCCAGGGCACGTGTATCACAGGGGTACGCAGGAATTATCACACGTGATTTGGCTGGGTACGTGTATTACAGGGGTACACGGGAAGTTCTACACGCGATTCGGCTGGGTACGTGTATTACAGGGGTGCGCGGGAATTCTCACATGCGATTTGGCTGGGTACGTGTATTCCAGGGGTGCGCAGGAATTATCACACGCGATTTGGCTGGGTATGTGTATTCCAGGGGTGCGCGGGAATTATCACACGCGATTTGGCTGGGTACGTGTATTACAGGGGTACACGGGAAGTTCTACACGCGATTCGGCTGGGTATGTGTATTACAGGGGTGCGCGGGAATTCTCACATGCAATTTGGCCAGGTACGTGTATTACAGGGGTGCGCGGGAATTATCACACGCAATTTGGCTGGATGGGTCCTCACAGGTGTTCCCTGTACACCCTCCACGGCCCCTGCAGGCAGCCCACAAAACAGGGGACTACCCTGCACACCTGCTCATGTCCCCCTGCACCCCCACCCCCCAGCAGTGCAGGGGCAGCCTCCAACAGGCCCCCACTCATGTCCCCTATCACCCCCACCCCCCCGCCACCAGGGGCACCCTCCACCAGGCCCCCACTCATGTCTCCCACCACCCCCACCCCCCAGCAGTGCAGGGGCACAATCCACCAGGCCCCCACCCATGTCCCCTATCACCCCCACCCCCCAGCCACCAGGGGCACCCTCCACCAGGCCCCCATCCATGTCTCCCACCACCCCCATCCCCCAGCCACCAGGGGCACCCTCCACCAGGCCCCCATCCATGCCTCCCACCACCCCCACCCCCCAGCAGTGCAGGGGCACCCTCCAACAGGCCCCCACCCATGTCCCCTATCACCCCCACCCCCCTGCCACCATGGGCACCCTCCACCAGGCCCCCATCCATGTCTCCCACCACCCCCAGCCACCAGGGGCACCCTCCACCAGGCCCCCATCCATGTCTCCCACCACCCCCACCCCCCAGCAGTGCAGGGGCACCCTCCACCAGGCCCCCACCCATGTCCCCTATCACCCCCACCCCCCAGCCACCAGGGGCACCCTCCACCAGGCCCCCATCCATGTCTCCCACCACCCCCACCCCCCAGCCACCAGGGGCACCCTCCACCAGGCCCCCATCCATGTCTCCCACCACCCCCACCCCCCAGCAGTGCAGGGGCACCCTCCACCAGGCCCCCACCCATGTCCCCTATCACCCCCACCCCCCAGCCACCAGGGGCACCCTCCACCAGGCCCCCATCCATGTCTCCCACCACCCCCACCCCCCAGCCACCAGGGGCACCCTCCACCAGGCCCCCATCCATGTCTCCCACCACCCCCACCCCCAGCAGTGCAGGGGCACCCTCCACCAGGCCCCCACCCATGTCCCCTATCACCCCCACCCCCCAGCCACCAGGGGCACCCTCCACCAGGCCCCCATCCATGTCTCCCACCACCCCCACCCCCCAGCCACCAGGGGCACCCTCCACCAGGCCCCCATCCATGTCTCCCACCACCCCCACCCCCCAGCAGTGCAGGGGCACCCTCCACCAGGCCCCCACCCATGTCCCCTATCACCCCCACCCCCCAGCCACCAGGGGCACCCTCCACCAGGCCCCCATCCATGTCTCCCACCACCCCCACCCCCCAGCCACCAGGGGCACCCTCCACCAGGCCCCCATCCATGTCTCCCACCACCCCCACCCCCAGCAGTGCAGGGGCACCCTCCACCAGGCCCCCACCCATGTCCCCTATCACCCCCACCCCCCAGCCACCAGGGGCACCCTCCACCAGGCCCCCATCCATGTCTCCCACCACCCCCACCCCCCAGCCACCAGGGGCACCCTCCACCAGGCCCCCATCCATGTCTCCCACCACCCCCACCCCCCAGAAGTGCAGGGGCACCCTCCACCAGGCCCCCACCCATGTCCCCTATCACCCCCACCCCCCAGCCACCAGGGGCACCCTCCACCAGGCCCCCACTCATGTCCCCTATCACCCCCACCCCCAGCCACCAGGGGCACCCTCCACCAGGCACCCACACATGTCCCCTATCACCCCCACCCCCCAGCCACCAGGGGCACCCTCCACCAGGCCCCCACTCATGTCCCCTATCACCCCCACCCCCCAGCCACCAGGGGCACCCTCCACCAGGCCCCCACCCATGTCCCCTATCACCCCCACCCCCCAGCCACCAGGGGCACCATCCACCAGGCCCCCATCCATGTCTCCCACCACCCCCACCCCCCAGCCACCAGGGGCATCCTCCACCAGGACACCAACTTCCCTGGCACTGAAGCTGGTGCCCCTCTGCCTCCTTGGCCGGGGGTTGCCACTGGTGCCAGATGTTGTAGTGCCCGACATGGCAACCCCAGAGGCAGGAGTGGGTGGGCAACAGGGTCCTGGGGCTGGGCTGTGGGGCGACGGAAAAGCAGTCGGGAGCCTTTGGTTCCAGCAGGGGTGGTCACAGCAACAGCACCCCTGGCTGATGTGCAGGCAGCAAATGGCAGGGCACGTGGGCAGCAGGCAGTCAGGCAGCAGCAGATGGCAGGTGGGAGCGTGCTCAGGGCTCTGGGGGGCAGTAATTTGGCCTCCTGGGCAGGAGCGTGGTCTTTCGTGTGTGAACGCGTGGACAGCTTGATACGTAGTGAGTGATTTTGCACGTGAAAATCCCACACGTCTGCGTGTAAATCGATGAAAGGCCCTTAGCGCGTAAACGCGTATGCGCGTCTATGAAGTCACATGCAGGCGTAGGAAAAAGTTGCGTGACACGTCCGAGTGTCAAAGCGTGTAATTGGTGCAAATCGACCTACACGCAGAAGTGTCAAAGCGTGTAATTGGTGCAAATGGACATACACGCAGAAGTGACAAAGCGTGTAATTGGTGCAAATGGACCTACACGCAGAAGTGACAAAGCGTGTAATTGGTGGGAATGGGCCTAGCATGTACACGCTGCGTAAGTGACGCTGTACGTGTGGGCCTGCATATAAGGTACGTGTAGAACACCAATTCCTTGTACTGCTTTTCGTGGAGAGCGAGTGGATGAATTCTGTACTTCTTGTCGTTTCACACGCGATTTACTTCACGGCGTTTCAAGTTCGTACTCCCTGTTACCTCTGACAGCTTTTTCAATATTTTTCTCTTGTACTGGTTTACCTGAGCCTGTTCCCTAAAACAGTGTTCCCTTCTACTGTTGTCCTGTCTCCTCAGACAGCGTACATATCTTCTTTTGGCGGGGGTGTTGCCAACCAAACGCGCTCATTTTTCACGCTCTTTTACCTGGCAGACGGTGAGTCAAGCACGTATCTAACATCTGTGCTTGCCCCGTGTGTAGCCTACCCCTTCAGAGGTCATTCTAGGCTGCGTGTGACACGCATACGTTCATTCTTGTGTTACTGGGTGCCACATCGTAGTGCAGGTTTTTCTTTCTGCACACGTGGTCTAGGAGGGGTTGCGTGCACGTCATCTCCCTTTTTTGGGCCTCCTGTGCGTTGCGTGACCCGTCATCTTTCCCCAGGGGTTACATTCAGCCTTGCTAGAGCACTAGGGTACAATTACCATCTGGTACCCAACCCCTTTGACCCCCAATTGCCCAGGACAATAGTCTACATCCACTCCCATACGCACATTAACATCAGTGCCATGGCTGGGAGGCGAGGATTCCGTAAGGGTGGCAAAGGTGGAAGAGCCACAAGTGGTGGCCGTGGTGGGTCCGGTAGGGGGCGTGGTCGTAACTTGCAGGGTGAGCCTGTCCCCCCATGTGTGGAGGACCAGTCATGGGCACCCATAATCCCCCCCCTCCCCCCTCCCGTTGAGGCTGATGTGGCTGACACCATCCATGCTCAGCCCTTGTTGGACCAGCCCATTGTGGCACCAGACCTGGCTGACTCCATGGCTGACTTCCAGGTCAGCAGGGCTACGACACGTGCGCTGGTGCACGTTGATGCCATCATGCCACGTGGATCTGGGACAGCAAGGTCATCTGCTGCACCAAGGAGGCAGGGCGGAGAGGCTGCAGGGGCAGCTGCGGCTCCATCCACCCCAGCCCTCACACACCCAGCCAGGACAGTGTCGGTCCTAGTCCATGCTGCTGACATTCCCCCTGACACCATCACACTAGAGCCAATGCCTGCACCAACTCCCATGCTGAGTGTGCAATCCCACACTCCTGATACAGAGTCCACCAGGGCTCCTGCCCCTAGTGTCCAGAGCGGCGCAGGACACTCAGGATCACCACCACCTTCCAAGCGGAAGAGGAAGAGTGCTCGTCCGGCACAGGCTGATGCCCCAGACACGGCTACACAGTCCGGCCCGTCCAGGAAGCCCAGCTTCACGGATGACAAACTGAATGCACTTGTCGAGTATGTGTCCGGACATGACAACGAGATGGTCATTGTTGCAGGATCCAAGACCACACCTGCACGACGCCAGGCACACTGGCAGACCGTTGCGGACATCGTAAGTGCCCTTGGAATTGTGAGGCGCACAGCCAATGATTGCTATAAGCGCTGGAATTACCTAAAGCGCAGGGCAAAGAGTAAGCTGGCCTCAAGTCATGCCGCAACTCTAGTGACTGGAGGTGGGTCTCCAGTAGTAGACATGGAACTCACTCCACATGAGTCAGTCGCTGGGACCTACGTCACGGAGGAACAGATCCAAGGCGTGGGAGATCTGACTGATTACGAGGCATTGTCCGGTGAGTGCACATGCATGTGTGTGTCATCCATGTGCATGGTGTGTGTGTGAGGGCTTCTGTTTGTGTGCCAGGTGAGAGTGTGTGCGCCTGAGTCGTATGGGTCAGCCATGTGCTTCATGCAATACTTCCTGCGCAGCTGCATTTGGCCATAGCAGTATCCCTTCTGCCAACAGTAGACATCTAGCCCAACTGCACGCCAGTTGCCCTTGAAGTGTCACCTTGCCACAACATTGTTGCTTATTTTTCACTGTTCATTCAGTCAGATTGTTTGCATTCCCCCACTTTTACTAGCCATGTCACTGTCCACTAGTCACATGTCTGACATGGCTATGGTAAAGTGGAGTGACTTTGTTACCTGGATATCATTTGTACACACATGTCCCTGTGCAATTGGACCATTTCAGACTGGCAGCTCCAGGTGAAAAATCTGACCTGTTAGAATTAGAAAAGCAATTACATGCGGGAACTGGACTGAATGAATAGGTGCTGCCCTCCTCTCCATCTTCACTCAATAGCAATGGTACATGCCATCTGTGTGATGGCATGTGTGTTTCACCTGGCAATCACAGGCCAATGTGTGATGCCACTGCCAGGCAGCATGCAGAAAATGTGTTCATTTTCCATCTTGGTGTCATCAGTGTGTGCCATTTGCCTGCACTTCATACGCATTGAGGGTGCATGCATGGGAGGGTTTTAGTCATGTGGGACATGTGTCAATCAAGTACTGGTTCTCTTGCTTCTCAGCCCTCATTGTGTGCCATGGTGCTAATGCCTGTTTCCATTTCTTTGTTTTTATGTCTTTGCAGGGGAAGACAAACCTGATACTGCTGGGGTTGTGGAGATGGTGCAGACCCAGGAGTGGTCCGAGGGCCGACCAACCACCAGTGAGGGACGTGGTGTGGTGGTGGGGGAGAACCCACAAGTGCTGCAGGTCGTGCTCTCAAGGGGTGTCTCTGGCTGCACCTCCCCCGAGCTGTACTCAGGTGTTGATTCGGATGAGACCTACGTGCCATCGCAGGTGAGTGTTCCAGGGAGGGATTCTGTTCTGTCTCACCCACCTGCACCAGGGTCAGAACCCTCCATGGGGATGTCAGTGTTGGCAGCTACGCCTTTGGTGGTTACGGATGCAGGGTCACACTCCGCGACATCTGATCCTGTTCCTGGGCCAGCAGATCAGAGGGGGAATGCAGTCCTGCAGCCTCAGGCAGTGCTGGCACAGCAAGGCGCAGTTCGCCTTGCCCCAGACAGGTGTGGTGCCTGCCGACCTGGTGGCCGTACGCCACCTGGCAATACCGCATGGGAGCAATCCATTTACGGTATGGCAACCCAACAGGCTGCATCATCCGAGATGATGGCTCAGGCCATGGATAGGGTGGCCACTTCCATTGTCCCCCCAGAAAGGCTGATGGAGCGACTAGAGCAGGCAACCGACTCCATCTGCCAGTCACACAGGGAGGACATGTTGGGGTCCAACAGGGACAGGCGGGCGGCACTGGCGACTCTGCAGGAGGCCATCTCCATTGAGTCCCAGGGCCACAGGGAAGCTCTGAGGCAGGAGCTCCTTCACCTCAGGACGACTCTTGTTGAGCTTGAGGCTTCAACACACCAAAGGACAGAACAGCAGCTGGAGCGTCCCACCCGTACGCTCTCAGCTGAGATGCAGGCAACGAGGGCGGAGGTCCGGGCATCCCGTGAGTTGTTGCATGGGGACCTCCGCACACTCATCCTCCAGAACCAGACCTACCACACCCGCATGCTTGCAGCCATGGAGGAGCAGACTAGGGCCTTGCGTGGGCTGCCTCCCATAGTGCAACCACCTCCGGATGCAGCTGTACAGGGTGATAATAGCGACAGCAGTGATACTCCCACAACAGGGTAGCCGTGTGGGCCATGAGCCCATGGAGGTGTTTTATTTTCCCAGGATCCACGCAGGTGGTTTCTGGTGTGCATCCTGTCTTCGGACCTCCTGGGTGGCCTCCCCAACCCCCCCGGGCCCATCAATGGCCATTTTTGATTGTTTCTTATTTTTATTTTTATTTATTTTATTCCCTATTTTTTTGGGACGATTTGTTGGCTTCCGTGGTTCCTGTGGGCATACGCTGCATTGTGGCTGGGCACATGCAGGCTTGTAATGTATTTGGTTCAGATGCTTGGGTTTGAGTCACACACACCCCTCCTGCTTCCCGTTTCCATGGGCTTGCAAAGGGTGTGCCCAAGTGACAGTGAATTACACAGTGACGTTGGACTCCCATGAGCTGTGTGGGCAGTCTGTAGTCAATACTGTGTATACATTCCTAGTGCATATTGCTGTTGTGTTGTACACTGCATGTTGCATTAATGTGTAACTCATCTTCTGTGTCTACCTCCCAATTTGCAGGTCCCTTCCTCATGTCTACACAAGGACCTCTAGTCTGGAGATGGGGTCCATGTTGGCAGCAGTACACCTACAACTCTACATGGCGCCAACACTGCACAGTTGGTAGTGGTGGGAGTGCAGGCATTTCCAGGTGGTGAGACTACTAATATGTAAAATTTGTGATGTCATGTTAATGGTAGTACGTGCTCAAGTATGTTGTTGGTCCGGCATTGCTGTGAGCATTTCAGGTGTTGCAGGTTTCTAATAGGGACACTGTACATAGTGACACTAGTGTCATGTTGTGGGGATTACTTTGTTTACCTGCAAATAGCATGACATGGCATGGTGTGTCGTGTGGCGGTGCTGGGGTTGGGTTGGCTGACATGGCACTGTCCTCTTGTTGCATTTTGCAAGTGGGTATTCTTTTTAGCTGCTTGAATGTGTAACTCCACAAAACTGCATTGGTGGTGTCTGTGTGGGTAGGGATGCACACATTGTGACACTTCCAGGTGAACAATCTCAGGCTGATATGGTATTCACGGTTCATCCTCCAGACATTCAGGATCAGTGTCAGATTGAGTCATCATTGATTGTCAGATGGAATGTGCCAGGGCAGTGTGCACTCCACAGGGGTGTGATTTCTATGTGAAGTAATTAGCCACTAGCTGTGTACGGGCTGCCTCCCCACGTGCCCTTTCCCCTCCCATGCGCAGCGGCTGTGCATGTGGTTGGGGATGTGGGGCCACCACCATGTCCACGGCCAGGCCCCGGCGTGTTGCAACGTTGTGCAGGACACATGCTGCCACTATGATCCTGCACACTACTGGGGGAGCGTATAACAGCTGCCCGCCAGAACGGTCAAGGGAGCGAAAGCGTGACTTTAGCACTCCGAATGTGCGCTCCACTATGCCCCGGGTCGTAATGTGGGCTGTGTTATATCTTACCTCGGGTGGCGTGGTGGGGTTCCGAATTGGCGTCATCATGTGGGGGCTGAGAGGATAGGCACTGTCCCCTGTGGAGGTGGTGATTGGTATCATTGGTGGGGTTGTGACCTTGCTCAGTATCCAACATGCATGCATGTGCAGTGGCATACATACTCACCAAGCAGCCATGTATCGTCATGCCGCCCAGCTTCTAGGTCCCGGCTTAGGGTGGACATTCGGTAAATGA
Source organism: Ambystoma mexicanum (assembly GCF_040938575.1). Taxonomy (NCBI): domain Eukaryota; kingdom Metazoa; phylum Chordata; class Amphibia; order Caudata; family Ambystomatidae; genus Ambystoma; species Ambystoma mexicanum. The sequence goes on from NC_090937.1 coordinate 1,293,090,864, forward strand.
AGCTGTCGTGGGTGGACCCGGGATAGTTGGCATATACTGAGGTGATGATTCCCTTGGCATTACATGCTACCTGCACGTTGATGGAATGCCAGTGCTTGCGGTTCCTATAGATGTGCTCAGATGCCCTGGGGGGACGTAGAGCCACATGGGTGCAGTCGATGGCACCTAGCACTTTGCAGGGGTTCTGGGCAGGTATATGTGCCTGCGGACTGATGGGCGTGCAGTGATGATGTTCAAGACCTGGTGTAGGCAGCGTGACTGGGTGGCCTGTGACACCCCACCCACTATGGCACTTGTCCGCTGAAATGATCCAGTGGCTAAGAAGTGCAGTACATTGAGGACCTTCTCCAGGGGGCTGAGTGCTTGGGAGCACAGGGTGGGTGATGTGAGGTCATCCTCCCACTCACTCACCAGGTCCAGTATTATGTGTGGTGGAAACCTGTACCTCCCATACACCTGGTCATCAGGCATCCCGAAAAGGCTGGCTCTGGGTGTGAATATTCTGGCCCTGACTATCCTCCTCCTCCTCCTTTGGTAGCCCACTGTCACTGCTGCTAGGAACGGTATGTTCATCCTGGCGTCTGAGCTTGTTATTGTCAAAGTGCGCAAATTTATGCTTTGCGCGTGTTCTAGGCGAGCGTGTGACCCGCGCACCCCTGGAATCCAGTTCCCAGTCCAATAGCGTGTGGAAATTCCCACGCACCACGGGATACAGGTGCGCTGACGTACTTGCGTGTGTAAGTGCCCGCGCACCCATGAAATACACGTACATAGGCCAATCGCGTGTACGCGCACTTTTGTCCAATTACACGCTGACGTGCAGTATTTCCACGTGTGCTCCGTCATCACGTGCTGAGTGGGGAACACCCGTGCGGGTCACGTCACAGACGCGCTTACGCGCTGAGGGACTCTGGTCCAATAGAATCACGTATGCGTGCTGACGCGCTTACGCGCTAAGGGCCTTTCCTCGGATTTCACGCTGACGTGCAGGATTTTCACGTGCCAAATCACTCCGTATCAAGCTGGCCACGCGAAAACACACGGAAGACCACGCTCCTGCCCAGAAGGCCGAGTTACTGCCCCCCCAGTGCCCCGAGCAGCCTCCCACGTGCCATCTGCTGCTGCCTGCCTGCCTGCCTGCCTGCCTGCTGCCACCGTGCCCTGCCATTTGGTGCCTGCACATCAGCCATCTGCAGGGGTCCAGTTGCTGTGTCCAGCCCTGCTGGAACTGAAGACTCCCGACTGGGATAACATCGCTCCACAGCCCAGCCCCAGGACCCAGTTGCCCACCCACACCTGCCTCTGGGGTTGCCATGTAGGGCACTTCCACATCTGGCACCAGTGGCAACCCCAGGCCAGAGGGGCAGAGGGGCACCAGCTTCACTGCCACCGAAGTTGGTGTCCTGGTGGAGCATGTCCTGGGGCAGTATGATGCCCTCTTTGGATCGTCCCGCGCCAGCAAGGAAGGACGGGAGAGGATCTGGGCCGACTGTGTGGTTGCCATCAACGCGGAGGGGGTGGCAACCCGCAACATCCTGAAGATCAAGAAGCGCTGGGAGGACTTGAGGTCCAGGACCCTTGTGAAGGCCCGGCGCCTCGTGGAGGGGGGCCGGGGCCGCATGAGTTCCATCCAGATGAGGGTCCTGGAACGCGTACGCCCAGCGCTCCACGCCCAGATCCTTGAGAGGGAGGCCCATCTGGAGTTGAGCGGTAAGTGTCCAAGCATTACTGTATGAGACAGGGCATGTTGCGGTGTGCTGGTTCTATGATACTTGCCTGTATGTGTGCCATAGGCCATGTATGCATGTATGTGTGCAGGGACATCATAGTAATGCATGTGCGACCAGTAATGTGTGACCCACATGGTTGTTGCATGTGTTCAAATGCCGCATGGGGAGCCCTATGCAGATTTTGAACATGAGAGCATGCCAGTCTCTGTACCTGGACATGGGTGGGGGTGAGGGATGGGTGCTGATGCCAGGTACATATATGGTAGCCATGTCTGTGTGCCTGACCTGCGTGTCTGTGACTTGTGCATGCCATGGATGCATGACACATGTGTGTGACAATGCACAGATTCAGTGAAGCAGCCAAATTACCCTTGTATCTGCTGTGTTTGGTGTGTTTGGGGCCAGATGGATGTGACTGAGGTGAAGTTTGTGCATGTGATCGGCATGAGCCATGATGCATGTGAGTTCCATATCATTGAATGTTTCAACACACTGTGTGTGTTTTGCCAGGACTGACCCATGTGTTGTGGAGGGACATGATGGAAGTGTACTTTGACAGTGGTGCTCATCTGCTATTGCTTCCTGTCTAGGGGACCATTGTACAGTACCCTGATGCTTGTGTTCTTTGTCTCCCTCTACGCAGCGGCTAGTGAAGAAGAGGGCGGAGACGGCGCTGTGGAGCAAGGCGGCGGGGATGCCCCCACGGCTGCATCGGAAGGGGTGGGTGAGCCCCCACAGGGGCCTGCTACGGTGGGAGACGGTGAGGAGCCATCCAGGTTGGTGGTTTGCACAGAGGAGGAGGAGGCCGCCACTGGGGCACACATGGGGCCTGGTGTGGGCATCCCTGCTGGTGCAAGTGGTGCAGTCCAGGGCCAGGGGCAGGAGGCAGCACAGGTCACCGTGGAGGGGCCTGTGCATGTCGCTGTCCCTGACCCTGTGAGTGCACCACCATGCACCAGCAGGGATGCCCCGTCCGCAGGTAGAGGGGATGTCCATGTCACCTGACTCCCCTCCACCTGCGGACGTGGGAACCCCTGGCCGTGCGGAGAAGGTCCTGATTGGGGTCGCGATGCGCACGGCTGTGATTCGTGATGCCGTGCATGCTTCCCGGGAGGAGCACGCACGTCATCACGAAGTGCACCGTGCCGACGTGGCCCAATTGGGATCGGCCATGTTCGGGGGTTTGCTGCATGTGTTGGCCAATCTGGCGGCCCTCTCCTCCTCTGTGCAGGCTATACACCAGTCGTTCTCATTGCCGTCTTCCGGCCCAGATGCCACCAGGGCCCCCTGTGGACCTGCCCCGACCAATGCAGCCAGCTCGGTGGGGATCCCATCCCTGCCACAGTTGGGAGTCGGAGGTCCAGCAGGGGTGGACAACACAGCATCTGGACCCCAGCAGATGGAAGATATGACAGCATCATCGGGCAGGGCACGTGCACAACGGCGTCGGTGGTTTCCATCAGCCTGGATGCCGTCGTGCTGGCAGAGGCAGTGGCGTCGGAGGCAGCAGCAGGCTCGACGTGGGAGGCATCATGGCTCGGGGCCATCAAGATCAGAGGGGCAGGCATCGGCCGGAGGGCAGGGCAACCCTGGGATGGTGGTGTCTTCCGTGTGGGAGCAGTTGGTCCAGCGGATAGGTGCGGAGCGGCAGCGGGCGGAAGAGGAGCGGCTCGCCATGGTCAGGGCGGAGTTCTCCATGCGTCGGGCGTTGAGGCGGGCTGAGTGCCTCGGGGAAGCTCGCAGGGAGTTTGAGCTGAACATGGGGTTATCCCTGCGAGACCTCGGGGCCAGGACAGAGTCCCGCCTCCAGGACATCGACATGGAGTTCGATGATGTCCTGGCCAGCAACATCACCGAGTGAGCCGCAGGACTTGCCCGCTGCCTTTGTATATAGTTATTTAGTTAGTTAGTGTTAGGTTTCCTTTCTTTATTTTTATTTTTTTGGATCGCTCGGACAATGGCCACTTTTTTGTATATATTTTTTTCATTAGGTAGTAGTAGGTTTCATTTATGGTGTTGGGCTCATGGACCCTGGAACATTCGTGTATATAGTTTGCTTTTTGAAGAAACATTTTTTTTATTGATTATTGTGTTCACCATGAGGAAATGGTTTTTCATTATTTTCCTTCCACATGACATTGCTTTGGACGACATTTGTTTTTGGATTACTTTGTTTTTTTTATTTTTACATTTGTTCTCGGACATGGACCATTTATTTAGTTATCCCCATTGTTGTATGTTTGATTTGTTTACTTATTTTTCATCTTTAATACATGTTTTTTTAACTTTCACTTGTGGTATTTTCTCATTGGTTTCAACATGTCATGATATGGGTTTTGACATTCACTTGCACCCGTTGTGTATGTGTGTGTGACGGACATGTGTTCATTTACATACTTGCCATTGGGGTTGTATCATGTAATTGCATTCACTATGTGGGTGGATGCAATCCTTGCCTGGGTGTTTGTGCTGGGTATGCTGCCCATTACTGCCATGATTGAGTATCGTCAGAACCTGGGGGCAGGGGGATATGTGTGGGTGCCTGGTGGAGGATGCCCCTGCACTGCTGGGGGGTGGGGGTGGTGGGAGACATGGGTGGGGGCCTGGTGGAGGGTGCCCCTGCACTGCTGGGGGGTGGGGGTGGTGGGAGACATGAGTGGGGGCCTGGTGGAGGCTGCCCCTGGTGACTGGGGGGGTGGGGGTGGTGGGAGACATGAGTGGGGGCCTGGTGGAGGGTGCCCCTGGTGACTGGGGGGGTGGGGGTGGTGGGAGACATGAGTGGGGGCCTGGTGGAGGGTGCCCATGGTGGCAGGGGGGTGGGGGTGGTGGGAGACATGAGTGGGGGCCTGGTGGAGGGTGCCCCTGGTGACTGGGGGGGTGAGGGTGGTGGGAGACCTGAGTGGGGGCCTGGTGGAGGGTGCCCCTGCACTGCTGGGGGGTGGGGGTGGTGGGAGACATGAGTGGGGGCCTGGTGGAGGGTGCCCATGGAGGCAGGGGGGTGGGGGTGGTGGGAGACATGGATGGGGGCCTGGTGGAGGATGCCCCTGGTGGCTGGGGGGTGGGGGTGGTGGGAGACATGGATGGGGGCCTGGTGGAGGGTGCCCCTGGTGGCTGGGGGGTGGGGGTGGTGGGAGACATGGATGGGGGCCTGGTGGATGGTGCCCCTGGTGGCTGGGGGGTGGGGGTGATAGGGGACATGGGTGGGTGCCTGGTGGAGGGTGCCCCTGCACTGCTGGGGGGTGGGGGTGGTGGGAGACATGAGTGGGGGCCTGGTGGAGGGTGCCCCTGGTGACTGGGGGGGTGGGGTGGTGGGAGACATGAGTGGGGGCCTGGTGGAGGGTGCCCCTGGTGACTGGGGGGGTGGGGGTGGTGGGAGACATGGATGGGGGCCTGGTGGAGGGTGCCCCTGGTGGCTGGGGGGTGGGGGTGATAGGGGACATGGGTGGGTGCCTGGTGGAGGGTGCCCCTGCACTGCTGGGGGGTGGGGGTGGTGGGAGACATGAGTGGGGGCCTGGTGGAGGGTGCCCCTGGTGACTGGGGGGTGGGGGTGGTGGGAGACATGAGTGGGGGCCTGGTGGAGGGTGCCCCTGGTGACTGGGGGGGTGGGGGTGGTGGGAGACATGAGTGGGGGCCTGGTGGAGGGTGCCCATGGTGGCAGGTGGGTGGGGGTGGTGGGAGACATGAGTGGGGGCCTGGTGGAGGGTGCCCCTGCACTGCTGGGGGGTGGGGGTGGTGTGAGACATGAGTGGGGGCCTGGTGGAGGGTGCCCCTGGTGACTGGGGGGGTGGGGGTGGTGGGAGACATGAGTGGGGGCCTGGTGGAGGGTGGCCATGGTGGCAGGGGGGTGGGGGTGGTGGGAGACATGAGTGGGGGCCTGGTGGGGGCTGCCCCTGCACTGCTGGGGGGTGGGGGTGGTGGGAGACATGAGTGGGGGCCTGGTGGAGGGTGCCCATGGTGGCAGGGGGGTGGGGGTGGTGGGAGACATGAGTAGGGGCCTGGTGGAGGGTGCCCCTGCACTGCTGGGGGGTGGGGGTGGTGGGAGTCATGAGTGGGGGCCTGGTGGAGGGTGCCCCTGGTGACTGGGGGGTGGGGGTGGTGGGAGACATGAGTGGGGGCCTGGTGGACTGGTGGAGGGTGCCCCTGCACTGCTGGGGGGTGGGGGTGGTGGGAGACATGAGTGGGGGCCTGGTGGAGGGTGCCCATGGTGGCAGGGGGGTGGGGGTGGTGGGAGACATGAGTGGGGGCCTGGTGGAGGGTGCCCCTGGTGACTGGGGGGGTGGGGGTGGTGGGAGACATGAGTGGGGGCCTGGTGGAGGGTGCCCATGGTGGCAGGGGGGTGGGGGTGGTGGGAGACATGAGTGGGGGCCTGGTGGAGGGTGCCCCTGGTGACTGGGGGGGTGGGGGTGGTGGGAGACATGGATGGGGGCCTGGTGGAGGGTGCCCCTGGTGGCTGGGGGGTGGGGGTGGTGGGAGACATGGATGGGGGCCTGGTGGAGGATGCCCCTGGTGGCTGGGGGGTGGGGGTGGTGGGAGACATGGTTGGGGGCCTGGTGGAGGGTGCCCCTGGTGGCTGGGGGTGATAGGGGACATGGGTGGGTGCCTGGTGGAGGGTGCCCCTGCACTGCTGGGGGGTGGGGGTGGTGGGAGACATGTGTGGGGGCCTGGTGGAGGGTGCCCCTGGTGACTGGGGGGGTGGGGGTGGTGGGAGACATGAGTGGGGGCCTGGTGGAGGGTGCCCCTGGTGACTGGGGGGTGGGGGTGGTGGGAGACATGGATGGGGGCCTGGTGGAGGGTGCCCCTGGTGGCTGGGGGGTGGGGGTGATAGGGGACATGGGTGGGTGCCTGGTGGAGGGTGCCCCTGCACTGCTGGAGGATGGGGGTGGTGGGAGACATGAGTGGGGGCCTGGTGGAGGGTGCCCCTGGTGACTGGGGGAGTGGGGGTGGTGGGAGACATGAGTGGGGGCCTGGTGGAGGGTGCCCATGGTGGCAGGGGGGTGGGGGTGGTGGGAGACATGAGTGGGGGCCTGGTGGAGGGTGCCCCTGCACTGCTGGGGGGTGGGGGTGGTGGGAGACATGAGTGGGGGCCTGGTGGAGGGTGCCCCTGGTGACTGGGGGGGTGGGGGTGGTGGGAGACATGAGTGGGGGCCTGGTGGAGGGTGCCCATGGTGGCAGGGGGGTGGGGGTGGTGGGAGACATGAGTGGGGGCCTGGTGGGGGCTGCCCCTGCACTGCTGAGGGGTGGGGGTGGTGGGAGACATGAGTGGGGGCCTGGTGGAGGGTGCCCATGGTGGCAGGGGGGTGGGGGTGGTGGGAGACATGAGTGGGGGCCTGGTATAGGGTGCCCCTGCACTGCTGGGGGGTGGGGGTGGTGGGATACATGAGTGGGGGCCTGGTGGAGGGTGCCCCTGGTGACTGGAGGGGTGGGGGTGGTGGGAGACATGAGTGGGGGCCTGATGGAGGGTGCCCCTGCACTGCTGGGGGGTGGGGGTGGTGGGAGACATGAGTGGGGCCCTGGTGGAGGGTGCCCATGGTGGCAGGGGGGTGGGGGTGGTGGGAGACATGAGTGGGGGCCTGGTGGAGGGTGCCCCTGGTGACTGGGGGGGTGGGGGTGGTGGTAGACATGAGTGGGGGCCTGGTGAAGGGTGCCCATGGTGGCAGGGGGGTGGGGGTGGTGGGAGACATGGATGGGGGCCTGGTGGAGGGTGCCCCTGGTGGCTGGGGGGTGGGGGTGATAGGGGACATGGGTGGGTGCCTGGTGGAGGGTGCCCCTGCACTGCTGGGGGGTGGGGGTGGTGGGAGACATGAGTGGGGGCCTGGCGGAGGGTGCCCCTGCACTGCTGGGGGGTGGGGGTGGTGGGAGACATGAGTGGGGGCCTGGTGGAGGGTGCCCCTGGTGACTGGGGGGGTGGGGGTGGTGGGAGACATGAGTGGGGGCCTGGTGGAGGGTGCCCCTGGTGACTGGGGGGGTGGGGGTGGTGGGAGACATGAGTGGGGGCCTGGTGGGGGCTGCCCCTGCACTGCTGGGGGGTGGTGGTGGTGGGAGACATGAGTGGGGGCCTGGTGGAGGGTGCCCATGGTGGCAGGGGGGTGGGGTGGTGGGAGACATGAGTGGGGGCCTGGTGGAGGGTGCCCCTGCACTGCTGGGGGGTGGGGGTGGTGGGAGACATGAGTGGGGGCCTGGTGGAGGGTGCCCATGGTGGCAGGGGGGTGGGGGTGGTGGGAGACATGAGTGGGGGCCTGGTGGAGGGTGCCCCTGGTGACTGGGAGGGTGGGGGTGGTGGGAGACATGAGTGGGGGCCTGGTGGAGGGTGCCCATGGTGGCAGGGGGGTGGGGGTGGTGGGAGACATGAGTGGGGGCCTGGTGGAGGGTGCCCCTGGTGACTGGGGGGGATGGGGGTGGTGGGAGACATGGATGGGGGCCTGGTGGAGGGTGCCCCTGGTGACTGGGGGGGTGGGGGTGGTGGGAGACATGAGTGGGGGCCTGGTGGAGGGTGCCCATGGTGGCAGGTGGGTGGGGGTGGTGGGAGACATGAGTGGGGGCCTGGTGGAGGGTGATCCCTGCAATGCTGGGGGGTGGGGGTGGTGTGAGACATGAGTGGGGGCCTGGTGGAGGGTGCCCCTGGTGACTGGGGGGGTGGGGGTGGTGGGAGACATGAGTGGGGGCCTGGTGGAGGGTGCCCATGGTGGCAGGGGGGTGGGGGTGGTGGGAGACATGAGTGGGGGCCTGGTGGAGGGTGCCCCTGGTGACTGGGGGGGTGGGGGTGGTGGGAGACATGAGTGGGGGCCTGGTGGAGGGTGCCCCTGGTGACTGGGGGGGTGGGGGTGGTGGGAGACATGAGTGGGGGCCTGGTGGAGGGTGCCCATGGTGGCAGGTGGGTGGGGGTGGTGGGAGACATGAGTGGGGGCCTGGTGGAGGGTGCCCCTGCACTGCTGGGGGGTGGGGGTGGTGTGAGACATGAGTGGGGGCCTGGTGGAGGGTGCCCCTGGTGGCAGGGGGGTGGGGGTGGTGGGAGACATGAGTGGGGGCCTGGTGGAGGGTGCCCCTGGTGACTGGGGGGGATGGGGGTGGTGGGAGACATGGATGGGGGCCTGGTGGAGGGTGCCCCTGGTGACTGGGGGGGTGGGGGTGGTGGGAGACATGAGTGGGGGCCTGGTGGAGGGTGCCCATGGTGGCAGGTGGGTGGGGGTGGTGGGAGACATGAGTGGGGGCCTGGTGGAGGGTGCCCCTGGTGACTGGGGGGGATGGGGGTGGTGGGAGACATGGATGGGGGCCTGGTGGAGGGTGCCCCTGGTGACTGGGGGGGTGGGGGTGGTGGGAGACATGAGTGGGGGCCTGGTGGAGGGTGCCCATGGTGGCAGGGGGGTGGGGGTGGTGGGAGACATGAGTGGGGGCCTGGTGGAGGGTGCCCCTGGTGACTGGGGGGGTGGGGGTGGTGGGAGACATGAGTGGGGGCCTGGTGGAGGGTGCCCCTGGTGACTGGGGGGGTGGGGGTGGTGGGAGACATGAGTGGGGGCCTGGTGGAGGGTGCCCATGGTGGCAGGTGGGTGGGGGTGGTGGGAGACATGAGTGGGGGCCTGGTGGAGGGTGCCCCTGCACTGCTGGGGGGTGGGGGTGGTGTGAGACATGAGTGGGGGCCTGGTGGAGGGTGCCCCTGGTGACTGGGGGGGTGGGGGTGGTGGGAGACATGAGTGGGGGCCTGGTGGAGGGTGCCCATGGTGGCAGGGGGGTGGGGGTGGTGGGAGACATGAGTGGGGGCCTGGTGGGGGCTGCCCCTGCACTGCTGGGGGGTGGGGGTGGTGGGAGACATGAGTGGGGGCCTGGTGGAGGGTGCCCATGGTGGCAGGGGGGTGGGGGTGGTGGGAGACATGAGTAGGGGCCTGGTGGAGGGTGCCCCTGCACTGCTGGGGGGTGGGGGTGGTGGGAGTCATGAGTGGGGGCCTGGTGGAGGGTGCCCCTGGTGACTGGGGGGTGGGGGTGGTGGGAGACATGAGTGGGGGCCTGGTGGAGGGTGCCCCTGGTGACTGGGGGGTGGGGGTGGTGGGAGACATGGATGGGGGCCTGGTGGAGGGTGCCCCTGGTGGCTGGGGGGTGGGGGTGATAGGGGACATGGGTGGGTGCCTGGTGGAGGGTGCCCCTGCACTGCTGGAGGGTGGGGGTGGTGGGAGACATGAGTGGGGGCCTGGTGGAGGGTGCCCCTGGTGACTGGGGGAGTGGGGGTGGTGGGAGACATGAGTGGGGGCCTGGTGGAGGGTGCCCATGGTGGCAGGGGGGTGGGGGTGGTGGGAGACATGAGTGGGGGCCTGGTGGAGGGTGCCCCTGCACTGCTGGGGGGTGGGGGTGGTGGGAGACATGAGTGGGGGCCTGGTGGAGGGTGCCCCTGGTGACTGGGGGGGTGGGGGTGGTGGGAGACATGAGTGGGGGCCTGGTGGAGGGTGCCCATGGTGGCAGGGGGGTGGGGGTGGTGGGAGACATGAGTGGGGGCCTGGTGGGGGCTGCCCCTGCACTGCTGAGGGGTGGGGGTGGTGGGAGACATGAGTGGGGGCCTGGTGGAGGGTGCCCATGGTGGCAGGGGGGTGGGGGTGGTGGGAGACATGAGTGGGGGCCTGGTATAGGGTGCCCCTGCACTGCTGGGGGGTGGGGGTGGTGGGATACATGAGTGGGGGCCTGGTGGAGGGTGCCCCTGGTGACTGGAGGGGTGGGGGTGGTGGGAGACATGAGTGGGGGCCTGATGGAGGGTGCCCCTGCACTGCTGGGGGGTGGGGGTGGTGGGAGACATGAGTGGGGCCCTGGTGGAGGGTGCCCATGGTGGCAGGGGGGTGGGGGTGGTGGGAGACATGAGTGGGGGCCTGGTGGAGGGTGCCCCTGGTGACTGGGGGGGTGGGGGTGGTGGTAGACATGAGTGGGGGCCTGGTGAAGGGTGCCCATGGTGGCAGGGGGGTGGGGGTGGTGGGAGACATGGATGGGGGCCTGGTGGAGGGTGCCCCTGGTGGCTGGGGGGTGGGGGTGATAGGGGACATGGGTGGGTGCCTGGTGGAGGGTGCCCCTGCACTGCTGGGGGGTGGGGGTGGTGGGAGACATGAGTGGGGGCCTGGTGGAGGGTGCCCCTGCACTGCTGGGGGGTGGGGGTGGTGGGAGACATGAGTGGGGGCCTGGTGGAGGGTGCCCCTGGTGACTGCGGGGGTGGGGGTGGTGGGAGACATGAGTGGGGGCCTGGTGGAGGGTGCCCCTGGTGACTGGGGGGGTGGGGGTGGTGGGAGACATGAGTGGGGGCCTGGTGGGGGCTGCCCCTGCACTGCTGGGGGGTGGTGGTGGTGGGAGACATGAGTGGGGGCCTGGTGGAGGGTGCCCATGGTGGCAGGGGGGTGGGGTGGTGGGAGACATGAGTGGGAGCCTGGTGGAGGGTGCCCCTGCACTGCTGGGGGGTGGGGGTGGTGGGAGACATGGGTGGGGGCCTGGTGGAGGGTGCCCATGGTGGCAGGGGGGTGGGGGTGGTGGGAGACATGAGTGGGGGCCTGGTGGAGGGTGCCCCTGGTGACTGGGAGGGTGGGGGTGGTGGGAGACATGAGTGGGGGCCTGGTGGAGGGTGCCCATGGTGGCAGGGGGGTGGGGGTGGTGGGAGACATGAGTGGGGGCCTGGTGGAGGGTGCCCCTGGTGACTGGGGGGGATGGGGGTGGTGGGAGACATGGATGGGGGCCTGGTGGAGGGTGCCCCTGGTGACTGGGGGGGTGGGGGTGGTGGGAGACATGAGTGGGGGCCTGGTGGAGGGTGCCCATGGTGGCAGGTGGGTGGGGGTGGTGGGAGACATGAGTGGGGGCCTGGTGGAGGGTGCCCCTGCACTGCTGGGGGGTGGGGGTGGTGTGAGACATGAGTGGGGGCCTGGTGGAGGGTGCCCCTGGTGACTGGGGGGGTGGGGGTGGTGGGAGACATGAGTGGGGGCCTGGTGGAGGGTGCCCATGGTGGCAGGGGGGTGGGGGTGGTGGGAGACATGAGTGGGGGCCTGGTGGAGGGTGCCCCTGGTGACTGGGGGGGTGGGGGTGGTGGGAGACATGAGTGGGGGCCTGGTGGAGGGTGCCCCTGGTGACTGGGGGGGTGGGGGTGGTGGGAGACATGAGTGGGGGCCTGGTGGAGGGTGCCCATGGTGGCAGGTGGGTGGGGGTGGTGGGAGACATGAGTGGGGGCCTGGTGGAGGGTGCCCCTGCACTGCTGGGGGGTGGGGTGGTGTGAGACATGAGTGGGGGCCTGGTGGTGGGTGCCCCTGGTGACTGGGGGGGTGGGGGTGGTGGGAGACATGAGTGGGGGCCTGGTGGAGGGTGCCCATGGTGGCAGGGGGGTGGGGGTGGTGGGAGACATGAGTGGGGGCCTGGTGGGGGCTGCCCCTGCACTGCTGGGGGGTGGGGGTGGTGGGAGACATGAGTGGGGGCCTGGTGGAGGGTGCCCATGGTGGCAGGGGGGTGGGGTGGTGGGAGACATGAGTAGGGGCCTGGTGGAGGGTGCCCCTGCACTGCTGGGGGGTGGGGGTGGTGGGAGTCATGAGTGGGGGCCTGGTGGAGGGTGCCCCTGGTGACTGGGGGGGTGGGGGTGGTGGGAGACATGAGTGGGGGCCTGGTGGAGGATGCCCCTGCACTGCTGGGGGGTGGGGGTGGTGGGAGACATGAATGGGGGCCTGGTGGAGGGTGCCCATGGTGGCAGGGGGGTGGGGGTGGTGGGAGACATGAGTGGGGCCTGGTGGAGGGTGCCCCTGGTGACTGAGGGGGTGGGGGTGGTGGGAGACATGAGTGGGGGCCTGGTGGAGGGTGCCCATGGTGGCAGGGGGGTGGGGGTGGTGGGAGACATGAGTGGGGGCCTGGTGGAGGGTGCCCCTGGTGACTGGGGGGGTGGGGGTGGTGGGAGACATGGATGGGGGCCTGGTGGAGGGTGCCCCTGGTGGCTGGGGGGTGGGGGTGGTGGGAGACATGGATGGGGGCCTGGTGGAGGATGCCCCTGGTGGCTGGGGGGTGGGGGTGGTGGGAGACATGGTTGGGGGCCTGGTGGAGGGTGCCCCTGGTGGCTGGGGGGTGGGGGTGATAGGGGACATGGGTGGGTGCCTTTTGGAGGGTGCCCCTGCACTGCTGGGGGGTGGGGGTGGTGGGAGACATGAGTGGGGGCCTGGTGGAGGGTGCCCCTGGTGACTGGGGGGGTGGGGGTGGTGGGAGACATGAGTGGGGGCCTGGTGGAGGGTGCCCCTGGTGATTGGGGGGTGGGGGTGGTGGGAGACATGGATGGGGGCCTGGTGGAGGGTGCCCCTGGTGGCTGGGGGGTGGGGGTGATAGGGGACATGGGTGGGTGCCTGGTGGAGGGTGCCCCTGCACTGCTGGAGGGTGTGGGTGGTGGGAGACATGAGTGGGGGCCTGGTGGAGGGTGCCCCTGGTGACTGGGGGAGTGGGGGTGGTGGGAGACATGAGTGGGGGCCTGGTGGAGGGTGCCCATGGTGGCAGGGGGGTGGGGGTGGTGGGAGACATGAGTGGGGGCCTGGTGGAGGGTGCCCCTGCACTGCTGGGGGGTGGGGGTGGTGGGAGACATGAGTGGGGGCCTGGTGGAGGGTGCCCCTGGTGACTGGGGGGGTGGGGGTGGTGGGAGACATGAGTGGGGGCCTGGTGGAGGGTGCCCATGGTGGCAGGGGGGTGGGGGTGGTGGGAGACATGAGTGGGGGCCTGGTGGGGGCTGCCCCTGCACTGCTGAGGGGTGGGGGTGGTGGGAGACATGAGTGGGGGCCTGGTGGAGGGTGCCCATGGTGGCAGGGGGGTGGGGGTGGTGGGAGACATGAGTGGGGGCCTGGTATAGGGTGCCCCTGCACTGCTGGGGGGTGGGGGTGGTGGGATACATGAGTGGGGGCCTGGTGGAGGGTGCCCCTGGTGACTGGAGGGGTGGGGGTGGTGGGAGACATGAGTGGGGGCCTGATGGAGGGTGCCCCTGCACTGCTGGGGGGTGGGGGTGGTGGGAGACATGAGTGGGGCCCTGGTGGAGGGTGCCCATGGTGGCAGGGGGGTGGGGGTGGTGGGAGACATGAGTGGGGGCCTGGTGGAGGGTGCCCCTGGTGACTGGGGGGGTGGGGGTGGTGGTAGACATGAGTGGGGGCCTGGTGAAGGGTGCCCATGGTGGCAGGGGGGTGGGGGTGGTGGGAGACATGGATGGGGGCCTGGTGGAGAGTGCCCCTGGTGGCTGGGGGGTGGGGGTGATAGGGGACATGGGTGGGTGCCTGGTGGAGGGTGCCCCTGCACTGCTGGGGGGTGGGGGTGGTGGGAGACATGAGTGGGGGCCTGGTGGAGGGTGCCCCTGCACTGCTGGGGGGTGGGGGTGGTGGGAGACATGAGTGGGGGCCTGGTGGAGGGTGCCCCTGGTGACTGGGGGGTGGGGGTGGTGGGAGACATGAGTGGGGGCCTGGTGGAGGGTGCCTCTGGTGACTGGGGGGGTGGGGGTGGTGGGAGACATGAGTGGGGGCCTGGTGGGGGCTGCCCCTGCACTGCTGGGGGGTGGTGGTGGTGGGAGACATGAGTGGGGGCCTGGTGGAGGGTGCCCATGGTGGCAGGGGGGTGGGGTGGTGGGAGACATGAGTGGGGGCCTGGTGGAGGGTGCCCCTGCACTGCTGGGGGGTGGGGGTGGTGGGAGACATGAGTGGGGGCCTGGTGGAGGGTGCCCATGGTGGCAGGGGGGTGGTGGTGGTGGGAGACATGAGTGGGGGCCTGGTGGAGGGTGCCCCTGGTGACTGGGAGGGTGGGGGTGGTGGGAGACATGAGTGGGGGCCTGGTGGAGGGTGCCCATGGTGGCAGGGTGGTGGGGGTGGTGGGAGACATGAGTGGGGGCCTGGTGGAGGGTGCCCCTGGTGACTGGGGGGGATGGGGGTGGTGGGAGACATGGATGGGGGCCTGGTGGAGGGTGCCCCTGGTGGCTGGGGGGTGGGGGTGGTGGGAGACATGGATGGGGGCCTGGTGGAGGATGCCCCTGGTGGCTGGGGGGTGGGGGTGGTGGGAGACATGGATGGGGGCCTGGTGGAGGGTGCCCCTGGTGGCTGGGGGGTGGGGGTGATAGGGGACATGGGTGGGTGCCTGGTGGAGGGTGCCCCTGCACTGCTGGGGGGTGGGGGTGGTGGGAGACATGAGTGGGAGCCTGGTGGAGGGTGCCCCTGGTGACTGGGGGGGTGGGGGTGGTGGGAGACATGAGTGGGGGCCTGGTGGATGGTGCCCATGGTGGCAGGGGGGTGGGGGTGGTGGGAGACATGAGTGGGGGCCTGGTGGAAGGTGCCCCTGGTGACTGGGGGGGTGGGGGTGGTGGGAGACATGAGTGGGGGCCTGGTGGAGGGCGCCCATGGTGGCAGGGGGGTGGGGGTGGTGGGAGACATGAGTGGGGGCCTGGTGGAGGGTGCCCCTGGTGACTGGGGGGGTGGGGGTGGTGGGAGACATGAGTGGGGGCCTTGTGGAGGGTGCCCCTGGATGGTGGTGGGTGGGGGTGGTGGGAGACATGAGCAGGTGTGCAGGGTAGTCCCCTTTTTTGTGGGCTGCCTGCAGGGGCCGTCGAGGGTGTACAGGGAACACCTGTGAGGACCCACCCAGCCTAATCGCGTGTGTAACTTCCCACGCACCCCTGTAATACACGTACCAAGCCAAATCGCGTGTGATAATTCCCGCGCACCCCTGAAATACACGCACCCAGGCTATTCGCGTGTGGACATTCCCGCGCACCCCTGAAATACACGTACCCTGCTGAAATCGCGTGTTAAACTTCCCGCGCACCCCTGAAATACACGCGCCCAGGCTATTCGCGTGTGGAACTTCCCGCGCACCCCTGAAATACACGCGCACAGGCTATTCGCGTGTGGAACTTCCCGCGCACCCCTGAAATACACGCGCCCAGGCTATTCGCGTGTGGAACTTCCCGCGCACCCCTGAAATACACGCGCCCAGGCTATTCGCGTGTGGAACTTCCTGCGCACCCCTGAAATACACGTGTCCAGGCTATTCGCGTGTGGTACTTCCCGCGCACCCCTGAAATACACGTACCCTGCTGTAATCGCGTGTGGAACTTCCCGCGCACCCCTGAAATACACGCGCCCAGGCTATTCGCGTGTGGAACTTCCCGCGCACCCCTGAAATACACGTGCCCAGGCTATTCGCGTGTGGTACTTCCCGCGCACCCCTGAAATACACGTACCCTGCTGTAATCGCGTGCGGAACTTCCCGTGCACCCCTGAAATACACGCGCCCAGGCTATTTGCGTGTGGAACTTCCCGCGCACCCCTGAAATACACGCGCCCAGGCTATTCGCGTGTGGAACTTCCCGCGCACCCCTGAAATACACGCGCCCTGCTGTAATCGCGTGTGGGACTTCCCGCGCACCCCTGAAATACATGTACCCTGATGGAATCGCGTGTGGGACTTCCCGCGCACCCCTGAAATACACGTACCCTGATGGAATCGCGTGTGGAACTTCCCGCGCACCCCTGAAATACACGCGCCCTGCTGTAATCGCGTGTGGGACTTCCCGCGCACCCCTGAAATACACGTACCCTGATGGAATCGCGTGTGGGACTTCCCGCGCACCCCTGAAATACACGTACCCTGATGGAATCGCGTGTGGAACTTCCCGCGCACCCCTGAAATACACCTACCCGGCCAAATCGCGTGTGAGACTTCCCGCGCACCCCGGTATACACGCACACGTATTTTTTGTCAGCGTGTCCGTGTTTGTGGGTACCCCTTTGCACGTCATTTGTCCTGGAGGGCCACAGTATAGGACATTCATCATGGCAGTATATGGGTGCTATTTGTTGGCGCACATTTCTTACAGCCGCAGAGACGCTACCGCCTGCTTTCTTGTGGCGGTCGTGTTTGTGCCTGTGCGCTGGTTTGAGCGTGCGCTTTTTTGCCCTATTCTATTCCATGAATACGTGTTGTAGGCGAGCGTGTGGGCGTTCCGCGCACTTGTGCCCTGTACTTCCCCCGTGACGCCCACGTTTTTGCAAGTTGTTCCCCATTCCGAGTGTTACGCCCGTGTTCCGCCTACTTTTGTTGCGTGCGCCGCGCTATGTGCGAATTTCGCTGTGGCCTGTGCGATTTTTGCTGTGACCTGGCGCACACTGTTAGATGGCCTGTGCGCCAACGTGCGCGGCGCACTTTTTATCGCAGATCCGCTGGTTTTCTCGCGCACAGACTTCCATGAATCGACGTGCGCTGCTTTTCGTGCGATTTTCGCACTTGCACTGCGATTTTCGCTATTCCACTGCGATTCGCACGTTTTTGCCCACTTGCGCCGCGCTAATTATTCCATGAATCGGCCTGTTTACCTCTTCCTATTCACTCTACCCCCTCGTTTCATAGCTTCTGTTCCTGTCTTAAAAGCAACTTCATTTGTCTACTTCCTGAACCCTAATTCTCTCCATGATCATTTTCCTATCATTTGCCCTAACTCTGTTGTATCACTGTATATTTGTATTGTGTTAAGCGCCTTTTCAAAAACGCTCACAAACAGGGGTGGACTGGCCTATAGGGAACTCTGGAGATTTCCCGGTGGGCCTCTGCACCCTGGGCCTCTTTTGTGTGGTATTTCCAAATGTTCTCATAGGAAAAGCATTGGGCTTGCTGAAAATGTGTCATATGGGGCCACTTTGAACTTTATTTCCAGGGCCTCTTTTGGTCCCCAGTAATTATTTCCAGGGCCTCTTTTAGTTCCCAGTCCACCCCTGCTCACAAAATATCAATAAACACAAATACTAAGGTGTGTTAAATGTAATGCATGTTAAACACAGTTTAATGTGAATAATGTAATATTCCTCTTTTGCTCACCAGCAACTTCAAATGTCCAAATGTTCCAAAGAGTGATCTTGGCGATCATCCAAGAAGGCCCTGGTTTGCAGAGTTTGTCATTTTATAAGACTGCAGCAGTCTCACATTTCAGAATGAGAAAATGTAGGATTTAACATGAATAATGGCATTTAGAAAAGAAATGTATTGTCTGCTCCCCAAATTATTCCACTTAGCTCTCTCTCCTAGTCAGGAAATGTCCAGTTGTGCCTATCAAAACATCTTTATGAAGAGAGTCCAGATTCATATCAGTAAATTTAACAACTTCATGTAATGAGGGCCTGCAGCAAATCTTCCTGTGCAATGAAGTGTAGTTTTCCAAACTCCATCTGCACGTTGGTTTTATTGATTTATTTAATTGTTTTTTTTATAACGTTCCTAATGCCGTCCCTGAGTTTGGTTTCTAAGCACGGGTGCGAGATTCCAACCTCTCTTGCTCTACATGGTTTTGCTTCCATGACCAGCGCGTTGACCCTGTGCTATCCTCGGGTTCATCTAATAGAGATTTCATTGCTGTGTGTGCAGGTATCTCTATAGCTCTTTCTGTTGGACACAACACTCCCTCACGTAATTGGACACCTTTGATTTATTCAGCAGGTTTGTCTGGGCCAGGACTTCTTGGCATTGGGTCCACTACATCATGCCAGCACAGATGTGAAGGCACAAGCACTGCTGCTTCTGATCTGCATGTTTAAGACGAGATCCTTCAACTATGTTTACCGACATACCTCCATCCTTATCAGTAATTGGAACAACAACACATGTTCTAATGGATAGAAGTCAGGAATTGCATGCTTCAAATAACAGTAGTCTTTATGGCCTTGCAACATATCTCACATGTGCCGCCATCTGTCCTTGATCATCCCTGTTGTAAATTCTGATGTCAGATCATCCATTAGTAGCCTGTCTTCATCACAAAACTCGCATTTGGCGACTTCATAGGTTTCATATGTTTCATATGTTAGATATTAAAGGTGACAAGTGTAGCATGATCTCAACTCCTCCAGAATTCCCCATCCAACCAGTTCACTGAAGTGGACTATTCCACTCTGAGTGCTATCATGGCTTTGCATGATATTATATTGGTACTATGTGGGCACAACCTTCGGAGTTGAATACTTTGCTTCATTACTTTCCACTTCCTGTTGCTGTGAGGACCACATTGCAGGTGAGTTTTGCTTGCTTGAGCTGGTATAACAATCTTGAATTTAGAATTGTTTCTGTCCAACTGCAAATGTCTTTGCTGCATTTTTGATAACATACACATCAGTGCCCTGTCATTGTGTAGGCATATCGAATTATGAATGCATTGCCACAAATTATATGATATGATATGGCATTTATAATGTGCCTATACACAAGTGTTTCATGGCGATACCAGGCAAAGGACTGGGACAGAGGGAGGACAAAGACACTGATCTTACTAGGCCAAGAGACAGTGAGATCGCGCAAGTGCAGGGGAGAGTGGAGGGGAAAGGTGGCAGGGGCGGGAGAAGGAGGGCAAGTGCCGTACACAGGATCAAAAACAAATAATAAGTAGTGCGGCCAGCAGGTGGCAAGTGCAAGGGTTACGTGAAGACAACAGGTGTCCATAAGTGTATGTAGGGGGACTGTAGGGTTGCAGATACAGACCCAAGTGCAAGGGTTGCCAGGAGGCAGTTCAGGTATGTAACTGGCAAGCAAGGATGTGGGCCCGAATTCAGAGGGTAGCCAGGTGACCAGTGCAGTGTCAGACAGGAGATCAGCAGGAGATCAGCAGAGGAGAAGAAGAGAGAAGGCAGAAGCAAAGAGGAAGGTCTTGAGGTGCTTCTGGAAAACCAGAGATGGTTCTGCCCACGTTTCAGAGAGGCAGGGAGGCTGTTCCATAGGGAGGCCCACCAAAGAAAGAGATCTACCACCAACTTGTTGCTTGGAGAAGCGAGTGACCCTGACGGAGTTGGAGGTGGAGGAGTGAAGAGCTCTAGTAGGAAGACATTTCCAAAGAGAGAGTTGGAGGTATTCAGGATCCAAGCCCCAGAATGCCTTGTGGAAAATGCAGAGGGTCTTGAACCTGATCCTTGCAGCTACTTGGAGCCAATGAAGAGATTTCAGGGCTGTAGAAATATGATGCCTAGGCTTGAGGCCAAGGACAAGTCTTGCAGTCCTGTTCTGGTTGAGTTGCAGAGGGCGGAGAGTAGAAGCAGGCAGATTTAGAAAGAGGCTGTTGTAGTAGTCCAGCCTAGAGTGAACCAGAGCTCTAGAGACAGTGAGCTTCTGGGGGAAGGTGATGAAAGGAAGAATACCTCTGAGAAG
Organism: Ambystoma mexicanum; assembly: GCF_040938575.1. NCBI lineage: Eukaryota > Metazoa > Chordata > Amphibia > Caudata > Ambystomatidae > Ambystoma > Ambystoma mexicanum. The sequence goes on from NC_090937.1 coordinate 1,293,110,720, forward strand.
GTACAGTTGGACGTTTGACTTATTAGAGACGTCTGAGATGTGAGGAGAAAATGAGAGTGTGGAATCGAAGATGACCCAGAGGTTCTTAGCCTCACAGGTGGGAGCAGGAAGAGGGCCAAGGGAGGCTGGCCAGAGAGTGACAGGTAAGGAATGTGCAAGTGTGCTGATGAGGAGTATCTCCATTTTACTGGCATTAACAGATAATTTGTGGCACACCATTCCTGGATTGCAGACAGACAGTCAGAGATGAGAGAGGGAGAAGAGGTGCAGAGGGGAGCTTGAAAACAAGCTGAGTTTCATCCACTTAGCACTGAAAGTTGGAGCAGAGAGCGGCAATGCAGTGGGCGAGAGGCGCCAGGTATTGGTTGAAAAGAGAGGTTAGACCCCTGGGGAACACACAAGTTGAGAGTGAGATCGAGGAAATGAAGGACCAAACTTGGAATTGGGAGGGTCAGTCAGAGAGGAAAGATGTCAGCCAGGCCAGGGCCTGATCAGTGATACCCAGGTTATCAAGGAGACGGTTGAGCAGGATGGCATGGTTGACCGCATCAAAGGCAGAGGAGAGATCAAGTAAGATGAGGACAAAGGGGAGATTAGAATCAAGGTTAGAGGTCAGGTCTTCACAGATGTTCAGGAGAGCAGTTTCCATGCTTCTGGCAGTTCTGAAGCCAGACTGATGGTCATGGGGACAACCAACAGATTCAGTGTGCAGATTAAGCTGGGAGATGGCCAGCTTTTCCAGGAATTTTCCCAGGAAAGGAGTGATGGAGATTGGCTGATAGTTAGCCATGCAGGTGGGTTGGGCTGAGCATTTCTTGAGAAGAGGGTTCTCACGAGAGTGCTTCAGGGGGAAGGAAAGGCTCTGGTTGTGAGGGAGTGAATGAAGAAGTCAGCCAAGGAAGGAGCGAGGGTGTCAATGTGGTCCTTAATGGTTTTGGAAGAACTGGGAAGAACCTGTTTTGATGAGACTTGTCTAGAAACCACATTAGGGAAGAACAGAGGAAAGGAAGAGAAGAAGGGAGGAGAGGTGGACGCAGGAGGGCCGGAAAGAGTAGAGAAAGAGTAGAGATTTGAGGAATAAGAAGGAGAGGACGACAGGGTGGACAGGATGTCCTGGTTTTTAGAGATGAAATGAGAAGCTAGGGCCATGCAGAGAGCTTGGGAGGGAACAGGAGAAGTAGAGACTGCAGCAGGATTGGACAGCTCATTGCAGACTTTAAAGAGTTTGGCCGAGTTGTTAGATGACGCAGAGACGCAAGCTTAGTGTGGACAGATAGCCGGTATTGCCTTTGGAGCAGACGGCAGGCTTGTTTGTCAGAGGGTAAAGAAGATGTCAGCCATTTCCTCTCAGTCACCCTACACTCACGTTTAAGTGTGACAAGGTCAGAATGGTACCAGGAGTTGCACTTGGATTTGGGCTTAAAGCGGATTGTCATGGCAGGGGCAAGAACATCAAGAGTATCAGAGATAGAAGAGAGGAGCATGGAAAGGGCTGTGTCAGGATGTGAGTCAGCCTGAGCTGGAGAAGAGAAAGCCTCAGCTGACACACACTTCATGGGCTGGATGACCAAGAAGTTTGGCCTGAGAGGTCGAGAGGGAGAGATGGGAGGAAAGGAGAAAGTGATCACTCCAGGAGAGAGGAGTGAAGAGAGGGTTAGAGAGGGGGCGGTCTGAGGAGATCAAAACATCGAGAGTGTGCCCTGCAGAGTGAGTCGGGCCAGAGGGAAGACTAGAAAGAGAAAGAGAGTTGCAACGGTTGCGAAGAGTCAGGAGAGACAGGTAGCATCCAGGTGGCTGTTGAAGTCTTGAAGTCTGCAAACCGAGATGCTTGGTATTCCCAGACAAGGGCAAGTCATGCTTGTTAATCCTATTAGACCTCTCGGCAGCCTTTGATCTGCTTGATCACGCAAGGCTCTTAGAGGCCTTGGAACTCTCAGGAAACTGCTCACAAGAGGCAACTGAGTGGATATCCTCTTTTCTTCAAGACAGACAATCCAGGATTGTCTGCGGAAACCAGGCCTCCAACACCAAACTAGTGGACTGTGGAGTCCCACAGGGAGCCAGTTTTTCTCCCCTGCTATTTAATTTGTACATGTGCTGCCTATCTGGATGAAGGATAATTGGATGTGCCTAAATGGTACTAAAACAGAAATAATGATCTTTGGGTCCTCTCATGTCAGAAAAACTTCCATCATACGCCTCATTTAGTATCAAAAATGCACAAATCCCAATATCAGGGAAAGTGAAGACGCTTGGAGTCTACTGACAAGCCTCACTAGGAGCTGAGGCTCATACAGCATATTTAAAAAGGAACTGCCAATACCATCAAAAACTTCTTAAAAAAGTCAGACCCCTGCTCGATCAGAAAAACAGCACCACCATAGCTAGAGCCACAATACTCTCAAGACTCGACTATGGTAATTCTTTGCTCCTAGGAGCAAATAGCAAATGCCTGAAGCAATGCCAGGTAATTCAGAACAATGCTATTAGGACAATCATGGGCAGGTCAAGAAGGGATCACATCACATCACAGGTGACAGAAAAGACCTGGTTGGCCATGGAAGAGAGAATTGTGTTCAAGTCCCTCACTATGGTCCATCGATGCCTATATGGTAAAGCTCCGGCATACTTGAAAAAACAGTTCAAATGGCACGAACCAACCAGAAACCTAAGGTCTTCTAACAAACGTCTTCTTCAAACTACTCCAGCTAAAAAGCTGAATGGTCTTGGCAAGGCCTTTCCAGGCAGAAGTATCCGTAAAGGGAACGAACTACCTGTGTCCCTGAAGCTGGAAACCAACTAGATACACTTCAGAAAGAAACTAAAAATTGTATTATTCAAATAAACCCTGATCAATACATTCCTACTACATCACGGAACCGATATATATATGTGTGGTTACCCACTGTCCCGCCTCTGTCACTAAATGTCCTGTCTTTTTGGAATGCGCGCTGATGCCCGCAGGCTTTAGAGCTATATAAACAAATAAATAAAATAAATAAATAAAATAAGGACGAGGAGTTCAGTGGTTGAGGCCAGGAGGGAGGAGAAGAGGTCCGCCCACTCAGAGTGTAAGGAAGTGGTCTGACCAGGTGGCTGATAGATAGTAGCAATGGTGATAGAGTGGCCATGAGAGAGAGAGAGCCTGCAGATAATGCATTTGAAAGAGGAGTAGGCCTGCATAGGAATGACAGAGACAGAAATCCACTCCGAGAAGATCAAGGCTACACCCCCACCGGAATGGTTGCCTTTGTGCACATAGAGGATCTTGTAGCCATCGGGGAGCAGAGTGTCAAAGCTTGTGAGAGAGCTGTCCATGAACCATGTCTCAGTGAGACCGAGGACATCAAGGTTGAGTTCTTCCAGGAGGAGTCAGATGTCAAAGGAGTGTTTGATGGCAGAGTGAGAGTTGAGAGTCGCAATATGGAAAAGGTTTCCAACCTTGAAAGACTTCCGGGCAGGGGTACAAATCAGAGGTACTCCCTGTGGAGGTGTAGAAAGAGCCTGAGGGAGGGCAGGAGATTAAGGAGGAGAGTAGGGACAACAGGAGAAAAAACTAAATTGATGAGGTGTGAGAAGTGTCTATCAAAGAAAAGTAGGTTGACCTGACGGCCTTGGACAAAGACGGTGCTATTCAGATAAACATTAATGATGATCTTAGAAGAGTGGAAGGGGATCAGGAGGGCCTCCCACCAAGTACAATGCATTCAGCACGTGTAAGACAATATGTGAAATGCACATGAATGCATTTCACATATTGCCTTACATGTGCCGAATACATTGCATGTATAAAAGCAGTCCTGCCCATTTATTACTACGGATCAACTTGGCCAAAAATGGCACCCTCTTGATCTGCAGTAATGAAGCAGTATGCACGTTCTAGTGTTTCTAGAAGTAACACGTACTGCTGCGACCATCTTTTCAAATGGCAAATGAAATGCTGCTTGAAAAGGTTTCACTACGGCATTAGTTTCCCAGGGCTACAAATGTATACTTATGACAATAACCCCCTCACCGTCGTTAGTGGCCCACCGGCTCGGGGGTTATTGCCACATTGCGCTCTCCTATATTGGAAGTTATGAAGATAGTTCTTTACCAACAAGAGTCATACACTGCATTTCACAGTCAAAGTCTCTTATTTGCATGTATATCCTCTATTCAATGCATGCAAGTGATTAGGCATTCTTCTAGACAGGATTCTATATGGCATGGTATATCATCAATTTACTATGTAATTCTGTATATAGATATGTACTACAAGTGTAAATGCTGTGCTCTTAATATGTTTCTTGCAGGTGAAGCTACTCTACTGCTTGTACCTATTAGCATGTATTCATTTATTTATTTACAATATGGCTAATATTGTAAGCAAGGGTGTAAGTGAGCCAACCTGCATGTTTGTTCTTCTTGAATTCAATATAATACCAAATATTTTATTGTTTTGTTTCACTTAATCATGAAACATTTGCCCGATTGACCTCTTGGCTTGCTTCAATGCATGTGGATGTTTTGAAGTCTTACTTATCTTTCCTCTATTTCTTTATTGGGATGGAAGTAGCCTAAGAGATACTCTTGTCAAGGGTTTTATGGGTCTGAATATACACATTTGTAAATCAAATAATGTATTGAAGCCAGTATGGAGAGAATGTGGTCATTGATAGGTAGATAATGCACTGATGTGTCCCTTCTAATATATGCAAGTAGTATGTGTTAACACTCTCTAATATATGGCTCGTGCATGAGGAGATTTGGATTTGGATATTCATCAAAACAAAATGAAAATAAGGGACACATTAAAAACAGAATGTAATCTCTGTCTTCTCTGGTTGGCTTATTTTAGTACATGATCAAAAATACAATGTTCTCCATCTGTCTTCTCTACTTTATAACACCAAAAATGTATCCATATTTTTGATAACTTGTAAGCTAGTCTTCTTTTAGCAAGGCATTGTTTATTCTCTTTCAGTCTCCACACTTATTCAAGTTATGACAGCTAGGTATGCATGAACAATTGAACAAATTGTTCTTAACAGGTACCATTGTTTCCAGATCTGGCACTTATTAACCCCGTTGTGGATCTTGACTAAAACAATGATAATTATGTTGATAGGAACACAAGCCCTGTTTATGAGACAGCATTATGTCAGTGTCTTTATTTGGGAGAGTCCTGTAGGAAACCCCAACCTCTTTGTGATGGCATTTTAGTGTGTGCCACTATACAGTCAATGGGGTGTAAATTCAGCTCCAGAATGGCATGAACTGAAAGGCCAAGCAAGGTCTCCTCTCTCAACTTGATACAGCACTGATGCCTAGTGAATGTGAAAAGTGTGCCTCACTGAACATTACCAAAGTGGAAAGGCACACAGGTGAAAGAAAGCATGCCTTAAAATATTAATACAGCAGAGTGTGCCCAATGGATTCTAAAAACATGAGCTTCTGTAAATGCTGACTTCATGTATAAGGGGAAAAGGCACATTATGAATGAGAAAGGCAAACAGCAGCCTTATACATGAAACACCCATACATACAACATGCTGTGCATTTGGGAAATAGAAAACAGGAACTGTGCCTTACATCTGAAAGCGAAGGCAAGCGACATATTTCATTTGAAATAAATAAAACACTTACTTTCCAACATATAAACTGACATTATTGAAATGGAAAGGCCTACTTTGATTTAAAGTGGACACCGGCTTCACATGTTTAACAGAAATCCATGTGTGGATAATTCAGAATGAATAATCATGTCCTTTCAACTGTCAGATTAAATAAATATACGGACATGGACAGAAGGCCAAGATGCAATGCATTGAATCAAAATGCGGTACATGTAAAATACATGTTCTTGATTTAAAACGGATACGGATTGCATATGTGGCTTTCTTTAGCATCATCCCCCATTGAACTGCGGACTGTGTAACTGGACCTCTAACCCCAGAGACTCTGTTCTGTTTCTGTTTCACCAAAATGCAATAAAATACAGTTTTGAGATCAAATTCATGGAGGGCTCAGATGTGGAATGCAGGTCTGACCTCTCAGACTGTTTTACAGTTCCAATAAACTGTGCCTTAGCTTCAAACAGATACCTTCTAATGCACTCAATTACAAGGCCGAAACAACATTGAGCCAAGCACAGACCCATGTCATGTGACTTTTGAAAAATGAAACTTACCGAGCTTGCTAGATGTGAAACCAAGAAATTCCATGTTAATTAATTACTATTTATTAACATTGGACACATTTTTCCTTAACAAAAAAGGAATGAATTGATGCAGAGTCGGGACCTATACCACATTAAAGCTTGGAACAGGCCTGTCAGTTCTATGCATATATCAATTCCATGGAAGGTGTGGAATGTGAGTTATAGGTCTAAATGTGTTTCTGATTTCCTATAAATTATAGAAAACTGAAAGTCAGAGAGATGATAGAATGTGAAATTAATGGTTGGATTATAAAGTTTTATAGTCCCCACTATGTTAGTTTTGGTACAAAGGGCAGAGAATTATAATTTGCTTCAGGATAATAACGTAAAAATCCCAAAATATCACCACAGTGCCAAATTGCTAATATTGCTGGATTAAGATGTGCTTGTGGCTCATAAGCAAACATACGCTAATTCCCACATAATTCTGCCATGAAGTATATCCCACTCTGAATAATACTGTATTGTATTTAACTTGAAATGGAACATGACTGAACAAGTTATTAGATTCACTTCACTTCCTTCATCAGCCCCAACCTTAGTAATATTGTCAAAGAACCCCAGACTGTGAGTAAAGGCTGTTATTGTGGGCACGATTGCTCTCATTCTCTTGCAAGACCTCTCAGTTGCCTTGAATCTGGTGGATCACCAAATCCTCTGTTAACACCTTTCTTTGTCAGTCCACTTCCTGTGTGAGGAATCCACTTGGATCTAATCATTCCTATCCATTAAAACCATGAGAGCGTTTTCCATATCTGCCTCAGCCCCGCCAGCACCTGTCACATGTGGTGCACCTCAGGGTTCTTGTGTCTCACCTAGATTCTATAATGTCTTCATGAAACCACTCTTTCACATACTATATATGCAGTGTATCTCCTACATGATCTATGCATATGATACCCAGATCCTCCTACCGATCACAGGAGACTACGTAACAGACACCAAACACCCTACGTGTGATCTATCTTACTATCCAGGTCTGGATGGCACAATGATGACAAGATAAAGCTGCTCTTGGTTGGTTTGCAAGCTCACCTAAATAAGCCTGACGAAAACTACAAATCCTTCCTTATTGATGGCAACTCCATCCCAGTCTCACACACAGTCAAAACCCTTGGCGCCTACTTGGATTCCAATCTGGCTCTAACTAAGCAAGTTAATGCTATCACCTCCTTAGCTGCCTACACCAGTAAGCTAAGCAATGCCTGTAGGCCATTCTTCTCGTCTGACAGTTGCATTACCATCGCTAGATCACTCATAGGGTCCAGGCAATAGCACACGTAATATCAACAAGCTGAAAATTATATAAAACAATGTGCTGAGAGCAGCCCTGAAAATCCCCAAAAAAGACCACATCTTTGCAGCCAGAAGAAATGCACACTGGCTGCTTATCTGTAAGCGTATTTTATTAAAAACCCTAGCTGTTGCCCACAAATGTATTGCCAACACTGCTCCTAAATGACACAACTAGACCTACCCAATCTACTTACATGCACTGCCTTACCACACCGAGATACAAACTTCACAGATCAGGAGTTCTCAGCTTCACGGTTATTGCAGCGAAGAATTGTAAAGCTCTCCTTCCTACATAAACATCAGAAAACTCATACTGGATCTTCTGCAAGCACCTAAAAATGTGGCTCTTCTCACAGGATCAAGAAATCAGCTATGTCCGACAGTCCATCGTGCTTGCCAAATGTCTCCAATAAGCTCTCCTGCAATATGCTAAATGCTCAAGTACAGATTTGTAACTTTTTATTTTTTTTAACCAGCGCTTTGATGCCCCCAGGCTTAGTGAGCTTGATAAATATCAAAATAAATAAATACAATTGTGTTCAAGTAAGAATAACATGCCATGCAAGTTTTGTTCAAACTGGTGTTTCGAGCCCCTAGTCATAAGACCATGTTTACTTCTAATCAAAGTCATGTTAATCTTATGTCCTGTGATACCACCAGTGACATCTACAAGCCGAAATCATCCTTTATTTGACTTATAATACTTGCAAAACTGAAGAAAAAGTTATTTACCTACATTTAAAATAAAAAATGTAATACTTTGAAAAATCTAACCTGTAGAAAGCAAGGTTCTACCAACTCAAAACAATTTGTAATTCATACCCAAGTCATGAGACTCAAGGGAAAAAGCCCTTCCTTTCATTTGGGGAGTAGCCGGGTATTATCAAGTAGCTGGCATACAGACAGATTATGATTATTAAGAGATGAATATGGAAGAATATTTCTGGATACAACTGGAATGAGGTGGCTGGGGGAGCAGAGCGGAAACCATTTTAATGTCTATCTTAACCAGGCTGGAGACAGAAGCCTTTCCAGAGATAGGTGACCAGCCAATAGTGGGAAATGGGATCTAGAAAACCAGCCACAAATGGACCTTGCTAAGGAAGCAGCTCCAGACTGAGGGTTTAGGCTGCGTCCCCAAAATAAGTACCCAAATTGAAAATTTAAGTAGAAACCCTGATATAACCCCAAATTGCCTCTATTGATTGTCCATTGTAAATACAGGGAATAGAGGGCTGGGAGCAAAATGGGATGCTAATGTGACAAAGATACAGGTGCAGTGCTAATTATGGTGTCATGTATCTCCCATTAACATTGAGGACCAAGTGAGATGTAATTTCCTTAAAACCCAATGAATTTCTGTATTGAAAGGAACAATTTCAAATTCATCCTATTGACAGAAAACTATGCAAAGTGTTAACCCTCTGTAGTCCCTATTCCCAAAATGCACAAGCAGACCTAAATGTAATGTGGAAGATCAAGTAAACCTGTTTCTGGAGAATTCTTCACCTCCAGCACAAAAACGTGCAGAGCTGACAGCAAATAAATAGCAATAGATTGAAAACTATGCACAGGTAGAGTGAAAGCTGTACACACGTGTGATTTGAAAAGACCACACATACATAGATTGAAAGTTACTTACACATGTTCAGAGAAAGCTGTATATATATATTGTGAAATGACTGCACACATATGTGTTCAAAGAAGAGTGTGCAATCCCTGGGAGTATTATGTTCCTAATCCAAACCTGTAGGTGTCAGGTGTAATCTTTCCTTGCCTACATTTGCATGACCTGCACATAGCCAATACATTCACAATCTCACACTTATGGAGGGGAGCTACGTAAAAGAAATATGTGTTTGCAAATGTTATTTGTTCAAGTGACTTTTCACTGATACCATACTTCAATACTCGAGAAAATCAAGTGTTTTTAAGAGTTTTTAAAATGGTTATTATATGTGAACATACTAGCCGAAAAGCAGCAATATTATCAGTCTATACCATTGTAGTGATTTCCTTGGAATAAAGTTGGAGACCACGTTGCTTTGAAGTTTGATAAATACATTTAGTTTTTATTTTAAATCCCTATTTATTGTCAATAATTGTGGGGTGGAAATGTATACATGGGACATGAGATTTGTCGTGTCACCCCAGTTTAACTCCGTAATTTGAACATAAAATAAACAACATGTCTTTTTAGTGTGTTTGTATGTAAATAATATGACTCTCATTGCCTAAAAACCCAACCTTTTGTATGCCTTGTATGCCATGCCGTTTTCTGATTTGTATTTGAAAAGTTAGGTACTTTTAAGTATTCAAAAGTAATCATAACATATGTAAAATCAGCTTGTGTAGTTTGTGTAAATCTACACAGCTGTGTTTGTAGATATAATCACTGTTAAGGTAGGTCTAGTTTACAGCATTCTTACTGTTCACGTATTCGTTTTCCACTGGAAGGTTTATATGCATGTTTATTTTTCAGTTTCATAAACTCAGATCTTTCAAGAAAATCCTCAATGCATTGCATGTGTATGTCTGGCCCTTTTAAGGCATGTATAGTAGTATTTATATTAGGAATGTTAGCTAGCACTGTGTGCTAACCGTGTTTGCTTTTAAACAACCTAATGTAATGTAATTTATGTTTTATCTATTAATTAACTCTTATCTATGATTGTTAAAAAATGTGAATGTTTCTTCATTCTCTATCCAGCAGATTACTCAATGAATAGGAAGTAATATTTATATCATCCTCGTTTAGTATTTCATTCTGATTCGGCACGCATATTGCTTAGCCTTAATTACATACAGCTGTGCAAGTGCCTGTATAATTATATCATTAACTTCAGGAGTTATATGTATTACTTTCTTTCAATCTCGTTCGGAATTGATGCTTCAAATAATGAGCTATGTCAACTCTTATTCTTTCTCTATGTGTAATAAATGCTTACACAAATTATTACAGCCCTCTAATCCCTCCTATGTACTGACTGCAAGAAATTTGAGGGAGTGTCACTATTAGCTTATATCCTGTTATCGCTTTCTCTTTTTGGAACAGGAATATTATTATTCCTCCTATTATCTATCACTTGTTCTGGCTTTTGAGGTTTACAGTGTCATCCTGAGCCTGTACAACACTGATGTAGGAAGTGTGTGTTGGAATTCTACTGTAAGAGGATTCAATTCATCACTACAGCTAAGTCAATGCCTAGTCTGGGATACTGAATGGAAACCCTTATTGATATATCTTTATGTCCAGTTCATGAGTTCTGGATGACTACCCCTATATAACACCCCTCTCTTAGTATCCCCCTCACCCCACTGAGCCAAGAAGTAGTTCTGTTTTGCAAGTTTAAAAGGTTCATTTGAGAATTTAAACAATATATATATATATATATCACACTTTATAATAAATTAATATCTGATAGTACACTTAGACATATGATGTTGATCAACAATGGGTAATCTGGCACTAGCACACTTCTTTACAATCAATGAGGAGTTAGTATAGGATGGATAAAGTAGCAAAACTACTTTTATGATTTCAAGGGAAAAGCAATGAGGAATAAAATGCAGTACAGAAATACTTGATATGATTTTAGCAAAAGATAAAATAATCACTTTTTCTGTGGCAATTCACCCCCCTCCCCTATGCAATGAAAGAAATGGAAGGAGATGGAAGTAACACACACAGTTCTTAGGAATGCAATCAAATATAATTCAGTTCACCCCAGCAAGCTTAGACCACAGATAGAAGTTTGAAACACAGGCCCAAAATGCTTTTAAAAGGTGATGGCAATGAAGTGAGAAATATGCTGAAAATGGTTTTAATTCCCTTCAGGAGGTTCAGGGTGAGTGAGAGATACTTGGGATGAGTTCAGGTTCACTTTAGCAATGATTCAGAGATGGTGATTAAGAGGCAAACGAATTTTTAGCAAGGAAAGAAATGACTGCTGATGGTTACACGTGGCTGGATTTTTAACAAAATCGCAAATCGCGGTAAAATTTGCGAGTGCGTGAATCGTGATTACGGAAAAAGTATAAGGAGTCGGTTCTAGGCTTGTTGGAAAGCTTAGATTCTAAGCTTTCAGAGGAAAGTTAATCCAAGTCCGTAGCCCAAACGGTTCCAGAGATACGGACGATTAAATGAAGGTCGTTTTTCGGATTTTAAGTAAACTCAAAATGACAGATGACAGCTTTGCAGCTGCAGAATTGACAAATGACAGTGGTGCAGCTTTACAAAATAACAAGTGACACCTTCTAGGAGGCAGTTCTGGTTAGATTAAAATAGTTTGGATTAGATTATTTTAACTAAGAGATTGGTTATGCACAGTTCTGCTAGGTACTCACAATATATTTTTGAAATAGACCTCGCCACGGATCTGGTCAGGTTTTGGACTGGACTCCGGTTCTGGTCTCGGCACTTCACAGTGATCTGGGTCAGCTCTCTGGTTCTGCTCACAGCGGTCTGGGTCACTCTGGATCTCTGGTCTGGTCTGTCCGGATACAGCCATCTCTGCACGGCTCCTGGATCTCTGCACTGGTCCTGGCAAAAGTTCTTGGCAAGGGATTCAAGCAGCTCGCCCGGCTGTGGGTAGCTTGCAATGATTTGAGGCCTGCGGCAGAGAACTCAGCTTGTGGTTTTAGGCCTCTGATTTAGGTTCTAAAGTATAAGTTCTAGGTTCTGGAATATGTAGCTGGAGTCAGTCTTGAACTGGTATCTTCTGGATGTTGTGTGGTCCGGCAAAGCTTCCCGCAAGAAAATGGAAAATGAAGTCCTCTCTAGACTTCAGTGGTCCCTTTTTATGTGGTTTGAAAGTGGGTGGGGAGGCTAGCTTTCTAGGCCCAACCCCTTCAGAGTTCTGATAGGTTGGAGAATTCTTTGCGTTCTCACTGGAGAGCAGGATTGTGTGTCAGAATGATGTCATTTAATGGCTTGCAGAAAGGACACTCCCCTGTCAAATTACACACAAATCTATATTTGACCTAAAGACATATTTCATAGATACACAGTGGTTTGAAATTACATGCACCCATCACGTATCACATGAGGTACACTCTGTTCAAACTCTGATGTTTCTAAGAGCTTGCATCCAGAAATGGCAATATTTTGCGCTTTTTAGTGGGTTATGCAACATTGGTTTTTCATTAAAATTGATACACATATACACCCCCCTACTACACATATCTCAGTAACTTTCCATTTGTCTAGCTTAAATACAGTGTCTGTGGTGTCAATAAATGGCGGGGTTTTGCCCCAGAACATCACACAAATTGGAGTTTGGGCTTGAATTGTAGGCAAAGTTTCCATTTTAAGGCTCCCCACATTTCACATTTCTGTCATCCGGTTACCAAGAGTTATCAGTGTTTCTGTAAAATATATATTTTGCTTTCAATTCAGTTCTCAGAGTGTTGGAGTCTGCCTCCAAGACTTGGGTGGGTCAGTGAACACATATCTCTTCTGCTGGGAGCTCTTTGTGTACAGTCAACAGTCAACATCAGCATATTCTATTCAAGTGCAAAAGCCTGTTGTGTGGTCTCTGGGAGGCTGCCAGCCAGTCAGCCTTCTATCAATCAAGAGGTCATGTGAGATTCTAACTCCTGGTGTGAATCTCTGGAGGTGAGAGGTTTCACAGCATTTTGGCCTGTTAATTAAATCAGATTATCTTCTGGGAACAGCATGTGGTTAAGATTTTAATTAACTGCCAGCCTTTGATGTAAAGGGCTCCCCTGCAACTCCTGACATGCAGTTTCCCTGTCAGAGTTTAGACCGCTAGCGCCGCCCTCAGTCCAATGCGGGTACTGCATGCATTTTTCTGGATCAGTCTTGAATTCAAGCATTTCAAACAAGAGATATTACATGGAAGTATATTGTCCAGGTTCAACACATGGCACTGGTGTGGTTCTGCAGTAAAATAATTGTGTGCCCATTGAAGAAATGAATTCCCAATAGTTGTGGGTTGCTTTTGGCAATCAGCATTGCCCCTTTTGCAATGGTTTCAGGCTACTGTGTGTAGCCCAATGGTGGTTTTAGGCAGTGCCCGTCTGTGCCCATAACATCGGCAAAAATGGGTGGTAGCCTATTCTTCATGCATTTCCCTGTGCATTTTCTGGGAAGCTCTGGCCATCATGATGTTTTCAATGCCAGTACTGCACGGTTTTCCTATTCTGGCGTACATGTGGGCTTTTTGGCCATCTTGGATTTTCTAAGCCCACAGCACCAAATGTTGCAGCATGATAGCTCAAACGTGGGTCAGGACACCCAACACTACTAGGCGTAAATCAAATAAACAACTTGCCATTTATTTGTTGAATGTGCTTATATTTACAGTAATGCTATTTATTACTGAATACCCAGTGGTAATGTATTGTTTTATTTGGTTGGAAAAAACATAGTTTTATTGTATCTTTGCTACTATAAGTTTATCAGATTTCATTTATATATTTAAATGATATTCAGTGTTAATCTGAATTGTGCATAACACGATTACATATTCTAAAACTGTGTCATTGTATCTATGTGACGTGAAGGCCAGGCACTTCTACATAAATATTAAAGTTAAATATTGCTGCTTTAGACATGTCCTCAGGCTTTTTCAAATATCTATCTAATAATATGTGCTAGAAGCATGTATGTATTTAAAACCAGAAAATGTGTTGTTATCAGTCAATTTATTTCATGTTTAATTTTGGGATGTTTCATTTTCTTGTTGATGCATAGGTTACTTTTATGAGATAGCCTCATTTTGTTCATTAAATGAGTTTAATTTACCTCAGCTTATTTTATTTGTTACATTATATATTTTACAGTGTTAATTCCTTTAGCCTTTTTTGCTCTTGGTGCTAGAAGAGTTTCTATTTGTTTCTGTGAGTTACATTTGACCCACCATGTTGTTGTAGTAGGAATATCTTCTTTCATCTCTCTCTTTTGTAGAGTGGGGGATGTGTGTGTTCTCTCAGACCTATGTGAAGAGTTGTTGCTTTCTGTTCACCTGTTTCTGGGGAAAAAACATTTTTCCCCTGAATTGTAGGGATCTGGTGTCCCAGTTCTGGTTTGTGCTCTCCTATCTCTTTCCAGATCCATGGCCTGTTCTCTCTGTATTGTTAGTTAGTCTCCTGGGTCACACTTTATTTATTTATTTATTTACTTCGAATTTTCCTATGAATGCTCTGCATCTCAGCATTCAGTCATCTAGACACTGTTTCCATCTATATTGAGGGTAACCCCACTAGAGCTCCAAAAGTACTGTAATATATGGTACCTTCTTTTCCAATCAAGATAAGAATGCGACGACTGTCGACTGCGTTATTGAACAAGGCATTTAGTTCCTAGGCACATAGTATTCTATAGCCAAAATATAGATTCATAGGGAACCATTGTTAACGACCACCTTTGTTTCTATATGTTTGAAACTTTATCAACTGCTCTAGGATTAAACCTTGATCATTCAGTGACTCATATCGAGACAGTGCATCTGTGAATATGATGGCATATGAAAACCAATTTCTAAAGTCTGTATTTTATATGCCCAATTCAGGGTACCCTCGAGGGTCATGCCTCATATGATTTAGGTCTCCCCTTATCTGCAATATCTCCTACTTAACAAGTATTTTATGGGTTTCCGTTTTGAGAAAGGTGTAAAGCAATTCATTGGAATGCTCATTTTGAGATTTACCATCCACAGTAAAATTACTATATGGTATATGGCCCACATTAGTTAGATGTTTTCACTGGTCTTACAATTTCAGTATGTTCAGAAGTCAGTGTTCTCTACAACAATGCTTTATCTTTTAGTAGTAGGTCTACTAACCCAACGTTCAGACTTTTCAGGTTACTGAATAGGGAGATTACAAGTAATGTAGTCTCTGCATTTGATAGTGGCCTCATAGATGGCAACATTATGAATGTTTTTTCCAAAATCCACATGGGCTCCCTACAGCTTCACGCTCCTAGAAGATGAACCGCTCACCTTACAGAAGTTGTTTCATGGGAACAGCAGAGTAACCTGTTGGGTATTTTGTGCAGATTTGGGGCCTGGCGGTATTTTCTTACCGCCAAAAATAATTTAGCAACAATCACTCCTTGTATTCAGATTGGGTTATGTATAATAATAATACAGTGGATAGGCATTATTTCAGTACACAGACATGCGTGGTTGGTATGCGTGGTTGGTGGTATTTTGGTGAGCATAATTCCTTTGTTTTATTTGTGGCCCCAATATCCAGAACCCCTTATTTTTGTTTAGATTTTTCGTGTAATCACTATAGAGACCAGAGACCTCAGGCTTGCATTTCAGGAACACCACATTTTCATTTTTAGTGTGCCACCATGGGCAATTTCTCGCTGTCTTATCTACGGCAGCGAGCTATCATGTGGTATTTTTCACTAACTTATATACGGTAGTGAACTATGTCCCGGGTCTCTATTTTTGCTGACTCATGTACCTTCAGCAAAAAGGCTATAACACACACAGTTATTTATAATTGCTCATACTGAATGACATGCACACAGCTGCAGCCAAATCTTATTTTTAGCTACCTTGAAAATGACAATTGCACTGTCTAAACATCTCCCCACATCATCAGCACTGTATTGGTAAACATAAAACACACCATCCGTCTGCTTTCAGATATTTTTGTGTATTATAAGAGTTGCATTTAAACACGATCTCACTGTTTGCAGAAATAAATGAAATAGCACAGCAACAGAATTATTTGTGATACACTGAAAAGAGAGTGGCGAAGACAAGAATTCAATTTGCAACATTAAACACGTGGGTAAAGCACAGGAATCTCCTTTCCTACACTGACTGAATATTTTCGTACACACTCAGCCCCCACACCTCAGCGAGATAATTACCAGGTTTATTCAGTATGTAACTTGTTTGGCTGGTAGCCTTCTGGAGGGGTTCACCCAGCAAGGACAAGCATCTGCTGTCACTCAAACTGGGACTTGTTGACTGGAAATCCCAGTCTCTGCAACCAAGTTGAATCTGCTTTAGGAATCAGGCATCCCCAACTATCAACCCAGTCCTTCTTCGAGCTGTGTCAAGATGTCTCTCCCTAGCTCATTCCTCGAGATTAAACAAAAAAAACTCTGGTTACCTCCTACCAAAGGATCCTAACCAATAACATTCTATCATGCCCTAACCACCCTCTGCACACAATGGCTTGGCTTATACAGTTGCAACTGTAACCAAACTGATTTCCTGCTTATTCGATGTCTTTGCTTCCTGCAGTTACTGTGGACAGAAAAGCAGAGCAAAAGGAAGAAAAAAAAAACTGAATGTGCATTTAAATAATGACTTTCAGAGCCTGTCATTTTCCATCCATGTTGCACTGAAGAACACATTATTATTAGTGGGTTATGATCAGGTTAGTTGTTAATGATGTTAGTTTATTAATTTTTAAATGTGTCTCTTGCAACATAGGCATTTCAGGTGAAAAATAGTGCGCATTTTGAATGTACACATGTGTGCTTTTAACTGTGAAAAAAAATGATTTGCATTTTATATGTAAAAATCGTTTTTGACTGAATACCTGCCCTCACTTATATGTCCATGTTACACTGGCAACAGATAGCTTGAAACAATTGCATCATAGCAATGCACCAAACCCATGCAGTGGCGCTGCACTTCAAAAAGAACATGCTATACATTGATCCTGTGCAGTGGTGCTGTACTCTGTGCTCCCGAAACACGCTAAACAATCCTACATATACCCTCCTTTTTTTGAAAATTTGGCTAATCTGAGCAACAATTGGAAAAATCCAACTTGCTCCTTTTCTTCATCAAAATGTAACAATCCAATACAATGAACATTCTTGTTGTGAAGATGAAAATTGAAAGTCACTGTTCAATCAATATAATATTAAAATTCATCTGAATTCATCAATTCTTATAAAAATGTTCTACATTTGCCTTCCCAATGGAAGTGTCCAGTCCAGTGTTTCAATTTTATACTTCAAATCAATTGAAAATAATAACATAAAACAACTAACTAAAACAAATAATTAACATAACAGATTAAAACAATTAATTAAAATAATAAATACGTGGAACTCCATATGTCAGGACACTTGTCTGCCTTTTTTGGTTCATTCGGGTACTCTTTCATCTTGGTACTCTTGGATCCTTCTCTATAGAAGTCATCTTTTCTTTGGCATTCTGGCTGTTTTGTCTTCACCTCCACCCGGAGGCAGGCATCTTTTGGTCTTCATCAAGGGGACTCCAGGACTCTATCGTCTCCCTTGACCTCTGGTACAAATATGTTAATATTCTAAATCAAATAGAAAAGAAACAGATTAAGTATATAGCACAATACTAACTTCACCCTTTTGCCAAAAATAAAAAAAAATGTCTGAAATTAAGCACAGGTTAAAAAGAAAATAAGCATACATGAAACAACATTTTAAATTCAATGCATTTTCATTCTGCACACCGACCATGAGCTTCCATTATATTTCTTTGTCCTTTTTTTAAAAAACTATTTTATATATATTTACATATATTACAGTGTTTATGTGCCATTATAATAATCAACTTTTTAACTTCTCTGTCACTGCCTCCTGACTGTACCCATTTATTTTATCTTTTTGTGTTCAAGAGACTTTCTGTTGTATTGTGTGCATCAGTGGGCAGTAGCCCCAGGGCTTTCTGTTTCTACATGCTCAAGCCGCCTGATCTCATGTCTGGGATGGCATGGCTTGATCTGATTTACATGGACAAACTGCTCTATCGCTGTTTCACCTTCATTCTTCAAAATGTATACACTACAGAAGAGATCTTACCTATAATTCGAAATGGCCCCTGCCAGGCTGCTAGAAATTTAGAATTCTTCTGTTTACTTTTTCCAAAATGAAACTTGTACACCTGATCCCCTACACTGTATTCTCTCACTGATGTTCTTTTATCATAGTATGTCTTAGCACTGTCAGCAGCCCTTTCCAGATTTCTCTGCACAAAAGCAAATGCATGTTGCAACTGCTTCCTCAGTCCATCAATGTACTCATGAACTGTGGATGCACTCACAAGTGTCTGCTCATGTGTTCTGTATAGTAGGTGTTGTGGTAACACCATTTTCCTACCTGTCAAGACCTCATGGGGGCTAACACCTGTTGCTTTGGCAGGAGTTGATCTGATTGCCATCAAAACCAATGGTAAACGTAAATCCCAGCTGGTACCTGCTTCTGCCACGAATTTCTTTAAAATATCCACAACAGACCTATTGCTCTGTTCAACTCCACCTGAAGAGGCTGCCCGATATGTGATATGTAGTTTCCTTTTCACACCCAGTATTTGCCATACCTTACTCATTAGAGTACTTGTGAAATGACTTCCTCTGTCTGACTCAATTCTTTGTGGCATCCCAAACCTTGAGAACACATGGTTCACCAGCAATTTGGCTGTTGTTTGCGCACTACAATCTGGTGCAGGAATACATTCAATCCACTTCGACATCAAACATATCACACTTAAAATGTAACGGTGTCCTCTGCTCAACCTTTTTAAAGGGCCTACATAGTCTATTTGCAAATCTGGCCATGGGAGAGTTAGGCCTCTTTTCATCAATGGGGCTCTATGCATTGGTGAAGCAGGTTTAAATTGGGCGCATACTAGACACCCTCTAGTATAAAATTCCACATCTTGGGACATATGTGGCCAGTAAGCATAATCTTTTAGTATTTCCAATGTTTTTTGTGAACCTCTGTGGCCTGCAGTTATTGCATCATGTGCATGTTGTAGCATTAACCCTCTGAATGAAAGGGGTACCACCCACTGTATCTGTCCTGTTATGGACTCTCTAATCATGAGTCCATCTTGTAATCTAATTTGTTTTTTATTCTTTAATAGTACCCTCAACTCTTCTTTTCCCATACAATCATTTTCTGTTAAAGAGTTTTGTTCAGGATCTATCAAATGATTATAATAGATTCCCAAAATTTGATCATTCTTTTGTGCCTCAATCAAATCTTGGTCTGGCGTGTCATGGCCCCATTGCACACTGGTTGATCTACCTCCTTTGGTGCTTTAGAACGTGTTACTGCATCAATTTGTATTTCACCCAGTAAATCATCAATAGGTAGCAATTCTCCCATCACAGCCCCAATTTTAGCCAGGTGGTCTGCCTTATCATTTCCCTCCTTATCCTCTCCTGGTGTTTTTAAATGTCCACAAATTTTTCTCCAGTATATTGTCAAATCATTTTCTGACACCAATTTGTCTATGGCTTGTATTTTTTTTCCATGTTTAAGTGGCTTTTTGTTGTATGTAACCATGCCTCTCGCTTTCCAGCCAGGTAAATACTCCACAAAGCTGTTTCGTGCATAGTCAGAATCAGTCACCAGGACAATTTCACTGAATTTATTATCAACTGCAGTAGCAATTGCTTTATAAATGGCTGCCAATTCCGCCACTTGACTGCTTCTAGCTCCAATCCTCATCCCTACACAGGGGACGCCTTCACATTTCAACCAGACATTCCCTATTCCTGACACTAATTGTTTATTACTGTCATTTTCAATGTGAAAAGCACAACCATCCACATATACAGTTGGCAGATCCTTGCATGTTTTTTCATCAAAAGCTTTGTGTGGTGATTGTTCAAATTCCTGCAAACTAGGTTCCACTTCCATTTCGTTTGATACTTGTTCAGCTGCACAGTCATGTAAGTCAGCTAACCCTTGAGCAATTGGGCTCTTTTTATTTTGTCCATATCTCGCTTCTACAGGAAAACCTTGTAATGCCAGCGTCCATGAAGTGATTCTGGACTGCGCTAGATTACCTGACCTAATTCTTTTACTCTCTAAGAATTGCAAAGGTTGATGATTTGTTTCAATAATCACCTTTTCTCCCTGAACAATAGGGCGGAAATGTTGTAGCGCCCACACAGTGGTTGTCCTGTTATGGACTCTCTAATCATGAGTCCATCTTGTAATCTAATTTGTTTGTTTCACATTCATTCAATTTCATTTTAACTTGGGAAAATGCTTTACTTGCATAGGCAATAGTTTTGTGATTCACATCATGTTTTTGTGATAACACTGCTGACATACAATGTTCAGAGAACCCTATTTCTACAAGAAATCCCTACCCTTTATGGGATATGCTAAACATGATGCTTTTACAAGACATTCCTTCAATTTAGCTACTGCCTCAGATTGCTCTTTTTCCCATATCCATGGTGTATTCAGTTTAAGCAGTTTAGTCAGTGGTTGAGTAATTTCAGCATAATTTTCAATGAACGTTCTGTTATAGCCTGTCATCCCTAATAAACTTTTTACCTCTTTCACATTTTTAGGGTCCTTTAGTTTTTGTATGACCTCTATTTTCTTCCTTTGTGGATTTAGCCCATGTTCAGTCACTTCATGGCCTAGAAAGTTCACTTTTCTCTTGCACCATTGTGCTTTTTGTAAAGATACTTTGGCGCCTGCTTTCTGCAATTGGCCAAGCACATGTCTTATTTCATCAAAATGGCTTTTCAGGCTTTCATTTTTTATCCACATAAACTATGGTTCCTCTTTCCGCTGCATCTGGCATTGCCTTTCTCAAAAATATGCCAAATTCACTCCCACTATTGATGTATCCGAATGGAGCTCTAAGCCAGGCGTATTGAGTCCTGTCAAATGTAAAGGAAAATAAATTCTGTATCTCCTCTGCCAATGGCACGCACCAATATCCAGAGGTGAGATGTAATGTGGTAAACACTTTTGAACCATGTACCTGAGCTAAGCCCTGATAATGAATGGTAGTGGCCATCTGGATACTGGCACTCTTTTATTCAACTCCCTCAAGTCTGCACATAGCCGCCATTGACCATTTGGCTTTAACACACCTAAAATAGGTGTATTGGATGTGCTATGAATGGGCCTGATGATTCCCCGAGCTTCCAAATTCTTTATAATCTCTGCTAATGATTCTAAACATGCCAGCGGTAGTCTATACTGGCGTACAAATACTGGACTTCTGCTACGCCCTTCTGGTAGTGTGGCCACATGTAAATCAGTTAAACCACAATCATAAGCATCTTTTGCAAATACATCCTTAAACTCCATAAATATCTCCCACAGATTGTTTCTATCCTCATCGCTGTCACACGCATCCGCTAAGGAGATCTGCTCTTCTACCATTTTGGAAAATTCTGGAAAATCTTCTGGTAAGGGAATCTCGGCGCTTTCCTCTAACTGTGTGGCTGTGTCTTTTTGTAAAGTTGCCACTTTTAAATATTTTGGTATATCAGCTTCCACTTCAATGGGCTGATTTTCTGTTTCATTTTCATTTAAATTAAATATTATGCAATCCTCTTGATGGCAGCACACTGTCTCATTTGAATCATAAGGATACACAGAATGAATTTTAAATATTCCTTTGGGCTGAGAGTCCAGGTGTTCTGGCAACTCACCCTTGGCATCTACATACTTGTCAGGGATATTTCCAATCACCATGTTATTTAAATCTGCCGTATAATGTGATTTTTGTATGGCCATTCCTAATGGGGAGTTTTCCTCTAAATGAATATCCTGACAACCTTTATTATTTACCATAATTTTTACAGATCCTTCACCAATATCTACCAATGGAATGTATTCATAATCCAGGCCTTGCTGTTTTATGGATTCATTAAGGCATACCAATGCATCAGAGTCTTTCATCTGCTGTCCATTTTTGCATTTCAGTGTTATTGCAAACTGTTTTGTAAATGCAGGAATAATAGTATCTTTCCTCATTTGTAATTCGATTGCATAAGGAACCAGTTGTGCACAATGATAAGCACTTCTTTTGTCTTCAAATTCAGGTGCTGGGCCACCTAGGCGTGACCATATTATTTGATTAAGGAAATCTAACACCATACACATTCTGTGCATGATGTCATTGCCCATGTAAAAGTCATTTTGTGCTCCACTCACTATCCATACATTATGGTAAATTGTTTTCTGCCCAATGCTAATTTTAAGCATGCATCTGCCTGCAATTCGGTTTTCAAAGTCTGGACTGTCCAACCCAGAAACGTATTGGTTTTTAATCCTAAATTTCGGGATTTCCTCCTCTCCATTATTTTTTGCAACAATTTCTCATTAATGAAGCTCCTCTCCTGTTCAAGCGCTAAAGTGGCTTTTATTGTTTTAAAACACTCATTTATACCAACATGAACCCATGGTTGCTCATCTTCCATGTGTATTTCAGCAAGAGTGGTAATGTGTTTTTCTGAATCTGTTTTAGGAGCAATATTCTGTTTGATTGTTTTCTCTTTTAAATAAAAACGTAATGTGTGCTCATCTATGGCAGTCTGCCAATTTTTCCTTGGGTCCAAGTATATTTGTACAGGTAGTCCTTCATTGTCGCTCTGCATTTTGTCTTGACACATTAATATAACAGTGACACTAGGTATGCAACTATTCTGGAGATATACCTCCACAGCATCATTTGTTTTGGCAACGGTGTGACATTCATTTATGTTGCTGTTTTGTGATTTTAGTTTCTTAGGTCTCAATGGTTTTTTGGTTAAGGACCACAGCACTCCATTCACCCCATCTATGAGAGGAGACAATCTTTTCAGGCAATCTGTCCCCATCAGAAATGGAATTTCACAAATAGATGTGATCAATACCTCTTGTTTCATTCTGTGCTTTCCTATTTTTATGTCAACCTCAGTTACACCTATGATGGGCACCTCCTCCCCATTAAAGTTATGCACTGGACCTTGATTTTTCTTCACTGTGATCTGACTATATGGGGGTCTCCCTTCATTGATACTCTTTACCAGCTCCTTGGACATAATTGTGGCATGTGCGCCAGTGTCAATCATAGCAAATGTGTGCCATTTTTCTTCTACAGTGATGGGTGCATAATAACTGTCCTCAACTTCCTCTAATACACATAAGAAGTGTGAACTCTTACTGATTTCAGGGCTCACCTTTCTCAGGCCTTTTTCACTTTTGGCTAAGCACATTGGTAAATGGAAAGACATTTTTCCCTCCTTATTACCCATTTCTGCGCGAGAGACTTTATTCATTTCTCCATGATCAGAGGTTTTTTGGAGTGTGGCCACTGTTCGCCCATCCATCTGGGTAACATCAGGGACCACATTACAACCTTCCAACTGAACATGTGCAACAACATCATTCAGCAATTTGTCATTGTTTAATTCTGTGCATTTGTGATCATTTAGTGCGATACCAGCCCTTTCAGCCTCTTCAAAAATATGTGGCTCAAAGAATCCTTCAGGTGATTGACCTGTACCCTCCTTTTGAGTATTTCCTTGTTCTGTCTGTGTTTGGTCATTGTTTTGCTTGCCCAGGGAAGGAGCTATAGCATCCCCACTTACTCCCTGTTCACTGGTATTCCCCATGCATGAGTCATTTTTCTTAAATCTGTCTCTTTGTTCTTTTGGAATTTCCGGTGTTTCTTTTTTATTTGCACAAATCTTCAATGTTTGATTTAGTTCTAGGTTAAACCGTACCTCTTTTTTAGAAGTATTTGCATTTTCTGTTACATGTTCATTTATTGGTGCTTTCACTTTTAAATCATTAGGCATCTCAGAGTCATTATGCACAATTACATCAGGGCAATCTGTCTTTTTGGCACTGCAGGTGTCATAAGTACTTAGTCACTTCCCAGAAGCCCCCCCGGTCATTGTTAGGGCCATCAGCCCCCTCTTTAGATGGTTGTTTTTGTGCTGTATAGAGCTTTCCTATTTGCTCAGCTAACATTTTCACTTGGGCCTCAAGGCACTGGAACCTTTCCATCTCTCTAGAATCCTCTTTCTGTGGCCTAGGTCGATATTGGTTGTTTCCCCCTGATTGGATCTATTCTGATACCTCTCAGGTGATTGATGTCTGTTGGGATGGTTTCTGAACTCTTGATTCATTTGTGGAGGGGAGCGGGGTGCACCCATCCTTTGATTATAGTCCCCTGGTGGGGAATCATTGTACTGACGTGGATTGTAGTTCATGTTTTGCCTCATGTCCTGTCTCTCAGATTGTGGGTACTGGCCGCTATGTTGATTTCCATTATCAGTAAATCGATCCACATATCGGGGTCTATCCTGATTACCATATATTATGATGTTGGGATCAAACCTGCTCTGTGTCCCCAATGTCTGGTAGGGACCATCATTTCTTTGATCTTGATTTTGGCTCTGGTTATTGTTCATAACTGCCATATAAGGCCGATATCCTACCCGGGGTCTGTACCCTAAATACCTAGGGCTGATGTATCTCTCCCTATTACTAGGATCATGTGATTGGAACATTGGTAAAAGAAAGGGCGATCTTTGTTGATTACCCCTTTGTTCAGGTGTCACATTATTTTTACCTTGGCTTTAAGCAGACTCAAGGCACATTTTGGCTGACCTGATTTCCATTACTGTGGCTGAGGGTTCTTTAGATTTAGGTCTAGTCTCTTTCATTTTTTCACTTTCTCTACCCTGACAATAGACTACCTCATATAGTTTTGTGCTTTGATGTACAATCCATTCAAGGGACTTGTCACGGTCAAATTCACGGACCAATTGGGATATGATGTCTTTCTGTAGCCCATAGAAGTATGCAGTTTTAAACTCATTGGAATTTTGGTCAAAAGATACATCAAAGCGAGAAAATGCTCTTTTTTAGTCTTGTAAAAATTGGCGAGGGGATGTATTAGGCCCAGCAGTGATTGTGTAAGCGACTTTCTTTGCCTCCTGCAATGACTGAAAAGGAGAAAAATGACGCTTAATTTCTTTTTCAAACTCCACCCATGTCATATTCTGCTGTTCATTTAATCCCCTTATGATGCTGGCCGTCGGGGCATCTAAAGTTAAATGAAAATATTGTCTGTACTGTTCCTTAGGTATCTGGAGTGCTTTAAAAATGTCATGAACCGCTTCTAAGTGATCCTCAATGCAGCATTCACCTCCGTTTTTAAATGGTTTGATCAGGGCTTTAATGGATTTCATTATTTTTATGGGGCTACTTGTTGCAATGCATGGAATTGCACTACTTTGTGATTCAATCCTGGTTTCAGGTGTATGGGATTGGTGGCTGTCCCCAATGGGAGTATCAAATCCCCCAAGGGCGCTGCAAACAAGTTCAGTCACCGGCCCAGTGACTGGAGCACTAGCTCTTTGGGCAGAACTAGAATTCACCTCCACTCCATTGAATGTGGTACCCTGCCATTCTAAGGTACTGTTCGACGACCACATCCCATGTGCAAACAACGTTGCCTCTAAATATTGCACTAGGTCTGAGAATGTGGTTTCCCTTTGTGACATTCTGAAATTTGTTTTTAGTAACAGATTGCTATTATGAATTGGGTTCCCTTTAATGTACAGATGGCAGTGTGAGACATACTTGCCACGCCCAGTAGGTGCTCTGTGATCACTTTCCCAGCCTGCAACGCACCATAAATATGTTGGGTATTTTGTGCAGATTTGGGGCCTGGCGGTATTTTCTTACCGCCAAAAATAATTTAGCAACAATCACTCCTTGTATTCAGATTGGGTTATGTATAATAATAATACAGTGGATAGGCATTATTTCAGTACACAGACATGCGTGGTTGGTATGCGTGGTTGGTATGCGTGGTTGGTGGTATTTTGGTGAGCATAATTCC
This sequence comes from Ambystoma mexicanum, assembly GCF_040938575.1. NCBI lineage: Eukaryota > Metazoa > Chordata > Amphibia > Caudata > Ambystomatidae > Ambystoma > Ambystoma mexicanum. The sequence goes on from NC_090937.1 coordinate 1,293,136,805, forward strand.
TTTGTTTTATTTGTGGCCCCAATATCCAGAACCCCTTATTTTTGTTTAGATTTTTCATGTAATCACTATAGAGACCTCAGACTTGCATTTTCATTTTTAGTGTGCCACCATGGGCAATTTCTCGCTGTCTACGGCAGCGAGCTATCATGTGGTATTTTACACTAACTTATATACGGTAGTGAACTATGTCCCGGGTCTCTATTTTTGCTGACTCATGTACCTTCAGCAAAAAGGCTATAACACACACAGTTATTTATAATTGCTCATACTGAATGACATGCACACAGCTGCAGCCAAATCTTATGTTTAGCTACCTTGAAAATGACAATTGCACTGTCTAAACATCTCCCCACATCATCAGCACTGTATTGGTAAATATAAAACACAACACCCTTCTTCTTTCAGATATTTTTGTGTATTATAAGAGTTGCATTTAAACACGATCTCACTCTTTACAGAAATAAATGAAATAGCACAGCAACAGCATTATTTGTGATACACTGAAAAGAGAGTGGCGAAGACAAGAATTCAATTTGCAACATTAAACACGTGGGTAAACCACAGGAATCTCCTTTCCTACACTGACTGAATATTTTCATACACACTCAGCCCCCACACCTCAGCGAGATAATTACCAGGCTTATTCAGTATGTAACTTCTTTGGCTGGTCGCCTTCTGGAGGGGTTCACCCAGCAAGGACAAGCGTCTGCTGTCACTCAAACTGGGACTTGTTGACTGGAAATCCCAGTCTCTGCAACCAAGTTGAATCTGATTTAGGAATCAGGCATCCCCAGCTATCAACCCAGTCCTTCTTTGAGCTGTGTCAAGATGTCTCTCCCTAGCTCCTTCCTCGAGATTAAAAAAAAAACTCTGGTTACCTCCTACCAAAGGATCCTAACCAATAAAATTCTATCATGCCCTAACCACCCTCTGCACACAATGGCTTGGCTTATACAGTTGCAACTGTAACCAAACTGATTTCCTGCGTATTCGAGGTCTTTGCTTCCTGCAGTTACTGTGGACAGAAAAGCAGAGCAAAAGGAAGAAAAAAAAAAACTGAATGTGCATTTAAATAATGACTTTCAGAGCCTGTCATTTTCCATCCATGTTGCACTGAAGAACACATTATTATTAGTGGGTTATGATCAGGTTAGTTGTTAATGATGTTAGTTTATTAATTTTCAAATGTGTCTCTTGCAACATAGGCATTTCAGGTGAAAAATAGTGCGCATTTTGAATGTACACATGTGTGCTTTTAACTGTGAAAAAAAAAAGATTTGCATTTTATATGTAAAAATCGTTTTTGACTGACTAACCCGCCCTCACTTATATGTCCATGTTACACTGGCAACACATAGCTTCAAACAATTGCATCATAGAAATGCACCAAACCCATGCAGTGGCGCTGCACTTCAAAAAGAACATGCTATACATTGATCCTGTGCAGTGGGGCTGTACTCTGTGCTCCCGAAACACGCTAAACAATCCTACAAACCCTTTATCCTGTATTGATTTTCCACATATTCGCTTGTTTGGGTTGCAGAATTCTCGTTATCTAGAGTCAGTTTCAGTTTCACATGTGGCCTTACATCAGAAAGAAGAGCATGAACGCTACATTTGTTTTACTATGTGAATAGACCTGCATCTCTATACCTGAAGGTATACATAGACAGTTTTATTTTTATTGCATAATAAAACCAAGTATGGCCTAATTCTCATATAGCGTGTCAATGCATTATTGGAAAATTAACGACTTCTTTATGTTTCACTACTTTGTATTTAGAAAAATGTAGAACATGTAAAGGCAAGTGGCTACTAAAGCAGTAGCTGAACTTCTCCCTCTTGTTAACAACATAGTCCTTGGCATTCTGGCCCATTTCAGCAAAAGTACCACTTGTAGTGTCAAATATATTAACTCTCATTTGTTAGCAAGGTTTACAAATGTACTTCTAAATATACAAGCATCATGAGCTCGTAAGGCCTAAAAAGCAAAGTAAGGGAGAGTACAATAGACCACTAGTTAAACGGGCATCTCATGCAAGAGAGGGGTTGAACATGTTTCTACAGTTGGCTTATCATGTACAAATAACAGGCGTCATTGCAGTTTGTGTAAAGACGGCCCCACAATCTAGAGAAGGTGTGTGTGGCATATGTATGTAAATAGTGCATTAGTAAAATGCTATACCAAACACAGAGCATTTGGAGATATTTCAAATGCCATCATCACAATGTGATTCTAACAGTCAGACAAAATATGTTAGACAATTTAACAGGTAGAAAACCTCTCGCCAATGTACTAACATTTGGATTGGTCTATGTAAAAAAAAAAAAAGGTATTTGGATTGCCACTGTTAAAAAAAGGCCAACACATCTATAGGTTTTATCAGGGAGCCCAAAGACCATATATGGGACCTAGAAAGCCATTTGCCTTACAGCCTAGGTTTCAGACATCCCCTCAAGTCCATTATTTTCCTGTATATCCGTCAGCTTCTCTCGAGTGGTGAGTGGTATGTGATCTCTCTCTTTTCTACCCTCTGTTCTACTCTTGCCGACCTGGCTCTTTGCACATGAGCGTTAACTTGTTGTCCTCCTTTCTGAAAAAAATGTCATCCAATATAACTTAATGCAATATTTAGAAATGTCTTTGTGTTAGGTAATGACATGCAATGTCTAGAAATGTCAACTTAATGTAATGTCATTTATACTTGTTACAATGACTATATAAAATGCGCCCAGATAACTATGGGTTAGGTGCGCTCTACAAATGAACAAATAAATAAATAAATAACTACATAATTTTCTGAGGAGGCAGAGCGTCAGTTTAACAGAGCCGCCCACGAACGAATGTATTCTGTGAGTGAACACATTTTAGTTGCAGGCTATGAAAGGTGGCGTTTTCACCATACTTAGTTATTTATGTTCCAACAGAAATGGTACTGAAAAGTTCCAGCCTACATAATTGATTTTATTCAAACAGATATGCAGGCGAAAACATTGTACAAACTCAAATTATCAACCCTAGAACATAACATCTGATTTTGATCTGAACACTTGCTTGTACTGGAATACAATACGGCATTCAGTCCTGTCATAATAATATGCCAGTTGCCTGGTCTTGTGTGAACAGTCATTATTGCCTATTATCTGATCTTTAATGTTTGGCTCTCAGTACAGAAAAACGTGGCAAGATTAATTTCCCTTGCTACTCCACGTGGGACCAAAACATCACTCTGTGCAGCAGACTACCATAGTGAGAAAATGAGAGCTATAATTCAATCTCGTGTCTGAAAGAGCGCATTTAAATGTATAGATATATTTCAACTGCATGTGTTTCGTGTTACATATCACACATGTAAATGTGGACATTCTGAAAGGCACAGTTTACATGTGCTGCTTTATGGAATATAGGTTCAACAGTGTATCTCTATTTCCATTATGCATTCGTGTTGTGCAGCATAATGTAAATGGGCAAATTGCTTTGAACTATGAAATGCCACAATTGTATCTTTAAATGTGGTTTCAAACAGCCATGCGTACACAGCGGATTGAATATCCTTATCTAAGCAGGCATCGAACACTGGTCACTTTATTTTTCAGTAGTGCTACATTTGGTTGTCATGATATGTTAACCTGCCAAATGGGCCTCACGACATTGAGGTAAATTAGCATGGATTTAGGAGGGAAGCAAACAAACCTGGAAGAAAAAATAGAAAGAAGCTCACCCCAAAGACACTGCTGAAAGAGTGAGAGCCAGCCAGAGGAGTGCTGAGGCATGTAGAGCATAGCTCAAATAAACAGACAATCTATTATGAATTGGATTTAAAAGTATCATGAAATAACAACTTAAACATTATTAAATATGACCAAATCGTACCTCATCTATATCTCAAAAATAAATAACCATAAAACATGGTTGATGACACTTGTTTCCAAAGCAATATATTCTGATAGAAGAAGGCACATGGCTTACAGAATGATATATCCCACCCTGAGGAGAGAAGCACAACTAATGTAGTGTGTCCTGGCCTGTTAAATGACAGCAATGTAGTTTATCATTGCACACATTTACTAGAGAACGTAACAGACTATATTCTGACAAGCACCACATAGGCAATATTGCAAAGGGGGTCGTATTGTGTTTAGAGTATGGGAAAAAATATACAACTAGCAAAAAGTACCCCTACTCAGCGGGGTTCTGTTCTTTCTGCAGCCTTTCATTTAGCCATCCGTATTCGTTGTTGTTCAACCTGGTCTTGATTCTGTTCAGTTGTTTCAGCAGCCCCTTGACTCAACCTGCCTTTTTCGTTGTTGTTCAAGTAGCGTTTCACATTGTTGCGGTGTCTCAGCTGCCCTTAATAATCTCGCTTTCTTTGATTTTGGATTCATTTGTCCAAGAGATTTTCGCTTTCTGGGAGGCACCTGGAAAGAGAAAAGCATAGTCAATAATGTCCACAGGGTCCTAACAGGTAACAATCCCACATTTGGTGCAGATTGGTTGAACGCTCTGGAATTGTATAAGGAACGCACTAACAGATGTTCTGCTTTATATATAAAGAGATTCATGGTTGGAAATGTAGAGCGTGTCTACACACATACAACCAAAATCATTTTCTGGAAAGGGTCTCCCAGGAAGCAAAACAAATTATTGAATGGAAGTAAAACCTGATGCTGAATAGTTGACACTGATCACCATCTATGAAAATGCCACAAAATAAAGTGTTCCACAAGAGCGAGCAAAGAGACCACAGTCATACAAAGATCACCCGGGAACGTGACATGAACAAATGGGGAACAAACAGAAATGAAGTACACCTGCTTCGTTCTCTCGGTTTACATGTATTTGTATCACCTTTTAGCCCCTTTCCTTTCCTGCTACTAGAGATATGTTTTTTTCTGTAATTTTCCACTTCCTTCCTGACCTCTCTCCTCCATTACTTGCTCACATCTTAATTTAATAATTATTTGATCTATACAAGCAGTAACGTAAAGATGTAATATCTAAACTGAGCTAATATGGTAGATTGACAGACTGGTCAGTGGGCATCTGGTTGTATGAGCAGGATACATGTTCTCAAGGGGGTACAGAGTGAGAGTGATATATCACTGAATACTGTGATAACCGATGTGGTTTATGAGACATACTATGGGCCTGATTCATGGAACTTTTAGCACGGTTCAAAGGGTCTTTGCACTTCCGCAAAGTGAATTTGTACTGCCAGCAAACACCCTGATGCACAGAGCAGTGCAAAGTCACTTTGCTCTGCACAAATACAATTTGCACCGCTTTGCAAATCAGGGTTTTGGTTGGCAGAGTAAAGTGACTTTGCACCAGTGCAAAGTGACTTTGCAGTGCTCTAAATGTTCCAAATTATATGGTTAAATAGTACTTTCATTTGATATAACATTCAGGGTCACCCAAAAACAAGAGATGCGTGATGAAAATAAAAGGGATTCAAACTCAGTCTGATTAAAAGCATAGTGATATGTAACTAGCCCCACCTCTTCTGTCTGAAAGGACCTATGCCATAATGATCATTTGTTTAACCAACAACTGTGGAATTACCAACTAACTCAATTACCAGCATCGCTACTCTGCCCTGTGAGTCTACCACAGGATTCCAAATGGTGGAAGGGAGGTATAAATCCCCAATTCTGGGCCCATAGGACTCCATGGGATTTCCACCACACCAATTCTGCCTATTTTTGCCCTTTAAGTGAAACATTTACTGAAAGCATGATGCTGGAGGTAAAACCTCCACTTGAAGGTTAAACTCTGAATTCAGAAGTGCAGTAAAAACTGCGGTAATCCTGTTACCACCAGAAAAATAACATAATTACCACCACTTTTTCACTGCACTGCCATTCAGTAATGAGTCCGGTGACCTTTTATATTAAAGTAATTACAGTACAGGTCATATGCATGCAGTGTGATGGGTATATTGGACTGCAAGCTTATGCAGCGTGCAAGTTCCATTTTCCACCAACATTAGCACTGCCCTTCTTACTGTGGCACCGACCGCTGTCAATGTGTAGGTTTTAGAGGTTTCTGGCGAGCTCGTAGCACTTTGTTAGGTGTTAGTTGATGCTAACCTATGCATGCTTTTTAGTTTGATAGAATTTGCTAATTAGCATCATAATTTTGATGTGAAAACTATGCATTGGAAAGCCTTTCCATACATTTGCAAATCCTTAGTCGTTTCAATGTTCGATAGTTTGTATTTTCTTTACTTATTTGTAGTTCACATTAGACACTTTGTTCATTTGACCTCTGGTCTTATTCATTTACTTGTGAAGCAAATATTGTAGTGCTGCTTTTTGTGTACTTCTAATTCCATCAATTACATGACCCTTCCTATTCGAACATTCCCTGTTGCAGAAGTATCATATTTACGCATATCTCCCTTAGCAAGCACATTTGTGTCGCATGCGAATGTCAGAACCTTGAGATCTAATGATAGTCATCTCCTTGTGGTACCTCGGTACAATAACTCCAGAGCAGGACCTCAACTTAGAGACCTCTTTCCCCAGATTCAAGAACCAATTAAAGACATGGTTATTTAACCAATCCTAGCACCCTGCTGAACGGGCACCTATATGACCATCTCCACATGTATATATTGCTTATCTATGAAACACTGTCCGCTGTATTTACACCATGTTAATGTTGTTATCCTCAATTGTTTGCCATGTACCACGCCGTGATACCCCAGGGTCTGGGCGTGTAATACAATAAATAAATAAATAAATAAATAAATAAATAAATAAAAAGCTACTTATTATACAGCCAGGACCATGAGGCAAATTATTCCAGTTGTCAGTCTGATATGTGGTGACGCACTAGTGTCATCAAACAATTGCCATCTAATTGCGATAAGCTGCAACATTTAAGTAACAGTAAAAAAAACACGTTCCATGCTGTCATAATCGTTTAATATGCATTAATTTATTTATTTATTTATTTTTTATCTGGCTATAACCTGTGACATTTTTTTTAATAAGAATGAATATGAACATGATTTAAGTGTTTTTTTTCTTTTCTTCATTTCAATGATGAATTCCTGTTTTAAAATTGTTGTTTAATAATTTAAAACATTTCTTTTTAGACTTATGTGTAAAATTTTTGTTTTTAAAAAACTGTATCACATTAATAAAAATAAATAAATAAATATGCATTAACCTTCGCTCACAGCATTGTCCAGAATAAATATGCATCACACTGGCAAACATACCATGTGAGTGTTACAAATGAGGAAGCTTCTTTTTTTCTGAAATGTCTTCTAATATATTTTTACAGCTACTTTAATAATGCAAGCAAAAATGATGTTTTAAAAAAAACCTGTCACGAACAAAATATCCCATTACAATGTTGAGAGGTAATTTGCACTATTAACCGTAAATTGATTAGTAATATGTAAATATACATTTTAATTGTTTTAAATTTAAATAGCACTTAATGAAGGGGCCCGTTATGAGTTTTAGGTATTTGCAGTGTTCAGGTCCCACAAAGAATGTACGGGTGCTTCGATGTGAAATGCAAGCCCTTCTTTTCCTTGCTGCTCTCTTTTTGGGTGTGGGACTATTTGCTAAATATCATATGACTAGACCATATAAACAACTAGAGTGAAACATAAAATGAACTGAGAACAGGTGTGCTAAAAACATTGAACCGAGATCCGACTACTATGACCCAATGGACTTGCTAAGGGTGTCACCTATGCCCCAGTGCTTTACATCGAGGAGAACCTCACTTCAAGCTGGGGCCTCGGGTATGCGGCTTCAGAGGCACAGGGAAGAGAACATGAGTTGTTTTCACCAGCTTCTACTGCTTCAAGAGAGGTCAGCCACAATTGTGGCGAAGAGGCAGGCAGCATGGACATCACCTGTGGGGAGTGACTTTTGCTCTGATTTGGCAAGGTACAGGGCCTCCTTCCCCCATGGTGACTGGGAGACAGGGTATGCTAGAAAGCATTGTGTTGCTGATCTTCCCCTCAAAAATAGGGTGGGAAAGACTGATGACAGAGCACATCAAAGAGATTCTTGGGCCTTTATGGTTGTAGTCGTGGGCAGCCTGGCAGGTCCTCCACCTGACAGAGACAACACTACGGGAAAAGCTTACACTTGAGTACCCATAAGAGTGTATTGTTGCTTTGAGATAAGATGCTGCTTTCGTTCACTGACTCCCCATTCTCACTCCTTGGATGACATACAATCATTACACCATCTGGTTAAAGTCAGAGTCTCACTGGAACTGAGCATCCGAGTGACAGGCTGGTTGGGCAAAGTGATAATATTGACTAAGGAGGTTTCTATATAGGACATACTGATTGTGACCTGGGGCTTGATATAACCAGATCCTGTATTTGGATTAACCTTACACAGATGCCATGACCAGAGGGATACACATTGCAAGAGACAAGGAGAAGGAACAGAAATATGAAGAAAACATGGACAGATTCAAAGCAAACAATCGAAAACGTCCTATGATAGAAAAAACTGGCTGCCATGATTTCACTCATACATCAGGATCTTGCAGCAAGGGTGAATGCGATTGGAGAAAGATTATCAAAAATACATGTTGCAATCAAGACATTTCAAAATCAGGATAGGACTCTCAGGTAAACCTCAAAGAAGTTGGTGATGTGACCAGGAATTGGGAGGGTCAGTCGAGGAGTAATAGAATAATCCTGAGGTGAGTCTGAAAAAAGGGTTTCTTGGGATGTGATTGCAGGGAACTGTGAGTCCCTATGAATTGTCCTGTTGTTGTTTTTTTGGAATGTTCACTTAATGTGCTGACAGGAAGACTTTTTATAAAGATAAGGTGTGATAATAAGAGAAGCCAAAATCCAAGGAACCATTTTCGACCAGAACAATGAATTACTAAAATATGTGATCGTGTGATAACGTGTCACCTATTTTAAAGGTGGGAAAAGAGGTTATTTTTTCAAATCACGTTCTCACAGCAAAAAAAAAAGAAAATACATTTTGGGGCTGATTACGAGTCTGGGCCAAAATCGGTGGTAAATCCACTGCAACAGAATAAGCGTTATCACTGTGTGGAACAGTGGGATTACTGCTGTATTCCAACCTGGCAGGCGTGTGCACACACCATTGGCGGTAACAGTAATTCTGCCTGGTGAAATTACCACTGAAAACAGGAAAATCCACCAATAATCAGCTAAATTACCATTACCGCCCAGTTATGGAGCAGAAATTCATCTGGCAGCATTACCGCTGGTGGATTTACTGCTAGTGGAAATCCACTATTGTGGGAAAAGGGAGCACAGAGGCGGCCATTTTGAAAAGCGCATTGCGATTGAAGCCTACAACACACCCCAAACATGTCCTCAAGCAAAGGCAAAGGGAAGGTGCCAGAAATGCAGCTAAGAAAGACAAAATTCATTGAGCGGGAGCCCTCTGTGCTGGCCAAATTCCTCTGGCAGCATTACCGCTGGTGGATTTACTGCTAGTGGAAATCCGCTATTGTTGGAAAAGGAAGCACGGAGGCGGCCATTTTGAAAAGCGCAATCCACTGAAAATCACCATTAAGGGATTGCGATTGAAGCCTACAACACACCTCAAACATGTCCTCAAGCAAAGGCAAAGGGAAGGTGCCAGAAATGCAGCTAAGAAAGACAAAATTAATTGAGCGGGAGCCCTCTGTGTTGGCCAATGAGGTGGTGGCTAATGCAGACAAGCTATATGGGTCACACCACAGAAAGATGTCCCCCTAACGCAAGACCGCCACATGGTCCTGAATAAGGAACAAGGTGGGTGCTGTGGGAAACCACTGATGGGATAGTGACATAATAAGGAAGCGGTAGAGCGACCTGAGAAGCAGGGTGTGGATGCTCGTCAACACCCACTGCAGTGAAAAAAGCAGCCACTGGTAGAGGCAATATGGCCACACTACAGCTCATACCGTGGGAGGAGAGGGTTAAAAGCATCCTCCACATGGTGGGCTGTTAGGCAAGATTGTATGCAGTACCCTTTGGGTGCACTACAACAACCCTGACCTCTTGGTATAGTATACTGCTTGGTGATGGGTAAAAGGGTTTATGACTTCAAGAATACTCCTGGAATATCAGAAACATTAAGACAAAAGTTTGTAAGATTAAAAAGGTTGTCTCGTAAGGAAATTAATAAGTACTGGGAGATAGCCTCACTAACAAATTCTTTAGAAAATGTTATGATACCAAGAGGCTTGAGAATACTCATTTTACCAAACTTTGATAATGCAGAAGATAAAGATCTTGCAAACCAATGGGAAGCCAATCTTCATCAAAGTTCCACGAATATGCTGGAACTCTTAATTGCACATGCACAAAGGGAACATGAGAGAGTAACTAAATCAATTGACTTATTGAAGGATGAAATTTCAAAAATGACAAATCCTTAAGCTACAAAAAAGAAAAAATTTGAGAAAATGTACGAAATTCTAAGTGAATATCAGGACAAGATTAAATTAAGAAAATCTCGCAAGTATTTTAGAGATGATAAAGATTATCGTCAGAATAGGGTTTACACTTTTCAGACCAAATAGGATGATGTGTCACTTCGCTCAAGGGGTAACACCCCTACCGTTTCTCCTATTAGCTCTGAACAGAAGAAGAAGCTAGTAACACACCTGCAAATATTACAAACAATGAAACCAGTTTTTTAGATCAGATACGGAGGCACAAAAAGGGCAGCCAAAGACTACTAAAACAAGTCAGATTTCAAACAGACCAATCTGTAAATATTACAACAACAACCACCATGTCAGGAGCAAGAGGGGGAGAGGGAAGTTCTGACAAAGATACAAGACCAAGAGGAATACTGACTCTATCCACTGCTCGCAAACAACAAGGGAGATGATCACCCCCAATTTGGTTGTGAATTTATCAGATAAAATCTTAGCATCTGAGATATCGGTCCTTAACAAAGGACTTATGTATGCACCAACATCTAATACAGACTTTGTAGAGTTTCAGATAGATATGTTTAAATTTGTACGTAAGCTAAAATTAAAGACATTTTTTGCAACACAAGTGACAATTTACTCTTCTGCGCCATCCCAGAATCCTCTCAGCCAGTATACTATGAAACACATTGATGATACACTGACATTGCTGTCTCTTAACACCGTCAATACTCACAATGAAGTATCCCTGTGTAAGGACTTAGCCAGTCAAGAAAAAATGCTGAAACTACACGACCGTAAACCAAAATCCAAATGTACCCCCAATTTGGGCACAGATAATGTCATAGAAACCTTTTACCAAGCTATCACATGTGATATTCATAAACATATGGACAAACAGCAGTCCAAGACTAGAAACAGATTCTCAAATCTTAGAAAGGATGAAAAACGTTCTCTTCAGAGATTGGCCACAGATAAAACAATTACCATCAAAGAAGCTGATAAAGGCGAAAATGTGGTGATATTGAATACCTCAGACTATATTGAAATGGCTAACAAACACCTAGCCACCCCTAATTGCTATAAACTTCTACAAGCCAACCCTACAAAAAAGGTAGTGAAAAATATGTTAGCTATGATCAATGAATGGTACACTTTGTTTTTTTTGACTGATAATGAAAAACAATATCTGAGCATTACTGAACCAACTATGCCCACCATGTATTTTCTGCCTAAGATACATAAAACCTTTGTAACATTGCCAGAAGTCAGACCAATTTTGAGCGGGATAGGATGGGCCACTGAAGGCATATCCTTATATTTGACAATGTGTTGAAACATTTTGTTAGTAGGACACCATCATATGTTAGAGATACCACACATATATTAAAAATACTTCTTAACACTCAATGGCAGAAACATTTTTTGTTGGTTACTTTGGATGTGAGTGCATTACACACCAGCATAGATCATACCTTAGTAGTAGCCACTCTAGATTATACTTTTCACAATTAATCAGCTTCCTACCACACTCATATTACTATGCTCAAAATGTTCCTTAAATTTACATTGGATGGGGCTCTGTTGCACATGACAAACATGGCTGCCTGATTGGAGCGCTCCGGCCCAGGAATCATCCGTTATATGAAAAAATCCTGATTTGGAGCATGCTGCTGGATACCAACCACACCGAGACGTGCCGTGGGTGTTGAAGCACCCACATGAGAAATCCTGGAGAGATAGGTGCCTGGGCTGAGGAGTTACGTGACCTGGCGTTCACTGCGGGGAGGAGCTGTGGAGCGCGCCGATCCCCGGAACCAGGACATTGCGGTGCTGAACCGCTGATGCTCTATCTGCTGGGGGCATTGAGAGGAAGGCCTACAAGGACGTAGTGAGCACGGACCAAGACTGCGGGGGTCCGCCCAGAGATGGTCGGCCAATACTCCCTTCCTTGGATATTCGAGAGCGACCGGCAACACAGTGGGGCCGGATCGGCGCTACAGAGGCCAGAAAAGAACTGCTCCCCATATGCCGCCTGCCCGAGGTGATGCACCCGAATACCGGAGAGATGAGGTCCCCCACACCTGAGGGCCAGCGGTCACAAAGGTAGATACAAGGCCCTTCAAAATCCGAAAATGATCCGGACACAAAGGGACTGGGTTGGCGCTGCAGCTGCCGGGGGTGGACCGTTCCCGGTGCGCCGCCTGGCCGAGCGCTGGAGAAGTGAAGTCCCCTGCACTTGAGGGGCCTGTGGCTACGGAGGCAAACACAAGATTCGAGGTCGGACAGTTCGGCCGCGACGCAGAACACACAGTTGGCTAGCCAGTGTATACTTAAGTAAGAAACGTGGGAGAGTGCAAACAGTTGGAAAAGACAGACCCCGGTACTGGACTTGGCGGAGGGCTGTAAATGAGGTGCGGTGGCCCGATGATACTGAGTAGTAGGGAATAACTTCATATTCCTACAGCCCCAAACTACGGCGAAGAACAATATCCCCTCAGATTGGCCAGAACAGACCGCCAAGACACTCCAGGGCCATGGGAAACACGAGGAAGTAAGACAAGATGGCGGAGGGAGGGAGCGCCAAAAAGAAAGGACCGATGGACTCATACACTAGCAGCCAGGTGGGAAGCAGTGAACTTGAAATACCATCGGCGGCTAGCCCCGTGCCCAGTATAGAGGGCGAGGACAAGGTTGAGTACCTGACTAACATAGTCCAAAATGGATTCCTATCGCTGAATATGAAGCTGGACGACATCGTAACGACCAATTGGCACATTGAAGACCAGAGCTGATAAGCATGACCAGAGGCTAACGGAGGCGGAGAACAGAATTGGTACTACCGAAGACACAGTTGCTCGCCATGACCAGGACATTGCCCAGCTCAAAGAAAGCTTAAACAAACTACAAAACAAGTGCGAAGACCTGGAATCACGCTCGAGAAGAAATAATGTATGCATCATTGGTGTCCCAGAGAAATTTGGTAAAGACAAAATGGAAGTGTGGGTGGAAGCTCTCCTCAAAATCCTGTTTGGAGCGGACTCCTTTTCAGAACACTTCCTGATTGAACGTGCACATCGAACGCTGGCTCCGGTACCGAAGCCTGGGGCACCACCCCGCACAATTATTGCAAGAATACTCAACTATACGGACAGAGATACGGTCCTTCGGAAGGCAAGAGAACTTGCTACGCTGCAGTATGAAGACAGTCGCATACACATCTACCCGGACGTTGCCACCGGGGTTCAGGCCAGCCGAAGATCGTATGAGCCAGTCAAAAAACTTCTGAGAGTGCCGCAGCTTCCATATGCACTAATATTCCCGGCCAAATTGAGAATCCAATATGGAGGAAGGGCGCACTTCTTTGAAAATCCTGCTGCAGCCCAAGCCTATGTGGAAGCCACTATTCCGCAGCCCCCGCGGGGCCGAGAACTGGATCAGAATGGAAGACGCCCGCCTGCAGTGGAGGACTGAAACTTGGCTGAATAGCCTGGCAAATGCAAGTAATCTTTGATGTTTCGGAGGTGGTCGGCCCCGTGGGGGCTCCAAGTAATGTATACCGGGTCGTGAGCGCGGTAGGGTGGCCTCATGACTGCAACGAAGCACCCTCAGGAATGTTCCTAACGGTTACTCAGGCTCATCGTCAAGTTGGGGTGGATGATTTGGGTGGAGGGGGGGATAGGGAATGTGGGGTTGTTTTTCGGTATCGCAAACACCTAGACGAGTTTGAGCTTGGTGGGAAAGTTTGTATTGATGGATGTTGTAGGTTAATTGAAATGTGGTCTTACAGACAATGGCGCTATTCAAAGGCTGGTTACTGGGTTACACAAGGTCACTTCTATACAAGTACGATGTATATACATACCAAATGGGAGACGGACTACGGATAAGATTAATGTCATGGAACATCTGAGGCCTTAATAATTCAATGAAAGTCAGGAAGGTCGGTAATTATGTTACTAGACATGGACCTCAAATTTGAATACTGCAAGAAACACATGCACAGGGCCTGGTCAATGAGAGAATACTGGCAAAATGGGGCAAGTTGCGCTACTACACGGACTAGTCATCACAGTCTAGGGGGTTTGCACCCTTATACATAGCTCGCTGGGCTTTATAACCAAGGGACACCTGGTTGATCCGGTGGGAAGGTATGTACTGGTGTGGGGGGAGCTAGCAGGGAAACATATAACCTTGTTAAACACCTATCGACCCAAACTAGACGACCCTGATTTCTACTTACAAATGCTCGAGTTGCTCACCAAACATGATGCAACCACTGTTTTGTGGGGTGGGGACTTCAATGTTGTATTAGACCAGGCCTTGGATGGATCCGTCAAGGTGACTAGGCCACCTTCTAAGGCGGCACTAACTTTAAAGCAAATAATTTCGCAACTGTCTCTACAAGATGCCTGGAGGGTGCTCCATCCAGTCGATAAGAGGTTTACATTTTATTCTTCCGTACATGACAGTGAGTCACGCATAGATTATTGGTTTGTATCTTCGAATTTAACGCACGTCCTGCAGAACTGCGAAATCCTTCCTCGCACACTATCGGATCATTCCCCGGTGGTGCTGGAGATAACTTTGAAAGATGCCCCTAGACCAACAAGGAGGTGGAGAATGCCTAGAGACATACTCAAAGACCCAAATGTAGTTGAAACTCTACACACTGAAATCGCAATTTTTTTTACAGATAACGTTGGGTCAGTAGATCACATATCATCAGTATGGGAGGCTTTTAAAGTCTGGGTTATGGGGGCACTGCTGTCCAAGACCGCTGGTCTTCCGAAGGGGGTGCGCTGTGAACTAGAGAGGGTGGACAGGGACCTGAACACACTGGAGGAACCTATGGCCGCATACACGGTGGGGACACTCTGGTGGAAATCCACAAGTCCCTTAGAGATTTTGATCGGCTGGCAGCGAGGGAAGTGCAATATAGAGCAGCCCCTACCCGGGCTCGCAGATACAGGGAGGGTAACAAGGCAGGGAAAATGCTGGCCAACCTGGTAAAACATGAGAAACAAATTACCCCGATCACAATGATCCAACCGGCACAAAATGAGATAATAACGAGCGAACAGGAAATAAATGACGAATTAAATAAATTCTACAAAAATCTGTATGCGAATAAGGATAGAAAATCCCCTGCTGAGACTAAAAACTACCTTGCTATGTTGGATCTCCCTAAACTCCCAGAGGAAAGCAAATTACTGCTGGAGCAACCTGTCACGACAGAGGAGCTCACAGAGGCAATTAAAGTGCTCAGATCTGGCAAGGCACCGGGCTCGGATGGTCTGGGAGCTGAATTTTACAAAGAATTTCGGGAGGAACTGGTCCCCATGCTGTTAGAGGTGTGGGAAGAGGCCCTGGGAAAACAAATATTGCCCCCGACAATGTGAGTAGCTATAATCACAGTATTGCCTAAACCCCAACGCCCGCCACAGGATATGTCTTCATACAGGCCCCTATCCCTGATAAACGTAGATGCAAAAATCTTTGCGAAGGTGCTAGCAAATCGCGTATTACCCCTAATGCCCACGCTGGTTCACCCGGACCAAAGTGGTTTTTTTCCCCAAAGGTCCACTGCCTTGAATCTGCGCAGGCTGTTCGGCATAATGTCCCAAATAAACCCGAATAAACAAGCAGTAGCGGTTTCCCTAGACGCAGAGAAAGCGTTTGATTCTGTTTCATGGGAGTACCTCTTCCTGGTGCTTGAGTCGTTTGGGATGGGCCCCTACTTCATAAATTATGTTAGAGTGCTATACACTGCCCCAGGTGCAAGGTTGTCCACGAATAGAACTATATCTGACCTATTTGAGTTGGGCAGAGGCACCAGACAGGGGTGCCCTTTTTCCCATATCCTTTTTGCTTTAACAATAGAACCCATGGCAGCGGCGGTGCGGTTGCGGCATGTAAACAAAGGTATAACGCTGAAATGAGCCACCCAGGTAATATCATTGTATGCGGAAGATACACTATTGTATGTTCGCGAGCCAGACAAAAACATAGCCCCCATCATGGCAGACATTAGTGAATTTGCAGAATACTCTGGATATACGGTGAACAATACTAAATAGGAAATGTTCCCGCTTACCCTCTCTAGAAAATGCCCTGCCCTGACGTGCGGCCTTAAGTGGTCGGAGAGACACATCAGATACCTGGTAGTACTGGTTTCAAACAGCAGGCAGACTTTATACTCTGATAACCATGACCAGGTGCTACAAACACTCAGCACCAAGCTACAGGTCTGGGGGCACCTCCCAATCTCATTGCACGGTAGAATCGCCATTCTCAAAATGATTGTACTCCCCAAGCTACCATACTTATTTGTAAATATTCCTATATGGCAGGGAAAGGAGTTCTTCTCCAGATTGCGATCCATGGCAGTGTTGTTTCTGTGGAACGGCAAGGTGGCCAGGATATGCTAGGAAAAGATGACAGAACCGTACGAAACAGGGGGAATAGCAGCACAAGATTTTGAGCTCTACTGCACGGTGGCGCAATCGAGTGAAAGAGAAATGGGAAGAGGCCATGAGAATACAGATACCTGAGGACAAATGGGAAAGATATTGTGCACTTACAAAAAGGGTGTCCCTTAATGCGGGACTGCACCAAATACAGTTTAAAATCCTTAATAGATTGCATTACACCCCTTCCAAAATCGCTAAGTTCACACATGATGATCCAGGCAAGTGCCCCAAATGCGGGACCCCCCAGGCGGGATCCTATCATATGTATTGGGAATGCCCGGTCGTGGCAAGGTTTTGGGCGAGGGTTGAAACCATGCTGACAGACATCACGCAGATTTCCCCGTGTCTGACCCCACAAAAATACTTGTTTGGGGATATTGGGATATGCTCTGAAAAAGTTAGAAGACTGTTCAATGTATCATGTGCTATTGCCAAGAAATGTATATTGCAAGTATGGAAAAGCCCGAACCCCCCCCCACCATGAACACTTACCTATGTGAATTAACTTACATCAACGAATGTGAGAAACAGTACCTGCTAACTTTACCAAGTATGAGCCGACCAAAAGACATTTGGGCCTTTCAGGGCGTACCTATGCGATATGCTTTCGGACAGTGAAACAACTATGTAAGTTGTAGATTCTTAAACATTTGGTTGAAATATTGTTGTATGAAGTACCACATGTAGTGTTAATTGAATGCTGCTGTAACTGTTGAGACATCAATAAAGAGATGTTGAAAAAAAAATTCACATTGGATAACAATGTATTTTTGTTCAATGATCAGTACTATGCCAAACAAAGGGCGTGGCTATGGGAGCAAAGTATGCTCATACTCTCGCCAATCTCTTCATGGCCCAAATGAAAGAAAGCCATATACTGAATAACACCTGCCATAAACTGAACATTATTCTATGGAAAAGGTTCATAGACGATGTGTTTATGATTTGGTCAGGAACAGTTACAGACTTTGAACAATTTCTTGACTATATCAATAGCAACAATTTTGGAATCAAATTCACAGGACAATACAATACAGATTTAATAGACTTTCTGGACCTTACAATTTTTATAGAAGATGGTCATATTAACACGAAAGCCAACGGAAGTCCATTCGACTTTGCATTCCACTAGCTGCCATCGTTCCTCCACTATACAAAATATTCAGAGGGGAGAGTTTTATAGAGCAAGCAGGAATTGTAATAAAGATGAAGACTTCATTAAGGAGTGTGAATTATTATCATAGAGGTTCAAACAAAGGGGCTACTCCAATGAAAATATTAACAATAGTCTTACCAGGTATCGTGCAATTGACAGAGCTAGTACTTTACAACCATCTAAGTCAACATCCAAACTACATAACACCGTAGATATTATCACTAATTTCTCAAGGGATAGCAAACATGTGTACAGACTAGTACAAAAACATTGGGATATTTCTTTTACTAGACAGTGACTTCCGACCTTTTTTGGCACCCAAACTGAAATTTGTTTTTACCAAAGCTCCAACAATACGGGACAAAATCAGCCCTTCTTTTTTTCAGTTGACTGACAGCATACCAAAAAACACATGGCTAACCCCGACCGTAGGTTTACACAAATGTGGTAATTGCTCTATGTGTAGGTACGCACATACTAATACCACAAGATTCATTGATGGTAATGGTCATGAATTTGTGATAAAGGACTTTATTAATTGCTGCACCAAATTTGTAGTTTCCGCAATAAAATGTGTTTGTGACAAAATTTATATAGGATCTACCATAAGGCAACGGCGCATCAGAATAAGAGAGCATCTGGCTAATATGGTCAGCCAGAACCCAAAACTTCCCTTCGCCACCCATCGGCAAACCAAACATCAAACTGAGAACAAGGAAGACATTTGTTTTATTGGTTTACAGAAAATAAAAAAATGGAAGAGGGGTGGAGATGCAGTCCTGCAATTGGTAAGATAGGAAGCTAAGTCTATTTGTTTCTTTCGGTAAACAGATGATGGACTAAACTCTGATAATGAGATGCATGTCTTTTTATAGAGGATTCGGAATAAATCCATGGAATTAATAATGTTATTTTTAATGCTACTTCAATATCTGCAATTCATGTTCAAATTGAATTTTGGTAAGTGACGTAACTGCCCAAAGGAACAATGATTGTATATTAGACTCATATCAATGTAATGCTTTATTGGGCTGCATGGTGCTGTTTGTGCCCACCTTGACTAACACGTGTAAAAATGAATAAAACAGACACTCCCTGGGCAGGAATAAGGCACAAAAGTGCAGGCTGTGAGAGTTTAAGGAAAGTTTATCTAGATCTCTGAGAGCGCTCTGACCACATCAAGGCTACAACACATTTATATAGTACATCTACATTTTTAACATATGATGCTAAGTTGGACCAGGATTGGTCAGCCGTGGTGGTGACTTAGGCGTGGGCATCATCTCTTCCTCTGGGTTGGTTGCTTGGTTGCCGGGAGGATTGACGTCAGACATTTGTGCTCCGGATGGGTGAAGGTCAGGTCGATGTGAAACACGCTGGTCACTATCGGTTACCAGTCATTTGGTCGAAAACCAAATGATCGAATGCCATTTGGTCGAATCCCCCCAGCCCCCCTTTTTCTTTCTTTTTTTTTTTTACCAACCAAAACGAACAAAAATATATAAATAAATAAATAAAAAAATTCAACCTTTTTTTTTCGACCAATTGGTATTCGACCAAATGGTCATTCGATCCTTTATTTTCGACCAAATGACTGGACACCGTCACTATCTAAGCTAAGAAAATACATTCTGAGTAATGCATGCACTAAATAACAGTTGATCAAAAGACTCTCAGTAGTGTATCATGTTGTTATACAAATCACTCAAGGGTTTATACCATCTACACATTTGGGTTACACAGGTCACATGTTTAAAGGCCTTGACCACTATAATACTGTCATTGAACTATAGGGTTAGTCTCACAAGAATCTCGGGTATGTGGCACTTGTTAGTATTGGGCACGATATACTGCACAGGGTCTAATGTTAGTTGGGGGGTCTGTTGGGTGGGCTTCATAGCGAGGTTGGCAGTCTGGCACATGAAAGGGATGCCTTGCAAGGACACAGGGTTAGAATGGCAATAAGTTTCAACTGGCGAGGGTAAGAGGGCAAGGACACTTTTGTGGAGATGGACGAGCTATGTGCTTGGTTCATGTTGGTTCACATGCAGGACAGTGATCTCAGAGGAAAAGGGATGTGTTACATTTATTATTTGTTGCAAGCAGCTCCGGCCTCACCGTGAGAATGGAGCCGCAGAGTTTTCCAGTTGGAGTGGGGACGAGGGTGGGGGTCATGTGCTCCGACCTACAGCGGCGGACAAAAGGGGAGAGATGCATTTTGTACTATCGCAGTGAGGCCTAGTTACCAAGATAGAGTCGAAAGGGGGTACAGAAAATGGATGCCCTGTGTCCTGCTCGGTGGTCCCATCTACGCGAATATAACCAAAGGTTAGTATCGCATAAGGGTGAGGGGCGTACCCACCACTAGAGGCACTTGGTCCAAGTTTTGTACTGAGAAGTGATGGTAGAGACGGGCCCATTGGCCCCTCGCTCCCACAGAGTGCATACAATAATTATTAATAGCACCATATACTGTGACTATGGAATACCACCGGTGATGAGTGGAGATGGTGGCGACTAAGGTGACAACAATTTCTTTTCTTTACATACATTTCTTTTTCACAGAATATTAATTGTGTATTGACACGCGGCAAACCATGTCATTGATTAAATACAATAACAATTTACTGTTTGTCATATATTTCAAATGCACGCTCATCCGGTTTATGCATGACCATCGGAATATCATTTCAAGGTCTGCACAGGAACGCATGGGCGAGAAACCAGTATTCGTGGCTACCGCTCATGCACGTAAGATTAGAGACGTAAAGCAGGAACAAGCATACGCCAATGAGAGAGCAGTTGAGTACAACAGACTACATTAAGAACAGCCGCATTCGCACGGTCGTCTCAAATAGAATTAACGCTTCAACTAGGGATTGAGCCCTTTTGAATAAGGTGAGTGATTCATTAGATGAATATATTTGTCATATGGATTTAATGACAAACTATGCTCAGTACATTTTCTCTTACTATCAGGTCATTGTAAGGATAATCTGCCCAACAGATATCTGACAACTTTCCCTCCAGCATATTATGCAACATTAATGCTGTCTGTGATGCTGGAAATGCATCGGAGGGACAGGGCCTCCGTATCCTTGTCCTTTACTGTTCTTATCGTGTGTTCTGTCGTGTTTTCTGCGCAGAAGTCCATGTGGGACTCCTGGCGGTGCAGCTCTCTCTTTTTGGTTTGGTGAACAGACCCATGGGATACCCTTATGGCACCCGTGGGTAGGGGTACAACCCTGTGCCCCTAGTGTATGTTTTTGGGCACCCGTGGGTGGCCCACAGAGCAGGGTATGGGCTGGTGGCAGCTCCATGCTGAGTTTGACAGGTGCACTGAGTATCCTCCATTTTGGGATACCCCGGCCCTGCCACTGGGATCAGTTGATTCCTGATAGGACACAAGATGGCCCCTGTGGCCTCTTGCTTTCTATTGCCTGATACCTTGTTTTCCCACAGTCCCGGGAAGCCCTGACTCTGTCCCTTCCCCCTGACTGGCTGTTGGGTGGAAGTTCCATATATGGTGTTGTTGTGAAGGCCCAGCTAGACTGACTGGAGCCTTCCCGTTGACTGTATGATGTGGGTACCTCCTGTGGGTGGGACCTGGGTGAATGGAGAGTGTGACCAATATGCACTCCTTGTTGTGGCTGTCTGGTTTCTGTCATGAGGGACAAAGACTGAGACAGCCCTGCCCGAAACTGACCTGAATGCAGTGTGTAGTGTTGAATGGCTGAGTACTTGTCTCAATCCACATTCCTTGTTGTGAGTGTCTGAGCGGGAGAAGAGTGGCCTGAATGCCCTGCGTGCCTGATTGGCTGACCGACTGCATGAATGCCCTTCTGTACGATTGGCTGCTGAGTGTGTGCCAGCAGTCTGGATGGGAGACCGGATAGTATATCTGGGGACCTCTCACCACTGGAAATTGTTCAGAAGCTGAAGTCCACTACGACGAGTAACTGGAGTAACTGACGCTTGACCTTGAGGCCCTGCTGGAGGAGAATGATCGCTGCTGCTCTCCTTCACGATCTGAAAGCGGCTGTGTCTCCAAGGACTGACCCAGAGAGGACCTGGTAAGGCGCCCTCTTCCCGAGCTACGAGGGACCATCGTGCACAGCTGATCTTTGCCAACGCTCCCTGGTAGACAGACCTACGACAGGCTGCCGACCGGAGACGGGGACCGCTACGGAATCCCAAAGAGAAGCGCCCGAACTGTTGTCCGCAACTGTCGACGACCGCTGTCGCCGACCGGAGCCGCCGTGCTCCCGTTTGCCTAAGAACTTTCTCTTGATCAACGGACGCTCTCGTCTGCATCGCTGCGTCCGTCTCCTGCTGGAGAAGGCCTGACCGTCGACGCGCTGAGTAGTATCCGCCGGTGGGTTTCCCGCCACCCAAAGACCGCAGAGACGCCGACGACTCGACGCCCTTGCTGGGCCACAGTTCCTCCTCATCTCTTTGCTGTCCAGAACTATCGTCACCGAGGTGCCCCGCACGCCTCTTCCTTGCAGGACGCCAACGCTCTGTCGTCGACGAGCACCGCTTGGATCGAAGCCTGCTGCCTCATCGATGGCGTTCTACCCGGTTCACGGTCGGACGTTCGACGCCCCGTGTCTCCCGCTTGAAAGGGAAGGCATTCAAGAAGGGCTGTCGATTCCCCGACACCGAACCCCGAGTCCGCGACGCCCCTCGACGATCCGTGACTCATGCCCTAAAGGGAGTCACTCAAGAAGGATCTGTCGACGCCTCGCCGACGAACTCTACTCCACCAGGTACATTGGGGGGGTAAAAACATTGTAGGAGAGAACGAGACTCTTGAACAATATATGGACTGGGCTTGTTTTATATATCGTTATTTTGCAGGTTGCCCAGGTGGGGGGATCTCCACTCAGAACTGCGTCCCGTGGTAGGGGCCAGTCTTCTGCCTATTGTTTCATCCGTCTGCTTTCTCCCCTCTCTCTATTGCTGGTTTCCTTGCTATTGATCTGTGTGGCATTCTGACAGTCTTGTTGATGCAATCTAATCGAATATTAGTGGTACCACTTTAGAATTGTAGATATTTACCATTGTTGATTTTCCGGAGCACAAAGTGCGTTATTGTGATAAGTGTACATAACCTTTGAATATTAATTATATAAAGACTGTGTTTTCAGTAATACAGTGTGTGGACATTCCTTGTGGGGGCTTGGGGACTACACTGTACTTAAGAACCAGCCTGCATCACCTCCCGAGAAGCTAGGCCTTGATTGCTCGTCCATTGCTACCATATTGGAGAATCTTGGCTGGGGTCCTCTGTGCCTCCCCTCTACCATATAGAGAGCGGAAATACAGACACCCCCCATCGGTAGCGTGACAAGCTGGTGGCAGCGGTGGGATGCTTATGGTTTTAAGAATCAGTGTATAACCGTGCCACTTACAAAATATCTGCACTTTATTAAATTAAGGTTTAGGTGTGTTCCAAATAACTGCATTACAAGCAATGGAGTCCATTGCGAATGGTAAATTGACTAGGATGAGCTTAGAGGCTCTCCAGAGTGCTTGTGAAGCCAGGGAGTTAGACTTTGTGGATAAGTCTAGGGCTGAGCTGATAGCTGCCCTGGTGGACTACCAGACTGATGGTGAAACTCTTGATGAAGGGGGGGATGCAACCAGTGAGGACTCTGCCCCTGGGGTTGTCGCTGAATCTGTTTCTGGGAATGCCGCCATTCCTGCTGCCTCTGTTCCAAACCCCAGCAATTCCATGGGACTTGAGTTATTAAGGATGAAGTTGGCCTTTGAATATCGCAAATTGGAAATAGAAGCTGAGCTTAAGAAAGAGGAGCTGGCACAGCAAGTGGAACTCAAGAATAGGGATCTTGCGCTCAAAGACAAGGACACTGAATGTCAGAGAATCCAGTTAGAGAAAGCTCGAGTGGAGACTTCAGCTAAACCAATTGAGAGTGGCAGGTCCCCAGCCACCAAGTTTATGAAAGATTTGGTTGGTGTGTTTTTGGAGGGTTCAGATATCCTCCAATGGATTGAAGCGTTTGAAATGGCTTGTGCAATTCATGATGTTGAGAAAAGAGATTGGGCTAAGTGTTTGTTAAGCAGAGTGCCTCAAACTGGATATGACTGTATTCTGAAGCTGAGTGTGGAAGAAAGGGGTCAGTATGAGTGTATGAAGTCTGCTTTGATTGCCAAGTTTGGCAAGACCCCTACCCAATACCTTAAAAGGTTCAGGGATTTTAAGAAACGAGAGAATGTGTCTTGGGTTGACTGAGTGAGTGCTGCGCACATGAACATGGTGGGGTGGATCGATGGGTACAAGGTGAAAACTTTTGCTGAATTGTCCCACCTGTTGTTTTTTGAGCATTTTTCTGAAGCCTGTTCACCAGAGCTGCGTCAGTATGTTGCTGACCAGAACATTTTGGACCCCTTTAAGCTGGCTAGGTTGGCTGACAAGTGGGTCTCCCACCGGGTGTCCCCTAAGGACTCCAGCGGGAAGGACAAGGATAAAGAGAAGGGGGCCTCGCAGAAAGCTGAGGAGTCCCCCAAGCAATCACAGTTGAGTAAACCAAAACCTTCCTCTCCTAAGAACCAAAAATCTAGTGGGGATAAGTCCTCTGTGGGTGGGAATAAGAGTAGTGGTCCCCCTGCTGCAAAGCAGGCTCCCAGTGGTTCCAGTACCGTACCTCGCACTCCTAGCACTTGTTGGGATTGTGGGGCTCTGGATCACCGAAGGGGTGACTCCAAGTGTAAAGGTAAGGCACTTGGAGTACAGGCTGTCAGCCTGACCTACCCTTACCCCGTGTCTGAGGTGGAGGCCACCGTCCTCCCCTCCTCTACCGGGATCACCTTTGGTGCCCCGGTAGAAATTTCCTTAGTGTCCCATGGGGCCTGGGACCAGTACGCAGAAGTACTGGCGACGATCCCGCAGAACACCCGTAGGTTCTTGAGAAGTGTCCTCTTGAATGGCCAGCCTTCTACTGGTTTGAGAGACACTGGGGCAAGCATGACAGTGGTGGACAGGACCCTGCTCAAGCCAGAGGACTATGTAAGTGCTCCTCTGAGAACCACCAGGTTAGCTGGTGGGCCTCCCAAATTATCGCCTGTAGCCTTAGTCACACTCATGATTGGAGACAAGACAGCAAAGCTTCCTGTCCTGGTTCAGGACAATGTCCCTGCTAACATTCTGTTAGGAAATGATCTAGTAGAGTTGGGGTTGATCTCGGATGGTCTCCCCATGACTGCCGCTGCGGTCACTAGGTCCCAGGTGACACCGGGTCTAGCTGTGAGTCAGGTACCCGAGCCAAAGGCGCGGCCTAAGGCAAGAAGAAGGAAGACCAAGAAGGCCACCTCTGTGGGGGGAACCCCTTCTCTTCCTGCTGTTCCGACAGCACCCATTGGGCTCCATGCTCCGGACGGGCTGGGTCCAGTGGAAAACCCAAACTCAACTCCTGTGGGAGTTGAGACAGAAGACTCTCCTGTGGGAGAGGTTCTCAACCCGGAGGATCATCCCGACCTTCAATGCTTGTTAGCTGAAGGGGGACCCTCCCGGGCAGACTTCTGTAAAGGACAGAGAGAGTGTCCCTCTCTCGAGGGTCTGCGGACACAGGCCCTGTCCCAGGCACAAGGTGAAGTGCCTAGGACATTCAAGATTTATTGGGAGGGTGAGCTCCTTGTTAGTGAGCCCACTAAGCCTGAACCTGGTGCCCTCAAGAGGTTGGTGGTACCCCAGGTTTACAGGCCCTTCCTGCTGCAGTTGGCGCATGAGGTGCCCTTGGCTGGTCATCTTGGTACCAAGAAGACTAAGCAGAGGCTCTCTGCCCACTTCTACTGCCCCGGATGGGAGTGGAAGTGGAGTCCCACTGCCGGTCCTGCCCGACTTGTCAGTTGTCTGGCAAGACTGGAGGCAGGGTCATTGCTCCACTGCAACCCTTGCCAGTGGTTGGCACACCGTTTGAGAGGGTGGGCATCGCTATTGTGGGTCCCCTGGACCCTCCCACTGCAGGTGGGCATCGGTTCATCCTGGTCTTGGTTGATCATGCCACCAGGTACCCTGAGGCTATACCCCTTCGGACTATTACTGCCAAGGTGGTTGCCCGGGCCCTCCTGGGCATTTTTACCCGTGTTGGATTCCCCAAGGAGGTTGTCTCTGACAGAGGATCCAACTTCATGTCGAGTTACATGAAGACCCTGTGGAAAGAGTGCGGGGTAACCTACAAGTTCTCCACCTCTTACCACCCCCAGACCAATGGTCTGGTTGAGAGATTTAATAAAACTCTCAAAGGCATGCTAGGTGCTTTGGAAGAGCCCCTAAGGAGGAAATGGGATCTCCTCCTGCCATGCCTGCTGTTTGCTTACAGGGAGGTACCTCAAGAGGGTGTTGGTTTCAGCCCCTTTGAGTTACTCTTTGGACATCCCGTGAGGGGGCCCCTCGCCTTGATCCGAGAAGGCTTGGAAGCCACCCCTCCCGGTCCCGCCAAGCAAGTGGGGGACTATGTGTTAGGCCTCAGACGGAGGATGACACAGATGATGGGTCAGGCAACAACAAATCTCAAGGCCAGCCAGGAATTGAATAAATACTGGCATGACCTTAAAGCTACGCAGGTAGATTGGACTCTGGGACAGGAAGTCCTCTTGATGGAGCCTACCAAGCCTCGAGCGTTGGCAGACAAGTGGACTGGACCCTTCCGGATAATCTCCAAGATGGGCGAAGTCAATTATCTGGTTGACCTGGGTGCCTCCGGGGTAACCCCTCAGGTATTCCATGTCAACAGGCTCAAGCCTTTCCACCGGCGAGTAGAAGTCTCATGTCTCTTGCTAGCTTCAGGGCAAGAAGAGGATGAGAGTGAGCCCCTTCCTGATTTGCTGCATAGCAACCCTCGGGACGGCTCAGTGGAGGGAGTACATCTCTCTCCTGATTTGACAACCGAGCAGCAGAGGGCCTGCCGGGCTTTGCTCCAGCAGTATGCCTCTCTGTTTTCGCTGACACCGGGCCTTACCCCTTGGTGTAGGCACGAGATTGACACTGGTGACAGCGTGCCTGTCAAAAGCAGGTGCTACCGTATGTCAGATACCGTTAAGAACCACATCCAGGCTGAGGTCGCCAAGATGTTGGATCTGGGTGTAATTGAGCCCTCAACCAGTCCATGGTCCAGTCCAGTGGTCCTTGTCCCCAAGGCAAGTTCCCAGGCCGGTACCAAGGATTGGAGGTTCTGTGTAGACTACAGAGGAGTCAATGCCGTCACCAAAACTGACGCGCACCCACTGCCCCGGGCTGATGAGCTCGTGGACACCATATGTGCTGCCAAATTCGTGAGCACCTTTGACCTCACCTCAGGCTATTGGCAAATAGCTCTGACGGACCATGCCAAGGAAAAGACGGCATTCTCAACACCAGAGGGACTCTACCAGTTTAGGGTCATGCCTTTTGGGTTGAAGAATGCCCCTGCCACTTTCCAGCGGTTGGTCAATCATGCGCTCAGTGGGCTGGAGGCCTTTTGTGTGGCCTACCTAGACGACATTGCCGTCTATAGTTCCACCTGGGAAGCGCATTTGACACACCTGGATAAAGTGTTGCAGGCATTGAAAAGGGCTAACCTCACTATCAAGGCCACCAAGTGCCAGATAGCTCAGGGGAAAGTTACCTATCTTGGTCATGAGGTAGGCGGGGGTCAAATCCAGCCTCTCTCCAGTAAGGTACAGGATGTACATGACTGGGAGACCCCCACTACTCAAACCCAGGTGAGAGCCTTTTTGGGCCTCACTGGGTATTATCGCAATTTAATGGCGGACTATGGGACCATAGCTGCACCACTGACAGCTTTGACTTCACCCAAACAACCTAGGAAGGTTAATTGGACTGAAGACTGTCAGAGGGCCTTTGATGGCTTGAAAGAAAGTCTGCGCAGGGCGCCCGTGTTGTGTGCGCCTGACTACAGCCGACCCTTTATCGTCCAGACGGATGCCTGCGACACCGGAATTGGAGCTGTCTTGTCCCAGTTAGATGACAAAGGGAGAGAACATCCTATCATACTCATCAGTAGACAACTCAAGGGTAGAGAACTTAGGTGGGCTACTGTTGAAAAGGAATGTTTTAGTATAGTTTGGAGCCTTAGGCGTTTTAGGCCCTACCTTACGGGGTCCACCTTCAAGGTCCAAACAGATCATAAGCCCCTGAAGTGGCTTATGCAGATGAAGGGTGAGAATCCGAAATTGCTCAGGTGGTCCATTAGCCTGCAAGGGCTAGACTTCACCATAGAGCACAGACCAGGGAAGAGTCACGATAATGCAGATGGCCTTTCCAGAAGGTATGTTGGCCGTCTGGATGAGGGTGTCTATCCCGTGGGAGATTAGGCACCCTAACCTCAGTCTGGGGGGGGCGACTGTGATGCTGGAAATGCATCGGAGGGACAGGGCCTCCGTATCCTTGTCCTTTACTGTTCTTATCGTGTGTTCTGTCGTGTTTTCCGCGCAGAAGTCCATGTGGGACTCCTGGCGGTGCAGCTCTCTCTTTTTGGTTTGGTGAACAGACCCATGGGATACCCTTATGGCACCCGTGGGTAGGGGTACAACCCTGTGCCCCTAGTGTATGTTTTTGGGCACCCGTGGGTGGCCCACAGAGCAGGGTATGGGCTGGTGGCAGCTCCATGCTGAGTTTGACAGGTGCACTGAGTATCCTCCATTTTGGGATACCCTGGCCCTGCCACTGGGATCAGTTGATTCCTGATAGGACACAAGATGGCCCCTGTGGCCTCTTGCTTTCTATTGCCTGATACCTTGTTTTCCCAAAGTCCCGGGAAGCCCTGACTCTGTCCCTTCCCCCTGACTGGCTGTTGGGTGGAAGTTCCATATATGGTGTTGTTGTGAAGGCCCAGCTAGACGGACTGGAGCCTTTCCGTTGACTGTATGATGTGGGTACCTCCTGTGGGTGGGACCTGGGTGAATGGAGAGTGTGACCAATATGCACTCCTTGTTGTGGCTGTCTGGTTTCTGTCATGAGGGACAAAGACTGAGACAGCCCTGCCCGAAACTGGCCTGAATGCAGTGTGTAGTGTTGAATGGCTGAGTACTTGTCTCAATCCACATTCCTTGTTGTGAGTGTCTGAGCGGGAGAAGAGTGGCCTGAATGCCCTGCGTGCCTGATTGGCTGACCGACTGCATGAATGCCCTTCTGTACGATTGGCTGCTGAGTGTGTGCCAGCAGTCTGGATAGGAGACCGGATAGTATATCTGGGGACCTCTCACCACTGGAAATTGTTCAGAAGCTGAAGTCCACTACGACGAGTAACTGGAGTAACTGACGCTTGACCTTGAGGCCCTGCTGGAGGAGAAGGATCGCTGCTGCTCTCCTTCACGATCTAAAAGCGGCTGTGTCTCCAAGGACTGACCCAGAGAGGACCTGGTAAGGTGCCCTCTTCCCGAGCTACGAGGGACCATCGTGCACAGCTGATCTTTGCCAACGCTCCCTGGTAGACAGACCTACGACAGGCTGCCGACCGGAGACGGGGACCGCTGCGGAATCCCAAAGAGAAGCGCCCGGACTGTTGTCCGCCACTGTCGACGACCGCTGTCGCCGACCTGAGCCGCCGTGCTCCCGTTTGCCTAAGAACTTTCTCTTGATCAACGGACGCTCTCGTCTGCATCGCCGTGTCCGTCTCCTGCTGGAGAAGGCCTGACCGTCGACGCGCCGAGGAGTATCCGCCTGTGGGTTTTCCGCCACCCAAAGACCGCAGAGACGCCGACGACTCGACGCCCTTGCTGGGCCACAGTTCCTCCTCATCTCTTTGCGGTCCAGAACTATCGTCACCGAGGTGCCCCGCACGCCTCTTCCTTGCAGGACGCCAACGCTCTGTCGTCGACGAGCACCGCTTGGATCGAAGCCTGCTGCCTCATCGACGGCGTTCTACCCGGTTCACAGTTGGACGTTCGACGCCCCGTGTCTCCCGCTTGAAAGGGAAGGCATTCAAGAAGGGCCGTCGATTCCCCGACACCGAACCCCGAGTCCGCGATGCCCCTCGACGATCCGTGACTCCTGCCCTAAAGGGAGTCACTCAAGAAGGATCTGTCGACGCCTCACCGACGAACTCTACTCCACCAGGTACATTGGGGGGGTAAAAACATTGTAGGAGAGAACGAGACTCTTGTACAATATATGGACTGGGCTTGTTTTATATATCGTTATTTTGCAGGTTGCCCAGGTGGGGGGATCTCCACTCAGAACTGCGTCCCGTGGTAGGAGCCAGTCTTCTGCCTGTTGTTTCATCCGTCTGCTTTCTCCCCTCTCTCTATTGCTGGTTTCCTTGCTATTGATCTGTGTGGCATTCTGACAGTCTTGTTGATGCACTCTAATCGAATATTAGTGGTACCACTTTAGAATTGTAGATATTTACCATTGTTGATTTTCCGGAGCACAAAGTGCGTTATTGTGATAAGTGTACATAACCTTTGAATATTAATTATATAAAGACTGTGTTTTCAGTAATACAGTGTGTGGACATTCCTTGTGGGGGCTTGGGGACTACACTGTACTTAAGAACCAGCCTGCATCACCTCCCGAGAAGCTAGGCCTTGATTGCTCGTCCATTGCTACCATATTGGAGAATCTTGGCTGGGGTCCTCTGTGCCTCCCCTCTACCATATAGAGAGCGGAAATACAGACACCCCCCATCGGTCCTGACACTGTCCGCTTAACATACGACCGTATTGGACACTCGCCAGTCTTGGTGAGTCTATTTTCCATTTACTTCAGGCTCATTACGTTAATGGATACTATGACATGAGTTTCCTGTTCTGCAACCAGTTAATTAATTGAACACATATCTTTATTTTTAACAGACAATGGTCAACCTCAAATCCAGTCATTGACCAAAATCAAAAAAGGAACAGATGGAGAGAGTAGCGTTTCAGTGACAGTGCGCACTATCAGAATTAGTTTGGTGAGTTGTGCTCTGGAATCAGACTCCATTTCACATAGAGCCTTAATGAGAATAGCTATCACGGGTGCATGCGCTGTAAAGATACAGCATGATATAACGCTCCATAATTATATCTAATTATACTATTTAGACTTTCACACCGAGGTGGAATAATGTACTTTTGTTGTCACAATAGAAGACCATCATCACAAGCTCAATTACCTAGCTATTGGATACACTTTATTAATTTTATCTACATCAGTAAATTTATATTAATGACCTTATATTTGCCCTCCCCTGATTTCTCTTTCCACTTTTCCGGTACAACTGGATACACCATTGGTATGTAATTCATTTATGCTTTGATCATTTCTAGTTTTGTTGATATGATTTCTCAAAATATCTCAATCAAATTTGATTTGTTTTGTCATTTGATTGAATCATTTCTAACATTGTACTTTGTGATGTCAGCCTTGAAAACGACTTATGGTCGAAACACGTGTCGGCTGATCAACACATTTTTTTGAAAAAAAACTATTAAAAATATAAATCATTGTATATTTGTTCACTGACCAATGTATTGGTGTTACTTTAATAGATTTTAGAAAGAACAGGAACAGAGCGCGATAAGTACATCAAAACTACATATAACCTTTTGTATAAGTCTGTACTGCACAGGTTGGTAGTGTGGTTGAGCATCTCAAGAGGGCTCAGTGTGAGCTGTAGGATGGTTACACAGAGATTCACAGTGACACGTATTCAAATAAACTCTTACACACAAGGTTTCTTGATTACACAATTATTAATGTATTTAACAGTTTGAATAAGCCTTCTTCAGAAGGGGCAATATAACAATAACACATCAGTACACTCCAAAAAACACACTCTTAATATTTCCAAATCAGCAAGTACCCATTTGGGATGGCCCACAGACACTACCTACACCCTCAGGTGACTTCAATAGTTAGGGTGCTGCGGACATTAATATATGACTGTTGCATTTACAATCTGACTTAGGAGTATGTCAAAGAAAAAGGTTGTTAGAACAAAACAAGAGATCACACGAATATTCTGAAGCAGGTAAATACTTTTGGTAACCCCCAATGCAAAGTTAGTTAACCCCTTCCTGGAAGGAAGACCAAACTCAATGTCAGAGAAAAGAAGAGTCATTCAGGGAGCCAGGCTAGGCCAAAGTCAATTGGGCAAAAGTTTAGGTGAGCTGAAGCACAATGTTTTAGAAGTCTTTGTAGAAAAGAAGAAATCAAAGCAGGGCCAAAAGCTGATTAGGCTTGTGAAGTAAACAAGCTGGCAACAACTCTACAGAGCTACCAAGACGAGTCTCAGCAGATGACAAGTAAGGTTACAAAAATAGGAAAGTTCTCTTAGACTCTACAGTACCTTTGGTTACAAGAAAAGGGCTTTGGCTGGCATTTCTTCCCAGGCAGCTCTGAAGATCCTGTGTTCCTGGGCCTCAGTCGTGGACACAAGAGGGAGGACATCTGGAGGACTCCTGCACTGCAACAGGATGGTCAG
This sequence comes from Ambystoma mexicanum, assembly GCF_040938575.1. NCBI lineage: Eukaryota > Metazoa > Chordata > Amphibia > Caudata > Ambystomatidae > Ambystoma > Ambystoma mexicanum. Next base: position 1,293,169,262 of record NC_090937.1, read on the forward strand.
GGACAGAAAAGGATCAACTTCTATTCAGTGGCACATTTCGCAGTTTCAGCTCTGCGTGTCTAAGCAAATAGCAACACTGCCTACTCTTCGCTGTCAAGATGGGATTTCCTTGCATCTAGAGTCCAGCACTCTGTTGTGGTGGCTCAGGATTGGTCTTGCTTCCTGGGTGTCCGGAGGATCTTTCTGGAGCTCTTGGCCAACTTAAAAGCAACACACACAAACAGGTGTTCCTTTCCCTGGCTATTCGGTTGCAGTTTCAACCAGGTGGCTTAATTTGGAGTTGATTGTTCCCACCAACTCAAGGGGAGAAGTCGTCCTTGCAGGGCTTCTCTAGATGAAACGAAAATTGGAGTTTCAGAACAGCAGCAAGGCTTCACCGGGCAAACCAACAGTCCACAAGTTGCAGCAGGCGTCTTCTTCAGGTTCTTCTTCAGATTCCTTCATCCAGTGGTCAAGTCTGCCTTCAAAGCTAAAAAGCCTCGCCTTTTATGCAGGTTTCTCCCATTCATTCCAGCCTAGCAGTCAGTCACCCAGTGGGGTGGCTGTCCTTGCCAAACAGCCAGCCAATCACCTGAAAGTGCATTCCTGTCTCCTAGGAGAATAAGCACAGGGAGTTTCAAGCACCTCCCTCTCTTCCTGCTCCGCCAGACACCCTGGAGCCGAGGCAGGCTTCACTCGTGAATCCTGCCAAAGACAAAATGAACAAAAGGACCAAACCTGGTTTGGCATGCAGAGTAATTCTCAAGAAGGACCTTTCCACAAACAAATGGCGAAAAAAGAAGACTGGGGCCATTTTGACAAAAATGGCACCCTTGGGCGCTTTACTGCAGATTCGAACGCAGCCACGTTTAAAGCACACCACAGTAGTTAAAAGTAAACCACTGCCACTAGCCATTAATTGAGGAAAGGGTAACATAAAATTGTTACATGAGAAGCTAGACAAATGGGATACTAAGTAACCCCTCCAGTACCTTATTGTAAGATAGTGTGTGCTGGGTCTAGAAAGTTACAAATGTAAGTAAAGTCAATTTCACATCACTGCTCTTGGAAACAGTAGTTTATCCAAGAGAAGGTATTTAAATCTTTGGGGAATTGGAAAGAATTCCCTGTGCCACTGCACTGAAGGTGTTGTGTGACCCAATGTAAAAGATGATGCCTTTGGAGTTCGTCAGACTCCACAACCAAAAGAAGCACAGTGTTCAAAATCACATAAAAATACATGAGAGAGTGGGAGAAAGGGCCTCAACCTCTCCAGGTAAAAAAATCAAGTCCTCAAAATCCAGCAAAGTTGCAGGGGATGTCTAAGGTAGAGAGGAATTAGCACATTTCTGAGAATTCTCCCTAACATGGGCTTCGAGGGCGTAGGTAAAGCGGATCCGGATTCCCGATGCCAGGACGACCTTGGTGAGTACATGAGTAAATGGAACACGTCCCACATGCACAACTACAATGGAATTGCAACAGTCACACTTGCAGTCACCCAGCCAATGCAAAAGCAACAAATGAAACACCTTAGTATAGTACATGAATGGGCATGTTAGGCATGAACCCCATCGAAGACATACCATTTGCAAGGATGTTGCCCACATGTAGTACAAACACAACAACTATGGCACTGTAAGCACCATTGACATTCACCTATTTAGAAGGTATACAGCCGCCATCTTGTGACAACATGCCCAACACCCTTGTAACATAAGATCCCACAAAGAGCCGACACACATGGCATCCCTTCAACAGCTGCAGATGTCGGGGTCAAACACCCACCAAATACTACAAAGCAGTTAAGAGTACCTCCCAATGAAAGTCACACAAACACTACGATGGCTAGCAGGGCATCCATCATAATCCATGTCACTGATTTCATCAAACTGCCTGTCACATGAAGGAGGCCACCCTGGGGTGCAGTGTCACTGTGACCCAACTGCACATTGCACACACTGCATGAGAGCACACCCTACAACCAACTAACAAGTTCAATTGATACTCTGTTTATTGTCTCCCAACAGCACACAAGACACCCAGGGCCCCATGGAGGACACCAGTGGGATCAGCACACATGGACAGCCAAGAGCAGGGAAGGTAGCAACGCATGCCACACCCATGGATGACATTCTCGGAGAAGGAGACCTCCTGAACACCCCAGTCCAGGGGCCATGCTGCTCCCACCTCTGGGGACACAGGCACAACAGCCACAGTCGTGACTGTGGAACAGCATTCCACGGTGGGCACCTGCACCACATCCTCTGTCACAGCGTCAACTGACACTGGCGCCGCTGGCTCCCCCTCTGGCAACAGTCTGATACATCCAGGATGGTGTCCAGTGCCCTAGACGGAATGTGTTGTTGTGCTGTGGTGGGAACTGCAATCACCATCCTCATGAGCTGAAAGGTACAGGAGTTGTGTGCACAAGGGTTGGCCACCAATGAGAACATCTCTGGGGCCATCACCCTCACTCTGCAGTATGTCCTCAGCAGTGAACTGGGCAGTTATGATATGCTATGGCATTTGTAATGCACCTATGCACAAGTGTCTCAAGGCACGACAAGGGAAGGAAGGGGGAATAGATGGGGAACAGAGGGAGGATAGAGAAAACAATCTTACTAGGCCAAGTGACACTGAGATTGTGTAAGTGCAGGGGAGGAGTAGGGGGGAGGAGAAAAGTGCCAGGGAAAGGGGAGGGGACAGTGTTGTACATGGGATCAACACAATAGCAAGAAGTGTGGCTAGCAGGTGGCAGGAGCAAGGGTAAGTGCGGAAAGCAGGTGTCCAAAAGTGCAGTTAGGGGGACTGTAGGGTTACAGATACAGACCCAAGTGCAAGGGTTGCCAGGAGGCAGTGCAGGTGTGAAACTGGGCAGGTAGGGAGCTGGGCCCGAAATCAGAGGGTAGCCAGGTGACCAATGCAGTATCAGAAGGAAATCAGCAGGGGAGAGGAAGAGAGAAGGCAGAAGCAAAGATGAAGGTCTTGAGGTGCTTCCAGAACCAGAGATGCTTCTCCTCAAGTTTCAGAGCGGCAGGGAGGCTGTTCCAGAGGGAGGCCCTAGCTGAAGATAATGATCTACCACCAACTCGTTGCTTGGAGAAGTGAATGACCCTGAGGGAATTGGAGGTGGAGGAGCGAAGAGCTCGAGTAGGAAGGTGTTTACAAAGAGAGAGTTGGAGGTATTGAGGACCCGGGCCCCAGAAGGCATTGTGGACAATGCAGATGGTCTTGAACTTAATCCTTGCAGCCACTGGGAACCAATGAATAGATTTCAGTGCTGGAGAGATACAATCCCTGGGCTTGAGGCCAAGGACAAGTCTCGCAGTCCTGTTCTGGATGAGTTGCAGAGGGCGGAGAGTAGAAGCAGGCAGATTTAGAAAGAGGCTGTTGCAGTAGTCCAGCCTAGAGAGAACCAGAGCTCTAGACACAATGAGCTTCTGCGGAAGGAGAGGAAAGGAAGAATACCTCTGAGGTGGTGCAGTTGTTTGTTTGACTTCTTAGAGATGTCAGAGATATGAGGAGAAAAGGAGTGTGCGGAGTTGAAGATGACCCTGAGGCTAAGAGCCTCTCAGGTGGGAGCAGGAAGATGGTCAAGGGAGGCCCTCCAGAGAGTGACAGGAAAGGAGGGTGCAGGTGTGCCGATGAGGTTAATCTCCATTTTACGGGCATTAAGGCAGAGATTGTTGATGGCACACCACTCTTGGATACCAGACAGACAGTCAGAGATGAGAGAAGGAGAAGCTGTGGCAGAGGGGAGACTGAAAGCGAAGTAAGTGTCATAAGCATAGCACTGAAAGTTTGAGCAGAGAGCGGCAATGTGGTGGGTGAGAGGTGCCAGGTTTTGGTTGAACAGCCAGGGAGAAAGGTGAGACCCCAGGGGAACAGGTAAAGAGTGGGATAGAGGAAAGGAAGGAACCAAGTTGGACCCGGTAGGGTCAATCAGAGAGGAACAGGTCAGCCAGGCCAGGGCCTGATCGTCGGTACCCAGGTTATCATGGAGACGACTGAGCAGGATTGCATGGTTGACTGTGTCAAAGGCAGAAGAGAGATTGAGGAAGATGAGGACAAAGGGGAGATTAGAATCAAGGTTAGAGAGCAGGTTTTCACAGATGTTCAGGAGAGCAGTTCCCATGCTTCTGGCTGCTCTGAAGCCAAACTGATGGTCATTGAGACAACCAATAGATTCAGTGTAAAGAATAGGCTGAGAGATGGCTAGCTTTCCAGGAGTTTGCCCAGGAAATGAGTCATAGAGATCGGGCGATAGTTAGACGGGCAGGAGGGGTCCGCTGAGGGTTTCTTGAGAAAAGGGTACACAAGAGAGTGCTTCCATGTCAAACACCCCTACAGAGGAATCTGTTGCGACAACACCGCCAAAGCAGTCTCAGTGCTGCTCCTCACTTATGGCACCTCAACAACAAAAGGTGCCAAGAGGAGGCAGTAATGGACACATTTGTCATACAGACTGCAAGGGTCTCCTGTTGGGGATGAGGTTGGGGAGGGTATCAAGTTGGGGATGTTTTACACTTGAGCAATAAATGGTAGATGACTTAGAGATATGCTAGGACATCCCTTCTTGTGTGAATATGTTTTCTACTATATGTGCCAATGCACAAAGGTGAGCAGCATGTGTATATCAATGTGAATATCAATTATTTGATTACAAATTTTGCCAAACCAGATGTCCATCCCTTCCCTACCCCTGATCACCGTGTGTCAGCCCTGCACCTGGAGGCATTGGGTCTTTGTTTCCTGGGAATGGCGTGTCCTCATCAGAGGGCAGGGGTTCATTTCACCTGAGCAAGATGTTTTACAGCATTCCAGAGATGTGAAATATTTTTCCGTCCTTCTCTGGCCTGTGCATCAAGGCCCCTCCAGTCTGATGTGAACACACAGGACGTCATTTCATCAGGCAACACAGCCTAGTCCTGATGTGTGCATCATTGTAGGTCTGCCTATTGTGGCGTACATGGATTGCGCACAGGTGTAGTTAGACATGGTGGCTGGGGGTATTCAGTGTTAACTACAAGGGTCAGATATGTCAGGCACAGTGCATTGTGTATGGTTTGGCAATTACAAGGGCATGTGGGTGGACAATGTGTGGGCGTATTTTTCATGCTTTTCAGCAGAACATGGCAGTCATTCACAGTACTTGTCTGTGCAGTCATTTACTATGGGGCATGCCACACCAAAGCAAAGACTCACAAGATCTCTGTTTTGGTCTGTGAATGTCATGTTGGTATGCATGTTGGCTGTGTTGTTGCCTGTGTCCATTGATATGATGCATGTGCCCTGATGGGTGATTTGTTGTATCTGTGCTACTTAGTGGACTATGCATTACATCCATCATGGCTTCACATTCATGGTTGACGGACTACATGGCATGAGTTATTTTCAGTGCTGCTTTGTCTTCATGCTACTTTGAAATGTGACATTCTATGTGTACATTGTGGCACCTTGTGTGTGCATATTGCTTGCCTGTTGGTGCAACAAGCATCACAGACATGCTATTGCAATGTCCAGCATGTACTGGTCCAGTGTGTTGGTGGCTGAAATGTGCAGGTTTGGAGAGCAGGTCCACCATGTACAGGACCTTGACTGGGCATGCATTGTTCAGTTGTTGTTATGCCCCCGCCTTCACATTGCATTCCACTGGTGCTGCAGAATGAGTTGGTGTGATGGCACTTGTACTCATCAAGTACCCAGATCTGTTGCCCTCTGTGGCTCTACATGTGTGTGGGGAGTGCAGGGTGTTCAGCTGCTTGTCAGTTGAGGTACAGGGTGGGGCATGACCCGAGGGATGGGTACTCGCATTGCATGGCGTCTACTCCTACTACTCCTCCTCCACCTCTTCCTTCTCTGGGGCAGGGGTATCTGAATATCCCAGTTTGCAGCAGCTAGTGGGACATGGTGTTGGGTAATGTGTTTGGGCATGGTGTGGCCCTTATGTACTCCTGAGTGGATCTGGGGCACCTCTTTCCATCACCTGGATTAATTTACCTCCACATTTTTGCTGTCGGTGACGGTGCTGTTTTCATTGCTGTATTTCTGCTGATTTTTCAAGGTAATTCCACAGATTTTCATATTATAATGCTGCAGAAATTAGATTTAAGTGTTTGTTAATTTTGTTAATTTTGCAGGCAGAATGAGCCGCAGTGATATTTCTGGCTATTCTTGGAGAAATTACTGCCAGAGGTAATTCCACCTGAGGTAATTCTGCTGGGGGAATTGGCAACAATGTTTTCTGTTGGTCATGATTTGGCATAGTGGTAAAGTTAGCAGATTTACCGCCAATTTTACCACTTACCGTCATACTTGTAATGAGGCCATTTGCTCTTTCAGTTGGACCGTTCTTTAAACATTCTTCATGAGGAAGTGCCAATTAAAAACAGGGGTTACACTTATGTTCTTTTGAAGTATGGTCTCACTTATAAATAATGTACATTCGTTTTCTTTTCTCTGTGCTATTCTATGTCTGCATATAATTCTTTTTTCACATTTGTCAGGGCAGTTTTTAATTGTGTGACATGTTTGAAATAGTGAGATAATCAGTTCTTCTACCATATCATTGAAAAGGGGGGTTCCATCCAGATCTGCAACAGGGATGGTCACACACTGTGCCAAATTCTTAGAAAAGTGCAAACTACTTTGCTCCATAAAGAACATTGCGCCTACAATGCGTTGGCAAAACGTTTAGCACTGTTCACTGATTCATTGATTCCAAAGCACAAAGTAACCTGTAGCACAAACAACAATGTGTTGCGCTTCGAACGCTAAGAACCCATCCCCCATGCAAACAAAAACTAGACCAACAACACACCTTTGCGCCTGCCTTTGCACCACCATCCAGCACCCTGTCAAAACTGTGGACCGCCCCCCGTAACTCAAGTCAGCACCATGGCAAATGGTGGAGGAGGCTATTGGGGTGTCAAGGCCAAAGAGAGCCCCCAAGAAGAGTGCAGTCACCAACTAGGCCAAGGAGACAGATATCTGCTTGTGATACCATACAAGATACACGCGAGAAACCTGTACAGCATCATGAATACCTGTCGCCCGCCTGGCAATACCTGCCATTAAATGCTGTACTACTACTTGGGTGGACTCATCGGCCGCAAGTGGGGGATCGGTCTAGGTGGAGGCGTCCTAGAAGGTGGTCACTGCTGCAGCAGATGGCCCAAAGGCAGGAGGTGTGTGCGGATCCTTCCACGGTGGACTGCACAACCTCATGTCTCTGGGCCAGGGGTGCAGCCTGAACACCTTCTACAATGCCGCCACTTGACCTGGTGGTCTGGGCTGCAATGGCTCACTTACCCACCTCTATCCACATCACCCCTGGAGCCTCCAGAGAGCCCTCTGCCCTAGTTGGACCCTGTGTGGCAGCACCCTGCCCCACCGCTGCTGACGAGTTTCCCATGACAACCACCTCCTGGGACTTACCCTCAGCGGCCTTGCCCGTTGGAGTTGGCACTCCCTCAGCTGCATCACTCTCTGAAAAGAAGGTATCAACTGGGCATGGCTGGGGTCTGTGCCTGGGTCTGCAGGCCCTGTCCCTGCTTCACCACTCTGCAGCACTGCTTCTGCCCTCTTCGCCAGCTGCAGCAACTGTGAGAAAGGGGACAAAGAACATAGACATCAGTCAACAGTGACAATGCATGTGTGGCATGCACAGCATCAAAAGTACCTTGAATTCAGCATGAGTGAACCAGAAACTGCCTCACACAAACACACCCATGCAATCAGCATGAATACTGACACACAAGTGTAGGCCTAACAATTATTTACAATCTTGAGACATGCACATGTCAACACAGCACATTGACATGTGGCACATACACATTTCAGAGGATCTTCACATATCGCAAAAGGGAGCCAAGTTGAACATGCAGGCACGACCATGGGAACAGCACCTGGGCACATGTCTCAGTAATACCATTGCATGGTTCGCAAAATCACCTTGTCCAATGCATAGACATAAGAAAGGATACAAACAGGATGGCCACAAGGATTAACACATGGGACAGGGAAACTTGACAGCCATGGCCTACACAGTGACACACAAGTGTGGGGCCACAATGTGCACAAGCAGGGCCATTCCATTAATCCTCTAGAGAAGTACCCTCCCAAGAGGCCTGGGGATGCCGACTGCTCCTATGGAACCCCACAAGCACTTCACCGGGACACCTAGTGGAGCCTGTGTCCTTCCTGTCACTTAACCTGCAGGCCTTGCCTAGCCACTCCATCAGCAGCCAGGCCTGTAGTAACACACCTGCTCTGTTTCCCTGGAACCAGCACAGAGGAGCCCCTCAAGCTCACATGCCACATGTCTTTCACACAGGGAGACACCACAGATGACAATGTATGCACAAATTAGGTTCCATGGACCTTGTCTGCAGACAAATGTGGTATGCAGCTGGGTCATCTGCAACTCAGGGGATATGGTGGGCCAGCCCTAGCCACATGGACAGTTGGGCCAGACTTAAGGAAATGGCCTCAAGCCACCAACACTGTGCTGGTGCCTGCTAGTGGCATAGCACTGTCTGTCGGGTAGCTCCATCAACATGGCTGTTCTCCCTGACCATTGCTGGCAAGTTGCTCACATTACGCCACTTTCCCGGTGTCTGCTGTTCGATGTAAAATTAGCACTGTGCACTGTAGACGTCCGACATCACTCGAGGTGACTCCTGGACATGTAATGATGATCCACTCAAGTGACTTGCCTAAATGTAGCAGTCCCCCAGGTCTGACCTGAGTATGTATCCGGGTGATCGTTGCCCAGGTGGCTGGCCTCAGGATGAGCAGCATACCCTCAGGCCTGTCTGTGTGAAATCAGGTTCAGTGGGTGTCCCAATGCTGCAGGTTGGGGTGCCCTGGTCATCACTCATGTGCCATGGGCCCAGCCCGATGAGTGTGGGGAGGTTGTGCTGCCACTCTGTGGACTGTCATAAACCCAGAATGCAGGTGCAAAAAATGAGACCAATTGAGATGTGAAAGGCCATGGCTCTTGTTGCCCCTGACCCACTGTGTGTTGGGCAGGCTCTGTGGCCATCGCACCATCCTTGCACTCTGACATGACCACTGGAGTACTGCTGCACTGCCCTGCCTCTGCACTGCTTGGAGGCGGGAAGCCCCCATTTATGGGGCACTCCCAGAGGGGACATGCTTTCGAGTCAACGTTGTCCCAACACAGGTGGCATGTGAATGCCTGTCTCAACGCCCATGGCTGGACACGCAGTCCAACCCAAGTTGAACAAAGTGTGTAAAATGAACATGTGGATTGCAGGGAGCCAGTTGGACTGGCTGCCCTGCCATTGTGGCGCAAGCCATATGAGGTTCTTTTGGGGAATGGGAACTTAATGCTGCACAGCTACTCGTGATCCAGCGCTAATAGTACCGGATCGAGCAGCGGTAATGCTATTTGATTTGGCAGTATCCCGGTGGTACTACTGCTGGGATACCGTCATGGCTCTGATAGAGCCCAAAGACAGAGCACACGAGTAGAGGTTTGGGCATTGGTTCACTTGGTAGGTCCCTTGGTGGGGGTGGGAGGGTCAACCACTAAATGAATGGGAGCATAGCTCGTCCAGGTGACATCCACAGGAAAGCAGATTGCACTGCTGCTCGCACAATAGCTTGCAAGCTACCCAGTTCCACGCAGGACCCCTTGAGCCAGCCATGAATTGATCACGCACAGCATGGCCATGCAAGTGGATATAGAGGTCTCATGACACTTGCTTGGGCACTTTTACATGTAATTACATGTAGCAACATTCACCCAAGAATGTTTGTGCATAAAGCATGCAACGCATACATGTACCCATTGCTGAGTTACAGCTGTTGGTCCCAGCCCAAACAAAATGGCACGATCACACGTCATCTCTGGTTGCTCATAGATTGGTCTGACAGATCACACTGCTGTCGCTGAAAGGTTGATGCGCCAACATTTCTAATCCAGATATCCATACACATGGGTCGATCTCAGCTGCAGAGAGAGGCTGAAGCATTGTTCAATCACAAATGTGGAACCCATAGAAATCTTGTGAATGTATGCGCCGCACATGTCCTCAGCATCGCTCAATCGAGCCAGAGCCAGCGGCTCCAGCTTCCCATTCATCGCTGCCACACAATGGAATGTCCTTCCAGCCCACCTCACAAAATTTTACTTCCCACCTAGCTTTCCGTAAAGCCATCAAAACACTGCTGTTTGTTTTTTGTTTGAACTCTACAGCTGCTCAGTTTTGTACACTATGCCACGTCATCTGTCAAATACCTAACTGTATGCAATTCTCTTCATGTGTAATACCTATGTATGATCTATGTAACTAAGTCGCTTTCCTGTAACAGCGCTACAATGCTTCTGGCTGTTTGTGTGCTTTATAAATGTAAAAAAATAAAATTAAATTAAATCGCAATCTGTCATCTGTACCTATATGAGTAAATGTGCTCATTGACTCACATTGCCTGTGCACCAGTGAACCAACTCACAAAAAACTGACAGTGCACATGCGCTGACTTGTCCACATCACAGATGTATTACATCACAAATACACAGCATCAGCATGAGGCTGAATGTAGAGCAGTGGAACACATGCTGTGTACAGGCAGGAGTACTTTCAAACATGCATACCCATGTAGAACACACATACACTGAAAAGCAGTGCACCCCATGGGTATTCACGAGCAGCTTCCAGCTAGACTGCCACTCAAGGATACAGGAGTGGAGCGCTGGGTAAAACCTTTGAAGAATCCAGAGATGAAGGTGTGACAACCAATGGCAGCCTCCACGGTGCATCTCTATGGTGGTATCTGCCTCGAGGGCTGCCTTCGGCAGCTCATGGGTCCTGTTCTTCAGGTCATCCCAGCACTTCTTCACAGTTTCAAAGGAACAGACTGCCATCCCCTCATGGCCACTGTGAAGGTCTACCAGATCTTAATATGTCCTGCCTTCCCCAGCAGAGATGCTGGGTAGTAGAGCACATCAAAATTATTCCTGATCCACCAGGATGCCAACTTCGGTGGAGGTGATGTGGGTAGCCTTCTGCCTGACCCTGGGGGTGCTGCTCAATAGAGGGGAGGATGGGCCAGACATGGCTACACCCAAGGCAGATGTGGGACAGCTAGGTACTGAGGATGTGGCGTGGAGAGGTAGTGGCGGAACAGAGAAGTGGAAGTTTCTTGTCGGCAGTAGAGGTGGTCACATAGCCTCACAGGTGAGCCACACGAGAACAGGAAATGGGGGAACAGCAGGCACTCCAAGACAGGGCTTGTGGGCTGCAGACAATCACAAACACTAGGCAGCAGCAGATGGGGGTTTGGAGGCAATACAGGGTTTGAGGAAGCAACATAAATGGCACAGAGGCAGGAGGAAAAAGAACTGTGTCATCGACTCATGAGGCAGTGTGGAGGAGAGAGCAAAGGGCATCAGCAGGTCTGTTATGTGATACATGCTGAACACAGCATGTCTCTGCGGTTCACAGCAGTGACAGGGTGATTTAAGAGGTGTGATGCACATTTCCGTTGTGCGCAAGAAGGTACAGAGACAAAGGACTTACTATCGCTGACATGCATTTGAGTGTGCGTCACAAGCTGTTGCCTTCACGTTACGCATACTGGATGTTTTTGTTTCGGGGTGCCTCTATGGCATCGAATATGCATTTCTTTGGCTGAGGGGTCCTCTAAGCTATGTGTAACAGATTTCTTGGGTTGGGAGTTCCTCTACGGCATTGTGTACGCAATATTTTTGCTGAGGGGCCCTCTATGCATCATGTAACACATTTTTAGGGTTTTGTGGTGCCTCTACAGTATAGCATACACATTGTTTTTGCTGATAAGCCCTCTACGCATCAGATAATGCACACTTTTATTGTGGAGTGTCATGGAGCCTTGCAGGTCCCCTGTACTTAGTCCATCACATAGCCTATATATTTTTGGGAGTATACTTCTCCGGTTACTGGCACTATGAGTGGGAAGGCTCCAAAAGGAGAGGTCAGGTGGTGGGTACACACATGACCCTGCAGGAGGAGGACATGGTGTGGACACACATGAAACGGCGTCAAGAGGAGGATATATTTGGGACACAGATACGCCAGCCCCAGGACATGGTGAGCTTCAGTCTACAGGTGACCAGGCACCAGGACAAGGGCATGGTCAGAGGCCTAGAGGGGGCCCAGCACCAGCAAGGGCCACTGGGGACACCCTGCAGAGCAGGAAGAGGCACCACCCCAGGCACAGGTGAAGGAAAAGAAGCCACCGAAGAAGAAGCTCTTTACGCTTGACGAGCTAGAATTCCACACAGACTGAGCACAGGAACACCATGTGGACCTCTACCCCTCGGCTAGCCGCGCTCCCACTCAGAGAATGAGCATGTTGCAGGAGGTCAGCAATGCTTGTGGTGTGGAGAGGTGCACTACTAAGCAGCTCTGCAAGTGGAGGGCAACCTCATTGGAAGGACGAAGGAGAAGCTCAGTGGCAAAATTGACTCTTACCAAGCCACTGGAAGGGGGCCACCAGAGGGGGAGGAGCTGATTCCTGCCTCAAAAGGTTGCAAGTGGAATGATCAGTAGTGAACAGGTGCTTGGTGTGGGAATCTTCAATGTCTATGTCGACACATCTGCTGAGTGGCATTTCTGCATATCATATGTGCTGATAATTTTTCATGACATGGTCACATATGTGTTGTAGTACAGTTGGATCCATTTGGCTAGCATGAAGGCTACCATGTACAATTTCATCACCTGACCTGCAAGCAGGGAGGTGGTTGCATGGTTAGTGGCACATGCCTTGGTCAGTTCCATTCGGAAATCTCACGCATGGTTGTGATACATGTGATTGGGAACAACCACATAGTTTGTGTGGGACAATGTTGCAATGGTGGTTATGGAGATCATGGCAACACATTTTCCTGCATGTCATTTTGGCTCATCATATGTACAGGTCACACTTCCACATGTATCATTAAGAAAAGGTGGGAGCAGAGGCTAACTGATGATGCACAAATCTCCATCGTTCCACTGATTGGAATCACTCTCAATTATGTCAGCTTATATGTATGTACTCTTGATCCCACAAACCATGCCATGTTGCAGGGTCTGCTTTGCCTAGCCATGATTGCACAGGTCACCAAACGACATTCATAGGTGCCGTGCAGGTCAGTGTGTTCAGTCACAATGTGTGATGTATGGTTATTCACCACACCACCACCAGCAGCTTGTAATAGCATACCATTGGATCTCAGGCTGGAAACAAAATTGGAACCCTTTAAGAAAAAATTGAAAAACTGCTTGTTTGACTAAAATTTCCATCGGTTCTTGCTGCCTTCTTTCTGGCTTCCACCTACTTTTGTTCCTTATTTCTGTCTCTAAGTGATTGTCTGCCCCATCATGCCTCTGGGTCCATTGCTGCGCAATATAAATTCAATAAAGTAAAGTAAAGGTTGGCGGTCATTTTGTGTCTGTATGCATTGTTTTGCACGTATGCATGTTCTGCCAGGTACTCGTGCCTCCAATTTTTTTTGTCTGTCTTTGTTCAGCTGATGAGGCATATGAAGAGGTGGAGAAAGAAGAGGAGCGGGACACACGACAGACCACCATTGGAGGCTGGGGTGTCGTGCCCCATGAGAATCCCCTGTTGCTACAGATAGTCCTCTGTAGGGTTGCAAACTCTTCTCCTGACTCTTCAGACTCTTCAAATGAAGCTGCTTATTCAGATGTGGAGGACTCATAGAGGTACATGGAGGGTTTCCCAATGGGCAGTCCGGAAAGAACTGTTGAGTCCAAGGAGGTGAGCCAAGAGTCACGGTCCGGTCAGTGGAAAGCCCCACATCTACGGTGGTTATGGCTGCAGGAGTGCTTTTGCTTGTGTCTGAATCAGCAGCATGGGCTGTTGTCCAATGGAGGGTTGCAGAAGTGCAGCAAAAGACAGGGGTCTCACTGCATTGGGCCTGGTCTGAGGCATCCCACCACTGTCAGCCCCACATATGTGGTTGTCATGTGCATAATGGACAGTTGGAGTGAGCGCAGCAGATGCGGTGTGTGACCATCTACAAAAAACAAGAGAAAAGGGGACACCAGGTATGTCAACCACCAGTCACACCTGGTTAGGGGCACATAGACGCCGGGGTTGGCATGCTTCTGAACAGTGAATTACAAGGTGACAAGACTAACACAAAATCAGGTGTCTCAGCCAACACAAGATCTCACTTAAGTAGAACATGAACGGATTAAATTCATATCCTGTGAAAAATGTTTACATTAAATTTATTGAAGTCATAAAAAATGCATTAATTAATTTATAAAATTTCATGTACCAAATGTAATTTATAAAATACAAGAATAGTTATTGAACACACACCTAATATAGACCATAATTTAAAATATGATCAGCAACGTAAATTAACAAAAATAAATAAGACAATGCACATACCTCAAGAAGAATTTTCATGCACCTATCACTCACTCAGCATAACCATACCAAACATTCATCTCATACAAATTTACACACAAGAAAAAGAGGGATAGCTGTCAAAAAATGAATCAATGCTAAAGTTAGAAATGTAAATTCAAAGTATTAAACATAAACTAAACATAATACTCAGAAAAGCAAAAACACAGTTAAATGCAAAGATTCATATGACTAGACAACCTAGTCAGTACGTAAAAACAATAGGTAACCATTACAATTATCGTTAAGTGGAAATTCATCAGGCGTCAGGTGACATGGGAATCTTCAATTGGTAGCAGAGCTTGACATTTGTTGTACACCATTATCAAGTACCATGGATTTCACTTGAAATATAACAGAAGCATACATTACTTAACTGGAATTATTAGCCGGTAAAGTCTGCAAAACATGACACTAGTGGTGAATCATGGGCAGGGAGGTCATACGACCATAATACAGGATTAATCACACTGACCCTACAGACAATTCATTAGTCAGACTGGGCAGACAGGAGTAATAAAAATACCTCCTTGTCCTGTGGTCATATCATTCAAACCACAGTGAATCCACAAGAGTGGAGCGTTCGAAACAACAATTACATAGAGATGATGGAAAATCCCATGACAAGCTCAAGCAGGAGAGTAATTAAGGAGAGAGATATGTGTATAAGAAAAGGATTCCAGAGTTACACACACCAAATGGGGAAAGCTAAACATAAATGTTTCACATAAATTCTGCACTTAATACTCTCTAGCGTCTATCCAAATGCTAAACATTTGATAAACATAGAATAAAGTGTACACAGATCAAGTGCGCACACTTGACAATCGTCGCGATAACCTGAAATGTCACAGTAGTAAGTTCTTAATAACTTCAGGGCCTCAAGTACCACAAACAGATTGTGTGTGAGTCACCGGTCATTGATCCTTATTAATGTCAGGTGTAAACTACAACGTTAACACAGACAATACAACTCGGTCAGTACCCGTTTGATTAAACCACGTTAAATCAAGCAAGCTGTCTCTTCACAATAAACTGATGAATGCCAAGGACAACTTACTCGATAAATAGTTAGGCTGGCTGGTCGGGCGAGGAATCTTGATAATCCATACATTGTAGAAAACTGCAAATGTTTCTCACACTGGTACACCAGATATCTGTAGTATCATCAGTAGTCCCAGAAAAACACACAGGACGATACGATGGTAGGTATACTGAGATTCTAGAACTCTTAACAAGTACACCATTGGAAAGTTCTTATATTATGCCGCAAATGCAGCAATAATCAATTCACAAACACCATTCCGATGTTGTCTACACCTTACGTGCAGACTATCAGCGTTGGGTCCTACGACAGTGAAGTTAGCGGTGGTTCAACAGCTCAAAGCAAACAAACTCTAAAATTGTTAATTCGATAATAGAGCTCTACCGTGCGTTCCATAGGTGGCTCGCACGAAAAACAATTGTTACTGATCACTAATATATCGTATCCTAATCCTGTAATAAACATCGCCATGATGCCATTTTTACTTGTTTTTTTAAGAACGCCAGTCTCCCACGCAAATCCGTGTCGATCCATAAAATTAGAAGTG
Source organism: Ambystoma mexicanum (assembly GCF_040938575.1). Lineage (NCBI taxonomy): Eukaryota > Metazoa > Chordata > Amphibia > Caudata > Ambystomatidae > Ambystoma > Ambystoma mexicanum. Next base: position 1,293,185,272 of record NC_090937.1, read on the forward strand.
GGACTGCATAGCCTGTTTAAATACAATCACCACCAGACTAGCCCTGTCATATGGATCCCAGGGCAGCCATTTTGAAGTGTCTGATCACAGTCACAACTCGTTGCAAGACATATAACAATCTCACACAAGTCATGATAGATCACATGGAGCAGACACAACTCTATCAAATATGGGCTTTGCATTTGGGCATCATGATCAAGCCTTTATTGCAACCTAGTGGAATCATAGGCATGAAGTTGTTTGTTCCATCATAACCTACCTATCAATTATCTGTATCGATGATTGCTATGGAAACCAGTCCATTTTCTTATTCAACCCTGTCAAGGGGCTTTTGGTGAGAAATATCAATCTGATCATCTGACATGACGAGGTCATGCAGGAGATGGCCAGGTGCATCCATCGCCTGGCTGAGAACATCTCCTCACCAGCTGCATTTGGCCCTTTGGGACAATTAACTGCTGTCGATGCACAACCTGAAGAGGACACTGCATACTGAGATGCAGTCCTCAAGTCTCTCCCTCAGTCTGGCAATGAAGGTCAAAATCAAAAGCCAACAGACTGATATGGCATTTCTGCAGGATTCCCTGCATCGAGATGCAGTGGCACAGATAAAAGGCCTGCAGCTGGAGATTTTGGTGTCTCGAACCTTGCATTGTCGTGAGATGGAGAGCTTGAGGGATATACTGCATGATGAGCTTTTGGCTACAGGTTCCCACCACCACTAGGAGATGGACTCCTTGATGCAGATGCTCTCCAGCACTCTGATGTGTCACTCCGAGCACACGTGCAAACTTTGTGGCTATTAGAGAGGAAGTTCATCATGACCTCTCCACCATTGGGTTACTCAATCATCCATCTGTGTCAATGTTTTTTTAACCGCATCCAAGATGGCAACTTTTTCTTTTATCTTTGTGTCACCTTGAGAGATGTTCCATTGCCCTCTCAAGGCCTTCCTGAGTGGATGGATGACTATACATGCAAACATGTGCAGTGGCGTCGACTGCCATGGTTAAGTGGACTACAAAAACCTCACATATACAGGTACAGATTGCAATCCACATTGATTTAAACAAGTCCAGTCTACATGAATGTCTCCTTTAGCTTGTCCAATCAAATGTCCTATGTTACAGGTATTTTGCCTCATCCAGTACCTGCACTCCCTGAGAGGTCCACCCAGTACCCTGTTTCCATTCTTCTCCCCATACCCTCTGCTCGACACTGGCCCTCCATGCCCAAATGCTGATGCACAGTGTTAGGTGCAGGTGGTGAGGTAGTCACAGCAGAACAGTTCTGCCAGCTGGTAAGGTTGTGTACTACCAATCAGGTTCATGGTCCATTGCGACATGGGGTTTACGTCAAGGGGTGTGTAATAATGAAATGTATTTTTTAATTTTTTTTAAACATTTTTATTTTTGTTGCACACAGTTAATACAAACACTTAGCTGTAGTACTGATATGTTCATGCATTATACAATTTCAATTACTTTTCAGAGTCAGAATGTTCTTGCTCGGCCTTTTAAAGTAGGTACAGGTTGTATCTTTCCCATATATTCTTTGGCCGGGATACAGGCAATAACGAGTCTATGTATAGCTCCTCTATATCGTTTGCCCATACTATGTCTCTATCCCAGTCCGCCTTGGTTGGGGGACTTGCACTTTTCCATTTGATCAGAATCGCCCTTTTGGCTAGAAGCAGACTTAAGTTCAACAGTTTCCGCCATATTGGGTTCATTTTCTTGACTACCCCCAACAGGCACATCCATGGGGTCCATTCCACTGGTTGATCTGCCATCCGATCTAGGGCCAAACACACCTCCTCCCAATATCCCCTCAGTTTTACACATGCCCATAACATATGGTAAATGTTTGCATTTTCAGCATTACATCTCGGGCAGTTCCCGGTCATGGTCGGATATATGCGTTTAAGCTTCATAGGAGTGTAGTGTGTTATTTGTATTATCTTATAGTGAATTAGCCTGTATCTAGAATTACATGAAATCTGTTTGGTAAGTGCACAGGGTCGGGACCATTCATCATCTTCAATTTGCTCTGCCAGGTCTTGTTCCCACTTGGTCTTAGTTGCGCGTTGCTCTATCGGGCGTGTTTAGAGTATAATCTTATACAGTGCTGATGCGTTATCTTTTGAGATCCCCCCGTGAACATATATCCCAATCCCATATTCTGCGGTGGTTCATTAGGAAAAGTCGGAAATATACTTTGAATGACTGCTTATATACGAGTATATTGTTGTCTGGTCCCGTGCGTATTGGCCACTACGTCCTGGATATCATCCCACTGAATAAAGTGCCCATCCGTGAACAGTTGACCCCATTGTGATATGCCCCTGGAGGACCAGTGGCGGGCTACTTCCCCATCTATACTGAAGGGTGTTTGGGGGTCCCCCCAAAGCGGCATACTCGGGTGGTATATCTTATCCGTGTCAAATATCTCAACTATTTTGGCCCATGCCGTAGTCACCACCTTTGATGGTTTCATGGCGTTGTAATGCTTGGGAGTTGGCCCCGTAAGTTGGTGGAGCGCCAACACGCCTCTTTTACAGGCTGGCTCGATACAGAGCCCGCTGGGTTAGGAAATATTGTAGCCCACTGGGCAGCGTATTGTGCCTGTGCAGCCAAGTAGTATAGTTCAAGGTCCGGTGCCATCAAACCACCCTTTGGGTAGACATCAGTTAGTACCCTCCAGCTCACCACCCCATACAAATGAGACACATGCGCTAGACATCTTGGTAAACAAGGCTCGCACTCCCGCCAGACCGGCACCGTACTAAATAGATGAAAAATCTTTGGGAGAATTATCATTTTTACTAATGCGATCCTACCCATCATTGAAATGGGGCGAGCACTCCACCGATTCAACTTAATGCATAGAGCATCTGCCAGCAGGTTATAGTTTAGTGCTTGCAATAATTGAGCCATCCTAGCAATACACGCTCCCAGATACAGAATATGTGTCGGGCACCACAGTAGGCCATGCAGGTCATGGGGTTTACTCGTGTTTTCAGTAATGCAGAACACTTCTGATTTGTTGGGGTTAAGTCGTAGGCCCGAGAATCTACCAAACCGTTCTGCTTCTGCCAGGACCCTCCCCAATGTTCTGTCTGGGTCTTTTAGGTATAGCAAAATGTCGTCTGCGTATAGATTTATAATGTGCAGTTTACTCCCTATCCTCAGCCGTATGCGCTGTAACGTGTCCTCAATATGTCTGCCAGTGGTTCTATTATTAAGGCGAACAGTAGTGGTAACAATGGGCAACCCTGTCTAGTGCCTCCTCGTAGTTCGAGCTTTTCTGTTAGGGTGCCATTGACTCTAACTCTGGCCTGGGGGCCTGTGTCTAGTAATTGTATCCATTTCAGGAAGTTTGGACCGAACCCATAATTTTGCAAAACCCTGAATAGGAAGGGCCAGGATACCGTATCAAATGCTTTACGCATATCTAGTGACACGGCTATAGTCTGCTGATCTGAGGGTGTTGTAGTCAGGATCTCATGGCATCTTCTGATGTTAGTGGCCGTGGACCTGCCAAGAATGAACCCTGCCTGATCCTCGTGGACCATATGTGGCATCAAAGGTGTTAACCTAGTGGTGAGTATCTTTGCCAAGACCTTTGCATCCGTATTAATTAATGATAGTGGTCTATAAGACCCGCAGTCATCCGGGGGCTTCCCTGATTTGAGCAGTAGCGTTATTACTGCTTCTCTTGTGGTCTCAGAGAGCTCTCCCTTATCTAGGGCTTCGGTCCACACCGCCAGTAGTCTGGGTACTAACAGATGTTTGAACTCCTTGTAGAACTCTGCACTAAGGCCATCGGTGCCAGGGGCCTTCCCGTTGGGGAGTGCCTCAATTGCCTCCACAACTTCCGCCTCAGTTATCAGAGTCTCCAACAACTCCCTGGTATCTTCCGACAGTAGTGTCGTTGGGATTTGGGAGAGATAATGTTCAATCTCCGCATCCGTGGCGTCGGATTGAGGTGAGTAAAGTTCTTCATAGAATGCGTGGAATGTGTCGCGTATCTTACCCTGATAGGTGCTGACCAAGCCATCCACTGTTTGTATACATGGGATATCTGTTGATCCCCTTTCTCCCCTCACTGCTCTGGCTAACAACCTCCCCGGGCGTTCGCTTTCTACGTAGCGGCGTGCAGCCGCCGCTTTGTCAAAGTAGCAGATCTCTTGGTCTGCTGTCTCCGTATATTCGTCTAGCTTGTTCTTTATATCTAGAGTGAGTTGTGGTGTTGGAGTGAGCACGTATTAGGCTTGTATTGATGCTATTTGCACTTCTAGTCGTTGCAATCTATTCCTAATGTCTTTAAGGATGCCACTTTCTTTTGATATGGATGCGCCCCTTATATACACCTTAAATGCTCACCACAATATCGCGAGAGAGGACACTGAGTTCTCATTGAGATCAAAGTATTCTTGTATGTGCTGGTCCATTGCGTTTCTATAGGCCAGATCTCGTAGCGCAGCCGGTTTGAATCTCCATGGGGCCTGCCCACCGCGGCGCCGGGTATTCGCAATGCCATCAGTGTGGGGGAATGATCTGAGTATGTCCTGGGGAGTATCTGAGTGTCTGTGACCCATGATAATACTGTGTTATTCACCAACCAAATATCTATCCTGGAGTGCATGTCGTGTACTGTCGAGTAATATGTGTATCCTCTCACAGAGGCGTGTAGGGTCCTCCATGCGTCCTTCAGTTTCAAATCTGCCATGTGTGTGATAATTGTCTGTGCTGCTTTGGTTAGCCCTCTCACTTGTGTCGAAGTACGGTCGATATTCACATCAAGAATGGTGTTAAAGTCCCCCCCGCATATAAAATGGGCCATGGGGAAGTTTGCCAGTTTCCCAAAGATTGTGGAGTAGAATTCCGGGTCGTCTATGTTCGGCCCGTATATGTTAAGGAGGACTATCTCTTTGTCTCATAGAATACCATGTACTAACACATATCTCCCCCCAGAATCGCATTCCACTTCTTTGCACGTGAACCTCAAGGTCTTGTGTAACAAGATTGCTGTACCTCTAGCCCTTTTCGATTAAGTTGTGTAATATTGGTGTCTTCCCCAATTCGGAACCAGCTGCCCCTCCTGTTGTGGCCCAATGTGTGTCTCTTGTAAGAAGAGAATCTTGGGGGTCTGTCTGTTGATGTATGCTATAATTTTCCGTTTTTTAAACTCTGGAGCCTAGACCTCAAACATTCCAGCTCATTACTTGAATATCATCAATGCCTGTTTCAGCCATTCCACATGAAGTGATCTTGAACGTGTGTTTGCGAATATTTCTTTACAATACTTTCAGAATTTCCAGTGTACATTACCTGTGTGCTTTTTATTTTCTTCCCCACCATAACATAACTCCCGCCCAACGTGTTAAACTCTCCCCCTCCCCCCACAGTTCTCCTAACTTCAACTGTGCTTTTAGGATCCCAACCCTTCCCCCCCTCCAAATGCATGTTAGCCTGCTACAGGGGGGCCTGCGGCGATTCCTAGGGCCTGTGCCTTTCTAAACCTTGAATAAGGGTAACCGGTTCCATATGTTGCTCTCACACTTTTTATTGTCTGCGGGGGACATTGCAATGCAGCATATCACACTTATTGAAACATTCCCGTCCCCACATAGAGCTGACCCCAAAAGGGGGAGCCGACGTTACAGGATTTATGCATCATTAGTTGAACATTCTGTTAATGCGCACCCGTGAAGACTACTCCTGTTCATTAACTTCAGTGCTCCTCGACGGAGTGGGGATATGTGTCTCTATGAAGCTGGCGGCTTCCTCGGGAAAGGTGAAGAAGTGGATCTTGTTTTGATATTGAATTTTAAGTCTTGCCGGACCTGCCGTTCCCAGAGCAGTTTCTTAACCCCATTGAATAGTTTCCTTTCTTGTTGTACCGCCAGTGTGAAGTCCGGAAAGATCTGTATAACGTTGGCTTCCCATCTCAGCTCCTGCTTTTCCCTCGCTGCCCTCAGTATCAGGTCCCTGTCCCTCTAGTTCATCACACGGGCTATGATTGGTCTAGAGTATGCTCCTGGCTTCGGTTTCGGGGCCAGAGACCTATGAGCCCGCTCAATAATGAACATTGGTGACCACCCAGGGTCCCCCAGCAGTGTGCGCAGGAGGGCCTCAACTCCCTTTTCCATGGAGCCCTTCATCGCCTCCTCCGGCACCCCACTATGCGAATATTGTTGCGTCTTGACCTCTCTTCTGAATCCTCGCATTTAGTCTTCACCATTCCTAATTCGTCGCCATCGTGGATACCGTACTTTTCAGGGCTTCAAGGGCATCTTCAGTGCCCGATATTCTTGTTTCTGCCTCTGTTATACGTGTTGTTGTTTTTGTTAGGGAGAATTCTCTGTTTAGGCTGAATTTCCTAACCTAGTGAGTCCCCCAGCAGCTTTGCTGGATTTCTGGAGTTTGTTTTTTTCATCCTGCCAAGAGTGAGACTCTTTTTCTCCCACTCTTGGACATGATTTGTGGTATTTCTTTGAATGTTAATGTGTTCTATGGGCTATGGGGTCTTTTACTCCGTAGGGTCTCATGTTTTTTGTTATGTGTGTTACACAGCACCCTCCGTACCGTAACACTGGGGCGTCCTAGGTGACCCCCACCATAGACTTCATACCCTAGGACTGACTACTGTCTCCCAGGGCATGTAAAGTCACCATTGGCTTTACTAGACCTAAATTTACTAACAGAACCAGTACAAACCATCCTATTGTGGACGCACTGGTAGGGGCAATTCGATTACCTCTGGGTCTGTTGTTCGAGAGGGCACTGTCCCGTCCCCCCTCATCGAGTTTTGGCTGGTGGCAGTGGATACTACTTTTTATATTCGACCGCAAATATATTCCTATGGGATTTTCCCATTGTTCGAGGCTAATACTTTTTCTATGTAGCCTCAGTCATACCGCCGGTTTATTAAATTAAAATGAATCCACCGGTTGGTATTTTCTGCCAGAACTCGGTTTTTAAAATGGCATATGTGTTCGCCTCTGTAACTCCAAACCAAAGGTTGAGCCCTTTGTTCCACTTTTGGCGGGCTTCTGCACAGAAGCCCTCCAGAGTGGTGCCATTCTGTCTGGGTACCACAGGGAATGTGGGAGGGGGTTTAGGCACCCTGGACTGAGTTGCCTTGCCAACTCAAGTCGCACTCTGGTGTGATTGGCCCAAGTGGTGAGCCGCCCCGCTCACCACTTAGCATGTTTGATTGACAGCTAGGCTGAATGAATGGGGGTTTTCTGCATAAAAGCAGGGCTTTGGGGATTGGAACTTCAGAAGTCGCCACAGGACCTAAGAATCCGACGAGGGAGAATCTGAGCCGACCTGCAATGACGACATCACCGGTGGAGCCCTGCTGAACCGACTCAACACTTCCCAACAACAGAGGAGATCTCCCTGCTGGAGAGTCTTCTTCCCTTTGACTGGTGGGAACAACCAGTCCCCTGCTTTTTCTTCACTTACAGGACGTTTAGTGGTCGAATTGCCCGTGCTGAGCACCCCGGCAACCGGATAGCCACTAACCACTGTACCGCGACCAAAAGGTGGTGCCTTGTGACTGAGCACTCCACGGCTGGTCTCTTCCCTGGTGGTGCAATGATCTTCAACTTTCCTCTACGACGAGATCATCTCTTCTTCTGGAAAAGCCCAGACTTGCATCCACCACCAGGAACAACTGCCCCCGCCGGAGCTGTCTCTCCACTTTCAAGGTACTGTGTCCGCCTGGCTTCCCTTGAACCGGTTAGAGTGAGGTGTCTTAAATTCTTAACTTTCCACTGGGTCGCCTCCAGGCCTTCTTAACTTTTGTTCTAAAACAGGTCCAAACTTTCTTTGACATTTTGCTACAAAGACTTGAAGTGCATTTCCACTGTGGTATTTTTGGGACATACCGCCTTGCCTCTCTCTGAGTGGGCCTGGCCTCTGAACTTTGTGATCTACAGTAGACCCTGCCTTGCTTGCCTTGCATTTGCTTCGTAAAAGTGTTCATACTGAGTTGGTTTCATACCCTGCCTTTTTCTCTCCCTTTCTAATGAATACTAGAGTGCCATCTAGGTTAAGCACTCACCTCTGTCTGCAAATAAGTGGTGTCTTTGAACCTAGACTTGTCGAAATATTGTTATGGGATTGATATATACTTATAGTAACTGTGATTGAAGTTGTTTGCCATATTAGTGCCAGTGTGTTTTTCATAGATGTGTTTTAAATAAATAATTATATATCTTTACACCCAAGCTCTGATCCGTGTCTGCTTGTTCTACTGTGTAAATTGCCCTATCCACAGCTACCAGGTAAATCTGGGTGGTGCAGGCTGCTACCAATTGGGTTTACTGCTAACTCCTGTAGTCTTAAACTTTTTGCAGTGGTCCCAGAGGGAACTGCACTGGTTTCTGCCTAACAGTTTTGTCCAATTTTGTTTTAATGGACGCCACGTTTGCGGTGATCCCGTCAAGTTTGTCGTTGAGTGTTGCAAAACCCTGTTGCATTGCGAGGAAGACCGCTTGAGGGTCCATCAACGTGGTTGGCGGAGCCTGCTGGTCGAGCGGGATCATTACCTCCTCCATCTCAGGTGTTGGATCTTTCTGGATAGTCGTGGTGTATTTGTCGATAGCCCCCTTGTTCTTCTTGTGACCAAAATTCTTGGGCATTATCCCCCTTTTCTGGTTGATTGTTCAGTAGGATTAACAAGCTCTGCCTTCTCTGATTGAAGTACTTCAGCAATTGCAATGTGTGGTTGTGGCCCCCTGTGTGTATAGCACACAGCAGGCCTGATCAGGTTAACACACCAATCGTTTCGAGGCAAGACTTATCAGAGGTGGGGGGTCGTTGTCAGTATACTTGTTGCAGGTAGTGTGAATTCGGTGTCGTGGCACCAGTGCTGTGGTAGGAGCTCGATACGGTCTGTCGCGAAAGCCCCCTGGTCGCTTGTTGTGAGGATGCGGTTCTAGAGTGCCCCTGAAATTCCTCACTTCCCGCCTTCGTACACACTGTCCGCCACGTACAAACCAAAAGTCTTTCAAATCATTTCTGTCTGCCGTGTATGTTTGTAATTCGCCCCAGATATATTGCGGGGGGCGGGGGGTTCGCGCCTAGTGCAGTGCTGCCACCTCCCCCTCGCCGCCCCACTTATCTGCGTTGTGCTCGCCAAGGGGGTACCGCTCCTGCAATTCGTCGGTGGATTCTCGTCGCCGGGCACATGCTGATGCCCTTAGAGCTGCTACGGTCTTGCTCCAGGAAGCGTTCCCAAGATGGGGCATGTGTTAGGTGCTGCGGTCTGACAATGGCCCTCACTTTTTCAATGAAATGTTTCAGCACATCGCAGCACTGTTAGGCATTCAGCACAGGTTCGCTTTTGTGTACCACCCACAAGCAAATGGAATTTGTGAATATCTGAATGGACTCCTAAAGCAGTGCATAGCCAAGACACAGCAAAGCACCAAGAAGAACTGGTTCCACTGTTTGCCTCTTGCACTGTTTGCACTGCGCAATAAACCAGAGTCCGACCACCATTTAACACCCCGTGAGGTGGTGACAGGACGGCACATGCATCTTCTTCTGGCTCCTCCCACAGGAGCACTGAAAGATTGTGAGAGTAGTGAAGAGGTGTTAGGACAGGAAATGTATGAATACATCCCTTCTCTAGTGGCTAGCACTTCTTTTATCTCTCGTCAGATACAGCAGATCCATGGGGGCCAAGAGACAGTGAGGGGATCAACTGTGACAACGCACCACAAGACTGTGCAATAAAACACACTGTGAAGGTTTGGGTCATTGACCTATTCCATGATTTCATTAGGCTCTAGAATGCGCCTCAGTTCACCGGCCCACACGTGGTCGAACAGGTGGCAGACCGTGCTGTCAAGTTACTAGGTAAGCCAGTCTGGAGCCACCTGCAAGACATCAAGCCCTAAAAAGCAGTGGCCGCACCTGGCAACAAAGTCTCTGTGCCCAACAGGGCCAATGTTCAGGACCTAGGAGAGCTCCAAATGCCTTCTGAACTTACACGTTTAGGGAGACCAGAACATCCCATGGTCACACGTTCCCCTACAAGTTACAAGGCAAGGTCCTAAACATGCATACAAGTGAGAAAATCGACTTTGGGAAGGAAAAACAGTGCAGCAAGAATCACAAGTGGCAAAATTGCAATTTCTTAGTTTTCACAGGTTTAAAACAAGCAAACAGCTTCATAAATGAGCTAAACAGACACAACCGAAAATCGGTTTTACTGATGGGGTATAGAACAGGTATGATACTAAAGTGAAAGGGTGACTCTGGATGGGTGACAGTATGGGATTCTTCATAGGAAGGAAAAATACGATTTTAATGGGAAACACTATCATAGGAAACTCGGTTTTGTGGGAAAAATTATTTATTCTACTGCTACTATATTTTAGTGGCTAGATAGTTGAAGAAAGACACGGTACATTAGGAGGTTAATTTGCAAGGTTGGTTAACCTATTCATGCCACGTTCATCTCTATGGGAAATTCATTTATTCAAAATAGTACTTAGGACTTACACAACAGACTGAAATGATTTAGAAAGAATTGTGCTAACACATGGAGACTAACATGGATTTTTCTAAGGTCCGGATACACAGGATTCTGACAATTTAAGAAGTTACTAGGATTCTTTTAGGATTTTTATAGGGTTGCACATAATGCACGGTAACAGAGCAATGGATGCTGCTTTTTGGTTACTAGGTAGGGTGATACTTTCAAAAAGCACTTGAATTGGGTAGTTTGGATAGCTAACCGGGTTGCTAGACAGCGGGACAAGGGTCTGGTCACTGTGCAGTGGCAAGGCTCTCCTTTTAGGGAACAGTGGGGCAACCGGGGTCTTGTCACAGTGGACAGCGGGGTGCCTCAGCTGGGCAAAGACAGGTCTGGTCACTGGATTCTCCTAAAGGGATACGCAGCCTTCCTTCCTTTCTCCCTGAATTATTGGGATTTTTGTAGGGTTTCATTCTGGATAAGTGGTTCTGCCTGGAAAGAAGGTTCTGACTGGAAAGGAGGTTCAGCTACCCCTGGCTTGGCACTTGAGTCTGTAATCTTTCAGGATGAATATTGAATGTCTGGATCTCTGGATTGTGAAGGTTGGATTTTTGAATGTCCTGCATATCCCCATGCCTCCTCCTGATATAGGCCGGATGACATCAGTGGATCTTTTACTATGTGGGAGAGGAAATGACTGTGACATACCTCTCAGATAGGATAGGTCAGGCTATGGATGTAGACTCTTCCCTGTAAGCAGATTGGACCCAGGGAAGTGATATCAGCTTTACGGTATGTGTTTTATGAGGTGCTTTGTTACACCACAGTTACTTTTGTCAGTTATGAAACAAAAACCCTTATATTTACAAATGTTATCTTCCTGAAAATCATTTTTACAAGGAATATGCCATTCCACACCCCAAGTTTGTATGATGCTGTTTTGTCCTTCTGGCAATCTTTCGTAATGTTTATAGAAAATATTTCCCCTAAAAGTCTAAAAATTGATACACACAGAAGCCTATCAATGTCGGGCATATTTGCATAACGTTTCATAACTATGTTATGTATGCTTCCTTCAGAACTGCCTCTTTAATACTGTTCACATTCCCCACATGCTAGGGGCAGCCACATAGTTTCATTTGAATTGTGTAAAAATTAGATTAAAACTCATCATAATTTCACATTATTGCTCATTCAGATTACTAAAATAAATGTCTTAATATAAAAAGTATTTTAAATCAAGTGGGCTGGCTTTGCTCCCAAAAGTGGGCAGTCTTTCCAACCCCCCAGCAAAATGTCTTTCCTTGGTCAGCTTTGCACAGAGGTTGCCATGGATTCTCCTTTGAAGTCCTTCAATTTGAATGCAGGGGATTTCACACTTCTGAGGCAAACACATGGGTTGGCTTCCTCCTTTGTTCTTAGGAGCATCTCTGCCATGCAGTCTGAGACAATCTGTAATGATCACATCTAACAATCCATAGACATGGGTCCATGCCCTGGCAGTATCAAAATCACGGGGAGATGCAAAATGTGGCCTTTATACTAAATTGGTCTAACAGGAATGCCTGCCTCAGCTAAGCTGTTGAAGTTCTTTTTGTAAAGAGAATAAAATACGCAGAGTTAAATATACCTATATTTTTGCATCTTTCCTTCCACAAATGTACAGTTGTACCTCTGGGAATTTTACAGTATTGTTTCCCATTTTCTTCCATCATGTCATTTCATTTTTTCTGCAAGGCAAAGTAACACAGGTTCATTTTATTTGTCTACCCATTTAACAAAATGTGGTTCTCGCATTTTGCTGCCTGAAAGCTTTCAGGCCTCTGGTCAATTTCTGTACACAGGGATATGTTCAAGAAATGGATTTTTTGAAACTGACACCAAGCAAAGGGAGAGAGAGAGCTTCATTTGAAGAGCTTTGCCTGTGTTCATGTGTTGCAAGAGTAAACGCTGGCCGTACGGACTGAAGTGACTTTCTCTGTTCTTCACAGATTTTCCTTGACACAACAATGCTTTACAGGGAGGAATGGCCCTCATTTTATGGTGTTTATCCTGAATATAGATGGGCATGGCTGTGTCTTACTGGAACCAAACTGTGTAATGTTGAAAGATGGAAATACTACCAATGCAAGGTCATTTTAAACACAGAACATTTTCTTTTTCAGCTTAAAGTTTTCAGCTGGCAGCATTACAGAGCTTAGCCATTCTGCCTTGGAATCCTTCTCTTTGGGTTCACATGAGAAAACAAAATGCAGCCATTCTCGGGATGTCTATGCTCCATCTTGCCCCAAGTATGGTCAGCAGAGACAGTGCAGCCATTATTTTTCTAACTGCTAAAAACACAGTTTTTGTGATACTGGGGAATATGTGCTCAGCACACATGGTGCAGCCATTATTATTGAACTGCTAACATGCAGTTTTGTGATGAAGGGATTTTTGTTGGGCTGGTAAATGTACCACACAGAATCCTCCCAAACTCCCCTCAGAAATGCCACTGCTTTCCCGGGACTTCTTGTTGAGGGAGTGCAGGGCAAATGGGTTTCATTGGGTAAAGTTCTTCTTTCATCAGGGAGCGGTATGCCAAGGTCTCCCTTTCGTCTTTCATTGGCGAGTATGGAGCGACACACACTTTCCTTCCTTCCCTTTCCAGGTCCCTGCGGAGGTCCTCATCGGTCGAGAAGGGAATGGAATTAGTACTCTAATAGGAGATAGATAAAACCAGGTTTTAGAATCTTTCATTGACTGTCTTCCTGGAAGGTTGACATCAGTGGAACAAGGCATACATGTATAATTATCAGGAGTAGTTGAACAATATCAGAACACAAATTTCTCAACAACGCAAAGACATGATTGAAATTTTACACTATGGTTTTGTTACACATTTTTGCAATAACAATGAAGAAAAGTACTCCCTGCTAGATAGATATACCTAGGGACCTACCTATTCCCTTCTGAATATTCTTTTTCTTTCTTCTCCTTATCCAGCTGTCTCCTGTACTTGATTTTTCTTTGTCTCCTCAATCAGCTGCAAAGTGTGTCTGGGGTGACAACTTTTTAACTGATTAATGTGGACCCATTTCTCTTCAGACAACTCTCCTTTGGGCATGTGGATTCTGTAGGCGACAGGTGAAATTTTGTCTACAATTTCAAAGGGACTGTGCCAGGAGGGGAGCACTTTCCGCTCCTTAGTCTGGTTCCTATGTCTCCTACTTGGTATTCCTTCTTGGTTGTTTTTAAGTCATATTGAGTTTTCATCCCCTCTGCCAATTTCTCCAGATTACGCTGAGATTACGCCAAAGCATGCTGAAGGTGTTTCCTTAGATTTTCAACATATTCGTGTGTTGCGGAGACGTTTATCAGTGTCTTCTCTTGTGTTCTATAGAGCAGATGCTGAGGTAGCACCATCCTTCGTCCAGTCATTAGCTCATTTTGAGACATTTTTGTTGCAGAAGATGGTGTAGATCTGATGGCCATCAGGACAAGCGGTAATCGGATGTCCCAACTTGGCCCAGAATCTGCCACAAACATTTTTAGAATGATCATAATGGATTTATTGTACCTCTCGACTCCCCCACTAGAGGATGAGTGGTATGCAATATGAAGTTTACTTTTACCCCAAGTATCTCCCACATTGGTGAAGTGACTTTCTCAGTCTGACTCAATCCTTTGGGGAAGGCCAAAATGTGAGAAGATGTGGTTGATCATCAGGGCAGCAGCTGTTTCTGCCTTGCAATTTGTGGCCGGGAGACATTCCACCCATTTGGTAAAAAAGCATGTTACTGTTAACATGTACTTGTTCCCCCTAGAGGAGCGAATCACAGGCCAGATGAAATCTACTTGTAAATCTGACAAGTAAATCAGGGCAGTGTCATCCCTCTCTTCTGGAGGAGAGCTCGGTGTGTGAGTGAACTTGGCAGAAATTGTGCACACACAAGACACCCCTTCAAATATTGGTCAGGGTCCTGACCCATGTTTGGCCAGTAAGCAACCTGCCGTAATCTTTCTAGAGTAGCGTGAAACGCCCATTCACCGGCTGTGGCCTCTTCATGGGTGTGACTTAGCATCAGGCTTCGGAATATGGTTGGTACCACCCACTGGTCACATCCAGAGATGGATCTCCTTAACAACAAACCGTCTTGGATTCGGAACATTTTGTGTCACTTCATCAACACCTTGAGGTCCTCTTTCCCAATGTAATCAATTTCCGTCAGAGGAAAGTTCTCAGGGTCCTCAATGTGTTGGTAAAGTTTCTCAATAATCGGATCCCCTTTTTGTGATGTGATTAAATCAGTATCTGGGGTCTCCTTACTGCACTGGGCAGTTGAGAGCTCATTGTGAGCATTTGTCTGGGACCTGGTGACAGCAGTGACCTGGATTTCCCTCAACAGGGACTCAATCTCAAGGAGATCCACCTGGATGGCTCCAGCTTTGGCTAGCTGCTCATCAGCCAGGTTGTTTCCAGTTTTGTCTGGCTCCTCCACTCTGGAATGACCCTTAATCTTTTTCCAATAGATGGTCATCCCATTAGAGGTGACTGGATCATCAATATTTTGTATGAGCTTGCCATGTTTAAGTGGATTGTTATTTACACACAACATGCATCTGGTTGTCCAATTGATCAGGTGCTTCAGGAACCAGTTCTGGTCATGATCTGAGTCAGTGATTTTGACCAGTTTTTGGAGTCTGTGTTGCATGGCAGTGAGTATGGCCTGGTGAACTACCATCATCTGCACCACCTGACTACTGCGGGCACTCATCTTGTACCCAGCGGAGGGCTCCGGGGCATCATTCATCTAGGCATTCCCAACCAAGGCCACCAGTTCCTTTTCCCCATTGTTGTCAACATGGTAAGAGCACCCGTTCACTTAAACTGTGGGCTTCCCCTCTCACTTTTCTTCTTCATTGACTTTGTGCGGGGAATTCAGGTACGCCTCCATGTTGTCTTTAGTCCTCGAAACCGTTTTCTCTGCTACAATCATGCAAGTCAGCCAGACCTTGCGCAAGGGGACTCTTCTTGTTTTGGCCATATCTGACCTCCACAGGAAAGCCTTTCATGGACAGAAGCCAGGAGGTAATTCTTGAATTACTTACATTTACTGCCCAGATTCTGTCACTGTGGAGGTATTGCAAAGGCTGGTGTGGAGTCTCCACTATGATGTGCTCCCCCTGGATGAACAGGCAGTAATTTTTCAATGCCCACACTGTTGCCAGGAGTGCCTTCTTACAATCATTGATTTTTTCCCTACAGAGGATACAGTCTAACTTGCATAGGAGATGACTTTATTGACCTAGTCATGCTTTTTGTATAATACTGCTGTCAGCATGTATTAGAGAACACTGTCTCCAAGAATAACTCCATGTTTTTGACAGAGTAAGTTAGACAAGAACGTGTGATTGACTTCTTTTGAGTTGTTTTACTGCCTTGGCTTGTTCTGGACCCCACTCCCACTTGAGCCCCCCTTCAACAGATGGACCAGGGGTCTTGTGACTTCTGTGTAATCCACAATGAACTTCCTACTGTAATTAGTCAGTCCAAGAAAGCTTCTTAGCTCATGCAGAGTTGTGTGGTCTTTCAGTTTTAGTAGTGCTTCCACTTTCTTTGCCTCGGGACAGAGACCCTCAGGGATTATTTCATGTCCCAAGAAGTTCACACGGGTCCTGCACCACTGTGCCTTCTGGAAGGACAGTTTTGTTCCAGCAACCCTCCACTGGGTCAGAATATAGCAGATTTCCGCTATGTGGTCCTCCACAGTTGAGCTTTGAATCAGGACATCATCCACATAAGCCAAGTTACCCCTTCCACTGAAGTCGGGCATGGACTTGTGTAGGAAGATGTTGAATTCATTGCCGGAGTTTATGCATCCAAAGGGAGTCCAGGTCCATGTGTACTGCTAGCCCCCGAAGGTAAAGGCCAGCTTGTACTGGTCCTCCCTACTGACGGGCACGTTCCAGTATCCATTGGTCAGGTCAATGATGGTGTACACCTTTGACCCCTGGATCTGGGCCAGCCCCTGGTCAATGTAAGGAAGAGGCCATTGGGACATGTGGTCCCGTTTGTCCAGCTCCTTAAGGTCTGTGCAAATTCTCCATTGGCTATTTGGTTTTAAAATCCCCAGCACCCGATTATTAAAGGTGCTGTGGACTCGACAAATTATCCCCCGGAACTCTAGGTTTTGATAATTTCTGTCAGGGACTCCATAGACACGAGAGTCAAGCGATATTGCTTCACAAATACAGGAGTCATCCCAGGGTCCATGGGAATTGATGTAGTGTGTATTTTGGTGTGACCACAGTCATACGAGTCCACAGCAAAGATATCTTGAAAATCTAAGAACACCTGTTTCAACTTTTGCTTTTGTTCCTCAGTCTCACAGGCATCACTGAGGTTGACCCACTCTACAACCATTTGCCTGAAGCCTGGAAAGACAATCTCAGCAGCCTCCTCCAGCTGGGTGGAGAGGTCTCTGGTCTCTGGTTAGGGTATTGACCTGGACAGAGGGTTTCAGCTAGGAGAGGCTGTCATTGTGGACCTGGAAGATCACCTCATCCTTCCTGATGTCACAGGTCATCTCTTCCCCCCCGTAGGGGCAGGAAGAGTACACCAGGAAATACCCCCCTTGCCAGGTGAAGATCCTTTCTGGTTGTATGTCATCATCATTGCCATTGTCATAGCTGTCATTGGGGATTGGTCCTATCAGTTCATTTCCTAGATCCATGGAAAAATGCTAGTCATCAACCGCCATTCCAATAATGGTGCCTGTGCCCAGAGTGATACTCCTGAGGTCGCTGTTATCCACCACTATTGGAATGGTGTTGTGTTCTACATGAACTAATCGTGTTGGGTTTAACCCCAACCCCTGCTGTTGAAGATGGGCATGTACGTGTGCATATGAGTCTGTATTTTGTAGTTTCTGCCCTCCTTTAATTTTTAAGTCAAGTGGGAATTGTCGCGTCCGTCCAAGGATGGTGACCTCCTCTCCAATCTGAACTTCAACCACATACGGCAGCAATTGAGATGACTAAAATGCCTTTTCAGAATCATCAAAGCCCATGGGATTGCCCCCCAGTCTGGACCAGGCCTTGTAATGTATAAGGTCAAAATTAATTGCAAACCGATTGAGAATGTAACTGCCTAAATAGAACGCAGCAGGGACATCCTGCACAGCCCAACAATTCTGCTCTATGCTTTTGTCATCTATGGATATTTTGAGCATACACCTGCTAGAGAGGAGATGTCTGGAATTGGGAGTTTCCAGGCCCACTTGCCACTTATCAATCAATTTAACTGTGTGAATGGTTGGATCTTTTGGGATTTTTCTGAGCATGGCTTCACTGATGAAGCTCTTTCCATTATTTAGGCACACTCTGGCAAGGACAGGCTCCCGCCCCTCCTTTAACTGAATAGGGAGGAACAAATCTTCTCTTATTTTCTGAATGTTATTTAAGCTTAGAGATGATTTTTCATCACTGTTGACTATAGGATTTGGATTAGGATTTGGATTTTCAGATTGGGAATTGGTATACAATTTCAAGTGTGGAATGCCACTTGAACTGGAAGGAAGGTTGATTTTCAAGAATGGAGACAAGTTCCCATCACCAGTTTGTTGTCCTACAGCAATTACTGTAATGTCAGGTATTTGATTATTTTCGTAATTAAACTCAATTTGACCAGATTCTTGTTCAACCATGTGGCATGTGCCATTTAAACTAACATGGTTGATACTTTGTTTTAATTTTTTTGGCTGGTTAGTCTGAGTCCAGAGGATGTTATTTACACATTCTATCAGGGAAGACAACCTCCGATAATTACCTAATAGACATGAGGCCCCCTCTGGAGTCACGATTATGACCGTGTGCTTCATCTTAATTCGCCCAATTTTAATTTCCATATCTGCAGTCCAGTCGATGGGAATTTAGCTGCTCAAAGGCCATTTTGGACAGAAGAGTGGATTCGAATCCAGTGTCCACCAGCGTTAAAAATGCACATTGCCCTTGCACTCTGACGGGGGCGTATAATCTACCTTCTTTCTCCTCCAATGGGCAAAGGTAATGGGCATTTTGGGCAAGCTGGGAGGACAATTTCTTTATTTTGGACTCCGACATGGTGGGGTGTTGGACAGTTTTATGTGCTGGAGTCTGGGAATCTGTAACAAAAATGTGTCATCCTGAAATATGTGGGGTTTCGAAGTCCCCTTTTTCCCTTCGTTCTGTGCTGACCACTAGAAACAATTTGTGGGGAGGATCACTCCATCAATATTTTGTTCTCTGGATGACAATTCTGGGATTCAAGGATGGGCGAATCTGAATCACTCCCCATGCCTACCCAGTTTTAATTCTGGTCTCTTAGGACCCATTATTCTTTGGGAGGAATACCACCGTCCCTGAAGGGACCCAGAATCCTCCAAAGATTGTTCCCCTTCAAACTGGAGGACACTGACTTCTTCCATAAAATGGGTCTTTTTGAATTCTTTGTTTCTCCTACCCACACTCTGTTCCCTGGGTTGTAGATTTTCGGGGGCAAGAGATTTTAATCCCGGTCCCGGGGTATCCAGGGGGTTTTCACGGGTTAGGAAGGAAGCTTCCTCTAGGTCTTTGCACCCCCTTCCTCCTGTGCCTCCTCCTCTGGAACAGGTGGATTGTCAGGGTTCTCTTCCTGTCATTGTTCCGGGGTGCCAGACCCCTGGTTTGAGGGGTTCTGAGCCGCCATGTTCATCTGAGGTTTCTGCTGAGCCCTCAACATGTGACTCAGATTCTGAGTGAGGTTCTGGACCTGGCGCTCCAGTTGGGACACCCACTCCGGCTGGTACAGGGGTCTTTGATCAAACCTAGGTTGTTCTCGGGAAGGGTAACTATACCTTTTCCCGGAGTACCCTGGGTACTGGTGATTCCCTTGGTAACCATCCACCTTGGCCTCCCCTCTCCCGGGTTGGGTGGACTGGACTCCTGAAAGTAGGGAGAGAAAGGAAGGTTGTCCTGCAGCTTGGGGTTTGAAAGGTACTGGGGTAAGAAAATTAACCCAGCATTCGGAGGATTACTGCCCTCGTGATGGAAGTTAGGAGGGACATTTCCTAGGGCAGTATTCACCTGATTGGACCCCCCCTTGGGCTGGTGGAGTCCACACATACCCCAAGATAGGCCTGTTGCCCTTATACCTGGGACTGATATAATTAGCAGAGTTAGAGGTCGCATTGGTGGGGTTTCCTACCTGACTACCACCTGCTGCTGATTGATCAGAAGGCCTTCTTTGCCTCTGATTTGGCTGGTTTTGAGAAGGTGTGTTTTTAGGGCCCCCCATTTGTAGGTCCAAAATGGGGGCAACCTTCACCTCTGCCACCTTAGCAGCCGCAGGGGCGTTGGCTTGTTTGGGTTTTTTTGTTTGGTTTTTGCTTTCTGCAGGTTTTTGGAGCGCATAGATCCAGGTAGCCTGCTCTATTACCCAGTCCAAGATCCTGTTGTTGTGAAAATCTCTTACCAGCTTTGTCATTATATATTTTGGGAGCGCATGAAAATAGGTGGCTATAAATTCCCTACTATTCATGCGCACCTGCCTGGTAGTTTGCACAAAGGCGAGTTTTAGCTCCTGCACAAATACTCTTGGGGCCTGATCCTCTCCACACTGCAGATTGTAGGCTGCCTTGCGGGCCTCCTGGGGGTTTCTGTATGTGGAAAAGTGCTTCAAGATGGCTGCCTTATAGGTGGTCTATTCTCAAGACAGTGGAAAACCACAGTTGGGGATTGGTAAACCTCTTACTCCGTGGAGTGAAGTCTAATATCTACAAAAAGAAGTTTAAGGTTTTTTCTTACATCAGTTGACTTAGGTTTGGGTAAAATATGGCAAATGACAGAACACACAAATTGTGAAACAAGTAATGTCATTTATTTTATCAAATGTCCATGTCAACTTATGTACATAGGAAAGACAAACAGAAAATGTAAAACAAGGATGATCGAGCATAGGAGCTGCATTAGGAATAGAGTTGAACAAGCGCCAATGGTAAAACATTTTATTGAAAAGAAACATACTAGTAATGAATTTGAATGGGTGATTCTGAAACAAGTCAAAGGGGAGTCACATTTATCGATCAATAGAAAGTTATTACAGTTGGAACAAAAACTTATTTTTTTATCCAGAAGCCATCTCCACGGTCTGAATGAAAGCGTGTAGTGGCATAATACCTAGGCAGCTACCTCTGACTCGGTTTTCCTTTTTTTCCATTGGGCACTTTGAATTTGGATTGATGTAACTAAGAGATCATGTTGATCGCCGAATATGTGCACATATTGTACTTAATGACATATGAGAAATTGTTACAGAGGGTATGCAATACATGTATAATACCGACTGTTTTTCAGAATGTATGGAGGATTCTACTGCAATGATTCGAAACGATTCAATGTGTTTTGAATTGAAATGGTTTTGTGTTTCACATTTATTGTGAGGTCTTTTGAAATTACAGTCATAAGGGCATCTGGGTGGCCAGACTAGCATTCTGCAGCAGTATGGCGGATTAGTGGGCGACCCGGGACTTCAATTCCCAGATATGGGTTCGCGCATGTATATCACGGGACGTAGTGACGTCACCATTACGCGACATGCGTTTTCTGATCCGCGTGGGGCATGATGACGTCATCGCGTTGCCCGCGAGGACAAACACGGGACCTAGATTTTCTCCTGAGTTGTTCGTTGCTCGTTTTTTGAACAAGCTGGGTCGAAGTTAAGAGCAGGATATTTGAATACTACCAAGCCTGCATTTTTCCTATTAAGGGAAAGAGCATTTAGAGTGCTGTAGATAGCACACTGGATAGGGCTAGCAGGACAATATTGAAGACATCCAGCCCCAGTGGGAGTCATGAGTAAGTAATGTTTTTTGCTTACTTAAACAAGATGTGTAGGAGATTTTAACACGTGGACATTCCACTGAGGTTACTTGTGTTTTCGTTTTGATGTCTTTCAGGTATATATAGCCTGAAGGGTAGATGAAGTTTTCAGAACTAAGTGAAAGGATACAGTATTGATGGAGTAAACCTGGATGGCATAAGTCTAGAACTATATGGTAAGATGCCTCCATGAGGAAAACAAGGGCTTTTGAGCTCATAGTTATGGGTAATAAGAGTCTAATAAGTGTGTATATTGTGTACTAGGACAGAAGATACAGGAACACAGGCATGAAGTCCTTAATTAATTGGATATTTGCCTTAATTTAACCAATTGAGGTTGAAAGAAGACTCCGGGATAGAGAACCCTCGAGTCAGGAAGGTATGTTATTAATAACATTTTCTTCACCCTTATGGGGATAAGGGTTAAAAAGTTAGCATAATCAATGGACTAACATTGTTAAAAGAGAGAGTAATATAGTGCCTCCTTTATATTAACAGGGTATACCGACTTCTAAAAGAAGATAGAATTTTGGAAATGTGGTTTCATCTTGAATAAGATCTACACAAGACACTACACACCCCTGAAGAATGTCCTACATTGTGGTGATAATGGGACAGAAACTTGTACAAGTTGGGTTTTTGGGAAACTAAGAACTGAATTAGCCAAAAGTTGATTTCGAGGCGAGGGGACTTAGTGTGATTGGGTCATACGGGTTGACCAAAAGATCAAATTTGAGACTAGAACCGATTGAAGCTGAATTACTTGTGTGGTTTTAGAATTGATTGTTTGTTCTATGTGTTATGATCATTTTTTATGATGAATTTTTTATTTTTAAAATGAATTTTGTATGACTAATAAAATTTATATCTAATTTTGCCTAAAAACTTATCTGTGAGACAGGATACCCATGTAAGTTGTGGCACTTTCTTCCCTTTTTTTAAGAAAAAACCTTAAACTTCTTTTTGTAGATATTAGACTTCACTCCACGGAGTAAGAGGTTTACCAATCCCCAACTGTGGTTTTCCACTGTCTTGAGAATAGAGTATTTTGGAGACTATTAGGGTCTCGGTGGTTAATGTGGTCAGTAGCACGTCCTATTCTGTCTTAGCACATATATATATACTGTGTGGATTTTATGAGTAGCTTAACAATGACTTCAGAAAAATGTCTAGCCTATAATGATGATTATGTACGAAAGCTCATGGAATCTTTGCCTGTAATAGGTCTCAACAAAGATCTTGATACCCTTGGCAAAGATGACCAATGGGACGAACTCGTGCAGATGAGAAAGAGACTGATACGCACTGAATTACATGCAATAATCATGATAGAATATGTGAAAAATTTAGCTTTGCCCCAGTGGCTTATGGTTAGAAATGAACCTCGTCTATTTCTAGACAATCCGGAATTTAAATTAAAGTGGAGCTATATTGCCAATAAGTGCGGCCGTGATTGGCTGATACTTATTATAGAGACTGCACAAGAAACAGCAAAAAAGATTGAAATAGACCTAAAGGATCTAGAGGAAGCAATAAAGAAAAAGTTTGATGTAGAAGCATTTAAGAAAGGCTTAGACAAACACCTAAAAGAGATGCAGGAATTTAAAACTGAAACTATATCTGAACGCATCAAGAGGATGAAGAAAGATATACTAAACTTTACCCATGAGAAAGCTTTTGGTTATACAAATAAAGATTACAAATTTGGAGAAACAAGACCTAATCCGAGGCAGAATCGGAGAGTACGTTTCCGTAATACCTCATATAGCTCTAGTGATGGGGCCTCTGAGCACGACGAATATAATGATCCTCCTAATAACAGTAATGGTACCCGACTGAGTCGGGGTAGAGGCTCTAGAGGTAATAGTCGTAGAGGGGACAACCAACGACAGTCTTTTTTAGGAAGGGGCGAAAATCAAAGACAATGGGCACCAGAGCGGATGCAAACACGCAGCAACAGGGGTTGGTAGTAAATCTCTCAAATGTAATTCTGTCCAAAAAAGAAGAAGAGGTCCTTAACAAAGGACTAAACTTTGTGATTTCTAAATATCATAATCCTTTTGAATTTAGGACTGAATTTAATCAATTTATGCGCAAAGTCCATCTGAGGGAGTTTTTTAAAGACACCCCTCACGAGAATGGTGGAAATTGTAGTGGCTTAAGGAACCCATCCACTTTTTGTGCTCCTTATAATTCGCATACTCCGGAGTCCAAGGTCTTTGAGAGAAAGGTTCTGGAGGAAATTGACATCCTAGAATCACAGGGGATACCACATCATTCCAATTTGAGTAAAACTGAACAACTTACTCTAAAAAACTTGGGGACAAATGAGCAAATTGTTATACGCCAGGCCGACAAAGGTGGTGCTATAGTGGTAATGAACAAGAGTGATTACATTGAGGAGTGTTTAAACCTCCTCTCCAATACAGACCATTACAAAAAGCTAGATAGAGACCCTAGCAATGATCTTATTAAGAAAATAAAAGAGAAAGTCACTAAAGCGGTGGAACAGGAGATGATTAGCAAACAGGAGGGGGAGTATTTAATCAGAGAGAATGGGAGAATTCCCATATTTTATATCCTCCCCAAAATTCACAAAAATTTGGAGAAACCCCCGGGTAGACCAATCGTCTCGGGAGTCAATTCCCTCTTAGAGCCGATCTCGAAATTTGTGGATTTTTACTTAAGACCGTTCATTCCTACTATGAAAAGTTATGTCAAGGACACAACAGATGCCATCAATAGAATTGAGGGCAACACTTTTGACCCAAGGACGAATTTGTTAATGTGTCTAGACATACAAGCCTTATACACGAATATACCACAATTGGCAACATTAGAGGTAGTGGAAGAGACTTTGCTGAACAGACAAGATCACTCTCCAGTTTCGAATTCCTTTATAAAATGGTGTACGGAAATGGCCCTCACGAACAATTTTTTTCAGTTTATGGGCCAGTTCTATAAACAAATTGAAGGAACGGCCATGGGGCGGCAATGGCACCCAATATGGCCAATTTGTATGTAAACATGTTCGAAGAAACGGTGGTGTACACTGACCGAAACCCTTTCCAAGAGAACATATTATGTTGGCTCCGTTATATAGATGACGTTTTCGTCATCTGGAAGGGGAACGAAGAGGAGTCTAGAAATTTCGTACTATGGCTGAATCTACAGAATAGATATCTCAAATTCACCAGCAACATTAACAATAGACAAATACATTATTTAGATATCTGTATCTATCATGAACAAGGAGTGTTACTGGTAAAACCTTTTACTAAGGAAACGGATAGGAATGCACTATTGCATTACAACAGCCACCACGCGCACCATGTGAAGAACAATTTACCCTTTGGGCAATTTCTTCGGTTGAAGAAGAACAGTAGCACTAATGCTTCGTATGAAGATGGGGCAAATGTGCTTATTGACAAATTGGTAGACAGAGGATATCCCCCTTCTTTGGTCAAGAAGGCGGCTAAGAGAGCTTTCAATAATAACCGAGAAGCCCTCTTGGACCAACAAATACGTAGAGATAGAGATACCAGAGAGACCCCGCTAGTATTTGTGAATACATTTAGTAATCTTTCATATAAAATCAAGAGTATCATTCAGAGGAATTGGAAGAAAATTATGACTAAGGAAATGGGAAGTCCAATTATAGCTTTCAAAAAGAGCACTACTGTACGTGAGCTAGTCATGAGGAATGATGTTAAGACTAAGAAGAGAATAGGTCAACAGACAAATTTGTGGGGCCTTTCACCAGTCCAGGGCCATTATCCCTGTGGCAACTGTACTATGTGTCAGCAAACGAGGAAAACTACATCAGTTGACTTAGGTTTGGGTAAAATATGGCAAATGACAGAACACACAAATTGTGAAACAAGTAATGTCATTTATTTGATCGAATGTCCATGTCAACTTATGTACATAGGAAAGACAAACAGAAAATGTAAAACAAGGATGATCGAGCATAGGAGCTGCATTAGGAATAGAGTTGAACAAGCGCCAATGGTAAAACATTTTATTGAAAAGAAACATACTAGTAATGAATTTGAATGGGTGATTCTGAAACAAGTCAAAGGGGAGTCACATTTATCGATCAATAGAAAGTTATTACAGTTGGAACAAAAACTTATTTTTTTATCCAGAAGCCATCTCCACGGTCTGAATGAAAGCGTGGAGTGGCATAATACCTAGGCAGCTACCTCTGACTCGGTTTTCCTTTTTTTCCATTGGGCACTTTGAATTTGGATTGATGTAACTAAGAGATCATGTTGATCGCCGAATATGTGCACATATTGTACTTAATGACATATGAGAAATTGTTACAGAGGGTATGCAATACATGTATAATACAGACTGTTTTTCAGAATGTATGGAGGATTCTACTGCAATGATTCGAAACGATTCAATGTGTTTTGAATTGAAATGGTTTTGTGTTTCACATTTATTGTGAGGTCTTTTTCAGGATGAAATTACAGTCATAAGGGCATCTGGGTGGCCAGACTAGCATTCTGCAGCAGTATGGCGGATTAGTGGGCGACCCGGGACTTCAATTCCCAGATATGGGTTCGCGCATGTATATCACGGGACGTAGTGATGTCACCATTACGCGACACGCGTTTTCTGATCCGCGTGGGGCGTGATGACGTCATCGCGTTGCCCGCGAGGACAAACACGGGACCTAGATTTTCTCCTGAGTTGTTCGTTGCTCGTTTTTTGAACAAGCTGGGTCGAAGTTAAGAGCAGGATATTTGAATACTACCAAGCCTGCATTTTTCCTATTAAGGGAAAGAGCATTTAGAGTGCTGTAGATAGCACACTGGATAGGGCTAGCAGGACAATATTGAAGACATCCAGCCCCAGTGGGAGTCATGAGTAAGTAATGTTTTTTGCTTACTTAAACAAGATGTGTAGGAGATTTTAACACGTGGACATTCCACTGAGGTTACTTGTGTTTTCGTTTTGATGTCTTTCAGGTATATATAGCCTGAAGGGTAGATGAAGTTTTCAGAACTAAGTGAAAGGATACAGTATTGATGGAGTAAACCTGGATGGCATAAGTCTAGAACTATATGGTAAGATGCCTCCATGAGGAAAACAAGGGCTTTTGAGCTCATAGTTATGGGTAATAAGAGTCTAATATGTGTGTATATTGTGTACTAGGACAGAAGATACAGGAACACAGGCATGAAGTCCTTAATTAATTGGATATTTGCCTTAATTTAACCAATTGAGGTTGAAAGAAGACTCCGGGATAGAGAACCCTCGAGTTAGGAAGGTATGTTATTAATAACATTTTCTTCACCCTTATGGGGATAAGGGTTCAAAAGTTAGCATAATCAATGGACTAACATTGTGATAAGAGAGAGTAATATAGTGCCTCCTTTATATTAACAGGGTATACCGACTTCTAAAAGAAGATAGAATTTTGGAAATGTGGTTTCATCTTGAATAAGATCTACACAAGACACTACACACCCCTGAAGAATGTCCTACATTGTGGTGATAATGGGACAGAAACTTGTACAAGTTGGGTTTTTGGGAAACTAAGAACTGAATTAGCCAAAAGTTGATTTCGAGGCGAGGGGACTTAGTGTGATTGGGTCATACGGGTTGACCAAAAGATCAAATTTGAGACTAGAACCGATTGAAGCTGAATTACTTGTGTGGTTTTAGAATTGATTGTTTGTTCCATGTGATATGATCATTTTTTATGATGAATTTTTTATTTTTAAAATGAATTATGTATGACTAATAAAATTTATATCTAATTTTGCCTAAAAACTTATCTGTGAGACAGGATACCCATGTAAGTGGTGGCACTTTCTTCCCTTGCCTTATAGGTGGACCACCATGAATGGTTTTGGTCTTCCAGCCCCGTAAAAAAGCTGGAGTACTCTTGAGAGAATGTCCATTTGGAACAGTCTATGCAATTCTGGCAATTTGTTTATGTTAAAAGGGTTCAGCATCTGTTCATATAGCTCCAAATGCTCCCAGACAGAATATGTGGCATTTTTTGATATAAGGTCATGACATTTCTAATGGCTTTAATCTGTTGGATGGGTTCTTTCACGAGCGCTCTCTTTTGTTTATTAGCCTTATTTTTCTGCTTTACCTGAGTGAATTTGCCCTCAGAGTCAGAGCTTCTGCTATTTGATGTCCTCTCTTTATCTTCTAGGTGTTCCCTCATCCTATGAGCTTGTAAGTAGCTCTCAGAATGGAGCGGCCTAGTTTCTTCTCCCCTGTTGTGCATTGGGCTCTCTGGGTCACTCCGCTTGAACTTCTTCTTTCGCACAGGAGAGTGGTCTTCTGACTCCTCCCTGCTTCCAGGGTTGGATATGATCACCCGCACTGCCACGATTGGGTGGAGGTTTTTAGAATCCTCTTTTGAGGCCTCAATTCACGCTATTTCTGCTCTGCAAAGTGAACCAAATGGTCCCTTTGTAGATGGTGTTTCTGCTGGTCTAGCTCCCTGAGTTTCTCCTCATAGGAGTCATCCTGATCATATATATCGGCCATTATGTTTTGGAATCTGTACAGGGACGTCCGTCCATCTATTTCTGATGGGTGGTGGCCTGCCTGTTCAATGATGCTGGGCCTACTAGAGTCTGGCTGTGTCATGATTCCCGGTTCTTGTGAACCAGCGTACATGAAGTTAGCAGTACCTCGTGTATACACAGTGGTAAATGGTTTTGAGGTCCTTGGTACAGAGGGCATCACATTGTGATCAGGGGTGGCCCTGTCCCTATCTACTTGTTCGGGGTCCCTCAGGTTGGGATTCAGCCTAGCATACTCTTTTTCTAACAGCTCAAGTTTCTCCCTCTCAGCCCCTATTTCCTGACAGTAGGCTAAGGCCTGAGCCTTTTGCTCTGCTATCAGGGCTTGACTTACCTCTATTACCTTCTCTTGAGCTGCCACCTGCTGGTGGAGTCCACTGTCCTCCTCACAGAGGGCCTCATTGTCTTTGTGTGCTGCCTGTAGGGTCCGATAACACTGAGACCATTTTTGTTGCAGGAGATTTATCTCCTGATTTTGCGCATTTTTAGCTTGGGTGTTCTCTTCTAGAGCACCTTCTATTCCTCTTGTGTGCCCCAATAATTGTTCATGTTCTACTTTTAGTTTCTGGAGAGCTAACTCTCTTTTCTGTAAGTCTCTTTTTAAGTTGCACACTTCCTGACATAGGGCATTTTTTTCTTGATAAAGGGCGCCCCTCTGTTCAGCCAGGTCATCCTGCTGTTGTTTGATAGCACTTAATGTCTGGCGTTCTTGGTCAAATTCTGTTTGGAAGTGGAGTCCTTTAATGATTCATTTATTATTCTCCTCTTCCAACTTTATGATCTGATTTTGTAACACGGTTATTTGTTCTGAGGAAGCTCTGTCCTATTTTAATGTATCTAATTTGGCCTCTTGCTCTGAATTATTTTTGTTGTTATATAGCCAGGTCCTCTTTTAACGGTTTGTTTGCAATTTCTCTTCTACTAGTTTTAATTAAATCTGGATTTGGTTTAAGTGCTCAGACTGGTTTTGTGCAAGGTTTCTATTTTCTTCATATTTTTCCTCCATAACCCCCATGTGGAGATACATGTGATTGTGAGTTGGACCATTTTAAGCTGTTCTTCTTTAGTATTTGGAGTCATGTACAACTCACTCAAGGCTTCATGTAACAGGCCGCTTTCCTGCCACACATCCATGTCCATGGAAGTGACCTGTTGCATCATGCTGGCTAGCCAGGTTTCATGATCTTACTCTGCCCATTCCCCTTTGATGAATAGTTTGTGCAGAAGGTGCTGCCTAGCCTAGTTAATCTCAACGGTGCTCATTATAAAAAGTGTTCTTCCTTTATTAAATTATTTATATGAGGACAAACCTGTGCTCTATTGCTTTTTGTCTAGTTCAGGGTTAGTTTTACTTTATTTTTACACACAGGCCTGATATTTAAGGTCTAAGTTTTGGGATGGTACTTTTACAGTGTAAAACAACTTTCTAACCACAAAATCTATCACTACCTTTTCTAGGTTAGCTTGCTGTGATTATCTGTCACGGGTGGAAACACTATCTCAATCCTGGCAACGAGCCCCCACTGTGTCACGGATTTAAATACACAGTACACTTAGACCAGGACTTTTTCTACTGGCCACGGATGTGGCGCACAATAAATACGCTTTTAAATTAATTTATTTCAGATTGAGCTTTGAGAAGTCAGCCAACCTGTCGCACACCCCTCTTGATGTACACCCCTGTTCCAATGGACCATGAACCAGGCCGGTGTGTAATAATGAAATATTTATTTATTTTTAATTTAGAATAAAATCAAACAGATTCACGATAGGGCAGCAATCACCAATGTGGTGATAATTACCCATAAAAATTATAGGATACACTTAATTTAATTTTATGACATCAGACACAGTAATGCAAATGTGAATGAAAATCAGATTACCTTTGGGAATACTTTTAAATGGGACAACTCTCATGCATTCCCCTTGCAACACTCCCTCAAACCCCTGTTAACCAGGCTTTGTGTTGGTGGAGCGGCGTAACAAGGAGTCAGGTACACTAGGCAAAAATCAGATTGAAAATCCGACCTACCACCCCTGAATGGGGGGCCAACATCGGATTCTACCCTTGAAAAATCAGCAAAATGGCACTCGGAATTCACTGAATAGTTATTTTACATGTGCGGTTGAATTAATAAGACAAGAATTGGTGTGGCTGTACTAAAGAAGCAAGAAAACTTACAAGATACAAGGCAAGTTTCTAAACATGCATACAAGTGAGAAAATCGACTTTGGGAAAGAAAAACAGTGCAGCAAGAATCACACGTGGCAAAATTGCAATTTCTTAGTTTTCACGGGTTTAAAACAAGCAAACAGCTTCAGAAATGCACTAAACATACAGAATTGAAAATCAGTTTTACTGATGGGGTACCAAGGCACATATTAGGTATTATACTAAAGTGAAAGGTTGACTCTGGATGGGTGACAATATGGGATTCTTTATAGGAAGGAAACATTGGATTTTTAACAGAAAACACTTTCATTGGCAACTTGGTTTTATGAGAAAAATAATTTATTCTACTGCTACTATATTTTAGTGGCTAGATATTTAAAGAAAGACAGGGTACGCGATGAGGTTAATTTGCAAGGTTAACCTATTCACACCACGTTCATCTCTATGGGAAATTAATTAATTTATTCAAAATATTACTAAGGACTTACACAACGGACTGAAATGATTTGTAAAGAATTGTGCTAACACATGGAGACTAACACAGATTCTTCTAAGGGCAGGATACACACAGGATTCTGACAATTTAAGAATTACTAGGGTATGTTTAAAATATTTATAGAGTTGGACATAATGCAAGGTAACAGAGCAATGGATACGGCTTTTCTGTTACTGGGGAAGGGTGATACTTACAAAAGGCACTTGGCTGGGCAAAGACAGGTCTGGTCACTGGATTCTCCCAAAGGGGTCCACAGCCTTTCTTCCTTTCTCCCTGTAATATTGGGATTTTTGTAGAGTTTAATTCTAGATAAATGGTTCTGCCTGGAAAGGAGGTTCTGCCTGGAAAGGAGGTTCTGTCTGCAAAGGAGGTTCTGCTACCCCTGGCCTGGCACTGGAGTCTGGAATCTTGCAAGGTGAATGTTGAATGTCTGGATCTCTGGACTGTGAAGGTTAGATGTTTGAATGTCCTGCATCTCCCCATGCCTATAGGCTGGATGACATCAGAGGATTTTTTACTATGTGGGAGGAAATGACCGGGACATAACTCTAAGATAGGATATGTCGGCTATGGATGTTGCCACCTCTCTGTAAGCAGATTGGACCCAGGGAAGTGACATCAGTTTAAGGGTGTGTGTCTTATGAGGTGCTTTGTTACACCATCGTTACTTTTGCAAAAATCAGTTATGAAACAAAAACCCTTATATTTACAATGGTTATCCTCCTGAAAATCTGATGGGCAGATACCATATTTTACAAGTAATATGCCATTCCACACCCCAAGTTTGTATGATGATGTTTTGTCGTTCTGGCAATCTTTCATAATTTCTATAGAAACTATTTCCCCTAAAATTCAAAAAAATTGATACACAGAAGCCTATCCATGTCGGGCATATTTGCATCAAGTTTCATAACTGTGCCATGTACGTTTTTTTCAGAAATGCCTCTTTAATACTGTTCATGTCCCTCACATGCTAGGATCACCCACACAGTTTCATTTGAATTGTGTAAAACTTAGATTAAAACCCATTATAATTTCACATTACTGCTTATTCAGATTACTGAAATAATTTTCTTAATATAAAAAATATTTTAAATCAAGTGGGCTGGCTTTGTTCCCAAAAGTGGGCAGTCTTTCCAACCCCCCAGCAAAATGTCTTCCTTGGTCAGCTTTGCACAGAGGTGGCCATGGATTCTCATTTGAAGTCCTTCAATTTGAATGCAGGGGATTTTACACTTCTGAGGAAAACACATTGGTTGGCTTCCTCCTTTGTTCTTAGGAGCATCTCTGCCATGCATTCTGAGACACCCTGTAATGATCACACCTAACAGTCCATAGAAAAGGGCCCCTGCCCTGGCAGTATCAAAATCATGGGGGGTTATGAAATTTGGCCTTTAAGCCAAACTGGTCTAACAGGAATGCCTGCCTCAGCTAGGCTGTTGAAGTTCTTTTTGTAAATAAAATAAAATACACAGAGTTAAATATACCTATATTTTCGCAGCTTTCCTTCCCCAAATGTAAAGTTGTGTTTCTGGGCATTTTACAGTATTGTTTCCCATTTACTTCCATCATGCCATTTAATTTCTCTGCAAGGCAAAGCAACATGGGTTCATTTTATTTTTATATCCATTGAACAAAATGCGGTGTTCCTCACATTTTACTGTCTGAAGGCTTTCAGAGCTCCTGGTAATTTCTGTACACAGGGATATATTCAAGAAATGGGTTCTTTAAAACTGACACCAAGCAAAGAGAGAGAGAGAGCTTCTTTTGAAGAGCTGTGCTGTGTTCATTTGTTGCAAGAGTAAATGCTGGCCGTACGGACTGAAATGACTTCCTCTGCTCTTCTCAGATTTTCCTTGACACAACAATGCTTTACACAGAGGAATGGCCCTCATTTTATTGTGTTCAGCCTGAATATAAATGGGCATAGCTGTGTTTTACTGGAACCAAACTGTGTAATGTTGAAAGATGGAAATAGCACCATGCAAGGTCATTTTAAACAGCATCAAGTAATAAAATTGAGGCAAAAATGTCACTGGTAAAAATAATTGCGGCAAAAATGCTGTGGTATGACTCGGTAAAGGTGTACCCCATTATACCATTCACGGGGAGCGGGGATTACAGGGGTGCCCCCTGCTGCCCTTAAATGGTATAATGGGTCAGTGGGTTGTGGGGGTGTCCCCTGCATCCTTTACATGATTGTGTCAGCAAAACCACAGCATTTTTGCTGCAATATTTTTTATACACAGCCATTTTTGCCGCGATTTTAAGACATGGGGCCTCATTACAACTCAGGCGTTAAGGGTTAACGCCGTCGTTAACCCTTAACGCCTGATTCCGATTTTAACGGCTGCTTTTAGCAGCCATTAAAATCCATGGCGCTAAACCGCCTTGGTGCTAATTACGCCACCGTAATTTACGGTGGCGTAATTAGCGCCTTCCCCACTCCCATTATGCCCTATGGGGCAAAAATGGGAATGGGGAAGGGTAAAATGGGAAATGGGGATTTACCGCCCCACTCACCTTGGAATGGGGCGGTAAATCCGCCATCCACCATGGTGTAAACATAGTTTACACCATGGTGGTAAAGTTGGCGTACTTACCGCCTGGGTCGTAATGACCCCCATGGAACCATTTTAAC
Source organism: Ambystoma mexicanum (assembly GCF_040938575.1). NCBI lineage: Eukaryota > Metazoa > Chordata > Amphibia > Caudata > Ambystomatidae > Ambystoma > Ambystoma mexicanum. Next base: position 1,293,218,520 of record NC_090937.1, read on the forward strand.
ACAGAACATTTTCTTTTAAGTTTTGAGCTGGCAGTATAACAGCACTGAGCCATTCTGCCTTGGAATGCTTCTCTTTGGTTCACATGAGAAAACAAAATGCAGCCATTCTCGGGATGTCTATGCTCCATTTCGCCCCATTTATGCTCAGCAGACACAGCGCAGCCATTATTTTTGTAACTGCTAGCATGCTGTTTTGGGATGCAGGGATTTCTGTCGGTCTGGTAAATGTACCCTAGAGGTTTCTGATTGTACTTCCAAGCAAACTCAGAAGTCTATGCTGCACTTATCCTCCTTGACCCATCGGCAGCCTCTGACACTATCAACGAGAACATCCTCATAGATAGACTCAACTCTCTAGGCATCATGGACTCTAAATTAAGATGTGTCACCTCTTACCTCACGGACCGTTCACAAATCTTGCTTCAGTCACCCTTCCCCTATGCCCCCGCCCTGTCGCCAATGGGGTTCTTCAGTAGGACTCCCTATACACCCTACTCTTCAACCTGTGCCTGCGCCCCCTCCCGACCCGTATCCGCTCACATGACCTGCCCTACCATAGCTATGCAGATGACAACCACATCCTTCCATGACCCCCAAGACCCAGGCTACTCCATACCCTGACCTCACCTCGGGATGCACAGATTTCAAACCACTGCCTGACTGCTAACCATCGTCTCCTAAATCCTGGTTGAAGTGGAATCCTAATTTGCAGTAATGCAGCATTCTTCCACCATCCCACACCCTGGCCGTGCTCTCTAAACCTCATGCCTAGAGCATCCAGCCCAGTATAGATCATGGGATGCTGACAGAACACTCCCTACCCACATTTATGCTGCTTGTAGATCCTGTGATCTACACTTCCACATCCTTAGATGATCCTTCCCTTGCCTTTCCTACCCTCACTGTGTCACAGCAATGTTTGCCATCATGCTCTCACACCTAGACTGCACTTATTCCATTTATGTGGGCACCCTTGCCTATCAGCTCCTATATGCTAAAAATAGACCAAGAACGATGCAGTCTGCCTCATTCTTGCACTCAGACCCAGGGAACACATGACTCCTGCACTCCAGGTGCTTCACTGGCTTGACATTGTCCAACACACCACCTTCAGGGCCATTTGCATCACCAACTGTGCCCTCCATGAGAGATGCCTTGAATTCCTCCAACACTGACTCACAGCTACCAACACAACAGAAACCACACATCATGCTCTGCATGCCTCCTTGTGATCCCTTCCTTCAATTGAACTGAAATTGGAGGTACCTCTTCCTCCGTGCAAGCACTCACACTCTGAAACTCCCTCTCACTCAGCATTGGCCGAGTGGAGGACCACTTTACCTTCCGGGAGGCACTCAAAACTTGGCTCTTTCCTTCCCCAAGCCAGACAAAGGCCACACCCCTCGAAATGTCCCAGTAAATAGCTGGGGGCACCCTTTCAGACCATGGCAGTGTTGTACTACTTATCATGCCTATGTTGGTTTTTGTGCGGCCAGCTTTTTTGGACCAGCAGGGTGCCTAGCAAAAAGGAGTACATCAGCTGACTTGTACTCAGTGCAGCCTGTCCATATATTCGCTGCATTCCACAGTACCAATTTAGTGCATTTGGACCATCTAGATTTGTGCTGTCTGGTACACGTGGACCACAGACAGCCTACACCTGTGTTAGTCATACAAGTCACTTGTTTAATGGGTTCCATGTAATAATGTCCCCACAGAAATGTCTCCTGACAAAAAAGTTGCTGTTTTTTGCAGAGACATTATTTCATTAAACATCCCCATACATAGTGACACCATATGTAATGTTGCCAACGGCTGTTCCAGGCGACATGATGTATGGGAACATTATTACCTGATACCGTTTAATGTTGGTTTTCTGTATGTTTTTAAAAATATATATATTTATATAACCCCAAAGCCCGCAGGCACCAGGCTGCAGTCAAGCATAAACACACAAACAAGAAAGATTTAAATGATCAAATGGGTAGGTCAAGGCTTGAGTATAGTGATTATTCGAACAGCCACATCTTCAGCTGTTTCTTAAATGCCAGATGGCATTTCTCAAGACACAGCTTCAGAGGTTTTTTCATCTTCAATGTACTTCATGACTTTTCTTTAAAAAAAAAAGTTCTAATCTTGCTTAGTGAGTAACTGCACTGTATGTGACTGTATGTTGTCGGTGCATGAATGCAAAACATCATCCTCTCCCCACAACTTCTGTTCATCTGTTGTCCCTGTAAGTGTTTGCACTACACTCTATGATCCCTGCACCCTTCCAAGGAATAGTTAAAACTCACCTATGGCTGAGTGAACTTACCATATGGATGACATGGATGACAAAAATGGTGTAAAAGTCGGATGTGGAATGTAAGAATTCACGCAGGCTTAAGTGAATTTACCACATAGAAAATAGAAATGTTTTAGATGTTTGTTGTGCAAAGCCAAAGCCAAGACATTAACTGTGTGAGAGTGAGAGACGTGCAGTGCCAGTGAAAATACCTATACCAAAAAGAATCATGGAAGTAAGGTACCCATTGAGTAAACCATATATGCACTCAAGACAATATGATGGTCATATGAATGAAATCCCGGAGGAAGTGTGAAAAATTAGCAAAAGAGAAGACGGGTGATGTCATGCAAAGCAGAGCTGAGGCATCCAGAAAAGAGGCAAGAGGCTGAAGAACATAGACATTCTATAGGATCCAAGGAGGAGGTGTTAAAGATGAGCAACCTTTAGGGCTCGAGATGAAGATGCTTATGCTATAGAAGCAATGAAGAAAAAGCAGTAACAAAAGCAGACAAAGTATTCTTAAGGCTGGCTATGTAGTGAATAGATTGCGGTGATGCGCCAATGTATACTCATAGGAATGTATGCCCTATGGATGTTTCACAAGCCCATTTTAGCAGACTCTGGACCCCGTAAACAGAAAGGCTTTTTCAGAGTGGCACAGTTGGAAAACAACTTAATGAGGAAGGTTTGTTTGTTTGTTTATTCTATTTATAACGTGCACCTGACCCGAAGGTAATTGGGCGATAGTAAAACATTAATGGTTACAAGGCATATACACAGTTATGGTGAGGTTACAATATGGGAAAATATACGACAGGAGGAATATACATATTATACACGTTATACAGTTATACAGTATACAAAATTATGGTAAGGTTACACTATGGGAAATGATTGAGCAGAGGAATATACATATTATACAAGTTATACAGTCATAGCGTAGGGTCATAGTGATAGTGCAGGCACATTATGCAGTCCCAACAAAGGGACCATAGTGGCTAATAGCTGTGATCGTTATGTTTTGTTAAGTAACCATGTAATGACCTGGCTTCTGAATTCGTCAAATACTTGAATAGATTGAATGTTCTGCAGTAGTGTGTTCCAAAGCTGGGCGGCTTGTACCGGGAAGCTAGTGCCTACGGCTCTTTTTAGGTTGTATCTGGGCACCGCCAAGCAAGGTGTATTGGATGATCTGGTGATTCTATTGGACACTTTCCATGAAAACTTGTCTGTGAGATATGGAGGCGCTTGTGAGTTGAGCGCTTTATGAGTGAGGCAAATGGTTTTTAGATCAATTTTATTATGTATAGAGAGCCCCTTGTGTTGCTTTCTAGTTTAAGATATGTGCTCTTTTTTGGAGATATTTAGTGCTGCTCTAAGCGCATTGTTTTTCAAGATCTGTAATTTATTTAAGATGGCTTTATTGGCACCTAGGTAGAGACTGTTACAGTAATCCAACTTCGATTATATGAGCACTCTCACCAATGTAAGACAACTGGTGGGTGATAATAGAGGTCTACAGGCTCTGATCAGCTTGCAGGTGTAGGCAGCGGCGGATGAGGTCATGTTCACCTGTTTGGTTAAGTTAGACTGGGCATCGAGATAGAAACCTAATGTTTTTACACGTTTGGCTACTGGTATACCATTTCCATCAATAAGGATGCTTGAATAGTGATGACTTAGTTTCAGAAGGTTGTTACGAGAGCCAACTAGGAGCAACTCTGTCTTATCATCATTCAGGCAGAGGCCATGTGTGGCCATCCATGCCTGAATGATGCTGTATACTTCATTGATCCGAGCGACGTCTATATCATAAGTTCCAGATAGGAGTAGGAGTATCTGGGTGTCATCCGCATAGTTAGTATAGGTGACACCCAGGCGGTCCAGTTTGTCAAATAGAGGCTTTGTGACAATGTTGTACAAAGTAGGCGAAACACAGGATCCTTGGAGGACTCCGCAGGTGATGGGAATGGGATTGGGGTAGGAGTATCTGGGTGTCATCCGCATAGTTAATATAGGTGACACCCAGGCGGTCCAGTTTGTCAAATAGAGGCTTTGTGACAATGTTGTACAAAGTAGGCGAAACACAGGATCCTTGGGGGACTCCACAGGTGATGGGAATCGGATCGACATCTCCTGAGAGTGAGAATACACGCATTGTTCTGTTTGCGAGGAAAGATTGGATCCATGTGACTGCATAGCTGGAGAAATGGGCTGCTGATGATAGGTGTTCGCAAAGTATTGTATGGTCCACCAAATCAAAAGCTGTTGAGAGGTCCAGTAAGAGTAGGATGGCCTTCTTGCCTTTATCTTTCAGTTCATCGATCTGGCTTTTAAGGTCAACAAGGGCGGTTTCTGTGCCATGCTGAGGTCTGAAGCCAGATTGCCGGATTCCAAGTAATTTGTGAGTTTCAAGATAATCTTGAATTTGCAGATAGGCAGTTCTATCTAAGATTTTCAGTAAAAAGGGGACTGTCGTAATAGGTCTATAGTTAGTGGGTATAGCTGGGTCGAGGGTCTGTTTCTTTAGTAGCGGTAGAACCCAGGACTGTTTGAGGTTGCTTAGGACAGAGTTACTAGAGAAGGAGGAATTTATGATGAATGGGGCTAGGTCTCTAGCTGCGTCTTTTAAAATCTGAGCCAGACAGCTATCGCCCTTACAATTAGAAGGTTTAAGAGAGGCAATGATTTTTTGAACTTCAGGTATGGTGACTTTTTTAAGCATGAAACCTGAATTAATGTGTGCAGTGGAGGGTGGTGCAGGGGTGTTGACTGTGAGTTGTGACCTTTTGTCAGCTATTTTGGTCTGAAGTCCATTCATTTTTTTTGACAGGGCATTTTGCATACTGGTGCACCAGGCTTTATCCTTGGTGCAAGTGTCTGGCAGTGGGTTGGGGTTCTCTAGTTCTCTTAGGATGTTGAATAATTCTTTAATGCTGGAACTGGCTTGGGCAATTCTATCATTGTAGGTTTCTTTTTTAGTCTGAATTATCTTGTTTTTGTATGTGGAAGTGACAATGGCAAGGTTTGTTTTATTTTCAGATGTGGCGGAGGATTTCCAGCGAGATTCCATTTTTCTTTTTTCTTTCAGTACGGAGTAATTTTAATTCTGGAGTAAACCACAATGGCTAACGGTTTGCTTTTACGTAATTTTATTGGGGCAATAGCGTCAATGGCTTTGGTCATGGTCTCATTATACGTGGTAATCAGTGTGTTAGGATCATTGGTGTCTGGTAGAGCATTGAGTAAGGATACTATCATGGGAATAAGTGCTTCTGCTGTAATGTTACGCTTGTTCCTTGTGAGGCAAGGGGGAGCAATAATCAGCTTTTTCTTTTTCAAGTTGTTGATGTTCATTTCATAGGTGATAAGGTGGTGGTATGACCATACTAAAGGAATATAATCTAATAGAGTAATGTTGCAATAACGATCCGCCACCCAATCGAGTATCCTACCATTTTCATGGGTGGGTTTGGTGCTGATTTGGCTGTAGCCTTGTTCTGATAGTGCAGAGGCTAGAGAGATGGCATGTGGGTCACTCGTGTCATTATAGCCAAGGTTAAAGTCTCCTAGGATAGTGTTTTGTGCCATAGGTATCGTAGTGTCAGCTGCTAAGGATGTGATGTCTTCTCCAAAGGATCCAGGAGGTCCTGGGGGCCTATAAATAATGTGTAGTGTGATGGTGTTGTTTGGTGAGATTTGAAACTTGACTGAGAGGAATTCACACGATGCCAATAAGGTGGGGGTGTCTAGTCTTATATTGAAAATGGATTTAAAGATAATGGCTATTCCTCCTCTGCGGGCAGTGGGTCTGTCTGCTCAGAGGATGGAGTAATTGTCTGGTACAGCTAGGGCAATCGAGGGGCCTGCTGCTTCGTGCAGCCAGCTTTCTGTCATTACAAGGAAGTCGAGGTTATAGTTCTCAATGAGGACAGCAATCTCTGTTGCGTGAGCTACAAGGGACCTGACATTCAGGAGAGCTTCTTTGGTAGGCTGTATCTGAGAGCTCTTCAATGGTGAACTGGGACTGGTGTCATCTGAATATTTCGTTACGATGGAGTGCCTTTTGTTTTTTTGGCCAGGACAGATGTAGGTGGATGCAGAGCGAACTAGGCATGTGGGTTTAGGGGTGTATTTGGGTAGTGAATGCCTGATGAACGGTAGTCTGCTGGCTAGTCTCTGGTTACGCTTGGAGATGTCCGGAGGGGAGGTGGATGAGACTATTGGCAGGGTGGTCAACTTATCTTGTGTAGTGCTCAAGGTAGGGCATGGATAAAGTTTAGGTATCGTTAAGATGGGAAATGGTGGTAGTGAGGGGAGGAATGGTGTGGGGCAGGGGATGGGGTAGTGGCGGGGGCATCTCAATCTGCCAAGCCGTTCACCGATCTTGATGTAGTGACCTTTGGTACAGGGGGTGGCCGAATGTATAATCCAGAAGGGGAACATAATTAAGGTTAACAACACCTGCATACTGTAGGAAGGTAGGCTAATTTAGGATAGACTTGCCAGTACTCAGATCGCTATCATCAACAAAGTATGTACTACATATAGATTAGACTTTTAACAGATGGTCGCACAAATGCAGTTGATTAGGTACAGCATGGTTGCATATGAATCAATTGGGTAAGTTGCCAGGTTGAGTAGCAGCTAATTCAATTTGAACAGACAGATAACTAGCATGACCAAACAAATTATGCAATAGGATTGAGTCCACAGGGAAGTAGGATGGCGCTGTGCACAATAAATATATGAGCGTTGGTGTCTGGGGCACATGAGCAGGGGTAGCGCAGAAGCATAAGATAGTTAGGGTCTGACTATAGGTCCAGAACCAGAGGACATGTAAAGAGAATATCTCTCTTGACTAAGTAAGGTAATTAAGGGTATCAACATCATTTAGACAGTGATAACAGTATGGAATGACTAGTAGTGAAATTATGCAATTGCAAATACCGCAACCTCCTTCCTGAAGGTTGTTGAGTCAGTGCAGCAAGTCAGGAGCATAAAATGTCATATAAGGGTCCAGTGTTCCGCGGCGAGCGGCGCACAATGGCAGCCACGGGCCTTCTTCTTTGGCCTTTGTCTCCAGGCTGGTGTACCCGCCTGCCGACAGATATTGTTCCTTGAAGAGGGATCGGGATGCCTAGTAATCAGGGATTGAGGCTGGGGCCTCATTTTCGTGCCGCGCTGCACCCGGCATTACAGGGTCAGTCGGAAGTGTGGGCCAAAGTCAGGCAGGCAGGGACACGTCGGCTCGGGCACAGAGCAATGCTGGAGGCGAAGCAAAGGATGCTGCTGTGCCGGATGCATGGTGCACAGGGTTGTGGACTCTCACCTTACGTGTGGGCGCCGGAAGCCTTAATGCATCAGATAGGGGGGGCGCCGAATCGATGCCTGGTTTTTACTGTGCAGACAGATCAAGAAGTGCCTATGAAAACTATGATGCAGTTAAGGATCACAGATGAGGGGTTAGGGGGAAGATGTGAAGGGGGAGAAACGAAATGAGCAGCATGTTGTGCCCTGCGACCGTAGCAGCCCGGACAGGCACAGACAGGCTGGGCCTTATGTTCTGGGGGCCTTGGGTGAGGGGGGTTGGCTGATGCCTACCAGCCACCTTGCTGGACTATAAGAGCGTGTTCAGGGTTGGTTGCTAGGCAACCATGAATACACAAAATGCAACGCTCGGGTCAGCGGCCATCTTAGTGCAGAGTGGATCATCGTGTCGCAGTACGGAGCCTCAACTCGGCGTGTAAATCAAACTTTGCCCCAAACTGGGTGGGCCTCAGTGGTGGTGGATGGGTGGGTATTCGGGACCCAAAGATGAAGGAGCCAGGGAAACAAACTCCATAGATGGCTGCAGGCTGCTCCTGCAGCAAGCGCAGAAACGTGGCTTCAGGAGGGAGGGGGGAGGCTGCTCCAGCAGCTCCAGGGATGCGGGCTCCTGCCCGTGGTCTAGGAGAGTAGAATAGCAGGCATAGACAGGCTGGGCCTTATGTTCTGGGGGCCTTGGGTGAGGGGGATCGGCTAACGCCTACCGGCCACCTTGCTGGCCTATAAGAGCGCATTCAGGGTTGGTTGCTAGGCAACCATGAATCAACAAAATGCGGCGCTCGGGTCGGCAGCCATCTTAGTGCAGAGTGGGTCATCGTGTCGCAGTACGGAGCCGCAGCTCGATGTGTAAATCACACTTTGCCCCAAACTGGATGGGCCTCAGTGGTGGTAGATGGGTGGGTATTCGGGACCCAAATGATGAAGGAACCAGGGAAACAAACTCCATAGATGGCTTCAGGCTGCTCCTGCAGCGATCGCAGACACGCGGTTTCAGGAGCGAGGGGGGAGGCTGCTCCAGCAGCTCCAGCGATGCGGGCTCCTGCCCGTGGTCTAGGAGAGTAGAGGTGAATTCAAGAAAGGCTTGGCTGGCCCAGCACCAAAAATTCAAGGCCACTACGAGCCTGGATGTTCATGTAGTAGCTACAAAACATGTGAAAAGAACAAACTCCTGTCTGAGGTGAGGAGCAAGAATATTGAAGACGTCAGAGGTTCATCATTTAATAGTGTTTTAAAATACAGAAAAGCCTTCACAGTCACATGGTCGGATGAAAATAGATACTGGGTGAGCTAAATCGAAACCAAGAGACAAAGTATGCCTCTACACCCTTTTATTCTCAGTCACAAAGGAACATTTGCAAGGTAATGATCAAAGGCTTAATTGATTGGTAGACAGCAAGAGTGATGATTGATGGCAGGCTAATTAGGTGGGAAGCTTTGGTCATGACCAGCCCACCAGCACCTGGGTGCCAGCCTGCATGCTGCTAGTGTGTGTGGAGTATTACAGAGGGGTACGAGGGTGCCAACCAATTATAGAGGGCCACGTAATAGAGAGTCCTATAGTTTGTGTAACCAATAGGACGTTGTGTATTTCATGACGTTCATAGTGACTTGAACTAGAGGAGGGCTTAGTTGCCCACCTGATGTTAGAGACCCAATAACTTCCCTGACAAGTATGGAACGTATTATAGATGTTCCCTCTAAGCCAATCACTTTCCCAAGTAGGTTTTTGTAGAGTGCCACGTAGATTGACATCAGTGATGATGAATTTTTACTATATAAGTTGGATTTTTTTATGAAACTCGCTGAGTGAAAATATCGAGCGTATGTTCGTTGATGTTTGTTATACTCCCTGTTTTAGAAAATTCATATTAAAACAGGCTTACTTTGCCAACTTCCTGAGTCAATCTGATTATTGATATTTCAATATATTCTTCATTCCCATCTATCACAAAGTATTGCTACCTCGTCTTAAAGGGCTTGTGTCAGGGACACAGGTTCACGTGGTAGCAGAGAAATGAGGGTTAAAGAACCATCGATCAAGTAGGCTTTTAAGAGTCTCGAAATATCGAGTGTCCTCCACCATCTAGCTGGAGGAACGTGAAGCTCCCTGTAGATAGCGGCCATTAGTAAAAACTTGCAAGTCACTGAAAAGATAGGTGGGACGGATCCCTCTTTCATGGAATCCCCTCCCGGTATCTAGAGGCAGATGAGCGGATCGAAGGCTGAAGCGGCTGGTTGAGGAGGAGGCGATCTCAAGTGTCAGAAGTTGAAAACGGAAATAGTGAATAGACTGAGAGAGAGGGCAAATAGTGAATGGGTGGGGAAAGTGATAAAGGGATAACAGGGAAAGAATAACGGAAGGTTGGTTGGTGTAATTTTTGGTTTAAGGATGAAGAGCGTCATAGTTAAGGTATACGGAAGTGGAGCAATCCATATGATAAGTCCAGTATCCTACATCAAGGACGTTTAGAAGGAGTTGTTTTAGAGTCCAAGTGGACATACCTAGGCTACGAACTATCAAGGATCATTAAAAAGAACAACTCACACTCCGATCACAGTCATTATTAGGGGCGAGAGTAGTCAGAAGGAGGATTGACGGAAGTGTATTTGGGCCGGACGGTCTGTCAGTCTGTCTGTATATTGTATATGTTGTATATGGCAAACAAATGATGAAATATTGAAGAACGAAAAGTAATATGATTGTGGTAAAAGGCTGAAATCTGATTATTTATTTATTGATGGTATTCATTCAATAGGTAGATTGAAGTAAAGTGAAACATAGAAGTTTGGAGCTGTGACGATTGGTGCACGCTCATATTGTATTATTTTTCTTAAAAGTATTTATCTGCATAAAATAATGGTAAGTATTGACAGTTGATTGTGATTAGTCATGATGGAGGATATTAATCCGCTTATACACTTTTGCAAACAGCTGCCAAAATACTTGCCCAAGTTCAAGCAGTACAGTGCAGAATGGGTTAAGGGCACGGCAGATAAAATGTTTATGCCATGACCACACGGGGATCACTGTCCAAGGCAGTTTTGCAACACATGACGACATACTTGCACACAGCGTACACGGGAAAGAAGCAAGAAAAGAGGCGAGCTAGCTTAGAGCTTTGGAAGATGTACCAGGAGGAAAGGGAAGACCCGCCTCCTGAAAACTCCAGTGTAAAGAGGTGGGTGTTGAGCCTTCTGCTCCCCCTACCGCGCCTGAAGTAAATGATGATAGTACGAAAGATGAAGGATTATATCAGTTAAGAGAACTTAAGGCAGCGATTGGAAAAGTAATCTGACATATGAGCCGCCTGCATGTAGCAGTGACAAGAGTCCAGAAAAGACTCCAGAAAGGCATGTGATCTCTAAAGTCCCACGGGACAAAGAGAGAGGTAAATGACCAGGTATGTCTTTAGATATAGAAAGAGAAATAAAGAGATGTAAAGTAGAGAAAGACAAAGCAGACGAGGTAGTGCTCATACAGAACAAATGGATAGGAGGTCACATATTGCTAAAACTTGATGGTAAGAGCATTGAGGAAGTAAGCCAAAAAGAAGATCAGGACGAGCAAGATAAAAAAGACAAAGAACAGGAGAAATGATTGAAAGAAGACAAGGCTACAAGAAAGAGTAGACAAAGACAGGAACAACTGTATCAAGAAGAACAGTGGAGAAAGCAAGAGAGAGCAGAGGAGCAAAAAAAAGTATGACAACAGGCTAATAGCAATCAAAGAATGAGACAAGTTAGAAAAGAGAAGAACAAGAACTGAAATTAAGAAACAAAAGAATGCAAAGACACAGAGATAAAGAAGTACGAAGAGCAAACGAGAGAGGAGAGGTGAAAAGACAGGTAGAGGAAAAGGTTAGGGAAGAAGGAAAGACACAAAGAGAATTTGATGAGGAAATGGAACGAAAGAGAAAGCAAAGGGCACGCAACATTGATTACATGGAGAAAGAGTTAATGGAACCTAATACAATAGTGGCATGGGAGGACATTGGGGAGTTCTTCCCAAAACAAGGACCAATGGCAGGACACTCTAGAGTAGAACTAGAAGATAATTTGATATAGGAGCTATTGCAGACAGAATTAAGCAGGCTTATCAAGAGATGAGGACAAAAAGTGAATCGAAAAACAAAGGGAAAGATGATCGATTTGAAGGGGATCAGTCTAGAGGCAAAGAGGGGGTCTGTTCAGCCTCAAGGATAGAGCTTTGTCTTTGGACAACCTAATGATAAACAGAGACAAGAAAGGGGGAAGTCACACTAGTTGGGGACAAGATATGTCCGACGAAGATAGAGAAACATTCCGTGGGGAGGAGGAAGCTAGTGCATTTGGTTCTGAGGGGTGTTCTCTGACAGATAAGGAAGTGAGATGGTTGGGTCTGGACCTACCTAAATCTAGGATCCCGGGGCTCCTGGAACAGCCAGATTGACCTAAAAGGTGACCTCTTACTGAGAGGGGAGACACAAGACCCTATGTGAGCAGGCTAAGGTCATTGCCGGAAATAAGACGGTGCAGAACCATTGTCCCTGCTATAGACAGGCAGACGATGGGAGTCAAGTGCGATTTTGGGATTTTGCAGTTCCCCTTGTTAGAAAAAGGAGGGGCTAGACCACAGTATATAGCATGGCCCCAGATGGAAAAGGATCATTTAAGGTGTAAACTCCTGAGTTCAATGCCGGGTGCCGGAAAATGGATGTATGATTTAGCGAAAATGACAGGAGGAAACACGTTAGCTAAAGGGGACATTAAGTGTCTTCTAGCCACTATTTTTGGGGAGAGGACTGATGACATTTGGTTGAGAGCAGGATACGCGAGTGTCATTACACAAAATACAGCTCTTGATGGAGCGCTGCTTAATTTTTATAGAGCGTTAGTCTGGAAAGTGCTTTGAGTACAATATCCTGGTCATATATGGGTGCTATAATGGCACAAAAGATTTAGGAAGGGGAGGCTCCACTTATTTACATTCATAATTTTCAAGAGCAGTGATCTTTGGAAATGCGGGAGCTGTGGGGAAAATCAATACCTGCATTTTATCATATATTATGTCAGGGACTACCAGACAAGGTACAGAGACAGGCCAAGAAGCTTGTGGGTATGGAGGCAAAACCATGGCCAGAAATACAGCTGACCATTGGGCATCATTGCCGATTGTTGCAGGAGAAAAATAAAAAGAGAGAGAATGCTAGGAAGCTCGACAAAGCTAAGCTAGCACAGAAGAAACTGTCGAAGTATGCTATAGAAGGGGCAATGTTACCTAGTGGAGAAGGGCCAGGATCACAACAAGAAGCAGGAATGCCACAGGTGAATAACCAACAGCAGTTTGATCAAGGAGGGAATGGATTTATACCAAGAGGTAGGGGACGTTTCAGCAGAAGAGATGGCTTTCAGAATAATCAAGGGAATGTTCAGAGTGATCAAGGTGGGTTTCACACTATGCAGAATGATAATCAAGGCATGCAGCGAGGGCAGATCAGAAGACTCCCTCCTGTATGTTGGACATGTGGAATGATAGCACACATAGCATGAACATGTGGGAGCCATGTGTAAGTACAGAAGGGGCAGTTCTCGAGAGGGGGACCGCTTATCTGCCTGCATATAGCCCACAAGGTAGAGATGGGTTTGCCAAAGATCAGACAGTGTATCAAGCACAAGCGCTGAGATTGAAACAGGCTTTGCAACCACAGCAATCACCATTAAATCTGCCACAAGGGCAGTTTCAGTACACACCCATGCAGTACAGCAGAGCGTAAACACAGGACAGTTATTGACTCCTAGAATAGGGGGTGTCACTGTCGAGGGTGGGAATTCTTTCACAGGCAGGGGAATCAGTATACACCTACAATAGGACAGCTCACTGGGTGACTTGATATGATATGATATGATAGGTTATTTATAACGCACTTAATACCCAGAGGTTTCTAGGTGCAGACCGGGGATTCGAACCTGTGTTGCTCCGTGTTGTCTTGCTTCCAAGGCAATCACGTTGCCCCTAAGCTATCCTTCCGAGACATTGTGTTCAGTACTATCTGTGACTCCCAATCCGCATGAGGAACCGAGGGTTGACATCACTATAGGAGGCAATCCTTTTCTTTTTTGGTAGACACAGATGCAACTCGCTCATGTATACGAGAGGGAACATTTTCATTATTGGTAATGCCATGAATGCTCAAGGATTCTCGGGAGCTACAAGTAGAGTTCATTTTACTGAGAAATTGCTAGTCTCTATAGGAGACTGTGATATGTCTGTCCCATTGTTGTATTCATGGCAGACACCAGTTAATATACTGGCCCGAGATTTAATGACAAACTAAACATGACGATTTCTTTCACTGATGAAGATATTGGGCCCCATTACAAGCATGGTGGTAATGAAAAAAGGAAGGCGGAATGGTATTACCAGCATCGTCAACGTGTCTGGGCCATTACGAGCCGACAACCCGCCAATACCTCCACCGCCCGTACCGTGCCCCTTCTTACCAGCATGTGCGCATACACGCGCCCCTTCGCGGTGGAAATACCGGGATGCCGGTAATAGGAGGACATCACAAGTTACACGGGCATGCACTTACCGGCATCCCAAAGGTGGTAATTAGGGCCTGCATGACTGTAAGAGGATTCAATTCAACACTACAGCTAAGTCAATGCCTAGTCTGGGATACTGAATGAAAACCCTTATTGATATATCTTTATGTCCAGTTCATGCGTTCTGGATGACTACCCCTATATAACACCCCTCTCTTGGAATCGCCCTGACCCCACTGAGCCAAGAAGTAGTTCTGTTTTGCAAGTTAAAAGGGTTTAATTGATAATTTAAACAATAGATATATATATGACACTTTATAATAAATTAATAATTGAATATCACACTTAATCTGATATGATACAGATTAACAACAGAGAATCGGGCACTAGCACACTTCTTTATAATTACTAAGGAGTTGAGATGAAATGGATAAGGTAGCACACTGGTAAATAGGAACAAAAGAAGAAGGTGGTACAAAATGCTTAATAGAGTTCAAATGGATGCAAGGTTGAATGAATGAAATGCAGTATAGAGATACTCAATATGATTTCAACAAAACAATGTAATCACTTTTCTCTGGCAATCCCCTCCCCCCCTTGATGCAAGGCAAGGAAATGGAAGGAAAACACACAGTTCTCAGAAATGCAATAAAATGTGATTCAGTTCACCCCAGCAAGCTTAGACTACAGAAGTTTGAAAACACAGATAGGAGTTTTGAAAACACAGGCCCAAATGCTTTGATATGTGCTAGCAATGGATGAGAAATATGCTGGCAATGCTTTTTAATTCCCTTTCAGAGGTTCAGGGTGAGTGGTATCTAGTTAATATTAGTCCAGGCTCACACTAGCAATGAGGCCGGGATAGTTACCAGGTTAAACGAATTTCTGGCAAATGGAAGGCAAGCAGCAGCTGATTTTACATGTGGAGAAATTTGCAAATCGCGGCAAAATTCGCGGATGCGCCGAGCGCTATTACAGAGGAACCACAAGGACTATCTCTATCGTTTTGGGGTCCTAGGAAAGCCTAGGATCTCAGCTTCAAAATGAAAGTTACTGCAAGTCTCTAGCACAAACGGTTGCGGAGATATGAACGATTGAATAAAGGTCGTTTTTCAGATTTGAAATTTTAAACGCACACTTTTTCAGCTTTAAAAATGATGGCAGGATAACACAATTGCTAAGCTGCAGTTCTACTTAGGTTAAAAATGGATTGAATTATATTATTTTAACTAGGAGATTGGTTCTGCACAGTTTTCTAGGTACTCACACTATATTCTTGAGTGAAATGGGCCTCATCACGGATCTGGTCAGGGTTTTAGACTCGCCTCTGGTCTCTGCACTTCACAGTGATCTGGGTCAGCTCTCTCTGCTGGTCTGGGTCTCTCTGGGTACAGCACTGCTTTCTCTCTGGTCTGGTCTCTTAGTTCTGGATAGATTGAAGTCTCTAGTTTGGCTCTCTGGAGGTTTGATGGAGGTAAAGTATGGATTTTTCCGGCAGAGCGTCCCGCTGCAGATGGAATTTGAAGGTCCCTATCTGTCCTGTCTGTCTGCTTTTATGTGTTTAGAATGTGGGTGTGTTCTAGCATCACTGACCCTACCTCTCTCTCAGCTTCTAATTGGTCAAACTTCCATTTATCATTTGATTGGGGAATGAACTGTGAGTCAGAGGGATGTCATTTTACAGCCTGCAGAAAGTCCACTCCTCCTGTCAACTTACACACAAATCTAGATTTGAAACAAATACATATTTGCAGAGGTACATATTGTTTTAAAATCATATTCACCCATCATGCATTACAGGAGGTATACCCTGTTCAAACTCTGCTCTTCCTGGGAGCTTGCATTCAGAAATGGCACATATTTCACTTTTTAACTGATTTTGCAATTTCTGACATTGACCCAACTTTACATACATGTGCGCAGGGAGTACGGACATTAACTGATGAAGTTTCAGATTTTTAACATGCATACATTTAGAGTTATCCCCACTTTTCCGCTGACACCCCCCTGAACATACCACCGGTTCTAAAAACCTCTTAAACTGTGGGCAGAAAAATCACAAGAATTATGGTATCATTTATAAAATTTTCACATGTCCGCTCTATGAGTTATTCATCTTTTTAAAGTTATGTTCTGGCTCCAAAGGGGTGTGGTTTACCCTCAGCACAAGATTGAATTTCTGGTTTTTCCAGTTCTGCCAAGCCAGCTTGCTCTCACAGGCAGTGCTCCTCCCCTTTCCTCAGGAGGAAGCCACTTTTTACGACCATTTACGACTCCTGCCAATAAAACCTTTGCCTGAGCCAGGACAGGGCTTTGTTCACTTTCCTGCAGAGCACAGGTAATTCAATTATCAGATAGATGGCATATCCTTAGTGTGAGCAGCAAAAGGGCAGCTAGGCCTGGGAACACAGCTGTGACTCAAGTTTCACTCCTGATGGGGGTAGTTGCCAGGCAGAATTCAGTTCCTTAAGCCAGGTTTCAGATAAAATGTCACTTTTTGTTCCCCAGTTCCTGCATTCAAATAAAACTAAACATTTTTACATATGCAGCTAGAATGCTGATTCTAAGTGCAAAACTATGGCATTTCAACAGTTACAAAGGCATGTGACACCAAACATAGGTCACTCATTTAATCTAAACATTTTCGATTTTAGTGTCTTTAAATCCAGTGCAACTTAAACTGCTGACTCCATAGCAGTTTTGTTATAAGCATTGTTTTGGGCTCTTCATTTCCCAGATTTTGTAGGCACACAACACTCCATTCTACCAAATGTCTGCTGGTGTCCAGTGAGTTTTTAGATGTGTTGCAATGTTTAAAATAGACAGTTTGAGCCTGCCTTCAGAGAAACACAGGGTGGTTTTAAACTGCCGGCTTTTGGATAGTGGTGAGTACTGGTACTGCACCCATTTTTGAGATTTAAGAAATGAATTCCCAACAGTTATGGGTTTGCTTTTGGCAATCAGCATTGCCATTCCCAATGGTTTCAGACTACTGTGTGGGTAGTCCAATGGTGGTTTTAGGCAGTGTCCTTCTGTGCCCATAACATCGGCAAAAATGGGTGACAGCCTATTCTTCATGCATTTCCATGTGCATTTTCTGGGAAGCTCCGGCCATCATGATGTTTTCCATGTCAGTACTGCACAGTTTTGAGGTAGGGCTAGGATGCATGGGTAAATACATCCCACAAGCCCCCCTTCTTGCG
Organism: Ambystoma mexicanum; assembly: GCF_040938575.1. Classification (NCBI taxonomy): domain Eukaryota; kingdom Metazoa; phylum Chordata; class Amphibia; order Caudata; family Ambystomatidae; genus Ambystoma; species Ambystoma mexicanum. Next base: position 1,293,235,866 of record NC_090937.1, read on the forward strand.
GTGGCCATCTGATCCTTCACTAATGGGACCCGCAAGATCTGGGATGTAGTTCTCCTCTTCTTCCGATAAATGGCACAGTTCAGCATCTTTTCCTCCATCCGGTCGGATCGATCGGTTCTCCTCGCCGGTCCTGATGGGAGTATTGGGCGGTCCACTGGGCCCATTGGATCTTCGTTCCCGGTCTCCTGATCGCCCTCCTTGGCCCGTCTTCAGGTTTTCTTTCTCCTAGGACGACAAAGGAAGAGCGGCAATACCTACTCATAGACGTTTTTCCACCACTGTTGAGATAGTGGGGCAGCATATGCATTTCATCATAACAAAACATTACATTCTTATTGTGAAAAAAAAACAGTATAACTAAGAGACAGTTTCATGCAAATCACAATATTTTAGAGACTAGATGTGGTATGTTTTATGATTGGAACAGAATTAGTCTGATACAGTACCCGCTAGGATTCCAGAGGATTCCTCCAGTTGTTGCAGAGTGTGCCTGGGATGGCAACATTTCAACTGGTTTATGTGGACCCACTTGTCTTCCCCCGCTGCCAAAGGGCCTTTGGGGATGTGGATTTTGTAGGCCACAGGGGAGATCTTGTCGATGATCTCAAATGGTCCCTTCCATGTAGGCAAAAATTTGCGCTGCTTGGCCTGGTTCCTTTGGAAGTTGTATAGATAGACCCGGTCTCCCACCTGATATTCCTTCCTGGAAGTTTTCAGGTCATAATGGGTCTTCATGCTATCAGCTGATCTTTCTAGATTCCGCTGAGCATAAGCAAAAGCATGTTGGAGGTGTTTCCTTAAATTCTCTACATACTCATGAGTAGTGGAGGCATTTATCAGTGTCTGCTCTTGGGTCCTGTAGAGCAAATGCTGAGGAAGCACCATCTTGCGCCCAGTCATCAGCTCAAATGGTGACATTTTGGTTGCAGATGAAGGGGTAGATCTGATAGCCATTTGGACCAGAGGTAATCGGATATCCCAACTTGGCCCAGAATCTGCCACAAACTTCTTTAATATGCTCACAATTGTCCGGTTATATCTCTCTACTGCCCCAGAAGAAGCTGGTCTATAAGCAATATGCAGCTTTCTCTTGACCCCCAGTATCTCCCACATCTTTGTCATTACTTCACTGGTGAAGTGGCTACCTCTGTCTGACTCAATCCTTTGAGGTAGACCAAAACGGGAAAAGATGTGGTTAATCATCAAGGCAGCTGCAGTTTCTGCCTTGCAATTTGGGGCTGGGAGACATTCCACCCACTTGGTAAACAAGCATGTCACAGTCAACATGTACTTATTCCCCCTAGCCGAGCGAATCACAGGGCCTACAAAGTCGATTTGTAAATCTGACCATGGCAGTGTCATTCCCCTCTTTTGTAAAGGTGCCCGGTGTGTGAGGGATGTCGGCTGAAATTGTGCACACACAAGACACCCCTTCAAGTATTGGTCGAGGTCCTGCCCCATGTGTGGCCAGTATGCAACCTCTCTTAAGATTTCCAATGTTGTGTGAAACCCCCTATGACCGGCAGTGGCCGCATCATGGGCGTGACTTAACATCAGGCTTCGGAATGAGGTAGGAACCACCCACTGATCGTGGCCAGCTTTGGATTTCCTTACCAGCAAACCGTCTTGGATTCTGAACATTTTTGGACATTTCATCAACACTCTTAGATCCTCTTTCCCATTGTAATCGGTATCCGTCAGGGGAAAGTTCTCAGGGTCCTCAAGGTGCTGGTAAAATTTACCAATAATTGGATCCCCCTTCTGAGCGGTAATCAAATCAGCATCAGGGGTCTCCTTACTCCATTGTGCAATCGAAAGGTCGTTGTGAGCATTTGTCTGGGACCTAGTGATAGCAGTGACCTGGATTTCCCCCAATAGGGACTCAATCTCAATTAGATCCCCTTGGATGGCCCCGGTTTTGGCCAGCTGATCAGCTAAGTCATTTCCAGTTTTGTCTGGTCCCTCTACTTTGGAATGACCCTTGATCTTTTTCCAATAGATGGTCATCCCATTCGATGTGACCAGATCATCAATGTTTTGGATCAACTTCCCATGTTTCAAGGGTTTGTTGTTAGCACATAACATGCCTCTGGTTTTCCAATTAACCAGGTGCTCCACGAACCCGTTCCGTACATAATCCGAATCTGTGATTATGACCAGTTCGTGGAGTTGATGCTGGACAGCAGTGAGGATGGCCGGATGCACAGCCATCAATTCTGCCACCTGACTACTTCGGGGACCAATTTTGTATCCAGCGGAGGGTTCTGGGGACTCATTCACCCATGCATTCCCTACGCCAGCCACCAGTTCTTTCTCCCCGTTGTTGTCAACATGGTAAGAGCATCCATCCACATACACAGTGGGCATTCCCTCACACTTGTCTTCTTCAAAGACTTTGTGGGGGGAATTAAGGTATGCCTCCATGTTGTCCTTTATTTTTAGACTTTCGTCCTCGAGACAGTTTTCTCTGGCACAATCATGCAAGTCAGCCAGACCTTGCGCGAGGGGACTCTTCTTGTTTTGGCCATATCGAACCTCCACAGGAAAGCCTTGCATTGACAGAATCCAGGAAGTAATTCGGGAATTACTCACATTTCCGGCCCGGATTCTGTCACTTTGGAGATATTGCAGGGGCTGGTGTGGAGTCTCCACTATGATGTGTTCCCCCTGGATAAACGGGCGGTAATTCTTCAAAGCCCACACCGTTGCCAGGAGTGCCTTCTCACAATCGTTGAATTTTTCCTCCACAGAGGATAAAGTTTTGCTCGCATAGGAGATGACTTTATTGACCTTGTCATGCTTTTGGTATAATACTGCCGTCAAGCACGTATCAGAGAACCCCGTCTCCAGGAAGAACTCCTTGTTTCTGACAGGGTAAGCTAGGCAAGGCGCTTGTGAGAGGCTTATTTTGAGTTGTCTTACTGCCTCGGCTTGTTCTGGACCCCATTCCCACTTGACCCCCCCCTTCAGGAGATGAATCAGGGGTCTGGTGATCTCTGCGTAGCCCTCAATGAACTTTCTACTGTAATTAGTCAGTCCAAGGAGGCTCCTTAGTTCCCGCAGAGTTGTGGGGTCTTTCAGTTTCTGAAGTGCTTCCACTTTCTTTTCCTGGGGACAGAGACCCTGAGGAGTAATCTCATGCCCCAAGAAATTAACACGGGTTCTACACCACTGTGCTTTCTGAAAGGAAAGTTTTGCTCCGGCAGTCCTCAACTGTGTCAGAACATAACGGATCTCCGCTATGTGTTCCTCCACAGATGAACTTTTGATGAGGACATCATCTACATAAGCCAGGTTACCCCTTGCACCCAAGTCAGGCATGGCCTTGTGTAGAAAAATGTTGAATTCATTGCCGGAGTTAAGGTATCCGAAGGGAGTCCGGGTCCATGTGTACTGCTGGCCCCCAAAGGTAAAAGCCAGTTTGTATTGGTCCTCCCTGCTGACAGGCACGGTCCAGTATCCATTGGTCAGGTCTATTGCAGTGAATACCTGTGACCCCTGAATCTGGGCCAGCCCTTGGTCAATGTAGGGCAGAGGCCATCGGGAAGTATGGACCCGTTTGTTGAGCTCCCTGAGGTCGGCGCAGAGTCTCCACTGGCCGTTTGGCTTCAATATTCCCAGCACCGGATTGTTGAAGGTGCTGTGGACTGGACGGATTATTCCCCGGGACTCAAGGTTCTTAATTATTTCAGTAAGGGACTCCATTGATGCGAGAGGCAAGCGATATTGCTTCACAAACACAGGAGTCATGCCAGGGTCCGTGGGGATTGTTGTTGTGTGGATGTCAGTGCGACCACAGTCATATGAGTCTACCGCAAAGAGATCTTGGAAATCCAAGAAAACTTGTTTCAACTTTTGCTTTTGTTCCAGAGTCACACAGGCATCAGCTAGGTTGACTCTCTCTTCCACCATCTGCCTGAAGCCTGGAAAGACTTCTGGTTTGGCTATCTCCGCGGCCTCCTCCAGCTGGGTGGAGAAGTCCCTGGTCAGAGTGCTGATTTGGACCGGAGGCTTCAGGTGGGAAAGGCAGCCCTCATGTACCTGGAAAATCACCTCATCCCTCCTGAAGTCACACGTCACATCTTCCTTACCATAGGGGCAGGAAGTGTACACCAGGAAGTTCCCCCCATGCCGGGTGAAAATCCTGTCTGGTGTTGTATTGTCCTCACTGTCACTGTCAACACAGTCCTTGGGGATTGGTCCTAACAGTTCATTTACTAAGTCGATGGAAAAATGTCGGTCATCAACCGCCATTCCAATAATGGTGCCTGCGGCTAGAGTAATACTCTTTAAGTCGCTGTTATCCACCTCTATTGGAATAGTGTCATGTTCTATGTTGACTAATGGTGTTGGGTTTACCCCTAACCCTTGCTGTTGGAGAGAAGCATTTAGATGTATGTAAGCATCAGGGTTTTTCAAATGTTGTCCTCTTTTAACTTTCACTTCCAGGGAGAATTGTCGGGTCCTTTCTGGGATGGTGACTTCCTCTTTAATCTGAATTTCAACTGCATAAGGTAGCAATTGAGCTGACCTAAATGCTTTTTCTGGATCATCAAAGCCCATGGGATCATCCGCTAATCGGGACCAAGCTTTGAAGTTTATTAGGTCCAAACTAATGGCAAAGCGATTGAGAATGTCACTGCCTAAGTAAAAGGCGGCAGGGACGTCTCGCACGACCCAACAATTGTGGACTATGCTCTTGTTGCCAATGGAGATTTTGAGCATACACCTGCTTGGCAGGAGATGTTTGGAATTAGGTGCTTCCAGGTCCATTTCCCATTTGTCTATCAGTTTGAAGGTGGGAATGGCTGGATCTTTTGGGAGTTGGCGGAACATGGCTTCGCTGATGAAGCTCTTACCGTTGTTCACACACACTCGAGCGAGAACAGAGTCCTTCCCATCATTTAACTGAACAGGGATGAACAACTGCTCTCCAATTTGCTGAATATCAGCCAGGCTCTGAGCTGATTTCACATCTTTCTGGACTATAGGAGTGGGAGTTTCTGATTGTGGATTAGTATAGAATCTCAGAGTGTTTCCTTCCAGCGTGGAGTACCACTTTAGACTGGAAGGCAGGTTGATTTTCAGAAATAGAGAGGACCCCCCATCACCAGTCTGTTGTCCTACTGCTATGACTATCACGTCTGGAATTTGGTTGTTCTGGAAGTGAAATTCTACTTGGTCAGATTTTTGTTCAACCATGTGGCATGTGCCGTTTAAACTAACATGGTTGACACTCTGTTTTAATTTTATTGGTCGGCTAGTCTGGGTCCAGAGGACCTTGTTTACACAATCTATTAGGGGTGACAACCTTCTCAGGAGGTCATTCCCTAGTAAACAAGGGGTGCCCTCTGGGGTCACAACTATGCCCGGGTGTTTCAACTTATGTCGCCCAATTTTAATGTCCAAGTCTGCAGTCCCCTCAACGGGAATTTCCTTCCCGTCAAAGTTCTGTAGTTGTCCCGGAAGAGAGGTGAGAGGAATTTGGTAATTCTCTCCCCTTCCTGCATTCAGTTCGTCAAAGGCCCTTCTGGACAGAAGGGTAGCTTGAGATCCAGTGTCCACCAGTGCCGAGATTGTACCCTGCCCCTGTACTTGTACCGGGGCATAATATCTTCCCTCCTTCTCCTCAAGGGGGCACAGATAATGTACATTTTTGGACAACTGGTGGGCTAATTTTCTGGTTTTGGACATCGCGAGAGAAGAATTTTGGGCAGAATTCTGTGGAGAGCCTTGGGAATCTGAAAGAAAAAGTTGGCAACTGGAGATCAGAGCCATTGTGGGTTCCCCTGGCTCCGGTTCTGGGCTGCCCCCCTCTTTTTGGAGGCAGTCCCCAGGATGGGTTTGAACCAGGGGATTTTCTTGCTGTTGGTTCTGGGATGAGATGGTGGGCGGCGGTAGCTCAGTCTCCACATCTCCCCAGTCTGGATTTGCATCCCTAGGGACCCATTTTTCTTTGGGGGGAGTTCCCCCCTCTCTGAAGGAGAAGATCCTTTTCCCAGGATCCTCTGAGGATCCCTCTCCCTCAAATTGGAAGATCTGTACCTCCTCCTCAAACTGAGTCTGTTTGGGTCTTTTGTTTCTCCTACCCCCCCTCTGCTCCTTAGGAGGCAGACTTTCAGGGGCAAGAGATTTTGTTTCCGGTTCCTGGGTTTCCAGGGGCTGTTTACAAGTGAGGAAGGAAGCTTCCTCCAAGGCTTTACACCCCCCTTCCCCTTGTGCCTCCTCCCTGGGAACCGGTGAGTTATCGGGGTGCTGCCCCCGTCATTGTTCTGGAGCACCAGGTCCAGAGTTGGGTGCGTTCTGCGCCGGCATGCTGATCTGAGGGTTCTGCTGCGCCCTCAGTATATGACCCATATCCCGCGCCATGTTTTGAACCTGGCGCTCTAACTGGGAAACCCGCTCAGGCTGATACGGGGCCCTGTTTTCTCCCCTGGGCTGATCCCGGGAAGGGTAGCTATCCCTCCTCTGGTAATACCCCGGGTTGGGAAGATTTGGGTACCCCTCCACCCTTGGCCTCCCCTCTCCCGGATTCAGTGGTCTGGGCTCAGGGAATTGGGGAAAGAAGGATGGATGGTTTTGGGGCTGAAAGTTGGGTGGATACCTGGGGAAAAAATTCTGCCCAGGATTTGGAGAGTTTCTGCCCTCCGGTGGGAAGTTAGGAGGGAAGTTCCCTGGGTTAGGTGCTTGGCTGGATCCCCCCCCTTGGGCTGGAGGAGTCCACACATAACCCAGGATGGGTCTGTTTCCCTTGTAACGGGGGCTTACATAATCAGGAGAGCGAGGGACCCCATTTGTGGGGCTGCCTCCCTGGCTCCCTGTCTGTGACTGGCCCGAGGACCTTCTGGGCCTAGCATTATTAGGTGCAGGTAGGTTTTTAGGCCCCCCCATCTCCAAATCTAAAACGGGGGTGACCTTTACCTTTGCCACCTTGGCAGCAGCAGGGGTGCTGTTGGCTTTGGGGTTTTTCTGGGCATTACTTTTGCTATCTATCGGTTTCTGCACCTCATAGATCCGGGTAGCCTGTTCAATGACCCAGTCTAAAGATCTTTTCTCGTGAAAATCCCTCACGAGCTGGGTCATGATATATTTGGGCAAGGCATGGAAAAACGTATTTATAAATTCCCTGCTATCCGTGCGCACCCTTCTTGTGGTCTGTGCAAAAGCACGCTTTAACTCCTGCACAAATTCTTGTGGGGCCTGATCCTCCCCACATTGCAAATTGTAGGCTGCCTTGCGAGCCTCTTGAGGATTTCTGCGAACAGAAAAATGTTTCAGGATGGCCGCCTTATATGTGGACCATCTTAAATGATTTTGGTCCTCCAGCCCCGCAAAGAAACTGGAGTATTCCGGGGAGAATGTCCACTTTACATATTGAATACAGCTTTGGCTGTCCTTCAAATGGAAAGTCTCCATCATTTGTTCAAACAACTCTAAGTGCTCCCAAACAGAATACTTAGCGTTCTTATGGTAAGGCGTGATGACGCTCCTGATCGCCTTAATCTGCTTTAAGGGGTCCTTAAGCAAGGCCCTTTTTGCCTTATTGGCCTTTTTGGTTCGGGTAACCCTTGTCCATTCATCCTCGGACTCAGAGGCACTGCTCCCAGAGGTTCCCGTCTGTTCTTCCAGGTTTTCCCGGATTCTGCGAGCCTGGGAATGGCTGGCAGAATGTGGGGACCTGGTCTCCTGTGTCCTGCGCAGTTCAGAGGAGTCTTCAGATTCCTCCTTGCTGCCAGGATTTGCTGGGTACCCCCCCCACTGACCTAACTGGGCAGAGGTTTTCAGGATGCCCTTAATGGGCCTATTCTCCCGGGGTTCCCCACTGAATTGCACCATGCTTGGGTGCCCATACCCGGATGCCCGCCCCTCCATTCCTGGATGGTACTGGCCTATGAGCCCCATGCTTCTGGCTGGATAGTAATCTGCCATCCCTGTGGCCCTGTGCTCATGTGCGCCAGGGGACACGGGGGTGGCAGAGTCCAGGGACTGAGAGGTATGAGGGCCTCTGGTACTAGGGCTCCTGAGGTTATGCTCCGGAGTTTCCATTTCCCAGCGAACCTCATCTCTATCCGCCCCTGCTCCCTGTTGCAATGCAAGAGCCTGCATTTGTGCCTTCAGTTCCTCAGTTAAGGCCTTACTCGACTCTATCAGTCTCTCCTGCATCGCTACCTGCTGTTGGAGCCTATCATTGTGCTGGCAGAGAGCCTCATTTTCCCTCTGTGCTTCCTGGTTGGTCCTGGAGAACTGGGCCAGTCTTTGCTGCAGGAGGGTTACCTCCTGAGCTGTGTCCCTATTGGCCTGCTCCTTTCTTGCTAGAGCATCCTCCACCCTCCTGGTGTGCTCTAGCAAGTTCTGGTGTTCTTTTTGGAGGTCACCCAGTCCCTGGTTGGCCAGGTGATTTTCTTCCATTTTTCTTTTTAAATGGCAGACTTCCTGGCCTAAGGCGTCTCTTTCCTGACTAAGAGCCTGCATTTGTGCCGCCAGGTCGTCCCTTTGCCGTTGAAGGGCACCAGCTTTTTGCCGCTCCTCATCAAACTCTGCCTGGGTATCCAGGTCTTTCAGAATTAGTTTGTTGCTCTCTGCCTTCTCTCTATCTAGGTGACTTTGCAGGGTAACTACCTGCTCAGCACATGCCCTATTGAAGTCTAGCTGTTGCTCCAGCTTTTTCTGGCTTTGCAGTAGGGAGTCCAAACCTTCTTGGTGTTCCTTCTGCAAGGCCAGAAATCTGGTATCCTGTTCTGACTTTTCCTTTTGCAGCACATCCATATCCTCCTTTATTTTAGTGATGTACAGTCTGCTGTCATTTTCTGACTCCTGGCTCCTCTGCAGCCTCTGCTCAGAAGAGACCAGGTCAGATTGGACCTTCTCTAACACCATCTGTTGCCTATTTGCCAGATTTTGGCTTTCAGCACATCTATCCTGCATGTCTCCCATATATAGGTACGGGTATGCTGCTATCCTGGCAATCTTATTGTGTTCCTCTTTGGCTTTAGGAGCCATATATAGTTCGCTCAGGGTCACATGTAATGGACCCTGATCTCTATATATATCTGACCCTGTTTCAGTGACCTGTTGTGTGATTGCCTGCAACCACGCATCCTGGCCCTGTTCGGTCCATTCACCTCTCACAAATAGCTTATGCAAGAGGTGCTCTCTGGCCATTTTCATGTCTACTAAGGTCGTCATTCTAGAGATTGGTCTCTGTCCTGACTTACAGAAGTTTGTATTTTATTTTTGCAGAACAGAACTTTTCTTGGAGTGTCCCTTTTGAGGAATGCTTCACAGCGTAATGCAGCGTGGTGATCCGACCGGATGTATGTATCCCGTCAGTTAGCACACTGTATTAAGCTGCACAAGTGGTAAATCTAACCCAACGTCTCGGCTCGAGCCCCCAATTTTGTAAGAGGATTCAATTCAACACTACAGCTAAGTCAATGCCTAGTCTGGGATACTGAATGAAAACCCTTATTGATATATCTTTATGTCCAGTTCATGCGTTCTGGATGACTACCACTATATAACACCCCTCTCTTGGAATCCCCCTGACCCCACTGAGCCAAGAAGTAGTTCTGTTTTGCAAGTTAAAAGGGTTTATTTGATAATTTAAACAATAGATATATATATGACACTTTATAATAAATTAATAATTGAATATCACACTTAATCTGATATGATACAGATTAACAACAGAGAATCGGGCACTAGCACACTTCTTTATAATTACTAAGGAGTTGAGATGAAATGGATAAGGTAGCACACTGGTAAATAGGAACAAAAGAAGAAGGTGGTACAAAATGCTTTATAGAGTTCAAATGGATGCAAGGTTGAATGAATGAAATGCAGTATAGAGATACTCAATATGATTTCAACAAAACAATGTAATCACTTTTCTCTGGCAATCCCCTCCCCCCCTTGATGCAAGGCAAGGAAATGGAAGGAAAACACACAGTTCTCAGAAATGCAATAAAATGTGATTCAGTTCACCCCAGCAAGCTTAGACTACAGAAGTTTGAAAACACAGATAGGAGTTTTGAAAACACAGGCCCAAATGCTTTGATATGTGCTAGCAATGGATGAGAAATATGCTGGCAATGCTTTTTAATTCCCTTTCAGAGGTTCAGGGTGAGTGGTATCTAGTTAATATTAGTCCAGGCTCACACTAGCAATGAGGCCGGGATAGTTACCAGGTTAAACGAATTTCTGGCAAATGGAAGGCAAGCAGCAGCTGATTTTACATGTGGAGAAATTTGCAAATCGCGGCAAAATACGCGGATGTGCCGAGCGCTATTACAGAGGAACCACAAGGACTATCTCTATCTATTTGGGGTCCTAGGAAAGCCTAGGATCTCAGCTTCAAAATGAAAGTTACTGCAAGTCTCTAGCACAAACGGTTGCGGAGATATGAACGATTGAATAAAGGTCGTTTTTCAGATTTGAAATTTTAAACGCACAATTTTTCAGCTTTAAAAATGATGGCAGGATAACACAATTGCTAAGCTGCAGTTCTACTTAGGTTAAAAATGGATTGAATTATATTATTTTAACTAGGAGATTGGTTCTGCACAGTTTTCTAGGTACTCACACTATATTCTTGAGTGAAATGGGCCTCATCACGGATCTGGTCAGGGTTTTAGACTCGCCTCTGGTCTCTGCACTTCACAGTGATCTGGGTCAGCTCTCTCTGCTGGTCTGGGTCTCTCTGGGTACAGCACTGCTTTCTCTCTGGTCTGGTCTCTTAGTTCTGGATAGATTGAAGTCTCTAGTTTGGCTCTCTGGAGGTTTGATGGAGGTAAAGTATGGATTTTTCTGGCAGAGCGTCCCGCTGCAGATGGAATTTGAAGGTCCCTATCTGTCCTGTCTGTCTGCTTTTATGTGTTTAGAATGTGGGTGTGTTCTAGCATCACTGACCCTACCTCTCTCTCAGCTTCTAATTGGTCAAACTTCCATTTATCATTTGATTGGGGAATGAACTGTGAGTCAGAGGGATGTCATTTTACAGCCTGCAGAAAGTCCACTCCTCCTGTCAACTTACACACAAATCTAGATTTGAAACAAATACATATTTGCAGAGGTACATATTGTTTTAAAATCATATGCACCCATCATGCATTACAGGAGGTATACCCTGTTCAAACTCTGCTCTTCCTGGGAGCTTGCATTCAGAAATGGCACATATTTCACTTTTTAACTGATTTTGCAATTTCTGACATTGACCCAACTTTACATACATGTGCGCAGGGAGTACGGACATTAACTGATGAAGTTTCAGATTTTTAACATGCATACATTTAGAGTTATCCCCACTTTTCCGCTGACACCCCCCTGAACATACCACCGGTTCTAAAAACCTCTTAAACTGTGGGCAGAAAAATCACAAGAATTATGGTATCATTTATAAAATTTTCACATGTCCGCTCTATGAGTTATTCATCTTTTTAAAGTTATGTTCTGGCTCCAAAGGGGTGTGGTTTACCCTCAGCACAAGATTGAATTTCTGGTTTTTCCAGTTCTGCCAAGCCAGCTTGCTCTCACAGGCAGTGCTCCTCCCCTTTCCTCAGGAGGAAGCCACTTTTTACGACCATTTACGACTCCTGCCAATAAAACCTTTGCCTGAGCCAGGACAGGGCTTTGTTCACTTTCCTGCAGAGCACAGGTAATTCAATTATCAGATAGATGGCATATCCTTAGTGTGAGCAGCAAAAGGGCAGCTAGGCCTGGGAACACAGCTGTGACTCAAGTTTCACTCCTGATGGGGGTAGTTGCCAGGCAGAATTCAGTTCCTTAAGCCAGGTTTCAGATAAAATGTCACTTTTTGTTCCCCAGTTCCTGCATTCAAATAAAACTAAACATTTTTACATATGCAGCTAGAATGCTGATTCTAAGTGCAAAACTATGGCATTTCAACAGTTACAAAGGCATGTGACACCAAACATAGGTCACTCATTTAATCTAAACATTTTCGATTTTAGTGTCTTTAAATCCAGTGCAACTTAAACTGCTGACTCCATAGCAGTTTTGTTATAAGCATTGTTTTGGGCTCTTCATTTCCCAGATTTTGTAGGCACACAACACTCCATTCTACCAAATGTCTGCTGGTGTCCAGTGAGTTTTTAGATGTGTTGCAATGTTTAAAATAGACAGTTTGAGCCTGCCTTCAGAGAAACACAGGGTGGTTTTAAACTGCCGGCTTTTGGATAGTGGTGAGTACTGGTACTGCACCCATTTTTGAGATTTAAGAAATGAATTCCCAACAGTTATGGGTTTGCTTTTGGCAATCAGCATTGCCATTCCCAATGGTTTCAGACTACTGTGTGGGTAGTCCAATGGTGGTTTTAGGCAGTGTCCTTCTGTGCCCATAACATCGGCAAAAATGGGTGACAGCCTATTCTTCATGCATTTCCCTGTGCATTTTCTGGGAAGCTCCGGCCATCATGATGTTTTCCATGTCAGTACTGCACAGTTTTGAGGTAGGGCTAGGATGCATGGGTAAATACATCCCACATGACGGCGATAATACAGGCATCGTGGACCACCCGTAAATAGCAACCTGAAGTGTAGCCAACTGCCACAGGTGCACACAATCACCACAGGTGGAGTCAGTGGAGCCTGTCCCAGTACAAACACACACACCACACCCCTTCCTACACCAAACTGATACCACTAGATGTTGCAATCATGGGGCTGGAGGACATGCCTGTACTGCTACAACTACAGCAACAACAGCAACAACAACAACTATAGCTACAACAACAGGCAGCACAGAGGAGACGAAGGAGGAGAAGGAGGGTGAGACAGGCCCAGCAAGTTCCACCAGTGCAGCCAGTGGTACCACGTAGGCAGCCACCAATCCCTCGCATCAGACCCAGTCCATTCAATCTAACCCCTGAGCAGATCCACACCCTGTACCGGTTGGACCGGGACACCATCACCACCATAGTGGACATGATACATGACATCGTCAGCCTCATAGAAATACGCACTGCCATCCCTCCGCTACTAAAGGTGGTGTCTGTGCTCCACTTCTTGGCCACGGGCACCTACCAGCACACAGTGGGCCAGCTGCATGGTATATCACAACCACTCTTTTCACGCATGCTGACCCAAGTGCTGGATGCCCTCCTGAAGCATGCTAGCACCCACATATCCCTACCACAGACTGCCCAGGAGCTTGCCGACACTAAAGTAGGCTTCCATGCACTGGCAGGCATGCCCAATTGCGTTGGTGCCCTCAACTGCACCCATGTCGAATTGTTTGTCCCTTATGCAATAGAGGCGGTGTACCGCAATTGCAAGCAATACCACTCCATCAATGTGCAGATGGTATGTGAATCCAGCAAGATCATCACACATTGGTGCGCCGATATCCCGGATCTACACATGATGCCATGGCGCTGCGTAACTCCACGCTACCCTGTTACATGTAGCAACATGCCGGACGACATGCCTGGCTGCTTGGTAAGTTGCCTGACTGGGCCCTGGCAGTGCATTGGGGTGGTGAGGTGGGGGATGCGTACTCCACCTGGGTGGGATTGGGGGGGATGCATACCCCACCTGGGTGGGATTGGGCGGTGAGTGGACAATGCACTCAGAGCTAAACACTGTTGTCCTGAACATCCCAACCTGAACATGACACATCAATTGCATACATAACACCAATGCCGTACATCAATGACAACATGCAAGACCCACAAGCAGGCCACCATGGGTATGTCAAGCGATGAATGACTAAACATGATTACAACTGTGCCAATGTCACTAGTGTGATTAGGTACAGAGTAGCATAAACTCAATTATGGGTAGCAAGACATCGTTCCGCATCCACAGTACATCCGCATCAGCATGCAAGAGAACACCCTGCATCACCTGTACAAAACAATCCACACTAGCAGACCAAAGTGCAGTACACAACGCATCAAATGAACCTGTGCACATACATACAGATACATGTGCATGTCAACACCAAATAGCTGCAGCCATGGCTGTGAATCCTAAAGGTGTCAACTCAGATTGACTCACACATACCTCTTTGTGCTCCCATGCAGTGGATAGAGGCTATCCCTTGAAGCCGTGGCTACTTACCCCTGTGCGGAAACCGCGTAACAGGCACGAGGACGAGTACAATCGGGTACATATCCGTACCTGTGTCGTGATTGAGCAGACCTTTGGCCTGTTGAAGGCACAGTTCCGCTGCCTAATCAGATCTGGTGGAGCACTCCTTTATGGCCCTGAGAAGGTGGTAAAGATCACCATGGTCTGTGTAATGCTGCACAACATTTGCATCCGGAGAAATGTACCGCTGCCACCTGACATTGACATGAATGCACCAGGAGAGGATGATGAGGATGATGATGGAGGAGAAGCAGCACCCCTGCCAGTACATGATTCACAAGATGGCCGTGCTGTATGCCAATCACTGATTGACAATTACTTCTGAACCACAGGGACGTTGATGGTTATGTGTCAGTGCTACACTGAGCACTGGGACCGTGTGGACATGGACACAGGGTGTGTGGGGAGTTGGGCACTGTGCGCTGTCATGAATTGAATGGACACACACAAAATTAACAATGTCCAGGCATTAAATGATTTTGAAACAACAGGTGTATTAAGATTATTTATAGAAAAGTGCTTCCCACCTCCACCACTCACATGCCCTCCCCCCTCCACCCAAAACACCAAAACACCCCATACCCCCCAAACACCCCATCCCCCAATGAACACCCCATACCCATCAATGAACACCCCTTAATCCCCTTTACACCACAAACACCAGCTCCCCCCTCACCCATTGTCACCCCACACTATTTCTGTTTTTTTTTATGTCCGGGGGAAGCATTTCGGTCTGCCTAGCACTGTGCTTTGTCAGCCGCACAGGGCTGGAGGGAGCGGAGCTCGCATGTGTGGACGATGGGGTGGATGCAGATGGTATTTGCACCGCTGGTGCAGGTTGTTGGCGCTGCATGTGTTGTAACATGCTGGTTAGGACCTACGTGACGGCCCCCAAACTGTCACAGATCATGACTGCACTAGAATGAATGGCCGCAATGGACCCAGCATTGGCCTCACGGATCTCCCGGCATGTTTCCTCACCGTCAGCCACATATTGGCGCACCAGCTCGATCATCGAGTCCTGCCGGGCCGCTAACCTTGACAGGCATGCCTCAATTTCAGTGCGGGGTGTGGAGGTAGAGGGTGCTGCGGCTGGGTGGGCCATTGCAGGGCTGGCCTCTGGGGTGGTTGTAAGTTTTGGACTGTTTTATTAAGGGGCTGCTCCTTGGAGGATGCGGTATTGGCGGGTCCCGTGATGCCGCTATCGGGGAGTTGGAGGGCCTTTAGAGGCATGGTGGTACGGCCATTACCGGCATGGGGGTTTGTGCGTGCTCACGCACTCGTAATCAGCCGCTATTAGTGGCGTCAAGGGAGCACGGACCTGCTACTTCCTCCATGCCGGTAATGACTCCGTTTTTAGCGGGATTCTCATAATGAGGCCCATTGTGTTTCCAATGCCAGGAACACATTATTTAAACCTAGACAAATTTATTATGGCATATACAGGTCAAATAACCATACGAGGAGCACCGCTAGAACCAGAAGTGTTTTACTATGGAGTACGCATTTTGTGAACATGGCTGCCTGGTATAGTGGGTAAGACTATGAGAATACCTGATGAATTTCTCTTTAGGCGAGAGATTCCCATGGATGAAGAGGGGAGATGAGTTTATACTTTAGAATTACAAGCAGCTGCAGTGCGAGGAGAACGGGCCATGCTCATAGGATTTGATGATGACAGCAGATCATGGAGTACAGTGATTGCTATTGGAGAGGGTTACAGATTGACTGACGTTACTGATGAGGACATATTTAGAGATGACCCATTTGATGATGAAGTAGTATTTGAGATGAGCATTACATATTGGGTTAGGGCAAAAAGACGCAAGGTTCCACAGAAAATGATGACAGTGTGACAGTGTCACGCATTTTCTGATGAAGATATGGAAAAGATACCAGTTTCTTTATGGACTATGGGCCCCTACGATGTAAACCTATTAAAGGGGGTTGGAGAAGTCAAGATTAAACTGAAGCCAGAGCAAATTTACCTCGAGCAAGGCAGTATCCAATGTCTTGGGAGGCAGACAAGGGTATTTTGAAGACACTATCCGCCATGATGGAGCAGGCATTTTAGTGATATCGGAGTCATCATGGAATACTGCTATGTACCCTATTAAAAAATCTAAGGGGGGGTTTTGGCATTTAATTCAAGATATGAGGCCAATTAACCAGATTGTAAAAGCAGAGTTTCCTCTAGTTCCTAACCCGGCGACGATCCTTTGTATTATCCCTGTTGAGGAACGAATTTTCACAGTGATTGACCTGAAAAACACATTTTTCTCACTCCCGTTGAATAAAGATTCTCAGGATCTGATGTAATTTACGTTCCGTCAGACTAAGTTGAAAAGCACAAGATTGCCCCAAGGGTATTGTGAGTCACCATTGATTTTCTGCAGATGGACTTAAGCAATGTTGATTTGCCAAGTGTCATGCTATAATACATAGATGATATCTCGTCTGCAGCACATCTGAAGAAGAGTGCAGACATGACTCAGTTCAGCTAATGGTTATCCTAGCACAGAAGAGATATAAAGTGGACAAAGAGAAATTGCAGTATTGCCAAGAAGAAATGTTGTATATAGGTCAGTTAATCTTGCATGAAGCAAAGATGGTTACAGTTGAAGGGCTGAGACAATTTTGAAAACATCAAAGCCGCAAACGGTAAAGCAAATGCAACAATTTTTAGGATTGTGCAATTATGTTAGAGTATGGGTATTTGATTATATTTCATATACAAGACCCTTGCTGCAGGGCCTGAAAAAAGCACAGGTGAATCAGGAAAAGATTGTACGGACTAAGGAAATGGAGGAAGGGTTTGATGAGTTAAAAAAGGCAATTTGCACAGTTCCAGTTTTAGGGATTTTTATTTTTGCACATGAATGGAACGGTCATGACAGCAGTGCTCACGCTCAAGTTGGGGTACAATCGTCTAGCATAATAAAGTGGGATTTTAAACCCAGTAATGAGTGGTCACTTCCTTGCGAAAAATTGTTGGCAGCCACCACGTTCGCTATTGAGAAGTCTTCCAGCATAGTAATGGGGTGTTCCATGACATTATTTGTTGAACATGCTCTGTTTGCTGTTTTGGAGAAACCTAAAGGTACACTGATATCTCAAAGAACTTCTGCTTATGAGGTGGTTATATCGAATCCCGTGATTAAAATAGTCAGATGTAAAATGGTGAACCCTGCCACGTTTGTAGCTCAACCACTGGCAAAGGACGAGCAAGTACACTACTACTCGAATAATGAGGAATTTATGATGAGATCCTGAGGGTGAAGGAAAATGCTCTAGCAGCAGGAGAGATTCTCTTTATTGATGGTTCCTCGAAGATCGATCAAACTGATGGACAAGGGTATTCAGGTGCTGCTGTGGTAAAACACAGGGCTAACGGAGAATTTGATGTAATGACAAGTGTATGACTACCTTCTCACTTTTCAGCACAGGCTGCAGAATTAGTGTCACTGATTGTCACGCTTGAGAAACACGCAGACCAAGAAGTAACAGGAGGGGGTGTTCTTTATTCCCTGCTGAGGCACTGTGGGGACAGGACAGCACTGGTAAACCAGTGATGCCTGTAGCCTTATTAAGGGTGGTGTTGGAAAAGCTACACTACTATGTGCATGTCACTAGCGAGAGCCTTGCAGCAACCATTGCAGAGGACTGGTTCGTACCGAACCTGTTACAACACGTTGCTTTTATGTAGTAAATTACATTGTATGTCAAAGGTTTACTGCTGGGTGCACACTGAGACCAGTTCAAGGAGTTATTTGTGACCCAATGGTCCTTTTCAGCCTTTATATATTTACTATGTTGATATGCTGCAGGTCTGTTATGGATATACGTATATGATAGTGGTGGTGTGGCACTTCTCTAGGTGGATCGAGGCAGGTCCATGCAATGCACACACCCAGGTGCCACTTGCACTGCAAGGTTTTTAGTTTGAGAAGTATTTCCTAGATGGGGAATATGTGAGGTGTTAAGAACAGATAATGGCCCACATGTTGTGAATACAGTTTTTGAGCAAATAAGGTTATCATTGAGCATTAAGCAAACATTTTCTTCTACTTATCACCCGCAAGTGAACAGTATATGTGAGGGACTCAACGGTCTGCTCAAAGGGAGGATAGCCAAATTAAAGCTAACATTGAAAAAGGGATGTTTGCACTGCCTGCCTCTTGTATTATATGCATTGAGGAATCAACCAGGCTCTGACCATCACCTCACACCCCATGAACTAGTCACAGGGTGAGCGAATGAGAATGCCTCTCACTCCTCCATCGAGGACTAGAAGTGATGCCCATACAACAGCACAATTGATGTGAGATGAGCTACGTGCTTACTTAACATGTAGGACCACAAGTATCTCTGTCATTTCAGATCAAATAAAACATACAGGGTGTCAGTCTCAGAACACAGATGAAGACCATACAGCAAACTGACCTGAAGAGCTACCTCTTCCAAGACTTTTCCCAGGTGATAAAATCATAATCAGATATTTTACGAGAAAGTGGTACGAGCCCCGATTTAACGGCCCATTGATAGTGGAGGATGTAACTCCATCGGCACTGAAGGTCCTAGGGAGACGCGCTTGGATACACCAGGGAGACGTAAAAGTCCACACTGGAGAGGCTGATGCACCTCCATCCCATTCGGAAGAAAGCCACAGAGAAGAAGTTCAGCATGTGCAGACTAGATCGATGACAAGGAAGAAGCACGCAGAGACTGTCAAGTAGATAGAGGGAAATTGTTAACATGGACTGTGGTTCATCCGAGACACTCTTTGTAGCTGTTAAGCAAGGAGTGAAAAAGTTATTTGTTCTTGAGCCACAGGAGTTTTCTAAAATTGGACTGTGAAGCATTGAGATCATGAAGAAGAGAAATGCCAAATCTCAAGTTCCTTTTTGATGATTGGAAGGGGAGCAGTTTCCTGATTCCTTTCTTTCCAAGTTTCTCTTTGGAGGAACCTATGGTGGTATCTGATGGCAACACTTATCAGCTGATTCTTGCTGGTTTCCTCTACATTCTTTGTGCATATCCTGCGCTGGTTGGAAGAACTTGTGACACTCCTTCATAATTGAAAGGTCCTAAAAATGGTGCCATTCTGAGGAGACTGCTCACAACCATTATTGAGCAGATCTTCCAGTTACTTTAGTATTGTACAAGAAGTACAGATGGTCCTATCTGATGAAGATGCCCACAAACTGCTTGGAATGATCTTTTATTTTCTGCTCCATAAACGTCCTCATCTTATTGGGTGACATACTAAAACGTATGTATTTCTGAGGGATACCAGGAATCAACCTCCAATAAATTGGCAGATACACAAGATCATCAAGCAGATTCTTCTACTACCTAAGCATCTGACAAACTTGCCTGATTAAAGTTATTTTTTCCTTCCTTAAAAATAATCACAGGCAAGATGGGAAATATTGATAGCAATAATAATGTGGCAAACAATGAGAGAACACAGTAACGTGTGAGAAGCCACTGTTGTTGGAGCTGGATGTATTGGTATATAATCTACACATGTATTATATTTATCATAATTCTTCTGTTTCTCATGATACACACTGTTTATTATGTTGATCCAAAGAGAGCAGTGGTTCCTGTGTATCTTCCTTTGTAGAAGGAAGGTAAAACATAGTACTTGCACGACAGCCAAGGCCTAATGTGATTGTTCCTACACCAGTATCACATATAAAGAGACCAATTTCACTGACCAGTGTCCCCATGATGTCTCCTGTAGGAGGAATGGCTACTGATGTTTTTCATGAGTTGCGTGCACATACTCTTCTTGCAAAAAAGAGACCTAAGAGAACTGCAAGGGAAGATGATCATGAATTGACTGATTAGCTGGATAGTACATCACATTTGGGAAACAACATGTACTATCAGCATATGAAAGGGGTAGGAAAGAGAACTTCTGAGGAGGAATGCTATGTATGTGCACTCCTGCCTTATACTATGGGAACTTTTAAGATATTCATAGCCATTGAAATAGATGTTCAGACAGCATATTGTCTATCTCACATAGGACTCTCCAAGACAAGAGGTCAGTTCAAGGGCTAAACAGCATCTTTGGTATGGGCAACAGAATGGTCAGCTCCAGGCGAAGATGATTATGTTCAAGACACAAAGACAAGAGGAAGAGCACACATCAGAAATCATGTGATAAAATATGAACAGCTCGAGTGAAAGAAGCTGGAATAAGATGGGAAGTAAACAGAAGACTTGAAAGCCTAGGGAAAACTGCAGAAGAAATTCTAAGATCGAATGAAAAAGGTCAAATGCAGATCTGGGGCTCAGTACTTTCTCCAGATGGCTGGGAGGAAGGTGTGGTTATCTGAAGAGCGTGGGTAGTAATTGGTTACCGCAAGCCAACCATTGACTATGTGGAAAATGGATGCAAAACTGTATAGCTAAAACTTGCTAATCTACTGACATGGGTCGAAGACAAAGGAGGGCCTTTACAGATAGTGCCTCTGGACAGTGCAAAGCTGCATTTTCAGAAACAATGGCACGAGAAAATTTGGAGGAAATCTAAATCGTGGTCTTGTCTTTGATGTACCAGGAATGAACATTGGAACAGTAGTGATAATGGATTACTCCTGGGCCTGTGGATCCAGAGGTTACATCAAGCTGCCCAGAGACAGGTGAGGATGGTGTTCGATAGTGAACGTACATGTTCTAGCATTGGTGATACCTAAAAGTTACTTCAGCATTGGTGATTTTTCAAAAGCAGATGCTCACCTGAGGAAGAAGAGATCTGCTGAGCTGTTGAATCGAATGAATAGAGATAACTATTTCTCAGCTAAGTCAATAGAACCTTTTGATTCCATTCCCTATGAACACAGATTGTTCAGTCAGACCTCATCGATATTCACGATAATCTTCATGCCCAGGATACAGACGGCAGCCAGTACTAATTGATTACAGATAACCAAGTGGGAATTGTTGCAGACGATAAAGACGACCATAAAGGGATTCAATGCAATCAAGGAAGGGCTGAGAGCCATACGACTGATAACTCTTCAGAATAGATATGTCCTGGACATGATCACGGCTATGGATGGAGGTGTTTGTGCCAAAATCGGAGACTCATGTTGCATGTTCTTACCTTCTCACGATGACGAGAATGGCACCTTGACAGAGGCCATAACGTTGCTGATGAAACTAAACATCCAGATGATAGACGAAGTGGAAGACATTGCTGATGACAGTTGGTTTGGATCAATTTTCTCAAGGGTTCCACAATGGATGGCAGACTTTTTCAAGTTCCTTGGAGCCCTGATAGTGGTTTTGGTTGGATTTTGTGTGATCAGGATAATAATTAAGATTATGATTGATGTCAAATCTGAATGGAAAACTAAAGAGCTGACAGATGAAGAGAGCAGAGACTACTTTAAGGCCAGCGTCCATGCACCTGAAGGATCAAAGTTCCTGTACCCTTAGAACCACAAGAACTATGTGGGGAAGTGGATCTACTGCAGTCCAAATGGACAATGCAGGCCTATGTCCTGGAATAAAGATGTGCATGTGAAATCAGCAGGATGCCTGAAAAGAGTAATAAAGATATGGGTCCCTAAGAAGCAGATGAGGATGTCTAGATGTGAAGAATGATAGGAGAGTGGTCAATGAATCACCCAGAGGGGGGAGTGTAGAGGTAGAGCCAAGTACCCCCACTCAAAGCTCCACCCCCATGATGCCCATACGTTGAGAGCCAGCGTGTGAGACGCATGCAGTGCCAGTGGAAATACCTACAGCAAAAAGAATCATGGATGTAAGGTACCCATTGAGGAAACCATACATGCACTCACGACATTATGATGGTCATTTGAATGAAATCCCATAGTGTAAAACATGCACAAAAGCGAAGACTGGTGATGTCATGAAAAGCAGAGCTGACACATCTAGAAAAGAGGCAAGAGGCTGAAGAACATAGACATTCTATAGGATCTGTGAAGGAGGTGTTAAAGATGAGCAACATTTCGGGCTCGAGATGAAGATGCTCATGCTACAATGAAGAAAATGCCAAGTCATTTTACAACTGTACAGAAGCAGTAACGCAAGCAGGCAAAGTATTCTCAAGACCTGCTACATAGTGAATAGATTGCAGCGATGCGCCAATGTATACTCATAGGAATGTATGGACTATAGAAAGACTTTTTCAGTGTGGCACAGTTGGAAAAACAACTTAATGACGGAGGTGAATTCAAGAAAGTCTTGGCTGGCCCAGCACCAAGAAGTCAATGCCACCGCAAGTCGGGATGTTCATGCAGTAGCTACAAAATGTGTGAAAAGAACAAACTCCTGTCTGATTTGAGGAGCTAGAACGTCGAAGATGTCAGAGGTTCATCGTTTAATAGTATTTTAAAATACCGAAAAGCTCTGAAACGTTGTCTCCAGTCACATGTTCGGATGAAAATAGATACTGGGTTGAGCTACATCGAAACCAAGAGACAAAGCATGCCTATACTCCCTTTTATTTTCAGGCACAAAGGAACATTTGCAAGGCCATAATCAAAAGGCTAATTGACTGGTAGACGGCAAGAGTGATGATAGATGGCGGGATAATTAGGCAGGAAGCTATGGTCAAGACCAGTCCACCTGGGTGTCAGCCTGCGTGCTGCTAACGTGTGTGGAATATTACAGAGGGTACGAGGGTGCCAACCAACTATAGACAGCCACATAATAGAGAGCCCTATAGTTTGTGTAACCAATAGGATGTTGTGTATTTGATGAAGTTCATAATGACTTGCACTAGAGGAGAACTTAGTTGCCCACCTGATGTTAGAGACCCAATCACTTCCCTGACAAGTATGACACGTATACCTAGATGTTCCCTCTAAGCCAATCACTTTCCCAAGTAGGTTTTTGCAGTTTACCACGTAGACTGACGTCAGTGATGACAAATCTTTACTATATAAGTTGTATTTTTTATGAAACTCGCTAAGTGAGAAGATCAAGCGTATGTTCATTGATGTTCGTTATACTCCCTGTTTTAGACAATTGATATTAAAACAGACTTACTTTGCCAACTTCCTGAGTTAGTCTGATTATTAATGTTTGATTATATTCTGCATCCCAATCTATTTCAAAGTATTGCTACCTCGTCTCAAAGGGCTTGTGTCGGGGACAGGGGTTCAAATACAGTTTATGAAAAAGCAATGAAGATGATCTTTTGTGATTTGTTGGACGCCAAGGATAACCTGTTTTGATAAAATCCTGTTTGAAATATCATTGATTATATGAAAGTTGTCATCTTTCTAAAACTGTTTTGTCATCTTTTACCCATGATCGGCCTATAATCTTAAAATACCTTAATCCAGAGTTCAAAAGGTTTGGCCACAGAAAGTGTGCGAGGGACCAGAGTTCCATATTTGGGGACTTTTTTCTTGTTCTGCCCTTTTAGGGAATAGATCAACCTGGGTGTGAGCTCTGATTGAGAACTGACCAGCATTCTCTAAACTGGCCATTGTGCACCTGACTCTGATGCATATTGTGAAGGCAGTTTTCTACCTAACCAGTGCTATTGGTTCAAAAGATGGGTTTAAAGAAAAGAAGGGATCAAGTCCTAATGGATGGCCCAGAATGAAAACTCTTATGCAGGATAGGGTCTGATTGACCCTTACCTGTGAGCACCATGGCAGGCACAGGAAGTTGACTGGCCAGACAATACTATGTATGTCTGCCATTACATGGAGGTGCAAACTAACCAAGTGTAGCTACAGTCACCAAAGTGGCCATGAGATGCCAGAGTGTTCTAGATTTGATTAATGCACACATCCCAGGAGGTCAGCGTCATGAAACTGGTGCAGTTTCACACTTCGTGGTGTTTGGAGAGGCATGGCCACAGCATGCACCTGGTGTTGGTGGTGGTGGGCTGCAACCCCCAACACAAATTCCCTTGCCCAAGGGCAGTTGGCTGTGGCTATCTGTGGTGTTCCACAGCAGTCAGCAAAGGAGGGGTCTGGGGTGTAGGCTTCACAAACACATCCATCAGACAAACACTCCCCAGGTAGTGTTTGTTGCAGATCAGAACACCAAACACTTGACAATGCAAGAGGTACCATGCTGGGGTAACACACTGACATGGCCAGGCTCTGAGTTTCTGCTAACCCAGTGTGGCCTCAGAACAGATGGGGTAAATGCTGGATGTGACCAAATTTCTATCCAGGGATGAAGTAACTGACCAGCATTCTCTAAACTGGCCATTGTGCACCTGCCTCTGATGCAGTGTATCAGCAACGTTACTCTACAGAGTTCCTCATAGAGGACCCAGCCCACTCTGGAGGGCCAAGCTCAAAGGCATCGAGGGCAGGTCTGTAGATGGGCAGGGGTGCTACCCCTTTATTTATTTATTTGTTTACATTTGTATAGCACTCAGGCAGCCCTTGGGCCTCCCAGCACTTATTTTCATTATATTATACAGTGTGCATTTTCTTACAGGGTAGTTACAGGCTAAATGGGTACCATCAGAGGGGATTAGGGGAAGATACGTGTTTTTACAGCTTTTCGGAATGCTAGATGAGATTTTTCAGCTAGAATGGGCGGTGGAAGGGGGTTCCAGTGCTGGGCTGCTAGGTAGGGGAAGCTGGCTCGCCCTGCTCAGGCTCTCTTGATTTTGGGTAACGTGAGCATATTTGAGTTGGGCATTCTAGTCGGTCTTGTGGATGTGAATGTGTAGAGGTGTATTTTTGCAGAGAGGTAGGGAGGCGCAGTTTTGGTGGTTACACTTGTGTGTTAGATCAAGTGCCTTGAAGAGTACTCGCTCTTTGATAGGGAGCAAGTGAGCTAGCTTGCTGGCAGCTTCCTGGCAGCTCTTCTGTTGGTGCCACTGGTGGACCATGGCTGTCGGGTTACCTTTTTCCATATGGGACACACCAAGGCTTTACAGTTGGTGTACTTTCACATACGGCATGTCTATGCAAGCTGAGAAAGTGATTTTGCATGAAATGCTGTGGATGGGAGCGAGGTGAGTACTTTGTGCAAGGTGGCTCAAGGCACTCATGGGAGCGCAAGGTATGGTGGCAGCCTACCATCTCCATGTCCGCCTCTTCACTCCAGGCAATGCACATAAATACACCCAACTCATCTCTTCCATCAATCTCACCTTGTGTTATCATTTCTTCAGAGGCTTGCTCCTAGGGAAGATGGTTGCTGCTGTGCAAGAACATGGGCTCTTGAATGCCTGCACACCACACCTCGGCTGGCTAGGCTGGTTTCAGCACATACAGAGAAGTGCATTGCTACTTGACTGGAGACATCTGTAACAGACACGTAAGGGAAAATTGATTGGGTGAGATGGGCAACTTACTTTAACTGAACTTGCACTTTTCTCAGTCTGTATGACTATTTGTATGTAGATGTGTTTTGAGAGTTGTATTGTTGGCAGGGAATGGGCCACTCCACTGTACATTGGGATGAGCCACACTTTGGGTGGCCTCACAAGTGTTTGTTCCTGCATACATTATATGTTGTTCTTTGCTACTTGTGTTCTCCTGTCCTGTTAGTTGTTGGGTGTCTGAGTACACAATTGTTGGTGGTGAGCATGTGAAAGTGAATACAGATTTTATTGATTGTGTTGTGTGCTTATGTGTGAGCGACAAGGATACTGTTATTTCCAATTGCTACTACTGTATCAGTGGTTTGTGCATTTGATTTGAAGGCTATGGATGCACACAGTTTGCCTCTCTCAAACACACATTTTCAGGGTGTTGTTATGGGCAATGTGGATGGGCCCTGATTCATCTTTGAAGGGCACCGGGAATGTGGCTTCACAGGGGCTGCTATTCAGGTGAAGAAGGATTGCAAAACCTGATTTTGTGCATCCTGTCCCTGTGCCCTTTGGCCTGCCGAGAGTGCCTGTGGCTGAGGGCAATGTCCATCCTGCAACACTACTGGTATGCCACTCTGTGTGACAACATTGTGCAGGCACACAATGCCACAATGATCTTGCATTCTAATGGTGGGGCAAATAGCAATATGCTGAATAGTGAAGGGAGTGGAAGGGTGACTTGAGCACCCTGAATATGTGGTCCACTATGCGCCAACTGGCTATGTGTGCTGAGTTATACCTTACATCAGCTGGGGTGGCAGGATTCCTGAATGGCATCAACAGGAAGGGTGAGAGCGGATAGGCATTGTCCCCTGCAAATATGGAAATGGTTGTTGTTAGCATTGATTGTGATGGGCTATTATTCTGTGTGTCATGTGACTTATTGTATGTGTGTGATAGTTGATACTCAACGATGAGCCGGGTGTTGCAAAATGTTCCTGTTGCTAGGGCTTGGTACATTGGGGAACGGCAGTAAATGAAGCTGAGAGCGGGTAGGCATTGTCCCCTGCAAATATGGAAATGGTTGTTGTTAGCATTGATTGTGACAAGCTATTATTCTGTGTGTCATGTGACTTATTGTATGTGCGTGATAGTTGATACTCAACGATGAGCCGGGTGCTGCCAAATGTTCCTGTTGCCAGGGCCTGGTACAGTGGGGAACGGCAGTAAATGAAGCAAGTGTGTGCTTCTGGCAAAATCTGTATTCACATGCATGATAGCTCCTTTTGCATTGCAGATGATCTGAGCATGATTGAATGCCAATGCTTCTAGTTGTGGTACATGTGCCCGATCGCCCCGGGGGGTTGTAGCACAACATGGATGCAATAAATGGCTCCCAGTACCCATGGAAAGTGTGCTATCACATAAAACACCTGGAGCACTCTCTGCATTGCTTGCGGTGTGTGTGGCATGTATGTGTGCCTATGTACATGTGATGTAATGTAGCGCAATACCTGACGGATTCACCGGGATTGCCTGGCCTGTGATATGCCCCAACAATGGCAGAGGTGTGCTGGAATGAGCCTGTAGCCAAGACATCTAGGGCTGTCAGCACCTTCTCCAGGGGTATGAGTGCATGGAAGCAATGTTGCATGATGGAAGGTCTTCCTCCCACTCCGTGACCAGATCTAGGATGACATGAGGAGGGAATCTGTACTTTGCATGCACCTCGTCATCTGTCATCCCCCAGTGGTCTAAACTCTCTCCCTGGCTTTCCACCCAATACCTGGCACTCCTTGCCCAACGCATCGCCACTCTCTGCCCCAACTTTCAGTGCTTTGCGGATGACACCAAGCTCATTTTCAGGCTACCCTCGGTGGTGTGCCGCCAATGATCTCTGCCTTAATGCCAGCAAGACTGAGATTCTCCCATAAGCACACGCGCTCCCTCCTTCCTTGTAGCTCTCTGGCCGGCCTCACTTGGCACGCCCCCTGCTCCCACTATTGAGGCTAAAAACAACAGGGTCATCTTCGACTCTACACTCTCCTTCTCTACTCACATCTCTCATGTCTCTAAGAAGTCACACTACCAACTGTACCTCCTCAGAGGTATTCTTCCTTTCCTCTCCTTCCTCCAGAAGCTCACTGTCTCCAGGGTTCTGGTTCTCTCTAGTCTGGACTATTGCAACAGCCTCTTTCTAAATCTACCTGCTTCTATTTTCCGCTCTCTGCAACTTATCCAGATCAGGACTGCAAGACTTGTCCTTGGCCTCAAGCCCAGGGATTGTATCTCTCCAGGACTGAAATCTCTGCACTGGCTCCCATTGGGCCTGGGGCCTCAATGCCTTCAACTCTCTCTTCCTAAATATCTTCCTACTCAAGCTCTTTGATCATCCAACTCCAACTCCCTCAAGGTCAGTCGCTTCTCCAGGCAACGAGTTGGTGGTAGATCTCTTTCTTCGGGTGGGGCCTCCTTCTGGAACAGCCTCCATGCCTCCCTTAAACTTGAGGAGAGCCATATCCGGTTCCAGAAGCACCTCAAAACCTTTCTCTTTGATTCTGCCTTTTCTCCTCCTCTCCTCTGCTGACCTCCTGGCTGTTACCGGAACTGCACTGGCTACCTGGACACCCTCTGATCTCGGGCACAGGACCACCCCCGCAAGCATCACACACCTGAACTGCTCACCTGGCAACCCCCACACTTGGGGACTGTTTCTGTATCCCTACGGTACCCCTACCAGCTGTTGACACCTGATGTATGCACTTACCGTTGCACTTGCCACTTGTTGGCTGTTACTTATTATTGTTATCATCTTCTCATGTACTGCACTGTCCCTTCCCCCTTTCCATGCACTTGCGCGATCTGAATGACACCTGGCTTGTAGGATCATTGTCTGTCCTCCATTTGTTCGCCTCCCTTGCCTCGTCGCGCCTTGATACACTTGTGTATAGGCGCGTTATAAATGCCATATCATATCCAATCATATCATATCCTAAAAAGCGTTATGTGAGGATGGAAACAATCCATCTCCTCCTTCTTCTATGAGCATGTACGATTGATACCACTAAAGCAGGATTCTTCCTGGAAGTGCAACTTTGAAATGGTGTGCATTGCATGCTTTTATCCATATTCTTTGGGCTTTGTACGTTGTGTTGCGTGTTATGTGGCAGTAGGATTATGAGGTAGGCGAGTGCTTTTTTGCTCTGGGAAGTTTCAGGAAGTAATCCATGAATTGGGATATGTTTGCTCTTGACTTGATTGTTTTTTCACGTGGCGCGTACCTCAACACGCTCACGTTATTCCTCATTCTTCATCATTTTGCACAGGAATTGGAAATATGCAAGTTCCGCACCCCATTCGTTTGTTTGCACAGGCCCTTCCACACTTTGCGCAGTGTGTCGCGCAACACGCTCAGCACCACCCAAACTGGTGAAGGACCCATGCAAAGTGAATGCAGACCCACGCAAAGTCCGATCCATAAATCAGCAACATGACGTTTGCACAACGCAAAGTGCACTTTTTCAGAGCAAAGAGCTTTTGAAGCATGAACATCTTTCTTTGAATCCGGCCCACTATCTCCAGCTGGGAGGTGTGAAACTCAACTACACAATTGATTATATTTAATCGGTACATGTTACTATGTTTCAATAGCCCATTATATGCTAAATTGACTAAATTGATTAAAATCCTTTTGAATGTGAAAGATATGAGCCCAGATTCACCCTGCATTATTAATGCCATCTGTGTAGGTGTAGTCAAATGAATACACAAGTTACCTATTGTTTTATTATCTATTTCTTCATGTGTTTCTACGAAGCCATAATGGCCTAGTTTCTATAATGTGTGTTTTATATCCATTATGAGCTGAAAAACAAAGGTTTGGTGTTTCAGATTGGTGTCAATAGTAAGAGTGTAGACACTTATCTCTTGCATTTAGAGCCCCAAAGGTGTTCACTTTCATACATAACAAATAAAGCAAGTTGTTTATTTTTATGGTCATTGTGCATGACCGCAATACTTAATATAATAAAGCCGGTTTGCTGTGGAGTGACCAAGAAGATGATGTGTCAGTCACTCATGTGACAGGTTCTGCCAGTCAATATAAAAATAAAACATATAACAGTATGGATCATTTACTACACTTGTTTGTCTGTACTCTCTTCTCACCTGTGGGAACACTATTGTCTTACTCCACTTTTTGGTAAAAGTGTTGGCATGGGTTAATAAGCAACGTGATGTTATGATGTCATATTGCATATGTGTTGTCATGTTGAAATAGGTATTTTCATACCTTACAAACATTTTGTTTGGGTCAGCCCAAATAAAATGTTCGGACTCAATAAATATTGACCAATGTTTCTCCAAATATGCTTGGAATCCTCATTCATGCTCGACTGACCCAAATATAGGGTCCTGGTTGCTGTACAGCTTCTCTTTCTTTGCCCACCTGCCCCATATACCCACCAGTAACGATGGCCCCACTTGTGCCCTTCATCTATTTGGTCACTGTTAGGGAGAATTGTCCAGAATGGCTACTGTCCCTTACCTGTTGAGTCCATCAGCAGCTTTGCTGGATTTCTAGGATTTATTTTTTCACCTGGTAAGACTGTGAGGCTTTTTTTCCCACTCTTACATGTATTTTGCTGTGTGTTGTACATTTTATGCTCAGGGGCTATGGAGTCTCACCCACTCCATAAGCATCATCTTTTTACTGTGTGTCACACAGCACCTTCAGTACAGTGACATAGGGTTGTCTTTTTCAGACTTCCCACTTTAAACTCCATTTTCTGGGACTGTCTACTGTCTCCCAGAAGATGCAAAGTCGCCATTGACTTTACTAGTCTTCTTAATGTACAGACCCAGTACAACCTATCATCCCATAGAGTACTGGAAGGGTTAATAGTTATCCATTTCTGTCTGATGCTCATGGAACATTATTTAGTTCCCCTTTCTCTAAGATTTTGCTGGTGGCAGTGGTATCTACCATTTTGTTCTACCGCGAGCTATGAAAATAGCCTCGGTACCGTTAGAGGCTATGGTGGTAGCCTCAAACTGTAACCCACTGGACCCCGTTTATTTTATTTTGGTTCCAGTTGGGTTTATTTGCCATTTATTTTTGTAAAGGTCTTTCTCATGTTTTACTCTGCGTGCCAAACCAGGTTTGGTTCCTTTGTTTGCCGTTCTTTGGCAGGCTTCTGCACAGAAGCCCTCCTTAGGCGCCTGAGTGTGTGGACGGGATGTGAGGGAGGGGTTTGAGGCCCCCTCCACAGGGTCTCCTTGGATCCCAAGTCGCACTCTAGTTTGATTGGCTAGGTGACTGTCCTGCCAGGACAGCCACCCTGCTGTGTGATTGACAGCCAGGCTGTGTCAATGGGGGAAAACTGCTTAAAAGCAGGTTTCTGGGACTTGGAAGGCAGAGTCACAACTGGAACGAGAGAACCAATAAGGAGCTGAAGGAAGATGACTGCTGCAACTACTGGACATCCCGGTGAAGCCCTGATGCAGGGCCAAATCGCCCGAAACTCGATGACAGAGAATATCTGCAAGGAATCTTCTTCCCTTGAGCTTGGTGAGACCAACTAGCTTGCCAAACACCAAATGCTGCCTCCCTCTCCTGGTGGAATTTGCTGTGCATCGCTTCAGTGAACGGATAGCCAGGAGGAACCGGACCTGTTTGGGTTTTAAGGAGCACCCCTTTTATTTGAGGCTTTGCTCTGCTGCTGGCTTGTTCCCTGGGAAGTGCAGGACCCTCCAGTCTTCCTACTTCTTATCACCACGACAGTCGCTTCAGGAACCGTGAGCCTGCAGGAACTGCCAGTAACCACCGCCTCATCTACAGCATTCTTCTTCCTTTAAGGTACTGTGCAAATCCTGTCTTGCAACACCTGATTTGTGATTAACATTAAGCCACATAGTTAATGGGATTGTAACATAGGCTTGTCTTATGTGTGTCACAATCAGGGCAGTCACCAAGGTTTATTGAGAATCTTCCATCTGTCTTAGAATTGGTGTTAATCAATATATACTAAAGTAAATGCCAGACAAAGAGCTTTTCGCAACTTTGAACAGTGCCTTGGGCTTTCCCAAAATGTCCCAACCCCAAAGAAGATGTCCACCTAAGGAATACTCTCTTGGAAAACAAAATTGGTGTCAATGGTTCTCCCAGCCTAGGGTTATTTCTACTGAGGGTGTAGCTATGGTTGGAACATGGCATACTGGAAGAAATATAACTACAACTCCAAAAAAAAAAGAAGCTGGAGAGGATCACATTCAACAAAACAGCTCTCTAAAGGAGGATCGCGATTTAAAAGACATGAGGCCAAATGTCCAATTCCTGATATGGTTGGGAACACAATCCTGAAGGCATGCATCCAGACTTGAGTATTTTTCATAGCTGACAACTCAGGTTGAAGGTGTAAGGGTATGCAACTCAATAGGAGAGATTAATAAACAACATTATGCAAAGGTATACAAAATGCAACAAAGTGCCTAAAATGCCCCATAGTACAGGATTGGAAGTCCATTGTCCATCCCTAGACTAATACAGGTTTCTGGAAATCCACATAGGCAATTGTCAAAGTCTAAGTCAAAGTCTCAGAATTTCTAGGTTTGAAGTACCTCGGCACACTTCTTTGATAGAAATTGAGACACCGGCATGACTGTGTCTTTGTCCTGGCTGTGGGCGGTGTATTGGCTGGTGCCTGGCATTATCCATGTTTAAGTCTTGGTTTTAAACGATGAGGCAACAGCCTTCATTCAGTGAACTGGGTAGTACCTGGTTGAAATGCCCTTACCCTATGTTTGTATGGATGAACAACTGCTGAAAGGTGTTCCCTCCTTCCAGGTATGGTGGGTAGATTTATGTTCCCCTACCGTGGTCTCAAATTTTTACCAAGTGTTCTCTGGTTAATATGTTGGTCTTGCTATGTCCAAAAGTGTCTGGGCTATTTTTCCTAGCTTGCTTTGCTCCTGTCTTGAGTGCTCTTGGAGCAGGGATTGTCACCAGTCTACTGTTTCCCCTTTGCTTCACCTAATCTTTGTCTCAACTGGCTTAACAAATTTCCCTTGTTTCCCTCTTCTGAATTGCACTCTTGGCCTGGCTAACACAATTGCAGTTTCTCATGTTTCTCTCTTAGTTTCAAACTTGCACTTTTGCACTCTAAGCATATCTAATGCAAGATGTTCTATAATCCCCCTCCTCATATTCTACGCCGACTGTTACCCCTCCCCGCGATGAACACCAACCAACACAGACAGCAATGGTCCATCTACTTTTATACCCTGATAGATTACCTAATTGTCAGAATGGGAACTGTGATTTGCATCTTCATTTCCCCGCCCCCATTTGCCTCGTGGATTATGAATGACAAAGGCAAAATGGTTCCATATCCGCCCCATTCTTAAGGACTGTGTCAGCAGTCCCTCACAGTTGTCTTATGTGGTACAATAAAGAATCTTAGGCTTAAGAGAGAAAAGTTTCAGATAATGTTGCTAGAGGAAGCACCTGCGCCTTAGTGCATGTCTGGCACTTTTGGTATGTATAGATGGGTGACAGAGGCAATGCATGTTCAGTATAATACTTTTAGCTGCACCTTTCACAGAGGAAAACCATCCCTTTGCAAATCAATCTGGTCCCACTCACAAGGGCAGCCCAGCACTAACATGCTAGTCAATGCTCCTCTGAAAAAGAGAACATCAGCAACCCCTGACACATGTTTAGCTTCCTCAGTGTGGTGAAGCTTAGTCCCTCTAAAGAACAGTGAGAAAGGGGTCCATGTCAGGATTATCATTAGTAACTTTGGGCAAAATATACACAAGTATACGAGTATGATAGTTAATTTCACATCCTTACTGTTCATGGCCTGTAAGAATGTGGTTGTATTTTCCCTCGTTCCCTCCCTTGCCTTGAAGCGCTTTGAAACACATTGGCCTCATTACACGGACGGCGGTAAGGGTTAACGGTCGCCGTTAATGGCAACGGTGACCGTTAACCCTTACCGCCGTACTACGAGGTCCCTTTGCGGGTTGGAGGAATTAACGCCTGCTTCTTGCAGGCGTTAAAAACCAACCCGCTAAGGGACCTCGGAGCTAATTACGGCACCGCAAAATTGCGGTGCCGTAATTAGCGCCTTCCCCATTCCCATAGAGCCCTATGGGGCAGAAATGGGAATGGGGAAGGGCAATGGCGGAAGGGGGATTTACCGCCCCTCCAACCTTGGAATGGGGCGGTAAATCCCCTTTCCGTCAAGGCGGTGCTGGTAATTTACCGGCATGGTCCAGGGTGCTAATAGCACCCTGGATTACCGCCTTCCGTGTAATGAGGCCCATTGTGTATAGGCGCTATATAAATAAACAATCATATCATATCATATAAGTGTGGGAGACCCTCTAATGATGTACTCAAATTATGGATGTGGGTGATTCTTGTGAAGTGCAGAGTCAGCTGGAGAAGTGTATTAAACCCATGGTGCTTGTTTGCAAATGAGTGCATTGCGCTTGCTCTCTCCTCTCAGATCATGCATTCCAAAGCTCTTGCCCTGTTCAGAATGGCATGCACTCAGGCATATACACCCCCGCTCCCCTCCTCCTTCTCATGTGCTGAGTCTGACCTGCCACAGGAAAGCAACAGGGTAAACTGCAAAGCAAGCACCCACCTATCTTGTATGAATTGTAGACAATAGAATGATTAAAGCGCAGGGCGGGGAAGACAAAAAACGCATTTCATATTAGGCAACTTACCATGCAAGGATAATCGCCTGAAGGCACACCGGCAAGAGGGCTGCTGCTTACAATGAAGATCCGGCGTTTTCCTCACACTCACTTGTGTAGGCGAAGGCATCAGCTCATTTGCCTGCCTTTTACCCTTATGCCCTGTGTTAGGCGGAAACCTGTGCAGTTCCCTCTGGGACCACTGCAAAAGATTTAGGACTACAGGTGTTTGGCAGTAAACCCACTTGGTAGCAGTCTGTACCACACAGATTCATTTGGTAGCTGTGGCTGAGCAGTCAGACTTCCCTCAAGAATAGTTAGGCCGTATGTGGAGTATACAAAATAGGGCAATTTACACAGTAGAACCAGCAAAAATGGAACAGAGCTTGGGTGTAAAGATATATAGGTTTTTATTTATAACAACACATCTATGAATAACACTCTGGCACTAATACGGGAAACAACTTCAATTACAATTACTATAAGTAAATCAATCCCCCTAACAATAGTTCGACAAGTCTAGGTTCAACGGCACCACTTATTTGCAGACAGAGGTGAATGCTTTAACCTAGATGGCACTCTAGTATTCGTTAGGACGGGAGATAAAAGGCAGGGTATGAAATCAACTCGGTACCAACACTTTTACGAACAAATGCAAGGCAAGTAAGGCAGGGTCTAGTGTAGGTCGCAAAGTTCAGAGGCCAGGCCCACTCGGAGAGAGGCAAGGCGATATGTCCCAAAAAGTATCACAGTGGAAATGCACTTCGAGTCTTTGTCGCAAATTGTTATAGAAAGATTGGACCAGTATAGAACAGAAAGTTAAGAAGGCTTAGAGGGGACCCAATGGAGAGGCGAGGATTAAGACACCTCACGCTAACCGTCACAAGGGAAGCCAGGTGGACACGGTACCTTGTATGTGGAGAGACAGCTCCGGCGGGGGCAGTTGTTCCTGGTGGTGGATGCAAGTCGGGGCTTTGCCAAGAGAAGAGATGCTCTTGTCGTCGAAGGAAAGTTGAAGATCATTGCACCACCAGGGAAGAGACCAGCCGTGGAGTGCTCCGTCAAAAGGCACCACCTTTCGGTCGCGGTAAGGGTAAGTGGCTATCCGGTTGCCGGGGTGCTCAGCACGGGCAATTCGACCACTACGCCCTGGAAGCGGAGAAAAAGCAAAGGGGACTGGTTGTTCCCACCAGTCAGGGGAAGAAGACTCTCCAGCCTGGAGATCTCCTCTGTCGTTGGGAAGTGGTGAGTCGGTTCAGCAGGGCTCCACCGGAGGTGTCGTCGTTGCAGGTCGGCTCAGCTTTACCCTCGTCGGATTCTTAGGTCCTGTGGCGACTTCTGAAGATCCAGTCCCAAAAGCCCTGCTTTTATGCAGAAAACCCCCATTCATTCAGCCTAGCTGTCAATCAAACCACGCTAAGTGGTGAGCGGGGTGGCTCACTACTTGGGCCAATCACACCAGAGTGCGACTTGAGTTGGCAAGGCAGCTCAGTCCAGGGTGCCTAAACCCCCTCCCACACCCCATGTGGTACCCAGACAGAATGGCACCACTTTGGAAGGGCTCTGTGCAGAAGCCTGCCAAAAGTGGAACAAAGGGCTCAACCTTTGGTTTAGGAGTCACAGAGACGAACACAGACGCCATTTTAAAAACCGAGTTCTGGCAGAAAATACCAACCAATAGATTTATTTAAGATAAATAAACCAGTGGTATGTTAGAGATTAACGAGAAAAAGTATTAACCTCCAACAATGGGAAGAATCCTATAGAGTTATATCCGGGTTCGAATATAACAAGTAGTTTCCACTGCCACCAGCCAAAACTCGACGAGGGGGGACGGGACAGTGCCCCATCGAATAACAGACTCAGGGGTAATCGAATTACCCCTACTAGTATGTCCACAATAGGATGGTTTGTATTAGTTCTGTTAGTAAATTTAGGTCTAGTAAAGCCAATGGTGACTTTACATTCCCTGGGAGACAGTAGTCAGTCCCAGGGTATGGAGTCTATGGTGGGGATCCTCTAGGACGCCCCAGTGTTACGGCACGGAGGGTGCGGTGTAACACACATAGAAAAACATATGAGACCCTATGGAGTAAAAGACCCCATAGCCCATAGAACACATTGACGTTCAAAGGAATTAACCACATTTATGTCCAAGAGTGGGAGAAAAGAGTCTCACTCTTGGCAGGATGAAAAAAAAAACAAACTCCAGAAATCCAGCAAAGCTGCTGGGGGACTCACTAGGTTAGGAAATTCAGCCTAAACAGAGAATTCTCCCTAACACCCTGATGTCTGCCTTTCACTCTCATGAGCAGAGTTTTAACATTACATTATGCATCCATATGAATTGGGAAGACATCATGCACATTAACCCTCATAACTCGTCTGTTTCCTCTTGTCAATTGCGCATACTTTTAATTTGCTTTAGACTACCTCTTTCTGAAGTATTTTGATTAATAGATATTTGTGTATTCTCTTTCCAAGGCTCCAATTTAACCTGCCACTGCAGGTATCATAACTTCACTGTTCACTGCCCTTTCTTATGTAATTGCGCAGTCACGATTTTGCTCACAGTGCTGATATGAAAAGAAGAGCAGCAGATGTGTTCATTTACGTCTCTCTTTGGGCGAATGGTTTCATGTAATTGAGATTAATCAAACTGTACAGCTACCACTCTGTGTTGCTTTTAATTAGTTTGCATTGAAATGATGCAATTAGCAAGTGGCCAGGACGTGGTGCATCCCTTTCCTATCCTTCAGGGATCAGATCACCACAGCCATAATTACTTGCGTCCCAATTAATTCGACACCTTATCAATCTTGACAGTGTTGTTCACCCAGCCAGCCAGCGTGAGTGAATGTTTGAGATGATTTCAGCGAACGCCCAAAGAATATTCCACGCAGTGAATCGTAATCAGGGAAAGATGCATTTTTACTCGGAACAATTGGAAAACATTTCTTGTCAGTGATGTTGACATGTCCCCGTAATATGGCCAATCAGGTTGCACTCAATCTGCATTATTGTATTAAATATACCTAGCAAATTGTTACGTGTTTCTTCATATAATAATGCAATCCCAGTTAGCCTTCAGTAACTCGTTTTAAGAGACCACAGAAAATTTAATAATCAGATTGCAGCACTTTCTACACACATCGTTGCACCCTGATATGTATTTATGAAGTTTAATTAATGAAGAGGCTTTTTTGAAGATTGTTCCATACATTTGCATCCGATTCGTCCATCTATCGTGTAGCATAAATTGTACTACAGCAGAAAAAGCGTTATGCATGATATCAACATTGATCAAATATGTCACTGTCAAACTGATGTCATAACATGTACATCTATGTTTGTTTTGTTTACTCTCCTTACTTTCTTTACGAAGAAGTGGTCTTATATTGCGCCTTTCCACTAATGCTGGCCTCACTGTGCATGCCTCTGTAAAAAATGAGCCCAGGGTGTGTTAGTCAGATAGGGGGAAGACGGTTGCAGAACATATTGGTGTTGATGGATGTCGGTCTGAAGTACCCATTACCTGTGTGCTGTGTGCTGTGTCTCTGTGTTTTTTGGTTTGATATGACTGGGCAGGTTAGCTATATAGGAACCCATATTGTGGAGTACAAGATTTGACGACATTGTTATTGATAAAAGACCAAGCTCAGACTGGCCGATAGGGCAATAGGCCCATGGCCAAACCAAAAATGCAAAATGCTGGTGTGGGCCAGTATCTTTGGTCAATGTGGGACACCTTTTTGGCCAATGTGGGCCAGTTTGATGAGTTACTTCACTATGTGGCTACTAGTTCTGGCCAGTGTTGCTGGATAAATATTCCTCAAAATGCATCAAATTTTATGATAAAACTCCTCCTTGGGTACTATTCAAACAGTTTTACAAAAGGAATGAATAGCCATTTGCAATGGTGGGACACTTTTTTCATTGGTGCCCGAGACAATTTTATGGCCCAGTCCGAACCTGTAAAAGATGGCAACCGTCTGAATCTGTAAAGTACACTAAACATCGAGGTTGCTTGGAGGAGTGTGGTGTAAGAATGCAAGATCTTAGTATTGAGGAGTTATTTGAGGAATAAAGAGGTGTCGAGGTGGGGCAGTTTGAGGGCGTTGTCGCTTTCCGGCTCTTGGTTGTGAACTTCCAAGAGATTAAGGTGTGGACCAATGTCACAGAGCAGAGGATCCATGAATCAAATTGGTTTCCCACAGATGGTAGTGCCAAGAGTTTCGAAAATTGCTTGTCCCAGATTAGCCCGTGGTTCTGGTGCAAAGTATTTTAGTTGGTAGCTAATATTTTTAATTTCTTTCAAAGTGGATGGGTGAAAAGCGGAAGCCAAGTCGGTTGCTATCTTTGAAAACCATGCACTACATTGGTGTTTGTTTAATCGGATGTAATAGTCCTGAGGAAATTGTCTTTTTCTGAAGGCTATGGCCTGGTACTGGCTGGTATAGCATACCAACTAGAACTTTACCAGAATTAGCACCACTGTGTAACAACTAGCTAATGGACAATTAGTGCCAGAAATGGGCTACATCTATCTTGCAGCCTAATTTAACCCTGAAATCAAAAATTACAAATCGGATGCATGCCATAGAAAAGTAAGCACAGGGGTTTTCCACAATACATGTTACATTTTCATAGAAGCCACGAGTGATGGAGCAGAGCGGGATTTGAGGCATCATCAGTGGCAGGGCTGGTGTATGCTAGTGTTGTTTTTTTGTGTTTGAGTTTGATGGAGGTGAAGGGCAGTGAGATAGGTACAGGTGGAATCAGTGTGAACAGCTAATTTCTTTCTCTGAATGCAGGCTTGTACCAGCTGGTAATGCTGGTGATCCAAGGGACCTGACTTATTCCACACACTCCTCCACATGCAGATACCTGTAGAAATAATTGTATATCTTTTAGATACGAGTTTCATGTGACCCCATTTGTTACAATGCCTCGGTATGTCTTGAAAGCATTATAGAACTTGAGACTACTCAGGTGTTGGTAACGTAACGTATGTATAGTAGTTTAACTTAAGGAGAAAGTCAGAGGGCCTCATTACGAGTTTGGAGGCAGCCATACCCATAATAATTACTAAGGGCATGGCTGCCTCCAAACTCGGGTCTGGGTTCCTTGAATGAGGAATTACCGGGCAATTCCAACCTTGGAGGACCTGGTAATTCCTCATTCAATTTACCCATCCCCATTCCCATTTGAGCATCCATAGGGCTCAATGGGAATGGGGAGGGAGCTAACAATGGCCCTGTTAACAACAGGCCCGTTGTTCGCTCCCTGGTCCCCTCGCGGGACCCGTAAAGGACATCTGGTCTGACCAGACATCCAGACCGGGACCCGCAAGGGAACCTCGTAATAGGACGGAATGCGATTAACGGCACCGGCACCTTTACCGGCGCTGTTAAACCCATTCCGCCTGCCTCGTAATGAGGCCCATAGTAACTTATCAAGAAACCCATTGGAGAAGGAAGAACAAACTAACTGTGAAATGTAGGTTCCATAAGTATGCAGTTAGATGTTTAGTAGAAACAACAAAGCAATAATGAACTTTGGAATCAATAAACTTCATGTGCCAAAAGTATGTAGTATGATTGGTTTGCCAGTGGAAAACAAGATATAACCTAGATTCACAACCCCTTGAAGGAAACACGTGAACTCCTAGTTCAATCCCTGCAACCAGCAGTGTAATGAAATTTTTTTATGGAAGATTGGTCTATGTGTGTGTGTTACTCATTGGGGTTTGCGTGGGAGTGCTGTGAGTGCCTGAGGTAACATGGTTTGTGTTCCTAAATCCCTAGGTAGGAGAGAATGTTTAGGGGGTCAATATCCTGGAAGGCTGTGGCACTTCAGGAAAAGTATTTAGTTAAATTGAAGGTTGAGGTTGCTCTGGTGGGGGGGGGCTGTTACCCACTCACCTATTCCTGTTATTCTCTTGAAATCAACCTCTGTTAACCACACCTCTGTCGTCTTGGTGAAGTCTGTCCTTAGAACTACTCATGCAATACAGATATTTATTTTTCTAAGAATAGTTGTTATGGAATAATGGGCAAACTGAAAAGTAGGTGTCCCTACCCTCCCAGACTCGGGAACAGTAATAATGTGAACAGAAGAAAAGTCTGGAGAAATGTATTCAAGAAAGCATTTAATTAGGATACTGCAAAATACATCAGGGAGAAGGGGACCGAGGCTGTTGAAGGTTTTAAATAATGAACTGATCTAATTGACAACAGCTTTTGTCTACTTGGGAATGCTGGTGAACACATGTTTAAATGATAGACCGCAAATAGAACAACTAAAATGTGAGGCTAAACAGTTAGCGGCTCAAGACAGAATATTATTAAAGAGATTTGGATGGTTTTCAATAATCAGAGTAATTAACTTGCATAAGGCAAAGGCTGTTGCTGTATTAACATATGGTGCTGGGGTGTTTTCATCGAATGATCTTACAGTGGAGTGTCAGAGCCGCAATACATTTCAAGATATTTGAGATTATTTCCTTGTAGTATTTTACAGGCAAAATTCTAGAGGTTTTGACTGAACCTGTATCCCACTAAGGAGATTTTGATTGCCAGAAAACAATGGAGGGGGCCTGATATTAACTGAAGATGTTCCAGTGTGTGTGAATCTAAAGAGACACTGGGCCTCATTACGAGGTTGGAGGTAGCCATGGTGCTAGTAGCACCATGGCTGCCTCCAAACCTGTGTCCGGGTAGTCGGAATGGGCACTTACTGGGTCATTCCAACCTTGGAGGACCCGGTAGGTCCCCATTCTGAAAACCATTCCCCATTCCCATTCGAGCCCCCATAAGGCTCAATGGGAATGGGGAAGGAGCTAATAACGGGCCCGAAAATAGCGGGCCCGTTATTAGCTTGCTGGTCCCTTAGCGGCTCCCGCTAAGGGCGGCTGGTAAAACCAGCCAGCCTTAGTGGGACCCGCTAAGGGACCTCGTAATGCAGCGATAGGAGGTTAAAGTCAACGGCATCCTTACCGTTGCCGTTAACCCCTTACCGCCGGCCTTGTAATGAGGCCTACTGTACCAGAATCTAAGGAGACACTGTACGACCTGTCCATGGTTTGTCTGGGCCTCACTGAGAAACACACTGTGGGCCTCATTACAACCTTGGTGCTAAGTGCACCAACTTTACCACCATGGTGTAAACACCGTTTACACCATGGTGGATGGCGGATTTAGCGCCCCATTCCAAGGTGAGTGGGGCGGTAAATCCCCATTTCCCATTTTCCCTTCCCCCTTCCCAGTTTTGCCCCATAGGGCAGAATGGGAGTGGGGAAGGCGCTAATTACGCCGCCGTAAATTACGGCGGCGTAATTAGCACCATGGCAGGTTAGCGCCATGGATTTTAACACCTGCTAAAAGCAGGCGTTAAAATCAGAATCAGGCGTTAACGCCTGAGTTGTAATGAGGCCCTTTGTATTTGGGCAAAATCTTAAACACATTTAAAATGCTCTCCATAGATGAATGGTGGAAGGGGCTCATCAGAATGGATAGTGTGAACTCAACTATTGCACTGATTACGTTTTTGGAGGACATTTTTCAGGGAATCAATAAAGAGGGTGAAGATTAATACCTAGGAGTTTAGGGAATGGTAGGGTAGAGGGGGAGTAATCAATCTATACATTAACTAAACTGTGCTGTTTTTTAACTGATGGGGAATCTGGTGGTTTTACTAGATGAATTATTTACATTTTGTGGAGGAGAGATGGGGCCTCATTACGAGGTAGGAGGTAGCCATGGTGCTGTTAGCACCATGGCTACCCCCTTACCGCATTCCGGGTCCGGGTTCCCGAAATAGGGACTTACCGGGTCATTCCATCCTTGGAGGACCCGGTAAGTCCCCATTCTGAAAACCATTCCCCATTCCCATTCGAGCCCCTATAAGGCTCAATGGGAATGGGGAAGGAGCTAATAAAGGGCCCGCAAATAGCGGGCACGTTATTAGCTTGCTGGTCCCTTAGCGCCTCCAGGTAAGGGCGGCTGGTAAAACCAGCCGGCCTTAGTGGGACCCGCTAAGGGACCTCGTAATGCAGCTGTAGTGGGTTAAAGTCAGCGGCATCCTTACCGGTGCCGTTAACCCCTTACCGCCGGCCTTGTAATGAGGCCTCATTACGAGGTAGGAGGTAGCCATTGTGCTGTTAGCACCATGGCTATCCCCTTACCGCATTCCGCGTCCGGGTTCCCGAAATAGGGACTTACCGGGTCATTCCATCCTTGGAGGACCCAGTAAGTACCCATTCTGGGAACCATTCCCCATTCCCATTCGAGCCCCCATAGGGCTCAATGGGAATGTCGATGGAGCTAATAACGGTACCACAATTTGCGGTACCATTATTAGCTCTAAAGAGCCTTAACGAATCCCATAAATAACGCCTGGTAAAACCAGGCGTTAAGGAAGGGACCCGCTAAGGAATAGGAATAGGGTGGTAAGGGATTACCGGCACTGGTGTCCTTACCAGTGCCAGTAATCCCTTACCACCTACCTCGTAATGTGGCCCAATGGTGTCCTGCACATATTAGAAGGTGATTTTACATGTTTTATTGTAATTGGTGAAAGGTTTATGTTTAAGCCAAAACAATAGTAAAATAAATAAAAAATAAAATTAATTTATTTTATACATAGAAAAAGTTCATCTTAAAATCATGAACACATAATTCAAATGCAAAAAGACAATGGAATGATCACAAAACCAGGCATAAACCATATCGGCAGGATAGCTCAGGTGCAACACGCTCGCCTTGGAATCAAGACAAAACAGAGCAACACTGGCTCGATCCCCAGGTCCGTGCTTAGACACCTCTGGGTATAAAGCATGCTATAAACAAATAATTATAATCATTTTAATTACAATCAAAGGAAATTAATACAGACAATTGGGGAACAACGTGCGGATCTGCAAACTCATTCAATACAAAAACAAAAAACAAGGAGCATACACAAATAGATGCAACAGTAAATGCGCATTTCATCACAAAGAGTGGATTGACACAGGCGAGTAATCATGGGAATGGCCAATTCAGTGAGACATGGAACAGAAAGGAACCAAGTTTCCACAAAATTCAATTAGAATAGAAAACCAGAATTTCTGATAAAGATCACTGGAGTGCCAACCCACCACACCAAAATATCACCAATCATTAAACATTTCATTACCTGAAACCATAAAACAAACCAGCAACAATGAGTGCTTATTCTTTCAAATACTTGCACTGTAAGATTGAACACATGTATGAAATTATCCTTTTTGTACTCGTTGTTGGTGCTTTTAATCACATACTTATTTCCTATTAAAAGGCTAAACTGTCCCTTTGGGTTGGAAGCTAACCATAGGTTGTGGTGATGTACAGCCTATCTAAAAAAGGGGATGACAAAAAGCCTGAATTAATCTACATCTATGCTCAGCACCAATTATATTGTAAACCCTCACTCATTGGTGTGAATAAAAAACAAAGTAAGACTACTTTCCCTTTAAAGGAAGGATTTTGGCATTTCATTAAATCAGAGAGAAAAAAGAATCAGACCTATGAGAAATTCTAAATAAGCTAAATAAATTACTCACCAAAAAAAAGAGAACAATGAACGACCTATAATTGTGCTGGCAGGAAAACAAGTATCCACGTTATGATATTTTGCAGGAAATGTGTTATCTGTATAATGACTCTAAATAATCTATATACATAAAAGTTAAACATTGTTTGTGGGTTTGTGGCTTAGCAAAGCTTTGTCGTATGGGAGGCGAAGGCTTATGAGAGCCAAAAGGTGAGGGTGCGTGGGAGGCAAAGGCGAGGTGTATGGGAGGTGAATGAACCTGAGAGGTGACCTGAGAGGCAAAGGTGAAGGCAAGTAGCTTTCCAGAAGTTTCGAAATTGTTGCTATATAAAGAGGTGTGACAGGCATTTCTGTTCCCAATTCCCAATGTAATTGAAGCAACAGTGTTGACCAGGAAGATGGAGAAGATGTATTCATCCCCGCATTCCACTCATTCTTACAGACATGCCGTTCAATTTCAAGCACCCACTGCTCCTGCTGAGGCTGGCATTATGTATTGTAGGCATTGACCTTTAGCTCGGCCCCTTTACCCAAATTAAGCCCACTTCTAAAATTAGTAAGTGCACCTTTTGTC
Source organism: Ambystoma mexicanum (assembly GCF_040938575.1). Classification (NCBI taxonomy): domain Eukaryota; kingdom Metazoa; phylum Chordata; class Amphibia; order Caudata; family Ambystomatidae; genus Ambystoma; species Ambystoma mexicanum. The sequence goes on from NC_090937.1 coordinate 1,293,280,112, forward strand.
CACAAAGCAAGTTTACTGTACAACAGCCGGGAGGGAGCTTAGATGACGTTTAAGAGTCAAACTAACCCTGGTACAATATGTACAATATGCAACAGTTAATACACTCCCCAGATAGCGTTACAAAGTCATGCCCCCAAACATGATTGGCTGTCCTGTACAGAGAAATCTAAAACCACAGTGTTCATTGGACACAGACATTATAACACAATCCCCTAAACACATAAGTACAAGGTTTACATTTTCAACACACCCCTTCCAAAAAGCCTTTCCATATTTGTTGGCAGCGTTGACTCTTAATTACACAACAACAGAATTCTTATTACTGACAACCACAAATCAACCCCAAACATACCTAAGCACATGAATATGAGAGAAAGACATGTAGATTACTTTTGACCTATTTGTGTTTGCTAATTGCATTGCCCAAACGTGTCCAGTGTCTGATTTTTTGACTTCTATGTGGCTGACCTTCTTTCTATTCACATGAGTTCCAACAACTCTGACAGCACAACCGTTCTCCTAAAATCTATTACTACTGTTCTCTGCAAGCGCCCCAGGAGACGCCACCTGCTTCAAACAACCCCATGAATTCACAAGATGCCTATCTCTTACAACAATGAGCTCTCCAGTTCACCAGAGATCATATCTTCCCTTGCCCTCCAGCACTTGAGGAATCTGCAAACTGACTGCAGTTACCGCATTGATCAACTTGAAAATCCTATTCCTCAACTGCTGACAAAGCCATTGCAAACATTTGCCTTGTTGACGAAAACACCCTTCTGATTAATCCACAATGCAGTATATTTCATCTATTTTGCTAAGTTTGATAAACACTTCCCATACATGTATACCATTATGTGTGCATGTTATACCTATTATGATCTCCTATCATGAGCGCCATTCATACAGCTAAACTCCATGTGCACATATTCATCGCCTGCTTTACCTTAGTGAGGAGAGGCTATCAGAGCAACAATGTTTCATCGTTATGTTTCTGTGCACATGCAAATCTATAAATTTTTCGCCTCTACACAAAATAACACAAAGTAACCTAAATGTAACACATTCCATTTACGATAAATATTGTAATATTTGTAGCAATTTGTGATAGTGACGGAAATGATGATGATGATGACCTGTCCACCCCCCCATCAGTGGTATGGCGCGAAAAGTTTGAACTTTTCCAATTTGCCAACATTCCCCTTTAGTTAATCTATTAAGTAACATACCAATTTCCAAATCATCAATCTTACTATTTTTATGGAACAAATCTTCACAACCGTTTTTCCCATAATCCTCGGCTAGACCACCCGAATTTGACTCATTATTAGTTCTGCAATCTACCCATTGTTTTAAACATTCATTCAAACCTTGGGAAGGACAAAAATCCCCCTTCAATCATTTCATAATCATTTTCAGTGCCCATGTGAGGAGAATGTTTTCCTATACCTAGCCTTATACTGGGTTACAAGAAACATGGCACTACTCCTAGGCATCTGAGTCAAGTAGCAGCATAGACGTGCTTGACAATGCCTCTGTCAAGCCTTTCCTTTGTCACCACTCCCTCGCAGGGACTACATTGCTGCAAGATATGCCCTGACCTATAACCAGTATCCTGCCAAGACCTACCCTGTAACCCACCATAAACCACAACCTGGGACCCAGAAAATGGGGTCCCTGACACATGGTGCTGAGTCTAAGAATAATGACCCCCTGACCGTGCAAATCATAACTTACTCCGGTCCAACCTGTGAATCCATCTCAGAGTACCGCTACTGCGAAACGTGAGGACAACCACTGCCAGCTCATCCAGACCCAGAAAGTAATCAGGAACAGTGGGCTCCTAAGAGTAAATCATCCACTCAAGATACTCACCTCTCCTACCACCATGCTGACTCTCCACTTAACACCTACAAACAATAGAGCGCAGCTATACCCCCGATCAATTTCGGCCAACCTGCACACATGCAAACATTTCTCCTGAATACCTCAACAATCTGTATGAACTCAGCTATACCCGATGAAAAAATCAGCCTAGCTGCACACATAAACATACTACACAGGCCTAATGCCACAGAATTCAGTCTCGGAGACCAACCACCGGACTGCACACAGCTGATCTCTCACTATCACCACACCTAGTGTTAGGATGCAGCCACCATCACACAAATTACACTGCTGCACACATATTGAGTGCACCCAAGCACTATATTCTACCCTACTCTCTCTAGTGACCTGGACTATAGTCCGCAAAGGCGTTCAACCCACAAGCGATTTGAGATGATACAAATGATATATACAGCACTATATAAATGCCAAATAACATAAAACAACATAACTGACAAGAACAAAAATGTGCTACAGAAAAAAATCAAAACAGGTGAAAGTACTTTTAAGATTATGTTCATACATGACGGGATCCAAAAGAAAAGAGAGTCCAAAAAACTATTGTCAGTACTTCTGGCCTCCCTATCCATGCCCTCCTTCAGAGTTTGCAGTTTAGTAGTTGTTGAAGCCAAAGTTCCATTATTTAAGTCATTAGGAGGCACATATGTCTAATATATGGCCCACCTCACCCTCCATAGCTGTTAGAAGGTCCAGGATATAATAATTCTGCAGGGCTACAAGGTGCACAACCCTAAGTTCTTCTTTGATGGCACTGAATGCTAACACAGAAGAATTGACAAATAATAGTAATTTGTTACGGGTTATCTGAAGCCATTTTTCATTGACAGAGCATTGCATGCCTGGGGCCAATAGAGAGGAGAAAAAGGTTTCAGTAGGACTAAACAGTCGAACATTATCAGGAATGTTTCTTGGAGCCTCAGGAGATACTGCTGACACATAGTTAGATTTTTCAGATCTCCTCAAAAGGTCAGTCCTGAAAATGTCATAGATTGTCCATGTCCGATGAAAGAAGGGATGCAGGGGGCACGGGTACAAATGGGACCCAATTGTTGATTCAGACAGTATCAGGTGGCTCTGCAGTACCACAGGGATGGGCATGTGCAAAGTGGTTTTGCTGCATACACCTCTCCAGGCTGTATGTAATTGTTTGTACGAAAAGGTCCCACATTACCAGAATAAATTGAAAATTGCTGCCATACCTCCAGCCAAATCAGGAATATGCAGAGTGGTGGCACAGTTTTGATTTATGACCACAGGCACCATGCCATCGCCCTTAATACACAGAAAAAAAACGTGTGTCATGTGAAGAAATTCACATATTTTCCCCAAACATTTCTTCATGCCAAATTAGTTTGTGCCACCGCTTCTTCAGAGAGTCAAACCATCCCTCCAGCCTTGCAACTCATTATCCCTTGCTACCATTTGTTGTTTGCGAGTATCAGATCCTCAAGGTTAAGCTGCTCTCTTTGCGTACAACAAACATCTTTACGATCTTCCCCAGTTGAATTTGAACATTCTTCATTGATCAGAAGGACATAAACTGCTACAGATTACCCCTGAAACTGCCCTTGAAAGCTGCATAGGGCTGGTGCACCAGACAACATGCATCTGCCACTTCTACCTCATTAGGAATAAATAATTCTAGAAACACCAGATTTATGGAGAATGAGGGAGGAAATGTAACATGACTCTGTTACTCTCTCTCTTCCTTCTCTCCTCATGTGCTGGTACCATATATTATCAGCAGCTGCAACACTGTGTGCATCATTTACAATTTCTAAAGTCCCATCAGGGTCATCAGATGCTAAATCAAATTCAAAACTGTGTTGCGTCCATTGTACCCAAATGTCCCAATTTTTTCTCCCCCTTTACATATATTTTCTGTTCAACACATATGACCCAAAAAGAAAAAAGAAAATAACTCTATAAATTGCTGAACACATTGGGCCTCATTCTGAGTTGGGCGGTAAGGGTTAACGGTCACCGGTAAGGAACCCGGTGCCGGTAAACCCTTACCGGCCAATTCTGAGTTCCCTTAGCGGGACCCACAAAGGATGTGTGGTCTGACCACACGTCCTATGCGGGTCCCGCTAAGGGACCAGGGCGCTGATAACGGGCCTGCTATTTGCAGGCCCGTAATTAGCACTTTTCCCATTCCCATTGAGCCCTATGGGGGCTCAAATGGGAATGGGGAATGGTAGGTTGAATGGGGACTTACCGGGTCTGCACAGGTCGGAATGTCCCGGTAAGTCCCCATTCAACCAGACCGGACCCGGACTCGGGTTTGGAGGCAGCCATGGCGCTAATAGTGCCATGGCTGCCTCCAAACTCGTAATGGTCCCCATTGTCTTTCTACGACCAATTCCTACTAAAACAAGTCAAAATTTTAAGTCAATTTATAAAAAAGACAATTTATTAAAACAATTGTTAGGTTTTGTATGCTGTCTGCCCTCCTGTCAGCTGAAACAAACCGTGATTCCTTAGATTCTACTTAACTGAATTACTAGTTGACTCCTGTTCCTCAGGCCCCCGTGGTGGCATACCGGTGTCCCTCCGAACATCGTGCAGATGAACCCTTCCACTATCACAGCCATAGGAGAGGAGAAGATGATCTTATGGGGTTCATGGGGCTGATGATCTTTCCAGCGATGAACAAAAGAGCAAATGAAGACCCTCTCACTGGGGAGTAATAATGGATGCTGATGCTTGTTTGGTCTCATGCTGCCTCCGATCTTGTTTTGCTGATGAGATGCAGTAACCTGTGAGGACACAATTCTGATACTCTTGGTTAAAGCCTTAAGATAGTCCCCAAATTAATTTCCCAGAATTTCAGGTGACTTATGTGCATCAGTACCTATGCATGTGGGTGAGAGATGTCTAAACATTCTATGACCCGTCACCACCTCACTGGGACTAAGGTTGTGATCTCTTCCAGGTTTATTCTATGAACAAAATAGTGCTAAGGGAAGGAAGTACAGCAATTACTCATGCAAATACGAACACATTTTTGACAATTGAATTTTCAACAAGCCATTGAGACACTCCACAACTCATTGGCCTGAGGGTGGTTCACTGAGCACAAACTGTGCTGTATCCCCAAAAGTGAAGTCATTTCAGTGAACAAAGCATTAAAGAATTGAGTCCCATTATTGGATCTTAACACTTCACAAATTCACCAATGTGGAAATATCTCCCTTATCAAGAATCTGGCCGCTGATTTGGCATCAGTGTGCACCTAGGCTCCAGACTCAAGCCATCGGGAAAATAGGCACACAACCACAATGAAATGACGATAGGTGCCATACCTTTGTAACATATCAGTGAAATCAACATGTAATGTCTTAAAATGACCTTAAGGTCGGGGTATAACCCCTCTTACCGCCCTCATATTATTTCCTGGATTTAATTATTTACAGAGTGTGCAATTACCAATAAACCTACTCACCTGCTCAGAGAGGTTGGGCACAAACCAATCCTCCAAAAGTTCCCCTGCAATTTGTCACTGAGGAGTATGTGCCAGGAAATGCAGTTGCTCCAAAGCCACAAGAAGCAACACTACGGGCATCACTACCTTCCCTGTCAGGTCCTGCTTCCACAACACATTTGTGGGCGAGAGCATACACCCCCTCTTCATCCATAGCTCCTATTCCTCATGTGGTGCTTTTCCCTGTAGTTCAACAATTTTTAACAAGGGGACTGCATTATACAGGACCAGCAAGTGTGGTTGTTAGGACATTTTTTTCAATTTTTGGGATATCTGGGAGCAGCAAATAAGCTGTGGGCTTTGCCGATCGATCCGCAGCATAGTTACCAAGTGCTACAAAATCAGTTTTACTAGTATGCGCAATGCATTTAACAACCCCTACCTCCACAATCAATGTTAGCGCGTCAATTAATCATGAAAGCAGCGCAGCATGCTGGACTGGGGTCCCATCAGATCTTCTAAACCCTCTTCTCTGCCATCTAGATAACCAAGAATGTATTGTTGTGGTAACATCTGCAGAATCGGAGTAGATAGTGACTGCCTTCCCCTTACTCATTTCCAGCACCTCAACAAGCGACACCAACTCAGCTGCTTGCGTAGAGTAATGTGATGGCAATCGCTTCTCCACCTCCACCCAGTACTCAACACTCACAAGACTTACAACTGCTGCTCCTGTATGTCTATCACCAGTGCCCTGATCAATCATTGATGATCCAAAAAGAGGTGCTCCCTTCTTCAAAGCACCTTCTTTAACACTTGCCATTTTCCCCTCATCTCCATCATATATCACACAATCATGAACATCATCACCTGGCTGCACTGGGTCAGCCAAAAAAGTCACTGGGTTTACTAAGTGACACTTCAATTGTCGTACCAAAGCATTTGACAAAATAGCCTCATACCTAGAAACTCTCTGAGAAATCAAAGTGTATTTTGACTTCTCCAAAATTGCAAAAACTGCATGCTCCACATCAGTGTCATATAGTAATGGTTGAAGAATTTTGTATTGCAAAGGATGCTGCCGTAAGCAATTGCTCACACCGAAACTGACCCCATATAACTGAGTCTAACAACCCACTATAATAGGCCAAGGGTTTGTGACCTAATGATGTTTTCTGTGTTAGGACCGCTGTCATTACATTTCCATCTGTATGTGAAAAAAGAAAAAATGGCTTTTGGTAATCTGGAATCACCAAAACTGGAGCATTACTGATTGCAGTCTTGCAATCTCATTTCATCTGACCACTCGATCAGACTCTTCTTTTTCTCTGCTTAATTGAGAGCTTGCAACAGGGGTCTTGTGTAACTAGAGTAGTCAAACATCCAACACCTGGGGTCGTTGTTGTGCAGTTTAGGAAATGGCCACGGACTGAGAGTGCTCCAGCTGAGGCTATGAAATTTGGCTCCATGACTGGCACTTCAGACATCTTTGCCATCCCAAGTTGTGGGGTTTAGGGAATCGGAACTGATCCTGCTCAAACTGCAGCCATTGCCAGAACGAAGATCCCTGGTATTCCTGTGAAAGCACCGAGTCATGAAGCTTGATCTCTGCATGCCCATCCCCCCACCAACGGCTACCCGTGGGCCCACTGCTGAGCCTGCCTTCGGGGCTCACCATCCAGCGCAACACGGTATACAACCACCTCCTTGGGTACCGCATGATCTGCGACCCGCTCTCCTCATCGCCCGTGGAGGATCAGCAGTGACCCGGGTTCTGCAGTCTCCGCCTCCCAATCTGCTGTGTGCCTTGCACCTTGTTTTCATCTGCTGCGGTCTCCTGAGCTTCGGCAATGTCCTGCCTCTCCGGACCTCCACGGATCCCCGACAGGTGTGGGCGCAGGTGCGGACAGAGGTGGCTGGCTCCCCCGGAGGCCCAGCCCCATCATTGGAGCCGACATCAGCATGCGGCACGGTGAGTGCGTCCCTGGGCTGGTGTTACATGCTTGCGGGCCCGGCCGCCCCTGCTCTCTGTGGCTGAATCGTGGTCACTGCTCCCCAGGCCCCCGGGTGTCCCGCAAGCTCCCGGCCACAGGCTATAGTATGTAGGAGGAGGCCGAACTCCCCTGCACTCAGACCCTATGTTGCCAAACCCACCATATGCCCTACATAGTGCTTAGGAGCATGGGGGGGCATCCCAGACCCATTCTTCAAGCCACATTTAGGTCCGCCCAGCATATGCACCCCCTGCTTCCTTCACCGCCCACCAGGAGGTCTGGGATTTTGGGTCAGGCCGTGGTGGGGGCCATCAGCAGGAAGGATGGGGCATGCTCCTCGAGGGCACCGCAGATCCTCCCTGCTCTGCGGTGCACCACACACGGGGGAGACCCACTCCCAGGCATCCATCCCGGTTGTACAGGATTTGCCATAAGACTCTTCTAAAGCGAGTAATTCCCACATTGCACTCACCCACCGGACCTCCGTACATTGGACCCTGGAGGGGCCATCTCACTTCACCGGTGGTTTGTCGCCTTGGCCTGCAGAGAATCTTGATACCCACAACCCGGAGAATCAGGATGTACAGGCCCCTCCACCCTCCTGCCGGAGCTGGTTAACAAGCTCTCCCCTGGGGCCTACCGCAATGGCGGGGGCAGTGCCAATAAGGTCCATATCCTCACCTAGCCCCCTAATCTGTGCCACCACAGTCCATAACTAGCCGGGACCATCCCGACGGCTCCAAGTTGCATACCCGGAGAGCCAGCTGCATACCAACTGCTCCCGGCCTGACCTTGATCACTGCTCCAGGACCTCCTCCTGCATGCAGGGTGCAGGCCCAACATGAAAGCCTCATTCAGGCTCCTATCGGCACTGGTCAGGGTCCCTGGATTGACGCCTAGCTTCAAACATTCCAGTCTACTCTGTCATAGCTCTATTATCTGAGATACACCAGGGGTCTCCTGTCTTGGCGCTCCTACACTGCTTCCTGCAGTGGTCTCCGGTGGTGCCCCTCACCCCAGCTTGGAAGTCCTTGGGGTGGTGGGGCTCAACAAGCAAATTGGCTGAGGGGGGACCCCTGACATGGGAAACCAGAAAAAATAGGCACAAATGGACAAATTTGCTAGATTGGATCCGCCACATCAGGGAGGTGACCCTGGCCCCTCCCACCTGGACATCTCTGCACTTAACCAAACTTTACTAGCAGTAAAAGGCAGCACAGCCAATCTGGGCGCTACAATAGATGCTCTTAGCTGCAAGGTAGACATATCAGCGATCCAAATCGATAAACTGTGTGGGATAATGGCGGAGGTAGAGCATCGTATTGGCAGTGGGGAAGAAAAAATAGCGGAATTGCAGCGAGAGGTAGCGTCTCTCCAACAAATGGTTAAAAAAGTGGTGGCCAAGAATGACGACCTCGAAGGCCGGTCGAGAAGAAATAAAATATGAATCACCGGGATTGCTGAATCCACACCAATTGACAATACAGAACTGTTTGTTGAGAAGCTGCTCAGGGAGGTCCTGGCAAACCACCTGTTACTGGCATGTTTATGGTGAAGCAGGCACACCGATCTCTGGCAGTCAGACCACCTCCTGGTGCCCCGGAGAGAGCCATAATTGCCTGCATCTTTAGTGATCGGGACTGGGACATTCTCTTACAGCCGGCAAGGGAAAAAAAGACTTTGCAATGTGGATCTGCAACCATACGGCTGTTTCCAGACTTTAGTCAACAAGTGCAGGATCAGAGGAAAACATTCCAAGCTGCAAAGAACATTCTGAAAAAATAACATTTGCAATGCAATGTTGTTCCGCACTAAGCTCAGGGTGGTTCACAAGGCGAAAACGTCATTCTTTACATCCCCAGAGGCGGCTGAGCAGTTTGCAACAGAAATTCCAGACTCTGGGGCCTACCCGCACCACTTCCCCTGAACTGGCGGTCAGGATTTGAATCCCAGTGCAAGTGCAGTCACCTTACGGGGGGGCACTTTGTCATCACCCGGGCCCCACACGGCAACGTCTGAAGTCGCTATGGAGTATGATATAGTCTTGGAGAAAGTAAAACTTGGTATTGAACCTCTAGCTACCAGGAAGTACTCTAGCCGCCGGCACCCCCATGCCCAGCGGCAAAGTACTCTAGTTAAAGTATGTTTGTGGTTAAGCGGGTGGAGGTTGGGATGGTTTGGCCGGTAGGTTGGTGTTTCTTGCGTGGGTGGGAGAAGGGGGGAGGGTTGCAGTTGCGCACATGTTGTTATTCAAGGGTTAGTAGGGAGGGGGAGGGAATCTTCTTCCGACGCTCTGCGATTGGTTCTGCCCACAATTGTGATAATGCACCCATCCCTCTTTAAGTTAACCAGTACATTTAAGACATATCCCACAATATGCTTCCTCAGTCCGGTGGTGACGTGACACATCCACAAGGGCTAGAGATCCAGGCCAACAAGGATATTACTCTACTCACATGGAACATCCGTGGGCTCACTAATGGGAATAAAACATGCCTTATCTCAAACTATGTATTATCCCACTACGTGAACGTCCTTTGTGTTCAGGAAACCCATCTTGGCAAAGAACATAAGCTCCCTGCTCTGTCTGGGTGAGGGATTCATAGGTATGGCTCATCTTACTCATCCCATTCCTGTGGGGTCGCAATCTACATCCATCACTCCCTGGAATTCAAGCTTCATAAAATGGTAACTGATGATGAGGGTCATTTCATCCTAGTGGCCGGGGAGATAGCCGGTTGGTCCATTCTATTTGTGAATATGTATGGTCCTAATTACGACTGCCCAGAGTCTTTCTGTCCTGTTCTGAGCACTTGCGAACCTTCCCAGGATACGAGGTGGTGTGGGCGGGGGACTTCAACCTGGCCCTGTCATTGACACGAGACAGATCCGCTTCGGTGCAGTCGTCCCCCAGCTGGGCATCAAAAAAATGGTTATCCATTGCCACAGATCACGCTCTGGTTGATATCTGCACCTGTTACATCCGGATAGTTGTGAATTCACTTTCTTTTCCAACAGGAGCTTCTCCAGGATAAACTACATTCATATGTCCCCAGAACTGGTCTGTGTTTCCACCAAATCATTGATCCTACCTCGCACCCTATCCAATCACTCCCCAGTCCTGATGCAGTTCACAGGCCCCTTTGCTCCCCCCAACCAACTCAGATGGAGATTTAGAGCCCGAACACTCGAGGACATAGTATTTCGGGAAGATATTCATCAAGCCTTAACATAGTTTTTCCAAATGAGCACAGTCTCTGTCCCGGACCCCAGGGTGGTGTGGGAAACATTCAAAGTGTTTATTCAGGGGTGGTGTATTTCACAGGAGCGGGGAGTCCTAAAGTGCATCCATAAAATGATTGCGTCTAAGGAAAAGTATATAAAAACTATGGAGAACCTCTTGTCTCGCAATAATTCCCCTGAGCTCCAGGCTAGCTTGGAGGACAAAAGACAGGAGATCCATTTGCTGATGGTAGATGAGGAACGATACCTGGGTGATCTCATAGATGCTGCTAGATACGGGGAGTGTCACCGCCCAAGTAAGACTCTAGCATGGGCTATAAGGCAGGAACGACATCTTGAACCCATAATAGAGATCGAGACACCTGAGGGTGACTCTACTAGGGACTCCACAAGGTTAAACGACATATTCCGACATTACTACAAGAAGCTATATTCATCCCAGTACACAGCAGGACATGACAACATAGTTTGATACCTAAACAGGATTACCTTGGGCTGGCTGGATCTGGATGTCGTATCGTTGCTAAATGTCCCTCCCCCCCACAGACGAGAAGTTGCCAAAAATAATTCAATCCCTTCCCAATGGTAAGGCCCTGGTGACTGATGGCATTACCACCGAGCTGAACAAAGCATTCCCTGCCCTTCGTATTCCCCATCTACATGGTATGTTTGAGGTAGCTAGCTCGGCAGGGGTACTCCCTGAGTCCACCAGGACTGCTCTGGTGACGGTTCAGCTTAAATTCGACAAGGGCCCATGACACTGCTCAGCCTACAGGCCCTTGTCTTTGGTAAATGCTGACAACAAGATCCTGGCGAAGCTTCTGGTGAATAGGCTCCACCCACACATGCCCACTGTAAAGAGGTACCAATTTGAAGATGAGGAACCAGCAACTGAATGCAGTAGGGGGCAGTCCCCCTCTACTTAAAGCTAGGCAGATAGATTTGATTGGTTTGATTTAGTATTGTAAATGTGTAAAAATAGTACTCATAGGGTTGAAAGACATTAGTACTTTAATTGTGTTATGTTTATAAAGTCAAAAATGCTTTTTATCATGGTTTAGTAGGTAGACTGGCTACAGAATGCATATTATAAAAATTGATTATGAAGATGATTAAGTGTTTAACTATACCAAGACAGAAAAGTTACCTCACCCTAAGTTACTAGGGGAATCCAGACGTGGACCCCTTGCTCACTACACTTAGAGAGGCACAGCTCCTTCCTACTGATCCAGACTGAAACACGTGTCTGGGGATGCTGTTGGTACTCTTGTTCAGAGGAGAATTGCCTAGCATTTCGGTGCTGGACTGCCCCAGGGCAGGACAAAGACTGATATGTTTGGGATATTTCTTCTCTGTGAAAGATAGTGAGCTAAAGACTCTGGGTAAGTCTCTTGTAACCAGGACTAATGTCTGACAGAGGGACTCCCAGGACTCCCCTTGTTAATTTGCATTTTTAAGTAACTTTGGGTCTCACCCTAAGTTACTAGGGGAATCCAGACGTGGACCCCTTGCTCACTACTCTTAGAGAGGCACAGCTCCTCCCTACTGATGAGGTCCAACCAGACCGAAACACGTGTCTGGGGATGCTGTTGGTACTCTTGTTCAGAGGAGAATTGCCTAGCATTTCCGTGCTGGACTGCCCCAGGGCAGGACAAAGACTGATATGTTTGGGATATTTCTTCTCTGTGAAAGATAGTGAGCTAAAGACTCTGGGTAAGTCTCTTGTAACCAGGACTAATGTCTGGCAGAGGGACTCCCAGGACGCCCCTTGTTAATTTCCATTTTTAAGTAACTTTGGGTCTCACCCTAAATTACTAGGGGAATCCAGACGTGGACCCTTTGCTCACTACTCTTAGAGAGGCACAGCTCCTCCCTACTGATGAGGTCCAACCAGACCGAAACACGTGTCTGGGGATGCTGTTGGTACTCTTGTTCAGAGAAGAATTGCCTAGCATTTCGGTGCTGGACTGCCCCAGGGCAGGACAAAGACTGATATGTTTGGGATATTTCTTCTCTGTGAAAGATAGTGAGCTAAAGACTCTGGGTAAGTCTCTTGTAACCAGGACTAATGTCTGGCAGAGGGACTCTCAGGACCCCTCTTGTTAATTTGAGTTTGTGTCAGTCTGGCATGAATAACATCTGATTAACCTGACTCCGTCTCCTGCCTGCTGTCTGAGTACTTTTGCTGAAATGCCAGAGAGCCCCAGAGAGCCCCATAGAGCCCCAGAATGTCCAGGAGAGCGTGTCAGAGCGGAAGAGGTTCTGAAAAGCAAGGTTGAGTCCTAGGACTTCGAGAACGCATGGTAAGCTAACCCAGGAGGGATAGGATGATGAACGACAATCTCTTCAAGCCCAAAAGAACTTGGACATTCAAGATTAAGGTGAGCCATACTGTTCTGCCCAAGATAAGAGTAGAGTGAAGGGAGTAGAAAATAAGATGGGGATAGGGCAGTCTGCAGCTGCCCTAGCTGATAGAAAAGAAGGGACAGGGAGGCAGAACAGTATGGCATAAGGGGACTATTTACTTTTGGCAACTTTTCAGGAAAAAATAATGTCAGAGTATAGATTTGGAAAAAAGCCAAGAAATCCAAAAATGAGCAAAAACTCTGAGGGTCTTGCAGGCCTGATAGCATGACAGAGGGCCTTACCATCTGGTGATAGGGGAGGAACTTATTGGGATACCCACATGAGAAATGGTTGCGTACCCCCCAGAAATTTTTGGGGGGTCATTTTTTGGAGGGCCATTTTTGGGGGGCTATTTTTTGGGGGGCCATTTTGGGGGGCCATTTTTGTGGGGCCATTTTTAGAAATCATTAGAAGACCACTTTAGAAAAGTATTTTTTCAGCTAAAGTTTTAACAGCTTTTCAGAAACAACTGTAAAACATTCATGGGGACCCCAGCAAAAAGTAACGGAGGGAGGTGGGATATGAATAAATACAATGGGCCTCATTACGAGTCCGGCGGTAACCGCAGCGGTAAAACTGCCTGGTTACGGCCGGACTCGTATTACCATTCTGCCTCCGTGACTCCCGGAAATACCAGGGCATTACGACCCTGGTGTCCTGGGAATCCCAGAGGCGGAATGGTGTAAATCCCCATTCCCATTGAGTCACATAGGACTCAATGGGAATGGGGAAGAGGAAATACCAGCACCATTCTCGTGATGGTGCTGGTGTTTCCACGTCCGCCTGCAGGCAGGAGGTGTTCAACCCGCCAGGTCAGATCTGGCGGTAAGATCACCTCCCGTCTGCAGGACTTTTTAATTTTGGCTTTCAGCCAAGTTTTTAAACATGCCAAAACATAACAAAAATGTAGATGATCAGATGCTATAATTTAAGGCATGCAAATTTGTGGTGATTTCACCTCAAAAAAGTCAAACAGTTCTGAGATAAGTGAAAAAAGCTGTTGCACTTGTAGGCATTACAAAATTCAAACCAGCAGCTATGCAGTTAAATGTGTGATTTCCTAGTACCAGACAAGATAATTAATGCATCGCGCCAAGAACGATAGAGTTGCACACTTAAAGGCATGGTCCAGTAAAAATGTTTATTGTCCCTACGGGTCGGCCATGTTTTTTTAAGCCTAAGTGGCTCGATTTTAGAAAACTTTCCTATGGACCTTACCCGGGTTTTCGTCCATTAAATGCACGCGAAAACAGGCACCAGGGAGCCGCGTTTTTGTGATAATCCTATCACTTGCCGCATCGCCCTGGCAGACCTGCTTCTGCGGCACTAAATCAATTCCCCCGCCCCTGAGCCTGTCATCAGCAAACTCATACCGCCCATTTCCCAACGCCAAAGCACGTCTCGTGTCAACAATCGAAACAATCGCTGCGCCTCAGCTAATGACGTGTCGCCATGGAAATGGCAGGACGCCTCTTTCCTCAGTAAGTATAAACAGACCGTTTCCCAACACACAGCAGCAGATTTTCGATTCCATTCCTCTCCCTACAGACCACTTTTTGAAGTTGTGTTGTGCCTTATGGTCGCCTACAGACCACTTTTGAAGTCGTGTTGTGCCCTATGGTCGCCTACAGACCACTTTTGTAGTTCTGTTGTGCCCTATGGTCGCCTACAGACCACTTTTGAAGTTGTGTTGAGTCCCCCCACTCACAGCACTACCAAGTACACTATCATGCCCTTAGCGTCCTGCAAGCTCACAGCTGCTACCACCACGCTGCTCACCCTCCTCTCCACACTCACCACTCTCAAACTCTATCCTCCCATCCATCCCCACATCCACACACCACCCAGCCCACTCTTCTGCCTTAAGCATTTCGCTATTAAGGATATCACACCTACCATGACAGATCGTGCACCCTGTGTAGTAACTCTGCACAGACTAGAAAGACTTAGAGCGCGCACACAGACCCCAGAACTTAGCACACTAGCCCTTCCCACGGAATTCAGAAACTATAGACTGAGCTCCCGCACCACCTCCACACGCTGCCCCCGCACGGAATACCCACACACCCACAGTCCACCACCCAATAACCTAGCCACACCCTGCAAGACCACCTCACAGAACATACCAGACACGACCATCACTCACACCTCCACAAGCAAACATCACACACCTCACATCAAATGTGCCCTCCTCAATGTCCGATCACTCCCAGCTCATGCCTCTGATATCCATGACATTTTAACCAGTAATAACATTGACCTCTTAGCCATTACCGAAACATGGTTACATGAAGCATCAGGCCCTGCCGTTACACTTGCGCTACCACCGGGCTTCTCCATACTCAGACAAGATAGGCCAGATCGAATAGGAGGCGGAGTAGCCCTCATCTACAAAGAGAACCTACAGCTCCGACCTATCAGTCACCCCTCGACCAACAACTCTGACCTCTTATCGGCCAAACTCTCATTGTCTCCCAACAGCACCATCAACATTCACCTATTATACCGCCCCCCAGGCAACTCCCCAGACTCCCAGGACAACATCTTGCACATCCTTAGCAACAATATCAAAAGCTCCACCAAAACCATTCTACTAGGGGACCTCAACCTCGGATTTAATGATCCCAAGGACAAATCTGCAGCCACTCTCACCAAGGAACTCAATGACCTGGGCTTCATCCAAAAAGTAGAAAGTCCTACTCACATCAAAGGCCGCATACTTGACTGGATCGCAGACCATAACTGCCTCTCCACTATCACCTCCAACTCCTCACTGCCTTGGACTGACCACAACTGCATAGAGTTCTCTATTCCTATCACCAAAAACCTTAAGACTCTGACCCCTGCCAGCGCTGCACAAGTCAGAAGCAAAAGAAATCTCACAGAGGAGAACCTACGCCCATACCTCAATACCCCAGTGTTAGCCCCCCCATTCGCTAGCGATCCCAATATCCTAGCCGACATATACAAAGATGTCCTCACCAAAGCCATCGATGAAATAGCGCCACTTGAATGGAAAAAAGATAAGACATCCTTACACTCCAACTCCTGGTTTACTGAAGAACTGCACTCAATGCGATCCCACAAAAGAGCAGCTCTAAAAAACTGGCAATCTGACCCCTGCACCATTACCAAAAACATATTCAATTTAATCTCCCACCAATACAAGAGAGCTATCTCCAATGCCAAAGCCAACGCCTTCAACACTCGTATCGCCAATGCCAAGTCACACTCCAAAGAGATTTTCGCAATCTTTAATGAGCTCATCTCCCCCCCTAATACTCCAGATGAAATAATCAAAGATGAAGCGTGGTGAACCAGCATTCAAGCTGCCATGCTTCACAAAATTGACCTTCTCCAAAAGAAAATCAAAGACCACTACAAAGCACTTCCTCACCAGACAGGAACCAAACCGACCAACACCCCACCCACCTCCTCCAAGCCCACCACACCTGACTTCTCCTTCAGAGATGTCACTGAAACAGAAGTTATTAACCTTCTAATAAACCTCAAACCCTCCCCATGCAAAGGCGACATCTGCCCACCTAAACTAGTCAAAGACTGCGCAGACTGCCTTGCGCCGCTCCTCATGGCATTTATCAATGCGTCCTTTAAAACAGGCATCATCCCAGCCAAACTCAAAGAGGCTTGGGTCCGGCCTCTCCTAAAAAAACCGACTCTTGACCCCTCACAACCCAACAACTATAGACCAATAACCACTGTGCCATTCTTGCTGAAATTACTGGACAAAGCCGCACACCGCCAAATCCAACACTTTCTGGAAACCCACTCCATCCTCGGGACGAGACAATCGGGCTTCCGGAAAGGACATGGCACAGAAACAGCCCTGGTAGATCTGAAGAGTCAGATCACCCAAATCATGGACAAAGGCAAGCCGGCTCTTCTGCTTCTTCTAGATCTCTCAGCCGCGTTTGATCTGGTTGATCACAAGATTCTCACCTCCCACCTCACGAACTCAGCCAACTTCTCCAAAAAAGCAGCCGCCTGGATCACTTCCTTCCTCGAAGGTAGGGCCATGAAAGTCTTCTCGGACATCGCTAACGCCACACCCACGACAATCCACTGCGGGGTCCCTCAAGGTTCCTGCACTGCACCCACACTCTATAACTTGTTCACCAAGCCCCTCTTTGACAAACTTGACTCATACGGCATCACCTACACGAACTACGCGGACGACACACAAGTACTTCTACCCCTCTCAGGCTCATACAACGAAGACGCAAAAGCACTCCATACTATCTACTCCATCATCAAGGCATGGATGGCAATTAATGGCCTCTGCCTCAATGGTGACAAGACCGAAATCTTGATACTAGGTCAACAGAACACCTTAGACAAACTGGACAAACTGTACACTAACTTCTCAATTGACAACTCCATCATCCCCGTGTCCACAGCCGTCAAGACACTGGGAGTATACCTTGACTCTTCGCTATCTATGACTAGACAAGTCAGCGCTATCACTTCCGCATCCGCACACACCACCAAACTTATAAACGCCATCAAGCCCTACCTCTCTAAACCTAACTGCCTCTCCATAGCGAGGGCAACCATTGGAGCCAAATTGGACTACTGCAATGCTCTCCTAGCAGGCACATCAGCCAAAAACATAAATAGACTACAAATCACACAGAACAACGCTCTCCGGGCCGCTCTTAGTATCCCAAGAAGAGAGCATATCACCCAGGCCAGGCTCTCAGCCCAATGGCTCCCAGTCAAAGAACGGATCACCCTCAAAATCCTCACCCTCACTCACAAATGCCTCTCCTTCTCCGCCCCGTCCTATCTTTCAGATACCATCCTCAAACCTTCCTCCACACGTCCCACCAGGACGCAATACGCTAACCTACTCTGCACCCCACGCATCAAAAAAGCCAAAGCCAGAGGTCTAGGTTTTCCCTACATTGCAGCACAGACATGGAACGCTCTCCCTTCAGACATCCAAACGGAAAACTCACCTCCCATCTTTCGCAGGAAACTGAAAACCTTGTTCCTTGCTAAATAACTAGCAAATTTCAGGAAGCCATGTAAATATACTGCCTTGCTATTGTATATATTTCCTCTGTAATTTATGTATTGATTGTAACTACGGTTTCCTTTGCAACTAAGATGTCTGTAACAAGCGCCACGATGCTTCTGGGCTGATGTGCGCTCAACAAATTTGAATAAATAAATAAATAAATAAATAAATCTCTGTGTTACTTTGAGTATTCTGTGACTCGTTTCTGTGCTCTGGTCAGCTACCTTCGCCGCTTGTAGCCTGTGTGAACACCTGTACCATCTCTGTAAATTATTTTACTTTGCTTGCCACACAATGGCTACAATAATGCCCTACATGTACGAGCCCGAGTATACCGAGGAGGAACTACTGGAAAGGGAAGCACGCGAAAACGATGGGGATTCAGATGGCAGTTGGGAGGACTATTCAACAGATGAAGAGCCTGGGCCTAGTCACATGGACGGCGTATCCACCTGGTGCACATGCAATCGGTGCGAGCTAATGCCAACCGAGGACGAGAACTGCTGCTGCCGAGAAAACTCGGGATGCCTGGCCTACATTTCGTGCCATAAGAGAAACGTTCCCGAGTGACAGCGGTCAGTACAGGGGATTTTCTCTCGCTGTGCTGCAACCTGACCTGTATAATCTTTAAAGTCCTGTATTTTTGTGTCATGAAAATAAGATACAAAATAAAACACCACATATATTTTAACAACGGTTTTTTCGATTTTTTAATTGAATCAGGTGTGTCTCCATTCAAGGATGGACGTCAGACATCTGTGCTCCGAATGGGTGAAGGTCTGGTCGCTGTGAAGCAGGGTGGTCACTATCTGTCTAAGCTAACATAAAATATTCTCGATAATGCATACACTAAATAACACTTGTTCAAAGTCTTTCAGTAGGTTATGTCTCTATAAAAGTCACACATATATCTATACTAACAATTACCATTGGATTATACAGGCCTTAGGTTAAGGGTCTTGACCACTATAATACACCGGTTGAAGTGTGGGTCTGTGCTCACAAGAATCTCTGGTATGTGGCATTTGTTATTGATAAGCAACGATATACTTTCAAAGGCAGTTCGCACTCGTGGATGAGCGCTGGCATGTGGGGCTGTCTGGGGCGCGAACGGCCAAGGTGCCAAACAGCATGTACACTTCAAAAGGTATCCCACGCCCAGGGGCCATCGGTCACATTCACATGGCCTCCTCAGACCCCGTGTCTCCAGCCAGGCCACCCCTTGAAGCAGGCCACCCCCCTGCAATCCACATAAGTGTGTCTCCATTCAGCAGTCTTCCTGTGCCTTATCTGCACGCCCCAGGCCCATCCATCCCACCCCCTCTATCAAAGGCGGTTGGCACCCATGGATGAGCGCTGGCTTGGGGGGTTGTCACGGGCGCAAACGGCCAAAGTGCCAAACAGCATGTACACTTCAAAAGGTATCCCACGCTCAGGGGCCATCGGTCACATGGCCTCCTCAGACCCCGTGTCTCCAGCCAGGCCACTCCTTGAAGCAGGCCGCCCCCCTGCAATCCACATAAATGTGTCTCCATTCAGCAGTCTTCCTGTGCCTTATCTGCACACCCCAGGCCCATCCATCCCACCCCCTCTATCAAAGGTGATTCGCACCCGGGGATGAGCGTTGGCTTGGGGGGCTGTCACTGGCGCAAACGGCCAAGGTGCCAAACAGCATGTACACTTCAAAAGGTATCCCACGCCCAGGGGCCATCGGTCACATGGCCTCCTCAGACCCTGTGTCTCCAGCCAGGCCACCCCTTGAAGCAGGCCAACCCCCTGCAATCCACATAAGTGTGTCTCCATTCAGCAGTCTTCCTGTGCCTTATCTGCATGCCCCAGGCCCATCCATCCCACCCCCTCTATCAAAGGCGGTTCGCACCAGGGGATGAGCACTGGCTTGGGGGGCTGTCAAGGGCGCAAACGGCCAAGGTGCCAAACAGCATGTACACTTCAAAAGGCATCCCACACCCTAGGGGCCATCGATCACATGGCCTCCTCAGGCCCCGTGTCTCCAGCCAGGCCACCCCTTGAAGCAGGCCGCCCCCCTGCAATCCACATAAGTGTGTCTCCATTCATCAGTCTTCCTGTGCCTTATCTGCACGCCCCAGGCCCATCCATCCCACCCCCTCTATCAAAGGCGGTTTGCACCCGGGGATGAGCGCTGGCTTGGGGGGCTGTCACGGGCGCAAACGGCCAAGGTGCCAAACAGCATGTACACTTCAAAAGGTATCCCACGCCCAGGGGCCATCGGTCACATGGCCTCCTCAGACCTCGTGTCTCCAGCCAGGCCACCCCTTGAAGCAGGCCGCCCCCCGAAGACCACAACATACATACGTCATTCATTCACAAACACACCCCTGTTTCTAATACTTTATAAACCACTTGATATGTCTCATGAGAACATCTTTGTGCTTTGCAAGTCAACTCCTGAACGTGCTACCTGGCAACCACTGAGATCTACGCTAATCTGCTCGTCGTCGTGCTATCCGTGAACTTCTGTGACCGCTTAGAGCAAACCCTTCAGTGTGCTACCTGTGGCCACCCACCTCTTCTCCTGCAACATACTGCTCTGCTTGCTGAATCCAACTGTTTGTTGGTCAAGGTAAGGCCATGTATCTTAGTAATATTTCGCAGATTTTTAAAATTCTATCTTTTTGCGAGTAGAGTACACAATAGTGCTATGTTCATTGGTCTAATTGCTATTGACTTGAGTTTCCATTGCTATAGATCTATTTATTTTCATCTTTGTCTATTGTCATCGAATTGCATCCTTCGGGGGTCCAGACTATAATGGAGCATGTTTCCTTCTCGTGCAAGACAGAACATCCAAGGGACGAGTCACATGTTCAGATTTCAGTCACATCAATTATACATTTCTGCAACTTATGCAAATACTAAGCCGCACATAATGAACTGGTAGAGTTCCTGAGACCAAAACAGACCTAGCGCATATCAGGTAATCTTACTAGGCTAATCCGCTACAGACTTGTTTTATGCATGTCAAGTAATAGTTTTATTCTATCGTGTAATTATTTTACCGAATGTTTGGTTAGTGCTTTCCAATTGATATACACCTTAGTTATCGTCCACTGGTGTTTGTTTTCTGTTATAATTAGTGTTATCCATAATAATGCAAGTACTCTCTTTCAGGGAGATACTGAAGCGTCTGCAACATCTACAACATTTCTAGATGTTCTTCACCAGCAGGAGGTATGGATACTGACAGCTCCATCATGCGTGATCATATAACGTGATTCCATTTGCTATACTTTCTTCCCTATTAACGCAAGTGCTGTGTTTCTGGGAGATGACAGAGCTTCCACTACAATCACAACATCCCATTTAGATGATGCAGATGTAAATAAATCGGAGAAATAACTCGATGAAATGTGATCATATTTAGATGTTCCTTGATTCTTTTAGACAATGCATCATTTGTGGTTATCTCTTTATATGTACCTTTGCGTTCAACCCCAAGTGTGTGTTATGTTTCCAATATTGAAAACCATACTAATGCAAGTACTGTGTTTCAGGGAGATGACGGAACTTCCACTTCAATCACAACATCCCATTTTGATGATGCAGATGTAAAGGAATCAGAGAAATAAGTCGATGAAATCTGCATATTTATATTTTCCTTGATTGTTTTAGACAATGCATCATTTGTGGTTATCTCTTTATATGTACCTGTGCCGTCAACCCCAAGTGTGTGTTATGTTTCCAATATTGAAAACCATACTAATGCAAGTACTGTGTTTCAGGGAGATGCTGATGCCTCCTCTCCAATACAACCATTCATGGCAGTCCATGAGGGCCAGAGGCATGGATACTGACAGTTCCATCCAAATAGATCATCACAGGTCGAATACTTGTCGTTTGATTGTTGCACACAATGTTTAAATCGTGTTTGGCTATTGAGAGGTACCTGTGTGTCCTCACGTGTGTTTTATGCTAACAATATTTTGATACAGTGGGCCTCATTACACGGAAGGCGGTAATGGTTAACGGCCACCGTTAATGGTAACGGTGGCGGTTAACCATTACCGCCTTACTACGAGGTCCCTTAGCCGGTTGGTGTTTTAACGCCTGCTTTTTGCAGGCGTTAATAACCAACCCGCTAAGGGACCTCGGAGCTAATTACGGCACCGCAAAATTGCGGTGCCGTAATTAGCGCCTTCCCCATTCCCATAGAGCCCTATGGGGCAGAAATGGGAATGGGGAAGGGCAATGGCGGAAGGGGGATTTACCGCCCCACCAACCTTGGAATGGGGCGGTAAATCCCCTTTCCGCCAAGGCGGTGCCGGTAATTTACCGGCATGGTCCAGGGTGCTAATAGCACCCTGGACCACCGCCTTCCGTGTAATGAGGCCCATAGTAATGAAAGTACTATGTTTCAGGGAGACGATGGAGCCTCATTCCGTGCTGTCTATGGGGATACAGAAAATATAGTCGTTGCAGCGCAAGAGAAGGGAGGACATGCGGAAACGAATCGGAGCTACAGCGTGCAGATGTTGAAGGTCGAGTCAAAAAAGTTGCAAAGAAAAAAAAACAAATAAAGGTTAGTTACAAACAGTTCATAACTTTAAAAAAATGTTTGTGTTGGGGACTATTTTATGTTTTTTTCCAGTCAATTGGACTACACTTTATCTTGTGTTTAAATTGAACATCCCTTTTCCAATCTCTCCTCTAGTTACCCGTGGGTTTCAGAACTATACATACACAGACAGTGAAGCGAATGAAAGATGTTGCTTGCCAGACCATGTACACTATGGAGGAACTATTAATTGAGGTGAGGCGTGGTCAGGCTCGAGATGCTCATGTCCAATGGCCAGAACATGAATTAACTGTGTTTGGAGAATACAGCAAAGTTGCATTGGACCATTGCTACAGTGCGACCGCACCATCACAAGAAGATGATATTGAATGTATTGAATATAGCTCTGAAGTAGTTGCAGATCAATTCACACAATCTACACCTGCCAAAAAATTCCCACCCAAAAACATGTCGACATTGTTGTGTTCTCCCATCAATGTTGAATTAGCAGATGGCGAAATGACAGAGAATGAACCAGCCGCAGCATCCATAGACGCATCAGAACTTGATAGCAGCGATATTACTTTCCAATGTGTTGAAATCTCTGCAACGTCACAGGCCGAAACAACGTTAACGCAGGATGACAGTCTAATGAAAGAGAGCAAATACATTGTATTTGACAGTTGTTTGATGGAAATTATAAGTATGCTGAAATGTGGGCATTCAGTTAGAGGGAAAGTATGTGGGAAGCCATTGATTAATGTAACTCGTCAAATAAAAGGCAGTAACGTCAAAATAAATGCCGCCTGTCGATTAAATCATAGGTTCTCATGGTCTGCACAAACGATGCTGGGGAAAATGCCAGCAGGCAATCTACTGTTTGCAGCTGCATCACTTTTTAGTGGCTCCAGTTTTAGAAAGTTAGAGGCTTTCTTTCAGTTTGTGGGACTCCATTTCATTTCTAAATCGCTGTACTACATATACCAACGTGATTATCTGTTTCCGGCCACTAGTGATGCTTGGAAAATTGAACAATTGTCTCTAGCAAGTACATTCGAAGGGAAACGTTTCAGGCTAGTCGGCGATGGACAGTGTGACAGCCCTGGATTTTCTGCAAGTACTGCACCTACCACTTTCAGGACATGGATAGTAAGAAAATTGTGAGTTCGGTGGTCGTGCAGGTAACACAATGTACATCCTCAGTGGCCATGGAGAAACTAGGATTTATAAAATCAGTTGAATATCTACAATCAAGGGGAATGCACATCGACCTCATAGCCATGGACAGACACGTTTCAATTGCAAAGACAATGAGAGAGCAGTTCCCGCTTATTAATCATCAATTTGACGTATGGCATCTTGCTAAATCAATCAGTAAGAAAATCTTGGCTGCAGGAAAAAAAAAAAGGTTTTGAAAGTATTTTGCTGTGGTTCCAGTCTATCACCAACCATCTATGGTGGAGCTCAAAAACTTGTGAAGGGTCAGTGGAAATACTACTTGAAAAATGGCGGTCACTGATGCACCACTGAACCAACGTTCACCGCTGGTCAGAAAACCTACATTTCCACCAATGTGAACATGACCCTTTGTCCCCAGAGGAGGCAAGGAAGAAGAAGTGGTTGATTCCATCTTCACCGACACACAAAGCCATTGAGAAGATGATGTTTTCGACAAAACTCTATCAAGAGATTTGAGAGGACTGACAGAATTCTATCACACAGGAGATTTGGAGGTGTTCCACAATATGTGCCTAAAGTACAGGCCAAAGCGCTTGCATTTTAGCTTTCGGGGCATGAAACATCGCACTCTACTAGCGGTCTTGGCCCATAACAGCAATGTCGGATGTGAACCATCTAGGACTAGGGGTAAAGTAAGGATGCCTCGCTACACTAAGGTGTTTTCAAAACGAAGTAAGCAATGGGTGATCAAACCAGTCTATGATGAAATGCAGTTCAACTTTATGAAAGGCCTTATTGTTGCTGTGTTACAGAAGCACAGATATGGAATTTTGGACATTTCTGTGCAGAGCAGTGATCCATTGCCACCGAACATTGCAACTGTGCCATGTCCACCAGAAGCACAGCTGGTTGTGAAGTACAAATCCCGGTTTAAATAATTGCAATACGATTGTCTTTTTGTAAATAAATGTTATTGTACAGTGTCCCTGTAACCCTAACCCCTACCTTCACCATCATGGGTGGCGAACAAGCTGGGTGTCATCTTTGAATTCTCTCTATTCACCTCATATATGTGTATGTATATATTTTTCTCATGTCTCATCTCATGTAAATGTAAATGCTGTGCACTGTTGCGCACTGTTAACGGAGGGGAGGCTTGCGTATTGCAAATAATAAAACAAACAAACAAACAATAAATCTCACTTTTAACTCAACTCCTGTGGTACTTTATACTTTCCCTGACCTTCTGCCAAAAATTAAATGTCTCCATAGTTATGATTCTTTGGGGCTTCAAAGCTCGCAGACAACGGGGACAACATTGGGGGCCTTAGAACGCGCCAAGCGGGCCGTGGCATTTGGGAGAGAAGCCAGTTTGCATTTGCACATTGTGGCGCACTACATAGAGGGATTCTAAACTTCTCACAGATGCCTTTACTACGGGATGATGCAAATAAAGAATGCGAAGGACAGCGGCTTTGATTTTCAGCTCGCGCCCAGAAGAGGCCCACAAGTCGCACTGGAAGTATAAGGGTCTATTGTTTTTTGACCTTTAGACAGGGACCATGCCGAAAGAACTTCATTTGAAGGGGGTGCGCAATAACGTAAGAGACGATAAGGCAGAAAATTCAGAAACTAGACCGTGATTCATTTTAGTTCAGTATACGAAAAATCGTTGTCAAGAGCGCGGTCGGATTTATAGACTGCATTACGCAGAGACACAATGGAAATTTCAAATATAATGTGAGTAAATCTTTAGACGCTTTTATACCAGAATGAAGAATTAATGAATGGATGCATGAATAAATGAATGAATGAAGAGCTAGGAAAAGCAAGGAAAACGTGTTTGTAGTGGGCACATGGGCATGCAGGTCCACAGGCCTCACCGATCTCGGTCCTTGGCCCACCCACTTTTCCCTGCACTGCCTACCTGCACTATGGGACTATCTCTGTATCCTTCAGCACCTTCGCCCGGCATTTACCTTGCACTTGCCACCAGCTGGCACTTTTACCCCCTCTCCCCTTCACCTTGCGCGATCTGAAAGACACCTGGCCTAGTAGGATCGTTGTCTGTCTGCCCTTATTCCCCCCCTGCCTCGTCGCGCCTTGAAACAGTTGTGTATAGGCGCGTTACAAATGCCATATTATATATAATATCACTCCACACGCATGTAGACTAACTGTCGATTCTCATTGTGTTTTGGGCTCGATTTATTTTGTTACTTTTCGAATTGATTTTAGAGCCGAACATACTCCATTGAACTATCCTTGCAAGCAAATAGTTTCTGATCGGCCTTAATAAATAAAATAATGTTTTTGTTTTCATAACAGGTATTTGATCCCGTTCTGCTACTGTCATCGGTTTGAGACACCGGCAGACAGATTCTTCAATAGACACCTGCAGCTTCGTGTGAACAACTGGAGCACGTTAACCATATTATGGGACAATCGCCAAGGGCCCACATGCCCTTACGCTGTACTAGTGGCTAGAAGCAACATATCAACCTTTACGCTGGCCTAGTGCCTACTTGATGGAACAGCCTTGTGGTTCAACATGCGACAAAAGTGACTCTTTGAACAAAAACCAACACCCTGTGTACCATAAAGGAACAGTGCGTGACTCAATATAAACTTAGACGGATTTGCAGATACAGATAAAAGAAAATAAATGGCTTTCGGAGTTCATATGGCAATTGCTGAATATTCTCTAAACATTTAATGTCAAATAAATGTACTTTACCAAATGTACCGTGTTGCTGTTTGATTTTAAAGTACAGTTTCATATTCCGAAATGTGGCGCGCTGTGAGATGGTCTGTGTTGGTTTCCGGGTTCTGTGTGGAGTTGCGTAGAAGACGACTGGGCGCGTTTGCCTACGCAGCACAGTAACGTCACGGAGAGAGGCAGGGAATATAAATGTTTTGATAATATCAGGCTCAGGGGCGGGGGAATTGATTTAGTGCCGCAGAAGCAGGTCAGCCAGGGCGATGCGGCAAGTGATAGGATTATCACAAAATGGCGGCTCCCTGGTGCCTGTTTAATGGACGAAAACTCGGGTATGGTCCATAGGAAAATTGTCTAAAATCGAGCCACTTAGGCTTAGAAAAACATGGCCGACCCGTAGGCACAATAAACATTTTTACTGGACCATGCCTTTAAATAACCAAGTTACAGTGATTTAAAGAGCATGGTTGTATGTGCGCATTGAAGCTGTGAAGAGTTGAAAGACAGAATGCGAGGTCGGGACCTTTAGAAATTTTGTGTGAACAGAGAATCGCATTGAATTTACAGTGATTAATGGACAAGGAACGGTGGCGATGTGAAGGAATGATTTCATGAGGTTTAGATAAAAAGTACGGTATTGTGGAATTCCAGTCTGTTTGTGTGTTTGAAACTAAGCGTACCTTTTATGTTTAGACTGCGGTGTTGTTAAAAAGAAATGCAGTGTTGAAAAACTCAGTTGGCATTTTGTTTATAAGGTGAAAAAAACATTGTTCAATATAAAATCAGAGAAAACGGCTTAAAAGCGGACAGTTAAGAAACATGTGAGATTTAAACAGTGTTGCTATGTGCAGAATGAAGTGGGGAAACTGGCACACGAATAGCAATTGTGTTTTCGTTTTGCTTAAAAACAAGGCAAGAGCTCAAACAAAAGGGCTTTGGGAAGGAATGCACACTGACAACCTTGAAGATAACATTGCCGTTCAGGAAATTGGCCCATGTTGAGGGAGTGCAAAATGTGCATCACTAGCCATGTTTACAGATAGGCTTTAATGATCAAAATCATGTGCCAAATGCAGATTGTACATACAAAGTGTTTTGTTTTGTTTGTCGAACATTGTCGCACATTTTTTAAACACTTGCCAAAACATTTGAAAAGTTTGGGGGCATTCTTTTGATGAAGGACATTTCTTGTGTGCACCAGGTGAGCGCAACTATTGATGTGAAAAGAGAGTTTATGTTGTCCGTGTTTGCGTGTCCCACTTCTGGTGGGCGCAGGGCTCGGATTTGGTTGGATCATTGCATTCTGCATTTATGTTTCATTATGACTTGTAGTGGTCATTTTTTAGCAGGGCGGTAAAATACATACATTATTTTCAAATGTTTGGTAAAAAGACACAGTAATAAAAGCAAGGATGTCATGTCATGTTATTTGGCAGTCACATAGCGCATTACATATCAGTGGTATTACTTTAAAGCACTGATAGGTTGAACACCCTCGAGAACCATAGGTTAAGTCAGTCGAGAGAGATAGCATTGTATGATGCCTGTGTGCATCAGCTATGTGTGCAGCTGGTGTAATTGTTAGATGAAAGCTATTTTTTAGCGATCTGCAAATGCTAAAGCTAGTTGTGTTTTATATGTTGTATTTATTATGAAAATAAAGTGCATTACATGCAAAATGAATTTGTTGCAGAGGACAAGTAAGTGAGCTTACATGTATGCTCAGCAATATACAATATGCAAACACGGGATATACAGAGATACCTGGGAATAGAAGGTTTCAACCTAAAATTAAGGAATATTTTTTGCAAAACAGAAAAATGAATGTGTTTCACAGTACGACAGCCCCAGACGATGACCGAATGTGTTCAGAAGAGTTAAGTGGCACTAGGGTTTTAGAATGCAAGGAGAAATATGGCAAAGAAAAACAATTTTTGGTCTAATGATAGACATTGGGACTGTGTATCCACAGGGCAAAGACGGCTTTTAAGATTACAGATGTGGCATTGGTTTAGCAGTCTTTGAGGATAATGTGTTAGCTGTGGGGTAATTTCAATAGGCACTTTTCAGTGGTAGATATTTAAATATAAAGGCACATATCAGCCCAGGAGCATTGTGGAGCGAGTACAGAGGGTTCAATGGTACAGGAATACATTGAACAAGAGAAGAATTAGCACATGGATGGCATTTTCGTAGCCAGCTTAGCTATTCATCATGATGAGATCACGAAGAGGCTTGGTTGAACATGAATGTTTTCAGCATTTTGAGGAAAGCAATGCAATATTCTTTCATTTCCTAGTGATGGTGGGAGGGCATTCCAGATTTTAGGAGCCAGATGCTAAGGCTGGGCTCCCGGCTGTGGGTTTTTAAAGGTAGGCACATATATTGGACTGAGCAGGAGGGTCTGATGGACTAATAAGAGTGATTCACTCTGATGAGTATGAAGGGACGTGGACAAAAAGGCATCTTTTGTATGATGGCCATGAGTTTAAAAAAGGAATGCATTTGTTTACTGATAGCAAGTGCGCTTCTTTCCTGGTTTATGAAAGGCTTCCATATGGGAATATTCATTATTGCCTAGAGGCATTATTCTGTGTGATATATATATATATATATATATATATATATATATATATATATATATATATATATATATATATATATATATATTCAGTGAAAAAACTTTGTTAAAGGGACGTTATGGTTAAGTTGTGCTACTAAAAACCTATGAAATTCAGTGAAAAAAACTTTATTAAAGAGACGTTATGGTTAAGTTGCGCTACTAAAAAACTATGAAATTCAGTGAAAAAACTTTGTTAAAGGGACGTTATGGTTAAGTTGCACTACTAAAAACCTATGAAATTCAGTGAAAAAACTTTGTTAAAGGGACGTTATGGTTCCAAGTAAAACCGAAAAACCCTTGAAATTCGCCAGTTATGGTAAGCTAAGCAACCATAACTCGCGCCACCACCGTGCACTGCTAAGACTAACACCCAGGACATCAAAGATGACATCAAAAATGTCATTGATGGCATCACTGATGACATCACATGTGTATGTACTTCTCATGAAATATGTGTAGAAGGGATTCTTATTATGTTGCGAAAAAAGTGTCAAGAATCATTGCAAGAAATATACCCTAATAAGTGCATTGAACGATGCATTGATATAAATAGCATCCTATTATGGGGTTCTATCTAGTATACTAAGCTACTCATACAGAAACATAACATTGTGTGCAGCGTACAAGATGAAGGTATGATATTCGTAATGTTAATATGTTGAATAATGAAATGATAATTGTTTTCTTAATAGATTTTTGTGTACTGTGAAATATGTAATAAGTAGCTAATAAAACCCATGTATTACATAATTGCATTACTATAGACAAAACACAAAGACACAAGAACACATGCCAATATGGGTATATACAGGGAAAGTGAAGTTAGCAAAAAAGCACAAGCAGTAGCAGAAACAATTCATAACTTAACTGATAAGTTTCATGCAAATAAATGATTGCTCTGTTTCAAATCTGCTATTTACTCTATGTATATGTATCACTTGATGTGATTGGACCCTAAGGAAAGTAGTGTGAGTACAATGTATACAAATATGACCATATACAGGGAAAGTACAGTCATAAAAAAAACAACAGAACTATCAGAAAGTGCTCATAAGTCTAGTGATTATCTTTAAGCACAAAAAGGATTGCTGTCTTTCAAGCTTGTGTTTTCCCATATGTATATGTTTCATATGATGTGACTGTACTCTAAGGGAATTACTGTAAGAACCTAATAGAAGGATACGTCTACAAATAAAATAAAATTCTTAGTTTCTGACTGTTACTGAAGAAAACCATGTGGCCTAGATATGTCAGCAAAAGACAAAAATAGTGAGCCAGACTATTTTTTAAAAACAATAAAAGTGTCCGCGGACAGTGCGAGTGTTCTGAAATGTTCGTACATAAACGAAAATGGAGGTGTCCTGAAGAACACCACACCTGTTCGTACTGTTCGCTAGCAAGTTGAAACTGTTCTAAGAACACACGTGGTGTCCTGAAATGTTCGTAAAGAAACAAAAATTAAAGTGTTCTAAAGAAAACTATATCTGTCCGTAATGTTCGCTATTAACTTAAAACTGTCCTAAGAACACAATTGGTGTCCTGAAATGTTCGTAAATAAACGAAAATGATGTGTCCTGAACAACAGTACAACTGTTCGTAGTGTTCGCTAGCAACATGAAACTGTACTAAGAACACACGCGGTGTCCTGAATTGTTCATAAACAAACAAAAATTAAAGTGTCCTAAAGAACACTATACCTGTCCGGTACTGTTCGCTAGCAAGTTCAAACTGTTCTAAGAACGCTATTGGTGTCCTGAAATGTTCGTACGTAAACGAAAATGGAGGTGTCCTGAAGAACACTATACCTGTTCGTAGTGTTCGCTACCCAATTGAAACTGTTCTAAGAACACAATTGATGTCCTGAAATGTTCGTACATAAACGAAATTACACGTGTCCTGAAGAACACTATATCTGTTCTTACTGTTAGCTTCCAAGTTTAAACTGTTCTAAGAACACATGCGGTGTCCTGAAATGTTCGTTTCACGTGTGACACACTTTTAATTACTTCAGAACCCGAACAGTGTCCGTTGGACATCAATGCGCATGCGCTAACCAATCTCCGTGCACTTGGTGTCCTGCGGACAGGCGCTTCCTTCGCGGACTAGTTCGCAAACGGATCATATGACCGCGCCCACGCTCATCGTGTCTCCTGAAATGCGGACACTGTTCGTGTCCCCGAACAATTTAAAAGTACATTTTCAGTTAATCCATAATATTTTTCAATAAAATCTCACCATGGCACAAGTCCCACATAGCAATCTTGAGTTTTTATATACCTTTTGAAACTTACCGATCCTTTTTTTGTGTTCGATCTGTCAGCGGACAGTGTGCATGTCCGCGAACCGCGTACAAGCACCCCTATAAAAGAGCACACCCAAGAGCTTATTCCCATTGTGTTTCTGGCTATTCTTCAGAACACAGTGATTTTTGCTGCCACCTGCAGACTACACCATCATGGAGATGGCATCCTTGGCTGCTGAACTGCCACTTGGTGCTGCACCTGCTTCAGCACCACCCCCACCCCCTCCACCACCACCACCTCCCCAAGGGCCTGAAGAGGGGAACAGGAGTGAGGATGCGGAGGAGGAAGAAGAGGATGATGAGAATGAGGTAGAGGAAAACCCTACTACCCGCACTAGGCGTGAGTCTTGGGTGTGGCGGTTATTTACCATTCATGGTAATGTTCCTAAGGCTCGTGCGAACCATGTTACCTGCAATGAGTGCAAAATGATACTCAGTCGCGGGAAGCACGGTAAGTACAGCTTTGGGACCACTACTATGAAGCGACACCTGACGTCATTTCACTCTGGGGCTATTGGCAGGGTTGTACCTTGCGAAGAACGTATCAGGTTGATTTCCTCTACTTCATCCTCTGTTTCTGATCCTGTCACCACAAGGACCACCTCTGTGGGACAGCGTCTTCCTCAAGCTGCCTCACAGGCCATACAGAATGCTGATGACCCTTACCTTTCAAGGGTCACAGTTGTATGTATGTACTGTGACACAGTACTCTGCAGGGGGGAGCGACTTCGGAGTGCTTTTGAGACTATCGTCTCAGAGCACGAGAAGACCTGCTCACTACCCAAATAAAACCCACTCTACATCTTCCTCTCTCAGCTCGCCCTTTCTAATCCCTGTGGTTGGTGTCCCTCCCTTTACCCTCCTTTACCCTCCTCTCCTAGTGTGTCGTGTCTGAAAAACCAAAAAAAATACAAAATTACAAAAATCAAAAAAAATAAGGCTCTTTTCAGAGCCGCCTTTCCCAGTTAAAAAATAGAAGTGAAAATAAATGAAGCAGGGCTCTTTGTATTTTTTAGAAGTCCGCGGACAGTTCGCGAACATTAAAAAAATTGGGTTGCTACTCCATCACAAACATTGTAATTTTCTCTGGAAAGAAGTGGTGGCTCTGAAAAGAGCCTTTGGGTGGTGTTTGTAAGTCAAAAATTGTAAATGCTTAACATCTACTTCAAAATCGTTGTTGTAATTCCAAAAAAGGTTGCAATGCATTTTGTACATTTCTCAGAAAAATCTGATTGCCAGCATAAGTAAGATGGACTCCATCTCTGCGAAAAATGTATGTACTACAAAACATAATATTTTCATTGTGAAAAGAAGACATGCCAAAATCTCTTAGAAAGGCACTAACAGCCCTATTAACATTGCGCCTTGCTTTTTCCATTTGTGGACCAAATGAAGAAAGACGAAGCCACATGTGTCTCTGCGCAATCCGTGAAAATATCACTTGAGAATTAGGAAACATGTCCATAACCTTCCTAAGTCCTTCTTTCATAGCAAATTGCAAAACAATTATGTCTGGATGTTTCTCTGTCTCCAAAGTAGCACAGAGAGGTAGCAAGTCCAACCACTTCATTCCACGTACTCCATGCCAGTGTACTTCCACATGTGGGAATCCAAGATCTACAGCTACTCCACAGCTTTCTGCATGCACCTTCAACCAATGTATCCACGAATCTCCTAAAATCCAAACAATCTGTTTTCTGAAACACACAGCCATAGCAAATAGAGATTTTGTACCATTTTGTCCAAAAATGTCCATGTCTTAAACAGCGATTTACAGCCAGAATGGCCCACAAATTTCTATTTTTGGACACACAAATTACCCAACTGAACCACTACAATTTTCATATTATAGAACAAACAACTGTTTTAATTGTATACATTAGATTTACTATTTGTACTTTTCCACACCACTAGCTTACTTTTTTTTTTGTCATCTGAACCCCAGTTTAGTAACACATAAATTCAAGAATACCTATCCCTACTAGTTTTAGTTCCCAATGCACAATCACACACCATAACATACACCTTTATCATCTTACTCAAACACTCATGCACACAGCACACATACATTCCAGAACACCCCAACCCATATCTTCTTTATTTCTTTATTTTTTTCAACAGACCCTAAAGAATGCCTACCAAAAGTCAAGTCCGTAGAAAGCAACGCAAAAGTAGAGCAAATGAAAATAAAGGTGTCCAACATAAGCATCCATCTCTAGCAGAATTTGTAAAAAAAGTTGAAACAAAACAGCTAATACAATCATTTAGTGAAACACAAGAAGTTTCAAGTACAACAACTTTGCTTCCTCTATCAAAATGTAAAACAAACCAAAAAACAATTAACAGAAAATCAGCTATCAGTACAGATAAAACTACTTCTTCAAATTTTAATATAGTGCAAAGTAAGCATACCAAGAAAAGTATTTTAGCCAAAATATACAGTCACAAAGTCCTTCAAAATCTTATAAAAACAGGAGAGAAATCAAGTTCAAAGCTTAAAACCTATCGTAGGAAATTAATCTTAGAAGCATTGATGGACAGTGCAATTCTTCTCAAAAGAAATGTATTTATTTTACTGTTAAACAAAATGAAACCACTAACAAAACTAATAACTAAATTACAAAAAAGACTTCTCAATAAGCGAAATATCAACAGAAAGAACTTCTTAAGTATCAGCGGAGGTGAATGGAATCACACTACAAGCACAGAACCATATTTTAAAGAAGAAGCGTACAAACAAAAGCAAACAAATACAATTGCCATACATAGCAGTGGTCGAGGTTATGAAAAAGTGAATAATACCATAATGGAACAAGAAGTACTTCTTACAAAAATATGCCCTGAAAACGTAGAATTACCCCTCCATTCAACTGAATCAGAACGTCTAGTGTACAAATGGCCATGCACGTCAATGTGTAACATTCCCAAACAATGTTTCAAATCTTTACGCCAATTCCTCAATAAATATGTAAAAAGCAAAGACAAAATCAAAATTAAATTACTGCAAAATATAGATACCTGTCCAGTGCGCAAGTACACAGGACTACAAGGACATTCATTGGCCTGCATTACAGGACCTACTTGTAAAACCACTTTCCATGATATCAAAAGGATATCAACACATCATTCAATTATAAGAAATCTAGTCTATAAACTGTACTATGTTAAAAGTCCTGCTTTAGCACTAGCAAAGATAAATAACATCCTACATGGTACAGCAAAAGACCTACTTGAAGAAATTCACTATATCCAGAAAAAATATTTTGGAAGTGAAAGCCATTTACAGAATGAAATAGCTTTAAACCAATTAAGCAACAATTCTACACATGGCAACCTTTTGCTAAACACATTCAAAAAAGAAATACTAACATTTAAAAGTACATCAGCTGAAGTACCAAACCATGTATGTGTTCGTTGCCGTAGAATTTTTTATAAAAGTAACACAAAAACTGTGGATCTATCATACAAAATAGAAGACAATGAAGATTCTAAATGGTTTGAATTAGCTCTCTACCTTGTAGCAGAAAACAAATATGAAATAACTGAGCCCTTAATACTTTGCAGTTATTGCACTACAAAACTTGACAACAACCAAACTCCTTCACGTTCTATCACAAATAATTTGGAATTATACCCAGTACCAAAACCTCTACAACAACTTAATTTATATAAGAGCATCATAATTCAAACAGTACACCCATTTCAAGCAATAATACGCCTTCAACCAAAAACAGCAAAATTATCTCCTTCTGAATTGGTAAAAGGCATTTGTGGAAAAGTAGTTTATTTACCATTAAATCTAAAAGAAAATGTGCATACTCTAGGAGTGCAACGTCCAATGCAGCAATCTTTAATTATATTAGTAAATGGAGTACCTAAAAAAGACAAAAAAATAATGCAACAGCTGGTAGATTTATATAAAGTTACACAAGCCTTCCAATATCTTAAAGAGAATAATGAATATTACAAAGAAATTAATATTGAAGAAAACTTGAAAGATACAACTGAAATAATTCAAGAAACACAAGAAGCTGGTCAATTTGAGCTACTAAATCCTGCTACAATATCAAATACTTTAGACCATTATACAATTCATCCTTTGCACTGTAATGGCACCGTACAAGATGTACTGGAAACTTACCAAATGCGTCAAACAAAAGGATCGCCAATCAGTATATGGGAAAAAAGTATAGAAACATGTGTTTTTCCTCTACTCTTTCCTGCTGGCAAAGGAGGAAGGTATGATGATAGACCTATTCAAATATCAGCTTCAGAATACCGCTCATTACGGATGTATTCTGAAGATCCCAGATTTAGACAAAATGTGGAATACATATTCCATCTACTCTTTGAAAGTGAACTAGCGACTTTATGTTACGGAGTTGCACACATATTAAAATCAGGAAAACACTTTCAAAATATGACAGCTACACAATTATTAGAGAAAGTGCAACAAAAGGATGAGGTTTTACAATCAAATATTACAAATCTATTAGCAAATATGCGTGGTACTAAAGAGTACTGGTTTCGACGTCATGGAGATGTACGTTGTAGATCAGAAACCTTGGCCGACCCACTTGGTTTGTTACATTAAGTTGTGCAGAATATGCATGGGAAGATTTACATGATTTCCTACACATATGAAATAAAAACAAAACAAACATAGATATTCTAACACCTGGAGAACTTTGTTCTTTGGATCCTGTTAATGTTTCAAGATATTTTCACCATCGCTTCATTGCTATGCTACATTTTATTTGTAATAAAACTGTTCCTCCCCTTGGAGAAGTGCAACACTTCTTTTGGAGAAAAGAATACCAAGCCAGAGGAGCACCACATATCCACATGCTTTTATGGATTAAAGATGCTCCTAAATTTGGTCAAGACAGTGATGCCACTGTTTTACAGTTTATTGAAAAATATGTCACTTGTGAAATTCCATCAGAAGCCACAAATAGTGATCTTCATGCACAAATTTTACAATTTCAAAGACACAAATGTGGAAAATATTATCGTCGCAAATACAAAAACAAAGGCAAATACTACACCAAATGCCGATTTGGTTTCCCTAGACCAGTTACAAATACAGGTCAAGTAAACAACCACATGTCTTCAGTTAGACATAGTGTTAAAGGTAAGTCACCTAAAAATACATATTACATAAAAAGAAAAGAAGAAGAAAAATATATCAATGATTATAATGCAATCATTGCCCACTTATGGAATGCAAACATAGATGTGCAGTACATTGCAGATAATTCTACTGCAGTTGCACGATATGTCACAGCATACTTAACTAAAGCAGAAAATACAGAGCTCCAAGACCTCTGGAATGACCTGTCATCAGATAAAACAGTATCTCAGAAATTATACAGCTTGGGCATAAAAATGCTCACCTATAGAGAATGTGGATCTTATGAAGCAGCTGATAGTTTAACTGGTACTTCATTGTATGGTAAATCTGAAAATATAGTATGGCTAAGTCTTGGTCCAGCTAAATCTAGAAAAAGAGTTCTAAAATCATATGAAGATATAGAAACAATAGCCAAACATGATCCAAACAGCCAAGACATTTTAAAAAACAATTTATTGGACACATACTACCCAAACAGAAGTAAACTTTGGAAAACATGTGTCTATACCAAATAGCCCAAAACTACACATACAAAAATAATATGAAACCTGATGTAAAAAAAAGGTAAATATAGAGTGACAGACTGTGAAGGCAGCTTAGTTAAACTCACTAAACCAAATTTAATTAATCATATCAAATTGTCATTGAAGACTCCTCAACACAAAGAAGTATATTACATGTCCCTGCTACAACTCTTCAAACCATGGAGAAAAGAAGAACAATTACTAGATAACTATGACTCATATGAGGATGTTTTCAAAGCAAATGAAAGCACTATAACTGATGTAAACTTTACACAGTACAAAACAATGTTGCACAATGAACAGCAACATGAAGAAGAACTCCAAGCCCAACTAGATAAGGATACTGCTGACAGTAGTCAACCTTCTGTAACAGGAAGCCAAGAACCACTGGGAGAACCACTAATAACAAATGAGGCAGAATTAGCTATGATAGAAGTAGAAAACACCATGTGTCAGTATGAAGATAAGGAAGACTTAACTATACTACAATCAAAACTAAACAATGAGCAAAGTAGCATTTTTCAAGAAATAACAAAACAAATTGCACACGGTGTAAAACATGAAAATAAAGAATGATCCTGCCATAATTATAAACCTATACTACTGTACGTCAGTGGTGAAGCTGGTTCTGGCAAAACATTCCTAATCAAAATCATTAGTAAGTTCCTTCAACAATTGACAAACAACAAACTGTCAGCTGTTGTTACTGCCCTCACAGGTTTAGCTGCCTACAACATAGGTGGTGTTACAGTACACCGATTACTACTATTACCAGTAGAACACCAGAACAAATTAGACTATTACAAACTTTCTGCAGAAGCTGCAATGGAATTACGCAGAGTATTGAAACAAATTAAAATGCTACTAATAGATGAAGTGAGCATGGTCTCCAACCTGATGTTAGCTTTGATTCACCTCAGATTACAAGAAGTACTCAAAACAGACTATGAAGAGCTCGTTGCAGGAAAACACATTATTGTTTTTGGAGATCTGCTTCAATTAACACCAGTAAAAGGTGAACCTATTTTTAAAACATTAGGGCACAAACTCTGCCATAAAACTGTTGGCAGCATTGGAAATGTCAAACTTTGGCAACATTTCCAATACAGAGAATTAACAGAAAACATGCACCAATCTGCAGATCTAACGTATGCCAACATTTTAAAAAGTTTGAGAGTCGGTATACTTTCTAAAGAAGCAGAAGCAACATTGAAAACCCGGCACATTAATGCACTTTATGGCGATAATGCATGTGCTACAAATGTCATGGAACAATTAGCCCACAAAAATGTCAATTGTATGGCCTTAATGCCAACTCTTGCAAGCTGTCTCAAATTCAATGAAATAATGTTAAGTAAAGAAATGCAACCAATAATGGAAATTAGCGCCACAGACAAACTAGATGTACATGGTATGACACTACCCAGGTGTGACCAAGCCACAACAAGACTAAATAATTTAGAAAAATCAATCTCAAACACAGCAGGCTTAGAAAAGATGTTAAAATTATCCTTAAATTGCAGAGTAATGCTTAAACGTAACCTTGACGTGGACCAAGGACTAGTTAATGGAGCACTGGGTACAGTTGTTGGCTTTCAAACATACCCGCGTGATAACAAAATTCAGTTTGTCAATATACTCTTTGACAAACTTTCAGAAGAAAAACGGATAGGACGCTCAACAGCTAGATTCCTTCTCCTCAAAGATATGCATGTAGGTAGAGAACAATTTTCTCTAACTCTTGCATATGCAGTCACTATTCATAAATCACAAGGTCTTACCCTAGACAAAGCAATGATAGATATTGGTAACATAGTCTTTAAAGAAGGCATGAGCTATGTAGCACTATCACGCTTACGTACACTTGACGGTCTATTTCTAATCAACTTTGATTTAAGTAAAGTAAACGCTGATATTCCTTGCATTTTAGAATATAATAGACTTCGCTCACTATACACTCCCCATCTAAACAAATATTCTGTTCCACAAAAACTAAAACGTTGTAAAAGAAAACTAAATCAAACAGAAATGCAACAGGACGTCACTGCAAATCCTCCAAAGAGAGTAAAAGAAACTAATACTTCATCAAGTACCACAAACAAAAAAGAATCAATTAGAGAAAGTAAACCAGGTACTTCTTTAAAGAAGGAAGACAAACTCCAAAAAAAGCAGTTATATACAGAACTACCTGGACCATTTAAATTCTCAAATATAGTTGGTGTAAGTTGCTATGCAAATGTAGCAATGAATATTCTATTTCAATTACCACCAATTGTTGACAACATTTACTTACACAGTACAGACCCATTGGGCCTCATTACGACCCTGGCGGAGTGGGTCTACGCCAGCGTTATTCGCGGCGGACCCGTCCGCCCTACTACGAGTTCCCGCAGCGCCATGGAGCCGTTTTCCGCCTGGTTTTTCCGGGCGGAGAAATCCATGGCGCTACGGGACCTTGTTGTTAATTACGCCACCGTATTTTACGGTGGCGTAATTAACGCCTTCCCCACTCCCATTATACCCTATGGGGCAAAAATGGGAATGGGGAAGGGTAAAATGGGGAATGGGGATTTACCGCCCCGCCAAGGTCGGAATGGGGCGGTAAATCCGCCAACCCCCATGGCGCTATCGGCAGCTTTCTGCCGTGCTCCATGGTGCATTTTGCACCGCGATTTCCGCCAGGGTCGTAATGAGGGCCATTGTGTTTGCAAATGTTAGTACTTCACAGAAATGCAGCAAACAATCCTGACAACACATATAGTGTTTTTGGAATAAGACGACAATTGGACTACTGTGCTGGAATGGTGAAACTCACTATAAACTCACAGGAAGATCCACAAGAATTTCTAATGTACTTACTACAAGTACTGGAAAACAAAAACATACCTATAAATGAAATCGTTCAGATTTCATACATGTGGAAACATACATGCACTCTCTGCAACAATGTGACACAAGAAGAAATCCCCAATGAACGCTTCATATATATATCAATACCAAATTGTGAATCCATTCCATTTTAGCAACTTGTACAAAATGCAAACCATGGTAGATTATGCTCTACCTGCAATTCAGATAATCGCTCCACGTTAGTAATACAAACACATAGTAAATACGTAATACTAATGTTTCTACATTACAATGCAGATGGTACCAAAAACAACTGCAAGCTGACTGGATTCACACATGGTCAAATATCACTTGGTAAGAAAACCTTCACAACAATAGGTATAATCTACCACGCAGGAGCCACAACCAATTCAGGGCACTACACTGCATACATAAAAAAGAAATGTGGATGGTTTGAATGTAATGATAGTACCATTACTCTAAAGCAGAGATTACCAGCAAATCTTACAAACGCTTATTTGATGTTCTTAAAACCAAAATTTGATAAATAAACTGTATTTAAACCTTTAAGTAAATTTGTGTTAAAAAAATATAAACTGTTAGAATACTCCAAAAGCTATCTAACTGCTCAAAGATTCTACAACAACTAATCAGATAAATGAATACCACTAAATTAGACCAAAAAATACATAGTTAGAATACGCCAATTGGTATCTAACTGTCCCAAAATTATAAATTTGTGTTAAAATAATATAAACTGTTAGAATACTCCAAAAGCTATCTAACAGCTCAAAGATTCTACAACAATACCACTAAATTAGGCCAAAAAATACATAGTTAGAATACGCCAATTGGTATCTAACTGTCCCAAAATTATAAATTTGTGTTAAAATAATATAAACTGTTAGAATACGCCAAAAGCTATCTAACAGCTCAAAGATTCTACAACAACTAATCAGATAAATGAATACCACTAAATTAGGCCAAAAAATACATAGTTAGAATATGCCAATTGGTATCTAACTGTCCCAAAATGTAACAATATCCAAATAGATAAATCAAAACCACTAAAATATATTAAAAAAATAGACAGTTAGAATACGCCAATTGGTATCTAACTGCTCCAAAATTTTATAATATCAAAACAAATGAAGAATCTGTTACTGCTCCAAAAAAAATACAACAAAGCAAAGTATAAAGCATTAGCCAGAAACAACAAGTGAACACTGCAAACAAACAAATAAACTGTAGCATAACAGAAAAAGGTTTTTTTTTAATCCAACATGGATTTTTTTTTCTCCCACAGACCCAATGATTTTAGCAACAAATACAGAAACTGAGCAAATTGCACAGTACTCTGATTTGTACTCTACTAAATATGAGGGTCGAAAAAAAATAAAAGTATATTGCTTATACAATGTAATAAGTCATTACAAAATACTAATACTAACATTCTATTTTCTTTTATCACAGGAATGAAGAAAAAAAACATGGACTCCCATTACTAGACCAAACAGTAAGTATACAATAATAAGGACAACCATAGCAGCATATCACATCCATAGTATCTAATACCTTTGTTCCTTATACATTTGTTTTTCACCCAAAGTTATAAGCAAATATGAATGTGATATGCTGCGGTGGTTGTTGCCAGGGCATAGAGTCTTGGGTGCATGGTCAAATGGCCATGCACCCAAGACTATATGCCCTGGCAACAACCACCGCAGCATATCACATCAATAGAGTCAAACATTTCAACTATGATCTATGGGAAACTTTTAATGTCCGCGAACAATGTGAGTGTTCTTAGAACACTTTGAACTTGCCAGCGAACAATACGGACACCGTTTTCAGGACACCCCCTACGAACATTTCAGAACAACGCGATAGTTCTTAGAACACTTTCAACTTAACCACGAACAATACGGACAGCGTCCTAAGGACACCCCCTACGAACATTTCAGGACACCGGGAGTGTTCTCAAAAACGTCTTCAGAACACCCCCATTTTGTTTATTTGCGAACATTTCAGGACACCGCGGGTGTTCTTAGAACACATTCAACTTGACAGAGAACAATACGGACAGCGTCCTCAGGACACCCCCTACGAACACTCCCCGGACACAGCGAGTGTTCTTAGAAGCGTCTTCAGAACACCACCATCTTGTTTATTTGTGAACATTTCAGGACACCGCGAGTGTTCTTAGGACACATTCAACTTGACAGAGAACAATACGGACAGCGTCCTCAGGACACCCCCTACGAAGACTCCCCGGACACCGCGAGTGTTCTTAGAAGCGTCTTCAGAACACCCCCATTTTGTTTATTTGAGAACATTTCAGGACACCGTGGGTGTTCTTAGAACACATTCAACTTGACAGAGAACAATACGGACAGCGTCCTCAGGACACCCCCTACGAACATTCCAGGACACCGGGAGTGTTCTTAGAAGAGTTTTCAGAACACCACCATCTTGTTATTTGCGAACATTTCAGGACACCGCGCGTGTTCTAAGGACACATTCAACTTGACAGAGAACAATACAGACAGCGTCCTCAGGACACCCCCTACGAACACTCCCCGGACACCGCGAGTGTTCTTAGAAGTGTCTTCAGAACACCCCCATTTTGTTTATTTGCGAACATTTCAGGACACCGCGAGTGTTCTTAGGACACATTCAACTTGACAGAGAACAATACGGACAGCGTCCTCAGGACACCCCCTACGAAGACTCCCCGGACACCGCGAGTGTTCTTAGAAGCGTCTTCAGAACACCCCCATTTTGTTTATTTGAGAACATTTCAGGACACCGTGGGTGTTCTTAGAACACATTCAACTTGACAGAGAACAATACGGACAGCGTCCTCAGGACACCCCCTACGAACATTCCAGGACACCGGGAGTGTTCTTAGAAGAGTTTTCAGAACACCACCATCTTGTTTATTTGCGAACATTTCAGGACACCGCGCGTGTTCTAAGGACACATTCAACTTGACAGAGAACAATACAGACAGCGTCCTCAGGACACCCCCTACGAACACTCCCCGGACACCGCGAGTGTTCTTAGAAGTGTCTTCAGAACACCCCCATTTTGTTTATTTGCGAACATTTCAGGACACCGCAAGTGTTCTTAGGACACATTCAACTTGACAGAGAACAATATGGACAGCGTCCTCAGGACACCCCCTACGAACACTCCCCGGACACCGCAAGTGTTCTTAGAAGAGTCTTCAGAACACCCCCATTTTGTTTATTTGCGAACATTTCAGGACGCCGCGGGTGTTCTTAGAACACATTCAACTTGACAGAGAACAATATGGACAGCGTCCTCAGGACACCCCCTACGAACATTTCAGGACACCGGGAGTGTTCTCAAAAACGTCTTCAGAACACCCCCATTTTGTTTATTTACGAACATTTCAGGACACTGGGGGTGTTCTTAGAACACATTCAACTTGACAGAGAACAATACGGACAGCGTCCTCAGGACACCCCCTACGAACACTCCCCGGACACCGCGAGTGTTCTTAGAACAGTTTCACTTTGCTTGCGAACAAAACGGACACATATTGAGTCCTTAGAACACCCCCCAGTCAGTTTATTTAGAACATTTCAGAACAC
Organism: Ambystoma mexicanum; assembly: GCF_040938575.1. Lineage (NCBI taxonomy): Eukaryota > Metazoa > Chordata > Amphibia > Caudata > Ambystomatidae > Ambystoma > Ambystoma mexicanum. The sequence goes on from NC_090937.1 coordinate 1,293,323,613, forward strand.
CTGTGATGTCCGCAAACAAATCGAACACAAAAAGAACGTCTAACACATAAAAAACACAACTTTAATCCTATCTCATACACTCCCACCCTCCCCAAACACTCCTACACACCAACACACTCTACAAAATACACATTTTGAACAAAGTTTCACCACGCTGTCCGCGGACATCCGCAAATCCAAGATGGCGGGCGCTACCGAAAAATCTGACGCGCTTCACGCTCCACGCCGTCCAATCAGCGAACACTTTGCATGTCCGCGAACATCACGCAAGACGATTGGCCAATCAGAGACTGTCCACGGAGCAAACAGGGAAGTGTTCTCGCGAACCGAACACAGATATCACTAATTTTTTTTTACCTACTTTTTGGTCATTTAAAAAAAAACTACTGGACAGATTTTCACCAAATTTGCAAAAGCACGCTTTCGGGACCAAGCCGCTGCTCCTGGTCCAAATTTGTCTATGGGAAAAAAAAAAGTTTTGGGACCCCCCCTATAACTTTGCCCCCCCTGGGAGAATCCTCACCAAACTTTGCAGAGTGACCCAAATACTTTTTTTGCAAAGTTTGGTGAGGATCCGTCCAGGGAGAGCGAAGTTATAAGCCACCCAAAAAGTGCTCTTCCTATGGAAACAGCAACTTAACCATAAATATATATATTTATATATATATATATATTATTGAGGAGTTGTCCGTGAGTGCGTAGTGATCCAGTAATGGTTCCTACTGTAGTTTGACAAGGAATAAGCAATTCCTATTAGAGAGGAAAGGCTTAAATGCATGAAAAACCCTTTATTTATTTATTTACTAGAATTTATAGAGCACACAGAAGCCCTTAGGCATCGTGGTGATGTTACAAAGAATATGCTTGCAGATTAAAAAGGAAAATTTCATACATGGCGGTTGCATGCCACAGCTTTGCCTGTAGTTATAGGATAAACAAATACACAGTGTTGTTACAATGGAAAAGTTGCATGTTTAGCTTACATTGAATGCAGTAGAAATTGAGTAAACACATGGCATAGTGGTTAATTGAGCAGCAGGGGGAATATGTACAGACACTGCTGGGGGAACTAATAGGGTTAGTTAAACAGGGTAGTTTGAGTGTTTTTGTGGAAAAATGAGGAGGGATGGTTCTGCTCTAAGTTCACTAGGGAAAGCATTCCAGGGTTTGGGAGCAATGTTCAGGGAAGCTTAGGCATTAGCTCTTTTGATTAGTGGGACTTGTAGTTGAGTGACAAGGTGAATTATTTTTGGGTCAGGCTGAACTGACTCTATTGAAAGTATCAGTTAGATATGCTGGTGCTGTGTGACACATGCATTTGTGCGGGATGGTTAGGATTGTGCAACTAACTGTTCCTTCACGGGTAGCCAGTGAGCAGCTTGCCTGGCTTGAGTAATGCGTATCCTTTTGAGAATGCTGAGAGCTGCACACAGCATCGTTTTGCACTATTTAGACCCTGTGTAGATGTTTGCTAGAATGCCTGCAAGGATGGCAGTGTAATAGTGCAACTTAACTCTGATAAGGACACATGCAAATAATAAGCAGTTTTTTGGGAAAGGAAAGGGCTGATGGCGTTATGACAGTGGTATTGAAGCTGAGGCAGTGGCACTCAATGATAAGCGCAACAGTACAGATTGTAGCAATTAACCTGTCATGACATGGACAAGGGTGAGTCAAGGAACACCCCTAAGGGTTGTTTTACAGATGCAGAAATAGTGTTGGGATTAAAGGAGGCATTGGTGAATGTCAACCGAACACAGATATCACTAATTTTTTTTTACCTACTTTTTGGTCATTTAAAAAAAAACTACTGGACGGATTTTCACCAAATTTGCAAAAGCACGCTTTCGGGACCAAGCCGCTGCTCCTGGTCCAAATTTGTCTATGGGAAAAAAAAAAGTTTTGGGACCCCCCCTATAACTTTGCCCCCCTGGGAGAATCCTCACCAAACTTTGCAGAGTGACCCAAATACTTTTTTTGCAAAGTTTGGTGAGGATCCGTCCAGGGAGAGCGAAGTTATAAGCCACCCAAAAAGTGTTCTTCCTATGGAAACAGCAACTTAACCATAAATATATATATTTATATATATATATATTATTGAGGAGTTGTCCGTGAGTGCCCAAAGAAGGGGCATTGTAGTGATCCAGTAATGGTTCCTACTGTAGTTTGACAAGGAATAAGCAATTCCTATTAGAGAGGAAAGGCTTAAATGCATGAAAAACCCTTTATTTATTTATTTACTAGAATTTATAGAGCACACAGAAGCCCTTAGGCATCGTGGTGATGTTACAAAGAATATGCTTGCAGATTAAAAAGGAAAATTTCATACATACGAAAAGTTGCATGCCACAGCTTTGCCTGTAGTTATAGGATAAACAAATACACAGTGTTGTTACAATGGATAAGTTGCATGTTTAGCTTACATTGAATGCAGTAGAAATTGAGTAAACACATGGCATAGTGGTTAATTAAGCAGCAGGGGGAATATGTACAGACACTGCTGGGGGATCTAATAGGGTTAGTTAAACAGGGTAGTTTGAGGGTTTTTGTGGAAAAATGAGGAGGGATGGTTCTGCTCTAAGTTCACTAGGGAAAGCATTCCAGGGTTTGGGAGCAATGTTCAGGGAAGCTTAGGCATTAGCTCTTTTGATTTTTCCTGCACTTCGGTGAGTGCTGCATTGGCCTGCTAACACCCTCTTGGGCCGAATTCCTGGTGCCCCAGACCCTTTGTAACCCTGTGCCCAGCCCGCTTCCACCCCGTTTCAGCCCTCCCTTCCCTAGACCCTCTCCCTTCCGTGTTTGTTCCTCCTCCCGCCTCCCTCCTCCCCTGATTGGCCGGACCGCTTCCTCCTTGGCCCTGATTGGCTCACGAGCACACAGCAGGCTCACGAGCACACAGCAACAGAGCCTATCGGCCCGCGCTCGACTTGTGTAGGCCACTTTGTTCCTGCACTTCGGTGAGTGCTGCATTGGCCTACTAAGACCCTCTTGGGCCGAATTCCTGGTGCCCCAGACCCTTTGTAACCCTGTGCCCAGCCCGCTTCCACCCCGTTTCAGCCCTCCCTTCCCTAGACCCTCTCCCTTCCGTGTTTGTCCCTCCTCCCGCCTCCCTCCTGCCCTGATTGGCCGGACCGCTTCCTCCTTGGCCCTGATTGGCTCACGAGCACACAGCAACAGAGCCTACCGGCCCGTGCTCTCCTCCCTGCCGCTCCTGCGTCCTGGTCTGCCTCCCGACCCGCCCACAACCCTTCCGATTGGCCATCTGGCCTCCTTTCCCAGGCCATTACTGCAGCTCCCAAGGCAGCCCTCTGCCTGGCAGCCCTACGGCGAAGGACCCGAGGCAAAGGACGACTCCAGATCGTATCTGCAGGTATCCGCAGGAGAAGCAAGAAGCCAACAACAAGTAAGTGTGGCAAGGGCAGGGCCAGAAGCAACTACTTCAGGCCATACTACCCTACCACTCCTCTAACGCAGCATCAACAACGTAATTAGTGCGCCCAATAACCTCCCTGAGGAAGTTGAACTGAGAAGTGTCCCCAATTGCATATAGAAATATTCTGATTTGCATTTATAAGTGTACCCAATTGCATTTAGAAGTAGCCCATTTGCATTTAGAAATATTCCCATTTGCATTTATAAGTGTACCCAATTGCATATAGAAATATTCCCATTTGCATTTATAAGTGTACCCAATTGCATTTAGAAGTGTCCCCAATTGCATTTATAAGTGTCCCCAATTGCATATAGAAATATTCCGATTTGCATTTATAAGTGTACCCAATTGCATTTAGAAGTAGCCCATTTGCATATAGAAATATTCCCATTTGCATTTATAAGTGTACCCAATTGCATATAGAAATATTCCCATTTGCATTTATAAGTGTACCCAATTGCATTTAGAAGTTTCCCCAATTGCATTTATAAGTGTCCCCAATTGCATATAGAAATATTCCGATTTGCATTTATAAGTGTACCCAATTGCATTCAGAAGTAGCCCATTTGCATATAGAAATATTCCCATTTGCATTTATAAGTGTACCCAATTGCATATAGAAATATTCCCATTTGCATTTATAAGTGTACCCAATTGCATTTAGAAGTATTCCCAATTGCGTTTAGAAGTGTCCCCAATTGCATTTAGAAGTATTCCCAATTGCGTTTAGAAGTGTACCCAATTGCATATAGAAATATTCCGATTTGCATTTATAAGTGTACCCAATTGCATTTAGAAGTATTCCCAATTGCGTTTAGAAGTGTCCCCAATTGCATTTAGAAGTAGCCCATTTGCATATAGAAATATTCCCATTTGCATTTATAAGTGTCCCCAATTGCATTTAGAAGTATTCCCAATTGCGTTTAGAAGTGTACCCAATTGCATTTAGAAGTATTCCCAATTGTGTTTAGAAGTGTCCCCAATTGCATTTAGAAGTATTCCCAATTGCGTTTAGAAGTATTCCCAATTGCGTTTAGAAGTGTCCCCAATTGCATTTGGAAGTATTCCCAATTGCGTTTAGAAGTGTACCCAATTGCATTTAGAAGTATTCCCAATTGCGTTTAGAAGTGTACCCAATTGCATTTAGAAGTATTCCCAATTGCATTTAGAAGTATTCCCAATTGCGTTTAGAAGTGTACCCAATTGCATGTTGAAGTATTCCCAATTGCGTTTAGAAGTGTACCCAATTGCATTTAGAAGTATTCCCAATTGCGTTTAGAAGTGTACCCAATTGCATATACAAATATTCCGATTTGCATTTATAAGTGTACCCAATTGCATTTAGAAGTATTCCCAATTGCGTTTAGAAGTGTCCCCAATTGCATTTAGAAGTAGCCATTTGCATATAGAAATATTCCCATTTGCATTTATAAGTGTCCCCAATTGCATTTAGAAGTATTCCCAATTGCGTTTAGAAGTGTACCCAATTGCATTTAGAAGTATTCCCAATTGCGTTTAGAAGTGTACCCAATTGCATTTAGAAGTATTCCCAATTGCGTTTAGAAGTGTACCCAATTGCATTTATAAGTGTACCCAATTGCATATAGAAATATTCCCATTTGCATTTATAAGTGTACCCAATTGCATTTAGAAGTATTCCCAATTGCGTTTAGAAGTGTCCCCAATTGCATTTAGAAGTATTCCCAATTGCGTTTAGAAGTGTACCCAATTGCATATAGAAATATTCCGATTTGCATTTATAAGTGTACCCAATTGCATTTAGAAGTATTCCCAATTGCGTTTAGAAGTGTCCCCAATTGCATTTAGAAGTAGCCCATTTGCATATAGAAATATTCCCATTTGCATTTATAAGTGTCCCCAATTGCATTTAGAAGTATTCCCAATTGCGTTTAGAAGTGTACCCAATTGCATTTAGAAGTATTCCCAATTGCGTTTAGAAGTGTCCCCAATTGCATTTAGAAGTATTCCCAATTGCATTTAGAAGTATTCCCAATTGCGTTTAGAAGTGTACCCAATTGCATTTAGAAGTATTCCCAATTGCGTTTAGAAGTGTACCCAATTGCATTTAGAAGTATTCCCAATTGCATTTAGAAGTATTCCCAATTGCTTTTAGAAGTGTACCCAATTGCATTTAGAAGTATTCCCAATTGCGTTTAGAAGTGTACCCAATTGCATTTTGAAGTATTCCCAATTGCGTTTAGAAGTGTACCCAATTGCATTTAGAAGTATTCCCAATTGCATTTAAAAGTTGCGCCCAATAAACTCCATGAGAAAGTTGAATTGAGAACTGTCCCCATTTGCATTTAGAAGTGTACCCAATTGCATTTAGAAGTGTACCCAATTGCATTTAGTAGTCGCGCCGGATAGCCTCTCTGAGAAAGTTGAACGAGAATTGTTCCCACTCACATTTGAAGTTTACCCAACAACCTCTCTGAGAAAGTTGAATTTAGAATTGTTCCCACCTGCATTTAGAAGTGCACCCAATTGCATTCAAAGTTGCGCCAAATAACCTCTCTGAGAAAGTTGAAGTAGAATTGTTCCCACTCACATTTGAAGTGTACCCAACAACCTCTCTGAGAAAATTGAATTTAGAATTGTTCCCACCTGCATTTAGAAGTGTACCCAATTGCATTTAGCAGGTGCGCCAAATAGCCTCTCTGAGAAAGTTGAATTCTGAACTATTCCCACTCGCATCTAGATCTGTACCCTATACCCTCTCTTAGAAAGTTGATTTTAGAATTGTTCCCACCTGCATTTAGAAGTGTACCCAATAGCATTCAAAGTTGCGCCAAACAGCCTCTCTGAGAAAGTTGAATGAGAATTGTTCCCACTCACATTTGAAGTGTACCCAATAACCTCCCTGAGAAAGTAGAATTGAGAAGTGTTCCCAATTGCATTTAGAAGTATTCCCAATTGCATTTAGAAGTATACCCAATTGCATTTAGAAGTGTACGCAATTGCATGTAGTAATAGCACCTGATAGCCTCTCTGAGAAAGATGATTTAGGATTGTTCCCACTCACATTCTAGAAGTGTACCTAACAACCTCCCTGAGAAAGTTGAATTTAGAACTGCTCCCTCCTCCATTAGAATTGCTCCCACCTGCATTTAGAAGTGTACCCAATTGCATTTAGAAGTGTACACAATTGCATGTAGTAGTTGCGCCTGATAGCCTCTCTGAGAAAGTTGATTGAGAACTGTTCCCACTCACATTTGAAGTGTACCCAGCAGCCTCTCTGAGAAAGCTAAATCTAGAATTGGTCCAACTTGCATTTAGAAATGTACCCAACGGCATTTAGAAGTGTACCCAATTCCAGTTAGAAGCTGCGCCCAATAGCCTCTCTGTGAAAGTTGAATTTAGAAGTGTTCCTACCTGCATTTAGAAGTATACCCAACAGCATTTTAGAAGTCTACCCAATTCCATTTAGAAGCTGCACCAAATAGCCTCTCTGAGAAAGTTGAATTTAGAACTGCTCCCACCTGCATTAAGAAGTGCACCCAATTGCATTTAGAAGTGCACGCAATTGCATTTAGTAGTTGCGCCGGATAGCCTCTCTGAGAAAGTTGATTGAGAATTGTTCCCACTCACATTTGAAGTGTACCCAGCAGCCCCTCCGAGAAAGTGGATTTAGAATTGTTCCCTCTCACATTCTAGAAGTGTACCCAACAACCTCTCTGAGAAAGTTGAATTCACATTTGAAGTGTACCCAGCAGCCCCTCCGAGAAAGTGGATTTAGAATTGTTCCCTCTCACATTCTAGAAGTGTACCCAACAACCTCTCTGAGAAAGTTGAATTTAGAACTGCTCCCTCCTCCATTAGAATTGCTCCCACCTGCATTTAGAAGTGTACCCAATTGCATTTCGAAGTGTACACCATTGCATTTAGTAGTTGCGCCTAATAGCCTCTCTGAGAAAATCGATTGAGAATTCTTCCCACTCACATTTGAAGTGTACCCTGCAGCCTCTCTGAGAAAGCTGAATCTAGAATTGGTCCAACTTGCATTTAGAAACGTACCCAACGGCATTTAGAAGTGTACCCAAATCCATTTAGAAGCTGCGCCCAATAGCCTCTCTGTGAAAGTTGAATTTAGAACTGTTCCCGCATCTAGATCTGTACCCTATACCCTCCCTTAGAAAGTTGAATTTAGAATTGCTCCCACCTACAGTTAGAAGTGCACCCAATCTCATTTAGAAGTCACGCCCAAGAGCCTCTCTGTGAAAGTCGAACTTAGAATCGTCTCCCACCTGCAACCCAATTGCACACCAATCATGAGCGCACCAACTCCACCAATGCCCGTCAGAAACGACTCCCATGAACCTCCTCCACTCTCCGATCTGCCCTCCCTCGCCCCCCCCGCTCCCAAGACAACCCACCCTCCTCCACAATCCCTGCCAGCACCCTCTCCAAACACGAAGCCAGGGGGGCACGATGGCGTGCCACCCATCCCAAGACCACTCATCGCCTGAACCCCACCGCCGACCCGCCAGCACTGCCCATGCCCGCTACCACACCCCACCATGCAACCATCCACCCCCCGCCTCGCCATCATACACCTGCCACCTTCCCCATCCGACTGCACCCTTTCCCCTCCCTAAAAACTGCGCGCCTAGCCCTAGCGCGAACCGAAGCCGCCTCTCTCTCCCCCTCTGAACTTCCTACCCTCTCTCTCACGCCAATCGCAGCAAAGAAACTAAAAAGGAAGCGTTCCTGGTCCCCCACTACCTCTCTGCTCTCCTCGCCCCCCTTGTCTCGACCCACCACCTCTCTCCCACAATCCCCCCTGCCCCATGGCCTCGCCCTTCCTGAAACCCCTCGCCCTCGATTTCACCACAACCGAAACTCCCAACCGCCCTCCCCCATCCTCAAATCCCCCACCCCAATCCCGATCATCCCATCACACACATCCACCCAACCCGCACGAAGCCTGCAAAACTCTTGGCTCGCCCACTCTTCCCTAGCACCACCAACCCTACCCAAATCCCGCTACTCTCTCCCCCTCCGCCCCATCCCGCTCCAGCACCAAAACCAACCTTCCCTGCCGATGTGAACTGTATCCTATTTAACGCCCGCTCATGTAGCAAAAAACAGACATTGCATCTTTGACCTCCTCACGTCTGTCAAACCTGACCTAGTTTTCATCACTGAAACCTGGTTCTCTGATGACTTCAGCCCAATCGCAAATGAAGCCTTTCCGCCTGACTACTGCCTCATCCCACTGAACCGTCCGTCCAGAGGAGGGGGGGTAGCATTTGTCTTTAAATCTCTCTTCCGCGCCTCAATCATGGACAACCAACCCTCCATTCCATCCTGCGAATCTCTCCTCGTTAAACTATCCCTCTCCCCGTCGCTCTCAATCACCTTCCTAATAATCTACAGGCCCCCTGGCTACGATAGACATTTCGCAAACAACCTTTGCGACTCCATTGCCACCCTCCAAATAAACCATCCCAACCTCATCCTTCTCGGAGACTTTAACATATGGCTCGACATCCCCACCAATCCTATGACACACGCCCTAATCGACGGTCTAGATGCAATTAATCTCCAACCCCACATAAATGGACCGACTCATTTTAAAGGACACACTCTCGATGCCATCTTTAGCTCCGACACCCAGATTCAGTTAAAGCCCCCAACTCCTATCATCTGGTCCGATCACTTCATTCTCTCGTTTGCCATCCCCGCACCAGGCCCCCTTCCTGTATCCGCATCTGAACCTCCGATCCTACGCAAATGCTGGAAAAAACTAATAATCACCCCTGACCTAGCCAAGGCACTCCTCCAGTCCCCACCACCCACCTGCCACCCTAAAAACCAACTAACACCTGAAGCCTTTGACTCATGGCTCAACGCATCTCTGATGCCACTCACCCCTACATGCAAACCATCAACCCGCCGTGGCCTGTTCCCCAGATGGTTCACTCCTGAGCTGAAGACCAGTAAACGACACTACAAATACCTAGAACGCAATTGGCAATATGAGAAAACCCACGAAAGCAGGACCACCTTGGCCCGTCACCTGTACCGGTACAAGGCTGAAATCCGGAAAGCTAAAAAAGCCCACTACAACACCCGAATCCTAAACTGCAAAAACCCAAGCAAAGAACTCCACAAAATCATCTCCGAATTCACCAATCCAACTTGTAATACAACCGTCCCAACCCCATCACAATCACTATGTGACTCACTCTCCCTCCACTTTTACACCACAGCTATTGAAAGGACAAAAACACTAAACACCAAACTGGCTCTCTTACAACAAATTGACAATCCTCCACCCGTACCGGCCAGCCCGTCAACTACAACCTCAACTCAACCAACATTCAAATCCTTTAGTCCAATATCACCAGAACAATTTCTCAAACTTCTATCTGCCCGCAAACCATCTGGATCCCCTCTGGACCCCTGCCCAGCCACAACCCTTAAAGAAATCTTTGCCTCCACCTGCGCAGGAGAACACGCAAGATCTATCATAAATGCCTCCCTTTCCTCCGGTATTTTTCCCGAAGCATTCAAAATGGTACACGTCAAACCTCTAATTAAAAAACCCTCGCTCGACCCTCTCGAGCCCAAAAACTACCGCCCAATCTCAAACACCAGATTCCTCGCCAAACTTATTGACCGAACCGCCTACTCCCAACTAAACGCCTTTGTTGAAGCCAACAATCTCCTTGACCCCGCCCAATCGGGTTTCAGAGCACGTCACGGAACTGAAACCACCTTAACCTCGATCTGGGACGACCTTAAAATGACAGCAGACTCCGCGGGATGTGCCGCTCTAATCCTTCTTGACCTATCCGCTGCCTTTGACACGATCAATCACTCGATACTCCTAGACCGCCTCCACTCGCTAGGAATTCGTGGAACCGCTCTTAAATGGATAGCTTCATTCCTCAAAGACAGGCACCAAATAACGACACTCTCCAGCTTTACCTCCCAAGCCCGACCAGTCAACACGGGAGTCCCTCAAGGAGCATGTCTATCCGCCCTCCTATTCAATCTCTACCTGATCACCCTCCCACCAATAATTCGTTCTCACAACATCCTATGTTACAACTACTATGCCTCTCGCATCGAGCACTGCATAAAACTGGACCGCAATATCTTCAAGACAAACTAATACCTTATCATCCCACTCGCACCCTAAGATCAAGCTCAGCCGGCCTCCTAGTAATTCCCAAGACAAACTCAGTCAGGCTAGGCGGATCATCATTCTCTGCACTGGCTCCAACCCTGTGGAACTCACTCCCACCTCACATCCGCTTAACTGAAGACTTAACGTCCTTCCGCAAACTACTGAAAACCTGGCTCTTCCCATAAAACCAATCCAGCATCATCACAATAATACCGACCCATCAAACTACCTAAAGCGAGAATGACAGCTAAATAAACTTGAATGTAAACTAGAAAGACAAGCAGGCTTAAACGAGTAAAGTAGATCAAAACAATGAAACAGAAAATACGAATAAATCATTGAGAAACTCAGGAAATCTGAACCGATCAAAACGACATAATGAATGAGAAGGGAATACAGTGAATGACATAAATGAAACAGTTAGAATGGATGAAGCGTACAGAACAGACAATTACACTAAACGGAAGCATGCGGATGTGACTGGAGAGCAGATGAGTTGTGGAAAGCGGTTGAGTGTGGAAAGCGGTTGAGTGTGGAAAGCGGTTGAGTGTGGAAAGCGGTTGAGTGTGGAAAGCGGATGAGTGTGGAGAGCGGATGAGTGTGGAGAGCGGATGAGTGTGGAGAGCGGATGAGTGTGGAGAGTGGATTAGTGTGGTGAGCGGATGAGTGTGGAGAGCGGATGAGTCTGGAGAGCGGATGAGAGCGGAGAGCGGATGAGAGTGGATGAGAACGGATGAGAGTGGATGAGAACGGATGAGAGTGGATGAGAACGGAGGAGAGTGGATGAGAACGGAGGAGAGTGGATGAGAACGGAGGAGAGTGGATGAGAACGGAGGAGAGTGGATGAGAACGGAGGAGAGTGGATGAGAACTGATGAGAGCGAGAGCGTAGTGCAGATGAGAGCGAGAGCGTAGTGCAGATGAGAGCGGAAAGCAGGTGAGTGTAGAGAGCGGGTGAGTGTGGAAAGCGGGTGAGTGTAGAAAGCGGGTGAGTGTAGAGAGCGGGCGAGTGTGGTGAGCGGGCGAGTGTGGTTGAGCGGGTGAGTGTGAAGAGAGGATGAGCGTGGAGAGCGGATGTGTCTGGGGAGCGGATGAGTCTGGGGAGCGGATGAGTATGGGGAGCAGATGAGTGTGGGGAGTGCGGATAGTGCATGAGTGTGGAGAGCGCATGAGTGTGTGTGAGCGGACGAGTTGTGGGGAGCGGATGAGAGTGGAGAGCGGATGAGTCTGGGGAGCGGATGAGTCTGGGGAGTGCGGATAGTGCATGTGTGTGGAGAGCGCATGAGTGTGTGTGAGCGGACGAGTTGTGGGGAGCGGATGAGCGCGGTTGAGCGCGGAGTACGGTTGAGTGCGGAAAACGGTTGAGTGTATAGAGCGGCTTAGTATGAGGAACCGAAAAGAGCGGAGGACTGTGGAGAGCGGAGGACTGTGGAGAGCAGAGGACTGTGGAGAGCGGAGGACTGTGGAGAGCGGAGGACTGTGGGGAGCGGAGAACTCTAGGGAGCGTAGGACTGTGGAGAGCAGAGGACTATGGAGAGCGGATAAGTATGGAGATCGGGTGAGAGCGGAGATCGGGTGAGAGCGGAGATCGGGTGAGAGTGGAGATCGGGTGAGAGTGGAGATCGGGTGAGAGTGGAGATCGGGCGAGTGTGTGGAGAGCGGTTTGAGAGTGGAGAGCGGACGAGAGTGGAGAGCGGACGAGAGTGGAGAGCAGACGACTTTGAGAACGGATGATTTTGAGAGCAGATGAGTGTGGGGAACGCATGAGTGTGGGGAGCGCACGACTGATTATGGACTGAACGAGTGTCCTACCTCGACCAGTATGTAGACTGGACAAGTGGATAAACTACACGAGCATATAGTCTCGACAAGTGTCTAGACCTGACGAAGTGTGCGGTCTGGACGAGGGTGTGAACCAAACGTAGGGTGCGGACTGGACGAATGTGTGGAGCGGTCGAGTATGAGGAACGGACGATTATGTGCAACTGACGATACTTAACATGCCTTGGAATGAAGGAAACTCTTGAAAACATACATCACGCCACACCCCACGCTTATCTCTCCCTTACACCACCACTCATCTAGAACACAGAGATACTATGACACCATTCGGTATAACTGTTCTCATATCTACATCTCCCGCTTACTCCACATCACTCTAAGTAAACATTGCTGGTATCTCAACACCCATCCAGGTGTTCTTCTCAGGCCTAACGCAGCCATACTCGTTCCGGATAAAGCCGACCAGAGCGAACACATACTCCTGATCTCTCAACCACCACACCTACAGCTAAGAAGCAGCTACCACTTGTTTTCGCACCAGCTGCACACATACATAGTGCACACACGCACTTTTTGACTCCCCCCTACTCTCTCTACTGACCTGAACTTCGGTTCCCAAGGGCGTTCAACCTACCAGCGCCTTCAGACCATACCAATGGTATATAAGGCGCTATATAAATGCAAAATAACATAACATAACATAACATTAGTGGGACTTGTAGTTGAGTGACAAGGTGAATTCTTTTTGGGTCAGGCTGAACTGACTCTATTGAAAGTATCAGTTAGATATGCTGGTGCTGTGTGAACATGCATTTGTGCGGGATGGTTAGGATTGTGCAATTAACTGTTCCTTCACGGGTAGCCAGTGAGCAGCTTGCCTGGCGTGAGTAATGCGTATCCTTTTGAGAATGCTGAGAGCTGCACACAGCATCGCTTTGCACTATTTAGACCCTGTGTAGATGTTTGCTAGAATGCCTGCAAGGATGGCAGTGTAATAGTGCAACTTAACTCTGATAAGGACACATGCAAATAATAAGCAGTTTTTTGGGAAAGGAAAGGGCTGATGGCGTTATGACAGTGGTATTGAAGCTGAGGCAGTGGCACTCAATGATAAGCGCAACAGTACAGATTGTAGCAATTAACCTGTCATGACATGGACAAGGGTGAGTCAAGGAACACCCCTAAGGGTTGTTTTACAGATGCAGAAATAGTGTTGGGATTAAAGGAGGCATTGGTGAATGTCATATGGAGTAAGTGATTCTACACAGGTTTCTTAAACTAACATCACCTTTGCAGCTGAATGGTCTAATGTTATTTATGTTCTCTATTATTTTTGACTTAGAAAGCCCTCTGAAGTTGAAGGGGGTTATTGGGTCCTCTGTGACCTGTTTTTTGGCGAGTTTTGAAGATAGCATAATGTACTGAATGGGGGTTTTGGGGTGCTCCTAAAAGTCTTTTTTCAGGAGCTCCACCTTGTGTGATGGGGCAGCCTGAATGGTGTTAAACCAGGGTTAGTCTTTTATGATTTTGTTTTAGAAGCCTTGGCAGCTAGCATGGAGTAAATCCTTTGAAAAATAGTGAAAAACACTGTTTGATTCAGGACTAACAGTTGAGAGTCTATTATTATGGGATTCAGATGGTTGAAGAAAGGATTGAATGACAAAGCCTGAAAGCATAATGATATTGTTTAGGTTTGTTTTGGACATGCACCATTTAGACACGAGCACAGTTTTGAAGGCATGAAAACGGCAGAAGGCCAATGAGATTGTTTGGGTAAAAACTAAAGGATTTTATTATTGTGGCAAAGCATGGTAACATAGCCAGCTGTGTAACCTGGTGGAAAAATGATGAAAAATATTTAATCAATTTAGGCACAGGCCATGAACATGTATGAACAAGAGGGAGAGACAGATCACCCCCAGGTAATTAGAGGCAGCCATAATGTTGGGAAACATGGCAAATGATTAAGAAGCAAACCGAATGAAATAAGAATCATGAAGGACAGTAATGGTTCAGATTAAAAGATTTAGGTTAAACAACATCACAGATGATAATACAGCTATGCAGGGTTTAATGGAATATGAAGTGGTACTTTCCTTACCGAATCACATAGAAAAAGAAAGGAAGTGTGTTTTAGTATACATGAAAAAAAATGAAATAAGTGCTCAACATAAATAAAAGATGAGTAGAAAGATTAGGGTGACTTTGGGCCTTTGTTACTCAGAATCAGAAAAAAATGAGGAAGGGAACCATTGGACAAATGAATAAAAGGATAGGGAATAAACCCCAAAGCATAAAACGGACATAAGATCCCAACATTTTGAAAACAAATAGCACCAATGAGGTTTCCTGGCCAACAGTAAAAAGGAGCATAGGGCAATAAAAAGCATCAGTGACCATGAAGACCGAGAAAAGGAGTATGTCTGATAAAATATTGGGTCAACCAAACAAGGGAAATTGTACACAAAGCCATTTTAAGAAAGTATAGTGAGGTAAGTAAAAAACTATTTTTTGAATGCCTGTAATGATTTTGATTTATGTTACAGATAAAAGTCATGGATCTTTGCATGAAGCACGAGGAATATCTGCATGGCCTTAATTAGGGAGAAAAAGGAAAAGGTAAGTACTAGTTCATGCTAAAAGGGTGTGGACACACAATTGATCAGCACTAAAACTAAGCGGATCCACGTGAGTAACAGAGGTAGTAAGAGACACAATGGGCTTCATTACAAGTCAGGTGTTAAGGGGTTAACGGCTACGTAAACGGCGCCGACCCTTAACGCCTGATTCCGAGGCCCCTTTGCGCCATGGTGAGTTTAACGCCTGCTTTTTGCAGGCTTTAAAATCCATGGCGCTAAGGGACCATGGTGCTAATTACGCCACCGTAATTTTCGGTGGCGTAATTAGCGCCTTCCCCACTCCCATTATGCCCTATGGGGCAAAAATGGGAATGGGGAAGGGTAAATGGGAAATGGGGATTTACCGCCCCACTCACCTTGGAATGGGGCGATAAATCCGACATCCACCATGGTGTAAACATAGTTTACACCATGGTGGTAAGGGTACGACCCAGGCGGTAACTTACCGCCTGGGTCGTAATGAGGCCCAATGTCTTCAAGTGTTTAGCTGTTTTTCCCATGATAGGTGGAATCAGGTGTGTAAAGAGTAGGAAATAGATGACAGCATGGCCATTTCAGACAACCACAGAAAACAGAAGTCAAATTGAAGGTGAGTAATTATTTTTGTGTTCATAATGCCAAAGAAGGTTGATGTGATAGGGGTATGTAATTATTAGAAGAGGCAAACATTGTTGTGTACAATAAGAAATGGAGGCACATAGTAAGAATTGGTGCCATAGTCTCGAAAAACAGGGTTAGACTATATTAAGTTAGGCAGGGACAGTGTGCAGCGAAGCACCTCTGTTTGTATCCGTAGGATGAACACAAAGCACAACAAAGACAAGAAGAGAAAAGGAAGAATGGCTGCTAAAGAGCAAGTATTTACTGCTGAGTTTAGGAAGCACTTGCAGCTAACCAGGACGCACTTGCAGCTAACAAGGAAGCACCTGCAGCTAAGCTGAGCAAAGAACCAAGCCTAAACTAAGTATCCTGTGGGGTGTTTGGAAAATAGTTGTTTACGTGCACCAACGAGTAGGAGGGAATGATCCAGAACGTATTTTTGATAGCAGAAAGGGAGGAAGGGGTTGAAGTTAGAAAGAATACCTGATCCCTTACCAGTACCCAAATGACTTTTGTTCCTATTTTGACTTTCAACAGACAACGGGGATCCCCAAGGACGTCTCTGCCATCTGCTACGGATGTGCCTAGAAGACCAGAAAAGAAGAAGACGTCTTTCTTTGATTGTTATTTTTATTTCCTTAGGGTTGCATGTGTCGCCCTCAAGAGAACAATGTGTCCCATGAGGGACGAATTATGTATTGTATGTTATTGAAAACAAACTCAGTTTATGGCCAGCTGACACAGAGCGAAAGATGGGGGTGTATTTTGTTTAGGAGGCAGGAATGACCGATAAAAAATAAATGTTTAAATGAAAATGTCTTGTAGTTTCTCTAGAAGGCAGGGGTGTTCAATACGAGGGAATGTCTTGCAGTTTTTCTAGGAGTTAGGGTATGAGAGCTGGAATGTGAATCTAAGGGGTTTTTAAGGAGATGGTTGGGTAGGGAATGTGTCAAATAAAAGAGACATGTTTATTTTACGAAAAAAAAGAAACTCATTCAGTTGCATGTTACAGGTATACTTTGAGGGACATGTAAGCCTCAGGAAATTAACATCGAACCGTGTGAGGAAAGAGGTAGGTCGTAGAGAAACCCAGCCCGGCCAAAGATGATTGTCTGAATTGTGTCTGCAAAAGACTCCCCAACCTTGTGCCACCATGCTGAAACGTCCCCTCTTTTTTGTACCCATTTGAACAATGCATTTATTGAAAGAGAGACACTCGAGAAGAAACAATTGAACTTTTTGGAAAAAAAGACAATGGACTTGACAGGACACAGACAGTCCACCAATGCCAACCTAAGATGAGTCAAGTGGAAGAACCGTAAGAAGAAAATGTGTGGAACAAGAGGGAAAATAATACAGTTTGAAAAACATTGTATATATGAATGGGCAGAAGAAGAAGATCAAGGCGAGATTGTATTTCGTTTGGGTGGGAGTAGCAGACAAGATATGACATATGAAAAGACAATGGGCTAATGGGTTATCTCAAAGCTTGACCAAACTCTCGAGTCTCACAATGGCTGTGACATTTTTTGAGGCATATAGTTCATTTAAAGTAAATTGAGAAAGGAAGGTGGGACTCAGATGAAAGAAGATAAAAGAAGTTTAGACACACACATGTTTTGTTTTAAGAATAATAATGTGTTAGTATTTGACACTTGTAGGATTGTGATAGAATATTTTTAGATAAGTAATTGTTTTAGCAACCAAGAACTTTCAAGACGGGGAGAGTAACGGAGGTACCAATATGAAGATGAGGTACCAGAAACGGAATGCAGTAGGGGGCAGCCCCCCTCCACTTATTAGCTAGCTAATGTGTGAAAATAGAACTCATAGGGTTGAAAGACATTAGTACTTTAATGGTGTTATGTTTATATAGTCAAAAATGCTTTTTATCATGGTCTAGTAGGTAGGCTGGGTCAGAATGCATATTAAAAAAAATTGAGTAGGAAAATGATTAAGTGTTTAAATATACCCAGACAGAAAAGAACTCTACCATTTGTGAAAGTGACAAATAGCTTTAATTCAAACAATGCCTTTAATGAGTAAATTGAATGCATCAAATGAAGAAACTCTGCAGACAGTGGTCGCATGAGTGAGCCCTGGAGTTGAAAAGTTCAAGGCCACAGTGCCCTGCAGAAACCAGATAAGCAGTCTGAAACCAGACACATAATGAGGCCATGCCTGAGTTTCTAGCCAAGGAACGCAGCTGCGTGACCATATTTGGGTAGCATGGGCAGGAAAATCCAAGGATGGGTGCCAAAATGTATTTCAATTTGAAGCTTTAAGCAGATAAGGAATAATTGCCTTGTGCACAAGTAAAGTCAAGTGAGAGTTTCACCTGGGCATGTGTTAGAAAAGGGTGGGGGTTCGACTCTCTTTCTCACAAAGGTATAAAAGGAAGCTCTGTTTTCAGCATGGGGCAAGGGTTTGTGTACTTGACAACGATGCTGTTTGTGTCAATCTGACGTGAATAAAACCTGACGAACCTGACTCCGTCTCCTGCCTGCTGTCTGAATACTTTTGCTGAAATGCCAGAGAGCCCCAGAGAGCCCCAGGGAGATGGTGATTCTTCCAAAATTGTTATACATCTTTAATAATGTCCCAATATGGCCCCCTGTCTCTTTCTGGAAATGGGTGTGGAGCTTGATGCTCAAACTTCTTTGGGCCAGTAAATGCCCTCACATCTCCCTTGCCTCGTCCATATAACCAGGGGGGTCTAGATGTTCCTGATCTCTTTTTGTACTACTTAGTATCCCAGGCTCAATACACCATCTGGTGCTGGACCCCCTCGGATGATCTGCCCCACGTGCACCTTGTGAGATCCATAACTCATCCAGACAATCTTAGGGGCTGCTTGTGGGCCACCAGGGAGAAACACTTGAAGATAGAAATACAACCCCAGTACATAACCCTTAGGGCTTGGGAACACCTGGCGAAATGGTCCGGGCAGTAACAATGGTTCTCCCCCGCTATCGCCATATACCATGTCCAAGGTAAACCACTCATGTATGAGGCTCTTTTCAAACAACACTTTGTTAAACTACAGATTCACACATTAAGCGATATAGCCCCTGCTGGCCAATTCATATCCTGGGATGAGCTTAATTCCAGAGAGGACTGGTCCCCATTACACAGCTTCTCTACTTCCGATTGCGAGAGATGATGAGGGCCAGTTCGCCAGATTTCCCGAGGGCATCCCCTACATCTCCACTCCTAATATACACGACTACACCTACATCTACCAAGAAGCTTTCCTCTACACTGTACGGTATGTCTCGGCACTTAGGGCCCGACCCTCAGCCCAATACAGGGTCAGATGGGAGGGCGCCTTGGGGAAGACACTATCAGATGAACACTGGTCCTTGATTTGCACCCAGACCAAATCCATTTCATACAACAATAGATTTTGCCTAATCCACTATAAATTCCTTCATCAAATATATTACTACCCCCTCGGGCTACATAAACTGTTCCCTCTCAAATCTCCAAAGTGTAAAAGACGCCACCTGTCCCCAGCAGACTTTTTTCATGTGGCCTGGCTTTGTCCTCAAGTCCATTCTTTGTGGTCAAGTATTATAGAGGCCATGTCAAACATGCTTGACTCCCCCTTCCCGTCTAGCCCTGAGGTTTTGGTTGCTGGCTCTGTTTGAATCCGGATCCCGTGGGAAGAAACGGCTACTGAGCATGGCTTCTGCCGCCAGCAGGGCCCTACTTGGGGGAGAACGTGTACGTGAATGCAGAAAAGCTCAATATAACCTTACACTCCCGTCCCATAGCAAACCTATCAACTACTGGGACCCTTTAGGGGCTATATGTCTATGAAGGTTACACAAGACTCCTCCCCGGTTGACCAAGTGTCACAGGGCAGTGCCCTTGCTACCGCTCACCCTGGCTGACCACCATCAGTGCCTGACCATGCCGATGTCAATTGAAGGGTTTGTAATCTGAGAAAGTGATCATGGTTGTAGTGTTGGTAGTGGAGCAAACCAGCATCCTCCCCAAAACTGTGGTAATTTGGGTGCTAATAAAAACCGCTTGTCTGTACGAAAGAAGGGGTCTGGGGGATTAGAGGTTTTCTGCCTCATGTTATGGTGTTGTTGTTTTTCTATTTCTTGTTTTGTTTACTGTGTAAAGTCAATAAATACAGTTTAAAAAAAACATCCAAGACCTACAATAGTTACAGAGCCCAAAAAACTGTTGCATCTGTTTTACTGTAGTTGGTTGAAGCATGTTCTGAACTGTGGTGGCTCTCTCAGGCATTACTGGTCTGCCTGTGGATGATACTACCATTCTCAAATACACTACTTCTGTTTGATAATATTGCAGTTTTTCTTTGTCCACATTGTACCCCTTCTCCATGAGTAGGATGAGTAGTCTGACTGAGTCTCCTCTACACTGTTCCTCTGAAGCACTACAAACAAGTAAATTGTCCACATACTGAATTACAGTACTAGACATTTGTAATTTCCCCAAATCCATTTGAATAACTCTGTTAAAAAAACACTGGGACATTCACAGTACCCCTGGGGTAACCTTGTGTGTTCAAATCCCTGTCCACGATACATACATTTTGTGAAGTACCGGAAATAAGTGTGCAAAGATCAGAGAAAAAGGCATTTTTCAAGTGAAGTAGGTCGACCCAGTAGGGATGTAGCAGAGAGTGGTAGCAGGAATTGGTACCACCAGAAATTCTGCTTCAATAATGTTGTTCAGAGGCCACAAATCCTGAACCATCCTCCAACTAGACCCCTTTGCCTTCTTCACAGGGTAAATAGCTGTGTTACATGGGAACACAGACGGTTGTATAATGCCTTGCTTCAACAATACCATAATGGTCTAAAAAATCCCTTCATCTGCCTGCTTATACATGGGTATTGTCTAATCCTTGGTAAAATTGCTCCTTGTTTTAACATTTTTTGCACTGCCCCTAAACTTTCCACTAGCTCATCCATAAGTGGTTTGTCACTTTCTTCAAATCCGCCTTCCAGTATGGCAATGTTTTTCTCACAATTTATATAGTCGGTGGTACCTCCCTTTGCTTACCTGACAAGACACCCCAATCTCAAAAACCATTTCATCTGCGTCTTCCGTGACCTCGAACAATTTCTCATCAGACACGCCTCTTAATGATGACATCAGGTCAATGCACAATACTGTGCGCCATTTGCCTCCTCTCTCATCGGTGTCTGAAAGAACCATCCTGTCTTTCTTCACAACCATGGCTTCTAGAAGAATGGTGAGGATAGTCCCTGGCGTTATCTGCTGTGGCTCGGCAGACCGGAACAAAAATTCCAGGGGTATTCACCATGTCCAATCTCTTATTCCAGCTACCCAACTTAACACTATCATTACCTTATGCAAGAATTATGGAGAATGTACTGGCACCCCCTAATCGCGCTGTCGCTGCAATATGCAGCAAAAAGCACTGCTTCACTTCATGGGTTCAATCCTGGAGTTCAGTACACTATGCAATGCTTTGAAATTGTGATCACCATATTAACCCCTTAACTGCCAGGCTATTATGCAAGTCTCTGCAAAAAGGATGAGCATACTCGTCCTTAGCACTTAAGGGGTTCAGCTTGCTCAGGAGGTCCCTTCTCAGAAGGTTTGCTGGGTATCTTTGCAGTATAACAAGGGAGCAGATAAAGTTTGATTACCTACCTTGATACACACATTTTCAGTGTATGGAACCGATAGGACAGCCACAGAAAATCCCAGCATGTCCATTGCATTGCCTTATAGTGGACATCCACCTTCTTTAATATATGATTTTGTGGCTCCTGTGTCGATCATGAAAGAAAATGTATGTTAACCTAACTTAACACCTATCCAGGATTCGTCCTCCAGATCTGTAGTAACCGATAGACTTGGTCATGTCAGAGATACCTGGGGGCTTGCCTATTCCTGATACATTTGAGCACCAGGATGTGAAAAAAGGATTTCCTCTGAGTACACTTGCTACAGTGTAATGGGTGACTGTCCCATTTGCTGGAGTATTCTTCTCCCAAGCCTGTACTGGTGCCTGGGCTGACATGATCATCTGAATCATTGAAGCTTCTCCGTTGTGATCAACCTGTACTTGCTGCAGTTGCATAGAGTTCTGGGCATAGGGCAATATTTGGGCATTTGTCTGGAGGGGACCTGTGTTAAAATACTGTGGTCAACTTCAACAATCCCATGACACATTCCCCATTCTTCCACACACCCAACGGTGCACTTCATACATTCCTCCATACCTCCCTCCCAATGTCCCATTGAACCGGGTGCCCATTCCTCCAAATCTGCTGAATGACCCGACGCCTCGCAAAAAGCCTCCTCTACCCTATGGAAATCTTCTCATTGGTTTTGGTCCAGGTACATACCCATCCGTCCATGCCTGTCCCATTCCAGAGTCTATTTGTCCTTGTTGTCCCAACTGTCCCTGCTGTCCCTCTATGGAGCTGGTTATCATTGCCCCCTCTAAACAAATCTTCGCTAGTTTTTCTTTTGGGACCAGCTTGGCTTCAGCCTTTTGTGCCTAGTCCACACTCTCTTTTCCTTTTCCTGTCGCCTTTTACAAAAATGCAAATATGCGCCTGTATCGCCTGCCAACTCTTCACCTCCATCCCTATGACCTTGTCTAGGTCATGCTGTACTTCTTTAGGAAATCCCTTTTTCAACGTGTGATAAAAAACAGCAACATTTTTGTCCCATCCTTCTCCCGTCTCTGTTCTCCACATCTCCTGAATCCACTGAATGTGGGCAATGGGATCATCGTCTAATTTCACTGTTTTTGCCAAAATGGAATTTATGTCTGACTCCCATGCCTTCTATGTATTTGATGTTATAAGGGGATGTGACAGAGGATGTGTCAGCAATGAGCTAGCTCTCTGAACAAGAAGGAATTAAAAACAATTGCACTGCAATATTTATTTATCTTATAATTCTTGGTATGGACATGTGGCATTGATGAGAATTATATATTAAGATGTGTAAGAACAGTCAGAATCCAGAGGGATTCTTTATGATTTTGTCAATGCCAATTATATATAATCAAAATACTTTACCATTTTTATATTCATGTGAGTTTATGTTAAGATGTCAAATCTGAGAAACTGACCCAAATATAGCTCAAATTATCACTTTAAAATGCATTGTTTGTGCTGCCAGCCAAATTTTGTTGTGCAATCGAAGGGAAGGGAGAAGAGCAGTTTTATAAGAGTTTCTGTTTGTTGTTGAATTTTCAGGGCAGCTATATTTTTACTTAGGAGATGACTGAGAACACTTCCCTAATTATTACATTAATAACATATGTTCCAAAAGAAATTATACACTGGCACTCCTTGCAAATATTAACATATCATGTTTATTTTGTAATACCATACTTATTCACAAAGATACAGATAGTTATCAGACAAATGTACCATGGCTAGAGCTACATAGAAACAAAAAAAAAGTATAATAGAGGAGGGGAGATAATAAATTAAAAGGAAAATCATTGCAAGATGAAGCCAGAAAACAGCATACTTAATTCTGGAACATATTATGGGACGTGGTAGTCAGCACTGAAATTAAATAACAACAGTACCACCAAAGAATAGAAAAACTTATACAAATATTGATAAGCCAGCATAATCAGTGAATAAATCCATTGTTCCATTCCGCTAAAAGACCCCCATCCATGAAAGTAAGACAAAATCCATGTAGAAGAAATTACAGGGTCTCTTCACATTTTAAGAAAGCATTTTAAGAAAGCACCGGTCATTTTTGAAAGGTAAAAAAGGTTTCTTTCCAATTTTCTTAAAATAGATTTAGAATTTGAAACATTTCAAATCAATTGACTGAGAACTGTAAATATTACAGAGCTAGTGGTCACAACCATGTAGTTATGGTTAAATTGGCTTTCCTATAGCAAGAGCAGTTTTTGGGTGCCCCATAACTTTGTTGTTGATTAACAAATCCTTATAAAACTTTAGAAACAAATATAGAACTGACTCTAAATGTTTTGGAAAAGTATGGTCCAGTTTCATTAAGGGGGATAAAGTTATAAAGGGATACCAAAATGTGTGAAATCTGGATAGACTTGAATGATATTGAAATATTGCCTGTAGCTACAGCCTGAACAGCTAGACAGATTTTCACCAAACTTCTACAAGAAACACCAACCTGGTCCAGAATGTGTGCTTTTACAAATTTGGTGTCATTTCGTCCAGCAGATTTTTTAAATAATCTGGAAAGAAAAAAAAATATATGATAGTTTAGTCCAGTCTGATGACTCACTCACCGATTAGATCTCTGTGGTTGCCTGTCATACAAGGGTACTAATTGGTCATATAAGAAACATGAGGTGCAGCAAATGTGGGATGTTCTGACCCATTAGGCTCTGCCCTGCAACATCACTGTGTTCTGCTTTCATCAAAAACAACAGAATGGTCGCCGAAAAGCTTTATGTGCGCTAAAAATCTATGAGAAGTGCACAGGGAAACCTGAAAAATAGGCTGCCAATCCATTTTGCCTGCGTCAGTGGTAGAACCGGAGACCACACTACCATAACCTGTCATATGGCTGCCCGCAGAGTGAAATGAAACTACTTGAAAAGGCAAGTGCTGCATTGCCACTAAAACCCAGCAGTGCTTTATAATCTGCTTTTCCTTGGCTGTTGAAAGTGCGAAATCATGATTCCCAAACATCAGAAAAGATCCAACATCCTTGTTGGGTGTTAAACATCACTTTATTTAAAGAATCCACATAAGCACAATGTCAGGAGAAGCACATTTCATCATAAGAAAATCCACATTCAAAAAGATGCCTGCCTGGAAAAATCTGTCAGATATGGGCTCAGTACCACCGCTCGCCTGTGTCAAAGCTGTCATTTACTTATACTGGCCATTTAAAACTTGTGTCTTAAAACCAAATTGTGGACAAGAAGAGTCCTGCCATCAAAAGCAATATAGGTTGTTACAATTCAATTTATAGGTTTTAAAAAGACTGGAATGAAGAGATCTGTGGGTATATTTGTTGAAAATGTAAGATGTAGTTTAGCAAAAGACAAGTTTGAACAAAGTGTTTTACAGTGAACTGAGGCCAGCCACACTGGACTTCAAAGGCACATTCGACAGTTTGCTCCAACAAAGGGTGCCTTCCTTTTGCTCTCTGCCCAGGAACTATCATTTAAATGCTAATGAAAGGAGGAGGGGGTGCTGCTCTGCTACTCTGGGAGAGAGACACTAGGCTTCCTGGACTGAAAGGAAATGCACATTTGGGTGTCAACAGAAACCAACTGCCAGAGGGAAGAGAGCCCTGGACTGCTCTGGGCCCATCAAACTCTGGGGGCAGGACCAGCCAGATTTGTGTATCTTAGATTACAAGAAAATATCTTTTTGAAAAAAGACTCATAGAAAATTGTGAAAAATGTGTAAAAATCTGTAAATTATAGGTTGTTAATATGAAAATGCTGCTCACAGTTAGAGACTACTCTGAACTTTGGATGTTGTAGCAACTGTGAAAATGCTAAAAATATGAAACTTCACAGGATTATGCCCAGATGTCATGCGCATGTATGGAGAAAAATATGGACAGATCTGACACTGGGTAACCAACCAAAAGCGCGAAAAACTGTGAATTTTGAACCGAAGCTTGCACTAAAATAAAAATCAGACGGATATGTGCTCTACTAAATCTGTAATGTGAATATGTATTATTAGCAAGTTGGTAATATTGTAAATATGATTTATGTGAATAATAGATTTACTGTGCTGAAACAGAGGGGAGGTACTCCCTGGATTGTAAAAGGCAGCATCACTATGACACTAGATTTCCTTCTCAAATCTGGAGAGGGGAAATACTCTGACCAATCGATTCCTAGAAGGTGGGCTTAGTATAATTCAGCCTACCCACCCTTTGGGAAATACATAAATAGGGACAGTTTAGGACCTAGAAGGACACACATATTCACCCATCAGCTGATTGTCAGCGAAGCACTCTTCAGGAGGAACCCAGATCCAAGACTCCAGAACTCTGAAAGCAGAAGGCCCAATTCCAAATCTGAACCCTTCTCAGCTGGCCTTTAAGTCTTGAAACCTGATTTTAACCCCAGACGTCCAAGGGGCACACCAACAATTGAACAGCCTGGGTGTGCTGTTTTTGGTTCTTGCCAGAACACAGAGATCCAAACCAGTCAATCAGAGCTGTAACCTGATAGCTGTAACCCAGAATGAACCGGTCAGATCCAGTTCAGAGGCCGTGCAGAGACAAGAGTGCTGTGCTGAGTGCAGAACCGGGTGCCTGAATCCTGTCCGGTGAGCTAGCAGAATTCCAGTCCAAAACCTTTGACCAGATCTTTGACGGGCCTATTCCAAACCATAGTTGTATCTATAGCATAGAATTGTCTATAGCCAATCTCTTATCCTTAAGTAATCTTATCCAAATCATTCCATCATATCGAGAACTGCATGTTAGAATCTCTTTTGTTTTTCCTGAATCTTTTCCTCATCCATATAGTCCTTTGTTAATCGTAGTGATAATATAATCTTTGCGCTAATATATTTGCTGAATAAAGACAAGTGTCTCGGTGGGCAAAAGTCACAACAGAGGCGCCCTGATTTGGTGGGTGTCCCGTTGGGTATCTGTCATCTTCATAGCCTCCCTAGTGTACAGAAAATTCTTGTTTGTAATTCAAAAGCGCATCTTTCATTTGAAAATCTTGACTCTTTCTGAGAAAACTCGACCTCCACTAAAACCCCTGTAACTTCTGAACTGTACATGCTAGAAACGAAGTGTCAAATTGAAGCTAACATCCTCAGCTTTCAAACAAACCTAAAACCGCATTCAAACCCCTTGTAGTTTTTCTGTAATCACGTTTCTCGCGCGCTGAGAAGTTTACCGTGGATTTGCAATTATCTCAATTTCAAAAGAGCTATTCTTTGCATCTGAACTCAGAATTCAATTTTCAATCTGCTAGTTATCATATCATCATTGCTAGTGTTTACCTGGAACTATCCAAAATGGCTCCCACTTGTTTTGAATCCAGTATAGTGATTTAAATCAATTTTTCAGTGTTTTTCCCATTCATTCAGAACCACATTCAAAAGCATTTCACCAATTTGAAATCATTCCTGTTTCTCTCTATGCTTGTGGGGGGAATTGGGATTGAAACTGTATTGGTTGAGATTGTATATTCCTGAAACCTGTTTTCTCTCCTTCCATCTCTATATTGCATATTCGGGAGGATCGAGTAGATTTCAAGGTGAAAGAGAGATTACATTGAATTTGATTGAACACACAAAATTATTATTTCTTTGCTGCATTAATTTCCTATCATTGCATTTGGCTGAACCCACACAAAGTTTTATTCTATGCCACATTATTTTTCTCATCCATACTCATTCTGATTAAAGAGATTGTTGATTGTTGTGATATCACCCAATGCTGATCATTGTATAAATATTAATAGTGTGATATCTAGATATTGTTCAAATTCATAAAAGGGTGATCTATATCTTGTTCAAATCCATAAAATAAATCTTGTAACTTTGCAAAACAGCCTGCTTCCTGGTTGAGTGTGACCTGGGGGATTCAAAGAGAGGGGCCTGATATAAGGGTACATCATTCAGAAATAAAAGAACTCATAGACAAAAATATATATAATTAAGGGTTACATCTGTGCATCACACACTAGGCATTGACTTAGGTGGAGTGCTGGGTCGAAATCACTTACACAAATATTTATAAGCAGTTGCCATATTGGGTTTGCAATACAGACTTGTTATGCACGGACATGAGGGAACAAAATGCATATTAATTGTGGTTATTGTGGTAGGTCGTAAGAAGGATTTGGATTCATGCCGGACATTCTGAACTTTTTTTATTTAAATAATATAAACAATTCCTCACTCCAGCATGTCTTGGAGCTTTATTTTAGGGTTTCAATTGCAACATTTTTGTCACGTACTGACAACAAGTTAGTAGAAACGATTGATTCTGATTCTCAGTGTCTCTTTCATAAGTTTCTGTAGTTCATGATGTAGGTTCAAAGGTTGACTGTCCCATAGTGTGTGAGACCCATCAATGTCCTTCCTGCTTTACTTTTGGATGTTGTCTTGTATATTTCTTACTCTTATTATTATTCCTTTAGACTCTTTACACTTGAATATTTCTCTGTTGGGGTCTCACATGCTCTTAAAGATGGTGGGGGCACCACCAGTGGCGTGGCATCTCTACTGTGCCCCCCTTCTCTCACTATTATTATTATTATTTATTAATGTGATACAGTTTTAAACAAATGTAAAAAACTTAACACATAAATTAACATCAAATATCTAAAATACAAAATACAATACAGTAAAATACAATACGATTCCGAATCTTAATAAAATCCTTGGTACAATTTCTGGATAGTTAATTTATAAGGATTTGAGTCGAGACCTAAAAGAAATGAGAGAACATCTTAATCTGAATCATACTTAAGATACAATATTTCATATTTGCACTACAAAACACAATGTAATTTACTTATCGAGGAAAGACCCCCTTGGGTTTAATTTCATGAGAGCGACTGCTATTCGCCAGACCTGATAAAGTGCTAAATGCAATTTAGGGTTATTTGTGTTAACACATTGCTTCCAAACGTCTACTTGGCCCATATAGTCTGTATTGTGGACGAATTCGCCCAGGTACTTATTGTATTCTATTCTCATCCTACCACAGCTCGTCAGCACGTGTTGAGCCGTCTCAGGTTCAGTAGGAAAGTCACAGATCCTGCAGTATCTTTCTGATAGGTTTAACCCCCATGCAGGGCCCTGGGTAGATAGAATCGGCAAGTAATTAAGGCGCATTAATAGGATAAACCGCCTCAGATGCTCTGATGGGCACTGATTTAGATAAAGTTGCGCTTTTCCATAGGTGTAAAGTCTAAATAAAATAAATCTATAGCTTTTCAGACTATTAAGGTGTTTAAAATTGTTCTGCCAGTCCCACAGATTAAGGCGATTGCGCATGCTGGCAATCAGGTCTTCGTTTTCCCGGCCCCATTCAGGTGACCAACTGATTTCTACAGTTAGGGACCGAATCTGATTCTCAAATTTAGCCTGTCTACCAGCCGCACAGTCTTCCCTGATCGTCTGAAATAGTTTGTTTGTTGGTTTGTTGTTGAGCTTAACATGGAATTCCATCCTCTTTCTTATTACCATGGCACTGAGGGAAAAGATTCCCATCTCAAGCCTAATAATAGCCATGGGAATACATTGCGGAAGGCCGAGGATTTTCCTCCAGAACTTACCCTCTATCAGTTGTAACCATCCTAAATTCATATTTATCAATGGGTCTAAGCCATACGTCACCATAGGAGCCAGACATTGAATATATAGCTGACGTGCTGCCCATATTGAGAATCCATATTGCTCACGTGTGAATTTATAAACTAAGGCTGTAAGTTGAGCAGCTTTTGTTTTGCGCTCCTGGATGCAGGTAAAATAGTTTCCTTTGTTATCGAATTCCACCCCCAGATATCTATACATGTGCGTGTATTCAATTTCGTTCGCTCCCATCATCATTCTTGGTCTAGCCACTCTACCAGCCGTGTATAGCAACAACTTGGTCTTACTGTTGTTAATAACTAGTTCATTGCTTTCTGCATAATGCCATAGCTGTTTGGCTGATCTCTGGATACCACTGAAAGTGTGATCCATGATCACCAAGTCGTCTGCATAAGCTAGAAGTGGACAGTGATAGGAGCCTATCTTAGGGGGACAATTATTAGTCTCTAGGAGGCATTTGGGTATATCTGAAATAAACAAATTATACAATGTTGGAGCGGTAACACAGCCTTGCTTTACTCCTCGCCTCTGAGGAATGGGTTTGGTCACCGAACCCAGATTATCCAGCCTAACTTGAACTGTGTTATTTGAGTGTAATAGCTCCAAATAGTACAATAGAGGTTCAGGGCAGCCTAGATTCCTCAGTTTGTTCCATAGAAGGGAGCGATTGACCGAGTCGAAGGCCGCCTTAAAATGTATATATAGTGCATATAGAGGGGGATTAGAACGAGATAGTGCCTTGTTTCTCAAAGTACCCATAATAAATATGTTATTGGAAGTGGAAAAGCCTGCTCTAAAGCCACTTTGGAATTGATCAAAGATCCCAGCTTTCTCTACCCATAATAGTAATTCTTTCAGAATAAGTGCTGCAAACAGTTTCCCAGAGCAGTCCAGCAAAGATAAGAGCCGGTAGTTCGTAGGATCGGCCCTGCTACCTTTCTTAAAGACAGGTATAATGATGGCTGCCTGCCATGATGTCGGTATATTACCTTCATGTAGTATTTTATCAAACACAATTTTCAAGAGGTTTGCCCAAAAGGGGGGGTTACTCCTCAGCACCATATTAGAGAGGCCGTTAGGTCCTGAAGCACGTGAGGTGTTTAAAGCCTTAATTCTTATCTGCAAGTCCTCCACAGAAATAGAAAATGGGGGAGTAGGGGGTTTGCTAGCCCTGGGGATGTAAGTCACATGGCTGCTCCCCGTATTTCTCGTTTCCAGAAAGGAGATCCATTTATCTTCTCCTATAGGATTAACCATACTAGGTAAAGTTTTCCCCTTCGCCTTCCCCAGTATGGACCACATTTTGTGAGTGTTCTTGCTACATAGTGTCCTGACTGTATGTTGCCACCTTTCTAACTTCCTTGTGTTTTTATGTATTTTTAACCATATTCGGTAGGTGGCCTTCAGCTTTCTTATTTTAAGAGCAATCACCTTCTTGGGATCAGGGCCATTTCTTATATACCTCTTATCTCTTCTGAGCTTACGTTTCCTATCTCTGATCGCACGGTCAAATTCGTTAGAGGCTTTGTCCACCATCAGGCCCATTTTACGAGAACCGTGTAGCGCAGAGAACTTACTTATCCAACTTTCTATTTGTTCCGGTGACTTTTGCATAAACATATTTAATTGTTTACTACCCCACTCTTCAGACGCCTTTGTGGCCTTTAGAATATTATTCGTTGACCAGGAAATGCGATTTAGGGAATGGTTAATTACAAGATCTCCCAAATTTACCAATGCGGCGTCCGGGTGGCTGAGTCCCAGTGATAATATCAGTGGGTCATGATCACTCCATTTGTATTTGCTCACCTTCATATCTTTGACAATAAATGCGATCTCTACACTAGTATAGATATAGTCTAAAGTGCTCATACTGCTCCCATTCTTCCATGTAAATTTACCCGGGCTATCGTTTCTAGTGCGACCATTAATTATTTCAAGGTCCCAGCAGTCAAAGAAACCCCTCCAGCACATCCCTTCTATGTCCGTAAAAGCCTGATTCCATATACTGTGACTTGTTAGAAGCTGATTATTACTTGTGCCACCACCACTATTGATTCTACAGTTCAAGTCCCCAGCCAAAATAATAA
The DNA here is from genome assembly GCF_040938575.1 of Ambystoma mexicanum. NCBI lineage: Eukaryota > Metazoa > Chordata > Amphibia > Caudata > Ambystomatidae > Ambystoma > Ambystoma mexicanum. Next base: position 1,293,354,604 of record NC_090937.1, read on the forward strand.
AATCTCTACCGTTGGTTACATTCCAATCACTTAGGAGATTATGCAGGGTATCCTGTATACTTTCTCTGTGTTTTGCACCCGGGGGATTATATATATTAATTAATAATATTTCTTCCCATCTTGCTTTAATCCTAAGGGTCAGAGCAGCTGCACATAGATAGTCACTATCCACTGGGATCATTCTACTTTTCAGCTTATTTGAGATCCCTATCGCTAGACCTCCATATGGACGTCCACGTATGCCTTTCTTCACAAGGGTATGATAAATAGTATACCCATCCATGGCTGTCTGCTGTAGTAGCCATGTTTCTTGTAATAGAAAGATGGGGAATTTACTTATCATTGATAGAGAGCCCTTGTTAGTAAGAAAATGCTGATGACCATGTGTGTTCCAGCTTAGGAGGGTTTGATCTCATGATTGTTGTAAGACTAGGGGCAGCGACTCTGCCAGCCATTTCAGACTATTTTGGATGTATGTCATCTGCACGTTCTTTCCCGTTTTTTGTGGGGGTATACCATTCTTATTTGTGGCTGCCGTTGGTTCATCACTTGGAAGTAGAGGATTTTTCTTCTCTTTACAAGCGTCTACTTCCACCCCCACCTGTAGTAGACATTGCTTATGTGATCGAATCAATTGGGCAGATGCCAAGACACAACAATGGAGGGCTGACACATTGGGGGTTGCGAACAGAGAGCGATTCTACAAAAGAGAAATCCTCCGAGCGGATTACCCGCAATTGTGGGATCAGATGCAGTTTGTTTAAAACCTCTGTTCTTGTCAGCCACTTATCCCTCTTCTTTTGATTTAAGTTTTTGATGATACATATTTTACTTGTATTAGGGATATCGATTTCAATTGTTTCCAGTGGTGTAGGAAGTCCCTTGTTGTCCACTTTATGCTGTTCGTCTTGGTGTGAGTATATAGAGTCCACTTCAGCGGAGTTAGTTGAAAGGTCAGGATTGGAGTCTTCTATAATCGTGCTGGTGATTTCCTGTGTTATATCCGGGATAATCCAACTTGTTAGGGTCCCCATCCCTTTCTTAACATTATTCTTGGTTTTCCGCTTCTTACGTTTAGATTTTTTTGTACGTATTGTTGGAACGTTAGTGGCAGGTAAAGGGGAGGCTATTTCCGCCACCAAATATTTTGAAGCTAGGCGTCTTTGTTGACGTCGCTGTTTTTTTGTCAGAGGTATTACCAAGGCTTTTACTGTACTTTTTTCCAAATTGACAGGTATCTTCTGTGAGTCCTGTCCCTCATCTCCCTTAGGGGGATGTTGGTTGGGTAGTTCTTGCCCCATAGGAATGAGGGGATTGGAAAGCCCCAGCTGTGTTATTGAGTTTGCATGGATCCTCCCCCATAGTTTTAGCAGAATTTTCATAGCAAATTGGAGGGAAGCTACTGAGGCTTGCAGATCTATAATGGCTAAATTGTTGCAGACTTCAGAGTTTCCATTATCTCTTTTGTCCATATGTTCCGGGTCATCAGAGCTTATATATAGATTTGGGGAAGTTGATAGCCGTTCCTCTGACAGAACTACTGGGGAGGTAGGGGAGGGGCGCATGGGGAGAGAGCCCGATAAATCTGATGTTGAATTACCAGGTTGTCTAGGGCTAATGGGTCCTCCAGGCTTTTGCTGCCCCCCTTGAGCTGTATTTAGAACCTGTGCCTCAATCACAAGTGGATAATCATTGAAAACTGTAGGATGATTGTTTAGTGGGGCCATTGATTTTTGAATTGATAGGCATAGATCTAAAAGAGAATTGTTATCAATGTCATTGAAGTTAGTATTATCCAAAGAGATACTGTTGTTGTGCGGGACTGGTGGTTGAGGATTACTGGCTTCTGTTCCTAATTTATCCCCAGTGATGGTAGCCTTGGTGTGGATTTTCCCAAACATAGCTGGGATAGTTCCTTTAATCGATCTACCCTCCTCCTCAGTGTTATTGATATTCTTATTAGCTTTCTGTAGAGGAAGGTCCCTAGGTCCTTCTTGGCCCTTACGCAGGTTATAGCGAGTTTTGTTCTGCCTGGTTTTGGCCATGGGTTTTGATGGTTTTAGTCACTCTTCTCCTAGTAAGAGGTAGTATGTAAGTAGGTACAATCGTGTAAATATTGTCACGCTTCAGTTGTGTCAGATTCCACCATATATGTGCGCAGGAGTACACTGAGGCACTACTTTATGGATTTATAGTATAAATAGCTCACCTTCGCAAGTTCCAAGCTGTAAGTTGGCGCCACAGCACCAAACAGTCGCAAAACAGTCAGCGCCCTTCACCCCTGTCGGGCTTAACGCCGCAAGGGTGGTAGCCTGAGTCTTTTGGCTGCTCCCAAAGTCACGTGATGGATCATGTGCCGTGCGTAGCTCCGCCCCCTCCAGGAAGCGTATGGCACAGCTGACGGCGGCAAGAGTCGAGGAGCGACTCGCAGTGCAGGTCAGTTAGGCAGAGCTCCAATTAGAATGAATCTAGGGTCTCCAGGTAAAAGCACAATTCACAGGGCGGGAGACAGCCTGAGTCTTTTGGCTGCTCCCGAAGTCACGTGATGGATCACGTGCCGTGCGTAGCTCCGCCCCCTCCAGGAAGCATATGGCACGGCTGACGGCGGCAAGAGTCGAGGAGCGACTTGCAGTGCCGGTCAGTTAGGCAGAGCTCCAATTAGAATGAATCCAGGGTCTCCAGGTAAAAGCACAATTCACAGGGCGGGAGACAGCCTGAGTCTTTTGGCTGCTCCCGAAGTCACGTGATGGATCACATGCCGTGCGTAGCTCCGCCCCCTCCAGGAAGCGTATGGCACGGCTGACGGCGGCAAGAGTTGAGGAGCGGCTCGCAGTGCCGGTCAGTTAGGCAGAGCTCCAATTAGAATGAATCCAGGGTCTCCAGGTAAAAGCACAATTCCACTTCTCTCACTATGATATCGACAATTACTACTTGCCCTTAACACAGGGCAGTTTTCCAAGTCTCTTAACAATGGCTTTCATGTTTTCGATCCAATTACACTTGGTCACTTTCTTGTGTTTCCTCAAATCCATTTGTATGCTTTCTCACTACCTCACATTCAAAATTGAAATTATTTTTACATATGACTTTCAGGCCTGGTTTCCTCCCCCTTTCTCACTCTACCATGGCACCTTCCATCCATGGGGTTAGGTTTAGGGGATCTTTTGTCAGGATTGACTTCAATGCAGAGTTGCTCCTGACGTCTTGTTCAGTCTGCATGTTCGGTGTTGCACTGCCAAAGAGAGGTTTTGTTCCTCCAGTTTCCCTGGGTTTCAGCCTCATTGGTGGGGCTATGGGACCACCACTAACTTCCTGTGGTCATTCCACCACAAAGGATGGTCTTCTGGACTACATCCTCACAGCAAGTTCGCCTGCACTCATAACACCAAGCCTCCAGCGTTCTCGGCAGATACTCTTTTCCTCACTGACATTTGTGGGCTCAGCAGCTCCCCACTGCTCGGTCCCTCCAAGGCATAGCTACATCAGAGGGCTTCCCATGTATATGACTATCTCTCCTCCTTCTCAATTAGTTTGTCACTATTACATACTTGTTCACATACAAAGGAAAGTTCCATTTGTCGTCATGTGCTGTATTTGCTCCAGCATTACCTGAAGCCAAAACAAGGGGGTCACATTACTTGTGATGGAAGGCAATGCCATATAGGCAGATAGTGTTGCCTGCACAGGTAGAACCTTGTGGGAATGGAAGTATTTGTTCGTGAGAGGGGAGTCGCTTCAAGTGAGGTCCCACTTGCCTATGTCCCTAGGGAGGGTCTTGCAGAGCAGGCTCACCCCTAGCCTCAAAGGAGGTGGCTCCCCCATGGGAGGAAGGGTGAATACTCTTGATTTATCACAAAATACACAAGTATTCTTGTGTTGCTCATGAAAGAGTCAGGGAATGGGTAGGGTGATTCAGAATCTATGCTTAATTGTGAAAACAATAGCATTATATCCAATTCAGTGTTTGCTGTTTAAGGTTACTGGTCTGGGGCCGGTGTTGCTATCCATGGACATCATCACACAAACCATGGTGGTAGCCTGATGCCACACCTATCTTGATGTGCTCTGTTTAAGTTACATTGATGATTATTTATGTTGGAGTGGGTTTTGTTATATTAGAGACAGGGAAAAGTGATCATAGGGCCCAGTTTTGTTAAGGGCTCACAATGTTGGCCTGTAGCCATGACAAGTAGCCAGATTGTTCGGACCATGGGGAGGGGCACAAAGTTTGCCCTCCCCCAAACAATCTATAGCCTCAAGGCCATGGTCATGGGGGATAATACATGGGATTTAAATTGACACTGGGCCAGACCTCCTGCAAGGGCCAATGTGCACTATGAGATGTTTAGTGGGGTGTGTAACATGGTCCCTATATGGCTTTAAAGTTGACATTGGGCATGGCCTGCTTCCAGGGCCCATGACTACTTTAATATGTCTTGTAGGGTCTGCAACATTTTTGAAGTCCATCCACTAGGGATTGTGGAAACGGGCCATGGCTGAATGCTGTGGACAGTGGTGAAAGATCCAATCATTGGGGTATAGTGCATAGTGGAGTGGCAAATGGACAATGTGAGGATTGGTCATGCCCATGAGGGACTGTCTATGGGATTCAAGTTGGCTCTGTGCCTGGCCTGCAACATGCACCAACGTTTACTGTGAGATGCTTATTGGGGTCTGCAACATACTTAAAGGTCATGGCATAGGAATTAGGGATCCTAGCCATTGCCACAAGTAATTGGGAGTGGTGGATGGTACCTATGTCCATGAAAAATGGCCAGATGGGCAGATTTTTTAGGGCATTTACCTATACCGCCAACAATCTGGTCACTGGCCAAGGTATGAGGCACTGTCTCTGAGGTTAAAGTTGGCAGCCATATCATGGTGCAGCGAGCATGGAAATGTGTCGGCACAGCCAGTGTGAAAATGCTTTTATACTGTGGGCAAAGGCATCATGAAAATGCACTGGGAAATGGTCCCGTGCACTATTGGTGACTTGCATCTATTGCATTATTAGATTGCAAAATGTCTATTTTTTGTCTCAATTTTTCACAGAAAGTGTGCTGTAAAATGTGCGGTTTTAACCCATTATTTAAAAATGTCCTCCGGGGAAACCGTCAAACTGCCCTTGGTTGGTTTAGACTCCCTCGCTGCACTCGGTCGCTGTGGCATATTTGTGGTAAATATGTATGCCTTTCCAATTAAACAATTCACCAGTCGACACTGTTTAATCTGCAGTCACGGCTTTAAATCCGCCATGGCCCACTCAACCTTCTATCTGAGTTGGGCAATAGAAGCCGCAGTCATACACATCACTATGAAGGTGGAGAACAGAGCGCTATATACAACTAAAACGTCTTGCTATACACAACATTAAATAGAGTGTAATATTCCGCTCTAAGGCAGCATAGAGTCATTGGTTGCAGCACATTGTATGGATCTATCTTCAGTCTCTTTGTATGCAATTATTATCAGTATATCTCTATTAGCACAAACACACCCACAGACTATTTCATAGCAGCGCAACAACATATCGTTAACGGGCATCTAATGGGGTTCTAGCAACAAATCATGGCGTGCTAAGAAGGGGCAGGTGGGGTTATGGGAAAGCTGGGGCACTCTTAAGTAGACGAGGGGGCGCCTCGGGACGGCATGCCGGGAGCTCAGAAGGATTAGAGCCGCTGGGTTATTGTTTTGTGGTGTCAAATGAAAATGAGATGCAGGAAGCCAAATGTGCACTCTGCAGGAGGTGGCAGCCCTAATAATGTCGGCGTGCCCTTTTCCCTGGAGCCGTGTTGGTATCCGCATGCGGCAAACCCAGGGAAATGCACCGTCGCGCTGCTCCGCCTGGCTGTTCACAATCCACGAGAGTCGGCTGCGTTTCACTATTGCATGTTACTCCTCTGGTCCTTAGATATAAATTACTCCGACGCCTGTCATTGGTATGTTTTCATACCCATCGCATACATCTGTGCTGAAAGGGTTGCAGGCAATAATGGCCTTCATAATTAGCAGGTTGCATTTCGAAATAGTTGCCGTGGGCTCTTAAACTCGCTTTATTCTAAGATTGCGATGTAATTAACGCAGGAAAAGACATTTCAAATGTAACTACTGCACTAGGAAAGGTTAACAGCAACAGACGTGAAACAATAAAGATATTTCAGCACCACGTTTATCTATTATTATTATTATTATTATTATCATCATCATCATTTATATTCTCGTTTCGCGCAACTCTCGCGAGGGCCTCATTGCGCTCAATGAATCAATGGCACAGCATGCTGCTCACACTTGCCATGCTCTTGACTTGTCACTGGCAGTGACAGGAGAGCAGACATGGCCATGAATCAAGAACTGTTTGCATTATCATTTCTACGGGGTGTTTGCACATGAGGCCAGAACTGTCATGGGTTTTCACCCCCAGTGCCAAGGCCTTTTCTGGTGATTTCGGTATTTCACCATGCAAAGCCTTCTAACATTTGCTCCTTCATTAATCTCTTAAGTGCCAAGGACGAGCTATCTCGTCCTTGGCACTGGGGTGGTAATCCCAAGGACAAGATACCTCGTCCTTAGCAGCTGCTTATGGTTTTTTTGGACGAATTTCATGCAAGTCCTTGCAACCATACATGCACGGATGGAACTCTCAGTGGATGTGCACCACACATTTCTTTGGTACATTGTTGATGATGAATCCATTGTACCAGCGCTCATGATTCAAACGAATGAGTAAAACTGGGGACTCAATGCTTAAAGAAAATAGGAGCCAGGATAGGGGACACCCTTGTCTCGAGCCCCTATTCGATTTAATTGGTGCAAACTCTGGCTATGGGTGATGGGCACAGCAGTCTGACACGCCCAATAAAATAAGGGTTGAGACGAGTGCCTTGAGGATAGTAAATAGGTCATTCTGGGAGACTGAGTAAAATGCCTTCTCTGCATCTAGCATTGCGGCTACGGCCCTTGCCTGAGGATTCATTTGGGACATTATAGAGAAAGGTCTCCTTAAGTTCCGTGCTGTGGATCTGGAAGGGAGGCAGCCTGATTAGCACGGGTGAACTAAGTTGGTCATGAACAGGAATAATCTGGTGGCCAGGATCTTCGCAAAAACAATTGTGTCCACATTAATCAGTGATAACAGTCTGTAGGAGCCTAACTCTTCTGGTGGTTCATTCGATTTGAGCAGAACAGAAATTATCACTTTTCTGAGCATTGGTGGCAGGAGACCGATATCAATAGATTCCTCCCATACCATGAGCAGGTTTGGGGCTAAAAAATGCTTGAACATTTATAGAATTCTGCCACCAGGCAGAACAGAATTGGATCTTTGTGTCACCTCCCAAGAGCAGTGGTGTATGCATTGTGGCATTACCCCACTGAACAAAAGCTGCTTATAAATCAGATACCAGTAGAAATGGGGCCAACTATAACTGTCGTGCCACTAGATTAATGCAAGTTCTTTCTTTGAGCACTTTTCATCAACATTTGGGATATTGACGGACACACAATGCTCCCTTTTCGCTGAAACTGTAACGAACTTCATTTGAGCAGTACCTAATTCAGGAACAATTTACTAGTTTTACAGACACCGGCGGGCCAGGTCTAAGCGTTTCACACACCACAATCCTATTACCACCACCAGTGGATACTGTGAATCATATCATATGATAATTTGCAGGTGGCCTACCATTCAAAATACAGCAGAAACACTGCTGACAAAGAGATGCAGAATAAACTGTAAACCAAACTAATGCACCCTGGGTGGTTGCATCTTTCTAATACAAAATAAACAAGGTAGGACTAACCTCACAGGTTGCTGCATACCAAAGGACTTTTGAGGCTATGTGTCAAACATGGCAACTGTGATCTCTGAACCTGTCCTGTGCCACTGTAGTGCTGGTGCTGCAGATCAGAATGCTGATGCAGCAGGACACTGGTATACACAACCCTTTTGGAGTGGAGTTTGATGAAAGGGGTGTCTGGTTACCAGACCACCATTTCTGAGATGGAATTAACCATGTTGTGTTTTATTAATAACAATCAAAAAAGCCATGGGTTCCGCACACTAGCCAGAAGACATTTAATCACACATGTCTTGCTCTTTTTTTTTTTAATTTAACGTGCAATGTTTAATTAAAACCATATGCACAGACAGTAACACACACAATTTAAAAATGCAATAATAATTTAGACAAATAAAATAAGTTCAAATAATGTAAAATAAAAGTATGCATAATTAATCGAATAAACAATCATGCCTAGCATATTAACAATTCAAGATCATAATATTACGTTACAATATTACATAACAATATGGCAGCAGAGACTTGATCAGATGAAATCATGTTTATATTATTCAACAAGTTCTTATAACCTCTACCCTAAAAGATCCTCAAGTTAAGACATGTGGTAAGTAGATGCTTCAGCGTTTCTATATCATATTTACAGAATCGTCATTGTCTACATTCATAAGGTACAGATGTCCATGCCCCAGTATACTCATTGCAGGGAAGAATATTAAAACGTAGGAATATAATACTTCTTTTAAAATCATAATTGACATGTTTTATTAAATAATCACATGGCTTACCTATATTAACTCCCTGCATGCTATAACGTGCATATCTTTTTTTTAGTATTAAGATGAGCATTAATCATATCACATTCCACAGCCTTCTTTTTCATTTGTAAATGAATATATACATTCTCCTTACCATACTGCTATATGGTGAAATTAATATGCTGTAGAAAATAATAAACAGTCAACTCTAAATTGTCCATCAAAGGATTCTTATTTCCTGAGCGTACATTATTAACTATAATGCCAAAAAGGCTTACATGATTAGCTGCATGCATTATCGAATTGGACAATTTAGTGCAGCAAATATTCCTTAGGGTAGCGAGCGATACAGTTCCCAACTCACAACTAATAGCCTCCATGGGAAACACATTCGGCAATTTAAGTACAGGTCTCCATAACTTTCCTTCTAGTCTATTCAGCCATGTCACATATTTCCCTTCTTGAGCATCTAATGCATATAAAGCCCCAGGTATGATACTGTTTTTGTAAATATCAAGGAACCCCTCAATGGAATCACCACCTCTTTTAGCGAGGTATCTTCTGATAACATTCTATTTACTAATCATTTTTAGTAATAAAATGTTTTCATAAAACATATTCACAGGCCGATGTTTGATGGGCAACCCCAAATAAGTATAAGTATCCATCGCCTGCAAGCATTCCTTATTAATCCTTCAAAAAAAGGTTGTCCTTCTTCCGAATCAGAGCACCAATGATCTTCATCTTTGTATTAATTGTATTAATCACAGGATCATTCTGTGCAGCATTGCTACACAGGACATCTAACAATCTCTGTTGTTCAATTGGGGTTTTGTCCAAAATAACTGTGTCATCTGCATATGACAACCTTCAAATTCAAACATCACCAATTCTGGGAGGGAAGCAATGAACATCAGACAATGCATTCATACCAAAGCATTCATACCAGCCACACAAAGATTATACAAAACAGGGGCAAGCACACACCACTGTTTTAAGCCTTTATTTGTGTTTACAGAGGTCATGAGAGGACCATCTCTGTCAATGAAGATGTGTACCGTAGTAGCAGAATGCATTGCCTTAAATAAATGTGGCAGCAGATGACAGATATGACATCTCTGTAAATTTATCCCAGAGTTTCCCACAATTGACACATTCCAAGACCCCACTGTAATCGATAAAACACAAGTATGGGCTATTTTCAGAACAACGAGAAATGTCAGATATGCGATAACTAAGAGTAAACATATTATCAGAAGTACTATTTCCCGATCTAAACCCTGTTTGCTGATAGGGGATACATTTATTCTCAGAAATCCACTTATTGATGATATTCCATAAGAGAGAACAAAAACACTTACAGCACGTATCTGACATTGCAATTAGTCTATAAGTGGTAGGGGGTGATCGAATTCCTTTTTTGTAAATGGGAACTAGAATTGATTTACGCCAACTGCTCAGTATCTCACCGCTCTCCCAAATAGAGGAGAACATCTTCAATAATAGGGATACCCATTTTGCTGGATTACGTTTAATTACTGCATCTGGTCCAGGAGCTCTTGTTGATTTAAGTCCAGTACTGACTCACATAATATCTTAAAAATCAAAAGGAAAGGAGCAACAGTGCCACAATACAGAAGCAGGCATTAAATAATGATCAACCTTTTGAACAAAATAAAGGCAACAAACATACTCAACCCATTCCTCTGCAGTAATACCATTGCCTTCTATGCAACTATCCACAGTAAGAAATCTCCCATAAAGAAACCAAAATCTTCGAGAATCATTAGTCTTAAAAATGTTAAAAATAATCCTTCAATTGACATTAGGTATATCATATTTGTAAAATCAAATCCAATTCTTAAACTGTGTACAGAGGGGCGTCAACATTCTCATCTTCTCTATCACACTCAATGAGAGTGTTTGTTTAATCCTGTGAATATTCATATTCAGCATTTTTTTTCTTAATCTAAATGTTACTATCATAAATAATTCCATGCCCTTTCCCCGAGTGTAGCATAACCCGCCATTCGGCAAATCCATTAAAATGTAGCCAAGCATATTGCAAATTTCCATAGTACATACGCAATTGCCAAATGATATGATTCCAAAGTTAGCGTAGAAATAATTGTCTCAAATTAAGCTTAGAATCGGACCATATGAAGCCTTTTTCCCCCTGCATTCATTTGTAGATTCATATTATTAAGATGATGAAGCTGATTTATGACTCCATATAATGTGAGCTCCAGCATCTTATGATCAATGAAGCTAATACATTCAAGAGTGAATTGTTTCATGGACTTATAGGCCATCACTTACAAAAATAAAATCAACTCGAGATGTGATAATGCCATTAGAACAGGTTTTCCAATTTTGATTAGTATTGTGTCCCGAAGGACTAATACAGTCCAGACCAGCATTTCTAAGCATTTTAAGCCATCTCACGCCATTCATCAATTGAATAGAATCATTGACCTAAATCAGTAGGAGGAGATATCACATACAATGTGTTTATTTACCATTTCTAGAGCGCTCTGAACCCGTTGACATCTGGGCACTAATTATATAGAAGACAAGATGACGACCAATATTCTGAAGTTGGTAGTCCTACTGGTTGCATAGATGCGAGTCTCTGGCTGCCAATGCTTGTGCACATGGGGAGCTACTTCACATGCACAACCGTCGCAGATGAGCCCGTTCATCAATGATCTTGCATGAAAAGCCACGTCTTGAGTTTCCTATGGAAGGACCAGAGGGAGGTCTCAGATTTTAAAGGGAGCGGGAGTGGATACCAGTGTTTGGTGGATACGACTGGGAAGCGGCAGCCCCCTGCTATTTTTCCGCTTAATCTGGGGACAGAGAGGAGGTGTGAATAGGCACCATGTGTAGACCTAGAGGACTGTGAATCAGTGAATTTGCTATATAGCCAAAATGTACTATTTTTTCTGAATGTTTAGGGCTGCTCTTAAGACGTTGTTTTGGATCACCTGGAGTTTTTGGATGTTACGCGCAGTTGAGCCTGCAAAGTGAGCATTACAATAGTCAATACTAGAGAGGATCAGTGCTCTGGATATTGTGATGCAGCGCTCCGTGGTGAGGAATGGTCTACAGACGTTGATGAGTTTGATTGTGTAAGCTGTCGCAGAAGTAATCACATTCACTTGCCTTGTTAAAGAGAGAGCGAGGAATCTAAGTAGACCCTAACTGTCTTTACTTTTTTGGCGACTAAAATTGTGTTACCATCTTTGACAAAGGAATTGTAACTGTCTTTTAGCTTGTTTAGTCGTGTTTGAGTTCCCACGAGAAGTATCTTGTTTTTTCATCATTTAAACATAGATCATGTTGGGTCATCCAAACTTGAATTATATGGTATATTTTGTTCAGTTCGATGGAAACTGAATTATGGTAGCGAGAGATAGGGAGGAGGATCTGGGTGTCATGCACGTAGTTAAGGTAGGAGACACCCTGTTCATCCAGTAGGTCAAAGAGGGGCTTGGCGAAGATATTATATGATATAGGGGAGACATAGGAGCAGTGGGGTACTCCGCAGGTGACCGGGGTAGGAGGGCTGCTGTAATATTGGAAAAAACCCTCATTGTTCTGTTAGACAAGAAGTATTCTATCCAGGTCGTGGCTTTGGGTGAGAAACAAGCTGCTGAGGTGAGTTTTTGGCAGAGAACTTTGAGGTTCGCTAAGTGAAAGGCAGCAGATAGGTCCAGTAGAAGTAGGGGAAGCCAAGTTCCCTTTGTGTATGATTTCATGCATTTGGATTTTTAGGTCCAATAATGCGGATTCTGTTCCATGGCGGGGACAGAATCCTGATTGATATAAGCTTAGGAGGTTGTTGGTTTCCAGGTATATTTATTCAGAGATACGCAGCTCTGTCGAAAACTTTAAGGAGGAAGGGAACTGTTGTAATGGGGTGGTATTTTGTGGGGATATTAGGGTTGAGAGTAAGCTTTGTTAGTAGTGGCAGGACCCAGGAAACCTTTAGATTGTCGGTTATGTTACCTGAGGCAAAGGAGTTGTTGATAAGGGACGCAATGGAAGGGGCAAAGTCGGCCGTGCAGTCTTTAATAAAGGATGCTCGGCAAATGTCACATTGCCATCTGGATGGTTTGAGGTCGAGACTGGATTCAATTTGAAAAGATAGCAAGGTTGTGGTGGCGAAGGCCTAGTAGGTAGTGATATCTGGGTTGGTGATAGTTTGATTTTTTCTGGTCTCAATTTTAGTTTGCAGTAAGGTGATTTTGGCCAATAATGTCCTTTGATTATTGGAACACTATGTGGTGTCTTTCTGACAGCTATCTGGAGGGACGACTGGTGATTCAAGCTCTCGCAGGATGGTGAAGAGCTCTCTAGGGCATGAATTGCCTTTTTGTATTTTCTCGTTGTAGGTTGAGCTTTTGGCAAGGGGGATAGCTCGTTTGTAAGCTTTGACTGAGGTGATGTGTCAAGTGTTCTTTATTGGCGGATGTCAGTGATTCTTTTCCACATCAGCAGCTCAGATAGTTAATCGCAGTGTTTTGAGTGGAGTGGTATACCATGAGTTTAAATGGGCTTGTTGTTTGATTTTACGTAACCTTAATGTGGCAATCGTGTCTATGGCTAGAAGGAGTGTGTGGTCATTAAGTTTCACCATAGCTTTAGGGTCATTGATAGATTGCTGTATGTTCAGTGTAAGTTGTAGTAGGGGGAGTATGTTTGCAGGAGTGATATTAAGGGTATTTCTTGATAGTGTGGCTGGTGCAGGTTGATGCGTCTCGCCAATTTGGCTATCTTTCGCGATGTTAAACATTATAACGTTGTGGTCAGACCAAGGGCATGGGTTGTTAGTTTCGATGTTGTTATTTCAGTTAATTTCCGCCAGCCAATGTAGCATGCAACCATTATCGTGTGTAGGGCATGTAATGCAGTTGGAGAAGCCTAGAGCTTCAAAGGTGTTAGCTAGCGTTAAAGCATTATCATCAGTCGGATCATTTAGGCCTAGGTTCATGTCACCCATGAGGATGATGCGGGAGGAGGGCTTAGAATCCTTAGAGAGGAGCAATGTCCTCCTCGAAGGATGCAATGGGCCAGGTGGTGTGTAGATGGTGTGGATCATGAGTGTGGTGTATTGGAAAGGGGTGATTTAATAGATAGCAGTTCTCCCGATTGGAAAGCTTGCTTAGGTGCTTATGTATTTCTTTAATGGCCAGATGGTTTTTGGCTATGATGGCTACATCACCTCCTCTGGAAAGCAGTCTATCTTTCTGGAAGATGGTATAGTTGTCAGGAATGGCAAGGGAGGGGGATGGTCCTGCTGCTGTGTGCAGCCAGGTTTCTGTAATGCCTGTAAAGTCTAGGTTGTTAGTTGCGATGAGGTATGATATATCAAGGGCATGAGCCAGGAGAGTTCTGGTGTTTTGATGGGCACTTCTTTAAGGTGCGCAGTTGGTGGAGCTGAGTCAGTATCCTTTTTGGTAGATTTGGGCTTGCCCCCTGCATGAGGGTTGCGAGCAGGGATGGTTGCAAAGGGTTTCCTGGGTGTCATGCTGATTGCCTTTGTGACTAGTTCTCACAAGGGTGGGTCAACTGAAGTGGTGTTGGAGGCTTTAATGCAAGTTGTGATGGGAGTAGGGGGTGCAGTGAGAGAATCAGAGATTGGGGTGGAGTCGATGGACCCTGCAGTCTCTATGGTGTCTCCTTTGATGAAGACAGTGGCCTCCAAGATGCATGGCATCTCTGGAATGTGTGTGGCCTCACTGAGATCCACTGAGAAGATGGGTATAATTGGCTCTAGCATACATGTGATATCACAGGAACTGGGTACATTTGGCTCTGGCATTCATAGGGCATCCTTAGAGTTTGTACACTTGGCTCTGACATGCATATGGCATCTCTAGAGTTGTGTACATTTGGCTCTGGTATACATGTGGTATTACTAGAGGTGTGTACAATTGGCTCTGGCATCTATGTGGCATCACTAGAGGTGGGTACATTTGGCTCTAACATACATGTGGCATAACAGGATCTGGTACATTTGGCTCTGGCATACATTTGGTGTCCCTAGAGGTGTGCACATGTGGTTCTGGGATACATATGGCAACACTAGAAATGGGTGTATTTAGTTCTAACATACATGTGGCATCACTAGAGGAGGGTACATTTGGCTCTAACATACATGTGGCATCACTAGAGGAGTGTACATTTGGTTTGACCATACATGTGGCATCCATAGAGGAGTGTACACTTGGTTCTAGCAAACATGTGGCATCCCTAGAGGAGTGCACATTTGTTTCTAACATACATGTGGCATCACTAAAGGAGTGTACATTTTGCTCAAACTTAAATGTGGCATCACTAGAGGAGTGTACAGGTGGTTGTAGCATACATGTGCATCCCCAGAGGAGTGTAAATTTGGTTCAAACTTACATGTGGCATCGGTCATCATAGGTAAGATAGATGAACACAATCCAAAAATGGCATTAAACGTGACGGCAATTGCCTCTAATTTATCAGCTGAACAAGGCAATTTCTTTTCAATTACTTGTGTTGAGAAAGAGCTTTCGAATGTATTGCTACTGTTTGTTTTCATCAAGTTATAGCTTCCTTCCTAATAAAGGAAAAGTGCATGTGCTGGTGCTAGAGCAAACAGACGAGCAAAATATGGAGGAGTGTGATTAAATGAGTTCTGCTTTGTAGGAATATATGGGTACGTTGTGGCTAAACAGCATACTCACCCTCAACACTTCTACATACCAACAGTGATCCCAATCATACATGTAAAACTGACAGAGCTAGGAGATATACCTCCTTTGCCTTTTGTGGTAATGTAGGCTGAGGGAAGGCTATACTCTCAGAAGGGATGTGAATATTTTCCAGTAACACCGAAACAGCAATGTTCAACAGTCCAATATAAAAGGAGTATCCAATCACGGTTATATATATATATATACTTAATTAAACACACCAATGCACACATAACTAGAAGAAAACACGTTAAGAAACACCCTGTAAAAGGAAATAGAGGGCACTGCAAAATGTAATAGTTCAGCACTCTTAACAGGTATGAAATGCAATATGAATTTAAAAGAATATGGGGGTAATTCCGAGGTTGGAGGTAAGTATTGGTTTTTACCGGCATGGCCAAAAGAGCGAGTCCGATCTGGTACCACGCCGCTATTTACAGGCTATTCCGACCTCGTGGGCACGAGCTTTCCGCCATGCCGGTAAATCCCCTAGCGGCATACCGCTAAAGGGCCCGTTAAACCCCTTACCGGCATGAAGCGAGACGCTCTTAACAACACCGCCATCGAAGCTTCGCCGTCCGTAATAATAATAATTAACGGATATGCAAATTACGTCATCGCACAGGAACGGGAAGGAGCGCGGCGGCCATCTTTAAAAACACAATCCATTGCCATCCTCTCCAGGCAGCACCCTTGGGACGAACCTGAACCTCGGAAAAGGCCTACACAACCGCCAGCTATGCCCAAAGCACAAAGAAGTCAGCGGACTGCCTCCGCAAGCAGCGCTTCAGCCCTGAGGAGCTGCAGGCCATGGTGGGCCACCTTGAGGAGCACGCAGACGTAGTGTTCAGCAGCGACATGCGCAGAGAGGCAGTGGTCCGGAAAAAAAACATATGGGCAGAACTTGCCCACAGGGTGACCGCAGTAGGCACCACCCCCTGCACCCCCAGGGACTGCCGCAAGCAGTGGGACGACTTGCGGTTGAGGGTGCGGAGCATCCTCGCAGCCAACCCCAGCCAGGCACTGCAGACTGGAGGTGGACCAAGTTCACCAATGAAACTAGCGCCATGGGAGGAGACATGCGCTGCATTGATTGGCACAGAATCAATCGAGGGCGTCGGTGAAATGGAGTGTGGGGCTCCGTCGTCTGCTGATGGAGGTGAGTGTCCAAAGTCAACACTGCCAATGGCAAATACATGCTGAATACACTTCCAAGCCCCGTCCAATGCACCTTGTCATACTGCCCTCCACCCATTCTGATAATGGCAAGACAACTGCCACCAAGGGACAAGTGCTACCACATAATGCCCACCAACCACAGTGCAGTAACTAGCACATCCCAATAAGCACACTGTGCAGCAGGCTTGGCAGTGTGTGAGTCAGACTGCACATGACCAGGCCAGGATTAGTGACTCCCACACCTGTGTACATATCCGACACATTCGTAGAAACCAGTGATGTAGTAACGGCCAAAATGCCACCAATCCAAAATGACTGAAATGTGAATGCTGCCATTAATGACATTAGCGTCTCACACAACCACTCATGTTGTACCTTTGTCATACACCCACAGGCAGTGAGCATGAGGGCAATGAGACTGAGAGAAGCCGTCCCACCACATCCAGTGCCAAAGGCAGGGACCACCGCGTACCGCCAGGAAGGACATAACCACCACAGCTCTTCCAAGGCCCTTTCAGGTTGCGCCACCCCCATCCCTCACTGCATCAGCGCCTGCAACAATCACCACACCAAGGTCAGAGGAGTCCAGCATCTCTGGGGAGGTGGCAGCCACGGCCCCTCTGCAAATCGTGGACAGCCCCTTGTCCATCTGTGGGGCATCAGAGGAGGACTCCTACCCCACTGTATACACCCCCGAGCCCTGAAATGTCCCCCAGGTGTCGTGCAGTGACTCTGGGGAGGGTGACACACCAGTCCGAAGTGCACGTGGCGATGCACCGGGAGACGCAGATCCCGTGCCCAGTACCCATTCGAGGCCCTGTCAGGGCATGTCGACCCAATCCCCTGCATGGATGATACGCCATCCCAGGAAGCACTACGTGCAGGACAGCTCACTGCCCTCATCACTGACTTCAATGAGGACAACTGCCAGGGCAGGTTGGAGTTACTCGAGGAGCTCAGGCAAATGCGTCAGGTGTTCACGGAAAGCACCAACCGTGTGTGTGAGGCACTTGGACGCATTGCAGACGCCCTTGTGGCAGCACGTCCCATTCATGCGACTTAGCAGGAGGACACCCCCTCAACCAGTCCCCCCACCCCGGCAAGCCCAGCACGCCGCTTGCTGCGTTCTCAGCGGCTCAGGAACATGCCCCCCCTGGGCACCGGGAGCATAGATCAATAGACAATGCTGCCACATGTGGCCTCAATGTGCCACACGGGACTACTGTTGCGGAGTTGGGGGGTGAGGGTGTGTATGGGAGTTGGGGGGAGGGTGGTGAGGGTGTGTATGGGAGTTTGGGGGAGGGGGTGAGGGTGTGTATGGGAGTTGGGGGGAGGGTGGAGGTTGTGTTGTTCACGTGTGAACCTACTAATACAATACACCGGTTGTGCATAAAAAATATCAGAGTGGACATTGATCAATGTGCATGTGTCTTTTAATGACTCACAGTGCATGGTGTACATGTATCCCCACAACCAGTGCCCGATGCCCTGTCATCCTGACACCCTCAGCTGACTTGAGTGTCAGAAATATTGTCCAATCAATGATTGCCACACGGCACATCCCTCCTGTGCATCTGCACTGTGATGCTGTCCTGCCAATTCTTCATCCACCCCCTCATCATCATCTGGTGGTAGCAGTCCCAGGTCAGGGGGCAGTGGCACGTTCCGATGGATGCACATATTGTGCAGCTTTACACATGCCATGGAGATCGTGGCTGTTGATGAGTGCTCCACCCGAACGGCTGTGGCAACAAAATGGTGCCTTCAACAGGCCAAATGTCTGCTCTATGGCCACCCGTGTACGGGTCTGGGCTCGATTGTAGTCCTCCTCATGCCTGTTCTGTGGGTTGCAGATAGGGGCCATGAGCCACGGCTTCGAAGGGTAGCTACCATCACCTGCATGGAAGGGGAATGAAGGTAAGTGTTTGTACATTGATGGTGGCGAACTGTAGCAGTTGTGCATGGCAGCTGGTGATTCCTGGCCATACACACATGTCCCTGGTTGCATCAACCCCATTACTGGCCCGGCTATGTGTCCTGTGCCATGGAATGATGGAGGGGTAGCTTCTTCAAGATGGCTTATGGTGTGCACTCACATCTTGTTGCACGTGCACCGTATATGCGTGCAGCAGTGTTGGCCTGAATTCATTGATGTGTTGGGTTCTGTGAGATTTGGTGGGAGGGGGTGTTGACTGTAGTCAGTAGCATACTTGTCTTACTGCACTGATCAGTACCATGTTGACTTGCACCACTACTATGGGTGTGCGGAACCAGTGACATGCTGCTGTATCCCTCTTGGGCTCACTTCTATGCACTCCCAGGGACGTCTGTCTTGTGTGGTGGGATGCAGGAAGCTGCGAGATAGTGCATATGCAGTGTATGGTGCAGGATGCCCTTACGGTGTGTGTGTTCCACCGATGAGTGGTGCTTGTGTTGTGGTATTGGGCCAGATTACCTGTCGGACGAGTAGTGTTGGATTTTCTACATTCTAGCATTGCTGTGAGGTTAGGCAGTCATGTGCCATATCGATTGCTTTGGGGCACTGTGTTCTGTGGGGTGCACATCGTGCACCGGCGTCAACATTCCCACACAGGTGTAGTATGCACCCCCCCTTTCCCACCAAGTTGGGGTATGCATCCACCCTACTCATGGGCCCAATGCGCTGCCATGGCCCAATCAGGTGACTCACCAAGCAGCCAAGCACGTTGTCCAGCATGTTGCTCCATATAGCATGGTAGCGTGGAGTTCCGCAGGACCAGGGGGTCATGTGTTGATCGGGGATATCGGGCACAACAATGTATGATGGCTTTACTGGCATTTCATACCATCTGGATGTCAATGGAGTGGTATTGCTTGCGGTTGCGATACTCCACCTCCATTGCATGTGGAAAGAACAATTCCACGTGGGTGCAGTCGAGGGCACCTATGCAATTTGGCATGCCTGCCAGTGCATGGTAGGCAACTTATGTATCCAATATCTCCTGGGGTGTCCGGGTTAGGGATATTTAGTCCCTTGTGTGTTTGATGAGGGCATCCAGCACTTGGTTGAGTATCTGTGAAAATATGGCCTGTGGTATGTCATGCATGTGCCCCACTGTATGCTGCTACGTGCCTGTGGCAAGGAAGTGGAGAACAGACACTACCGTGAATAGAGGGGAGATTGCAGTGTGGATTTCTATGAGGCTCACTATGTCGCCATGTGTCAGGTCCACTATGGTTGTGATGGTGTCCCGGTCAAGGCGGTACAGGGTGTGGATCTGCTCTGGTGTGAGGTTGAAGGGGGAGGCTCTGATGCGAGGGATTGGGGGCTGCCGGCGTGGTAATGGTGGCTGCACCGGTAGGGCATGCTGGGCATGTCTCACCCTCCTCCTCCTGTGTATCCTCTGTGGTGGGGGCTGTGGTTGTTGTTGTTGCTGTTGTTGTCGTTGCTGCCTTGCAAGCAGGGCCTCCAGCTCCAGTAATCCTGCTAAATTGGTATCATCTTGGTGTGGGAGGGGGTGTGGTGAGTGGGTGTGCTCCTTTTGTGCTGTGCCAGACTCCATTGCCTCCACCTGTGCTGATTGAGTGCACCTGTGCCTCTTGGAAACACTGCTCAGGGTTCTTAACACCTTCTCGGCGATGCCGGTATTTACTCCATGTCGGTAAGGTACTTTGCGGCCTTGTCGAGGCTGTTTTTTGCATGTCCGCATGACTTGGGATCAGCTCCGGTTTACGCCATGCCGCTAATTTCGGCATGGGGTGTCGTGCGCCTCATACTTTATGGCGCCACAAATAACGGTCCAGAGGGTCAGAATGGCCAGTAAAGGTAAACGATGCCGGTAATCCTTTACCGGCATCATTTTTCCCTTAACGCCCAACTCGGAATGACCCCCAATGTCTTTTAGTGGGAACAGATGCAAAAAGGACTTAGCTAGACTTTAGTGCCCCGAACAAAGTTCAATTTAAAGTTCATGTCCTGTTTAATGCGACCACCTATATTGCTGTTAAAATTTGCATGGTGTTCCTTAGCTGCCTCGTCTTCTGCCAATTCTCTCCCTGGAGGGATGCTGGTTCGGGTGTCTGCCTAGGAAATAAGAAAAAGAAAAGACTGGCAAGGATTGTGCACATTTATGGCCAGGGACAGGTGCCCTCTAAAATCCCACACCCCATTTTTGGAGCAGGACAGGCTGGACTAACCCTGTGGTAGGCCTCGTCCTAGTCCCCAATCCTTCTTGAAAGTGTTGGGTCCTTGGCCAGTTCACACAACCTATGTACAGAAGAATCCAAACACAATTCTTTTGAATATGTTACTGCTAGAAATTTTGCAAGGAGAAATATCCTATCTTGAAAGGCTGTATTTGTATTGTATTGTTTGAGTAAGTGCTACACCCGCAGAGGTATCTAAGTGTGCATCCTGAGGCACCTAAAAAGCCTTGAACCATAGAACAAGATTAGAAGAGATTGGAAATCACATTGGGCAAGGATGCACCTCTACCTACAATAAAAACATGCATGCACATTTTGTGCTACCTCTTGAGGAAGTTAGTACAGTAGGACAGAAAATAATTTGCATTAATTATGCATTAATACATTGATGCATAACTGTCTCTCACCCTGTCCTGTTTAGAAATAGAGCTGCTCATTGCACATTCGGATCCGTGCCTTTCTATCTTTATCTTCTACCAATCTCCTCATTGTTTCTCTCATTTTCTTTTGCATTGACTATGCATTGACTTGTTGATTGGTCTTGTAGAAGAGTAGGTGAATGCCTTTCCTCTGGTCCCCGCCCACTCACCACCATCCTATTGGAGTAGCAGGTGAAGAGTTACAGTTGGGAACCCATGCATGAATCCATGCAACATTCCTATACTGTGTCGAGTGTCGAGTGTATGACAGACGATATGCACTCAGGCAGCCATTCAGATTATACCCGCACGTAGAAGCAGAAGAAGGATGCTACCAGGAGGGGTGCCCACTACCAAGATGTCAGAATGTGGTTATGAATAATATGGATGAACTCTAAATAAAATCTGAAGATGAAAAATTATGTCATAAAGGAGATGTATGAACATATGCCAAAACGATATGAGAATACTTAAAACGGATTATATAACTGAAACACAAAGAGCAACATGTATGAAATAATGTGCTGACCAATAACTGTAGATATGCTGCAATGCAGGATAGACAAGATATTAGGAAGCTTGCTAAAAAAAGGTATACACACAAAGTTTAGGACGGCCACAGGCAGAAAATGGCCTGTGTTAAGAATCAACCCTGTTACCTCAAAGGACACGCCTAGGATTACAAATTGCAGAACTGATGAAGCTGTTTTCACATGCAGACTAAGGGGGTACCTTGGCCTAGGACCAAGAAGGCTATTTCGAGAGATGGGCGCAAGGCACAAAGGGTGTCAAAGGAATGGACTACATGCATAAGACACATTTCTGCTAAGATTAGGAGAGACAAGAACATTTGCAAGTTCCAAGTATTGAACAAGCACAATGGCAAACGCCTATGTAAAGTGGAGTGAGCAAGTTTCTAAAGGCCAGAGAGAGTAATGGCATTAATGGCACCTTGTTTAATAAAATCAAATAGTCCTAAATAAGAGGCAGAAAATGACAAAATCGTGGACTCCTAACACTTTACTCACAAGTCAAAAAGAAAGACTATTCTTTAAAACCCAGATGGAGATAGTGGTCTACTCATACCCCCTCAATGTTCCAGAACAGTGAGTAGACTACAAGGTTAACTACAAACAGAAGGCCTTGGCTAAGGATCAAGTCAATGACATACAATGGTCTAATTGGAAAAACAAGAAATTAATTGATGCATTTCGAGTACCAAGGTTTCGCTTCTACTCACATGCTGCTGAACAAGGTTGGATCGGGTTACCAATCAATCATAAGGCCTGCCACGCACTTTCACATGCAATGTTGCAGTTACCACTCAACTGCCATATTCTCTGTTATAATCGGTAAACTACGTATGTAGAAGTAGCTCAGGGCGTGTCCTACAGACAAGGGGCAGCCAATGAGATATTAACACTTATATGATTCTGTAAGTAGACTTGTTTCCCTAACCCAATCTCTCCCGGCAGTAGGTTTTGCAAAATGCCACGTAGGATGACATCATAGATGACGCATGAAAAAGTATATACACTCTGTATACACAGGAGCAGGTGTGATAATGCATGCATCTATTTTGATAGCTGTACAACTCCCTGCTTTCTTTCATCGAGATTAAAGCAGTATTTTACCATCTTCCTTGTTTCTGTCCAGTTATTAGTTCTAAAATGTTTATTGCTAATTCCATCTAGCGCATAGAGGACCCTTTAAAATGCTACTGCACAGTCGTCCTACCTCTAATGTCACTCCTCTGAGCTCCACTTATAATCCTGCTAGTCCCCTGGTCTCTCTCCCCCCACAGACTTCTATCATCCCATCCCTTCTCTCCATGTCCTTTCTT
Organism: Ambystoma mexicanum; assembly: GCF_040938575.1. NCBI lineage: Eukaryota > Metazoa > Chordata > Amphibia > Caudata > Ambystomatidae > Ambystoma > Ambystoma mexicanum. The sequence continues at coordinate 1,293,377,515 of NC_090937.1, forward strand.
CCTTTTGCCTTTTGCCTTTTGCCTTCTTTTTCACTTTCTTGTCAATGGGCCACATTACGAGGTTGGTGGTACCCACCGGAGCCACGGACGGGTTGCCGGCAACCCTGTAACACTGAATCTGGTGCCTGACTTACCAGCGCGACCGGGACATTACAAGTCCCAACGGTGAGGGAAGTCAGGCGCCGGATTTTGTAAGACCTGATTCCCATGGAGTCCATGGGAATGGGGACTCAGAAGCACCGGCACCATTGCTAATGGTGCCAGTACTTCCATGGCAACTCTGCCTGCTGGGGCCGCTGTGCCCGGCTGGGTCAGACCTGTTGGGCGCAGCAGACTCATAGAGTGGCGATCTGGAAACAAGGTTGCCGGTAAGGTTACTGGCACCCTTGTTTCCAGACCGCCACACTTGTAATGTTTCCATTAATTGGCTCACTCCTCTCATCTGTTATCTCATTACACACTCCATAATGTTTCTATGAATTGCCTCACTCCTCTCATCTGTTATCTCACTATACACTCTTCCTGTGCACTTCACTCACAATTCCAATTCTTGTTTACTGTCCTGCCCTCTCCTTGCACCTGCTCTCACTCCTTTTTACTTTTCACACCTAAACCATGGGATTCGCTTCCTTGGTTCATCTGCTTTGCTGCTTCTCTGCTTGTCTTTCACACTCGCCTTAAAGTCCATCCTCTCACTTAACTTTCAAATTGATTTGTTTAACTTTGAACAAAAAACGTTGTGAATACCATTTGAATTGTCGTACCTTCCTGTTTAAATTGTAAAGAGCTTTGGCGAAAGCGTTTTATAAGTTCAAATAAATACAAATGCAAATAAATTAATAATATCAGTGACAGTTTCCGGAGTGTGTCATGACAATCCCAATCTGTAAATCCATCCCAACTGTCAGCACACCGTAGCATTTCAAGAAAGTGTTTTGCCACTAATCTTGTTTAATTATATTTTGCCTTATAACCCCTCTTTTATCTTTACAATGCACCCTACCCTCTCAGTGCCTCTGCACCCTGGTACTGTATACCTACCGTGTTTTCATTTCTGTTTAAAATCAAAACATGGCTCTCTACTAAATATAATACAATTGTTACAGCCTAGATGGCATATGCAATGCACAGCTTGTTTGAAGATAGTAGAGGGTCAGAGACCTATGTGAATCGATGTACTAATGATGAATTATTTTCAAAATGTGTTACCTATTGTGCCACATCATTTAGGAGGAGGCACAGTTAAAACTTTCACGCTGTAAGACAGGTCAGCACGACCTTTGAAATTGAAATCTGGGCCTTGGGAGACTAGGACAATTTCATGCAAATCCATGTTATGGTTCAAAAGATATATAGGTTAAAAAAAGTGTGTTTTTCACTTTTACATTCATTGGCCCTCATTACAACTGAGGTGCTAAGTGCACCAACTTTACCACCATGGTGTAAACTACGTTTACACCATGGTGGATGGCGGATTTACCGACCCATTACAAGGTGAGTGGGGCGGTAAATCCCCATTTCCCATTTTCCCTTCCCCATTCCCATTTTTGCCCCATAGGGCATAATGGGAGTGGGGAAGGCGCTAATTACGGCACCGTAAATTACGGTGCCGTAATTAGCACCTAGGTGCCTTAGCACCATGGAACTTAACGCCTGCAAAAAGCAGGCGTTAAGGTGGGAATCAGGCGTTAAGGGTTAACGGTGGCGTTAACCCTTAACGCCAGAGTTGTAATGAGGGCCATTGTCCCTTATTGAAAACAGCAATATTTTCTGCAAAAATACAGCCCAAACTGCTGGACGGATTTGCGCCAAATAAGTGACAAGTTGGGCACAAAACATTAGAAGGAAATCCTTTGTTGGTTTAGCGTAAATCCATCTAGTCGTTTTATTTTTTTTACATTCGGCGTAGATCGTGGAGCCGCTTTACCCAAAAATGAAGTCATATCTCTCATGATACATTGCTAGTGGCAAGGGTTTTCATTTAAAAAAATCTGCCATTGAAGGTTTGGGGCCGGGGATAGTGACGTTTTCTTTATTTTTTCACTCTTTTTCCAAGTTCTATGTTTGGCACCAGCGGCAAAAAAAGAGTAAATACTTCAACAATATTGTGTGGCAATGACTGTTATTGCTAGTTAGGGAAAGAGGAGTATATTACCTAAATTTAGGAAGCAAGGAAGCAATCTGTGATTTTAGTATGAAAGAAAGAAATGACAATTGTTCTTCCAAAATTAACTTAAAATGTGTTGCTTAATTAGTTCAAAAGAAGGTGAGTTATGAAACACTGTAGGAAGCAATGCTTATTTACTATATCCTTTGTTTTGATTGGACAAGCTTTTCAGGTGACTTAACAGTGAAGATCTCGATTCACGCCTGATGTCAACATGGAAGATATCTACATGATCATACTGCCCTCTTCTTCATCACAGTACCTAGTTAGTAGTCCTACCTGAACTCCTGTATCCTTCTTCCTGGTCCCAGTACTGAATAGTGATATTACTTACATAACCCTTCCCTCTTCTTCATCACTGTCCACCACTAACTCTTCACATCACTCTTCTTCGTCAGAGTGCTCAACCACCACTACCTCATTCTTCCTCAAAACAGTACACCATTACCACCACCTCACTCTTTCTTATCAGTACCCACACTACCACCACATCACTCTTCATCTTCACAGTACCCCTCTACCTCCAACTCATGCTTCCTCATCACTGCTCCCTACCAAGACCATCTCACTATTCCTCATCACAGTCCCCACTACCACAAACTCACTCTTCCATGTCAGAGTGCCCCACTACCACCATCTCTCAGGGACTCCATGGAATGGGAACATAACTGCATATGTGACACCTGTAATAGCCAGGTAATACCAGGATATCATGCAGAAAAAAAGGGTAAGGCAGGTTTGCCGGTCTCACACCGGTAATTCCAGCAGGATACTGGCAAAACTGTAATGAGGGCCATTATCCTTTGGGTAGAAGACCCTTATGATTCTTTTGGTTCAGGTATGAGCTATTTAGATGAATAGTGCTAGGGGCAATGACTCAGGCTAGGATAGGTTTTTCCTGGACGGCGGACTTGTATTGTTCTTTTGTTAGACATCCTGATGAGCGCCCTTTTGCCTCCTACTTTTTTAAGAGTAGGGTCGAGAACTGTCGGGATTGTTTAGGTTTTTGTGTTTAAAATAAAAACATGCTATACAAAATGCCATCTAGTCCGCATCCTGATCCCGACTAATGAAAATCCACACATTATGTAAAGAAGAGATTGAGATGAAGTTGACAAATGTGGACATGCTATCATCTTGTACATCTTGAACACAGAAAGAAAAGAGGAGCAAACCCTTTGGAGGCCTTGTAGAATAAAACTCTAGTTTGGCTAAACAAGAAAATTATAGCTAGGTTTGTATTGTATTCCATAGTAAAATAAGGTCATAGGCATGAGTGGATCAATGAATGGTAAAGGGAATTCTTTTGAAATGCTTAATGAAAAACCTAAAAAACAATCCTCCTGCATGATCATTTTTGATCTATAATTGAATATTATCCCGGGCATGTTCTTCTTAGGCTGCTTTCCACCCAATTCAATCCTGTGGTATAGCCTGTAAAGACAACTGTATAAAGCATATTAGGGGACCATACAGCATTTACAGAACTATAATTCTGTAGATACATCATAGGGCTTTCGTCAAACTGTTTTATCACACAAGTCCAAGCTGAGTAGTTGTCATCCAGATATCCCTGTATCACCACATTGAAAATCAATAGGTGGGTATCTGATGTACGAAAAGAAATGCTGTTAATGAGTTCACCTATCAGAGTTCATTACAACTGTAAAGTACAAACTACAAGAAGTAGGATCACAAAGATTGCCATGAAAATGAATGATTTGGAAATGTCAGTGTTATTGTTTCAAGGTTGTAAACTCACTTCACTTCAATACACCTATCTTTACACCTTCTTAGCTTAACAACCATGATAAAGAAGCTTGCTACAAAACTTTTTTTTGTTTTTTTGTTTTATTGTATATTGGTTTATATAAACCTTTACAAAATTTTCGTCAAAATCATTAAAACATAAAACAGACAATCAGCTTTTCACAATGCACCAGGGCAATTTCACTATCATCTCCGTTTAACAATTGTACTAATGCTAAAATTCATTATCAATACATAAAACAATTCATTTGCAAAAGTCAGACTAAGTCACTTTGCAGATATTTTCTAAGAAAGCATTCACTCTAATCCTCAGTGCAATTGATGGACCATGTAACAATTCATACCAAACTGTGTCCCTCTATACGTTGGAAACGTCATCAACAAATTGTGCAAACTATTCAATCCTTTCCTTAATCAAAATCAGACAAATTAATAACTAATTCATCAAAGTTTCTGTTTCCCATGCAATTAAACAGAATCGACAAACGTTCTGATCTTCAGGTACTAACTTACGCATAAAACATATTTAATTAGTATTTAGTGCATTAAACCTGAATCGTATCATACTATTTCTCATGTGACGCGAAGGATATTTTACAATGTATTTCTCTGGCTCGGAAACCACTACCATGCAGATATAATTTGAAAGTATAATTTCGATATCAAGATCACTGCGTTATTTTCAACCCAGTCAAAAGTTTTAACCAACGTTTTTACCTTAGCTGTATTTTCGACAAAGCATTTTGTTGTAACACCAATATTCATCATTATTGTTTCAACATCAGTTTTAAGGGTATGCATAAAATCTTCCATCATATAGTCACCAAATAATTGATACAGTGTGCTTTTTTCACTAATAAAACATTTTCTATGTAAAGTTATTCTTTTACATTCCATAACACTTTTTAAAGATCAAAGGCCAAACTCATACCGTATTGCTTTGATTGGGGTACACTTTGGCAGGAAAAACAGAACCTTTCTCCATATTAGGGCCTCTATGGTTTTTAGATATGGTGACAACATAACAGGAAAAAATTCCAACCCAAATGCTAATCTGGGAATAATCTTCTGACAATAGAAGTCCCTACATGCAGACATTGAACATTTTCCAAACTTCTTTTCAATTACTCTAATTTTTCGCCCCGCCTCTATAGACTTCATCCTTAAGCAATTTTTAATAAATGTTTGAGTAACAGTACTAGAGAAGGAATAGTGTAGATAGCGAATAGCTTTCTGCAGATGGATCTTTTCACCATCGACGTTTCATATTGGCTTTGTGCATTTTCTGTTTATTTGCCCCTCATTTATTATTACGGTTTTATGGGAATTTATTTTTTGCTTTAGATTCTTTATAAACTAAACAAAAGAATTAATAAGCCTTTGCAGGCCAATTTTGTTCCTATCAAAAAGAAAACAATCATCCGCATATGCAACTCATTTTATAGCTCTTCCACCCACCTTTCGTGCGACTAATCCACTTTCATCTAGGGCGTCTCTTGCGCAAGACACATATAAATTAAACAAAATCGCAGCCAAGGCACATCCTGCTTTAGGCCATTCATTGCCTTAATCTCTTTTAACATTAGCCCACCATTACTAAGTCTCACCCTAAACACTGTGTCTGAATATGAGTATATCAGTATATCCAGTAGACCTCTGTCAATGTTCAGATCCATTAGCTTCTGCCAGAGCATGGCTGTGTCAACCATATCAAACGCTGCAGAGAGGTCCATTGATGCTGCATACAGAGGGAGTTGACTTTTGTGTTGTGCTTTATGTTGCAGTTTTGTAACAAGTAAACCCCTAACATCAATCCTCATGCCCTTCCTGAACCCGATCTGTTTTGAGTCCAAAATGTCATATTCTTCCATCCAACTTATCAGTTTTTCTAATACTATTGATGCGAAAATCTTTACTTCAACGTTCATCAACGATATGGGCCGATAATTTGTGGGATTCAATCCGTCTCCCTTTTTAAGAATCATAAGGACAGAAGACATTTTCCATGAATCTGGAATGGACTTTGGTCTGATCACATTTCTAAAAATTGAATAAAGTATCTTGGACCACCGAGACACATTCTGTTTAAATGTTACAAAGGACAGATTGTTCGGCCCATGTGTAGTAGACATGTTTGCTTTTCTTATGATCCTTCTTATATTATCTACTGATACATCCAATGACCAATTTACATTTTCATTTGCAGGCTCTGTTAAGGGCAAGGTGGAGGCACGGTATACGTTCCCAAATTGGTCACTCCACACAGACTCATTAATGGGATTTATATTCAACTGATATTGAGAGACTTCTGTGCTGTTGATCAATGCCCAGTAGTTCCTCGAATTGTGCTCTCCCATAGCTGTTAACATAGCCTCGCCATTTTTTTGTTGCTGTGCATGGCGATGGTAAATCAAACAATTCTTGTACCGTTGACGGCATACTCTGAAATGATCTTGTAAAGTTAAATTATGATTCCTTATTTCACGCAATTCTTTGTTCATCTGGGATCAATGTTTTTTTTCTCAATATCGAATACATGTTTGTAACTTTTATTTTGCTTAATCCCTGATGAATCGGGAGAATAGAATCTTATAATCATCTTCGCCAAATGTGCACTTAAATTTTCAACAGAATATGTAAACATTTTTGATTCAGACTTTCATTGTGTAAAATCGTGCATCATCAAGTTGTTAGATTTTGCGGTCTCTAGGGGATTGCATTTCACCCGATTCCTTCTAACATTAACCAAATTACCAGCACAATAAACTTTTTCTCTGAATCCTCTTTCTTTCACTTTAAATTAATTGACAGCACAGAATGGTCACTATGAGGACTAGTTTGTACATTCAGATGTTCTGACCTTTCAATCATGGGTTCACTTGCAAACATAAAGTCAATAATAGAACACTCCCTGCGAGCATACCAAGTGGGTTTTGCATTAAACTGCAGCATAAGACCCCAAGTTCTTGCAAAGAATAACCATAGAGCTCCTCTATATTTCTTATTACCTGTTATGGATCCATGGTCACCCAAGGCCGTTAATGCCCACACCATCTCACGATTGGTCTGGTTACAATCGACATTTAGATCCCCCGCCAAAATTATATTCCCACCCAGAGTATCGTCCAACCAAGCCTCTTTTAGATTATTCAGTTCCTCAATCATTTGTTCCAACATGTTATCTGCATAATCGGCACTATTCCAATAAATATTTATCAGCATTAAAGGTAAAATGCCATTTGTGGTTTTTACAGAGAAGGTGGCTATCAAAGCGGAAGTTCTAATGTACTTTTCCGTTAGCAATGTAATCACTTGATTATTCTGAAATGCAAGGGCCAAACGGCCGTTAGGGCGAACTCTTTATCCACTTCTGGCAGGGAGACACAGTATTACATATCCGTCCCACATCAGCTGTCCACATGCCCATGTTTCCTGACTTAAAACAAAGTCAAAATTCACAAGCGTATTACAAGTCCCATCATTGAATACTAAATGAGAGTGACCTCGAGAGTTCCAAGATACCAGGCAATACACTTTTGTTTCGCTAAAGTGGATTACCCATGTTTTTCAACTGGGATATTGATTCCCTCAATGACACTGCAAGGGTTCTCTATTCCTTCAACTCGTTAAGCATGAATCTTTCATCCTGTGCAGGAGTGATCCCATCATCTTTAACTGGTTTAATTGCATTATACCTCATTGACTCAATTGTCCTTTCCCCCTCAGCCTTCCTAAACTCGTGATAACTAAATACATCAATTCCTCTCTTCTGTAATGGTCCTGCTTCTTTCAGGATCAAAGAGCGCACTCAAGGTGAGGGGATCACTAGACATATGTAGTCATATCTTTGGGGATGTCTATAATCTATGAGTTTTATAACTGATGATGTTATCAAGTTTAATTCAGGTATATCGTCAAATAGAGTTAATATATAAGGTCTATTTAGGGAATATGGCCCACCATCTTCAAATACAAAATACATAATTATGCCCAGATCTTTGGGAAACACCGGGGAACCTAAGATCTCTTTAGGGTAACTTTTAGGATATTTACGGGAACCATTTCTCTAAACCGTCCTGCGATACTGTCATTAGACAATGGAGCAGCTTGAAAGTGTGGTACACTCTTTATTTAAGCAGGGGGCCACATCAGCCGCTCCCCATGTTCCACAGATTCATTATTACCGCAATTGACAACAGGTGAGCTGGAAGCTAAGTCAACCACGTCTAATTGAGGTTTTGTGGCCATCTGAAGTACTCCCTGTACTATCTTATTGTCGTCTAACTCCTGATTCAATATATTTTTAATTACTGTTCTAACAAAGTCCTCGGAGAGAGAGTTATTCTCTGGCATCATGGCAGTTCCCTCCCTTGCATCATCAATAGGAACTTTAATATTATCATCACTTGGGATTATTTTCTGATTCCCAACAAATTGAATCTGATTCTCATTTAATTTCTCATTTCTTACACTGGGTGGAGCATTTCTAGGTCTTACTGTTTCCTGGTTCTTTCAACTGTTTTCAGCGGCTAATGTGCTTACTAAACAGTTTGTCTGTATCAAAACAGCTTTTACTTCAACCAAGGGTACTGCCCCAAAAAAAGTTTGAGTATCAGCAGCAACTACTGCCTCCGATGTCGGAGTATTTGTACGAGATAGGGCTGCGGGGTTCTTAAATATATCAAATATATCCAAGACGCCCATTTCGATAGATTTCAAGTGCATATCTATTCTATCAGTAACATCTTTATTCTTTAAAGCCTCAGAAAGGTGATTATCACAATTTGAGTACCAATGATGGTTTATTCCACTATCCTGTTCAGTAGTAATTACTTGGGGGTTAACTAGTGGCAGATTTACTGCTTCCTCCACTTTTTACAGAGGAATCCTTAACATGCATTATCTAATTTTCAATTAGATTCTCCCGTAGTAAATTGAATAGTTTACTATCTCTCAAAAACTTGCGAGATGAGAGATTACCTACTTTTTCAGCATGTGCTTGTTTGTGTCTATTTTTGTTCTCCTTTTTCTTGGATATTTTTCTAGTGAATTGGGGGACAGTTCATTTGCGCCCTTTAAATCAGGTACACTGGTAACTGTATCTTCATGTATTTTTACTTCTGCCACACTGGGGACTCTTGTAATTACGCCAGTCTCCGGTGAAACATGTTCATTGACTACATCTACTTCATTTATTCCAGATGCGCCACTCCCTGTAGGCGCGGGATACACTTTAGTCATACTTTTTACACACACCTCAGGCATGGCAGTAAATACCAGCATTATTTCATTCAAAATTTTCATTTTCTTTTTAATTCTGTAAGTATAGTTGAATCGTTGGCGCTATTAAATAGTGCATCATGAGCTATATCTTTGTGGATGATTGCAGATGTTTGAACATTCAAAGTGTGGACAGGCTGCTCAGAGAGTTGTTTTGAGGTTTCCAAATTTTGGGAAAGACTTAGTAGCGTGATTTCTCCTGAACTAAATATTGGAGGATTGTCCATAAAAGAGAAGCTAGAGTCACCCCTTCCAATATGGTTTAAACCCTGAGCAGCCAACGGCAAGCCCTTCGGCTGCTAATTATGTTGTTCCTCGTAGTATAGTGATTGAGAAGACTCTAAATTACCCAAGGAGTCAGAAACTAAAATTACCTGCTCTTCTAGTGTGCCTAAATTCGAGCACTGTTTGGCGCACTCTATAAGGTCCTCAATGTATCCGAGGAACCTGGGAGAGGGAGCTCAGCTGCTCGAGATATGCTCATACGTCACGTTAATAATGAAGCTGCTGAAGGCTTGACTTGTCGCTTCCTTTGGGCGGTCTTTTTCTTCCTATTCAGAGCTATGTTTATATCTCTGTCACGTGCGACTCTTTTCCAATTCTAGCTTCAGTTTCCCAGTACAGCTTAGTCACCTACTCACAAGTGTTACTGTTGGACCGTTAGTTGAAGTTCGCCTCGAATACTTACACTCCTGCCCCTCCTTTCTCTAGTTCCCAAGCTTAACAAACAAGGTTTAACAAATAGGGCAGGGCACTTCACGGGTCAGCTTCCCAATATCACACTGCTATTTCAGATATTCTGAAGGTGCTACCAACCTCAACACTTGATTATACTGATTTATGATGTGTCCCAACTTTCAATTTTAGGCGAAATTGACTGTTTCCAGCACTAAATGCAACATGTGCCGGAGTTCAATTACTAACAATTGAACGTCGGAGCATATGGGTTACAAATCAACACACACAATTGAGTTTTAGAAAATGTATTCATAATGTTTACCCTCACGTGATGTTTACACGGACTCCACAAATACGGTTTCCTTCTATTGCCTAACTTTGAGCCACCAGACGACTCCCAGAGATTTCCGTTATTATCCCGCATCACCCAATTTGTTAATGCACAACTGGTGCAGGCATTACATCGGCAGGCCACGGTGTCACAACTTCACTAGAGCATCCGCAGATATGGTTACTAAATTTGTCATTAAATACACTTTGGGCGTGTGAAGCGAGGACAGGAAGTAGCAAACAGAACCTTACACGGACTACACGAGACAAATCGTTAGTAGAGTGGCCTGTTGCTATTCTGGGCTGTGAGCAGCGAACAGCTAACAGACCACTTACAGGCCACTTGCTAGGAGCGCCCGCTCTGGTCTATTTAGAGGGTTTTGAAAAAGTGGGGCTGACCTAATGAAACAAATAAAGAAAAGTACGTATTACTATACTATATTTCAAAGTAAACCACAATAATTATTTTAGGTGTGCGGATGTTCTTTTTACTATTAAGTACCGAGTTAGAGTCTCCAGAAGATCCAGGCAGGGCACACAGGCAGAGTTCTCCAACAGCTAACAGACCACTTACAGACCACTTGCTAGGAGCACGCACGCAGGACACGCGTTCTGGTCTATTTAGAGGTTTTTGAAAAACTGGGTGTGGCCGAATTAGAGTCTCCAGAAGATCCAGGCAGGGCACACAGGCAGAGTCCTCCAACAGCTAACAGACCACTTACAGACCACTTGCTAGGAGCGCGCACGCAGGAGCGCGCTCTCTGGTCTATTTAGAGGTTTTTGAGAAAGTGGGCATGGCCGAATTAGAGTCTCCAGAAGATCCAGGCAGGGCACACAGGCAGAGTCCTCCAACAGCTAACAGACCACTTACTGACCACCTGCCAACAGCACGCCTTACTACAAAACAACAAACACATTCTCAAGCTGTACAGAGAAATTACTGAAAGTTCTGTCTAAAGAACCTACGTTTTTTATCTCTATAGATATAGCCACTTTCTCTTCCCTCGTCCTATTTCGGCCTGTTTCCCATATTGATTTCCCCCCTCTCGCTTTCCAGCATCCATACCATCATCTCTCACACACTACATTTTGCAAGTCGCTTTGACTTCAGATGCTAGTGTTTAAATGTGCTTTTATATGAAAAGGGCTAGAACAGCTGAATTAAAAATACCTCCAAATCACAGGAAACATAAGCATGTGTGAGTCTATGTGGCCTTTTAGAGCTGGAGCACGCCAGTCAGGAATGACCAATGTATTCACAGCACTCTGGAATATTTCAACAGCATCCTGATGATAATTGGAATATTTGTAAAATATTAAGATTAGGGATGCGTTAACCGGCATGAATTATAATCAAACCTTTTGAAACAATGGGAGTTTGAGTTGACTCATTCGGTACTGAACCTCAAAATGCTTTAAACTTTCACAGCAGAATTTGAATTCTCATATAGATAGGAATATTTGATAGTTTGACTCGACTTGAATAAAACTGTATGTTAATAACAAATAATGCTACTAGTTACTAACGAAATAATGCAACAGAGTCATAATGTAAACGCTGAATCCACTCGGTTACAAAGAGATAGATTTCTGCTCCCTCTTAGATCTAAATAACCCTGTTCTTTTAGGGAACCTCTATCCCGTTTAAAAACTGCACTTTATATTTGTAGTACACCTTTTCATTTAGGAAAAAATATTTCTTTTTAGTTTACATTTGACTAAATTAATAGGAAGAAAACAGATACTGTTTCAATGGGACCTATTAAGAGTTTGGTGAAACTCATTTGGAGGAAACTCGATTTCTGCTAATACACTTGGTCTGGCATATTTACCATCGGATTATGAGCGTGGTAACCACAGTAGTACTCCCAATTTTCAGAGTCCATTGGACTCCAAGGGTATTTTGGAGGAAATACTGCAATGATAACTCTTGAACTATTTTTAGAATCAAAGTGGAGGACATCCCTCCAGCACTTCGCAAACAGGTATATTCTCCTCCACTTTAACAGAAACACCTAGAATATGCTGGTGTGGTAAAAGCGGCCGTAGTCGATTTCCGCAAAATGGAATTACCATCATTTTACCCCACCACCAAACTCATAATGAGCCCATTGAGCTAGTGCTCAGTCAGCAAGCTGCCTTTTTTCATGTCATATCAGACTTAATTTGAGAATATTGTTTTAATCAGACATTGTTTCTACTTTTCATTTCTCTTATGAAGTGGAGACACCTTGACAGGGTTTGAAATAATACTTTCCTATAGTTTAAACAAATATGATCTGATTTGGATAATTACATGCGTTTGTTGTACAAAACAGCTTTAGCCAAGTTCATGCCATAGTGACCTTCTGCCTCAGTTGAATTGAGTCTTTTCGAGCTGCATTGGTAGAATCCGTTATTCACGAACTGATTGATTCCATGTATGGGACATTTGAATTGCTCAAGCTGAATCAACGCAAAACAAAAGAGGTGATGGCTGGAAGGTTTGGAATTAACCCTAACCTCTGGCATTGCTCTGGTCAACCCCAAAGACAATAATTCTTCGCCTGCCAAGCAATTACAAAAGAGGACTGATTGGTCATATCCCTTCTGCATGAGACCACAAGCATCCCCAAACATGTGACCAAGCATTTCGGGTAGGACTGCCCTTTTTGGGTTGGGACCAAGCCTGATTTGCAAATGGTCTTCCCCCTTTTGTAATGGCTTGGCAGGCTAAGAACAATGGTCTGGAGGGGAGCCCGGAGCAATGCCAAAGGTTAAGATTAATTCTAAACCTTCCAGCCGTAACATTTTTTGTTTTGCTCAAGTTGAATCAAGCCATTTTATACTGTTTCCACCAACATTTATTTATTTATTTTATTTATTGTGCATTTGTCAGGTGCCTATACAACAGAATTACAGAATTGTGTTTCAAGGCACCACAAGGCCAAATGGGGAGGGAACAGGGGAATTATTAACAATCGCAAAACAGCAGATATACATTCATGGTCCTACTAAACCTTGTGGCATTCGGACGTGCAAGTTCATTGAAGAGAAGTGCAAGAGATACGGATGGGTGGAAGTGAATGTAAAGTGCAAGTGTGTGCCTAGAAGGAAAGTGCGAAGGGGAGCCAAGGAGGAGGCTAGGACGGATGAATCCCAAGGGTGAGTTGCAGAGCCACCAAGCAGGGGTCTGCAGGGGCAGTGCAATGGGGGGGTGGGAAGGTGCTGGTATCGACTGGGTAGATGGACTGAAGCCTGTGAGATTCACAATGTCCAGGATACCAGTCTCTGTGGCAGTGGGCTAGTTAGAAAGGAAGGGAAAGAGGTACAGAAGAGCAGCGTTTTGAGTAGTTTCTGGAACTTAAGGAGTTCTGGCTCGAGACTGATAGGGGCAGGGAGTCCCAGCCAGGAGCGTAGGCCTCTAGCATGGAGGTATTTAGGGAGGGAAATTTGGAAATAGCGTGGTGCCAGGCCCCAGAAAGCCTTGTGGATGATGCAAAGAGAGGGTCTTGAATTTGATCCTCACGGCCACAGGGAGCCAGTGGCGACTTCTTAGGGCTGGAGAGATGCAGTAGCTGGACTTGAGGCTAAAGATAAGTCTTGCAGCCCTATTCAGGATTAGCTAAGGGGGAGTACGGAGGGGAAGGGGAGTTTGAGGAAGAGCCTGTTGCAGTAGTCCAGCCTGAAGAGGACCAGAGCTCTGGAGACTTTGAACTTTTGGGGCAAGGTGAAGAAAGGGTGAATGCCTCTGAGGAGGTGAAGGTGAAAGTGGGCCTGCTTGGCATCGTCCAAGATGCGAGGGGTGAAGGAGAGACAAGAATCGAAGATGACCCCAAGGTTTTTCACCTCACAGGATGGTGAGGGTAGAGGTCCCAAGGTCGGCGGCAGAGGGTAGGAGGAAAGCAAGACGGAGGTGTCCCAATGAGAAGGATCTCCATCTTATTGGAATTAAGACAGAGATTGTTAGCTGCACACAATCCCTAGATGTCGGTCACACAGTCAGAGATGAGGTAGTGGAGGGAAACTTGAAAGATAGCTGTGTGTCTTCAGCATTGCATTGCACTGGAAATTAGAGAAGGAAGAGATCAGGTGAGCAAGAGGGGGTGATAGATATTGAAGAGCCCCGGTGATAGGATAGAGCCCTGGGGAATGCCACAGGTCGAGAGTGTGGCGGTGGAGGAAAAAGGACCTTGTTGCATCTGGGAAGGGTGATTGCAGATAAAGAGGTAAGCCATTCTGTGATGCTGAGGGTTTCAAGGAGTCATTTTATGAGGATAGAATGGTTGACCGAGTTAAAGGCAGAGGAGAGATTGAGGAGAATGAGGAGAATGAGAAAAGCAGGAGAGTTAGAGTCAAGATTTGCAAGAATGACTTCATGGGTGTACAGAAGAGCAGCATCCATGCCTCTGGATACCCCAAATCCAGATTGATGGTCATGGAGGCAGCCAACAAGCTCAGTGTGGAGGGTCAGTTGTGGGATGATCATCTTAGCTAAGAGCTTACCCAGGAAGCGGGCAGTGGACATAGAGCGATAGTTAGCCAGACAGAAGGGGTCAGCAGATGGCTTTTTCATAAGAGAGCTTGCTTGAGGGATAGAGGGAAAGGGCCAATGGCAAAAGAGTGGTTATAGAAGTTGGCAAGAGCTGAGGCGAGGACAGAGATACTGTCCTTAATAGTCCTAAAAGTGCAGGGGAGCACCTGTTTGGAGGAGACCTTCATAGAGTGGACAACTGTAGAGACCTCAACCAGTGCTATGGGCAGGAGTGAGGAAAGAGTGGGGGTGGAAGGAGGGGAGGCGAGGGAGGCAGGAGAGCAGGAGCAGGAGTAAAATGTTTATGGAGAAGAGTGAGGACAGGGTGCCCTGAGTTTTAGATGAGAAATGGTAGACCAATTTGGTGCATAGAGCCTGTGAGGGAATGGGGAGTTGGAGACTGCAGTTGGATTGACGAGTTTCTTGCAGATTTTGAAACGTTCAGCCATGTTGTTAGTGGGTCCAGTGTTGAAGGCTTGGATGTGGGTCATAAGAGTTGAACACTTTATGGATATGTAGTCAGTGACATGTGAAGGTAGATTCTGACATTAAGTGGTGGCATTACAGAATATAACAGCAACAAACAAATAGTATAGGAAAAACAATACAAACCAGATGTCCTGGGATAAAAATTCAAATTGGTCTTGGAGAAATGATGACACAACAGGGATTCACACTTTTTTGAGACCACACTTGTTCATTACGGGCCAGATTATGGCAATGTTGCACTAGTACAATTGCAAAGTTGAATGCTACTAGCATTAGGGCAAAGATTGCCCTAGCGGCAAAAACGTTGTGGACATATTAGAAAAACTTTGCACCATGGCAATCAATCTTTTGAATATTAGCACTAGAAAAGCATTTGAACATATATTCTTTCAATGCATTTTTGAACATGGGCAAGGTTTGCCCGAGTGTTAATACAGAATGGTATTAGCACTATAATGCATTGATAGCTCTGGGGCAGCAACTGTGTGTTGGAAGCAAGACGATGCATGGCAACACAGGTTTGAATCCCGGTCTCGTGCTTTTGTTTTATAAAAGAACAATTATAATTATGTTTTTTTGCACTAACAGAATTTTTGCCCTTGTGCTAATACCATGCAAAATTGCACGTGCCAATTTACAATGGTTTTCTAACATGGGCCGAAAGTTAATGATACTAGGTCAAACGTTGTCCTATTGCTAATACCATGCAACTTTGCCCATGCTACCGTGCAAAGTTTCTATAGTCTGGTACCAGGGCATAAACATATCCTTGTGGTTATTCTGCAAGGAAGGAAAGAAACAGAAACTCGGATATCAGAGGGAACGTATTACAGTATAAACCACTTACACAGCATAAATGAGCTGAGTGGTGTACAATAGTTAATCTCACTTACAATTCACTTGCTGTCAAAGGTATTAGTGGTTTGCACATTTCAACGTTCTTATGTCTCCTACAAAGTATTACGTTATTTATGCTTTTTGGGCACACATTGCCATTAAAGACATAATGCATACACTATCATAATACATCACAGTTCCATGTAATACAACACATCATCCCGTATTATCTAGTACCTAGTATTTTAAAATAAAATCACACAAATTTGTAAGGTATGCTGTGTTTATTTTCTCAATCATCTGTACATATCTTATTGTAGCTTAGAACACATTAGTCCATTCTCTCTGAGGAATATATCAATTACCTTTGTTCTGGTTATCATCCTCGGCTTACTGCAGTGTGCTTTCAAAAACATAAGTGGCAGCCAATAAAGATGGCGTAAAAAACAGCATATGATGACAAGTTTCGATAATGGAGCCATCAGAGTCACAGCAAAGGTCTGATATGATAGGTTATGTATAACGCACTTAAGACCCAGAGGTTTCTAAGCGCGGACCTAGGGGTCGTCTTGCTTCCAAGGGGAGCACATTGCCCCTGAGCTATCCTCCAGAGACAGGTCAGTCGACAGAATACGATCCTGTGTGCCTATACATTCTTTTGAATGTAGCTGTCCAAGCCTAGGTTTGATGCCCATTATGCACAAAGCGTGACAGTTAGGAAGGTGAACATATTCTTGGGATCGTGGGAAAATAAACAGATGAGCATAAATTGCAAGAGATTTCCTAGATTGACTAATGGATATTGATTGATATTCATATTTTATTTCTATCGCACTCGTACACAAGTGTTTCAGAGGAGAAACAGATAAATAATAATAAATAAATAATAAAGGCAACAAACAGTGGTAGTGCAGCCAGCAATTTGCAAGTGCTAGGCTTAAGGCAGCAGACAGGGTAGGTCTGATAAGTACAGGAAGAAAAAGGGGGCGGTGCTGTATGTGTACAGATACAGACCCCAGTGCAAGGGTTGGCTCGGAGGAAGTGCGGGAGGGTAGCAGGGTGAGCAGGTACCTGGGCCCGGAGGACAGAGGGTGGCCAGGTGCACGGTGCCAAGAGAGAACAGATCAGCAGGGGAGAGGGGAATCGAAGGCAGAAGAAAAGAGGAAAGTCTTGAAGTGCTTCCAGAACTGGAGATGGTTCTCCTCAAGTGTTAGATTGGCAGGGAGGCTGTTCCAGAGGGAGGCCCATGCCGAAGAAAGAGATCTAACCCCAGCTCGTTTCTTTGAAAAACGACTGACCCTGAGGGAGATAGAGGTAGAGGAGCAAAGAGCTCGAGAGGGGAGGTATTTGCGGAGGGATAGCTGAAGGTATTTTGGACCCAGGCCCCAGAAAGCCTTTTGGACAATGCAGAGGGTTTTGAATGTAATCCTTGCATCCACTGGGAGCCAATGGAGAGATTTCAGAGCTGGAGAGATGGAGAGATATGATCCCAGGGCTTGAGGCCAAGGACAAGTATCACAGTCCTGTTCTGGATTAGTTGCAGAGGGTGGAGAGTAGAGGCAGGTAGATTTAGAAAGATACTGTTACAATAGTCCAACCTAGAGAGAACTAGAGCTTGGGATACCATGAGCTTCTGGGGTAAGGAAAGGAAAGGCAGAGTACCTCTGAGGAGGTGCAGTAGGAAGTTTGACTTTTTAGAGAGCTCAGAGATGTGGGCAGAGAAGGAAAGGGTAGAGTCAAAGATGACCCGAGGTTCTTAGCCTCGCAGGTGGCGGTAGGAGTAGGGCCAAGGGAAGCCAGCCAGAGAGTGAGGGGAAAGGATGGTGAAGGTGTGCCGATGAGGAGGATCTCCATCTTGCTGGCATTCAGACAAAGATCATTGGCGGCACACCACTCTTGAATGGCAATTAGGCAATCAGATATGAGAGAGGGAGAGGAGGTGGCCGAGGGCACCCTGAAAATGAGTTGAGTGTCATCAGCATAGCATTGGAAATTTGAGCAGAAAATGGCAATCCAGTGAGCTAAAGTCGCCAGGTATTGGTTGAAAAGCTAGGGTGAGAGGTTAAACCCCTGGGGAACACCACAGGTAGAGAGGAAGATAGATGATAGGAAGGACACAAGTTGGACCAAGGAGGGTCAATCAGAGAGGAAAGAGGTCAGCCAGGCCAGAGCCTGATCAGTGATACCCAGGTTTTCACGGAGACGGTTGAGCAGGATGGTATGGTTGACTGTGTCAAAGGCAGAAGAAAGATCGAGGAGGATGAGGACAGAGGGAATGTTAGAGTCAAGGTTGGAGAGCAGATCCTCATGGATGTTCAGGAGAGCAGTTTCCATGCTTCTGGCAGCTCTGAAGCCAGACTGGTGGTCATGGAGACAGCCAACATAATTGGAATGAAGGTTAGGCTGAGAGATGGCCAACTTTTCCAGGACTTTGCCCAGAAATGGAGTAATGGAAATTGGGTGATAGTTAGCTGGACAAGAAGGATCAGCTATGGGTTTCTTGAGACGAGGATGCACAAGGGAGTGCTTCAGAGGGAAGGGGAAGGATCCTGAGGTAAAGGAGTGGTTGCAAAAATCACCAAGGGCCGGAGCGAGGGTGTCAATGTGGTCCTTGATGGTTTTAGAGGAATAGGGATGAACCTGTTTTGACAAGGCTCTCATAGATTGGACTTGTCTAGCGACCTTGTCAGGGGAGAAAAGAGGAAAGGACGAGAAGGATATTGGGGGGTGCCTAAAGATGGGTAAGCAGGCACAGATGGAGAGGGGAGAGGAGGGGTGGAGGTGGAGAGCGTGGACAGGATGTCCTGGGTTTTTTAAATGAAGTAAGAGGCAAGGGCATTGCAAAGAGCCTGGGAGGTAACAGGAGGGGTAGAGACTACAGCAGGGTTGGCCAGATCCTTGCAGATTTTAAAGAGTTCAGCCAAGTTGTTAGATGCCGCAGAGACACAAGCTTGAATGTTCACTCTCTTCTTGGTGAGGACAGTGAGTCGGTATTGCCTTTGTAGCAGGCGACAGGCCACTTTGTCAGAGGATGAACAGGAATCCTCCATTTCCTCTCAGCTGCCCTACACTTATGTTTAAGTGTAGATAGGTCAGAGTCAGGAATTGCAATTGGCTTTGGACTTCAAATGGATCCTCATGACAGGGGCAAGAGCATCAAGAGTATCAGACATTGAAGAGTAGAGCAGAGACAGGGTTGTGTCAGGATGTGAGACAGCCAGAGGTGGAGGGGGGGGGAGAAAGTGTCAGCAAAAGCCTCAACTGACACACGCTTCATGGGCCGGATGTCCGAAAAGTTAGGTGGCAGTGTTGGGGTAGGCTTGGCTTGGGGGAAAGAGAGGGAGAGATGAGAGGAGAGGAGGGAGTGATCGCTCCAGGAGAGAGGAGTGGCCAGAGGGATGGAGAGGGGGAGGTCAGAGGAGATCAAGACATTGAGTGTGTGCCCTGCAGAGTGAGTCAGGCCAGAGGGGAGGATGGACAGGGAGAGGGAGTCACAGAGGTCACGGAAGAGTACAGAGGAGGAACAAGGAGAATCTAAATGTATATTGAGGTCACCGAAGAGGAGTTGAGCGGTAGAGGCCAGGAGGGAGGACGAGAGGTCCGCCCACTCAGAGAGAAATGAGGTGATTTGACGAGGAGGCCGGTAGATGGTAGCCACAGTAAGAGAATTGGTAGGTGAGAGAGAAAGCCTACAGACAATACATTCAAAAGAGGAGTAGGTCTGAGTGGGAATGATAGAGGCAGGAATCCAATCAGGAAAGATCAGGGCTACCCCCCCCCCCCCCACCATACCGGGATTATCTGGGTGCGGAGAGGATCTTGTAGCCATCAGGGAGGGGAGTGTCAAAGCTCATGACAGAAGCTGGCTGTTAACCATGTCTCAGTAAGACCAAAGACATCAAGGTCTAGTTCTTCAAGGAGGTGCAGATGTCAGAGGAGTGTTTGACAGCAAAGCGAGAGTTGAGAGTGGCAATATGAAGAAGGTTGCTAGCCTTAAAGACCTTACGGGGAGGGGTACAGATCAGAGGTACGCCCTGCGGAGGAGAAAGAGCCCTAGGAGGTGCAGAGGATGAAGGAGGAGAGAGATGCAAGGTAGCCAAGGGGTGAGAGGAGGGGACAGCAGGAGATATGAGGAAATTGATGAGCCTAAGGAAGCGCCTGTCAAAGAGGAAGAGATTGGACTAAGGGCCTTGGACCATGACAGTGCCATTTAGGTAGACATTAATGATGACTTTAAAGGAGTCAAAAGAAGCCATGAGGACTTCCCAGCGAGTGCAACCATTAATGGGAGAGGAGGAGATAGGACAGAGCACAGTGATCATATGAGGAGTATATAGATCTGGCAAAGGAACGACAAAGAGTATGTCAGTGAGGGTCCGTCTGGAAGAAGCATTGGAGTAGGTGTCGGCGATAGGAAGACCAGGGTTAGCGGCGAAGATATCCTTTATGAACCACGCCCTTTCCAGAAATAATGTACCTACCATTGTTGGGTTGCCGGGGGACTAGTTGTGGAACTGCTCCTAGCCCCGCGCTAGTACACAGCGGGCTGCAAGGGTGGACTATGTCCAGCTGATAGAAGTCTGCGGAGGCCGACATCCAGTGGGCAGGCCCATGTGGTGGAGGCCTTCTCCTTGGAAAGCGGTGCTGGTGCAGTGTCACAGAGCACGCTGCAGGGAGGAGTCTAGTGGCTTTGACTAGCTGCATGGGTAGCCATGCGCTTCTTGTATTCATACCATCACATTTTGTGCCACGTGTCACCTCCACGTGACACTACACAAGACCTGGGAAGGGCCTTAAATCATATCATCCCATGCTAAGGGTAAATGACCAGAACAACATCAACAATTAATATTACATTGACCAATCACCTCACATTGTAATGACCAATCCTTGCTGAGAGGACAGTACCACATAGATTTGAACTTCAGCTATTGTACTTAACACATATAACAATTCTATATATTTACAACTGGACATTGTACGTGGCAGAACTTTATTAGTCCAGAGGAGGTGGTGCAACTGTGACATACACCTTTACTGGATCCAATTTAAGCACACTAGACATGCGGGACCACAGCTTTTATATGTACATTATAGCTCCTGAGGAAACATTGGGGTTATGTACACTTGGGCAATACCATGCTCTTAGTTCAGGCTGGGGAGAAGCTCCTCTATGCCTGCATGCAGGCAAAGCTGCACCTGGGTACACCGGTGTCCACATTTGCTCCGTGGGGCCTGCCACCCAACTTATAGGGTGGCAGGCCTGGACCTTCTCTCGCCAGGCTAGAAGTGTCAAGTTGATGCAGCATCGGAGTGGGATAGGCTGCGGTCACAGGCCGAAAGCTCTGGGCTCTCTAGCAGTACTTATCTGTGCGCACACAGGACAGTCATCGGCAGTGCCAACAGTTTCTTTGAGGTTCACTATGCGGCCGCTCATCGCAGCCTGCAACAGGGATGCCGGCTGCAAGTCGGGGCATGGCTGCATTCCCCTGTGGCCATGCGTGAACTTTCCCTCCATGGGGAATTAAACTTCACCACGCTGGCAGCTTGGTGGGGACAAGTCGGTCCACTTGTGGGTTCAGGATCGGCTCCTGCCGATCCCACCTTCGTCACCAGTTGTTGGGTTGCCGGGGGATTGGCAACATTGTAGATGGGTCTGGGCACAGCCCATTTCAGGACCTGGTGTCCTGATGATAGAATGCCGGGGAGGCTGGCATCCAGTGGGAAGGGCCTGTGGTGGGGTGCCTCTGCCAGCGAGGAGGGCCTGGCGCAGCACCAAAGAACGCACTGCAGGCAGGAGTCAGGTGGCATTGACTGGCTGTACGAGTTGCCGTGCACCCCCATGTTTCATGTTTTCACACCATCACATGATGTGCCACGTGTCACCTCCATGTGACACTGCACAAGCCCTGGGAAGGGCCTTAAATCATAACAACCACCTCCTTCACCAACAAGCTTACGGTAGTAAGTGAACTGCACTCATAGGATCAGTCAAACATAATCTAGTGTTGCATAAAGGGAAGCATCCAAGAGGCTCTGTTCCAAGGCTGCACTCTGTCGGAGGATACAGGATATTCCCAATAATTTGCAATAGTCTCACAAAGTGAGATCACTTTTCTCAGAAACAGTTTCACTCGTTGCACTGGGACGTTACATACGATGACAGAGCACTTAATTCGATTCTAACTGCTGCCACTGGAGTAACCATTATATGAATAACAACTTTCTTTTAATAATCTCCCTGTGAATCTGTGTGATTGAAATGCCTGCATGGGAAATTTACGCAACACAGAAATGTTCATACATTTCCCATGCGGAAATCACACAGATTCAAACACACACCCTCACACACACCATCAATCACACCCCCAACACACCCCCAACCCCGTACTTACTTTTCTTTCAGACGCGCTGTGTCCCTGCGGCGCCAGTTCACTTTCACTTCCTTGATCGGGAACCAGCGCTGCAGGGTCCTTTTCTTTTCTCTTTTTTTTCTTTTTACTTTTGTTTGGGTGAGCTGCAGGTGTGCCCCTGAAACCCCTGCCCCCTATACTGTACAGTATAGTGAGCAGGGTGTTGAGGGGGAGGCCCCCAGCTTTTTATTTTTTTTCTTCATTTGTTTTCTTCATTTTGGCCTCCAGAACCCCTGCTCACTATACTGTGTAGTATGTAGTATAGTAAGCGGAACACCCCTGCAGCCCACTGCTTTTCTTCATTTTTATTTGCTCGGGTGAGCTATGGGGTGTTCCCCACAACCCCCGCTCACTTTACTGTGTAGAATAGTGAGCTAGGTGTTGCGGGGGACAACCCCGCAGACCATGTCCTTTTTTCTTCTTTTTTTTTGCTGCTCAGATGAGCTTTGGGGTGTTCTCCACAACCCCTGCTCACTATACTGTGCAGTATAGTGAGCAGGATGTTGCGGGGGACACCCCCACAGACCTTGCAGCCTTTCTGTTTCTTTTTTTTACCGACCCCACACCAAAACACATACCACAAAAAGTTCTAACTTTTGGTGGTATGTGTTTTAGGTGTTTTGGTGGGGTTGGTAATTAATTTTCTGTAATTTTGTCCTATTCCCTCCCTGTAAATTATCAAGTGGCCATAAAGAACACAAATGTATACTTCATGCAAACCTCAGCAAAAACAGTTTTGGTTTAGTACCAACTGGAGTAGAGTAGTCATACTATCACTACTTAGTCAGTTGAACCATAGCAAACCAACAAAGCTAACTTTGAGGTTTCCGTCACCCAATCCATAAGAGCGCCAGGGGCAGATAGGGGAGAAAAACATGCCCATAGATTAGAACTCTTTCCCTGTTTCGGGAAAACCTGGAGTCAGATGGAGATGTGCACTCTTCTGTCTTTGAGAAAAGACCAGCACCTTTTACTTAACTGTATCAACCAATATAACATTGTCCCCAAAGTTCTCACAAAGATTGTGCTTCGTGAACACATTATGCATATCAGTGTCAGTTTACCATTGCATCCTTTTCTTGGCTTACCCCTCTGACATGTGTACCAGTTCCTCCCTGTACCCTGCTTCATGCTGCTCTTCTTCCATTTTCGATAGTGAGACTTTTTTCACAGTGAAGACTCTTTTCTTTTGATTTTGTAGTTGTGAGATAACAGCAAACAGTTTTTTTCATTAGGATTAGCAGAACATTTTATGCAGAGTACCTTAACACTCCTTAGGAGGATAGCAGTGAACTCCTAAGAGTTCACAGGGAAAATTTGCAAGAAATTCAGAGCATCGCTTGTTATCTCCATCTGATGATTCGTCAAGTATACCAAAGCAAAAGCATGGTTATGAGATTCAACATCTTTAACAAAGCATCTTTGGTAAATTGGTAGACAAACAATGAAGTCCACCCAGTCAATTACGACTTGAAGTAGCTATCAAACACTTTCCCGCTTTCATTAAGATGAAGAGCTGGACTATATGATGCTATGTCGGATTTCACACCACTTTTATGCACATATCCTGCAACTGCTCCTTGCTAGAAATCACGCTGAAGAGAAGGACTTCCAGGAGTCAATGTACGTTTCTGGCAAGTATTTTATTTACATATAATCAAGGTACTCCTGTCTCAGGTCATCTCACATCTGGAGGGTTGTTTTCATATATACATACAAGCGCATAGAACCTTGTGAAGGTTCTGTGTCTCCTGGGAGACCACACAACATGTTGATCTTCGTTTGGCACACGAATAGCAACACCAGACATTTACAAGTTTGAAAGTGACATGTAGGCATAACATGTTCATAAATACAGTTACTCTGCTACCACAACATGTTACTTCCGATGTCTATGCCCTTATATAATATTCAAAACCAAAACATGTTTATTATTTACAGTTGGTTATAAAAGTCTCTAAAGATGCATTTTCTTGTAACTGGTGATCATTTACTTATAAGCTAATTAATACAATACATGTTTTTCAAACAGTAATAATGTACTGAGTAGAAGCATCAAACTATATACAGCAATTTTAACCAGAATCAAGAATATATAATGCACCTCCCTTCCTCTCACCAGGAGGGTGTCTTTAATTTACAAGACACATATAAATCCTGCATTTATTCCATGTACAACCATAATTTAGGACTATCACATCATCTAGACGGCTATCCACTTTGAGTGGGCCACTGAATTTTCGTTCACGTTTTAGTACTCCTGTTGGTCATCAAACCCATACCTGGTCTCCTTGATCCACTCTTGATAGTCTAGTATTACACTAGTTGTTGTATATTTATTTTGCTGCTTCATTCTTCATTCTTACTCTCTCTCTCAACTCTCTTTCTTTCCAATCAATGAATCTCCTTCTCCCCAACTGAAGACATACATGAGTAGCAACGTTCCTTCTTCTTAATATTTCAAAAGGAATAAATCCTGTCATAGCATGGGGTGTCAATCTGTGTGTTAATGGAATTGTTTCCATATCATCTTCCCAATTTCAACCCGCTTGGATACTCATGCAAATTATCTGTATTAAAGTTCTATTGAACCTCTCAAGTAACTCATTGCTGGAGGGGTGGAATAGTGATGATTTGTTATGTTTAATGCCCATAGTCTCTAAAAATAAATCCTTTTATTACTCTAGAAGTGAATTGGACACTATTGTCGGTTAATATTTTCTTTGGTATGCCTTCTCTTTTAATATCGGTCAGCCATCAAGATTATATATTTTTTCCATCCTTCTCTGGAATGCATGGGACCTTATAGAGCTCAATGAATATATTCCCATGGAATGTTTGGTAAATCTATGGGTTTTAAGGACTGAGTATGCATTGTGAGTGCTTTGTCAAATGAGGAGCATGTTATACAATCTTTTAACATTTCTTCCACTTCATTATCTAAAATTGGCCACCAATAGTCTGAGCGAAGAAATCTTTTGGTTCTGTATATCCCCATGTGACTATCATGAGCCAATTGCAAGAGTTTATTTCTTATCCCATCTAGAGGAATATTTCGACTAGCTCTCACCACATGTGAATCTTCAATGATCAGTTAATCTATTACTTTGTCCTTTGGCAAATGCTCTTAGGCCTATTTCAGGAGTCCACCCGGCCCAATTTTTGAGGACGTTTGTTACCATATCGAGTTCAATATCACCATCCCAGGAATTATATACAGTTATAGATTCTCCACAGACCCAGAACACTTCCTGTGATTGTTCTTCAATGTCCTCATCTGATATGTTGACTAAGAACCTTGAGAGGTAATCTGCTATGACATTATGTTTACCTGAAGCATGTTTAATAACAAAATCATGACAATGTATAGTCGTTACCCAGTTCAGAATTCAGTGCTCCAAATAAGTAATATCAAAGCATGTGAAGTCATAATGTTTCAACACAATCCATATTCAAAAACCCAACACATGGACAGGGGCATAGATAACAGGGAAAATAAAAATGAAAATGAAGATCAAAATTGAAGCACATGAAGTAAGTACATTACCAAATCACATTGTCATATCAAATAAACAGGAACATGTCATCAACAGCGCAAGAAAGAAAGAGAAAACGTATACACAATGGGCATTTGAATAATTAATATGGCATGGAATCTATATGCCACCTGAATAATATGTAGAGTTAACTAGAACCCATGCAATGAATTCACGTGTGCCACCAACAAGAGCCCAGAGTCCCCAAACGCAGTGCCTGCCACCACACCCGCTAACCAAATGACATTGCACACTGTGTGAGTTATGAATGGTAGCACAGATATCACTAGTCCCATGAAGCTGGATGAAGTACCAATTCCCAACAGTATGCATGCAGTAGAATAGTTGTATAAATGAGTAAATTACCCAGTATGAAATCTCTCTGATAAATATCAGCTTCTAGGTGGATTCAAATGTTACAGCAGTCGTGATTCTGACATCCTATATTGCAAACATTTGGACATTAGTAAGTGCAACCACTTCATTGGCCAGAGTACCAAATATCTCAAAATTCGTAATTTAGCGAATCACATACCTAAAGCGTTACCTACGCAGCTTTGATGCTGATCTGTCGTAGAACAGTTCATTATTGGAGATCTGATTCAATGAGGCACAGCCAGCCTTAATGGCAAGACCTAATAAACCATGAAGCCGTCTATGTTAAAACTCATGGATTGTAACAGCAGTGACTCTAAATGCCACACGATGAGTACAAAATTATGTGCTCCCTTACCCAAATATACTGCCGTCCACTCTGGTCTTTCCCAACACAACCGAGTCTAACAGTGATCATCCCCGAACTCCATGAAAAAGAAAAGAACCCTGCAAATACGTGTCACGTCACTGATCACGTGACCCGATGCGGTCACGTGATTCATAGTGGATTGTCAATAGAATTAAGCGTTCTTTATTACGTGTGACTAAATAGACAGTATGTACTCAAGAAAAGTGTAGCGCGTTCATGATCATGTGCTGTAATGTTATTACCTAATGATTAATCTGTTCCAAAACTCACGCAATCTATGAAAGTGCTAGTATTATTCACACTATAATGTGTCCAGAAAGAAGAAACAAATTAAGAGAACAAAAGTAATGCAATAGTAGAATACCAATTCTTGTCAGTGCTTGAAATACCCTAAATTAAGTGAGAGAGTGTATGTAATCAATAATTCCACAAAGGTTTATTGCAGTTGTATTGAAAGAGTGTCATTTGTTGTGAATACTCATTGAATGTAAATAAACTTAAGTGCTTGGCTAAATCCAATGCATTTGGCACGTAGGTGCAGCGCCGGCACCCCGTCAGTCCCCTAGGCTCCAGTGGTGCCACACACATTTAATCCAGCACAATATACATCCAGTTGCGGGATGTATACCACACCCCATTACTCACCTACAAGAAGAGATGTAATTCTGTATCACTATTCAGACCCAAAGTAGTACATTGTAATCTGCATATAGTGCGGGCTTCCAATTGACGTAAAAGTGCAAGACGGTCACCCCCCCTAGGGTGAGGTCGCGCTTGCATTAAACCAATGAACTTAATGTCTTTAACGTTATTCAATTGTTGGTGTTCTTGCCAGTGCATAGAAAGTGGCAGTTTAAAATCAGGTTTTTTCAAGCTTGCAAAGTGTTCTCGAATGCGTATTCGCAATTCCCTTATTGTCGAACCCACATACACTTTGCCACATATGCAAAGAATGGCATACACCACATATTTGGTCTTACAGTTCATGAAATCACGAATTTGTATCGATAAACCATTATGACACGAAAAAGAATCAGAGCTTATAACAAACTTGCAGAAATTGCATTTTCAAACAGTGGAACAATTACTGTCTCTTTTCAATGTGGAGTAGGTTTGAGGTGCCTACTTGTTCCATTATAGTGCAGCAGCTAGTTTGGTTTGATTAAAAAGTGGTTTTCCATGTGATAAATAGGCTCAAGAGCTTCCATTTCCTGGCACACCTCAGCTATACCGTTTTTCCAGTTCAGAATTCTCCCTGAAACCCCATCTACCCCCTTTTGTATGAATACTGCCACCAGAGGTTCATGATCATTTTATGTGGGTGGGGGTGGGGAGCATGCAACGCTGTTGACAGAACGGGCGGAAGAGGCAGTGAGATGCTCAAGGGGCCTTGTATACAACACGAGCACAAACCTCCAAAGGCACACGATGCCCAAGCACCCCATCGAGCGAGATTATGCGAGCACAACTGGTCAACCAGGATATAGATGCCAACTAACCGAGACCACTAACAATTTCCTCCTCCGCATACACCTCTCAAACTCCAAACCAAACACAACCACAAACCTCCAGCACAACAAACCGCACAAACTTCACCACACTGCAACAACAAAACAATAAATGCACATAGACCCGCACATCAGTACACGACGACTACCGGCCGCATACACCCCAGGCCCAGCCGACGGACCCACCGGGCTGAGGCTGCCAACAGTACATCACTGCTCTCTTGCACTTTTCCAACCTCCACCCACTAACTCACCTGCCCTCCCTCCCTCTTTCAGAGCCGCCAGAGCGCCAGGGGACCACTCCGGTGGTGATAGTGCGCGGTACAAATGTCTTTTAACATTAACATAACATCAGTGATAATGGAGAGCCTTCTGCCCCACAAGAAGGCTTTGAATTGTGTACGTCCCATGTTACTGACAGAGCCTCTTTTTGTATGACAAAGTATCATTGGTCCTCCTCATTTAGTGCCCTGGAAGCAAAAGCTACCTCCCTGTCACCTTGTTCATCTGATTGTACGAGCATAGCTCGTAACCAAGTACGACTACCATTGGTCATCATACAAGTATCTATGCTTGTTTCAAAGGGTGAGAGAATTGGGGCAATAGGAATGTCTTCCTTTACCTCAGATAACTCATTTTCACAGGCACTGTTGCATTCAAATGTTTGACCCTTTTTGCACAGAGTCCTAATACTTAGACAGCCATCTGAAAATGTTCCACACATCTTGAATAATACTTCATCATACCTAAAAATGACATAACCTCTTGTCTATTGTTGGGTGGTGAGAATTGAAATATAACAGAAACCATTCCCTCCTGTGGGGCTATTCAATTTTTTGACACGCAATGTCACAGGTAATCAATATGCGAAGCACTAAAACAACACTTGGATTTTTGTAATGAGAGGCCTGCAGCACACCATTTAATTAAAACATTTTTTAAATTTAGCGTCATGGTTTTTGGTCAATGCACCCATTACAAGAATGTCATCCTGGCAATAAAATACACCCCGTGATGCCACCCTTGACCTCTTTCATCATCTGCTGGAAGAAAGAAGTTTCTGAAACTAATCCAAAAGGCATTCTTTTAAACCTAAAGGTGCCATCTTGTGTGTTAAAGGTAATGTTGTTTTTGGACTGATGGTGTAACTTGATCTGGTGGTAGGCTGATACCAGGTCAAGAGTTGAATATACTTTAGCAACAGCAGTGAGGCTGACCAGCTGCACAATGTTTGGGAGTTATTAGGCCATCAACCACCACACATTAGTTCAATGTCCACACCTAGGCGAGCACTTCCATTTGGCTTTCTGACTACTACCACTGAGGAACACCGTTCAGAGGCATCTACTGGTTCTATGATCTCTTTCTGTATCAATCTGGACATTTCTTTGTAACCTCTTCCCTGAGTGCAAGCCGGGACACACCTTAATTTTGCAGCTACAGGGCTGGTGTCTTTCCTTAGTCTAATTTTATGATATTTACTTTTAAGGCAGCCTCATTTTTATCTAAACAAATTTGTGATATTGTTTTCTGGAAAAGAAGATATGGTACAGACCCAACCAGGAATTTTCAGGTTGATTGTCAAGCCCATTTGTCATTGTTGATACCATCCCAGAAGAGAAATCCACCTTTGTCAGAAACACAAACCTTGCCCTTTGTCTATTTACCTTTACACTCTAATGATGCAAGAAACCCATCATTGATATTCTTGAGTTACCATATGCACTGGCTTTTATGAATGATGGCTTAAGGCTAACTTTGGAAAATTCGGATTTCCATGTTTTCCCATTGATAATAGTGTAGTCTGACCCTGAGTCAAACAAGATTTTAATATTGGTACCTTTTAAGAGCCTAGATGACTGAGGTTTTTCATCAGTTCTCCTGGTTACACCCACATTACATGTCGACCAATTGATACAGGAGAACTCCTCTTCAGAAGTCGGATCCTTTGAACATTAATTTTCAGTATTTTCATTAATTCCTTTGACCACTTTTCTATGCATATTGTGGCAACACTTGGTGGTATGCCCTTTACTCTCACGTTTCCCACACTGAGCAGTATGTTCATTACAGGGAGTGTGCAGTGTCTGTTTCCATGAAAGGCAGAGTCGGCAGAGGTCTCTGGTGGTTCCTACAGTCGGTGCTTTGGAGTCTTACTACTGTGTTTACTGTCAGGAAGCAGTCCTCATAATTCTTAGACCACACGGAGCACACAGAGTATGCAGTGTGTGTTTCTGTGTTCCTGTTGGGTGGTGGGACACTTATGTGGAGACTGAGTGATGGTTTCAACCTACTTCTTCTTAGTTTGACTACACTACAGGCCTTGTTGGCCAATATACTGTGCCTGTCGTAACTGTTAAACTTGTTATTGTAGACTGTCGTGTATCATGCATGTACTGCATAGCGGCAAATGCATGCCATTCGGCTCGACTCAGAGTGGTTGGGGGAGTTTGAGGGTGATGGCGTTCTCAGCTCTGAGAAGCTAATGTCTCCCTTTTTGGAGGTTCGAGTCCAGGGCAGTGAGTGGGGTGGCAAAAGGCTTGTTGGAGGGCATCATTTGT
Organism: Ambystoma mexicanum; assembly: GCF_040938575.1. Taxonomy (NCBI): domain Eukaryota; kingdom Metazoa; phylum Chordata; class Amphibia; order Caudata; family Ambystomatidae; genus Ambystoma; species Ambystoma mexicanum. Next base: position 1,293,408,342 of record NC_090937.1, read on the forward strand.
CATAAACGAAATCCCCTAAGGTGGGCACTCTAAGCAAGGTGTCTGTGACTTCCTGCAACATTACTGGGCCGATCAGCTCTGAATGATCATGCTCATTAACTCACATGGACCCGGAGGCCTTGTTAGACCGTGTGGGTTCTAACTTTTTGTCAAATGTGTCCATCTTGGCCCTGCTTGTTTCTTCCGAGCTCACAAAAAGAGTTTGGGTATCCTTGGGATTGTCGATCATCGCAGCCTAACTAGGAAAGCCCTCTGTATGATTTCAGACAGATCTGCCGGATAGAAGAAAGGAACAAAGGATTGGTTATCCCAAATTAAAGATGAGACCAGGGAAGGATCCAACCACTGGCCTCAAATGAGGGAAAAAAGGGGATGAACCAAAAAAAAAAAAACCTTTTGCCAACTTCTCTGGAAGTGATGGTAGAAGTTCTCTAAATGATGACAAGACAGCTTCACACAAACTCCAGATGGGATAATCCATAATTTGAGGCAGAGCAGTGGAATACAGCTGGGGAACAGCAACAATGGATGAGTAAGCGACGAGCATGGGCAGGAAGGCAAGGAGGGAGAAGAATGAGGAGGAATAACCAGGAATGGGGGAACAAAACAGAAGAGGAGCGTCAATAGGCAGTGCTACCTTTGTTGAGACCCAGTGCTCCGGAGGTCCAGGAAGTGTTGATCCTTTCCAAGAGTTGATGTGTGAGCGGCCATCTTTAAAAAGGCTAGACTGTGCCTTTTGCAGGGAACTAAACAGTAACAACAAAGTGCAGAGAGAGCAACGCCATCGCCTGCAGGGGCTCTAAATTTGGACTCCTCCCCCAATCCAACCTGCAATCCTATTGCCTGAAGTTGACGATATGTCATGGTTCTCCTAACCTGACTGATGCCCGAAACTTGTTTAATCTGCACGGGCCTACCTCAGGTATGATATGATATAATATGATATTTTATTTATATCCCACCCAAACACAAGTGTTTCAAGGCACATTTCAGCATGATGTTCATCACCTTCTTCTGATGGGTTGTGCATTCATGAACAGAAAGATCGTCTAAATTGTAGACATGATTGTCAGACTCAGGAAGAGCTACTGGTCGATGCCTTTTCTTTCCCTGTTCTTTCAAGGGTTTTGGACACTATGTACCGAGGCCATGACTCTAATATGTACAAATTGAGGGAAGTTCGGTCATCTTTAAAAGATTTACTTGCCAAGGTCAATTTTATTGAAGGTTTTATTTTGGCCTTGAGTGCTCCCAGAGTCAACTGTAAGAATTATTTGGTTGTGGGTGTTCATACTGCTCTTAACTCTGCTTCGGTTGCTGCTCAAACTTCTTTTCATGACTTTCGTCCATCCTTGGGCTTGTTGGGGGAGTCACTGATAATGATTGAGGTGGAGTCACCTAATATCCAAGGTCAAGCAGAGGCGCCCATTAAAACTCAAACTCCCCTAAAAGAAATTCTTGATGAGAATTTTAGTTGTTCTGCAGTGTCGAGCAGTGCCTCAATGCCGCCCCTGTTAGTGAACATGGGGAGGGCTGCACCCTCTACTCTAGTAGTTTTAATAGGTGAGACAGTATTGTTTCAGGAGGCTGTGCATAAAAGAAAAGAAAAATCTAAGAATGGTAAAAGATCTAGTTTGGTGCCCCCTCTAAATAAAAAAAGCAATCTATATTGTCTACGATTGATTAAGTCCCAGACCAAAGTTTTTTCTGAAGACTATGATTCCCCTAGGGGGTCTATTGTTCCTTTAAACTCCCTAGAAAGTGCTGAAACCCTTAAGTTGGAGGGTAAGCGGAAGCAAGTTAAGGCCTGTGATCAGATTCGGGAGGCCGTCTCTGGCCAGTCTGGTCCTTCTTACTCTGATGGAAATGGTAGATCATTGATCATGGCTTATCTGAAACCCAAATGCACAATAGTGGCTGTCGAAGGGTTGGATGTGTTCTCCTTTTCCACCTACTCAGTTGAGTCTGAGGAGGAAGCCCTTTATTCCTTCCCTCCAGTGTAATGGGAGGCTCTGGCTTTGACTCCATCCCATTTATGTTGCAGCCGACTGCTCCCTCTTTTGGGCCCTCCAGGGTATCTTCCCAGTCAATCTCTGTCGAACCTCTTAATTTCTATGCCATGGAAGAACAGAGATTGTCTTTATTGTGGCATTCAGGCTCTGGAGGTTCGTCTCAAGGTCAGGCTTGGGCACCTAAGGGCCCCCTTGGGGTTTCTACCTTTAAATTGCCTGTGATTGGAGAGGCTATGGTCGAGAAAGCAAAGGCAGTTTTGACAGGGTTAGCGCCCCTGGTTGAGCATGATCTTTGCTATGTGTGTTTGAAACACATATTTTAGGTCAAAGAGCTTTATCCTTTAAATCAGCAGTATATTTTAGCCTAATTTGGAGAGATAACAAGCCTAAAATCACTATCTTCAAAGGATATAGCCAGAGATTGTTTTATGGATTTTCGGTGTGTGGACATGGTAAAAATCAGCTTTTAATCTAAGCTAATTAAAAATCTTGTTGTGGCTGAATCTGAATGTCTGTTGAAATTGTGTTATTCGTTGACACAGGACTGGCCAGATGTTACTCCTAAGGGCTCTACTCAGGGAGGAGATGGTGGACCTGAAAATAATCCATGCAAACCTCTGACCATTGATGTAAAACTAGGAGCCAACATTTGCTTCTGATGAAGGACCCTCTCAGTCGCATAAGCGTGTTGTGACGTATGATCTGTCACACATAATAAATTCATTGCATGAGCATAACTCAATTCAAAGGGGTTTTAAATAAATTACCCCTGTCAGGATTGACTCATCGAATATGCGTGTGTTCAACCATCTCCGCTCTAATGAGGACTTATGGAAAGAGGCAAATTTGATTTGTATATAAGAATCATTTATGTTAGATACCCTGTTAAGGAGAACTCTCATAAATGGCGGATTTCCCTTACCTAATGAGTCCCTCAGCAGCTTTGCTGGATTCCTAGAGTTTATTTTTTTCAACTGGTAAGAGTGTGAGCCTTTTTCCCCACTCATACATGTGTTTTGCTGTGTGTATTTTTACCATTCGTGTGATCTTGGGCTCTGGAGCCCCACCTACTCCATGAGCATCATTTTTATGTGTGTTACACAGCATCTTCAGTGCAGTGACACAGGGTTGTCTTTTAGACTTCCCACTGACTCCATTTTTCTGGGACTGACTCCTCTCTCCCAGAAACATGTAAAGTTGCCATTAACTTTATGTAGTCTCTTTAAATCACCGACCCAGTACAACTCATTTTACATGGAGTATTGGAAAGGGTTCATTCTTATTCCTTTTCGTCTGTTTCTCTTGGAGCACTGTTTCACTCCCTTTTCATCAAGACTTGGCTGGTGGCAGTGGTAACTACCCTATTTTTAATATTGCGGTTATCTTATATAAGCATGGTATTGTTTTAGGCTATTTTATTAGCCTTGAACATAAAGCCGCTTAACCAAATACATTTTATTTTGACTCTGGCTCAGTTTATTTGCCATTTCTTTTTGTTAAAGTCTTTCTCGTGTTTTACTCTGTGCTCCAAAGCAGGTTTGGTCCCTTTGTTCGCCATCTTTTCACGGGCTTATGCACAGAAGCCCTCCTTAAGGTGCCTGAAAGCCTGGGTAGGCAGGATGTGATGGAGGGGTTTTAGGGCCCCTGCCATGGGTTCCCTTGGTAACCCAAGTCACACTCCTGTTTGATTGGCTGGGTGGCTGTCCTTGCCAGGACAGCCACCCTGTTGTGTGATTGACAGCCAGGCTGTGTGAATGGGGGAAAACTGCATAAAAAGCAGGTCTCTGGGACTGGAAAGGCAGAGTCACCACTTGAACGAAAGAACCAATGAGGAGCTGACAGAAGAAGACCCCTTCAATGACTGAACTGCCCGGTGAAGCCCTGCTGCAGGTCCGAATCTTCAGAATCTGACGACAGAGACGATCCTCCAGGAATCTTCTTCCCTTGAGCTGGTGGGACCAACCAGTTTGCACAAACCTCAAGCCAGGACCCCTCCTCTGGTCGAATTCGATGTACAGAGCTACAGTGGGCGGGATAGCCAGGAAGGTCGGAACCTGCTTGGGTTTTAAGGAGCGCACCTTTTATTTGTTGCTTTGCTCCGCTACTGGTTTCTTCATAGGTAGTGCAGGACGCTCCAGTCTTCCTACTTCTTGTCAGTCTGATAGTCACTTCAGGAACCGTGAGCCTGCAGGAACTACCAGAAACACCCGCCTTAGCTACAGCTTCTTCTCCATTTTAAGGTACTGTGCAAATCCGGTTGCTCGTTTCGTTCAGCCATGGGGTAGGTGTTTGAATTCTTTCTCCAATCTGAGGGCTTGTTCTTCTCTTCTCTTTGAACTAACGTTTCTGCCAACCAACCTCATCCGGAACCCGTGGCACGAACTTTACCGCAAACTACCCTGAACCATGTGATCTTCGGTGTGTGGACATGGTAAAAATCAGCTTTTAATCTAAGCTAATTAAAAATTTTGTTGTGGCTGAATCTGAATGTCTGTTGAAATTGTGTTATTCGTTGACACAGGACTGGCCAGATGTTACTCCTAAGGGCTCTACTCAGGGAGGAGATGGTGGACCTGAAAATAATCCATGCAAACCTCTGACCATTGATGTAAAACTAGGAGCCAACATTTGCTTCTGATGAAGGACCCTCTCAGTCGCATAAGCGTGTTGTGACGTATGATCTGTCACACATAATAAATTCATTGCATGAGCATAACTCAATTCAAAAGGGTTTTAAATAAATTACCCCTGTCAGGATTGACTCATCAAATATGCGTGTGTTCAACCATCTCCTCTCTAATGAGGACTTTTGGAAAGAGGCAAATTTGATTTCTATATAAGAATCATTTCTGTTAGATACCCTGTTAAGGAGAACTCTCATAAATGGCGGATTTCCCTTACCTAATGAGTCCCTCAGCAGCTTTGCTGGATTCCTAGAGTTTATTTTTTTCACCTGGTAAGAGTGTGAGCCTTTTTCCCCACTCTTACATGTGTTTTGCTGTGTGTATTTTTACCATTCGTGTGATCTTGGGCTCTGGAGCCTCACCTACTCCATGAGCATCATTTTTATGTGTGTTACACAGCATCTTCAGTGCAGTGACACAGGGTTGTCTTGTACACTTCCCACTGACTCCATTTTTCTGGGACTGACTCCTCTCTCCCAGAAATATGTAAAGTTTCCATTAAATGTATGTAGTCTCTTTAAATCACTGACCCAGTACAACTCATCTTACATGGAGTATTGGAAAGGGTTAATTCTTATTCCTTTTCGTCTGTTTCTCTTGGAGGACTGTTTCACTCCCTTTTCATCAAGGCTTGGCTGGTGGCAGTGGTAACTACCCTATTTTTAATATTGCGGTTATCTTATATAAGCATGGTATTGTTTTAGGCTATTTTATTAGCCTCGAACATAAACCCGCTTGACCAAATACATTTTATTTCGACTGTGGCTCAGTTTACTTGCCATTTCCTTTTGTTAAAGTCTTTCTCGTGTTTTACTCTGTGCTCCAAAGCAGGCTTGGTCCCTTTGTTGGCCATCTTTTCGCAGGCTTATGCACAGAAGCCCTCCTTAAGGTGCCTGAACGTCTGGGTAGGCAGGATGTGAGGGAGGGGTTTTAGGGCCCCTGCCATGGGTTCCCTTGGTAACTCAAGTCACACTCCTGTTTAAAGAAAAGGATTTGCCTCCTATCGTCACATCGACCCTTGGTTCCTCTTGGGGGTCTGGTGTCACAGATAGCACTGAACACATCAAGTCACCCTGTGAGCTGTCCTATTGTGGGTACAGACTCATCCCCATGAAAGTATTTCCTCCTACCACAGTGACACCTCCTATTCTGGGTATTAGCACTTGTCCTGTGTTTGCATACTTCTGTGTCGGCATAGGAGCTTGTTATGATTGTCCTTGTGGTGGATACATTTGCACTCGCTCTGGTTGCTGTACCTTCTGTACCCGCGGCACTTGTGTCTGATACAATGTGTGATCTTGGGCAAACCCTTCCCTAGTGTGTGTGCTATATGGTAAAGGATAAGCTGTCCCCCTCTTGAAAGTTGGACATTCTGTGCATTCCCTAGGCTGCCACATATGCACACAGTGTGCCTTGTCATCCCACAAGTTCAATGTACTGGGGGTGTCAGTCTGACACTTCCCCCTTGGTTGCAACCTCTCTGGGTACTCTGATTGTCATGCTGTATATTCTGAAATGCGCCTTGATTATTTTGGAATCCACCTCCTCTTTCTCTGTAGCCCATACCTTTGATCGTGGCATGAACCCATAACCACCTTGATCCATCTGGCGCTGATTACTCACCTGTGATGCACCCATTTCTTCCTGCATTCCCAATCCTTCTCCACTTGTCAATACTCTCCCTTCTATGGCACATTTTGACAATTGTATCTGAACTAACTTGGCTTCTTCAATTTTCCTATTCTTTTCGTTCTTCCTATTTTTCTCTTGTAATAACCGACAATTATGTACTATCTTCAGCTGTATCTCAGCCCAAGGCTTCGCTTCCATCCCCAATTGTTTCTTCACCTGCCTCTGTACTGGTTCATGCAACCCCCGACATGAAATATGGTAAAATAATGCCACTGGGCCTCATTACACGAAGGTGGTAAGGGTTAACAGTCACCGGTAAGGGTACCAGTGACCGTTAACCCTTACCGCCTTACTACAAGGTCCCTTTGCGGGACCCGACCTTAACGGCTGGTGTAGACCAGCCGTTATAGTTGGGACCTGCAAAGGGACCGTGGTGCTAATTACGGGACCGCAATTTGGTGGTAATTCCCCTTTCCTGCATGGTAGTAGTGGTATGGTACCGGCGGCAACCATGGTGCTAATAGCACCATGGTTTACCGCCTACCATGTAAAGAGGCCCACTGTCTTTTCCCACGGCTAGCGAGTATCAAGTTGCCATTTCTCTTGAATATCCTGAATTTAAGCAGTAGGGTCTTCATCTTCCTTCATCTTATGTGTCATAATTGCACCCATATCTGATGTATCGGGATACTGTACACTGAGAGCCCTCCAAACATCTGCTCTACAATTATTAAACAGTGCTCTGTCATGCGCTGTGTTTTGTGCTGTCATACTTGAATATCCTGCCCTCCTCCATATGTCATCAGCCCTTTCCCCAAGTATAGCTGCCAGGAGACCTTTTATGTCCCCTATGGCCAACGTATTTTCTCCTGTCATTTTTTATAATTCATATATCCATAACCCAGTGCCCAAAGTCAAAGTTGGGAGTTAACACCTTAAATTATCCTAGTCCATCTGTGGCCATGGAATATGCTGTTGTCTGGCTCCCCCTTTTTCCAATAAGGGAAACTGCGTGAACCCCACCCCACAGTCAGTTCCCATTGTTAGTCTATCTATGGCAGGGACAGTCGTCCCTGTCCGGCTCCTCGTCGGTAGTGATTCTAACATGCTCACATATGGCAGAGATTCTGCCTTCTCACTATACCATCGCCCTCAGGACACTTTGGATATGCCATGGGATCTGGCGTCATATCCTTAGGTTGTTACAGATCCGACCATCTAACTTCTTTATCCATTTGCAGGCATCCTGAAGACTGGATTCTCTTTTCTCGTCTGGCATGTTTTATAACCAACTAGTGTGACTATCATCCCCTTCACCTTTGTCTAAGTTCAGTCTGCTTAAGGACAATGCTTGACATTCATCACTGAACAGAACACACAATCTCTTTGTGATTGAGGCACTAGGGGTCGATTATCGTTCTCTCGAGTTGCATTCTCGCTATTTCGCCTCAATTGTTGATGTGTCTAATCAATCCTTTCCCCAATGCTTTCCACACCAAATTTTCATCTATGACAACTCTAGATGCCCCTGGTGTTACTTCTTTTATCGGAAGGAACGCGTCTGTTCTATCCCATAGTATTTCGGGGCTTGGCCCTTCTGGTTTCTTACATCTAGTTCTCTTTGCTTTCTCGCATCCCTTCTAATTCTTTCTTCCTCTTGCCTTTGTTCTTCTCTCCTTACTCCTTCTCTTCTTTCCTCTTCTTCCCTTCATCTCTGTATTCTTTTATCCCTCAATGTTTGCACTTCTTCCTCCTCTCTCTTCCTTTCTCTTCTATCCCTGTCTTCTATCGCTCACTGTCTATTGTCATACTTTCTTTGCTTTTCTGCCCGTTCTTTTTCTCTCTTGCTCCTCCTGATACATTTGTTCTCATCGCTCCCTGCTCTTCTTTTTCTGCTCGTCTTCTTTCAATCTCTTCTCTCGTTCTTTGACTTTTCTTTCTTTTTCTTCCTTATCTTCTCTTTGCCTAACTTCATTGATGGTTTTCCCATCTATTTTAAGTAACATCTCTCCTCCCATCCATTCGCTCTGCACGAGCGCTATCTCATCAGCTTTATCCTTTTCTCCTTTACATCTCCCTGTCTATTTCTGTTGACAAATTCGACCGATCACTACTTTTTTCTTTGTCTTATATGACCTTGTAGAGCTCTTTTTTTCTCTTATTCTCGTTTGGATTATCACTGCTACTGTAAGCTGGGGGTTCATATTGTGGAAACAGAAAAATAATATGAGGCCGGGAAGCCCAGAAAGAAACACACCAACACAGGTTACAAAGAACATACAAGTGTTTTATTCAAAAGCTACATCAGTTACCAAAGTCAATTGACAAACGGATAGCTATTCGGCTCTCAGAGTAACGTGACGAACTTCAACGAAGGTTCGATGCATTAGTGAGAGAGACCGTACATTGGAATACTTGGGCTTTTTATACTCTTTATCCAGCCCTTGGCCAACCCCCTCGCGGGTTAACCATCCTAGGAGTCGGGCCTAAGGGTCCCTTTTGCCAGGTCAATCCTATAATATATGCATTTTGATTAGTTTCACTGATACAGTTGTTCATTTACACATAGGTCAACAATAGGACAAGGTCTCAGTTTGCGACCCCGACAAGTGGCCTGCAGGCATATTAATTATTTGTGTGTACGGAGGTCACTTCGGCCAGAGTCTTACTAAAAATGTCATTCGGCCTCCATTTTGATGTTCAGGGTGACTTCCACATTACAAGAGAACCTAAAATGGCGGCTTAATCCAAGATGGCGACTTGCATTACTTTCTCTAAGGTCAAGACCTTGCCGCAGAGTTTGTTCGCATATGATGTTTTAGACAACTTGGCGTAGGCCAATACACATACAATTGTTGCGATAGGAGGCATAACATTATTTCAATTCCGACAAACCCTCCTTTTGGCCTATGCCAAGTGCTAATATCATTTCTAATACTTCTGTAAATAACTCTATGCATTGTCGTCTATACCTCCCGAATCATTATCTGTAATGTCTATGGCCATTAGGTCGTTCATCAGAACCTCTTGTAACACAAACTCTTTAGATACTTTGCCCGGGGCGTACATTTTGTGCCCTACTGGCCTCACCGCTTGAGCACAACATCCCCCTAGCATTACACATATACTAGGTAGACATTGGAAACAGCAACAAAGGAATAGCAGGATTCCCAAAATAACCAGGATAACAGAAAGCACCTTCCAACCCCAGGATCGTAGAGAATCCCAGAACCAAGCGCTAATATTCCAATCTCCCAAAGGAACATGCACCTCAGAACTAAGGATGTGCAAGTTCTGTATTGCTTTGAAAATTGTCGGTGAGGAATCTGGTATGAAAACAGAGCAAGCGGACCCCACTAATTTGCATAGTCCACCACGTTCTGCCAGGATGACATCTAATGCCATCCGATTCTGGAGCGCTACCAATCTTATTGCCTTTTGTCCTAGTGTCATATTGTAGAGTATATCCGTGGTCCGGTTGATGGTTCTCTCCAGTACTCTTGCTAGTCCTCTAATGTTTTCAGAGTTTGCTATCTGTCCCCAAAATGGTACAACTGATTTCGCTATATCTCCCAATACTTGCCCAGGGGTATCTCCGTCCTCGTCCCGCCGTGGGCGAGCCTTAGAAACGTCCAATGTACTAGCTATAAATACCCCAGGTAACAAGATTCCTAAATAAAAGGTTCCCTGCCAATCCTTGGGCAACCAGGGAAATGCTGAACTACCATAAACGAAATAAACAGGCCCCCCTACATACAGAGGCCTGTTCTCCCCAGTCAAATTTACAATGTTCACACAACCTTCAAAATCTCCCATTGGCCGAGTGCCATTTCTTTGTACACAAAAGGGGACTGAATCAGGGCTATGATTAATAGAGTAGGAAGGGGGCACAGCGTCCTTATTGCCTATCGGAGCCATTTTAAAGGAAATTAGAGTTTGGAAAGGAAAAGATAGTTTATCAGATGACCTAATAGAATCAACATTAGGTCTACTTCTATTTGCGAAAAGCGAGCATCCCAGGGGAGTCAATTCACGTTTCTCAAAATCATTCAAATTAGTTCCATCAAAGTTCCCTGAGATGCTATCATTCCAACTGCCAAAGAATAGTGCTCTAAGAGAAGCATAGCAAGCAGTCGTTAGAGGTAAAGGGTGAATATACCATCCTAGTCCCTTGTTCCCATGTTGCGGTAAATGGGTGCAAATCCAACAATTACTCTTATTAAAAATGGCATGCGTTGCATTCATTACTATCATTAAAGTGTTATTATGATACTTTCGTCTATGCTGGGAGTCTCTAGGTGACAAGGTGTGGAGGTGTACAGAGGGAGTCAAAGCAGTAAGTACAATCTCAATTGGCAGCAGAGGTTTCAGAGGGTACATTTCTTCGAAATACCAAAGTCCCACAGCAGTAATTACACAAATTCCAATTATTATTAACACAACACAACAATACGTTTTCGGGGCCCAGGCACATTTATCGTTGTCCGAGTTGGTCACCCCCTTAGTTACAAGTTCAATGCGGGGAGCAGCGGTGGAGGTGGCAGGCATCGTAGTTTCTCAATCGACGACCCCAATGTTCGTTGCTGGCGACACTACGGTCGCGCGACTTCTTAGTCCTTCCCAACCCTAGCCAGCAGAATCCCTTTTTTTTCCTTTTGTTCGAAAGGAACTTTTCTTTTACAAGAGAAAACTTTCAAGCATTTCTTCTTTCCAAGTGCACGGAAAAGACCCGTGCCGTAGTTCTATTTTCTTCGTCGAAGGTTGTACCTGGTGGTACCCAAAACTGTTTGATCCGGAAACAAAGCAACGTCACTTCCTGAGGGAAGCGACGTATGGGAGGCGACGGAAGTCGCAGAACTTGAAACAATGTTTTCCGGAAGTGACTTTTTCAAAGAGTGCAGAGACGAAAAGGACTGTTCCCCAAGCTCCACGGGCTCAGAGAAATTCTCTGATGCACTCACAGCGCTGTTTGCTACCCCAGGATCAGAGATTGTAGCATCAGCGAGGGGTTCTGCTTCTTCTGTAACGTGTGGCGTTGGGTGAGGAAGTTTCTTGACATGCGTCGCGTGGATCCAATGTTTTTTTCCAGCCACCCGCACTGCTGTCTGGGTGACCAACAGCACCTGGTAGGGTCCCCTCCAGCGAGGAGCGAGACAGGAAGACCTTTCGTAGGCCTTCACAAGGACCCAACTTCCAGGCTGAATATTGTGTCCTGGGCCCGTAAACCGTACAGGTAAAGCTGATTGGACCTGATGGTAAATGAGATACAGATTTTTAGTCAACTGGTTACTGTAGTCTACAAGCAATACATTTTCCACCTCCCTCAATGCTTTAGGCTTCGGAAGACCCCAAATATTAGCAGGTCTCCCCATCACTACCTCAAATGGAGAGAGCCCAGTCTTAGTTTGAGATGTGGTACGCATGGCTAACAATACAATAGGTAAGGCATCTGGCCATTTCAGTTTGGTGTCGGCACATGTTTTTGCAAGCTTATTCTTTAGGATGCCGTTATGTCTCTCTACCAACCCAGCACTTTGAGGATGTCTAGCTGAGTGAAATCGTTTTTCAATGTGTAAAGCTGTGCATATCTGCAAAATTACTGCTGCAACAAAATGGGGACCATTGTCCGACCAAATTACCCTTGGAAGCCCAAATCGTGGAAAGAATTCTTTTACCATAGTCTTTGCAGTGGTCATGGCAGTAGCATCTTTAACGGGGAAAGCCTTGAACCATTTACTAAAAACACAAATAATCACAAGAACATATTTTAGATTGTTACACGGGTTCCATCTCAAAAAAATCAAAGTGGATGACCTCGAAGGGAACAGAAGGGGGCCCAAGCTTCCCCTTGGAGTTACTGTCCCCTTCCCCACATTGTGCTGTAAGCAAATCATACAATTCTGAACATGGCGCTGTGCAATCTTCGAAATTTTATCATTTACCCATACTTGTTCTAACATTTTCGTGATCTGCTGGGCACACACATGCGCTGGACCGTGTGCCATTGTAACCATTGCTAGTACATATGAATCAGGGAGCAACCATTTTCCTTCAGATGTATCCACCCAACACCCATCGTCATCCAGTTTCCCCATTCCTTCGGCCCACTTTTTAGATTCTTCTACCGTGGCATCAGTTTGGATATCTCGCACAGACCCAATACCCTCATCCATTACATAGGCATCTTTTGTTTCCCTTAGAGCATACATGTCTGCGCTAAGGTCTGTAGCTGTTTGCCTGGCCATCGGGTCAGCAAAAGCGTTCCCTTTTCCCACATCATCTATGACCTTCCGATGTGCTGCACATTTCATGATCGCTAACTGCCTAGGGAGTGAAAGTGAGAGTGCCGAGAGCAATTGCACTATCAGGGGACCGTGCTGAATCTTGGTCCCATGTGAGGTTAGGAACCCTCTTTCCGACCAGAGCCTCCCGAAGTTGTGAGCCACCCCAAAGGCGTACTGGCTATCAGTATATATATTTACTATACGCCCTTCGGAGAGTTCACAAGCTCGGGTCAATGCTATAATCTCTGCGGCCTGCGCAGAGTTATGCGGAATTCTCCTAGTTTCAACAACCGTATTCAATGTGGTAACTGCGTAAGCAGCTGTAGATGTACCATCTGGAAGTTTGAAGCAGGAGCCATCACAAAACAGCTCCCCTTCTGCATTGTCCAAAGGAGTATCTATAAGGTCTATCCTGCCCTTCGTTTCCTGTTCAGTGGTATACAGGCAGTCATGTAATTCTTCGTCACCGCAAACAGTATTTTGCGGGAAAGGTAGAAGTTCAGCCGGATTAAGAACACAACACCTCTTAATTTGATTGTGAGGGGCAAACAGAATTAATTCATACCTTGTCAGCCGTGCAGAGGTGAGGTGTTGCGTTTGAGTTTTATTCAATAGGACATCTACAGAGTGAGGTACCATCAAAATTAAATCATGGCCTAGGAACATTCCCTCACTCTGTTTTAAAGACGCGGCAGCAGCAGCGACAGCTCGCAAACATCTTGGCAAAGCGCATGCGACAGGATCAAGGGCGGAGGAGTAGTAGCTGCACGGCCTATTCTTCCCTCCATGTTCCTGCGTTAACACAGCCAAAGCACATCCATCACATTCATGCACAAACAACACAAAGGCCTTGTCATAATTTGGAGTACCCAGAACCGGTGCAGAGCATAACGCGGTTTTGAGAAGCTCAAATGATCGTTGATGTTCCGATTTCCATGGCAGCGGCAGAGAAAAGCCCTTCTTCGTCAAAGCCAACATCGGTTTTATCACTAGTGAAAAGTTCGGGATCCACAACCTACAGTAAGAAGCCATACCTATTAAGGCTCTGACTTCCTTCTGTGTATTTGGAACAGACATGCCAGAAATGTGTTTTATTCTTTCAGGTGTCAATCTTCTCCCCTCCTATTGAAATTTTTTGAGCGAAGCTTTATGACCATTTTCAGCTAGATGAACAAGCAACAGTACAGTGCCTTCTTTACAAGCACTTTCAGAATCTGCAGCCAAAAGCAAATCATCGACATACTGAAGTAGTGTACAAGTAGGTGGCAAAACAAGGGTGTCAAGCTGCTCTTTCAAAGCTCTACTATAAATGCTTGGACTTTCAGTATACCCTTGAGGTGCCCGAGTAAATGTAAATGAACGTCCTCCCAAGGTGAACGCGAACAAATATCTACTCTCCTTGTGTATAGGAATGCTGAAGAAACCATTCTTTAGATCCACAACACTAAAATACGTAGCTGTAGCAGGGATCCTTGTTAGTATTGTTGTCACATCAGGCACAATTGGAAATTGTGGGGTGACAACTTTGTTAATAGCACGAAGATCAATTATAAAACGGTATGGGATTACATTGTCGCCTTTCTTGTATACAGGCAAAATTGGGCTGTTACATAGACTACCTGCAATCTCTTCAATTACCCCTCGATGTACAAAATCGGAGACAATGCACTTCAAAGCACGCTCGCCCTCAACTGATATTTTATATTGCGGAATGCGTGGTAGTTTAACTCCATGTTTCAAAATTATCCTAACGGGCTCAATCTGTAGTATCCCGACATCATTGTCGTCAACCGCCCATAAACATTCCGGAACAACACTAAACTCAGGAGGCAATGGGCGAGTCAAAAACTGAGAATTGGGAAGTTGCTGTGGTGAAACCGTCAGTCGCACTCCGTCAGAGGAACAATGAATTACTGCATTCAATTTCTTCAACAAATTTAACCCCAGCAAATTCTCTCTACAGTTCGAAGTCAGGAGGAAGGGACAATGGTCCGTGAAGGGACCCAGGGAAACAGGCACCGGCGAAGAAACCGGGCAAACAATTGTTATACCAGAAAACCCTACAGAAACATTTGTTTGCCCTGACAGTGGAATGTTTGGAACCCGGGAATGATCAATGGAGCACTTCTGTGCTCCAGTGTCTATCAAAAACTGATGTTTCCTATTCCCCACTAACAATTCAACGTAGGGACCTTTCTGATTAACGGGAATAGGTGAAGGTTCCAAACCCTGCTTCGGGCAGTCTTAACAAAACAAAATGTTATTGGAAGGAAGCTCTTCAGAAAGGTAGGCAGCAGAAGGGTGATCAAATATGTTTCTTGTATCCACACTCGGAATCTAATTTTCCCGTGAAAAAGGTTGCTGAGGATCTTGCGAAAACTGACCTCTATCAAGGCCTCCCGCTCCGGGGCGACCTCTAGGTCGTCTACCCATACTCCCAAATGCATTGCGTGACCTTTGGCGAAGGACGGGGCATTGTGCTCGCCAATGACCTTCCTGGCGGCAATAGGCACATTGATTAATATTCACAGAACCCAAAGGAGCGTTTCCTTTTGGGACATACTGACCTCTGGTCTGTGACGTACCTCCTCTGGGGTTTCTAACAATTTGTTGCAATAATACTTTAGTTTTCAAATCTCCTTTCCTCTTCTCTAGTTTCTCTTTTTCATTATTCACACGGGTCTCATAATACTGAGCCATGTGCAAAACTTCAGATTGGGATTTCGCCTGCCAAGCGTCCTCAGAGGACATAATCTGTGACTGGATGTCAGGCAACAACCCACGTACAAATTTGTCCACAAACAACCTTTTCCCAGACTCCGTGCCCAGGTCCTGGCGTAAGAGGAAGGGGTGGTGCGATAGGTGGAGGACCAACAACTAAAGGAATAGGAACAATAGGTTGCACAGGGGGAACAGGAATAACAGCAGGAATAACAGCAGGAATAACAGCAGGAATGGGCAGAGCACCCGGGAGAGGATCATACGGAGGTGGCGCAGAGGCAACAGGTCTGCGTTCGTTTAACAATTTTTCAATAAATTCTTCGGAAACATGGAAATCTTTACCACATCGCTGCTTTCAACTCCTTTAAAGGAAATAACCCTATTTCTTCCGTGCCAGCGTCTCTTACTTCAGGTGAGGTAAGGGGGAGCTGAAGGCTCAACATCTTCCTCCTTTTGCTGACTAGGCATTCACTCCTCAGGTGGCAGATCTTCCCTCTCTTCTTGATACATTTTCCAGAGCTCTAGAATTGCTGATCTTTTCTCTAATTTCTTCCCTGTGTATGCAGCGTGCAAATATGTTGTTATGTGTTGCAATACCACTTTTGACAATGATCCCCCTTGTGGCCACAGCATGAACATCTTATCTGCTGTGGCTTTCACCCATTCCGCACTAGACTTTTTGAGCTTGGGCATGTGCTTTGGCAGTGTCTTGCATAAGTGCATAATGGGAGTGTCCCCATGATGACAAGTCTCAATTGACTTTCAATACTTATCAGACATAAAAAATAACCTTTATACTTTTGCTTAAATCTCCACTTTTCAATATCTTTAAAACAACAAATATGAGCGTGCACCGTCAATTGCTGCTCAAGCCTCTCATTTATTTATTAGCTATCTCTACCTTTGGATTAGTACCAACCACTTTGCTAGGTTTTAATCACTATCACTCACTACCTTTTAACAATTACTTCACAACTTCAATCGCTCTTCGATTTTTTTACTCAACAACCAACATAGAGACTAGTCGACTTTACACATTAACAAACACTGTAATCACCGTTTTCTGTCTCACATTTACTTATGCCCTGTACAGAGTTTGAGACGTCACCTAACGTTAACCTGTTCACGTGTTATATATTTCTGTTCTACCCCCCTTGGGATTTGAAATGTCTCCTTCTGAAACTCCCTTGACCCACGACTCTAAGCACTATCTTTCCTTCAAATAATTTCCCATTACATAAAAATGATCACAACCCCATGCCCTTCATTTGTCATTCCCCTTGGTCTACTCACCATTCATTGGTTAATTGACTCGAGGCCTTAGGTATCGACTCCTCCTCCAATCTGACCACTTCGCCTTCCATCCGCAGAGCACCCGTGGAAACAGGGCAGGGATTTTGTCAAAGGGGAACCCGCCCACCATCTTGGTTGTTCTTGCAGGTTTCTTTCTATTTGGCCGCTCTCCACAGGAAACCCTGTGATCTTCTGTCTAATGGCGGGGGATGCTAGATTATCTGAAACTCTGGAGACAAACCAGTGTGGATCTTTAAAACATCTGCACTGCAATGGATGGGGATGCAGCATAATTCCAACACCAAATAATCAAACCAACTTGGGAAGATGACAAAGGTTGCTGTTTTAATATCAATTATCTAAAACAGGGAGTTACAAAGGACATCCACGGAGGTTCGCTCGAGCTCTCAGTGCATTCTTCAAAAAAGCACATTTATATACTAATAATTCATCATAGGTGACATCATACTATGTGGCAAATGAGAAAAACCTATGGTTGTGATACGTTCAAGGGGAACATCAAAATATACCTTCTATACGTGGTAGGATTGTGATTGGATATCTACTGTCAGGTGGACAATTTATGCCAACCTCTAAAACATTTCATCCTCAACACTAATAAGTACACGGTATATCATTGGTCTTCAAACTATGAGGCCCTTCGTTATAAGGTCCTCTATAATTGGTTGGCATGCTTGTGCCATGTCTGGAACATTCGGTTCCCTTAGCAGCATGCAAGCTCAGGCCCAGGTGCCAGGAGGTGGACTTGAATTTACCTTCCCCACCCAATTAGCCCAACGTGTCATCACTAAACCCATGACATGAAGATTATATTTGAAGTATTCTTGTCTCTGGGAATATAAGGGAGTGCGAGCATGCACTATCAATGTTCTAGGACTCCAAGCCCAACTCTATTTTCACCCTTAGCTCACCTGACAGGAGACCACGATTTGCTCCATTTTGCAGCATTTAAATGTCTTAAATGAATAAAACTTGACATGCTTGGTGTTCTTTCTTTGCCCCTTAACAAGGGATGATTCAGCTTCTCAGATTCACTGCCTTTGAGAATAGATAACCGCCTTGGCTACCTCAGTTTAGACACCAGGCCAATCAGCCTCACCATTCGTATCCACAATCTCAGCTATCTCTTGCTGTGACACAATTCTCTGCCTTTCCTCTTCATGGGTCCAGGCTTGCTTAATTCCTGACACCGATGTCCAGCTTCTGTACAATGGCGGCTTTGACCTGCAGTCGGTTCACTAAGTACAGCCAGCTTCTAAGATTACTTAATCTGCTTGCGTTACAACATCTGTATGTGCAATCTTGTTTTCGCATATAAAAGTGTACTTGATTCTTAATTTCATCATCAGTTTCTGTAGGATCCATGCATTCTCCTCAGCCAATATCTTCAGGGCATGACGCTTGTCTCTTGTGACGTCACCAGCTCCTATTTCGTTCTTTTTAATATTTCTTCGGGGAGTTCCTCCCTCAGATTATCGTCTCTTCGGGGATTCATTTAATAAGGTTTTCTCAGAGGGTACCTTCTTTCTAATACTCGCTGTGTTATGGTCACAACTGCTGGTGTCAAACAAAATCTCAGGCTTCCAACATATAGGAAGTAGGGGGGCAGGATTTCCTGCAGAGTTATGTAACTTCTCCTCTACAGTGTACTGTGCTCTGGAATCCCACCTTGTCCCATGCTCAAAACATGGGACAGGGAGAACCCAGGCTACCACATACTGACATATTATTTGTTTACACTTCTTTATTCTTTCTTCTTATGATCATTCTTATGATCATTATCACACACTATTTTTGTATTCAGCCTAAGGATTGGAAACAGGGTTTTCTTAGTATAGGCCCTTTTATTTGGCAAGATGCCACTGGGACTGCTGTATTATTATCTGATGGTCGTATCTAGCTCCAATATTAGATTTAGGTTTAGATTTGGCATTTTTCCAACCTTCCTATACAGTTTAATAAACACTCTTGAACTGTGATCACTTGTGTCTGTCTTTACTCTTGCCATCATGAGTTTCTTACAGTACCAAATATGAAATAGAGCACTTCCTACGGTATCAACAAGGGGATCTGATTGCCAAGATCATTCTTTCTTGCCTTATTGCCATCAATTTGCAGAATGTTTGTGTTCAGCGACAACACACCCATTGTTGCTAGTAATTAACACATTGGGAGAGGGCCTATATCATTCAGTTTGTTGAGTAGATCAGTGGTGCCCTGTATGTAGCTGGGTGTCACTCTTACAAGTGGTTTCAAGATGTTTTCAACCCAGACAGAGATGTTGTCGGTCAATGTGCTTAATCCAAAAATGTTTGGGCATCCAGGGTTGTGTTCTTTGTATATTTTGGGCAGCATGTAGAAAGTACCAGGCATTGTGTTACCTGATATTAGGCCCGGAATGTGTTCCTGGAAGTCATTCAGAAGTTTCTATATCATATTGTACACACACACCCTATTAAAAGTTATTGCATATTACAGAAACTGTGCACCAGTGGAAGTGCAATTAACAATAGCAAAACAATCACTTGATTCCAAAACACATATTCATTCAATGCAGTTTGCCCTAGGTGAATGTTTTCCCTACTCCCGACACTAGTGTGAAAACGTCCCAGGTGCAAAAATGCATTGAAAGAGCATGTTCAAAATGGTTATATGTGATCTTACCAACCACGATTACAGAGTGGTAAATTTCATTGTGGACAGAACACCAAATTTGTTTTTCTTTTTTTAATTTGACCCTCCCACCAAGTCTCCTGTTTTTTTAACATTTTAACGTTAGCCCAACCCCATCCCGACCCATTTTAACCACTTACCCCACTACCCTTTATTTATTTAATTATTGTTTGCACTGTTTTTTGGTGTTTTTGTCCTCTCTGAAATTTACCACTCTGTTTTGTTTGCAATAAAATGACTGGATACTGTTATAAACTTGATAACATCTATGCCAAAATGTACAATCACCTACTACTCAAGTTTTCCATGTATCACCACTGCTCCCCAGCATGGAATCTACCTGAGGATAAACCGCCTGTGGCAAAAAGTCTGCTCACCCTCTAAGCAGCTCTCAGTGCTAAGAAACGGTATAAATTGTGAATTTTGTGATTTACAAATACTACCTAATCTCACATGACATATATGACTCTAGCAGTAAGAGATCCTTGAAAAGTGACCTGTCGGTCCTATTCTGTAACTCTAGCAGCCTGGTGTTTCACCAACCATTCTCTGTCAGTTATATATGACTCTAGTAGTGCAGGAGTACCAAGGAAGAACACTGTCAGTTATGATGGACTACTACAGTGACTTGTCAGTGCAATAGAACACCATCACTGTGAGCTTCTTCCAATGGTAATGGGGATGTGTGTGGGGACCTGGAGTCTGAATCTGGGGCCTGAGGTGGTACACTAGGATCCTGTGGAAAACCATACCATTTGCAAAACGGAGACATTCCTCGTAGGGTGTGCCAAATGGAGGGTCTAGTACCTTTTGAAAGGTGCTGGCAGTATCACAGTGTTGTGGGTGGAATAGGATTAGTGATCGAGATGTGGAGGGGGTTGTTGGAGACAAATATAGTTGTAGCAGAGGAGACAGATGAGGGGAAGGGGGGAGAACTAAGTGGGTGAAGGAAATTTGAAAGTTGCTGGCTATGGGGGGAAAGTAGCGAGGAGTTTAATAAAGGTACTAAAAGGAGAGAGGATGTTACAGGAGATGCTATATGGAGAGGGTACATTGGAAGGAAACACCAGAAGGAGATTGGTGGAGATACTGGACAGAGGAAAGAGATTGGCATGTATCACCAGGATGAAATTGGGGGAGACATTTTAGATAGAGGGTCAAAGGGGACAACAGGGAGAGTTCGGAGGAGAGACTATAGAGACTTAGGAAGCTGAATGGGTACATCAGGAGGAGGAGGCTGGAGGAGGTACCAGGAGTAGCAAAAAGGGTGAAAGGATGAAAAGAAAGATGTTAGGAGAATCCGCTGAGGAGAATGTAGAGATCATTCTTTGGAGATAAGCAAAGACAAGACTTGAAAGGGTGGAGGCTGGGCCTGTGAGGAAGCAACAATGACATACTGGAGGGAAAATGAGTGGAAAAGAAGAGGAAAGAATGTGCAGAAGAGGTCCTCTTAGAAATAAAATTGTTGTGACACTTAACAGAGGAAGGTGAGGATGGGGTTTTGGAGAAGAGACTCTTCGAGAGTGAGGTGTTGTGGACATTGGCAATACACTTCTAGTTAAACTCGCATTACAGCCCTGTGATGAAAGCTCTGGGTATTCTCTACCACTTTCACGCCCCAGCTTTTACTGATGTTCAGAATTCTCTTGCACATTGGGCCAGTAGAGATGAGTAAAGGGGCATCCCAGATGGAAGGATGAGAAGCAGATGAACTGAGCTATTAATCCCAGCTGACAAGAAAGAATTGCAGAGACACTTGGAAACACCACAACTCTGAGTGACTGTGAATTTATCTCCAACCCTGTGGAGAATACAGGGATTAGGTTTCACTAAACTGAAAAGACTTTGAGCCTCGTTACAAGTTTGGTGGTAAATCAGAAAATAATTCCAAAAATGTACCACCAACTTCCTTTACTGTTACCACCACTTGGTGCTATCAGCTAACCAAGAGATTAGACGTGGTGGCACAGTGGTATTAGCCACCATTCTTGCAGCCCAAATGACTACATGTGGTTTCTGGCAGATTTACATTGATCTTTAATTCTGCATGATATTTAGTTTCAAAGTGGAGGATATACCTCCAGAATGATGCTGGAGCTAAATCCTCTATTTCAAGGTCAAACTCGAAAGAGAGCATGTATGAAAAAATCAGCTTTTAGATTTCACATCTGCATTTTTTGACACAAATCTTTACCAGCTCTGTTTTCTGCTTTTCAGGTGCAGTACCTAGAGGCCTCACACAAATTACTTTAACTGTGCTTTTCAAGACCCAGTTACATTACTTTACATTACATTATGCCTCATTACAACTCTGGCTGCCACCGGAGTTGCATTTTTTCCGGCACCCGCAAATGGGCAAGACCCGGGTCATGCCGAGCTCGGCGGACCCAGTAATTGCCCATTTGCGGGTGCCGGAATCAAGGGCCTCCCAAACCCCATTCTGCCCCATAGGGCTGAATGGTGATGGGGACGTCGGATGCACCGGCACATTCAGAGTTGTGCCGGTGCATCTCACATGCTCGGATCGCGGGTGCCGTTACACCCGCTAGTAAGAACCTGGTGGGTGAAACGGCACCCACAAGCAGAGTACGTTGTATGGCGGTCTGGGAACTACGGTACCGGCATGCTTACCGGTACCGTAGTTCCCAGACTGCCATGGTTGTAATGAGGCCCATGATCCTTTACGCAAACAGCAATTAAATGTACTTGTATTGTACTATCGAGTAGCATCAGATCTGTTTCAGTGTCGCAGTCACCCATGATGAAAATATAAACTTTTTATAGTAGGACCACCATATACATTTAAGAGACCAATATCTTTTTTCCATCACATTCAAATGAAATATATCACTGTGTTGATATGTTGTCTTCCGTTCTTTCACAGTTTATTTTCTACCATGTTTGCTCTTCTGATGTTTGCGGATTTACCCATTGTAATGCTGGAAATGCATCGGAGGGACAGGGCCTCCATATCCTTGTCCTGTACTGCTTTTTATCGTGTGTTCTGTCGTGTTTTCCTCGCAGGAGTTCAAGTGGGACTCCTGGCGGTGCAGCTCTCTTTCTTTTGGTTTGGTGAACGGACCCGTGGAATACCCTTATGGCACCCATGGGTTGGGGTACAACCCTGAGCCCCTAGTGTATGTTTTTGGGCACCTGTAGGTGGCCCACAGAGCAGGGTATGGGCTGGTGGCAGCTCCATGCTGAATTTGACAGGTGCGCGGAGTATCCTCCTTTTTGGGATACCCCGGCCCTGCCATTGGGATCAGTTGATCCCTGATGGAAAACAAGATGGCCCCAGTGGCCTCTTGCTTTCTATTACCCATTACCTTGTTTTCCCAAAGTCCTGGGAAGCCCTGACTCTGTCCCTTCCCCCTGACTGGCTGTTGGATGGAAGTGACATATATGGTGTTGTTGTGAAGGCCCAGTCAGACTAGCTGGAGCCTTCCCGGTGATGTATGTTGTGGGTACCTCCTGTGGGTGGGACCTGGGTGAATAGAGTGTGTGATGAATATGCATTCTGTGTTGGGGTGTCAAGTATCTGGTGGTTGACACAATGACTGAGACAACCCTTCCCGAAACCGGTATGAATGCAGCTTGGAGTGTTGAATGGCTCGGTACTTGTCCCAATACACATAACTTGTTGTGAGTGTCTGGAGAGAAGTGAATGGACTGAATACCTTGTGTGCCTGATTGGCTGCCTGCCTGCATAAATGCCCGTAGTCGTGATTGGATGCTTGAGTGTGACCCAGCGGAATGAATGGGAGAACAACAGTGTATCTGGGGACCTCTCACTGCTAGGAATCGTGTTCAGAAGCTGAAGTCCACTACGACGAGTAACTGGATTAACTGACGCTTGACCTTGAAGCCCTGCTGGACGAGAAGAATTGCTGTTGCTCTCCTTCACAATCTGAAAGCTGCTGTGCCTCCAAGGACTGACCCAGAGAGGACCTGGTAAGGCGCCCTCTTCCTGAGCTACGAGGGACCATCGTGCACAGCTGATCTTTGCCAACGCTCCCTGGTAGACAGACCTTCGAAAGGCTGTCGACCCGATACGGGGACTGCTGCGGAACTCCAAGGAGAAGCACTCGGACTGTTGTCGACCGCCGTCGCCGACCGGAGCCGCCGTGCTCCCGTTTGCCTAAGAACTTCATTGATCATCAGACGCTCTCGTCTGCATCGTCATCCGCTTGTCTCCCGCTGGAGAAGGCTCGACCGTCGACGCACCGAGGAGCATCCACCGGTGGGTGTCCCGCCACCTACAGACCGCAGAGACGCCGAAGACTCAACGCCCTTGCTGGGCCACAGTTCTTCATCATCTCTTTGCAGTCCAGAACTTTTGTCACCGAGGTGCCCCGCACGCCTCTTCCTTGCAGGACGCCAACACTCTGTCGTCGACGAGCACCGCTAGGAACAAAGCTGCCACTTCCCTGCCATAGTTCACCATGTTCACCGTTGGACGTTCGACGACCCGTGACTCCTGCCTTAAAGGAAGGGCACTCAAGAAGGGCCGTCGATTCCCCAACACCGAATGCCAAGTTCCCCGACACCTCTCGACGATCCGTGGCTCCCGCCTGAAAGGGAGGCACTCAAGAAGGATCAGTCGGTGCATCGTCGGAGAACTCTACTCCACCAGGTACATTGGGGGGGGTAAAACCTTAATAGGAAGAAGTAAGACTATCGAACATTATATGGACTGGGCTTGTGCTATATATCTTTATCTACATGTTGCCCAGGTGGGGGGATCTCCACACATAACTGTGTCTATGTAACGGGGCCAGTATTCTGCCCATTGTTTCAACCATCTTACGTTCCTGCCTATCGCTATTGCTGGTCTCCTCGTTATTAATCTGTGTGACATTTTAACCGTAAAGTTGATGCACTTTAATGAGATTCTATAACATTAGTGGTACCACTTTAAAACTGTATATATTTATCATTATTGACTTCCAAGTACAAAGTGTGTTATTGTGATTGTGTACATACCTTTGAATATTAATTATATAAAGGCTGTTTTTTCAGTAATACAGTGTGTGGACATTCCTTTGTGGGGGTTCGGGGACTACACTGTACTTAAGAACCAGCCTGCATCACCTCCTGAGAAGCTAGGCCTTGATTGCCCAACCACGTACCAATAATATAGAATCTTGGCTGGGGTCCTCTGTGCCTCTCCTCTACCATATAGAGAGCGGAAGTACAGACACCCCCTACCAGTCTTTACACCCATTCTTTAACATTCAACAGTGAATCAACAACAGATGTGTACTGTATCAGGGTACTGTAGGGTAAGTATTGTTAGTAGGTACAGTACCTTGAAACATTCCGGTTGACAGCTGTGTTGGATTGCAATGCCAATACTTTATGAACTGTATAATAATTTAATTAATTATTACTGTAGCTAACACATACTTTGAAACCTTATACATTTTGACAACATTTGTTTCCTGTAGATTTGTTAAGGATTTCAATCAGGCGATACACTCTTCTCCCGGCCTAGTGTACAGCGCAATGGAAAAACGTATTTAATGTATGGATTCAATTATTTAAAAGATGTACCACTCGTATCACACCCCTTATTTAAGAATACCCCGGGTCACGGTGGAACAGAAATCAGGCTGGTTTGCAAAAGGGATTATTTATTTACTTAGTTAAGATCAAAATCACGATACATATTTTAATAGGTAAATAACAATCACCAACGGGGTGACAGAACACTGAATGATTTCTTTAATACACTCGAAAATACACAGAAAATAATCCTTTTGTGTTGGTTCAGATCAGATAGCGTTGTGGTTAGAGGTTTCCCCTACCCCATCCCTCAACCCCCAATAGGCAATGTAAAGAGATAGGAAGAGAGAGCAGGTATTCAGGAATGGCAGAAATCAAACAGAATATCAATCCCACTTTCCCCCTGTAAACACAAGAGAAAAACGGAATTGACTGTCCAGTGGCAGAATGGCTTTTAAAATCTTTCGAATGGACTGGGCAAACCACCAAATGTGGTCAAAAACACTTATCGTTCTCTAAATTCTTATGGGAGCCGCTTTGCACAGTTGCACTCAGTTGCACACAAACACAGTTGGAAGCAGTTAAAAGCTCTTTTACATGTGCAAAATTTTCTCAAAATGGAAATTTGCGGCAAACTTTTCAGTGAGTGATATTCGCGATAACGGCCGAATCGCACTGAATTGGAATGTTTTGGAATCTATGGATAGGTACAGATGTTAGCTACAAGTAGGAGTCGAAATTTCGTTTCTATCACAAAAACTGAGGGATTTATGGAGTTTTTAGTGGAGGTCATTTTTGGAAAATAGGCATGAGAAGGAAAAACAGAAATGTACTTTTAAAAATGACAAATAAGTTTGATTACAGTAGGAGAAAACTATGACTGGATCAGGGTGACCACCTGATAAGGAAACCCGACTTCTTCAGATGAGAAAATGGGCAGCGCAAAGATAGTTCTAACAATACTGGTTCTGAAGGGAAGATAGGATGGGTTGGAGCTATGGATAAGACAAGGCAAAGGATGTATGATATGTGACACAATTCTTCATATTTATACTCAGCTCTGGTCTGGGCGTGGGTCTGGTCTAAGAAAAACAGCACATCAGGCACGGGACTGGAACCTCTAGGCCGGTCACCGGATTGGCACAGGATCTGCTCTCCTAGTCGGTGGGTATTTGGATCAGCTGGATGGCGAGTTCTTCAGGCAAGCCTAGTGGTGGAAAGCCAGAAAATTTCTGGATACTGGTTCCAAAGGCCTTCTCACCCACACAGCACTTTACTGAGTGGAGATGAGAAATTTGAGGATTGGGGCCTTGTTGGAAATCAATAGTCT
This sequence comes from Ambystoma mexicanum, assembly GCF_040938575.1. Classification (NCBI taxonomy): domain Eukaryota; kingdom Metazoa; phylum Chordata; class Amphibia; order Caudata; family Ambystomatidae; genus Ambystoma; species Ambystoma mexicanum. The sequence goes on from NC_090937.1 coordinate 1,293,434,497, forward strand.
CTATTGCTGGCAAGAGATTTGGCCTCTGGAAGAATAGTTAAAGCTGGATGTAGAATGCTGGATCAGAGTGCTCCGCCGGAATCATGATGGTGGCTGCATCAGTGAGTCCCTATGTGCTCTCAGCTGTCTCTATTTATGCTCTAGAATGACATCACAAGGGGGGTGTACAGACTGGCTTAGGTGGGCTTGCCCCTGTGCAAGGTGAGTGGGTCAGAGTCTACTCTCTGTCTTTAGGAAGAGAGAAATAGAGTCTCATCTTTATGGTACCATTTTATCAGGCTGCAAGAACCAAGCTGCACCTCACTGAGGAAGCCCAACAAGGCTGAAACATGTCTGGGGTTGCTTGTGTTTCTGTGCAGAGGTGACATGGCCTAGCAGTTCGGGCTGGGCTGCTACTATTGGTTGCAGTACATGACTGATTTGCATGTGCCTGGCCCCTTTTGCAATGGCGCAGACAGGCTAAAAAACAGTGGTGTGGAAGGATGCCCAGAGCAATGCCAGTGGTTCAGATTCATTCAAAACCTTCCACCCATCACTTTTGTGCTTACAGTTTGTCTCACTATGTGAGAGAGGGTATGCCCAGACATGGGTCCCTTGCTCGCTGTGTCATACGGAACCAAGCTGCACCTCACTGAGGAGGCCCAACAAGGCTGAAACATGTCTGGGGTTGCTTGTGTTTCCATGTAGAGGGGATCTGGCCTAGCAGTTTGGGATGGGCTGCTACCATTGGTGGCAGTACCTGACTGATTTGCATGTGCCTGGCTCCTTTTTCAATGGTGCAGATGGGCTAAAAAACGGTGGTGTGGAAGGTTGCCCAGTGCAATGCCAGTGGTTCAGATTCATTCAAAAACTTACACCCATCACTTTTGTGCTTACAGTTTGTCTCACTATGTGAGAGTGGGTCTGCCCAGATATGGGTCCCTTGCTCGCTGTGCCATAGGGAACCAAGCTGCACCTCACTAAGGAGGCCCAACAAGGCTGAAACATGTCTGGGGTTGCTTGTGTTTCTGTGCAGAGGGGCCTGGCCTAGCAGTTCTGGCTGGGCTGCTACCATTGGTGGCAGTACCTGACTGATTTGCATGTGCATGGCCCCTTTTCAATGGCGCAGATGGGCTAAAAAAGGGTGGTGTGGAAGGTTGCCCAGAGCAATGCCAGTGGTTCAGATTCATTCAAAACCTTCCACCCATCACGTTTGTGCTTACAGAGAATCCACCCCTAGCCACTGGAACACAAAGTCTAATTTTGGCAAAATACATATTTATACATGTGAAACCTCTATAAAAATCACATATACAGATTGCATATTTTACATAGCAGCTATTCCTCCAAACCCTGGAGCTGTGGGATCATGTTTCCCCTTTCTACGGAATTTTGCCCTTTTCACTATGAACACATTTTTCAATTTTTATGCAAGTTTCCACAAATGTGCGTGTTTAACATGGGAATGAGTGTATAAAGTTTCACAGTTCTAGCGAAAATACATTTTGCGTACAATTACATATCTTGCCATTCCTTTCCAGAACATGTCACATGGTTTTGCCGTCTCTTAAAACGTGCAGTCAAAATTTAAATTCACAAATACGTCTTTGGTATATTTTTCACCATTTTGAATAGCAAGTTATAAGTCTTTTAAAAAGTGTTCTTTGTTCATTTGTTGCAACAGATGGTCACTTTGCTCCACCCCTTGGTTTCCCCCTGGAGTCCAGGTACACCCCCTCCTTTGGAATTTACTTGTGTCAGCTAGGAGTTTCCTGTGCTGCAGCAGTTTTAGGCCTTTCACACCTTCAATGTCCTGGGTGGGAGGATGTTCCATTGTTTCTTAGCTCTCTGTAGACCAGATCCTGTTCCACCCCTGCAACTGACATCTCCCCGTGAGTTTCTGCTGAGGGAAGGCCTTCTTTCAGTGAGAAAAACCTGCTATTCCAGTTTTGCAGCTTCAGCCCAACTAATTAACTTTAAACTTAGCAGAAACCACATCTGTTGCACCACATACAAATACATTTCTTCCATGGCCTTAAAATCTGTGGAATCAAAAACAAAACTTAAATATGTATTCCTTTTTGGCACCAATCCTGTGTAGGTTTGCTGATTCAGCAGACTTTTAGTTTTAGGTTAAATTGAAGCTTCCTCAGTTCTCCTCTGACTGCAGTCATTCAGGCGGCCCAGAGTACTGCACCCAGATTTGGCATGGCTGTCAGTTTTCAGACAATCCAGATTTCTGATAAATGTTTTGCTCTTCATATAAGGACTTTGTATGTTTACAATGCTTCATTAGATACATGATTTTTAGCACCAGACAAGATTGTGAATGTTGAAGTGTTGTGTTATAGGCATTTTGGAGTTTTTGACAACAAAACAAATGTCATTTGTAGGCACATTTTTGGGTTTAATTTTCAAAGTGCTGATTTTCTCTCTGCACTCTATTTGCTGGTCATGGGACCCACAGGCACATTTCTGCAGGATATGCTCTATTCCACTGCACATGCACCATGGGTGGCAGGTTGTGCATCCCTCTTTTTGTGTGCTGAGGCACACAGTTTGTGTAGGTTTTTGGAGCGCACACGGGATTTGCCGCCATTGTTGCTGTTTCTTTCCCCACAACTGGCAGGGTGATGCCGCATAGCATAGCAGAGTGGGTCAATACATCCCACAGAGCCTCCCCCTCCTGACTTGATTTTGACCTTCCATCCGTCAAGGGGAAGTTGGGAGATTGAGATGTTCTTTTCTTTTGTCCTTGTGGAGAAATTCAGCTGCTTCACCCGTCAGTGCTGAAGCGGCAGGTTCTCCTCACCGGTTCTGGTCAGGAGACTTGCTGGCTCGGGTTGGGAGTTTGCTGGTTCTGGTTGGGAGTATGGACCGGCACTTCGGGCTCCCTGGTTCTTTCCTCCTGGTCCCTGAGTGATACTCCTTGGGATCCTTTGGATGATTCTTAATTCCAATGTTAGAAAACAGAACATAGCATGGTTATGGAAATTTCCCCACTACTACTCCCCGAGGGTGTAGTGGGGCAGATGTATGCATTGAATACAATTTACGATATTCCCCGCCTAAATTTAAGACAGGTCTTAACACTCTTTCCTGATACATACATGGTGAACCTGTAGTGATTCTTCTAGGTTTCTAGATTTTCCCCCTCTGTGTTTCCGGTTGGCTCCTCTATTTGCTGCAAAATATGCCTGGGATGGCAACTCTTTAGCTAGTTTAAGTGGACCCACTTATCTTCCCCTTCTGCCAAACTGTCCTTGGGGATACGGATTCTGTAGGCAACTGGTGGGATTCTGTCTACAATTTCAAAAGGACATCGCCAAGTTGGGAGGAATTTGCGTTGTTTGGCTTGGTTCCTTGGGCAATTGTACACGTACAATTACACCCAGTCTCCTACTTGAAATTATTTTTTAGTTGTCTTAAGATCATAGTGGGTCTTCATACTGTCTGCAGATCTCTCTAGATTCCGCTGAGCATAGGCAAAAGCATGTTGCAGGTGTTTTCTCAGATTCTCAACATATTCATTTGTTGTGGAGGCATTTATCAATGTCTGCTCTTGGGTTCTGCAGAGCAGATGCTGGTGTAGCACCATGTTTCGTCCAGTCACCAGCTCAAATGGAGACATTTTTGTTGCAGAAGAAGGGGTAGATCTGATGGCCATCAGGACAAGGGGTAATCGAATGTCCCAACTTAGCCCAGAATCTGACACAAACTTTTTTAATATGCTCACAATAGTTTTATTGTACCTCTCAGCTCCACCACTAGAGGATTGCCGGGAGGCAATGTGTAGTTTCCTTTTTACCCCAAGTATCTCCCACATCTTTGTCATCACTTCGCTAGTGAAGTGGCTACCTCGGTCTGACTCAATCCTTTGGGATAGTCCAAAATGTGAGAATATGAGATTGATCATCAGGGCAGCTGCTGTTTCTGCCTTGCAATTTGGGGCTGAGAAACAATCCACCCATTTAGTGAACAAGCGTGGTCATGGCCAGATATGGACCTCCTTACCAACAAACCGTCTTGGATTCGGAACATTTTTGGGCATTTCATCAACACTCTGAGGTCCTCTTACCCATTGTAATCGGCATCCGTCAGGGGGAAGTTCTCAGGGTCCTCAATGTGTTGATAAAACTCACCAATTATTGGATCCCCTTTTTTAGCCATAATCAAATCAGCATCTGGGGTCTCCTTACTCCATTGTGCAGTTGAGAGTTCATTGTGAGCATTTCTTTGGGACCTAGTGATAGCAGTCACCTGGATTTCCCCCAACAGGGACTCTTTTTCAAGTAGATCCCCTTGGATGGCTCCGGTTTTGGCCAGCTGATCAGCTAGGTCATTTCCAGTTTTGTCTGGTCCCTCTACTTTAGAATGACCTTTGATCTTTTTCCAGTAGATGGTCATCCCATTCGAGGTGACCAGATCATCAATATTTTGTATTAATTTTCCGTGTTTCAATGGTTAATTATTAGCACATAGCATGCCTCTGGTGTTCCAGTTAACCAGGTGCTCCACAAACCCGTTCCGTACATAATCTGAATCAGTGATTATGACCAGTTTGTGGAGTTGGTGTTGGATAGCAGTGAGGATGGCTTGATGCACAGCCATCAACTCTGCCACTTGACAACTTCAGGGACTGATTTTGTACCCAGCGGAGGGTTCTGGGGCCTCATTCACCCATGCATTCCCCACGCCGGCCACAAGTTCCTTTTACCCGTTGTTGTCAACATGGTAGGAGCACCCATCCACATAGACTGTGGGCTTTCCCTCACACTTGTCTTCTTCATAGACATTGTGTGGGGAATTAAGGTATGCCTCCATGCTGTCCTTGATTTTAAGACTTTGACCCTTGAGACAGTTTTCTTTGGCACAATCATGCAAGTCAGCCAGACCTTGCGCAAGGGGAATCTTCTTGTTTTGGCCATATCTGACCTCCACAGGAAAGCCTTGCATTGACATAATCCAGGAAGTAATTCAGGAATTACTCACATTTCTGGCCCAGATTCGGTCACTTTGTAGATATTGCAAAGGTTGGTGTGGAGTCTCAACTATGATGTGGTCCCCCTGGATAAACTGGCAGTAATTCTTCAATGCCCACACCGTTGCTAGGAGTGCCTTCTCACAATTGTTGAATTTTTCCTCCACAGAGGATAAAGTCTTACTCGCATAGGAGATTACTTTATTGACCTTGTCATGCTTTTGGTATAATACTGCAGTCAAGCATGTATTTGAGAACCCTGTCTCCAAGAAGAACTCCTTGTTTTTGACACGGTAAGCTAGGCAAGGCACTTGTGAGAGGCTTCTTTTGAGTTGTCTTACTGCCTCGGCTTGTTCTGGACCCCCTCCCACTTGACCCCCCTTCAACAGATGTATCAGGTGTCTTGTGATCTCTGCGTAATCCTCAATTAACTTTCTGCTGTAATTAGTTAGTCCAAGGAGGCGCCTTAGTTCCCGCAGAGTTGTGGGGTTTTTTATTTTCTGGAGTGCTCTACTTTCTTTTCCTCGGGACAGAGACCCTGAGGAGTTATCTCACGCCCCAAATAATTGCAAGGGTCCTGCACCACGTTGCCTTTTGGAAAGAGAGTTTTGCTCCGGCTGCCCGCAACTGTATCAGAACATAACAGATCTCTGCTATGTGTTCCTCCACAGTTGAGCTTTTGACTAGAACATTATCTACATAGGCCAGGTTACCCCTCTCGCACAAGTCGGGCATGGCCTTATGCAGAAAGATGTTAAATTCATTGCCGGAGTTGCTATATCCGAAGGGAGTCTGGGTCCAAGTGTACTGCTGCTCCCCGAAGGTAAAGGCCAGCTTGTATTGGTCCTCCCTACTGACAGGTACAGTTCAGTACCCATTGGTCAGGTCAATTGCAGTGAATACCTGTGACCTTTGGATCTGGGCCAGCCCTTGGTCAATGTAGGGAAGAGGCCATCGGGAATTATGGACCCGTTTGTTTAGCTCCCTTAGGTCAGCACAGAGTCTCCACTGGCTGTTTGGTTTCAAAATCCCCAGCACCAGATTATTGAAGGGTCTCTGGACTGGACAAATTATCCCACGGCACTCAAGATTCCTAATAATTTCAGTAAGGGACTCCATTGATGCGAGAGGCAAGAGATATTGCTTCACAAACACTGATGTCATGCCAGGGTCCGTGGGAATAGTTGTTGTGTGGATGTCAGTGCGACCACAGTCATATGAGTCCACTGCAAAGAGATCTTGAAAATCTAAGAAAACTTGTTTCAATGTTTGCTTTTGCTCCAGAGTCTCACAAGCATCAGCTAGGTTGACTCTCTTCAACCATCTGCCTGAAGACTGGAAAGACTTCTGGTTTTCCTATCTCAGTGGCCTCCTCCAGCTGGGTGGAGAAGTCCCTGGTCAGAGTACTGATTTGGACTGATGGCTTCAGGTGTGGAAGGCAGTCCTTGTGGACTTGAAAGATAACCTAATCCCTCCTGAAGTCACAGGTCACAACTTCCTTGCCATAAGGGCAGGAGGAGTACACCAGGAAATTCCCCCCATGCCGGGTGAAGATCCTGTCTGGTGTTGTGTCATTGTCGCTATCACTGTTAAAACAGTCCTTGGGGATTGGTCCTAACAGTTTGTTACCTAAATCTATGGAAAATTGTCGGTCATCAACCGCCATTCCAATAATGGTGTCTGCGCCCACAGTGATACTCTTTAGGTCGCTGTTATTCACCTCTATTGGAATCGTGTTGTGTTCTATGTTGACTAGTGGTGTTGGGTTTATCCCCAACCCTTGCTGTTGGAAATGAGCATTGAGATGAACATAGGCGTCAGGATTTTTCAGTTTCTATCCTCTTTTAATTTTTACTTCCAGTGAGAATTGTTGGGTCCGTTCTGGGATGGTGACTTCCTCTCCAATCTGAATTTCAAATGCATATGGCAGCAGTTGAGCTGACCAAAATGCTTTCTATGGGTCATCAAAGTCCATGGGATTACCCGCTAATCAGGACCAAGCTTTGAAGTGTGTTAGGTCCAAACTAATGGCAAAGTGATTGAGATTGTCACTGCCTAAATAAAATGCAGCAGGGACATCTCGCACGACCCAACAATTATGGACTATGCTCTTGTTGCCTATGGAAATTTTACACCTGCTAGGCAGGAGATGCTGGGAATTAGGTGTTTCCAGGTCCATTTCCCATTTGTCTAACAGTTTAAAGGTGAGAATGGCTGGATCTTTTGGGAGTTTGCAGAACATGGCCTCGCCGATGAAGGTCTTACCGTTGTTCACACATACTCGGTTGAGAACAGAGTCCTTCCCTTCATTTAACTGAATAGGGATGAACAACTGCTCTCCAATTTTCTGAATATCAACCAAGCTTTGAGCTGATTTCTCAGCATTTTGGACTGTAGGAGTAGGATTTTCTGATTGTGAATTTGTTTAGAATTTCAGAGTGTTTCCTTCCAGTGTGGAATGCCACCTTAGACTGGAAGGAAGGTTGATTTTCAGAAATAGAGAGGACTCCCCATCACCAGTTGGTTGTCCTACTGCAATAACTGTCACGTCTGGGATTTGGTTATTCCGGAAGTGAAATTCAATTTGGTCAGGTTTCTGTTCAACCATGTGGCATGTGCCATTGAAACTAACCTGGTTGACACTATGTTTCAATTTTATGGGTCGGTTAGTCTGGGTCCAGGGGACCTTGTTTACACAATCTATGAGGGGAGACAATCTACGCAGGATGTCATTCCCTAGTAAACATGGTGTGCCCTCTGGAGTCACAACTATGAGTGGGTGCTTCACCTTGTGTCACCCAATTTTAATGTCTAAAGCCGCAGTCCCCTGGACAGGAATTTCCTTCCGATCGAAGTTCTGAAGTTTGTTGGGTGTCCTGACCCACGTTTAAGCTATCATGCCACAACATTTGGTGCTGTGGGCTTAGAAAAGTCAACATGGCGGAAAACCCACATGTGCGCCGAAATCCAGGAAAGCTGCGCAGTTTGTGCGCCCACCAAAATGGTTGCCTCACTTGCCACCCACCAGTGCGAGAATGAAAGGCCGGGTTGCCATGAGGGAAATGGGTTGCCAAAGGAAAAACAGTAGCGCCGGTTAGCTTCAAAGCGCTTTAAAACCACCATTGGACTACCCGCACAGTAGTCTGAAACCATTGGGAATGGCAATGCTGATTGCCAAATGCAACCTAGAATTGTGGGGAATTCATTTCTTAAATCCCAAAAATGGGTGCAGTACCAGTACTCACCACTATCCAAAAGCCGGCGTTTTAAAACCACCCTGTGTTTCTCTGAAGGCAGGCTCAAAATGCCTATTTTCAAACATTACAATATGTGCAAAATATTCACTGAACACCAGCAGACATTTGACAGAATGGAGTTTTGTGTGCTTACAAAATCTCGGAAATGAAGAGCCCAAAACAATGCTTATAACAAAACTGCTATGGAGTCAGCAGTTTAAGTTGCACTGGATTTAAAGACACTAAAATCGAAATGTTTAGGTTAAATGAGTGACCTATGTTTGGTGTCACATGCCTTTGTAACTGTTGAAATGCCATAGTTTTGCACTTAGAATCAGCCTTCTAGCTGCATATGTGAAAATGTTTAGTTTTATTTGAATGCAGAAACTGGGGAACAAAAAGTGACATTTTATCTGAAACCTGGCTTAAGGAACTGAATTCTGCCTGGCAACTACCCCCATCAGGAGTGAAACTTGAGTCACAGCTGTGTTCCCAGGCCTAGCTGCCCTTTTGCTGCTCACACCAAAAGGGATATGACACTTCCCTGATTGAATTACCTGTGCTCTATAGGAGCTCTGAACAAAGCCTGTCTTGACTCAGGCAAAGGTTTTATGACAGCGGTCGTAAAATGTAGCTTCCTCTTGGCAGAAGCTGGGAGGGGCACTGCCTGTGAGAGCAAGCTGGCTTGGCAGAACTGGATAAACCAGTATTTCTACCTTGTGCTGAGAGGAAACCACACCCCTTTGGAGCCAGAACATAACTTTAAAAAGATGGATCATTCATAGAGCGGACATGTGAAAATTTTATAAATGATACCATAATTCTTGTGATTTTTCTGCCCACAGTTTAAGAGGTTTTTAGAACCGGTGGTATGTTCAGGGGGGTGTCAGCGGAAAAGTGGATATTACTCTAAATGTATGCATGTTAAAAATCTGAAACTTCATCAGTTAATGTCCATACTCCCTGCGCACATGTATGTAAAGTTGGGTCAATGTCAGAAATTGAAAAATCAGTTAAAAAGTCAATTATGTGCCATTTCTGAATGCAAGCTCTTAGAAACAACAGATTTGGACAGAGACATGGCTAAATTCAGCCACACCATGTATATGTAATTTCAAGCAACTGTGTAACTGTGAAATATGTCTTTTGTTATCAAATATAGAATGTGTGCAATCTGACAGAGGAGTGTCCTATCTGCAAGCCATACAATGACATCACTCTGACACAACGTAGCTTCGCCAATCAAGTGAGGAATGGAAATTTGACCAATGACAAGTGAGAGGGGCAGGTTTAGTTATGACCAACATACCCACCCACTCTCAAAACACATAAAAGCAGACAGACAGGACAGATAGGGACCTTCAATTCCATTTGCTGCAACGCGCTCTGCCGGACCATACAACATCCAGAGATCCAGACTTCAAATTCATCAACCTCCAGAAAGCCAAACTAGAGACTTCAATCTATCCAGAACTAAGAGACCAGTCCAGAGAGCGAGCAGTTCCAGAGACCAGACGCTGTGCCCAGAGAGAGACCAGAGCCCAGTCTAAAACCCTGACCAGATCCGTGATGAGGCCCATTTAACTCAAGAATATAGTGTGAGTACCTAGAAAACTGTGCAGAACCAATCTCCTAGTTAAAATAATATAATTCAATCTAGCTTAATCTAAGTAGAACTGTCTCCTAACTGTCACCTGTCATTTGCATAGCTGTCACTTGTCATTTTCTAGTTGCAAGCTGCACTTGTCTTTTTGAGCTTTTAAAATTTCAAATCTGAAAAACGACCTTTATTCAATCGCTCATATCTCCGCAACCGTTTGTGCTAGAGACTTGCAGTAACTTTCATCTGAAAGTTGAGAATCTAAGCTTTTGATCGCACTAAGAACCGCATTCCTACCCCCTATAGTTTTACCACAATCGCGGAACACGCATCCGCGAATTTTACCGCGATTTGCAAATTTCTCCTCGTGTAAAAACAGCTGCTGCTTGCCTTCCATTTGCCAGAAATTCGTTTAACCTGCTAATCATTCCTGAATCATTGCAAGAGTGAGCCTGAGCTAATATTAACTAGATACCACTCACCCTGAACCTGAAAGGGAATTAAAAGCATTTTAGCATATTTTTTTAATTCATTGCCAGCACATATCAAAGCAATTTTGCCTGTGTTTTCAAACTTCTGTAGTCTAAGCTTGCTGGGGTGAACTGAATTACAGTTGATTGCATTTCTGAGAACTGTGTGCTTCCTTCCATTTCCTTGCATTGCATCAAGGGGGGGAGGGGATTGCCAGAGAAAAGTGATTACATTGTTTTGTTGAAATCATATTGAGTATTTTCTATACTGCATTTCATTCATTCAACATTCCATCCATTTGAACTCTATAAAGCATTCTCTATCACATTATTCTTCTTTTGTTCCTATTTACCAGTGTGCTATCTCATCCATTTCATGTCAACTCATTAGTGATTATAAAGAAGTGTGCTAGTGCCAGATTCTCCGTTGTTAATCATTATCATATCAGATTAAGTGTGATATTCAATTATTAATTTATTATAAAGTGTGATATATATATATTTTAAATTATCAAATAAACCTTTTAAACTTGCAAAACAGAACTACTTCTTGGCTCAGTGGGGTCAGGGGGATTCCAAGAGAGGGGTGTTATATAGGGGTAGTCATCCAGAACGCATGAACTGGACATAAAGATATATCAATAAGGGTTTTCATTCAGTATTATAGACTAGGCGTTGACTTAGCTGTAGTGTTGAATTGAATCCTCTTACAAGTTGTCCAGGACGAGGGGTGAGAGGGATTTGGTATTTCTTCCCCCTTCCCGAATTCAGCTGATCAAAGCCCCTTTTTGACAGAAGGCTGGCTTGGGATCCAGTGTCCACCAGTGCAAAATTGTACATTGCCCCTGTATTTGGACCGGGGCATAAAATCTTCCCTCCTTTTCTCGAAGGGGGCACAGATAATGCACATTTTTGGCCAATTGGTAGGTTAATTTATTTGCTTTGGATTCTGACAGAGGGGTGATTTGGACAGGATTTCGTTTGGGATCTTGGCAACCTGTAAGAAAAAGCTGGCAATTGGATATGGGGGAAGATTTGGGATCCCCTGGTTCTGAGTCTGAGCTGCCCCCACCCCCTTTTTGGAGGCAGTCACCAGAATTGGTTTGAGCAAGGTGATTTTCTTGCTGGTCATCCTGGGGTTCAATAATGGACCGTTTTAACTTGGTCTCCACATCTACCCAGTCTTGATCAGGATCTCTTGGGACCCATTTTTCTTTGGGTGGAGTTACCCCATACCTGAAGGAGAAGATCCTTTTCCCTGAATCCTCCGAGGACCTCTGTCATTCAAATTGGAAGATTTGCACCTCCTGCACAAAATGGGCCTTTTTAGGCTCTTTATTTTTCCTACCCGCCCTCTGTTCCTTAGGTTGCAGATTTTCGGGGGCAGGAGATTTTGGTTCCAGTTCTTGGGTTTCCAGGGGCTTTACACAAGTAGGGTAGGAAGCTTCCTCTAAGGCTTTACAAACCCCTTCCCCCTGTGCCTCCCCCTGGGAACCGGTGGGTTGTCAAGGTTCTTCCCCTGTCATTGTTCTGGAGCACCTACCCTTGATTTGAGGAGTTCTGAGTTGCAATGCTCATCTGAGGGTTCTGTTGAGCCCTCAGCATGCGACCAAGATCCTGTGCCATGTTCTGGACCTGGCGCTCCAGTTGGGACACCCGCTCTGGCTAGTACAGGATCCTCTGATCTACGTTGGTTGATCACGGGAAGGGTAACTATCCCTTCGCGCATAATACCCTTGGTTGGGATAGTTTTGGTACCTCTCCCCACTTGGCCTCCCCTCTCCCAGATTGGGCTGTCTGGGTTCAGGAAAGTGGGGAAAGAAAGAAGGGTTGTTTTGGGGGTTGAGGTTTGGTGGGTACCAGGGAAAGAAACTTGGCCCAGCATTTGGGGGATTACTGCCTTCCTGGGGAAAGTGAGGAGGAAAGTTACCTGGGTTGGCAGTCGCCTGGTTGGATCCCCCCTCCTTGGGCTGGAAAAGTCCACACATAGCCCAGGATGGGGCTGTTGCCCTTATAACGGGGGCTGATGTAGTCAGGGGAGTTAGGAGTCCCATTTGTGGGGTTACCTCCCTGACTCCCTGTTTGGGATTGGCCCGAGGGCGTTCTGGGTCTGGGGTTTGTAGGATTCTGCGCGGGAAGGTTTTTAGGCCCCCCATCTCCGGATCTAAAATGGGGTCAACCTTCACTTCTGCCACCTTAGCAGCAGCAGGGGTGTTGGTTGGTTTTGTGCTTTTGTTAGTATTTTTGCTTTCTAGTGGCTTCTGCACTTCATAGATGCGAGTTGCTTGTTCAATGACCAAGTCTAGTGATCTTTTCTCGTGAAAGTCCCTCACTAGCTGGGTCATAATGAATTTAGGGAGGGCATGAACAAAGGTATTAATACATTCCCTACTGTCAGTGTGCACCCTTCTAGTGTTCTGCGCAAAGGCGCGTTTCAATTCCTGAACAAATTCTTGTGGGGCCTGGTCTTCCCCACATTGTAAGTTGTAGGCTGCCATGCAAGCCTCTTGAGTGTTCCTATGAATGGAAAAATGTTTCAGGATGGCCGCCCTATAGGTGGACCATCTGGAATGGTTCTGATCCTCCAGCCCCGCAAAGAAGCTGGAGTATTCCGGAGAAAACTTCTACTTTACATACTGAATACAGCTTTGGCTGTCCTTCAGATGGAAAGTCTCCATCATCTGCTCAAATAATTCAAGGTGCTCCCAAAACGAATATTTGGCATTTTTGTGGTAGGGCATGATGACGCTCCTAATAGCTTTTATTTGCTTCAGGGGATCCTTGAGTAAAACCCTATTAACTTTGTTGGCCTTTTTAGTTCTGGTCACCCGGGTCCACTCATCCTCTGACTCAGAGGCACTGCTACCAGAGATGGCTGTCTGGTCTTCTAGACTCTCCCGGATTCTGCAAGCTTTGGAATGGCTGGCAGAATGTGGGGGCCTAGTCTCTTGGGACCTGTGGCGCTCAGAAGAGTCTTCTGACTCTCCCTTGCTCCCAGGATTGGCTGAGTACCCCCCCCCCACTACCCTAGCTGGGAAAAGGTTTTTAGTATGCTTTTAGTGGCCCTAGTCTCATGGAATTAATTCCCCACCAAATTACACTGACTGATCTCTAGGTAGGTGATATTTCTGAGGATCCAGTTCTCTGATTCTCCCCTCACTGGAGTCTCCCTGATCAGAGAAGATGGCCCTAGCACTTGGGAACCGGTACATAGATGCCCGCCCATTTCTGGGAGGCGCTGATCTATAAGCCCCATATTTCCCATTGTGGTGAAGCCTACCATCCCCGTGGCCCTTGGTTCATATGAGCCAGCGGACATGGGGGTGGCAGAGTCCATGGAAATGAATGGATTAAAGTGTGTGATGCCCGGGTTCCTGAGGTTATGCTCAGAGGTTTCCCTCTCCCATCTTACCTCATCTCTTTCAGCCCCTACTCCCTGATAACCTGCCAAAATCGGACCCTTGTGTTCCTCTATTAAGGCCTTACTGGTCTCTATCAGTTGTTCCTGCATGGCTATCTGTCTATGGAGCCTGGCATTCTTTTCGTAGAGAACCTCATTGTCTCTTTGTGCTTCTGGCCTAAATTGGAAATATTGGGCCACATTTTGCTGCAGGAGACTCACCTCCTGAGTTTGGTCCTTACTGGCCTGATTATTCTTCGCCAGAGCATCTTCCACCCTCTTGGTATGCTCTAACAGCTTTTCATAGTCCATTTTGAGTTCACCCAGTCCCTGAAGGGCCAGGTGATTCTCTTCTAACTTTGTTTTTAAATGGCTGACTTCGTGGCCTAAAGCATCCCTTTCCTGAGTTAGAGTGCCCCTCTGTGCAGCCAGGTCGTCCCTCTGTTTTGTAAGGGCACCAGCTTTCTGGTGCTCTTCATCAAACTCTGTTTGGGATTCAAGGTCTTTAATAATTAATTTATTATTCTCCTCTTTCATTGTGTCTATCTGGTCCTGTATGATGACCACCTGTTCTGCGCAAACTCTCTTAAGAGTTAATTGTTGTGCCAGTTTTTGTTGGCTCTGTTTTAAAGAGTTCAACTTTTCTTGACACTCTTTTTGCAGTTTCAGTATCTGGGCATCTTGCTCTGCATTCTTTTGCAGTAAGAGCGTCAGTTCTTCTTGCAGTTTGGTGACATACTGCCTAGCCTCTGTTTCCGCTTCTTGGCAACTGTGGAGCATTTGCTCTGCAGAGTCCAGATTAGTCTAGATTTTCTCTAGGGATTGTACTTGCCTCTTTGCCAAATCTAGGCTTTCGGCATATTTTTCCTGTATTACTCCAATGTGGAGGTACAGTTAAGCCGCTACTTTGACAATTTTACATTGCTCTTCTTTTACTTTGGGGCCATATATAATTCACTAAGTGCCTGGTGTAATGGACCCTGGTCCTGCCATGTATATAAGTCTGTGGCAGTGACTTGTTTGATTTCCTGCAGCCAGACTTTCTCATCTTGCTCTACCCATTCACCCTGACAAACAATGTATGCAGTGGGTGTTCCCTTGCAATACTGATTTCCCCTGGGGTCGCCATTCCAGAAATATTAATTTCCTTATGGCTTATTTCAGGGTAAATTAACTTTTTCAAACAGGCCTGATTTCTAGAGTATTTATTTTAGGGCTGCTTATACAGTGTAGCTCAGTACTCACACCACACAAAGTATTATTACTCTGCAGGTTGGACTGCTGTGTTAGACTATCATGTGTGGCAATCAATCAAACCCCGGACTCGAGCCTCCAGATTTGTTAAGGATTTCAATCAGGCGATACACTCTGCTCCCGGCCTAGTGTACAGCGCAATGGAAAAACTTATTTTATATATGGATTCAATTATTTGAAAGATGTACCACTCATATTACACCCCTTATTTAAGAATATCCTGGGTCATGCTGGTTTGCAAAAGGGATTATTTATTTACTTAGTTAAGATCAAAATCACAATATATATTTATTAATAGGTAAACAAAAATCACCAACGTTTTTAAATGGGACCGTCAGCTCTGGTCTTGGCGTGGGTCTGGTCTAAGAAAAACAGCACATCAGAAAACTGAATGATATCTTGAATACACTCGGAATAACTAAATAATTGCAGCACAGAAAATAATCCTTTTGTGTTGGTTCAGATCAGATAGCGTTGTGGTTAGAAATTCCCCCTGGATATCCCACAACCCCCTATAGGCAATGTAAAGAGATTTGAGGAGAGAGCAGGTATTCAGGAATTGCAGAAATCAAACAGAATATCAATCCCACTTTCCCCCAGCAAACACAAGAGAAAAACGCAATTGACTGTCCAGCTGTCAGAATGGCTTTTAAAATCGTTTGAATGGAGTGGGCAAAACACCAAATGTGGTCAAAAACACTTAACTGGGGGGCGCTGTTGAGCAGCCGACAAGATGGCTGCCTAGCTCTTGAGCTCCGTGCACAGCCGCTCTTCATCCGATGACATCTGCGGGCTAATACATCTCTGCACCTACTCGACCGACCCCCTGCCCTCCCTATAACTGGGGCTACGTACTGCTGCGATCCTGGCTCGAATCGGACCTTGGGAGCTGGAGATCCTCGCTGCGGGAACCTCGAGGCTGCCACGGCGCTTGGAGGCCCATCGGGGTTTCTTCGCCCGGTTCCCGCCACTCCACTATTGCCTCCCCTGCTGCATCCGTCCACTGGCCCGCCTGCTGGGACGCATATTGCGGTGCCCTGCGGACCGCGCTGGGAGCGCCGTGAGGTGGGCCGCGCCCTTCGCTGGACCGGCGGCCGCAGCTTGAGCCGTGCCTCGTGCCGGCCGTCCTGGACTTTCTCCCCGTTCCGTGGTCGGGGCCCTCGGGCCTAGGTGACCGGTCCTCCCGGCCGGACTGCCTCTCCTCCACGCCGCTCGACTACCTGGGCGGTGCGGCCCTCCTGGAGGAGCCGCGCCCGCTGCCGGGCTTGACTGCGGCGCCCGACTGGAGGCCCGCCGGCCCACGGCCGCGGCCTGGGCTGCGGCCTACATCCTCCCGTTCTGTGCTGCGGCTGGGACCTAATCCGCCCCCGGCGGCCCCCGAGGACCGGAGGAACTACACTCGCTCCCTGACTGGATAATCGCGAGATGCACACCAGGTGAGGAGCTGCTGGGGCCGCTGCACGTCGGAGCTGCATTGCCCCCGGATCCATTACAGGCCAATTTCTATCTGGGCATCTCTCCCCGCGCTGCGCGGCCCCGGCTAGCTTCTGCGCCGCCTTGATTGATCTCGGGGCCCATACCCTGCGGCACTGCGGGGCCCTGCACCCCGCCGGACCCGGATTGGCCTGCTGCCGCCTTCCTCCGGGCACAATGGCCCCCGGATCGTTACCGTGGCCCTCACTCTGGCACAGCCTAACTTCCTTGCTGGTCACCGCCGTCACTGCCCTAGGTAGCACCCGCTCCGGCACTAAGGCCCACACTCCTGCTGGTTGTACTCTCTGTGGTGCTCACTCGGGGTCTGTGCTGGACTCCATCCTCATTCTCTAGGGCGGCTCGATCCCTGCAACTATTCTATACCTCCCCGCTGCCACGGCTCCTGCCACCTCTGGCAGGATTGTTTACATCAGCGGGCCGGACCACCATCATTGGCCTTGAACCTCTCCTGCATCCCCTCACTCGAGTCTTCACTCTGCCCACTCAGGGCCCCTGCAACACTATCCACGATGTCTAACAGATCAAGGAATAACAATAAAACCGGGGCCATGGACAAATTCGCTAAAGCCACCCCGAGGCCTGACTCGGCCCACGCACCAAGCGACCCAGCCGACGACCCACCATGCGCCGAGGCACCCACCACTGACCTCACAGCGATAATGGAATCCATGGCTAGAATCTTTGCAGCTTTCCACGAAAAGCTTGATGACATTAATGCCAACGTGGCCTCACTCAGAGCTAAACTGGATCAGCAGGGGGTTCGAATCACGGAGACTGAAAACAGGATTGGCACCAACGAGGATAATATTTCTACACTCCAGGGCACTGTGTCCACTCTGGTCTCGGATATGAAGGCGGTCAAGGCCAAGTGTGATGACCTTGAATCTAGGTCGCGTAGAAACAACATACGCATCGTTGGTGTCCCTGAAAACACGCTGAAGGGTCGACTGGAATCGGCGGTCGAGGACCTCTTGAGGGAACTACTGGGCAACCCTGACATGTCTCCCTTCTTCACCATCGAGAGGGCCCATAGGGCACTGTCACCCCGGCCTAAACCCGGTGACTTTCCGAGGCCCATCATGCCAAGGTTCTGAGCTTCAAAGACCGCGACTTAATCCTCCGCCTCGCACGGGAAAAAGGCGAGTTACGAATGGACTCGCAGGTGATCAGGATTTTCCCCGACTTTTCCACCGGAGTTCAGCAGGAACGTCGCCAGTTCCTCGGAGTGAAGAAACTCCTCAGGGAAAGGCACATCCCCTACGCCATACTTTTCCCTGCACGCTTGAAGTTCACGTTCAACGGCAAATTATACTTTTTTAGTGCCGTCTGAGGCGGTTAAATTCATCGAGGCACATGTTCCTCTCCACCCTCCGGCTGATGACACTGTGAATAATGAGTGAATTTTATGTTTGCTTCGCGATGCCTTGATACTATGCTTATTGATAGATCGATTCATGCCACTCTTTGTTCACAGCCATGAGTGACCACACCTCTGAATTCACTTGTATACAATGTGTACATACGCAGGTTTAATTAACGCTCTCTGGGGAGCAACTGTCATCCCGTCCAAGTTATTCTCTCTTATTTCATCTCATGGTCTCGCCTGGGCTGGGCTGCTGGATCCCTGTGATGTGTGTGTCGCTCCCTGAGCCCCATTGCGCGGGACTGGGGTACTCATGATATGTCCGCTAACAATGTTCGTTTTGTAACTGAACCAGCTGGTTCCTAGCGTGCTCCTGCACGGCAACGGCGCACCCCATTGCGATTGCACTGTTCTTGGATATGCCCTTGTTGCGGGTCAGCCCCTGTTGGGCTTTTGGGCAGTACGGGCCACGTTAGGCCGGCCCGGCTCTGCACAGTTGAGGGTGGGTGTTGTTTACACTGCTGAAGTTGTGTCGGTGGTGAGGGTGGCGGGTGGGAATGGGATGTTTGGAAAAAACGGCATGCTAGGGCTCACGGCACGCACACTGGCGAAACATAAGCGCTCTCCCGACTTCAACCCCGGTAATGCGCATCGCTGCTAGATCTGGGAGGTTCATTAATGCGAGTATACCGGGATTAGATATTCGTCACTGACATGTCTACCGTCATAATGTCCTGGAACATTGGCGGATTAAGCAATCACACCAAGGCCCGCAAGATCATGGCCTTTGCTAACAGGCATGGCTGTAAAATACTACTCCTACAGGAGACACACTCCATTGCCCACATTCCGGGCACTATGGCCCTATCGTGGGGTCCCACTAGATTCTTCACTTCCTACTCCTCCCAATCCAGGGGAGTCCTCACAATGATCCACAAATCGATCAAATTCATTCTGCACAAAAGTTATCTATGTCCTGAGGATCGCTATGTTATACTACACTGCACGATGGTGAATAAAGAATACCTACTTGTTAACACTTACTGCCCCAATGTTGACTCCGCTGAGTTCTTCGATGCGATAACTGCCATACTGTTGGGCTATGTGGGGGTCCATATTATATGGGGGGGAGACCTAAACCTTATTCTTGACACCGTCCTGGACAGGACTGGCACATCCTCTCGAGCCCTGACCAGTGCCGCACGTAGGTTGCGTGGCCATATGCAGACGCTCAATGTCTGTGATGCCTGGAGGACAGTACACCCCATGCGCCGGGAGTATACTTATTACTCATCTGTCCACGACAGCTTGTCTCGTATAGACTTGTTTTTAGTGTCCAATGAAACCATGGGAGGGGTCCTGGATTCTCCCCCGCACTCTGTCCGATCACGCTCCAGTCACACTTTCCTTGAGGCTGGGTATACCCACCCCGACACTGAGCACTTGGCGTTTCAAATCTGAGGCCCTCAGGGACATTGTATTTAGGGCTGAGATCCTCGCAGGCATTACATCCTTCTTTGACCACAACACTCTCCAAGACACATCAGCCGCGATTAGGTGGGAGGCCTTTAAGGTGTACATCAGGGGGATGTCCATCTCACGGGAGGCCGGGGTACTGAAAGCTATCCGAGCCAGCCTCGGTCGCTCTGAAGCCAAATTGAAACAGTTGGAGCAACAATGCGCCACAGGTGCTGATCCCGCCTTACTTCTCAAAATTAGCGAAAAATTGCAGGCGTACAATGCGCTCGCTACCAATGAAATCTGGTACTTCAGCCGCCCACAGGCTGCTAGGAAATATGGTGAGGGTGACAGACCGGGGAAGACGCTGGCAGGCGTAGTGAGAGGGGAATTTGGTCGAACCCAGATCACCTCCATCAAGGAGGCATCTGGCAACGTACAGTGGGCTGACCAACAGATCTTGGAGGTATTTACTGAGTTCTACAGGTCCCTCTACTCCCAGCCTCCTGAACACTCCGAACGCCACATGCGCGAGCTGCTCGCTCAGATCCCCACCACTGAAATATCCCCCACTGCCCGCGACCAACTGGACTCCCCGATAACAATGGATGAGATGGTGACGGCCATCTCTAGCCTGCCCAAAGGCAAGGCGCCGGGACCTGACGGCCTCACGGCTGAGTTTTACCAAGAATACGTGGCCATACTGGCTCCCAAGTTACTCAAGGTTTGGGTCGAAGCGCTCCGCTTCTCTATTCTCCCCCCGTCCATGCGAGAGGCGGTCATCATGGTACTGCTTAAGCCTGGCAAACCAGACGACGAGTGTGGGTCCTACAGGCCCCTTTCCCTCATGAACCTAGATACGAAAATCATTGGTAAGATTATAGCTAACCGCTTTCTCCCCATTATGTCATATCTGGTCCATGAGGACCAAGCGGGCTTCGTCCCCGGCAGGTCCACCTCTCACAATATAAGGAGATTGTTTAATGTTATGTCCCGCATTAATCAAGACGCCCAGGCCGTGGCGGTCACTCTGGACGCTCAGAAGGCCTTTGACATGGTCTCTTGGAACTACATGTGGCTGGTGCTGGAGACGATGGGAGTTGGCCCAAACATGATCGGGTTCATTAAACTATTGTACGCCTCCCCTATAGCCCGGGTCAGGGCTAACTCCCTGACATCCGACCCTTTCACACTCTTCAGGGGTACCCGTCAGGGCTGCCCCTTCTCCCCGATCCTCTTCGCCCTCGTAATTGAGCCAATGGCGGATTATGTCCGTGCTCGGCATGCCCGCAAGGGGATACGGTTAAAGGACGACCCCGAAATCATATCTCTGTATGCAGACGACGTGCTATTATACATTAGAGAGCCCACGGCCCACATTGACCCCATACTGAGGGACATCACCCGCGTCGGCACCTACTCTGGCTTCACAATCAACTATTCAAAGTCAGATATCTTCCCGCTCACTAAATCCACCCAGCATCCTACCACCGAGTACCCCCTTCGTTGGTCCCCGGACGGTGTCAGATACCTGGGGGTGCAAATATCCCTGACTAAATCCACTCTGTTAGCCGACAACTACTTCACCGCGGCGCAAACGGCTGAGGCCAAGATGTTGAGATGGCAATCGCTCCCATTATCCATGACTGGTCGTCTCTCTCTAATCAAAATGATCCTGCTCCCCAAGATCCTTTACACTTTCAGCAACGTTCCCGTGTGGCCTGGAAGGGGCTACTTCACTAAACTGCATACACTATGCGCACAGTTTCTGTGGCACTCCGGCGCGGTGCGTAAGAAGTGGTCTGACATGGCGCTCCCCTATAAACAAGGGGGGCTCATTGCCCCGAACCTGCTACTCTACTGGACTGCAGCCCAGGCTCAACATGCCACCCACTGGTACCCGGGCTCCCCAACGCGTCCACATGTCAAGTTAGAGCGACTAGCGGCCTCCGGCACCAATTTGATGTCCCTTATATTGCATCGCCATTACACACCTGACTCGCCCATTGACCCTGTCGCTGCGACCATCCACGCATGGGAACGCCTGCTACAGCCGACGGACGGGTCCCCCCCTTACTACAAATGGCTCCCGGTGTGGCGCCTGCCTGACTTGGAACCAACACACGATAATGCCTTAGCCCAACATTGGGGAACGCTGGGGTATCACGCACTGTCCGACTTCTACCCAGATGGCAAGTTCATTGGGCCCCAAACATGGAAACAAGGCCACACCAGATCCGCCTTGGAGACCCTCCAATACTATAGGCTACGCGCAGCGTTCTGCGCCGCATGGCCCTCATTTCCTGATGAACCCCCGGATAACCCGGCGATCGCTTACATTGCCAACTCAGGCGGCGCCCGCAGTGTCATCTCTTCACTATATAGGATCCTTCAGGAGTCCGGCACAGTCCCAGTGCTCAGGGCACGCAGCGGTTGGGCGAATGAGTTGGGCCTGGAGTTGTCTGATGGCGATTGGGGTGCAATGTGCTTACACACCCAAAAAGTCTCCTTCAATTTCCGTACAAACTCCTCAATAGGCTCTACTATACTCCACACAGGACTTCGACATTCGCCCGCAACGCGGCGGCCCTGTGCCCACGCTGTGGAGCCGAAGAGGCTGATCACTTGCATATGTTTCTGTCCTGCAGGGAGCTATCTGGGTTCTGGGAATGCATCTTGAAAACACTCTCTGACATAACTGAAACTGTGGTTGACCCTGACCCCCTGTCGATTCTGTTCGGGGTCTGGAAAACCGATGAAACCAAACGCCTAGCTAAGTTCCTAAATATAAGCTGTATGATTGCCAAAAAATGTATACTCCAGAGCTGGAAAAGCCCCCTCCCCTGGTCTCTCAGAAATGGTTGCGCTTACTCACCTGGTCATGCAATTGCGAGGAAGTATACTTGTCTATGCTCCCCGCCCAGTCTCGCCCCAGGAACATCTGGGCTGAATTTAATGCTTACCTTAGCATCCAGAGCGAGGGCACCCCCGAATCTGGTCCGTCCCCCGCCCCGGGCCCTGATCCCACTGCGTGAGGCCCTAATTTGCTCCTTTGTTTTTCTGTTGGTGTACTCCTTCTCAGATACCGTCCGACTGTCCATGCTGTGATTGCTGTATCCCTTAGTGATGTGCTGCTTCATGATGTAACTGCTAAGTATCTGCTGCCTTGTGTGTGCCTTGTGTACTTATGCCGTCCAAAAATAAAAGTTTTAAAAAAAAAACACTTAACTTTCCCTAAATTCTTATGGGAGCCACTTTGCACCATTGCACTCAGTTGCACACAAACACAAGCAATGATGTAGTCCAAAGAAAACATTTGAAATCTTAATATTCAAGTCGGAAGCAGTTAAAAGCTCTTTTACATGTGTAAAATGTCCTCAAAATGGAAATTCGCGGCAAACCTTTCAGTGAGCGATATTCGCGATAACGAGAGAATCGCACTGAATTGGAATGTCTTGGGTTCTCTGGATAGGTATAGATGTTAGCTACAAGTAGGAGTTGAAATGTCGTTTCTATCACAAAAACTGAGGGAGTTATGACGTTTTTAGTGGAGGTCGTTTTTGGAAAATAGGCACGAGAAGGAAAAAAAGAAATGCGCTTTTAAAAATGACAAATGGGTTTGCGTACACTAGGTGATGACTATGAAGAAGCGAATACCACACAGGGATTACAATCACTGGATCAGGGTGACCACCTGATAAGGAAACCCGACTTCTTCAGATGAGAAAATGGGCAGCGCAAAGATAGTTCTAACAATACTGGTTCTGAAGGGAAGATAGGGTGGGTTGGAGCTATGGATAAGACAAGGCAAAGGACATATGCTATGTGACACAATTCTTAATATTTATACTCACTGGATACGTTTTTAAATGGGACCGTCAGCTCTGGTCTTGGCGTGGGTCTGGTCTAAGAAAAACAGCACATCAGGCACGGGACTGGAACCTCTAGGCCGGCCACCGGATTGGCACAGGATCTGCTCTCCTAGTCGGTGGGTATTTGGATCAGCTGGATGGCGAGTTCTTCAGGCAAGCCTAGTGGTGGAAAGCCAGAACATTTCTGGATACTGGTTCCAAAGGCCTTCTCACCCACACAGCGCTTTATTGAGTGGAGATGAGAGATTTGAGGATTGGGGCCTTGCTGGAAATCAATAGTCTCCATTGCTGGCAAGAGATTTGGCCTCTGGATCTGGAAGAATAGTTAAAGCTGGATGTAGAATGCTGGATCAGAGTGCTTCTCCGGAATCATGATGGTGGCTGGATCAGTGAGTCCCTATGTGCTCTCAGCTGTCTTTATTTATGCTCTAGAATGACATCACAAGGAGGGTGTACAGGCTGTCTTAGGTGGGCTTGCCCCTGTGCAAGGTGAGTGGGTCAGAGTCTACTCTCTGCCTTGATAGGAGGAGAGAAACAGAGTGTCATCTTTATGGTACAGTTTTATGATGCTGAGAATCCACCCCTAGCCACTGGAACACAAAGACTAATGTTGGCAAAGTACATATTTACACATGTGCAACCTCTATAAAAATCACATATATAGATTGAATATTTTACATAGCTGCTATTTCTCAAAACCCTGTAGCTGTGGGATCATGTTTCTCCTTTCCACAGAATTTCCACGCTATGAACACACTTTTCAATTTTTATGCAAGTTTCCACAAATGTGCGTGTTTAACAAGGGAATGAGTGCATACAAATTCACAGTTCTAGTGGAAATACATTTAGCGTAAAATTACATATCTTGCCATTCCTTTCCAGAACATATCACATGATTTTGCCGCCTCTTAAATCGTGCAGCCAAAATTAGGTTCACAAATATGTCTTTGGCATATTTTTCACTGTTTTGAATAGCAAGTTATAAGTCTTTTAAACAGTGTTCTTTGTTCATGTGTAGCAACAGATGGTCACTTGGCTCCACCCCTTGGTCTCTCCCTGGAGTCCAGGAACACCCCCTCCTTTGGAATTTGCTTCTGTCAGCCTGGAGGTTCCTGTGCTGCAGCAGTTTTACGGCCTTTCACACCTTCAATGTCCTGGGTGGGAAGATGGTCCGTTGTGCCTTAGCTCTCTGTAGACCAGATTCTGTTCCACCCCTGCAATTGACACCTCCCCGTGAGTTTCTGCTGAGGGAAGGCCTTCCTTCTGTGAGAGAAACCTGCTATTCCAGTTTTGCAGCTTCAGCCAAACTAATTAACTTTAAACTTATCAGAAACCACATCTGTTGCATCACATACAAAATCATTTCTTCCTTGGCCTTAAAATCTGTGGAATCAAAAACACAACTAAAAAATGTATTCCTTTTTGGCACCAATCCTGTGTAGGTTTGCTAATTCAGCAGACTTTTAGTTTTAGGTCAAATTGTAGCTTTCGCAGTTCTCCTCTGACAGCTGTCATTCAGGCGGCCCACAGTAGTGCACCCAGATTTGGCATGGATGTCAGTTTTCAGACAATCCAGTTTTCTGATGAATGTTTTGCTCTTCATATCAGGACTTCGTATGTTTACAATGCTTCATTAGACACAATACTTTTAGCACCAGGCAAGATTGTGAATGTTGAAAAGTGTTGTGTTATAGGCATTTTGGAGTTTTTGGGAACAAAACAAATGTCATTTGTAGGCACATTTTTGGGTTTAATTTTCAAAGTGCTGGTTTTCTCTCTGCACTCTGTTTGCTGGTCATGGGACCCACGGGCACATTTCTGCAGGATATGCCCTATTCCACTGCACATGCACCATGGGTGGCAGGTTGTGCATCCCTCTTTTTGTGTGCTGAGGCACACAGTTTTGGTAGGTTATTAGCGTGTACAAGGGTTTTGCCGCCATTGTTGCTGTTTCTTTCCCCACAACTGGCAGGGTGATGCTGCATAGCATAGCACCGTGGGTCAATATATCCCACAAGATGCTGTACACATGAGTGCTTTAGGCTAATTCAAATTTACTGACAACAAATGTGGCATTCAAGTACCTTGCACCAATGATATACTACATAAATCCAATACTCACATGGTGAATGAGGACAAATGAACATCTATTTATCTGGGTTTTCTCAAGGAATGGTGTTGTCCACTTCCTCAACTCCCCCATTACAATGCTTTCTGAAAATAGCTTCATCTACTCCAATACTGAACTCTGCAAAGTTGTTACATGATTGGGAAAATTACCTCAAACTAGATGTTCCTGGCATAACATATGCCATTTTAGCAGATCTTAAAGGTTAAAATCGGTTGATAATTCATAGGATAACTTCTGTCCCCCTTCTTAAATATTGGTAATGACCCCTGATTGCTGCCAGGTAGGGGGCGTATGTCCCTGTGACTAATTAATGGTTATTGAAAAGGTTAAACATATAGATAACTGTTTTTTATTTTTATTTAAAAGGCATATTTGTATCAGATGGAATGAGAGGTATGCATGGAATAAGAACAGTATCTAAGTTCCACTGATTACACAGGTCTCTATGATGTGTCTTTATAGAAGTGTAATTGTCAACCTATTTCCATTGCAGAATCATCATGATGCCATAAGATTGCGGAGTAGCATAATTATAGCACCTACTTTTAGTTATAGCTTGTAAGGAGGCCTTCATCCTACAGAGTCTTGTTCTTTAGAGACTGCAACATTGAGCCAGTGCCATTCCCTGTGTGATGAGATGTGGGGGTGGAAAGAAGTAAATTGAAATAATTATGAATGTTTGCAATAGTGGGTGGTGAAGGTGACCGCACAGAAATGTGCTCATTCTGTTTGTTAAAATGATATCTATTGTTGAATTGGAAGGGCACACAGAGGTGCACTTTGCTGTTTGGACAACAGAGGGCAACCTAACACTGATGAATTGCATTAACTGCGTACAGAAACATATCTAAGCATTTTACATATATAGACAGTATATGTATTAATGAATAGTACGGCATACCATGATTCTTTCTCAGTTGCTCTGACAGTTACGACAATTACCCAACCAGTGGATCATGAACAATTGGAGGCATTGGGACATTTGAGGCTGTAATGCATTCTGGTACCTGCAATCTTTCCATAATTCTAGTACTGTGTAAATGCTGCTAGGATCAGAAAAGGGCTACGATGTGGTGGTAGCCAAAATCGACAAATAAAGAACATTAACATTAAAATGAAAGATAAAAAGATTAACATTGGTCAGGAATCATATGCAGATTTCTCTCTTGCCAAGGTGAGCTTTATAGCACCGGCCTCTAGGTGGGCCAGAACATATATGTGGTTGGCAGGCAGAAATGGGGATGAGACATCTTATTCTGAACGTTTATTCAGGCTTGGGAATCCGAGGCGTAGAGTATATTTGAGCCTTGGGCATCCCTTAACTGGGGCTCTTTTCTCCAACTGTGACCTGACCCACTGTCACTCCCCTGTACCCTTACATGTTTCCCGCTCTGTACATCAATAACAATTGACAACATTAAAGCTACTATGTGCATAGTGAACAAGGTCAAACAAAATGCCCAATGCAATACCCTAATCTAGTGATGGCCGCTGGCATAGTAAATCAGATGACTGGGGCATTCCAAAAGCAGGCAATAAATGCATGATCACATATAAATATAGTCAGTTTTAATAAATGTCATTGATCAACACCCCAAGTATGATATATACGATCCAATTAAACCTATTTTATAATATAATTCTCAAAACCAAAGACAATGACAATCATCATAATATCGTGTGTACAGTTCACTGTACCATAGAACAGCTAGTTGTAAAAGATGTAAAAACCATATTGTTTAAATGTGAAAAAGCCACAGCACAATGATCCTTCATATGACATACTGCCTAATCAGTGACACTACCCACAATTCCTGCACCTCAGTTAATGTACTCTCCCAGCATTTGAATGCCATCTGGTCACTAGACATCATCCATTTTCTCTCAATTTTTCTTTTTGTGCCTGGATCACAAATATACGATTACAGCAAATCGAGAGATACCTTGAACAGCTGCTTGGAGCTCCGGATTTACTCCAATGTAAGGCTTTGTGAATAAAGTACACTATATCAGGAGCATATGCTGAGACTATCTCTTGATTTGTTCAAGCACAAGTACTTGTGAATCAGGCTCATTGCTATTGCTTTATATTCAGTCTAAGTTTCTTTTGCACCCTCCTTATTTACTTCTATTTTCTCTCCTCTAAATAACTGTATTGCCTTCTCTTTCTATCATTCTTAATATTAATCTTTTCCATAGTTGTCCACATCCCCCTTTGCAAGTCTTCAATTCCCCATATCTTTCGCATTTCCTATTGAGCTCTCCCCTTTCTTGTCACTGTCTTCATGAACGCCTCTGCTGTCCCTTTGCCACCTCCATCTCTATATTGTCCAACTGTATCACTCTTTGCAATGAGCCAATCTCTTGTTCTCCATACCCCGTCACTTTTAATGCCCTTTGGCTGGCAGCTAAGCTCAGGGTGGCCACACCCAAAAGTTGACTTTGGCCACAATCATCCTGGTTTTCTGTCAGTCAGTAAGAAATAACAATTGTGAAAGTGTACATTGGTAACACAGCAGACAGCAGTGCAATTCGTGAGAGTTATCTCACTTGGCTCAGGAGGCTAAGCCCAATGCTGACTTTGCCTGCAACAATTAAGCAACCTTTTTTAAAGAGGCAAATTAGGAATGCAGTAAACAAGAGTGCAGGTTATCCAGTGTAGCACGTATCATGGGGAGGGTGGATGGGCTGGTTTATGTGATGTTTTCGAATAACATTTTGTCAAAAGTCAAAATGTTGAAAAAATAATGTCAAAAAAAAAATTTCAAATGTCGTTTGTTTTTTGTTCAAAATGGGGTCCCCCCCCCAACCCCTCTTTTTAATTATTTTTTTCTGTTTTAACCCTTTTTTTTAACTTGCGGAACCCAAAAAAACATGTAAATAAAAAAAGAAAGCATTCTAAAAAAAAATGTTCAACATTATTTTTTCGGCATTTTTGTAATTCGACCAAATGTTTTCGACATTTTAACCTCACACCGGCTGGGCTGTCTGTGAGCCATGGGGATGGTGGATGGGCTGACTGAGGGGCATGCCCAGTGGTGATGGGCTGCCTGCAGGCCATGGGGAGGGTGGATGGTCTGCCTGTGGGCTATGGGGAGGGTGGAAGGGCTGCCTGTGGGCCACGGGGAGGGTGGATGGACTGCCTGCGGGGCATGCCCAGGGGTGATGGGCTGCCTGCGGGCCATGGGGAGGGTGGATGGGCAGCCTGCGGGGCATGCCCAGGGGTGATGGGCTGCCTGCGGGGCATGTCCAGGGGTGATGGGCTGCCTGCGGGCCATGTGGAGGGTGGATGGGCTGCATGTGTGTATTCCGGTGTTGCGCGGGCAGTACTACACGTGATTAGCCTGGCGCATGCAGGGTACGTGTATTCCGGGGCTGCGTGGGGAGTTTTACACGTGATTGGTCTGGCGCGAGCGGGGTACGTGTATTCGGGGGTGCACGGGGGTACTACACGTGATTTGGCAATGTGGGCCCTCCCGGGTGTGCCCCTCCCGCCCTCCCCATGCCCCGCATGCAGCCCACACGACAGGGGACCACCCACACCCCTAGACATGCCCCGCAGGCAGCCCATCCACCGTCCCCATGGCCCACAGGCAGCCCATCACCCCTGGGCATGCCCTGCAGGCAGTCATCACCCCTGCCCATGCCCTGCAGGCAGCCCATCACCCCTGCCTATTCCCCCCAGGCAGCCCATCACACCTGGGCATGCCCTGCAGGCAGCCCATCCACCCTCCCAATGCTCCGCAGGCAGCCCATCACCCCAGACCATGCCCCGCAGGCAGCCCATCAACCCAGACCATGCCCCACAGGCAGTCTACAAGGCTCCATGCACTTGGGAGCCCTGACACATGTCCCCCCACCCCACCCCCATTGACGGCAACCTGCCAGCAGGCCCCGACTCATGTCCCCCACAACACCCCACCCCCATTGGCAGCAACCTGCCAGCAGGCCCTCACTCATGTCCCCCACCCCCATTGACGGCAACCTGCCAGCAGGCCCTGACTCATGTCCCCCACCCCACCCCCATTGACAGCAACCTGCCAGCAGGCCCTGACTCAGGTGCCCCACCCCACCACCATTGACGGCAACCTGCCAGCAGGCCCCGACTCATATCCCCCAAAGCACCACAACATAACTATACATACCCAACCCTAATACCAACCCAAATCCCACCCCCCCACCCCCAGTACAATCACCCAACGATCCACTGCACCCACTCCCTACTAAATCACCCATTCCATGATAGTCTGAAATGAACCAGCATGCCCATCAACAAATGTCCTACAGAGCCACACAGTGGCAAAACATGACTGAGCCAATGGCCGTGGAAACATGCACAAATGAAATCATAGAAGACCACACCAAGAATGAAGAATAATGATATGTATTAAAAATGAAAACAAATGACAATATCAAAATCACACATGCAAATTAAGGAAAAATGAAAGCAATATGAAAAAGATAGTGAAATCCAAGTAAAATAAAAATCCAAAACATGAAGAAAAAAAAAGTGGTCCATAACCAAAGTCCATAGAAATAAAGGCCAAGATGAAAATCATAAAAAACATTAGTCCATGTGAAAATTTAAAAAAAGTATGTACAGGTCCGTAATAATGATAAGAAAAGTCTGAAGGGTCCAGTATCCCCAAAAAAATAAAACCTACCTAAAACCCTATCTGAAATACAACTCTATAGAAAAGGTGGAGAAAAGTCTGTGAACTCCAAATAATAATAAAAACCAAATGAAACCTAATCCTAAATAACTATATACAAAGGCGGCGGGCTAGTCCGACGGCTCACGCATTGATGTCCCGGGCCAGGGCATGATCGAACTCCACTTCAACGTCCCAGAGGCGGGCCTCTTCCCTGGCACGAGGTCTCGCAGGGATGCAGCCATGGCCTCCTCCAACTCCCTGCAAGTTGCCTTGAGGCACACAGCCTGCCTCAACGCCCGGTCCATGGAGTTCTCCACCCTGACCGTTGTGAGCCGTGCCTCCTCTGCCCGCTCTGCATCTACCTGCTGGTCCAACCGCTGTCACATGGAAGACACTCCCAATCCAGGGTCTCCTGCCCACCGGCCGATGCCTGCCCCTGGGATGTTGAAGGCCCCGAGCTATGATCACTCCCACGCTGAGCCTGCTGCTACCTCCAATGCAACTGCCTCTGGTACCACGACGGCCTCTAGGCTGATGGAATCCTCTGGTGCCGCCGTGCGCATGCCCTGCTTGATGATCCCTGCACGTCCTCCATCTGCTGGGGTTCAGTTGGTGGGGTGGCCACCCCTGCTGGACCTCCAACTCCCGACTGTGGCAGGGATGTGTCCTCTACCAGCCTGGCCGCTGGCTCAGGGGCAGCTCCACAGGTGGCCCAGGTGATACTTGGGCAGGAAGATGGCATGGAGGATGACTGGCGCATAGGGGGTTCAGTTGAGGAGGGGGTCGTAAGACGATCCAGCACACGGAGCAACCCAGTGCCGACGACCTGTCCTAGTAGGTCGACGCAGCCAATGAGGTATTTGAAATGACATGCATTGTCCAGACGAGAACCCTGCACGTCCGCAGGAAGAGGAAAGCCAGTTGTTGCATGTGCATTCCCTCCCTGAAAACGGGTCTGGACGGAGGCATCCCTGCTGGTGCTGGAGTATGCAGTAACAGGATCGGGGGCAGGATTACACACAGGCACCTCCGCGGCGGCCTGTGCTGCCTCCTGGCCCTGCCCCAGGACTGCACCACTAGCACCAGTGGAATCCCCCCCTCCAGGCCCCATGCGTTGGCTTTCCATGCCTCCTCCTCAACAAAACCTCCCACCAACCTGGATGACTCCGTGCCATCTTCCTCAGTAGCTGCGGCCGTAGACGCTGCACGAGACTCCTCACTCCCCGAAGAGATGACTACTTGGGGAGCTGGCCCTTGTGTCTCCGGCTGGCAGTGGAATCCCTGCCGCTGTGCTCAACAGCACTGTCTCTGCCCTCTTCATCAGTCGACGCTGCAGACAGGGAGAGACAGAACACAGGCATCAGGGCACTGTACAATGGTGTGATACACACAGGACAGTTGCACATGAGTGGCAGTGTCAAACTTCACAGATGGAATCACACTCCCCAACACACATATCATTTGAACCCACACACATGTGCAAATTGACAGGAATGTTGCAGCAGGCAGCAGCATCCATGCACACACAACAGCATGAACATCCGAAGGTTAGCCTGACGTCATAAGCAACATGGGGAGTGCCGAACACATGCACACACGCCACCAGACAGACATGCATCGGTACATCTCCACCACCTGTCACAGTGCAATCATCAGCAACTATGTCACATCTGCCAATCAGCTTCCTACATGTCTGTGTCACATGCAGCCATGGTGTATCACAGTTGCACACATGTCAAACACACACACATGCACATGTACACTGTGCATGTACATGAAGGTGGAACCAGCATCCATGTGTCACACCCCAACCATGCCATAGTACATACACATAAATGCTAATATGTGTGTGTCCCCACATTCATTTGTGCATCATGCTTTGCAACACATACACCATTGATGAGCATCACACATGACTAGACTCACATGTGGCAGGCTCATGTCCCTGAGCATACACATCCATATATGTGCCTTTCCAGACATATACCCAATCTGCACACTCCTGGCACACCTCAACATGCACTGCATCCAATCAGTATGCATGGACACTTACCGCTCGACTCCAGATGGGTCTGCCCTTCAAGGACCTGGAGGTGAAGCGCTGGGTGTATGCATTCCAGTGGTAAGGCGGACCGGGCCCCCCTCTGCATCCTCTGCATCCAAGAGGCACCAGGCCTTCCTGAGGGTCCTGGACCTGAAGTCCTCCCAGTGCTTACGGATGTGTGCTAGGTCGCGGGTTGCCACCCCCTCCACGTTGATGGCAACCACGATGTCCATCCAGATCCTTCTCCGTCCATCCTTGTCGACTCATGTTCTTCTGAAGAGGACATCATAATGTACCAGGACTTGCTCCACCAGGGTGCCAAACTCTCCTGCTGTGAAGCTGGCAGCCCTCTGCCTCTCTGGCTAGGGGTTGCCAGTGGTCTCTGATGGTGTTTCCCCCGATATGACAACCCCCGAGGCAGGTGTGGGTGGGCAACTGGGTCCTAGTCCTAGGCTGTGGAGTGATGGAACTGCAGTCGGGAGTTTTCTGTTCCAGCAGGGGTGGTCACAGCAACTTGACTCCTGCAGATGGCTGATGTGCAGGCACAAAATAGCAGGGCACGTGGCCAGCAGGCAGGCAGACAGAAGCAGATAGCTGGTGTGAGTTGGCCCGTGGCTCTTGGGGGCAGGAAAATGGCCTTCTGAGCAGGAGCGTGGTCTTCCGTGTGTTGTCGCGTGGCCAGCTTCATAGGAGTGATTTGGCACGTGAAAAAAAGCACGTCCGCGTGTTAATGAGTGTAATTCGAGGAAAGGCCTTCCCTAAGCACGTAAGTGACGTGATGCGCGCATGCGTTACCCTCAGCATGTGTTAAAGGTGAGTGGGGCCAGCAGTTCACTGTACGTGCTTTTCGTGGAGACTGACGCATGTGTTGCTACTTCTGGTTGTTTCGCGTGCCATCACTACTTCACAGTGTATCAAGGACATATCTCTTCTTTTGGCAGGGTTATTGGCTATGCGTGTTTTTCATTACCATGCTAGTCAGACGGTGAGTCGTGCATGCTATTTTTCCCACTGCGGATCCCCCTGTGTATCGTGTACCCGTTTTCAAGGCCATAGTAGCCTGCGTGTCCCTTGCGTACATTTTTTTGTGTCCCTGGGTGCCACCGTGTACTGCAGGAGGTTAATTCCACACACGTGGATTGCATGCACAGTTTTACTGCAGTTTTGGTGTGCCTGAGCGTTGCGTGATCCGTCACTTTATCACTGGGGTCACATACAGCCTTGCAGGTGCACATGGGTAATGTTAACATCTAGTACCCCACCCCCTTCACCCTAATTGCCCAGGACAATTGTTGAGTACACCTCCCATTGGCACTACTACATCTGTGCCGGCACTACTACATCTGTGCCATGGTTGGGAGGCAAAAAAGGTGAGGGGCGCCTCAGCTGGGCGTCCTCCAAGTGGCGGGCATGGTCAGGGACATGGCCGGGGTCGGAGTGACCAGCGAGTAGGGGGACTCCAGGGTGTCCAGGGTGGCTGTAGAGGGGGAAGAGGCAGGGGTGCGCCACTCCGGCAGGATGCTCTGCCACGTGTTGGTGCAGTCATGCCACCACTCCCTGTGGTTCCGGGAGATGCAGCTATTGCATCTGGCACTGGCGCCCATATCCATTTCATCGACTGCCACAGGCCCAAGGGTAGTGGTAGCTGCAGGTGCAGCTGTGGCCACCACCACCCAGGCTCAGGGTCTGCCAGCGCATGCTGCGTTGGCACCTGAAGAGTCACAGGATGATTTCCAGATGTTCAGGAGGCACGTGGTAAGTGCATGCAGGGCTGCCCTGACCGAGGCACATGTCCCTGGGGCAGTTTTGTCATCTGCTGCCACGAGCAGCCGGGTGTTTGCAAGTGCATGGGCAGATGCAGCCGACACCACCCTGTCTGTGAGTCTGCCATCCAGGGCAATCTCGGTCAATGACCATGGCACAGTGGATGTTGCTGTGCAGGGTCCAGTCAAGGGCACCCAGCAGCAACTGATGCAAGTCAGGGCTTCTGTCCTAGTTCCACCTGCCACTCGATCGGTTCAATCCACCAGCGCCACTGCCCCTACTGATCAGGGTGGCATTTGCCAGTCAGGGTCTGGATCACTGTTCAAGAGGAGGAAGGTTGCACCTGCACAAGAGGCTGGGACCCCAGACACGGCTCTGGCCTCCGGCACATTGAGGAAGAGGCCTTTCTGCAAGCAGGAACTGGACTTCCTTGTGGAAGCCATGCAATGCTCCACTGATGTGCGCCTGCTGTGCAGTATGCTGGACATGCAGAGCAGACCGGGTCTGTCCTCATCCCCACACTTGCACCCTACGCACATGCGAGTCACCCGGCTGCCCCTCTGGTCCATGTTCCAGCTCACTGGCCCTCCTGCATGTAGCCTGGGGTGTCTTTCCATTCAGCACTCAGATTATTTCATTGCATGACTGACCTGCATGTGTGTTCTACCTGCATGTGGGTACTCCACGTAGGCATGCTCCCATGCCCCTCCACTCCCCTGCACCCTAATTTCACAATGGCACTGGTGGGTAGCATGTTGGACTACTGCAATGGCCTGTTCAACGCTCCTGTGTACATGCACACTTTCCCCCGCCAACCTGCCAAACACATACTGTGGGGTACAACCTTTGTCCTTGATGCAGGGTGTCTCACTCAGACTGTACAGATGGCAGATGCTCTGCAGGGACATGAGTGCCCATTCATGCTCCATGTGCATTCCATGCATGCCCCTATGTGTCCTTGGCAGGATGATCATTGTAGCACGTGTCCAAGATGACATACATTTAATGGCATTTGATCATCCATTCCATGCCCACTGTGGCTCAGTCCTGCATCATGTACATGTTTAGGGTGTCATAGTCCTCCTCCTGTTTCAGGCCCCCTGACTCTGTTTAACTGGTGTAGTGGCTTCTGCACAAATGGTTGGTGTACTACTGAGGGTTCATCATGTGTCCTGCTTACTATCCCATGCTCATCTGTTGTGTTGTCAGTTGACTCAGATTATGCAATCGACGCTAGTCAACACTGTCTGCCAATACACAGTTCTCTGGTCGACCTTTCACTTCCATGCAATGCCTCCCTGCATTTTCACTAAGGGGGGCAGGGGATGTAGCCATGCAACCCATTGCATGCACATTGCACGTGGTGCCTGAACTTGCCCTTACACTGCCTTCATGTTTATTGATTGACATAATAATGTACTTGTTGATGTAGATAGTTGGTAACGTACACATGTTCTGCACTGCACCAACTCACTTCTGAGCCATGTTACACCGTTCTACATGCCTACTCAATGCTGCAATTTCAAAGTGACCTGGCATGTATGGTCAGATTGTCATCCCTTCACTGTCATGAAAGGCACGGGCACAGATGCATCCTGTGACACATGTACTCAATATTGGTAAACTCTAGTGGGTGTTTAGCAAAGTTGCTTGATCAATCCACGGCCTATACCAACTGGTATAGGCCGCAGATTGATTATAGCCTGCCAATTGAGTTGTAATGACTGTGGAGCTGCCTTCACGTGTGTATGTGTCCACTTTCACATAATTCGAAGCAAGCAGCGTTGTAGCTGCTTGCTTTGCTGTATAAGTTGCTGTTCATAATCACCATACGGGTGTATATGAACATGGGTGTTCTTGAACACTTTCACATGTACATATGGAAGCAGCTTCAACGTTGTACAGTGCAACATTGCAGCTACTCACTTATGTGTGTGTGAAGGTGTTCATTTACGCAGGTGTTCTCTGCAGCTTTTTTGTTGAATGACTAAAATGTAGTTGATTACCGTTAATGCTGCAGCGATTTCAGCATTCCTCCTGTTATGTTCAACTGGCACAATCCTGAAGGTGCACTGTGATGTAGTATGTGTATGCCCAGGCCCACTTAGGTAATCTGGTGGGGCCTGGCCGTGATGATTTGGCACACTGAATAATGTTTTAAGGCACAATCAATGCACAATGTGCTAAATCAGGCTCTGACGGGTGTTCTGGAGGCTCCATGGCCTGCAGCTGGGACCGTACTGGGCGTTATGGACCCTCATGCCTGGTTGCAGTTCCTCGCTTTGCTCCTGACATTCACTATGTCTACATGGCCCATGACATCCGGTACGGGACGGTCTGCAGAATGATGAAGCTATATTGGTGATGATGGTTTCGTGATGCATGTGTACATGCATATTACGTGTGTCATGGTGTGTTTGGATTCACTTGCAGCTGTGGCCATTTTGCAGTTCAGACATGCTTATGGTATGTGCCATCTCTCTGTTGCCATCTGTCATTTCTGCCTATGACATGTGCCTGACAGAGGTGGTGTGTGATGGAGGTGATATACTACATTCTGTACATGTGTAGGCTTTGCTATTTACACACATCCATTTCTGCTTGTGGGATGTGTTTGCAAATCAATGCCACTGGATGCATGCCAGAATTTAATTTGTGTGTGACATGTCTGCTTCATGTGTTGGCTGTCGATGTGATGTCTATGTGTGTGTGGGTAATGAGCTTCTGATATGTGTACTCATGTTTGTTTTTTCCACATTACAGATGATGTTGCAATGGAGCCAGAGGATGGTGATATCAATCCTGACACGGGGTTGCTATCATATCAGCAACCCAGCGGATGATCACTCTGACAACAATGTTGAGTTTGATGCGCGTCATGTCCATTCGTCGACGGTAAGTGATTCTGATGAGGACGATCTTCTGTCCGCGACACCTGCACTGAGGGGCCAAACGCTGTTGGAACCTACGCCTGTGGTGGATCGGGACACACGGTCACACTCCACACAAGTTGATGATGTGCCTGGGGCATCACGTCAATGGAGGGATGTAGTCCTGCAGCCGTGGACGGTGTCAACCTAGCAAGGATCACGGCTACTTGGGCCCTGCTGGTGTCTAGCCCAGCAATGCGGTGGCCGTGCGCCTCCGGGGTATACTGAGTGGGAGCAAGCCATGTGTGCCAATTCTGAACAACACAGGGCAGCAATTAATAACATCACTCAGAGCATGGAACGTGTGGCCCAATCTGTGCTCCCCTGCTAGGCAGGTTAAGCTCCAGCAGCGGGCAGCACAGTCCACGGCCCGCTCATTCAGGCTGGGCATGGCGGCCTCAGACAGGGCACACCTGGTTAAAATGGTATCTCTGTGTCAAGCACTTGCTGCTCACGCAGAGGCACACATGGAGGCCCTGAGGGATGACCATCAATCCCTCAGATCTACTCTGGGTGTGCTCAACATGTCCCAGAGGCAGCGGACAGAGGAGAGGTTGGGGCAGCTTGAGAATACCATCTCGGCTGAGTTACGTGCATGCCGGGAGGTGCTCCGGATGTCATGTGAGGCCATGCAGGAAGAACTCCATGTTACATGTGCTACCTTGCAAGAGGAAGCACGCGTATCACGTGAGGTGCTGCATGCTGACCTATGCGTCATCGCCGCACAGGACCAGGCTTACCAGTCCCGCAGACTTGCTGCCGATGAGGGGCTAGCTGCACATAGGCATGATCAGGGTACTGTGCCACGTCCACCTTCTGCTTTCCATCCAGAGGGTGACTCAGACGACGACTTATCTCCCACACAGGTCGGGCCGTGCAGGCGTTGAGCCCATGGAGGATTTTTTTATCTAAACATCATCGCATGTGGGTGTTGATGTGCACCCT
The DNA here is from genome assembly GCF_040938575.1 of Ambystoma mexicanum. NCBI lineage: Eukaryota > Metazoa > Chordata > Amphibia > Caudata > Ambystomatidae > Ambystoma > Ambystoma mexicanum. Next base: position 1,293,472,073 of record NC_090937.1, read on the forward strand.
GTACCTCCCCCCTCCTGGGTGCACCCCCGGGTCATGTGTGGCCATTTTTATTTTATTAGTTTGTTTAATTAGTTAATATAGTTTAAAATTGTTTGTCTATTGTGCATTCATGTGACGATCTGGTGCTTTGTGGCTTTTGAAGCCATCCACTGTCTGTTCCAGCTGGGCCTGTTCCAGCTGGGCCTATTTCAAGCTTGTCTTGTGTATGTGTTTGCGGGTTGGGGTCCTGATACATATGCCACTCCTGCTTCCCTATCCATGGGCTTGCAAGGATGGTTGTGTGTGACAACTGTTTACACAAGGGCATTGGACTTTCGTCATATCTGTAGCCTCTCTGCTGCTGTACTACTTGTGTTAACACCCCCAGTGGGGATTATGGGTGTTTTCTCCACGGCATGTCTGCAATCAATTTTGTTGAGTACATTATTGAACTTTCCATTTATTGATGTTGATTGTGATGTATGTTCTTTTCTTGCCTGTGTACGTACTTGATGCACTTCATGCTGTAGATGGTAGCCTGTACCCTTTGGCTGTCAAAGTCACACTGATGGTGGGAAGGGGCCGGGTGGTGACAATGTCAAGTTGGTACGTGTTGAGTTAGTCCATGGGTATTGTGGTCAAGTAGGATGCATTAGGAATGTGACCCAAGAGGCACAACTCACATTCCAGTCCTCAACTGAGATGTCTGCCTGTACTACTACTACGCTCCTTTCCATTTGGATATCACGTTGTGTCTGTCTTCCCTCTTGGACTTTGATGCTGCCTGACGGTGCAGTTTTCCTACTGGACTACTGCTCTTTTACTTATTTTTCACACTCGGGTGCCTATTGTCCCTGTTCTTCTTCCTGCTATTGTCCTTGTTGCAGATCTGTCCACTCGTTTCACAGGCTGTTATTTCCACATACTCTTACACTGCCTCGGTTTGCCTCAGTACACTTCTGTTCAACAGCATCTTTCTGTCGCTCCTTCTGTTTTTCATCTATTACATCCAGGCCTTTATGTTGACTGTTGGCTTTTACTGTCAGCTGTTTCCAGCTATCTCGCATTCTCGGTGCCTTTCCAGACTTGTGCTGTCTCTGCCTTTCTTTGTTCACACTATCAAGGATTGATTGGGTTTCAGCTCAACCATCCAGTTGTGCCAACCTCCTTGGTTATTTTCAACTCAAGTTCCAGCTCTACCTATCAGGGTACAGAACCTAGGGTGTGTGGGAGAGGGTCAGATGTAGGTCTCAGACATGGCCCAGTGACAAGCAGCATAAAGACACACACACAGGAAACTGTCCAGCCTTATTAAAGCCGTTTATGCCCTTTCTGCAGGGAAAGGAGCCTCCATACTACCTTTCCCAGCAGACACCAGGTCAAGAACTACAAAACCCTGGACAAGTTGGGTGGTGCACATGTGCGCATGCATGCGCAAGCAGAAGCACAGGGCTTGTGCTCAGATGTCCGACAGAAGCAGACGTGTTTCCAGGATCTCCGAGCAAGGTGAGCAGAATGAGGGGCCACGACACAGCCAACCTTCCTCCAGGCCCCTCGCACATGCAATCTCAGTAGCGCCAGTGCTGGGGAGCTTGGCCAGGCATTGGGGAAGATGTGCACAGTACAGCTAAGCCGCGCTGAGGAGCAAATGCCAAGAAGCTTTCCAAGTTGTCAGGGGCACATGCAGGGGGTGTCGCCCATATCCTCGAGTCCCACTGCTCCATAGAAGATAAGTTGTTAGCACTGTATCATTCCTAGCCACAAACTAATACAGGTCAAGGGGGGCACCCAGCGACGCACAAACTCGAGTGCAGTGCATATCATTAGCATATGCAATTATCCACGTGGGCTGCCTATAGAAAGTCGTGGCGGGCATAACGCAACTTGTACTGAAGTCGCACCTCGCCACACACATCTAGCACCACATCCAAGGCACATTCTATCATGTGCGATTCTTAATACATGGGGCCTCATTACAACTGTTCTGGTCTGGACCGCGGTGATTCCGCGGCAGCGGTAACAAAGTTTCCGCGTCTGCAGGTTTCGGAAAGACTGTCTGATTATGTGCTGTCGGTCGCGCTGTGAGATGTTTGAACCCACTCATCCAAGCCCTACAACATCGCTGGCAGCAGAAACATCATAATGGCCACCGGAAAGCATGCTGCTCGCCAGAGATCATCCAAAAATGCGCAGTGAAAACCTGAAAAATGGGCTGCCACCCACTTTTGCCATGTTAGTGAACATAGGAGATCACTGCCTAGAACCACCATGGGGATACCCACACAGTAGCCTGAAACCACTTGGAAATAACAATATTAATTGCCAAAAGCAACCCAGAGATGTGTGGGAATTCATTTTCTTGATCGTCAAAATTGCTAAAATCGCGGCTCACAAAACCACCAAAAGGATACAACTTCTTGCTGGGTGTTCTACATTACTCTACTGCAAGAATCCACATCAATAAAATATCAGCAAGAATCATATGCTATCAATGTAAAATCCCCTTTTAAAGATAGACAGCTGTCAAAAATGGGTGCAATACCGGTGCTTGCCACTGACCTGCACTGGTTATCTAAATTCTGACAGGAGACCTGTATTTCAGGAGCTAAACAGTAACCTGATGTAGCTAAGACTTCAAAGGCTGGCTGTCCATGGGATGCCTTCACACCTAGTCTTCTCAGCAACAGCACAGGAAATCACATGGTCCTGTTGATTAAGAGGGAAGAGATTTTCCCTGCAGCCTGGAGAAAGGAACAATAGACTCTTTCAATTGAATAGAATATGCTGATTTGGGGGTGCCTGAACAACACTGCTCTGGGGGAAGGCAAGACATGTGATCTCTGAGTCAGAGCCAAACTTCTGGGGGCGGAGAAAAACGACTGTGGATTCAGAGAGTCCAGCAAATATATGTGTTATGAGAATACTGATAACTTATTATACCAAGCGGACAAAAATGTACAATTTGGAAATTCTTAATATGAAAAATTCACTCACAGTTTGAGACGAAGATGGATGCGGTAGGATGTTCTGAGGCCAAGCCCCGTAATTATTAATATTGTGGATGCGGTATTTATGCTAGAAACCTAAGAACGTCCAGTAATATGCTCAGAGAGGGTGTGTACCTCTGTGTAAGATTTGGTGCAAAACCCATCTTGCAAAACCCACTAAAATCGCGAATAAGTTGTCATTTCTGAACCCAAGCTCTTAGAAAGAGCAGGGTTGAACAGAGACCTGTCTTAATTAATTTGCGATGTGTACATGTAATTTCAACAACTTGTGTATTTGGGAAGCATGTTTGGTTATGAAAAATTGTTTTCTAAGTAAATGCAAGGGGGAGTGTTCTTTCCTTCAGCCGTAAAGATGATACCTGATGACTTATTCTGACTCACTACTCGCTTCTCCAGTCAGAGGACAGTAAATCCTTTAACCTATCAAATCCTTAGTGGGTTGGGCATAGAAAGCCAGCCTCCACACCCCCTTTGGAAACACATAAAAAGATCCACTGAGACCCAGATAGGGACACTCACTTTCCACTTCAACTGATTTCTGGCGAATCACTTTACCGGAGGACTCCAGATCCATATAGATCCAGAAGGACCACAGGCTCCAGAACTTAGACTCCAGATAGACTCCAGAACCAGACTCTAGAACCCAACTCTAGAACCTTGGAGAAAAGAGGCCTAATCCACGAGCTGAATCCTTCTCAGCAGGCCCCAGAATCCAGCAACCTAACCAAACTATTCAACAGCCTTGCCGTGCTGTTCGCTTCTGGCCCAGAACCCAGTGACAGAACCGAGATCCAGAGAGAGCAGTGCTGTATCCAGAAAGATCCAGATAGACCGCCGTGCAGTGCCGATAGCAGACCAGAGGCTACTCTGTGAGCAGAACCAGTGCCAGAGACCGTCCGGTGGCGAGAGTGCAGTCCCAGGCCCATTCCAGTCCAAAAGCTTGTAGATTGGATGAGCATGTAGATTGTATGGGCGTGTAGATTAGGTGTGCGTGTAGATTGGATGAGTGTGTAGACTGGTTGAGCGTGTAGACTGGATGAGCATGTAGATTGGAGGAGCGTGTAGATTGGATGAGCGTGTAGATTGGATGAGCGCGTAGATTGGATGAGCGCGTAGATTGGATGATCACACAGAACGGATGAGCGCACAGAGCGGATGAGTGTACAGAGCGGGTAAGTGTACATAGCGGATGAGTGAAACGCCTGATCTCGAATGCCTGAAACTAATAAAAGTGCATAGAACAGACTTGATTGCATAGAATTGCATGATGTACATAATATGCCTTGGAATGCAGGGAACATTTGACAGAGCATATATTCCATCATACCACACCCCACGCTTACTCTCTTCTTTATACCACCACTCATCTAGAACACAGAGATACTATGACACCATTCGGTATAACTGTTCTCATATCAACATCTCCCGCTCACTCCCCATCACTCTATGTAAACACTGCTGGTAACACACCCCACAGCCAGGCGTTCTCCTCAGGCCTAACGCAGCCACACTCGGTCTGGATAAATCCTGCCAGAGAAAACACATACTCCTGATCTCTCAACCACCACACCTACCGCTATGAAGCAGCTACTACATGAATTCCGCACCAGCTGCACACATACCTGGTGCGCAAACGCACCTTTGGACTCTCTCTACTCTCTCTACTGACCTGAGCTTCGGTTCCCAAGGGCGTGCAACCAACCAGCACTTTCAGACCATACCAATGGTATATAAGGTGCTACATGAATACAAAATAACATAACAATAACATAACATAACAAAACTAGGAGTGAGTATCCAGTCTAAGAATTGTACAGAACCAATCTCTTAGTCTAAAATAATCTTATTTAAAGCATTTCAACCTGACCAGACTTGCATAGAAATCGTGTGTCCATTCTGTGATTTCAAACCTGTAAAAGCGTCATCTGTCATTCTGAAACATTTACTTTATTTTTGAAAATCTACCTCCACAAAAACGTCCGTATCTTTTGAACCGCACATCCTAGAAGCAAAATTTTCCAGCTCCTTATACTTTTTCCGTAATCGCGCTGCACGCACTCGGAAAAGGTGCTGCAAATTGAAAAATTAGCTCCTGTCAAAATTGCTGTCTTTTGCTTGCAACTGCTGAATTTCGTTTTCAACCTGATAATCACTCATGAATCATTGCTAGTGTTGACCTGTCCCAATTCAAAGTCACTATCACCTACCCTGAATCTCTTTTAGTGAATGAAAATTATTTTAGCATCATTTTCACTTCATTGCAATCACATTTAAAAGTATTTTTTCCTGTTTAAAAGCATACCGGTTTTCTCTAAGCTTGCTGGGGGGAACTGGAATTTGAACTGCATTTGATTTTATTCCTGAAAACTGCGTGCTCTTCTTTCCATCTCATTATATTGCCTAAGGGGGGGGTGAGTTGTCACAAGGGAAAAAGTGATCATATTATTTCTTGTTGAAACCATATCAACTTTATTTCTGTGCTGCATTCTTTCCCATCTTGCCTTTCCTTGAAACCATACAAGTAGTCTCTGCTACCTTATTCTTTCTATACCAACTACTCAATGATTAAAGAGAGTGTGCTCTTGTAATATTACCCATTGTTGATCACTATTATATTCATAAGTGTGTTATCAAATATTAATTTATTTATAGAAGTGTGATATATATATATATATTGTTTAATTTTTCCAATACACCTTTTAATTTGCAAAACAAACCTACTTCTTGGCTCAGTGGGGTCGGGGGGATTCAAAGAGAGGGGCTAAGGGTTCATCATCCAGATTTAAGAACTTGACATCAAAATATATAAATAAGGGCTTCCATTGGGCATCCCAGACTAGGCATTGATTTAGTTGGATTGCTGGATTGAAGTCACTTACAGCGCGCACCACATGGACGCGGAAACGTTGTAACCGCCGTCACGGAAACACCCACGGAAATGGACATAGCGGTGCCACAAGTTGCGCAAAACCCGTATCTGCCACCGTCGCCACGGACACGGAACCGGAATTACCATGATCGCCGAAACGGGAAACAGAGAGGTGGCCATCATATAAAGCACAATCCATTGCCATCCAGAGTCAGCACAAGCAGAATACACACTGTGAGAAGCCAAAAGGGTCCACCAGCATGTCTGCCAGGATTCCAGCCAGAGGCAGTGCAAACAGCGCTTTAGTGAGGTGGAGCTAACTGTTCTGGTTTAGCACATAGTGGAGCATCCTGAGATGCTGTTCAGTGCCAATCAACGACGTGCCACACAGCAGCGGAGGAAGGACGTGTGGGCGGAAGTAGCACGCAAGTGCACTGCTGTGGGTGTGACTGTGAGGAGTGTTAAGGACTGCCACAAGCGGTGGGACGACCTCAGGCTGAGGGTGTGGAACCTGATCTCCACACACCGCCAACGCAGCAGTGGGACATGTGGAGGACCCCCTTCCCCTCTGAGGCTGCAAGCATGGCAGGAGCGTTGCAGCAGTGTCGTCCACCTTGAGGGCATCCATGGGATCAGGGAGGCTGAGGCAGGAGTGAGCCCACCTGCAGATGCTGGTAAGTGTGCAAACATGAATGCCATATGACAGGGGAGTTGCTAGGTCTGGAAAAGACCCGGGGCTAAGCTGATGTTGGAACTGTTGGGACTGGGGGCTAGCTAGTCTTTTGGCTGTAGCTCCTGAGATTCTATCTGGGGCTACAACCAAAAGATCAGGGGCTATAGCCCCCCTAGCCCCCCCCTAGCAACGCCCCTGCCATATGAGTATATGTTGAGGGCCTGACTGGGCCAAAGGACCCATTATCAAACCCCCCCTCCCAGGCAGTGCATGACTGGGCCAAAGGACCCATTAACAACCCCTGCCCCCCCAGGCAGTGCATGACTGGGCCAAAGTACCCATTAACAACCCCTCCCAGGCAGTGCATGACAGGGCCAAAGGACACATTAACAACTCCCCCAGCCCCCAGGCAGTGCACGACTGGGCCAAAGAACACATTAACAACACCCCCCCACCCAGGCAGAGCATGACTGGGCCAAAAGACCCATTAACAACCCCCCCAGGCAGTGCATGACTGGGCCAAAGGACCCATCATGAGCCGTATGGTGACCAATATCACTACAATGCATTTCCGCCAACAAGCAGATGCATTAAATGATCAACCTGTATGATGCATGTGATGCACCCATCAGGCACCACCACATAACTAATTGCATGCCCTCTGTGTCCCCAAAGCCGTATCAAGTGACAGTGATACTGCGCAACAGCCCAGGCAATCACCTCTGGCACGGGTCCAAGCCAGCGTCCATGCACAGGAGGATGCTGCCAGCAGTTTGGCATCTCTGCCCCAGTAGCAACTGCAACACATGTGCCGGCCACCATCACCAACATCCCCACCATCTCCATGCTGCCTGATGCAACACAGGTGCCACAGGCACCCATCATCCCCACCCAACCCACCACAGAAAGCAGCTGCACTGCAGAGGAGGCAGCATGTAGTGACAACAGTGCCCCGGCAAGCAGTCTGATACGGGGCCACAGGGGGAGATGCCCACATTGGATGACTTGGAATCCTTCCATCAGCTGGAGTTCAGCCCCACATCACTCCAAAGTCCCATGAGGTCACCTACCCCCTCAATTGCAGAGCTAAATTCCCGCATTCAGCGGATGGAGGAGCAGCAGGGTACCCTCACCCAGCTGGTGGAGAGGCAGCTCGAGGAATCTAGGCTGCAGAGGGAGTGCTACAGTACATCAGTAGGTCGCCTCTCAAGGTCCAATGGATGCTGTGCCAGCACTATTGTCACCCTGACATGCCATGTGCGGGAGGGCAATGACAACACCTCCAGGCTCATTGAGTCCATGTTGATTGGCCAACAGGCAAATATTGCACATATACAACCTATTCCTGATTCTGTGCCATCCAATACCACCACCCCATCCAGCTCCACCACTGTCAGTCCACGGAGGTGCTCGAATTGGCTAACAGGGCTCTCGGGCAAGGATGCACAAGCACAGAAGCGCACACGGAAGTGATGGCATGTGTGTCGGGCACTGCATGACACATGTGGACTTGAAGGGTTTGAGGGGTGGGTATGTTTGGGTGGTGGGGGAGGTCAATTAGGGGGTTTGAATTTTGGGGCCTGGTTGTGGGTGGGTACGTTTGGGTGGTGGGGAAGGTCAATTAGGGGGTTTGAATATTGGGGCCTGGTTGGGGGTGGGTACGTTTGGGTGGTGGGGGAGGTCAATTAGGGGGTTTGAATATTGGGGCCTGGTTGGGGGTGGGTACGTTTGGGTGGTGGGTGGACACCGGTGTACAGCTTCCCTAACCATTGCACCTCCTTCCCTGTTGTTAATTCATCAATATATCATCATTTCAAAAAATCATACATGAGTGGACATTCATCATTTCATTTGCAGTACCACAATTCATTTATTGGCATCACCATATCCATGCAATGCTGTGAATGTTCTGTCTCTCAAAAGTAAATGCGAATCAGTTCATCCCATGCTCGTTGTCCATCTAGTGAACCCCCAGGAGGAGGTTGTGCCATCCCATCCCCATCTCCATCCCCATCCCCATCTTCATCATCTGCGTCTGGGGGCATTGGAATGTTCCTGCACAGGCACAGATTGTGCAGCATGGCACAAACGAGCGTGATTTTACCGGTCTTAACTGGGCTGTACAGCAGTGATCTGCAAGATCTGCTTAAACAGCGGAACCAGGCCTTCAGCAGTCCGAATGTCCTCTCAATCATGCCACGTGTGCGGACATGTGCCCTGTTGTACGCCTCTTCATGCCTGTTCCTTGGCCTCCGTACAGCCGTCATCATCCATGGCGTGAGTGCATATCCAGCATGACCTACATGGGATGTAGATGGGGGGACATGTCAGTGTTTGTGGTATCATGTCTTCATCAGATGCAGTGCAATGTTGTGTCATTGTTCATTCATGCATATGTGGCATGCAGTGATTGGATCGGTGGGTGGTTATGTTCTTTGGCCATTGTAGAGGACATTGGCAACTGGACATTGACCAACGCATTGGTGTGCATGTGTACTCTGCCCTGCGGGTGACATTGGCTTGTGAGTATGGCATTGTGCAGTGATGTGCACACATGGCAGAGTAACTCCACCGTGATGAAGTAGTCGATGCAGGACGTCTCATGGACAGGCATCATGTGCATTGGGAGGGCAGCGTTGCATATTGTGGGTGGGTGTTTGCAGTGGCTCCAGGTGTATGGGACAGTGATAGTATCGGCTGTGTGTGTCATGTGGCAGGGTGTGTACGGGTACACTGTGGTAACCTGTCATGTGTTGCTTTGTGATGTTTAGGTTCCGCTGTCTATTCAGTTGATGGCCGCGGTGGGTGATGCATGTGCAGTCACAGCAGCACACTCACATTGCTCATTGCCCTGGACACACACACACCACTTAAACAGGGTCGGTGCATTGGCATGTGCTTTGTCTGGCATAGCGTTCCATGTACCGTGGCAATGTGGAATTCCGCAGTAACATTGAGTCATGGGTTGAGCCTGGGAAATGTGCGCAGCAATGTGTTATCAGTTGCGTGGCATCACATACCATCTGTACATTCAGTGAGTGGTACTGTTTCCTATTGCGGATACCATCTCAATTGCACGTGGTACTGTCAGCTCAATTTGGGTGCAGTCGACTGCACCTATGCAATTTGGCATGCCTGCTATGGCATGAAAGGCCAACTTGGTGGCAATGACCTCGGGGAGGGTACGGGGTAGGGCTATCTGTTCCGACACATGGCGCAACAGGGCATCCAGTACCTGTACCAGGATTTTGGAGAAACACGGTTGTGATAGGTCGTGCAGCTCACCAACTGTGTGTTGATAGGTGCCGGTGCCAAGGAAATGCAGAACAGACACAACATTAAGGGGGGGGGTGGCGGTGGGGGTATCTATGTGGCTGCTGATGTCATCCTCTATCATTGCGGTGATGTACAGGATTGTTGGACGGTCCAGCTGGTATAGTGTGTGGATCTGTCCTGAGGTAAGGTTCCAGGGTGAGGCCCTGATGCGTTTTTATTGCAGGCTGCCTGCGGGGTGGTTCCGGCTGGACAATGGGGTTTGCCATAGGTACAGGGTTATCTGGTTGCCGCTTATGCCTCCTACGCCTCCGCCTCCTCCTCTGCCCCATTACTGCCATCATGTGCAGTGCTGCCTGTTGGTTGAGTAGGCCCAGTCCCAATGCTATTAGAGCTGCTGTCTGCATGGTTCTGTTTTGTGTTGGGCTGGGTGTGGCCCTTTTGTAGGCTCCCAGTGGCCTGCTGGGTTCAGCTGGGCTGATTTGGTGCACCTGTGCCCTGATTCAGGTCAGCAGGCACTGTTTAACGTCATGTCTGCGGTGGCGGCCGTGCCACCTCCGTGATCACAGTTTTAACGCCATTTTTTCAGGCGGTGTTTCCATGCCCGCGCTTGTTGTGATGCTCGCGGTGTTTAGTATAGCCGGTAACAGAGGGGTTTCCGTGCAGGCGAAGTTTACGGGAGCCTAAACTCTGCAGTGGCGGTTGGAGGTGGTGCTATTTCTGGGTCCGCAGGTCATGATTGGGCGGACGCGGAAACGGCGCCGGTATGATTATACCGGCGGCGTTAAGTCCGGACCGATGTACTTGTAATGAGGCCCATGGTCTTCCGTTTAAAGCATTGCCACGTGCGGCTACCTTACCGCATTAACAGTGTATAAACCATCATGGGGACAAGCAAAAGTATGTGAACAAAGCAGACAAGAGTGCTTGTTTGGGGAGGAGTCACTAAGTTTGAGGCATGAATGGTGTTATGTGTGTTTGTGGGGAAAACACACACAGAATAGTAACTCACGCTCCCTTTGCAACATTGAACTGCTCCTGTTACCAGACCTGAGAGTGCGCAGGCAGGAGGCCAGCACTCACCGCAGAGATAAGTCTCTCTTTGGCTCGCCTTTGAGCCATTTTGTACAATGTGCATGAAGTGCGTGGTTTCTCTGATTGAGTATGTGTAATTGTCAATAGTTGTATTTTGTACTTTCACTACTTTCCCTTGCCCATCCACCTACCCTCTCCTGACCCTCTTTCCGGTTATCCTAAATACCAATGCCTATCCAACCAACGGATCCCTAACCCTCTTTCCCCACTGGGGTCTCGGAGGCCTGTGTAAGTTTTACCTTGCAGGTGCCCAGACCACGGAGAGGGTGGTTGGCTTGTGCCACTCCTGCACTACCTATTAGTTGTTGCATCCTCATTGATTGTTGTGCACTGAAATTGCTACCCATCCTGTTGAACCATTGTTCAACTGTGCTACCTTGGTAGTTATTCTATCATTCTGCTTGGACATGTGCTTGGCCATATTCAGCAACTTCAAGTCATCTACTGGAGACTCTTCCAGGGTTTTTAGGTGCCTACTGGCTTTTTCCCTGGTTTGGGGGTTTGGCTCTTTAGAGTTCTATGCGATTTGGTATTTTTACCAGTCAAGGTGGCCTCTGAGGGGGCTGGACCCTATTTACACAAAAGGTAGAACAAGGAAACCAAGGGGTAGGCAGATCCTGAAGCCAGGTAGACTAGAAGGAAGAATCCAACAGACCCCAGACACAGTTCTTCTGAAGGTCATGGTGTGGAGTAAATGAGGGAGGGCCTTTTGTTGTCGGACAGTACGCTTGGGCTACAATGTTTGGGCACTCTCTGACATTCTCATTTTGGGGTACTATGTACATGATGTGTTCTGCTGGTCAATGGTTTTTCCTGTGTTGGGTTTACTTTTCAGGTGTCAGGGTATTGTTGTGGTTTGACATACTGGGGTGTACACATGGCCAATGTTCACATGTTATGTGTACAGGACACTGAGGGTCACTTGATTTCACATGCATGTATTGAGTGCATGTCCCTACTGACACACACACTTACATAATGCTCCACCACACATACAACCACCCTTTCATGCCCACACGTGCACACAGATTGCCTTCTCTGTCATGCTGAGTCCCTGCCGCGCATGATCACTTACCATTTGGGGTTCGCGTACATGCGTCAGTAGGTTATTTATGTTGCTTGCCCTTTTTATGTGATGCTCAAGGTGTATCCCCAATACAATGGCTGCTCACTGTGCTGTGTGCTGAGTGGTGTGTTGCAGGAGACACACACAGCACTCGGGTTTGGGATTTGCAGATTTGCATTTGCCAATGTGCATGCCAACTGGCATTCTGTCTTTTGTTGATGTACTGCTGCCACGTGCGGCTACCTTACCGCATTAACAGTGTATAAACCATCATGGGGACAAGCAAAAGTATGTGAACAAAGCAGACAAGAGTGCTTGTTTGGGGAGGAGTCACTAAGTTTGAGGCATGAATGGTGTTATGTGTGTTTGTGGGGAAAACACACACAGAATAGTAACTCACGCTCCCTTTGCAACATTGAACTGCTCCTGTTACCAGACCTGAGAGTGCGCAGGCAGGAGGCCAGCACTCACCGCAGAGATAAGTCTCTCTTTGGCTCGCCTTTGAGCCATTTTGTACAATGTGCATGAAGTGCGTGGTTTCTCTGATTGAGTATGTGTAATTGTCAATAGTTGTATTTTGTACTTTCACTACTTTCCCTTGCCCATCCACCTCCCCTCTCCTGACCCTCTTTCCGGTTATCCTAAATACCAATGCCTATCCAACCAACGGATCCCTAACCCTCTTTCCCCACTGGGGTCTCGGAGGCCTGTGTAAGTTTTACCTTGCAGGTGCCCAGACCACGGAGAGGGTGGTTGGCTTGTGCCACTCCTTCACTACCTATTAGTTGTTGCATCCTCATTGATTGTTGTGCACTGAAATTGCTACCCATCCTGTTGAACCATTGTTCAACTGTGCTACCTTGGTAGTTATTCTATCATTCTGCTTGGACATGTGCTTGGCCATATTCAGCAACTTCAAGTCATCTACTGGAGACTCTTCCAGGGTTTTTAGGTGCCTACTGGCTTTTTCCCTGGTTTGGGGGTTTGGCTCTTTAGAGTTCTATGCGATTTGGTATTTTTACCAGTCAAGGTGGCCTCTGAGGGGGCTGGACCCTATTTACACAAAAGGTAGAACAAGGAAACCAAGGGGTAGGCAGATCCTGAAGCCAGGTAGACTAGAAGGAAGAATCCAACAGACCCCAGACACAGTTCTTCTGAAGGTCATGGTGTGGAGTAAATGAGGGAGGGCCTTTTGTTGTCGGACAGTACGCTTGGGCTACAATGTTTGGGCACTCTCTGACATTCTCATTTTGGGGTACTATGTACATGATGTGTTCTGCTGGTCAATGGTTTTTCCTGTGTTGGGTTTACTTTTCAGGTGTCAGGGTATTGTTGTGGTTTGACATACTGGGGTGTACACATGGCCAATGTTCACATGTTATGTGTACAGGACACTGAGGGTCACTTGATTTCACATGCATGTATTGAGTGCATGTCCCTACTGACACACACACTTACATAATGCTCCACCACACATACAACCACCCTTTCATGCCCACACGTGCACACAGATTGCCTTCTCTGTCATGCTGAGTCCCTGCCGCGCATGATCACTTACCATTTGGGGTTCGCGTACATGCGTCAGTAGGTTATTTATGTTGCTTGCCCTTTTTATGTGATGCTCAAGGTGTATCCCCAATACAATGGCTGCTCACTGTGCTGTGTGCTGAGTGGTGTGTTGCAGGAGACACACACAGCACTCGGGTTTGGGATTTGCAGATTTGCATTTGCCAATGTGCATGCCAACTGGCATTCTGTCTTTTGTTGATGTTACCGCTGGTGGTATACATTTGTGTATGAATTTGTATGTGTGGGAGGTTGTTGGTCAGTCATTTCATCTGATTCCATGTCAAGTGTGATTGCCTCAGGCCTCTTTCCATTTATCACGTGTCACTTTGTATCTAATTGGTCATGTGTTGGGCTTTTGGTTTGCTCTTTTGCTGTTGCATGCCATGTCATGGTGTGGCTGACAAGGGTGATGTGGGTTGGGAGGGTTTGGGGGACATACCAGTGATTGTCATGGTCTGTTTTGCAGGGGTGTGGTGTGATATACATCTTGCATGTGTTCCTTTTGGTCACACAGTAATGGTTATGTTTAAGTAGCTAGGGATGCACACAATGTAGAACTTCCATGGCAACATTCTCAGGGTGGTAAGGTTGTGAAAGTTGACTGTCTCTTTGTCATCATCGATTGTCACCAGGTATTTGCCAGGCTTGTCTGCATTCCACAGGGGTGGGAGTTTAGGTGACAAATGTGGCCACAAGCTGGGTCCGGGCTGCTTCGCCACGTGCCCTTTCCCCTCACATGAGCAGCGCCTGTCCCTGTGGTTGGGTATGTGGGGGCACCACCATGTCCACCGGTATGCCCTGCCGTGTTGCAACATTGTGCAGGACACATGCTGCCACAATGATCCTGCACACTACTGGGGGTGCATATAGTAGCTGCCCGCCAGAGCGGTCAAGGACACGGAAGCATGACTTGATCACTCCGAATGTGCGCTCCACTATGCCCCTGGTTGCAATATGGGCAGCATTGTATCTTACCTGGGGTGGTGTGGTGGGGTTCTGTATTGGCGTCATCATGTGGTTGCTCAGAGGGTAGGCACTGTACCCTGGGGAGATGAGGATGGCTGTCATTAGTTGGGTTTGTGTTTTTGTCTGTGTGTGACATGAATGCATGTTCACAGACATTTGTACTCACCAATGAGCCATGTGTCGTCATGCTTCCCAGCTTCCAGGTCCCGGCTCAGGCGAACATTCTGTACATGAAACTGTCATGGGTAGACCCAGGATAGTTTGCACAGATGGAGGTGATGATTCCATGGGCATCGCATACAACCTGTACGTTGATGGAATGCCAGTGCTTGTAGTTTCGATAGATGTGCTCAGTGGCCCTAGTGGATGTAGGGCCACATGGGAGCAATCTATGGCACCAAGCACTTTGGGAAAGTCTGCCACCCTGTAAAAGTCCTCGACCACGGCCTGCCTTTCTGTGGGTGTTCTGGGCATGTATATGTGCCTGCGGACCGAGGGGGGCGCAGTGATGATTGCCAACACCTGGTGTAGGCAGCGTGACTCCATGGCCTGTGAGATGCCCCCAACTATGGCAGTTGTCTGCTGAAATGACCCAGTGGCCAAAAAATGCAGGACATTTAGCAGCTTTTCCAAGGGGCTCAGTGCTTGGGAGCACAAGGTAGGTGATGTGAGGTCATCCTCCCACTCAGTGACCAGGTCTAGGATGATACGAGGTGGAAACCTATAACTGCCATAGACCTCGTCATCAGGCATCCCAAAAAGGCTGGCCCTGGGCAAAAAAATTCAGGGCCTGGCTATTCTCCTCCTCCTGCGGTGTCCCACGATCAGTGCTGCGAGAAATGGGACATTCATTCATCGTAGCTGTATATACGTGTTTGTTGTTTGAGCGCACTTTTATACTATGCGGGGACGCTTCCGCCTGCCTTCGTGTGGCAGACGTGTTTACGCCTGTGCATGTCTTTTGGCGTGCATGGGTTTCCTGTATTCGATGAATCTGAATGCTTTTTCACATTTGCACAAGCTTGCTCCACGAATTTCGGCGCACATTTGTTCCATGAATCGGCCCCTGAGTGTGTAGACAGAAAATATTTTCTTCGGAACTATTGAAGTCCATGAATATGCTTTAAGAATGAATGGAGTGAGATCTTAATTGTCAATATTCATGTTGTCATGGATTCGTCCATTTCAAGCTTCTTTTTTTATTCAAGTTTATTGGTTGAATGAAACTACACTACAATAAAATAACACATAAAACAGGCAGTAATTAAATACATAATCATCCAGATAATAATCACTCTGGATCCTTCAAAACAACATATAATAATAGTTCATATAAAGTACATAGGATAAATGTAGGTCAGGGAAAGATTGGTTGGAATAGTAATTCAAAGATATTTTACCAGATGCAAATTCCACATTATTCACTTTATCTCATGCATATTCCTTTTTTATCAACGTTTTCCTGGCAAGATTCAAGTTAGGCAGTTTTCTACAGTCCCAACCAATCTGCATGTGAAATTTGTCACATGTCTCCCATAATTCATAGGTCAGTTTGTATGCACTGGAGTTTAGCTGTAAGGCTGTGTCATACTACCAGAGAAGAGATTCATAAGAGTTGCCAATCCCAGTTCTATGGACAGAGCCTCTACAGGCAAAGCCTGGAGAAGGCCCAGGACATGTTTCAATAATTTTCCTTCTAACACATTTAACCAAAGCTCCTGACTAGCTAAGTACGTTTCCAGGCCCCACGTAATCCCTGGATCAATATTGATTGTGTATGCATTTAATAATCCTTCCACAGAGAATCCTTCCCTTAGTTTGAATACATGTTTTGATCAAACCAAATTTACTTTATGCTTTGGGGGAATTGTATCACTATAGATGCTCACAGGTGTGGCTTGGCATAATCAGAGTGCCAAGATAGATGTAGATATCCACCACATCAATGTCCTGCTCTTCCACTTTCCAGATATATTTAAAAGATATGTGATTATTTCCCACAATCATGATCTTAGTTTTCGCTTTATAACTGATAAGAATATTCTTTTGAGAGTACTTGAGAGTACTTAAGGATAGCAGTTATGGATAGCAGTGGGGGCGTGGCCAGCGAGCGCGCGATGAAGACATGATTCTTCGGCGCTCCCGTGGCCGCCTGAAACATCCTGCAAAATCCTGCCATATGGATTGTGTAAAAGCAAAATAAAGATAACTCCGGGCGGCGGAAACTTGGAGCAACACCCGGCGGAGAACAGAGCTAAGTTCACAAAGGGAAACACGCGATATCGGCGTTGGAAGTTTCGCCTGGGAACTCCCTGAGCCTGAACAAGATGGTCGCCCCCAAGACCCGCTGAAGCGTGACAGGGATTAGCGAATGCAGCCCACGAGCCCTGACTGCTGAACGCAGCAGCTGCGCCAGCATCCCCGGGGCAACCCGAGGGTGTGCCGCCACCGAATCCTGTCATCTGTCCCCGGAACGGCCGACATCGGCTGGAACTGCTCCCGGAGCCGTGTGGTGCGGCCAGGGGACGGGGTGCGGACGACTCGGCCCGCCCCCGGAAACGAGAGCGGATCCCCCCGGAGGGGGAACCCGACAAAGGTGGCGACAGCTCGGAATCCACCCCTCCACCCCCTGGACCGCGGAACTAAAGTGAATGGCCACGGGTAAACCGCCACGCGGGACCCGCCAACCCGAATCCGATGTGCCCATAGGGAGTGCCCCTGGGGGAAACAGCAATTTAAGCCCGTACAAGCAATAAGGGCAGAAGCATACCGAAACCTCCAGTGCGCAAAAGAAGCCAATCCTGTCGAACGGGGCCTCCTCTACTGGCACTGACAGATATACGGGGTCCTACACAAAGCAACACCATGGGCAAAGAAAAAAGCAGAAAGACCTTGACACAAAGTACCATGGACCAATACGCCACAAGAACATCCACTGTACAGGGCACTGAGGACCATGGGGTGACCCTCCGCCAGACGAGACCCTCTCGCTCAAGGATGTGATGGCCGTCATCGCCAGCTCGCGTTCCTCGGTGGAGCAAAAAATGGATGCCATCTCTACCGAGGTCTCGTTCCTCCTCTATGACCTCCAAAAACTATCATCCCGAACTGGGGAGGCGGAACAACGTATCTCTGGTGTGGAGGATGGCCTTGGTGGGGTGCACCAACAATTGGCGCAAGCACTAACCAGATTGAAAACCCTGGAGGCCCGAGTGGACGAGGGAGAAGGCAGGTCCCGCCGTAACAATATTCACATCCTGGGACTGCCGAAACGCAAAGAGGGACCCAGCATGGAGCTTTTTCTGGAGGAATGGTTGGCAGACCTGTATGCGCCAAAGACTCTCTCGAACTTTTTCTCGGTGGAACGTGCACACCGCATACCAGCAGCCCGCCCGACCCTGGGCGCACCCCCGAGGACAATCATCGTAAGGCTCCTCAATTATCGAGACAGGGACGCCATCTTACTAATGGCCCGAACCAAAGGGACAATGACATATAACAGAGCCAGAATTGCTTTCTATCCAGACTATACATGCGAGTTCCAGAAAGCCAGACAATCCTTCGAGCACCTTAAAAGGAAGCTTCACTCTATGAACGTGAGATACGGGCTGCTGTTCCTGGCTCAATTAAAAATCCAGCATTAAGGTATAACCGTCCACTTCACAGATCCTCAGGAAGGCTGGAAATGGGCCTAGACCCATATCGTAGGGGACTGGACTGCACCCGTTCAAAACCACAGAGGTAGACCAAGACCCCGACCACGGGGAAAGGGACCCGCCCAACGACCCATACCGGAGATCCCAGCAGACCCGGACGAAGACTGCGATCCCTGATAAGGTTCCTGGAACAGTCATGTTGGCCAGAGAGGGGAACTCATGGTAACATCAGTACCCTCAACGATCGATCCTTTTCTTGGCAACCATTTGCAATGCAACGCTCCTCCCGGAACGACACCAGTGATGTTATGCCGTCGTTCCCACACAATTGAGCAGAGTCACGCGCTGCCATCGCTAACACACCATGCCATCGGCGGACACCATGCCCCTGACCCGAGTTACCAGACCTGCAAGCGAGTAGTAAGTTGGTGGGAAGGTGACCACAGTTCACATTAAGTTAATCTGGCGACACAGTTTTGAGTGCCAGTAGAGTTTGGGCGACAGATACTTCATTTTGGGGAGGAGTATTGGGAGGGGGGTCAAGATGCCACCGAACACACCATATCCGATGCCAACACCTCCACCTCACACATACGCTACATCTCCACGGCCAAATGCACCATGCACCCACCTGGCACAACCTTCCAGAACTCTAGACAGCAATGACCACACAGCACCAAGAGGACCCCACTTATGGATATGCACTAGCCCCAATGACAGCCAGCGAACGCCACAGGTCACTCAAAATCATTACTTGGAACGTAAATGGCATGGGCTCAAGTATAAAATGCTGATTAGTCACGCAATTCCTTAACAGATGCTCTCCCGACATAGCCCTCCTAGCCGAGACCCACTTAGCGGGTTCAACCTGCCAGTTCTTTCGCAGAACTAATTAGTGACTAGCATACCATGCAGGGTACACAATGGGCTCCATGGGCGCCCTGATCCTTTTACATAAGCGACTCCCGTTTGATCTATCTGCTGTGGTACAGGACCCCTCGGGCCGTTTTGTGATGATCCGGGGCGTGCTGAGGGCAGACAACAGTGGCCATTCTAGCGATATATTCCCCGCCGGGGTTGGGGGAGGGTCTCCTGAGGGAGGTGATGGCCCTGATGGCACAACAGCAAGCAGAGATGCGGATCGTGGGGAGGATTTAACGATGTTATGTGCAACATACTTGACCGGACCCACATCCACAGCCGGAACCCAGACCGTCCCACGCGGCTTGCGACCTTCACATCAGCGCTTGGTGTGAGCGACGTGTGGAGAGAACTACACCCTAGAGACCAAGGATTTTCCTTCCACTCGGGGGTCCATGCGTCCTTATCCAGGTTGGATTACCTCTTCCTCCCGGCCCCAGAAGCATATGGGGTCATATCGACAGATTTACCTCCCCGGGCATATCAGACCACTCTCCCCTGGAGGTGATGCTCCCTACGGATCGTCCCCTGCTGCCCAAAACATGGCGGCTAAATGGCTATTACCTGGGCCTCCCCGAGATCGTGGAGCACATCACGGACAAATCCAATGAATTCTTTGAGATCAATACGGGCTCGGTAGAAGACCCTGTGATATTATGGGAGGCACATAAGACAGTGCTTAGGCGGGAAATGACAGCCTGGATCTTTAACCAAAAGAGAGAACATCACAGGAAGGTAGCGGAGGCAGAGGAGGAAGTAAATAAATGGGAAACCAGATATATATCTAACGCTTCCCCAGAAGGGCACATACATGTCAGACAGATCACCGACGGCCCGAACGGGCCGGCCCGAACAGACCCAGAAATAGCGGAGACCTTTGCCAAATTCTATACTATGCTTTACGCCACCCCAACGGTCCCCACAAACGCTTCCCTCCTGGATGAGATTGTGCTTCCGCAGTTATCGGAATTGCAGAGCACTCACTTAGACAGGGGATTAGACGAAACCGAAATAACGGAAGCCATGACCCAGCTACAATCTGGGAAGACACCTGGTCAGAACGGCACAACCTGCACCCACTAATGGCCCGCTTTGCGGGGGATGTTCGACATTGGATGCACCTCCCCCTCACACTCATGGGAAGGGCGGCCCTCTTCAAAATGATGGCGCTTCCACGGTTTCTCTATGTACTGCAGAACGCCCCACTGGCCATACTAAACTCGGGATTTGTCCGGGTGGAACGCCTCCTCAGGGAATTGATATGGAAGGGGGGGCAACATCGAATTGCGCTGACAACGCTGCAGCGATCGATCTGGGAGAGGGGTATTGGAGTCTCACACCTGAAGTCCTACTACTGGGCCAGTCAACTAAACATAGTCAATGACCTCCTCCATGGGGACCGCGACTTACCACACATCAGAGCAGAACTACCCTTCAGGCAAGATACCCCACCACTCACAACAATGTATCAACGCCTATCCAGACCCCCTGCACAGACAATGTCCTCTCACATCGCGATCGTCTGTAAGCAGGCACACAAGCACATAGGTTGGGGGAACAAGATTACCTTGGCACAACCACTATGAAATAACCACATGCTGACGGAAGTGTGGAATCTGCCCACCTGTACCCGGTGGGTGAGGGCTGGAATGACCATGATAGGAAATATCTTAACAGAAGGCTCTATTCTTTCGCTTGAAATGCTCCAGCAGGAATATGGTATTTCGGCAGCAGAACACTACCACTGCACACAATTATCACACCACTCAGCGGCCACAGACAAGCACTTGCTGACGCCCCAGATTACACACCCCTGGAACGCAACTTACTTCCACAACACATCCCCACCAAGGTAACTACCACTCTATATAAAGCTATTAATGCATTCGCCACCCCAGAGCTGACCAGCCTCAAAGCCAGATGGGAACTGGATGTCGGGGACATTGAGCCTGAGGACTGGATCCAGGTTCTCATGCATCCACGTAAAATCTCTATAGACTCCAGAATAAGACTGCTACAGTTAAAGATACTTCACAGGGTATACTACCCCCGAGTGGCCTTTTTTGGTTGGGGAAGGGCAACGGATTCAAACTATTTGAAATGCCGGGGGGAAGAGGGCACCTTCATCCATCTCCTCTGGGACTGCCCTAAAATCAAGACCTTCTGGACACAATGCTTACAAATTTTGGCAAGAGCACTGGGTCGCACGATAGAATTGCGACCCGCAATAATGTTACTGGGGGTCCCAGATGAGAACATCTCGAACAAATGGGAGGGCATTCTTCTCTCCACAGCAATTGGCCTGATAAAACGTGACATTGCACAGAAATGGGGAGCCCCGGAGTGCCCGACAGCGGCTCAGTGGTCCAACGAAATGGACATCAACTCCCTGCAGAGCTCAGATTTCTGGATTTCTGGCATTGACATGGTATGGAGATTTTTTCTCGGTCTCCCCATTCCTTTAAAATGATGTGCCTCACACTCTGCAATATGTGGATCCCGTTAGTTGGAAAGCGGTCACACAGACTGTATGCATCCACAGTCCTCGGAACTATTGTCTTTATTGATGTGTCCACCAGTCCCAGGTTGCTGATTAGGTGAACTGTCACTATTTCAAGTACCACTCCCCTAAGGTACTACCATGCAGTGTCTCATTTCTAACCCTGATTTTCTTCACACTAAGTAGGGAATGCAATGGTGTCTGGAGTTAGAGGCGGTGGTGTAGGTTTTGGGGCCCCAGCAGGTAAATTTGACAGGCCTTTTTTTAATAACGAGTCCATTGCTTCCTCAATCATATTTTGAGGTTGTTAGTCTGGATAGTTAGCCTGTGGTGTAGGGACGGTGTGTTCCACTTTTCTGCAGGTATAAGGCCTCATTACACGGTAGGCGGTGAGCCATGGCGCTATTAGCGCCATGGCTCATGCCGGTAAAATACCGGCACCGCCTTGGCGGAAAGGGGATTTACCGCCCCATTCCAAGGTTGGAGGGGCGGTAAATCCCCCTTCCACCATTGCCCTTCCCCATTCCCATTTCTGCCCCATAGAGCTCTATGGGAATGGGGAAAGCGCTAATTACGGCACCGCAATTTTGCGGTGCCGTAATTAGCTCCGAGGTCCCTTAGCAGGTTGGATTTTAACGGCTGCAAAAAGCAGGCGTTAAATCCCCAACCCGCAAAGGGACCTCGTAGTAAGGCGGTAAGGATTTACCGGTACCGGTATTTTACCGGTACCGGTAAATCCTTACCGCCATCCGTGTAATGAGGCCCGTAGTGTGTGTGTTTACTGCTAGGAGATATAATCCAAAAAGTATTTTTCCTTTGCGTTTGATTCTTGTCCCACTAATATCAGTCTTTAAGCTCAGAGAGTTAAGCGTTCACTGCTCAGGTCTGTGGTTCACGGGTTTGAATATCTGCAAGACGATCGCAGCCTTTCTTCTTTCTGAGTTTGTTTAGTAATGGGCAATAATTACAAAAACAAGTTTTTTATTTAAAGTGCTTTGGCTAAAGGGCTGTATCCATAGCCGCTGAATCCCTTGTAACTGACAGATTATTACTATAGTTATCCCTCAAATTTCACAGTACTGTTGCTGCAGAAAATTCATTGAATAGACCCACACACACGCAAACACGCACACATGTTCACGCAGGCAATTCTTTTGTGCAAACCTTTTTGCAAGCCATGCAGTTCATATGTGCTTTTTCTTGCTAATACTGTCATGTCAGAGAATCACCCTGAACACCGGGGGGCTGGTACTTCTGCAGAAGTGAAGGCTTCCTGCAGGATTACTGACAAGGGCTGCAGAGGCAGCCGCTCTTTCATGCTCTGAAGCTGCTGTCACTGTGCATCAGGATGTAATGCGTTGAGCCACTAAACTCAGTCTTGTTAAGCTGGTGTCAATTTTCCTTGGGGCAATGTCATAACAGATAAACATAAAACATCCTTTAAATGTGTTGGCATTACACATTCTGTCTGAGATGTGTGCAATCTCCTGTGTTTACAAAAGTCCTTGAGCCAAAGCAGGCAGCCAGAAACTGCTGATGCCTCACACGGGGAGTGTTTTCCTCTTGTGTGTGGTTATACCTAAATGATTGCCAAATTCTCTTATGGGATCCGTTTTCACTTGGACAGAGTTCAACTAGTAAAAGCCTCTTTGACAGAACCGATTTGTCTTCCGCTAAATATCTTAAAGACCTGGAAAATGTAACTCGGAGAGAATGTCAAACCTGCACACAGCAATAACAGTTCGATTTGGAGAACAAGCTACATTTTCTTAAAAGTCAACGTATACTCGCATTTTTTTGTAGAACAAAAATCATAATTATGTGAATATTCTCACGTATTTTGATTTAATGATTTTGCAATAATCTAGTGCTGTATTGTATACTCTTAAAGATGTCTCCTTTCATCATACTTTTGGTAGCTGTTTGAAAGGAGAATGGCCATTTCCGGCCTACGTTAGTAACTGAGAAACATGCAGACTCATTACGAGTTTGGCAGTACATATGGCGGTAATTCCTCCAGACGGAGTTACGGTTACCACCACTGTGCCACATGGAATTACAGCCATATTATGAGGCCATGGCCATATTCTATTCCACCTAGCAGTAAACGTAATTCCACCTGGAGGAATTACCACCAAAATCCGCTACTGAGTGCTAATTCCACCTACATTTAGCACAATAACCATTAACACAAGCAGTATTTGGAATGATTACTGTGGCAATAAGCCACGAAACGGCGGGCCAATACCTCCCCATGTAATGCCCCCGGGGCTGTACTTACAAGCCCAAGCATAGCGAGGACCTTAACGAAGCCCCCTTGGGGCATTACCACAGGCAGTATTGACCCGGCGTCGAGGGGCTTATAGCCATTAGTACCCCGGCCCATTAGACCGGGGTACTAATTGCTTTTTTTTCTGTTCCGAAACAACAGAAAAAGAAAAAAAAATGTAAAAAAGAATGGCCGCCGGGAAAGGGAAAACGTAGTCTGTTTTCCCTTTACATGGCGGCCATCGGGAGCAGATGCGCTGGGAACAGTCTGTGACCCAGCGCGTCCGCTCCCGAGAAAAGAAATAAAAGAAGGTAAGTGGGTTGGGAGGGAGTGGAGGGGATAGTTTGCAGGGGGGGGTGGAGGAAAAAAAAGTCTACCTGGGGGACGAAGGCAGCCTCCAGCCATGTGGAGACTCGGAGCGGGGATTGCCCTGTTGCAAGCCTCCTCATTGGGTAAAGGGGCCGCCACGACCTCAGCCAGGAACCAAAGGCATGTACAGCGTGCAAGGGATTCCCAGCCGGGTAATGCCCCGGCGAGGGCCAATCGGAATGCATGTTGCATTCTGGTTGACCCTTGCCGGGTACTAATGAATGGTAATTCTGCCAATAATCGGAAGAAGTAGTGCCAGGCCGAAATAGTATCATGAAGGAAACAGAAAGCTGCACAGCGGTTGTCTTAAAAAAGTAATTGAAAATGACTCATTACCATATGCAGCCATCCCTTGGTGAAGGCGGGTGCAAACTTGTCTGGGGGAAAAACTCCACAGTAAAATGCTTGAAATGCGGTTCAGGAAACCAAAGTGTATGTAGGTTGAGCTTCCTGAATAGGCAGAGTTGGTTGTGAGCCCAGAGCAAGTAAACAGTGCACCAGACGGAGGCCTTCATCTGGAATTTCGTGCAGGTAGGGATGGTGCTCTGAGACATAGATGACATACAAAAATAGGTGAAATTATTTAAAATGCAGGGCCTGCTCACTGATGGCCCAACACCACAAGGAAACAGCCGCCACGAGAGGAGACAGTGTTTAGCCCCCAAGCACACCCTATTGTAGGTTGACAGTCAGTTTCATCATCCACATGTTTGGCTTATAGGGTGTAGGGGCAGCCATGGTCAGAGACGGAACTGAAGGGGACCCTGGTGAGTATATGCATAACCTATTCCCAATGTCATAACCCATATACAATGGGAATCCACACACAGCCTGCAAACCAGCAGACTCTCTGGTCACCATTGTATATGTAAAATGTTCCCAACCGATACAACTTCCCAGCAATGAGTGCTCATAGTAGGTCAGACCCATACACTAAGACACTAAGCAAATGATGTTACAAAATGTATCAAAGCAGTGTTTCTCATATGGTGTGTCATATAACGCAGAGTGTCCATGAGATCTACAGTGCCTCCCCAGTATCCATAGCTCAACTTCCTCCCTAACATGTGAACCAAAACCCTGATGAACGATGACTAGCACATCTCAGCAGATAGCCATTTGTTGCACAACTTTGTCATCACATGTCTGTCATCATACTGAATGATGGCACCAATAACACTTGTTACAATGTCAATGCAGATTACAAACACATCAATCAGGGGGCACAACATGACAATTCGAACTAACCTCACTGGTCCCACATTCCCAAGACCAACATGTGGCCTCAAAGACCATGATCCTTGCCAAACCTTTGCAGGTCCATCTAGCCATAAACACACATACATCCAACCTAATTTCCTCACATAGCAGTAGAGAAAACATCATTGTGTGCATGTCTGCTCCCAGTCCACTGCCATAACGCTGCCCCCCCCTTCTGGTCCCCTGTGAAGCATACCTGTGCCCCCAACCCTCTCTGTACCCTGTGAAGTGTACCTGTACCCAAACTCCCTCTCCGTTCCTGTGTGATGCGTGTTTGTGCCCCCCACCCCCTCTGTTCCCTCTGATGCATGCCTGTGCCCCCCTCTGGTCCCCCGTGATGCATGCCTGTGTCCCCCAGCCCCCTCTGTTCCCTGTGATGCATGCTTATGCCCCCACCACCCTCTGGTCCCCTGTGATGCGTGCCTGTGCCCCTCACCCCCCTCTGTTACCCTGTGATTCGTGCTCGTGCCTCCCACCTTCTTCTGTTCCCCGTGATGTGTGCCTGTGCCCCCACCTCATCTGGTCCTCGGTGATGGGTGCCTGTGGCCCGCACTCCCCTCTGGTCACGCGTGATGCGTGCCTGTGACCACCACTACCCTTTTTCCCCCGTGATGCGTGCCTGTGCCCCCCACCCCCTCTGAGCCCCGTGATGCATGCTTGTGTCCCCACCCCCCTCTGTTCCCTGTGATGCATGCCTGTGCCCCCACCCCCTCTGGTCCCCTGTGATGCGTGCACGTGCCCCCACCCCCTTCTGGTCTTCTGTGATGCATGCTTGTGCCCCCAAAACCCCCTCTGTTCCCCTGAGATGCATGCCTGTGCCCCCCCCAGCTCCTGCTCCCGCGTGATGCGTGCATGTGTCCCCCACCTCCTTCTGGTCCTCTGTGATACATGCCTGTTCCCCCCACCACCCTCTTGTCCCCAGTGATGCATTCTTGTACCCCCCACACCCTCTGTTCCCCCATGAAGCGTGCATGTGCCCCCCACCCCCTCTGGTCCCCCATGATGCGTGCTTGTGCCCTTCAGCCCCCTATGGTCCCCTGTTATGCATGCCTGTGCACCCCGTCCCCCTCTGTTCCCCTGTGATGCGTGCTGTGCCCTCCACCCCCACTGTTCCCCCTTGATACTGTCCTGCTCTGTTCTTTCACCCCCCAAAACCTATTCACTGCAGGATCTCTTCACTCACTATGGTTTTCACCATCTGCGACCTTTTGCCAGTGCTTGGATTTGACTCTATGTTCACATTGGGCCTCATTACGAGTCCGGCGGTAACTGTGCTGGAAAAACCGGCAGGCTACCGCCAGACCCATATTACCATTCCCCCTCCGTGATTCCCGGAATCACCGGGGCATTACGACCCCAGTGACCCTGGAATTCCAGAGGCAGAATTCTGTAAGTCCCCATTCCCATAGAGTCCCATAGGACTCCATGGGGATGGGGACAATGGAAACCCTGGCTCCGTCTATGACGGAGCAGGTGTTTCCATTTGCGCCTGCAGGCGGGTGGTGTAAACCTCCCACCTGCAGGACTCTTAATCAGCTGGTCCGGAAACAACAGTGGCAGCGGTTTTACCACCACCGTTATTTCCGGATTGGCAGGATCGTAATGAGGCCCATTGACTCTGTTGCCTCACCTTCCAAAATCTCAGGCTGGACTTGCCTGGATCCCGTACTCTGGTTGGCCCTGAATCATGCTGTGCCCATCGTCTTCTTGACCCCTTGCATATCTTTTTTGTTCCCTGCAACATTATGGGCCTCATTACGGCTTTGGTGGTAGCCATGCCGTTATTGGCGGCATGGCTGCCTCCAAAACCAGGTCTGGGGTCCCTGAATGGGGAATTACCAGGCCATTCCGAGTTTGGACCTTCCCCATTCCCATTCGAGCCCCCATAGGGCTCAATCGGAAAGGGTGCAGGGAGCTAACAACGGGCTGATTACGACTGGCCCGTTGTTAGCTCCCTGGTCCCCTCGCGGGACCCGGTAACAACGCATGGTTTTACAAGGCGTCCATAAAGGGTCCCGCGAGGGGACCTCGTAATCAGGCGGAATGGGTTTAACGGGTCTGTATCCATTAGTGGTACCCATTAACCCATTCCGCCAGGGTCATAATGAGGCCCTATGTGTTTCATTGACCTCTGCAATTGTATTCCTCCCTCCCTTCTGCTTCTCTGTTCTTTTCACTGTTTTATTCTCTGTTCTCTCCTCCTCACCCTCCCTCTCTCGTCCCTCCTTTACTTTTATCTTTGCACTTACTCTATCAGAATTGTCCTTGGACCTAGTACAATAGCAAAAATTGTTTGTCTCCCCCCTCCCATACTTGTTCTCCTCCCTCCTCCTTCCAGCACTAGCTGAAATGTCATCAGGCCTAGTAAGATAGTCTCTAGTTTTGTTCCTCTTGCACCTTTCTTCTCCCCTCTCCCTCGCCTCTTGTTATATTCCAGCTCTACCAGAAATGCCATCAGTCCTAGTATGGTAGGCGCCTGTCTGTTTCCCATTTCCTTCCTATCTGTGTCGTAGCTCTTGCACTATCTGAAATGTCGCTAGGCCAAGTACGATAGTTATTTCACATTCTTGTTGCTCATGGTCTTTAAGAATGCCATTGTATTTTTCCTTGTTCCCTCCCTTGCCTTTAAGCGCTTTGAAACACATTGGGCCTCATTACAATTGCTCCGGGCCGGAATTAACGCTGCCGGTATAACCATGCCGGCACCGTTTCCGCGTCTGCCCAATCATGACCCGCGGCCCTGGAAATAGCACCTCCCCCAACCGTCACCCCGGAGTTAAGGGTCCCGTAAAAGTCCACCTCCACGGAAACCCCTCCGTTACCGGCAATACAAAACACCGCGAGCATCACAACTAGTGCAGACACGGAAACACTGCCAGAAAAATGGAGTTAAAACCGTGGTCACGGTGGCGGTACCGCCGCCAACGCGAACATGACGTGAAACAGTGCCTGCTGAACTGAATCAGGGCACAGGTGCACCAAATCAGCCCAGCTGGACCCAGCAGCACACTGGGAGCCTACAAAAGGGCCACACCCAGGCCAACACAACACAAAACCATGCAGGCAGCAGCTCTAGTAGCACTTGGACTGGGCCTACTCAACCAACAGGCAGCACTGCACATGATGGCAGTAATGGTGCAGAGGAGGAGGCGGAGGTGGAGGAGGCACATGCGCCAACCAGCCAACCCTGCACCTATGGCAAACCCCATTGTCCAGCCAGAAGAACCCCGCAGGCAGCCTGCAATACCACACATCAGCGCCTCACCCTGGAACCTTACCCCAGGACAGACCCACACACTATACCGGTTGGACCATCCAACAATCCTGTACATCACTGCCATGATTGAGGACATCATCAGCAGCCACATAGACACCCCCACCGCCACCCCCCCCCCCTCCTGAATATTGTGTCTCTGCTGCATTTCCTTGGC
This sequence comes from Ambystoma mexicanum, assembly GCF_040938575.1. NCBI lineage: Eukaryota > Metazoa > Chordata > Amphibia > Caudata > Ambystomatidae > Ambystoma > Ambystoma mexicanum. The sequence continues at coordinate 1,293,500,977 of NC_090937.1, forward strand.
ACTGGCACCTATCCACACACGGTCGGTGAGCTGCACGGCATATCACAACCCTGTTTTTCAAAAATCCTTGTACAGGTACTGGATGCCCTGTTGCGCCATGTGTCGGAACACATAGTCCTACCCCGTACCCTCCCCGAGGTCATTGCCACCAAGTTGGCCTTCCATGCCATAGCAGGCATGCCAAATTGCATAGGTGCAGTTGACTGCACCCACATTGAGCTGACAGTACCACATGCAATTGAGATGGTGTTCCGCAATAGGAAACAGTATCACTCGTTGAATGTACAGATGGTATATGATGCCACGCTACTGATTACACACTGCTGCGCACGTTTCCCAGGCTCAACCCATGACTCAATGTTACTGCGGAATTCCACGTTGCCATGGTACATGGAACGCTACGCTGGACAAAACACATGGCTATTAGGTGAGTAAAGCTGACAATGCTCCGACCCTGTTGAAGTGGTGTGTGTGTCTCCAGGCCATTGAGCAATGTGAGTGTGCCGCTGTGAACGCACATGCATCACCCCCCCTGCCATCAACCAAATAGACAGCGGATCCCAAACATCACAAAGGAAGACATGACAGGTCAACACAGTTTGCCCGTACACACCCTGACACATGACACACACAGCCGATACTGTTACTGTCCCATACACCTTGTGCCACTGCAAACACCCACCCACAAATGGAACACTGCCCTCCCAATGCACATGATGCCTGTAAATGCGACTTCCTGCATTAACTACTTCATTACAGTGGAATGACTCTGCCATGTGTGCACATCACTGCACTATGCCATACTCACAATCAAATGTCACCCGCCGGGCAGAGACAACATGCACGTAAATGTGTAGGTCAATATCCATTTGTCTACATCCACTGTGATGGCTGATAAACACTTCCAACCACTGCATGGCACACATATGAATGAACAATGATACAAAATAGCGCAGCATCAGATGAAGACATGATACAACAAACACTGACATGTCACCCCATCTACATCCCATGTAGGTGATGCTGGATATGCACTCACGCCATGGATGATGACACCTGTACGGAGACCAAGGAACAGGCATGAAGAGGCGTACAATAGGGCACATGTCCATACACGTGGACTGATTTAGAGGACATTCAGACTGATGAAGGCCCGGTTCCGCTGTTTGAGCAGATCTGGCGGATCACTGCTGTACAGCCCAGTGAAGACGGGTAAAATCACGCTCGTTTGTGCCATGATGCACAATCTCTGCCTGCGCAGGAACATCCCAATGCCCCCAGACGCAGATGAAGAAGATCGGGATGGAGATGGGGATAGGGATGGGGATGGAGATGGAGATGGGGATGGGGATGGGATGGCACCACCTCCCCCTGGGGGTCCACTTGATGGCCAAAGAGCACGGGATGAACTGATTCGCATTTACTTTTGAGACACAGCAGATTCACAGCAATGCATGGACTTGGTGATGACAATAAATTATTTGTTGTACTGCAAATGAAATGATAGATGTCCACACATGTATGTTTTGATTTCAAATGATGATATATAGATGAATTAACAACAGGGAAGGAGGTGCAATGGTTAGGGAAGCTGTACACCCGTGCCCACCCACCACCCAAACGTACCCACCCCCACCCAGGCCCCAATGTTCAAACACCCAAAACAACCTCCCCCACCACCCAAACGTACCCACCCCTCACACCCTTCAAGTCCACGTGTGTCCTGCAGTGCCCCACACATATGCCATCACTTCCGTGTGCGCTTCTGTGCCTGTGCATCCTTGCCCGAGAGCCCCGTTAGCCGACTCGAGCGCCTCCTTGGACTGGCAGTAGTGGAGCTGGATGGGGTGGTGGCATTGGATGGCACAGAATCAGGTATAGATGGCATACGTGCAATATTTGCCTGTTGCCCAATCAAAATGGACTCTATGAGCCTGGAGGTGTTGTCATTACCCTCCCGCACATGGCGTGCCAGGGTAACAATAGTTCTGGCAAAGCGTCCAATGGACACTGATAGGCGACGCACTGATGTGCTGTAGCACTCCCTCTGCAGCCTAGATTCCTCGAGCTGCCTCTCCACCAAATGGGTGAGGGTTGGCTGCTGCTCCTCCATCCGCGGCATGTGGGAATTAAGCTCTGCCATAGATGGGGTGGGTGACCTCATGGGACTTCGGAGTGATGTGGGACTAAACTCCAGCTGAGGAAAGGATCCCAGGTCATCAAATGTGGGGCATTTCCCCCTGTGGCACAGTATCAGAGTGCTCTGCCGGGGCACTGTTGTCACTACAGACCGCCTCCTCCAGAGTGCAGCTGCCTTCTGTGTTGGTTTGGGTGGGCATGATGCGTTCCCGTGGCACTTGTGTTACCTCAGGCAGAATGGAGACACTGGCGATGTTGGTGCTGGTGGCCGGCACATTTGTTGCAGTTGGTACTGGGGGCAGAGATGGCAAACTGCTGGAAGCATCCTATTGTGCAGGGGCGGTGGCTTGGACACGTGCCGGTGCAGATTGCCTGGCCTGTTGTACAGTATCACTGTCACTTGACAAGGCTGTGGGGACACAGAGGACATGCAATTAGTGATGTGGTGGTGGCTGATGGGTGCATCACATGCATCATAGAGGTTTATCATTCAATAGTGTTAGTTACATGCATCTGATTGTTGGGGGTATGCATTGTTGTGATATTGGTTGCCATACGGATCATGGTGGGTCCTTTGGCCCAGTCATGCACTGCTTGGGGGGGGTGGTTGTTAATGGGTCCTTTGGCCCAGTCATGCACTGCTTGGGGGGGCAGTTGTTAATGGGTCCTTTGGCCCAGTCATGCACTGCTTGGGGGTGGGGGGGTTGTTAATGGGTCCTTTAGCCCAGTCATGCCATCACCATATTCTCATGTGGCATTCATGTTTCACCACTTACCAGCATCTGCAGGTGGGCTCACTCCTGCCTCAGCCTCCCCGATCCCATGGATGCCCTCAAGGTGGAGGACACTGCTGCAACGCTCCTCCCATGCTTGCAGCCTCAGTGGGGAAGGGGGTCCTCCACCTGTCCCACTGCTGCGTTGGCGGTGTGTGGAGATCAGGTTCCGAACCCTCAGCCTGAGGTCGTCCCACCGCTTGTGGCAGTCCTTTACGCTCCTCACAGTCATGCCCACAGCAGTGCACTTGCGTGCTGCTTCCGCCCACACTGCCTTCCTCCGCTGCTGTGTTGCACGACGTTGATCGGCACTGAACAGCATCTCTGCATGCTCCACCAGAACAGTTAGCTCCGCCTCACTAAAGCTCTGTTTGCGCTGCCTCTGAGCTGGAATCCTGGCAGACATGCTGGTGGTCCCTTTTGCCTTCTCACAGTGTGGATTCTGCTTGTGCTGACTCTGGATGGCAATGGATTGTGCTTTATATGATGGCCGCCTCTCTGTTTCCTGTTTTGGCAATCATGGTATTTCCGGTTCCGTGTCCGTGGCGACGGAGGCGGATACAGTTTTTGTGCTGCTTGTGGCATTGCTATGTCCATTTCCGTGGCTTTTTCCGTGATGGCGGTAACACCGTTTCTGCGTCCGTGTGGTGCGCGTGACCGACAGCACGTAATCGGACGGTCTTTCCGCAACCTTGCGGACACAGAAACTTTGTTACCGCCGTCACAGAATCACCGCGGTCCAAACCTGACAGGTTGTAATGAGGCCCATTGTGTATAGGTGCTATACAAATAAACTATCATATCATATCATGCAGGTCAGGATGCCACTTACAGATGCCCATGTGTAATATCAACACTGTTTACCAGCAATAGTGACATGCAGCCACTAAAGATGAGCCTGAATGTATAGAATATTCTTTCCGCATCGAAGTGGGCTCCAAGTGGACTGTTGGGCTGCCTGGAATTGCTGTAAGGATTCGCAGCGCTCTATCTGGATCGTCTGTGCCTTCTATTCTACCCGAACCGCCGTGCGCAAGAGGAAGTTCTGCGTGGGCGAAACGCTGAACTCGTCAAGACACCAAGTAATGAACTTTAATGGATTAGACTTGGCCTAGCTTCTCCTTTTTTCAATTTGGAACTACTGCCGCGGCAGTTTAAAGGAGTCTCTTGTGTTGTGTTTGCACTGTGCCCAGAAACCTAATAGTATCCCTTTTCTGTTTTGTTGCAGTCACCAGTCTGGTAGCTCCGCCCCCTGCTCTCAGCGCCCAGCCCCCCTGCAGCTGCCGACTTCCCTACTTAGCCTGGGCACTAGCGCATCGCGCGTGCGCATCGAAGTGGGCTCCAAGTGGACTCCTGGGCTGTTAGGCAGGGAGGCTGGGAGCGCGGGACAAGTGAGTTCTTATTTTCTCCTATGAAATTGGTATCTCAATTTTGCATATTCGGTTTAAATGGTATCAAGTTTGCGCAGTGGGTGCCCCATGAAATCGTCTCTGGTTAAAAATACAAATAAAAGTCGAATTAATAAAAAAAAAATGTCACTGCCTAAAGAGGTTGTGAAAAGTGACGTTCCTGGGATGAGTGCATGCACTGCTTTAGCAGCACTTTCGGGTCCAATTACCGATCAGGACTTAATAAAACATGAGGTGGCATTTTTATATGCGCGTGCACAGGCACTCGCAGCAGCACCAGATGGGTCTCCCCCCACTGATTCTAAACTCCTGACTAGGAAGCCCTCACCCAAACCTGACCGTAAAAGCTTTTTGAGTATGCGCATGGATACTGTAGTCTCTGAGCCTGTGCATTCCATTGACGCTACCCCATCCTCCCCCTCCGACAACTCCATTTTAGCGCCGGTGGTACTTGCTGCCCTGGAGAAACGGGTGAGGTTATCGGTGGGTCCTTCGACACCGGTTACCTTTCCAAGTTCCAAAAGAGCTGATGTCCATATTCACTGCAAAGACACCATACATATGGAGGACGTAAACAGCTCGAGAACACCTCACCCCAATGTACTCCAGTCTGTCCCCTCTCCTGGCTCTAGTTCGTGGCCGTCTTCCCCTGCTCGGCCGCCTTCCCTCACCCGGGCTGTACCTGGTAATAATACCTCAGTAACGGATCCCCTGTTCCCCCCCCAAAAAGGCCTCGAATCATCCATTGGGCTTTGATATGCTGGAACCCACAGGTGACATGCAATCTCTGGAAGCATCTTACCCGGTACTAACAAGAATACTCAACTTGTTAGATTGTGGCCATGAGTACACGCACTACGAATTGAGGGATTGCAAAACAGTACTTACAGAAATCCTAATAAAAATAAACAAACTAGAGGGTTTAATTTTTGCAGACAGTCTCAGACTGGGTGGTGACGGGCATAAACCACAGAGAAAAGAATTGCTGCTAAACAGCTCTGTCTCGACCCAAGCAGATGTTTTAGAAATTCCAGTGAATGAATCTATTATTAGGAATGCCCCTACAGTCACCTATGCATTCCAGCAATCCTTTGCGCAAACCCTGGCTGCCCCAAGACCACCTACTATATGTCATATCCTCTCGCAAGCGCAACTATGTACGGAGGTTGCACTTCATGCGGAAAAGTTGCAACCCAGCCAGGTGGAGGAAAAAGTGGGGCCGTCTCTTTCCTGCATGGAGGGGGGGGCAGGAACTCTATCCAGACAGCCCCTCTGTACTAACCAAAACTGTTTGAAACCACCAGCCAAACTGACTCTTATCTTGACAATATTACTTCTGCTCCTGATATCAGGCAATCTATTGTTGAGAATAGTCCCCCGCAACTTCCAGAGCGGTCCTTTATCTCAATGAAGGAAAAAAGGCTATTCTTCCGTTCCTTAAAAAGAAAAGCTGATCGGAAAAAAACGGCAAAAACGTTCCAAGACGAATTAATCCCTGCTGCAAAAATGAATGAAAAAAACAAAATAAAAATTGAGAAGAAGAGTGTAGGGAAGCCACTGAGCAAGTCTGCTGGACGGAAAAGTCCTGGAAATGACTTGGACACTGGCGAAATAATTGCAACCAAAAACACAAAAAAAGTGCACCTGCAACTACCCCTTTCTGTTAGTGAGGAGCTAGGACATCCCTCATCTCAGACGCAACTACCTAATTTCTTTAAACCTATAGATAACAAAACAAGGCAAATAGGTAAGGTAGTTGTGTCTCCTTCCAACAATAGGGAGAGGGTGACGGAGATGGCGATCACTGATGCGATGGCCGTAGGAGGTGACGAAGGCATTGAGTCACCTAATCCCGGCAATGATCGAGAGACTGTGAAGAAGTCCTCTCCCGTGCTAAACAAATTATGAGTAGGTGATAAGCAAAAGCAGCAGGAGTCAGTGCCAGAGCGGTTTGTGGCAGACCCGGAAGAATTCGGGGAAGCAACAAAACAATCCACTACTATGTTAGGATGGGAAATCATATCATTTAAGAATGGCATAAAGCGACTTAATCGCTCTGCCCTGATGCAAGCCTTCAACCGTATACCTGGTCTGCGCTCGTTGCACTCGAATGATATCGAATGGATGACCTTGCCACCCATGCAAAACCATTGCATGGTATGTAAGGTGCAATCAGCCATTATCACCAACCTCCTCCTGCAATGGATGAGTTACGTTTTACTGGCCTAATGCTGTACCCGTTCGATTCAATTGATGATGCTATTTCATTTAATGAAACGCCTCTAGCGCCTGGTCCGGCGGAATTGCCAAATTCGGCCACTGCTGATTCTCAAAGTGGCATTAATGCTGAAGTGATTGCACAACTTGTAAGTCTATCTAATACTAGTAAGGATTGGTCATGGTTAGCCGCCTTACAAAACACACGAAACCCAGCCATGTCTAACATTCCCCAGTAAGTAGCCTGCTTCCCTCTCCATTCTATCTTGGAATTCATGCGTGTACAGCAATCTGAAGTTATGGTTTAGCAAGCCGCATGTAGGATTGGAGTGTGATATTATGTTATGTCAAGAAACTATGTGTGCACACGATCTCGTGTTTGCCCGGTTTCAGTGTTATCCAAACTCAAGCGAAACAAGGCACAAGTGGTCGGCTGTATGGAGGTCTGGTGATAGCCTTGAATACCAATCTAAATATATTGGTACTGGATGTTTTTAAAGCAACTGTAATGATGGCCGTACTCATTTTGCTCAAGGGTTCTCGGCTAACTCCTATTCTCCTGGTTTCCTTACATCACAACCCTAATACGCTCAACCAAACATGTGCATTTCAAGAGCTCAATATCTTATTTGATGACATCTTGGCTCGTCATCCCGCATGTGATATTGTATTAGGAGGGGACTTCAATGCTTATTGTATGAAAACTAACTCTTACCCGTTGAGCTGTGGGGGTACTTACCAAACATGGCATAGAGGCAGATTGTGGCAGGAATATTTAAAATCCTGGGAACTTGACATTATCCCGTTTTGTACTAGTGACGGGTGTTATACTTGGAGAAGAGGGGATAGATCGACATGCATTGACTACTTCGCCATATCGCAAGGTTTCTAAATCTTCATTTCGACATGATGCACCTGCCCATGGACCCTCAGCAAGGGTTTATAAAAGGGGACCGTCCTGGCCTGTCAATTCGATGGGCCACCAAACTTTGTGATAAGGTGAACGACATGGTTTCTGCACGTTTAACATTGCATCACAGTTCTGATTTCTAGTCTAACAGTCCTATTCAGGAGATTACTGTGATATCTAGAATAATAACAGAGGTAATTCAATCTCTCCGAGTGCATGCACCGCTCCCCGAAGTAAGCTCGTCGCCGATAGCCCCTAATTTCATTCTTGAAGCTAAAAGATCAAAGAGGGCGGCCTTGAGGAGTATTCTTAAAACCGCTCCCACATGGGGGGTTTACTTGTTAGAAAAAAAAAGTGTTCTGAACACCTATCGGACAAATGCAGAGATCACAGATATTTTATGCATAATCAGGAGAATCAGAAAATGTTTAGTACACTCTGCCACAGAGACAGGCGCTCCACTTGGAGTTTGCTTAGTACAGGAACAACTGTACTCTCCTCTGATCAATCATCATCTATCTCTGTGCAGACTTGGAGAATTTACTACGAAATAAAGTTTGCCCTTCCAAGAGCATTTGTAGAAATCGTATATAAATGGACTTGCCTTGCATCACCCTCCTTTCCACTCTGGGATATTTTGAGTATTGAAGCTGCAATAACTGCCCTGAAATACTCAAAAGCAGCAGGCCCAGATGGGATTCCACATTGTGTTCTTAAACGCCATCCAGCTTTGTGGGCAGGGATCTTCAAGAAACTATTTGATAACATGTTGACAACTGTGTATACCCCACCGTCATGGCTAAATTCCATCATTGTTCCGATTTATAAAAAAGGAGTGAGGTCTCAGCCATGCAATTTTCGTCCAATAGCGCTAATTGATACGGCTGCTAAAGTGTTTGCTAGCTTGCTTTTGGGGGAACTACAAGCAGTTATTAGAGACCTTAAGATCTTGTCTAAGTATCAAATTGGTTTCCGTGCAGGAATGGGGACCCCTTTAAATGCTACAATTATGGCGCATTTATTAGCTAAACACAAACTTAAGGATTCTGGCCCACTATACATGGTGTCGATAGACCTCACATCTGCCTTTGACTCCGTTGTACGATCACTTTTATGGAAAAAAATGGCCGCTATGAATATACCACAATACATCATACAACTGATATCCAAGCTCCACACAAATACCACTTATTTGGTAAGGGTAAATAACCAAGGTGCTACAACACATCCAATAAAGATCGCCCTTGGTGTGAAGCAAGGATGCAATTTAGCAGCCACCCTTTTCAATCTTCATTTATGTGGCATCAATGACATTTGGAATACCCTGATCTCCTATCCAGCAAGGCTTGGATATCTTAAAATACAATGGCTAGCCTTTGCGGATTATATTGTAATATTTGATCGTACGCCCAAAGGCATGCAGACCAAATTGGATTTATTCGCATTTTACTGTCTAACTCACAATCTGAAATGTAATGTGGATAAATGCAATATAATAGTATTTAGGAATCGCAAGAGGAAGAACATCACACGCAATTAGAGAATTGAGAATTTTCCCTTAACCATAGTTCCTCAAATTCGTTATCTTGGTTATACCATAACTGATTTCCAATCGCTGGCAATGTGGAGGGAGGTATTACAAAAAAAAGCTGCTCCCCTCGCCACACAAATGCGGATGGTATATCTGAAGTTTTGTTATTTTTCATTGCTGCCACTTATGCAATTTTACATCCTAAAAGTAGAGTCTGTTATCCTTTTTGCTTTAGATATGTGCCTGGCAAACATCAACACCTACCTTGACCAACTACAAGGGTGCATGTGGAAGGGGGTTTTGAGGTTGGCTAAATCCACACCAAATATTGTAATAAGGCAGGAACTTGGTATTACTGCCTTATCTGCACGCCGTAACTGGCGCTTATTGGCTAATTTTGCCAGAATGTTATATCCACCTGCAAATTGTCTTTATGAAGATTTGGGCCAACTAATGGTCGCGTCTGAATGATCTTCCATCACGATTTACCATACACAAATGATTCATCTATTGGACGAAATTGCACTTGTACCAGCAGACCTCGAATTTAGACCTAACTATGTAAAACATTGTATTATAGAAAATGACTGGTGTAAAACGTTAACTGGAATGGCGGGTCTTGAGGGCTATAAGGAAGTAGTTTGTTTCTGCTCTTCAAGACGGCCGCACAAACCTTATTTAATCCAGTTCCCCTGTAATAAGGCTAGGGAAACCTACTTGCGATTTAAAATGAACCAATCCCTTACGTTAGAAAGAATCAGTGGTTGGAAACTGCACTGGAAAGTAGAAGCGCAGTTAGGATGCAGGTTCTGCAAGGATGGTTCGATTCAAGAAACCTTGAAACATCTGGTTATATTTTGTACATACTTTGAGGCAACACGTGCATCAACAATTGCAACTGGCTGTGTATTAACTGAGGCAACTAGGGAATGGCTTTGGCCAGCTTGTATGTGGGGAACCCGCACAAGCTTTATATTAGCTCTGTGTAGACTCCTAGTAACCATAAACAATGAACTTGAGAAGATGTTTCATAAGAAAGACGAGCAGCCTAGCTGCTGAGGTAAATAACACAATATTGGTATTCTGCTGTTCCTATAAAGCACATTGATCTACTGCTAGAATATGGCATGTTAATCTTTGGTAAATCGGTTTGTTCCATTCATAAGCCCTCTTAGAAATTGGATTCCTTTGATATTAGTTGAAATTAGTGTGATAATGAAGCTCCAGCATTTTGTGTTGTTTACCGCTTGGACCTTTGTAATAATAGGTAAATGGGAAGTTGCTGAAATTGCGTCCTTATGATGGATAAGAAATGCATCACATTGACTTGTTGTCCTGACTTAAATGTATATAACTTATTCCTAATAGATAAACGGAATGGTCTACATGAAAGGAAACAAATTGTCACATCGAAATTTTAGAGGTGATACATAAAAATGTATTTTTACTGTATAATAATAGGAAAATATAATTTTATAAGATACGTCGAATTTCAGAAGTGAAACATAAAAAATGTCTTCCTACTGTATAACAATAAGAAATGAAAGTTGTAAAAGTTTGTTGATCGAACTAATAAAACAACGATTTGAAATAAAAAAAACAAAATATATATATATATATATATATATATATATTCTTTCCTGTAAGCTGCATGTGAAATGACCAAATGTCACATCTCTCACAACAGGCTCTCCAGGCAGCCAAGAAGAAGATGAATGGCTAAGCATGTTGACCACATTATCTGCCACGTTCAACCCAGTGCCATACTTTGTCTGGGCATGCACCTCAACGTAAATCCAAAGGCAAGTAATCTACGGTCATGTCCTTGCCTGCAGCCACCACACTTGTGTCAAAAGAGCTGGTCAGCACACTGACAAACCAGCATCATCCCCACTTCAGACATTGTACTGTTGTAAGAAACCATTACAGTGAAGAACACAACTAGAAGACCTGGAAGTGATAGTTGCAAAGTCCACCACTCTACAACAGCTACCCAGTTCCTGCAGAGCCTACCCCTGTTTCCACCAGTAGAGCATGCGTGCCAATCTCAGTTAGTAGAGATATTCACCTGCAGGACTCCTCTCTCTTTCCCATCTTGATCCCTTTCCCCACCACTCCCTCACCTGTACCCAATGGCTGTGTACTGCAGTACCAGCAAGGGCCGACTTAGGGCCTCATTACGAGTTTGGAGGTAGCCATGGTGCCTCCAAACCGGGCATCCTTCAATGAGGAATAACCGGGTCGTCCAACATTGGAGGACCCAGTAATTCCTCCTTGACGGAACCATTCCCCATTCCCATTTGAGCCCAGTAGGGCTCAATGGGAATGGGGAGGGAGGTAATAACGGGCACATTACGAATGGCCCTTTATTACCTCCCTCTTCCCCTCACAGGAACCGGAAAAGACATTTGGTTTTACCAGATGGATGGTCCGGGTCCCACAAAGGGAACCTCGTAATCAGTGCTCCCGTAATGAAGGGTGCCGGCCCCATACCGGCACCCTTCATTACGGGAGCGCCACCCTTGTAATGAGGCCCTAGACTCATCAGTTCATAGTACACATTCATCCGAGAGGGAGCATCCCCTTAAACTCTTATCCCCTGATTACCCTTAATGTAAAGGAACAGTGCCAGAAGTCAATGTGGAAGATTGAGAAACTGGGCCATTCACAGGCTATGGGGGATGGCATCAAGGTGGGGGAGCAGTGCCATGGAGTGGCAGTGCAGGCACATTGCCGATGGCACAGCTGCTACCACCCTGGTTGGGCAGAAAGTGTGAGAACTGAAGGAGACCATGTCAGCCAGCAATGATACAGACCTAGCTACTATGCTCACACTACCGCATATTGGGAGGGGCGTGGGCAGCCAGCTCTGTTTGCCATTTACACATAGGTTTCATACCCAACACTCAAATAATGCCTTGCTCCCCTACACCTATGCCAGGACTTGATAAGCACAGTTGAAAGCAGGGACTGCTATAGCACAAGTGTGGTGGGTGGCATGGGTGCTGGGGATGAAGGTGGGCATGTGTATTTAAGAGGAGATTGTGGGTGAACATGTGTTTTGGCAGTGATCATGCTGGGTTGGCATGATTGTAGGGGGTGCGGGTGGTGGGTGGGGATGACGTTGGTGTAAGGGTATGTGTGTTGGGAATGAGGCTGGTGGGTGGCTTTGGGTTTCAGGGATGTGTATGGTGCGTGGGAATATGTGCTGGGGATGAGGGTGGTGGGCGGCAATGGGCAAGTCCCTGTACAATAAAATTGTTTACATTGCAGCAAAATAATGCAGTGGTCATTTCATTTTTGTCATTGATGAATTTTAGAGATGATTAATTGTACAGTGAAATGTGAAATCATGTGTACTATACACATTGGTCTCAATTACTTCCTGATGGATGATGTGTCCTTCCCTTTCCTCGTCTCGTTATCACTGAGGTGACCTGTTATAATATGCATCATTATCAGAGTCGGAGTAAGTGCTGCCATCATATGGAGAAATGGGAATATTACTCTTAATGCACATGTCATGGAACACTGCACAGACCATGAGAATATTCCCCACATTCACAGGGTTGTAAATGAGTTCCTCACTGGTCCGGCAAGAGACACAGGAATCTAGCCATAAGCAGTTAGAATGTGCATTCTATGCACACTCTGGTCCATATTTGCAACTCAATTAATGCCACCTGTAGGGCGTTGCATGCAGTGGTCGAAGTGTACAAAAAAAAGTAGTGGAACTATGTTCCCTGCTGGCCTACACCCACTCCCCACAAACCCGATTGTCACGCCCTCTCCCACACACAATACAAACCCCCAAACACTTGCATCTGCTGTTTAAGGGAACGTTCAGTGCAGTGCACTGAAAGTGCAAGCTGCAACGTCTTCCTACAATTTTATTTTAAAACGAAACCATTGCGGAACGGTTTGTTTTTAAAATAAAAGTATAGGAGCTGTACAACTTAATTTAAAAAGTAGAGGAGCACCGCTCCCGACTGCTCCGGCTCTCTCAACCACTGGTTGCAGGGTTTTTGATGAGTTGCATCAGGCATAGCAGCAGTGGACAGCCAGAATCACCTGCAATATGTACGAAACTTATTTAATGATGGGAGTGTTTGATGTATAAGTAGACCTCATTCTACTGTGCTGCAGGCCTGTCTTATTCAACAGGTACATCACAAAGTAAACATGGGGACTCCCACTACACAACATTAGGGGTGTCCTGGTCTTAAAACAGGTAATGGGCATGGAGTTCTATTTGTCCTGCTAAATGGTTAATGAGTTAGCCACTGTTCTCACCACACTATACCAGCTGCAACATCGCCCTTTCTCAATTCCAAATTCCTAGCCTGTTGCTGCTACTCAATGGTGCTCGTGCTGTGTATTGTGTGATATTGTCATTTGTAGGCATTTCTCGTCGTTAAAGTGTGGACGTTATTGTCTGGAATAGTGGTGAATATTTGTGTACCCTACTATCATGCTCATCCATGTAACACTGTACATGGGGCAGAGGATTATATTGGTGATGGCCTATTCACACTGGAGTTTAGAGAGCTCTGCCCCTCATGGGCCTGCATTCTCTGACTCACATGCATCATGTACTGACAATGGTTTGACCATGTATGATGCATATTGCAGTGCCCCCCCCCCCTGTGAATCCCCTTCTCATTCTTTGCTTCACATGTGCATTGCATTACCAGTTTTTCTATTTACCCGATATCCATGCATGATGTCCATTGTAGGAGTCCATGTATCCTGGCATCGTGCTGGTCCACAGGACCATGAATTCCTGGCTGGAGCCTGGGAAACAGACACAGCAATGGGTCACCATCAGATTGGCATCACATGTAATTTGCAAATTCATCGAATTGTACTGCTTCGTGTTGAGGAAGACTGCTCTTTTGCCTGGAATGGGACCGAAGCCACATGCGTACAGCCCGGTGTAGCAATCACAGGGGAAAGTGGGTTGTTGCAAAGAAACATGCCTTGGTGGCTATACACCTGCTCCTTGGTCGGGGGCTCTTTAATGTGCTTTGTCGGATGTCTGCTGAGATACCACCAAACTGTATTACCATTACCGCTACTTGGTCCCGCGGAATTACCGCTGGATTACAAGTGGCAATAGGCAGTGATAGTCCCCATTAATTGAAATAAAAAATAAATATATTTAATTCTATTTCTGGAAATGTAATGAAATAATTTTTTCTTTGACCTGACTAGTAATGTTTTACTACTATGACATAGAAATTGGCTAATGATGTTTTAACCATTTTAACCAGCTCCGTTGTCATAAGGGTTTTCTCCCACTCGTTATTTATATAGCGTTTACATCTTAGCACTGTACACAGAACATATATCACTGGAAGCTCAACCGAAGTTGATACTCATTTATCGACCTTAGAAGGATGAAAAGCTGAGTTGGTCTTGCCAGAATTTGAACCTACAAACGGCAGATCACACAGAAATCGCAGCAGTGAACGATCAACCTGCTGAGCTATCTTACTGAATCGGGGTTTAGAGAGCAAGGGGACTATGTTTGTATTACCCTAAATAACTCAGGATGAACCTGCATGTCTTTCAAGATTAAAAAAGATTAAAAAAAATAAAAAAATTATAAAAAAATTTAAAAAATGAGAGACCGGTTTCCATTTTCTGTAGAAGGGCTCACATATTTGTGACTTTTTCCTCCAACACATGGTTCCACCCATGAGTACAGTTGTCTCTTTCAGTTAATTATGTATTGTGTTTAATTTATTTTAGGTGACATTTTGCTTCTAATAGAGTAATGCAATGTGAATGTGTCATCAGCTGGTTGTGTAGTGGACATCAGAAATATTAAAAGGAGAACATGAAGAGAAATTGGTCAATAATATACGTCTGTTTGCAGTAATTACAATTATATATAGATGCAAACAAGATGACGGATGGGTGATATTGCCAATATATGCCTTAGGTGTCCATCTAGTAATAGGAGGTGCTGCTTGGCCATGATTTGAAGATGGCTTCAGATGGTATTGTGCATTGTCCGTTAAGCAATTTGCTGGCTGTGGGGGAGCTAGTCCATGGATAGATATAAAGTTCATGAGAAGGTATTTGTAGAGGGACTCATATTCATAATCAGCCTGAGGCAATATGAAGTGGTCCATGAAGAATGAGTGGGGGCAGAATTAGTACGGGCAAAGTAACAAAGTTAAAACCTAATGAGGAAACGTTCACAGTATGCTATTATGCCCAGGACAAGAGGTTACATCAGGGATCTCAAACAGTGATTCTTGAGGTGTGACGCATTTTACAGTTGTTGCTTGAGTTAACTTTGGTGTCTCAGCTGCGGAGGTGATGAACTGCTAGAGTTTCAGGTCACTGTAAAATTTAGAATATTTGGATATGTCAGTGAGTTAGCAGGTTGAGGGGTATTAGGCGGTTTTTTAAATGCTGGATAGTCCATCAGTTACCTTATCAGGATTTACAATGAAAAAATCATTACTAAATGACTCTATGGGGCAGAAATGTGGGCCTATAAGCATACAAGAGAGATGAGTATTATAGCCTCCTGGTGCATTACGTCTCTGTTGAACCTACTCAGAAGTTATTGATTGACTATCTGAGAAGTGAACTGAACAGTTGCCCAGTGGAAGCACTTCTACAATATAAGAGATTCATGTACTATTGGAAAATGGAAAAGGGAAAACACAGAATCAAAACCTCTTCTGGGACTCTTATTAAATGAAATTGCAAAATTTGAGGAATTCATTATTAAGGGGTCGATTGTTGCATTCGCATGAGAGGTAGCTACTTGGGGCATCAGGTTAAATTTTGACATTTGCAGTATTACTCTTGCCAAACTAAAACAAATCTTAAAGAAGGGCATTGACTCTCTGGACTGAAGCCAGAATTGGATTAACGTGTCAACCAAAACAAATAGTTATAACTATCTGATACAGAGAACACCACATAATGTTATGGCCCTATACCTCAAGGAGTTCCCTAGCACCTACCTCTGGATGGACTACATGCGGGTAAAGTTTAATTTGGTTAAGATCTTTGAGGTACTAGGAGCAAGATGGTGTTCACCCAGGGGTGAACGCAAATACTATGCAAAACAAGTCAAATTGAGACTTCAAAACATCAGTTATACCATTGTAAACATTTTGACAAACCAAGGATTAAATCATTCAAGGCGGTGGGAATTATTAAATTAATTAGTACAGAAGGAGATGATATTTGGCTGGATTATGTCTGCGGCAATAACATTTAACTTATTTACCACTTCACACACAAGTGCATCTCTTTAAACAAAGTGTTAGAGGAAACATGTTCTGTTAAAAACAAAATGTGGGCACCTGTGAATTTTGGGAATTGGAGTGAAGTGTGCGAACGTATATGAGTGTATTTTAAGGTTGTTGAATTTTAATGTAGGGGAATAATTTTGTATGGATTGTAATGTTCAATTAATATTAAGCTAATTTTGTATGGTTGCATTATAACTTATAAATAAAGGTAGCTTTTAAAGAGTGATCTTAGATTGTGTGTTATGAGTGATGTCATGAGGAGGAAGGACTGGGATAATCGAAGTATAGACGCTGTTTTGAATGAGTTGAGTGTCAGGGATCAAAGTGTTGTCCAGTGTTGGGTGTTGGATGGTGGAAAGGAAGTTCAGAATGTGATAGTTCAGCCGGGAAGGAGGAGATTGAGGAGAAGATGTTTGGGCTGCTAGCAAATAAGGTACAGAGAAGTGTAAGGACATGTATAGCATTTGGCAAAAATATACTAACATTTGTATTGCCAGCAGATAATAGTATTTTGCTAGTATGTGATATGGCAATTTTTTTTTCTCCCTATATAACATAACATTATTGGTAGCATGCAAAGCACAGGATTTACAACACAGCCAAGCCCAATTTAAAATTGCAGACATTCATAGCACGCATAGAAACTTAGAGTGCTGCCAGGTCAAATAATGAAGGGCACCATTTTTTTTTGTTGGATGCTTCATACATGGAAACTACATTACAATATACATAACTGACTAACATTATTTAACATTACTAAAATACTAATTATAACTTTTCTAACATTAAAATGCATTCTTCTATGCAAAATGCAGGCAGCAGGAAACAGAATGAAACATTAATACAGGGAGGCCTAAAGCTCTCATTATTCTTAACATGAGGGTTGATACAGATAAAATACTGTGTGTGTGTGGCTAAGGTTTATTGCAGTGTAGAGTAGTTAGGGAGTCATTGCATGTTTATTTTACATTATTTTCAGAATGTGGGAACATTAATCCATGTGTTAAAAGAAATATCTGCTTGTTTTCTTTTGCTCTCTTGTATTACAGATGTTGCTGTAATTGAACTCATGGTAAGATTTGGTGACCTGTAAATAAGATACATTACTTCTTATAGTTACAAAAACCAATGGGATTTTGTGTCATTCATGCATCTGTGAATTACTTTACATAGGTGATGTATAAAAGGGAGGCTCATATCAGTGCAGTAGTGCATTTGCCAATTTACCAATGCAAGTAAAATAACAAACAAGAGAAGGTTTGGGTGTGGTATGATGAATGTTTCTTTCCTTGCATGCTGATGGGAAAGGATCTGATACATAGATTACTGGATGTAAATAAGCCAGTAATGTCTTATGGCGCATAGATTACTGGATGTATATAAGTCAGAAGTACCAGCCACGAACTGCAGGTGGTGCTATGAATAAAATTATTGGGTTCTGCTGAAGTGCACATGTCTAGAGCTCTCTACAGAAAACTAGAGGGTATTCTAATAAAAAGGAAAGGTTTGTTTTATGATGGGGCTATAGTATAAAAAGAAAACCATGCTCACCGCTATACCACAGGTATAAATACTGCAAAACAAGATACTACTAAAATTACCACCAATATAAGCTAACAAGGTATTTGTGGGCACTGAAATAGTGTGATACCAAACCCAATATAAATGGAAGACTAATTTACTGCCAAATTACCGCCAGTATTTTTACGGTAAGAAAATACTGCCAAATCCCGAATTTACCCCAATAGAACAAAGTCTCTTACAGAAGGCAATGATAAGTGGACTGTAGACCAACCCTTAATCAACCCATCAGTTAGATGAAACCTCCAGTATGTTTTTCGACTTTTAGGGGCCTGTGCTGAATGGATACTGCATGAACGTGAAGTGAGAGAAAATGCATCTCTTTAGTGGTTAGTGACTTCTTAGTGTTAGTGGTTTTTGCATAACTGGATCACTGGCATTCTTATATAGGTACAGATGTACAATGTCTTCTATGCACAATCTAAAGATTCACCGCAGCTGATAGATGCTGCGGACATCGCTCAGAAATAAGGATATATGCAGTAGACTTAATACGTACATACAGATGTTGATGATGATATGAACGATGAATATGAGCAATACAAGTCCAAGTCATAAAACATGAGGTTGGAAACCAATTATACCAAACAGAAGCATGATCCACTTCCATGGGTGTGAAGCTTGCTATGCCAGATGGTCACAAAACAATGAATGCTCAAAAAATAAATGGTGAAAGGGTAAGGAAATAAAGTGTGCATTGGAGAGGAGTGGTGAAATAGTAGAACGCCTGAATCTATGTCACCAGGTAATATATCTAATGATATACATTGTTTCAGAGGTAAAATATGTAATTGGTTGACATGTTTCATCAGTTCTAGTTACTTGTATCTGAAAATGCATTATGTCACTGACACATGGGTACATTTTACAATTAAAGATATTCCTAATTATTGATTGGGTTGCCAGGTTAACGAAAGACTTCCGGCTGTCAATATCATTGAGGTATGTTTGAACATGCACTCCTGAATTGGACTTTTCTTTATCTGTTTTCTAATTTTGCAGTTTCCCTTTTAGTGTTGCTGTTAATCTACACAAGAATGTCCCTAGGTCAATCAATTACCTTAAAGAAAAGTTACATTGAATGATGTATTGCATACGTATTGTACAGCAAATGTATTGATAATGTTTGTATGCACATATTTTCCATCGTTATGTATCTTATTGTGTTTCCCAGACAAGAACGGTGATAGTGCAGCATTAGCACTATGGTGATGATGCTGCCTCGCTGATGACATCATCATGCATGTACTCATCAGCACTAAACCGTTTGTCACGCTATCCAACCAAAAAGCTTGCTTGGGCTACAGAGCTCAGAGGTCTTTTATACACCTGATTACATGAGCAATAGAGGTACATTTTTAACTTATTTCAGCATTTGGTTTTTGTTTTATCTTGGCGAATTCAGGGAGGATTTGTAGCTATTGACTGTACATTATTTTTCAGGATGTGGAGAGAACTCACTCTATATTTACATTGTTCACGTTCCTTGTAGACAGAATATTGAGAGATTATTTCAGAAGGGCTTCTTTCCAATAGTGTTTTTTTTAAGCATTTAACTTTTTAAAATGTATATTCTCTTTTGGATAATTGTTGATTTGTGGTTTATGATTTACCAGCTTCCTAATTGAAGACAACATTTGGGCAGCTAGAATGTATACATATTAGCAACATATGTGCAACATTGTATATAATTCAATAGCATTCTAACTGTATTAGATGATTGTTTGTAGATGTTTTGCAAAGGAATAGCATCTCGGCCTGTGTTTGGCCCAATCGATGCGGCATGTATTTTAGATCATACATCGATCATTCATAAAATAAATTCCAATGCAACTTACTCGAGTTTTTCTCACTATAACACTTGCGAAAACGACGGGTCGGGTACCGCCTTCTTGTGCTAATCTTATCCCTTGATCCATCGCCATAACTTCACGTGCGCTCACAGCACTAATTTAGATCACCCGCTCCTAACGCTGATGTCACTAGGTGCCAGTAATACCGGCAGCTTTTTGCTGGCTCAGTGGCGGAGTTACCTCCAGCTCTTGACTGGAGGAAAATCAGGCCACCCCACTGGCAAACTTGTAGTAACAGAATGACCTCCACTTTGTTCCTGCACCACCAAACTTGTAATGAGGCCCAACTAGATGCAATGACTCCAAGAGTAAGGGGTAGAAGGAAGTTGATGACAGGTTGTGAGGACAAATAAAGTTGTTGAGGTTGAGGGGAGCTCCAGAGAAACAAGGGTTCCTCACCCCAAAATGTCAATACAACGACAGAGATTACACAAGATGAGCAGGATAATGACAGTGTATAAGATAATGCCAGCAGGTCTTTGACAAGGCACTTAGGGAGCACGGGAGCCAGAATCTGCCCAGCACCATGTTGCAGTACAGCTCCAGAATCTGGCACTATCTGCACTGGTGCTGCCCATGCCACCCTCCTCTGGTATTCAGAAGCACTCTCTATTATATTACAAAAACATCCCTCCTATACACTGTCAACCAGTTTGCATAAGAGAGGAAGCACTCACCTGGTCGAGTTGCCGGGATCTGTTGATCTATCTCACTACCTGTCATGGGCCTTTAAAGTACAAATCAAAAGTGAGTACGACAATCCACGTGCACACATGTCCAAAGGATCAGTTAAACCCCAGACAGCAATTTAACCTCTTTTATGCTGACCCTGTTTACAAGCTGGATCACCAAATGGGGACTGTGCCTGTGAATAGAAAGTTGTGAAAGCATACACAAAATGGAATGCCCTAGTTGCTGTAAATGTCCATGGCACATTGTTCCATGATGGTAACGTATTACTCAATTACACGAGTTTACACAGCAGCAATTCATCTGTGGGTTTGGTGAGCATGGTGTACAACATTCTTCACTCATTTTAGGGAAGTAATATACTTCTTAACCTGTGAAAAACATAGTTCAATTAAAAAGTAAAATAATGAGTTTATTTTTCTACCCTGCAGGTTGGGCAGGATGGAATAGGAGTAGTGTTGGTTTCTTTGGCAATGAATGCCAATTTAAATATCCAACAGCAGTTTTCCAAATAAAATTGCAGAGAAATACATTTATTCTGCAATATGTGGACTCGTAACGCTAATTAAAATGAAGTGATAATTCCTTTTCTATTTGAAATGTATGCTGTCATGCTTGTGTGAACCTTTAAAGGAATCTATGTATTGTGCTCCCCTAAATTAAAAGCTTCCATCATAAACACAAGCCTGTAGATAAGGCAGTCAAATTGACCCTAACCTGCATTCTCGTATACATTTATTTACAAACTAAAAACCAATAATGCCCAACATTTAGAGTTAAATTAGCCCTAGAAAAATAACATTTTTATGTTAACCCAACGTTTTCTTTTCCGACACCAACACCTTTTGATGGTGTCAGCGAAAATTAAGTGATTTGTATGCTGAAAAGATTATTCTCCTAATATGCTTGTCTTCTTGAAATGTAGTGCCAGTAAAAAATGAATGTTCAGAATGGGGAATTTGTATATGTTTGTCTTGATTAGTTATTTGGATTTGCTTTCATAGGGATGAATGCTTGTGCGCATTGCGAATGCAATATTAGTGAGATGATAGCAAGCAGGTTACAGTTTTCTGTAGACAAGCTTGTGGAATATTGAGAGTGACTTGCCCAAAATTCAAAGTTAGGTGACCAACTTTAATTTGTAATTATTATTTTAAATAAAACATAATATTGAGATTAAAATCACACTGTTTCTAGTCCCAAATTGAGAGGTGGGTTTTTCATGATGGGGGACTGTTAGATTAGGGGATGTTTCCCTACAAAAAGAATAAGATATTCAAAATAGAGATATACTCCATACATTGAAATCTTTACAACTATGTTATGTTATGTTACTTTGCATTTATATAGTGCCTTATGTATCATTGATATGATCTCAGAGCGCTGGTAGGTTGAACGCTCTCGGGAACCATACATCAAGTCAGTTGAGAGAGAGATGGTCAGAAGGTGCGTGGGTGCACTGGATATGTGTGCAGCCGGTGTGGCTGTTGCATGATAACTGCTTCATAGCAGTAGGTGTGGTGGTTGGGAGGTCAGGTATATGTGTTCATTCTAGGGGGTTAACACCCAGACTGATTTTTGGCGGTGCTAGGCCTGAGGAGAATGCTTAAGCTGGCTGTGTGTGCTCAGCTTGCTGTGTTTAATTAGGGTGATGAGGAGTATGAGGCGGGTATTAGTATGATAACAGCTATACCGAATGTGTCATAGTATTGCTGTGTTCTATTTGAGTGGTGGTGTATAGGAGAGAGTAAGCATGGTATTGTGATATGATGGATATGGTGGTTATGGTGGTGATATGGTGGTTCCATCCACTCATCCGCTCCATCCATTTCATCCGCTCCATCCACTCGATCCGCTCATCCACTCAATCCGTTTCTTCCACTCCTTCCGTTCCATCCAACTCATCTGTTCCATCCACTTCATCCGCTCCATCTACTCCATCCGTCCCATCCGCGCCATCTGTTCCGCCTATCCCATCCGTTCTATCTACTCCTTCGTTCTCTCTACTCCTTTCATTATATCTACTCCTTTCGTTCTAGCTACTCCTTTCGTTCCATCTACTCCTTCCGTACTGTTCACTCCTTCGATTCCATTCACTCCTTTTGTTCCATCCAGTCCTTCTGTTCTAACTAGTCTGTCTGTTCTATCCACTCCACCTGTTCCATCCACTCCGCCTGTTCCATCCGCTCCATCCGTTCCATCTGCTCCATCCGTTCCATCCACTCCATCCATTGCATCCACTCCATCCGTTCCATCCACTCCATCCATCCCATCCACTCCATCCGTCCCCTCCGCTCCATCCATTCTGCCTACCCTATCCGTTCTATCTACTCCTTCATTCTATCTACTCCTTTCATTCTATCTACTCTTTTCGTTCTAGCTACTCCTTTCGTTCCATCTAGTCCTTCCGTACTGTTAATTCCTTCCATTCCATTCACTCCTTTCATTCCATCTAGTCCGTCTGTTCTATCCATTCCACCGGTTCCATCAACTCCACCCGTTCCATCCACATGATCCGTTCCATCCGCTCCATCTGTTCCATACACTCCATCTGTCCCATCTGCTCAATCTGTTCCACCTACCTTATTCGTTCTATCCACTCCTTTGTTCTATCTACTCATTTCGTTCTATTTCTTTGTTTTAGCTAATCCTTTTGTTCCATCCAGTCCTTCTGTTCCAACTAGTCCATCTGGTCTATCCATTCCACCCATTCCATCTGCTCCATTCGTTCCATCCACTCCATCCATTTCATCCGTTCGATCCGTTCCATCCACTCCATCCGCTCCATATGTTATATCTGCTCCCGGATCATCTACTTCATTCTGGTTCCATTAATTTAATTCCGGGTTCCATCCTCTTCTTCCGTACCATCCACTTCTTCCGTTCCATCCACTTCATCCGTCCCATCCACTTCAACCACCCCATCCACTTCACCCACCCCATCCACTTCACCCTCCCCATCCACTTCATCCGCCCCATCCACTTCATCCGCCCCATCCGCTTCATCCTCTCCATCTACCTCATCCACTCCATTCACCTAATCTGCTCCATCCACCTCATCCATCTCATCCACTTCATCCACTTCATCCGCTCCATCCACTTCATCCGCTCCATCCACTTCATCCGTTCTATATACTTCAATTGATCAATCTATTTCATCTGCTCCATACACTTTATCCGCTCCATGCACTTCATCTGCTCCATGCACTTCATCCGTTCCATCCACTTCATCCGCTCCATCCACTTCATCCGCTCTGTCCACTTCATCCGCTCCGTCCACTTCACAGATTCCATCCGTTCCATGCACTTCATCTGTTCCATCCACTTCATCCGTTTCATCCACTTCATCCGTTTCATCCACTTCATTCATTTTGTCCACTTCATTTGTTTCGTTCACTGCATCCATTTCATCTCTTGCATCCACTTTGTTTGTTCTACTCAGTTTATATGTTTTATTTACACTGGCAGTTTTAGTTTTTCATTTTCTCGATCGGGTCTCTATGCTGGATTGTTTTTATTTTTTGATTCAGCAACCTAGGGTTTCTGCTTATTGTGACTGTTTATACTGTTTGTCCTAAGGGTCAATTTCTAAGGGAAGAGCCACGTTTTCAGTAATTTGCGGAAAGACATGAGGTCTTCAGTGAGTCGGATGTGGGGTGGAAGTGAGTTCCACAGAGTGGGGACCAAGGCTGAGAATGATGATCCACCCAACCTGACTGTGTTGGTTTTTTGAATCACTAAAAGGCGGGCAGAGCTAGATCTTAGAGTGCGCGGTGGATGGAAAGGTTTTAGTTTGTCCTGAAGGTATTGAGGTCCGGTTTTTTGCATTGCTCGGTGAGAGATGCATAGGGTTTTGAAGGTCACCTTTCGAGCAACCGGGAGCCAGTGGAGAGTTTTGAGAGCTGGGGAGGTGTGATCCCTTGGGCCAAGTGCTAGTAGCAGTTTGGCTGCAGCATTTTGTGCTCTTTGTAGTTTAGTCAGGTGGTATGCTTGCACTCCGAGGTAGAGGGGGTTAGCATAGTCCAGTCTTGATATTACAATTGATTGGACCGCAGCGAGTTTGTTGGGAAAGGAGAGGTATGGAAAGATGCACCTACGAATTTTGAGGTGGTAGTGGCAGGACTCAGAGATGTTGTTGACTTGGTGTGAGAGGGTAAGTTCAGAGTTGAGAGTGCATCCAAGGTTTTTTTACTGGGGATGAGGTTGTCAGGGAGTTGCCCATGGATGACGGCCAGGGTAGAGGGTGCGGGAGAAGTTCAGTGTTGCCACACACCATGATTTCGGTTTTGGTGGGGTTTAAAAGGAGGTGGTTTGTGGTCATTCACTGATCAATGTCAAGGAGACAGGCGGCAAGGTCGGGCTTGCAGCTGGGTAATGAGTTATGGAGTTTTAGCATTAGTTCGGTGTCATCGGCGTAGTTGTAGCACAGGATATTGTGTGAGCTGATTACTCGTGGGAGGGTGGACATATAGAGGTTGAACAGGAGGGCTGATAGGCGTGCTCCTTGACTGGTCGGGGGCAGAAACGAAGGAGGAGAGTAGGGTTATTTGGTTCCTATTGTTGAGGAAGGATGCTATCCACTTTCGAGCGTTTCCACAGATTCCTACGGAGTGGAGGCGGGTGTGGAGGAATGAGTGGTGATTGAGTCGCAGGCGGCGGATAGGTCAAGAAGGATTATGGCAGCGCATCCTGCAGAGTCTGCAGTGTTTTTAAGGTCATCCCAGATTGATGTCAGGGTGGTTCTGGTTCTGTGTTGGGGTCTGAAATCTGATTGAGCGGGGTCTAGGAGATTGTTGGCTTCGACAAAAGCATTTAGTTGGGAGTAGGCGGTTTGGTTGATGAGTTTGGCAAGGAACCTGGTGTTTGACATGGGGCGGTAGTTTTTGGGGTCGAGAGGGACGACGGAAGTTTTTTTTTGAAGGGGCTTGACATGAGCAGTTGTGAAAGCGTCGGGAAAAATTCCTGAGGTGAGGGAGTCATTTATGATGGTTCTCGCATATTCTCCTGCGCAGGCAGATGCAAATATTTCTTTGAGGGATGAGGCTGGGCAGGGGTCTAGCGGTGAGCCGGATGGTTTCGGGGCAGAGAGAAGTTTGAGAAATTGGTCTGTTGATATTGGTGCGAAAGAGTCAAAAGTTGGGTGGGTTGGAGTTGCAGGCGGTGGGTTGGCAGGTGGGGTGGGTGGATTGTGTGGTGGGTGCAAGAAGGCCAGTTTGTTGGTTACAGAAGTGGAGAGAGAGTGAGTTGCAGAGAGATT
The DNA here is from genome assembly GCF_040938575.1 of Ambystoma mexicanum. NCBI lineage: Eukaryota > Metazoa > Chordata > Amphibia > Caudata > Ambystomatidae > Ambystoma > Ambystoma mexicanum. Next base: position 1,293,526,620 of record NC_090937.1, read on the forward strand.
GAAAAGGGGTCAATTGGGTGGTGGTACATGATGGTTTGGTGAATTCAGAGATGATTTTGTGGAGTTCCTTGCTGCAGTTTTCACAGTTCAGGATTCGAGAGTTGGCATGAGCTTTTTTTTGCTTGCCGGATTTTGGCTTTGTAGTGGTGATGGTGCTGGCCCAAGGTGGATCTGTTCAGGGTGGTTTTGTCTTTCCACCATTTGCGTTAGAGGGATTTATATAGTTGTTTTGCGGTCTTCAGTTCCGGTGTAAACCATCTTGGCAAAGGGCCATTGCGAGCGGATGATTGGCAAGTGGGGGTGAGCGGGATTAATGAGGTATTTAGCCATAAATCAAAGGCGTCAGAGGATTGGAGTTCATTGCGAGGGGAGGTAGGTGGAGGAGACTAAAGGAGCGTCTCGTCTAGGTCGGGAAGGAGTTTTTGTTTTTTCCAGCATTTGCGTAAATTCGGGGGTTCTGGTTTGGGTGAGGGGAGGGGGGCAGGTGAGCGGATGCTGAAAGGAACAATGAAGTGATCGGACCAGGTGGTTGGGGTGGGGGATTTTGGGATTATCTGGTCGTGGGAGCTGAAGATGGCATCAAGGCTGTGTCCTTTATAGTGAGTTGGGCTGTTTATGTGGGTATGGAGGTTAATCACGTCTAGGCAGTCGACCAGAGCGTGGGCCATAGTGTTGGTGGGGATGTCAAGCCAGATATTGAAATCACCTAGAACAGTGAGAGTGGGGTGGTTTAATTGGATGGTGGCTATTTGAATCACAGAGGTTGCTTGAGAATTGTCTGTCGTAGCCAGGGGGTCTGTAGATGAGTAGGAAGCTGTGGGAGAACGCTGGGGGGAGGGAAAGTTTGACGAGAAGTGATTTGCTGGAAGGGATGGATGGCTGGCTGTAGGTGATTGAGGCTGCGAAGTGTGACTTGAAGGCGATTGCAACTCCTCCTCCTCTAGAGGGTCGGTTGAGTGGGATGAGGGAGTAGTCAGGGGGGAAGGCTTCATTGGCGATAGGGGCAAAGTCGTCAGAGAACCAAGTTTCCGTGATAAAGACTAGGGGCTTCATTAGGAGTTTGGAGACAGCCATGCCCTTAATAAGGGCATGGCTGCCTCCAAGCTTGGGTCCGGGTTCCCTGAATGGGGAATTACCGGGCCATTCCACACTAGGAGGGCCCGGTATTTCCCCATTCAGGGAACCCAGACCATCCCCATTCCCATTTCAGCCCCCATAGGGCTCAATGGGAATGGGGATGATGCTAACAACGGGCCCGTTAGTAACGGGCCCTTTGTTAGCATGCTAGTCCCCTCTAGGGACCTGCAAAGGATGTCTGGTCTGACCAGATGTCCAGAGCGGGTCCTGCGAGGGAACCTCGTAATGAGGCAGAATGGGCTTAACGGCACTGGCACCTTTACCGGCGCCGTTAAACCCATTCCGCCAGGGTCGTAATGAGGCTCTAGGTCTGGTTTGTCTGAGGCAAGGATGTTAAAAATGCTGTGCCTGTTTCTTGCAACAGATCGGGCATTAAAAAGGATGCATCTTACTTCGGTACTGGAGGATGATATGGAGGTTGCAGAGCTGGGGGGTGGGAGGGGAGGGGGAGTGGGTGGGAGGGGTGGTGGGTGGAGGGGGTGAGGGGAGAGAGACGAGATTGCGGTGTGAGAGAGGGGGATGTCGGTGGCTGACAGGAAGAGTAGGTGGGCGGTGGAGGTGGTGGGTGTTGGGGAGGTGGGGTTGGATGGGTGTGTGAGGTTAGTTGGATTTGGGTCAAGGGACTCGAAGGTAGGGTGTAGGGGGTTAGGGGATTCCATTGTGGTTGGTAAAAATTCAAGCGAGAGGGGTTTCAGGCAGGGTGAGGGAGGGGGAGGGTAGTGATGATCGAGAATGGGAGATTGAGTAGGTGGGTCAGGACAGGATTGGCGAGGAGTATTGAGAGATTGAGGGAGACCAGGAACATTTCCTTGTCAGGGATTTTGTTGCGGTTGGTGTGTGAGAGAGGGTAGGGGGGTCGGAGGGAGAAAGGGATCCAGCTTCTGTTCTTGCCACGGTGAGACGTGCAGTTTTTAGGGATGGGAAGGAGTGGGGTCGGACGAGGATGTTTGGGGGAGTTGATGAGAGGAAGGGGGAGGGGGTGGTTGTGGGGCTGGGTGTGCTTTGGAAGCTGGGTGGGCCATTAGTTGGGGATTTTGGGGGTGCGGACATGATGATAGCGGGCAGGTGGGTGGAGGGGATGGGAGGATCATGGGTCTTAAGATGGTTGGCTCACCATCGGCTCCTCTGGCTCAGTGTTTTGATAGGGGATGCGGATGGGGAGGGGTGAGGTGGAGGGAGGCCTGGATTGGGATGGGATGGTTCCTCTGTCTTGGGAGTTGGATAGGATGTGGGCTGAGGATGTGGTGGAGGGCGGGATGGTTTGGAAAGGGTGGTGGTTAGGACTCATGGCGTGGCTATTAGGCACACTTTTTAAATGCACTCGACCACTGTTACGCTATTAGGCACACTTTCTAAAATGCACTAGACCACAGTTACGCTATTAGGCACGCTTTCTAAAATGAACTGGACCACAGTTAGGCCTTTTAGGCACAATTTCTAGAATGAACTAGACCGCAATTACACTATTAAGCACACTTTCTAAAATGAGCTAAACCACAGTTACGCTACTAGGCACACTTTCTAAAATGAACTAGACCACAGTTACACTATCAGGTACACTTTCTAAAATGAACTACACCACAGTTACGCTAGGAATGCTTTCTAAAATGAACAAGACCACAGTTACACTATTAGGCACATTTTCTAAGTTCAGCTTTGGCACAATGAGGCATGCTTTCTAAAATGAACTAGACCACAGTTACGCTATTATGCACACTTTCTAAAATGAACTAGACCACAGTTACACTATTAGGCACACTTTCTAAGCACAATGAGGCACAATTTCTAAAATGAACTAGACCATGGAAAGTCAGCTTGTCTCCTATCTGTAAACTTTATCAACTTTTCAAATATTGATCAGGATTTTCATGCATTTTTGTGAACATCTCCCTATGGTATCTTCAACAAATGCATGATATTTGTGCACTTACTACACAATTCTGTCAAACCAGTGATGCTTAAAATTGTACATTATTTTGAATGTATTGGGAAACTCTTGATTTTGATCAGGCTTCTGCGCACTGGTATTGTCTCTACCTACTTTTGAGTAAATTGTGATGTACTATGTGTTTTACTTCACATACAAGGTGGCATGGGAATCGATGGACCCTTCTCTTTGGTAAATATGATACTATATCTTTATCCCTTTTCCCGGTCTCTCTTTTAATTTTCAATTCCCGTTTATATGAATAATTATACATTTTTGGATTTGTGATTTAATGTCATTTGCAATGGTACTGGGTGGGCTCTTTCTTTTAAATCACTTTATTGCCTCGTACTTGCTTTGATAACAAGTGTTAGTCGTGATGTGATATGGGCTCCCCATGGAAGATTGACTGATGCATTGTTTTCACACATGCAGAATATATGTAGTGACTGATCACTCATTATGAAAGAATGATCTTTCACTTGTTCGGCAGATGGGGATACCCCCCATGCCTGTATCCCCTATTATTTTTTTTCTCTATTCCCCTCCCCTTATATGCACATTCTCTGCCTATATTTTTTGATGAGTTGTTTCATTAAAAAATATTCGTTAAAATAACGCATCAATAGACACATGTCGATGAAAGGACGTTGTACCATAACAACAATGTGCATGCACCTGTTAACACTGACTGTATCTACTCAAAAGTGACAAACAATTCAAATAAACTCTTATAAGTTGTACTAGCTGTCAACGTACCCTCAATTACTCCCAGTACCATGCATATCACATAGTGCATGGCTATTTATGTATGTACCGAATCTATCACAATTCTCATATCAACCATTTACAACCAATAAACAATAAAGAATGCTTCCCATCAGTCTTTTATCTATCAACAACCTATAGTTGTATTCCAATATGTGAACAGTGACTGCATCTAACAATCCAGGCAATCGATGGCACAAATCTTTATCTCCAACCATTTCTAAACATATGTTGCTAATCATTTGGATCCCACAACTAGAGTTGACATGTATGTGACTCGTGTCTTGTTGGTGGACCATATCCAAAATGGTGTTCGCATCTCATTTTCTGCATGATTGCATAAAGGAAATCTTTCACAATATATTAAAATCAAATTAACAAGTATCTTAACATTTCTGTAAAATTGAAAGTGGTGATGTTACAAAAGGGCATAGTAAGTCAAACTATGCATGTTTATCATTTATCAGCATTCAGCTCAAAGTTTTCGTGTTGTCACAATGTTGGAATATGCATTGCATGATTTTAACCATGAATTGACTGTTAGTTTAGCGTGATTCTTCATAAGTGTGTACATAATCTCTCATGCAACATTTCCCACAGATTAAACAAGGATCAAAGCTTGGGACACTCACAAATAATGAACATATATACCGGTGTTGGTCTCCATGGTCTCCAGATCAGTATAGTAAACCCTCATTGCTAGAACATTATCATTCAATATGGCAGTCTTCCATGCAGTAATCTATTATATCATTATCAGAGAAAGACTCCCATTTCATGATCAGTATTTAACCCTTTGAGCACAGTTCTGTCTTCACAAATTAGCTGTGCCTCAAACATTCAAAGGGTTTTCTCTTAGTCTTCCCTTCTATGGAATCTTTGTATTGTTCTCAAACCAATACATCACATACCTGATCTATTGTCCATCTGGTGACATTCCTGCCAATGAATGGACAATGGTAACTTTGGATCATCATTGCGCAATACATTCAGGTGCTCACTAATTCACATCTGAAGTTACCATGACCGATCATGCTCCCAATGTACACTTGTAAACAAATTATGCCATAAACTACAAATGTGGTTCTGCAATTTATGAAACCAATAATTTTGAGCTCTTCTTCAATGGTTAATCTTGAAACTCTTCCATTCCTTAGCATGTTCGCACATACTACATGTGCCACATTTGTAGAATCCACATAAGTTGTGATGCAACCACATTTTAGGAGTTTCTCTTGACTTCCAAAATGATGGCATCAACGCATTTCTTAATGATGGTGTGTTGGTATATACGAACGTTGTTAAACTTGTAAATCAGGATCTAAGGCTAAAATACTACAATGCTTGTGAAATATGTTATACAACTTTTTACCCTCAACAGGATATTATGTGATCATCCTCAAAGTTTGAAAATCTTGGATGATAGCTTTTTTCTTTGGGCTTGAGTAAATTTCGCCTTCTCATACATAAGCTTTTCCTTCTTGCATGTGTCAGCACCTCCTTGGTATAGCCTTGTTGTCTAATACTGGTGTCAAGAACCTTGAGTTTATTCTCGAATTCATTCAATTCTCTGCAGTTCCTGTGTGCCTGTCTGTATTCCCTGGCCGGTATATTATTAATGACACTGGTTTATGGGAGATTGTGGCTAATAGGACAGAGTTAACATTAGTGGGTTTTCTAAAGGTCTTTGACATAATCACTTCTCCTTGAACACACAAATGTACATCCAAAAATCTAACTATGTAGGGTGGATGGTGCTAGTAAATTGGATGCCAAACACATTGGCACTGGAAGTGCTGCTAATTACTGCTTTAAACTATGAATTAATTTTACTTTCATTTAACTCACTGTGTGGATGCTCGCCCTTCCCCAAAACATCCTGTGTTTGGTGTGGGCTGAGAACGCTATTCATTAGTTTTACTGCATCAGCCCTGCTGGCTTGCTGCCTAGTCTTTCCTACATTAATTCCAAGTAGACTCTCTCTCTGCTGACTGCTTCTCATGCTGTCACGTGACTCCCGAGATGACACTTATGTGCCGTCTTTATTGAGCGCAGCGGGCATGCCTAATTCATGCTAGAGTTGCGCCAAAGTTAAGCCCATCTGGGCCAGTCCCGGTACCGGATGGGCCCCGTGGGCTTACTACGGTGTCTTACACACAGCCGGCTAGTGGAATTGGCGCCTACAAACACAGTGTTACCTAACAGTTTGACATTGGGCCCTCCTGTCACTAGGCCGGTGTCAGACGTTCCTAGTCCGGTCCTAAGGGTGAAGTTAGTCAATGCCTGTTCAAAGGTCGCACACTCTAATTACATCCATGACCTACTCTCGGCAGGTGGGCTTGATGTATTATGTGTTACTGAATCATGGTTGACCAATTCTTCGGCTCCTATGTTTCCACAGTTCTTAGTGGGTGGCTTTAAGATCCTGCATGTAGACAGAGATGGGGCTCAGCCGGGGGGTGCGGGTGGCTATTATTTTTAAATCTATGTTAAGATCCAGTTTGGTATCTCTGCCCCATGCGTTGGCGATGGACTCACTATTAGTTAATGTGACGTGATCTGCATCCGAATCGGTTCACCTCCTTTTGGTTTATCGTCCTCCAGGGACTTATTCCCTCTTTCTACAGACATTTTTGAAATGAGCACCCTCACTGCAGTTAAACTATTCACACCTTATTGTTTTAGATGATTTTAATATTAGAGATAATCTACCATTAGCTCCATCTCTTGAGCAGTTTCTCAACAGTTTTCCAGATCTTGGATTTAAACAACTCATAACTGAACCCAACCATCAATTGGGCAGCCATCCTGGACCTTGTCTTTTCAGCCATTCCAGGTGTAGTGGTTTCTGCTGTTATGCCATTCATTTGGACTGATCATTGTATAGTCTCTTTTAGAATTCCTCTCATGACTCAGCTGCTTCCTCCCGCCATGCACTCTATTCTTAGGAAGAACTGGCGCAGTGTGAATATGTCTTATGTTGCTTCTACCATGGTGGCAAGTTGCTGCACAGATAGTACTGCTGATTTATCTAGCCTGTCCCTATCTTTATAGCAAGCTGCAGACAAATTTGCCCCGTTAGAGCCTGCAAAGGTTAGTGGTCATCTTTCTCAACCTTGGTTTTCCGATGATCTTTACAGCTAAAAAACTTAGGCTTCATCCAGAAGAGCACAAAAGGCGCTTGTCATATCAACTGACTGACAGAGTTATATTTTCCTCTGTATCTAGAAAATATCATCTGCTGATTAAGACTACTAAACAGTTATTTTTCACAGATAGTATAGAAGATGCCATAAATCAGTCCAAGAAGCTATTTTTGATTGTGAAATCCTTTTCTTCTACTGCACATTTTTTCCCCAACAGCTTTGCCAACTCAGTCCCATTGTGATGCACTGTTAGACTTTTTCCATTCAAAAATCAACATTTCTGATAATATTCAGTCCTCTCAGTCTGTGACACCAGTGATCGACATCAGCCCTCCAAGTCATGGCCAAAAAACGCACAGATACTCCAGCAGGACAGTGAACTGGAACAAACTGTTTATATGGCTAAGACTAAGTCAAGACAATAAAGCAACACTCTGGCGAAATTACAACGGTTTCAAAAACCTGACTTCTAAGATTGACTTAAATCCCAAATCAGAGGGAGGATGGGTAAAACACATCCAAAAGTTCTACTCATCAAAGGATCGGTCACTTACAAAACCTGGAGGAGAAGCAAAAATAGATTGGAATACGTTTGACAGATCCTTAAAAGTCAATTTGGAAGAAGAGTTTTCAGAATCAACGCTAGACTGATAACAAAATCAAAAGCCTCCCATTCACCAGAGCCGGATTGCACCCCAAACTGGTATACAAAGCAGATGCCAACCTATGGGTGAGAATACTTGTACGTCACTTCAGGGAAGTATTGAGGACTGGCCAGATTCCTGAGAGTTGGAGAAAAGCTATATTGGTGCCAATATTAAAAAAAGGGGACAGATTAATAACATCTAACTAAAGACTGCTGGCAATGATGGATGCCAGCCAGAAAATCTTTGCAGGAGTTCTTCTGGAAACTTTGAACATATGGGCAGAAAACAAGAGCATATTTAGCGTATTCCAAACAGATTTCAGGAAGAAATATGGAACAACAACTTACATCGCAGCTCTGCAATTCTTGCGAGCAATGCGTCAAAAGGTGAAAACTTATTGTACTGCTGTTATCTGGACTTTTCTAACGCTTTTGACCTAGTGTGAAGAAGTAGATTGTGGAGTAAACTGAGGTCTTGGGGCATCGATCCGGTGCTGCTATACTTTATGCAGGAGCTTTACAAAAACACCACTGTCACTGTCCATCTAAGTCAAGAGGGCGTATTGACAAAATGTATCGAAACCCTGGAGGGGCTCAAACAGGGTTGTACACTGGGTCCTACACTGTACAATTTATATATGGCAAACATGGACCGAGCTTTACTGGACACACAAAATTTTCCACCTACCATAAATGGTGTAAAAGTGGTTATGATGGCTTATGCTGATGACATAATCATTTTCGACCAGACACAAATTGGCTTGCAGCGCTCCCTGAACGCCTTGGAAAAATATGCCCAAGAGAATTCCATGATTATAAATAAGAACAAGACAAAGACAATGGGCCTCATTATAACAGTGGCGGTACAGTGATAACGGGGCTGGTAGTGCTGCCGTGAGTTTAGCTCACGGGTGGCGCTCTATACGCCTGGTCAGACGAGATGTGCAGAGCGGCACCCGCAAGCAGAACTGGATGGTAGCAACGGTACCGTTATGAACGGTACCGCTGCTATCATCCTCCCCATTCCCATTCATCCCTATATGGGCTTAAATGGGAATGGGGACGTGCCGGCTTCAAGTCCAGTGAAAGGGGAATTACCGGGCCCACCTGGTAATTCCCCTTTCACAAAGCCGGTCCTGAGTTTAGGGGGTAGCCATGCCGGTAAAAACGGCATGACTACCTCCAACCTCGTATTGATGCCCAATGTGTCTGAAAGACTCTCATCAAAAGTCAAAAAAGAAATCCTGGTTCTTGGAAGGTACAAAATTGGAAAGGGCAACCGAATTGCTATATCTGGGTTTTCCCATCTAGCCGACACATCTGTAATGGACCACAAAGAATACATCGTACCCAAAATATGGTCAAGGTGGTTGGCCATACAAAGCTATGTGGAGCACAAAGAGGTGGAAACATTGAAGGTTTTCTACAAATATATAAATCTAGTATGTGCCAGGCGATATTGTACGCACTTGAGACATTGCAAGAGAAGGAAATCGAAAATGGAAGGGAAAATCCTTCGATCTAAAATGAATGTGCCTAAGGGAGTACAAGTGGAGGCCCTGAGACTAGAGTATGGATTAGAATCCTTACTCGCAAGCTGGTTCATTGAAAAATACTTCTCCATTTAAAAATCAGTAAAAATCAGTAAAGAGATAGCAGGTACGAATCCTCTCCTTCCGTTAATGGGGAAAAAATAAAACAAAAGGAGTTTTTCCCAACTATTTCAGCAAAGAGCAGAGACATTTTGTGGACTCCTATCTGTGTTCTTTGGGTTTAAAAGTAGAAACAATATGTGAACGAACAGACTACGAGACAGTCATCAAAAAGAAATCCAGGGAGATGGACAAGATAAAAGACATAGATAGTCCGTGTAAATTGAGTAGATACAGAGAGTATTCTCACCAAGGTGTTGATAGGAGCAAACCTAGAACCTACTTAACAAAATGGTCTAACCCATCACTGAGGAGATCTACACTGCAATTGAGGCTTAATATATTGGGGACCAAAGAATATATGAACAAGTGGAACAGAACTGATCTCCAAGCCGAAGACAAAATGTGCAGGCACTGCGACATAGAAATGGAACCAACTCACCACTTACTGACTGCTTGCACAGTTTTGAAACCCCTCTACATCAAGGGCTATGGAGGGTGAGTCAGGCACATGGAGTACATAAGCAGGGATCAGTTCTGGTCAGACTTGATTGGGGCCGAATCTATAGTTCATAACACTGCAGCCTGTGACATATGGAAAAAAGCTATGAAGTAGATACGATTCAAAAACTTTGGTCAACAACTTTGACTCTATAATGCACATGCCACCATAATTACACAAATAGATGGAGGTTTTTTTTTTCCCTTACTTGTAACCACTGATACTGATGAATTTCTTTAATCTTCCTTTTAGTGAAAGTGATTTTAATTGTTTTTTATTTAGGAAATGCGATTTTTACTTTGTGAATTTAAATGCAAAAGTTTGTTCTTGATTGCATATAAACTAATAACATTAATAAAAAATAAAAATATAAATTGGCACAAAATTAAATCCGCTGCTAACTATCTTTTATTGTCTGCCACCCTTATATCAATATGGTATAAGAATGAATGGAGCACAATGAGTCTTAACCACTAAGTGGTCTTTAGGGTGTGCATCCCTCACCAATGCCCATTCAGCCTTGATCTTTCTGTAATTTACACGCTGTGCCCGCTAACCATCTACATGAGGAAATGAGGAATGCTGCAGAAAGGGCACTTCTGGGCAAAAGTGCACACAGATGTGTTACCCTGCAATTAAGTGTTGCTTGAAATTGACCCCTAGGTTGTTTGAATTCAAGGCCGCAAAATGGAGGTCATTTTATTTGTTGGGAAGCGGACAGACATAACGAGTCCTCCTCCAATTACTGCCTGACTTACATATTAGGGTGCGTTAACACCAACATGGATTTTCATTCTGGCATTCATTAAATGGATTCCTATGGTATCTGCCTGAAATTACCAACTGGGCAAACCAGGCCGATTCCATAGGAATCCATTTTTAATGCTGCTTGCAAAGTGTACTTTGCTGGCGGCTTTTACACTTCTCCACTAACATGGTGGAAAAGTGAAGAATAAAGGCGATTTACTGCTCACTTTACCCCCACTTAGTACAAATGAGTACAATGTTATGGAGGGGACCTCTTGCACCAAAGTGCACTCGGAGGCTGTTCCATCCATGCAATACAAGTTGGGGTTTAACATGCGCCCCCAATTAATTTTTGTGGAATTAACTCTTTCAAAAGAGCCTCTATTCAATCAACGCCAGTCAATAAACATGAAGATGGTGTTCCTTTATTGACCAAAGAATGTAGACACTGTGATGCTGGAAATGCATCTGAGGGACAGGGCCTCTGAATCCTTGTCCTTTTTCTGTTTTTACCGTGTGTTCTGTCATGTTTTCTGCCCAGGAGTCTAGTTGGGACTCCTAGGCAGTGCGGCTCTCTCTTTTGGTTTGGTGGACAGACCCATGGGATACCCTTATGGCACCCATGGGTAGGGGTACAACCCTGTGCCCCTAGTGTATGTTTTTGGGCACCTGTGGGTGGCCCACAGAGCAGGGTATGGGCTGGTGGCAGCTCCATGCTGAATTTGACAGGTGCTCTGGGTGTCCTCCATTTTGGGATACCCAGGCCCTGCCATTGGAATCAGTTTATTCCTGATAGGAAACAAGATGGCCCCTGTGGCCTCTTGCTTTCTATTGCCTGTTATCTTGTTTTTCCCAAAGTCCTGGGAAGCCCTGACTCTGTCCCTTCCCCCTGACTGGCTGTTGGGTGGAAGTTCCATATATGGTATTGTTGTGAAGGCCCAGCTAGACTGACTGGAGCCTTCCCAGTGACTGTATGTTGTGGGTACCTCCTGTGGGTGGGACCTGGGTGAATGGAGTGTGTGACCAATATACACTCCTTGTTGTGGTTGTCTGGTTTCTGGCATGTGAGACAAAGACTGAGACAGCCCTGCCCGAAACTGGCCTGAATGCAGTGTGTAGTGTTGAATGGCTGGGTACTTGTCCCAATCCACATTCCTTGTTGTGAGTGTCTGAAAGGGAGGAGTGTGGCCTGAATGCACTGTGTGCCTGATTGGCTGACTGACTGCATGAATGCCCCTCTGTATGATTGGCTGCTGAGTGTAGGCCAGCAGTGTGGATGAGAGACAGAATAGTATATCTGGGGACCTCTCACCACTGTTCAGGGTTCAGGAACGTTCAGGAACGTTCAGAAGCATCCTGGAGCTGAGTCTCCACTCTAAGAGTAACTGGAACTGCTGATCCTCGACGTCCAGCTGGAAGAAGAAGACTTGCTGTGGCATTTGCTTCGACCGATCCGAAGGCTGTCAAAATCGTCGACGACTGACCCGAGAGAGGACCTGGTAAGGCGCCCTCTTCCCGTGCTCCGAGGGACCATCGAGCACCGCTCCATCTTCGCCGAAGCGCCCTGGAAGACAGACCCTCGAAAGGCTGTCGACCTGAGACGGGTCCGCCGAGGAGATCGAAGTGAAGCACCCGGACATCGACGCCGTCGAAGTCCGTTGCCGTCGACCAGGGTTCGCAGGTTTGTGTAACCGCTGGAGGCCCGTCGAAGTTGTGTTGCCCAGCCGCGGGAACCACTTGACGCCGTGCCGCCGACGACCGGAGCTGTCCGCTCCTTTGCCTAAGAACATTCAATCGACGGACTCTCTCGACCGCATCGTCGGCCGCTTATCCTGCCGGAGAAAGTCGAGGACGACCAACGCGCCGAGGAGAAACCTGCCGGTGGGTTTCCCGCCACCCAACGACCTCAAAGACTCGGACGACCCGACGCCCTTGCTGGGCTCCCGTCTCTACAATCTTTGCGGTCCAGAACTATTGTCATCGAGGTGCCCCGCACACCTCCGCCTTGCAGGACGCCGACGCCTCGACGCCGACGAGCACCGCTCGGACGAAGCTGCCGCCTCTTCGACATCGTTCTACCTCGTTTGTCGACGGACGTTCGACGCCCCGTGCCTCCCGCTTGAAAGGGAAGGCATTCAAGAAGGGCCGTCGATTCCCCGTCGCCAAACCCCGAGTTCTTCGACGTTTCTCGACGCCTCTTGACGATCTGTGACTCCCGCTTGAAAGGGGGTCGCTCAAGAAGGATCCGTCGACGCCTCTTCGAAGGACTCGACTCCACCAGGTACATTGGGGGGGTAAAAACATTGTAGGAGAAAATAAGACTATTGAACAACATATGGACTGGGCTTGTGTTAGATCTCTTTCTTTTACAGGTTGCACAGGTGGGGGGATCTCCACACAGAACTGTGTCTAGAGTTAGGGGCCAGTATTTTGCCTATTGTTCAACCCCCTTATTTTCTCTCTTCCCTCTATTGCTGGTTTCACTTATTGATCTGTGTGACATTTTTGTGGATGCACTTTAATGAGGTCTAATACTAGTGGTACCACTTTAGAATTGTAGATATTTACCATTATTGATTTTCCTGAGCACAAGGTGCGTTATTGTGATAAGTGTACATAACCTTTGAATTAATTATATAAAGACTGTGTTTTCAGTAATACAGTGTGTGGACATTCCGTTGTGGGGGCTTGGGGAATACACTGTACTTAAGAACCAGCCTGCATCACCTCCTGAGAAGCTAGGCCTTGATTGCTCGTCCATTGCTACCATATTAGAGAATCTTGGCTGGGGTCTCCTGTGCCTCTCCTCTACCATATAGAGAGCAGAAGTACAGACACCCCCTACCGGTCTTTACAGCTGGTGGCAGAGGTGGGATGCTTATGGTTTTAAGAATCAGTGTATAACCGTGCCACTTACAAAATATCCGCACTTTATTAGATTAAGGTTTGGGTGTGTACCAAATAACTGCATTACAAGCAATGGAGCCCATTGCAAATGGTAAATTGACTCGGATGAGCTTAGAGGCTCTCCAGAGTGCTTGTGAAGCCAGGGAGCTAGACTTTGTGGATAAGTCTAGGGCTGAGCTGATAGCTGCCCTGGTGGACTACCAGACTGATGGTGAAACTCTTGATGAAGGGGGGAATGCAACCAATGAGGACTCTGCCCCTGGGGTTGTCACTGAATCTGTTTCTGGGAATGCCACCCTTCCTGCTGCCTCTGTTCCAAACCCCAGCAATTCCATGGAACTTGAGTTATTAAGGATGAAATTGGCCTTTGAATATCGCAAGTTGGAAATAGAAGCTGAGCTTAAGAAAGAGGAGCTGGCACAGCAAGTGGAACTCAAGAATAGGGATCTTGCGCTCAAAGACAAGGACACTGAATGTCAGAGAATCCAGCTAGAGAAAGCTAGAGTGGAGACTTCAGCTAAAACCAGTGAGAGTGTCAGGTCCCCAGCCACCAAGTTTATGAAAGATTTGGTTGGTGTATTTGTGGAGGCCTCAGATATCCTCCAATGGATTGAAGCGTTTGAAATGGCTTGTGCAATTCATGATGTAGATAAAAGAGATTGGGCTAAGTGTTTGTTAAGCAGAGTGCCTCAAACTGGATATGACTGTATTCTGAAGCTGAGTGTGGAAGAAAGGGGTCAGTATGAGTGTATGAAGTCTGATTTGATTGCCAAGTTTGGCAAGACACCTACCCAATACCTTAGAAGGTTCAGGGATTTTAAGAAAAGAGAGAATGTGTCTTGGGTTGACTGGGTGAGTGCTGCGCACATGAACATGATGGGGTGGCTCGATGGGTACAAGGTTAAGACTTTTGTTAAATTGTCCCACCTCTTGTTTTTTGAGCATTTTTCTGAAGCCTGTTCACCAGAGCTGCGTCTGTATGTCGCTGACCAGAACATTTTGGACCCCTTTAAGCTGGCTAGGTTGGCTGACAAGTGGGTCTCTCACCGGGTGTCCCCTAAGGACTCCAGTGGGAAGGACAAGGACAAAGAGAAGGGGGCCTCTCAGAAAGCTGAGGAGTCCCCCAAGCAATCACAGTCGGGTAAACCAAAACCTTCCTCTCCTAAGACCCAAAAATCTAGTGGGGATAAGTCATCTGTGGGTGGGAATAAGAGTAGTGGTCCACCTGCTGCAAAGCAGGCTCCCAGTGGTTCCAGTACCGTACCCCGCACTCCTGGCGCTTGTTGGGACTGTGGGGCTCTGGATCACAAAAGGGGTGACTCCAAGTGTAAAGGTAAGGCACTTGGAGTACAGGCTGCCAGCCTGACCTACCCTTACCCCGTGTCTGAGGTGGAGGCCACTGTCCTCCCCTCCTCTACCGGGATCACATCTGGTGCTCCGGTAGAGATTTCCTTAGTGTCCCTTGGGGCCTGGGACCAGTACGCGGAAGTACTGGCGACTATCCCACAGAACACCCGTAGGTTTTTGAGAAGTGTCCTCTTGAATGGCCAGCCTTCTACTGGTTTGAGAGACACTGGGGCAAGCATGACAGTGGTGGACAGGACCCTGCTCAGGCCAGAGGACTATGAAGGTGCTCCTCTGCAAACCACCAGGTTAGCTAGTGGGCCTCCCAAATTATCACCTGTAGCCTTAGTCACACTCATGATTGGAGACAAGACAGCGAAGCTTCCTGTCCTGGTTCAGGACAATGTCCCTGCTAACATTTTGTTAGGGAATGATCTAGTAGAGTTGGGGTTGATCTCGGATGGTCTTCCCATGACTGCTGCTGCAGTCACTAGATCACAGGTGACCCCGGGTCTGGCTGTGGGTCAGATACCCGAGCCAAAGGCGAGGCCTAAGGCAAGAAGGCGGAAGACCAAGAAGGCCACCTCTGTGGAGGGAGCACCTTCTCTTCCTGTTGCCCCATTGGGATCCATGCTCCGGACGGGCTGGGTCCAGTGGAAAACCCAAACTCAACTCCTTTGGGAGAAGAGGCAGAAGACTCTCATGTGGGAGAGGTTCTCAACCCGGAGGATCATCCCGACCTTCAATGCTTGTTAGCTGAAGGGGGACCCTCCCGGGCGGACTTCTGTAAGGGACAGAGAGAGTGCCACTCTCTCGAGGGTCTGAGGAAACAGGCCCTGTCCCAGGCACAAGGGGAAGTGCCTAGGAATTTCCGGATTTATTGGGAGGGTGAGCTCCTTGTTAGTGAGCCCACTAAGCCTGAACCTGGTGCCCGCAAGAGGTTGGTGGTACCCCAGGTTTACAGGCCCTTCCTTCTGCAGTTGGCGCATGAGGTGCCCTTGGCTGGTCATCTTGGGACCAAGAAGACTAAGCAGAGGCTCTCTGCCCATTTCTACTGGCCACGGATGGGAGTAGAGGTGGAGTCCCACTGCAGGACCTGCCCCACTTGTCAGTCGTCTGGCAAGACTGGAGGCAGGGTCATTGCCCCACTGCAGCCGTTACCAGTGGTTGGCACACCATTTGAGAGGGTGGGCATCGACATCGTCGGTCCCCTTGACCCTCCCACTTCAGGTGGACATCGGTTCATCCTGGTCTTGGTAGATCATGCTACCAGGTACCCTGAGGCAATACCCCTTCGGACTGTTACTGCCAAGGTGGTTGCCAGGGCTCTCCTGGGCATTTTCACCCGCGTTGGATTCCCCAAGGAGGTTGTCTCTGACAGAGGATCCAACTTCATGTCTAGTTACATGAAAACCATGTGGAAAGAGTGCGGGGTAACCTACAAGTTCTCCACCTCTTACCACCTCCAGACCAATGGTCTGGTTGAGAGATTTAATAAAACTCTCAAGGGCATGCTAGGGGCTTTGGAAGAACCCCTAAGGAGGAAATGGGATCTCCTCCTGCCATGCCTGCTGTTTGCTTACAGAGAGGTACCTCAAGAGGGTGTTGGTTTCAGCCCCTTTGAGTTACTCTTTGGACATCCCGTGAGGGGGCCCCTCGCCTTGATCCGAGAAGGCTTGGAAGCCACCCCTCCAGGTCCCGCCAAGCAAGTGGGGGACTATGTGTTAGGCCTCAGGCGGAGGATGACACAAATGATGGGTCAGGCAACAGCAAATCTCAAGGCCAGCCAGGAATTGAATAAGTACTGGCATGACCTTAAAGCTTCGCAAGTGGATTGGACTCCGGGACAGGAAATCCTTGTGATGGAGCCTACCAAGCCTAGAGCTTTGGCAGGCAAGTGGACTGGACCCTTCAGGATCATCTCCAAGATGGGCGAAGTCAATTATCTGGTTGACATGGGAGCCTCTGGGGTAGCCCCCCAGGTGTTCCATGTCAACAGGCTCAAGCCTTTCCACAGGCGAGCAGAGGTCTCATGTCTCTTGCTAGCTTCAGGGCAAGAAGAGGATGAGAGTGAGCCCCTTCCTGATTTGCTGCATAGCAACCCTCAGGATGGCTCAGTGGAGGGAGTACGTCTATCTCCAGATTTGACAACAGAGCAGCAGAGGGCCTGCAGGGCTTTGCTCCAGCAGTATGCCTCTCTGTTTTCACTGACACCGGGCCTTACACCGTGGTGTAAGCACGGAATTGACACTGGTGACAGTGTGCCTGTCAAAAGCAGGTGCTATCGTATGTCAGATACAGTAAAAAACCACATCCAGGCTGAGGTCGCCAAGATGTTGGATCTGGGTGTTATTGAACCCTCAACCAGCCCCTGGTCCAGTCCAGTGGTCCTTGTCCCCAAGGCAAGTTCCCAGGCGGGTACCAAGGATTGGAGGTTCTGTGTGGACTACCGAGGAGTCAATGCCGTCACCAAAACTGACACGCACCCATTGCCCAGGGCTGATGAGCTCGTGGACACCATAGGTGCTGCCAAATTTGTGAGCACCTTTGACCTTACCTCAGGCTATTGGCAAATAGCTCTGACGGACCATGCCAAGGGAAAGACGGCCTTCTCAACACCTGAGGGACTCTACCAGTTTAGGGTCATGCCTTTTGGGTTGAAGAATGCCCCTGCCACCTTCCAGAGATTGGTCAACCATGCGCTCAGTGGGCTGGAAGCCTTTTGTGTGGCTTACTTAGACGACATTGCCGTCTACAGTTCCACCTGGGAAGAGCATTTGACACATCTGGATAAGGTGTTGCAGGCCTTGAAAAGGGCTAACCTCACTATCAAGGCCATCAAGTGCCAGATAGCTCAGGGGAAAGTTACCTATCTTGGTCATGAGGTAGGAGAGGGTCAAATCCAACCTCTCTCCAGTAAAGTACAGGATGTACAGAACTGGGAGACTCCCACTACTCAAACCCAGGTGAGAGCCTTTTTGGGCCTCACTGGGTACTATCGCAATTTCATGGCAGACTATGGAACCATAGCTGCACCCCTGACAGCGCTAACTTCACCCAAACAGCCTAGGAAGGTTAATTGGACCGAAGACTGTCAGAGGGCCTTTGATGGCTTGAAAGAAAGTCTGTGTAGGGCACCTGTGTTGTGTGCACCTGACTACAGCCGACCCTTTATCGTCCAGACGGATGCCTGCGAGACCGGAATTGGAGCTGTCTTGTCCCAGTTAGATGACAAAGGGAGAGAACATCCTATCATATTCATCAGTAGACAACTCAAGGGTAGAGAACTTAGGTGGGCTACTGTTGAAAAGGAGTGTTTTAGCATAGTTTGGAGCCTTAGGCGTTTTAGGCCCTACCTTACGGGGTCTACCTTCAAGGTCCAAACAGATCATAAGCCCCTGAAGTGGCTTATGCAGATGAAGGGTGAGAATCCGAAATTGCTCAGGTGGTCCATTAGCCTGCAAGGGCTAGACTTCACCATAGAGCACAGACCAGGGAAGAGTCACGATAATGCAGATGGCCTTTCCAGAAGTTATGTTGACCGTCTGGATGAGGGTGTCTATCCCGTGGGAGATTAGACACCCTCCACCTCAGTCTGGGGGGGGCGACTGTGATGCTGGAAATGCATCTGAGGGACAGGGCCTCTGAATCCTTGTCCTTTTTCTGTTTTTACCGTGTGTTCTGTCATGTTTTCTGCCCAGGAGTCTAGTTGGGACTCCTAGGCAGTGCAGCTCTCTCTTTTGGTTTGGTGGACAGACCCATGGGATACCCTTATGGCACCCATGGGTAGGGGTACAACCCTGTGCCCCTAGTGTATGTTTTTGGGCACCTGTGGGTGGCCCACAGAGCAGGGTATGGGCTGGTGGCAGCTCCATGCTGAATTTGACAGGTGCTCTGGGTGTCCTCCATTTTGGGATACCCAGGCCCTGCCATTGGAATCAGTTGATTCCTGATAGGAAACAAGATGGCCCCTGTGGCCTCTTGCTTTCTATTGCCTGTTATCTTGTTTTTCCCAAAGTCCTGGGAAGCCCTGACTCTGTCCCTTCCCCCTGACTGGCTGTTGGGTGGAAGTTCCATATATGGTATTGTTGTGAAGGCCCAGCTAGACTGACTGGAGCCTTCCCAGTGACTGTGTGTTGTGGGTACCTCCTGTGGGTGGGACCTGGGTGAATGGAGTGTGTGACCAATATACACTCCTTGTTGTGGTTGTCTGGTTTCTGGCATGTGAGACAAAGACTGAGACAGCCCTGCCCGAAACTGGCCTGAATGCAGTGTGTAGTGTTGAATGGCTGGGTACTTGTCCCAATCCACATTCCTTGTTGTGAGTGTCTGAAAGGGAGGAGTGTGGCCTGAATGCACTGTGTGCCTGATTGGCTGACTGACTGCATGAATGCCCCTCTGTATGATTGGCTGCTGAGTGTAGGCCAGCAGTGTGGATGAGAGACAGAATAGTATATCTGGGGACCTCTCACCACTGTTCAGGGTTCAGGAACGTTCAGGAACGTTCAGAAGCATCCTGGAGCTGAGTCTCCACTCTAAGAGTAACTGGAACTGCTGATCCTCGACGTCCAGCTGGAAGAATAAGACTTGCTGTGGCATTTGCTTCGACCGATCCGAAGGCTGTCGAAATCGTCGACGACTGACCCGAGAGAGGACCTGGTAAGGCGCCCTCTTCCCGTGCTCCGAGGGACCATCGAGCACCGCTCCATCTTCGCCGAAGCGCCCTGGAAGACAGACCCTCGAAAGGCTGTCGACCCGAGACGGGACCGCCGAGGAGATCGAAGTGAAGCACCCGGACATCGACGCCGTCGAAGTCCGTTGCCGTCGACCAGGGTTCGCAGGTTTGTGTAACCGCTGGAGGCCCGTCGAAGTTGTGTTGCCCAGCCGCGGGAACCACTTGACGCCGTGCCGCCGACGACCGGAGCTGTCCGCTCCTTTGCCTAAGAACATTCAATCGACGGACTCTCTCGACCGCATCGTCGACCGCTTATCCTGCCGGAGAAAGTCGAGGACGACCAACGCGCCGAGGAGAAACCTGCCGGTGGGTTTCCCGCCACCCAACGACCTCAAAGACTCGGACGACCCGACGCCCTTGCTGGGCTCCCGTCTCTACAATCTTTGCGGTCCAGAACTATTGTCATCGAGGTGCCCCGCACACTTCCGCCTTGCAGGACGCCGACGGCTCGACGCCGACGAGCACCGCTCGGACGAAGCTGCCGCCTCTTCGACATCGTTCTACCTCGTTTGTCGACGGACGTTCGACGCCCCGTGCCTCCCGCTTGAAAGGGAAGGCATTCAAGAAGGGCCGTCGATTCCCCGTCGCTAAACCCCGAGTTCTTCGACGTTTCTCGACGCCTCTTGACGATCCGTGACTCCCGCTTGAAAGGGGGTCGCTCAAGAAGGATCCGTCGACGCCTCTTCGAAGGACTCGACTCCACCAGGTACATTGGGGGGGTAAAAACATTGTAGGAGAAAATAAGACTATTGAACAACATATGGACTGGGCTTGTGTTAGATCTCTTTCTTTTACAGGTTGCCCAGGTGGGGGGTCTCCACACAGAACTGTGTCTAGAGTTAGGGGCCAGTATTTTGCCTATTGTTCAACCCCCTTATTTTCTCTCTTCCCTCTATTGCTGGTTTCACTTATTGATCTGTGTGACATTTTTGTGGATGCACTTTAATGAGGTCTAATACTAGTGGTACCACTTTAGAATTGTAGATATTTACCATTATTGATTTTCCTGAGCACAAGGTGCGTTATTGTGATAAGTGTACATAACCTTTGAATTAATTATATAAAGACTGTGTTTTCAGTAATACAGTGTGTGGACATTCCGTTGTGGGGGCTTGGGGAATACACTGTACTTAAGAACCAGCCTGCATCACCTCCTGAGAAGCTAGGCCTTGATTGCTCGTCCATTGCTACCATATTAGAGAATCTTGGCTGGGGTCTCCTGTGCCTCTCCTCTACCATATAGAGAGCAGAAGTACAGACACCCCCTACCGGTCTTTACAGACACCTCCTCTGACACGTAAAGCTGGAAGAATCAATCCCCACAGAAAACCACAAAGTCCAACCGATGGATGAAAGTGTGCTCCAATCCACTGCATTTTTCTTCTTGATTCTTATTAAAATGAACAATACATTTGGATTCCAAGTCAATAGTAACTTTAAATTAAAAAAAAGTATTAATGCCACTCCTAATGTCCAGTGTAGTTAATGAGTTTTTTTAATGAGTTAGTCAGCTTTTGTTTGGTTAGAAGCAACCACACGTATCGGTCAATTGCGCAGAAACACACATACTTTGGCCTTGGAGTACAGGCCCCATCATCAGCTACTGTCATACTTCCCTGCCTGAAAAACTGCACCCTATACCGATACAATAACATGAAAAAACGACATGTAATCTATCAAGGCAGTACCCCCCCCCCCTTGGAAAAAACATAACATAAACGTGTTTAGTTTAAAAGGATGCATGACACTGGCAAAGAATCTGTTACTCCGAGTTATGGGCGGAAACGAAATGCCCTTCAGATTGTAATTAGTCAGGCGTCCACCGTTTCTTTATGGCATGAAGTGAATTCCCGGGGTGTCAATCCATGCCAGCCAATGAACCGCAGGAATGGCACAGCGTAGCCAATGAACCGCAGGAATGGCACAGCGTAGCCAATGAACCGCAGGAATGACACAGCGTGCAGACACAGCAACGGAAACTACAGGCATGACGATAGTGCACATAGCAGAGCAGTCGTTTTGGCTTGGTCTTTCCCTTACTTGACACAACCCTCAGAATAACCTTTCTGAAGGCCTCAGAAATGTTTATTTTTGAGAAGGGGTAGTTTGTCTTTGTTCTCTCTCTGGCACACAGCCCCATGCCCGCAGCAAGTGGATGCTCAGAAGGAGCTCCTCACTGCAGATTGCTTCTGTGGCAGGAGAGTGGGCCTGCTTCTGAAAGAATTGCTAATTCAGGATCAAAACGAAGCCCTCGTGCTTTGTCAGCCACCAACCTACCAATGAGACGAGATATTCTTTCGTAAAGTCAACTCCACTGGGGGATTCATCTGCCAAAGACTTTTATCATCCCACATTAGCCACAACAGGCTTGACTGTGGAAGTTTGATGCCCGAAACATAGCTACCAGAAATTCTGCTGTCTGGCCCTTGTTGAGCGCCATAACCTCCAGCTTCTCCCTAGCAAGACTGAGCTTTCCTCTTCAACCTGGAATCTCCAACTGTTGAGGGCAAGGGGGAACATGCAAGGCTCATTTGCTTCTATTTAAATGGTGCACCAGTATTTATTGAATGAATGTTTCTTGCATTGTGTTTGCCCCATGCTGCCAATTGCTGGCAATTGTCCACCCTTCCCTTTTAGTTCCCTGCCACTTTTTTCTCTGCTTCCCTCACTGTGTTCTCCCCCCTATGATTCTAAAGCACTCACTTGCTTCCCAAAGCTAGGTCCTCGCTCAATAAATACCCTCAGCATAATACAAATAATAATAATAATAGTAATAATAATAATAATAACAACATTATTACGTATTATAGTTTAAATTCAAGCGACCAGGAAGGTACTGTTCATATTTGTGTTGAGTTTCTTGCACAGTGGTAAAATGCATAGAAATAACAGAAAAGTAAAGCTCTCTAATCTGTATTTTAATAGTAATTATGACAAATGATTGAACTCTAAGTTGTAGTACGCATGAGAAGTAGATCCGTGCTTCTGATGAAACGCTAGTCTGCATGGTCTTAATGTTCGATTATTCACATTATCGGACACATCTTTAAAGAAAGGACAGACGTGAACAATAGTCAATTCCATGAATGTGTCCATCTTTAATGAGGCAGTGATTGATCTCGGTCATAGCAGACTTTTTCTTCATGAGTTCCATCACTATTCATTTTTATATTTATCCAAAGCGTGGTTTCAAAGAAAACTCTACACGTGTTGAAGTTATCGTCACATATTGTGTACGCTTTCACCGCAGTTTCTCTTCATTATGAACAGATCGACAAGCGCGTGTGCTCCTGCAAAACATAGACACACCGGGTGCCAAATCACACTAATGAATGAAGACCGAGAAAAAAGAACAGCAAGTCTGTGTGTTGCTGTGCAATCTTACTAACTACAAATCAGAATCAAAAGGATTGTTTCCCTTGTGTTGCTACGTTTCAAAGAGTTGCTGAAATGCAGAGTAACTAAAAATGAATAATTTACTTTTTTTTAATGACCAAAGGGTTAGATTCGATAATAACGGCTCACTGCAGTCATGTATTTTTTTCAAAAGTGCTTATTTATTTAAGAGTGGTACTGTTTTTCTGTGCTTGTCTTTTTTCATTTGTTTTTTTTTTCCGGGAATCAAACGTGCAGTACTGTCAGTAGTGGAACTATGGGGTTTAATTAAACACGTCTAAGGGTTGGCATTAGCGTGGGTCGCCATTGCACCAATGTTGTGTTTAGTGTAATTCTGTAATAACTGCATGCAGCGAGATATGTTCTTTCTAATGCAGGCTTCCTTGAATGGATGAATAAGAAAGATGAATTCTGCACCGTGGTGCTGTGTCGCTCTCTACATTTGGGCTCATTCTGCTGAGCCCACACCTGCAGATGAAATGAGCCCGAGCCCTGCGGAATCTGCCGAGTCAGGTTGGTCTACCCAGAGTTTGATGATTTATGCACCCTGTGGTGAAAGCTATTTGGAGCTTGGCAGACCCCGGTGCCCTGTGCCTTTCTATGCAGGTATGATGAATTAGTATCAATTGCAGTATTTCTCATTGTTTGGATTCTCAAATCTTTCATATGATGTTATCTCGCTGTTCAAGTGTGCATAATTTCTCAACTTCATTTGGCACACTTTTCCACGACTGAGGAACGTTCCATACTGGTTTACCCATGTACCGTTTCCCAGTTAAGCCCAATAAAGACGCGTATACCCATAGGAACTTTCACTTCCGGTTCCTGTATGCCGCATTTGTAAACTGTGCTTCTAAAGGACCTTCAAAAACAAGGTCCAGTATTTAGCGTTGCTCAGTCTGGGTTCTAAAACATTCTCATGCATCGCAACAAGTATTTAGGCGCTTTCCACGCCAGTTATGCACAGAACATTCCTCAGTTTAACTTCAGAATGACAATTCTATGCTCTACGAAAATATTCTCCAAGTAACTGTAATCTGTATTGCTCAGTTAACTGTTGTATAGCCACCCGTGCCTCGGGTGGCTCACACGCATACATGCACGCACGCACACACTCAGAGAGACACGGGCCGCGATGCTGCCTGATACGCGTCCCGGCGGCAACTGCTCGCACGGACGCGGTTTATTAACCTGCGCATGCGCGGGTCCCGAACGAGGCTCGCGCATGCGCTACAACTGACTGGGACGTCACATCCCTTATTTTTTCCATCAACAAAACAGTTCAACAATATGGTGCTCTAACAACGCAAAACTGGTTAACACAAACTGGATACTCCCATCACTGGGGACAGCCCGTGGAGACCTCCGCTCAGTCCCCTGAGTCCAGGACATAGTCCTTGAGGTGAGCCGGCACTCTCAAGTCCCTCCGCACGGGGTAGCTCGAGGTCTCCGGCAAAGTTCCACTGTTACTGACGCCCGCGGGGGCGATGGCCCTGGTGGGATCCTCGACTGGGGCCTTGGGGATAGTGTCCTGGTGTGGCATTTCCTCTAGACCTGTGGTCTCTGATGATGTGTCCACTTTTTTGAAGAAGGACCTATTGCGGGTGACAGTGCCGCGGTCACAGGCCGCTGTCACCATAGTTCCTTTCACGTGGGGGACCTTCCACGGGCGAGGCTTGTATGGTAGAGACAGTTTGCCCTTGGGGTGTCGGTTCCGAACCAACACGGAGTCCCCGACACACACCTCGGTGTCGTGCAGACCTCGTCTCTCGCTCTCCTTCTGATTGCGCACGGCGCATTCCTCTCGAACTTTGTCATTGTCTATGACACCTGGTCTCCTGCCCTCTACTTCTGGTATCATTCCCCGAGGGCAACCCCCGAACAGCGCCTCCGCAGGGGCAACCCCCGTCGATTGGTGAGGCGTGGTGCGATATTCTCGCAGAAACTACACAAGCTTTTTCAGAAGGTCTTCACCCCCACTGGCGGAAATCCTCAGTACCTTATTCAAGGTACGCATCATCCTTTCGGCCTCTCTGTTCGCTCGAGGCCACAGCGGGGATACCCTGCGGTGGCGGATCCCCCTATGTTGGAGATACTGGGCAAACTGGCTGCCGGTAAATGGCGGTCCATTGTCCGAGCAAAGGATCTCTGGGAATCCATGTGTCACAAACATTTTGTCTAGGGCCCTCGTGGTAAACTCCGTCGCTGTGGACTCCACCACCTCCACCCCCGGATACCTCGACCACTGATCCACCGCCACCAGAAGATACATGCCCCGACCAGTCGAGCCAAAGTCCACGTGGACGGTTCCCCACGGCTTCTCACTCCGTTCCATAGAACTGATAGGTGGGGCCTTGTCTCCTGGGTTGGCTGCCTGACTCTCCAAGCACTTTCTCACGAAACTCTCCACCATCCCCTCCAAATCAGGAAACCAGACTTTGGGCCAAAGTCTCGCCTTGGTCTTGACGACTCCTTGATGCCCGATATGCGCCAGCTCTAATACGCGCCTCCTTAACGCCTGCAGGATCACGATCTGCCTCCCTCTTAGAATCAACCCATCATCTGAGACCGACAGTTCGTCCCGTACCTTCCAGAGTGCCTGCAGGTCCTTTTGGGCATCTGACTGTCGCCTTGAATTGTTACGCAGCACCTCTCTCCAGTCGCCACTTCTCACGGCCGCCTTGATGATGCCGAACACCTCATCCTTGGATGATTCCATCGCTATAGCCAGCCTCGACAGCGCCACCGGTAGCGCCCCCTCCACCACGTGACAGAGCAATCCTTGGCAGTCGGACACGCCACCGTCCTTGTCCGTATTCTCTGTGTTGGGGTGTCGTGAGAGATAGTCCGCCAGGTTGTTGGTTCCCAGTCTGTATATTAGTCGAACCCCATACTCCATTAGGGCTAACATCCACCTCTCGATCCTGGGCGGCGGCTTCGAAGACACCCCCGCCAATATGGGCAGCAGCGGCTTGTGGTCCGTCACCACTACGACAGGCTTGCACAGGATGTACAGTCGAAAATGGTGACAGCCCCACAGAATGGCTAGCGCCTCCCTTTCAATTTGCGAATATCGCATTTCGGTGTTGGAGAGAGCCTTACTCGCGCACACGATGGGACGCATGTCCCCCCTTTCATCAGGCTGCAATAGTACTGCCCCAACATCCACGGGACCGGCATCCACAACAATCTCCGATTCCACGGAAGGGTTTTCGCCTGTGCTTGAGAGCTGTTGGTCTGATCGTGTCGTCAATGTGCAGACGGACCGGGGGCGCCTTCAACTTCCCAACTCCTTCAAAAATGCCCGCAAACCTGTCCAGCAGTGTCTCAATATCCACCTGATAGACCTCTAGTGCAAAGTGAACCAGGTTCAGGGCTTCGGATGCCGCACAGCTGAGTAGAGAGTGGGGACTCACATCTGTAACGAAAAATCGGGCCTTTATGGTCTTTCCACCCCTGGATACAGGCGCTACAAACACACCCTTGATGGGGAGCGGAGTGTCTCCGCCAAACGTGAAAATCCTCGCCGTGGAAATGTCCAGCGCGGGAGGGCCAGGAATCTTCTGGTAATGTTCTGAGGCCAGCACTTATACTGAGGCCCCTGTGTCAATTAGCACTTGTGTCGGCACCCCTTGAATGTTCACAACACATTTGGGCTGTCCTTTATTCTTCGCCCAGTAGCGATGCTCGAGATGAAAAATACTTCGTCTTCCTCCTCCTCTTCCTCCTCAGCTAGCTGAAGTCTCTGCATTTCTTGCTCCAAAGCCACAATGCTCCTCTCCTTTCTCGAACCACCGCCTCGTACCCTAGCCGGGCCCCTCTTTATTGACACGGGGGCTGGGGCACGACACATACGGGCGTAGTGTCCTGGTCCGTTGCACCGGCCACATGACCTCAATTTGGCCGGACACTCTTCAGAGTGGGGCAAATCATATCTGCAATACTGGAAGATAGATCCAGACCCTGTCGGGGAACGAGTTTCCTGTCGTTTCTGACCCCACTTGTCTTTCGACGCAGTCTGTTTACTGATAGCAAATGCCTCTTCCGATTTCCCAGGGCGCACTGCTGCGTCCATCTTGGCACCTCTCGACTCTGCCAGTTCATAGGTTCTACCACTGTCTAGGATTTGTTGCAGGGTCCAGCCCGGTTCCCTCAACACTTGCCTTCGTAGTTTTCCTGAGCTACACCCTTGAAGTACTTGATTCCTAATCATCGACTCCTCATTGTCCCATCGGCACGTGGTGGCCATGAGCCGCAGTCGAGCGCAAAACTGATCCAGTGACTCCTCCTCCCGCTGTTTTTCGCCACAGAAGAGAAACCTCTCGTAGTCGACGTTGGAGAGTGGTATAAAGTGATTTTCCAGAGCAGTTTTGACGGCATCATAGGTGACTACCTGCAGGTTCAGGGATTCATATATGCGTATGACATCCAGGCCTGCCGAGTACAAAAGAGTGCATCTTTGCATCGTCATTGGTTATCCCAGTCGCTGTAAAGTACATATCAAGTTTTTTATCCATAGCAACCATCTTGGGCCCAACTTCGAAGGGGGACCGGACACATCAAACTCCTGCATGGGTAACAACGACCCCTGTTGTGCTTTCACCACCACAGTCGCAGCTTCCGCCTCTCCATCACTTTCTGCCATGTTTACAGGTCGCACAGGCACCTCCTTATGGCTCAGAGGCTGCAAACCTGACTTGGGTGGGCAGTGCACGTACCTCACGTTACTGTACGGTGGAATTCAGCATGCCATTGCTCCCCTCCAGCTTTGTGTGTCTTCCTTGTTGCCAGCTGTGCTTTCCAGCCACCTTTTGTTCGGTAGCTATGCGATGTTGGCTGTCCTCTGGGTTGTAGAGGACTGCCAGAGTTCCAAAAATTCTGTGAATGTGGTATGAGCAGCTTTTCAGGCCGCTACTGCTGCATACCAGACACTAGGGCACCATGGATTTGTTCCCGCCGGGTCCGTGACTCACCACCATGTAGCGTCGCCAATGTAAAACACGCAGTGTTCATCGAGCGAACGTTGCGATGGTATCCCGCCTCGTCGCCAGTTGTTGTATAGCCACCCGTGCCTCGGGTGGCTCACACTCATACATGCACGCACGCACACACTCAGAGAGACACGGGATGCGATGCTGCCTGCTACGCGTCCCGGCGGCAACTGCTCGCACGGACGCGGTTTATTAACCTGCGCATGCGCGGGTCCCGAACGAGGCTCGCGCATGCGCTACAACTGACTGGGACGTCACAGTTAACTTGGCAAACAGAGAATCGCCATTGCTTTGGTAATTTTCTGCTTAGGGTCCTGCATGCAGCACTGCTCAATTTAACATGAAAATAACTTTAGGAATGTTCTCACCCAAATATTTTATACAGCATTTTTCTTTTCAATTTCGCAAATTCTCTCCTTTGCTTTAAACACTTTTCTCCAGGTTCAATAGTGCTGTACTTCTAATTTCTCTTCACAGAAAGGCAAATCCTCCGCCTTCCCGGTATAGTGTTATTTCATCGATGGGTGAAATTTTGATATCCCCCCCCCCGAGTACATTTCACCGAAAAAACTAATCGAAATATATAAGGAAGGTTGGAAAAGTATATATAAGGGCTGGGAGTGCTCGGAATGGTTAAAAAACAATAGGGGATGGGGAGCTTGGGTGGGGGGCAAAACCCCAAAAATAAAAAATAAATAATTTCGATTAGTTTTTTCGGTAAACAATGACATTTCACCCATCCATGAAATGACATACAACCCACCTTCCCATGGCCTCCTTGCACTTCATCCAGTATTAATTTGCTTGTCAGATTTGGAACCTTTCTCCATCATCCGCAAAGCTATCATCCTTTGCTACAGGAATCCCTCCCCACATTATTTCACAATTCTTATGCTGCATGGTGGTGCATGCATCCTACTTCATGATCCAGGTTGTTCTCCTTGTAGGTCCACTACACTGTGTTCCACTGTTAGGGAGAATTCTCTGTTTAGGCTGAATTTCCTAACCTAGTGAGTCCCCCAGCAGCTTTGCTGGATTTCGGGAGTTTGTTTTTTTTCCATCCTGCCAAGAGTGACACTCTTTTCCTCCCACTCTTGGACATGTATGTGTGTAATTCCTTTGAATGTCAATGTGTTCTATGGGCTATGGGGTCTTTTACTCCATAGGGTCTCATATGTTTTTCTATGTGTGTTACACCGCACCCTATGTGCCGTAGCACTGGGGCGTCCTAGAAGACCCCCACCATAGACTCCATACCCGGGGACTGACTACTGTCTCCCCGGGCATGTAAAGTCACCATTGGCTTTACTAGACCTAAATTTACTAACAGGACTAGTACCAGCCATCTTATTGTGGACGTACTAATAGGGGTAATTCAATTACTCCTGGATCTGTTACTCGAGGGGGCACAGTCCCGTGCCCCCTCGTCGAGTTTTGGCTGGTGGCAGTGGAAACTACTTGTTATGTTCGACCCCGGACATAATCCTACGGGATAAGTCCCATTGTTGGAGATTGATACTTTTTCTCGTTAATCTCTAACGTACCACCGATCTACTTATCTTAAATAGGTTTACCGGATGGTATTTTCTGCCAGAACTCGGTTTGTAAAATGGCGTCTGTGTTTGTCTCTGTGACTCCTAAACCAAAGGTTGAGCCCTTTGTTCCACTTTTGGCGGGCTCTGTACAGAGACCCTCCAAAGTGGTGCCATTCTGTCTGGGTTACCACAGGGGTGTGGGAGGGGGTTTAGACACCCTGGACCGAGTTGCCTTGCCAACTCCGGTCGCACTCTGGAGTGATTGGCCCAAGTGGTGAGCCTTCCCGCTCACCACTTAGCATGTGTTGATTGACAGCTAGGCTGAATGAATGGGGGTTTTCTGCATAAAAGCAGGGCTTTTGGGACTGGATCTTCAGATGTCGCCACAGGACCTAAGAATCCGACAAGGGTAACGCTGAGCTGACCTGCAATGACGACACCTCCGGTGGAGCCCTGCTGAGCCGACTCACCACTTCCCGATGACAGAGGAGATCTCCCTGCCGGAGAGTCTCTTCCCCTGACTGGTGGGAACAACCAGTCCCCTTTGCTTTTTATTCGCCTCAGGACGCAGTGGTCGAATTGCCCGTGCAGCGCACCTCGGCAACCAGATAGCCACTACCCCTGTACCGCGACCAAAAGGTGGTGCCTTGTGACGTAGCACTCCGCGGCCGGTCTCTTCCCTGGTGGTGCACCGGACTTCACTTTTCTTCGACGACGAGAACCTCTCTACTCTTGGCAAAGACCCGACGTGCATCCACCACCAGGAACAACTGCCCCGCCGGAGCTGCCCTCCACAACAAGGTACCGTGTCCGCCTGGCTTCCCTTTCGATCGGTTCGAGTGAGGTGTCTTAATCCTCTCCTTTCCGTTGGGTCGCCTCCAAGCTTTTCTCATTTATTGTTCTGAACTAGTTCAATCTGCCGATAACAATTTGCTACAAAGACTTGAATGCATCTCCATTAGAGACTTTTTGGGACATCGCGCCTTGCCTCTCTCCGAGTGGGCCTGGCCTCTGAACTTTATGATCTATTGTGGTTCTTGCCTTCTTAACGTACATTTTGCCCGTGAAGTATTGAACTGTGTTGATTTCGTAACCTGCCTATCTTTTTCTCTCCCGTCCTAACAGATATTCGAGTGCCATCTAGGTTGAGGTATACACCTCTTTCTGTAAATAAGTGGTGCCGGTAGAACCTAGACTTGTCGAACTATTGATAGGGGGATTGATCGTTTCTTCTTCGTAGAGTAATTGTGTTTGATTTGTTTGCCGTGATAGTGCCATAGTGTTTTTCATAGATGTTTCATTATAAATAAATACCGTAATATCTTTACACTAAGCCTCGTTGCGTGTTTGCTTGTCTTGCTGTGAAGGATTGCCCTATTTTGTATACTCCACATACTGCTCAACTCTTTTTGAGGGAAGTCTGACTGCTCAGCCACAGCTACCAAGTGAATCTGTGTGGTACAGACTGCTACCAAGTGGGTTCACCGCCAAACACCTGTAGTCCTAAATCTTTTGCAGTGGTCCCAGAGGGAACTGCACAGGTTTCCGCCTAACATCTACAGCACAGGGTTTGTAAACATTTGACATCTCTCCAATGTTCACCCCTTCTTTATAAGACAGAGTATTGCACCTCAGCGTCTCCTGCATTGAGTCTCTCGTGACTGCCAGCCCTCATTTGTTATCTTGACTCCTTCTTCCACCTTACCTATGTCATGCAACCTCTTCACATTTTCACTCCATTTTACTACCTTTTGTGCCACAGGCAGTATGATATGTCAACAGAAAAGGTAAACCGATGTATGTCTGCACCCCTGTGAAAGTGATCACACTTACTTATGACGTGTAATAATGATCCTCTTAAGTACTCTTATTTAAGGATAAAGAAGGCCAGATGCACTAAAGATTAGAAATATGCTATAAATAAGCTCTGATCAAGATGGAATACCCTTCAGATACAAACTAAGAGATTTCATAGTGTAGCCTTGCGCAGTGTGGGGTGACCTTAAAATATACTCTGATGGACAAACTGGGGAGTGCAAGGAAGACACATTACTCAAACAATAATAAAGGCTGAGTTGATAGAATAAAGAATAGAATTTGCATGCCAAGTTCATAGGTCATACATTGTATGCTGCTATGATGCAGTGTTGGGGTACATGTTTCAGGCCCCAACACGGTAAAGAGGTTCACACTAAGTAAATTGTACTAGGCCATGATGTAGCTAGGATAGATGCAGATGATGCAACTAAATATGTGTTCAATGTAGTTAGAAGAATTGAAATTAGTGTTACTTTGTATTTTAGTTGGATACATTTTAGAGTCACAGTAGGCAGAAACATGAGTAGCAGTAGCAGTAGCATCTATCATATGTACTGTGCACTGTTCCATTTGTAGCGCTGAGAAGTATGTAGTGTGGAGCTTTGTTCATGCAATAGAGGAGTTCATTGAAGGGTAAACTAACCTGTGGGATTTCAACAATTGTTTACATTATAGACACATTTAGGGCTCTGGGAAATATGGGTTCATTGTGGGTAAATGGAGACATCACAAAATGCAGGTTTCACCTACTTGGAGTTTTGGTAGGCCGCAGAGTCCCTGGATATGCAGGAATAGGTTTTTGCCTAGTTTGGAGAGCTGGATGACAGAGGTCATGGAAAGGGATAGGACACAACTGCATATGGACAGTTGTGAGAACATCGCAATGGGCTGAAGATGAAAACAGAATGGAAAGCCATTTGTTAGATTTTTATGGCCGGATTGGGTTCTTAGCTGCAAAGTCTAATTTCCCTGGGAGCATGAAGGCTTGTTTTTTGAGGACCAGAAAGGTCTGGTTATATGGAGGGTTAAATTGTGAGCTGATTGTTTATGGGCTTTCAGGGAAATAAGTAGAATGTATGCCAAATGATACATAACTTGAGCAGTTGTAACTAGGATTACTTGAAGGAATGCAGGAAAATTAATATGTGATGCCGGAACATCTGGGAGGATAAGGATTTACTGCTGCTTCAAAGGAGTGCTTATTTAGTTCTCTCCCTCCCCTTGCCGTGAAGTGTTTATGGAAAGCCTTGCACAATCACATCTGGGTTGATGGCTTTCTATCACATGGTCTAAATAATAAACTGGGTTATTTATGAAGGAAACATTAATTATGTGGAGTGCGTCATAACTGGCTAGGCAAGAAGATCTCTTGTCAAAGGGGTTGTACATTGTGAATGTATACTATGGGGTTTTAGAGCTAGGGATTAGATTACTTTGTATTAGAGTTAGCCAATGAGGGTTTGGGGATGACTTTGTAACACATTTGTGATTATGTAAATTGTCTAACTGTGTAAATGAACTGAAACCTTGTTGTGATTCAGAGAAAATCAGGATCGTTTTCAACTCCATGGTACTGACTAGCCCTTCCCGATCGTTAGCATGACATAAACTTACTTTTCTACAAAGTACATTTGTTTCTTCGTGGAAGCTGTTCTTTCACATTGGAATCTTTGAGTCACTTCCTTACAGCAGGTTTGGACATGGGGGATAGCTCAAGGGCAACGCGTTTGTCTTGGAAGCAAGACAACGCATGGAAGCAAGACAATGCATCGCAACACAGGTTTGAATCCCGATCATGCGATTAGAAACCAATTTCTGGTATTAAGCGCATTACAACAGAACAAATATAATTAAGGGTGATGTGAGGGTGGATCCCCTGGTCACCCACCCAACACTTGCATGAGGGTGAAAGGGCTTGACACATCAGCTATGAGAAATCTGGATCTTTAAAGAATGTTCAAATGAGAATTGCTAGTAGTACAAATTATTCCAGCCCTTTATCTCAGACCCCACAGGTCAAAACTTGTTTTCATGTTTCTCAAAACAAAGTGCAATTCCTGTATTGCCACTGCACCACTTACTGGGGTTAAAATGAATAGCTCCTATATGGAGGCAATCCTAGAGGGGCACTGGCTCTGGCCACTCAACATGGAGCTCTGAGCCTTTCATGCATGTGCTAGCAGCAAAGAGACTCCAACATTGCAGTATGGCTTCCAACAGCTTTAGGCCAGATGATGTTGATGATAAGTGTTCCTCAAACAAAACCACCTGAAGTAAATTGCTTGTTAAGACCTGACAATGAAAAATGTGTATGTTGTACTCATGTGTGCAAATCCTCAATGGGGGCCTGACCCAGAGGAAAGAGACATGGGCATATATAAAAAAGCCCAGGTGTGGGAGTTTAGAGAAGAAAATGCATGATTGGCATCATTTGGAGAGAGCAGAGGTTGAATTAGCAGAGGAGGCTGTTTGTGAAATAAGGAATAGAGCACATAGAGCTGGATGCAGTAAAAGGAAGAGCAAGATGCAGGAACAATATCAGAAGAAGAGATAGCAAAAGAAGGAGCTGAGAGGTTGAAAGCAGTTTGGAGGAACAATGGACAGTGACACTCACACACCAAATTGACACAGTCTGTAAGAGTAGATAGCGAGTTATGAGCATGTAAAGGAAGTAGTTGAGGAGCAAAGTGTGGGCCAAGTGCCAGAAGGAAGAATACAGGAAAACCACCTAGGCATAAGCTTATGTTGATAAGGTGGAAATTTGGAGTCGGCAGATGCACCATCAGTAAAGGACTCTGGAAAAAGGAGTATGCCAGGCATGAGGAGTCAGATTTAACATATCCGCCTCCAACTCCCTCAGGGTCAGTCGCTTCTCCAAGCAATGAGTTGGTCGCAGATCTCTGTCTTCCCAGCCCCCCTGAAACTTGAGAAGAACCATCTGTGGTTCCAGAAGCACCTCAAAACCTTCTTCTTTGCTTCTGCAATGAGTTGGTGGTAGATCTCTGTCTTCCCGGCCCCCCTAAAACTTGAGGAGAACCATCTCTGGTTCCGAAAGCACCTCAAAACCTTCCTCTTTGCTTCTGCTTTCTCTTCTCCTCTCCCCTGCTGACCTATTGGCTGAAACTGAAACTGCAACACCCTCTGATCTCGAGCCCAGGTCCCCTCCCCCGCCAGTTGCACACCTGCACTGTCTCCCTGGCAACCCCCATATTTGTGGACTGTTTCTGTGTCACTACAGTCCACTGCCTGCACTTGACACCTGATGTCTGCACTCACTCTTGCACTTGCCACGAGCTGGCTACAACTTTTACTTTTGGCTTTCTATTTATTTGATATTTTCTACTGTTGATCTCATGTACTGCACTGATCCCTCCCCCTACCCCAAGCACTTTCCCCTTTCCCCTTCCCCTGCACTTGCACGATCTCAATGTCACATGGCCTAGTAAGATTGTTGTCTCTGTCATCCCTCTGTTCCCCCTCCCTTGCCTCGTCGCGCCTTGAAACACTTGTGTATAGGCACGTTATAAATGCCATATCATATCATATCATATTGAACCCATCCATCATCTTTACATAAGTAACCAGAACAAATGCCTTTCCATTTGTTGTGGTCT
Organism: Ambystoma mexicanum; assembly: GCF_040938575.1. Classification (NCBI taxonomy): domain Eukaryota; kingdom Metazoa; phylum Chordata; class Amphibia; order Caudata; family Ambystomatidae; genus Ambystoma; species Ambystoma mexicanum. The sequence goes on from NC_090937.1 coordinate 1,293,561,485, forward strand.
AAGACCTGGAGACTATAAACAACTGCCCACCGTTGTTTATATACTCCAGAAGAGCTGGGGACCATGGCCTGCTTGGTATTGACTGATGAACCACTGACAGGAGAGCCGAATTACTCCAAACAAGACTGAATATCTTTACTTCTATCTGAACCAGGAGAGACTACCAATGACAATATAACCAAGGATGTTGATTCACCAAAACGGCAGGGATATGGCAAGGGATTTTACAGACCTGATGACATCACTGGAAGTGAGGTCACTTGACCTTTGTACTGGTCCCAGGAAAACGACAAAGGAAATCCTGGGCAACTGGTCTGAAATGATTGTCACCCATTACTAAACATGAGACATTCCGATGTAACTGCAGACATTGCACTGTTAGACATGCATTGGCAATGCCAACAGGTTGGGCATATTTGGAGGCATGGGAAAGGCACTTGCAGAGCACTGCTATAATTGTATTAAATGGTGTTAGTATCTGAGCATCAAATAGCAGTGCCTGGCAAATGCCTAATACTCATACACAAGCCAAAACTGTTGGCTTTACCAATGCTTGTTTTTAACTACTTGACTTCAGTGAAGGACATGCATAGTGCTTATAAACTGAGTAGCTGAGGAATACCTGGCAAGACATTTTTATGACACCAGTAGCATGTTTACAGCTCCAATTAAGTCACCAACTTTGAGAAGAGAGCTTTGAAAAAAACACTGGCAGGCAGGAGCTGGGTGGGGACTCCACAGGGATTAGCATGGCCAAGGGAAGTCAATGGGTGGGCAGATAACCAAACTACACCTACAAGTCTGTGTGTCCCTCCTCATATGTAATCGTTCCCTATATGTGCTCTAATTCAATAGTGTTGGCTAATAGCTCAAACTAAACATGGCACTCGATACTTGTACAACAGGTTTATTTGTGGGAGGGGCTGTGTAAACACCCTTCATGGTTTATTTCCTACATGGAGAGTCTGGAAACGTCTTGCATGCTCTAAACAGTTGTCATGTTTGCATCACAAACACATTTACTGGTATAACTTTGAAGGAAAACTACAATTCTTTCTAAAATAGTTTCCTCAATTTTAGCTGACCTATTTGTTTTCTGCAGCCATTTAAATGATTTGCTTGCTACTGTACCGGTCCAGAAGACAAAATGGTATTTGCTAATGTTAAGGATTCCAATCAAGCGTCACACACTGGACCAGGACACTTAGTTTTAGCCTGGGATGTGGTGCTCAATAGGAATGCTTTTTCCTTCATTTCAATTAATTCAAATTGAGCCGGTACCCGACCCGTCTCACACCCCCTTTTACAAATACCCCGGGTCACAATGGACCATGAACCAGGTCGGTTGGTGAGAATACAATATTTATTTATTTTTAAAATTCACAAAAATCACACACATTTTAATATGGGGCAGCAATCACCATTGGGGTGATAATGACAATAAAATTGAAGCAATGCAGTTGCTTAATTTGGATAGATAGCACCCAAGTCATGGTTTCCCCCTGCAGTGTTCCCTCAACCCACAAATAATCGAATTCTGAATGGATAGAAAGAAGCAAACAGAATCAAAATCCAACCTTTTTTAAACCCTTTGCAAAGACCTAAAATGACATTCGGATTTTGAAAAATAATTTATTATATGTGTGCTGAAATAATGACATGTATATGTTATATCACAGTATTAGGGATGTTATCTCACTATCAACCATCAGGCAAGGTATCACAAAAGCATCCAGTTCACAAAACAGATTGAAATTGAAAACCCAGTGCAGCCGAATTCACACATGGAAAAGTTGCATTTTTTCTGGTTTGCAGTTTTAAATGCAAAAACGTTTCTTTCTAAAAAAAAAAACAGGTGAAAAACACTGCATCGAAATGCAGTTTTTGGGCAGGGGAATAGATGCACTGCAGGGACAATACTGTGGTGAAAGGAGCTATGTAGCTGGTGAATTGAGAGAGATTTGGAAGGTAGATTAAGGTTAGTGTTTAGGGAAATAGCGCAGTTCAAGAGAGAAAATCGGTTTGAAAAATGAAAGGGAAAGTTTACTAAAACTAAATTATTTAGACTATATTATTAAAGAAAGCCAATGTACATTCAAAGATTGATTCGCGACGTCAGCCTATTCCCGCCATGTCCTAATCTATGTGGAAATTTATTTTAATTATTCCAAATATGATTAAGGATTTACAAGATAAGGTGAATGAAAAAATGTCGATAACACTAGAAAAACAAGAACAAGGTGAACAAGGTGCACAGAAAAATGGTACAGTCTATACAAGTTATCAGGGTATAGATAGGGTTGCTTAGAGAGTGGCACAATGACAAAAGTCAAGATTGGATAGACTATGTATTATGGGATGGCGATACTCACAGTCGGCTCTTAAATTTGGGATTAGGAACAGTCAACTGGGTTCTGGACTCCAGGTCTCGGGTCACCAGGTAGCGCTGGACTCTTCTAGCAAAACAACAGCAGGGCCTGTCTGGTCACCGAATAATCAGGACAGCTGGATGGCAGGGTTGCAGCGGGCATGCAGTTAGTGGGCAAAAAGTCTGTTAGTCTGGTTTCAGGATGCTCCCCAAAAGAACACCGCAGCTTTTCCATTTGGTTATTGGGATTTTTTTAAGTGGGATCTCTGGATTGAGGCCTTGCTGGGATGGTCTGCAATGCTTTGGCCTTGCAGTGGAGTCTGGAATCAGCTATGCTTTGGCTTGCAATGGGATCTGGAATCAGCTATGCTTTGGCTTTGCAGTGGGATCAGGAATCTGGCAAGAATATTGTAGAAGATCAGGAACGCAGGCACAGGAAATTCAGGAAAGAGTCTCTCTAGAGTTTTGTCAGCCACCCTTTTTATAGAGCATGGTGATATCATAGAATTATACGGCAGGGCAGGCTTATCAAAGCATGCCTCTAAACAAATGAATTGGTCAGGGGAGATAGTTATCGCCTTCCTCCCAGCTGGTTGGGTTACAAGGGCATGATATCAGATTTATTATGTGAGTTTTACAATGTCCAGAACCTCCCACAGTTACTTTTGCTACAATTCAGTTTTGCCATAAATGGCACATTTGTACAGTTGGGGCATCTTAACAAATTACATAAATAGATTACATATTTTCTGCAGAGCATTCCAGTCCAACTCTACAATTTGTAAGTCATTGTTTTGCCCTTTTAATAATTTTTAGTCATTTTTGTGTGAAATATTCGCCCTAAATTTCTATAACTTTACACGTGTGTATGGATTATCATCAGGCATGTCAGTATTGATATTTACATTGGCATCATGTACACTTTCCATGGAATACCCAATTCTCTGCCATTTCTGTTCCCTATATGGCAGTGAAGGCTACAACGTCTTAAATGAAAATCCACTAAATTACATTAAAACTGTCAACTTTTTACATTCCTGCAAATTTCCGTTACAAAAATAACTGTCATCAAAGTTTCTTAATACAATAGTCTTAGGAAGCAAATGGGCATCCTTTGTCCTTCACTGGGACCTTTTTTTTCTCTTCAGCTACCTCCAACTGTCACTTAAGTCCAGTGCGGGCAGGGGTTTTCCCAGTTTGATTGAATGTTTATGGCCTCTTCCACTTCACAGATTGGCGTCCTGGAACTTCCATTGTAAGAAGCCTCAGCCCAGAGGAAAGTCTGCCAAAGTAGCAATTATCACTTGTGTATTCTAGCACCTACTGTGAGGGGCGTCTGTTGCTGGCAACCCCCACGCAGAAACCTTACTGGGCTGATTTCCCCCACTGCAACCAATGCAATTTAATTCCTTATTTTATTTATTTTTGTTATAAATCAGAATAAAGCCTGTTGAATAAGATCTCCAATGTATGTTTCACAGCACAAACCCCATTCACATTGCTAGATAAGGGCAGGGCCTTATCCAACATACACCTTTAAACAAGTATTTTTCTTAGTTTGCAAAAGTACATTTTAGATGTGTGGTGACTACATTTTCCGTGCAAATTCGATTTTTCTCTTCCATCTGAATTCCCACATTGTTTTGTAGCCATTGTTAGCTTCTGGCATGTAGCAATTGGTTAAAACACAGATGCACTAAAATTGACATAGACCCAGAAAGCCAGGGCCTTTTTATAACATTGATCCTTGACATTTTGTAGCCAAAATGTAAAGCGTTTCCCGTGTAGCTGAAGTAAAGCTTCTTTTGATCTCTTCAGAAATGAACAACAGCCTGTCATTCAGGAATACTGCTCTTGCCTGCTGGAGCACAATGTGAAGGTGGATGAGCATGGCAAGGTCTCATTAATAAAAGTATTGTGATGAGGAACAGAGGAAAAAGAGCATCAGAGCGGCATCATTTTTAAATGTAAATATTTCAATTTTTCAATGGGAACTTTGGGCTTGCAGCTAAGCAGTGCTGTTTTTTCACTCCCGTTCCTTTGTAAATGTAAGAACGCACTGGTGGGCTACGTCAGTGTGCCCCCTTGTTCCATCTTGGGCAATATATGAAAACGCAGTTGGTGTGAGGCAGTGGTTGTCACAGGAGCCAGTGCAGCCATTTTGCTGCTTCTGCTGAAGTGCAGCTTGGTTATGGAAGGGAGTACCGCTGAATGAGTAAATATATCCCACACTAAATACTGAAAACCAGGAGCCTCAGCAAATATTTTGATATGCACGTGAATGAGTAAAGTGAAAATGCTCCAATGTTGGCATTTAATTACAAAATAGAGGCATTCTCTGCAGATTCAAATGCAGCAGCGGTACACTTGATGATTTCTCCTTTAGGAATGCAGTGTGTGTAGCACCTACAGCAATTTGCTGCCTGCCGGTGTGGGTCACAGTGTGTTTTGTTTTCGGAAAATGCTGAATTTGCAGCTTATACTACAAAGCAAGACCTTATGAAAGCAGATCCAAAAGTCATTTGGGCTGGCTCCATGCCTCTGGTACAATGTTGGCAAGGAAAATTCCTCTGAGAATCTTGTTTGCAAGGTTTCTGCACCAATGGAAAATGTCTGGGACTGCAACAGCACCCCACCCTATTTTTGCAAGCAACCTTTCTTGAATGAGCGACATGAATTTACACAACTTCATTTTACATAAAAGCAGAGCACAAAGGAGATGAAGGGCACTGTCATGACTGGAAGAAGGGAGAGAAAAAAGGACTTCCATCCAGCCTGAAATTTATGTCAGCAGGTGTCATAAACTACTATCAGCAAACTCAAAGGGTTCCCACGAGGAAGAGTTTGAGGGGGGGCAGGAATGTGTGGGAACGGCCTTAGGGAGTAGCATGGCCATGGGCAGTGATTGTGTGGGCTTTGTAAGAGTATTTAGCATTATTGTTATGCAGCACCACTGAATGGGTTTGGTGCATTGCTATAATGTGGTACAGCAAGGCATGTGTTGCCAGTGTGACATGGACATGTAAATGAAAACAGGCTATTCAGTCAAAAACGATTTCTACATTTAAAATGCAAATAATTTTTTTTCACAGTTAAGAGCATATTTTTTTCTCCACCTGAAATTCCTCTGTTGCAGGAGACACATTTGAGGATTAATGAACTAACCTTATTAACAATAATAACGATTCTAACTCATTAATAATATAATGTGTTCTCCAGTGCAAAATGGGATGGAAAATGACAGGCTCTGAAAGTCATTTTAAATGCGCATCCAGATTTTTTTTTTCTTTGCTTCTATCTGCGCTCTGTCCACAGTATTTGCAGGAAGCAAAGACTCGAATAAGCAGGAAATCAGTTTGGTTACAGTTGCAACTGTATAAGCCAAGCCATTGTTAAAGAAAAGGAGGGTAGGACATGATAGAATTTCATTGGTTGAACTCGTTTGGCAGGCTGTAACAGAGCTTTTCTAATGAATCTCGGGGAAAATGTGGGAGAAGACTTTTTACACAGCTGGGAGAAAGACCTGGCTGGTGGCTGGGTATTTTCCTGATTGAAAAAGCAGATCCCAGTGCACTGCTCCAGAGACTGGGAATTCCAGTCAATAAGCCCCGGTTAGAGTGACGGCAGATGCTCGTCCTTGCTGGGGTTATTTAAGAAGAATTCATTGAACCACTTCCAGAAGGCGACCAGCCGACGAACTTCACATGCTGGACAGGCCTGGTAATTATATTACAAAGTGTGGGGGCAGTGTGTATGTGTGCAAAACTATTCAGTCAGCGTGGAAGAGGGAACTCCAGTGTTTTATCAACAGGTTTAATGTTGCGAATTAAAAATGTTCTTGCCGCTCTCTTTTCATTTTGTTACAGATAAGGTTGTTAATGCGCAATTTCCATTTATTTCTGTAAAAAGAGTAAGATCGTGTTGAAATGCAATTTTTATAATACACAAAAAATATCTGAAAACAGACGGATAGTGTGTTTTATTTTTCTCTTTTATTTGTGCATCTACCATTACAGTACTGATAATATGGGGAGAGGTTTAGACAGTGCAATTGTCATTTTTAAGCTAGCTAAAAATAAGACTTAGCGGTAGCTGTGTGCATGATTCCATTCAGTATATAAGTGTATGTTTTCTGAACGGAACATAATAATAATATAATGAAATAGACTACTGCTGGAGGTACATGAGTCAGTAGAAAGAGAGGCCCTGGACATAGTTTACCGATGTAGATAAGTTGGTGATAAATACCGCAGGTTAGCTCGCTGCCGTAGATAAGACAGCAAGGACAGCCCATGGTGGCACTCCAATTGAAAATGTGGTGTTCCTGAAATGTAAGCCTGAGGCCTCTCTAGTGATCACACGAACAAACTAAGCAAAAATAAGGGGTTCTGGATATTGGGGCCACATATAAAACAAAGGAATTATGCTCACCAGAAATACCACCAATAACGCATACCAACATAATGTATACCACTAAATGTATCAGTGTGCTGAAATAATGTATGTATACTGTAGTACTATATACCAAATCTAATCTGAATGCAAAGAGTGATTATTACTGAATTATTTTCATTTTGGCGGTAAGAAAATACAGCTAGGCCCCAAATCTATACAAAATACCCTACATATTTATGGTGCGTTGCAAGCCGGGAAAGTGATCATAGAGCACCTACTGGGCGTGGCAAGTGTGTCTCACACTGCCATCTGTACATTAAAGGGAACCCATTTCATAAGAACAGTATGTCACCAAAAATGAATTTCAGAATGTCACAAAGGGAAACCACATTCTCAGACTTAGTGCAATATTTAGAGGCAAAGTTGTTTGCACATGGGACGTGGTCATCGAACAGTACCTCAGAATGGCATGACCGCATTCAGGGTGAGGTGCAGAAAGAAAAACTAGACAATATTTTTGCAGAAGGTAGCATAATTCAGGTCTGCCTTACAAGGTTATTGAATGCAGCCGATAAAAGTGCAGAGAAAGACTGTTTAATACGGCCATGCGCCAAAATATGGTTTATTTTGAATAGGTCCCTGCGGATGCAAGAAAATGATACCCAGCTAATTAACAGGTTACAGACTGACTTAGATGGGGCAAGTAAAAAAGAGGAGATGTTAAGAACAGAATTAGAAGGATGTCAGAAAGACATGCAATTTAAATGCAGAGATTTTGATATTCAGTTGTCCAAAAGCAAGAAACAGTTTGAAGACAGTGAGCAAGAATTGGTAGACTCAAAAGCCTTAGTGGATTACATTAGACAGGATAAAGATGAGATTGTTTCAGAAATGCAGATTTTACAAAAAGAAAATTTTGAAAAAGAAAGTGATCTCCAAGGTGCAGAGCAAGAAATGGTTAAAATGATTCAAGAAAGAGACAAGAGAAACAAAGAATTCAATGAATGCAAAATGCAAATGTGCGACATGCAGGAGGTAATAAATAAAATGAGTGATAAAAACAACTATCTGCAAAATGAAGCACGCAGGCTCCTTAAAAATTGCAAAGACTTAGAACAACAAATGTGCATTCCCAGGTCCCAGGAGAGGCGGCAGGGTACTACATTCAATGGAGTGGAGGTGAATTCTAGGTCTGCCCAAAGAGCTAGTGCTCCAGTGACTGGGCCGGTGACTGAACTTGGTTGCAGCGCCCTTGGGGGATTTGATACTCCCATTGGGGGCAGCCACCAATCCCATACACCTGGAACCAGGATTGAGTCACCAAGTAGTGCAATTCCATGCATTGCAACAAGTAGCCCCATAAAAATAATGAAATCTATTTAAGCTCTGATCAAACCATTTAAAAAAGGAGGGGAATGCTGCATTGAGGATAACTTAGAAGCGGTTCATGACATTTTTAAAGCACTCCAGATACCTAAGGAACAGTACAGACAATATTTTCATTTAACTTTAGATGCTCCGACAAACAGCATCATAAGGGGATTAAATGAACAGCAGAATATGACATGGGTGGAGTTTGAAAAAGAAATTAGGCGTCATTTTTCTCCTTTCCAGTCATTACAGGAGGCAAAGAAAGTTGTTTACACACTTACTGCTGGGCCTAATACATCCCCTCGCCAGTTTTTACAAGACTTAAAAAGAGCATTTTCTCGCTTTGATGTATCTTTTGACCCCAATTCTAATGAATTTAAAACCGCCTACTTATATGGGCTACAGAAAGACATCATATCCCAATTGGTTCGTGAATTTGATCGTGACACGTCCCTTGAGTGGATTGTGCATCAAAGCACAAAACTATATGAGGTACTCTATTGTCAGGGTAGAGAAAGTGATAAAATGAAAGATACTAGACCTAAATCTAAAGAACCCTCAGCAACAGTGATGGAAATCAGGTCAGCCAAAATGTCCCTTGAGTCTGCTCAAAGTCCAGGTAAAAATAATTTGGCACCTGAACAAAGGGTTAATCAACAAAGGTCATCACATTCTGCACCAATGTTTCAATCACATGATCCTAGTAACAGGGAGAGCTACATCAGTCCTAGGTATTTAGGAGATAGGCCCCGGGCAGGCTATCGGCCTGATATGTCAGGTATGAACTATAATCAGAGACAAAATCAAGATCAAAGAAATGATGGTTCCTACCAGACATTGGGGACACAGAGCAAATTTGATCCCAACACCATGATATATGGTAATCAGGATAGACCCCGCTATGTGGATCGATTTGCTGATAATGGGAATCAACATAGGGGTCAGTACCCACAACATGAGAGACAGGACATGAGACAGAACATGAATTACACTCCACGTCAGTACAATGATTCCCCACCAGGGGACTACAACCAAAGGATGGGTGCACCCCGCTCCCTTCCCCAAATGAATCAAGAGTTCAGAAACTATCCCAATAGAAATCACTCACCTGAGAGGTATCAGAATAGATCCAATCAGGGAGAAAGCAACCAGATCTAGGCCACAGAGGGAGGATTCTAGAGAAATGGAAAGGTTCCAGTGCCTTGAGGCCCAAGTGAAAATGTTAGCTGAACAAATAGGGAAGCTTTGTACAGCACAAAAACAGTCATCAAAGGAGGGGGCTGATGGCCATCGCAATGACCGGGGGGCTTCTTCTGAAAAGTGACTAAGTACTCATGATACCTACAGCGCCGAAAAGACAGAATGCGCTGATGTAATTTCGCATAATGACTCTGAGATGTCTAATGATTTAAAACTGAAAATGCCAGTAAATGAACATGTAACAGAAAGTGCAAATACTTCTAAAAGAGAGGTACGGTTTAACCTAGAGCTAAATCAAACATTGGAGATTTGTACAAATGAAATAAGAAAACCTGAAACTCCAAGAGAACAAAGAGACAGATTTTAGAAAAATGACTCATGCATGGGGAATACCAGTAAACAGGGAGTAAGTGGGGATGCTATGATTTCTTCCCTGGGCAGTCAAAACAATGACCAAACACAGGCAGAAAAAGGAAATACTCCAAAGGAGGGTACATGCCAATCACCTGAAGAATTCTTTGAGCAACATATTTTTGAAGAGGCGGAAAGGGCTGGTACCACACTAAGTGATCACAAATGCACAGAATTAGACAATGACAGATTGCTGAATGAGGTTGTTACACATGTTCAGGTGGGGGGTTGTAATGTGGCCTCTGATGATACCTGGATGGATAGGCGAACAGTGGCCACACTCCAAAAAACCTCTGAACATGGAGAAATGAATAAAGTCTCTCGCGCAGAAATGGGTAAAAATGAGGGAAAAATGTCTTTCCATTTACCAATGTGCTTAGCCAAAAGTGAAAAAGGCCTGAGAAAGGTGAGTCCTGAAATCAGTAAGAATTCACACTTCTTATGTGTATTAGAGGAAGTTGAGTACAGGTATTATGCTCCCATCATTGTAGAAGAAAAATGACAAACATTTGCAATGATTGACACTGGCGCACAGGCCACAATTATGTCCTAGGAGCTGGTAAAGAGTATCAATGAAGGGAGATCCCCACAGAATCAGATCACAGTGAAGGAAAATCAAGGTCCAGTGCATAACTTTAATGGGGAGGAGGTGCCCATCATAGGTGTAACTGAGGTTGACATAAAAATAGGAAAGCACAGAATGAAACAAGAGGTATTGATCACATCTATTTGTGAAATTCCATTTCTGATGGGGACAGATTGCCTGAAAAGATTGTCTCCTCTCATAGATGGGGTGAGTGGAGTGCTGTGGTCCTTAACCAAAAAACCATTGAGACCTAAGAAACTAAAATCACAAAACAGCAACATAAATGAATGTCACACCGTTGCCAAAACAAATGATGCTGTGGAGATATATCTCCAGAATAGTTGCACACCTAGTGTCACTGTTATATTGATGTGTCAAGACAAAATGCAGAGCAACAATGAAAAACTACCTGTACAAATATACTTGGACCCAAGGAAAAATTGGCAGACCGCTCTAGATGAGCACACATTACGTTTTTATTTAAAAGAAAAGATATGCAAACAAAATATTACTCCTAAAGCAGATTCAGAAAAACACATTACCACTCTTGCTGAAATACATATGGAAGATGAGCAACCATGTGTTCATGTTGGTATAAATTACTGTTTTAAAACAATAAAAGCCACTTTAGCGCTTGAACAGGAGAGGAGCTTCATTAATGAGAAATTGTTGCAAAAAATAACGGCGAGGGAGGAAATCCTGAAATTTAGGATTAAAAACCAATATGTTTCTGGGTTGGACAGTCCCGACTTTGAAAACCGAATTGCAGGCAGATGCATGCTTAAAATTAGCATTGGCCAGAAAACAATTTACCATAATGTATGGATAGTGAGTGGAGCACAAAATGATTTTTACATGGGCAATGACATCATGCACAGAATGTGTATGGTGTTAGATTTCCTTAATCAAAACATATGGTCAAGCCTAGGTGGGCCGGCACCTGAATTTGAAGACAAAAGAAGGGCTTATCATTGTGCACAACTGGTTCCTTATGCAATCGAATTACAAATGAGGAAAGATACTATTATTCCTGCATTTACAAAACAGTTTGCAATAACAATGAAATGCAAAAATGGACAGCAGATGAAAGACTCTGATGCATTTGTGTGCCTGAATGAATCCATAAAACAGCAAGGACTGGATTATGAATACATTCCATTGGTAGATATTGGTGAAGGGCCTGTAAGAATTATGGTAAATAATAAGGGTTGTCAAGATATTCACTTAGAGGAAAACTCCCCATTAGGAATGGCCATACAAAAATCACATTATACTGCAGATCTAAATAACATGGTGATTGGAAATATCCCTGAAAAGTATGTAGATGCCAAGGGTGAGTTGCCAGAATACCTGGACTCTCAGCCCAAAGGAATATTTAGAATTCATTCTGTGCACCCTTATGATTCAAGTGAGACATTGTGCTGTTATCAAGAGAGTTATATAACATTTGATTTAAGTGAAAATGAAATGGAAAATTAGCCCATTGAAATGGAAGCTGACATGACAAAACATTTAAAAGTGGCAGCTTTACAAAGAGACACAGCCACACAGCTAGAGGAAAGCGCTGAGATTCTACTACCAGAACAGTTTCCAGAATTTTCCAAAATGGTAGAAGAGCAGATCTCCTTAGCGGATGCGTGTGACAACGATGAGGATAGAAACAAATTGAGGAAGATATTTATGGAATTTAAAGATGTATTTGCAAAAGATGCCTATGATTGCGGGTTAACTAAGTTACATGTGGCCACACTTCCGGAAGGGGGCCGCAGAAGTCCAGTATTTGTACGCCAGTATAGACTACCGCTGGCATGTTTAGAATCATTGGCAGAGATTATTAAAAATTTAGAATCGCGAGGAATCATCAGGCCTATCCATAGCACATCCAACACGCCCATTTTAGGTGTGTTAAAGCCAAATGGTCAATGGCGGCTTTGTGCAGATTTGAGGGAGTTAAATAAAAGAGTACCAGTGTCCAGATGACCACTGCCATTCATTGATCAGGGCCTAGCTCAGGTACATGGTTCAAAAGTGTTTACCACATTAGATCTCGCCTCTGGATATTGGTGTGTGCCATTGGCAGAGGAGATACAGAATTTATTTCCCTTTACATTTGACAGGACTCAATACGCATGGGTTAGAATTCCATTTGGGTACGTTAATAGTGGGAGTGAATTTGGAATATTTTTGAGGAAGGCCATGCCTGATGCAGCGGAAAGAGGAACCATAGTTTATGTGGATGATGTCCTAATAAAAAATGAAAGCTTAAAAAACCACTTTGATGAAATAAGGCATGTGCTTGGCCAATTGCAGAAAGCAGGCGCCAAAGTGTCTTTACAAAAAGCACAATGGTGCAAGAAAAAAGTGAATTTTCTAGGCCATGAAGTAACTGAACATGGACTAAATCCACAAAAGAAGAAAATAGAGGCCATACAAAAACTAAAAGACCCTCAAAATGTGAAAGGGGTGAAAAGTTTATTAGGAATGACAGGCTATAACAAAAAGTTCATTGAAAATTTTGCTGAGATCACTCAACCATTGACTAAACTGCTAAAACTAAATACGCCCTGAAAATGGGAGAACGAGCAGTCTGAGGCGGAATGTCTTGTAAAGGCACCATGTTTAGCATACCCCATAAAGGATAGGGATTTCTTTATAGAAATAGGTTTCTCTGAACATTGTATGTCAGCAGTGTTATCACAAAAACCTGATGTGAATCACAAAACCATTGCCTATGCAAATAAAGCATTTTCCCAAGTTAAAATGAAATTGAATGAATGTGAAAAGGCCCTATCAACCACTGTGTGGGCGCTACATTTCCGCCCTATTGTTCAGGGAGAAAAGGTGATTATTGAAACAAATCATCAACCTTTGCAATTCTTAGAGAGTAAAAGAATTAGGTCAGGTAATCTAGCGCAGTCTAGAATCACTTCATGGACGCTAGCATTGCAAGGTTTTCCTGTAGAAGTGAGATATGGCCAAAATAAAAAGAGCCCAATTGCTCAAAGTTTAGCAGATTTACACGACTGTGCAGCCGAACAAGCATCAAACGAAATGGAAATAGAACCTAATTTACAGGAGTTTGAACAATCACCACACAAAGCTTTGGATGAAAAAACATGCAAGGACTTGCCAACTGTATATGTCGATGGTTGTGCTTTTCACATTGAAAATGACAGTAATAAACAATTAGTGTCAGGAATAGGAAATGTCTGGTTGAAATGTGAAGGTATCCCCAGCATAGGGATGAGCATTGGAGCTAGGAGCAGTCAAGTAGCGGAATTGGCAGCCATTTTTAAAGCCATTGCTACTGCAATTGATAATAAATTCAGTGAAATTGTCCTGGTGACTGATTCTGACTATGCACGAAACAGCTTTGTGGAATATCTACCTGGCTGGAAAGCAAGAGGCATGATTACATACAACAAAAAGCCACTTAAACATGGAAAAATGATACACGCCATAGACAAATTAGTGTCAGAAAATAATTTGACAATATACTGGAGAAGAATTTGTGGGCATTTAAAAACTCCAGGAGAGGATAAAGAGGGGAATGATAAGGCAGACCACCTGGCTAAAAATGGGGCTGTGATGTGAGAATTGCTACCTATTGAACATTTACTGGGTGAAATACAGATTGATGCAGTAACACGTTCTAAAGCACCAAAGGAGACAGAACAATCAGTGGTACAATGGAGTTACAACACTCCAGACCAAGATTTGATTGAGGCACAAAAGAATGATCGAATTTTGGGAATCTATTATAATAGATCCAGGACAAAACCCTTTAACAGAAGATGATTGTGTGGGAAAAGAGGAATTGAGGGTGCTATTAAAGAATAAAAAACAACAAATTAGACTACAGGATGGACTCATAGTTAGAGAGTCCATAATAGGACAGATACAATGGTTGGTACCCCTTTCATTTAGAGGGCTAATGCTACACCATGCACATGATGCCATAACTGCAGGCCACAGAGGTTCACAAAAAACATTGTAAATATTAAAAGATTATGCTTATTGGCCACATATATCCCAAGATGTGGAATTATATACTAGAGGATGTCTAGTATGTGCCCAATTAAAACCTTCTTCACCAATGCACAGAGCTCCACTAATGAAAAGAGGCCTAACCCTTCCATGGTCAGATTTTCAAATAGACTATGTAGGGCCTTTAAAAAGGTCTGGCAGATGAAACCGTTATATTTTGAGTGTGGTATGTTTGATGTCGAAGTGGATTGAGTGTATTCCTGCACCAGATTGTATTGCGCAAACAGCAGCCACATTGCTAGTGAATCTTGTGTTCTCAAGGTTTGGGTTGCCACAAAAAATTGAGTCAGACAGAGGAAGTCATTTCACAAGTGCTCTAATGAGCAAGGTATGGAAAATACTGGGTGTGAAAAGGAAACTACATATCGCATATCGGGCAGCTTCTTCAGGTGGAGTTGAACGGGGTAATAGGTCTGTTGTGGACATTTTTAAAGAAATTTGTAGCTGAAGCAGGTTCCAGCTGGGATTTACGTTTACCGTTGGTTTTGATGGCAATCAGATCAACTCCTGCCAAAGCAACAGGTATTAGCCCACATGAGGTCTTGCCAGGTAGGAAAATGGTGTTGCCGCAACACCTGCTATACAGAACACATAAGCGCATCTACAGTTCATGAATACATTGATGAGCTGAGGAAGCATTTACAACATGCATTTGCTTTTGTACAGAGAAATCTGGAAAGGGCTGCTGACGGTGCTAAAACATATTATGATAAAAAGTCAACAGTAAAGGAGTATTGTGTAGGGGATCAGGTGTATAAATTCCATTTTGGAAAAAGTAAACAGAAAAATTATTCCTAGCAGCCTGGCAGGGGCCATTCCGAATTATAGATATAGTCTTTCCTGTAGTTTACAAAATTTTAAAGACTAAAGGTGAGGCAACAACAGAACAGTTTGTGCATGTAAACCAAATCAAGCCATGTCATCCAAGACATGAGATAAAAAATCTGGAGCGTGTAGAAACAGGTAAAGTCCCTTGAACACAAAAAGGTAAAATAAATGGGTACAGTCAGGAGGCAGTGACAGAGAAGTTAAATAAAGATGGTTGATTATAATGGCACGTAAACACTGTAATATATGTAAATATATATATAATATAAAAAAGAAGCTGAAGTCGATGTGCAGAATGAAAATGCATTAAATATTGAATGTTGTTTTATGTATGCTTGTTCTCTATGACCTGTGCTTAATTTCAGAAGGTGAAAGAAAAAGGGCGAAATGTTTAACAAAGCATGTTTTATTTTTGGCAAAAGGGTGAAGTTAGTATTGTGCTATATACTTAATCTGTTTCTTTTCTATTTGATTTAGAATATTAACATATTTGTACCGGAGGTCACGGGAGACGATGGAGTCCTGGAGTCCCCTGGATGAAGATCGAATGATGCCTGCCTCCGGGTGGAGGTGAAGACAAAATAACCAGAATGCCAAAGAAAATATGACTTCTATAGAAAAGGATCCAAGAGTACCAAGATGGAAGAACACCCGAATGAGCCAAATGATGTGACATTGCTGGTCGGCTAAATTATAGAGAACAACAAAGTAAACGTCCTTATTTCCCTAGAACAGCCCACTGATAATCACCAGAACTATAAAAGATATATCAAAAATATTTTAATTGAATCATTATATAAAAAATATCTAAAAAGTGAGAACATATTTGTTAAAAGACAAGAACAAAGTGCACATAATAATAGTTACTTTACTAGTATCATTAATAGTTGATCACACTCAGATGTCACTATGACTTCGGATTTTAACACTTGAAAAGATTGTAATGACATATACAAGTGAAATATTAATCCCTCGCCGGGTTTCAAAAACGGTTGAGAAAAACCACATATAACTAGTACTGTTTGTTACTAGTATTTTGCCTCGACATGTTTCAGTTCTGTACATTCATTATAGAACTTTCTTCAGGAGGAACTTGATTTTACTATGTCACTTCGACCTTGACAATAAATTCTTAGGAACAATGAAAGAAGATGATCTTGGTCCTGGTGTTTGCAGATTGATATGCTAGTGGGAGGAGAAAGGGACAAACAAACACGGAGCGAAATTAGCCCGTTGTCTAAATTTTCAAACAAGTGAAAATGCAGAAAGATTCTGTATGTCTTGAGGTACAAAAATTAATAATTTACCTCTTGACTGTGTGGTAAAAGTCTTCAAGCTTGTGCTGGATTCTCAAATGGACCAGTTTGGGCGTATCCCGAAATTTTTCAGGGGAAATCAACTGTAAACATACAGAAAGAAGATTTTAGAGGAGAACCCGAGAACGGGCTCCGTCGCTGTATATTATTTAATGGATCTACAATTGTTTCAAAGAATATATATTCTCAGGATAAGGGATAGAAACCGACTGAAAAAAACAACTGGACATTAAGTTAATGTGAGAGTGCTAAATAACCCTTTAGATCTGTCGCTTTATTTCTTATTTTTCCCGTCTATATATGAATCTACATCAATGGCTTAAATCTCTATGTTTAAGAATAGTTCCTCGATGGCCATGGATGTTCTTATATATGACCATTCCATTTAGATCGATCCCTTCAACTATTCAGTCATCTATTGGTTTAGGAAAGAAACCTTCTTGCAGTGGAGACCTTTGAGTCCATTAATAGTTCCCATTACATTTGCCATCTTTACCTTCGAATTCGGTAGGGCGTCTTTAGGTATATTAGGGTTCTTCCTTAGAGTGGTAGAGACCAGAGTAGATAGCGCTTGTTTTCAGGTAGTCTTCTAGATGTTACCCTAGAGGACTAAAAAGACAAAAACAGTGTTGTAACTGTTGGCGGTGCGCAGACGAGATGTTTATTTTGTTTGTTGCGTACATCCGTTTTATTAGTGGTAGCGTAATGATGTTCCGTATCTCGCTTATGCACCTAGATTGTTTTATTATATTATTACTTACCGCGAAGGGAATGATTTCTTCAGCGTTCGCTCGCGGGAAACAGCTGCAGAGTTCTGGCTGTTTACTCGATCGCGACGGCGATGTAGAGCTGCGGGTACCTGGTTCCGCTTTCAGTGTCGTATAGCTGATCGTGGGCGCCATCTTACTGGTATAAATATTTACGATTAAATGTTGGTATTGTCCGTTGTTTATGTTAATAATACTCGCTTTTTACCTGGTTCTCGCATGTAAAACCTCTCTACTTACTGTAGGAAAAGGCGATCTAATATTCTATCGTTTCAATCACTTAGCAGCTGTTCCGCAGAGTTTATCTTACTTTACTTGTTTTGTATAAATGAGAGTTCTTACAAAAATTCTATTTCATGCCTGCTTTAGTTAGAAGGTATTGACTCTAGAAGTGTTATGAGACCGCCTAGCTATATCAATGATGGATCTTCCTGTTAATCTTTATGAGAGACAGGCTGATTTACTTGATCTTATGCCATTCAATTGACTCATTTAGACCCACACGGTCGCTACGTGTTTTAAAAATGAGATATTGTTCTTTCTGAATTCGAATTTTTTTCTTTAGACTTAAGTTGTTCCCTGTGATCACTAAAAGGACTGTTCATGTGAAACTTTCTATGGCGTGATTCTTCTCTATAAAATGTTTAACTAGAGGGGCCTGTATCACTTTATTTCTCAAACAACTCTTGTGTTCTGTAATGCAGGTTTTTATCTTTCGACAGGTCTTCCCAATGTAGTGTAGACCACAAGGACATGTGATCAAATAAACTACAAATTCTGTATTGCAATTGGAGAAAGACTTGTGGATCCAGGGAGCACTTAAACCAATGTTTGTCTTCTTACTTTTTTTGGTTAACTTACACACGGCGCAGTTCCCACAGGGATGATGACCAGTGACCGGGGGAAGCCCCCATTGGGTCCTGATATTACTCGTAGTGGATATGGGTCCCTGGTATCGACTAGAGCTAACCCTATTGCCTATGGACATAGATTTAGTATAGGCAAAAAGGGGTAGTTCAGGATTGGATTGCGTGGTTCTTAACAGTTTCCAATGTTTGGAAATAATGTTACGAATGGCTAAGCTATGATGAGTGAAAGTATTCACACATACCATTTTGTTTTCCGTCTGGTCTCTCGAGTGATCTTGTAAAAGGGATTCTCTGTTGTTATTAAAAGCGCGTTTCGCTGCTCTTTTCATAAGTTTCCTGGGATAACCCCTGTGTCTCAATTTAACTATTAGATGTTTAGCTTCCTCCTCATAGGACTCTCTAGTGGAGCTGTTACGTTTTAGTCGGAGAAATTGTCCATACGGCAAGTTGTCCCTTAGATGTTTAATATGGTGGGACTGGTAGTGCAAAAGGGCATTCTTCTCGGTACTTTGATGGAAAGGCTTTACAAGGATGATACCATTCGAATGATAGAGTGTTAAATCTAAAAAGTTTATCCTGTCTTGTTCTACAGACATGGTAAACTGTAGATCTGTATTAAGGCTATTAAGCCAGGTGAGAAAGGCTTGAGCCGCTTCTCTTGAGCCCCGCCATATTACCAGGACGTCATCTATATACCGCAACCACGTTTTGATGTTTTGTGTAAACCATTTTGTTTTCCGTCTGGTCTCTCTCGAGTGATCTTGTAAAAGGGATTCTCTGTTGTTATTAAAAGCGCGTTTCGCTGCTCTTTTTTATAAGTTTCCTGGGATAACCCCTGGTCGGGACATATCAGAGGCAGACAAGTGTCCTGGCGTATGGAGTTCCACGTATTTATTATTTTAATTAATTATTTTAATCTGTTATGTTAATTCTTTGTTTTAGTTATTTGTTTTATCTCATTGATTTTGATTGACTTCAAGTATAAAATTGAAGCACTGAACTATGGACACTTCCATTGGGAAGGAACATATGGACCCAAAGATGAATTTTGATATTATGTTGATTGGACAGTGGTTTTTCAACTTTTTCGTTTTGCATGTGAATATTCATTTTGTTGGATTGCTACATTTCAAAAGAAGGAAGGGAGCAAGTTGATTTTCCTCTAATTATGGCTTGGACTGCCAAATTCTCAGAAAAATGGAGGGAATATGTAAGAGTATTTAGCATTATTTTTATGCAGCACCACTGCATGGGTTTGGTGCATTGCTATAATGCGGTACAGCAAGGCATGTGTTGCCAGTGTGACATGGACATGTAAATGAAAACAGGCTATTCAGTCAAAAACGATTTCTACATTTAAAATGCAAATAATATTTTTTCACATTTAAAAGCATATTTTTTTCTCCACCTGAAACTCCTCTGTTGCAGGAGACACATTTGAGGATTAATGAACTAACCTTCTTAACAATAATAACGATTCTAACTCATTAATAATATAATGTGTTCTCCAGTGAAAAATGGGATGGAAAATGACAGGCACTGAAAGTCATTTTAAATGCGCATCCAGATTTTTTTTTTCTTTGCTTCTATCTGCGCTCTGTCCACAGTATTTGCAGGAAGCAAAGACTCGAATAAGCAGGAAATCAGTTTGGTTACAGTTGCAACTGTATAAGCCAAGCCATTGTTAAAGAAAAGGAGGGTAGGACATGATAGAATTTCATTGGTTGAACTTGTTTGGCAGGCTGTAACAGAGCTTTGCTAATGAATCTCGGGGAAAATGTGGGAGAAGACTTTTTACACAGCTGGGAGAAAGACCTGACTGGTGGCTGGGTATTTTCCTGATTGAAAAAGCAGATATCAGTGCACTGCTCCAGAGACTGGGAATTCCAGTCAATAAGCCCCGGTTTGAGTGACGGCAGATACTCGTCCTTGCTGGGGTGATTTAAGAAGAATTCATTGAACCACTTCCAGAAGGCGACCAGCCGACGAACTTCACATGTTGGACAGGCCTGGTAATTATATTACAGAGTGTGGGGGCAGTGTGTATGTGTGCGAAACTATTCAGGCAGTGTGGAAGAGGGAACTCCAGTGGTTTTTTTTATCAACAGGTTTAATGTTGCGAATTGAAAATGTTCTTGCCACTCTCTTTTCATTTTGTTACAGATAAGGTTGTTACTGTGCAATTTCCATTTATTTCTGTAAAAAGAGTAAGATCGTGTTGAAATGCAATTTTTATAATACACAAAAAATATCTGAAAGCAGACGGATAGTGTGTTTTATTTTTCTCTTTTATTTGTGCATCTACCATTACAGTACTGATAATATGGGGAGAGGTTTAGACAGTGCAATTGTCATTTTTAAGCTCGATAAAAATAATACTTAGCGGTAGCTGTGTGCATGATTCCATTCAGTATATAAGTGTATGTTTTCTGAATGGAACATAATAATAATATAATGAAATAGACTACTGCTGGAGGTACATGAGTCAGCAGAAAGAGAGGCCCTGGACATAGTTCACCGATGTAGATAAGTTGGTGATAAATACCGCAGGTTAGCTCGCTGCCGTAAATAAGAAAGGGAGGACTGCCCATGGTGGCACTCTAATTGAAAATGTGGTGTTCCTGAAATGTAAGCCTGAGGCCTCTCTAGTGATCACACGAACAAACTAAGCAAAAATAAGGGGTTCTGGATATTGAGGCCACATATAAAACAAAGGAATTATGCTCACCAGAAATACCACCAATAGTGCATACCAACATAATGCATACCACTAAATGTATCAGTGTGCTGAAATAATGTATGTATACTGTAGTACTATATGCCAAATCTAATCTGAATGCAAAGAGTGATTATTACTGAATTATTTTCATTGTGGCGGTAAGAAAATACCCAGCTAGGCCCCAAATCTATACAAAATACCCTACAGCTTATAACCAAACAAAGTAATACTTTTGCAGGTGATCAGTTGTATTTGCCCCACCTCTGCTCAGGGTGCTTGTGAGACTATTGATATTTAATTAAGCCCTCCTGCCACTGGGCTGTCTCAGCCTTAGGTTGATTGTTTATCTGTCAAAAACACACAATAATGGAGGAGAGAAATCGACACTCTCCCCCAAACCTCAGAAGCAGAATGCATTCGACCCTCCCAGCGTGGTTGGCACAGGTGCCTGACTTAGTTACACAGGACACCACGTGGCAGCCAATGGGGGGAAGAGGAGCTAGGGAGAGGTTGTGGATGGGGTGGGGGAAGTTAGGTACACCGGAAAGAGGGTAAGGGAATCTCCTATGTTGGATAGGGAGAGGGGAAGCACCAGGGTAAAAACCCTCCCTATCTGATCCCTGCCTACTGTCTCCTACTTGAGCAGAACTAGACTGTACACCAACACACCTTAATACGTGTGCACATGAAACATAAGCAGCACAATGTAGCATAAAAAACACATGTCATAGCAAGTGGAATGAACGCAGGACAATGGGGAATCTCCCATATATGAAACACAATACACATGGCCCCTTGGGCAAGCTTGTAAGCAACATAAAACATGTAATCTGATTCATGAAAAAAGGAGACGCCAGCTGATTCACATAGAAACCAAACCAGGTAGTCCCAGTAACATGAGTTAGCAGCACTCGTTATATTAATACTGCCGGCCACGAGTTAGCAGCACTCGTTATAGCATTCCTGCCGATATAGCAGGTCTGTAGTTTCCTAATATCTCGTAAGACCCAGACTTTTGCCGTAGTGTTATTATTACAGACATCCTACTCCCTCCAGGATACATATGGAATACCCGTAGTCCCTCCCCGCAATGTACAGAGCACTTATCTGAACTCTGAGAGCCCCGCGGGACTTCTCGGAGTGAAAGTAGCACGCCGATATCAGCAGCCGGGCCGCTCTCCACTCCGGGGAATGCGAGCATCTGAACGTTCCCAGTCAGCTTGTCCTTACTTCTGACAGCCCTTCGCCATCCATTAGTTCCTGCCGCGCACTGCCGTCCGGCTTCCAGCACCAACCGCACCCATAAACAATAAGCCACACCTGATCTCAGTCCGTGGCTCTTTTATGCTGCTCAAGTTACTTGCAGCTGACAGAGCGCACGTGATCACGCCCCTGTATCTGGACTACAGACTCCCACAGGCTGCTGGGAACTGTAGTCTTCTCTCAGTACGCACCATCCACATTTCGGGAGACACAACTTGTTACTTTCCTGCACCTCCAGCCCTTATTCCTCACATTACCATACAGTTCCCTCTAGGCAAGGTGTGGGTTTTGGTCTCTATCTTCCATCTTTCCCCAGTCAGTCTGCTTGCTCCAAGTGTTTCCATCCCCATGGGTTCCTTTGTGCCAAGGGATCAGGATTGTCCAGGCTGATCTCCTTCCAGATGTGGTCACCAGTGGTCTTCACTTAAAATAAAGATGACTAGCTTCATGAATGTCACCTAAGGGGTCCTCCCTCATATTGAGATTGTCCTGACCTTTTCATAGTTCAGGAAGAGGATGTGTGCCTCCCCATCATCCCTCATAAGTTGTTTCCTAGCCTGCCTGTAACCCTGGACTTGGATTACATCAGGGAGTGACCCCTCTCATTAGCATCATCAGAATGGGAACTCTGCAAGTGGGAGCCCCCTGCTTTCCTCAGTGGTCATTAAGGTTATGGTGTGGTGGTAGAGTATTTCACAGACACAATGGGTTTGTGGTGTACCACATATTGGTTCTCTTTTCCCTGCGAGGCTCCTCATACAATCAGTGTTTTAGCTAGTTTTCTCCATAACTCTGACTAAGAGGGGAAACTATAGATATCCTCATTAGGGCACAATGTATTTTGAAACTCATAGTCTGTTCCTCCGGAATTGTTCTTGTGCTAAGACAGTGATGTGCTACTCCTTCAGATGAGAAGCATACCTCAGAATACCACCTCTGCCACCATCAGGGAAGAATATCAAATAGTCTATGTTCCAGCCTCATCAAGTCAACAATGGATGTCTGACAGAGACCAGTTTAACATTTATATTGCAGTTGCTATATTAAAGGATGTATTAATAACAGAATAAAATTGAATTTGTAAAGTTTGATATGACTCTTCAATCCTTTTAAGTGTGCTGATTGTATATGGTGGCTTGCATGGGGGCGTGCAGGGCCAAAAGGAAAAGTCTCATTTAATGCCAGGTGCCAGGTGAGGATATTTTATGCTGGAACTACCATCCACATTATCTTAAAAAGGTTGTTCACTAGAAAAATCACATTCATGTAACATGACCTTAACTGATGAGGGAAGTGGCACAAGCCTTCTTCTCTGTGAGGTGTGTACCTTGTACTTAGACTGACACAAGGAAAAGATGATGTGCTAAACCTAAGGTGGCAGGGAGTGCCGTGAACCATTGAATGATTTGTGCAAGTCTCTGCAGGCAGAGAGGAGCACAGTGATCCTCCAGTCACCTCTCATTTGACCTGGCTTTTAATTGAAGCATGGAGAGAGTGAATGCATACCCTTCTATAACAATTCATGCCAGCAGATGTTAAGGATTTGTGAATGGTTAATCTTCAAGGTTCTCTCCCAAAGGCCTGGATTGGCCCAGCGGGACACCAGGACTTTCCCTGTTAGGCCTTGGAGGCACAGGGCCTCTTTTCTTGCCAGGGGAAGAATAAATACATTCAGTGGGGCCAACCGTCATGATTATTCAGCTTATTCAGGCCAGCCCAAGCCACCCTGGGTGTTCTGCTGTTCGTTGACTGCTGCATGATTATTCTGCCCAGGCCATACTTGCCCGTTTCTTGCAACTGCGCATTTGTGGAGGGCACCAAACAAACCGTACGTGTACTAAGTGCGACCGTACTCTACTCCCTTGCAGCACCGGATAAGTCCATTAAAGTACTTGCTGTGAACAGGGTTCCACTGAGCATGTGGAATACAACTGTGGTCGCTGGGCAACAGGCTGCAGTACTTTCTTCATACAGTGACTAGTACTGGACGTGACCACCCCAGCCGAAATTTCTCACGATTCCTTCGTCATACCGCGAACTGGAAACACCCAGATATAGACGAACACTCCTATAGCGACAGACCTTGAACCGAGGACAAGAAGAAGGTAACAGTGCGTGAACGCAGCATGGGCCAGCATAGTTCCTCGAGGAGTGTTGTGGGTGCTATACGAAGGTCAACTTCTCCGAGGCCTATTGAAATGATTGTCCCACAGTGTGTCTGTGCACAGTCGTGGCAGCTTTTGCCAGGAATGCAGAGCCGAGCTCCCATTTGGTTTGCAGCATTCAACATCCTGGTGTTAACTCTGCCCTAAAATGCTGCATAGCAACACAGAGAAAAGGGAACATCCTGATTGGGGCGTGGAGTGGCGGGGAGGGGAGAAGGGCTGCCAGGCTACTCATGATAAAGCTGAGTTAACAGCGGATTTGTATTTGGCAAAATCACATTGCATACCAATGACAGGCTTCAAAGCCTGTGCTATTTGAATGCTTAATGTATGTGCCCAAACTCAAATGCAGGGTGCATAGAGGCCGCGGGCCCCTATGTGCTTTTTTCATGACTTATACTGTCCTTAAGGGTGCATTAATTGAGTGGTACTTCTGAAATGTTCAGGTGGATCGTTGAACCCATACAAGCACTTTCGTGAGCAGAGCTGTGTCAGTTTTGTATTTAGAGCAGCAGCAGAGAGAAGGGCAGCTTTTAGCTGGGAATACATAGAGGGCTCCTGTGTGAAGACAAACAGGAGGCACGCATGACGTTGCTTTGTTGTGTTGGATCTGTGCACACAAGCTGTCTGTGCTCTCTTACCCCCACACACAAATCACTTTCCCATATCACCTTCTTCACACATTGTCTTGAGGCAGCAAAGGGAGGGGGTTGTGTATGTGTGTATGTGTGTTCTTGTGTGTGTGTGTGTGTGTTCGTAACTTAGCCCGTGTAAAAGCAGCAGAGAGCTGCACTCCACTCCATAGCAACGGCCTGTGCATCCCAGCACAGAGGTTTCCATTTCAGAATTTCATGGAAACCCTACACTAAAGGAAACTGCAGCCGGACAGAAAATTGAAGAATCCCTTGTTTCTGTTTTTAACTTTAATTGGAGGTATTCATTGCTGCCCCTCGAACTACAACCAAGCTGTAAATAACAAGCAATGGCCTGTGTATGTGATATCATGAATGCATTTAAAATACATTTGTGGAGATGTCAACATTAAATTCCTCAAGGAGGCTCCATAAGACTACCACCTGCAATAAGAAAATGTCATAAGTACCCTACTGTAATATTTTACAGTTCGGCTATGTTGGCAAAAGGTATGTTGCTCTGCTAAAGCCAGTCCAAAGTGTTGAACACAGGTCCCTCAGCAGAATACCAGCTGACACTTTTCAGATTCCTTCATTCTGAACTGTCTACTCATCACAATTCAATACCATTAGCTAAGAATAAGCTATATTTATATATGGAAGGATGTTTATTTCATACATAGGGCCTAATTATGAGAATGGCGGTTCCTGCAATGGGGACTTAACAGGTTACTCTGAGATAGGAGGACCCGGTAAGTCCTCAATGCAGGAACCCTTCCATATTCCCATTTGAGCCCCCGTAGGGCTCAATGGGAATGGGGAGGGAGGTAATAATGGGCAGATTACATCTGGCCCGTTATTGCCTCCCTCTGCCCCTCACCGGAACCGGAAAGCATGCCTGGTTTTACCATACGTGCGATCCGGGTCCCATGATGGGAAGCTTGTAATCGGCGCTCCCGGAATGAAGGGGGCTGGTGCTGTACCGGCCCCATTGAATCCGGGAGCGCCAGGGTCGTAATGAGGCCCATCGTGTTCTGTGAGTACAGAAGACAGTGGGCCTCATTCCAAATTTGGAGGTAGCCATGGTGCTATTCGCGCCATGCTGCCTCCAATCCCGGGTCCGTGTCCGGTCTGGGTGAATGGGTACTTACCGGGACATTCCGACCAATGCGGACCCGGTAAGTCCCCATTCAACCAACCATTCCCCATTCCCATTTGAGCCCCCATAGGGCTCAATGGGAATGGGAAAGGCGCTAATTACGGGCCTGCTACTAGCAGCCCCGGTATTAGCGCCCTGGTCCCTTAGCGGGACCCGTAAAGAATGTGTGGTCAGACCACATGTCCTTTGCTGCTCCCATCAAGGGACCTCGGAATTGGCCGCTAAGGGTTTAACGGCACCGGTCTCCTTACCGGTGACCATTATCCCTTACCGCACTACTCAGAATGAGGCCCACTATTCTGTTGCAATGTAAATTCACATCTTAAAATAAAGCTTCTTGAAAAACTAACATATTTAAACGCTTTAAGAATTGGTTTCCAACACAGAACAAGATAAACATTGGTGTGCTTGTTTCTACAGTATGCTCTCCATGTGCATTCTGCATATTTGCCATTTGTTTGGCAAAGAGTATATGTTTTTACAGGTGTTGGGTGATCTTCGTGTCACTCTTAAGGAATGAGTACTCGATCATCTGCTGCAGATTTTGCTTTGCCTGTTCATTGTGAGGGAAACATGTGAGATTGCAGCCTATTATGGCCTGTTCTTTGCTTGATGGAAACTTGCAGTGTCTGTTATGGCCCATACTGTGGCTCTTCTGTGAGGCAAGCTTGCCTGTGTAGAGCCAATATTGATTTGCCCTGTATGAGGAAATTGTGAATTGCTGTGGTCCATGATCTATCTATGCGAGAGAACCTTCCACACCTGCTGCCTTTGCTTATCTGCTCTGTGTTTCAGAGAAGCATGCTCAGCTGCTGACCGTGCTGTACCAGTTCAATGTGAGGGAAGCTTGCACTGCTGCTGCTGATCTGTTCTGTGTTTGTGTTTTCTTGGGGGATACTCCCAAGTCCCCCTGTGTGCTATTTTTCAGCCAAATATGAGCCCACTTTGAAAACATTTTCCGGGCCACTTTTGGATCCCAGTCCAGCCCTGCTCTGCCACCACTATTACTTGTCTGGAGCCCTTCATCTCATAATTCATCAGAATATGTTTAGGAGGCAGGGGACTTTGGGTCCCATAGTCACATTCTACACATTTTTTCCATAGGTCATCTGTATGTCACCAAGAAAAAAAATTATTTGAAAAGTTTTTTGTACATGTATTGGGTTTCATCATTTGTATGTTTTTGTTATTGTGTCTGACATCATAATGGCAGGGTATTGGCCTGTCGAAGGGAAAGAGAGGGAAGAAGAAAGATGGTGAGGGGAGTTGATGCTGAGGATATTCCCCCATTTAATGAAAACAGGAGTGAAATTATTGCAATAGAAAGCAGTATGTGACTCATTGCTCAAGCAACCTCACAGCAACAGCTAATAGTTGTAACTTGTTATTATAAAAATAGAAATGTTCAACTTAATAATGGTTGCCAGACTAGGTGTGGTCCCTGCACCCTACCTTGACTTCAAGTGTACTCCCACCTCCTTAGCTCAGGCTTCCCTCTTCCACCACAATAAATATTAGTAGACTACAGCCAGTGTACCCCTACTGTCGGGGCTCTATACCTTTCCCTTAGGGAGTCTAAAGGCATGGTCTTATCTACCTCTCTCCCTCAAGGACTAACTAAGGGACCTAACAGGGCAGTGCGAGGAACCAGGTATGAGACACGGACACAGAGGACTGGGCATCTCATACACTAACTATGCTGATGACACTCAGGTGCTCATCCCCCTCTCGGGTGATTACACGCCCGACCTTAACATCCTCAACTCCATCTACTCCACTAACCAATCTTGGATGGCAGAAAACTGGCTAGGCCTCAATACTGAGAAAACGTCTGCTTATTGAATCCCCGTCCACCCTGGGCAGGCTGGACAAGCAATACAGCTCCTTCACCGTTGACAACATCCCCATCCTAGTCTCTCAAACAGTCAAAACCCTTGGTGTTTACCTGGATCCGAATCTGACTATGGACAGGCAGGTCAATGCCATAGCTTCCACCGCAACCTACCACTCTAAACTGCTCAATGCCGTGAGACCATATCTCAACAGAACTGCCTTACGATCGCCAGGGCAATAATCGTCTCAAGGCTTGACTATTGCAATGCCCTACTCATAGGAACATCAGCGAAAAAACTTGCTAAACTACAACTCGTTCAGAACAATGCCCTTAGGGCTGCCACCGGCACTTCACGCAGGGACCATATCTCAGGTCTCAGAAAACAAGTCCACTGGCTCCCAGTCAAGGAAAGAATCATATTCAAAACCCTTGCCCTGAAGCACAAATGCCTCCATGACATGTTCCCACCTTACCTTGTCCAAAGGATCGCCAAACCTTGCACCACCAGGCCAGCCAGTACAGCATATGCCAACATGATTACTGTTCCAAAAACCAACAAAGCACGTGCTGGTGGCACCAGCTTCCCCACCATGGCTGCCACCCACTGGAACGCCTTACCACCACACCTTAGGGTAATGGAATTCCATGGTGCCTTTCGTTAGGCCATCAAAACCAACCTCTTTGTGTAAACCTGCAGGCCCCATGTGCACATCCTAAACAATCTGTATGTTTACTGCTAATGTATGTACCAATGTGTTCTGTAACATGTAATTTCAAGAATACTTGTTGGGCGGCTTTTTGTAACCCTTAAATATGCCTTCTTACGATCCGTTTTAAGCGCCTCAATGCCCTTGGGCTGTAGATCGCTCTACAATTGTAAAAAATAAAATAAAAAAATATTGGGCGGCATACACTTTGTTAGAAAATGCCTGACTGTCCCTAAACTAGGATGTATTTCCATACGTCAACCAAAAACTAAGGGCCTGTCGTGTGTCAAGATGCCCAAAGCAAATCTGTCCTGTGTCTGATATCCTATCCTAGCCCTCACATTCTAAAACTAATTATAAGGTGTAAAGGGGCAAAGTCTTTAGTTTCAAAAGTGAACAAATGTCCAAGTTCCACAGAAAGGCTATGATGGTGTTCATAGTTCCTGGGAATGACTCCCTTCCCCAGGTTTCTTTCCAGCAAAATCAAATGTTCAAAAGAATGACCAAAATCTTTATATCCCAAGAGGATAACCCTCTCCACTTGGTGTTGCAATGAACTCGTGGGGAAATGACTCCCTTCCCCATGATCTTTCCACATGCAATATACTTCAAAATCCTAAGGGCATGAATCTTCCTTTGGATTCTCTTTCAAAGTTCCACAACTGTCGTTCATGATCCCAAGGGCATGACTCTTCTTGGAATTCTCCTTTCTAAGTTACATGATGTAGGCAAAGGTCCCAGACTCACAGATGCCTGGTATAGTCTCCTGACAGGACTTTTATGCAACACAGCTCTTTATGGGTGTAGATCCCTGAGCCGCTCTTCACCTGGTGTACTCTACTGCCAGGACGTTTATCACATAGTTCTTTATACAACTTGGGTGTGGGTTCCAGACTCACAAATGCCTGGTATACTCTTTTGGCATGACTTTTGTGCTGCACAACTCTTTCTCAATGTGGTTGGTGGATCCCAGACTCACACAATTTCAGGCAACGACCTTCTCCATGCTTTCCTTATCAAGTGGGCTTGGCAATTCATTAGTCTCTTTTACTTCACAGGGCTGCCTGCCCACTCAAAAAAGCCTCTCTAGGCTTCACCAGGATGCGCTGCATTCACCATGAAGCGAACCGGCATCCCACCTCTTCCCACTTGGTTCACCAGTTTGAGGTAATTGCTTCGGCATTCCTCACAGTACTCGGGTGCTGCTGTTGTTTGACGGGACTTTGGGGGAGCATCTCACTTCTGCTTGCATTCCCATTGTGTTTCCAGAGTCCTCCGACAGCCATGCACTGTCTCCGGCCTCACCTTGGCAGACCTCTGATTCTTCACTGTTTGGGAAACAGCCTTTCGCAGAATGATCCAACCATCCGTAGCCCTGTGCTTGCTTCCTGCAGTCTGTTCAGTCTTCTCTGCAGCCCAGCCTTCTCCGAGTATTCACCTGATCTAATAGGAGTCACCTTCTCTTGTCAGTTTTCTCTCTCCTCTCACATCAGCTGTTGAGGATTTAAAGGTCCTGCCACGGCGCTACTCCATCCAACAACTGAAGCCCTTTGTTGGCTTTCAGGCTCTGCAAAGCTTCATCGCTCCTTCCCTCTTCCTTGTCCCACTAGTGTAGATTGGGTTCTAGGGAAAAGTCAGTCCTATTTGCTGTCTCCTTTTTTTATATACCAATATGTCATGAAGGAATGAGGAATGAAGGGGACCTCCCTAAAAGTGAAAGGGGGATACCATATCTCATATGACAATTTCTCACTTCCCTGCTTATGGTCGCCTCTCCCCCAAGCGATCCTTCCTCGCATAGCCACCCCCATGGTCAGGATGAGGTAGCGGATGCCGTCCACTGGCCATATGAGGTGAGGCTACCTCTGGGAAAGTAGTGATGAGATCATCAGACGTCTGCTTTTTCTGTCACCTGTCCTGATGGTTGACTCCTCATCTAATGTTCTAAATTCTCTTGTGCACTCTCTTTCTCTCTTTAGCTCTTTCTCTACCTCTCTAACTCTCTCTCTCTCTCTCCCTCTCTCTCTCTCTCACCTTCTCTCTCTCTTCCCACACTCTATCACACTCTATCCACTGGTTTTATTGTTCTCTCCTGTTTCTCTTATGTCCACCCTCCAACTGTTCTCTTCTTGCTCTTGTACTCCACTCCATGGTTTTAGCGCTCACCCTCTAACTCTCTCCACTCTCTTAGCCCTGGATTGTCACTATCTATCTCCACTCTTCTGTCTTCACTCTGACAACTCCCTTGTGTCTTCCATTTCTATAACACACCCCTCTCCCACCACTATAATGGCTACCCTCCTGTCTTTCACTTCTCTCTCTCTTTCCTGTGCACACACTCGCATAGACACAATTTCTACCAAACATACTCTCAAATTCCCCTGTCTTTCTCTCTCTCTCTTTCTGCAAAACTGCTTCTGTTATGCCTAATCTCACCCTACACAATTTTCTCCCTACTCTCACCTGCATTTCCTGTTGTGGAGCTCCTCTTGGTCCACATTGGCACTATATGTCAGATTATCTCTTTGGCTAATCTCTAGCTGAGCTACTCCCCTGTCGTGCCAGGATTTCCCCATGAAGTCTTTAAGGAGTCCTCTAGCTCTGCCCCCCTTTCAGTCACCATTCTTCTGAAGGCATCAATGAACTCAGGCTGCCTGTTTTTCCTGAGATTCTCTCCAAGTGTTGGCGAGTTTCTGTGCAAACAGTGCTTGGAGAGTGTTTCTGGGTCTCCCCTTTTCAACTGCAGCCCCTTGCCCGTTTTTGGTTTGCTGTCCCACTTCTTCCTTGTAGTGGACATTGGTAGAGACAAGGGTGTTTTTGGGCTTCATTCTGAGTGTTTTAATACGTTGGGAGGCTTTAAAATGTCAGCAGCTTATCAGGAATCCTATTTGCCCTGAACAGAACGTCCACATCTCATTACAGTTTGTCCTTGGCTTCATTCTGTCAGAACTAGTGAAATCCTTCTAAAAGTGTTTAATAGCACCCCAATTAGCACCCCTGGATGTTACCATATGGGGGCTATTTTTGGACACAGTAAAAAAAAACATGCACTGAAATGTGTGACATTCATGTATTCATTATTTGTAGACTTACAATCTAAGGAGGTCATTTAGAATTGATTGATATTTTTATGAAATATCATTGGAGAAAATGATCACATCCACCAGTAGTATTTCTGAAAATCTGCCCAATTCAGAGTTTGCCACCAGAGGAGGTAGTATTTTCGGAATACTTCCAGAGGAATTACAGAAATCCCACCTTTGTAGGTGGTAACATAACAAAGTGTTGCTTTTAAAATGTTGCTGTAATTATCATCTTCTATCTGAAGATGGAAATGGATTATGTACAGTGGTGCCTCATCCCAATACTGTACATTTGTAGTATGCACAAAAAGGGTGATTTCTCACATGCGTTACCTGGGTACGTTGTTAGGAAGTTTGACATCAGAGATGCCCACATTTTGACATTGCTTTTTGTAAAAGCCTTTTCACTGTATTTTCCTTCTGTACAGCAAAACAGTTTTTTAAAAAGTGGGACTTAGTTGGATTTCTTTACTTCCACCTCTAAGGAGGAGGTAACAGTGGGAGGATTTTCTGCAGCAGGTCTGTCCAAAATACTGCTGCTGGTATTTCCACTGAATACTGCTGGTGATATTTGATCAATCCCCAAATTGGATGAATGGCAAAATTGCCGATATCTGGCCGATACAGCCGATACAACTGTTACCACCCAATTATAAATGACCCACTAAGTCTGCAATCGTTTTATTTTCCTGTCCAGATCACTCTTATGTGACCAACAAGACACACATGCAAATCAACAACAGATTCAGATATATAGATACAATGACACATGAACTCATATACATCCTTCCACCTACACTTTGCACAGTCACAGTCACATTCAAAGAGAAACAGAGACACTCCAATGCATGCACACACTCCTTCCCTGAAAACACACATGCATATAATAGGATGCTCTTGCTCCCTCATCATCACATGATCCCTCGTGGGATTCCCTCACAGTTCCCTCTGCTTCTTTGAATTGACATATGCAGCTGACCTTCCTTGGGAGCACAATAACAGCCATTCACTCTGCATTGGCCAAGTGCATACACCATTGGCTTGCTGGTAATTGGAGGTGGTGAGTGACAAGGAATTGGTGACTGAGAAACATAGGTGAGGGAAAAGTATGAGGGCAAGGTAAGGGAAGGGGTTTGAGTCATGGGTTAAAAATGGAGAAAAGGGGGAACAGAGGTCTGAAAGTTAATTGTGCAGAAAGGGAGTAGTGGGGCATCAAGGATCTGGTGCAAGGGAAGGCCACCAGAGGATGATGGGTTAGGAAAAAGGGAACATGAAACAGAGGTACAAATCTGAAAAGGTAGGTTGAGAGGTTGATTATTGCTGAGATTCATTTATTTATATAAATACAGGGGGAAACAAAAGATTGTACAGTAGACAAGAAACCAGATTTCACGGGAAGCAGTGAGCCTTTTACAATGGAATGAGTTTGAGGGACATTCTGACCAGGTTGTAGAGGGGAGTGAATGGAACAGTCACCATGGGAAATACATAAGTGGACATACACAGATTAAGGACAATGAACATTCGAATACTTTAAGCGCAGGTAGGCGTTACGGCCAGCTTTGCTTAGGATGTGACCATTATGGGTGAAGGTCTAGAGTGGAGGCAGAGGAAGTGAGGGGAAGAGGCAGATTAGAGGCAAGGGAAACATGTTAGCTAGCTGGCAGATGAGAGGTGGGCTAAGAGGGTATCTCAGAGGTGATTAGGTTGGTTTTTAATTTGGCTTTGAACAAGTCTGTGTGGACTGTTTCTCAGATGTCCATTGAAAGAGAATTCCATGCAAGTGGAGCAAGAAGAGAGTTGGAGCAGAAGTAAGAAAAAGCACAGGCAGAACAAGGAGCCACATGGGTAGTCGAGGAGGGAGAGCAGAGATTATGAGAAGGCTTGTAAATTTGGATAGAGGAGAGATACTTTCGTGCCTTACCATGGATACATTTGTTGACCTGGAAAAGATATTTAAATCTGACCCTGTTTTGCATCATCAGCCATCCAGCCTGGATGAGATCTGTGCCTGACCTGCATGCCACTGCACCCAAATGTGGGACTATCGCAAGTCCTTTCTTTTTTCTGACAAATGTATGCAACCTTACTTAAGGAACATATGTTTCAATTGAGACCTCGCTTATATTCTGTCAGGTTGCATATTTATGTGGCTTGGTGCTTTGAAAGTAGACACAATTGCCTGTACAATTGTGTTTCTCTATATATAACTTGGATACTATTATGAATATGACACCAATCTAAACATTCTCTAATGTGTCCTTTATTTTTTTATTCTGTTTTGTTTTTTTACATGTTGTGCTATTGATTGATTTTGTACTTATGTTTATATGCTCATTGGTTGTGTTTTAGCCATGAAGACAGAATTAGATCCGAAATGCATTGGCTGAACAGTATTTTGTATGAACACTGCCTCTTGACATTGAATTGTATTGAATATTTCAAGTATAACACAAATGGAAACAAATTGGTTTAAAAACGAACGTCATATTCGTTCAACTGATAATAGAGATAAGTGAGAGCAGGGCAACCCTGGAACCTTCTTTTGTATTCTTGAAACTTGTGCCAAAGGCTTTTTTTTAACTTTATTTTCCAGCTCACATGTACATTACATAAACTACAGTAATTGTATGATGTCGCACAATAAAGGTGAAATAACCAACAGGCATTATTTAGGAACATATCAAGGAAGAGGGGGTTTAGGCAGTGGTCGAAGTGTACGAAAATAAGTAGTGGAACTGTGTTCTCTACTGACCAGCCCCAGCTCTCCAAAAAAACCCATTGCCACACACCCTCCCACGCACAATACAAACTCCCAAACACATGCTCCTGCTGTTTAAGAGAAGGTTCAGTGCAGTGCACTGAAAGTACAAGTTATAACTACTTCCTACACTTTTATTTTAAAACAAAACTATTCCAGAACAGTTGTGTTTTAAAATAAAAGTATGGGAAGAGTAAAACTTAATAAAAAGAAGTAAAGGAGCACTGCTCCCAACCGCTCCCGCTCACTTCGACCACTGGGGTTAGGCTGAAGGGACCATGTTACTCTGATGTTGCAGAGAGCTGGGTGGCCAAGTTCAGGTATATCCAAAGGGGGGGCCCAAATATCTTTAGGATAACTGGTAGGTGTAATGCCTCTTGTATAACAGTCTTCACTGTCATATGTGTCAATCAGGTCTCGAGGCTCCATATGAATTGTGGGGGCAGACTTCACTTTCCAGTAACGAAGATGTTTACCATTGTGTTCCGATGAATTTGACACACACTAGTTAATAACTGTTTATAAAAAGAAAAAAAAGGAATAGGCTACTGCATAAGAGTGGTGCCCGACCTCAATCACCTTGTGAAATGTTATTTTAACGATTTATATAATGTGAACTGGTAGGGAGGCAGGTTGCGTAACATGGGTGTTATGTGTATGGTTTGGCAGGGTAGACAAAGTGCCAGCTGGTATGGGTTTTGTGTTGTGGGCTGGAGAGGCATGGTTTTTCTCTGTGCCAACTCATTTGTGGCTCTAAGAAAGAAGCCAGAACCCTGGTTCAGATACGGCTCAGCTCTGCCAATGAATTCGCTAGCTTCGCCAACTCTTTACAGTGGTCTAAACTAAAGATGGGATTGTATGGGAAGGGTGGAGATGTAGTCTTCTGGGACTGGGCACGAAATACCAGCTTCCCCATTTCACCAAGTATATGTCCCTAGTGAAATAGTGTTACTATGTTGGGTATGTGGGAGAGTTTCATCTAAGAAACCACAAACATAACTGAAAGATATGTTGCAAAAAAGGAAAGTCATGTCAATAATGTATATTATATATACTTGAGAATGTGTGGGAGGGGGAGAGGTTCACATTGATTTAACTTGTTCTGGAAGTTGGGCATGCTGCATTGTGAGCTTTGGCAACTGCACTGCACCATTAACCAGCAAATTATACTTGCCACCCAGGTCAAACTTGTGCAGTCCTCCCCTGCTCAAATGTAAATAGAATTTTCTGTAACTACCTATAGGTGTTTTCTTTTACTCAACACAAGACTGGTCAGTTTACTTTTTCGCAGCTGGAATCCAATTGGATTAATTTCCAGTAAGGCACTACTCATTTCAGTCCGTCCTCAGGTGCCACTACAGATGGTCTTAAATGCAGAGTTCTGATTACATACTATGTAATTGTGTGTTTGTCTTCTCACTCTTGGAACCACAAGAGAGGGATAAATGATCTAGCAATATAGATTAATGTATCCCACCCGTGTTTTGGCCTGATTTTTAAAGATACTTCGCTCATTGAGTATTCTATCAACTGCAGCCTGAGTGTGATGGTGACAGTTTCCAAGGCACGTATGCATTTATACATTTAACACACGAGAGTATCCAGTAACCTAGTTAGTTCAGTCTATGCAAACCTGTAAGGTTCATTATGGCCTCAATGCATTAAATGGATGTGTTTCCACAAAAAAGAAGAGCAACTTTCCTCAAAGATTCCTGACATACTGTCAAATGGAATTACCATTACAGCATGTGATAAAGATGAGGTAGCGGGAAGGGTCTGCATGATTTAGAGTTACGAGGACCCGTTTGTTATTCCTAGTTCTGGGTACATATATTATTACTGCATGTGCTAATACTGCATGGGTAATGCAGAATGCAGTTTTTTTTTGGTGTGGAGCAATTTCCCGTCACACAAATGTAGCCACAAAAGAAGAGCTTCACCCGAGAATTTGGAGGAGTGGTAACACATCAAATGCTGTAGGATTTACCACTACAACCAAACTGAACTCATAAAAGCCCCACTATTCCCTGCTATTTGTTCGCATTACTCACAGTTCAGCAGAGGTGGAGGTGTGCGTGATTGTGGGGGACCTCATCCCCTCAAAAGGGACTGAAATAGGGCAAACTGCAAAAGGATGAACTTCCTGGTCTGGAATCTGCATGGTCGGGATTTTGAAACCTTTTGCTTTTGGACATAGACGAGTGTAACCAAATCTGTGATGAGTTGGCATGCATCAACTCACCACAGGTCATCTTCAATGCCTCTCACACCCCCTGCCCTCTGCGCTTTCAATGGGAGCCCACTTCCATACACCCGCCTCACACCCCCACATACAATTAGGGGCATGCACCCCACGCCGCCTCTCCTCCTGTCCCCGCCCCACATACTGCATTGTGACTATCCTGTCCTCCGTCTCCCTCGCCCACCTTCAAATCTTCATGTTCCAGGGACACACTTGAAAGTATGGTGTGTAAGAGGATTCAATTCAGCACTACAGCCAAGTTAACGCCTAGTCTAGAATACTGAATGAAAACCCTTATTGATATATCTTTAGGTCCAGTTCATGCGTTCTGGATGACTACCCTTGTATAACACCCCTCTCTTGGAATCCCCCTGACCCCACTGAGCCAAGAAGTAATTCTGTTTTGCAAGTTTAAAAGGTTTATTTGATAAATTAAAATATATATCACACTTTTTAATAAATTAATAATTGAATATCACACTTAATCTGATATGGTAACTATTAACAACGGAGAATCTGGCACTAGCACACTTCTTTAATCACTAATGAGTTGACATGAAATGGATAAGGTAGCACACTGGTAAATAGGAACAAAAGTATAATGTGGTAGAGGATGCTTTATGTAGGCTCAGGTGGATGCAATATTCAATGAATGCAGTACAGAAAATACGCAATATGATTTCAACCAAACAATGTAATCACTTTTCTCTGGCTATTCACTCCCCCCCTCTTTATGCAATGCAAGGAAATGGGAGGAAAGCACACAGTTCTCAGAAATGCAATCAATGTAATCAGTTCAATCCAGCAAGCTTAGACAACAGAAAACAGGCAAATGCTTTGATAGGTGCTAGCAATGAATGAGAAATATGCTGGAAACGCTCTTAATTCCCTTTTAGAGGTTCAGGATGAGTGGTATCTAGTTAATATTAGTCCAGGCTCACACTAGCAATGATGCAGGGATAGTTAGCAGGTTAAACGAATTTCTGGCAAATGAAATCAGGCAGCAGCAGTTTTCTTTTACATGTGAAGAAATTGCAAATCGCGGCAAAATTCGCGGATGCGCCGAGCGCTATTACAAAGGAACCGCAAGGACTATCTCTACCGTTTTAGGGTCCTAGGAAAGCCTGGGATCTCAGCTTCCAAATGAAAGTTATTGCAAGTCTCTAGCCCAAACGGTTGCGGAGATATGAGTAATTTAGTAAAGGTCGTTTTTGGTTTTGTAAATTTTAAACGCACACTTTTTCAAAATGACAAATTTTACTAGAAATGACAGGTGACAGATAGGAGGCAGT
This sequence comes from Ambystoma mexicanum, assembly GCF_040938575.1. NCBI lineage: Eukaryota > Metazoa > Chordata > Amphibia > Caudata > Ambystomatidae > Ambystoma > Ambystoma mexicanum. The sequence goes on from NC_090937.1 coordinate 1,293,599,500, forward strand.
TCTACTTAGGTTAAATAGATTGAATTAGATGAATTTAAACTAAGAGATGTGTTCTGAGTTTTGCTAAGTACTCACAAGAGATTTTGAACAGGAAAGCGACTTGGTCACGATCTTCAGTCTGGTCAGGTCTTTCCGGATTCTGCTCACAGCGCCTGGTCTGGTCTCGGCTAGGCACAGCACTGCTTTCTCTCTGGTCTGGTCTCTGCTAGGCACAGCACTGCTTTCTCTCTGGTCTGGTCTCTGCTAGGCACAGCACTGCTTTCTCTCTGGTCTGGTCTCTGCTCTGGATAGATTGAAGTCTCTAGTTTGGCTTTCTGGAGTTTGATGGAGGTAAGTATGGATTTTTCCGGCAGGGCTTCCAGCGGCAGATGAAATTGAATCTCTCTATGTGTCCTGACTCTCTGCTTTTATCTGTTTCTTGAGAATGGGTGTGTGTGTTGCATCACTAGACTTGCCCCTCTCATTCGTCATTGGTCAGGCTTCCATTCCTCCGCTTGATTGGCAAACTGAACTGTGAGTCAGATTGATGTCATTTTATGATCTCTTGAAACAACCTCCCTTATCATCTGTGCACCCAAATATATATATGATCAAAATCCATACTTCAGAGTTACACAGTTGTTTGAAATTACATATACATGGTGTGGCTGAATTTAGCCATGTCTATGTCCAAATCTGCTCATTCTCGGAGCTTGCATTCAAAGAGTGTACATAATTGACTTTTTAACTGCTTTTTCAATTTCCGACATGGACCCAACTTTACATACATGTGTGCAGGGGGTAGGGACATTAACTGATGAAGTTTCAGATTTTTAACATGCACACATTTAGAGTAATATCCACTTTTCCGCTAAAACCCCCCTGAACATACCACCGGTTCCTACCACGTCTTAAACTGTGGGCAGAAAAATCACAAGAATTATGGTATCATTTATAAAATTTTCACATGTCCGCACTATGAATTATCCCCCTTTTTATAAAACCATATCCTTGCTGCAGGGGTGTGTCTTTTCAGGTCACATGGTACAGAAACCAGTCTTTCCAGTTTCTGCCAAGCCAGCTTGCTTCTCACAGGCAGTGCCCCTCCCAGCTTCTCCAGGAGGAAGCCACTTTTTACGACGTCTGTAATAAAAGCCTTTGCCTGAGTGGAGAGGGCTTTGTTCACTCTCTGGCAGAGCACAGGAAATTCAATTATCAGATAGATGGCATATCCTTATTGTGGGCAGCAAAAGGAACATTGGCCTGGGAACATAGTTGTGACTCAAGTTTCACTCCTGATGGGATCCGTTGCTAGGCAAAATCAAGTTCCTTAAGCCAGACCTTCAGCTAACTTTTTGTTGCTTTTAAAATAACTTGTAATTTTACACATGCAGCTAGAATGCTGATTCTAAGTGCAAAACTATGACATTTCAACAGTTACAAAGGCATGTGACACCAAACATAGGTCACTCATTTAATTTAACATTTTCGATTTTGGTGGTTTTAAATCCAGTTGCAGTTAGGCTTAAGCTGCTGACTCCATAGCATTTTTGTTATAAGCATTGTTTTTGGGCTCTTCATTTCCCAGATTTTGTAGGCACACAAAACTCCATTCTGCCAAATGTCTGCTGGTGTTCAGTGAATATTTTGCACATGTTGCAAGGTTTGAAATAGGCATTTTGCTTGCCTTCAGAAAAACACACACTGGGTTTTAAAACGCCGGCTTTTGGATAGTGGTGAGTACTGGTACTGCACCCATTTTTGGGATTTTCTTGGATTAATGCATTCTAAACAGGGATGGTTCTTACATGGTAGTAAATCCTTGCTTAACATTGTTTTGATGGGGCTCCTTACAGTAAGATGGTTATGTGGAACCCCACAAAAAGGGTTGAATCTTTAAAGTGGTCCAATGAGTCACGATTTCAGCAACTTTTTGACATCAGTAAAAGTGGATTTTGTTAACAAAGACCTTTCTTTACCCTGGTGGGTGGCAAGTTAGGTAACCATTTTGGTGTGCGCACAACTGCGCAGCTTTCCTGGATTTCGGCGCACATGTGGGTTTTCCGCCATCTTGAATTTCCTAAGCCCACAGCACCAAATGTTGTAGCAGGGTAGCTTAAACGTGGGTCAGGACACCCTACAAGCCCCCCCACGTGACTGCACTTTGAGTTTGGGTCGATGGGGAGTCGCGTGCCCAAGGGTTTTGACCCACGCCCCGGTCTGTCCGCATAATCTTCTTCCTCTTCTGTAGATGGCACAGTTCAGCATCTTCTTCTCCATCCGGTACTGATCGATGGGTTCTCCTCGCCGGTCCTGATGGGAAGATTGGGCGGTACCCCGGGCCCGTTGCGTCTCTGCTCCCGGTCTCCGGATCGTCCTCCTTGGTCATCCTTCATGGTTTCATCTCTCCTAGGATGATAAAGCAAAAGCGGCAATATCTACTCATAGACGATTTTTTTCCACCACTGTTGAGATAGTGGGGCAGCATATGCATTTCATCATAACAAAACATTACATTCTTATTTTGAAAAAAAAACAGTATCACTAGAGACAGTTTCATGTAAATCACAATATTTTAGAGACTAGATGTGGTATGTTTTATGATTGGAACTGAATTAGTCTGATACAGTACCCGCTAGGATTCCAGAGGATTCCTCCAGTTGTTGCAGAGTGTGCCTGGGATGGCAACATTTCAACTGGTTTATGTGGACCCACTTGTCTTCCCCCTCTGCCGAACCGCCTCTGGGGATGTGGATTTTGTAGGCCACAGGGGAGATCTTATCGACGATCTCAAAGGGTCCCTTCCATGTAGGCAAAAATTTGCGCTGCTTGGCCTGGTTCCTTTGGAAGTTGTATAAATAGACCCGGTCTCCCACCTGATATTCCTTCCTGGAAGTTTTCAGGTCATAATGGGTCTTCATGCTATCAGCCGATCTTTCTAGATTCCGCTGAGCATAAGCAAAAGCATGTTGGAGGTGTTTCCTTAAATTCTCTACATACTCATGAGTAGTGGAGGCATTTATCAGTGTCTGCTCTTGGGTCCTGTAGAGCAAATGCTGCGGAAGCACCATCTTGCGCCCAGTCATCAACTCAAATGGTGACATTTTGGTTGCAGATGAAGGGGTAGATCTGATGGCCATTAGGACCAGAGGTAATCGGATATCCCAACTTGGCCCAGAATCTGCCACAAACTTCTTTAATATGCTCACAATTGTCCGGTTATATCTCTCTACTGCCCCAGAAGAAGCTGGCCGGTAAGCAATATGCAACTTCCTTTTGACCCCCAGTATCTCCCACATCTTTGTCATTACTTCACTGGTGAAGTGGCTACCTCTGTCTGACTCAATCCTTTGAGGTAGACCAAAACGGGAAAAGATGTGGTTAATCATCAAGGCAGCTGCAGTTTCTGCCTTGCAGTTTGGGGCTGGGAGACATTCCACCCACTTGGTAAACAAGCATGTCACAGTCAACATGTACTTATTCCCCCTAGCCGAGCGAATCACAGGGCCTACAAAGTCGATTTGTAAATCTGACCATGGCAGTGTCATTCCCCTCTTTTGTAAAGGCGCCCGGTGTGTGAGGGATGATGGCTGAAATTGTGCACACACAAGGCAACCCTTCAGGTACTGGTCGAGGTCCTGCCCCATGTGTGGCCAGTATGCAACCTCTCTTAAGATTTCCAATGTTGTGTGAAACCCCCTATGACCGGCGGTGGCCGCATCATGGGCGTGACTTAACATCAGGCTTCGGAATGAGGTAGGAACCACCCACTGATCGTGGCCAGCTTTGGATTTCCTTACCAACAAACCGTCTTGGATCCGGAACATTTTTGGACATTTCATCAACACTCTTAGGTCCTCTTTCCCAATGTAATCGGTATCCGTCAGGGGAAAGTTCTCAGGGTCCTCAAGGTGCTGGTAAAATTTACCAATAATTGGATCCCCCTTCTGAGCAGTAATCAAATCAGCATCAGGGGTCTCCTTACTCCATTGTGCAATTGAAAGGTCGTTGTGAGCATTTGTCTGGGACCTAGTGATGGCAGTGACCTGGATTTCCCCCAATAGGGACTCAATCTCAATTAGATCCCCTTGGATGGCCCCGGTTTTGGCCAGCTGATCAGCTAAGTCATTTCCAGTTTTGTCTGGTCCCTCTACTTTGGAATGACCCTTGATCTTCTTCCAGTAGACGGTCATCCCATTCGAGGTGACCAGATCATCAATGTTTTGGATCAACTTCCCATGTTTCAAGGGTTTGTTGTTAGCACATAACATGCCTCTGGTTTTCCAATTAACCAGGTGTTCCACGAACCCGTTCCGTACATAATCCGAATCTGTGATTATGACCAGTTCGTGGAGTTGATGCTGGACAGCAGTGAGGATGGCCTGATGCACAGCCATCAATTCTGCCACCTGACTACTTCGGGGACCAATTTTGTATCCCGCGGAGGGTTCTGGGGACTCATTCACCCATGCATTCCCTACGCCGGCCACCAGTTCTTTCTCCCCGTTGTTGTCGACATGGTAAGAGCATCCATCCACATACACAGTGGGCATTCCCTCACACTTGTCTTCTTCAAAGACTTTGTGGGGGGAATTAAGGTATGCCTCCATGTTGTCCTTGATTTTTAGACTTTCGTCCTCGAGACAGTTTTCTCTGGCACAATCATGCAAGTCAGCCAGACCTTGCGCGAGGGGACTCTTCTTGTTTTGGCCATATCTGACCTCCACAGGAAAGCCTTGCATTGACAGAATCCAGGAAGTAATTCGGGAATTACTCACATTTCCGGCCCGGATTCTGTCACTTTGGAGATATTGCAGAGGCTGGTGTGGAGTCTCCACTATGATGTGTTCCCCCTGGATAAACGGGCGGTAATTCTTCAATGCCCACACCGTTGCCAGGAGTGCCTTCTCACAATCGTTGAATTTTTCCTCCACAGAGGATAAAGTTTTGCTCGCATAGGAGATTACTTTATTGACCTTGTCATGCTTTTGATATAATACTGCCGTCAAGCACGTATTAGAGAACCCCGTCTCCAGGAAGAACTCCTTGTTTCTGACAGGGTAAGCTAGGCAAGGCGCTTGTGAGAGGCTTCTTTTGAGTTGTTTTACTGCCTCGGCTTGTTCTGGACCCCATTCCCACTTGACCCCCCCCTTCAGGAGATGAATCAGGGGTCTGGTGATCTCTGCGTAGCCCTCAATGAACTTTCTGCTGTAATTAGTCAGTCCAAGGAGGCTCCTTAGTTCCCGCAGAGTTGTGGGGTCTTTCAGTTTCTGAAGTGCTTCCACTTTCTTTTCCTGGGGACAGAGACCCTGAGGAGTAATCTCATGCCCCAAGAAATTAACACGGGTTCTACACCACTGTGCTTTCTGAAAGGAAAGTTTTGCTCTGGCGGCCCTCAACTGTGTCAGAACATAACGGATCTCCGCTATGTGTTCCTCCACAGATGAACTTTTGATGAGGACATCATCTACATAAGCCAGGTTACCCCTTGCACCCAAGTCAGGCATGGCCTTGTGTAGAAAAATGTTGAATTCATTGCCGGAGTTGAGGTATCCGAAGGGAGTCCGGGTCCATGTGTACTGCTGGCCCCCAAAGGTAAAAGCCAGCTTGTATTGGTCCTCCCTACTGACAGGCACGGTCCAGTATCCATTGGTCAGGTCTATTGCAGTGAATACCTGTGACCCCTGAATCTGGGCCAGCCCTTGGTCAATGTAGGGAAGAGGCCATCGGGAAGTGTGGACCCGTTTGTTGAGCTCCCTGAGGTCAGCGCAGAGTCTCCACTGGCCGTTTGGCTTCAATATTCCCAGCACCGGATTATTGAAGGTGCTGTGGACTGGACGGATTATTCCCCGGGACTCAAGGTTCTTAATTATTTCAGTAAGGGACTCCATTGATGCGAGAGGCAAGCGATATTGCTTCACAAACACTGGAGTCATGCCAGGGTCCGTGGGGATTGTTGTGGTGTGGATGTCGGTGCGACCACAGTCATATGAGTCTACCGCAAAGAGATCTTGGAAATCCAAGAAAACTTGTTTCAACTTTTGCTTTCGTTCCAGAGTCACACAGGCATCAGCTAGGTTGACTCTCTCTTCCACCATCTGCCTGAAGCCTGGAAAGACTTCTGGTTTGGCTATCTCCGCGGCCTCCTCCAGCTGGGTGGAGAAGTCCCTGGTCAGAGTGCTGATTTGGACCGGAGGCTTCAGGTGGGAAAGGCAGCCCTCATGGACCTGGAAAATCACCTCATCCCTCCTGAAGTCACAGGTCACATCTTCCTTACCATAGGGGCAGGAAGTGTACACCAGGAAGTTCCCCCCATGCCGGGTAAAAATCCTGTCTGGTGTTGCGTTGTCATCACTGTCACTGTCAAAACAGTCCTTGGGAATGGGTCCTAACAGTTCATTTACAAGATCAATGGAGAAATGTCGGTCATCAACCGCCATTCCAATAATGGTGCCTGCGGCTAGAGTAATACTCTTTAAGTCGCTGTTATCCACCTCTATTAGAATGGGGTCATGTTCTATGTTGACTAATGGAGTCGGGTTTACCCCCAACCCTTGCTGTTGGAGAGAAGCATTTAGATGTATGTAAGCATCAGGGTTTTTCAACTCTTGTCCCCTTTTAACTTTCACTTCCAGGGAGAATTGTCGGGTCCTTTCTGGGATGGTGACTTCCTCTTTAACCTGAATTTCAACTGCATAAGGTAGCAATTGAGCTGACCTAAATGCTTTTTCTGGATCATCAAAGCCCATGGGATTATCCGCTAATCGGGACCAAGCTTTGAAGTTTATTAGGTCCAAACTAATGGCAAAGCGATTGAGAATGTCACTGCCTAAGTAAAAGGCGGCAGTGACGTCTCGCACGACCCAACAATTATGGACTATGCTCTTGTTGCCAATGGAGATTTTGAGCATACACCTGCTTGGCAGGAGATGTTTGGAGTCAGGTGCTTCCAGGTCCATTTCCCATTTGTCTATCAGTTTGAAGGTGGGAATGGCTGGATCTTTTGGGAGTTGGCGGAACATGGCTTCGCTGATGAAGCTCTTACCGTTGTTCACACACACTCGAGCGAGAACAGAGTCCTTCCCATCATTTAACTGGACAGGGATGAACAACTGCTCTCCAATTTGCTGAATATTAGCCAGGCTCTGAGCTGATTTCACATCTTTCTGGACTATACGAGTGGGAGTTTCAGATTGTGGATTGGTATAGAATTTCAGAGTGTTTCCTTCCAGCGTGGAATACCACCTTAAACTGGAAGGAAGGTTGATTTTCAGAAATAGAGAGGACCCCCCATCACTAGTCTGTTGTCCTACTGCTATTACTGTCACGTCTGGAATCTGGTTGTTCTGGAAGTGAAATTCTACTTGGTCAGATTTTTGTTCAACCATGTGGCATGTGCCGTTTAAACTAACATGGTTGACACTCTGTTTTAATTTTATTGGTCGGCTAGTCTGGGTCCAGAGGACCTTGTTTACACAATCTATTAGGGGTGACAACCTTCTCAGGAGGTCATTCCCTAGTAAACAAGGGGTGCCCTCCGGGGTCACAACTATGACCGGGTGTTTCAACTTATGTCGCCCAATTTTAATGTCCAAGTCTGCAGTCCCCTCAACGGGAATTTCCTTCCCGTCAAAGTTCTGTAGTTGTCCCGGAAGAGAGGTGAGAGGAATTTGGTAATTCTCTCCCCTTCCTGCATTCAGTTCGTCAAAGGCCCTTCTGGACAGAAGGGTAGCTTGAGATCCAGTGTCCACCAGTGCCGAGATTGTACCCTGCCCCTGTACTTGTACCGGGGCATAATATCTTCCCTCCTTCTCCTCAAGGGGGCACAGATAATGTACATTTTTGGACAACTGGTGGGCTAATTTTCTGGTTTTGGACATGGCGAGAGAAGAGATTTGGGCAGAATTCTGTGGAGAGCCTTGGGAATCTGAAAGAAAAATTTGGCAACTGGAGATCGGAGCCATTGTGGGTTCCCCTGGTTCCAGTTCTGGGCCGCCCCCCCCTTTTTGGAGGCAGTCCCCAGTATGGGTTTGAACCAGGGGATTTTCTTGCTGTTGGTTCTGGGATGAGATGGTGGGCGGCGGTAGCTCAGTCTCCACATCTCCCCAGTCTGGATTTGCATCCCTAGGGACCCATTTTTCTTTGGGAGGAGTTCCCCCCTCTCTGAAGGAGAAGATCCTTTTCCCAAGATCCTCTGAGGATCCCTCTCCCTCAAATTGGAAGATCTGTACCTCCTCCTCAAACTGAGTCTGTTTGGGTCTTTTGTTTCTCCTACCCCCCCTCTGCTCCTTAGGAGGCAGACTTTCAGGGGCAAGAGATTTTGTTTCCGGTTCCTGGGTTTCCAGGGGCTGTTTACAAGTGAGGAAGGAAGCTTCCTCCAAGGCTTTACACCCCCCTTCCCTTTGTGCCTCCTCCCTGGGAACCGGTGATTTATCGGGGTGCTGCCCCCGTCATTGTTCTGGAGCACCAGGTCCAGAGTTGGGTGCGTTCTGCGCCGGCATGCTGATCTGAGGGTTCTGCTGTGCCCTCAGTATATGACCCATATCCCGCGCCATGTTTTGAACCTGGCGCTCTAACTGGGAAACCCGCTCAGGCTGATACGGGGCCCTGTTTTCTCCCCTGGGCTGATCCCGGGAAGGGTAGCTGTCCCTCCTCTGGTAGTACCCCTGGTTGGGAAGATTTTGGTACCCCTCCACCCTTGGCCTCCCCTCTCCCGGATTCAGTGGTCTGGGCTCAGGGAATTGAGGAAAGAAGGATGGATGATTTTGGGGTTGGAAGTCGGGTGGATATCTGGGGAAAAAGTTCTGCCCAGGGTTTGGTAAATTTCTGCCTGTCAAGACCGGTGGGGGGGTCTGTACTTCCGCTCTCTATATGGTAGAGGAGAGGCACAGAAGACCCCAGCCAAGATTCTCGATTACGGTAGCGATGGACGAGCAATCAAGGCCTAGCTTCTCAGGAGGTGATGCAGGCTGGTTCTTAAGTACAGTGTATCCCCAAGCCCCCACAAAGGAATGTCCACACACTGTATTACTGAAAACACAGTCTTTATATAATTAGTTCAAAGGTTATGTACACTTATCACAATAACGCACTTTGTGCTCAGGAAAATCAATAATGGTAAATATCTACAATTTCTAAAGTGGTACCACTAATATTAGACCTCATTAAAGTGCATTCACAATACTGTAGAAATGGCACACAGATCAATAAGAAGGAAACCAGCAATAGAGAGAGGAGAGATAAAAGATGGTTGAAGCAATAGGCAGAATACTGGCCCTAGCTACTGGACACAGTTCTGTGTGGAGATCCCCCCCACCTGGGCAACCTGTAAAATAAAGAGATATGACACAAGCCCAGTCCATATATTGTTCAATAGTCTTATTCTCTCCTGCAATGTTTTTACCCCCCCAATGTACCTGGTGGAGTCGAGTCCTTCGAAGAGGCGTCGACAGATCCTTCTTGAGCGACCCCCTTCCAAGCGGGAGTCACGGATCGTCGAGAGGCGTCGAGAAACGTCGAAGACCTCGGGGTTCGGCGACGGGGAATCGACGGCCCTTCTTGAATGCCTTCCCTTTCAAGCGGGAGGCACGGGGCGTCGAACGTCCGTCGACAAACGAGGTAGAACGATGTCAAAGAGGCGGCAGCTTCGTCCGAGCGGTGCTCGTCGGCGTCGGGGCGTCGGCGTCCTGCAGGGCGGAGGTGTGCGGGGCACCTCGATGACAATAGTTCTGGACCGCAAAGATTGTAGAGACGGAAGCCCAGCAAGGGCGTCGGGTCGTCCGAGTCTTTGAGGTCGTTGGGTGGCGGGAAACCCACCGGCAGGTTTCTCCTCGGCGCGTTGGTCGTCCTCGACTTTCTCCGGCAGGATAAGCGGTCGACGATGCGGTCGAGGGAGTCCTTCGATTGAAACGTTCTTAGGCAAGGAGCGGACGGCTCCGGTCGTCGGCGGCACGGCGTCAAGTGGTTCCCACGGCTGGGCAACACAACTTCGACGGGCCTCCAGCGGTTACACAGACCTGCGAACCCTGGTCGACGGCAATGGACTTCGACAGCGTCGATGTCCGGGTGCTTCACTTCGATCTCCTCGGCGGTCCCGTCTCGGGTCGGCAGCCTTTCGAGGGTCTGACTTCCAGGGCGCTTCGGCGAAGATTCAGCGGTGCTCGATGGTCCCTCGGAGCACGGGAAGAGGGCGCCTTACCAGGTCCTCTCTCGGGTCAGTCCTCGACGATTTCGACAACCTTCAGTTCCGTCGAAGCAAATGCCACAGCAAGTCTTCTTCTTCCAGCTGGACGTCGAGGATCAGCAAATCCAGTTACTCTTGAGTGGAGACTCAGCTTCTGAATGCTTCTGAACAATTTCCAGTGGTGAGAGGTCCCCAGATATACTATTCTGTCTCTCATCCACACTGCTGGCACACACACAGCAGCCAATCACACAGAAGGGCATTCATGCAGTCAGTCAGCCAATCAGGCACACAGTGCATTCAGGCCACACTCCTCCCTTTCAGACACTCACAACAAGGAATGTGGATTGGGACAAGTACCCAGCCATTCAACACTACACACTGCATTCAGGCCAGTTTCGGGCAGGGCTGTCTCAGTCTTTGTCTCTCATGCCAGAAACCAGACAACCACAACAAGGAGTGTATATTGGTCACACACTCCATTCACCCAGGTCCCACCCACAGGAGGTACCCATAACATACAGTCACTGGGAAGGCTCCAGTCCGTCTAGCTGGGCCTTTACAACAACACCATATATGGAACTTCCACCCAACAGCCAGTCAGGGGGAAGGGACAGAGTCAGGGCTTCCCAGGACTTTGGGAAAAACAAGATAACAGGCAATAGAAAGCAAGAGGCCACAGGGGCCATCTTGTTTCCTATCAGGAATCAACTGATTCCAATGGCAGGGCCTGGGTATCCCAAAATGGAGGACACCCAGAGCACCTGTCAAATTCAGCATGGAGCTGCCACCAGCCCATACCCTGCTCTGTGGGCCACCCACAGGTGCCCAAAAACATACACTAGGGGCACAGGGTTGTACCCCTACCCATGGGTGCCATAAGGGTATCCCATGGGTCTGTTCACCAAACCAAAAGAGAGCTGCACTGCCAGGAGTCCCTCATGGACTCCTGGGCAGAAAACATGACAGAACACACGGTAAAAACAGAAAAAGGACAAGGATTCAGAGGCCCTGTCCCTCAGATGCATTTCCGGCATCACAGTCGCCCCCCCCAGACTGAGGTGGAGGGTGCCTAATCTCCCACGGGATAGACACCCTCATCCAGACGGTCAACATACCTTCTGGAAAGGCCATCTGCATTATCGTGACTCTTCCCTGGTCTGTGCTCTATGGTGAAGTCTAGCCCTTGTAGGCTAATCGACCACCTGAGCAATTTCGGATTCTCACCCTTCATCTGCATAAGCCACTTCAGGGGTTTATGATCGGTTTGGACCTTGAAGGTGGACCCCGTAAGGTAGGGCCTAAAACGCCTAAGGCTCCAAACTATACTAAAACATTCCTTTTCAACAGTAGCCCACCTAAGTTCTCTACCCTTGAGTTGTCTACTGATGAATATGATAGGATGTTCTCTCCCTTTGTCATCTAACTGGGACAAGACAGCTCCAATTCCGGTGTCGCAGGCATCCGTCTGGACGATAAAGGGTCGGCTGTAGTCAGGCGCACTCAACACAGGTGCCCTACACAGACTTTCTTTCAAGCCATCAAAGGCCCTCTGACAGTCTTCAGTCCAATTAACCTTCCTAGGCTGTTTGGGTGAAGTTAGAGCTGTCAGGGGTGCAGCTATGGTTCCATAGTCTGCCATGAAATTGCGATAGTACCCAGTGAGGCCCAAAAAGGCTCTCACCTGGGTTTGAGTAGTGGGAGTCTCCCAGTTCTGTACGTCCTGTACTTTACTGGAGAGAGGTTGGATTTGACCCCCTCCTACCTCATGACCAAGATAGGTAACTTTCCCCTGAGCTATCTGGCACTTGGTGGCCTTGATAGTGAGGTTAGCCCTTTTCAAGGCCTGCAACACCTTATCCAGATGTGTCAAATGCTCTTCCCAGGTGGAACTGTAGACGGCAATGTCGTCTAAGTAAGCCACACAAAAGGCTTCCAGCCCACTGAGCGCATGGTTGACCAATCTCTGGAAGGTGGCAGGGGCATTCTTCAACCCAAAGGGCATGACCCTAAACTGGTAGAGTCCCTCAGGTGTGGAGAATGCCGTCTTTTCCTTGGCATGGTCCGTCAGAGCTATTTGCCAATAGCCTGAGGTAAGGTCAAAGGTGCTCACAAATTTGGCAGCACCTATAGTGTCCACGAGCTCATCAGCCCTGGGCAATGGGTGCGCGTCAGTTTTGGTGACGGCATTGACTCCTCGGTAGTCCACACAGAACCTCCAATCCTTGGTACCCGCCGGGGAACTTGCCTTGGGGACAAGGACCACTGGACTGGACCAGGGACTGGTGGAGGGTTCAATAACACCCAGATCCAACATCTTGGCGACCTCAGCCTGGATGTGGTTTTTGACGGTATCTGACATACGATAGCTCCTGCTTTTGACAGGCACACTGTCACCAGTGTCAATTTCGTGCTTACACCACGGTGTAAGGCCCGGTGTCAGTGAAAACAGAGGGGCATACTGCTGGAGCAAAGCCCGGCAGGCCCTCTGCTGCTCTGTTGTCAAATCGGGAGAGAGTTGTACTCCCTCCACTGAGCCATCCTGAGGGTTGCTATGCAGCAAATCAGGAAGGGGCTCACTCTCATCCTCTTCTTGCCCTGAAGCTAGCAAGAGACATGAGACCTCTGCTCGCCTGTGGAAAGGCTTGAGCCTGTTGACATGGAATACCTGGGGGGCTACCCCAGAGGCTCCCATGTCCACCAGATAATTGACTTCGCCCATCTTGGAGATGATCCTGAAGGGTCCAGTCCACTTGTCTGCCAAAGCTCTAGGCTTGGTAGGCTCCATCACAAGGATTTCCTGTCCCGGAGTCCAATCCACTTGCGAAGCTTTCAGGTCATGCCAGTACTTATTCAATTCCTGGCTGGCCTTGAGATTTGCTGTTGCCTGACCCATCATTTGTGTCATCCTCCGCCTGAGGCCTAACACATAGTCCCCCACTTGCTTGGCGGGACCTGGAGGGGTGGCTTCCAAGCCTTCTCGGATCAAGGCGAGGGGCCCCCTCACGGGATGTCCAAAGAGTAACTCAAAGGGGCTGAAACCAACACCCTCTTGAGGTACCTCTCTGTAAGCAAACAGCAGGCATGGCAGGAGGAGATCCCATTTCCTCCTTAGGGGCTCTTCCAAAGCACCTAGCATGCCCTTGAGAGTTTTGTTAAATCTCTCAACCAGACCATTGGTCTGGGGGTGGTAAGAGGTGGAGAACTTGTAGGTTACCCCGCACTCTTTCCACATGGTTTTCATGTAACTAGACATGAAGTTGGATCCTCGGTCAGAGACAACCTCCTTGGGGAATCCAACACGGGTGAAAATGCCCAGGAGAGCCCTGGCAACCACCTTGGCAGTAACAGTCCGAAGGGGTATTGCCTCAGGGTACCTGGTGGCATGATCTACCAAGACCAGGATGAACCGATGTCCACCTGAAGTGGGAGGGTCAAGGGGACCGACGATGTCGATGCCCACCCTCTCAAATGGTGTGCCAACCACTGGTAATGGCTGCAGTGGGGCAATGACCCTGCCTCCAGTCTTGCCAGACAACTGACAAGTTGGGCAGGTCCTGCAGTGGGACTCCACCTCTACTCCCATCCGTGGCCAGTAGAAATGGGCAGAGAGCCTCTGCTTAGTCTTCTTGGTCCCAAGATGACCAGCCAAGGGCACCTCATGCGCCAACTGCAGTAGGAAGGGCCTGTAAACCTGGGGTACCACCAACCTCTTGCGGGCACCAGGTTCGGGCTTAGTGGGCTCACTAACAAGGAGCTCACCCTCCCAATAAATCTTGAATGTCCTAGGCACTTCACCTTGTGCCTGGGACAGGGCCTGTTTCCTCAGGCCCTCGAGAGAGTGGCACTCTCTCTGTCCCTTACAGAAGTCTGCCCGGGAGGGTCCCCCTTCAGCTAACAAGCATTGAAGGTCGGGATGATCCTCCGGGTTGAGAACCTCTCCCACAGGAGAGTCTTCTGTCTCTTCTCCCACAGGAGTTGAGTTTGGGTTTTCCGCTGGACCCAGCCCGTCCGGAGCATGGATCCCATTGGGTGCTGTCGGAACAGCAGGAAGAGAAGGTGTTCCCTCCACAGAGGTGGCCTTCTTGGTCTTCCTTCTTCTTGCCTTAGGCCTCGCCTTTGGCTCGGATACCTGACTCACAGCCAGTCCCGGTGTCACCTGTGACCTAGTGACTGCAGCAGCAGTCATGGGAAGACCATCCGAGATCAACCCCAACTCTACTAGATCATTTCCTAACAGAATGTTAGCAGGGACATTGTCCTGAACCAGGACAGGAAGCTTTGCTGTCTTGTCTCCAATCATGAGTGTGACTAGGGCTACAGGCGATAATTTGGGAGGCCCACCAGCTAACCTGGTGGTTTGCAGAGGAGCACCTTCATAGTCCTCTGGCTTGAGCAGGGTCCTGTCCACCACTGTCATGCTTGCCCCAGTGTCTCTCAAACCAGTAGAAGGCTGGCCATTCAAGAGGACACTTCTCAAAAATCTACGGGTGTTCTGTGGGATAGTCGCCAGTACTTCTGCGTACTGGTCCCAGGCCCCAAGGGACACTAAGGAAATCTCTACTGGAGCACCAAATGTGATTCCTGTAGAGGAGGGGAGGACAGTGGCCTCCACCTCAGACACGGGGTAAGGGTAGGTCAGGCTGACAGCCTGTACTCCAAGTGCCTTACCTTTACACTTGGGGTCACCCCTTTTGTGATCCAGAGCCCCACAATCCCAACAAGTGCCAGGAGTGCGGGGTACGGTACTGGAACCACTGGGAGCCTGCTTTGCAGCAGGTGGACCACTACTCTTATTCCCACCCACAGAGGACTTATCCCCACTAGATTTTTGGGTCTTAGGAGAGGAAGGTTTTGGTTTACCCGACTGTGACTGCTTTTGGGACTCCTCAGCTTTCTGAGAGGCCCCCTTTTCTTTGTCCTTGTCCTTCCCACTGGAGTCCTTAGGGGACACCCGGTGGGAGACCCACTTGTCAGCCAACCTAGCCAGCTTAAAGGGGTCCAAAATGTTCTGGTCAGCCACATACTGACGCAGCTCTGGTGAACAGGCTTCAGAAAAATGCTCAAAAAACAAGAGGTGGGACAACTCAACAAAAGTTTTCACCTTGTATCCATCAATCCACCCCATCATGTTCATGTGCGCAGTACTCACCCAGTCAACCCAAGACACATTCTCTCTTTTCTTAAATTCCCTGAACCTTTTAAGGTATTGGGCAGGTGTCTTGCCAAACTTGGCAATCAAAGCAGACTTCATACACTCATACTGACCCCTTTCTTCCACACTCAGCTTCAGAATACAGTCATATCCAGTTTGAGGCACTCTGCTTAACAAACACTTAGCCCAATCTCTTTTATCTACATCATGAATTGCACAAGCCATTTCAAACGCTTCAATCCATTGGAGGATATCTGAACCCTCCACAAACACACCAACCAAATCTTTCATAAACTTGGTGGCTGGGGACCTGCCACTCTCAATTGGTCTAGCTGAAGTCTCCACTCTAGCTCTCTCTAGCTGGATTCTCTGACATTCAGTGTCCTTGTCTTTGAGCGCAAGATCCCTATTCTTGAGTTCCACTTGCTGTGCCAGCTCCTCTTTCTTAAGCTCAGCTTCTATTTCCAACTTGCGATATTCAAAGGCCAATTTCATCCTTAATAACTCAAGTTCCATGGAATTGCTGGGGTTTGGAACAGAGGCAGCAGGAATGGTGGCATTCCCAGAAACAGATTCAGCGACAACCCCAGGGGCAGAGTCCTCACTGGTTGCATCCCCCCCTTCATCAAGGGTTTCACCATCAGTCTGGTAGTCCACCAGGGCAGCTATCAGCTCAGCCCTAGACTTATCCACAAAGTCCAACTCCCTGGCTTCACAAGCACTCTGGAGAGCCTCTAGGCTCATCCGAGTCAATTTACCATTTGCAATGGGCTCCATTGCCTGTAATGCAGTTATTTGGTACACACCCAAACCTTAATCTAATAAAGTGCGGATATTTTGTAAGTGGCACGGTTATACACTGAGTCTTAAAACCATAAGCATCCCACCGCTGCCACCAGCTTGTCAAGACCGGTGGGGGGGTCTGTACTTCCGCTCTCTATATGGTAGAGGAGAGGCACAGAAGACCCCAGCCAAGATTCTCGATTACGGTAGCGATGGACGAGCAATCAAGGCCTAGCTTCTCAGGAGGTGATGCAGGCTGGTTCTTAAGTACAGTGTATCCCCAAGCCCCCACAAAGGAATGTCCACACACTGTATTACTGAAAACACAGTCTTTATATAATTAGTTCAAAGGTTATGTACACTTATCACAATAACGCACTTTGTGCTCAGGAAAATCAATAATGGTAAATATCTACAATTTCTAAAGTGGTACCACTAATATTAGACCTCATTAAAGTGCATTCACAATACTGTAGAAATGGCACACAGATCAATAAGAAGGAAACCAGCAATAGAGAGAGGAGAGATAAAAGATGGTTGAAGCAATAGGCAGAATACTGGCCCTAGCTACTGGACACAGTTCTGTGTGGAGATCCCCCCCACCTGGGCAACCTGTAAAATAAAGAGATATGACACAAGCCCAGTCCATATATTGTTCAATAGTCTTATTCTCTCCTGCAATGTTTTTACCCCCCCAATGTACCTGGTGGAGTCGAGTCCTTCGAAGAGGCGTCGACAGATCCTTCTTGAGCGACCCCCTTCCAAGCGGGAGTCACGGATCGTCGAGAGGCGTCGAGAAACGTCGAAGACCTCGGGGTTCGGCGACGGGGAATCGACGGCCCTTCTTGAATGCCTTCCCTTTCAAGCGGGAGGCACGGGGCGTCGAACGTCCGTCGACAAACGAGGTAGAACGATGTCAAAGAGGCGGCAGCTTCGTCCGAGCGGTGCTCGTCGGCGTCGGGGCGTCGGCGTCCTGCAGGGCGGAGGTGTGCGGGGCACCTCGATGACAATAGTTCTGGACCGCAAAGATTGTAGAGACGGAAGCCCAGCAAGGGCGTCGGGTCGTCCGAGTCTTTGAGGTCGTTGGGTGGCGGGAAACCCACCGGCAGGTTTCTCCTCGGCGCGTTGGTCGTCCTCGACTTTCTCCGGCAGGATAAGCGGTCGACGATGCGGTCGAGGGAGTCCTTCGATTGAAACGTTCTTAGGCAAGGAGCGGACGGCTCCGGTCGTCGGCGGCACGGCGTCAAGTGGTTCCCACGGCTGGGCAACACAACTTCGACGGGCCTCCAGCGGTTACACAGACCTGCGAACCCTGGTCGACGGCAATGGACTTCGACAGCGTCGATGTCCGGGTGCTTCACTTCGATCTCCTCGGCGGTCCCGTCTCGGGTCGGCAGCCTTTCGAGGGTCTGACTTCCAGGGCGCTTCGGCGAAGATTCAGCGGTGCTCGATGGTCCCTCGGAGCACGGGAAGAGGGCGCCTTACCAGGTCCTCTCTCGGGTCAGTCCTCGACGATTTCGACAACCTTCAGTTCCGTCGAAGCAAATGCCACAGCAAGTCTTCTTCTTCCAGCTGGACGTCGAGGATCAGCAAATCCAGTTACTCTTGAGTGGAGACTCAGCTTCTGAATGCTTCTGAACAATTTCCAGTGGTGAGAGGTCCCCAGATATACTATTCTGTCTCTCATCCACACTGCTGGCACACACACAGCAGCCAATCACACAGAAGGGCATTCATGCAGTCAGTCAGCCAATCAGGCACACAGTGCATTCAGGCCACACTCCTCCCTTTCAGACACTCACAACAAGGAATGTGGATTGGGACAAGTACCCAGCCATTCAACACTACACACTGCATTCAGGCCAGTTTCGGGCAGGGCTGTCTCAGTCTTTGTCTCTCATGCCAGAAACCAGACAACCACAACAAGGAGTGTATATTGGTCACACACTCCATTCACCCAGGTCCCACCCACAGGAGGTACCCATAACATACAGTCACTGGGAAGGCTCCAGTCCGTCTAGCTGGGCCTTTACAACAACACCATATATGGAACTTCCACCCAACAGCCAGTCAGGGGGAAGGGACAGAGTCAGGGCTTCCCAGGACTTTGGGAAAAACAAGATAACAGGCAATAGAAAGCAAGAGGCCACAGGGGCCATCTTGTTTCCTATCAGGAATCAACTGATTCCAATGGCAGGGCCTGGGTATCCCAAAATGGAGGACACCCAGAGCACCTGTCAAATTCAGCATGGAGCTGCCACCAGCCCATACCCTGCTCTGTGGGCCACCCACAGGTGCCCAAAAACATACACTAGGGGCACAGGGTTGTACCCCTACCCATGGGTGCCATAAGGGTATCCCATGGGTCTGTTCACCAAACCAAAAGAGAGCTGCACTGCCAGGAGTCCCTCATGGACTCCTGGGCAGAAAACATGACAGAACACACGGTAAAAACAGAAAAAGGACAAGGATTCAGAGGCCCTGTCCCTCAGATGCATTTCCGGCATCACACTGCCCTCCTGTGGGAAGTTTGGAGGGAAGTTCCCTGGGTTAGGTGCTTGGCTGGATCCCCCCCCTTGGGCTGGAGGAGTCCACACATAACCCAGGATGGGTCTGTTACCTTTGTAGCGAGGACTTACATAGTCAGGAGAGCGAGGGACCCCATTTGTGGGGCTGCCTCCCTGGCTCCCTGTCTGCGACTGGCCCGAGGACCTTCTGGGCCTAGCATTATTAGGTGCAGGTAGGTTTTTAGGCCCCCCCATCTCCAAATCCAAAACGGGGGTGACCTTTACCTCTGCCACCTTGGCAGCAGCAGGGGTGCTGTTGGCTTTGGGGTTTTTCTGGGCATTGCTTTTATTTTCTATGGGCTTCTGCACCTCATAGATGCGGGTAGCCTGTTCAATGACCCAGTCTAAAGATCTTTTCTCGTGAAAATCCCTCACGAGCTGGGTCATGATATATTTGGGCAAGGCATGGAAAAACGTGTTTATAAATTCACGGCTATCCGTGCGCACCCTTCTTGTGGTCTGTGCAAAAGCCCGCTTTAACTCCTGCACAAATTCTCGTGGGGCCTGATCCTCCCCACATTGCAAATTGTAGGCTGCCTTGCGAGCCTCTTGAGGATTTCTGTGAACAGAAAAATGTTTCAGGATGGCCGCCTTATAGGTGGACCATCTTAAATGATTTTGGTCCTCCAGCCCCGCAAAGAAACTGGAGTATTCCGGGGAGAAGGTCCACTTTACATATTGAATACAGCTTTGGCTGTCCTTCAAATGAAAAGTCTCCATCATTTGTTCAAACAACTCTAAGTGCTCCCAAACAGAATACTTAGCGTTCTTATGGTAAGGCGTGATGACGCTCCTGATCGCCTTAATCTGCTTTAAGGGGTCCTTAAGCAAGGCCCTTTTTGCCTTATTGGCCTTTTTGGTTCGGGTAACCCTTGTCCATTCTTCCTCGGACTCAGAGGCACTGCTCCCAGAGGTTCCCGTCTGTTCTTCCAGGTTTTCCCGGATTCTGCGAGCCTGGGAATGGCTGGCAGAATGTGGGGACCTGGTCTCCTGTGTCCTGCGCAGTTCAGAGGAGTCTTCAGATTCCTCCTTGCTGCCAGGATTTGATGGGTACCCCCTCCACTGACCTAACTGGGCAGAGGTTTTCAGGATGCCCTTAATGGGCCTACTCTCCCGGGGTTCCCCATTGAACTGTACTGTACTTGGGTGCCCATACCCGGATGCCCACCCCTCCATTCCTGAGTGGTACTGGCCTATGAGCCCCATACTCTTAGCTGGATAGTAATCTGCCATCCCTGTGGCCCTGTGCTCATGTGCGCCAGGGGACATGGGGGTGGCAGAGTCCAGGGACTGAGAGGTATGAGGGCCTCTGGTACTAGGGCTCCTGAGGTTATGCTCCGGAGTTTCCATTTCCCAGCGAACCTCATCTCTATCCGCCCCTGCTCCCTGTTGCAATGCAAGAGCCTGCATTTGTGCCTTCAGTTCCTCTGTTAAGGCCTTACTCGACTCTATCAGTTTCTCCTGCATCGCTACCTGTTGCTGGAGCCTATCATTGTGTTGACAGAGGGCCTCATTCTCCCTCTGTGCTTCCTGGTTGGTCCTGGAGAACTGGGCCAGTCTTTGCTGCAGGAGGTTTACCTCCTGGGCAATGTCCCTATTGGCCTGCTCCTTTCTTGCTAGAGCATCTTCCACCCTTCTGGTGTGCTCTACCAAGTTCTGGTTTTCTTTTTGGAGATCTCCCAGCCCCTGGAGGGCCAGGTGATTTTCTTCCATTTTTCTTTTTAAATGGCAGACTTCCTGGCCTAAGGCGTCTCTTTCCTGACTAAGAGCCTGCATTTGTGCCGCCAGGTCGTCCCTTTGCCTTTGGAAGGCACCAGCTTTCTGGCGCTCCTGATCAAACTCTGCCTGGGTATCCAGGTCTTTCAGGATCAGTTTATTGCTCTCCTCTTTCTCTCTGTCTAGTTGGATTTGCAGGGTGGCTACCTGCTCTGTGCATGCCCTGTTGAAATTGATCTGTTGCTCCAGCTTTTTCTGGCTCTGCAGTAAGGAGTCCAAACTGTCTTGGTGCTCCTTCTGCAGGGCCAGAAATCTAGTATCCTGTTCTGACTTTTCCTTTTGCAGCACATCCATATCCTCCTTTATTTTAGTAATGTACAGTCTGCTGTCATTTTCTGACTCCTGGCTCCTCTGCAGCCTCTGCTCAGAAGAGTCCAGATCAGATTGGACCTTCTGTAATGCCATCTGTTGCCTATTTGCCAGATTTTGGCTTTCAGCACATCTATCCTGCATGTCTCCCATATATAGGTACAGGTATGCTGCTATCCTGGCGATCTTATTGTGTTCCTCTTTGGCTTTAGGAGCCATATATAGTTCACTCAGGGCCACATGTAAGGGACCCTGATCTCTATATATATCTGACCCTGTTTCAGTGACCTGTTGTGTGATGGCCTGCAACCACACATCCTGGCCCTGTTCGGTCCATTCACCTCTCACAAATAGCTTATGCAAGAGGTGCTCTCTGGCTATTTTCATGTCTACTAAGGTCGTCATTCTAGAGATTGGTCTCTGTCCTGACTTACAGAAGTTAGTATTTTATTTTTGCAGAACAGAACTTTTCTTGGAGTGTCCCTTTTGAGGAATGCTTCACAGCGTAATGCAGCGTGGTGATCCGACCGGGTGTATGTATCCCGTCAGTTAGCACACTGTATTAAGCTGCACAACTGGTAAATCTAACCCAACGTCTCGGCTCGAGCCCCCACTTTGTAAGAGGATTCAATTCAGCACTACAGCCAAGTTAACGCCTAGTCTAGAATACTGAATGAAAACCCTTATTGATATATCTTTAGGTCCAGTTCATGCGTTCTGGATGACTACCCTTGTATAACACCCCTCTCTTGGAATCCCCCTGACCCCACTGAGCCAAGAAGTAATTCTGTTTTGCAAGTTTAAAAGGTTTATTTGATAAATTAAAATATATATCACACTTTTTAATAAATTAATAATTGAATATCACACTTAATCTGATATGGTAACTATTAACAACGGAGAATCTGGCACTAGCACACTTCTTTAATCACTAATGAGTTGACATGAAATGGATAAGGTAGCACACTGGTAAATAGGAACAAAAGTATAATGTGGTAGAGGATGCTTTATGTAGGCTCAGGTGGATGCAATATTCAATGAATGCAGTACAGAAAATACGCAATATGATTTCAACCAAACAATGTAATCACTTTTCTCTGGCTATTCACTCCCCCCCTCTTTATGCAATGCAAGGAAATGGGAGGAAAGCACACAGTTCTCAGAAATGCAATCAATGTAATCAGTTCAATCCAGCAAGCTTAGACAACAGAAAACAGGCAAATGCTTTGATAGGTGCTAGCAATGAATGAGAAATATGCTGGAAACGCTCTTAATTCCCTTTTAGAGGTTCAGGATGAGTGGTATCTAGTTAATATTAGTCCAGGCTCACACTAGCAATGATGCAGGGATAGTTAGCAGGTTAAACGAATTTCTGGCAAATGAAATCAGGCAGCAGCAGTTTTTTTTTACATGTGAAGAAATTGCAAATCGCGGCAAAATTCGCGGATGCGCCGAGCGCTATTACAAAGGAACCGCAAGGACTATCTCTACCGTTTTAGGGTCCTAGGAAAGCCTGGGATCTCAGCTTCCAAATGAAAGTTATTGCAAGTCTCTAGCCCAAACGGTTGCGGAGATATGAGTAATTTAGTAAAGGTCGTTTTTGGTTTTGTAAATTTTAAACGCACACTTTTTCAAAATGACAAATTTTACTAGAAATGACAGGTGACAGATAGGAGGCAGTTCTACTTAGGTTAAATAGATTGAATTAGATGAATTTAAACTAAGAGATGTGTTCTGAGTTTTGCTAAGTACTCACAAGAGATTTTGAACAGGAAAGCGACTTGGTCACGATCTTCAGTCTGGTCAGGTCTTTCCGGATTCTGCTCACAGCGCCTGGTCTGGTCTCGGCTAGGCACAGCACTGCTTTCTCTCTGGTCTGGTCTCTGCTAGGCACAGCACTGCTTTCTCTCTGGTCTGGTCTCTGCTAGGCACAGCACTGCTTTCTCTCTGGTCTGGTCTCTGCTCTGGATAGATTGAAGTCTCTAGTTTGGCTTTCTGGAGTTTGATGGAGGTAAGTATGGATTTTTCCGGCAGGGCTTCCAGCGGCAGATGAAATTGAATCTCTCTATGTGTCCTGACTCTCTGCTTTTATCTGTTTCTTGAGAATGGGTGTGTGTGTTGCATCACTAGACTTGCCCCTCTCATTCGTCATTGGTCAGGCTTCCATTCCTCCGCTTGATTGGCAAACTGAACTGTGAGTCAGATTGATGTCATTTTATGATCTCTTGAAACAACCTCCCTTATCATCTGTGCACCCAAATATATATATGATCAAAATCCATACTTCAGAGTTACACAGTTGTTTGAAATTACATATACATGGTGTGGCTGAATTTAGCCATGTCTATGTCCAAATCTGCTCATTCTCGGAGCTTGCATTCAAAGAGTGTACATAATTGACTTTTTAACTGCTTTTTCAATTTCCGACATGGACCCAACTTTACATACATGTGTGCAGGGGGTAGGGACATTAACTGATGAAGTTTCAGATTTTTAACATGCACACATTTAGAGTAATAACCACTTTTCCGCTAAAACCCCCCTGAACATACCACCGGTTCCTACCACGTCTTAAACTGTGGGCAGAAAAATCACAAGAATTATGGTATCATTTATAAAATTTTCACATGTCCGCACTATGAATTATCCCCCTTTTTATAAAACCATATCCTTGCTGCAGGGGTGTGTCTTTTCAGGTCACATGGTACAGAAACCAGTCTTTCCAGTTTCTGCCAAGCCAGCTTGCTTCTCACAGGCAGTGCCCCTCCCAGCTTCTCCAGGAGGAAGCCACTTTTTACGACGTCTGTAA
Source organism: Ambystoma mexicanum (assembly GCF_040938575.1). NCBI lineage: Eukaryota > Metazoa > Chordata > Amphibia > Caudata > Ambystomatidae > Ambystoma > Ambystoma mexicanum. The sequence goes on from NC_090937.1 coordinate 1,293,623,061, forward strand.
TAAAAGCCTTTGCCTGAGTGGAGAGGGCTTTGTTCACTCTCTGGCAGAGCACAGGAAATTCAATTATCAGATAGATGGCATATCCTTATTGTGGGCAGCAAAAGGAACATTGGCCTGGGAACATAGTTGTGACTCAAGTTTCACTCCTGATGGGATCCGTTGCTAGGCAAAATCAAGTTCCTTAAGCCAGACCTTCAGCTAACTTTTTGTTGCTTTTAAAATAACTTGTAATTTTACACATGCAGCTAGAATGCTGATTCTAAGTGCAAAACTATGACATTTCAACAGTTACAAAGGCATGTGACACCAAACATAGGTCACTCATTTAATTTAACATTTTCGATTTTGGTGGTTTTAAATCCAGTTGCAGTTAGGCTTAAGCTGCTGACTCCATAGCATTTTTGTTATAAGCATTGTTTTTGGGCTCTTCATTTCCCAGATTTTGTAGGCACACAAAACTCCATTCTGCCAAATGTCTGCTGGTGTTCAGTGAATATTTTGCACATGTTGCAAGGTTTGAAATAGGCATTTTGCTTGCCTTCAGAAAAACACACACTGGGTTTTAAAACGCCGGCTTTTGGATAGTGGTGAGTACTGGTACTGCACCCATTTTTGGGATTTTCTTGGATTAATGCATTCTAAACAGGAATGGTTCTTACATGGTAGTAAATCCTTGCTTAACATTGTTTTGATGGGGCTCCTTACAGTAAGATGGTTATGTGGAACCCCACAAAAAGGGTTGAATCTTTAAAGTGGTCCAATGAGTCACGATTTCAGCAACTTTTTGACATCAGTAAAAGTGGATTTTGTTAACAAAGACCTTTCTTTACCCTGGTGGGTGGCAAGTTAGGTAACCATTTTGGTGTGCGCACAACTGCGCAGCTTTCCTGGATTTCGGCGCACATGTGGGTTTTCCGCCATCTTGAATTTCCTAAGCCCACAGCACCAAATGTTGTAGCAGGGTAGCTTAAACGTGGGTCAGGACACCCTACAGGCGACCCGGCATACAGCGGTCTGGGGGATACTGCAAAATCTGGGTTCTTGCCAAAGTTTCTTGCTTTTGAATTTTTTTCAGCTTGTGAATATCCCCATGTGTTCACTGTTAGTGAAGTATCGACTTTCATATACTCATGTTCTACACCTTTTACTCTCAACCAGTTAATGTGTTGAGACTTTTGTACATGCTGGGAATCTAGGACAGAAGGCTCCCAGATCATGAATCCATATTCTACCATGTCTAGTGTGGTCTAGTAATGTTAAATGTCTTTGTTTGTTTTTTGGTCAGAACTCAAGGTGCAACCTTATTTGTGCTTGATAGGTTGATTGCAGGGTGGGGGCAAGTGCCATGCCACAACATTATATTATTATAATCAAAAGGATCCCACATCATGAACACTTTTGCCACTTATACATGTGATATTTGAATGTAAATTGTATCATTTGCTGTTTGGTCAGAACTTGAGGTGTAATATTATGTGTACTCGGTAGGTTGATTGCAGGAAGGGGGACTCTCTGCAATGCAACATAATTATAAGTCTAAGTGGAAATGAAACATCATTTTTGAGATAAGTTCAAATACACTCCCGGAGCCTGTAACGGCAAAAAGACAGAAGGTTGGCATCCTCCTGCAGCCTGTAACAGCAAAAAGACAGAAGATTGGCACCCTAAATGTAAAGAGGATGGGAAGAGAAAAATGAAGCAGCTCAAGGGGTCTGTTTGTGGAAGATGGTAAGCATGACTGTGATAGAGCAACTTTAGACATTTCAGAAGTAATTGAAGGTGTTATTTAGCAGCAACCCTGAAAGTGAGATAAGGCTAACAACGAATGACTGATGGTGCAGCATGGCTCCTGGGCCTGATTGGTCTGGATTGCAAGGTGATTCGGTGCAAACAGAGGGAAATTAATAAAATTAATAACACATAAATTGTATATCTGAGTGCGCCTCTCTCTTCCCAAGTGTCCCACCACATTGTGATGACTTTTGTCCTTTTTCCCCCTTTCCCTCTCTCCTGTTGTGTCCCTGCATTCTCCTATACATGACCAGCTCTTGCTCCTTGCACTTCTGTCAGCTGGATCGACAGCTGCAGATCTTCCTCCTTGCTATAAACTCAGACATTTTACAAGCACCATCTCTGTGAAGCCTGCATCAATCAAGGATCACTTATGTACACCTTGAGTCCATCTCACAGGCATGTCCATTACTTCTATGTTCTTCCCAGCAAGGTATTGGGACCAGCTGGTCACCAATAATGCTCATTCCTCCAATGGAGGATTTCATTTACCTATTTTCTTATCCCATTGTCCCACGAGCCCACTATTGGATGTGATCTTTTGCAAGTGTTACGTTTCTCAACTTCTCTTCCCTTCCACCAAGTTCTCTTTCACTCCGGGGAGGGATACACAGCTACACCTTTGTAAGAGCACTCAGTCGGTGGCAGGGCCAGTATAAAGGGTCAGTAGCATAGCAAGTGCCCTGCCTCTTTTAATTCTATAACTGATACAGGCATTAAAGAAAGGTATGGGGAAGATAGCCATGAAAGAAAAATAGCAAGACACCGGGGAAAATGTTAACGACCCCGAGATTCGTCCCCAATTACTGTTTTTGCGACAGCTTCTAAACTTGAGAATCTCGTTGCCTCCATGCTATAGCCCCTCTAGGAAAACAAGACACATTAATTTATGCTCCTTCAGCAATTAGAACAGTCTCACCATACACACTGTGTTAATTAATTACAAAACTTTATTATATCAATATATAAAATACAGGTTTACACCAATTTTAAAAAAGAGTGCAGAATAATTTCTGCCATAAAAAGTGATTCTTTCTTTTTATCTCACAAAGTGCAATTGAATACTAAAAAGAGGTTCTTTCTTTCTATCTCACAAAGTATAATTTATACAACCACACAAAAGACAATTCACTCACCCACTTTCTAACTAAAACTAAATAAGACCCTTTGTGATATCAAACACATCTATCGAATACAAAAATAGGACAGCTCCCGATTTGCTGGTTGCTCTCCTAAAACGTCTAGTATCTTAAATAAGCGAATCCTCATGTATACAATCTCAAGGTTCTATTTAACTCAATAATGTATTAATAGGTGTTGCCATATGCTGGGGTGATGGGTCTTGTAGGCACTGCTTCCACCTATGCTGATTGTTTTGCTTTTTCCATTGCAGGTGCTTCTACTTCTGCAGCGCTTTTGCTATCTTTGCCTTAAAACGCAATGTAAATCGATCTGAGCGGCTGAACAATTTGATTGCCAAACTCTGTAGCGCATTGCAAATCAACATACACTTGCGCGTCTCAATGTCACTGGGCCTAGTAAGATCGTTGTTTTGTCCGACCTTGTCCCCTCCCTTGCCTCGTCACGCTCTGAAACACTTGTGTATGAGCATGATACAAATAAAATATCATATCATTGCATGCGACTTAACAATTCTGTTCCGTTTCAGTAGAATATACACTAAATGGTGTCAACCCGACCACAAAAAACAGCATTGGCCAAACTTTATAGGTCACTACTCAGAATCTGAAAATCCAGAGAAATGATGATGCATAGCTTCGCCATTGAGCAATTGTGGCCGATTTAAGAAGCATTTTTATGCTGCAAATGCATTTTCTTTCCATGAGCAAATGGATTGCTTTCTTTGTGAAACAGGCCGATTGTCTTTAATTGATTATTTGAGCTTAATATTTGTCTTATCTCCAAAAGAGTGCAAATAATCTTTCATTTCAGTTAAGTAGTATTTGACTAAAGTTGTAGGATTCATGCTAGCTATAAAGTTCCTCATGCTTTTTTTTTTTTAGAAACATTCGGCTTCATTACGAGTTCGGCGCTATTATAACAAAGTGGTGGTCATTCTGTTACCAGCACTTTTTTAGGCGTAACATAATTAGTTGGACTTTCCCTGCACTGAAAAATTGCCATTTTGGACTTTTAAGTGAAGGATTTGCATACAGCAAAACTCACTTGCAGGCAAAGAATCGGCGGCTGGATTCCTAAAGACTCTGAAAATTGAGATGCTCACCTCCTTACCTCAACTCATAATCCAGCAGTAATTCCGGCCAGACTGGGCTGCCCAAGTAGTAAATGATTTTGTCGATAATTTCGTAGAATTAACACAAAATTACCACCAAACTCCTTATAGCCCATCATCACTGTTTCCCAGATCACAAAATGTTCCAGTAACATCTTCAATGTATCAATCAACCTTGTGTGTTGCGCTTTCTTTTTCCAAAAACCAATGTACCAATGTTCATATTATTTAGCTTTTTAAAGTCGCTTTTGCTGATCTGTAAAGAGTGAATAGGCTTGCGATTTGCTTATGCGCAGCGCAAACCTTTCTGTAAATCAGACCCAAAGTCACTTTGCACTGCAAAAATACACTTTGCACTGCTCTGTGAATCAGAGTGTTTGTTGGCAGTGCTTAGTTGTGCTTTATAAATCTTCAAATAAATAAATACAATACATAAAGTCCTTTGCACCGCGCTAAACATTCCATGAATCAGGTCCTTAATGTTTTTGTTTTTGTAATGATATGTACAGTGGTGCAAATTAAACTTAAAGATGCTAATCAGGATACAACAATTCTAGCAATTCTGGGTCCAACTACCCTAGAAACAACACCAAACCCAGAGGTGATGCGAACCTACACACATTAATCAATGGCACATCATGCCACCGAGGCATGCACACCTTTGTGTGCTAGTGAAACAAATTGGATGGTCTCCCACTATTATCTTCGAATGTCCTCGAAGAGACAATAAATTGATGCATTTATGGAAACAACATCCTAATGACTATTATTAACTGTTAAATGTGTTGGTGGTTTGATTTTAATCAAGCAAAGGTGTGCAGGCCCCCAGTGGTGTGATCCTACACGGATCAATTTAAACAGTGTTTTTACCTACTGATGTGCATATATTTGCAAGGAGGTACGCATGTTTCAAAGTTTAAAAGAAAGGTGCAGACGTTCTAAGTTAGTAGTGAACCACATTACATTTTGACATACTTGTCACCTCAAACATGTATGTGCGTGACTGGATAAAATAATGTTTGGTAACAAATTAATGAATGATTAAAGGAACGAGAAGGAAGACATGAATTGAGTGTACACACCTGATGGAGCAGAGAGTTATTTTGAAAGGGTTAGGGGATCTATGTAGTACCAATGGTTTACGTTTTGAGCAAACACTCGTTAGGTCACATTTGGTTTGATCCTGGTTTGTTCAACCTCCTCTATTTAACAAGCAAAGTCCCAGCTGTGTTGCCTGTTTCCAAATCTGTCCTCCCGCCATTGCTTCCTTGCACATTGCTGGCAATCTGGGAACAGAAACCTGAGAGACCCATTGGAAATGTTGTTAGCCTCACCCCCACACACATTCTCATGTGCCCCACTTCCCCCTCTGCATGCCAATCAGTGGGTCCCCATCCCCTGTTGTTGCTTCCTTATGATCCCCTTCATATCTGGTTCACAGAGACATGTGGCTGTATGGCTGTCACCCCTCAGCCCTGCTCCCCATGCATTCTTTCTGACACCCCTGTTTTTAAGCTCTACCGCACAGGCCCACAGATTATCACTTGCATGTTGTAAAGACTGGTAGGAGGTGTCTGTACTTCCGCTCTCTATATGTTAGAGGAGAGGCACAGAGGCACAGAGGACCCCGGCCAAGATTATCTATTGGGTAGCAATGGACGAGCAATATAGGCCTAGCTTCTCAGGAGGTGATGCAGGCTGGTTCTTAAGTACAGTGTAGTCCCCGATGCCCCACAAAGGAATGTCCACACACTGTATTACGGAAAACACAGTCTTTATATAATTAATATTTAAAGGTATGTACACAATCACAATAACACACTTTGTACTCAGAAGTCAATAATGATAAATATATACAATTCTAAAGTGGTACCACCAATGTTATCAAATCTCATTAAAGTGCATCAAATGTACCGTTAAAATGTCACACAGATCATTAACGAGGAAACCAGCAATAGAGATAGGAAGGAATGCAAGATGGTTGAAACAATAGGCAGAATGCTGACCCCTACCAATAGGAACAGTTCTGTGTGGAGATCCCCCCACCTGGGCAACCTGTAAATAAAGATATATAGCACAAGCCCAGTCCATGTAATGTTCAATAGTCTTATTTACTCCTATTAAGGTTTTACCCCCCCCCCAATGTACCTGGTGGAGTAGAGTTCTCCGAAGGGGCATCAACCAATCCTTCTTGAGTGACTCCCTTTAAAGTAGTAGCCACGGATCGTTGAGAGGCATCAAGGAATTTGGCGTTCGGTGTCGGGGAATCGACAGCCCTTCTTGAGTGCCCTCGCTTTAAGGTGACGATAGTTCTGGACCGCAAAGAGATGATGAAGAACTGTGGCCCAGCAAGGGCGTCGAGTCATCGGCGTCTCTGTGGTCTTTTGGTGGCGGGAAACCCACCGGCGGATGCTCCTCGGCGTGTCGACGGTCGGGCCTTCTCCAGCGGGATAAAGCGGGTGACGATGCAGACGAGAGCGTCCGATGATGAAATGAAGTTCTTAGGCAAACGCGAGCACGGCGGCTCCGGTCGGCGACGGCGGTCGTCGACAATGGCAAACAACAGTCCGAGTGCTTCTCTTTGAGATTCCGCAGCAGTCCCCGTCTCGGGTCGGCAGCCTGTTGAAGGTCTGTCTACCAGGGAGCTTTGGCAAAGATCAGCTGTGCACGATGGTCCCTCGTAGCTCCGGAAGAGGGCGCCTTACCAGGTCCTCTCTGGGTCAGTCCTTGGAGGCACAGCAGCTTTCAGATTGTGAAGAAGAGCAACAGCAATTCTTCTCGTCCAGCAGGGCTTCAAGGTCAAGCTTCAGTTACTCCAGTTACTCATCGTAGTGGAGTTCAGCTTCTGAACACGATTCCTAGCAGTGAGAGGTCCCCAGATATACTGTTGATCTCCCATTCATTCCGCTGGGTCGAACTCAAGCATCCAATCACGACTAAGGGCATTCATGCAGGCAGGCAGCCAATCAGGCACACAAGGTATTCAGGCCATTCACTTCTCTCCAGACACTCACAACAAGTTATGTGTATTGGGACAAGTACCGAGCCATTCAACACTCCAAGCTGCATTCATACCGGTTTCGGGCAGGGCTGTCTCAGTCATTGTGTCAACCACCAGGTACTAGACATCCACAACACAGAATGCATATTCGTCACACACTCTATTCACCCAGATCCCACCCACAGGAGGTACCCACAACATACATCCCCGGGAAGGCTCCAGCTAGTCCTGCCGGGCCTTCACAACAACACCATATATGGCACTTCCATCCAACAGCCAGTCAGGGGGAAGGGACAGAGTCAGGGCTTCCCAGGACTTTGGGAAAACAAGGTAAGGCGGTAATAGAAAGCAAGAGGCCACAGGGGCCATTTTGTTTTCCATCCGGAATCAACTGATCCCAATGGCAGGGCCGGGGTATCCCAAAATGAAGGATACTCCGCGCACCTGTCAAATTCAGCATTGAGCTGCCACCAGCCCATACCCTGCTCTGTGGGCCACCCACAGGTGCCCAAAAACATACACTAGGGGCACAAGGTTGTACCCCCACCCATGGGTGCCATAAGGGTATCCCACGGGTCCTTTCACAAAACCAAAAGAGAGAGAGCTGCACCGCCAGGAGTCTCACATGGACCCCTGCGTGGAAAACACAACAGAACACACGATAAAAAGCAGTAAAGGACAAGGATACGGAGGCCCTGTCCCTCCGATGCATTTCCAGCATCACACACGTCACTCCCACCTTCACCTCTTTCTCACTGGATTATTTATTGGCTATTCACACATACTCCCTTTACCATTCCATTTGTCCTTTTTGGACACATTGTGCATTCCAAATACATACACTTTTTTGCATTGAGGTATTTACCTCACACAGTATATTCCTAAATACGCCTGCAGTAAATACCTCATAACTTTGGGTTCTAATACCTCTTGAAAATCCGAAGAATTTCCCCACAAATATACCTCCACCAAAAAGATGGATGTACATTGTTTTTGGCCCGTGCAAGTCAACACAATGTATTTGTGTAAGTGAACAGATGTTCTTGACTTTCGAAGAAAAAGTTTGCAAGGGAGAGGTCAAAGGGGAGCAAGCAAAAAATCACGTATGCTCACATTCTCCTCTTCCAGACTCATTTTGAATTGGTGTTATGCTGCCATTTTCCACACTAGCTCCTTTTTGGGCGTTTCCAAGGCACAGGAGGGTAGCCTTGGGAGAGTCCACGGTTTCAATGCCAGGATGAGACTTTCATGAAGGCGTAAAACCAAAGGATTCCTATGGAATATGCCCTGGTTTAACACCTGTTAAGGAGCAGGCGATTTCCATTGGAATACTTTAGAAAACACCACCTCCAAAGTGTAATTAGCAGGCAGTGTTTTATTGCTCATAAGTGGAGAGAAGAAGTGATGGGGTAAATGTGATTTTTCTTTAATTTACTCTTCACAACTACACTGCTTTTTGAGTGTTGAAAATTGCATGCATGTGACCAACAACACATAAGTGCAAGTATTGGTAGCCCCTTCCATACAATTATAATTGTTTGCAAAATTACCACTTTTGTGTGCATGGAAATAAAAAATTATATTTTTCTGTGCAGCGGAAATTCATTTTCAAATTTCTGTTAAGCATGAACCCTGATTTTAAATGAGGTGGTGCGTTAAATGTAGGTGTACGAGAGAGTCGTTGTGATTTTACGGCTCCATTTAATGCGCCACCTCATTTTGGAGCACTGATGAGTTGGAGGAGGGGCACAGATGGGGAAAAATCTCTGCTGTGCAGTCCTCTTACGTCTCATATGTGTGTTTCATTTCCCACCTCATGACATTTTCATGCATGTGTACAACAAAGGGATTCATACAGAATCCACCTTGGTTTTGCACCTGGTCAAGAGCAGGAAGATTCCATAGGAATCCATTAGTGAACATCACCTACAAAGCATGCTAGTATAAGGTCTTTACTTTTCCATGAGACCAAGTGCAAAATGGAAAGAATAAAATCGACTTCACCTCATTTTTACGCTTTCCTTGTGCACTGCACCTTGTGGACGTTTAAAACTGCTTGCAGCGAAATCCACAGAATGTAAGTGCTAATGTTGGCTGTCACCTACAGGCAGTTATGATGTTTTGTAAGATAAAGCTGTAGGACTACTTCTGAAATACCACATTTTCGACATGACTGTACCACCCTAAACAAGGTAAACATGACCGTGAGAGGTATTCCTTGCATACTTGCTTTCAAACACCTAATGAGTTTCACTATTTAATACAGGACCCCTTTGAGAAATGAAAAATAAACATTTTTAAACGCCACCTCAATTCTCAAAACATACAGCCCATTGATCGACTTTGATTTCTAAATAATACAGCTTTTCGTTTTCTTTTTAATTCATGCTGTGTATGTTCCCACTGTGTTGGAATGTTTCCCGCATTTTGAAATAGACTTGCAATACAGAAAAATGTGGGAAATGTGCATGCCGTCAATATTGATTTATCTGATGTGGCATGTCTGTCAATTTGGTAAGCCCCCTGCTATTTGGCAGTGATTAATGTTTTTAATGGAAACTCAATGGAAATCTTTCTGTGTGACACCCAAAGAAATGTGCCGACACATGGCTACTTAACTTGAGGAAATTATCCCACGTGTCTTTTCTCACTAGGGGCTGCCTTTTAGGCCTCAACTGGTTGCAGTCATTCCGGATTAGCAGGGCTATGAAAGTGAGTGATAGCTGCAAAGACCAAACTGATGAGGTAGCTCCTTCTTCCGTTGACCCCCATTGGCTGGGGTTCAACTCTTTAACGGCGGGAATTAACATAATCAGCAAATCATTGGCCTTAACGGAAGCACAAGGGTTCAAGTTTTGGAATGAGTTACTACATTAGACTAAACAGATGTCAGTTACTGTCACATTTAGAAACGTAACGGTTGGACTTACAAAGTAGTGGGCGATGAGTATGTGCCCTCGCAAAAAAAAAATAAAGACACTCTAGAGCACACATTTGCAAAGCCAAAATGTTTCTGTTGTTTGTTTGTTTGTTTGTTTATTCACTTTTTATGCGTGCCAGACCCAGGGGTAGCAGGGCGCAGAGGCAAGAAAATGCAAAGCTTACAGGTTACATCAAAGCATAGCGTGCAATATAAAATACAGTGATTACAGAGTATACAAAATTCGAGAAAGGTCAATCAAGTTACAGGTTACATCATGGTAGAATGTACAGTAGAAAATACCGTGAGGTCATGGGACACAGATAATTACAAAATATACATGGGGCACAGATAGTTACAAATATACAAGGTTCAACTGAGGGCAATCAGTGTTGTGGGTGACATAGGTCATGTGAGGTCAGCTGAGGTCAGTCAAGGTGAGGAGTTCGATGACATTTTTTCTAAAGCGAGGGTAGGGTGAGTCCACTCTCAAGTCTTGTGGTAGTGAGTTCCAGGTCTTTGCAGCCTTTACCTGAAAACTATTATCTCCGATCGTCTTAAGTCTAAAGTTCGGTATTATCAGGCAATTGGAATTGACAGCTCTAGTCGGTCTGAGGGATGTTCTACTGTGGAATTTGTCAATCAGGTATTTGGGGGCGGAGTTATTAAGGGCTTTGTGGGTCAGGGATAACATCTTAAGTGTTATTTTGTTCTCAGTGGTCAACCAGTTGTGATGGCGTCTGGCGGCAGAGATGTGGGATCTTTTGTTTATGCCTAGTGCTGCTCTCAGGGCATTATTTTGTAATATTTGTAGTTTTTGCGTTATAGTTTTATTCACTCCGGTGTAGAGAGCGTTGCAGTAGTCAATCCTAGAGAGTATTAAGGCTCTAGCCAAGATTAAGCAGCTCTTATTGGAAAGGAACGGTTTACCGGCTCTTATCAATTTGCACGTGTAAGCCGTGGAAGAGGCAAGGGATTTTAGCTGTTTGTCAAGAGATAGGGTAGAATCAAGATAGAATCCCAGGGTTTTTACGTCCTTGGACACTTGGATGATATTCCCGTCTATGTTAAATGAGGAGAATTCCTGACCTAGTTTTTTGATATTAGTTTGAGTGCCCAGGAAAATGTGTTGTCATATGCAAGGGGCAGCCTCAAAAGCCCCTTTAATGCCATCATATAACTGGTAGAGGCACCATATGTTATGTACAGGCAGGTTTCCGGTAAGCCCTTTCTGGATGTTTTTAAATCCTGAAAAATCCAAAAGAAATCTCAAATATAATAGTACTTTATAGAGTTAACTGTGCTTAAAATATGTCTTCCAATTGTAGGTCCTTGTATGCATTCTTAATCTTCCTGATGCTGCTATGCTCATTTCCCTTGAGCATATCCTGAGGTACACTGCTCGCTGTGGCCAAATTAGGACTTTTACAATTTCAATTACTAGTGTGTTACATTCCATTATCAGATTTTAAAAACAGTAGTCAGGACACGTTTTCCTGTCTTCTTATTCATTTATCAACTTTTTGTTGTTGCTGAAGTCAATCATCCCTGCAGAATATTGTTTGTATTTAATTGTTAGACTCAAGCAGGCGTGGAAGGCCACTCTCACATTCCCATTTTCCAATCCCTCCCCACAATTTTTGGCAAGTTACAGACAGTGTGGGATTAAAAAATCAAAACGTTTTTAAAAGAATAAATAAACAAAACAAACAAACAAATTGGTCTCCAGCTTTACACCACAGAGATCAATACAAAGCTATGTACAGCAGATCCAAAAATCAAATAGTCAATCAAACAAATGTTCCTGCCCATATGAAACTTGCTATTATAAATCCATAAAGGTATTCCCTCTCATTGTGAGATATATATATTGTATTCTAAGAGATACTAGGCCTATTAAGCATTTCTATTCGACATTGACTTCTCTATAAATACCAATTTCTCAATAATAACATTTCAACATGATGCAAAAGTTTTTACAACATTCTATTTTCTCCTAAAACAAAACTAGTATGGTATCAGAGAAAGTAAAATTGGCTGGTTTGATGTAGTGCATGTATAGGCTATGTGTAGGTCATTCAAAGTAGTCAATGGTCAACTTAATGTGGCTCCTGCAGATTAAAATTCGAAAATTATTTCAATGATTTGTTTTCCCTGTTCTGAACCCACCTGCATACTGTGTTCTCAACAAACATGGTTAAAGATTTCTCTAGACATGAGTGTGTTAGTTGCAGACTATATATGTGTGTTTATGTGACTTTGAATGTTGCTAAGTATGCAGCTTTAAATTCACTTATGTGTGTACTGTTTTCAAGCTATTAGTATGTGCAACTACCTTTCAGTATATATATATATATCTGCACAACTATAATGCATCTTGGTGTGGGTTTTTTAGCCTGCATGGATTTTGGTGCTGACTATGTATTATTCACCTATAAGATGTACACTGTTAACTGACTCCCTGCCCTTCCACATTACACATGTGTCCATCTGTCCAGATCAGGGAATGCAGCAGTTTGCGCTTTGCACAATTCTTATTATATAGAATGAATTCCCTTGCATGCATTTTGTTGCGCAAACACTTGTCTCAGGAGGATAGCTCATGGGCAACATGTTCGCCTTGGCAGCAATACGACGCGCGCAATGCAGGTTCGATCCCTGGGTCCGTGCTTCAAAACATCTGGGAATTACACACTTTATAAATAACCAATTATAACATTATACATTATGACTATGGCATGGGTGCACAATATCACCCTAGGTAATGGTATTTTCCAATGATACCAGGACCCAAAATGATTCTGGAATGGCTTAAGCTACTAATTATATTTATAATCATAATTATTTTACAAAGACAATTCCTTATTAAAGTGGCACCAAAATGCATTCAGTTTTAAATGATGTTTCTCAATACAAAGTTGATTGGCTTTCAAGTAATAACTCACTAAGTGTCCCATATTACTGGGATGACAAAGAGCATGTATAATATCAGAACCTGTGTCCCTCTTCTCAAATTCCATTCCCGGCAATGCCCCGCCCTTTACCTTCCCAGATTTACTCTGGTCCGTTTGGGTTTGATCAGAGTTTAATTAACTTTTGAAATGTGGTTTTTCATTGTGGAGCATTAACTAGAGACTCAGTCAGCCGGGCATCATTCCTTCAGCAAACCATCTCTTTGGGTAAATCAATCTCCAAACATATACCAATCATCTTCTCAAAGGATATGTCTGGGATTGGCACTTCAATCTCTGTTCTCCCATCTCTAGTCCATTACACTTATCAATGTTCATCACCCAATATTCCATACTGATAATTCCCTTCCTTGTACTATGTGCATGCAATGTTATATCTTTTTTGAATCCACCCCTGCCTTGTAACAGAGTTGTTGTTTCGTGTCCGATGATCATTAAGGTGGGAGGGATACCACTCTTATTGAGTTCCAATTTCGTTAGACTCTAATTTCTGATTACAATATGCTAAATTAATAAAACTAGCATGTTCAGATTCTGTACATGGATACACACATTAAGACACTTCATTGATCACTGTAAGATAGAAGTTGCTGCAGTTACACTTTTTTGTCATTTTTCACCTATTCAGTATGTGTCAAGTATAACATATTTGATCTTGCACGTTTCCAGGGTCATCCTTTTGTCACAACATTGAGCAAGAGGCCTATGTTTCTAACAAATAACATCATTCGTGATTGGTGCCTCTATTGCTCTGTCAGGAAATCCTTTTTTTAAATCACTTCATTTTAGGCCATGATTCTTAGCTGCATATATCTCCACACCCCAAAACATGTATGCAGGACATTATTTCTTTTTTGGAAGGTATGGATTAATTTCCAAAATGTTCTGACTGACATATTTTCATTTCCTCTCAAAACATTTTATTGAAACTTTGGGTATAGTATGGTCTATTTCCAACACAATCCTGTGTGAGGAAGATAAATTAAATGAAAATATAGTGTTGCCTTAATAAAGTTACAAGAGCTAAGAGTTCTTACTGGACAGTTTAATTTCTAAAGTAGAAAAACGAATGTTTATTCACAGGATAAATAGTTTTTGCATCAAAATATTAGCAATGTAATTTGACAATATTTTTGCATTTTTAATTTTCATTAAGTAAAGCAATGCAATGCATGAATTGAGTAGTGTAATCTGGACAATTTGTAAAAACAAATCCATAAAAAATTCACTCTTCATAGAAAAAAAACTCAAACCACAGCCTCCTTCAGCTCCCTCAGGCATCGTTCCCCCACGGGTGGAAAGTGAGGACTAGGGAAGTGCCTATCATTAATCACTGTCCAATCAATCAGGTAAAAGCAATGCCCAGTGCTGTGTTTCCTCTTTCTGAGAGGAAGTCATGAAACGTCATTCTTGCAGCTGTGGTGGTGGTGCATACTGCATCCTGTCCATGGTGTTACATGTATTATGATTTGGTTGGTTTCTCTTATTGTGTACTGAATGGCAAATTAAACAATGTGTACCAGCGCTTGAGGGACATTGTGACAGTGCCCACAGGATTCCACATTCTGATCATCTTGATGCCTACTCAGAGTGTTACTCAGGTTAAGTAGAGTGGATAGAGGTGTTAAAGGCAATCACCTGGGCAGGTTATATCTACACCATATACTGTACTTAGTCCGCAGCTCTATATTAACGTTTACATTTTCACTATTTCATGTATTCATAAATAGCTACATTTATTCAGAAATTTAAGCATAAACAGACCATGAAAGTCTGCTTAGGCTCATGCCTGATTTAACATCAGGCCTTCTGTCTAGTCTCCAGATCAGTTAGTGATAGTAGTTTATTAACAGATCATACATGTGTTGCCCAATAGATGTTCACAGTTTCAAGCATATATGACAAGCTTTTATGATAATTCAATGTACAGGGGCATCCACCATAAAGATCTCCAGGGTCCCTGACACCATGTAGATTGGAATACATGCAGATAATCCTGGTCCTTTCTTGATATAAATTGGCGAACCAGAAATTGCGTGTACTAGGAAAAATGTGATTCATTTAAAATATGTACAAGCGTGCTTTAACATAATCTAATGTTAAATATGAACAACACATAGGGCTTCATTCTGAGTGGGGCAGTAAGGGATAACGGGCACCGGTAAGGAGACCGGTGCCGGTAATCCCTTACCGCCCTACTACGAGTTCCCTTAGCGGGTCCCTCCTTTAACGCCTGGTCTGACCAGGCGTTATGGACGGGAGCCGTTAAGGGAAATCAGAGCCAATAACGGTACCGCAAATTGCGGTACCGTTATTAGCTACTTCCCCCTTCCCATCGAGCCCTTTGGGGGCTCAAATGGGAATGGGGATGGTTTGTTCAATGGGGACTTATCGGTCCCGTGAAGGTCGGACTACACCAGTAAGTCTCCATTGAATGAGACCGGTGCCGGTACCGTTATTGGAGGCAGTCATGGCGCAAACAGCGCCATGACTACCTCCAATCTCGGAATGAGGCACATAGTCACAAATCATAAAACCAATGTGACATGTCGTGTTTTGAATACATATGATGAGATCCTACATATGATGAGATCCTATTGTAGCAGGGTGACAGGGTGGTTTGAGAGGGTGCATTGTTGAAACAATAGATTTAGAAACACATCCGTCATTAGGCTTGTTAAAATGTTACACCTTTCAGTAGCCCTAGTGGTTTGGGCCGAACAGGAATGCAGGTGGGATGTGTAAGTGGGAGGTATGAGAGTAGCACTATTCTTCTAAATAAAGTGCAGATTTCCAGACAACATAAAGATCCGCTTGTATTTTTGGTATTGCTTACAGGAAAGCACTGCATAAAGTATAATGAGTCTATGTGCTAAAGATATTCATAATGTTTGTGTTCCACATCTCAGTAATATTCAGACAATGTTGTAAAGTGGTATTTCTGTGTGATTCTCCATGAATAATTTGATTTGCACCTGCTTCCCTTTTAAGAGAGGTGTGGTTTAAGGATGTCAGTTGCCAGGACTAATTGTATGTCCGGCTGAATTCGGCTTGGACTGTGGCATTAGATGGGCAACATAAAAACACATCAGAACAGGGCAGTGGCATGCCAAAATTCAGTCCCACGATACCGGCAGATGGTGCATATTTTTCATTGGCTGGTGAGTGTCCCTTTGCCAAGGTGGGAAGAAGGAAGCACACCATTCCTATAGCTATTGGAAGTCTACTTTCTCCTGAGTTCTGCAAATGAACCTGCTCTAATTCCAGGCATGCCTCTAATTCGCTCCATCATCTTCAACACATGTAAGTCCTATTGGATGGGCGTATAGGTAGAACTGAGAATACTGAAAAGTCCACTGCTTCATCAGCATCATCATCATCATCCAGCCTGAGACAGGTGAATTAGGGGACATGGAGTGTCTACTGGGAAAAGCAGTGTACATTCTCAAGAAGGCTGCATCAACGTACTTTGCCATTTGGCCTGCCAAAAATATGTAACCAGAATCTTTTCTTTTCAACGCTATACCTCACACACTGAAATGTCATGGCCTAATGGAATACCTGGGAACTCTATTCTGCACTTTTCATGTTTATATCCATCATAATGCACTTTCCTGATTTACCGGAAGGCTTGGAATGGGAATCTGCACTTTGTAACAATGCATTTGTCACCGTGCACTGTGCTAGTTGACTTGAAGGCATTCTCTGGCTTACATTACCCACGTTCTGGCCATACATGTTTTGTGTTGAACAGTATCAGCAATGGTTTGGTTTAAAACATGTTTTACTTTGGTCGGTAGAACAATAAGACATCTGTCTTTTGTTCACTGCAAGTTGATGTGGGATCATACCAAGCGGAGCAAAGGCTTACTTGACAACCATTGCCCCAAGAGCTTGGACCTGCACCCATTACCCCTTAGTGATGCAAGGCCAACTCACAACATGCTGTGACCGTTCAATAATTCTCTGCGAACCACCAAAAACACAACTCACTATTATTGATTGTTTAAAAAAAGGTAGATGGCGCTCCTCTCCAGAAAGAACATGGCATGATAACCTGTTCTGAGATGAGAGTTTGCAGCACACGCTTTTTGCTCATTATTATTGATATACTTATTTATTTACAATGAAATGTATCTTGAGTCAAAATATGTAAATACATAATTAAACAGAAATCTGTGTGTGTTCTTTCTCTGTCTGTAAGAACTATTGTACACCACACATCACCCCGCGTAATAGAGTTATGCTACCGAGAGTACTCAGTACATACCAAACACAAAAGCAACAGTGGTGTCATACAGTGACAGTTTCCATGAGAGACAATGGTATGCAATTAGGGTTCATACAAACAAGCAATATTGCAAAGCCATCACAGGGGCTACAGTGATTACTTTATTAATTTGCACCTGTACCTGGTGCACAGTAGTGCTGCGGTAAAGGGACCTTGGTGCCAAAGCAGGCACACAATTATCGAGTGCTAGATGTGGAAGAGCCGCTGGATGGAAAAAAAACGGTTATATTGGTTTACCAACAGCACGACAGAATGAATTCTGTGAATAGACTTGGCACTGATCATATATCCTCACATCAGCCCTTTCACTGTCCATCCTTTCCTGCTTCATATGTGCACCTCCGTGGGCATATTCCCTACAGTACTGTGCATTGGAAGGTGTTGGGAGGTGCCACTGGATCCCTTTGGTACCACGGGTCTCTTGTTCTGAGCAGAAGGATGGGGGGACATTTAAGGACCTACTGAAAAGACAACACACATTTTTATTTATTTTCTATTATTAATAAGAATGCAATTTTCGCAGTTGGAACACATTTATCGGGGTCCAGGACATCTTTTTCTTATCTGCCCTATTCGTTCACGGATCACTGGTAGCATCTTATTAACATGGCCAATTGTAAAATGTCTTTTGAAAGTACCTTAGACCAAATCCTTGTCATGGTATCTAACAGCCTGGCCTTGTTCTAGGGTTTATGTCCTATGGATTAACCCTTTTTACATGCCACATCCTTGATTACATCTTTCGTGACTAAGGCCTGGTATCAACCTCCCCCCTCAACAGGTTCTACAGTGTGACCATCTAATGAATCCTTTTGCTATAGCCAAAAGAGCTACCTCTTATGTACATCTCCATCGCAAAGAAGGCATCAAGCCTTACCTCTTAGTACAAAAATAGCCTGAAGAATTCTTTAAGACCATTCCACCTCGTTCCATCTGTGTAATCCACACTTGGATTCAATCGAGTCTAGATACATCTACAGGCTTGTTCATCAGAATGATCTGTAAATAATCAATACGTGTCTAGTTTAGTGGCTCATCATCTGAGAATTGAAATATCCACTTCACAACAAATCTTCAACACCAAAATCATTACATTGTCAAAAACCCCAAATGTATTTATTCCTCACCAGAAAACCGGCACCAACAGGAACCCTGCCCACCTCCAGTACTGACGCCTGTCTGGAAGGAAGAACGAGGCGCGTGGCTCAGACACCCTGCCACCTGTGCCCTTCGGCATTTGGTTTCAGAAAAAAATGAAAAACAAAAAGGTTTGCAGCTCTCTTCAGTGCGTGTGCGCTCTTGAAGTCCAATTATTCTCTATCCTACCAGTGCTTGGAGGTACCTACCCACGCCACTCATCTGAAGTCCATGTGTGCTGGCTGCTTCAACACCCAAGCATGATCCATCACAACGGAGTTGCCCCCCACCCCCCTTCACAAGTTCCACTCATGCGGATCAACCTGCTGCAATGGGGAACACCAAATGATCAGGCATTGAAGGTGCTCAGATGATGTAAATGCCGTAAAATGGACTGCATGTGTTATTCATGAGAAAACCAAATTGTCCATACCTCAAAAGAAATAATATTCGACCAAGAAGTAAATTGGAATCCCAGTCCTGATACTAAAAGGTTTGCCCCAACTCCAGCTCCGGAAGGGCTTAGCCGCATGGCCAAGGACACTTCTATGTATGTGGCTGTCAACATGGGAAAGAGTGAAGGTGGATCGTTTGGGTGGGGAAAAGGGGAAAAGGTGTGTGCCCTGACACTACGGCTTTTCAGCAAACCATCTCTTTGGGTAAATCAATCTCCAAACATATACCAATCATCTTCTCAAAGGATATGTCTGGGATTGGCACTTCAATCTCTGTTCTCCCATCTCTAGTCCATTACACTTATCAATGTTCATCACCCAATATTCCATACTGATAATTCCCTTCCTTGTACTATGTGCATGCAATGTTATATCTTTTTTGAATCCACCCCTGCCTTGTAACAGAGTTGTTGTTTCGTGTCCGATGATCATTAAGGTGGGAGGGATACCACTCTTATTGAGTTCCAATTTCGTTAGACTCTAATTTCTGATTACAATATGCTAAATTAATAAAACTAGCATGTTCAGATTCTGTACATCGATACACACATTAAGACACTTCATTGATCACTGTAAGATAGAAGTTGCTGCAGTTACACTTTTTTGTCATTTTTCACCTATTCAGTATGTGTCAAGTATAACATATTTGATCTTGCACGTTTCCAGGGTCATCCTTTTGTCACAACATTGAGCAAGAGGCCTATGTTTCTAACAAATAACATCATTCGTGATTGGTGCCTCTATTGCTCTGTCAGGAAATCCCTTTTTTAAATCACTTCATTTTAGGCCATGATTCTTAGCTGCATATATCTCCACACCCCAAAACATGTATGCAGGACATTATTTATTTTTTGGAAGGTATGGATTAATTTCCAAAATGTTCTGACTGACATATTTTCATTTCCTCTCAAAACATTTTATTGAAACTTTGGGTATAGTATGGTCTATTTCCAACACAATCCTGTGTGAGGAAGATAAATTAAATGAAAATATAGTGTTGCCTTAATAAAGTTACAAGAGCTAAGAGTTCTTACTGGACAGTTTAATTTCTAAAGTAGAAAAACGAATGTTTATTCACAGGATAAATAGTTTTTGCATCAAAATATTAGCAATGTAATTTGACAATATTTTTGCATTTTTAATTTTCATTAAGTAAAGCAATGCAATGCATGAATTGAGTAGTGTAATCTGGACAATTTGTAAAAACAAATCCATAAAAAATTCACTCTTCATAGAAAAAAAACTCAAACCACAGCCTCCTTCAGCTCCCTCAGGCATCGTTCCCCCACGGGTGGAAAGTGAGGACTAGGGAAGTGCCTATCATTAATCACTGTCCAATCAATCAGGTAAAAGCAATGCCCAGTGCTGTGTTTCCTCTTTCTGAGAGGAAGTCATGAAACGTCATTCTTGCAGCTGTGGTGGTGGTGCATACTGCATCCTGTCCATGGTGTTACATGTATTATGATTTGGTTGGTTTCTCTTATTGTGTACTGAATGGCAAATTAAACAATGTGTACCAGCGCTTGAGGGACATTGTGACAGTGCCCACAGGATTCCACATTCTGATCATCTTGATGCCTACTCAGAGTGTTACTCAGGTTAAGTAGAGTGGATAGAGGTGTTAAAGGCAATCACCTGGGCAGGTTATATCTACACCATATACTGTACTTAGTCCGCAGCTCTATATTAACGTTTACATTTTCACTATTTCATGTATTCATAAATAGCTACATTTATTCAGAAATTTAAGCATAAACAGACCATGAAAGTCTGCTTAGGCTCATGCCTGATTTAACATCAGGCCTTCTGTCTAGTCTCCAGATCAGTTAGTGATAGTAGTTTATTAACAGATCATACATGTGTTGCCCAATAGATGTTCACAGTTTCAAGCATATATGACAAGCTTTTATGATAATTCAATGTACAGGGGCATCCACCATAAAGATCTCCAGGGTCCCTGACACCATGTAGATTGGAATACATGCAGATAATCCTGGTCCTTTCTTGATATAAATTGGCGAACCAGAAATTGCGTGTACTAGGAAAAATGTGATTCATTTAAAATATGTACAAGCGTGCTTTAACATAATCTAATGTTAAATATGAACAACACATAGGGCTTCATTCTGAGTGGGGCAGTAAGGGATAACGGGCACCGGTAAGGAGACCGGTGCCGGTAATCCCTTACCGCCCTACTACGAGTTCCCTTAGCGGGTCCCTCCTTTAACGCCTGGTCTGACCAGGCGTTATGGACGGGAGCCGTTAAGGGAAATCAGAGCCAATAACGGTACCGCAAATTGCGGTACCGTTATTAGCTACTTCCCCCTTCCCATCGAGCCCTTTGGGGGCTCAAATGGGAATGGGGATGGTTTGTTCAATGGGGACTTATCGGTCCCGTGAAGGTCGGACTACACCAGTAAGTCTCCATTGAATGAGACCGGTGCCGGTACCGTTATTGGAGGCAGTCATGGCGCAAACAGCGCCATGACTACCTCCAATCTCGGAATGAGGCACATAGTCACAAATCATAAAACCAATGTGACATGTCGTGTTTTGAATACATATGATGAGATCCTACATATGATGAGATCCTATTGTAGCAGGGTGACAGGGTGGTTTGAGAGGGTGCATTGTTGAAACAATAGATTTAGAAACACATCCGTCATTAGGCTTGTTAAAATGTTACACCTTTCAGTAGCCCTAGTGGTTTGGGCCGCACAGGAATGCAGGTGGGATGTGTAAGTGGGAGGTATGAGAGTAGCACTATTCTTCTAAATAAAGTGCAGATTTCCAGACAGCATAAAGATCCGCTTGTATTTTTGGTATTGCTTACAGGAAAGCACTGCATAAAGTATAATGAGTCTATGTGCTAAAGATATTCATAATGTTTGTGTTCCACATCTCAGTAATATTCAGACAATGTTGTAAAGTGGTATTTCTGTGTGATTCTCCATGAATAATTTGATTTGCACCTGCTTCCCTTTTAAGAGAGGTGTGGTTTAAGGATGTCAGTTGCCAGGACTAATTGTATGTCCGGCTGAATTCGGCTTGGACTGTGGCATTAGATGGGCAACATAAAAACACATCAGAACAGGGCAGTGGCATGCCAAAATTCAGTCCCACGATACCGGCAGATGGTGCATATTTTTCATTGGCTGGTGAGTGTCCCTTTGCCAAGGTGGGAAGAAGGAAGCACACCATTCCTATAGCTATTGGAAGTCTACTTTCTCCTGAGTTCTGCAAATGAACCTGCTCTAATTCCAGGCATGCCTCTAATTCGCTCCATCATCTTCAACACATGTAAGTCCTATTGGATGGGCGTATAGGTAGAACTGAGAATACTGAAAAGTCCACTGCTTCATCAGCATCATCATCATCATCCAGCCTGAGACAGGTGAATTAGGGGACATGGAGTGTCTACTGGGAAAAGCAGTGTACATTCTCAAGAAGGCTGCATCAACGTACTTTGCCATTTGGCCTGCCAAAAATATGTAACCAGAATCTTTTCTTTTCAACGCTATACCTCACACACTGAAATGTCATGGCCTAATGGAATACCTGGGAACTCTATTCTGCACTTTTCATGTTTATATCCATCATAATGCACTTTCCTGATTTACCGGAAGGCTTGGAATGGGAATCTGCACTTTGTAACAATGCATTTGTCACCGTGCACTGTGCTAGTTGACTTGAAGGCATTCTCTGGCTTACATTACCCACGTTCTGGCCATACATGTTTTGTGTTGAACAGTATCAGCAATGGTTTGGTTTAAAACATGTTTTACTTTGGTCGGTAGAACAATAAGACATCTGTCTTTTGTTCACTGCAAGTTGATGTGGGATCATACCAAGCGGAGCAAAGGCTTACTTGACAACCATTGCCCCAAGAGCTTGGACCTGCACCCATTACCCCTTAGTGATGCAAGGCCAACTCACAACATGCTGTGACCGTTCAATAATTCTCTGCGAACCACCAAAAACACAACTCACTATTATTGATTGTTTAAAAAAAGGTAGATGGCGCTCCTCTCCAGAAAGAACATGGCATGATAACCTGTTCTGAGATGAGAGTTTGCAGCACACGCTTTTTGCTCATTATTATTGATATACTTATTTATTTACAATGAAATGTATCTTGAGTCAAAATATGTAAATACATAATTAAACAGAAATCTGTGTGTGTTCTTTCTCTGTCTGTAAGAACTATTGTACACCACACATCACCCCGCGTAATAGAGTTATGCTACCGAGAGTACTCAGTACATACCGAACACAAAAGCAACAGTGGTGTCATACAGTGACAGTTTCCATGAGAGACAATGGTATGCAATTAGGGTTCATACAAACAAGCAATATTGCAAAGCCATCACAGGGGCTACAGTGATTACTTTATTAATTTGCACCTGTACCTGGTGCACAGTAGTGCTGCGGTAAAGGGACCTTGGTGCCAAAGCAGGCACACAATTATCGAGTGCTAGATGTGGAAGAGCCGCTGGATGGAAAAAAAACGGTTATATTGGTTTACCAACAGCACGACAGAATGAATTCTGTGAATAGACTTGGCACTGATCATATATCCTCACATCAGCCCTTTCACTGTCCATCCTTTCCTGCTTCATATGTGCACCTCCGTGGGCATATTCCCTACAGTACTGTGCATTGGAAGGTGTTGGGAGGTGCCACTGGATCCCTTTGGTACCACGGGTCTCTTGTTCTGAGCAGAAGGATGGGGGGACATTTAAGGACCTACTGAAAAGACAACACACATTTTTATTTATTTTCTATTATTAATAAGAATGCAATTTTCGCAGTTGGAACACATTTATCGGGGTCCAGGACATCTTTTTCTTATCTGCCCTATTCGTTCACGGATCACTGGTAGCATCTTATTAACATGGCCAATTGTAAAATGTCTTTTGAAAGTACCTTAGACCAAATCCTTGTCATGGTATCTAACAGCCTGGCCTTGTTCTAGGGTTTATGTCCTATGGATTAACCCTTTTTACATGCCACATCCTTGATTACATCTTTCGTGACTAAGGCCTGGTATCAACCTCCCCCCTCAACAGGTTCTACAGTGTGACCATCTAATGAATCCTTTTGCTATAGCCAAAAGAGCTACCTCTTATGTACATCTCCATCGCAAAGAAGGCATCAAGCCTTACCTCTTAGTACAAAAATAGCCCGAAGAATTCTTTAAGACCATTCCACCTCGTTCCATCTGTGTAATCCACACTTGGATTCAATCGAGTCTAGATACATCTACAGGCTTGTTCATCAGAATGATCTGTAAATAATCAATACGTGTCTAGTTTAGTGGCTCATCATCTGAGAATTGAAATATCCACTTCACAACAAATCTTCAACACCAAAATCATTACATTGTCAAAAACCCCAAATGTATTTATTCCTCACCAGAAAACCGGCACCAACAGGAACCCTGCCCACCTCCAGTACTGACGCCTGTCTGGAAGGAAGAACGAGGCGCGTGGCTCAGACACCCTGCCACCTGTGCCCTTCGGCATTTGGTTTCAGAAAAAAATGAAAAACAAAAAGGTTTGCAGCTCTCTTCAGTGCGTGTGCGCTCTTGAAGTCCAATTATTCTCTATCCTACCAGTGCTTGGAGGTACCTACCCACGCCACTCATCTGAAGTCCATGTGTGCTGGCTGCTTCAACACCCAAGCATGATCCATCACAACGGAGTTGCCCCCCACCCCCCTTCACAAGTTCCACTCATGCGGATCAACCTGCTGCAATGGGGAACACCAAATGATCAGGCATTGAAGGTGCTCAGATGATGTAAATGCCGTAAAATGGACTGCATGTGTTATTCATGAGAAAACCAAATTGTCCATACCTCAAAAGAAATAATATTCGACCAAGAAGTAAATTGGAATCCCAGTCCTGATACTAAAAGGTTTGCCCCAACTCCAGCTCCGGAAGGGCTTAGCCGCATGGCCAAGGACACTTCTATGTATGTGGCTGTCAACATGGGAAAGAGTGAAGGTGGATCGTTTGGGTGGGGAAAAGGGGAAAAGGTGTGTGCCCTGACACTACGGCTGACCTTGACACTACGGCAAAATGGAAAGAAAGAACTGGACTGTCACATGCCCAATGCAGAAGCACACGTTGTTTGCATCTCCGCAGAAAATGCCCGTGCGCCGTTTATGCCAACAACCCCTGCCTCAAAGGGGGTGTAAGAAGCAGTGGCCAAGACACCATGCCACAAGAACATGTTGCTACCTACCCCCGCCAGAAACCATATCAGCCTGCACATATCATGCTGGGGCAACCCCCTTTACCCCAAGCCGTGGACAGTGACTGCCAAGGAAAGGAAAAAGGGAAGAGGCTGCCCCCCCAATGCTTGCTGCGTCATGCCAACAACCCATGTAAAAGGGGCGAGATTGAGTGGCTGGTGCCGATCCAGGAAGAGCAAGTGGCCTGCCACCCTGCCACCCATACCGTTCTGCTGCCTGCCCACATTGTATGGACCAGGCCGATGTGGCCGCTGGATGCCATTTTACCGGCCCCTGAACTGTGGCATAAGGCTGTCCTGAGCAGATACCGATGCAATTTGAAATGGTCTCTTGCAGCTCTATAAAATGCTTAAAATGGACTCAGTAACCATCCATCTAAATGCTGTAAGACTGCAGATATGGGTATGCTCAAAATTGCCTCAGTAAGAATTATGAAAATCTTAACTGCAGATTGTTGACATGCTTTAAATGCTGCCAGTAGCTGACTATGATGTCATTCAAATGTGTGAAGTGTGTGATCTCTCAGCCCCGCAGATAGTCGGGGTAATTCATGGAATTTCGCACAAAAGTGGCGCACGCGGCTGGCGCACAGTGTTCCCGTACGATAGACTGCGCCAGCCGCGTGCGATAAAATCCATTTCATCGCACAGCGTATTCATGGATTTTAGCCTCCAAAACCAGCCATGGCGCAGAGCGGCGCAGCGACCCTGCAGCAGCGCCAGTTACACCCCCAAGAACGCCCTTGCGCAAGGAAAATCCATCAAAAGTCTCAATTCAGCGCAAAGGGCTGCGCTAATCCTGGACCAGTTTACAGGGCTGCCAAACAGCAAACGCCAAGCGTGGAACGTGTATTCCAGGGGTGCGCGGGAAGTTCCACATGCGATTGGGCTGGTCCGTGTATTCCAGGGGTGCGCGGGAAGTGCCACACGCGATGTCAGCAGGGTACATGCATTTTGGGGTGCGGGGGAAGTTCCAAACGCAATTGGGCTGGGCACATGTATTTCAGGGGTACACGGGAAGTCTCACACGCGATTGTGCTGTGAACGTGTATTTCAGGGGTGCGCAGGAAGTTTCACACGCGATTACAGCAGGGTAAGTGTATTTCGGGGTGCGTGGGAAGTTTCACATGTGATTGGGCTGGGTACGTGTATTTCAGGGGTGCACAGGAAGTTTCACACGTGATTCCAGCAGAGTAAGTGTATTTCGGGGTGCACGGGAAGTTTCACACGCGATTTGGCTGGGTACATGCATTTCAGGGGTGCGCTGGAAGTTTCACACGCGATTGGGCTGGGTACGTGTATTTCAGGGGTGCGTGGGAAGTTTCACACGCGATTGTGCTGGGTACGTGTATTTCAGGGGTGCGCTGGAAGTTTCACACGCGATTCCAGTGGGGTATGTGTATTTCGGGGTGCGCAGGAAGTTTCACACGCGATTGTGCCGGGTACGTGTATTTCAGGGCTGCACGGGAAGTTCACATGCGATTCCAGCTGGGTACGTGTATTACGGGGTGTGCGGGAAGTTTCACACGCGATTGTGCCGGGTACGTGTATTTCAGGGGTTTGCGGGAAGTTTTACAAGCGATTCCAGCAGGGTACGTGCATTCCTTGGGTGGGCAGGAAGATTTACACGGTCGCCTACAATGCACCAAAAAAGACGGTCCAATCCGGAAACAAGTACGCCAGCATGAAGCCGGTGTACATCGACTCGCAGGAAGCAGGCGTACGTCGACACGCGCAGCATAAATGTGCGCGCAAACAACAAACAAGCTCATTTGCTAGGATGCATATACCGTTCCTAGCAGCAGTGGCCGTGGGATAACGCAGGAGGAGGAGGATAGTCAGGGCCAGAATCTTCACACCCAGAACCAGCCTTTTTGGGATGCCTGATGACCAGGTGTATGGGAGGTACAGGTTTCCACCTCACATAATACTCGACCTGGTCAGTGAGTGGGAGGATGACCTCACATCACCCACCCTCTGCTCCCAAGCACTCACCCCCCTGGAGAAGGTCCTCAATGTACTGCACTTCTTGTCTACCGGATCATTTCAGCAGACTAGTGCCATAGTGGGGGGGGGGTGTCACAGGCCACGCAGTCACGGTGCCTACACCAGGTGTTGGCCATCATCACTGCATGCCCATCAGTCCGCAGGCACATATACCTGCCCAGAACACCTGCAGAAAGGCAGGCTGCCGCCCAGGATTTCTATGAGGTGGCACAATTCCCCAAAGTGCTAGGTGCCATTGATTGCACCCATGTGGCTCTACTTCCCCCAGGGCATCTGAGCACATCTATAGAAACTGCAACCACTGGCATTCCATCAACATCCAGGTAATATGTGATGCCAAGGGAATCATCACCTCAGTATATGCCAACTATCCAGGGTCCACCCACAACAGCTTCATTTGCAGAATGTCAACCCTAAACCGGGACATGGAAGCTGGGCAGCATGGCGATGCATGGCTGCTTGGCGAGTATAAATGCCACTGCACATGCATGCATGTCAGATACAGAGTAATGTCACTACCCCACTAATGATACCCATCACCACCTCCCCAGGGGACAGTGCCTACCCTCTGAGCACCCACATGATGACGCCAATTCGGAACCCCATCATGCCTCCCGAGGTAAGATACAACACAGCCCATATTGCAACCCGGTGCATAGTGGAGCGCACATTCGGGGTGCTCAAGTCACGCTTTCGCTCCCTTGACCGTTCTGGCGGGCAGCTGTTATACACTCCCCCAGTAGTGTGCAGGATCATAGTGGCAGCATGTGTCCTGCACAATGTTGCAACACGCCGGCGCCTGGCTGTGGACATGGTGGTGCCCCCACATCCCCAACCACATGCACGCCCACTGTGCATGGGAGGGGAAAGGGCACGGGGTGAGGCAGCCTGTACGCAGCTGGTGGCTAATTACTTCATCACACCCCTGTGGAGTGCACACAGCCCTGGCACATATCATCTGACAATCAATGATGCCTCAATCAGACAATGATGATGAATGAAGGGACAGTCAACTGTCACAACCATAGCAGCCTGAGATTTTTCACCTGGAAGTGTTACAATGTGTGCATCACCACCTACACAAACACCACCAATGCAGTGTCATCAAAAGACACACTTCTATGCAGCAAAAATGAATACCCACTTGCAAAACACAACATGAGAACAGTGCCATGTCACCCAACCCCTCCCCGGCACCGCCACACAACACACCATGGCATGTCATGCAATGTGAGAGCAAACAAAGTAATCACCACAACATGACACAAGTGTCACAAAGTTCAGTGTCCCTAACGGAAACTGGCCACTCATGAAATGCTCACAGTAATGCAGGACCAACAACACACATGAGCAAATATTCAGCAATAATACAAATCAGCTAAACAACCTCAAAACTACCATAAACATGACAGTACGAATTTTAAAAAATTGGTAATCTCACTACCTGATAATGCCAGCACTTCGACCAGTTCCAACTGTACAGTGTTGGCGCCACTCAAAGGTGTAGGTGAACTGCTTACAACATGGACTCCATCTCCAAAGTAGGTGGCCTTGTGAAGAAATGAGGAATGGACCTGCAAATCAGGAGGATGAGATGGATGCAGAGGCACATATCAATACACCATGCAGTGTACAATACAACAACAATATGCACTAGGATTGTATACACAGTATTGACTACAGACTGCCCACACAGCACATGGGAGTCCAACGTCACTGTGTAAGTCAATGTCACTTGGGCACACCCTTTGCAAGCCCATGGAAACGGGAAGCAGGAGGGCTGTGTGTCTCACAAACCCAAGCATCTAACCCACATTCAGGACAAGCCTGCATGTGCCCAGCCACAATATAGCAGATGCCAATGGGAGCCACACAAGGCAACACATTGAATCAAAAATCAAAAATCATGAATCAAAAATCAAAAATCAAAAATCATAAATCAAAAATCAAAAATCAAAAATCAAAAATGGCCATGTATGGGCCAGGGGCGTGGGGGAGACCACCCAGGAGGTCCGAGGACAGGGTGCACACCAAAACCCACCTGTGTGGATTCTGCAGAAAAAAAAACACCTCCATGGGCTCATTGCCTGCACGGCTACCCTATTGTGGGAGAATCGTTGCTGTCGCTCTCCCCACCCTCTGCAGCTGCATCAGGAGGTGGTGGCCCTATGGGAGGCAGCCCACGCAAAGCCCTAGTCTGGTCCTCCATGGCAGCAAGCATGCGGGTGTGGAAGGTCTGGTTCTGGAGGATAATCGTGCAGAGGTCCCCATGCAACAACTCACGGGATGCCCGGACCTCCTCCCGAGTTGCCTGCATCTCAGCTGAGAGCGTATGTGTGAGACGCACCAGCTGCTGTTCTGTCCTCGTGTCAGTTGAAGCACCCTGAGTCAACAAGAGTCACCCTGAGGTGACGGAGTTCCACCCTCAGGGCTTCCCTGTGGCCCTGGGACTCTATAGAAATAGTTTCCCGCAGAGTCTCCAGTGCCGCCCATCTGTCCCTGTTGGACGCCAACATGTCCTCCCTGTGTGACTGGCAAATGGAGTCTGTTGCCTGCTGTAGTTGCTCCATCAGCCTTTCTTGTGGGACAATGGAAGTGGCCACCGTATCCATGGCCTGAGCCATCATCTCAGCTGATGCTGCCTGTTGGTTTGCCATACCGTATATAGATTGCTCCCATGCGTTATTGCCACCGCGTCGGCGGGCACCACACCTGTCTGGGGAAAGGCGAACTGTGCCTTACTGTGCCGGCACTGCTTGAGGCTGCAGGACTGCATTCCACCTCTGATCTGCTGGCCCAGGAACAGGATCAGATGTTGCGGAGTGTGACCCTGCATCCGTAACCACCAAAGGCGGACCTACCATCACTGACATCCCTATTGAGGGTTCTACCCCTGGTGCAGGAGGGTCGGACAGAACAGAATCCCTCCCAGAAACACTTATCTGCGACCGCACATAGGTCTCATCATCTGAATCGACACCTGAATAGAGCTCAGGGGAGGTGCACCCAGAGTCACCCTTTGAGAGAATGGTCTGCAGCAAGTGTGGGTTCTCACCCACCACCAGACCACGTCCCTCACTGGTGCCCGGTTGGCCCTGAGACCCCTCCTGGGTCTGCACCATCTCCACAACCCCAACAGTATCAAGTGCGTCATCCCCTGCAAAGACATGAAAGAAAAGAAATGGGAACAGGCATTAGCACCATAGCACACCATTAGGGCTGAGAAGCAACAGAACCAGTACTTCATTGACACATGTCCCACATGACTATAACCCTCCCATGCATGCACCGTCACTGCGTATGAAGCAGAGGCAAATGGCACACATTGATGACACCAAGATGGAAGATCAACACATTTGCTGCATGCTGGCTAGCAGTGCCATCACACATTGGCCTATGATTGGCATGTCCAATACACATACATGACGCATGCCAACACACAGATGGCATGTACCATAGCCATGTCACACATGTGACAATAGGAATGAGAAATGCCTAGTGAAAGTGGTGGAATGCAAACAATCAGGCTGAATGAACACAGAAAAATATGCAACAATGTTGTGGCAAGATGACACTTCAAGGGCAACTGGCGTGATGTTGGGCTAAATGTCTACTGTTGCCAGAAGGTATACTGCAATACCCAAATCCTGGTGTGCAGAATGTATTGGATGAAGCACATGGGTGACCCAAACCACTCAGGCACACACACCCTCACCTGGCACTCAATCAGAAGCCCTCACACACACAGCATGCACATGGATGACACACACATGCATGGGCACTCACCCGACAATGCCTCGTAACCTGGCAGGTCTCCCACGCCTTGGATCTGTTCCTCCGTGACGTAGGTCCCAGCATCATACTCATGTCGAGTGAGTTCAATGTCCTCTGCTGGAGACCTCCAGTCACTAGAGTAGCGGCATGACTTGAGGCCAGCTTTTTCTTTGCCCTGCGCTTCAGGTCATTCCAGCGCTTGTAGCAATCATTAGCTGTGCGCCTCATGATTCCAAGGGCACTTATGATGTCCGCGATCGTCTGCCAGTGTGCCTAACGTTGAGCAGGTGTCGTCTTGCACCCTGCAGTAATCAACATTTCCCGGTCATGTGCGGACACATACTCCACAAGTGCATCACGTTCGGCCTCAGTGAAGCTATACTTCCTCGAGGTGCTGGACTGTGTAGCCGTGTCTGGGGCATCAGCCTGTACTGGACGAACACTCTTCATCTTCCGCTTGGAAGGTGGTGGGGATTGGTGGGGATCCTGAGTGTACTACGCCGCTCTGGACACTAGGGGCAGGAGCCCCGGTGGACTGTGGACTAGGAGTGTGGGAATTAACACTGAGCATGTGACTTGGTGCAGGCATTAGCTGAAGTGTGATGTAGTCAGGGGAAACGTCAGCAGGATGGACTGGGAACAACACTGTCCTGGCTGGGTGAGTGAGAGCTGGGGTGGATGGAGCCACAGCTGCCCCTGCAGCCTCCACACCCTGCCTACTTGGGGCAGCATGTGACATAGCTGCCCCTGATCCACATGGCCTGTTGACACCAACGTGCACCACCACACATGGCCTAGACCTGCTGACCTGGAAGTCAGCCTGGGAGTCACCCTGTGCCAGGTCTGGTGCCACAATGGGCTGGTCCTACAAGGGCTGAGCAGGGATGGTGTCAGCCACGTTACCCTCAAACAGGGGGGGGGCACAGGTATCCCTGACTGGTCCTCCACACATGGGAGTCCCGGCCATGTCCTCTACCGTATCCACCACGCCCACCTCTTGAGGCTCGGCCACCTTTGCCACCCTTACGGCTAGCTCGCCTCCCAACCATGGCACTGATGTTGTTGTGCGTATGGGAGTTGCAGTAAACTATTGTCCTGGGCATTTGGTGGTCAAAGGGGTAGGGTACTAGATGGAATTCGTACCCTAGTGCTCTAGCAAGGCTGTATGTGACCCCTGGGGAAAGATGACGGGTCACGCAATGCACAGGCACCCCAAAAAAGGGAGATAATGTGCACGCAACCCCTCCTAGACCACGTGCGTGGAAAAATAAACCTGCACTACGCTGTGGCACCCAGAAACACAAGAATGAACGTAGGCGTGTCACACGCAGCCTAGAATGACCTCTGAAGGGGTACGTGACACACGGGGCAAGCACAGATGTTAAATACGTGCGCGACTCACCGTCTGCCTGGAAAAATAGCGTGAAAAAGACACGCGTGTGCGCGCTGGCAACACCCCCGCCAAAAGAAGAATTGTACGCTGTCTGAAGAGACAGGACAACAGAAGAAGTGTACGCTGTTTGAGGAAACAGGCCCAGAAAAAAGACAAAAAGAGAAAAAGCTGTCAGAGGTAACAGGGAGTACGAACTTGACACGCTGTGAAGTAAATTGCGTGTGAACCGACAAGAAGTACAGATTTCACCCATTCGCTCTCCACAAAAAGCACGTACAAGGAAATGGCGTTCTACACGTGCCTTTTAAACATGCCCACACGTCCAGCGTCACTTCCACGTGTACGTGCTAAGGCCCTATCCTCCAATTACACAAGCTGACACTCTGACGTGCAGTCATTGGATGTGTAACATGCACCCGTGTACAAGGTAACGCCTGCGCATGCACGTCACAGACGCGCATAGGCGCTCAGACCCTTTCCACCAATTACACGCTTTGACACTCGGACGTGCGTATTTTTTCCACACGCCATGGAAAAGCCCGTGCGCGTAACGTCATAGACGCGCCTACACGCTGGGGGCCTTTGGGCCAATGAATTTGCGTACATGTGCTGACGCGCTTACGCGCTAAGGGCCTTTCCTCGAATTACACGCAGACGTGCTGGGTTTTCACGTGCCAAATCACGCCGTATCAAGCTGGCCACGCGTAAGCACACGGAAGACCATGTTCCTGCCCAGAAGGCCGAATAACTGCCCCCCAGTGCCCCGAGCACGATCCCACCTGCCATCTGCTGCTGCCTGAAAGCCTGCTGCCCACGTGCCCTGCCATTTGCTGCCTGCACATCAGCCAGGGGTGGTGTTGCTGAGACCACCCCTGCTGGAACTGAAGACTCCCGACTGGGATTCCATCGCTCCACAGCCCAGCCCCATGACCCAGTTGCCCACCCACTCCTGCCTCTGGGGTTGCCATATCGGGCACTACACCATCTGGCACCACTGGCAACCCCCAGCCAGAGAGGCAGAGGGGCACCAGCTTCACTGCCACCGAAGTTGGTGTCCTGGTGGAGCTAATCCTGGGGCAGTATGATGCCCTCTTTGGAAGTTTGCGCGCCAACAAGGAAGGACGGACTTGGATCTGGACGGACATTGTGACTGCCATCAACGCGGAGGGGGTGGCAGTCTGACAATTCCATCATGTCAAGAAGCGCTGGGAGGACTTCAGGTCCAGGACCCTGAACAAGGCCTGGCGCCTCTTGAAGGCAGCAGATGCTAAGGGGCGCCGGGGCCACTTGTCGGAAGATCAGATGAGGGTCCTGAAACGCATATCCCCAGCGCTCCACGTCCTGGTCCTAGAGAGGCAGACCCGTCTGGAGTCGAGCGGTAAGTGTACCTGCATACTGATTGTAAGCTGTGCATGTGGTGGTGTGCCAGTAGTGTGCAGGTTGCACATGTGGTTTTATGTTGCCAAGTATGGGGGTGTGTGTACAGGGCCATGAGGCTAACACATGCGAGAGCTCTCATGTGTGAGAGATGGATGGTGCTTGTGTGTGTAGGCTTGCATGCCAAATGCACATGTGTGTGCACACATGTTTGAATGAATGTGTATGTAAGTAGGCATGGTCGTGATGTCATACATGGATGTTGGTTTCAGCTGCATGTATCTGCACCATGTACATGTGCATGTGTGTGTGTATTTGACAAGGGTGCAACAGTGATGCAACATGGATGCATGTGACACCGGGATGTGGAAGACTGATTGGCAGATGTGACATGGATGCCGATCTCAACACTGCGACAGTTGGCAGAGGTGTACACATGCATGCAAGTGTGATGGTGTGTGTGCATGTGTAGTCCACTTCCTGTGTTGCATGTGATGTCTGGCTCACCTTTGCCTGCTCATGCTGTTGTATGTGTATGGGTGGTGCTGGCTGTTGCAATATGGCTGTGGTATAGCTCATGTGTGCAAGTTGAAGTGACATGTGTGTTTGGGATTGTGATGCCATGTCTGAGGTTTGCCAATGCCACTCATGTACAACTGTCATATGTGTATGAGTCCATTGTACAGTGCCCTGATGCCTGTGTTTTATTTCTCCCTGTCTGCAGCGTCAACTGATGAAGAGGGCGGAGAAGGTGTTGTGGAGCACAGCGGCAGGGATCGCACCGCCAGCCGGAGACGCAAGGCACGGCTCCCCTCCCAGGTTGTCATCTCATCGGGGAGTGAGGAGTCCGGTGCCACGTCCCAGGCCGCAGATGACGAGGGGAGGTCCAAGAAGCGGAGGTCAGAGTTGAACTCCTCAGCAGCAGAAGGGGCAGCTGGGACCCCACAGGGCCCGATGGGGGAAGATGGCATGAGTCATCCAGGTTGGTGCGGGGTTTGGTGGAGGAGGATGCCGTGCAAGCGACAGAGACGGGGTCTGGAGGTGGGGATTCCACTGGTGCTAGTGGTGCAGTGCAGGACGAGGGACAGGAGGCAGCACAGGCCGCCGCGAAGGTGCCTGTGTGCAATCCTGTCCCTGATCCTGTCACTGCATCGTCTTGCACCAGCAGGGATGCCTACGTCCAGATCCGTTTTCAGCCAGGGGATGAGCTTACAACAACTGGCCTTCCTCTGCCTGCTGACATGGCTATCCAGGTACGGGTTGAGCCTGTCCTGGCTGGTGTGGCGTTGCGTCAACGGGCCATGCGAGGTGACCTGCAGTCTTTTTGTGAGGAGACTGCACGTCATCTCGAATGGCTCGTTGACCGCGTTGGCCTACTGGGACAGGTCACCAAGGCCGGATTCCTCCGTTTGCTGGAGCTTTTTCCAACCCCCTCCTCAACTGAACCCCCTATGCGCCAGTCGTCCTCCTTGGCATCTTTCCACCCATTTGTCACCTGGGTGCCCTGTGGAGCTGCTTCTGACCGTGCTGCCAGGCTGGTAGAGGACACATCCCTGCCACAGTCGGGAGTCGGACGTCCAGCAGGGGTGGCCACATCAACGACTGCACCCCAGCCGGAGGTGGATGTGCAGGCAGCTAGAGCACGGGCACGGGCCCAGGCACAGCAGCAGCAGCAACGAGGTGGGAGCCATGATGGCTCAGGGCCTTCGACATCGGAGGGGCAGGCATCGGCGGGCGGGCAGGAGAACCCAAGAAGGGAAGTGTCTTCTGTGTGGCAGCGTTTGGGCACGCTATATATGCAGAGCGGCAGCGGGCGGAAGAAGCACGGCTCGCGATGGTCAGGGCGGAGAACTCCATGCGGAGGGCCCTGAGTGCCTCGAGGCAATCTGCAGGGAGTTGGAGGAGAACATGTCGTCGTCCCTGCGGACCATCGGGGCCATGGAAGAGGACCATCTCCGGGACATTGAGCAGGAGTTCGATGATGCCCTGGCCCGGAATATCCAGAAGTGAGCCGTCGGACTAGCCCGCTGCCCTTGTAAATAGTTCTTTAGTGTTAAGTTTCCTTTGTTTTTTTTTTTTTTCGGGGCGGTTGGACAATGCTCCAACTTCTTGTATATAGTTCTTCATTAGGTAGGGTTTTATTTCATAGGTTTCATTTAAAGGATTGGGCACATGGACCCTGGATGTTCACTTTGTAAAAAGTTTGACAATGGATTTGGATTATTGATTTTTTTTTTGTTCCATGGATCAATGGTTTTTTATTATTTTTGCACCTTGGATTTATTTCCTCAGACTAACACTTTGGAGACTTGCTTTTGGATTGCTTTTCATTTGGATTTCATGCATCTTTTTAATTTATTGGACATGCAGGATTTCATTTCTTATTTCCATTTTCTTCTGTTCCATTTCATTCCCTTGCTTTTCTGTTTAATACATTATCATTTGGTACTTAAATGTGTGGTATTCTCTCTTTGGTTTCATGCATGTCACAATGTGTGTTTTATCATTCACATGCTCTCATTGTGTGGGTTTGATGGATATATGTTGATGTGCAGACTAGCCATTTGGAATGCATCATGTGGTGGTGATTTCTTTGTGGGGTGGATGTCATACCTGGTGGTGTGTTCGGACTGGGGTGGCGTGGGGGGTGTATTGAGGGGGCATGGGGACCATGATTGTGGATCGTCATGAGGTGTTGGGGGGACATGTGTGGGGCCTGCTGGCAGGTGCCCTGCACTGCTGGGGGGCGGGAGTGCAGGGGGACATGTGTGGGACATGAGTGGGGGCCTGCTGGCAGGTGTTCTTCACTGCTGGGGGGTGGGGGTGCAGGGGGACATGAGTGGGGGCCTGCTGGCAGGTGCCCTGCACTGCTTGGGGGTGGGGGTGCAGGGGGACATTTGTGGGACATGAGTGGGGGCCTGATGGCAGGTGCCCTGCACTGCTGGAGGGTGGGGGTGCAGGGGGACATGTGTGGGACATGAGTGGGGGCCTGCTGGCAGGTGCCCTGCACTGCTGGGGGGTGGGGGTGCAGGGGGACATGTGTGAGACATGAGTGGGGGTCTGCTGGCAGGTGCCCTGCACTGCTGGGGGGTGGGGGTGCAGGGGGACATGAGTGGGGGCCTCCTGGCAGGTGTCCCTGACTGCTGGGGGGTAGGGGTGCTGGGGAACATGAGTGGGGGCCTGGTGGAGGGTGCCCCTGACTGCTGGGGAGTGGGGGTGCAGGGGGACATGAGTGGGGGCCTGCTGGAGGGTGCCCTGCACTGCTGGGGGGTGGGGGTTCCGGGGGACATGTGTGGGACATGAGTGGGGTCCTGCTGGCAGGTGCCCTGCACTGCTGGGGGGTGGGGGTGCAGGGGGACATGTGTGGGACATGAGTGGGGGCCTGCTGGCAGGTGCCCTGCACTGCTGGGGGGTGGGGGTGCAGGGGGACATGTGTGGGACATGAGTGGGGGCCTGCTGGCAGGTGCCCTGCACTGCTGGGGGTGGGGGTGCAGGGGGACATGAGTGGGGACCTGCTGGCAGGTGCCCTGCACTGCTGGGGGGTCGGGGCGCAGGGGGACATGAGTGCGGGCCTGGTGGAGGGTGCCCCTGACTGCTGGGGGGTGTGGGTGCAGGGGGACATGAGTGGGGGCTTGGTGGAGGGTGCCCCTGACTGCTGGGGGGTGGGGGTGGGGGTGCTGGGAGACATGAGTGGGGGCCTGGTGGAGGGTGACCCTGACTGCTGGGGGGTGAGGGTGCAGGGGGACCTGAGTGGGGGCCTGGTGGAGGGTGCCCCTAATTGCTGGGGGTGGGGGTGCAGGGGGACATGAGTGGGGGCCTGCTGGCAGGTGCCCTGCACTGCTGGGGGGTGGGGGTGCAGGGGGACATGTGTGGGACATGAGTGGGGGCCTTCTGGCAGGTGCCCTGTACTGCTGGGAGGTGGGGGTGCAGGGGGACATGAGTGGGGGCCTGCTGGCAGGTGTCCCTGACTGCTGGGGGGTGGGGGTGCTGGGGAACATGAGTGGGGGCCTGGTGGAGGGTGCCCCTGACTGCTGGGGGTAGGGATGCAGGGGGACATGAGTAGGGTCCTGCTGGCAGGTTCCCTGCTCAGCTGGGGGGTGGGGGTGGAGGGAGACATGTGTGGGACATGAGTGGGGGCCTGCTGGCAGGTGCCCTGCACTGCTGGGGGGTGGAGGATCAGGGGGACATGTGTGGGACATGAGTGGGGGCCTGCTGGCAGGTGCCCTGCAATTCTGGGGGCTGTGGGTGCAGGGGGACATGAGTGGGGGCCTGCTGGCAGGTGTCCCTGACTGCTGGGGTTTGGGGGTGCTGGGAGACATGAGTGGGGGCCTGGTGGAGGGTGCCCCTGACTGCTGGGGGATGGGGCTGCAGGGGGACTTGAGTGGAGGGTGCTCCTGACTGGTTGGGGGTTGGGGTGCAGGGGGACATGAGTGGGGGCCTGCTGGCAGGTGCCCTGCACTGCTGGGGGTGCTGGTGCAGGGGGACATGTGTGGGACATGAGTGGGGGCCTCCTGGCAGGTGCCCTGCACTGCTGGGGGTGGGGGTGCAGGGGGACATGAGTGGGGGCCTGCTGGCAGGTATCCTGCACTGCTGGGGGGTGGGGGTGCAGGGGGACATGTGTGGGACATGAGTGGGGGCCTGCTGGCAGGTGCCCTGCACTGCTGGGGGTGGGTGTGCAGAGGGACATGTGTGGGGGCCTGCTGGCAGGTGCCCTGCACTGCTGGGGGTTGGGGGTGCAGGGGGACATGAGTGAGGGCCTGGTGGAGGGTGCCCCTGGATGCTGGGGGGTGGGGGGTGCTGGAGACATGCGTTGGTGATCAGTAGTGCAAGGTGACATGTGGGTTGGCTGGGGGGCATGGCCATGGTGGATATGCTGCCTGCAGGACATAACCAGGGGTGCAGGGTAGTCCCCTGTGGTGTGGGCTGCCTGCTGGGGCCGTGGAAGGTGTAGAGGGTACACCTGTGAGGACCCACACGGCCAATTCACGTGTAGTACTCCTCGGCACCCCCGGAATACACGTAACCTGCTGAAATCGCATGTGGAACTTCCCGCGCACCCCGGAATACATGTAGCCTGCTGAATTTGCGTGTGGAACTTCCCGCGCACCCCAGAATACACGTAGCCTGCTGTGATCACGTGTGAAACTTCCCGCGCACCCTGAAGTACACGGACCCTGCAGTAATCGCGTGTGGGACTTCCCGCGCACCCCGGAATACACGTAGCCTGCTGTGATTGCGTGTGAAGCTTCCCGCGCACCCCGGAATACACGTACACTGCTGTAATCGCGTGTGGAACTTCACACGCACCCCGAAGTACACGTACCCTGATGTAATCGTGTGTGGAACTTCACGCGCACCCCGAAATACACGTACCCTGCTGTGATTGCGTGTGGAACTTCACGCGCACCCCGAAGTACACGTGCCCTGCTGAATTTGCGTGTGGAACTTCCTGCACCTTGAAATACACGTACCATGCTGCATTTGCGTGTGACACTTCACGCGCACCTTGAGATACA
Organism: Ambystoma mexicanum; assembly: GCF_040938575.1. Lineage (NCBI taxonomy): Eukaryota > Metazoa > Chordata > Amphibia > Caudata > Ambystomatidae > Ambystoma > Ambystoma mexicanum. The sequence goes on from NC_090937.1 coordinate 1,293,662,206, forward strand.
TGTACCCTGCTGCATTTGCGTGTGACACTTCACGCAAACCCCGAAATACACGTACCCAGGCCAATCGCGTGTGGTACTTCCCGCGCACCCCGAAATGCATGCACACGCTATTTTTCACGCAGCGGGTGTCCGTTTTTGTTGCGTACACCTTTGCACGTCATTTGTCCTATAGGGCCACAGTATGGGACATTCATCATGGCTGTATATAGGTGCTTTTTGTTAGCGCACATTTTGGCGCACATTTATTTCTGGCACAGGGACGCTACCGCCTGCATTCTTGTGGCGGACGTGTTTGGGCCTGTGCGCGTCTGTGCCCGTGCGCTGGTTTGCCCTATTCGATTCCATGAATACGTGTTGTAGGCGAGCGTGTGGGCGTTCCGCGCACTTGCTTCCTGTACTTCCCCCGTGACTCCCATATTTTCACGCGTTGTTCCCCATTCCGAGTGTTACGCCCCGTGTTACGCCTACTTTTGTTATGTGCGGTGCGCTATATGAGATTTCGCTGTGGCCGTGACGCACGCCGTTAGATGACCTGTGCGCCGGCATGCGCCGTGCACTTTTTCAGCGCACATCCAATATTTTTCTCGCTCACGGACATGATTTTGGCCGCTTGCGCCGATATTTTCGGCCACATTGATTCCATGAATCGCCCTTAGTGATGTCTGCAAGATGAAACGGTTGCCCTGCACTGCCCTAATTGCAGAAAAAAAGGAGACAGTGACTGTGCACTTCTGATTCTGAGGGGGCCTGCATGATATTAAAATGTTCAAAGTGGCCCCAGTAAGTGTGTTTGTCTGAAGCTGTGATCCTGCAACTATTGGCAGGCTTAAATTGGACCCAGGTCTGGGCATGTTATTGTCTGTTGGAATGCACATATACCCAGTTTAATAAAGTGTCATTTTAAATGTGGTGGAATTACCACCAACCCTTAATGTCACCCTCAATGTATACCAATGCTTGGTACATGGTTTATGTATATAGCAACCTGAGTTTCAAGTTATGTGGTTATTGTGTGCACCCGTGTACCAACCATTACTGTTCGTGAAGGTTAAGTCACTTGACGTGAAGTGATATTTTGTTATTCGTCTGTTCGTTAGGAGTGTGGTGTGCCACCCCTTGCGATAATGTGAGCCCCTCCCAGGGCTCGTGCTAATGTCACATGCTTGTGACCATATGACTCACTCAATAAAATGGATGAGCGATTTCCTGCTCGTCAGTTGAGACCAACGGACTCCTGCTTGCTGTGTGGTCCTTTGCAGTTCTGCGCTTGTGCTACATAGCAGGAAGAGGGCCTACCCCACAGGGCTCTCGTATAGGACAGTGCCCCTGATGGGCAACACTGTTCTCAAGGCTTCCCTGGGTGCAACGCCCTTACAAGGCAACACCATAGCAGTACACTGGTGCCCCTGACTACCCCGGCCAGCTCTCTATGCTCAGGCCATGGTGTGCTTGTGTGAGCACAAGCTCAGCTGACAGGGCAACCTCCTTGCTCTGATATATCTGATGGGTATGCCCCAGACTTGATGGGTCTGTCTCGAGTGGCCTCGCCATACCCCCGACTAATGGCCGGGTCGAGTGGCCTTGCCGGACCATGTAACGGTGTATGTTAGCTGACACACCCAGTCCTGAAGAATCCGGCTTGAGTGGCCTCGGCGGACCATGTAACGGTGTATGCTGGCTGACACACCCAGCCCTGAAGGATCCGGCTTGAGTGCCCTCGCTGGACCATGTAACAGTGTATGCTAGCTGACACACCCAGCCCTGAAGAATCCGGCTTGAGTGGCCTCGGCAAACCATGTAACGGTGTATGCTGGCTGACACACCCAGCCCTGAAGGATCTGGCTTGAGTGGCCTTGACGGAACCCACTACAGCATGTCGGGTATGGCTAAAACCTTGCGCATGGGCAGGGCTGGTTTCCATCTAGTATGACACATTGAAGAGAGTATAGAGGGGCAATTAGTTTGCTTTAAGGACTAAAACAGATGGGAGAAAAATAAATAAAAGTCCTATATACTGCTCGCCAAGCTAAGGGCCCTGGTATCTTACTATCATGCTTAGATGACCCACACTACAAATGTTATTGAAAACATTGTCAAATGTGACACTGGAGATGGGGTTGAAGGCATGAGACCGCTGCAGTATTTCACAAAGCCAAGTCATGAGTCTCATGACTGAATTGGATATTTGGCCAACAGTACAGAGGAAAGGTAATTTGAACTGAATTACCTAGATTTCTAGGTATTGTGCTCTGAAAGTATTTCCCATAATTCAGCTGCCCACCGAGGGGCTCCCGAAGAGTCACATTTCAGAAACACCTGCCTTTCTAAAACTAATGCAAAGAATAAAAGAGTACTAGGGAGCCCCTTTCCATTCATTAACTGTTGCCACTGCCATTTCCTAACCCTCGTGGAAAAGCCCGTTTTTTGCAACTTGTACTCACTGCAGACGCCTCATCCTTCTTGGAATGGCAGCCGTGTTCTTCTTGTTGTTAGTTGTTGTGCCAAGGTTCTCTGAACTTGCAACGTTTAGACTGCACCATAACAGTTTTTGGGGCTTCTATGAGTCAAATCATCCAGAACACTTCTATTATCAGAAACATCTTAGGGATGGCTTTAGAATGTTTATATTTTATGTGGATACACTTTGGCACAGGGAGAGAAGGATGAGAACGCTCACTTCCAGCAATTCTAATTATACCCTATTTCTATGCTCAAAGGAAACTGTTCTGTCGGCAAAGCTCTGACTCTAGCTGGCAGGGAACCAGTCATGCAAAGTCCAGACCCGTATTTTGCTATCACTTTAAGGGGGTAATTCATAGAATTCAGCGCACAAGTGGCGCACGCGGCTGGCGCACAGTGTGCGCGTGCAAATCCCTGCGCCAGCCGCGTGCACTGAAATCCATTTCCGCGCACAGCATATTCATGGATTCCAGCCACCAAAACCAACCGTGGCGCACAGTGGTGCAGCGACCCTGCAACAGCGCCAGTTACGCCCCCAAGAATGCCTCCCGCGCAGGGAAAAGCCATCAACATACCCAATCCAGCGCAAAGGGCTGCGCTAACCCTGTACCAGCACAGCAAGCGGGCTACGTGTATCACTGGGGTGCGCGGGAAGTACCTCACGCGATTGGCCCCGTGCGAGCAGGGTACGCGTATTTCAGGGGTGCGCGGGAAGTTCCACACGCGATTCCATCAGGGTATGTGTATTTCGGGGTGCGCGGGAAGTTCCACACGCGAAATCAGCAGGGTACGTGTATTTCAGGGTGTGCGTGAAGTTCCACACGCGATATCAGCAGGGTACGTGTATTTCAGAGATGCGCGGGAAGTTCCACACGCGATTGGCCTGGGCGCGTGTATTTCAGGGGTGCGCGGGAAGTTCCACACGCGAATAGCCTGGGCGTGTGTATTTCAGGGGTGCGCAGGAAGTTCCACATGCGATTGGCCTGGGCGCGTGTATTTCAGGGGTGCGCGGGAAGTTCCACACGCGATTGGCCTGGGCGCGGGAAGTTCCACACGCGATTGGCCTGGGCGCGTGTATTTCAGGGGTGCGCGGGAAGTTCCACACGCGATTGGCCTGGGCGCGTGTATTTCAGGGGTGCGCGGGAAGTTCCACACGCGATTGATGTGGGCGCGTGTATTTCAGGGGTGCGCGGGAAGTTCCACACGCGATTGGCCTGGGCGCGTGTATTTCAGGGGTGCGCGGGAAGTTCCACACGCGATTGGCCTGGGCGCGTGTATTTCAGGGGTGCGCGGGAAGTTCCACACGCGATTCCATCAGGGTACGTGTATTTCGGGGTGCGCGTGAATTTCCACACGCAATTCCATCAGGGTACATGTATTTCGGGGTGCGCGTGAAGTTTCACACGCGATTCCATCAGGGTACGTGTATTTCGGGGTGCGCGTGAAGTTCCACACGCGATTTCAGCAGGGTACGTGTATTTCAGGGATGCGCGTGAAGTTCCACACGCGATATCAGCAGGGTACGTGTATTTCAGGGATGCCGGGGAGTCCTACATGTGATTTGACAGTGTGGGTCCTCCCAGGTGTTCCCTGTACACCCTCCACGGCCCCTGCAGGCAGCCCACACCACAGGGGACTACCCTGCATCCCTGGTCATGTCCCGCAGGCAGCCCACCCAATATGGGCATGCCCCGCAGCAAAGGCACATGTCTCCTTGAACTGACGAACACCAACTCATGTCCCCTTGCACCCCCACCCCCCAGCACTGTGGGGCACCTGCCAGCAGGCCCCCACCCATGTCCAACTCATGTTCCCCACCACCCCCACCCCCCAGCACTGTGGGGCACCTGCCAGCAGGCCCCCACCCATGTCCAACTCATGTCTCCCACCACCCCCACCCCCCCAGTCACCAGGGGCAGCCTCCACCAGGCCCCCACCCATGTCTCCCAGCACCCCCACCCCCCCAGTCACCAGGGGCAGCCTCCACCAGGCCCCCACCCATGTCTCCCACCACCCCCACCCCCCAGCACTGTGGGGCACCTGCCAGCAGGCCCCCACCCATGTCCAACTCATGTCACCCACCACCCCCACCCCCCAGCACTGTGGGGCACCTGCCAGCAGGCCCCCACCCATGTCCAACTCATGTCTCCCACCACCCCCACCCCCCAGCACTGTGGGGCACCTGCCAGCAGGCCCCCACCCATGTCCAACTCATGTCTCCCACCACCCCCACCCCCCAGCACTGTGGGGCACCTGCCAGCAGGCCCCCACCCATGTCCAACTCATGTTCCCCACCACCCCCACCCCCAGCACTGTGGGGCACCTGCCAGCAGGCCCCCACTCATGTCCCACTCATGTCCCCTTGCACCCCCACCCCCCAGCACTGTGGGGCGCCTGCCAGCAGGCCCCCAACCATGTCCCCCTGCCCCTAGGTCCTGACGATACACAATCATGGCAGTAATGGGCAGCATACCCAGCACAAACACCCAGCCAAGGATTGCATCCACCCACATAGCAAATGCAATTACATGATACAACCCCAATGGCAAGTATGTAAATGAACACATGTCCGTCACACACACATACACAATGGGTGCAAGTGAATGTCAAAACCCATATCATGACATGCATGAAACCAATGAGAAAATACCAAAAAAGAAAGTTATAAAAACATGTATTCTCGAAGAAAATGAAGTAAACTAATCAAACATACAACAATGGGGATAACAAAATAAATTGTCCATGTCCGATAAGTAATGTAAAAATGCAAAAAACAAAGGAATCCAAAAACTAATGTTGTCCAAAGCAAAATCATGGTGAAAAAGAATAAGGAAAAACCATTGCCTCATGGTGAACACAAATATGAATCAAAAAAATGTATTTTAAAAAATCCAACTATGCACAAGAATATTCCAGGGTCCATGAGCCCAACACTATAAATGAAACCTACTACTACCTAATAAAAAAACTATATACAGAAAAGTGGCCACTGTCCGAGCGGTCCAAAAAAATCTCAAAAAATAAAGGAAACCTAACACTAACTAACTAAAGAACTATATACCATGGCAGCGGGCAAGTCCTGCGGCACACTCTGTGATGTTGCCGGCCAGAGCATCATCGAACTCCATGTCGATGTCCTGGAGGCGGGACTCTGTCCTGGCCCCGAGGTCTCGCAGGGATAACCCCATGTTCACCTCAAACTCCCTGCGAGCTTCCTCGAGGCACTCAGCCCGCCTCAACGCCCGACGCATGGAGAACTCCGCCCTGACCATGGTGAGCCGCTCCTCTTCCGCCCGCTGCCGCTCCGCACCTATCCGCTGGACCAACTGCTCCCACACGGAAGACACTACCATCCCAGGGTTCTCCTGCCCTCCGGCCGATGCCTGCCCCTCTGATCTTGATGGCCCCGAGCCATGATGCCTCCCACGTCGAGCCTGCTGCTGCCTCCGACGCCACTGCCTCTGCCAGCACAACGGCATCCAGGATGATGGAAACCACCAACGCCGTCGTGCACGTGCCCTGCCCGATGATGCCGTCACATCCTCCATCTGCTGGGGTCCAGTTGCTGTGTTGTCCACCCCTGCTGGACCTCTGACTCCCGACTGTGGCAGGGATGGGATCCCCACCGAGCTGGCTGCATTGGTCAGGGCAGGTCCACAGGGGGCCCTGGTGGCATCTGGGCCGGAAGACGGCAAGGAGAACGACTGGCGTATAGTCTCCACAGAGGAGGAGAGGGCCGCCAGATTGGCCGACACATGCAGGAAACCCCCGAACATGGCCGATCCCAATTGGGCCACGTCGGCACGGTGCTCTTCGTGATGACGTGCGTGCTCCTCCTGGGAAGCACGCACGGCTTCACGAATCACAGCCGTGCGCATCTGCGGAGGGGCCTGGGACGGGGCATCCCTGCTGGTGCAAGGTGGTGCACCCACAGGTTCAGGGACAGCGACATGCACAGGCCCCTCCACGGTGACCTGTGCTGCCTCCTGCCCCTGCCCCTGGACTGCACCACTTGCACCAGCAGGGATGCCCCCACCAGGCCCCATGTGCGCCTCAGTGGCGGCCTCCTCCTCCTCTGTGGAAACCACCAACCTGGATGGCTCCTCGCCGTCTACCGCCGTAGCAGGCCCCTGTGGGGGCTCACCCACCCCTTCCGCTGCAGCCGTGGTGGCATCCCCGCCGCCTTGCTCCACAGCGCCGTCTAGGCCCTCTCCTTCACTAGCCGCTGCGTAGAGGGAGACATAGAACACAATCATCAGGGTACTGTACAATGGTCCCCTAGACAGGAAGCAATAGCAGATGAGTGCCACTGCCAAAGTACACTTCCATCATGTCACACCACAACACATGTGTCAGTCCAGGCAAAACACACACAGTGACAGTCATGGTGCGTGCCATGGACATTTCAATGCATGTCCAATGGACTCTCGAATCATACAATGTAATGGGACTCACATGCATCATGGGTCATGCCTATCACATGCACACACTTCACCTCAGTCACATCCATCTGGCCCCGTACACCCCAATCACAGTGCATACAAGGATGACTAGGCTGCATCAGTGAATCTGTACATTGTCACAGACATGTGTCATGCGTCCATGGCACTCACAAGTCACAGACACGCAGGTCAGGCACACAGACATGGATACCACATATGTATCTGGCATCAGCACCCATCCCTCGCCCCCACCCATGTCCAGGAACAGAGACTGCCATGCTCTCATGTGTGCAATCTGCACAGGGCTCCCCATGTCGCATTCAAACACATGCAACAACCGTGCGGTTCACACATTACAGGTCGCACATGCATTCCCATGATGTCCCTGCACACATACATGCGTACATGGCCTATGTCACACATGCAGGCAAGTATCAGACAACCAGCACACTGCAACATGCCCTGTCTCACACAGCAATGTTTGGCCACTTACCGCTCAACTCCAGACGGGACTCCCTCTCAAGGACCTGGGCGTGGAGCGCTGGGTGTGCGCGTTCCAGGACCCTCAACTGGATGGAACTCATGCGGCCCCGGCCCCCCTCCACGAGGCGCCGGGCCTTCATGAGGGTCCTGGACCTCAAGTCCTCCCAGCGCTTCTTGACCTTCTGGATGGTGCGGGTTGCCACCCCCTCCGCGTTGATGGCAACCACACAGTCGGCCCAGATCCTCTCCCGTCCTTCCCTGTTGGCGCGGGACGATCCGAAGAGGGCATCATACTGCCCCAGGACTTGCTCCACCAGGACACCAACTTCGGTGGCAGTGAAGCTGGTGCCCCTCTGCCCCTCTGGCCGGGGGTTGCCACTGGTGCCAGATGTTGATGTGCCCGACATGGCAACCCCAGGGGCAGGATTGGGTGGGCAACTGGGTCCTGGGGCTGGGCTGTGGAGCGATATTATCCGAGTCGGGAGTCTTCTGTTCCAGCAGGGGTGGACACAGCAACTGGACACCTGCAGATGGCTGATGTGCAGGCACCAAATGGCAGGGCACGGTGGCAGCAGGCAGGCAGGCAGGCAGCAGCAGATGGCACATGGGAGGCTGCTCGGGGCACTGGGGGACAGTAATTCGGCCTTCTGTGCAGGAGCGTGGTCTTCCGTGTGTTTTCGCGTGGCCAGCTTGATACGGAGTGATTTGGCACGTGAAAATCCTGCACGTCAGCGTGAAAATCGAGGAAAGGCCCTTAGCGCGTAAACGCGTCAGCACGCGTACGCGATTTCATTGGACCAAAGGCCCTTACGGCGTAAGCGCATCTGTGACGTTTTGCGCACGGGCGTTGCCCTGGCAGGGCTTGGAGATCCCGCGTGCCTTTATGTTCTGTACGTGCTTTTTTTGCGGTGCGTGTGTTTTCCATCCGTTGGGGTTCACACGCTATTACTTCACAGCGGGTGTTGGCTACGCATTCTTCTACACGCAAGGCAGACGGTGAGTGGTACCCCAATACACGTAGCCCGCTCCCCCAGGCCCGATCGCGTGAGATACTTCACGTGAACCCTTGAAATACACGTAGCTAGCTCCCCCAGGCCCGATCGCATTAAAAAAGTCACGCGAACCCCTGAAATACACGTAGCACGCTCCCCCAGGCCCGATCGCGTGTAGCCCGCTCCCCCAGGCCCGATCGCGTGAGAAACTTCACGCGAACCCCTGAAATACACGTAGCCTGCTCCCCCAGGCCCGATCGCGTGTGTAACTTCCTGCGCAACCCCGAAATACACGTGCCCCGCTCGCACAGGCACTATTGCTGTATGTTGCCACTTTTGCAATGCGCAGGGACGCTACCGCCTGCCTTCGTGTGGCGGACGTGTTTGGGCTTGTGCGTGTCTTTCGCTGTGCGTGGATTTGCCCTATTCGATTCCATGAATACGTGTGGTTCGGGTGCGTATGGGCGTTCCGTCTGCTTCCCTGCAGTACATCCCCAGTTACGCCCTTGTTTTCACGAGTTGTTCCCCATTCTGCGCGTTATGCCCCGTGTTCCGCCCACTTTCTAGTGTATGCGCAGAGGTTGTGCGCTTTCACTGTGCGCGTCGCGCACGTCTTTCGGGATGTTGCATTGACGTGTGCGCCATGCACGGGTTTGGCGCACATCCCGAGGAAGACATGCGCAGGGACTTCCATGAATCGCACGTGTGCGCGTGCGCCTCTTTTTTTCCGCTTGCGCCTGCTTGCGCCTGCTTGTGCCTGCTTGCGCGTAGATTTTCGGCGCACGTTTGTTCCATGAATCGGCCCCTGAATGTCTGACATTCTAACAATGTCCTTGTTGTTCTCCTCTCTTTAACTATTTGCAAAGGTGGTTTTCTGCTGAGTCTGGAATCCCACATCACATCTGGCAAATGGAAGCCTTAGTCTGGGCAAATGTACTAAGCTCGCGAGCCAGGGGTACATCAGTGAGACTTAGATCTCTTGTGTTCATGAGTTACACTCGTGTCTGGTAGTAGTTTGGTTATAGGCTATTACCCTTTTGTCCCTCTCACTGTGAGCCTGCACTTTCTGGAACAAACCCCCTCTTCTCACTACCAAAACAGTTGCTTAAAATAAGAAAAACATTGAGGGCCCACTTTGGAACAGTATAACTTTTAGGCCAGGGATTTTCAGGCAAGAACGTTCTTCAACATCTGGAAAGGTTATCCTGACCTATATCTCTCCTTAGTTGGTCCAATAGCACAGCGCTCGCTTTGACATCTGTGCAGATCCTCCTGATGCAGGTTCGAATCCCGGGGCCAAACTCAGCCGTTCATCCTTCGAGCTTGATAAATGAGCACCACACACTGTTGGTAATAATAAAGGCCAAACTCAGACCTTTATCCTTCTGAGGTTGATAAATGAGCACCACACACGATGGTTAATAATAAGCAGTGCTCAGATACCTGAGGGTTCGTAGCGCTATATAAATGCTAAATTATTATTTATTATAGCCTTCATCTGAGACTGCTATACTACTTGCCCAACTGGCCTGTTTCTATGCATGAATCTCTGCAGCATCCCCATTTAGTCAGACTAGACTCGATTATGCTAATTCTCGCTACTTGGGGCTTCCAGGATATGAGACGTCTTCATATTCTATAAACTTCAGCCGTGCCTTTAATGTTTAATGTGCATCGTGACACATATGTTTACCCATTTCCACACAGATGTCACTGGATTCCTGACATGCAATGGATAGTCTTTAAAACGTGTTGCATTGTATATACATGCCTGGTTAAGAACAGTCCTTCTTTCCTTTTGTCGAGATTTAGCCCCTATAGTCCGAGTTGAACATTACGTTCAACCAATGAAGCATTAGTCATCATTGTTAAAAACTGCGGGGCCCACAGTTGGTCCATTTTTGGTGGTTGGACAACATTATGGAACTATTTGCCTTAAGATGTATGCCTCGTTCAGTATTTTTCCTTGTGAATTTAAAACTCATCAGTTCAAAGTAGCCTTCTGCTAAGGTTTCATTTCATAGGTGAAACTATGTTCATGGTAGATTCACTTGAGACAGTGCTAGGAAACAACTGGTGGTAACAGTGTGCTGTACAAAGGAAAAGGTAATAACAAAACTGCCTTCAGAAGCTCTAGAACCTGCCCATATCCAGAATGCCTCAGTCTCTAAGGATTGCACCTTTACCCTTAACATGACACTCACATGCAACACACTTGAAAGTCTTGCCATGTTCTATGTCTAGATCAATCGCTGTTTCTTCACCAAAGCCTTAACACCTTAAGGGTAGCTGGCTCTCAACATGTGATTCGTGTCCATACTTACTACCCTTAAAGAAAAGCAAACTGGCAGCAGTAAAAGTAGTCAGGTACCTAAGGAATATTTAGTTATTTTGTCTGTGCTAAAAAAATAAAATGATAACTTCACTTTGGAGCAATCCACTAGTAAAATTGTCAAAAAGTTGCCTTTTTAATAGAAAATAAAAATGTAGACACCTATGGGACAAATAATCAAACCTATAGTGGCTCTCTTAAGATGTAATCTTCTTGAAGGACGTTTTTAATCAACATACAAAACAGTTCACTAGTGAAATCACTGTTATATCATCGTTTTTTTTTCTTCCTAGGCAAATGTTGCTGTGATGGTCTGCTTTGAGATGACAACTTTTTTCACCCTTTGAGGGTGTTCTAATATAAAACCTCGAGTCTTCAGATCCAATTCGCAATTGACTGTTTCACTCATCTATGAGTAGCATTAGGTGGACAGGACCAAGGGCCTCATTACGACCCAGGCGGAAAACCATGGTGCTAATAGCACCATGGTCCATGCCGGTAACTTACCAACTCCGCCATGGAGAAAGGGGGAATAACCAACCCATTACAAGGTTGGCGGGGCGGTAATTCCCCCTTCCTCCATGGCCCTTCCCCATTCCCATTTTTGCCCCATACTGCTCAATGGGAATGGGGAAGGCGCTAAGTACGGTACCGCAAATTGCAGTACCGTACTTAGCAGCAAGGTCCCTTTGCGGGTCCCTACTTTAACGGCTGGTGTAGACCAGCCGTTAAGGTCGGGTCCCGCAAAGGGACCTCGTAATCAGGCGCTAATGGGTTAATGGTGCCGCAGCCTTTTACAGCGCCGTTAACCCATTAGCGCCAGGGTCCCAATGAGGTAATGAGGCCCCCAGTATCGAATGCGTGTCAAATGCTAGATTTCCAAATAATAGAGTCAAATACATTGATGAGTCTGTCGAGGTCAGGTAGTAAAACAATGTTACGTTTGTTTGATAACTTTCAAATAATTAACATAAGCATTTAAAGAATGTTCAAAAGCCTGAGTTGTTCCCATGTCTTCGCTGTATGCTATTAGAACCACTTTACGTCACGGAGAACAAAACACCTGCTAAGACTCGAGGAGTGTCAGTTGACCAGGGGGTGCTATGCCTTAGCAGCAGTTGTGCTGTCCCTGGTGTTTTCTCTGCTGTGGTGCTATTATTTTACGTCTTGAATTAATCTCCTTCTCAGAAATGGCATGCCTCACTTCTGTCAAATACAACATGGTGAGGACAAGGCGCCTGGCATCCAGAGACCCAGAGCCCCAACATACCCTACCCACCTGTCAGACCGTGACCAACAGTTTCGTCGTGAGCAGCTGCACTGCGGAGATCTGAGTGAGGAGCTGATGTGCCCTCACAGGACCTGATATTACAGACTAACCGGTGACGCACGACTAGCGGTGTGCATGGGCCTGATTGAGGAGCAGTTGTGAATTTTACAATAAATGTGTCCCCCATACATCTGTGCGACCACCACAAGTTTATTAATGAGCATTTCAGTAAGTGTATAGTGATCAGCTTTTCAGGCACAAATATCTGCTGGTGTGCATGCAACCTATGGGAGTGGATGTGCCGCTGACTTACCTTTGTGTTAGTGGTGGCTGCACAGACCTCAAGTGAAATCGTGGAAGCAGGTGATGCGCTCACACATGTGTTTTTGAAGGGAAGAATTAGAGTAAAGCTCAATAGAAAGGACCTATAGGATCTGTAACCAGAAGGAACTGAAGCACGGCTAAGGACACAGGACCTCCACGCCATTCCACTATATCCAATTTCACATTTTGCCACCATACACAACGTATTCACTAGTCCCACATTTCGGGCTGCTATGGGTGAACTGCCTATACCCTTAGAGGGTTAAAAAGACCTGTTCACATTTTACCTCATGGCATCTGGAGGAGGGGGAGCAATTTCAGATGAATACAAGCATTCAACCTTGATGTATGGCTTGTGCACTGAGATCCTGCATACCATCAAGCACCTACCTGGCATAGGGGCCATGCCCAGGAAAGGGAATGGAGTTGAGGAAGAGAGGAAACATGCCAAGACCATGCACACGTTGGAGCATAAACCTGGCAAATAAACTCTGGTGAAAGAGACACACACGTTATTCAATTGGGCTTTACTCCAAGAGGAACCATTCAATGCATTTTTAGCTGACCTACGTGTGATAGCCACATATGAGTACACTTGTATTGAGGATAAGCACATTCATGATTACCTCATGATGTGATTGTCCCCCCCCCCCACAAGATTCATGAGATGCTCTGGCAAGTGAAAAACACATCCTTGAAAAAATCAACAACTATAGTGCAGGGTATGAAATTAACCATTAGGTGCCAAGAACTCCAAACATGGAATTGAGAGTGTGGATATTCTGCAGTTCCCAGTGGAGGTTTCTCATGACAAATGGAATGAAAAGAAGGTGGTGTGCATAGTTATAAAGTACGAAAATAAGCGCAATTGTGAGGCAGGGAGAGCCACAAACAGTCCTGGTGAAATGTATTTCATATACAGATTTGAGGGGTCACCTCACTAATGGCAAAATAGGCTTGCCTTGAAAATAATTTGATTCACATGCAACAAAGGCGTCCATTATGAAAGGATGTGCAAAGTACCCACGCAAAGAGGGGTTTGTGCTACCAGGAATGTGAGCTATGTGGCAAATCGGAGATGGCGAAGAGATTTTGCAACAACATGGTGTGTGCCTAAGCAGAGTAAACACCAACGAGAAGAAGGAGTGTGAACTATCAATGTCAAACATCCTTATTGCAGGGAAGCTGATGCCCATGCTAGTTTAATCTGGGTCCCAATACAACTTAGGGCCTCATTACAAGGTGGGTGGTAAGGGTTAACAGGCACCGGTAAGGAGACCGGTGCCAGTAAACCCTTACTGTCCTATTCTGAGGTCCCTTAGCGGGTACCGCTATGGGCGCCTGGTTTTAGCAGGTGCTCTTAGCGGGAGCCGCTAAGGGACTAGGGAGCTAATAACGTGCCCGCTATTAGTGGGCCCGTTATTAGCTCCATCCCCATTCCCATTGAGCCCTATGGGGGCTCGAATGGGAATGGGGAATGGTTCTCGGAATGGGGATTTACCGGGTCCTCCAAGGTTGGAATGACCCGGCGAGACCCTATTCCGACTACCCGCAATGCGGTAAGGGGGTAGCCATGGTGCCAATAGCACCATGGGTACCGCCTACCTCGTAATGAGGCCCTTAGTGTATGAAGCCAAGTACAAAGACTTGGGGCCAGCAGTGGACATTTTGCGATTAGTGTCATAAAACCTAAGGTGTATGGGGTTTGGCCATCAACTTAATCACATACGAGAGTAGTCCAAGTAGAGGCATAATTTAAACAGCAAGGAAAAGCAATGATATGTCTGATGGTGCCGCAAGGGCAGTTGGGCATAGAGTTACACCCAGGGAAAAATTAAGTACATTTTTATGATGTGGCACAAATTTAAAGATACGGCACACTCCAGACCAGGCCTCTTTCCACTGGCCAGGAATGTGGCGCACAATAAAAACGCTTTCAAGTTTATTTCAGATTCAGCTTTGAAAAGGCAGCCAACCCGTCTCACACCCTCCTTGACGTACACCCCGTGTCGTAATGCACCATGAACCAGGCTGGTGTGTAATCATGAAATATTTGTTTATTTTAAAATTCACATGAAAATCAAACAGATTCAATATAGGGCAGCAATCACCAGTGTGTTGATAGTTACACAGCAAAATAATAGGATAACCTTAATTTAACTTTCTAACATCAGACACATCAATGCAAAATTAATGAAAGCAAAATTACTTCTTGGTAATACATTTAAATGGGACAATTGTTATGCATTCCTCCTGCAACACTCCCCGAAACCCCTGTTAACCAAGTTTTGTGTGGGTGGAGAGGAGTAGCAAGGAGTCAGATATAATAGGCAAACATCGGATTGGAAATTCGACCTACCGTCCCTAAATGGGAGGCCAAAATCGGATTGAAAACCCTTCAAAAATGAGCAAAATGGCACTCAGAATTCACTGAATAGTTCTTTTACATGTGCGGGTGAATGGATAAGACAGAAATTTGTGTGGCTGTACTACAGAAGCAAGAAAACGTACAAGCTACAAGGCAAGGTACTAAACAACATGTATACAAGTGGGAAAATAGATTTTGGGAAGCAGACAGTGCAGCAAAAATCACAAGTGGCAAAATTGCAATTTCTTAGTTTTCCCAGGTTTAAGGCAAACAAACATGAAATGAGCTAAACAGTCAGATTCCGAAATCAGTTTTACTGATGAGGTACAAAAGCAAATAACAGGTATGATACTAAAGCGAAAAGTAACTCTTTACGGGTGACAGTAAGGGATTCTTTGTAGGAAAGGAAAATCGGATTTTAAATGGGAAACAATTTCACGGGCAAACTCGGTTTTGTTAGTAAATGATTTGTTTTAAAGAAAGACACGGTATGCAAGGAGGTTAATTTGCAAGGTTAACATATTCACGCCGCATTCACCTCTATGGGAAATTAATCAAGTTATTCAAAATAGTGCTAAGGACTTACACAAAGGACTGAAGTGATTCAGAAAGAATTGCACTAACACATGGAGACTAACACAGATTCTTCTAAGGACAAGATACACAGAGAATTCTTTCAATTTAAGAAATAAATAGGGTACGTATAGGATTTCTTATGGGGTTGGACAGAATGTAAGGTAACATAGCGGTGTATGCAGCTTTAGTTTCTGGGGAAGAGTGATACAAAATGCACTTGAGTTGGGTAGTTTGGACAGCTAACCGGGTCTCTGGACAGCGGAACAAGGATCTGGTCACTGCACAGCAGCGGGGCTCTCCTTTAAGGAACAGTGTGGCAACCGGGGTCTGATCACAGTGGGCAGCAGGGTGCATCAGCTGGGCATGCACAGGTCTGGTCACTGGATTCTCCCAAAGGGGTCAGCAGGCTTTCCTCCTTTTTCCCTGAATTATTGGGATTTTTGTAGGGTTTCGTTCTGGATAGTGGTTCTGCCTGGATAGGTGTTTCTACCTGCATAGTATCAGCTACATCTGGCCTGGCTCTGGACGCTGGAGTCTTGCAAGGTGAATGTGGAATGTTGAATGTCTGATGGTCTGGATATTGGATGTCCTGAATTTTGGATGTCCTGACTCTTTCTTTGCTTCCTCCTTTTATAAGCAGGATGACATTGGAGGATTTTTACTATGTGGGCAGAAATAATCTGGACATACCTCTTGACTTAGGATAGGTCAGGCTATTCCTGTCACCACCTCCCTCCGAGCTGATTGCACTGAAGGAAGTGACCTGTCAATAAGTGTTTGCATTTTATGACCCCTTTTGTTCCACAAGCCACATTTTTCACAAAAGGAGTTATGGAATATAACTTCATATTTTCAATACTCACCCTTATACAAATCAGAAAGGCAAATCCCATATTTCACAAGGAATATACTTGTTCAAATGCCAATTTGGTGCGATATTGCTTTACCCTTCTGGTATTCTTTCTCAATTTGTATGGAAAATATTTCACTTGGAATTCTACAAATGGCTACACAGAAGCCTAACAGTGTTGGGCACATTTCCATCAAATTTTACATCTGTTTCATGTACGCTTTCCCCAGAAATGCCACTTTAATGTCATTTGCGTCCACCACATGTCAGGAAAATCCACAGGCTCTTGTTTTAATGGCGCAGAATTTACATTACAGCTGTCATAATTACACATTACTGTTCTTTAGATTAATGAAATAAATGTCTTAACGTAAAAAAGTATTTTGATTCAATATGGGCTGGCTTTATTCCCAAAAGTGGGCAGTCTTTCCAACCCCCCAGCTAAATGTTTTTCCCTGGTCAGCTTACACTTTAGTTTTCATGACTACTCCTTTGAAGTCCTTCAAATTAAATGCAAAGGATTTCACACTTCTGAAGGAAACACATGAGTGTGAATCTCCCTTTGTCCTTGAGAGCATCTCTGCCAAGCAGTCTGAGGCACCCTGTAATTATCACACCTGTCAGCCCAAAGAACAGGGTCCCTGCCCTGGCAGTATGAAATCATGGGAGGTCCGACATGTGTCCTCTAAGCCAAACTGGTCTAACAGGAATGCCTGAGCTTCAGCCAGGCTGTTGAAGTTCTTTGTGTGGAGAAAAGGAAAATACACAAAGTAAAATACACCTATATTTTTGCAGCTTTTCTTCCCAAAGTATATAGTTTTGTTTCTGGGCATTTGACAGTTTTATTTCTTATTTAACTTTCACAATGTCACTCACTACTTTGCAAAGCAGTTTAATACTAGTTAATTTAATATGGGGAATTCACCAGATGCGGTTTCTTTGGCATACATTTTCTGAAAGGCCTTACCGATCAGATTAGTTTCAGAGTACAGAAAGATGCTGGAAATAGTTTTCTTTGTAATTAGTGCATAGCCAGGGAAAAAGAGCTTTCTTTTGAAGTGCTGTGCGTAGGTCAATTTGTTGCAAAAGTGAACGATGGCCGTGCGGACTGAAATGGATTTCTCTGCTCTTCACAGATTTTACTTGATTAACAATGCTGTTCTGGGCAAGAACGCCTTTTTCGATGATGTTGAATTGAAATATATGGACTCGGCTGTGTTGAATTAGACCAAAACTGTGTGAGGTTTGCAATGACAGTAGCACCAGTGCAATTTCATTTTAAATATAGATAATTTTCGGGCACATACCTTGGGTTTTCAATGAAAGAAGCAGTGCAGAGCCATTCTGCATTCAATTTATTTTCTTTGAATTGACCTGGAGAAAACAAAGTGGAGCCATTCTTGGAGGGCTATGTTCAGTCTTGTCCCTTATGTTCTCAGCAGACACGTGTGGGATGTATTGACCCACTCTACTATACTATGCAGCCTTACTCTGCTATCTATGGTGCGAGAAACAGTAAAATGGCAGCAACACCGTTGTGTGCGCCAAAACCTCCAAAACCGTGTATTTCAACACACAAAAAGATGGCTGCACTACCTGCCACCCATGGTGCATGTGTGGTGGAACAGAGCACACGCTGCAGAAAAAGAGCCAGTGGGCTGCATGACAAGTAAACATGGAGTACAGAGGGAGAAGCAGCGCTTTCAAATGAAATTCCCAAATTTGCCTGTAAATGACATTTACTTTGCTGCTGAAACTTCAAAATGCCTGTACATAACACTTTCCAACACTCAAAATCTCGCTTGGCGTTAAAATTCAGTTAATCTAATGAAGCACTGTGAATTTACAAAGTCCTGAAATTTTAAGAGCAAAACATTTTCTCAGCAAAACTGGATTGCCTGTGAATGACAATTCCTGTCAAAAATCTGTGTGCAGCCACACTGGGCTACCTGTGAGTGACAGCCCCTGTCAAATGGGCTCTCCTGATTAAACTTTAAAGTTGTCTAAAACTAAAGATCTGCCAGATTAGCAAATATAAAAGGACTGTTGTTGAAAGGAACATGGATCTCAGTTGTTTTGATCCCACAGGTTGAAACCTAAGAATGTAATGTATCTATGTCATCTGATGCAATCAAGAAATAAAAAATTAACTTAGGCTGGCTGGGCTGCAAGAGGTTGAAACACATGTTTCCACCCAAGGGGAGGGCATTGATCTCAGCAGATGCTCACTAACATATGATAATTGTGGGGTAGGCCAGACTTTTGTCTGCTACCAAGGACTGAACAATGGCAGATTCTCCAGGCCAGGAAATGGGCGTGTGAAGAGGTCATAAATTAGGCTTACAGGAGGAAATCCTAAAGGTGGGGGCTGGTCCTTGCCTCCAGAGACAGACAAGGGCTGACCATTTGCTGCTAAATATATGTAATTAACATTTTTTAGAGACTTACAAACTCTCAGAAGTGGTGAAAAATATAAAAAGGGCAGATATGTTAACCTAATTGTGTCCCTATATTTCAAAACGTGGTGGAACTGTGTAGCATATTCTGAACAGGAATGGCAATATATGTGGTTTTATGGGAACTGTATTTATGCTAGAATTGTTAAACTTTGCAAACACATTCCTATGGTAAACATGCATATTTGTGGAAATTTGGAGAAAGTTTGGAAAATGTGTTCATGGCTAAATGGACAAAATGCTGCAAAAAGGCAAAACAATGTCTCACAGCTGTGGGATTTTGATGAACAGATACTCCATAAATATGTAATCCTTGTATGTGATTTCCGTAGAGGTTGCACATGTATAAATATGTATTTAGGACAAAAATCGATTTTGATACTAGTGGCTAGGGGAGGTTTCTAAGGATTGTAAAAACTAAACCATAAACTTGACATCATCTGTCTTTGATCCAATCACTCGGATGTAAGGTGGAGATGAGGCTCTGATCCAGTCCCAGTTCACAGGGGCAAGTTTAGTTAAGCCGGCCCATACACCCATTTTGTGATGTCATTTGAAAGGATAAATAGAGACATCTGACAACACATACACATTCTCTCTTCTGATTCCAGCGAAGCACTCTGATCCAGCATTCAACATCCAGCCTTTAACATCCTTCCAGATCTAAATGCCAATCACCAGGCCAAGCAGTAGCTGAACCATTTTCAGCTAGGCCTCAGTCCTCAATTAATCCTAAACTAATCCTTACAACCCAGTGAAGCACTGTGGTGTGGGGAAGCATCCTGAAACTATCTTGCTTGCTACCATAACGCTTGCCTGATGAACTAGCCATCCTGCTGATCTGAAATATCCAGAAACAAGAAGGGCAGATCCCATGCAGTTCTGGTCACCGGCCTAGCTGATCCTAGCTGATGTGCTGTCCTTTCCTGATAGACCCGATCCATTGACCAGAATCTTGACGGGCCAAAAACCTTAAATCCCAGTGGATTGTAGGCATTAACAGGACGCTAGAGAACTATTGTATACCTTGCCTTATCTGGTTCCACCCTAATGTCTGAACTATCCTTACTTTCATAACCAGTGACAGTGTCAAAATCTTTAGTGCTATCTTATTCTGTCTATTTACTAAAGGGTCATGTTCATAGTCATATTTCTGTAACTCTGATCCAAAAATTCCAACTCGAGTGTTTGGACTAGTTCAGCCAGGGAAGGCACTGGGGATCTGTTACTGAAGTCATGAATCAGTCTCAGAGCTTACTTCATCCAAACCTAGTTGTCTAGCCTGCATGCTCTAGTCTTGAGTAAAAGCATAATCCATAATTTCTGGTTTTAAAGTTCTTGTCCAAATTCGTGTCTTTATTTTCGAAAAAACACCTCCCACTAAAACCGCCATAACTCCGAAATTCCAACTCCCTCTGATACCTAACATCCTTACCTACATCTACAACCCAAAACCGCATTGCAAAACAGTGTAGCTGACTCGTTTTTTAATCAAAAATCACATAGAAAAAGTTTGCCACAAATTTACATTTTGCAAATGTTTTACACGTGTGAATTGTCTTTAAATTATTTCCCACTTTGCCTTTGAGATTCCAATTGATTTCTTTTGATTAAATCATTGATTTTGATTGCTTGCTTCTGTTCAAAGGGTCTCCCATAGAAATGTATAATAATGGAAGCATTTTTGACCACATTTAGTGTTTTTGCTCAGCCAGTTTCAAAGCCATGCTGACAGTTGAAAAGTCAAATCCGTTTTTCTCTTGTGTTTAAGGGGGTAAGGTTGGAGTGATATTCTATTTGGTCTGTATTATTCCTGAGTATCTGATCTCTCCTCACATCTATTTAAATTGCCTATTGGTGGGTCGAGAAGTGTCCCAGGGGGAACCTCTAACCGCAGTGCTATCTGTTCCAAACCAATCCAAAAGTATTATTTTCTTTGCTGCATTCTTTTTGTGTTCATTACCTAATTCCCAGTGCAGATATTATTCATTGTCCTTGTAACCCCTTGGTCATTATTGTTACCTATTAAAAATATATTGTGTTTTAAATTCTCAATCCATAAATAAATATTTACTGTTACAAACTAGCCTGATTCCTGGTTCAGTGGGACCGGGGGGGGCGGTATTTTGAGAAGGGTGTGATATGAGTGGTATATCATTCAGAATATTGAACTTATAGACAAAAATAAATAAGGGTCTCCTTTGCGCACTACATGCTGGGTGAGACTTGGGTTTGTTCTTGACTGAAATCCCTTACACACAGCACAGCCATTATTTCTGTAACTGATAAATGCAGTTTTGTGATGCAAGGGACTGTGCTCAGCAGACACTGTGCAGCCTTTATTTGTGTAGCTGCTAAAATGCAGTCTTGTGATGCAGGGATTTCTTTTGGGCTGTTAAATGTACCCCACAGGTGGGTAGGGATTCTGGAACAGATTTTTCAAATAAAGTATTCCAAGATTTTCCCAGAGATGTTAGGCCACTCACAGGGAAATTGAAATACTTTGCCACAAAATAAAACTAAAAGAATGAGCAAATTCCCTTGGGTCTACAGGAAACATTGCAGGCTCAATTACAATCTTATGTAAGTGGAGGATCAGTGAACTGATTAAGAGTAGCGTGCCAATGACTCCTGAAGTAGTTGCACAAAAGATGTATCTATGTGTCAAACTCCAGCACATGATAAAAATTTTAGTGTACCGATATTTCTTCCCGAAAGTGAATCAACTGGTAACAACCACAGAGGAATTCAAGTTGTTTATCTTCTTTGGCCTATACTCTACATACCATTCGATTGATCTGCATGTTGAGATTTGCCCCATCACATATTTCATTACACTGCTGAATGCATATTGTTATTGCCACATGCTGAACAGATTGGCCTCCATAGTCTTCCAGTACATAATGCAGGCTTTGTTTAAGAAAATTTCAGTTGTGTGTTGTTTTTATCTTGATATCTTTGTCTGCGCTAAGAGTGAGGCTGAGCGTGATGCATTAGTATACAAGCTGTTGAGGTTTCTGGAGTGTGTTAGGATGCCTTCAACAAAAGAAAGCATCAAATCAAGTTTGAGCAAATGTCAAACATAAGCAGTCTTAAAACCAGAGAACTGTTTTGTACCTGACCTGAATTGGTAGACGCCAAGTTTAAAATAGAAGAACCCCCCTTCAAGCAAATTCAGGTCTTTTTGGAGTATTATTCCAAATTTATCTGGAATATTTGGAGCCAAATGTCTGTGTTGCTTGTGTTGCGTGAGAAAGGAGTACAAATATACAGGGATGGAGAGGCTGATTCTGCATTCAACTAGCTTAAAGAGAGAAATGACAACATCCTCAAGAGCCACGACTTTCTTAATGGTTCATACCTGTGTGCCTGACCTAAGTGCAATGATTAGACAAATTGTAGTTGCTGAAGGACTTGGAGCTAGTGAAAATAATCATTCCACCAGAGGGAAGGAGGCCTCAGTATTCTCTTGGGCATCAACATACTTCAGGACATATTTTACATCACATGCTGTTAAAATCACATAGTCTCTATGCAGAGTTCCAGATTAGCTATCCCTCAGATAGTCAGGTGTTTGGAAGGCACAAAAGAGTACAACTTAATTGTTTTCTAGATTACTATTTCAGTCCCCCAAAAGGAAAGCCACCACAGTTGATTAAGGAAATGAGGAGTGGGTGGAAACAGTATATAACACTGGATGTGTGAAAGTGGATAGGGCTGTGTGGATGGACGAACTGTTTAGGTGTCTGGTGGTATCTGGAATCTTAGTGTATTTCGACCATGGGTAGCGTAGAGAGACCTCTAGGTTATTGCCCTTTACCAAGGTCAGAAAAGAGATATGAACATTGGAGATGAGTGGTCGGTTCCTCCCCAGGGGTTATGCATGATATTAGATAACCTAGAACAGCAGGGGCACTTTATCCAGAGCAAACAGTCATTGTTGTCGACTTTTTGAGGGCCGAGCATGGCCTTGGCTGCAAATGTGGGAGAACTGTGTGAAGGAGTGTATTGCTTGCACTGCAAGAGATATGTCACACACAACCTGCACCCAAGAATAGATACCAGTGAGTATACTGAACTGGTATGGGAGACATCGCCAGTTGATGTTATTGGACCATTGGGAATAAAAGGTAGACATTATAGGTTTTGGATGGTCCTTACAGACTAAGCATCAAAACAGTTTGACGTAACCTTGTTGACAGCATCATCATGACAAGGTTATACAGTTCCTAGAAAATGTATTCACTAAGGGAGGGGTACCCTAGGTGGATTGTTGAGGACAATGGTTACAACCTGTCATGCTAGAAATTAAGAGGTATTTGAATGAGAAAGTGATTGTCAACTGTAGGTTTGCACACTACAATTCAAAGAATAATGGACTGGTGGATCAAGTCAACTGTATCTCCAAGGAAAACTTGCAGTCAGCGTTTGAACTTGACCTGGACTGGTACAAACTGTTGCGTGACATGGTTGTGGCAAAAAGGGATAATAGCGATATAGGAATCAAAAAGAGCAGGCCTAACGCACCTCTACTCCAGGCAGCATTGTAAGCAATGATGGGGGGGGGTCAAAATGTGGAGGCACGTATGATTTTAAATGTGGTCCTTGGAGTGGCCCTCAGCCACGGGATATGTTTATAAAGGACACTGCCATCCTTGGATCACAGGCCAATCATGCTTTAATGGCGAATTTGGAGACTCAGACATTCTCTCCTAGTATGACACAAGGATTGCCTGGGGTCTGGCACTTACTTCCACCAGTGCCACAGCCAGATGAGTTATTACAACAGTTGCAAGTTGCATCCAATTTTAAAAGCAAAATAGAAGGCTTCGGGAAGGTTATGAAGTGGAAGTGTTTTGAAAATGTGGGGGGACATGGTTCATGTAAGCTGTTTTTGGAATATCTATTTGAAACTGTGGGAGTGGGGCCTCTAAATAGGTTGAAGGTTTTGGTTCCATTTGACTAGATACCAAGCATTAGGCTGATTATGACAAAATAAATAGAGCTGGTAGAATGTATAGATCCGTCCAGAGATGACCAAGTCACCCTAGATATTCCATCTAGAATAGTGTTTGATGTGTTGCTTAAGGAGGTTCACAGCTTGCAGGCAACAGGGGTTATGATTTACCTCCTTTTGTCCCCCAAAAAGACCCATGGGTAGAGTCTTGCTTAACGAGTCAGTTGGTGAGAGTAGAGGGAAAGGGGGGATAAGTCATCAATCTGTATGTGCTAAAGAAGGGGATGACATGACTATTTGAGAGCTTATCCCTATTAATGTGAGTGAATGGAGGTGGTTGGCTGTGGCGCTGGAAGAATCTGTTTCCCAATTGGAGGAGATAAAACAACAGCTTTAGCGCACATACTTATTTTAAGTGCAAATCGTGAACTATGCAGGGTTCAAGGAATTGTTGAACAACTATAAGCTATGCACATTTCTGAAGAACTCACATTCTTCTTTTGTTGCAGGAAGTCTGGTTAATGTAGTGTCCAGTTTTAGATGGTTATCAGGTTGTGTTACAATGAGCTATCAAAGGATGCCGGGCCGCCCACCTGACGTCCTCATATTTGCCGTCCGGAATGATTCTGGATACAACATCCTTAATCAAGAGGACTTGGAAAGAGGGTGCTAGTTGTTACTCTGAAGTATGTAACTAATGGCATCCCAGATGACCTCATGGTTGTAAATATTTATTGGCACCGAAGCCATGATGAGCTTAGTGTTATTTTGGGGAACCTTTCATTGCTATTTGAAGAGGGGTATAATACCTATCATGGACGGAAAATAATTATTGCGGGGGCTTGAATTCAGATTGTGCAGAAGCTTCATGTATTGATAAGGACCTTAGGTGATGTTGTGTTAGTCAGGAGGATATAAGTAAAGCAAAACAGAGTATGCAGTGGCAACAAACAATGGAAGATTGGGGACTGTTTATCAACAACTGAGTGGGGACAGTAAAAGCCAACCTACGTGCTGTTAGGGAGAATTCTCTGTTTAGGCTGAATTTCCCTACCTAGTGAGTCCCCCAGCAGCTTTGCTGGATTTCTGGGGTTTAATTTTTTCTCCTGCCAAGAGTGAGACTCTTTTACCCTCACTCTTGGACATGTTGAAGTGTGTTTTCTTGGTTAAACCTTGTGTTGCATGGGCTATGGGGTCTTTTACTCCATAGGGCCTCATGTATTTTTGTGATGTGGGTCACACAGCACCCTCTGTGCCGTGACCCAGGGGTGTCCTAGGGACTCCCCAACATAGACTCCATACCCTGGGACTGACTACTGTCTCCCAGGGCATGTAAAGTCACCAAAGACTTTGCTAGTCTTGAATCCTGAACAGAACCAGTACAAACCATCATATTGTGGACGTACTGGCTGGGGCAATTCGATTGCCCCAGGGTCTGTTAGTCGAGGGGGCACGTCTCCGTCCCCCCTGATCGAGTTTTGGCTGGTGGCAGTGGAAACTACTTTTTATATTCGACCGCGAATATTTCCCTATGGGATTTCCCATTGTTTTAGGCTAACACATTTAATTATTTATTTACGGTAGCCTTAAACATACCGCCGGTTTATATATTTATTTTTATAACTCCGGTTGGGACTTTTTGCCAAAACTTGATTCTAAAATGGCGTTGGTGTTCGCCTCTGTAACTCTGACCCAAAGTGGAGCCCTTTGTTCCACTTTTGGCGGGCTTCTCCACAGAAGCCCTCCAAAGTGGTGCCACTCTGTCTGGGGTACTTAGGAGGGGTGGAGGGGGATTTAGGCACCCTGGACTGAGTTACCTTGGTAACTCAAGTCGCACTCCGTCCTGATTGGCCCAAGTGGTGAGCCGCCCGGCTCACCACTTAGCATGTTTGAGTGACAGCTAGGCTGGGTGAATGGGGGTTTGCTGCATAAAAGCAGGGCTTTGGGGACTGGGACTTCAGAAGTCGCCACAGGACCAAGAATCCGACGAGGGAAGAGCTGAGCCGACCTGCTTCGACGACACCACCCGGTGGAGCCCTGCTGAACCGTCTCACCACTTTTTCCCGACGACCGAGGAGAACTCTTAACGGAGTGGCTCCTTCCCTTGACTGGTGGGGACAACCAGTTTTCGCCTTCTTTCCGTTCTTTGAGGTATCTCGTGGCCGCCTTGCCTGTGCCAAGCACCCCGGCAACCGGAATACCACACTTTACCCCCATACCGCGAAAGTCGGCACCAACCCTTTAACCGGAGGACTCCGCGGCTGGTTTCTTCCCGGGCAGTGCAACGACCCTCTTCTTCTGCTCTTCAGCGAGAACTTCTTCTCCCCTGACCGACGTCGAGCCCTGCTGCCACTGCCTGGAACAACTGCCACCGCTGGAGGATCCTTTCCGCTTAAGGTACCGTGTTCTGCCTGGCTTCCCTTGCTACCGACTGTACGGGGTAGATTTAGTCCCCGGCTTTCGAACCTGGGAGTGCCTGGGACACTTTGGCTAAACTTTCTGAGCCACTCTAACCTCTTTTTGACTCTTTGCAAGACTTTGAATCTCTAACTAACAGTGTGATCTTGGGCACATCTTCGCTCCGGCTACTCTAAGAGTGGGCCCTGCCTAGTGACTTTTGCTCACCTGTGACTTTATTCTTCGTTAAGCCTATTGCAAGTGTTCTGGACCTTAGAGTGGTGTGTCTAACCTATTTCTGCTTTTTCTCTCCCTTTCTTGGAAACTACTAGAGTGTCATCTAACGTTAAGCACTCACCTCTGTTTTAATTAAGTGGTGTTAACCTAGAGTTGTCTAGATAGGAGAAAGGATTGAATTTACTTTCAGTATAACTGTGTTGAAGTGCTTTTACTATATTTTTGCTAGAGTGTTTTTAACTTATGTGTATTTTAAATAAATAACTATATACTTTTGAAACCAAGCTCTGGTCAGTGTTTGCTTGTGCTATTGTGTTTTGGTACATATTGTGTATACTTTACATACTGCCTAACTCTTCTTGAGAGAAGTCTGACTGCTCAGCCACAGCTACCAGGTAAATCTGGGTGGTACAGACTGCTACCAAAGGGGTTTACTGCTCTACCTGTAGTCTTAAATCTTTTGCAGTGTTCCCCAAGGGAACTGCACAGGTTTCTGCCTAACACTGGTGTACAGCGGTGGGATTTGTATTGAGTATACATTTTATTGTGCTTTAGATACCTTAGTGCAACTAACCACAAAGCTTAGCACTGAAAAAGTAAAACCTCTAACATGTCAGTTATAGAAAGCTATAGTCAAGAGTCCCTTGCAGCCAAAACTGCTGATTGTTTAAGAGTGCTCTGTAAACATAAGGATCTCCTGACTAAGGGCAAGAAAATGGAGCTGATTGAAAGATTGTTAGCTAACCAAAGTCTGGGTGATGGTTCAGAGGAGCCTACCACTCCAGCAACTGTAGATGACAGTATTGAAGTTAACATGGAGCAAAATGTTGATGTTTCTGAGGAAGAGTCAGAAGAGGAGGGTGAGGCTGTTGTAACTGTCCCCCCTAGGCCTCTGCCTGCTCTACCTGCTGTGCCTACTGGACCTTTACCAGGTCCCACCTTTAGTCCTCAGTACTTTGAACTGGAGAAAATGAAGCTAGAATTGGAGTATAAGAAACTTAATGCTCAAACTGACAAAGAATTAAGGCTAAGGGAAATGGAGCTCAAGTATGACTTAGAAATGAAGAAATTATCTGTTGAGAATGTTTCTCTCTCTGGCTCCTCTAGAAGTTCCAGTCCTAAAAGACCCCGGATGCCTAAAGAATTGGTTGGTATGTATGAGCCTAAGTTGGATGTGTTGGATTGGTTGTCTCTGTTTGAATATAATCATGGGCTCCAGAACATCACAGGAAATGACTTACTCACCTGGTTGTTCTCTAGGCTTCCCCCTGTTGCAACTGATGTGGTAATGGAGATGGGGGAGGAGGATAGGAAGGACTATGAATGTGTGAAACTAGCTTTGATAGCTAGGTTTGGGAAGACCCCTTCCCAGTATCTTAAGAGGTTTAGGAGCCTCAAAAAGCATGATGGTACCCCTTGGGCTACCTGGGTGAGTGAATGTTTGAAAAACTTAGAGGGATGGATTAAGGGTTACAAGGTGAACACTTATGAGGGGATGAGAAATCTCTTTATGTTGGAGTCAATTTATGATGCCTGCTCTCCTGAGCTCAGACAGCACTTGGCTGATTCACAGGAATTGGATCCTAGGAAGCTAGCTAAGGCTGCTGACTTGTGGGTTGCCAACAGGGCCACTCACAAGGATTCTGGGGTAACTCAGAAGAAGGATGGGGAGAAACAGCCTAAAAAGGACCCCAAAGAGAATTCTAATACCTCCCATACCCAAGAGGGCCACAAACAACCAAATAACCAGGGTAAGCCCCAGGGTAAACCGAATCAGGCTAGTGTACCTTCTGGCCACAAGCCAGAAGGAGGTCAGAGCAAGCCACCCTTCCAGAGAGCATTTGGACAATGCTATGTCTGTCAGGGTACTGACCATATCAAAGGAGATCCCAAGTGCAAGGGTAAACCTGCAGGGATCAGCACAGTCTCCTTAGCCTTCACTCCTGAGGATGAAGTACAGATGGCTAGTGCCCACTTTGAACTCTTTGCTGAAGAACCCTTGGGTCTTCAAGCAACTGTAAACTTAGAGCCTATGGGTCTGGTTAGTCCCCAGAATAGGGTTGTGTATAACTCCCTACCTGTTAACTCTAAGGTGTATTATGTGGACAGTGTTCTTGTCAATGGCCAGGATACTCCTGCCAGGAGAGACACTGGGGCCAGCAGAACAGTAGTGGATGAAAGCTTCTTTCAACCTGAGGATGTGGCCAAAGCACCCAAAGGTCCCACTAAGATGTCTGGAGGCCCTGTCCAAATGGTTCCTATTCTACCAGCCCTCATTCAGTGTAACAACATGACAGTGAGGATCCCTGTCAGTGTTCAGACTGAGGTACCTGGGAAGGTCCTGTTAGGGAATGACCTAAGAACTCTAGGAGTAGTGTCACATACCCCCAGGCCTCCCAGTATGGAGAAGCAGAACTTAACCAAATTGGCTAGAAAGGCTACCTTGAAGGACCCTTCCAAGCCTGTGGGACCCTCTACTGAGAACCCCACTACAAGCCCTGGTGTTAGTAAGTTGACCTCTAACCCAGGCACATTTCAGGATAGTATGCTAGGAACATGGGTGCCCCAACCAAGCTCCATCATTGTTCCCCTAGTCTCAGAGTCTCTGACTCCCCCTGCTTCTGAGGAAGAGGTGGATAGACCAACTAGGCCCCTATCTGGACCTGAGAGAACTGGTAATTCTCAGTGCTGGTGGAAAACCAGAAAAGAAAAGTCTAAGGCCAAAAACCTTCAGACTGTTGGACCTTCTACTGAAGACCCCAACTCAAATCCTAATGTTAGGGGGGAAACTCCTAAAATAGGTAAGGGTAGATCTAAGAGGAAGGGGAAGCAGGTGCAGTGCCTAACCCCAACCCCTCCAACCAAGAGGCCTAAGACCCAACCTGCTCCCACAAGAGAGGTGGTGAGGAACCTTGGAGGCCCCTCTAGATCTCAGGGAATCCTTTATAAGGACCCCTTGAAAAAGCCTAACATAGGTTCAGAAGTTGTACCAACTTCTGAGGGACTGGTCAACCAGATCCCCTATAACAAAAAGACTGATGTTCCTCAAAGGGTTTGTAGGTCCTTTAGCTTGCAAAAGAAAACCTTTGAGTTCTCCCTTAAGCATAGGTCAAGGTGTCACCATCAAAATGCTGATGGACTCTCTAGGATGTATATCATCGACTAGAGGTATGAGGTTCATCCAGGAGTGGATTAAATCCTCCTGTCCCTTAGTCTGGGGGGGGCGAGTGTTAGGGAGAATTCTCTGTTTAGGCTGAATTTCCCTACCTAGTGAGTCCCCCAGCAGCTTTGCTGGATTTCTGGGGTTTAATTTTTTCTCCTGCCAAGAGTGAGACTCTTTTACCCTCACTCTTGGACATGTTGAAGTGTGTTTTCTTGGTTAAACCTTGTGTTGAATGGGCTATGGGGTCTTTTACTCCATAGGGCCTCATGTATTTTTGTGATGTGGGTCACACAGCACCCTCTGTGCCGTGACCCAGGGGTGTCCTAGGGACTCCCCAACATAGACTCCATACCCTGGGACTGACTACTGTCTCCCAGGGCATGTAAAGTCACCAAAGACTTTGCTAGTCTTGAATCCTGAACAGAACCAGTACAAACCATCATATTGTGGACGTACTGGCTGGGGCAATTCGATTGCCCCAGGGTCTGTTAGTCGAGGGGGCACGTCTCCGTCCCCCCTGATCGAGTTTTGGCTGGTGGCAGTGGAAACTACTTTTTATATTCGACCGCGAATATTTCCCTATGGGATTTCCCATTGTTTTAGGCTAACACATTTAATTATTTATTTACGGTAGCCTTAAACATACCGCCGGTTTATATATTTATTTTTATAACTCCGGTTGGGACTTTTTGCCAAAACTTGATTCTAAAATGGCGTTGGTGTTCGCCTCTGTAACTCTGACCCAAAGTGGAGCCCTTTGTTCCACTTTTGGCGGGCTTCTCCACAGAAGCCCTCCAAAGTGGTGCCACTCTGTCTGGGGTACTTAGGAGGGGTGGAGGGGGATTTAGGCACCCTGGACTGAGTTACCTTGGTAACTCAAGTCGCACTCCGTCCTGATTGGCCCAAGTGGTGAGCCGCCCGGCTCACCACTTAGCATGTTTGAGTGACAGCTAGGCTGGGTGAATGGGGGTTTGCTGCATAAAAGCAGGGCTTTGGGGACTGGGACTTCAGAAGTCGCCACAGGACCAAGAATCCGACGAGGGAAGAGCTGAGCCGACCTGCTTCGACGACACCACCCGGTGGAGCCCTGCTGAACCGTCTCACCACTTTTTCCCGACGACCGAGGAGAACTCTTAACGGAGTGGCTCCTTCCCTTGACTGGTGGGGACAACCAGTTTTCGCCTTCTTTCCGTTCTTTGAGGTATCTCGTGGCCGCCTTGCCTGTGCCAAGCACCCCGGCAACCGGAATACCACACTTTACCCCCATACCGCGAAAGTCGGCACCAACCCTTTAACCGGAGGACTCCGCGGCTGGTTTCTTCCCGGGCAGTGCAACGACCCTCTTCTTCTGCTCTTCAGCGAGAACTTCTTCTCCCCTGACCGACGTCGAGCCCTGCTGCCACTGCCTGGAACAACTGCCACCGCTGGAGGATCCTTTCCGCTTAAGGTACCGTGTTCTGCCTGGCTTCCCTTGCTACCGACTGTACGGGGTAGATTTAGTCCCCGGCTTTCGAACCTGGGAGTGCCTGGGACACTTTGGCTAAACTTTCTGAGCCACTCTAACCTCTTTTTGACTCTTTGCAAGACTTTGAATCTCTAACTAACAGTGTGATCTTGGGCACATCTTCGCTCCGGCTACTCTAAGAGTGGGCCCTGCCTAGTGACTTTTGCTCACCTGTGACTTTATTCTTCGTTAAGCCTATTGCAAGTGTTCTGGACCTTAGAGTGGTGTGTCTAACCTATTTCTGCTTTTTCTCTCCCTTTCTTGGAAACTACTAGAGTGTCATCTAACGTTAAGCACTCACCTCTGTTTTAATTAAGTGGTGTTAACCTAGAGTTGTCTAGATAGGAGAAAGGATTGAATTTACTTTCAGTATAACTGTGTTGAAGTGCTTTTACTATATTTTTGCTAGAGTGTTTTTAACTTATGTGTATTTTAAATAAATAACTATATACTTTTGAAACCAAGCTCTGGTCAGTGTTTGCTTGTGCTATTGTGTTTTGGTACATATTGTGTATACTTTACATACTGCCTAACTCTTCTTGAGAGAAGTCTGACTGCTCAGCCACAGCTACCAGGTAAATCTGGGTGGTACAGACTGCTACCAAAGGGGTTTACTGCTCTACCTGTAGTCTTAAATCTTTTGCAGTGTTCCCCAAGGGAACTGCACAGGTTTCTGCCTAACACGTGCATAGGTGTACTTCCTCCTCTGTCCTTGATTATATGTTTGTTAACAAAGGTCTCTTAGAGCTCTGTATGGATTAAGCAAATCAGCTTAAGTGACCACGATATGCTAGTGGCAGTAATGTTAGCTTTACATTCATCAATAAAACCTTGGAGCAGAAACTCCAGTTATACTCTTTGAGTGATTTCAACCATGCAATGCAACTGTCTATATCGCCATTCACACAGATGAAAGTAAGAGTTCCACCGGTTAGTAGCCACCAGCATAGGTTTGATAGGGCTGTTCAAGAGCAAAAATAAATGAGTAGAAATGTGAAGAATTATCAGACGTAGTGAGCGAAATGCTACTGGTATGGCAAATCTGATCAGGAAAGAAATACAGAGGCAAAAATATTGTCTAAAGCCCATCGTCATTTGAAACGGGATGGGTGAGGTTATGCTAGCCATCATTGCAGGGAAATCTGAAGCCTATTTTGGGTCTGTAATTAACAAAATGGAAACTAGTCTGGTGGTGATGCAGACAATGCCAATATGGGAGGATGCCTGGATGCCTGAGTGAAGCACTTTCTGGATTTATATTGGAAGGAAGGTGGGGAGCCAGTGAAAATCACACCACAAGATGATGATGTTTGGTTCCTCGATTTCATGTTGGATGATATAGAATGCATATTTAGGCGAGTGAGTAGCTCACGATTAGGGGACTCTAACCAATTATCCAACCTTAATTTTAAACAGGCACCTGAGAACTGGGTGAGTATTTTGTATATTTTGTTAAGAGATATCATCAGTACACAGAAGACTCCAATGTTGTGGAAGAACGCGTACATGCTATTCACAGAAAAAGGGAATAGGTTAATGTTGAATAATTATTAGCCTACTACACCTATTGTTGCGGATTGTAAGATCTTTGCTGCACTGGTAATGATAATGATAATGATAATGATAATGATAATGATGTGTTATTTATATAGCGCCTTAAACCAAAGTGTTGGTACTGGAGAAAGGAGAGGAGTAGGTGAGAGATAAATGCTTACTAAGCAAATTTCAAATGGGTTTCAGACGAAATGTAGGGACTGATTGTAATCGGTTCCTTATGAACTGTTTACAGACGCTGACTCCAGACAAAAATGCTTCCTCTATATCCATGGTATCAATGGGTCTTTCCACTGCGTTGGATTTAGAGGAACGGAACTCTTTGTGAGCCAAATTATGAAGTGGGGAATGTATACTGGTCTTCTAAAAATACTGATTTATCTTCATACGGGGACCTCGATTCAAGTGGGCTAAACAAAAAGTGGCTGAGGTCAAGGGAAATAGGGACAAGTTCTGGTTTGCAGCACGGGTGCATCCTAGAACTGTGTATTTTCAATGTATATGTAGCAGACATAGGTGAAGCATGAGAGAAGGTGACTTTGATTAGCCCGAAAGTTGGAGAGTTTAAGTTATTTTGTCAAGCGTATGCCGATGATTTTCTTCTTTTAGACAGGACACCAATTAGTCTGCAACAGCTGATAGAGGCGTTTGCACCGTATATGGGAGACAATATGCTATATTATTATTATTATTATATTACTATTATTAAATGTATAAAGCGCATACTAAGGCCCTTGGGCGTCTAAAAACCATCCCATTCAAAACTATAGGTATGAAATTCTGCCAAATGGAGAAGAGGTGTAAAATGCTTGCTTTATTAATAAGGAGCGATTGGGGATTACTGATAACCTAGTCTATTTATGATTCCCAATATTGGCTCAACTGAATAAGTCCTTTTATTGAGAATTCTTAAAAAAGAAAACCATTATGCTAGAAGCACAAATGATAAAGACCAGTAACAAATGCTTCCAAACTGAATGGTGGAGGAGTTGTATTATTACGAAGCCCCCCTTATCTTTATCCTGAAGTGTGTTCCTTTAGTGATTATTCTCTAATAATGAGATGAGGTTACAACCTCTCTACAGTAGGGTCTTGTTAGAGGCAGTTGGACTTTTACCGGAAAACTTTTTTTTGCTCCCCACTGTCACAAGCTGGTTTCCCCATTAGAGATATTATGGACAATTGTTAGGGCCAACTTAAGGAAACTGGATGTTTCCAGGGAAACATTTGGTTTCAAATCCTTCTAACCTTAATGAGTCCTTGTTAATAAGGGATTGGAAATGTACAGGATTTGCCTCGGGAAAGCTCATATTGTATGCGCTCTTCAGATGTGCCCATAAAATCGGGCATAGCAGAGCCTTATGTGTTGAGATTCCCTGAAAGGAATTATATGGAATGACTTCATGAGGTACTGGTTTAACGTATTGTTAATTCATTAAATAGTGTGCATTCAAAGTGGTTTGACTAAGAAATTAGCCTCCTATAGGTTCTGCGTGAGAGGGAAAATCTGAAACACTTACTATTAGTTTGCCCCTGCCTTGATGTCACAGCGCATCACTCTTTTTCTCACGTTTGTTCACAATTTGGCAGAGAATTGGTTGAATAATGTTTTGGGGCAGGTTCATTTTTCCACAGCTCCCCCTTACTTCCCCTACATTAGGTCTATCTGTGTACCCACGCCCACATATGTATGCAGCAGAATTCGCAAAACAAATTGTGTCCAATTCTCCTGCAGACAAATCTCCAGGGCAGTAATCTGCCAATCCCGAGAATTTATGGTGATAATGTTGGGGGGGGGCAGATCGGTAGCCTTGCCATTTCCTGTTGTGAGATTGAGAAAGGTTATTGACCTATGTAAGTGAATGGGGGTCATTGCGAGTTGGGCGGTAAGGGTTTACCGGCACCGGTTAGGATAACCCTTACCGCCCTATTCCAAGGTCCCTTAGCGGGTCCCAGCAGGAATGGCTGGTCTAACCAGCAGGACCCGTTAAGGGACCTTGAAGCTAAATGTGGGCCCGTTATTAGCGCCTTCCCCATTGAGCCCTATGGGGGCTTGAATGGGAATGGGGAATGGTATTTGGCATGGGGACTTACCGGGTCCGCATAGGTCGGAATGTCCCGGCAAGTCCCCATTCCGCCTACCCCGACCTGGACCCGGGTTTGGAGGCAGCCATGGCACTAATAGCAGCATGGCTACCTCCAAACTCGTAATGACCCCCAATGTCTTTTCTTAGATGAATATGTTTATGTGATGATGCCAATTTTCATAACGTTTAATTTTGTAGCATTGTGAATTTGAATGTGATTAATTGTAAATGCTGTTTTTACATTTTCTATTGTTGTGGTCTTCGACCCTTTAACTTGATGAAATGTAATTGTTTTTTTAGATGTATTTTGTAGATTTTTATTGATAATTAATCTGATTAATTGTAAAGGTGTGTTTTAAACCATACATAATAAACAAAATATAAAGAAGATATCCCTCTTATGTAGAAACAGGACAGTCACCATGCTTCAGGAGGAGCCATAGTTACCGCATTCAAATCTACAACCCAACTGTATCCTTGAGGGAGAGCATATGATGATATGGATCCCCTAGAGAATTGTGAAGAAGTCCTAGGCCACCATTGTGACTACAATACAAAATGCCATAGTATTTCCATATGCATATAAAGGGGCGGGGGTGAGGTTTGAGCCTTTGATCTTGCCAGGGTACATAAGCTGTTCAGAGTCCCCAAGGGACACTCAATGGCTCACTGTCCAAGTTAATGATCATACATGAAGGTGTTACAGACAGGCATAACAGTGTTACACCAATCTTAACACATCCATACATGCTCCTGGTCATTTCTGAAGCCAGAGTGGGAGGTGGAGCGGGAATTACGTTTCCGTCTCACTTTTCAACTCCCTCTTCATAAACCAATTGGTTTATGCTAGTATGACATTGGCATGCTGGCATAAACCAATGGATTCCTTTGGAATCTGCCTGCTTTTTACACCAGCAATAAGAAAGCAGAATTTTGGTACAACATGGGGAGGAATAATCGAGTTGTTATCGTCAGTGAGATGCCTGGAAGGAGGAAAGCCCTAGGCATTTTACTCCCTTTCAGCTGAAATCTAATACACAACCACTAGTCCACATGAAGAGTATGATTTGTTGGGTCAGGATAAATGCTGGCAGGTTCCATTGTGCCAGATGTATCATTTAGCAAGACACCTCTAGCAGGAAAGGATGTTTGGAGTGCACTCCTGGCATGCATGTAGCATGATCCAATTTTTTTCCACACCTTCAGGCCTCCTAATCGGTAGAACGGTGCCTATTCCTTCCCTTCTCGGGTTAGTGAGAGATACCTAGATTGCCGTACCAGGAGAATTCCTTCTGAATCTCATGACTTTGCTGTCAATTGACTCAGGTGTTCGGGTGCCCATGTCCTGTTGTTTTAGAACCCCTCTATTAGTGCTCTCTCCTGCTTACCTATGTGTAATCAATTGCTATCCTGCACACCAACCTCTTGGTGAGATGTTTAGGGACTGATTGGTGCCTTTTTGTATACTATTTTCTTTGTTTTTACTGGAATTTCCTGTCTGTTTTTTTTTATATGGACTGCTCCTAGAGTGCACTGTCTGTGTTGTCTAGTCCATTGTTTGCTTCTGGCCTTTTCACCTTCCCCTCCCATCCTCATTGCAATTGGCTGGAGCAATCCGGTGTCCCAGTCCTTTTGTTTTTGCAGCCCTCTATTACTGTTCTCCCCTGCTTTCCTATATATGGCCATCATGCACAATAAACCACTTGTTTTTTGCCTTTTTGAAGGGGTTTATCTGTGGTTTATTGTGATTTCCAGTCAGTTTTTTTCATCTGGATTATTCCTATAGTGCGCTGTCTTTGTGGTAAAGTCCTATGCTTGTTTCTGACCTTTTTCCTTTCCCCCTCGCACTCTCCATTCCTTGAGAACTGCTGCTATGGCAGCCAGGCAAAGGGAAGAAGATAAGGGCAATGTTCATGTTTGTCTGTTCGCCTGCCACACAGCCTTGCACTGAAGGCACCTATCAACCCAGAGGATCATCCATGCAATGTACGAAATGTTGCAACATAACACTGTTTGTATACTGCTACTACTTTGAGACTTCTCTGCCTATAACTTCTAATGTTTTCAATTCAGCCACCTTCATTTTCACTACAGTAAGGTTCCACTACATAGAGGGTGACACTTCATTTGCATTCTGCTCAATATACCACATTTGAATTTTTATACTGTTGGGGTTACGCCACATTTGAATTGCTGCTGCGGGTTACACCACATTTGAGTTTTGCTATTGCTGGGTTGCACCACTATTGAGTTTTGATAATGTTGGGGGTTACATCGCACTTTAATTTCATTGGGATCGCACCACCATTGAATTATGGTACTATTGGGGTGGAACCTCATCTGAGTTCTGCTACTGCAGGGATCACAACACATTTGAATTTTGCTGCTGCTGCGTTGCACCACATTTGAATTTTGATACTGTTGGTGTAGCACCACATTTGAATGTGATACTGTCCGGGGCACACCACATATGAATTTTGCAACTGAAGGGTTGCGTCGCTATTGAGTTTTGATACTTTGGTGGTTACACCACATTTGAATTTCACTGCTGCAGGGTTGCACCACATTTGAATTTTGATACTGTTGGGTTTGCATCACATTTGAACTCTGATACTTTTGGGGGAAACCCCCATTTGCATTTTGATGCTGTGCAGTTACTAAACCACATTTGTATTTTTCTCAATACACCACATTCAAATTATGATACTGTTGGGTTACACCACATTTGAATGTTGCTGCTGTAGGTTTACACCACAGTTTGATTTTGCTCAATACACTGATGCTGAATGTTTAACTGTGTACATTTTGTACATTTCTGTTACTATTATTGATGTAAAAAACTTTGATTTCGTTTTACACCAATGGTTTTGTCAATTCAATTTTTAGTCAACATATATACTGAGGTATTTGTACAACACAACTTGTTCAAGGGAAAGACCCTCAAAGGTCCACCGAAGTAGTTTGGGAGTCACCAGTTTACCAGCAAAGACCATTGTTTTACATTTTTCGATAGCGACTATCAACCCAATAAGTTTTGCACATACGCCTAAGGTGTTCAACAAGGTTTGCAATCCCCTCGGGGTATGGTCTAAAAGCAGCAAATCATCTGCATAGGCCAGTCAACTTACAGTATTGGCTCCTACATTAACGGGACAGGTTTGCAAAAGGGTGAGATGCTTGTTCAAAACCACTAAGTGTAAATTAAAACGTATTGCCACCATGATGACCCCTTGTTTTACACAGTGGTGGGTAGGTAACAACTTTGCCAATTTCCCTTTCCCATCCAAGCAAACACATACTGATATATCTGAGGATAGGCACATTAACATTCTAAGTAGTCCATGGAGGATCTTCCATGCAAGCAGTTTGTGACGGTTTAATGAATGTAAAATGCATGGGCCCAATTCTCCGGAGACAATTTAATCAAGTTATTGCAGACCCCACCCGGTCCTGCCTCCGTGAGTTATTCAACTGCTCAATAATTACTATGATGTCAAGTATTGTTACTCTACATTGCCATGGCTCAGAAGGCAATGGCACTAACACTTCATTGGGTCCTTCACAGCCAGAGACAATTCAATATGCTTTTCCCAGACTGATTCAGAGACACAATTAATTGATAATGATCTTTTTTTTTGCACCATGCATAACATTCAAAATGTCAGTATTATTATGCGTTTTTGCCAGGTTGGCAATTTTTTGCCAATTTTTTTTCCCTTAACTAATTTTATATGCCCTTATCCATTTATTATAGTCTTTTATCACACTATTAATATACACATTGATTTTACAGGAATCTTTACTGCCCAACAACGGATAAATCACTGCCACTATCATGAGGCGCATCTGTTTTTTTTAGCCTCTGCTATTCTTTTATCAAAGGCCTGTCTTTTACTGATGTTCTTATTCGACTGCTCATGTGAAGATTTGTAAAGTGCGTCTACAAGCAAAGATTATTCTTATTTTAGAAATGAATTGTGAAAAGTTGGTATTATCTCGCTCACCATATTTGCGTTCAGTTCTTCACATTGACGAATGAATTCAGGTACCAGGCTAGTTACAGATTGATTTGCTTTTAACAAGTTCCTAACCATTCCACTGAATACAAATATTACCCTCATTGAGGTAAATATTGCCATTTGCATCATATTCATGAGGTTCTCTATGGATGTCCAGTGATTTGAGTAAGATACACAAGGGAAATGGGAAATGATCGCTCTCATCATGCGGGAAGATGGTCACGTCAGCGATTAATGAGCGACCAGCACAGTTTACAAACACATAATCAAATGTAGAAGCACTTCCCCCACTTACGCGTCAAGGCCACTTGCGCATCACTAGGGCAATAGCCATTTAATTTGGTGAATCCATATTGGTCTAATAACTTAGCCCAGGTTTTTCCTTGATGATTAGTTACATCAGGTATAGCAGGTGCAGATGTCACATGTACTTTAGGGTTAGATTTCAAATCATCTATTGCTGAATTAAAATCACTGATAAACCACATGTCGAGGCAATGAGAGTATGCGTGTAACAGTTTTGCCACTGTCTTCCCATTTACTACAGTGGCTACATAGTTAGGGGTTCATAGATATTTATTAGGAGAGCACCCTCAGATGAAGATGACTTTTGATCACTGCTTGTATTGAGTTAGTGCTCTGCTTAAGGACTTCAATGTGCCAAGGCTGCTTCACAAAGATCAAGAGACCTCCTTTCAGATGGCCTCTTGGACCCTTCATTGCCAGCTGTTGAACCCTGTTGCGACCATCAAATTGAACCTCCTCTGCAATCCAGGTTTCTTGGAGTGCAATAACTGTGAAGGTATCAATATTAGACACAAGTCCATCATCCCTGAATAAGTGGGCAAACCCTTGCGTGTTCCAACAACATATCATATTAACATCATCGAGACTGCGAAGTGAAGTGTTGTCTAAAAGCTGATGGCAGCCATTGTCAGTAGCCATCACCAGGATTATCTATGACATCTCTATTTACTATGTCTTTTTGGGCACTTGCTCTTTGCACAGGTGCAGCTCTGCTCCCACTATTCTGGACTATTTTGGGCGGGTCTCAGTGGCAGTTTCTTTTAGAAACGACACTTATAACTTGTTGCTTCACTTGGGGATTCATCACTGTTTTGCAGGTATAACCCAGCCTGTATAGTTCCTCTTCATATCTAATTACATAGTCTAGTGTGGCTACATGGTTGAACCACACATTGGTAGTGTATTCTTTGGTATGTTCAACCTGCGCTGCAATTTTAATATCTTCAGTTGATATTCCTCTTAGAGGAACTACCATATGAAAAATTGACAGCACTGCTGCTCTATTCAATGGGGGTTATGGTCTCTCTATGAGAAACCGGCTGAAGTTTTAGAGCCTTCTGTAGGTCCGCAGTTGCTGTCTTGGCTAAAATGGGAAACGTAAGATAGGAGTCACAATGTTTGCTGCCCACATATCAGGTAACTTAATTTGAGTCTGCGGGCGCAGTGAGGCAGTACTCAGTGATAATTCCTGACAATACTACATCATCGGGAATCACAGTGGGTAGAGTATCAGGAATTACCCCCTTACCACTTATTGGACTCGGATTATCAGTTCTCATAGGCAAATCACTGTTCACACTGTCAATGATCAGGGTGGCAGGATCCATACATGCAGGTGTATGTTCAATTTCCTTATAATGACAAGATATATTAACTACCACACCACGCTTCTTATGAGATCTCAAATGTTTGGAATACATAAATGACTGCAAAGTAGGTTTTAACTTGGCCTTTCCATTTTGGCATTTTGTTACTTTACCATTTTTTACTCTGTTTCCATTCACAGCAGTGGCAGAGCTAGAGTTAAAAATCAACTTCGGTATTTCGTCAGTAATCACACAGATTTCTGAGCAGTAATCAATAATGGATAGTCTGGCACTAGCACACTTCTTTATAATCAATGATGAGTGGGTATAGGATGGATAAGATAGCAACAATACTTTTATGGTTTCAAATAGATGCAATGTGGAATGAAAATGCAGTACAGAAAATAACTTGATAGGGTTTCAGCAAAAGACAATGTAATCACTTTCTTGGACAATTCACCCCCCGCTTTTATGCAATTAAAGGAGATGAAGATGAGAGCACACAGTTCTTAGGAATGCAATCAAATAGAATTCAGTTCAATTCCCCCCAGCAGCTTATACAACAGATAGGAGTTTTGAAACACAGGCAAAATGCTTTGAATATGGTGACAATGCAGTGAGAAATATGCTGAAAATGCTTTTAATTCCCTTTAGGAGGTTCAGGGTGAGTGAGAGATACTAGGGATGAGTGCAGGCTCACTTTAGCAATGATTCAGAGATGGTGATTAAGAGGCAAACGAATATTTAGCAAGGAAAGAAATGACTGCTGATGGTTACACGTGGCTGGATTTTTAACCAAATCGCAAATCGTGGTAAAATTCGCAAGTGCGTGAATCGTGATTGCGGAAAAAGTATAAGGAGTAGGAAGTCGGTTCTAAGCTTTCAGAGGAAAGTTAAACCATGTTCCTAGCCCAAACGGTTCCAGAGATACGGACGATTAAATAAAGGTAGTTTTTCGGATTTAAAGTAAACTCAAAATGACAGGTGACAGCTTTGCAGCTGCAGAATTGACAAATGACAGTGGTGCAGCTTTACAAATGACAGGTGACAGTTAGGAGGCAGTTCTGGTTAGATTAAAATAGTTTGGATTAGATTATTTTAACTAAGAGATTGGTTCTGCACTGTTCTGCTAGGTACTCACAATATATTTTTGAAAATAGGCCTCGCCACGGATCTGGTCAGGTTTTGGACTGGACTCCGGTTCTGGTCTCGGCACTTCACAGTGGTCTGGGTCAGCTCTCTGGTTCTGCTCACAGCAGTCTGGGTCACTCTGGATCTCTGGCCTCTGCTTCTGGATACTGCTCTGCTTTCTCTGGGTACAGCACTGCTTCTGGATCTTTCTGGCGCAGGGTTTCAGGCCAGAATTAACAGCTGAGCCCGGCTGTGAATAGTCTGCAAATGATTTTTGGGCCTGCTAACAAATATTTTTGCTTGCAGTGGGCCTTCTTGGTTCAAAGTTCTGTAGTCTCTGTTTAGCTTGGAAGTCTAAGTGTAGGATCTCTGGATGTGAAGTCGTCGGTCAGCATGCTCCGCAGCAAATGGAATTGAATGTCTCTACCTGTCCCAGCAGTCTCTTTTTATGTGTTTTAAACATGGGTGTGTGCCTGGGCCTAGCTAAGCCTGCCCCTCTCTACTTGTCATTGGCCCAATTCTCCCCTCTCCCACGATTGGGGGAAAGAAATGTGAGTCAGAGTGATGCTGTAGGTTTTATGGGTCAGAGGATCCTCTCCTGGTCAGTTTGCCCACAAATCTATATTTGATTCAAATACATATTGCACAGATACACAGTTGTTTAAAATTACATGCACCCATCACATATCACATGAGGTATACTCTGTTCAAACTCTGCTCTTC
The DNA here is from genome assembly GCF_040938575.1 of Ambystoma mexicanum. Taxonomy (NCBI): domain Eukaryota; kingdom Metazoa; phylum Chordata; class Amphibia; order Caudata; family Ambystomatidae; genus Ambystoma; species Ambystoma mexicanum. The sequence continues at coordinate 1,293,704,144 of NC_090937.1, forward strand.
CTGGGGGCTTGCATTCAGAAATGGCAACATTTTGCACTTTTTAACTGGTTTTGCAATATCGGACATTTACCCCAATTTACACACATGTGCGCAAGGAGTGTGGACATTAATTGATAAAGTGTCAGATTTTTTACATGCAGACATTTGGCGTGAAACCATATTTTCCGCTAGCAACCCCCCAGATCATACCACCAGGTCCTAAAACCTCTTAAAATGTGGGCAGAAAAATCACAATAATTATGGTATCATTTAGATAATTTTGACAAGTCCGCACCATGAGTTATACATCTTTCTTAAAATCATATTCTGGCCAACAGGGGTGTATCTTCCCAGGTCACATGGTGGAGAAACCAGTCTATCCACTTTCTTTAAGGTCAGCCTGTCCTCAGAGGGGCTGCCCCTCCCCGTTTCTGCCAAGAGGTACCATCTGCCTGAGTCAAGGAAGGGCTTTGTTCAAAAGGAAGCAATTTAGGACCACCCTAATAAACCATCTGCCTGGGCCCAGGAAAGGCCTTTGTTCAACTCCCTGTAGCTGCTCCACCCCTAATCTAATCAAAGAGGTGACAACTCCTTTTGGCAAGGGGAAGAGTGGCTGAGCAGGTTGTAACTCCTGTGGGGGTAGATGTCAGGCAGAACTCAGTTTCATTAAGCTAGGTTTCAGATAAAATGTCACTTTTTGTCCCCCAGTTTAAATCACTTACGATTTTTACATACACATTAAATAATTACTTCCTTCAAGTCATTTCAGAATATAGTTTTACATTGTATCCACCTCTTAGCAAGTCTTTCCTTGGTCTGGTTTTGTTTCATTTATTCAGTTTTACACAAAAGTCTGGTGGTTTTAAAACACCGGCTTTCTGATAGTGGTGAGTACTGGTAATGCAACCATTTTTGGGATTTAAGAAAATGAATTCCCCACAGTTCTAGGTTGCTTTTGGCAATCAGCATTGCCATTCCCAATGGTTTCAGGCTACTGTGTGGGTAGCCCAATGGTGGTTTTAGGCAGTGCCCTCCTGTGCTCACAACAAAGGCAAACATGTGTGGCAGCCTATTCTTCATGCATTTCCCTGTGCATTTTCTGGGAAGCTCTGGCCATCATGATGTTTTCAATGCCAGTAATGCACAGTTTTTTTTGGTAGGGCTCGGATGCATGGGTAAAAACATCCCACAAGCCCCCCTCTTGCGATGGCCATTCTGTTTCACTGATGGAACTCGCAAGATCTGCGATGTTCTCCTCATCTTCTTCCAATAGATGGCACAGTTCAGCATCTTTTTCTCCATCCAGTCGGATCGATCGGTTCTCCTCGCCGGTCCTGATGGCAAGATTGGGCGGTACCCCGGGCCCCTCGGGTCTCTGCTCCCGGTCTCCGGATCGTCCTCCTTGTCCAGTCTCCAGGTTTTCTTTCTCCTAGGACGACAAAGGAAGAGCGGCAATACCTATTCATGGACATTTCCCCCACACCATTGATATAGTGGGGTGGCATATCTATTTTAGAACAGATATGAACATGCACATTTTTTTAAATTAAGCGACAGGAACACATAAACTTGAGAAACACAGAATTTGATAGGTTATATGTAGGATATTTTAGGGTTGGAATTGAATTACTCTGGAGCGAGCGTTGCCCTCTGGGATTACAGAGGACTCCGCCAGTTGCTGCAAAGTGTGCCTGGGATGGCAACACTTCAACTGGTTTATGTGGACCCACTTGTCTTCCCCCTCTGCCAAACCGCCTTTGGGGATGCAGATCTTGTAGGCCACAGGGGAGATCTTGTCTATAATCTCAAAGGGTCCCTTCCATGTAGGCAAAAATTTGCGCTGTCTTGCCTGGTTCCTTTGGAAGTTGTATAAATAGACCCGGTCCCCCACCTGATATTCCTTCCTGGAAGTTTTCAGGTCATAGTGGGTCTTCATACTCTCGGCTGATCTTTCTAGATTCCGCTGAGCATAGGCAAAAGCATGTTGAAGGTGTTTCCTTAAATTCTCCACATACTCGTGAGTTGTGGAGGCATTTATCAACGTTTGCTCTTGGGTTCTGTAGAGCAAATGCTGGGGAAGCACCATCTTGCGTCCAGTCATCAACTCAAATGGTGACATTTTGGTTGCAGATGAAGGGGTAGATCTGATGGCCATTAGGACCAGAGGTAATCGGATATCCCAACTTGGCCCAGAATCTGCCACAAACTTCTTTAATATGCTCACAATGGTTCTGTTGTATCTCTCTATTGCCCCAGAAGAAGCTGGCCGGTAAGCAATATGTAAATTCCTTTTGATCCCCAGTATCTCCCACATCTTTGTCATTACTTCACTGGTGAAGTGGCTACCCCTGTCTGACTCAATCCTTTGAGGTAGACCATAACGGGAAAAGATGTGGTTAATCATCAGGGCAGCTGCTGTTTCTGCCTTGCAATTTGGAGCTGGGAGACATTCCACCCACTTGGTAAACAAGCATGTAACGGTCAACATGTACTTGTTTCCTCTAGACGAGCGGATTACAGGGCCTACAAAGTCGATTTGCAAATCTGACCATGGGAGTGTCATTCCCCTCTTTTGGAGAGGCGCCCGGTGTGTGAGGGATGTTGGCTGAAATTGTGCACACATAAGACAACCCTTCAAATATTGGTTGAGGTCCTGGCCCATGTGTGGCCAGTAGACAACCTCTCTTAAGATTTCAAGTGTTGTATGAAACCCCCTATGACCGGCAGTAGCCGCATCACGGGCGTGACTTAACATCAGGCTTCGGAAGGAGGTAGGAACCACCCACTGATCATGGCCATCTTGGGATTTCCTTACCAACAAACCGTCTTGGATCCGGAACATTTTTGGACATTTCATCAACACTCTAAGGTCCTCTTTCCCGTTGTAATCGGTATCCGTCAGGGGAAAGTCCTCAGGGTCCTCAATGTGTTGGTAAAATTTACCAATTATTGGATCCCCCTTCTGAGCGGTAATCAAATCAGCATCAGGGGTCTCCTTACTCCATTGTGCAATTGAAAGATCATTGTGAGCATTTGTCTGGGACCTAGTGATAGCAGTGACTTGGATTTCCCCCAACAGGGACTCAATCTCAATTAGATCCCCTTGGATGGCCCCGGTTTTGGCCATCTGATCAGCTAAGTCATTTCCAGTTTTGTCTGGTCCCTCTACTTTGGAATGACCCTTGATCTTTTTCCAATAGATGGTCATCTCATTCGAGGTGACCAGATCATCAATGTTTTGGATCAACTTCCCATGTTTCAAGGGTTTGTTATTAGCACATAACATGCCTCTGGTTTTCCAATTAACCAGGTGCTCCACGAACCCGTTCCGTACATAATCAGAATCTGTGATTATGACCAGTTCGTGGAGTTGATGTTGGACAGCAGTGAGGATGGCTTGATGCACAGCCATCAATTCTGCCACCTGACTACTTCGGGGACCAATTTTGTATCCGGCGGAGGGTTCTGGGAACTCCTTCACCCATGCATTCCCTACGCCAGCCACCAGTTCTTTCTTCCCGTCGTTGTCAACATGGTAAGAGCATCCATCCACATAGACAGTGGGCATTCCCTCACACTTGTCCTCTTCAAAGACTTTGTGTGGGGAATTAAGGTATGCCTCCATGTTGTCCTTGATTTTTAGACTTTCGTCCTCGAGACAGTTTTCTCTGGCACAATCATGCAAGTCAGCCAGACCTTGCGCGAGGGGACTCTTCTTGTTTTGGCCATATCTGACCTCCACAGGAAAGCCTTGCATTGACAGAATCCAGGAAGTAATTCGGGAATTACACACATTTCCGGCCCAGATTCTGTCACTTTGGAGATATTGCAGAGGCTGGTGTGGAGTCTCCACTATGATGTGTTCCCCATGGATAAACAGGCGGTAATTCTTCAATGCCCACACCGTTGCCAGGAGTGCCTTCTCACAATCGTTGAATTTTTCCTCCACAGAGGATTAAGTTTTGCTCGCATAGGAGATTACTTTATTGACCTTGTCATGCTTTTGGTATAATACTGCCGTCAAGCACGTATTAGAGAACCCTGTCTCCAGGAAGAACTCCTTGTTTCTGACAGGGTAAGCTAGGCAGGGCGCTTGTGAGAGGCTTCTTTTGAGTTGCCTTACCACCTCAGCTTGTTCTGGACCCCATTCCCACTTGACCCCCCCCTTCAGGAGATGAATCAGGGGTCTAGTGATCTCTGCGTAGCCTTCAATGAACTTTCTGCTGTAATTAGTCAGTCCAAGGAGGCTCCTTGGTTCCCGCAGAGTTGTGGGGTCTTTCAGTTTCTGAAGTGCTTCCACTTTCTTTTCCTGGGGACAGAGACCCTGAGGAGTAATCTCATGCCCCAAGAAATTAACACAGGTTCTACACCACTGTGCTTTCTGAAAGGAAAGTTTTGCTCCGGCGGCCCTCAACTGGGTCAGAACATAACAGATCTCCGCTATGTGTTCCTCCACAGATGAACTTTTGATGAGGACATCATCTACATAAGCCAGGTTACCCCTCGCACCCAGGTCGGACATGGCCTTATGTAGGAAAATGTTGAATTCATTGCCGGAGTTGAGGTATCCGAAGGGAGTCCGTGTCCATGTGTACTGCTGGCTCCCAAAGGTAAAAGCCAGTTTGTATTGGTCCTCCCTACTGACAGGCACGGTCCAGTATCCATTGGTCAGGTCTAATGCTGTGAATACCTGTGACCCCTGAATCTGGGCCAGCCCTTGGTCAATGTAGGGCAGAGGCCATCGGGAAGTATGGACCCGTTTGTTGAGCTCCCTGAGGTCGGCGCAGAGTCTCCACTGGCCGTTTGGCTTCAATATTCCCAGCACCGGGTTATTGAAGGTGCTGTGTATTGGACGGATTATTCCCCGGGACTCAAGGTTCTTAATTATTTCAGTAAGGGACTCCATGGATGCGAGAGGCAAACGATATTGCTTCACAAACACTGGAGTCATTCCAGGGTCCGTGGGAATTGTTGTTGTGTGGATATCGGTGCGGCCACAGTCATATGAGTCTACGGCAAAGAGATCTTGGAAATCCAAGAAAACTTGTTTCAACTTTTGCTTCTGTTCCAGAGTCACACAGGCATCAGCTAGGTTGACTCTCTCTTCCACCATCTGCCTGAAGCCTGGAAAGACTTCTGGTTTGGCTATCTCAGCGGCCTCCTCCAGCTGGGTGGAGAAGTCCCTGGTCAGAGTGCTGATTTGGACTGGAGGCCTCAGGTGGGAAAGGCAACCCTCATTGACCTGGAAAATCACCTCATCCCTCCTGAAGTCACAAGTCACATCTTCCTTACCATAAGGGCAGGAAGTGTACACCTTGAAGTTCCCCCCATGCCGTGTAAAAATCCTGTCTGGTGTTGTATTGTCATCACTGTCACTGTCAAAACAGTCCTTGGGGATTGGTCCTAACAGTTCATTTCCTAAATCAATGGAAAAATGTCGGTCATCAACCGCCATTCCAATAATGGTGCCTGCGGCTAGAGTAATACTCTTTAAGTCGCTGTTATCCACCTCTATTAGAATGGTGTCATGTTCTATATTGACTAATGGAGTTGGGTTTATCCCCAACCTTTGCTGGTGGAGAGAAGCATTTAGATGGATATAAGCATCAGGGTTTTGCAATTTTTGTCCTCTTTTAACTTTCACTTCCAGGGAGAATTGTCGGGTCCTTTCTGGGATGGTGACTTCCCCTTTGATCTGAATTTCAACTGCATGAGGTAGCAATTAAGCTGACCTAATTGCTTTTTCTGGATCATCAAAGCCCATGGGATTATCCGCTAATCGGGACCAAGCTTTGAAGTTTATTAGGTCCAAACTAATGGCAAAGCGATTGAGAATGTCACTGCCTAAGTAAAAGGCGGCAGTGACGTCTCGCACGACCCAACAATTATGGACTATGCTCTTGTTGCCAATGGAGATTTTGAGCATACACCTGCTTGGCAGGAGATATTTGGAATTAGGTGCTTCCAGGTCCATTTCCCATTTGTCTATCAGTTTTAATGTGGGAATGGCTGGATCTTTTGGGAGTTGGCGGAACATGGCTTCGCTGATGAAGCTCTTACCATTGTTCACACACACTCGAGTGAGAACAGAGTCCTTCCCATCATTTAACTGAACAGGGATGAACAACTGCTCTCCAATTTGCTGAATATCAGCCAGGCTCTGAGCTGATTTCACATCTTTCTGGACTATAGGAGTGGAAGTTTCTGATTGTGGATTAGTAAAGAATTTCAGGGTGTTTCCTTCCAGTGTGGAATACCACCTTAAACTGGAAGGAAGGTTGATTTTCAGAATTAGAGAGGACCCTCCCTGCTATTACTGTCACGTCTGGAGTTTGGTTGTTCTGGAAGTGAAATTCTACTTGGTCAGATTTGTGTTCAACCATGTGGCAGGTGCAGTTTAAACTAACATGGTTGACACTCTGTTTTAATTTTATTGGTCGGCTATTCTGGGTCCAGGGTACCTTGTTTACACAATCTATTAGGGGTGACAACCTTCTCAGGAGGTCATTCCCTAGTAAACAAGGGGTGCCCTCTGGAGTCACTACTATGACCGGGTGTTTCACCTTGTGTCGTCCAATTTTAATGTCCAAGTCTGCAGTCCCCTCAACGGGAATTTCCTTCCCGTCAAAGTTCTGCAGTTGTCCGGGAAGAGAGGTAAGAGGAATACGGTAATTCTCCCCCCTTCCTGCATTTAGTTCCTCAAAGGCCCTTTTGGACAGAAGGGTAGCTTGGGATCCAGTGTCCACTAGTGCCAAAATTGTACCCTGCCCCTGTACTTGTACCGGGGCATAGTATCTTCCCTCATTCTCCTCAAGGGGGCACAGATAATGCACATTTTTTGACAACTGGTGGGCTAATTTTCTGGTTTTGGACATTGCTAGCGAAGAGATTTGGGCAGAATTCTGTGGAGAGCCTTGGGAATCTGAAAGAAAAAGTTGGCAACTGGAGATCAGAGCCATTGTGGGTTCCGGTTCTGGGCCGCCCCGCCCTTTTTAAAGGCAGCGATCAGGATGGGTTTGAACCAGGGGATTTCGGTATTGTGGGTTCTGGGATGAGATGATGGGCGGCGGTAGCTCAGTCTCCACATCTCCCCAGTCTGGATTGGAATCCCTTGGGACCCATTTTTCCTTGGGAGGAGTTCCCCCATCTCTGAAGGAGAAGGTCCTTTCCCCAGGATCCTCTGAGGATCCCTCTCCCTCAAATTGGAAGACCTGTACCTCCTCCACACAGTGGGTCTGTTTGGGTGCTTTGTTTCTCCTACCCCCCCTCTGCTCCTTGGGAGGCATGCTTTCAGGGGTAGGAGATTTTGTTTCCGGTTCCTGGTTTTCCAGGGGCTGTTTACAAGTTGGGAAGGAAGCTTCCTCCAAGGCTTTACACCCCCCTTCCCCTTGTGCCTCCTCCCTGGGAACCGGTGGGTTATCGGGGTGCTGCCCCCGTCATTGTTCTGGAGCACCAGGTCCAGAGTTTGGGGCATTCTGCGGTGGCATGCTCATCTGAGGGTTCTGTTGAGCCCTCAGTATGTGACCCAGATCTCGTGCCATATTTTGGACCTGGTGCTCAAGTTGTGAAACCCGCTCAGGCTGATACGGGGCTCTATTTTCTCCCCAGGGCTGATCCCGGGAAGGGTAGCTATCCCTTCTCTGCTAGTACCCCTGGTTGGGAAGATTTGGGTACCCCTCCACCCTTGGCCTCCCCTCTCCTGGATTAGGTTGTCTGGGCTCAGGTATATGGGGAAAGAAGGATGGGTGATTTTGGGGCTGGAAATTGGGCGGATACCTGGGGAAAAAGTTCTGCCCAGGATTTGGAGAATTTCTGCCCTCCTGGGGGAAGTTAGGAGGGAAGTTCCCCAGGTCAGGTGCTTGGCTGGATCCCCCCCCTTGGGCTGGAGGAGTCCACACATAACCCAGGATTGGTCGGTTTCCCTTGTAGCGGGACTTACATAGTCAGAGGAGCGGGGGACCCCATTTGTGGGACTACCTCCTCGACTCCCTGTCTGTGACTGGCCTGAGGGCCTTCTGGGCTGTGAATTATTTGGTGCAGGCAGGTTTTTAGGCCCCCCCATCCCCAAATCTAAAACGGGGCAACCTTTACCTCTGCCACCTTGGCAGCAGCAGGGGTGCTGTTGGTTTTGGGGTTTTTCGGCGCGTTATTTTTATTTTCGATAGGCTTCTGCACCTCATAGATCCGGGTAGCCTGTTCAATGACCCAGTCTAAAGATCTTTTCTCATGAAAATCTCTCACGAGCTGGGTCATTATATATTTAGGGAGAGCATGGAAAAATGTATTGACAAACTCTTTGCTGTCTGTGCGCACCCTTCTGGTGGTCTGCGCAAAAGCACGTTTTAATTCTTGCACAAACTCTTGTGGGGCCTGATCCTCCCCACATTGCAAATTGTAGGCTGCATTGCGAGCCTCTTGAGGATTTCTGTGAACAGAAAAATGTTTCAAGATGGCCACCTTATAGGTGGACCATCTTAAATGATTTTGGTCCTCCAGCCCCGCAAAGAAACTGGAGTATTCTGGGGAGAATGTCCATTTGACGTACTGGATGCAGCTACTGCTGTCCTTCAAATGGAAAGTCTCCATCATTTGCTCATAGAGATCTAAGTGTTCCCAAACGGAATACTTGGCGTTCTTATGATAAGGCGTGATGACACTCCTTATTGCCTTTATTTGCTTCAATGGATCCTTAAGCAAGGCCCTTTTTGCCTTATTGGCCTTTTTGGTTAGGGTAACCCTGGTCCATTCATCCTCTGACTCAGCGGCACTGCTCCCAGAGGTTTTTGTCTGATCTCCCAGGTTTTCCCGGATTCTGCGAGCCTGGGAATGGCTGGCAGAATGTGGGGACCTGGTCTCCTGTGTCCTGCGCCATTCAGAGGAGTCTTCAGATTCCTCCTTGCTGCCAGGATTTGATGGGTACCCCCCCCCCACTGACCTAACTGGGCAGAAGTTTTCAGGATGCCCTTAATGGGCCTACTCTCCTGGGGTTACCCACTAAATTGCACTGTGCTTGGGTGCCCATACCCGGATGCCCGCCCCTCCATTCCTGGGAGGTACTGGCCTATGAGCCCCATACTTCTGGTTGGATAGTAATCTGCCATCCCTGTGGCCCGGTGCTCATGTGCGCGAGGGGACATGGGGGTGGCAGAGTCCAGGGACTGAGAGATATGAAGGCCTCTGGTACTAGGGCTCCTGAGGTTATGTTCAGGAGTCTCCCTCTCCCAGCGAAGCTGGTCTCTATCCGCCCCTGCTCCCTGTTGCAATGCAAGAGCCTGTGCTTTCAGTTCCTCAGTTAAGGCCTTACTCGTCTCTATCAGTCTCTCCTGCATCGCTACCTGTTGCTGGAGCCTATCATTGTGCTGACAGAGAGCCTCATTTTCTCTCTGTGCCTCCTGATTGGTCCTGGAGTACTGGGCCAGTCTCTGCTGCAAGAGGGTTACCTCCTGAGCTGTGTCCCTATTGGCCTGCTCCTTTCTTGCCAGAGCATCCTCCACCCTACTGGTGTGCTCTAACAGGTTCTGGTGTTCTTTTTGGAGGTCGCCCAGTCCCTGGAGGGCCAGGTGATTTTCTTCCATTTTCCTTTTTAAGTGGCAGACTTCCTGGCCTAAGGTGTCCCTTTCCTGACTAAGAGCCTGCATCTGTGCCGCCAGGTCGTCCCTTTGCCTTTGGAAGGCACCAGCTTTCTGGTACTCCTGATCAAACTCTGCCTGGGTATCCAGGTCTTTCAGAATCAATTTACTGCTTTCCTCTTTCTCTCTGTCTAATCGAATTTGCAGGGTGGCTACCTGTTCTGTGCATGCCCTGTTGAAGTCCAGTTGTTGCTCCAGCTTTTTCGGCTCTGCAGAAGGGAGTCCAAGCCTTCTTGGTTCTCCTTCTGCAATGCCAGAAATCTGGTATCCTGATCAGCCTTCTCCTGTTGTAGTCTATCCATGTCCTCTTTTATTTTAATGATATACTGCCTACTATAATTTTCTGACTCCTGGCTCCCCTGCAGCCTCTGCTCAGAAGAGACCAGGTCAGATTGGACCTTCGCTAACGCCATCTGTCGCTTATTCGCCAGATCTTGGCTTTCAGTACATTTATCCCGCATGTCTCCCATATATAGGTACAGGTATGCCGCTATCCTGGCAATCTTATTGTGTTCATCTTTGGCTTTAGGAGCCATATATAGTTCACTCAGGGCCACATGTAATGGACCCTGATCTCTCCATATGTCTGACTCTGTTTCAGTGACCTGTTGCGCGATGGCCTGCAACCAGACCGTTTGGTCCTGGTGAGTCCACTCACCTCTCGCAAATAGTTTATGTAAGAGGTGCTCCCTCGCTATTTTCATGTCTACCAAGATTGTCATTCTAGAGATTGATCTCTGTCCTGACTTACAGAAATTAGTATTTTATTTTTGCAAAACAGACCTTTTCCTTAGAGTGTCCCTTTGAAGAGTGCTTTACAGCGTAAAACAGCGTGGTGATCCGACCGGATGTATGTATCCCATCAGTTAGCACACTGTATTAAGCTGCACAAGTGATAGATCTAACCCAGACGTCCAGCTCGAGCCCCCACTTTGTAAGAAGATTCAATCCAGCACTACAGCCAAGTCAATGCCTAGCCTGGGATACTGAATGAAAAACCCTTATTGATATATCTTTATGTCCAGGTTCAGATTCTGGATGACAACCCCTGTATAACACCCCTCTCTTAGAATCCCCCTGACCCCACTGAGCCAAGAAGTAGATCTGTTTTGCAAGTTTAAAAGGTTTATTTGAAAAAAAATTAAACAGTATATATATATATATCACTTTTATAATTAATTAATAATTGAATATCACACTTAATCTGAGCAGTAATCAATAATGGATAGTCTGGCACTAGCACACTTCTTTATAATCAATGATGAGTGGGTATAGGATGGATAAGATAGCAACAATACTTTTATGGTTTCAAATAGATGCAATGTGGAATGAAAATGCAGTACAGAAAATAACTTGATAGGATTTCAGCAAAAGACAATATAATCACTTTCTTGGACAATTCACCCCCCTTTTATGCAATGTAAGGAGATGAAGATGAGAGCACACAGTTCTTAGGAATGCAATCAAATAGAATTCAGTTCAATTCCCCCCCAGCAGCTTATACAACAGATAGGAGTTTTGAAACACAGGCAAAATGCTTTGAATATGGTGACAATGCAGTGAGAAATATGCTGAAAATGCTTTAAACTCCCTTTAGGAGGTTCAGGGTGAGTGAGAGATACTAGGGATGAGGGCAGGCTCACTTTAGCAATGATTCAGAGATGGTGTTTAAGAGGCAAACAAATTTTTAGCAAGGAAAGAAATGACTGCTGATGGTTACACGTGGCTGGATTTTTAACCAAATCGCAAATCGCGGTAAAATTCTCAAGTGCGTGAATCGTGATTGCGGAAAAAGTATAAGGAGTAGGAAGTTGGTTCTAAGCTTGTTGAAAAGCTGAGATTCTAAGCTTTCAGAGAAACCAAGTTCCTAGCCCAAACGGTTCCAGAGATACGGACGATTAAATAAAGGTAGTTTTTCGGATTTAAAGTAAACTCAAAATGACAGGTGACAGCTTTGCAGCTGCAGAATTGACAAATGACAGTGGTGCAGCTTTACAAATGACAGGTGACAGTTAGGAGGCAGTTCTGGTTAGATTAAAATAGTTTGGATTAGATTATTTTAACTAAGAGATTGGTTCTGCACTGTTCTGCTAGGTACTCACAATATATTTTTGAAAATAGGCCTCGCCACGGATCTGGTCAGGTTTTGGACTGGACTCCGGTTCTGGTCTCGGCACTTCACAGTGGTCTGGGTCAGCTCTCTGGTTCTGCTCACAGCAGTCTGGGTCACTCTGGATCTCTGGCCTCTGGTTCTGGATACTGCTCTGCTTTCTCTGGGTACAGCACTGCTTCTGGATCTTTCTGGCGCAGGGTTTCAGGCCAGAATCAACAGCTGAGCCCGGCTGTGAATAGTCTGCAAATGATTTTTGGGCCTGCTGACAAATACTTTTGCTTGCAGTGGGCCTTCTTGGTTCAAAGTTCTGTAGTCTCTGTTTAGCTTGGAAGTCTAAGTGTAGGATCTCTGGATGTGAAGTCGTCGGTCAGCATGCTCCGCAGCAAATGGAATTGAATGTCTTTACCTGTCCCAGCAGTCTCTTTTTATGTGTTTTAAAAATGGGTGTGTGCCTGGGCCTAGCTAAGCCTGCCCCTCTCTACTTGTCATTGGCCCAATTCTCCCCTCTCCCATGATTTGGAGAAGGAAATGTGAGTCAGAGTGATGCTGTAGGTTTTATGGGTCAGAGGATCCCCCCTGGTCAGTTTGCCCACAAATCTATATTTAATTCAAATACATATTGCACATATTCACAGTTGTTTAAAATTACATGCACCCATCACATATCACATGAGGTATACCCTGTTCAAACTCTGCTCTTCCTGGGGGCTTGCATTCAGAAATGGCAACATTTTGCACTTTTTAACTGGTTTTGCAATATCGGACATTTACCCCAATTTACACACATGTGCGCAAGGAGTGTGGACATTAATTGATAAAGTGTCAGATTTTTTACATGCAGACATTTGGAGTGAAACCATATTTTCCGCTAGCAACCCCCCAGATCTTACCACCAGGTCCTAAAACCTCTTAAAATGTGGGCAGAAAAATCACAAGAATTATGGTATCATTTAGATAATTTTGACAAGTCCGCACCATGAGTTATACATCTTTCTTAAAATCATATTCTGGCCAACAGGGGTGTGTCTTCCCAGGTCACATGGTGGAGAAACCAGTCTATCCAGCCTGTCCTCAGAGGGGCTGCCCCTCCCCGTTTCTGCCAAGAGGAAGCCACTTTACGACCTCCCCTATAAACCATCTGCCTGAGTCAAGGAAGGGCTTTGTTCAAAAGGAAGCCATTTACGACCACCCTAATAAACCATCTGCCTGGGCCCAGGAAAGGCCTTTGTTCAACTCCCTGTGGCTGCCCCACCCCTAATCTAATCAGAGAGGTGACAACTCCTTTTGGCAAGGGGAAGAGTGGCTGAGCAGGTTTTAACTCCTGTGGGGGTAGATGTTAGGCAGAACTCAGTTTCATTAAGCCAGGTTTCAGATAAAATGTCACTTTTTGTCCCCCAGTTTAAATCACTTACGATTTTTACATACACATTAAATAATTACTTCCTTCAAGTCATTTCAGAATATAGTTTTACATTGTATTCACCTCCTAGCAAGTCTTTCCTTGGTCTGGTTTTGTTTCATTTATTCAGTTTTACGCAAAAGTCTGGTGGTTTTAAAACGCCGGCTTTCTGATAGTGGTGAGTACTGGTAATGCAACCATTTTTGGGATTTAAGAAAATGAATTCCCCACAGTTCTAGGTTGCTTTTGGCAATCAGCATTGCCATTCCCAATTGTTTCAGGCTACTGTGTGGGTAGCCCAATGGTGGTTTTAGGCAGTGCCCTCCTGTGCTCACAACATAGGCAAAAATGGGTGTCAGCCTATTCTTCATGCATTTCCCTGTGCATTTTCTGGGAAGCTCTGGCCATCATGATGTTTTCAATGCCAGTAATGCACAGTTTTATTTTGGTAGGGCTCGGATGCATGGGTAAAAACATCCCACAGGGTTACATCTCATTTGAATTTTGATACTGCTGGGTTGCACCACTTTTGAATCTTGGTACCATTTGGATTGCACCACTATTGAATGTTTGAACTGTTGGCATGGCACCTCATTTGAGTTTTGCTGTTTCATGAATAACACCATCTTTGAATGTCAATGCTGCTGGGTTGCACCACTTTTGAATTTTCATACTGTTGGGGTTGCACCACTATTGAATTTTGATACTGTTGTGGTGTCAGCGCAACAGTATCTGATGCTGCTGGGGTTACATCACATTTGAATGTTGCTACTGCTGGGCTGTACCCCTTTTGAATGTCAACACTGTTGGGGTTGCACCACATTGACATTCTGCTTCTGCATGTTTCACACCACATTTAAATGTGCTACTGTTTGCACAACTTTTGAATTTTGATACTGTTGGGGTTGCACCACATCTGTAGTCTGCTGCTTCCTGGGTTACACCACATTTAAACGTTGATTAATACACCAGAGTCACATCACCATGAATTCTTGTGATTTAGGTTTTAGCAATACTGCACCTGGACTCAATTACACACTGCCACTGTGATCCTCTTCTCCTCCCATTGAACTTTGCTGCAGTGAGCTCCCTCTATTCAAATTCTACCACTGTGAGGTATGACACACTTCTAAATGGGCAATGGTGGCACAAGGCCACCTGGTATTTCGCCTCTGTGAGTTTTACCGCACTATAGCACACCTCCTAGAGTTTGGCACCTCGGAACCTCTCCACTCTGTCACACAACCTTTAGGACTATAACACACTGAACCTCCCACTACTAAATCTGAAAACCTTCAACCTGCTGTCTCGGACACTACCACTGTGAAACGGGTTCCCAAGCACCACGAGACTCTGAGGTTGAAATACAACACAGAGAGGCTTTCGCCACTGTGAAGCCAATACCACTACAATTATTATTATTATTATTATTATTATTATTATTATTATTATTATTATTATTATTATTATTATTATTATTATTATTATTATTATTATTTTGTTTCAGCGTGGACCTAGCTACAAGAAGCAATAGGGAGCTTTACAGAGGAATACAACAGTACAGATGCATAACAGAAAGCTTTTTAAAGATAACAACAGGACAGATATACAGAGGGGGTAGGATACAGAGGGGCACAGAGGAGGGGTACAGCTGTACAGGGTGGCGGAGGAGAGGAGCGGATGGCATCTTGCGAGTCAGGTGGTACGGGGGTGATGTGATGGCCTAGGTGTTGAGGAGGAGAGACTCCTTGACTTCTTTTCTGAATTGTAGGAGCGCAGGGGCGAGTCTGGTGCTGGAGGGAAGGAGGTTCCATAGTCTTGGAGCATAGACAGAGAAAGCTTATTTTATGGTCCTTTACTTTTTGCAGCAGCAGATTTCAAGTCTGAATGTGTGCAGTGATCAGGTCGGCAATGGCTGCTGCAGTGGTGATAGCTGAGCAGACGCTGGTGAGCATCAACTTCTGTGTTGTGGATGGTGAAGGGGTGCTGATGGGCTTCAGTGGGAGAAGTTGCTGCATAGCAGAGTCCATGCCTTAGAGGAAACATTGGCATTGTCTGGTGGTGGTAGGAATGGGCTTTGGGGTGAGAGAAGTGTTATGGAGGGGCACAGTTAAGCGGTGTTCATGTTCGTTTAAGCGCAGAACGCTGCTTAGCAGTGCCCCTCCTTAACACGGGGTCTCATAAGGATGGAATAATGAGTCAAATAAACATTATACGCAGCGATCCAAAAGGATACAAGAAACCGTGGAATACAGTATTAATTTGGGAATAGTACCATGAAGGAATTCAAAGGAATGTTAACTGTATGAATCCCTTTCTTGATGAGGATCAAAGGGTCGAAACACGTGCCGACAAAAGGGCAAATAAAACACTAAAAATAAAAACTCCAAAGAAATCGCCCTTAGTTCACCCACAAAGACTGTGACATGATTAAATGGTGAGTGCAGAGTGTTGCTCAGAACCCTGTTACCAAATCTATAGATCTTAGGAAAATGACACATAGAAAACCTGGGACAAGGGATAATACAGCACTTGCAATACTCTCAACTATGGTATTTTCCACCTGGGATAGTTCAGCCCCTGTGACAGCTCTGCCACTGAATAGTTTGGCCCCTGGAATAGCACTGTCCAGGGAACTGCCCTACCCCCAGAACAGTTCTGCCCCTGAGATAACTCTGCCCTGGCCTGAAATAACTCAGCCCTTGCATAGTTAAGCACCTGGGATAGCCCAGCCCCTGGGATAGCTCATCCCCTCGGATAGCTCCAGCCCCTGGGATAGATCCAGCCACTGGGAAAGCTCCAGCCCCTGGGATAGCTCCAGCACTTCAGATAGCTCCGCTCCTGAGATAGCTCCCACCTCTGGGATAGCTTCCACCCATGGGATATATCTCGTCCCTGCGATAGGTCCCAACCCTGGGATAGGTCACATCCCTGGGATAGGCCCCGCTCCAAGAATAAGGTTTCTTGATCTGGGATAGGTTTTAGAAAAGGGTTAAGGCTACCTCTAGAGAAAAGGCTAGCCTACAGGAACAGGTTAGACCCCAGGGTAGGTTTTAGCATGCACAGGTGGACACCTGAAACAGTCCAGCTCCTTGAACAGTCATCCGTATAATAACATCCTACAAATTACCCCTGCAACACCTCTGCTCCAGGCTGGAATAGCACAAATATCCCCAATCATGGAGAAAAAAACCATGACAACAAACAACCAACCAGGAAAAACCCAAACATACAACCTGATGGGGAAATAATAAAAACAAACAAGAAACCCAACCCCAAAGCAACAACCCAACACCACGAAATTCACTGCATTAGGAAAGACTGACGTACAAGAAATAACCAACATGCAACAAACCATTTGGAACAAGGCCAATCATCTCAAAACACCACGCCAAGAAATAGCACACCTTCCCATCCACCGGAAAAGAGCTCTTTGATGGAACAAGACCAAAATCACTCTACTTATCGCACTACCTATCAACCTACCTTTCACTCGCACAACCAATTAACCATAAGAACCGTAAGCACATAAGGAGGATCACCAGAAACACAATGGACAGACGTGAAATCCACAGAAGCACAACTGAAATAAATAACCTCAACACATCGTTTGTCACAAATAATTGGCGTGACACAAATACTCTTCAATGTGAGCAGACATAGGATACCAGAAGAAAACATCAACCTGAAACGCAGCCTTTTTGACCTACTGAATGAAGAAACAGAAACAACAAAACTCAATGCACAACCTGATGTAAAAAACCAATCAATATCAACTCAAATTACCAACGCACCTGTCAAAGGACAAACAAACTCCAGAAAACAAAAAGCTACATTGAATCCTATTCATTTCCAAATCAATGGAAAAACACACAACAGAAATATGTGAACTACAAAGTTCTAGAGAGAGAGCTAATTCAAAACTTCAAGCTAACAGCACACGATTTCCTACCGAACAACTTCAAATTGAAACAAGCCAACCGAGAAGGAAAAAGAGGGGAGCGGTCTCGCATTTGCATACAAGGACCAGCTAAAGATGACAACACCACCACCATTCAACATCCAAAACTGCAAATCACCAACCAACCTATCATTCCTTTCACAGACACACTTGTGGACGCCATCACCAACATTGCCATTAAACATGATCAGCTGATCATACTTGGAGATTTCAACATCTGATTTAAAAACGAAAACATTCTCAACCAAAATAATTGTTGACGGGAGTGACACGCACAGCAGCCCACACCCTAAATGCAATCCTCTGACGAAGAAGAAAACATTGATTCACCCAAAACAATTAATGAAGGGAGCGACTCTCGCTGCAGGCCACATGCTAGATGCAAGCTTCTTCAACAAAAACCTGGTCACAACTGCACCTCCAATGCAAATCCTCTGGAGCTACCACCTAATAATGCACTATGTGATCCACCTGCCAACGAGAATACTATCAAACTTCCCCAATAAGTCCTCCATTCCTGAAAAGAAACTGGAAATCTATAAACATTGCAGACCTAAACACCAGACTGGAATCCACAAAACCATCAATTGTCATGTTAGAATCACACAGCATCGAAGAATGACCCGAGATAATCCAAAATGGACCACAAATACACTAGATGACATTGCACCAGAAGAATCATTAGCCCCATCGCTAAAGAAAACAATGGGGTGATGGGTTGAAACTGGAAGAAGAAACAAATATGCTCTCCAACCTTGATTCCAACACTCCCAGTGTCCTCATCTTGCTAGATCTCTCTTCTACCTTTGACATGGTCAACTATGCCATCCTGCTCAACCGTCTCTGTGATAACCTGTGGATCACCGGTCAGGCCCTGGCGTGGCTGTCTTCTTTCCTCTCTGATCGACCCTCCCAGGTTCAACTTGGGTCCTACCTCTCCTCTATCTCTGTCTCTACCTGTGGTGTTCCCCCGGGGTCTAACCTCTCTCCCTGGCTGTTCAACTAATACCTGGCACTTCTTGTCCACCGCATTGCAGCCCTCTGCCCCAACTACCAGTCCTATGCAGATGACACTCAGCTCCTTTTCAAGCTGCAGTCAGCCACCTCTTCTCCCTCTCTCATCTCTGACTGTCTGTCCGCCATCCAGGAGTGGTGTGCCACCAATGACCTATGCCTTAATGGCAGTAAGACTGAGATTCTCCTCATCAACACACCTGCTCCCTCCTCTCCTGTCACTCTCTGGCCGGCCTCTCTTGGCCCTCTTCCTGCTCCCACCTGCGAGGCTAAAAACCTTCGGGTCATCTTCAACTCCACACTCTCCTTCTCTCCCCACATCTCTGATGTCTCTAAGAAGTCACACTACCAGATGCACCATCTCAGAGGTATGCTTCCTTTCCTCTCCTTCCCCCAGAAGCTCACTGTCTCCAGAGGTGTGGTTCTCTCTAGGCTGGACTGTTGCAACAGTCTCTTTCTAAACCTTCCTTCTGCTACTCTCCGCCCTCTGCATCTCATCCAGAACAGAACTGTGAGACTTGTCCCTAGCCTCAAGCCCAAGGATCGTATCTCTTGAGGACTGAAATCTCTGCACTGGCTCCCAGTGGCTGCAAGGACAACATCACTCACAAGCTAAGAAAACCAACAGCAGGCAACAACACACCCACACCATAACAAAAACTATGTAATGACCTTGCAGACTACTTCAAAGACAAAATCACAATAGTCCAGCCAGTCATTAACCCTTTAAGTGCCATGGGTATTTCTCCCCAGTGCCAGGGCCTTTTTTGGTGATTTTGGTATGTGGCCATTCAATGGTTTGTAACTTTTTTGTTACATGAGATATCTCGGCCAAATTTGGCTCCTGTTTTTCCCACATCTAGGCGGTCGTAACGCCACCCAGGAATCCCAGGTTGCTGTAGGGGGGTGAGAGAAAATAAGGAAAAAGTGCAAAAAATTTGGGTTTTTTCAAAAAATGCCAATAAAATGATGTACAAAGAAGCCTGTGGTTTTTCCCTAGTAAGAGCTAGGAACAAATGGTTTGCTGCGCTCAGTTCCCCAATTTCGTGGCTTTCAGGAACAGGTTGAGAGGAAATGGAAAACAATTATTTTGATGTGTTTATCAACCTTTTTGTGAGAGGTAGGATATTTTTTCCATCTTTGCTAATTGGACATGCATGGACGGAATGGAAGAAAAGGGCAGGAAAGCCAAATTGGAGGACAGAAAGGCATATATTTCTGAAAAGTAGACAAAATTCCAAGTTTAGGAAGGGGTGATTTGCATAGGTCAGGCAACAACTATGTAGGGGAAACTGCCATCGAATGGGGGAA
Source organism: Ambystoma mexicanum (assembly GCF_040938575.1). Lineage (NCBI taxonomy): Eukaryota > Metazoa > Chordata > Amphibia > Caudata > Ambystomatidae > Ambystoma > Ambystoma mexicanum. The sequence goes on from NC_090937.1 coordinate 1,293,723,550, forward strand.
AAGCGGGAAAATGACTGAAAAAAAAGGTATGTGTTGGACATGGTTGGCTTGGTACGGCAATGGCTTCTATGAATTTTGAGAAAAGCAATGCTCCGCTACATTCCCCTGACTCTTGCAGTTAGGAGAGCATACCATTTTTGTAGTGTTTTTACAAAACAAGCAATACCACAAGCCAAACACTGAGCCATGGTACACAGGAGTTTTACGCTCACAACCTGACCAGACGCACTTAGCATGTGTAAATTGGGAAAACCAATGTGGTGAGGAACGACAGCCATACATTTTTTGAAAGAGCACAGGCAGACCTTTTCAAGGGTAGGTGACTTGTGCAGGTTACATTTGGGAAAAGAAAGGGTTGTGAGACAAAGGGCACCAGCAAATGGGTCAAAACGTTATGAAAACCACACAAACACAACACATGGCCTACCGTCCAGCGTTCCCACAGGTGTCCCGATGAAAACGGTACCCCACAAGTGTGGGTGCACCTTTCTGGCCGCCAAGGAGAAAGCCTAAAACACAAGTAACCCCAAGTCTGTTTTCAGAGCGAAATCTCAGACATTCTGCCGACCGGCACAACGTACAGATATGGGCCTCGGGTGTCCAAGCCACCAAGGAAAACAGGGAACCCCATGCTTTTCCAAAAAGAGGACACCCGTGGGAATCAGCAGAGGTATGATTTGCGCACATCGCCCCAGATTTTATTAGCCAGACAGCCCCGCAAAGTCTGAAATGTGGGGAAAAAACGCTTTTTCCGCACATTTCGCTCGACGCACCCATCGAAACACGCCCCCAACAACACATGGCCTACCGTCACACGTTCCCACAGGTGTCCCGATGAAAATGGTACCTCACATGTGTGGGTGCACCTACCTGGCCGCCAAGGGGAAAGCCTAAAACATAAGTAACCCCAAGTCTGTTTTCAGAGCGAAATCTCAGACATTCTGCCGACCGGCACAACGTACAGATATGGGCCTCGGGTGTCCAAGCCACTGAGGAAAACGGGGAACCCCATGCATTTCTGAAAAGAGGACACCCATGGGAATACGCAGTGGTATGATTTGCTCACATCGCCCCAGAATTTATTACCCAGGCAGCCCTGCAAAGTCCGAAATGTCGGGAAAAAAATGCTTTTTCCGCACATTTCGCTCGACGCACCCATCGAAACACGCCCCGAACAACACATGGCCTACCGTCATGCGTTTCCACAGGTGTTCCGATGAAAACGGTACCCCACATGTGTGGGTGCACCTACCTGGCCGCTAAGGGGAAAGCCTAAAACACAAGTAACCCCAAGTCTGTTTTCAGAGCGAAATCTCAGACATTCTGCCGACCGGCACAACGTACAGATATGGGCCTCGGGTGTCCAAGCCACCAAGGAAACCGGGGAACCCCATGCATTTCCGAAAAGAGGACACCCGTGGGAATCCGCAGAGGTATGATTTGCGCACATCGCCCCAGAATTTATTACCCAGACAGCCCTGCAAAGTCCGAAATGTGGGGAAAAAAACGCTTTTTCCGCACATTTCGCTCGACGCACCCATCGAAACACGCCCCCAACAACACATGGCCTACCGTCACGCGTTCCCACAGGTGTCCTGATGAAAACGGTACCTCACATGTGTGGTTGCACCTACCTGGCCGCCAAGGGGAAAGCCTAAAACACAAGTAACCCAAAGTCTGTTTTCAGAGCGAAATCTCAGACATTCTGCCGACCGGCACAACGTACAGATATGGCCCCCGGGTGTCCAAGCCACTGAGGAAAACAGGGAACCCCATGCATTTCTGAAAAGAGGACACCCGTGGGAATCCGCAGAGTTATGATTTGCGCACATCGCCCCAGAATTTTTTACCCAGACAGCCCTGCAAAGTCCGAAATGTCGGGAAAAAAAAACTTTTTCTGCACATTTCGCTCGACGCACCCATTAAAACACGCCCCCAACAACACATGGCCTACCGTCACGCGTTCCCACAGGTGTCCCGATGAAAACGGTACCTCACATGTGTGGGTGCACCTACCTGGCCGCCAAGGGGAAAGCACAAGTAACCCCAAGTCTGTTTTCAGAGGGAAATCTCAGATTTTCTGCCGACCGGCACAATGTACAGATATGGGCCTAGGGTGTCCAAGCCACCGAGGAAAACAGGGAACCCCATGCATTTCCGAAAAGTGGACACCCGTGGGAATCCGCAGAGGTATGATTTGCGCACATCGCCCCAGAAATTATTACCCAGACAGCCCCGCAAAGTCCGACATGTCGGGAAAAAACACTTTTTCCGCACATTTCGCTCGACGCACCCAGCAAAATACGCCCCCAACAACACATGGCCTACTGTCACGCATTCCCACAGGTTTCCCGATGAAAACGGTACCTCACATGTGTGGGTGCACCTACCTGGCCGCCAAGGGGAAAGCCTAAAACACAAGTAACCCCAAGTCTGTTTTCATGGCGAAATCTCAGACATTCTGCCGACCGGCACAACGTACAGTTATGGGCCTCGGATGTCCTAGCCACTGAGGAAAACAGGGAACCCCATGCATTTCCGAAAAGAGGACACCTGTGGGAATCCGCAGAGGTATGATTTGCGCACATCGCCCCAGAATTTATTACCCAGATAGCCCTGCAAAGTCCGAAATGTCGGGAAAAAAACACTTTATCCGAACATTTCGCTCGACGCACCCATCGAAACACGCCCCCAACAACACATGGCCTATTGTCAAGCGTTCCCACAGGTGTCCCGATGAAAACGGTACCTCACATGTGTGGGTGCACCTACCTGGCCGCCAAGGGGAAAGCCTAAAACACAAGTAACCCCAAGTCTGTTTTCAGAGCGAAATCTCAGACATTCTGCCGACCGGCATAATGTACAGATATGGGCCTCGGGTGTCCAAGCCACCAAGGAAAACGGGGAACCCCATGCATTTCCGAAAAGAGGACACCAGTGGGAATCCGCAGAGGTATGATTTGCGCACATCGCCCCAGAATTTATTACCCAGACAGCCCTGCAAAGTCCGAAATGTGGGGAAAAAAACGCTTTTTCTGCACATTTTGCTCGACGCACCCATCAGAAAACGCCCCCAACAACACATGGCCTACCATCACGCGTTCCCACAGGTGTCCCGACGAAAACGGTACCTCACATGTGTGGGTGCCCCTACCTGGCCGCCATGGGGAAAGCCAAATACACAAGTAACCCCAAGTCTGTTTTCAGAGCGAAATCTCAGACATTCTGCCGACCGGCACAACGTACAGATATGGCCCTTGGGTGTCCAAGCCACCGAGGAAAACAGGGAACCCCATGCATTTCCGAAAAGAGGACACCCGTGGGAATCCGCAGAGGTATGATTTGCGCACATCGCCCCAGAAATTATTACCCAGACAGCCCCGCAAAGTCCGCCATGTCGGGAAAAAACACTTTTTCCGCACATTTCGCTCGACGCACCCAGCAAAACATGCCCCCAACAACACATGGACTACTGTCACGCGTTCCCACAGGTTTCCCAATGAAAACGGTACCTCACATGTGTGGGTGCACCTACCTGGCCGCCAAGGGGAAAGCCTAAAACACAAGTAACCCCAAGTTTGTTTTCATGGCGAAATCTCAGACATTCTGCCGACCGGCACAAAGTACAGTTATGGGCCTCGGATGTCCAAGCCACTGAGGAAAACAGGGAACCCCATGCATTTCCGAAAAGAGGACACCTGTGGGAATCCGCAGAGGTATGATTTGCGCACATCGCCCCAGAAATTATTACCCAGACAGCCCTGCAAAGTCCGAAATGTGGGGAAAAAAAAAAACTTTTTCCGCAGATTTTGCTCAACGCACCCATTGAAACACGCCCCCAACAACACATGGCCTATTGTCAAGCGTTCCCACAGGTGTCCCGATGAAAACGGTACCTCACATGTGTGGGTGCACCTACCTGGCCGCCAAGGGGAAAGCCTAAAACACAAGTAACCCCAAGTCTGTTTTCAGAGCGAAATCTCAGACATTCTGCCGACCGGCACAACGTACAGATAATGGGCCTCGGGTGTCCAAGCCACCAAGGAAAATGGGGAACCCCATGCATTTCCAAAAAGAGGACACCAGTGGGAATCCGCAGAGGTATGATTTGCGCACATCGCCCCAGAATTTATTACCCAGACAGCCCTGCAAAGTCCGAAATGTGGGGAAAAAAATGCTTTTTCTGCACATTTCGCTTGACGCACCCATCAAAACACGCCTCCAACAACACATGGCCTACTGTCACGCGTTCCCACAGGTGTCCCGATGAAAACGGTACCTCACATGTGTGGGTGCACCTACCTGGCCGCCAAGGGGAAAGCCTAAAACACAAGTAACCCCAAGTCTGTTTTCATGGCGAAATCTCAGACATTCTGCCGACCGGCACAACGTACAGATATGGGCCTCGGGTGTCCAAGCCACCGAGGAAAACAGAGAAACCCATGCATTTCCGAAAAGAGGACACCCGTGGGAATCCGCAGAGGTATGATTTGCGCACATCGCCCCAGACTTCTTTACCCAAACAGCCCTACAAATTCCGAAATGTCGGAAAAAAAACACTTTTTCCGCACATTTCGCTTGACGCACCCATCGAAACATGCCCCCAACAACACATGGCCTACAGTCACACGTTCCCACAGGTGTCCCAATGAAAACGGTACCTCACATGTGTGGGTGCACCTACCTGGCCGCCAAGGGGAAAGCCTAAAACACAAGCAACCCCAAGTCTGTTTTCAGAGCGAAATCTCAGACATTCTGCCGACCGGCACAATGTATAGATATGGGCCTCGGGTGTCCAAGCCACCGAGGAAAACAGGAAACCCCATGCATTTCCGAAAAGAGGACACCCGTGATAATCCACAGAGGTATGATTTGCGCACATTGCCCCAGAATTTATTACCCAGACAGCTCCGCAAAGTCCGAAATGTCGGGAAAAAAACACTTTTTCCGCACATTTCGCTCGATGCACCCATCAAAACACGCCCCCAACAACACATGGCCTACCGTCACACATTCCCACAGGTGTCCCAATGAAAACGGTACCTCACATGTGTGGGTGCACCTACCTGGCCGCCAAGAGGAAAGCCTAAAACACAAGTAACCCCAAGTCTGTTTGCATGGCGAAATTTCAGACATTCTGCCAACCGGCACAACGTACAGATATGGACCTCGGGTGTCCAAGCCTCCGAGGAAAACAGGGAACCCCATGCATTTCCGAAAAGAGGACACCCGTGGGAATCCGCAGAGGTATTATTTGCGCACATCGCCCCAGAATTTTTTACCCAGACAGCCCTGCAAAGTCCGAAATGTGGGGAAAAAAAAAACTTTTTCTGCAGATTTCGCTCAACGCACCCATCGAAACACGCCCCCAACAACACATGGCCTACCGTCATGCGTTCCCACAGGTGTCCCGATGAAAACGGTACCTCACATGTGTGGGTGCACCTACCTGGCCGCCAAGGGGAAAGCCTAAAACACAAGTAATCCCAAGTCTGTTTTCAGAGCGAAATCTCAGACATTCCGAAGACCAGCACAACGTACAGATATGGGCCTCGGGTGCCCAAGCAACCGAGGAAAACAGGGAACCCCATGCATTTCCGAAAAGAGGACACCCGTGGGATACCACAGAGGTATGATTTGCGCACATCGCCCCAGAATTTTTTACCCAGACAGCCCCGCAAAGTCCGAAATGTGGGGAAAAAAACACTTTTTCCGCACATTTCACTCGACCACCCATCGAAACACACCCCCAACAACACATGGCCTACCGTCACGCGTTCCCACAGGTGTCCCGGTGAAAACGGTACTTCACATGTGTGGGTGCACCTACCTGGCCGCCAAGGGGAAAGCCTAAAACACAAGTAATCCCAAGTCTGTTTTCAGAGCGAAATCTCAGACATTCTGCCGACTGGCACAACGTACAGATATGGGCCTCGGGTGTCCAAGCCACCAAGGAAAATGGGGACCCCCATGCATTTCTGAAAAGAGGACACCCGTGGGAATCCGCAGAGGTATGATTTGCGCACATCGCCCCAGAATTTATTACCCAGACAGCCATGCAAAGTCCGAAATGTGGGGAAAAAACGCTTTTTCTGCACATTCTGCTTGACGCACCCATCGAAACACGCCCCCAACAACACATGGCCTACCGTCACGCGTTCCCACAGGAGTCCCGATGAAAACGGTACCTCACATGTGTGGGTGCACCTACCTGGCCGCCAAGGGGAAAGCCTAAAACACAAATAACCCCAAGTCTGTTTTCAGAGCGAAATCTCGGACATTCTGCCGACCGGCACAACATACAGATATGGCCCTTGGGTGTCCAAGCCACCAAGGAAAACAGGGAACCCCATGCATTTCCGAAAAGAGGACACCCGTGGGAATGCGCAGAGGTATGATTTGCGCACATCGCCCCAGAATTTTTTACCCAGACAGCACTGCAAAGTCCGAAATGTGGGGGAAAAAATGCTTTTTCTGCATATTTTGCTCGACGCACCCATCAAAACACGCCCCCAACAACACATGGCCTACCGTCATGCGTTCCCACAGGTGTCCCGATGAAAACGGTACCTCACATGTGTGGGTACACATACCTGGCCACCAAGGGGAAAGCCTAAAACACAAGTAATCCCAAGTCTGTTTTCAGAGCGAAATCTCAGACATTCTGAAGACCGGCACAACGTACAGATATGGGCCTCGGGTGTCCAAGCCACTGAGGAAAACAGGGAACCCCATGCATTTCCGAAAAGAGGACACCCGTGGGAATCCACAGAGGTATGATTTGCGCACATCGCCCCAGAATTTTTTACCCAGACAGCCCCGCAAAATCCGAAATGTCGGGAAAAAAACACTTTTTCCGCACATTTCGCTCGACCACCCATCGAAACACGCCCCCAACAACACATGGCCTACCGTCACGCGTTCCCACAGGTGTCCCGGTGAAAACGGTACCTCACATGTGTGGGTGCACCTACCTGGCCGCCAAGGGGAAAGCCTAAAACACAAGTAACCCCAAGTCTGTTTTCAGAGCGAAATCTCAGACATTCTGCCGACCGGCACAACGTACAGATATGGGCCTCGGGTGTCCAATCCACCAAGGAAAATGGGGAATCCCATGCATTTCTGAAAAGAGGACACCCGTGGGAATCCGCAGAGGTATGATTAGCGCACATCGCCCCAGAATTTATTACCCAGACAGCCATGCAAAGTCCGAAATGTGGGGAAAAAAATGCTTTTTCTGCACATTTTGCTCGACGCACCCATCGAAACACGCCCCCAACAACACATGGCCTACCGTCATGCGTTCCCACAGGTGTCCCGATGAAAACGGTACCTCACATGTGTGGGTGCACCTACCTTGCCGCCAAGGGGAAAGCCTAAAACACAAGTAATCCCAAGTCTGTTTTCAGAGCGAAATCTCAGACATTCTGAAGACCAGCACAACGTACAGATATGGGCCTCGGGTGCCCAAGCCACCGAGGAAAACAGGGAACCCCATGCATTTCCAAAAAGAGGACACCCGTGGGATACCACAGAGGTATGATTTGCGCACATCGCCCCAGAATTTTTTACCCAGACAGCCCCGCAAAGTCCGAAATGTGGGGAAAAAAACACTTTTTCCGCACATTTCACTCGACCAGCCATCGAAACACGCCCCCAACAACACATGGCATACCGTCACGCGTTCCCACAGGTGTCCCGGTGAAAACGGTACTTCACATGTGTGGGTGCACCTACCTGGCCGCCAAGGGGAAAGCCTAAAACACAAGTAATCCCAAGTCTGTTTTCAGAGCGAAATCTCAGACATTCTGCCGACTGGCACAACGTACAGATATGGGCCTCGGGTGTCCAAGCCACCAAGGAAAATGGGGACCCCCATGCATTTCTGAAAAGAGGACACCCGTGGGAATCCGCAGAGGTATGATTTGCGCACATCGCCCCAGAATTTATTACCCAGACAGCCATGCAAAGTCCGAAATGTGGGGAAAAAACGCCTTTTCTGCACATTCTGCTTGACGCACCCATCGAAACACGCCCCCAACAACACATGGCCTACCGTCACGCGTTCCCACAGGAGTCCCGATGAAAACGGTACCTCACATGTGTGGGTGCACCTACCTGGCCACCAAGGGGAAAGCCTAAAACACAAATAACCCCAAGTCTGTTTTCAGAGCGAAATCTCGGACATTCTGCCAACCGGCACAACATACAGATATGGCCCTTGGGTGTCCAAGCCACCAAGGAAAACAGGGAACCCCATGCATTTCCGAAAAGAGGACACCCGTGGGAATGCGCAGAGGTATGATTTGCGCACATCGCCCCAGAATTTTTTACCCAGACAGCACTGCAAAGTCCGAAATGTGGGGGAAAAAATGCTTTTTCTGCATATTTTGCTCGACGCACCCATCGAAACACGCCCCCAACAACACATGGCCTACCGTCATGCGTTCCCACAGGTGTCCCGATGAAAACGGTACCTCACATGTGTGGGTACACCTACCTGGCCACCAAGGGGAAAGCCTAAAACACAAGTAATCCCAAGTCTGTTTTCAGAGCGAAATCTCAGACATTCTGAAGACCGGCACAACGTACAGATATGGGCCTCGGGTGTCCAAGCCACTGAGGAAAACAGGGAACCCCATGCATTTCCGAAAAGAGGACACCCGTGGGAATCCACAGAGGTATGATTTGCGCACATCGCCCCAGAATTTTTTACCCAGACAGCCCCGCAAAATCCGAAATGTCGGGAAAAAAACACTTTTTCCGCACATTTCGCTCGACCACCCATCGAAACACGCCCCCAACAACACATGGCCTACCGTCACGCGTTCCCACAGGTGTCCCGGTGAAAACGGTACCCCACATGTGTGGGTGCACCTACCTGGCCGCTAAGGGGAAAGCCTAAAACACAAGTAACCCCAAGTCTGTTTTCAGAGTGAAATCTCAGACATTCTGCCGACCGGCACAACGTACAGATATGGGCCTCGGGTGTCCAAGCCACCAAGGAAACCGGGGAACCCCATGCATTTCCGAAAAGAGGACACCCGTGGGAATCCGCAGAGGTATGATTTGCACACATCGCCCCAGAATTTATTACCCAGACAGCCCTGCAAAGTCCGAAACGTGGGGAAAAAAACGCTTTTTCCGCACATTTCGCTCGACGCACCCATCGAAACACGCCCCCAACAACACATGGCCTACCGTCACGCGTTCCCACAGGTGTCCTGATGAAAACGGTACCTCACATGTGTGGTTGCACCTACCTGGCCCCCAAGGGGAAAGCCTAAAACACAAGTAACCCAAAGTCTGTTTTCAGAGCGAAATCTCAGACATTCTGCCGACCGGCACAACGTACAGATATGGCCCCCGGGTGTCCAAGCCACTGAGGAAAACAGGGAACCCCATGCATTTCCGAAAAGAGGACACCCGTGGGAATCCGAAGAGTTATGATTTGCGCACATCGCCCCAGAATTTTTTACCCAGACAGCCCTGCAAAGTCCGAAATGTCGGGAAAAAAACACTTTTTCTGCACATTTCGCTCGACGCACCCATTAAAACACGCCCCCCAACAACACATGGCCTACCGTCACGCGTTCCCACAGGTGTCCCGATGAAAACGGTACCTCACATGTGTGGGTGCACCTACCTGGCCGCCAAGGGGAAAGCACAAGTAACCCCAAGTCTGTTTTCAGAGGGAAATCTCAGATTTTCTGCCGACCGGCACAATGTACAGATATGGGCCTAGGGTGTCCAAGCCACCGAGGAAAACAGGGAACCCCATGCATTTCCGAAAAGTGGACACCCGTGGGAATCCGCAGAGGTATGATTTGCGCTCATCGCCCCAGAAATTATTACCCAGACAGCCCCGCAAAGTCCGACATGTCGGGAAAAAACACTTTTTCCGCACATTTCGCTCGACGCACCCAGCAAAACACGCCCCCAACAACACATGGCCTACTGTCACGCATTCCCACAGGTTTCCCGATGAAAACGGTACCTCACATGTGAGGGTGCACCTACCTGGCCGCCAAGGGGAAAGCCTAAAACACAAGTAACCCCAAGTCTGTTTTCATGGCGAAATCTCAGACATTCTGCCGACCGGCACAACGTACAGTTATGGGCCTCGGATGTCCAAGCCACTGAGGAAAACAGGGAACCCCATGCATTTCCGAAAAGAGGACACCTGTGGGAATCCGCAGAGGTATGATTTGCGCACATCGCCCCAGAATTTATTACCCAGATAGCCCTGCAAAGTCCGAAATGTCGGGAAAAAAACACTTTATCCGAACATTTCGCTCGACGCACCCATCGAAACACGCCCCCAACAACACATGGCCTATTGTCAAGCGTTCCCACAGGCGTCCCGATGAAAACGGTACCTCACATGTGTGGGTGCACCTACCTGGCCGCCAAGGGGAAAGCCTAAAACACAAGTAACCCCAAGTCTGTTTTCAGAGCGAAATCTCAGACATTCTGCCGACCGGCACAACGTACAGATAATGGGCCTCGGGTGTCCAAGCCACCAAGGAAAATGGGGAACCCCATGCATTTCCAAAAAGAGGACACCAGTGGGAATCCGCAGAGGTATGATTTGCGCACATCGCCCCAGAATTTATTACCCAGACAGCCCTGCAAAGTCCGAAATGTGGGGAAAAAAATGCTTTTTCTGCACATTTCGCTCGACGCACCCATCAAAACACGCCCCCAACAACACATGGCCTACTGTCACGCGTTCCCACAGGTGTCCCGATGAAAACGGTACCTCACATGTGTGGGTGCACCTACCTGGCCGCCAAGGGGAAAGCCTAAAACACAAGTAACCCCAAGTCTGTTTTCATGGCGAAATCTCAGACATTCTGCCGACCGGCACAACGTACAGATATGGGCCTCGGGTGTCCAAGCCACCGAGGAAAACAGAGAAACCCATGCATTTCCGAAAAGAGGACACCCGTGGGAATCCGCAGAGGTATGATTTGCGCACATCGCCCCAGACTTCTTTACCCAAACAGCCCTGCAAATTCCGAAATGTCGGAAAAAAAACACTTTTTCCGCACATTTCGCTTGACGCACCCATCGAAACATGCCCCCAACAACACATGGCCTACCGTCACACGTTCCCACAGGTGTCCCAATGAAAACGGTACCTCACATGTGTGGGTGCACCTACCTGGCCGCCAAGGGGAAAGCCTAAAACACAAGCAACCCCAAGTCTGTTTTCAGAGCGAAATCTCAGACATTCTGCCGACCGGCACAATGTATAGATATGGGCCTCGGGTGTCCAAGCCACCGAGGAAAACAGGAAACCCCATGCATTTCCGAAAAGAGGACACCCGTGATAATCCACAGAGGTATGATTTGCGCACATTGCCCCAGAATTTATTACCCAGACAGCTCCGCAAAGTCCGAAATGTCGGGAAAAAAACACTTTTTCCGCACATTTCGCTCGACGCACCCATCAAAACACGCCCCCAACAACACATGGCCTACCGTCACACATTCCCACAGGTGTCCCAATGAAAACGGTACCTCACATGTGTGGGTGCACCTACCTGGCCGCCAAGAGGAAAGCCTAAAACACAAGTAACCCCAAGTCTGTTTGCATGGCGAAATCTCAGACATTCTGCCAACCGGCACAACGTACAGATATGGACCTCGGGTGTCCAAGCCTCCGAGGAAAACAGGGAACCCCATGCATTTCCGAAAAGAGGACACCCGTGGGAATCCGCAGAGGTATTATTTGCGCACATCGCCCCAGAATTTTTTACCCAGACAGCCCTGCAAAGTCCGAAATGTGGGGAAAAAAAAAACTTTTTCTGCAGATTTCGCTCAACGCACCCATCGAAACACGCCCCCAACAACACATGGCCTACCGTCATGCGTTCCCACAGGTGTCCCGATGAAAACGGTACCTCACATGTGTGGGTGCACCTACCTGGCCGCCAAGGGGAAAGCCTAAAACACAAGTAATCCCAAGTCTGTTTTCAGAGCGAAATCTCAGACATTCCGAAGACCAGCACAACGTACAGATATGGGCCTCGGGTGCCCAAGCAACCGAGGAAAACAGGGAACCCCATGCATTTCCGAAAAGAGGACACCCGTGGGATACCACAGAGGTATGATTTGCGCACATCGCCCCAGAATTTTTTACCCAGACAGCCCCGCAAAGTCCGAAATGTGGGGAAAAAAACACTTTTTCCGCACATTTCACTCGACCACCCATCGAAACACGCCCCCAACAACACATGGCCTACCGTCACGCGTTCCCACAGGTGTCCCGGTGAAAACTCACATGTGTGGGTGCACCTACCTGGCCGCCAAGGGGAAAGCCTAAAACACAAGTAACCCCAAGTCTGTTTTCAGAGCGAAATCTCAGACATTCTGCCGACTGGCACAACGTACAGATATGGGCCTCGGGTGTCCAAGCCAACCAAGGAATATGGGGACCCCCATGCATTTCTGAAAAGAGGACACCCGTGGGAATCCGCAGAGGTATGATTTGCGCACATCGCCCCAGAATTTATTACCCAGACAGCCATGCAAAGTCCGAAATGTGGGGAAAAAACGCTTTTTCTGCACATTCTGCTTGACGCACCCATCGAAACACGCCCCCAACAACACATGGCCTACCTTCACGCGTTCCCACAGGAGTCCCGATGAAAACGGTACCTCACATGTGTGGGTGCACCTACCTGGCCGCCAAGGGGAAAGCCTAAAACACAAATAACCCCAAGTCTGTTTTCAGAGCGAAATCTCGGACATTCTGCCGACCGGCACAACATACAGATATGGCCCTTGGGTGTCCAAGCCACCAAGGAAAACAGGGAACCCCATGCATTTCCGAAAAGAGGACACCCGTGGGAATGCGCAGAGGTATGATTTGCGCACATCGCCCCAGAATTTTTTACCCAGACAGCACTGCAAAGTCCGAAATGTGGGGGAAAAAATGCTTTTTCTGCATATTTTGCTCGACGCACCCATCGAAACACGCCCCCAACAACACATGGCCTACCGTCATGCGTTCCCACAGGTGTCCCGATGAAAACGGTACCTCACATGTGTGGGTACACCTACCTGGCCACCAAGGGGAAAGCCTAAAACACAAGTAATCCCAAGTCTGTTTTCAGAGGGAAATCTCAGACATTCTGAAGACCGGCACAACGTACAGATATGGGCCTCGGGTGTCCAAGCCACTGAGGAAAACAGGGAACCCCATGCATTTCCGAAAAGAGGACACCCGTGGGAATCCACAGAGGTATGATTTGCGCACATCGCCCCAGAATTTTTTACCCAGACAGCCCCGCAAAATCCGAAATGTCGGGAAAAAAACACTTTTTCCGCACATTTCGCTCGACCACCCATCGAAACACGCCCCCAACAACACATGGCCTACCGTCACGCGTTCCCACAGGTGTCCCGGTGAAAACGGTACCTCACATGTGTGGGTGCACCTACCTGGCCGCCAAGGGGAAAGCCTAAAACACAAGTAACCCGAAGTCTGTTTTCAGAGCGAAATCTCAGACATTCTGCCGACCGGCACAAAGTACAGATATGGGCCTCGGGTGTCCAATCCACCAAGGAAAATGGGGAATCCCATGCATTTCTGAAAAGAGGACACCCGTGGGAATCCGCAGAGGTATGATTAGCGCACATCGCCCCAGAATTTATTACCCAGACAGCCATGCAAAGTCCGAAATGTGGGGAAAAAAATGCTTTTTCTGCACATTTTGCTCGACGCACCCATCGAAACACGCCCCCAACAACACATGGCCTACCGTCATGCGTTCCCACAGGTGTCCCGATGAAAACGGTACCTCACATGTGTGGGTGCACCTACCTGGCCGCCAAGGGGAAAGCCTAAAACACAAGTAATCCCAAGTCTGTTTTCAGAGCGAAATCTCAGACATTCTGAAGACCAGCACAACGTACAGATATGGGCCTCGGGTGCCCAAGCCACCGAGGAAAACAGGGAACCCCATGCATTTCCGAAAAGAGGACACCCGTGGGATACCACAGAGGTATGATTTGCGCACATCGCCCCAGAATTTTTTACCCAGACAGTCCCGCAAAGTCCGAAATGTGGGGAAAAAAACACTTTTTCCGCACATTTCACTCGACCACCCATCGAAACACGCCCCCAACAACACATGGCCTACCGTCACGCGTTCCCACAGGTGTCCCGGTGAAAACGGTACTTCACATGTGTGGGTGCACCTACCTGGCCGCCAAGGGGAAAGCCTAAAACACAAGTAATCCCAAGTCTGTTTTCAGAGCGAAATCTCAGACATTCTGCCGACTGGCACAACGTACAGATATGGGCCTCGGGTGTCCAAGCCACCAAGGAAAATGGGGACCCCCATGCATTTCTGAAAAGAGGACACCCGTGGGAATCCGCAGAGGTATGATTTGCGCACATCGCCCCAGAATTTATTACCCAGACAGCCATGCAAAGTCCGAAATGTGGGGAAAAAACGCCTTTTCTGCACATTCTGCTTGACGCACCCATCGAAACACGCCCCCAACAACACATGGCCTACCGTCACGCGTTCCCACAGGAGTCCCGATGAAAACGGTACCTCACATGTGTGGGTGCACCTACCTGGCCGCCAAGGGGAAAGCCTAAAACACAAATAACACCAAGTCTGTTTTCAGAGCGAAATCTCGGACATTCTGCCAACCGGCACAACATACAGATATGGCCCTTGGGTGTCCAAGCCACCAAGGAAAACAGGGAACCCCATGCATTTCCGAAAAGAGGACACCCGTGGGAATGCGCAGAGGTATGATTTGCGCACATCGCCCCAGAATTTTTTACCCAGACAGCACTGCAAAATCCGAAATGTGGGGGAAAAAATGCTTTTTCTGCATATTTTGCTCGACGCACCCATCGAAACACGCCCCCAACAACACATGGCCTACCGTCATGCGTTCCCACAGGTGTCCCGATGAAAACGGTACCTCACATGTGTGGGTACACCTACCTGGCCACCAAGGGGAAAGCCTAAAACACAAGTAATCCCAAGTCTGTTTTCAGAGCGAAATCTCAGACATTCTGAAGACCGGCACAACGTACAGATATGGGCCTCGGGTGTCCAAGCCACTGAGGAAAACAGGGAACCCCATGCATTTCCGAAAAGAGGACACCCGTGGGAATCCACAGAGGTATGATTTGCGCACATCGCCCCAGAATTTTTTACCCAGACAGCCCCGCAAAATCCGAAATGTCGGGAAAAAAACACTTTTTCCGCACATTTCGCTCGACCACCCATCGAAACACGCCCCCAACAACACATGGCCTACGGTCACGCGTTCCCACAGGTGTCCCGGTGAAAACGGTACCCCACATGTGTGGGTGCACCTACCTGGCCGCTAAGGGGAAAGCCTAAAACACAAGTAACCCCAAGTCTGTTTTCAGAGTGAAATCTCAGACATTCTGCCGACCGGCACAATGTACAGATATGGCCCTCGGGTGTCCAAGCCACCAAGGAAACCGGGGAACCCCATGCATTTCCGAAAAGAGGACACCCGTGGGAATCCGCAGAGGTATGATTTGCGCACATCGCCCCAGAATTTATTACCCAGACAGCCCTGCAAAGTCCGAAACGTGGAGAAAAATACGCTTTTTCCGCACATTTCGCTCGACGCACCCATCGAAACACGCCCCCAACAACACATGGCCTACCGTCACGCGTTCCCACAGGTGTCCTGATGAAAACGGTACCTCACATGTGTGGTTGCACCTACCTGGCCGCCAAGGGGAAAGCCTAAAACACAAGTAACCCAAAGTCTGTTTTCAGAGCGAAATCTCAGACATTCTGCCGACCGGCACAACGTACAGATATGGCCCCCGGGTGTCCAAGCCACTGAGGAAAACAGGGAACCCCATGCATTTCCGAAAAGAGGACACCCGTGGGAATCCGCAGAGTTATGATTTGCGCACATCGCCCCAGAATTTTTTACCCAGACAGCCCTGCAAAGTCCGAAATGTCGGGAAAAAAACACTTTTTCTGCACATTTTGCTCGACGCACCCATTTAAACACGCCCCCAACAACACATGGCCTACCGTCACGCGTTCCCACAGGTGTCCCGATGAAAACGGTACCTCACATGTGTTGGTGCACCTACCTGGCCGCCAAGGGGAAAGCCTAAAACACAAGTAACCCCAAGTCTGTTTTCATGGCGAAATCTCAGACATTCTGCCGACCGGCACAACGTACAGTTATGGGCCTCGGATGTCCAAGCCACTGAGGAAAACAGGGAACCCCATGCATTTCCGAAAAGAGGACACCTGTGGGAATCCGCAGAGGTATGATTTGCGCACATCGCCCCAGAATTTATTACCCAGATAGCCCTGCAAAGTCCGAAATGTCGGGAAAAAAACACTTTATCCGAACATTTCGCTCGACGCACCCATCGAAACACGCCCCAAACAACACATGGCCTATTGTCAAGCGTTCCCACAGGTGTCCCGATGAAAACGGTACCTCACATGTGTGGGTGCACCTACCTGGCCGCCAAGGGGAAAGCCTAAAACACAAGTAACCCCAAGTCTGTTTTCAGAGCGAAATCTCAGACATTCTGCCGACCGGCATAATGTACAGATATGGGCCTCGGGTGTCCAAGCCACCAAGGAAAACGGGGAACCCCATGCATTTCCAAAAAGAGGACACCAGTGGGAATCCGCAGAGGTATGATTTGCGCACATCGCCCCAGAATTTATTACCCAGACAGCCCTGCAAAGTCCGAAATGTGGGGAAAAAAATGCTTTTTCTGTACATTTCGCTCGACGCACCCATCAAAACACGCCCCCAACAACACATGGCCTACTGTCACGCGTTCCCACAGGTGTCCCGATGAAAACGGTACCTCACATGTGTGGGTGCACCTACCTGGCCGCCAAGGGGAAAGCCTAAAACACAAGTAACCCCAAGTCTGTTTTCATGGCGAAATCTCAGACATTCTGCCGACCGGCACAACGTACAGATATGGGCCTCGGGTGTCCAAGCCACCGAGGAAAACAGAGAAACCCATGCATTTCCGAAAAGAGGACACCCGTGGGAATCCGCAGAGGTATGATTTGCGCACATCGCCCCAGACTTCTTTACCCAAACAGCCCTGCAAATTCCGAAATGTCGGAAAAAAAACACTTTTTCCGCACATTTCGCTTGACGCACCCATCGAAACATGCCCCCAACAACACATGGCCTACCGTCACACGTTCCCACAGGTGTCCCAATGAAAACGGTACCTCACATGTGTGGGTGCACCTACCTGGCCGCCAAGGGGAAAGCCTAAAACACAAGCAACCCCAAGTCTGTTTTCAGAGCGAAATCTCAGACATTCTGCCGACCGGCACAATGTATAGATATGGGCCTCGGGTGTCCAAGCCACCGAGGAAAACAGGAAACCCCATGCATTTCCGAAAAGAGGACACCCGTGATAATCCACAGAGGTATGATTTGCGCACATTGCCCCAGAATTTATTACCCAGACAGCTCCGCAAAGTCCGAAATGTCGGGAAAAAAACACTTTTTCCGCACATTTCGCTCGACCACCCATCGAAACACGCCCCCAACAACACATGGCCTACCGTCACGCGTTCCCACAGGTGTCCCGGTGAAAACGGTACCTCACATGTGTGGGTGCACCTACCTGGCCGCCAAGGGGAAAGCCTAAAACACAAGTAACCCCAAGTCTGTTTTCAGAGCGAAATCTCAGACATTCTGCCGACCGGCACAACGTACAGATATGGGCCTCGGGTGTCCAATCCACCAAGGAAAATGGGGAATCCCATGCATTTCTGAAAAGAGGACACCCGTGGGAATCCGCAGAGGTATGATTAGCGCACATCGCCCCAGAAAATATTACCCAGACAGCCATGCAAAGTCCGAAATGTGGGGAAAAAAATGCTTTTTCTGCACATTTTGCTCGACGCACCCATCGAAACACGCCCCCAACAACACATGGCCTACCGTCATGCGTTCCCACAGGTGTCCCGATGAAAACGGTACCTCACATGTGTGGGTGCACCTACCTGGCCGCCAAGGGGAAAGCCTAAAACACAAGTAATCCCAAGTCTGTTTTCAGAGCGAAATCTCAGACATTCTGAAGACCAGCACAACGTACAGATATGGGCCTCGGGTGCCCAAGCCACCGAGGAAAACAGGGAACCCCATGCATTTCCGAAAAGAGGACACCCGTGGGATACCACAGAGGTATGATTTGCGCACATCGCCCCAGAATTTTTTACCCAGACAGTCCCGCAAAGTCCGAAATGTGGGGAAAAAAACACTTTTTCCGCACATTTCACTCGACCACCCATCGAAACACGCCCCCAACAACACATGGCCTACCGTCACGCGTTCCCACAGGTGTCCCGGTGAAAACGGTACTTCACATGTGTGGGTGCACCTACCTGGCCGCCAAGGGGAAAGCCTAAAACACAAGTAATCCCAAGTCTGTTTTCAGAGCGAAATCTCAGACATTCTGCCGACTGGCACAACGTACAGATATGGGCCTCGGGTGTCCAAGCCACCAAGGAAAATGGGGACCCCCATGCATTTCTGAAAAGAGGACACCCGTGGGAATCCGCAGAGGTATGATTTGCGCACATCGCCCCAGAATTTATTACCCAGACAGCCATGCAAAGTCCGAAATGTGGGGAAAAAACGCCTTTTCTGCACATTCTGCTTGACGCACCCATCGAAACACGCCCCCAACAACACATGGCCTACCGTCATGCGTTCCCACAGGAGTCCCGATGAAAACGGTACCTCACATGTGTGGGTGCACCTACCTGGCCGCCAAGGGGAAAGCCTAAAACACAAATAACACCAAGTCTGTTTTCAGAGCGAAATCTCGGACATTCTGCCAACCGGTACAACATACAGATATGGCCCTTGGGTGTCCAAGCCACCAAGGAAAACAGGGAACCCCATGCATTTCCGAAAAGAGGACACCCGTGGGAATGCGCAGAGGTATGATTTGCGCACATCGCCCCAGAATTTTTTACCCAGACAGCACTGCAAAATCCGAAATGTGGGGGAAAAAATGCTTTTTCTGCATATTTTGCTCGACGCACCCATCGAAACACGCCCCCAACAACACATGGCCTACCGTCATGCGTTCCCACAGGTGTCCCGATGAAAACGGTACCTCACATGTGTGGGTACACCTACCTGGCCACCAAGGGGAAAGCCTAAAACACAAGTAATCCCAAGTCTGTTTTCAGAGCGAAATCTCAGACATTCTGAAGACCGGCACAACGTACAGATATGGGCCTCGGGTGTCCAAGCCACTGAGGAAAACAGGGAACCCCATGCATTTCCGAAAAGAGGACACCCGTGGGAATCCACAGAGGTATGATTTGCGCACATCGCCCCAGAATTTATTACCCAGACAGCCCTGCAAAGTCCGAAACGTGGGGAAAAATACGCTTTTTCCGCACATTTCGCTCGACGCACCCATCGAAACACGCCCCCAACAACACATGGCCTACCGTCACGCGTTCCCACAGGTGTCCTGATGAAAACGGTACCTCACATGTGTGGTTGCACCTACCTGGCCGCCAAGGGGAAAGCCTAAAACACAAGTAACCCAAAGTCTGTTTTCAGAGCGAAATCTCAGACATTCTGCCGACCGGCACAACGTACAGATATGGCCCCCGGGTGTCCAAGCCACTGAGGAAAACAGGGAACCCCATGCATTTCCGAAAAGAGGACACCCGTGGGAATCCGCAGAGTTATGATTTGCGCACATCGCCCCAGAATTTTTTACCCAGACAGCCCTGCAAAGTCCGAAATGTCGGGAAAAAAACACTTTTTCTGCACATTTTGCTCGACGCACCCATTAAAACACGCCCCCAACAACACATGGCCTACCGTCACGCGTTCCCACAGGTGTCCCGATGAAAACGGTACCTCACATGTGTGGGTGCACCTACCTGGCCGCTAAGGGGAAAGCCTAAAACACAAGTAACCCCAAGTCTGTTTTCAGAGCGAAATCTCAGACATTCTGCCGACCGGCATAATGTACAGATATGGGCCTCGGGTGTCCAAGCCACCAAGGAAAACGGGGAACCCCATGCATTTCCAAAAAGAGGACACCAGTGGGAATCCGCAGAGGTATGATTTGCGCACATCGCCCCAGAATTTATTACCCAGACAGCCCTGCAAAGTCCGAAATGTGGGGAAAAAAATGCTTTTTCTGCACATTTCGCTCGACGCACCCATCAAAACACGCCCCCAACAACACATGGCCTACTGTCACGCGTTCCCACAGGTGTCCCGATGAAAACGGTACCTCACATGTGTGGGTGCACCTACCTGGCCGCCAAGGGGAAAGCCTAAAACACAAGTAACCCCAAGTCTGTTTTCATGGCGAAATCTCAGACATTCTGCCGACCGGCACAACGTACAGATATGGGCCTCGGGTGTCCAAGCCACCGAGGAAAACAGAGAAACCCATGCATTTCCGAAAAGAGGACACCCGTGGGAATCCGCAGAGGTATGATTTGCGCGCATCGCCCCAGACTTCTTTACCCAAACAGCCCTGCAAATTCCGAAATGTCGGAAAAAAAACACTTTTTCCGCACATTTCGCTTGACGCACCCATCGAAACATGCCCCCAACAACACATGGCCTACCGTCACACGTTCCCACAGGTGTCCCAATGAAAACGGTACCTCACATGTGTGGGTGCACCTACCTGGCCGCCAAGGGGAAAGCCTAAAACACAAGCAACCCCAAGTCTGTTTTCAGAGCGAAATCTCAGACATTCTGCCGACCGGCACAATGTATAGATATGGGCCTCGGGTGTCCAAGCCACCGAGGAAAACAGGAAACCCCATGCATTTCCAAAAAGAGGACACCCGTGATAATCCACAGAGGTATGATTTGCGCACATTGCCCCAGAATTTATTACCCAGACAGCTCCGCAAAGTCCGAAATGTCGGGAAAAAAAATCTTTTTCCGCACATTTCGCTCGACGCACCCATCAAAACACGCCCCCAACAACACATGGCCTACCGTCACACATTCCCACAGGTGTCCCAATGAAAACGGTACCTCACATGTGTGGGTGCACCTACCTGGCCGCCAAGAGGAAAGCCTAAAACACAAGTAACCCCAAGTCTGTTTGCATGGCGAAATCTCAGACATTCTGCCAACCGGCACAACGTACAGATATGGACCTCGGGTGGCCAAGCCTCCGAGGAAAACAGGGAACCCCATGCATTTCCGAAAAGAGGACACCCGTGGGAATCCGCAGAGGTATTATTTGCGCACATCGCCCCAGAATTTTTTACCCAGACAGCCCTGCAAAGTCCGAAATGTGGGGAAAAAAAAACTTTTTCTGCAGATTTCGCTCAACGCACCCATCGAAACACGCCCCCAACAACACATGGCCTACCGTCATGCGTTCCCACAGGTGTCCCGATGAAAACGGTACCTCACATGTGTGGGTGCACCTACCTGGCCGCCAAGGGGAAAGCCTAAAACACAAGTAATCCCAAGTCTGTTTTCAGAGCGAAATCTCAGACATTCCGAAGACCAGCACAACGTACAGATATGGGCCTCGGGTGCCCAAGCAACCGAGGAAAACAGGGAACCCCATGCATTTCCGAAAAGAGGACACCCGTGGGATACCACAGAGGTATGATTTGCGCACATCGCCCCAGAATTTTTTACCCAGACAGCCCCGCAAAGTCCGAAATGTGGGGAAAAAAACACTTTTTCCGCACATTTCACTCGACCACCCATCGAAACACGCCCCCAACAACACATGGCCTACCGTCACGCGTTCCCACAGATGTCCCGGTGAAAACGGTACTTCACATGTGTGGGTGCACCTACCTGGCCGCCAAGGGGAAAGCCTAAAACACAAGTAATCCCAAGTCTGTTTTCAGAGCGAAATCTCAGACATTCTGCCGACTGGCACAACGTACAGATATGGACCTCGGGTGTCCAAGCCACCAAGGAAAATGGGGACCCCCATGCATTTCTGAAAAGAGGACACCCGTGGGAATCCGCAGAGGTATGATTTGCGCACATCGCCCCAGAATTTATTACCCAGACAGCCATGCAAAGTCCGAAATGTGGGGAAAAAACGCTTTTTCTGCACATTCTGCTTGACGCACCCATCGAAACACGCCCCCAACAACACATGGCCTACCGTCACGTGTTCCCACAGGAGTCCCGATGAAAACGGTACCTCACATGTGTGGGTGCACCTACCTGGCCGCCAAGGGGAAAGCCTAAAACACAAATAACCCCAAGTCTGTTTTCAGAGCGAAATCTCAGACATTCTGCCGACCGGCACAACATACAGATATGGCCCTTGGGTGTCCAAGCCACCAAGGAAAACAGGGAACCCCATGCATTTCCGAAAAGAGGACACCCGTGGGAATGCGCAGAGGTATGATTTGCGCACATCGCCCCAGAATTTTTTACCCAGACAGCACTGCAAAGTCCGAAATGTGGGGGAAAAAATGCTTTTTCTGCATATTTTGCTCGACGCACCCATCGAAACACGCCCCCAACAACACATGGCCTACCGTCATGCGTTCCCACAGGTGTCCCGATGAAAACGGTACCTCACATGTGTGGGTACACCTACCTGGCCACCAAGGGGAAAGCCTAAAACACAAGTAATCCCAAGTCTGTTTTCAGAGCGAAATCTCAGACATTCTGAAGACCGGCACAACGTACAGATATGGGCCTCGGGTGTCCAAGCCACTGAGGAAAACAGGGAACCCCATGCATTTCCGAAAAGAGGACACCCGTGGGAATCCACAGAGGTATGATTTGCGCACATCGCCCCAGAATTCTTTACCCAGACAGCCCCGCAAAATCCGAAATGTCGGGAAAAAAACACTTTTTCCGCACATTTCGCTCGACCACCCATCGAAACACGCCCCCAACAACACATGGCCTACCGTCACGCGTTCCCACAGGTGTCCCGATGAAAACGGTACCTCACATGTGTGGGTGCACCTACCTGGCCGCCAAGGGGAAAGCACAAGTAACCCCAAGTCTGTTTTCAGAGGGAAATCTCAGATTTTCTGCCGACCGGCACAATGTACAGATATGGGCCTAGGGTTCCAAGCCACCGAGGAAAACAGGGAACCCCATGCATTTCCGAAAAGTGGACACCCGTGGGAATCCGCAGAGGTATGATTTGCGCACATCGCCCCAGAAATTATTACCCAGACAGCCCCGCAAAGTCCGACATGTCGGGAAAAAACACTTTTTCCGCACATTTCGCTCGACGCACCCAGCAAAACACGCCCCCAACAACACATGGCCTACTGTCACGCATTCCCACAGGTTTCCCGATGAAAACGGTACCTCACATGTGTGGGTGCACCTACCTGGCCGCCAAGGGGAAAGCCTAAAACACAAGTAACCCCAAGTCTGTTTTCATGGCGAAATCTCAGACATTCTGCCGACCGGCACAACGTACAGTTATGGGCCTCGGATGTCCAAGCCACTGAGGAAAACAGGGAACCCCATGCATTTCCGAAAAGAGGACACCTGTGGGAATCCGCAGAGGTATGATTTGCGCACATCGCCCCAGAATTTATTACCCAGATAGCCCTGCAAAGTCCGAAATGTCGGGAAAAAAACACTTTATCCGAACATTTTGCTCGACGCACCCATCGAAACACGCCCCCAACAACACATGGCCTATTGTCAAGCGTTCCCACAGGTGTCCCGATGAAAACGGTACCTCACATGTGTGGGTGCACCTACCTGGCCGCCAAGGGGAAAGCCTAAAACACAAGTAACCCCAAGTCTGTTTTCAGAGCGAAATCTCAGACATTCTGCCGACCGGCATAATGTACAGATATGGGCCTCGGGTGTCCAAGCCACCAAGGAAAATGGGGAACCCCATGCATTTCCAAAAAGAGGACACCAGTGGGAATCCGCAGAGGTATGATTTGCGCACATCGCCCCAGAATTTATTACCCAGACAGCCCTGCAAAGTCCGAAATGTGGGGAAAAAAATGCTTTTTCTGCACATTTCGCTCGACGCACCCATCAAAACACGCCCCCAACAACACATGGCCTACTGTCACGCGTTCCCACAGGTGTCCCGATGAAAACGGTACCTCACATGTGTGGGTGCACCTACCTGGCCGCCAAGGGGAAAGCCTAAAACACAAGTAACCCCAAGTCTGTTTTCATGGCGAAATCTCAGACATTCTGCCGACCGGCACAACGTACAGATATGGGCCTCGGGTGTCCAAGCCACCGAGGAAAACAGAGAAACCCATGCATTTCCGAAAAGAGGACACCCGTGGGAATCCGCAGAGGTATGATTTGCGCACATCGCCCCAGACTTCTTTACCCAAACAGCCCTGCAAATTCCGAAATGTCGGAAAAAAAACACTTTTTCCGCACATTTCGCTTGACGCACCCATCGAAACATGCCCCCAACAACACATGGCCTACCGTCACACGTTCCCACAGGTGTCCCAATGAAAACGGTACCTCACATGTGTGGGTGCACCTACCTGGCCGCCAAGGGGAAAGCCTAAAACACAAGCAACCCCAAGTCTGTTTTCAGAGCGAAATCTCAGACATTCTGCCGACCGGCACAATGTATAGATATGGGCCTCGGGTGTCCAAGCCACCGAGGAAAACAGGAAACCCCATGCATTTCCGAAAAGAGGACACCCGTGATAATCCACAGAGGTATGATTTGCGCACATTGCCCCAGAATTTATTACCCAGACAGCTCCGCAAAGTCCGAAATGTCGGGAAAAAAACACTTTTTCCGCACATTTCGCTCGACGCACCCATCAAAACACGCCCCCAACAACACATGGCCTACCGTCACACATTCCCACAGGTGTCCCAATGAAAACGGTACCTCACATGTGTGGGTGCACCTACCTGGCCGCCAAGAGGAAAGCCTAAAACACAAGTAACCCCAAGTCTGTTTGCATGGCGAAATCTCAGACATTCTGCCAACCGGCACAACGTACAGATATGGACCTCGGGTGTCCAAGCCTCCGAGGAAAACAGGGAACCCCATGCATTTCCGAAAAGAGGACACCCGTGGGAATCCGCAGAGGTATTATTTGCGCACATCGCCCCAGAATTTTTTACCCAGACAGCCCTGCAAAGTCCGAAATGTGGGGAAAAAAAAACTTTTTCTGCAGATTTCGCTCAACGCACCCATCGAAACACGCCCCCAACAACACATGGCCTACCGTCATGCGTTCCCACAGGTGTCCCGATGAAAACGGTACCTCACATGTGTGGGTGCACCTACCTGGCCGCCAAGGGGAAAGCCTAAAACACAAGTAATCCCAAGTCTGTTTTCAGAGCGAAATCTCAGACATTCCGAAGACCAGCACAACGTACAGATATGGGCCTCGGGTGCCCAAGCAACCGAGGAAAACAGGGAACCCCATGCATTTCCGAAAAGAGGACACCCGTGGGATACCACAGAGGTATGATTTGCGCACATCGCCCCAGAATTTTTTACCCAGACAGCCCCGCAAAGTCCGAAATGTGGGGAAAAAAACACTTTTTCCGCACATTTCACTCGACCACCCATCGAAACACGCCCCCAACAACACATGGCCTACCGTCACGCGTTCCCACAGGTGTCCCGGTGAAAACGGTACTTCACATGTGTGGGTGCACCTACCTGGCCGCCAAGGGGAAAGCCTAAAACACAAGTAATCCCAAGTCTGTTTTCAGAGCGAAATCTCAGACATTCTGCCGACTGGCACAACGCACAGATATGGGCCTCGGGTGTCCAAGCCACTGAGGAAAACAGGGAACCCCATGCATTTCCGAAAAGAGGACACCCGTGGGAATCCGCAGAGGTATGATTTGCGCACATCGCCCCAGAATTTATTACCCAGACAGCCATGCAAAGTCCGAAATGTGGGGAAAAAACGCTTTTTCTGAACATTCTGCTTGACGCACCCATCGAAACACGCCCCCAACAACACATGGCCTACCGTCACGCGTTCCCACAGGAGTCCCGATGAAAACGGTACCTCACATGTGTGGGTGCACCTACCTGGCCGCCAAGGGGAAAGCCTAAAACACAAATAACCCCAAGTCTGTTTTCAGAGCGAAATCTCGGACATTCTGCCGACCGGCACAACATACAGATATGGCCCTTGGGTGTCCAAGCCACCAAGGAAAACAGGGAACCCCATGCATTTCCGAAAAGAGGACACCCGTGGGAATGCGCAGAGGTATGATTTGCGCACATCGCCCCAGAATTTTTTACCCAGACAGCACTGCAAAGTCCGAAATGTGGGGGAAAAAATGCTTTTTCTGCATATTTTGCTCGACGCACCCATCGAAACACGCCCCCAACAACACATGGCCTACCGTCATGCGTTCCCACAGGTGTCCCGATGAAAACGGTACCTCACATGTGTGGGTACACCTACCTGGCCACCAAGGGGAAAGCCTAAAACACAAGTAATCCCAAGTCTGTTTTCAGAGCGAAATCTCAGACATTCTGAAGACCGGCACAACGTACAGATATGGGCCTCGGGTGTCCAAGCCACTGAGGAAAACAGGGAACCCCATGCATTTCCGAAAAGAGGACACCCGTGGGAATCCACAGAGGTATGATTAGCGCACATCGCCCCAGAATTTTTTACCCAGACAGCCCTGCAAAATCCGAAATGTCGGGAAAAAAACACTTTTTCCGCACATTTCGCTGGACCACCCATCGAAACACGCCCCCAACAACACATGGCCTACCGTCACGCGTTCCCACAGGTGTCCCGGTGAAAACGGTACCTCACATGTGTGGGTGCACCTACCTGGCAGCCAAGGGGAAAGCCTAAAACACAAGTAACCCCAAGTCTGTTTTCAGAGCGAAATCTCAGACATTCTGCCGACCGGCACAACGTACAGATATGGGCCTCGGGTGTCCAATCCACCAAGGAAAATGGGGAATCCCATGCATTTCTGAAAAGAGGACACCCGTGGGAATCCGCAGAGGTATGATTAGCGCACATCGCCCCAGAATTTATTACCCAGACAGCCATGCAAAGTCCGAAATGTGGGGAAAAAAATGCTTTTTCTGCACATTTTGCTCGACGCACCCATCGAAACACGCCCCCAACAACACATGGCCTACCGTCATGCGTTCCCACAGGTGTCCCGATGAAAACGGTACCTCACATGTGTGGGTGCACCTACCTGGCCGCCAAGGGGAAAGCCTAAAACACAAGTAATCCCAAGTCTGTTTTCAGAGCGAAATCTCAGACATTCTGAAGACCAGCACAACGTACAGATATGGGCCTTGGGTGCCCAAGCCACCGAGGAAAACAGGGAACCCCATGCATTTCCGAAAAGAGGACACCCGTGGGATACCACAGAGGTATGATTTGCGCACATCGCCCCAGAATTTTTTACCCAGACAGCCCCGCAAAGTCCGAAATGTGGGGAAAAAAACACTTTTTCCGCACTTTTCACTCGACCACCCATCGAAACACGCCCCCAACAACACATGGCCTACCGTCACGCGTTCCCACAGGTGTCCCGGTGAAAACGGTACTTCACATGTGTGGGTGCACCTACCTGGCCGCCAAGGGGAAAGCCTAAAACACAAGTAATCCCAAGTCTGTTTTCAGAGCGAAATCTCAGACATTCTGCCGACTGGCACAACGTACAGATATGGGCCTCGGGTGTCCAAGCCACCAAGGAAAATGGGGACCCCCATGCATTTCTGAAAAGAGGACACCGGTGGGAATCCGCAGAGGTATGATTTGCGCACATCGCCCCAGAATTTATTACCCAGACAGCCATGCAAAGTCCGAAATGTGGGGAAAAAACGCCTTTTCTGCACATTCTGCTTGACGCACCCATCGAAACACGCCCCCAACAACACATGGCCTACCGTCACGCGTTCCAACAGGAGTCCCGATGAAAACGGTACCTCACATGTGTGGGTGCACCTACCTGGCCACCAAGGGGAAAGCCTAAAACACAAATAACCCCAAGTCTGTTTTCAGAGCGAAATCTCGGACATTCTGCCGACCGGCACAACATACAGATATGGCCCTTGGGTGTCCAAGCCACCAAGGAAAACAGGGAACCCCATGCATTTCCGAAAAGAGGACACCCGTGGGAATGCGCAGAGGTATGATTTGCGCACATCGCCCCAGAATTTTTTACCCAGACAGCACTGCAAAGTCCGAAATGTGGGGGAAAAAATGCTTTTTCTGCATATTTTGCTTGACGCACCCATCGAAACACGCCCCCAACAACACATGGCCTACCGTCATGCGTTCCCACAGGTGTCCCGATGAAAACGGTACCTCACATGTGTGGGTACACCTACCTGGCCACCAAGGGGAAAGCCTAAAACACAAGTAATCCCAAGTCTGTTTTCAGAGCGAAATCTCAGACATTCTGAAGACCGGCACAACGTACAGATATGGGCCTCGGGTGTCCAAGCCACTGAGGAAAACAGGGAACCCCATGCATTTCCGAAAAGAGGACACCCGTGGGAATCCACAGAGGTATGATTTGCGCACATCGCCCCAGAATTTTTTACCCAGACAGCCCCGCAAAATCCGAAATGTCGGGAAAAAAACACTTTTTCCGCACATTTCGCTCGACCACCCATCGAAACACGCCCCCAACAACACATGGCCTACCGTCACGCGTTCCCACAGGTGTCCCGGTGAAAACGGTACCCCACATGTGTGGGTGCACCTACCTGGCCGCTAAGGGGAAAGCCTAAAACACAAGTAACCCCAAGTCTGTTTTCAGAGCGAAATCTCAGACATTCTGCCGACCGGCACAACGTACAGATATGGGCCTCGGGTGTCCAAGCCACCAAGGAAACCGGGGAACCCCATGCATTTCCGAAAAGAGGACACCCGTGGGAATCCGCAGAGGTATGATTTGCGCACATCGCCCCAGAATTTATTACCCAGTCAGCCCTGCAAAGTCCGAAATGTGGGGAAAAAAACGCTTTTTCCGCACATTTCGCTCGACGCACCCATCGAAACACGCCCCCAACAACACATGGCCTACCGTCACGCGTTCCCACAGGTGTCCTGATGAAAACGGTACCTCACATGTGTGGTTGCACCTACCTGGCCGCCAAGGGGAAAGCCTAAAACACAAGTAACCCAAAGTCTGTTTTCAGAGCGAAATCTCAGACATTCTGCCGACCGGCACAACGTACAGATATGGCCCCCGGGTGTCCAAGCCACTGAGGAAAACAGGGAACCCCATGCATTTCCGAAAAGAGGACACCCGTGGGAATCCGCAGAGTTATGATTTGCGCACATCGCCCCAGAATTTTTTACCCAGACAGCCCTGCAAAGTCCGAAATGTCGGGAAAAAAACACTTTTTCTGCACATTTCGCTCGACGCACCCATTAAAACACGCCCCCAACAACACATGGCCTACCGTCACGCGTTCCCACAGGTGTCCCGATGAAAACGGTACCTCACATGTGTGGGTGCACCTACCTGGCCGCCAAGGGGAAAGCACAAGTAACCCCAAGTCTGTTTTCAGAGGGAAATCTCAGATTTTCTGCCGACCGGCACAATGTACAGATATGGGCCTAGGGTGTCCAAGCCACCGAGGAAAACAGGGAAACCCATGCATTTCCGAAAAGTGGACACCCGTGGGAATCCGCAGAGGTATGATTTGCGCACATCGCCCCAGAAATTATTACCCAGACAGCCCCGCAAAGTCCGACATGTCGGGAAAAAACACTTTTTCCGCACATTTCGCTCGACGCACCCAGCAAAACACGCCCCCAACAACACATGGCCTACTGTCACGCATTCCCACAGGTTTCCCGATGAAAACGGTACCTCACATGTGTGGGTGCACCTACCTGGCCGCCAAGGGGAAAGCCTAAAACACAAGTAACCCCAAGTCTGTTTTCATGGCGAAATCTCAGACATTCTGCCGACCGGCACAACGTACAGTTATGGGCCTCGGATGTCCAAGCCACTGAGGAAAACAGGGAACCCCATGCATTTCCGAAAAGAGGACACCTGTGGGAATCCGCAGAGGTATGATTTGCGCACATCGCCCCAGAATTTATTACCCAGATAGCCCTGCAAAGTCCGAAATGTCGGGAAAAAAACACTTTATCCGAACATTTCGCTCGACGCACCCATCGAAACACGCCCCCAACAACACATGGCCTATTGTCAAGCGTTCCCACAGGTGTCCCGATGAAAACGGTACCTCACATGTGTGGGTGCACCTACCTGGCCGCCAAGGGGAAAGCCTAAAACACAAGTAACCCCAAGTCTGTTTTCAGAGCGAAATCTCAGACATTCTGCCGACCGGCATAATGTACAGATATGGGCCTCGGGTGTCCAAGCCACCAAGGAAAACGGGGAACCCCATGCATTTCCAAAAAGAGGACACCAGTGGGAATCCGCAGAGGTATGATTTGCGCACATCGCCCCAGAATTTATTACCCAGACAGCCCTGCAAAGTCCGAAATGTGGGGAAAAAAACGCTTTTTCTGCACATTTTGCTCGACGCACCCATCAGAACACGCCCCCAACAACACATGGCCTACCATCACGCGTTCCCACAGGTGTCCTGATGAAAACGGTACCTCACATGTGTGGTTGCACCTACCTGGCCGCCAAGGGGAAAGCCTAAAACACAAGTAACCCAAAGTCTGTTTTCAGAGCGAAATCTCAGACATTCTGCCGACCGGCACAACGTACAGATATGGCCCCCGGGTGTCCAAGCCACTAGGGAAAACAGGGAACCCCATGCATTTCCGAAAAGAGGACACCCGTGGGAATCCGCAGAGTTATGATTTGCGCACATCGCCCCAGAATTTTTTACCCAGACAGCCCTGCAAAGTCCGAAATGTCGGGAAAAAAACACTTTTTCTGCACATTTCGCTCGACGCACCCATTAAAACACGCCCCCAACAACACATGGCCTACCGTCACGCGTTCCCACAGGTGTCCCGATGAAAACGGTACCTCACATGTGTGGGTGCACCTACCTGGCCGCCAAGGGGAAAGCACAAGTAACCCCAAGTCTGTTTTCAGAGGGAAATCTCAGATTTTCTGCCGACCGGCACAATGTACAGATATGGGCCTAGGGTGTCCAAGCCACCGAGGAAAACAGGGAACCCCATGCATTTCCGAAAAGTGGACAACCGTGGGAATCCGCAGAGGTATGATTTGCGCACATCGCCCCAGAAATTATTACCCAGACAGCCCCGCAAAGTCCGACATGTCGGGAAAAAACACTTTTTCCGCACATTTCGCTCGACGCACCCAGCAAAACACGCCCCCAACAACACATGGCCTACTGTCACGCATTCCCACAGGTTTCCCGATGAAAACGGTACCTCACATGTGTGGGTGCACCTACCTGGCCGCCAAGGGGAAAGCCTAAAACACAAGTAACCCCAAGTCTGTTTTCATGGCGAAATCTCAGACATTCTGCCGACCGGCACAACGTACAGTTATGGGCCTCGGATGTCCAAGCCACTGAGGAAAACAGGGAACCCCATGCATTTCCGAAAAGAGGACACCTGTGGGAATCCGCAGAGGTATGATTTGCGCACATCGCCCCAGAATTTATTACCCAGATAGCCCTGCAAAGTCCGAAATGTCGGGAAAAAAACACTTTATCCGAACATTTCGCTCGACGCACCCATCGAAACACGCCCCCAACAACACATGGCCTATTGTCAAGCGTTCCCACAGGTGTCCCGATGAAAACGGTACCTCACATGCGTGAGTGCACCTACCTGGCCGCCAAGGGGAAAGCCTAAAACACAAGTAACCCCAAGTCTGTTTGCATGGCGAAATCTCAGACATTCTGCCGACCGGCACAATGTACAGATATGGGCCTTGGGTGTCCAAGCCACTGAGGAAAACAGGGAAGCCCATGCATTTCCGAAAAGAGGACACCCGTGGGAATCCGCAGAGGTATGAATAGCGCACATCGCCATAGAATTTTTTACCCAGACAGCCCCGCAAAGTCCGAAATGTCGGGAAAAAAACACTTTTCCCGTGCATTTCGCTCGACCACCCGTCGAAACACGCCCCCAACAACACATGGCCTACCATCATGCGTTCCCACAGGTGTCCCGATGAAAACGGTACCTCACATGTGTGGGTGCACCTACCTGGCCGCCAAGGGGAAAGCATAAAACACAAGTAATCCCAAGTTTGTTTTCAGAGCGAAATCTCAGACATTCTGAAGACCGGCACAACGTACAGATATGGGCCTCGGGTGTCCAAGCCACTGAGGAAAACAGGGAACCCCATGCATTTCCGAAAAGAGGACACCCGTGGGAATCCGCAGAGGTATGATTTGCGCACATCGCCCCAGAATTTTTTACCCAGACAGCCCCGCAAAGTCCGAAATGTTGGGAAAAAAACACTTTTTCCGTACATTTCGCTCGGCCACCCATCGAAATACGCCCCCAACAACACATGGCCTACCGTCACGCGTTTCCACAGGTGTCCCGGTGAAAACGGTACCTCACATGTGTGGGTGCACCTACCTGGCCGCCAAGGGGAAAGCCTAAAACACAAGTAACCCCAAGTCTGTTTTCAGAGCGAAATCTCAGACATTCTGGCGACCGGCACAATGTACAGATATGGGCCTCGGGTGTCCAAGCCACCAAGGAAAATGGGGAACCCCATGCATTTCCGAAAAGAGGACACCCGTGGGAATCCGCAGAGGTATGATTTGCGCACATCGCCCCAGAATTTATTACCCAGACAGCCCTGCAAAGTCCGAAATGTGGGGAAAAGAATGCTTTTTCTGCACATTTTGCTCGACGCACCCATCGAAACACGCCCCCAACAACACATGGCCTACCGTCAAGCATTCCCACAGGTGTCCCGATGAAAACGGTACCTCACATGCGTGGGTGCACCTACCTGGCCGCCAAGGGGAAAGCCTAAAACACAAGTAACCCCAAGTCTGTTTTCAGAGCGAAATCTCAGACATTCTGCCAACCGGCACAACATACAGATATGGCCCTTGGGTGTCCAAGCCACCAAGGAAAACAGGGAACCCCATGCATTTCCGAAAAGAGGACAACCGTGGGAATCCACAGAGGTATGATTTGCGCACATCGCCCCAGAATTTTTTACCCAGACACCCCCGCAAAGTCCGAAATTTGGGGAAAAAAACACATTTTCCGCACATTTCGCTGGACGCACCCATAGAAACATGCCCCCAACAACACATGGCCTACCGTCATGCGTTCCCACAGGTGTCCCGATGAAAATGGTACCTCACATGTGTGGGTGCACCTACCTGGCTGGCAAGGGGCAAGCCAAAAACGCAAGCAACCCCCAGTCTGTTTGCAGAGGGGAATCTCAGCCATTCTGCCGACCGGCACAACATACAGATATGGGCCTCGGGTGTCCAAGCCAGCAAGGAAAACAGGGAACCCTATGCATTTCCAAAAATAGGACACCCGTGGGAATCCGCAGAGGTATGGTTTGCGCACATTGACCCAGAATTTATTACCCAGACACCACCGCAAAGTCCGAAATTTGGGGAAAAAAACAAATTTTCCGCACATTTCGCTTGACGCACCCATAGAAACATGCCCCCAACAACACATGGCCTACCGTCATGCGTTCCCAGAGGTGTCCCGATGAAAACGGTACCTCACATGTGTGGGTGCACCTACCTGGCTGGCAAGGGGTAAGCCGAAAACGCAAGCAACCCCCAGTCTGTTTGCAGAGGGGAATCTCAGCCATTCTGCCGACCGGCACAACATACAGATATGGGCCTCGGGTGTCCAAGCCACCGAGGAAAACAGGGAACCCCATGCATTTCCGAAAAGAGGACACCCGTGGGAATCCGCAGAGGTATGATTTGCGCACATCGTCCCAGAATTTTTTACCCAGACAGCCCCGCAAAGTCCGAAATGACAGGAAAAAAACACTTTTTCTGCACATTTCGCTCAACCCACCCATCGACACATGCCCCCAACAACACATGGCTTACTGTCACGCGTTCCCACCGGTGTCCCGATGAAAACGGTACCTCACATGTGTGGGTGCACCTACCTGGCCGCCAAGGGGAAAGCCTAAAACACAAGTAACCCCAAGTCTGTTTTCAGAGCGAAATCTCAGACATTCTGCAGACCGGCACAACGTACAGATATGTCCCTCGGGTGTCCAAGTCACCGAGGAAAATAGGGAACCCCATGCATTTCCGAAAAGAGGACACCCGTGGGAATCCGCACAGGTATGATTTGCGCACATCGCCCCAGAATTTTTTACCCAGACAGCCCCGCAAAGTCCGAAATGTCGGGAAAAAAACACTTTTTCTGCACATTTCGCTCGACGCACCCATCAAAACACGCCCCCAACAACACATGGCCTACCGTCACGCGTTCCCACAGGTGTCCCGATGAAAATGGTACCTCACATGTGTGGGTGCACCTACCTGGCCGCCAAGGGGAAAGCCTAAAACAAAAATAACCCCAAGTCTGTTTTCATGGCGAAATCTCAGACATTCTGCCGACCGGCACAACGTACAGATATGGGCCTCGGGTGTCCAAGCCACTGAGGAAAACAGGGAAACCCATGCATTTCCGAAAAGAGGACACTCGTAGGAATCCGCTGAGGTATGATTTGCGCACATCGCCCCAGAATTTTTTATCCAAACAGCCCCGCAAAGTCCGAAATGTCAGGAAAAAAACACTTTTTCCGCACATTTCGCTCGACGCACCCATCGAAAC
Source organism: Ambystoma mexicanum (assembly GCF_040938575.1). Lineage (NCBI taxonomy): Eukaryota > Metazoa > Chordata > Amphibia > Caudata > Ambystomatidae > Ambystoma > Ambystoma mexicanum. The sequence goes on from NC_090937.1 coordinate 1,293,758,265, forward strand.
ATGCCCCCAACAACATATGGCCTACCGTCACGCGTTCCCACAGTTGTCCCGATGAAAACGGTACCTCACATGCGTGGGTGCACCTACCTGGCCACCAAGGGGAAAGCCTAAAACACAAGTAACCCCAAGTCTGTTTTCAGAGCGAAATCTCAGACATTCTGCCGACCGGCACAACGTACAGATATGGCCCTTGGGTGTCCAAGCCACCGAGGAAAACAGGGAACCCCATGCATTTCCGAAAAGAGGACACCCGTGGAAATCCGCAGAGGTATGATTTTCGCACATCGCCCCAGAATTTATTACCCAGACACCCCCGCAAAGTCCGAAATTTGGGGAAAAAAACGCATTTTCCGCACATTTTGCTTGACGCACCCATCGAAACACGCCCCCAACAACACATAGCCTACCTTCACGTGTTCCCACAGGTGTCCCGATGAAAATGGTACCTCACATGTGTGGGTGCACCTACCTGGCTGGCTTGGGGCAAGCCGAAAACGCAAGCAACCCCCAGTCTGTTTTCAGAGGGGAATCTCAGCCATTCTGCCGACCGGCACAACATACAGATATGGGCCTCGGGTGTCCAAGCCACCAAGGAAAACAGGAAACCCCATGCATTTCCGAAAAGAGGACACCCGTGGGAATCCGCAGAGGCATGGTTTGCGCACGTCGCCCCAGAATTTATTACTCAGACACCCACGCAAAGTTCGAAATTCGGGGAAAAAAACACATTTTCCGCACATTTCGCTTGACGCACCCATCGAAACACGCCCCCAACAACACATGGCCTACCGTCATGCATTCCCACAGGTGTCCCGATGAAAACAGTACCTCACATGTGTGGGTGCACCTACCTGGCCGCCAAAGGGGAAAGCCTAAAACACAAGTAACCCCAAGTCTGTTTTCAGAGGGAAATCTCAGACATTCTGCCGACCGGCACAACGTACAGATATGGGGCTCGGGTGTCCAAACCACCGAGGAAAACAGGGAACCCCATGCATTTCCGAACAGAGGATACCCGTGGGAATCCGCAGAGGTATGATTTGCGCACATCGCCCCAGAATTTTTTACCCAGACAGCCCTGCAAAGTCCGAAATGTGGGGAAAAAAAATCACTTTTTCCGCAGATTTTGCTCAACGCACCCATCAAAACACGCCCCCAACAACACATGGCCGACCGTCACGCGTTCCAACAGGTGTCCCAATGAAAACGGTACCTCACATGTGTGGGTGCACCTACCTGGCCGCCAAGGGGAAAGCCTAAAACACAAGTAATTGCAAGTCTGTTTTCAGAGCGAAATCTCAGACATTCTGCCGACCGACACAACGTACAGATATGGGCCTCGGGTGTCCAAGCCACCAAGCAAAACGGGGAACCCCATGCATTTCCAAAAAGAGGACACCCGTGGGAATCCGCAGAAGTATGATTTGCGCACATCGCCCCAGAATTTATTACCCAGACAGCCCTGCAAATTCCGAAATGTGGGGAAATAAACGCTTTTTCCACACATTTCGCTCGACGCACCCATCGAAACACACCCCCAACAACACATGGCTTACTGTCACGCGTTCCCACAGGTGTCCCGATGAAAACGGTACCTCACATGTGTGGGTGCACCTACCTGGCCGCCAAGGGGAAAGCCTAAAACACAATTAACCCCAAGTCTGTTTTCATGGCGAAATCTCAGACATTCTGCCGACGGGCACAACGTACAGATATGGGCCTCAGGTGTCCAAGCCACCTAGGAAAACAGGGAAACCCATGCATTTCCGAAAAGAGGACACCTGTGGGAATCCGCAGAGGTATGATTTGCGCACATCGCCCCAGAATTTTTTATCCAAACAGCCCTGCAAAGTCCGAAATGTCGGGAAAAAAACACTTTTTCCGCATATTTCGCTCGACGCACCCATCGAAACATGCCCCCAACAACATATGGCCTACCGTCACGCGTTCCCACAGGTGTCCCGATGAAAACAGTACCTCACATGCGTGGGTGCACCTACCTGGCCGCCAAGGGGAAAGCCTAAAACACAAGTAACCCCAAGTCTGTTTGCATGGCGAAATCTCAGACATCCTGCCGACTGGCACAATGTACAGATATGGGCCTTGGGTGTCCAAGCCACTGAGTAAAACAGGGAAGCCCATGCATTTCCGAAAAGAGGACATCCGTGGGAATCCGCAGAGGTATGATTTGCGCACATCGCCCCAGAATTTTTTACCCAGACAGCCCCGCAAAATCCGAAATGTCGGGGAAAAAAACACTTTTTCCGCACATTTTGCTCGACGCACCCATCGAAACACGCCCCCAACAACACATGGCCTACCGTCACGCGTTCCCACAGGTGTCCCGGTGAAAACGGTACCTCACATGTGTGGGTGCACCTACCTGGCCGCCAAGGGGAAAGCCTAAAACACAAGTAACCCCAAGTCTGTTTTCAGAGCGAAATCTCAGACATTCTGCCGACCGGCACAACGTACAGATATGGGCCTCGGGTGTCCAATCCACCAAGGAAAATGGGGAATCCCATGCATTTCCGAAAAGAGGACACCCGTGGGAATCCGCAGAGGTATGATTAGCGCACATCGCCCCAGAATTTATTACCCAGACAGCCATGCAAAGTCCGAAATGTGGGGAAAAAAATGCTTTTTCTGCACATTTTGCTCGACGCACCCATCGAAAAACGCCCCCAACAACACATGGCCTACCGTCACGCGTTCCCACAGGTGTCACGATGAAAACGGTACCTCACATGTGTGGGTGCACCTACCTGGCCGCCAAGGGGAAAGCCTAAAACACAAGTAACCCCAAGTCTGTTTTCAGAGCGAAATCTCAGATATTCTGCCGACCGGCACAACATACAGATATGGCCCTTGGGTGTCCAAGCCACCAAGGAAAACAGGGAACCCCATGCATTTCCAAAAAGAGGACACCCGTGGGAATCCGCAGAGGTATGATTTGCGCACATCGCCCCAGAATTTATTACCCAGACACCCCCGCAAAGTCCGAAATTTGGGGAAAAAAACGCATTTTCCGCACATTTCGCTCAACGGACCCATCGAAACAAGCCCCCAACAACACATGGCCTACCGTCATGCGTTCCCACAGGTGTCCCGATGAAAACGGTACCTCACATGTGTGGGTGCACCTACCTAGCCACCAGGGGGAAAGCCTAAAACACAAGTAACCCCAAGTCTGTTTGCATGGCGAAATCTCAGACATTCTGCCGACCGGCACAATGTACAGATATGGGCCTTGGGTGTCCAAGCCACTGAGGAAAACAGGGAAGCCCATGCATTTCCGAAAAGAGGACACCCGTGGGAATCCGCAGAGGTATGAATTGCGCACATCGCCCCAGAATTTTTTACCCAGACAGCCCCGCAAAGTCCGAAATGTCGGGAAAAAAACACTTTTCCCGCACATTTCGCTCGACCACCCGTCGAAACACGCCCCCAACAACACATGGCCTACCGTCATGCGTTCCCACAGGTGTCCCGATGAAAACGGTACCTCACATGTGTGGGTGCACCTACCTGGCCGCCAAGGGGAAAGCATAAAACACAAGTAATCCCAAGTCTGTTTTCAGAGCGAAATCTCAGACATTCTGAAGACCGGCACAACGTACAGATATGGGCCTCGGGTGTCCAAGCAACTGAGGAAAACAGGGAACCCCATGCATTTCCGAAAAGAGGACACCCGTGGGAATCCGCAGAGGTATGATTTGCGCACATCGCCCCAGAATTTTTTACCCAGACAGCCCCGCAAAGTCTGAAATGTCGGGAAAAAAACACTTTTTCCGCACATTTCGCTCGGCCACCCATCGAAACACGCCCCCAACAACATATGGCCTACCGTCACGCGTTCCCACAGTTGTCCCGATGAAAACGGTACCTCACATGCGTGGGTGCACCTACCTGGCCACCAAGGGGAAAGCCTAAAACACAAGTAACCCCAAGTCTGTTTTCAGAGCGAAATCTCAGACATTCTGCCGACCGGCTGTGATGCCGGAAATGCATCTGAGGGACAGGGCCTCTGAATCCTTGTCCTTTTTCTGTTTTTACCGTGTGTTCTGTCATGTTTTCTGCCCAGGAGTCCATGAGGGACTCCTGGCAGTGCAGCTCTCTTTTGGTTTGGTGAACAGACCCATGGGATACCCTTATGGCACCCATGGGTAGGGGTACAACCCTGTGCCCCTAGTGTATGTTTTTGGGCACCTGTGGGTGGCCCACAGAGCAGGGTATGGGCTGGTGGCAGCTCCATGCTAAACTTGACAGGTGCTCTGGGTGTCCTCCATTTTGGGATACCCAGGCCCTGCCATTGGGATCAGTTGATTCCTGATAGAAACAAGATGGCCCCTGTGGCCTCTTGCTTTCTATTGCCTGTTGTCTTGTTTTTCCCAAAGTCCTGGGAAGCCCTGGCTCTGTCCCTTCCCCCTGGCTGGCTGTTGGGTGGAAGTTCCATATATGGTGTTGTTGTGAAGGCCCAGCTAGACTGACTGGAGCCTTCCCAGTGACTGTATGTTATGGGTACCTCCTGTGGGTGGGACCTGGGTGAATGGAGTGTGTGACCAATATACACTCCTTGTTGTGGTTGTCTGGTTTCTGGCATGAGAGACAAAGACTGAGACAGCCCTGCCCGAAACTGGCCTGAATGCAGTGTGTAGTGTTGAATGGCTGGGTACTTGTCCCAATCCACATTCCTTGTTGTGAGTGTCTGAAAGGGAGGAGTGTGGCCTGAATGCACTGTGTGCCTGATTGGCTGACTGACTGCATGAATGCCCTTCTGTGTGATTGGCTGCTGTGTGTGTGCCAGCAGTGTGGATGAGAGACAGAATAGTATATCTGGGGACCTCTCACCACTGGAAATTGTTCAGAAGCATTCAGAAGCTGAGTCTCCACTCAAGAGTAACTGGATTTGCTGATCCTCGACGTCCAGCTGGAAGAAGAAGACTTGCTGTGGCATTTGCTTCGACGGAACTGAAGGTTGTCGAAATCGTCGAGGACTGACCCGAGAGAGGACCTGGCTAGGCGCCCTCTTCCCGTGCTCCGAGGGACCATCGAGCACCGCTGAATCTTCGCCGAAGCTCCCTGGACGCCAGACCATCGAAAGGCTGCCGACCGGAGAAGGGGACTGCCGAGGAGACCCAAGTAAAGCACCCGGACATCGACGCTGTCGAAGTCCATTGCCGTCGACCAGGGTTCGCAGGTCTGTGCAACCGCTGGAGGCCCATCGAAGTTGTGTTGCCCAGCCGTGGGAACCACTTGACGCCGAGCCGCCGACGACCGGAGCCGTCCGCTCCTTGCCTAAGAACATTTGACTCGAAGGACTCCCTCGTCCGCACCGTCGACCGCTTTTGTCCTGCCGGAGAAAGTCGAGGACGACCAACGCGCCGAGGAGAATCCGCCGGTGGGTTTCCCGCCACCTCACGACCCCAAAGACTCGAGCGACTCGACACCCTTGCTGGGCTCCCGTCTCTACAATCTTTGCGGTCCAGAACTATTGTCATCGAGGTGCCCCGCACACCTCCGCCTTGCAGGACGCCGACGCCCCGACGCCGACGAGCACCGCTCGGACGAAGCTGCCGCCTCTTCGACATCGTTCTACCTCGTTTGTCGACGGACGTTCGACGCCCCGTGCCTCCCGCTTGAAAGGGAAGGCATTCAAGAAGGGCCGTCGATTCCCCGTCGCCGAACCCCGAGGTCTTCGACGTTTCTCGACGCCTCTCGACGATCCGTGACTCCTGCTTTAAAGGGGGTCATTCAAGAAGGATCTGTCGACGCCTCTTCGAAGAACTCGACTCCACCAGGTACATTGGGGGGGTAAAAACATTGTAGGAGAGAATAAGACTGTTGAACAATATATGGACTGGGCTTGTGTTATATCTCTTTATTTTACAGGTTGCCCAGGTGGGGGGATCTCCACACAGAACTGTGTCCAGTAGCAAGGGCCAGTCTTCTGCCTATTGTTTCAACCCTCTGGTATCTCTCCTCTCTCTATTGCTGGTTTCCTTCTTATTGATCCGCGTGCCATTGCTACAGTATTGTGAATGCACTGTTATGAGGTCTAATATTAGTGGTACCACTTTAGAATTGTAGATATTTATCATTATTGGTTTTCCTGAGCACAAAGTGCGTTGTTGTGATAAGTGTACATAACCCTTGAATATTAATTATATAAAGACTGTGTTTTCAGTAATACAGTGTGTGGACATTCCTTTGTGGGGGCTTGGGGATACACTGTACTTAAAAACCAGCCTGCATCACCTCCTGAGAAGCTAGGCCTTGATTGCTCGTCCATTGCTACCACAATCGAGAATCTTGGCTGGGGTCCTCTGTGCCTCTCCTCTACCATATAGAGAGCGGAAGTACAGACCCCCCCACCGGTCTTGACAAGCTGGTGGCAGCGGTGGGATGCTTATGGTTTTAAGACTCAGTGTATAACCGTGCCACTTACAAAATATCCGCACTTTATTAGATTAAGGTTTGGGTGTGTACCAAATAACTGCATTACAGGCAATGGAGCCCATTGCAAATGGTAAATTGACTCGGATGAGCTTAGAGGCTCTCCAGAGTGCTTGTGAAGCCAGGGAGTTAGACTTTGTGGATAAGTCTAGGGCTGAGCTGATAGCTGCCCTGGTGGACTACCAGACTGATGGTGAAACCCTTGATGAAGGGGGGGATGCAACCAGTGAGGACTCTGCCCCTGGGGTTGTCGCTGAATCTGTTTCTGGGAATGCCACCATTCCTGCTGCCTCTGTTCCAAACCCCAGCAATTCCATGGAACTTGAGTTATTAAGGATGAAATTGGCCTTTGAATATCGCAAGTTGGAAATAGAAGCTGAGCTTAAGAAAGAGGAGCTGGCACAGCAAGTGGAACTCAAGAATAGGGATCTTGCGCTCAAAGACAAGGACACTGAATGTCAGAGAATCCAGCTAGAGAGAGCTAGAGTGGAGACTTCAGCTAGACCAATTGAGAGTGGCAGGTCCCCAGCCACCAAGTTTATGAAAGATTTGGTTGGTGTGTTTGTGGAGGGTTCAGATATCCTCCAATGGATTGAAGCGTTTGAAATGGCTTGTGCAATTCATGATGTAGATAAAAGAGATTGGGCTAAGTGTTTGTTAAGCAGAGTGCCTCAAACTGGATATGACTGTATTCTGAAGCTGAGTGTGGAAGAAAGGGGTCAGTATGAGTGTATGAATTCTGCTTTGATTGCCAAGTTTGGCAAGACACCTACCCAATACCTTAAAAGGTTCAGGGATTTTAAGAAAAGAGAGAATGTGTCTTGGGTTGACTGGGTGAGTACTGCGCACATGAACATGATGGGGTGGATTGACGGTTACAAGGTGAAAACTTTTGTTGAGTTGTCCCACCTCTTGTTTTTTGAGCATTTTTCTGAAGCCTGTTCACCAGAGCTGCGTCAGTATGTGGCTGACCAGAACATTTTGGACCCCTTTAAGCTGGCTAGGTTGGCTGACAAGTGGGTCTCCCACCGGGTGTCCCCTAAGGACTCCAGTGGGAAGGACAAGGACAAAGAAAAGGGGACCTCTCAGAAAGCTGAGGAGTCCCAAAAGCAATCACAGTCGGGTAAACCAAAACCTTCCTCTCCTAAGACCCAAAAATCTAGTGGGGATAAGTCCTCTGTGGGTGGGAATAAGAGTAGTGGTCCACCTGCTGCAAAGCAGGTTCCCAGTGGTTCCAGTACCGTACCCCGCACTCCTGGCACTTGTTGGGATTGTGGGGCTCTGGATCACAAAAGGGGTGACCCCAAGTGTAAAGGTAAGGCACTTGGAGTACAGGCTGTCAGCCTGACCTACCCTTACCCCGTGGCTGAGGTGGAGGCCACTGTCCTCCCCTCCTCTACAGGAATCACATTTGGTGCTCCGGTAGAGATTTCCTTAGTGTCCCTTGGGGCCTGGGACCAGTACGCAGAAGTACTGGCAACTATCCCGCAGAACACCCGTAGGTTTTTGAGAAGTGTCCTCTTGAATGGCCAGCCTTCTACTGGTTTGAGAGACACTGGGGCAAGCATGACAGTGGTGGACAGGACCCTGCTCAAGCCAGAGGACTATGTAGGTGCTCCTCTGAGAACCACCAGGTTAGCTGGTGGGCCTCCCAAATTATCGCCTGTAGCCCTAGACACACTCATGATTGGAGACAAGACAGCAAAGCTTCCTGTCCTGGTTCAGGACAATGTCCCTGCTAACATTCTGTTAGGAAATGATCTAGTAGAGTTGGGGTTGATCTCGGATGGTCTTCCCATGACTGCTGCTGCAGTCACTAGGTCACAGGTGACACCGGGTCTGGCTGTGAGTCAGGTACCCGAGCCAAAGGCGAGGCCTAAGGCAAGAAGAAGGAAGACCAAGAAGGCCACCTCTGTGGAGGGAACACCTTCTCTTCCTGCTGTTCCGACAGCACCCATTGGGATCCATGCTCCGGACGGGCTGGGTCCAGTGGAAAACCCAAACTCAACTCCTGTGGGAGAAGAGACAGAAGACTCTCCTGTGGGAGAGGTTCTCAACCCGGAGGATCATCCCGACCTTCAATGCTTGTTAGCTGAAGGGGGACCCTCCCGGGCAGACTTCTGTAAGGGACAGAGAGAGTGCCACTCTCTCGAGGGCCTGAGGAAACAGGCCCTGTCCCAGGCACAAGGTGAAGTGCCTAGGACATTCAAGATTTATTGGGAGGGTGAGCTCCTTGTTAGTGAGCCCACTAAGCCCGAACCTGGTGCCGCAAGAGGTTGGTGGTACCCCAGGTTTACAGGCCCTTCCTACTGCAGTTGGCGCATGAGGTGCCCTTGGCTGGTCATCTTGGGACCAAGAAGACTAAGCAGAGGCTCTCTGCCCATTTCTACTGGCCACGGATGGGAGTAGAGGTGGAGTCCCACTGCAGGACCTGCCCAACTTGTCAGTTGTCTGGCAAGACTGGAGGCAGGGTCATTGCCCCACTGCAGCCATTACCAGTGGTTGGCACACCATTTGAGAGGGTGGGCATCGACATCGTCGGTCCCCTTGACCCTCCCACTTCAGGTGGACATCGGTTCATCCTGGTCTTGGTAGATCATGCCACCAGGTACCCTGAGGCAATACCCCTTCGGACTGTTACTGCCAAGGTGGTTGCCAGGGCTCTCCTGGGCATTTTCACCCGTGTTGGATTCCCCAAGGAGGTTGTCTCTGACCGAGGATCCAACTTCATGTCTAGTTACATGAAAACCATGTGGAAAGAGTGCGGGGTAACCTACAAGTTCTCCACCTCTTACCACCCCCAGACCAATGGTCTGGTTGAGAGATTTAACAAAACTCTCAAGGGCATGCTAGGTGCTTTGGAAGAGCCCCTAAGGAGGAAATGGGATCTCCTCCTGCCATGCCTGCTGTTTGCTTACAGAGAGGTACCTCAAGAGGGTGTTGGTTTCAGCCCCTTTGAGTTACTCTTTGGACATCCCGTGAGGGGGCCCCTCGCCTTGATCCGAGAAGGCTTGGAAGCCACCCCTCCAGGTCACGCCAAGCAAGTGGGGGACTATGTGTTAGGCCTCAGGCGGAGGATGACACAAATGATGGGTCAGGCAACAGCAAATCTCAAGGCCAGCCAGGAATTGAATAAGTACTGGCATGACCTGAAAGCTTCGCAAGTGGATTGGACTCCGGGACAGGAAATCCTTGTGATGGAGCCTACCAAGCCTAGAGCTTTGGCAGACAAGTGGACTGGACCCTTCAGGATCATCTCCAAGATGGGCGAAGTCAATTATCTGGTGGACATGGGAGCCTCTGGGGTAGCCCCCCAGGTATTCCATGTCAACAGGCTCAAGCCTTTCCACAGGCGAGCAGAGGTCTCATGTCTCTTGCTAGCTTCAGGGCAAGAAGAGGATGAGAGTGAGCCCCTTCCTGATTTGCTGCATAGCAACCCTCAGGATGGCTCAGTGGAGGGAGTACAACTCTCTCCAGATTTGACAACAGAGCAGCAGAGGGCCTGCCGGGCTTTGCTCCAGCAGTATGCCCCTCTGTTTTCACTGACACCGGGCCTTACACCGTGGTGTAAGCACGAAATTGACACTGGTGACAGTGTGCCTGTCAAAAGCAGGAGCTATCGTATGTCAGATACCGTCAAAAACCACATCCAGGCTGAGGTCGCCAAGATGTTGGATCTGGGTGTTATTGAACCCTCCACCAGTCCCTGGTCCAGTCCAGTGGTCCTTGTCCCCAAGGCAAGTTCCCCGGCGGGTACCAAGGATTGGAGGTTCTGTGTGGACTACCGAGGAGTCAATGCCGTCACCAAAACTGACGCGCACCCATTGCCCAGGGCTGATGAGCTCGTGGACACTATAGGTGCTGCCAAATTTGTGAGCACCTTTGACCTTACCTCAGGCTATTGGCAAATAGCTCTGACGGACCATGCCAAGGAAAAGACGGCATTCTCCACACCTGAGGGACTCTACCAGTTTAGGGTCATGCCCTTTGGGTTGAAGAATGCCCCTGCCACCTTCCAGAGATTGGTCAACCATGCGCTCAGTGGGCTGGAAGCCTTTTGTGTGGCTTACTTAGACGACATTGCCGTCTACAGTTCCACCTGGGAAGAGCATTTGACACATCTGGATAAGGTGTTGCAGGCCTTGAAAAGGGCTAACCTCACTATCAAGGCCACCAAGTGCCAGATAGCTCAGGGGAAAGTTACCTATCTTGGTCATGAGGTAGGAGGGGGTCAAATCCAACCTCTCTCCAGTAAAGTACAGGACGTACAGAACTGGGAGACTCCCACTACTCAAACCCAGGTGAGAGCCTTTTTGGGCCTCACTGGGTACTATCGCAATTTCATGGCAGACTATGGAACCATAGCTGCACCCCTGACAGCTCTAACTTCACCCAAACAGCCTAGGAAGGTTAATTGGACTGAAGACTGTCAGAGGGCCTTTGATGGCTTGAAAGAAAGTCTGTGTAGGGCACCTGTGTTGAGTGCGCCTGACTACAGCCGACCCTTTATCGTCCAGACGGATGCCTGCGACACCGGAATTGGAGCTGTCTTGTCCCAGTTAGATGACAAAGGGAGAGAACATCCTATCATATTCATCAGTAGACAACTCAAGGGTAGAGAACTTAGGTGGGCTACTGTTGAAAAGGAATGTTTTAGTATAGTTTGGAGCCTTAGGCGTTTTAGGCCCTACCTTACGGGGTCCACCTTCAAGGTCCAAACAGATCATAAGCCCCTGAAGTGGCTTATGCAGATGAAGGGTGAGAATCCGAAATTGCTCAGGTGGTCGATTAGCCTACAAGGGCTAGACTTCACCATAGAGCACAGACCAGGGAAGAGTCACGATAATGCAGATGGCCTTTCCAGAAGGTATGTGGACCGTCTGGATGAGGGTGTCTATCCCGTGGGAGATTAGGCACCCTCCACCTCAGTCTGGGGGGGGCGACTGTGATGCCGGAAATGCATCTGAGGGACAGGGCCTCTGAATCCTTGTCCTTTTTCTGTTTTTACCGTGTGTTCTGTCATGTTTTCTGCCCAGGAGTCCATGAGGGACTCCTGGCAGTGCAGCTCTCTTTTGGTTTGGTGAACAGACCCATGGGATACCCTTATGGCACCCATGGGTAGGGGTACAACCCTGTGCCCCTAGTGTATGTTTTTGGGCACCTGTGGGTGGCCCACAGAGCAGGGTATGGGCTGGTGGCAGCTCCATGCTAAACTTGACAGGTGCTCTGGGTGTCCTCCATTTTGGGATACCCAGGCCCTGCCATTGGGATCAGTTGATTCCTGATAGAAACAAGATGGCCCCTGTGGCCTCTTGCTTTCTATTGCCTGTTGTCTTGTTTTTCCCAAAGTCCTGGGAAGCCCTGGCTCTGTCCCTTCCCCCTGGCTGGCTGTTGGGTGGAAGTTCCATATATGGTGTTGTTGTGAAGGCCCAGCTAGACTGACTGGAGCCTTCCCAGTGACTGTATGTTATGGGTACCTCCTGTGGGTGGGACCTGGGTGAATGGAGTGTGTGACCAATATACACTCCTTGTTGTGGTTGTCTGGTTTCTGGCATGAGAGACAAAGACTGAGACAGCCCTGCCCGAAACTGGCCTGAATGCAGTGTGTAGTGTTGAATGGCTGGGTACTTGTCCCAATCCACATTCCTTGTTGTGAGTGTCTGAAAGGGAGGAGTGTGGCCTGAATGCACTGTGTGCCTGATTGGCTGACTGACTGCATGAATGCCCTTCTGTGTGATTGGCTGCTGTGTGTGTGCCAGCAGTGTGGATGAGAGACAGAATAGTATATCTGGGGACCTCTCACCACTGGAAATTGTTCAGAAGCATTCAGAAGCTGAGTCTCCACTCAAGAGTAACTGGATTTGCTGATCCTCGACGTCCAGCTGGAAGAAGAAGACTTGCTGTGGCATTTGCTTCGACGGAACTGAAGGTTGTCGAAATCGTCGAGGACTGACCCGAGAGAGGACCTGGCTAGGCGCCCTCTTCCCGTGCTCCGAGGGACCATCGAGCACCGCTGAATCTTCGCCGAAGCTCCCTGGACGCCAGACCATCGAAAGGCTGCCGACCGGAGAAGGGGACTGCCGAGGAGACCGAGGTAAAGCACCCGGACATCGACGCTGTCGAAGTCCATTGCCGTCGACCAGGGTTCGCAGGTCTGTGCAACCGCTGGAGGCCCGTCGAAGTTGTGTTGCCCAGCCGTGGGAACCACTTGACGCCGAGCCGCCGACGACCGGAGCCGACCGCTCCTTGCCTAAGAACATTTGACTCGAAGGACTCCCTCGTCCGCACCGTCGACCGCTTTTGTCCTGCCGGAGAAAGTCGAGGACGACCAACGCGCCGAGGAGAATCCGCCAGTGGGTTTCCCGCCACCTCACGACCCCAAAGACTCGAGCGACTCGACGCCCTTGCTGGGCTCCCGTCTCTACAATCTTTGCGGTCCAGAACTATTGTCATCGAGGTGCCCCGCACACCTCCGCCTTGCAGGACGCCGACGCCCCGATGCCGACGAGCACCGCTCGGACGAAGCTGCCGCCTCTTCGACATCGTTCTACCTCGTTTGTCGACGGACGTTCGACGCCCCGTGCCTCCCGCTTGAAAGGGAAGGCATTCAAGAAGGGCCGTCGATTCCCCGTCGCCGAACCCCGAGGTCTTCGACGTTTCTCGACGCCTCTCGACGATCCGTGACTCCTGCTTTAAAGGGGGTCATTCAAGAAGGATCTGTCGACGCCTCTTCGAAGAACTCGACTCCACCAGGTACATTGGGGGGGTAAAAACATTGTAGGAGAGAATAAGACTGTTGAACAATATATGGACTGGGCTTGTGTTATATCTCTTTATTTTACAGGTTGCCCAGGTTGGGGGATCTCCACACAGAACTGTGTCCAGTAGCAAGGGCCAGTCTTCTGCCTATTGTTTCAACCCTCTGGTATCTCTCCTCTCTCTATTGCTGGTTTCCTTCTTATTGATCCGCGTGCCATTGCTACAGTATTGTGAATGCACTGTTATGAGGTCTAATATTAGTGGTACCACTTTAGAATTGTAGATATTTATCATTATTGGTTTTCCTGAGCACAAAGTGCGTTGTTGTGATAAGTGTACATAACCCTTGAATATTAATTATATAAAGACTGTGTTTTCAGTAATACAGTGTGTGGACATTCCTTTGTGGGGGCTTGGGGATACACTGTACTTAAGAACCAGCCTGCATCACCTCCTGAGAAGCTAGGCCTTGATTGCTCGTCCATTGCTACCACAATCGAGAATCTTGGCTGGGGTCCTCTGTGCCTCTCCTCTACCATATAGAGAGCGGAAGTACAGACCCCCCCACCGGTCTTGACACCGGCACAACGTACAGATATGGCCCTTGGGTGTCCAAGCCACCGAGGAAAACAGGGAACCCCATGCATTTCCGAAAAGAGGACACCCGTGGAAATCCGCAGAGGTATGATTTTCGCACATCGCCCCAGAATTTATTACCCAGACACCCCCGCAAAGTCCGAAATTTGGGGAAAAAAACGCATTTTCCGCACATTTCGCTTGACGCACCCATCGAAACACGCCCCCAACAACACATAGCCTACCGTCACGTGTTCCCACAGGTGTCCTGATGAAAACGGTACCTCACATGTGTGGGTGCACCTACCTGGCTGGCTTGGGGCAAGCCGAAAACGCAAGCAACCCCCAGTCTGTTTTCAGAGGGGAATCTCAGCCATTCTGCCGACCGGCACAACATACAGATATGGGCCTCGGGTGTCCAAGCCACCAAGGAAAACAGGAAACCCCATGCATTTCCGAATAGAGGACACCCGTGGGAATCCGCAGAGGTATGGTTTGCGCACATCGCCCCAGAATTTATTACTCAGACACCCCCGCAAAGTTCGAAATTCGCGGAAAAAAACACGTTTTCCGCACATTTCGCTTGACGCACCCATCGAAACACGCCCCCAACAACACATGGCCTACCGTCATGCATTTCCACAGGTGTCCCGATGAAAACAGTACCTCACATGTGTGGGTGCACCTACCTGGCCGCCAAGGGGAAAGCCTAAAACACAAGTAACCCCAAGTCTGTTTTCAGAGGGAAATCTCAGACATTCTGCCGACCGGCACAACATACAGATATGGGCCTCGGGTGTCCAAACCACCGAGGAAAACAGGGAACCCCATGCATTTCCGAAAAGAGGATACCCGTGGGAATCCGCAGAGGTATGATTTGCGCACATCGCCCCAGAATTTTTTACCCAGACAGTCCTGCAAAGTCCGAAATGTGGGGAAAAAAAATCACTTTTTCCGCAGATTTTGCTCAACGCACCCATCAAAACACGCCCACAACAACACATGGCCGACCGTCACGCGTTCCAACAGGTGTCCCAATGAAAACGGTACCTCACATGTGTGGGTGCACCTACCTGGCCGCCAAGGGGAAAGCCTAAAACACAAGTAACTGCAAGTCTGTTTTCAGAGCGAAATCTCAGACATTCTGCCGACCGACTCAACGTACAGATATGGGCCTCGGGTGTCCAAGCCACCAAGGAAAACGGGGAACCCCATGCATTTCCAAAAAGAGGACACCCGTGGGAATCCGCAGAAGTATGATTTGCGCACATCGCCCCAGAATTTATTACATAGACAGCCCTGCAAATTCCGAAATGTGGGGAAATAAACGCTTTTTCCACACATTTCGCTCGACGCACCCATCGAAACACACCCCCAACAAAACATGGCTTACTGTCACGCGTTCCCACAGGTGTCCCGATGAAAACGGTACCTCACATGTGTGGGTGCACCTACCTGGCCGCCAAGGGGAAAGCCTAAAACACAAGTAACCCCAAGTCTGTTTTCATGGCGAAATCTCAGACATTCTGCCGACCGGCACAACGTACAGATATGGGCCTTGGGTGTCCAAGCCACTGAGGAAAACAGGGAAGCCCATGCATTTCCGAAAAGAGGACATCCGTGGGAATCCGCAGAGGTATGATTTGCGCACATCGCCCCAGAATTTTTTACCCAGACACCCCCGCAAAATCCGAAATGTCGGGAAAAAAACACTTTTTCCGCACATTTCGCTCGACGCACCCATCGAAACACACCCCCAACAACACATGGCTTACTGTCACACGTTCCCACAGGTGTCCCGATGAAAACGGTACCTCACATGTGTGGGTGCACCTACCTGGCCGCCAAGGGGAAAGCCTAAAACACAAGTAACCCCAAGTCTGTTTTCAGAGCGAAATCTCAGACATTCTGCCGACCAGCACAACGTACATATATGGGCCTCGGGTGTTCAAGCCACCGAGGAAAACAGGGAAACCCATGCATTTCCGAAAAGAGGACACCTGTGGGAATCTGCAGAGGTATGATTTGCGCACATCGCCCCAGAATTTTTTATCCAAACAGCCCCGCAAAGTCCGAAATGTCAGGAAAAAAACACTTTTTCCGCACATTTCGCTCGACGCACCCATCGAAACATGCCCCCAACAACATATGGCCTACCGTCACGCGTTCCCACAGTTGTCCCGATGAAAACGGTACCTCACATGCGTGCGTGCACCTACCTGGCCACCAAGGGGAAAGCCTAAAACACAAGTAACCCCAAGTCTGTTTTCAGAGCGAAATCTCAGACATTCTGCCGACCGGCACAACGTACAGATATGGCCCTTGGGTGTCCAAGCCACTGAGGAAAACAGGGAACCCCATGCATTTCCGAAAAGAGGACACCCGTGGAAATCCGCAGAGGTATGATTTTCGCACATCGCCCCAGAATTTATTACCCAGACACCCCCGCAAAGTCCGAAATTTGGGGAAAAAAACGCATTTTCCGCACATTTCGCTTGACGCACCCATCGAAACACGCCCCCAACAACACATAGCCTACCGTCACGTGTTCCCACAGGTGTCCCGATGAAAACGGTACCTCACATGTGTGGGTGCACCTACCTGGCTGGCTTGGGGCAAGCCGAAAACGCAAGCAACCCCCAGTCTGTTTTCAGAGGGGAATCTCAGCCATTCTGCCGACCGGCACAACATACAGATATGGGCCTCGGGTGTCCAAGCCACCAAGGAAAACAGGAAACCCCATGCATTTCCGAAAAGAGGACACCCGTGGGAATCCGCAGAGGTATGGTTTGCGCACATCGCCCCAGAATTTATTACTCAGACACCCCCGCAAAGTTCGAAATTCGCGGAAAAAAACACATTTTCCGCACATTTCGCTTGACGCACCCATCGAAACACGCCCCCAACAACACATGGCCTACCGTCATGCATTCCCACAGGTGTCCCGATGAAAACAGTACCTCACATGTGTGGGTGCACCTACCTGGCCGCCAAGGGGAAAGCCTAAAACACAAGTAACCCCAAGTCTGTTTTCAGAGGGAAATCTCAGACATTCTGCCGACCGGCACAACATACAGATATGGGCCTCGGGTGTCCAAACCACAGAGGAAAACAGGGAACCCCATGCATTTCCGAAAAGAGGATACCCGTGGGAATCCGCAGAGGTATGATTTGCGCACATCGCCCCAGAATTTTTTACCCAGACAGTCCTGCAAAGTCCGAAATGTGGGGAAAAAAAATCACTTTTTCCGCAGATTTTGCTCAACGCACCCATCAAAACACGCCCACAACAACACATGGCCGACCGTCACGCGTTCCAACAGGTGTCCCAATGAAAACGGTACCTCACATGTGTGGGTGCACCTACCTGGCCGCCAAGGGGAAAGCCTAAAACACAAGTAACTGCAAGTCTGTTTTCAGAGCAAAATCTCAGACATTCTGCCGACCGACACAACGTACAGATATGGGCCTCGGGTGTCCAAGCCACCAAGGAAAACGGGGAACCCCATGCATTTCCAAAAAGAGGACACCCGTGGGAATCCGCAGAAGTATGATTTGCGCACATCGCCCCAGAATTTATTACATAGACAGCCCTGCAAATTCCGAAATGTGGGGAAATAAACGCTTTTTCCACACATTTCGCTCGACGCACCCATCGAAACACACCCCCAACAACACATGGCTTACTGTCACGCGTTCCCACAGGTGTCCCGATGAAAACGGTACCTCACATGTGTGGGTGCACCTACCTGGCCGCCAAGGGGAAAGCCTAAAACACAAGTAACCCCAAGTCTGTTTTCATGGCGAAATCTCAGACATTCTGCCGACCGGCACAACGTACAGATATGGGCCTTGGGTGTCCAAGCCACTGAGAAAAACAGGGAAGCCCATGCATTTCCGAAAAGAGGACATCCGTGGGAATCCGCAGAGGTATGATTTGCGCACATCGCCCCAGAATTTTTTACCCAGACAGCCCCGCAAAATCCGAAATGTCGGGAAAAAAACACTTTTTCCGCACATTTCGCTCGACGCACCCATCGAAACACACCCCCAACAACACATGGCTTACTGTCACACGTTCCCACAGGTGTCCCGATGAAAACGGTACCTCACATGTGTGGGTGCACCTACCTGGCCGCCAAGGGGAAAGCCTAAAACACAAGTAACCCCAAGTCTGTTTTCATGGCGAAATCTCAGACATTCTGCCGAACGGCACAACGTACAGATATGGGCCTCGGGTGTTCAAGCCACCGAGGAAAACAGGGAAACCCATGCATTTCCGAAAAGAGGACACCTGTGGGAATCTGCAGAGGTATGATTTGCGCACATCGCCCCAGAATTTTTTATCCAAACAGCCCTGCAAAGTCCGAAATGTCGGGAAAAAAACACTTTTTCCGCACATTTCGCTCAACGCACCCATCGAAACATGCCCCCAACAACATATGGCCTCCCGTCACGCGTTCCCACAGGTGTCCCGATGAAAACGGTACCTCACATGCGTGGGTGCACCTACCTGGCCGCCAAGGGGAAAGCCTAAAACACAAGTAACCCCAAGTCTGTTTGCATGGCGAAATCTCAGGCATTCTGCCGACCGGCACAATGTATAGATATGGGCCTTGGGTGTCCAAGCCACTGAGGAAAACAGGGAAGCCCATGCATTTCCGAAAAGAGGACACCCGTGAGAATCCGCAGAGGTATGATTTGCGCACATCGCCCCAGAATTTTTTACCCAGACAGCCTCGCAAAGTCCGAAATGTCGGGAAAAAAACACTTTTTCCGCACATTTTGCTCGACGCACCCATCGAAACACGCCCCCAACAACACATGGCCTACCGTCACACGTTCCCACAGGTGTCCCAGTGAAAACGGTACCTCACATGTGTGGGTGCACCTACCTGGCCGCCAAGGGGAAAGCCTAAAACACAAGTAACCCCAAGTCTGTTTTCAAAGCGAAATCTCAGACACTCTGCCGACCAGCACAACGTACAGATATGGGCCTCGGGTGTCCAAGCCACCAAGGAAAACAGGGAACCCCATGCATTTCCGAAAAGAGGACACCCGTGGAAATCCGCACAGGTATGATTTGCGCACATCGCCCCAGAATTTATTACCAGGACAGCCCTGCAAATTCCGAAATGTGTGGGAAAAAACGCTTTTTCCGCACATTTTGCTCGACGCACCCATCGAAACACGCCCCCAACAACACATGGCCTACTGTCACACGTTCCCACAGGTGTCCCAATGAAAACGGTACCTCACATGTGTGGGTGCACCCACCTGGCCGCCAAGGGGAAAGCCTAAAACACAAGTAACCCCAAGTCTGTTTTCAGAGCGAAATCTCAGACATTCTGCCGAACGGCACAACGTACAGATATGGCCCTTGGGTGTCCAAGCCACCGAGGAAAACAGGGAACCCCATGCATTTCCAAAAAGAGGACACCCGTGGGAATCCGCAGAGGTATGATATGCACACATCGCCCCAGAATTTATTACCCAGACACCCCCGCAAAGTCCGAAATTTGGGGAAAAAAACACATTTTCCGCACATTTCGCTTGACGCACCCATCGAAACACGCCCCCAACAACACATGGCCTACCGTCACGTGTTCCCACAGGTGTCCTGATGAAAATGGTACCTCACATGTGTGGGTGCACCTTCCTGGCTGGCAAGGGGCAAGCCGAAAACGCAAGCAACCCCCAGTCTGTTTGCAGAGGGGAATCTCAGCCATTCTGCCGACCGGCACAACATACAGATATGGGCCTCGGGTGTCCAAGCCACCAAGGAAAACAAGGAACCCCATGCATTTCCGAAAAGAGGACACCCGTGGGAATCCGCAGAGGTATGGTTTGCGCACATCGCCCCAGAATTTATTACCCAGACACCCAGGCAAAGTCCGAAATTTGGGGAAAAAAACACATTTTCCGCACATTTCGCTTGACACACCCATCGAAACACGCCCCCAACAACACATGGCCTACCATCACTCATTCCCACAGGTGTCCCAATGAAAACGGTACCTCACATGTGTGGGTGCATCTACCTGGCCAACAAGGGGAAAGCCTAAAACACAAGTAACCCCAAGTCTGTTTTCAGAGCGAAATCTCAGACATTCTGCCGACCGACACAACGTACAGATATGGGCCTCGGGTGTCCAAGCCACCAAGGAAAACCGGGGAACCCCATGCATTTCCGAAAAGAGGACACCCGTGGGAATCCACAGAGGTATGATTTGCGCACATCGCCCCAGAATTTATTACCCAGACAGCCCTGCAAAGTCCGAAATGTGGGGAAATAAACGCTTTTTCCGCACATTTTGCTCAACGCACCCATCAAAACACGCCCCCCAACAGCACATGGCCTACTGTCATGCGTTCCCACAGGTGTCCCGATGAAAACAGTACCTCAGATGTGTGGGTGCACCTACCTGGCCGCCAAGGGGAAAGCCTAAAACACAAGTAACCGAAGTCTGTTTTCATGGCGAAATCTCAGACATTCTGCCGACCGGCACAATGTACAGATATGGGCCTCGGGTGTCCAAGCCACCGAGGAAAACAGGGAAACCATGCATTTCCAAAAGGAGGACACCCGTGGGAATCCGCAGAGGTATGATTTGCGCACATCTCCCCAGAATTTTTTACCCAAACAGCCCCGCAAAGTCCGAAATGTTGGGAAAAAAACACTTTTTCCGCACATTTCGCTCGACGCACCCATCGAAACATGCCCCCAACAACACATGGCCTACCGTCACGCGTTCCCACAGGAGTCCCGATGAAAACGTTACCTCACATGTGTGGGTGCACCTACCTGGCCGCCAAGGGGAAAGCCTAAAACACAAGTAACCCCAAGTCTGTTTCCATGGCGAAATCTCAGACATTCTGCCAACCGGCACAACGTACAGATATGGGCCTCGGGTGTCCAAGCCACTGAGGAAAACAGGGAACCCCATGCATTTCTGAAAAGAGGACACCCGTGGGAATCCACAGAGGTATGATTTGCGCACATCGCCCCATAATTTTTTACCCAGACAGCCCTGCAAAGTCCGAAATGTGGGGAAAAAAAAAACTTTTTTCCGCACATTTCGCTCGACGCATCCATCGAAACACACCCCCAACAACACATGGCCTACCGTGATGCGTTTCCACAGGTGTCCCGATGAAAACGGTACCTCACATGTGTGGGTGCACCTACCTGGCCGCCAAGGGGAAAGCCTAAAACACAAGTAACCCCAAGTCTGTTTTCAGAGCGAAATCTCAGACATTCTGCCGACCGGCACAACATACAGATATGGGCCTCGGGTGTCCAAGCCACTGAGGAAAACAGGGAACCCCATGCATTTCCGAAAAGAGGACACCCGTGGGAATCCACAGAGGTATGATTTGCGCACGTCGCCCCAGAATTTTTTACCCAGACAGCCCCGCAAAGTCCGAAATGTCGGGAAAAAAACACTTTTTCCGCACATTTTGCTCGACGCACCCATCGAAACACGCCCCCAACAACACATGGCCTACCGTCACGCGTTCCCAGAGGTGTCCCAATGAAAAAGGTACCTCACATGTGTGGGTGCACCTACCTGGCCGCCAAGGGGATAGCCTAAAACACAAGTAACCCCAAGTCTGTTTTCAGAGCGAAATCTCAGACATTTTGCCGACCGGCACAACGTACAGATATGGGCCTTGGGTGTCCAAGCCACCAAGGAAAACAGGGAACCCCATGCATTTCCGAAAAGAGGACATCCGTGGGAATCCGCAGAGGTATGATTTGCGCACATCGCCCCAGAATTTTTTACCCAGACACCCCCGCAAAGTCCGAAATTTGGGGAAAAAAACACATTTTCCGCATATTTCGCTTGACGCACCCATCGATATATGCCCCCAACAACACATGGCCTACCGTCACGCATTCCCACAGGTGTCCCGATGAAAACGGTACCTCACATGTGTGGGTGCACCTACCTGGCCGCCATGGGGAAAGCCTAAAACACAAGTAACCCCAAGTGTGTTTTCAGAGCGCAATCTCAGACATTCTGACGACCGGCACAACGTACAGATATGGCCCTTGGGTGTCCAAGCCACCGAGGAAAACAGGGAACCCCATGCATTTCCGAAAAGAGGACACCCGTGGGAATCCGCAGAGGTATGATTTGCGCACATCGCCCCAGAATTTTTTACCCAGACAGCCCCGCAAAGTCCAAAATGTCGGGAAAAAAACACTTTTTCCGCACATTTCGCTCGACGCACCCATCGAAACACGCCCCCAACAACACATGGCCTACCGTCACGTGTTCCCACAGGTGTCCCGATGAAAACTGTACCTCACATGTGTGGGTGCACCTACCTGGCCGCCAAGGGGAAAGCCTAAAACACAAGTAACCCCAAGTCTGTTTTCAGAGCGAAATCTCAGACATTCTGCCGACCGGCACAACGTACAGATATGGCCCTTGGGTGTCCAAGCCACCGAGGAAAACAGGGAACCCCATGCATTTCCGAAAAGAGGACACCCGTGGGAATCCGCAGAGGTATGATTTGCGCACATCGCCCCAGAATTTATTACCCAGACAGCCCTGCAAAGTTCGAAATGTGGGGAAAAAAACGCCTTTTCTGCACATTTCGCTCAACGCACCCATCGAAACACGCCCCAACAACACATGGCCTACCGTCACACGTTGCCACAGGTGTCGAGATGAAAATGGTACCTCACATGTGTGGGCGCACCTACCTGGCCGCCATGGGGAAAGCCTAAAACACAAGTAATCCCAAGTCTGTTTTCAGAGCGAAATCTCAGACATTCTGCCGACCGGCACAACGTACAGATATGGCCCTTGGGTGTCCAAGCCACCGAGGAAAACAGGGAACCCCATGCATTTCCGAAAAGAGGACACCCGTGGGAATCCGCAGAGGTATGATTTGCGCACATCGCCCCAGAATTTTTTACCCAGACAGCCCCGCAAAGTCCGAAATGTCGGGAAAAAAACACTTTTTCCGCACATTTTGCTCGACGCACCCATCGAAACACGCCCCCAACAACACACTGCCTACCGTCACGCATTCCCACAGGTGTCCTGATGAAAACAGTACCTCACATGTGTGGGTGCACCTACCTGGCCGCGAAGGGGAAAGCCTAAAACACAAGTAACCCCTAGTCTGTTTTCATGGCGAAATCTCAGACATTCTGCAGACCGGCACAACGTACAGATATGTCCCTCAGGTGTCCAAGTCACCGAGAAAAATAGGGAACCCCATGCATTTCCAAAAAGAGGACACCCGTGGGAATCCACAGAGGTATGATTTGCGCACATCGCCCCAGAATTTTTTATCCAAACAGCCCCGCAAAGTCCGAAATGTCAGGAAAAAAACATTTTTTCCGCACATTTCACTCGACGCACCCATCGAAACATGCCCCCAACAACATATGGCCTACCGTCACGCATTCCCACAGGTGTCCCGATGAAAATGGTACCTCACATGTGTGGGTGCACCTACCTGGCCGCCAAGGGGAAAGCCTAAAACACAAGTAACCCCAAGTCTGTTTGCATGGCGAAATCTCAGACATTCTGCCAACCGGCACAACGTACAGATATGGGCCTCGGATGTCCAAGCCACCGAGGAAAAGCCTAAAACACAAGTAACCCCAAGTCTGTTTTCAGAGCGAAATCTAAGACATTCTGCCGACCGGCACAACGTACAGATATGGGCCTCGGGTGTCCAAGCCACCAAGGAAAACGGGGAACCCCATGCATTTCCGAAAAGAGGACACCTGTGGGAATCCGCAGAGGTATGACATGCGCACATCGCCTCAGAATTTATTACCCAGACAGCCCTGCAAAGTCCGAAATGTGGGGAAAAAAACGCTTTTTCTGCACATTTCGCTAAACGCACCCATCGAAACACGCCCCCAACAACACATGGCCTACCGTCACGCGTTCCCACAGGTGTCCCGATGAAAACGATACCTCACATGTGTGGGTGCACCTACCTGGCCGCCATGGGGAAAGCCTAAAACACAAGTAACCCCAAGTCTGTTTTCAGAGCGAAATCTCAGACATTCTGCCGACCGGCACAACGTACAGATATGGCCCTTGGGTGTCCAAGCCACCAAGGAAAATAGGGAACCCCATGCATTTCCGAAAAGAGGACACCCATGGGAATCCGCAGAGGTATGATTTGCGCACATCGCCCCAGAATTTTTTACCCAGACAGCCCGGCAAAGTCCGAAATGTCGGGAAAAAAACACTTTTTCTGCACATTTGGCTTGACGCACCCATCAAAACACGCCCCCAACAACACATGGCCTATGGTCACGCATTCCCACAGGTGTCCCGATGAAAACGGTACCTCACATGTGTGGGTGCACCTACCTGGCCGCCATGGGGAAAGCCTAAAACACAAGTAACCCCAAGTGTGTTTTCAGAGCGCAATCTCAGACTTCTGACGACCGGCACAACGTACAGATATGGCCCTTGGGTGTCCAAGCCACCGAGGAAAACAGGGAACCCCATGCATTTCCGAAAAGAGGACACCCGTGGGAATCCGCAGAGGTATGATTTGCGCACATCGCCCCAGAATTTTTTACCCAGACAGCCCCGCAAAGTCCGAAATGTCGGGAAAAAAACACTTTTTCCGCACATTTCGCTCGACGCACCCATCGAAACACGCCCCCAACAACACATGGCCTACTGTCACGCGTTCCCACAGGTGTCCCGATGAAAACTGTACCTCACATGTGTGGGTGCACCTACCTGGCCGCCAAGGGGAAAGCCTAAAACACAAGTAACCCCAAGTCTGTTTTCAGAGCGAAATCTCAGACATTCTGCCGACCGGCACAACGTACAGATATGGGCCTCGGGTGTCCAAGCCACCAAGGGAAACGGGGAACCCCATGCATTTCCGAAAAGAGGACACCTGTGGGAATCCGCAGAGGTATGACATGCGCACATCGCCCCAGAATGTATTACCCAGACAGCCCTGCAAAGTCCGAAATGTGGGGAAAAAAACGCTTTTTCTGCACATTTCGCTCAACGCACCCATCGAAACACGCCCCCAACAACACATGGCCTACCGTCACACATTGCCACAGGTGTCCCGATGAAAATGGTACCTCACATGTGTGGGCGCACCTACCTGGCCGCCATGGGGAAAGCCTAAAACACAAGTAACCCCAAGTCTGTTTTCAGAGCGAAATCTCAGACATTCTGCCGACCGGCACAACGTACAGATATGGGCCTTGGGTGTCCAAGCCACTGAGGAAAACAGGGAACCCCATGAATTTCTGAAAAGAGGACACCCGTGGGAATCCGCAGAGGTATGATTTGCGCACATCGCCCTAGAATTTTTTACCCAGACAGCCCCGCAAAGTCCGAAATGTCGGGAAAAAAACACTTTTTCCACACATTTCGCTCGACGCACCCATCGAAACATGCCCCCAACAACACATGGCCTACCGTCACGCATTCCCACAGGTGTCCCGATGAAAACGGTACCTCACATGTGTGGGTGCACCTACCTGGCCGCCATGGGGAAAGCCTAAAACACAAGTAACCCCAAGTGTGTTTTCAGAGCGCAATCTCAGACATTCTGACGACCGGCACAACATACAGATATGGCCCTTGGGTGTCCAAGCCACCGAGGAAAACAGGGAACCCCATGCATTTCTGAAAAGAGGACACCCGTGGGAATCCGCAGAGGTATGATTTGCGCACATCGCCCCAGAATTTTTTACCCAGACAGCCCCGCAAAGTCCGAAATGTCGGGAAAAAAACACTTTTTCCTCACATTTCGCTCGACGCACCCATCTAAACACGCCCCCAACAACACATGGCCTACCGTCACGCGTTCCCACAGGTGTCCCGATGAAAACTGTACCTCACATGTGTGGGTGCACCTACCTGGCCGCCAAGGGGAATGCCTAAAACACAAGTAACCCGAAGTCTGTTTTCAGAGCGAAATCTCAGACATTCTGCCGACCGGCACAACGTACAGATATGGGCCTCGGGTGTCCAAGCCACCAAGGGAAACGGGGAACCCCATGCATTTCCGAAAAGAGGACACCTGTGGGAATCCGCAGAGGTATGACATGCGCACATCGCCCCAGAATTTATTACCCAGACAGCCCTGCAATGTCCGAAATGTGGGGAAAAAAAAGCTTTTTCTGCACATTTCGCTCAACGCACCCATCGAAACACGCCCCCAACAACACATGGCCTACCGTCACACGTTGCCACAGGTGTCCCGATGAAAATGGTACCTCACATGTGTGGGCGCACCTACCTGGCCGCCATGGGGAAAGCCTAAAACACAAGTAACCCCAAGTCTGTTTTCAGAGCGAAATCTCAGACATTCTGCCGACCGGCACAACGTACAGATATGGCCCTTGGGTGTCCAAGCCACCGAGGAAAACAGGGAACCCCATGCATTTCCGAAAAGAGGACACCCGTGGGAATCCGCAGAGGTATGATTTGCGCACATCGCCCAAGAATTTTTTACCCAGACAGCCCCGCAAAGTCCGAAATGTCGGGAAAAAAACACTTTTTCCGCACATTTTGCTCGACGCACCCATCGAAACACGCCCCCAACAACACACTGCCTACCGTCACGCGTTCCCACAGGTGTCCCGATGAAAACAGTACCTCACATGTGTGGGTGCACCTACCTGGCCGCGAAGGGGAAAGCCTAAAACACAAGTAACCCCAAGTCTGTTTTCATGGCGAAATCTCAGACATTCTGCAGACCGGCACAACGTACAGATATGTCCCTCGGGTGTCCAAGTCACCGAGAAAAATAGGGATCCCCATGCATTTCCGAAAAGAGGACACCCGTGGGAATCCGCAGAGGTATGATTTGCGCACATCGCCCCAGAATTTTTTATCCAAACAGCCCCGCAAAGTCCGAAATGTCAGGAAAAAAACATTTTTTCCGCACATTTCACTCGACGCACCCATCGTAACATGCCCCCAACAACATATGGCCTACCGTCACGCATTCCCACAGGTGTCCCGATGAAAATGGTACCTCACATGTGTGGGTGCACCTACCTGGCCGCCAAGGGGAAAACCTAAAACACAAGTAACCCCAAGTCTGTTTGCATGGCGAAATCTCAGACATTCTGCCAACCGGCACAACGTACAGATATGGGCCTCGGATGTCCAAGCCTCCGAGGAAAACAGGGAACCCCATGCATTTCTGAAAAGAGGATACCCGTGGGAACCCGCAGAGGTATGATTTGCGCACATCGCCCCAGAATTTTTTACCCAGACAGCTCTGCAAAGTCCGAAATGTGGGGAAAAAAAAACTGTTTCCGCAGATTTTGCTCAACGCACCCATCGAAACAAGCCCCCAACAACACATGGCCTACCGTCATGCGTTCCCACAGGTGTCCCGATGAAAACGCTACCTCACATGTGTGGATGCACCTACCTGGCCACCAGGGGGAAAGCCTAAAACACAAGTAACCCCAAGTCTGTTTTCAGAGCGAAATCTCAGACATTCTGCCGACCGGCACAACGTACAGATATGGGCCTCGGGTGTCCAATCCACCAAGGAAAACGGGGAACCCCATGCATTTCCGAAAAGAGGACACCTGTGGGAATCCGCAGAGGTATGACTTGCGCACATCGCCTCAGAATTTATTACCCAGACAGCCCTGCAAAGTCCGAAATGTGGGGAAAAAAACGCTTTTTCTGCACATTTCTCTAAACGCACCCATCGAAACACGCCCCCAACAACACATGGCCTACCGTCACGCGTTCCCACCGGTGTCCCGATGAAAACGGTACCTCACATGTGTGGGTGCACCTACCTTGCCGCCATGGGGAAAGCCTAAAACACAAGTAACCCCAAGTCTGTTTTCAGAGCGAAATCTCAGACATTCTGCCGACCGGCACAACGTACAGATATGGCCCTTGGGTGTCAAAGCCACCAAGGAAAACAGGGAACCCCATGCATTTCCGAAAAGAGGACACCCGTGGGAATCCGCAGAGGTATGATTTGCGCACATCGCCCCAGAATTTTTTACCCAGACAGCCCGGCAAAGTCCGAAATGTCGGGAAAAAAACACTTTTTCTGCACATTTGGCTTGACGCACCCATCAAAACACGCCCCCAACAACACATGGCCTACGGTCACGCATTCCCACAGGTGTCCGGATGAAAACGGTACCTCACATGTGTGGGTGCACCTACCTGGCCGCCATGGGGAAAGCCTAAAACACAAGTAACCCCAAGTGTGTTTTCAGAGCGCAATCTCAGACATTTTGACGACCGGCACAACGTACAGATATGGCCCTTGGGTGTCCAAGCCACCGAGGAAAACAGGGGACCCCATGCATTTCCGAAAAGAGGACACCCGTGGGAATCCGCAGAGGTATGATTTGCGCACATCGCCCCAGAATTTTTTACCCAGACAGCCCGGCAAAGTCCGAAATGTCGGGAAAAAAACACTTTTTCCGCACATTTCGCTCGACGCACCCATCGAAACACGCCCCCAACAACACATGGCCTACCGTCACGCGTTCCCACAGGTGTCCCGATGAAAACTGTACCTCACATGTGTGGGTGCACCTACCTGGCCGCCAAGGGGAAAGCCTAAAACACAAGTAACCCCAAGTCTGTTTTCATGGCGAAATCTCAGACATTCTGCAGACCGGCACAACGTACAGATATGGCCCTTGGGTGTCCAAGCCACCGAGGAAAACAGGGAACCCCTTGCATTTCCGAAAAGAGGACACCCGTGGGAATCCGCAGAGGTATGATTTGCGCACATCGCCCCAGAATTTTTTACCCAGACAGCCCCGCAAAGTCCGAAATGTCGGGAAAAAAACACTTTTTCCGCACATTTTGCTCGACGCACCCATCGAAACACGCCCCCAACAACACACTGCCTACCGTCACGCGTTCCCACAGGTGTCCCGATGAAAACAGTACCTCACATGTGTGGGTGCACCTACCTGGCCGACAAGGGGAAAGCCTAAAACACAAGTAACCCCAAGTCTGTTTTCATGGCGAAATCTCAGACATTCTGCAGACCGGCACAACGTATAGATATGTCCCTCGGGTGTCCAAGTCACCGAGGAAAATAGGGAACCCCATGCATTTCCGAAAAGAGGACACCCGTGGGAATCCGCAGAGGTATGATTTGCGCACATCGCCCCAGAATTTTTTATCCAAACAGCCCCGCAAAGTCCAAAATGTCAGGAAAAAAACATTTTTTCCGCACATTTCACTCGACGCACCCATCGAAACATGCCCCCAACAACATATGGCCTACCGTCACGCATTCCCACAGGTGTCCCGATGAAAATGGTACCTCACATGTGTGGGTGCACCTACCTGGCCGCCAAGGGGAAAGCCTAAAACACAAGTAACCCCAAGTCTGTTTACATGGCGAAATCTCAGACATTCTGCCAACCGGCACAACGTACAGATATGGGCCTCGGATGTCCAAGCCACCGAGGAAAACAGGGAACCCCATGCATTTCTGAAAAGAGGACACCCGTGGGAACCCGCAGAGGTATGATTTGCGCACATCGCCCCAGAATTTTTTACCCAGACAGCTCTGCAAAGTCCGAAATGTGGGGAAAAAAAAACTGTTTCCGCAGATTTCGCTCAACGCACCCATCGAAACAAGCCCCCAACAACACATGGCCTACCGTCATGCGTTCCCACAGGTGTCCCGATGAAAACGCTACCTCACATGTGTGGATGCACCTACCTGGCCACCAGGGGGAAAGCCTAAAACACAAGTAACCCCAAGTCTGTTTTCAGAGCGAAATCTCAGACATTCTGCCGACCGGCACAACGTACAGATATGGGCCTCGGGTGTCCAAGCCACCAAGGAAAACGGGGAACCCCATGCATTTCCGAAAAGAGGACACCTGTGGGAATCCGCAGAGGTATGACATGCGCACATCGCCTCAGAATTTATTACCCAGACAGCCCTGCAAAGTCCGAAATGTCGGGAAAAAAAGACTTTTTCTGCACATTTGGCTTGACGCACCCATCAAAACACGCCCCCAACAACACATGGCCTACCGTCACGCGTTCCCACAGGTGTCCCGATGAAAACAGTACCTCACATGTGTGGGTGCACCTACCTGGCCGCCAAGGGGAAAGCCTAAAACACAAGTAACCCCAAGTCTGTTTTCATGGCGAAATCTCAGACATTCTGCCGACCGGCACAACGTACAGATATGGGCCTCGGGTGTCCAAGCCACCGAGGAAAACAGGGAAACCCATGCATTTCCGAAAAGAGGACACCCGTGGGAATCCGCAGAGGTATGATTTGCGCACATCGCCCCAGACTTTTTTACCCAAACAGCCCTGCAAAGTCCGAAATGTCGGGAAAAAAACACTTTTTCCGCACATTTCGCTTGACGCACCCATCGAAACATGCCCCCAACAACACATGGCCTACCGTCACGCGTTCCCACAGGTGTCCCAATGAAAATGGTACCTCACATGTGTGGGTGCACCTACCTGGCCGCCAAGAGGAAAGCCTAAAACACAAGTAACCCCAAGTCTGTTTGCATGGCGAAATCTCAGACATTCTGCCAACCGGCACAACGTACAGATATGGGCCTCGGGTGTCCAAGCCACCGAGGAAAACAGGGAACCCCATGCATTTCCGAAAAGAGGATACCCGTGGGAATCCGTAGAGGTATGATTTGCGCACATCGCCCAGAATTTTTTACCCAGACAGCCCTGCAAAGTCCGAAATGTGGGGAAAAAAAAATACTGTTTCCTCAGATTTCGCTCAACGCACCCATCGAAACAAGCCCCCAAAAACACATGGCCTACCGTCATGCGTTCCCACAGTTGTACCGATGAAAACGGTACCTCACATGTGTGGGTGCACCTACCTGGCCGCCAGGGGGAAAGCCTAAAACACAAGTAACCCCAAGTCTGTTTTCAGAGCGAAATCTCAGACATTCTGCCGACCGGCACAACGTACAGATATGGGCCTCGGGTGTCCAAGCCACCAAGGAAAACGGGGAACCCCATGCATTTCCGAAAAGAGGACACCTGTGGGAATCCGCAGAGGTATGACATGCGCACATCGCCCCAGAATTTATTACCCAGACAGCCCTGCAAAGTCCGAAATGTGGAGAAAAAATCGCTTTTTCTGCACATTTCGCTAAACGCACCCATCGAAACACGCCCCCAACAACACATGGCCTACCGTCACGCGTTCCCACAGGTGGCCCGATGAAAAGGGTACCTCACATGTGTGGGTTCACCTACCTGGCCGCCATGGGGAAAGCCTAAAACACAAGTAACCCCAAGTCTGTTTTCAGAGCGAAATCTCAGACATTCTGCCGACCGGCACAACGTACAGATATGGCCCTTGGGTGTCCAAGCCACCGAGGGAAACAGGGAACCCCATGCATTTCCGAAAAGAGGACACCCGTGGGAATCCACAGAGGTATGATTTGCGCACATCGCCCCAGAATTTATTACCCAGACAGCCCCGCAAAGTCTGAAATGTCGGGAAAAAAACACTTTTTCCGCACATTTCGCTTGACGCACCCATCGAAACATGCCCCCAACAACACATGTCCTACCGTCACGCATTCCCACAGGTGTCCCAATGAAAACGGTACCTCACATGTGTGAGTGCACCTACCTGGCCGCCAAGGGGAAAGCCTAAAACACAAGTAACCCCAAGTCTGTTTTCAGAGCGAAATCTCAGACATTCTGCCGACCGGCACATTGTATAGATATGGGCCTCGGGTGTCCAAGCCACCGAAGAAAACAGGGAACCCCATGCATTTCCGAAAAGAGGACACCCGTGGGAATCCACAAAGGTATGATTTGCGCACATCGCCCCAGAATTTATTACCCAGACAGCCCCTCAAAGTCCGAAATGTCGGGAAAAAAACACTTTTTCCGCACATTTCGCTCGACGCACCCATCTAAACACGCCCCCAACAACACATGGCCTACCGTCACGCGTTCCCACAGGAGTCCCAATGAAAACGGTACCTCACATGTGTGGGTGCACCTACCTGGCCGCCAAGAGGAAAGCCTAAAACACAAGTAACCCCAAGTCTGTTTGCATGGCGAAATCTCAGACATTCTGCCAACCGGCACAACGTACAGATATGGACCTCGGGTGTCCAAGCTTCCGAGGAAAACAGGGAACCCCATGCATTTCCGAAAAGAGGACACCCGTGGGAATCCGCAGAGGTATTATTTGCGCACATCGCCCCAGAATTTTTTACCCAGACAGCCCTGCAAAGTCCGAAATGTGGGGAAAAAAAACTGTTTCCGCACATTTCGCTTGACGCACCCATCGAAACATGCCCCCAATAACACATGGCCTACCGTCACGCGTTCCCACAGGTGTCCCAATGAAAACGCTACCTCACATGTGTGGATGCACCTACCTGGCCACCAGGGGGAAAGCCTAAAACACAAGTAACCCCAAGTCTGTTTTCAGAGCGAAATCTCAGACATTCTGCCGACCGGCACAACGTACAGATATGGGCCTCGGGTGTCCAAGCCACCAAGGAAAACGGGGAACCCCATGCATTTCCGAAAAGAGGACACCTGTGGGAATCCGCAGAGGTATGACATGCGCACATCGCCCCAGAATTTGTTACCCAGACAGCCCTGCAAAGTCCGAAATGTGGGGAAAAAAACGCTTTTTCTGCACATTTTGCTCAACGCACCCATCGAAACAAGCCCCCAACAACACATGGCCTACCGTCATGCGTTCCCACAGGTGTCCCGATGAAAACGCTACCTCACATGTGTGGGTGCACCTACCTGGCCGCCATGGGGAAAGCCTAAAACACAAGTAACCCCAAGTCTGTTTTCAGAGCGAAATCTCAGACATTCTGCCGACCGGCACAACGTACAGATATCGCCCTTGGGTGTCCAAGCCACCAAGGAAAACAGGGAACCCCATGCATTTCCGAAAAGAGGACACCCGTGGGAATCCTCAGAGGTATGATTTGCGCACATCGCCCCAGAATTTTTTTACCCAGACAGCCCGGCAAAGTCCGAAATGTCGGGAAAAAAACACTTTTTCTGCACATTTGGCTTGACACACCCATCAAAACACGCCCCCAACAACATATGGCCTACCGTCACGCGTTCCCGCAGGTGTCCCGATGAAAACAGTACCTCACATGTGTGGGTGCACCTACCTGGACGCCAAGGGGAAAGCCTAAAACACAAGTAACCCAAAGTCTGTTTTCATGGCGAAATCTCAGACATTCTGCCGACCGGCACAACGTACAGATATGGGCCTCGGGTGTCCAAGCCACTGAGGAAAACAGGGAAACCCATGCATTTCCGAAAAGAGGACACCCGTGGGAATCCGCAGACGTATGATTTGCGCACATCGCCCCAGACTTTTTTACCCAAACAGCCCTGCAAAGTCCGAAATGTCGGTTAAAAAAACACTTTTTCCGCACATTTTGCTTGACGCACCCATCGAAACATGCCCCCAACAACACATGGCCTACCGTCACGCGTTCCCACAGGTGTCCCAATGAAAACGGTACCTCACATGTGTGGGTGCACCTACCTGGCCGCCAAGGGGAAAGCCTAAAACACAAGTAACCCCAAGTCTGTTTTCAGAGCGAAATCTCAGACATTCTGCCGACCGGCACCATGTATAGATATGGGCATCGGGTGTCCAAGCCACCGAGGAAAACAGGGAACCCCATGCATTTCCGAAAAGAGGACACCCGTGGGAATCCACAGAGGTATGATTTGCGCACATCGCCCCAGAATTTATTACCCAGACAGCCCCGCAAAGTCCGAAATGTCGTGGCAAAAACACTTTTTCCGCACATTTCGCTCGACGCACCCATCTAAACACGCCCCCAACAACACATGGCCTACCGTCACGCGTTCCCACAGGTGTCCCAATGAAAACGGAACCTCACATGTGTGGGTGCACCTACCTGGCCGCCAAGAGGAAAGCCTAAAACACAAGTAACCCCAAGTCTGTTTGCATGGCGAAATCTCAGACATTCTGCCAACCGGCACAACGTACAGATATGGGCCTCGGGTGTCCAAGCCACCGAGGAAAACAGGGAACCCAATGCATTTCCGAAAAGAGGACACCCGTGGGAATCCGCAGAGGTATGATTTGCGCACATCGCCCCAGAATTTTTTACCCAGACAGCCCTGCAAAGTCCGAAATGTGGGGAAAAAAACACTTTTTCCACACATTTCGCTCGACGCACCCATCGAAACATGCCCCCAACAACACATGGCCTACCGTCACGCATTCCCACAGGTGTCCCGATGAAAACGGTACCTCACATGTGTGGGTGCACCTACCTGGCCGCCATGGGGAAAGCCTAAAACACAAGTAACCCCAAGTGTGTTTTCAGAGCGCAATCTCAGACATTCTGACGACCGGCACAACATACAGATATGGCCCTTGGGTGTCCAAGCCACCGAGGAAAACAGGGAACCCCATGCATTTCTGAAAAGAGGACACCCGTGGGAATCCGCAGAGGTATGATTTGCGCACATCGCCCCAGAATTTTTTACCCAGACAGCCCCGCAAAGTCCGAAATGTCGGGAAAAAAACACTTTTTCCTCACATTTCGCTCGACGCACCCATCTAAACACGCCCCCAACAACACATGGCCTACCGTCACGCGTTCCCACAGGTGTCCCGATGAAAACTGTACCTCACATGTGTGGGTGCACCTACCTGGCCGCCAAGGGGAATGCCTAAAACACAAGTAACCCGAAGTCTGTTTTCAGAGCGAAATCTCAGACATTCTGCCGACCGGCACAACGTACAGATATGGGCCTCGGGTGTCCAAGCCACCAAGGGAAACGGGGAACCCCATGCATTTCCGAAAAGAGGACACCTGTGGGAATCCGCAGAGGTATGACATGCGCACATCGCCCCAGAATTTATTACCCAGACAGCCCTGCAATGTCCGAAATGTGGGGAAAAAAAAGCTTTTTCTGCACATTTCGCTCAACGCACCCATCGAAACACGCCCCCAACAACACATGGCCTACCGTCACACGTTGCCACAGGTGTCCCGATGAAAATGGTACCTCACATGTGTGGGCGCACCTACCTGGCCGCCATGGGGAAAGCCTAAAACACACGTAACCCCAAGTCTGTTTTCAGAGCGAAATCTCAGACATTCTGCCGACCGGCACAACGTACAGATATGGCCCTTGGGTGTCCAAGCCACCGAGGAAAACAGGGAACCCCATGCATTTCCGAAAAGAGGACACCCGTGGGAATCCGCAGAGGTATGATTTGCGCACATCGCCCAAGAATTTTTTACCCAGACAGCCCCGCAAAGTCCGAAATGTCGGGAAAAAAACACTTTTTCCGCACATTTTGCTCGACGCACCCATCGAAACACGCCCCCAACAACACACTGCCTACCGTCACGCGTTCCCACAGGTGTCCCGATGAAAACAGTACCTCACATGTGTGGGTGCACCTACCTGGCCGCGAAGGGGAAAGCCTAAAACACAAGTAACCCCAAGTCTGTTTTCATGGCGAAATCTCAGACATTCTGCAGACCGGCACAACGTACAGATATGTCCCTCGGGTGTCCAAGTCACCGAGAAAAATAGGGATCCCCATGCATTTCCGAAAAGAGGACACCCGTGGGAATCCGCAGAGGTATGATTTGCGCACATCGCCCCAGAATTTTTTATCCAAACAGCCCCGCAAAGTCCGAAATGTCAGGAAAAAAACATTTTTTCCGCACATTTCACTCGACGCACCCATCGTAACATGCCCCCAACAACATATGGCCTACCGTCACGCATTCCCACAGGTGTCCCGATGAAAATGGTACCTCACATGTGTGGGTGCACCTACCTGGCCGCCAAGGGGAAAACCTAAAACACAAGTAACCCCAAGTCTGTTTGCATGGCGAAATCTCAGACATTCTGCCAACCGGCACAACGTACAGATATGGGCCTCGGATGTCCAAGCCTCCGAGGAAAACAGGGAACCCCATGCATTTCTGAAAAGAGGATACCCGTGGGAACCCGCAGAGGTATGATTTGCGCACATCGCCCCAGAATTTTTTACCCAGACAGCTCTGCAAAGTCCGAAATGTGGGGAAAAAAAAACTGTTTCCGCAGATTTTGCTCAACGCACCCATCGAAACAAGCCCCCAACAACACATGGCCTACCGTCATGCGTTCCCACAGGTGTCCCGATGAAAACGCTACCTCACATGTGTGGATGCACCTACCTGGCCACCAGGGGGAAAGCCTAAAACACAAGTAACCCCAAGTCTGTTTTCAGAGCGAAATCTCAGACATTCTGCCGACCGGCACAACGTACAGATATGGGCCTCGGGTGTCCAATCCACCAAGGAAAACGGGGAACCCCATGCATTTCCGAAAAGAGGACACCTGTGGGAATCCGCAGAGGTATGACTTGCGCACATCGCCTCAGAATTTATTACCCAGACAGCCCTGCAAAGTCCGAAATGTGGGGAAAAAAACGCTTTTTCTGCACATTTCTCTAAACGCACCCATCGAAACACGCCCCCAACAACACATGGCCTACCGTCACGCGTTCCCACCGGTGTCCCGATGAAAACGGTACCTCACATGTGTGGGTGCACCTACCTTGCCGCCATGGGGAAAGCCTAAAACACAAGTAACCCCAAGTCTGTTTTCAGAGCGAAATCTCAGACATTCTGCCGACCGGCACAACGTACAGATATGGCCCTTGGGTGTCAAAGCCACCAAGGAAAACAGGGAACCCCATGCATTTCCGAAAAGAGGACACCCGTGGGAATCCGCAGAGGTATGATTTGCGCACATCGCCCCAGAATTTTTTACCCAGACAGCCCGGCAAAGTCCGAAATGTCGGGAAAAAAACACTTTTTCTGCACATTTGGCTTGACGCACCCATCAAAACACGCCCCCAACAACACATGGCCTACGGTCACGCATTCCCACAGGTGTCCGGATGAAAACGGTACCTCACATGTGTGGGTGCACCTACCTGGCCGCCATGGGGAAAGCCTAAAACACAAGTAACCCCAAGTGTGTTTTCAGAGCGCAATCTCAGACATTTTGACGACCGGCACAACGTACAGATATGGCCCTTGGGTGTCCAAGCCACCGAGGAAAACAGGGGACCCCATGCATTTCCGAAAAGAGGACACCCGTGGGAATCCGCAGAGGTATGATTTGCGCACATCGCCCCAGAATTTTTTACCCAGACAGCCCGGCAAAGTCCGAAATGTCGGGAAAAAAACACTTTTTCCGCACATTTCGCTCGACGC
The DNA here is from genome assembly GCF_040938575.1 of Ambystoma mexicanum. Classification (NCBI taxonomy): domain Eukaryota; kingdom Metazoa; phylum Chordata; class Amphibia; order Caudata; family Ambystomatidae; genus Ambystoma; species Ambystoma mexicanum. The sequence continues at coordinate 1,293,795,301 of NC_090937.1, forward strand.
ACCCATCGAAACACGCCCCCAACAACACATGGCCTACCGTCACGCGTTCCCACAGGTGTCCCGATGAAAACTGTACCTCACATGTGTGGGTGCACCTACCTGGCCGCCAAGGGGAAAGCCTAAAACACAAGTAACCCCAAGTCTGTTTTCATGGCGAAATCTCAGACATTCTGCAGACCGGCACAACGTACAGATATGGCCCTTGGGTGTCCAAGCCACCGAGGAAAACAGGGAACCCCTTGCATTTCCGAAAAGAGGACACCCGTGGGAATCCGCAGAGGTATGATTTGCGCACATCGCCCCAGAATTTTTTACCCAGACAGCCCCGCAAAGTCCGAAATGTCGGGAAAAAAACACTTTTTCCGCACATTTTGCTCGACGCACCCATCGAAACACGCCCCCAACAACACACTGCCTACCGTCACGCGTTCCCACAGGTGTCCCGATGAAAACAGTACCTCACATGTGTGGGTGCACCTACCTGGCCGACAAGGGGAAAGCCTAAAACACAAGTAACCCCAAGTCTGTTTTCATGGCGAAATCTCAGACATTCTGCAGACCGGCACAACGTATAGATATGTCCCTCGGGTGTCCAAGTCACCGAGGAAAATAGGGAACCCCATGCATTTCCGAAAAGAGGACACCCGTGGGAATCCGCAGAGGTATGATTTGCGCACATCGCCCCAGAATTTTTTATCCAAACAGCCCCGCAAAGTCCAAAATGTCAGGAAAAAAACATTTTTTCCGCACATTTCACTCGACGCACCCATCGAAACATGCCCCCAACAACATATGGCCTACCGTCACGCATTCCCACAGGTGTCCCGATGAAAATGGTACCTCACATGTGTGGGTGCACCTACCTGGCCGCCAAGGGGAAAGCCTAAAACACAAGTAACCCCAAGTCTGTTTACATGGCGAAATCTCAGACATTCTGCCAACCGGCACAACGTACAGATATGGGCCTCGGATGTCCAAGCCACCGAGGAAAACAGGGAACCCCATGCATTTCTGAAAAGAGGACACCCGTGGGAACCCGCAGAGGTATGATTTGCGCACATCGCCCCAGAATTTTTTACCCAGACAGCTCTGCAAAGTCCGAAATGTGGGGAAAAAAAAACTGTTTCCGCAGATTTCGCTCAACGCACCCATCGAAACAAGCCCCCAACAACACATGGCCTACCGTCATGCGTTCCCACAGGTGTCCCGATGAAAACGCTACCTCACATGTGTGGATGCACCTACCTGGCCACCAGGGGGAAAGCCTAAAACACAAGTAACCCCAAGTCTGTTTTCAGAGCGAAATCTCAGACATTCTGCCGACCGGCACAACGTACAGATATGGGCCTCGGGTGTCCAAGCCACCAAGGAAAACAGGGAACCCCATGCATTTCCGAAAAGAGGACACCTGTGGGAATCCGCAGAGGTATGACATGCGCACATCGCCTCAGAATTTATTACCCAGACAGCCCTGCAAAGTCCGAAATGTCGGGAAAAAAAGACTTTTTCTGCACATTTGGCTTGACGCACCCATCAAAACACGCCCCCAACAACACATGGCCTACCGTCACGCGTTCCCACAGGTGTCCCGATGAAAACAGTACCTCACATGTGTGGGTGCACCTACCTGGCCGCCAAGGGGAAAGCCTAAAACACAAGTAACCCCAAGTCTGTTTTCATGGCGAAATCTCAGACATTCTGCCGACCGGCACAACGTACAGATATGGGCCTCGGGTGTCCAAGCCACCGAGGAAAACAGGGAAACCCATGCATTTCCGAAAAGAGGACACCCGTGGGAATCCGCAGAGGTATGATTTGCGCACATCGCCCCAGACTTTTTTACCCAAACAGCCCTGCAAAGTCCGAAATGTCGGGAAAAAAACACTTTTTCCGCACATTTCGCTTGACGCACCCATCGAAACATGCCCCCAACAACACATGGCCTACCGTCATGCGTTCCCACAGGTGTCCCAATGAAAATGGTACCTCACATGTGTGGGTGCACCTACCTGGCCGCCAAGAGGAAAGCCTAAAACACAAGTAACCCCAAGTCTGTTTGCATGGCGAAATCTCAGACATTCTGCCAACCGGCACAACGTACAGATATGGGCCTCGGGTGTCCAAGCCACCGAGGAAAACAGGGAACCCCATGCATTTCCGAAAAGAGGATACCCGTGGGAATCCGCAGAGGTATGATTTGCGCACATCGCCCAGAATTTTTTACCCAGACAGCCCTGCAAAGTCCGAAATGTGGGGAAAAAAAAATACTGTTTCCTCAGATTTCGCTCAACGCACCCATCGAAACAAGCCCCCAAAAACACATGGCCTACCGTCATGCGTTCCCACAGTTGTACCGATGAAAACGGTACCTCACATGTGTGGGTGCACCTACCTGGCCGCCAGGGGGAAAGCCTAAAACACAAGTAACCCCAAGTCTGTTTTCAGAGCGAAATCTCAGACATTCTGCCGACCGGCACAACGTACAGATATGGGCCTCGGGTGTCCAAGCCACCAAGGAAAACGGGGAACCCCATGCATTTCCGAAAAGAGGACACCTGTGGGAATCCGCAGAGGTATGACATGCGCACATCGCCCCAGAATTTATTACCCAGACAGCCCTGCAAAGTCCGAAATGTGGAGAAAAAATCGCTTTTTCTGCACATTTCGCTAAACGCACCCATCGAAACACGCCCCCAACAACACATGGCCTACCGTCACGCGTTCCCACAGGTGGCCCGATGAAAAGGGTACCTCACATGTGTGGGTTCACCTACCTGGCCGCCATGGGGAAAGCCTAAAACACAAGTAACCCCAAGTCTGTTTTCAGAGCGAAATCTCAGACATTCTGCCGACCGGCACAACGTACAGATATGGCCCTTGGGTGTCCAAGCCACCGAGGGAAACAGGGAACCCCATGCATTTCCGAAAAGAGGACACCCGTGGGAATCCACAGAGGTATGATTTGCGCACATCGCCCCAGAATTTATTACCCAGACAGCCCCGCAAAGTCTGAAATGTCGGGAAAAAAACACTTTTTCCGCACATTTCGCTTGACGCACCCATCGAAACATGCCCCCAACAACACATGTCCTACCGTCACGCATTCCCACAGGTGTCCCAATGAAAACGGTACCTCACATGTGTGAGTGCACCTACCTGGCCGCCAAGGGGAAAGCCTAAAACACAAGTAACCCCAAGTCTGTTTTCAGAGCGAAATCTCAGACATTCTGCCGACCGGCACATTGTATAGATATGGGCCTCGGGTGTCCAAGCCACCGAAGAAAACAGGGAACCCCATGCATTTCCGAAAAGAGGACACCCGTGGGAATCCACAAAGGTATGATTTGCGCACATCGCCCCAGAATTTATTACCCAGACAGCCCCTCAAAGTCCGAAATGTCGGGAAAAAAACACTTTTTCCGCACATTTCGCTCGACGCACCCATCTAAACACGCCCCCAACAACACATGGCCTACCGTCACGCGTTCCCACAGGAGTCCCAATGAAAACGGTACCTCACATGTGTGGGTGCACCTACCTGGCCGCCAAGAGGAAAGCCTAAAACACAAGTAACCCCAAGTCTGTTTGCATGGCGAAATCTCAGACATTCTGCCAACCGGCACAACGTACAGATATGGACCTCGGGTGTCCAAGCTTCCGAGGAAAACAGGGAACCCCATGCATTTCCGAAAAGAGGACACCCGTGGGAATCCGCAGAGGTATTATTTGCGCACATCGCCCCAGAATTTTTTACCCAGACAGCCCTGCAAAGTCCGAAATGTGGGGAAAAAAAACTGTTTCCGCACATTTCGCTTGACGCACCCATCGAAACATGCCCCCAATAACACATGGCCTACCGTCACGCGTTCCCACAGGTGTCCCAATGAAAACGCTACCTCACATGTGTGGATGCACCTACCTGGCCACCAGGGGGAAAGCCTAAAACACAAGTAACCCCAAGTCTGTTTTCAGAGCGAAATCTCAGACATTCTGCCGACCGGCACAACGTACAGATATGGGCCTCGGGTGTCCAAGCCACCAAGGAAAACGGGGAACCCCATGCATTTCCGAAAAGAGGACACCTGTGGGAATCCGCAGAGGTATGACATGCGCACATCGCCCCAGAATTTGTTACCCAGACAGCCCTGCAAAGTCCGAAATGTGGGGAAAAAAACGCTTTTTCTGCACATTTTGCTCAACGCACCCATCGAAACAAGCCCCCAACAACACATGGCCTACCGTCATGCGTTCCCACAGGTGTCCCGATGAAAACGCTACCTCACATGTGTGGGTGCACCTACCTGGCCGCCATGGGGAAAGCCTAAAACACAAGTAACCCCAAGTCTGTTTTCAGAGCGAAATCTCAGACATTCTGCCGACCGGCACAACGTACAGATATCGCCCTTGGGTGTCCAAGCCACCAAGGAAAACAGGGAACCCCATGCATTTCCGAAAAGAGGACACCCGTGGGAATCCTCAGAGGTATGATTTGCGCACATCGCCCCAGAATTTTTTACCCAGACAGCCCGGCAAAGTCCGAAATGTCGGGAAAAAAACACTTTTTCTGCACATTTGGCTTGACACACCCATCAAAACACGCCCCCAACAACATATGGCCTACCGTCACGCGTTCCCGCAGGTGTCCCGATGAAAACAGTACCTCACATGTGTGGGTGCACCTACCTGGACGCCAAGGGGAAAGCCTAAAACACAAGTAACCCAAAGTCTGTTTTCATGGCGAAATCTCAGACATTCTGCCGACCGGCACAACGTACAGATATGGGCCTCGGGTGTCCAAGCCACTGAGGAAAACAGGGAAACCCATGCATTTCCGAAAAGAGGACACCCGTGGGAATCCGCAGACGTATGATTTGCGCACATCGCCCCAGACTTTTTTACCCAAACAGCCCTGCAAAGTCCGAAATGTCGGTTAAAAAAACACTTTTTCCGCACATTTTGCTTGACGCACCCATCGAAACATGCCCCCAACAACACATGGCCTACCGTCACGCGTTCCCACAGGTGTCCCAATGAAAACGGTACCTCACATGTGTGGGTGCACCTACCTGGCCGCCAAGGGGAAAGCCTAAAACACAAGTAACCCCAAGTCTGTTTTCAGAGCGAAATCTCAGACATTCTGCCGACCGGCACCATGTATAGATATGGGCATCGGGTGTCCAAGCCACCGAGGAAAACAGGGAACCCCATGCATTTCCGAAAAGAGGACACCCGTGGGAATCCACAGAGGTATGATTTGCGCACATCGCCCCAGAATTTATTACCCAGACAGCCCCGCAAAGTCCGAAATGTCGTGGCAAAAACACTTTTTCCGCACATTTCGCTCGACGCACCCATCTAAACACGCCCCCAACAACACATGGCCTACCGTCACGCGTTCCCACAGGTGTCCCAATGAAAACGGAACCTCACATGTGTGGGTGCACCTACCTGGCCGCCAAGAGGAAAGCCTAAAACACAAGTAACCCCAAGTCTGTTTGCATGGCGAAATCTCAGACATTCTGCCAACCGGCACAACGTACAGATATGGGCCTCGGGTGTCCAAGCCACCGAGGAAAACAGGGAACCCAATGCATTTCCGAAAAGAGGACACCCGTGGGAATCCGCAGAGGTATGATTTGCGCACATCGCCCCAGAATTTTTTACCCAGACAGCCCTGCAAAGTCCGAAATGTGGGGAAAAAAAATCTGTTTCCGCAGATTTTGCTGAACGCACCCATCGAAACAAGCCCCCAACAACACATGGCCTACCGTCATGCGTTCCCACAGGTGTCCCGATGAAAACGGTACCTCACATGTGTGGGTGCACCTACCAGGCCGCCAGGGGGAAAGCCTAAAACACAAGTAACCCCAAGTCTGTTTTCAGAGCGAAATCTCAGACATTCTGCCGACAGGCACAACATACAGATATGGGCCTCGGGTGTCCAAGCCACCGAGGAAAACAGGGAACCCCATGCATTTCCGAAAAGAGGACACCCATGGGAATCTGCAGAGGTATGATTTGCGCACATCGCCCCAGAATTTTTTACCCAGACAGCCCTGCAAAGTCCGAAATGTGGGGAAAGAAAAAACTGTTTCCGCAGATTTCGCTCAACGCACCCATAGAAACAAGCCCCCAACAACACATGGCCTACCGTCACGCGTTCCCACAGGTGTCCCGATGAAAACGGTACCTCACATGTGTGGGTGCACCTACCTGGCCGCCAGGGGGAAAGCCTAAAACACAAGTAACATCAAGTCTGTTTTCAGAGCGAAATCTCAGACATTCTGCCGACCGGCACAATGTACAGATATGGGCCTTGGATGTCCAAGCCACTGAGGAAAAAAGGGAACCCCATGCATTTCTGAAAAGAGGACACCCGTGGGAATCCGCAGAGGTATGATTTGCGCACATCGCCCCAGAATTTTTTACCCAGACAGCCCGCAAAGTCCGAAATGTCGGGAAAAAAACACTTTTTCCGCACATTTTGCTCAACGCACCCATCGAAACACGCTCCCAACAACACATGGCCTACCGTCACGCGTTCCCACAGGTGTCCCGATGAAAACGGTATCTCAGATGTGTGGGTGTGTAAAGAAGACCGGTGGGGGGGTCTGTACTTCTGCTCTCTATATGGTAGAGGGGAGGCACAGAGGACCCCAGCCAAGATTCTCTAATACGGTAGCGATGGACGAGCAATCAAGGCCTAGCTTCTCAGGAGGTGATGCAGGCTGGTTCTTAAGTACAGTGTATCCCCAAGCCCCCACAAAGGAATGTCCACACACTGTATTACTGAAAACACAGTCTTTATATAATTAATATTCAAGGGTTATGTACACTTATCACAATAACGCACTTTGTGCTCAGGAAAATCAGCAATGGTAAATATCTACAATTCTAAAGTGGTACCACTAATATTAGACCTCATTAAAGTGCATTCACAATACTGTAGAAATGGCACACAGATCAATAAGAAGGAAACCAGCAATAGAGAGAGGAGAGATAACAGAGGGTTGAAACAATAGGCAGAATACTGGCCCTTGCTACTGGACACAGTTCTGTGTGGAGATCCCCCCACCTGGGCAACCTGCAAAATAAAGAGATATAACCCCAGCCCAGTCCAGATATTGTTCAATAGTCTATTTTTCTCCTATAATGTTTTTACCCCCCCAATGTACCTGGTGGAGTCGAGTTCCTCGAAAAGGCGTCGACAAGCGTCGAGGGACTCGCTGTTCGGCGACGGGGAATCGACGGCCCTTCTTGAATGCCTTCCTTTTCAGGCGGGAGGCACGGGGCGTCGAACGTCCGTCGACGAACGAGGCCGAACGTTGTCGAAGAGGCGGCAGCTCCGTCCGAGCGGTGCTCGTCGGCGTCGGGGCGTCGGCGTCCTGCAAGGCGGAGGTGTGCGGGGCACCTCGATGACAATAGTTCTGGACCGCAAAGATTGTAGAGACGGGAGCCCAGCAAGGGCGTCGAGTCGTCCGAGTCTTTGGGGTCGTCGGGTGGCGGGAAACCCACCGGCAGGTTTCTCCTCGGCGCGTTGGTCGTCCTCGACTTTCTCCGGCAGGATAAGCGGTCGACGGTGCGGTCGAGAGAGTCCTTCGATTGAACGTTCTTAGGCAATGGAGCGGACGGCTCCGATCGTCGGCGGCACGGCGTCAAGTGGTTCCCACGGCTGGGCAACACAACTTCGACGGGCCTCCAGCGGTTACACAGACCTGCGAACCCTGGTCGACGGCAATGGACTTCGACAGCGTCGATGTCCGGGTGCTTCACTTCGATCTCCTCGGCGGTCCCGTCTCGGGTCGGCAGCCTTTCGAGGGTCTGACTTCCAGGGCGCTTCGGCGAAGATTCAGCGGTGCTCGATGGTCCCTCGGAGCACGGGAAGAGGGCGCCTTACCAGGTCCTCTCTCGGGTCAGTCCTCGACGATTTCGACAACCTTCAGTTCCGTCGAAGCAAGTGCCACAGCAAGTCTTCTTCTTCCAGCTGGACGTCGAGGATCAGCAAATCCAGTTACTCTTGAGTGGAGACTCAGCTTCTGAATGCTTCTGAACAATTTCCAGTGGTGAGAGGTCCCCAGATATACTATTCTGTCTCTCATCCACACTGCTGGCACACACACAGCAGCCAATCACACAGAAGGGCATTCATGCAGTCAGTCAGCCAATCAGGCACACAGTGCATTCAGGCCACACTCCTCCCTTTCAGACACTCACAACAAGGAATGTGGATTGGGACAAGTACCCAGCCATTCAACACTACACACTGCATTCAGGCCAGTTTCGGGCAGGGCTGTCTCAGTCTTTGTCTCTCATGCCAGAAACCAGACAACCACAACAAGGAGTGTATATTGGTCACACACTCCATTCACCCAGGTCCCACCCACAGGAGGTACCCACAACATACAGTCACTGGGAAGGCTCCAGTCAGTCTAGCTGGGCCTTCACAACAACACCATATATGGAACTTCCACCCAACAGCCAGTCAGGGGGAAGGGACAGAGTCAGGGCATCCCAGGACTTTGGGAAAACAAGACAACAGGCAATAGAAAGCAAGAGGCCACAGGGGCCATCTTGTTTCTATCAGGAATCAACTGATCCCAATGGCAGGGCCTGGGTATCCCAAAATGGAGGACACCCAGAGCACCTGTCCAATTCAGCATGGAGCTGCCACCAGCCCATACCCTGCTCTGTGGGCCACCCACAGGTGCCCAAAAACATACACTAGGGGCACAGGGTTGTACCCCCCCACCCATGGGTGCCATAAGGGTATCCCAGGGGTCTGTTCACCAAACCAAAAGAGAGAGCTGCACTGCCAGGAGTCCCAAATGGATTCCTGGGCAGAAAACATAACAGAACACACGATAAAAGGCAGAAGAGGACAAGGATTCAGAGGCCCTGTCCCTCTGATACATTTCCAGCATCACAGTCGCCCCCCCCAGACTGAGGTGGAGGGTGCCTAATCTCCCACGGGATAGACACCCTCATCCAGACGGTCAACATACCTTCTGGAAAGGCCATCTGCATTATCGTGACTCTTCCCTGGTCTGTGCTCTATGGTGAAGTCTAGCCCTTGTAGGCTAATCGACCACCTGAGCAATTTCGGATTCTCACCCTTCATCTGCATAAGCCACTTCAGGGGCTTATGATCTGTTTGGACCTTGAAGGTAGACCCCGTAAGGTAGGGCCTAAAACGCCTAAGGCTCCAAACTATGCTAAAACACTCCTTTTCAACAGTAGCCCACCTAAGTTCTCTACCCTTGAGTTGTCTACTGATGAATATGATAGGGTGTTCTCTCCCTTTGTCATCTAACTGGGACAAGACAGCTCCAATTCCGGTGTCGCAGGCATCCGTCTGGACGATAAAGGGTCGGCTGTAGTCAGGCGCACTCAACACAGGTGCCCTACACAGACTTTCTTTCAAGCCATCAAAGGCCCTCTGACAGTCTTCAGTCCAATTAACCTTCCTAGGCTGTTTGGGTGAAGTTAGAGCTGTCAGGGGTGCAGCTATGGTTCCATAGTCTGCCATGAAATTGCGATAGTACCCAGTGAGGCCCAAAAAGGCTCTCACCTGGGTTTGAGTAGTGGGAGTCTCCCAGTTCTGTACGTCCTGTACTTTACTGGAGAGAGGTTGGATTTGACCCCCTCCTACCTCATGACCAAGATAGGTAACTTTCCCCTGAGCTATCTGGCACTTGGTGGCCTTGATAGTGAGGTTAGCCCTTTTCAAGGCCTGCAACACCTTATCCAGATGTGTCAAATGCTCTTCCCAGGTGGAACTGTAGACGGCAATGTCGTCTAAGTAAGCCACACAAAAGGCTTCCAGCCCACTGAGCGCATGGTTGACCAATCTCTGGAAGGTGGCAGGGGCATTCTTCAACCCAAAGGGCATGACCCTAAACTGGTAGAGTCCCTCAGGTGTGGAGAATGCCGTCTTTTCCTTGGCATGGTCCGTCAGAGCTATTTGCCAATAGCCTGAGGTAAGGTCAAAGGTGCTCACAAATTTGGCAGCACCTATAGTGTCCACGAGCTCATCAGCCCTGGGCAATGGGTGCGCGTCAGTTTTGGTGACGGCATTGACTCCTCGGTAGTCCACACAGAACCTCCAATCCTTGGTACCCGCCGGGGAACTTGCCTTGGGGACAAGGACCACTGGACTGGACCAGGGACTGGTGGAGGGTTCAATAACACCCAGATCCAACATCTTGGCGACCTCAGCCTGGATGTGGTTTTTGACGGTATCTGACATACGATAGCTCCTGCTTTTGACAGGCACACTGTCACCAGTGTCAATTTCGTGCTTACACCACGGTGTAAGGCCCGGTGTCAGTGAAAACAGAGGGGCATACTGCTGGAGCAAAGCCCGGCAGGCCCTCTGCTGCTCTGTTGTCAAATCGGGAGAGAGTTGTACTCCCTCCACTGAGCCATCCTGAGGGTTGCTATGCAGCAAATCCGGAAGGGGCTCACTCTCATCCTCTTCTTGCCCTGAAGCTAGCAAGAGACATGAGACTTCTGCTCGCCTGTGGAAAGGCTTGAGCCTGTTGACATGGAATACCTGGGGGGCTACCCCAGAGGCTCCCATGTCCACCAGATAATTGACTTCGCCCATCTTGGAGATGATCCTGAAGGGTCCAGTCCACTTGTCTGCCAAAGCTCTAGGCTTGGTAGGCTCCATCACAAGGATTTCCTGTCCCGGAGTCCAATCCACTTGCGAAGCTTTCAGGTCATGCCAGTACTTATTCAATTCCTGGCTGGCCTTGAGATTTGCTGTTGCCTGACCCATCATTTGTGTCATCCTCCGCCTGAGGCCTAACACATAGTCCCCCACTTGCTTGGCGGGACCTGGAGGGGTGGCTTCCAAGCCTTCTCGGATCAAGGCGAGGGGCCCCCTCACGGGATGTCCAAAGAGTAACTCAAAGGGGCTGAAACCAACACCCTCTTGAGGTACCTCTCTGTAAGCAAACAGCAGGCATGGCAGGAGGAGATCCCATTTCCTCCTTAGGGGCTCTTCCAAAGCACCTAGCATGCCCTTGAGAGTTTTGTTAAATCTCTCAACCAGACCATTGGTCTGGGGGTGGTAAGAGGTGGAGAACTTGTAGGTTACCCCGCACTCTTTCCACATGGTTTTCATGTAACTAGACATGAAGTTGGATCCTCGGTCAGAGACAACCTCCTTGGGGAATCCAACACGGGTGAAAATGCCCAGGAGAGCCCTGGCAACCACCTTGGCAGTAACAGTCCGAAGGGGTATTGCCTCAGGGTACCTGGTGGCATGATCTACCAAGACCAGGATGAACCGATGTCCACCTGAAGTGGGAGGGTCAAGGGGACCGACGATGTCGATGCCCACCCTCTCAAATGGGGTGCCAACCACTGGTAATGGCTGCAGTGGGGCAATGACCCTGCCTCCAGTCTTGCCAGACAACTGACAAGTTGGGCAGGTCCTGCAGTGGGACTCCACCTCTACTCCCATCCGTGGCCAGTAGAAATGGGCAGAGAGCCTCTGCTTAGTCTTCTTGGTCCCAAGATGACCAGCCAAGGGCACCTCATGCGCCAACTGCAGTAGGAAGGGCCTGTAAACCTGGGGTACCACCAACCTCTTGCGGGCACCAGGTTCGGGCTTAGTGGGCTCACTAACAAGGAGCTCACCCTCCCAATAAATCTTGAATGTCCTAGGCACTTCACCTTGTGCCTGGGACAGGGCCTGTTTCCTCAGGCCCTCGAGAGAGTGGCACTCTCTCTGTCCCTTACAGAAGTCTGCCCGGGAGGGTCCCCCTTCAGCTAACAAGCATTGAAGGTCGGGATGATCCTCCGGGTTGAGAACCTCTCCCACAGGAGAGTCTTCTGTCTCTTCTCCCACAGGAGTTGAGTTTGGGTTTTCCGCTGGACCCAGCCCGTCCGGAGCATGGATCCCATTGGGTGCTGTCGGAACAGCAGGAAGAGAAGGTGTTCCCTCCACAGAGGTGGCCTTCTTGGTCTTCCTTCTTCTTGCCTTAGGCCTCGCCTTTGGCTCGGATACCTGACTCACAGCCAGACCCGGTGTCACCTGTGACCTAGTGACTGCAGCAGCAGTCATGGGAAGACCATCCGAGATCAACCCCAACTCTACTAGATCGTTTCCTAACAGAATGTTAGCAGGGACATTGTCCTGAACCAGGACAGGAAGCTTTGCTGTCTTGTCTCCAATCATGAGTGTGACTAGGGTTACAGGCGATAATTTGGGAGGCCCACCAGCTAACCTGGTGGTTCTCAGAGGAGCACCTACATAGTCCTCTGGCTTGAGCAGGGTCCTGTCCACCACTGTCATGCTTGCCCCAGTGTCTCTCAAACCAGTAGAAGGCTGGCCATTCAAGAGGACACTTCTCAAAAACCTACGGGTGTTCTGCGGGATAGTCGCCAGTACTTCTGCGTACTGGTCCCAGGCCCCAAGGGACACTAAGGAAATCTCTACTGGAGCACCAAATGTGATTCCTGTAGAGGAGGGGAGGACAGTGGCCTCCACCTCAGACACGGGGTAAGGGTAGGTCAGGCTGACAGCCTGTACTCCAAGTGCCTTACCTTTACACTTGGGGTCACCCCTTTTGTGATCCAGAGCCCCACAATCCCAACAAGTGCCAGGAGTGCGGGGTACGGTACTGGAACCACTGGGAGCCTGCTTTGCAGCAGGTGGACCACTACTCTTATTCCCACCCACAGAGGACTTATCCCCACTAGATTTTTGGGTCTTAGGAGAGGAAGGTTTTGGTTTACCCGACTGTGACTGCTTTTGGGACTCCTCAGCTTTCTGAGAGGCCCCCTTTTCTTTGTCCTTGTCCTTCCCACTGGAGTCCTTAGGGGACACCCGGTGGGAGACCCACTTGTCAGCCAACCTAGCCAGCTTAAAGGGGTCCAAAATGTTCTGGTCAGCCACATACTGACGCAGCTCTGGTGAACAGGCTTCAGAAAAATGCTCAAAAAACAAGAGGTGGGACAACTCAACAAAAGTTTTCACCTTGTATCCATCAATCCACCCCATCATGTTCATGTGCGCAGTACTCACCCAGTCAACCCAAGACACATTCTCTCTTTTCTTAAATTCCCTGAACCTTTTAAGGTATTGGGCAGGTGTCTTGCCAAACTTGGCAATCAAAGCAGACTTCATACACTCATACTGACCCCTTTCTTCCACACTCAGCTTCAGAATACAGTCATATCCAGTTTGAGGCACTCTGCTTAACAAACACTTAGCCCAATCTCTTTTATCCACATCATGAATTGCACAAGCCATTTCAAACGCTTCAATCCATTGGAGGATATCTGAACCCTCCACAAACACACCAACCAAATCTTTCATAAACTTGGTGGCTGGGGACCTGACACTCTCACTGGATCTAGCTGAAGTCTCCACTCTGGCTTTCTCTAGCTGGATTCTCTGACATTCAGTGTCCTGGCTTTTGAGTTCAAGGTCCTTATTTCTGAGTTCAAGATCCCTATTCTTGAGTTCCACTTGCTGTGCCAGCTCCTCTTTCTTAAGCTCAGCTTCTATTTCCAACTTGCGATATTCAAAGGCTAACTTCATCCTCAATAACTCAAGTTCCATGGAATTGCTGGGGTTTGGAACAGAGGCAGCAGGAATGGTGGCATTCCCAGAAACAGATTCAGCGACAACCCCAGGGGCAGAGTCCTCACTGGTTGCATCCCCCCCTTCCTCAAGAGTTTCACCATCAGTCTGGTAATCCACCAGGGCAGCTATCAGCTCAGCCCTAGACTTATCCACAAAGTCTAACTCCCTGGCTTCACAAGCACTCTGGAGAGCCTCTAAGCTCATCCGAGTCAATTTACCATTTGCAATGGCCTCCATTGCTTGTAATGCAGTTATTTGGTACACACCCAAACCTTAATCTAATAAAAGTGCGGATATTTTGTAAGTGGCACGGTTATACACTGAGTCTTAAAACCATAAGCATCCCACCGCTGCCACCAGCTTTGTAAAGAAGACCGGTGGGGGGGTCTGTACTTCTGCTCTCTATATGGTAGAGGGGAGGCACAGAGGACCCCAGCCAAGATTCTCTAATACGGTAGCGATGGACGAGCAATCAAGGCCTAGCTTCTCAGGAGGTGATGCAGGCTGGTTCTTAAGTACAGTGTATCCCCAAGCCCCCACAAAGGAATGTCCACACACTGTATTACTGAAAACACAGTCTTTATATAATTAATATTCAAGGGTTATGTACACTTATCACAATAACGCACTTTGTGCTCAGGAAAATCAGCAATGGTAAATATCTACAATTCTAAAGTGGTACCACTAATATTAGACCTCATTAAAGTGCATTCACAATACTGTAGAAATGGCACACAGATCAATAAGAAGGAAACCAGCAATAGAGAGAGGAGAGATAACAGAGGGTTGAAACAATAGGCAGAATACTGGCCCTTGCTACTGGACACAGTTCTGTGTGGAGATCCCCCCACCTGGGCAACCTGCAAAATAAAGAGATATAACCCCAGCCCAGTCCAGATATTGTTCAATAGTCTATTTTTCTCCTATAATGTTTTTACCCCCCCAATGTACCTGGTGGAGTCGAGTTCCTCGAAAAGGCGTCGACAAGCGTCGAGGGACTCGCTGTTCGGCGACGGGGAATCGACGGCCCTTCTTGAATGCCTTCCTTTTCAGGCGGGAGGCACGGGGCGTCGAACGTCCGTCGACGAACGAGGCCGAACGTTGTCGAAGAGGCGGCAGCTCCGTCCGAGCGGTGCTCGTCGGCGTCGGGGCGTCGGCGTCCTGCAAGGCGGAGGTGTGCGGGGCACCTCGATGACAATAGTTCTGGACCGCAAAGATTGTAGAGACGGGAGCCCAGCAAGGGCGTCGAGTCGTCCGAGTCTTTGGGGTCGTCGGGTGGCGGGAAACCCACCGGCAGGTTTCTCCTCGGCGCGTTGGTCGTCCTCGACTTTCTCCGGCAGGATAAGCGGTCGACGGTGCGGTCGAGAGAGTCCTTCGATTGAACGTTCTTAGGCAATGGAGCGGACGGCTCCGATCGTCGGCGGCACGGCGTCAAGTGGTTCCCACGGCTGGGCAACACAACTTCGACGGGCCTCCAGCGGTTACACAGACCTGCGAACCCTGGTCGACGGCAATGGACTTCGACAGCGTCGATGTCCGGGTGCTTCACTTCGATCTCCTCGGCGGTCCCGTCTCGGGTCGGCAGCCTTTCGAGGGTCTGACTTCCAGGGCGCTTCGGCGAAGATTCAGCGGTGCTCGATGGTCCCTCGGAGCACGGGAAGAGGGCGCCTTACCAGGTCCTCTCTCGGGTCAGTCCTCGACGATTTCGACAACCTTCAGTTCCGTCGAAGCAAGTGCCACAGCAAGTCTTCTTCTTCCAGCTGGACGTCGAGGATCAGCAAATCCAGTTACTCTTGAGTGGAGACTCAGCTTCTGAATGCTTCTGAACAATTTCCAGTGGTGAGAGGTCCCCAGATATACTATTCTGTCTCTCATCCACACTGCTGGCACACACACAGCAGCCAATCACACAGAAGGGCATTCATGCAGTCAGTCAGCCAATCAGGCACACAGTGCATTCAGGCCACACTCCTCCCTTTCAGACACTCACAACAAGGAATGTGGATTGGGACAAGTACCCAGCCATTCAACACTACACACTGCATTCAGGCCAGTTTCGGGCAGGGCTGTCTCAGTCTTTGTCTCTCATGCCAGAAACCAGACAACCACAACAAGGAGTGTATATTGGTCACACACTCCATTCACCCAGGTCCCACCCACAGGAGGTACCCACAACATACAGTCACTGGGAAGGCTCCAGTCAGTCTAGCTGGGCCTTCACAACAACACCATATATGGAACTTCCACCCAACAGCCAGTCAGGGGGAAGGGACAGAGTCAGGGCATCCCAGGACTTTGGGAAAACAAGACAACAGGCAATAGAAAGCAAGAGGCCACAGGGGCCATCTTGTTTCTATCAGGAATCAACTGATCCCAATGGCAGGGCCTGGGTATCCCAAAATGGAGGACACCCAGAGCACCTGTCCAATTCAGCATGGAGCTGCCACCAGCCCATACCCTGCTCTGTGGGCCACCCACAGGTGCCCAAAAACATACACTAGGGGCACAGGGTTGTACCCCCCCACCCATGGGTGCCATAAGGGTATCCCAGGGGTCTGTTCACCAAACCAAAAGAGAGAGCTGCACTGCCAGGAGTCCCAAATGGATTCCTGGGCAGAAAACATAACAGAACACACGATAAAAGGCAGAAGAGGACAAGGATTCAGAGGCCCTGTCCCTCTGATACATTTCCAGCATCACAGGGTGCACCTACCTGGCCGCCAAGGGGAAAGCCTAAAACACAAGTAACCCCAAGTCTGTTTGCATGGCGAAATCTCAGACATTCTGCCAACCGGCACAACATACAGATATGGGCCTCGGGTGTCCAAGCCACCAAGGAAAACGGGGAACCCCATGCATTTCCGAAAAGAGGACACCTGTGGGAATCCGCAGAGGTATGACATGCGCACATCGCCCCAGAATTTATTACCCAGACAGCCCTGCAAAGTCCGAAATGTGGGGAAAAAATAGCTTTTTCTGCCCATTTTGCTAAACGCACCCATCGAAACACGCCCCCAACAACACATGGCCTACCGGCACGCGTTCCCACGGGTGTCCCAATGAAAACGGTACCTCACATGTGTGGGTGCACCTACCTGGCCGCCATGGGGAAAGCCTAAAACACAAGTAACCCCAAGTCTGTTTTCAGAGCGAAATCTCAGACATTCTGCCGACCGGCACAACATACAGATATGGCCCTTGGGTGTCCAAGCCACCGAGGAAAACGGGGAACCCCATGCATTTCTGAAAAGAGGACACCTGTGGGAATCCGCAGAGGTATGACATGCGCACATCGCCCCAGAATTTATTACCCAGACAGCCCGGCAAAGTCCGAAATGTGGAGAAAAAATCGCTTTTTCTGCACATTTCGCTAAACGCACCCATCGAAACACGCCCCCAACAACACATGGCCTACCGTCACGCGTTCCCACAGGTGGCCCGATGAAAAGGGTACCTCACATGTGTGGGTGCACCTACCTGGCCGCCATGGGGAAAGCCTAAAACACAAGTAACCCCAAGTCTGTTTTCAGAGCGAAATCTCAGACATTCTGCCGACCGGCACAACGTACAGATATGGCCCTTGGGTGTCCAAGCCACCGAGGGAAACAGGGAACCCCATGCATTTCCGAAAAGAGGACACCCGTGGGAATCCACAGAGGTATGATTTGCGCACATCGCCCCAGAATTTATTACCCAGACAGCCCCGCAAAGTCTGAAATGTCGGGAAAAAAACACTTTTTCCGCACATTTCGCTTGACGCACCCATCGAAACATGCCCCCAACAACACATGTCCTACCGTCACGCGTTCCCACAGGTGTCCCAATGAAAACGGTACCTCACATGTGTGAGTGCACCTACCTGGCCGCCAAGGGGAAAGCCTAAAACACAAGTAACCCCAAGTCTGTTTTCAGAGCGAAATCTCAGACATTCTGCCGACCGGCACAATGTATAGATATGGGCCTCGGGTGTCCAAGCCACCGAGGAAAACAGGGAACCCCATGCATTTCCGAAAAGAGGACACCCGTGGGAATCCACAAAGGTATGATTTGCGCACATCGCCCCAGAATTTATTACCCAGACAGCCCCTCAAAGTCCGAAATGTCGGGAAAAAAACACTTTTTCCGCACATTTCGCTCGACGCACCCATCTAAACACGCCCCCAACAACACATGGCCTACCGTCACGCGTTCCCACAGGAGTCCCAATGAAAACGGTACCTCACATGTGTGGGTGCACCTACCTGGCCGCCAAGAGGAAAGCCTAAAACACAAGTAACCCCAAGTCTGTTTGCATGGCGAAATCTCAGACATTCTGCCAACCGGCACAACGTACAGATATGGACCTCGGGTGTCCAAGCTTCCGAGGAAAACAGGGAACCCCATGCATTTCCGAAAAGAGGACACCCGTGGGAATCCGCAGAGGTATTATTTGCGCACATCGCCCCAGAATTTTTTACCCAGACAGCCCTGCAAAGTCCGAAATGTGGGGAAAAAAAACTGTTTCCGCACATTTCGCTTGACGCACCCATCGAAACATGCCCCCAATAACACATGGCCTACCGTCACGCATTCCCACAGGTGTCCCGATGAAAACGCTACCTCACATGTGTGGATGCACCTACCTGGCCACCAGGGGGAAAGCCTAAAACACAAGTAACCCCAAGTCTGTTTTCAGAGCGAAATCTCAGACATTCTGCCGACCAGCACAACGTACAGATATGGGCCTCGGGTGTCCAAGCCACCAAGGAAAATGGGGAACCCCATGCATTTCCGAAAAGAGGACACCTGTTGGAATCCGCAGAGGTATGACATGCGCACATCCCCCCAGAATTTGTTACCCAGACAGCCCTGCAAAGTCCGAAATGTGGGGAAAAAAACGCTTTTTCTGCACATTTCGCTCAACGCACCAATCGAAACAAGCCCCTAACAACACATGGCCTACCATCATGCGTTTCCACAGGTGTCCCGATGAAAACGCTACCTCACATGTGTGGGTGCACCTACCTGGCCGCCATGGGGAAAGCCTAAAACACAAGTAACCCCAAGTCTGTTTTCAGAGCGAAATCTCAGACATTCTGCCGACCGGCACAACGTACAGATATCGCCCTTGGGTGTCCAAGCCACCAAGGAAAACAGGGAACCCCATGCATTTCCAAAAAGAGGACACCCGTGGGAATCCTCAGAGGTATGATTTGCGCACATCGCCCCAGAATTTTTTACCCAGACAGCCCGGCAAAGTCCGAAATGTCGGGAAAAAAACACTTTTTCTGCACATTTGGCTTGACACACCCATCAAAACACGCCCCCAACAACACATGGCCTACCGTCACGCGTTCCCACAGGTGTCCCGATGAAAACAGTACCTCACATGTGTGGGTGCACCTACCTGGCCGCCAAGGGGAAAGCCTAAAACACAAGTAACCCCAAGTCTGTTTTCATGGCGAAATCTCAGACATTCTGCCGACCGGCACAACGTACAGATATGGGCCTCGGGTGTCCAAGCCACTGAGGAAAACAGGGAAACCCATGCATTTCCGAAAAGAGGACACCCGTGGGAATCCGCAGAGGTATGATTTGCGCACATCGCCCCAGACTTTTTTACCCAAACAGCCCTGCAAAGTCCGAAATGTCGGTTAAAAAAACACTTTTTCCGCACATTTCGCTTGACGCACCCATCGAAACATGCCCCCAACAACACATGGCCTACCGTCACGCGTTCCCACAGGTGTCCCAATGAAAACGGTACCTCACATGTGTGGGTGCACCTACCTGGCCGCCAAGGGGAAAGCCTAAAACACAAGTAACCCCAAGTCTGTTTTCAGAGCGAAATCTCAGACATTCTGCCGACCGGCACCATGTATAGATATGGGCCTCGGGTGTCCAAGCCACCGAGGAAAACAGGGAACCCCATGCATTTCCGAAAAGAGGACACCCGTGGGAATCCACAGAGGTATGATTTGCGCACATCGCCCCAGAATTTATTACCCAGACAGCCCCGCAAAGTCCGAAATGTCGTGGCAAAAACACTTTTTCCGCACATTTCGCTCGACGCACCCATCTAAACACGCCCCCAACAACACATGGCCTACCGTCACGCGTTCCCACAGGTGTCCCAATGAAAACGGAACCTCACATGTGTGGGTGCACCTACCTGGCCGCCAAGAGGAAAGCCTAAAACACAAGTAACCCCAAGTCTGTTTGCATGGCGAAATCTCAGACATTCTGCCAACCGGCACAACGTACATATATGGGCCTCGGGTGTCCAAGCCACCGAGGAAAACAGGGAACCCAATGCATTTCCGAAAAGAGGACACCCGTGGGAATCCGCAGAGGTATGATTTGCGCACATCGCCTCAGAATTTTTTACCCAGACAGCCCTGCAAAGTCCGAAATGTGGGGAAAAAAAAAACTGTTTCCGCAGATTTCGCTGAACGCACCCATCGAAACAAGCCCCCAACAACACATGGCCTACCGTCATGCGTTCCCACAGGTGTCCCGATGAAAACGGTACCACACATGTGTGGGTGCACCTACCAGGCCGCCAGGAGGAAAGCCTAAAACACAAGTAACCCCAAGTCTGTTTTCAGAGCGAAATCTCAGACATTCTGCCGACAGGCACAACATACAGATATGGGCCTCGGGTGTCCAAGCCACCGAGGAAAACAGGGAACCCCATGCATTTCCGAAAAGAGGACACCCATGGGAATCCGCAGAGGTATGATTTGCGCACATCTCCCCAGAATTTTTAATCCAGACAGCCCTGCAAAGTCCGAAATGTGGAGAAAAAATCACTTTTTCTGCACATTTCGCTAAACGCACCCATCGAAACGCGCCCCCAACAACACATGGCCTACCGTCACGCGTTCCCACAGGTGTCCCGATGAAAACAGTACCTCACATGTGTGGGTGCACCTACCTGGCCGCCAATGGGAAAGCCTAAAACACAAGTAACCCCATGTCTGTTTTCATGGCGAAATCTCAGACATTCTGCCGACCGGCACAACGTACAGATATGGGCCTCGGGTGTCCAAGCCACCGAGGAAAACAGGGAAACCCATGCATTTCTGAAAAGAGGACACCCATGGGAATCCGCAGAGGTATGATTTGCGCACATCGCCGCAGATTTTTTTATCCAAACAGCCCCGCAAAGTCCGAAATGTCGGGAAAAAAACATTTTTTCCGCACATTTAGCTCGACGCACCCATCGAAACATGCCCCCAACAACATATGGCCTACCGTCACGCGTTCCCACAGGTGTCCCGATGAAAACGGTACCTCACATGTGTGGGTGCACCTACCAGGCCGCCAAGGGGAAAGCCTAAAACACAAGTAACCCCAAGTCTGTTTGCATGGCGAAATCTCAGACATTCTGCCAACCGGCACAACATACAGATATGGGCCTCGGGTGTCCAAGCCACCGAGGAAAACAGGGAACCCCATGCATTTCCGAAAAGAGGACACCCATGGGAATCTGCAGAGGTATGATTTGCGCACATCGCCCCAGAATTTTTTACCCAGACAGCCCTGCAAAGTCCGAAATGTGGGGAAAGAAAAAACTGTTTCCGCAGATTTCGCTCAACGCACCCATAGAAACAAGCCCCCAACAACACATGGCCTACCGTCACGCGTTCACACAGGTGTCCCGATGAAAACGGTACCTCACATGTGTGGGTGCACCTACCTGGCCGCCAGGGGGAAAGCCTAAAACACAAGTAACATCAAGTCTGTTTTCAGAGCGAAATCTCAGACATTCTGCCGACCGGCACAATGTACAGATATGGGCCTTGGATGTCCAAGCCACTGAGGAAAAAAGGGAACCCCATGCATTTCCGAAAAGAGGACACCCGTGGGAATCCGCAGAGGTATGATTTGCGCACATCGCCCCAGAATTTTTTACCCAGACAGCCCCGCAAAGTCCGAAATGTCGGGAAAAAAACACTTTTTCCGCACATTTTGCTCAACGCACCCATTGAAACACGCTCCCAACAACACATGGCCTACCGTCACGCGTTCCCACAGGTGCCCCGATGAAAACGGTACCTCAGATGTGTGGGTGCACCTACCTGGCCGCCAAGGGGAAAGCCTAAAACACAAGTAACCCCAAGTCTGTTTTCAGAGCGAAATCTCAGACATTCTGCCGACCGGTACAACGTACAGATATGGCCCTTGGGTGTCCAAGCCACCGAGGAAAACAGGGAACCCCATGCATTTCTGAAAAGAGGACACCTGTGGGAATCCGCAGAGGTATGATTTGCGCACATCGCCCCAGAATTTTTTATCCAAACAGCCCCGCAAAGTCCGAAATGTCGGGAAAAAAACACTTTTTCCCCACATTTCGCTCGACGCACCCATCGAAACATGCCCCCAACAACATATGGCCTACCGTCACGCGTTCCTACAGGTGTCCCGATGAAAACGGTACCTCACATGCGTGGGTGCACCTACCTGGCCGCCAAGGGGAAAGCCTAAAACACAAGTAACCCCAAGTCTGTTTGCATGGCGAAATCTCAGACATTCTGCCAACCGGCACAACGTACAGATATGGGCCTTGGGTGTCCAAGCCACCGAGGAAAACAGGGAACCCCATGCATTTCCGAAAAGAGGACACCCGTGGGAATCCGCAGAGATATGATTTGCGCACATCGCCCCAGAATTTATTACCCAGACAGCCCTGCAAATTCCGAAATGTGGGGAAATAAACGCTTTTTCCGCACATTTTGCTCGATGCACCCATCGAAACACGCCCCCAACAACACATGGCTTACTGTCACGCGTTCCCACAGGTGTCCCGATGAAAACGGTACCTCACATGTGTGGGTGCACCTACCTGGCCGCCAAGGGGCAAGCCTAAAACACAAGTAACCCCAAGTCTGTTTCCATGGCGAAATCTCAGACATTCTGCCAACCGGCACAACGTACAGATATGGGCCTCGGGTGTCCAAGCCACCGAGGAAAACAGGGAAACCCATGCATTCCCGAAAAGAGAACACCCGTGGGAATCCGCAGAGATATGATTTGCGCACATCGCCCCAGAATTTTTTATCCAAACAGCCCTGCAAAGTCCGAAATGTCGGGAAAAAAACACTTTTTCCGCACATTTCGCTCGACACACCCATCGAAACATGCCCCCAACAACATATGGCCTACTGTCACGCGTTCCCACAGGTGTCCCGATGAAAACGGTACCTCACATGCGTGGGTGCACCTACCAGGCCGCCAAGGGGAAAGCCTAAAACACAAGTAACCCCAAGTCTGTTTGCATGGCGAAATCTCAGACATTCTGCCGACCGGCACAATGTACAGATATGGGCCTTGGGTGTCCAAGCCACTGAGGAAAACAGGGAAGCCCATGCATTTCTGAAAAGAGGACACCCGTGGAAATCCGCACAGGTATGATTTGCGCACATCGCCCCAGAATTTATTACCCAGACAGCCCTGCAAATTCCGAAATGTGGGGAAAAAAATGCTTTTTCCGCACATTTTGCTCGACGCACCCAACGAAACACGCCCCCAACAACACATGGCCTACTGTCACGCGTTCCCACAGGTGTCCCGATGAAAACGGTACCTCACATGTGTGGGTGCACCTACCTGGCCGCCAAGGGGAAAGCCTAAAACACAAGTAACCCCAAGTCTGTTTTCAGAGCGAAATCTCAGACATTCTGCTGACCGGCACAACGTACAGATATGGCCCTTGGGTGTCCAAGCCACCGAGGAAAACAGGGAACCCCATGCATTTCCGAAAAGAGGACACCCGTGGAAATCCGCAGAGGTATGATTTGCGCACATCGCCCCAGAATTTATTACCCAGACACCCCCGCAAAGTCTGAAATTTGGGGAAAAAAACACATTTTCCGCACATATCGCTCGACGCACCCCTCGAAACATGCCCCCAACAGCACATGGCCTACCGTCACGCGTTCCCACAGGTGTCCCGATGAAAACGTTACCTCACATGTGTGGGTGCACCTACCTGGCCGCCAAGGGGAAAGCCTAAAACACAAGTAACCCCAAGTCTGTTTTCAGAGTGAAATCTCAGACATTCTGCCGACCGGCACAACATACAGATATGGGCCTCGGGTGTCCAAGCCACTGAGGAAAACAGGGAACCCCATGCATTTCCGAAAAGAGGACACCCGTGGGAATCCGCAGAGGTATGATTTGCGCACATCGCCACAGAATTTTTTACCCAGACAGCCCCGCAAAGTCCGAAATGTCGGGAAAAATACACTTTTTCCGCACATTTCGCTCGACGCACCCATCGAAACACGCCCCCAACAACATATGGCCTACCGGCACGCGTTCCCACAGGTGTCCCGATGAAAACTGTACCTCACATGTGTGGGTGCACCTACCTGGCCGCCAAGGGGAAAGCCTAAAACACAAGTAACCCCAAGTCTGTTTTCAGAGCGAAATCTCAGACATTCTGCCGACCGGCACAACGTACAGATATGGGCCTCGGGTGTCCAAGCCACCAAGGAAAACAGGGAACCCCATGCATTTCCGAAAAGAGGACACCCGTGGGAATCCGCAGAGGTATGGTTTGCGCACATCGCCCCAGAATTTATTACCCAGACACCCCCGCAAAGTCCAAAATTTGGGGAAAAATACACATTTTCCGCACATTTCGCTTGACGCACCCATCGAAACACGCCCCCAACAACACATAGCCTACCGTCACGCGTTCCCACAGGTGTCCCGATGAAAACGGTACCTCACATGTGTGGGTGCACCTACCTGGCCACCAAGGGGAAAGCCTAAAACACAAGTAACCCCAAGTCTGTTTTCAGAGGGAAATCTCAGACATTCTGCCGACTGGCACAACGTACAGATATGGGCCTCGGGTGTCCAAGCCACCGAGTAAAACAGGGAAACCCATGCATTTCCAAAAAGAGGACACCCGTGGGAATCCGCAGAGGTATGATTTGCGCACATCGCCCCAGAATTTTTTACCCAGACACCCCCGCAAAGTCTGAAATTTGGGGAAAAAAACACATTTTCTGCACATTTCGCTTGACGCACCAATCAAAACACGCCCCCAACAACACATGGCCTACTGTCACACGTTCCCACAGGTGTCCCGATGAAAATGGTACCTCACATGTGTGGGTGCACCTACCTGGCCGCCAAGGGGAAAGCCTAAAACACAAGTAACCCCAAGTCTGTTTTCAGAGCGAAATCTCAGACATTCTGCCGACCGACACAACGTACAGATATGGGCCTCGGGTGTCCAAGCCACCAAGGAAAACGGGGAACCTCATGCATTTCCAAAAAGAGGACACCCGTGGGAATCCGCAGAGGTATGATTTGCGCACATCGCCCCAGAATTTATTACCCAGACAGCCCTGCAAATTCCGAAATGTGGGGAAATAAACGCTTTTTCCGCACATTTCGCTCGATGCACCCATCGAAACACGCCCCTAACAACACATGGCTTACTGTCACGCGTTCCCACAGGTGTCCCGATGAAAACGGTACCTCACATGTGTGGGTGCACCTACCTGGCCGCCAAGGGAAAAGCCTAAAACACAAGTAACCCCAAGTGTGTTTTCATGGCGAAATCTCAGACATTCTGCCAACCGGCACAACGTACAGATATGGGCCTCGGGTGTCCAAGCCACCTAGGAAAACAGGGAAACCCATGCATTTCTGAAAAGAGGACACGCGTGGGAATCCGCAGAGGTATGATTTGCGCACATCGCCCCAGAATTTTTTATCCAAACAGCCCTGCAAAGTCCGAAATGTCGGGAAAAAAACACTTTTTCCGCACATTTCGCTCGACATACCCATCGAAACATGCCCCCAACAACATATGGCCTACCGTCACGCGTTCCCACAGGTGTCCCGATGAAAACGGTACCTCACATGCATGGGTGCACCTACCTGGCCGCCAAGGGGAAAGCATAAAACACAAGTAACCCCAAGTCTGTTTGCATGGCGAAATCTCAGACATTCTGCCGACCGGCACAATGTACAGATATGGGCCTTGGGTGTCCAAGCCACTGAGGAAAACAGGGAAGCCCATGCATTTCTGAAAAGAGGACACCCGTGGGAATCCGCAGAGGTATGATTTGCGCACATCGCCCCAGAATTTTTTACCCAGACAGCCCTGCAAAGTCCGAAATGTCGGGAAAAATACACTTTTTCCGCACATTTCGCTCGACGCACCCATCGAAACACGCCCCCAACAACACATGGCCTACCGGCACGCGTTCCCACAGGTGTCCCGATGAAAACAGTACCTTACATGTGTGGGTGCACCTACCTGGCCACCAAGGGGAAAGCCTAAAACACAAGTAACCCCAAGTCTGTTTTCAGAGCGAAATCTCAGACATTCTGCCGACCGGCACAACGTACAGATATGGCCCTCGGGTGTCCAAGTCACTGAGGAAAATAGGGAATCCCATGCATTTCCGAAAAGAGGACACCCGTGGGAATCCTCAGAGGTATGGTTGCGCACATCGCCCCAGAATTTATTACCCAGACAGCCCTGCAAAGTCAGAAATTTGGGGAAAAAGACACATTTTCCGCACATTTCGCTTGACGCACCCATTGAAACACACCCCCAACAACACATAGCCTACTGTCACGCGTTCCCACAGGTGTCCCGATGAAAACGGTACCTCACATGTGTGGGTGCACATACCTGGCCACCAAGGGGAAAGCCTAAAACACAAGTAACCCCAAGTCTGTTTTCAGAGGGAAATCTCAGACATTCTGCCGACCGGCACAACGTACAGATATGGGCCTCGGGTGTCCAAGCCACCGAGTAAAACAGGGAAACCCATGCATTTCCAAAAAGAGGACACCC
This sequence comes from Ambystoma mexicanum, assembly GCF_040938575.1. Lineage (NCBI taxonomy): Eukaryota > Metazoa > Chordata > Amphibia > Caudata > Ambystomatidae > Ambystoma > Ambystoma mexicanum. Next base: position 1,293,821,712 of record NC_090937.1, read on the forward strand.
GTGGGAATCCGCAGAGGTATGATTTGCGCACATCGCCCCAGAATTTTTTACCCAGACACCCCCGCAAAGTCCGAAATTTGGGGAAAAAAACACATTTTTCGCACATTTCGCTTGACACACCAATCAAAACACGCCCCCAACAACACATGGCCTACTGTCACACGTTCCCACAGGTGTCCCGATGAAAATGGTACCTCACATGTGTGGGTGCACCTACCTAGCCGCCAAGGGGAAAGCCTAAAACAAAAGTAACCCCAAGTCTGTTTTCAGAGCGAAATCTCAGACATTCTGCAGACCGGCACAACGTACAGATATGGCCCTCGGGTGTCCAAGTCACTGAGGAAAATAGGGAACCCCATGCATTTCCGAAAAGAGGACACCCGTGGGAATCCGCAGAGGTATGATTTGCGCACATCGCCCCAGAATTTTTTACCCAAACAGCCCTGCAAAGTCCGAAATGTCGGTAAAAAAACACTTTTTCTGCACATTTCGCTCGACGCACCCATCGAAACATGCCCCCAACAACACATGGCCTACCGTCACGCGCTCCCACAGGTGTCCCGATGAAAACGTTACCTCACATGTGTGGGTGCACCTAACTGGCCGCCAAGGGGAAAGCCTAAAACACAAGTAACCCCAAGTCTGTTTTCAGAGCGAAATCTCAGACATTCTGCCGACCGGCACAACGTACAGATATGGCCCTCGGGTGTCCAAGTCACTGAGGAAAATAGGGAACCCCATGCATTTCTGAAAAGAGGACACCCGTGGTAATCCGCAGAGGTATGATTTGCGCACATCGCCCCAGAATTTTTTACCCAGACAGCCCCGCAAAGTCCGAAATGTCAGGAAAAAAACACTTTTTCTGCACATTTCGCTCGACGCACCCATCAAAACACGCCCCCAACAACACATGGCCTACCGTCACGCGTTCCCACAGGTGTCCCGATGAAAATGGTACCTCACATGTGTGGGTGCACCTACCTGGCCGCTAACGGGAAAGCCTAAAACACAAGTAACCCCAAGCCTGTTTTCAGAGCGAAATCTCAGACATTCTGCCGACCGGCACAACATACAGATATGGGCCTCGGGTGTCCAAGCCACTGAGGAAAACAGGGAACCCCATGCATTTCCGAAAAGAGGACACCCGTGGGAATCCGCAGAGGTATGATTTGCGCACATCGCCCCAGAATTTTTTACCCAGACAGCCCCACAAAGTCCGAAATGTCGGGAAAAATACACTTTTTCCGCACATTTCGCTCGACGCACCCATCGAAACACGCCCCCAACAACACATGGCCTACCGGCACACGTTCCCACAGGTGTCCCGATGAAAACAGTACCTCACATGTGTGGGTGCACCTACCTGGCCGCCAAGGGGAAAGCCTAAAACACAAGTAACCCCAAGTCTGTTTTCAGAGCGAAATCTCAGACATTCTGCCGACCGGCACAACGTACAGATATGGCCCTCGGGTGTCCAAGTCACTGAGGAAAATAGGGAACCCCATGCATTTCCGAAAAGAGGACACCCATGGGAATCCGCAGAGGTATGGTTTGCGCACATCGCCCCAGAATGTATTACCCAGACAGCCCTGCAAAGTCCGAAATTTGGGGAAAAGACACATTTTCCGCACATTTCGCTTGACGCACCCATCGAAACACGCCCCCAACAACACATAGCCTACCGTCACGCGTTCCCACAGGTGTCCCAATGAAAACGGTACCTCACATGTGTGGGTGCACCTACCTGGCCACCAAGGGGAAAGCCTAAAACACAAGTAACCCCAAGTCTGTTTTCAGAGGGAAATCTCAGACATTCTGCCGACTGGCACAACGTACAGATATGGGCCTCGGGTGTCCAAGCCACCGAGTAAAACAGGGAAACCCATGCATTTCCAAAAAGAGGACACCTGTGGGAATCCGCAGAGGTATGATTTGCGCACATCGCCCCAGAATTTTTTACCCAGACACCCCCGCAAAGTCCGAAATTTGGGGAAAAAAACACATTTTTCGCACATTTCGCTTGACACACCAATCAAAACACGCCCCCAACAACACATGGCCTACTGTCACACGTTCCCACAGGTGTCCCGATGAAAATGGTACCTCACATGTGTGGGTGCACCTACCTGGCAGCCAAGGGGAAAGCCTAAAACAAAAGTAACCCCAAGTCTGTTTTCAGAGCGAAATCTCAGACATTCTACCGACCGGCACAACGTACAGATATGGCCCTCGAGTGTCCAAGTCACTGAGGAAAATAGGGAACCCCATGCATTTCCGAAAAGAGGACACCCGTGGGAATCCACAAAGGTACGATTTGCGCACATCGCACCAGAATTTATTACCCAGACAGCCCTGCAAAGTCTGAAATGTGGGGAAAGAAAAAACTGTTTCCGCAGATTTCGCTCAACGCACCCATCGAAACAAGCGCCCAACAACACATGGCCTACTGTCACGCGTTCCCACAGGTGTCCCGATGAAAACGGTACCTCACATGTGTGGGTGCACCTACCTGGCCGCCAGGGGGAAAGCCTAAAACACAAGTAACCCCAAGTCTGTTTTCAGAGCGAAATCTCAGACATTCTGCCGACCGGCACAATGTACAGATATGGGCCTTGGATGTCCAAGCCACTGAGGAAAACAGGGAACCCCATGCATTTCCGAAAAGAGGACACCCGTGGGAATCCACAGAGGTATGATTTGCGCACATCGCCCCAGAATTTTTTACCCAGACACCCCTGCAAAGTCCGAAATTTGGGGAAAAAAACGCTTTCTCCACACATTTTGCTCGACGCACCCATCGAAACACGCCCCCAACAACACATGGCCTACCGTCATGCGTTCCCACAGGTGTCCCAATGAAAACAGTACCTCACATGTGTGGGTGCAACTACCTGGCCGCCAAGGGGAAAGCCTAAAACACAAGTAACCCCAATTCTGTTTTCAGAGCAAAATCTCAGACATTCTGCCGACCGGCACAACATACAGATATGGGCCTCGGGTGTCCAAGCCACTGAGGAAAAAAGGGAACCCCATGCATTTCCGAAAAGAGGACACCCGTGGGAATCCGCAGAGGTATGATTTGCGCACATCGCCCCAGAATTTTTTACCCAGACATCCCCGGAAAGTCCGAAATGTCGGGAAAAATACAATTTTTCCGCACATTTCGCTCGACGCACCCATCAAAACACACCCCCAACAACACATGGCCTACCGGCACGCGTTCCCACAGGTGTCCCGATGAAAACAGTACCTCACATGTGTGGGTGCACCTACCTGGCCGCCAAGGGGAAAGCCTAAAACACAAGTAACCCCAAGTCTGTTTTCAGAGCGAAATCTCAGACATTCTGCCGACCGGCACAACGTACAGATATGGGCCTCGGGTGTCCAAGCCACCAAGGAAAACGGGGAACCCCATGCATTTCCGAAAAGAGGACACCCGTGAGAATCCGCAGAGGTATGGTTTGCGCACATCGCCCCAGAATTTATTACCCAGACACCCCCGCAAAGTCCGAAATTTGGGGAAAAAGACACATTTTCCGCACATTTCGCTTGACGCACCCATCGAAACACGCCCCCAACAACACATAGCCTACCGTCACGCGTTCCCACAGGTGTCCCGATGAAAACGGTACCTCACATGTGTGGGTGCACCTACCTGGCCACCAAGGGGAAAGCCTAAAACACAAGTAACCCTAAGTCTGTTTTCAGAGGGAAATCTCAGACATTCTGCCGACTGGCACAACGTACAGATATGGGCCTCGGGTGTCCAAGCCACCGAGTAAAACAGGGAAACCCATGCATTTCCGAAAAGAGGACACCCGTGGGAATCCACAAAGGTATGATTTGCGCACATCGCCCCAGAATTTATTACCCAGACAGCCCTGCAAAGTCCGAAATGTCGGGAAAAAAACACTTTTTCCGCACATTTCGCTCGACGCACCCATCGAAACACGCCCCCAACAACACATGGCTTACTGTCACGCGTTCCCACAAGTGTCCCAATGAAAACGGTACCTCACATGTGTGGGTGCACCTACCTGGCCGCCAAGGGGAAAGCCTAAAACACAAGTAACCCCAAGTCTGTTTTCAGAGCGAAATCTCAGACATTCTGCGGACCGGCACAACGTACAGATATGTCCCTCGGGTGTCCAAGTCACTGAGGAAAATAGGGAACCCCATGCATTTCCGAAAAGAGGACACCCGTGGGAATCCACAAAGGTACGATTTGCGCACATCGCACCAGAATTTATTACCCAGACAGCCCTGCAAAGTCTGAAATGTGGGGAAAGAAAAAACTGTTTCCGCAGATTTCGCTCAACGCACCCATCGAAACAAGCCCCCAACAACACATGGCCTACTGTCACGCGTTCCCACAGGTGTCCCGATGAAAACGGTACCTCACATGTGTGGGTGCACCTACCTGGCCGCCAGGGGGAAAGCCTAAAACACAAGTAACCCCAAGTCTGTTTTCAGAGCGAAATCTCAGACATTCTGCCGACCGGCACAATGTACAGATATGGGCCTTGGATGTCCAAGCCACTGAGGAAAACAGGGAACCCCATGCATTTCCGAAAAGAGGACACCCGTGGGAATCCACAGAGGTATGATTTGCGCACATCGCCCCAGAATTTTTTACCCAGACACCCCTGCAAAGTCCGAAATTTGGGGAAAAAAACGCTTTCTCCACACATTTTGCTCGACGCACCCATCGAAACACGCCCCCAACAACACATGGCCTACCGTCATGCGTTCCCACAGGTGTCCCAATGAAAACAGTACCTCACATGTGTGGGTGCAACTACCTGGCCGCCAAGGGGAAAGCCTAAAACACAAGTAACCCCAATTCTGTTTTCAGAGCAAAATCTCAGACATTCTGCCGACCGGCACAACATACAGATATGGGCCTCGGGTGTCCAAGCCACTGAGGAAAACAGGGAACCCCATGCATTTCCGAAAAGAGGACACCCGTGGGAATCCGCAGAGGTATGATTTGCGCACATCGCCCCAGAATTTTTTACCCAGACATCCCCGGAAAGTCCGAAATGTCGGGAAAAATACAATTTTTCCGCACATTTCGCTCGACGCACCCATCAAAACACACCCCCAACAACACATGGCCTACCGGCACGCGTTCCCACAGGTGTCCCGATGAAAACAGTACCTCACATGTGTGGGTGCACCTACCTGGCCGCCAAGGGGAAAGCCTAAAACACAAGTAACCCCAAGTCTGTTTTCAGAGCGAAATCTCAGACATTCTGCCGACCGGCACAACGTACAGATATGGGCCTCGGGTGTCCAAGCCACCAAGGAAAACGGGGAACCCCATGCATTTCCGAAAAGAGGACACCCGTGAGAATCCGCAGAGGTATGGTTTGCGCACATCGCCCCAGAATTTATTACCCAGACACCCCCGCAAAGTCCGAAATTTGGGGAAAAAGACACATTTTCCGCACATTTCGCTTGACGCACCCATCGAAACACGCCCCCAACAACACATAGCCTACCGTCACGCGTTCCCACAGGTGTCCCGATGAAAACGGTACCTCACATGTGTGGGTGCACCTACCTGGCCACCAAGGGGAAAGCCTAAAACACAAGTAACCCTAAGTCTGTTTTCAGAGGGAAATCTCAGACATTCTGCCGACTGGCACAACGTACAGATATGGGCCTCGGGTGTCCAAGCCACCGAGTAAAACAGGGAAACCCATGCATTTCCGAAAAGAGGACACCCGTGGGAATCCACAAAGGTATGATTTGCGCACATCGCCCCAGAATTTATTACCCAGACAGCCCTGCAAAGTCCGAAATGTCGGGAAAAAAACACTTTTTCCGCACATTTCGCTCGACGCACCCATCGAAACACGCCCCCAACAACACATGGCTTACTGTCACGCGTTCCCACAAGTGTCCCAATGAAAACGGTACCTCACATGTGTGGGTGCACCTACCTGGCCGCCAAGGGGAAAGCCTAAAACACAAGTAACCCCAAGTCTGTTTTCAGAGCGAAATCTCAGACATTCTGCGGACCGGCACAACGTACAGATATGTCCCTCGGGTGTCCAAGTCACTGAGGAAAATAGGGAACCCCATGCATTTCCGAAAAGAGGACACCCGTGGGAATCCACAAAGGTATGATTTGCGCACATCGCCCCAGAATTTTTTACCCAGACAGCCCTGCAAAGTCCGAAATGTCGGGAAAAAAACACTTTTTCCGCACATTTCGCTCGACGCACCCATCAAAACACGCCCCCAACAACACATGGCCTACCGTCACGCGTTCCCACAGGTGTCTCGATGAAAACGGTACCTCACATGTGTGGGTGCACCTACCTGGCCACCAAGGGGAAAGCCTAAAACACAAGTAACCCCAAGTCTGTTTTCATGGCGAAATCTCAGACATTCTGCCGACCGGCACAACGTACAGATATGGGCCTCGGGTGTCCAAGCCACCGAGGAAAACAGGGAAACCCATGCATTTCTGAAAAGAGGACACCCATGGGAATCCACAGAGGTATGATTTGCGCACATCGCCGCAGAATTTTTTATCCAAACAGCCCCGCAAAGTCCGAAATGTCAAGAAAAAAACATTTTTTCCGCACATTTCGCTCGACGCACCCATCGAAACATGCCCCCAACAACATATGGCCTACCGTCACGCGTTCCCACAGGTGTGCCGATGAAAACGGTACCTCACATGTGTGGGTGCACCTACCTGGCCGCCAAGGGGAAAGCCTAAAACACAAGTAACCCCAAGTCTGTTTGCATGGCGAAATCTCAGACATTCTGCCAACCGGCACAACATACAGATATGGGCCTCGGGTGTCCAAGCCACCGAGGAAAACATGGAACCCCATGCATTTCCGAAAAGAGGACACCCATGGGAATCCACAGAGGTATGATTTGCGCACATCGCCCCAGAATTTTTTACCCAGACAGCCCTGCAAAGTCCGAAATGTGGGGAAAAAAATACTTTTTCCGCACATTTCGCTCGACGCACCCATCGAAACACGCCCCCAACAACACATGGCCTACCGGCACGCGTTCCCACAGGTGTCCCGATGAAAACAGTACCTCACATGTGTGGGTGCACCTACCTGGCCGCCAAGGGGAAAGCCTAAAACACAAGTAACCCCAAGTCTGTTTTCAGAGCGAAATCTCAGACATTCTGCCGACCGGCACAACGTACAGATATGGGCCTCGGGTGTCCAAGCCACCAAGGAAAACGGGGAACCCCATGCATTTCCGAAAAGAGGACACCCGTGGGAATCCGCAGAGGTATGGTTTGAGCACATCGCCCCAGAATTTATTACCCAGACACCCCCGCAAAGTCCAAAATTTGGGGAAAAAGACACATTTTCCGCACATTTCGCTTGACGCACCCATCGAAACACGCCCCCAACAACACATAGCCTACCGTCACGCGTTCCCACAGGTGTCCCGATGAAAACGGTACCTCACATGTGTGGGTGCACCTACCTGGCCACCAAGGGGAAAGCCTAAAACACAAGTAACCCTAAGTCTGTTTTCAGAGGGAAATCTCAGACATTCTGCCGACTGGCACAACGTACAGATATGGGCCTTGGGTGTCCAAGCCACGGAGTAAAACAGGGAAACCCATGCATTTCCAAAAAGAGGACACCCGTGGGAATCCGCAGAGGTATGATTTGCGCACATCGCCCTAGAATTTTTTACCCAGACACCCCCGCAAATTCCGAAATTCTGGGAAAAGAACACATTTTCCGCACATTTCGCTTGACGCACCAATCAAAACACGCCCCAACAACACATGGCCTACTGTCACACGTTCCCACAGGTGTCCCGATGAAAATGGTACCTCACATGTGTGGGTGCACCTACCTGGCCGCCAAGGGGAAAGCCTAAAACAAAAGTAACCCCAAGTCTGTTTTCAGAGCGAAATCTCAGACATTCTGCCGACCGGCACAACGTACAGATATGGCCCTCGGGTATCCAAGTCACTGAGGAAAATAGGGAACCCCATGCATTTCCGAAAAGAGGACACCCGTGGGAATCCACAAAGGTATGATTTGCGCACATCGCCCCAGAATTTATTACCCAGATAGCCCCGCAAAGTCCGAAATGTCGGGAAAAAAACACTTTTTCCGCACATTTCGCTCGACGCACCCATCGAAACACGCCCCCAACAACACATGGCTTACTGTCACGCGTTCCCACAAGTGTCCCAATGAAAACGGTACCTCACATGTGTGGGTGCACCTACCTGGCCGCCAAGGGGAAAGCCTAAAACACAAGTAACCCCAAGTCTGTTTTCAGAGCGAAATCTCAGACATTCTGCAGACCGGCACAACGTACAGATATGTCCCTCGGGTGTCCAAGTCACTGAGGAAAATAGGGAACCCCATGCATTTCCAAAAAGAGGACACCCGTGGGAATCCGCAGAGATATGATTTGCCCACATTGCCCCAGAATTTTTTACCCAGACACCCCCGCAAAGTCCGAAATGTCGGGAAAAAAACATTTTTTCCGCACATTTCGCTCGACGCACCCATCGAAACATGCCCCCAACAACATATGGCCTACCGTCACGCGTTCCCACAGGTGTCCCGATGAAAACGGTACCTCACGTGTGTGGGTGCACCTACCTGGCCGCCAAGGGGAAAGCCTAAAACACAAGTAACCCCAAGTCTGTTTTCAGAGCGAAATCTCAGTCATTCTGCCGACCGGCACAACGTACAGATATGGCCCTCCGGTGTCCAAGTCACTGAGGAAAATAGGGAACCCCATGCATTTCCGAAAAGAGGACACCCGTGGGAATCCGCAGAGGTATGATTTGCGCACATCGCCCCAGAATTTTTTACCCAGACAGCCCGGCAAAGTCCGAAATGTCGGGAAAAAAACACTTTTTCTGCACATTTCGCTCGACGCACCCATCAAAACACACCCCCAACAACACATGGCCTACTGTCACGCGTTCGCACAGGTGTCCCGATGAAAACGGTACCTCACATGTGTGGGTGCACCTACCTGGCCGCCAGGGGGAAAGTCTAAAACACAAGTAACCCAAGTCTGTTTTCAGAGCGAAATCTCAGACATTCTGCCGACCTGCACAATGTACAGATATGGGCCTTGGATGTCCAAGCCACTGAGGAAAACAGGGAACCCCATGCATTTCCGAAAAGAGGACACCCGTGGGAATCCGCAGAGGTATGATTTGCGCACATCGCCCCAGAATTTTTTACCCAGACAGCCCCGCAAAGTCCGAAATGTGGGAAAAGAAAAAACTTTTTCCGCAGATTTCGCTCAACGCACCCATCAAAACAAGCCCCCAACAACACATGGCCTACTGTCACGCGTTCCCACAGGTGTCCCGATGAAAACGGTACCTCACATGTGTGGGTGCACCTACCTGGCCGCCAGGGGGAAAGTCTAAAACACAAGTAACCCAAGTCTGTTTTCAGAGCGAAATCTCAGACATTCTGCCGACCTGCACAATGTACAGATATGGGCCTTGGATGTCCAAGCCACTGAGGAAAACAGGGAACCCCATGCATTTCCGAAAAGAGGACACCCGTGGGAATCCGCAGAGGTATGATTTGCGCACATCGCCCCAGAATTTTTTACCCAGACAGCCCCGCAAAGTCCAAAATGTCGGGAAAAAAATACTTTTTCCGCACATTTTGCTCAACGCACCCATCGAAACACGCTCCCAACAACACATGGCCTACCGTCACGCATTCCCACAGGTGTCCCGATGAAAACGGTACCTCACATGTGTGGGTGCACCTACCTGTCCGCCAAGCGGAAAGCCTAAAACACAAGTAACCCCAAGTCTGTTTTCAGAACGAAATCTCAGACATTCTGTCGACCGGTACAATGTACAGATATGGCCCTTGGGTGTCCAAGCCACCGAGGAAAACAGGGAATCCCATGCATTTCCGAAAAGAGGACACCCGTGGGAATCCGCAGAGGTATGATTTGCGCACATCGCCCCAGAATTTATTACCCAGACAGCCCCGCAAAGTCCGAAATTTGGGGAAAAAAACGCATTTTCCGCACATTTCGCTTGACGCACCCATTGAAACACGCCCCCAACAACACATGGCCTACTGTCACGCGTTCCCACAGGTGTCCCGATGAAAACGGTACCTCACATGTGTGGGTGCACCTACCTGGCTGGCAAGGGGCAAGCCGAAAATGCAAGCAACCCCCAGTCTGTTTGCAGAGGGGAATCTCAGCCATTCTGCCGACCGGCACAACATACAGATATGGGCCTCGGGTGTCCAAGCCACCAAAGAAAACAGGGAACCCCATGCATTTCCGAAAAGAGGACACCCGTGGGAATCCGCAGAGGTATGATTTGCGCACATCGCCCCAGAATTTTTTACCCAATCATCCCTGCAAAGTCCGAAATGTGGGGAAAAAAAACACTTTTTCTGCAGATTTTGCTCAACGCACCCATCAAAACACGCCCCCAACAACACATGGCCTACTGTCACACGTTCCCACAGGTGTCCCGATGAAAATGGTACCTCACATGTGTGGGTGCACCTACCTGGCTGCCAAGGGGAAAGCCTAAAACAAAAGTAACCCCAAGTCTGTTTTCAGAGCGAAATCTCAGACATTCTGCCGACCGGCACAACGTACAGATATGGCCCTCGGGTGTCCAAGTCACTGAGGAAAATAGGGAACCCCATGCATTTCCGAAAAGAGGACACCCGTGGGAATCCACAAAGGTATGATTTGCGCACATCGCCCCAGAATTTATTACCCAGACAGCCCCGCAAAGTCCGAAATGTCGGGAAAAAAACACTTTTTCTGCACATTTTGCTCGACGCACCCATCGAAACACGCCCCCAACAACACACTGCCTACCGTCACGCGTTCCCACAGGTGTCCCGATGAAAATGGTACCTCACATGTGTGGTTGCACCTACCTGGCCGCCAAGGGGAAAGCCTAAAACACAAGTAACCCCAAGTCTGTTTTCAAGGCGAAATCTCAGACATTCTGCCGACCGGCACAATGTACAGATATGGGCCTCGGGTGTCCAAGCCACCGAGGAAAACAGGGAAACACATGCATTTTCAAAAAGAGGACACCCGTGGGAATCCGCAGAGGTATGATTTGCGCACATCACCCCAGAATTTTTTACCCAAACAGCCCCTGCAATGTCAGAAATGTGGGGAAAAAAACGCTTTTTCCGCACATTTTGCTCGACGCACCCATCGAAACACGCCCCCAACAACACATGGCCTACCGTCATGCGTTCCCACAGGTGTCCCAATGAAAACAGTACCTCACATGTGTGGGTGCATCTACCTGGCCGCCAAGGGGAAAGCCTAAAACACAAGTAACCCCAAGTCTGTTTTCAGAGCGAAATCTCAGACATTCTGCCGACCGGCACAACATACAGATATGGGCCTCGGGTGTCCAAGCCACCAAGGAAAACAGGGAACCCCATGCATTTCCGAAAAGAGGACACCCGTGGGAATCCGCAGAGGTATGGTTTGCGCACATCGCCCCAGAATTTATTACCCAGACACCCCCGCAAAGTCCGAAATTTTGGGAAAAAAACACATTTTCCGCACATTTCGCTTGACGCACCCATCGAAACACGCCCCCAACAACATATGGCCTACCGTCACGCGTTCCCACAGGTGTCCCGATGAAAACGGTACATCACGTGTGTGGGTGCACCTACCTGGCCGCCAAGGGGAAAGCCTAAAACACAAGCAACCCCAAGTCTGTTTGCATGGCGAAATCTCAGACATTCTGCCAACCGGCACAACATACAGATATGGGCCTCGGGTGTCCAAGCCACCGAGGAAAACAGGGAACCCCATGCATTTCCGAAAAGAGGACACCCGTGGGAATCCGCAGAGGTATGATTTGCGCACATCGCCCGAGAATTTTTTACCCAGACAGCCCTGCAAAGTCCGAAATGTGGGGAAAGAAAAAACTTTTTCCGCAGATTTCGCTCAACGCACCCATCAAAACAAGCCCCCAACAACACATGGCCTACTGTCACGCGTTCCCACAAGTGTCCCAATGAAAACGGTACCTCACATGTGTGGGTGCACCTACCTGGCCGCCAAGGGGAAAGCCTAAAACACAAGTAACCCCAAGTCTGTTTTCAGAGCGAAATCTCAGACATTCTGCAGACCGGCACAACGTACAGATATGTCCCTCGGGTGTCCAAGTCACTGAGGAAAATAGGGAACCCCATGCATTTCCAAAAAGAGGACACCCGTGGGAATCCGCAGAGATATGATTTGCCCACATTGCCCCAGAATTTTTTACCCAGACACCCCCGCAAAGTCTGAAATGTCGGGAAAAAAACACTTTTTCTGCACATTTCGCTCGACGCACCCATCAAAACACGCCCCCAACAACACATGGCCTACCGTCACGCGTTCCCACAGGTGTCCCGATGAAAATGGTACCTCACATGTGTGGGTGCACCTACCTGGCCGCCAAGGGGAAAGCCTAAAACACAAGTAACCCCAAGTCTGTTTTCATGGCGAAATCTCAGACATTCTGCCGACCGGCACAACGTACAGATATGGGCCTCGGGTGTCCAAGCCACCGAGGAAAACAGGGAAACCCATGCATTTCTGAAAAGAGGACACCCATGGGAATCCGCAGAGGTATGATTTGCGCACATCGCCGCAGAATTTTTTATCCAAACAGCCACGCAAAGTCCGAAATGTCGGGAAAAAAACATTTTTTCCGCACATTTCGCTCGACGCACCCATCGAAACATGCCCCCAACAACATATGGCCTACCGTCACGCGTTCCCACAGGTGTCCCGATGAAAACGGTACCTCACGTGTGTGGGTGCACCTACCTGGCCGCCAAGGGGAAAGCCTAAAACACAAGTAACCCCAAGTCTGTTTGCATGGCGAAATCTCAGACATTCTGCCAACCGGCACAACATACAGATATGGGCCTCGGGTGTCCAAGCCACCGAGGAAAACGGGGAACCCCATGCATTTCCGAAAAGAGGACACCCGTGGGAATCCGCAGAGGTATGATTTGCGCACATCGCCCCAGAATTTTTTACCCAGACAGCCCTGCAAAGTCCGAAATGTGGGGAAAGAAAAAACTTTTTCCGCAGATTTCGCTCAACGCACCCATCAAAACAAGCCCCCAACAACACATGGCCTACTGTCACGCGTTCCCACAGGTGTCCCGATGAAAACGGTACCTCACATGTGTGGGTGCACCTACCTGGCCGCCAGGGGGAAAGCCTAAAACACAAGTAACCCAAGTCTGTTTTCAGAGCGAAATCTCAGACATTCTGCCGACCTGCACAATGTACAGATATGGGCCTTAGATGTCCAAGCCACTGAGGAAAACAGGGAACCCCATGCATTTCCGAAAAGAGGACACCCGTGGGAATCCGCAGAGGTATGATTTGCGCACATCGCCCCAGAATTTTTTACCCAGACAGCCCCGCAAAGTCCGAAATGTCGGGAAAAAAACACTTTTTCCGCACATTTTGCTCAACGCACCCATCGAAACACGCTCCCAACAACACATGGCCTACCGTCACGCGTTCCCACAGGTGTCCCGATGAAAACGGTACCTCACATGTGTGGGTGCACCTACCTGGCCGCCAAGCAGAAAGCCTAAAACACAAGTAACCCCAAGTCTGTTTTCAGAACGAAATCTCAGACATTCTGTCGACCGGTACAATGTACAGATATGGCCCTTGGGGTGTCCAAGCCACCGAGGAAAACAGGGAATCCCATGCATTTCCGAAAAGAGGACACCCGTGGGAATCCGCTGAGGTATGATTTGCGCACATCGCCCCAGAATTTATTACCCAGACAGCCCCGCAAAGTCCGAAATTTGGGGAAAAAAACGCATTTTCCGCACATTTCGCTTGACGCACCCATTGAAACACGCCCCCAACAACACATGGCCTACTGTCACGCGTTCCCACAGGTGTCCCGATGAAAACGGTACCTCACATGTGTGGGTGCACCTACCTGGCTGGCAAGGGGCAAGCCGAAAATGCAAGCAACCCCCAGTCTGTTTGCAGAGGGGAATCTCAGCCATTCTGCCGACCGGCACAACATACAGATATGGGCCTCGGGTGTCCAAGCCACCAAAGAAAACAGGGAACCCCATGCATTTCCGAAAAGAGGACACCCGTGGGAATCCGCAGAGGTATGATTTGCGCACATCGCCCCAGAATTTTTTACCCAATCATCCCTGCAAAGTCCGAAATGTGGGGAAAAAAACACTTTTTCTGCAGATTTTGCTCAACGCACCCATCAAAACACGCCCCCAACAACACATGGCCTACTGTCACACGTTCCCACAGGTGTCCCGATGAAAATGGTACCTCACATGTGTGGGTGCACCTACCTGGCTGCCAAGGGGAAAGCCTAAAACAAAAGTAACCCCAAGTCTGTTTTCAGAGCGAAATCTCAGACATTCTGCCGACCGGCACAACGTACAGATATGGCCCTCGGGTGTCCAAGTCACTGAGGAAAATAGGGAACCCCATGCATTTCCAAAAAGAGGACACCCGTGGGAATCCACAAAGGTATGATTTGCGCACATCGCCCCAGAATTTATTACCCAGACAGCCCCGCAAAGTCCGAAATGTCGGGAAAAAAACACATTTTCTGCACATTTTGCTCGACGCACCCATCGAAACACGCCCCCAACAACACACTGCCTACCGTCACGCGTTCCCACAGGTGTCCCGATGAAAATGGTACCTCACATGTGTGGTTGCACCTACCTGGCCGCCAAGGGGAAAGCCTAAAACACAAGTAACCCCAAGTCTGTTTTCAAGGCGAAATCTCAGACATTCTGCCGACCGGCACAATGTACAGATATGGGCCTCGGGTGTCCAAGCCACCGAGGAAAACAGGGAAACCCATGCATTTTCAAAAAGAGGACACCCGTGGGAATCCGCAGAGGTATGATTTGCGCACATCACCCCAGAATTTTTTACCCAAACAGCCCCTGCAATGTCAGAAATGTGGGGAAAAAAACGCTTTTTCCGCACATTTTGCTCGACGCACCCATCGAAACACGCCCCCAACAACACATGGCCTACCGTCATGCGTTCCCACAGGTGTCCCAATGAAAACAGTACCTCACATGTGTGGGTGCATCTACCTGGCCGCCAAGGGGAAAGCCTAAAACACAAGTAACCCCAAGTCTGTTTTCAGAGCGAAATCTCAGACATTCTGCCGACCGGCACAACATACAGATATGGGCCTCGGGTGTCCAAGCCACCAAGGAAAACAGGGAACCCCATGCATTTCCGAAAAGAGGACACCCGTGGGAATCCGCAGAGGTATGGTTTGCGCACATCGCCCCAGAATTTATTACCCAGACACCCCCGCAAAGTCCGAAATTTTGGGAAAAAAACACATTTTCCGCACATTTCGCTTGACGCACCCATCGAAACACGCCCCCAACAACATATGGCCTACCGTCACGCGTTCCCACAGGTGTCCCGATGAAAACGGTACATCACGTGTGTGGGTGCACCTACCTGGCCGCCAAGGGGAAAGCCTAAAACACAAGTAACCCCAAGTCTGTTTGCATGGCTAAATCTCAGACATTCTGCCAACCGGCACAACATACAGATATGGGCCTCGGGTGTCCAAGCCACCGAGGAAAACAGGGAACCCCATGCATTTCCGAAAAGAGGACACCCGTGGGAATCCGCAGAGGTATGATTTGCGCACATCGCCCCAGAATTTTTTACCCAGACAGCCCTGCAAAGTCCGAAATGTGGGGAAAGAAAAAACTTTTTCCGCAGATTTCGCTCAACGCACCCATCAAAACAAGCCCCCAACAACACATGGCCTACTGTCACGCGTTCCCACAGGAGTCCCGATGAAAACGGTACCTCACATGTGTGGATGCACCTACCTGGCCGCCAGGGGGAAAGCCTAAAACAAAAGTAACCCAAGTCTGTTTTCAGAGCGAAATCTCAGACATTCTGCCGACCTGCACAATGTACAGATATGGGCCTTGGATGTCCAAGCCACTGAGGAAAACAGGGAACCCCATGCATTTCCGAAAAGAGGACACCCGTGGGAATCTGCAGAGGTATGATTTGCGCACATCGCCCCAGAATTTTTTACCCAGACAGCCCCGCAAAGTCCGAAATGTCGGGAAAAAAACACTTTTTCCGCACATTTTGCTCAACGCACCCATCGAAACACGCTCCCAACAACACATGGCCTACCATCACGCGTTCCCACAGGTGTCCCGATGAAAACGGTACCTCACATGTGTGGGTGCACCTACCTGGCCGCCAAGCGGAAAGCCTAAAACACAAGTAACCCCAAGTCTGTTTTCAGAACGAAATCTCAGACATTCTGTCGACCGGTACAATGTACAGATATGGCCCTTGGGTGTCCAAGCCACCGAGGAAAACAGGGAATCCCATTCATTTCCGAAAAGAGGACACCCGTGGGAATCCGCAGAGGTATGATTTGCGCACATCGCCCCAGAATTTATTAGCCAGACAGCCCCGCAAAGTCCGAAATTTGGGGAAAAAAACGCATTTTCCGCACATTTCGCTTGACGCACCCATTGAAACACGCCCCCAACAACACATGGCCTACTGTCACGCGTTCCCACAGGTGTCCCGATGAAAACGGTACATCACATGTGTGGGTGCACCTACCTGGCTGGCAAGGGGCAAGCCGAAAATGCAAGCAACCCCCAGTCTGTTTGCAGAGGGGAATCTCAGCCATTCTGCCGACCGGCACAACATACAGATATGGGCCTCGGGTGTCCAAGCCACCAAAGAAAACAGGGAACCCCATGCATTTCCGAAAAGAGGACACCCGTGGGAATCCGCAGAGGTATGATTTGCGCACATCGCCCCAGAATTTTTTACCCAATCATCCCAGCAAAGTCCGAAATGTGGGGAAAAAAAACACTTTTTCTGCAGATTTTGCTCAACGCACCCATCAAAACACGCCCCCAACAACACATGGCCTACTGTCACACGTTCCCACAGGTGTCCCGATGAAAATGGTACCTCACATGTGTGGGTGCACCTACCTGGCTGCCAAGGGGAAAGCCTAAAACAAAAGTAACCCCAAGTCTGTTTTCAGAGCGAAATCTCAGACATTCTGCTGACCGGCAGAACGTACAGATATGGCCCTCGGGTGTCCAAGTCACTGAGGAAAATAGGGAACCCCATGCATTTCCAAAAAGAGGACACCCGTGGGAATCCACAAAGGTATGATTTGCGCACATCGCCCCAGAATTTATTACCCAGACAGCCCCGCAAAGTCCGAAATGTCGGGAAAAAAACACTTTTTCTGCACATTTTGCTCGACGCACCCATCGAAACACGCCCCCAACAACACACTGCCTACCGTCACGCGTTCCCACAGGTGTCCCGATGAAAATGGTACCTCACATGTGTGGTTGCACCTACCTGGCCGCCAAGGGGAAAGCCTAAAACACAAGTAACCCCAAGTCTGTTTTCAAGGCGAAATCTCAGACATTCTGCTGACCGGCACAATGTACAGATATGGGCCTCGGGTGTCCAAGCCACCGAGGAAAACAGGGAAACCCATGCATTTCCAAAAAGAGGACACCCGTGGGAATCCGCAGAGGTATGATTTGCGCACATCACCCCAGAATTTTTTACCCAAACAGCCCCTGCAATGTCAGAAATGTGGGGAAAAAAACGCTTTTTCCGCACATTTTGCTCGACGCACCCATCGAAACACGCCCCCAACAACACATGGCCTACCGTCATGCGTTCCCACAGGTGTCCCAATGAAAACAGTACCTCACATGTGTGGGTGCATCTACCTGGCCGCCAAGGGGAAAGCCTAAAACACAAGTAACCCCAAGTCTGTTTTCAGAGCGAAATCTCAGACATTCTGCCGACCGGCACAACATACAGATATGGGCCTCGGGTGTCCAAGCCACCAAGGAAAACAGGGAACCCCATGCATTTCCGAAAAGAGGACACCCGTGGGAATCCGCAGAGGTATGGTTTGCGCACATCGCCCCAGAATTTATTACCCAGACACCCCCGCAAAGTCCGAAATTTTGGGAAAAAAACACATTTTTTCCGCACATTTCGCTTGACGCACCCATCGAAACACGCCCCCAACAACACATGGCCTACCGTCACGCATTCCCACAGGTGTCCCGATGAAAACGGTACCTCACATGTGTGGGTGCACCTACCTGGCCGCCAAGGGGAAAGCCTAAAACACAAGTAACCCCAAGTCTGTTTTCAGAGCGAAATCTCAGACATTCTGCCGACTGGCACAACGTACAGATATGGCCCTCCGGTGTCCAAGTCACTGAGGAAAATAGGGAACCCCATGCATTTCCGAAAAGAGGACACCCGTGGGAATCCACAAAGGTATGATTTGCGCACATCGCCCCAGAATTTATTACCCAGATAGCCCTGCAAAGTCCGAAATGTCGGGAAAAAAACACTTTTTCCGCACATTTCGCTCGACGCACCCATCGAAACACGCCCCCAACAACACATGGCTTACTGTCACGCGTTCCCACAAGTGTCCCAATGAAAACGGTACCTCACATGTGTGGGTGCACCTACCTGGCCACCAAGGGGAAAGCCTAAAACACAAGTAACCCTAAGTCTGTTTTCAGAGGGAAATCTCAGACATTCTGCCGACTGGCACAACGTACAGATATGGGCCTCGGGTGTCCAAGCCACCGAGTAAAACAGGGAAACCCATGCATTTCCGAAAAGAGGACACCCGTGGGAATCCACAAAGGTATGATTTGCGCACATCGCCCAAGAATTTATTACCCAGACAGCCCTGCAAAGTCCGAAATGTCGGGAAAAAAACACTTTTTCCGCACATTTCGCTCGACGCACCCATCGAAACACGCCCCCAACAACACATGGCTTACTGTCACGCGTTCCCACAAGTGTCCCAATGAAAACGGTACCTCACATGTGTGGGTGCACCTACCTGGCCGCCAAGGGGAAAGCCTAAAACACAAGTAACCCCAAGTCTGTTTTCAGAGCGAAATCTCAGACATTCTGCGGACCGGCACAACGTACAGATATGTCCCTCGGGTGTCCAAGTCACTGAGGAAAATAGGGAACCCCATGCATTTCCGAAAAGAGGAAACCCGTGGGAATCCGCAGAGATATGATTTGCGCACATCGCCCCAGAATTTATTACCCAGACAGCCCTGCAAAGTCTGAAATGTCGGGAAAAAAACATTTTTCTGCACATTTCGCTCGACGCACCCATCAAAACACGCCCCCAACAACACATGGCCTACCGTCACGCGTTCCCACAGGTGTCCCGATGAAAACGGTACCTCACATGTGTGGGTGCACCTACCTGGCCGCCAAGGGGAAAGCCTAAAACACAAGTAACCCCAAGTCTGTTTGCATGGCGAAATCTCAGACATTCTGCCAACCGGCACAACATACAGATATG
The DNA here is from genome assembly GCF_040938575.1 of Ambystoma mexicanum. Taxonomy (NCBI): domain Eukaryota; kingdom Metazoa; phylum Chordata; class Amphibia; order Caudata; family Ambystomatidae; genus Ambystoma; species Ambystoma mexicanum. The sequence goes on from NC_090937.1 coordinate 1,293,841,135, forward strand.
GGCCTCGGGTGTCCAAGCCACCGAGGAAAACATGGAACCCCATGCATTTCCGAAAAGAGGACACCCGTGGGAATCCACAGAGGTATGATTTGCGCACATCGCCCCAGAATTGTTTACCCAGACAGCCCTGCAAAGTCCGAAATGTGGGGAAAAAAACACTTTTTCCGCACATTTCGCTCGACGCACCCATCGAAACACGCCCCCAACAACACATGGCCTACCGGCACGCGTTCCCACAGGTGTCCCGATGAAAACAGTACCTCACATGTGTGGGTGCACCTACCTGGCCGCCAAGGGGAAAGCCTAAAACACAAGTAACCCCAAGTCTGTTTGCATGGCGAAATCTCAGACATTCTGCCAACCGGCACAACATACAGATATGGGCCTCGGGTGTCCAAGCCACCGAGGAAAACAGGGAACCCCATGCCTTTCCGAAAAGAGGACACCCATGGGAATCCGCAGAGGTATGATTTGCGCACATCGCCCCAGAATTTTTTACCCAGACAGCCCTGCAAAGTCCGAAATGTGGGGAAAGAAAAAACTTTTTCCGCAGATTTCGCTCAACGCACCCATCGAAACAAGCCCCCAACAACACATGGCCTACCGTCACGCGTTCCCACAGGTGTCCCGATGAAAACGGTACCTCACATGTGTGGGTGCACCTACCTGGCCGCCAGGGGGAAAGCCTAAAACACAAGTAACCCAAGTCTGTTTTCAGAGCGAAATCTCAGACATTCTGCCGACCTGCACAATGTACAGATATGGGCCTTGGATGTCCAAGCCACTGAGGAAAACAGGGAACCCCATGCATTTCCGAAAAGAGGACACCCATGGGAATCCGCAGAGGTATGATTTGCGCACATCGCCCCAGAATTTTTTACCCAGACAGCCCCGCAAAGTTCGAAATGTCGGGAAAAAAACACTTTTTCCGCACATTTTGCTCAACGCACCCATCGAAACACGCTCCCAACAACACATGGCCTACCGTCACGCGTTCCCACAGGTGTCCCGATGAAAACGGTACCTCACATGTGTGGGTGCACCTACCTGGCCGCCAAGCGGAAAGCCTAAAACACAAGTAACCCCTAGTCTGTTTTCAGAACGAAATCTCAGACATTCTGCCGACCGGTACAATGTACAGATATGGCCCTTGGGTGTCCAAGCCACCGAGGAAAACAGGGAATCCCATGCATTTCCGAAAAGAGGACACCCGTGGGAATCCGCAGAGGTATTATTTGCGTACATCGCCCCAGAATTTATTACCCAGACACCCCCGCAAAGTCCGAAATTTGGGGAAAAAAACACATTTTCCGCACATTTCGCTTGACGCACCCATCGAAACACGCCCCCAACAACACATGGCCTACTGTCACGCGTTCCCACAGGTGTCCCGATGAAAACGGTACCTCACATGTGTGGGTGCACCTACCTGGCTGGCAAGGGGCAAGCCAAAAATGCAAGCAACCCCCAGTCTGTTTGCAGAGGGGAATCTCAGCCATTCTGCCGACCGGCACAACATACAGATATGGGCCTCGGGTGTCCAAGCCACCAATGAAAACAGGGAACCCCATGCATTTCCGAAAAGAGGACACCCGTGGGAATCCGCAGAGGTATGATTTGCGCACATCGCCCCAGAATTTTTTACCCAATCATCCCTGCAAAGTCAGAAATGTGGGAAAAAAAACACTTTTTCTGCAGATTTTGCTCAACGCACCCATCAAAACACGCCCCCAACAACACATGGCCTACTGTCACACGTTCCCACAGGTGTCCCGATGAAAATGGTACCTCACATGTGTGGGTGCACCTACCTGGCCGCCAAGGGGAAAGCCTAAAACAAAAGTAACCCCAAGTCTGTTTTCAGAGCGAAATCTCAGACATTCTGCCGACCGCCACAACGTACAGATATGGCCCTCGGGTGTCCAAGTCACTGAGGTAAATAGGGAACCCCATGCATTTCCGAAAAGAGGACACCCGTGGGAATCCACAAAGGTATGATTTGCGCACATCGCCCCAGAATTTATTACCCAGACAGCCCCGCAAAGTCCGAAATGTCGGGAAAAAAACACTTTTTCCGCACATTTTGCTCGACGCACCCATCGAAACACGCCCCCAACAACACACTGCCTACCGTCACGCGTTCCCACAGGTGTCCCGATGAAAATGGTACCTCACATGTGTGGTTGCACCTACCTGGCAGCCAAGGGGAAAGCCTAAAACACAAGTAACCCCAAGTCTGTTTTCAAGGCGAAATCTCAGACATTCTGCCGACCGGCACAATGTACAGATATGGGCCTCGGGTGTCCAAGCCACCGAGGAAAACAGGGAAACCCATGCATTTCCAAAAAGAGGACACCCGTGGGAATCCGCAGAGGTATGATTTGCGCACATCGCCCCAGAATTTTTTACCCAAACAGCCCCTGCAATGTCCGAAATGTGGGGAAAAAAATGCTTTTTCCGCACATTTTGCTCGACACACCCATCGAAACACGCCCCCAACAACACATGGCCTACCGTCATGCGTTCCCACAGGTGTCCCAATGAAAACGGTACCTCACATGTGTGGGTGCAACTACCTGGCCGCCAAGGGGAAAGCCTAAAACACAAGTAACCCCAAGTCTGTTTTCAGAGCGAAATCTCAGACATTCTGCCGATCGGCACAACATACAGATATGGGCCTCGGGTGTCCAAGCCACCAAGGAAAACAGGGAACCCCATGCATTTCCGAAAAGATGACACCCGTGGGAATCCGCAGAGGTATGGTTTGCGCACATCGCCCCAGAATTTATTACCCAGACACCCCCGCAAAGTCCGAAATTTTGGGAAAAAAATACATTTTCCGCACATTTCGCTTGACGCACCCATCGAAACACGCCCCCAACAACACATGGCCTACCGTCACGCATTCCCACAGGTGTTCCGATGAAAACGGTACCTCACATGTGTGGGTGCACCTACCTGGCCGCCAAGGGGAAAGCCTAAAACACAAGTAACCCCAAGTCTGTTTTCAGAGCGAAATCTCAGACATTCTGCCGACCGGCACAACGTACAGATATGGCCCTCCGGTGTCCAAGTCACTGAGGAAAATAGGGAACCCCATGCATTTCCGAAAAGAGGACACCCGTGGGAATCCGCAGAGGTATGATTTGCGCACATCGCCCCAGAATTTTTTACCCAGACAGCCCGGCAAAGTCCGAAATGTCGGGAAAAAAACACTTTTTCTGCACATTTCGCTCGACGCACCCATCAAAACACACCCCCAACAACACATGGCCTACTGTCACGTGTTCGCACAGGTGTCCCGATGAAAACGGTACCTCACATGTGTGGGTGCACCTACCTGGCCACCAAGGGGAAAGCCTAAAACACAAGTAACCCCAAGTCTGTTTTCATGGCGAAATCTCAGACATTCTACCGACCGGCACAATGTTCAGATATGGGCCTCGGGTGTCCAAGCCACCGAGGAAAACAGGGAAACCCATGCATTTCTGAAAAGAGGACACCCGTGGGAATCCGCAGAGGTATGATTTGAGCAGATCGCCCCAGAATTTTTTACCCAAACAGCCCCGCAAAGTCCGAAATGTCGGGAAAAAACACTTTTTCCGCACATTTCGCTCGACGCACCCATCGAAACATGCCCCCAACAACACATGGCCTACCGTCACGTGTTCCCACAGGTGTCCCGATGAAAACATTACCTCACATGTGTGGGTGCACCTACCTGGCCACCAAGGGGAAAGCCTAAAACACAAGTAACCCCAAGTATGTTTGCATGGCAAAATCTCAGACATTCTGCCAACAGGCACAACATACAGATATGGGCCTCGGGTGTCCAAGCCACTGAGGAAAACAGGGAACCCCATGCATTTTCTGAAAAGAGGACACCCGTGGGAATCCGCAGAGGTATGATTTGCGCACATCGCCCCAGATTTTTTTACCCAGACAGCACTGCAAAGTCCGAAACGTGGGGAAAAAAAACACTTTTTCCGCAGATTTTGCTCAGCGCACCCATCGAAACACGCCCCCAACAACACATGGCCTACTGTGATGCGTTCCCACAGGTGACCCGATGAAAACGGTACCTCACATGTGTGGGTGCACCTACCTGGCCGCCAAGGGGAAAGCCTAAAACACAAGTAACCCCAAGTCTGTTTTCAGAGCGAAATCTCAGACATTCTGCCGACCGGCACAACTTACAGATATGGGCCTCGAGTGTCCAAGCCACTGAGGGAAACAGGGAACCCCATGCATTTCCGAAAAGGGGACACCCGTGGGAATCCGCAGAGGTATGATTTGCGCACATCGCCCCAGAATTTTTTACCCAGACAGCCCCGCAAAGTCCGAAATGTCGGGAAAAAAACACTTTTCCCGCACATTTTGCTCGACGCACCCATCGAAAAACGCCCCCAACAACACATGGCCTACCGTCACGCGTTCCCACCGGTGTCCCGATGAAAACGGTACCTCACATGTGTGCGTGCACCTACCTGGCCGCCAAGGGGAAAGCCTAAAACACAAGTAACCCCAAGTCTGTTTTCAGAGCGAAATCTCAGACATTCTGCCGACCGGCACAACATACAGATATGGGCCTCGGGTGTCCAAGCCACCAAGGAAAACAGGGAACCCCATGCATTTCCGAAAAGAGGACACCCGTGGGAATCCGCAGAGGTATGGTTTGCGCACATCGCCCCAGAATTTATTACCTAGACAGCCCTGCAAAGTCCGAAATGTGGGGAAAAAACTGCTTTTTCTGCACATTTTGCTCGACGCACCCATCGAAACACGCCCCCAACAACACGTGGCCTACGGTCACGCATTCCCACAGGTGTCCCGATGAAAACGGTACCTCACATGTGTGGGTGCACCTACCTGGCCACTAAGGGGAAAGCCTAAAACACAAGTAACCCCAAGTCTGTTTTCAGAGCGAAATCTCAGACATTCTGCCGACCGGCACAACATACAGATATGGGCCTCGGGGGTCCAAGCCACCGAGGAAAACAGGGAACCCCATGCATTTCCGAAAAGAGGACACCCGTGAGAATAAGCAGAGGTATGATTTGCGCACATCGCCCCAGAATTTATTACCCAGACAGCCCTGCAAAGTCCGAAATGTGGGGAAATTAACGCTTTTTCCGCACATTTCGTTCGACGCACCCATCGAAACACGCCCCCAACAACACATGGCCTACCGTCATGCGTTCCCACAGGTGTCCCAATGAAAACAGTACCTCACATGTGTGGGTGCATCTACCTGGCCGCCAAGGGGAAAGCCTAAAACACAAGTAACCCCAAGTCTGTTTTCAGAGCGAAATCTCAGACATTCTGCCGACCGGCACAACATACAGATATGGGCCTCGGGTGTCCAAGCCACCAAGGAAAACAGGGAACCCCATGCATTTCCGAAAAGAGGACACCCGTGGGAATCCGCAGAGGTATGGTTTGCGCACATCGCCCCAGAATTTATTACCCAGACACCCCCGCAAAGTCCGAAATTTTGGGAAAAAAACACATTTTTTCCGCACATTTCGCTTGACGCACCCATCGAAACACGCCCCCAACAACACATGGCCTACCGTCACGCATTCCCACAGGTGTCCCGATGAAAACGGTACCTCACATGTGTGGGTGCACCTACCTGGCCGCCAAGGGGAAAGCCTAAAACACAAGTAACCCCAAGTCTGTTTTCAGAGCGAAATCTCAGACATTCTGCCGACTGGCACAACGTACAGATATGGCCCTCCGGTGTCCAAGTCACTGAGGAAAATAGGGAACCCCATGCATTTCCGAAAAGAGGACACCCGTGGGAATCCACAAAGGTATGATTTGCGCACATCGCCTCAGAATTTATTACCCAGATAGCCCTGCAAAGTCCGAAATGTCGGGAAAAAAACACTTTTTCCGCACATTTCGCTCGACGCACCCATCGAAACACGCCCCCAACAACACATGGCTTACTGTCACGCGTTCCCACAAGTGTCCCAATGAAAACGGTACCTCACATGTGTGGGTGCACCTACCTGGCCACCAAGGGGAAAGTCTAAAACACAAGTAACCCTAAGTCTGTTTTCAGAGGGAAATCTCAGACATTCTGCCGACTGGCACAACGTACAGATATGGGCCTCGGGTGTCCAAGCCACCGAGTAAAACAGGGAAACCCATGCATTTCCGAAAAGAGGACACCCGTGGGAATCCACAAAGGTATGATTTGCGCACATCGCCCCAGAATTTATTACCCAGACAGCCCTGCAAAGTCCGAAATGTCGGGAAAAAAACACTTTTTCCGCACATTTCGCTCGACGCACCCATCGAAACACGCCCCCAACAACACATGGCTTACTGTCACGCGTTCCCACAAGTGTCCCAATGAAAACGGTACCTCACATGTGTGGGTGCACCTACCTGGCCGCCAAGGGGAAAGCCTAAAACACAAGTAACCCCAAGTCTGTTTTCAGAGCGAAATCTCAGACATTCTGCGGACCGGCACAACGTACAGATATGTCCCTCGGGTGTCCAAGTCACTGAGGAAAATAGGGAACCCCATGCATTTCCGAAAAGAGGACACCCGTGGGAATCCGCAGAGATATGATTTGCGCACATCGCCCCAGAATTTATTACCCAGACAGCCCTGCAAAGTCTGAAATGTCGGGAAAAAAACATTTTTCTGCACATTTCGCTCGACGCACCCATCAAAACACGCCCCCAACAACACATGGCCTACCGTCACGCGTTCCCACAGGTGTCCCGATGAAAACAGTACCTCACATGTGTGGGTGCACCTACCTGGCCGCCAAGGGGAAAGCCTTAACACAAGTAACCCCAAGTCTGTTTTCATGGCGAAATCTCAGACATTCTGCCGACCGGCACAACGTACAGATATGGGCCTCGGGTGTCCAAGCCACCGAGGAAAACAGGGAAACCCATGCATTTCTGAAAAGAGGACACCCATGGGAATCCGCAGAGGTATGATTTGCGCACATCGCCGCAGAATTTTTTATCCAAACAGCCCCGCAAAGTCCGAAATGTCGAGAAAAAAACATTTTTTCCGCACATTTTGCTCGACGCACCCATCGAAACATGCCCCCAACAACATATGGCCTACCGTCACGCGTTCCCACAGGTGTGCCGATGAAAACGGTACCTCACATGTGTGGGTGCACCTACCTGGCCGCCAAGGGGAAAGCCTAAAACACAAGTAACCCCAAGTCTGTTTGCATGGCGAAATCTCAGACATTCTGCCAACCGGCACAACATACAGATATGGGCCTCGGGTGTCCAAGCCACCGAGGAAAACATGGAACCCCATGCATTTCCGAAAAGAGGACACCCGTGGGAATCCACAGAGGTATGATTTGCGCACATCGCCCCAGAATTGTTTACCCAGACAGCCCTGCAAAGTCCGAAATGTGGGGAAAAAAACACTTTTTCCGCACATTTCGCTCGACGCACCCATCGAAACACGCCCCCAACAACACATGGCCTACCGGCACGCGTTCCCACAGGTGTCCCGATGAAAACAGTACCTCACATGTGTGGGTGCACCTACCTGGCCGCCAAGGGGAAAGCCTAAAACACAAGTAACCCCAAGTCTGTTTGCATGGCGAAATCTCAGACATTCTGCCAACCGGCACAACATACAGATATGGGCCTCGGGTGTCCAAGCCACCGAGGAAAACAGGGAACCCCATGCCTTTCCGAAAAGAGGACACCCATGGGAATCCGCAGAGGTATGATTTGCGCACATCGCCCCAGAATTTTTTACCCAGACAGCCCTGCAAAGTCCGAAATGTGGGGAAAGAAAAAACTTTTTCCGCAGATTTCGCTCAACGCACCCATCGAAACAAGCCCCCAACAACACATGGCCTACCGTCACGCGTTCCCACAGGTGTCCCGATGAAAACGGTACCTCACATGTGTGGGTGCACCTACCTGGCCGCCAAGGGGAAAGCCTAAAACACAAGTAACCCCAAGTCTGTTTTCAGAGCGAAATCTCAGACATTCTGCCGACCGGCACAACGTACAGATATGGGCCTCGGGTGTCCAAGCCACTGAGGAAAACAGGGAACTCCATGCATTTCTGAAAAGAGGACACCCGTGGGAATCCGCAGAGGTATGATTTGCGCACATCGCCCCAGAATTTTTTACCCAGACAGCCCCGCAAAGTCCGAAATGTCAGGAAAAAAACACTTTTTCTGCACATTTCGCTCGACGCACCCATCAAAACACGCCCCCAACAACAGATGGCCTACCGTCACGCGTTCCCACAGGTGTCCCTATGAAAATGGTACCTCACATGTGTGGGTGCACCTACCTGGCCACCAAGGGGAAAGCCTAAAACACAAGTAACCCCAAGTCTGTTTTCATGGCGCAATCTCAGACATTCTGCCGACCGGCACAACGTACAGATATGGCCCTCGGGTGTCCAAGCCACCGAGGAAAACAGGGAAACCCATGCATTTCCGAAAAGAGGACACCCGTGGGAATCCGCAGAGGTATGATTTGCGCACATCGCTCTAGAATTTTTTACCCAAACAGCCCCGCAAAGCCGAAATGTCGGAGAAAAAAACACTTTTTCCGCACATTTCGCTCGACACACCCATTGAAACACGCCCCCAACAACACATGGCCTACCGTCACGCGTTCCCACAGGTGTCCCGATGAAAACTGTACCTCACATGTGTGGGTGCACCTACCTGGCCGCCAAGGGGAAAGCCTAAAACACAAGTAACCCCAAGTCTGTTTTCAGAGCGAAATCTCAGACATTCTGCCGACCGGCACAACGTACAGATATGGCCCTCGGGTGTCCAAGTCACTGAGGAAAATAGGGAACCCCATGCATTTCCGAAAAGAGGACACCCGTGGGAATCCGCAGAGGTATGATTTGCGCACATCGCCCCAGAATTTTTTACCCAAACAGCCCCGCAAAGTCCGAAATGTCGGGAAAAAAACACTTTTTCTGCACATTTCGCTCGACGCACCCATCGAAACATGCCCCCAACAACACATGGCCTACCGTCACGCGCTCCCATAGGTGTCCCGATGAAAATGTTACCGCACATGTGTGGATGCACCTAACTGGCCGCCAAGGGGAAAGCCTAAAACACAAGTAACCCCAAGTCTGTTTTCAGAGCGAAATCTCAGACATTCTGCCGACCGGCACAACGTACAGATATGGCCCTCGGGTGTCCAAGTCACTGAGGAAAATAGGGAACCCCATGCATTTCTGAAAAGAGGACACCCGTGGTAATCCGCAGAGGTATGATTTGCGCACATCGCCCCATAATTTTTTACCCAGACAGCCCCTCAAAGTCCGAAATGTCGGGAAAAAACACTTTTTCTGCACATTTCGCTCGACGCACCCATCAAAACACGCCCCCAACAACACATGGCCTACCCTCACGCGTTCCCACAGGTGTCCCGATGAAAATGGTACCTCACATGTGTGGGTGCACCTACCTGGCCGCTAAGGGGAAAGCCTAAAACACAAGTAACCCCAAGTCTGTTTTCAAGGCGAAATCTCAGACATTCTGCCGACCGGCACAATGTACAGATATGGGCCTCGGGTGTCCAAGCCACCGAGGAAAACAGGGAAACCCATGCATTTCCAAAAAAAGGACACCCGTGGGAATCCGCAGAGGTATGATTTGCGCACATCGCCCCAGAATTTTTTACCCAGACAGCCCCGCAAAGTCCGAAATGTCGGGAAAAAAAAACTTTTTCTGCACATTTCGCTCGACGCACCCATCAAAACACACCCCCAACAACACATGGCCTACTGTCACGCGTTCGCACAGGTGTCCCAATGAAAACGGTACCTCACATGTGTGGGTGCACCTACCTGGCCACCAATGGGAAAGCCTAAAACACAAGTAACCCCAAGTCTGTTTTCATGGCGAAATCTCAGACATTCTGCCAACAGGCACAACATACAGATATGGGCCTCGGGTGTCCAAGCCACTGAGGAAAACAGGGAACCCCATGCATTTTCTGAAAAGAGGACACCCGTGGGAATCCGCAGAGGTATGAGTTGCGCACATCGCCCCAGATTTTTTTACCCAGACAGCCCTGCAAAGTCCGAAACGTGGAAAAAAAAAACACTTTTTCCGCAGATTTTGCTCAGCGCACCCATCGAAACACGCCCCCAACAACACATGGCCTACCGTCATGCGTTCCCACTGGTGTCCCGATGAAAACGGTACCTCACATGTGTGCGTGCACCTACCTGGCCGCCAAGGGGAAAGCCTAAAACACAAGTAACCCCAAGTCTGTTTTCAGAGCGAAATCTCAGACATTCTGCCGACCGGCACAACGTACAGATATGGGCCTCGGGTGTCCAAGCCACCAAGGAATACAGGGAACCCCATGCATTTCCGAAAAGAGGACACCTGTGGGAATCCGCAGAGGTATGGTTTGCGCACATCGCCCCAGAATTTATTACCCAGACAGCCCTGCAAAGTCCGAAATGTGGGGAAAAAAATGCTTTTTCCCACACATTTTGCTCGACGCACCCATCGAAACACGCCCCCAACAACACGTGGCCTACCGTCACGCATTCCCACAGGTGTCCCGATGAAAACGGTACCTCACATGTGTGGGTGCACCTACCTGGCCGCCAAGGGGAAAGCCTAAAACACAAGTAACCCCAAGTCTGTTTTCATGGCGAAATCTCAGACATTCTGCCGACCGGCACAACGTACAGATATGGGCCTCGGGTGTCCAAGCCACCGAGGAAAACAGGGAAACCCATGCATTTCTGAAAAGAGGACACCCGTGGGAATCCGCAGAGGTATGATTTGCGCACATCGCCCCAGAATTTTTTACCCAAACAGCCCCGCAAAGCCGAAATGTCGGGAAAAAAACACTTTTTCCGCACATTTCGCTCGACACACCCATTGAAACACACCCCCAACAACACATGGCCTACCGTCACGCGTTCCCACAGGTGTCCCGATGAAAACTGTACCTCACATGTGTGGGTGCACCTACCTGGCCGCCAAGGGGAAAGCCTAAAACACAAGTAACCCCAAGTCTGTTTTCATGGCGAAATCTCAGACATTCTGCCGACCGGCACAACGTACAGACATGGCCCTCGGGTGTCCAAGCCACCGAGGAAAACAGGGAAACCCATGCATTTCCGAAAAGAAGACACCCGTGGGAATCCGCAGACGTATGATTTGCGCACATCGCCCCAGAATTTTTTACACAAACAGCCCCACAAAGTCCGAAATGTCGGGAAAAAAAACACTTTTTCCGTCCATTTCGCTCGACGCACCCATCGAAACATGCCCCCAACAACATATGGCCTACCGACCGTCACGCGTTCCCACAGGTGTGCCGATGAAAACTGTACCTCACATGTGTGGGTGCACCTACCTGGCCGCCAAGGGGAAAGCCTAAAACACAAGTAACCCCAAGTCTGTTTGCATGGCGAAATCTCAGACATTCTGCCAACCGGCACAACATACAGATATGGGCCTCGGGTGTCCAAGCCACCGAGGAAAACATGGAACCCCATGCATTTCCGAAAAGAGGACACCCGTGGGAATCCACAGAGGTATGATTTGCGCACATCGCCCCAGAATTTTTTACCCAGACAGCCCTGCAAATTCCGAAATGTGGGGAAAAAAACACTTTTTCCGCACATTTCGCTCGACGCACCCATCGAAACACACCCCCAACAACACATGGCCTACCGGCACGCGTTCCCACAGGTGTCCCGATGAAAACGGTACCTCACATGTGTGGGTGCACCTACCTGGCCGCCAGGGGGAAAGCCTAAAACACAAGTAACCCAAGTCTGTTTTCAGAGCGAAATCTCAGACATTCTGCCGACCTGCACAATGTACAGATATGGGCCTTGGATGTCCAAGCCACTGAGGAAAACAGGGAACCCCATGCATTTCCGAAAAGAGGACACCCGTGGGAATCCGCAGAGGTATGATTTGCGCACATCGCCCCAGAATTTTTTACCCAGACAGCCCCGCAAAGTTCGAAATGTCGGGAAAAAAACACTTTTTCCGCACATTTTGCTCAACGCACCCATCGAAACACGCTCCCAACAACACATGGCCTACCGTCACGCGTTCCCACAGGTGTCCCGATGAAAACGGTACCTCACATGTGTGGGTGCACCTACCTGGCCGCCAAGCGGAAAGCCTAAAACACAAGTAACCCCAAGTCTGTTTTCAGAACGAAATCTCAGACATTCAGCCGACCGGTACAATGTACAGATATGGCCCTTGGGTGTCCAAGCCACCGAGGAAAACAGGGAATCCCATGCATTTCCGAAAAGAGGACACCCGTGGGAATCCGCAGAGGTATTATTTGCGTACATCGCCCCAGAATTTATTACCCAGACACCCCCGCAAAGTCCGAAATTTGGGGAAAAAAACACATTTTCCGCACATTTCGCTTGACGCACCCATCGAAACACGCCCCCAACAACACATGGCCTACTGTCACGCGTTCCCACAGGTGTCCCGATGAAAACGGTACCTCACATGTGTGGGTGCACCTACCTGGCTGGCAAGGGGCAAGCCAAAAATGCAAGCAACCCCCAGTCTGTTTGCAGAGGGGAATCTCAGCCATTCTGCCGACCGGCACAACATACAGATATGGGCCTCGGGTGTCCAAGCCACCAAAGAAAACAGGGAACCCCATGCATTTCCGAAAAGAGGACACCCGTGGGAATCCGCAGAGGTATGATTTGCGCACATCGCCCCAGAATTTTTTACCCAATCATCCCTGCAAAGTCCGAAATGTGGGAAAAAAAACACTTTTTCTGCAGATTTTGCTCAACGCACCCATCAAAACACGCCCCCAACAACACATGCCCTACTGTCACACGTTCCCACAGGTGTCCCGATGAAAATGGTACCTCACATGTGTGGGTGCACCTACCTGGCCGCCAAGGGGAAAGCCTAAAACAAAAGTAACCCCAAGTCTGTTTTCAGAGCGAAATCTCAGACATTCTGCCGACCGCCATAACGTAAAGATATGGCCCTCGGGTGTCCAAGTCACTGAGGAAAATAGGGAACCCCATGCATTTCCGAAAAGAGGACACCCGTGGGAATCCACAAAGGTATGATTTGCGCACATCGCCCCAGAATTTATTACCCAGACAGCCCCGCAAAGTCCGAAATGTCGGGAAAAAAACACTTTTTCCGCACATTTTGCTCGACGCACCCATCGAAACACGCCCCCAACAACACACTGCCTACCGTCACGCGTTCCCACAGGTGTCCCGATGAAAATGGTACCTCACATGTGTGGTTGCACCTACCTGGCCGCCAAGGGGAAAGCCTAAAACACAAGTAACCCCAAGTCTGTTTTCAAGGCGAAATCTCAGACATTCTGCCGACCGGCACAATGTACAGATATGGGCCTCGGGTGTCCAAGCCACCGAGGAAAACAGGGAAACCCATGCATTTCCAAAAAGAGGACACCCGTGGGAATCCGCAGAGGTATGATTTGCGCACATCGCCCCAGAATTTTTTACCCAAACAGCCCCTGCAATGTCCGAAATGTGGGGAAAAAAACGCTTTTTCCGCACATTTTGCTCGACGCACCCATCGAAACACGCCCCCAACAACACATGGCCTACCGTCATGCGTTCCCACAGGTGTCCCAATGAAAACAGTACCTCACATGTGTGGGTGCAACTACCTGGCCGCCAAGGGGAAAGCCTAAAACACAAGTAACCCCAAGTCTGTTTTCAGAGCGAAATCTCAGACATTCTGCCGATCGGCACAACATACAGATATGGGCCTCGGGTGTCCAAGCCACCAAGGAAAACAGGGAACCCCATGCATTTCCGAAAAGATGACACCCGTGGGAATCCGCAGAGGTATGGTTTGCGCACATCGCCCCAGAATTTATTACCCAGACACCCCCGCAAAGTCCGAAATTTTGGGAAAAAAATACATTTTCCGCACATTTCACTTGACGCACCCATCGAAACACGCCCCCAACAACACATGGCCTACCGTCACGCATTTCCACAGGTGTTCCGATGAAAACGGTACCTCACATGTGTGGGTGCACCTACCTGGCCGCCAAGGGGAAAGCCTAAAACACAAGTAACCCCAAGTCTGTTTTCAGAGCGAAATCTCAGACATTCTGCCGACCGGCACAACGTACAGATATGGCCCTCCGGTGTCCAAGTCACTGAGGAAAATAGGGAACCCCATGCATTTCCGAAAAGAGGACACCCGTGGGAATCCGCAGAGGTATGATTTGCGCACATCGCCCCAGAATTTTTTACCCAGACAGCCCGGCAAAGTCCGAAATGTCGGGAAAAAAACACTTTTTCTGCACATTTCGCTCGACGCACCCATCAAAACACACCCCCAACAACACATGGCCTACTGTCACGCGTTCGCACAGGTGTCCCGATGAAAACGGTACCTCACATGTGTGGGTGCACCTACCTGGCCACCAAGGGGAAAGCCTAAAACACAAGTAACCCCAAGTCTGTTTCATGGCGAAATCTCAGACATTCTACCGACCGGCACAATGTTCAGATATGGGCCTCGGGTGTCCAAGCCACCGAGGAAAACAGGGAAACCCTTGCATTTCTGAAAAGAGGACACCCGTGGGAATCCGCAGAGGTATGATTTGAGCAGATCGCCCCAGAATTTTTTACCCAAACAGCCCCGCAAAGTCCGAAATGTCGGGAAAAAACACTTTTTCCGCACATTTCGCTCGACGCACCCATCGAAACATGCCCCCAACAACACATGGCCTACCGTCACGTGTTCCCACAGGTGTCCCGATGAAAACATTACCTCACATGTGTGGGTGCACCTACCTGGCCACCAAGGGGAAAGCCTAAAACACAAGTAACCCCAAGTATGTTTGCATGGCAAAATCTCAGACATTCTGCCAACAGGCACAACATACAGATATGGGCCTCGGGTGTCCAAGCCACTGAGGAAAACAGGGAACCCCATGCATTTTCTGAAAAGAGGGCACCCGTGGGAATCCGCAGAGGTATGATTTGCGCACATCGCCCCAGATTTTTTTACCCAGACAGCACTGCAAAGTCCGAAACGTGGGGAAAAAAAACACTTTTTCCGCAGATTTTGCTCAGCGCACCCATCGAAACACGCCCCCAACAACACATGGCCTACCGTGATGCGTTCCCACAGGTGACCCGATGAAAACGGTACCTCACATGTGTGGGTGCACCTACCTGGCCGCCAAGGGGAAAGCCTAAAACACAAATAACCCCAAGTCTGTTTTCAGAGCGAAATCTCAGAAATTCTGCCGACCGGCACAACTTACAGATATGGGCCTCGAGTGTCCAAGCCACTGAGGGAAACAGGGAACCCCATGCATTTCCGAAAAGGGGACACCCGTGGGAATCCGCAGAGGTATGATTTGCGCACATCGCCCCAGAATTTTTTACCCAGACAGCCCCGCAAAGTCCGAAATGTCGGGAAAAAAACACTTTTCCCGCACATTTTGCTCGACGCACCCATCGAAAAACGCCCCCAACAACACATGGCCTACCATCACGCGTTCCCACCGGTGTCCCGATGAAAACGGTACCTCACATGTGTGCGTGCACCTACCTGGCCGCCAAGGGGAAAGCCTAAAACACAAGTAACCCCAAGTCTGTTTTCAGAGCGAAATCTCAGACATTCTGCCGACCGGCACAACGTACAGATATGGGCCTCGGGTGTCCAAGCCACCAAGGAATACAGGGAACCCCATGCATTTCCAAAAAGAGGACACCTGTGGGAATCCGCAGAGGTATGGTTTGCGCACATCGCCCCAGAATTTATTACCTAGACAGCCCTGCAAAGTCCGAAATGTGGGGAAAAAACTGCTTTTTCTGCACATTTTGCTCGACGCACCCATCGAAACACGCCCCCAACAACACGTGGCCTACCGTCACGCATTCCCACAGGTGTCCCGATGAAAACGGTACCTCACATGTGTGGGTGCACCTACCTGGCCACTAAGGGGAAAGCCTAAAACACAAGTAACTCCAAGTCTGTTTTCAGAGCGAAATCTCAGACATTCTGCCGACCGGCACAACATACAGATATGGGCCTCGGGGGTCCAAGCCACCGAGGAAAACAGGGAACCCCATGCATTTCCGAAAAGAGGACACCCGTGAGAATCCGCAGAGGTATGATTTGCGCACATCGCCCCAGAATTTATTACCCAGACAGCCCTGCAAAGTCCGAAATGTGGGGAAATTAACGCTTTTTCCGCACATTTCCTTTGACGCACCCATCGAAACACGCCCCCAACAACACATGGCCTACCGTCACGCGTTCCCACAGGTGTCCCGATGAAAACTGTACCTCACATGTGTGGGTGCACCTACCTGGCCGCCAAGGGGAAAGCCTAAAACACAAGTAACCCCAAGTCTGTTTTCAGAGCGAAATCTCAGACATTCTGCCGACCGGCACAACGTACAGATATGGGCCTCGGGTGTCCAAGCCACTGAGGAAAACAGGGAACTCCATGCATTTCTGAAAAGAGGACACCCGTGGGAATCCGCAGAGGTATGATTTGCGCACATCGCCCCAGAATTTTTTACCCAGACAGCCCCGCAAAGTCCGAAATGTCAGGAAAAAAACACTTTTTCTGCACATTTCGCTCGACGCACCCATCAAAACACGCCCCCAACAACAGATGGCCTACCGTCACGCGTTCCCACAGGTGTCCCTATGAAAATGGTACCTCACATGTGTGGGTGCACCTACCTGGCCGCCAAGGGGAAAGCCTAAAACACAAGTAACCCCAAGTCTGTTTTCAGAGCGAAATCTCAGACATTCTGCCGACCGGCACAACGTACAGATATGGCCCTCGGGTGTCCAAGTCACTGAGGAAAATAGGGAACCCCATGCATTTCTGAAAAGAGGACACCCGTGGTAATCCGCAGAGGTATGATTTGCGCACATCGCCCCATGATTTTTTACCCAGACAGCCCCGCAAAGTCCGAAATGTCGGGAAAAAAACACTTTTTCTGCACATTTCGCTCGACGCACCCATCAAAACACGCCCCCAACAACACATGGCCTACCCTCACGCGTTCCCACAGGTGTCCCGATGAAAATGGTACCTCACATGTGTGGGTGCACCTACCTGGCCGCCAAGGGGAAAGCCTAAAACACAAGTAACCCCAAGTCTGTTTTCAAGGCGAAATCTCAGACATTCTGCCGACCGGTACAATGTACAGATATGGGCCTCGGGTGTCCAAGCCACCGAGGAAAACAGGGAAACCCATGCATTTCCAAAAAGAGGACACCCGTGGGAATCCGCAGAGGTATGATTTGCGCACATCGCCCCAGAATTTTTTACCCAGACAGCCCCGCAAAGTCCGAAATGTCGGGAAAAAAACACTTTTTCTGCACATTTCGCTCGACGCACCCATCAAAACACACCCCCAACAACACATGGCCTACTGTCACGCGTTCGCACAGGTGTCCCGATGAAAACGGTACCTCACATGTGTGGGTGCACCTACCTGGCCACCAATGGGAAAGCCTAAAACACAAGTAACCCCAAGTCTGTTTTCATGGCGAAATCTCAGACATTCTGCCAACAGGCACAACATACAGATATGGGCCTCGGGTGTCCAAGCCACTGAGGAAAACAGGGAACCCCATGCATTTTCTGAAAAGCGGACACCTGTGGGAATCCGCAGAGGTATGAGTTGCGCACATCGCCCCAGATTTTTTTACCCAGACAGCCCTGCAAAGTCCGAAACGTGGGAAAAAAAAACACTTTTTCCGCAGATTTTGCTCAGCGCACCCATCGAAACACGCCCCCAACAACACATGGCCTACCGTCATGCGTTCCCACCGGTGTCCCGATGAAAACGGTACCTCACATGTGTGCGTGCACCTACCTGGCCGCCAAGGGGAAAGCCTAAAACACAAGTAACCCCAAGTCTGTTTTCAGAGCGAAATCTCAGACATTCTGCCGACCGGCACAACGTACAGATATGGGCCTCGGGTGTCCAAGCCACCAAGGAATACAGGGAACCCCATGCATTTCCGAAAAGAGGACACCTGTGGGAATCCGCAGAGGTATGGTTTGCGCACATCGCCCCAGAATTTATTACCCAGACAGCCCTGCAAAGTCCGAAATGTGGGGAAAAAAATGCTTTTTCCCGCACATTTTGCTCGACGCACCCATCGAAACACGCCCCCAACAACACGTGGCCTACCGTCACGCATTCCCACAGGTGTCCCGATGAAAACGGTACCTCACATGTGTGGGTGCACCTACCTGGCCGCCAAGGGGAAAGCCTAAAACACAAGTAACCCCAAGTCTGTTTTCATGGCGAAATCTCAGACATTCTGCCGACCGGCACAACGTACAGATATGGCCCTCGGGTGTCCAAGCCACCGAGGAAAACAGGGAAACCCATGCATTTCTGAAAAGAGGACACCCGTGGGAATCCGCAGAGGTATGATTTGCGCACATCGCCCCAGAATTTTTTACCCAAACAGCCCCGCAAAGCCGAAATGTCGGGAAAAAAACACTTTTTCCGCACATTTCGCTCGACACACCCATTGAAACACACCCCCAACAACACATGGCCTACCGTCACGCGTTCCCACAGGTGTCCCGATGAAAACTGTACCTCACATGTGTGGGTGCACCTACCTGGCCGCCAAGGGGAAAGCCTAAAACACAAGTAACCCCAAGTCTGTTTTCATGGCGAAATCTCAGACATTCTGCCGACCGGCACAACGTACAGACATGGCCCTCGGGTGTCCAAGCCACCGAGGAAAACAGGGAAACCCATGCATTTCCGAAAAGAAGACACCCGTGGGAATCCGCAGACGTATGATTTGCGCACATCGCCCCAGAATTTTTTACACAAACAGCCACACAAAGTCCGAAATGTCGGGAAAAAAAACACTTTTTCCGTCCATTTCGCTCGACGCACCCATTGAAACATGCCCCAACAACACATGGCCTACCGTCACGCATTCCCACAGGTGTCCCGATGAAAACGGTACCTCACATGTGTGGGTGCACCTACCTGGCCGCCAAGGGGAAAGCCTAAAACACAAGTAACCCCAAGTCTGTTTTTAGAGCGAAATCTCAGACATTCTGCCGACCGGCACAACGTACAGATATGGGCCTCGGGTGTCCAAGCCACTGAGGAAAACAGGGAACCCCATGCATTTCCGAAAAGAGGACACCGGTGGGAATACGCAGAGGTATGATTTGCGCACATCCCCCCAGATTTTATTACCCAGACAGCCCTGCAAACTCCGAAATGTCGGGAAAAAAACACCTTTTCCGCACATTTCGCTCGATGCACCCATCGAAACATGCCCCCAACAACACATGGCCTACCGTAACGCGTTTCCACAGGTGTTCCGATAAAAACAGTACCTCACATGTGTGGGTGCACCTACCTGGCCACCAAGGGGAAAGCCTAAAACACGAGTAACCCCAAGTCTGTTTTCAGAGCGAAATCTGAGCCATTCTGCCGATTGGCACAACGTACAGATATGGGCCTCGGGTGTCCAAACCACCAAGGAAAACAGGGAACCCCATGCATTTGCGAAAAGAGGACACCTTTGGGAATCCACAGAGGTAAGATTTGCGCACATCGCCCCAGAATTTATTACCCAGACAGCCCCGCAAATTCCGAAAAGTCAGGAAAAAAACACTTTTTCCGCACATTTCACTCGATGCACCCATCGAAACACGCCCCCAACAACACATGGCCTACCTTCACACGTTCCCACAGGTGTCCCGATGAAAACGGTACTTCACATGTGTGGGTGCACCTACCTGGCCGCCAAGGGGAAAGCCTAAAACACAAGTAACCCCAAGTCTGTTTTCAGAGGGAAATCTCAGATATTCTACCGACCGGCACAACGTACAGATATGCGCCTCGGGTATCCAAGCCACCGAGGAAAACAGGGAACCTCATGCATTTCCGAAAAGAGTACACCCATAGGAATCCGCAGAGGTATGATTTGCGCACATCGCCCCAGAATTTTTTACCCAGACAGCCCTGCAAAGTCCGAAATGTGGGGAAAAAAAACACTTTTTCCGCAGATTTCGCTTGACGCACCCATCGAAACACGCCCCTAACAAAATATGGCCCACTGTCACGCGTTCCCACAGGTGTCCCAATGAAAACGGCACCTCACATGTGTGGGTGCACCTACCTGGCCGCCAAGGGGAAAGCCTAAAAAACAAGTAACCCCAAGTCTGTTTTCAGAGCGAAATCTCAGACATTCTGCCGAACAGCACAACATACAGATATGGGCCTCGGGTGTCCAAACCACCGAGGAAAACAGGGAACCCCATGCATTTCCGAAAAGAGGACACCCGTGGGATTCCGCAGAGGTATGATTTGCGCACATCGCCCAGAATGTTTTACCCAGACAGCCCCCGCAAAGTCCGAAATGTCGGGAAAAAAACACTTTTTCCGCACAATTCGCTCGACGCACCCATCGAAACACGCCACCAACAACACATGGCCTACCGTCACGCGTTCCCACAGGTGTCCCGATGAAAACGGTACCTCACATGTGTGGGTGCACCTACCTGGCCGCCAAGGGGAAAGCCTAAAACACAAGTAACCCCAAGTCTGTTTTCAGAGCGAAATCTCAGACATTCTGCCGACCGGCACAACATACAGATATGGGCCTCGGGTGTCCAAGTCACCGAGGAAAACAGGGAACCCCATGCATTTCCGAAAAGAGGACACCTGTGGGAATCCGCAGAGGTATGATTTGCGCACATCCCCCCAGATTTTATTACCCGGACAGCCCCGCAAAGTCCGAAATGTCGGGAAAAAAAACCCTTTTCCGCACATTTCGCTCGACGCACCCATCGAAACATACCCCCAACAACACATGGCCTACCGTCACACGTTCCCACAGGTGTCCCGAAGAAAGCGGTACTTCACATGTGTGGGTGCACCTACCTAGCCGCCAAGGGGAAAGCCTAAAACACAAGTAACCCAAGTCTGTTTTCAGAGCGAAATCTCAGACATTCTGCCGACCGGCACAACGTACAGATATGGGCCTCGGGTGGCCAAGCCACCGAGGAAAACAGGGAACCCCATGCATTTCCGAAAAGAGGACACCCATGGGAATCCGCAGAGATATGATTTGCGCACATCGCCCCAGTATTTTTTACCCAGACAGCCCTGCAAAGTCCGAAATGTGGGGAAAAAAAAACTTTTTCCACAGATTTCACTTGACGCACCCATCGAAACACGCCCCTAACAACACATGGCCTACCGTCACGCGTTCCCACAGGTGTCCCAATGAAAACGGCACCTCACATGTGTGGGTGCAGCTACCTAGCCACCAAGGGGAAAGCCTAAAACACAAGTAACCCCAAGTCTGTTTTCAGAGCGAAATCTCAGACATTCTGCCGACCGGCACAACAAACAGATATGGGCCTCGGGTTTCCAAGCCACCGAGGAAAACAGGGAACCCCATGCATTTCCGAAAAGAGGACACCCGTGGGAATCCACAGAGGTATGATTTGCGCACATCGCCCTAGAATTTTTTACCCAGACATCCCCCGCAAAGTCCGAAATGTGGGGAAAAAAACACTTTTTCCGCACATTTCACTCGACGCACCCATCGAAACACGCCCCCAACAACACATGGCCTGCCGTCACGCTTTCCCACAGGTGTCCCGATGAAAACGGTACCTCACATGTGTGGGTGCACCTACCTGGCCGCCAAGGGGAAAGCCTAAATCACAAGTAACCCCAAGTGTGTTTTCAGAGCGAAATCTCAGACATTCTGCCGACCGGCACAACATACAGATATGGGCCTCGGGTGTCCAAGCAACCGAGGAAAACAGGGAACCCCATGCATTTCCGAAAAGAGGACACCAGTGGGAATCCGCAGAGGTATGATTTGCGCACATCGCCCCAGATTTTATTACCCAGACAGCCCCGCAAAGTCCGAAATGTCGGGAAAAAAAACCCTTTTCCGCACATTTCGCTCGATGCACCCATCGAAACATGCCCCCAACAACACATGGCCTACCGTCACGCGTTCCCACAGGTGTCCCGATGAAAACGGTACCTCACATGTGTGGGTGCACCTACCTGGCCGCCAAGGGGAAAGCCTAAAACACAAGTAATCCCAAGTCTGTTTTCAGAGCGAAATCTGAGCCATTCTGCCGATTGGCACAACGTACAGATATGGGACTCGGGTGTCCAAGCCACCAAGGAAAACAGGGAACCCCATGCATTTCCGAAAAGAGGACACCTTTGGGAATCCACAGAGGTAAGATTTGCGCACATCGCCCCAGAATTTATTACCCAGACAGCCCCGCAAATTCCGAAAAGTCAGGAAAAAAACACTTTTTCCACAGATTTCGCTTGACGCACCCATCGAAACACGCCCCTAACAACACATGGCCTACCGTCACGCGTTCCCACAGGTGTCCCAATGAAAATGGCACCTCACATGTGTGGGTGCAGCTACCTGGCCGCCAAGGGGAAAGCCTAAAACACAAGTAACCCCAAGTCTGTTTTCAGAGCGAAATCTCAGACATTCTGCCGACCGGCACAACAAACAGATATGGGCCTCGTGTGTCCAAGCCACCGAGGAAAACAGGGAACCCCATGCATTTCTGAAAAGAGGACATCCGTGGGAATCCGCAGAGGTATGATTTGCGCACATCGCCCCAGAATTTTTTACCCAGACAGCCCCCGCAAAGTCCGAAATGTCAAGAAAAAAACACTTTTTCCGCACATTTCACTCGACGCACCCATCGAAACACGCACCCAACAACACATGGCCTACCGTCACGCATTCCCACAGGTGTCCCGATGAAAACGGTACCTCACATGTGTGGGTGCACCTACCTGGCCGACAAGGGGAAAGCCTAAAACACAAATAATCCCAAGTCTGTTTTCAGAGCGAAATCTGAGCCATTCTGCCGATTGGCACAACGTACAGATATGGGACTCGGGTGTCCAAGCCACCAAGGAAAACAGGGAACCCCATGCATTTCCGAAAAGAGGACACCTTTGGGAATCCACAGAGGTAAGATTTGCGCACATCGCCCCAGAATTTATTACCCAGACAGCCCCGCAAATTCCGAAAAGTCAGGAAAAAAACACTTTTTCCACAGATTTCGCTTGACGCACCCATTGAAACACGCCCCTAACAACACATGGCCTACCGTCACGCGTTCCCACAGGTGTCCCAATGAAAACGGCACCTCACATGTGTGGGTGCAGCTACCTGGCCGCCAAGGGGAAAGCCTAAAACACAAGTAACCCCAAGTCTGTTTTCAGAGCGAAATCTCAGACATTCTGCCGACCGGCACAACAAACAGATATGGGCCTCGGGTGTCCAAGCCACCGAGGAAAACAGGGAACCCCATGCATTTCCGAAAAGAGGACACCCGTGGAAATCCGCAGAGGTATGATTTGCGCACATCGCCCCAGAATTTTTTACTCAGACAGCCCCCGCAAAGTCCGAAATGTCAAGAAAAAAACACTTTTTCCGCACATTTCACTCGACGCACCCATCGAAACACGCACCCAACAACACATGGCCTACCGTCACGCGTTCCCACAGGTGTCCCGAGGAAAACGGTACCTCACATGTGTGGGTGCACCTACCTGGCCGCCAAGGGGAAAGCCTAAAACACAAGTAACCCCAAGTCTGTTTGCATGGCGAAATCTCAGACATTCTGCCAACCGGCACAACGTACAGATATGGGCCTCGGGTGTCCAAGCCACAGAGGAAAACAGGGAACCCCATGCATTTCCGAAAAGAGGACACCCATGGGAATCCGTAGAGATATGATTTGCGCACATCGCCCCAGAATTTTTTACCCAGACAGCCCTGCAAAGTCCGAAATGTGGGGAAAAAAAACACTTTTTCCACAGATTTCGCTTGACGCACACATCGAAACACGCCCCTAACAACACATGGCCTACCGTCACGCGTTCCCACAGGTGTCCCAATGAAAACGGCACCTCACATGTGTGGGTGCAGCTACCTGGCCGCCAAGGGGAAAGCCTAAAACACAAGTAACCCCAAGTCTGTTTTCAGAGCGAAATCTCAGACATTCTGCCGACCGGCACAACAAACAGATATGGGCCTCGGGTGTCCAAGCCACCGAGGAAAACAGGGAACCCCATGCATTTCCGAAAAGAGGACACCCGTGGGAATCCACAGAGGTATGATTTGCGCACATCGCCCTAGAATTTTTTACCCAGACATCCCCCGCAAAGTCTGAAATGTGGGGAAAAAAACACTTTTTCCGCACATTTCACTCGACGCTGTTAGGGAGAATTCTCTGTTTAGGCTGAATTTCCCTACCTAGTGAGTCCCCCAGCAGCTTTGCTGGATTGCGGGGGTTTATTTTTTCTCCTGCCAAGAGTGAGACTCTTTTTACCCTCACTCTTGGGCATGTTGAAGTGTGTTTTCTTGGTTAAACCTTGTGTTGAATGGGCTATGGGGTCTTTTACTCCATAGGGCCTCAAATATTTTTGTGATGTGGGTTACACAGCACCCTCTGTGCCGTAGCCCAGGGGTGTCCTAGGGACTCCCCAACATAGACTCCATACCCTGGGACTGACTACTGTCTCCCAGGGCATGTAAAGTCACCAAAGACTTTACTAGTCTTAAATCCTGAACAGAACCAGTACAAACCATCATATTGTGGACGTACTGGCTGGGGCAATTCGATTGCCCCAGGGTCTGTTAGTCAAGGGGGCACGTCTCCGTCCCCCCTGATCGAGTTTTGGCTGGTGGCAGTGGAAACTACGTTTTATATTCGACCGCGAATATTTTCCTATGGGATTTCCCATTGTTTTAGGCTAACACATTTAATTATTTATTTACGGTAGCCTTAAACATACCGCCGGTTTATATATTTATTATTATAACTCCGGTTGGAATTTTTTGCCAAAACTTGATGCAAAAATGGCGTTGGCATTCGCCTCTGTAACTCTGACCCAAAGTGGAGCCCTTTGTCCCACTTTTGGCGGGCTTCTCCACAGAAGCCCTCCAAAGTGGTGCCACTCTGTCTGGGGTACTTAGGAGGGGTGGAGGGGGATTTAGGCACCCTGGACTGAGTTACCTAGGTAACTCAAGTCGCACTCCGTCCTGATTGGCCCAAGTGGTGAGCCGGCCGGCTCACCACTTAGCATGTTTGAGTGACAGCTAGGCTGGGTGAATGGGGGTTTGCTGCATAAAAGCAGGGCTTTGGGGACTGGAACTTCAGAAGTCGCCACAGGACCTAAGAATCCAACGAGGGACGAGCTGAGCTGATCTGCTTCGACGACACCGCCGGTGGAGCCCTGCTGAACCATCTCACCACTTTTCCCGACGACCGAGGAGAACTCTTAACGGGGTGGCTCCTTCCCGTGACTGGTGGGGACAACCAGTTTTCACCTTCTTTCCGCTCTTCGAGGTATCTCGTGGCCGCCTTGCCAGTGCCAAGCACCCCGGCAACCGGAATACCCACCACTTTTACCCCAACCGCGAAAGTCGGTACAACCCTTTAACCAGAGAACTCCGCGGCTGGTTTCTTCCCGGGCAGTGCAACGACCTTCTTCTTCTGCTCTTCAGCGAGATCTTCTTCTCCCCTGACCGACGTCGAGCCTTGCTGCCACTGCCTGGAACAACTGCCCCCGCTGGAGGATCCTTTCCGTTAAGGTACCGTGTTCCGCCTGGCTTCCCTTGCCACCGACTGTACGGGGTAGTTTTAGCCCCCGGCTTTCGATCCTGGGATTGCCTGGGACACTTTGGCTAAACTTTCTAAGCCTCTCTAACTCTTTTCCGAACTCTTTTGCAAGACTCTGAATCCCTACCAACTGTGTGATCTTGGGCACGTTTTCGCTCTGTCTGCTCTAAGAGTGGGCCCTGCTTAGTGACTTTTGCTCACCTGTGACTTTGTGCTTCTTTGAGCTTATAAAAAGTGTTCTTAACCTTAGAGTGGTGTGTTTATCCTAATTCTGCTCCTTCTCCCTCCCTTCTTTTTACCTACTAGAGTGTCATCTAACGTTAAGCGCTCACCTCTGTTTGAATTATGTGGTGTTAACCTAGAGTTGTCTAGATAGGAATAAGGATTGGGACTGCTTTCCATATAACTGTGTTTAGAGTATTTTACTATATTTTGCTAGAGTGTTTTCAACTTATGTGTTCTTGAAAATAAATAACTATATACTTTTGAAACCAAGCTCTGGTCAGTGTTTGCTTGTGCTATTGTGTATGAGTACATATTGTGTATACTTTGCATACTGCCTAACTCTTCTTGAGGGACGTCTGACTGCTCAGCCACAGCTACCAGGTAAATCTGGGTGGTGCAGACTGCTACCAAGTGGGTTTACTGCTATACCTGTAGTCTTAAATCTTTTGCAGTGTTCCCCAAGGGAACTGCACAGGTTTCTGCCTAACACTGGTGGCAGCGGTGGGATTTGTACTGAGTATACATTTTATTGTGCTTTAGACACCTTGGTGCAACTAACCACAAAGCTTAGCACTGTAAAAGTAATCTTCTAACATGTCAGTTATAGAAAGCTATAGTCAAGAGTCCCTTGCAGCCAAAACTGCTGATTGTTTAAGAGTGCTCTGTAAACATAAGGATCTCCTGACTAAGGGCAAGAAAATGGAACTGATTGAAAGATTGTTAGCTAACCAAAGTCTGGGTGATGGTTCAGAGGAACCTACCACTCCAGCAACTGTAGATGACAGTATTGAAGTTAACATGGAGCAAAATGTTGATGATTCTGAGGAAGAGTCAGAAGAGGAGGGTGAGGCTGTTGTGACTGTCCCCCCTAGGCCTCTGCCTGCTCTACCTGCTGTACCTACTGGACCTTTACCAGGTCCCACATTTAGTCCTCAGTACTTTGAACTGGAGAAAATGAAACTAGAATTGGAGTATAAGAAACTTAATGCTCAAACTGACAAAGAACTAAGGCTAAGGGAAATGGAGCTCAAGTATGACTTAGAAATGAAGAAATTATCTGTTGAGAATGCTTCTCTCTCTGGCTCCTCTAGAAGTTCCAGTCCTAAAAGACCCCGGATGCCTAAAGAATTGGTTGGTATGTATGAGCCTAAGTTGGATGTGTTGGATTGGTTGTCTCTGTTTGAATATAATCATGGGCTCCAGAACATCACAGGAAATGACTTACTCCCCTGGTTGTTCTCTAGGCTTCCCCCTGTTGCAACTGATGTGGTAATGGAGATGGGGGAGGAGGATAAGAAGGACTATGAATGTGTGAAGCTAGCTTTAATAGCTAGGTTTGGGAAGACCCCTTCCCAGTATCTTAAGAGGTTTAGGAACCTCAAAAAGCATGATGGTACCCCTTGGGCTACCTGGGTGAGTGAAGGGTTGAAAAACTTAGAGGGATGGATTAAGGGTTACAAGGTGAACACTTATGAAGGTATGAAGAATTTGTTTATGTTGGAGACTATTTATGATGCCTGCTCTCCTGAGCTCAGACAACACTTGGCTGATTCCAGAGAATTAGATTCCCGGAAGCTAGCTAAGGCTGCTGACTTGTGGGTTGCCAACAGGGCCACTCACAAGGATTCTGGGGTAACTCAGAAGAAGGATGGGGAGAAACAGCCTAAAAAGGACTCCAAAGAGAATTCTAATACTACAAATTCCAAAGAGGGCCCCAAACAAAACTATAAGGGTAAGCCACAAGGGAAACCAAATCAGGCTATTGTACCTTCTGGTCCCAGACCAGAAGGAGGTCAGAACAAGCCTCCATTCCAGCGAGCCTTTGGCTCATGCTTTGTTTGTAAGGCTACTGACCATGTGAAAGGAGATCCCAGATGTAAGGGTAAACCTTCAGGGGTCCAGCTTGCCTCCTTAGCCTTCGCTCCAGAAGAGGAAGTACATATGGCAAGTGGAAACTTTCTACTACTAGCTGATGAACCCACTGGAGTCTCAGCTAGTGTTTCTTTAGTCTCTCTGGGGTTGTGGGAACAACAGAATTTAGATGTCTATAACTCTATCCCAGATAATACTAAAGAGTATTATAAGGACAGTGTCCAGGTGAATGGTCAGGAGACTCCTGCCATTAGGGACACTGGAGCCAGCATAACTGTGGTGGATGAATCATTTTTCAAGGCAGAGGATGTTGCTAAGGCACCCAAATGCCTCACCAAGTTAGCTGGTGGGCCTGTGCAGATGTGTCCCCAGTTACCAGTTCTCATCCAATGTAATGATATGGCTGTAAAAATACCTGTCAGTGTACAATGTGAAGTGCCAGGTAGGGTTCTGTTGGGTAATGACCTCAAAGCTCTTGGAGTTGTGTCACATACCCCCAGACCACCTAGCAAAAGGTTACAGGAGCTCACAAAACCTGCAAGAGAGAAAACCCTGCGAGGGTTATCTCAGGAGATGATGACAGAAATCACTCCTCTCCCACTGGAGCAACTTACTGCAGTAACTACCAGATCAGGAGCAAAGGGGCAACCCAAGACTCCTAGGAAAAAGCCAGCAGCAAGCACTCCAGTGCTTCCAACAAGGACTTCCCCTAGGTTGTCCAAAGTTACACCTGTAACCCCACCTCCAGCTGAGGCTGAGAGGGAGGTACAACCCTGTACGGTTGAGCTAGACTCTGAGGAAGAGCTAGAAGGAGGCCCCAACCTTATTGGAGATTTGGACCCTGAGGACCATCCTGAGCTGCAGTCTTTACTGGCAGAAGGTGGGCCTAGCAGGGCAGCTTTTCGTAAGGGGCAAAGAGAATGTCCAACTCTGGAAGGTCTCCGCCACCAGGCAGCTTCTCAGGCTGATGGGCAAGAGCCTGGGAAGTATAGGTTACACTGGGAAGATGGCCTCTTCTACAGTGAACCGACTGAGTCTGAACCTGGAGACTACAAACACCTTGTAGTCCCACAAGAGAACAGACAACAGTTCTTACAACTAGCCCATGAGATACCTTTGGCTGGTCACTTGAGTTTCAAGAAGACCAAGGAAAGGCTCTCTCTCTCTACTTTTATTGGCCAAAGATGGGGGCTGAAGTAGATAGATATTGTAAGAGCTGCCACACCTGCCAGACTTCTGGTAAGGTTGGTTCCAAGAATGTGGCACCTTTAGTGCCTCTCCCAGTTGTGGGAGTCCCATTTGAGAGGGTAGGGATTGACATTGTTGGTCCCCTTGATCCCCCAACCTCCTCAGGCAACAGGTTTATCCTTGTTGTAGTAGACCATGCTACTAGGTACCCTGAGGCAATTCCTATGAGGACTGTTACAGCTCCGGCTGTGGCTAAGGCCCTCCTTGGTATTTTTACCAGGGTTGGGTTTCCTAAGGAGGTAATCTCTGACAGGGGGTCAAACTTTATGTCCCACTGCATGAAAGCCATGTGGAAAACCTGTGGAGTTACCTACAAGTTCTCAACCGCATACCACCCTCAGACAAACGGGTTGGTTGAAAGGTTTAACAGAACCATGAAGAGCATGATAGGTGCTTTAGAAGAACCCCTTAAGAAAAAGTGGGACCTTCTACTGCCATGCCTTCTCTTTGCTTATAGAGAAGTCCCTCAGGAGGGAGTAGGTTATTCTCCCTTTGAGCTTCTCTATGGCCATCCAGTCAGAGGCCCATTGGCCCTGATTAAGGAGGGATTGGATGGTGCTCCTCCCCTCAAGCCAGTCAGAGTGACTGACTATGTGATAGGTCTCCGGAGGAGAATGTCACACATGATGGCAGAAGCAAGCGACAACTTGAAAGCTGGTCAAGCTCTGGTCAAACATTGGCACGACCAGAAGGCTAACATGGTTGAGTTTACTCAAGACCAGCTAGTTCTAGTTATGCTCCCAACAAGGCAGAGGGCCTTGCAAGACAAATGGATGGGACCCTTCAAGATTGTGGGAAAACTTGGAGAGGTCAACTATCTGGTGGATCTGGGCAGACCCAGGGAAGCTCCTAGAGTCTTCCACACCAACCGACTAAAAGCATACATCTCCAGACCTGATGTAGGAGCCTTGCTTCTAGCTTCAGCTGCAGAGGAAGAAGAGAGTGAATCCATCCCTGATCTCCTCAGAGGTGTGCCTTTAGATGAAAAAGTTGAAGGAGTCAATCTCTCTTCAGACCTGACACCTGAGCAACAAGAGGAGTGCAAATCTATGTTAAATCAGTTTGCCTCCCTGTTCTCACTGTCACCAGGCTTGACCCCTTGGGGCCAGCATGAGATACTCACTGGTGACTGTCTGCCAGTCAAAAGCAGAGGATACAGAATGTCAGAACATATCAGAACCCACATCAAAGGAGAGGTCAAGAAGATGCTTGATCTCGGGGTGATAGAGCCCTCTACTAGTCCATGGTCTAGCCCAGTTGTGTTAGTACCAAAGGCAGGATCCAAAGACTTGAGATTCTGTGTGGACTATAGAGCTCTAAATGCAGTCACCAAGACTGATGCCCACCCTTTGCCCAGGACAGATGAGTTGGTGGATAAACTTGGTGCAGCCAAGTACCTCAGCACATTTGACCTGACGTCAGGCTATTGGCAAATAGCCCTGACAGACCATGCCAAGGAGAAAACTGCATTTTCAACCCCAGTTGGCTTGTACCAGTTTAAGGTCATGCCTTTTGGACTAAAAAATGCACCTGCCACATTCCAAAGGATGGTGAACCAAGTTCTAGCTGGGATGGAAGACTTCTGCATGGCATACTTGGATGACATTGCAGTCTTCAGCCACTCCTGGGAGGAGCATATGAACCACCTAGGACATGTGTTGCAGGCCCTTGAACAGGCCCATTTGACAATCAAAGCCAGTAAGTGCCAGATTGGTCAAAGTAAGGTGGTCTACCTTGGACATGAGGTAGGAGGTGGAGAAATAAGGCCTTTGCTCAGCAAGATTGAAGCTGTGCAAAATTGGACAACACCAACTACTCAAACCCAAGTGAGAGCTTTCCTAGGCCTCACTGGGTATTACAGGAATTTCATTGAGAACTATGGGACCATAGCTTCTCCACTGAATGTAATCTCCTCTCCCAAATTCCCTAAAAAGGTAAAATGGAATGAGGAGTGCAATCAGGCCTTTGAAAAACTGAAGAGAGCTCTTTGCCAAGCTCCAGTATTAAGAGCTCCTGACTACCACCAAACTTTCATTGTACAAACTGATGCTTCCAATGTAGGTATAGGTGCAGTTCTAAGCCAACTGGATGAGAAGGGTAGGGAGCACCCCATTTGCTTCATCAGTAGGAAACTGAAGGATCCTGAGACAAGGTGGGCAACTATCAAAAGAGAATGCTTTGCTATTGTGTGGGCACTGAAGAAGTTTAGGCCATACTTGTATGGTTCTACTTTTGTTATTCAGACTGACCACCAACCCTTGAGATGGTTAATGCAAATGAAAGGGGAAAATCCAAAACTATTGAGATGGTCAATCTGCCTGCAAGGGTTTGATTTCACCATTGAGCACAGGTCAGGGTGTCACCATCAAAATGCTGATGGACTCTCTAGGATGTATATCATCAACTAGAGGTATGAGGTTCATCCAGGAGTGGATTAAATCCCCCTGTCCCTTAGTCTGGGGGGGGCGAGTGTTAGGGAGAATTCTCTGTTTAGGCTGAATTTCCCTACCTAGTGAGTCCCCCAGCAGCTTTGCTGGATTGCGGGGGTTTATTTTTTCTCCTGCCAAGAGTGAGACTCTTTTTACCCTCACTCTTGGGCATGTTGAAGTGTGTTTTCTTGGTTAAACCTTGTGTTGAATGGGCTATGGGGTCTTTTACTCCATAGGGCCTCATATATTTTTGTGATGTGGGTTACACAGCACCCTCTGTGCCGTAGCCCAGGGGTGTCCTAGGGACTCCCCAACATAGACTCCATACCCTGGGACTGACTACTGTCTCCCAGGGCATGTAAAGTCACCAAAGACTTTACTAGTCTTAAATCCTGAACAGAACCAGTACAAACCATCATATTGTGGACGTACTGGCTGGGGCAATTCGATTGCCCCAGGGTCTGTTAGTCAAGGGGGCACGGCTCCGTCCCCCCTGATCGAGTTTTGGCTGGTGGCAGTGGAAACTACGTTTTATATTCGACCGCGAATATTTTCCTATGGGATTTCCCATTGTTTTAGGCTAACACATTTAATTATTTATTTACGGTAGCCTTAAACATACCGCCGGTTTATATATTTATTATAATAACTCCGGTTGGAATTTTTTGCCAAAACTTGATGCAAAAATGGCGTTGGCATTCGCCTCTGTAACTCTGACCCAAAGTGGAGCCCTTTGTCCCACTTTTGGCGGGCTTCTCCACAGAAGCCCTCCAAAGTGGTGCCACTCTGTCTGGGGTACTTAGGAGGGGTGGAGGGGGATTTAGGCACCCTGGACTGAGTTACCTAGGTAACTCAAGTCGCACTCCATCCTGATTGGCCCAAGTGGTGAGCCGGCCGGCTCACCACTTAGCATGTTTGAGTGACAGCTAGGCTGGGTGAATGGGGGTTTGCTGCATAAAAGCAGGGCTTTGGGGACTGGAACTTCAGAAGTCGCCACAGGACCTAAGAATCCAACGAGGGACGAGCTGAGCTGATCTGCTTCGACGACACCGCCGGTGGAGCCCTGCTGAACCATCTCATCACTTTTCCCGACGACCGAGGAGAACTCTTAACGGGGTGGCTCCTTCCCGTGACTGGTGGGGACAACCAGTTTTCACCTTCTTTCCGCTCTTCAAGGTATCTCGTGGCCGCCTTGCCAGTGCCAAGCACCCCGGCAACCGGAATACCCACCACTTTTACCCCAACCGCGAAAGTCGGTACAACCCTTTAACCAGAGAACTCCGCGGCTGGTTTCTTCCCGGGCAGTGCAACGACCTTCTTCTTCTGCTCTTCAGCGAGATCTTCTTCTCCCCTGACCGACGTCAAGCCTTGCTGCCACTGCCTGGAACAACTGCCCCCGCTGGAGGATCCTTTCCGTTAAGGTACCGTGTTCCGCCTGGCTTCCCTTGCCACCGACTGTACGAGGTAGTTTTAGCCCCCGGCTTTCGATCCTGGGATTGCCTGGGACACTTTGGCTAAACTTTCTAAGCCTCTCTAACTCTTTTCCGAACTCTTTTGCAAGACTCTGAATCCCTACCAACTGTGTGATCTTGGGCACGTTTTCGCTCTGTCTGCTCTAAGAGTGGGCCCTGCTTAGTGACTTTTGCTCACCTGTGACTTTGTGCTTCTTTGAGCTTACAAAAAGTGTTCTTAACCTTAGAGTGGTGTGTTTATCCTAATTCTGCTCCTTCTCCCTCCCTTCTTTTTACCTACTAGAGTGTCATCTAACGTTAAGCGCTCACCTCTGTTTGAATTATGTGGTGTTAACCTAGAGTTGTCTAGATAGGAATAAGGATTGGGACTGCTTTCCATATAACTGTGTTTAGAGTATTTTACTATATTTTGCTAGAGTGTTTTCAACTTATGTGTTCTTGAAAATAAATAACTATATACTTTTGAAACCAAGCTCTGGTCAGTGTTTGCTTGTGCTATTGTGTATGAGTACATATTGTGTATACTTTGCATACTGCCTAACTCTTCTTGAGGGAAGTCTGACTGCTCAGCCACAGCTACCAGGTAAATCTGGGTGGTGCAGACTGCTACCAAGTGGGTTTACTGCTATACCTGTAGTCTTAAATCTTTTGCAGTGTTCCCCAAGGGAACTGCACAGGTTTCTGCCTAACAGACGCACCCATTGAAACACGCCCCCAACAACATATGGCCTGCCGTCACGCGTTCGCACAGGTGTCCCGATGAAAACTGTACCTCACATGTGTGGGTGCACCTACCTGGCCGCCAAGGGGAAAGCCTAAAACACAAGTAACCTCAAGTCTGTTTTCAGAGCGAAATCTCAGACATTCTGCCGACCGGCACAACAAACAGATATGGGCCTCGGGTGTCCAAGCCACCGAGGAAAACGGGGAACCCCATGCATTTCCGAAAAGAGGACACCCGTGGGAATCCGCAGATGTATGATTTGCGCACATTGCCCCAGAAGTTTTTACCCAGACAGCCCCCGCAAAGTCCGAAATGTCAAGAAAAAAACACTTTTTCCGCACATTTCACTCGACGCACCCATTGAAACACGCACCCAACAACACATGGCTTACCGTCACGCGTTCCCACAGGTGTTCCGATGAAAACGGTACCTCACATGTGTGGGTGCACCTACCTGGCCGCCAAGGGGAAAGCCTAAAACACAAGTAACCCCAAGTCTGTTTGCATGGCGAAATCTCAGACATTCTGCCAACCGGCACAACGTACAGATATGGGCCTCGGGTGTCCAAGCCACAGAGGAAAACAGGGAACCCCATGCATTTCCGAAAAGAGGACACCCATGGGAATCCGCAGAGATATGATTTGCGCACATCGCCCCAGAATTTTTTACCCAGACAGCCCTGCAAAGTCCGAAATGTCGGGAAAAAAAACACTTTTTCCACAGATTTCGCTTGACGCACACATCGAAACACGCCCCTAACAACACATGGCCTACCGTCACGCGTTCCCACAGGTGTCCCAATGAAAACGGCACCTCACATGTGTGGGTGCAGCTACCTGGCCGCCAAGGGGAAAGCCTAAAACACAAGTAACCCCAAGTCTGTTTTCAGAGCGAAATCTCAGACATTCTGCCGACCGGCACAACAAACAGATATGGGCCTCGGGTGTCCAAGCCACCGAGGAAAACAGGGAACCCCATGCATTTCCGAAAGGAGGACACCCGTGGGAATCCACAGAGGTATGATTTGCGCACATCGCCCTAGAATTTTTTACCCAGACATCCCCCGCAAAGTCCGAAATGTGGGGAAAAAAACACTTTTACCGCACATTTCACTCGACGCACCCATCGAAACATGCCCCCAACAACACATGGCCTACCGTCACGCGTTCCCACAGGTGTCCCGATGAAAACGGTACCTCACATGTGTGGGTGCACCTACCTGGCCGCCAAGGGGAAAGCCTAAAACACAAGTAACCCCAAGTATGTTTTCAGAGCGAAATCTCAGACATTCTGCCGACCGGCACAACATACAGATATGGGCCTTGGGTGGCCAAGCCACCGAGGAAAACAGGGAACCCCATGCATTTCCGAAAAGAGGACACCCGTGGGAATCTGCAGAGGTATGATTTGCGCACATCGCCCCAGAATTTTTTACCCAGACAGCCCCGCAAAGTCCGAAATGTCGGGAAAAAAACACTTTTTCTGCACATTTCGCTCGACGCACCCATCAAAACACGCCCCCAACAACACATGGCCTACCGTCACGCATTCCCACAGGTGTCCCGTTGAACGGTACCTCAAATGTGTGGGTGCACCTACCTGGCCGCCAAGGGGAAAGCCTAAAACACAAGTAATCCCAAGTCTGTTTTCAAAGCGAAATCTGAGCCATTCTGCCGATTGGCACAACGTACAGATATGGGACTCGGGTGTCCAAGCCACCAAGGAAAACAGGGAACCCCATGCATTTCCGAAAAGAGGACACCTTTGGGAATCCACAGAGGTAAGATTTGCGCACATCGCCCCAGAATTTATTACCCAGACAGCCCCGCAAATTCCGAAAAGTCAGGAAAAAAACACTTTTTCCACAGATTTCGCTTGACGCACCCATCGAAACACGCCCCTAACAACACATGGCCTACCGTCACGCATTCCCACAGGTGTCCCGTTGAAAACGGTACCTCAAATGTGTGGGTGCAGCTACCTGGCCGCCAAGGGGAAAGCCTAAAACACAAGTAACCCCAAGTCTGTTTTCAGAGCGAAATCTCAGACATTCTGCCGACCGGTACAACAAACAGATATGGGCCTCGGGTGTCCAAGCCACCGAGGAAAACAGGGAACCCCATGCATTTCCGAAAAGAGGACACCCGTGGGAATCCGCAGAGGTATGATTTACGCACATCGCCCCAGAATTTTTTACCCAGACAGCCCCCGCAAAAGTCCGAAATGTCAAGAAAAAAACACTTTTTCCGCACATTTCACTCGACGCACCCATCGAAACACGCACCCAACAACATATGGCCTATCGTCACGCGTTCCCACAGGTGTCCCGATGAAAACGGTACCTCACATGTGTGGGTGCACCTACCTGGCCGCCAAGGGGAAAGCCTAAAACACAAGTAACCCCAAGACTGTTTTCAGAGCGAAATCTCAGCCATTCTGCCGACCGGCACAACATACAGATATGGGCCTCGGGTGTCCAAGCAACCGAGGAAAACAGGGAACCCCATGCATTTCCGAAAAGAGGACACCAGTGGGAATCCGCAGAGGTATGATTTGCGCACATCCCCCCAGATTTTATTACCCAGACAGCCCTGCAAAGTCCGAAATGTCGGGAAAAAAACCCCTTTTCCGCACATTTCGCTCGACGCACCCATCAAAACATGCCCCCAACAACACATGGCCTACCATCACGCGTTCCCACAGGTGTCCCGATGAAAACGGTACCTCACATCTGTGGGTGCACCTACCTGGCCGCCAAGGGGAAAGCCTAAAACACAAGTAACCCCAAGTCTGTTTTCAGAGGGAAATCTCAGATATTCTGCCGACCGGCACAACGTACAGATATGCGCCTCGGGTGTCCAAGCCACCGAGGAAAACAGGGAACCCCATGCATTTCCGAAAAGAGGACACCCGTGGGAATCCGCAGAGGTATGATAAGCGCACATCGCCCAGAATTTTTTACACAGACAGCCCCCGCAAAGTCCAAAAGGTCGGGAAAAAAACACTTTTTCCGCACATTTCGCTCAACGCACCAATCGAAACACGCCCCCAACAACACATGGCCTACCGTCACGCGTTCCCACAGGTGTCCCGATGAAAACAGTACTTCACATGTGTGGGTGCACCTACCTGGCCGCCAAGGGGAAAGCCTAAAACACAAGTAACCCCAAGTCTGTTTTCAGAGCGAAATCTCAGACATTCTGCCGACCGGCACAACATACAGATATGGGCCTCGGGTGTCCAAGTCACCGAGGAAAACAGGGAACCCCATGCATTTCCGAAAAGAGGACACCTGTGGGAATCCGCAGAGGTATGATTTGCGCACATCGCCCCAGAATTTTTTACCCAGACAACCCTGCAAAGTCCGAGATGTCGGGAAAAAAACACTTTTTCCGCACATTTCGCTCGACGCACCCATCAAAACACGCCCCCAACAACACATGGCCTATCGTCACGCATTCCCACAGGTGTCCCGTTGAAAACCGTACCTCAAATTTGTGGGTGCACCTACCTGGCCGCTAAGGAGAAAGCCTAAAACACAAGTAACCACAAGTCTGTTTTCATGGCAAAATCTCAGACATTCTGCCGACCGGCACAACGTACAGATATGGCCCTCGGGTGTCCAAGCCACCGAGGAAAACAGGGAAACCTATGCATTTCCGAAAAGAGGACACCCGTGGGAATCCGCAGAGGTATGATTTGCGCACATCGCCACAGAATTTTTTACCCAAACAGCCCCGCAAATCCAAAATGTCGGGAAAAAAAACACTTTTTCCGCACATTTTGCTCGACACACCCATTGAAACACGCCCCCAACAACACATGGCCTACCGTCACACGTTCCCACAGGTGTCCCGATGAAAACTGTACCTCACATGTGTGGGTGCACCTACCTGGCCGCCAAGGGGAAAGCCTAAAACACAAGTAACCCCAAGTCTGTTTTCATGGCGAAATCTCAGACATTATGCCGACCGGCACAACGTACAGACATGGCCCTCGGGTGTCCAAGCCACCGAGGAAAACAGGGAAACCCATGCATTTCCGAAAAGAAGACACCCGTGGGAATCCGCAGACGTATGATTTGCGCACATCGCCCCAGAATTTTTTACACAAACAGCCCAACAAATCCGAAATGTCGGGAAAAAAAACACTTTTTCCGCACATTTCGCTCGACGCACCCATTGAAACATGCCCCAACAACACATGGCCTACCGTCACGCGTTCCCACAGGTGTCCCGATGAAAATGGTACTTCACATGTGTGGGTGCACCTACCTGGCCGCCAAGGGGAAAGCCTAAAACACAAGTAACCCCAAGTCTGTTTTCAGAGCGAAATCTCAGACATTCTGCCGACCGGCACAACGTACAGATATGGGCCTCGGGTGTCCAAGCCACTGAGGAAAACAGGGGACCCCATGCATTTCCGAAAAGAGGACACCAGTGGGAATACGCAGAGGTATGATTTGCGCACATCCCCCCAGATTTTATTACCCAGACAGCCCTGCAAAGTCCGAAATGTCGGGAAAAAAACGCCTTTTCCGCACATTTCGCTCGACGCACCCATTGAAACATGCCCCCAACAACACATGGCCTACCGTCACGCGTTCCCACAGGTGTCCCGATGAAAACAGTACCTCACATGTGTGGGTGCACCTACCTGGCCACCAAGGAGAAAGCCTAAAACACAAGTAACCCCAAGTCTGTTTTCAGAGCGAAATCTGAGCCATTCTGCCGATTGGCACAACGTACAGATATGGGCCTCGGGTGTCCAAGCCACCAAGGAAAACAGGGAACCCCATGCATTTCCGAAAAGAGGACACCTTTGGGAATCCACAGAGGTAAGATTTGCGCACATCGCCCCAGAATTTATTACCCAGACAGCCCCGCAAATTCCGAAAAGTCAGGAAAAAAACACTTTTTCCGCACATTTCCCTCGATGCACCCATCAAAACACGCCCCCAACAACACATGGCCTACCGTCACACGTTCCCACAGGTGTCCCGATGAAAACGGTACTTCACATGTGTGGGTGCACCTACCTGGCCGCCAAGGGGAAAGCCTAAAACACAAGTAACCCCAAGTCTGTTTTCAGAGGGAAATCTCAGATATTCTTCCGACCGGCACAACGTACAGATATGCACCTCGGGTGTCCAAGCCACCGAGGAAAACAGGGAACCCCATGCATTTCCGAAAAGAGGACACCCATGGGAATCCGCAGAGGTATGATTTGCGCACATCGCCACAGAATTTTTTACCCAGACAGCCCTGCAAAGTCCGAAATGTGGGGAAATAAAACACTTTTTCCGCAGATTTCGCTTGACGCACCCATCGAAACACGCCCCTAACAACACATGGCCTACTGTCACGCGTTCCCACAGGTGTCCCAACGAAAACAGCACCTCACATGTATGGGTGCACCTACCTGGCCGCCAAGGGGAAAGCCTAAAACACAAGTAACCCCAAGTCTGTTTTCAGGGCGAAATCTCAGACATTCTGCCGACCGGCACAACATACAGATATGGGCCTCGAGTGTCCAAGCCACTGAGGAAAACAGGGGACCCCATGCATTTCCGAAAAGAGGACGCCGGTGGGAATACGCAGAGGTATGATTTGCGCACATCCCCACAGATTTTATTACCCAGACAGCCCTGCAAAGTCCGAAATGTCGGGAAAAAAATGCCTTTTCCGCACATTTCGCTCGACGCACCCATCGAAACACGCCCCTAACAACACATGGCCTACTGTCACGCGTTCCCACAGATGTCCCAATGAAAATGGCACCTCACATGTGTGGGTGCACCTACCTGGCTGCCAAGGGGAAAGCCTGAAAAACAAGTAAACCCAAGTCTGTTTTCAGAGCGAAATCTCAGACATTCTGCCGACCGGCACAATGTACAGATATGGGCCTTGGGTGGCCAAGCCACCGAGGAAAACAGGGAACCCCATGCATTTCCGAAAAGAGGACACCCGTGGGAATCCGCAGAGGTATGATTTGCGCACATCGCCCCAGAATTTTTTACCCAGACAGCCCCCGCAAAGTCCGAAATGTCGGGAAAAAAACACTTTTTCCGCACATTTCGCTCGACGCACCCATCAAAACACGCCCCCAACAACACATGGCCTATCGTCACGCATTCCCACAGGTGTCCCGATGAAAACGGTACCTCACATGTGTGGGTGCACCTACCTGGCCGCCAAGGGGAAAGCCTAAAACACAAGTAACCCCAAGTCTGTTTTCATGGCAAAATCTCAGACATTCTGCCGACCGGCACAACGTACAGATATGGGCCTCGGGTGTCCAAGCCACCGAGGAAAACAGGGAAACCCATGCATTTCCGAAAAGAGGACACCGGTGGGAATACGCAGAGGTATGATTTGCGCACATCCCCCCAATTTTTATTACCCAGACAGCCCTGCAAAGTCCGAAATGTCGGGAAAAAAACGCCTTTTCCGCACATTTCGTTCGACGCACCCATCGAAACATGCCCCCAACAACACATGGCCAACCGTCACGCGTTCCCACAGGTGTCCCAATGAAAACGGTACCTCACATGTGTGGGTGCACCTACATGGCCGCCAAGGGGAAAGCCTAAAACACAAGTAACCCCAAGTCTGTTTGCATGGCGAAATCTCAGACATTCTGCCAACCGGCACAACGTACAGATATGGGCCTCGGGTGTCCAAGCCACAGAGGAAAACAGGGAACCCCATGCATTTCCGAAAAGAGGACACCCATGGGAATCCGCAGAGATATGATTTGCGCACATCGCCCCAGAATTTTTTACCCAGACAGCCCTGCAAAGTCCGAAATGTCGGGAAAAAAAACACTTTTTCCACAGATTTCGCTTGACGCACACATCGAAACACGCCCCTAACAACACATGGCCTACCGTCACGCGTTCCCACAGGTGTCCCAATGAAAACGCCACCTCACATGTGTGGGTGCAGCTACCTGGCCGCCAAGGGGAAAGCCTAAAACACAAGTAACCCCAAGTCTGTTTTCAGAGCGAAATCTCAGACATTCTGCCGACCGGCACAACAAACAGATATGGGCCTCGGGTGTCCAAGCCACCGAGGAAAACAGGGAACCCCATGCATTTCCGAAAAGAGGACACCCGTGGGAATCCACAGAGGTATGATTTGCGCACATCGCCCTAGAATTTTTTACCCAGACATCCCCCGCAAAGTCCGAAATGTGGGGAAAAAAACACTTTTACCGCACATTTCACTCGACGCACCCATCGAAACATGCCCCCAACAACACATGGCCTACCGTCACGCGTTCCCACAGGTGTCCCGATGAAAACGGTACCTCACATGTGTGGGTGCACCTACCTGGCCGCCAAGGGGAAAGCCTAAAACACAAGTAACCCCAAGTATGTTTTCAGAGCGAAATCTCAGACATTCTGCCGACCGGCACAACATACAGATATGGGCCTTGGGTGGCCAAGCCACCGAGGAAAACAGGGAACCCCATGCATTTCCGAAAAGAGGACACCCGTGGGAATCTGCAGAGGTATGATTTGCGCACATCGCCCCAGAATTTTTTACCCAGACAGCCCCGCAAAGATCGAAATGTCGGGAAAAAAACACTTTTTCCGCACATTTCGCTCGACGCACCCATCAAAACACGCCCCCAACAACACATGGCCTACCGTCACGCATTCCCACAGGTGTCCCGTTGAACGGTACCTCAAATGTGTGGGTGCACCTACCTGGCCGCCAAGGGGAAAGCCTAAAACACAAGTAATCCCAAGTCTGTTTTCAGAGCGAAATCTGAGCCATTCTGCCGATTGGCACAACGTACAGATATGGGACTCGTGTGTCCAAGCCACCAAGGAAAACAGGGAACCCCATGCATTTCCGAAAAGAGGACACCTTTGGGAATCCACAGAGGTAAGATTTGCGCACATCGCCCCAGAATTTATTACCCAGACAGCCCCGCAAATTCCGAAAAGTCAGGAAAAAAACACTTTTACCACAGATTTCGCTTGACGCACCCATCGAAACACGCCCCTAACAACACATGGCCTACCGTCACGCATTCCCACAGGTGTCAAGTTGAAAACGGTTCCTCAAATGTGTGGGTGCAGCTACCTGGCCGCCAAGGGGAAAGCCTAAAACACAAGTAACCCCAAGTCTGTTTTCAGAGCGAAATCTCAGACATTCTGCCGACCGGCACAACAAACAGATATGGGCCTCGGGTGTCCAAGCCACCGAGGAAAACAGGGAACCCCATGCATTTCCGAAAAGAGGACATCCGTGGGAATCCGCAGAGGTATGATTTACGCACATCGCCCCAGAATTTTTTACCCAGACAGCCCCGGCAAAGTCCGAAATGTCAAGAAAAAAACACTTTTTCCGCACATTTCACTCGACGCACCCATTGAAACACGCACCCAACAACACATGGCCTATCGTCACGCGTTCCCACAGGTGTCCCGATGAAAACGGTACCTCACATGTGTGGGTGCACCTACCTGGCCGCCAAGGGGAAAGCCTAAAACACAAGTAACCCCAAGACTGTTTTCAGAGCGAAATCTCAGCCATTCTGCCGACCGGCACAACATACAGATATGGGCCTCGGGTGTCCAAGCAACCGAGGAAAACAGGGAACCCCATGCATTTCCAAAAAGAGGACACCAGTGGGAATCCGCAGAGGTATGATTTGCGCACATCCCCCCAGATTTTATTACCCAGAC
This sequence comes from Ambystoma mexicanum, assembly GCF_040938575.1. Taxonomy (NCBI): domain Eukaryota; kingdom Metazoa; phylum Chordata; class Amphibia; order Caudata; family Ambystomatidae; genus Ambystoma; species Ambystoma mexicanum. The sequence continues at coordinate 1,293,883,481 of NC_090937.1, forward strand.
AGCCCTGCAAAGTCCGAAATGTCGGGAAAAAAACCCCTTTTCCGCACATTTCGCTCGACGCACCCATCAAAACATGCCCCCAACAACACATGGCCTACCATCACGCGTTCCCACAGGTGTCCCGATGAAAACGGTACCTCACATGTGTGGGTGCACCTACCTGGCCGCCAAGGGGAAAGCCTAAAACACAAGTAACCCCAAGTCTGTTTTCAGAGGGAAATCTCAGATATTCTGCCGACCGGCACAACGTACAGATATGCGCCTCGGGTGTCCAAGCCACCGAGGAAAACAGGGAACCCCATGCATTTCCGAAAAGAGGACACCCGTGGGAATCCGCAGAGGTATGATAAGCGCACATCGCCCAGAATTTTTTACACAGACAGCCCCCGCAAAGTCCAAAAGGTCGGGAGAAAAACACTTTTTCCGCACATTTCGCTCAACGCACCCATCGAAACACGCCCCCAACAACACATGGCCTACCGTCACGCGTTCCCACAGGTGTCCCGATGAAAACGGTACCTCACATGTGTGGGTGCACCTACCTGGCCGCCAAGGGGAAAGCCTAAAACACAAGTAACCCCAAGTCTGTTTTCAGAGCGAAATCTCAGACATTCTGCCGACCGGCACAACATACAGATATGGGCCTCGGGTGTCCAAGTCACCGAGGAAAACAGGGAACCCCATGCATTTCCGAAAAGAGGACACCTGTGGAAATCCGCAGAGGTATGATTTGCGCACATCGCCCCAGAATTTTTTACCCAGACAACCCTGCAAAGTCCGAGATGTCGGGAAAAAAACACTTTTTCCGCACATTTCGCTCGACGCACCCATCAAAACACGCCCCCAACAACACATGGCCTATCGTCACGCATTCCCACAGGTGTCCCGTTGAAAACCGTACCTCAAATTTGTGGGTGCACCTACCTGGCCGCTAAGGAGAAAGCCTAAAACACAAGTAACCACAAGTCTGTTTTCATGGCAAAATCTCAGACATTCTGCCGACCGGCACAACGTACAGATATGGCCCTCGGGTGTCCAAGCCACCGAGGAAAACAGGGAAACCCATGCATTTCCGAAAAGAGGACACCCTTGGGAATCCGCAGAGGTATGATTTGCGCACATCGCCCCAGAATTTTTTACCCAAACAGCCCCGCAAATCCGAAATGTCGGGAAAAAAAACACTTTTTCCGCACATTTTGCTCGACACACCCATTGAAACACGCCCCCAACAACACATGGCCTACCGTCACGCGTTCCCACAGGTGTCCCGATGAAAACGGTACTTCACATGTGTGGGTGCACCTACCTGGCCGCCAAGGGGAAAGCCTAAAACACAAGTAACCCCAAGTCTGTTTTCAGAGCGAAATCTCAGACATTCTGCCGACCGGCACAACGTACAGATATGGGCCTCGGGTGTCCAAGCCACTGAGGAAAACAGGGGACCTCATGCATTTCCGAAAAGAGGACACCGGTGGGAATACGCAGAGGTATGATTTGCGCACATCCCCCCAGATTTTATTACCCAGACAGCCCTGCAAAGTCCGAAATGTCGGGAAAAAAACGCCTTTTCCGCACATTTCGCTCGACGCACCCATTGAAACATGCCCCCAACAACACATGGCCTACCGTCACGCGTTCCCACAGGTGTCCCGATGAAAACAGTACCTCACATGTGTGGGTGCACCTACCTGGCCGCCAAGGAGAAAGCCTAAAACACAAGTAACCCCAAGTCTGTTTTCAGAGCGAAATCTGAGCCATTCTGCCGATTGGCACAACGTACAGATATGGGCCTCGGGTGTCCAAGCCACCAAGGAAAACAGGGGACCCCATGCATTTCCGAAAAGAGGACGCCGGTGGGAATACGCAGAGGTATGATTTGCGCACATCCCCACAGATTTTATTACCCAGACAGCCCTGCAAAGTCCGAAATGTCGGGAAAAAAATGCCTTTTCCGCACATTTCGCTCGACGCACCCATCAAAACACGCCCCCAACAACACATGGCCTATCGTCACGCATTCCCACAGGTGTCCCGATGAAAACGGTACCTCACATGTGTGGGTGCACCTACCTGGCCGCCAAGGGGAAAGCCTAAAACACAAGTAACCCCAAGTCTGTTTTCATGGCAAAATCTCAGATATTCTGCCGACCGGCACAACGTACAGATATGGGCCTCGGGTGTCCAAGCCACCGAGGAAAACAGGGAAACCCATGCATTTCCGAAAAGAGGACACCGGTGGGTATACGCAGAGGTATGATTTGCGCACATCCCCCCAGATTTTATTACCCAGACAGCCCTGCAAAGTCCGAAATGTCGGGAAAAAAACGCCTTTTCCGCACATTTCGCTCGACGCACCCATTGAAACATACCCCCAACAACACATGGCCTACCGTCACGCGTTCCCACAGGTGTCCCGATGAAAACGGTACCTCACATGTGTGGGTGCACCTACCTGGCCGCCAAGGGGAAAGCCTAAAACACAAGTAACCCCAAGTCTGTTTTCAGAGCGAAATCTGAGCCATTCTGCCGATTGGCACATCGTACAGATATGGGACTCGGGTGTCCAAGCCACCAAGGAAAACAGGGAACCCCATGCATTTCCAAAAAGAGGACACCTTTGGGAATCCACAGAGGTAAGATTTGCGCACATCGCCCCAGAATTTATTACCCAGACAGCCCTGCAAATTCCGAAAAGTCAGGAAAAAAACACTTTTTCCGCACATTTCACTCGATACACCCATCGAAACACGCCCCCAACAACACATGGCCTACCGTCACACGTTCCCACAGGTGTCCCGAAGAAAACGGTACTTCACATGTGTGGGTGCACCTACGTGGCCGCCAAGGGGAAATCCTAAAACACAAGTAACCCCAAGTCTGTTTTCAGAGGGAAATCTCAGATATTCTGCCGACCGGCACAACGTACAGATATGGGCCTCGGGTGTCCAAGCCACCGAGGAAAACAGGGAACCCCATGCATTTCCGAAAAGAGGACACCCATGGGAATCCGCAGAGATATGATTTGCGCACATCGCCCCAGAATTTTTTACCCAGACAGCCCTGCAAAGTCCGAAATGTGGGGAAAAAAAACACTTTTTCCACAGATTTCGCTTGACGCACCCATCGAAACACGCCCCTAACAACACATGGCCTACCGTCACGCATTCCCACAGGTGTCCCAATGAAAACGGTACCTCACATGTGTGGGTGCACCTACCTGGCCGCCAAGGGGAAAGCCTAAAACACAAGTAACCCCAAGTCTGTTTTCAGAGCGAAATCTCAGACATTCTGCCGACCGGCACAACAAACAGATATGGGCCTCGGGTGTCCAAGCCACCGAGGAAAACAGGGAACCCCATGCATTTCCGAAAAGAGGACACCCGTGGGAATCCGCAGAGGTATGATTTGCGCACATCGCCCCAGAATTTTTTACCCAGACAGCCCCCGCAAAGTCCGAAATGTCAGGAAAAAAACACTTTTTCCGCACATTTCACTCGACGCACCCATCGAAACACGCCCCCAACAACACATGGCCTACCGTCACGCGTTCACACAGGTGTCCCGATGAAAACGGTACCTCACATGTGTGGGTGCACCTACCTGGCCGCCAAGGGGAAAGCCTAAAACACAAGTAACCCCAAGTCTGTTTTCATGGCAAAATCTCAGACATTCTGCCGACCGGCACAACATACAAATATGGGCCTCGGGTGTCCAAGCAACCGAGGAAAACAGGGAACCCCATGCATTTCCGAAAAGAGGACACCAGTGGGAATCCGCAGAGGTATGATTTGCGCACATCCCCCCCAGATTTTATTACCCAGACAGCCCCGCAAAGTCCGAAATGTCGGGAAAAAAACCCCTTTCCCGCACATTTCGCTCGACGCACCCATCGAAACATGCCCCCAACAACACATGGCCTACCGTCAGGCGTTCCCACAGGTGTCCCGATGAAAACGGTACCTCACATGTGTGGGTGCACCTACCTGGCCGCCAAGGGGAAAGCCTAAAACACAAGTAACCCCAAGTCTGTTTTCAGAGCGAAATCTCAGACATTCTGCCGACCGGCACAACGTACAGATATGGGCCTTGGGTGGCCAAGCCACCGAGGAAAACAGGGAACCCCATGCATTTCCGAAAAGAGGACACCCGTGGGAATCCGCAGAGGTATGATTTGCGCACATCGCCCCAGAATTTTTTACCCAGACAGCCCCGCAAAGTCCGAAATGTCCGGAAAAAAACACTTTTTCCGCACATTTCGCTCGACGCACCCATCAAAACACGCCCCCAACAACACATGGCCTACAGTCACGCATTCCCACAGGTGTCCCGTTGAAAACGGTACCTCAAATGTGTGGGTGCACCTACCTGGCCGCCAAGGGGAAAGCCTAAAACACAAGTAACCCCAAGTCTGTTTTCATGGCAAAATCTCAGACATTCTGCCGACCGGCACAATGTACAGATATGGGCCTCGGTTGTCCTAACCACCGAGGAAAACAGGGAAACCCATGCATTTCCAAAAAGAGTACACCCGTGGGAATCCACAGAGGTATGATTTGCGCACATCGCCCCAGAATTTTTTACCCAAACAGCCCCGCAAAGTCCGAAATGTCGGGAAAAAAACACTTTTTCCGCACATTTTGCTCGACGCACCCATTGAAACATGCCCCCAACAACACATGGCCTACCGTCACGCGTTCCCACAGGTGTCCCGATGAAAACCGTACCTCACATGTGTGGGTGCACCTACCTGGCCGCCAAGGGGATAGCCTAAAACACAAGTAACCCCAAGTCTGTTTTCAGAGCGAAATCTGAGCCATTCTGCCGATTGGCACATCGTACAGATATGGGACTCGGGTGTCCAAGCCACCAAGGAAAACAGGGAACCCCATGCATTTCCAAAAAGAGGACACCTTTGGGAATCCACAGAGGTAAGATTTGCGCACATCGCCCCAGAATTTATTACCCAGACAGCCCTGCAAATTCCGAAAAGTCAGGAAAAAAACACTTTTTCCGCACATTTCACTCGATGCACCCATCGAAACACGCCCCCAACAACACATGGCCTACCGTCACACGTTCCCACAGGTGTCCCGAAGAAAACGGTACTTCACATGTGTGGGTGCACCTACGTGGCCGCCAAGGGGAAAGCTTAAAACACAAGTAACCCCAAGTCTGTTTTCAGAGGGAAATCTCAGATATTCTGCCGACCGGCACAACGTACAGATATGGGCCTCGGGTGTCCAAGCCACCGAGGAAAACAGGGAACCCCATGCATTTCCGAAAAGAGGACACCCATGGGAATCCGCAGAGATATGATTTGCGCACATCGCCCCAGAATTGTTTACCCAGACAGCCCTGCAAAGTCTGAAATGTGGGGAAAAAAAACACTTTTTCCACAGATTTCGCTTGACGCACCCATCGAAACACGCCCCTAACAACACATGGCCTACCGTCACGCATTCCCACAGGTGTCCCAATGAAAACGGTACCTCACATGTGTGGGTGCACCTACCTGGCCGCCAAGGGGAAAGCCTAAAACACAAGTAACCCCAAGTCTGTTTTCAGAGCGAAATCTCAGACATTCTGCCGACCGGCACAACGTACAGATATGGGCCTCGGGTGTCCAAGCCACCGAGGAAAACAGGGAACCCCATGCATTTCCGAAAAGAGGACACCAGTGGGAATCCGCAGAGGTATGATTTGCGCACATCCCCCCAGATTTTATTACCCAGACAGCCCCGCAAAGTCCGAAATGTCGGGAAAAAAACACTTTTTCCGCACATTTCGCTCGACGCACCCATCAAAACACGCCCCAACAACACATGGCCTACCGTCACGCGTTCACACAGGTGTCCCGATGAAAACGGTACCTCACATGTGTGGGTGCACCTACCTGGCCGCCAAGGGGAAAGCCTAAAACACAAGTAACCCCAAGTCTGTTTTCAGAGCGAAATCTCAGACATTCTGCCGACCGGCACAACGTACAGATATGGGCCTTGGGTGGCCAGGCCACCGAGGAAAACAGGGAACCCCATGCATTTCCGAAAAGAGGACACCCGTGGGAATCCGCAGAGGTATGATTTGCGCACATCGCCCCAGAATTTTTTACCAGACAGCCCCGCAAAGTCCGAAATGTCGGGAAAAAAACACTTTTTCCGCACATTTCGCTCGACGCACCCATCAAAACACGCCCCCAACAACACATGGCCTACAGTCACGCATTCCCACAGGTGTCCCGTTGAAAACGGTACCTCAAATGTGTGGGTGCACCTACCTGGCCGCCAAGGGGAAAGCCTAAAACACAAGTAACCCCAAGTCTGTTTTCATGGCAAAATCTCAAACATTCTGCCGACCGGCACAATGTACAGATATGGGCCTCGGGTGTCCTAACCACCGAGGAAAACAGGGAAACCCATGCATTTCCGAAAATAGTACACCCGTGGGAATCCACAGAGGTATGATTTGCGCACATCGCCCCAGAATTTTTTACCCAAACAGCCCCGCAAATTCCGAAATGTCGGGAAAAAAACACTTTTTCCGCACATTTTGCTCGACGCACCCATTGAAACATGCCCCCAACAACACATGGCCTACCGTCACGCGTTCCCACAGGTGTCCCGATGAAAACGGTACCTCACATGTGTGGGTGCACCTACCTGGCCGCCAAGGGGAAAGCCTAAAACACAAGTAACCCCAAGTCTGTTTTCAGAGCGAAATCTCAGACATTCTGCCGACCGGCACAACGTACAGATATGGGCCTCGGGTGGCCAGGCCACCGAGGAAAACAGGGAACCCCATGCATTTCCGAAAAGAGGACACCCGTGGGAATACGCAGAGGTATGATTTGCGCACATCCCCCCAGATTTTATTACACAGACAGCCCTGCAAAGTCCAAAATGTCGGGAAAAAAACGCCTTTTCCGCACATTTCGCTCGACGCACCCATCGAAACATGCCCCCAACAACACAGGGCCTACTGTCACGCGTTCCCACAGGTGTCCCGATGAAAACGGTACCTCACATGTGTGGGTGCACCTACCTGGCCGCCAAGGGGAAAGCCTAAAACACAAGTAACCCCAAGTCTGTTTTCAGAGCGAAATCTGAGCCATTCTGCCGATCGGCACAACGTACAGATATGGGCCTCGGGTGTCCAAGCCACCAAGGCAAACAGGGAACCTCATGCATTTCCAAAAAGAGGACAACCGTGGGAATCTGCAGAGGTAAGATTTGCGCACATCGCCCCAGAATTTTCTACACAGACAGCCCTGCAAAGTCTGAAATGTGGGGAAAAAAACACTTTTTCCGCAGATTTCGCTCGACGCACCCATCGAAACACGCCCCCAACAACACATGGCCTACCGTCACGCATTCCCACAGGTGTCCCAATGAAAATGGCACCTCACATGTGTGGGTGCACCTACCTGGCCGCCAAGGGGAAAGCCTAAAACACAAGTAATCCCAAGTCTGTTTTCAGAGCGAAATCTCAGACATTCTGCCGACCGGCACAACGTACAGATATGGACCTCGGGTGTCCAAGCCACCGAGGAAAACAGGGAACCCCATGCATTTCTGAAAAGAGGACACCCGTGGGAATCTGCAGAGGTATAATTTGCGCACATCCCCCCAGATTTTATTACCCAGACAGCTCCGCAAAGTCTGAAATGTTGGGAAAAAATGCCTTTTCCGCACATTTCGCTCGACGCACAAATCGAAACATGCCCCCAACAACACATGGCCTACCGTCACGCGTTCCCACAGGTGTCCCGATGAAAACGGTACCTCACATGTGTGGGTGCACCTACCTGGCCGCCAAGGGGAAAGCGTAAAACACAAGTAACCGCAAGTCTGTTTTCAGAGCGAAATCTCAGACATTCTGCCGACCGGCACAACGTACAGATATGGGCCTTGGGTGGCCAAGCCACCGAGGAAAACAGGGAACCCCATGCATTTCCGAAAAGAGGACACCCGTGGGAATCCGCAGAGGTATGATTTGCGCACATCGCCCCAGAATTTTTTACCCAGACAGCCCCGCAAAGTCTGAAATGTCGGGAAAAAAACACTTTTTCCGCACATTTCGCTCGACGCACCCATTGAAGCATGCCCCCAACAACACATGGCCTACCGTCACGCGTTCCCACAGGTGTCCCGATGCAAACGTTACCTTACATGTGTGGGTGCACCTACCTGGCCGCCAAGGGGAAAGCCTAAAACACAAGTAACCCCAAGTCTGTTTTCAGAGCGAAATCTGAGCCATTCTGCCGATTGGCACAACGTACAGATATGGGACTCGGGTGTCCAAGCCACCAAGGAAAACAGGGAACCCCATGCATTTCCAAAAAGAGGACACCTTTGGGAATCCACAGAGGTAAGATTTGCGCACATCGCCCCAGAATTTATTACCCAGACAGCCCTGCAAATTCCGAAAAGTCAGGAAAAAAACACTTTTTCCGCACATTTCACTCGATGCACCCATCGAAACATGCCCCCAACAACACATGGCCTACCGTCACACGTTCCCACAGGTGTCCCGAAGGAAACGGTACTTCACATGTGTGGGTGCACCTACGTGGCCGCCAAGAGGAAAGCCTAAAACACAAGTAACCCCAAGTCTGTTTTCAGAGGGAAATCTCAGATATTCTGCCGACCGGCACAACGTACAGATATGGGCCTCGGGTGTCCAAGCCACCGAGGAAAACAGGGAACCCCATGCATTTCCGAAAAGAGGACACCCGTGGGAATCCGCAGAGGTATGATTTGCGCACATCGCCCCAGAATTTGTTACCCAGACAGCCCCCGCAAAGTCCGAAATGTCAGGAAAAAAACACTTTTTCCGCACATTTCACTCGACGCACCCATCGAAACACGCCCCCAACAACACATGGCCTACCGTCACGCGTTTCCACAGGTGTCCCGATGAAAACGGTACCTCACATGTGTGGGTGCACCTACCTGGCCGCCAAGGGGAAAGCCTAAAACACAAGTAACCCCAAGTCTGTTTTCAGAGCGAAATCTCAGACATTCTGCCGACCGGCACAACATACAAATATGGGCCTTGGGTGTCCAAGCAACCGAGGAAAACAGGGAACCCCATGCATTTCCGAAAAGAGGACACCAGTGGGAATCCGCAGAGGTATGATTTGCGCACATCCCCCCAGATTTTATTACCCAGACAGCCCCGCAAAGTCTGAAATGTCGGGAAAAAAACCCCTTTCCCGCACATTTCGCTCGACGCACCCATCAAAACACGCCCCCAACAACACATGGCCTACAGTCACGCATTCCCACAGGTGTCCCGTTGAAAACGGTACCTCAAATGTGTGGGTGCACCTACCTGGCCGCCAAGGGGAAAGCCTAAAACACAAGTAACCCCAAGTCTGTTTTCATGGCAAAATCTCAGACATTCTGCCGACCGGCACAATGTACAGATATGGGCCTCGGATGTCCGAACCACCGAGGAAAACAGGGAAACCCATGCATTTCCGAAAAGAGTACACCCGTGGGAATCCACAGAGGTATGATTTGCGCACATCGCCCCAGAATTTTTTACCCAAACAGCCCCGAAAAGTCCGAAATGTCGGGAAAAAAACACTTTTTCCGCACATTTCGCTCGACGCACCCATTGAAACATGCCCCCAACAACACATGGCCTACCGTCACGCGTTTCCACAGGTGTCCCGATGAAAACGGTACCTCACATGTGTGGGTGCACCTACCTGGCCGCCAAGGGGAAAGCCTAAAACACAAGTAACCCCAAGTCTGTTTTCAGAGCGAAATCTCAGACATTCTGCCGACCGGCACAACGTACAGATATGGGCCTCGGGTGTCCAAGCCACTGGGGAAAACAGGGGACCCCATGCATTTCCGAAAAGAGGACGCCGGTGGGAATACGCAGAGGTATGATTTGCGCACATCCCCCCAGATTTTATTACCCAGACAGCCCTGCAAAGTCCGAAATGTCGGGAAAAAAACGCCTTTTCCGCACATTTCGCTCGACGCACCCATCGAAACATGCCCCCAACAACACAGGGCCTACTGTCACGCGTTCCCACAGGTGTCCCGATGAAAACGGTACCTCACATGTGTGGGTGCACCTACCTGGCCGCCAAGGGGAAAGCCTAAAACACAAGTAACCCCAAGTCTGTTTTCAGAGCGAAATCTGAGCCATTCTGCCGATTGGCACAACGTACAGATATGGGCCTCGGGTGTCCAAGCCACCAAGGCAAACAGGGAACCTCATGCATTTCCAAAAAGAGGACAACCGTGGGAATCTGCAGAGGTAAGATTTGCGCACATCGCCCCAGAATTTTCTACACAGACAGCCCTGCAAAGTCTGAAATGTGGGGAAAAAAACACTTTTTCTGCAGATTTCGCTCGACGCACCCATCGAAACACGCCCCCAACAACACATGGCCTACCGTCACGCATTCCCACAGGTGTCCCAATGAAAATGGCACCTCACATGTGTGGGTGCACCTACCTGGCCGCCAAGGGGAAAGCCTAAAACACAAGTAATCCCAAGTCTGTTTTCAGAGCGAAATCTCAGACATTCTGCCGACCGGCACAACGTACAGATATGGACCTCGGGTGTCCAAGCCACTGAGGAAAACAGGGAACCCCATGCATTTCCAAAAAGAGGACACCCGTGGGAATCCGCAGAGGTAAGATTTGCGCACATCGCCCCAGATTTTATTACCCAGACAGCCCCGCAAATTCCGAAAAGTCGGGAAAAAAACGCTTTTTCCGCACATTTTGCTCGACGCACCCATCGAAACACGCCCCCAACAACACATGGCCTACCGTCACATGTTCCCACAGGTGTCCCAATGAAAATGGTACCTCACATGTGTGGGTGCACCTACCTGGCCGCCAAGGGGAAAGCCTAAAACACAAGTAACCCCAAGTCTTTTTTCAGATTGAAATCTCAGACATTCTGCCGACCGGCACAACGTAAAGATATGGGCCTCGGGTGTCCAAGCCACCGAGGAAAACAGGGAACCCCATGCATTTCCGAAAAGAGGACACCCGTGGGAATCCGCAGAGGTATGATTTGCGCACATCGCCCCAGAATTTATTACCCAGACAGCCCTGCAAAGTACGAAATGTGGGGAAATAAACGTTTTTTTTGCACTTTTCACTCGATGCATCCATCAAAACATGCCCCCAACAACACATGGCCTACCGTCACGCGTTCCCACAGGTGTCCCGATGAAAACGGTACCTCACATGTGTGGGTGCACCTACCTGGCCGCCAAGGGGAAAGCCTGAAACACAAGTAACCCCAAGTCTGTTTTCAGAGCGAAATCTCAGACATTCTGCCGACCGGCACAACGTACAGATATGGGCCTCGGGTGTCCAAGCCACTGAGGAAAACAGGGGACCCCATGCATTTCCGAAAAGAGGACACCGGTGGGAATACGCAGAGGTATGATTTGCGCACATCCCCCCAGATTTTATTACCCAGACAGCCCTGCAAAGTCCGAAATGTCGGGAAAAAAACGCCTTTTCCGCACATTTCGCTCGACGCACCCATCGAAACATGCCCCCAACAACACATGGCCTACCGTCACGCGTTCCCACAGGTGTCCCGATGAAAACAGTACCTCACATGTGTGGGTGCACCTACCTGGCTGCCAAGGAGAAAGCCTAAAACACAAGTAACCCCAAGTCTGTTTTCAGAGCGAAATCTGAGCCATTCTGCCGATTGGCACAACGTACAGATATGGGCCTCGGGTGTCCAAGCCACCAAGGAAAACAGGGAACCCCATGCATTTCCGAAAAGAGGACACCTTTGGGAATCCGCAGAGGTATGATTTGCGCACATCGCCCCAGAATTTTTTACCCAGACAGCCCCGCAAAGTCCAAAATGTTGGGAAAAAAACACTTTTTCCGCACATTTCGCTCGACGCACCCATCGAAACACGCCCCCAACAACACATGGCCTACCGTCACGCGTTCCTACAGGTGTCCCAATGAAAATGGTACCTCACATGTGTGGGTGCACCTACCTGGCCGCCAAGGGGAAAGCCTAAAACACAAGTAACCCCAAGTCTGTTTTCAGAGCGAAATCTCAGACATTCTGCCGACCGGCACAACGTACAGATATGGGCCTCGGGTGTCCAAGCCACCGAGGAAAACAGGAAAACCCATGCATTTCCGAAAAGAGGACACCCGTGGGAATCCGCAGAGGTATGGTTTGCGCCCATCGCCCCAGAATTTATTACCCAGACACCCCCGCAAATTCCGAAATTTGGGGAAAAAAACACATTTTCCGCACATTTCACTTGACGCACCCATCGAAACACACCCCAAACAACACATGGCCTACCGTCACGCATTCCCACAGGTGTCCCAATGAAAACGGTACCTCACATGTGTGGGTGCACCTACCTGGCCGCCAAGGGGAAAGCCTAAAACACAAGTAACCGCAAGTCTGTTTTCAGAGCGAAATCTCAGACATTCTGCCGACCGACACAACGTACAGATATGGGCCTCGGGTGTCCAAGCCACCGAGGAAAACAGGGAACCCCATGCATTTCCGAAAAGAGGACACCGGTGGGAATCTGCAGAGGTATGCTTTGTGCACATCGCCCCAGAATGTTTTACCCAGACAGCCCTGCAAAGTCTGAAATGTCGGAAAAAAAACACTTTTTCCGCACATTTCACTCGACGCACCCTTCGAAACACGCCCCCAACAACACATGGCCTACCGTTACGCGTTCCCACAGGTGTCCCAATGAAAACGGTACCTCACATGTGTGGGTGCACCTACCTGGCCGCCAAGGGGAAAGCCTAAAACACAAGTAACCCCAAGTCTGTTTTCAGGGCGAAATCTCAGACATTCTGCCGACCGGCACAACGTACAGATATGGGCCTCGGGTGTCCAAGCCACCAAGGAAAACGGGGAACCCCATGCATTTCCGAAAAGAGGACACCCGTGGGAATCCGCAGAGGTATGCTTTGTGCAAATCGCCCCAGAATTTATTACCCAGACAGCCCTGCAAAGTCTGAAATGTGGGGAAATAAACGCTTTTTCCGCACATTTCGCTCGACGCACCCATCGAAACACGCCCCCAACAACACATGGCCTACCGTCACGCGTTCCCACAGGTGTCCCGATGAAAACGGTACCTACCATGTGTTGGTGCACCTACCTGGCCGCCAAGGGGAAAGCCTAAAACACAAGTAACCCCAAGTCATTTTTCAGAGCGAAATCTCAGACATTCTGCCGACCGGCACAACGTAAAGATATGGGCCTCGGGTGTCCAAGCCACCGAGGAAAACAGGGAACCCCATGCATTTCCGAAAAGAGGACACCCGTGGGAATCCGCAGAGGTATGATTTGCGCACATCGCCCCAGAATTTATTACCCAGACAGCCCTGCAAAGTACGAAATGTGGGGAAATAAACGTTTTTTTTTGCACATTTCGCTCGACGCACCCATCGAAACACGCCCCCAACAACACATGGCCTACCGTCACATGTTCCCACAGGTGTCCCGATGAAAACGGTACCTCACATGTGTGGGTGCACCTACCTGGCCGCCAAGGGGAAAGCCTAAAACACAAGTAACCCCAAGTCTGTTTTCATGGCGAAATCTCAGACATTCTGCCTACAGGCACAACGTACAGATATGGGCCTCGGGTGTCCAAGCCACTGAGGAAAACAGGGAAACCCATGCATTTCCGAAAAAAGGACACGCGTGGGAATCCGCAGAGGTATGATTTGCGCACATCGGCCCAGGATGTTTTACCCAAACAGCCCCGCAAAGTCCGAAATGTCGGGAAAAAACACTTTTTCCGCACATTACGCTCGACGCACCCATCGAAACATGCCCCCAACAACACATGGCCTACCGTCAAACGTTCCCACAGGTGTCCCGATGCAAACGGTTCCTCACATGTGTGGGTGCACCTACCTGGCCGCCAAGGGGAAAGCCTAAAACACAAGTAGCCCCAAGTCTGTTTTCAGAACAAAATCTGAGACATTCTGCCGATTGGCACAACGTACAGATATGGGCCTCGGGTGTCCAAGCCACCAAGGAAAACAGGGAACCCCATGCATTTCCGAAAAGAGGACACCCGTGGGAATCCGCAGAGGTAATATTTGCGCACATCGCCCCAGATTTTATTACCCAGACAGCCCCGCAAATTCCGAAAAGTCGGGAAAAAAATGCTTTTTCCGCACATTTCGCTCGACGCACCCATCAAAACATGGCCCCAACAATACATGCCTACCGTCACGCGTTCCCACAGGTGTCCCAATGAAAACGGTACCTCACATGTGTGGGTGCACCTACCTGGCCGCCAAGGGGAAAGCCTAAAACACAAGTAACCCCAAGTCTGTTTTCAGAGGGAAATCTCAGACATTCTGCCGACCGGCACAACGTACAGATATGGGCCTCGGGTGTCCAAGCCATCGAGGAAAACAGGGAACCCCATGCATTTCCGAAAAGAGGACACCCGTGGGAATCCGCAGAGGTATGATTTGCGCACATCGCCCCAGAATTTATTACCCAGACAGCCCTGCAAAGTCCAAAATGTCAGGAAAAAACACTTTTTCCGCACATTTCACTCGACGCACCCATCAAAACATGCCCCCAACAACACATGGCCTACTGTCACGCGTTTCCACAGGTGTCCCGATGAAAACGGTACCTCACATGTGTGGGTGCAACTACCTGGCCGCCAAAGGGAAAGCCTAAAACACAAGTAACCCCAAGTCTGTTTTCATGGCGAAATCTCAGACATTCTGCCAACCGGCAAAACGTACAGATATGGGCCTCGGGTGTCCAAGCCACCGAGGAAAACAGGGAACCCCATGCATTTCCGAAAAGAGGACACCCATGGGAATCCGCAGAGGTATGATTTGCGCACATCGCCCCAGAATTTTTTACCCAGACAGCCCTGCAAAGTCCGAAATGTGGTTAAAAAAATACTTTTTCCGCAGATTTCGCTCGACGCACCCTTCGAAACACGCCCCCAACAACACATGGCCTACCGTCACGCGTTCTCACAGGTGTCCCAATGAAAACGGTACCTCACATGTGTGGGTGCACCTACCTGGCCGCCAAGGGGAAAGCCTAAAACACAAGTAACCCCAAGTCTGTTTTCAGAGCGAAATATCAGCCATTCTGCCGACCGGCACAACGTACAGATATGGGCCTCGGGTGTCCAAGCCACCAAGGAAAACGGGGAACCCCATGCTTTTCCGAAAAGAGGACACCCGTGGGAATTCGCAGAGGTATGATTTGCGCACATCGCCCCAGAATTTATTACCCAGACAGCCCTGCAAAGTCCGAAATGTGGGGAAATAAACGCTTTTTCCGCACATTTCGCTCGACGCACCCATCGAAACACGTCCCCAACAACACATGGCCTACCGTCACGCGTTCCCACAGGTGTCCCTATGAAAACGGTACCTCACAATTGTGGGTGCACCTACCTGGCCGCCAAGAGGAAAGCCTAAAACACAAGTAACCCCAAGTCTGTTTTCAGAGCGAAAACTCAGACATTCTGCCGACCGGCACAACGTACAGATATGGGCCTCGGGTGTCCAAGCCACCGAGGAAAACAGGGAACCCCATGCATTTCCGAAAAGAGGACACCCATGGGAATCCGCAGAGGTATGATTTGCGCACATCTCCCCAGAATTTTTTACCCAGACAGCCCCGCAAAGTCCGAAATGTCGGGAAAAAAACACTTTTTCTGCACTTTTCACTCAACGCTTCCATCAAAACACGCCCCCAACAGCACATGGCCTACCGTCACGCGTTCCCACAGGTGTCCCAATGAAACCGGTACCTCACATGTGTGGGTGCACCTACCTGGCCGCTAAGGGGAAAGCCTAAAACACAAGTAACCCCAAGTCTGTTTTCATGGCGAAATCTCAGACATTCTGCCGACCGGCACAACGTACAGACATGGGCCTCGGGTGTCCAAGCCACTGAGGAAAACAGGGAAACCCATGCATTTCCGAAAAGAGGACACCCGTGGGAATCCGCAGAGGTATGATTTGCGCACATCGCCCCAGAATTTTTTACCCAAACAGCCCCGCAAAGTCCGAAATGTCGGGAAAAAACACTTTTTCCGCACATTACGCTCGACGCACCCATCGAAACATGCCCCCAACAACACACTGCCTACTGTCACACGTTCCCACAGGTGTCCCGATGAAAACGGTACCTCACATGTGTGGGTGCACCTACCTGGCCGCCAAGGGGAAAGCCTAAAACACAAGTAACCCCAAGTCTGTTTTCAGAGGGAAATCTCAGAGATTCTGCCGACCGGCACAAGGTACAGATATGGGCCTCGGGTGTCCAAGCCACCGAGGAAAACAGGGAACCCCATGCATTTCCGAAAAGAGGACACCCGTGGGAATCCGCAGAGGTATGATTTGCGCACATCGCCCCAGAATTTATTACCCAGACAGCCCTGCAAAGTCCAAAATGTTGGGAAAAAACACTTTTTCCGCACATTTTGCTCGACGCACCCATCAAAACATGCCCCCAACAACACATGACTTACCGTCACGCGTTCCCACAGGTGTCCCGATGAAAACGGTACCTCACATGTGTGGGTGCAACTACCTGGCCGCCAAGGGGAAAGCCTAAAACACAAGTAACCCCAAGTCTGTTTTCATGGCGAAATCTCAGACATTCTGCCAACCGGCAAAACGTACAGATATGGGCCTCGGGCGTCCAAGCCACCGAAGAAAACAGGGAACCCCATGCATTTCCGAAAAGAGGACACCCATGGGAATCCGCAGAGGTATGATTTGCGCACATCGCCCCAGAATTTTTTACCCAGACAGCCCTGCAAAGTCCGAAATGTGGGGAAAAAAATACTTTTTCCGCAGATTTCGCTCGACGCACCCTTCGAAACACACCCCCAACAACACATGGCCTACCGTCACGCGTTCCCACAGGTGTCCCGTTGAAAACGGTACCTCAAATGTGTGGGTGCACCTACCTGGCCGCCAAGGGGAAAGCCTAAAACACAAGTAACCCCAAGTCTGTTTTCATGGCGAAATCTCAGACATTCTGCCGACCGGCACAACATACAGATACGGGCCTCGGGTGTCCAAGCCACTGAGGAAAACAGGGAAACCCATGCATTTCCGAAAAGAGGACACCCGTGGGAACCTGCAGAGATATGATTTGCGCACATCGCCCCAGAATTTTTTACCCAAACAGCCCCGCAAAGTCCGAAATGTCGGGAAAAAAACACTTTTTCCGCACATTACGCTCGACGCACCCATTGAAACATGCCCCCAACAACACATGGCCTACCGTCACGCGTTCCCACAGGTGTCCCGATAAAAACAGTACCTCACATGTGTGGGTGCACCTACCTGGCCGCCAAGGGGAAAGCATAAAACACAAGTAACCCCAAGTCTGTTTTCAGAGCGAAATCTCAGACAGTCTGCCGACCGGCACAACGTACAGATATGGGCCTCGGGTGTCCAAGCCACTGAGGAAAACAGGAGACCCCATGCATTTCCGAAAAGAGGACACCGGTGGGAATACACAGAGGTATGATTTGCGCACATCCCCCCAGATTTTATTACCCAGACAGCCCTGCAAAGTCCGAAATGTCGGGAAAAAAACACTTTTTCCGCACAATTCGCTCAACGCACCCATCGAAACACGCCCCCAACAACACATGGCCTACCGTCATGCGTTCCCACAGGTGTCCCAATGAAAACGGTACCTCACATGTGTGGCTGCACCTACCTGGCCGCCAAGTGGAAAGTCTAAAACACAAGTAACCCCAAGTCTGTTTTCATGGCGAAATCTCAGACATTCTGCCAACCGGCACAACGTACAGATATGGGCCTCGGGTGTCCAAGCCACTGAGGAAAACAGGAGACCCCATGCATTTCCGAAAAGAGGACACCGGTGGGAATACACAGAGGTATGATTTGCGCACATCCCCCCAGATTTTATTACCCAGACAGCCCCACAAAGTCCGAAATGTCGGGATAAAAACACTTTTTCCGCACATTTCGCTCGACGCACCCATTGAAACATGCCCCCAACAACACATGGCCTACCGTCACGCGTTCCCACAGGTGTCCCGATGAAAACGGTACCTCACATGTGTTGGTGCACCTACCTGGCCGCCAAGGGGAAAGCCTAAAACACAAGTAACCCCAAGTCTGTTTTCAGAGCGAAACCTCAGAGATTCTGCCGACCGGCACAACGTACATATATGGGCCTCGGGTGTCCAAGCCACTTAGGAAAACAGGGGACCCCATGCATTTCCGAAAAGAGGACACCGGTGGGAATACACAGAGGTATGATTTGCGCACATCCCCCCAGATTTTATTACGAAGACAGCCCTGCAAAGTCCGAAATGTCGGGAAAAAAACACTTTTTCCGCACATTTCGCTCGACGCACCCATTGAAACATGCCCCCAACAACACATGGCCTACCGTCACGCGTTCCCACAGGTGTCCCGATGAAAACGGTACCTCACATGTGTGGGTGCACCTACTTGGCCGCCAAGGGGAAAGCCTAAACCACAAGTAACCCCAAGTCTGTTTTCAGAGGGAAATCTCAGACATTCTGCCGACCGGCACAACATACAGATATGGGCCTCGGGTGTCCAAGCCACCGAGGAAAACAGGGAACCCCATGCATTTCCGAAAAGAGGACACCCGTGGGAATCCGCAGAGGTATGATTTGCGCACATCGCCCCAGAATTTATTACCCAGACAGCCCTGCAAAGTCCAAAATGTCGGGAAAAAACACTTTTTCCGCACATTTCACTCGACGCACCCATCAAAACATGCCCCCAACAACACATGGCCTACCGTCACGCGTTCCCACAGGTGTCCCGATGAAAACGGTACCTCACATGTGTGGGTGCAACTACCTGGCCGCCAAGGGGAAAGCCTAAAACACAAGTAACCCCAAGTCTGTTTTCATGGCGAAATCTCAGACATTCTGCCAACCGGCAAAACGTACAGATATGGGCCTCGGGTGTCCAAGCCACCGAGGAAAACAGGGAACCCCATACATTTCCGAAAAGAGGACACCCATGGGTATCCGCAGAGGTATGATTTGCGCACATCGCCCCAGAATTTTTTACCCAGACAGCCCTGCAAAGTCCGAAATGTGGTTAAAAAAATACTTTTTCTGTAGATTTCGCTCGACGCACCCTTCGAAACACGCCCCGAACAACACATGGCCTACCGTCACGCGTTCCCACAGGTGTCCCAATGAAATCAGTACCTCACATGTGTGGGTGCACCTACCTGGCCGCCAAGGGGAAAGCCTAAAACACAAGTAACCCCAAGTCTGTTTTCAGAGCGAAATATCAGCCATTCTGCCGACCGGCACAATGTACAGATATGGGCCTCGGGTGTCCAAGCCACCAAGGAAAACGGGGAACCCCATGCTTTTCCGAAAAGAGGACACCCGTGGGAATCCGCAGAGGTATGATTTGCGCACATCGCCCCAGAATTTATTACCCAGACAGCCCTGCAAAGTCCGAAATGTGGGGAAAAAAATACTTTTTCCGCAGATTTCGCTCGACGCACCCTTCGAAACACACCCCCAACAACACATGGCCTACCTTCATGCGTTCCCACAGGTGTCCCAATGAAAACGGTACCTCACATGTGTGGGTGCACCTACCTGGCCGCCAAGTGGAAAGCCTAAAACACAAGTAACCCCAAGTCTGTTTTCATGGCGAAATCTCAGACATTCTGCCAACCGGCACAACGTACAGATATGGGCCTCGGGTGTCCAAGCCACCGAGGAAAACAGGGAACCCCATGCATTTCCGAAAAGAGGACACCCGTGGGAATCCGCATAGGTATGATTTGCGCACATCGCCCCAGAATTTATTACCCAGACAGCCCTGCAAAGTCCAAAATGATGGGAAAAAACACTTTTTCCGCACATTTCGCTCGACGCACCCTTCGAAACACGCCCCCAACAACACATGACCTACCGTCACGCGTTCCCACAGGTGTCCCGATGAAAACGGTACCTCACATGTGTGGGTGAAACTACCTGGCCGCCAAGGGGAAAGCCTAAAACACAAGTAACCCCAAGTCTGTTTTCATGGCGAAATCTCAGACATTCTGCCAACCGGCAAAACGTACAGATATGGGCCTCGGGCGTCCAAGCCACCGAGGAAAACAGGGAACCCCATGCATTTCCGAAAAGAGGACACCCATGGGAATCTGCAGAGGTATGATTTGCGCACATCGCCCCAGAATTTTTTACCCAGACAGCCCTGCAAAGTCCGAAATGTGGGGAAAAAAATACTTTTTCCGCATATTTCGCTCGACGCACCCTTCGAAACACGCCCCCAACAACACATGGCCTACCGTCACGCGTTCCCACAGGTGTCCCGTTGAAAACGGTACCTCAAATGTGTTTGTGCACCTACCTGGCCGCCAAGGGGAAAGCCTAAAACACAAGTAACCCCAAGTCTGTTTTCATGGCGAAATCTCAGACATTCTGCCGACCGGCACAACGTACAGATACGGGCCTCGGGTGTCCAAGCCACTGAGGAAAACAGGAGACCCCATGCATTTCCGAAAAGAGGACACCGGTGGGAATACACAGAGGTATGATTTGCGCACATCCCCCCAGATTTTATTACCCAGACAGCCCTGCAAAGTCCGAAATGTCGGGAAAAAAACACTTTTTCCGCACAATTCGCTCAACGCACCAATCGAAACACGCCCCCAACAACACATGGCCTACCTTCATGCGTTCCCACAGGTGTCCCAATGAAAACGGTACCTCACATGTGTGGGTGCACCTACCTGGCCGCCAAGTGGAAAGCCTAAAACACAAGTAACCCCAAGTCTGTTTTCATGGCGAAATCTCAGACATTCTGCCAACCGGCACAACGTACAGATATGGGCCTCGGGTGTCCAAGCCACCGAGGAAAACAGGGAACCCCATGCATTTCCGAAAAGAGGACACGCGTGGGAATCCGCATAGGTATGATTTGCGCACATCGCCCCAGAATTTATTACCCAGACAGCCCTGCAAAGTCCAAAATGATGGGAAAAAACACTTTTTCCGCACATTTCGCTCGACGCACCCTTCGAAACACGCCCCCAACAACACATGACCTACCGTCACGCGTTCCCACAGGTGTCCCGATGAAAACGGTACCTCACATGTGTGGGTGAAACTACCTGGCCGCCAAGGGGAAAGCCTAAAACACAAGTAACCCCAAGTCTGTTTTCATGGCGAAATCTCAGACATTCTGCCAACCGGCAAAACGTACAGATATGGGCCTCGGGCGTCCAAGCCACCGAGGAAAACAGGGAACCCCATGCATTTCCGAAAAGAGGACACCCATGGGAATCTGCAGAGGTATGATTTGCGCACATCGCCCCAGAATTTTTTACCCAGACAGCCCTGCAAAGTCCGAAATGTGGGGAAAAAAATACTTTTTCCGCATATTACGCTCGACGCACCCTTCGAAACACGCCCCCAACAACACATGGCCTACCGTCACGCGTTCCCACAGGTGTCCCGTTGAAAACGGTACCTCAAATGTGTTTGTGCACCTACCTGGCCGCCAAGGGGAAAGCCTAAAACACAAGTAACCCCAAGTCTGTTTTCATGGCGAAATCTCAGACATTCTGCCGACCGGCACAACGTACAGATACGGGCCTCGGGTGTCCAAGCCACTGAGGAAAACAGGGAAACCCATGCATTTCCGAAAAGAGGACACCCGTGGGAACCTGCAGAGATATGATTTGCGCACATCGCCCCAGAATTTTTTACCCAAACAGCCCCGCAAAGTCCAAAATGTCAGGAAAAAAACACTTTTTCCGCACATTTTGCTCGACGCACCCATTGAAACATGCCCCCAACAACACATGGCCTACCATCACGCGTTCCCACAGGTGTCCCGATGAAAACGGTACCTCACATGTGTGGGTGCACCTACCTGGACGCCAAAGGGAAAGCCTAAAACACAAGTAACCCCAAGTCTGTTTTCAGAGCGAAACCTCAGACATTCTGCCGACCGGCACAACGTACAGATATGGGCCTCGGGTGTCCAAGCCACTGAGGAAAACAGGGGATCCCATGCATTTCCGAAAAGAGGACACCGGTGGAAATACACAGAGGTATGATTTGCGCACATCCCCCCAGATTTTATTACCAAGACAGCCCTGCAAAGTCCGAAATGTCTGGAAAAAAACACTTTTTCCGCACATTTCGCTCGACGCACCCATTGAAACATGCCCCCAACAACACATGGCCTACCGTCACGCGTTCCCACAGGTGTCCCGATGAAAACGGTACCACACATGTGTGGGTGCACCTACCTGGCCTCTAGGGGAAAGCCTAAAACACAAGTAACCCCAAGTCTGTTTTCAGAGGGAAATCTCAGACATTCTGCCGACCGGCACAACGTACAGATATGGGCCTTGGGTGTCCAAGCCACCGAGGAAAACAGGGAACCCCATGCATTTCCAAAAAGAGGACACCCATGGGAATCCGCAGAGGTATGATTTGCGCACATCGCCCCAGAATTTTTTACCCAGACAGCCCTGCAAAGTCCAAAATGTCGGGAAAAAACGCTTTTTCCGCACATTTTGCTCGACGCACCCATCAAAACATGCCCCCAACAACACATGGCCTACCGTCACGCGTTCCCACAGGTGTTCCAATGAAAACGGTACCTCACATGTGTGGGTGCACCTACCTGGCCGCCAAGGGGAAAGCCTAAAACACAAGTAACCCCAAGTCTGTTTTCAGAGCGAAATCTAAAACATTCTGCCGACCGGCAAAACGTACAGATATGGGCCTCGGGTGTCCAAGCCACCGAGGAAAACAGGGAACCCCATGCATTTCCAAAAAGAGGACACCCGTGGGAATCCACAGAGGTATGATTTGCACACATCGCCCCAGAATTTTTTACCCAGACAGCCATGCAAAAATCTGAATTGACGGGAAAAAAACACTTTTTCTGCACATTTCGCTCGACGCACCCTTCGAAACACGCCCCCAACAACACATGGCCTACCGTCACGCGTTCCCACAGGTGTCCCGTTGAAAACGGTAACTCAAATGTGTGGGTGCACCTACCTGGCCGCCAAGGGGAAAGCCTAAAACACAAGTAACCCCAAGTCTGTTTTCATGGCGAAATCTCAGACATTCTGCCGACCGGCACAACGTACAGATACGGGCCTCGGGTGTCCAAGCCACTGAGGAAAACAGGGAAACCCATGCATTTCCGAAAAGAGAACACCCGTGGGAACCTGCAGAGATATGATTTGCGCACATCGCCCCAGAATTTTTTACCCAAACAGCCCCGCAAAGTCCGAAATGTGGTTAAAAAAATACTTTTTCTGCAGATTTCGCTCGACGCACCCTTCGAAACACGCCCCCAACAACACATGGCCTACCGTCACGCGTTCCCACAGGTGTCCCAATGAAAACGGTACCTCACATGTGTGGGTGCACCTACCTGGCCGCCAAGGGGAAAGCCTAAAACACAAGTAACCCCAAGTCTGTTTTCATGGCGAAATCTCAGACATTCTGCCGACCGGCACAACGTACAGATATGGGCCTCGGGTGTCCAAGCCACCAAGGAAAACGGGGAACCCCATGCATTTCCGAAAAGAGGACACCCGTGGGAATCCGCAGAGGTATGATTTGCGCACATCCCCCAGAATTTTTTACCCAGACAGCCCTGCAAAGTCCGAAATGTGGGGAAAAAAACGCTTTTTCCGCACATTTCGCTCGACGCACCCATCGAAACACGTCCCTGTGAAGACCGGTGGGGGGGTCTGTACTTCCGCTCTCTATATGGTAGAGGGGAGGCACAGAGGACCCCAGCCAAGATTCTCTATTACGGTAGCGATGGACGAGCAATCAAGGCCTAG
Source organism: Ambystoma mexicanum (assembly GCF_040938575.1). Classification (NCBI taxonomy): domain Eukaryota; kingdom Metazoa; phylum Chordata; class Amphibia; order Caudata; family Ambystomatidae; genus Ambystoma; species Ambystoma mexicanum. The sequence continues at coordinate 1,293,907,355 of NC_090937.1, forward strand.
CTTCTCAGGAGGTGATGCAGGCTGGTTCTTAAGTACAGTGTATCCCCCAAGCCCCCACAAAGGAATGTCCACACACTGTATTACTGAAAACACAGTTTTTATATAATTAATATTCAAAGGTTATGTACACTTATCACAATAACGCACTTTGTGCTCAGGAAAATCAATAATGGTAAATATCTACAATTCTAAAGTGGTACCACTAATATTAGACCTCATTAAAGTGCATTCACAATACTGTTAAAATGGCACACAGATCAATAAGAAGGAAACCAGCAATAGAGAGAGGAGAGATAACAGAGGGTTGAAACAATAGGCAGAATACTGGCCCCTACCACTGGACACAGTTCTGTGTGGAGATCCCCCCACCTGGGCAACCTGTAAAATAAAGAGATATAACACAAGCCCAGTCCATATTTTGTTCAATAGTCTTATTCTCTCCTACAATGTTTTTACCCCCCCAATGTACCTGGTGGAGTCGAGTTCTTCGAAGAGGCGTCGACAGATCCTTCTTGAAGGACCCCCTTTAAAGCAGGAGTCACGGATCGTCGAGAGGCGTCGAGAAGCGTCGAGGAACTCGGTGTTCGGTGTCGGGGAATCGACGGCCCTTCTTGAATGCCTTCCCTTTCAAGCGGGAGACACGGGGCGTCGAACGTCCGACAACAAACAGGGTAGAACGGCGTCGATGAGGCGGCAGGCTTCGATCCGAGCGGTGCTCGTCGGCGTCGAGACGTCGGCCTCCTGCGAGGAAGAGGCGTGCGGGGCACCTCGGCGACACTAGTTCTGGACCGCAAAGATTGTGAATGACGGTAGCCCAACAAGGGCGTCGAGTCGCTCGAGTCTTTGGGGTCGTGAGGTGGCGGGAAACCCACCGGCAGATTCTCCTCGGCGCGTTGGTCGTCCTCGACTTTCTCCGGCAGGATAAAGCGGTCGACGGTGCGGTCGAGGAAGTCCTTCAATTCAAATGTTCTTAGGCAAGGAGCGGACGGCTCCGGTCGTCGGCGGCACGGCGTCAAGTGGTTCCCATGGCTGGGCAACACAACTTCGACGGGCCTCCAGCGGTTACACAGACCTACGAACCCTGGTCGACGGCAATGGACTTCGACGGCGTGGATGTCCGGGTGCTTCACTTCGATCTCCTCGGCGGTCCCGTCTCGGGTCGGCAGCCTTTCGAGGGTCTGACTTCCAGGGCGCTTCGGCGAAGATTCAGCGGTGCTCGATGGTCCCTCGGAGCACAGGAAGAGGGCGCCTAGCCAGGTCCTCTCTCGGGTCAGTCCTCGACGAATTCGGCAACCTTCAGATCTGTCAAAGCAAATGCAGCAGCAAGTCTTCTTCTTCCAGCTGGACGTCGAGGATCAGCAGTTCCAGTTACTCTTGAGTGGAGACTCAGCTTCTGAACGCTTCTGAACAATTTCCAGTGGTGAGAGGTCCCCAGATATACTATTCTGTCTCTCATCCACACTGCTGGCACACACACAGCAGCCAATCACACAGAAGGGCATTCATGCAGTCAGTCAGCCAATCAGGCACACAGTGCATTCAGGCCACACTCCTCCCTTTCAGACACTCACAACAAGGAATGTGGATTGGGACAAGTACCCAGCCATTCAACACTACACACTGCATTCAGGCCAGTTTCGGGCAGGGCTGTCTCAGTCTTTGTCTCACATGCCAGAAACCAGACAACCACAACAAGGAGTGTATATTGGTCACACACTCCATTCACCCAGGTCCCACCCACAGGAGGTACCCATAACATACAGTCACTGGGAAGGCTCCAGTCAGTCTAGCTGGGCCTTCACAACAACAGCATAGATGGAACTTCCACCCAACAGCCAGTCAGGGGGAAGGGACAGAGTCAGGGCTTCCCAGGACTTTGGGAAAAACAAGACAACAGGCAAAAGAAAGCAAGAGGCCACAGGGGCCATCTTGTTTCTATCAGGAATCAACTGATCCCAATGGCAGGGCCTGGGTATCCCAAAATGGAGGACACCCAGAGCACCTGTCAAGTTCAGCATGGAGCTGCCACCAGCCCATACCCTGCTCTGTGGGCCACCCACAGGTGCCCAAAAACATACACTAGGGGCACAGGGTTGTACCCCTACCCATGGGTGCCATAAGGGTATCCCATGGGTATGTTCACCAAACCAAAAGAGAGAGCTGCACTGCCAGGAGTCCCTCATGGACTCCTGGGCAGAAAACATGACAGAACACATGGTAAAACAGAAAAAGGACAAGGATTCAGAGGCCCTGTCCCTCAGATGCATTTCCAGCATCACAGTCGACCCCCCCCAGACTGAGGTGGAGGGTGCCTAATCTCCCACGGGATAGACACCCTCATCCAGACGGTCAACATACCTTCTGGAAAGGCCATCTGCATTATTGTGACTCTTCCCTGGTCTGTGCTCTATGGTGAAGTCTAGCCCTTGTAGGCTAATCGACCACCTGAGCAATTTCGGATTCTCACCCTTCATCTGCATAAGCCACTTCAGGGGCTGATGATCTGTTTGGACCTTGAAGGTGGACCCCGTAAGGTAGGGCCTAAAACGCCTAAGGCTCCAAACTATACTAAAACATTCCTTTTCAACAGTAGCCCACCTATGTTCTCTACCCTTGAGTTGTCTACTGATGAATATGATAGGATGTTCTCTCCCTTTGTCATCTAACTGGGACAAGACAGCTCCAATTCCGGTGTCGCAGGCATCCGTCTGGACGATAAAGGGTCGGCTGTAGTCAGGCGCACTCAACACAGGTGCCCTACACAGACTTTCTTTCAAGCCATCAAAGGCCCTCTGACAGTCTTCAGTCCAATTAACCTTCCTAGGCTGTTTGGGTGAAGTTAGAGCTGTCAGGGGTGCAGCTATGGTTCCATAGTCTGCCATGAAATTGCGATAGTACCCAGTGAGGCCCAAAAAGGCTCTCACCTGGGTTTGAGTAGTGGGAGTCTCCCAGTTCTGTACATCCCGTACTTTACTGGAGAGAGGTTGGATTTGACCCCCTCCTACCTCATGACCAAGATAGGTAACTTTCCCCTGAGCTATCTGGCACTTGGTGGCCTTGATAGTGAGGTTAGCCCTTTTCAAGGCCTGCAACACCTTATCCAGATGTGTAAAATGCTCTTCCCAGGTGGAACTGTAGACGGCAATGTCGTCTAAGTAAGCCACACAAAAGGCTTCCAGCCCACTGAGCGCATGGTTGACCAATCTCTGGAAGGTGGCAGGGGCATTCTTCAACCCAAAGGGCATGACCCTAAACTGGTAGAGTCCCTCAGGTGTGGAGAATGCCGTCTTTTCCTTGGCATGGTCCGTCAGAGCTATTTGCCAATAGCCTGAGGTAAGGTCAAAGGTGCTCACAAATTTGGCAGCACCTATAGTGTCCACGAGCTCATCAGCCCTGGGCAATGGGTGCGCGTCAGTTTTGGTGACGGCATTGACTCCTCGGTAGTCCACACAGAACCTCCAATCCTTGGTACCCGCCTGGGAACTTGCCTTGGGGACAAGGACCACTGGACTGGACCAGGGACTGGTTGAGGGTTCAATAACACCCAGATCCAACATCTTGGCGACCTCAGCCTGGATGTGGTTTTTGACGGTATCTGACATACGATAGCTCCTGCTTTTGACAGGCACACTGTCACCAGTGTCAATTTCGTGCTTACACCACGGTGTAAGGCCCGGTGTCAGTGAAAACAGAGAGGCATACTGCTGGAGCAAAGCCCTGCAGGCCCTCTGCTGCTCTGTTGTCAAATCTGGAGAGAGTTGTACTCCCTCCACTGAGCCATCCTGAGGGTTGCTATGCAGCAAATCAGGAAGGGGCTCACTCTCATCCTCTTCTTGCCCTGAAGCTAGCAAGAGACATGAGACCTCTGCTCGCCTGTGGAAAGGCTTGAGCCTGTTGACATGGAATACCTGGGGGGCTACCCCAGAGGCTCCCATGTCAACCAGATACTTGACTTCGCCCATCTTGGAGATGATCCTGAAGGGTCCAGTCCACTTGTCTGCCAAAGCTCTAGGCTTGGTAGGCTCCATCACAAGGATTTCCTGTCCCGGAGTCCAATCCACTTGCGAAGCTTTCAGGTCATGCCAGTACTTATTCAATTCCTGGCTGGCCTTGAGATTTGCTGTTGCCTGACCCATCATTTGTGTCATCCTCCGCCTGAGGCCTAACACATAGTCCCCCACTTGCTTGGCGGGACCTGGAGGGGTGGCTTCCAAGCCTTCTCGGATCAAGGCGAGGGGCCCCCTCACGGGATGTCCAAAGAGTAACTCAAAGGGGCTGAAACCAACACCCTCTTGAGGTACCTCTCTGTAAGCAAACAGCAGGCATGGCAGGAGGAGATCCCATTTCCTCCTTAGGGGCTCTTCCAAAGCACCTAGCATGCCCTTGAGAGTTTTGTTAAATCTCTCAACCAGACCATTGGTCTGGGGGTGGTAAGAGGTGGAGAACTTGTAGGTTACCCCGCACTCTTTCCACATGGTTTTCATGTAACTAGACATGAAGTTGGATCCTCTATCAGAGACAACCTCCTTGGGGAATCCAACACGGGTGAAAATGCCCAGGAGAGCCCTGGCAACCACCTTGGCAGTAAGAGTCCGAAGGGGTATTGCCTCAGGGTACCTGGTGGCATGATCTACCAAGACCAGGATGAACCGATGTCCACCTGAAGTGGGAGGGTCAAGGGGACCGACGATGTCGATGCCCACCCTCTCAAATGGTGTGCCAACCACTGGTAATGGCTGCAGTGGGGCAATGACCCTGCCTCCAGTCTTGCCAGACAACTGACAAGTGGGGCAGGTCTTGCAGTGGGACTTCCCCTCTACTCCCATCCGTGGCCAGTAGAAATGGGCAGAGAGCCTCTGCTTAGTCTTCTTAGTCCCAAGATGACCAGCCAAGGGCACCTCATGCGCCAACTGCAGTAGGAAGGGCCTGTAAACCTGGGGTACCACCAACCTCTTGCGGGCACCAGGTTCAGGCTTAGTGGGCTCACTAACAAGGAGCTCACCCTCCCAATAAATCTGGAATGTCTTAGGCACTTCTCCTTGTGCCTGGGACAGGGCCTGTTTCCTCAGTCCCTCGAGAGAGTGGCACTCTCTCTGTCCCTTACAGAAGTCTGCCCGGGAGGGTCCCCCTTCAGCTAACAAGCATTGAAGGTCGGGATGATCCTCCGGGTTGAGAACCTCTCCCACAGGAGAGTCTTCTGTCTCTTCTCCCACAGGAGTTGAGTTTGGGTTTTCCACTGGACCCAGCCCGTCCGGAGCATGGATCCCAATGGGTGCAGCAGGAAGAGAAGGTGCTCCCTCCACAGAGGCGGCCTTCTTGGTCTTCCTTCTTCTTGCCTTAGGCCTCGCCTTTGGCTCGGGTACCGGACTCACAGCCAGACCCGGTGTCACCTGTGACCTAGTGACTGCAGCAGCAGTCATGGGAAGACCATCCGAGATCAACCCCAATTCTACTAGATCATTTCCTAACAGAATGTTAGCAGGGACATTGTCCTGAACCAGGACAGGAAGCTTTGCTGTCTTGTCTCCAATCATGAGGGTGACTAGGGCTACAGGCGATAATTTGGGAGGCCCACCAGCTAACCTGGTGGTTCTCAGAGGAGCACCTACATAGTCCTCTGGCTTGAGCAGGGTCCTGTCCACCACTGTCATGCTTGCCCCAGTGTCTCTCAAACCAGTAGAAGGCTGGCCATTCAAGAGGACACTTCTCAAAAACCTACGGGTGTTCTGCGGGGTAGTTGCCAGTACTTCTGCGTACTGGTCCCAGGCCCCAAGGGACACTAAGGAAATCTCTACCGGAGCACCAAATGTGATTCCTGTAGAGGAGGGGAGGACAGTGGCCTCCACCTCAGACACGGGGTAAGGGTAGGTCAGGCTGACAGCCTGTACTCCAAGTGCCTTACCTTTACACTTGGGGTCACCCCTTTTGTGATCCAGAGCCCCACAATCCCAACAAGTGCCAGGAGTGCAGGGTACGGTACTGGAACCACTGGGAACCTGCTTTGCAGCAGGTGGACCACTACTCTTATTCCCACCCACAGAGGACTTATCCCCACTAGATTTTTGGGTCTTAGGGGAGGAAGGTTTTGGTTTACCCAACTGTGATTGCTTTTGGGACTCCTCAGCTTTCTGAGAGGTCCCCTTTTCTTTGTCCTTGTCCTTCCCACTGGAGTCATTAGGGGACACCCGGTGGGAAACCCACTTGTCAGCCAACCTAGCCAGCTTAAAGGGGTCCAAAATGTTCTGGTCAGCCACATACTGACGCAGCTCTGGTGAACAGGCTTCAGAAAAATGCTCAAAAAACAAGAGGTGGGACAACTCAACAAAAGTTTTCACCTTGTAACCATCAATCCACCCCATCATGTTCATGTGCGCAGTACTCACCCAGTCAACCCAAGACACATTCTCTCTTTTCTTAAAATCCCTGAACCTTTTAAGGTATTGGGTAGGTGTCTTGCCAAACTTGGCAATCAAAGCAGACTTCATACACTCATACTGACCCCTTTCTTCCACACTCAGCTTCAGAATACAGTCATATCCAGTTTGAGGCACTCTGCTTAACAAACACTTAGCCCAATCTCTTTTATCTACATCATGAATTGCACAAGCCATTTCAAACGCTTCAATCCATTGGAGGATATCTGAACCCTCCACAAACACACCAACCAAATCTTTCATAAACTTGGTGGCTGGGGACCTGCCACTCTCAATTGGTCTAGCTGAAGTCTCCACTCTAGCTCTCTCTAGCTGGATTCTCTGACATTCAGTGTCCTTGTCTTTGAGCGCAAGATCCCTATTCTTGAGTTCCACTTGCTGTGCCAGCTCCTCTTTCTTAAGCTCAGCTTCTATTTCCAACTTGCGATATTCAAAGGCCAATTTCATCCTTAATAACTCAAGTTCCATGGAATTGCTGGGGTTTGGAACAGAGGCAGCAGGAATGGTGGCATTCCCAGAAACAGATTCAGCGACAACCCCAGGGGCAGAGTCCTCACTGGTTGCATCCCCCCCCTTCATCAAGGGTTTCACCATCAGTCTGGTAGTCCACCAGGGCAGCTATCAGCTCAGCCCTAGACTTATCCACAAAGTCTAACTCCCTGGCTTCACAAGCACTCTGGAGAGCCTCTAAGCTCATCCGAGTCAATTTACCATTTGCAATGGGCTCCATTGCCTGTAATGCAGTTATTTGGTACACACCCAAACCTTAATCTAATAAAGTATGGATATTTTGTAAGTGGCACGGTTATACACTGAGTCTTAAAACCATAAGCATCCCACCGCTGCCACCAGCTTGTGAAGACCGGTGGGGGGGTCTGTACTTCCGCTCTCTATATGGTAGAGGGGAGGCACAGAGGACCCCAGCCAAGATTCTCTATTACGGTAGCGATGGACGAGCAATCAAGGCCTAGCTTCTCAGGAGGTGATGCAGGCTGGTTCATAAGTACAGTGTATCCCCCAAGCCCCCACAAAGGAATGTCCACACACTGTATTACTGAAAACACAGTCTTTATATAATTAATATTCAAAGGTTATGTACACTTATCACAATAACGCACTTTGTGCTCAGGAAAATCAATAATGGTAAATATCTACAATTCTAAAGTGGTACCACTAATATTAGACCTCATTAAAGTGCATTCACAATACTGTTAAAATGGCACACAGATCAATAAGAAGGAAACCAGCAATAGAGAGAGGAGAGATAACAGAGGGTTGAAACAATAGGCAGAATACTGGCCCCTACCACTGGACACAGTTCTGTGTGGAGATCCCCCCACCTGGGCAACCTGTAAAATAAAGAGATATAACACAAGCCCAGTCCATATATTGTTCAATAGTCTTATTCTCTCCTACAATGTTTTTACCCCCCCAATGTACCTGGTGGAGTCGAGTTCTTCGAAGAGGCGTCGACAGATCCTTCTTGAATGACCCCCTTTAAAGCAGGAGTCACGGATCGTCGAGAGGCGTCTAGAAGCGTCGAGGAACTCGGTGTTCGGTGTCGGGGAATCGACGGCCCTTCTTGAATGCCTTCCCTTTCAAGCGGGAGACACGGGGTGTCGAACGTCCGACAACAAACAGGGTAGAACGGCGTCGATGAGGCGGCAGGCTTCGATCCGAGCGGTGCTCGTCGGCGTCGAGACGTCGGCGTCCTGCGAGGAAGAGGCGTGCGGGGCACCTCGGCGACACTAGTTCTGGACCGCAAAGATTGTGAATGACGGTAGCCCAACAAGGGCGTCGAGTCGCTCGAGTCTTTGGGGTCGTGAGGTGGCGGGAAACCCACCGGCGGATTCTCCTCGGCGCGTTGGTCGTCCTCGACTTTCTCCGGCAGGATAAAGCGGTCGACGGTGCGGTCGAGGAAGTCCTTCAATTCAAATGTTCTTAGGCAAGGAGCGGACGGCTCCGGTCGTCGGCGGCACGGCGTCAAGTGGTTCCCACGGCTGGGCAACACAACTTCGACGGGCCTCCAGCGGTTACACAGACCTACGAACCCTGGTCGACGGCAATGGACTTCGACGGCGTCGATGTCCGGGTGCTTCACTTCGATCTCCTCGGCGGTCCCGTCTCGGGTCGGCAGCCTTTCGAGGGTCTGACTTCCAGGGCGCTTCGGCGAAGATTCAGCAGTGCTCGATGGTCCCTCGGAGCACCGGAAAAGGGCGCCTAGCCAGGTCCTCTCTCGGGTCAGTCCTCGACGAATTCGGCAACTTTCAGATCTGTCGAAGCAAATGCAGCAGCAAGTCTTCTTCTTCCAGCTGGACGTCGAGGATCAGCAGTTCCAGTTACTCTTGAGTGGAGACTCAGCTTCTGAACGCTTCTGAACAATTTCCAGTGGTGAGAGGTCCCCAGATATACTATTCTGTCTCTCATCCACACTGCTGGCACACACACAGCAGCCAATCACACAGAAGGGCATTCATGCAGTCAGTCAGCCAATCAGGCACACAGTGCATTCAGGCCACACTCCTCCCTTTCAGACACTCACAACAAGGAATGTGGATTGGGACAAGTACCCAGCCATTCAACACTACACACTGCCTTCAGGCCAGTTTCAGGCAGGGCTGTCTCAGTCTTTGTCTCACATGCCAGAAACCAGACAACCACAACAAGGAGTGTATATTGGTCACACACTCCATTCACCCAGGTCCCACCCACAGGAGGTACCCATAACATACAGTCACTGGGAAGGCTCCAGCCAGTCTAGCTGGGCCTTCACAACAACACCATAGATGGAACTTCCACCCAACAGCCAGTCAGGGGGAAGGGACAGAGTCAGGGCTTCCCAGGACTTTGGGAAAAACAAGACAACAGGCAAAAGAAAGCAAGAGGCCACAGGGGCCATCTTGTTTCTATCAGGAATCAACTGATCCCAATGGCAGGGCCTGGGTATCCCAAAATGGAGGACACACAGAGCACCTGTCAAGTTCAGCATGGAGCTGCCACTAGCCCATACCCTGCTCTGTGGGCCACCCACAGGTGCCCAAAAACATACACTAGGGGCACAGGGTTGTACCCCTACCCATGGGTGCCATAAGGGAATCCCATGGGTCTGTTCACCAAACCAAAAGAGAGAGCTGCACTGCCAGGAGTCCCTCATGGACTCCTGGGCAGAAAACATGACAGAACACACGGTAAAAACAGAAAAAGGACAAGGATTCAGAGGCCCTGTCCCTCAGATGCATTTCCAGCATCACAGTCCCCAACAACACATGGCCTACCGTCACGCGTTCCCACAGGTGTCCCTATGAAAACGGTCCCTCACATGTGTGGGTGCACCTACCTGGCCGCCAAGGGGAAAGCCTAAAACACAAGTAACCCCAAGTCTGTTTTCAGAGCGAAATCTCAGACATTCTGCCGACCGGCACAACGTACAGATATGGCCCTCGGGTGTCCAAGTCACTGAGGAAAATAGGGAACCCCATGCATTTCCGAAAAGAGGACACCCGTGGGAATCTGCAGAGGTATGATTTGCGCACATCGCCCCAGAATTTTTTACCCAGACAGCCCCGCAAAGTCCGAAATGTCGGGAAAAAAACACTTTTTCTGCACTTTTCACTCAACGCATCCATCAAAACACGCCCCCAACAACACATGGCCTACTGTCACGCGTTCCCACAGGTGTCCCGATGAAACCGGTACCTCACATGTGTGGGTGCACCTACCTGGCCGCCAAGGGGAAAGCCTAAAACACAAGTAACCCCAAGTCTGTTTTCATGGCGAAATCTCAGACATTCTGCCGACCGGCACAACGTACAGATATGGGCCTCGGGTGTCCAAGCCACTGAGGAAAACAGGGAAACCCATGCATTTCCGAAAAGAGGACACCCGTGGGAATCCGCAGAGGTATGATTTGCGCACATCGCCCCAGAATTTTTTACCCAAACAGCCCCGCAAAGTCCGAAATGTTGGGAAAAAACACTTTTTCCGCACATTACGCTCGACGCACCCATCGAAACATGCCCCCAACAACACATGGCCTACCGTCACACGTTCCCACAGGTGTCCCGATGAAAACAGTGCCTCACATGTGTGGGTGCACCTACCTGGCCGCCAAGGGGAAAGCGTAAAACACAAGTAACCCCAAGTCTGTTTTCAGAGGGAAATCTCAGACATTCTGCCGACCGGCACAACGTACAGATATGGGCCTCGGGTGTCCAAGCCACCGAGGAAAACAGGGAACCCCATGCATTTCCGAAAAGAGGACACCCGTGGGAATCCGCAGAGGTATGATTTGCGCACATCGCCCCAGAATTTATTACCCAGACAGCCCTGCAAAGTCCAAAATGTTGGGAAAAAACACTTTTTCCGCACATTTTGCTCGACGCACCCATCAAAACATGCCCCCAACAACACATGACCTACCGTCACGCATTCCCACAGGTGTCCCGATGAAAACGGTACCTCACATGTGTGGGTGCAACTACCTGGCCGCCAAGGGGAAAGCCTAAAACACAAGTAACCCCAAGTCTGTTTTCATGGCGAAATCTCAGACATTCTGCCAACCGGCAAAACGTACAGATATGGGCCTCGGGTGTCCAAGCCACCGAGGAAAACAGGGAACCCCATACATTTCCGAAAAGAGGACACCCATGGGAATCCGCAGAGGTATGATTTGCGCACAACGCCCCAGAATTTATTACCCAGACAGCCCTGCAAAGTCCGAAATGTGGGGAAATAAACGCTTTTTCCGCACATTTCGCTCGACGCACCCATCGAAACACGTCCCCAACAACACATGGCCTACCGTCACGCGTTCCCACAGGTGTCCCTATGAAAACGGTACCTCACATGTGTGGGTGCACCTACCTGGCCGCCAAGGGGAAAGCCTAAAACACAAGTAACCCCAAGTCTGTTTTCAGAGCGAAATCTCAGACATTCTGCCGACCGGCACAACGTACAGATATGGCCCTCGGGTGTCCAAGTCACCGAGGAAAATAGGGAACCCCATGCATTTCCGAAAAGAGGACACCCGTGGGAATCTGCAGAGGTATGATTTGCGCACATCGCCCCAGAATTTTTTACCCAGACAGCCCCGCAAAGTCCGAAATGTCGGGAAAAAAACACTGTTTCTGCACTTTTCACTCAACGCATCCATCAAAACACGCCCCCAACAACACATGGCCTACCGTCACGCGTTCCCGCAGTTGTCCCGATGAAACCGGTACCTCACATGTGTGGGTGCACCTACCTGGCCGCCAAGGGGAAAGCCTAAAACACAAATAACCCCAAGTCTGTTTTCATGGCGAAATCTCAGACATTCTGCCGACCGGCACAACGTACAGATATGGGCCTCGGGTGTCCAAGCCACTGAGGAAAACAGGGAAACCCATGCATTTCTGAAAAGAGGACACCCGTGGGAATCCGCAGAGGTATGATTTGCACACATCGCCCCAGAGTTTTTTACCCAAACAGCCCCGCAAAGTCCGAAATGTCTGGAAAAAACACTTTTTCCGCACATTACGCTCGGCGCACCCATCGAAAAGTGCCCCCAACAACACATGGCCTACCGTCACACATTCCCACACGTGTCCCGATGAAAACGGTACCTCACATGTGTGGGTGCACCTACCTGGCCGCCAAGGGGAAAGCCTAAAACACAAGTAACCCCAAGTCTGTTTTCAGAGGGAAATCTCAGACATTCTGCCGACCGGCACAACGTACAGATATGGGCCTCGGGTGTCCAAGCCACCGAGGAAAACAGGGAACCCCATGCATTTCCGAAAAGAGGACACCCGTGGGAATCCGCAGAGGTATGATTTGCGCACATCGCCCCAGAATTTATTACCCAGACAGCCCTGCAAAGTCCAAAATGATGGGAAAAAACACTTTTTCCGCACATTTCGCTCGACGCACCCATCAAAACATGCCCCCAACAACACATGACCTACCGTCACGCGTTGCCACAGGTGTCCCGATGAAAACGGTACCTCACATGTGTGGGTGCAACTACCTGGCCGCCAAGGGGAAAGCCTAAAACACAAGTAACCCCACGTCTGTTTTCATGGCGAAATCTCAGACATTATGCCAACCGGCAAAACGTACAGATATGGGCCTCGGGCGTCCAAGCCACCGAGGAAAACAGGGAACCCCATGCATTTCCGAAAAGAGGACACCCATGGGAATCCACAGAGGTATGATTTGCGCACATCGCCCCAGAATTTTTTACCCAGACAGCACTGCAAAGTCCGAAATGTGGGGAAAAAAATACTTTTTCCGCAGATTTCGCTCGACGCACCCTTCGAAACACGCCCCCAACAACAAATGGCCTACCGTCACTCGTTCCCACAGGTGTCCCGTTGAAAACGGTACCTCAAATGTGTGGGTGCACCTACCTAGCCGCCAAGGGGAAAGCCTAAAACACAAGTAACCCCAAGTCTGTTTTCATGGCGAAATCTCAGACATTCTGCCGACCGGCACAACGTACAGATATGGCCCTCGGGTGTCCAAGTCACCAAGGAAAATAGGGAACCCCATGCATTTCCGAAAAGAAGACACCCGTGGGAATCTGCAGAGGTATGATTTGCGCACATTGCCCCAGAATTTTTTACCCTGACAGCCCCGCAAAGTCCGAAATGTCAGGAAAAAAACACTTTTTCTGCACTTTTCACTCGACGCGTCCATCAAAACACGCCCCCAACAACACATGGCCTACCGTCACGCGTTCCCACAGGTGTCCCGATGAAAACGGTACCTCACATGTGTGGGTGCACCTACCTGGCCGCCAAGTGGAAAGCCTAAAACACAAGTAACCCCAAGTCTGTTTTCATGGCGAAATCTCAGACATTCTGCCGACCGGCACAACGTACAGATATGGGCCTCAGGTGTCCAAGCCACTGAGGAAAACAGGGAAACCTATGCATTTCCGAAAAGAGGACACCTGTGGGAATCCGCAGAGGTATGATTTGCGCACATCGCCCCAGAATTTTTTACCCAAACAGCCTCGCAAAGTCCGAAATGTCGGGAAAAAACACTTTTTCCGCACATTACGCTCGACGCACCCATCGAAACATGCCCCCAACAACACATGGCCTACCGTCACTCGTTCCAACAGGTGTCCCGATGAAAACGGTACATCACATGTGTGGGTGCACCTACCTGGCCACCAAGGGGAAAGCCTAAAACACAAGTAACCCCAAGTCTGTTTTCAGAGCGAAATCTCAGACATTCTGCCGACTGGCACAACGTACAGATATGGGCCTCGGGTGTCCAAGCCACCGAGGAAAACAGGGGACCCCATGCATTTCCGAAAAGAGGACACCGGTGGGAATATGCAGAGGTATGATTTGCGCACATCCCCCCAGATTTTATTACCCAGACAGCCCTGCAAAGTCCGAAATGTTGGGAAAAAAACGCCTTTTCCGCACATTTCGCTCGACGCACCCATTGAAAAATGCCCCCAACAACACATGGCCTACCGTCACGCGTTCCCACAGGTGTCCCGATGCAAACGGTACCTCACATGTGTGGGTGCACCTACCTGGCCACCAAGGGGAAAGCCTAAAACACAAGTAAACCCAAGTCTGTTTTCAGAGCGAAATCTCAGACATTCTGCCGACCGGCACAACGTACAGATATGGGCCTCGGGTGTCCAAGCCACCGAGGAAAACAGGGGACCCCATGCATTTCCGAAAAGAGGACACCCGTGGGAATCCGCAGAGGTAAGATTTGCGCACATCACCCCACATTTTATTAGCCAGACAGCCCCGCAAATTCCGAAAAGTCGGGAAAAAAACGCTTTTTCCGCACATTTCGCTCGACGCACCCATCGAAACACGCCCCCAACAACACATGGTCTACCGTCACACTTTCCCACAGGTGTCCCAATGAAAACAGTACCTCACATGTGAGGGTGCACCTACCTGGCCACCAAGGGGAAAGCCTAAAACACAAGTAACCCCAAGTCTGTTTTCAGAGGGAAATCTCAGACATTCTGACGACCGGCACAACGTACAGATATGGGCCTTGGGTGTCCAAGCCACCGAGGAAAACAGGGAACCCCATGCATTTCCGAAAAGGGGACACCCGTGGGAATCCGCAGAGGTATGATTTTGCACATCGCCCCATAATTTATTACCCAGACAGCCCTGCAAAGTCCAAAATGTCGGTAAAAAACACATTTTCCGCACATTTCGCTTGACGCACCCATAGAAACTCGCCCCCAACAACACATGGCATACCGTCATGCGTTCCCACAGGTGTCCCGATGAAAACGGTACCTCACATGTTTGGGTGCAACTCCCTGGCCGCCAAGGGGAAAGCCTAAAACACAAGTAACCCCAAGTCTGTTTTCATGGCGAACTCTCAGACATTCTGCCAACCGGCACAACGTACAGATATGGGCCTCGGGTGTCCAAGCCACCGAGGAAAACAGGGAACCCCATGCATTTCCGAAAAGAGGACACCCATGGGAATCCGCAGAGGTATGATTTGCGCACATCGCCCCAGAATTTTTTACCCAGACAGCCCTGCAAAGTCCGAAATGTGGGGAAAAAAATACTTTTTCTGCAGATTTCGCTCGACGCACCCTTTGAAACACGCCCCCAACAACACATGGCCTACCGTCACGCGTTCCCACCGGTGTCCCGTTGAAAATGGTACTTCAAATGTGTGGTTGCACCTACCTGGCCGCCAAGGGGAAAGCCTAAAACACAAGTAACCCCAAGTCTGTTTTCAGAGGGAAATCTCAGACATTCTGCCGACCGGCACAACGTACAGATATGGGCCTCGGGTGTCCAAGCCACCAAGGAAAACAGGGAAACCCATGCATTTCCGAAAAGAGGACACCCGTGGGAATCCGCAGAGGTATGATTTGCGCACATCGCCCCAGAATTTTTTACCCAAACAGCCCCGCAAAGTCCAAAATGTCGGGAAAAAAACACTTTTTCCGCACGTTTCGCTCGACGCACCCATTGAAACATGCCCCCAACAACACATGGCCTACCGTCACGCGTTCCCACAGGTGTCCCGATGAAAACAGTACCTCACATGTGTGGGTGCACCTACCTGGCCGCCAAGGGGAAAGCCTAAAACACAAGTAACCCCAAGTCTGTTTTCAGAGCGAAATCTCAGACATTCTGCCGACCGGCACAACGTACAGATATGGGCCTCGGGTGTCCAAGCCACTGAGGAAAACAGGGGACCCCATGCATTTCCGAAAAGAGGACACCGGTGGGAATACACAGAGGTATGATTTGCGCACATCCCCCCAGATTTTATTACCCAGACAGCCCTGCAAAGTCCGAAATGTCGGGAAAAAAACACTTTTTCCGCACAATTCGCTCAACGCACCCATCGAAACACGCCCCCAACAACACATGGCCTACTGTCACGCGTTCCAACAGGTGTCCCGTTGAAAACGGTACCTCAAATGTGTGGGTGCACCTACCTGGCCGCCAAGGGGAAAGCCTAAAACACAAGTAACCCCAAGTCTGTTTTCATGGTGAAATCTCAGACATTCTGCCGACCGGCACAACGTACAGATATGGGCCTCGGGTGTCCAAGCCACTGAGGAAAACAGGGGACCCCATGAATTTCCGAAATGAGGACACCGGTGGGAATACACAGAGGTATGATTTGCGCACATCCCCCCAGATTTTATTAACCAGACAGCCCCGCAAATTCCGAAAAGTCGGGAAAAAAACACTTTTTCCGCACATTTCGCTCGACGCACCCATCGAAACACACCCCCAATAACACATGGCCTACCGTCACACATTTCCATAGGTGTCCCGATGAAAACGGTACCTCACATGTGTGGGTGCACCTACCTGGCCGCCAAGGGGAAAGCCTAAAACACAAGTAACCCCAAGTCTGTTTTCAGAGGGCAATCTCAGACGTTCTGCCGACCGGCACAACGTACAGATATGGGCCTTGGGTGTCCAAGCCACCAAGGAAAACGGTGAACCCCATGCATTTCCGAAAAGAAGACACCCGTGGGAATCCGCAGAGGTATGATTTGCGCACATCGCCCCAGAATTTTTTACCCAGACAGCCCTGCAAAGTCCAAAATGTGGGGAAAAAAAACACTTTTTCCGCAGATTTTGCTCAACGCACCCATTGAAACACGCCCCCAACAACACATGGCCTACCGTCACGCGTTCCCACAGGTGTCCCGATGAAAACGGTACCTCACATGTGTGGGTGCATCTACCTGGCCGCCAAGGGGAAAGCCTAAAACCCAAGTAACCCCAAGTCTGTTTTCAGAGCGAAATCTCAGACATTCTGCCGACCGGCACAACGTACAGATATGGGCCTCGGGTGTCCAAGCCACCAAGGAAAACGGGGAACCCCATGCATTTCCGAAAATAAGACACCCGTGGGAATCCGCAGAGGTATGATTTGCGCACATCGCCCCAGAATTTTTTACCCAGACAGCCCTGCAAAGTCCGAAATTGGGGAAAAAAAATACGTTTTCCGCAGATTTCGCTCGACGCACCCTTCGAAACACGCCCCCAACAACACATATCCTACCGTCACGCATTCCCACAGGTGTCCCGATGAAAACGGTACCTCACATGTGTGGGTGCACCTACCTGGCCGCAAAGGGGAAAGCCTAAAACACAAGTAACCCCAAGTCTGTTTTCAGAGCGAAATCTCAGACATTCTGCCGACCGGCACAACGTACAGATATGGGCCTCGGGTGTCCAAGCCACCGAGGAAAACAGGGACCCCCATGCATTTCCAAAAAGAGGACACCCGTGGGAATCCGCAGAGGTAAGATTTGCACACATCGCCCCAGATTTTATTACCCAGACAGCCACGCAAATTCAGAAAAGTCAGGAAAAAAATGCTTTTCCGCACATTTCGCTCGACGCACCCATTGAAACACGCCCCCAACAACACATGGCCTACCATCACGCGTTCCCACAGGTGTCCCGATGAAAACGGTACCTCACATGTGTGGGTGCACCTAAATGCCCACCAAGGGTAAAGCCTAAAACACAAGTAACCCCAAGTCTGTTTTCAGAGCGAAATCTCAGACATTCTGCCGACCGGTACAACGTACAGATATGGGCCTCGGGTGTCCAAGCCACCGAGGAAAACAGGGAACCCCATGCATTTCCGAAAAGAGGACACCCGTGGGAATTCGCAGAGGTAAGATTTGCGCACATCGCCCCAGATTTTATTACCCAGACAGCCCCGCAAATTCAAAAAAGTCAGGAAAAAACGCTTTTTCCGCACGTTTCGCTCGACGCACCCAACGAAACACGCCCCCAACAACACATGGCCTACCATCCCGCGTTCCCACAGGTGTCCCGATGAAAACGGTACCTCACATGTGTGGGTGCACCTACCTGGCCGCCAAGGGGAAAGCCTAAAACACAAGTAACCCCAAGTCTGTTTTCAGAGCGAAATCTGAGACATTCTGCCGATTGGCACAATGTACAAATATGGGCCTCGGGTGTCCAAGCCACCAAGGAAAACAGGGACCCCCATGCATTTCCAAAAAGAGGACACCCGTGGGAATCCGCAGAGGTAAAATTTGCTCACATCACCCCAGATTTTATTACCCAGTCAGCCACGCAAATTCAGAAAAGTCGGGAAAAAAATGCTTTCCGCACATTTCGCTCGACGCACCCATCGAAACACGCCCCCAACAACACATGGCCTACCGTCACGCGTTCCCACAGGTGTCCCAATGAAAACGGTACCTCACATGTGTGGGTGCACCTACCTGGCCACCAAGGGGAAAGCCTAAAACACAAGTAACCCCAAGTCTGTTTTCAGAGCGAAATCTCAGACATTCTGCCGACTGGTACAACATACAGATATTTGCCTCGGGTGTCCAAGCCACCGAGGAAAACAGGGAACCCCATGCATTTCCGAAAAGAGGACACCCGTGGGAATCCGCAGAGGTATGATTTGCACACATCGCCCAGAATTTTTTACCCAGACAGCCCCGCAAAGTCCGAAATGTGGGGAAAAAAACACTTTTTCCGCACATTTCGCTCGACGCACCCATCGAAACACGCCCCCAACAACACATGGCCTACCGTCACGCGTTCCCACAGGTGTCCCGATGAAAACGGTACCTCACATGTGTGGGTGCACCTACCTGGCCGCCAAAGGGAAAGCCTAAAACACAAGTAAACCCAAGTCTGTTTTCAGAGCGAAATCTCAGACATTCTGCCAACCGGCACAACGTACAGATATGGGCCTCAGGTATCCAAGCCACCGAGGAAAACAGGGAACCCCATGCATTTCCGAAAAGAGGACACCCGTGGGAATCCGCAGAGGTATGATTTGCGCACATCACCCCAGAATTTATTAACCAGACAGCCCTGCAAAGTCCGAAATGTGGGGAAAAAAATGCTTTTTCCACACATTTCGCTCGACGCACCCATCTAAACAAGCCCCCAACAACACATAGCCTACCGTCACGCGTTCCCACAGGTGTCCCGATGAAAACGGTACCTCACATGTGTGGGTGCACCTACCTGGCCGCCAAAGGGAAAGCCTAAAACACAAGTAAACCCAAGTCTGTTTTCATAGCGAAATCTCAGACATTCTGCTGACCGGCACAACGTACAGATATGGGCCTCGGGTGTCCAAGCCACCGAGGAAAATAGGGAAACCCATGCATTTCTGAAAAGAGGACACCCATGGGAATCCACAGAGGTATGATTTGCGCACATCGCCCCAGAATTTTTTACCCAGACAGCCACGCAAATTCAGAAAAGTCGGGAAAAAAATACTTTTTCTGCACATTTCGCTCGACGCACCGATCAAAACATGCCCCCAACAACACATGGCCTACTGTCACGCGTTCCCACAGGTGTTCCGATGAAAACGTTACCTTACATGTGTGGTTGCACCTACCTGGCCGCCAAGGGGAAAGCCTAAAACACAGGTAACCCCAAGTCTGTTTTCATGGCGAAATCTCAGACATTCTGCCGACCGGCACAACGTACAGATATGGGCCTCGGGTGTCCAAGCCACCGAGGAAAACAGGGAACCCCATGCATTTCCGAAAAGAGGACACCCATGGGAATCCGCAGAGGTATGATTTGCGCACATCGCCCCAGAATTTTTTACCCAGACAGCCCTGCAAAGTCCGAAATGTGGGGAAAAAAATACTTTTTCCGCAGATTTCGCTCGACGCACCCTTCGAAATACGCCCCCAACAACACATGGCCTACCGTCACGCGTTCCCACAGGTGTCCCGTTGAAAACGGTACCTCAAATGTGTGGGTGCACCTACCTGGCCGCCAAGGGGAAAGCCTAAAACACAAGTAACCCCAAGTCTGTTTTCAGAGCGAAATCTCAGACATTCTGCCGACCGGCACAACGTACAGATATCGCCCTTGGGTGTCCAAGCCACCAAGGAAAAGAGGGAACCCCATGCATTTCCGAAAAGAAGACACCCGTGGGAATCTGCAGAGGTATGATTTGCGCACATCGCCCCAGAATTTTTTACCCTGACAGCCCCGCAATTTCCGAAATGTCGGGAAAAAAACACTTTTTCTGCACTTTTCACTCGACGCATCCATCAAAACACGCCCCCAACAACACATGGCCTACCGTCACGCGTTCCCACAGGTCTCCCGATGAAAACGGTACCTCACATGTGTGGGTGCACCTACCTGGCTGCCAAGTGGAAAGCCTAAAACACAAGTAAGCCCAAGTCTGTTTTCATGGCGAAATCTCAGACATTCTGCCGACCGGCACAACGTACAGATATGGGCCTCGGGTGTCCAAGCCACCGAGGAAAACAGGGGACCCCATGCATTTCCGAAAAGAGGACACCGGTGGGAATATGCAGAGGTATGATTTGCGCACATCCCCCCAGATTTTATTACCCAGACAGCCCTGCAAAGTCCGAAATGTCAGGATAAAAACGCCTTTTCCGCACATTTCGCTCGACGCACCCATTGAAAAATGCCCCCAACAACACATGGCCTACCGTCACGCGTTCTCACAGGTGTCCCGATGCAAACGGTACCTCACATGTGTGGGTGCGCCTACCTGGCCGCCAAGGGGAAAGCCTAAAACACAAGTAACCCCAAGTCTGTTTTCATGGCGAAATCTCAGACATTCTGCCGACCGGCACAACGTACAGATATGGGCCTCGGGTGTCTAGGCCACTGAGGAAAACAGGGAAACCCATGCATTTCCGAAAAGAGGACACCTGTGGGAATCCGCAGAGGTATGATTTGCGCACATCGCCCCAGAATTTTTTACCCAAACAGCCCCGCAAAGTCCGAAATGTCGGGAAAAAAACGCCTTTTCCGCACATTTCGCTCGACGCACCCATTGAAAAATGCCCCCAACAACGCATGGCCTACCGTCACGCGTTCCCACAGGTGTCCCGATGCAAACGGTACCTCACATGTGTGGGTGCACCTACCTGGCCGCCAAGTGGAAAGCCTAAAACACAAGTAACCCCAAGTCTGTTTTCATGGCGAAATCTCAGACATTCTGCCGACCGGCACAACGTACAGATATGGGCCTCGGGTGTCTAGGCCACTGAGGAAAACAGGGAAACCCATGCATTTCCGAAAAGAGGACACCTGTGGGAATCCGCAGAGGTATGATTTGCGCACATCGCCCCAGAATTTTTTACCCAAACAGCCCCGCAAAGTCCGAAATGTCGGGAAAAAAACGCCTTTTCCGCACATTTCGCTCGACGCACCCATTGAAAAATGCCCCCAACAACGCATGGCCTACCGTCACGCGTTCCCACAGGTGTCCCGATGCAAACGGTACCTCACATGTGTGGGTGCACCTACCTGGCCGCCAAGTGGAAAGCCTAAAACACAAGTAACCCCAAGTCTGTTTTCATGGCGAAATCTCAGACATTCTGCCGACCGGCACAACGTACAGATATGGGCCTCGGGTGTCCAAGCCACTGAGGAAAACAGGGGACCCCATGAATTTCCGAAATGAGGACACCGGTGGGAATACACAGAGGTATGATTTGCGCACATCCCCCCAGATTTTATTAACCAGACAGCCCCGCAAATTCCGAAAAGTCGGGAAAAAAACACTTTTTCCGCACATTTCGCTCGACGCACCCATCGAAACACACCCCCAATAACACATGGCCTACCGTCACACATTTCCATAGGTGTCCCGATGAAAACGGTACCTCACATGTGTGGGTGCACCTACCTGGCCGCCAAGGGGAAAGCCTAAAACACAAGTAACCCCAAGTCTGTTTTCAGAGGGCAATCTCAGACGTTCTGCCGACCGGCACAACGTACAGATATGGGCCTTGGGTGTCCAAGCCACCAAGGAAAACGGTGAACCCCATGCATTTCCGAAAAGAAGACACCCGTGGGAATCCGCAGAGGTATGATTTGCGCACATCGCCCCAGAATTTTTTACCCAGACAGCCCTGCAAAGTCCAAAATGTGGGGAAAAAAAACACTTTTTCCGCAGATTTTGCTCAACGCACCCATTGAAACACGCCCCCAACAACACATGGCCTACCGTCACGCGTTCCCACAGGTGTCCCGATGAAAACGGTACCTCACATGTGTGGGTGCATCTACCTGGCCGCCAAGGGGAAAGCCTAAAACCCAAGTAACCCCAAGTCTGTTTTCAGAGCGAAATCTCAGACATTCTGCCGACCGGCACAACGTACAGATATGGGCCTCGGGTGTCCAAGCCACCAAGGAAAACGGGGAACCCCATGCATTTCCGAAAATAAGACACCCGTGGGAATCCGCAGAGGTATGATTTGCGCACATCGCCCCAGAATTTTTTACCCAGACAGCCCTGCAAAGTCCGAAATTGGGGAAAAAAAATACGTTTTCCGCAGATTTCGCTCGACGCACCCTTCGAAACACGCCCCCAACAACACATATCCTACCGTCACGCATTCCCACAGGTGTCCCGATGAAAACGGTACCTCACATGTGTGGGTGCACCTACCTGGCCGCAAAGGGGAAAGCCTAAAACACAAGTAACCCCAAGTCTGTTTTCAGAGCGAAATCTCAGACATTCTGCCGACCGGCACAACGTACAGATATGGGCCTCGGGTGTCCAAGCCACCGAGGAAAACAGGGACCCCCATGCATTTCCAAAAAGAGGACACCCGTGGGAATCCGCAGAGGTAAGATTTGCACACATCGCCCCAGATTTTATTACCCAGACAGCCACGCAAATTCAGAAAAGTCAGGAAAAAAATGCTTTTCCGCACATTTCGCTCGACGCACCCATTGAAACACGCCCCCAACAACACATGGCCTACCATCACGCGTTCCCACAGGTGTCCCGATGAAAACGGTACCTCACATGTGTGGGTGCACCTAAATGCCCACCAAGGGTAAAGCCTAAAACACAAGTAACCCCAAGTCTGTTTTCAGAGCGAAATCTCAGACATTCTGCCGACCGGTACAACGTACAGATATGGGCCTCGGGTGTCCAAGCCACCGAGGAAAACAGGGAACCCCATGCATTTCCGAAAAGAGGACACCCGTGGGAATTCGCAGAGGTAAGATTTGCGCACATCGCCCCAGATTTTATTACCCAGACAGCCCCGCAAATTCAAAAAAGTCAGGAAAAAACGCTTTTTCCGCACGTTTCGCTCGACGCACCCAACGAAACACGCCCCCAACAACACATGGCCTACCATCCCGCGTTCCCACAGGTGTCCCGATGAAAACGGTACCTCACATGTGTGGGTGCACCTACCTGGCCGCCAAGGGGAAAGCCTAAAACACAAGTAACCCCAAGTCTGTTTTCAGAGCGAAATCTGAGACATTCTGCCGATTGGCACAATGTACAAATATGGGCCTCGGGTGTCCAAGCCACCAAGGAAAACAGGGACCCCCATGCATTTCCAAAAAGAGGACACCCGTGGGAATCCGCAGAGGTAAAATTTGCTCACATCACCCCAGATTTTATTACCCAGTCAGCCACGCAAATTCAGAAAAGTCGGGAAAAAAATGCTTTCCGCACATTTCGCTCGACGCACCCATCGAAACACGCCCCCAACAACACATGGCCTACCGTCACGCGTTCCCACAGGTGTCCCAATGAAAACGGTACCTCACATGTGTGGGTGCACCTACCTGGCCACCAAGGGGAAAGCCTAAAACACAAGTAACCCCAAGTCTGTTTTCAGAGCGAAATCTCAGACATTCTGCCGACTGGTACAACATACAGATATTTGCCTCGGGTGTCCAAGCCACCGAGGAAAACAGGGAACCCCATGCATTTCCGAAAAGAGGACACCCGTGGGAATCCGCAGAGGTATGATTTGCACACATCGCCCAGAATTTTTTACCCAGACAGCCCCGCAAAGTCCGAAATGTGGGGAAAAAAACACTTTTTCCGCACATTTCGCTCGACGCACCCATCGAAACACGCCCCCAACAACACATGGCCTACCGTCACGCGTTCCCACAGGTGTCCCGATGAAAACGGTACCTCACATGTGTGGGTGCACCTACCTGGCCGCCAAAGGGAAAGCCTAAAACACAAGTAAACCCAAGTCTGTTTTCAGAGCGAAATCTCAGACATTCTGCCAACCGGCACAACGTACAGATATGGGCCTCAGGTATCCAAGCCACCGAGGAAAACAGGGAACCCCATGCATTTCCGAAAAGAGGACACCCGTGGGAATCCGCAGAGGTATGATTTGCGCACATCACCCCAGAATTTATTAACCAGACAGCCCTGCAAAGTCCGAAATGTGGGGAAAAAAATGCTTTTTCCACACATTTCGCTCGACGCACCCATCTAAACAAGCCCCCAACAACACATAGCCTACCGTCACGCGTTCCCACAGGTGTCCCGATGAAAACGGTACCTCACATGTGTGGGTGCACCTACCTGGCCGCCAAAGGGAAAGCCTAAAACACAAGTAAACCCAAGTCTGTTTTCATAGCGAAATCTCAGACATTCTGCTGACCGGCACAACGTACAGATATGGGCCTCGGGTGTCCAAGCCACCGAGGAAAATAGGGAAACCCATGCATTTCTGAAAAGAGGACACCCATGGGAATCCACAGAGGTATGATTTGCGCACATCGCCCCAGAATTTTTTACCCAGACAGCCACGCAAATTCAGAAAAGTCGGGAAAAAAATACTTTTTCTGCACATTTCGCTCGACGCACCGATCAAAACATGCCCCCAACAACACATGGCCTACTGTCACGCGTTCCCACAGGTGTTCCGATGAAAACGTTACCTTACATGTGTGGTTGCACCTACCTGGCCGCCAAGGGGAAAGCCTAAAACACAGGTAACCCCAAGTCTGTTTTCATGGCGAAATCTCAGACATTCTGCCGACCGGCACAACGTACAGATATGGGCCTCGGGTGTCCAAGCCACCGAGGAAAACAGGGAACCCCATGCATTTCCGAAAAGAGGACACCCATGGGAATCCGCAGAGGTATGATTTGCGCACATCGCCCCAGAATTTTTTACCCAGACAGCCCTGCAAAGTCCGAAATGTGGGGAAAAAAATACTTTTTCCGCAGATTTCGCTCGACGCACCCTTCGAAATACGCCCCCAACAACACATGGCCTACCGTCACGCGTTCCCACAGGTGTCCCGTTGAAAACGGTACCTCAAATGTGTGGGTGCACCTACCTGGCCGCCAAGGGGAAAGCCTAAAACACAAGTAACCCCAAGTCTGTTTTCAGAGCGAAATCTCAGACATTCTGCCGACCGGCACAACGTACAGATATCGCCCTTGGGTGTCCAAGCCACCAAGGAAAAGAGGGAACCCCATGCATTTCCGAAAAGAAGACACCCGTGGGAATCTGCAGAGGTATGATTTGCGCACATCGCCCCAGAATTTTTTACCCTGACAGCCCCGCAATTTCCGAAATGTCGGGAAAAAAACACTTTTTCTGCACTTTTCACTCGACGCATCCATCAAAACACGCCCCCAACAACACATGGCCTACCGTCACGCGTTCCCACAGGTCTCCCGATGAAAACGGTACCTCACATGTGTGGGTGCACCTACCTGGCTGCCAAGTGGAAAGCCTAAAACACAAGTAAGCCCAAGTCTGTTTTCATGGCGAAATCTCAGACATTCTGCCGACCGGCACAACGTACAGATATGGGCCTCGGGTGTCCAAGCCACCGAGGAAAACAGGGGACCCCATGCATTTCCGAAAAGAGGACACCGGTGGGAATATGCAGAGGTATGATTTGCGCACATCCCCCCAGATTTTATTACCCAGACAGCCCTGCAAAGTCCGAAATGTCAGGATAAAAACGCCTTTTCCGCACATTTCGCTCGACGCACCCATTGAAAAATGCCCCCAACAACACATGGCCTACCGTCACGCGTTCTCACAGGTGTCCCGATGCAAACGGTACCTCACATGTGTGGGTGCGCCTACCTGGCCGCCAAGGGGAAAGCCTAAAACACAAGTAACCCCAAGTCTGTTTTCATGGCGAAATCTCAGACATTCTGCCGACCGGCACAACGTACAGATATGGGCCTCGGGTGTCCAAGCCACCGAGGAAAATAGGGAAACCCATGCATTTCCGAAAAGAGGACACCCGTGGGAATCCACAGAGGTATGATTTGCGCACATCGCCCCAGAATTTTTTACCCAAACAGCCCCGCAAAGTCCGAAATGTCAGAAAAAAAACACTTTTTCCGCACATTTCGCTTGACGCACCCATCGAAACATGCCCCCAACAATACATGGCCTACCGTCACGCGTTCCCACAGGTGTCCCGATGAAAACGGTACCTCACATGTGTGGGTGCACCTACCTGGCCGCCAAGTGGAAAGCCTAAAACACAAGTAACCCCAAGTCTGTTTTCATGGCGAAATCTCAGACATTCTGCCGACCGGCACAACGTACAGATATGGGCCTCGGGTGTCTAGGCCACTGAGGAAAACAGGGAAACCCATGCATTTCCGAAAAGAGGACACCTGTGGGAATCCGCAGAGGTATGATTTGCGCACATCGCCCCAGAATTTTTTACCCAAACAGCCCCGCAAAGTCCGAAATGTCGGGAAAAAAACGCCTTTTCCGCACATTTCGCTCGACGCACCCATTGAAAAATGCCCCCAACAACGCATGGCCTACCGTCACGCGTTCCCACAGGTGTCCCGATGCAAACGGTACCTCACATGTGTGGGTGCACCTACCTGGCCGCCAAGGGGAAAGCCTAAAACACAAGTAACCCCAAGTCTGTTTTCAGAACGAAATCTGAGACATTCTGCCGATTGGCACAACGTACAGATATGGGCCTCGGGTGTCCAAGCCACCAAGGAAAACAGGGAACCCCATGCATTTCCGAAAAGAGGACACCCGTGGGAATCCGCAGAGGTAAGATTTGCGCACATCACCCCACATTTTATTAGCCAGACAGCCCCGCAAATTCCGAAAAGTCGGGAAAAAAACGCTTTTTCCGCACATTCCGCTCGATGCACCCATCGAAACATGCCCCCAACAACACATGGTCTACCGTCACACTTTCCCACATGTGTCCCAATGAAAACGGTACCTCACATGTGTGGGTGCACCTACCTGGCCGCCAAGGGGAAAGCCTAAAACACAAGTAACCCCAAGTCTGTTTTCAGTGGGAAATCTCAGACATTCTGCCGACCGGCACAACGTACAGATATGGGCTTTGGGTGTCCAAGCCACCGAGGAAAACAGGGAACCCCATGCATTTCCGAAAAGAGGACACCCGTGGGAATCCGCAGAGGTATGATTTTGCACATCGCCCCATAATTTATTACCCAGACAGCCCTGCAAAGTCCAAAATGTCGGTAAAAAACACTTTTTCCGCACATTTCGCTCGACGCACCCATCAAAACATGCCCCCAACAACACATGGCCTACCGTCACGCGTTCCCACAGGTGTCCCGATGAAAACGGTACCTCACATGTGTGGGTGCAACTCCCGGACCGCCAAGGGGAAAGCCTAAAACACAAGTAACCCCAAGTCTGTTTTCATGGCGAAATCTCAGACATTCTGCCAACCGGCACAACGTACAGATATGGGCCTCGGGTGTCCAAGCCACCGAGGAAAACAGGGAACCCCATGCATTTCCGAAAAGAGGACACCCATGGGAATCCGCAGAGGTATGATTTGCGCACATCGCCCCAGAATTTTTTACCCAGACAGCCCTGCAAAGTCCAAAATGTGGGGAAAAAAATACTTTTTCTGCAGATTTCGCTCGACGCACCCTTCGAAACAAGCCCCCAACAACACATGGCCTACCGTCACGCGTTCCCACCGGTGTCCCGTTGAAAACGGTACCTCAAATGTGTGGGTGCACCTACCTGGCCGCCATGGGGAAAGCCTAAAACACAAGTAACCCCAAGTCTGTTTTCATGGCGAAATCTCAGACATTCTGCCGACCGGCACAACGTACAGATATGGGCCTCGGGTGTCCAAGCCACCAAGGAAAACAGGGAACCCCATGCATTTCCGAAAAGAGGACACCCGTGGGAATCCGCAGAGGTATGATTTGCGCACATCGCCCCAGAATTTTTTACCCAAACAGCCCCGCAAATTCCAAAATGTCGGGAAAAAAACACTTTTTCCGCACGTTTCGCTCGACGCACCCATTGAAACATGCCCCCAACAACACATGGCCTACCGTCACGCATTCCCACAGGTGTCCCGATGAAAACAGTACCTCACATGTGTGGGTGCACCTACCTGGCCACCAAGGGGAAAGCCTAAAACACAAGTAACCCCAAGTCTGTTTTCATGGCGAAATCTCAGACATTCTGCCAACCGGCACAACATACAGATATGGGCCTCGGGTGTCCAAGCCACTGAGGAAAACAGGGGACCCCATGCATTTCCGAAAAGAGGACACCGGTGGGAATACACAGAGGTATGATTTGCGCACATCCCCCCAGATTTTATTACCCAGACAGCCCTGCAAATTCCGAAATGTCGGGAAAAAAACACTTTTTCCGCACAATTCGCTCAACGCACCCATCGAAACACGCCCCCAACAACACATGGCCTACCGTCACGTGTTCCCACAGGTGTCCCAATGAAAACGGTACCTCACATGTGTGGGTGCACCTACCTGGCCGCCAAGGGGAAAGCCTAAAACACAAGTAACCCCAAGTCTGTTTTCATGGCGAAATCTCAGACATTCTGCCAACCGGCACAACATACAGATATGGGCCTCGGGTGTCCAAGCCACCGAGGAAAACAGGGAACCCCATGCATTTCCGAAAAGAGGACACCCATGGGAATCCGCAGAGGTATGATTTGCGCACATCGCCCCAGAATTTTTTACCCAGACAGCCCTGCAAAGTCCAAAATGTGGGGAAAAGAAAATACTTTTTCCGCAGATTTCGCTCGACGCACCCTTCGAAACACGCCCCCAACAACACATGGCCTACCGTCACGCGTTCCAACAGGTGTCCCGTTGAAAACGGTACATCAAATGTGTGGGTGCACCTACCTGGCCGCCAAGGGGAAAGCCTAAAACACAAGTAACCCCAAGTCTGTTTTCATGGCGAAATCTCAGACATTCTGCCGACCGGCACAACGTACAGATATGGGCCTCGGGTGTCCAAGCCACTGAGGAAAACAGGGGACCCCATGCATTTCCGAAAAGAGGACAAAGGTGGGAATACACAGAGGTATGATTTGCGCACATCCCCCCAGATTTTATTAACCAGACAGCCCCGCAAATTCCGAAAAGTCGGGAAAAAAACACTTTTTCCGCACATTTCGCTCGACGCACCCATCGAAACACACCCCCAACAAAACATGGCCTACCGTCACACATTTCCATAGGTGTCCCTATGAAAACGGTACCTCACATGTGTGGGTGCACCTACCTGGCCGCCAAGGGGAAAGCCTAAAACACAAGTAACCCCAAGTCTGTTTTCAGAGGGAAATCTCAGACATTCTGCCGACCGGCACAACGTACAGATATGGGCCTCGGGTTTCCAAGCCACCAAGGAAAACGGGGAACCCCATGCATTTCCGAAAAGAAGACACCCGTGGGAATCCGCAGAGGTATGATTTGCGCACATCGCCCCAGATTTTTTTACCCAGACAGCCCTGCAAAGTCCGAAATGTGGGGAAAAAAAACACTTTTTCCGCAGATTTTGCTCAACGCACCCATTGAAACACGCCCCCAACAACACATGGCCTACCGTCACGCGTTCCCACAGGTGTCCCGATAAAAACGGTACCTCACATGTGTGGGTGCACCTACCTGGCCGCCAAGGAGAAAGCCGAAAACACAAGTAACCCCAAGTCTGTTTTCAGAGCGAAATCTCAGACATTCTGCCGACCGGCACAACGTACAGATATGGGCCTCGTGTGTCCAAGCCACTGAGGAATACAGGGAACCCCATGCATTTCCGAAAAGAGGACACCCGTTCGTGGGAATCCGCAGAGGTATGATTTGCGCACATCACCCCAGAATTCTTTACCCAGACAGCCCCGCAAAGTCTGAAATGTCGGGAAAAAAACACTTTTTCCGCACATTGCGCTCGACGAACCCATCGAAACACGCCCCCAACAACACATGGCCTACCGTCACGCGTTCCCACAAGTGTCCCGATGAAAACGGTACATCACATGTGTGGGTGCACCTACCTGGCCTCCAAAGGGAAAGCCTAAAACACAAGTAAGCCCAAGTCTGTTTTCAGAGCGAAATCTCAGACATTCTGCCGACCGGCACAACGTACAGATATGGGCCTCGGGTGTCCAAGCCACCAAGGAAAACGGGGAACCCCATGCATTTCCGAAAAGAAGACACCCGTGGGAATCCGCAGAGGTATGATTTGCGCACATCGCCCCAGAATTTTTTACCCAGACAGCCCTGCAAAGTCCGAAATTGGGGAAAAAAAATACTTTTTCCGCAGATTTCGCTCGACGCACCCTTCGAAACACGCCCCCAACAATACATATCCTACCGTCACGCATTCCCACAGGTGTCCCGATGAAAACGGTACCTCACATGTGTGGGTGCACCTACCTGACCGCAAAGGGGAAAGCCTAAAACACAAGTAACCCCAAGTCTGTTTTCAGAGCGAAATCTCAGACATTCTGCCGACCGGCACAACGTACAGATATGGGCCTCGGGTGTCCAAGCCACCGAGGAAAACAGGGACCCCCATGCATTTCCAAAAAGAGGACACCCCTGGGAATCTGCAGAGGTAAGATTTGCGCACATCGCCCCAGATTTTATTACCCAGACAGCCACGCAAATTCAGAAAAGTCGGGAAAAAAATGCTTTTCCGCACATTTCGCTCGACGCACCCATCGAAACACGCCCCCAACAACACATGGCCTACCATCACGCGTTCCCACAGGTGTCCCGATGAAAACGGTACCTCACATGTGTGGGTGCACCTACCTGGCCACCAAGGGGAAAGCCTAAAACACAAGTAACCCCAAGTCTGTTTTCAGAGCGAAATCTCAGACATTCTGCCGACCGGTACAACGTACAGATATGGGCCTCGGGTGTCCAAGCCACCGAGGAAAACAGGGAACCCCATGTGTGAAGCCCGGTGGGGGGGTCTGTACTTCCGCTCTCTATATGGTAGAGGAGAGGCACAGAGGACCCCAGCCAAGATTCTCTATTACGGTAGCGATGGAGGAGCAATCAAGGCCTAGCTTCTCAGGAGGTGATGCAGGCTGGTTCTTAAGTACAGTGTATCCCCCAAGCTCCCACAAAGGAATGTCCACACACTGTATTACTGAAAACACAGTCTTTATATAATTAATATTCAAAGGTTATGTACACTTATCACAATAACGCACTTTGTGCTCAGGAAAATCAATAATGGTAAATATCTACAATTCTAAAGTGGTACCACTAATATTAGACCTCATTAAAGTGCATTCACAATACTGTTAAAATGGCACACAGATCAATAAGAAGGAAACCAGCAATAGAGAGAGGAGAGATAACAGAGGGTTGAAACAATAGGCAGAATACTGGCCCCTACCACTGGACACAGTTCTGTGTGGAGATCCCCCCACCTGGGCAACCTGTAAAATAAAGAGATATAACACAAGCCCAGTCCATATATTGTTCAATAGTCTTATTCTCTCCTACAATGTTTTTACCCCCCCAATGTACCTGGTGGAGTCGAGTTCTTCGAAGAGGCGTCGACAGATCCTTCTTGAATGACCCCCTTTAAAGCAGGAGTCACGGATCGTCGAGAGGCGTCGAGAAGCGTCGAGGAACTCGGTGTTCGGTGTCGGGGAATCGACGGCCCTTCTTGAATGCCTTCCCTTTCAAGCGGGAGACACGGGGCGTCGAACGTCCGACAACAAACAGGGTAGAACGGCGTCGATGAGGCGGCAGGCTTCGATCCGAGCGGTGCTCGTCGGCGTCGAGACGTCGGCGTCCTGCGAGGAAGAGGCGTGCGGGGCACCTCAGCGACACTAGTTCTGGACCGCAAAGATTGTGAATGACGGTAGCCCAACAAGGGCGTCGAGTCGCTCGAGTCTTTGGGGTCGTGAGGTGGCGAGAAACCCACCGGCGGATTCTCCTCGGCGCGTTGGTCGTCCTCGACTTTCTCCGGCAGGATAAAGCGGTCGACGGTGCGGTCGAGGAAGTCCTTCAATTCAAATGTTCTTAGGCAAGGAGCGGACGGCTCCGGTCGTCGGCAGCACGGCGTCAAGTGGTTCCCACGGCTGGGCAACACAACTTCGACGGGCCTCCAGCGGTTACACAGACCTGCGAACCCTGGTCGACGGCAATGGACTTCGACGGCGTCGATGTCCGGGTGCTTCACTTCGATCTCCTCGGCGGTCCCGTCTCGGGTCGGCAGCCTTTCGAGGGTCTGACTTCCAGGGCGCTTCGGCGAAGATTCAGCGGTGCTCGATGGTCCCTCGGAGCACGGGAAGAGGGCGCCTAGCCAGGTCCTCTCTCGGGTCAGTCCTCGACGAATTCGGCAACCTTCAGATCTGTCGAAGCAAATGCAGCAGCAAGTCTTCTTCTTCCAGCTGGACGTCGAGGATCAGCAGTTCCAGTTACTCTTGAGTGGAGACTCAGCTTCTGAACGCTTCTGAACAATTTCCAGTGGTGAGAGGTCCCCAGATATACTATTCTGTCTCTCATCCACACTGCTGGCACACATACAGCAGCCAATCACACAGAAGGGCATTCATGCAGTCAGTCAGCCAATCAGGCACACAGTGCATTCAGGCCACACTCCTCCCTTTCAGACACTCACAACAAGGAATGTGGATTGGGACAAGTACCCAGCCATTCAACACTACACACTGCATTCAGGCCAGTTTCGGGCAGGGCGGTCTCAGTCTTTGTCTCACATGCCAGAAACCAGACAACCACAACAAGGAGTGTATATTGGTCACACACTCCATTCACCCAGGTCCCACCCACAGGAGGTACCCATAACATACAGTCACTGGGAAGGCTCCAGTCAGTCTAGCTGGGCCTTCACAACAACACCATATATGGAACTTCCACCCAACAGTCAGTCAGGGGGAAGGGACAGAGTCAGGGCTTCCCAGGACTTTGGGAAAAACAAGACAACAGGCAATAGAAAGCAAGAGGCCACAGGGGCCATCTTGTTTCTATCAGGAATCAACTGATCCCAATGGCAGGGCCTGGGTATCCCAAAATGGAGGACACCCAGAGCACCTGTCAAGTTCAGCATGGAGCTGCCACCAGCCCATACCCTGCTCTGTGGGCCACCCACAGGTGCCCAAAAACATACACTAGGGGCACAAGGTTGTACCCCTACCCATGGGTGCCATAAGGGTATCCCATGGGTCTGTTCACCAAACCAAAAGAGAGCTGCACTGCCAGGAGTCCCACATGGACTCCTGGGCAGAAAACATGACAGAACACACGGTAAAAACAGAAAAAGGACAAGGATTCAGAGGCCCTGTCCCTCAGATGCATTTCCAGCATCACAGTCGCCCCAACCAGACTGAGGTGGAGGGTGTCTAATCTCCCACGGGATAGACACCCTCATCCAGACGGTCAACATACCTTCTGGAAAGGCCATCTGCATTATCGTGACTCTTCCCTGGTCTGTGCTCTATGGTGAAGTCTAGCCCTTGTAGGCTAATCGACCACCTAAGCAATTTCGGATTCTCACCCTTCATCTGCATAAGCCACTTCAGGGGCTTATGATCTGTTTGGACCTTGAAGGTGGACCCCGTAAGGTAGGGCCTAAAACGCCTAAGGCTCCAAACTATACTAAAACATTCCTTTTCAACAGTAGCCCACCTAAGTTCTCTACCCTTGAGTTGTCTACTGATGAATATGATAGGATGTTCTCTCCCTTTGTCATCTAACTGGGACAAGACAGCTCCAATTCCGGTGTCGCAGGCATCCGTCTGGACGATAAAGGGTCGGCTGTAGTCAGGCGCACTCAACACAGGTGCCCTACACAGACTTTCTTTCAAGCCATCAAAGGCCCTCTGACAGTCTTCAGTCCAATTAACCTTCCTAGGCTGTTTGGGTGAAGTTAGAGCTGTCAGGGGTGCAGCTATGGTTCCATAGTCTGCCATGAAATTGCGATAGTACCCAGTGAGGCCCAAAAAGGCTCTCACCTGGGTTTGAGTAGTGGGAGTCTCCCAGTTCTGTACATCCCGTACTTTACTGGAGAGAGGTTGCTTTTGACCCCCTCCTACCTCATGACCAAGATAGGTAACTTTCCCCTGAGCTATCTGGCACTTTGTGGCCTTGATAGTGAGGTTAGCCCTTTTCAAGGCCTGCAACACCTTATCCAGATGTGTCAAATGCTATTCCCAGGTGGAACTGTAGACGGCAATGTCGTCTAAGTAAGCCACACAAAAGGCTTCCAGCCCACTGAGCGCATGGTTGACCAATCTCTGGAAGGTGGCAGGGGCATTCTTCAACCCAAAGGGCATGACCCTAAACTGGTAGAGTCCCTCAGGTGTGGAGAATGCCGTCTTTTCCTTGGCATGGTCCGTCAGAGCTATTTGCCAATAGCCTGAGGTAAGGTCAAAGGTGCTCACAAATTTGGCAGCACCTATAGTGTCCACGAGCTCATCAGCCCTGGGCAATGGGTGCGCGTCAGTTTTGGTGACGGCATTGACTCCTCGGTAGTCCACACAGAACCTCCAATCCTTGGTACCCGCCTGGGAACTTGCCTTGGGGACAAGGACCACTGGACTGGACCAGGGACTGGTTGAGGGTTCAATAACACCCAGATCCAACATCTTGGCGACCTCAGCCTGGATGTGGTTTTTGACGGTATCTGACATACGATAGCTCCTGCTTTTGACAGGCACACTGTCACCAGTGTCAATTTCGTGCTTACACCACGGTGTAAGGCCCGGTGTCAGTGAAAACAGAGAGGCATACTGCTGGAGCAAAGCCCTGCAGGCCCTCTGCTGCTCTGTTGTCAAATCTGGAGAGAGTTGTACTCCCTCCACTGAGCCATCCTGAGGGTTGCTATGCAGCAAATCAGGAAGGGGCTCACTCTCATCCTCTTCTTGCCCGGAAGCTAGCAAGAGACATGAGGGAGGGTCAAGGGGACCGACGATGTCGATGCCCACCATCTCAGATGGTGTGCCAACCACTGGCAATGGCTGCAGTGGGGCAATGACCCGGCCTCCAGTCTTGCCAGACAACTGACAAGTGGGGCAGGTCTTGCAGTGGGACTCCACCTCTACTCCCATCCGTGGCCAGTAGAAATGGGCAGAGAGCCTCTGCTTAGTCTTCTTGGTCCCAAGATGACCAGCCAAGGGCACCTCATGCGCCAACTGCAGTAGGAAGGGCCTGTAAACCTGGGGTACCACCAACCTCTTGCGGGCACCAGGTTCAGGCTTAGTGGGCTCACTAACAAGGAGCTCACCCTCCCAATAAATCCGGAATGTCTTAGGCACTTCTCCTTGTGCCTGGGACAGGGCCTGTTTCCTCAGTCCCGAGAGAGAGTGGCACTCTCTCTGTCCCTTACAGAAGTCTGCCCGGGAGGGTCCCCCTTCAGCTAACAAGCATTGAAGGTCGGGATGATCCTCCGGGTTGAGAACCTCTCCCACAGGAGAGTCTTCTGTCTCTTCTCCCACAGGAGTTGTGTTTGGGTTTTCCACTGGACCCAGCCCGTCCGGAGCATGGATCCCAATGGGTGCTGTCGGAACAGCAGGAATAGAAGGTGTTCCCTCCACAGAGGTGGCCTTCTTGGTCTTCCTCCTTCTTGCCTTAGGCCTCGCCTTTGGCTCGGGTATCTGACCCACAGCCAGACCCGGTGTCACCTGTGATCTAGTGACCGCTTCAGCAGTCATGGGAAGACCATCCGAGATCAACCCCAACTCTACTAGATCATTCCCTAACAAAATGTTAGCAGGGACATTGTCCTGAACCAGGACAGGAAGCTTTGCTGTCTTGTCTCCAATCATGAGTGTGACTAAGGCTACAGGGGATAATTTGGGAGGCCCACCAGCTAACCTGGTGGTTTGCAGAGGAGCACCTTCATAGTCCTCTGGCCTGAGCAGGCTCCTGTCCACCACTGTCATGCTTGCCCCAGTGTCTCTCAAACCAGTAGAAGGCTGGCCATTCAAGAGGACACTTCTCAAAAACCTACGGGTGTTCTGCGGGATAGTTGCCAGTACTTCTGCGTACTGGTCCCAGGCCCCAAGGGACACTAAGGAAATCTCTACCGGAGCACCAAATGTGATTCCTGTAGAGGAGGGGAGGACAGTGGCCTCCACCTCAGACACGGGGTAAGGGTAGGTCAGGCTGACAGCCTGTACTCCAAGTGCCTTACCTTTACACTTGGGGTCACCCCTTTTGTGATCCAGAGCCCCACAATCCCAACAAGTGCCAGGAGTGCGGGGTACGGTACTGGAACCACTGGGAACCTGCTTTGCAGCAGGTGGACCACTACTCTTATTCCCACCCACAGAGGACTTATCCCCACTAGATTTTTGGGTCTTAGGAGAGGAAGGTTTTGGTTTACCCGACTGTGATTGCTTTTGGGACTCCTCAGCTTTCTGAGAGGTCCCCTTTTCTTTGTCCTTGTCCTTCCCACTGGAGTCCTTAAGGGACACCCGGTGGGAGACCCACTTGTCAGCCAACCTAGCCAGCTTAAAGGGGTCCAAAATGTTCTGGTCAGCCACATACTGACGCAGCTCTGGTGAACAGGCTTCAGAAAAATGCTCAAAAAACAAGAGGTGGGACAACTCAACAAAAGTTTTCACCTTGTAACCATCAATCCACCCCATCATGTTCATGTGCGCAGTACTCACCCAGTCAACCCAAGACACATTCTCTCTTTTCTTAAAATCCCTGAACCTTTTAAGGTATTGGGTAGGTGTCTTGCCAAACTTGGCAATCAAAGCAGACTTCATACACTCATACTGACCCCTTTCTTCCACACTCAGCTTCAGAATACAGTCATATCCAGTTTGAGGCACTCTGCTTAACAAACACTTAGCCCAATCTCTTGTATCTACATCATGAATTGCACAAGCCATTTCAAACGCTTCAATCCATTGGAGGATATCTGAACCCTCCACAAACACACCAACCAAATCTTTCATAAACTTGGTGGCTGGGGACCTGCCACTCTCAATTGGTCTAGCTGAAGTCTCCACTCTAGCTCTCTCTAGCTGGATTCTCTGACATTAAGTGTCCTTGTCTTTGAGCGCAAGATCCCTATTCTTGAGTTCCACTTGCTGTGCCAGCTCCTCTTTCTTAAGCTCAGCTTCTATTTCCAACTTGCGATATTCAAAGGCCAATTTCATCCTTAATAACTCAAGTTCCATGGAATTGCTGGGGTTTGGAACAGAGGCAGCAGGAATGGTGGCATTCCCAGAAACAGATTCAGCGACAACCCCAGGGGCAGAGTCCTCACTGGTTGCATCCCCCCCTTCATCAAGGGTTTCACCATCAGTCTGGTAGTCCACCAGGGCAGCTATCAGCTCAGCCCTAGACTTATCCACAAAGTCTAACTCCCTGGCTTCACAAGCACTCTGGAGAGCCTCTAAGCTCATCCGAGTCAATTTACCATTTGCAATGGGCTCCATTGCCTGTAATGCAGTTATTTGGTACACACCCAAACCTTAATCTAATAAAGTGCGGATATTTTGTAAGTGGCACGGTTATACACTGAGTCTTAAAACCATAAGCATCCCACCGCTGCCACCAGCTTGTGAAGCCCGGTGGGGGGGTCTGTACTTCCGCTCTCTATATGGTAGAGGAGAGGCACAGAGGACCCCAGCCAAGATTCTCTATTACGGTAGCGATGGACGAGCAATCAAGGCCTAGCTTCTCAGGAGGTGATGCAGGCTGGTTCTTAAGTACAGTGTATCCCCCAAGCCCCCACAAAGGAATGTCCACACACTGTATTACTGAAAACACAGTCTTTATATAATTAATATTCAAAGGTTATGTACACTTATCACAATAACGCACTTTGTGCTCAGGAAAATCAATAATGGTAAATATCTACAATTCTAAAGTGGTACCACTAATATTAGACCTCATTAAAGTGCATTCACAATACTGTTAAAATGGCACACAGATCAATAAGAAGGAAACCAGCAATAGAGAGAGGAGAGATAACAGAGGGTTGAAACAATAGGCAGAATACTGGCCCCTACCACTGGACACAGTTCTGTGTGGAGATCCCCCCACCTGGGCAACCTGTAAAATAAAGAGATATAACACAAGCCCAGTCCATATATTGTTCAATAGTCTTATTCTCTCCTACAATGTTTTTACCCCCCCAATGTACCTGGTGGAGTCGAGTTCTTCGAAGAGGCGTCGACAGATCCTTCTTGAATGACCCCCTTTAAAGCAGGAGTCACGGATCGTCGAGAGGCGTCGAGAAGCGTCGAGGAACTCGGTGTTCGGTGTCGGGGAATCGACGGCCCTTCTTGAATGCCTTCCCTTTCAAGCGGGAGACACGGGGCGTCGAACGTCCGACAACAAACAGGGTAGAACGGCGTCGATGAGGCGGCAGGCTTCGATCCGAGCGGTGCTCGTCGGCGTCGAGACGTCGGCGTCCTGCGAGGAAGAGGCGTGCGGGGCACCTCGGCGACACTAGTTCTGGACCGCAAAGATTGTGAATGACGGTAGCCCAACAAGGGCGTCGAGTCGCTCGAGTCTTTGGGGTCGTGAGGTGGCGGGAAACCCACCGGCAGATTCTTCTCGGCGCGTTGGTCGTCCTCGACTTTCTCCGGCAGGATAAAGCGGTCGAGGGTGCGGTCGAGGAAGTCCTTCAATTCAAATGTTCTTAGGCAAGGAGCGGACGGCTCCGGTCGTCGGCGGCACGGCGTCAAGTGGTTCCCACGGCTGGGCAACACAACTTCGACGGGCCTCCAGCGGTTACACAGACCTGCGAACCCTGGTCGACGGCAATGGACTTCGACGGCGTCGATGTCCGGGTGCTTCACTTCGATCTCCTCGGCGGTCCCGTCTCGGGTCGGCAGCCTTTCGAGGGTCTGACTTCCAGGGCGCTTCGGCGAAGATTCAGCGGTGCTCGATGGTCCCTCGGAGCACGGGAAGAGGGCGCCTAGCCAGGTCCTCTCTCGGGTCAGTCCTCGACGAATTCGGCAACCTTCAGATCTGTCGAAGCAAATGCAGCAGCAAGTCTTCTTCTTCCAGCTGGACGTCGAGGATCAGCAGTTCCAGTTACTCTTGAGTGGAGACTCAGCTTCTGAACGCTTCTGAACAATTTCCAGTGGTGAGAGGTCCCCAGATATACTATTCTGTCTCTCATCCACACTGCTGGCACACACACAGCAGCCAATCACACAGAAGGGCATTCATGCAGTCAGTCAGCCAATCAGGCACACAGTGCATTCAGGCCACACTCCTCCCTTTCAGACACTCACAACAAGGAATGTGGATTGGGACAAGTACCCAGCCATTCAACACTACACACTGCATTCAGGCCAGTTTCCGGCAGGGCGGTCTCAGTCTTTGTCTCACATGCCAGAAACCAGACAACCACAACAAGGAGTGTATATTGGTCACACACTCCATTCACCCAGGTCCCACCCACAGGAGGTACCCATAACATACAGTCACTGGGAAGGCTCCAGTCAGTCTAGCTGGGCCTTCACAACAACACCATATATGGAACTTCCACCCAACAGTCAGTCAGGGGGAAGGGACAGAGTCAGGGCTTCCCAGGACTTTGGGAAAAATAAGACAACAGGCAATAGAAAGCAAGAGGCCACAGGGGCCATCTTGTTTCTATCAGGAATCAACTGATCCCAATGGCAGGGCCTGGGTATCCCAAAATGGAGGACACCCAGAGCACCTGTCAAGTTCAGCATGGAGCTGCCACCGCCCATACCCTGCTCTGTGGGCCACCCACAGGTGCCCAAAAACATACACTAGGGGCACAAGGTTGTACCCCTACCCATGGGTGCCATAAGGGTATCCCATGGGTCTGTTCACCAAACCAAAAGAGAGCTGCACTGCCAGGAGTCCCACATGGACTCCTGGGCAGAAAACATGACAGAACACACGGTAAAAACAGAAAAAGGACAAGGATTCAGAGGCCCTGTCCCTCAGATGCATTTCCAGCATCACAGTCGCCCCAACCAGACTGAGGTGGAGGGTGTCTAATCTCCCACGGGATAGACACCCTCATCCAGACGGTCAACATACCTTCTGGAAAGGCCATCTGCATTATCGTGACTCTTCCCTGGTCTGTGCTCTATGGTGAAGTCTAGCCCTTGTAGGCTAATCGACCACCTAAGCAATTTCGGATTCTCACCCTTCATCTGCATAAGCCACTTCAGGGGCTTATGATCTGTTTGGACCTTGAAGGTGGACCCCGTAAGGTAGGGCCTAAAACGCCTAAGGCTCCAAACTATACTAAAACATTCCTTTTCAACAGTAGCCCACCTAAGTTCTCTACCCTTGAGTTGTCTACTGATGAATATGATAGGATGTTCTCTCCCTTTGTCATCTAACTGGGACAAGACAGCTCCAATTCCGGTGTCGCAGGCATCCGTCTGGACGATAAAGGGTCGCCTGTAGTCAGGCGCACTCAACACAGGTGCCCTACACAGACTTTCTTTCAAGCCATCAAAGGCCCTCTGACAGTCTTCAGTCCAATTAACCTTCCTAGGCTGTTTGGGTGAAGTTAGAGCTGTCAGGGGTGCAGCTATGGTTCCATAGTCTGCCATGAAATTGCGATAGTACCCAGTGAGGCCCAAAAAGGCTCTCACCTGGGTTTGAGTAGTGGGAGTCTCCCAGTTCTGTACATCCCGTACTTTACTGGAGAGAGGTTGCTTTTGACCCCCTCCTACCTCATGACCAAGATAGGTAACTTTCCCCTGAGCTATCTGGCACTTTGTGGCCTTGATAGTGAGGTTAGCCCTTTTCAAGGCCTGCAACACCTTATCCAGATGTGTCAAATGCTATTCCCAGGTGGAACTGTAGACGGCAATGTCGTCTAAGTAAGCCACACAAAAGGCTTCCAGCCCACTGAGCGCATGGTTGACCAATCTCTGGAAGGTGGCAGGGGCATTCTTCAACCCAAAGGGCATGACCCTAAACTGGTAGAGTCCCTCAGGTGTGGAGAATGCCGTCTTTTCCTTGGCATGGTCCGTCAGAGCTATTTGCCAATAGCCTGAGGTAAGGTCAAAGGTGCTCACAAATTTGGCAGCACCTATAGTGTCCACGAGCTCATCAGCCCTGGGCAATGGGTGCGCGTCAGTTTTGGTGACGGCATTGACTCCTCGGTAGTCCACACAGAACCTCCAATCCTTGGTACCCGCCTGGGAACTTGCCTTGGGGACAAGGACCACTGGACTGGACCAGGGACTGGTTGAGGGTTCAATAACACCCAGATCCAACATCTTGGCGACCTCAGCCTGGATGTGGTTTTTGACGGTATCTGACATACGATAGCTCCTGCTTTTGACAGGCACACTGTCACCAGTGTCAATTTCGTGCTTACACCACGGTGTAAGGCCCGGTGTCAGTGAAAACAGAGAGGCATACTGCTGGAGCAAAGCCCTGCAGGCCCTCTGCTGCTCTGTTGTCAAATCTGGAGAGAGTTGTACTCCCTCCACTGAGCCATCCTGAGGGTTGCTATGCAGCAAATCAGGAAGGGGCTCACTCTCATCCTCTTCTTGCCCGGAAGCTAGCAAGAGACATGAGGGAGGGTCAAGGGGACCGACGATGTCGATGCCCACCATCTCAGATGGTGTGCCAACCACTGGCAATGGCTGCAGTGGGGCAATGACCCGGCCTCCAGTCTTGCCAGACAACTGACAAGTGGGGCAGGTCTTGCAGTGGGACTCCACCTCTACTCCCATCCGTGGCCAGTAGAAATGGGCAGAGAGCCTCTGCTTAGTCTTCTTGGTCCCAAGATGACCAGCCAAGGGCACCTCATGCGCCAACTGCAGTAGGAAGGGCCTGTAAACCTGGGGTACCACCAACCTCTTGCGGGCACCAGGTTCAGGCTTAGTGGGCTCACTAACAAGGAGCTCACCCTCCCAATAAATCCGGAATGTCTTAGGCACTTCTCCTTGTGCCTGGGACAGGGCCTGTTTCCTCAGTCCCTCGAGAGAGTGGCACTCTCTCTGTCCCTTACAGAAGTCTGCCCGGGAGGGTCCCCCTTCAGCTAACAAGCATTGAAGGTCGGGATGATCCTCCGGGTTGAGAACCTCTCCCACAGGAGAGTCTTCTGTCTCTTCTCCCACAGGAGTTGTGTTTGGGTTTTCCACTGGACCCAGCCCGTCCGGAGCATGGATCCCAATGGGTGCTGTCGGAACAGCAGGAATAGAAGGTGTTCCCTCCACAGAGGTGGCCTTCTTGGTCTTCCTCCTTCTTGCCTTAGGCCTCGCCTTTGGCTCGGGTATCTGACCCACAGCCAGACCCGGTGTCACCTGTGATCTAGTGACCGCTTCAGCAGTCATGGGAAGACCATCCGAGATCAACCCCAACTCTACTAGATCATTCCCTAACAAAATGTTAGCAGGGACATTGTCCTGAACCAGGACAGGAAGCTTTGCTGTCTTGTCTCCAATCATGAGTGTGACTAAGGCTACAGGGGATAATTTGGGAGGCCCACCAGCTAACCTGGTGGTTTGCAGAGGAGCACCTTCATAGTCCTCTGGCCTGAGCAGGCTCCTGTCCACCACTGTCATGCTTGCCCCAGTGTCTCTCAAACCAGTAGAAGGCTGGCCATTCAAGAGGACACTTCTCAAAAACCTACGGGTGTTCTGCGGGATAGTTGCCAGTACTTCTGCGTACTGGTCCCAGGCCCCAAGGGACACTAAGGAAATCTCTACCGGAGCACCAAATGTGATTCCTGTAGAGGAGGGGAGGACAGTGGCCTCCACCTCAGACACGGGGTAAGGGTAGGTCAG
Organism: Ambystoma mexicanum; assembly: GCF_040938575.1. NCBI lineage: Eukaryota > Metazoa > Chordata > Amphibia > Caudata > Ambystomatidae > Ambystoma > Ambystoma mexicanum. The sequence goes on from NC_090937.1 coordinate 1,293,950,061, forward strand.
GCTGACAGCCTGTACTCCAAGTGCCTTACCTTTACACTTGGGGTCACCCCTTTTGTGATCCAGAGCCCCACAATCCCAACAAGTGCCAGGAGTGCGGGGTACGGTACTGGAACCACTGGGAACCTGCTTTGCAGCAGGTGGACCACTACTCTTATTCCCACCCACAGAGGACTTATCCCCACTAGATTTTTGGGTCTTAGGAGAGGAAGGTTTTGGTTTACCCGACTGTGATTGCTTTTGGGACTCCTCAGCTTTCTGAGAGGTCCCCTTTTCTTTGTCCTTGTCCTTCCCACTGGAGTCCTTAAGGGACACCCGGTGGGAGACCCACTTGTCAGCCAACCTAGCCAGCTTAAAGGGGTCCAAAATGTTCTGGTCAGCCACATACTGACGCAGCTCTGGTGAACAGGCTTCAGAAAAATGCTCAAAAAACAAGAGGTGGGACAACTCAACAAAAGTTTTCACCTTGTAACCATCAATCCACCCCATCATGTTCATGTGCGCAGTACTCACCCAGTCAACCCAAGACACATTCTCTCTTTTCTTAAAATCCCTGAACCTTTTAAGGTATTGGGTAGGTGTCTTGCCAAACTTGGCAATCAAAGCAGACTTCATACACTCATACTGACCCCTTTCTTCCACACTCAGCTTCAGAATACAGTCATATCCAGTTTGAGGCACTCTGCTTAACAAACACTTAGCCCAATCTCTTGTATCTACATCATGAATTGCACAAGCCATTTCAAACGCTTCAATCCATTGGAGGATATCTGAACCCTCCACAAACACACCAACCAAATCTTTCATAAACTTGGTGGCTGGGGACCTGCCACTCTCAATTGGTCTAGCTGAAGTCTCCACTCTAGCTCTCTCTAGCTGGATTCTCTGACATTAAGTGTCCTTGTCTTTGAGCGCAAGATCCCTATTCTTGAGTTCCACTTGCTGTGCCAGCTCCTCTTTCTTAAGCTCAGCTTCTATTTCCAACTTGCGATATTCAAAGGCCAATTTCATCCTTAATAACTCAAGTTCCATGGAATTGCTGGGGTTTGGAACAGAGGCAGCAGGAATGGTGGCATTCCCAGAAACAGATTCAGCGACAACCCCAGGGGCAGAGTCCTCACTGGTTGCATCCCCCCCTTCATCAAGGGTTTCACCATCAGTCTGGTAGTCCACCAGGGCAGCTATCAGCTCAGCCCTAGACTTATCCACAAAGTCTAACTCCCTGGCTTCACAAGCACTCTGGAGAGCCTCTAAGCTCATCCGAGTCAATTTACCATTTGCAATGGGCTCCATTGCCTGTAATGCAGTTATTTGGTACACACCCAAACCTTAATCTAATAAAGTGCGGATATTTTGTAAGTGGCACGGTTATACACTGAGTCTTAAAACCATAAGCATCCCACCGCTGCCACCAGCTTGTGAAGCCCGGTGGGGGGGTCTGTACTTCCGCTCTCTATATGGTAGAGGAGAGGCACAGAGGACCCCAGCCAAGATTCTCTATTACGGTAGCGATGGACGAGCAATCAAGGCCTAGCTTCTCAGGAGGTGATGCAGGCTGGTTCTTAAGTACAGTGTATCCCCCAAGCCCCCACAAAGGAATGTCCACACACTGTATTACTGAAAACGCAGTCTTTATATAATTAATATTCAAAGGTTATGTACACTTATCACAATAACGCACTTTGTGCTCAGGAAAATCAATAATGGTAAATATCTACAATTCTAAAGTGGTACCACTAATATTAGACCTCATTAAAGTGCATTCACAATACTGTTAAAATGGCACACAGATCAATAAGAAGGAAACCAGCAATAGAGAGAGGAGAGATAACAGAGGGTTGAAACAATAGGCAGAATACTGGCCCCTACCACTGGACACAGTTCTGTGTGGAGATCCCCCCACCTGGGCAACCTGTAAAATAAAGAGATATAACACAAGCCCAGTCCATATATTGTTCAATAGTCTTATTCTCTCCTACAATGTTTTTACCCCCCCAATGTACCTGGTGGAGTCGAGTTCTTCGAAGAGGCGTCGACAGATCCTTCTTGAATGACCCCCTTTAAAGCAGGAGTCACGGATCGTCGAGAGGCGTCGAGAAGCGTCGAGGAACTCGGTGTTCGGTGTCGGGGAATCGACGGCCCTTCTTGAATGCCTTCCCTTTCAAGCGGGAGACACGGGGCGTCGAACGTCCGACAACAAACAGGGTAGAACGGCGTCGATGAGGCGGCAGGCTTCGATCCGAGCGGTGCTCGTCGGCGTCGAGACGTCGGCGTCCTGCGAGGAAGAGGCGTGCGGGGCACCTCGGCGACACTAGTTCTGGACCGCAAAGATTGTGAATGACGGTAGCCCAACAAGGGCGTCGAGTCGCTCGAGTCTTTGGGGTCGTGAGGTGGCGGGAAACCCACCGGCAGATTCTTCTCGGCGCGTTGGTCGTCCTCGACTTTCTCCGGCAGGATAAAGCGGTCGAGGGTGCGGTCGAGGAAGTCCTTCAATTCAAATGTTCTTAGGCAAGGAGCGGACGGCTCCGGTCGTCGGCGGCACGGCGTCAAGTGGTTCCCACGGCTGGGCAACACAACTTCGACGGGCCTCCAGCGGTTACACAGACCTGCGAACCCTGGTCGACGGCAATGGACTTCGACGGCGTCGATGTCCGGGTGCTTCACTTCGATCTCCTCGGCGGTCCCGTCTCGGGTCGGCAGCCTTTCGAGGGTCTGACTTCCAGGGCGCTTCGGCGAAGATTCAGCGGTGCTCGATGGTCCCTCGGAGCACGGGAAGAGGGCGCCTAGCCAGGTCCTCTCTCGGGTCAGTCCTCGACGAATTCGGCAACCTTCAGATCTGTCGAAGCAAATGCAGCAGCAAGTCTTCTTCTTCCAGCTGGACGTCGAGGATCAGCAGTTCCAGTTACTCTTGAGTGGAGACTCAGCTTCTGAACGCTTCTGAACGCTTCTGAACAATTTCCAGTGGTGAGAGGTCCCCAGATATACTATTCTGTCTCTCATCCACACTGCTGGCACACACACAGCAGCCAATCACACAGAAGGGCATTCATGCAGTCAGTCAGCCAATCAGGCACACAGTGCATTCAGGCCACACTCCTCCCTTTCAGACACTCACAACAAGGAATGTGGATTGGGACAAGTACCCAGCCATTCAACACTACACACTGCATTCAGGCCAGTTTCGGGCAGGGCGGTCTCAGTCTTTGTCTCACATGCCAGAAACCAGACAACCACAACAAGGAGTGTATATTGGTCACACACTCCATTCACCCAGGTCCCACCCACAGGAGGTACCCATAACATACAGTCACTGGGAAGGCTCCAGTCAGTCTAGCTGGGCCTTCACAACAACACCATATATGGAACTTCCACCCAACAGTCAGTCAGGGGGAAGGGACAGAGTCAGGGCTTCCCAGGACTTTGGGAAAAATAAGACAACAGGCAATAGAAAGCAAGAGGCCACAGGGGCCATCTTGTTTCTATCAGGAATCAACTGATCCCAATGGCAGGGCCTGGGTATCCCAAAATGGAGGACACCCAGAGCACCTGTCAAGTTCAGCATGGAGCTGCCACCGCCCATACCCTGCTCTGTGGGCCACCCACAGGTGCCCAAAAACATACACTAGGGGCACAAGGTTGTACCCCTACCCATGGGTGCCATAAGGGTATCCCATGGGTCTGTTCACCAAACCAAAAGAGAGCTGCACTGCCAGGAGTCCCACATGGACTCCTGGGCAGAAAACATGACAGAACACACGGTAAAAACAGAAAAAGGACAAGGATTCAGAGGCCCTGTCCCTCAGATGCATTTCCAGCATCACACCATGCATTTCCGAAAAGAGGACACCCGTGGGAATCCGCAGAGGTAAGATTTGCGCACATCGCCCCAGATTTTATTACCCAGACATCCCCGCAAATTCAGAAAAGTCGGGAAAAAAATGCTTTTTCCGCACGTTTCGCTCGACGCACCCATCGAAACACACCCCCAACAACACATGGCCTACCATCCCGCGTTCCCACAGGTGTCCCGATGAAAACGGTACCTCACATGTGTGGGTGCACCTACCTGGCCGCCAAGGGGAAAGCCTAAAACACAAGTAACCCCAAGTCTGTTTTCAGAGCGAAATCTGAGACATTCTGCCGATTGGCACAATGTACAAATATGGGCCTCGGGTGTCCAAGCCACCAAGGAAAACAGGGAACCCCATGCATTTCCAAAAAGAGGACACCCGTGGGAATCCGCAGAGGTAAGATTTGCTCACATCACCCCAGATTTTATTACCCAGACAGCCACGCAAATTCAGAAAAGTCAGGAAAAAAATGCTTTTCCGAACATTTCGCTCGACGCACCCATCGAAACACGCCCCCAACAACACATGGCCTACCGTCACGCGTTCCCACAGGTGTCCCAATGAAAACGGTACCTCACATGTGTGGGTGCACCTACCTGGCCACCAAGGGGAAAGCCTAAAACACAAGTAACCCCAAGTCTGTTTTCAGAGCGAAATCTCAGACATTCTGCCGACTGGTACAACATACAGATATGGGCCTCGGGTGTCCAAGCCACCGAGGAAAACAGGGAACCCCATGCATTTCCAAAAAGAGGACACCCGTGGGAATCCGCAGAGGTATGATTTGCGCACATCGCCCAGAATTTTTTACCCAGACAGCCCCGCAAAGTCCGAAATGTGGGGAAAAAAACACTTTTTCCGCACATTTCGCTCGACGCACCCATCGAAACACTCCCCCAACAACACATGGCCTACCGTCACGCGTTCCCACAGGTGCCCCGATGAAAACGGTACCTCACATGTGTGGGTGCACCTACCTGGCCGCCAAAGGGAAAGCCTAAAACACAACTAAACCCAAGTCTGTTTTCAGAGCGAAATCTCAGACATTCTGCCAACCGGCACAACGTACAGATATGGGCCTCAGGTATCCAAGCCACCGAGGAAAACAGGGAACCCCATGCATTTCCGAAAAGAGGACACCCGTGGGAATCCGCAGAGGTATGATTTGCGCACATCGCCCCAGAATTTATTAACCAGACAGCCCTGCAAAGTCCGAAATGTGGGGAAAAAAACGCTTTTTCCACACATTTCGCTCGACGCACCCATCTAAACAAGCCCCCAACAACACATAGCCTACCGTCACGCGTTCCCACAGGTGTCCCGATGAAAACAGTACCTCACATGTGTGGGTGCACCTACCTGGCTGCCAAGGGGAAAGCCTAAAACACAAGTAACCCCAAGTCTGTTTTCATAGCAAAATCTCAGACATTCTGCCGACCGGCACAACGTACAGATATGGGCCTCGGGTGTCCAAGCCACCGAGGAAAATAGGGAAACCCATGCATTTCCGAAAAGAGGACACCCGTGGGAATCCACAGAGGTATGATTTGCGCACATCGCCCCAGAATTTTTTACCCAGACAGCCACGCAAATTCAGAAAAGTCGGGAAAAAAATACTTTTTCTGCACATTTCGCTCGACGCACCGATCAAAACATGCCCCCAACAACACATGGCCTACTGTCACGCGTTCCCACAGGTGTTCCAATGAAAACGGTACCTTACATGTGTGGGTGCACCTACCTGGCCGCCAAGGGGAAAGCCTAAAACACAGGTAACCCCAAGTCTGTTTTCATGGCGAAATCTCAGACATTCTGCCGACCGGCACAACGTACAGATATGGGCCTCGGGTGTCCAAGCCACCGAGGAAAATAGGGAAACCCATGCATTTCCGAAAAGAGGACACGCGTGGGAATCCACAGAGGTATGATTTGCGCACATTGCCCCAGATTTTATTACCCAGACAGCCCCGCAAATTCAGAAAAGTCGGGAAAAAAACGCTTTTTCCGTCCGTACGTTTCACTCGACGGGTCCCATCGAAACACGCCCCCAACAACACTTGGCCTACCGTCCTGCGTTCCCAAAGGTGTCCCGATGAAAACGGTACCTCACATGTGTGGGTGCACCTACCTGGCCGCCAAGGGGAAAGCCGAAAACACAAGTAACCCCTAGTCTGTTTTCAGAGCGAAATCTCAGACATTCTGCCGACCGGTACAACGTACAGATATGGGCCTCGGGCGTCCAAGCCACCAAGGAAAACAGGGAACCCAATGCATTTCCGAAAAGAGGACACCCGTGGGAATCCGCAGAGGTATGATTTGCGCACATCCCCCCAGATTTTATTACCCAGACAGCCCTGCAAAGTCCAAAATGTCGGGAAAAAAACACTTTTTCCGCACATTTCGCTCGACGCACCCATCGAAACACGCCCCCAACAACACATGGCCGACTGTCACGCGTTCCCACAGGTGTCCCAATGAAAACGGTACCTCACATGTGTGGGTGCACCTACCTGGCCACCAAGGGGAAAGCCTAAAACACAAGTAACCCCAAGTCTGTTTTCAGAGCGGAATCTCAGACATTCTGCCGACAGGCACAACGTACAGATATGGGCCTCGGGTGTCCAAGCCACCAAGAAAAACAGGGAACCCAATGCATTTCCGAAAAGAGGACACCCGTGGGAATCTGCAGAGGTATGATTTGCGCACATCGCCCCAGAATTTATTACCCAGACACCCCCGCAAAGTCCGAAATTTGGGGAAAAAACGCATTTTCCGCACATTTCGCTTGAAGCACCCATCGAAACACGCCCCCAACAACACATGGCCTACCGTCACGCGTTCCCTCAGGTGTCCCGATGAAAACGGTACCTCACATGTGTGGGTGCACCAACTTGGCCGTCAAGGGGAAAGCCTAAAACACAAGTAACCCCAAGTCTGTTTTCAGAGGGAAATCTCAGACATTCTGCCGACCGGCACAACGTACAGATATGGGCCTCGGTGTCCAAGCCACCTAGGAAAACAGGGAACCCCATGCATTTCCGAAAAGAGGACACCCGTGGGAATCCGCAGAGGTATGATTTGCGCACATCGCCCAGAATTTATTACCCAGACACCCCCGCAAAGTCCGAAATTTGGGGAAAAAAACACATTTTCCGCACATTTCGCTTGACGCACCCATAGAAACTCACCCCCAGCAACACATGGCCTACCGTCACGCATTCCCACAGGTGTCCCGATGAAAACGATACCTCACATGTGTGGGTGCACCTACCTGGCCGCCAAGGGGAAAGCCTAAAACACAAGTAACCCCAAGTCTGTTTTCAGAGGGAAATCTCAGACATTCTGCCGACCGGCACAACGTACAGATATGGGCCTCAGGTGTCCAAGCCACCGAGGAAAATAGGGAACCCCATGCATTTACGAAAAGAGGACACCCGTGGGAATCGGCAGAGGTATGATTTGCGCACATCACCCCAGAATGTATTACCCAGACAGCCCCGCAAAGTCCGAAATGTCGGGAAAAAAACACTTTTTCCGCACATTTTGCTCGACGGACCCATCAAAACACGCCCCCAACAACACATGGCCTACCGTCACGCGTTCCCACAGGTGTCCCAATGAAAACGGTACCTCACATGTGTGGGTGCACCAACTTGGCCGCCAAGGGGAAAGCCTAAAACACATGTAACCCCAAGTCTGTTTTCGGAGCGAAATCTCAGACATTCTGCCGACCGGCACAACGTACAGATATGGCCCTCGGGTGTCCAAGTCACCGAGGAAAACAGGGAACCCTATGCATTTCCGAAAAGAGGACACCCGTGGGAATCCGCAGAGGTATGATTTGCGCACATCGCCCCAGAATTTTTTACCCAGACAGCCCCGCAAAATCCGAAATGTCGGGAAAAAAACACTTTTCTGCACATTTCGCTCGACGCACCCATCAACACACGCCCCCAACAACACATGGCCTACCGTCACGCGTTCCCACAGGTGTCCCGATGAAAACGGTACCTCACATGTGTGGGTGCGCCTACCTGGCCGCCAAGGGGAAAGCCTAAAACACAAGTAACCCCAAGTCTGTTTTCATGGCGAAATCTCAGACATTCTGCCGACCGGCACAACGTACAGATATGGGCCTCGGGTGTCCAAGCCACCGAGGAAAATAGGGAAACCCATGCATTTCCGAAAAGAGGACACCCGTGGGAATCCACAGAGGTATGATTTGCGCACATCGCCCCAGAATTTTTTACCCAAACAGCCCCGCAAAGTCCGAAATGTCGGGAAAAAAACACTTTTTCCGCACATTTCGCTCAACGCACCCATCGAAACATGCCCCCAACAATACATGGCCTACCGTCACGCGTTCCCACAGGTGTCCCGATGAAAACGGTACCTCACATGTGTGGGTGCACCTACCTGGCTGCCAAGGGGAAAGCCTAAAACACAAGTAACCCCAAGTCTGTTTTCAGAGCGAAATCTCAGACATTCTGCCGACCGGCACAACGTACAGATATGGGCCTCGGGTGTCCAAGCCACCGAGGAAAACAGGGAACCCCATGCATTTCCGAAAAGAGGACACCGGTGGGAATACGCAGAGGTTTGATTTGCGCACATCCCCCCAGATTTTATTACCCAGACAGCCCTGCAAAGACCGAAATGTCGGGAAAAAATGCCTTTTCCGCACATTTCACTCGACGCACCCATCGAAACATGCCCCCAACAACACATGCCCTACCGTCACGCGTTCCCACAGGTGTCCCGATGAAAATGGTACCTCACATGTGTGGGTGCACCTACCTGGCCGCCAAGGGGAAAGCCTAAAACACAAGTAACCCCAAGTCTGTTTTCAGAGCGAAATCTCAGACATTCTGCCGACCGGCACAACGTACAGATATGGGCCTCGGGTGTCCAAGCCACCAAGGAAAACAGGGAACCCCATGCATTTCTGAAAAGAGGACACCCGTGGGAATACGCAGGGGTATGATTTGCGGACATCCCCCCCCAGATTTTATTACCCAGACATCCCCGCAAAGTCTGAAATGTCGGGAAAAAAACGCCTTTTCCGCACATTTCGCTCGACACACCCATCGAAACATGCCCCCAACAACACATGGCCTACCGTCATGCGTTCCCACAGGTGTCCTGATGAAAACGGTACCTCACATGTGTGGGTGCACCTACTTGGCCGCCAAGGGGAAAGCCTAAAACACAAGTAACCCCAAATCTGTTTTCAGAGCGAAATCTCAGACATTTTGCCGACCGGCACAACGTACAGATATGGGCCTCGGGTGTCCAAGCGACTGAGGAAAACAGGGAACCCCATGAATTTCCGAAAAGAGGACACCCGTGGGAATCCGCAGAGGTATGATTTGCGCACATTGCCCCAGAATTTATTACCCAGACACCTACGCAAAGTCCGAAATTTGGGGGGAAAAAAGCATTTTCCGCACATTTCGCTCTAAGCACCCATCGATACACGCCCCCAACAACACATGGCCTACCGTCACGCGTTCCCACAGGTGTCCCGATGAAAACGGTACCTCACATGTGTGGGTGCACCTACCTGTCTGGCAAGGGGCAAGCCGAAAACGCAAGCAACCTCCAGTCTGTTTGCAGAGGGGAATCTCAGCCATTCTGCCGACCGGCACAACATACAGATATGGGCCTCGGGTGTCCAAGCCACCAAGGAAAACAGGGAACCCCATGCATTTCCGAAAAGAGGACACCCGTGGGAATCCGCAGAGGTAAGATTTGCGCACATCGCCCCAGATTTTATTACCCAGACAGCCCCGCAATTTCAGAAAAGTCGGGAAAAAAACATTTTTTCCGCACATTTCGCTCGACGCACCCATCAAAACACGCCCCCAACAACACATGGCCTACCGTCACGCATTCCCACAGGTGTCCCGATGAAAACGGTACCTCACATGTGTGGGTGCACCTACCTGGCCGCCAAGGGGAAAGCCTAAAACACAAGTAACCCCAAGTCTGTTTTCAGAGGGAAATCTCAGACATTCTGCCGACCAGCACAATGTACATATATGGGCCTCGGGTCTCCAAGCCACCAAGGAAAACGGGGAACCCCATGCATTTCCAAAAAGAGGACACACGTGGGAATCCACAGAGGTATGATTTGCGCACATCGCCCCAGAATGTTTTACCCAGACAGCCCCGCAAAGTCCGAAATGTCGGGAACAAAACACTTTTTACGCACATTTCGCTCGACGCACCCATCGAAACACGCCCCCAACAACACATGGCCTACCGTCCCGCGTTCCCACCGGTGTCCCGATGAAAACTGTACCTCACATGTGTGGGTGCACCTACCTGGCCACCAAGGGGAAAGCCTAAAACACAAGTAACCCCAAGTCTGTTTTCAGAGTGAAATCTCAGACATTCTGCCCAACGGCACAACGTACAGATAGGGGCCTCGGGTGTCCAAGCCACCGAGTAAAACAGGGAACCCCATGCATTTCCGAAAAGAGGACACCCGTGGGAATCCGCAGAGGTATGATTTGCACACATCGCCCCAGAATTTTTTACCCAGACACCCCCGCAAAGTCCAAAATTTGGGGAAAAAAAAACATTTTCCGCACATTTCGCTTGAAGCACCCATCGAAACACGCCCCCAACAACACATGGCCTACCGTCACGCATTCCCACAGGTGTCCCGATGAAAACGGTACCTCACATGTGTGGTTGCACCTACCTGGCTGGCAAGGGGCAAGCCGAAAACGCAAGCAACCCCCAGTCTGTTTGCAGAGGGGAATCTCAGCCATTCTGCCGACCGGCACAACATACAGATATGGGCCTCGGGTGTCCAAGCCACCAAGGAAAACACGGAACCCCATGCATTTCCCAAAAGAGGACACCCGTGGGAATCCGCAGAGGTATGATTTGCACACATCGCCCCAGAATTTTTTACCCAGACAGCCGCGCAAAAATCCGAATTGACGGGAAAAAAACACTTTTTCTGCCTGATTTCGCTTGACGCACCCATCAAAACACACCCCCACAACACATGGCCTACCGTCACGCGTTCCCACAGGTGTCCCGATGAAAACTGTACCTCACATGTGTGGGTGCACCTATATGGCCGCCAAGGGGAAAGCGTAAAACACAAGTAACCCCAAGTCTGTTTTCAGAGCGAAATCTCAGACATTCTGCAGACCGGCACAACGTACAGATATGGGCCTCGGGTGTCCAAGCCACCGAGGAAAACAGGGAACACCATGCATTTCCGAAAAGAGGACACCCGTGGGAATCCATAGAGGTATGATTTGCGCACATCGCCCCAGAATTTTTTACCCAGACACCCCCGCAAAGTCCAAAATTTGGGGAAAAAAAAGCATTTTCCGCACATTTCGCTCGACGCACCCATCAAAACACGCCCCCAACAACACATGGCCTACCGTCACGCGTTCCCACAGGTGTCCCGATGAAAACGGTACCTCACATGTGTGGGTGCACCTACCTGGCCGCCAAGGGGAAAGCCTAAAACACAAGTAACCCCAAGTCTGTTTTCAGAGGGAAATCTCAGACATTCTGCCGACCAGCACAATGTACATATATGGGCCTCGGGTCTCCAAGCCACCAAGGAAAACGGGGAACCCCATGCATTTCCAAAAAGAGGACACCCGTGGGAATCCACAGAGGTATGATTTGCGCACATCGCCCCAGAATGTTTTACCCAGACAGCCCCGCAAAGTCCGAAATGTCGGGAACAAAACACTTTTTCCGCACATTTCGCTCGACGCACCCATCGAAACACGCCCCCAACAACACATGGCCTACCGTCCCGCGTTCCCACCGGTGTCCCGATGAAAACTGTACCTCACATGTGTGGGTGCACCTACCTGGCCACCAAGGGGAAAGCCTAAAACACAAGTAACCCCAAGTCTGTTTTCAGAGTGAAATCTCAGACATTCTGCCCAACGGCACAACGTACAGATATGGGCCTCGGGTGTCCAAGCCACCGAGCAAAACAGGGAACCCCATGCATTTCCGAAAAGAGGACACCCGTGGGAATCCGCAGAGGTATGATTTGCGCACATCGCCCCAGAATTTTTTACCCAGACACCCCCGCAAAGTCCAAAATTTGGGGAAAAAAAAGCATTTTCCGCACATTTCGCTTGAAGCACCCATCGAAACACGCCCCCAACAACACATGGCCTACCGTCACGCATTCCCACAGGTGTCCCGATGAAAACGGTACCTCACATGTGTGGTTGCACCTACCTGGCTGGCAAGGGGCAAGCCGAAAACGCAAGCAACCCCCAGTCTGTTTGCAGAGGGGAATCTCAGCCATTCTGCCGACCGGCACAACATACAGATATGGGCCTCGGGTGTCCAAGCCACCAAGGAAAACACGGAACCCCATGCATTTCCGAAAAGAGGACACCCGTGGGAATCCGCAGAGGTATGATTTGCACACATCGCCCCAGAATTTTTTACCCAGACAACCACGCAAAAATCCGAATTGACAGGAAAAAAACACTTTTTCTGCACATTTCGCTTGACGCACCCATCAAAACACACCCCCAACAACACATGGCCTACCGTCACGCGTTCCCACAGGTGTCCCGATGAAAACTGTACCTCACATGTGTGGGTGCACCTACCTGGCCACCAAGGGGAAAGCCTAAAACACAAGTAACCTCAAGTCTGTTTTCAGAGCAAAATCTGAGACATTCTGCCGACCGGCACAACGCACAGATATGGGCCTCGGGTGTCCAAGCCACCAAGGAAAACAGGGAACCCCATGCATTTCCGAAAAGAGGACACCCGTGGGAATCCGCAGAGGTATGATTTGCGCACATCGCCCCAGAATTTTTTACCCAGACAGACCCGCAAATTCCGAAAAGTCGGGAAAAAACGCTTTTTCCGCACATTTCGCTCGACGCACCCATCGAAACACGCCCCCAACAACACATGGCCTACTGTCACACGTTCCCACAGGTGTCCCGATGAAAACGGTACCTCACATGTGTGGGTGAACCAACCTGGCCGCCAAGGGGAAAGCCTAAAACACAAGTAACCCCAAGTCTGTTTTCAGAGCGAAATCTCAGACATTCTGCCGACCGGCACAACGTACAGATATGGGCCTCGGGTGTCCAAGCCACTGAGGAAAACAGGGAACCCCATGCATTTCCAAAAAGAGGACACCCGTGGGAATCCGCAGAGGTATGATTTGCGCACATCGCCCCAGAATTTTTTACCCAGACAGCCCCGCAAAGTCCGAAATGTCGGGAAAAAAAAACTTTTTCCGCACATTTCGCTCGACGCACCCATCTAAAAACGCCCCCAAACAACACATGGCCTACCGTCACGCGTTCCCACAGGTGTCCCGATGAAAACGGTACCTCACATGTGTGGGTGCACCTACCTGGCCGCCAAGGGGAAAGCCTAAAACACAAGTAACACCAAGTCTGTTTCCAGAGCGAAATCTCAAACATTCTGCCGACCGGCACAAAGTACAGATATGGCCCTCGGGTGTCCAAGTCACCGAGGAAAACAGGGAACCCCATGCATTTCCGAAAAGAGGACACCCATGGGAATCCGCAGAGGTATGATTTGCACACATCGCCCCAGAATTTTTTACCCAGACAGCCATGCAAAAATCCGAATTGACGGGAAAAAAACACTTTTTCTGCACATTTTGCTCGACGCACCCATCAAAACACGCCCCCAACAACACATGGCCTACCGTCACGCATTCCCACAGGTGTCCCGATGAAAACGGTACCTCACATGTGTGGGTGCACCTACCTAGCCGCCAAGGGGAAAGCCTAAAACACAAGTAACCCCAAGTCTGTTTTCAGAGCGAAATCTCAGACATTCTGCCGACCGGCACAAGGTACAGATATGGGCCTCGGGTGTCCAAGCCACCAAGGAAAACAGGGAACCCCATGCATTTCTGAAAAGAGGACACCCGTGGGAATATGCAGAGGTATGATTTGCGGACATCCCCCCAGATTTTATTACCCAGACAGCCCTGCAAAGTCCGAAATGTCGGGAAAAAACGCCTTTTCCGCACATTTCGCTCGACGCACCCATCTAAACATGCCCCCAACAAAACATGGCCTACTGTCACGCGTTCCCACAGGTGTCCTGATGAAAACGGTACCTCACATGTGTGGGTGCACCTACTTGGCCGCCAAGGGGAAAGCCTAAAACACAAGTAACCCCAAGTCTGTTTTCAGAGCGAAATCTCAGACATTCTGCCGACCGGCACAACGTACAGATGTGGGCCTCGGGTGTCCAAGCCACCGAGGAAAACAGGGAACACCATGCATTTCCGAAAAGAGGACACCCGTGGGAATCCGCAGAGGTATGATTTGCGCACATCGCCCCAGAATTTTTTACCCAGACAGCCCCTCAAATTCCGAAATGTCGGGAAAAAAACACTTTTTCCGCACATTTCGCTCGACGCACCGATCGAAACACGCCCCCAACAAAACATGGCCTACCGTCACTCATTCCCACAGGTGTCCCAATGAAAACGGTACCTCACATGTGTGGGTGCACCTACCTGGCCGCCAAGGGGAAAGCCTAAAACACAAGTAACCCCAAGTCTGTTTTCAGAGCGAAATCTCAGACATTCTGCTGACCGGCACAACGTACAGATATGGGCCTCGGGTGTCCAAGCCACCGAGGAAAACAGGGAAACCCATACATTTCCGAAAAGAGGACACCCGTGGGAATCCGCAGAGGTATGATTTGCGCACATCGCCCCAGAATTTATTACCCAGACACCCCCGGAAAGTCCGAAATGTGGGGGAAAAAAAGCATTTTCCGCACATTTCGCTTGAAGCACCCATCGAAACACGCCCCCAACAACACATGGCCTACCGTAACGCGTTCCCACAGGTGTCCCGATGAAAACGGTACCTCACATGTGTGGGTGCACCTACCTGGCCGCCAAGGGGAAAGCCTAAAACACAAGTAACACCAAGTCTGTTTTCAGAGCGAAATCTCAGACATTCTGCCGACCGGCACAACATACATATATGGGCCTCAGGTGTCCAAGCCACCAAGGAAAACAGGGAACCCCATGCATTTCCGAAAAGAGGACACCCGTGGGAATCCGCAGAGGTATGATTTGCGCACATCGCCCCAGAATTTATTACCCAGACAGCCCTGCAAAGTCCGAAATGAGGGGAAAAAAATGCTTTTTCCGCACATTTCGCTTGATGCACCCATCGAAATACGCCCCTAACAACACATGACCTACCGTCACGCGTTCCCACAGGTGTTTCGATGAAAACGGTACCTCACATGTGTGGGTGCACCTACCTGGCCGCCAAGGGGAAAGCCTAAAACACAAGTAACCCCAAGTCTGTTTTCAGAGCGAAATCTCAGACATTCTGCCGACCGGCACAACGTACAGATATGGGCCTCGGGTGTCCAAGCCACCGAGGAAAACAGGGAACCCCATGCATTTCCGAAAAGAGGACACCCGTGGGAATCCGCAGAGGTATGATTTGCGCACATCGCCCCAGAATTTATTACCCAGACACCCCCGCAAAGTCCGAAATTTGGGGGAAAAAACGCATTTTCCGCACATTTTGCTTGAAGCACCCATCGAAACACGCCCCCAACAACACATGGCCTACCGTCACGCGTTCCCACAGGTGTCCCGATGAAAATGGTACCTCACATGTGTGGATGCACCTACCTGGCTGGCAAGGGGCAAGCCGAAAACGCAAGCAACCCCCAGTCGGTTTGCACAGGGGAATCTCAGCCATTCTGCCGACCGGCGCAACATACAGATATGGGCCTCGGGTGTCCAAGCCACCAAGGAAAACAGGGAACCCCATGCATTTCCGAAAAGAGGACACCCGTGGGAATCCGCAGAGGTATGATTTGCGCACATCGCCCCAGAATTTATCACCCAGACACCCCCGCAAAGTCCAACATTTGGGGAAAAAAACACATTTTCCGCACATTTCGCTTGACGCACCCATCGAAACACGCCCCCAACAACACATGGCCTACCGTCACGCATTCCCACAGGTGTCCCGATGAAAATGATACCTCACATGTGTGGGTGCACCTACCTGGCCGCCAAGGGGAAAGCCTAAAACACAAGTAACCCCAAGTCTTTTTTTCAGAGCGAAATCTCAGACATTCTGCCGACCGGCACAACGTACAGATATGGGCCTCGGGTGTCCAAGCCACCCAGGAAAACAGGGAACCCCATGCATTTCTGAAAAGAGGACACCCGTGGGAATACGCAGAGGTATGATTTGCGCACATCCCCCCAGATTTTATTACCCAGACAGCCCGGCAAAGTCCGAAATGTCTGGAAAAAAATGCCTTTTGGGCACATTTCGCTCGACGCACCCATCGAAACATGCCCCCAACAACACATGGCCTACCGTCACGCATTCCCACAGGTGTCCTGATGAAAACGGTACCTCACATGTGTGGGTGCACCTACTTGGCCGCCAAGGGGAAAGCCTAAAACATAAGCAACCCCCAGTCTGTTTGCAGAGGGGAATCTCAGCCATTCTGACGACCGGCGCAACATACAGATATGGGCCTCGGGTGTCCAAGCCACCGAGGAAAACAGGGAACCCCATGCATTTCCGAAAAGAGGACACCCGTGGGAATCCGCAGAGGTATGATTTGCGCACATCGCCCCAGAATTTATTACCCAGACACCCCCGCAAATTCCGAAATTTGGGGGAAAAAACGCATTTTCCGCACATTTTGCTTGAAGCACCCATCGAAACACGCCCCCAACAACACATGGCCTACCGTCACGCGTTCCCACAGGTGTCCCGATGAAAACGGTACCTCACATGTGTGGGTGCACCTACCTGGCCGCCAAGGGCAAAGCCTAAAACACAAGTAACACCAAGTCTGTTTTCAGAGCGAAATCTCAGACAGATATGGGTCTCGGGTGTCCAAGCCACCAAGGAAAACAGGGAACCCCATGCATTTCCGAAAAGAGGACACCCATGGGAATTCGCAGAGGTAGGATTTGCGCACATCGCCCCAGAATTTATTACCCAGACACCCCCGCAAAGTCCGAAATTTGGGGGGAAAAACGCATTTTCCGCACATTTTGCTTGAAGCACCCATCGAAACACGCCCCCAACAACACATGGCCTACCGTCACGCGTTCCCACAGGTGTCCCGATGAAAACGGTACCTCACATGTGTGGGTTCACCTACCTGGCTGGCAAGGGGCAAGCCGAAAACGCAAGCAACCCCCAGTCTGTTTGCAGAGGGGAATCTCAGCCATTCTGCCGACTGGCGCAACATACAGATATGGGCTTCGGGTGTCCAAGCCACCAAGGAAAACAGGGAACCCCATGCATTTCCGAAAAGAGGACACCCGTGGGAATCCGCAGAGGTATGATTTGCGCACATCGCCCCAGAATTTATTACCCAGACACCCCCGCAAAGTCCAACATTTGGTGAAAAAAACACATTTTCCGCACATTTCGCTTGACGCACCCATCAAAACACGCCCCCAACAACACATGGCCTACCGTCACGCGTTCCCACAGGTGTTCCAATGAAAACGGTACCTCACATGTGTGGGTGCACCTACCTGGCCGCCAAGGGGAAAGCCTAAAACACAAGTAACCCCAAGTCTGTTTTCAGAGCGAAATCTCAGACATTCTGCCGACCGGCACAATGTACAGATATGGGCCTCGGGTGTCCAAGCCACCAAGGAAAACAGGGAACCCCATGCATTTCTGAAAAGAGGACACCCGTGGGAATACGCAGAGGTATGATTTGCGGACATCCCCCCAGATTTTATTACCCAGACAGCCCTGCAAAGTCCGAAATGTCGGGAAAAAAACGCCTTTTCCGCACATTTCGCTCGACGCACCCATCTAAACATGCCCCCAACAAAACATGGCCTACTGTCACGCGTTCCCACAGGTGTCCTGATGAAAACGGTACCTCACATGTGTGGGTGCACCTACTTGGCCGCCAAAGGGAAAGCCTAAAACACAAGTAACCCCAAGTCTGTTTTCAGAGCGAAATCTCAGACATTCTGCCGACCGGCACAACGTACAGATATGGGCCTTGGGTGTCCAAGCCACCGAGGAAAACAGGGAACACCATGCATTTCCGAAAAGAGGACACCCGTGGGAATCCGCAGAGGTATGATTTGTGCACATCGCCCCAGAAATTATTACCCAGACACCCCCGGAAAGTCCGAAATGTTGGGGAAAAAAAGCATTTTCCGCACATTTCGCTTGAAGCACCCATCGAAACACGCCCCCAACAATACATGGCCTACCGTAACGCGTTCCCACAGGTGTCCCGATGAAAACGGTACCTCACATGTGTGGGTGCACCTACCTGGCCGCCAAGGGGAAAGCCTAAAACACAAGTAACACCAAGTCTGTTTTCAGAGCGAAATCTCAGACATTCTGCCGACCGGCACAACATACATACATGGGCCTCAGGTGTCCAAGCCACCAAGGAAAACAGGGAACCCCATGCATTTCCGAAAAGAGGACACCCGTGGGAATCCGCAGAGGTATGATTTGCGCACATCGCCCCAGAATTTATTACCCAGACAGCCCTGCAAAGTCCGAAATGAGGGGAAAAAAATGCTTTTTCCGCACATTTCGCTTGATGCATCCATCGAAATACGCCCCTAACAACACATGACCTACCGTCACGCGTTCCCACAGGTGTTTCGATGAAAACGGTACCTCACATGTGTGGGTGCACCTACCTGGCCGCCAAGGGGAAAGCCTAAAACACAAGTAACCCCAAGTCTGTTTTCAGAGCGAAATCTCAGACATTCTGCCGACCGGCACAACGTACAGATATGGGCCTCGGGTGTCCAAGCCACCGAGGAAAACAGGGAACCCCATGCATTTCCGAAAAGAGGATACCCGTGGGAATCCGCAGAGGTATGATTTGCGCACATCGCCCCAGAATGTATTACCCAGACACCCCCGCAAAGTCCGAAATTTGGGGGAAAAAATGCATTTTCCGCACATTTTGCTTGAAGCACCCATCGAAACACGCCCCCAACAACACATGGCCTACCGTCACACGTTCCCACAGGTGTCCCGATGAAAATGGTACCTCAAATGTGTGGATGCACCTACCTGGCTGGCAAGGGGCAAGCCGAAAACGCAAGCAACCCCCAGTCTGTTTGCAGAGGGGAATCTCAGCCATTCTGCCGACCGGCGCAACATACAGATATGGGCCTCGGGTGTCCAAGCCACCAAGGAAAACAGGGAACCCCATGCATTTCTGAAAAGAGGACACCCGTGGGAATCCGCAGAGGTATGATTTGCGCACATCGCCCCAGAATTTATCACCCAGACACCCCCGCAAAGTCCAACATTTGGGGAAAAAAACACATTTTCCGCACATTTCGCTTGACGCACCCATCGAAACACGCCCCCAACAACACATGGCCTACCGTAACGCATTCCCACAGGTGTCCCGATGAAAATGATGACTCACATGTGTGGGTGCACCTACCTGGCCGCCAAGGGGAAAGCCTAAAACACAAGTAACCCCAAGTCTTTTTTTCAGAGCGAAATCTCAGACATTCTGCCGACCGGCACAACGTACAGATATGGGCCTCGGGTGTCCAAGCCACCCAGGAAAACAGGGAACCCCATGCATTTCTGAAAAGAGGACACCCGTGGGAATACGCAGAGGTATGATTTGCGCACATCCCCCCAGATTTTATTACCCAGACAGCCCCGCAAAGTCCGAAATGTCTGGAAAAAAATGCCTTTTGGGCACATTTCGCTCGTCGCACCCATCGAAACATGCCCCCAACAACACATGGCCTACCGTCACGCATTCCCACAGGTGTCCTGATGAAAACGGTACCTCACATGTGTGGGTGCACCTACTTGGCCGCCAAGGGGAAAGCCTAAAACATAAGCAACCCCCAGTCTGTTTGCAGAGGGGAATCTCAGCCATTCTGACGACCGGCGCAACATACAGATATGGGCCTCGGGTGTCCAAGCCACCGAGGAAAACAGGGAACCCCATTCATTTCCGAAAAGAGGACACCCGTGGGAATCCGCAGAGGTATGATTTGCGCACATCGCCCCAGAATTTATTACCCAGACACCCCCGCAAATTCCGAAATTTGGGGGAAAAAACGCATTTTCCGCACATTTTGCTTGAAGCACCCATCGAAACACGCCCCCAACAACACATGGCCTACTGTCACGCGTTCCCACAGGTGTCCCGATGAAAACGGTACCTCACATGTGTGGGTGCACCTACCTGGCCGCCAAGGGCAAAGCCTAAAACACAAGTAACACCAAGTCTGTTTTCAGAGCGAAATCTCAGACAGATATGGGTCTCGGGTGTCCAAGCCACCAAGGAAAACAGGGAACCCCATGCATTTCCGAAAAGAGGACACCCGTGGAAATTCGCAGAGGTATGATTTGCGCACATCGCCCCAGAATTTATTACCCAGACAGCCCTGCAAAGTCCGAAATGAGGGAAAAAATGCTTTTTCCGCACATTTCGCTTGACGCACCCATCAAAATACGCCCATAACAACACATGGCCTACCGTCACACGTTCCCACAGGTGTCTCGATGAAAACAGTACCTCACATGTGTGGGTGCACCTATCTGGCCGCCAAGGGGAAAGCCTAAAACACAAGTAACCCCAAGTCTGTTTTCAGAGCGAAATCTCAGACATTATGCCGACGGGCACAACGTACAGATATGGGCCTCGGGTGTCCAAGCCACCGAGGAAAACAGGGAACCCCATGCATTTCTGAAAAGAGGACACCCGTGGGAATCCGCAGAGGTATGATTTGCGCACATCGCCCCAGAATTTATTACCCAGACACCCCCGCAAAGTCCGAAATTTGGGGGAAAAAACGCATTTTCCGCACATTTTGCTTGAAGCACCCATCGAAACACGCCCCCAACAACACATGGCCTACCGTCACGCGTTCCCACAGGTGTCCCGATGAAAACGGTACCTCACATGTGTGGGTTCACCTACCTGGCTGGCAAGGGGCAAGCCGAAAACGCAAGCAACCCCCAGTCTGTTTACAGAGGGGAATCTCAGCCATTCTGCCGACTGGCGCAACATACAGATATGGGCTTCGGGTGTCCAAGCCACCAAGGAAAACAGGGAACCCCATGCATTTCTGAAAAGAGGACACCCGCGGGAATCCGCAGAGGTATGATTTGCGCACATCGCCCCAGAATTTATTACCCAGACACCCCCGCAAAGTCCAACATTTGGTGAAAAAAACACATTTTCCGCACATTTCGCTTGACGCACCCATCAAAACACGCCCCCAACAACACATGGCCTACCGTCACGCGTTCCCACAGGTGTTCCACTGAAAACGGTACCTCACATGTGTGGGTGCACCTACCTGGCCGCCAAGGGGAAAGCCTAAAACACAAGTAACCCCAAGTCTGTTTTCAGAGCGAAATCTCAGACATTCTGCCGACCGGCACAATGTACAGATATGGGCCTCGGGTGTCCAAGCCACCAAGGAAAACAGGGAACCCCATGCATTTCTGAAAAGAGGACACCCGTGGGAATACGCAGAGGTATGATTTGCGGACATCCCCCCAGATTTTATTACCCAGACAGCCCTGCAAAGTCCGAAATGTCAGGAAAAAAACGCCTTTTCCGCACATTTCGCTCGACGCACCCATCTAAACATGCCCCCAACAAAACATGGCCTACTGTCACGCGTTCCCACAGGTGTCCTGATGAAAACGGTACCTCACATGTGTGGGTGCACCTACTTGGCCGCCAAGGGGAAAGCCTAAAACACAAGTAACCCCAAGTCTGTTTTCAGAGCGAAATCTCAGACATTCTGCCGACCGGCACAACGTACAGATATGGGCCTCGGGTGTCCAAGCCACCGAGGAAAACAGGGAACACCATGCATTTCCGAAAAGAGGACACCCGTGGGAATCCGCAGAGGTATGATTTGTGCACATCGCCCCAGAATTTATTACCCAGACACCCCCGGAAAGTCCGAAATGTGGCTGAAAAAAAGCATTTTCCGCACATTTCGCTTGAAGCACCCATCGAAACACGCCCCCAACAATACATGGCCTACCGTAACGCGTTCCCACAGGTGTCCCGATGAAAACGGTACCTCACATGTGTGGGTGCACCTACCTGGCCGCCAAGGGGAAAGCCTAAAACACAAGTAACACCAAGTCTGTTTTCAGAGCGAAATCTCAGACATTCTGCCGACCGGCACAACATACATATATGGCCCTCAGGTGTCCAAGCCACCAAGGAAAACAGGGAACCCCATGCATTTCCGAAAAGAGGACACCCGTGGGAATCCGCAGAGGTATGATTTGCGCACATCGCCCCAGAATTTATTACCCAGACAGCCCTGCAAAGTCCGAAATGAGGGGAAAAAAATGCTTTTTCCGCACATTTCGCTTGATGCACCCATCGAAATACGCCCCTAACAACACATGACCTACCCTCACGCGTTCCCACAGGTGTTTCGATGAAAACGGTACCTCACATGTGTGGGTGCACCTACCTGGCCGACAAGGGGAAAGCCTAAAACACAAGTAACCCCAAGTCTGTTTTCAGAGCGAAATCTCAGACATTCTGCCGACCGGCACAACGTACAGATATGGGCCTCGGGTGTCCAAGCCACCGAGGAAAACAGGGAACCCCATGCATTTCCGAAAAGAGGACACCTGTGGGAATCCGCAGAGGTATGATTTGCGCACATCGCCCCAGAATTTATTACCCAGACACCCCCGCAAAGTCCGAAATTTGGGGGAAAAAACGCATTTTCCGCACATTTTGCTTGAAGCACCCATCGAAACACGCCCCCAACAACACATGGCCTACCGTCACGCGTTCCCACAGGTGTCCCGATGAAAATGGTACCTCACATGTGTGGATGCACCTACCTGGCTGGCAAGGGGCAAGCCGAAAACGCAAGCAACCCCCAGTCTGTTTGCAGAGGGGAATCTCAGCCATTCTGCCGACCGGCGCAACATACAGATATGGGCCTCGGTTGTCCAAGCCACCAAGGAAAACAGGGAACCCCATGCATTTCTGAAAAGAGGGCACCCGTGGGAATCCGCAGAGGTATGATTTGCGCACATCGCCCCAGAATTTATCACCCAGACACCCCCGCAAAGTCCAACATTTGGGGAAAAAAACACATTTTCCGCACATTTTGCTTGACGCACCCATCGAAACACGCCCCCAACAACACATGGCCTACCGTCACGCATTCCCACAGGTGTCCCGATGAAAATGATACCTCACATGTGTGGGTGCACCTACCTGGCCGCCAAGGGGAAAGCCTAAAACACAAGTAACCTCAAGTCTTTTTTTCAGAGCGAAATCTCAGACATTCTGCCGACCGGCACAACGTACAGATATGGGCCTCGGGTGTCCAAGCCACCCAGGAAAACCGGGAACCCCATGCATTTCTGAAAAGAGGACACCCGTGGGAATACGCAGAGGTATGATTTGCGCACATCCCCCCAGATTTTATTACCCAGACAGCCCCGCAAAGTCCGAAATGTCTGGAAAAAAATGCCTTTTGGGCACATTTCGCTCGTCGCACCCATCGAAACATGCCCCCAACAACACATGGCCTACCGTCACGCGTTCCCACAGGTGTCCCGATGAAAATGGTACCTCACATGTGTGGATGCACCTACCTGGCTGGCAAGGGGCAAGCCGAAAACGCAAGCAACCCCCAGTCTGTTTGCAGAGGGGAATCTCAGCCATTCTGCCGACCGGCGCAACATACAGATATGGGCCTCGGGTGTCCAAGCCACCAAGGAAAACAGGGAACCCCATGCATTTCTGAAAAGAGGACACCCGTGGGAATCCGCAGAGGTATGATTTGCGCACATCGCCCCAGAATTTATCACCCAGACACCCCCGCAAAGTCCAACATATGGGGAAAAAAACACATTTTCCGCACATTTCGCTTGACGCACCCATCGAAACACGCCCCCAACAACACATGGCCTACCGTCACGCATTCCCACAGGTGTCCCGATGAAAATGATACCTCACATGTGTGGGTGCACCTACCTGGCCGCCAAGGGGAAAGCCTAAAACACAAGTAACCCCAAGTCTTTTTTTCAGAGCGAAATCTCAGACATTCTGCCGACCGGCACAACGTACAGATATGGGCCTCGGGTGTCCAAGCCACCCAGGAAAACCGGGAACCCCATGCATTTCTGAAAAGAGGACACCCGTGGGAATACGCAGAGGTATGATTTGCGCACATCCCCCCAGATTTTATTACCCAGACAGCCCCGCAAAGTCCGAAATGTCTGGAAAAAAATGCCTTTGGGGCACATTTCGCTCGTCGCACCCATCGAAACATGCCCCCAACAACACATGGCCTACCGTCACGCATTCCCACAGGTGTCCTGATGAAAACGGTACCTCACATGTGTGGGTGCACCTACTTGGCCGCCAAGGGGAAAGCCTAAAACATAAGCAACCCCCAGTCTGTTTGCAGAGGGGAATCTCAGCCATTCTGACGACCGGCGCAACATACAGATATGGGCCTCGGGTGTCCAAGCCACCGAGGAAAACAGGGAACCCCATGCATTTCCGAAAAGAGGACACCCGTGGGAATCCGCAGAGGTATGATTTGCGCACATCGCCCCAGAATTTATTACCCAGACACCCCCGCAAATTCTGAAATTTGGGGGAAAAAACGCATTTTCCGCACATTTTGCTTGAAGCACCCATCGAAACACGCCTCCAACAACACATGGCCTACCGTCACGCGTTCCCACAGGTGTCCCGATGAAAACGGTACCTCACATGTGTGGGTGCACCTACCTGACCGCCAAGGGCAAAGCCTAAAACACAAGTAACACCAAGTCTGTTTTCAGAGCGAAATCTCAGACAGATATGGGTCTCGGGTGTCCAAGCCACCAAGGAAAACAGGGAACCCCATGCATTCCCGAAAAGAGGACACCCGTGGAAATTCGCAGAGGTATGATTTGCGCACATCGCCCCAGAATTTATTACCCAGACAGCCCTGCAAAGTCCGAAATGAGGGAAAAAAATGCTTTTTCCGCACATTTCGCTTGACGCACCCATCAAAATACGCCCATAACAACACATGGCCTACCGTCACACGTTCCCACAGGTGTCTCGATGAAAACAGTACCTCACATGTGTGGGTGCACCTATCTGGCCGCCAAGGGGAAAGCCTAAAACACAACTAACCCCAAGTCTGTTTTCAGAGCGAAATCTCAGACATTCTGCCGACCGGCACAACGTACAGATATGGGCCTCGGGTGTCCAAGCCACCGAGGAAAACAGGGAACCCCATGCATTTCTGAAAAGAGGACACCCGTGGGAATCCGCAGAGGTATGATTTGCGCACATCGCCCCAGAATTTATTACCCAGACACCCCCGCAAAGTACGAAATTTGGGGGAAAAAACGCATTTTCCGCACATTTTGCTTGAAGCACCCATCGAAACACGCCCCCAACAACACATGGCCTACCGTCACGCGTTCCCACAGGTGTCCCGATGAAAACGGTACCTCACATGTGTGGGTTCACCTACCTGGCTGGCAAGGGGCAAGCCGAAAACGCAAGCAACCCCCAGTCTGTTTGCAGAGGGGAATCTCAGCCATTCTGCCGACCGGCGCAACATACAGATATGGGCTTCGGGTGTCCAAGCCACCAAGGAAAACAGGGAACCCCATGCATTTCCGAAAAGAGGACACCCGTGGGAATCCGCAGAGGTATGATTTGCGCACATCGCCCCAGAATTTATTACCCAGACACCCCCGCAAAGTCCAACATTTGGTGAAAAAAACACATTTTCCGCACATTTCGCTTGACGCACCCATCAAAACACGCCCCCAACAACACATGGCCTACCGTCACGCGTTCCCACAGGTGTTCCAATGAAAACGGTACCTCACATGTGTGGGTGCACCTACCTGGCCGCCAAGGGGAAAGCCTAAAACGTAACTAACTCCAAGTCTGTTTTCAGAGCGAAATCTAAAACATTCTGCCGACCGGCACAAAGTAGAGATATGGCCCTCGGGTGTCCAAGTCACCGAGGAAAACAGGGATCCCCATGCATTTCCGAAAAGAGGACACCCGTGGCAATCCGCAGAGGTATGATTTGCACACATCGCCCCAGAATTTTTTACCCAGACAGCCATGCAAAAATCCGAATTGACGGGAAAAAAACACTTTTTCTGCACATTTCGCTCGACGCACCCCTCAAAACACGCCCCCAACAACACATGGCCTACCGTCACGCTTTCTCACAGGTGTCCCGATGAAAACGGTACCTCACATGTGTGGGTGCACCTACCTAGCCGCCAAGGGGAAAGCCTAAAACACAAGTAACCCCAAGTCTGTTTTCAGAGCGAAATCTCAGACATTCTGCCGACCGGCACAACGTACAGATATGAGCCTCGGGTATCCAAGCCACCAAGGAAAACAGGGAACCCCATGCATTTCTGAAAAGAGGACACCCGTGGGAATACGCAGAGGTATGATTTGCGGACATCCCCCCAGATTTTATTACCCAGACAGCCCCGCAAAGTCCGAAATGTCGGGAAAAAACGCCTTTTCCGCACATTTCGCTCGACGCACCCATCGAAACATGCCCCCAACAAAACATGGCCTACCGTCACGCGTTCCCACAGGTGTCCTGATGAAAACGGTACCTCACATGTGTGGGTGCACCTACTTGGCCGCCAAGGGGAAAGCCTAAAACACAAGTAACCCCAAGTCTGTTTTCAGAGCGAAATCTCAGACATTCTGCCGACCGGCACAACATACAGATATGGGCCTCGGGTGTCCAAGCCACCGAGGAAAACAGGGAACACCATGCATTTCCGAAAAGAGGACACCCGTGGGAATCCGCAGAGGTATGATTTGTGCACATCGCCCCAGAATTTATTACCCAGACACCCCCGGAAAGTCCGAAATGTGGGGGAAAAAAAGCATTTTCCGCACATTTCGCTTGAAGCACCCATCGAAACACGCCCCCAACATCACATGGCCTACCGTAACGCGTTCCCACAGGTGTCCCGATGAAAACGGTACCTCACATGTGTGGGTGCACCTACCTGGCCGCCAAGGGGAAAGCCTAAAACACAAGTAACACCAAGTCTGTTTTCAGAGCGAAATCTCAGACATTCTGCCGACCGGCACAACATACAGATATGGGCCTCGGGTGTCAAGCCACCAAGGAAAACAGGGAAACCCATGCATTTCCAAAAAGAGGACACCCGTGGGAATCCGCAGAGGTATGATTTGCGCACATCGCCCCAGAATTTATTACCCAGACAGCCCTGCAAAGTCCGAAATGAGGGGAAAAAAATGCTTTTTCCGCACATTTCGCTTGATGCACCCATCGAAATACGCCCCTGACAACACATGACCTACCGTCACGCGTTCCCACAGGTGTCTCGATGAAAACGGTACCTCACATGTGTGGGTGCACCTACCTGGCCGCCAAGGGGAAAGCCTAAAACACAAGTAACCCCAAGTCTGTTTTCAGAGCGAAATCTCAGACATTCTGCCGACCGGCACAACGTACAGATATGTGCCTCGGGTGTCCAAGCCACCGAGGAAAACAGGGAACCCCATGCATTTCCGAAAAGAGGACACCCGTGGGAATCCGCAGAGGTATGATTTGCGCACATCGCCCCAGAATTTATTACCCAGACACCCCCGCAAAGTCCGAAATTTGGGGGAAAAAACGCATTTTCCGCACATTTTGCTTGAAGCACCCAACAAAACACGCCCCCAACAACACATGGCCTACCATCACGCGTTCCCACAGGTGTCCCGATGAAAATGGTACCTCACATGTGTGGATGCACCTACCTGGCTGGCAAGGGGCAAGCCAAAAACGCAAGCAACCCCCAGTCTGTTTGCAGAGGGGAATCTCAGCCATTCTGTCGACCGGCACAACATACAGATATGGCCCTCGGGTGTCCAAGTCACAGAGGAAAACAGGGAACCCCATGCATTTCCGAAAAGAGGACACCCGTGGGAATCCGCAGAGGTATGATTTGCGCACATCGCCCCAGAATTTTTTACCCAGACAGCCACGCAAAAATCCGAATTGATGGGAAAAAAACACTTTTTCTGCACATTTCGCTTGACGCACCCATCAAAACACGCCCCCAACAACACATGGCCTACTGGCACGCATTCCCATAGGTATCCCAATGAAAACGGTATCTCACATGTGTGGGTGCACCTACCTGGCCGCCAAGGGGAAAGCCTAAAACACAAGTAACCCCAAGTCTGTTTTCATGGTGAAATCTCAGACATTCTGCCGACCGGCACAATGTACAGATATGGGCCTCGGGTGTCCAAGCCACCGAGGAAAATAGGGAAAACCATGCATTTCCGAAAAGAGGACACCCCTGGGAATCCACAGAGGTATGATTTGCGCACATCGCCCCAGAATTTTTTACCCAAACAGCCCCGCAAAGTCCGAAATGTCGGGAAAAAACACTTTTTCCGCACATTTTACTCGACGCACCCATCGAAACATGCCCCCAACAACACATGGCCTACCGTCACGCGTTCCCAGAGGTGTCCCGATGAAAACGGTACCTCACATGTGTGGGTGCACCTACCTGGCCGCCAAGTGGAAAGCCTAAAACACAAGTAACCCCAAGTCTGTTTTCAGAGCGAAATCTCAGACATTCTGCCGACCGGCACAACGTACAGATATGGGCCTCGGGTGTCCAAGCCACCGAGGAAAAGAGGGAACCCCATGCATTTCCAAAAAGAGGACACCGGTGGGAATACGCAGAGGTATGATTTGCGCACATCCCCCCAGATTTTATTACCCAGACAGCCCTGCAAAGTCCGAAATGTCGGGAAAAAAATGCCTTTTCCGCACATTTCGCTTGACGAACCCATCGAAACATGCCCCCAACAACACATGGCCTATCGTCACACGTTCCCACAGGTGTCCCGATGAAAACGGTACCTCACATGTGTGTTTTCACCTACCTGGCCGCCAAGGGGGAAGCCTAAAACACAAGTAACCCCAAGTCTGTTTTCAGAGCGAAATCTCAGACATTCTGCCGATTGGCACAACGTACAGATATGGGTCTCGGGTGTCCAAGCCACCAAGGAAAACAGGGAACCCAATGCATTTCCGAAAAGAGGACACCGGTGGGAATCCGCAGAGGTAAGATTTGCGCACATCGCCCCAGATTTTATTACCCAGACAGCCCCGCAAATTCAGAAAAGTCGGGGAAAAAACGCTTTTTCCGCACATTTCGCTCGACGCACCCACCGAAACACGCCCCCAACAACACATGGCCTACCGTCACGTGTTCCCACAGGTGTCCCGATGAAAACAGTACCTCACATGTGTGGGTGCACCTACCTGGCCGCCAAGGGGGAAGCCTAAAACACAAGTAACCCCAAGTCTGTTTTCAGAGCGAAATCTCAGACATTCTGCCGACCGGCACAACGTACAGATATGGGCCTCGGGTGTCCAAGCCACCAAGGAAAACAGGGAACCCCATGCATTTCCGAAAAGAGGACACCCGTGGGAATCCGAAGAGGTATGATTTGCGCACATCGCCCCAGAATTTATTACCCAGACAGCCCTGCAAAGTCCGAAATGTGGGGAAAAAAACGCTTTTTTCCGCACATTTCGCTCGACGCACCCATTGAAATACGCCCCCAACAAAACATGGCCTACTGTCACGCGTTCCCACAGGTGTCACGATGAAAACGGTACCTCACATGTGTGGGTGCACCTACCTGGCCGCCAAGGGGAAAGCCTAAAACACAAGTAACCCCAAGTCTGTTTTCAGAGCGAAATCTCAGACATTCTGCCGACCGGCGCAACATACAGATATGGGCCTCAGGTGTCCAAGCCACCAAGGAAAACAGGGAACCCCATGCATTTCCGAAAAGAGGACACCCGTGGGAATCCGCAGAGGTATGATTTGCGCACATCGCCCCAGAATTTATTACCCAGACACCCCCGCAAAGTCCGAAATTTGGGGAAAAAAACACATTTTCCGCACATTTCGCTTGATGCACCCATCGAAATACGCCCCTAACAACACATGACCTACCCTCACGCGTTCCCACAGGTGTTTCGATGAAAACGGTACCTCACATGTGTGGGTGCACCTACCTGGCCGACAAGGGGAAAGCCTAAAACACAAGTAACCCCAAGTCTGTTTTCAGAGCGAAATCTCAGACATTCTGCCGACCGGCACAACGTACAGATATGGGCCTCGGGTGTCCAAGCCACCGAGGAAAACAGGGAACCCCATGCATTTCCGAAAAGAGGACACCTGTGGGAATCCGCAGAGGTATGATTTGCGCACATCGCCCCAGAATTTATTACCCAGACACCCCCGCAAAGTCCGAAATTTGGGGGAAAAAACGCATTTTCCGCACATTTTGCTTGAAGCACCCATCGAAACACGCCCCCAACAACACATGGCCTACCGTCACGCGTTTCCACAGGTGTCCTGATGAAAACGGTACCTCACATGTGTGGGTGCACCTACTTGGCCGCCAAGGGGAAAGCCTAAAACACAAGTAACCCCAAGTCTGTTTTCAGAGCGAAATCTCAGACATTCTGCCGACCGGCACAACGTACAGATATGGGCCTCGGGTGTCCAAGCCACCGAGGAAAACAGGGAACCCCATGCATTTCCAAAAAGAGGACACCCGTGGGAATCCGCAGAGGTATGATTTGCGCACATCGCCCCAGAATTTTTTACCCAGACAGCCCCGCAAAGTCCGAAATGTCGGGAAAAAAACACTTTTTCCGCACATTTCGCTCGACGCACCCATCGAAACACGCCCCCAACAACACATGGCCTACCGTCACGCATTCCCACAGGTGTCCCAATGAAAACGGTACCTCACATGTGTGGGCGCACCTACCTGGCCGCCAAGGGGAAAGCCTAAAACACAAGTAACCACAAGTCTGTTTTCAGAGCGAAATCTCAGACATTCTGCCGACCGGCACTACGTACAGATATGGGCCTCGGGTGTCCAAGCCACCTAGGAAAACAGGGAACCCCATGCATTTCCGAAAAGAGGACACCCGTGTGAATCCGCAGAGGTATGATTTATGCACATCGCCCCAGAATTTATTAACCAGACAGCCCTGCAAAGTCCGAAATGTGGGGAAAAAAAAGCATTTTCCGCACATTTCGCTTGAAGCACCCATCGAAACACGCCCCCAACAACACATGGCCTACCGTCACGCGTTCCCACAGGTGTCCCAATGAAAACGGTACCTCACAAGTGTGGGTGCACCTACCTGGCTGGCAAGGGGCAAGCCGAAAACGCAAGCAACCCCCAATCTGTTTGCAGAGGGGAATCTCAGCCATTCTGCTGACCGGCACAACATACAGATATGGGCCTCGGGTGTCGAAGCCACCAAGGAAAACAGGGAACCCCATGCATTTCCGAAAAGAGGACACCCGTGGGAATCCACAGAGGTATGATTTGTGCACATCGCCCCAGAATTTATTACCCAGAAACCCCCGCAAAGTCCAAAATTTGCGGAAAAAAACACATTTTCCGCACATTTCGCTCGACGCACCCATCCAAACACGCCCCCAACAACACATGGCCTACCGTCACGCATTCCCACAGGTGTCCCAATGAAAACGGTACCTCACAAGTGTGGGTGCACCTACCTTGCTGGCAAGGGGCAAGCCGAAAACGCAAGTAACCCCAAGTCTGTTTTCAGAGCGAAATCTCAGACATTCTGCCGACCGGCACAACGTACAGATATGGGCCTCGGGTGTCCAAGCCACAGAGGAAAACAGGGAACCCCATGCATTTCCGAAAAGAGGACACCTGTGGGAATCCGCAGAGGTATGATTTGCGCACATCGCCCCAGAATTTATTAACCAGACAGCCCTGCAAAGTCCGAAATGTGGGGAAAAAAACGCTTTTTCCGCACATTTCGCTCGACGCACCCATCGAAACAAGCCCCCAACAACACATGGCTTACCGTCACGCGTTCCCACTGGTGTCCCGATGAAAACGGTACCAAACATGTGTCGGTGCACCTACCTGGCCGCCAAGGGGAAAGCCTAAAACACAAGTAACCCCAAGTCTGTTTTCAGAGCGAAATCTCAGACATTCTGCCGACCGGCACAATGTACAGATATGGCCCTCGGGTGTCCAAGCACCGAGGAAAACAGGGAACCCCATGCATTTCCAAAAAGAGGACACCCGTGGGAATCCGCAGAGGTATTATTTGCGCACATCGCCCAGAATTTTTTACCCAGACAGCCACGCAAAAATCCGAATTGACGGGAAAAAAACACTTTTTCTGCACTATTCGCTCGACGCACCCTTCAAAACACGCCCGCGACAACACATGGCCTACTGTCACGCGTTCCCACAGGTGTCCCGATGAAAACGGTACCTCACATGTGTGGGTGCACCTACCTGGCCGCCACGGGTAAAGCCTAAAACACAAGTAACCCCAAGTCTGTTTTCATGGCGAAATCTCAGACATTCTGCCGACCGGCAAAACGTACAGATATGGGCCTCGGGTGTCCAAGCAACCAAGGAAAATAGGGAAAGCCATGCATTTCCAAAAAGAGGACACCTGTGGGAATCCACAGAGGTATGATTTGCGCACATCGCCCCAGAATTTTTTACACAAACAGCCCTGCAAAGTCCGAAATGTCGGGAAAAAACACTTTTTCGCACATTTCGCTCGACGCACCCATCGAAACATGCCCCCAACAACACATGGTCTACCGTCACGCGTTCCCACAGGTGTCCCGATGAAAACGGTACCTCACATGTGTGGGTGCACCTACCTGGCCGCAAGGGGAAAGCCTAAAACACAAGTAACCCCAAGTCTGTTTTCAGAGCGAAATCTCAGACATTCTGCCGACCGGCGCAACATACAGATATGGGCCTCGGGTGTCCAAGCCACCAAGGAAAACAGGGAACCCCATGCATTTCCGAAAAGAAGACACCCGTGGGAATCCGCAGAGGTATGATTTGCGCACATCGCCCCAGAATGTATTACCCAGACACCCCCACAAAGTCCGAAATTTGGGGAAAAAAACACATTTTCCGCACATTTCGCTTGACGCACCCATCGAAACACGCCCCCAACAACACATGGCCTACCGTCACGCATTCCCACAGGTGTCCCAATGAAACGATACCTCACATGTGTGGGTGCACCTACCTGGCCGCCAAGGGGAAAGCCTAAAACACAAGTAACCCCAAGTCTGTTTTCAGAGCGAAATCTCAGACATTCTGCCGACCGGCACAATGTACAGATATGGCCCTCGGGTGTCCAAGTCACCGAGGAAAACAGGGAACCCCATGCATTTCCAAAAAGAGGACACCCGTGGGAATCCGCAGAGGTATGATTTGCGCACATCGCCCAGAATTTTTTACCCAGACAGCTACGCAAAAATCCGAATTGACGGGAAAAAAACACTTTTTCTGCACTATTCGCTCGATGCACCCTTCAAAACACGCCCGCGACAACACATGGCCTACTGTCACACGTTCCCACAGGTGTCCCGATGAAAACGGTACCTCACATGTGTGGGTGCACCTACCTGGCCGCCACGGGTAAAGCCTAAAACACAAGTAACCCCAAGTCTGTTTTCATGGCGAAATCTCAGACATTCTGCCGACCGGCACAACGTACAGATATGGGCCTCGGGTGTCCAAGCCACCGAGGAAAATAGGGAAAGCCATGCATTTCCAAAAAGAGGACACCCGTGGGAATCCACAGAGGTATGATTTGCGCACATCGCCCCAGAATTTTTTACCCAAACAGCCCTGCAAAGTCCGAAATGTCGGGAAAAAACACTTTTTCCGCACATTTCGCTCGACGCACCCATTGAAACATGCCCCCAACAACACATGGCCTACCGTCATGCGTTCCCACAGGTGTCCCGATGAAAATGGTACCTCACATGTGTGGGTGCACCTACCTGGCCGCCAAGGGGAAAGCCTAAAACACAAGTAACCCCAAGTCTGTTTTCAGAGCGAAATCTCAGACATTCTGCCGACCGGCACAACGTACAGATATGGGCCTCGGGTGTCCAAGCCACCAAGGAAAACAGGGAACCCCATGCATTTCCGAAAAGAGGACACCCGTGGGAATCCGCAGAGGTAAGATTTGCGCACATCGCCCCATAATTTTTTACCCAAACAGCCCTGCAAAGTCCGAAATGTCGGGAAAAAACACTTTTTCCGCACATTTCGCTCGACGCACCCATCGAAACATGCCCCCAACAACACATGGCCTACCGTCACGCGTTCCCACAGGTGTCCCGATGAAAACGGTACCTCACATGGGTGGGTGCACCTACCTGGCTGGCAAGGGGCAAGCCGAAAACGCAAGCAACCCCCAGTCTGTTTGCAGAGGGGAATCTCAGCCATTCTGCCGACCGGCGCAAAATACAGATATGGGCCTCGGATGTCCAAGCCACCAAAGAAAACAGGGAACCCGATGCATTTCCGAAAAGAGGACACCCGTGGGAATCCGCAGAGGTATGATTTGCGCACACCGCCCCAGAATTTATTACCCAGACAGCCCCGCAAATTCAGAAAAGTCGGGAAAAAACGCTTTTTCCGCACATTTCGCTCGACGCACCAATCGGAACACGCCCCCAACAACACATGGCCCACCGTCACACGTTCCCACAGGTGTCCCGATGAAAACGGTACCTCACATGTGTGGGTGCACCTACCTGGCCGCCAAGGGGAAAGCCTAAAACACAAGTAACCCCAAGTCTGTTTTCAGAGCGAAATCTCCGGCATTCTGCCGACCAGTACAACGTACAGATATGTGCCTCGGGTGTCCAAGCCACCGAGGAAAACAGGGAACCCCATGCATTTCCGAAAAGAAGACACCCGTGGGAATCCACAGAGGTATGATTTGCGCACATCGCCCCAGAATTTTTTACCCAGACAGCCCCGCAAATTCAGAAAAGTCGGGAAAAAAACGCTTTTTCCGCACATTTTGCTCAACACACCCATCGAAACACGCCCCCAACAACACATGGCCTACCGTCACGCGTTCCCACAGGTGTCCCGATGAAAACGGTACCTCACATGTGTGGGTGCACCTACCTGGCCGCCAAGGGGAAAGCCTAAAACACAAGTAACCCCAAGTCTGTTTTCAGAGCGAAATCTCAGACATTCTGCCGACCGGCACAACGTACAGATATGGGCCTCGGGTGTCCAAGCCACCGAGGAAAAGAGGGAACCCCATGCATTTCTGAAAAGATGACACCCGTGGGAATACGCAGAGGTATGATTTGCACACATCGCCCCATTATTATTTACCCAGACAGCCCCGCAAAGTCCGAAATGTTGGAAAAAAAAAACTTTTTCCGCAGATTTCGCTCAACGCACCCATCGAAACACGCCCCCGACAACACATGGCCTACTGTCACGCGTTCCCACAGGTGTCCCGATGAAAACGGTACCTCACATGTGTGGGTGCACCTACCTGGCCGCCACGGGTAAAGCCTAAAACACAAGTAACCCCAAGTCTGTTTTCATGGCGAAATCTCAGACATTCTGCAGACCGGCACAACGTACAGATATGGCCCTCGGGTGTGCAAGCCACCGAGGAAAATAGGGAAAGCCATGCATTTCCAAAAAGAGGACACCCGTGGGAATCCACAGAGGTATGATTTGCGCACATCGCCCCAGAATTTTTTACCCAAACAGCCCTGCAAAGTCCGAAATGTCGGCAAAAAACACTTTTTCCGCACATTTTGCTCGACGCACCCATCGAGACATGCCCCCAACAACACATGGCCTACCGTCACGCGTTCCCACAGGTGTCCCGATGAAAACGGTACCTCACATGGGTGGGTGCACCTACCTAGCCGCCAAGGGGAAAGCCTAAAACACAAGTAACCCCAAGTCTGTTTTCAGAGCGAAATATCAGACATTTTGCCGACAGGCACAACGTACAGATATGGGCCTCGGGTGTCCAAGCCACCGAGGAAAACAGGGAACCCCATGCATTTCCGAAAAGAGGACACCGGTGGGAATACGCAGAGGTATGATTTGCGCACATCGCCCCAGATTATATTACCCAGGCAGCTCCGCAAATTCAGAAAAGTCGGGAAAAAACGCTTTTTCCGCACATTTCGCTCAACGCACCCATCCAAACACGCCCCCAACAACACATGGCCTACCGTCACGCGTTCCCACAGGTGTCCCGATGAAAACGGTACCTCACATGTGTGGGTGCACCTACCTGGCCGCCAAGGGGAAAGCCTAAAACACAAGTAACCCCAAGTCTGTTTTCAGAACGAAATCTGAGACATTCTGCCGATTGGCACAACGTACAGATATGGGCCTCGGGTGTCCAAGCCACCAAGGAAAACAGGGAACCCCATGCATTTCCGAAAAGAGGACACCCGTGGGAATCCGCAGAGGTAAGATTTGCGCACATCGCCCCAGATTTTATTACCCAGACAGCCCTGCAAATTCAGAAAAGTCGGGAAAAAAACGCTTTTTCCGCACATTTCGCTCAACGCACCCATCGAAACACGCCCCCAACAACACATGGCCTACCATCACGCGTTCCCACAGGTGTCCCGATGAAAACGGTACCTCACATGTGTGGGTGCACCTACCTGGCCGCCAAGGGGAAAGCCTAAAACACAAGTAACCCCAAGTCTGTTTTCAGAGCGAAATCTCAGACATTCTGCCGACCGGCACAACGTACAGATATGGGCCTCGGGTGTCCAAGCCACCGAGGAAAACAGGGAACCCCATGCATTTCCGAAAAGAGGATACCCTTGGGAATACGCAGAGGTATGATTTGCGCACATCGCCCCATTATTATTTACCCAGACAGCCCCGCAAAGTCCGAAATGTTGGAAAAAAAAAACTTTTTCCGCAGATTTCGCTCAACGCACCCATCGAAACACGCCCCGACAACACATGGCCTACTGTCACGCGTTCCCACAGGTGTCTCGATGAAAACGGTACCTCACATGTGTGGGTGCACCTACCTGGCCGCCACGGGTAAAGCCTAAAACACAAGTAACCCCAAGTCTGTTTTCATGGCGAAATCTCAGACATTCTGCAGACCGGCACAACGTACAGATATGGCCCTCGGGTGTGCAAGCCACCGAGGAAAATAGGGAAAGCCATGCATTTCCAAAAAGAGGACACCCGTGGGAATCCACAGAGGTATGATTTGCGCACATCGCCCCAGAATTTTTTACCCAGACAGCCACGCAAAGTCCGAATTGACGGGAAAAAAACACTTTTTTTTGCTCGACGCACCCATCGAAACACGCACCCAACAACACATGGCCTACCGTCACGCGTTCCCACAGGTCTCCCGATGAAAATGGTACCTCACATGTGTGTGTGCACCTACCTGGCCGCCAAGGGGAAAGCCTAAAACACAAGTAACCCCAAGTCTGTTTTCAGAGCGAAATCTCAGACATTCTGCCGACCGGCACAACGTACAGATATGGGCCTCGGGTGTCAAAGCCACTGAGGAAAACAGGGAACCCCATGCATTTTCGAAAAGAGGACACCAGTGGGAATCCGCAGAAGTATGATTTGCGCACATCGCCCCCGAATTTTTTACCCAGACAGCCACGCAAAGTCCGAATTGACGGGAAAAAAACACTTTTTCTGCACATTTTGCCCGACGCACCCATCAAAACACGCCCCCAACAACACATGGCCTACCATCACAGGTTGCCACAGGTGTCCAGATTAAAACGGTACCTCACATGTGTGGGTGCACATACCTGGCCGTCAAGGGGAAAGCCTAAAACACAAGTAACCCCAAGTCTGTTTTCATGGCGAAATCTCAGACATTCTGCCGACCGGCACAACATACAGATGTGGGCCTCGGGTGTCCAAGCCACCAAGGAAAGCAGGGAACCCCATGCATTTCTGAAAAGAGGACACCCATGGGAATCCGCAGAGGTATGATTTGCGCACATCGCCCCAGAATTTATTACCCAGACACCCACGCAAAGTCCGAAATTTGGGGGAAAAAATGCATTTTCCGCACATTTTGCTTGAAGCACCCATCGAAACACACCCCCAACAACACATGGCCTACCGTCACGGGTTCCCACAGGTGTCCCGATGAAAACGGTACCTCACATGTGTGGGTGCACCTACCTGGCCGCCAAGGGGAAAGCCTAAAACACAAGTATCCCCAAGTCTGTTTTCATGGCGAAATCTCAGACATTTTGCCGACCGGCACAACGTACAGATACGGGCCTCGGGTGTCCAAGCCACCAAGGAAAATAGGGAAACCCATGCATTTCCGAAAAGAGGACACCCGTGGGAATCCATAGAGGTATGATTTGCGCACATCGCCCCAGAATTCTTTACCCAAACAGCCCTGCAAAGTCCGAAATGTCGGGAAAAAACACTTTTTCCGCACATTTCGCTCGACGCACCCATTGAAAAATGCCCCCAACAACACATGGCCTACCGTCACGCGTTCCCACAGGTGTCCCGATGAAAACGGTACCTCACATGTGTGGGTGCACCTACCTGGCTGCCAAGGGGAAAGCCTAAAACACAAGTAACCCCAAGTCTGTTTTCAGAGCGAAATCTCAGACATTCTGCCGACCGGCACAACGTACAGATATGGGCCTCGGGTGTCCAAACCACCGAGGAAAACAGGGAACCCCATGCATTTCCGAAAAGAGGACACCGGTGGGAATACGCAGAGGTATGATTTGCGCACACCGCCCAAGAATTTTTTACCCAGACAGCCACCCAAAGTCCGAATTGACGGGAAAAAAACACTTTTTCTGCACATTTTGCCCAACGCACCCATCAAAACACGCCCCCAACAACACATGGCCTACCATCACAGGTTGCCACAGGTGTCCAGATTAAAACGGTACCTCACATGTGTGGGTGCACATACCTGGCCGTCAAGGGGAAAGCCTAAAACACAAGTAACCCCAAGTCTGTTTTCATGGCGAAATCTCAGACATTCTGCCGACCGGCACAACATACAGATGTGGGCCTCGGGTGTCCAAGCCACCAAGGAAAGCAGGGAACCCCATGCATTTCTGAAAAGAGGACACCCATGGGAATCCGCAGAGGTATGATTTGCGCACATCGCCCCAGAATTTATTACCCAGACACCCACGCAAAGTCCGAAATTTGGGGGAAAAAATGCATTTTCCGCACATTTTGCTTGAAGCACCCATCGAAACACACCCCCAACAACACATGGCCTACCGTCACGCCTTCCCACAGGTGTCCCGATGAAAACGGTACCTCACATGTGTGGGTGCACCTACCTGGCTGGCGAGGGGCAAGCCGAAAACGCAAGCAACCCCCAGTCTGTTTGCAGAGGGTAATCTCAGCCATTCTGCCGACCTGCGCAACATACAGATATGGGCCTCGGATGTCCAAGCCACCAAGGAAAACAGGGAACCCGATGCATTTCCGAAAAGAGGACACCCTTGGGAATCCGCAGAGGTATGATTTGCGCACATCGCCCCAGAATTTATTACCAAGACACCCCCGCAAAGTCCGAAATTTGGGGAAAAAAACACATTTTCCGCACATTTCGCTTGACGCACCCATCGAAATACGCCCCCAACAACACATGGCCTACCGTCACGCATTCCCACAGGTGTCCCGATGAAAACAATACCTCACATGTGTGGGTGCACCTACCTGGCTGCCAAGGGGAAAGCCTAAAACACAAGTAACCCCAAGTCTGTTTTCAGAGCGAAAGCTCAGACATTCTGCCGACCAGCACAACGTACAGATATGGGCCTCGGGTGTCCAAGCCACCGAGGAAAACAGGGAACCCCATGCATTTCTGAAAAGAGGACAACCGTGGGAATACGCAGAGGTATGATTTGCGCACATCCCCCCAGATTTTATTACCCAGACAGCCCCGCAAAGTCCGAAATGTCGGGAAAAAAAACTCCTTTACCACACATTTCGCTCGACGCACCCATCGAAACATGCCCCCAAGAACACATGGCCTACCGTCACGCGTTCCCACAGGTGTCCCGATGAAAACGGTACCTCACATGTGTGGGTGCACCTACCTGCCTGGCAAGGGGCAAGCCGAAAACGCAAGCAAGCCCCAGTCTGTTTGCAGAGGGGAATCTCAGCCATTCTGCCGACCGGCACAACATACAGATATGGGCCTCGAGTGTCCAAGCCACCAAGGAAAACAGGGAACCCAATGCATTTCCGAAAAGAGAACACCCGTGGGAATCCGCAGAGGTATGATTTGTACACATCGCCCCAGAATTTATTACCCAGAAACCCCCGCAAAGTCCGAAATTTGGGGAAAAAAAACACATTTTCCGCACATTTCGCTCGACGCACACATAAAAACACGCGCCCAACAACACATGGCCTACCGTCACGCGTTCCCACAGGTGTCCCAATGAAAACGGTACCTCACATGTGTGGGTGCACCTACCTGGCTGCCAAGGGGAAAGCCTAAAACACAAGTAACCCCAAGTCTGTTTTCAGAGCGAAATCTCAGACATTCTGCCGACCGGCACAACGTACAGATATGACCCTCGAGTGTCCAAGCCACCAAGGAAAACAGGGAACCCCATGCTTTTCCGAAAAGAGGACACCTGTGGGAATCTGCAGAGGTATGATTTGCGCACATCGTCCCAGAAATTTTTACCCAGACAGCCACGCAAAAATCCGAATTGACGGGAAAAAAACACTTTTTCTGCACATTTTGCTCGACGCACCCATCAAAACACGCCCCCAACAACACATGGCCTACCGTCACGTGTTCCCACAGGTGTCCCGATGAAAACGGTACCTCACATGTGTGGGTGCACCTACCTGGCCGCCAAGGGGAAAGCCTAAATCACAAGTAACCCCAAGTCTGTTTTCATGGCGAAATCTCAGACATTCTGCCGATCGGCACAACGTACAGATATGGGCCTCGGGTGTCCAAGCCACCAAGGAAAACAGGGAACCCCATGCATTTCCGAAAAGAGGACACCCGTGGGAATCCGCAGAGGTAAGATTTGCGCACATCGCCCCAGATTTTATTACCCAGACAGCCCTGCAAATTCAGAAAAGTCGGGAAAAAAACGCTTTTTCCGCACATTTCGCTCGACGCACCCATCGAAACACGCCCCCAACAACACATGGCCTACCGTCACGCGTTCCCACAGGTGTCCCGATGAAAACGGTACCTCACATGTGTGGGTGCACCTACCTGGCCGCCAAGGGGAAAGCCTAAAACACAAGTATCCCCAAGTCTGTTTTCATGGCGAAATCTCAGACATTCTGCCGACCGGCACAACGTACAGATATGGGCCTCGGGTGTCCAAGCCACTGAGGAAAACAGGGGACCCCATGCATTTCCGAAAAGAGGACACCGGTGGGAATACACAGAGGTATGATTTGCGCACATCGCCCCAGAATTCTTTACCCAAACAGCCCTGCAAAGTCCGAAATGTTGGGAAAAAACACTTTTTCCGCACATTTCGCTCGACGCACCCATTGAAAAATGCCCCCAACAAGGCCTACCGTCACGCGTTCCCACAGGTGTCCCGATGAAAACGGTACCTCAAATGTGTGGGTGCACCTACCTGGCCGCCAAGGGGAAAGCCTAAAACACAAGTAACCCCAAGTCTGTTTTCATGGCGAAATCTCAGACATTCTGCCGACCGGCACAACGTACAGATATGGGCCTCGGGTGTCCAAGCCACTGAGGAAAACAGGGGACCCCATGCATTTCCGAAAAGAGGACACCGGTGGGAATACACATAGGTATGATTTGCGCACATCCCCCCAGATTTTATTAACCAGACAGCCCCGCAAATTCCGAAAAGTCGGGAAAAAAACACTTTTTCCGCACATTTCGCTCGACGCACCCATCGAAACACACCCCCAACAACACATGGCCTACCGTCACACATTTCCATAGGTGTCCCGATGAAAACGGTACCTCACATGTGTGGGTGCACCTACCTGGCCGCCAAGGGGAAAGCCTAAAACACAAGTAACCCCAAGTCTGTTTTCAGAGCGAAATCTCAGACATTCTGCCGACCGGTACAACGTACAGATATGGGCCTCGGGTGTCCAAGCCACCGAGGAAAACAGGGAACCCCATGCATTTCCGAAAAGAGGACACCCGTGGGAATCCACCGAGGTATGATTTGCGCACATCGCCCCAGAATTTTTTACCCAGACAGCCCCGCAAAGTCCGAAATGTCAGCAAAAAAACACTTTTTCCGCACATTTTGCTTGAAGCACCCATCGAAACACGCCCCCAACAACACATGGCCTACCGTCACGCGTTCCCACAGGTGTCCCGATGAAAACGGTAACTCACATGTGTGGGTGCACCTACCTGGCCGCCAAGGGGAAAGCCTAAAACACAAGTAACCCCAAGTCTGTTTTCAGAGCGAAATCTGAGACATTCTGCCGATTGGCACAACATACAGATATGGGCCTCGGGTGTCCAAGCCACCGTGGAAAACAGGGAACCCCATGCATTTCCGAAAAGAGGACACCCGTGGGAATCCGCAGAGGTATGATTTGCGCACATCGCCCCAGAATTTTTTACCCAGACAGCCCCGCAAAGTCCGAAATGTCGGGAAAAAAACACTTTTTCTGCACATTTCGCTCGACGCATCCATCAAAACACGCCCCAAACAACACATGGCCTACCGTCACGGATTCCCACAGGTGTCCCGTTGAAAACGGTACCTCACATGTGTGGGTGCACCTACCTGGCCGCCAAGGGGAAAGCCTAAAACAAAGTAACCCCAAGTCTGTTTTCATGGCGAAATCTCAGACATTCTGCCGACCGGCACAACATACAGATATGGGCCTCGGGTGTCCAAGCCACCGAGGAAAACAGGGAACCCCATGCATTTCCGAAAAGAGGACACCTGTGGGAATCTGCAGAGGTATTATTTGCGCACAGCACCCCAGAATTCTTTACCCAGACAGCCCTGCTGTAAAGGACCGGTGGGGGGTGTCTGTACTTCTGCTCTCTATATGGTAGAAGAGAGGCACAGAAGACCCCAGCCAAGATTCTCTAGTACGGTAGCAATGGACGAGCAATCAAGGCCTAGCTTCTCAGGAGGTGATGCAGGCTGGTTCTTAAGTACAGTGTAGTCCCCAAGCCCCCACAAAGGAATGTCCACACACTGTATTGGTTAGAACACAGTCTTTCTATAATCAATATTCAAGGTTATGTACACTTATCATAATAACTCACTTTGTACTTAGGAAAATCAACAATGGCAAATATATACAATTCTAAAGTGGTACCACCCTTTGTATTAGATCTTATTAAAGTGCATCAACAATACTGTAACAATGTCACACAGATCAATAGAGTGAAACCAGCAACAGAGAGAGGAGAGAAAATACGATGGTTGAGCAATAGGCAGAATGCTGGCCCCTATCACTAGACACAGTTCTGTGTGGAGATCCCCCCATCTGGGCAACCTGTAAAATAAAGATATAGCACAAGCCCAGTCCATATATTGTTCTGCAAGTCTTATTCCCTCCTATAATGTTTTTACCCCCCCAATGTACCTGGTGGAGTCGAGTTCTTCGAAGAGGCGTCGACAGATCCTTCTTGAACGTCGAGGAACTCAGCGTTCGGCGGCGGGGAATCGACGGCCCTTCTTGAATGCCTTCCCTTTCAAGTGGGAGACACGGGGCGTCGAACGTCCGTCAACAAACAGGGTAGAACGGCGTCGATGAGGCGGCAGCTTCGTCCGAGCGGTGCTCGTCGGCGTCGGAGCGTCGGCGTCCTGCAAGGCAGAGGCGTGCGGGGCATCTCGGTGACAATAGTTCTGGACCGCAAAGATTGTGGAGACGGAGGCCCAGCAAGGGCGTCGAGTCGTTCGAGTCTTTGTGGTCTTCGGGTGGCGGGAAACCCACCGGCAGGTTTCTCCTCGGCACGTTGGTCGTCCTCGACTTTCTCTGGCAGGATAAAGCGGTCGACGGTGCGGACGAGGGAGTCCTTCGATTCTAATGTTCTTAGGCAAAGGAGCGGGCGGCTCCGGTCGTCGGCGGCACGGCGTCAAGTGGTTCCCACGGCTGGGCAACACAACTTCGACGGGCCTCCAGCGGTTATACAAACCTGCGAACCCTGGTCGACGGCAATGGACTTGGACGGCGGCAATGTCCGGGTACTTCACTTCGATCTCCTCGGCGGTCCCATCTCGGGTCGGCAGCCTTTCGAGGGTCTGTCTTCCAGGGCGCTTCGGCGAAGATGGAGCGGTGCTCGATGGTCCCTCGGAGCACGGGAAGAGGGTGCCTTACCAGGTCCTCTCTCGGGTCAGTCTTCAATGATTTCGGCAGACTTCGGATCGGTCGAAGCAAATGCAACAGCAAGTCTTCTTCTTCCAGCTGGACGTCGAGGATCAGCAGTTCCAGTTACTCTTAGAGTGGAGACTCAACTTCTGAACGCTTCTGAACAATTACCAGTGGTGAGAGGTCCCCAGATATACTATTCTGTCTCTCATCCACACTGCTGGCACACACTCAGAAGCCAATCATACAGAAGGGCATTCATGCAGTCAGTCAGCCAATCAGGCACACAGTGCATTCAGGCCACACTCCTCCCTTTCAGACACTCACAACAAAGAATGTGGATTGGGACAAGTACCCAGCCATTCAACACTACACACTGCATTCAGGCCAGTTTCGGGCAGGGCTGTCTCAGTCTTTGTCTCTCATGCCAGAAACCAGACAACCACAACAAGGAGTGTATATTGGTCACACACTCCATTCACCCAGGTCCCACCCACAGGAGGTACCCACAACATACAGTCACTGGGACGGCTCCAGTCAGTCTAGCTGGGCCTTCACAACAACACCATATATGGAACTTCCACCCAACAGCCAGTCAGGGGGAAGGGACAGAGTCAGGACTTCCCAGGACTTTGGGAAAACAAGGTAACAGGCAATAGAAAGCAAGAGGCCACAGGGGCCATCTTGTTTCCTATCAGGAA
The DNA here is from genome assembly GCF_040938575.1 of Ambystoma mexicanum. Taxonomy (NCBI): domain Eukaryota; kingdom Metazoa; phylum Chordata; class Amphibia; order Caudata; family Ambystomatidae; genus Ambystoma; species Ambystoma mexicanum. The sequence continues at coordinate 1,293,994,858 of NC_090937.1, forward strand.
TCAACTGATCCCAATGGCAGGGCCTGGGTATCCCAAAATGGAGGACATCCAGAGCACCTGTCAAATTCAGCATGGAGCTGCCACCAGCCCATACCCTGCTCTGTGGGCCACCCACAGGTGCTCAAAAACATACACTAGGGGCACAGGGTTGTACCCCTACCCATGGGTGCCATAAGGGTATCCCATGGATCTGTTCACCAAACCAAAAGAGAGCTGCACTGCCAGGAGTCCCACATGGACTCCTGGGCAGAAAACATGACAGAACACACAATAAAAAACAGTAAAGGACAAGGATTCAGAGGCCCTGTCCCTCTGATGCATTTCCAGCATCACACCTGCAAAGTCCGAAATGTGGGGAAAAAAAACTTTTTCCGCAGATTTCGCTCAATGCACCCATCGAAACGCGCCCCCAACAACACATGGCCTACTGTCAACCGTTCCCACAGGAGTCCCGATGAAAACGGTACCTCACATGTGTGGGTGCACCTACCTGGCCGCCAAGGGGAAAGCCTAAAACACAAGTAACCCCAAGTCTGTTTTCAGAGCGAAATCTCAGACATTCTGCCGACCGGCACAACGTACAGATATGGGCCTCGGGTGTCCAAGCCACTGAGGAAAACAGGGAACCCCATGCATTTCCGAAAAGAGGACACCCGTGGGAATCCGCAGAGGTATGATTTGCGCACATCGCCCCAGAATTTTTTACCCAGACAGCCACGCAAAATCCGAATTGATGGGAAAAAAACACTTTTTCTGCACATTTCGCTCGACGCACCCATCGAAACACGCCCCCAACAACACATGGCCTACTGTCACGCGTTCCCACAGGTGTCCCGATGAAAACGGTACCTCACATGTGTGGGTGCACCTACCTGGCCGCCAAGGGGAAAGCCTAAAACACAAGTAACCCCAAGTCTGTTTTCAGAGCGAAATCTCAGACATTCTGCCGACCGGCACAACGTACAGATATGGCCCTCGGGTGTCCAAGTCACTGAGGAAAACAGGGAACCCCATGCATTTCCGAAAAGAGGACACCCGTGGGAATCCACAGAGGTATGATTTGCGCACATCGCCCCAGAATTTTTTACCCAAACAGCCCCGCAAATTCCGAAATGTCGGGAAAAAAACACTTTTTCCACACATTTCGCTCGACGCACCCATCGAAACATGCCCCCAACAACACATGACCTACCGTCACGCGTTCCCACAGGTGTCCCGATGAAAACGGTAACTCACATGTGTGGGTGCACCTACCTGGCCGCCAAGGGGAAAGCCTAAAACACAAGTAACCCCAAGTCTGTTTTCAGAGCGAAATCTCAGACATTCTGCCGACCCGCACAATATACAGATATGGGCCTCGGGTGTCCAAGCCACCGAGGAAAACAGGGAACCCCATGCATTTCCGAAAAGAGGACACCGGTGGGAATACGCAGAGGTATGATTTGCGCACATCCCCCCAGATTTTATTACCCAGACAGCCCTGCAAAGTCCGAAATGTCGGGAAAAAAACGCCTTTTCCGCACATTTCGCTCGACGCACCCATCGAAACATGCCCCCAACAACACATGGCCTACCGTCACACGTTCCCACAGGAGTCCCGATGAAAACGGTACCTCACATGTATGGGTGCACCTACCTGGCCGCCAAGGGGAAAGCCTAAAACACAAGTAACCCCAAGTCTGTTTTCAGAGCGAAATCTCAGACATTCTGCCGACCGGTACAACGTACAGATATGGGCCTCGGGTGTCCAAGCCACCGTGAAAAACAGGGAACCCCATGCATTTCCGAAAAGAGGATACCCGTGGGAATCCGCATAGGTATGATTTGCGCACATCGCCCCAGAATTTTTTACTCAGACAGCCACGCAAAGTCTGAATTGACGGGAAAAAAACACTTTTTCTGCACATTTCGCTCGACGCACCCATCAAAACACGCCCCCAACAACACATGGCCTACCGTCACGGGTTCCCACAGGTGTCCCAATGAAAACGGTACCTCACATGTGTGGGTGCACCTACCTGGCCGCCAAGGGGAAAGCCTAAAACACAAGTAACCCCAAGTCTGTTTTCATGGCGAAATCTCAGACATTCTGCCGACCGGCACAACGTACAGATATGGGCCTCGGGTGTCCAAGCCACCGAGGAAAATAGGGAAACCCATGCATTTCCGAAAAAAGGACACCAGTGGGAATCCACAGAGGTATGATTTGCGCACATCGCCCCAGAATTTTTTACCCAAACAGCCCCGCAAATTCCGAAATGTCTGGAAAAAAACACTTTTTCCACACATTTCGCTCAACGCACCCATCGAAACACGCCCCCAACAACACATGGCCTACTGTCACGCGTTCCCACAGGTGTGCCGATGAAAACGGTACCTCACATGTGTGGGTGCACCTACCTGGCGGCCAAGGGGAAAGCCTAAAACACAAGTAACCCCAAGTCTGTTTTCAGAGCGAAATCTCAGACATTCTGCCGACCGGCACAACGTACAGATATGGGCCTCGGGTGTCCAAGCCACCAAGGAAAACAGGGAACCCCATGCATTTCCGAAAAGAGGACACCCGTGGGAATCCGCAGAGGTAAGATTTGCGCACATCGCCCCAGATTTTATTACCCAGACAGCCCTGCAAATTCAGAAAAGTCGGGAAAAAAACGCTTTTTCCGCACATTTCGCTCGATGCACCCATCGAAACACGCCCCCAACAACACATGGCCTACCGTCACGCGTTCCCACAGGTGTCCCGATGAAAACGGTACCTCACATGTGTGGGTGCACCTACCTGGCCGCCAAGGGGAAAGCCTAAAACACAAGTATCCCCAAGTCTGTTTTCATGGCGAAATCTCAGACATTCTGCCGACCGGCACAACTTACAGATATGGGCCTCGGGTGTCCAAGCCACTGAGGAAAACAGGGGACCCCATGCATTTCCGAAAAGAGGACACCGGTGGGAATACACAGAGGTATGATTTGCGCACATCGCCCCAGAATTCTTTACCCAAACAGCCCTGCAAAGTCCGAAATGTTGGGAAAAAACACTTTTTCCGCACATTTCGCTCGACGCACCCATTGAAAAATGCCCCCAACAAGGCCTACCGTTACGCGTTCCCACAGGTGTCCCGATGAAAACGGTACCTCAAATGTGTGGGTTCACCTACCTGGCCGCCAAGGGGAAAGCCTAAAACACAAGTAACCCCAAGTCTGTTTTCATGGCGAAATCTCAGACATTCTGCCGACCGGCACAACGTACAGATATGGGCCTCGGGTGTCCAAGCCACTGAGGAAAACAGGGGACCCCATGCATTTCCGAAAAGAGGACACCGGTGGGAATACACAGAGGTATGATTTGCGCACATCCCCCCAGATTTTATTAACCAGACAGCCCCGCAAATTCCGAAAAGTCGGGAAAAAAACACTTTTTCCGCACATTTCGCTCGAAGCACCCATCGAAACACACCCCCAACAACACATGGCCTACCGTCACACATTTCCATAGGTGTCCCGATGAAAACGGTACCTCACATGTGTGGGTGCACCTACCTGGCCGCCAAGGGGAAAGCCTAAAACACAAGTAACCCCAAGTCTGTTTTCAGAGCGAAATCTCAGACATTCTGCCGACCGGTACAACGTACAGATATGGGCCTCGGGTGTCCAAGCCACCGAGGAAAACAGGGAACCCCATGCATTTCCGAAAAGAGGACACCCGTGGGAATCCACCGAGGTATGATTTGCGCACATCGCCCCAGAATTTTTTACCCAGACAGCCCCGCAAAGTCCGAAATGTCAGGAAAAAAACACTTTTTCCGCACATTTTGCTTGAAGCACCCATCGAAACACGCCCCCAACAAAACATGGCCTACCGTCACGCGTTCCCACAGGTGTCCCGATGAAAACGGTAACTCACATGTGTGGGTGCACCTACCTGGCCGCCAAGGGGAAAGCCTAAAACACAAGTAACCCCAAGTCTGTTTTCAGAGCGAAATCTGAGACATTCTGCAGATTGGCACACCGTACAGATATGGGCCTCGGGTGTCCAAGCCACCGTGGAAAACAGGGAACCCCATGCATTTCCGAAAAGAGGACACCCGTGGGAATCCGCAGAGGTATGATTTGCGCACATCGCCCCAGAATTTTTTACCCAGACAGCCCCGCAAAGTCCGAAATGTCGGGAAAAAAACACTTTTTCTGCACATTTCGCTCGACGCACCCATCAAAACACGCCCCAAACAACACATGGCCTACCGTCACGGATTCCCACAGGTGTCCCGTTGAAAACGGTACCTCACATGTGTGGGTGCACCTACCTGGCCGCCAAGGGGAAAGCCTAAAACAAAGTAACCCCAAGTCTGTTTTCATGGCGAAATCTCAGACATTCTGCCGACCGGCACAACATACAGATATGGGCCTCGGGTGTCCAAGCCACCGAGGAAAACAGGGAACCCCATGCATTTCCGAAAAGAGGACACCTGTGGGAATCTGCAGAGGTATTATTTGCGCACAGCACCCCAGAATTCTTTACCCAGACAGCCCTGCTGTAAAGGACCGGTGGGGGGTGTCTGTACTTCTGCTCTCTATATGGTAGAAGAGAGGCACAGAAGACCCCAGCCAAGATTCTCTAGTACGGTAGCAATGGACGAGCAATCAAGGCCTAGCTTCTCAGGAGGTGATGCAGGCTGGTTCTTAAGTACAGTGTAGTCCCCAAGCCCTCACAAAGGAATGTCCACACACTGTATTGGTTAGAACACAGTCTTTCTATAATCAATATTCAAGGTTATGTACACTTATCATAATAACTCACTTTGTACTTAGGAAAATCAACAATGGCAAATATATACAATTCTAAAGTGGTACCACCCTTTGTATTAGATCTTATTAAAGTGCATCAACAATACTGTAACAATGTCACACAGATCAATAGAGTGAAACCAGCAACAGAGAGAGGAGAGAAAATACGATGGTTGAGCAATAGGCAGAATGCTGGCCCCTATCACTAGACACAGTTCTGTGTGGAGATCCCCCCATCTGGGCAACCTGTAAAATAAAGATATAGCACAAGCCCAGTCCATATATTGTTCTGCAAGTCTTATTCCCTCCTATAATGTTTTTACCCCCCCAATGTACCTGGTGGAGTCGAGTTCTTCGAAGAGGCGTCGACAGATCCTTCTTGAACGTCGAGGAACTCGGCGTTCGGCGGCGGGGAATCGACGGCCCTTCTTGAATGCCTTCCCTTTCAAGTGGGAGACACGGGGCGTCGAACGTCCGTCGACAAACAGGGTAGAACGGCGTCGATGAGGCGGCAGCTTCGTCCGAGCGGTGCTCGTCGGCGTCGGAGCGTCGGCGTCCTGCAAGGCAGAGGCGTGCGGGGCATCTCGGTGACAATAGTTCTGGACCGCAAAGATTGTGGAGATGGAGGCCCAGCAAGGGCGTCGAGTCGTTCGAGTCTTTGTGGTCTTCGGGTGGCGGTAAACCCACCGGCAGGTTTCTCCTCGGCACGTTGGTCGTCCTCGACTTTCTCTGGCAGGATAAAGCGGTCGACGGTGCGGACGAGGGAGTCCTTCGATTCTAATGTTCTTAGGCAAAGGAGCGGGCGGCTCCGGTCGTCGGCGGCACGGCGTCAAGTGGTTCCCACGGCTGGGCAACACAACTCCGACGGGCCTCCAGCGGTTATACAAACCTGCGAACCCTGGTCGACGGCAATGGACTTGGACGGCGGCAATGTCCGGGTACTTCACTTCGATCTCCTCGGCGGTCCCGTCTCGGGTCGGCAGCCTTTCGAGGGTCTGTCTTCCAGGGCGCTTCGGCGAAGATGGAGCGGTGCTCGATGGTCCCTCGGAGCACGGGAAGAGGGTGCCTTACCAGGTCCTCTCTCGGGTCAGTCTTCAATGATTTCGGCAGACTTCGGATCGGTCGAAGCAAATGCAACAGCAAGTCTTCTTCTTCCAGCTGGACGTCGAGGATCAGCAGTTCCAGTTACTCTTAGAGTGGAGACTCAGCTTCTGAACGCTTCTGAACAATTACCAGTGGTGAGAGGTCCCCAGATATACTATTCTGTCTCTCATCCACACTGCTGGCACACACTCAGAAGCCAATCATACAGAAGGGCATTCATGCAGTCAGTCAGCCAATCAGGCACACAGTGCATTCAGGCCACACTCCTCCCTTTCAGACACTCACAACAAGGAATGTGGATTGGGACAAGTACCCAGCCATTCAACACTACACACTGCATTCAGGCCAGTTTCGGGCAGGGCTGTCTCAGTCTTTGTCTCTCATGCCAGAAACCAGACAACCACAACAAGGAGTGTATATTGGTCACACACTCCATTCACCCAGGTCCCACCCACAGGAGGTACCCACAACATACAGTCACTGGGACGGCTCCAGTCAGTCTAGCTGGGCCTTCACAACAACACCATATATGGAACTTCCACCCAACAGCCAGTCAGGGGGAAGGGACAGAGTCAGGACTTCCCAGGACTTTGGGAAAACAAGGTAACAGGCAATAGAAAGCAAGAGGCCACAGGGGCCATCTTGTTTCCTATCAGGAATCAACTGATCCCAATGGCAGGGCCTGGGTATCCCAAAATGGAGGACATCCAGAGCACCTGTCAAATTCAGCATGGAGCTGCCACCAGCCCATACCCTGCTCTGTGGGCCACCCACAGGTGCTCAAAAACAAACACTAGGGGCACAGGGTTGTACCCCTACCCATGGGTGCCATAAGGGTATCCCATGGATCTGTTCACCAAACCAAAAGAGAGCTGCACTGCCAGGAGTCCCACATGGACTCCTGGGCAGAAAACATGACAGAACACACAATAAAAAACAGTAAAGGACAAGGATTCAGAGGCCCTGTCCCTCTGATGCATTTCCAGCATCACACCTGCAAAGTCCGAAATGTGGGGAAAAAAAACTTTTTCCGCAGATTTCGCTCAATGCACCCATCGAAACGCGCCCCCAACAACACATGGCCTACTGTCAACCGTTCCCACAGGAGTCCCGATGAAAACGGTACCTCACATGTGTGGGTGCACCTACCTGGCCGCCAAGGGGAAAGCCTAAAACACAAGTAACCCCAAGTCTGTTTTCAGAGCGAAATCTCAGACATTCTGCCGACCGGCACAACGTACAGATATGGGCCTCGGGTGTCCAAGCCACTGAGGAAAACAGGGAACCCCATGCATTTCCGAAAAGAGGACACCCGTGGGAATCCGCAGAGGTATGATTTGCGCACATCGCCCCAGAATTTTTTACCCAGACAGCCACGCAAAATCCGAATTGATGGGAAAAAAACACTTTTTCTGCACATTTCGCTCGACGCACCCATCGAAACACGCCCCCAACAACACATGGCCTACTGTCACGCGTTCCCACAGGTGTCCCGATGAAAACGGTACCTCACATGTGTGGGTGCACCTACCTGGCCGCCAAGGGGAAAGCCTAAAACACAAGTAACCCCAAGTCTGTTTTCAGAGCGAAATCTCAGACATTCTGCCGACCGGCACAACGTACAGATATGGCCCTCGGGTGTCCAAGTCACCGAGGAAAACAGGGAACCCCATGCATTTCCGAAAAGAGGACACCCGTGGGAATCCACAGAGGTATGATTTGCGCACATCGCCCCAGAATTTTTTACCCAAACAGCCCCGCAAATTCCGAAATGTCGGGAAAAAAACACTTTTTCCACACATTTCGCTCGACGCACCCATCGAAACATGCCCCCAACAACACATGACCTACCGTCACGCGTTCCCACAGGTGTCCCGATGAAAACGGTAACTCACATGTGTGGGTGCACCTACCTGGCCGCCAAGGGGAAAGCCTAAAACACAAGTAACCCCAAGTCTGTTTTCAGAGCGAAATCTCAGACATTCTGCCGACCGGCACAATATACAGATATGGGCCTCGGGTGTCCAAGCCACCGAGGAAAACAGGGAACCCCATGCATTTCCGAAAAGAGGACACCGGTGGGAATACGCAGAGGTATGATTTGCGCACATCCCCCCAGATTTTATTACCCAGACAGCCCTGCAAAGTCCGAAATGTCGGGAAAAAGACGCCTTTTCCGCACATTTCGCTCGACGCACCCATCGAAACATGCCCCCAACAACACATGGCCTACCGTCACACGTTCCCACAGGAGTCCCGATGAAAACGGTACCTCACATGTATGGGTGCACCTACCTGGCCGCCAAGGGGAAAGCCTAAAACACAAGTAACCCCAAGTCTGTTTTCAGAGCGAAATCTCAGACATTCTGCCGACCGGTACAACGTACAGATATGGGCCTCGGGTGTCCAAGCCACCGTGAAAAACAGGGAACCCCATGCATTTCCGAAAAGAGGACACCCGTGGGAATCCGCAGAGGTATGATTTGCGCACATCGCCCCAGAATTTTTTACTCAGACAGCCACGCAAAGTCTGAATTGACGGGAAAAAAACACTTTTTCTGCACATTTCGCTCGACGCACCCATCAAAACACGCCCCCAACAACACATGGCCTACCGTCACGGGTTCCCACAGGTGTCCCAATGAAAACGGTACCTCACATGTGTGGGTGCACCTACCTGGCCGCCAAGGGGAAAGCCTAAAACACAAGTAACCCCAAGTCTGTTTTCATGGCGAAATCTCAGACATTCTGCCGACCGGCACAACGTACAGATATGGGCCTCGGGTGTTCAAGCCACCGAGGAAAATAGGGAAACCGATGCATTTCCGAAAAGAGGAAACCAGTGGGAATCCACAGAGGTATGATTTGCGCACATCGCCCCAGAATTTTTTACCCAAACAGCCCCGCAAATTCCAAAATGTCGGGAAAAAAACACTTTTTCCCCACATTTCGCTCAACGCACCCATCGAAACACGCCCCCAACAACACATGGCCTACTGTCACGCGTTCCCACAGGTGTGCCGATGAAAACGGTACCTCACATGTGTGGGTGCACCTACCTGGCCGCCAAGGGGAAAGCCTAAAACACAAGTAACCCCAAGTCTGTTTTCAGAGCGAAATCTCAGACATTCTGCCGACCGGCACAACGTACAGATATGGCCCTCGGGTGTCCAAGTCACCGAGGAAAACAGGGAACCCCATGCATTTCCGAAAAGAGGACACCTGTGGGAATCCGCAGAGGTATGATTTGCGCACATCACCACAGAATTTTTTACCCAGACAGCCACGCAAATTCCGAATTGACGGGATAAAAACCCTTTTTCTGCACATTTCGCTCGACGCACCCATCAAAACACGCCCCCAACAACACATGGCCTACTGTCACGGGTTCCCACAGGTGTCCCGATGAAAACGGTACCTCACATGTGTGGGTGCACCTACCTGGCCGCCAAGGGGAAAGCCTAAAATACAAGTAACCCCAAGTCTGTTTTCATGGCGAAATCTCAGACATTCTGCCGACCGGCACAACGTACAGATATGGGCCTCGGGTGTCCAAGCCACCGAGGAAAATAGGGAAACCCATGCATTTCCAAAAAGAGGACACCAGTGGTAATCCACAGAGGTATGATTTGCGCACATCGCCCCAGAATTTTTTACCCAAACAGCCCCGCAAATTCCGAAATGTCGGGAAAAAAACACTTTTTCCACACATTTCGCTCAACGCACCCATCGAAACATGCCCCCAACAACACATGACCTACCGTCACGCGTTCCCACAGGTGTCCCGATGAAAACGGTAACTCACATGTGTGGGTGCACCTACCTGGCCGCCAAGGGGAAAGCCTAAAACACAAGTAACCCCAAGTTTTTTTCAGAGCGAAATCTCAGACATTTTGCCGACTGGCACAACATACAGATATGGGCCTCGGGTGTCCAAGCCACCGAGGAAAACAGGGAACCCCATGCATTTCCGAAAAGAGGACACCGGTGGGAATACGCAGAGGTATGATTTGGGCACATCCCCCCAGATTTTATTACCCAGACAGCCCTGCAAAGTCCGAAATGTCGGGAAAAAAACGCCTTTTCCGCACATTTCGCTCGACGCACCCATCGAAACATGCCCCCAACAACACATGGCCTACCGTCACACGTTCCCACAGGAGTCCCGATGAAAACGGTACCTCACATGTGTGGGTGCACCTACCTGGCCACCAAGGGGAAAGCCTAAAACACAAGTAACCCCAAGTCTGTTTTCAGAGCGAAATCTCAGACATTCTGCCGACCGGTACAACGTACAGATATGGGCCTCGGGTGTCCAAGCCGCCGTGAAAAACAGGGAACCCCATGCATTTCCGAAAAGAGGACACCCGTGGGAATCCACAGAGGTATGATTTGCGCACATCGCCCCAGAATTTTTTACCCAGACAGCCACGCAAAGTCTGAATTGACGGGAAAAAAACACTTTTTCTGCACATTTCGCTCGATGCACCCATCAAAACACGCCCCCAACAACACATGGCCTACCGTCACGGGTTCCCACAGGTGTCCCAATGAAAACGGTACCTCACATGTGTGGGTGCACCTACCTGGCCGCCAAGGGGAAAGCCTAAAACACAAGTAACCCCAAGTCTGTTTTCATGGCGAAATCTCAGACATTCTGCCGACCGGTACAACATACAGATAGGGGCCTCGGGTGTCCAAGCCACAGAGGAAAACAGGGAACCCCATGCATTTCCGAAAAGAGGACACCCGTGGGAATCCGCAGAGGTATGATTTGCGCACATCGCCCCAGAATTTTTTACCCATACAGCCCCGCAAAGTCCGAAATGTCGGGAAAAAAACACTTTTTCTGCACATTTCGCTCGACGCACCCATCGAAACACGCCCCCAACAACACATGGCCTACCGTCACGCTTTACCACAGGTGTCCCGATGAAAACGGTACCTCACATGTGTGGGTGCACCTACCTGGCTGCCAAGGGGAAAGCCTAAAACACAAGTAACCCCAAGTCTGTTTTCAGAGCGAAATCTCAGACATTCTGCCGACCGGCACAACGTACAGATATGACCCTCGGGTGTCCAAGTCACCGAAGAAAACAGGGAACCCCATACATTTCCGAAAAGAGGACACCCGTGGGAATCCGTAGAGGTATGATTTGCGCACATCGCCCGAGAATTTTTTACCCAGACAGCCCTGCAAAGTCCGAAATGTGGGGAAAAAAAACACTTTTTCCGCAGATTTCGCTCAACGCACCCATCGAAACACACCCCCAACAACACATGGCCTACTGTCACGCGTTCCCACAGGTGTCCCGATGAAAATGGTACCTCACATGTGTGGGTGCACCTACCTGGCCGCCAAGGGGAAAGCCTAAGACACAAGTAACCCCAAGTCTGTTTTCATGGCGAAATCTCAGACATTCTGCCGACCGGTACAACATACAGATAGGGGCCTCGGGTGTCCAAGCCACTGAGGAAAACAGGGAACCCCATGCATTTCCGAAAAGAGGACACCCGTGGGAATCCGCAGAGGTATGATTTGCGCACATCGCCGGAGAATTTTTTACCCAGACAGCCACGCAAAGACCGAATTGACGGGAAAAAAACCCTTTTTCTGCACATTTTGCTCGACGCACCCATCGAAACACGCCCCCAACAACACATGGCCTACCGTCACGCGTTCCCACAGGTGTCCCGATGAAAACGGTACCTCACATGTGTGGGTGCACCTACCTGGCCGCCAAGGGGAAAGCCTAAAACACAAGTAACCCCAAGTCTGTTTTCATGGCGAAATCTCAGACATTCTGCTGACCGGCACAACGTAAAGATTTGGGCATCGGGTGTCCAAGCCACTGAGGAAAATAGGGAAACCCATGCATTTCCGAAAAGAGAACACCCGTGGGAATCCACAGAGGTATGATTTGCACATATCGCCCCAGAATATTTTACCGAAACAGCCCCGCAAAGTCCGAAATGTCGGGAAAAAAACACTTTTTCCGCACATTTCGCTCGACGCACCCATCGAAACATGCCCCCAACAACACATGGCCTACCGTCACATGTTCCCACAGGTGTCCCGATGAAAACGGTACCTCACATGTGTGGGTGCACCTACCTGGCCGCCAAGGGGAAAGCCTAAAACACAAGTAACCCCAAGTCAGTTTTCAGAGCGAAATCTCAGACATTCTGCCGACCGGCACAACGTACAGATAAGGGCCTCGGGTGTCCAAGCCACCGAGGAAAACAGGGAACCCCATGCATTTCCGAAAAGAGGACACCCGTGGGAATACGCAGAGGTATGATTTGCGCACATCGCCCCAGAATTTTTTACCCAGACAGCCCCGCAAAGTCTGAAATGTCGGGAAAAAAACACTTTTTCCGCACATTTCGCTCGACGTACTCATCGAAACACGCCCCAACAACACATGGCCTACTACCACGCATTCCCACAGGTGTCCCAATGAAAACGGTACCTCACATGTGTGGGTGCACCTACCTGGCCGCCAAGGGGAAAGCCTAAAACACAAGTAAACCCCAAGTCTGTTTTCAGAGCAAAATCTGAGACATTCTGCCGACCGGCACAACGTACAGATTTGGGCCTCGGGTGTCCAAGCCACCAAGGAAAACAGGGAACCCCATGCATTTCCGAAAAGAGGACACCCGTGGGAATCCGCAGAGGTATGATTTGCGCACATCGCCACAGAATTTATTACCCAGACACCCCCGCAAAGTCCGAAATTTGGGGAAAAAAACGCATTTTCCACACATTTCACTTGAAGCACCCATCGAAACACACCCCCAACAACACATGGCCTACCGTCACACGTTCCCACAGGTGTCCCGATGAAAACGGTACCTCACATGTGTTGGTGCACCTACCTGGCTGCCAAGGGGAAAGCCTAAAACACAAATAACCCCAAGTCTGTTTTCAGAGGGAAATCTCAGACATTCTGCCGACCGGCACAACGTACAGATATGGGCCTCGGGTGTCCAAGCCACCAAGGAAAACGGGGAAACCCATGAAATTCCGTAAAGAGGACACCCGTGGGAATCCGCAGAGCTATCATTTGCGCACATCGCCCTAGAATTTTTTACCCAGACAGCCCTGCAAAGTCCGAAATGTGGGGAAAAAAACACTTTTTCCGCAGATTTTGCTCAACGCACCCATCGAAACACGCCCCCAACAACACATGGCCTACTGTCACGCGTTCCTACAGGTGTCCCGATGAAAACGGTACCTCACATGTGTGGGTTGACCTACCTGGCCACCAAGGGGAAAGCCTAAAACACAAGTAACCCCAAGTCTGTTTTCAGAGCGAAATCTCAGACATTCTGCCGACCGGCACAACGTACAGATATGGGACTCGGGTGTCCAAGCCACCAAGGAAAACAGGGAACCCCATGCATTTCCGAAAAGAGGACACCCGTGGGAATCCGCAGAGGTATGATTTGCGCACATCGCCCCAGAATTTTTTACCCAGACAGCCCTGCAAAGTCCGAAATGTGGGGAAAAAAACACTTTTTCCGCACATTTCGCTCGACACACCTATCGAAACACGCCCCCAACAACACATGGCCTACCGTCACGCATTCCCACAGGTGTCCCGATGAAAATGGTACTTCACATGTGTGGGTGCACCTACCTGGCCGCCAAGGGGAAAGCCTAAAACACAAGTTACCCCAAGTCTGTTTTCAGAGCGAAATCTCAGACATTCTGCCGACCGGCACAAAGTACAGATATGGCCCTCGGGTGTCCAAGCCACCGAGGAAAACAGGGAACCACATGCATTTCCGAAAAGAGGACACCCGTGGGAATCCGCAGAGGTATGATTTGCGCACATAGCCCCATAATTTATTTCCCGGACACCCCCGCAAAGTCCGAAATTTCGGGGAAAAAACACATTTTCTGCACATTTTGCTTGAACCACCCATCGAAACACGCCCCCAACAAGACATGGCCTACCGTCACGCGTTCCCACCGGTGTCCCGATGAAAACGGTACCTCACATGTGTGGGTGCACCTACCTGGCTGGCAAGGGGCAAGCCGAAAATGCAAGCAACCCCCAGTCTGTTTGCAGAGGGGAATCTCAGCCATTCTCTCGACCGGCGCAACATACAGATATGGGCCTCGGGTGTCCAAGCCACCAGGGAAAACAGGGAACCCCATGCATTTCTGAAAAGAGGACACCCGTGGGAATCCGCAGAGGTATGATTTGCGCACATCGCCCCAGAATTTTTTACCCAAACAGCCCCGCAAATTCCGAAATGTCGGGAAAAAAACACTTTTTCCACACATTTCGCTCGACGCACCCATCGAAACATGCCCCAACAACACATTGCCTCCCGTCACACGTTCCCAAAGGAGTCCCGATGAAAACGGTACCTCACATGTGTGGGTGCACCTACCTGGCCGTCAAGGGGAAAGCCTAAAACACAAGTAACCCCAAGTCTGTTTTCAGAGCGAAATCTCAGACATTCTGCGATCGGTACAACGTACAGATATGGGCCTCGGGTGTCCAAGACACCGAGGAAAACAGGGAACCCCATGCATTTCCGAAAAGAGGACACCGGTGGGAATACGCAGAGGTATGATTTGCGCACATCCCCCCAGATTTTATTACCCAGACAGCCCTGCAAAGTCCGAAATGTCGGGAAAAAAACGCCTTTTCCGCACATTTCGCTCGACGCACCCATCGAAACATGCCCCCAACAACACATTGCCTCCCGTCACACGTTCCCACAGGAGTCCTGATGAAAACGATACCTCACATGTGTAGGTGCACCTACCTGGCCGTCAAGGGGAAAGCCTAAAACACAAGTAACCCCAAGTCTGTTTTCAGAGCGAAATCTCAGACATTCTGCCGACTGGCACAACGTACAGATATGACCCTCGGGTGTCCAAGTCACCGAGGAAAACATGGAACCCCATGCATTTCCGAAAAGAGGACACCCGTGGGAATCCGCAGAGGTATGATTTGCGCACATCGCCCCAGAATTTTTTACCCAGACAGCCACGCAAAGTCCGAATTGACGGGAAAAAAAAACTTTTTCTGCACATTTCGCTCGACGCACCCATCAAAACACGCCCCCAACAACACATGGCCTACCGTCACGGGTTCCCACAGGTGTCCCAATGAAAACGGTACCTCACATGTGTGGGTGCACCTACCTGGCCGCCAGGGGGAAACCCTAAAACACAAGTAACCCCAAGTCTGTTTTCATGGCGAAATCTCAGACATTCTGCCGACCGGTACAACATACAGATATGGGCCTTGGGTGTCCAAGCCACAGAGGAAAATAGGGAACCCCCTGCATTTCCGAAAAGAGGACACCCGTGGGAATCCGCAGAGGTATGAATTGCGCATATCGCCCCAGATTTTCTAACCAGACAGCCCTGCAAAGTCCGAAATGTCGGGAAAAAAACACTTTTTCCGCACATTTCGCTCGACGCACCCATCGAAACACGCCCCCAACAACACATGGCCTACCGTCACGCGTTCCCACAGGTGTCCCGATGAAAACAACACGCCCCCAACAACACACGGCCTACCGTCACGCGTTCCCACAGGTGTCCCGATGAAAACGGTACCTCACATGTGTGGGTGCACCTACCTGGCTGCCAAGGGGAAAGCCTAAAACACAAGTAACCCCAAGTCTGTTTTCATGGCGAAATCTCAGACATTCTGCCAACCGGTACAACATACAGATATGGGCCTCGGGTGTCCAAGCCACCGAGGAAAACAGGGAACCCCATGCATTTCCAAAAAGAGGACACCCGTGGGAATCGGCAGAGGTATGATTTGCGCACATCGCCCCAGAATTTTTTACCCAGACAGCCACGCAAAGTCCGAATTGACGGGAAAAAAACACTTTTTCTGCACATTTCGCTCGACGCACCCATCAAAACACGCCCCCAACAACGCATGGCCTACCGTCACGGGTTCCCACAGGTGTCCCAATGAAAACGGTACCTCACATGTGTGGGTGCACCTACCTGGCCGCCAAGGGGAAAGCCTAAAACACAAGTAACCCCAAGTCTGTTTTCATGGCGAAATCTCAGACATTCTGCCGACCTGTACAACATACAGATATGGGCCTCGGGTGTCCAAGCCACAGAGGAAAACAGGGAACCCCATGCATTTCCAAAAAGAGGACACCTGTGGGAATCTGCAGAGGTATGATTTGTGCACAGCGCCCCAGAATTTTTTACCCAGACAGCCCTGCAAAGTCCGAAATGTGGGGAAAAAAAACACTTTTTCCGCAGATTTCGCTCAACGCACCCATCGAAACACGCCCCCAACAACACATGGCCTAATGTCACGCGTTCCCACAGGTGTCCCGATGAAAACAGTACCTCACATGTGTGGGTGCACCTACCTGGCCGCCAAGGGGAAAGCCTAAAACACAAGTAACCCCAAGTCTGTTTTCATGGCGAAATCTCAGACATTCTGCCGACCGGCACAACGTACAGATATGGGCCTCGGGTGTCCAAGCCACCGAGGAAAATAGGGAAACCCATGCATTTCCGAAAAAAGGACACCAGTGGGAATCCACAGAGGTATGATTTGCGCACATCGCCCCAGAATTTTTTACCCAAACAGCCCCGCAAATTCCGAAATGTCTGGAAAAAAACACTTTTTCCACACATTTCGCTCAACGCACCCATCGAAACACGCCCCAACAACACATGGCCTACTACCACGCATTCCCACAGGTGTCCCAATGAAAACGGTACCTCACATGTGTGGGTGCACCTACCTGGCCGCCAAGGGGAAAGCCTAAAACACAAGTAAACCCCAAGTCTGTTTTCAGAGCAAAATCTGAGACATTCTGCCGACCGGCACAACGTACAGATTTGGGCCTCGGGTGTCCAAGCCACCAAGGAAAACAGGGAACCCCATGCATTTCCGAAAAGAGGACACCCGTGGGAATCCGCAGAGGTATGATTTGCGCACATCGCCACAGAATTTATTACCCAGACACCCCCGCAAAGTCCGAAATTTGGGGAAAAAAACGCATTTTCCACACATTTCACTTGAAGCACCCATCGAAACACACCCCCAACAACACATGGCCTACCGTCACACGTTCCCACAGGTGTCCCGATGAAAACGGTACCTCACATGTGTTGGTGCACCTACCTGGCTGCCAAGGGGAAAGCCTAAAACACAAATAACCCCAAGTCTGTTTTCAGAGGGAAATCTCAGACATTCTGCCGACCGGCACAACGTACAGATATGGGCCTCGGGTGTCCAAGCCACCAAGGAAAACGGGGAAACCCATGAAATTCCGTAAAGAGGACACCCGTGGGAATCCGCAGAGCTATCATTTGCGCACATCGCCCTAGAATTTTTTACCCAGACAGCCCTGCAAAGTCCGAAATGTGGGGAAAAAAACACTTTTTCCGCAGATTTTGCTCAACGCACCCATCGAAACACGCCCCCAACAACACATGGCCTACTGTCACGCGTTCCTACAGGTGTCCCGATGAAAACGGTACCTCACATGTGTGGGTTGACCTACCTGGCCACCAAGGGGAAAGCCTAAAACACAAGTAACCCCAAGTCTGTTTTCAGAGCGAAATCTCAGACATTCTGCCGACCGGCACAACGTACAGATATGGGACTCGGGTGTCCAAGCCACCAAGGAAAACAGGGAACCCCATGCATTTCCGAAAAGAGGACACCCGTGGGAATCCGCAGAGGTATGATTTGCGCACATCGCCCCAGAATTTTTTACCCAGACAGCCCTGCAAAGTCCGAAATGTGGGGAAAAAAACACTTTTTCCGCACATTTCGCTCGACGCACCTATCGAAACACGCCCCCAACAACACATGGCCTACCGTCACGCATTCCCACAGGTGTCCCGATGAAAATGGTACTTCACATGTGTGGGTGCACCTACCTGGCCGCCAAGGGGAAAGCCTAAAACACAAGTTACCCCAAGTCTGTTTTCAGAGCGAAATCTCAGACATTCTGCCGACCGGCACAAAGTACAGATATGGCCCTCGGGTGTCCAAGCCACCGAGGAAAACAGGGAACCACATGCATTTCCGAAAAGAGGACACCCGTGGGAATCCGCAGAGGTATGATTTGCGCACATAGCCCCATAATTTATTTCCCGGACACCCCCGCAAAGTCCGAAATTTCGGGGAAAAAACACATTTTCTGCACATTTTGCTTGAACCACCCATCGAAACACGCCCCCAACAAGACATGGCCTACCGTCACGCGTTCCCACCGGTGTCCCGATGAAAACGGTACCTCACATGTGTGGGTGCACCTACCTGGCTGGCAAGGGGCAAGCCGAAAATGCAAGCAACCCCCAGTCTGTTTGCAGAGGGGAATCTCAGCCATTCTGTCGACCGGCGCAACATACAGATATGGGCCTCGGGTGTCCAAGCCACCAGGGAAAACAGGGAACCCCATGCATTTCTGAAAAGAGGACACCCGTGGGAATCCGCAGAGGTATGATTTGCGCACATCGCCCCAGAATTTTTTACCCAAACAGCCCCGCAAATTCCGAAATGTCGGGAAAAAAACACTTTTTCCACACATTTCGCTCGACGCACCCATCGAAACATGCCCCAACAACACATTGCCTCCCGTCACACGTTCCTAAAGGAGTCCCGATGAAAACGGTACCTCACATGTGTGGGTGCACCTACCTGGCCGTCAAGGGGAAAGCCTAAAACACAAGTAACCCCAAGTCTGTTTTCAGAGCGAAATCTCAGACATTCTGCGATCGGTACAACGTACAGATATGGGCCTCGGGTGTCCAAGACACCGAGGAAAACAGGGAACCCCATGCATTTCCGAAAAGAGGACACCGGTGGGAATACGCAGAGGTATGATTTGCGCACATCCCCCCAGATTTTATTACCCAGACAGCCCTGCAAAGTCCGAAATGTCGGGAAAAAAACGCCTTTTCCGCACATTTCGCTCGACGCACCCATCGAAACATGCCCCCAACAACACATTGCCTCCCGTCACACGTTCCCACAGGAGTCCTGATGAAAACGATACCTCACATGTGTAGGTGCACCTACCTGGCCGTCAAGGGGAAAGCCTAAAACACAAGTAACCCCAAGTCTGTTTTCAGAGCGAAATCTCAGACATTCTGCCGACTGGCACAACGTACAGATATGACCCTCGGGTGTCCAAGTCACCGAGGAAAACATGGAACCCCATGCATTTCCGAAAAGAGGACACCCGTGGGAATCCGCAGAGGTATGATTTGCGCACATCGCCCCAGAATTTTTTACCCAGACAGCCACGCAAAGTCCGAATTGACGGGAAAAAAAAACTTTTTCTGCACATTTCGCTCGACGCACCCATCAAAACACGCCCCCAACAACTCATGGCCTACCGTCACGGGTTCCCACAGGTGTCCCAATGAAAACGGTACCTCACATGTGTGGGTGCACCTACCTGGCCGCCAGGGGGAAACCCTAAAACACAAGTAACCCCAAGTCTGTTTTCATGGCGAAATCTCAGACATTCTGCCGACCGGTACAACATACAGATATGGGCCTTGGGTGTCCAAGCCACAGAGGAAAATAGGGAACCCCCTGCATTTCCGAAAAGAGGACACCCGTGGGAATCCGCAGAGGTATGAATTGCGCATATCGCCCCAGATTTTCTAACCAGACAGCCCTGCAAAGTCCGAAATGTCGGGAAAAAAACACTTTTTCCGCACATTTCGCTCGACGCACCCATCGAAACACGCCCCCAACAACACATGGCCTACCGTCACGCGTTCCCACAGGTGTCCCGATGAAAACAACACGCCCCCAACAACACACGGCCTACCGTCACGCGTTCCCACAGGTGTCCCGATGAAAACGGTACCTCACATGTGTGGGTGCACCTACCTGGCTGCCAAGGGGAAAGCCTAAAACACAAGTAACCCCAAGTCTGTTTTCATGGCGAAATCTCAGACATTCTGCCGACCGGTACAACATACAGATATGGGCCTCGGGTGTCCAAGCCACCGAGGAAAACAGGGAACCCCATGCATTTCCAAAAAGAGGACACCCGTGGGAATCGGCAGAGGTATGATTTGCGCACATCGCCCCAGAATTTTTTACCCAGACAGCCACGCAAAGTCCGAATTGACGGGAAAAAAACACTTTTTCTGCACATTTCGCTCGACGCACCCATCAAAACACGCCCCCAACAACGCATGGCCTACCGTCACGGGTTCCCACAGGTGTCCCAATGAAAACGGTACCTCACATGTGTGGGTGCACCTACCTGGCCGCCAAGGGGAAAGCCTAAAACACAAGTAACCCCAAGTCTGTTTTCATGGCGAAATCTCAGACATTCTGCCGACCTGTACAACATACAGATATGGGCCTCGGGTGTCCAAGCCACAGAGGAAAACAGGGAACCCCATGCATTTCCAAAAAGAGGACACCTGTGGGAATCTGCAGAGGTATGATTTGTGCACAGCGCCCCAGAATTTTTTACCCAGACAGCCCTGCAAAGTCCGAAATGTGGGGAAAAAAAACACTTTTTCCGCAGATTTCGCTCAACGCACCCATCGAAACACGCCCCCAACAACACATGGCCTAATGTCACGCGTTCCCACAGGTGTCCCGATGAAAACAGTACCTCACATGTGTGGGTGCACCTACCTGGCCGCCAAGGGGAAAGCCTAAAACACAAGTAACCCCAAGTCTGTTTTCAGAGCGAAATCTCAGACATTCTGCCGACCGGCACAACGTACAGATATGGGCCTCGGGTGTCCAAGCCACCGAGGAAAACAGGGAACCCCATGCATTTCCGAAAAGAGGACACCGGTGGGAATACGCAGAGGTATGATTTGCGCACATCCCCCCAGATTTTATTACCCAGACAGCCCTGCAAAGTCTGAAATGTCGGGAAAAAAACGCCTTTTCCGCACATTTCGCTCGACGCACCCATCGAAACATGCCCCCAACAACACATGGCCTACCGTCACACGTTCCCACAGGAGTCCCGATGAAAACGGTACCTCACATGTGTGGGTGCACCTACCTGGCCGCCAAGGGGAAAGCCTAAAACACAAGTAACCCCAAGTCTGTTTTCAGAGCGAAATCTGAGACATTCTGCCGATTGGCACAACGTACAGATATGGGCCTCGGTTGTCCAAGCCACCAAGGAAAACAGAGAACCCCATGCATTTCCGAAAAGAGGACACCCGTGGGAATCCACAGAGGTAAGATTTGCGCACATCGCTCTAGATTTTATTACTGAGACAGCCCCGCAAATTCAGAAAAGTCGGGAAAAAAACCGCTTTTTCCGCACATTTTGCTCGACGCACCCATCGAAACACGCCCCCAACAACACATGGCCTACCGTCACGCGTTTCCACAGGTGTCCCGATGAAAACGGTACCTCACATGTGTGGGTGCACCTACCTGGCCGCCAAGGGGAAAGCCTAAAACACAAGTAACCCCAAGTCTGTTTTCAGAGCGAAATCTCAGACATTCTGCCGACCGGTACAACGTACAGATATGGGCCTCGGGTCTCCAAGCCACCGAGGAAAACAGGGAACCCCATGCATTTCCAAAAAGAGGACACCCGTGGGAATCCGCAGAGGTATGATTTGCGCACATTGCCCCAGAATTTTTTACCCAGACAGCCCCGCAAAGTCCGAAATGTCGGGAAAAAAACACTTTTTCCGCACATTTCGCTCGACGCACCCATCGAAACAAGCCCCCAACAACACATGGCCTACCGTCACGCGTTCCCACTGGTTTCCCGATGAAAACGGTACCTCACATGTGTGGGTGCACCTACCTGGCCGCCAAGGGGAAAGCCTAAAACACAAGTAACCCCAAGTCTGTTTTCAGAGCGAAATCTCAGACATTCTGCCGACCGGCACAACGTACAGATATGGCCCTCTGGTGTCCAAGTCACCGAGGAAAACAGGGAACCCCATGCATTTCCGAAAAGAGGACACCCGTGGGAATCCGCACGGTATGATTTGCGCACGTCGCCCCAGAATTTTTTACCCAGACAGCCACGCAAAGTCCGAATTGACGGGAAAAAAACACTTTTTCTGCACATTTCGCTCGACGCACCCATCAAAACACGCCCCCAACAACACATGGCCTACCGTCACGCGTTCCTACAGGTGTCCCGATGAAAATGATACCTCACATGTGTGGGTGCACCTTCCTGGCCGCGAAAGGGAAAGCCTAAAACACAAGTAACCCCAAGTCTGTTTTCATGGCGAAATCTCAGACATTCTGCCGACCGGCACAACGTACAGATATGGGCATCGGGTGTCCAAGCCACCGAGGAAAATAGGGAAACCCATGCATTTCCGAAAAGAGGACAGCCGTGGGAATCCACAGAGGTATGATTTGCACATATCGCCCCAGAATTTTTTACCCAAACAGCCCCGCAAAGTCCGAAATGTCGGGAAAAAAACACTTTTTCTGCACATTTCGCTCGACGCACCCATCGAAACATGCCCCCAACAACACATGGCCTACTGTCACGCGTTCCCACAGGTGTCCAGATGAAAACAGTACCTCACATGTGTGGGTGCACCTACCTGGCCGCCAAGGGGAAAGCCTAAAACACAAGTAACCCCAAGTCTGTTTTCAGAGCGAAATCTCAGACATTCCTCCGACCGGCACAAGGTACAGATATGGGCCTCGGGTGTCCAAGCCACCGAGGAAAACAGGGAACCCCATGCATTTCCGAAAAGAGGACACTGGTGGGAATACGCAGAGGTATGATTTGCGCACATCCCCCCAGATTTTATTACCCAGACAGCCCTGCAAAGTCCGAAATGTCGGGAAAAAACACCTTTTCCGCACATTTCGCTCGACGCACCCATCGAAACATGCCCCCAACAACACATGGCCTACCGTCACACGTTCCCACAGGTGTCCCAATGAAAACGGTACCTCACATGTGTGGGTGCACCTACCTGGCAGCCAAGGGGAAAGCCTAAAACACAAGTAACCCCAAGTCAGTTTTCAGAGCGAAATCTCAGACATTTTGCCGACCGGCACAACGTACAGATAAAGGCCTCGGGTGTCCAAGCCACCGAGGAAAACAGGGAACCCCATGCATTTCCGAAAAGAGGACACCCGTGGGAATACTCAGAGGTATGATTTGCGCACATCGCCCCAGAATTTTTTACCCAGACAGCCCCGCAAAGTCCGAAATGTCAGGAAAAAAACACTTTTTCCGCACATTTCGCTCGACGCACCCATCGAAACACGCCCCCAACAACACATGGCCTACCATCACGCATTCCCACAGGTGTCCCAATGAAAACGGTACCTCACATGTGTGGGTGCACCTACCTGGCCGCCAAGGGGAAAGCCTAAAACACAAGTAAACCCCAAGTCTGTTTTCAGAGCGAAATCTCAGACATTCTGCCGACCGGCACAACGTACAGATATGGGCCTCGGGTGTCCAAGCCACCGAGGAAAACAGGGAACCCCATGCATTTCCAAAAAGAGGACACCCGTGGGAATCCGCAGAGGTATGATTTGCGCACATCGCCCCAGAATTTATTAACCAGACAGCACTGCAAAGTCCGAAATGTGGGGAAAAAAATGCTTTTTCCGCACATTTCGCTCGACGCACCCATCGAAACAAGCCCCCAACAACACATGGCCTACCGTCACGAGTTCCCACTGGCGTCTCGATGAAAACGGTACCCCACATGTGTGGGTGCACCTACTTGGCCGCCAAGGGGAAAGCCTAAAACACAAGTAACCCGAAGTCTGTTTTCAGAGCAAAATCTGAGACATTCTGCCGACCGGCACAACGTACAGATATGGCCCTCGGGTGTCCAAGTCACCGAGGAAAACAGGGAACCCCATGCATTTCTGAAAAGAGGACACCCGTGGGAATACGCAGAGGTATGATTTGCGCATATCCCCCCAGAATTTATTACCCAGACAACCCCGCAAAGTCCGAAATTTGGAGAAAAAAACGCATTTTCCGCACATTTCGCTTGAAGCACCCATCGAAACACGCCCCCAACAACACATGGCCTACTGTCACACGTTCCCACAGGTGTCCCGATGAAAACGGTACCTCACATGTGTGGGTGCACCTACCTGGCTGGCAAGGGACAAGCCGAAAACGCAAGCAACCCCCAGTCTGTTTGCAGAGGGGAATCTCAGCCATTCTGCCGACCGGCACAACATACAGATATGGGCCTCGGGTGTCCAAGCCACCAAGGAAAACAGGGAACCCCATGCATTTCCGAAAAGAGGACACCCGTGGGAATCCGCAGAGGTATGATTTGCGCACATCGCCACAGAAATTATTACCCAGACACCCCCACAAAGTCTGAAATTTGGGGAAAAAAACGCATTTTCCGCACATTTCACTTGAAGCACCCATCGAAACACACCCCCAACAACACATGGCCTACCGTAACACGTTCCTGCAGGTGTCCCGATGAAAACGGTACCTCACATGTGTGGGTGCACCTACCTGGCGCCAAGGTGAAAGCCTAAAACACAAATAACCCCAAGTCTGTTTTCAGAGGGAAATCTCAGACATTCTGCCGACCGGCACAACGTACAGATATGGGCCTCGGGTGTCCAAGTCACCAAGGAAAACGGGGAAACCCATGAAATTCCAAAAAGAGGACACCCGTGGGAATCCGCAGAGGTATTATTTGCGCACAACGCCCTAGAATTTTTTACCCAGACAGCCCTGCAAAGTCCGAAATGTGGGGAAAAAAAACACTTTTTCCGCAGATTTTGCTCAACGCACCCATCGAAACACGCCCCCAACAACACATGGCCTACTGTCACGCGTTCCTACAGGTGTCCGATGAAAACGGTACCTCACATGTGTGGGTGCACCTGGGTGAACCTACCTGGCCGCCAAGGGGAAAGCCTAAAACACAAGTAACCCCAAGTCTGTTTTCAGAGCGAAATCTCAGACATTCTGCCGACCTGCACAACGTACAGATATGGGCCTCGGGTGTCCAAGCCAAGGAAAACCGAGGGAACCCCATACATTTCGGAAAAGAGGACACCCATGGGAATCCGCAGAGGTATGATTTGCGCACATCACCCCAGAATTTTTTACCCAGACAGCCCCGCAAAATCCGAAATGTTGGGAAAAAAACACTTTTTCCGCAGATTTTGCTCAACGCACCCATCGAAACACGCCCCCAACAACACATGGCCTACTGTCACGCGTTCCCACAGGTGTCCCGATGAAAACGGTACCTCACATGTGTGGGTTGACCTACCTGGCCGCCAAGGGGAAAGCCTAAAACACAAGTAACCCCAAGTCTGTTTTCAGAGCGAAATCTCAGACATTCTGCCGACCGGCACAACGTACAGATATGGGCCTCGGGTGTCCAAGCCACCAAGGAAAACAGGGAACCCCATGCATTTCCGAAAAGAGGACACCCGTGGGAATCCGCAGAGGTATGATTTGCGCACATCGCCCCAGAATTTATTACCCAGACAGCCCTGCAAAGTCCGAAATGTGGGGAAAAAAACACTTTTTCCGCACATTTCGCTCGACGCACCTATCGAAACACGCCCCCAACAACACATGGCCTACCGTCACGCGTTCCCACAGGTGTCCCGATGAAAACGGTACCTCACATGTGTGGGTGCACCTACCTGGCTGCCAAGGGGAAAGCCTAAAACACAAGTAACCCCAAGTCTGTTTTCATGGCAAAATCTCAGACATTCTGCCGACCGGTACAACATACAGATATGGGCCTCGGGTGTCCAAGCCACCGAGGAAAACAGGGAACCCCATGCATTTCCAAAAAGAGGACACCCGTGGGAATCCGCAGAGGTATGATTTGCGCACATCGCCCCAGAATTTTTTACCCAGACAGCCACGCAAAGTCCGAATTGACGGGAAAAAAACACTTTTTCTGCACATTTCGCTCGACGCACCCATCAAAACACGCCCCCAACAACACATGGCCTACCGTCACGGGTTCCCACAGGTGTCCCAATGAAAACGGTACCTCACATGTGTGGGTGCACCTACCTGGCCGCCAAGGGGAAAGCCTAAAACACAAGTAACCCCAAGTCTGTTTTCATGGCGAAATCTCAGACATTCTGCCGACCGGCACAACGTACAGATATGGGCATCGGGTGTCCAAGCCACCGAGGAAAATAGGGAAACCCATGCATTTCCGAAAAGAGGACACCCGTGGGAATCCACAGAGGTATGATTTGCACATATCGCCCCAGAATTTTTTACCCAAACAGCCCCGCAAAGTCCGAAATGTCAGGAAAAAAACACTTTTTCCGCACATTTCGCTCGACGCACCCATCGAAACATGCCCCCAACAACACATGGCCTACTGTCACGCGTTCCCACAGGTGTCCAGATGAAAACGGTACCTCACATGCGTGGGTGCACCTACCTGGCCGCCAAGGGGAAAGCCTAAAACACAAGTAACCCCAAGTCTGTTTTCAGAGCGAAATCTCAGACATTCTGCCGACCGGCACAACGTACAGATATGGGCCTCGGGTGTCCAAGCCACCGAGGAAAACAGGGAACCCCATGCATTTCCAAAAAGAGGACACCCGTGGGAATCCGCAGAGGTATGATTTGCGCACATCACCCCAGAATTTTTTACCCAGACAGCCACGCAAAGACCGAATTGACGGGAAAAAAACACTTTTTCTGCACATTTCGCTCGACGCACCCATCAAAACACGCCCCCAACAACACATGGCCTACCGTCACGGGTTCCCACAGGTGTCCCAATGAAAACGGTACCTCACATGTGTGGGTGCACCTACCTGGCCGCGAAAGGGAAAGCCTAAAACACAAGTAACCCCAAGTCTGTTTTCATGGCGAAATCTCAGACATTCTGCCGACCGGCACAACGTACAGATATGGGCATCGGGTGTCCAAGCCACCGAGGAAAATAGGGAAACCCATGCATTTCCGAAAAGAGGACACCCGTGGGAATCCACAGAGGTATGATTTGCACATATCGCCCCAGAATTTTTTACCCAAACAGCTCCGCAAAGTCCGAAATGTCGGGAAAAAAACACTTTTTCCGCACATTTCGCTCGACGCACCCATCGAAACATGCCCCCAACAACACATTGCCTACCGTCACGCGTTCCCACAGGTGTCCAGATGAAAACGATACCTCACATGTGTGGGTGCACCTACCTGGCCGCCAAGGGGAAAGCCTAAAACACAAGTAACCCCAAGTCTGTTTTCAGAGCGAAATCTCAGACATTCTGCCGACCGGCACAACGTACAGATATGGGCCTCGGGTGTCCAAGCCACCGAGGAAAACAGGGAACCCCATGCATTTCCGAAAAGAGGACACCGGTGGGAATACGCAGAGGTATGATTTCTGCACATCCCCCCAGATTTTATTACCCAGACAGCCCTGCAAAGTCCGAAATGTCGGGAAAAAACGCCTTTTCCGCACATTTCGCTCGACGCACCCATCGAAACATGCCCCCAACAACACATGGCCTACCGTCACACGTTCCCACAGGTGTCCCAATGAAAACGGTACCTCACATGTGTGGGTGCACCTACCTGGCCGCCAAGGGGAAAGCCTAAAACACAAGTAACCCCAAGTCAGTTTTCAGAGCGAAATCTCAGACATTCTGCCGACCGGCACAACGTACAGATAAAGGCCTCGGGTGTCCAAGCCACCGAGGAAAACAGGGAACCACATGCATTTCCGAAAAGAGGACACCCGTGGGAATACGCAGAGGTATGATTTGCGCACATCGCCCCAGAATTTTTTACCCAGACAGCCCCGCAAAGTCCGAAATGTCGGGAAAAAAACACTTTTTCCGCACATTTCGCTCGACGCACCCATCAAAACACGCCCCCAACAACACATGGCCTACCATCACGCATTCCCACAGGTGTCCCAATGAAAACGGTACCTCACATGTGTGGGTGCACCTACCTGGCCGCCAATGGGAAAGCCTAAAACACAAGTAAACCCCAAGTCTGTTTTCAGAGCGAAATCTCAGACATTCTGCCGACCGGCACAACGTACAGATATGGGCCTCGGGTGTCCAAGCCACCGAGGAAAACAGGGAACCACATGCATTTCCGAAAAGAGGACACCCGTGGGAATACGCAGAGGTATGATTTGCGCACATCGCCCCAGAATTTTTTACCCAGACAGCCCCGCAAAGTCCGAAATGTGGGGAAAAAAATGCTTTTTCCACACATTTCGCTCGACGCACCCATCGAAACAAGCCCCCAACAACACATGGCCTACCGTCACACGTTCCCACTGGCGTCCCGATGAAAACGGTACCTCACATGTGTGGGTGCACCTACTTGGCCGCCAAGGGGAAAGCCTAAAACACAAGTAACCCGAAGTCTGTTTTCAGAGAAAAATCTGAGACATTCTGCCGACCGGCACAACGTACAGATATGGCCCTCGGGTGTCCAAGTCACCGAGGAAAACAGGGAACCCCATGCATTTCTGAAAAGAGGACACCCGTGGGAATATGCAGAGGTATGATTTGCGCATATCCCCCCAGAATTTATTACCCAGGCAACCCCGCAAAGTCCGAAATTTGGAGAAAAAAACGCATTTTCCGCACATTTCGCTTGAAGCACCCATCGAAACACGCCCCCAACAACACATGGCCTACCGTCACACGTTCCCACAGGTATCCCGATGAAAACGGTACCTCACATGTGTGGGTGCACCTACCTGGCTGGCAAGGGGCAAGCCGAAAACGCAAGCAACCCCCAGTCTGTTTGCAGAGGGGAATCTCAGCCATTCTGCCGACCGGCACAACATACAGATATGGGCCTCGGGTGTCCAAGCCACCAAGGAAAACAGGGAACCCCATGCATTTCCGAAAAGAGGACACCCGTGGGAATCCGCAGAGGTATGATTTGCGCACATCGCCACAGAAATTATTACCCAGACACCCCCACAAACTCTGAAATTTGGGGAAAAAAACGCATTTTCTGCACATTTCACTTGAAGCACCCATCGAAACACACCCCCAACAACACATGGCCTACTGTCACACGTTCCCACAGGTGTCCCGATGAAAACGGTACCTCACATGTGTGGGTTGACCTACCTGGCCGCCAAGGGGAAAGCCTAAAACACAAGTAACCCCAAGTCTGTTTTCAGAGCGAAATCTCAGACATTCTGCCGACCGGCACAACGTACAGATATGGGCCTCGGGTGTCCAAGCCACCAAGGAAAACAGGGAACCCCATGCATTTCCGAAAAGAGGACACCCGTGGGAATCCGCAGAGGTATGATTTGCGCACATCGCCCCAGAATTTATTACCCAGACAGCCCTGCAAAGTCCGAAATGTGGAGAAAAAAACACTTTTTACGCACATTTCGCTCGACGCACCTATCGAAACACGCCCCCAACAACACATGGCCTACCGTCACGCATTCCCACAGGTGTCCCGATGAAAACGGTACCTCACATGTGTGGGTGCACCTACCTGGCCGCCAGGGGGAAACCCTAAAACACAAGTAACCCCAAGTCTGTTTTCATGGCGAAATCTCAGACATTCTGCCGACCGGTACAACATACAGATATGGGCCTCGGGTGTCCAAGCCACAGAGCAAAACAGGGAACCCCATGCATTTCCGAAAAGAGGACACCCGTGGGAATCCGCAGAGGTATGATTTGCGCACATCGCCCCAGAATTTTTTACCCAGACAGCCCCGCAAAGTCCGAAATGTCGGGAAAAAAACACTTTTTCCGCACATTTCGCTCGACGCACCCATCGAAACACGCCCCCAACAACACATGCCTACCGTCACGCGTTCCCACAGGTGTCCCGATGAAAACAACACGCCCCAACAACACACGGCCTACCGTCACGCGTTCCCACAGGTGTCCCGATTAAAACGGTACCTCACATATGTGGGTGCACCTACCTGGCTGCCAAGGGGAAAGCCTAAAACACAAGTAACCCCAAGTCTGTTTTCATGGCGAAATCTCAGACATTCTGCCGACCGGTACAACATACAGATATGGGCCTCGGGTGTCCAAGCCACCGAGGAAAACAGGGAACCCCATGCATTTCCAAAAAGAGGACACCCGTGGGAATCCGCAGAGGTATGATTTGCGCACATCGCCCCAGAATTTTTTACCCAGACAGCCACGCAAAGTCCGAATTGACGGGAAAAAAACACTTTTTCTGCACATTTCGCTCGACGCACCCATCAAAACACGCCCCCAACAACACATGGCCTACCGTCACGCGTTCCCACAGGTGTCCAGATGAAAACGATACCTCACATGTGTGGGTGCACCTACCTGGCCGCCAAGGGGAAAGCCTAAAACACAAGTAACCCCAAGTCTGTTTTCAGAGCGAAATCTCAGACATTCTGCCGACCGGCACAACGTACAGATATGGGCCTCGGGTGTCCAAGCCACCGAGGAAAACAGGGAACCCCATGCATTTCCGAAAAGAGGACACCGGTGGGAATACGCAGAGGTATGATTTGCGCACATCCCCCCAGATTTTATTACCCAGACAGCCCTGCAAAATCCGAAATGTCGGGAAAAAACGCCTTTTCCGCACATTTCGCTCGACGCACCCATCGAAACATGCCCCCAACAACACATGGCCTACCGTCACACGTTCCCACAGGTGTCCCAATGAAAACGGTACCTCACATGTGTGGGTGCACCTACCTGGCCACCAAGGGGAAAGCCTAAAACACAAGTAACCCCAAGTCAGTTTTCAGAGCGAAATCTCAGACATTCTGCCGACCGGCACAACGTACAGATAAAGGCCTCGGGTGTCCAAGCCACCGAGGAAAACAGGGAACCCCATGCATTTCCGAAAAGAGGACACCCGTGGGAATACACAGAGGTATGATTTGCGCACATCGCCCCAGAATTTTTTACCCAGACAGCCCCGCAAAGTCCGAAATGTCGGGAAAAAAACACTTTTTCCGCACATTTCGCTCGACGCACCCATCGAAACACACCCCCAACAACACATGGCCTACCATCACGCATTCCCACAGGTGTCCCAATGAAAACGGTACCTCACATGTGTGGGTGCACCTACCTGGCCGCCAAGGGGAAAGCCTAAAACACAAGTAAACCCCAA
Organism: Ambystoma mexicanum; assembly: GCF_040938575.1. Lineage (NCBI taxonomy): Eukaryota > Metazoa > Chordata > Amphibia > Caudata > Ambystomatidae > Ambystoma > Ambystoma mexicanum. The sequence goes on from NC_090937.1 coordinate 1,294,025,809, forward strand.
GTCTGTTTTCAGAGCGAAATCTCAGACATTCTGCCGACCGGCACAACGTACAGATATGGGCCTCGGGTGTCCAAGCCACCGAGGAAAACAGGGAACCCCATGCATTTCCAAAAAGAGGACACCCTGGAAATACGCAGAGGTATGATTTGCGCACATCGCCCCAGAATTTTTTACCCAGACAGCCCCGCAAAGTCCGAAATGTCGGGAAAAAAACACTTTTTCTGCACATTTCGCTCGACGGACCCATCGAAACACGCCCCCAACAACACATGGCCTACCATCACGCATTCCCACAGGTGTCCCAATGAAAATGGTACCTCACATGTGTGGGTGCACCTACCTGGCCGCCAAGGGGAAAGCCTAAAACACAAGTAAACCCCAAGTCTGTTATCAGAGCGAAATCTCAGACATTCTGCCGACCGGCACAACGTACAGATATGGGCCTCGGGTGTCCAAGTCACCGAGGAAAACAGGGAACCCCATGCATTTCTGAAAAGAGGACACCCGTGGGAATACGCAGAGGTATGATTTGCGCATATCCCCCCGAATGTATTACCCAGACAACCCCGCAAAGTCCGAAATTTGGAGAAAAAAACACATTTTCCGCACATTTCGCTTGAAGCACCCATCGAAACACGCCCCCAACAACACATGGCCTACCGTCACGCGTTCCCACAGGTGTCCCGATGAAAACAACACGCCCCCAACAACACACGGCCTACCGTCACGCGTTCCCACAGGTGTCCCGATGAAAACGGTACCTCACATATGTGGGTGCACCTACCTGGCTGCCAAGGGGAAAGCCTAAAACACAAGTAACCCCAAGTCTGTTTTCATGGCGAAATCTCAGACATTCTGCCGACCGGTACAACATACAGATATGGGCCTCGAGTGTCCAAGCCACCGAGGAAAACAGGGAACCCCATGCATTTCCAAAAAGAGGACACCCGTGGGAATCCGCAGAGGTATGATTTGCGCACATCGCCCCAGAATTTTTTACCCAGACAGCCACGCAAAGTCCGAATTGACGGGAAAAAAACACTTTTTCTGCACATTTCGCTCGACGCACCCATCAAAACACGCCCCCAACAACACATGGCCTACCGTCACGGGTTCCCACAGGTGTCCCAATGAAAACGGTACCTCACATGTGTGGGTGCACCTACCTGGCCGCCAAGGGGAAAGCCTAAAACACAAGTAACCCCAAGTCTGTTTTCATGGTGAAATCTCAGACATTCTGCCGACCGGCACAACGTACAGATATGGGCATCGGGTGTCCAAGCCACCGAGGAAAATAGGGAAACCCATGCATTTCCGAAAATAGGACACCTGTGGGAATCCACAGAGGTATGATTTGCACATATCGCCCCAGAATTTTTTACCCAAACAGCCCCGCAAAGTCCGAAATGTCGGGAAAAAAACACTTTTTCCGCACATTTCGCTCGACGCACCCATCGAAACATGCCCCCAACAACACATGGCCTACCGTCACGCGTTCCCACAGGTGTCCAGATGAAAACGATACCTCACATGTGTGGGTGCACCTACCTGGCCGCCAAGGGGAAAGCCTAAAACACAAGTAACCCCAAGTCTGTTTTCAGAGCGAAATCTCAGACATTCTGCCGACCGGCACAACGTACAGATATGGGCCTCGGGTGTCCAAGCCACCGAGGAAAACAGGGAACCCCATGCATTTCCGAAAAGAGGACACCAGTGGGAATACGCAGAGGTATGATTTGCGCACATCCCCCCAGATTTTATTACCCAGACAGCCCTGCAAAATCCGAAATGTCGGGAAAAAACGCCTTTTCCGCACATTTCGCTCGACGCACCCATCGAAACATGCCCCCAACAACACATGGCCTACCGTCACACGTTCCCACAGGTGTCCCAATGAAAACGGTACTTCACATGTGTGGGTGCACCTACCTGGCCACCAAGGGGAAAGCCTAAAACACAAGTAACCCCAAGTCAGTTTTCAGAGCGAAATCTCAGACATTCTGCCGACCGGCACAACGTACAGATAAAGGCCTCGGGTGTCCAAGCCACCGAGGAAAACAGGGAACCCCATGCATTTCCGAAAAGAGGACACCCGTGGGAATACACAGAGGTATGATTTGCGCACATCGCCCCAGAATTTTTTACCCAGACAGCCCCGCAAAGTCCGAAATGTCGGGAAAAAAACACTTTTTCCGCACATTTCGCTCGACGCACCCATCGAAACACACCCCCAACAACACATGGCCTACCATCACGCATTCCCACAGGTGTCCCAATGAAAACGGTACCTCACATGTGTGGGTGCACCTACCTGGCCGCCAAGGGGAAAGCCTAAAACCAAGTAAACCCCAAGTCTGTTTTCAGAGCGAAATCTCAGACATTCTGCCGACCGGCACAACGTACAGATATGGGCCTCGGGTGTCCAAGCCACCGAGGAAAACAGGGAACCCCATGCATTTCCAAAAAGAGGACACCCTGGAAATACGCAGAGGTATGATTTGCGCACATCGCCCCAGAATTTTTTACCCAGACAGCCCCGCAAAGTCCGAAATGTCGGGAAAAAAACACTTTTTCTGCACATTTCGCTCGACGGATCCATCGAAACACGCCCCCAACAACACATGGCCTACCATCACGCATTCCCACAGGTGTCCCAATGAAAATGGTACCTCACATGTGTGGGTGCACCTACCTGGCCGCCAAGGGGAAAGCCTAAAACACAAGTAAACCCCAAGTCTGTTATCAGAGCGAAATCTCAGACATTCTGCCGACCGGCACAACGTACAGATATGGGCCTCGGGTGTCCAAGTCACCGAGGAAAACAGGGAACCCCATGCATTTCTGAAAAGAGGACACCCGTGGGAATACGCAGAGGTATGATTTGCGCATATCCCCCCGAATGTATTACCCAGACAACCCCGCAAAGTCCGAAATTTGGAGAAAAAAACACATTTTCCGCACATTTCGCTTGAAGCACCCATCGAAACACGCCCCCAACAACACATGGCCTACCGTCACGCGTTCCCACAGGTGTCCCGATGAAAACGGTACCTCACATGTGTGGGTGCACCTACCTGGCTGGCAAGGGGCAAGCCGAAAACGCAAGCAACCCCCAGTCTGTTTGCAGAGGGGAATCTCAGCCATTCTGCCGACCGGCACAACATACAGATATGGGCCTCGGGTGTCCAAGCCACCAAGGAAAACAGGGAACCCCATGCATTTCCGAAAAGAGGACACCCGTGGGAATCCGCAGAGGTATGATTTGCGCACATCGCCACAGAAATTATTACCCAGACACCCCCACAAAGTCTGAAATTTGGGAAAAAAAACGCATTTTCCGCACATTTCACTTGAAGCACCCATCGAAACACACCCCCAACAACACATGGCCTACCGTCACAATGTTCCCACAGGTGTCCCGATGAAAACGGTACCTCACATGTGTGGGTGCACCTACCTGGCGCCAAGGGGAAAGCCTAAAACACAAATAACCCCAAGTCTGTTTTCAGAGGGAAATCTCAGACATTCTGCCAACCGGCACAACGTACAGATATGGGCCTCGTGTGTCCAAGTCACCCAGGAAAATGGGGAAACCCATGAAATTCCAAAAAGAGGACACCCGTGGGAATCCGCAGAGGTATTATTTGCGCACATCGCCCTAGAATTTTTTACCCAGACAGCCCTGCAAAGTCCGAAATGTGGGGAAAAAAAACACTTTTTCCGCAGATTTTGCTCAACGCACCCATCGAAACATGCCCCCAACAACACATGGCCTACCGTCACGCGTTTCCACAGGTGTCCCGATGAAAACGGTACCTCACATGTGTGGGTGCACCTACCTGGCCGCCAAGGGGAAAGCCTAAAACACAAGTAACCCCAAGTCTGTTTTCTGAGCGAAATCTCAGACATTCTGCCGACCGGCACAACGTACAGATATGGGCCTTGGGTGTCCAAGCCACTGAGGAAAACAGGGAACCCCATGCATTTCCGAAAAGAGGACACCCGTGGGAATCCGCAGAGGTATGATTGCGCACATCGCCCCAGAATTTTTTACCCAGACAGCCACGCAAAGACCGAATTGACGGGAAAAAAACACTTTTTCTGCACATTTCGCTCGACGCACCCATAGAAACACACCCCCAACAACACATGGCCTACCGTCACGCGTTCCCACAGGTATCCCGATGAAAACGGTACCTCACATGTGTGGGTGCACCTACCTGGCCGCCAAGGGGAAAGCCTAAAACACAAGTAACCCCAAGTCTGTTTTCAGAGCGAAATCTCAGACATTCTGCCGACCGGCACAACGTACAGATATGGCCCTCTGGTGTCCAAGTCACCGAGGAAAACAGGGAACCCCATGCATTTCCGAAAAGAGGACACCCGTGGGAATCCGCAGAGGTATGATTTGCGCACGTCGCCCCAGAATTTTTTACCCAGACAGCCACGCAAAGTCCGAATTGACGGGAAAAAAACACTTTTTCTGCACATTTCGCTCGACGCACCCATCAAAACACGCCCCCAACAACACATGGCCTACCGTCACGCGTTCCCACAGGTGTCCCGATGAAAATGATACCTCACATGTGTGGGTGCACCTTCCTGGCCGCGAAAGGGAAAGCCTAAAACACAAGTAACCCCAAGTCTGTTTTCTGAGCGAAATCTCAGACATTCTGCCGACCGGCACAACGTACAGATATGGGCCTTGGGTGTCCAAGCCACTGAGGAAAACAGGGAACCCCATGCATTTCCGAAAAGAGGACACCCGTGGGAATCCGCAGAGGTATGATTTGCGCACATCGCCCCAGAATTTTTTACCCAGACAGCCACGCAAAGACCGAATTGACGGGAAAAAAACACTTTTTCTGCACATTTCGCTCGACGCACCCATAGAAACACACCCCCAACAACACATGGCCTACCGTCACACGTTCCCACAGGTATCCCGATGAAAACGGTACCTCACATGTGTGGGTGCACCTACCTGGCCGCCAAGGGGAAAGCCTAAAACACAAGTAACCCCAAGTCTGTTTTCAGAGCGAAATCTCAGACATTCTGCCGACCGGCACAACGTACAGATATGGCCCTCGGGTGTCCAAGTCACCGAGGAAAACAGGGAACCCCATGCATTTCCGAAAAGAGGACACCCGTGGGAATCCGCAGAGGTATGATTTGCGCACGTCGCCCCAGAATTTTTTACCCAGACAGCCACGCAAAGTCCGAATTGACGGGAAAAAAACACTTTTTCTGCACATTTCGCTCGACGCACCCATCAAAACACGCCCCCAACAACACATGGCCTACCGTCACGCGTTCCCACAGGTGTCCCGATGAAAATGATACCTCACATGTGTGGGTGCACCTTCCTGGCCGCGAAAGGGAAAGCCTAAAACACAAGTAACCCCAAGTCTGTTTTCATGGCGAAATCTCAGACATTCTGCCGACCGGCACAACGTACAGATATGGGCATCGGGTGTCCAAGCCACCGAGGAAAATAGGGAAACCCATGCATTTCCGAAAAGAGGACAGCCGTGGAAATCCACAGAGGTATGATTTGCACATATCGCCCCAGAAATTTTTACCCAAACAGCCCCGCAAAGTCCGAAATGTCGGGAAAAAAACACTTTTTCTGCACATTTCGCTCGACGCACCCATCGAAACATGCCCCCAACAACACATGGCCTACCGTCACGCGTTCTCACAGGTGTCCAGATGAAAACAGTACCTCACAGGTGTGGGTGCACCTACCTGGCCGCCAAGGGGAAAGCCTAAAACACAAGTAACCCCAAGTCTGTTTTCAGAGCGAAATCTCAGACATTCTGCCGACCGGCACAAGGTACAGATATGGGCCTCGGGTGTCCAAGCCACCGAGGAAAACAGGGAACCCCATGCATTTCCGAAAAGAGGACACTGGTGGGAATACGCAGAGGTATGATTTACGCACATCCCCCCAGATTTTATTACCCAGACAGCCCTGCAAAGTCCGAAATGTCGGGAAAAAACGCCTTTTCCGCACATTTCGCTCGACGCACCCATCAAAACATGCCCCAAACAACACATGGCCTACCGTCACACGTTCCCACAGGTGTCCCGATGAAAATGATACCTCACATGTGTGGGTGCACCTTCCTGGCCGCGAAAGGGAAAGCCTAAAACACAAGTAACCCCAAGTCTGTTTTCATGGCGAAATCTCAGACATTCTGCCGACCGGCACAAGGTACAGATATGGGCCTCGGGTGTCCAAGCCACCGAGGAAAACAGGGAACCCCATGCATTTCCGAAAAGAGGACACCCGTGGGAATACTCAGAGGTATGATTTGCGCACATCGCCCCAGAATTTTTTACCCAGACAGCCCCGCAAAGTCCGAAATGTCGGGAAAAAAACACTTTTTCCGCACATTTCGCTCGACGCACCCATCGAAACACGCCCCCAACAACACATGGCCTACCATCACGCATTCCCACAGGTGTCCCAATGAAAACGGTACCTCACATGTGTGGGTGCACCTACCTGGCCGCCAAGGGGAAAGCCTAAAACACAATTAAACCCCAAGTCTGTTTTCAGAGCGAAATCTCAGACATTCTGCCGACCGGCACAACGTACAGATATGGGCCTCGGGTGTCCAAGCCACCGAGGAAAACAGGGAACCCCATGCATTTCCGAAAAGAGGACACCGGTGGGAATACGCAGAGGTATGATTTGCGCACATCCCCCCAGATTTTATTACCCAGACAGCCCTGCAAAATCCGAAATGTCGGGAAAAAACGCCTTTTCCGCACATTTCGCTCGACGCACCCATCGAAACATGCCCCCAACAACACATGGCCTACCGTCACACGTTCCCACAGGTGTCCCAATGAAAACGGTACCTCACATGTGTGGGTGCACCTACCTGGCCACCAAGGGGAAAGCCTAAAACACAAGTAACCCCAAGTCAGTTTTCAGAGCGAAATCTCAGACATTCTGCCGACCGGCACAACGTACAGATAAAGGCCTCGGGTGTCCAAGCCACCGAGGAAAACAGGGAACCCCATGCATTTCCGAAAAGAGGACACCCGTGGGAATACACAGAGGTATGATTTGCGCACATCGCCCCAGAATTTTTTACCCAGACAGCCCCGCAAAGTCCGAAATGTCGGGAAAAAAACACTTTTTCCGCACATTTCGCTCGACGCACCCATCGAAACACACCCCCAACAACACATGGCCTACCATCACGCATTCCCACAGGTGTCCCAATGAAAACGGTACCTCACATGTGTGGGTGCACCTACCTGGCCGCCAAGGGGAAAGCCTAAAACACAAGTAAACCCCAAGTCTGTTTTCAGAGCGAAATCTCAGACATTCTGCCGACCGGCACAACGTACAGATATGGGCCTCGGGTGTCCAAGCCACCGAGGAAAACAGGGAACCCCATGCATTTCCAAAAAGAGGACACCCTGGAAATACGCAGAGGTATGATTTGCGCACATCGCCCCAGAATTTTTTACCCAGACAGCCCCGCAAAGTCCGAAATGTCGGGAAAAAAACACTTTTTCTGCACATTTCGCTCGACGGACCCATCGAAACACGCCCCCAACAACACATGGCCTACCATCACGCATTCCCACAGGTGTCCCAATGAAAATGGTACCTCACATGTGTGGGTGCACCTACCTGGCCGCCAAGGGGAAAGCCTAAAACACAAGTAAACCCCAAGTCTGTTATCAGAGCGAAATCTCAGACATTCTGCCGACCGGCACAACGTACAGATATGGGCCTCGGGTGTCCAAGTCACCGAGGAAAACAGGGAACCCCATGCATTTCTGAAAAGAGGACACCCGTGGGAATACGCAGAGGTATGATTTGCGCATATCCCCCCGAATTTATTACCCAGACAACCCCGCAAAGTCCGAAATTTGGAGAAAAAAACACATTTTCCGCACATTTCGCTTGAAGCACCCATCGAAACACGCCCCCAACAACACATGGCCTACCGTCACGCGTTCCCACAGGTGTCCCGATGAAAACAACACGCCCCCAACAACACACGGCCTACCGTCACGCGTTCCCACAGGTGTCCCGATGAAAACGGTACCTCACATATGTGGGTGCACCTACCTGGCTGCCAAGGGGAAAGCCTAAAACACAAGTAACCCCAAGTCTGTTTTCATGGCGAAATCTCAGACATTCTGCCGACCGGTACAACATACAGATATGGGCCTCGGGTGTCCAAGCCACCGAGGAAAACAGGGAACCCCATGCATTTCCAAAAAGAGGACACCCGTGGGAAACCGCAGAGGTATGATTTGCGCACATCGCCCCAGAATTTTTTACCCAGACAGCCACGCAAAGTCCGAATTGACGGGAAAAAAACACTTTTTCTGCACATTTCGCTCGACGCACCCATCAAAACACGCCCCCAACAACACATGGCCTACCGTCACGGGTTCCCACAGGTGTCCCAATGAAAACGGTACCTCACATGTGTGGGTGCACCTACCTGGCCGCCAAGGGGAAAGCCTAAAACACAAGTAACCCCAAGTCTGTTTTCATGGTGAAATCTCAGACATTCTGCCGACCGGCACAACGTACAGATATGGGCATCGGGTGTCCAAGCCACCGAGGAAAATAGGGAAACCCATGCATTTCCGAAAATAGGACACCTGTGGGAATCCACAGAGGTATGATTTGCACATATCGCCCCAGAATTTTTTACCCAAACAGCCCCGCAAAGTCCGAAATGTCGGGAAAAAAACACTTTTTCCGCACATTTCGCTCGACGCACCCATCGAAACATGCCCCCAACAACACATGGCCTACCGTCACGCGTTCCCACAGGTGTCCAGATGAAAACGATACCTCACATGTGTGGGTGCACCTACCTGGCCGCCAAGGGGAAAGCCTAAAACACAAGTAACCCCAAGTCTGTTTTCAGAGCGAAATCTCAGACATTCTGCCGACCGGCACAACGTACAGATATGGGCCTCGGGTGTCCAAGCCACCGAGGAAAACAGGGAACCCCATGCATTTCCGAAAAGAGGACACCGGTGGGAATACGCAGAGGTATGATTTGCGCACATCCCCCCAGATTTTATTACCCAGACAGCCCTGCAAAATCCGAAATGTCGGGAAAAAACGCCTTTTCCGCACATTTCGCTCGACGCACCCATCGAAACATGCCCCCAACAACACATGGCCTACCGTCACACGTTCCCACAGGTGTCCCAATGAAAACGGTACCTCACATGTGTGGGTGCACCTACCTGGCCACCAAGGGGAAAGCCTAAAACACAAGTAACCCCAAGTCAGTTTTCAGAGCGAAATCTCAGACATTCTGCCGACCGGCACAACGTACAGATAAAGGCCTCGGGTGTCCAAGCCACCGAGGAAAACAGGGAACCCCATGCATTTCCGAAAAGAGGACACCCGTGGGAATACACAGAGGTATGATTTGCGCACATCGCCCCAGAATTTTTTACCCAGACAGCCCCGCAAAGTCCGAAATGTCGGGAAAAAAACACTTTTTCCGCACATTTCGCTCGACGCACCCATCGAAACACACCCCCAACAACACATGGCCTACCATCACGCATTCCCACAGGTGTCCCAATGAAAACGGTACCTCACATGTGTGGGTGCACCTACCTGGCCGCCAAGGGGAAAGCCTAAAACACAAGTAAACCCCAAGTCTGTTTTCAGAGCGAAATCTCAGACATTCTGCCGACCGGCACAACGTACAGATATGGGCCTCGGGTGTCCAAGCCACCGAGGAAAACAGGGAACCCCATGCATTTCCAAAAAGAGGACACCCTGGAAATACGCAGAGGTATGATTTGCGCACATCGCCCCAGAATTTTTTACCCAGACAGCCCCGCAAAGTCCGAAATGTCGGGAAAAAAACACTTTTTCTGCACATTTCGCTCGACGGACCCATCGAAACACGCCCCCAACAACACATGGCCTACCATCACGCATTCCCACAGGTGTCCCAATGAAAATGGTACCTCACATGTGTGGGTGCACCTACCTGGCCGCCAAGGGGAAAGCCTAAAACACAAGTAAACCCCAAGTCTGTTATCAGAGCGAAATCTCAGACATTCTGCCGACCGGCACAACGTACAGATATGGGCCTCGGGTGTCCAAGTCACCGAGGAAAACAGGGAACCCCATGCATTTCTGAAAAGAGGACACCCGTGGGAATACGCAGAGGTATGATTTGCGCATATCCCCCCGAATGTATTACCCAGACAACCCCGCAAAGTCCGAAATTTGGAGAAAAAAACACATTTTCCGCACATTTCGCTTGAAGCACCCATCGAAACACGCCCCCAACAACACATGGCCTACCGTCACGCGTTCCCACAGGTGTCCCGATGAAAACGGTACCTCACATGTGTGGGTGCACCTACCTGGCTGGCAAGGGGCAAGCCGAAAACGCAAGCAACCCCCAGTCTGTTTGCAGAGGGGAATCTCAGCCATTCTGCCGACCGGCACAACATACAGATATGGGCCTCGGGTGTCCAAGCCACCAAGGAAAACAGGGAACCCCATGCATTTCCGAAAAGAGGACACCCGTGGGAATCCGCAGAGGTATGATTTGCGCACATCGCCACAGAAATTATTACCCAGACACCCCCACAAAGTCTGAAATTTGGGAAAAAAAACGCATTTTCCGCACATTTCACTTGAAGCACCCATCGAAACACACCCCCAACAACACATGGCCTACCGTCACAATGTTCCCACAGGTGTCCCGATGAAAACGGTACCTCACATGTGTGGGTGCACCTACCTGGCGCCAAGGGGAAAGCCTAAAACACAAATAACCCCAAGTCTGTTTTCAGAGGGAAATCTCAGACATTCTGCCAACCGGCACAACGTACAGATATGGGCCTCGTGTGTCCAAGTCACCCAGGAAAATGGGGAAACCCATGAAATTCCAAAAAGAGGACACCCGTGGGAATCCGCAGAGGTATTATTTGCGCACATCGCCCTAGAATTTTTTACCCAGACAGCCCTGCAAAGTCCGAAATGTGGGGAAAAAAAACACTTTTTCCGCAGATTTTGCTCAACGCACCCATCGAAACATGCCCCCAACAACACATGGCCTACCGTCACGCGTTTCCACAGGTGTCCCGATGAAAACGGTACCTCACATGTGTGGGTGCACCTACCTGGCCGCCAAGGGGAAAGCCTAAAACACAAGTAACCCCAAGTCTGTTTTCTGAGCGAAATCTCAGACATTCTGCCGACCGGCACAACGTACAGATATGGGCCTTGGGTGTCCAAGCCACTGAGGAAAACAGGGAACCCCATGCATTTCCGAAAAGAGGACACCCGTGGGAATCCGCAGAGGTATGATTTGCGCACATCGCCCCAGAATTTTTTACCCAGACAGCCACGCAAAGACCGAATTGACGGGAAAAAAACACTTTTTCTGCACATTTCGCTCGACGCACCCATAGAAACACACCCCCAACAACACATGGCCTACCGTCACGCGTTCCCACAGGTATCCCGATGAAAACGGTACCTCACATGTGTGGGTGCACCTACCTGGCCGCCAAGGGGAAAGCCTAAAACACAAGTAACCCCAAGTCTGTTTTCAGAGCGAAATCTCAGACATTCTGCCGACCGGCACAACGTACAGATATGGCCCTCGGGTGTCCAAGTCACCGAGGAAAACAGGGAACCCCATGCATTTCCGAAAAGAGGACACCCGTGGGAATCCGCAGAGGTATGATTTGCGCACGTCGCCCCAGAATTTTTTACCCAGACAGCCACGCAAAGTCCGAATTGACGGGAAAAAAACACTTTTTCTGCACATTTCGCTCGACGCACCCATCAAAACACGCCCCCAACAACACATGGCCTACCGTCACGCGTTCCCACAGGTGTCCCGATGAAAATGATACCTCACATGTGTGGGTGCACCTTCCTGGCCGCGAAAGGGAAAGCCTAAAACACAAGTAACCCCAAGTCTGTTTTCTGAGCGAAATCTCAGACATTCTGCCGACCGGCACAACGTACAGATATGGGCCTTGGGTGTCCAAGCCACTGAGGAAAACAGGGAACCCCATGCATTTCCGAAAAGAGGACACCCGTGGGAATCCGCAGAGGTATGATTTGCGCACATCGCCCCAGAATTTTTTACCCAGACAGCCACGCAAAGACCGAATTGACGGGAAAAAAACACTTTTTCTGCACATTTTGCTCGATGCACCCATAGAAACACACCCCCAACAACACATGGCCTACCGTCACGCGTTCCCACAGGTATCCCGATGAAAACGGTACCTCACATGTGTGGGTGCACCTACCTGGCCGCCAAGGGGAAAGCCTAAAACACAAGTAACCCCAAGTCTGTTTTCAGAGCGAAATCTCAGACATTCTGCCGACCGGCACAACGTACAGATATGGCCCTCGGGTGTCCAAGTCACCGAGGAAAACAGGGAACCCCATGCATTTCCGAAAAGAGGACACCCGTGGGAATCCGCAGAGGTATGATTTGCGCACGTCGCCCCAGAATTTTTTACCCAGACAGCGACGCAAAGTCCGAATTGACGAAAAAAAAACACTTTTTCTGCACATTTCGCTCGACGCACCCATCAAAACACGCCCCCAACAACACATGGCCTACCGTCACGCGTTCCCACAGGTGTCCCGATGAAAATGATACCTCACATGTGTGGGTGCACCTTCCTGCCCGCGAAAGGGAAAGCCTAAAACACAAGTAACCCCAAGTCTGTTTTCATGGCGAAATCTCAGACATTCTGCTGACCGGCACAACATACAGATATGGGCATCGGGTGTCCAAGCCACCGAGGAAAATAGGGAAACCCATGCATTTCCGAAAAGAGGACAGCCGTGGGAATCCACAGAGGTATGATTTGCACATATCGCCCCAGAAATTTTTACCCAAACAGCCCCGCAAAGTCCGAAATGTCGGGAAAAAAACACTTTTTCTGCACATTTCGCTCTACGCACCCATCGAAACATGCCCCCAACAACACATGGCCTACCGTCACGCGTTCTCACAGGTGTCCAGATGAAAACAGTACCTCACAGGTGTGGGTGCACCTACCTGGCCGCCAAGGGGAAAGCCTAAAACACAAGTAACCCCAAGTCTGTTTTCAGAGCGAAATCTCAGACTTTCTGCCGACCGGCACAAGGTACAGATATGGGCCTCGGGTGTCCAAGCCACCGAGGAAAACAGGGAACCCCATGCATTTCCGAAAAGAGGACACTGGTGGGAATACGCAGAGGTATGATTTGCGCACATCCCCCCAGATTTTATTACCCAGACAGCCCTGCAAAGTCCGAAATGTCGGGAAAAAACGCCTTTTCCGCACATTTCGCTCGACGCACCCATCAAAACATGCCCCAAACAACACATGGCCTACCGTCACATGTTCCCACAGGTGTCCCGATGAAAATGATACCTCACATGTGTGGGTGCACCTTCCTGGCCGCGAAAGGGAAAGCCTAAAACACAAGTAACCCCAAGTCTGTTTTCATGGCGAAATCTCAGACATTCTGCCGACCGGCACAAGGTACAGATATGGGCCTCGGGTGTCCAAGCCACCGAGGAAAACAGGGAACCCCATGCATTTCCGAAAAGAGGACACCCGTGGGAATACTCAGAGGTATGATTTGCGCACATGGCCCCAGAATTTTTTACCCAGACAGCCCCGCAAAGTCCGAAATGTCGGGAAAAAACACTTTTTCCGCACATTTCGCTCGACGCACCCATCGAAACACGCCCCCAACAACACATGGCCTACCATCACGCATTCCCACAGGTGTCCCAATGAAAACGGTACCTCACATGTGTGGGTGCACCTACCTGGCCGCCAAGGGGAAAGCCTAAAACACAAGTAAACCCCAAGTCTGTTTTCAGAGCGAAATCTCAGACATTCTGCCGACCGGCACAACGTACAGATATGGCCCTCGGGTGTCCAAGTCACCGAGGAAAACAGGGAACCCCATGCATTTCTGAAAAGAGGACACCCGTGGGAATACGCAGAGGTATGATTTGCGCATATCCCCCCAGAATTTATTACCCAGACAACCCCGCAAAGTCCGAAATTTGGAGAAAAAAACGCATTTTCCGCACATTTCGCTTGAAGCACCCATCGAAACACGCCCCCAACAACACATGGCCTACCGTCACGCGTTCTCACAGGTGTCCCGATGAAAACGGTACCTCACATGTGTGGGTGCACCTACCTGGCTGGCAAGGGGCAAGCCGAAAACGCCAGCAACCCCCAGTCTGTTTGCAGAGGGGAATCTCAGCCATTCTGCCGTCCGGCACAACATACAGATATGGGCCTCGGGTGTCCAAGCCACCAAGGAAAACAGGGAACCCCATGCATTTCCGAAAAGAGGACACCCGTGGGAATCCGCAGAGGTATGATTTGCGCACATCGCCACAGAAATTATTACCCAGACACCCCCACAAAGTCTGAAATTTGGGGAAAAAAACGCATTTTCCGCACATTTCACTTGAAGCACCCATCGAAACACACCCCCAACAACACATGGCCTACCGTCACACGTTCCCGCAGGTGTCCCGATGAAAACGGTACCTCACATGTGTGGGTGCACCTACCTGGCGCCAAGGGGAAAGCCTAAAACACAAATAACCCCAAGTCTGTTTTCAGAGGGAAATCTCAGACATTCTGCCGACCGGCACAATGTACAGATATGGGCCTCGTGTGTCCAAGTCACCAAGGAAAACGGGGAAACCCATGAAATTCCAAAAAGAGGACACCCGTGGGAATCCGCAGAGGTATTATTTGCGCACAACGCCCTAGAATTTTTTACCCAGACAGCCCTGCAAAGTCCGAAATGTGGGGAAAAAAAACACTTTTTCCGCAGATTTTGCTCAACGCACCCATCGAAACACGCCCCCAACAACACATGGCCTACTGTCACGCGTTCCTACAGGTGTCCCGATGAAAACGGTACCTCACATGTGTGGGTGCACCTGGGTGAACCTACCTGGCCGCCAAGGGGAAAGCCTAAAACACAAGTAACCCCAAGTCTGTTTTCAGAGCGAAATCTCAGACATTCTGCCGACCTGCACAACGTACAGATATGGGCCTCGGGTGTCCAAGCCACCAAGGAAAACCGAGGGAACCCCATACATTTCCGAAAAGAGGACACCAATGGGAATCCGCAGAGGTATGATTTGCGCACATCACCCCAGAATTTTTTACCCAGACAGCCCCGCAAAATCCGAAATGTTGGGAAAAAAACACTTTTTCCGCAGATTTTGCTCAACACACCCATCGAAACACGCCCCCAACAACACATGGCCTACTGTCACGCGTTCCCACAGGTGTCCCGATGAAAACGGTACCTCACATGTGTGGGTTGACCTACCTGGCCGCCAAGGGGAAAGCCTAAAACACAAGTAACCCCAAGTCTGTTTTCAGAGCGAAATCTCAGACATTCTGCCGACCGGCACAACGTACAGATATGGGCCTCGGGTGTCCAAGCCACCAAGGAAAACAGGGAACCCCATGCATTTCCGAAAAGAGGACACCCGTGGGAATCCGCAGAGGTATGATTTGCGCACATCGCCCCAGAATTTATTACCCAGACAGCCCTGCAAAGTCCGAAATGTGGGGAAAAAAACACTTTTTCCGCACATTTCGCTCGACGCACCTATCGAAACACGCCCCCAACAACACATGGCCTACCGTCACGCGTTCCCACAGGTGTCCCGATGAAAACAACACGCCCCCAACAACACACGGCCTACCGTCACGCGTTCCCACAGGTGTCCCGATGAAAACGGTACCTCACATGTGTGGGTGCACCTACCTGGCTGCCAAGGGGAAAGCCTAAAACACAAGTAACCCCAAGTCTGTTTTCATGGCGAAATCTCAGACATTCTGCCGACTGGTACAACATACAGATATGGGCCTCGGGTGTCCAAGCCACCGAGGAAAACCGGGAACCCCATGCATTTCCAAAAAGAGGACACCCGTGGGAATACGCAGAGGTATGATTTGCGCACATCGCCCCAGAATTTTTTACCCAGACAGCCACACAAAGTCCGAATTGACGGGAAAAAAACACTTTTTCTGCACATTTCGCTCGACGCACCCATCAAAACACGCCCCCAACAACACATGGCCTACCGTCACGGGTTCCCACAGGTGTCCCAATGAAAACGGTACCTCACATGTGTGGGTGCACCTACCTGGCCGCCAAGGGGAAAGCCTAAAACACAAGTAACCCCAAGTCTGTTTTCATGGCGAAATCTCAGACATTCTGCCGACCGGCACAACGTACAGATATGGGCATCGGGTGTCCAAGCCACCGAGGAAAATAGGGAAACCCATGCATTTCCGAAAAGAGGACACCCGTGGGAATCCACAGAGGTATGATTTGCACATATCGCCCCAGAATTTTTTACCCAAACAGCCCCGCAAAGTCCGAAATGTCGGGAAAAAAACACTTTTTCCGCACATTTCGCTCGACGCACCCATCGAAACATGCCCCCAACAACACATGGCCTACCGTCACGCGTTCCCACAGGTGTCCAGATGAAAACGGTACCTCACATGTGTGGGTGCACCTACCTGGCCGCCAAGGGGAAAGCCTAAAACACAAGTAACCCCAAGTCTGTTTTCAGAGCGAAATCTCAGACATTCTGCCGACCGGCACAACGTACAGATATGGGCCTCGGGTGTCCAAGCCACCGAGGAAAACAGGGAACCCCATGCATTTCCAAAAAGAGGACACCCGTGGGAATCCGCAGAGGTATGATTTGCGCACATCACCCCAGAATTTTTTACCCAGACAGCCATGCAAAGTCCGAATTGACTGGAAAAAAACACTTTTTCTGCACATTTCGCTCGACGCACCCATCAAAACACGCCCCCAACAACACATGGCCTACCGTCACGGGTTCCCACAGGTGTCCCAATGAAAACGGAACCTCACATGTGTGGGTGCACCTACCTGGCCGCGAAAGGGAAAGCCTAAAACACAAGTAACCCCAAGTCTGTTTTCATGGCGAAATCTCAGACATTCTGCCTACCGGCACAACGTACAGATATGGGCATCGGGTGTCCAAGCCACCGAGGAAAATAGGGAAACCCATGCATTTCCGAAAAGAGGACACCCGTGGGAATCCACAGAGGTATGATTTGCACATATCGCCCCAGAATGTTTTACCCAAACAGCCCCGCAAAGTCCGAAATGTCGGGAAAAAAACACTTTTTCCGCACATTTCGCTCGACGCACCCATCGAAACATGCCCCCAACAACACATGGCCTACCGTCACGCGTTCCCACAGGTGTCCAGATGAAAACGATACCTCACATGTGTGGGTGCACCTACCTGGCCGCCAAGGGGAAAGCCTAAAACACAAGTAACCCCAAGTCTGTTTTCAGAGCGAAATCTCAGACATTCTGCCAACCGGCACAACGTACAGATATGGGCCTCGGGTGTCCAAGCCACCGAGGAAAACAGGGAACCCCATGCATTTCCGAAAAGAGGACACTGGTGGGAATACGCAGAGGTATGATTTGCGCACATCCCCCCAGATTTTATTACCCAGACAGCCCTGCAAAGTCCGAAATGTCGGGAAAAAACGCCTTTTCCGCACATTTCGCTCGACGCACCCATCGAAACATGCCCCCAACAACACATGGCCTACCGTCACACGTTCCCACAGGTGTCCCAATGAAAACGGTACCTCACATGTGTGGGTGCACCTACCTGGCCGCGAAAGGGAAAGCCTAAAACACAAGTAACCCCAAGTCTGTTTTCATGGCGAAATCTCAGACATTCTGCCGACCGGCACAAGGTACAGATATGGGCCTCGGGTGTCCAAGCCACCGAGGAAAACAGGGAACCCCATGCATTTCCGAAAAGAGGACACCCGTGGGAATACTCAGAGGTATGATTTGCGCACATCGCCCCAGAATTTTTTACCCAGACAGCCCCGCAAAGTCCGAAATGTCGGGAAAAAAACACTTTTTCCGCACATTTCGCTCGACGCACCCATCGAAACACGCCCCCAACAACACATGGCCTACCATCACGCATTCCCACAGGTGTCCCAATGAAAACGGTACCTCACATGTGTGGGTGCACCTACCTGGCCGCCAAGGGGAAAGCCTAAAACACAAGTAAACCCCAAGTCTGTTTTCAGAGCGAAATCTCAGACATTCTGCCGACCGGCACAACGTACAGATATGGCCCTCGGGTGTCCAAGTCACCGAGGAAAACAGGGAACCCCATGCATTTCTGAAAAGAGGACACCCGTGGGAATACGCAGAGGTATGATTTGCGCATATCCCCCCAGAATTTATTACCCAGACAACCCCGCAAAGTCCGAAATTTGGAGAAAAAAACGCATTTTCCGCACATTTCGCTTGAAGCACCCATCGAAACACGCCCCCAACAACACATGGCCTACCGTCACGCGTTCCCACAGGTGTCCCGATGAAAACGGTACCTCACATGTGTGGGTGCACCTACCTGGCTGGCAAGGCGCAAGCCGAAAACGCCAGCAACCCCCAGTCTGTTTGCAGAGGGGAATCTCAGCCATTCTGCTGTCCGGCACAACATACAGATATGGGCCTCGGGTGTCCAAGCCACCAAGGAAAACAGGGAACCCCATGCATTTCCGAAAAGAGGACACCCGTGGGAATCCGCAGAGGTATGATTTGCGCACATCGCCACAGAAATTATTACCCAGACACCCCCACAAAGTCTGAAATTTGGGGAAAAAAACGCATTTTCCGCACATTTCACTTGAAGCACCCATCGAAACACACCCCCAACAACACATGGCCTACCGTCACACGTTCCCGCAGGTGTCCCGATGAAAACGGTACCTCACATGTGTGGGTGCACCTACCTGGCGCCAAGGGGAAAGCCTAAAACACAAATAACCCCAAGTCTGTTTTCAGAGGGAAATCTCAGACATTCTGCCGACCGGCACAACGTACAGATATGGGCCTCGTGTGTCCAAGTCACCAAGGAAAACGGGGAAACCCATGAAATTCCAAAAAGAGGACACCCCTGGGAATCCGCAGAGGTATTATTTGCGCACAACGCCCTAGAATTTTTTACCCAGACAGCCCTGCAAAGTCCGAAATGTGGGGAAAAAAAACACTTTTTCCGCAGATTTTGCTCAACGCACCCATCGAAACACGCCCCCAACAACACATGGCCTACTGTCACGCGTTCCTACAGGTGTCCCGATGAAAACGGTACCTCACATGTGTGGGTGCACCTGGGTGAACCTACCTGGCCGCCAAGGGGAAAGCCTAAAACACAAGTAACCCCAAGTCTGTTTTCAGAGCGAAATCTCAGACATTCTGCCGACCTGCACAACGTACAGATATGGGCCTCGGGTGTCCAAGCCACCAAGGAAAACCGAGGGAACCCCATACATTTCCGAAAAGAGGACACCAATGGGAATCCGCAGAGGTATGATTTGCGCACATCACCCCAGAATTTTTTACCCAGACAGCCCCGCAAAATCCGAAATGTTGGGAAAAAAACACTTTTTCCGCAGATTTTGCTCAACACACCCATCGAAACACGCCCCCAACAACACATGGCCTACTGTCACGCGTTCCCACAGGTGTCCCGATGAAAACGGTACCTCACATGTGTGGGTTGACCTACCTGGCCGCCAAGGGGAAAGCCTAAAACACAAGTAACCCCAAGTCTGTTTTCAGAGCGAAATCTCAGACATTCTGCCGACCGGCACAACGTACAGATATGGGCCTCGGGTGTCCAAGCCACCAAGGAAAACAGGGAACCCCATGCATTTCCGAAAAGAGGACACCCGTGGGAATCCGCAGAGGTATGATTTGCGCACATCGCCCCAGAATTTATTACCCAGACAGCCCTGCAAAGTCCGAAATGTGGGGAAAAAAACACTTTTTCCGCACATTTCGCTCGACGCACCTATCGAAACACGCCCCCAACAACACATGGCCTACCGTCACGCGTTCCCACAGGTGTCCCGATGAAAACAACACGCCCCCAACAACACACGGCCTACCGTCACGCGTTCCCACAGGTGTCCCGATGAAAACGGTACCTCACATGTGTGGGTGCACCTACCTGGCTGCCAAGGGGAAAGCCTAAAACACAAGTAACCCCAAGTCTGTTTTCATGGCGAAATCTCAGACATTCTGCCGACTGGTACAACATACAGATATGGGCCTCGGGTGTCCAAGCCACCGAGGAAAACCGGGAACCCCATGCATTTCCAAAAAGAGGACACCCGTGGGAATCCGCAGAGGTATGATTTGCGCACATCGCCCCAGAATTTTTTACCCAGACAGCCACACAAAGTCCGAATTGACGGGAAAAAAACACTTTTTCTGCACATTTCGCTCGACGCACCCATCAAAACACGCCCCCAACAACACATGGCCTACCGTCACGGGTTCCCACAGGTGTCCCAATGAAAACGGTACCTCACATGTGTGGGTGCACCTACCTGGCCGCCAAGGGGAAAGCCTAAAACACAAGTAACCCCAAGTCTGTTTTCATGGCGAAATCTCAGACATTCTGCCGACCGGCACAACGTACAGATATGGGCATCGGGTGTCCAAGCCACCGAGGAAAATAGGGAAACCCATGAATTTCCGAAAAGAGGACACCCGTGGGAATCCACAGAGGTATGATTTGCACATATCACCCCAGAATTTTTTACCCAGACAGCCCCGCAAAATCCGAAATGTTGGGAAAAAAACACTTTTTCCGCAGATTTTGCTCAACACACCCATCGAAACACGCCCCCAACAACACATGGCCTACTGTCACGCGTTCCCACAGGTGTCCCGATGAAAACGGTACCTCACATGTGTGGGTTGACCTACCTGGCCGCCAAGGGGAAAGCCTAAAACACAAGTAACCCCAAGTCTGTTTTCAGAGCGAAATCTCAGACATTCTGCCGACCGGCACAACGTACAGATATGGGCCTCGGGTGTCCAAGCCACCAAGGAAAACAGGGAACCCCATGCATTTCCGAAAAGAGGACACCCGTGGGAATCCGCAGAGGTATGATTTGCGCACATCGCCCCAGAATTTATTACCCAGACAGCCCTGCAAAGTCCGAAATGTGGGGAAAAAAACACTTTTTCCGCACATTTCGCTCGACGCACCTATCGAAACACGCCCCCAACAACACATGGCCTACCGTCACGCGTTCCCACAGGTGTCCCGATGAAAACAACACGCCCCCAACAACACACGGCCTACCGTCACGCGTTCCCACAGGTGTCCCGATGAAAACGGTACCTCACATGTGTGGGTGCACCTACCTGGCTGCCAAGGGGAAAGCCTAAAACACAAGTAACCCCAAGTCTGTTTTCATGGCGAAATCTCAGACATTCTGCCGACTGGTACAACATACAGATATGGGCCTCGGGTGTCCAAGCCACCGAGGAAAACCGGGAACCCCATGCATTTCCAAAAAGAGGACACCCGTGGGAATCCGCAGAGGTATGATTTGCGCACATCGCCCCAGAATTTTTTACCCAGACAGCCACACAAAGTCCGAATTGACGGGAAAAAAACACTTTTTCTGCACATTTCGCTCGACGCACCCATCAAAACACGCCCCCAACAACACATGGCCTACCGTCACGGGTTCCCACAGGTGTCCCAATGAAAACGGTACCTCACATGTGTGGGTGCACCTACCTGGCCGCCAAGGGGAAAGCCTAAAACACAAGTAACCCCAAGTCTGTTTTCATGGCGAAATCTCAGACATTCTGCCGACCGGCACAACGTACAGATATGGGCATCGGGTGTCCAAGCCACCGAGGAAAATAGGGAAACCCATGAATTTCCGAAAAGAGGACACCCGTGGGAATCCACAGAGGTATGATTTGCACATATCGCCCCAGAATTTTTTACCCAAACAGCCCCGCAAAGTCCGAAATGTCGGGAAAAAAACACTTTTTCCGCACATTTCGCTCGACGCACCCATCGAAACATGCCCCCAACAACACATGGCCTACCGTCACGCGTTCCCACAGGTGTCCAGATGAAAACGGTACCTCACATGTGTGGGTGCACCTACCTGGCCGCCAAGGGGAAAGCCTAAAACACAAGTAACCCCAAGTCTGTTTTCAGAGCGAAATCTCAGACATTCTGCCGACCGGCACAACGTACAGATATGGGCCTCGGGTGTCCAAGCCACCGAGGAAAACAGGGAACCCCATGCATTTCCAAAAAGAGGACACCCGTGGGAATCCGCAGAGGTATGATTTGCGCACATCACCCCAGAATTTTTTACCCAGACAGCCATGCAAAGTCCGAATTGACTGGAAAAAAACACTTTTTCTGCACATTTCGCTCGACGCACCCATCAAAACACGCCCCCAACAACACATGGCCTACCGTCACGGGTTCCCACAGGTGTCCCAATGAAAACGGAACCTCACATGTGTGGGTGCACCTACCTGGCCGCGAAAGGGAAAGCCTAAAACACAAGTAACCCCAAGTCTGTTTTCATGGCGAAATCTCAGACATTCTGCCGACCGGCACAACGTACAGATATGGGCATCGGGTGTCCAAGCCACCGAGGAAAATAGGGAAACCCATGCATTTCCGAAAAGAGGACACCCGTGGGAATCCACAGAGGTATGATTTGCACATATCGCCCCAGAATGTTTTACCCAAACAGCCCCGCAAAGTCCGAAATGTCGGGAAAAAAACACTTTTTCCGCACATTTCGCTCGACGCACCCATCGAAACATGCCCCCAACAACACATGGCCTACCGTCACGCGTTCCCACAGGTGTCCAGATGAAAACGATACCTCACATGTGTGGGTGCACCTACCTGGCCGCCAAGGGGAAAGCCTAAAACACAAGTAACCCCAAGTCTGTTTTCAGAGCGAAATCTCAGACATTCTGCCAACCGGCACAACGTACAGATATGGGCCTCGGGTGTCCAAGCCACCGAGGAAAACAGGGAACCCCATGCATTTCCGAAAAGAGGACACCGGTGGGAATACGCAGAGGTATGATTTGCGCACATCCCCCCAGATTTTATTACCCAGACAGCCCTGCAAAGTCCGAAATGTCGGGAAAAAACGCCTTTTCCGCACATTTCGCTCGACGCACCCATCGAAACATGCCCCCAACAACACATGGCCTACCGTCACACGTTCCCACAGGTGTCCCAATGAAAACGGTACCTCACATGTGTGGGTGCACCTACCTGGCCGCCAAGGGGAAAGCCTAAAACACAAGTAACCCCAAGTCAGTTTTCAGAGCGAAATCTCAGACATTCTGCCGACCGGCACAACGTACAGATAAAGGCCTCGGGTGTCCAAGCCACCGAGGAAAACAGGGAACCACATGCATTTCCGAAAAGAGGACACCCGTGGGAATACGCAGAGGTATTATTTGCGCACATCGCCCCAGAATTTTTTACCCAGACAGCCCCGCAAAGTCCGAAATGTCGGGAAAAAAACACTTTTTCCGCACATTTCGCTCGACGCACCCATCGAAACACGCCCCCAACAACACATGGCCTACCATCACGCATTCCCACAGGTGTCCCAATGAAAACGGTACCTCACATGTGTGGGTGCACCTACCTGGCCGCCAAGGGGAAAGCCTAAAACACAAGTAAACCCCAAGTCTGTTTTCAGAGCGAAATCTCAGACATTCTGCCGACCGGCACAACGTACAGATATGGGCCTCGGGTGTCCAAGCCACCGAGGAAAACAGGGAACCCCATGCATTTCCAAAAAGAGGACACCCGTGGGAATCCGCAGAGGTATGATTTGCGCACATCGCCCCAGAATTTATTAACCAGACAGCACTGCAAAGTCCGAAATGTGGGTAAAAAAATGCTTTTTCCACACATTTCGCTCGACGCACCCATCGAAACAAGCCCCCAACAACACATGGCCTACCGTCACACGTTCCCACTGGCGTCCCGATGAAAACGGTACCTCACATGTGTGGGTGCACCTACTTGGCCGCCAAGGGGAAAGCCTAAAACACAAGTAACCTGAAGTCTGTTTTCAGAGAAAAATCTGAGACATTCTGCCGACCGGCACAACGTACAGATATGGCCCTCGGGTGTCCAAGTCACCAAGGAAAACAGGGAACCCCATGCATTTCTGAAAAGAGGACACCCGTGGGAATACGCAGAGGTATGATTTGCGCATATCCCCCCAGAATTTATTACCCAGACAACCCCGCAAAGTCCGAAATTTGGAGAAAAAAACGCATTTTCCGCACATTTTGATTGAAGCACCCATCGAAACATGCCCCCAACAACACATGGCCTACCGTCACGCGTTCCCACAGGTATCCCGATGAAAACGGTACCTCACATGTGTGGGTGCACCTACCTGGCTGGCAAGGGGCAAGCCGAAAATGCAAGCAACCCCCAGTCTGTTTGCAGAGGGGAATCTCAGCCATTCTGCCGACCGGCACAACATACAGATATGGGCCTCGGGTGTCCAAGCCACCAAGGAAAACAGGGAACCCCATGCATTTCCGAAAAGAGGACACCCGTGGGAATCCGCAGAGGTATGATGTGCGCGCATCGCCACAGAAATTATTACCCAGACACCCCCACAAAGTCTGAAATTTGGGGAAAAAAACGCATTTTCCGTACATTTCACATGAAGCACCCATCGAAACACACCCCCAACAACACATGGCCTACTGTCACACGTTCCCACAGGTGTCCCGATGAAAATGGTACCTCACATGTGTGGGTGCACCTACCTGGCCGCCAAGGGGAAAGCCTAAAACACAAGTAACCCCAAGTCTGTTTTCATGGCGAAATCTCAGACATTCTGCCGACCGGCACAACGTACAGATATGGGCATCGGGTGTCCAAGCCACCGAGGAAAATAGGGAAACCCATGCATTTCCGAAAAGAGGACACCTGTGGGAATCCACAGAGGTATGATTTGCACATATCGCCCCAGAATTTTTTACACAAACAGCCCCGCAAAGTCCGAAATGTCGGGAAAAAAACACTTTTTCCGCACATTTCGCTCGACGCACCCATCGAAACATGCCCCCAACAACACATGGCCTACCGTCACGCGTTCCCACAGGTGTCCAGATGAAAACGATACCTCACATGTGTGGGTGCACCTACCTGGCCGCCAAGGGGAAAGCATAAAACACAAGTAACCCCAAGTCTGTTTTCAGAGCGAAATCTCAGACATTCTGCCGACCGGCACAACGTACAGATATGGGCCTCGGGTGTCCAAGCCACCGAGGAAAACAGGGAACCCCATGCATTTCCAAAAAGAGGACACCCGTGGGAATCCGCAGAGGTATGATTTGCGCACATCGCCCCAGAATTTATTAACCAGACAGCACTGCAAAGTCCGAAATGTGGGTAAAAAAATGCTTTTTCCACACATTTCGCTCGACGCACCCATTGAAACAAGCCCCCAACAACACATGGCCTACCGTCACACGTTCCCACTGGCGTCCCGATGAAAACGGTACCTCACATGTGTGGGTGCACCTACTTGGCCGCCAAGGGGAAAGCCTAAAACACAAGTAACCTGAAGTCTGTTTTCAGAGAAAAATCTGAGACATTCTGCCGACCGGCACAACGTACAGATATGGCCCTCAGGTGTCCAAGTCACCGAGGAAAACAGGGAACCCCATGCATTTCTGAAAAGAGGACACCCGTGGGAATACGCAGAGGTATGATTTGCGCATATCCCCCCAGAATTTATTACCCAGACAACCCCGCAAAGTCCGAAATTTGGAGAAAAAAACGCATTTTCCGCACATTTTGATTGAAGCACCCATCGAAACACGCCCCCAACAACACATGGCCTACCGTCATGCGTTCCCACAGGTATCCCGATGAAAACGGTACCTCACATGTGTGGGTGCACCTACCTGGCTGGCAAGGGGCAAGCCGAAAATGCAAGCAACCCCCAGTCTGTTTGCAGAGGGGAATCTCAGCCATTCTGCCGACCGGCACAACATACAGATATGGGCCTCGGGTGTCCAAGCCACAAAGGAAAACAGGGAACCCCATGCATTTCCGAAAAGAGGACACCCGTGGGAATCCGCAGAGGTATGATTTGCGCACATCGCCACAGAAATTATTACCCAGACACCCCCACAAAGTCTGAAATTTGGGGAAAAAAACGCATTTTCCGCACATTTCACATGAAGCACCCATCGAAACACACCCTCAACAACACATGGCCTACTGTAACACGTTCCCACAGGTGTCCCGATGAAAATGGTACCTCACATGTGTGGGTTGACCTACCTGGCCGCCAAGGGGAAAGCCTAAAATACAAGTAACCCCAAGTCTGTTTTCAGAGCGAAATCTCAGACATTCTGCCGACCGGCACAACGTACAGATATGGGCCTCGGGTGTCCAAGCCACCAAGGAAAACAGGGAACCCCATGCATTTCCGAAAAGAGGACACCCGTGGGAATCCGCAGAGGTATGATTTGCGCACATCGCCCCAGAATTTATTACCCAGACAGCCCTGCAAAGTCCGAAATGTGGGGAAAAAAACACTTTTTCCGCACATTTCGCTCGACGCACCTATCGAAACACGCCCCCAACAACACATGGCCTACCGTCACGCGTTCCCACAGGTGTCCCGATGAAAACAACACGCCCCCAACAACACACGGCCTACCGTCACGCGTTCCCACAGGTGTCCCGATGAAAACGGTACCTCACATATGTGGGTGCACCTACCTGGCTGCCAAGGGGAAAGCCTAAAACACAAGTAACCCCAAGTCTGTTTTCATGGCGAAATCTCAGACATTCTGCCGACCGGTACAACATACAGATATGGGCCTCGGGTGTCCAAGCCACCGAGGAAAACAGGGAACCCCATGCATTTCCAAAAAGAGGACACCCGTGGGAATCCGCAGAGGTATGATTTGCGCACATCGCCCCAGAATTTTTTACCCAGACAGCCACGCAAAGTCCGAATTGATGGGAAAAAAACACTTTTTCTGTACATTTCGCTCGACGCACCCATCAGAACACGCCCCCAACAACACATGGCCTACCGTCACGGGTTCCCACAGGTGTCCCAATGAAAACGGTACCTCACATGTGTGGGTGCACCTACCTGGCCGCCAAGGGGAAAGCCTAAAACACAAGTAACCCCAAGTCTGTTTTCATGGCGAAATCTCAGACATTCTGCCGACCGGCACAACGTACAGATATGGGCATCGGGTGTCCAAGCCACCGAGGAAAATAGGGAAACCCATGCATTTCCGAAAAGAGGACACCTGTGGGAATCCACAGAGGTATGATTTGCACATATCGCCCCAGAATTTTTTACACAAACAGACCCGCAAAGTCCGAAATGTCGGGAAAAAAACACTTTTTCCGCACATTTCGCTCGACGCACCCATCGAAACATGCCCCCAACAACACATGGCCTACCGTCACGCGTTCCCACAGGTGTCCAGATGAAAACGATACCTCACATGTGTGGGTGCACCTACCTGGCCGCCAAGGGGAAAGCATAAAACACAAGTAACCCCAAGTGTGTTTTCAGAGCGAAATCTCAGACATTCTGCCGACCGGCACAACGTACAGATATGGGCCTCGGGTGTCCAAGCCACCGAGGAAAACAGGGAACCCCATGCATTTCCAAACAGAGGACACCCGTGGGAATCCGCAGAGGTATGATTTGCGCACATCGCCCCAGAATTTATTAACCAGACAGCACTGCAAAGTCCGAAATGTGGGTAAAAAAATGCTTTTTCCACACATTTCGCTCGACGCACCCATTGAAACAAGCCCCCAACAACACATGGCCTACCGTCACACGTTCCCACTGGCGTCCCGATGAAAACGGTACCTCACATGTGTGGGTGCACCTACTTGGCCGCCAAGGGGAAAGCCTAAAACACAAGTAACCTGAAGTCTGTTTTCAGAGAAAAATCTGAGACATTCTGCCGACCGGCACAACGTACAGATATGGCCCTCAGGTGTCCAAGTCACCGAGGAAAACAGGGAACCCCATGCATTTCTGAAAAGAGGACACCCGTGGGAATACGCAGAGGTATGATTTGCGCATATCCCCCCAGAATTTATTACCCAGACAACCCCGCAAAGTCCGAAATTTGGAGAAAAAAACGCATTTTCCGCACATTTTGATTGAAGCACCCATCGAAACACGCCCCCAACAACACATGGCCTACCGTCATGCGTTCCCACAGGTATCCCGATGAAAACGGTACCTCACATGTGTGGGTGCACCTACCTGGCTGGCAAGGGGCAAGCCGAAAATGCAAGCAACCCCCAGTCTGTTTGCAGAGGGGAATCTCAGCCATTCTGCCGACCGGCACAACATACAGATATGGGCCTCGGGTGTCCAAGCCACAAAGGAAAACAGGGAACCCCATGCATTTCCGAAAAGAGGACACCCGTGGGAATCCGCAGAGGTATGATTTGCGCACATCGCCACAGAAATTATTACCCAGACACCCCCACAAAGTCTGAAATTTGGGGAAAAAAACGCATTTTCCGCACATTTCACATGAAGCACCCATCGAAACACACCCTCAACAACACATGGCCTACTGTAACACGTTCCCACAGGTGTCCCGATGAAAACGGTACCTCACATGTGTGGGTTGACCTACCTGGCCGCCAAGGGGAAAGCCTAAAACACAAGTAACCCCAAGTCTGTTTTCAGAGCGAAATCTCAGACATTCTGCCGACCGGCACAACGTACAGATATGGGCCTCGGTTGTCCAAGCCACCAAGGAAAACAGGGAACCCCATGCATTTCCGAAAAGAGGACACCCGTGGGAATCCGCAGAGGTATGATTTGCGCACATCGCCCCAGAATTTATTACCCAGACAGCCCTGCAAAGTCCGAAATGTGGGGAAAAAAACACTTTTTCCGCACATTTCGCTCGACGCACCTATCGAAACATGCCCCCAACAACACATGGCCTACCGTCACGCATTCCCACAGGTGTCCCGATGAAAACGGTACCTCACATGTGTGGGTGCACCTACCTGGCCGCCAGGGGGAAACCCTAAAACACAAGTAACCCCAAGTCTGTTTTCATGGCGAAATCTCAGACATTCTGCCGACCGGTACAACATACAGATATGGGCCTCGGGTGTCCAAGCCACAGAGCAAAACAGGGAACCCCATGCATTTCCGAAAAGAGGACACCCGTGGGAATCCGCAGAGGTATGATTTGCGCACATCGCCCCAGAATTTTTTACCCAGACAGCCCCGCAAAGTCCGAAATGTCGGGAAAAAAACACTTTTTCCGCACATTTCGCTCGACGCACCCATCGAAACACGCCCCCAACAACACATGGCCTACCATCACGCATTCCCACAGGTGTCCCAATGAAAACGGTACCTCACATGTGTGGGTGCACCTACCTGGCCGCCAAGGGGAAAGCCTAAAACACAAGTAAACCCCAAGTCTGTTTTCAGAGCGAAATCTCAGACATTCTGCCGACCGGCACAACGTACAGATATGGCCCTCGGGTGTCCAAGTCACCGAGGAAAACAGGGAACCCCATGCATTTCTGAAAAGAGGACACCCGTGGGAATACGCAGAGGTATGATTTGCGCATATCCCCCCAGAATTTATTACCCAGACAACCCCGCAAAGTCCGAAATTTGGAGAAAAAAACGCATTTTCCGCACATTTCGCTTGAAGCACCCATCGAAACACGCCCCCAACAACACATGGCCTACCGTCACGCGTTCCCACAGGTGTCCCGATGAAAACGGTACCTCACATGTGTGGGTGCACCTACCTGGCTGGCAAGGGGCAAGCCGAAAACGCCAGCAACCCCCAGTCTGTTTGCAGAGGGGAATCTCAGCCATTCTGCCGTCCGGCACAACATACAGATATGGGCCTCGGGTGTCCAAGCCACCAAGGAAAACAGGGAACCCCATGCATTTCCGAAAAGAGGACACCCGTGGGAATCCGCAGAGGTATGATTTGCGCACATCGCCACAGAAATTATTACCCAGACACCCCCACAAAGTCTGAAATTTGGGGAAAAAAACGCATTTTCCGCACATTTCACTTGAAGCACCCATCGAAACACACCCCCAACAACACATGGCCTACCGTCACACGTTCCCGCAGGTGTCCCGATGAAAACGGTACCTCACATGTGTGGGTGCACCTACCTGGCGCCAAGGGGAAAGCCTAAAACACAAATAACCCCAAGTCTGTTTTCAGAGGGAAATCTCAGACATTCTGCCGACCGGCACAACGTACAGATATGGGCCTCGTGTGTCCAAGTCACCAAGGAAAACGGGGAAACCCATGAAATTCCAAAAAGAGGACACCCGTGGGAATCCGCAGAGGTATTATTTGCGCACAACGCCCTAGAATTTTTTACCCAGACAGCCCTGCAAAGTCCGAAATGTGGGGAAAAAAAACACTTTTTCCGCAGATTTTGCTCAACGCACCCATCGAAACACGCCCCCAACAACACATGGCCTACTGTCACGCGTTCCTACAGGTGTCCCGATGAAAACGGTACCTCACATGTGTGGGTGCACCTGGGTGAACCTACCTGGCCGCCAAGGGGAAAGCCTAAAACACAAGTAACCCCAAGTCTGTTTTCAGAGCGAAATCTCAGACATTCTGCCGACCTGCACAACGTACAGATATGGGCCTCGGGTGTCCAAGCCACCAAGGAAAACCGAGGGAACCCCATACATTTCCGAAAAGAGGACACCAATGGGAATCCGCAGAGGTATGATTTGCGCACATCACCCCAGAATTTTTTACCCAGACAGCCCCGCAAAATCCGAAATGTTGGGAAAAAAACACTTTTTCCGCAGATTTTGCTCAACACACCCATCGAAACACGCCCCCAACAACACATGGCCTACTGTCACGCGTTCCCACAGGTGTCCCGATGAAAACGGTACCTCACATGTGTGGGTTGACCTACCTGGCCGCCAAGGGGAAAGCCTAAAACACAAGTAACCCCAAGTCTGTTTTCAGAGCGAAATCTCAGACATTCTACCGACCGGCACAACGTACAGATATGGGCCTCGGGTGTCCAAGCCACCAAGGAAAACAGGGAACCCCATGCATTTCCGAAAAGAGGACACCGGTGGGAATCCGCAGAGGTATGATTTGCGCACATCGCCCCAGAATTTATTACCCAGACAGCCCTGCAAAGTCCGAAATGTGGGGAAAAAAACACTTTTTCCGCACATTTCGCTCGACGCACCTATCGAAACACGCCCCCAACAACACATGGCCTACCGTCACGCGTTCCCACAGGTGTCCCGATGAAAACAACACGCCCCCAACAACACACGGCCTACCGTCACGCGTTCCCACAGGTGTCCCGATGAAAACGGTACCTCACATGTGTGGGTGCACCTACCTGGCTGCCAAGGGGAAAGCCTAAAACACAAGTAACCCCAAGTCTGTTTTCATGGCGAAATCTCAGACATTCTGCCGACTGGTACAACATACAGATATGGGCCTCGGGTGTCCAAGCCACCGAGGAAAACCGGGAACCCCATGCATTTCCAAAAAGAGGACACCCGTGGGAATCCGCAGAGGTATGATTTGCGCACATCGCCCCAGAATTTTTTACCCAGACAGCCACACAAAGTCCGAATTGACGGGAAAAAAACACTTTTTCTGCACATTTCGCTCGACGCACCCATCAAAACACGCCCCCAACAACACATGGCCTACCGTCACGGGTTCCCACAGGTGTCCCAATGAAAACGGTACCTCACATGTGTGGGTGCACCTACCTGGGCGCCAAGGGGAAAGCCTAAAACACAAGTAACCCCAAGTCTGTTTTCATGGCGAAATCTCAGACATTCTGCCGACCGGCACAACGTACAGATATGGGCATCGGGTGTCCAAGCCACCGAGGAAAATAGGGAAACCCATGCATTTCCGAAAAGAGGACACCCGTGGGAATCCACAGAGGTATGATTTGCACATATCGCCCCAGAATTTTTTACCCAAACAGCCCCGCAAAGTCCGAAATGTCGGGAAAAAAACACTTTTTCCGCACATTTCGCTCGACGCACCCATCGAAACATGCCCCCAACAACACATGGCCTACCGTCACGCGTTCCCACAGGTGTCCAGATGAAAACGGTACCTCACATGTGTGGGTGCACCTACCTGGCCGCCAAGGGGAAAGCCTAAAACACAAGTAACCCCAAGTCTGTTTTCAGAGCGAAATCTCAGACATTCTGCCGACCGGCACAACGTACAGATATGGGCCTCGGGTGTCCAAGCCACCGAGGAAAACAGGGAACCCCATGCATTTCCAAAAAGAGGACACCCGTGGGAATCCGCAGAGGTATGATTTGCGCACATCACCCCAGAATTTTTTACCCAGACAGCCATGCAAAGTCCGAATTGACAGGAAAAAAACACTTTTTCTGCACATTTCGCTCGACGCACCCATCAAAACACGCCCCCAACAACACATGGCCTACCGTCACGGGTTCCCACAGGTGTCCCAATGAAAACGGAACCTCACATGTGTGGGTGCACCTACCTGGCCGCGAAAGGGAAAGCCTAAAACACAAGTAACCCCAAGTCTGTTTTCATGGCGAAATCTCAGACATTCTGCCGACCGGCACAACGTACAGATATGGGCATCGGGTGTCCAAGCCACCGAGGAAAATAGGGAAACCCATGCATTTCCGAAAAGAGGACACCCGTGGGAATCCACAGAGGTATGATTTGCACATATCGCCCCAGAATGTTTTACCCAAACAGCCCCGCAAAGTCCGAAATGTCGGGAAAAAAACACTTTTTCCGCACATTTCGCTCGACGCACCCATCGAAACATGCCCCCAACAACACATGGCCTACCGTCACGCGTTCCCACAGGTGTCCAGATGAAAACGATACCTCACATGTGTGGGTGCACCTACCTGGCCGCCAAGGGGAAAGCCTAAAACACAAGTAACCCCAAGTCTGTTTTCAGAGCGAAATCTCAGACATTCTGCCAACCGGCACAACGTACAGATATGGGCCTCGGGTGTCCAAGCCACCGAGGAAAACAGGGAACCCCATGCATTTCCGAAAAGAGGACACCGGTGGGAATACGCAGAGGTATGATTTGCGCACATCCCCCCAGATTTTATTACCCAGACAGCCCTGCAAAGTCCGAAATGTCGGGAAAAAACGCCTTTTCCGCACATTTCGCTCGACGCACCCATCGAAACATGCCCCCAACAACACATGGCCTACCGTCACATGTTCCCACAGGTGTCCCAATGAAAACGGTACCTCACATGTGTGGGTGCACCTACCTGGCCGCCAAGGGGAAAGCCTAAAACACAAGTAACCCCAAGTCAGTTTTCAGAGCGAAATCTCAGACATTCTGCCGACCGGCACAACGTACAGATAAAGGCCTCGGGTGTCCAAGCCACCGAGGAAAACAGGGAACCACATGCATTTCCGAAAAGAGGACACCCGTGGGAATACGCAGAGGTATTATTTGCGCACATCGCCCCAGAATTTTTTACCCAGACAGCCCCGCAAAGTCCGAAATGTCGGGAAAAAAACACTTTTTCCGCACATTTTGCTCGACGCACCCATCGAAACACGCCCCCAACAACACATGGCCTACCATCACGCATTCCCACAGGTGTCCCAATGAAAACGGTACCTCACATGTGTGGGTGCACCTACCTGGCCGCCAAGGGGAAAGCCTAAAACACAAGTAAACCCCAAGTCTGTTTTCAGAGCGAAATCTCAGACATTCTGCCGACCGGCACAACGTACAGATATGGGCCTCGGGTGTCCAAGCCACCGAGGAAAACAGGGAACCCCATGCATTTCCAAAAAGAGGACACCCGTGGGAATCCGCAGAGGTATGATTTGCGCACATCGCCCCAGAATTTATTAACCAGACAGCACTGCAAAGTCCGAAATGTGGGTAAAAAAATGCTTTTTCCACACATTTCGCTCGACGCACCCATCGAAACAAGCCCCCAACAACACATGGCCTACCGTCACACGTTCCCACTGGCGTCCCGATGAAAACGGTACCTCACATGTGTGGGTGCACCTACTTGGCCGCCAAGGGGAAAGCCTAAAACACAAGTAACCTGAAGTCTGTTTTCAGAGAAAAATCTGAGACATTCTGCCGACCGGCACAACGTACAGATATGGCCCTCGGGTGTCCAAGTCACCAAGGAAAACAGGAAACCCCATGCATTTCTGAAAAGAGGACACCCGTGGGAATACGCAGAGGTATGATTTGCGCATATCCCCCCAGAATTTATTACCCAGACAACCCCGCAAAGTCCGAAATTTGGAGAAAAAAACGCATTTTCCGCACATTTTGATTGAAGCACCCATCGAAACATGCCCCCAACAACACATGGCCTACCGTCACGCGTTCCCACAGGTATCCCGATGAAAACGGTACCTCACATGTGTGGGTGCACCTACCTGGCTGGCAAGGGGCAAGCCGAAAATGCAAGCAACCCCCAGTCTGTTTGCAGAGGGGAATCTCAGCCATTCTGCCGACCGGCACAACATACAGATATGGGCCTCGGGTGTCCAAGCCACCAAGGAAAACAGGGAACCCCATGCATTTCCGAAAAGAGGACACCCGTGGGAATCCGCAGAGGTATGATTTGCGCGCATCGCCACAGAAATTATTACCCAGACACCCCCACAAAGTCTGAAATTTGGGGAAAAAAACGCATTTTCCGCACATTTCACATGAAGCACCCATCGAAACACACCCCCAACAACACATGGCCTACTGTCACACGTTCCCACAGGTGTCCCGATGAAAATGGTACCTCACATGTGTGGGTTGACCTACCTGGCCGCCAAGGGGAAAGCCTAAAACACAAGTAACCCCAAGTCTGTTTTCAGAGCGAAATCTCAGACATTCTGCCGACCGGCACAACGTACAGATATGGGCCTCGGGTGTCCAAGCCACCAAGGAAAACAGGGAACCCCATGCATTTCCGAAAAGAGGACACCCGTGGGAATCCGCAGAGGTATGATTTGCGCACATCGCCCCAGAATTTATTACCCAGACAGCCCTGCAAAGTCCGAAATGTGGGGAAAAAAACACTTTTTCCGCACATTTCGCTCGACGCACCTATCGAAACACGCCCCCAACAACACATGGCCTACCGTCACGCGTTCCCACAGGTGTCCCGATGAAAACAACACGCCCCCAACAACACACGGCCTACCGTCACGCGTTCCCACAGGTGTCCCGATGAAAACGGTACCTCACATATGTGGGTGCACCTACCTGGCTGCCAAGGGGAAAGCCTAAAACACAAGTAACCCCAAGTCTGTTTTCATGGCGAAATCTCAGACATTCTGCCGACCGGTACAACATACAGATAAGGGCCTCGGGTGTCCAAGCCACCGAGGAAAACAGGGAACCCCATGCATTTCCAAAAAGAGGACACCCGTGGGAATCCGCAGAGGTATGATTTGCGCACATCGCCCCAGAATTTTTTACCCAGACAGCCACGCAAAGTCCGAATTGATGGGAAAAAAACACTTTTTCTGTACATTTCGCTCGACGCACCCATCAGAACACGCCCCCAACAACACATGGCCTACCGTCACGGGTTCCCACAGGTGTCCCAATGAAAACGGTACCTCACATGTGTGGGTGCACCTACCTGGCCGCCAAGGGGAAAGCCTAAAACACAAGTAACCCCAAGTCTGTTTTCATGGCGAAATCTCAGACATTCTGCCGACCGGCACAACGTACAGATATGGGCATCGGGTGTCCAAGCCACCGAGGAAAATAGGGAAACCCATGCATTTCCGAAAAGAGGACACCTGTGGGAATCCACAGAGGTATGATTTGCACATATCGCCCCAGAATTTTTTACACAAACAGCCCCGCAAAGTCCGAAATGTCGGGAAAAAAACACTTTTTCCGCACATTTCGCTCGACGCACCCATCGAAACATGCCCCCAACAACACATGGCCTACCGTCACGCGTTCCCACAGGTGTCCAGATGAAAACGATACCTCACATGTGTGGGTGCACCTACCTGGCCGCCAAGGGGAAAGCATAAAACACAAGTAACCCCAAGTCTGTTTTCAGAGCGAAATCTCAGACATTCTGCCGACCGGCACAACGTACAGATATGGGCCTCGGGTGTCCAAGCCACCGAGGAAAACAGGGAACCCCATGCATTTCCAAAAAGAGGACACCCGTGGGAATCCGCAGAGGTATGATTTGCGCACATCGCCCCAGAATTTATTAACCAGACAGCACTGCAAAGTCCGAAATGTGGGTAAAAAAATGCTTTTTCCACACATTTCGCTCGACGCACCCATTGAAACAAGCCCCCAACAACACATGGCCTACCGTCACACGTTCCCACTGGCGTCCCGATGAAAACGGTACCTCACATGTGTGGGTGCACCTACTTGGCCGCCAAGGGGAAAGCCTAAAACACAAGTAACCTGAAGTCTGTTTTCAGAGAAAAATCTGAGACATTCTGCCGACCGGCACAACGTACAGATATGGCCCTCAGGTGTCCAAGTCACCGAGGAAAACAGGGAACCCCATGCATTTCTGAAAAGAGGACACCCGTGGGAATACGCAGAGGTATGATTTGCGCATATCCCCCCAGAATTTATTACCCAGACAACCCCGCAAAGTCCGAAATTTGGAGAAAAAAACGCATTTTCCGCACATTTTGATTGAAGCACCCATCGAAACACGCCCCCAACAACACATGGCCTACCGTCACGCGTTCCCACAGGTATCCCGATGAAAACGGTACCTCACATGTGTGGGTGCACCTACCTGGCTGGCAAGGGGCAAGCCGAAAATGCAAGCAACCCCCAGTCTGTTTGCAGAGGGGAATCTCAGCCATTCTGCCGACCGGCACAACATACAGATATGGGCCTCGGGTGTCCAAGCCACCAAGGAAAACAGGGAACCCCATGCATTTCCGAAAAGAGGACACCCGTGGGAATCCGCAGAGGTATGATTTGCGCACATCACCACAGAAATTATTACCCAGACACCCCCACAAAGTCTGAAATTTGGGGAAAAAAACGCATTTTCCGCACATTTCACATGAAGCACCCATCGAAACACACCCTCAACAACACATGGCCTACTGTCACACGTTCCCACAGGTGTCCCGATGAAAACGGTACCTCACATGTGTGGGTTGACCTACCTGGCCGCCAAGGGGAAAGCCTAAAACACAAGTAACCCCAAGTCTGTTTTCAGAGCGAAATCTCAGACATTCTGCCGACCGGCACAACGTACAGATATGGGCCTCGGTTGTCCAAGCCACCAAGGAAAACAGGGAACCCCATGCATTTCCGAAAAGAGGACACCCGTGGGAATCCGCAGAGGTATGATTTGCGCACATCGCCCCAGAATTTATTACCCAGACAGCCCTGCAAAGTCCGAAATGTGGGGAAAAAAACACTTTTTCCGCACATTTCGCTCGACGCACCTATCGAAACATGCCCCCAACAACACATGGCCTACCGTCACGCATTCCCACAGGTGTCCCGATGAAAACGGTACCTCACATGTGTGGGTGCACCTACCTGGCCGCCAGGGGGAAACCCTAAAACACAAGTAACCCCAAGTCTGTTTTCATGGCGAAATCTCAGACATTCTGCCGACCGGTACAACATACAGATATGGGCCTCGGGTGTCCAAGCCACAGAGCAAAACAGGGAACCCCATGCATTTCCGAAAAGAGGACACCCGTGGGAATCCGCAGAGGTATGATTTGCGCACATCGCCCCAGAATTTTTTACCCAGACAGCCCCGCAAAGTCCGAAATGTCGGGAAAAAAACACTTTTTCCGCACATTTCGCTCGACGCACCCATCGAAACACGCCCCCAACAACACATGGCCTACCGTCACGCGTTCCCACAGGTGTCCCGATGAAAACAACACGCCCCCAACAACACACGGCCTACCGTCACGTGTTCCCACAGGTGTCCCGATGAAAACGGTACCTCACATATGTGGGTGCACCTACCTGGCTGCCAAGGGGAAAGCCTAAAACACAAGTAACCCCAAGTCTGTTTTCATGGCGAAATCTCAGACATTCTGCCGACCGGTACAACATACAGATATGGGCCTCGGGTGTCCAAGCCACCGAGGAAAAAAGGGAACCCCATGCATTTCCAAAAAGAGGACACCCGTGGGAATCCGCAGAGGTATGATTTGCGCACATCGCCCCAGAATTTTTTACCCAGACAGCCACGCAAAGTCCGAATTGTTGGGAAAAAAACACTTTTTCCGCACATTTCGCTCGACGCACCCATCAGAACACGCCCCCAACAACACATGGCCTACCGTCACGGGTTCCCACAGGTGTCCCAATGAAAACGGTACCTCACATGTGTGGGTGCACCTACCTGGCCGCCAAGGGGAAAGCCTAAAACACAAGTAACCCCAAGTCTGTTTTCATGGCGAAATCTCAGACATTCTGCCGACCGGCACAACGTACAGATATGGGCATCGGGTGTCCAAGCCACCGAGGAAAATAGGGAAACCCATGCATTTCCGAAAAGAGGACACCTGTGGGAATCCACAGAGGTATGATTTGCACATATCGCCCCAGAATTTTTTACCCAAACAGCCCCGCAAATTCCGAAATGTCGGGAAAAAAACACTTTTTCCACACATTGCTCTCGACGCACCCATCGAAACATGCCCCCAACAACACA
The DNA here is from genome assembly GCF_040938575.1 of Ambystoma mexicanum. Classification (NCBI taxonomy): domain Eukaryota; kingdom Metazoa; phylum Chordata; class Amphibia; order Caudata; family Ambystomatidae; genus Ambystoma; species Ambystoma mexicanum. The sequence goes on from NC_090937.1 coordinate 1,294,064,488, forward strand.
TGGCCTACCGTCACGCGTTCCCACAGGTGTCCAGATGAAAACGATACCTCACATGTGTGGGTGCACCTACCTGGCCGCCAAGGGGAAAGCCTAAAACACAAGTAACCCCAAGTCTGTTTTCAGAGCGAAATCTCAGACATTCTGCCGACCGGCACAACGTACAGATATGGGCCTCGGGTGTCCAAGCCACCGAGGAAAACAGGGAACCCCATGCATTTCCGAAAAGAGGACACCGGTGGGAATACGCAGAGGTATGATTTGCGCACATCCCCCCAGATTTTATCACCCAGACAGCCCTGCAAAGTCCGAAATGTCGGGAAAAAACGCCTTTTCCGCACATTTCGCTCGACGCACCCATCGAAACATGCCCCCAACAACACATGGCCTACCGTCACACGTTCCCACAGGTGTCCCAATGAAAAGGGTACCTCACATGTGTGGGTGCACCTACCTGGCCGCCAAGGGGAAAGCCTAAAACACAAGTAACCCCAAGTCAGTTTTCAGAGCGAAATCTCAGACATTCTGCCGACCGGCACAACGTACAGATAAAGGCCTCGGGTGTCCAAGCCACCGAGGAAAACAGGGAACCCCATGCATTTCCGAAAAGAGGACACCCGTGGGAATACACAGAGGTATGATTTGCGCACATCGCCCCAGAATTTTTTACCCAGACAGCCCCGCAAAGTCCGAAATGTCGGGAAAAAAACACTTTTTCCGCACATTTCGCTCGACGCACCCATCGAAACACGCCCCCAACAACACATGGCCTACCATCACGCATTCCCACAGGTGTCCCAATGAAAACGGTACCTCACATGTGTGGGTGCACCTACCTGGCCGCCAAGGGGAAAGCCTAAAACACAAGTAAACCCCAAGTCTGTTTTCAGAGCGAAATCTCAGACATTCTGCCGACCGGCACAACGTACAGATATGGGCCTCGGGTGTCCAAGCCACCGAGGAAAACAGGGAACCCCATGCATTTCCAAAAAGAGGACACCCGTGGGAATACGCAGAGGTATGATTTGCGCACATCGCCCCAGAATTTTTTACCCAGACAGCCCCGCAAAGTCCGAAATGTCGGGAAAAAAACACTTTTTCCGCACATTTCGCTCGACGCACCCATCGAAACACGCCCCCAACAACACATGGCCTACCATCACGCATTCCCACAGGTGTCCCAATGAAAACGGTACCTCACATGTGTGGGTGCACCTACCTGGCCGCCAAGGGGAAAGCCTAAACACAAGTAAACCCCAAGTCTGTTATCAGAGCGAAATCTCAGACATTCTGCCGACCGGCACAACGTACAGATATGTGCCTCGGGTGTCCAAGTCACCGAGGAAAACAGGGAACCCCATGCATTTCTGAAAAGAGGACACCCGTGGGAATACGCAGAGGTATGATTTGCGCATATCCCCCCAGAATGTATTACCCAGACAACCCCGCAAAGTCTGAAATTTGGAGAAAAAAACTCATTTTCCGCACATTTCGCTTGAAGCACCCATCGAAACACGCCCCCAACAACACATGGCCTACCGTCACGCGTTCCCACAGGTGTCCCGATGAAAACGGTACCTCACATGTGTGGGTGCACCTACCTGGCTGGCAAGGGGCAAGCCGAAAACACAAGCAACCCCCAGTCTGTTTGCAGAGGGGAATCTCAGCCATTCTGCCGACCGGCACAACATACCGATATGGGCCTCGGGTGTCCAAGCCACCAAGGAAAACAGGGAACCCCATGCATTTCCGAAAAGAGGACACCCGTGGGAATCCGCAGAGGTATGATTTGCGCACATCGCCACAGAAATTATTACCCAGACACCCCCACAAAGTCTGAAATTTGGGGAAAAAAACAAACGCATTTTCCGCACATTTCACTTGAAGCACCCATCGAAACACACCCCCAACAACACATGGCCTACCGTCACAATGTTCCCACAGGTGTCCCGATGAAAACGGTACCTCACATGTGTGGGTGCACCTACCTGGCGCCAAGGGGAAAGCCTAAAACACAAGTAACCCCAAGTCTGTTTTCAGAGCGAAATCTCAGACATTCTGCCGACCGGCACAACGTACAGATATGGGCCTCGGGTGTCCAAGCCACCAAGGAAAACAGGGAACCCCATGCATTTCCGAAAAGAGGACACCCGTGGGAATCCGCAGAGGTATGATTTGCGCACATCGCCCCATAATTTATTACCCAGACACCCCCGCAAAGTCCGAAATTTCGGGGAAAAAACACATTTTCTGCACATTTTGCTTGAAGCACCCATCGAAACACGCCCCCAACAACACATGGCCTACCATCACGCATTCCCACAGGTGTCCCAATGAAAATGGTACCTCACATGTGTGGGTGCACCTACCTGGCCGCCAAGGGGAAAGCCTAAAACACAAGTAAACCCCAAGTCTGTTTTCAGAGCGAAATCTCAGACATTCTGCCGACCGGCACAACGTACAGATATGGGCCTCGGGTGTCCAAGCCACCGAGGAAAACAGGGAACCCCATGCATTTCCAAAAAGAGGACACCCGTGGGAATCTGCAGAGGTATGATTTGCGCACATCGCCCCAGAATTTATTAACCAGACAGCACTGCAAAGTCCGAAATGTGGGGAAAAAAATGCTTTTTGCACACATTTCGCTCAACGCACCCATCGAAACAAGCCCCCAACAACACATGGCCTACCGTCACGCGTTCCCACTGGCGTCCCGATGAAAACAGTACCTCACATGTGTGGGTGCACCTACTTGGCCGCCAAGGGGAAAGCCTAAAACACAAGTAACCCGAAGTCTGTTTTCAGAGCAAAATCTGAGACATTCTGCCGACCGGCACAACGTACAGATATGGCCCTCGGGTGTCCAAGTCACCGAGGAAAACAGGGAACCCCATGCATTTCTGAAAAGAGGACACCCGTGGGAATACGCAGAGGTATGATTTGCGCATATCCCCCCAGAATTTATTACCCAGACAACCCTGCAAAGTCCGAAATTTGGAGAAAAAAACGCATTTTCCGCACATTTCGCTTGAAGCACCCATCGAAACACGCCCCCAACAACACATGGCCTACCGTCACGCGTTCCCACAGGTGTCCCGATGAAAACGGTACCTCACATGTGTGGGTGCACCTACCTGGCTGGCAAGGGGCAAGCCGAAAACGCAAGCAACCCCCAGTCTGTTTGCAGAGGGGAATCTCAGCCATTCTGCCGACCGGCACAACATACAGATATGGGCCTCGGGTGTCCAAGCCACCAAGGAAAACAGGGAACCCCATGCATTTCCAAAAAGAGGACACTCGTGGGAATCCGCAGAGGTATGATTTGCGCACATCGCCAAAGAAATTATTACCCAGACACCCCCACAAAATCTGAAATTTGGGGAAAAAACGCATTTTCCGCACATTTCACTTGAAGCACCCATCGAAACACACCCCCAACAACACATGGCCTACCGTCACACGTTCCCACAGGTATCCCGATGAAAACGGTACCTCACATTTTTGGGTGCACCTACCTGGCGCCAAGGGGAAAGCCTAAAACACAAGTAACCCCAAGTCAGTTTTCAGAGCGAAATCTCAGACATTCTGCCGACCGGCACAACGTACAGATAAAGGCCTCGGGTGTCCAAGCCACCGAGGAAAACAGGGAACCCCATGCATTTCCGAAAAGAGGACACCCGTGGGAATACGCAGAGGTATGATTTGCGCACATCGCCCCAGAATTTTTTACCCAGACAGCCCCGCAAAGTCCGAAATCTCGGGAAAAAACACTTTTTCCGCACATTTGGCTCGACGCACCCATCGAAACACGCCCCCAACAACACATGGCCTACCATCACGCATTCCCACAGGTGTCCCAATGAAAACGGTACCTCACATGTGTGGGTGCACCTACCTGGCACCAAGGGGAAAGCCTAAAACACAAATAACCCCAAGTCTGTTTTCAGAGGGAAATCTCAGACATTCTGCCGACCGGCACAACGTACAGATATGGGCCTCGTGTGTCCAAGTCACCAAGGAAAATGGGGAAACCCATGAAATTCCAAAAAGAGGACACCCGTGGGAATCCGCAGAGGTATTATTTGCGCACATCGCCCTAGAATTTTTTACCCAGACACCCCTGCAAAGTCCGAAATGTGGGGAAAAAAAACCCTTTTTCCGCAGATTTTGCTCAACGCACCCATCGAAACACGCCCCCAACAACACATGGCCTACTGTCACGCGTTCCTACAGGTGTCCCGATGAAAACGGTACCTCACATGTGTGGGTTGACCTACCTGGCCGCCAAGGGGAAAGCCTAAAACACAAGTAACCCCAAGTCTGTTTTCAGAGCGAAATCTCAGACATTCTGCCGACCGGCACAACGTACAGATATGGGCCTCGGGTGTCCAAGCCACCGAGGAAAACAGGGAACCCCATGCATTTCCAAAAAGAGGACACCCGTGGGAATCCGCAGAGGTATGATTTGCGCACATCGCCCCAGAATTTTTTACCCAGACAGCCACGCAAAGTCCGAATTGTTGGGAAAAAAACACTTTTTCTGCACATTTCGCTAGACGCATCCATCAGAACACGCCCCCAACAACACATGGCCTACCGTCACGGGTTCCCACAGGTGTCCCAATGAAAACGGTACCTCACATGTGTGGGTGCACCTACCTGGCCGCCAAGGGGAAAGCCTAAAACACAAGTAACCCCAAGTCTGTTTTCATGGCGAAATCTCAGACATTCTGCCGACCGGCACAACGTACAGATATGGGCATCGGGTGTCCAAGCCACCGAGGAAAATAGGGAAACCCATGCATTTCCGAAAAGAGGACACCTGTGGGAATCCACAGAGGTATGATTTGCACATATCGCCCCAGAATTTTTTACCCAAACAGCCCCGCAAAGTCCGAAATGTCGGGAAAAAAACACTTTTTCCGCACATTTCGCTCGACGCACCCATCGAAACATGCCCCCAACAACACATGGCCTACCGTCACACGTTCCCACAGGTGTCCAGATGAAAACGATACCTCACATGTGTGGGTGCACCTACCTGGCCGCCAAGGGGAAAGCCTAAAACACAAGTAACCCCAAGTCTGTTTTCAGAGCGAAATCTCAGACATTCTGCCGACCGGCACAACGTACAGATATGGGCCTCGGGTGTCCAAGCCACCAAGGAAAACAGGGAACCCCATGCATTTCCGAAAAGAGGACACCGGTGGGAATACGCAGAGGTATGATTTGCGCACATCGCCCCAGAATTTTTTACCCAGACAGCCCCGCAAAGTCCGAAATGTCGGGAAAAAAACACTTTTTCCGCACATTTCACTCGACGCACCCATCGAAACACGCCCCCAACAACACATGGCCTACCATCACGCATTCCCACAGGTGTCCCATTGAAAACGGTACCTCACATGTGTGGGTGCACCTACCTGGCCGCCAAGGGGAAAGCCTAAAACACAAGTAAACCCCAAGTCTGTTTTCAGAGCGAAATCTCAGACATTCTGCCGACCGGCACAACGTACAGATATGGGCCTCGGGTGTCCAAGCCACCGAGGAAAACAGGGAACCCCATGCATTTCCAAAAAGAGGACACCCGTGGGAATACGCAGAGGTATGATTTGCGCACATCGCCCCAGAATTTTTTACCCAGACAGCCCCGCAAAGTCCGAAATGTCGGGAAAAAAACACTTTTTCCGCACATTTCGCTCGACGCACCCATCGAAACACGCCCCCAACAACACATGGCCTACCATCACGCATTCCCACAGGTGTCCCAATGAAAACGGTACCTCACATGTGTGGGTGCACCTACCTGGCCGCCAAGGGGAAAGCCTAAACACAAGTAAACCCCAAGTCTGTTATCAGAGCGAAATCTCAGACATTCTGCCGACCGGCACAACGTACAGATATGGGCCTCGGGTGTCCAAGTCACCAAGGAAAACAGGGAACCCCATGCATTTCTGAAAAGAGGACACCCGTGGGAATACGCAGAGGTATGATTTGCGCATATCCCCCCAGAATGTATTACCCAGACAACCCCGCAAAGTCCGAAATTTGGAGAAAAAAACTCATTTTCCGCACATTTCGCTTGAAGCACCCATCGAAACACGCCCCCAACAACACATGGCCTACCGTCACGCGTTCCCACAGGTGTCCCGATGAAAACGGTACCTCACATGTGTGGGTGCACCTACCTGGCTGGCAAGGGGCAAGCCGAAAACGCAAGCAACCCCCAGTCTGTTTGCAGAGGGGAATCTCAGCCATTCTGCCGACCGGCACACCATACCGATATGGGCCTCGGGTGTCCAAGCCACCAAGGAAAACAGGGAACCCCATGCATTTCCGAAAAGAGGACACCCGTGGGAATCCGCAGAGGTATGATTTGCGCACATCGCCACAGAAATTATTACCCAGACACCCCCACAAAGTCTGAAATTTGGGGAAAAAAACGCATTTTCCGCACATTTCACTTGAAGCACCCATCGAAACACACCCCCAACAACACATGGCCTACCGTCACAATGTTCCCACAGGTGTCCCGATGAAAACGGTACCTCACATGTGTGGGTGCACCTACCTGGCGCCAAGGGGAAAGCCTAAAACACAAATAACCCCAAGTCTGTTTTCAGAGGGAAATCTCAGACATTCTGCCAACCGGCACAACGTACAGATATGGGCCTCGTGTGTCCAAGGCACCAAGGAAAATGGGGAAACCCATGAAATTCCAAAAAGAGGACACCCGTGGGAATCCGCAGAGGTATTATTTGCGCACACCGCCCTAGAATTTTTTACCCAGACAGCCCTGCAAAGTCCGAAATGTGGGGAAAAAAAACACTTTTTCCGCAGATTTTGCTCAACGCACCCATCGAAACATGCCCCCAACAACACATGGCCTACTGTCACGCGTTCCTACAGGTGTCCCGATGAAAATGGTACCTCACATGTGTGGGTGCACCTGGGTGAACCTACCTGGCCGCCAAGGGGAAAGCCTAAAACACAAGTAACCCCAAGTCTGTTTTCAGAGCGAAATCTCAGACATTCTGCCGACCTGCACAACGTACAGATATGGGCCTCGGGTGTCCAAGCCACCAAGGAAAACTGAGGGAACCCCATACATTTCCGAAAAGAGGACACCCATGGGAATCCGCAGAGGTATGATTTGCGCAAATCACCCCAGAATTTTTTACCCAGACAGCCCCGCAAAATCCGAAATGTTGGGAAAAAAACACTTTTTCCGCAGATTTTGCTCAACGCACCCATCGAAACACGCCCCCAACAACACATGGCCTACTGTCACGCGTTCCCATAGGTGTCCCGATGAAAACGGTACCTCACATGTGTGGGTTGACCTACCTGGCCGCCAAGGGGAAAGCCTAAAACACAAGTAACCCCAAGTCTGTTTTCAGAGCGAAATCTCAGACATTCTGCCGACCGGCACAACGTACAGATATGGGCCTCGGGTGTCCAAGCCACCAAGGAAAACAGGGAACCCCATGCATTTCCGAAAAGAGGACACCCGTGGGAATCCGCAGAGGTATGATTTGCGCACATCGCCCCATAATTTATTACCCAGACACCCCCGCAAAGTCCGAAATTTCGGGGAAAAAACACATTTTCTGCACATTTTGCTTGAAGCACCCATCGAAACACGCCCCCAACAACACATGGCCCACCGTCACGCGTTCCCATCGGTGTCCCGATGAAAACGGTACCTCACATGTGTGGGTGCACCTACCTGGCTGGCAAGGGGCAAGCCGAAAATGCAAGCAACCCCCAGTCTGTTTGCAGAGGGGAATCTCAGCCATTCTGCCGACCGGCGCAACATACAGATATGGGCCTCGGGTGTCCAAGCCACCAAGGAAAACAGGGAACCCCATGCATTTCCAAAAATAGGACACCCGTGGGAATCCGCAGCGGTATGATTTGCGCACATCGCCCCGGAATTTATTACCCAGACACCTTCGCAAAGTCCGAAATTTGGGGAAAAAAAACATTTTCCGCACATTCCGCTTGACGCACCCATCGAAAAACGCCCCCAACAACACATGGCCTACCGTCAAGCATTCCCACACGTGTCCCGATGAAAACGATACCTCACATGTGTGGGTGCACCTACCTGGCCGCCAAGGGGAAAACCTAAAACCAAGTAACCCCAAGTCTGTTTTCAGAGCGAAATCTCAGACATTCTGCCGACCGGCACAACGTACAGATATGGGCCTTGGGTGACCAAGCCACTGAGGAAAACAGGGAACCCCATGCATTTCCGAAAAGAGGACACCCGTGGGAATCCGCAGAGGTATGATTTGCGCACATCGCCCCAGAATTTTTTACCCAGACAGCCCTGCAAAGTCCGAAATGTCGGGAAAAAAACACTTTTTCCACACATTTCGCTCGACGCACCCATCGAAACGAGCCCCCAACAACACAGGGCCTACCGTCATGCGTTCCCACTGGTGTCCCGAGGAAACGGTACCTCACATGTGTTGGTGCACCTACCTGGCGGCCAAGGGGAAAGCCTAAAACACAAGTAACCCGAAGTCTGTTTTCAGAGCAAAATCTGAGACATTCTGCCGACCGGCACATCGCACAGATATGGGCCTCGGGTGTCCAAGCCACCAAGGAAAACAGGGAACCCCATGCATTTCCGAAAAGAGGACATCTGTGGGAATCTGCAGAGGTATGATTTGCGCACATCGCCTTAGAATGTTTTACCCAGACAGCCCTGCAAAGTCTGAAATGTGGGGAAAAAAACACTTTTTCCGCAGATTTCGCTCAACGCATCCATCGAAACACACCCCCAACAACACATGGCCTACCGTCACGCGTTTCCACAGGTGTCCCGATGAAAACGGTACCTCACATGTGTGGGTGCACCTACCTGGCCGCCAAGGGGAAAACCTAAAACACAAGTAACCCCAAGTCTGTTTTCTGAGCGAAATCTCAGACATTCTGCCGACCGGCACAACGTACAGATATGGGCCTTGGGTGACCAAGCCACTGAGGAAAACAGGGAACCCCATGCATTTCCGAAAAGAGGACACCCGTGGGAATCCACAGAGGTATGATTTGCGCACATCGCCCCTGAATTTTTTACCCAGACAGCCACGCAAAGACCGAATTGACGGGAAAAAAACACTTTTTCTGCACATTTCGCTCGACGCACCCATCGAAACACGCCCCCAACAAAACATGGCCTACCGTCACGCGTTCCCACAGGTGTCCCGATGAAAACGGTACCTCAAATGTGTGGGTGCACCTACCAGGCCGCCAAGGGGAAAGCCTAAAACACAAGTAACCCCAAGTCTGTTTTCAGAGCGAAATCTCAGACATTCTGCCGACCGGCACAACGTACAGATATGGCCCTCGGGTGTCCAAGTCACCGAGGAAAACAGGGAACCCCATGCATTTCCGAAAAGAGGACACCCGTGGGAATCCACAGAGGTATGATTTGGACATATCACCCCAGAATTTTTTTCCCAAACAGCCCTGCAAAGTCCGAAATGTCGGGAAAAAAACACTTTTTCCGCACATTTCGCTCGACGCACCCATCGAAACATGCCCCCAACAACACATGGCCTACCGTCACGCGTTCCCACAGGTGTCCAGATGAAAATGGTACCTCACATGTGTGGGTGCACCTACCTGGCCGCCAAGGGGAAAGCCTAAAACACAAGTAACCCCAAGTCTGTTTTCAGAGCGAAATCTCAGACATTCTGCCGACCGGCACAACGTACAGATATGGGCCTCGGGTGTCCAAGCCACCGAGGAAAACAGGGAACCCCATGCATTTCCGAAAAGAGGACATCGGTGGGAATACGCAGAGGTATGATTTGCGCACATCCCCCCAGATTTTATTACCCAGACAGCCCTGCAAAGTCCGAAATGTCGGGAAAAAACACCTTTTACCGCACATTTCGCTCGACGCACCCATCGAAACATGCCCCCAACAACACATGGCCTACCGTCACACGTTCCCACAGGTGTCCCAATGAAAACGGTACCTCACATGTGTGGGTGCACCTACCTGGCCGCCAAGGGGAAAGCCTAAAACACAAGTAACCCCAAGTCAGTTTTCAGAGCGAAATCTCAGACATTCTGCCGACCGGCACAACGTACAGATAAAGGCCTCGGGTGTCTAAGCACCGAGGAAAACAGGGAACCCCATGCATTTCCGAAAATAGGACACCCGTGGGAATACGCAGAGGTATGATTTGCGCACATCGCCCCAGAATTTTTTACCCAGACAGCCCCGCAAAGTCCGAAATGTCGGGAAAAAAACACTTTTTCCGCACATTTCGCTCGACGCACCCATTGAAACACGCCCCCAACAACACATGGCCTACCATCACGCATTCCCACAGGTGTCCCAATGAAAACGGTACCTCACATGTGTGGGTGCACCTACCTGGCCGCCAAGGGGAAAGCCTAAAACACAAGTAAACCCCAAGTCTGTTTTCAGAGCGAAATCTCAGACATTCTGCCGACCGGCACAACGTACAGATATGGGCCTCGGGTGTCCAAGCCACCGTGGAAAACAGGGAACCCCATGCATTTCCAAAAAGAGGACACCCGTGGGAATCCGCAGAGGTATGATTTGCACACATCGCCCCAGAATTTATTAACCAGACAGCACTGCAAAGTCCGAAATGTGGGGAAAAAAATGCTTTTTCCACACATTTCGCTCAACGCACCCATCAAAACAAGCCCCCAACAACACATGGCCTACCGTCACGCGTTCCCACTGGCGTCCCGATGAAAACGGTACCTCACATGTGTGGGTGCACCTACTTGGCCGCCAAGGGGAAAGCCTAAAACACAAGTAACCCGAAGTCTGTTTTCAGAGCAAAATCTGAGACATTCTGCCGACCGGCACAACGTACAGATATGGCCCTCGGGTGTCCAAGTCACCGAGGAAAACAGGGAACCCCATGCATTTCTGAAAAGAGGACACCCGTGGGAATACGCAGACGTATGATTTGCGCATATCCCCCCAGAATTTATTACCCAGACAACCCTGCAAAGTCCGAAATTTGGAGAAAAAAACGCATTTTCCGCACATTTCGCTTGAAGCACCCATCGAAACACGCCCCCAACAACACATGGCCTACCGTCACGCGTTCCCACAGATGTCCCGATGAAAATGGTACCTCACATGTGTGGGTGCACCTACCTGGCTGGCAAGGGGCAAGCCGAAAACGCAAGCAACCCCCAGTCTGTTTGCAGAGGGGAATCTCAGCCATTCTGCCGACCGGCACAACATACAGATATGGGCCTCGGGTGTCCAAGCCACCAAGGAAAACAGGGAACCCCATGCATTTCCAAAAAGAGGACACTGTGGGAATCCGCAGAGGTATGATTTGCGCACATCGCCAAAGAAATTATTACCCAGACACCCCCACAAAATCTGAAATTTGGGGAAAAAAACGCATTTTCCGCACATTTCACTTGAAGCACCCATCGAAACACACCCCCAACAACACATGGCCTACCGTCACACGTTCCCACAGGTATCCCGATGAAAACGGTACCTCACATTTTTGGGTGCACCTACCTGGCGCCAAGGGGAAAGCCTAAAACACAAGTAACCCCAAGTCAGTTTTCAGAGCGAAATCTCAGACATTCTGCCGACCGGCACAACGTACAGATAAAGGCCTCGGGTGTCCAAGCCACCGAGGAAAACAGGGAACCCCATGCATTTCCGAAAAGAGGACACCCGTGGGAATACGCAGAGGTATGATTTGCGCACATCGCCCCAGAATTTTTTACCCAGACAGCCCCGCAAAGTCCGAAATGTCGGGAAAAAAACACTTTTTCCGCACATTTCGCTCGACGCACCCATTGAAACTTGCCCCCAACAACACATGGCCTACCATCACGCATTCCCACAGGTGTCCCGATGAAAACGGTACCTCACATGTGTGGGTGCACCTACCTGGCTGGCAAGGGGCAAGCCGAAAACGCAAGCAACCCCCAGTCTGTTTGCAGAGGGGAATCTCAGCCATTCTGCCGACCGGCACAACATACAGATATGGGCCTCGGGTGTCCAAGCCACCAAGGATAACAGGGAACCCCATGCATTTCCGAAAAGAGGACACCCGTGGGAATCCGCAGAGGTATGATTTGCGCACATCGCCACAGAAATTATTACCCAGACACCCCCACAAAGTCTGAAATTTGGGGAAAAAAACGCATTTCCGCACATTTCACTTGAAGCACCCATCGAAACACACCCCCAACAACACATGGCCTACCGTCACAATGTTCCCACAGGTGTCCCGATGAAAACGGTACCTCACATGTGTGGGTGCACCTACCTGGCACCAAGGGGAAAGCCTAAAACACAAATAACCCCAAGTCTGTTTTCAGAGGGAAATCTCAGACATTCTGCCGACCGGCACAACGTACAGATATGGGCCTCGTGTGTCCAAGTCACCAAGGAAAATGGGGAAACCCATGAAATTCCAAAAAGAGGACACCCGTGGGAATCCGCAGAGGTATTATTTGCGCACATCGCCCTAGAATTTTTTACCCAGACAGCCCTGCAAAATCCGAAATGTGGGGAAAAAAAACACTTTTTCCGCAGATTTTGCTCAACGCACTCATCGAAACACGCCCCCAACAACACATGGCCTACTGTCACGCGTTCCTACAGGTGTCCCGATGAAAACGGTACCTCACATGTGTGGGTTGACCTACCTGGCCGCCAAGGGGAAAGCCTAAAACACAAGTAACCCCAAGTCTGTTTTCAGAGCGAAATCTCAGACATTCTGCCGACCGGCACAACGTACAGATATGGGCCTCGGGTGTCCAAGCCACCAAGGAAAACAGGGAACCCCATGCATTTCCGAAAAGAGGACACCCGTGGGAATCCGCAGAGGTATGATTTGCGCACATCGCCCCAGAATTTATTACCCAGACAGCCCTGCAAAGTCCGATATGTGGGGAAAAAAACACTTTTTCCGCACATTTCGCTCGACGCACCTATCGAAACACGCCCCCAACAACACATGGCCTACCGTCACGCATTCCCAAAGGTGTCCCGATGAAAACAGTACTTCACATGTGTGGGTGCACCTACCTGGCCGCCAAGGGGAAAGCCTAAAACACAAGTTACCCCAAGTCTGTTTTCAGAGCGAAATCTCAGACATTCTGCCGACCGGCACAAAGTACAGATATGGCCCTCGGGTGTCCAAGCCACCGAGGAAAACAGGAAACCACATGCATTTCTGAAAAGAGGACACCCGTGGGAATCCGCAGAGGTATGATTCGCGCACATCGCCCCATAATTTATTACCCAGACATCCCCGCAAAGTCCGAAATTTCGGGGAAAAAACACATTTTCTGCACATTTTGCTTGAAGCACCCATCGAAACACGCCCCCAACAACACATGGCCTACCGTCACGCGTTCCCATCGGTGTCCCGATGAAAACGGTACCTCACATGTGTGGGTGCACCTACCTGGCTGGCAAGGGGCAAGCCGAAAATGCAAGCAACCCCCAGTCTGTTTGCAGAGGGGAATCTCAGCCATTCTGCCGACCGGCGCAACATACAGATATGGGCCTCGGGTGTCCAAGCCACCAAGGAAAACAGGGAACCCCATGCATTTCCAAAAATAGGACACCCGTGGGTATCCGCAGCGGTATGATTTGCGCACATCGCCCCGGAATTTATTACCCAGACACCTTCGCAAAGTCCGAAATTTGGGGAAAAAAAACATTTTCCGCACATTTCGCTTGACGCACCCATCGAAACACGCCCCCAACAACACATGGCCTACCGTCAAGCATTCCCACAGGTGTTCCGATGAAAACGATACCTCACATGTGTGGGTGCACCTACCTGGCCGCCAAGGGGAAAACCTAAAACCAAGTAACCCCAAGTCTGTTTTCAGAGCGAAATCTCAGACATTCTGCCGACCGGCACAACGTAGAGATATGGGCCTTGGGTGACCAAGCCACTGAGGAAAACAGGGAACCCCATGCATTTCCCAAAAGAGGACACCCGTGGGAATCCGCAGAGGTATGATTTGCGCACATCGCCCCAGAATTTTTTACCCTGACAGCCCCGCAAAGTCCGAAATGTCGGGAAAAAAACACTTTTTCCACACATTTCGCTCGACGCACCCATCGAAACAAGCCCCCAACAACACATGGCCTACCGTCACGCGTTCCCACTGGTGTCCCGATGAAAACGGTACCTCACATGTGTTGGTGCACCTACCTGGCCGCCAAGGGGAAAGCCTAAAACACAAGTAACCCGAAGTCTGTTTTCAGAGCAAAATCTGAGACATTCTGCCGACCGGCACAACGCACAGATATGGGCCTCGGGTGTCCAAGCCACCAAGGAAAACAGGGAACCCCATGCATTTCCGAAAAGAGGACATCTTTCGGAATCTGTAGAGGTATGATTTGCGCACATCGCCTTAGAATTTTTTACCCAGACAGCCCTGCAAAGTCTGAAATGTGGGGAAAAAAACACTTTTTCCGCAGATTTCGCTCAACGCATCCATCGAAACACACCCCCAACAACACATGGCCTACCGTCACGAGTTTCCACAGGTGTCCCGATGAAAACGGTACCTCACATGTGTGGGTGCACCTACCTGGCCGCCAAGGGGAAAGCCTAAAACACAAGTAACCCCAAGTCTGTTTTCTGAGCGAAATCTCAGACATTCTGCCGACCGGCACAACGTACAGATATGGGCCTTGGGTGACCAAGCCACTGAGGAAAACAGGGAACCCCATGCATTTCCGAAAAGAGGACACCCGTGGGAATCCGTAGAGGTATGATTTGCGCACATCGCCCCTGAATTTTTTACCCAGACAGCCACGCAAAGACCGAATTGACGGGAAAAAAACACTTTTTCTGCACATTTCGCTCGACGCACCCATCGAAACACGCCCCCAACAACACATGGCCTACTGTCACGCGTTCCCACAGGTGTCCCGATGAAAACGGTACCTCAAATGTGTGGGTGCACCTACCAGGCCGCCAAGGGGAAAGCCTAAAACACAAGTAACCCCAAGTATGTTTTCAGAGCGAAATCTCAGACATTCTGCCGACCGGCACAACGTACAGATATGGGCCTCGGGTGTCCAAGCCACCGAGGAAAACAGGGAACCCCATGCATTTCCGAAAAGAGGACAACGGTGGGAATACGCAGAGGTATGATTTGCGCACATCCCCCCAGATTTTATTACCCAGACAGCCCTGCAAATTCCGAAATGTCGGGAAAAAACGCCTTTTCCGCACATTTCGCTCGACGCACCCATCGAAACATGCCCCCAACAACACATGGCCTACCGTCACACGTTCCCACAGGTGTCCCAATGAAAACGGTACCTCACATGTGTGGGTGCACCTACCTGGCCGCCAAGGGGAAAGCCTAAAACACAAGTAACCCCAAGTCAGTTTTCAGAGCGAAATCTCAGACATTCTGCCGACCGGCACAAAGTACAGATAAAGGCCTCAGGTGTCTAAGCACCGAGGAAAACAGGGAACCCCATGCATTTCCGAAAAGAGGACACCCGTGGGAATACGCAGAGGTATGATTTGCGCACATCGCCCCAGAATTTTTTACCCAGACAGCCCCGCAAAGTCCGAAATGTCGGGAAAAAAACACTTTTTCCGCACATTTCACTCGACGCACCCATCGAAACACGCCCCCAACAACACATGGCCTACCATCACGCGTTCCCACAGGTGTCCCAATGAAAACGGTACCTCACATGTGTGGGTGCACCTACCTGGCCGCCAAGGGGAAAGCCTAAAACACAAGTAAACCCCAAGTCTGTTTTCAGAGCGAAATCTCAGACATTCTGCCGACCGGCACAACGTACAGATATGGGCCTCGGGTGTCCAAGCCACCGAGGAAAACAGGGTACCACATGCATTTCCAAAAAGAAGACACCCGTGGGAATCCGCAGAGGTATGATTTGCGCACATCGCCCCAGAATTTATTAACCAGACAGCACTGCAAAGTCCGAAATGTGGGGAAAAAAATGCTTTTTCCACACATTTCGCTCGACGCACCCATCGAAACAAGCCCCCAACAACACATGGCCTACCGTCACGCGTTCCCACCGGAGTCCCGATGAAAACGGTACCTCACATGTGTGGGTGCACCTACTTGGCCGCCAAGGGGAAAGCCTAAAACACAAGTAACCCGAAGTCTGTTTTCAGAGCAAAATCTGAGACATTCTGCCGACCGGCACAACGTACAGATATGGCCCTCGGGTGTCCAAGTCACCGAGGAAAACAGTGAACCCCATGCATTTCTGAAAAGAGGACACCCGTGGGAATACGCAGAGGTATGATTTGCGCATATCCCCCCAGAATTTATTACCCAGACACCCCTGCAAAGTCTGAAATTTGGAGAAAAAAACACATTTTCCGCACATTTCGCTTGAAGCACCCATCGAAACACGCCCCCAACAACACATGGCCTACCGTCACGCGTTCCCACAGGTGGCCCGATGAAAACGGTACCTCACATGTGTGGGTGCACCTACCTGGCTGGCAAGGGGCAAGCCGAAAACGCAAGCAACCCCCAGTCTGTTTGCAGAGGGGAATCTCAGCCATTCTGCCGACCGGCACAACATACAGATATGGGCCTCGGGTGTCCAAGCCACCAAGGAAAACAGGGAACCCCATGCATTTCCGAAAAGAGGACACTCGTGGGAATCCGCAGAGGTATGATTTGCGCACATCGCCACAGAAATTATTACCCAGACACCCCCACAAAATCTGAAATTTGGGGAAAAAAACGCATTTTCCGCACATTTCACTTGAAGCACCCATCGAAACACACCCCCAACAACACATGGCCTACCGTCACACATTCCCACAGGTATCCCGATGAAAACGGTACCTCACATGTGTGGGTGCACCTACCTGGCGCCAAGGGGAAAGCCTAAAACACAAATAACCCCAAGTCTGTTTTCAGAGGGAAATCTCAGACATTCTGCCGACCGGCACAACGTACAGATATGGGCCTCGTGTGTCCAAGTCACCAAGGAAAACGGGGAAACCCATGAAATTCCGAAAAGAGGACACCAGTGGGAATCCGCAGAGGTATTATTTGCGCACATCGCCCTAGAATTTTTTACCCAGACAGCCCTGCAAAGTCTGAAATGTGGGGAAAAAAACACTTTTTCCGCAGATTTTGCTCAACGCACCCATCGAAACACGCCCCCAACAACACATGGCCTACTGTCACGCGTTCCTACAGGTGTCCTGATGAAAACGGTACCTCACATGTGTGGGTGCACCTGGGTGAACCTACCTGGCCGCCAAGGGGAAAGCCTAAAACACAAGTAACCCCAAGTCTGTTTTCAGAGCGAAATCTCAGACATTCTGCCGACCTGCACAACGTACAGATATGGGCCTCGGGTGTCCAAGCCACCAAGGAAAACTGAGGGAACCCCATGCATTTCCGAAAAGAGGACACCCATGGGAATCCGCAGAGGTATGATTTGCGCACATCACCCCAGAATTTTTTACCCAGACAGCCCCGCAAAATCCGAAATGTTGGGAAAAAAACACTTTTTCCGCAGATTTTGCTCAACGCACCCATCGAAACACGCCCCCAACAACACATGGCCTACTGTCACACGTTCCCACAGGTGTCCCGATGAAAACGGTACCTCACATGTGTGGGTTGACCTACCTGGCCGCCAAGGGGAAAGCCTAAAACACAAGTAACCCCAAGTCTGTTTTCAGAGCGAAATCTCAGACATTCTGCCGACCGGCACAACGTACAGATATGGGCCTCGGGTGTCCAAGCCACCAAGGAAAACAGAGAACCCCATGCATTTCCGAAAAGAGGACACCCGTGGGAATCCGCAGAGGTATGATTTGCGCACATCGCCCCAGAATTTATTACCCAGACAGCCCTGCAAAGTCCGAAATGTGGGGAAAAAAACACTTTTTCCGCACATTTCGCTCGACGCACCTATCGAAACACGCCCCCAACAACACATGGCCTACCGTCACGCATTCCCACAGGTGTCCCGATGAAAACGGTACTTCACATGTGTGGGTGCACCTACCTGGCCGCCAAGGGGAAAGCCTAAAACACAAGTTACCCCAAGTCTGTTTTCAGAGCGAAATCTCAGACATTCTGCCGACCGGCACAAAGTACAGATATGGCCCTCGGGTGTCCAAGCCACCGAGGAAAACAGGAAACCACATGCATTTCCGAAAAGAGGACACCCGTGGGAATCCGCAGAGGTATGATTTGCGCACATCGCCCCATAATTTATTACCCAGACACCCCCGCAAAGTCCGAAATTTCGGGGAAAAAACACATTTTCTGCACATTTTGATTGAAGCACCCATCGAAACACGCCCCAAACAACACATGGCCTACCGTCATGCGTTCCCACAGGTGTCCCGATGAAAACGGTACCTCACATGTGTGGGTGCACCAACCTGGCTGGCAAGGGGCAAGCCGAAAATGCAAGCAACCCCCAGTCTGTTTGCAGAGGGGAATCTCAGCCATTCTGCCGACCGGTGCAACATACAGATATGGGCCTCGGGTGTCCAAGCCACCAAGGAAAACAGGGAACCCCATGCATTTCCGAAAAGAGGACACCCGTGGGAATCCGCAGAGGTATGATTTGCGCACATCGCCCCAGAATTTATTACCCAGACACCTTCGCAAAGTCCGAAATTTAGGGAAAAAAAACACTTTTTCCGCACATTTCGCTCGACGCACCCATCGAAACACGCCCCCAACAACACATGGCCTACTGTCACGCATTCCCACAGGTGTTCCAATGAAAACGGTACCTCACATGTGTGGGTGCACCTACCTGGCCGCCAAGGGGAAAGCCTAAAACACAAGTAACCCCAAGTCTGTTTTCAGAGTTAAATCTCAGACATTCTGCTGACCTGCACAACGTACAGATATGGGCCTCGGGTGTCCAAGCCACCAAGGAAAATGGGGAACCCCATGCATTTCCGAAAAGAGGACACCCGTGGGAATCTGCAGAGGTATGATTTGCGCACATCGCCGCAGAATTTTTTACCCAGACAGCCCTGCAAAGTCCGAAATGTGGGGAAAAAAAACACTTTTTCTGCACATTTCGCTCGACGCACCCATCAAAACACGCCCCCAACAACACATGGCCTACCGTCACGCGTTCCCACTGGTGTCCCGATGAAAACGGTACCTCACATGTGTGGGCGCACCTACCTGGCCACCAAGGGGAAAGCCTAAATCACAAGTAACCCCAAGTCTGTTTTCGGAGCGAAATCTCAGACATTCTGCCGACCGGCACAACGTACAGATATGGGCCTCGGGTGTCCAAGCCACTGAGGAAAACAGGGAACCCCATGCATTTCCGAAAAGAGGACACCCGTGGGAATCCGCAGAGGTATGATTTGCGCACATCGCCGCAGAATTTATTACCCAGACAGCCCTGCAAAGTCCGAAATGTGGGGAAAAAACGCTTTTTCCGCACATTTTGCTCGACGCACCCATCGAAACACGCCCCCAACAACACATGTCCTGCCGTCACGCTTTCCCACAGGTGTCCCGATGAAAATGGTACCTCACATGTGTGGGTGCACCTACCTGGCCGCTAAGGGGAAAGCCTAAAACACAAGTAACTCCAAGTCTGTTTTCAGAGCGAAATCTCAGACATTCTGCCGACCAGCACAATGTACAGATATGGCCCTCGGGTGTCCAAGCCACCGAGGAAAACAGGGAACCCCATGCATTTCCGAAAAGAGAACACCCGTGGGAATCCGCAGAGGTACGATTTGCGCACATCGCCCCAGAATTTATTACCCAGACACCCCCGCAAAGTCCGAAATTTGGGGAAAAAACACATTTTCCGCACATTTCGCTTGAAGCACCCATCGAAACACACCCCCAACAACACATGGCCTACCGTCACGCGTACCCACAGGTGTCCCGATGAAAACGGTACCTCACATGTGTGGGTGCACCTACCTGGCTGGCAAGGGGCAAGCCGAAAACGCAAGCAACCCCCAGTCTGTTTGCAGAGGGGAATCTCAGCCATTCTGCCGACCGGCACAACATACAGATATGGGCCTCGGGTGTCCAATCCACCAAGGAAAACAGGGAACCCCATGCATTTCCGAAAAGAGGACACCCATGGGAATCCGCAGAGGTATGATTTGCGCACATCGCCGCAGAATTTATTACCCAGACAGCCCTGCAAAGTCCGAAATGTGGGGAAAAAACGCTTTTTCCGCACATTTTGCTCGACGCACCCATCGAAACACGCCCCCAACAACACATGTCCTGCCGTCACGCTTTCCCACAGGTGTCCCGATGAAAATGGTACCTCACATGTGTGGGTGCACCTACCTGGCCGCTAAGGGGAAATCCTAAAACACAAGTAACTCCAAGTCTGTTTTCAGAGCGAAATCTCAGACATTCTGCCGACCAGCACAATGTACAGATATGGCCCTCGGGTGTCCAAGCCACCGAGGAAAACAGGGAACCCCATGCATTTCCGAAAAGAGAACACCCGTGGGAATCTGCAGAGGTACGATTTGCGCACATCGCCCCAGAATTTATTACCCAGACACCACCGCAAAGTCCGAAATTTGGGGAAAAAACACATTTTCCGCACATTTCGCTTGAAGCACTCATCGAAACATGCCCCCAACAACACATGGCCTACCGTCACGCGTACCCACAGGTGTCCCGATGAAAACGGTACCTCACATGTGTGGGTGCACCTACCTGGCTGGCAAGGGGCAAGCCGAAAACGCAAGCAACCCCCAGTCTGTTTGCAGAGGGGAATCTCAGCCATTCTGCCGACCGGCACAACATACAGATATGGGCCTCGGGTGTCCAATCCACCAAGGAAAACAGGGAACCCCATGCATTTCCGAAAAGAGGACACCCGTGGGAATCTGCAGAGGTATGATTTGTGCACATCGCCCCAGAATTTATTACCCGGACACCCCCGCAAAATTCCGAAATTTGGGGAAAAAAACACATTTTCCGCACATTTCGCTTGACGCACCCATAGAAACTCGCCCCCAACAACACATGGCCTACCGTCACGAATTCCCACAGGTGTCCCGATGAAAACAATACCAACATGTGTGGGTGCACCTACCTGGCCGCCAAAGGGAAAGCCTAAAACACAAGTAACCCCAAGTCTGTTTTCAGAGCGAAATCTCAGACATTCTGCCGACCGGCACAACGTACAGATATGGCCCTCGGGTGTCCAAGCCACCGAGGAAAACAGGGAACCCCATGCATTTCCGAAAAGAGGACACCCATGGGAATCCGCAGAGGTATTATTTGCGCACATCGCCCCAGTATTTTTTACCCAGACAGCCCTGCAAAGTCCGAAATGTGGGGAAAAAAAATACTTTTTCCGCAGATTTCACTCGACGCACCCTTCGAAACACGCCCCCAACAACACATGGCCTACCGTCACACGTTCCCACAGGTGTCCCGATGAAAACGGTACCTCACATGTGTGGATGCACCTACCTGGCCGCCAAGGGGAAAGCCTAAAACACAAGTAACCCCAAGTCTGTTTTCAGAGCGAAATCTCAGACATTCTGCCGACCGGCACAACGTACAGATATGGGCCTCGGGTGTCCAAGCCACTGAGGAAAACAGGGAACCCCATGCATTTCTGAAAACAGGACACCGGTGGGAATACGCAGAGGTATGATTTGCGCACATCCCCCCAGATTTATTTACCCAGACAGCCCTGCAAAGTCGGAAATGTCTGGAAAAAAACGCCTTTTCCGCACATTTCGCTCGACGCACCCATCGAAACATGCCCCCAACAACACATGGCCTACCGTCACACGTTCCCACAGGTGTCCCGATGAAAACGGTACCTCACATGTGTGGGTGCACCTACCTGGCCGCCAAGGGGAAAGCCTAAAACACAAGTAACCCCAAGTCTGTTTTCAGAGCGAAATCTCAGACATTCTGCCGACCGGCACAACGTACAGATATGGCCCTCGGGTGTCCAAGTCACCGAGGAAAACAGGGAACCCCATGCATTTCCGAAAAGAGGACACCCGTGGGAATCCGCAGAGGTATGATTTGCGCACATCGCCCCAGAATTTTTTACCCAGACACCCCCGCAAAGCAGCCGTTAAAATCAGAATCAGGCGTGAAGGGTTAACGACGGCGTTAACCCTTAACGCCTGGGTCGTAATGAGGCCCTAGGAGTGTACTTGGACTCTAGCCTCACCATGAGTATACACATCATCTTGCTGGCATCGTCCACAGCCTACACAGCTAAACTGATTTTCCACAGCCACCAATTTCTTTCTACACAAAACTGCATCACTCTTTCCAGAGCACTCATCCTGTCCAAATTGGATTATTGTAATATACTATTATAAGGCACTTCCAAAAAAAACTTATCCAAATTACAACTATTACAAAACAAATCCTTGAGAGCAGCACTATGCATAAATAAAAGGAATCACATCTCACAAGCTAGGAGAGAAGTACATTGGCTCCTGTTGCAAGCCAGAATCCTGTACAAAACTCTTACCAGCATGCACAACTGCATTACCCAAAATGCCCTTTCCTATCTTAATGAGCGCCTTTCCCAAAAAACACCTATCAGACTTCTGAGATCCAACACCAGTACTCACTTACTTGCCCCCCAGTTTCAAGAATATGAGAACTGGTGAGTCCAGCTTCGCTGTTACAACCCCCTAGATTTTGTAACTCACTCCCTACCAGCATCAGTAATGAAACATCCCACATCCATTTCAAGAAACTCCTAAAAGCATGGCTATTTAACAAAAATCCCATTGCCTGCGTCCAGCACATAACTTCAGGTCTACCACACTCACTGTTATATATATGTATTCACCATTGCAATTGTACATATGTAGTCACCATTGCAATTGTATTGTTTCTCCTATGTATCCCAGCATACGATTATACTCATGTACTGCAGAGAAGAGTGTGTTCTTCTTCATGCTCTTGCCTATTATTGTATTAATTATTCAACTTCCATCCATGTAACCAGAAAGTACCTCAATTAAACTGTAACCTACGCCGTGATATCTATGGGTTTGTGCGTATTAACAAATGCAATAAATAAATAAATAAATAACATTGGATCACCTCCTTCATTTCCAATTGCTCACAATTCGTTCTCGTCTCCCCTTTCTCTTACGCACCTGCCCAGTCACAAAAGAGTACAGCCAGGAGCCTCCTTTTCACGTCTCCTTTTCAACCTCTACCTTAGCCCATTACCAGCACTAATCCGCTCACATGACCTTATCTTCTACAACTATACAGGTGATACACAGATCATTTTCAAAATTCCTAGGTTTCAAGGATCCCCACCTCCTGACCTTGCCTCCTGTCTCTCAGACATCGAGCGTTGGATGACCAACAACCACCTAATCCTAATCCTCAACCCGGTGTAAATCAGAGATCCTAATATGAAGCAAAACTGCTCTGATCCCCATACTTTACAGTACCCAGCTTCCATTGGCGCTCCACTTGCTGCCTCCTCCTCGGTCAAAAATCTTGGATATACCATGGGGGCAGACCGATCCCTCTTCAAGCACATTAACTCTGTATCCAGAACCTGCCATTGCCACCTACACATCCTAAAATCTTTCCTTACCTCTCTTACCCTCAAAGAGTCTCTGCAGTAATGTCCATTATAATCTCATGCCTGGACTATGCCAATTCTCTCATCCCTGCACGCCTGCTTAGGAAACTTCAACGTATCCAAAATGCAGCAGCCAGACTGCTCCTTGCCCTCTCACCCAGAGAACACATCACACCTCCACAAAGAATTTTGCACTGGCTTCGAGTTAGTCTAAGAGCAACCTTCAAAGCCATGAGCATCACACATGGAGCCATCCATAATATGAGACGCAAGTTCCTTCCGAAAAAAAACATCTGCTAATAGCCCCCAGAAACCTCTGATCAGGCTCGGTCCTCATCCTGGCTATTCCACTGCACCAATCCACCAGAGTTGGCGGCTCAGCTTTCTCTGTACTAGCACCCATGATCTGGAACTCTCTCCCTCTGCACATCCATGGCACCCAAAACAAGCTGTTCTTCAAAAAAGCCCCCAAAACCTGGCTATTTTCTACATTATCCTGCAACCACCTAAAATAGCACATCCCGGGCGGTGACGGCTGTGTTTGTGGCATCACCAAACTCCAAACACTTCCTGTGCCAGCTGTTTCACAGCAGCCCAGATGACACAAACTATCATACACCTCAAGCACCACTAGCTAATCAAAGCACACATGCATGTTTGTCACAAAGTTGATCAATGGCTACACCGAGCATGTACAGAAGACAGGCAAGTGGCATCACAATTATTCAGATTGGGATGCACTGGGGGGAAGTAAAGGGATGTCAGGCCACCATGGCCACTACCTGAATCAGCAGACCAGGTGGGGGTCCCCTGTACACCACCACATGGAGGGGGCAATCAGGAACTAGCTCAGCACCAATCTGGAAGGAATGGGGGACTGGTAGGTATTGTGCAAATTTGAATCAAAACCTGTGGTAAAGGTACCTCATTAAATGATCAGTAAGCATTCTAAGAAGTCACACTACCAGCTGCGCCTCCTCAGAGGTATACTTCCTTTCCTCTCCTTCCCCCAGAAGCTCACTGTCTCTAGAGCTCTGGTTCTCTCGAGGCTAGACTACTACAACAGCCTCTTTCTAAATCTGCCTGCTTCTACTCTCCGCCCTCTGCAACTTATCCAGAACAGGACAACAAGACTTGTCCTTGGCCTCAAGCCCAGGGATCGTATCTCTCCAGGACTGAAATCTCTGCACTGGCTCCAAGTGGCTGCGAGGATTAAGTTCAAAACCCTCTGCATTGTCCACAAGGCCTTCTGGGGCCTGGAGCCTCAATACCTTCAACCCTCTCTCCCTAAATATCTACCTTCTCGAGCTCTCCGCTCATCCACCTCCAACTCCCTCAGGGTCAGTCGCTTCTCCAAGCAACGAGTTGGTGGTAGATCTCTTTCATTATGCTATTGTAACATTTTGATCTGGTTCATTGAAATCTTCTTATTTAAGAAGCAGTGATGGTCGAGAAGGACAGAATGAAGTGTGTATAATATCCGCCTAATCCCAGAAAGGACTTGAGCTCTTCCTTGATCCAGGTTGCTGGTGTTGTTCAGACGGCTTGTAACCTCTTCTCTTGAGGTTTAAGTAGGCCGTTCTCTGTGCAGTACCCCAATTATTCAAAAGGACTTTGGGCTAGCTAATACTTTGCCAGGTTTGTCAATAGCCCCTTGCAGTGTTTGGGTGACCTTGTAAAGATCCTGCATGTGGTCTGCCCATGTTTTACTTAAGATCATAATGTCATCACGGTAGGTGTCTGTAATGTTCTGTAGGAACTTCAGGACAATGTTAATTATCCTCCGAAAGGTAGTACCTGCCCCTGTAAATCAAAGTTTAGGACAGTGAATAATTAAAGCCTGTTGAGAGTGGTAAAGGCTGCCTTTTCCAGGTCAGTTTATCTTTTGGTAAAGTAAAGCTGCTGGGTTTAGGGAACCTTGTCAATATAATTTGGTATGGTCAAAGAATGAAATATAGTTTGTTTCCACTAGCTCCTTAAACTGTGGAAGGGTATACTCATTTAATTCTGAGAACTCATTGACACATCTAAAGTGAATGAAAAATCTTCAGGTATCATCAAGTTTTCTTGCAAGAGTAGCTGGAGATGACCATTGACTCATTGTCAGCCCAACAACCCCTACTTCCAGTATTGTTTGCACTTCCCCCTGTGTGATACCTCTATATGCTTCATTCTTCTGGTAGTCAGTATGGTCTCAGTTTTCTTTAGGAGATCTTGTAATTCTGTAAGTCTGCTG
Source organism: Ambystoma mexicanum (assembly GCF_040938575.1). Lineage (NCBI taxonomy): Eukaryota > Metazoa > Chordata > Amphibia > Caudata > Ambystomatidae > Ambystoma > Ambystoma mexicanum. Next base: position 1,294,090,317 of record NC_090937.1, read on the forward strand.
GGGTTCAAAGTGTTCCAAAATAGGATGTGAGTTGTCTGTTGGCTAGGGAGGTGATGGAATTATTGGGATCTATCCACTCTTTGATCTCAGGGTGTCCACACCATTTGGTAAGTAATTTGTTGTTCCACGTTGGAAAAAAGATCAGAATCTGATTGCCAAACTTCAATATCCAGCGACGTGATTTTGTAAAATAGCTCTTGTTGTTTTTTCTGGGCTTGGGACAAGTAGTTGTCCATGAAGTCTCTAATTAAAGCCATTCTTTCCCTTGTAGTCTGGGTGACATGGGCTAGTCTCTCCCCTCAATCCAACTGTTGTTAGCAACTTCCCTTTAACATATCAACCATGTTTCATATTTCTCACCCATGTACAAGTTAAAACGGCGAAAATCTGAAAGCGCGATAAGGAGTTATGAGAACTGCGATTAGGCCCCATGGTATAATGGAATCCCAATTCTTCCCATCTGATTGCGTGTGCTTCCTGAGAATGTTTTGGAGGGTCCTATTAAAGTTCTCAAACAGGCCATTAGTTTGTGAGTGATACAGATAACAACATCTTGATGCCCAGTAGATGTTTCAATTCCCCTATTACCTGGCCAAAAAATCCCTCTTCCTTGGGGAAGGTCTCTGCATTTAGTTCAATATGGGAAATAGCCATCATAAGAATGCTTCCCTTTCAGCTACTTCTAGTTAGAATCCAAATCTACTACTTCAGTTGGACAGACTCTTGCAATTTTCTGTTTTCCCAAAAATATCTCTTCTTTCTATGAGATTAAGTTTAAATACCCAGCCCACTCCACCCATGCAGCATCATTTAAAGTGACACACATTGGTACTTAAGAACGTTCCTCCATTCAGTGACATAAGCAGACTTTAAGCAGAGTCCCAAAAATGCATTTAACTGCAATCTGGGATTTAATGAAATATTGGGTTATTTGGCTAAATAATCTGGTATTTACTTTTGGGTAGCCTTTCAAAGGCCCAGGAAAGGCAGGGACACCGACCATGTCTAGGCAGCTCCACCAGATAAACTTTAACTTTCATTCTGTCAACCTGGCTACAAAATGCCTCTTCATTGGGAAAGGACTCTGCATTTAGTTCAATATGGGAAAAGGTCCTCATAAAAAAATTTCCCTTTCAGCTACTTCCAGTTAGAAACCAAATCTCTCTAACAGATCTCTAACGTTTCTGTTTTCCCAAAAATGTCTCTTCTTTCTATGAGATCGAGTTTAAATACCCAGCATACTCCACCCAGGCAGTATCAGTTAAAGCAGAATTGTTGGATTGGACAGTTTGTTACAGGTCCCCTTCACTTTCTCAGACCGTCAAGACACTCCTCCATGCTCCCATTGGCATTTTGATTAATCTGTGTCATAGGAGGATGTGTTAGCTGAGAGTTAGCCCTCCTGACAAGAATGAGGAAGCAGAATTGGACTTCAATATGTATTCTCCTTACAATTCTCTATTTGGACATGTACTATTATTGAAAATGACATATTAAGATTTGAAACAGTATTCTGAATCTGGAGATAACATGTGTGTTCCTGCCACGCCATGCATAATAGAGATATTGAAATGGTTGAATTATGCATTTTAATTAATAACTGTAAATACATGTGATCTATATATGTCCAGTGTCCTAATCAGACAACGGGTTCAGAAGTTATAAATGAAAACATATTGGGCCTCATTACAACTCAGGCGGCAGCCGTGCCAGTAAAACCATTGCGGCTGCTGCCAGAGTTGCATTTTTTTTTATGCCCATCAATGAGGAATAACCGGGTAATTCCAACATTGCCGGACCCTGTAATTCCTGCATTGCTGGGTGCCGGTGCCTATCAACGATGGTTGCTCACGGGTTCCGCTCTGCATGCCAGGCTAGGCTTGCCTTGCTGACAGGTGCCCACGAGCACAGCTCGTATGACAGTCTCGGAACTATGGTATCGGCATGCTTACTGGTACGGTAGTACCCAGACTGCCATGCTTATAATGAGGCCCATTGTCTTACCTGTCCTCTATGAATAACATTTTTGAAAGGCACATTTTTCTCATACATTAGTGCTAAGGACTAGCATGTTCGTCCTTTTTACATAGACTCGATTAAAACTCAGCAGTTTCAGGGGTTAATGTTGGGGGACATGTCCCTGTAACAACAGAAATAATCTATATGAACTTTGTCGCTTGATTTAACAGAAGCACTCATTGTTAACCTATTATTTTATGGCTGAAGACTAATGGAACAAAAACATTTGTAAATTCCAATGTTGTAAGGTTAAAAGGTCATGGGTTAGAATCCAGTGAAGGCATTTGATACTGACTTTAGATTCATTTAAACATACAATATAATGGATTTGGGCATGTTCGAGGCAAACAATTTGCATTTAGAAGTGTTTTATAGACATTTAGAAACATGGCTTTTGTTTTTAATAAATACAAAGATGTTTTGCTCATCTTGTTCTATTGATGTAAGTCATATGCTAATATGGTCTAAAATAACCATTGGGCCTCATTATACATTTGGTGGTATCTCAGCGGTAAATCCACAGAGATACCACCAAACAGAATTATTGTTACCACCACTTGGTCTGGCGGTGTTAGTGCCAGATTACAAGTGGCGTTGAAAACATTAGTCCTCATTTATTTGGACTCCATGGGGCATTTTGGCAGAATTACCACTAGGGTAACTCTGCCATCAGTAATCATGTCAAAATTGGGCAGAAAGTTGGCAGATTTACCTCCAGATCCTAGCTGGTAATGGCATGGCAATGCTGCTGCATTGAACCTGCACTGCACAACTAGTAATGAGGCCTACTGTTCTCTTTGTGTCAGGCTGTCCATATGTGCCAAGTTCTGAATGATTCCCAAACACCTGTGGAGTTCCGTAAGGTTCCATTCTCGCATGGTCATCTTTACCCTCTGTATAGAACCACTCAACTCACTCCTAGATGACCATGAAATACAGCAGTATGCAGGTGAAAAATAGTTTTACCAATAGGTCAAGGGCCCACAAGATATTACCAACTTTAACTCATGCATACTTAAAGCTTAACCCCGGAAAGACTGATTTCTTACTACGGGCCCATTCCTCTAACTGAGAACCTATTCATAGGTGGCTGGATGAAAATGTGCTTCGACAAGTTCAAACTTTACTTCATCCACGCAGCAAAATCCATAGGCTTCATTAAGGAAACCAATGTATACTTCCAACAACAAACAACAAAAAAGGCTTGAACTGATTTGTACAATATCTCTCTACTATGAAAGTTCAAGGCATTCATCTTGCCTGGGGCTTCTGAATGGTCGCAGGGCTCCCAGCTGCTCACCTATCCCCCTTCAAAGCAGACCACAATGCCGCCACTCACTGCTTGCTGCGTCACCAGCTCTAGGAAATTTGATCACATCACCTCCTCTTTGGACATATTACACTGTTTTTCCATCCCATCTAGGATCCAGTTCAAATCTCATTGCCTCACCTACAAGGCAAACACTACTGTTATGTTAGCATACCCAACAAACAAATAAAAACACACTGGGTGTCAAATGATCATCCCACAGTGAGACCATCACCAGACTACAAGCGAGAATGGCTCACAAGGAGAAAACTAAGAAATAGTCCATCCTGCTATGCTCAGGTCATCTTTAGCTCCATCCCAGTGCATCACCAGTCTGCTCCAAATCTCCTTCAGTTTAGAAAACAACTGAATTCCTGACTCTTAAAGCAACAGTTGTAAACTTGATTTGAGCATTGGTGTGCAAGCTTCATCTGTATACTGTACTGTGAGAATTACTACTAAAGTTTCCTTGATTACTTTTTAAAATGCCACTACCAATGTTTTTCTCTATGACCTGTAGAGTGTGTCATTGCTCCAGAATAAGGTTTGCACTCTACCATATGCATTATTATTAATATCAATAATATTTATTATCATTTATAATACTTAGCATAATACTAATGTATATGGTAATACATATTGTGTATAATAATGATGATGATACTAATATTTCACATAATAATAACAATAATAAAAATAATAATAATAATAATAATAATAATAATAATAATAATAATAATGTTTACTTGTTATGGCAATCTGATAAAGTGTAGGCCTATTCAGAGGTATGGTGAAATCATATTTTAATATTTTAAATTCTTAATTGTCAATCCTTTTTATTATGGAACATGACAGCACACCTGCAGGAGCTACTTTACATTACATTGTTTCATTTTCATGCAAGCCTGCTGTAAAGCAGGGCTGCTTGATATGTCCAACTAACGTCCAAAAAAGTAATAAAATACAAGTATACACTGGACACTAGTTATACAGCAAAACATCAATTACATTTTGGGGCAGGTCAAAATAAATGATTGGCTACCATCACTGAGCCCCTAAAGGGACCCTATACATTAGTTAATGCTAATTTGTGAAAACATTTCCTGGAACAAATCCCTCTACCACCCCTTCATGACATCATGAACTCAAAATATTCCATCCCTTAATTTCATCTTTAAGTTGATCAGCAGAAAAACGCTTAGCTGTAATTGGTTTAACACACAATAGAAAACAGCTACAAGTAAATTGAACCCTGTGTTTGAAGATAGCAAAAGGCACAGGCATTGCCAGTCCTCCCCATCTCTTCCCTTGCATTGTGCAATCTTTAGTTAGAACAATCTTCATGCAGAACACTGTTGGTGAATTTCTATTGCTTCCATTAAATCCTGTTTTGCTATTGTATTCGCTGCTAAGGCCATCAGTACCCAGCATGGTGCCTTCGAAACTTATCACGCTCAGCTGCACTGGGGTCTGACTGGTGCTCTCCTTCAGTGAGAAACCTTAACTTTGTAAAAATGTATTAAATATTGTGTTTTTGTTCATGTGTGAACCTTGGTGGGCTTATCTAATGTTTATTTGTGTCAGGCGAAATTCAATGTTGGTGAGTGGTGCTGTGACTTTTCAAACATTTAATAATACTGGCTTCTACCAAATCTGCCCTGGGCCTGCTGAAACAAGGAAAAACTGTTGATCATTAATAGACTAACACTAAACCTTATCATACTCCAGTTTCACTCTTAATATTACTTCTAGCTATTTCAATTTAATAACACAAACGTGGATATATTCATGTGTCAAAAAACAGTAAATGATATATGTTATCAATACAAGCTAGGAGCAACTGTTCTGCCCCACCTATGCTAATAAAATGAAAGACAGGCAGAGAAGATCTATTTGCTCACATAACAAAAATGTGCACACGTGTGCTCTAAAAATAAGAATAAACGATGTACAGATGTTACTGTTGCTACATGTGTGTTGTGTCTTCGTGGCAGCCATGCTCATCTGTCCCTACCTATCTACAAATCGGGAACACATCTATGTTTTGTGTTTTTGCGTGTGTATTTGCCTCTGCAGCGCCCTGCTCCCTGATGTTTGATGGACTAAGTGCATTGTGCATCCGCCATGATGTCACCCTCCAATTTACTATTTGGCGGTACTGCGTTACTTATTTAGCTTGTACATGCACACCCCCGGGCAATGGTGAATATACCCCATCACACTGCAATATAGTATGTTTTGCTATCACTTTGTTTTGACTAACAATAAATACTTGATGTTTCAGTGTAAAGTAATATTCTGGCCATGCGTTGTATAATGGAGAGACATACATTCAATAAAATAATACATGACACATGCTGGATGCTAAATGGGCCCCACTTCCATTACTCCTTTCGATATTAGTCCCGGAATGGATAATTCTTACATTGGGGTTTAAAGCATAGTGCAGTAGCCAATGCCACATTAGATCCTACAATGCGATGTTTGTGAAGCCGCACTATGTCACCTGTCCCTGATCTCATCTGCTATAGTGCCCTTCCAGAGAGGTGAGCATCATCTCCATCCTTCTCCCTATTCCCAGGTACTGGAAATCCACCCATGGTTCTATCTCTTTAAGATTGATGAAAAGGTTAACCCCTTTTCTCAATCCCACACACTCTGGATCCCCAGATTCATTTGGACTAATTTCTCCCAAGAGCTTCAAAGAACTAACCACAACTGCCCTACTTACTGCCTGTATACCTGTACTTACCTCCCCCCACCCATTTATATCTATAAACACCCTTTACCCTGCATTTTCTGTTTCTGTAAGATGTCTGTACCATTTGTAAATACCCTTCTTGTATCTTACGCCTGTAAACAGGCACCACCTGCATATACCCTCTTGGTGACCATCAGCGGGTTTTTCTCACAGCAGTGAAACCGGGCAGTACTTTGAAACTCTTGAAATCAGTTTCATCAAACTTCCTTATATAAGAAAATTCGATCACATGGCAACCCGACCCATCATCGGCAGGAAGTGACATTTGCTGTAAGATCTATATCATAAATGTATATTGGAATCCTGCGCTGATCTCGGGTGACTCATTTATAGCCCTAATTTCTTCCATCTTGGACTTCTTCTACATAGGCGGCACGTCAACAATCCCAGACAATCCCACCAACACTTTCACCCGCCCCTTAGTTACCGCTAGGTACCACGGTAGTGTGGAATTGTCGTGATATTGGCAATCACCACACTACTTGAGAGGTTGACATTGGCAGGTACACTGGCCACAGGGGTATGAAGGGAGGATAAGGGGAGCTATGAGAGAGCATGTTAGAGGTGGGGGCCAGAGGAGTAAGGAACCTTGTATACCAGTCGGACCCAGATCAGGACAGAGCCGTATCAGGGGAGACTACACAAGCCGAGCGCCTCAATTCAGGATAGAGACGCAAACTAACCAACCCTACTAACAATTTCCCTTTCTGCATACACCTCTCAAACTCCAAACCAAACACAACCAAAATCTACAGCACAACACACCGCACAAATTTCACTACATGGCAACAACAAAACAAAAACACACATAGTCTTGCACAACAGTACACAACGACTACCTGGCGCAAACACCCCAGGCCCAGCCAACGGACCCACCGGGCTGAGGCCGCCAACAGCACATCACTGCTCTCTTGCACTTTTCCTGCTTCCTCCCACTAACTCAACCTCCCCTCCTCTTTCAGAGCCACCAGAGCACCAGGGGACCACTTCGGTGGTGATAGTGCGCGGTACAAATGTCCTTTAACATTAATTAATGACTTGTATGTAAATGTTATACCTTTTCTGTTGTAACTAAGCCTTGCATATACTTGTAACCGTTGTGCCCTGATACCCCTGGGTATGCTGCGCATTATAAACAATAAAACAAATAATAATAATAAAACAAACAAACAAACAAACAAACTGGGTATTCTTGCCCCTGTTGACATGAGAAAACTCAACGTGTGCCTTAAAGCCAATATTTGGTTTGAATATGAAGTTGGTATGAAGAAGAAGCATTGCAGAACACTGGAAAGATGGGATAATGTAGCAAACCAATTCTATGATGAGAAGACAGCCTACGTCCAATGCCAAAAGGCCAAAAGGCTATGGTGAAAGAATCTTGTAGAAACATATATATCTCTCATTAACAACTGTATCACTCAAGCCAATAAAGCCTCAGCAGAGATATTTCTAATCTCTAATGTTAGTATGCCTTCTGAATACTAGCACACTCTGACTGACTCCCTCTCATCATTCAGCACTGAGAAGATTGAGGCCAGCTCTGTCTCCATATCCAACCCCTCTCGATTCTCTGATGCCCCCATCCTTGACTCTAGGATAGATGTATCTTTCCCAGCTTTCACAAATATATCTGAATCAGACCCTGTGACATTAAAATGTATGATATGGGTCTTCTCAGAGCAGGTATATCCCTGCCCAGTTATAACCATCAAGAACAATATTGTGACAATATCTCCACCTTTACCCCCTTTCTGTCATCTCTAGTCAATAGTTTCCTGGATCAATGGATTTTTCCACAAGCTTTGAAGAAGACCTGCATCACCTCACTCCTTAAAAATATATTTCTGAACCCAGTATAGCAGCAAACTTTCTCCCTCTGTCCAATCAACCCTTGAATGTAAACATTATTGGAAAAATGAATGACCCAACAACTGATCATACATGCTGACCAGTTGGGTTTTAGGCTGGCCAGGGGCACAGATTTCGTCCCGATCTTCAGAAGGTTTGAATTACTGTGTTTCCTGGATGTCATGGAAACCTCAGCAATCCCCTTATTCCAAGATTGTGGCATTAGATGCTGTCAACCACCCACCTCTCTTATGGCACATGGGATCCTTCGTCTGTGTCTACAGAAGTGCCCTGATTGTTTTTTTGGTTGATAGAGAAGTGCATGCTAGCTCTGGTCAACGTCTCTCAACCTCTTCAATCTTGTATGCATGTATTTATGGGATATACAAGGCACAAACCTAGCTGTTAATCAATGCATCACTGTATAAAGAAGACACACCCATGGGTAACAAGCAGGGTGCATAGATATCAGAGGTGCTCAGATGGGCAGAGGGAGAGACAATGGGGTACGAGAGAGAGAAACAGAGAGAAAGAGAGAGAGAGAGAGAGGTTTGAGTGGAGCAATCAGTGATTGGTGAGATGTTTTTTAATGGTAGGGTCTTCAGGTCCTTTCTGAAGTATCGGAAAAAGGGACCCAGTCTTATCAGCATTAATACAATTTTACAGTGGCTGAGTGCATGACATTGTGGTACAGAGTCCTTCAAGAATCAATCCTATGTTAGTGGCTATTCAGTGCATACCTCAAATGCCAAAATGAAATTGTCATGCCCCACATAACCTATTTTCAGCCACATGCAGATGATACTCAAAATGCTTTCCTGCTCAAAGGTCAACTGATGCCCTTCCTCAGATCCCAGCTTGCTGTTTTCAAATCCAAGATATGATGAATGACAATCAAATCTGGCAACACAATAAACACTAAAATCATCTACTTTGGGAGCCATGCTCCGATTACTCTTTCAATCGCATGGACGCCTGCTCTTGGGACCTCTAGACTCTGGAGCCTCCTCCCTATCAACATTTGACTTGCCCCCTCACTTCTACAACTCAGGAGGGAGCTCAAGACTCTCCTCTTCAAGGAATGCCTCCTCCCTAACACCTTGGTCCATGCAACATCCCCTTTACACCATACCTGAGACTTCGTGATCTGATCCTCCCCTGGTTTCTTGTAGACCAATCACTGACATTTGCCCTCACTCCCCTGTGGTTAGATCCCCACTCCCTTGTTTCTCTGCTCCCTAACCTTGTTCTTCCCCCCATGATTGTAAAGTGCTCTGTTGCTTCCCGAATCTAGATGCAGACTAAATAAATATCCTAATCATAATAATAATAATAATAATAATAATAATAATAATAATAATAATAATAATAATAATAATAATAATAATAAGGCTCCCTCTTAGGTCACACCCTCATCAAAAAACGTAGGGTCCCTCTCGGACAACAAACTATTATTTGAACTGCATGTCCAGGATCTCCTAAGGAATTATCCTTTCCAACTGCACATCTTCAGGCACATCCTCCCGTTGCTAAGCATGTCCCAGAGAATCCAAGTAACTGCTGTGCTTCTCCCCTAACCATTGGATTAGGGAAGGGGTCTGCAACCTTTGGTTCTTTAGGTATTTTGGATTACAACTCACACCAGTCCCACAAACCAAAGTCAATGGTTATGGATCATGTGAGTGATAGAGTAAAACAGCAGGAAAGCTACAGGTTGCAGAAACCCGGACTACTGCAGCAACATCCTTGTTGGCCTCCTGAAAAAACTGACCCTAGTACTTCAGACCATACAAAACAAATGAACCAGATCAATCCATGGCCTTGGTGCGGCACTTCGGCGCTTCTCGCCCCACATTGGCTCTCAAATAATGGTTGCATCAGCTTCAAAGGGCTCTGCATTATTGACAATGCTTGCTGGAATATGGGCCTGATCTACCTTAGAAAAGGAATACGAAAATGCAGGCCATCTGGACTCCTGACTTCCTCTCGTACACAAACGATTGTGGTTGCTCTTTCAAAGAGGAAAAGATGCAATAAGGTTTGCCCTCTCCGAGAATGGGAATAACATTTGCATCTCTGCAATCAGACTAAACACATTCTTTTTCATTATAGCATTGGCCGTGCAGCTGGTTCTGCATCCCACCTGCTGTTGTCATGCACGTAAGCATTGTAGTTTCCTAATTTCCTGCACCAAAGGTTCGTGGTATCACCCCTTTGCTTGCACTCTACATTTTCATACTTCATGCATGTTACTGCTGTAACCCTTTCTTAGCAATTAACTGCCCAGAATGCCCCCAGCCTGAGAAGATCATATGTACCTTTCCCTGTTCCCTTTCTCTGGAAGTGCCACAAAGCAGGTGTGTTCATGTTTGGTGCTATACAAAACCCCCAAAAAGAAATTTGCTAAAAAAAAAAGAAATTAGCAAAAAAGAAAACTGTAAGAAAGGCTTCTAATGAGGGGAGGAGAGAAGTGGGCATGTGGCAGTTAATTTAAAATATTCACCCCAAATAATCAGCAGAAGATTTGTCAAGAAACGTGCCACATAATTGCAATATAGGTATCCAATATATTATTCTTTTTGGTGTCTGCGGTTGGCCCTGATCATGTGAAGCTCCATCCTTACAGGAATGTTACCCTCACGTCTAAACCTTGAAGCTGTAAGAATGAGTACTTATTATTCAATATGACAAACATTCTAATGCTAGAGTGCATTGTATGATAAATTAAATGATCACCAAGAGCATTAATTATGTGCTTAGTGATTAAAGCATATAATCCTTTGATTGCAGACACATGGACCTTATGTACAGAAATGTTTTCAATGGGAAATTCCCATTTCAAAACATTTATGTAAATCGGGCCTCCATGTTTCATTCAGATTTGTCAATATAAAGATCTGTGTTCATTTATATTTTCCCAAAATGCACTTTGATTTCATGCAAAGCAGACTGGATCCAACACTGGTGTTATTTAATGTTATTTGTTTCATTCCCCTTTCTCATAGGGCAATTTTGAAAGAGTACAATATGATTGTACTAGACTTTCCATCTTAGAATGAGGACCTTCTAAATATGGTTACGCCAGGTTTTGCTAATGTGCTTTGCTCATTAAGACAAGTGTAGCCGACTTGTTATGACAATTTATAACAAAAGTGATAATTAGAAATAATAATTGTATAATTTCAAAAAGAGACAGTTGACACTATTAGTGAAACGACAATTTCAATTTTGTTGTTGTTATAGCTGCTTTTGCAACAAACAAAAACAAATCTCGCATGCACATTTTACTATTTGACTGTCATCCTGATTGAAAGGGGTAGGGACCAAGAATGAGAGAGAGAGAAAGAGAGAGAGAGAGAGAGAGAGAGAGAGAGAGTGAGAGAGAACGAGAGAGACAGAGAGAGAGAGAGAGAGAAAGAGAAAGAGAAAGAGAAAGAGAGGGAGATAGAGAGAGAAAGAGAGAGAGAGAGAGAATCATGCTACCCTAATAGTTGCACATATGCTTGAAAATTGCAACTCAGTGCTCACACTGCATCACTCACTTTTCTTTATAAAAAAAAAGATATAATAATTTGAGTAAAACCTGATGTTGCAATTTGTAGACATATGTTGGTGCAACATCATTGTGAGTTCAACCCACAAATAGTTTAAGAGGAAAATATGACACGTTATATTTTGAGCAATGTTCTGCAAAAGTTAACACTCGGCTGCGTTCAAATAGCAAAAGCAGTATGGTGTCCCCTGTGACCCAATAGACACACCCTCGGGAAAAGGGATAGTTGACACCACAAGACCAACTGGCTCTGGCTGCTGCACGCTAGACCGAAACAGCCAAATATATATACTCACAGCCAAAATGGCTTTTATATACTTGGACATCACATAAAATTACATAAAATTGCATACAATTACATAGAATTATATAAAATGATACACAATTATCCAAATAAAATAATAATTTCATATCATAGACCGTCAAATTCACATTTCATGGGAGGCAAATTCACCTTAAAATAACCTATGAGGGGGGCACATAGCACAGAGCTCTGGGTCCCCAGGCTAAAGAAGGGGTTAAGCCCTTTTGCATGGATGGCTTTGGCTTAAGTGAAGCGTATTTTATGATATGACAGGACTGTAGCATTATATGTACAAGTCCCCCTCGGATACTGGAGCTCTATGGCTGTATTAACGGGGCTTGAGAATAACAAGTCAACACTGATTGATGACTCAGTATGAAGAATGGGACGCTAATCAGCTCATCATGGCACCAGTGGAACGAATGCCAGGAATGTGTGAGAAACAGTGCTGGTGCCATGCCCTGCCTGGGAGCAGGAGCACGCCACCCCGCTCTGTGCCACGGCAGACCAGGGAGGGCAAAGCTTAGGAGATAATGAATGAACAATTGGCTTTATTGTTCTTCCGTCCAGTTATGGATTTGCTATTAAGACTTTAATCGCCTTTCCATCACTGGAGCATTTAATCACAGCGAGGATTTCTCCAAGGTTTGTCCTGTTCACCCACTGAGCAGGGACAGTATTCAAAGTCTAATCATGTCTACCCTATGTAGCTCCTTGAACTACAACATTCTAGACATGCTAAGTGCTGCTTTCTTTAAAATGTGACCTTTGCATGCACACTTTGTAAAAAAGTACTTTTCAATGCATTTTAGTAGCACGGCAATGTTTGCCCTAGTGGTATAATAAACGGTAGAAGCGAGAGGACACATATTACCCTGGTACAAAGCCTTTTTCAAGGGAATTATCTGTGCAAATTACTTCTAATGCCTTCCAATAACTACCATCAATGTGACGATTTTAGAATCAATGTATAATTTCACTGCATACTAAAAGAAATATGGAAAGACTGTTGTGCTGCCTGATAATAATTTTATATAATCTAAAAAGCAACACAATATTACCACTCCAATCTTGTATAAAGGGGTAATATGCATTTGCAACCTCCATTGCACGGAGGGCAACTGAAGTGCAATAAGTCTTCTCTGAGTAATTTTTAACTATTCCACAACCTTGTAGAAAAGTAAGGCGTAGCCTATGGGATACAACTCTTTACCGCTGGCATGCAAATACACGCCGGCGATAATGTAGTCACATTTGCCAGGCTGAGTGGGCACAGGCAGGCATTTTAAATTTATTTCAAACCCCAACTCTACTGGAGAAATTGCAGAAAATATAGCTTACATTTGTTAAGCTTTGTCTGGTTATGATAGGTTGCAATATATCTCAGAAGCACAACATCTGCAATTTGCATGAACTCTGCTGAGTCATGCAGGTGTGCTCACAATCAGAATCTTGGCATATTAAGATCTGCTGAAAATATGTTTTAAGCAATGGGTTCTTGTAGGATGCAGAACTTGCAAATGTAGGGTCCCATTACAAGTTTCGCGGTGCGGGAAAAAAGTGGCAGTAATTCCGTTATCACCAATTTTCCTGCACTACTGCTTTTCAGAAGAAAAAAAAAAGTGGATGCTTTACCTTCAGCCTGCTGTTGCAGGTAAATCCTCCACTTTATCTCTAGGTTTCAGTAAGTTCAATCAAAAATGTTATGATTTAAAAAAGTTGGCCACAATAATAAATACATGTTAACTCCCATCTGCAAACCAACCAAGGGTGATCCTGCTTAGTTTCAGGGGCAGGGTCGGCACATGATTAGTAGCATTCAGGGTGCTAGGTTGAAGCACTGATTGTATTTGGCTTTACAGCCTTGAGAGACTTGCACTGGTGTTGTAACACAGGGCATAAGCTTCTAATAACGTCAGCTTTCTTTAGGGGTGGGTCTTATGATGTACTGCTGGGGGACACTTGAACATAGGGTGATGGAAGGGGGACTTGAACTTAAAGATGGCGTCTTCCAACGTGTGAGTTTCACATGGATAAATGTGAGAAAATCAAAGGTGAGGTGCATGGGAACATTTTTCGAATCAATCAAATATGCAAAAAAATACATGAGCTATCCAATGGGCCTTTGACACAGTTAGTTTATGGCAGAAAATGAGACAGTGAGGACTCCCTGCACCACTTCTAGCTATCATTATGGAACTTCAGAGGCAGTCCTTTTTGGGGATAAGGCTAGATGTGAGAGGTAACCTATCAACTCGCATTCAGACCCACAAGGGGGTGAGACAGGGGTGAATAGTTTCTCCATGTCTCTTTAATCTGAATATGGCAGAACTTGCCAAATGTCGGCGGGGGCAGGGCCTCTCGAGTCGCATAGTGGGCTGGGAGAGGCTGCATTAGGTAGCATACGCAGATGACATTGTGCTGTTAGACTATACCCCCGTTGGACTGCAGCGTTTATTGGATGCCTTAGGTGAGTTTGCTGTGATTAATAACTTCATTATAAATCCTGTTAAATCTAAAATAGTCACCTTGAAACACCCCTTGGCAAAAGAACCCCATTTTGTCTGGAGGCTGTCTGAACAAATAGTACCAATTGGCAAGGGGGTTTTATACATGGGATTCAATGTTCGCTCCTTTCCTTCGCAGGAATACATAGAGGGTATTATGGAAGGCAAACTGATCCAACTGGGGAACCAAATGAAGAAATTGAATTCCAGCTTTTATAACTTCTCGATATTGCCCTTGAAAAATATTATACCAGCAAAGTCTGTCCCATTATGACATATTGAATGGATGTTAATCCAGCAATAAAAATAATAAACTAGGATAAATTAGAGGGGTAATTATGGAAAAATGTTCTCTCTCTCCATCAGTCCCTCCCGATATCAACTTTAAGGTACAAATTCGGTCTTCTACCTCTCCGCTCACACATTGAGTGGAGAATACTGTCTGTTTATAGATTAATCTGGGGACCACAAGTAAATACACTGCTTGAAGATGTGGAAATATAAATCGTCAAAAACGATAACCTCTTTATGTCTGGTTTGGCTAAATATTCTCTTGAAATCCTGAGATCCTGTGATTGCGAAGTAAGTGATCTCACTAATAATCCAATGTACGTAAAAAAGTGCTTAAAGAAGAAGGATTGGATCCAAACGATCTCATAAATGAGGTGTAAAAAATGATCTCAATCCCACTCAGTGCATGATAAACCACAGGAATTCTTAACTGGTTACTTAAGATGTTTCCCAAGTGCTAGAGATCGGAACGACTTTTTTAAGATTTCAGCTTAATATATTACCCACGAGGGAAATTCTCTTTTCAAGACACAAGGATCTTTATAGTGACAATTTGTGCCAACTTTGTAACCACTCAATTGATTTTCTTTTTTGACCATAACATAATCAATAAAAATAAATAAATAAATAAAATAACCTTTTCATTTGTTTAACGAATCTTTCCCAAAATGTTCAATTGGGGAGGGGGGTGGAAGAAGAGGGGGTACGCTTGCCAACCTTTTTGTTTGCAAAAAACAGCCAAATCCGTCATGCAAGTGGAAAGTTATTAGCAATTCAATTTCATCGTAACTATTGTGCGGCGGTTGCCTCACTAAAATATGTGTATTTGCTCATGATGGTGCATGCTATCGCACATCCTGTGTTGTTAACAAATGACTTGGGTGGGCAAGAGTTATGTGTGCAGTTTGGTCGCTGGCCTTGATGTGAGAAAGTGTGTGATTTCCTCATTCGTACTTTTTGGAGGCTGCTGATTGTACAAGGAGTGTAAAGTGAGTGGTGTAATGAGTATGTGAAGTGATTGTCTTCGTCAGGACTATCAATTGCTGGCGAGGTTTGGTCGGTGTAGTGTAGTGATCTGATGGGGAAGGCATGTGATGTTAAGTTGTATTGTTTATAAATGATTTGTGCTTATATTTTGGAAATGCATGGTGTGTGGACAATACTGTGAGTTGTGAGTGCATCATCATTAGCATTCATGACAACTTTGTTTTGATATCCAGCAAATCAAAAGGCTTTGAATCCACATCACATTTTATATGTCGGCAGCGTTTTAATTGTGTCACCTCTAGTGAATTTAAAACACAGGAATCCACATCTAACATATTTCAATACTAAATCCCAGGCCTTCAATTACATTCCAAATTCTCTGGAAATAGTAATCAGTCAACTACCGACACTCTGTCTTGGAATCCTTAATTACGTTTCTCATACGGTCTCAAATTCCCATCTTTCAGGATATTCTTCAAATTCCTTCTTCCAGCACAAATGCGCCCTTCTTTACCAGAATTAACGACTTGAATAAAAACGGTTCCCTTCCCCACTAGGTGGCCATAGCATCCTACAACTGTTGGCAACTGTTACCATACAACTGTTGACTGAATGATTGAATAAAACAATAGGCATTATTTTTAAGTGAATCCCGTTCCAGTTTAAGCGTTCCAGTTCGGTGTACTGATTATCGAACACGAACAAATGCATTATTTAGTAAACCCATGAATTACTGATGGTTTTAAAAAATATATTCAAAGGATTAAATCATAACTTTGACTCTCGTGAAGGGACGAGGGAAAGCATTTGTTAAATCTACACCCTTTCTTTGAGCAATGCTAAGCCTTTATTTAGCACTTGGGGTGCACAGTGTTGAAAACATGTTTTTAGGTTCTGGCTTACTTTATTCCGGATAAAATCACTTATCCATAAAAGTATACCATAAGCACAACTGTGAATAAATACAAACAACAGACAATATCAGCTGAAACAATGCCTAAATCATAAATACCACATTGTTCTAATAGCATGGATCAAGTCATTTGCCAGAGTGAAATAAATAAACTGTTTAGCAAAAAAGCCGAAGGTATTAAAGAGCAGGCTGACATTGTCTAAAACGTCAAATACTTAAATCCTGGACTAATGTTTGCTGCCTTAATACAGCATGAGCACTAGGCGGGGGTGTGACTTAGGCCTGTCCCAGCCAATGAGGATGATCTAAGAGGGGGCATTACCATACGGTAATCCTGCCAATCCGAGCCTCCTCAGTGAAACAGGCTGCCATCTTCCCCACCGATTACCTGGTAAGTGCTCCCCTTTGCCCCGTGCCCCCCTTTTCCACAGCATGTGCCACCTACCACCTCATCCGACTTACCTTCTTGTTCATACTCCTGCACAGGCAACACTACTGTCCGCGGCGCATCCCAGTGCGCGACTTGCCACCATGCAAAGTGAGAAAGGACTATTCACTCCCTTCGCTCAGTCCTGTAACTATGGGTCGGGGCATTACCTGAAATGGTAATGCCTTCCGTCCTCCAGCTTGGGGTGTATTGCTTATTAAAAGTGCAAAGTAACATGCTTCACTGCACTTTCATTTTTAAAAGCATTTATTTTTGCTATACATTGTAAGTGTGTCACAGAATGTGGCTCTTTTGACTTTTATCTGCCCCATTTGCATGTGTATTGAAATTTTAAACATCGCCGCACCGTTATCTGTAGTTACTCAGCCTTACTGCGTTTGAAGTGGAGGCTGCATTGATTGGCTTGCTGTAGCTTTTTCATTAGCCAATGAGATTGCCAGTAGGCGAACGCCAGCCCCTCATCTGAAGGCTCCACTCGTAAGGCTCCTGTCTGCGCCTGCCTGTGCCCACAACATACTACAGGCGAATAATGAGCCATGATGCGGGATCTTTATCTTTGCGCCCCTGCACTATCGCATCCCCCATTCTGCTATCATGTAATTGCCTACTGTTTACTCAATTTGCCTGCCTCATTCCTGCTTGGCTCTGTGCCTGTGCCACTCCTGACATTCTCACTGATCTATCTCAGTTGGCACTTCTCCCCTGTACTTCATGGTAAAAACTCTGACATTGTCTTCCCTTCCTGAGTTCTCACTTCCATTGCTTCCACTTCTGTACTGCTGTGCTGCAATACTTGTGGCTTAAATAATTGAATGCATGCATGCTCACATCCTGCATTATCTTTGTCTGTTAGATTAAAAATCGAATTTGGGTGTGCTCACATCCTGCATTACCCTGTGACTGTGACTCCTAACATCCACTTGGCCGCCTGTGAGTTAAGGTCTGAACTGTGCAATACAGCACCCCCTACCTCTTTATCTCTCTGCCTCTCGCTTCCTCACTCTTGCTCTGAGATGGCCCTCTCCATCTCTCCAATCTACTACAACTACTACACTATCACCTATCCACACTCTCTCGCAAAATCTGGACAGAAAAAGCAGAAAAAAGACATCCTTGCCTCAAACCCTGGCCTCTTAATTGCGGACACCTATGTCAGAGTATCCTCCATAGAAATCTTCACTGACATCCTTTTCTCTGTACCATCTCCAGACCTATGGATTTCTCATCTCATCTCTACTTTCTCACCTTACTTGCTGCACTAATGTCTACATCAAGGGCACAAACCCGGTTCAAGGCCCTCAGGCCAACCTCCTTCTGTTTGACTGGACCCTGCCATCTCTCATCAACTTCTTTCCTTCTCCTGCCTCTTCCCCTTTTCCTCCCTGCTCTGACACCCCTGACTGAAGTACCACGCCCCTGTACTGCACCTCAAAAAACTTTCAACGGCTGCAATCGTCTCCACCTGGTGTTCCTCAATGCACACTGAACTAACCAACACTCTGCTGACATCTGCCTTCTTCTTGAGAGCACTGACCTTGACAAACTAATACTCACTAAGACTTGGTTCAATGCCAGCTCAGTCATTTCCTTTCACTCGCTCTTACCCAATGGTTTTAAGATTACTTCCAAGCCTCAACCTCACCTGGCTGGTGGTGGGGTTGCCTTAATCTTCCCTAAGTGGAGTCCTTCTTCCATCCTACCCACTCAGCTCTATTTGTCCTTTGAGAGCCTAGTATGCAAATAGGTCATCTCTCCCTCCGCTACCCTCACCATTGCTACTATTTACCAGCCAGCAGGCGCTTCCTCTCTGTTTCTTTATGAGTGGGCTGATTTCTGTTCCTCCTTACTCTCTATCCCCTCCAACCCGCTACTCCTGGGTGACTTCAACATCCACCCTCTTCATTGACCTCTGCATCTCCGTATCCCTCGCCATACTTCCTTAGTGTCCAACCCACTCTGCGGAACACACGCCATTCGCCATCATCCATTCTGACCTCCCTCTCTTATCTACTCTCTCTCTTGGTCTGACCACTCTCTTCTCGCCTCCCTTGTGGGTCCCTATGGTCCTGTGACAACTCCTCCAAAAGCCCTGCCAACCTCGTTCTTGAATATCCGTCCAAGGAAATGGGTTTCAGCTACTACCTTCACTTCCACCTTCATACCCCCAAGCCAACCTAACTCAGACTCTACCTCTTAATCTGCTCTGAGCAACCAATAGATTTCCATTAACAACACACTTGACATCCTTACTTACCCCTGTCATGAGGATCCTCCTGAAACCTGCCTCCAATTGTAACACCTGGTTGAATCCGAACTTGCAGACCAAAAAAACGCAAGTACATGGCTGCAGAACGGAAGTGGCACACTTCAGGTTCACCCTCTGACAAACTGGCCTGCTGCCTACTCCAAAGACATTATAGACTCTCTATCCAAGCAGAAAGAAAGACCCACATTCAGGCACGAGTATCTGGCATGTCCTAAAACACGGCTGAACTATTCAAAATATGTAGGGAACTTGCAAACCCGTCCGCCGCATCCTCTGCCCCTACTCCTTCCCAGGCCCTTGGCAATGCACTTGCCACTCACCTCACCTCCAAAACCTAGGACATACTGAACAGCCTTGTATGCACTCCTGCAACCCATGCCCCACTTGCCTCCCATGACCACTCACTCTCCTCCTTCCTCTTCTTCCTCCTTCACCTCTGTGCTTCCGGAAGAAGTCACCAGGGTTGTCAACTCCATGAAGGTCTAAATGCAAACAAACTGCCCCTTGCTCATCCAGAACCATCAAGGGTAACATTTCCTCACTCGCCCCTGCTCTCACTGATCTTTGTAACCACTCCTTTGCTAATGGTTCTTTTCCATACCCCCTCAAGTAGTCCCTTGTGCACCCCCTTGTGCACCCCCTCCATAAAAAAACGCCAGCAGATCCTTCCTGCCCAGTCAACTCTCGACCCATCTCTGTCAACCCTTTCCTGGGGAAACTACTTGTTGGCAGTCTTCACAACCATCAGTCTGGACTCCGAGCAGCCAGATGGACGGAAACTGCTCTTCTGAACACCTGTGAAAAACTGCTTGCATCCTTTGATTCCAACTCCCCTGCTGTACTCATCCCCCTTGATCTCTCTTCTGCATTTGACACAGTGAACCACTCGAAAAGGCTCCATGACACTGTTGTTATCTCAGAACGGGAACTGGATTGGCTTACCTCCTTCTGAAATGACAGCTCTTCCACAGTCACACTCAGCACCTTATCCTCCACTACTTCCTCCTCCACCTGTGACATCCTCCAGGGCTCTATTCTTTTGCCTTGTCTCTTTAAGATCTACCTTACTCTGCTGGCACGCCTTATTCCTTCCTTCTCCCCAAACTTCCAGTGCTATGCAGATGACACACAACTATTCTTCAAAATTCCTACAGATGCTCATGCACCCTCGTTTATTCCTGCCTGCCTCTCAGCCATCCAGTCCTGGTGTACTTCTAACGATCACCAGCAAAACAGGGATACCCCATATTGGGACCCCGGCACCCAACTTCTTTCAACTTCTTCCCCTCATTCTGGTCTTTTTCCATGGGCTCCCCCCCTGCTCCCTCTTCTGAAGCCAGAAACCTCTGAGTCTGAGTCATCTCCGACTCCTCTCTATCCTTCCTCCCTCATACTCAGGACATTGTCAAGAAGTCCCACTTTCTGCTTTTCAAACTGAAAGGAATTCTACCTTTCTTCACTTTCCCCCAGATACTCAATGTTACCCGGGCTCTGGTTCTCTCTAGGTTTGACTATTTCAATAGCATCCTCCTTAATCTACCTGCGTCCACTCTAGGACCCCTCCAACTAATCTAGAATAGGGCAGCAAGACTTATCCTTGGCCTCAAGCCCAGGCACTGCATCTTTCCTGCCCTACAAAGTCTTTACTGGCTCCCGATCACAACACAGATTAAATTCAAATCCCTCTGAATCATCCACAAGGCTGTCTAGGACCGAGGACCACTCTATCTGCAACTCTTTCTGGGCAACTACTCCCCCTCTAGATACTTGCATTCCTCTGGCATCAACTCCTTGCGTGTGAAGTGGTTTGCTAAACAGAGAGCAGGTTGTTGATCGCTTTCCTCAGCTGGCTCCCTTCTTTGGAGCAGCCTCCCCCTCCCTCTTTGTCTTGAGCAGGACCTCCTTAAGTTTCATAAAAGCCTCAGGACCTTGCCTCTTTACCTCCTCATTCTGTCCCTTTCTCCCCTGCTAATCACACAGCAGCTTGACTGGTGTGCAGGGCCCTTATTCATCTTCAGGGTCTTGACCTCCCACATCTTATCATCGCAGCTGCTGTCTATCCTCTACACTTGCCTCGGCTCACCTTCCTCCACTGGAGGTTGCACTTCACTTTCTTCATAGCACTTCACATGCTGCTCTCCATGAGCACCACAGCACCTATTCCATACCCCGCTCCCCTCTACACTTACACATTCTGAACACTCAAAAGGCACAGTAGGTTTGTATCCCCATCCCCATTGTCTCTTCTTATTTTGTGGTACTTAATTATTGAACATTGTTGTAATTACACTGTCTATCATCCCTTGTCCCCTCCTTGTTGCCCTGTGGGCGCTTTGAAACAGTATTTGCTACCTAAGTGCCTAACAAGTGAACAATAAATAAAGAAATACATAAACATTAAAAATAAAAATCTTCTCCTTTGTCGAGATAGCACTGAGACTGTGTACTATTGGATAACACCAAACCAGTTCACTACAACTGCCTTATGCCGTAGCTTATTCATCTTAAATCTGGTAAATATAGAGTGTATATTGTTGGATATGTTTTCGAATTATACCCTATGACTTCATGGTATTTTTATTATGGTGGTATTGGATGGTATTTTTATGGTGGTAGTATATTGTGGTAACTTGTTGCTGTATCTTTATAGTGATGAGACTAATTTGAGAATATTTCTAATCATTATTTTCCCAGAGTCACTTACTAGAAACAAAATACTGGACTTGATACACTCTGGATCAGTGGCTCATGCCCCCTCATGGTATCTTATATACAATACCCGACTATGCCCTTTTGGCCAAGTTTCAACAATTGTAAAACAGGCAAATTGAAACACTGCACATTCACTCAATCTCTGGAACTAAACAGTTCACAGCAGTTACTTCACTTTAAGATATTTCTTACTGCACGCCTGTCTCTTTATGCATATCCAACAACAAGGACTGACTGCAGAAAAAATGTAACAAGACTACAAGTTGCTTTAAAATCAGATTTTCTTATCATAAAATAGAAATATGCAAGTTACACAGAGTGGCACTTGTGCCCACTTTATGTTTCAGAGTGTGAATACATTGCAGTAGCTTTTTAAGGGTTTGTATTTGTGCCAAGCCTTACTAACTGTCCTTGGGAACGTGGAACTTGGCAAGAGAAATACACTTTGAAAAGAAAAACACAGCAATTTTGTTTTTTAAACATAAACGCAGGGTTACATGCACATTTAAAAATAGACAGCACCTACTGTGAAGTGAATCTAGACTAACTAATCTCATTCTAAACATCAGCCTCTCACTTAAACTGATATTTACCCAGGTATGTTAGCAATGTTTCTAATTCAGCTTAGCATGGAAGTCGTCAGTAATATTTCTGCCTGCCTCACCCAGGATCGCTCAGATAAGGGCTGCTCCAGCATCAGACAGCCTGCCAACAGTGAATTCTGTCTCCAACCGGCCCTCGATTGCTTTGTCTCCCAGTGCCTGAGGATGTCTGAAACTACTCCCTCTCACAGCCCTTTTTATTACATCCTGTTGTCACTCAAGGGAAATACCTCCCCCTGAGCAGATCATTCCACTGAATGGCACATGATTTTCCGGAGAGCAAGAGATATATTTCTTAAAGAGTTTCCTGCTCAACACGATGCCTTGTTTTCAGTGAAAGGGATCTTCACATTTATTTATCACCCAGTGCAAATTCAGCTTGCACGTTTAATTTCCCATTTTAAAGAGCATCATGCATTTTCCTATCTTTCTTCAGGCTATTTCATTATGGACAAACTTGCACTAAATGTTATTAAGGGATTCAGTTACACGTTACTGGGGTTGGGTTAGTATGTTAATTTAGATTAATATTATGTTCAGTGCAGCTTAGTCCATTGAAATATCTTGAAGCAATGTACCATTTCAAGCATATGCTCTGTGCATTGGCATCCATTTAATTCTGCCTGAGACTCACACTTGTGAGCCCAGAAATGAGTTTCACCCCCTGGCCCCCTATTGCAGTTCAAACCCACGCTAACATGTGCATGCTAAAAATGATGAAGCTACAATTGGCATGTAGAGACTCACCACTAGAATTCAGAGCCACCAAGCTACTCCTACAGCATACATGTTTTTGTTCCCCCAGATAGGCAGTTATGGGTCTGGCACAGGCATAGTTTTCAACAATGCATAAATGTGTAATGTTGCTTTAGTAAGCTCAATTGTGCTAGGGGTAATACTCCTTAAACCTGACCTGCACAACCCTGTATGAACTATTGTCCATTGTTTCTCAAACCAATTAATCACACTTATACTAAGGAGCAAAGGAGGTTTATGCTGTGTATCACAGTGCACTAAATCTAAAAAGGATTGGACCACATTGAGCACCAGGGGAATAAAAAGCAGTCCACTGGGAAATCTTAGGAGCATTTTTAAAATAAGTATTCTCCTTTACTTACAGGGCAGTAGTCTAAAACCCCTAATGCAAGCTTCACAGGCTACTGACTCCACCGCAATTCCTGGGTAGACCATAAACAATTATTTTATTGCACGAATATGTGTGTATTTCTGTGAATCAAAACAATGTGAAACGTATTACATTCTTACCAGCTGTCTGCAAATATGGCTGTCCCACTTTAATGAGGCATTAACTGTGATGCCTAGATATTCATCAGTCTGCAACTCGTCGTTCGTTCAACTTTACATGTGAAAAGATACTCTTTGTTTTAGACATATATTATAAAAGCGACTGCCCATGCTACGAAAATATAACACTTTACATAATACATCACACACAACACACCTTAACAATGCTACACATAGCACATTTAACAAAAATGTATTTCAATTATTGCTAGAGATTTTCTTTCCAACTGACTTATTCTGAAAAGTGGGGAAGTGGAGAAAAAAAATGCTTAAATCAGGATTGTGGAAACTTCCATGGGATTTGGACTATCCAATGGATTGAGGCATTGTACATTTCCAAATTGGTGCAGGGACCATTCACCATGTGCCGGGCTGCAGCCCCTTTGTGAGTAAACCCCATTGAGGTAATTGTCCAAGTTCCATTGAGTGTAAAAGTAGGCAGACAAGTAGAGCTACATCATATTTTTTTATATCCACTTCATTCTTTTTCACATGTGGTTCCACTTCATGCCTGTAAAGACAGAGGATAGAAATGTGCCTTTACCGCCTCAGAGTAATGCCTAAATTAATGGCTCATAAAGGCCTTCATAGGAATATGACTCGAGAGGTAAACCTATTTTTGCATTCAATTGTACACCAGTAAACACCACCTTTTTAGAGTAGATGACATTCATCAGAGTAAAAGTAGATTAAGAACACAGCAGGGACAAACCAGCCCATCACAAAAAGACTGCATCCACAGAAAGCCACAAATGAAATAAATTAAAAATATGGGGCTGGAGAAAGCTCATAAATTCCAATTCTAGCACAGACAATTTTGCAAAACCATTGAAGGAGATACTTCTACATCCCTACAACAGAGCAGGCTAAGAAGAATCCCCAGCCAGATCCAGCAGCAGCAGGCCCCAGCACAGACAGGCCATTAGCCTGCATCCTAACCCTCATCCTGGGTTCCCATGAACTTGAACACCAGTCAGCACCCGAGGCAGCCCATCAGTCTGCACCCCCTGCCCCCAACCTAGGCAGCCTATCAGCCTGCACACCAGCCCCCAATTCAGGTGGACCAGCAGCCCTTCTCAAAACTAGGTGGCCCAAAAGCCTGCACCCCATCCCCTGCCCAAGCGGCCCATTCGCCTACACCCAAGCTCGTCAGCAGCAACGCCAGCGCAGGAGGATAGGTAGGAAAGCTTGAAGATCCTACCAAAAGAGGGTGTACAAGGCCAGGCTGTCCCATGATAGTCATGGACCAAGGGATTCCGGAATGCAGGCAGCAGAGGCAGCAGCATAAACCAGCAGCTCCTGGCCCTCTCCTTTTTATGGATTATTGAAGATAATGAACTCCAAAAAGAAAATAGAAACTGCTGATAACCCTGTACCTAAGAAAACCAAATCAGCAACTGACATGGCAGATGTACCAAGTTCACAGGATATTTACTCTCTACTCTTAAAGGTGGCTCAAGACTTGGTTAAGGTGGCTCAAGATGTGACTGATGTCAAAGCGTCTATGGAAGAATTATCTATGAAAGTGGCTCAAGTTGATAGCCGAGTTTCAGTTTTGGAAAGCAGTAATGCCTCTATGTCATCAGAAATTTCGGGAAGCTTCAGAGCATACAAAAATTTGAAGGAAGACTTCCATAAAGGGAGAGCTAAAACATTGGAACTGGACTTGAAGATTAGATGCAGGAACATTAGGATCATTGGCTTGGAGGAAGAAGAAAATGAGGATTTGAACCAAAAAGTACTGGATGTTTTGAAGAACTCAATCAAATATGGACAGATTACCTTAATGGACATTGATAACACTTTCAGGATTGGCAGGAAAATGGGCCCTCAAAGTAAAGCAAGACATGTTCTGATCTCCTTTATGTGCACCAGGATCAAGGAAGAGGTTTTGAAAGCAGCAAGACTCCTTGAAATGATTTCTTACAAGCAGAAGCGGATTTTTATCTATCCTGATTACCCTAAGGAGGTGGTGGAGATCAGGAAGTCCTTTAAAGGACCAAAGGAATTGGCGAGGTCTATGGGGGTGAAGGCCTTCCTCAACAGGTCCAATTGGTTAACTTTAGTGTTTCCTGCAGGAGAGAAGATCACCACGGATCCTAATGAAGCCCTTAATTGGTTAAAAGCAGCTCGGGATAGCCCATCTGCAACGATGGATAATTAACTTGCACAGGATTATTTCTGTGTGTGTACTGAGGCAGCACTGGAAGGTACACTGTTATGAAAATGAAAATATGTATATTTATGACTTTTAAATATTTTAGTATGAATTAAACTGTTTGCCGCTGTGAGTACAACACTAGAAAATGGCGCCGATTGCATTCGACAGTTCAACGCTTGCTATTTAAATGATGCGTTCCTCACCATCGTGTTCCGAGGCTGTGCTGCGTAATGATTGGAGTGCTTAGAGGAATGGACCAGTAACAATGTGGCATCATGTGCTTGGTCAGCTGACCCGGAAACAAGAATGTGAGGAAGTGTTGCCACCACGTATCATGGTGTGAGATGGGAGCGGCTCATTTTATTATGGAGCACCTCGGGTGAGTTCGGATCATTTTCAGCTGCGGAATGCCTACTGCGCGACGTCTGTGCTTCGATAGTCTCCCCCCTGGCATCCCTCCTCCGTCTTTCCGGTATGATGTTCCCCAGCTTGTTTGTCCATCGTGGGCCATAATGTTGCACCGTATTATTATGCGTCTTTACTTGCTCTGCCGCAGGGGTGTCACGTGCTTACATCCTCAGTCAAATACGGGCTGCGCTGCGAGCTATAATGCTGATTAAACATGTTTGCACCGTTTTTGGCTGCCATCCAGTTCTCCCCCAGGCCTCGCTATGTATTGTCTGTCGGCTTCCTATACAATGTAAGGAGCTCATGCAACCAGTGGCAGCAAGCCAATCAGTTACGAAATTCTCGGTCGCTCCAGCAGAGGCCCTGTCTTTGAAAATAACAGCGCACAACCCAGCTTACCCTGATATATAAACTGCCTTGCTTATTCATCGGAGAGCCTGTTATAGAGCGAGGGTGGGGGGGCTGGGCTGTCTCCTGGTTCAAGTCTCCCAGTTCTCTGTAACAAGATACTGTCTATAAAAGGAAAATAACCTTTAACAGGTGCTGAAACGGAAAGGGAGTGAAATGACATTCGAATGCATGTTTCTGGAATACCCGTCTGTCACACAACTTTAACTGGGGTTACAATGCCTTAGCCGTCATGTGCATTGGAGCGCACCCATTCACAAGCCGGTCCATCGAATGACCAACAGGACAATGGCACGATTAGTGCAGCACATTTCACCAGACTTCCAGGAGAGGTGCGGAGATGCAGACTGTCGTGTTTTTCCTTCTGCATGTATTCCCGCTCCATTTATTTTGGGACCTGGTGATACGAGCTCTTTAAAGTGTGCTTGACGGATGTAAATGAATGATACGAGCAAAAAAAAAATGTTGGCTTTCTTTTGTAGTGCCAGGCAGTGTGTGCTAGAGGACGTCAGTCTGTCATTTCTTTGCAGGTGTTACATGCGTGGTTATTCAGTCCAAAGGTCAAAGATATGCACTCAGTATGCTCGGGGAACTGAACTTTCCTCATGTTTAGGCAGGAGTAGGATGTGCAGTGTTTCACGGGATGATTTATTCCTCCCTGCAAGTTCACTAAAGCATAAGGGGTTGGGAGATGACATATATGTGTTTGATATGTTTTAAAGACTGATATTTGCCATGTAGCCACTAATCACAAGACGGTTTTACATGTTATAATCACAAACTACAACAGCTTGTACGTAAAAGGATTATACAAAGGTTTTTCAATTCAATGTAATACTGTGATCCTGCTTCAATGTTACTTGGAGTCTAATGCTTCACCGTTCTAATGTGTTTTACAGTTGGATTTGATGTGCTGTTTTCAGGAATGGCAAGTTATATGCAGGCCGGATGCCCGTGCTGGTGGGGTTGTGTGCAGAATCTCGATATAGAAGTGCACAGTTGGAGATTTGCATGTGTGGGGTGGCGGAGTGGGCTGTGTTAGGCGTTTTATGGTGGTACTAAGATGGGCTCTGGGACTGTCCTGTTAGGGTGCAATGTTAATGGGGACGTTGCATTTTCTCTTGGGCAGTTTCCTTGACTCTACTTCTTCCTGGATGGTTCTCTGTATTTGTGCAGGTCGGACTTTACTGGGGGACATCATGTCGTGGCCTTTATTGAACAGATGGTGGGAGATGCGAGGTTTGTGGTGCCTGTTGGGGGCTGCTGGGGGGATGTTTAAATGGAGCAGTTGGGCTATTATGGAATGGGGAGGTTTAATGGGAGTTCAAGTTATTCGGAGGGGTGTCCAGGATGTTGGACTACTTGGAATGAATATAGGAGTTTATTCTGGTTTACTGTTTTTGGTGTTTTGCATCTGTTTTTGGGGGGTTGGGTTGGGGTTCGGGGTCAATATCACAAATCAGGACCTGTGGTATAGATTGGATAGTGGGGTGGATTTTCTGCTCTGGAGGATGGGGGATCAATTAAGAGTTATTTCATGGAATGTGAACGGACTGAATAATGTGCAGAAGAGACGGAAAGTGATGTCCTATTTGAATGATTTGAATGGGGACATTTATTTACTTCAGGAGACTCACCTTCTTAAGGAAGATTTGGATGGTTTGAGGAAGGGCTGGGTAGGGAGAGTATACGGTTCTTCTTTTGATTCAAGGTCCAGAGGTGTGGTGATTTTGATAAGGAAAAATGCCCCGATTAAGGTACTAAGAGCAATAGGTGACAAGGGTGGTAGGATGATTGCCATTCTGACGAACATTCAGGGCAAGGTGGTTTCATTCTGCAACATTTATGCGCCAACCGTGGATGATGGTTCTTTCTTCAGGGAGGTTGCACAAACAGTTCAGGATCTAGGGACTAGTAACGTAATCTTGGGCGGAGATTTCAATACGGTTATTGACTATACCTTGGACAGGAGCAATAACAGATTCTGCAGGAGAACTGATGTACAAACTAAGGCACTATTGGATTTAATGGTGGAGCATGATCTGAAGGACAGCTGGAGGATGAATAATCCGTTGGTAAGGGAATACAGTTTCTATTCAGGAGCGCATGCGACTTATTCAAGGATTGACATGGTTTTGATGTCAGGAGGTATGTTACAGAGTTATAAGTCGAGTAGTATTGGTAATATTGTGTTGACGGATCACGCACATGTGGTTCTTGATTTGAGATGGGATTTTTCAATGGACAGACAATTTACGTGGAGACTGAATCCTATGTTGTTGGATAATGTTGATGAGATGGACAAACTTTCAACAGAAATAGATTATTTTGTGGAGGAAAATTGTAATGGTGAGGTGGAGCTGGGCACAGTTTGGGAGGCTTTCAAATGTACTGTACGGGGTATGTTTATTAATTTGGCGAGAGGCTTGAAAAAGAAATGGGACAATTCGCAGATGGAATTAGAGAATAAAATAAATGATTTATCACGGAAATTGATGGTGGATCCTTCACAGTTGTTTATACTTCCGGAGTTGAATCGTTTGAAAAGGGAATTGACTGTGTTGATTTCTGACAGAGTAGAGAAAAGGTATTTTCAACAAAAGTGCACTTATTTTGAACGGGGTGAGAGGTGTGATCGTTGGCTAGCTTACAGAATGAGGTTGAGAGAGTCGGAGCGCTCAATCACATCGATTACGGACTCTGGTGGTATGACTACTTTTGATCCGTTGAGAATAAATGAGGTGTTCATGAAGTTTTATAAGAATTTGTATAGAAGTAAGACATACACTGATGCAACCAATGTAGATTTTTTGGGGGCAATCCCAGTCCCAGAAATTTCTGTAGAGGAGTCAACTTTGTTGGAGGAACCGGTAACTGTGGATGAGGTCAGGAATGCAATTTCTAAATTAAGTGCAGGCAGGTCTCCGGGCCCTGATGGACTGCCGGTGGAGTTTTATAGATGGTTGCCTAATTCTGCATTGGAACTGTTAAAGGATATGTATGTGACTTCTAAGGCTCGGGGACTGCTTCCAGATACGACTAGACATGCAACGATATCGGTATTTCTAAAAAAGGGCAAAGACGAAACTTTGGCGTCCAGTTACAGACCTATAAGTTTAATTAATGTGGACAACAAAATCCTAGCCAAGGTTCTGGCATTAAGGCTGGAAAATCTTCTACCGAAACTGATAGATCAGAATCAGTCGGGTTTTATTAAGGGTAGGACGACGTCCAGCAATATGAGGACTTTACTGTGTACCATTGCTAGAGCGTCAGAACTTTCAGAAGACTCGGCGGTTCTCTCATTGGATGCCGAAAAAGCATTCGATAGGGTCAATTGGCAGTTTATGTTTAGTGTTTTGGAAAAAATGGGTTTTGGTCATCATTTTTGTTCTTGGGTCAGACTACTATATACCAAGCCCACGGCGGATGTTAAAACTAATGGTTGGAGGTCCCAATTTTTTGATTTGGAACGTGGAACGAGACAAGGATGCCCGTTGTCTCCTCTTTTGTTTGTACTCAGTGTTGAACCTTTGGCCATTAAGTTGAGAACTGAGGATGGCCTGCAGGGTATTGATGGTTGGGGTTTGAAACAAAAAGCTTGGCTGTATGCTGATGACCTGCTGTTGGTCCTTAGGAATCTTGCTGAATCATTGCCTGTGCTTATGAATATTCTGGAGGTCTTTCATCGGTGCTCAGGGTACAAGATTAACTGGGCGAAATCAGAAGTTCTACCCCTTGTCCCACTATGTGACAAACAATTGGTTACTGGGTTGGGCTTCAAGTGGTGTGCAGAGAGGTTAATGTACCTGGGTGTTTGGATTTTGCCAACAATTGCAGATTTTGTGAGAGTGAATATGAATGTGGTCTGTGCTGCTTTCAAATCAGATATAGATAGATGGTCCTTGCTTCAACTTTCCCTTTGGGGGAAGGTGAATGCTTTAAAGATGGTGTCAACCCCCAGAGTGAACTATGTTTTGAGTATGGTTCCGTTGGAAATTGAGAAAAGGTATTGGCGAGAACTGGATAGGCTTATGCAGGGTTTCTTGTGGGATCATAAACCTCCGCGACTGAGGATAAGTAAACTGCAATTGCCCTTGTCGAAAGGCGGGCTAGGGGTGCCAGACTTCAGGGCATATCATCTGGCCTTCATGGCCCGTACCTTATTTGCATGTATTAAATCAGATGGTGCGGATGGGTTTGGTGCGGAATCTAGTCATGTGAGTCCGTTGTCACCCCGGGCTTTATTAACGAGTCAGCCATGCAGACGGAGGTTGGAGAATCCGTTGACTAAGAGTCTACGGACTTCGTGGTTGGCTTTGAATGAGTGTTTGGGTTTCGATGCATTGAGAGACCCGAATGCTTCACTTTGGCTGAATCCGAGTGTTACATATGAAGGGAAAGTTATGTTCTGGCAAGAATGGTTCCTTGCTGGGGTTCAGTGGATTGGGGACCTTTTCAATGGTATGACTTGGTTGACTGCCAGAGAAGTCAAGTTGAAGTTTGATATCCCTGCCTTTTGTATGGCAGACTATCGGAAGATCCGGAGAGCAGTAGGTGACGTGAATATGGAGAAGGGAGTCAATTTGGATTTGCTTGGCTGGATACCTGGGGTGAGTGGTTGTGGCTTAGTCAGCTATGTTTATAAACAAATTGTGTCCAACTACAAGATAAATGATGCTGTGAGACTGGGTTGGAACCAAAGGATTGGTGAGGACATTGCGGAAGAGCATTGGTCTCGAATCTGTGAGAATGTGAAACTGTGTTCTTTGAGTCTGGTTGAAAGATCGCGGCAGATTAAGATTCTACATAGAACTTATTGGACACCGGAGCGTTTGATGGAAAGAGGAATGAGTGATAACTCTGACTGTTGGGCATGTGTTCAGGAGAGGGGCACCTTTGAACATATGTTGTGGGAATGTCCAAGAGTGAGGGGTATGTGGTTTGAATTTGATCAGATTTGTGAGAGAGTTCTCGAAGAGAGAATCCACTTGGATTTCAAGACTATTGTGCTGGGCAGCACTGATGTGCTGGAAGACTTGAGTACCTCCCAGAGAAAGTGGATCTTTCGGGGAGCAATGGTGGGAAAGAAATTGATATTGAGAAACTGGAAAACATCTACTCCTGTTACAATTGAAATGTGGATTGCTGAGATGCATATTTTGGCTGATATCGAAAGGGTTTTGTACCTGAGGGAGAAAAAGAGTGCATTGTTCAATAAGATATGGGGTAAATTTCTTTTATTGTATTAGGCCTGATTTTAGATCTGATTTGACTCTGGGGGTTTGTATATAGTTAAGTGTGTAGGTTAGAGTATATGTGTTTTTGTTGTAATCATTTAATATGTTTTTGCTCTTCTTATTGTAATTTTGAAAATTAAAATAAAAATTTAAAAAAAAAAAAAAAGATAGTCATGGACCAACAGGTCATTGAAACCTACCTCGATGAAACTCCCACCATCTTAAAACTCCTGTCAGAAATCAAGTGCTGCATACTTCCTGACAGGTTGTCTGTTACAACAATCCAACCCTACTGAAGCTCTTGTCCATGCTCGATTTCTGTACCACAAATATTTTCCAGCACACTCTGGTGCAGACAGCACATATCCTTCCCTGCCAATTGTGGGACCTTTGAGCAGATGAAAGCATAGTTATATACCATAACTGCCATTGTCAATGTGGTTCAGAGCCTGGACTGCATACACATGACCATCGAACCAGGGAGGGCAAGAGAGCTGGTCTTCATCCACAGATGCATGTAACACTCCATCAAGGTCTGTGGTGCAGATTTGTACTTCACGCACATGTGTTCAAGATTGTTTGGCTCCATACATGACTCCACGATCCTGAGCAAGAGCTGCTGAATATAAACTTGAGAGCTCACCATCTGTACAATGTATGGTGCTAAACAACCCCAATCTGGCATGTGACGCTAACTTCTCTGATAATTCATAGATCAAGGAAGCAACATGCATAGTGTTTGGAACACGCATGGCTGATACATATCAGGTGGACCCTTCTGTTAGAGGACCTACCCTGGTAGCTTATAAGTTCCTAGTAAGAAAACATAACCCATATAGCACACAGAGAAACAGCCTTTGCGTTGGCCAGAAATTGGCTCGCACAGCACCCCCATTATTCGTAGAGTGATCATCAATCACAATCAGTTGGAAGTACATCTCTGTTGAAAGAAAGCACAGTTGTGTGAAATCTTTTAACTGCCTCGCCCATAGGTCAGGGGGGCACTACTTTCAATTAGTGATTTCCGGAGAGGGGACAACTCCTGTATGCACCTAAGTGCTAAAGGAAACCACTTTGGAATGTACCACTGTGCCAACAAGTCTCTTGAAAAACGTTGTTGCATACATGACAGTGGATATTTTGTGGGGTATATCATATTGGAAAACATAGCTCCAAAAATTCCACTGTCATTACAACAAATCAGCCAGTCGCATGCAATCATGACCAATGTCACACAACAACGGTCATATCATCCACAGCAAGTGCTCAGGGAAGCACATTAGATAGCAGGAGACAGGGAATGGAAGGTAGCCCATAAATTGATGGCATATTGCATTTTCTGAGCAACCATGTCCTGGATTGGCAAATCTGTGAATGTTCTTGTGCCCTTCAAATACACATCCTTCATCCACACCCTGTAACGATATATAGAGAGACCGCACTCACCCTAGGGAGTTCCTCCCTCCCCCCAGTTAAGCTGGACCATAATACACCATTAATTTGGATTCAAATACAACCCAGGTATGACTCATATAGAGCCCTGTGGATTCCTCCCCCTGTGCCAACAATGAGCCATGAACCGGGCCAATGTACAGAAATAATGAATATTTATTTAAAGCACAGGTTCAATAAATCCTGCACAAAACGTTTACACATGCCACCTTCTTTGTGGCACAAAACAAACCTTCATGCACAATGACTGTCTTTTTCATAATAAACAGGCAAGTGTGATATAAGAAGATGGAAATTTAATTTAAATCAAATTACACATTATACAGTGCCATGCTGGAGACATGAAGTTTCCCTTTTGCAAAGCACTTCTCTCCCCAACACCAAAGCCAGGCCAGTTCTTTCCCCAACACCAAGGCCAGGTCTAGGGATTGGGGACAGTTTGGGAGGTGACCACTAAGAATTATATTTGGTTGCAAAAACACTTTTTTGTTTAAGAACAAGGTTTGGGAATGAAAAAAACACCTTTGTGCTTTAAAGGCAAGGTTTGGGAATGGTGACAATTATACATTTCGTTTTGGTGACAAGGTTTGGGAATGGTGACAATTATCAATTTCATTTTGGTGGCAAGGACACCCCAATTCATTTAGGTGGCTATAACATTATTCCCTCTAAGAGAGAGGGTGAAAGTCTGGAATTCTTCCAAGCTCCCCCCTGTGCCATTCTATTTGGGAGTTAATTACATTAATATACATTCAAATATGCTAAGGGTCTACACAATTCCTTGCCCCCACCCACTAATGGAAGGGAATCCCTTATTGAAAGGGAATAGGTTAATTAAATATGTTACACTAACATTTTGTTGGACAATCTACTTACTTTTGGAAATCTCTGGGTTTGGCACTCATGGAGACTGAGCAGGGCTTTGCTTTTGGGGAAAAACAGAATTCTGGCCAGCACATCGGTCAATGGGATCTCACAGCAATCATCCCTCTATGGCTCCAAGTAAGTATCACAGGGTATGTTTTCTGGTCTCCCTAGTATCTCCTTTGGGGATTTTCTGGCAGCTGTCCCCTAATCCATAGTGCAAGACCTTTTTACTCTCTAAGCCCCTCCCATGGAAAATGAACATTAGAGGTGCTAACTTATTATCTCGCCCCTCCAAGTCAACATCTTTCTAGGGATTGGTTCAGCAGTCTAGAGCATAAATATTGCAACTCCCCTTTGAAATTCACATTTTTTTCCATTTTTCAGTTTTACCCAAAAAGTCATTACATGGCAAAATGTGGCAATTTACCAATAAATGACATGACATATAGATATTAATATTCCTGTCCTCACAGAGCGGGAGAGGTCACTCCCTTTTCAGAAAGTGATTGCACTGGCGCCCTACGGTTGTGCCTTTTTTTAAAAACTAACATTGTTAGGAATGTGAAACTTAATAACCAGAACTTTGATGTATTAAGTCATTAGCTCCCCAAATTTCAGATTTCTACCATTTTTGGGCTAGCTAGAAAAACCTTTTGACTTATAACTTGAGTACCAAAAATGACATGTGGATGAAATTTGTGGCAACATAATTGCCATGAAATTACCTTTAAAATCGCAATTCTGCACCTATTATGATCTAAAAGTTATTGAAAAAAATATCCTTTCACTGAAAATCAATGACCGTATATTTATACATATAAACAACAGTTTCATATTTGGTTCTTGGCCCTATTCTTTGAAACCATGTGGTCCAGTGAGGTAAATTATTAGGCTGTTGGTTCAGGCTTGCAATACAATGATCAATCACTCTAGCTAGGCCCAGAATCTGCGCTAAGGGAGACAGCAAAGATTGTATCTTTCTTTATGGCATGCCATCCCTGTTTGTTCAACAAGGTAAGAGGAAAATACTCATAATAAAAATCCACTGTTGCTCGGCTGGTGCACATGTATCTAGGTCACCCCCAGATAATCACTGCTATTTTTTTAGTGCATATTTTTGGGTACTCTTTTTCTTAACTACACTCCTTTCTTTCCTTACTTAAGCTGCCTTCAAGACTATTTTCTTTTGCAGTTGTTCAGCTAGTGCATGTGGTTCTAATACATGTACCTCTGCAACACCCACCTGTTAATTAATGACTGTACAAATAAGTATTTTGGTGCCTCTTTTTTGACACTCTTTTTTCGTAAACATGCCTCTGTCTCCCCTTACTAAAGCTGCCTGTTTTTGCAGTTGGTTACCTGGTGCACTTACCTGGTGCAAGTAGATCTAGATCAAATTAACTCTGTCCCATCCATCGGCCCTACCCTTTTGTCCATTCTTAACTCTTAGATCATAGGCATTCTCACATCCAGGTGTCCAAAGAAAAGGACAATTTGTCTTTGATGATGTTAGGGCATGGAAAGGGGTAGAACCGTGGCTGCCTAGATCCCAGGTAACACAGCAGTATGTGAGCTCACTCTTCCCCCTTCTGCTTGCCATGCACTGATGACCACACACCCTTCAGGCTTCCATAAAGGAGCACCAGTGGCGTATAGCAATCCAGTCTCCAGCAGCATATTCAGTGAGAGAGTGGGGCACATGACCCCACTCTTCCCACATTCTGACTGACATCCACTGCTGGCATCAACCACGTTGGGCTTTCTTAAGGGATCCCAGCATTGCAGCTGATTCAGTCTCCATTAGCAGATGTGATAAGGGTAGAATTTGTGACCTTGCTCTTCCCACCTTCTGCCCACCATCCACTGGTGACCAGACCCATGTCAGGCGTCTTTTATGAAACACCAGCAGCATGAGCCTATAAAGCCTCCAACAGCAGACACAGTGAGAGTGTTTTTTGTGCCATCTACTGATGCCGATGCCCATCTCTGGCTTCTCTTAAAGCACACCAGCTGTATAAACTGTTGCAAGCTCTGGCAGCAGACAGAGAGGGAGCAGGTCACATGACCTTGCACTGCCCACATTTCACTAATAATCATTCTCACAATAGGTTTGATCAGTTTCTCATAGAGTCCCCCACAAAACCATTTTATCCCCACACTCTCCGGGGATCACCTGGGCATGTCTTCTCCTTTAAACCACACATCAAAGCCAACCACATTTCTCCAACCTTCTCCAAATACATCTTTTCACTGCTCGCTCTTGCCCTTCATGCCATACATGCTCTCTATTACTGAATAACGTGAACTCAGACATCGTAAATGCAGAATACATATCTGACTTCAAGACCTAGGCATATATTTAGAGGGGTGTCTGGAATGTGCTCAATTCCAATTGAGTTTTCCCACTCAAAGGACGCGTCTAAAGAAAAGAGAAGAAACATTACAAATGTCCCATACACAAATTGACTTAACTGGACCTGTGATTCGTTCTACCTGTGGCAAAAAATATTTGTTGACTGTTACGTGTCTATTTACTAAGAGCATTGAATATCTTTCAAACCCAATTTGTAAGGCGGAGACTGCTACTACTTTATTAATCAACCACATATTTTCTAATTTTAGCCTTCCTCAAAGAATTGAGATAGACTTGGGTAGTCATTTTATTGAAAAAACAAGAGAATTGGTGGAATTCACATTCTGGACCATGTTGGAAATTGTGAAAGCCACTAGTTCTGGCAGCTATGGGATCTACCCCTACTTTAGCCACCCATATGTCCCCTTTTGAATTAATGACTGGTAGAAAATGGTGTTACCTGAGCATATTTTATACCAAACACAAGAACAAACATTTATGAATGCCCCCCCACTCATTAATTAGTTAATACTCTCTGAGAACACCTTTAACATTAATTTGCCTGTAAGTCTATATATGTAACTTTCAAATGGACCAATCTTGCTTTGCTGGAAAGGAGCCTTCGAAATTATAGTCACTATATCGCTTCTTAGGGATGCTTGGGCACTAGGATTCTTACTCAACATATGCAGCAGTGAGTTATTTCTGGTGTGTTCTTATAATTATTTGCAGAAAAGTCACGGAAGCCTTGATAAAGTCCCTGAGAGGTCGAAACATGTGTTCGCTGACTACTACCAGATTGTGAATGGTATTATTTCAGCGCAAGGTATTCTGGCCAAACTACATCTAAATATATCTCTGGTTGCCTTCAAAATAAATATAATAAACCAAAATGATCCTCTCCCTGTGATTCCAGATAGGAAGGTCCAAGCGCCATTCCCCTCACCACCAGGGGATCCAGTACCTCTCCATCAGCCTTCTGAAAACACCGGAGTCAGCGCACCCTAGCAGCGCCCCACAGGGTTCTCTCCCCCACGAGGGCTTCCCCGGGGACCTCTCTTTGGTCAAGCCTCTGTGCAGGGTCACAGAAGGGTTTACAGGGAATTTCTACTATCTGCATAGATCTGCATCAACGACCATAGCCCCAGGTAGGTGGTTTTCTGGGTTCCAACAGTGTTTTCATGATAAATTATGTTTAACACTGAACTAAGCATAACAGATAGCAATGCCTACTGGGAAAGAACAGTGCTTCTGTTGGAAACAGAAGACCACCGCTATGGATCAGCAGATCCAGCAATTAATATCGGCCGTACAGTCTTTGACTGTGGAGGTACAGCACCTGAAACAGGAGAACGTTTCTTTGAGACAACAGGTGGGCCATACACCACATTGCTCTGAGGTCCCCTCAGGTCCACTTCCAGGGGGTCAATTTGATGGGAACCCACACAAAGTTAAGGAGTTCTTGGACTCCTGCGCCATACAATTCAAATTCAAAGGAGCATATTCCCACACAGATAGAGACCGTGTGGGATATAAGATTTTGCAAATGACAGGTTCCGCTTTAGCATGGGCTGTGCCTCTGGTTACATCCAATAACCCCATTCTTGACTCACATACCGCATTCTGCAACAGTATACGTATTATGTTCGGTAGACAGGCAATCACGGTAGCCTCCCAAGAACACCTTTTGGACTTCAAGCAGGGAAACCAAGATATCCTTACGTATATCACAAAGTACAGACAAATGGCCAGTGCGACCAATTGGTCTGACGATGCATAAGCCACTGTTTTTAGAAGAGGACTGTCGAAGGACCTTAAAGATGAGATCTCATGCGTGCCACAACCACATTTCCTGACCAAATTCATTGCCCTGGTCATGCAAATTGAAGGAGTGGCAGATAGAAAGAAGGAAAGGACGGACAACCCAACCTTCTACAGTCTCAGCCACAGTCAGTAGCCAAGCTGCCTCCAGAGAAGAGCTGATGCAGTTGGGGCAGCCGTCAGGGCTCCTTTGTCAACAGAGGAATGTACCATAGAAGGACCCTAGGTCTATGCATGTATTGTGGAGCCAACACCCATTCTGTGCAGGAGTGTCCCATTGCACCACCAAGGTGACCGGGAAATGCCAATGCCCGACCGTAAGGAACCACAGTTTGGGACCCACCACAGTCCATAGGTTGCTCTCCAAACTCTCATTCATCTCAATGTGCAGATCCAATGGATACCAATATGTTGGTTCTTAAGGTGTCCTTTACGGTTGGAAATCATATATTACAAGACATCCTGGCTTTGATAGATAGTGGAGCAGCCGGGAATTTTATTGACGATCAATGGGCCATAACACATGGCATTCCCCATTCTACCGAGTCGTGTTAAATACCTGTCGAGAGAGTGGATGGAAGCCCCTTGGACTCCGGACCAATTAAGGACCAAACCTGCCCGCTAGAAATGTCCATCTCTACTCACAAGGAGAATCTTACCTTAGACATCTTACTGCCGCCCATCACCCTGTGATCCTAGGGTTACCATGGTTGAAACGTCACAGCCCATTCATAAACTGGACGGCAGGGTCATTCTTCCTGGGTTCAGAATATTGCTTAAAACAGTGTATCAGAGATCACAAGGTGGTACCCGCGGAATCAGCAATTACCTCACTGATTCCTACTGCAGTTACCACACTCAACCAGATTTCGGGTCTTCCCGAAGTCTATTAACAATTTCAAGCTGTCTTCTCTACATCAGAGTACACTGAGTTACCACCACATCGAAGGGACGACTGTGTCATTGAGTTGATTCCAGACCAACCTTTACCCTTCGGAAGGATGTACATCTTGTCTGCCACGGAAAAGGAAGTTCTTCGTGAGTACCTACAGGCTAGTTTCAGTGTGAAAACAAAGAGAAAATATCGAGGCTGAGTACCCCAAAAGGAAATACACCGAACACGGGTTACAAAGGAACATACAAAGATCTTTTATTTTATACTGAACAGTTTCAAAGGACAAAGTAACAGATAGCTATCGGCCCTCAGTACAACACAGCAAACTCCAGCATGGTTTGGTGTGCTCAGTGAATGGGAATGTACATTAGAATTGTCCTACTTTATATACGTTTGAAACATGACGTCAAGCCCCACTGTGGGTTAATATTCCTCTAATACATTACTGATCTAGGGTTCGTGCCGAGTTCACACATCTATATGCTTAGGGTTTGCCTTTAATACATTCGCCAACAAGCCTACACGGTAACAGTGTATTTTAGGATTTCTCATAGAGTCTTCTCAAACATTAATACAATGTAGTTAAACAAGTGTTCTTAGTTCAGTATTTGGATACATTGTTCTCAACATATGCTCGTGGATTAGTTTCATTGGCACAAGTAATCCTTTACACACAGGTTAACGAAAGACAAGGTCTCAGTTCACGACCCCAACATGTACCCTAAAGGCAAGTTATACATTAGTTTTAACACAGAGGTCAAGACGGCCATGTTACATATGCAATGATACTGTCCACCATTTTAGCTCACAGGGTGACTTTGCAGCGAGAACCTAAAATGGCGGATTGACCTAAAATGGCGGCTTACATGGATTCTAAGGTCAGGACCCTGCAACATGGATTTCTTCACAAGTAGCTTACGAGCAGCAAATAGGAGGCACGATATAATTTCCCGTTTGACATTAGGGGCCGTCTTGCTCCAACTAGATGACCTAGGACAGGAGCGCCCCTTGCCTTACATGTCCAAAAATAAGGTTACAAGCAGAATCAAATTACACGGTCCTGGAAAAAGAAATCTTGGCTATCAAAAGATCTTTTGAAGAGTGGCATCATCTATTATTAGGAGCCAAACATCCAATAGAGGTCAGGACCGACCACCATAATCTACAAGCTCTTTAGTATGCTCAAACCTGTAACAGTTGCCAAGCCCGTTGGGCAAATTTTTTCTCCCCATTTCGGATTACATTTTCCTTTATCCCAGGGAGAAACAACCTTTGTGCAGATGCTTTATCCAGAAAGGAACCAATACCAGATGACCAGTTCAGATTTGAACCAATCTTTCCTCCACGAACAACGGTGGTAATTCACGCAGTTGCTAACTTTTTGACACGATTAAGGAAACATTTTGAGTCATTGACAAAGCAGCAAACCACCAGGTTAGAACACTACCCCTAGAAGAAAGAGGATGGGTGTTATTTTCATGGTCATAGCATGTTTGTCCCTACCAAGACATTAAGAAAGAGGTCCTGGTAATGTGCCATGACTCCAAAACTGTCGGACATCGATGAATAGCAAACACCAAAGAATTGGTATTACATTATTTCTGGTGGCCTACCTTTAGAAAGGAAGTCCAGGAATATGTGACTTCCTGTACGACGTGCCTACAATAAAAAATACCACGTAATTCTCCCCTGGGAGAACTAGTGAAGATGCCTCTGCCATCGCAACCCTGGCACATTATCACCACCGATTTTGTGGTGGTATTGCCACCTTCGGGTGGGTGTTCTGCAATTATGGTCACAATTGACTCATTCTCGAAAATGGCTCACTTCATTCCACTATCTCGTCTCATTTCCGCCGGCCAAATGGCTTGCATCTTTATAGAGGGGGTCTTCTCATTACATGGTTAACCAGAAACAATAATTTCTGACCGAGGGTCCCAATATACCTCACCCTATTGGAAGTAGGTCTGTCATCTTCTCGGGATCTCCCAGCCCTTAGTTCTGGATATCATTGCAGTCTAACGGTCAACCCGAAAGACTGAACCAGACACTCGAAGGCTATCTCCATAGCTATGTTTCGGCAGCTCAAGACGATTGGAGAGACTGTCTACCTATTGCAGAATATGCATACAATAACTCTTACCATTCTGCCATCAAGATGAGCCCTTTTTTTGCTCTTACGGATTCCACCCAGCCTAATTTCCTACCATGATGCCTCCTGCTTCTCAGTTTCCAGATGTGGATCAGCTGATGGACAACCTACAACAGGGTCATAAATTAGCTCGAACAGCGCTTCAAGAATCGCAGGACCGAGTAAAGCATTTTGAAGAGCGTCATAGGACTCGCTCCAGTTATCAAACCGGGAAACTTGGTTTGGTTATCATCACGGTTTCTCCAGAGACACTTAATGCCATCCAAATTATCACCAAAGTCCTTTGGCCCTTTTCGTGTTTTAGCATCAATTGGTGTGGCGGCATTCAGACTTCGTCTCCAAGATTCCTGGGCACGTATCCATCCCATTTTTCATGTATCACAATTAAAACCGGATAAGCAAAGTCATTTTCATCCTAGGGCCAACACAAGTCCTCCACCGATCATTACCACTTCTGGCCCGGAATTCGAGGTGACGGGTATCTGCTATTCCTGATACCATCACGGGAGACTTCACATACCTGGTGGACTGGAAGGGGTACTCACCAGCAGAACGCTCCTGGGAACCAGAGACCGCAATCCACGCCCCTCGTCTGGTGGGTGAAAAGATTTCATCAGCTTCATCCTGGTAATCCAGGGGGAACTCCCTCTAGGAGGGGGCATACTGTGATGAGAGCTTCTGCTGTTCTATGTGCGCGGGTCAAAAGCCAGAGACAGCGACTGACAGTATCACCTGTGGGTCCTCCTACCAGCAGGACTACTCGGTATGGCCGCAGTATTGGTCTAGCCTCCAGACCAGTGATTTTTCCAGGTCTAGCCACGCCCACCGTCACAGCAATGGAATATCCCAGCAGCTCTCAGATGGCACCTCGCGTTGCTACTCTTTTCTGAGTAGACACACGCTCCGCAAGTTCATTTTCACCTAAATTCTTATCTTTCTCTGATCCAGTGAGCACTGACTTTCTTTCATCTAATCTTTACTTGACTACAGCTCACCTCCTACTTCGCCAGCATCGGGAACAAGACGCGTTTATTTTCGATACCCTTGCGCCACTCCCGCCTCTTCGTGGCCTCCAAACCAGCCCATCAGTAGGTGGCAAGAGATCACGGTCAGTAGAAAGTTATCCTTAATGGTTTATCTGATCTAATAATTGCTCTGTGGTTCAACAGGCAGTGGAAAGATCTGCCAGACGGTTCTTTAGAAACTACAACTACCAGAAGTCTTCCCTTCAGTGTGGCCATTCACCATCAGATCCCACCTTTTCAGGTACGGGGTGGAGTCCATAATCGCCTCCATTTCCTCCCAGATGCTGGAATCTTCTTAATGCTTTCTTTCTTTTCTCAGCCAAACCTGCTATGCTCCAGTCTTATTTGCCTCCCCCTACACGGAAGTCTCTAGAAAAAGGCTCACTCCAGCCACAGTCGAGTGAGTTATTCAGGTCCAGGAGAAATCTCTATTTGGGGAATAGTCACTATATTATTGGTTGGATTATTGTTCTAAATACTCCCCTTTCGATTCCAGATAGGAAGGTCCAAGCACCATTCCACTCACTAGCAGGGGATCCAGTGCCTCTCCATCAGCCTTCCGAAAACACCGGAGTCAGTGCATCCTAGCAGCGCTCCACAGGGTTTTCTCCCCTACAAGGATTTCCCTGGGGACCTCTCCTTGTTCAAGCCTTTGTGCAGGGACACAGAGGGGTTTACAGGGGAATTCCTCTATCTGCATAGATCTGCATCAACGACCATAGCAGGTAGGTGGTCTTATGGGTTCCAACAGTGTTTGCATGATAAATTGTGATTAACACTAAACTAAGCATAACAATGGACCACCAGAACCGACGGCTCAAAGACACCCTGACCTGGGGTGGCGAGTCTCTAGTCCAATATGCCACCGGACTCATTGGCACGAGGATGCCTTACCAAGGTAAGTAGAACTGGAGGACCAGAGGAGTGTGTGGAGACTTTGTCCCGTGGTCTTCAATGAAATGTGCAGAGTCCCAAGATGGAAGGAAAAGGTAAGTTGGAGCAAACAAATGGGTAAAGGGATATGAGGCAAAGGAATCCCAAAATAAACATGACCGGAGTATTGCAGGCGGTAGAATGACGGTAAATCACAGAATTCCTAGGAAAC
The DNA here is from genome assembly GCF_040938575.1 of Ambystoma mexicanum. NCBI lineage: Eukaryota > Metazoa > Chordata > Amphibia > Caudata > Ambystomatidae > Ambystoma > Ambystoma mexicanum. The sequence goes on from NC_090937.1 coordinate 1,294,134,032, forward strand.
AGGAAGTTCAGAAAAAAATGTGGATGAACAAGGTATTGAGGTCTTAGACGAAGGCAGTCCGTGAAGCAGAGATCGAGGTTCGGCAACTTGCAGGCAAAATTCCAAGCGCACAAGGGAAAAAAACAGACAGTCCTTGTAGCAGTTCTGTAGTCAATTTACCAAGATATCTAGCGTGGATTCGAGAAACAGAAAGCAGCTGAATCAGAAGCGCTGCAGTTTGGTTTCGAATGGCTTAAGAGCCTGCTGTCATGTGACTTTCTGGAATGCTTCGCGTGACTAGAACACAGAAAATGCGGTCCCAGTTTCCAGGGCAACTGACAACATTCGGAGAAACGGGTCCGTGCCGTAGGAAGAAGCGCTGTGCCAAGGGGATAGAATGGTGCTGGGAATTAATCAGGGAATCACAATGAGGTTTGGCATTGTTTAAGCGTGGTAGCCTATTGCTTGTGGGAAAACAATGTGGGCTCTGTGCGGCGCCAAAACTCTGTTTCCTGACACTGCTCTTAAAACCAAAAATAAGAAACCTTTTAGATTACCTAAAATAAAGGATTTGTTTGATCATATGGTAAGTACTGCCTCTAAAGTTTATAAACCAGTAGACAGTACATTACGCTATATATCTCTTGAAGGTACATTTTATGTGAATAAATCCTATCCTTTGAAAAGACAATACGTGTTAACAATGTTCTCGGACATACCTAAATTGGTGCTGATTACCTCAACAGATCTCTTTAGTGTTCATTTCTATGACAATAGTCGGGTAGATATGTGAAATTGGGCTTTATAGCTAAATTGATTACAGATATAGTTCTCCGAGAAGTCTCTACCCTGTAACACTTGAGATATGAAATTAAAGAAACAACAGAAAGTGTGTCAGAGGGAGATCTGTTGAGAGCCTTGGCAAGCAACTATGGCCAGGGCTCTCTTGAGCCATTGGTAGTAAACGTAAAAAAGGGTTTTAATAATGGACTGTGTTGTTTATCTGATTTAACTATTGCAATGCATAAGGAGAGAACAGTGAACTATGATTGGTTGTATATTATAAATACCCCACAGAAGAATGGAAATCAAGATTATAATTTGAATGCTACAACAGACTCTAAATTGAGTGTGCTTTCATGGAATACACGTGGATTTTCTCATTTGCTAGATAACTATGACTTATGATCTGAATACGATGTGATATGTCTTCAGGAGACATGTATAATGGATCGAGCAGTAATAGATGGCGTCGCTTTATGCTATACCGTTGCAGGTGGATGCCAGAAGGGTCGCCCATTTGGTGGTTTATTATGTGGGGTTAAGCCCCCGTTCCAAGGGATGTGATGGGGCGTTACAGCCCAGGCCATTAATGAAGGCTCCAGGCTGTGACCCCCTGTTCCAGCACTTGAAACAGGGAATTATGGCCATTGCACTCAGGGCTACCAAAGCGGTAACTCGGGGTGCCTACTTATGTGGGATGTTTTACCCATGGAACCGAGCCCTACCACAAAAACTGTGCTTTACTGGCATTGAAAACATCATGATGGCCAGAACTCCCCAGAAAATGCACAGGGAAAACATTAAGAATAGGCTACCACCCATTTTTGCCTATGTTGTGAGCACAGGAGGGCACTGCCTAAAACCACCATTGGGCTACAAACACAGTAGCCTGAAACCATTGGGAATGGCAAGGCTGATTGCCAAAAGCAACCAAGAGCTGTTGGGAATTAATTTTCTTGATGTCAAAAAGTTGCTAAAATCATGGGGGTGCAGTACCAGCTTTGTCCACAAACCGGCGCTAGCGGTCTAAACTCTGACAGGAGAACTGCTACTCCAGAAGCTAATCAGCCTCCTGAGACAGCTGGAAACTTCAAAGCCTTTTTGGTTTATTACATTTTTTTTAAACACCTGCTGTTCCCTGAAGACAGGCTGATTCAATTAACATTGCAAGAGGCTGGGAAACCTTCTCACCTCAGAACTACACACAAGAAGCTAGGAGATCACATGGACATGCTAACCAAATGCAGAGTGGCCCCCTGGCCTGCTAACCTCAGCCGACACAAGACTCTTGCAATTGAATGGGGTGTGTTAATTTGGGCGTGGACTGTAAACAGAGCTCTGCCTGGCAGAAGAGACATGTGATTCCTGACTCCCAAGTTTATGGGGGCGGAACCAGACACTTTTTGTGAATTGAAATGAATTTACAAATATATGTTTTATAAAAACACTGATAACTAATTGTAACCAGATGACAGAAATGTACAACTTTGGGATCTTTAAATTGACACATTCACTCCCAGTTCAAAACTAGGCTGGTCGATCTGTGATGTTCTGAGCCAAAACCCCGCTAATTATTAATACTACAGACATTGTGTTTATGCTAGAGACCTAGTAAATTAATGGAATATGGGTAGAAAGGCGGTGTACATGTGTGCCATTTTTGGTAAACGTCCGATATTGGTAAATCAACTAAAAACGAAAATAAGTTGTCATTTTTTAATGCAAGCCCCCAGGAAGATCAGAGTTGGGCCAGAATGTACCTTAAGTAATCTGTAATATGTACATGTAATGTCAAACAACTGTGTATCTGGGAAATATGTGTAGTTATGAAAAATTATTTCTAAGGTAAAAGCAAAGGGGCGTTTCTTCAATAGATCGTAAATGGCTGACATCACTCTGACACACTATCCTTTCTCAAATCAGGGACCAAAGAATCCTTTGGCCTATCAAATCTTGAGAGGGTTGGGCATGCAGAATTAGCCGACCCACCCACTTTCTAAACACATAAAAAGAGCCACTGGAAGCCAGATAGGACTTTCTTTTTCACTTTCTGCAGAGCATTTTGACAGACAACTTCACATCCAGACTTCAGACTTCACATCCAGAGATCCAGACTTCAGACTTCACATCCAGAGATCCAGACTTCAAATCCATCAATCTCCAGAGACCATAAATTAACCCCAGAATTTGTAGCAGAGAGGCCTGAATGAACAAGCTGAATCCCTTTTCAGTAGGCCTCCAAATCATTTGTAAACTATTCGACAGCCGGGCGAGCTGTTTGAATTTTTGCCAAGAACTTTTGCCAGAACCAGAGACCCAGACCAGATCGCTGTGCAGTGCTGAGAGCTGACCCAGATCGCTGTGCGCAGAACCAGTACCAGAGAACCACAGCCAATCCTGACTCGATCTGTGACGAAGTCGCATTCTGTCCAACATATAGTGTGAGTACTCAGCCAGGACTGTGCAAAACCCAATCTCTTAGTTTAAAATAATCTAATTCAAACTATTTTAACCTATTGAGAACTGCATCCTAGAAATCTTGTGTTCCTTCTGCGATCTCAAACCTGAAAACTGTCATCTGTCATTCTGAGCTTTAAAATTTCAAATCCGAAAAACTACCTTTACTAAATCGTCCGTATCTCTGGAACCGTTTGTGCTAGGAGCGAGTTTTAACTGTCATCCAAAAGCTAAGATTCTAAACTTTCCAACAAGACTTATGCTGCCTCCATAATCGCGCCCGACGCACTCAGAAAATTTGCTGCGATTTGACATTTTGCTTCATTTTAGCCACGTGTAAAAATATTTGGCTTTTCTTGCATCCCTGAAATCTTTTTCCAACCTAATAATCCCTCATTAATCATAGTAGCGCGGACCTGAACTCATTCCAAGTATCTATCACCTACCCTGAACCTCCTATAGGGAATTAAAAGCAATTTTAGCACATTTCTCACTTCATTGTCATCACATTCAAAGCATTTTGGGCCTGTGTTTAAAACCTCTACCTGTTTTACTCTAAGCTTGCTAGGGGGGGAACTGAATTATATTTGATTGCATTCCTGAGAACTGTGTGCTTTCCTTCCATCTCTTTACATTGCATAAAGGGGGGGTGAATTGCTACCAGGGGGAAAAGTGATTACATTGTTTTGGTTGAAATCATATCAAGTTTATTTTCTGTACTGCATTTCATTCATCATTGCATTGTCTTTGAAGCCATATGAGCATTCTCATCTACTTTATCCTCTCTATATCAACTTCTAAGCCATTAAAAAGAGTGTACCACTATAACATTATCCATTGTTGATCAACACCATATTCTCAAGTGTGATATCAAATATTAATTTATTATAAAAGTGTGATATATATATATATTGTTTAATTTTCAAATAAACCTTTTAATTTGAAAAACTAACCTACTGCTTGGCTCAGTGGGGTCAGGGAGATTCTAAGAGAGGGGTGTTATATAAGGGTTGTCATCCAGAGTAAACGAACTGGACATAAAAAATATATCAATAAGGGTTTCCCTCAGCATCCCAGACTTGGCATTGACTTAGCTGTAGTGTTGAATTGAATCTGCTTACACTTAAAAAAAGGATTTCCCTTCATTCAACTGGATGCCGTGCTCGTCCCGTTGAACGAAGGAAAATCCTTTACAAAGATAGCCACCATGATATGATAATGATATGATATGATAGTTTATTTATATAGCGCCTATACACAAAGTGGTTCAAAGTGCTTCACAGCAAGGGAGGGTAAAAGGGAAAAAATACAGAGACATTCTTATATGACCATGAACAACAAGAATGATAAATTAACTATCGTACTCAGCTTGGCAACTTTTCAGACAGTGCAAGTGCTAAGAAAAACAGATAAGGAATGAAAGGGGTAGGAGGTGGAAAGGAAACAGACAGGCAACTACCGTACTAGGCCTGACGACATTTCAGTAGAACCATAGAATACAAAGGGTAGGGGGAGGGGAGAGAAGGGGGAGAAGAACAAAACATGCAACTATCGTACTAGGCCTGACGACATTTAAGATAGTGCTGGAGGGGGTGTGGGAGGGTGAAACAAATAAGGAAAGTTACAGGAGACGGACAGTTAATCCTATCATACAAGGTCCAGGGCCAAATCTCATAGTGCAAGTGCAAAGAATAAAGAAAAAGGCAGGGGGCTCAGAGTAAACAGTGAAGGGAGAGCAGAGGATGGAAAGAAAACAGTTGCAGAGGTCAGAAAAACACAATGTTACAGAGAGCAGAATGATATGATAGGATATGATATGATATAGCATTTATAACTCACCTATACACAAGTGTTTCAATGGAAGCAAGTATTCGAGATGGCACAGAATGAAACACAACATGAAGCTGGGCCAACCATGCGCAGTATTTGAGAAAGCGAACCACAAGAGTCAAGTGTCCAGAAGTCAATGAAGCAGGGTTGCCATGCGCAGGAGATGGAAGGTGTGGCACAGAGAAAAAGTGTCAAGAGACAAATCCGAGCGTTTGCAACAAGCTCGGTGAGGTGAAATGATGGTGAATCAAGACAACCCCTGCATCAGTGATGAGGAGTGAAAGGGAGAGGGGAGAAGAGAGCAGGCAGCAGGAAAGGGGGTGGAGTATACAAAACACCACAGGGTTGAGGGAGGGGTAGGGGGGCTATACAAACAAAACAGGGGAAGAGGGGGGCTTACAAACATCACGGAGGTGAGGGAGGGGTTGGGGGCTTTACAAACATAACAGAGACGAGGGAGCTATACAAACATAACAGGGAAAAGGGGGGCTTACAAACATCACGGGGGTGAGGGAGGGGTTGGGGGCTATACAAACATAACAGGGGGCGAGGGAGGGGGCTTACAACCATAGCAGGGGTCAAGGGAGGGGGGCTAACAACATAACAGGGGCGATGGAGGGGGGCTTAAAAACATAACAGAAGGCAAGGGAGGGGGGCTAACAAACATAACAGGGGCAAGGGTAGGGGTAAGGGGCTATACAAACATAATGGGGGCGAGGGAAGGGGGATAACAACATAACAGGGGCTGAGGGAGGGGTTGGGGAGATACAAAGATAGTCACCATGGAAAGATAAGGCAGGGCTCCGTATGAAGCCCTTTCCCTTTCAATGGTGGCCTGCGGGAGGAAGGGGGAAGGAGCTGATGCGGCGGCACTGCTGCCAAAGTAAGGTACGTAGGAAGGGGAGAGGGAAAAAAGGGGGCAGAGGGTTGGGGGAAGATGGCGGCCATCAGGCAGCATGGAATGCAGGCTTTTACTGGTGGTCCAATCCCCCATTCCTAGCCACTTCATTGGCTGGCGATCCCCGCAAGGGTGCTAATGTGCATTAAGACATAATAAGGATATAATAATGGAAAAACTGTATGTTGAAAGAAATGATATTCTTGGTGTCGAATTGACATGGTGGTACGAGCAAAACATGTGTGCTAGGTTTTGGTTGGTTCTAAATGATTTTTTTAACCCAGGGGTTTTGGAAGTGGATGGCTTTTTAACTGCAGCTTCTGAGGTCCTACCTACTTTTATACCTGATGAGAGAGTGTCTTTTATTACATTAGTTGACATGAATAGTGAGTGTCTTGATTCTCTCCTCTGTAATAATAGTAGGAGGAATAAAGGGACGAGGGAAATTAGAGAAAGAGGGTTACTGATCAGAGATGAGTTGGAATCTTGGGACATGAGGTTGGTAAACAGGAACATCAGGTGTGATATTCCCCCCAGCATACATGGGCAAACAAAAAGACGACTTCAACATTAGATTATATATTCTTTTCAGAAGACATATTTGATCTATGCATGTCCTTTAACGTCTTACGTGAATTTGGGGGAAGTGATCATAGTCCATTAGAATTGTGTTTCTCTTGGTCCAACTCAGAAATCTGAAAGTAATCCATTACCTTGTAGGATGGAAATAAGAGAATGAGACCATGCTGTTATGTGTAAGCACAACGATTTCTCAAGAAGTTTGGGAATGTTATTTTGCCAAGCAATAAGTACCCATAAACACACTGAATTAGACCTATTCGCAAGTTTTAATTGATGTGGAGGATAATACGGGCTGATTATGCTTGTCATTGTCTATTGACAATGACATTATTGGTAATGCTACTAGGAAATGTAAAATCTCAAATGCCCCGGGGCCTCATTGTTTATCAACTGCTATCTTAAAGTCATCGCCCGAAATGTGGGTGAAAGTTCTATACCAACTGTTTTATTACATTATGTACTCGCACTTTATACCTTCATCAAAGGAAGACAGAACAAATCTGAACAACTACAGACCTACCGACCTATTTCACAGACCCATTTCATTGCTAGACTCTTCATAACATATTAAAACAGTTACTGAATTGGGCCTCATCGACGCATGTTATGGATATGTTTCAATCTGGTTGGAGGGTGCTTTACAATCCAAGCTTTCTTAGACATTTCAAAAGCATTTCATTATGCAAAGAGATTGACTGTTTAGGAAGAAATATGTCAAAATTGGGGTGTCCCAGGCATCGTTTAAATATGTTGAAAGATTTACATACAAATACAAGATTCAAAATAAGATTAGACCAGAGTAGATCATTTGCAGACTGGGTAAGTACCAGTTGGGGCCTGCGTCGAGGCTGTGTTCTTGCCCCCTTTCATTTTAGTTTATTTAAGGCAGTCTTGCAAATGGTTTTAAGGTATATCCGTGCACATCCCCACAAATTAGTGCTTTGTAAAGTGCTGTTAGCTGGCAAGTCCCGCTGCTAAGAAGAACTCCTTCAAAAACATCCACATAAGTCCCATTTGAGCTCTCCACCTTGGCTCTGCACACCTTCCCAGAAGCCACTATATAAAGGAACACGCACGTGCATTTGCACAAGTGCTTTGCAAAGTGCTGTTAGCTGTTTGCTGGCATACGCAAGCGACAGCGGCAGCAGCACACTTTTAGCCTGAATCATGGAATTGTTTGCGTGAAAAACTCCCTGTTTGAAGGATAGGGAATTTCGGGCAGAAAGGCACACAAATCTGTGTTTTTCACGCAAATAATTCCATGAATCAGGCTATTTGTTTTTATCTCGTGCATTATCCCTCCCATGGGTATAGTCATTCCTCGCTGTGCACGTGCACGCTGTGATCTTTGTGCTTATTGCTTAGAATGTAAAGCGATTTAACGATCGAAACCTAAGACTCGTAAAATCTGTAAGTAAAGCACTCATTTTATTCATATATAAAAAAAAAAAACAATTAATAGTTTTGGCCTGTGCGTGAACACTGTATTTCTTATATTGCATCTAAACCATATTAAGTCAGATATTAAGCAGTGTGCAAAAGATGCTTGCTTTTTTTTTGTTCTGAAGTCTATTGCAACTAGTCACCTTTCTAGCTCCATAAGTAGGTGAAAGTTGAATGCCCAGTGTATCAATATCATTGTATCCTTAATTTGTGATTCTCCCCCAGTACAGTGAGTAAGTACGCAGATAGCATTATTCTAATAAAACGACCCCTGTACTCTCATCACATGCAGTAGAAGTCGAAAAAGCACAGGACGAAGAGAAACCCATGCAGTGGTGTCACAGGGTATGTCCCTCTAATCACCCAAGCTGGACCCCAAATCAAAACTCGGAAATTAACAACTTATTTTCCAAAAATTCTATCGCCCATCCCCGATGAAGTAGCCCATGCAGTTATGGCCATGACAGCTGATATTAACATCTCTCTCAGCTATCTCGTGACAAAGCTAGTTAACAACTCAGTTAACCCTTCTACTCAACTAGTGGCTGTATCCAGTCGCCATATTTGAGTACCCTCGATCCTGAAAGTGCCGCTTTCTCGCCTGCCACTGGTAGACTGGCCTCAACCAAGAGTCCAGTCCCTGCAGCACTTGTACTCTTAACCCAGCATACATGGCTTCCACGTTAGATCGAAGTGCCGTGACCAATCCAGCTTTAGTAAAAAAAGAGCTAATTCACTCGGACAAAAAGTCAAACTCACCTAACCTCCCAGACACAGCCAATTCGCTGGATATGGTCTCTACTCCCTCTGATGTCGAATTTCTCGGCGCTGATATTAACTTCTCTTCCCCCCCTCCTTCTTTTATCCCTTCCGTTATAGGTCCGGCCCCTCTCGCAGGACTCAAATGTAAACTGGAAGCCAACAATGTGTGTAATATCACCCTTATCCCAATCCCCTCTGTCCGATCCCTGTCAGTGTTCCAAACCCTCCCTAACTCCTCCCACTCCCTATATCAACCTTGCTCAGAGAGTTTGCCCTCTCTCCCTCCTGGCTCCCGGCCCATAGACAGTAACCTTCATCCTTCCCGCCTGTTCTTGGCCTCTGAATGTCTACTACAGATGTTAATTGAGAAAAGTAAAAGAATAGAAAATAAATTAGATATGATATGATATGATATGGCATTTGTAACGTGCCTATACCCAAGTGTTTCGAGGCGCGACGAGGTAGGGGGGGAACACAGGGAGACAGACAACGATCCTACTAGGCCAGGTGACATTCAGATCGCGCAAGTGCAACGGTAGAAGGAAAGGGAAAAGTGCAGGGGAGAAAGGAAGAGGGGAAAGTGCAGTACAGGGTTAATAGCATACAAGATAAATAACAAGGGCCAGCTAGTGGCAAGTGCGAGGTAAGTGCAGACAAGTGCTGGGAAGGGGGGCTGTAGGGATACAGACACAGTCCCGCAGTGCAGGGGGTGCCTGGGAGGCAGTGCAGGGGAGAGTGGCTGGGCCAAGGACCGAGAACGGTGAGTGGCCCAGTTGCAGATTCAGTGCAGTTTCAGTAACTTTAGCAGGGGAGAGGGGGAGAGAAAGCGGAGGTGAAGAGGAAGGTTTTGAGGTGCTTCCGGAACCGGAGATGGTTCTCCTCAAGTTTCAGGGAGGCAGGAAGGCTGTTCCAGAAGGAGGCCCCTGCAGCGGAGAGAGATCTGCCCTCAACTCGTTGTTTGGAGAAGCGGCTGACCCTGAGGGAGTTGGAGGCGGAGCAAAGAGCTCGAGAAGGGAGATATTTAGGAAGAGAGAGTTGAAGGTATTTTGGCCCAAGGCCCCAGAAGGCCTTGTGGACAATGCAGAGGGTTTTGGACTTGATACTCGCAGTCACTGGGAGCCAGTGTAGTGATTTCAGTCCTAGAGAGATACGGTCCCTGGGCTTGAGGCCAAGGACAAGTCTCACAGTACTGTTCTGGATGAGTTGCAAAGGGCAGAGAGTAGAGGCAGTCAGATTTAGATAGAGGCTGTTACAGTAGTCCAGCTTTGAGAGAACCAGGGCTCTAAAGACAGTGAGCTTCTGGGGGAAGGAGAGGAAAGGAAGGTTACCTCTGAGGAGGTGTAGCTGGTAGTGTGACTTCTTAGAGACGTCGGATATGTGAGGAAAGAAGGAGAGTGTGGAGTCGAAGATGACCCCAAGGTTTTTTACCTTGCAGGAAGGAGCAGGAAGAGGGCCAAGAGAGGCCAGCCAGAGAGCTGCAGGGAAGGAGGGAGTGGGTGTGCTGATGAGTAGAATCTCAGTCTTACTGGCGTTAAGGCAGAGGTCATTGGCGGCACACCAGTCCTGGAAACCAGAAAGACAGTCGGAGATGAGGGAAGGAACAAAGAAACCAGAATGATTCAATCCAACATCGCAGCCTACTAACAGTGCCAAACTGCAATAGGAAATGACAGAAAGGACCTTCATTATTTTTTCTCTTAACCAAACTCTGGACAGACGAAAACCCCCAAGGCCGTGGGTAGCCTGAAAATGAGCTGGGTATCATCCGCATAGCACTGAAAGTTGGGGCAGAGAACAGCGATGCGGTGGGCGAGAAGTGCCCGATACTGGTTGAAAAGCCAGGGAGAGAGGTTAGATCCCTGCGGGACACCACAGGTAGAGAAAAAGATGTCAGAGAGGAAAGACCCCAGTTGGACCTGGGAGATCTTCAATCACTTCTCTTACATAAAGGTATAAACAGAGTAAGCCTGTTAAAGATCAATGTATCAGTACAGAAGCTGAATTTTCAGTGGCCGCATCAGGCATAACTAAACCTCAAGTATTCACTGTATTTAACTGTTTAACAGCCCCAAGCGCCAGCCCGTAGGGAACTTGGTGACCTCTAAACGTAAAAATAACGTAATCTCCCAGGCAATCATTTATGTGAAAACACTGCAGACATGTGTTAACACTTGCGTAATTCCTGAGAACAGCACCCATACCAACACTTTGACCTTGGACTTTCACGCCTGCGCAATGCCTAGCCCTGGGGCGCGATTTATGGGTGACCATCTAGCCCCCTTTGTGAATAACAGTCGAGCACCTATTACTAGTGATCTAACACCTGTCCAATATGTTGACCTTTCTGTGCCTACCATAGTGTGTAGACCTGACATGCTTTTTTTGGATCAACCCCGATTAACAGATATGTGGTCCTCTAATACCTCCAAATCAATAGCGCCAAAGACTGTTAATCGGCAAAAGACAATGGACGCTGTTGATGCAAAATTACACAGAGCTTTACAACTCCCCTCAGTTCCTCCTTTGAGAGTTGTAAAATCCATAAACAACATAATAGTTGACCAAGTGGACACAGCCCTATTAATATCTCCACCAATATTTGGTTCAGCTCTGAATCTCTGCTTAATTGGTGACACACCAAGAGGCAATATTTAAATTTGGGTACACGTGTACAACGACCAAATTCCATCCGTTAAATTGAAACCTGGTGTTGGCTTCAACGTTCCATTAGGGATCACACTGAGACTGCCAAACCCAGTAAGTAATCTCATGTCCAATCAGGTCAACATGAAATATAATCTTAACCATACATGTTGTCAACATGTGTCCATCAATATAGCTTGCCGCTCACCTGCCCTATTCCCAATATGAAAACTAATGGGCCAGTAACTAATGATCCAGTGCCAGCTAAAGTAGTATTTGGTGGCCAACCACAATGCCTCTGCATGTAACAAATGATTCTGAAGCAGGGTATTGGCAGAGGCTACCCTCTATCTTTAAAACCAATTTCTCTAAAATGTCTCGATGGCATCCAAATCGTCCTTACTTGGAAGACCCAGGGTTTTTCCCGTTTATTTAGTCCTGATGGCCTTATCAAACATTTCTTACTTTTTTATCGTAGTCTTATAGTAAACATGGCTAACTGACCCAGTTCAATTTGATGGTCGGGCCACCATACCGAAGTTAGCTACAAAAGGCCCAATTGGCCGCCCTAAAGGGGGTTTGTTAACGTCTGTGGCTTCACCTTGGTCACTGAAATAGATGGCTTGACCACCATAGTGCTGGCCACTAAACATCACTATCTACCTCAGAGCTTTATTCTCATTAATATCTATGATCCTCCTAATAATATATCGACTGATGTAAACGTTGCTGCAGTCAGATCTAACTTGAATACATTTCATCACGATTACCCCTTCTGGACAGTGGGTGACTTCAATTCGGATCTACGTGAAATGACCGAGTTGAAAAGTCTGACTACCAAAAGTCTTTTTTTTTCTTTCTTTCCCCCATTTGTTTGCATATATGTATGTGGGGGAGACCCCCCACAACCCCTCCACCTTATGCCTACACATTTTCTATTAACTCCCCCCACATATACATATGCGAACAAATGGGGGTCAGACTTTTTGACCTTGGTCATTTTGGCCTAACCCTTCAATTCACATGTAGAACTGAATAGTCTTACTGACTGTGATGCTCGGGAGTCGATGCCCTCCAATCTATCTACCTTGACTAGATGTTCAGCTAAAGGATGGGTGACACTCCTTGAAGGGTTTGGCATGATGCACCTTAATGGTCTCTGTCCTGGGGATGACCCCATGGCTTACATGTGCATAAGTGGTAAATCTGAATCTACTCTTGATTACATCTTTCTTAATCCTAGTGGGATGTCCTTCGTCAAAGACATGGCCATTATTCCAAGACTAAAGAGCAACCATCTCCTGTTGTGCCTCCTGCTCACACAAATAGATATATTTAGGGCAGCAAACCCCTATGACACAAATGGCGACATGTATATTAACTGACATGGTAATTGTGTCCGCTGGAACGAATCAAAACTAGAAAAGGCCGTAACAACTTCAGCAAGTTTTATACCAAATTTTATAATACACTTTGCACCCCTGATAAATGATCCTATCCGAGGGATTGTGACCACATTCGCCCACCTCGTTAATTAAATCAGACAATCCATTGCCTCTCAAAGAAAATATAAATGTGCTGCTGAACACACTAATAAGCCCATCACCAAACGTGTGAATTTTGACCCTGCGATCGCACTCGCCAAACAGCAAATACGTGATAAAATTGGATCAGTTCTATACACCACCATATGTCCACTATCATGTGAGATAAGCCGGTATATTACAGAAGTTAAGCTAAATGATCAGAAATGGTTAAAAGAACATTGTCTAAAACGTAATCAGGATAAATAGAATGAAATAGCCCATTTAGCCACTCAAAAGGAGAGTTCAAGAATATGGATTGTGTTGAGAGGCAACAATCTATGTGCACTACCCATCAACGGTGTAACTGAAGCAGATTGGGAGCCTGATATTGCTAACACCTTGGGCCTCTCTACACCCGATGATAAGCTCTTTCCTCTTCCAACTTCTCCTTGGAGCTGCCAAATGACCATCCTGGTTCTAACCATTATTATTGAGCAATTAAATTCATCGCGAGTGGCAGTCCCCAATGGTATTTGTAATGCGCTTGTCAAAGCATCCTCGGGGATGTGGGCCCACATCTTACACCTACTCTTTAATCAAATAGGTGAATCTGGTTTTATTCCACTAACATGGCTAAAAAGCCACATACTACCAGTCCATAAAAAAGGACCATGGAATGTGACTATGAACTATAGGATGCTAGCCATGCTAGACGTCCCAGACAAATCGTTTGCTAAAGTATTGCTCTTAGAATTAAACAACTGGATCTCTGAAAATAACATACTCCCTCCCAATCAAATGGGCTTTTTTTAAAAAGCGAGTACCTCACACAATTTGCTTATCCCAGTATCATTGGTAGAATATGCTTGAAAGCACAGATAAACACCAGTGTACAGTGCCTCATTGATTTCTCTGCAGCATTCTATTCGGTGTTAAGAAACAAACTGTGGCAGAAGTTGTCACAATGGAACATCCCCCTGGTTTGCTTAAGATGCTGATGCTATTATATACAAATACCACAGCAAAGATCAGATTAGATGCAGAGGGCAAATTGCTTACCTCTATGCCTACACAACGTGGCGTGAAGCAGGGGTGCATTGTGGCTGTCATGCTTTTTAACTTATGCCTGGCGGATCTAGGGGAGGCATTTGACAACCGATACATCAGCCCCGTGAAAATGGGCTGACACCAGACTAGCTGGTTAGCATATGCTAATGATCTGCTTTTGCTAGACCACACTCCTAAAGGTCTACAAATGCTGATCACAGCACTACGAGAGTATGCAGATACCAACGGATTGGTAGTGAATATCGAGATAAGCACCATGATGACATTTGCCCCGTCGTCAGGGTGGCGAAGAAACATTGTTTGCAAAATAAATGGCCTTAATCTTGCGTATTTTTCCACCTACAAATATCTAGGTCTCCATGTACAAGACAATTTAAAAAGGGAAACAAACTGGAATGAAACTAAGACTAAATGTAACAGAGTAGTCCGTGCTATCTGACAATTCATTGGCCGTCAAGGTGGTCTCTCTATTGAGACAATCCTGCTTCTTTATCGAACTAAAGTTTGCTCCATACTTTTTTATGGAATTGAGATATGGTGACACCAATACGGTGCTGCACTAAAACGCTTGGAAAGTTCTATATTGCGTAACTTGCTTTGTATGCCACGGGCATTTTCAGTTGAATACTTATACCTAGAACTTGAGCTTGATGGTATTATGTCTGACTTTATTGGAAAAACTGTAATGTTTTACGATAATCTGTTAAGTTTGAATAACAGCACAATGATGGTAAGCTTTTCACGTTCATTCCTAGAAATAGACACATACCTTACAATGGGGGCATTAGGATTGTACGTGATTTCAATCCGACACACACCCAAGTCAACGCCTAGCGTGTAATGCAAAACTCAAATCCTTATTTATTTGTGTCTAAAAGTTCTTTTATTCTGAATGATGTACCACTCATATCACGCCTCTCTCCTGGAACCCCCCCCTGGTCACACTGAACCAGGAATCAGGCTGGTTTGCAAAGTTAAAATATTCATATATGTATTCACAATTTAATCACACTTTGTTTTAATGGGTATACAATAATCACCACAAACTTTTCCCTTTCCTCCCTCTCTTGCGCGATCTGAATGACACCTGGCCTAGTAGGCTCGTTGTCTGTCTTCCCTTTGTTCCCCCTCCCTTGCCTCGTCGCGCCTTGAAACACTTGTGTATAGGCACGTTATAAATGCCATATCATATCATATCATACCAATGGGGTGATATAACACAGAATAATCTCTTTAATACACAAGGAATAATAATGAGCAAAACAATTCAGCACAGAAATAATACTTTTGTGTGTGTTCAGATCAAATAGCAGTGTGGTTACTAGTTCCCCCTGCACACCCCTCAACCCCCCAAAAGGCAATGTAAAGAGATAAGAGGAGAGAGAGCAGGTATTCAGGAATCACAGAATTCAAACGAAATATCAATTCCAATTTCCCCCCAGCAACACAAGAGAAAAATAGAATTGATTGGCAAACGGTCAGATTGGTTTTAAAGTTATCTTGAGAATGGATTGGGTAAAAACACTAAATAGGGTTTAAATTGTGAAATTGTTTAAATTCATATGGGAGCCGCTTTGGATAGTGGCACACAAACACTAGCAATGATTTGATACTAAGGAACAATGTGAAATCTTAAAATTAAGGTCGGAAGCAATCAAAAGCTGTTACATGTGTCAGAATTTCCCTAAAACGAAAATCGCGGCAAACCTTTCAGTGCGCGGTAATCACGATTATGGGAGAACCCTATGGATTTGGGATGCGGTTTTAGATGCGAATTAAAGCTGTGGATGGTAGCTACAAGCACAAAAACTGAGGAAGTTATGGACGTTTTAGTGGAGGTTGTTTTTTCGAGATAGGTGCAAGAATGGGAAAATGGGAATGCGCTTTTAAAAGGACAAAAAGGATTTCTTACACTAGAGGATGACTATGAATAAACGGATACCACACAGGAACACAGCCACTTGATCAGGGCGACTGCCTGCAGTGGTCCCGCCTTCTTCAGAAGAAAAATACCAGCGCAAAAATAGTTTTAACAATACTAGCACAGGAGGAAAATAGGAGGGATAGGATAGAGAGTTCAGGCAATTCAAAAGTACTCCTAACAATGCAGGTTTTGAATACAAAATAAGATGGATTTAAGATAGGGATTGGACTAAGCAAGGTACATATGCTAGTGGCACAGTTCTATCTATAGATACTCACTAGATATGTTTCAAATGGAACTGTCAGGATTCTGGTCAGGGATTCTGGTCAGAGATTCTGGTCAAGGATTCTGGTCAGGACAGACTGCTGGGCACATCGGATTTTGGCAGCGTCAAGGCGCTTTGGACACCACACGGCACAGGACTGGATCTGATGATAATTACTTCTGCAGGCAAGCAGTACAGCGCATCCCGGCTGTATTTAGTTTCCCTTAGGTTTGTGGGGTTGGTTCTGGTTCTGGAGATTTAAGGCCTAGCTGAAAATGGTTTCGAATTTCGAGCTATTGGCTACGGTAGCATGTATGTTGGGCACATCTAAGTCAACCTCCCGATTGGCTCTGCAAACCTCCTCAGATAGAATCTTGGTTTGGGGCTCGAGAGCCCGATTGTTCATGAGAATAACATATCCTTGTGCATCACGACTGCAAAGGATACCCGCTGGCCACCCTTTTGTGTGACATTCCTAGGTAGAGCTTTGGGGTCATAGTCATAGAATTTGCCACCACATCTGGATCCTGTACTCAGGGTACCAAAATGTAACTTTGAATGTCTGACCTTCCCTTACGTTCCAGGTTTCGCAATGTGGGTTTGCCAGGTCACCTTTGCATTGCCTCAAGCATTTATTTTGAGTGCAACGTCGTCGTTTTCACAATCATCCAATAGGAGTTGGATTTAATCAATCAGGCATTGACCTCATTGAGGGGTGCTAGAATGCAAGCAGCTCTTTTTTGGGGGTCTAATTCAGGAGAAATACCCCTGTGCTTTGCATTTTGACATTCTGGAACTACGCTTAATTACGGGTGCTTACCCCTATAAAGAACTAACGTGCAAGAGAGCGAAAGTACAATCAAATGATACAATGCTTGTAGAACAACTCGGGAGGCGTAGCGGCTAGTGTGCAGTGCAATCGGATCATACAACGACAGAAGGTTCTTTGTAAAATAAGTGAAATCAAACAAATCAATGATCAGAGGGGACTAGAGAGTGTGAAGCTAAGTTAGAGTTTATCTCCCCCAAGGAACTAAAATGTGAAAGTGTGGTGCAAAAGGTGCAGAGCGAATAAAACAAAGCGACCAAAAGGTGACTTGGCTCGGCACAGTGTAGGCTTAGAGGGGACACAGGGTATGGCAATCAAGTATGCATTCAACACGGGGTACAGGAACAATATGAATAAATACATAAAATTACAGCTGAATGATTTAAAACTGGAGACAATTGTCGGGGGTTACTTGGTTAAAAAAATACAACAGAGTGCTGAGTGTTTATATACCAGGGCAGGGTGCTTGTATGACGAAGAAGGCACACAGATTTTAAGGGGCTCCCTAAGTCCAACACACACACCCTCAGAGCAGTCAGGCTAATTGAAATGGGAGAGGCGGAGTTCAAATCACCACAAAAACTGTTGGTAGGGGGAAATAGTTTGATAGCTTGCAGGCAGGTCTCTTCCAAAGTGGGAGGAAGGGAGTGGTTCATGTGTGCAGCAAAGCACGATATAGCCACAAGAACACCCTACCCTTCGCAGTCCCAGCCAGGACCAGCCAGTCACAGAAGAAAAGGAAGGGAAACAGTGGGTTCATACTTGCAATCGCCTTATCGTCCTTAGTGTAAAGGACCGGTAGGGGGTGTCTGTACTTCTGCTCTCTATATGGTAGAAGAGAGGCACAGAAGACCCCAGCCAAGATTCTCTATTACGGTAGCAATGGACGAGCAATCAAGGCCTAGCTTCTCAGGAGGTGATGCAGGCTGGTTCTTAAGTACAGTGTAGTCCCCAAGCCCCCACAAAGGAATGTCCACACACTGTATTGGTTAGAACACAGTCTTTATATAATCAATATTCAAGGTTATGTGCACTTATCATAATAACTCACTTTGTACTTAGGAAAATCAACAATGGCAAATATATACAATTCTAAAGTGGTACCACCCTTTATATTAGATCTCATTAAAGTGCATCAACAATACTGTAACAATGTCACACAAATCAATAGAGTGAAACCAGCAATAGAGAGAGGAGAGAAAATAAGATGGTTGAGCAATAGGCAGAATACTGGCCCCTACCACTAGACACAGTTCTGTGTGGAGATCCCCCCACCTGGGCAACCTGTAAAATAAAGATATAGCACAAGCCCAGTCCATTTATTGTTCTGCAAGTCTTATTCCCTCCTATAATGTTTTTACCCCCCCAATGTACCTGGTGGAGTCGAGTTCTTCGAAGAGGCGTCGACAGATCCTTCTTGAGCGACCCCCTTTCAAGCGGGAATCACGGATCGTCGAGAGGCGTCGAGAAGCGTCGAGGAACCCGGCGTTCGGCGGCGGGGAATCGACGGCCCTTCTTGAATGCCTTCCCTTTCAAGCGGGAGACACGGGGTGTCGAACGTCCGTCGACAAACAGGGTAGAACGGTGTCGATGAGGCGGCAGCTTCGTCCGAGCCGTGCTCGTCGGCGTCAGGGCGTCGGCGTCCTGCAAGGCAGAGGCGTGCGGGGCACCTCGGTGACAATAGTTCTGGATCGCAAAGATTGTGGAGACGGAGGCCCAGCAAGGGCGTTGAGTCGTTCGAGTCTTTGTGGTCTTCGGGTGGCGGGAAACCCACCGGCAGGTTTCTCCTCGGCACGTTGGTCGTCCTTGACTTTCTCCGGCAGGATAAAGCGGTCGACGGTGCGGACGAGGGAGTCCTTCGATTCGAATGTTCTTAGGCAAAGGAGCGGGCGGCTCCGGTCGTCGGCGGCACGGCGTCAAGTGGTTCCCACGGCTGGGCAACACAACTTCGACGGGCCTCCAGCGGTTACACAAACCTGCAAACCCTGGTCGACGGCAATGGACTTCGACGGCGTCGATGTCCGGGTGCTTCACTTCGATCTCCTCGGCGGTCCCGTCTCGGGTCGGCAGCCTTTCGAGGGTCTGTCTTCCAGGGCGCTTCGGCAAAGATGGAGCGGCGCTCGATGGTCCCTCGGAGCACAGGAAGAGGGCGCCTTACCAGGTCCTCTCTCGGGTCAGTCTTCGACGATTTCGGCAGCCATCGGATCGGTCGAAGCAAATGCAGCAGCAAGTCTTCTTCTTCCAGCTGGGCATCGAGGATCAGCAGTTCCAGTTACTCTTAGAGTGAAGACTCAGCTTCTGAACGCTTCTGAACGCTTCTGAACAATTACCAGTGGTGAGAGGTCCCCAGATATACTATTCTGTCTCTCATCCACAATGCTGGCACACACTCAGCAGCCAATCATACAGAAGGGCATTCATGCAGTCAGTCAGCCAATCAGGCACACAGTGCATTCAGGCCACACTCCTCCCTTTCAGACACTCACAACAAGGAATGTGGATTGGGACAAGTACCCAGCCATTCAACACTACACACTGCATTCAGGCCAGTTTCGGGCAGGGCTGTCTCAGTCTTTGTCTCTCATGCCAGAAACCAGACAACCACAACAAGGAGTGTATATTGGTCACACACTCCATTCACCCAGGTCCCACCCACAGGATGTACCCACAACATACAGTCACTGGGAAGGCTCCAGTCAGTCTAGCTGGGCCTTCACAACAACACCATATATGGAACTTCCACCCAACAGCCAGTCAGGGGGAAGGGACAGAGTCAGGGCTTCCCAGGACTTTGGGAAACAAGGTAACAGGCAATAGAAAGCAAGAGGCCACAGGGGCCATCTTGTTTCCTATCAGGAATCAACTGATCCCAATGGCAGGGCCTGGGTATCCCAAAATGGAGGACACCCAGAGCACCTGTCAAATTCAGCATGGAGCTGCCACCAGCCCATACCCTGCTCTATGAGCCACCCACAGGTGCCCAAAAACATACACTAGGGGCACAGGGTTGTACCCCTACCCATGGGTGCCATAAGGGTATCCCATGGGTCTGTTCACCAAACCAAAAGAGAGAGCTGCACTGCCAGGAGTCCCACATGGACTCCAGGGCATAAAACATGACAGAACACACGATAAAAAGCAGTAAAGGACAAGGATTCAGAGGCCCTGTCCCTCTGATGCATTTCCAGCATCACACTTAGGCAGTCTCTAAACCCACAGACCTCACACAGTCGCCGAAAGCAACAGCAACAAAACATGGCATGAACTTTGATTTGGGATACCTTAATCTGACTTTTCTCTCCAGCAGCAACGACGAAATATATCTTCCAGGTAGCAGCCTTCAACAACTGGGATTAGCTGTGTTGGATTTTTGGTTTTATAGAAAAGTAACAGCATGCACTGAAACCACTAAAGTCACGGTAGGGTGTCGCCCCATGTGGGGTATTCTGGCCAAGCACATGGAAAACGAAACTGTTCAAGGGGCCGCCTAACTCTTCCCTCCCCGGTGCAATGCCAGCACATTCATGGATATGGGCACAGGATGCCCAACAGTAGTATGGCACGCAAATCAGCACCTTTCACCACGCACAGTTCTTCCACAGGGTCAGTGCTGTATGGGATTACAGTCGCAGTCTTCTGGGTTGGATGGGACCCTGCCCTGGTTCACAGGTAGTTCCCAGTGTCAAAGGTATCACACAATACCTTCAAGTGCCTGTTGAGATTCTGCTTGCATGGCTACGATCAGTCTAACAGTTGGCTATTGGTGCATAAAACACCCAGAAGGGAGCACAGTGGTGACCTCCTCTGCCACCTCGTGAAAACTGGCCCAACTGCAGTGCTCTTAGCCTGTTTTGCTTTTCCGCTGCATAACAACACCCGCTGATATGGAGAGGAGTCAGGGCTTCCAATCTGGCACACAGCCATTCTCACTTACCACTTTCTACTGGCGCTATCCTGTCATAAGTGCAGTGCCTTAGCCTGATGGGCTTTGCCGCTGCAGAGGAACACACCAGCTGATATGGAGAGGGGGCAGGGCTTCCACTTCAGCACACAGCCCTGCTCATGGACCTCTTGCTGCTGGTGCTCTCCTGCCCCATCTGTGGTTCCCTTAGCCTGACAGGCTTCCAATAAATTGATTTCATAGCTAGAAGTCACCACAGGACATCTTCTCAGAGCCTGCATCCTTGTGGGCTAGAACTCCTAAAAACATCATCACATTGAGAGAATCCCAAACCAGATTCACATCGGTCAGAACAGGCCTCTCCTAAAAAAAAAGCACTGGGTAAATTCAACCTAAACAATTATCGCCCAATCATCAAAGAAAAGAAAAACCTACAAATCAGAAACCAGCTTCTGTGAAGAATACAAATCGAGGTTCAGACCAGTCTGCAGCGTTATATCCTCCACTCTGTAGGTAGAGGATGATATTTTACTCATCCTTGACACAGAAGAAACCTCCTTTCCTTATTCTCTCTTGCTCACAAGCTGGGCTTTAATACTGTTGACCATCCATCACCTATAGCAGAAATATTGCTCCAAGACATTTAGGAAATAACGCTCAAGCGTACACTGTTCCATTCTGTGTTATTTTGTAGCCTGATCAGTTTGTGCAGCTGCATATTCTGCTAAGCCTAGACCATACAACTGTTAATCTGTACCACCATGTTCATCCTGTCTTTCAATGCAACTCATGCTATCTTCAGAGCACAATTCACTATAATCATGATCTGATGGTAATGTTGCATTGTATGTACACCAAATGGGAATAACAGCCTGTTCAGAAAAAAACACAGTAGTCAACAAGTAATCAGTTGTAAAGGTTGTGTGGATTGTACATTTAAATGCCTCAGCTGGCCCCAACTACCAACTCCATCAGTGAGCATATATACGTTGGCTGGGAGCAGCTACCAAATGTGCACTGGTGAGTTAACTGGCAACTGCAGCAACTTCAAAGGGCCCGATTCATGGAATATGTGCCCGGTTCAAAGTGAATTTGCACTGCTGAAAAGTGACTTTGCACTGCCGACACAAACCCTGATTCAAGGAACTGTGCAAAGTGTATTTTTGCCGTGCGAAGTCTGCGCAAAGTCACTTTTCAGCATTGCCAATTCACTTTGCACTGGGCAAATATTCCATGAATCCGGCCCAATGTCTTCAATGGCAAGTGAAGAGCAATGCTATCATTCACTTTATGGGACATAATAGTGAAGGTATCTGCATGATAGTGGCAAGCTCCTGAAGGGAGTGGCAAGTCTGTGATGCCTGGCCAACAATTGCCTACTACCGAAGATTCCGTGAAAGGGCCATTGCTAAATTGGTGCAAGGGCAGCTGAATGGCAACTGTGAATCTGATGCTTTGCTGTAAAAGCAGTCAGAGCAGGAAGGGATAATATTTCAAGTGTTGGGTGAATGGATGGGGGTGCATAACAAGAGACAAGAATGGTGCTGATATTACTACTGCCATCTTCAAGCAATGAAAATACAAAATGCAATACAAGTAAGAATCAGAATACTTATATTTACAATCACAATGCATCCTTTACAGGGTAACATCTTTAAAAAATGCTGCTCTATGGTCTGAGCTGCCTTTTTATAATTTCTTACCTTTCTCACAGCACTTTTGAATTTTGTTTTTAGTTGGCTAGTTTTTGAGGGTGTGGGGTGATGATGCACACACCATATGGCGACGTTCATCTCTTTCAGAGTGATTGATATCAGTTTAAATCCAGGTAGAAGCTATTAGAAGCTATTACTGTAGTGAATCCATAATATGGCCATTGCTCTGGAAGGTCTTTCCGCAGAAAAGTCTGGGGTATGATGCAAAGTCACTTATTTTCCCCACAGTGAGGAAATGAATAGCATGCATAGGCCAGGTGATATGGTCATAGGTTTCAGGCTGTCAGCTTTTTCTGAATCAGTTAAAGTTGTTGAAGTAAGTTTTGGGTGAGTCAGAGATAGAAACTATTACTGTAGCGAATCAGAGATATGAGCATAGCTTTGGTATCTCATTACTTTTTCCAGAGTAAATCCTTTGTGGCAATTTACTATGGGCCTCCTCACGAGTTGGGCGGCAGCCCTTAAATGCGGCGGTAACTCTGTTACCGCCGCGTTTAAGGGCTGGCCTAATCACGAGTTGGGTGCTAAATGAGCTGTAATCCCATTTAGCGCCCAGTTTATGGCGCTATTACCGCCGGCGGATTTACCATTACTGCCTAACCCATGATCCATGATCCGGATGGCCTTAACGCAATTAGCGTTGGGTGGTATCCCAGCAGTATTACCACCAGGATACCACCCAACTCATGATGAAGTAATTACTTCGAAATTACTTTGACAAATATGGGTATTTATTGGTTAAGGAGTAAAAAGGGGGTGGGGAGGGTTTTGAGTA
Source organism: Ambystoma mexicanum (assembly GCF_040938575.1). NCBI lineage: Eukaryota > Metazoa > Chordata > Amphibia > Caudata > Ambystomatidae > Ambystoma > Ambystoma mexicanum. The sequence continues at coordinate 1,294,157,412 of NC_090937.1, forward strand.
GGGGTAGTTTTGAAGCGGTAGCCCCCCAAAATAAAACAAAAGTTTCAAAGTGTCATTTCAGAGTAATTACTTCGTAGTAAATTAGCACAAAGTAATTACTGTCGAAATGACATTGAACCCTGGCTCTGATTATTTTCACATTGTGATGCATGTCAAGGAAAACAACTGAAAAGGTGAAGCTTGGACTGGGATTTCCTTGATAGACCACACACTTCCTTGTTGAAATAAAGATCGCCATAAATAAATACGCAGAAAATGAGAGTCCCGTGGTGCAGGGTCAGCCTGGATCCAGGTGCACATATGATGATCTCAGACTTTGAAGCATTCAAGCAGAGGCAGTAACAGACCTTTTAATGTTGTACGTGTGCTCGACCGGTGGAAATATTTTGAATGGTAGAGGTGATATCCCCTTGTTTGAATACATCTCAGTATGTTCTTCAATGAGATCTAGAAAGGTTTAATGGTGTTAGGAGGTTGGTATGGCAGATGAATAACCCAGAAGACAGAACCAACCCTTAGAGGACCTAAGGGTTGGCGAGATGGAGTTGAATGGAAAAACCTGATCTAATCTGCGATTTTCTGTTTTGCATGAGGAAGATGATCCATTATAAATTGGTCTTGAATGGCCATTGTTATTTCCAATTTTTAAGTAATGTGTGGCAGCTTTTGGGTCAAGGAGAATGTGAATAGCTGGGACATTGTTATCAAGCAATGTTAGAGGCTCTTCCTTCATCTGATTGCCAACCATGACCACCTCTGGATAGAGTAGCGGTTCTTGGGCGAAGCCACGTCCGGACAGCATCAGGAATGCCACCGAGGCCAGATTAGGATGGATTTGCGAATAACAGCTAGCCCCACACATAGACAGGTTCCAATGGTGGGCAGGGGCCGAATATTTGGGCACAGTTTTGAATAGTTTGGAATATTGGAGAGCGTCATTTATGGAAGGGATAATGATTATCTGCTAATGCCGGAGTTAGATTGACATGCAGTGATGTTTGAGTGCCAGAACTAGAAAAACTTGGAAACTCAGCACACCTCTTATAGAAAACGATGCCAATAACCAATCCACTAACAATTTCACCTCTGCGCTACACCTCTCAAACTCTAACCAGACACAACCACAACCCTATACCACAACAAACCTCACAAACTTCACTACACCAAAACAACAACACAAACCTCACATAGACTTGCACCTCAGCACACGATGTCTACCGACCGAAAAACACCCCAAGCCCAGCGAACGGTGTTAACCGTGTTGAGGCTGCCAACAGCACATCACTGCTCCCTTGCTCTTTTCCCGGTTACTCCCACTAACTCACCCCCCCTTCCTGTTTCAGAGCCGTCAGAGCGCCAGGGGACCACTCCGGTGGTGATAGTGCATGGTACACATTTCCTTTAACATTAACATTAACATCTGCGGTAGCACAGATTTGGTGCGTAAGGAAAGCCAGCCAGAACCTTCATGGGTACTGATGGAATACGTTTCAAGATTCGCTCTACTCCATCAGATGTAGAGAGGTCATCTTTTCCAATATTTTGCCAATGAGGAGGTTATTGGCACTAGCGTGTTTGATGGATAGGATATTGTGATCTGCCCTTTTAAGACTAGGGAGATGGTTATTTTCTTCTTAATATTGAATAACGTGCTTCACTAAACATTGTAATTATTTAATGAATAGTTGAATAGTTATCAATTTACTCTTCATTTCTGCTGGCTCGTGGTTATGTAATATTATTTAAATGTGTGTTCATATGTGAATCTGTTCACAGCAATTACCTAAAACAGCTGCAGATGGATGATGTGCACACAACTACAGCATTGTCAATACTTGATGCGGCTCCAACATTGTCTTATACAATCAAAGTATTTAAGTCTTGCCTTTTGCATGCAACTTATTTTAATGGCAGGTAGTATGTCCATATGCAAATTACGAAATAACAATACAATATGCATTAACAATGTAGATGATACATGCATCGTATTCTTTATCATTTTGATATGACAGTACAAACAATTGTAAAAATGTATCATACAATATGTCCTTTTTTGTTTGGTTATTTAAACCTTTCGAAAGTACATAAAACACATCCATAAGTACAGTGTAGCACACAGTAAAATTCATCATAAAACATAAAAAAACAGAAAGGCGGATAGTGCAGATAGTCGTGCACAAATTGAAAACTCTTAGCGAGAATCCTTAGGTTCTCACATGTGGTGTATAATTTAATGTTGAATGAGCTTGATATGCTTTAAACAACGCACAGCTGCCCATGTTAGAGGAGTATAAGAGGTAGAGAAGATGCGGGCCCCATAGAAAGTCAGATTACAGAAAAGCAAGGTTAGTGACACATTTCCCCAAAAAGCCAATATGAACTTTTTTTAAGGATGGACGGGATACGAGAAAGTGCATCAGGGATTGGATCTCAGAGAGCCCACAATGGTGACAAAACGGGGGTGGAGGTTCCTTGTTGTTCCTGAAGTGGAGGATGACCTCATGGTATAGTACATTTAAACAGACTCTCAGGAACTGCTGTTTTAGATCAGCATTGGGAAATGTCACAAGGGACAAAGGAAGAACGCCCCAGTTCTTGGGTTTTCGGTTCAGATCATGCTTTATTAAACAGATTGTGTACATTTTTAACTCGAGATTACTCTTTGGGAAGTAGCTGTATGTCAGGTAGCTGTGTATCTGTCAGGGTTAAGGGCATTATGGTGTCTTTTATGGTGACAGCTTGGCATGAGAAATTCTGTTCTGTTGAGGCATTTATAGCATCTGTGAGGGATGTTTGCTGGAGGGCCGGAAAGGAACTGTCACAGGCTGTCTTGTTGGTAGAGGGTCTATTGATCTGGACTGGTTCTTGATAATCATTCGAATCATTGGGATTCTCTCCTGGAAAAGCAGGGGTGGTTGCCAATTTACTGTAGGTACATCTAAGGTGCATTCTGAAGGGTTTCTGAGTGCTTCAAAAAAGTGCTAAACATCTCATTAGTTTCTCAGGGCAGGGAAAATGCAGTGTGAATGTGGCTGTCCTTGTCTTAGTTATGGGAGATTAATTGCCCTTGGGGAGTCACGTGCTTCCTGTTGGTCTTCTAGATTGACATGAAACAGAATACACGAGTTACAACTATTCCATTATTACGTCCATATACTTTTCTCTTAAAGTCCTGTTCCTGGTTATAAATAAAAAAACTTTATTTATAAAAATATTTATAATTACGTATGTGATATTGATGTGTGTGTTGGGTCGAACAGAAATATTCTAAAAAGAAAAGTTAAACATACATCTCTGAACCACTATATATCTGTATATTGTTATTTTAAAGCCACATAAACCTCTTGGCTAATATTGAAACTATATAATGAATGTATAAGTATCAATGCGCTCTTAATTTGTGTTGGCTCGTAGCTGTGTAAATTATTCAATTCGTGTTCATAAAATGCCAAGCTGTTCACGGCAAGTACCTAAAACAGCTGCAAATTGACTCCTGTGATGTCCACACAACTACAGGATTGACAGTACGTGATGCAGCTCAAACATTGTGTTACACAATCAAGGTGCTACATTTCGCTTTCAATTACACATTTACATGCATTGTGTTTATATGTAAATTAAGAACACGAATAACATATGAATTACCTATTGCTATCACATATGCATCCTACAATGTATCATTTCATCGAGGCAGTGCAAACAATTGAACATATTTCTAATAAATCATGTTGTTTTGCTGGAACATGATTTGTACAAGTTTCACTCGAGATTTATGTTCGTTAAGGTGCTCACTGTAATGCCAATAGTCGCATTTTATCAAACACATGGAATTAATATCAAGTAAAATATATCAATAATGTGACAACTCACAAGCTGCCTTGTCATCCTTTAGCAGGCAAGGTCCTCCCGTGCCTACGGCGTCTCGTGACTCTTGCCAGAAGAATGTATCATCTCGCATTGGCATGTTTGTAAAAGAGGCCTTTTTTGCTGTTTTCTACACGAGAAGCTGCTTATTAAAATCTGTATCCCTTCCAAGTGGGTGCATTCTTCTGCTAACAGGGGAGAGGAGGACCCCTGATGTCTCCCCAGCCTGGAGGTCAAAGGGCTGAAGGCATCTGAATGCAGCATGGAATGTTCCATCATACTTTATCAGAGTGACAACTAATATGAACAAGAACAATGGAAGCTGCTAATCCAACATGTCGGTGACTGTAATGCCCTCTCCCCAGTGTGTGTCAGTCATTTAGACATGAGAAAAAACAATGGCAGACAGTATTGTTACAGTTATGTCTCTATATCACTGAGACATTGTGTAGCCATAATGCAAGAAAAGTTGTGTAATGTTTTGATTGCATTTGCTTTATCGCAGGCTCTTTGTGGCTCATGACTCTTTGGCTTGTCTGGCTAAGTCAGACATCATGTAGGCACTGGGGTACATGACAGCTCTATTGAGATTTAAAAGAGGGAACATTCTTCCGTCCAATCCTATTGTTCGTTTCCTCTGTCCAGGAATGCACTGCGGCAGCTGGCTAGATGGAGATTCTGCTCCAGTAAGTAGGAACATTAAACAAAAAATAGTAAACCCCAATAAACGCTGCATCACGTGGAAGGTTCCACATGGGGCACAAACCCAACTTTAAACTTAAATTAGATTACTCAAATGTATGTTCAAACATTGACATCAATTGTAAAACATGTATTCTGATTGTATTTGGATCGGGAAATCCCAAATCCTAAAATGCAACTTTATTCACTCTACTGGATCATAGAGAGCATGTTTGAATCAAAGATGTATTTCTATGGAGACCGTTCTTTATGAAAGAGTTTACTAAATGAACCGGATAAGATAAAGGTAAGGTAAAAAACGTGCATATAGTATTGAAACAGTTATAAATTAGTCATGCAGCATGCACAATAAGGCAACGCAAGTTAGGAGCTTGTGGCTATATGTGTAACAGCATGGGGAAGATAAGGGACAATCCTACCAGTAGATTAAGACTTGCATCAGATGCTGTTGGTACTCCTGTATGGGGAATCTGCCGCACATTATTTATGAGCATATATCTAGTTAGAGAAAATAATGTCCAGTGTTCCTATCACACACATTATGATGCTCCTCCTACGCCTGTGGCTGACACACACTCTGACACATCCTTCTCTAACCTTCCTCTTTCCATTTCCAACTCTCTGGATGTCCTTCCCCATTTCATGAGAATCCGCCTGAAGCCTAACTCCAAGTGCAACTCTTGGTATGGCTCTGACCTTGCAACCCTGAAATGCAAGTACACGGTGGCTGAGAGGAAGTGGAGGGCTTTGGGCACATCCTCTGACAAACTGGCCTGCCCCCTGCTCCAAAGGCAATGCAAACTGTCCTGTCCAAGAAGAGAGTCCACATCCAAGCCCTTGTCTCTGCGGCATCTAACAACACGGCCAAACTCTTTAAAATCTGTAAGGTGCTGGCCAATCCTTCTGCAGTCTCCACCTCTCCTAATCCCTCCCAGGCTCTATGTATGGGTCTGGCTTCTAACTTCACCACTAAAACTCAGGACATCCTGTCCTCTCACTCTTCTTCGTCTCCCTCTACCTCTCTCAGCCCCTCTCTGGCCGCCTCTCACTCTCCTCCTACTTTCTCCTCTTTCTCTCTGCCAACAACTAACAATGTTTCTAGACAAGTGTGATCTATGAACATGTCATCAAAACAGTTGCTTCACTGCTCCTCCAGAACCATCAAGGACCACATTGACACCCTCGCTCCAGCCTTCGCTGATTTCTGCAATCACTCTTTCGCCACTGGATCCTTCCCCTCTCTCCTCAAGCACTCCCTTGGGCACCCCCTCCTTAAAAAGCCTTCTGCTGTTCCTACTTGTCCGGCAAACTATCACCCAATCTCTATCACTACTTTCTTGGGCAAACTCTTGGAAAAGCTGGCCATCTCCTAGCTTACTCTTCACACTGAATATTTTTGTTATCTCCATGACCATCAGTCAGAGGCACAGAAACTGCTCTCCTGAACACCTGTGAAGATCTGCTCACTAATCTTGACTCTAACTTTTCTTCTGTCTACATCCTCCTTGACCTTTCCACTGCCTTTGACATCGTCAATCACGCCATCTTTATCAAAAGACTCTGTGAGAACCTGTGCATCACGGATCATGTCCTGGAGTAGTTGACCCCCTTCCTGCTGGACTGACCCTCCCAGGTCCAACTTGGGTCCTTTCTTTCCACCACCTCTCTATCCACTTGTGCTGTTCCCTAGGGCTCTAACCTCTCACCCTGGTTCTTCAATGTCTACTTGGCCTATTTGGCCCACCTGATCTCTACCTTCTGCTCTAAGGTTTCAGTGTTATGCCGATGACACTCAACTCTCTTTCTGGTTTCCCTCAGGCTCCTCTTCTCTATTGCTCTTTCGTGACTGTACATCCTGACAATTCAGGATTGATGCACCTCCAATGATCTCTGCCTTAAAGCCAGTAAAACAGAGATCCTTGTCATTATCACCAATGTTCCTGCTTCCCTCTCTCATGCTGGTCACCCTCCTTGGGCCCTCTTCCTTTGTCCTCCAGTGAGGAAAAACATCTTGGTGTCATCTTCGACTCCACTCTATCCTTCTCTTTTCACATCACTGACCTTGCCAAGAAGTACCACTTCCAGCTGCTCCTCCTAAGAGGTATTCTTCCTTTTCTCACCCGCCAAAAGCACACTGTCTCAAGAGCCCTAGTTCTCTCTAGGCTGGACTACTGGAACAGCCTATTTCTCAATCTGACTTCCTCTACTCTCCGCCTTCTGCAACTAATCCAGAACAGGACTGCAAGACTTGTCCTTGGCCTAAAGGCCAGGGACATTATCTCTCGAGCCCTGAAATCTTTCTACTGGCTCCCTGTGGCTGCAAGGATCAAGTTCAAGACACTGTGCATCATTCACAAAGCTTTCTGGGGCCGGGGCCCACACGGCATCCAACTCTCTCTTCCAAAATGCCTTCCTTCTCGAGCCCTTTACTCATCTACCTCAAATTCTCAGAGGGTCAGACTTTTCTCCAGGCAGAGAGTGTGGGGTAGATCTCTCACCTCAGCAGGTGCATTCCTCTGGAATGGCCTCGCTGCCCCTCTCAAACTTGAGCCGGTTCACCAGATGTTCCGGAAGCAGCACAAAACTGTTGTGATGCATGTGTTTCAGTATGGAAGGGAGATGTTGTGATGTAAGTCTTGTATTGTCACTGTCCAGGACTGAATGCATTCGGAATGTTGATGCATGAATGATGAGCAGCTCAGGAGAATGTTGAGTGTGTCTGTGAGTGTGTGTGTGTATGGATGGCCGGTGGGTCTCTGTCTATATATCTATCTGTCTCTGTACTTACTCTGTGATGTCCACTGTGAATACTGTCCATACGAAGAAAAACTGGTTCCTGTACAAGTGTAAATATGTACAATAAAGATGACCCGGTCAAAACCTTGTGGCTCCACAGCTGGACTGAGTATGGATGATCAGAGCCCATCATCAGCAAGACTTATTTATAACAAAGACCTTCCTTTTTTCCTCTGCTGTCTCTCTCTCTCTCCCCCCTGCTGACCTACCTGGCTCCTGTGCCGCTTGGCTACCCTCAGACTCCACTGGGTACCTGGTTCCTCCATGATCAGTCTCCCCTGCCCTGCCTCTGGGCCTACCGTGCACTTAGGGGTTGTAACTGTTACCCACAGTTGCCTGCTTCCTGCACTTACCCAGAGCTGTGCTGCCCTGGCTGCAATTACTCAGAGTAATGTTGCACGGATTGCACTTCCCCCTGACCCTCTCCCTGGCACATCCTCCTTCTCCCTCCCCACTGCACTTTATGGTGACACACCTGTACGATCTGAATGACTCAAGGCCTAGTAAGATTGATAGTCTTGCCATCCTTCTGTCTTCCCTCCCTTGTCTTGTCACACCTAGAAACACTTGTATGCAGGCACGTTATTAATGACATATCATATCATATAATTCAGTGTCTCTCTCTTAAAAGTTCTATTACATTCTGAAGAGCAAAGAGTCAAATGTGTACAGAATGGGACTGAACTAATTCACAAGCATCAGTGCCCTGTAAAGTAAGATTGTGCCTAAATTGCATGATTTATGTGTGCATTACAGTACGTCAGTGATGCATAAGGGCCATCTCGTGATGACAAAGTGCCTTTGGCAACCACATTAAGCCCCCACACGCTGCATAAAGGGCAAACGCTTGGGTGGAGAACTGGGCAGAATATGCAGGAATACTGATCATATCGCAATATAGGAAAGTGCATTGAGAAGAGCAAACATACCGTAATTCAATGGCACAATGGGCACCATCACACAAACTGGAAATGACCTACATTTTGCATGTATATAGAGCAGGGGCAACGTACCAATGGAGCTTGAAAGAACAGGCAAAGTGTCCCACAATTACAGATCCAGTGCAAACCTATGTCAGAAGCAGAGGGAGAAGGAGGAGGCAACCCTGGCTCGTCCACATCAGGACAACCATCTTTGGAATGCTACATGAGGAGTTGTGCAGCAAATACAGGTTTCCACCACATATCATATTGTACATGGTAAGGGAGTGGGAACCAGATGTAACATCCAATAACATGTGCTTGCATGCTATACAGCCCCATGCGCATGTATCAACCGCTGTGCATTCCTTTACCACTGGTTCATTCCAGTGGACCAAAGCCAACCTAGGAGGCATATCACACCCCAAACAATTCCAATGCTTAAATGGTGCTGCTTTGCATCATGGCTCACTAGCACACACACATCACAATGCTGCATACCATACATTCAAGGCAGAGGGTAGTGCAGGTGTTCTATACCATTTGCACACTTCCCATTCCAAAGGCCAATCCATCAACCGCACCCATATTGCGCTGCGGCCACCCACACTAACTGAATATCTCATTCATAACTGGACGAACTGGCATTCCATAAATGTCCAGGTGATAAGTGACAGTAAGGAGCTCGATTTGCTTGTCAATGTAAATTGCCCTTGCTATACGTATAGAGAAACAAAACGAATCACAGACTTCCTCCTGCTCCTGCACACCGACTGATTTTCAATTTTCAGAACCAGGTTCTCACCAAGATGGCAATAATTCACAAAAATCTTATTGACCAAACTTCCATTTTTTGATGATTTTTTAACAGGAAAACATATTTTATTCTTTGCTCATTTTGAGTGCCTGTTTTTCACAAAACCATTCACAAAACCATTTCTTTTTTATATATACACATAAAACGTGTATCAAACGGTACAATCACATTAAGCACATGTTCTTGTGCATACATGAAATCTGGGTTCATATAACAACCAATTACAGAACATCAAAGAGTAACAACTCCTTTGATTTCCAGATAGAGCTATTTCCAAAACTTCTTACGTGAAGTGACTCAATATGGAATGTCAAAAATGGAGAAACAGACATATGTGCCCAATTTTTGCACAACAACCATATACATGTGCTTGATCTTTTGTACTCTATGCCCTTTCTGCTAATCTCTAGGTCTGTTCTTTACAAACTCTATAATCTTCTTATTTGCTTTGTTCCTCCACTTTCCACATCACCTCTGAAAAGTACTTACTACCTGTCACCTCTTGGGTTCTTATTATCAATGCATGTAGTTGCAGGTATAGTGTTGATGCAGTGCGTTTTGGCCCATAGGGTAGAGATAGACTGCATCCAACCTTGGTCTTTTCATTATTAATGCCGGACCTTCATTAGGACAGGAATAAATGATCTTTTGGTATCTTTAGTCTTCTAAACCCAGTTGTACTTCTAGTCTACAGAATTAAAAACAAGATATAAAAATAAATGAAATGAAAAGAGGGGTCTATGTTTGGTCATTCACGCTCTTAATTACTCGAGCTTATATAGGTGATCACTTGGTTGTTGGCCCACTCATTGAATTGAATCACAAACAGTCCTACTTAAACCCTTGGAACATATATATTTATCAAAAGAGTTTGCAGTGAGTCAACGGAGTAGAATAAAAACAGAGAGTGATAGTCATACCTTCTCTGGCAGACTATTATGATAATAGTATAGGTGGTTTACTCCATATTGAGATATTACAGCATACTTCATAAACAATGTGCTGGAGAGACGTTGTTAAAGACTCCAATCAAGCAGTCCCACTAAGTCAGTGCCTTGTCTGGGAATGCTCAAGGGAAGCCCTTAATTATATATTTTTTAGGTCCAGTTTGTGTACTCTGGATGACAACCCTCATATAACACCCCTCTCTTAGAATCCCCCTGACCCCACTGAGCCAAGAAGTAAGTTTGTTTTGCAAAGTTAAAAGGTTTATTTGAGAATTAAACAATATATATATATATATATATATATATATATATATATATATATATATATATATATATATATATCACACTTTTATAATAAATTAAGAATTGATATCACACCTAGACATATGACAGTGAGTGATCAACAATGGATGATGTGATACTAGCTCACTGGGTAATTACTTAGGAGTAGTATAGAGGATAAGGTAGCTGAGAATGCTTTATATGGTACAAGGAAAAGCAAGGTGGAAAAGAAGCAACACAGGAATAAACTTGATATGATTTCAGCAAAACATAATATAATCACTTTTCCCCTTTTGGCAATTCACCCCCCCTCTATGCAATGTAAGGAGGTGGAAGTGACACACACAGTCTTCAGGAATACAATCACAGTACAATCCCAATTCAGTTCCCCCCTAGCAAGCTTAGATCAACAGGGATAATTTTAAACACAGGCAAAGTACTTTAAAGGTGGTATGCAAAGAAGGGAAAAATAAGCTAAAAATTATTTTAATTCCCTCTAGAGGTTCAGGGTGATAGCTACTTTAAATTAGTTCAGGATCACTTTAGCAATGCTCTATGAATGATTGTCAGGTTGCAAACGAATTTCAGCAAAGGAAAGCAAGGACAAATATTTTTACACGTGGCTGAAATGAAGCAAAATGTCAAATCGCGGAAATTTAGTAGCGTGCGTCGAGCACAATTATGGAGGAAATATAAGGAATAGCAAGTCGGTTTAGAGCTTGTTGGAAAGCTTAGAATCTCAGCTTCAAAATAAGAGTTAAGTCTCTCTTTTATCACAAACGGTTCAAGAGATACGGACGATTTTGTGGAGGTAGATTTTCAGAAATGAAATTTTAAAGTTTCGGAATGACAGATGACAGTTTTGCAGCTTTGAATCAAAAGACGGGACACGATTTCTATGATGCAGTTCTCAATAGGTTAAACTAGTTTGAATTAGATTATTTTAAACTAAGAGATTGGTTTTTTACAGTTCTGGCTGGGTACTCACACTATATTTTGGAAGGAATGGGCCTTGTCACAGATCTGGTCAGGTAGACTGGGGTTCTCTCGCCACGGAAGGTCTTTAGTACCGGTTCTCTGGTTACAGCGGTCTGGGTCAGCTCTGCTCTGCTGGTCTGGTCTGGCACTCGGCGCTTCACAAAGGTCTGGTCTCTGGTTCCGGGTACAGCTCTGCTTTCTGGGTGTTTCTGGCACAGGGTTCTAGGCCAGAATCAAACAGCTCAGCCCGGCTGTTTTACTCTTATGTGCCCCTTGGAAGTCTGGGGTAAATCAGTTTGCAAAAGATTTTGAGGCCTGCTGACAAATTCTGAAGTCTGAATTCAAAGTTCTGGTCTCTGTCTGCATTTGAAGTCTTAGTGCTGGATCTGGTGTCTTCTGGCAAAACGCTCCGCAAAAAATCAGCTTGAAGTGGCAAGTGTATGTCCCTACCTGTCCTGCACAGTCTCCTTTTATGTGTTTAGAAAGTGGGAGGGTCGGCTCATCTTCTATGCCCAACCCTCTCAACTTATCATTGGCCAGTTCCTCCTCTCTCCCTTGATTGGGGGAACTGGGTTGTGAGTCAGAGTGATGAGGTAGGTTTATGGTCAGAGGATCTTCCCCTTGTCAAATTGCACACAAATCTATTTCTGATCCAAATACATATTTATCTATGTACCATTTTTCTAATATTATATGTCCAGTTAACATATTTTCTGTAGCACCAAACCATCCGATTCCTGTCTTTGTAAGATGTTGTGTCCACTTATGACAGAATTCTCCCCTTTTCATCCAGGTAACGACCTCTAAACCTTTCCAGATTTGACACAAATGTGCACCAGGGATATGGGTTTCAGATGATAAAGTATCAGATTTTTAACATGCATACATTTGGAGTAACAACCTTTTTTCCGCTACTATCCCCGAAGAACATACCCCAGAGTCCTAACACCTCTTAAAATGTGCACAGAAAAATCACAAGAATGATGATGTTATTTATATAATTTTTATAAGTCCGCACTATGAATTATCCATCTTTTTAAAATTATGCTCTGGCCCCAAAGGGGTGTGGTTTTCCAAAGCACATGGTGGAATTTCTGGTTTATCCACTTCCCCCAAGCTCAGCTTGCTCACATGCAGTGCCCCTCCCCATTTCCTTCCAAGAGGAAGCCATTTACGACCCCCCTAATTTAACATTTGCCTGGGCCAAGGGCAGTGCTTTGTTTAGTTTCCTGCAGTCCCCAGGTGCTCCTCCCCTGATTCAATCAGGGAGGTGTCATCTCCTTTTGGTGGGGGCAGCAGAATGCAGCCAGGCCTGGGAAGAGTGGCTGAGCAAGTTTCACTCCTGTCGGGGATATTTACCGGGCAGAATTCACTCTTTTCAAGCCAGGCATCAGCTAAATGTCACTTTAGTTCCCAGTTTTCTACATTCAAACCACACTTGGAATTTTTACACATGCAGCTAGAACGCTGATTCTAAGTTCAAAACTATGGCATTTAACAGTTGCAAACTATGTGCCACTCAACAGTAGGTCACTCATGTATTTTAAACATTTAGATTTTAGTGTCTTTCAGTCCAATTTCACTTCAGCTGCTGACATCCACAGCTCAGCCAGTTTTGTTATAAACATTGTTTTGGGCTCTTTCTCTTTCCAGATTTTGTATGCACACAAGTCTACCTTCTGCCAAATGTCTTCTGGTGTTCATTGAGATTTTTGAATATCTTGCAATGTTTAAAATAGGCATTTTTAGCTTGCATTTCAGAGAAACAAAGGTGATTTCAAAGCACTTTTTTTTTTTTAGCCACTGGTACTGCTGTTTTTCCTTTGGCACACATTTCACTCATGGCACTCCTGGCCTATCACGCTCGCACTGGTGGGTGGCAGTTCAGGCGACCATTTTGGTGTGCGCAAAACTGCACGGTTCTCCTGGTTCTGGGATAGAATGATGGGCGGCGACAGCTCATCCCCACATCTACCCAGTCTATTGATTTAGTTTTGTTCTGGGATAGAATGATGGGTGGCGACAGCTCATCCCCACATTCTACCCAGTCTAATAATTCAACATGGGTCAAAACCCTTGACAACATGTATCCTTATTCTGCCAGGTCCTGTAAAGACCAAGGTCACTGTTGTTTTAGCACTATCGCATAGCTATGCGCGCTCACTACATTATTACAAATTATGCAGGCATGTGTATGCGAAGTACATGCAAAAAAGGGAAGAATGCCCATTGTCTTATAAACCAGTCACTTCATGGTCCACTAGATCCTAATGGTGACCTAATAATTGCCAGAGCTCATAGAGCCCTGTTAAGGTTCATAAGATCCTAGGTGAAAAAATCTTTGAACTTTTCATTTTCAATGTGTTTGACTTTTGTGTTCTTTGGTTATGGAGTTTTAAGACAACTCCATAGGCATCATCTTTTTCTGTGTGTCACACAGCACCTTCAGTGCACTGGCAAAGGGATGTCTTTCAGCTTTCCCAAGGATTGAATACCTTCTCTGGGGCTGACTACCGTCTCCCAGAGCATATAAAGATGAATTGACTTTACTAGTCTCTTTAAATGTACAGACCCAGCATGCACTATCTTCCTATAGAGTGCTGGAGGGGTTGCTTAGCTTCCCCTGAGACAAAACACTCATGTAACAGTCAAATGTTGCCCTTTCCTACTTTAAATGGCTGGTGGTAGTGGACAATGGTAGCTAAAAAACGCGTCAGCCATGTTTTTCAATATGGCGCACCAGACCTATCTATAAAAACAGACTCTGGTTGACTTTTCACGCCATTTCTTTTGGGAAAGGTCCTTCTTGGGTTTGTCTCTGCGCGCCAAACCAGGTTTGGTCCCTTTGTTCGTTGGCCTTTAGCAGGCTTCAAGCTCTCCTCTGGCACCTGAGTGTCTGGGGTGGACAGGATGTGTGGGAGATGCCCGAAACTCCCTGTGCTTAGTCTCCTAGGGGACCTGAATGCACTCTGGCGTGATTGGCCGGGTGGCTGTCCGGCAAGGAAATCTTTTCGGCTATTGCGAAAGTTTGTGGAAATGTTCTCTACTTCGAAGGCTTGTCCTTTTCTAAACATTCATCAAACTTTTAGCCTAGCCAAATTCTTCTAAACTCTGTGGCAAAGACTTAACCGTTTACTACCAGAACTGTGTTATCCTATACAAAGACTCTGAACCATTGACTTTGGCCCAGGATTATGAACTGAATTGCTGGTTGTAGTTTACTGAAGCCCTTTGTCCTGTCTATGCAATTATTTGTGCTGTCTATTGTTATAACCTCGTCTTTTTACCCCTTTTTAAAGTATCTGAAGTGCTATTTTGCTCCCACTTCAGGGAGCTAAACTTGTTCATTTACTTACCGGTTGTGTATTTGTGTTTTATTAGTGTGTGATATTGAGCTGCTCTTACTAGTGTAATGTTTTCAAACTGACTGTGTAAATAAATATATATTCTTTAACCAAGAAACCTTGAGCAAGTGTTTATTTGAATCACTGTAATTGTTGGTCCTTTGTGTAACTTGTTCTACTGCTCACTTTACTCTTGAAATAAGTCTGGCTTCTTAGCCATCACTACCACTTTACTGTGTAGTACAGGTTACACGTGTAGTCTTAATTGTGTGTAGTGTTCCCAAAGGGTACTGCACATGATTCTGCCTCATGCATTGTTGCATATCTCTCCCTTTGCAGGGGACAGTGCATTCCCATGTTCACTACTCTTACTCACCCCCATCCACAATCCCTCAATGCCTGCAGAGAACCAATACAATGCTGCACACATCACAAATAGAGGAAAAGTGGAATGGACCTTTTGTGTGCTGAAATCATGCCTGCATCGTGCCTGTATTCCAACAGAGCTTCAGAACCACCATTTGCCACCTGGCTTCCATTTACACCAGTGCACTGGTTTGGACTCTCACAGAACCATAATCAGATGATGTGTAGTCCTGTGGGTATTGTGCAGATGAACCCATATATATCATGAGCAGTCACTCTACTTCGCCCAGGTTTGCAAGCTCTGGGCCACGCAGTAGTACATCGAAGATTTCACTAAATCTACTGGGAATATCGTCAGATGAAGAAGTGTCATCAGGCTTGATGCTGGATGCCTGCAAGCACTGTGTATACTCTATAAGAAATGTCTGCTGGCCTGCACTGGTTGTTGGGTCTGCATCCGCCTCCTCCTCCTCTGTTAGAGGTGTCTTATCAATAAAAGACTACAGAATAGATTGTATGTAACAATCTACTGAAGCACACAGGTCACAAAGTCACTATGGGGACTCTTAACACATCACATATGATAATCACACACAGAGCAAAGCATAACAGAACAAACACCAAACATACTAAAATCATTGCACCATCAAGTTCTAGGTCCTTTTCCAGATAACATTTGGGTCTCCTGCCTTGGAATGTTAGCAAGTACTAGGTTGTCACCTGCAAGGCTATCATCAGCAACCCCAATAAATATAATGTCGCCATACACTGCAACACACGTTCCAGTATGAATGACATGAAATGGATGCCTACCTGCAATGTTCACCTGTAGGAAATGTTGCAGATGTTGTATTGTATTGTATTTGGTTATTTACATAGCGCTCTTTCCCCATTTGTATGGCATCAATGCGCTTTTAATGGTTGGAACACACTCAGTGACTGTAGTCAATGTGTCAATGTGGCAAGGAAAGTTCTAGAAGTTTACTTTTAGGAAATGCGTGTGTGCATTTTTGCCAGGGCTCGGGTGGCTGGCTATGCTCGACCAAGCAACCCACAGACACATGGGAGGGCGCTGTTGGAGGTTGCGATAGAGAGCTATTGTTGAGAGATTCGATGTGTGGCTTGCTGTACTGACTTTCCTTTCATTGGTAGTCACTGTATGCTAGTGGCACAGGTGATGAGGTATGTCTGGTGTTTCAGTGTGTACGGTTATGTGCGCTGCTAGACCGGAAAGCATAGTCATAGCTGCATTCAATGGTGCCTGGGTGCTTGGTCATGCCTGCAGCCTGTGTCCTCAGATGTGGTGTAGGTATAAGTACCAGAGGTCTTCAGGGGTTATACGTACCGTGGTCTTCGGAGTTGTATGGCTGGTGCGATCTCTGTTCCTAGCAGACGGCGTGGTCTCATCATTCAGGGTCCAAGGATGCGACTGGCGTGTCTGGGTATATTGTGTTGTGCCTTAGTGATTGGTGTGGGCTACCCTGGGCTAATTATTTTATTGTTTGTGGTCTCTCTAGTGGACGGATCTGGTGGGCGGGGGGCGCAGTGAGAATGTTGCGGGTGTGCCACAGCAAAGGCAAAGACACATCCACAAGTCACAAACCCATGGCAAGCATGACCATTTCCAGGTAAAGAACAACCATCAACTGTATTGCTACATGACTGCATGTCCTCTACAGGAACACTCATGCGTCTCTGTCACCGGTGGACATGGCCCATAGCAATGCAGGAGGAAAGACCCAGCCAGATGTGGCCCCTAGTGTTAGCCCTAGAAATGAGTGACCTGACAATGTCGTCAATCCCAACCTCTGAAGGTAGTGACCATAGTATGGATTGGTATGGTATCGTATAACAATGCATAAAGCACAGGCTATGGCCCAGAGGCATCCAGGCTTTGGTTTGGAATTCAAAGATAACCACTCCTCTTTCAATATCATCCACAGCTACCACTGAGCACAATGCATTGTCGGATCTGCGTCAAAAGCTTTTTCCCATCCCAACCATGCTATTATGTAACTCACCTGATTGAGGCACATAATTGTCTATGACTCACACACCCACCACCTGCTCAGTGGATATCATGCCACTGACCACCTCTTCCAGTGGCAGGGGACTTCCACCTTTTACCCAAGCAGACCTATAATTAATCTCCTACTTGTCCTTGGTTTGGTCACTTAGACCATTTATGTGGTTCTGCACCTCATTGTACTGTTTGTTTGATGTTCCACCCCACAGGTGTTCATCTGATCTGTAATCTACGGCCAAAGGTCACCCCGTTGTGTCATTGAACGTGCACTGCCAGCTCAATCATAGGGCTCAACCAGATATTCCTCCACAAAGTCAGTCAGGATCAGAATCAAATCACCAGTGAGCTGCTTCTCCTTAGACAGTCCCTTTTCCTTCTCAGCCTGTCTGTCTCCATTATGGAGAAGTGATCTGGATCAATACATCCAATGTAGTAAAAGTACCCTCAGAGTGTCAGAGATGGTTCAATGAATTGTATTGAGTAGATTATTTGGGCCCTAGTGCTGTCCCTGTATCTACACAAATATTCCATAACCGTGGCGGCCCTACTCCCCAGGTTAGTAAATACTACAGGGACTCATTATTGTTTAGTTTATGCCTTCACTATATGGGATAACCTAAAGCCCAATGCCGTATCAACATAAACTACCTTTGGAACTTCTTAGAATAACTCTACACTATCAATATTGTTAGCTGACTAAAAGGAATAAGAGGGTGTTTCTTTCAGGCATGCTGCTCAATTCGGTCTTCTTTCTATCATGGCCATGTACTCCTCAACCTCTCCATGTCTGGTGTTCCATTTTACTACTTTCTTACTTCTAACTCCACCCACCTTCACTCCTTCTACTCCCTGCGACTTCCTCATCTATCCCACTGATGTCTCTCACTCCTTCTATGTTTTGTCTTCAGCTTTTGTTGTTACTACTCTCTCCTCCACACTACTACGCCTTCCGCCTACTCATCTATCCCTCTTCCACACTTCTACTCCTGTTCACCATTCACACTCAATTCACTCTCGCAACCACGTTACAGTCACGCCCTGCACTCCCTCCAATAAATTCATTCACTAGACTCAAAAACACAGTCCCATCACAGTACCACTTGCACTCCCTAATCAATACCTCACTTGCTCAAGAACTCAACCACACACTCTTTCCCATTGTCCTTCTCCTGCTGGTATCTTGGTATGTCTCTTCCTACACTTCTGACTTCACCCAAACAACCAGCACCTTCCTGTTCTATGCGGTCTTCCCTATGTTTGGCCCTGGCCAATCTGCCACGTTAAGCACAGGCCTTTTCTCCTTCCGGGCCGTGGAAGAACAACAATCCTGGTTCGTTTTATGGGCATGATTCCTGTCCTCCACCATGGTAAGTACTGTTTTTGCGTGCGCTTGGTAACCTAGTTTTAGTTCCTGGTGGTCTAGGGGTTTTTGTTTGATTCCTCTACAATTTGGTTTGGTGCTGGGGAAAAGTGTGCAGCATGTCGGGGAGCCATGTCGGATCTGTTCATAGCTTCAACACTCTCTCTCTCACTTTGCCTGTTTATCACAGTAAAGCATATGTCATGGGGAAATACTCTTTTATCATTTGTGTTGGTATCTTGGTATGGACGTATTGTTTTTAGCTCTGAAGAAGATAGAATTTACTTAGTGAGCATTTGTAATAATAGGCCTGGGTTGATGCATATGGGTGCTGTCCACTTATAGACAGGTACTATTGGAGAGGGGAGGATTCAGAGTCTTTCTTTACTCTCGCCATAGCTAATCTATACATAAGGCAAGGATGCAAAGGAACATTTTAAATTTAAAAATCAAGATGTGAACTACATCCTGCGGAAAACCTCTGAAAAAACACATGCAAGGAAGTGGTGTCAATTCCTTAGCCCATCTACAATAAGTGTATTTGTCCAAAGTAACTGACAAGTCCCAGAATCAATTGTTCCATTTATCAGAAAGTATCCCGCAACATCTTGTTAAATGGGAAAAAAGGCAACCTGGAATGTAAAAGCACTAGATGTTACAGAAAAATAGAATACATATTAGGGCCTGTATTGTGTCAGTTTATTTCCTTTCAGGACTAAGAATCAGTATTAGAAAATGATATAGTATAAAAAGTAAATATTTCACAATATATTGATTGCAAATAAAATTTCATGTTATGTTGTGCTGTTTAATGTGACAATAACAGTGAGGACCTGTGGAGAATAAAGAAATATTGTTAAAGGCTGCATTTGTGAATGAAACCAGACAAGGTCTGGATAGCAAAGTAACATTTTCCTGGCCTCCTGCAATAGCTACTGAGGGGGGTGGCTTTCTTCAAGGAAATGAAACCTAGAGAATAGACTATACAATGTTGCTACTGTCTGGATCAATGTCCCCAAAGACTGCCTATTTAAAGCTTCCATCTGCCACAGGGTCTGTGCAAGAACCCCTTAAAAATACAATATGCTCTGGGCAGAGGCCTTCAGTGGTCTGCTCTAGATATAATAAAATCTTCCCATCAACCATATCTTTCACACCTTTGAAGACTTGGGCCCTGATTCATAGAAGTGTTTTATAATGGCTCAACTCAATTGGAAAACTCTCTGTGAATCAGGCGAGAAAGTGGCTTTCATTATTCAAGTGGGTAGAGCTGTATAAACATATAGCTATGAGAAACTAAAGCTCAAGCCCCATGACAACCAGCCTTCTGAGCAGTCATACACGACCAACTCTGTGCTCCAGGAACTGGAGATGCCATTTCATGTTGTTATTTATCCTATGACATGTAAAGAAAACAAAATGCACTAGTTAAAAACTACACATGGAATCACATTTCTGTAAATAACTTTTGATCGAGAGATCATTTTTATTAAAAAATATATATATAAAAAAGCTGAAGTGAAAAGTGAAAAGCTGTGTCAACTGAATATAAAATTATATATTTTTAATATCTGTTTAATTATGCAGGCAGGTGCCATTGATGCATATATCCTAGCCTCTGTGCGGGCGAGCCTGTTATTCTGAGCTGGGAATGTAATTTATGTGTAAAGGTATCAGAGAAAAAAAGGAAAAAATCAGTAACACACACATCACAGGTTGTGCCGAGATGAGAATCACATCATTTCAGCCACCTGAGTGAGGGCAATATGATGAACTGATTAGTAACATGATCACATGTGAGGAATATGATGCTTTAGAAAATTACAGTTGTTAAATATAGAAATATCCCAGATGACATCACATCAAATGGGAGGGGAACTGGGTTTAAAAGTCACTCCCACTAGACTGCCTTCTTCATTAACATGCCCAATATGTACAAAGGTTGTGGTTTAGTGTGATGCCACTTTTGGAACACTATTCAATCACATAGATGAACAGTTAGATTAGCAAAATGATACACACATCTAAAGGAGCGAATTCTGATCTATAAATGTCTGAACCTATAGTTTCTGGGGGACTGACTGACTGACTGACTCCCTGAAAACTAACTGGCTGGCAGATGGGAAGAAGGAGAGAAAAGAGAATTTAAAACAACAGAAACGAAAGTAGAATAGATTGCTTTCATTTTGGACCTGTCTTGGATTACTAGCAGTACACTCTAAGGGAGGCCTACCTGGAATTAAACCACTAGGCCGTCATCGGTAGAAAAGACAGCAGACCCACCAAAAACAGAAAGAGGTAAACCAGGCTGTGGAGAGAAGCTCACTCCAACTTGCTGAGTGATGCCCACCTGTTTGGAGAGGGGGAGAATTGAACCAGTCCTTACGAGGGTGCCCACCTATTTTGAGACAGCCAAAAGAAAGTCCTATGTAATTGTAAAGCAAAGAGGATATATACATTGACTGTACATTCTGGCAAATTAGTCAATATTTCAGAAGTGCTTCTGAAATTATAGATTTGATAACATGGGTTGGGTGGTGTATATACTTAGAGATCTCTGATTCCTTCTCTATGTGATGTGCAAACACAGAAGAAGGAATCTGGGAGGAAAATGATGTCTCACTGTGCACAAAACTAGACAAATACTGTAATGGATGTCATTCCCCAGTTACATCATCAATCAATGTTCTGTTACTGTCACCGAACAGGAAACAGGGAAAGAGTTATTAACTGCTACCCAGGTCCCTACCTGGGTAGCAGTTAATAACTAGTAGCCCATTGAAAATTAGAAATGTATGGTTTTACATATTAATGCAATTGAGACACTATTAAAGGGAATCTATCAAATATATGTTTTTTCCTTTACAAGAGATTTACAAGCAGGAATATCAAGTAGCCTGAGGTTCAATTGCATTTTCAAGAAAGCTGTTTGAACTTCTGACATGCCCATTGAGTGAGGAAGGAGGTCTTAAATTACAATGAAAAAGAGGTAGAGCTATTTAGATGTTCTAATTTAATATGGTTTTCTATAAAATGACAACTTTATCCCAAGCCCTCACACACTTTTCAAAGCATGGTGGATGCACATTCAGGGTATGGATGCACATTCAGGGTAAACCAATTGCACACATGGCGATGTGAATGTTTACAAAAGTCTGCATTTAAGTAAAAATAGCACTGAAAAGTGATGCAATCAGTGTATTTAACATTCATGCTTGTAGTTATCATTGACATTAGAATTTCATAGACACATCATTAGTTTATATTTAAAATGGTTTACTTATTTCTATTATATTAATAAATAGACCTTCTTTGCAAGCCTGTCTGTTTCTTGTCCCAAAAGCTGAAGGAGACTGTAGGGAATCAATATTGTTATATTAAGGGTTCCAGGGTCATTAAAAGATCTGTATTAAATAAATAGAAATGGTGCATGCCTGATTTTGGTTGGGTGGCTAATTCCCCCAAACTTGATGTCACCCAATTAAAAAAAGCCTACAAACTGGAGTCTCCAAAAGAGATTGGATTTCTGGAATTATTGCAACCATAATCATTTAACTCATGTTGTGCAGAGTCCACGTGCGTGTTTGGAAATTATTTGTTGCATTGAATTACAGTGGTGTTGATATCACAGTCTCATAACGAGATGCTAAAATATGCACAAACATCTAGAGATACAACAGTTGTGTAGAGTAGATTACAGTCTGATTTTAGAGCTGAAAGTATTTCAATGACAGTGGTAAAATAGGAGTTTCTGATTAGTGAGAATTTTTGAGGTTAATTGTTACTTTTTAAACAGAGAGGAGTCGGATATAGAAATACCTGTGGCTAAAGTCCATGCTCTTTCAATATTATATTTGACAGGGGATTGGACAGCCACAGATATTTATCTATGAAAGACATACATGATGGAACGTGGAGCTGATGTGGGTTCAGATAGGTGGGATAAAAAAGGACCATTCAATCAGTCCTGTGTTGAATCTGGACCAATCGTCCCCTCACCCCAGAGGGGAGCCACCCACTGTGAGGCTAGAGGGGTAAGCATGCTAAGCAAGACCCTCCCTAAGGCTCTGGGGAATTGGGAATTCACAGGGAGTGACTTCCCTCTTGGAGACAATGACTCTTATTCCTGGATGGAACTTCCTATCCTGAGTACATTGCCTGCCTACATGGGAATCAAAAAAGACTGTTATTACTTCTGTTTTTACACTGCAAATAGTGACATCTCTTCAATCTCTTTGGCTACAGGTAATGCTGAATCTCACCAGAACTCTACAGGCAAAGATGAGCAACACACCGCTTTTGTTTGTGAGGATGCACATAAAACAACAAGGAACTTGAAATGGAGGAGAGAGAATCGTACGCAGAGGCAAACCTCTGACCGGAAGACATCCTGAAGGGGTAGAGTCACCCGAAACTGCGGAGCCAGCAGTAGCGTGAGGAGCAAGCTGATCGCTAACAAGATGCCAGAATCCAACCAGAGGGCCAAAGGGATTTGGGGATTCGTGGGACAAGCAACATTGTTATCCAAGGATGGGAAAGCTAAAGAGGTTACGGGAGACAGGAAAACCTGAACAGGTAAACACCTAACTGAGGCCCTGCTATAGCAGGCCTTATTGAGAACCAAAGAGCCTTGGTGAGCCCTAGAAATATAAGGCATATACAGCCAAACTGGGAACAGAGAGGGACAGGAGGGTTCACTTGCCCAAACCAAAGAAAGGAACATTTTCCAACACAAGAAATTGAAATTTAAGAACTTTTAAAAAATTTTGTGACATTTTGACAAGCACCATTAGTTTTAGTTTGTTAGTTAGGGACATTCCCTCATAGCGGTAGGGCTAGATAGGATTTTTTTTATTATTTCAACTTGTCATCTCTTAGTCCAAATGCTTCTGTTGGTTAACCACAGTCCCTACTGACTTCAACGGTCGAAGAAGAAAATTGTAAACTA
This sequence comes from Ambystoma mexicanum, assembly GCF_040938575.1. NCBI lineage: Eukaryota > Metazoa > Chordata > Amphibia > Caudata > Ambystomatidae > Ambystoma > Ambystoma mexicanum. Next base: position 1,294,180,762 of record NC_090937.1, read on the forward strand.
ATATGCCTTTCTGCAGATCTGTATTTCCACCTTCAGACAACAGGGATATTTAGGGTAAACTGTGACAAGAAGTGACCCAGATAAATACTGAGGAGCTGCTGGGAGTGCCAGACAATTTTGTAATGGTAAACTAGATGACATTTTATGGTTTCAAGAAACACTGAAAGAAATCCAGGCTTCCATATTGCAACAGCAAACTGTCATTGACCAGTTGCCGGTCCAAGTGACATTTTCTGACTGTCCAGGACACTTACAATAAGTATATAGAAGCCCGAGATAAGTGTCAGTGAAAATATAATAACTGAACTATGTATAATAAAGGCGTGTTAGTGAACACATTGACACTGAAACAACACATTGTGGAATTAAAATAATAAAATATCAAATTCTCAAAGACGTTGAGTCCCAAACTGAATTTGAGCTAATTAGTCAGAATTGTGTTGTCAAAGAATAACATAGATCAGCTCACACAAGAAATTGATTCCCTAATTCAAGAGAATAAGCAACTGATTCAAAAAGTAAATCAGGTACATGAAAATGAAGATATGAGCCACGTCTCTACCGAAGAACTAGCCAATGTAAACTATTGCACCTGCAGGATCAATTTAGACAAATAAGGACTGATCAGGAAAAGGTAATCCAACAAAAACAGTCCTTTGAAGAGCAAATGATTCACTGGAAAGTAATAAATCATGAAAGGTCTAACATAATTCAAACTTGCCAGAACGACAATTAATTTTTACAACAGGAGCTGCAAGATAACACAAGGTCTTGTTAACTTCCCATAGCAACATGCTGGAAGCTAATCAGGTGAGTATGTGTGATTTGAAGAAGTGATTATGTGAGGAAGTAAGTGACTATAAAATGTTGTTACAACCAACCAGCAGGCAACCACAAGAGACAAGTACATTGGACAGGGATGAATATTCCCTTCTGCCAAAGGCCTCATTACACCTACCTAAAACTTTCTATATGCATTCTGATGGACATACTAAGCCTGATGCCTCTAGAGAACAAGGACCTGCAAGTTGTCTAACATCCTCTCTCACAAATATTTCAGACCAGGTAATAGAGCATTCCTTATCAGAAATAGATGACTTCTTGCCTCTATAAGCGAGAGGGGGTGGGAGGAGTGCTCCATTCAGCATGTCAGTAGGGGACAGTAGTGAAAATGGAAATATAATTGGATCCGTGAAATAATATCAAGGCGAATTGGGAGACCTGAACTGCAGAAAATTATCCTGCAGAGAAATCATCCAGCCCACGTGGCTGAAATAGAGAGACAAAATCATAAATTCGGGAAGGGCAATTTAAAATGTTCTTCCGACCAGAGAGACTGGGAGGATTCTTACAGGCAATCTAGTGGAACAAACTGTTTTTATTTTCAACCTTCAGAGGAAGAAACTTCCTGGCTGAAGCTGACACTGCACCGGTAATCTGGCCACCTTCTGATCGATGGCCCAGGTCCCCTCCCCTGCCAGCTCCACACCTGCACTGCCTTCCTGGCAACCCCTGCACTTGGGGTCTGCTTCTGTATCCCTACAAGTCCCACTACCAGCACTTGATACTTGTTGTCTGCACTTACCTTCCACTTGCCACCTGCTGGCCATCCTTTACTTGTTGCTATTTATTTATCCCATGTACTGCACTGTGCCCCCTCCCCCGCACTTTCCCACATCCCCCTCCCATGCACTTGCGCGATCTGAATGACACCTGGCCTAGTAGTATCGTTGTCCGTCTTCCCTCTGCCCCCCATTGTCTAGTCGCTCCTTGAAACACTTGTGTTTAGCCGCATTACAAATGCCATATCATATAATATCATATAATCATTTGACCCCTGAAAAGGGATCCTGGGAGAAAATAAACCTAGAAGACCCAGAGACAAGAACAAAAGAAGGAGCCTGTGTCCCACACATCTAGAAAGCATTATTTATTTATGTATTTAATGTATTTATTGCATTTGATTATTCTCCCAAACCCAGAGGTATCACAGCGTAGGTATACAATGTTACAGTAAAACATTCTGGTTACAAGGGAAGAGTATACAGATGAAAAGTACAAACATTGACATATCAGGAACAATACCAAGTATTAAAGCAGCATGGTATGATTTATCATTAATTAACAGTGATTAGAGAGGCGCGCAACTTAGTATTTGTTAAATAGCCAGGTTTTTTGCAGTTTCGTAAAGAGAGTGTTAGAAGGCTCACTGCTTATGTTCAAAGGGAGCGAGTTCCAAATTCTATGTGCTGAGACAGGGAAACTGGTATCAACGTTCCCAAAATTAATATATTAGAGAGGGCCAAGGTGGCAACAGGGAGTTTGGTTGCATCTGTAGCTCTGACTCTGAGGGAGAGTGGACTGAGATTTAGAAGAAGGGAAGATCCCAAACTTTAATCAAAAACCCCATATAACAACAAAATATAGCCATAAAAGGTTGTATGACCCCTTATAAAAATTCAAGTTATTCTGTGTGGGATCATCTAAAGTTGTATGATAACACGGAATATGCTAAATGAACATTTTCTCCTGAGCTTTCCAGCTTTTTTGTAGGGCTGAAGACCAAAACCACCATGAATAGTCTACTTGTATATGACATTTTTAAAACTTTGTCTAGAGACTAAAGTCCCAATAGGTCCCTAAAAATGCATAAAATGTGGTGTTTGGTGAGGACCAATTTGCAAAAGAATGTTCCCAAGAGTTAGAACGTGCATTCACACAGACTTCTTGGCAGTTAAATACCAACAGCAGGGACATAATTACCACATGTTTCCACACTCTTCCAAAAAAGCATGGTCAACCAATTAGTGAGAGACTTCGATGATTTGCAAAGTCTCAAATAGTGATTTCACAAGCTACAAAGATGTATGAGGTCCAAAGGCCTACAGAAAATAAACAAGCCCAAAACTCCCCAAACTCCCAAACCACCTACAGCACCTCCCACAGCAAAAGTGGCATAGCTGATGATGGCCACCTCTTTAGATCTGGAGTCAGGGTGGTTGTACAGAATGACCAGCCCCAATAGAACAGTGTTCAAACCGTGTTCTGATGTGCAGACCCATCTTACACCAGTGCATATATAAATCTGTGGTACATGGGTTCCAGCTCCAAAGTGGGCTACAGATACTCCCCTACAACAGGGGGAATCAAAATCAAGTGAAAATTCCCCCATGAAATCCTGAACAGAATTTCTCGCTGGAAAGAAATCTAACATCCCCTTCAATTTAAAATGTCCAAAATAATTACCCTCCTAATGCACATTTTCAAAACAACTTAACTCCTTCTACTCCTATATTCTAGGACAGGAGAGCCCAGAATCAAGAGGAATGGAGCCCCAGAAAGGAAGTTATGGTAGTTTTCAATGGTAGGTTGCCAGGAGGGATAGGAACCCTCATAGGGAGCAACAAAAGGTATAAACAAAGTACTCTCAGAACCCTCTGGCTGTTCCGCAAAATGCTTGAGATCCAGGTCATCCATTTCAATGACAGTGTCTAGTGCAAGAAGACAAAGGGAATATAGAGGACAAGATATGCTAAGCCTGTGAAAAAGCTTGTTTTCTAATTGTAGGCGGGGGTACAAGTCTGGCACAGAGAAGGCATGTGTCTTGGCAAACACTTTTATTTAAAAAAGTAAAGAAAAGGAAAAACCCATCTGACCCTGTTAATACAAGGGTTTGCCCTACCTCAACAAAAAGACTAAGGATTCTGTCAGGATATCCATAAAATGAATATGTCTACCGTCCTATGTCCGAAAATATTTCCTTCCCTTGCCTGCTAGACTAACTAAGGAAAAATGGGGTGTCTGCTTTAATCCAGAAGGAGGCTTCTCTCTTTCAGTTCTTGATGAAACAAACCTGAGTGATTCTTCAACTAAAATGTTCTTGATGTTGGATGGTCTTCCATTCGTATGCAACAATAATAGAGTTCCCACGTATTAAAGGATGACTCTTCTGCTATTTTTCTCTCCAGTTCACAAATGAAGTATCATGTATGGTTCTCTATCCCACCAGACTTGACTGTAGACCTTATTACAAAACACAGTTCACAAGCATTAGGGGAACGTCTCTTCACCTGTTCTTTCTTCAACTCACAAATGTAGCACCAAGTCTGGTTCACTATCCTGCCAGACTTGATTGTAGATCTTCCTATCACAAAACAGAGTTCACAAGTATCGGGGGAGTCTCTTTCCCTCTTCTTCCTTCAACCCACAAATGCAGCGCCAAGTCTTGTTCACTGTACTGCCAGACCTGTCTGTGAATCTTCTCATTACAAAACACAGTTCACAGGTATCGGGGGGGGGGGGAGTCGCTTTCCCTGTTCCTCCTTGAACTCACAACTGTAGCACCAAGTCTGATTCAATATCCTGCCAGACATATTTGTAGATCTTCCTATCACAAAACAGAGTTCACAAGTATCAGGGAGAGTCTCTTCCCCTTTTCTTCCTTTAACCCACACAAACAGAGCACCAAGTCTGGATCACTATCCTGCCAGACTTGACTGTGAACCTTCTTATCACAAAACACAGTTCGCAGGTATCGGGGGAGTCACTTTCCCTGTTCTTCCTTCAACTCACAAGTGTAGCACCAAGTCTGGTTCAATATCCTGCCAGACTTGACTGTAGTTCTTCTAATCACAAACACCAAGTGGAGTTCTCCCCTTCTCTTGGCTTCATACAACATATAAATCAAAGTTCTCAATGTTAACAGGGATAACTCGCTTTGCCTTCCTCAGCCTTTCTTGCAACTCAGTTCTTATCAGGAGTTTTGAGCAGATCACAATCCCAGGGTGAATGGCTTCTTTCCCCTGGTCTTTTCCCTGCTTTCACCAAACTCACAGTCACCTTGGTTCCCCAGTCCTTCCGGTATTGCGACAATGAGGAACAAGGATGATGCGTGTTCCCTTATGGGTGCAGGTCCCAGACTCACACTGATGGACTTGGTTCACAACCCTGCCAAGTCTTTCCTGGATTTCTACTGCCTTAACTCAGGGACTAAACCAATGCCATTGGTTCTCCCCCTAACCTTGGCTCAACCACTCTCTATAGGCCACAACACCTCCCTGTCCATCCTGAGTACCATATCTCACGGTCTACGATGATCTTGCATCTCCCTGAATGCTTGCGGTCAGCTGTGGGCTTTCCTCTTCTCTCCACATTCTTCTCCAAACTGGCACCTTCTCCCCATGCAAACCGACATTAAGGGAGGCCAGGAGTTTCACCCTCTTTGCTAGTTGAGCAGTCCCTCTCCTCTGGACCTGCTCTGCAGTGACTTTCTCCCTTCTTCGCTTCCCAATCTGTCTCCTGGCTCCTCCAGGGCTGGGTTGGCATTTGGATCCTTCAGTCCTTTAGAGAGGGATTCTCCTGGGCTTCCCCCAGTCTTTAGCACTTCACCGGTGTCCAAAGGTTCCCCTGTCTCTGGCAGGGTCTCTGGTCCACAGCCCATTCGTCTGCAGCATAGCTTCCCTGATCCTTGGTCCTCCAGGGTGGGCTTGACAGCACCTCCTAGCTTCTCTCCTCTATTTCTACTCTAGCTGGACCAATCGTAAGCCAGTAACCACTAGACTGTTCCTTCTGTTTCAGTGAGGGGCTTGAGGGCATGCTCACTTCTTTTCCCTCTATATCTTCTTCTCAGGTGGCCAGGGAAAGGCCCTGCTCTTTGATCTGACACTCGGGGTGGATATGCAAAGGAGAATCATGTGGGTGGTGAAGGCTTGATGAGTGGGGAGAGGATGCCCTTAGGTGAGACATGGTATTCCCCATTTCTGTTTCACCACAATAGGGCTCAATGGAAATGGGGAGGCTGGCAACGCCGGCACCGTCAATAACGGTGCCGGCCCTGCCGGGTAGGTCTGCGTGCAGGTGCCGTTCCGCACAGCAGGTGGGACCTGCCGGGCTGAGAGGCACCCACGGGTAGACCTCGTAGTTTGCCGATCCGATCCGGTAACTACGGTACCAGCAATCTTCCCGGTACCATACTTACCGGACTGGCAAACTTATAATGAGGCCCCTTGACTCCTCACTTCAACGCGATGATTTACAAGTGAACAAGCCCACTCTCTGTTTAGCTATTGAAACAGCACACATTTTCACTGATGGCATCAAGCATTTTCATTCATTACACCGAGTGGTAGAGAGGGAAGAAATTAGAGGACCTACCCATCCCAACTTTCCACCGAGAGAAAGAATGAATTTCCCCAGTGGAACCATGGACATTAAATGCGGGGAGAGGGCAAAGATAAAGATAAAGTGAAAACCAGATTCCAAAGCCAAAGACAAAGTGAGGAGAGAAGATGGTAGACCAATGAAGCCCATGATACCCATATGTTTTTCTTGCAAAGAGCCATGACGTTTAGTGAGGAATTGTCTCCAAAATAAAAGAGAGGAACTTGTGGAACTTGAATGCATGGTAGGAGAAAAATGGGAGGATCTACGTCCTTACGACAATATTGAAACCCAAAGCAATTTCTTTTGTTGTCCACTACATCCACTCTCGAATCAATTATTGTGCATGGGATCCTGGTACAGGCCCTAATAGAATCTGGTAGTAAACAGATGGCCTTGGGAGAGGATCTAGAACCACCTGAGAATTTAAACGGTGCAACTTTGATAAGAATCACTTGAGTCCATGAAGACCAAGAAATGTACCCAAGTGTTGCTATATCCATTCATGTATAAGGAACAACTACCATTTTCCCTTCAGCAATCATTCCGGGCCAACCCGATAAAATGATAATTGGGACTGACTTCCCTAGCTTCCCATCACTACTTCTATGTGAGATTGGTCCTTAATCCCGAGGCATTCACAGCAACCCCATCCCGAGAATGCATTAGCGTATGTCCATAGTGCAGAAAGCCCTATTCATACTGGAAGGGTATGTGAGGAACATGAGGGCATCCTCACTTCTTTTCCCCTGGTGTCTTCTTCTCAGGTGGACAGGAAAGGCCATTGCTCTTGGATCCCGACCATGGGGGTGGATATGTGAGGGATGATCACCTTGGTGGAGGAGATTTGGGGAGTAGGTAGAGGATGTCCTTAGGTGAGACATGGTATCCCCCATTTCCCTTTCACCACAAACCCTCCATCCCTCACAAATGTATAGGCTTTTGTCAGCCCCTTTCATGTGATTCCCATAAAGTATTCCCCAAAGTGCACCAGTACGGTACTGGGGCGAAGAAGAGAACACCAAAACTAACACATCCTCATTTTGTGAAAGCAAACAATTACTAACCTCAGCAAAATACTGGGATGAGGAAGAGGACAAGATCAAAGCAGGACTATTGTTTTTATAGTGAGTGGTCTAGTCTTTTTTTGGAATGGGAATGGAGGTGGGAGATTTACAAGCAGGAATCCCAAAATAAATGGAGTCAGCTGTGAGAGAACGCCCACAAACTGCTGGTGAAGACAGACCTCTCTGGTGTGGTGGCTGAAAGGAGGAGTGCTCAAGACCCATGGAAAAGTGCAGAGTGTTTGCATCGGCAATCAAAGGTACAAGGCGATGGATGCCGGTGGCAAGCCATAGGTAAGACGCTAGTGGGACTGAAGGAAATAATCGTGTGATTCCTGCTTTACTGAGGAAGTACTGCTAGGTGTGCACAAACCACAAGAAGACCGCTCGGAGAAGATCTGAGGTACCACACAGAGAGAAGGTAATCTGTGGCAGTGGAAGACTTTGCAAGGAGCCGTAAGAGTGAGTGAAACCAGAAGGGGGAGCACCAGGCTGGCAGGTGGCAACAGAAATAAAGCCATAGACAGTCATCTAAATAAAAGCAAGACATTTTGAATATCAAACAAAACAAAAGCAACACATTTTGAATATTGAACGTAACGAAAGCATGTTAAAGCAGATTTTAGTGCATTTTGAATGCCAAACTCAATGAAAGCAAGTTAAAACAGATTTCAAGGCATTTTGGATACCGAATGAAGTGACAAAAAGCTAAAGAAGATTTGAAGGCATTTTGAATATGAACGAAGTAAAAGCAAGTTGGAATACTCTTGTATCTTGAGAGCAGAGAAAGAAAGATTGCGAACCTTACTGAAAGGGAGTTTTTAACTGCATTGAAACAATGAACTGCATTAACTGAAAACAAGAGCTAGCAAAGGCAAAAGAGCACAAAAAGTTGTATGCATAATATGAGAAATCCAGCATTGACCACAGCCAATAATGTGCAAAAGAACTGTATGTTGTAAGGCAACACTCATTGGCAAGAGCCAATGGAAACATAAGAAAATGTAGCAAGTGCATGGTGGCCAACCAAGCCACAATACAGTGTCAGGAGAGCATGACACATGTGACTGAGGGATGCCTCACTGCTGAGGCGAAGCAGTGGACTGGTGTTACTAGAAAAGCAGTCAAGGAGGAGTACCGGTTGTGTGACCTGTAATGGGTGGATCCGAGAACTGCGCCTATACTGGGTCACCCCTGAATGGAAAGACCATGAAAACATCTATGAAGAACCTTGTGTTGTGCAAAGACCCTGTTGTGATTTTGAAGTCAACTGTTGTTTTGAAAGCTGGAAGATTTGAACTCTTGGGAAAAGGAACCCCCTGTGTTGTTTTGTTTGAAAGCTGGAATATTTGAACTCTTGGGGAAGGGAACCCATGTGTTTGATTAACTACTTTGAACACGGGGAAGGGGAGCTTATCCCAAGCCAAAGAGCTAGAACAAGCTCTGAACTTTGTTGTGAACACTATTCATTTTGATGCTGACATCCCTGCACATTTTATGCAGTTAGTTTTGAGGGCAAGTATATGTTTTGGACCCAGACAGATGATTTACTTTGGACTTCCAGATGCAGACTATCCTCAGTTTTCTTTAGGTATGGAAACCCCATCTTAGAATAGGGCAAGTTAGGCATTATTCCACCCTGCGTTTTGAGTTCATAAAAACTCAAAGAACAAGAACTTGAACCTGTTGTCTGTGTCTGACTCATGATGTCTTCACAGTTCTCAAATGTGATCCTCATGCTTCGGCACTTCTCCCTCATTAGAGTGGATGTCAGCAGTATATTTTTCATCTCCTCCCTATTCTTCCTCATCTCAATATTTCTACCCTTGATCCACCTTGGGTCGGTGGCTATCATCATAGTGCCAGTACTTGCTAGGAAAATGGTTGGGTGACAATAACTCATGGTCCTATTAGGGAAGGGGTTATTGTTAAGGTTGTAGGAAAGGGGTCTAGGGTCAGGTGATAGGCCTGGAAACTGTGTTCTTCTAATATGGTCTTCACTGGTCTCACATGGGTTTCCCCTCCCATGAGATCCACCCGCTGAGTAACATCTTGTTGTCTGTGTCTGACTCATGATGTCTTCACAGTTCTCAAATGTGATCCTCATGCTTCGGCACTTCTCACTCATTAGAGTGGATGTCAGCAGTATATTTTTCATCTCCTCCCTATTCTTCCTCATCTCAATATTTCTACCCTTGATCCACCTTGGGTCGGTGGCTATCATCATAGTGCCAGTACTTGCTAGGAAAATGGTCGGGTGACAATAACTCATGGTCCTATTAGGGAAGGGGTTATTGTTAAGGTTGTAGGAAAGGGGTCTAGGGTCAGGTGATAGGCCTGGCAACCGTGTTCTTCTAATATGGTCTTCACTGGTCTCACATGGGTTTCCCCTCCCATGAGATCCACCCGCTGAGTAACATCCCAGGGGGACTTTCTGGTAGCAGTCTCACCTCCTTGGCCTTATGGTAAGAGGTTCCCCCTATGGAAGTAGTGAAGATAACCTGGGATTCATCACATAACCCATACAAATATGACTGCATTTTATAAAGAAATTCAAGAAACTAGTAGCGAACGCGCTTTGCACAGGGAACTAGATCCAAAATCATAGAGACAAATAATGACAACCGATGAAAAAGATAGATAGAAAAGTCACCATTGAGAGAGAGGATAAAATTGTCCTCAGAAAAGAGAAGACACAGGTCTTTGGAAAGGAGACATAGCCCTACTCCATATTTCATCTACAAATGTTTGTTTATTCCGACAGGTTCCCAAGACAACTCATCTGAACTTGATCACAAAGAAGGAAGTGCATACATGGTGCCCATACAGGGTCAAGTTCAAGAAAACAAGACATAAATAAAATGCATGCCAAGCTGTCTAATATCTCACACTCTCTTTGTAAACTAGGGCCTAAAGAAGGTTACATCTATGCTCCTGTCCAGATTCAAGGACAGTTTGAACTATCAGCTCTGGTAGACGCCGGGTCACAGGCGATCTTGATTTCCAAGCAAACCTTTGACCAACTCAATGTGAGAAGGGGTGATAGTCCTAATATCCCTCTCAACACCCTTCTATAGGAATTCGAGAACTTTGACAGAAAATATATTGGGATTGTGGATATCGAAAACAAAATTGGGTTATCATTGTGGCTACAAAGGGCACACCCTGTTTACTGGGGAATTATTTCATTGGACCATGCTCCCTCTGTTTGAACCAGGTTCTCATGACCGACACAAATTATCCTATCAGCTGAATAGGATTGTCAATTATTTTGTGTTATTATTTTTTATTTTATTGTTTAAAGAGCAAATCTAGCTCGAGAGCAGCCAAGCGCTGCACAGCGTGTGGGTAGCCAACATTTGGTATGGCATCATTTAACAGTAGCACACTACTGTGAGGTCTGTGTGTTGGTATGTGTGTCCATTGGAATTAACCCCTTTTGTAGTTATTTAATTATTGGGTTTTTATAATGCGCCTATGCACAATGTGTTTCAAGGTGCAACAAGGCGGGGGGACAGGGATTACAAAGCAAACACGGTCCTACTAGGCCTTATGACTTTCGGAACATGCAAGTGCAGCAATAGAAGTGTAGGGAGAGGTGATGGAGGGGCTGAAGTCCCAGAGGGTTAAGCGAGTGCACGGTTTGGGGGGGTCAGAGGAGACCAATTGCAGGGGTAGACTTGTAGGGGAGAGCCTGATGCTCTGTAAGAATCTGAAGGAACCAGGCAGCTAGTCAAGAGGCGGAGAGAGGGGAGGTGGAAGAGGGAAGAGGGAAGAACTTAAGGAGATCTGGCTCAAGTCTCAGAGGGGTAGGGAGGCCATTCCAGAGGGAGGCACCAGTGGAGGAGATCTACCCCTCTGCCCCCCTCTGCTTGGAGAAGTGTCTGATCTGCAGAGAGTTGGAGCTAAAATACTGAAGGGCTCCAGCAGGGAGGAATTTAGGGATAGAGAGTTGGATGTAGCTCTGTCTCAGGCCCCATGATGCAAAGGGTTTTGAACCTGATCCTTGCAGCACCCGGGAGCCAGTGGAGAGATTTTAGGACTGGAGAGTTGCGGTCCCTTGGCTTGAGGCCAAGGATATGCCTTGCCTTCCTATTCTGGATTTGTTGAAAGGGTCGAAGGGAGAATTTAGGTAGGTTGAGGAAGAGGCTGATACAGTAGTCCAGCATGAATAGGACCAGAGCTCTGGAGACATTGAGTTTCTGGGGGAAGGTGAGGAAAGGAAGAATACCTCTGAGGAGCTGAAAGTGAGCCTTCTTGGCAAGGTCAATGATGTGAGGAGAGAAGAAGAGAGAGGAGTCGAAGATGGCACCATGGTTTTTTGTCTCACAGGAAGGTGATGGGAGGGGCCCATGAAGGGTGGCTAAAGGGTACAGGGAAAGAGGGAGTTGGAGTCCCAATGAGAAGGATTTCAGTATTACTGGCATGAAAGCAGAGCTTGTTAGCAGTGCACCATGCTTGAAGAGCAGACAGACAGTCAGGTATGAGAAAGGAAAAGGAGGAGGCAGAGAACGGAAGCTTGAATGAGAGTTCTGCATAACACTGGACGTTAGGGGAGAAGGCAGAGATCAAATGGGCTAATGGGCAAGATAGATGCTGAAAATCCAAAGTAAGAGAATGGAGCCCTGAGGGACCCTGCAGTTAGAGAGTAAGATGGAAGAAAGAAAAGGGCCCAGTTGAACCTGGGAAGTTAATTCAGAGAAGAAGGAGGTCCGCAAATCCAGAGCCAGGTCTGTGGTGCCAAGGGTATCACACAGCCGATTTATAAGGGTTGCATTATTGACCATATCAAAGGCAGAGGAGAGGTCAAGAAGGATGAGAACGGAAGGAGAGTTGGAATCGAGTTTAGAAATCGAGATTAGAGAGAAGACTTCACTGGTCGTCAGTTGTTGTTGAAAGAGCCATGTTTTGAAAACTTTTGAATTTGGAGAATTGTGGGGGCATTCTGAGCCGACACCGGGATCGAGTTCCATAGGGCAGAATGTTTGCGGGTCCTCTCTCCATGCAGACGAGCTGTGATTCAAGCTGGTTGGTCAATTTTCTACGCGAGGAGAAAGTGGCATATGGTATGTGGAGCTTAGGCACCAGTTACGCTGGTGTGGTATTCGTGACTGCTTCGTAGGTGATATATGCAGTCTTGAACAGAATCCTGGCTTGGAGTGGAAGCCAATGTAGTTCAGGCAAAAGGGAGGTCATTCGGTCAAATTTCTGTGCTCCCGTAATTAGAAGTGCTGCAGCGTGGTGGACCGCATTTAGGGGAACCAAGTGAGAAGCTGGGAGCACTGGGAGCACTGTCACAAGAGCACTTCCCGCATCAATGTGTGGGAACATAAGGGCCTGCGCTACGGTCCAGAAGTCCTGAGGTGGGACGAAGGGTTTGATTTTTCAAAGGGCAGAGATTCTCAGCCAGGCTATTTGGGCCTCCTTGGCTATGTGTTTCTGGAAGGACATATTGCTGTCAATGGTGAAGCCAAAGGATTTCCTACATTCTGAGAGTTGTGGATCAAATCCTTCTAGTCGCACATCACTGAGCCATTGTTGGAAAAATAGTTTTTTAGTGGGGGGACAGTCTTGGATGGGTTTAGTTTGAGGTAAGCAGTCGACATCCAGGACTGGAGGATGGCTAGGTAATCGCAGAGACAAATGATGTCCTGCGCGCTATTTACTGTTGTGTACACCTGAGTATCATCTGCATTTTGGTGGATAGCTAAATAGATATCCTTGAGGAGAGAATACAGAGGCTCCATGTAAAGGTTCAATAGATTTGTGAGATGATGGAGCCTTGGGGGACTACCCAGGAGTCCTGTAGTTGGCTAGAATGCAACAAGTTCATCTGGACAGCCTGCTGTCTGCCTGAGAGTTAGGAGGTACACCAACTCATGAAAGTGCTAGAGAATCTCATACTGTCACCAAGGAGGGAGAGAATGATGCAGCGGTCGACGATGTCCAATGCAGCCGAGAGGCATGAGTCACCATTATCCATGATTTGGAGAGCATCATCCACCACCTGGAAGGTGGCTGTCTAGATGTTACACTTTGGGCAGAACCTTGAATGATAGTCATTTAGGAGGTGAAGTTGTTCGATTATGGTGAGTAGTTGTGTAGCAACTACTTTTTCCAAGATTTTGCCAATAAACTGGAGGTATGTAACGGGCCTGTAGTTGGCAAGGTCGTCTGGATCTACGGTTGTTTATTCTTAAGAGGTCATACGAGGCCAGTTTTGAGGGTGTCCGGGAATAATCCTTCTGTGACGGAATCATTGATGATGCTGAGGAGCGCATTGAGAGTCGGACCCGTCAATTCTTTAATGATGGAGGCCAGAATGATATTTTCAGAATAAGAAGTAGGTTTGAGGGAGGTAATCATTTTTAGGGGATCCGGGAGAAAGAGAAGAGAGAATTTGCTCGAGAGTGGCAATGTACCTGCCGGGGTGCAGCGGATGCTAATGCTGTGAGAAGTTGATTCGATGGTCTCTCTGATGATTTACTACTTCAAAGAGGATTTTGCTCCATTAAGAGGCTGTATCAATGATGGTGGAGTAGTAAGCAGCTTTGTCCTCGATAATCAAAATCCTATGGTTTGCGTACATAGATTTGAGGTTGGGGAGGTCTCTCGAGTTGGTTCCATGTTATTTCATCATGGGATGTTTTTTCGCAGAGTTTTTTACTGCAAGTTTTTTGATTAAAAACCCATTGAATATTTGTACAATTATTTTGGGGGGAAGCCCCCAAATCCCCATTCCCTTTCATTTTGTATCCATTCCCAAACACCCACAACACATATATATATAATTTTCTAACCCCCCCAAAATATGTGCTGGGTTTTTTAAAATTTTGCAGTAAATAAACCACAAAAAAGTCCCGCAATGAAAAGACGCTGTACCCTCGAATTATGGGTTCCTCCCCACCGTTTCTCTAGGGCTCTGATTGGGCATTTATTGGAGGTTAGCTCGGGGGTGTACCATGGGGTGGATTGTGTGGTCTTAGCCCGGCAGAACTTTAGGGGGTTAGGAGTGTCCACCAGTTTCATTGCAGAATTGCTAAATAATTCCAGGAGACCCGAGGCATTCCCTCTGGTGGGGAGGTCTGAAAAGCTTGCATCTAGCTCATTGAACAGGAAGGTTTTGAATAAGCAGCTTTAAGTGAGGGGACGTTTAGCATGACCTTTGTGAGCCGTAGTCGAGATGGTGACTGATAATGGCATGGCAGCGTGTTAAGACCAGTTAAGTGGTATTGAGTATGCAAAGGTGATGCATTATTGAATGCCACATATCTCATGGATGATAACCCAACAACATTTAATTTAATTTCTAAAATAATCTGGTTCACAAGATCACCATTATCTCAGTAGGAGGACAGAGTGGTGAGGGGTCCACATTTCAACCCCAAAAATGTATCTCCTCACAACAACAAGTGTTCTTTCACATCGGAAGAGGGTACCTTGAAGTTCTACACCCAAGAGTCTAGAAAAACATATTCATAATTTGACCGACATTAAGACAAAGGGGCAAACACAAATTCTTTCCCATAAACATACATGGAGACAAAGATCCTGTGCTTGCCAGGGTATGTCTAACCAATGGGAAAAGCTTAATATGCAAATTAATGGGAAGTATGTCTAGGTACCCAAACATCTTAAACCTAGTCGGTGTGTGTTAAGAATTTCACTTAGTGATACATCTATTGAACATAATTTTTAGATTGTCAGAGATCTCACTTCCGAATGTTATCTGAATGCTGGAAGTCTCCATTGATTTGCAATTAATTTGGATTTCATTAATAATAAAGTTTGGTCAAGGCTGGGTAGTAACCCAATGGTCTTTGACAATGTTGAAAAAGCAATTTGGTCAGCTCAACTGATGCCGTATGCTATTGAAGTCCAAGCAAGTGATGTGATCACTGTCCCAGAACAGGGCCTACAATTTAGAGAAGACAAACTGATAAATCAGGAATCATTTATAAAGTTGCATCATACCTACCAACAACATGGATTGTCCCTGCATCCAACATCTCTAGTCGATCTTAATAACGACACCATTGGAATATTGGTGCATAAATGCGATTCTTGTCACTATGAGCAAAGACACCTCTACTGGAATAGAGGGATATTTCCAATGCTATTCTATTGATTTAGAAAATGAAAATTCCTGAAAATTGCATTGATAAGACTAACAGTATCCAGACACCAGAATGGATTGACAGACGATGCATTGGGGTGTATTCCTCATGCCCTTATATGGTAGAAGATGTTGCCTGTGATATCTTGGAAGATGAGCTAGTATTAAGAGTTAGTAACAGCTATCTCAAATCCATGGAAACCTCTGTCCAGGTAAACACCATCAGAAGCAATCTCTCAACCCAACCGGAGGATACTTCAGAAATATGAAAAGCAGAAGTATTACCGGGTTTTCGGCAGATGGTTGAAGAACAGATCAGTTTTGCTGTTACTTGTGAGACAGATCAACAGCGACAATGACTGAGACAGTTATTATTGGATTTCCAGACTATATTCTCAGTTGACTACTATGACTGTGGGCATACAACTATTAATTCAACAACAATACCTATGGAAACTGAAATGGCAACTGTATTTGTAACACAATACCGGTTGCCTCTCACATGAATGTAATCACTCTTGAAGATTATCAGAAAAGTGTAATCCCATGGAATAATTTCTCTGATCAACAATACCTTTAAAAACCTGCAACCAAGGATCCTAAAAAAAAAAATAGACAATGTAGACTTTGTGCTGATTTTTTAATTAATGGGTCCACATATCAATGTGGCCAAATGTAACTCATCCACTGTAACCACGCTACAGTTCTGTGCGCGTTATAAATGCAAAAATAGATTGGCTACCAGGGGGCACATGGATGAACTCAGACTCTGTGTAAGCTACTCGCCCCACGGTCCCTTAAGTGGTGTGAACCCTCACTAGGAGACCCCCCACCCCGGACAAGTTTGAATGTAGTAGTGCAGGAACATATCCCCCCAAAGTGAGAGAAGGAGCAGGGAAAATCGAAGCAGGATTTGTGTCAAACCAAAACGTTGCAGTTTGACGCATTGAAGCAATGGCCTGGACGACGAGACCGAAAGCGAAAGTACCCAGAGATTCATGTGCGCCAAGGAAGGCAGTAATAAGAGGTCTAGTGCAGCAACCCTATCTAATCGCCCGCAGCTCATTGGGTAGGCTAAGAGTCAAGATGGTTTCCCTCTTAGAGTGCCCCGGCTCGAGTACACAGCACAGAGGGAACCACAGGAATATGCCCCGAGCGTTGGTATGAAGGAAGGTGCTATTAGAGCGGGTGTCCCTGGAATGCACCGCCAGTGAGCCAGCCGGTGCCCCCCTCTGCCTGCGTCTCCAGCGTATGCATGTCTCCCTCTCCCTGCTGCCCATTCCAACGTATAGTGTGGGGCTGTCCAGCGAGGATGACGCAGCGGGCTGGAAACTCATCAACTCCTGCGGAGGGCCATAGATCTCTGAGATCAGCTGCTGCCATCTGAACTGCCGGTAAGGTTACTTTCTCTACGCACACATTGCATTTCATTGCATGACACACTGGAGTGGAGGAAACACGGAGCGGCGCATCAAAGCGGGAGGAAGCAGCAACTTCACTGGGCCCACCGCTGCAAACACCAGGAAGGCTGCAGGTCTGTGTCTATCTGGAGGAGGCCCTTGCCCACAACAGTGATTGAAACATCAGGTCCCCCATTACTAGAGTATAACATGTGCAAATCCTAACAGCATAATGCTCTGAGCCCCATACATTGATCCGAGCAGTTGGGACCCGCCTCAACCCCAGTTTCACTCATACGATTAAACAGACGGGAGTTATTGAGAACTCTTGTCATGTTCAGTGGCCCCTCTAGAACAAAGGCAGGATAGAGAATGCACTCTCCGACAAGTTCAGACACACCTAGGGATGGCCCAATAGGCCAAATCAGCATTCTACCTATGGATCACATGTGAAACATGCTCCCCTGCAAGCTCAGACACACTCAGAGCTGGCCCAATAGGGCAATTCAACACTCTACCTGTGGATTATATCGTGACACTACAGACCACTCAGCAGAGAACAGGTGATGTCAGTTGAAGCACCAACCTGCACATGGGCACTGTTTGTGTGGTAGCATGTTTCTGGATTCATCCTGGGGCCTCCTGGTGGAAGACTGACCCCCACACCTGAAGTGATTTAAATCTGTTCTCCTATTGAGACTGGTGTGATGTGGAGGTACCAGGACAGCGGGAGTAGCGCCAAAGCCCATGCACAGTCCAAGGTCCCATACCCCAAGCGGGGTGGATTGGTTAGCTGGTGCCCTCCCAGCAGTCTGAGCTCACACAAACATTGCCTGAGTACAGGAAACCCCAGTGCAAGCATCTGCTTCATACGAAGAACAGAGGCACGGCATCACCCAATGGTCCTGCATGCCCCACACTGGTGGATCACATTTGAGACGAAGTGTACAAGAGAGACACGCGGTCTCTCAGGTACCGCAAATAAATTCTGGAGAGTGTGACCTCCTCCAGGAGTAGCTGTTGGGGACCAAAGAAAAAAGCCTTTCCCACGTTTCAAGAAATTTGTACGGAGCCTGCAGATTGCTAGTGCTCACCTCGGACTCCAATAAGATCCCGTAACTGAACTTATATGAGCTTGGTCCTCAAATACAATCTCCCTCTGATGTCCTGATAAAACATACCACTCACTCTCTCGACAACTAGCCACAGTTGTCGCTGTCAGGGTTGGGACCCCACTCTTGGGGCGTGTGCCGTCCTCCAACACTTGATTTCCTGAAGAAAGGAGGTGAAATTGCTCCAAGTCAATAGAGCCAAATGGAGTGCTACACTACAAAGGACCCTCTCAGCAGTGAGTGACATGAATAAGAGGCGGCTTATGTAGTAACAGATCCAGGACAGCAGAGCTCTGCCCGTCAACAAAGTGCCATGAGACAAGTGCATGGACATACGGCAGAAACTTGCATCATATCGGTTCATCCCGCATCGCACCAACTCAGAATCCCTGCAGGAAACTACTATGACGACATCAGGGGCAGAAGCCGCCGCGACTTAGGTGTATGTGGCAGCTTTTCTCAATGAAATTAAAAGCATGAGAGTGGACATTGGAAGGAAGGTTGATAAGATAACACAGATAATAGAGAAAATGGAAGAAAGACTTGAAGGGGTCGAACAAAATCAGACCTCTCTCAATACCCTAAAAACACAAATAGACCAGAGGATTACAGAGATAGAAGCTTGGGAAGAGGAGTTCTGTCTGAAAATGGATGACTTAGAGAACTGTGAACAATGAAACAATCTACGAATCTTCGGGATCCTGGAAAGAGAAGGAGAATCTGAACAGGACTTGAAAAGGTCCCACCATGAAATCATCAGACTCTTGTTCGAGGATGACTCCATAGATGAACCAAAGGTTGACCGAATACATAGGACCGGGGGTGCCGCGGGAGGACCGAAAATAGTCCTGGCACGGTTCCACAACTATTCCGATAAGGCTAGAATCCTGGAGAAGGCCAAGTGCAGTGCTCATGTCTCCCTGGACACAGCAAGAGTGACAATTTTTCAAGACCTATCATCACTGACTCTCGCCTTGAGATGGATGTGTATGCCGCTCACTAAATGGCTGGCAAAAAAAGGAGTTCGATATTGATGGGGCAACCCATTCTCTCTTACATTTGAATTGGATGGGAATAGGATCAAGATGAGATCGGAATAGGATATACATAACTGCATAATCAACCTATTGGGGTACCAGGACAATTAAATGGATCAGGGTGAAATAAGAGAGGATGACAGACAATGGCCCATTCAAGGCCCAAAGAGCAGGCGAATACCAGGGTCCAGAAAATAGAGAAGGATAATCGCCTCCCCAGGTGTGGATGCCTGAAAATTGCAACACTCCACGCGACTGTTCTCGGGATCGACCTTGGGAGCAGCATGCTATATCACCGTCATCGACATGAATCTGCAAGATGTGGGTTCAGTGTGAGTTAATTGAACAACGGACCCGAGTATGGGTGACTGGTTAACCGCAGTTCTAATAACTGACAGCTGAATGTCGGGGGGGCCCTGCAACACTCAGGGGCGCTGCCCCAAAGACGCTCTTGAAATTAGGCATACAGACTTGCCCACACATTGGACCAGGGCGATCCGGGTGAGGTATTTCGTGTTGGGACACACTCATTCTGAAATAAAGGGGGGACATGGAGATTTAAGTGATCCTGAAGGGAGGAGGTGAAGGGGGCTCAATGGTTATTTGATTGTTCTGTTATAAGACCGCAATGTGTCCTGTCTCCACTGGTAGTCTGGAACCAGCTTGGTGATGTCAACCGAGCTGGATCAGACACCGCCACGGAATGAGGCAGGGGGAGGGCTAGGGGAAAGGGGATGGGCAGGAACAGGATTCTCTTCGAGTGCAAATCATGTGCTAAGAGGTATTTTGTACGGGGACATGGTTGCTGGGGCTCACCTTATGAGCAACATGCGCAAGGAGGAAGAAATGGCAGTAGAATCAGTCCCTCAGAAAGGTGGTCTCTCCCAGGTGAGCACACTCAACATCAAGGGACTGAACTCACCAACGAAATGGTCCTTGGTGTGCAGGGAATTTAAGAGAGTGGGGCTTGATGTGCTCTTTTTTCAAGAGACCAAATATGCACACAGGGATGAACGCAAGCTACTGCACTATAAAATGGGGATGGAATAGTGGGGCTCTGGCCCTCTCCGGAAGTCAGGTGTGGGGATACTCATCAGAAAGAGGTTGAATTGGAAGTTACCAAGGTGTGGGCAGATGTAGATGGTAGAGCTCTTATGGTATTGGGTGTTGTACACAAAAAAGCCTTCACGCTGGCAACACTGTACTCCCCCAACAATGGTCAATCCCAATTCCTGCAGCGAACGATTCCGAAAATAATGCTGGAAGCCTCTGGGCATGTAGTACTGGGGGGGTACTTTAACCTTTGGGCAAACACTGAACTGGATAGACAGGTAGGTAACCCTGATGCGTCTGAGCCAGTTGAAGGCGGCCCGGGCGGATGTGATGGAGATGATGGAGATTTATGGGTTATGGCACAGTCACTAGAATTGACTACTTATATCTTTCAGAGGGGTTGGCGGAGGTGGCGACTGGCTCAGAAATGTCTCCAATCTCCTGGTCAGATCATGACATGGTCACAGCTGAATTAAATCTGGCAGGCCTTCGCCAAAGGCGATCAAATGGCGGGATCAAAGTGGCTGTGCAATGAGACATTGTGGAAAAGACCCTGGGCCTCATTACAACCTGCCAGTCCGGGACCGTGCAAAATCCGTGATGGCGGTAAAAACGTTTCCGTGTCCGCAAGGGTGCGGAAAAACCGCACGATTACACGCTGTCGGTCGCGCGCACCACACGGACTCGGAAACGTTGTTACCGCCGTCACGGAATACCCCACGGAAATGGAAATAACGAAGCCACAAGTGGCGCAAAACCCGTTTCCGCCTCCGCCGCCATGGACACGGAACCGGAAATACCATGATCGCCAAAACAGGAAACAGAGAGGCGGCCATCATATAAAAGCACAATCCATTGCCATCCAGAGCCAGCACAAGCACAATCCTGACTCTGAGAAGCCAAAAGGGACCACCAGCATGTCTGCCAGGATTCCTGCTCAGAGGCAGCGCAAACAGCGCTTCAGCGAGGCGGAGCTAACCGTCTTGGTGGAGCACATTGTGGACAATGCTGAGATGCTGTTCAGCGCCGACCAGCGGCGTGCCACACAGCAGCGGAGGAAGGAGGTGTGGGCCGAAGCTGCACGCAAGTGCACCGCTGTGGGCGTGGCAGTGAGGAGCGTGAAGGACTGCCACAAGCGTTGGGACGACCTGAGGCTGAGGGTACGCAACCTCATTTCCACGCACCGCCAACGCAGCAGTGGGACAGGCGGAGGACCCCCTTCCCCACTGAGGCTGCAAGCATGGGAGGAGCGTTGCAGCAGCGTCCTCCACCTAGAGGGAATCCATGGGATTGGGCAGGCTGAGGCAGGAGTGAGCCCACCTGCAGATGCCGGTAAGTGCCCAAACATGAATGCCACATGTAAATATGCAGTTGTGAGTACTGGGCCAAAGGACCCATTAACAACCCCCCCCCAGGCAGTGCATGTGTGGGCCAAAGGACCCATTAACAACCCCCCCCCCCCAGGCAGTGCATGTGTGGGCCAAAGGACCCATTAACAATCCCCCCCCCAGGCAGTGCATGTGTGGGCCAAAGGACCCATTAACAATCCCCCCCCCAGGCAGTGCATGTGTGGGCCAAAGGACCCATTATGATCCGTATGGCAACCAATATCACTGAATGCAGACACCAGCAATCAGATGCATGTGACTAACACTATTCAATGTACAATCTTAATGACGCATGTGATGCACCCATCTGCCACCACAACAACACTAATTGCATGCCCTTTGTGTCCCCACAGCCGTTTCAAGTGACAGTGATACTGCACAACAGGCCAGCCAATCAGCATCGGCAAGTACACTAGCCACCGCCACCACACAGGAGGATGCTGCCGGCAGTTCTGCACCTCTGGCCACATTACCAGCCACTACAGATGTGCAGCACACCACCACCACCACCAACATCCCCACCATCTCCACACTGGCTGAGTCCAGACAGGTGCCACAGGAACCTATCATGGCCACCCAACAAAACACCGAAGGCAGCAGCACTGCAGAGGGGGCGGCCTGCAGTGATAACAGTGCCCCGCAAGAGCACTCGGAAACGGGGCCACAGGGGGAGATGCCCACATTGGAAGACCTGGGCTCCTTCCATGAGCTGGGGTTCAGCCCCACTTCACTGGGGAGTCCCATGAGGTCGCCCACCCCATCCATGGCCGAACTGAATGCCCGCATGCAGCGGATGGAGGACCAGCAGGCTACCCTCACCCAGCTGGTGGAGAGGCAGCTAGAGGAATCCAGGCTGCAGAGGGAGAGCTACAGCGCCTCAGTGCGTCGCCTGTCGAGGTCCATTGGACGCTTTGCGAGCACCATAGTGACCCTTGCACGCCATGTGCGGGAGGGCAATGACCACACCTCCAGGCTTGTGGAGGCCATGTTGGTTGGCCAACAGGCAAATCTGGCACGGATGCCCTCAATCCCTGATTCTGGCCAATCAAACACTACCACCCCATCCAGCTCCACTACTGCCAGTCCAAGGAGGCGCTCGAGTAGGCTAACGGGTCCCTTGGGCAAGGTTGCACAGAAGCGCACACGGAAGTGATGGCATGTGTGTGGGGCAGTGCAGGACACATGTGGACTACAAGGGTGTGAGAGGGGTGGTCACGTTTGGGTGGTGGGGTAGGTAGTTTTGGGGGTTTGGACAATGGGCTCTGGGTGGGGGTGGGCACGTTTGGGTGGTGGGTGGCCCCGGGTGTACAGCTTCCCTAACCAATGCACCTTCTTCCCTGTTGTTATTACATCAATACATCACCATTTCAAATCAAGACATACATGTGTGGACATTGATCATTTATTTTGCAGTGCAACTATTAATTCATTGTCGTCACCATGTTTGTGCATTACTGTGAATGTGCTGTGACTCAAAAGTAAATGCGAATCAGGGCATCCCGTGCTCTCTGGCCATCATGTGCACCCCCAGGGGGAGGCGGTGCCATCCCATCCCCATCTCCATCTCCATCCCCATCTCCATCCCCATCTCCATCCCCATCCCCATCCCCATCCCCATCCCCATCCCCATCTCCATCCCCATCCCCATCTTCCTCATCTGCGTCTGGTGGCATTGGTATGTTCCTGCGCAGGCATATATTGTGCAGCATGGCACATACCAGCGTGATTTTGCCCGTCTTCACTGGGCTGTACAGCAGTGATCCGCCAGATCTGCTCAGACAGCGGAAACGGGCCTTCAGCAGTCCAAATGTCCTCTCAATCATTCCACGTTTGCGGATATGTGCCCTATTGTATGCCTCTTCATGCCTGTTCCTTGGTCTCCGTACAGGTGTCATCAACCATGGCGTGAGTGCATATCCCGCATCACCTACATGGGATGTAGATGGGGGAACATGTCAGTGTTTGTGGCATCATGTCCTCATCTGCTGCTGTGCATTCTTGTATCATCATTCATTCATGCATATGAACCATGCAGTGTCTGGAGGTATGTTTTGGCCATCACGAGGAATGTCGCTGACTGCATATGGGCCTACACATTAACTTGCATGTTTGCTGTGCCCTGCGGGTGACATTTGATTGTGTGCATGTCATGGTGCAGTGCTGTCCACACATGGCAGAGTGACTCCACTGTACGGAAGTAGTAAATACTCGTCGTATCATTTACACGCCTCTCGTGCTTTTTGGGGCAGTGTTTCAATTGAGGGTGGGTGTCTGCAGTGGCACAGGGTTCATGGGACAGTGACGGGATTGGCTGTGGCAGCGTGTGCACGGGCACATTGTGGTGCCCTGTCATGTCTTCCTTCATGATGTTTGGCATCCGCTGTGTATTTGGTAGATGGAAGGGGGGTGATGCATGTGCGGTCACAGCGGCACACTCACAATGCTCATTGCCTGGACACACACACACCACTCCGACAGGGTTGTAGCATCGTCAGCTGTACTCACCCAATAGCCACGTGCTTTGTCCGGCATAGCGTTCCATGTACCGTGGCAACGTGGAATTCCGCAGTACCATTGAGTCATGTGATGAGCCTGGGAAACGTGCGCAGCAGTGTGTAATCAGTTGCATGGCATCACAAACCATCTGGACATTCAAAGAGTGATACTGTTTCCTATTGCGGAACACCGCCTCAATTGCATGTGGTACTGTCAGCTCGACGTGGGTGCAGTCAACTGCGCCTATGCAATTTGGCATGCCTGCTATGGCATGGAAGGCCAACTTGGTGGCAATGACCCCGGGGAGGGTGCGGGGTAGGGCTATGTGTTCCGACACATGGCGCAACATGGCATCCAGTACCTGTACCAGGACTTTTGAGAAACACGGTTGTGATATGCCGTGCAGCTCACCAACCGTGTGTTGATAGGTGCCAGTGCCAAGGAAATGCAGAACTGAGACAACCTTCAAGAGGGGGGGGATGGCGGTGGGGGTGTCAATTAGGCTGCTGATGTTGTCCTCAATCATGGCGGTGATGTGCATGATTGTTGCACGGTCCAGCCGGTATAGGGTGTGGATCTGTCCTGGGGTGAGGTTCCAGGGTGAGGCCCTGATGCGTGGTATTGGTGGCTGGCGGCGGGGTCGGGCTGGCTGGGCAATGGGGTTTGCCATAGCTGCAGGGTTGGCTGGTTGCCGCCTGCGCCTCCTCCGCCTACGCCTCCTCCTCTGCGCCATTGCTGCCACCATGTGCAGTACTGCCTGTTGGTTGAGTAGGCCCAGTCCCAGTGCTACTAGCCCTGCTGCCTGCATGGTTCTGTGTTGTGTTGGGCTGGGTGTGGCCCTTTTGTAGGCTCCCAGTGGCCTGCTAGGTCCAGCTGGGCTGATTTGGTGCACCTGTGCCCTGATTCAGTTCAGCCGGCAGTGTATAACGCCATGTTCGCGGTGGCGGCGGTTCCGCCACCGTGATCACGGTATTTCCGCCATTTTTTCCCCGGTATTTCCGTGTCCGCGCTAGTTGTGATGCTCACGGTGTTTCGTGTTGCCGGTAACGGAGGGGTTTCCGTGCAGGCGGAATTAAGGGGAACCCTATTTCCGCGGTGGCGGTTTAGGGTGGTGCTATTACCGGGGCCGCGGGTCATGATTGCGCGGACATGCAAACGGTGCCGGTATGGTTTTACCGGCAGTGTTAATTCCGGACCGGAGTACTTGTAATGAGACCCCCTGTCTTGCACACAGAAATGGACAATGAGATAAAGGAATATTTTAAGGTAAACAACACGGGAGAGGTATCAAGGAGAATGGTGTGGGAAGCGGGGAAGGTTACATGGCGGAGGATTCTGATTAGGGAGGGTGCCAACAAAAAGAGAGAAAGGACCCTCAAAGAAAAAAGGCTAAGGAGGGAGATCACACATTTAAATAGAGCTGCAGGATCCTCACTGAGGAGAGGGCGGAGAAGATCTTTGAAGCCAGCCAGAAGAGAGACGAGAGAAGAGCTTTGACTAGTTGAGGAAGGGCAAGTTGTCCGCAAACTGCAGTTTCTCGACATGATCATTACGAGAAGGGGATAAGGCAGATGCCCTGCTGGCTGCTAGACTAAGGCTGTGAATCAGAAAAGGCTAAAGCAACAAAACCCCCTAATGTTCACTATCTCTACCTTCAGGGGTACTATAGATGAATGATCATGAACAAAGAGATAGGACAAAAAAATAATCTATAAAAAAGTAATACTGGGCACCCACACGTATTTCTAACTAGAGTCCGCGTACTCGTACCTTGAAAAAATAGATTGAGTACTAGAAAAATCCAAAAATATGTATGATTTATTATACAAAAGTGTAAAAATGACAAAATGAATGACCCACAATTAGCACAATTGGTCATATAAAACACAATAAAGTAACTCAGTTGTCATAAAAAAACATTTGAAACAAATACATGAACACAACAGTAGCAGCATATCACAATATCATAAAACAAATCTGTTCCTAATAATACATATATTCCCGACATGTAACATGTTTCAGTTCTTGATGCCTTTATATGGCCGAACTCTCTTCAGGGGAAACAAACACTTCTTTTCTGTCGTTATTAAAATTCTTTCAATATTGTGCAGTAGGGGTCCTAGGGACATCCACCAACGGATGTCTTCAGTACAGCTGTAGGATACAAAAGGCAAAAACGCCTTAAAGTCCCAGTATTCACATATAATTTACTAAACACCATTTACTAAACTTCACCTCTGAAGAGGACGTGAGGCCTCAAACTTGGGAACAGGTAAACAACCATCACCATGATAGTATTATCAAGAGTTTCATAAGTCACCCTCGACGTGAACAAAAATTCATAATTTTGCGGAAAGGTTATTACTAATCCCTTCAGGGGTGATAAATCACTATTCAAGTTCGCCTAACGACTGTATATGTGGTCGATTACATGAAAAAGGTGACTCAATCACCTAAGGTAAGTAGATAGAAGCACCATCACCAGAAAAACGAGAAGGAAACCGATGTTCCCAAGTAAACAAAGGTAAGTGCAACTGCATAATACCTTAAATCACTGCAACACAGATAAGTTCTCAATTAACAATTATCATTATAGAACGGCCTTATGGTCACAGGGCAATAGTCATCAATCCAGTGTAAGCTCACTCTACGCCACAACTCAGGTAAAGATTGATCTGGAAATAGAGAGGTGGTACACATTAATAGGATATAGAAGAAAACAATCTTATACAACACTAATTTAGTACAGAATAACATACTCTTAGAGAGCCCAGCACCCAATAGGTGGCCGAACAGGTAATATACGCCTGAGTAGACTTTGAATGCTGAACACGAACAACCATGTGTAAACAACACTAAATGTCCAGAGAGCACCATACATAGGCACCGAATATTTACGTAGACGTCGCCTAAGTTAAAAATGTCCAGGTGCATAGCGACATACGCGATCTCAAGCTCGGTCACTCCACGGTACAACGGACTGGCAAAAGAAGTACATTTTTTGGGTGGCTTATAACTTCCTCTGGACGAATCCTCACCAAACTTTGCAAAACAAGTATATGGCCCACTCTGAATTTTTTTGCAAAGTTTGGAGAGGTTTGGTCCAGGGTGGGCAAAGGTATAGGGGGGGTCCCAAAACGTTTGTTTTTTCCCATAGACATGATGGGAAAAAACTTTGTGCACGCCTACAGCCCAAACAGCTAGACGGATTTACACCAAATTTGCAGAAGGAGTGGGGGCTTGGTCCCGAAAGCGTGCTTTTGCAAATTTGGTGTAAATCCGTCCAGTAGTTTTTTTAAAATGACCACAATGTAAGGCAAAACAATTAGTGATATCTCCGTTCGCTTCGCGGACGGACTTCCCGGTTCGCTCCGCGGACAGTGCCCTGATTGACTGAGCGGCTTGCGCGATGTCCGTGGACATCCGATGTGTTCACTGATTGGACGGCGTGGGGCATGGAGCACGTCAGATTTTTGGTGGCGCCTGGCACCTTGCATTCGCGGACGACCGCGGACAGCGAGCTGAAACTTGGTTTAAAAATTGTATTTAGTGGAGTGTGTTGGTGTGTAAGAGTGTTTGGGGAGGGTGGGGGAGTATGAGTGTGATGCTGGAAATGCATCAGAGGGACAGGGCCTCTGAATCCTTGTCCTTTACTGCTTTTTATCGTGTGTTCTGTCGTGTTTTCTGCCCAGGAGCCATTTGTGGGACTCCTGGCAGTGCAGCTCTCTCTTTTTGGTTTGGTGAACAGACCCATGGGATACCCTTATGGCACCCATGGGTAGGGGTACAACCCTGTGCCCCTAGTGTATGTTTTTGGGCACCTGTGGGTGGCCCACAGAGCAGGGTATGGGCTGGTGGCAGCTCCATGCTGAATTTGACAGGTGCTCTGGGTGTCCTTCATTTTGGGATACCCAGGCCCTGCCATTGGGATCAGTTGATTCCTGATAGGAAACAAGATGGCCCCTGTGGCCTCTTGCTTTCTATTGCCTGTTACCTTGTTTTCCCAAAGTCCTGGGAAGCCCTGACTCTGTCCCTTCCCCCTGACTGGCTGTTGGGTGGAAGTTCCATATATGGTGTTGTTGTGAAGGCCCAGCTAGACTGACTGGAGCCTTCCCAGTGACTGTATGTTGTGGGTACCTCCTGTGGGTGGGACCTGGGTGAATGGAGTGTGTGACCAATATACACTCCTTGTTGTGGTTGTCTGGTTTCTGGCATGAGAGACAAAGACTGAGACAGCCCTGCCCGAAACTGGCCTGAATGCAGTGTGTAGTGTTCAATGGCTGGGTACTTGTCCCAATCCACATTCCTTGTTGTGAGTGTCTGAAAGGGAGGAGTGTGGCCTGAATGCACTGTGTGCCTGATTGGCTGACTGACTGCATGAATGCCCTTCTGTATGATTGGCTGCTGAGTGTGTGCCAGCAGTGTGGATGAGAGATAGAATAGTATATCTGGGGACTTCTCACCACTGGTAATTGTTCAGAAGCGTTCTGGAGCTGGGTCTCCACTCTAAGAGTAACTGGAACTGCTGATCCTCGACGCCCAGCTGGAAGAAGAAGACTTGCTGCTGCATTTGCTTCGACCGATCCGAAGGCTGCCGAAAACATCGAAGACTGACCCGAGAGAGGACCTGGTAAGGCGCCCTCTTCCCGTGCTCCGAGGAAACCATCGAGCAGCGCTCCATCTTCGCCAAAGCGCCCTGGAAGACACACCCTCGAAAGTCTGCCGACCCCAGACGGGACCACCGAGGAGATCGAAGTGAAGCACCCGGACATCGCCGCCGTCGAAGTCCATTGCCGTCGACCAGGGTTCGCAGGTTTGTGTAACCGCTGGAAGCCCATCGAAGTTGTGTTGCCCAGCCATGGGAACCACTTGACGCCGTGCCGCCGACGACCGGAGCCGTCCGCTCCTTGCCTAAGAACATTTGAATCGAAGGACTCCCTCGTCCGCACCGTCGACCGCTTTATCCTGCCGGAGAAAGTCGAGGACGACCAACGCGCCGAGGAGAAACCTGCCGGTGGGTTTCCCGCCACCCGAAGACCACAAAGACTCGAACGACTCGACGCTCTTGCTGGGCCCCCGTCTCCACAATCTTTGCGGTCCAGAACAATTGTCATCGAGGTGCCCCGCACGCCTGTGCCTTGCAGGACGCCAACGCTCCGTCGTCGATGAGCACCGCTTGGATCGAAGCTGCCACCTCATCGATGCCGTTCTACCCTGTTTGTTGTCGGACGTTCGACGCCCCGTGTCTCCCGCTTGAAAGGGAAGGCATTCAAGAAGGGCCGTTGAATCCCCGACGCCGAACGCCGAGTTCCTCGACGGACGTTCGACGCCCCTCGTCTCCCGCTTGAAAGGGAAGGCATTCAAGAAGGGCCGTCGATTCCCCGCCGCCGAATGCCGAGTTCCTCAATGCTTCTCGACACCTCTCGACGATCCGTGACTCCCGCTTGAAAGGGGGTCGCTCAAGAAGGATCTGTCGACGCCTCTTCGAAGAACTTGACTCCACCGGGTACATTGGGGGTGTAAAAACATTATAGGAGGGAATAAGACTTGCAGAACAATATATGGACTGGGCTTGTGCTATATCTTTATTTTACAGGTTGCCCAGGTGGGGGGATCTCCACACAGAACTGTGTCTAGTGATAGGGGCCAGTATTCTGCCTATTGCTCAACCATCTTATTTTCTCTCCTCTCTCTATTGCTGGTTTCACTCTATTGATCTGTGTGACATTGTTACAGTATTGTTGATGCACTTTAATGAGATCTAATACAAAGGGTGGTACCACTTTAGAATTGTATATATTTGCCATTGTTGATTTTCCTAAGTACAAAGTGAGTTATTATGATAAGTGTACATAACCTTGAATATTGATTATATAAAGACTGTGTTCTAACCAATACAGTGTGTGGACATTCCTTTGTGGGGGCTTGGGGACTACACTGTACTTAAGAACCAGCCTGCATCACCTCCTGAGAAGCTAGGCCTTAATTGCTCGACCATAGCTACCGAATAGAGAATTTAGGCTGGGGTCCTCTGTGCCTCCCCTCTACCATATAGAGAGCAGAAGTACAGACCACCCCCTACCAGTCGCTACACTGATGGCACCGGTGGGATGCTTATGGTTTTAAGAATCAGTGTATAACCGTGCCACTTACAAAATATCTGCACTTTATTAAATTAAGGTTTAGTTGTGTACAAGATAACTGCATTACAAACAATGGAGTCTATTGCAAATGGCAAATTGACTCGGATGAGCTTGGAGGCTCTCCAGAGTGCTTGTGAAGCCAGGGAGTTAGACTTTGTGGATAAGTCTAGGGCTGAGCTGATAGCTGCCCTGGTGGACTACCAGACTGATGGTGAAACTCTTGATGAGGGGGGGAATGCAACCAATGAGGACTCTGCCCCTGGGGTTTCTGCTGAATCTATTTCTGGGAATGCCGCCATTCCTGCTGCCTCTGTTCCAAACCCCAGCAATTCCTTGGAGCTTGAGTTATTAAGGATGAAATTGGCCTTTGAATACCGCAAGTTGGAAATAGATGCTGAACTTAATAAAGAGGAGTTGGCTCAACAAGTGGAGCTCAAGAATAGGGATCTTGAACTCAGAAATAAGGACCTTGAACTCAAGAGCCAGGACACTGAATGTCAGAGAATCCAGCTAGAGAAAGCTAGAGTGGAGACTTCAGCTAAAACCAGTGAGAGTGTCAGGTCCCCAGCCACCAAGTTTATGAAAGATTTGGTTGGTGTATTTGTGAAGGGTTCAGATATCCTCCAATGGATTGAAGCGTTTGAAATGGCTTGTGCGATTCATGATGTTGATAAAAGAGATTGGGCTAAGTGTTTGTTAAGCAGAGTGCCTCAAACTGGATATGACTGTATTCTGAAGCTGAGTGTGGAAGAAAGGGGTCAGTATGAGTGTATGAAGTCTGCTTTGATTGCCAAGTTTGGCAAGACACCTACCCAATACCTTAAAAGGTTCAGGGATTTTAAGAAAAGAGAGAATGTGTCTTGGGTTGACTGGGTGAGTGCTGCGCACATGAACATGATGGGGTGGATTGATGGATACAAAGTTAAGACTTTTGTTGAATTGTCCCACCTCTTGTTTTTTGAGCATTTTTCTGAAGCCTGTTCACCAGAGCTGTGTCAGTATGTGGCTGACCAGAACATTTTGGACCCCTTTAAGCTGGCTAGGTTGGCTGACAAGTGGGTCTCCCACCGGGTGTCCCCTAAGGACTCCAGTGGGAAGGACAAGGACAAAGAAAAGGGGGCCTCTCAGAAAGCTGAGGAGTCCCACAAGCAGTCACAGTCAGGTAAACCTAAACCTTCCTCTCCCAAGACCCAAAAATCTAGTGGGGATAAGTCATCTGTGGGTGGGAATAAGAGTAGTGGTCCACCTGCTGCAAAGCAGTCTCCCAGTGGTTCCCGTACCATACCCCGCACTCCTTGCACTTGTTGGGACTGTGGGGCTCTGGATCACAGAAGGGGTGACTCCAAGTGTAAAGGTAAGGCACTTGGAGTACAGGCTGTCGGCCTGACCTACCCTTACCCCGTGTCTGAGGTGGAGGCCACTGTCCTCCCCTCCTCTACCGGGATCACATTTGGTGCTCCGGTAGAGATTTCCTTAGAGTCCCTTGGGGCCTGGGACCAGTATGCAGAAGTACTGGCGACTATCCCACAGAACACCCGTAGGTTTTTGAGAAGTGTCCTCTTGAATGGCCAGCCTTCTACTGGTTTGAGAGACACTGGGGCAAGCATGACAGTGGTGGACAGGACCCTGCTCAAGCCAGAGGACTATGTAGGTGCTCCTCTGAGAACCACCAGGTTAGCTGGTGGGCCTCCCAAATTATCGCCTGTAGCCTTAGTAACACTCATGATTGGAGACAAGACAGCAAAGCTTCCTGTCCTGGTTCAGGACAATGTCCCTGCTAACATTCTGTTAGGAAATGATCTAGTAGAGTTGGGGTTGATCTCGGATGGTCTTCCCATGACTGCTGCTGCAGTCACTAGGTCACAGGTGACACCGGGTCTGGCTGTGAGTCAGGTACCCGAGCCAAAGGCGAGGCCTTTAGGCAAGAAGAAGGAAGACCAAGAAGGCCACCTCTGTGGAGGGAACACCTTCTCTTCCTGCTGTTCCGACAGCACCCATTATGATCCATGCTCCGGACGGGCTGGGTCCAGTGGAATACCCAAACTCAACTCCTGTTGGAGAAGAGACAGAAGACTCTCCTGTGGGAGAGGTTCTCAACCCAGAGGATCATCCCGACCTTCAATGCTTGTTAGCTGAAGGGGGACCCTCCCGGGCGGACTTCTGTAAGGGACAGAGAGAGTGCCACTCTCTCGAGGGTCTGAGGAAACAGGCCCTGTCCCAGGCACAAGGAGAAGTGCCTAGAACATTCCGGATTTATTGGGAGGGTGAGCTCCTTGTTAGTGAGCCCACTAAGCCTGAACCTGGTGCCCTCAAGAGGTTGGTGGTACCCCAGGTTTACAGGCCCTTCCTACTGCAGTTGGCACATGAGGTGCCCTTGGCTGGTCATCTTGGGACCAAGAAGACTAAGCAGAGGCTCTCTGCCCATTTCTACTGGCCACGGATGGGAGTAGAGGTGGAGTCCCACTGCAGGACCTGCCCAACTTGTCAGTTGTCTGGCAAGACTGGAGGCAGTGTCATTGCCCCACTGCAGCCATTGCCAGTGGTTGGCACACCATTTGAAAAGGTGGGCATCGACATCGTCGGTCCCCTTGACCTCCCACTTCAGGTGGACATCGGTTCATCCTGGTCTTGGTAGATCATGCCACCAGGTACCCTGAGGCAATACCCCTTCGGACTGTTACTGCCAAGGTGGTTGCCAGGGCTCTCCTGGGCATTTTCACCCGTGTTGGATTCCCCAAGGAGGTTGACTCTGACAGAGGATCCAACTTCATGTCTAGTTACATGAAAACCATTTGGAAAGAGTGCGGGGTAACCTACAAGTTCTCCACCTCTTACCACCCCAGACCAATGGTCTGGTTGAGAGATTTAATAAAACTCTCAAGGGCATGCTAGGGGCTTTGGAAGAACCCCTAAGGAGGAAATGTGATCTCCTCCTGCCATGCCTGCTGTTTGCTTACAGAGAGGTACCTCAAGAGGGTGTTGGTTTCAGCCCCTTTGAGTTACTCTTTGGACATCCCGTGAGGGGGCCCCTCGCCTTGATCAGAGAAGGCTTGGAAGCCACCCCTCCAGGTCCCGCCAAGCAAGTGGGGGACTATGTGTTAGGCCTCAGACGGAGGATGACACAGATGATGGGTCAGGCAACAGCAAATCTCAAGGCCAGCCAGGAATTGAATAAGTACTGGCATAACCTTAAAGCCTCGCAAGTGGATTGGACTCCGGGACAGGAAATCCTTGTGATGGAGCCTACCAAGCCTAGAGCTTTGGCAGACAAGTGGACTGGACCCTTCAGGATCATCTCCAAGATGATCAAAGTCAATTATCTGGTTGACATGGGAGCCTCTGGGGTAGCCCCTCAGGTATTCCATGTCAACAGGCTCAAGCCTTTCCACCGGCGAGCAGAAATCTCATGTCTCTTGCTAGCTTCAGGGCAAGAGGAGGATGAGAGTGAGCCCCTTCCTGATTTGCTGCATAGCAACCCTCAGGATGGCTCAGTGGAGGGAGTACATCTCTCTCCGGATTTGACAACAGAGCAACAGAGGGCCTGCAGGGCTTTGCTCCAACCGCATGCCTCTCTGTTTTCACTGACGCCAGGCCTTACACCATGGTGTAGGCATGAAATTGAAACTGGTGACAGTGTGCCTGTCAAAAGCAGGTGCTACCGTATGTCAGATACCGTCAAGAACCACATCCAGGCTGAGGTCCCCAAGATGTTGGATCTGGGTGTTATTGAACCCTCAACCAGTCCCTGGTCCAGTCCAGTGGTCCTTGTCCCCAAGGCAAGTTCCCAGGCGGGTACCAAGGATTGGAGGTTCTGTGTGGACTACCGAGGAGTCAATGCCGTCACCAAAACTGACGCGCACCCATTGCCCAGGGCTGATGAGCTCGTGGACACCATAGGTCGTGCCAAATTTGTGAGCACCTTTGACCTTACCTCAGGCTATTGGCAAATAGCTCTGACGGACCATGCCAAGGAAAAGACGGCCTTCTCAACACCTGAGGGACTCTACCAGTTTAGGGTCATGCCTTTTGGGTTGAAGAATGCCCCTGCCACCTTCCAGAGATTGGTCAACCATGCGCTCAGTAGGCTGGGAGCCTTTTGTGTGGCTTACTTAGACGACATTGCCGTCTACAGTTCCACCTGGGAAGAGCATTTGACACATCTGGATAAGGTGTTGCAGGCCTTGAAAAGGGCTAACCTCACTATCAAGGCCACCAAGTGCCAGATAGCACAGGGGAAAGTTACCTATCTTGGTCATGAGGTAGGAGGGGGTCAAATCCAACCTCTCTCCAGTAAAGTACAGGATGTACAGAACTGGGAGACTCCCACTACTCAAACCCAGGTGAGAGCCTTTTTGGGCCTCACTGGGTACTATCGCAATTTCGCGGCAGACTATGGAACCATAGCTGCACCCCACCGACAGCTCTAACGTCACCCAAACAGCCTAGGAAGGTTAATTGGACCGAAGACTGTCAGAGGGCCTGTGATGGCTTGAAAGAAAGTCTGTGTAGGGCACCTGTGTTGTGTGCGCCTGACTACAGCCGACCCTTTATCGTCCAGACGGATGCCTGCGACACCGGAATTGGAGCTGTCTTGTCCCAGTTAGATGACAAAGGGAGAGAACCTCCTATCATATTCATCAGTAGACAACTCAAGGGTAGAGAACTTAGGTGGGCTACTGTTGAAAAGGAGTGTTTTAGCATAGTTTGGAGCCTTAGGCGTTTTAGGCCCTACCTTACGTGGTCTACCTTCAAGGTCCAAACAGATCATAAGCCCCTGAAGTGGCTTATACAGATGAAGGGTGAGAATCCGAAATTGCTCAGGTGGTCCATTAGCCTGCAAGGGCTAGACTTCATCATAGAGCACAGACCAGGGGAGAGTCACGATAATGCAGATGGCCTTTCCAGAAGGTATGTTGACCGTCTGGATGAGGGTGTCTATCCCGTGGGAGATTAGACACCCTCCACCTCAGTCTGGGGGGGGCGACTGTGATGCTGGGAATGCATCAGAGGGACAGGGCCTCTGAATCCTTGTCCTTTACTGCTTTTTATCGTGTGTTCTGTCGTGTTTTCTGCCCAGGAGTCCATGTGGGACTCCTGGCAGTGCAGCTCTCTCTTTTGGTTTGGTGAACAGACCCATGGGATACCCTTATGGCACCCATGGGTAGGGGTACAACCCTGTGCCCCTAGTGTATGTTTTTGGGCACCTGTGGGTGGCCCACAGAGCAGGGTATGGGCTGGTGGCAGCTCCATGCTGAATTTGACAGGTGCTCTGGGTATCCTGCATTTTGGGATACCCAGGCCCTGCCATTGGGATCAGTTGATTCCTGATAGGAAACAAGATGGCCCCTGTGGCCTCTTGCTTTCTATTGCCTGTTACCTTGTTTTCCCAAAGTCCTGGGAAGCCCTGACTCTGTCCCTTCCCCCTGACTGGCTGTTGGGTGGAAGTTCCATATATGGTGTTGTTGTGAAGGCCCAGCTAGACTGACTGGAGCCTTCCCAGTGACTGTATGTTGTGGGTACCTCCTGTGGGTGGGACCTGGGTGAATGGAGTGTGTGACCAATATACACTCCTTGTTGTGCTTGTCTGGTTTCTGGCATGAGAGACAAAGACTGAGACAGGCCTGCCCGAAACTGGCCTGAATGCAGTGTGTAGTGTTGAATGGCTGGGTACTTGTCCCAATCCACATTCCTTGTTATGAGTGTCTGAAAGGGAGGAGTGTGGCCTGAATGCACTGCGTGCCTGATTGGCTGACTGACTGCATGAATGCCCTTCTGTATGATTGGCTGCTGAGTGTGTGCCAGCAGTGTGGATGAGAGACAGAATAGTATATCTGGGGACTTCTCACCACTGGTAATTGTTCAGAAGCGTTCTGGAGCTGACTCTGCACTCTAAGAGTAACTGGAACTGCTGATCCTCGACGCCCAGCTGGAAGAAGAAGACTTGCTGCTGCATTTGCTTCGACCGATCCGAGGGCTGCCAAAATCGTCGAAGACTGACCCGAGAGAGGACCTGGTAAGGCGCCCTCTTCCCGTACTCCGAGGAACCATCGAGCACCGCTCCATCTTTGCCGAAGCGCCCTGGAAGACAGACCCTCGAAAGGCTGCCGACCCGAGACGGGACCGCCGAGGAGATCGAAGTGAAGCACCCGGACATCCCCGCCGTCGAAGTCCATTGCCGTCAACCAGGGTTCGCAGGTTTGTGTAACCGCTGGAGGCCCGTCGAAGTTGTGTTGCCCAGCCGTGGGAACCACTTGACGCCGTGCCGCCGACGACCGGAGCCGTCTGCTCCTTGCCTAAGAACATTTGAATCGAAGGACTCCCTCGTCCGCACCGTCGACCGCTTTATCCTGCCGGAGAAAGTCGAGGACGACCAACGCGCCGAGGAGAAACCCGCCGGTGGGTTTCCCGCCACCCGAAGACCACAAAGACTCGAACGACTCGACGCCCTTGCTGGGCCCCCGTCTCCACAATCTTTGCGGTCCAGAACAATTGTTATCGAGGTGCCCCGCACGCCTCTGCCTTGCAGGACGCCAACACTCCGTCGTCGACGAGCACCGCTTGGATCGAAGCTGCCACCTCATCGACGCCGTTCTACCCTGTTTGTTGTCGGACGTTCGACGCCCCGTGTCTCCCGCTTGAAAGGGAAGGCATTCAAGAAGGGCCGTGGATTCCCTGACGCCGAACTATGAGTTCCTCGATGGACGTTCGACGCCCCGTGTCTCCCGCTTGAAAGGGAAGGCATTCAAGAAGGGCTGTCGATTCCCCGCCGCCGAACGCCGAGTTCCTCGACGCTTCTCGACGCCTCTCGACGATCCGTGACTCCCGCTTGAAAGGGGGTCGCTCAAGAAGGATCTGTCGACGCCTCTTCGAAGAACTCGACTCCACCAGGTACATTGGGGGGGGTGAAAACATTATAGGAGGGAATAAGACTTGCAGAACAATATATGGACTGGGCTTGTGCTATATCTTTATTTTACAGGTTGCCCAGGTGGGGGGATCTCCACACAGAACTGTGTCTAGTGATAGGGGCCAGTATTCTGCCTATTGCTCAACCATCTTATTTTCTCTCCTCTCTCTATTGCTGGTTTCACTCTATTGATCTGTGTGACATTGTTACAGTATTGTTGATGCACTTTAATGAGATCTAATAGAAAGGGTGGTACCACTTTAGAATTGTATATATTTGCCATTGTTGATTTTCCTAAGTACAAAGTGAGTTATTATGATAAGTGTACATAACCTTGAATATTGATTATATAAAGACTGTGTTCTAACCAATACAGTGTGTGGACATTCCTTTGTGGGGGCTTGGGGACTACACTGTACTTAAGAACCATCCTGCATCACCTCCTGAGAAGCTAGGCATTGATTGCTCGACCATAGCTACCGAATAGAGAATCTAGGCTGGGGTCCTCTGTGCCTCCCCTCTACCATTTAGAGAGCAGAAGTACAGACCACCCCCTACCAGTCGCTACAATGAGATAGGTGCAATGTTGTATTTTTTTATGTGCTAGACGCTTTTGTTGTGTTCGATTTGTCTGCGGACAACACAGCTGTTCTGAAATGTTCGTAAATAAACAAAATGGATTTGGTGTCAAGTTGAAAGTGTTCTAAGAAGATTCGTGGGGTCCGGGAATGTTCGCAGGGGTGTCCTGAAGACGTTGCCTGTATTGTTCGATGTCAAGCTGAAAGTGTTCTAAGAACACTTGCAGTGTCCTGAAATGTTCGTACATAAAGAAAATGGGGGTGTCCTGAGGACGCTGTCCGTATCGTCCTCTGGCAAGTTGAATGTGTTCTAGGAACTTCCTTGTGTCCGCGGACATTAAAATGGTTGCAATACTTGAATCTATGAGTGTGATATGCTGCAGTGGTTGTGGCCAGGGTATAGAATCTTGGGTGCATAGCCATTTGGCCATGCAGCCAAGACTCTATGCCCTGGCCACAAGCACCGCAGCATATCACACTCATAGTGGCTTATAACTTTGGGTCAAAAACAAATTTATAAGGAACATTGTTATAAGCCAGCATGGGTGTGATATGCTGCGATGGTTGTATTTATCATGTTATACTTACTATTTGGTTTAGTAACGGAAGTCCATGTTTTTCTTGTTCATTTCTATGATAAAAGAAAATAGCATGTTAGTATTTATAAAGACTTATTACATTGTACAATCAACATTTTCTTCTTTTTTTTTACCCTCATATTTAGTAGATGACAAAACAGAGTACTGTGCAATTTTCTCAGTTTCTGTGTTTGTTGCTAAAATCATTGGGTCTGTGGGAGAAAAAAATCCATGTTGGATTAAAAAAAAACCCTTTTTCTGTTATGCTAGAGTTCATTTGTTTGTTTGTTTTCAGTGTTTACTTGTTGTTTCTGGCTAAAGCTTTATACATTGGATTGTTCCAGTTTTTGGGAGCAGTAAGATATTAGGTATTTGTTTGGATATTGTAAAATTTTGGAGCAGTTAGATACCAGTAGGCGTATTCTAACTGTTTATTTTTTTATATAATTTCGTGGTATCGATTTATCTGTTTGGATATTTCTAAATTTTGGGACAGTTAGATAGCAATTGGCGTATTCTAAATGTCTGTTTTTTTCTCTATTTCAGTGGTATTAATTTATCTGATTAGTTGTTGTAGCATCTTTGGGCAGTTAGATAGCTTTTGGAATATTGTGACAGTTTATATTTTTTTACTACAAGTGTGCTTAAGGTTTAAGTACAGTTTATATATCAAATTTTGGTTTTAAGAACATTAAATAAGAGTTTGTAAGATTTGCTGGTAATCTCTGCTTTAGAGTAATGGTACTATCATTACATTCAAACCATCCACATTTCTTTTTTATATATGCAATGTAGTGCCCTGAATTGGTTGTGGCTCCTGCGTGGTAGATTACACCTATTGTTGTGAAGGTTTTCCTACCAAGTGATATTTGACCATGTGTGAATCCAGTCAGCTTGCAGTTGTTTTTGATACCATCTGCATTGTAACGTAGAAGCATTAGTATTACGTATTTACTATGTGTTTGTATTACTAACGTGGAGCGATTATCTGAATTGCAGGTCGAACATAATCTACCATGGTTTGCATTTTGTACAAGTTGCTGAAATGGAACTGATTCACAATTAGGTATTGATATATACACAAAGCGTTCATTGGGGATTTATTCTTGTGTCACATTGTTGCAGAGAGTGCATGTATGTTTCCACATGTATGAAATCTGGAAGATTTCATTTATAGGTATGTTTTTGTTTTCCAGTACTAATAGTAAGTACATTAGAAATTCTTGTGGATCTTCCTGTGAGTTTATAGTGAATTTCACCATTCCAGCACAGTAGTCCAATTGTCGTCTTATTCCATGAACAATATACGGGTTGTCAGGATTGTTTGTTGCGTTTCTGTGAAGTACTAACATTTGCAAACACAATGGGTCTCTACTGTGTAGGTAAATGTTGTCGACAATTGGTGGTAATTGAAATAGAATATTAATTGCTACATTTGCGTAGCAACTTACACCAACTATATTTGAGAGTTTAAATGGACCAGGTAGTTCTGTATCTGACTACTTTTTTTGGAGTTTGTCTTCCTTCTTTGAAGAAGTACCTGGTTTACTTTCCCTAATTGATTCTTTTTTGCTTGTGGTACTTGATGAAGTAATACGTTCTTCTACTCTCTTTGGAGGATTTGCAGTGACATCCTGTTGCATTTCTGTTTGATTTATTGTTCTTTTATAACGTTTTACTTTTTGTGGAACAGAATATGTGTTTAGATGGGGGGTGTATAGTGAGCGAAGTCTAGTGTATTCTAACATGCAAGGAATATCAGTGTTTATTTTACTTGCATCAAAGTTGATTAGAAATAGACCGTCAAGTGTACGTAAGCGTGATAGTGCTATGTAGCTCATGCCTTCTTTAAAGACTGTGTTACTAATGTCTATCATTGCTTTGTCTAGGGTAAGACCTTGTGATTTATGAATGGTGACTGCGTATGCAAGAGTTAGAGAAAATTGTTCTCTGCGTACATGTCTTTGAAGAGAAGTAATCGAGCTTTTGAGCGTCCTATTCTTTTTACTTCTGAAAGCTTGTCAAAGAGAATATTGACAAACTGAATTTTGTTGTCACATTGGTATGTTTGAAAGCCAACAACTGTGCCCAGTGCTCCATTAACTAGTCCTTGGTCCACGTCAAGGTTACGTTTCAGCATTACTCTGCAATTTAAGGATAATGTTAATATCTTTTCCAAGCCTGCTGTGTTTGAGATTGATTTTTCTAAACTATTTAGTCTTGTTGTGGCTTGGTCACACATAGGTAGTGTCATACCATGTATATCTAGTTTGTCTGTGGCGCTAATTTCCATTATTGGTTGCATTTCTTTACTTAACATTATTTCATTGAATTTGAAACAGCTTGCAAGAGTTGGCATTAAGGCCATACAACTGACATTTTTGTGGGCTAATTGTTCCATAACATCTATAGCACATGCATTATCACCATAAAGTGCATGAATGTGCCGGCCGGGTTTTCAATATTGCTTCTGCTTCTTTAGAAAGTATACCAACTCTGATACTTTTTAAGATGTTGGCAGATTGGCGCATGTTTTCTGTTAATTCTGTGTTAATTCTCTGTATTGGAAATGTTGCCAAAGGTTGACATTTCCAAAGCTGCCAACAGTTTTACGGCAGAGTTTGTGTTCTAATGTTTTAAAAATAGGCTCTCCTTTTACTGGTGTCAATTGAAGAAGATCTCCGAAAACAATAATGTGTTTTCCTGCAAATAGCTCTTCATAGTTTGTTTTGAGTACTTCTTGTAATCTGAGGTGAATCAAAGCCAACATTAGGTTGGACACCATGCTCACTTCATCTATTAGTAGCATTTTCATTTGTTTCAACACTCTGTGTAGTTCCATTGCAGCTTCTGCAGAAAGTTTGTAATAATCTAATTTGTTTTGGTGTTCTACTGGCAGGAGTAGTAATCAGTGTAAAGTGACACCACCTATGTTTTAGGCAGCTAAACCTGTGGGGGCAGTGACAACAGCTGACAGTTTGTTGTTTGTCAATTGTTGAAGGAACTTACTGATGATTTTGATTAGGAATGTTTTGCCAGAACCAGCTTCACCATTGACATACAATAGTATAGGTTTGTAATTTTGACAGGTGCATTCTTTGTTTTCATGTTGTACACCATGTGCAATTGCTTTTGTTACTTCTTGAAAAATGCTACGTTGCTCATTGTTTAGCTTTGATTGTAGTATAGTTAAGTCTTTTTTATCTTCGTACTGACACCTGGTGTTTTCTACTTCTATCATAGCTAATTCTGCCTCATTTGTTATTAGTGGGTCTCCTAGTGGTTCTTGGCTTCCTGTGACAGAAGGTTGACTACTGTCAGGAGTGTGCTTATCTAGTTGGGCCTGGAGTTCTTCTTCATGTTGCTGTTCATTGTGCAACATTGTTTTGTACTGTGCAAAGTTTACATCAGTTATACTGCTTTCATTTGCTTTGAAAGCGTCTTCATATGAGTCATAGTTATCTAGTATTTCTTCTTCTTTTCTCCATGGTTTAAAGAGTTGTAGCAGGGACATGTAATATACTTCTTTATATTCAGGAGTCTTTAATGCCAATTTGATATGATTAATTAAATTTGGTTTGGTGAGTTTTACTAAGTTGCCTTCACAGTTTGTCACTTGTATTTATGGTTTTGTTCATCAGGTTTTATATTATTTTTGTATGTGTAGTTTTGGGCTATGTGGTATAGACACATACAGGCCGATTTATGGAATTAATGTGCGCCGAAAATTTCGGCGCAAGCGTGCGAAAACGTGCGATTCACAGTGAAAGAGCGAAAATCGCAGTGCAAGTGTGATTATCGCACAGAAAACAGCGCACATCTATTCATGGAAGTCCGTGCACACGCAAAATGAGGGATGTGTGCTGAAAAAGTGCGTGGTGCACGCTGGCGCACGCTGGCGCACGCTGGCGCACGGGTCATCGAACGCCGTGCGATAAGGCCA
Organism: Ambystoma mexicanum; assembly: GCF_040938575.1. Classification (NCBI taxonomy): domain Eukaryota; kingdom Metazoa; phylum Chordata; class Amphibia; order Caudata; family Ambystomatidae; genus Ambystoma; species Ambystoma mexicanum. The sequence continues at coordinate 1,294,222,736 of NC_090937.1, forward strand.
CAGCGAATTCGCACATAGCGCGGCGCACATAACAAAAGTAGGTGTAACACGGGGCGTTACACGCAGAATGGGAAACAACTCGTGAAAATGTGGGCGTCATGGGGGAAGTACAGGAGGCAAGTGCGCGGAACGCCCACACACTCGCCTACAACACGTATTCATGGAATGGAATAGGGAAAAACAACGCAAGGCCAAAAACGCGCACAGGCCCATACATGTCCGCCACACGAAAGCAGGCGGTAGCGTCCCTGCGCAGGCAAAAAATGTGCGCCAAAGTTCTACACACGCGAGAAGTTCGACACGCGATCGGGCCTGGGGGAGCGTGTGCGTGTATTTCAGGGGTGCGCGAGAAGTTCCACATGCGATCGGGCCTGGGGGAGCGTGTGCGTGTATTTCAGAGGTGCGCGAGAAGTTTCACACGCGATTGGCCTGGGCACGTGTATTTCAGAGGTGCGCGAGAAGTCTCACATGCGATCGGGCCTGGGGGAGCGTGTGCGTGTATTTCAGGGGTGCGCGAGAAGATCCACACGCGATCGGGCCTGAGGGAGCGTGTGCGGGTATTCCAGAGGTGCGCGAGAAGTTCCACACGCGATTGGCCTGGGCATGTCTATTTCAGGGGTGCGTGAGAAGTTCCACACGCAATTGGCTTGGGCGCGTGTATTTCAGAGGTGTGTGAGAAGTTTCACACGCGATTGGCCTGTGCGCGTGTATTTCAGGGGTGCGCGAGAAGTTCCACACGCGATTGGCCTGGGCGCGTGTATTTCAGGGGTGCGCGAGAAGTTCCACACGCGATCGGGCCTGGAGGAGCGTGTGCGTGTATTTCAGAGGTGCGCAAGAAGTTCCACACGCGATCGGGCCTGGGGGAGCGTGTGCCTGTATTCCAGAGGTGCGCGAGAAGTTCCACACGCGATTGGCCTGGGCGCGTGTATTTCAGGGGTGTGCGAGAAGTTCCAGACGCGATTGGCCTGGGTGCGTGTATTTCAGGGGTGCATGAGAAGTTCCACATGCGATCGGGCCTGGGGGAGCGTGTGCGTGTATTTCAGAGGTGCGCGAGAAGTTCCACACGCGATCGGGCCTGGGTGAGCGTGTGCGTGTTTTTAAAGGTGCACAAGATGTTCCACACACGATCGGGCCTGGGGGAGCGTGTGCGTGTATTTCAGGGGTGCGCGAGAAGTTCCACATGCGAATAGGGCCTGGGGGAGCGTGTGCGTGTATTTCAGAGGTGCGCGAGAAGTTTCACACGCGATTGGCTTGGGCGCGTGTATTTCAGAGGTGCGCGAGAAGTTTCACACGCGATCGGGCCTGGGGGAGCATGTATGTGTATTTCAGGGGTGCGCAAGAAGTTTCACCCGCGATTGGCCTGTGCGTGTGTATTTCAGGGGTGCGTGAGAAGTTCCACACGCGATTGGCCTGGGCGCGTGTATTTCAGGAGTGCGCGAGAAGTTCCACACGCGATTGGGCCTGGGGGAGCGTGTGCATGTATTTCAGACGTGCGCAAGAAGTTCCACACGCGATCGGGCTTGGGGGAGCGTGTGCGTGTATTTCAGAGGTACGCGAGAAGTTCCACACGCGATCGGGCCTGGGGGAGCTTGTGCGTGTATTTCAGGGGTGCGCGAGAAGTTTCACACTCAATTGGCCTGGGCGCGTGTATTTCAGGGGTGCGCGAGAAGTTCCACACGCGATTGGCTTGGGCGCGTGTATTTCAGAGGTGCGCGAGAAGTTCCACACGCGATTGGCCTGGGCGCATGTATTTCAGGGGTGCGCACGAAGTTCCACACGCGATTGGCTTGGGCGCGTGTATTTCAGAGGTGCGCGAGAAGTTTCACACGCGATTGGCCTGTGCGTGTGTATTTCAGGGGTGCGCGAAAAGCTTCACACGCGATTGGCCCTGGGGGAGCGTGTGCGTGTATTACAGGGGTGCGCAAGAAGTTCCACACGCGATCAGGCCTGGGGGAGCGTGTGCGTGTAATTCAGAGGTGCACCAGAAGTTCCACACGCGATTGGCCTGGGCGCGTGTATTTCAGGGGTGCGCGAGACGTTCCACACGCGATTGGCTTGGGCGTGTGTATTTCAGAGGTGCGCAAGAAGTTTCACACGCGATTGGCCTGTGCGCGTGTATTTCAGGGGTGCGCGAGAAGTTTGACACGCGATCGGGCCTGGGGGAGCGGGGTACGTGTATTTCAGGGGCTCGTGGGTATTTTTACACGCGATCGGGCCTGGGGGAGCGGGGTACGTGTATTTCAGGGGCTCGCGGGTGATTTTACATGCGATCGGGCCTGGGGGAGCGGGGTACGTGTATTTCAGGGGCTCACAGGTGTTTTTACACGCGATCGGGCCTGGGGGAGCGGGGTACGTGTATTTCAGGGGTGCGCGAGAAGTTTCACACGCGATCGGGCCTGGGGGAGCGTGTGCATGTATTTCAGAGGTGCGCGAGAAGTTCCACACGCGATCGGGCCTGGGGGAGCGTGTGCGTGTATTTCAGGGGTGCGCGAGAAGTTTCACATGCGATTGGCCTGGGCGCATGTATTTCAGGGGTGCGCGAGAAGTTCCACACGCGATTGGCTTGGGCGCGTGTATTTCAGAGGTGCGCGAGAAGTTCCACACGCAATTGGCCTGGCCGCGTGTATTTCAGGGGTGCACGAGAAGTTTCACACGCGATCAGGCCTGGGGGAGTGGGGTACATGTATTTCAGGGGCTCGCGGGTGTTTTTACACGTGATCGGGCCTGGGGGAGCGGGGTACGTGTATTTCAGGGGATCGCGGGTGTTATTGCACGCGATCGGGCCTGGGGGAGCGGGGTACGTGTATTTCAGGGGCTCGCGGGTGTTTTTACATGCAATCGGGCCTGGGGGAGCGGGGTACGTGTATTTCAGGGGCTCGCGGGTGGTTTTACACGCGATCGGGCCTGGGGGAGCAGGGTACCACTCACCGTCTGCCTTGTGTGTAGAAGAACGCGTAGCCAACACCCACCCGCTGTGAAGTAATAGCGTGTGAACCCCAACGCCTGCAAAATACACGCACCGCACCCCATGAAAAGCAACGCCCGTGCGTGATACGTCACAGACGCGCATATGCGCTAAGGGCCATTGGTCCTATGGAATCACGTATGCGTGCTGACGCGCTTACGCGCTAAGGGCCTTTCCTCGATTTACACGCTGACGTGCAGAATTTTCACGTGCCAAATCACTCCGTATCAAGCCGGCCACGCATAAGCACACGGAAGACCACGCTCCTGCACAAAAGGCCAAATTACTGCCCCCAGAGCCCCGAGCAGCCTCCCACGAGCCATCTGCTGCTTCCTGCCTGCTGCCACCGTGCCCTGCCATTTGGTGCCTGCACATCAGCCATCTGCAGGGGTCCAGTTGCTGTGTCCACCCCTGCTGGAACAGAACAGTCCCGACTGGGATACCATCGCTCCACAGCCCAGCCCCAGGACCCAGTTGCCCACCCACGCCTGCCTCGGGGGTCGCCATGTCGGGGCAAACACCATCCGAGACCACTGGCGACCCCCAGCCAGAGGGGCAGAGGACCACCAGCTTCAGTCAGAAGAAAGTTGGTGTCCTGGTGGAGCTTGTCCTGGGGCATTATGATGCCCTCTTCGGATCACCACGCGCCGACAAGGAAGGACGGGACAGGATCTGGGACGACTTTGTGGTTGCCATCAACGCGGAGGGGGTGGCAACCCGCAACATCAAGCAAGTCAAGAAGCGCTGGGAGGACTTCAGGTCCAGGACCCTCATAAAGGCCCGGCACCTCGTGGAGGGGGCCGGGGCAGCATGAGTACCATCCAGCTCAGGGTCCTGGAACGCGTACGCCCAGCGCTCCATGCCCAGATCCTTGAGAGGCAGTCCCGTCTGGAGTCGAGCGGTAAGTGGCCAAGCATTGCTGTGTGAGACAGGGCATGTTGCAGTGTGCTGGTTGTCTGATACTTGCCTGTATGTCTGACATAGGCCATGTACACGTGTGTGTGTGCATGGACATCATGGTCATGCATGTGAGACCAGTAATGTGTGAAGCACACGCTTGGTGTATGTGTTTAAATGCAACATGGGGAGCCCTATGCAGAATGGACACATGAGAGCATGCCAGTGTCTGTACCTGGACATGGGTGGGGGTGAGGGATGGGTGCTGATGCCATGTACATGTATGGTGTCCATGTCTGTGTTTCTGACCTGCGTGTCTGTGACTTGTGAATGCCATGGATGCATGACACATGTCTGTGACAATGTTCAGAATCACTGATGCAGCCTAGTTATCCTTGCATCCACTGTGTCTGGGGTGTACGAGTCCAGATGGATGAAAGTACGTTGAAGTGTGTGCATGTGATAGGCATGACCCATGAGGCATGTGAGTCCAAAAACAACATTGTATGCTTCAAGAGTCCCTTGGACCTGTTTGCTTATGTCCATAGCATGCGCCATGCCTGTTACTGCATCTGTTTTGCCTGCACTGACCAATGTGTTGTGGAGGGACATGATGGAAGTGATCTTTGACAGTGCCACTCATCTGCTATTGCTTCCTATCTAGGGGACCATTGTACAGTACCCTGATGGTTGTGTTCTATGTCTCCCTCTACACAGCGCAAAGTGAAGAAGAGGGCGGAGACGGCGCTGTGGAGCTAAGCGGCGGGGATGCCTCCACGGCTGCAGCAGAAGGGGTGGGTGAGCCCCCACAGGGGCTTGCAATGGCGGAAGACGGTGTGGAGCCATCCAGGTTGGTGGTTTCCACAGAGGAGGAGGAGGCCGCTACTGAGCCGCACATGGGGCCTGGTGGGGGCATCCCTGCTGGTGCAAGTGGTGCAGTCCAGGGTCAGGGGCAGGAGGCAGCACAGGTCATCGTGGAGGTGCCTGTGCATGTCACTGTCCCTGACACTGTGACTGCACCACCATGCACCAGCAGGCATGCCCCATCCCAGGCCCGTCCGCAGGTAGGGGGGATGTCCATGTCATCTGACTCCCCTCCACCTGCGGACGAGGGGACCCCTGGCCGTATGGAGAAGGTCCTGATTGGTGTCGCGTTGCACACGGCTGTCATTCGTGATGCGGTGCGTGCTTCCTGGGGGGAGCACGCACGTCATCATGAAGAGCACCGTGGCAACGTGGCCCAGTTGGGAGCGGTCATGGTCGGGGGTCTCGTACATGTGTTGGGCACTCTGGCGACCCTCTCCTCCTCTGTGGAGGCTATGCGCCAGTCGTACTCCATGCCGTCTTCCAGCCCAGATGCCACCAGGGCCCCCTGTGGACCTGCCCCGACCAATGCAGCCACCTCGGTGGGGATCCCATCCCTGCCACAGTCGGGAGTCGGAGGTCCAGCAGGGGTGGACACACCAGCAACTGGACCCCAGCAGATGGAGGATGTGACGGCATCATCGGGCAGGACACGGGCACGACGGCGTTGGTGGATTCCATCAGCCTGGATGCCGTCGTGCTGGCACAGGCAGTTGCGTCAGAGGCAGCGGCAGGCTCGACGTGGGAGGCATCATGGCTCGGGGCCATCAACATCAGGGGTGCAGGCATCGGCCGGAGGGCAGGAGAACCCTGGAATGGGAGTGGCTTCCGTGTGGGAGCGGTTGGGCCAGCAGATAGGTGCGGAGCGGCAGCGGGCAGAGGAGGAACGGCTTACAATGGTCAGGGCAGAGAACTCCATGCGGAGGGCGCTGAGGCGGGCTGAGTGCCTCGAGGGTCTTCGCAGGGAGTTGGAGTTGGACACTGCATTATCCCTGCGGGACTTCGGGGCCAGGGAACATGCCCGCCTCCAAGCCATTGAACAGGAGTTCGATGATGCCCTGGCCCATGACAACAACCAGTGAGCCATCGGACTAGCCCGCTGCCCTTGTAAATAGTTATGTAGTTAGTGTTAGGTTTCCTTTGCTTTGTTATTTATTTTGGACCTTTTGGACAATGGGCCACATTTTTGTATATATTTTTTTTTTATTAGGTAGTGTTGTTAGATAGGTTTCATTTCTTTTGTTGGGATCATGGACCCTGGCTTGTTCATCTGTACATAGTTCAATGTTGGATTTTCTTTCTATTTTACAATTTACCCATGGAGCAATGGCTTTCGATTATTATTTTCCATAGGATTTTCTTTTGTGGACTGTGACTTTGGACACCATTCCTTTGGATTATGATTTTTGGTTTTGCATTTTTTCACGGACATGCTTCTTTTTATTTTTTTACATTCCCATTTCTGTTTATTTATTTTTGATTCAATTTATGTTTCCTTTAATACATATTTCTTGATCAAACTTCAATGTGTAGTATCATCTCATTGGTTTCATGCATATCATGATATGGGTTTTGAGATTCACTGACACCCATTGGGTGTATGTGAGGGACATGTGTTCGTTTCCAAACTTGCAATTGGTGTTCTATCATGTTATTGCCATTTCTAAGGGGGTGGATGCAATACTCAGGTGGGTGTTTTGCATTTGGAGGCTGACCATAGGGACCAGGGATCTAGATTGTGATGACATGTTGGCTGGGGAACATGAGTTGGGACCTGCTGGCAGGTGCCCCACAGTGCTGGGGGGTGGGGGTGCAGGGGGACGAGTGGGGGTGCAGTCTAGTCCCCCGTGGTGTGGGCTGCCTGCAGGGGCCGTGGAGGTTGTGGAGCGAACACCTGGGAGGACCCACACGGCCAATTCACGTGTAGTACTCCACGGAACCCCTGAAATACACGTACCCTGCTGATGTCGCGTGTGAAACTTCCCGCGCACCCCAGGATACACGTAGCCAGGACATTCGCGTGTGGAACTTCCAGCGCACCCCTGGAATACACGTACCCTGCTGATATCACGTGTGAAACTTCCCGCGCACCCCGAAATACACGTACCCAGCCCAATCACGTGTGAAACTTCTCGCGCACCCCTGAAATACCCACACGCAGCCCATTCGCGTGTGAAACTTCCTGCGCACCCCTGAAATACCCGCACCCAACCCAATCGCATGTGGAAATTCACGCGCACCCCCGAAATACACGTGCCCAGCACGATCGCGTGTAGAACTTCACGCGCACCCCCGAAATACACGCGCCCAGCACTCTCCCGTGTAGAACTTCTCGCGCACCCCTGGAATACACGCGCCCAGGCCAATCGCGTGTGGAACTCCCCCCCCCTGAAATACACGCACCCAGGCCATTCGCATGTAAAACTTCCCGTGCACCCCTGAAATACACGTACCCTGCCCAATCGCGTGTGAAACTTCTCGCGCACCCCTGAAATACAAGCACCCAGCCCGTTCGCGTGTGAAACTTCTCACGCACCTCTGAAATACACGCACACGCTCCCCCAGGCCAGATTGTGTGTGGAACTTCACTCGCACCTCCGAAATACACGCGCCTAGCACGATCGCGTGTGAAACTTCTCGTGCACCCCTGGAATACACGCACCCAGCCCGTTCACGTGTGGAAAAACTTCTCGCGCACCTCTGAAATACACGCACACGCTACCTTAGGCCAGATCGCGTGTGGAACTTCACGCGCACCCCGAAATACACGCGCCCAGCACGATCGCGTGTGGATCTTCTCACGGACCCTTGAAATACCCGCACCCAGCCCAATCGCATGTGGAAATTCACGCGCACCCCAGAAATACGCGTGCCCAGCACGATCGCATGTTGAACTTCACGCGCACCCCCGAAATACACGCGCCCAGCACGCTCCCGTGTAGAACTTCTCGCGCACCCCTGGAATACACACGCCCAGGCCAATCGTGTGTGGAACTCCCCCCCCCCTGAAATACACGCACCCAGGCCATTCGCGTGTAAAACTTCCCGCGCACCCCTGAAATACACGTACCCAGCCCAATCGCATGTGAAACTTCTCGCGCACCCCTGAAATACATGCACCCAGCCCGTTCGCGTGTGAAACTTCTCGCGCACCTCTGAAATACACGCACACACTCCCCCAGGCCAAATTGCATGTGGAACTTCACTCGCACCTCCGAAATACACGCGCCCAGCACGATCGCGTGTGAAACTTCTCGCGCACCCCTGGAATACACGCACCCAGCCCGTTCACGTGTGAAACTTCTCGCGCACCTCTGAAATACACGCACACGCTCCCCCAGGCCAGATCGCGTGTGGAACTTCACGCGCACCCCCGTAATACACGCGCCCAGGCCAATCGCGTGTGGAACTTCTCGCGCACCCCTGAAATACACGCACCCAGGCCGATTCGCGTGTAAAACTTCTCGCGCACCCCTGAAATACACGCACACGCTCCCCCAGGCACGATCGCGCGTGATACTTCTCGCGCACCCCTGAAATACACGCACACCCTCCCCCAGGCCAGATCGCGTGTGGAACTTCACGCGCACCCCCGAAATACACGCACACGCTCCCCCAGGCCAGATCGTGTGTGGAACTTCACGCGCACCTCCGAAATACACGCACCCAGCACGATCGCGTGTGGAACTTCTCGCGCACCCCTGAAATACACGCACCCAGCCCGTTCGCGTGTGACACTTCTCGCGCACCTCTGAAATACACGCACACGCTCCCCCAGACCAGATCACGTGTGGAACTTCACGCGCACCCCCGAAATACACGCACCCAGCCCGTTTGCGTGTGAAACTTCACACGCACCTCTGAAATACACGCACACGCTCCCCCAGGCCAGATCGCGTGTGGAACTTCACGCGCACCTCCGAAATACACGCACCCAGCACGATCGCGTGTGGAACTTCTCGCGCACCCCTGAAATACACGCACCCAGCCCGTTCGCGTGTGACACTTCTCGCGCACCTCTGAAATACACGCACACGCTCCCCCAGACCAGATCACGTGTGGAACTTCACGCGCACCCCGAAATACACGCGCCCAGGCCAATCGCGTGTGGAACTTCTCGCGCACCCCTGAAATACACGCACCCAGGCCATTCGTGTGTAAAACTTCTCGCGCACCCCTGAAATACACGCACACGCTCCCCCAGGCACAATCGCGTGTGAGACTTCTCGCGCACCCCCAAAATACACGCGCCCAGCACGATCGCGTGTAGAACTTCACGCGCACCCCCAAAATACACGCGCCCAGCACGATCGCGTGTAGAACTTCTCGCGCACCCCTGAAATACACGCGCCCAGGCCAATCACGTGTGGAACTTCTCGTGCACCCCTGGAATACACGCACCCAGGCCATTCGCGTGTAAAACTTCTCGCGCACCACTGAAATACACGCACATGCTCCCCCAGGCCCAATAGCGTGTGAGACTTCTCGCGCATCCCTGAAATACATGCACACGCTCCCCCAGGCCAGATTGCGTGTGAAACTTCTCGCGCAAGCGTGTTCCCAAAACCCTTAATACACGTTCACCGCTTTGTGTTTGCTGTTTGCCAGTCCGGTAAACTGGTACAGGGTTGGCCCAGCCCTTTACAATGGTTTTGCAATCTTGATGGCTTTTCCTTGCGCGAGGGCGTTCTTGGGGGCGTAACTGGCGCTGCTGCAGGGTCGCTGCGCCACTCTGCGCCACGTCTGCTTTTGGAGGCGAGAATCCATGAATACGCTGTGCACGGAAATTGATTTTATCGCACGCAGCTGGCGCAGACATTCGCACGGGCACGCTGTGCGCCAGCCGCATGCGACACTTTTGTGCGAATTTCCATGAATTACCCTGATAGTTTCCAAAGTGGTACTCCTGTTTGGGTAGTATGTGTCAAATAAATAGTTTTTTAAAATCTCTTGGCTGTTGGGATCATGTTTGGCTATTGTTTCTATATTTTCGTATGATTTTAGAACTCTTTTTCTAGATTAAGCTGGACCAAGACTTAGCCATACTATATTTGCAGATTAACCATACAATGCAGTACCAGTTAATCGATCAGCTGCTTCATAGGATCCACATTCTCTATGGGACAGCATGTTTATGCCCAAGCTGTCTAATTTCTGAGACACTGTTTTATCTGATGACAGGTCATTCCAGAGGTCTTGGAGCTCTGTATTTTCTGATTTGGTTAGTTATGCTGTGACATATTGTGCAACTGCAGTAGAATTGTCTGCAATGTACTGCACATCTATTTTTGCATTCCATAAGTGGACAATGATTGCATTGTAATAATTGATATATTTTTCTTCTTCTTTTCTTTTTATACAATATGTATTTTTAGGTGACTTACCTTTAACACTATGTCTAACTGAAGACATGAGGTTGTTCACTTGACCTGGATTTGTAAATGGTCTAGGGAAACAACATCGGCATTTGGTGTAGTATTTCCCTTTGTTTTTGTATTTGCCACGACAAAATTTGCCACATTTGTGTCTTTGGAATTGTAAAATTTTTGCATGAAGATCACTATTTGTGGATTCTGATGGAATTTCACAAGTGACATATTTTTCAATAAACTGTAAAACAGTGGCATCACTGTCTTGACCAAATTTAGGAGCATCTTTAATCCATAAAAGCATGTGGACATGTGGTGCTCCTCTGGCTTGGTATTCTTTTCTCCAAAAGAAGTGTTGGACTTCTCCAAGGGGAGGAACGGTTTTATTACAAATAAAATGTAGCATAGAAATGAAGCGATGGTGAAAATATCTTGAAACATTAACAGGATCCTGAGAACAAAGTTCTCCAGGTGTTAGTATATCTATGTTTGTTTTGTTTTCGTTTGATATGCGTAGGAAAGCATGTAAATCTTCCCATGCATATTCTGCACAATTTAATCTAACAAACCAAGTGGGTAGGCCAAGGTTTCTGATCATACAACATACATCTCCATGATGTCGAAACCAGTACTATTTAGTACCACGCATATTTGCTAATAGATTTGTAAGACTTGCTTGTAAAACCTCATCTTTTTGTTGAACTTTTTGTAATAATTGTGTAGCTGTCATATTTTGAAAGTGTGATACTGATTTTAATATGTGTGCAACTCCGTAACATAAAGTTGCTAGTTCACTTTCAAAGAGTAGGTGGAATATGTATTCCACATTTTGTCGAAATCTGGGATCTTCAGAATACATTCGTAATGAGCGATATTCTGATGCTGATATTTGAATAGGTCTATCATCGTATCTTCCCCCTTTGCCAGTCGGAAAGACTAGAGGAAAAGCACGTGCTTCTATACTTTTTTCCCATATGCTGATTGGTGATCCTTTTGTTTGACGCATTTGGTACGTTTCCAGTGCATCTTCTATGGTGTCATTAGAGTGCAATGGATGAATTGTATAATGGTCTAAAGTGTTTGATATTGTAGCAGGATCTAGGAGCTCAAATTGACAAGCTTCTTGTGTCTCTTGAATTATTTCAGTTGTATCTTTCAAGTTTTCTTCAATATTAATTTCATTATTCTCTTTAAGATATTGCAGGGCTTCTCTAACTTTATGTAAATCTACCAGTTGTTGCCAATATTTTTTGTCTTTTGTAGGTACTCCATTTACCAAGATATTTAAAGATTGTTGCATTGGACGTTGCACTCCTAGAGTGTGCACATTTTCATTTAGATCTAATGTTAAATACACTACTTTTCCACGAATACCTTTCACTAATTCAGAGGGAGGTAATTTTGCAGTTTTTGGTTGAAGGCGTATTATTGCTTGAAATGGGTGCACTGTTTGAATTATGATGCTCTCATATAAATTAAATTGTTGAAGGGGTTTTGGTAGTGGATATAATTCCAAGTTATTTGTGATAGCACGTGAAGGAGTTTGGTTGTTGTCAAGTTTTGTAGTGCAGTAACTGCAAAGTATTATGGGGTCAGTTATTTCGTATTTGTTTCTGCTATAAGGTGGAGAGCTAATTCAAACCATTTAGAATCTTCATTGTCTTCTATTTTGTATGATAGGTCTACAGTTTTTGTGTTACTTTTATAAAAAGTTCTGCGGCAACATACACACACGTGGTTTGGTACTTCAGCTGAAGTACTTTCAAATTTTAGTATTTCTTTTTGGTATGTGTGTAGTGAAAGGTTGCCATGTGCAGAATTGTTACGGAGTTGGTTTACAGCTAATTCATCTTGTAAGTGGGTTTCACTTCCAAAATATTTTGTCTGGATTTAGTCGATTTCTTTTAGTAGGTCTTTTGCTGTACCATGTAGAAGAATGTTATTTAAATTGGCTAGTGCTAAAGCAGGACTTTTAGCATAGTACAGTTTATAAACTAGATTTCTTTTACTTGCATGATGTGTTGAAATCCTTTTGATATCATGGAAGTTTGTTTTGCACTCAGTCCTGTAATGCAGGCCAATGAATGTACTTGTAGACCTGTGTACTTGCGTACTGGACAAGCATCCATATTTTGCAGTAGTTTAATTTTGATTTTGTCTTTGCTTTTCACATATTGATTGAGGAATTGGTGTAAAGACTTGAACATATTTTTGGGAATGTTACACATTGACGTGCATGGCCATTTGTACACTAGATGTTCTGATTCAGTTGAATGGAGGGGTAAATCTACGTTTTCAGGGCATATTTTTGTAAGGAGTACTTCTTGTTCCATTATGGTATTATTAACTTTTTCATAACCTCGACCACTGCTATGTATGGCAATTGTATTTGTTTGCTTTTGTTTGTACGCTTCTTCATTAAAGTATGGTTCTGTGCTTGTAGTGTGACTCCATTCACCTCCACAGATATTTAAGAAGTTATTTCTGTTGACATTTCATTTATTGAGAAGTCTTTTTTGTAATTTAGTTATTAGCTTTGTTAGTGGTTTCATTCTGTTTAACACTAAAATAAATAACTTTCTTTTGAGAAGAATTACACTGTCTATCAACGCTTCTAAGATTACTTTTCTACGATAGGTTTGAAGTGTTGAACCTGGTTTCTCTCCTGTTTTCATAAGATTTTGAAGGACTTTGTGACGGAACATTTTGGCTAAAATACTTTTCTTGGTATGCTTACTTTGTACTACATCAAGATTTATAGAAGAAGATGTATTTGTAGTGATAGCTGATTTTCTTCTTTCTCAAAGTTTTTTCCGGAATTTCATAGGTTTTTAGTAGCGCAACTTAACCATAATGTCCCTTTAACAAAGTTTTTTTACTGAATTTCATAGTTTTTTCGTAGCGCAACTGAACCATAACGTCCCTTTAACAAAGTTTTTTTACTGAATTTCATAGTTTTTTAGTAGCACAACTAAACAATAATAACTGACTTTATGTACATATAATATGGAACATACTGAACCCTTTCTACTGAATTTGACTGTCCGCGGACATGTTCGAACAACAGTGCCGCCACCTAAAAACTCTGGGGGATATGTGTAATTGTTATATCATAACACAGGAACATTTAACAAATTTACAAAGCAGCACACATACAAAGTATATGTAGTAATACTTAAGAAATCTAACCCATATATGTAACACACTAACCATTCATTTAAATACAATATGTCCTAAAATGGAATATACCAAAAGAAGATAAAGTGGCTTCCAACATAATTACCTCACAGACACTCCACAACTAAGAGCAAGACCAGACGTACAGACTACTCATCACATACTTTCCTGAAATAGTAAGTGCACTTCATTTTACTCATATATTTATAAACTTTCTGTATTAGATAAAAAAAAATATTACTTTTTTGTTTTCTCACAGAAATGTGTAGTACTCTGGAGTGGCTAGAGGAGCATTTCCCACAAGACGAAATGTCAGAAGATAGTGCACCTAATGGTACACACTTTACTATATAAACCAATTAATAAATATTATTTTGTATACATTTAACATATACATTTTTTTTACAGACCATACAAAAATTGCCACTACCACAGAAAAAGAAGCGGTGGATAACACTCTGGAACACATTAACCAAAAAATGGACCAACTTATGGCAAATTTTAACGATTTAAAGAACTTTGTGGAAGATCACCTAAAACTACCAACAACATACCGTTGTCCCACCTGTACTTGTCCCCCCTCACCATATCCCACTCATTTAACCCCAAACCCTCTCCATGGACCAAAACGTTTTGATGACATTTCCATCCCTTCTTCACCTGATCCCAATTATGTTGAAATCCCTAATTCTCCTGTTTTTGTTTCTGTTTCTGCCCCACCTTCTCAGTCATAAATTGTTTATATATGTCAAATAAAGTTACTTTTTTATATTGTGTTGTAATTACTTTCAGTTCTTTGTGTTAAAACCAATTTAGGTGTCCACGGACAGCGCGGTTGTTCGGAAATGTTCGTAAATAAATGAAAATGTACGTGTCCTGAGGGCACTATATCTGTCTGTAATGTTCTCATGCAAGTTGAAACTGTTCTAAGTACACTCGTACCGTCCTGAAATGTTTGTAAAAAAACGAAAATGGAGGTGTCCTTAAGAACACTATGCCTGTTCGTAGTTTTCGCTAGCAAGTTGAAACTGTTCTAAGAACACTCCTGGTGTCCTGAATTGTTCGTAAATAAACGAAAATGGAGGTGTGCTGGGGACGCTATGTCTGTCCGTATTGTTCGCAAGTAAGTTAAACTGTGCTAAGAACAAACGGCTGTCCGTAACTGTTCGTTTTACGTGTGACACAATTTTAATTAGTTCAGGACCCGAACACTGTCCGTAGAACATCAACACGCATGCGCAAAACAATGTCGGTACACTGGGTGTCCTGCGGATGGCCGCTTCCTTAGCGAACATGCTCACGAAGCAATCATATGATCGCGCCCACGCTGATCGCGTGTTCTGAATGCAGACACTGTTCGTATACCCGAACAGTTTAAAAGTACATTTCCAAGTAATCCACAATATTTCTCATTAAAAACTCACCATACCACAAATCCCACATACTAATCCTAAGTTTCCACATAGTTTTTGTGACTATTTAAACCTTTTTTGGTGTTCGATCTGTCTTGCGGACGGCGCGCATGTCCGTGAACCGCGTACAAACAACCATATAAAAGACCACGCCCTAGAGCTCATTCTCATTGTGTTTCTGGCTATTCCACAGAGCACACTGCATTTTGCTGCATACTTTGCAGATTTTGAGATTTCCATCTCCAAGACGATGACATCCATGGCTCCACTATTGCCACCTGGTGCTACATCTGCCTCAGCACCACCCCTACCCCCTCCACCACCACCACCTCCCCAAGGGCCTGAAGAGGGGAACAGGAGTGAGGATACAGAGGTGGAAGAAGAGGATGACGAGAATGAGGTAGAGGAAATCCCTACTACCCACCCTCGGCGTGATTCTTGGGTTTGGCGGTTGTTTACCGTTCATGGGAATGTTCCTAAGGCTCGTGCGAACCGTGTCACCTGCAATGAGTGCAAAATGGTACTCAGTCGCGGGAGGCATGGTGCGTACAGCTTTGGGACCACGACCATGAAGCGACACCTGAACTCATTCCACACTGGGGCCATTTGCCAGGTTCTACCTTGCGAAGAGCGTAGTAGGTTGATTGCCTCTACTTCATCCTCCGTTTCTGATCCTGTCACCACAAGGAACACCTCTGTGGGACAGCGTCTTCCTCAAGCTGCCTCACAGGCCATACAGAATTCTAATGACCCTTACCTTTCGAGGGTCACAGTTGTATGTATGTACTGTGACACAGTACTCTGCAGGGGGGAGCGACTTCGGAGTGCTTTTGAGACTATCGTCTCAGAGCACGAGAAGACCTGCTCACTAACCAAATAAAGCCCATTCTACATCTTCCTCTCTCAGCTCGCCCTTTCTTATCCCTGTGGTTGGTGCCCCCCCTTTCCCCTCCTTTCCCCTCCTCTCCTAGTGTGTCATGTATAAAAAAACAAAAAAAATACAAAATAACAAAAATCCCAAAAAAATAAGGCTCTTTTCAGAGCCGCCTTTCACAGTTAAAAAATAGAAGTGAAGATAAATAAAGCAGGGCCCTTTGTATATCTTAAAAGTCTGCCGACATTTCGCGAACATAAAAAAAATTGGGGTGCTACCTTATTGTAACCATTGCATTTTTCTCTGGGAGCAAGTGGTGGCTCTGAAGAGAGCCTTTGAGAGGTGTTTGTATGTCAAAAATTATAAATACTTAACACCTACTTCAAAATGGATGCTGTATTGCTACAAAAGGTCGCAATGCATTTTGTACATTTCTCAGAAAAATCTGATTGCCAGCATAAGTAAGATGGGCTCCATCTCTGCAAAAAATGTATGTACTACGAAACATAATATTTTCATTGTGAAAAGAGGACATGTCAAAATCTCTTAGGAAGGCACAAACAACCTTATTGACATTACGCCTTGCTTTCTCCATTTGTGGACCTCATGAGAAAGAACAATGCCACATTTGTCTCTGCGCAATCCGTGAAAAAATTACTTTGGGGTTTGGAAACATGTCCATGATCTTCTGAAGTCCTTCTTTCATTGCAAATTGCAAATAAATTCCAGACACATGTCCTAAACTGTTCCCTCCACAATGAATTACAATTATGTCTGGATGTTCCTCTATCTTCAAAGTTGCACAGAGAGGTAGCAAGTCCAACCACTTCATTCCATGTACTCCATGCCAGTGCACTTCCACATGTGGGAATCCAAGATCTATAGATACTCCACAGCTTTCTGTATGCACCTTCAACCAATGTATCCACGAGTCTCTCAAAAACCACACAATCTGTTTTTTGAAACACTCAGCCATAGCTATCTGTTCTTCTCTCAGCAAAAAGAATATCTGAGAAAACCTCTCCTAGCACAACACACTCACTGAACTTTACTGACCAATCCCTTGCTACATTCAATCTCATTTGCATGCCTCCCCACCCCAAATGCCCCAGATGTAATACGCGGTGTCCTAGAACTACCGCCATGTCCGCGAACATATCGTAACATGGACAGCCCTACTGCCATTTCCAATTCACTCTCTGTACCATTCCCTCATTGGATGTAGCTAAGAAATCACATGACCATCCACCAATCAAATCCAAGACCTCTACATGTAACTGCATCATCACAGATTAGCAATGCAAATGTACAGTGAATACTCGGAGTACAAGTCTCATACCATTGGCAAGCACGATCTACGAGAAATACTATACAAGTCTCCAAGATTTCTACTTGCAGCTTCGTACATATCCATATGCATGAACACAAACTACAGGTATGCATATTTTGTATACAGTACATGAACACATTTTCTAACCGACTTTTACCTTGTATAATCTGTAAAATGAATCTACGATCATTTTTTCATTGTCCTAAAATGAACTGTGATTTATAAACTTTTATACCGTTTAATTTCTTCACACACACACACACACACACACACACGCAAATAATGCTAAACCAACATTTTTGAAATAAAATATATAGACAACACATAATCAAACAAAATTACATGCACACTCTATGATCAAACCTCAAACAATAATATTTGTACAAACACATAATTGGTTTTAATTTTTTCAATTGATAGAATTACTTACATTTATATAGGACAAGCAGGCTATGACATTGACTCAATAATACGTGGAAAAGCAGGCTATGACATTGACTCACTATTACGTGGAAAAGCTTAGTTACAGGAATAGTGGTATACAGTGGTACATTATGAATTTCACAAGCCATAGTAAAGATATTTTCTTTCATTTAGTTAGTCATAAAATAGTTTTAATGGTTTTGAGGAAGGCGCTGAGCATTTCAATTTAAAAAATCTATGTCTAAATTAGAAACAGTGCTATATACAAACCAAATTACTAATTTCTATCTTTTACAATTGCAGTGAAGACCATTCTCCAGAAAAGAAGCAGCCAAATTTGAAGTACAAAGAACAACTGAGAAGCAAACTGCTCATTTTAGAAAAAAAGTAAGTAAAATGTTACCATCATATTTGAATTATTACTCAAACACACTGTAAGGTTAATTCATGCTATTTCTGTGCCTAAAAATAGAGATTCTGCACCATTCTGACAAAAAATCCCCCCGTCATAAACAGTGATTTACTGGCAGAATGGCCCACAACGTCCTATTTTTCGACACACAAATTACCCAACTCAGCCGCTAGAATTTAGATGTTGTAGAACAAACAACTGTTTTAATTGTATAGCTTTAGATATACTATTTATACTTCTCCAAACCACTGGCTTACTTTTTTCTGTCATCTGAACCCCAGTTTAGTAACACATTAATTCAAGAATACCCATCCCTAGTAGTTGTACTTCCCAAAGCACAATCACACACCATTACATACATTTTTATCATCTTACTCAAACACTCATGCACACAACACACATGCATTCCAGAACACCCCAACCCATACCTTCTTTATTTTTTTCAACAGACCCTGAAGAATGCCTACCAAAAAGCAACTCCGTAGAAAGGAACGCAGAAGTAGAGCAAATGAAAAGAAAACTCTCCAACATAAACATCCATCTATAGCAGAATTTGTAAAAAAAGTTGAAACACAACAGCTAATACAGTCATGTAGTGAAACAGAAGAGGTTTCTAGTACAAAAACGTTGCCTCCTCTATCAAAAAGTAACACAAACCAAAAAACTATTAACAGAAAATCAACTATCACTACAAATAAAACTTCTTCTATAAATCTTGATGTAGTACAAAGTAAACATACCAAGAAAAGTATTTTAGCCAAAATGTTCCGTCACAAAGTCCTTCAAAATCTTATGAAAACAAGAGAGAAACCAGGTTCAACACTTCAAACCTATCGTAGAAAAGTAACCTTAGAAACGTTGATAGACAGTGCAATTCTTCTCAAAAGAAAGTTATTTATTTTAGTGTTAAACAGAAGAAAACCAGTAACAAAACTAATAACTAAATTACAAAAAAGACTTCTCAATAAACAAAATGTCAACAGAAATAACTTCTTAAATATCTGTGGAGGTGAATGGAGTCACACTACAAGCACAGAACCATACTTTAATGAAGAAGCGTACAAAAAAAAGCAAACAAATACAATTGCCATACATAGCAGTGGTCGAGGTTATGAAAAAGTTAATAATACCATAATGGAAAAAGAAGTACTCCTTACAAAAATATGCCCTGAAAACGTAGATTTACCCCTCCATTCAACTGAATCAGAACATCTAGTGTATAAATGGCCATGCACGTCAATGTGTAACATTCCCAAAAAAAATGTCAAGTCTTTACGCCAATTCCTCAATCAATATGTGAAAAGCAAAGACAAAATCAAAATTAAACTACTGCTAAATATGGATGCTTGTCCAGTACGCAAGTACACAGGACTACAAGGATATTCATTGGCCTGCATTACAGGACCTACTTACAAAACAACCTTCCATGATATCAAAAGGATATCAACACATCATGCAAGTATAAGAAATCTAGTTTATAAACTGTACTATGCTAAAAGTCCTACTTTAGCACTAGCCAATTTAAATAACATTCTTCTACATGGTACAGCAAAAGACCTACTAAAAGAAATCGACTATATCCAGACAAAATATTTTGGAAGTGAAACCCACTTACAAGATGAATTAGCTGTAAACCAACTTCGTAACATTTCTGCACATGGCAACCTTTCACTACACATATACAAAAAAGAAATACTAAAATTGGAAAGTACTTCAGCTGAAGTACCAAACCACGTGTGTGTATGTTGCCGCCGAACTTTTTATAAAACTAACACAAAAACGTAGACCTATCATACAAAATAGAAGACAATGAAGAATCTAAATGGTTTGAATTAGCTCTCTACCTTATAGCAGAAAACAAATACGAAATAACTGACCCCATAATACTTTGCAGTTACTGCACTACAAAACTTGACAACAACCAAACTCCTTCACGTGCTATCACAAATAACTTGGAATTATATCCACTACCAAAACCCCTTCAACAACTTAATTTATAGGAGAGCATCATAATTCAAACAGTGCACCCATTTCAAGCAATAATACGCCTTCAACCAAAAACTGCAAAATTACCTCATTCTGAATTAGTGAAAGGTATTTGTGGAAAAGTAGAAAATTTACCATTAGATCTAAAAGAAAATGTGCACACTCTAGGAGTGCAACGTCCAATGCAACAATCTTTAATTATCTTGGTAAATGGAGTACCCACAAAAGACAAAAAAATTTGGCAACAACTGGTAGATTTACATAAAGTTAGAGAAGCCCTGCAATATCTTAAAGAGAATAATGAATATTACAAAGAAATTAATATTGAAGAAAACTTGAAAGATACAACTGAAATAATTCAAGAGACACAAGAAGCTGGTCAATTTGAGCTCCTAGATCCTGCTACAATATCAAACACTTTAGACCATTATACAATTCATCCATTGCACTCTAATGACACCATAGAAGATGCACTGGAAACGTACCAAATGTGTCAAACAAAAGGATCACCAATCAGCATATGGGAAAAAAGTATAGAAGCATGTGCTTTTCCTATACTCTTTCCGACTGGCAAAGGAGGAAGATACGATGATAGACCTATTCAAATATCAGCATCAGAATATCGCTCATTACGAATGTATTCTGAAGATCACAGATTTTGACAAAATGTGGAATACATATTCCACCTACTCTTTGAAAGTGAACTAGTAACTTTATGTTACGGAGTTGCACACATATTAAAATCAGGATCACACTTTCAAAATATGACAGCTACACAATTATTACAAAAAGTTCAACAAAAAGATGAGGTTTTACAAGCAAATCTTACAAATCTATTAGCAAATATGCGTGGTACTAAAGAGTACTGGTTTCGACGTCATGGAGATGTACGTTGTATGATCAGAAACCTTGGCCCGACCACTTGGTTTGTTACATTAAGTTGTGCAGAATATGCATGGGAAGATTTACATGCTTTCCTACGCATATCAAACGAAAACAAAACAAAGATAGATATACTAACACCTGGAGAACTTTGTTCTCAGGATCCTGTTAATGTTTCAAGATATTTTCACCATCGCTTCATTGCTATGCTACATTTTATTTGTAATAAAACTGTTCCTCCCCTTGGAGAAGTGCAACAGTTCTTTTGGAGAAAAGAATACCAAGCCAGAGTAGCACCACATGTCCACATGCTTTTATGGATTAAAGATGCTCCTCAATTTGGTCCAGGCAGTGATGCCACTGTTTTACAGTTTATTGAAAAATATGTCACTTGTGAAATTCCATCACAATCCACAAATAGTGATCTTCATGCAAACATTTTACAATTCCAAAGACACAAATGTGGCAAATATTGTCGTCGCAAATACAAAGTGAAATACTACAGCAAATGCCGATTTGGTTTCCCTGGACCAGTTACAAATACAGGTCAAGTGAACAACCTCATGTCTTCAGTTAGACATAGTGTTAAAGGTAAGTCACCTAAAAATACATATTGCATAAAAAGAAAAGAAGATGAAAAATATATCAATGATTACAATGCAATCATTGCCCACTTATGGAATGCAAACATAGATCTGCAGTACATTGCAGACAATTCTACTGCAGTTGCACGATATGTCACAGCATACTTAACCAAATCAGAAAAGACAGAGCTCCAAGACCTCTGGAATGACCTGTCATCAGATAAAACAGTGTCTCAGAAATGATACAGCTTGGGCATAAAAATGCTGTCCCATAGAGAATGTGGATCCTATGAAGCAGCTGATCGATGAACTGCATTGTATGGTAAATCTGCAAATATAGTATGGCTACGTTTTGGTCCAGCTAAATCTAGAAAAAGAGTTCTAAAATCATACGCAGATATAGAAACAATAGCCAAACATGATCCCAACAGCCAAGACATTTTAAAAAACAATTTATTGGACACATACTACCCAAACAGGAGTACCACTTTGGAAACCATGTGTCTATACCACATAGCCCAAAACTACACATACAAAAATAATATAAAACCTAATGAACAAAACCGTAAATACAAAGTGACAAACTGTGAAGGCAGCTTAGTAAAACTCTCCAAACCAAATTTAATTAATCATATCAAATTTTCATTAAAGACTCCTCAGCATAAAGAAGTATATTACATGTCCCTGCTACAACTCTTTAAACCATGGAGAAAGAAGAAGAAATACTAGATAACTATGACTCATATGAAGACGCTTTCAAACGAAATGAAAGCAGTATAACTGATGTAAACTTTGACAGTACAAAACAATGTTGCACAATGAACAGCAACACGAAGAAGAACTCCATGCCCAACTAGATAAGGACACTCCTGACAGTAGTCAACCTTCTGTCACAGGAAGCCAAGAATCACTGGGAGACCCACTAATAACAAATGAGGCAGAATTAGCTATAATAGAAGTAGAAAACACCATGTATCAGTATGAAGATAAAGAAGACTTAACTATACTACAATCAAAGCTAAACAATGAGCAACGTGGCATTTTTCAAGAAGTAACAAAAGAAATTGCACATGGTGTACAACATGAAAACAAAGAATGCACCTGTCAAAATTACAAACCTATACTATTGTATGTCAGTGGTGAAGCTGGTTCTGGCAAAACATTCCTAATCAAAATCATCAGTAAGTTCCTTCAACAATTAACAAACAACAAACTGTCAGCTGTTGTCACTGCCCCCACAGGTTTAGCTGCCTACAACATCGGTGGTGTCACGTTACATCGATTACTATTCCTGCAAGTAGACCACCAAAACAAATTAGATTATTACAAACTTTCTGCAGAAGCTGCAATGGAACTACGCAGAGTATTGAAACAAATGAAAATGCTGCTAATAGATTAAGTGAGCATGGTGTCTGTGATGCTGGAAATGCATCAGAGGGACAGGGCCTCTGAATCCTTGTCCTTTACTGCTTTTTATTGTGTGTTCTGTCGTGTTTTCTGCCCAGGAGTCCATGTGGGACTCCTGGCAGTGCAGCTCCCTCTTTTGGTTTGGTTAACAGACCCATGGGATACCCTTATGGCACCCATGGGTAGGGGTACAACCCTGTGCCCCTAGTGTATGTTTTTGGGCACCTGTGGGTGGCCCACAGAGCAGGGTATGGGCTGGTGGCAGCTCCATGCTGATTTTGACAGGTGCTCTGGGTGTCCTCCATTTTGGGATACCCAGGCCCTGCCATTGAGATCAGTTGATTCCTGATAGGAAACAAGATGGCCCCTGTGGCCTCTTGCTTTCTGTTGCCTGTTACCTTGTTTCCCAAAGTCCTGGGAAGCCCTGACTCTGTCTCTTCCCCCTGACTGGCTGTTGGGAGGAAGTTCCATATATGGCGTTGTTGTGAAGGCCCAGCTAGACTGACTGGAGCCTTCCCAGTGACTGTATGTTGTGGGTACCTCCTGTGGGTGGGACCTGGGTGAATGGAGTGTGTGACCAATATACACTCCTTGTTGTGGTTGTCTGGTTTCTGGCATGAGAGACAAAGACTGAGACAGCCTTGCCCGAAACTGGCCTGAATGCAGTGTGTAGTGTTGAATGGCTGGGTACTTGTCCCAATCCACATTCCTTGTTGTGAGTGTCTGAAAGGGAGGAGTGTGGCCTGATTGCACTGTGTGCCTGATTGGCTGACTGACTGCATGAATGCCCTTCTGTATGATTGGCTGCTGAGTGTGTGCCAGCAGTGTGGATGAGAGACAGAATAGTATATCTGGGGACCTCTCACCACTGGTAATTGTTCAGAAGCGTTCAGAAGCTGAGTCTCCACTCAAGAGTAACTGGAACTGCTGATCTTCGACGTCCAGCTGGAAGAAGAAGACTTGCTGCTGCATTTACTTTGACCGATCCGAAGGCTGCCGAAATCGTTGAAGACTGACCCGAGAGAGGACCTGGTAAGGCGCCCTCTTCCCGTGCTCCGAGGGACCATCAAGCACCGCTCCATCTTCGCCGAAGCGCCCTGGAAGACAGACCCTCGAAAGGCTGCCGACCCGAGACGGGACCGCCGAGGAGATCGAAGTGAAGCACCCAGACTTCGCCGCTGTCGAAGTCCATTGCCGTCGACCAGGGTTCGCAGGTCTGTGTAACCGCTGGAGGCCCGTCGAAGTTGTGTTGCCCAGCCGTGGGAATCACTTGACGCCGTGCCGCTGACGACAGGAGCCGTCCACTCCTTGCCTAAGAACATTTGAATCGAAGGACTCCCTCGTCCGCTCCGTTGACCGCTTTATCCTGCCGGAGAAAGTCAAGGACGACCAACGCGCCGATGAGAAACCTGCCGGTGGGTTTCCCGCCACCCGAAGACCACAAAGACTCGAACGACTCGACGCCCTTGCTGGGCCCCCGTCTCCACAATCTTTGTGGTCCAGAACAATTGTCATCGAGGTGCCCCGCACGCCTCTGCCTTGCAGGACGCCAACGCTTCGTCGTCGACGAGCACCGCTTGGATCGAAGCTGCCGCCTCATCGACGCCATTCTACCCTGTTTGTTGTCGGACGTTCGACGCCCCGTGTCTCCCGCTTGAAAGGGAAGGCATTCAAGAAGGGCCGTCGATTCCCCGACGCTGAACGCCGAGTTCCTCGACGGACGTTCGACGCCCCGTGTCTCCCGCTTGAAAGGGAAGGCATTCAAGAAGGGCCGCCGATTCCCCGCCGCCGAACGCCGAGTTCCTTGACGCTTCTCGACGCCTCTCGACGATCCGTGACTCCCGCTTGAAAGGGGGTCGCTCAAGAAGGATCTGTCGACGCCTCTTCGAAGAACTCGACTCCACCAGGTACATTGGTGGGGTAAAAACATTATAGGAGCGAATAAGACTTGCAGTACAATATATGGACTGGGCTTGTGCTATATCTTTATTTTACAGGTTGCCCAGGTGGGGGGATCTCCACACAGAACTGTGTCTAGTGGTAGGGGCCAGTATTCTGCCTATTGCTCAACCATCTTATTTTCTCTCCTCTCTCTATTGCTGGTTTTGCTCTATTGATCTGTGTGACATTGTTACAGTATTGTTGATGCACCTTAATGAGATCTAATACAAAGGGTGGTACCACTTTAGAATTGTATATATTTGCCATTGTTGATTTTCCTAAGTACAAAGTGAGTTATTATGATAAGTGTACATAACCTTGAATATTGATTATATAAAGACTGTGTTCTAACCAATACACTGTGTGGACATTCCTTTGTGGGGGCTTGGGGACTACACTGTACTTAAGAACCAGCCTGCATCACCTCCTGAGAAGCTAGGCCTTGATTGCTCGACCATAGCTACCGAATAGAGAATCTAGGCTGGGGTCCTCTGTGCCTCCCCTCTACCATATAGAGAGCAGAAGCACAGACCACCCCCTACCAGTCCTCTACAGTGTCCAACCTAATGTTGGCTTTGATTCACCTCAGATTACAAGAAGTACTCAAAACAAACTATGAAGAGCTCTTTGCAGTAAAACACATTATTGTTTTCGGAGATCTTCTTCATTGACACCAGTAAAAGGTGAGCCTATTTTTAAAACATTAGGACACAAACTCTGCCGTAAAACTGTTGGCAGCATAGGAAATGTCAACCTTTGGCAACATTTCCAATACAGAGAATTAACAGAAAACATGCGCCAATCTGCAGATCTCACTTATGCCAACATCTTAAAAAGAATCAGAGTTGGTGTACTTTCTAAAGAAGCAGAAGCAATATTGAAAACCCGGCACATTCATGCATTTTATGGTGATAATGCATGTGCTACAGATGTTATGGAACAATTAGCCGACAAAAATGTCAATTGTATGGCCTTAATGCCAACTCTTGCAAGCTGTTTCAAATTCAATGAAATAATGTTAAGTAAAGAAATGCAACCAATAATGGAAATTAGCGCCACAGACTAACTAGATGTACATGGAATGCCACTACCCATGTGTGACCAAGCCACAACAAGACTAAATAGTTTAGAAAAATCAATCTCAAACACAGCAGGCTTGGAAAAGATATTAAAATTATCCTTAAATTGCAGAGTAATGCTGAAACTTAACCTTGACGTGGACCAAGGACTAGTTAATGGAGCACTGGGTACAGTTGTTGGCTTTCAAACATACCCACATGACAACAAAATTCAGTTTGTCAATATTCTCTTTGACAAACTTACAGAAATAAAAAGAATAGGACGCTCAACAGCTCGATTCCTTCTCTTCAAAGACATGTATGTACCCAGAGAACAATTTTCTCTTACTCTTGCATACGCAGTCACCATTCATAAATCACAAGATCTTACCCTAGACAAAGCAATGATAGACATTGGTAACACAGTCTTTAAAGAAGGCATTAGCTACGTAGCACTATCACGCTTACGTACACTTGACCGTCTATTTCTAATCAACTTTGATGCAAGTAAAATAAACGCTGATATTCCTTGCATTTTATGATACAATAGCCTTCGTTCAATATACACTCACCATCTAAACACATATTCTGTTCTAAAAAAAAGTAAAACATTATAAAAGAAAAGTAAATCAAACAGAAAAGCAACAGGATGTCACTGCAAATCCTCCAAAGAGAGTAAAAGAAAGTAATACTTCTTCAAGTGCCACAAGCAAAAAAGAATCAATTAGGGAAAGTAAACCAGGTACTTCTTCAAAGAAGGAAGACAAACTCCAAAAAAAGCAGTCAGATACAGAACTACCTGGTCCATTTAAACTCTCAAATATAGTTGGTGAAAGTTGCTAGGCAAATGTAGCAATGAATATTCTATTTCAATTACCACCAATTGTTGAGAACATTTACTTACACAGTACAGACCCATTGTGTTTGCAACTGTTAGTACTTCACAGAAACGCAGCAAACAATCCTGACAACACGTATAGTGTTTATGGAATAAGACTGTGCTGGAATGGTGAAATTCACTATAAACTCACAGGAAGATCCACAAGAATTTCTAATGTACTTACTATTAGTACTGGAAAACAAAAACATACCTATAAATGAAATCTTTTAGATTTCATACATTGGGAAACATACATGCACTCTCTGCAACAATGTGACACAAGAACAAATCCCCAATGAACACTTTGTGTAGATATCAATACCTAATTGTGAATCCGTTCCATTTCAGCAACTTGTACAAAATGCAAACCATGGTAGATTATGTTCGACCTGAAATTCAGATAATCGCTCCACGTTAGTAATACAAACACATAGTAAATACGTAATACTAATGCTTCTACGTTACAATGCAGATGGTACCATAAACAACTGCAAGCTGACTGGATTCACACATGGTCAAATATCACTTGGTAGGAAAACCTTCACAACAATATGTATAATCTACCACGCAGGAGCCACAACCAATTCAGGGCACTACACTGCATATATTGTTATTGTTATTGTTATTGTTATTTTGCACTTATATAGCGCCTTATATACCATTGGTATGGTCTGAAGGCGCTGGTAGGTTGAAGGCCCTTGGGAACCGCAGTTCAGATCAGTAGAGAGAGTAGGGAGAGTCAAAAGGTGCGTGCGAGCACCGGATATGTGTGCAGCTCGTGCGGTACTTGTGTAATAGCTGCTTCTTATCGGTAGGTGTGGTGGTTGAGAGATCAGGAGAATGTGTTCGTTCTGGCAGGATTTATCCGGAACGGATGTGGCTGCGTTAGGCCTGAGGAAAACGCCTGGCTGGGGGTGTGAGACCAGCAGTGTTTACATAGAATGATGTGGAGTAAGCGGCGGATGTTCGTATGAGAACAGTTATACCGAATGGTGTCATAGTATCTCTGTATTCTAGTTGAGTGGTGATGTAAAGGAGAGAGTAAGCGTGGTGGTGTGATATGATGGGTTGTATGCTTTTTCAATGTGCAAACTTCTAAATGCAACTTTCCCATAGAGGCTACTGGGCGAAACTTCTATGTACAATTTTCCACACAGAGGCAATTGGGTACACTTCTAAATTCAATTTATCAGAGAGGGTATTTGGCACACTTCTAAATGTAACTCTCACAGAGGCTATTGGGTACACTTCTAAATGCAATTTTCACGGAGCATCTACTGGGCACACTTCTAAATTCAAGTTTTCAGAGAGGCTTTTGGTCAAACTTCTAAATGCAACTTTCCAGAGTGTCTATTGGATTCACTTCTATAATCAACTTTCACAGATGCTATTGGTAGCACTTCTAGATACAACTTTCAAAGCGTGGCTATTGGGCATACTTTCTAAGTGCGGCTTTCACAGAGGATATTGGGCCCATATCTAAATTCAATTTTCCACAGAGAGGCTATTGGGCGCACTATTAAAATCAATTTTCCAGTGAGGCTATTGGGAACATTTCTAAATTCAATTTACCAGAGGGGCTATTGGGCACACTTCTAAATGTAACTCTCACAGAGGTTATTGGGTACACTTCTAAATTTCACAGAGGGGGTATTGGGCGCCCTTCTAAGTGCAACTTTCACAGAGTGGTTATTGTGGACACTACTAAATTCACAGCGAGCTTATTGGGCATACTTCAAATGCAACTTTCTAGAGTGTGTATTGGGCACACTTCTAAATGCAACTTTCACAGAGGATCTTGGGCACACTTCTAAATTCCATTTACCAGAGAGGCTATTGGGCACATTTCTAAAATTCAAGGAGAGGCTATAGGGCACACTTTCTAAATGCAACTTTCACATGCTAACATTCACAATTCCATCTAGATGGGGCGCAGGCCAATATTCACAAGTCCATCTAGGAGCGGACATGCTAACAATTCTATCTAAGAGTGGGCATGCTAACATTTCTCAATTCCATCCAGGTGCGGACATGCTAACTTTCACAATTCCATCTAAGAGTGGGCATGCTAACATTTCATATTTCTATCTAGGTGTGGACATGCTAACAATTCTATCTAAGAGTGGGCATGCTAACATTTCTCAATTCCATCTAGAGTGGACATGTTAACATTCTCAATTCCATCTATGTGCGGACATGCTAATTTTCACAATTCCATCTAAGAGTGGGCATGCTAACATTTCTCAATTCCATCTAGAGTGGACATGTTAACATTCTCAGTTCCATCTAGGTGCGGACATGCTAATATTATGGCAGTCTATGTTATTTGGGGGTAAGATAGAGTGGCATGGGCTTTCTGGAGTGGAGTGATTGCTCTACTCCCCACCCATCCCACACTCACGGTTTTGGTGGTGTCTGTTAGCTGCTGGCTTCCTTGGCGTCCCCTGCGGACACCTGCAGACACATCTTGGAGCCGCCTCTGTTGGAGCCGCCCTTGGCCTTGGGGCCCTTAGCCGCTGGGGGCTGCCGGGCAGAGGGCTGCCCTGGGAGAACCAGTGATAAAGGACGAGGGGCCTATCAGGGGGGGTGGGAGGGATGGGACCATGAGGAGATTTTAGAGGAGGGGAAGGGGGGACCGACTCACCTGCTCCTAGGATGGGAAATAGGAGCAGGTGCAGGAAGCGGGTTGGTACACCGACGCTGCCTGGGCCAAAACAACCAATCAGGGGCAGGGGGTGGGATGGGAGGCGGGAGCGAGAGGGGAAGAACCAGGAAGCGGGCTGGGGAGCTCGGGGCACGCAGGGGCCTGGAGGCATTTTGGGGGGGGGGGGAACGCATGGAAAGGGTCGCGCATGGATGGGAGGGGGGAGCGAGAGGGGAAGAACCAGGAAGCGGGCTGGGGAGCTCGGGGCACGCAGGGGCCTGGAGGCATTTTGGGGGGGGGAAACGCATGGAAAGGGTCGCGCATGGATGGGAGGGGGGAGCGAGAGGGGAAGAACCAGGAAGCGGGCTGGGGAGCTCGGGGCACGCAGGGGCCTGGAGGCATTTTTTGGGGGGGAAAAACGCATGGAAAGGGTCGCGCAAGGGGGGACCGACTCACCTGCTCCTAGGATGGGAAATAGGAGCAGGTGCAGGAAGCGGGTTGGTACACCGACGCTGCCTCTGCCAAAACAACCAATCAGGGGCGGGGGGCGGGATGGGAGGCGGGAGCGAGAGGGGAAGAACCAGGAAGCGGGCTGGGGAGCTCGGGGCACGCAGGGGCCTGGAGGCATTTTTGGGGGGGAAAAACGCATGGAAAGGGTCGTGCAAGGGGGGACCGACTCACCTGCTCCTAGGATGGGAAATAGGAGCAGGTGCAGGAAGCGGGTTGGTACACTGACGCTGCCTCGGCCAAAACAACCAATCAGGGGCAGGGGGCGGGATGGGAGGCGGGAGCGAGAGGGGAAGAACCAGGAAGCGGGCTGCGGAGCTCGGGGCACGCAGGGGCTTGGAGGCATTTGGGGGGGGGAAACGCATGGAAAGGGTCGCGCATGGATGGGAGGGGGGAGCGAGAGGGGAAGAACCAGGAAGCGGGCTGGGGAGCTCGGGGCACGCAGGGGCCTGGAGGCATTTTGGGGGGGGGGGGAAACGCATGGAAATGGTCGCGCATGGATGGGAGGGGGGAGCGAGAGGGGAAGAACCAGGAAGCGGGCTGGGGAGCTCGGGGCACGCAGGGGCCTGGAGGCATTTTTTGGGGGGGAAAAACGCATGGAAAGGGTCACGCAAGGGGGGACCGACTCACCTGCTCCTAGGATGGGAAATAGGAGCAGGTGCAGGAAGCGGGTTGGTACACCGACGCTGCCTTGGCCAAAACAACCAATCAGGTGCGGGGGGCGGGATGGGAGGCGGGAGCGAGAGGGGAAGAACCAGGAAGCGGGCTGGGGAGCTCGGGGCACGCAGGGGCCTGGAGGCATTTTGGGGGGGGGGGGAACGCATGGAAAGGGTCGCGCATGGATGGGAGGGGGGAGCGAGAGGGGAAGAACCAGGAAGCGGGCTGGGGAGCTCGGGGCACGCAGGGGCCTGGAGGCATTTTTGGGGGGAAAAACGCATGGAAAGGGTCGCGCAAGGGGGGACCGACTCACCTGCTCCTAGGATGGGAAATAGGAGCAGGTGCGGGAAGCGGGTTGGTACACCGACGCTGCCTCGGCCAAAACAACCAATCAGGGGCGGGGGGCCGGGGGCGGGATGGGAGGCGGGAGCGAGAGGGGAAGAACCAGGAAGCGGGCTGGGGAGCTCGGGGCACGCAGGGGCCTGGAGGCATTTTTGGGGGGAAAAACGCATGGAAAGGGTCGCGCAAGGGGGGACCGACTCACCTGCTCCTAGGATGGGAAATAGGAGCAGGTGCAGGAAGCGGGTTGGTACACCGACGCTGCCTCGGCCAAAACAACCAATCAGGGGCAGGGGGCGGGATGGGAGGCGGGAGCGAGAGGGGAAGAACCAGGAAGCGGGCTGGGGAGCTCGGGGCACGCAGGGGCCTGGAGGCATTTGGGGGGGGGGGGAACGCATGGAAAGGGTCGCGCATGGATGGGAGGGGGGAGCGAGAGGGGAAGAACCAGGAAGCGGGCTGGGGAGCTCGGGGCACGCAGGGGCCTGGAGGCATTTTGGGGGGGGGGAAACGCATGGAAAGGGTCGCGCATGGATGGGAGGGGGGAGCGAGAGGGGAAGAACCAGGAAGCGGGCTGGGGAGCTCGGGGCACGCAGGGGCCTGGAGGCATTTTTTGGGGGGGAAAAATGCATGGAAAGGGTCGCGCAAGGGGGGACCGACTCACCTGCTCCTAGGATGGGAAATAGGAGCAGGTGCAGGAAGCGGGTTGGTACACCGACGCTGCCTCGGCCAAAACAACCAATCAGGGGCAAGGGGCGGGATGGGAGGCGGGAGCGAGAGGGGAAGAACCAGGAAGCGGGCTGGGGAGCTCGGGGCACGCAGGGGCCTGGAGGCATTTTGGGGGGGGGGAACGCATGGAAAGGGTCGCGCATGGATGGGAGGGGGGAGCGAGAGGGGAAGAACCAGGAAGCGGGCTGGGGAGCTCGGGGCACGCAGGGGCCTGGAGGCATTTTGGGGGGGGGGAAACGCATGGAAAGGGTCGCGCATGGATGGGAGGGGGGAGCGAGAGGGGAAGAACCAGGAAGCTGGCTGGGGTGCTCGGGGCACGCAGGGGCCTGGAGGCATTTTTTGGGGGGGAAAAACGCATGGAAAGGGTCGCGCAAGGGGGGACCGACTCACCTGCTCCTAGGATGGGAAATAGGAGCAGGTGCAGGAAGCGGGTTGGTACACCGACGCTGCCTCGGCCAAAACAACCAATCAGGGGCAGGGGGCGGGATGGGAGGCGGGAGCGAGAGGGGAAGAACCAGAAAGCGGGCTGGGGAGCTCGGGGCACGGAGGGGCCTGGAGGCATTTTTGGGGGGGAAAAACGCATGGAAAGGGTCGCGCAAGGGAGACCGACTCACCTGCTCCTAGCTGAAGCTTTCGCCAGGACCGATAAACTGTCGTCCTCATAGCATGCAAAGACTGCTCA
This sequence comes from Ambystoma mexicanum, assembly GCF_040938575.1. Classification (NCBI taxonomy): domain Eukaryota; kingdom Metazoa; phylum Chordata; class Amphibia; order Caudata; family Ambystomatidae; genus Ambystoma; species Ambystoma mexicanum. The sequence continues at coordinate 1,294,254,752 of NC_090937.1, forward strand.
GCCCCAAAAGAAAAAGAAAAGCTCCCAGCACCAGTCGTTGTGAATGTGAATAAAAAAGAAATGTGGATGGTTTGAATGTAATGATAGTACCATTACTCTAAAGCAGAGATTACCAGCAGATATTACAAAAAACGCTTATTTAATGTTCTTAAAACCAAAATTTGATAACTAATCTGTACTTAAACCTTAAGTACACTTGGAGTAAAAAAATATAAACTGTCACAATATTCCAAAAGCTATCTAGCTGCCCAAAGATGCTACAACAACTAATCAGATAAATTAATACCACTCAAATAGAGAAAAAAACAGATAGTTAGAATATGCCAATTGGTATCTAACTGTCCCAAACTTTAGAAATATCCAAACAAATACCTAATATCTTACTGCTCCCAAAAACTGGAACAATCCAATGTATAAAGCATTAGCCAGAAACAACAAGTAAACACTGAAAACAAACAAACAAATAAACTGTAGCAGAACAGAAAAAGGTTTTTTTTTAAATCCAACATGGATTTTTTTTCTCCCACAGACCCAATGATTTTAGCAACAAACACAGAAACTGAGCAAATTGCACAGTACTCTGGTTTGTCATCTACTAAATATGAGGGTAAAAAAAAGAAGAAAATGTTGATTGAACAATGTAATAAGCCTTTATAAAATACTAATACTAACATGCTATTTTCTTTTATCACAGAAATGAACAAGAAAAACATGGACTCCCGGTACTAAACCAAATAGTCAGTATAACATGATAAATACAACCATCGCAGCATATCACACCCATCCTGGCTTATAACAATGTTCCTTATAAATTTGTTTTTGACCCAAAGTTATAAGCCACTATGAGTGTGATATGCTGCAGTGCTTGTGGCCAGAGCATAGACTCTTGGGTGCATGGCATATGAGTGTGATATGCTGTGGTGGTTGTGGCCAGGGCATAGAGTCTTGGGTGCATGGCCAAATCACACCCATAGATTCAAGCATTGCAACCATTTTAATCTCTGCGGACACAAGGAAGTTCCTAGAACACATTCAACTTGCCAGAGGACGATACGGACAGCGTCCTCAAAACACCCCAATTTTCTTTATGTACGAACATTTCAGGACACCGCGAGTGTTCTTAGAACACTTTCAGCTTGACAACGAACAATACAGACAACGTCTTCAGGACACCCCCTGCGAACATTCCAGGACCCCACGAGTCTTCTTAGAACACTTTCAACTTGACACCGAATCTATTCTGCTTATTTACGAACATTTCAGAACAGCCGTGTTGTCCGCAGACAAATCGAACACAACAAAAGCATCTAGCACATAAAAAAATACAACATTGCACTTATCTCATACTCCCCCACCCTCCCCAAACACTCTTACACACCAACACACTCCACTAAATACAATTTTTAAACCAAGTTTCACCTCGCTGTCCGTGGTCGTCCGCGAATGCTAGATGTCGGGCGCCACCAAAAATCTGACGCACTCCACGCCCCACGCCGTCCAATCAGGGCACTGTCTGTGGAGCGAACCGGGAAGTCCGTCCGCGAAGCGAACGGAGATATCACTAATTGTTTGCCTTACATTTTGGTCATTTTAAAAAAAACTACTGGACAGATTTACACCAAATTTGCAAAAGCACGCTTTCGAGACCAAGCCCCCGATCCTGCCGCAAATTTGGTGTAAATCCGTCCAGCGGATTGGGCTATAGGCGTGCGCAAAGTTTTTTCCCATTATGTCTATGGGAAAAAACAAAAGTTTTGGGACCCCCCTATAACTTTGCCCCCCCTAGACCAAACCTCTGCACACTTTGCAAAAAAATTCAGAGTGGGCCATATGCTTTTTTTGCAAAGTTTGGTGAGGATTCGTCCAGAGGGAGGGAAGTTATAAGCCGCCCAAAAAATGCTCTTCCTATGGAAACACCAACTTAACCATAACTACATGGACGCTAGCGCGTCCATTTAATGCAAAAAACATTCTATTCATTTTAGAGTAAATGTGTGTCCAATATTCATTCATACGCATCATATGTACCTAGATGTCTGAAATATTTGTACGAATCATTGCATAGGTGCAAACACATAGTGTCAAATTACAACATGCATGTATTACATAACAGCCCAGCATGGGATCTTGTAAAAAAATGCACACATAAAGCCAACACGTATATTTACTTAGTACCAGGTCTTAAAGTAGGAACCCCAGAGCAGGGGGACATTGTCTCCCACTAATATGTCTTAATCACACAGACAATATCCAACCAATAAAAGACTGAGTTTAGTCTGGAACCATTGTCTCACAGATGAACTTGGTGCCAATCGACATTCTCATTAGGCCCCACCACATGGCTTTGGAGTTTGAATATCAATTTTTGTTCAAAGTCTAGTAGCTTCTGGTCTATTGCCTCTTTATTAATGCCTTCAACTTTCTTAAGAATCAACCATTCGAAATTTGTGTATTCATGTTTCATATCTACAAAATGTTTGACCATGGTTGCAGTAAGCACCTTGTTTTTAATGCAGCTACGATGTTCAATAAGTCGAATACGACATTTTCTATTGTTTTTTCCAATATAGCGAAGTCCACAAGGACAGGTGATCATATGGACCACATTCTGTGTGTTGCAGTTAGTCATACTGTTCATAGTCCATAACATGTCTGGATTGATCTGTACAGACTTGGTGGTTTTGGTAAAATCACACATGACGCATTGGCCACAAGGAAAATGTCCAAAAACAGGAGAGAGACCCCATAGAATGGTTTGTTTCACTGGCATACTTGGTTTGATGGTGACATCATTCCTAATCAGTATATTTTTTAGATTTTGGCTTTTTTTTAAAGCTACCAACGCGGGAGGTGTGTCTTTGTTGTTATAAACTTTCTTCCATGTCTTACTAATAATAGTCTTAATTTTATAAGACAAATTTGAGAAAGTGTTAACAAACACAGTACCCACTTCTTTTCGTTCTTTTTTGTTCTTCTCCAGAATTGCATCTCTGTTATTATTGTATGCCCTTTTGGAAGAGGTCTTAACCAGTTTGGCTGGATAACCCTTATCCAACAGTTTACGAGACAAAATAGTGGCACTAGAAACAAACATTTTCCATGATAGGTCTCACGATTGGAGGCACCACCCTACGTTATCTGGGAATAAATCCTAAGCAAAATTTGAACACCCTATACAAAGCCAACTTTTCCCCACTTTTTTCCAGTTTCCATGCCGACCTAGCAAAATGGAAAAAACGATCTCCTGGATTGGGAGACTTAACCCAATCAAGATGGTGTGTCTCCCTAGATTTTGCTCCCAATTAGGCTTCAAAAACTAATTTTTGGAGAAGTAAAGAGGACCATCCTGAGATTTTTGTGGCAGGGGAAGAAGGCTAGAATATCTTACAAGTTTCTAACCCTGCCCAAAGACAAAGGCAGTGTGGGTCTACCGGATCTCAAAAAATATTATGAAGCGGTTCCGCTAAGGTTTTTTGACCCCCACATGAGAGGGCAGAAATAACTACAGTGGATTCACCTTGACAATTACAATCTGGCCCAGCCACTTTCTCAGAATGGCTGTGGGAACCGAGAGATAAATAACTCTGTAGACTCCAAAATCACCCTATACTGGGCACCATTTGGGAGATCTGGAGGGAGGGGTGTACATGCTGGGGATCACCACATGGCCATAGCCCTTGACCCATATTTGGGCAGTGGGCATTCGGGAGGAGATTCCCAATCATGAGAGATTCCAACTCTGGTTTGAGGCTGGCCTGGAGAGAGTGGGTCAACTCTGGAGGGAAGGCAGCTTCCTCACGATTACTGAATTGGAAGATGCATTTGGGATAGGCCCTTTACCTGTCTTTGCCTTTCTCCAACTCAAAGGTATCCTTACGAGGGAAAAATGGAAGGAGAGGGTGGGAATCAGATAACCCAGACTCGGTTGGGGTGGGAGTGGAGGGTTGGTGGAGCTAGATGTTGCCTTTGCCTTCATGGGATAACAATATACTTGGACATGTATGCCCTTTCGTATACATTAAGGAAATTCGTTTTACATTTTCCTTCACAAGGCCATGCTGGATTTCAGAGTAAAAGAAACCTAGTTTATGTGGATGTTCTGTTGATTAAAAACTCAACTGTAGTAGAACATCTGACAGAAATCAGATATGGTCTTGCTCATTTGCAAAAGACTAGTACTAAATTATCTTTCCAGAAAGAAGAATGCTGTCAAACCCGAGTGATCTTTCTGGAACATGAAATCGCAGTAGAGGGTCTCTATCCCCAGAAAAAAGAAGTTTGAAGCTTTACTCACATTAAAGAACCCCACAACTCTGTGAGAGCTGTTAACCTTCATTGGATCAACTAATTAAAGTTGAACATGTATTTAGGATTATGCAGCGGTAACTTGACCTTCATTCCACATATTGAATGCCGGAATGAAGTTGGAGTGTGATGAAGCACAATCCAAGGCAGTAGAGAAATTAAAGAGAAGCCTTTCACAAGCTCCTTGTTTGGTTTAACACATTAAGAATAAGGAGTTTTTCTTAGAGACTGGTTTCTCAGACACATGCTTGCAGCAGTTGTGTACCAAAAACATGGAAAACTCAACTAGGTCATCTCCTATGCAAGCAAAATCATTATCCCCCACAGAGGAGAAATTCAATGATTGCAAGGAAGACTCCTGGAATCTGAGTGGGTCTGAAAAAAATGAATGCCTGTTTATCCAGGGGGAGCGCATCATAGTAGAGACTTCCCAACAACCATTGTAATATCTGCAAAGTGATAGCACATGGGATACAAATGTCTCTAATTCAAGAATTAGTTTTTCGATTCTATCAATGCAGGGCTGTCCTGTGGAGGTCAGGTACGGGCAAAATAAGTAGAGCCCAATAGCTCAAGGATTGGCAGACTTACATGACTGTGCCGAAGATTACTGTCTCGAGGACAAGAGTCTAATAACCACTGATAATATGGAGGCATACCTGGCGTCACCATACACAAGAACACACTTGTCAAGGGATATCCACAGTTTATTTGAATGTGTGCTTCTACCATATTACTAAAGACAAAGAGAAATAATCTGGCACTGGGAATGTGTGGGTGAATGATCTTCCTGAACCCTCTTCTAGTTCAAAATAGATCCCTGAAGTAGTCAGCTGAGAAACCTGATTGCAATTTCGCTCCCCTCACTTCTCTAAACTAACAACGTACAGAACTGGTGATTATCGCTGACTCTGATTATGTTATGTTATGTTATCGATACTTGTATAGCGCACCGTCACCAATGGAATTGGTCCCCAGGTGCTCTGGCGGATCTGTAAACAGGAAGGGTGGGGGTAGGGTTAGTCGGGAGAAGGGGAGAAGGAGAGTGGGAGATGTGGTGTGCTGTTGGCAGCTTCAGCTCTGTTGACACCGAGTGCTGGGCTTTGGTGCTAGTATCGGATCGGATGAAGGCCTTGAGTGCTGTGGGTGAAGTTTATGTGTTGTTGATGTGGTGTGGTAAAGTGTGTGCGGATTGCTGGGAGAGAGATGGTTGTGTGGGTTCGGATGTTGCTGTGGGTTCGGATGTTGCTGGTTCCTGCAAAATGGGTGCAAAATGGGTTTGTGAAGCACATTATTCGTTGGAACGATAGAAGCATGCTTTATGCAAATGATAAACCATTTCTGATTGATCCAGACTATTCATGATCTGCTGATGTCTAATAAAATTGCCATTTACTAGAAAAGGATCAAAGGTCACTCAGAGGTTTACAAAACAATTTTAAATGATTTGGCTGATCACATGACCTAAACAGGAGCTGTTCAGGATGACTTCAGAGATATGGAACAACTCCTGTGAGAAATCCAGGTCACATCAGTGACAAGATTACAAACTTACACAGACAGTAAACGTTCATCTGTTTAATGTACCGTGTTGGTGCAAGTTACGCACCAAAATACTTTTGTCATTTCTGCTGGATTGCAATGGGCATGCTCAAGGCCCACAAATGGCTGCTTCAATGCTACCCTCCTTCTTTGAAGTATGAACTTATTCACATCCCACACATTGCCTGATAGCAGCATGCAGGCAACTGTGCTGCCACTTATGGTTGCTGGACAACCAATGTCATCCGCTATGCTGTGTTTGGTGGTCAACAGCCACTTGGCAAACATGACAGAGGGATGGTAATGCTCTTCTCCCACATGGTGGGTGCACTTGAAATGGGTGGAATTTCTGGCCTGGCATCATAATTACCAGTTCTGGCCGTCATACCACCTCAAGTGGGGTATCCATGCTTGATATCACATAAGGCTCATATCTTGCTGTCCTGCCGTCCACACCCTTGTAAGTTTACTTGATATGTTGCTTGATAAAATTCCCCTCATGATTGTATGTCATGTGCTCATTACCCTCCCTCAGAGCAACTCGTGAGTCCACCACATTTCAATATGGCCAGCAAAGCATGCCACTGAATTCCAGTTGTAACTGCGATGGGCATGGCATTTGTAGGTTGGAACCATTCCCAGTGATGTTCACTGTATCACTGTCACATATATTAACATATTTTTCACATAGGGTTTGCACCACTACCCATATCTGTGTAGTCCTGATTCCTTTTGTAAATGTGGTCAACATGTTGTGCTGAGCCTCCACCTTCATTCCCAATATGTCTGTTGTACATGTTGATGGGAGGTTCATGTTTTTTGCTCTTAGTTGGGGTTAAATTCCACAAAACAATTTGAAATGATTTAGCTGATCGCATGACCTAAACAGGAGCTGTTCAGGATGACATCAGAGATATGGAACAACTCCTGTGAGAAATCTAGGTCACAGCAGTGACAATATTACAAACTTACACTGACAGTAAACGTTCATCTATTCAGTGGAGTAGAGATGCTACTGATGCAGATTTGATCACTGCTCAAAAGGAGGATCCCATTATATAGAAATTCTAAAAACATTTAGAAGATCCAATCAGCTTTCCTCTGACACAGCTGTATTATCAAGGAAAAGAAGACCTCAGAGTTCTGATGAAATTTCAGAGGTTTAAGCTTTAAAATGGACTGTTGGTGAGGAAACACCAATCTGTGTATGACCAGTGGATGCTGCCTACCATGATTCCGAAGTCTGATGTTAAATCATGCCCATTACATGGCTGCTATAGGTCATTTAAAAAAACTCTAGAGCTGCAAAACAATTGAGAGTACCTTGTAGACGTCTGTGGCTGTTCTGGAAAAATATGGGACATCTGATTGCCTTTTGTGTGGATGGCCGTGAGATCTACACCTTCCTCTGCCACCAGATGTATCCATTTCAATAATTGACTGGATGAAAACGGGTATTACCTCAACATCTGATTTACCAAACTAAGACAACGTTGGTAAACACTGCAACTACATTGAGAATTTGAGGAAGCAATTACAGCATGCTTTTGCATCTGTCCAATACCATCTGGAGTAGTCTGCTGAAGGAATGAGGATGTATTACAACCTCAAAACAACAGCACGGGAGTATGAGCATGGTGACAGGGTGTATCTCTATATATTTCATAGCTGCCACTCTAAACAAGTTTTGATCAATCCAGAATGATCGAGGAGCCATCTGAAGTCAGTGTCAAAGAAATTTCTCAAGAATGAAACATGACAAACAGAAAGAAAGCAAGGATGAAATATGGAATCAATATGGTTAAATTGGGGGCCCAGGTACGTACAACGAACATTATTAAACACATCAAAAATGTGCACTTCTGATTTGGGGTGGGTTGAAAATCCCCTGAATTAGATGTTTCCTGATTGAAACATCCTCCAGGTAGGACAAGCTCTGGCTTCGTCCTTGGTAGACCTCCATCACCCAGGCTGAGATGGGTTCATATCCCTTCTTGACAAGTCAGGTTGCTGTCTTTGTATTAATGTATATGCACATCATTGGTGTATTGAATGCGTGTGTGGAAATCGTAGATGTTACTCCATGATGAATTCTCGTAGCATGTACCGTGTTGGTGAACTTTACGCACCAAGATACTTTTGTCATTTCTGCTGGATTGCAATGGGCATGCTCAAGGCCCACAAATGGCTGCTTCAATGCTACCTTTGAAGTATGAACTTATTCACATCCCACACATTGCCTGATAGCAGCATGCAGGCAACTGTGCTGCCACTGATGGTTGCTGGACAACCAATATCATCCGCTATGTTATGTTTGGTGGTCAACAGCCACTTGGCAAACATGACAGAGAGGTGGTAATGCTCTTCTCCCACATGGTGGATGCATAATTTCCAGTTCTGGCCGTCATACCACCTCAAGTGGGATATCCATGCTTGATATCACATTAGTCTCATGCCTTGCTGTCCTGCCGTCCACACCCTTGTAAGTTTACTTAATATGTTGCGTGATAAAATTCCCCTCATGATTATATGTCATGTGTTCATTACCCTTCTTCAGTGCAACTCGTGAGTCCACCACATTTCAAAGATGTCCTGCAAACCATGCCACTTGGTGTGAATTGCATTTGTACCTGCGATGGGCATGGCATTTGTAGGTTGGAACCATTCCAGGTGATGTTCACTGTATCACTGTCACATATATTAACATGTCTTTCACATAGGGTTTGCACCACTACCCATAACTGTGTAGTCCTGATTCCTTTTGTAAATGTGGTAAACATGTTCTGCTGTCTCTCCACCTTCATTCCCAATATGTCTGTTGTACATATTTATAGGAGGTTCATGTTTTTGCTCTTAGTTGGGGTAAACCCCACATAATGCACATGAGATGTTGCCAATGATCATTGTGTTATGCACCTTTCAGTGTACTGCTTCAATCCCCATCTGTACACACTATAGCACAGACACATCACATGATACAACACGACTCAGCTGACCGCTCAAAAAACCTTGCACTGTTCACACCAGTGACACTTGCTATTGTTCCCCTGGTACAGACATGTTTTCTGTTGCCCGCTAACCATGCCTCACTGTAAGAGCATTTGTCAGGTATCACATTCACATGCTCTGCCACTTGCACCTTTTCGATGGCATTGGCCACATATGTCCGTGCATTGCCATCATCACAAGTGATTACCTTTGAATGTACTGGTACACAATCCTATGGCTTGATTTTCCCTGAAATGGCTCGTTATTCACAACATTGGTGTTTGTGCGTCTGTGAGTGTGCATGTGTGTGTTTGTGTGTGTGGGGGTGTGCAGCGTGTCTGTGTTGGGGTAGTGGCATTGTGTGTGTGCGTGAAGGGAAGTGACAGTGTGTCTGTGTATGTGTGTATAAACTGCCTGTGTGGTGAAAATGGTGTGTATGTGGCCAGTTGCAGTGTGTTTGTGTGTGTGTGTGTGTGTGTCTGTGTGAGGGCAGTGTTTAGGAGTAATATATGTGGCCACTATGTTTAGGGCAATGAGGACCACTCGGTGTATTTGTGGGGTCAGTGTGTGTAGGTGTTTTGTGTGAGACAGTCAGTGTGGGTTGCCAGGGTGTTGGGGCCAGAGCATGTGTGAATAGGTGTATAGGTGGCCAATTTGTGTGTGTGTCTGAGTGTGTGAGTATGTGTGTGTTTGTGATAGGAATGGAGACTATATGGCCTTGATCTACAAACACCTCTGATGTGTTCATTTGATATAGTGTAGCTGTACCAGTTTAATTACAAATGCCAAACAAAGCCACCTCTACCAGTGTAAGCACAGTAAGCAAACAGCTTATTTAAGATTGGAGAAGGAGAAATGAAGAGAACTTAGCCCGCCAGTGCTTGCGTTCACAGATGTGTGCATCATGAGATAATGTTTCAATTTCCTTGTTCCCCTAATGCCAATCAATTGCACTTCACAGGCTTGCTGATGCCCCTGCGAGACATGCGGCTGATTGACACCACAGCGGGAGAGTTACAATGTTTGTGGTTTGGCCAGAGTGGGACAGAGATGGGAAGTTACGTCAAATAGAGCGTGCCATGGGCATGGATGTAGATAGGGAAGTAGTATAAATTAACAACATCTGCAGTATACCTGCTCCCCGTCACATGGCATCTCTCCTATACTCTCTAGTCCAAGAATCTGAAAAAAACACCAATGCAACCAACCTACTCTTAAGCACCTAATGAGGCCAAGTGACTTGAAGATATTGGGTCTCATTACTAGCCATGCCCTTAATAAGGGCATGGCTGCCTCCAGAATCGTGTCCGGGTCCGGGTTCCTGAATGGGGAAATACCGGGCCATTCTGACTTTGGAGGGCCTGGTATTTCCTCCTTCAGGGAACCCAGACCAGGTCCTTCCCCATTCCTATTCAAGCCCCCATAGGGCTCAATGGGAATGGGGATGGAGCTAACAACGGGCCCTTTAATAAAGGGCCCGTTGTTAGCTCCCTGGTCCCCTCGCGGGACCCACTATGGACGTCTGGTAAAACCAGACGTCCAGCGCGGGTCCCGCGAGGGAACCTCGTAATAGGGCGGTATGGGTTTAACGGCACCGGCACCATTACCAGCGCAATTAAACCCATTCCGCCCTTCCTTCTTGTAATGAGGCCCGCCTAGTTATTTAGGACTCGCTTATGTCACAATCCCCTTTGGTTTAGGTGGACAACGATTCTCTCCTGGAATGTGCCGGGAATCCTGATTTTGTGGCTTTCCTTTTCAATTAGGATTTCTTGGTTCTCCAAGAAGCGTGGCACCCTAAAACATGGGCCATTGGGCATTACCTGAATTTTAGTGGGAATACTAGTACAAACCAAATGGTCACGAACTCTGGAGGACTGCAAATTTCATGATTGTAAAGCTGAACATTTTTTTTTTTCTATCTCTTCTACTTCTAAACATGCAATGGTTATGGTTATGAAATAAAAAATGTCAACAATGTTTTCTTTCAAGGGATTAATAAGCGGAGCTGTTGGTATTGTTTGTGAAAGATTGTATTCATTCTGTGTCATAAATGAGTAAGTGGGGCATTTAATGTGTGGGGATCCAAATGCTAAAATGGGCGAATGGTGCGCCAAGTTGATGGTATTGGTGATACCTATCCTGAGTGAATCCATTAAGTCATTGGATGTAGTGGGTAGCATCTGAACTGCTTTTTATGAGAATGGAAAACTGCTGTCTGTACGAAATGCCTTCCCTTCTGACAGTCTTTGTGTTTTGACATATAGCGTCAGGGCAGCTAAGTCAGTAAATGAAAATGTTGTAGATGACAATACCATCTCTGATGAACATAACATGCCTTTGCGCTAATGGAATGATCATAATGGGCTGTTAGCCTGCAGGATGGCTAAGTGTGAAATGGTTTTAAAATAATTCCACATTTTCCTTTTGAGTTTACCATGAAAGGTAGATTTAGATGGGGTTCACAGTTACACCAAATGTTCCCCAAATGGCAATTCACATTGTAAAACGAAAAAGAAAACATATGCCCTGAGTATGGTGGTTTCCCTAGTCGGTTAACCAATTTGTATGATCAGCTACTTTTTTCTATCCGTCCCCTAGTTAATAAGAAAAGGGTGGGTCCTGGAAAACTCTGGTCATGGTTTGATGAAGACTGTGCGCATCAAAAATCTGTTTTACAAAATGCAATCAAAGGAGGAGCTTGTTATAAGTCTATTGGGAATATTATAACTCAAGACAAGGCTCTGGTTGTAGCCACAAAAAAAAAAAAAGATTTTGAAAAAGATGAGATGCACTAGAAAAAGCAACGAAAGAAAACAAATCCTTTTGGCTTAACGTTGCACGAGAGTTAAAGCAAATCTTGTAAAGATGCCAGGATAGGTGAAGATGCATGGGTGTTGTTCTTTGAAGACATATTTAATGGTGATCCTCTTTGATCAACAATGCAGGACTACGGATAGCTCCCCTTCTAAGTAATATTGCTACTACCTGTGGTATGAGGAACGTTTTGCAAGTGTGATCATTGTAATTGCTATTCATAAAATAGTGAGAGGAAAGGTGCCTGATTTCAACCGTATCACACATTCACTTTTTACATGTGCAGCTGCCTAGTGGGTGCCACTGCTAAGACATGTTTTCCTTAGCTTTTCTTAGAGTTGGAGTTTTCCTGTCTGATGGTGTTTGAATATCATAGGACCCTTTTATTAAAATGTTCCCAATAATATTCTGTTGTAATATATCACATCAAAGAGGTCCAAATATATCTGACTTTCATAGACCCCATAGCCTTCGATTGCATCCGGAGATCTCAACTCTGGCATGCCATGCTTAAAAAGAAAGTCCTGCTAACACTACTAATAGTGTTAATAGATCTACATGACAATACCGCGGCTCAGCTTAGGTGGGGACCGCGGCTCAGTTTAGGTGGGGACCGCAGCTGAGTTTAGGTGGGGGCCATGGCTCAGTTTAGGTGGGGACCGTGGCTAAGCTTAGGTGGGGACCAGGTGTGGAGTGCACTAGAACATTGCTTGTTGAAAAGGGCACATGGCAGGGATGCATCCTGGCCCCTACCCTTTTTAACCTTATTTTTTGATGGAGTGCTGGTTGATTTACCGATGAACATGTTGGATGCCCCCTCTCTGGGGTGTGGGGGCTGAGCAGATCAGCATGCTAATGTTTGCTGACGACGTGGTACTCATCTTTGGACATTCTTTTGGCCTATTTAAATTAAAAGGTGTGTTACAAGCAATGGGCCTCATTGCGGGTTTGGCGGTAGACGTGCCCTTATTAAGGGAATTGCTACTGCCAAACTCGCTACCGGCCCCGGCACCCGCGAATGGGCCATTACTGGTCCATTATGAGATGAATGGTCCAGTAATTGCCCATTTAAAGGTGCCGGTATGGCCGGCCTCCCGATCCCCAGGGGCAGAATGCGGGTCGGGAGCATGGTTGCACCGGCACTGTTAATAACGGTGCTGGTGCAATCACGAGTTCTGCTCGCGGGTGCCACTCTGCACGCCTGGTCAGACCATGCGTGCAGTCCGGCACCGGCAAGCAGAACTCGTAATGTGGCAGAGAGGTAACAACGGCGCCGGTAGCAATAGCGGCGACGTTGTTGCCTTTCCGCTACATTCGTAATGAGGCCCAATGTCTAGAAATTAATCAGGATACAACTAAAATGATAAGGTTTGGTAAATCAAATTAACGACACTCACGAATAGCTCTAGTATAGGTGGAACAAAAAATAGAAGAGGTGACCCATTTTTATTGCTTGAGGTTTAGGATAGCACTGGACGGGAAATGGTTCAAACACATAGACAAAGCAAAACTGACGCTGGTGAGGAAGTGTAATGAGATTTTGAGTTTCCCTTGTGTATCATTTGTGTAGAGCACAATCATTCTCAGCAGCTCCTTCATGGAGCAAAGGTTTGGGGTCATTGAAAGACCTGATTATTGTCAGTGACTGAAAATAATAAATAAGCCTACTCTGGGTCCCTAATAATACACCAAATATCATGTTACATTTAGAACAGGGTATTTTGTGCATCATTTACCAGATAGCACTTACACTTGGGTTTGCATTTGGACTTCTGCTACCCTGACTAGAACAGACAGCTGTGAAAGATATTTTCAAGTACCACAATATTCTTTCTCTTCCATGACTTAAAGATATCAAGGACTACCTGGTGTTATTAAATCAGGAAGATATGATTTATTTATGTATTTATTTATTTATTTATAACGTGCCAAATAGCCCACGAGTATCAGTGTGCACATAAACACAAAGGGCATCTTTGGTTTTCCCCTGATGGTATCACTAACACTAGTAGACAGTCTGTTATGGAAGCACATGCAGATTTTACCATGGACTGAAATGTAACTAAATATCTATTTTTATCCACGGGGTACAAGTATATATTAATTAAGAAATTAAACGTATGGAAATATTTCTTACGTCTCATTGAGAATGCAACACACAGAGGCTTATATCTAAAAATCTGATTGGGCACTCAACCCATTGCCGCAGTCAAAGCTCGGTGGAGTCTGCTCCGGCATAGTTGAAACATTAAAACATTTTCTCTTCCAGTGCCCAATGTATGATAATATTAGGATCAAAACCTCAGGTTATGCCTGTTAAAAAGTGGCATACAATCGATGACTATTGCTGAGTGACATTGATATACTTTTTGCTATATCTAGCTATTTTGGAAAAGCGTTGTAGAAAGAGAGGCACTCCTACCTACCTTCAGCTAATGATATCATATACAAATCAAGTAAAATGTTTCATGAAATTAATTTACCTATTGAATATTCGTATGAAATATGTTTTAGTTAGCTGCAATGAATTGGGATATTCATTATTTTATATGAACAATTTGTATTATTTCCTTTTATAGTTTTATGCCAACATAAAGTTATAAATTGCATTACAAGTTTAGTTTGGTCACTCAGGGAAGCTCTTCATAAAACTTTAGGATGACAAGGAAAGTTCAACAAGGTTGCCTGCTACAGCTTTTCTGTTTTCACTTTATGTACATGACCTGAAGGATAGTAGTTTCAGATGATGTCCCATACATAGGAGGAGAGATGTTTCCCTTTGTTTATATGCCGGTGATTAAGTTCTTTCAGCCAGAGCCCAAACTGCTCTACAGACTCAAGTAGTGGCAGCGGGAAAGTGTTGCAGTAAAAATAATCTCAAAATGTACAAGAACAAACCATGAATTCTGATTTTTGGCAAACATATTTTAAACAAGAGAGAAAGGACAGTCTTTTAGATTGGGTTTCTTTAGAGCAGGTCAACCAGTGCCCTTGTTTGGGAGGGGACATTGCGGATAACAGAAGTTGAAAAACTGACCTACCTTATGGCATAAAATATTGTAAGCACATTGAAAATGGTGTCATAGAAATGGCGAGGAGGTAGTGCAACATTATTTTGCCCCTATGTGCCAGGATGTTCCAGGCTAAAATGGGAAGTTTAGTGACACTGAATTGGTTTTCTCTTGGCCAGCCTTGTGCAACAGCCTCTTCCTCAATCTGCCTCTTTCCTCCCTTCGTCCCCTTTAACTAATCCAGAATAGGACTGCAAGACATATCCTTGGTCTCAAGCCCAGGGACTGCATCTCTCCAGCCTTAAAATCTGTCCACTGGCTCCCTGTGACCATAAGTTTCAAATTCAAGACCCTTTGCCTCATCTACAAGGTTGTCTTGAGCCTGGAACCTCTTTACATCCAGCTTTCCCTCCCTACATATCTCCCGGCCAGAGTCCTTTGGTCATCTGGCTCCAACTCTCTGCAGGTAAAAGGTTTCTCCAAGCAGAGAGTGGGAGGTTTATCCCTTTCCTTGGTTGGCTCTTCCCTCTGGAACGGCCTCCCTTCCCCCTCAGACTTGAGCAGGTTCTTCTTAAGTTCTAGAAACTTCTCAGGACTTTCCTTTTCTCCTCTTCCTTCCCTCTACCCCTCCCATGCTGACTCTCCATCTGCTGTTGTGACTGTGGCCTGCTCCCTTCAGAGTCTTACAGAGACCAGCCCACTCCCTACTAGTCCCTCAGCATCCTTTGTTAGCACTTGTCCTTTGTCCCCTTCACCAGACTAGCCCAAATTGATTCCCCCTGTCCACCACACTCATCCCCCCTTTCCCCCTTTTCCCCTTGGCCTGCCCAGCACTTGCCCGCCCACCTTCCCTGGGGGCTCCCCACTCCTGCACTTCTCCCTCTGCCCCCTCTCCCTTGCACTTACAGCCTTGCCCAGCACTAGCCCGGTAGGATTGCCACAAGGCCAATATAACCGTTGTTCTACTTTTGTGATTCCCATTCCCCCCCTCCCATCGTGTCTTGTGGCACCTGGAAACTCTTGTGTATAGGCGCCATAAATGTGCAATAAATAAATAAATAAGCCTGCTGTTACAAGCTGCTGTTAAAGCATGTAAAAGAATCTTGAGCAATATCAGTTACTGCAGTTGCAATTTTAGAATGTTTTACTTGCTATCTGTACAAGAAGTTTAGAAACATGGGTGTAATCGAAGGGGCAACTGTTGTGGCCCACCATTTTGTCCCACTCATTTGACAGGGGCCCCTTTAATTTAGATATCATGTCGGCCCAACATCTTCAGCAAAGTTACTCCACTGTTGAGAAACAATTAACGAATTAGAGTCTGAGTAGTAAGCATGTGTTCTGCAAATTAGGCAATGGCTGTTCTTCTGGGCGAATTCGATAATCAGGTGACAAGAAATGTAAGATCATACTTGTTTGCAGCTTGGAAACTTAGGGAACTTGTGTGTAGTACTACGTGTTGTTTTAGCAAATACCCTACAGTGAGGAGACTGCGAAGTCATATGCATGTATACGTCTTCTGTTTTTGTTGAGGATAGTTCATTTGCACATCATGATTTGCGATTCTTTGAAATTCCTTTTCAAATGTGTAATTTTAAGATTGTCTTTAGATGTGTGTTTTTTTGGTTTTATAATTTTGACTTATGTGTTTTTCTCATTTCTTCTGTTTGTGTTTTACATAGAAATCCCATGGAGGGGAAGTTATAGGACAGGGCATTGCTGAAAGGCGAGGGCCCACCCAAGATGAAGTACTGTCATGAGAACCAGGAACAAGGACGAAACGGTTCCTCAATTTGGGAATACAGACCTGCCTGCATACGGATGTGCCAATAAGTGAGAGCCCCATTCACACACGTGCCTTACCTATAGTGGACGAGCCTGTAGGTGGTGAGCGTGTCCGCTGTTCCTCTTGGACATCCGCTGGCTACGACTATACATGTAACACAATCATCGAGTCCACATCAAGTTTTATGTGAAGGTAGTCCAGCTAACCTACATGGCAGCAAGGCAGACAATGACATAGGAACACATTGGTGATACTATTGTACCTTGGGTATGCTCTCTTCATGTTGAAACAAGGTCAACCCAAGCCTACCTAACAACAGTGCATTTTGGACTATGGAAAGCTCAGAAGGCACTGCTCAGTCGGTGTTACTGGCCAGGGCTATATGCTGAAACTAAACAATTTGGTGCATTCTCTCACATCTGTCAGAAGACCACTCCTGATGATGTACCCTAAGCATCATTACCTTCATTAAACATTTTAAGGTACCCTTCCACCGGATCGGCACAGAAGTAGTTACCCCCCCCCCGGGAGCCATCGAAGTCCAGCAAGTGATACATAAAGGTATTTGTCGACTATGCAATCTGACACTCAAAGGCCTTACCAATAAGAAGTAATACCATTAAGGTTATACTAAAAGTGCTCATGTCTTTCTTCATGCGAGATCTAGGGGGACATCGTCATGTTCTCCACAAAACCAGACCAGTAAATGTAACATTTCGCAAGATACACCCCCTGACTGGAAGGGTAAAACATCTGGAACCAAATCCCTAAAACAGCTGGTGAAGAACTCAAGAAGCTGCTCGATCTGGGGGCTATCACGAAGTCTCAAAGTGAATGGTCCTCCACAATTGTGCTTGTCCCAAACCTGATAAAACTTGTCTGGGTTGTATTGGCTTAAAGCAACTCAACAAAATGTATGCATTTGAAGCATACCCCATGCCTGGGATAGATGAAATAGTGGAAACACTGGGGCCCACAAACGTTATTTCCACCTTGAACCCAACAAACAGTTACTGGCAGTTGCCTTTGAAAACAAAACCGCCTTCTTTACCCTGGACGGCCTGGTTCAGATCATGGTCTACCTTTTGGACTACATGGTGCTCCCGCAAACTTCCAAAGGTTGATGGACCATGTGCTGGCTACATGTCAAGCCTTTACTGGAGCCTACATTGACAATATTATGGTCTACACCTGAGGTGAACAGTGACAGTTGAGAGGGCGTCAGTTGTTGCCTCCTCCACCCCCCCCCCCCCGTGCCAGTATGTTTCTTATCACTCTACCTTTCTAGCATGCAACTCCTCCTCGACCAGATGCTTGCCAGTGTTTTCTTATTTCACTTAGTGACATCCTAATCAAAACAGAAACCAGCAATAAGAGTCTTTTTGAGAGCAGTGTCCCAGCACCATATGCCAATTATCAGCAGACTGCGACCCGACCACCAATATCCAGATTACCTGATGCCTATGACACACTGGCTGCGGAAAGAGAACAGCAAAGAGAGAGGAGAGACAAAGTGCCATAGATATGCGGGTAGCAGAGAACCCAGGCAGTCCTGTCAGATAACTGTAACAAGTATGCACAACCACTGTCAAAACCGTAGACCACCATGAAGTAAAGCAGGGCTTACAATCCCCACCAATCATTGATGTTACCTTTGGGGGACAAAGAATACTGAGCCTTGCGGCTCCCATTGTTGTTCATCGGCAGGCCCATGTGGAAAATGTGGGCAGGGCTTAGTCCTGTTTGTAATCTTGTCTGCCTACAATGTTTCCCGTCTGGGCTAGAAAGGCCAGATTGGTCAGGGACAGAGAACCAACCCATAGAGAGGGAGTAATATCAAAAGGACCAAAGAAAGCAGGACATGTGGGTTATTCAGGTGAGGTTAGGAGGAGGTGGATGACCAGGATTCCAGCAGGAATAGTGGAGTGTAGAGGATACTTTTGGAAAATGTGAGGAATTGGCTAGGGAGTGAACATGGTACTGCAGTGTGAGTGTGCGTGTTAGTCTGGCAAGTGGGTTTAAACTAGATAGGAGTGACTGTGAAGTGTATGGCACTGAGTGAATGAAGGGTGTTTGAATAGTAGTAGGGTGATGAGGGAGTAGTTCAGTGGAGAAGGGAGTAACAGAGTGGAAGCGGGAGGCGGAGTGTGGAGATGGGAGTAGCAGTTGAGCAGGAGAGAGTAGGTAGTGACAGCAGTGAGTAATTAGCATCGTCTAATGTTCGAGTAGATGCCCAGAAGGAGTGAGAGAGCTTTAAGGGACAGGAGAGTCGTAGGAGGAGTGAGTAGAGGTAGGTGGAGGTTAAGGAACAGAGGAGAAGACAGTACTCAGAGAGTGACAGGAGAGATTGAGAGTCAAAGGAAAAGCATGATTTAAGCAGGGCATCTCCAAGTCACTATTCCCTACCTCTATAGAAAACGAACCACTTGTTAGAGTAAGGAAAGTTAGGTAGTCCCTGAAGGAGGTTAGTTAAATAAGGCCAAGGGCCTTCAGGTGAAGTTATTTTCTCATTAAGTGATAAGCACACTGAGGGACAAACAATTGCTATATAATAACCTGCGCTTACAGACGTCTGTTCTAGGGTGGAGGTGCTTGGAGATGAGAAAGAGAAGGACGGTCCTAGAACTCATTGGTATTTCACTAAAAACTATTGAACTGCCTCTGCGAATTGGAGTGAATCTGCTGCCAAGTGAAAAAAACACTCAACCACGTACATTTGACTCAGCCGCAGTGTGGCTCCATGGCACTAACGGGAACATTTCAGAATGCATACCATGATTAGTCCAGAACAGAGGGCCTATGAGTCGAAAAGGGGCTGAGATTAACACCCTTTATAAGCATGCTGATGTCTAAAACACCTCCAAAGTCGGGAAGCTGGAGCAAGATTGGCCTTTGGGAGATTAACAATGGGAGAAGAAGGGGGGGGGGAATTAAGCTGCAAATAGGAAAGAGAAGGTGTGGGTTGTTCAGGTGAAATCAGAGGAGAACCTAGTGGCATAACAATAAACCAGAATAGAGAAGATGGGGATAGGAGTGGCTACGTTATTTTCAGAGAAGCTGAGGTATTGGTTGATAAGTTAAAGTGGTACTGTTTAGTGAGTGTGTGGGTAAAGTGTGTGGTTGTCAGTAGAAGAGGAGAGAAGTTAGTCAGTGGAAGGTTGCTGAGGGAGGGCAAGGGGGTTCATGATTAAGAGGACGGGTGAAGTCATAGTGTAGTGGAGAAGCGAGAGTAGTATTGCAGTGGAAGTCGAAGAGTAGAGGTGGAGTGGACATGGTAGAGGAGTAGTCGAGTGGAGAGGGGAGAGAAGTGGAGAGGAGTGAATAGTAGTGGAGTGGAGAAGGGAGAGTAGCAGGGGAGAGAGTAGGAAGTAATAACATAAGAGCATGAAGGTAGAATGTAGAGAGCGAGAGAGAGAGAGGAGAGACAGAGGAGGAAGATGCAGGAATGGAGAGGAAAGACGTTGGGTGGAGTTGGAGAGAGGAGAGTAGTGGGAATAAGGGAGAATAGTAGAGAGACACAGGAGGAGGAACATCAGGGTGTGAGAGGTAGAAGACAGAGTGAGCCTTGAGTTTCTGAAAGGCACAACCCACACACACACACACACACACCCTTAGAGCTAACCCAGAGATGGCATAGATACAGAGGGAGATTAGATTGATAAGGCAGTTTCCTTTAGGTCCTCGTGAATAGCAAGGCAGAAACTGAAAATAGGGTAAACAGTAGATACTAATCTGGGTAGTAAGGACCCCTGGGTTAGAGAGGATCTGGTTTCTCTAGACGAGAGAGAGAGAAAGACAAAGAGAAAGAGAAAGACAAAGAGAAAGAGATAGAGAAAGAGAGAGAGAACGAGAACGAGAGAGAAAGAGAGAGAGAGCGCGAGAGAGAAAGAGAAAGAGAAAGAGAGAGAGAGCGCGAGAGAGAGAGAGAGAGAGAGAGAGAGAAATAGGGACTGCCCATAGAGGACCGTACAATAAACCTAATACAAACCTTTAAACTTACTTGGGAGTTTGTGTATTATTAAGGCCACCTGTGACAGCATCAAATATATATAATTTTCTAAGGATATCTGTCTATTGGGGACTGTGGATGTGCACAGCCCAGCTTCCTCTCTCAGTCCCTATTCTTTTAAAATGCTGGCTTAACATCTCCCTCTGTTTCCGACTAGAGTAACATGTGCTGTAGCCATTTTATACTCACATCCACATTCCGGGGCTGCCCAAATGGTTATATATTTTTTATGGTTGCCCACACTTTAATGTTAGTGATGTGAAACCTTAAATGAGCACCAATGCTTAGTATCAGTGGCTGCTGGTTTACACTTCTAACTGGGGGTGTAAACATTTGCATATACATACCAGAGCAACCAAGCATAGCGAGGGAGCCCAAACCAACTAAAAACATTTTAAATAAATGGTTACAAAGGGTGCATTTGTTAACCGACGTTATGTGGTGGAGCGAAAGACCTGACACATCCCTACATTCCAAGACACTAGTAGTGCATAGAACCATTTCCCAAAGAATGTTCATGATGTGTTTGCCCACTTTTTGCCACAATTCTGCCAACTGTAAAAAATATTTTAATACTTACTGTGCCCATACACGCTGGCTGCACCAATTTATTCTGGTACTCCCACATAAAGAGATACGTTTGCTATGCCCATAATGCCAGTAATGATATTATAAGAAAACATGTCCATGCTGGCTATGCTGGCTATGACAATATATGCTCGTATGGTAAGATAGATTTGTATTTGTATTTTATTGTTTCTATCGCGCTTTACTACAAAGCACTTTACAGCATAACAACCAGAATACAGAAAACATCAAACATGGAACATAGAAGCAATAAAATGTACATGATTCAAACCAGAAAAACAGCACGTGGAACAATTTGCATTTGGGAAGGAAGAGCAAAGGTATGGGAAGGAGGAAAGGGGAAGTGAAAAGGGAGTAGAAGGGAGGGTGGAGATCAAAGGGGAGACATGGAGCTATAAAGGAAAAGGAAGATGGAGTGGGGAGGAGAAAGAAGAGGAGGAAGGGGAGAGAAGTCAGGGAGTGGGTGAAGAAGGAGTGATTTTAAGGAGGATCGGAAGGAGGAGTAGGAGGAGTAGGTGGCTATGGAGTGGATAGAGAAAGGTACTGAGTTCCATTGTAGGGGGGCAAGGAGCTGGAAGGAGCAGAAACGAAAAGAGGCACGAGGAGGAGGGTGAACAGAGAGTAAAAAGAGATCAGCAGAGCATAGAGAGCGAGAGGGGGCATAGAGAGAGAGAAGAGAGGAGAGGTTAGGAGGGGCAAGGTCATGAAGAGATTTAAAAACAAGACAAAGGAAGTGGAATTAAGTTGGGAGTGGGAGGGAAGCCAGCCTAGGTTGGCAAGTGAATTGGAAATGGAATCAGAGGGAGAAAGA
Source organism: Ambystoma mexicanum (assembly GCF_040938575.1). NCBI lineage: Eukaryota > Metazoa > Chordata > Amphibia > Caudata > Ambystomatidae > Ambystoma > Ambystoma mexicanum. The sequence continues at coordinate 1,294,276,609 of NC_090937.1, forward strand.
AGACAGAGGGTACGACGGCGGAGTGGTAAAGGTATTTAAGGGGGGTGAGATGGGAAGAGGGGAGACCGAAAAAGAGAGAAGAAGAGTAGAAGAGGTGAGAAAAGATGAGGGAAGAGAGTAAGAGTTTGGTAGCATTGAAAGTAAGAGAGGAACAGACTTTGCAGATATTTGTGAGGTGATAGCGACAAGAGCGAGTAGTAAGGGAAATGTGGTAAGTGAAGGAAAGGGAAGAGTCAAAGTAGATTCCTAGATTCCGCGCATGAGCGGAAATTGGAAGATCAGCTGGGGGAAATGAATGGAAGGAGGGGGCAGGAGGAGGAAGTGTGTTGGAAGGGAAGAAAGGACTTCAGTTTTGTCCGTATTGAGAGAGAGAAAATGCAATGACATCCAGTTTTTAATGGCAGTGAGACAGGGGGAGAGTTTAAGATGAAGGTCAGGGGTGAAGGAAGAGAAGGAGAGGAATAGTTGAGTGTCATCGGCATAGAAATTGTGAGAAATTCCAAAAGAGGAAATGAGAGGAGCGAGAAGTGAAGTATAGAGAGAGCATGAGAAGAGTCCAAGGACGGAACCTTGGGGAACACCATGGTACAGAGGGAAGGTGGAGGAGGTTTGTTCGCCCCAAGAGACGGCGAATGAGTGGTTGGAGAGGAAAGAGGAGAGCCAGTTAAGAACTGAGTCTTTGAAGCCAATGGAGGAAAGAGTATTGAGAAGTAAGGGGTGATCGACAGTATCAAAAGCAGCGGAGAGGTCAAGGAGGACAAGTATTGAGGATTGGTTCGCGTAGCGAGCACTCACTGCTGTAATCTGTGTGTGATCTGAAGATTGCATGTTTGAATCCTGGCTAAGCCTTTCATTGTTCCGAGGTCAATAAAGTTACTACACATTCAATTGGGTAATAATTGTATATAAACATTTTCTTTGTAAAGCGCTTTGAATAAAAGCTCTATATAAACGATAAATTTTTATTTGTTCAGTTACTTTCCCCATTTAAGGAAATAAGCTTATTGGCTTTTTTCCTACAACCAACAAGAAAGAATATCTCTTTGCTGGTTAATCTTAACACCAATATAAAATGTCATTCCACAGTAAGAAAACACATATTTGCTGGCTGTAAAAATTCCATCTCCCATGTCAGAACTGTCATCATGTTGACTTTGTCCTTAACACTTTTTTTTTTTTTAAATGACATGATAAGTTAAGAAAACGTGTTCTTTCTGGTTGTACTAAATAGCCCACTCGCCACCACATGTAAGAACACTCATCATGTTGGTGTTGCCCTTAACACCTTTACGCAATTCCATGCAAAGTTAAGGAACCATGTTCTTGCTTGCTGTACTACACCACATACAGCCTGTAAGAACATGTATTTTTTTTTTTACTTTGGTGTAATGTTTCACCAATCGCCCCCCTCAGGCACCCGCCACCCACACACATGCACATTCATACACACATTCACATAAACTGTCATGAAGCGAACAATGTTCTCTTAATCATTCACATCAGTACCCAGAACACTGACCCACGCAGATACACTATGTCACTCACATGCATCCCCCCTTTTCAATTAAGCTCTCTCTATCTCTCTCTACACACATATACTCACAAGAAATTGTTCATAACCCAACAATAGTCTGGCCATGGCACTTAACTATACCCAATGGGTCCATCACCTTATTTAAGTATTTTGTAAGTCGTCTGTAATCTGTTTCCTTGCTTAAATATATGGTATGATTGCGGCGAACCAAACTGTAACCTGGTCCCGTCACAAACCATTGTACTTCTCCTCGGACCACTATGTAACCAGGTCCCTCGAACCATTCACTGTGCTGTATTATACTCACCTCCCTTCAATGTGCAACATTCTGTAACCACTGTTGATCCTAAAGATTTAGCACCCAGTTATCCTAGGGTTCGGCTGTGCTCTACAAATAAACAAACTAAACTAAACTAAACTAAACTAAACTCACACAAGCAAATACATACACAACATATCATTGTTTTAATTTAATAACATAAGACGCCACAGCAGTGATCTTCTTCTCTTCAGGATGGGCTTCCTTTCCTCCTGGCATAATCACATTTGATGAAGATGGCCATGGGCCAGGAGACACCCTTCAGCCCTCCTCGTTCCTATTCTTGCATCAGACAGAGGGGTAGAACAGCATTCTGACTCTGCTTCTGGCCTGGCAGTGGGAGGGGATAAAAAGGTCATCATTATTCTTCAGGTAGTGGATTTTCCAGAACCTTAGAAGAATTCTGAAGGCTGCAACATCACTGATGGTCGTCTTAATGATTTCATAGATCTCTAGAGGAGTGAAGGCATTGGAAGGATAGCTCAGGGGCAACCTGCTCGCCTTGGAAGCAAGATGACGGGAACAACACAGGTTCGATTCCCAGGTCTGTGCTGAGAAACCTCTGGGTATTAAGCACGTTATAAATCATATCTTACTGTAATTTTATTTGTGTAGAGGCGCCATACAGATTCCAGCACTTACATTATGGACAGCCATTTGTCAACATTTGACAGTAGCAGTTAATGTAGCAACCACCCCTGCTTAGGGTGCATACAGGGCCAGTTACAACCTGCCAGCCCGAGTATTTGTATCGACTTAATCGGTGTTATTCAAGAAATACAGACGATTTGGGTCACCAAAAAACTCTCTACCATGCCTGCACAATCAAATGTTTTAACAGACACAAATGTCTTGTGATTTGTGTTTCTCGTTACAGCAGGTTATGTTACATCCCAAATGGGTGAAATGTTCTTTCAGGCTTATTTGGTCTTCTGGTTCAAAACGGGGATTTGAAATTGATATTTGGAGCGGCATTAAGAACGCCTGATATGGTTCCGGTGTTAATCGGTTTTAAAGAGCTCAAACTGAAGTCACACATGTATAGATTTCTTCCTTCACAAACTAGGAACGTTGCTGGGAGCACTTTAGATCTATCCAAAAGGTATTTCATAGCTAATTGACATAATGCATACATTCCAGCATTAAGACTACTCTAAATTAAATCTATGACACTACCCATGTTAACTATAGTGCGGATGTAAGCTATCTAACACTTAAAGGGAGAGCATTGAAGTGGTAGCGAATAGTGATGTAGTGTGTGCTTTAAAATGTAACTGTGAAGGCATCGTGAGATGTCACAATTGACTTTCCTGAAGGTCTTTGATATCTGGTTTAGTGGCTACAGAGTAGCGTTTCTTGTGCCCTCCTGTGCATGAGCTGGTCTAGCCTGTGGCATAGTCCACAACTGATATGTTGGTGGTCCAATACCTTCTGCTTCTCAATACAGAACCATTCCTTGATTGGTGTTTGTATATGTTGCTACATCCATTCAGTACATTCTTCATTATGTATGTTTGGTATGTCATATAAGAGGACAGCATCTCTTTCGGCCCAAATAAAAATAATGGTGACACAAGAGGAATCGATTTGAGTATATCAGTAAAGATACCCAATTATACTTTAATCTACTAGAAGGAGTGCAACACATTTGTGTGCACCCGACAAGGAGAGTTTATTCAATGTCAACAACGGATGACATTCTCATAAAGCTATTTGTGCTATTTATACACTTTACATACACAATTGTTTGAACAGTTCAATGGCATTTGTCCCTTTCTATTCTAGGATGGAGTTTATGTATTTATTTATTTTGACATGTATATAGCGTGCTAGGCCCGGGGATATCAAGGCGCTTGGTACAAGCAAGACACGCTTTGGAGGAAGAGTGACGTGTCAATTATCTCGATATGATCATTTGCAAATGTGGACAGTTGATTTCTGCTCTTTGGAATATTTGTATTTTTGCGAGTTTGTGTTGACTATATGAATTAATTTAACATGTTAAGTCATGCAATGTACATAGTTTCTGAAGCACTTTGGGACCCGTGAAGAAGACATGTGTTTTGCGCCACCAGCAGGCGTGCCAATTGAGGATTGGCCATCAGGGTAAGTTGATGGTTAAATGTCATTTTTGAACGGGGCAAAAGGACACAAGTGCATTCTTAAATGATTGATTCCCTAAAAATGTAAAATGAAGCAGGGTTTGGTAAACCACGCCTCTCTTACAAATGGCCATCCCAGACAACAGCTGCAGGGCAGAATGTAAACCAGACGTGGGCTTGGAAAGAAATCCCTAGTCTCGTCTGTCGAACAGGTTTGATTGGTTCTGTCTTGATGAAGACGTGTACCATTTACTATCAAATTCCGTTCCAATGCAGCGTTCAGAAATGCAGGGCCAAATAACGTAAAATAGCAAGCATACGCCATCTTCGCAAATGGCAGTGTAAACGCATTTAGAAAAGCTAAAGAGCTGCGCTAGCAGATCACAAGGCATCCACACTCCTTACTGAATCTCCTAAAATGCAGTACACCATCGTAAACACGTTGCCAAGTATTTTTTAAGACACAGGTGACGCTGTGGTGCCATCTACAGACCAAGGCAAGCAAAATGGTGACGTGAACCTTCATAAAAATGCCACTGTTTCCTTTTTTTATCGGAACATATATTTCAATACAACAATTTAGGTTGAAGGCAGGCATATCTTTTGGTATATGTGTCTTTGCAGTTTAAGCACTCTTCCCCCAGTTTATGTGTCTTTGACTGCTTTTGTATCCAATATTGCACCGGCAATGTAGCGTGAAGCCCTCATTACGGACGAATAGAGGCATTGTTGAATCCCGCACACTACAGTACACAGCTCAGATCTCTGGTCTGTCATCTTGCGCGCGTGTGTGTGTAGAGGCTAATCCGGCTACTCACCCCTAACACTACTACAACCTCTAGTGATTCCAAACAAAGATGAAACAGGCACAGTCACCTCCTGTGTTAACACGGGTTCGAATGCATTGAGCTGGGCTTCTCAGTGCTGTGGGTCGAACCAAGTGTGCATACTGCAAGTCACAGTTATCCAGGCAGCGAGGGGAAGCTGTGTGTTATGTGAAGGCGTCAGCTCGGTCCGGTTCGAAATGACCACCGGGTTAGATTTGTCAGCCAAGCTGGTTCGAAGCATTGACTACCTGTGTTGAGTCGTCGAGTGGAATGGTGCTTCCAGTAGTTCGACTCTAGATCCAGGGTATTTTGATGTGAATATCCTGGCGTTTGAATTTTTCCTCCACAGAGGATAAAGTTTTGCTCGCATAAGAGATCACTTTATTGACCTTGTCATGCTTTTGGTATAATACTGCCGTCAAGCACGTATTAGAGAACCCTGTCTCCAGGAAAAACTCCTTGTTTCTGACAGGGTAAGCTAGCCAGGGTGCTTGTGAGAGGCTTCTTTTGAGCTGTCTTACTGCCTCAGATTGTTCTGGACCCCATTCCCACTTTACCCCCCCCTTCAAGAGATGAATCAGGGGTCTGGTGATCTCTGCGTAGCCCTCAATGAACTTTCTGCTGTAATTGGTAAGTCCAAGGAGGCTCCTTAGTTCCCGCAGAGTTGTGGGGTCTTTCAGTTTCTGAAGTGCTTCCACTTTCTTTTCTTGGGGACAGAGACCCTGAGGAGTAATCTCGTGCCCCAAGAAATTAACACGGGTTCTACACCACTGTGCTTTCTGAAAGGAAAGTTTTGCTCCTGCGGCCCTCAACTTTGTCAGAACATAACAGATCTCTGCTATATGTTCCTCCGCAGATGAACTTTTGATGAGGACATCATCTACATAAGCCAAGTTACCCCTTGCACCCAGTTCGGGCATGGCTTTTTTGCAGGAAAATGTTGAACTCATTGCCGGAGTTGAGGTATCCGAAGGGAGTCCGGGTCCATGTGTACTGCTGGCCCCCAAAGGTAAAAGCCAGTTTGTATTGGTCGTCCCTACTTACAGGCACGGTCCAGTATCTATTGGTCAGGTCTATTGCAGTGAATACCTGTGACCCCTGAATCTGGGCCAGCCCTTGGTCAATGTAGGGCAGAGGCCATCGGGAAGTATGGACCCGTTTGTTGAGCTCCCTAAGGTCGGCGCAGAGTCTCCACTGGCCGTTTGGCTTCAACATTCCCAGCACCGGATTATTGAAGGTGCTGTGTAGTGGACGGATTATCCCCAGGGACTCAAGGTTCTTGATTATTTCAGTAAGGGACTCCATGGATGCGAGAGGCAAACAATATTGCTTCACAAACACTGGAGTCATGCCAGGGTCCGTGGGAATTGTTGCTGTGTGGATGTCGGTGCGACCACAGTTATATGAGTCTACCGCAAAGAGATCTTGGAAATCCAAGAAAACTTGTTTCAACTTTTGCTTCTGTTCCAGAGTCACACAGGCATCAGCTAGGTGTAACGCTCACCTGATTCCCGCAGAGGCGCCGGTCTTGACTGGGCAAATACCGTATCTTCAAAGGTGATGTGTAACACACGGTTGGCTATTTGGGCTGGACCTCTGTGCACTGTATGTCTGACTCGAAGAGTAAGATGTCTGCCGATAGAAAATATGGGATTAATGAACTGGGGTTATTGGGTGTCTCTCTCTTCTTCCCCTTCTCTTCTCCTGTAGAACCCCAAAGGTTAACGCTCTCACCTTAGGTAAGTGAACGCCGAGCTCTCCATCTGCCTCGGGGCAGGGTGCAGTAACCAGTTTCTTCACTGGATAAGGGTGCAGGCCTCTTGACCTCAGAGGACTGCTGTCCGTCGTTTACTGCACGAACGGTAAGTTCCGAGTATTTCAAATGTCTTTAAAAGTCTTTTGTAATGATGTCTCTTGTTTTGCAGGGTTCCGGCGATGGCGGATGACGGGCTGAAGTGAGTTGAGGATGGAACCCGTGTGAGGAATAGAAGCGCCTGGAAGCACGTAAGTAAGCGCTTGTTGCCTGCTTCACGAAGCGCACTAACTGTCCTTTTATCTTGCAGGTACAAGTTCGGAGCTGCTGAAGGGTGCCGGAATACCCACTGGGTTCGGCGTGGGAAGGAGTAATGGCATGTGAGTAATAAAGTTACCCAATGTCTTTAAACGCACCTTCTTTTGTCTTTCAGATGCGGGATGCAGCGCCGAAGGCCTCTGGAGCGTGCGAAGAGTTGGTAAGCTTTTGTCTTTCAGATGCCGGAATGCAGTGCGAAGACCTCCGGAGCACGCGAAGAGTAGGTAAGCCTTTGTCTTTCAGATGCCGGAATGCAGCGCGAGGCGTTGGTGACAGCCGATGGACCAGGTAAGAGAAGCGCTGTCACTGAAGACCGTAATGCTAACCTGTTCTTTCTTGTCTTTATAGGTGTTGCTGAAGACTGGATTCAGGATGGTAAGCCTTTTTCCCTTAGGCCCAGGATCAGATGCAGAAGACACGATGAGCGTTCTGCTGCAGAGGATGCAGAATAACGCAAAGCAAGATTCATCCATCGGGTGTGGTTTAAATAGCCTCCTGTGGTGCTTAGGTGTCTCCTTCCACAGCCTCGCCTAGGTAAGAAAAGAGTTCCTGCTTTCCAGAAGAGTTCCAGTGTTCTGAACCTAGGGAGTGGCTCCTGCCCCACCCAACAGGAAAAGTAGTCCCAAACAGAAGAGGATTAGAGGCTCAACCGGCAGGTAAGTAAGCAGCATGGTCTGCTGCAGGTAAGTCCACCCAAGCATTATGAGCCCGGCGCTTCCAGCGCTGGGACTGGGCATATTTATGAGCCTGGTGCCACTGGCGCCAGGACAGGGTCCAAAAGGTCCCAATTGGGACTGGTTGGCACTCGGAACCTGGGTTATTGGTCTGCTTCCAAGGGAGTTGGGTAAGTCCTGACCTTTTGGAAGCAGAGATCATGACAGCACCCCCCCTCAAGGCCCCTCCCAAACCCGGCTTCTCCGGGGGTTTGGGCTTGTCAGGAAATGTTCGATGGAATCTTTTGATTAGACGAGGAGCATGGACATATTCTGCAGGTTCCCAGGATCTTTCTTGGGGGCCGTAGCCTTTCCAGTCAATTAGGTAAAATAGTTTAGATTTGGAGATCTTGGAGTCCAGGATGCTTTTGACTTCAAACTCGAGTTCTCCATCAACTAGGATAGGTTTTGGAGATTTAGTTAGTCGGGTTTGAGGTTGCACAGGTTTTAATAGAGAGACGTGGAAGACCGGATGTATCTTCATGTGAGGGGGCAAGTCCAACTTGACCGCTACTGGGTTTACTATGGTAGTGATGGAATAGGGACCAAGGTATCTTGGGTTGAATGTGCGTGGTCCTTTTAGAGGTAGATATTTGGTGGATAACCAGACTTGATCTCCTACTTGATATTGGGGGGCTTCCTTCCGATGTTGATCTGCTCCTTTCCTGTATTGTTCCTTAGCCCTTTGAAGGTGAGAAACGGCTTCCTTAAAGGCTTGGGTGATTGTAGAATGCAGGTAGTCTACTGCTGGTGTTCCAAGATCTTGGAGTGGATCCAACTCCGAGGTTCGAGGGTGACTGCCATATAGAAGAAAAAACGGGGTTTTCCCAGTTCCCGAGTGGACAGAGTTATTGTAGGCATATTCGGCTATCCAAAGGATATCTTTCCAAGTTTTTTCAGTTTGTTGCAGCATGCAGCGTAAATACTGTTCCAGAGTTTGATTGGTCCTCTCGGTTTGTCCGTCGGTTTGAGGGTGGTGACTGGTCGATAGTCTCACATCAATTTGAGCCGACCGACAGCAACTTCGCCAAAAATGAGAAATGAATTGACTACCTCGATCCGGAATTAGAACTGAAGGAAAACCGTGCAGTCGGACGATGTTTTCGAGAAATTCTCGGGCCAGAGTTGTTGCTGTTGGCAAGCCTTTGAGTGGAATGAAATGCGCCATCTTGGAGAATAAGTCCACGATTACTAGGATCGTATTGTATCCGGAGCATGGAGGTAGATCGGTGATGAAGTCCATAGAAAGTGTATGCCAAGGGCGAGGTGGGATGTCAATAGGGCGTAAGAGGCCGGCTGGTTTTTCCTTTTGACTCTTGTTTTGGGCGCATACTCCACAGGACATTATAAAGTCTCTGATATCTTTTTTCCAAGACGGCCACCAGAAGTAGCGCTTGATCTTTTCTGAGGTTTTGGCCATACCGGGATGACCTTCCATTAAGGAATCGTGATAACAAGAGATTACCTTTTTCTGTAAATCTGTGCTGGGCAGGTATAATCGTTCTTGGAAATACAATAAGTTGTCCTTCACTGCAAAGTCCTTTCCCTGCAGATGCCAATTCTGTATGTCTGCTGGAGTTACAAGTTGCCTGGCTTTACCCTTAACTTCCTCTATGGATTGTGTGGCGATTACACCCAGAATTCTTTGTTCGGGAATGATAGGTACAGGTTTAGGGTTGATCAAGTGTTCTTCCACTCCCATCCGAGAAAGGGCGTCAGCTTTACCGTTTTTTGTACCAGGTCGATAGGTAATTATGAAGTCAAACTCGGCAAAAAATAGTGCCCAACGGAGTTGTCTAGAGGATTGGGCTTTTGCGGTTTTCAAATATTGCAGGTTTCGGTGATCCGTAATCACAGTAACGGTGTGTCGGGCCCCCAGAAGATAATGCTGCCAAGCCTTAAAGGCAGACTTGATAGCCAGAAGTTCCTTATCAGTAATAGTGTAATTGATTTCAGGAGGCAAGAATTTGCGGGACCAAAATGCCACGGGATGCAACTGATTGGTTACTGGGTCCTTTTGTGATAGAACTGCCCCCATGGCAAGGCTCGAAGCATCAGTTTCAACGATGTAGGGGAGTTCGGGGCGAGGATGTTTTAAAATTGGTGCAGAGATAAATTTAGTCTTCAAATTCTGGAAAGCTTGCTCCGCCTCGGTAGACCATTCAAAACGTTTATTTTTCTTTAACAAGGTGGTGATGGGCTGGACTATTCGAGAGAATTCGGGGATAAACCTGCGGTAAAAGTTAGCAAAGCCTAACATGCTTTGAACACCTTTTACGGAGGATGGTGATGGCCATTTGAGAATTGCATCGACCTTCTTTGAATCCATACGCACTCCGCTAGGTGATAATATGAATCCCAAGAACTCAACTTCAGTCACGTTGAAAACACATTTTTCCAACTTGGCGAAAAGTTTGTGTTGACGCAATCTCTCGAGGACCATTTTCACGTGTTTCCGATGTTCAGATTCCGATGAAGAATAAACGAGGATGTCGTCAATGTAAACAACAACACACACATCTATGAGCTCTCTGAGGACATCGTTCATAAAATATTGAAAGGCGGCCGGGGCATTGCAAAGTCCGAAGGGCATGACCTGATATTCAAATAGCCCATACTTGGTGCGGAAGGCCATCTTCCATTCATCGCCCTCTTTTACTCGTACCAAGTGGTAGGCTCCTCTAAGATCCAGCTTTGTATATATGCATGCTTTTCTGACTTGGTCCAGGAGTTCAGGGATCAAAGGTAACGGATATCTATTCTTAACGGTGATCTGGTTCAGGGCACGATAATCTATACAAGTTCTAAGGTCCCCTTCTTTTTTTGGAACGAAGAACAAAGCTGAAGAAGCAGGGGACTTGGAAGGACGAATAAACCCATTCGCTAGGTATTGATCCAGGTATTGTCGGAAGTGAAGGTTCTCAGGCTCGGTGAGGGCATAAATTCTACTACAAGGAGGTTTAGATCCAGGTATCAGGTCTATCTGGCAGTCATAAGACCTATGAGGAGGTAGAGAGTTAGCCTGATCCTTCCGGAAAACATCTTGGAATTCTAGGTATTCGGGAGGTAACTGGGGAGTCTCCGAAGAAATTGCTGCCAGTGCAACACCAGGTGGAGGGTGACAAGTAGAGACACATTCTGGAAACTGAACCGTTCTTGCTCGCCAATCGATCTGAGGATTGTGTTTCTCTAACCAAGGTATTCCTAGAATAATCTGGAACTGAGGGGCCTTGATCACATCGAACACGATCTTCTCATTGTGTCCATCTTGACTTACTAGCGTCACTTCTTGAGTGGTATGCGTTACTGGTCCGGAGGCTATCTCCGTACCATCCACCGTAGTAATGACGTCCTTTACAGCCTTGGGACAAAGAGTTAGATTCATCCTCAAAACCATTTCATGATCCACATAATTGCCGATGGCACCGCTGTCGACGTAAGCTTCAATCGCATGTAATCGATCAGGATGATCAGGACTAATGAGGACCATAGGTATCACGAAATGCGAGGTCACGGAACTGGTTTTAACGCTCGGCAAGAGGACCTCTATTCTTGTCGGGCGAGGTCGTTTCCCTGCTCAGAGTTTGTGACCTTGGTAACTACAGCTCCTACTGCCTTCTTGGCTGGTTTCACCGGACAGTCTCGAAGAAAGTGCCTTGAGTTTCCGCAATAGAGGCATAATTGCAACTGTTTTCTCCTTTCCCGCTCCTTTTGTGTGAGTGGTCCTTTCAGGCCCCCTATTTGCATGGGTTGCCCGGAGTCTACTCCTTTGGAAGGAGTTGGTGGTTTGGAAAATACTCGAGCATCAAACTTGGAACGATCGGCCTTCCTGTTCTGCAGTCTGTGATCTATTTGAACGACTAATTCTATATAGTCCGAACAGTCTTGTGGGGGATTCACTACTTGGGATAACACATCTTTGAGCTCTCCACGTAGACCTCTATAAAACAGCGTAATCCTTTTGTCCTCAGGCCATTGAGTTTCCACTATCAGTCTGTTGAAAGACGCAATATAAGCCAAAAGGTCTTGATTACCCTGTCGCAACGAAAGAAGCTCATTGTCCAAGGCCTGCCCCTGTGAATGTCTTGCAAACAGTTTTTCCATACTGAGCTGAAAAGCTTGAAAATCATGGAGAACCGGATCATCTTGATTAACTAGAGAGATCGACCAGTCTGCCGCATTGCCACTAAGGTACAAAAGCACGAAAGCTACTTTAGCTTGATCAGTTGGAAAGGCTGCTGGCCGGCATAAGAAATGCAACCGGCACTGATTAATAAATACTGCAAACCTCTTTGGGTCACCAGAAAATCGTTCGGGCGGAGCCAGAGGTACATTCCCAGGTAGGTTGATTTGCACTGGATTTATAGAGGATGTTGAAGGAAGATTTGCCCCTGATGCGGATAATGGGGTCTGTCCGGCTTGTGACTGTAGCAATTGTCTAGCGAGATCGTCTGTTCGCTCCTTGGAAATGATCAGTTCCCTTCTTAGAGCGTTCGTTTCCTGACGGGCTGCATGCACTTCTGCTCTTAGTTCCCCAAGTAACTGGGCTAGCTGATCGGTATCCGAGGTTTCCATAGCGCCTGGGCGGGAGTTTTGCGGTAGGCTTTGCGTTCTGTAACGCTCACCTGATTCCCGCAGAGGCGCCGGTCTTGACTGGGCGAATACCGTATCTTCAAAGGTGTTGTGTAACACACAGTTGGCTCTTTGGGCTGGACCTCTGTGCACTGTATGTCTGACTCGAAGAGTAAGATGTCTGCAGATAGAAAATATGGGATTAATGAAAGGGGGTTATTGGGTGTCTCTCTCTTCTTCCCCTTCTCTTCTCCTGTAGAACCCCAAAGGTTAACGCTCTCACCTTAGGTAAGTGAACGCCGAGCTCTCCATCTGCCTCGGGGCAGGGTGCCGTAACCAGTTTCTTCATTGGATAAGGGTGCAGGCCTCTTGACCTCAGAGGACTGCTGTCCGTCGTTTACTGCACGAACGGTAAATTCCGAGTATTTCAAATGTCTTTAAAAGTCTTTTGTAATGATGTCTCTTGTTTTGCAGGGTTCCGGCGATGGCGGATGACGGGCTGAAGTGAGTTGAGGATGGAACCCGTGTGAGGAATAAAAGCGCCTGGAAGCACGTAAGTAAGCGCTTGTTCCCTGCTTCACGATGCGCACTAACTGTCCTTTTATCTTGCAGGTACAAGTTCGGAGCTGCTGAAGTGTGCCGGAATACCCACTGGGTTCGGCGTGGGAAGGAGTAATGGCACGTGAGTAATAAAGTTACCCAATGTCTTTAAACGCACCTTCTTTTGTCTTTCAGATGTGGGATGCAGCGCCGAAGGCCTCCGGAGCGTGCGAAGAGTTGGTAAGCTTTTGTCTTTCAGATGCCGTAATGCAGTGCGAAGTCCTCCGGAGCACGCGAAGAGTAGGTAAGCCTTTGTCTTTCAGATGCCGGAATGCAGCGCGAGGCGTTGGTGACAGCCGATGGACCAGGTAAGAGAAGCGCTGTCACTGAAGACCGTAATGCTAACCTGTTCTTTCTTGTCTTCATAGGTGTTGCTGAAGACTGGATTCAGGATGGTAAGCCTTTTTCCCTTAGGCCCAGGATCAGATGCAGAAGACACGATGAGCGTTCTGCTGCAGAGGATGCAGAATAACGCAAAGCAAGATTCATCCATCGGGTGTGGTTACAATAGCCTCCTGTGGTGCTTAGGTGTCTCCTTCCACAGCCTTGCCTAGGTAAGAAAAGAGTTCCTGCTTTCCAGAAGAGTTCCAGTGTTCTGAACCTAGGGAGTGGCTCCTGCCCCACCCAACAGGAAAAGTAGTCCCAAACAGAAGAGGATTAGAGGCTCAACCGGCAGGTAAGTAAGCAGCATGGTCTGCTGCAGGTAAGTCCACCCAAGCATTATGAGCCCGGCGCTTCCAGCGCTGGGACTGGGCATATTTATGAGCCTGGTGCCACTGGCGCCAGGACAGGGTCCAAAAGGTCCCAATTGGGACTGGTTGGCAATCGGAACCTGGGTTATGGGTCTGCTTCCAAGGGAGTTGGGTAAGTCCTGACCTTTTGGAAGCAGAGATCATGACACTAGGTTGACTCACTCTTCCACTATCTGCCTGAAGCCTGGAAAGACTTCTGGTTTTGCTATCTCAGCGGCCTCCTCCAGCTGGGTGGAGAAGTCCCTGGTCAGAGTGCTGATTTGGACCGGAGGCTTCAGGTGGGAAAGTCAGCCCTCATGGACCTGGAAAATCACCTCATCCCCTCTGAAGTCACAAGTAACATCTTCCTTACCATAAGGGCATGAAGTGTACACCAGGTAGTTCCCCCACATGTTGGGTAAAGATCCTGTCTGGTGTTGTATTGTCATTACTGTCACTGTCAAAACAGTCCTTGGGGATTGGTCCTAACAGTTAATTTCCTAAATCAATGGAGAAATGTTGGTCATCAACCGCCATTCCAATAATGGTGCCTGCGGCTAGAGTAATACTCTTTAAGTCGCTGTTATCCACCTCTATCGGAATGGTGTCATGTTCTATGTTGACTAATGGTGCTGGGTTTACCCCTAACCCTTGCTGTTGGAGGGAAGCATTTAGATGAATATAAGCATCAGGGTTTTTCAATTCTTTTCCTCTTTTAACTTTCACTTCCAGGGAGAATTGTCGGGTCCTTTCTGGGATGGTGACTTCCTCTTTAATCTGAATTTCAACTGCATAAGGTAGCAATTGAGCTGACCTAAATGCTTTTTCTGGATCATCAAAGCCCATGGGATTATCCGCTAATCGGGACCAAGCTTCGAAGTTTATTAGGTCCAAACTAATGGCAAAGTGATTGAGAATGTCACTGCCTAAGTAAAAGGCAGCAGTGACGTCTCGCATGACCCAACAATTATGGACTATGCTCTTGTTGCCAATGGAGATTTTGAGCATACACCTGCTTGGCAGGAGATGTTTGGAATTGGGTGCTTCCAGGTCCATTTCCCATTTGTCTATCAGTTTGAATGTGGGAATGGCTGGATCTTTTTGGAGTTGGCGGAACATGGCTTCGCTGATGAAGCTCTTATTGTTGTTCACACACACTCCGGCGAAAACAGAGTCCTTCCCTTCATTTAACTGAACAGGGATGAACAACTGCTCTCCAATTTGCTGAATATCAGCCAAGCTCTGAGCTGATTTCACATCTTTCTGGACTATCGGAGTGGGAATATCTGATTGTGGATTAGTAAAGAATTTCAGAGTGTTTCCTTCCAGCGTGGAATACCACCTTAAACTGGAAGGAAGGTTGATTTTCAGAAATAGAGAGGACCCCCCATCACCAGTCTGTTGTCCTACTGCTATTACTGTCACATCTGGAATTTGGTTGATCTGGAAGTGAAATTCTACTTGGTCAGAATTTTGTTCAACCATGTGGCAGGTGCCGTTTAAGCTAACATAGTTGACACTCTGCTTTAATTTTATTGGCCGGCTAGTCTGAGTCCAGAGGACCTTGTTTACACAATCTATTAGGGGTGACAACCTTCTCAGGAGGTCATTCCCTAGTAAACAAGGGGTGCCCTCTGGAGTCACTACTATGAGCGGGTGTTTCCCCTTGTGTCGCCCAATTTTGATGTCCAAATCCGTACCTTGGGTATGCTCTCTTCATGTTGAAACAAGGTCAACCCAAGCCTACCTAACAACAGTGCATTTTGGACTATGGAAAACTCAGAAGGCACTGCTCAGTCGGTGTTACTGGCCAGGGCTATATGCTGAAACTAAACAATTTGGTGCATTCTCTCACATCTGTCAGAAGACCACTCCTGATGATGTACCCTAAGCATCATTACCTTCATTAAACATTTTAAGGTACCCTTCAACCGGATCGGCACAGAAGTAGTTACCCCCCCCCCCCGGAGCCATCGAAGTCCAGCAAGTGATACATAAAGGTATTTGTCGACTATGCAATCTGACGCTCGATCTGGGGGCTATCACGAAGTCTCAAAGTGAATGGTCCTCCACAATTGTGCTTGTCCCAAACCTGATAAAACTTGTCTGGGTTGTATTGGCTTAAAGCAACTCAACCAAATGTATGCATTTGAAGCATACCCCATGCCTGGGATAGATGAAATAGTGGAAACACTGGGGCCCACAAACGTTATTTCCACCTTGAACCCAACAAACAGTTACTGACAGTTGCCTTTGAAAACAAAACCGCCTTCTTTACCCTGGACGGCCTATTTCAGATCATGGTCTACCTTTTGGACTACATGGGGCTCCTGCAAACTTCCAAAGGTTGATGGACCATGTGCTGGCTACATGTCAAGCCTTTACTAGAGCCTACATTGACAATATTATGGTCTACACCTGAGGTGAACAGTGACAGTTGAGAGGGTGTCAGTTGCTGCCTCCCCCACACCCCCCCTCCCCCCCCCCGCCGGTGCCAGTATGTTTCTTATCACTCTACCTTTCTAGCATGCAACTCCTCCTCGACCAGATGCTTGCCAGTGTTTTCTTATTTCACTTAGTGCCATCCTAATCAAAACAGAAACCAGCAATAAGAGTCTTTTTGAGAGCAGTGTCCCAGCACCATATGCCAATTATCAGCAGACTGTGACCCGACCACCAATATCCAGATTCCCTGATGCCTATGACACACTGGCTGCGGAAAGAGAACAGCAAAGAGAGAGGAGAGACAAAGTGCCATAGATATGCGGGTAGCAGAGAACCCAGGCAGTCCTGTCAGATAACTGTAACAAGTATGCACAACCACTGTCAAAACCGTAGACCACCATGAAGTAAAGCAGGGCTTACAATCCCCACCAATCATTGATGTTACCTTTGGGGGACAAAGAATACTGAGCCTTGCGGGCTCCCATTGTTGTTCATCGGCAGGCCCATGTGGAAAATGTGGGCAGGGCTTAGTCCTGTTTGTAATCTTGTCTGCCTACAATGTTTCCCGTCTGGGCTAGAAAGGCCAGATTGGTCAGGGACAGAGAACCAACCCATAGAGAGGGAGCAATATCAAAAGGACCAAAGAAAGCAGGACATGTGGGTTATTCAGGTGAGGTTAGGAGGAGGTGGATAACCAGGATTCCAGCAGGAATGGTGGAGTGTAGAGGATGCTTTTGGAAAATGTGAGGAATTGGCTAGGGAGTGAACATGGTACTGCAGTGTGAGTGTGTGTGTTAGTCTGGCAAGTGGGTTTAAACTAGATAGGAGTGACTGTGAAGTGTATGGCACTGAGTGAATGAAGGGTGTTTGAATAGTAGTAGGTGATGAGGGAGTAGTTCGGTGGAGAAGGTAGTAACAGAGTGGAGGCGGGAGACGGAGTGTGGAGAAGGGAGTAGCAGTTGAGCAGGAGAGAGTAGGTAGTGACAGCAGTGAGTAATTAGCATCGTCTAATGTTCGAGTAGATGCCCAGAAGGAGTGAGAGAGCTTTAAGGGACAGGAGAGTCGTAGGAGGAGTGAGTAGAGGTAGGTGGAGTTTAAGGAACAGAGGAGAAGACAGTACTCAGAGAGTGACAGGAGAGATTGAGAGTCAAAGGAAAAGCATGATTTAAGCAGGGCATCTCCAAGTCACTATTCCCTACCTCTATAGAAAACGAACCACTTGTTAGAGTAAGGAAAGTTAGGTAGTCCCTGAAGGAGGTTAGTTAAATAAGGCCAAGGGCCTTCAGGTGAAGTTATTTTCTCATCAAGTGATAAGCACACTGAGGGACAAACAATTGCTATATAATAACCTGCGCTTACAGACGTCTGTTCTAGGGTGGAGGTGCTTGGAGATGAGAAAGAGAAGGACGGTCCTAGAACTCATTGGTATTTCACTAAAAACTATTGAACTGCCTCTGCGAATTGGAGTGAATCTGCTGCCATGTGAAAAAAACACTCAACCACGTACATTTGACTCAGCCGCAGTGTGGCTCCATGACACTAACGGGAACATTTCAGAATGCATACCATGATTAGTCCAGAACAGAGGGCCTATGAGTCGAAAAGGGGCTGAGATTAACACCCTTTATAAGCATGCTGATGTCTAAAACACCTCCAAAGTCGGGAAGCTGGAGCAAGATTGGCCTTTGGGAGATTAACAATGGGAGAAGAAGGGGGGGGGGAATTAAGCTACAAATAGGAAAGAGAAGGTGTGGGTTGTTCAGGTGAAATCAGAGGAGAACCTAGTGGCATAACAATAAACCAGAATAGAGAAGATGGGGATAGGAGTGGCTACGTTATTTTCAGAGAAGCTGAGGTATTGGTTGATAAGTTAAAGTGGTACTGTTTAGTGAGTGTGTGGGTAAAGTGTGTGGTTGTCAGTAGAAGAGGAGAGAAGTTAGTCAGTGGAAGGTTGCTGAGGGAGGGCAAGGGGGTTCATGATTAAGAGGACGGGTGAAGTCATAGTGTAGTGGAGAAGCGAGAGTAGTATTGCAGTGGAAGTCGAAGAGTAGAGGTGGAGTGGATATGGGAGAGGAGCAGTCGAGTGGAGAGGGGAGAGAAGTGGAGAGGAGTGAATAGTAGTGGAATGGAGAAGGGAGAGTAGCAGGGGAGAGAGTATGAAGTAATAACATAAGAGCATGAAGGTAGAATGTAGAGAGCGAGAGAGAGAGAGGAGAGACAGAGGAGGAAGATGCAGGAATGGAGAGGAAAGACGTTGGGTGGAGTTGGAGAGAGGAGAGTAGTGGGAATAAGGGAGAATAGTAGAGAGACACAGGAGGAGGAACATCAGGGTGTGAGAGGTAGAAGACAGAGTGAGCCTTGAGTTTCTGAAAGGCACAACCCACACACACACACACACACCCTTAGAGCTAACCCAGAGATGGCATAGATACAGAGGGAGATTAGATTGATAAGGCAGTTTCCTTTAGGTCCTCGTGAATAGCAAGGCAGAAACTGAAAATAGGGTAAACAGTAGATACTAATCTGGGTAGTAAGGACCCCTGGGTTAGAGAGGATCTGGTTTCTCTAGACGAGAGAGAGAGAAAGACAAAGAGAAAGAGAAAGACAAAGAGAAAGAGATAGAGAAAGAGAGAGAGAACGAGAACGAGAGAGAAAGAGAGAGAGAGCGCGAGAGAGAAAGAGAAAGAGAAAGAGAGAGAGAGCGCGAGAGAGAGAGAGAGAGAGAGAGAGAGAGAAATAGGGACTGCCCATAGAGGACCGTACAATAAACCTAATACAAACCTTTAAACTTACTTGGGAGTTTGTGTATTATTAAGGCCACCTGTGACAGCATCAAATATATATAATTTTCTAAGGATATCTGTCTATTGGGGACTGTGGATGTGCACAGCCCAGCTTCCTCTCTCGGTCCCTATTCTTTTAAAATGCTGGCTTAACATCTCCCTCTGTTTCCGACTAGAGTAACATGTGCTGTAGCCATTTTATAATCACATCCACATTCCGGGGCTGCCCAAATGGTTATATATTTTTTATGGTTGCCCACATGTTAGTGATGTGAAACCTTAAATGAGCACCAATGCTTAGTATCAGTGGCTGCTGGTTTACACTTCTAACTGGGGGTGTAAACATTTGCATATACATACCAGAGCAACCAAGCATAGCGAGGGAGCCCAAACCAACTAAAAACATTTTAAATAAATGGTTACAAAGGGTGCATTTGTTAACAGACGTTATGTGGTGGAGCGAAAGACCTGACACATCCCTACATTCCAAGACACTAGTAGTGCATAGGACCATTTCCCAAAGAATGTTCATGATGTGTTTGCCCACTTTATGCCACAATTCTGCCAACTGTAAAAAATATTTTAATACTTACTGTGCCCATACACGCTGGCTGCACCAATTTATTCTGGTACTCCCACATAAAGAGATACGTTTGCTATGCCCATAATGCCAGTAATGATATTATAAGAAAACATGTACATGCTGGCTATGCTGGCTATGACAATATATGCTCGTATGGTAAGATAGATTTGTATTTGTATTTTATTGTTTCTATCGCGCTTTACTACAAAGCGCTTTACAGCATAACAACCAGAATACAGAAAACATCAAACATGGAACATAGAAGCAATAAAATGTACATGATTCAAACCAGAAAAACAGCACGTGGAACAATTTGCATTTGGGAAGGAAGAGCAAAGGTATGGGAAGGAGGAAAGGGGAAGGGAAAAGGGAGTAGAAGGGAGGGTGGAGATCAAAGGGGTGACATGGAGCTATAAAGGAAAAGGAAGATGGAGTGGGGAGGAGAAAGAAGAGGAGGAAGGGGAGAGAGGTCAGGGAGGGGGTGAAGAAGGAGTGATTTTAAGGAGGATCGGAAGGAGGAGTAGGAGGAGTAGGTGGATATGGAGTGGATAGAGAAAGGTACTGAGTCCCATTGTAGGGGGGCAAGGAGCTGGAAGGAGCAGAAACGAGAAGAGGCACGAGGAGGAGGGTGAACAGAGAGTAAAAAGAGATCAGCAGAGCATAGAGAGCGAGAGGGGGCATAGAGAGAGAGAAGAGAGGAGAGGTAAGGAGGGGCAAGGTCATGAAGAGATTTAAAAACAAGACAAAGCAGTGGAATTAAGTTGGGAGTGGGAGGGAAGCCAACTGGCAAGTGAATTGGAAATGGAATCATAGGGAGAGAGAAGACAGAGGGTACGACGGCAGAGTGGTAAAGGTATTTAAGGGGGGTGAGATGGGAAGAGGGGAGACAGAAAAAGAGAGAAGAAGAGTAGAAGAGGTGAGAAAAGATGAGGGAAGAGAGTAAGAGTTTGGTAGCATTGAAAGTAAGAGAGGAACAGACTTTGCAGATATTTGTGAGGTGATAGCGACAAGAGCGAGTAGTAAGGGAAATGTGGTAAGTGAAGGAAAGGGAAGAGTCAAAGTAGATTCCTAGATTCCGCGCATGAGCGGAAATTGGAAGATCAGCTGGGGGAAATGAATGGAAGGAGGGGGCAGGAGGAGGAAGTGTGTTGGAAGGGAAGAATGGACTTCAGTTTTGTCCATATTGAGAGAGAGAAAATGCAATGACATCCAGTTTTTAATGGCAGTGAGACAGGGGGAGAGTTTAAGATGAAGGTCAGGGGTGAAGGAAGAGAAGGAGAGGAATAGTTGAGTGTCATCGGCATATAAATTGTGAGAAATTCCAAAAGAGGAAATGAGAGGAGCGAGAAGTGAAGTATAGAGAGAGCATAAGAAGAGTCCAAGGACGGAACCTTGGGGAACACCATGGTTCAGAGGGAAGGTGGAGGAGGTTTGATCGCCCCAAGAGACGGCGAATGAGTGGTTGGAGAGGAAAGAGGAGAGCCAGTTAAGAACTGAGTCTTTGAAGCCAATGGAGGAAAGAGTATTGAGAAGTAAGGGGTGATCGACAGTATCAAAAGCAGCGGAGAGGTCAAGGAGGACAAGGATTGAGGATTGCTTTGCGTAGCGAGCACTCACTGCTGTAATCTGTGTGTGATCTGAAGATTGCATGTTTGCATCCTGGCAAGATAGGCTAAGCCTTTCATTGTTCCGAGGTCAATAAAGTTACTACACATTCAATTAAGTAATAATTGTATATAAACATTTTCTTTGTAAAGCGCTTTGAATAAAAGCTCTATATAAACGATACATTATTATTTGTTCAGTTACTTTCCCCATTTAAGGAAATAAGCTTATTGGCTTTTTTCCTAAAACCAACAAGAAAGAATATCTCTTTGCTGGTTAATCTTAACACCAATATAAAATGCCATTCCACAGTAAGAAAACACATATTTGCTGGCTGTACAAATTCCATCTCCCATGTCAGAACAGTCATCATGTTGACTTTGTCCTTAACACTTTTTTTTTTAAATGACATGATAAGTTAAGAAAACGTGTTCTTTCTGGTTGTACTAAATAGCCCACTCGCCACCACAGGTAAGAACACTCATCATGTTGGTGTTGCCCTTAACACCTTTACTCAATTCCATGCAAAGTTAAGAAACCATGTTCTTGCTTGCTGTACTACACCACATACAGCCGGTAAGAACATGTATTTTTTTTTTTACTTTGGTGTAATGTTTCACCAATCGCCCCCTCAGGCACCCGCCACCCACACACATGCCCATTCATATACACACTCACATAAACTGTCATGAAGCGAACAAGGTTCTCTTAATCATTCAGATAAGTACCCAGAACACTGACCCACGCAGATACACTATGTCACTCACATGCATCCCCCCTTTTCAATTAAGCTCTCTCTATCTCTCTCTACACACATATACTCACAAGAAATTGTTCATAACATAACAATAGTCTGGCCATGGCACTTAACTATACCCAATGGGTCCATCACCTTATTTAAGTATTTTGTAAGTCGTCTGTAATCTGTTTCCTTGCTTAAATATATGCTATGATTGCGGTGAACCAAACTGTAACCTGGTCCCGTCACAAACCATTGTACTTCTCCTCGGACCACTATGTAACCAGGTCCCTCGAACCATTCACTGTGCTGTATTATACTCACCTCCCTTCAATGTGCAACATTCTGTAACCACTGTTGATCTTAAAGATTTAGCACCCAGTTATCCTAGGGTTCGGCTGTGCTCTACAAATAAACAAACTAAACTAAACTAAACTAAACTCACACAAGCAAATACATACACAACATATCATTGTTTTAATTTAATAACATAAGACGCCACAGCAGTGATCTTCTTCTCTTCAGGATGGGCTTCCTTTCCTCCTGGCATAATCACATTTGATGAAGATGGCCATGGGCCAGGAGCCACCCTTCAGCCCTCCTCGTTCCTATTCTTGGATCAGACAGAGGGGTAGAACAGCATTCTGACTCTGCTTCTGGCCTGGCAGTGGGAGGGGATAAAAAGGTCTTCATTATTCTTCATGTAGTGGATTTTCCAGAACCTTAGAAGAATTCTGAAGGCTGCAACATCACTGATGGTCGTCCTAATGATTTCATAGATCTCTAGAGGAGTGAAGGCATTGGAAGGATAGCTCAGGGGCAACCTGCTCGCCTTGGAAGCAAGATGACTGGAACAACACAGGTTCGATTCCCAGGTCCGTGCTGAGAAACCTCTGGGTATTAAGCACGTTATAAATCATATCTTACTGTAATTTTATTTGTGTAGAGGCGCCATACAGATTCCAGCACTTACATTATGGACAGCCATTTGTCAACATTTGACAGTAGCAGGTATGTAGCAACCACCCCCGCTTAGGGTGCATACAGGGCCAGTTACAACCTGCCAGCCCGAGTATTTGTATCGACTTAATCGGTGTTATTCAAGAAATACAGACGATTTGGGTCACCAAAAAACTCTCTACCATGCCTGCACAATCAAATGTTTTAACAGACACAAATGTCTTGTGATATGTGTTTCTCGTTACAGCAGGTTATGTTACATCCCAAATGGGTGAAATGTTCTTTCAGGCTTATTTGGTCTTCTGGTTGAAAACGGGGATTTGAAATTGATATTTGGAGCGGCATTAAGAACGCCTGATATGGTTCCGGTGTTAATCGTTTTTAAAGAGCTCAAACTGAAGTCACACATGTATAGATTCCTTCCTTCACAAACTAGGAACGTTGCTGGGAGCACTTTAGATCTATCCAAAAGGTATTTCATAGCTAATTGACATAATGCATACATTCCAGCATTACGACTACTCTAAATTAAATCTATGACGCTACCCAGGTTAACTATAGTGCGGATGTAAGCTATCTAACACTTAAAGGGAGAGCATTGAAGTGGTAGCGAATAGTGATGTAGTGTGTGCTTTAAAATGTAACTGTGAAGGCATCGTGAGATGTCACAATTGACTTTCCTGAAGGTCTTTGATATCTGGTTTAGTGGCTACAGAGTAGCGTTTCTTGTGCCCTCCTGTGCATGAGCTGGTCTAGCCTGTGGCATAGTCCACAACTGATATGTTGGTGGTCCAATACCTTCTGCTTCTCAATACAGAACCATTCCTTGATTGGTGTTTGTATATGTTGCTACATCCACTCAGTACATTCCTCATTATGTATGTTTGGTATGTCATATAAGAGGACAGCATCTCTTTCGGCCCAAATAAAAATAATGGTGACACAAGAGGAATCGATTTGAGTATATCAGTAAAGATACCCAATTATACTTTAATCTACTAGAAGGAGTGCAACACATTTGTGTGCACCCGACAAGGAGAGTTTATTCAATGTCAACAACGGATGACATTCTCATAAAGGTATTTGTGCTATTTATACACTTTACATACACAATTGTTTGAACAGTTCAATGGCATTTGTCCCTTTCTATTCTAGGATGGAGTTTATGTATTTATTTATTTTGACATGTATATAGCGTGCTAGGCCCGGGGATATCAAGGCGCTTGGTACAAGCAAGACACGCTTTGGAGGAAGAGTGACGTGTCAATTATCTCGATATGATCATTTGCAAATGTGGACAGTTGATTTCTGCTCTTTGGAATATTTGTATTTTTGCGAGTTTGTGTTGACTATATGAATTAATTTAACATGTTAAGTCATGCAATGTACATAGTTTCTGAAGCACTTTGGGACCCGTGAAGAAGACATGTGTTTTGCGCCACCAGCAGGCGTGCCAATTGAGGCTTGGCCATCAGGGTAAATTGATGGTTAAATGTCATTTTTGAACGGGCAAAACGACACAAGTGCATTCTTAAATGATTGATTCCCTAAAAATTTAAAATGAAGCAGGGTTTGGTAAACCACGCCTCTCTTACAAATGGCCATCCCAGACAACAGCTGCAGGGCAGAATGTAAACCAGACGTGGGCTTGGAAAGAAATCCCTAGTCTCGTCTGTCGAACAGGTTTGATTAGTTCTGTCTTGATGAAGACTTGTACTATTTACTATCAAATTCCGTTCCAATGCATCGTTCAGAAATGCAGGGCCAAATAACGTAAAATAGCAAGCATACGCCATCTTCGCAAATGGCAGTGTAAACGCATTTAGAAAAGCTAAAGAGCTGCGCTGGCAGATCACAAGGCATCCACACTCCTTACTGAATCTCCTAAAATGCAGTACACCATCGTAAACACGTTGCCAAGTATTTTTTAAGACACAGGTGATGCTGTGGTGCCATCTACAGACCAAGGCAAGCAAAATGGTGACGTGAACCTTCATAAAAATGCCACTGTTTCCTTTTTTTATCGGAACATATATTTCAATACAACAATTTAGGTTAAAGGCAGGCATATCTTTTGGTATATGTGTCTTTGCAGTTTAAGCACTGTTCCCCCAGTTTATGTGTCTTTGACTGCTTTTGTATCCAATATTGCACCGGCAATGTAGCGTGAAGCCCTCATTACGGACGAATAGAGGCATTGTTGAATCCCGCACACTACAGTACATAGCTCAGTTCTCTGGTCTGTCATCTTGCGCGCGTGTGTGTGTAGAGGCTAATCCGGCTACTCACCCCTAACACTACTACAACCTCTAGTGATTCCAAACAAAGATGAAACAGGCACAGTCACCTCCTGTGTTAACACAGGTTCGAATGCATTGAGCTGGGCTTCTCAGTGCTGTGGGTCGAACCAAGTGTGCATACTGCAAGTCAGAGTTATCCAGGCAGCGAGGGGAAGCTGTGTGTTATGTGAAGGCGTCAGCTCGGTCCGGTTCGAAATGACCACCGGGTTAGATTTGTCAGCCAAGCTGGTTCGAAGCATTGACTACCAGTGTTGAGTCGTCGAGTGGAATGGTGCTTCCAGTAGTTCGACTCTAGATCCAGGGTATTTTGATGTGAATATCCTGGCGGTTGAATTTTTCCTCCACAGAGGATAAAGTTTTGCTCGCATAAGAGATCACTTTATTGACCTTGTCATGCTTTTGGTATAATACTGCAGTCAAGCACGTATTAGAGAACCCTGTCTCCAGGAAAAACTTCTTGTTTCTGACAGGGTAAGCTAGCCAGGGTGCTTGTGAGAGGCTTCTTTTGAGCTGTCTTACTGCCTCAGATTGTTCTGGACCCCATTCCCACTTTACCCCCCCCCTTCAAGAGATGAATCAGGGGTCTGGTGATCTCTGCGTAGCCCTCAATGAACTTTCTGCTGTAATTGGTAAGTCCAAGGAGGCTCCTTAGTTCCCGCAGAGTTGTGGGGTCTTTCAGTTTCTGAAGTGCTTCCACTTTCTTTTCTTGGGGACAGAAACCCTGAGGAGTAATCTCGTGCCCCAAGAAATTAACACGGGTTCTACACCACTGTGCTTTCTGAAAGGAAAGTTTTGCTCCTGCGGCCCTCAACTGTGTCAGAACATAACAGATCTCCGCTATATGTTCCTCCGCAGATGAACTTTTGATGAGGACATCATCTACATAAGCCAAGTTACCCCTTGCACCCAGGTCGGGCATGGCTTTTTTGTAGGAAAATGTTGAACTCATTGCCGGAGTTGAGGTATCCGAAGGGAGTCCGGGTCCATGTGTACTGCTGGCCCCTAAAGGTAAAAGCCAGTTTGTATTGGTCCTCCCTACTGACAGGCACGGTCCAGTATCTATTGGTCAGGTCTATTGCAGTGAATACCTGTGACCCCTGAATCTGGGCCAGCCCTTGGTCAATGTAGGGCAGAGGCCATCGGGAAGTATGGACCCGTTTGTTGAGCTCCCTAAGGTCGGCGCAGAGTCTCCACTGGCCGTTTGGCTTCAACATTCCCAGCACCGGATTATTGAAGGTGCTGTGTACTGGACGGATTATCCCCAGGGACTCAAGGTTCTTGATTATTTCAGTAAGGGACTCCATGGATGCGAGAGGCAAACAATATTGCTTCACAAACACTGGAGTCATGCCAGGGTCCGTGGGAATTGTTGCTGTGTGGGTGTTGGTGCGACCACAGTTATATGAGACTACCGCAAAGAGATCTTGGAAATCCAAGAAAACTTGTTTCAACTTTTGCTTCTGTTCCAGAGTCACACAGGCATCAGCTAGGTTGACTCTCTCTTCCACCATCTGCCTGAAACCTGGAAAGACTTCTGGTTTTGCTATCTGAGCAGCCTCCTCCAGCTGGGTGGAGAAGTCCCTGGTCAGAGTGCTGATTTGGACCAGAGGCTTCAGGTGGGAAAGTCAGCCCTCATGGACCTGGAAAATCACCTCATCCCCTCTGAAGTCACAAGTCACATCTTCCTTACCATAAGGGCAAGAAGTGTACACCAGGTAGTTACCCCCCATGTCGGGTAAAGATCCTGTCTGGTGTTGTATTGTCATTACTGTCACTGTCAAAACAGTCCTTGGGGATTGGTCCTATCAGTTAATTTCCTAAATCAATAGAGAAATGTTGGTCATCAACCGCCATTCCAATAATGGTGCCTGCGGCTAGAGTAATACTCTTTAAGTCGCTGTTATCCACCTCTATTGGAATGGTGTCATGTTCTATGTTGACTAATGGTGCTGGGTTTACCCCTAACCCTTGCTGTTGGAGGGAAGCATTTAGATGAATATAAGCATCAGGGTTTTTCAATTCTTTTCCTCTTTTAACTTTCACTTCCAGGGAGAATTGTCGGGTCCTTTCTGGGATGGTGACTTCCTCTTTAATCTGAATTTCAACTGCATAAGGTAGCAATTGAGCTGACCTAAATGCTTTTTCTGGATCATCAAAGCCCATGGGATTATCCGCTAATCGGGACCAAGCTTCGAAGTTTATTAGGTCCAAACTAATGGCAAAGTGATTGAGAATGTCACTGCCTAAGTAAAAGGCAGCAGTGACGTCTCGCATGACCCAACAATTATGGACTATGCTCTTGTTGCCAATGGAGATTTTGAGCATACACCTGCTTGGCAGGAGATGTTTGGAATTGGGTGCTTCCAGGTCCATTTCCCATTTGTCTATCAGTTTGAATGTTGGAATGGCTGGATCTTTTTGGAGTTGGCGGAACATGGCTTCGCTGATGAAGCTCTTATTGTTGTTCACACACACTCCGGCGAGAACAGAGTCCTTCCCTTCATTTAACTGAACAGGGATGAACAACTGCTCTCCAATTTGCTGAATATCAGCCAAGCTCTGAGCTGATTTCACATCTTTCTGGACTATCGGAGTGGGAATGTCTGATTGTGGATTAGTAAATCATTTCAGAGTGTTTCCTTCCAGTGTGTAATACCACCTTAAACTGGAAGGAAGGTTGATTTTCAGAAATAGAGAGGACCCCCCATCACCAGTCTGTTGTCCTACTGCTATTACTGTCACATCTGGAATTTGGTTGTTCTGGAAGTGAAATTCTACTTGGTCAGATTTTTGTTCAACCATGTGGCAGGTGCCGTTTAAGCTAACATAGTTGACACTCTGCTTTAATTTTATTGGCCGGCTAGTCTGAGTCCTGAGGACCTTGTTTACACAATCTATTAAGGGTGACAACCTTCTCAGGAGGTCATTCCCTAGTAAACAAGGGGTGCCCTCTGGAGTCACTACTATGACCGGGTGTTTCACCTTGTGTCGCCCAATTTTGATGTCCAAATCCGCAGTCCCCTCGACTGAAATTTCCTTCCCGTCAAAGTTCTGGAGTTGTCCAGGAAGAGAGGTGAGAGGAATTCGGTAATTCTCCCCCCTTCCTGCATTTAGTTCATCAAAGGCCCTTTTGGACAGAAGGGCAGCTTGTGATCCAGTGTCCACCAGTGCCGAAATTGTACCCTGCCACTGTACTTGTACCGGGGCATAGTATCTTCCCTCCTTCTCCTCAAGGGTGCACAGATAATGCACATTTTTGGACAACTGGTGGGCTAATTTTCTGGTTTTGGACATTGAGAGAGATGAGATTTGAGCAAAATTCTGTGGAGAGTCTCGGGAATCTGAAAGAAAAGGTTGGACACTGGATGTGGTTTTGGGTTCCCCTGGTTCCAGTTCTGGGCCGTCCCCCCCTTTTTGGAGGCAGTCACCAGGATGGGTTTGGACTAGGGGTTTTTGGTATTGTTGCTTCAGGGATAGGATGATGGGCGGCGACAGCTCAATCCCCACATCTACCCAGTCTATTGATTCGGTTTTAGGTTCCCCTGGTTCCGGTTCTGGGCCGCCCCCCCCTTTACGGAGGCCGTCACCAGGATGGGTTTGAACCAGGGGTTTTCGGTATTGTTGGTTCTGGGATAGAATGATGGCCGGTGACAGCTCAATCCCCACATCTACCCAGTCTGGGTTTGAATGTCTGGGGACCCATTTTTTCTTGGGAGGAGTTCCCCCATCTCTGAAGGAGAAGATCCTTTTCCCAGGATCCTCTGAGGATCCCTCTCCCTCAAATTGGAAGACCTGTACCTCCACCACAAAATGGGTCTGTTTGGGTCCTTTGTTTCTCCTACCTCCTCTCTGCTCCTTGGGTGGCAGACTTTCAGGGGTAGGAGATTTTGTTTCTGGTTCCTGGGTTTCCAGGGGCTGTTTACAAGTGGGGAAGGAAGCTTCCTCCAAGGCTTTACACCCCATTCCCCTTGTGCCTCCTCCCTGGGACCCGGTGGGTTATCGGGGTGCTGCCCCCGTCATTGTTCTGGAGTACCAGGCCCAGAGTTTGGGGCATTCTGCAGTGGCATGCTCATCTGAGGGTTCTGTTGAGCCCTCAGTATATGACCCAGATCCCTTGCCATATTTTGGACCTGGCGTTCTAACTGTGAAACCCGCTCAGGCTGATACGGGGTTCTGTTTTCTCCCCTGGGCTGATCCCGGGAAGGGTAGCTATCCCTTCTCTGGTAGTACCCCGGGTTGGGAAGATTTGGGTACCCCTCAACCCTTGGCCTCCCCTCTCCCAGATTCGGTTGTCTGGGCTCAGGGAATTGGGTAAAGAAGGATGGATGATTTTGGGGCTGGAAGTTGGGTGGATACCTGGGGAACAAGTTCTGCCCAGGATTTGGTGAATTTCTGCCCTCCTGGGGGAAGTACGGAGGGAAGTTCCCTGGGTTGGGCGCTTGGTTGGATCCCCTCCCTTGGGCCGGAGGAGTCCACATATAACCCAGGATTGGACTGTTTCCCTTATATCGGGGACTTAGATAGTCAGGGAAGCGAGGAACCCCATTTGTGGGACTACCTCCTTGACTCCCTGTCTGTAACTGGCCCGAGGGCCTTCTGGGCTTAGAATTATTCGGTGCAGGCAGGTTTTTAGGCCCCCCATCTCCAAATCTAAAACGGGGGCAACCTTTACCTCTGCCACCTTGGCAGCAGCAGGGGTGCTGTTGGTTTTGGGGTTTTTGGGCTGATTCTTATTTTCCACTGGTTTCTGCACCTCATAGATGCGGGTGGCTTGCTCAATGACCCAGTCTAAAGATCTTTTCTCATGAAAGTCTCTCACGAGCTGGGTCATTATATTTGGGTAAGACATGGAAAAACTTATTAACACATTTTTTACTCTCTGTGCGTACCCTTTTTGTAGTCTGCGCTAAAGCACGCTTTAACTCCTGCACAAATTCTTATGGGGCCTGATCCTCCACACATTGCAAATTGTAGGCTGCCTTGCGAGCCTCTTGGGGATTTCTGTGAACAGAAAATTGTTTTAAGATGCCGCCCTGTAGGTGGACCATCTCGAATGATTTTGGTCCTCCAGCCCCGCAAAGAAACTGGAGTTTTCTGGTGATGACACTCCTTATTGCCTTGA
Source organism: Ambystoma mexicanum (assembly GCF_040938575.1). Classification (NCBI taxonomy): domain Eukaryota; kingdom Metazoa; phylum Chordata; class Amphibia; order Caudata; family Ambystomatidae; genus Ambystoma; species Ambystoma mexicanum. The sequence goes on from NC_090937.1 coordinate 1,294,306,615, forward strand.
TCTGCTTTAAGGGGTCCTTCAGCAAGGCCCTTTTTGCCTTATTGGCCTTTTTGGTTCGGGTAACCCTGGTCCACTCATCCTCTGACTCAGAGGCACTGCTCCCAGAGGTGCCCGTCTGATCTTCCAGGTTTTCCTGGATTCTGCGAGCCTGGGAGTGGCTGGCAGAATATGGGGACCTAGTCTCCTGTGTCCTGCGATACTCTGAGGAGTCTTCTGATTCCTCCTTGCTGCCAGGATTTGATGGGCACCCCCCCCACTGACCTAACTGGGCAGAGGATTTCAGGATGCCCTTAGTGGGCCTACTCTCCTGGGGTTCCCCACTAAATTGCACTGTACTTAGGTGTCCATACCCAGATGCCCGCCCATCCATTCCTGGGTGGTACTGGCCTATGAGCCCCATACTTTTGGCTGGATAGTAATCTGCCCTCCATGTGGCCCTGTGCTCATGTGCGCCAGGGGACATGGGGGTGGCAGAGTCCAAGGACTGGGAGAGATGAAGGCCTCTGGTACTAGGGCTCCTGAGGTTATGCTCAGGTGTTTCCCTTTCCCAGCAAACTTCACCTGTGTCAGCCCCTGCTTCCTGTTGCAATGCAAGAGCCTGCACTTTCAGTTCCTCAGTTAAGGCCTTACTAGACTCAATCAGTCTCTTGTGCATGGCTACCTGTTGCTGGAGCCTATCATTGTGCTGACAGAGAGCCTCATTTTCTCTCTATGCTTCCTGGTTGGTCCTGGAATACTGGACCAATCTTTGCTGCAGGAAGGTTACCTCCTGAGTCCCATCCCTACTGGCCTGTTCCTTTCTTGCCAGAGCATCTTCCACCCTCCTGGTGTGCTTTAATAAGTTCTAATGCTCTTTTTGGAGGTCACCCAGTCCCTGGAGGGCCAAGTGATTTTCTTCATTTTTTTCTTTTAATTGGCAGACTTCCTGGCCTAAGGTGTCCCTTTCCTGACTAAGAGCCTGCATCTGTGCCACCAGGTTGTCCCTCTGCCTTTGAAAGGCACCAGCTTTCTGGCGTTCTTGATCAAACTCTGACTGGGTATCCAGGTCTTTCAAAATCAGTTTTTTGCTCTCTGTCTTCTCCCTATCTAGGTGGCTTTGCAGGGTGACTACCTGCTCTGCGCATGCCCTATTGAAGTCCAGTTGTTGCTCCAGCTTTTTCTGGCTCTGCAGTAGGGCGTCCAAACCTTCTTGGTACTCCTTCTGCAAGGCCAGAAATCTGTTATCCTGGTCAGACTTTTCCTGTTACAGGATATCCATTTCCTCCTTTATTTTAATAATATACTGCCTACTATCATTTTCTGACTCCTGGCTCCTCTGCAGCCTCTGCTCAGAAGAGACCAGGTCAGATTTGGCCTTCTCTAATGCCATCAGTTGCCTATTTGCCAGATCTTGGCCTTTAGCACATTTGCCCTGTATGTCTCCCATATATAAATATAAATATGCCGCTACCCTGGCAATCTTGTTGTGCTCATCCTTGGCCTTAGGGGCCATATATAGTTCACTCAGGACCACATGTAAGGGACCCTGATCTCTCCATAGATCTGACCCTGTTCCAGTGATCTGGGGTGCGATTGCCTGCAACCAGACCACCTGGTACTGATGAGCCCACTCACCTCTCACAAATTGCTTATGTAAGAGGTGTTGTCTGGCTATTTTGATATCTACCAAGGTCGTCATTCTTCAAATTTATTTCCTTCCTGACTTACAGAAGTTTGTATTTTATTTTGAAAAACAGACCGTTTCCTTAGAGCGTTCCTTTGAGGGTTTTTTTTTACAGTGTAACACGGCGTGGTGATCCAACAGAATTTATATATCCTGTATTAATCTGCACAAGTGATAGATCTAATCCAGAATCCCCGACTCGAGTCCCCAATCTGTTAAGTGACTCTAATCAAGCACTCCCACTAAATCAGTGCCTTGTCTGGGATTGCTCAAGGGAAGAACTTATTTATATATTTTTATAGCAGGTTATACCCTGGATGATAAACCCTTGTATAACACTCCTCTCTATGAATCCCCCTGCTCTCACTTTGCCAAGAAGTAGGTTTGTTTTGCAATTTAAAAGATTTATTGGACAAATTAAACAATATATATAGATCACACTTTTATAATAAATTAATATTTGATAGCACCCTTATGAATATAATGTTGATCAACAATAGATAATCTGACACTATCACACTTCTTTACAATCAATGAGGAGTTAGTATAGAAAGGATAAGGTAGCAGAAAATACTTTGATGGTTTCAAGGAAAAGTAATGAGGGAAAAATTGCAGCACACAAATAAACATGATATGATTTCAACAAAAGATAATATGATCACTTTTTCTTTGACAATTCCCTCCCCCCTATGCAAGATAAGGAGATGGAAGGAAAGCACACAATTCTCAGGAATACAAAATGCAATACAAATTTCCAGTTCCCCCAGCGAGCTTAGAGGAAAACAGGTATGATTCTAAAGCAGCCAAGATCCTTTTAAATGTGGTGGCAATGAAGTGAAAAATATGCTGAAAATGCTTTTAATTCCTTCTAGAGGTTCAGGGTGAGTGAGAGATACTTTAAATCAGTTCAGGTCAGCCCTACCAATGATTCAGGGATGGTTATCAGGTTGAAAACGGGATTAGGTAATGGAAGCAAAAGACAGATATTTTTTAAATGAAGCAAACTGTCAATTAGTGGCACTTTTTTTTTAGTGCGTCGATCGCGATTACGGAGGAACTGTAAGGAGTAGCAAGTCGGTGTTAGGCTTGTTTGAAAGCTTTGAATCTTAGATTTAAGATGAAAGTTAAACCATGTTCCTAACACCTACGATTCTAAAGATACGATCGATTTTATGAAGGTCGTTTTTCAGAAATGAAATAATGATTCAAAATGGCAAAATGACACTTTTACAGGTTCAAAATCGGAGAAAGGACACGCGATTCTATGATGCAGTTCTGGACAGGTTAAAATGGTTTGGATCAGATTATTTTAGACTAAGAGATTGGTTCTGGCACAGTTCTAGCTGAGTACTCACACTCAAAAGTTGAAATAGGCCGTCAAGGTCTGATCAGGTTTAGACTGGACTCCTGGCGGGTGGTTCTGAAGTCACAGCTCTCTGGGTCAGTTCTGCTCTGCACTTCACAGCGGTCTGGTCTGGGTCTCTCTGGTTCTGGTCTCTCTGGATCAGCACAGCTTTCTGGGTCTGCTACCGGTTCTGGCAAAAGTTCTTGGCAAAGAATCCAACAGCTTGCCCGGCTGTAGAATAGTTTGGTTTGATTGCTGGATTCTGAAGGCCTACTGAGAAGAGTTCTCAGCTTGTGGGTTAGGCCTTTGCTTTAAGTTCTGTAGTCTATCTGGAGTCTAAGTTCTGGATGTTCCTTCTTGATGTTGTGTGGTCCAGCAAAATGCTCCGCAAGAAAATGGAAAATGAATGTCTTGCCTGTCCAAGCAGTCTCTTTTTATGTGTTCTGCAAGTGTGTGTGTGCGTGGGCATAACTAAGCCTGCTCCTCACAACTTATCATTGGCCAAGCTCTCCTCTCTCCCTTGATTGGGGGAAGGAATGGAGTGTCATCAGGCATTAATTTTATGGCATACAGAAAGAACACCCCCCTTGTCAATTAGTACCCAAATCTATTTTTGATCCAAATACATATTTATCTATGTACCATTTTTCTAATATTATATGTCCAGTTAACATATTTTCTGTAGCACCAAACCATACGATCCCTGTCTTTGTAAGATGTTGTGTCCACTTATGACAGAATTATGACCTTTTCAACAAGAACACAACCTCTAAACTTTTCCAGAATTTACACAAACATGCACATGGAATATGGGCATCAGATGATAAAGTGTCAGATTTTTAACATACAGACATTTGGAGTAATACCTTATTTTCCGTTACTACCCCCCAGAACATACCACAGAGTCCTAACATCTCTTAACATGTGCACAGAAAAATCACAAGAATAATGATATTAATTATATAATTTTGACAAGCCGTACTATGAATTATCCATCTTTTTAAAATGATGCTCTGGCCCAGAGGGGTGTTGTTTCCCAAAGCACATGGTGCTATTTCTGGTTTGTCCACTTCCTCCACCTCAAGTTGCTCACAGAGGCACTGCCCCTCCCAGTTTCTCTCAAGAGGAAGCCATTTACGACCCCCCCTAATTTAACATTTGCCTGAGCCAAGGAAGGCTCATTGTTCTGTTTCCCTGCTCCCAGGTGCTCCTCCCCTGATTCAATCAGGGAGGTGTCATCCACCTTCTGGTGGGAATAGCAGAAGGTAGCCAGGCCTGAGAATGCAGTGGCTGGGCAAGTTTCAACTCCTGTCGGGGGTAGTTGCCGGGCAGAATTCAATCTCTTCAAGCCAGGCTTCAGCCAAATGTTACTTTTGTTCCCAGTTTTTCTTCATTCAAAACAAACTTACAATTTTTGCACATGCAGCTAGAACGCTGATTCTAAGTTCAAAACTATGACATTTAACAGTTGCAAACTTTGTGACACTCAACAGTAGGTCACACATTTATTTTAAACATTTAGATTTTAGTGGCTTTCAGTCCAATTTAACTTAAGCTGCTGACATCCACAGCTCAGCCAGTTTCATTATGAACATTATTTTAGGCTCTTTCTTTTCCCAGATTTTGTATGCACACAAGACTTCATTCTGCCAAATGCCTGCTGGTGTTCAGTGAGATTTTTGAATATCTTGCAATGTTTGAAATAGGCATTTTGAGCTTGCATTCAGAGAAACAAAGGTGATTTCAAAGTGTTTTTGAGCTACAGGCAATGCTGTTTTTCCTTTGGCACACATTCCACTCATGGCACTCCTGGCCCATCACACTCGCACTGTGGGTGGCAGATTAGGCGACCATTTTGGTATGCACAAAAACTGTGCAGTTTTCCTGGATTCTGGTGCAATGTGGGCTTTTCGGCCATCTTGGATTTTCTAAACTCACAGCACCAAATGTTGCAGCATAATAGCTCGAACGTGGGTCAATACACCCGACAATCTGTAAGCTATAAGCAAACACTATGAAGCTGTAGGCCCTAAGAGTGCCATGCTGACCTCTTTTAAAAGGAACAGGTAACTGCAGCCCATTCTGAGAATAGGGTAGACAAGTGTGGATTATGCAGATCAACTCCCAGAAGAGGGTAGCCTCAGAGCAAGAGTAATCCTGCCTTGCACACCACCACAACTAACCTTGTAACAGGACTCAAGAACTCTGAGGAAATCTCTTGCAAGGCTTTGCTCACAGAGGAGCCAAAGGACAACCCCACCTGCATTTAAAAGTACCCATAGCTGCTCCTGACTCTCCTGTCTATAGAACCTGGCAGTTTTTGTCCAGTATAGCCATATGGATAGGCAGCAATTAGAAGGGATGTTTTCTGTCCTGTTCCCTCGTACACAGTTGCAACACAGCCAAGCACACAATGCCACCTTGATGTTGTGGAAAACTTAAAAGCCTGACTGCCACTTGCCAAAGGCCTGTTATCATCATTTCTCTCAAAAGTTTCACAGACTGTCACTGCATACAGAAATATATATATAGATATCTGGATAACTAGATTCATTTCTAGATATACCTAGGTATGTACATAATCTCCCTGCCAGCCCTGCTTGTTGAATATTCACACTCACCTTTCACATGTCTAATGAACACAATCTGCATAGGTAGCCCAGTGTATATATGGTGTAGCTCACTATAGATGGGTACACTTTTGGGTACACAAACCTTGGTAGCCTACTCCAAAGCGGGACACCACACTGTCTCAGAGTGAACTAAAGTATAGTCTAGCGTAAATAACCTAACCTATCATATCATAACATGACAAAAACCCAACCGAAAAGGATCCAAAACACCTGAAGATTCCTGAAAGTTTCTGAGTTGAGGTGGAGCCATCAGAAGCTTCATCAGAAAAGGAAGGAGAGAAATAGGCCAAAGATTTTGTGAGACACAAACATTGGAGGTCAGCTTCTGAAGAAGAGGGATGTTTGAAGGAGTCTAAGGCATGTTTCAAGGAGTCCGGAAATTGGCCAGCAGACAAAGAGTGGTTAACTGCTTTGACCAAGGTCTTATCAATATGACCCACTATCATTTTAACAAGGCGAAGAGGAACCGCCTCCCTGGGTGAAGCAGATTTAATACACAAGACAGAACATGTGACAGCGACACAATCTGTGAGATGAAAAGAACTAAAACCTGGCAAATTGGTATGCAGCTGTGAAGGAGAAGGAAATGGAATAGGGAAAGACATGGGGCAGTTAGTACAGACAATGTTGGTCCTCATTTTCTTGAATTTGTTAAGAGAAAAGTCTGATAAATTATCACATAGATTCTGAAAGTCAGGACCCCAGGGCAGCGGTTTGGGAGCAGTCAGGCCTCTAATCATCTAAAACTGATGTTTTGAAGTATTTTCCACAGCTGACAAAGACTCTGCATAATACACACCCTTTGCTGCTTTTATGGATATGTGATATGCCACCCATTTGTCTTTAAAGATAATCTTTATCATTATTTTAATGCCATCTGTGCTCAGTCTGACGCACATAGAGGCGTGGGGTGGTAAGATCCAAGAGGCAGAGGGACACGACGGTTTGCAAGTACGTTTCAATGGTGTTAGAGTATTCACTGTAATCGAAAAAGCTGTAACAGGATCTGCAAGGGGCGAAGAAGGAGATGTCAAGGGGGTATTACCCAAATAATTTGAATACAATTGTTCGAATACACAATTGACTTAATTTCAAGGGTCTGAATTGACCTTTTCACAATTGACTGTATATATATATATATATATATATATATATATATATATATATATATATATATATATTCAGTAAAAAAACTTTGTTAAATGGATGTTATCGTTCCAAGTAAATCTGAAAACCCCCTGAAATTCACAAATTATGGTAAAATAAGCAACCATAACTCGCGCCACCACTGTGCATTGCTAAGACTAACACAAATGTCATTGATGATATCACTGATGACATCACATGTGCACATACTTTTCATGAAAACTCTGTACAAGGGATTCTTATTATAATGTTGACAAAAAAGTGTCAAGGATCATTGGAATAGATGTCTTGAGCTATGTAGTGCATTAGGCAATGCATTGATATACATAGCATTCTATTATGAAGTTCTTTACAGTAAACTAAGCTACTCACGCATAAATATAAGCATTGTGTGCAGCATACATGATGGAGGTGCAATATTCATAATCTTCCCATGTTGAATAGTGAAATGATAAATACTTTTTTATTAGAGTTTTGTGTACTGTGCAACATGTAATAAGTAGCTAATGAAACCCACTTCCTATATAATTTCATTATTACACACAAAACACAAAGACACAACAACACATACAAATATGAATCTATACAGGGAAAGTGAAGTACGCAAAAAAGCAGCAGTAGAACCAGAAATTGTTCATAACCTACCTGATTATCTTTATGCACAGAAATAATTGTGCTGCTTCAAACCTACTACTTCCCTATGAATAACTATCACCTGATGTGACTGCACCCTAAAGAGTGTAATGTGAATACAAATATGAGCATATCCAGAGAAAGTACAGTAATAAAAAAACAGCAGAACAATAAGAAAGTGTTGATAACTTTACTGATTGCCTTCATACACAGAAAGCATTGGTATTTTTCAAGTGTGTATTCTCCCTATGATTATGTTTCACATGCTGTGAGTGAAGCCCAAATGAATTACTGTAAGAACATATTTGAAACATAAGTCTACAAATATTGTACTTTTTAATTTTTTTGTTCCTAAGTATTACTGGCTAATATATATCACTAAAGGAAAAATGAGGGAGCCAGACATGTGACGTCATCAGTGATGGCATCAATGACATTTGTGATGTCATTGTTGATGTCCTGGGCGTTAGTCTTAGAAATACACGGTGGTGGCGCGAGTTGTGGTTGCTTAGCTTACCATAACTGGTGAATGTCAGGGGTTTTTTCGGTTTTACTTTGAACCATAATGTCCTCATAATGTTTTTTTACTGAATTTCATAGGTTTTTAGTAGCGCAACTTAACCATAACGTCCCTTTAACAAAGTGTTTTTACTGAATTTCATAGGTTTTTAATAGCGCAACTTAACCATAACCTCCTTTCATCAAAGTTTTTTTACTGAATATACATATTTATACTATGGATTTGATAGATGTTTACTAGGATTCCCTTACTTTATATACATATAACATGCTGAACCCCCTGTTAGTGATTTTGATGTCCGCGCACTGTGCGCATGTCCTCAGACGGACACGGACAACATCAACACTACCCAAAAACTCAGGGGGTATCTTAGATTGTTCTATCATGCCATATAAACACTGAACAAAGTAAAAAAGCAGCACATAAACACATTATATGTAACAATAAATAAGAAGTGCAACCTATATATGTAACACATCAACCGTCCATTTAAATACCATGTGTACTAAAATGGAATATACCAAAAAAAAAGACAAGCTTCCAGCATAATTACCTCACAGAAACTGCACAACTAGGAGTAACAGCACACCTACACAACAGTAAGAACACAATTTACCAGAACCTAGTAAGTAACCTTCATTTTTCTTAAATATTTCTAAACTTTCTATATTTGGTACATTTAAAGTAATATACATATATATATTTTTTTTTTACACAGAAATTTCCAATACTTTGGACTTTGAATGGCTTGAAGAACATTTTCCCCGTGAGGAAATGTCTGAAGACAGTGATACTAATGGTAGACACTTCTCTATATAAGAAAATTAATAATCATTACTTAATGTGTACTTAACATATAGATATATATTTTTTTAACAGACCATACAAACATTGAAAATAATGCAGCAAAAGAGACATTAGAAAATACTCTACCGTGCATGGAACAGAAAATGAATAGGCTTATGGAAAATGTCAATCTTTTGAAACATTTTGTAGAGGACCACATAAAAGAAAAAAATAAATATCATTGTCCTACATGCACCTGTTCCCCCTCTCCATGTCCCAGTCAACTATCCCCAAATCCTCATCACCAAGAAAAATGTTATGATGAGATTTCAATCCCTTCATCCCCTCACATCGATCATCTCTAAACCCCTAATTCCCTTGTATTTGTGTGAGTTTCTGCTTCACCGTCTCTTTCATAAATTGTAATCTGTATATAATTAAATAAAATATTATGTTTGTTTTAATTCAGTCCTTTGTGTCTTATTTTTTTTTTAAAAAGCAGTAAGGTGTCTGTCGGCAGCACAGGTGTCCGGGATGTCCGTAATTAGCAAAATGGGGTGTCCTAAGGACACTATACCTGTCTGTACTGTCCATAAGCAAGATGGAACTTTTCTTAGAACACGAGCGGTGTCCGGGATGTCCGTAATTAACCAAAATGGAGGTTTCCTAAGGACACTATACCTGTCCGTACTGTCCGCAAGTAAAATGGAACTGTTCTTAGAACACGCGCTATGTCTGGGATGTCCGTAATTAACCAAAATGGAGGTGTCCTAAGGACACTATACCTGTCTATACTGTCCACAAGCAAGATGGAACAGTTCTTAGAACATGCGCGGTGTCCAGGATGTCCGTAATTAACCAAAATGGAGGTGTCCTAAGGACACTATACCTGTCTGTACTGCCCGCAAGCAAAATGGAGCTGTTTTTAGAACACGCACGGTGTCCGGGATATCCATAATTAACCAAAATGGAGGTGTCCTAAGGACACTTTACCTGTCCGTACTGTCCGCAAGCAACATGGAACTGTTCTTAGTACACACCCGGTGTCCGGAATGTTCACAATTAACCCAAATGGAGGTGTTCTAAGGATACTATGCCTGTCCGTAATGTCTGTAGTACATCTACGCACATGCGCAACAAACCCATACATCCTACGAACATTGCTCCTGTCCGTAACTGTCTGTCTCACTTGTGTTTCACTTTTAATTAGTTTGAGGACCTGTCCGTAGAACACCCGCGTGCATGAGCACGACCGTTGCTGTGCTTTTGGTGTCCTGCGGACACCCGTTCCCTTTGCGGACGTGTTCGCGACGTCATCATGTGACCGCACCCATGCTGATCATGTCCGGATTTATGGACACTATCCGGGTCCCCGAGCATTTTAAAAGTCCCTTTTCAGTAAAATCCAAAGTATTTTACAGTACAAACTCACCATAGCACATGTCCCAGACAATGACCCTGGCTTTCTGCATACTTTTTGGAACTTTTTGAGCCTTTTTAGGGTGTTTGATCTGTCTGCGGACAGCGCGGCTGTCCGCGGAGCACGCACCTGCACCCCTGTAAAAGGACACACCCCAGAGCTGATCTTCATTGTGCTTCTGGCTATTGCAGATTGACTTTTGCTGCCTTTGCTGCTCTTGCTGAGATTATCTGACCAACCCTGATGGCATCCATAGCTGCTGCTGCTCCAGCTAGTGCTACTTCTGCCTCATCACCACCTCCAGCCCCTCCACCACCACCACCTCCCCAAGGGCCTGCAGAGGGGAACAGGCGTGAGGATGTAGAGGAGGAGGATGAAGATGATGATGAGGATGAGGTAGTGGAAGTCCCTACTACCAGCACTCGTCGTGAGTCTTGGGTGTGGCGGTTGTGTACCATTCAGGGTGACGTACCAAAAGCACGTGCAAACAAGGTCACCTGAAACCAGTGCAAAATGCTGCTGAGACGTGGGAGGCCTGGTTCATACAGCTTTGGTACGACATCCATGAAGCAACACCTAAGGTTGTTCCACGGTGGGGCCATTCGCAAGGTTGTACCTTGTGATCAACGTAGTAGGTTGAGTTTCTCTACCCCACATCCTCCATTTCCACTCCTGTCACCACAAGAGGCACTCCTCTGGGACAGTGCATACCTCCAGCTGCCTCACAGGTCATCCATGATGCTGTTGACACTTACCTTTCGCGGGTCACAATATTGTGTATGTACTGCGACGCAATACTCTGCAGGGGGGAGAGTCTTCAGAGTGCTTTCGAGACTGCGGTCAAGGAACATGAGAAGATGTGTTACCTACCTAAATAAGGACCACCCTACATCTTCTTCTCTCCACCTGCCCTTTCTTATCCCCGTGGTTGTTGTCCCTTCCTTACCCTCCTTTCCCCTCCTCTCCTAGTGTGTTGTGTGTAAAAAAACAAAAAAAAACCAACAAAAATCCACCCAAAAAAAGTCTCTTTTCAGAGCCGCCTTTCACTGTTTAAAAATAGAAGTGGCAAATAAATGGAGCAGGGTCCTGTGCATTTTTTTAGAAGTCCGTGGACAGTTTGCGGACATCTAAAAGTTTGGGGTCCTGGCCTATCTTTACCATTGCACTTTTCTCTGGGAGGAAGTGGTGGCTTGAAATGGTCAACACCTACTGCAAAATGGATGGCTGTAATTTCAAAAAAAGGTCCCAATGCATTTTGTGCATTTCTCAGAAAAATCTGATTGCCAGCATAAGTAAGATGGACTCCATCTCTGCGAAAAATGTATGTGCTACGAAACATAATATTTTCATTGTGAACAGAGTACATGCCAGCATCTCTTAGAGAGGCACAAACAGCCTTATTGACATTGTGCCTCGCTTTCTCCATTTGTGGACCAAATGAAGAAGAACGCAGCCACATTTGTCTCTGCGCAATACGACAAAAAATGACTTGGGTATTTGGAAACATGTCCATAACCTTCCCAAATCCTTCTTTCATTGCAAATTGCAATGAAATTCCAGACATGTGTCCTAAACTGTTCCCTCCACAATGAATTATAATTATGTTTGGATGATGCTCTGTCTCCAAACTAGCACAGAGAGGTACCAAGTCCAGCCACTTCATTCCACGCACTCCATGCCAGTGCAGTTCCACATGAGGAAATCCATGATCTGCAGCTATTCCACAACATTTTGCATGCACCTCCAACCAATGTATCCATGAGTCTCCCAAAATCCATATAATCTGTTTTCTGAAACACACAGCCAGAGCATCTGTTCTTCTCTCAGGAAAAATACTTTCTGACAAACTTTCTCCTTACACAACACACCCAATAAACTTTACTGACCAATCCGTTGCTTTGCTCATTCTCATTTGCATGCCTCTCTACCCCAAAATCACTGTATGTAATATGTGGTGTCCGCGGACTACCGCCATGTCTGCCGACATATCGAAAATCTGAGCGTGGTGAATTTAAATAGTGTGCCCCATTTCCCCTTTGCGGTTGGCTCTGAAAAGAGCCATTTTTTTGTTTCTTCTGCAGATGCTTGACAGACACCTGTTATTTTGTATTTTTTTTCTTACTTTACTCCTAAAATCTTCACATAACCCTCTCTTACATTCCAAAACAGAATGGCATTTCCTATAAAATATAAGTAAATGCCATCTTCTTTAAAATAAACAGCATTATTGGAATCAATATTCTCATTATTACAGAAGAACATACCAGCTCTAAGCATGAAAGCAGACATGCCTCAGTTGATTGCGCACCTAGCAATGTTTTGCTGAGGACAAAAAAACAGAACTATTGTCCCATATTGCCATAGGTACATTACTGTTTGAACCAAGTGTTCCAAATCTGCCAACAAAGTAGGGGCACTGACATAGCCCAAATGAAAAGCACCATAGTGCAAAACTACCACATGGGGACTGTTCATCCTGCCCATATCTTCACAAACTTGTACAATTCCCTGTACATTGCAATCAGGCACAGTGCTCCACCAGACCTCCACTCTTTTAACATCAAAATTGTTTGCCACATGCCTACATTGAGCATATTGCTGTAAACCATGCACAAACATATCTCCAAGCACCAACACCCTGACTTTCTCCACCTCTGCTATTTCACTACACACAGTATCTTTCAACACAAATCCACAACCTCAACATCTGTTTGGCTGACCCCTACAGTCCCCTTTCCATGCTGGATTTGCTGGAAAACCCTGGATGTGGCACGCCCTGTCCGCAGACAGCCGCAGTGTCTGCGGACCGTCTAACTCTTGCACAGCCCTTCTACCCTTTCCACTTCACTCTCTCTGCCATTCTCTCATTGTATACAGCTAAGCAGTCACACAACTATCCACCAATTACATCCAAGAACTCTACATCTAAATCCATCATCAGAGTTCAGCACTTCAAATGTACTGTTGCTCACTCTGAGTACAAGTCTCATATCATTGGAAAGCACATACTACAAAAACTGCTGTACAAGTCTCCAAGATTTCTACTTGCAGATGCATGCATATTCACATACATGAATACAAACTACCAATATGCATAATTTCTGCACAGTACATGTACAACTCTTATAAATGCATATAAACAGAGTAACTGCCACTTAACCTGTATAACCTATAAAATGAACTTACTGTCATTTTTCCCATCTGCTATAATCAACTGTCACTTCCAAACCTGTCTCCCTTCTAATTTTTTTTACACACACAGCTATCTAAAAATGTTTAATATTAAAAGATGGGAGGAATAACAGTATAATTGTAGAAAGACACTTAGTAGTGTATTATACAATTACACACAGCCAGGATAAGGTCATGCATCTTCATACACTCACACAGATAGACACTATCATTGAAAAGCTCCCAGCTGAAATAACACCACTGCCTGTAAATCACATCCTTCTGCTTTATTACACATACCTTCACAAATGCATACATTCCATGCTTGTCTATACAGTTTCTACCATTTACCTTATAAAAATTGCAAATTATTTCTTCTATCTCCTAACATTCAATAACACACCCTTAAGAAACCAAGTGAGTTTCATACGCTTAGTATTCTACTCATTTTCAAAGCATGTTGAACTAACATATTTTAAGTAAAATATAAAGCCTGTACATAGTCAAAGAAAACTGCATTCACATACTATTTTCAGTTATCAAACAAGAATACTACTACAAAAATATAGAAATCAACGTCTATAAGCACACAAAATTACTAACTTCTTTCTTTACAATTGCTGTGAAGACCACTCTCCTGAAAAGCAACAGCATCTGAAGTACAAACAACAACTCAGAAGAAACCTGCTCATTCCAAAACAAAAAAAGTAAGTACAATACTACCATAATATTCTTACTGTTACTCACACTCACTGTTGGGTTGATTCATGGAATTTGTGCACCAAAAAACAGAGATTTGTGCGCCATTCTGCCCACAAATCCCCATTTGTTAAACAGGAATTAGCAGGCAGAAAGGTGCACAAATCCCTGTTTTTCGGCGTACAAATGACATAACTCATCCCATAGAATGTTAGCATTACAGAATAAAAACTGTTTTAATTCTGTACCATTAGATTTAGTATTAGGGCTTCTCCTCACCATTAGCTTACTTTGAACTATCATCTGAACCCCAGTATAGTAACACACAAATACAAGAATAGCCTTCCCAACTACTAGTAGCTGCCCAATGCACAATCACACACCACCACTACATCCTTACCATCATACTCACACTCATGCAAACAGCACACATACATTGCAGAACAGCCCAACCCATACATTCTTTTTTTCAACAGGCCCCAAAGAATGCCTACCAAGAGGCAAGTCTGTAGAAAGCAGCGCAGAAGTAGAGCAAATGAAAATAAAAGTGTCCAAAATGGGGGCGTGGCCTGACGCCAAAGAAGATGGCCGTGTAGCCTGGAGGGCCGTCCCACATCTAATTAAATACGGCATTTCCCTCCATATTCTACTACTTTACTTACCTTTTTCACTCAGCGTCATGGTACAGACCGCTTCCTTGAACTGCTGAAGGAAATTCAGCATGGCTCCTCATTCTTCCTCGCAGGGTTGCAAGCTCCAGCATTCCAGCCCCAGTGACCACTGCAGCCGCCTTCCTGCAGCCGCATTCACTGCAGTAAGTGATGGCGTCACGTGTACTGTGACGCGCCGGCTGCGGCCTGATTGGCCCTCCCTCTTCAAAATAGCCGCCTCTGGTGCCGGCGCGTAAAGCACTCTTAGCAAAGTTTCCCTTCAGGAAAAAAAAAAGAAATAAGAGGCTGAACGAAGTTTCATATGAAACTTCACTAAACACCACAATATTCAGAGACAATGGGCCTCATTACGACCGTGGCGGTCCGGAAATAACGGTGGCGGTAAACCTGCCGCCACCGTTGTTTCCGGACCGCCTGATCCCGACCCCTGCAGGCGGGAGGTGATGTTCCCGCCAGGTCTGACCTGGCGGGTTTAACACCGCCCGCCTGCAGGCGGACGAGGAAACACCGGCAGCATTACAAGATGCTGCCGGTGTTTCCATGATCCCGATTCCCATTGAGTCCCATAGGATTCAATGGGAATGGGGATTTACACCATTCCGCCTCCGTGATTCCCGGAAAACCGGGGTTGTGATGCCCCGGTAATTCCGGGAATCACGGAGGCGGAATGGTAATACGAGTCCGGCGTTAACCAGGCGGTTTTACCGCCTCGGTTAACGCCGGACTCGTAATGAGGCCCAATTTATCTATAAACAATTTCTCCACAATATCCTTCCTCACTAATGTTGCTCTGAATATTTCCATTCAACAATTCTCAAGATTATCTTTGATTAAATAAGAGAAAAAATAAACATAGAAAGGAATACAGTTTTATTCCAAAGAATTTCTCCCATACTTTTGTGTGACACAATCCTTTTTTATTTCTGTTCTTTTTGTTTGGAGACAGCTAGTAAATATTTGATCACCTTTACTGTATGTGAACTATGAATTGAACATGTTGGAATACACCTGGAACTGTGTATAACTATAACTCTAAATTGAACCTTCCTGTAACTGGAACTTAATCCATATTAATTGGAGGCATTTTACCACTATAAGGCTTGTAGCACTCTCAATTCATGCCTAAGTTTACGCCTTATTATTTAATAGTGCTTCTATTAACCTCTTCCATCAGGAGTAGCACTACCTGTATAATATGGACAAAATAATTGTAAACTCTGGGATATAGAGCCTCACATATCAGCTAATAAGAGAATCTACTGATCTGTGCTTACTACCACAAGCCTTCCTCAAAATAGTTTCCATCTGAAGTGGAACCCATTATTGCTTCACCTTTAACAACTCTAAACATCTCTTTACCTCCCATTATTAATATATCTTGCCAGGCTCTTCGCAATTGGTCATATACCCATATATTGCAGCTAATAACATGGCTGCCAACAAAAAAAACAATTCTTCTACTACCAAAAAATCCAATACTCCTGCTTCCAACCTCAAGAGACCCAAAAGTGACTCACCTCCTCCGTTAGGCATCTCTGACCCTGCTATAGATGCCATTTTATCAGAAATCAGATCACTCAAACCCTTCATAGAGACTACAAATCTAAAATTACAACAGTTGGAGGACAGATGGAAAGGCTTTGAGAATAGCATGGATGAGGTTGAGAAAAGAGTAGGTCTAGTAGAAGAAACTACTCCTAAAGTAGCACAACTTGAAAAGTCAATCAAGGATCTTCAAAAACACAACGAAGATTTGGAAAATCACAGCAAACGTAACAACCTCCGAATTTCAGGTCTGCCAGAGGGATCAGAAGGAACTGATACAATTGTCTTTTTGTAAACATTTCTAACAGCTATGCTTCACCTACCTTCAGATTTAATACTTAACATTCAACATGCCCATAGAATCGGCCAACTATCTACTTCCACCTCTCCTCGACCTTTGTCCAGAACACTGATTTGTTATCTTCTAGAATACTTCCAACTTCAGCTCATCTTTTCTGTTGCAAAGGAACGCAAATCTTTCATATGGAATGGTATTAAAAATCTCATTTCACAAGATGTTGCTAAAAGCACGGCCCAGCGCAGGAATGTATTTTTATCCTTCCGTCCAGCCTTGAAACAGCTCCATATACGCTATGGTCTATACCACTCTTGTTCTTTTAAAATAACATATGAAGGCCGTACCATAATGTTTGAAGAACCAGCAGACCTAAGAGCATTTATATGGTCTATCAAATCTGATAACATGGATACACCCTCTCCTGCAAGTAGCTCTACTTCTTTTGTTATATGAATGTTTTACTCTCTTCTTTTCCTTACTATTTCAAATATAATACCATGATTATCCCCTATATATAAGCTGTGGGACGGGTGGCCTTATGATGTCCATCTGCCATCCTAAGTCGCTCTTTCTCCTTTTTGACGACTCAGCGGGTGTCACCCTTCCCAACTATTTTATTTTCCCAGAGCTTCCTTTTTTCCTGTCTGATCTGTGTTCTATTTCATACTCCCAAGCTATTAGATAATTGTTTTTGATCAGACTCCCCAACCCTCTTCCCATAACCTTATGTGTTGTCCTTATGTGTCTTACTCTCATTAATTGTTATTCAAGATATTGTTCTTTCGCACCTATTATTTGTATTTATATGGTTTCAGGTTACGGCTATATTATCATAATTTTTGAAATGCTACAATGAGTTTCAAATGTGCCACATGGAACATCAAAGGTTCTACTAATCCCATCTAGAGATGTAAGGTCATTTCTCATCTTAACAAATTCAACCCTTCAATGGCATGTATACAAGAAACACATCTATCTAACAAAGAGCATTGAAACTGAAGTCCTGATGGGTTAAAGAAATAATTTCCAGTCATGCTGTCGCGAAGAAAAATGGTGTAGCTATTTTAATTAGCAAAAAATTACCCTACAAAGTTCTTGTCAAGGCATTGATATGAATGGGAGATGGGTTTGGGTCCAGCTAAAAATAGAATCTACATATGTTACCATTCAGAATATTTATGACCCCACTAATCCTGATCCCAAGTTTTGGACATCCATAAAACAATTAATACTTCAAAACAACTTTACCAATCTAATAATGTGCGGGGATATGAATCGGGTCCTGAATCCTTTTCTTGATAGAAAATCTACTTTTCTGTTCAAAAACAACAAATCACACAAATCCTTTTTCGGATGTTTAGCCAAAACCGGCCTTATTGATAAATGGAGGATATCTCACCCTACCCAGCTTGACTACACTTTCCACTCTTCCCCACATAACACTCTCTCGCGCCTAGATTATATTTTCTCCACTAAAAACCTTACAGGCACTATAATTGATTCTAAAATAGACAATATCATTATTTCTGATCATGCCCCTGTCTGTACCTCTTTTAATCTTCTAGACGTGCATAAACCGTCATCTCGTTGGAAGCTTACTAATTTTCTCTTACAAGACCCTCAATTCATTCTATCAGTTGAATCTTTTGTTCAACAATTCTATGCTGATAATCTAGACGGTGACACATTGGCTGTGAACAATTGGGACAATTTTAAGGCTGCCTTAAGAGGTCATATTATGGCCTACTACGGAAAAATGAAAGCTCTATGCAAAAAGCAATTGGATGACCTTTACTCTCAGCTTACTCTAGCTGAACAACATTACTATAACGACTCCAACCCTACTAACCTTCGTCAAGTATTGACTTTACACTTCCTAATTAATAAGGAGATTACTGACCTTGCTGCGGGCACTATTCTTAAATATAAAAAAAAAATATTTCAAACATTCAATAAAGCCAGGAAAGCACTAGCCTCTTAACTAAAAAACAAAAAAAGAGAAATTCTTTATCTCCCACATTAAAGACTCCTCTGGCACCGTTAAACACTATCCCAAGGATATTCTAAATTGCTTCAAAGATTTCTATACTAACCTATACACTCCTGCTGAAAATTCTATCCCCCATAACGACATCACAACCTGTTTTGATAATATAAATAGATCCTCTTATCCTCAATTAGATTTATCCCATTTAGATAACAAAATGACCCTTCCAGAAATTTCCAAACCAATTAAAGGCTTAGGTAAAGGCAAAGAGCCTGGCCCTGATGGTCTTTCAACTGAGTTCTTCAACTGCCTGTCTCACTCCCTCATTCCCAATCTTCAAAATCTATTCTCTTACTTTATTTCCCAGAAAGCCTACTCTGGATCCTTTTCTGAAGCTTTACCCCAAACCTGACAAGGATCCTCCTTCACCCGGAAATTATCGGCCCATCTCTCTTATTAATGTTGAAAGTAAAATCTTTGCGAAAATCTTAGCCAATAGGATCGGGTCTTCTCTTCCTTCTCTAGTGAAACCTGATCAAGTTGGCTATGTTAAAGGGCATAACATTTCTTCCAATGCAAGGCTACTTTTAAATGCCATTCACTTATCAAACAAAAATAAAAAAGATAAGCAGGGCTCTGCTGTCATAGCACTAGATGCAGAAAAGGCCTTTGATCGTGTCAATTGGGACTTCATGTTTCAGGCCCTTCAATGGCACGGCTGTGGCGATGAGTCTCTCTAGTTAGGTTACTTTACTCTTCCCCAAAATCTTCAATATGTATTAATGGCCTAAGCTCCCCATTTTTCTCCCTTAGCAGAGGCACCAGACAGGGTTGCCCTTTCTCACCTATCTTATATATCCTCTCCTTAGAACCGTTATTAGAACTAATCAGATCTAACAAAAATATCCCAGGTATACCAAGTGGTACATCTTATATAAAAATAACTGCTTACGCAGATGACATCCTCATTCTCATCAAGAACCCTAAAATACACCTCCCACATTTACTCAATGTCCTATCTCAATTCAGCTCAGTATCAGGTTACAAACTTAATAAAGACAAATCAGAAATGATGCCCCTAAATCCCTACTGCCTTAAACATGACATTGACTCCTTTGGTTTTAAATGGTGTAGTTCCTCCATTACAAATCTAGGCCTAAGATTGATTCCTACAATCCAGGATACCATAAACCTTAATACACAATCTTTATTAGATAGACTAAAAGAATTAACATCCAGATTGTCCCCCTTATATCTTTCGTGGTTGGGGCATCTTGATACGATTAAGATGATGCTATCACCAATAATCTTATACTATCTACAACTCCTTTGTGTTCTAATATCCCCCTCCTTTTACAAATCTATTTTTTCCATATTACTTAATTTCCTTTGGGGAGAGGGCAAAGGCAAAAGAATAGTTATAATTAAATTAAAAGCACCCTACGACAAAGGAGGAGTCAGGTTTCCTGATTTTAAAGCATACCACTCTGCCTTTCTCCTGAAACAATCCAGAAGTTGGTTTGCTTGTTCCATGCTATCAGATATTCGCAAATGGTGTACCATAGAAAAGCAGTGGTGTGCCCGGTAGAAATTACTGATCTTATTCATGTATTTAATCATCCCTCGACAGCCATATCAGACCCTATTAGAGCCACAATATTTGCCCTCCAATTCTCTTTATTTCCACACACAAACTCTCCAAAAAATTCCTTTCCCCCTTTTTATGGTATAACAGTAGGATCCTGATTAATAATAGAACCCTAAACAGAAAATCCTTGTTGAAAAAGGGTATTAGATTTATACAGCAAATCATAAATGGGTCGACTATTCTTTCTTTTCAACATCTCAAAAATCAATTCTACATTCCCAATACAGAATATAAATTCTATAATAAATTAGTTAACTCTTGCTTAGATGCACTTCATGGCTCCTCCAATGGTATCTTAACTCCGGATGCCCTAAGACTGCTACAACTTACAATGCTTTCAGACATTAAGGCATCAAAATTCTACAACATTCTCATCACATCCCTAGAGATATGCACGATACGTCACAAATGGGAAGAAGACTTTGGATACACCTTAGATGACCACACATGGTCTATGCTTTCTTGGGAATTAAGCATATCTCCACCTCAGCAAATATCTCCCAGCATTTCTTCTTCTTTATACACAGAGCATTCATTATACCTGCTAAACTATTTTTATCTAAGCTAAGCAACAGCGATAATTGTTGGTCATGTGGAGCTGCCTCAGCATCATATATACATATGTTTTTTATGTGTCCCTATACTTTCAAGTTTTGGCAACAAGTATGGAAATACATTAACTTTATTTTCTTCACCCATATCCACTTTCTTTCATAAATATTGTTTTGGGAAGCCTTGCTATAACCACCCACTTTCCTTCTGGAACTTCGAAACTTTATGATCTCTTTATATGTCTTGCAATGAAAAGCATAATGCTAATTGGAAAGACTCTCGTTCCTTGTGCATCAGAAGTTGGTGGAATAACATATGTCTCACGCAAAGGATGGAACTGTGCATAGCAAATAATCTCAATTCTATACCTAAGTACAATGCCAAATGGTCATTTTTCATTTACTATCTTGATCACTTTAATGTAACCACACACGGTATGTGACTTTGCTTAATATCTAACACTCCTTGAATGCTCCTAATTTCTTTTTTTTTCCTTTTTTGAATATTAGTCTTGATGCCATACTGATTATTGTGATCATACACCAATGTGCCTTACTTCTTCACTTAGCTACCCATGAATCCCTCTTGTCCCCCTTCTCCCCTTCATCTCTTGTTTGTCATATGTCTGTCCTGTGTTTGTCCACCCCAATTTAATCCATTGTAATGTAGTAATCTATTTATGCTATTTTGTGCACAATGCATGACTATATACTTCTTTTTGGTTTATGTCTTAATTACAGTGGTACATTGTTCTATAATTATATAAGCAAAACAAGTTTATAGTGCACTCTTTTGCCTGTTTCTCTAGTTTTGCATTTGTCTAACGATTGTTTATTAATTGTTTATCTAATGGATTACTGCAGTATTCTTCAGTTATAATGACTTTATTATTGTATAGTATATACTTCAATAGAAATTATGTCCAAAATAAGCATCCATCTCTAGTAGAATGTGTACAAAAAGTTCAAACAAAAGATCTAATGGAGTCATTAAGCGAAATAAAACAAGCTTCCAATACAAAAACATTCCCTCCTCTTTCAAAATGTAAAACGAAACAGAAAGTGATTAACAAGAAATCAGCTACCACTACTGCTAACACTGCTCCTATAAATCTTGATGTAGTGGCAAGTAACCATACCACAAAAAGTATTTTAGAAAAAATGTTCTGCCACAGAGTCCTTCAGAATCTTATAAAAACAGGAGAGAAATCATGCACAACCTTTAAAACCAACCATAGAAAATTAATCTTAGAAGGTTTCATAGACAGTGCAATCCTTCTGAAAAGTAAGTTACTTATTTTAGTATTAAACAAAATGAAACCACTAACAAAACTAACTACTAAATTACAAAAAAGACTTCTCAATAAACATAATGTCATCAAAAATAACTTCTTAAATATCTGTGCAGGTGAATGGAGTCACACCACGAGCAGAGAACCATATTCCAATGAAGAAACATACAAACAAAAGCAGACAAACACAATTGCCATACATAGCAGTGGACGAGGGTATGAACAACTTAATCATACCATAATGCAACAAGAAATGCTGCTTACAAAAATGTCCCCAGAAAACTCTTTATCACCTCTCCATTCGACTGAACCAGAAAGTCCAGAATACAAATGGCCGTGCACGTCAATGTGTAACATTGCCAAAAAATCTTTCAAATCTTTACGCTAGTTATTCAATCAGTATGTGAAAGGCAAAGACAACATAAAAATGAAACTACTACAAAATATGGATACCTGTCCAGCTTAAACACACAGGACTACAAGGACATTATTTAGCCTGCATTTCAGGACCTATTTGGAAAAGCACCTTACATTATATCAAAATGAAATCAACACATCATTCAACTATAAGAAATCTAGTCTATAAACAGTACTATGCTAAAAGCCCTGCTTCAGCACTAGCCAATTTAAATAACAATCTTCAACATGGTACATCCAATGACCTACTCGAAGAAATAGAGCATATCCAGAGAACATATTTTGGAAGTGAAAGCCACTTACAAAATGCAATAGCTTTACAACAGACTAGCAATAATTGTACAGATGGCAACCTTCTACTACACACATACAAAAAAGAAATACTAAAATTTAAAAGTACATCCACTGAAGTACCAAACCATGTGTGTGTGTGTTGCCGCAGAACTTTTTACAAATGTAACACAAAAACTGTAGACATAACATACTAAATAGAGGACAATGAAGATTCCAGATGGTTTGAATTAGCTCTCTACCTTATAGCAGAAAACAAATATGAAATAACTGACCTCTTAATACTTTGCACTTACTGCACTACAAAACTTGACAACAACCAAACTCCTTCACGTGTTCTCACAAATAACTTGGAATTATTCCCACTACTAAAACCTCTGCAACAACTCAATATATATGAGAGCATCATAATTCACTCAGTGCACCCATTTCAAGCAATAATAAGCTTTCAACCAAAAACAGCAAAATTACAGCTCTCTGAATTAGTGAAAGGCATTTGTGGCAAAGCAGGTTATTTACCATTAGATCTGAAAGAAAATGTGCACACTTTGGGAGTGCAACGTCCAATAGAGCAATCTTTAATTGTCTTAGTAAATGGTGTACCTACAAAAGACAAAAGAATTTGGCAACAACTTGTAGACTTACATAAAATTAGACAAGCCTTGCAATATCAAACAGCCAATAATGAATACTACAACGAAATGAATATTGAAGAAAAAATTAGGGAAACCGTTGAAATAATTCAAGAGTCACTACAAACTGGTCAATTTGAACTTCTAGATCCTGCTACAGTATCCAATATTTTAGTCCATTGAATAATTCATCCATTACACTGTAATGACACCATAGATGATGCACTAGAAACATACCAAATGTGACAAACCAAAGGATCACCAATCAGCATATGGGAAAAAAGTATAGAAGCATGTGCTTTTCCTCTACTCTTTCCTACTGGGAAAGGAGGAAGGTACGATGATAGACCCATTCAGATAACAGCATCAGAATACGGCTCGCTACGAATGTATTCTGAAGATCCCAGATTTAGACAAAATGTGGAATACATATTCCACCTACTCTTTGAAAGTGAACTAGCAACTCTATGCTATAGAGTTGCACACACATTGAAATCAGGTACCCACTTTCAAAATATATCGGCTATGCAATTACTAGAAAAAGTGCAAGGAAAAGATGAGGTTCTACAATCAAACTGGTTCTGACGTCATGGAGATGTACGTTGTATGATAAGAAACCTTGGCCCGCCCACTTGGTTTGTTACATTAAGTTGTGCAGAATATGCATGGGATAATTTACATGATTTCCTACGCATATCAAACAAAAACAAAACAAACATAGATATACTAACACCTGGAGAACTTTGCTCTCTACATCCTGTTAATGTTTCAAGATATTTCCATCATCGCTTCATTGCTATGCTACACTTTATTTGTAATAAAACTGTTCCTCCCCTCGGAGAAGTGCAACACTTCTTTTGGAGAAAAGAATACCAAGCCAGAGGATCACGACATATCCACATGCTTTTATGGATTAAAGATGCTCCTAAATTTGGTCAAGACAGTGATGCCACTGTTTTACAGTTTATCGAAAAATACACTAAATACAAAAATACACAAAAAATATGTCACCATCAGAAGCAACCAATAGTGATCTTCATGCACAAATTGTACAATTTCAAAGACACGAATGTGGGAAAATTGTTGTCACAAATACAAAAACAAAGGGAAACACTACACTAAATACCACTTTGGTTTCCCTAGACCAGTTACAGAAACAGGTGAAGTGAACCTCATGTCTTCAGTTAGACATACTGTTAAATGAAAGTCACCTAAAAATACATATTACATAAAAAGAACAGAAGAAGCAAAATATATCAATGATTACAATGGAATCATTGCCCTCTTATGGAATGCAAACATAGATGTGCAGTACATTGCAGACAATTCCACCGCAGTTGCACGATATGTTACAGCCTACTTAACAAAAGCAGAAAAAACAGAGCTTCAAGACCACTGGTATGACCTACCATTGGACAAAACACTGTCTCAGAAATTGTACAGTTTAGGCATAAAAATGCTCTCTCATAGAGAATGTGGCTGCTATGAAGCTGCAGATCGTTTAACCGGTACTGCTTTGTATGGAAAATCTGAAAATATAGTATGGCTAAGTCTTGGTCCTGCTAAATCTAGAAAAAGAGTTCTAAAATCATACGACGACATAGAAACAATAGCCAAAATTTATCCTAAAGGCCAAGACATTTTGAAAAATAATTCACTAGACATATACTACCCAAACATAAGTACTACTTTGGAAAACATGTGTCTATACCACATAGCCCAAAACTTCACATACAAAAATAATATAAAACCCGATGAAAATAAAAGTAGATACATAGTGACACATTGTGAAGGCAGCTTAGTGAAACTTACCAAAAGAAACTTAATTAATCATATCAAATTGTCATTAAAAACTCCTCAACATAAAGAACTATATTACATGTCTTTGCTACAACTTTTTAAACCATGGAGAAAAGAAGAAGAGTTACTAGATATCTATGACTCCTATGAAGACGCTTTCAAAGCAAATGAAAGCACTATAACTTTACACAGTACAAAACAATGTTGCACAATGAACAGCAACACGAAGAAGAACTCCAGGCCCAATTACATAAGGACACTCGAGACAGTAGTCAACCTTCTGTAACAGGAAACCAAGAACCACTGGAACAGCCACTAATAGCAAATGAGGCATAATTAGCTATGACAGAAGTAGAAAACACCATGTCTTACTATAAAGAAGATACAGAAGACTTAAATGTATTGCAATCAAAACTGAACAATGAGCAGCGTAGCATTTTTTCAAGAAGTAATAAAAGAAATTGCACATGGTGTACAACATGAAAATAAAGAATGTACCTGCCAAAATTACAAACCTATACTACTACACGTCAGTGGTCAAGCTGGTTCAGGCAAAACATTCTTAATCAAAATCATCAGCAAGTTCCTTCAACAATTGACAAACAACAAACTGTCAGTTGTTGTAACTGCCCCCACAGCTTTAGCTGCCTACAACATAGGCGGTGTCATTTACACCGATTACTACTTCTTCCAGTAGAAAACCAAAACAAATTAGAAAATTACTAACTTTCTACAGAAGCTGCAATGGAACTACGGAGAGTGTTAAAACAAATGAAAATGCTACTAATAGATGAAGTGAGCATGGTCTCCAACCTTATGTTGGCTTTGATTCACCTCAGATTACAAGAAGTACTAAAAAAAACTTTGAAGACCTCTTTGGAGGAAAAAACATTATTGTTTTCGGAGATCTTCTTCAATTGACACCAGTGAAAGGTAAAGCTATTTTTCAAGCCTTAGGGCACAAACTTTGCCATAAAACTGTTGGCAGCATAGGAAATGTTAACCTTTGGCAACATTTCCAATACAGAGAATTAACAGAAAACATGTGCCAGTCTGCAGACCTCACCTATGCCAACATTTTAAAAAGTATTAGACTTGGTGTACTATCTCAAGAAGCACAAGCAATATTGAAACTCTGGCACATCCATGCACATTATGGCCATTACTCATGTGCTACTGATTTCATGGAACAATTAGCACACAAAAATGTCAATTGTATGTCCTTGATGCCAACTCTTGCAAGTTGTTCCAAATTCAATGAAACAATGTTGAAAAAAGAAATGCAATCAATAATTGAAATTTGCTCCACAGACACACTGGAAGTACATGGTCTGACACTACCCATGTGTCAACAAGCCATAACAAGACTAAATACCTTAGAAAACACAGCTGGTTTGGAGAAAATATTAAAATGATCTTTAAACTGTAGAGTAATGCTTAAACATAACCTTGACGTGGAGCAAGGGCTAGTTAATGGAGAACCTGGTACAGTTGTTGGCTTTCAAACATACCCACGTGACAACAACATTCAGTTGGTCAATATACTCTTTGACAAACTATCAGAAGTAAACAGGATAGGACGCTCAACACCCAGATTCCTTCTTTTCAAAGACATGTATGTACGCCGAGAACAATTTTCTCTAACTCTAGCATACACAGTCACCATTCACAAATCACAAGGTCTTACCTTAGATAAAGCATTGATAGATATTGGGAATACAGTCTTTAAAGAAGGCATGAGCTACGTAGCACTATCACGCTTACGTACACTTGACGGTCTATTTCTAATCAACTTTGAGCCAAGTAAAGTAAACACTGATATTCCTTGCATTTTAGAATACAATAGACTATGTTCACTATACACCCCCCATCTAAAAACCTATCCTGTTCCACAAAAAGCAAAACGTTCTAAAAAAATAATACTTCAAACAGAAATGGAACAGGATCTCACTGCAAATCCTCCAAAGAGAGTAAAAGAAGGTAATACTTCATCAATGACCACAACCAAAGAAGAATCTACTGCTCAAAGTAATTCAGGTACTTCTTCAAAGAAGCAACACACACCCCGAAGAAATGTCTTGGACACAGAACTATCTGGCCCATTCAATTTTTCAAATATAAGTGGTGTAAATTGATGCACAAATGTAGCAATAAATATTCTATTTCAATTGCCACCAATTGTTGACAACATTTACTTACACAATACAGACCAATTGTGTTTGCAAATGTTAGTCCTTCATAGAATTGCAAGTAACAATCCTGACAATACATATAGTGTTCATGGAATAAGACAAGAATTGGACTACTGTGCTGGAATTGTCAAATTCACTATAAACTCACAAGAAGATCAACACGAATTTCTAATGTACTTACTACAAGTACTGGAAAACAAAAACATACCTATAAATGAAATCTTCCAGATTTCATACATGTGGAAACATACATGCACTCTATGTAACAATATGGCACAGGAACAAATCCCTAATGAACCCTTTGTGTATGTATCCATACCTAAATGTGAATCCGTTCCATTTCAGCAACTTTTACAAAATGCAAACCATGGCAGATTATGTACTACCTGCAATTCAGATAATCGCTCCACCTTACAAATACAAACACATAGTAAATACATAATATGAATGCTTCTATGTTACAATGCAGATGGTACCAAACACAACTGCAAATTGACTGGATTCACACATGGTCAAGTATCACTTGGTAAGAAAACCTTCATAACAATTGGTATAATCTACCATGCAGGAGCCACAATCAATGCAGGTGTCATGGTGCCTACACCCGGGCATCCGGACCAAGCCCATCAGCCCCGGGAGCAGGCATCCAAGTGCTTACTAAAAGCCCAGCAGCCCCGGCGCCATTGGCGCCAGGCTCATAGAGGAAATCAGTCCTGGCGACATAGGCGGAAGGCTCATGTACATTACTTACCTCATGCAGACCATGCTGCAATGGAGTCAAGCCAACGAGAGGCCTGAATGGGACTATTTTACTTCAGGGACTATTTTTTACTCGGGTGTGGTCCTGGGGGAACTTCTTACCTGGGACTACTTTGGAGGCTATTTAAACCACGCCCAAACAGCAGCACATGCTTCGCGTTATTCTGCATCCAGCAGCGTAACGCTCACCGTGCCTGCAGTCAGCATCCAGTCTTCTGCCACGCCCGTCTCGAATCCAGAGCTCCTAGAAAAAGAGGAAAGAAGAAGGAAAGGTTAGAACACGGACAATATTTTAATTCCTTACCTGAATCCGGGATCCATCACGTCTTCGAACTTGGAAAGGACATTATTTCTGCACGTGTCGCATCGCCAGCTGCAGCGCCGCATCATACTCACCAGTCCTCACAGCATTTTTCAATTCGGCGCTGCCTCCATAATTTTCTTCGCCGAACTCCAGCATCTAGGGGACAAAAGAAATATAAGGTGAGCTGAGAGAGCCAACAAATACAATGGGCCTCATTACACGGATGGCGGTGGACCAAGGTGCTATTAGCACCTTGGTCCATGCCGGTAAAATACCGGCACTGCCTTGGTGGAAAGGGGAATTACCGCCCTATTCCAAGGTTGGCGGGGCGGTAATTCCCCTTTCCCCCATTGCCCTTCCCCATTCCCATTTTTGCCCCATAGGGCTCTATGGGAATGGGGAAGGCGATAATTACGGAGACGCAAATTGCGGTACCATAATTATCTCCCTGGTCCCTTTGCGGTTTGGTTTTTAACGCCTGCAAAAAACAGGCGTTAAATTCTCCAACCCGCAAAGGGACCTCGTAGTAAGGCGGTAAGGGTTTACCGGTACCGGTAAAATACCGGTACTGGTAAACCCTTACCGCCTACCATGTAATGAGGCCCAATCTCTTTTTACCACCATAGACTTACCTGATTTACCACCGGAGGCATTATTCTTTAACATCCCAGAACTTCTTACGCCGCACCTGTAAGGAGAGAGAAAACAACAAGTTAAATACACGCCTCTTTTACCGGACAGTGTTGGGTAATACAGACTCTTACCTGAACGCCATCAGCTGCCACAAGACAATCTTCTCTTGGACCCAGCTGCAACACAAGAAGGGAATGGGACAAGAGTGAATATCGGACATATTGAACTCTTTGGACTTTATACTTACGGGTTCTCTCCAGGAACCTCGGAGTCAATATTCATCCGGAACTCTTCCAACGCGTTTGAACCAGTGAAGTAACTGGTATCTACGCGCCCCTGCATTTCACGCAGGATGGAGAGCTCATCATTCAAAAACATAAGGTGAGATTACTGAAAGTGAATATCGGAGGTGATTAGTGGGGAGAACAGTGGGGTGCCATTACTAGAATCCACGGGTGGCTAAATCCCTTTCTCCACATGCAGGAGAATACTTCTATTGGTCAAGCAGACGAGATTAAGCAGGCCTGTCCAGTCTGTCATCTCTGCACTACGCTTCACGTTGGAGGAGACCGCAGCTGTCCGGGTCCGATCGATGCTCCTGTGGGAGCCAGGTGAGCGTAACAGCAGGTCACTACACTGCATATATAAAAAAAATTGTGGATGGTTCGAATGTAATGATAGTATCATTACTCTAAAGCAGAGATTACCAGCAAATCTTATAAACGCTTATTTAATCTTTTTAAAACCAAAATGTAATAACTAATCTGTACATAATCATTAACAAAACTTCAATTAGAAAACTATAAACAGTTAGAATACGCAACAGGTATCTAACTGCCCCAAGATTTTTGCAACAACCAAACAAATATATCAATACCACTAATAACTAATCTGTGCATAAACATTAATAAAACTTATTACTTAAATAAAAAAGGATAATCACTTACAATTCAACAACAGGTATCTAACAATCTCCAACAAGCCAACAGATAGAACATTAGCCAGAAACAACAAGTAAACACTAAAAACAAAGAAAGAAATGTACTGTACCATAATAAAAAAGGGTTTTTTAATCCAACATGGATTTTTTTTTCCCACAGACCCAATGATTTAAGCAACAAACACAGAAACTGAGCAAATTGCACAGTACACTGGTGTGTAAACTACTAAATATGAGGGTAGAAATAAAGCAGAAATGTCTATCATGCAATGTAATAAGTCTTTATAAACTGTGTACACTAACATGATCTCTTCTTTTAACACAGAAAAAGAATATCTGCTCCAGTTACCCAAGTCATGAACAAAAATATATTCAATCGAAAAAAATCAAACAGTAAGTATATTACAATAAATACAACTCATAAATACTGCTTACATAACACAACCATTGAAGCAAACATCTAACCATACACCACAATACAAAATGTTTACTTCCATGGATATGTTATACTGCAGTGCTTGTTATCAAACTCTACAATCTTAATGACATCACATAGCCAAAACTTCACATACACACTATACAAATCAAAGAGTACACAAACTGTACATTTACAGATATTTGTAAGATGTTTGATTCTATGGGTGTGATCTATGTGTGTGATATGCTGCGGTGGTTGTGGCCAGGGCCTAGAGTCTTGGGTGCATGGCCTATGGCCTATGGCCTTCAGCCATGCATCCAAAACTCTAGGCCCTGGCCACAACCACCGCAGAATATCACACCTATCGATCACACCCATACAATCAAACATTTTAACTGGCTATATAGGCCACTGCATTGCATTTTTTATGTCCGCGGACAGCCGGCAGTGACCGTGGACATGACAAACACATCAGGGTTTCCTGCCACCTAATCAAATACAGCATTCCACCCATCTCTTACTCCCCCACCCTCCCCAAGCACTCTTACACACCAACACACTAGCCAAATTTGTATTTTCCCCCCGTTCGTCGCTGCGATGTCCGGATCCAAGATGGCGGGCGCATCAAAACAATGCGACGCACCTCACGCTTTATTCCAGCCAATCAGCAAACACATTGCATGTTCGGGGACATGACACAAGCCGATTCGACAATGGGTGACCTGTCCACGGAGCGAACAGGGAAGTGTGTCCGCGGAGCGGACATAGATATCACTACATTTTTGTGACCTACTTTTTGGTCGTTTTAAAAAAAAAATGGATGGATTTTCACCAAATATACAAAAGCACGCTTTCAGGACCACGCCGCTGCTCCTGCCGCGAATTTGGTGAAAATCCATCCAGCGGTTTGGGCTGTAGGCGTGAGCAAACTTTTTTCCCCATTCAGTCTATGGGAAAAAAGACATTTTGGGACCCCCCTATAACTTTTTCCCCCCCTGGAGCAAACCTCACCAAACTTTGCAAAAAAAGTGGGCCATATACTTTTTTTTGCAAAGATTAGTGACGATTCGTCCAGGGTGAGCGAAGTTATCAACAGCCCAAAAAGTGCTCTTCCTATGGGATTAGCAACTTAACCATAACTACATATTACATGGCCACAGTAGTGGCCATGTAGTTATGGTTAAGTTGCTGTTTCCGTAGGAAGAGCACTTTTTGGGCGGCTTATAACTTCGCTCTCCCTGGACGAATCCTCACCAAACTCTGCAAAATAAGTATTTGAGTCACTCTGAATTTTTTTGCAAAGTTTGGTGAGGATTCGTCCAGGGGGCAAAGTTATAGGAGGGGTCCCAAACCTATTTTTTTTCCCATAGACTGAATGGGAAAAAACTTTGCTTGCGTCTACAGCCCAAACCGCTGGATGGATTTACACCAAATTTGCGGCAGGAGCGGTGGTTTGGTCCCGAAAGCGTGTTTTGCTTTATTTGGTGTAAATCCGTCAAGTAGTTTTTAAGAAAATGACATAAATGTAAGTGAAAAAAATTAGTGATATCTGTGTTCGCTTCGCGGACACACTTCCCTGTTCGCTCCGCAGACAGGACGGTGATTGGGCAAGCAGCTTGCGTGATGCCCACGGACATCTGACGTGCTCTCTCATTGGATGCGTGAAAGCGTTCAGTGTGTCTGGCTTCAGAGACGCCCGCCATCTTTGTTCCTCGCATGAGAGGCTTTGTATCCCGCCTGCACAGTAAGCCCCCACTCCGCTCATGCCCGTGTCTGTCTCCTGTTCCTTCCACCCCTCGCTCATGTCCGTGTGTCTTTCTCCCTCCCGCCCACAACCTGCTCATGTCCGTGTGTCTTTCTAACTCCCGCCCACCCCTGCTCATGCCCCGCTCGTCTCTCCCACCCGTCCACCCCTCCGCTCATGCCCCATGTGTCTCTCCCAGCCCCCGTGTGTCTCTCCCACCCACGCTCATGTCCGTGTGTCTCTCCCCACCCGCCACCCACCCCGCTCATGTCCGTGTGTCTCTCCCCACCCGCCGCCTGCCCCCCACTCATGTCCGTGTGTCTCTCCCCACCCACCGCCCACCCCCGGCTCATGTCCGTGTGTCACTCCCCACCCGCCGCCCACCCCCCGCTCATGTCCGTGTGTCTCTCCCCACCCGCCGCCTGCCCCCCACTCATGTCCGTGTGTCTCTCCCCACCCACAGCCCACCCCCGGCTCATGTCCGTGTGTCTCTCCGCACCCGCCGCCCACCCCCCGCTCATGTCCGTGTGTCTCTCCCCACCCGCCACCCACCCCCCGCTCATGTCCGTGTGTCTCTCCCCACCTGCCGCCCACCCACTGCTCATGTCCGTGTGTCTCTCCCCACCTGCCGCCCACCCCCCGCTCATGTCCCGTGTGTCTCTCTACCCTCGCCCCCTCTCCCCCCACCCCCCGCTCATGCCCCGTGTGTCTCTCTCCCCTTCTCACCACCCCCTGCTCATGCCCCGTGTGTCTCTCCCCCCACCCACCCCCTGCTCATGCCCCGTGTGTCTCTCCCCCTCCCGCCCATGCCCCGTATGTCTCTCTGCCCCCACCACCCAGGCTCATGCCCCGTGTGTCTCTCTCTCTCTCCCCTCCACCCCCGCTCATGCCCTGTGTCTCTCTCCCCTTCCCCCCACCCCCCGCTCATGCCTCGTGTGTCTCTCTCCCTACCCCACACCCCCGCTCTTGCCCCGTGTGTCTGTCACCCTCACACCCACCCCCGCTCTTGCCCTGTGTGTCTTTCCCCCTCCCGCCCACCCCCGCTCTTGCCCCGTGTCTCTTCCCCCTCCTGCCCACCCCCGCTCTTGCCCCGTGTCTCTTTCCCCCTCCCGCCTACCCCCGCTTTTGCCCCCTCCCGCCCACTCCCGCTCTTGCCCCGTGTCTCTTTCCCCCTCCCGCCCACACCCGCTCTTGCCCAGTGTCTTTCAAGCTCCCACCAACCCCCGCTCTTGCCCCGTGTCTTTCCCCCTCCCGCCCACCCCCGCTCATGCCCCGTGTGTCTTTCTCACTCCCCCAACCCCCCGCTCATGCCCCGTGTGTCTCTCTCCCTCCTCCCACCCCCCGCACATGCCCCGTGTGTCTCTCTCCCTCCCCGCCACCCCCGCTCATGCCCCGTGTGTCTCTCTCCCATTCTCCCCACACCCCGCTCATGCCCCATGTGTGTCTCTCCCCTTCCCCCCACCCCCCGCTCATGCCCCGTGTGTCTCTCTCCCACCCCCCACCCCTCTCATGCCCCGTGTGCCTCTCTCCCTCCCACCCACCCCCCGCTCATGCCCCGTGTGTCTCTCTCGCTCCCCCAACCCCCGCTCATGCCCCGTGTGTCTCTCTCCCCTTCCCCCACCCCCCGTTCATGCCCCGTGTCTGTCTTATGTTCCCCCCGCTCATGCCCTGTGTCTGTCTCCTGTTCTCCTCACCCTCCGCTCATGCCCCGTATCTGTCTCCTGATCCCCTCATGTGCCGTGTCTGTCTCCTGTTGCACCCCATACCCCCCGCTCATGCCCCGTGTCTGTCTCCTGTTCTCCCCACCCCCCGCTCATGCCCCGTGTCTGTGTCCTGTTACCCCCACCCCCCGCTCATGCCCCATGTCTGTCTCCTGTTCCCCCCACCCGCTCATGCCCCGTGTCTGTCTCCTGTTGCCCCCCAGCTCATGCCCGTGTCTGTCTCCTGTGCCCCCCACCCCACGCTCATGCCCCGTGTCTCTCTCCTGTTGCCCCCCACTCCCCCGCTCTCTCTCCTGTTGCCTCCCACTCCCTCGCTCATGCCCTGTGTCTGTCTTCTGTTCCCCCCACCCCCCGCTCATGCCCCGTGTCTGTCTCCTGTTCCCCCCACCCCCTGCTCATGCCCCGTGTCTATCTCCTGTTGCCCCCACCCATGCCCGGTGTCTGTCTCCTGTACCCCCCACTCCGTGCTCATGCCCAGTGTCTCTCTCCTGTTGCCCCCCACCCCCCCGCTCATGCCCCGTGTCTGTCTCCTGTTGCCCCCACCCTCCGCTCATGCCCCATGTCTGTCTCCTGTTCTCCCTACCCCCGCCCCGTATCTGTCTCCTGTTTCCCCCATCCCCCGCTCATGCCCCGTGTCTGTCTCCTGTCCTCCCCACCCCCCGCTCATGCCCCGTGTCTGTTTCCTGTTCTCCCCACCCCCCGCTCATGCCCCGTGTCTCTCTCCTGTTGGCCCGACCCCTCGCTCATGCCCCGTGTCTGTCTCCTGTTGCCCCCACCCCCTGCTCATGCCCTGTGTCTCCCTCGTGTTCCCCCACCCCCCGCTCATGCCCCGTGTTCGTCTCCTGTTCCCCCCACCCCCTGGTCATTCCCCGTGTTTATCTCCTGTTGCCCCCACCCATGCCCCGTGTCTGTCTCCTGTACCCCCCACTCCGTGCTCATGCCCCGTGTCTCTCTCCTGTTGCCCCCCACCCCCCCGCTCATGCCCCGTGTCTCTCTCCTGTTGCCCCCCACTCCCCCGCTCTCTCTCCTGTTGCCTCCCACTCCCTCGCTCATGCCCTGTGTCTGTCTTCTGTTCCCCCCACCCCCCGCTCATGCCCCGTGTCTGTCTCCTGTTCCCCCCACCCCCTGCTCATGCCCCGTGTCTATCTCCTGTTGCCCCCACCCATGCCCCGTGTCTGTCTTCTGTACCCCCCCACTCCGTGCTCATGCCCAGTGTCTCTCTCCTGTTGCCCCCCACCCCCCGCTCATGCCCCGTGTCTGTCTCCTGTTGCCCCCACCCCCCGCTCATGCCCCATGTCTGTCTCCTGTTCTCCCTACCCCCGCTCACGCCCCGTATCTGTCTCCTGTTTCCCCCATCCCCCGCTCATGCCCCGTGTCTGTCTCCTGTTCTCCCCACCCCCCGCTCATGCCCCGTGTCTGTTTCCTGTTCTCCCCACCCCCCGCTCATGCCCCGTGTCTCTCTCCTGTTGGCCCGACCCCTCGCTCATGCCCCGTGTCTGTCTCCTGTTGCCCCCACCCCCTGCTCATGCCCTGTGTCTCCCTCGTGTTCCCCCACCCCCCGCTCATGCCCCGTGTTCGTCTCCTGTTCCCCCCACCCCCTGGTCATTCCCCGTGTTTATCTCCTGTTGCCCCCACCCATGCCCCGTGTCTGTCTCCTGTACCCCCCACTCCGTGCTCATGCCCCGTGTCTCTCTCCTGTTGCCCCCCACCCCCCCGCTCATGCCCTGTGTCTGTCTCCTGTTGCCCCCCAACACCCGCTCATGCCCCGTGTCTGTCTCCTGTGTTCTCCCCACCCCCGCTCATGCCCCGTCTCTGTCTCATGTTCCCCCCATCCCCCGTTCATGCCCCGTGTCTGTCTCCTGTTCTCTGCACCCCCTGCTCATGCCCTGTGTCTCTCTCCTGTTGGCCCCAGCCCCGATCATGCACCGTGTCTGTCTCATGTTGCCCCCCACCCCCTGCTCATGCCCTGTGTCTCCCTCGTGTTCCCCTCACCCCCGCTCATGTCCCGTGTTTCCCTCGTGTTACCCCCCACCCCCCCGCTCATGCCCCGTGTCTCCCTCCTGTTCCCCCCACCCCCTGCTCATGCCCCTTGTCTCTCTCCTTTCCCCCCACCCCCGCTCATGTCCTGTGTGTGCCCTGTACCCCCGCTCATGACACGTGTCTCACTCGTGTACCTCCCCACCCGCTGCTCATGCCCCGTGTCTGTCTCCTGTTACCCACCGACCCTCTCACTCATGCCCCGTGTCCGTTCTCCCCACCCCCCGCTCATGCCCCGTGTCTGTCTCCGGTTCCCCCTCAACCCCCACTCATGCCCTGTGTCTGTCTCCTGTACCCCCCACCCCTGCTCATGCCCCGTGTCTGTCTCCTGTTGCCCCCACCCCTCGCACATGCCCCGTGTCTGTCTCCTGTTGCCCCCACCCGCGCTCATGCCCCATGTCTGTCTCCTGTTGCCCCCGCCCCCCGCTCATGCCCAGTGTCTGTCTCTGTTGTTCCCCCTAGCCCCCGCTCATGTCCCGTGTCTGTGTCCTGTTACCCCCACCCCCCGTTCATGCCCCGTGTCTGTCTCCTGTTCCCCCCACCCCCTGCTCATGCCCCGTGTCTATCTCCTGTTGCCCCCACCCATGCCCCATGTCTGTCTCCTGTACCCCCCCACTCCGTGCTCATGCCCCGTGTCTCTCTCCTGTTGCCCCGCACCCCCGCTCATGCCCTGTGTCTGTGTCCTGTTACCCCCACCCCCCGCTCATGCCCCGTGTCTGTCTCTTGTTCCCCCCACCCCCTGTTCATGCCCCGGGTCTATCTCCTGTTGCCCCCACCCATGCCCAGTGTCTGTCTCCTGTACCCCCCCACTCCGTGCTCATGCCCCGTGTCTCTCTCCTGTTGTCCCCCACCCCCCGCTCATGCGCCGTGTCTGTCTCCTGTTGCCCCCCACCCCCCCGCTCATGCCCCGTGTCTGTCTCCTGTTCTCTCCACCCCCGCTCATGCCCCGTATATGTCTCCTGTTCCCCATCCCCCACTCCTGCCCCGTGTCTGTCTCCTGTTCTCCCCACCCCCCGCTCATGCCCCGTGTCTGTCTCCTGTTCTCACCCCCCCCACTCAATCCCTGTGTCTGTCTCCTGTTGCCCCCACCTCCTGCTCATGCCCCGTGTCTGTCTCCTGTTGCCCCCCTCCCCCCGCTCATGCCACATGTCTGTCTCCTGTTGCCCCCCACCCCCGCTCATGCCCCGTGTCTGTCTCTGTTGTTCCCCCACCCCCCGCTCATGCCCCGTGTCTGTGTCCTGTTACCCCCACCCCCCGCTCATGCCCTGTGTCTATCTCCTGTTGCCCCCCACCCCCCCGCTCATGCCCCGTGTCTGTCTCCTGTTCCCCCCACCCGCTCATGCCCCGTGTCTGTCTCCTGTTGCCCCCCGCACATGCCCCGTGTCTGTTTCCTGTTCCCCCCACCCGCTCATGTCCCGTGTCTCTCTCCTGTTGCACCCCACCCCCCGCTCATGCCTGTGTCTGTCTCCTGTTACCCCCCACCCCCCCGCTCATGCCCCGTGTCTCCCTCCTGTTCCCCCCACCCCCTGCTCATGCCCCTTGTCTCTCTCCTTTCCCCCCACCCCCGCTCATGTCCTGTGTGTGCCCTGTACCCCCGCTCATGACACGTGTCTCACTCGTGTACCTCCCCACCCGCTGCTCATGCCCCGTGTCTGTCTCCTGTTACCCACCGACCCTCTCGCTCATGCCCCGTGTCCGTTCTCCCCACCCCCCGCTCATGCCCCGTTTCTGTCTCCTGTTCCCCCTCAACCCCCACTCATGCCCTGTGTCTGTCTCCTGTACCCCCCACCCCTGCTCATGCCCCGTGTCTGTCTCCTGTTGCCCCCACCCCTCGCACATGCCCCGTGTCTGTCTCCTGTTGCCCCCACCCGCGCTCATGCCCCATGTCTGTCTCCTGTTGCCCCCGCCCCCCGCTCATGCCCAGTGTCTGTCTCTGTTGTTCCCCCTAGCCCCCGCTCATGTCCCGTGTCTGTGTCCTGTTACCCCCACCCCCCGTTCATGCCCCGTGTCTGTCTCCTGTTCCCCCCACCCCCTGCTCATGCCCCGTGTCTATCTCCTGTTGCCCCCACCCATGCCCCATGTCTGTCTCCTGTACCCCCCCACTCCGTGCTCATGCCCCGTGTCTGTCTCCTGTTACCCACCGACCCTCTCGCTCATGCCCCGTGTCCGTTCTCCCCACCCCCCGCTCATGCCCCGTTTCTGTCTCCTGTTCCCCCTCAACCCCCACTCATGCCCTGTGTCTGTCTCCTGTACCCCCCACCCCTGCTCATGCCCCGTGTCTGTCTCCTGTTGCCCCCACCCCTCGCACATGCCCCGTGTCTGTCTCCTGTTGCCCCCACCCGCGCTCATGCCCCATGTCTGTCTCCTGTTGCCCCCGCCCCCCGCTCATGCCCAGTGTCTGTCTCTGTTGTTCCCCCTAGCCCCCGCTCATGTCCCGTGTCTGTGTCCTGTTACCCCCACCCCCCGTTCATGCCCCGTGTCTGTCTCCTGTTCCCCCCACCCCCTGCTCATGCCCCGTGTCTATCTCCTGTTGCCCCCACCCATGCCCCATGTCTGTCTCCTGTACCCCCCCACTCCGTGCTCATGCCCCGTGTCTCTCTCCTGTTGCCCCCCACCCCCGCTCATGCCCCGTGTCTGTGTCCTGTTACCCCCACCCCCCGCTCATGCCCCGTGTCTGTCTCTTGTTCCCCCCACCCCCTGTTCATGCCCTGTGTCTATCTCCTGTTGCCCCCACCCATGCCCCGTGTCTGTCTCCTGTACCCCCCCACTCCGTGCTCATGCCCCGTGTCTCTCTCCTGTTGTCCCCCACCCCCCGCTCATGCGCCGTGTCTGTCTCCTGTTGCCCCCCACCCCCCCGCTCATGCCCCGTGTCTGTCTCCTGTTCTCTCCACCCCCGCTCATGCCCCGTATATGTCTCCTGTTCCCCATCCCCCACTCCTGCCCCGTGTCTGTCTCCTGTTCTCCCCACCCCCCGCTCATGCCCCGTGTCTGTCTCCTGTTCTCACCCCCCCCACTCAATCCCTGTGTCTGTCTCCTGTTGCCCCCACCTCCTGCTCATGCCCCGTGTCTGTCTCCTGTTGCCCCCCTCCCCCCGCTCATGCCACATGTCTGTCTCCTGTTGCCCCCCACCCCCCGCTCATGCCCCGTGTCTGTCTCTGTTGTTCCCCCACCCCCCGCTCATGCCCCGTGTCTGTGTCCTGTTACCCCCACCCCCCGCTCATGCCCTGTGTCTATCTCCTGTTGCCCCCCACCCCCCCCCGCTCATGCCCCGTGTCTGTCTCCTGTTCCCCCCACCCGCTCATGCCCCGTGTCTGTCTCCTGTTGCCCCCCGCACATGCCCCGTGTCTGTTTCCTGTTCCCCCCACCCGCTCATGTCCCGTGTCTCTCTCCTGTTGCACCCCACCCCCCGCTCATGCCTGTGTCTGTCTCCTGTTGCCCCCCACCCCCTGCTCATGCCCCGTGTCTGTCTTCTGTACCCCCCACCCCCCTCTCATGCACTGTGTCTCTCTACTGTTGCCCCCCACTCCCCCGCTCTCTCTCCTGTTGCCCCCCACTCCTCCGCTCATGCCCCGTGTCTGTCTTCTGTTCCCCCCACCCCCCGCTCATGCCCCGTGTCTGTCTCCTGTTCCCCCCACCCCCTGCTCATGCCCCGTGTCTATCTCCTGTTGCCCCCACCCATGCCCTGTGTCTGTCTCCTGTACCCCCCCACTACATGCTCATGCCCCGTGTCTCTCTCCTGTTGCCCCCCACCGCCCCGCTCATGCACCGTGTCTGTCTCCTGTTGCCCCCACCCCCTGCTCATGCCCTGTGTCTGTCTCCTGTTCTCCCCACCCCCGCTCATGCCCCGTATCTGTCTCCTGTTCCCCCAGCCCCCGCTCATGCCCCGTGTTTCCCTCGTGTTCCCCCCAACCTCCGCTCATGCCCCTTGTCTCTCTCCTTCCCACCACCCCCGCTCATGTCCCGTGTTTGCCCTGTACCCCCCGCTCATGCCCCGTGTCTCCCTCG
The DNA here is from genome assembly GCF_040938575.1 of Ambystoma mexicanum. Classification (NCBI taxonomy): domain Eukaryota; kingdom Metazoa; phylum Chordata; class Amphibia; order Caudata; family Ambystomatidae; genus Ambystoma; species Ambystoma mexicanum. Next base: position 1,294,346,516 of record NC_090937.1, read on the forward strand.
TGTTCCTCCCCACCACCCACTCATACCCCGTGTCTCCCTCATGTTCTTCCCACCCACTGCTCATGCCCCGTGTCCCTCTGTGTTCCCCCACCACCGCTCATGCCCCGTGTCTGTCTCCTGTTCCTCCCACCCCCCGCTCATGCCTGTGTCTGTCTCTTGTTGCCCCCCACCCTACCGCTCATGCCCCGTGTCTGTTCTCCCCAGCCCCCGCTCATGCCCCGTGTCTGTCTCCTGTTCCCCCCACCCCCGCTCATGCCCCGTGTCTGTCTCCTGTTACCCCCACCCCCCGCTCATGCCCCCTGTCTCTCCTGTTGCCCCCCACCTCCGCTCATGCTCCGTGTCTGTCTCCTGTTCCCCCCATCCCCCACTCATGCCCCTTGTCTGTCTCCTGTACCCCCCACCCCCTGCTCATGCCCCTTGTCTGTCTCCTGTTGCCCCCACCCCCCGCTCATGCCCCGTGTCTGTCTCCTGTTGCCCCCCCGCTCATGCCCTGTGTCTGTCTCCTGTTGCCCCCCAGGCCCCGCTCATGCCCCGTGTCTTTCTCCTGTTCCCCCCACCCCCCACTCATGCCCCGTGTCTCTCTCCGTTTGCCCCCCCACCCCCTGCTCATGCCCCGTGTCTGTCTCCTGTACCCCCCCACCCCTCACTCATGCCCCGTGTCCGTCTCCTGTACCCCCCCACCCCCAGCTCATGCCCTGTGTCTGTCTCCTGATGCCCCCCTGCTCATTCCCCATGTCGGTCTCCTGTTCACCCCACCCGCTCATGTCCCGTGTCTCTCTCCTGTTGCCCCCCACCCCCTGCTCATGACCTATGTCTGTCTCCTGTACCCCCCCACCCCCCACTCATGCCCCGTGTCTCTCTCCTGTTGCCCCCCACCCCCTGCTCATGCCCCGTGTCTGTCTCCTGCACCCCCCACCCCCCGCTCATCCCCGTGTCTCTAACCTGTTGCCCCCCACTCGCCCGCTCTCTCTCCTGTTGCCCCCCACTCCCCCGCTCATGCCCCGTGTCTGTCTTCTGTTCCCCCCACCCCCCGCTCATGCCCCGTGTCTGTCTCCTGTTCCCGCCACCCCCCGCTCATGCCCCGTGTCTGTCTCCTGTTGCCCCCCAGTCCCCGCTCATGCCCCGTGTCTGTCTCCTGTACCCCCCCACTCCATGCTCATGCCCCGTGTCTCTCTCCTGTTGCCCCCCACCCCACCGCTCATGCCCCGTGTCTGTCTCCTGTTGCCCCCCACCCCCCCGCTCATGCCCCGTGTCTGTCTCCTGTTCTCCCCACCCCCGCTCATGCCCCGTATCTGTCTCCTGTTCCCCCATCCCCCGCTCACGCCCGTGTCTGTCTCCCTTTGGCCCCACCCCCCGCTCATGCATCATGTCTGTCTTCTGTTGCCCCCCACCCCCCGCTCATGACCTGTGTCTCCCTCGTGTTCCCCCCAACCCCCGCTCATGCCCCGTGTTTCCCTCTGGTAACCCCCACCCCCCGCTCATGCCCCGTGTCTCCCTCGTGTTCCCCCCACCCCCTGCTCATGCCCCTTGTCTCTCTCCTTTCCCCCCACCCCCGCTCATGTCCCGTGTGTGCCCTGTACGCCCCCGCTCATGCCCCGTGTCTCCCTTGTGTTCCTCCCCACCCCCCACTCATACCCTGTGTCTCCCTCATGTTTCTCCCCACCCGCTGCTCATGCTCCGTGTCTCTCTCGTGTTCCCCCCACCACCGCTCATGCCCCGTGTTTCCCGTTTGTACCCTGTTCCCTCTCACCCCCGCTAATGCCCATGTGTCTCCCCTGTTCCCCCCACCCCCTGCTCATGCCCTGTTGTGTTCTTTATGCACCCCACCTTCCCTTTCCATGGTGGCCATCTTGGTAAAAGATTTTCCTTCCTACACCGGGACGCCGCAGGCATCCCGGTGTAGGAAGGAACATCTTTTTGTTTTTTTTACCACCCGGCGTTCCCACTTTGAGGACATAAGATGTTAGTGGACTTCATCTATTGAAAAGGATGTTATGATGACGTTGTACTAATAAAAACCTTTAAAATTTAGTTAAAAAAAATGTTACAGGGACGTTATGGTTAAGTTGCACTAATAAAAACCTATGAAATTCAATGAAAAAACTTTGTTAAAGGGACGTTATGGTTAAGTTGCGCTACTAAAAACCTATGATGTCAAAACCTGTGATGTCATCTTTGATGTCCTGGGTGTTAGTCTTAGCAGTGCACGGTGGTGGCGCGAGTTATGGTTGCTTAGCTTACCATAACTGGCGAATTTCAAGGGTTTTTCGGTTTTACTTGGAACCATAATGTCCCTTTGACAAAGTTTTTTCACTGAATTTCATAGGTTTTTAGTAGCGCAACTTAACCATAATGTCCCTTTAACAACGTTTTTTCACTGATAATATATACATATATATATATATATATATATATATATATATATTACATGGCCACAGTAGTGGCCATGTAGTTATGGTTAAGTTGTTGTTTCCATAGGAAGAGCACTTTTTGGGCGGCTTATAACTTTGCTCTCCCTGGACGGATCCTCACCAAACTTTGCAAAAAAAGTAGTTGGGTCACTCTGAATTTTTTTGCAAAGTTTGGTGAGGATTCGTCCAGGGAGGAAAAGTTATAGGGGGGGGTCCCAAAACTTTTTTTTTCCCATAGACTGAATGGGAAAAAACTTTGCGCACGGCTACAGCCCGAACTGCTGAACGGATTTACACCAAATTTGCGGCAGGAGCGGCGGCCTGGTCCCAAAAGTGTACTTTTGTAAATTTGGTGTAAATCTGTCCAGTAGTTTTTTTTTAAAATAACCAAAATGTAAGGCAAAAAAATTAGTGATATCTGCGTTCGCTTCGCGGACGGACTTCCCTGTTCCCTCTGCGGACAGCACCCCGATTGGCCCATGGGCTTGCGTCATGTCCGCGGACATGCGACATGTTCGCTGATTGGACGGCGAGGGGCGTGGAGCGCGTCAGATTTTCTGTACCGCCCGCCATCTTGTATTCGCAGTCGACCGTGTACAGCGCAGTGAAACGTGGATAAAAAATTGTATTTAGTGCCGTGTGTTGGTGTGTAAGAGTGTTTTGGGAGGGTGGGGGAGTATGAGATAGGTTCAATGTTTTGTTTTTTTATGTGCTAGACCTTTTTGTTGCGTTCGATTTGTCCGCGGCGAACACGGCTGTTCTGACATTTTGTAAATAAACTAAATGGTGGGGTGTTTAGAGGACGGAGTATGTGTCATTTTTGTTCGCAAGGAAGGTAAAAATGAGCTATGAACACTTGCGGTGTACTTAATTGTTCGTAAATACACAAACTGGAGGTGTCCTTAGGACGCTGTCCGTATTGTAATCTGTCTAGTTGAATGTGTTCTAAGAACACTCGCAGTGTCCCGAAAAGGTTGCAATTACACAAAATGGGGGTGTTCTGAGAACGTTGTTTGTATTGTTCGTTGTTAAGAGCACTCCTTTTGTTCGCTTATAGTACAATTTCCTAGGGGCGTCAACCGACTTTTTGTCCACTAAAGAAACGATAAATCCGGCTGGTGTGCACCGACATTATGTGATAATCCTATGACTGGCGCTATTGAGCTGGCTGACTTGCTTTTGCAACACTAAATCATATCTCCCGCCCCTAAGCCTGATATTATCAAAGCATTCATATTCCCCGCTTTTCTCCGTGACGTTACAGGGTGCGTAATGAAACGCGCCAAGTCGTCTCCAGTACTACGCGACTTTACACAGAAGCCGGAAGACAACACACATTATGTCACAACACAGCGCGCCACAATTCGGAATATGAAACTGTGACTTAAAAGCAAAGAGCAAGATTGTAAATGTTGTAAAGTACATTTATTTGACATCAAATGTTTAGAGAATATTCAGCAATTTGCATTTGTCTTTGTTGTCGATCCGCAAAAGTTCATGTTGAGACACGCGATGTTCCTTTGCGGTAGATAGGCTGTTGGTTTATGATAAAAGCAGTAACTGGTCGCTCTGATAATCGGAAGGTTGCTCCAACAACGAGCCATTAGACCACCCTATTGGTTGGCATGTTGTTTGTCGCCGCTAGTACTGCGTAAGGGCATAGTGGTCCTTGGCGATTGTCCCATAAAATGGTGAGGGTCATGAAGTTGCATATTTGGACTTGAACCTGGCAGTTGAAGACCCCATCCGCTGGAGTCTGTAAATCGTGACATAGACAAAATGGGGCCACGTACCTGTTTTAAAAAACATAAATTAGTCTCACCAGCTGATCTTCATTAAAAATCATCATTTTATTTATTAGGGCGTGAAACTATTTGCTATCGAAGATAGTGCAACAGAGTATGTTAATAATAAAATAATAATATTTTCCCATTCATATAGCGCTAAGAACCGTGAGGTATGTAAGCGGTGCTTATTATTAACCACGGTGTGTGGTGCTCATTTATCGACCACGGAAGGATGAAAGGCTGAGTTTCGCCTTGCCGGGATTCAAACTTGCGTTAGCAAGCTGTGCACGGATGTCAAAGCGAGCGCTGTACTCGCTGTGCCACTTGACAGGCTACAGTGAAGTGGCACAGCGAGTAGAGCGTTTGACCGCCTATAGACCGGTTAAATTATTTCTATTAACCCACCCTGTGTCGTCTGCCTTTTTCAGAGCCCTCTAAACGACAAGGGATCAATTCGGCAGTGATAGTGCACGGTAGAACACATTATGCCACTTTCAACGAACAAGTTCAACTTGAGCGGTCTTTAATGCTACGCTATTGTAATTATATTTGGTATAAAGTGATCTAAAGGGTTACTTACAGTACAATTGCAATTTCCATTGTCTACGAGTGGTGCAGTCCCAAAATACGACTCTGCATGTGCCAACGATCTTTCATATAGTGATATAATATATAAAAGTGGTTTCGTTTCAGAAATTTCATCTTTATCTTCTCTTACGTTTTAGCAACACTCCTTCAAGAGAAGTCTTTCATCACAATGTCTGTCTGTCAAGGTCAAAACACAATACAACCTTATAGTCCGCTTCGTGAGCCTCTCCGGGGCCCGAGACAAAAATGGAAGCAGCTGACCTTCACTGCGAACGAGCATAAATTCTTACTTTGCAGCATTCTGTGTAAAGCCATCTGTAGAAGTTGTGGAAGCAGCTGACCTTCACTGTGAACGGTCATAAATTCTTACTTTGCAACATTCTGTGTAAAGCCATCTGTAGAAGTTGGTTTTTGCACGCCATGTTTGTATATTGTTTGCGTGATATTAAAAAAAGTTTGTTTAAAGGACGTTATGGTTATAAGTACAGCCGAAAGACCCCTGAAAATCGCAAGTTATTGTAAGCTTTGAAAAATAACTGGCGCCACCACCGTGCACTGCTAAGACTAACACCCAGGACATCAAAGATGACATCACAAATGTCATTGATGAAATCACTGATGACATCACGTGTGTATGTACTTCTCATGGAATTTGTGTACTAGGGATTTTTATTATAATGTTTCGAAAAAAGTGTCAAGGATATTGCAATAAATATCATACCGTTATTAGTGCTTTGAACGAATCATTGATATAAATAGCATTGTATTATGGGATTCTATCTAGTATACTGAGCTACTAATGGAGAAACATAGCATTGTGTGCAGAGTACAAGATGAAAGTATAATATGTGTAATGTTAATATGTTGAATAATGAAATAATAATTGTCCTGAAATGTTCGAAAAGTCACAAAATAGGGTTGTTCTGAGAACGTTATTCGTATTGTGTGATTGCTTAGCTGTATGCAATGAGGGAATGGCACAGAGAGTAAAGTGGACGCCGTCCGTGGACACTGCGGCTGTTCGTGGACAGGGCGTGCTACATCCGGGTTTTTCCAGGAAATCCAACATGGAAAGAAGACTGTACGGATCAGCCAATCAGATGTCGAAGTTGTGGATTTGTGTTCAAAGAGACTGTGTGTGGTGAAGATGGCAGAAGTGGAGAAAGTCTGGATGTTGGTGCTCGGAGATATGTTTGTGCATGGTTTACAGCAGTACGCTGAATGCAGGCATGTTGCAAAGAACTTTGATGTGAAAGGAGTGGAGGTGGTGTGGAGCAGTGTGCCTGATTGCAATGTACAGGGAATTGTACAACTTTGTGAGGATATGGCCATGATAAACAGTCTGCATGTGGTAGTTTTGCACTATGGTGCTTTCCATTTGGGCAACGTCAGTGCCCCTACTTTGTTGGCTGATTTGGAACGCTTGGTTCAAGCAGTAATGAAGATCCTTCCAAATGCAAAAGTAATTTTTTCTGGATTACTACATAGGGCAATATGGGACAATAGTTCAGTTTTTTGTCCTCTGCAAAATATTGCTAGGTGTGTCATCAACCGAGGCATGTGTGCCTTCATGCTTAGAGCTGGTATGTTCTTCTGTAACAATGAGAATAGTGATGCCAGTAATGCTGTTAATTTTAAAGAAGATGGCATTTCTTTATCTTTTACGGGAAATGCCTTTCTATTTTGGAATGTAAGGGTTGCTTTGGAGAAGGTTATGTGAAGATTTTAGGAGTAAAGTAAGAAAAAAACAAGAAAAAAAATAAAAAAAATAACAGGTGTCTGTCAAACATCTGTAAAAAAAAAAAAATGGCTCTTTTCAGAGCCAACTTCAAAGGGGAAATGGGGCACACTATTTAAATTTACATTCACCACGCTCAGATTTTCGATGTGTCCGCGGACATGGCGGTAGTCCGCGGACATGAAAATCACTACGAGGGGGTTAGTATGTTCTATGTTACATGTATATGAAGTCAGGGATATTATGTCTAAGTTGTGCTACTAAAAACCTATGAAATTCAGTGAAAAAACTTTGTTAAAGGGACGTTATGGTTAAGTTGCGCTACTAAAAACCTATGAAATTCAGTGAAAAATCTTTGTTAAAGGGACGTTATGGCTCAAAGTAAAACCGTAAAAACCCCTGAAATTCGGCAGTTATGGTAACATAAGCAACAATAACTCGTGCCACCGTGCACTGCTAACACTAACACCCAGGACATCAAAGATGACATCACAAATGTCATTGATGACATCACTGATGACATCACATGGCTGGCTCTCCCTTTTTATCCTTTACTGACATATCGAAGCCACATAGTTTTCTTCAGTAACAGTCAGGAAGTAAAAATTGAAAAGGTACTATATTTGTAGACTTAGAGTCCAGTCACATCATATGAAACATATACATAGCGGAAGATACAGGCTTGAAAGAGAGCAATCCTTTCTGTGCATGAAGATAATCATTATGGTTATCAGCACTTTCTCATAGTTTTATTTTTATTACTCTACCTTCCCTCTATATGCTCATATTTGTATACATTATACTCACTCTCCATAGCGTGAATGGGAAAAAAAATTTGCTCGCGCCTACAGCCCAAACCGCTGGACGGATTTCCACCAAATTTGGACCAGGAGCAGCGGCTTGGTCCCGAAAGCGTGCTTTTGCAAATTTGGTGAAAATCCGTCCAGTAGTTTTTTTTAAAATGACCAAAAAGTAGGTAAAAAAAATTAGTGATATCTGTGTTCGGTTTGCGGATACACTTCCCTGTTCGCTCCGCGGAAAGTGTCCTGATTGGCTAATCGTCTTGCGTGATGTTTGCGGACATGCAAAGTGTTCGCTGATTGGACGGCGTGGAGCGTGAAGTGTGTCAGATTTTTCGGTAGCGCCCGCCATCTTGGATTCGCGGACGTCCCCGGACAGCGCGGTGAAAGTTTGTTCAAAATGTGTATTTTGTAGAGTGTGTTGGTGTGTAGGAGTGTTTGGGGAGGGTGGGAGTGTATGAGATAGGATGAAAGTTGTGTTTTTTTTGTGTTAGATGTTCTTTTTGTGTTCGATTTGTTTGCGGCCATCACGGGTGTTCTGAAATGTTCTAAATAAACTGACTAGACGGTGTTCTAAGGAGTCAATATGTGTCCGTTTTGTTCGCAAGCAAAGTAAAACTGTTCTAAGAACACTCGCGGTGTCCGGGGAGTGTTCGTAGGTGGTGTCCTGAGGACGCTGTCCGTATTTTTCTCTGTCAAGTTGAATGTGTTCTAAGAACACGCGCGGTGTCCTGAAATGTTCGCAAATAAACAAAATGGGGGTGTTCTGAAGACGCATCTAAGAACACTCGCGGTGTCCGGGGAGTGTTCGTAGGGGGTGTCCTGAGGACGCTGTCCGTATTGTTCTCTGTCAAGTTGAATGTGTCCTAAGAACACTCGCGGTGTCCTGAAATGTTCGCAAATAAACAAAATGGGGGTGTTCTGAAGACGCTTCTAAGAACACTCGCGGTGTCCGGGGAGTGTTCGTAGGGGGTGTCCTGAGGACGCTGTCCGTATTGTTCTCTGTCAAGTTGAATGTGTCCTAAGAACACTCGCGGTGTACTGAAATGTTCGCAAATAAACAAGATGGTGGTGTTCTGAAGAGGCTTCTAAGAACACTTGCGGTGTCCGGGGAGTGTTCGTAGGGGGTGTCCTGAGGACGTAGTTCGTATTGTTCTCTGTCAAGTTGAATGTGTCCTAAGAACACTCACGGTGTCCTGATATGTTGGCAAATAAACAAAATGGGGGTGTTCTGAAGATGCTTCTAAGAGCACTCGCGGTGTCCGGGGAGTGTTTGTAGGGGGTGTCCTGAGGACGCTGTCCGTATTGTTCTTTGTCAAGTTGAATGTGTCCTAAGAACACTCGCGGTGTCCTGAAATGTTCGCAAATAAACAAGATGGTGGTGTTCTGAAGACGCTTCTAAGAACACTCCCGGTGTCCTGGAATTTCGTAGGGGGTGTCCTTAGGACGCTGTCCGTATTGTTCGTTGCTAAGTTGAAAGTGTTGTAAGAACTATCGCGTTGTTCTGAAATGTCCGTAGGGGGTGTCTTGAAAACGGTGTCCGTATTGTTCCCTGGCAAGTTCAAAGTGTTCTAAGAACACTAACATTGTTCGCGGACATTAAAAGTTTCCCATAGATCATAGTTGAAATGTTAGACTCTATGGATGTGATATGCTGTGGTGGTTGTTGCCAGGGCATAGAGTCTTGGGTGCATGGCCATTTGGCCATGCACCCAAGATTGTATGCCCTGGCAACAACCACCGCAGCATATCACATTCATATTTGCTTATAACTTTGGGTGAAAAGAAAATGTATAAGGAACAAAGGTATTAGATACTATGGATGTGATATGCTGCTATGGTTGTCCTTATTATTGTATACTTACTGTTTGGTCTAGTAATGGGAGTCCATGTTTTTCTTCTTCATTTCTGTGATAAAAGAAAATAGCATGTTAGTATTAGTATTTTGTAATGACTTATTACATTGTATTAGCAATATACTTTTATTTTTTTTTTACCCTCATATATAGTAGAGTACAAATCAGAGTACTGTGCAATTTGCTCAGATTCTGAATTTGTTGCTAAAATCATTGGGTCTGTGGGAGAAAAAAAAATCCATGTTGGATTAAAAAAAAAACTTTTTCTGTTATGCTACAGTTTATTTGTTTGTTTGTTTTCAGTGTTCACTTGTTGTTTCTGGCTAATGCTTTATACTTTGCTTTGCTGTATTTTTTTGGGAACAGTAACAGATTCTTCATTTGTTTTGATATTATAAAATTTTGGAGCAGTTAGATACCAATTGGCGTATTCTAACTGTCTATTTTTTTAATATATTTTAGTGGTTTTGATTTATCTATTTGGATATTGTTAAATTTTGGGACAGTTAGATACCAATTGGCGTATTCTAACTGTGTATTTTTCGGCCTAATTTAGTGGTATTCATTTATCTGATTAGTTGTTGTAGAATCTTTGAGCAGTTAGATAGCTTTTGGAGTATTCTAACAGTTTATATTTTTGTAACACAAATTTACTTAAAGGTTTAAATACAGTTTATTTATCAAATTTTGGTTTTAAGAACATCAAATAAGCGTTTGTAAGATTTGCTGGTAATCTCTGCTTTAGAGTAATGGTACTATCATTACATTCAAACCATCCACATTTCTTTTTTATGTATGCAGTGTAGTGCCCTGAATTGGTTGTGGCTCCTGCGTGGTAGATTATACCTATTGTTGTGAAGGTTTTCTTACCAAGTGATATTTGACCATGTGTGAATCCAGTCAGGTTGCAGTTGTTTTTGGTACCATCTGCATTGTAACGTAGAAGCATTAGTATTACGTATTTACTATGTGTTTGTATTACTAACGTGGAGCGATTATCTGAATTGCAGGTAGAGCATAATCTACCATGGTTTGCATTTTGTACAAGTTGCTGAAATGGAATGGATTCACAATTTGGTATTGATATATATATGAAGCGTTCATTGGGGATTTCTTCTTGTGTCACATTGTTGCAGAGAGTGCATGTATGTTTCCACATGTATGAAATCTGAAAGATTTCATTTATAGGTATGTTTTTGTTTTCCAGTACTTGTAGTAAGTACATTAGAAATTCTTGTGGATCTTCCTGTGAGTTTATAGTGAATTTCACCATTCCAGCACAGTAGTCCAATTGTCGTCTTATTCCAAAAACACTACATGTGTTGTCAGGATTGTTTGCTGCATTTCTGTGAAGTACTAACATTTGCAAACACAATGGGTCTGTACTGTGTGAGTAAATGTTGTCAACAATTGGTGGTAATTGAAATAGAATATTCATTGCTACATTTGCATAGCAACTTACACCAACTATATTTGAGAATTTAAATGGTCCAGGTAGTTCTGTATCTAACTGCTTTTTTTGGAGTTTGTCTTCCTTCTTTAAAGAAGTACCTGGTTTACTTTCTCTAATTGATTCTTTTTTGTTTGTGCTACTTGATGAAGTATTAGTTTCTTTTACTCTCTTTGGAGGATTTGCAGTGACGTCCTGTTGCATTTCTGTTTGATTTAGTTTTCTTTTACAACGTTTTAGTTTTTGTGGAACAGAATATGTGTTTAGATGGGGAGTGTATAGTGAGCGAAGTCTATTATATTCTAAAATGCAAGGAATATCAGCGTTTACTTTACTTGCATCAAAGTTGATTAGAAATAGACTGTCAAGTGTACGTAAGCGTGATAGTGCTACGTAGCTCATGCCTTCTTTAAAGACTGTGTTACCAATATCTATCATTAGTTTGTCTAGGGTAAGACCTTGTGATTTATGAATTGTGACTGCGTATGCAAGAGTTAGAGAAAATTGTTCTCTGCGTACATACATATCTTTGAAGAGAAGGAATCTAGCTGTTGAGCGTCCTATCCGTTTTACTTCTGAAAGTTTGTCAAAGAGTATATTGACAAACTGAATTTTGTTGTCACGTGGGTATGTTTGAAAGCCAACAACTGTACCCAGTGCTCCATTAACTAGTCCTTGGTCCACGTCAAGGTTACGTTTGAGCATTACTCTGCAATTTAAGGATAATTTTAACATCTTTTCTAAGCCTGCTGTGTTTGAGATTGATTTTTCTAAATTATTTAGTCTTGTTGTGGCTTGGACACATGGGTAGTGTCATACCATGTACATCTAGTTTGTCTGTGGCGCTAATTTCCATTATTGGTTGCATTTCTTTACTTAGCATGATTTCATTGAATTTGAAACAGCTTGCAAGAGTTGGCATTAAGGCCATACAATTGACATTTTTGTGGGCTAATTGTTCCATAACATCTGTAGCACATGCATTATCGCCATAAAGTGCATTAATGTGCCGGGTTTTCAATGTTGCTTCTGCTTCTTTAGAAAGTATACCAACTCTCTAACTTTTTAAAATGTTGGCATAAGTTAGATCTGCAGATTGGCGCATGTTTTCTGTTAATTCTCTGTATTGGAAATGTTGCCAAAGGTTGACATTTCCAATGCTGCCAACAGTTTTACGGCAGAGTTTGTGCCCTAATGTTTTAAAAATAGGTTCACCTTTTACTGGTGTTAATTGAAGCAGATCTCCAAAAACAATAATGTGTTTTCCTGCAAAGAGCTCTTCATAGTCTGTTTTGAGTACTTCTTGTAATCTGAGGTGAATCAAAGCTAACATCAGGTTGGAGACCATGCTCACTTCATCTATTAGTAGCATTTTCATTTGTTTGAATACTCTGCGTAATTCCTTTGCAGCTTCTGCAGAAAGTTTGTAATAGTCTAATTTGTTCTGGTGTTCTACTGGTAATAGTAGTAATCAGTGTAATGTAACACCACCTATGTTGTAGGCAGCTAAACCTGTGGGGGCAGTGACAACAGCTGACAGTTTGTTCTTTGTCAATTGTTGAAGGAACTTACTAATGATTTTGATTAGGAATGTTTTGCCAGAACCAGCTTCACCACTGACGTACAGTAGTATAGGTCTATAATTATGGCAGGAACATTCTTTATTTTCATGTTTTACACCATGTACAATTTGTTTTGTTACTTCTTGAAAAATGCTACTTTGCTCATTGTTTAGTTTTGATTGTAGTGTAGTTAAGTCTTCCTTATCTTCATACTGACACATGGTGTTTTCTACTTCTATCATAGCTAATTCTGCCTCATTTGTTATTAGTGGTTCTCCCAGTGGTTCTTGGCTTCCTGTTACAGAAGGTTGACTACTGTCAGGAGTATCCTTATCTAGTTGGGCTTGGAGTTCTTCTTCATGTTGCTGTTCATTGTGCAACATTGTTTTGTACTGTGTAAAGTTTACATCAGTTATAGTACTTTCATTTGCTTTGAAAGCATCCTCATATGAGTCATAGTTATCTAGTAATTGTTCTTCTTTTCTCCATGGTTTGAAGGGTTGTAGCAGGGACATGTAATATACTTCTTTATGTTGAGGAGTCTTCAATGACAATTTGATATGATTAATTAAATTTGGTTTAGTGAGTTTAACTAAGCTGCCTTCACAGTCTGTCAGTCTATATTTACCTTTTTTCCATCGGGTTTCATATTATTTTTTTATGTGTAGTTTTGGGCTATTTGGTATAGACACATGTTTTCCAAAGTATTACTTCTGTTTGGGTAGTATGTGTCCAATAAATTGTTTTTTAAAATGTCTTGGCTGTTGGGATCATGTTTGGCTATTGTTTCTATAACTTCATATGATTGTAGAACTCTTTTTCTAGATTTAGCTGGACCAAGACTTAGCCATACTATATTTTCAGATTTACCATACAATGAAGTACCAGTTAAACGATCAGCTGCTTCATAAGATCCACATTCTCTATGGGTGAGCATTTTTATGCCCAAGCTGTATAATTTCTGAGATACTCTTTTATCTGATGACAGGTCATTCCAGAGGTCTTGGAGCTCTGTCTTTTCTGCTTTAGTTAAGTATGCTGTGACATATCGTGCAACTGCAGTAGAATTGTCTGCAATGTACTGCACATCTATGTTTGCATTCCATAAGTGGGCAATGATTGCATTATAATAATTGATATATTTTTCTTCTTCTTTTCTTTTTATGTAATATGTATTTTTAGGTGACTTTCCTTTAACAGTATGTCTAACTGAAGACATGAGGTTGTTTACTTGACCTGTATTTGTAACTGGTCTAGGGAAACCAAATCGGCATTTGGTGTAGTATTTGCCTTTGTTTTTGTATTTGCGACGACAATATTTTCCACATTTGTGTCTTTGAAATTGTAAAATTTGTGCACGAAGATCACTATTTTTGGCTTCAGATGGAATTTCACAAGTGACATATTTTTCAATAAACTGTAAAACAGTGGCATCACTGTCTTGACCAAATTTAGGAGCATCTTTAATCCATAAAAGCAGGTGGATATGTGGTGCTCCTCTGGCTTGGTATTCTTTTCTCAAAAAGAAGTGTTGCACTTCTCCAAGGGGAGGAACAGTTTTATTACAAATAAAATGTAGCATAGCAATGAAGCGATGGTGAAAATACCTTGAAACATTAACAGGATCCAAAGAACAAAGTTCTCCAGGTGTTAGAATATCTATGTTTGTTTTGTTTTTATTTGATATGCGTAGGAAATCATGTAAATCTTCCCATGCATATTCTGCACAACTTAATGTAACAAACCAAGTGGGTGGGCCAAGGTTTCTGATCATACAACGTACATCTCCATGACGTCGAAACCAGTACTCTTTAGTACCACACATATTTGCTAATAGATTTGTAATATTTGATTGTAAAACCTCATCCTTTTGTTGCACTTTCTTTAATAATTGTGTAGCTGTCATATTTTGAAAGTGTGATCCTGATTTTAATATGTGTGCAACTCCGTTACATAAAGTTGCTAGTTCACTTTCAAAGAGTAGGTGTATATGTATTCCACATTTTGTCTAAATCTGGGATCTTCAGAATACATCCGTAATGAGCGGTATTCTGAAGCTCATATTTGAATAGGTCTATCATCATACCTTCCTCCTTTGCCAGTAGGAAAGAGTAGAGGAAAAGCACGTGCTTCTATACTTTTTTCCCATATACTGATTGGCGATCCTTTTGTTTGACGCATTTGGTAAGTTTCTAGTACATCTTGTACGGTGTAATTACAGTGCAAAGGATGAATTGTATAATGATATAAAGTATTTGATATTGTAGCAGGATCTAGTAGCTCAAATTGACCAGCTTCTTGTGTTTCTTGAATTATTTCAGTTGTATCTTTCAAGTTTTCTTCAATATTAATTTCTTTGTAATATTCATTATTCTCTTTAAGATATTGGAAGGCTTGTCTAACTCTATATAAATCTACCAGCTGTTGCCATATTTTTTTGTCTTTTGTAGGTACTCCATTTACTAATATAATTAAAGATTGCTGCATTGGACGTTGCACTCCTAGAGTATGCACATTTTCTTTTAGATTTAATGGTAAATAAACTACTTTTCCACGAATGCCTTTTACCAATTCAGAGGGAGGTAATTTTGCTGTTTTTGGTTGAAGGCGTAATATTGCTTGAAATGGGTGTACTGTTTGAATTATGATGCTCTCATATAAATTAAGTTGTTGTAGAGGTTTTGGTACTGGGTATAATTCCAAATTATTTGTGATAGAACGTGAAGGAGTTTGGTTGTTTCAGAAAACAGATTGTTTGGATTTTAGGAGATTCGTGGATACATTGGTTGAAGGTGCATGCAGAAAGCTGTGGAGTAGCTGTAAATCTTGGATTCCCACATGTGGAAGTACACTGGCATGGAGTACGTGGAATGAAGTGGTTGGATTTGCTACCTCTCTGTGCTTCTTGGGAGACAGAGCAACATCCAGACATAATTGTATTTCATTGTGGAGGGAACAGTTTAGGGCATGTGACTGGAATCTTTTTGCAATTTGCTATGAAAGAAGGACTGAGGAAGGTTATGGACATGTTTCCTAATTCTCAAGTGATATTTTCACGGATTGCGCAGAGACAAATGCGGCTTCGTTCTGCTTCATTTGGTCCACAAATGGAAAAAGCAAGGCGCAATGTCAATAAGGCTGTTTGTGGCTTTCTAAGAGATTTTGGCATGTCTTCTTTTCACAATGAAAATATTATGTTTTGTAGTACATACATTTTTCCCAGAGATGGAGTCCATCTTACTTATGCTGGCAATCAGATTTTTCTGAGAAATGTACAAAATGCATTGCGACCTTTTTTTGAATTACAACAACGATTTTGAAGTAGATGTTAAGCATTTACAATTTTTGACTTACAAACACCACCCAAAGGCTCTTTTCAGAGCCACCACTTCTTTCTAGAGAAAATTACAATGTTTGTGATGGAGTAGTAACCCAATTTTTTTAATGTTCGCGAACTGTCCGCGGACCTCTAAAAAATAGAAAGCGCCCTGCTTCATTTATTTTCACTTCTATTTTTTAACTGGGAAAGGCGGCTCTGAAAAGAGCCTTATTTTTTTTTGATTTTTGTAATTTTGTATTTTTTTTGGTTTTTCAGACACGACACACTAGGAGAGGAGGGTAAAGGAGGGTAAAGGGGGGGACACCAACCACAGGGATAAGAAAGGGTGAGCTGAGAGAGGAAGGTGTAGAGTGGGTTTTATTTGGGTAGTGAGCAGGTCTTCTCGTGCTCTGAGACGATAGTCTCAAAAGCACTCCGAAGTCGCTCCCCCCTGCAGAGTACTGTGTCACAGTACATACATACAACTGTGACCCTCGAAAGGTAAGGGTCATCAGCATTCTGTATGGCCTGTGAGGCAGCTTGAGAAAGACGCTGTCCCACAGAGGTGGTCCTTGTGGTGACAGGATCAGAAACAGAGGATGAAGTAGAGGAAATGAACCTGCTACGTTCTTCGCAAGGTACAACCCTGCGAATAGCCCCAGAGTGAAATGACCTCAGGTGTCGCTTCATAGTAGTGGTCCCAAAGCTGTAGTTACCGTGCTTCCCGCGACTGAGTATCATTTTGCACTCATTGCAGGTAACATGGTTCGCACGAGCCTTAGGACCATTCCCATGAATGGTAAATAACCGCCACACCCAAGACTCACGCCTAGTGCGGGTAGTAGGGATTTCCTCTACCTCATTCTTATCATCCTCTTCTTCCTCCTCTGCATCCTCACTCCTGTTCCCCTCTTCAGGCCCTTGGGGAGGTGGTGGTGGTGGAGGGGTTAGGGGTGGTGCTGAAGCAGGTGCAGCACCAAGTGGCAGTTCAGCACCAAGGATGCCATGTCGATGATGGTGTAGTGAACACAAAAAAAAGGATCGGAAAGTTTCAAAAGGTATATAGAAACTCAAGATTGCTATGTGGGACTTGTGGCATGGTGAGATTTTATTGAAAAATATTATGGATTAACTGAAAATGTACTTTTAAATTGTTCGGGGACACAAACAGTGTCCGCATTTCAGGACACACGATGAGCGTGAAAAATCTGATTGCCAGCATAAGTAAGATGGACTCCATCTCTGGGAAAAATGTATGTACTACAAAACATAATATTTTCATTGTGAAAAGAAGACATGCCAAAATATCTTAGAAAGCCACAAACAGCCTTATTAACATTGCGCCTTGCTTTTTCCATTTGTGGACCAAATGAAGAAGAACGAAGCCACATTTGTCTCTGCGCAATCCGTGAAAATATCACTTGAGAATTAGGAAACATGTCCATACCCTTCCTCAGTCCTTCTTTCACAGCAAATTGCAAAGAAATTCCAGTCACATGCCCTAAACTGTTCCCTCCACAATGAATTACAATTATGTCTGGATGCTGCTCTGTCTCCAAAGTAGCACAGAGAGGCAGCAAATCCAACCACTTCATTCCACGTACTCCATGCCAGTGTACTTCCACATGTGGGAATCCAAGATCTACAGCTACTCCACAGCTTTCTGCATGCACCTTCAACCAATGTATCCAAGAATCTCCTAAAATCCAAACAATCTGTTTTCTGAAACACACAGCCATAGCTATCTTTTGTTCTCTCAACAAAAAGAGTATCTCAGAAAATTACCTGCCTCTGAATTGGTAAAAGGCATTCGTGGAAAAGTAGTTTATTTACCATTAAATCTAAAAGAAAATGTGCAACGTCCAATGCAGCAATCTTTAATTATATTAGTAAATGGAGTACCTACAAAAGACAAAAAATATGGCAACAGCTGGTAGATTTATATAAAGTTAGACAAGCCTTCCAATATCTTAAAGAGAATAATAAATATTACAAAGAAATTAACATTGAAGAAAACTTGAAAGATACATCTGAAATAATTCAAGAAACACAAGAAGCTGGTCAATTTGAGCTACTAGATCCTGCTACAATATCAAATACTTTAGACCATTACACAATTCATCCTTTGCACTGTAATGACAAAGTACAAGATGTACTAGAAACTTACCAAATGCGTCAAACAAAAGGATCACCAATCAGTATATGGGAAAAAAGTATAGAAGCACGTGCTTTTCCTCTACTCTTTCCTACTGGCAAAGGAGGAAGGTATGATGATAGACCTATTCAAATATCAGCTTCAGAATACCGCTCATTACGGATGTATTCTGAAGATCCTAGATTTAGACAAAATGTGGAATACATATTCCACCTACTCTTTGAAAGTGAACTAGCAACTTTATGTTACGGAGTTGCACACATATTAAAATCAGGATCACACTTTCAAAATATGACAGCTACACAATTATTAGAGAAAGTGCAACAAAAGGATAAGGTTTTACAATCAAATATTACAAATCTATTAGCAAATATGCGTGGTACTAAAGAGTACTGGTTTCGACGTCATGGAGATGTACGTTGTATGATCAGAAACCTTGGCCCACCCACTTGGTTTGTTACATTGAGTTGTGCAGAATATGCATGGGAAGATTTAAATGATTTCCTGCGCATATCAAATAAAAACAAAACAAACATAGATATTCTAACACCTGGAGAACTTTGTTCTTTGGATCCTGTTAATGTTTCAAGATATTTTCACCATCGCTTCATTGCTATGCTACATTTTATTTGTAATAAAACTGTTCCTCCCCTTGGAGAAGTGCAACACTTCTTTTGGAGAAAAGAATACCAAGCCAGAGGAGCACCACATATCCACATGCTTTTATGGATTAAAGATGCTCCTAAATTTGGTCAAGACAGTGATGCCACTGTTTTACAGTTTATTGAAAAATATGTCACTTGTGAAATTCCATCAGAAGCCACAAATAGTGATCTTCGTGCACAAATTTTACAATTTCAAAGACACAAATGTGGAAAATATTGTCGTCGCAAATACAAAAACAAAGGCAAATACTACACCAAATGCCGATTTCGTTTCCCTAGACCAGTTACAAATACAGGTCAAGTAAACAACCTCATGTCTTCAGTTAGACATACTGTTAAAGGAAAGTCACCTAAAAATACATATTACATAAAAAGAAAAGAAGAAGAAAAATATATCAATGATTATAATGCAATCATTGCCCACTTATGGAATGCAAACATAGATGTGCAGTACATTGCAGACAATTCTACTGCAGTTGCACTATATATCACAGCATACTTAACTAAAGCAGAAAAGACAGAGCTCCAAGACCTCTGGAATGACCTGTCATCAGATAAAACAGTATCTCAGAAATTATACAGCTTGGGCATAAAAATGCTCACCCATAGAGAATGTGGATCTTATGAAGCAGCTGATCGTTTAATTGGTACTTCATTGTATGGTAAATCTGAAAATATAGTATGGCTAAGTCATGGTCCAGCTAAATCTAGAAAAAGAGTTCTAAAATCATATGAAGATATAGAAACAATAGCCAAACATGATCCCAACAGCCAAGACATTTTAAAAAACAATTTATTGGACACATACTACCCAAACAGAAGTAATACTTTGGAAAACATGTGTCTATACCAAATAGCCCAAAACTACACACACAAAAATAATATGAAACCCGATGAAAAAAAAGGTAAATATAGAGTGACAGACTGTGAAGGCAGCTTAGTTAAACTCACTAAACCAAATTTAATTAATCATATCAAATTGTCATTGAAGACTCCTCAACATAAAGAAGTATATTACATGTCCCTGCTACAACTCTTCAAACCATGGAGAAAAGAAGAACAATTACTAGATAACTATTACTCATATGAGGATGCTTTCAAAGCAAATGAAAGCACTATAACTGATGTAAACTTTACACAGTACAAAACAATGTTGCACAACGAACAGCAACATGAAGAAGAACACCAAGCCCAACTAGATAAGGATACTCCTGACAGTAGTCAACCTTCTGTAACAGGAAGCCAAGAACCACTGGGAGAACCACTAATAACAAATGAGGCAGAATTAGCTATGATAGAAGTAGAAAACACCATGTGTCAGTATGAAGATAAGGTAGACTTAACTATACTACAATCAAAACTAAACAATGAGCAAAGTAGCATTTTTCAAGAAGTAACAAAACAAATTGCACATGGTGTAAAACATGAAAATAAAGAATGTTCCTGCCATAATTATAAACCTATGCTACTGTACGTCAGTGGTGAAGCTGGTTCTGGCAAAACATTCCTAATCAAAATCATTAGTAAGTTCCTTCAACAATTGACAAACAAAAAACTGTCAGCTGTTGTCACTGCCCCCACAGGTTGCCTACAACATAGGTGGTGTTACATTACACTGATTACTACTAGTACCAGTAGAACACCAGAACAAATTAGACTATTACAAACTTTCTGCAGAAGCTGCAATGGAATTACGCAGAGTAATGAAACAAATGAAAATGCTATTAATAGATGAAGTGAGCATGGTCTCCAACCTGATGTTAGCCTTGATTCACCTCAGATTACAAGAAGTACTCAAAACAGACTATGAAGAGCTCTTTGCAGGAAAACACATTATTGTTTTTGGAGATCTGCTTCAATTAACACCAGTAAAAGGTGAACCTATTTTTAAAACATTAGGGCACAAACTCTGCCGTAAAACTGTTGGCAGCATTGGAAATGTGAACCTTTGGCAACATTTCCAATACAGAGATTTAACAGAAAACATGCGCCAATCTGCAGATCTAACTTATGCCAACATCTTAAAAAGTTTGAGAGTTGGTATACTTTCTAAAGAAGCAGAAGCAACATTGAAAACCCGGCACATTAATGCACTTTATGGCGATAATGCATGTGCTACAGATGTTATGGAACAATTAGCCCACAAAAATGTCAATTGTATGGCCTTAATGCCAACTCTTGCAAGCTGTTTCAAATTCAATGAAATCATGCTAAGTAAAGAAATGTAACCAATAATGGAAATTAGCGCCACAGACAAACTAGATGTACATGGTATGACACTACCCATGTGTGACCAAGCCACAACAAGACTAAATAATTTAGAAAAATCAATCTCAAACACAGCAGGCTTAGAAAAGATGTTAAAATTATCCTTAAATTGCAGAGTAATGCTTAAACGTAACCTTGACGTGGACCAAGGACTAGTTAATGGAGCACTGGGTACAGTTGTTGGCTTTCAAACATACCCACGTGACAACAAAATTCAGTTTGTCAATATACCCTTTGACAAACTTTCAGAAGTAAAACAGATAGGACGCTCAACAGCTAGATTCCTTCTCTTCAAAGATATGTATGTACGCAGAGAACAATTTTATCTAACTCTTGCATACGCAGTCACAATTCATAAATCACAAGGTCTTACCCTAGACAAAGCAATGATAGATATTGGTAACACAGTCTTTAAAGAAGGCATGAGCTACGTAGCACTATCACGCTTACGTATACTTGACGGTCTATTTCTAATCAACTTTGATGCAAGTAAAGTAAACGCTGATATTCCTTGCATTTTAAAATATAATAGACTTCGCTCACTATACACTCCCCATCTAAACACATATTCTGTTCCACAAAAACTAAAACGTTGTAAAAGAAAACTAAATCAAACAGAAATGCAACAGGACGTCACTGCAAATCCTCCAAAGAGAGTAAAAAAAACTAATACTTCATCAAGTACCACAAACAAAAAAGAATCAATTAGAGAAAGTAAACCAGGTACTTCTTTAAAGAAGGAAGATAAACTCCAAAAAAAGCAGTTAGATACAGAACTACCTGGACCATTTAAATTCTCAAATATAGTTGGTGTAAGTTGCTATGCAAATGTAGCAATGAATATTCTATTTCAATTACCACCAATTGTTGACAACATTTACTCACACAGTACAGACCCATTGTGTTTGCAAATGTTAGTACTTCACAGAAATGCAGCAAACAATCCTGACAACACATGTAGTGTTTTTGGAATAAGACGACAATTGGACTACTGTGCTGGAATGGTGAAATTCACTATAAACTCACAGGAAGATCCACAAGAATTTCTAATGTACTTACTACAAGTACTGGAAAACAAAAACATACCTATAAATGAAATCTTTCAGATTTCATACATGTGGAAACATACATGCACTCTCTGCAACAATGTGACACAAGAAGAAATCCCCAATGAACGCTTCATATATATATCAATACCAAATTGTGAATCCATTCCATTTCAGCAACTTGTACAAAATGCAAACCATGGTAGATTATGCTCTACCTGCAATTCAGATAATCGCTCCACGTTAGTAATACAAACACATAGTAAATACGTAATACTAATGCTTCTACGTTACCATGCAGATGGTACCAAAACAACTGCAAGCTGACTGGATTCACACATGGGCAAATATCACTTGGTAAGAAAACCTTCACAACAATAGGTATAATCTACCACGCAGGAGCCACAACCAATTCAGGGCACTACACTGCATACATAAAAAAGAAATGTGGATGGTTTGAATGTAATGATAGTACCATTACTCTAAAGCAGAGATTACCAGCAAATCTTACAAACGCTTATTTGATGTTCTTAAAACCAAAATTTGATAAATAAACTGTATTTAAACCTTTAAGTAAATTTGTGTTACAAAAATATAAACTGTTAGAATACTCCAAAAGCTATCTAACTGCTCAAAGATTCTACAACAACTAATCAGATAAATGAATACCACTAAATTAGACCAAAGTTATAAGCAAATATGAATGTGATATGCTGCGGTGGTTGTTGCCAGGGCATAGAGTCTTGGGTGCATGGCCAAATTGACATGCACCCAAGACTCTATGCCCTGGCAACAACCACCGCAGCATATCACATCCATAGAGTCAAACATTTCAACTATGATCTATGGGAAACTTTTAATGTCCGCGAACAATGTGAGTGTTTTTAGAGCACTTTGAACTTGCCAGCGAACAATACGGACACCGTTTTCAGGACACCCCCTATGAACATTTCAGAACAACGCGATAGTTCTTACAACACTTTCAACTTAACAACGAACAATACGTACAGCGTCCTCAGGACACCCCCTACGAACACTCCCCGGACACCGCGAGTGTTCTTAGAAGCGTCTTCAGAACACCCCCATTTTGTTTATTTGCGAACATTTCAGTACACCGCGAGTGTTCTTAGGACACATTCAACTTGACAGAGAACAATACGGACAGCGTCCTCAGGACACCCCCTACGAACACTCACCGGACACCGCGAGTGTTCTTAGTGTTCTTAGAAGCGTCTTCAGAACACCCCCATTTTGTTTATTTGCGAACATTTCAGGACACCGCGAGTGTTCTTAGAACACATTCAACTTGACAGAGAACAATACGGACAGCGTCCTCAGAACAACCCCTACAAACATTTCAGGACACCAGGAGTGGTCTCAAAAACGTCTTCAGAACACCCCCATTTTGTTTATTTGTGAACATTTCAGGACACTGCGCGTGTTCTTAGAACACATTCAACTTGACAGAGAACAATACGGACAGCGTCCTCAGGACACCACCTACGAACACTCCCCGGACACCGCGAGTGTTCTTAGAACAGTTTCACTTTGCTTGCGAACAAAACGGACACATATTGACGCCTTAGAACACCCCCTAGTCAGTTTATTTAGAACATTTCAGAACACCCGTGATGGCCGCAAACAAATCGAACACAAAAAGAACGTCAAACACATCTCATACACTCCCACCCTCCCCAAACACTCCTACACACCAACACACTCTACAAAATACACATTTTGAACAAAGTTTCACCGCGCTGTCCGGGGACGTCCGCAAATCCAATATGGCGGGCGCTACCGAAAAATCTGACGCGCTTCACGCTCCACGCCGTCCAATCAGCGAACACTTTGCATGTCCGCGAACATCACGCAAGACGATTGGCCAATCAGGACACTTTCCGCGGAGCAAACAGGGAAGTGTATCCGCAAACCGAACACAGATATCACTAATTTTTTTTTACCTACTTTTTGGTCATTTTAAAAAAAACTACTGGACGGATTTTCACCAAATTTGCAAAAGCACGCTTTCGGGACCAAGCCGCTGCTCCTGGTCCAAATTTGGTGGAAATCCGTCCAGCGGTTTGGGCTGTATGTGCGAGCAACATTTTTTTCCCATTCACTCTATGGAGAGTGAGTATAATGTATACAAATATGAGCATATAGAGGGAAGGTAGAGTAATAAAAATAAAACTATGAGAAAGTGCTGATAACCATAATGATTATCTTCATGCACAGAAAGGATTGCTCTCTTTCAAGCCTGTATCTTCCGCTATGTACATGTTTCATATGATGTGACAGGACCCTAAGTCTACAAATATAGTACCTTTTCAATTTTTACTTCCTGACTGTTACTGAAGAAAACTATGTGGCTTCGATATGTCAGTAAAGGATAAAAAGGGAGAGCCAGCCATGTGATGTCATCAGTTATGTCATCAATGACATTTGTGATGTCATCTTTGATGTCCTGGGTGTTAGTGTTAGCAGTGCACGGTGGCGCGAGTTATGGTTGCTTATGTTACCATAACTGGCGAATTTCAGGAGTTTTTCGGTTTTACTTTGACCATAACCTCCCTTTAACAAAGTTTTTTCACTGAATTTCATAGGTTTTTAATAGCGCAACTTAACCATAGCGTCCCTTTAACAAAGTTTTTTTAATATCACGCAAACAATATACAAACATGGCGTGCAAAAACCAACTTCTACAGATGGCTTTACACAGAATGTTGCAAAGTAAGAATTTATGCTCGTTCACAGTGAAGGTCAGCTGCTTCCACAACTTCTACAGATGGCTTTACACAGAATGTTGCAAAGTAAGAATTTATGCTCATTCACAGTGAAGGTCAGCTGCTTCCATTTTTTTCTCGGGCCCCGAAGAGGCTTACGAAGCGGACTATAAGGTTGTATTGTGTTTTGACCTTG
Organism: Ambystoma mexicanum; assembly: GCF_040938575.1. Lineage (NCBI taxonomy): Eukaryota > Metazoa > Chordata > Amphibia > Caudata > Ambystomatidae > Ambystoma > Ambystoma mexicanum. The sequence goes on from NC_090937.1 coordinate 1,294,371,080, forward strand.
ACAGACAGAGATTGTGATGAAAGACTTCTCTTGAAGGAGTGTTGCTAAAACGTAAGAGAAGATAAAGATGAAATTTCTGAAACGAAACCACTTTTACATATTATATCACTATACGAAAGACGTTGGCACACGCGGAGTCGTATTTTGGGACTGCACCACTCGTAGACAATGGAAATTGCAATTGTACTGTAAGTAACCCTTTAGATTACTTTATACCAAATATAATTACAATAGCGTAGCATTAAAGACCGCTCAAGTTGAACTTGTTTGTTGAAAGTGGCATAATGTTTTCTACCGCGAACTATCACCGCCGATTGATCCCCTGTCGTTTAGAGGGCTCTGAAAAAGGCAGACGACACAGGGTGGGTTAATAGAAATAATTTAACCGGTCTATAGGCGGTCAAGCGCTCCACTCGCTGTGCCACTTCACTGTAGCCTGTCAAGTGGCACAGCGAGTACAGCGCTCGCTTTGACATCCGTGCACAGCTTGCTAACGCAAGTTTGAATCGCGGCAAGGCGAAACTCAGCCTTTCATCCTTCCATGGTCGATAAATGAGCACCACACACCGTGGTTAATAATAAGCACTGCTTACATACCTCACGGTTCTTAGCGCTATATGAATGGGAAAATATTATTGATTTATTATTAACATACTCTGTTGCACTATCTTCGATAGCAAATAGTTTCACGCCCTAATAAATAAAATGATGATTTTTAATGAAGATCGGCTGGTGAGACTAATTTATGTTTTTTAAAACAGGTACGTGGTCCCATTTTGTCTATGTCACGATTTACAGACTCCAGCGGATGGGGTCTTCAACTGCCAGGTGCAAGTCCAAATATGCAACTTCATGACCCTCACCATTTTATGGGACAATCGCCAAGGACCAATATGCCCTTACGCAGTACTAGCGGCTACAAACAACATACCAACCAATAGGGTGGTCTAATGGCTCGTTGTTGGAGCAACCTTCCGATTATCAGAGCGACCATTTACTGCTTTTATCATAAACCAACAGCCTATCTACCGCAAAGGAACAACGCGTGGCTCCAAATAAACTTTTGCTGATCGACAGCAGAGACAATAGCAAATCGCTGAATATTCACTAAACATTTCATGTGAAATAAATGTACTTTACCAAATGTACAATCCTGCTGTTTACTTTTAAACCACAGTTTCATATTCCGAATTGTGGCGCACTGAGTTGTAAGCTGATCTAACACTCTCTGTACCACAAAGGAACATCGCGTGTCTCAACATGAACTTTTGCGGATCGACAACAAAGACAAATGCAAATTGCTGAATATTCTCTAAACATTTGATGTCAAATAAATGTACTTTACAACATTTATAATCTTGCTCTTTGCTTTTAAATCACAGTTTCATATTCCGAATTGTGGCGCGCTGTGTTGTGACATAATGTGTGTTGTATTCCGGGTTCTGTGTAAAGTCGCGTAGTACTGGAGACGACTGGGCGCGTTTCATTACGCACCCTGTAACGTCACGGAGAAAGGCGGGGAATATGAATGCTTTGATGATATCAGGCTTAGGGGCGGGAGATATGATTTAGTGTTGCAAAAGCAAGTCAGCCAGGTCAATAGCGCCAGTGATAGTTTTATCACATAATGTCGGCGCACACCAGCCGGATTTATCGTTTCTTTAGTGGACAAAAAGTCGGTTGACGCCCCTAGGAAATTGTACTATTAGCGAACAAAAGGAGTGCTCTTAAAACACTTTCACCCTGACACCGAACAATACAAACAACGTTCTCAGAACACCCCCATTTTGTGTAATTGCAACCATTTCGGGACACTGCGAGTGTTCTTAGAACACATTCAACTAGACAGATTACAATACGGACAGCGTCCTGAGGACACCCCCAGTTTGTGTATTTACGAACAATTAAGTACACCGCGAGTGTTCATAGCTCATTTTTACCTTCCTTGCGAACAAAAATGACACATATTCTGTCCTCTAAACACCCCACCATTTAGTTTATTTACAAAACGTCAGAACAGCTGTGTTCTCCGCGGACAAATCGAACGCAACAAAAAGGTCTAGCACATAAAAAAACAAAACATTGAACCTATCTCATACTCCCCAACCCTCCCCAAATACTCTTACACACCAACACACGGCACTAAATACAATTTTTTATCCACGTTTCACTGCGCTGTACGCGGTTGACTGCGAATACAAGATGGCGGGCGCCACAGAAAATCTGACGCGCTCCACGCCCCTCACCGTCCAATCAGCGAACACGTCGCATGTCCGCGGACATGACGCAAGCCCATGGGCCAATCGGGGTGCTGTCCGCGGAGCGAACAGGGAAGTCCGTCCGCGAAGCGAACGCATATATCACTAATTTTTTTGCCTTACATTTTGGTCATTTTTAAAAAAACTACTGGACAGATTTACACCAAATTTACAAAAGCACGCTTTTGGGACCAGGCCGCCGCTCCTGCCGCAAATTTGGTGTAAATCCGTCCAGCGGTTCGGGCTGTAGCCGTGCGCAAAGTGTTTTCCTATTCAGTCTATGGGAAAAAAAAAAGTTTTGGGACCCCCCCTATAACTTTTCCCCCCCTGGACGAATCCTCACCAAACTTTGCAAAAAATTAGAGTGACCCAACTACTTTTTTTGCAAAGTTTGGTGAGGATCCGTCCAAGTAGAGCGAAGTTATAAGCCGCCCAAAAAGTGCTCTTCCTATGGAAACAGCAACTTAACCATAACTACATGGCCACTACCATGGCCATGTAATATATATATATATATATATATATATATATATATATATATATATATATATATATATATATATATATATATATATATATATATATATATATATTAACTCTGTTTGACAAGAACTGGTCAAGTGCCATAACTGCAGACTGGGCTGAAATCCTGCCTTTATCACTGATCTCCAACACCGATCCTGGGGGAATCTCATAGTATGTACCCTCTCAACATTGCTAGTCTGTAATGTTTTAAAATTGTCAGACCTTAAATGTAATTTAGCTTTCAAGTTACACTCCGGAATTGTGGTATAATTAGCTACTTACTGTTGTATTAAATATAATAACAAAAACCATTGGTTTATTGCATTTACTAACTTGGCTCACTTACCAACTGATTATCATGTTCCCTTTCGAGTCTTGTTCTATGTTTGGGTATGTGCCCCTTTCCAGAATATTTTGACCTTCATCCTCCATCTATATTATGTGTACCTTAACCATTGCTTCAAATCTCTTTCGATGCTTGAGCACTTGTACATATGCTTAGGCATATGAGCAATGCTTGAGCACTTGTACATATCGATGCTAGCGTACTTGTCCATTTGTGTATCTTTTTCATATGGCTACTGATATGTGTCCTGCCTCTATACTACAGTCTAGAGAACTTCCCCGTGGCTACTATTCACTATGCTAAATATAATATATAATATAATATAAATATTAAATAAATAAATAAAAATAAAATAAATATGCTAGAACACTAGAACCCTCATCAAAAACAGCTGATGTTTCCCTTGAAATTCGAATGTTCGTATTTTCATTCCAGCATGGATGAAGAGGGTAAGCAGACCTCATGTGCTTACTTTAATAGCTGGCAGGGATACCTATTGGGCTATGTGTTGTGTTTGCAGCAAGGGAGGGCAAAGCGAAAACAGAATCATAGCTATACTTCATTTTAAGATTCTGTGGTAGCCCCAGTGTTGTCTGTGCCCAGCCCTAAAATCCCTTAGGATGTCCCTGAGACAGCTGCCATCTATATGGGAACTCTATTCGTCTGAGGCCACAGGTTTGAACAAAAAAAGCTGACTCACTCCTTATCTTTCTAAGGGAAAATACTGACTGCAGCACCATTAAACAGGTTTAAAGTGCCCCCCCTGCTATTTACAGAGCGGGAAAATGACACAATTGAAATAGCAAGCTATATTGTAAAAAAGGCAAAAAGATGTATAAAGCATTCAAATCTCTTAAAATGCAACGGAACGCAAAAACGTCACTGTTGTTCTCTTACAAGTATTAAAAGCCATAGAGTACATTCTATACTCTAGTATTGCTAGTCACCCCAAAAATGCAAGCATGTTTTTTGCTGTATCTTTTGAAAAAAAAGCATTATTTAGCACGGGATATCTCCAAATTGTTCTCTTTGATTTTTAGATTTTTTGACACACACCTCACTCCTTGGCATAAGTAGTTCAAGTCACAAATACATTTGAAAATCACATCAGCCAGACTTGAGATATGAACTTTTTAATGACCAAAATGGTTGTAATTGTATGTGTATTTATTTGATGAACAGGAATGTCATTTTGATCGGAATGACTTACAATAACACATTTACAGATGGTGGAAGCATTCCCCATATTTATTTATGTATTTATGTATTCATATTTTTAAAGCGCACATCAGTCCTTAGGCATTGTGGCCCTGTTACAGACAGGGGTGTTGCTATGCCTGGAAAAGACCCGGGGCTACGCTAATGTCGGGACTGGGGGCTAACTAGCCTTTTGGTTGTAGATCTGGAGATTCTATCCGGGGCTACAACCAAAAGACCAGGGGCTATAGCCCCATTAGCCACCCCCTAGCAACGCCCTGGTTACAGATATTCATTACTGGTTACATGGGGAAGAAAGCTTAGTAGTTACATATGATTATACATTTGGTTCTTATAGTTACATAGAAATTGCATTTTCTGTTTGGAATAACATTTCGTAGGCAGTGTGTAGCTGGGGTGTCTGGGTGTAGAGTGAGGCTGTGTGAATAGCGTGGTTTTGAGGGATTTGCGAAAGGAAAGTAAAGAAGGTTCTGCTCTGTGTGCGTGGGGTAGGGCATTCCAGAGTTTGGTCGCTATGTAGGGGAAGACAATGCCACCGGCGTTGGCTCTTTTTATGGGGGGTACGCTGAGTTGGTTGGTGTGTTGGCTCCTTTTAGGGCGGGCAGAGATATTCTTGGATATGGTTTCCATAAAGGATGCATGTAAGAAGAGAGATTTAATGAGGGTGCAAACAATGTGGGCATATACCAGGGACAAAACCAAACAAATGGAAACAACAGGTATATAGGAAAACAGGTGACTACATAGGTAACATTAAAACATTAAACCGAAGTTGATCAATGTTTCAAACATGTGCGATAGATGCCTAAGGACAACCAAAGCTGAGTTTAAACCAGTGAGTGCACACGCACAGATACACACACACCTGCTAAGAGAACAGCCAACTCGAAAAACATGCCAACTGAGGGGAGACACATTAAAGTAATTCAGGGCTAAACTGTTTGATATATACAATCTTCTCACACAAACACGCATCGTTTTTTTGGAGAAAACAAAAGTAATTCACGGCTTACTTGTTCAATCGATACAATCATCACAGGACTAAGAACATACCGTAGAGCAACACAATTCAACACACAGCACCGCCCCAACGCTTGTTTGCACAAGCCAATAAATACTTGCGTAACCAATATCCATATTGTCTGAAACAAACATGAAAGAAATGATTGCAACGACCAATCGCAAATCCACACGCATGTGCAAATTGAATCCTGATGATGATTAAAATGGTCAGGGCCAAACACAAGAAAGAGTGTTCCTCACAACACACCACATAAAGATCATCCAACACAGATAGAAGAAAATAAACTTCAACACAACTCCACACACAAACATTTCTACTTATGCATGCAAAAACATAGAAATCAAACTTTAATCTCAAATTAGAAAATTCACTATACTGTTGCATGCGCACCATCAACTCTATGTAGGTCAACACCATCATACAAGTACCACTTGAAACATCCCAGTGCTGTAAACGCGTTGGCTGGACATCCTCCTAGCCATCCTCCTCCCTCAGGATTTCACAAATGCATGTCATTCCTGCTTGCACACCATCACCAGTATAAAGACCAAGATCATCATGTAGGCACCACCCCAAACATCTTGAGACTGCAAACCCTCATAACCATGCACCAGCAGGCTTTCCAAGTATACCCAAACACATCCTGCAATGACATTACAAAATACACCAAAGCACAGATAGTAGAGGAATAGGGAGTCCTCAAACATATCACTCAATCACACACCTGCCAAATGTATCAACTCGTGAAGCTAATCTGCAACTTTAACAAACAAGATGCACATGTTGTATAACTGTGACGTCAATTGGCATATACGCGATTCCTTTTCTTTAGTATGTCATTTTATCTAAGAAGTGGACCAATTCTCCTTTCTCTATGTTCCTTATTACGAAGTATAAATGTGACATATGACTAACACGATGTATGCTTTATACGTATGACTTAAACGTTGAAAAGGTACAACGTTGGCATATGGATTTTAAAGTAGCACATAGATTTGTAATGTACTGTTCAATGCTGCACATCACACGAACGTAGTCAAATCTGCAAAAAACATGAGTCACAGTTGGACAGCTAATTAAACAACACATGGAACTGGGCACTTTTAAAAAGTACTATTTCATAGTTGAACAGCATATCACATAATAAACCGTGACAATCATCACACACATAAAGCAGACATCACCTCAACAAGCAGGACACACCAAGAGACAACACAAGCATGTCAGTCGGATGGAAGTTACACATAAGCACAGAAAAGGTTTGCCATTTGAAAGAGAGGCGCCTGCGCAGGTCATTTTATTAGAAATGACATCGAAGAAGCCCAAGTTCCCTGCAGAAGAGAGCCTCCTCACAGATGCCCCACATCCCTTTCACAGAGAGGAAATAGGGATTACAAATGCTATTAAAACATCATATGGCCCTTGCACTCCAAATAACAAAGCACTCTTAGAATAATGTGCCCTACAAAATACACATTAAAAACAAGTTAAACACAAACAAAGAAAATCAATAGTAGGTAGGCAGCACAGAGATCTTTATTAAAATTACAATCAGAGTCAAAATAAAGTCACCTGAGCCAATCCCACAGCTCACAAATTGAACGACACCTATCCTTCACCCATTTACCTCAGAAAATATTAGCTAAGCACCCTAATTTTAAATGATCATGTAAGGCATTTGAAAATGCATGCTACCGTAAGAATACATGTTTTTCATTGACTATAGACAGACCGAAAATGAAAAGGTGTAGAACACCAGACTAAAGCAATGCCACAACAACGTAAATTAGATTGACAAGAACCATTGCCATCTTTTTAGTATTCACATTTTATTCAAACAATAATATTACAACAATGCATACCAGCATGCCAGACAAACCAAACATGATATGCATGTTTGTCAGATCCAGAAGTATGGCCAAAATCTCCTCATACAAATCACCCTTCTTTTGCCTACGTAGGATGACTCGCTCAAGCAGTGACATTTTTCATGAGCCTTTGACCCAAGTTGACCATGAAGGAAAGATGGGACCTTTCCAATCCCGTCGCACAATCTTATTTGCAGAGAGAGAGGCCATAAAGAACCAACATCTTGTTAAACATTTTTCCTTTTACTACAATACTAAACGAATAATTCACTATGATACTAAATATCTAAACATATCCTGAAAGGGTTTAATGTAAGCATTGAACAGAGGTGGTGATAGACAAACTCAGAGGGTCCTCACATTCCATGAGGACTGACAATGACTCATGGTGGCCAGGTTTCACAAAAGAGGATCTGCGTAAATCAGCCACTCTCGTGCTCAGCAACTATTGAAATGTTAACCACCTCAGCCTCCAGTCTAACAGCAGAGCAAAGCCTTATTGCCCTTGCGGCACCCAAAAAGACAGAAGGAATTGTTACAAACACATACATATGATTAAGAGTAAGGAGTATGCCTGTTAAGGATTTCAATCAGGCAATACACCCTGGTCTCAGCCTAGCATGCGGTGCACAAATGAAATACTTATTTTATTGTGTCTATAGGTTCAATATTCTGAGTGATATACCACTCATATCACACCCCTTCTCAAAATACCCTCAGGTCACAATGGACCAGGAATCAGGCGGGTTGGTAAAGGTAATATTTATTTGTGTACTTAAAATTCAAATCAAACAAATGGTTTAATATATGGGGCAGCAATCACCAATGTGCTGACAATACAAATAGAAAGGTATGCAATGCAATTAAATTCACTCTTAGCAACACCAAATATAAAACGCAGAGAAAAGAACAGTTTTGACTTGTTTGAAAGATAGCACTTGAGTTAAGATTTCTCAACTCACAAATAAGCAATTCTACACAGATATAAGTAAGCAGCAGGTGTTCAGGAATACAGAAAAGTCAACAGAATTTAAAGATAACCTTCCCTCCCAAAACAAGAGAGAAAAACGGTTTGGAAATCTTGCACTTTTAATTTGACATTCGAATATGGTGGGGCAAAACAATGAAAAGTGGGCAAAAATCCTTAAACCAATATAAATCTCTATGGGACCAACATGGGAAAGATGCCAACAATCATGAGCAAAATGTTAAGCAAAAGTAAACACTTTGACTCTTAATGGAAGTTTGGAAATAATTGAAATTGAAAATCACATGTGTAAAACTGGGATGCATTTTTATGTTGGAATGTAGCTACAGGTCTTATGTTTAAGTCAGAGTTGAAATGAAGTCTCTAGCTATTAAATTGAGGAAGTTATGCAATGTTGAATGAGAGGTGTTTTTAGAAAAATGGACCAGAAAAACAGAAAATCGGTTTTAAAATGATAGGTTATTTTTTACTTAAACTAGATTTAATGGCTAAGAAAAAGAGAATGCCACCCGTGAATCGCCACACTGCTAACACTGTGTAACACTGCTGCTTGTAACTCTTCACGTGGCAGATTCCCCAGTTTCTTTATGGGAATTACTTTATTTAATCAAAATCACTAATGGCTTATGGTCTAGTAAAACAAAAATGAGGATAACATTGGTGCTAACACTAGGAATCACAGACAGGGTTGCACGAATGATTCTGGCAGTATTATAGGTTCTTAAGGTAAATATAGGATGGTTGAGAGATTGGGATAGGACAAGGCAAAGCAAAATATGCTATGGTTTACTATGATTCCTATTAATACTTACAGTCCACTTGAATTTAAGATTTTGGACCGTCAGAGGCTCTGGTCATCACACGGATTCGGTCTAACGAACAGCAGGGCACATCTGGCGGGATAGGTCAGCTGGGCGGTTCTGGTCAGTTGGACTGGATTGCACTGGTTACTGGAGACCGGAGATCAGTGGGATGGCGAGTTTGGAGTAGGCAAGCATTTAGCGGTAGCAATCTAGACTGGATCAAAATGTTTCCCTTAAGTTTGGGATTGCTTCAGAAAGTGGGCCTAGCTCAAAACGAGTTCAGCAATGCTAAGGCCTTGCCTTTGCAAAGAAATCTGGAATCAGGAACAAGGTTGAGAATTCAGCAACAGAGCGCCAGATAATGAGGATGAAGTCAGGAATCAGTGTCTCTGTGTGCTGTGAGGTTCCCTTATTTATCATGCCAAATGACATCACTAAGGTTTATGGTAGGGGCAGACTTACAACCCACACCCACAATGCTGTGGTTGGTTAAAAGCACAGTTTCCGCCTTGCTTTTTGTTGGTTGGATGACAGAAAGGGATGTCATGATTTATGAGATGATCTGGAAACCTCCTTAACTATTGGGACCAAAATCTAACTTTTCCACAAATACATATTTATATAATTATGCCCTCTAAGAAAACCAGATATAGGGCTCAATGGGAATGGGGAGGATGCTAACAACGGGCCTGTTGTTAGCATCCTGTACTGCTAGCGGGTCCTGCTATGCACGTCTGGTCTGGCCAGGTGTCCAGAGCGGGACCCGCTGCAGGACTCGTAATGTGGTGGCCCAGAATGAACGGTGCCGGTCCCTAAATGGCACCGTTCATTCTGCGGCCACCAGCCTCGTACTGAGGCCCAGTATGTTGTGTGGCACATTTTTTTAAGTCATTTGATCCCTGTGTCAATGTTGCTGCGCTGTGGTGTGCACGACTGAATATGGGTGTCTGTGTGTGTGTGCATTTTTGTGTGTTTGCGAGGGTGTGTTTGCATGTGTGTGCATCCTGGTAGCCGCATATGATTTTGTGTGTTTCGTGTCCTGTTTATTATTTTGTGGTATATTGTAATTTTGTTTTGTCCTGCCGGTCTTATGTTTCATGCAAGGTGGCCATACTGAGCACCTGGTGTGGGAGATCAACTTCTGCGTTTTCCTGAAAACATTTAATTTTGTAGAATATTTTTCATTTTATTTTATCCCCCTAATTTTACTGTGCCATGATTAAACTCGAGTTTGTGTGTATTGGGGGCTAAGGTTGGTTTTGAGGGTTTTCTGATAGGTATTTATTTTGCTGAATGCCTTTGATGTTGCTTTGTTCCTAAAACCCTAATCACAATGTATCATTCATTGCCCAACTGCATGTTGGGTGTGAATAATCATCTTATATGTGTCACTGAATATTTTCCATTTTCAGGATGTTTTTCATTTCATGGTGTCCCTCTGACCCTATTGCACATGTGCAGTGACCATAATCGTATTGGCAGTAGTCAATCATCTTGAGTGTTTCTCAGAATATTTGTTGTTTTGTTGTGTTCTTTTGACCCTAATGTGCATGACTGAATATGGTTGTATGTGTCTCTGTATCTGTGTCTTTGTGTGCATTGGGAGCTGTGGATATTTTTCTGCATTTTGCTGATATTTTTTATTTGGTTTTGTCCTTCTGACCCAACTGAGCATGTTTTGTGCCCTCAGCACCTACGATGCATGCTTTAAAATATCAATACATAACTCTTGCCTTAAAAAGTGAATATCTGACGTTTGGCTGATGCAATTTTCAAATGTGTTGAGGCATGTGCTACAGCAGACAAAAAAGCATAGGTGCGTGCTAAAATCTAATTAACCCAGGACTAACTCCAATGGACGAACATACCAACGCACAGACTCCAACTTACATTGAAAGATGTCAACCAACATGCTCGCTACCCACACTCTGTACAGCGATCTGCTGCCCTCGAGCTAGGGCCGCACTTTAAACAATAAAACACATAATGATAAATAAAAGAATCCAAGTAGACACTTTTGAGATGTTGTACACTAAGTAGCGCCTTTTTCAGCCTCTATAGAAAGTCAAATGCAAAATTATATTTGGAGTCTTTTTTTTTGCAAGAATGGATTGGTTTGGGTTCACCAAATTTGGCACGATTGTTTGATTTTTGTAAGATCAATGACCTGCCACATTTGGTAAACAATCATGTATGAGAACGAAAGTTACAAAGGAAATAATTTTGGCATTTTCCCAAGTGCACTTGATATACCTTTAGCTATAAAGTTGTGATTGTGGCTCTGTGACTTAATTAAATTCTACAATTGGAGTTATGTTTTTCTGTATACACTTATTAGTTGTATGGCTAATATTCCTGAGCACTGCACTCCGTGGCATTATGTCTGATGCACTAACCAGCTCACCAAACGTGGAGTGACAACATTTGCTCTCAGTACCTCATCGGTGTCAGTAACTTAGAACTTTCACCAAGATCTTGAAGTCACAATTCATGTTGCACACATCACATTGCTCACAATAATACAGCTTTAGTGGCTTTTTCAGTCTCATCCGCTGCGGTAAACTCCACAAATCGAACTATTGTTCTTTCACTACGGGCGCGTTATCAGGATTCGAACCTGTGCTGCGCTGTTGTGTTGCTTCCTAGACAAACGCCTTGCCCCTGGCTACTCCCCCTCACCATGTGAGCAGCTGAGTGTGAATCCTGCCGCTTTGTACATTTGACCTGATGACTGATGGGGATTTACACTATAAGTCCCTGATTGCCTTACATATATTTTGAGACTCACATTTTCAAAGGATGACTTTTTTGTGACCTGTCAAACTCCCATTGTAATGTCCGTAGGTTAATTCATTAATGCATAGTCTAAAAATCAAAAATGAATACATAGGCAACGTTTTACTTTTCTTCTAGCAAATTGATGCTGATTTAGTTTTGTTTGCAATGGGCAATTAAGACCACAATGCAGCTGCTTGTTCAACTTTTAAAGTGCTATAAAGCAGTCCGTGGTCAATTGCCCGGCACCTCTTAATGAACAAACGATCTCTTCCTGTTACCTTAGCCATCCCCATTAAGAGGCAGAGCCCTGGAAACTGCGGTTTGAAGATCGAGGCATTATTTCAAATACTGGCTCGTCTTCATATTGATGCATAAACTGTCAATCCTTTTGCAAGTGTAAAGTGCGCTTTAAAAGCGTTTAGGATTTATACTTGTTTTGTCGTGGAGTTGGTAAATGGGCACATAGAACAGCACACCGACGGATGGTATTAGCGCCTAAATCTTGCTTATGTAATGCGCCCAGGCGTTATTCTTTATGAGGAGTGAGGGCATGTGATGTCAAATCCTGCTAGATGAAGAGATGAAACATTTCCCCAAAAAGGCATTTTAACTCTAACCAAGCCACTCTCGTCTTGGAAATAGTAACTCCGAGGTGAGCTTCTGATGTGAGGCGAGCTTTGGCGCTTTTGGCCTCACATAATCATTTTATTTTGATCTACAGCGCAAGCACATCATTGTCAGCTCAGGCTCTTTTCCTCCTCTCCTACTTGTCCCAGTTAAACATGCATCTCTTGTTAAAGAGACATCTTCCTTTCCTTTTACAAATGGATTTATTGTTGTGTTGCCTTCACCCAACGTTAAAGATGCCCATGTGTGCGGCTATGGTAGATTGCCCAGGGAGTTCCTCACAGGAACAGGAGTCCTTGGCCTCAAAAGGGATGTCTCTAGCTGTGAAGTCCCAATTGCCTCAAATCGTAGGGGGGTCTTGCAGAGTGTGATGACCTCGCTGGCCTCGCAGCAGAGTCTCCACCTTGGAGAGAAGGGATGAATGCCTGTGGTTCTACACAACAGTCTTTCTAAATCCAGACATTGCTCCTCCTTGAGTCTAACTGGGACTTGCCTGACTTTAGGAATACTGTTTTCTTAGCCTCTGTTACATATGATAATGTGTTTGAACACTTCACTTTCAGCAAGCCAATGTCAGCCCTGACCATGGTCTCTTCCTTGTCTCATGACTGACGGTGAGAAGAAATATGATTCCTATCTTCCTGAATCTTTTTCCCTCATGTACATTCTCCTCATGCTGTTCATTTGGGATTATCAGCCTATGTCTGAAATGTATCCTTCCACCCACAGCAGAGACATTCTATTCATAGTGCCAGGCATTCCCCTGTGTTATCTGCATGCAAATCTCATCTGCAGTTGCTGCACTTTTCCATGTCTTACTTAGTTTAGTACTATTGGTAAATTGTATTCAGCTATTTGCTCTGAGGCTTGTTTTAGGCAGGCAGGGGTGTCTCTTCCGTTTAAGGTTATGGCCACCACTAGCTGCTCAGACACATTTGCTGCCACATTTGTAGTGGTTTAAACTCCACTTGATATGTCCCTGTTGGCTCCATATAGAACCATGAGGTACTTGTTACAATTTCAAGTGACATCTCAATGCCCATCACCTCCCGTGAGGTGGGTTTCTTTCTTTGCCACAACTTCAATTGTATGCTCAGATCCTGGATGAGGAACATCAGTTGCTGCTAAAGGTAAGTGTTTCGAATACTTTTAAATGTTCATTATGGAATCTGGTAATTTAGCATAATTACATTTTTGCCCACCCCTTAGCCCTACATTCGTTTGCGAAAGAAAAAGTATCAATGTCACAGAACTAAATGTACTTTATTTCCAAACTGCTGTTACTTTGCACAGTTCCTTTTTTAATGTGTTGTGATACAGCTTTACTCTTACTCAGTTTACTCAGGGCTCTGTTTATGGGTCTGATGGGTGACAAAGTCCTTCTGCACCTAAGCAGTACAGCAAGGCTGCACAATTTTGATGATTACTACATTAGCCCCTTCATCCCCCAGCTTCTCTCAAATACAGTTGGAAGCAGGGCAGTCACAGCTTTCACTGGACAGGTAGGTTACAGGAAGGAATAGGAATGGCACAGGGTAGTGTGATGAATCACAGGATTCAGTCACTTCTCGCCAGAGGGGAACCATTCCCTGTGAGGCAAGGGAAGTGAGCCTGCTACCTGATATCCTACCTAGGGGGAGAGGTAAGTGGGACCTAAATGGGAGAGACTCTCCCTTTGGGGACAAGGACGCCTGAAGAGAAACTCCCTAAATCACTCACCCACACTCCAACTACAACAACCTCTATTGCAAGAAGTCATGAAAAACCAATCGCTGTATGTTTTTGTGGTGTAGAATCCGTAAATCCTTGTAAGAAAAAATAAATTCAATACTGTGAAGAAGAAGAATGGCAGAGTAATGCAGATTACTCTGCCAACAGAGACAAAGGACTTGGATGCTCCACCGAGGAAGGCCCAGCTACGCGGCATAAATGGAGGAGGAGAAATCCTGTCAGGAGACGAATCCTGGGAGATTTAAATCAGCTGTGTACGAGAAGCTGACCTGTTAAGGATTTCAATCAGGCAATACACTCTACTTTCAGCCTAGTGTACAGCGCAATGAAAAAACTTATGTGACATATATAGATTCAATTATTTGAAAGATGTACCACTCGTATCACACCCCTTACTTAAAAATACCCTGGGTCACGCTGGACCAGGAATCAAGCTGGTTTGTAAAAGGTGTTATTCTTTTTTTATTTAATATCAACATCACAATATATATTTTAATATCTAAACAATCACCTATGGGGTCACAGTACACAGAATAATATATTTAATGCACTGGGAATCAATTTATAAACACAAGCAGAATGCAGCCAAGAAGACAAAACTTTGAATGGGTCTGAAACAGATAGCACTGGGGTTAACAATTCCCCCCGCAACACACCTCCACCCACCAATAAGCACATTTAAATAGATGTGAGGAGATAGCAGGTATTCATAAGTAGTACAGATTAAACAGTGTCTCACGTCACCCTTCCCCTCTTAAACAGAAAGAGAAAAACGAAGTGGGCTTTTCAACTGTCACAATGACTTTTAAAGTGGCTGAGCAAGAACTCTAAATGTGTGGAAAAAAGCTTAAATTATTATAAATTCCTACAGGAGCCGCCTTGAACAAATGCAAACAATCACAAGTGATGTTTTAATCAGAAGAAAGGTAAAGTGGGAAATTATAGAAAGAGAGTTCACACGTTTAAGGTTTTGGCAAAAATGCAAATTTGCAGCAAACCTTTCCTTGTGCGATATTTGCAATAACGGGAGAATCGCACTTCATGCATGATTTTCTATGGGTAGCTATGGATGTTAGGTACAAGTGGAGTTGAAATTTTGTTTCTATCATAAAAACTGAGGGAGTTATAAAGGTTTTGGTAAAGGTTGTTTTTGTAAATTAGGCGCGAGAATTTGGACAGAAGCTTCAGTTTTAAAATCAGAAAA
This sequence comes from Ambystoma mexicanum, assembly GCF_040938575.1. Classification (NCBI taxonomy): domain Eukaryota; kingdom Metazoa; phylum Chordata; class Amphibia; order Caudata; family Ambystomatidae; genus Ambystoma; species Ambystoma mexicanum. The sequence goes on from NC_090937.1 coordinate 1,294,386,450, forward strand.
ATATTGACTATGGACTAGAGCATCCAAGCTAAGCCACCAGGATGGCACAACGTAAGAGTCAGGAGTGATTCGCGAATCAATCCTGGTTCCTCGATGTCCACCTTGGAGCGCTAGGCTGGTCACTCAAATTAAATTAATAGATCAAAGTTGACAAAATGACTAGGAAAAGGATGCTTTTACAGATAGACAGAATAAGATTTCACTACGGATTTAGACAATGTTACTGATTATGGAAGTAAGAATAGTTCAGAGGTTAGGAGGGACAAGATAATGCACAGTAATCAAAAGACTCTAGCTTCCTGTTAATACTCACAAAACAAATGGCTTTAAGATTTTGGACCGTCAGGATTGTGGACCATTAAATCAGATCTATCAGGGACTGACAGCTGGGCACATCGGATTGGACAGGGTCAGCAAGGTTCTCTGGTCGCAGCACGGCACATGACTGCACGGGATCTGCCCTTCTTGGTTCTATGGATATTTCAATTCAGCAGGCAAGCATTAACAGCACGCCCGGGTGTATTATGATGCTTCCCATAGGCTTTTGGGATTCTTTTCTAGAATTTGAAGCCTAGCTGAGAATGGTTCAGCTATACATAGGCTGAGCGCTCCGCCAGCAGTCAGGAGATAGAAAAGTTGCAGAAATCCATATGTGTTGTCAGCTGTCCCTATATATTATGCCAGATAACATCACGAAATGGGAGTATTGGGCTGTTTAGCTAAACTTGCCCCTGTGAAAGGTGATTGGGTCAGAGTCTACTCTCTGCCTTGATAGGAGGAGAGAAACAGAGTGTCATCTTTATGTCATAATTTTATGATGCTGGGAATCCACCCCTAGCCAGTGGAACACAAAGTCTAATTTTGTCAAAATACATATTTACACATGTGCAAAATCTATAAAAAAAATCACATACACAGATTGCATATTTTATGGAGTATCTGCTCCTCAAAATCCCACAGCTCTGAGACTTTGTTTCGCCTTTCTGCCAAATTTTGTCAATTTTGTAATGAGAAAATGTTCCAATGTTTCTGTAAATGTCCACAAATATGCACATTTAACATGAGAATGTGTGTATAAAGTTTCACAATTCTAGCAGAAATACAGTCCCCATGAACCCACATTTTTGCCATTCCTGTTCAGGAGTTTTCAAAGGTAGTGCTAAAAATGTGGTTAATTAATCTGCCATTTTCAGATTGTGCACCCCTTCTGATAATAGGTTCTACACCTTCTAAAAATGTCCATTACATATACTGTTAACACCAAATGGTCAGTATGTGTCACTCCTTGAAGCATGTGGTAGCCCCCTCCTTTGGAATTTTCTTCTGTCAGCAAGGAATTTCATGGGCTGCAGCAGTTTTACGACCTTTCACACCTTGAATATCATGGGTTGGAGGATGTCCATTGTTTAGTCCTGGGCTGGAGGCAAGAATCTGCCCTAGTCTGTAATTAGCACAGTTCAGCCAGCATCTGCTGAGAGGAATGCCCTCCCCCTGGATAAAATTACATCCCCCAGCCAGGCTTAACTTAATTGTTAAATTCTTATGGCTTTACTTTAGCACACAACAAACTTGTTGCATCAAATAACAGATATCATTCTCATTCAAGATTTTAAACCTATGGGATCAAAAACAACTACAATATGGGTTACTGTCAGTAACAGGCCTCTTATATTGCAAACATTTGACTTTAAGTTATAACATTTTAAAGTTTAATCAGGAAGGCCCCTAACAGCTACCATCACAGATGGCCCTCTACTGCAGACAGATTCTTTGACAGATCCACAGGCAGGACACTTTTGCGGTGGAGATCTCTATTTGCTCTTAGCTTTTCAGGACCTTGTAAGTTCACAGTGATTCCCTAATTGAATTGTAGCACCCAGCGAGAATTTTAAATATTTGGAATGGGTTATGTACCGGCATTCTGAAGTTTCAGCAGCAAAGAAAAGGTGATTTAAAGCAATATTTGAAGTTTTATTTAGCAAAGCACTGCTTTTTCCTACTGTACTCTGCTTTCAATTGTTGTGGAGCCCAGTGACACCTTTCAGTAGTGAGAGCTCTGTTCCACCACTGACAACATGAGTGGCAGTTTGGGCAACCATCTTTCTGTGAAATGAAAAGCGCAATTTTAAGGGGTTTTGGGCACGCAGAAGGGTTTTGCGGCCATTTTGCCGTTTCTGTCACCATAACTGGCAGCGTGATGCCGCATTGTGGGATGTATCAACCCACTCATCCAAGCCCTGCAACATCACTGTGCATTGCTGGCAGCAGAAACATCATAATGGCCACTGGAAAGCATGCTGCTCGCTAGAAATTACCAGAAATTGTGCAGTGAAAACCTGAAAAATAGGCCACCATCTACTTTTGCCTATCTTAGTGAGCACAGGAGAACAATGCCTAAAACCCCCATTGGGCTATCCACAAAGTAGCCTGAAACCACTTGGAAATAGCAATGCTGATTGAAAAAGAAACACAGAGCTGTTTGAAAATCCGTTTCTTGATTGTCAGAAATTGCTAAAATCATGGCTCACAAATCACCTAATAGATCCAACCTCTTTGTTGGGTGTTCTACATCATTTACTGCAAGAATCCACATCAATACAATGTCAGCAAGAATCATATGTTCTCAGACCTAATTCCTATTTTAAAAATACTTGATGGAAAGACAGCTGTCCAAATGGGTATAGTACTGTTATTCGCCTCTGTCTGGTGCTGGCGATTTATAATTCTAACAGGAGAACTGGTGTTTCAGAAGTTAAATATGCCAAAGAAGAGAATTCCAGCAAAATGCCACATAGAGTGCCACACAGTGATTTCATGTTGAAAAAGACTTGATTCAAAGATATGTTGCTTATTTTAAGTTTATAAATGTTATTTCTTTCACAAGGAACTATGTTACAATTGATCAGAAAGTAACCTGATGCAGTTAAAACTCCAAAAGGCTTGCTTCCCCTGAGAACCCTTCACACCTTGTCATTTCCACCAGAAGGAGGATGACGCATTGGCATGCTAATCAAGAGGGGAGGAGATTTTCTCTGCAGCCCGGAGAAAGGAACAATAGATTCTTTGGACTGAATGGGGAATGCTAATTTGGATGTAACTGGCAACAATGCTGGCAGGAAAACAAGACATATGACCCTCTGAGTCAGCCCAGCTCTGGGGGCGGACCAGACTGAGATATGGATTTAACATTGGAGTAAATGTATGTTTTATAAAAATGCTTATAACAAAGTGTACAGAACTGACAAAAATGTGAAATTTTGAGATTGTGAAAATGAAAAATTTACTCACAGTTTAAGACTAAGCTGAAATCTGTGCGATGTTCTGTGACCAAACCCCGGAATTTATTAATATTGTAGCTACTGTATTTATGCTATGAACATGAAAATGTACAGTAATATTCCCAGAGAGGATATGTATGCATGTATCAAATTTGGTGCAGAATTAATATTGAGAAACCCTCCAAAAGCGCGAAAATGTTGTCATTTCTGAACCCAAGCTCGTAGAAACATGGGACTTGAACAGAAATGTACCTTAAGCAATCTGTCATGTAATTATGTATTCTCAACAACTTGTGCATCTGGGAAATATGTTTTTGGGGAAAAATAGATTTTCTATGTAAAAGCAAAAGGGAGGGATTTCTTTTGAACCATAAAAACAGCATCACTCTGACTCATTCTGACACACTGATCCTGTCTCCAATCAGGGGATAGGAAATCCTCTAACCTGTCAGATCCTTAGAGGGTTGGACATTGTAGAATCAGCCTCCCCCACTTTGGAAATACATAAATAGGGACTGTAAGGACAGATAGCACACACACACATTTTTCCACTACTCAACTGATTTCTTGGCGCAGCACCCTGCAGGAAAACTCTAGACTCCAGACAGAGATCCAGACAACTCTACAATTAAACTCTAGAACCCTGAAGCAGAGGCCTAACCCAAAAACTGAACTCTTTGCAGCAGGCCTCATAATCTTATGCAACCTGGTTCTAACCCCTAAACTTCCAAGGGGCATCTCAAAATCCAACAGCCTGGCTGAGCTGTTTTGCGGTTCTAGCCAAGAACCCTGTGCTAGAACCCAGATCCAGAAACAGAGAGCAGAGCTGTATCCAGAACCCGTCAGATCCAGTCCTAGAGGCCGTGCAGACCGCCGTGCAGTGCTGAGCGCAGACCAGAGTGCCGGAGACCTGTCCGGTGGCGAATGAAGCCAAACCCTTGACCAGATCTTTGACGAGGCCCATTCCAGTCCAAAGCCTAGGAGTGAGTATTTAGTCTAGAACTGTCCATAGTCATCTCTTAGTTTAAAGTAATCGTATTCCATCCATTCCACTTATCCAGAACTGTATTATAGAATCCTGTGTCCATCCTGAATTCTTCTCATTATATTGTTTATGATAATTGTAGCAATAATCATCTTCACGCTGATATTTTCTGAAGAGGGACAAGTGTTTTGATGGACAGAGATCAGAGCGGAGGCACCCTGTTCTGGTGTCTTCCGGTTGAGTGTCTTGCTTCTTCATAGCTCCTTAGTCTAAGCCTATCCGTGTTGCTAAATCTTTAAAGCGCGATCTGTCATTTTTGAAATCTTGACTTTATTTCTGACAAATCTACCTTCACAAAAACCTCTGTAACTTTTGAAGCTTAAATCCTTAGCTCCATTTCACCACATGCCAAAATCGCCGTTTCTTGTTTTCAACTGCTGAAATTCGTTTTCAATCTGATAATCATTCATGAATCATCGCTAGTGTTCACTTGACCCAATTCAAAGTAACTCTCACTAGTGCTGAATCTCCTTTAGTGAATTAAAATCATTTTAGCATATTTTCACATTCATTGCAATCACATTCAAAAGCATTTTGCCTCTTTTAAAATCATACCTGTTTTCTCTACACTTGCTGGGGAACTGGAATTGAACTGCATTGTTGATTAATATTCCTGAAACCTGTGTGCCCTCATTTCCACCTCTTCATATTGCATAGTGGGGGGAGTGAGTAGTCACAGGGGAAAGAGTGATCTTGTCTTTTGATTGAAACCATATCAAGTTTATTTCTGTGCTGCATTTTTCCATCATTGCATTTCCTTGAACCATAAAAGTACTCTCTGCTACCGTATCCTTTCTATTCCTACTCCTAAGTGATTAAAGAGATTGTTGATATTGCGATATTACCCATTACTGATTACTGTTCATATTCATAAGTGTGCTATTCAGATATTATTTTATTCATAAAAGTGTGATATATATATTGTTCAATTCTTCAAATAAACCCTTTTAATTTGCAAAACAAACCTACTTCTTGGCTCAGTGAGGTAGGGGAGATTCAAAGAGAGGGGCGTTATATAAGGGTTCATCATCCAGATTTAAACAACTTTGACATAAAAATATATTAACAAGGGCTTCCATTGGGCATCCCAGACAAGGCATTGACTTAGTTGGAGTGCTGGATTGAAGTCACTTACAGATTGGGGGCTTGGTAGCCGGGATTTCTGGATTAGATCTACCACTTGTGCAGCTTAATACAGTGTGCTAACTAATAGGATACAAAAATCCTGTTGGGCTACCACACTGTGTTATGCTGTAAAAGCACCCCTCAAAAAGGAACGCTCTCAGGAAACGGTCTGTTTTGCAAAATAAAATAATAAACTTCTGTAAATTAGGAAGGATATCAATTTCCAGAATGGCGACGTTGGTAGACATCAAGATAGCTAGAGAGCACCTCTTACATAAGCTATTTGTGAGAGGTGAGTGGACTGAGCAGGATCAGAATGCGTGGTTGCAGGCAATCACACAACAGGTCACTGCAACTGGGTTAGATATCTGGAAAGATCAGGGTCACTTACATGTGACCCTGAGTGAACTATATGTGGCCCCTAAGGCCAAGGATGAGCACAACAAGATTGCCAGGGTTGCGGCATATTCATATTTATCTATGGGAGCTATACCGGACAAATGTGCTGAAGGCCAAGATCTGGCAAGTAGGCAACTGATGGCACTAGAGGAGGCCCAATCTGATCTGGACTCTTCTGAGCACAGGCTGCAGAGGGGCCAGGAGTCAGAAAACAAAAGTAGGCAACATCTAAATAAAATAAAAGAGGACATGGGTATCCTGCAACAGGAAAGGGCAGACCAGGATACCAGAATTCTGGCCTTGCAGAAGGAGTATCAAGAAGGTTTGGACACCCTACTGCAGAGCCAGAAAAAAAGCTGGAGCAACAACTGGATTTCTATAGGGTATGCGCAGAGCAGGTAGTCACCCTGCAAAGCCACCTGGATAGAGAGAAGGCAGAGTGCAACAAATTATTTCTGAAAGACCTGGACACCCAGGCAGAATTTGAGGAAGAGCGCCAGAAAGCTGGTGCCCTTCAAAGGCAGAGGGACGACTTGGTGGCACAAAGGCAGGCACTTGCTCAGGAAAGGGATACCTTAGGCCAGGACGTCTGTAACTTAAAAGGGAGGCTGGAAGAAAATCACCTGGCCCTCCAGGCCCTCCAGGGACTGGGTGACCTCCAAAAAGAGCATCGCAACTTGTTAGAGCACACCAGGAGGGTGGAAGATGCTCTGGTAAGAAAGGAACAGGCCAGTAGGGATGGGACTCAGGAGGTAACCCTCCTGCAGCAAAGACTGGCCCAGTACTACAGGACCAACCAGGAAGCACAGAGGGAAAATGAGGCTCTCTGTCAGCACAATGAAAGGCTCCAGCGACAGATAGCCATGCAAGAGAGGCTGATAGAATCTAGTAAGGCCTTGATTGAGGAACAGAAAGCTCAGGCTCTTGCATGGCAACAGGGAGCAGGGGCTGATAGAGATGAGGTTTGCTGGGAAATGGAAACACCTGAGCATAACCTTAGAAGCCCTAGTACCAGAGGCCTCCATCTCTCCCAGTCCCTGGACTCTGCCACCCCCATGTCCGGTGGCACGCATGAGCCCAGGGCCATGGGGATGGCGATTACTATCCAGTCAGAAGTATGGGGCTCATAGGCCAGTATCTCCCAGGAATGGATGGGCGGGCATCCGGGTATGGGCACCCAAGTACAGTGCAATTTAGTGGGGAACCCCAGGAGAGTAGGCCCACTAAGGGCATCCTGAAACCACTGCCCAGTTAGGTCAGTGGGGGGTGTACCCATCAAATCCTGGGAGCAAGGAGGAATCAGAAGACTCCTCTGAGAGTCCCAGGACACAGGAAACTAGGTCCCCACATTCTGCCAGCCATTCCCAGGCTCGCAGTATCCAGGAAAACTTGGAAGATCAGACGGGAACCTCTGGGAGCAGTGCCTCTGAGTCAGAGGATGAATGGCCAGGGTTACCTGAACCAAGAAGGCCAATAAGACAAAAAGGGCCTTAAATAAGGACCGCTTAAAACAGATTAAGGCAAGAAGGAGTGTCATCATGCCTTATCATAAGAACGCCAAGTATTCTGTGTGGGAACACTTAGAGCTCTTTGAGCAAATGAAGGAGGCCTTCCATTTGAAAGATAGCAGTAGCTGCATTCAGTACGTCAAATGGACATTCTCCCCAGAATACTCCAGTTTCTTTGCGGGGCTGGAGGGCCAAAATCATTCAAGATGGTCCACCTATAGGGCGGCCATCTTAAAGCACTTTTCTGTTCATAGGAATCCCCAAGAGGCTTGTAAGGCAGCCTACAATTTGCAATGTGGGGAGGATCAGGCCCCACAAGAGTTTGTGCAGGAGTTGAAGCGTGCCTTTGCGCAGACTACAAAAAGGGTGCACACGGACAGTAAAGAATTTGTTAATACGTTTTTCCATGCGCTGCCGAAATACATCATGACCCAGCTTGTGAGAGATTTTCATGAGAAAAGGTCACTAGACTGGGTCATTGAACAGGCCACCCGAATCTATGAGGTGCAGAAGCCCATAGAAAATAAAAATAATGCTCAGAAAAGCCCCAAACCGACCAGCACCCCTGCCGCTGCTAAGGTGGCAAAGGTAAAGGTTGCCCCCATTTTAGATTTGGAGATAGGGGGGGCCTAAAAACCTGCCTGCACAGAATAATTCTAAGCCCAGAAGGCCCTCGGGCCAGTCACAGACAGGGGGTCAAGGAGGTAGTCCCACCAATGGGGTCCCTCACTCCCCTGACTATGTAAGTCCCCGCTATAAGGGAAACCGACCCATCCTGGGTTATGTGTGGACTCCTCCAGCCCAAGGGGGGGATCCAACCAAACACCTAACCGAGAGAACTTCCCTCCTAACTTCCCCCAGGAGGGTAGAAATTCACCATATCCTGGGCAGAATATTTTCACCAAGTATCCACAAAATTTCCAACCCCAAAATCATCCACCCTTCTTTCCCCACTTCCCTGAGCCCAGACAACCTAATCTGGGAGAGGGGAGGCCAAGGGTTGAGGGGTACCAACATCTTCCCAACCTGGGGTACTACCAGAGAAGGGATAGCTATCCTTCCTGGGATCAGCCAGGGGAGAAAACAGAACCCCTTATCAGCCTTAGCGGGTTTCACAGCTTGAGCGCCAGGTCCAAAACATGGCACACGATCCGGGTCGCATGCTGAGGGCTCAGCAGAACCCTCAGATGAGCATGCCGGCACAGAATGCCCCAAACTCTGGATCTGGTGCTCCAGAACAATGACGGGGGAAGCACACCGATAACTCACCGGTTCCCAGGGAGGAGGCACAAGGGGAGGGGGGGGTGTAAAGCCTTGGAGGAAGCTTCCTTCCCCACTTGTAAACAGCCCCTGGAAACCCAGGAACCGGAAACAAAACCTCCTGCCCCTGAAAGCCTGCCACCCAAGGAGCAGAGGGGGAGTAGGAGAAACAAAGGACCCAAACAGACCCATTTTGTGGAGGAGGTACAGAACTTCCAATTTGAGGGAGAGGGATCCTCAGAGGATCCTGGGAAAAGGATCTTCTCCTTCAGGGATGAGGGAACTCCTCCCAAAGAAAAATGGGTCCCAAGGGATTCACAACCAGACTGGGTAGATGTGGTGACTGAGCTAGCGCCGCCCATCATCCCATCCCAGAACCAACATCATCAAAATCACCTGGTTCAAACTCATTCTGGTGACCCAGAACCGGAACCAGGGAACCTAAAAAATTCTCCTATCTCCAGTTGCCAACTTTTTCTTTCAGATTCCCAAGACTCCCCACAGAATTCTGCCCACATCTCTTCTCTCTCCATGGCCAAAACCACAAAATTAGCCCACCAGTTGTCCTAAAATGTGCATTATCTGTGACCCCTTGCAGAGAAGGAGGGACGATATTATGCCCCGGTTCAAATACAGGGGCAGGGTACAATTTTGGCACTGGTGGACACTGGATCCCAAGCTACCCTTCTGTCAAAAAAGGCCTTTGATGAGCTAAATTCAGGAAGGGGGGAGAAATACCAAATGCCTCTCAACTCTCTTCCTGGTCAACTTCAGAACTTTGACAGGAAGGTAATTCCCATCGAGGGGACTGCGGATTTGGACATTAAAAATGGGCGACACAAGGTGAAACACCCGGTCATAGTAGTGACTCCAGAGGGAATCCCTTGTTTACTAGGTAATGACCTCCTGAGAAGGTTGTCACCCCTAATAGATTGCGTAAACAAGTCTTCTGGACCCAGACTAGCCGACCAATAAAGTTAAAACAGAGTGTCAACCATGTTAGTTTAAACGGCACATGCCACATGGTTGAACAAAAATCTGACCAAGTAGAATTTCACTTCCAGAACAACCAAATTCCAAACGTGACAGTAATAGCAGTAGGATAACAGACTGGTGATGGGGGGTCCTCTCTATTTCTGAAAATCAACCTTCCTTCCAGTTTAACGTGGTATTCCACACTGGAAGGAAAAACTCTGAAATTCTTTAGCAATCCAGAAGAAGACATTCCCACTCCAATAGTCCAGAAAGATGTGAAATCAGCTCAGAGCCTGGCTGATATTCAACAAATTGGAGAGCAGTTGTTCATCTCTGTTCAGTTAAATGAAGGGAAGGACTCTGTACTCACCCGAGTGTGTGTGAACAACGGTAAGAGCTTCATCAGCGAAGCCATGTTCCGCCAACTCCCAAAAGATCCAGCCATTCCCACATTTAGACTCATAGACAAATGGGAACGGGATCTGGAAGCACCCAATTCCAAACATCTCCTGCCAAGCAGGTGTATGCTCAAAATCTCCATAGGCATCAAGACCATAGTCCATAATTGTTGTGAAAGTTAAAAGAGGACAGAAATTGAAAAACCCTGATGCTTATATTCATCTAAATGCTTCTCTCCAACAGCAAGGGTTGGGGTTGGGGGTAAACCCAACACCATTAGTCAATATAGAACATGACACCATTGCAATAGAGGTGGATAACAGCGACTTAAAGAGTATCAGTCTAGCCGCAAGCACTATTATTGGAATGGCGGTTGATGACCGACATTTTTCAATTGATCTAGGTAATGAACTGTTAGGACCAATCCCCAAGGACTGTTTTGACAGTGACAGTGATGACAACACAACACCAGACAGGATCTTTACCCGGCATGGGGGGAACTTCCTGGTGTACACTTCCTGCCCTTACGGTAAGGAAGATGTGACTTGTGACTTCAGGAGGGATGAGGTGATTTTCCAGGTCCATGAGGGCTGCCTTTGCCACCTGAAGCCACCAGTCCAAATCAGCACTTTGACATGGGACTTCTCCACCTAGCTGGAGGAGGCCGCTGAGATAGCGAAACCAGAAGTCTTTCCAGGCTTCAGTCAGATGGTTGAAGAGAGAGTCAACCTAGCTGATGCCTGTGTGACTCTGGAGCAGAAGCAAAAGTTGAAACAAGTTTTCTTGGATTTTCAGGATCTCTTTGCGGTGGACTCATATGACTGTGGTCGCACCGACATCCAAACAACAACAATTCCCACGGACCCTGGTATGACTCCAGTGTTTGTGAAGCAATATCGCTTGCCTCTCGCATCAATGGAGTCCCTTACTGAAATCATTAAGAACCTTGAGTCCCGTGGGATAATCCGTCCAGTCCACAGCACCTTCAATAATCTGGTGCTGGGGATATTGTAGCCAAACGGCCAGTGGAGACTCTGCGCCGACCTTAGGGAGCTCAAAAAACGGGTCCATACTTCCCAATGGCCTCTTCCCTACATTGACCAAAGGCTGGCTCAGATCCAGGGGTCACAGGTATTCACTGCAATAGACCTGACCAATGGATAATGGACTGTACCTGTCAGTAGGGAGGACCAATACAAGCTGGCTTTTACCTTTGGGGGCCAGCAGTACACATGGACCCGGACTCCCTTCGGATACCTCAACTCCGGCAATGAGTTCAACATTTTTCTACATAAGGCCATGCCCGACCTGGGTGAGAGGGGTAACCTGGTTTATGTAGATGATATCCTCACCAAGAGCTCAACTGTTGAGGAACACATAGCAGAGATCCGTTATGTTCTGACACAGTTGAGGGCCACCGGAGCAAAACATTCCTTTCAGAAAGCACTGTGGTGTAGAACACGTGTTAATTTCTTGAGGCATGAGATTACTCCTCAGGGTCTCTGTCCCCAGGAAAAGAAAGTGGAAACACTCCAGAAACTGAAGGACCCCACAACTCTGCGGGAACTCAGGCGCCTCCTTGGACTGACTAATTACCGCAGAAAGTTCGTTGAGGGCTACGCAGAGATCACAAGACCCCTGATTCATCTTTTGAAAGGGGGGACCAGTGGGAATGGGGTCCAGAACAATCGAGGCAGTAAGACAACTCAAAAGAAGCCTCTCACAAGCACCTTGCTTAGCTTACCCTGTCAGAAACAAGTAGTTCTTCTTGGAGATGGGGTTCTCTAATACATGCTTGACTGTAGTATTATACCAAAAGCATGACAAGGTCAATAAAGTAATCTCCTATGCGAGCAACACTTTATCCTCTGTGGAGGAAAAATTCAACGATTGTGAGAAGGCACTCATGGAAACGGTGTGGACATTGAAGAATTACCGCCCATTTATCCAGGGGGAACACATCATAGTGGAGACTCCACACCAGCCTCTGTAATATCTGCAAAGTGATAGAATCCGGGCCGGAAATGTGAGTAATTCCCGAATTACTTTCTGGATTCTGTCAATGCAAGGCTTTCCTGTGAAGGTCAGATATGGCCAAAACAAGAAGAGTCCCCTCGCGCAAGGTCTGGCTGACTTGCATTATTGTGCCAGAGAAAACTGTCCCGAAGACGAAAGTCTAAAAATCAAGGACAACATGGAGGCATACCTTAATTCCCCACACAAAGTCTTTGAAGAATGCCCACTGTCTATGTGGATAGATGCTCTTACCATGTTGACAACAACAGGGAAAAAGAACTTGTGGCAGGCCTAGGGAATGCATGGGTGAATTAGTCCCCAGAACCCTCTGATGGGTACAAGATGGTTCATGAAGTAGTCAAGTGGCGGAGTTGATGGCTGTGCAGCAAGCCATCCTCACTGCTGTCCAACATCAACTCCACAAACTGGTCTTAATCACAGATTCGGATTATGTACGGAACGGGTTCTTGGAGCACCTGGTTAATTGGAAAACCAGAGGCATGCTATGTGCTAATAACAAACCCTTGAAACATGGGAAGTTAATCCAAAATATTGATGATCTGGTCACCTCGAATGGGATGGCCATCTACTGGAAAAAGATCAAGGGTCATTCCATAGTAGAGGGACCAGACAAAACTGGAAATGACTTAGCTGATCAGCTGGCCAAAACCGGGGCCAACCAAGGGGATTTAATAGAGATCGAGTCCCTGTTGGGGGAAATCCAGGTCACTGCTTTTACTAGGTCCCAGACAAATGCTCACAATGATCTCTCAACTGCACAATGGAGTAAAGAGACCCCAGATGCTGATTTGATTACGGCTCAAAAAGGGGATCAAATAATTGGTAAGTTTTATCAACACTTTGAGGACCCTGAGAACTTTCCCCTGACGGATACCGATTACATTGGGAAAGAGGACCTCAGAGTGTTGATGAAATGTCCAAAAATCTTCCGAATCCAAGACGGTTTGTTGGTACGGAAATTCCTAGCTGGCCATGATCAGTGGGTGGTTCCTACCTCATTCCAAAGCCAGATGGAAAGTCACGCCCATGATGCGGCCACAGCCGGTCATAAGGGGTTGCATACAACACTTGAAATCTTAAGAGAGGTTGCCTACAGGCCACACATGGGGAAGGACCTCGACCAATACTTGAAGGGGTGTCTTGTGTGTGCACAATTTCAGCCAACATCCCTCACACACTGTGCGCCTCTCTAAAAGAGGGGGATGACACTGCCATGGTCTGATTTGCAAGTAGATTTCATCGGGCCCGTGATTCGCTCCTCTACGGGAAATAAGTACATGTTGACCGTGACATGCTTATTTACTAAATGGGTGGAATGTCTCCCGGCCCCAAACTGCAAGGCAGAAACAGCAGCTGCCCTGATGATCAACCACATCTTTTCGCGTTTTGGTCTACCCCAAAGTATTGAGTCAGACAGATGTAGCCATTTCACCAGCGAAGTAATGACAAAGATGTGGGAGATACTTGGGGTTAAAAGAAAGCTAAATATTGCTTACCGGCTAGCCTCAAGTGGTGCAGTAGAATAATACAACAAAACCATTGTTAGCAAATTAAAAAAGTTTGTGGCAGATTCTGGGCCAAGTTGGGATATCCGATTACCTCTTGTCCTAATGGCCATCAGATCTACCCCTTCATCTGCAACTAAATTCTCACAGTTTGAGCTGATGACTGTACGCAGGATGGTGCTTCCCTAGCATCTGCTCTACAGGACCCAAGAGCAGACATTGATCAATGCCTCCACAACTCATGAGTATGTTGAAAATTTAAGAAAACACATTCAACATGCTTTTGCCTATGCTCAGCGAAATTTAGAAAGATCAGCCAACACCATGAAGACCCACTATGACTTAAAGACTACCAGGAAAGAATACAATGTAGGAGACCGGGTTTATCGATACAATTTCCAAAGGAACCAGGACAAACAGCGAAAAAGTCTGCCTACCTGGAAGGGACCTTTTGGAATTGTGGACAAGATCTGACCAGTCGCCTACAAGATCCGCATCCCCAAAGGCAGTTTGGCAGAAGGGGAAGACAAGTGGGTCCATATTAATCAGCTAAAGTGTTGCCATCCTAGGCACACTCTGCAGCAACTGGAGGAGTCTGCTGGAACCCCAGATGGGGCCACTCCAGATCCATAAAATTCCAACCCTATAATATTCCCTCTATAGTCTATAAAATCCAATAATGCCAATGTCTCCTGATTTATAAAATGTATATGTCTGCCCCACTACATTAATAGTGGTGGGGAAATGTCTACAAATATGTTTTTGCTTTGTCATCCTAGGAGAGAGAGAAAGAGAGAGAGATAAACCATGGAGACTAACCCAGGAGGATGACCCGGTGACCGGGAGCAAAGATCTGAGGGGCCCGGCGGATCGCTCAATACTCCCATCAGGACTGGCGAGGAGAACCGATCGATCCACCCCTGATGGAGGAAAAGACGATGAACTTTGCCATTTGTGGAATCCGGAGAGATGAGGCTGACATCCCAGTCTTGTGAAGTTCCATTGATGGAAGATCAACGGCCATCGCAAGAGGGGGTGCTTATGGGATGTATCAACCCACTCATCCAAGCCCTGCAACATCACTGTGCATTGCTGGCAGCAGAAACGTAATGGCCACTGGAAAGCATGCTGCTCGCTAGAAATCACCAGAAATTGCGCAGTGAAAACCTAAAAAATAGGCCACCATCTACTTTTGCTTATCTTAGTGAGCACAGGAGATCAATGCCTAAAACCACCATTGGGCTATCCACAAAGTAGCCTGAAACCACTTGGAAATAGCAATGCTAATTGAAAAAGAAACACAGAGCTGTTTGAAATTCTGTTTCTTGATTGTCAAAAATTGCTAAAATCATAGCTCACAAATCACCTAAAAGATCCAACCTCTTTGTTCTACATCATTTTCTGCAAGAATCCACATCAATACAATGTCAGCAAGAATCATATTTTCTCAGACCAAAATCCTATTTTAAAGATACTTGATGGAAAGAAAGCTGTCAAAATGGGTGTAATACATTTACTCGCCTCTGTCAGGTGCTGGCGATTTATAATTCTAACAGGAGAACTGGTGTTTCAAAAGTTAAATATGCCAAAGAAGAGAATTCCATCAAAATGCCATATAGAGTGTCACACAGTGATTTCATGTTGAAAAAGACTTGATTTAAAGATATGTTGCTTATTTTACGTTTATAAATGTTATTTTTTTCACAAGGAACTATGTTATAATTGATCAGAAAGTAACCTGATGCAGTTAAAACTCCAAAAGGCTTGCTTCCCCTGCGAACCCTTCACACCTTGTCATTCCCACCAGAATGAGGATGTCGCATTGGCATGCTAATCAAGAGGGGAGGAGATTTTCTCTGCAGCCCGGAGAAAGGAACAATGGATTCTTTGGATTGAATGGGGAATGCTAATTTGGGTGTAACTGGCAACAACTGCTGGCAGGAAAACAAGACTTTGTGACCCTCTGAGTCAGCGCAGCTCTGGGGGCGGACCAGACTGAGATGTGGATTTAACATTGGAGTAAATGTATGTTTTATATAAATGCTTATAACAAAGTGTACTGAACTGACAAAAATGTGAAACTTTGAGATTGTGAAAATGAAAAATTCACTCACAGTTTAAGACTAAGCTGAAATCTGTAGGATGTTCTGTGACCAAACCCCAGAATTTATTAATATTGTAGCTACTGTATTTATGCTATGAACATGAAAACTTACAGTAATATGCCCAGAGAGGATATGTATGCATGTATCAAATTTGGTGCAGAATTAATATTGAGAAACCCTCCAAAAGTGCGAAAATGTTGTCATTTCTGAACCCAAGCTCGTAGAAACATGGGACTTGAACAGAAATGTACCTTAAGCAATCTGTCATGTAATTATGTATTCTCAACAACTTGTGTATCTGGGAAATATGTTTTTTGGGAACAATAGATTTTCTATGTAAAAGCAAAAGGGAGGGATTTCTTTTGGACCATAAACACAGCGGGCCTCATTACAACCCTGGCGTTAAGGGGTTAACGGCGCCGTAAAAGGCTGCGGCACCGTTAAACCCTTAACGCCAGATTCCCACTTTAACGCATGCTTTTTGCAGGCGTTAAAGTCCATCCCGCTAAGGGACCTTGGTGCTAATTACGGCACCGTAATGTACGGTGCTGTAATTAGCGCCTCCCCATTCCCATTGAGCCCTATGGGCCAAAAATGGGTATGGGGAAGGGGCCATGGTGAATAGGGATTTACTGCCCCGCCAACCTTGGAATGGGGCGGTAAATCCGCCATCCACCATGGCGGAATCCGGCATGGACCATGGTGCTAATAGCACCATGGTCCAACGCCAGGGTTGTAATGAGGCCCAGCATCACTCTGACTCATTCTGACACACTGATCCTGTCTCCAATCAGGGGATAGGAAATCCTCTAACCAGATCCTTAGAGGGTTGGCATTGTAGAATCAGCCTCCCCCACTTTGGAAATACATAAATAGGGAATGTGAGGACAGATAGGACACACACACATTTTTCCACTACTCAACTGATTTCTTGGTGCAGCACCCTGCATGAAAACTACAGACTCCATACAGAGATCCAGATAACTCTAGAACCAAACTCTAGAACCCTGAAGCAGAGGCCTAACCCAAAAACTGAACTCTTTGCAGCAGGCCTCAGAATCTTGTGCAACCTGATTATAATCCCTACATTTCCAAGGGGCATCTCAAAATCCAACAGCCTGGCTGAGCTGTTTAACGGGTTTATCCAAGAACCCTGTGCTAGAACCAATATCCAGAAACAGAGACCAGAGCTGTATCCAGAACCCGTCAGATCCAGTCCAAGAGGCTGTGCAGACCGCGTGCAGTGCTGAGCACAGACCAGAGTGCCTGAGACCTGCCTGGTGGCGAGTGAAGCCGAACCCTTAACCAGATCTTTGACGAGGCCCATTCCAGTCCAAAGCCTAGGAGTGAGTATTTAGTCTAGAACTATCCATAGTCATCTCTTAGTTTAAAGTAATCTTATTCCATCCATTCCACTTATCCAGAACTGCATTATTGTCACACCTCAGGGAACCTGGTGGCTTTGGACTAAATGGAAGCTGCACCCTCCATTGCTGGTTCCTTCACGTACGGCGAAGCGCAGAGTACGGGTTTAGTATTTTTGTTCAACGCACTCCGACGCCAGCTCTTTAGTCTCCCACTTCCGGTGTCGGATGCGTTGCAACGTTCAGTTACTCCTGTTCGCCTGCGCTGCCGTACTCTTCTAGTTTCTCTCCTCAGACCTCTGGCTCCTTCCCTGTTCCCAATTTCCCGTTATTTTTCCTTCTGTTTTCCAGCTACTCTCCCACGCTTCTGCTTACCTCGCCCTTCCTCCTCCTACTTTTCCCTTCCCGTCTTCCTCCCGTCCTTTCCTCCCGTCTTATGTTGTCTTCCCTCCTGCTCGTATATTTACTCTCTTTTACTACTCCGCCCCCCCTTTTTAGCCCTTTGCCTTTCTGTGTACCGACCTCTGCCTGTCCAGCAGATTGTCTTGCCTCATCCTTATCGGCGCTACCCTTGTTTCTACCTGTGTACTGACCTCGGCCTGTCCAGCGGATTGCTTTGCCTCTTCCTTAGCGGTTTGGTGCTACCGGAACTTTATCCTACGTGACCCTGGTTCTTCGCTACACCGGATCACGTCTTCCTTCATCTCCTGGACTCGGTTGTTACCAGTCTTTCCTCTATGGTTGCTGCCCCTGGAGTTTCCTGATCGTGACATCTCGCTTCAACAGAGGAGTACCATACTGGGGTTTTTTGTGCCACAGGCTTTTTCCCCACTGTCCGACGGCCGAGGACGGTAGCCACAGCTCACCCATTGGGTGTCACTGTGGCGTCCTTCCACGGTCGTTCCTACCTACATTAAAAAAAGGAGAAGACTCAAACCAAGGACAACCCGAAGCTGACATTATGCCAGAAACTCAGAGGTGAGGTGGAAGGGGAGGACAGGGAATCAGACTCTTCACAAGAGGAAGAGGACATAACGGATCTTTCTGACAATTATAGAATCCTGTGTCCATCCTGAATTCTTCTCATTATATTGTTTGTGATAATTGTAATCATCTTCGCGCTGATATTTTCTGAAGAGGGACTAGTGTTTTGACGCACAGAGATCAGAGCGTAGGTGCCCTGTTCTGGTGTCGGCCCGTTGAGTGTCTTGCTTCTTCATAGCTCCTTAGTCTAAGCCTATCCTTGTTGCTAAATCTTTGAAGCGCAATCTGTCATTTTTGAAATCTTGACTTTATTTCTGACAAATCTACCTTCACGAAAACCTCTGTAACTTTTGAACCGCACATCCTAGAACCGGAATGTAACTGTCATTTTGAAGCTAAGCTTTCCAACGAACCTAAAACTACATTCCAGTTCATTATAGTTTTTCCGTAATCGCGTTTCACGCACACAGAGAAATTGCCGCAAATTGCAATTTAGCTTCATTTCACCACATGCCAAAATCGCTGTTTCTTCTTGTTTTCAACTGCTGAAATTCGTTTTCAATCTGATAATCATTCATGAATCATCGCTAGTGTTGACTTGACCCACTTTAAAGTAACTCTCACTAGTGCTGAATCTCCTTTAGTGAATTAAAATCATTTTAGCATATTTTACCATTCATTGCAATCACATTCAAAAGCATTTTTTCCTCTTTTAAAATCATACCTGTTTTCTCTACGCTTGCTGGGGGAACTGGAATTGAACTGCATTTTTGATTAATATTCCTGAAACCTGTGTGCCCTCATTTCCACCTCTTCATATTGCATAGTGGGGGGAGTGAGTAGTCACAGGGGAAAGAGTGATCATATTGTCTTTTGATTGAAACCATATCTCTCTGTGCTGCATTTTTCCATCATTGCATTTCCTTGAACCATAAAAGTACTCTCTGCTACCTTATCCTTTCTATTCCTACTCCTAAGTGATTAAAGAGATTGTTAATATTGTGATATTACCCATTACTGATTACAGTTCATATTCATAAGTGTGCTATTCAGATATTATTTTATTCATTAAAGTGTGATATATATATTGTTCAATTCTTCAAATAAACACTTTTCATTTGCAAAACAAACCTACTTCTTGGCTCAGTGAGGTTGGGGAGATTCAAAGAAAGGGGCCTTATATAAGGGTTCATCATTCAGATTTAAAGAACTTTGACATACATATATATAAATAAGGGCTTCCATTGGGCATCCCAGACTAGGCATTGACTTAGTTGGAGTGCTGGATTGAAGTCACTTATAGCATAGCATAGCGGAGTTGGTCAATACATCCCACAGACGCGGACTAAGACACACAGCTTGGAAACCTGGAAACAAGCTGGCGAGTGAAGGCTAAAGGGGAATTTCCTGAAGGAGGAAAAACTGAGGGAAGGAAACCTCTGATACCTTACTGAGCTGTAACTGGTGAAATGACTGAGTGTCGGTGGACTGCTATATCCAACAATGATGCCGAGACCACAAACCCATTCTCAGCACAGAGCGGGTGTGGAGAGAGAGGCTCGGAGAACCGAAGCCTACGTGACAAATGGAAAGAAGCATCCCATGCTGATCACAGGCACGGCGTCAAGCAAAAAAGGTAACAGGGAATGCGGGATACTCAGGAGGGAAAACAATCATAGTATAATGATGAAACTTAGCCCAGTGAAGCATGCAACGCAATATTTCCTAAGGAGAGGGCAAAGTTATAAGGGAACATTCTTGAGAGCGAGAACACTGTGAAAAGAGAAGTGCATAATTACTGGCATCTGCATGCTTGTCCCAGAAGTATTAAAGAGGTGGTGAGAAGTGAGAATCATCCCTGGTACCCTCAGACTCATCTCAGTAAAATTAAAGAAGTGGAAGTAGAAGAGAATAATTTTTGGAACATAAGTACTTGTCCCAGTGACTTTTGAGTGAAAGAGAAAACTGAGAGATAATTTGAGAACATGTATAACTAGCCCTGCCAGGATAAACTGTGGACATTGTCTACAGGAGAAGCATCAAGTATTTTTAACAGAGAGCAAGTGAGGAACAATTTCAGAAGTAAAAAACAAGGTGTCAAGGGCATGAGAGAGATATTGAAGAGCCCTATTTCTGAAATGTCTAAAATGGTCAAAATAGTTGCCAAGAACTATTTACGCTTATGCTACTAAAGTGAATGTGCTGAAATGCAAACCACAGGAGAAGGGAGTAATTCCCCCATGCTGAGTTTTTGTTCTTGATAGTGATAGGGACAGAACAGCTTAGCTTTGGACAGAGCACAGAATCTTCCTTTTGTATTCACTGATGACTGACAAGCACCCTTTTTAGTTTTGTATTAGGCGGGTAAAGCCCATAGTTTAGGGTAGCCACAAGTTTATTTTTCAATGTTGTTGAATAAAGTCCATAGAATGGAAAATACACATCTCCGTCCTTCTTCTGACCTGCCACATAAGGTGTCAGGAGTTGGATCGGTACCAACTCATGAAAGTTGGGGAACCTTACAATTGACTGAACTACGCTCCAAGGCACCCACAGTAGACACTACGGAATCAATTGGCTTTGATTTACAAAGCACTTTGGAAATAATAATTCCCGCAGGTGAAAGATGCCTAATTCTAACAGGGTTAATTTTATCACCTCCCAGGGGAACAGCCATCAAAATAGCCTCAAAATCAGGGTTAGCATGGAGACAGGGATTGGTCGTCATGGCAGGAATCATTAATCCCGATTATAGGGGTGATGTGAAACTCCTTCTACATAACCATGGGAATAATCCATACATCGTGAAGGAAGGGGAAAAGACTGCACAGGATTTTAGAGAAGGCCCTGTTCCCCATTCTCCAGGATGTATAAGAACAGAAGCATGCAAACAGGGGTTGTCAAGGGTTTGGGGAAGAAGATAAATTGTGGAATGTTAGAACCCCTCTGGAAACTGGGGAAATGGGTCTCCTCCCGACTTAGTGTTTGCCCAGAGAAACAATCCTGTATAAACGGAGGCCTTTTCTAAATTCATAACAGAAACAGAGGGGTGAAATCAGGATGGTCCTTTCTTTTTTTTAAATAAAGGAATCTTTTATTGGGGCGAGCTATCACCAGAGGGAAAAGCCAAGTCACAGTTAATGATCATGACAAACCATAGAAGACTAGTTCTAAAGATGGCTCCCTCTCACTTGACAGCAGGACATCAAGGAGTCGATGAAATTCTATTGGCTGTGAGTGTTTGCTGACATGAACAATTTTGTCTTGACCTGACCCATTTATCAGAAAACAGCAACCACCCTAGTTCCACCAGCCCTTTTACAACCCCCCCATCATCGACATACCTTTTTAACCATCTAAATTGGGGAAACAATGTATTCTGGTAATTGTTGATTACGCTACGAGATATCCAGAGGCCTTCCTGAAGAGAAATAACACCAGCCAGCAAATCCTAAATCACCTAGTTCTATTAATTTTCTAGGTAGTATTTCCTAAGGATATACTAACAAATCAAGTTTCCACCTTCATGTTCTGCATCATGTCTGAGATAAAGGATATCTTCCATATAAAGACCTCAGTCTATCACCCCCAGACTGACAAACTCACTAAGCAGTATAACCAGATGCTTAAGAGGATGTTCAATAAACTCATAGAGGCAGATGGTAAGGACTGGGACACCATGGTCCAAGGACTATTTTTGCTGTGAAAAAGACAACTCAGTCCTCTTTGGGGTTCTCCTCATTTGAGTAGCTGTATGGAAGAGAACCACGAGATGGCCTCAATATCCTCAGAGAGACATGGGAGGAAAGATAGGAAGCCATTGTTCCAAGCTTACAGTCGGTGCAAAATTTAAAAAAGATATGGCTACCATCTGAGGGATTGTAAAGAAACACATAGACAGGATCAGTAGTAGCAGAACACCCTTCACAGTAAAAAGGCTATACCTTGTTCTTTTGTGGTAGGACAACTTGTTTTAGACCTATTACAAACTAGTGAAAACAAAATGTTGTCCAAATGATTTAGGCCATGCAAAATACTAGAAAAAAGGCTTTCTAACTACTTGGCTTCCCAACCCAACAGAAAAGCAAAATCCCAACTCTGTCATGTCAACCTTTTAAAAGCGATGCGGATAGGCACCAGTGAAAACTCAGCTATAACCATAGCCACACTACTAACAGAGGTAGGAGGAAAATGCACTGATATTCCGTAAACGAACTGCGTCTCAACAGGAGGATATCAAAGACTTGTTAGCACAGTTTACAGACATTCTTGTAGATCAACCCGGGAGAGTTAAGAACTTATTTCACAATATTAGAACTCCACAAGGGAAACTTATAAATCTCCAACCATATAGAATTCCTGAAGGAAGAAAGAAAATCACAGAGCAAGAAGTGGAAAGTATGATCCATGCAGACATCATAGTGCCATCTGAAAGTCTGTGGTCTTCGCCAATAGTACTAGTCGCAAAACCCAATCATTTATGGGGATTTTGTATTGACTTCCGGAAGCTGGATTCAATCCCGTAGTTTGATAACTATCCCATGCCCATGTCGACGATTTGATTGACAAAATGGGTAACGCCAAACTTATCTATTGATTGATCTCACTAAGGGCTATTTGAAAGTCTCTCTCAATTGCTTACATAAAGAGAAAACAGCTTTCTCAATGCCTCAGGGATTGCTCCACTTTAAGGTGTTACGCTTCAGCTTACATGGTGTTCTGGCACATTTTCAGCACCTGATGGATAAAGTTTCATTACCATTTCCCCATTTTTGTGGAGCCTATCTTAATGACATATCTATAGCGAAACTTGGACTGATCCCATGTTCCACCTGTATGAAATCATCAGGGCGCTGAGGAAGGCAGGATTAACGGCCAATCCAAGAAAATGGCACATAGAGCAATCAGCTGTCAAGTACTTAGGTTTCGTTGGGGGAAATGGTTTGCTACAGCTCCAAAGTGAGAAAATCAACGCTGTGCAACAGGCATCTTCACCCAAAACCAAAAGGGAGCTGTGAGCATTTTTAGGTCTTACATGATACTATCAAAGATGTATACCAAAATGATTCATCCATAGCTGAAAGACTCACTGACAGACTTTAAAATGCTCAACCCCAGAAACGAATGTGGACCAACCATGGGAATAATAAAGCAGCTTTGATAGCCTAAAGAACATCTTATGTAATGAACCAGTCTTAAAAGTCCCGGATTTCAACCAAGAGTTTATCTTGCTGACCAATGCATCAAAAACTGGTATTGGTTCTGTATTATCACAGGAATACGATGGCATAGAACATCCTGTACTCTACACAAGTTGAAAACTCTTTCCAAGAAAGCAGAATTACACCACCGAAGAACCGTAGGCCCTAGTCAACAATACCTGAAATACTATTTTACTGGAAGAAAGTTTAGGCTGGTAACTGACCACACTCCTCTTACTTGGATGAGTTTAAGAAAAGGCAAGAATGTTCGAATTATTAGGTGGTTTCTAGACCTTCTTCCATTCTGCTTTACAGTTGAACAGAGAAAGGGGCAAAAACAAGGGAATGTAGATTTGGGTATGTGACAAATCACAGGATTCAGTCACTTCTCCCCGGGGGGATGGGTCTTTTCTTGTGAGGCTGGGAGGTGAGTCTGTTACATGATATCCTCCCTAGGGGTGGCAGTAAGCAGGACATAACCAAGAGCAACACCCCCCTAGGAAAAAAGACTCCTGGTCTGAAGAGGAACTCCCTAAATCACTCACACAACTACAACAGCCTCTATTCCAAGAAGTAATGAAAGACAAACGACTGTATGTTATTGTAGTGCAGGAACCTGAAATTGATGTATGAAAGAAAAAGAATTTCATACTGTGAAGAAGAAGATTGGCCGAGTAATGCATACAGAGAGAAAGGACTTGGATGCTCCACCAGAGAAGGTCCACCTACACTTCATAAATGGAGGAGGAGAAATCCTGTCAGGAGAGGAAGCCCAGGAGATTTGAATCAGCTGTGAGGCAGAAGCTGACGCAGCGTGAGATGCGCAGCTTGAAAACCTAGAAACAAGCTGGCAAGTGAAGGCGATAGGGGAATCAGCTGAAAGAGGAAGAACTGAGGGAAGGAAACTTAGATACTTCACTGAGTGTTAAGTGGTGGTGTGACCGATATTCAGTGGACTGCTGAGTCCAACAATGACGTCACATCCGTAAACCTGTTTACGGCACAGAGCAGGTGCAGAGAAAGAGAAAGCGGCCGGGAAAACCAAGCCAACCCCTCGAACAGAAAGAAGCGTCCAGTCCTGACATGTGGGAGACCCACGAGGGATAACGGACATAACGGGTATAATGATCATACTCGTTCCAGTGAAGAATGCAACACAATATTCCCTCAAGAGAGTGGGAAGTTGCGTGGGAAAATTCTTGAGAGACAAAAGTGAATCATTACAGGAACCCTCATGCTTGTCCCACTAATATTAAAGAGGTGAAGAGAAGTGAGAATCATTACTAGTACCCTCATACCCGGCCCAGTAAAACTAAAGAAGTGGAAGCAGAAGATAACTGTTACTGGAAAATACATACTAGTCCCAGCAACTGTCGAGTTAAAGAGAAAAGTGAGAGATCATTTGAGAATCTGTATAACTGGCCCAGCCAGGATAAACTAAGGACATTGTCTATAGAGAAGCTTCAAGTATATTGAAAAGAGAGCAAGAGAGGAATAACATCAAAGGTAGAAAACAAAGTGTCATGGACACGAGAGAGAAATTGAAGAGCCCTATTTCTGACTGGTATGAACTGGTCAAAATAATTGTCAAGAGCTATCTATGCTTAAATTATTATATGTCCTTCTTCTGACCCACCACAGTTGCTAAGGTTTACATTTTGAAGTCAAAGTATTATTATTAGTAGTTGTAGGTAGTAGTAATAAAAGTTTATTTCGGCAACATATAACGTGCCCATAAAAACAACAATAGTAAACAATATATTTGCAAAACAGCACATAAAAGGATTCCAACATCGTTAATTCAATTGAAGATTTTGGAAATAAAATAGAAGAAACTTTCAAGCATATTCGCTCAGTCTCGGGAGGATAGCTCAGGGGCAATGTGCTCGCCTTGGAAGCAAGACGACACGGAGCACCACAGGTTCCATCCCCTGGTCCGTGCTTAGAAATCTCTGGGTATTAAACGCTTTATAAATAACCTATCCCATCAAATTTCAATAAATGTTTCCTTACAGAATAATAATAGAGCCCACACACAGTGAATCCATTCATAACAGATAACACATAGCAGGTTCATACTGAAGGAATCCCTGGCACGCAAATGTGGGTAAAGCAGGCGATCTCTAATAGGTGAGAAAGCTTGAAAAAACAATAAAAAACGTGACAGGTCTTACTTAGGTGCATCTCAAAAAATACACGATTGATTCTTATTACCATTAGACCATGCTGCCATCACTGCTCTCGGAGGAATACAATTAAAATGCTCCCTTGTAATAACAATGCACTGAGAACAATTCTGAACACATCGCAAATACTGCACTGAGAAGGACTCTGAGCCCATTGCAAATAATTCTGGAGACCTGAGCCCGCAATCATCATATGTTTCCTATGTTCAGGCTTCATCATCTAAATTGACTCCCTTTTCTCCAAAATATACTGCAGAACCCTTACTTTTGCAGACTCCAAAACATTACAAGGCATAACATCTGTCATATAAAATCACTGAGCCACGTCCAATTCCACCAGCATAGCTTGTACATGCATGAGCCAGGGAATCTTCAGATGAGGGTCCCTGGGAACCAGATGTTTAACTAACTCATGAGTCAGAACAGCTTTATTGTTCCCCCCAAACTCTGAGCCAATGACTGGCAGGCTGAGCTGCAATGAGACCACTGATAAAGCTACCACCCAATTCCTGGTGCATAGCAAAATTTGGGGCTGATCTAGGGAGCCAGGATGCTCTTTTAAGAAATGTGTTCTACGACACCCGAATGGGTTCAGCATTACTATGTCCCCTCAGCTCCATGCCATACCTAGCAACATAGCTAGCTTTCCCATTGTAATTGTGAGCACAAGCTGAGCTGGTTTTGGTTTAAACGTGTCCGTGGTTCTGGCGATCCCACCCCCCCCATGGCCTGCTTAAATCTTAAATGTATTATTGTGCGTCTGAGTTGGGTGTAGCCTTAGCTACCTTAGCTGCTGCTTGAGCAGACAGCCTGTCTGCTTGCTTGCTCTTTCGTAGCTTGGTGATTTCCCATTTGCTGCACTCACAGGTGGATTGTAGCCTCTTTATATTACTTGTATTTTATTACTTGTATTGTATTACTTGTGCTTTTGTGGGTGTGTTGATTTCGCTGACTCTGTATCTTAGTAGGGTGTGTCACTGTCTCTCTGTCCTAGTTGTTTTACCCCTTTTTAGGGGGTGGTATTTACTGAATATATCCAAATTTCTTAGCACTTATGGTTCCTTTTGCCACTATGTGGCAAATCATTGCTAACGCAAGAAAGAAGCAAGGGTGTTCAATAGCAGGATATTTGCCTGACATGGGTCATTTAAACCAATGTGTGGGTGTTTTACAATGATTCACCAATCAGGCGTATTGCTGAGAATCACATTTGTGAGGGAAATTTACATGAGTGTGTGCGGTGGGCTATTTTGCGCTAATCGGCTCAGCACTGTGCTAGGAAATACATTGTTCATATGTTTTCATAGAGGTGGAAGTGTACAACAATTTGCAAGTTTAAAGTGTGCATCTCTACTTCAAAGGCTCACGAAAAGAGTTATGTGCACATTTTCTTTCTAAATTCAGAATCCGCTCTGCTCTTGTGAGCAAACCTTGCCAATTTCACAAGTCTCAGCTTGACCGAGACACACACATGCAGCGCTGGGGCTCTGCACTCAGCACCTTAACCTCACACACACACAATTGTTATGTTATCAGCAAAGTAGCCTTTCTTGTGCATGATAGAACATTTCCAGCTGAGAGACCAGGAAACAGCAGCAGTTATCTTGGAAATTTGTGCCTACTTCAACATCTGGTAAACTGAGTAACAGAATGAAGCCCCCTTTTAAAGCCTTGTGTATGCCCATGATGCTAGCTTGACATGCAAACAAAAAGGTTTGCTTCATGTCCATGGTCTAATATTCTTAACATAAAATAACAAAGATCTGAAAGTAAAAGGCAAATAAGCTTCATAAATCACTGTTTATTACAGAGCGTATTTCAGTGTGTGTCTGAAATTGGTGAAAGTACATTGGCTTTAAGTAATAACTTCTGTACCCATATGCAGGCAGCTTAGCCTTGTTGTACCTGTTTGCCACCCCCTGTGTGTGCAGCTGGCCGGTATCCCCCCGGCCACCCCACCCAGGAATTAGTTACACCACACATTGTGCTGTTGTTGGCAATAAAAAGGCTGTGGTTTTTATTGGTACAGATATGGTTATTGGTAACAATAACAATACTTGCATATCATATCATATACCCTTTTGGGTGCCGGGTCCTGAGGTTCTCCCCTCCGACCCGTGCCGCCTTCGCTGTCCCACGGCTTGTGTTTCTGGTCACCGTGCAGTGACCTGATTTCTCTTCCCTTCTTCTCTTCTCCTTATTTCTGGGGTGGGAGGTAGTTCGGGAAAAGTGAGTTTTGAAAGGCACTGAGGTCACAGTGCACTTCCCTTTGTGTTTTGGGTTCCCGTGTAGGGTGCACAAAACTGCTGGTGTCAGCGCTGTCCTTATATGCATGTGGTGCTTTCTTGGGGGCTGTAACCCAGCCCCCAGGCCGGCACGGCGCCGACTGTCTGAGTCCCTCACCCCCTTAGGGGATGGGGGCACCTTTTGCTCTGGTAGAGCTTCCTGCCATTTGTCTTGGGTGGCTTCTCCCACCCCTTTGTGTTGCGGACGAGCAAGGTGTGAAATCACACCCTGCCCGTCCGTTCTTCTTGTCCCCGAGACAGCGTGTCTCTGGGAAAGTTTTGCACCGCGTGGGGGGCGTTGGCCCGAGCGGGCCTGCACCCCCCACCCTGGGCCTGCTGTTATGGTGCAGCCGTTAACCCGTCTTGCATGGGTGCCCTGCGGCATTCCCCAAGGATGTTTTAGGCTTTCATTATTATGGAGTCTGGGCCTTCCTTTCAGGAGGTGAAGAATAAAGCTACAATGATATCTGGTAACGGAAAGTATATGGTACTGAGGTGCCTTTGATGCAGCTCCACTTAAAGTCACCATACCACAAGTCATAGACATAGCACAGCACAGTAAGTCCATTACTGAAATGCGGTTATGCTGTGAAATGGTAATATTATGAAATGGAGGATTATGCAAGGCCATCTTGATGGCAAAAATGGCCATCCATCTCAGGAGGGGCTCTTAGGTGACCCACCACCCTTCTGTAGGGGTCATATGTTGTGGATGGCCGTGCTCTACCGATGAAGCGGAGACTCCAGAGAAACAATAAATAGCATCATGCTTGTATTTCTTCACCAAAGGCGTTGCTAGCGGGGGTTTAGGGCGGTATAGCCCCGGGTCTTTTGGTTGTAGGCCCTGGATAGAAGCTCAGGCGATACAACCAAAAGGCTATAGCTAGTCCGGGTCCCGACTGTCCCGGCATTAGCATAGCCGCAGATCTGTTCAAGACCTAGCAACACATCTAGAATATTGGTGCTATGAAATGGTGATACCGTCGTTTTGTGCAAGAAACGGTGAGATATATTCCAATTTGCCTCAAAAGTACAGCAACAAAACAGTGGTGTTTCATGTAGTTACTTTAGATCACGTTTCTTCCCATTTTTTTTTATTTAAGTTTTGCAACACCCCTACTATTGCATCTATGGGGGTGGTCTCCTGCACACCACTACTAGAGCCCCCTTCCCCACCCCTCTAATACACACATCTACTTGACCCCATTTCTTTTTTTTTTTTTTGCATCTTTCAAATTGGGTGACTTCATTCATTTCGAATAAGGGAAGTTTTATGAGTTTTTTTAAGTGTCACCATCGAAGAAAAATAATAGGTAAAGGTACTTCTAAATAATGTGAAGAGGTTGGCTGTCCTATCCTTCCAGTGGACTTCTAGGATGCTTTGGAAGTTGTTGAACGAAAACATTTAGAAATGGACTGGACCAAAGAAGATTTTTTAGACATGTCTCATCTTAAAACTGACATACAATTCTGGAACGTGCAGTGTGTGTCAACCTTTTGATTGTGTACGGTTGTCGATTAAGAGCTGTTTCCTATGGGATTGAGACATTATAAAGTACAAAGTTCATTATTAGTACACGAGAGCAGCTCGGGTTCAGGTCACTGTCAAGGTCTAGAAGGAACCACCTTGAAATACATATTTAAGAACATAATCTTTTATCTATTTAAAGTAAGAAAACAAGAAAAATTGTTGAACCGTTTTCCTGAAATGTATCTACTTCCGTGGGATTTATTTTGAAATGCCACTTCATCTCGAATGATAAAGTCGTGTTAACTTTAATAACGTAATGTTTGTGCACAGAATTAAGTGACGCACAGGAATGTCCACAGATCAGAATCGAAAGACGAAATTCCACTATAATGATTAACTGATTTGGAGCTGCTCTGGTCATTCGCAGAAGATGGTTTCGACTGATTTTAATCATAAGGCAATATACTTTATTCAAGTCAGAACCCATGCTCCCTGTGCTATGCATTTCATTATTCTAAGGGCCTCGATCATTCGGCCCTCAGATAATCCTCTGGGAATATCGGGGCAGCTTGTGCACCCGGTGTTTACTGTATTCCCTGGGGATTGTGCTGGTGATTTGCAACATATGGAAACATGGTCTAGAACACAGATTCTTCTAGGCATGTGGAAATCCTCGGGAAAGCGCTCCTTCCCAGGTTTATCAGTGCAGGTTTCCGTACAACCCACCCTCCCCCAGAAACATCCAAGCTGCTCATCTCGTCTTACGGTTGCCTTTTCTCCTGGAAGGGAGACACTGTGCCTTCTCAGTTCACGGTCAACACCAACAGCAATGCCTTCTCGGGAAAACAGGTTTTGAAGCCAAACATGACTTCTGTGCAATGGTCTTCCCAGGGTGGCGGTGGATCTGTATCGGTAGTATTTGTGTGGTGGTTAGTGTGCTCCGGTATCTTTGTGTGATCCTTTGTGCATTTGTTTTATTATTTATGTTTGTGTTTATTTTTTTATTTTGTGTTACTAGTTGCATTGTTTAATGTGTTCATTGGATTCCTCTCAATGTTCTGTTTTTATTCTCTTACTGATTTTGAAGAATTTTTGTGGATCCACAGCGTTCAGTGGAGTCACTTCAGGTGATTTTACGGTACCTCTATTGCACTGGTGTTTTGCTTCTTGTCTGATATTGTGGCATAAGTGAACTGTTGTAAAAGAAAATGTAAACAATAAAATATAGAAAAAGAAAGATTTAAAAAAAGAAACACAACCGCTCAGTTGTCAGGGGAGTCAACATGATTCACCTTCACTGAATCCACAACCTGCGTGACACCTGTGGCAAACCGCACAGTCAGGGCCCCGATTCAGAGGTTTGTGTAAATATAGAAATGTGTTGTGCCAAGGAGGAACAACACAGTTCTTAAATGCACCATATATTCGGACAACGAAAGAAAGTGGTGAAGGTCATGTAAGCCACAGATTTTGCATGTACCTGATTTATGGCCTGATAACCGCCCTGGTAACAAACAGGAATGCAGGGCATGGGCTGCGAGGGAGTTCTCCTGGCAAAGCCCTGCTTCTGCATGTAAAAAAAAGGAGTTATAATCTGCTGCACATGTTTGCCCTTGTTAATTAATGCACTTTCCAAACTATAGCACAACTTTTCTAAGTTACAAAAGGCCCTGATTTTGAGCTCTGTGTAAAATAAGAAGTGTAATTCCGTAAAGGAAGGACACTTTCTTAATTGAGGCATATTATCTGCCTATATGTATATGCGCAGAATATGGAGCAAATAAGAAAAGTGTCGTTCCATCACGTGTGACTTTTCTTATTTTCCATGTAGCTCAGAATCAAGCCCTCAGAGGAAAGTCGGTATCCGTGACTTTTTTCCGTTCAGAGGTGTAGGCAGGGTAGGACGTTAGCAGGCAGGGCCCACCCAAAATCTGTAAATGCCCACTCAGCAGCGCTATGTGGGCATTTACAGAGCTTTGTGGACATTTACAATGCTATGTGGGCATTTACAGATGTTAATGTCACTGCGGTGGGCCCAACTACAATAACCTCAGGCCCCACTTGTTAGTCAATCCTGGCTACGCCTCTGCTTCCACATCCGAAAATGTCAGAGAAAATCTTCAACTTCACATGGAAGGCCTAAAGTGTGAAATGTGTTTAAAAACAATGAGAAGCACAGAGAGAAACATATTTGTTTTACTAATGGTTGAACTGAAGGATAGAAACGCGACCGCGGATCTGTCCATCATATTCAAATTACGCATTCACATCTCTGTGTGCTATTTTTATTAAGTTTGCATAAGGGAAGGATAATGAAAGGATATGCAGAGAACAGGCTCGTCTCGAGAACTCTTGACCCTTGGAGAGACAGAGAAATCAGTCTGCATAGGTAATGCTCTTGCATCCACATTCTTAGAATACTTGCGTGTAACATGTATTTCGTGTGTTAGTTTGCAAACTGCTGATTCTCACTTACCTGCGAGTGATGAATTCTTAGGACAGAGAGACACAATGAATCACGCACAGGAAATAGAAACATGCAGTCACAGATCTAGCACATTACCCAATCTGATTTCACATATGTGCTGTGAGGATGTTTCTTTTTCTCATGTTAGAAGAACTTCTAGACACTGGTATCCTCCTCTGCACTTTAACGAGCCACTTAAAATAAATGCCTCCGGTGTTACTCAATATGTATGTGTTAGTTTACTTTGTTCTGTGACGGCTGCTTTTCCACCCGCAAATGTTTTTAAAGCAACCTTTAACTGGTTTCACTAGCATCATTTTCCCGCACCGTTTGCTCTTATTATCGTTACAGAGGGTCTGTGTTTCTGGAAAAACCCAGCGCCCCTGCAAGGTGTCAGCGTAAGGAGCGCCAGTATAGCAGGGTGCGTTCTCAATATATTCACAACTATAAAGATAAGAAGGGAAATAGACTTAAGGAAACTCATCACCGACATTATTTATTTTTTACTGCAAAACAGACAATCCTATATTTATTTATAGAGTACACGCGAATTACATTTACAGCGAACTAGAAATGTTAAATGAAGACGAAGTAAAGTTGGACTGGCCTTTTAAACACACTTTCAGTTAGAGACACAAAAAAGCGTGGCCAGTTGCAGTCATTTGTAGCACATGTCAACAGATGTGGGGCACCGGAGGGTCAATGCATTGTGATCTGGTGAGGCACAGCCTCGCCTCGCGCACACGTCACTGCTGAAAATCCTTGCTGTAAAATGTATATTTCGGTTTCCCACATCCTGACGGAAGGAAACATGTGCCTGGCTCTCTTCTTCAGGACTGAGAAAAGACGGAGTGATTATGGAGTCCTGGAGGGGGGAGGGGAAATGAAAAGGAAACGGCACCAGATTAAACTAATCTCCAACATGACTATAAAGGAATGCATGGAGTGCTACAGAATGCAGAAGAAGACAAGAAGGCATGCCTTAGTTCTTTTCTGGGTGACGATTTAAAGAATTTTAAGGGCAGTCATATGAGGGGGGTCTACTCTACTGACCCAGGAAGTGTTGCAATTACACGATGTGATGATTTTGGGAAAACAGTTTACCATAAAAGAACATAATCTGGGGTTGTATTACACATCTGTCCTTTGTGGTGCAAATGTAGTTTTGCTCTAAATTCCGATATTATTCCGTGATGGTGCTGAACTAACCAATGGAACGTTGCATGTTAGTGGGGTCACATATGGAAAACAAAACCACTACCTTCGGTTGAGGTATGGACAGACTCTATTTGCCAGCTAATAATATTGTTCGCCAGGGAGCACCATTATGTGTATGATATTGCAATGATATGCTCTAGGATTCACATCACCTGGCAGGTAGTGCCATAAAATAAATCTAGCACTCACAGCTTGTTCAGGTTTTACAGGTTAAGTACTCATACGATTGCCTAGTTTTGCCATCAACACCCCAGGTGGTCATGGTGTTGCCATACAATGCCCAGACACATACCATTGTCAATAACAGCTCTTGAATGCATGACAACCAGTTTCCATTGTTCCCAGTTCACACGGCAAGAGCATTTTCTGTTTTGCCTGGTCACATCAGCAGGGTCATATGCCCAGTCAGCAAAGCAGTGACATATTTCACTGTGACCACTTAACCCGGCTGCTCTGTATTCCATATTACCGAGTTCGCACATACAGATTCCATTGTGTCTAGTTAGCTAATCAGTGGCGGAATCGACTATACACAGCACAGTAATGCCTTATTTACAATATACTAAATTGAGACAGCAGAGCAGGATCAATTGGAGCAGTTACCACATATGGGTTGGATTCATTTTGCACAGTTAACACAGCATTGCTGGCTCCCATTAGGCCAGCGATCACAGTGAGGCTGCATTCCATATTTCCCAATTATCACAGTAGACTCAAGTATAACCAGGAACAGCTGCCAGGCTCAGTTTACCTCGGATTCCTTCTGTGAGTGTGCAAGGGAACTGCATATGACAAGTGATATATATGTGGTATTCCATGAGGCACAGGGTGCTCGCCTGGAAGATGAAATAGAAGTAAATGGTTGTGAGTTGAGCACCTTTCACATGACTGCACAGCTGTCACGAATTACCCAGACTCCAACTTGGAACTTGTTTGCAATCTACCATTCTTCCAATATATCAATTTATTTTTATTTATGTATTTATTTGTTGTTCATTGTTAGGCATTTATACAGCAAGTGCATTCTGCTTCTAAGCGCCCACAGGGCAACAGGGAGGGGACAATGAGATAAGAAACATAAAACACATACAACATATTAAATACAGTGTGGGGGGGGGACCTACTATGCCTTGTGAGTGTTCAGAACGTGCAAGTGCAGAAGAGAGGGTGAATGGGATGGGTGACTGGGTGCTCATGGGTGAGCAACAGGTGAAGTGGTGTCCAGTCAAAGTTTGGAAACAATAGTTTCGAATGCCAAAGGTTTCAACACAAAAGTGCAGAAAAAGTTTACATTTTTTGTTAATATTAGTTTTTTTTAAATTTAGTATTGTAAAAGAAGTGATTTTAAAAAAAAAAACAGGGTTTAGGGGGAACCCCCCCAAAAAAATTGAAACTTTTTTCCCCGCACTTTTGTGTCAGAACTATGGCATTCAAAACTATTACTGTGGAAACTATGATTATAAACCAGGTGAAGTGCAATATATTGTAAATGCGAGCCTCCAGGGTGGAGGGTGCACCAAGACAAGTGCTGAGGATAGACAGAAGCAGGGGGCGATTCTGTGTGGGAGGTCAGGGCCCTGAGGATGCAAAGGGCCCTGGACACGAAACAAGCAACTGTGAGATTAGCAGAGGAGTGAGGGAGGAAGGAAGTGGTAAAGAGGAAAGTCTTGATAAGCTTCCAGAATTTAAGCAAGTCCCTCTCAAGGCGAAGAGGGACGGGGAGGCTATTCAAAAGAAAGGATCCAGTTGATGATAGCGATCAACCTCCTGCCCTCTATTTAGTGAAACTCTTTCCACACAAAGAGTTGATGCCAGAGGAGCGCAGAAGTCTAGACGGGGAATGTGTAGGAAGAGAGAGTTGCAGATAGTGTGGCCCCAGAACCAGACAGTCTTTTACTTTAATATGTGAAGTAACTAGGAGCCTGTGAAGACTTTTGTGGGCAGGGGGGATGCAGTCCCTGGGATTGAGGCTGAGGATAAATCTTGCTGCCCTTTTCTGGATTAGCTGGAGGGGTCGCAGAGTGGAAGAAGGTAGAGTCAGGAAGGGGTTATAGTCTATAGTCAAGCCTAGAGAGAACCAGAGCTCGGGTAACATTGAGCTTCTGTGGGAAGGTGAGAAAAGGTAGAATTCCTTTGAGAAGGAAGAGCTGAAAGTGGGACTTTTTGGCAATGTCCTGAGTGTGAGGGAGGAAGGAGAGAGAGGAGTTGAAGATGATTCCAAGGTTTCGGGCTTCCGAAGAAGGAGCAAGGGGAGAGCCCATGGAGGAAGGCCAGAGTGAAGGGAAGACGTCAGGAGCAGGGGTACCAAAGGGAAGGATCTCCGTTTTGATGGCATTCAGGCAGAGATCATTGGAAGTGCACCAGACCTGGATGGCAGATGGGCAGTCAGGGATGATGGAAGGTGCAAGATGGTCAGCAGGAAGTCTGTAGAAACGTTGTATGTCATCTGCATATCACTGGAAGCTGGGTGAGAAGGAGGCGATGAGAAGGGCCAGCAGAGTAGGGTAGACATTAAAGAGCCCAGGTGAGAGGATAAAGTCCTGGGGGACACCACAGATGGAGAAGGTGACCAGGGTGACCTAAGAGGAGCTGTCAGTTAGAAAGGAGGTCATCCAGTTGTTTTGCTTTTCTGAACTGTGTAATGACTACAAAGTCTCTCATTAGGTTACACAAATGAAAAGTTGTGGGATTCAGGATGGCAAGAATACACACCTAGACCAACAATTGGAATATAATTGCTCTTTACAGGCACTTTATTCACACATTATGAGAATACAAATAACCAGTGCAATAAATGCAGCTAGTCATACATATAAATGGTTATACCTAAGCACATAAGCAAAGATAGTTACATAAGGTCTACATCGCAATTAGTGTAGTTGCATGAAGAGAATTCATATCAGCCACGACAACGCAACCCAGACCCAAGGTAGGAAGGCACAGAGATCACATGTACTAACAGGGTCTGGAGTGGAGCTTCCTCCCTCTCAGCGAGACTACATCACCCATGGTTCCAATTCTTTGTTGACCACCAGGATACCTCTCCTCTTATGGGGTAAAAATCCCAGTCCCTCCTAGGTTGCCAACCATCCCCGGCCGCTGAAGGACAGACAGCAAGTATTGGGGGCCAAAGAGTGGAAAAATCTAGTTAGTAGTGGAAAAACCCAGCTTGTCTCCCACACGCTTGTTCTCAGAACCCCTTATCACTGCACCTGCATATCTCCGACTACCTTCTCAGCTCGCCCTTGCGCGAACAATACAACAACTTTCCTTCATAGTGAACTCATCTTGTTTCATAAAATAATCTTTCCACCATTGCAGAATTCATGTCTGCCTTCCAGGCGTGTTGCTAGGTCTGGCAAAGATCCAGGGCTACATTAATGTCAGGACCGTTGGGACTCAGGGCTAGCTA
This sequence comes from Ambystoma mexicanum, assembly GCF_040938575.1. Lineage (NCBI taxonomy): Eukaryota > Metazoa > Chordata > Amphibia > Caudata > Ambystomatidae > Ambystoma > Ambystoma mexicanum. Next base: position 1,294,422,674 of record NC_090937.1, read on the forward strand.
GCCTTTTGCTTGTAGCCCATGATATTCTATCTGGGGCTTCAACCAAAAGATCTGGGGCTATAGCCCCCCTCAGCCCACCTCTAGCAATGTCTCTGCTGCCTTCCAACTGAGCTTACAGAAACATAAACTTTCATTGTGGTTTGAAAGTGACTGACCAAATTGGCCGTGCACCGGCGCCATGTTTTCAGAACATTTTCACACACGCATTACACAGTCCAGTGCCTGCTTCGAGATACCAAGGCTGTCTTGGAGCCTTTGTATGAGGATGGAGTGGTTCACTGCAAAAGGCTGATGTAAGATATTCATAAATGTGAATAATCTTCCTGACCTGTGTCAATCCCAGACATTTTTGCTTGGACTTGGTAATTATTTGTCCTTGTTCCTAGGTGAATGGGAATCTTTTTCTCCTCTCACCTAGTCTTTTACTCTTTTTATGGGTGACCTTTTTATGTCTCTCCATAGTGTGTGATTGCAGTTATAGTTTTCTATAGCTTTTGCACTTGGGCTGGGAAGCCCCTTTGGGCTTCCCTTTGTAATTTCTCTTTAATGCACTTAGGTGAACTACTGTTCCCAAGGGTTAAAGTGGGATTGACATCACCTTTGCATGTTATAAAGTGAGCCAGCACACCTCACGTTATATGAAGTGCTGGAGAGACACACTGTATCCCCTTTCTTACTTACCTGGTAACATTTAAATTACACTAACAAGTTTACTTGAATAACTGGAGGCAGTGAAACTACTTTTATTACTTTTAGTCCTTACTACTCGCAAGCTGTCAAATCAGCTGCAGTAAGTAATGCACAGGAGGATCACCATTCTGCTAGAATGCTGGTCTCCATCTTTTTTCACCATTTCTCATTTCCTAATTGGTTCTGAGGTCTTCTTATGCCATTCTTGGTGGGAAAGATCTTGGTGGAAGAATTGTCTTTGGCGGGAATCCTTTGTATTCACCGCCGGTGCTCCAGAGCTTCTGAGAAGGTAGGATGTGAGGGAGGAAAACAAAACTCTCCATCCCATTGTCTTTTTCCTGGTCTGAAATGAACCATTTCCGACTAGGGATCTGACTATCCGGATTGGACAGACAGACTGCCCCTTTCTGTAAACTACAGGGAGAGTTTGCATAAGTATGCTGTAGTTCCTGATGAATATTCTGATCCTAGAAGGTGCTGACAAGTCGACCACTGGAGCTGAATCTGAAGAGGAAAATGAGGAAAAGATCTCTGTAGTGATGTCCAACCACCATAGAGCCTGCTGCTGTAAGTGATTTCAAGCCGGCACTCCACCTAAGTCAATGCCTAGCGTGTGATGCTCAGTTGGAACCCTTAATTATATATTTTTGTCTATAAGTTCTTTTATTTCTGAATGATGTACCCTTATATCACACCCCTCTCTTTGAATCCCCCTGGTCTCACTGAACCAGGAAGCAGGTTGTTTTGCAAAGTTAAAATATTTATTTTATGGATTTGTACAATATATATATCACACTTTTATGAATTTGAACAATATATATATCACACTTTTAATATTTATACAATGATCATCATTGGGTGATGTCACCACAATCAACAATCTCTTTAATCAGAATGAGTATGGATAAGAAGACAATGCAGCATAGAATAATACTTGATATGGATAGGAAAACAATGCAGCACCGAATAATACTTGATATGGATAGGAAAAAAATGCAATGTCACTTTTCCCCCCACTGTGAACTACTCAATCCCCCCTAATATGCAAGATGAAGAGATGGAAGGAGAGAACACAGGTTTCAGGAAGAAACAATCTCAACCAATGCAGTTTCAATGAATGGGAAAAATCACTGAAAAATTGATTTAATTCTCTAAATTGGATTCAAAACTAGTGGGAGCCACTTTGTATAGTTCCAAATAAACACTAGCAATGAAGATTGGATAACTAGCATATTGAAAACTGAATTCTGAGGTCAGATGCAAAGAATAGCGCTTTTACACGTGATGAAATTAAGCCAAATGCAAATTTGCGGCAAACGTATCCACGTGCGAGAAACGGAACTGCGGGAACACCATAAGGAGTTGGAATGCGGATTTGAGTTTGTATGAAAGCTGATGATGGTAGCTGACACGGTTCAGGAGTTATGAATGTTTTAGTAGAGGTCAGTTTTTCAGAAAGAGTCAAAATTTACAAATGAAAGATGCGCTTTTGAATTACAAACAGGATTTTCTTTACACTAGGGAGGCTATGAAGATACAAGATACCCAACCGGACAGCCACCAGATCAGCGGTGCCTCTGTTCTGACTTTTGCCCGCCAACACACTTGTCTTTCTCTAGCAAATATTAGTGCAAAGATGATATTATCACTACAATTAACAAAGGACTATATGGATGAGGAAAAGATTCAGAAAAGAAGAAAAAGATCCTACAATGCAGTTCTGGATATGATAAAATGGTTTTGGGTTGGATTACTTAAGGATAAGAGATTGGCTATGGACAATTCTATGATATAGATACTCACAACTATGGTTTGGAATTGGCCCGTCAGGGAATTCTGGTCAAAGGTTCTGGACTGGAATTCTGCTAGCCCACCGGACAGGATTCAGGCACGGTTCTGCACTCAGCATGGCACTCTGGACTCTGCACAGCCTCTGGATTGGATCTCAAGGGTTGGTTCTGGGTTGCAGCTATCAGGTTACAGCTCTGCTCTACTGATTTGGATCTTTGGGTTCTAGCAAGAGTTCTTGTCAAGAAAGCAGAATCAGCACAGCCCAGCTGTTCTATTGGTTTTGTTGTGTTCCGCTAGGAAGTTTGGGGTTAAAATCAGGTTTCAAGATTTTAAGGCCAGCTAAGAAGGGTTCAGCTTTGGAATTGGGCCTTCTGCTTTCAGAGTTCTGGAATCGTGGATCTGGGTTCCTCCTGCAGAGCGCTTTGCCAGTAAATCAGTTGATGGATGAATCTGTGTGTCTCTCTAGGTCCTAAACTGTCCCTTTTTATGTATTTCCCTAAGGGGTTGGTAGACTAAATTATACTAGCCATACCCTCTAGGAATCCTATTGGTAAGGGTCTGTCCTCTCTCCTGATTTGAGAAGGAACACATGGTTTCATGATGATGCAGTGTTTTACAATCCAGGGAGTACCTCCCCTTTGTTTCAGTACAGTAAATCTATTTTTCACATAAATCATATTTACAATATCACCAACTTTCTAATAATACATATTCACCTCACAGATTTAGTAGAGCACGTATCCGTCCAAGTCCCAACTCAGTGAGAGCTTTTGTTCAAAATTGACCATTTTTTGCGCTTTTGGTTGGCTACCTAGTGTCATATCTCTCCACATTTTTCTCTATACATGCGCATGACATCTGGGCATAATCCTGTGAAATTTCATATTCTTAGCATTATCACAATTGCTACAACATTAACATTTTGGTAGCTCTGTCTCTGAACATCGCACAGAGTTCAGAGTAGTCTCAAACTGTGAGCAGCATTTTAATATTAACAACCTATAAGTTACAGATTTTCTACAAGTTTTGCACAGTTTTCTATGAGTCTTTTTCAAAAAGATATTTTCTACAGTTTCAGATGCACAAATCTGTCTGGTCCCACCTCCATGGTTTGCTGGGCCCAGAGCAGCCCAGGGCTCTCTTCCTGCTGGCAGTTGGTTTCTGTTGACACCTGAATTTGCATTCCCTTTCAGTCCAGGAAGCCTATTGTCTCTTCCCAGAGAAGCAGAGCAAAATCTCCTCCTTTTTTAATTAGCATCCAACTGAGATTTCCTAGGTAGAGATCAAAAGGAAGGCACCTTTTGTTGGAGCAAACTGTGGAATGTGCCTTTGAAGCCCAGTGTGGCTGGCCTCAGTTCACTGTAAAACACTTAGTTCAAAATTGTCTTTTGCTAAAATAAACCTTACATTTTCAACAAATATACCCAAATCTGTTAATTCCAGTCTTTTCAAAACATAGAAATATTGCTTTTGATGGCAAGTCTCTTCCTTTCCACAATTTGATCTTAATGTACAAATTTAAACTAACAGTTTCAGTAAATGACAGCTCTGACACAGGCGAGCGGCGGTACTGCACCCATATCTGACAGGTTTTTCCAGGCAACCACCCTTTTGAATGGGGATATTTCTTAAATAAGGTGACAGTGAACATCCTACAAGGATGTTGGATCTTCTCTGCTGTTTGAGAATCATTATTTTGCAAATTTAACAGCCAAGAAAAAATAGATTTTAGAGCACTTCTGGGTTTTCCTGGCAAGGCTGCACTGCCTTTTCAAGTAGTTCCATTTCAGTCTTTGGCAGTGTGGTCTACTGTTTTACCACTGACATAGGCAAAATGGATTGGCAGCCTATTTTTCCGGTTTCCTTGCGCACTTCTCAAAGATTTTTAGCGCACATCGGGCTTTTTGGGGGCCATTCTGTTGTTTCTGATGAAAGCAGCACACAGTGATGTTGCAGGGCAGAGCCTAGTGGGTCAGAACATCCCACACTGTGCAACTAGAGCCTGAATTAACCCTTCATTCCATTCAACCTGGGGGTCCCGAATGCGATGATATTTACAAAGAGGCTGGTGAGCCCACTAGTCTCAGGAAGGCCTGCATTTTGAGCCATCCCTTGACATGCTGCAATCTTGCTGAGCTGCAAACCGCCAATACCCAGCAACCATAAGCCAGAGTATGGTGCATGATCTTCTGAAGTTCAATTTCATCTGAAACTTTGGACCACCAGAGACATAATTGAAATCCCTGAATTCCCCTCTCCAGAGTGCAGGACTGAGGGAGTGAAGGAAATCTGACCGGCGATATTCATTCTTGATCTGGTTCCTGTAAAAAGTTGCCAAATCCACAGAGCCATGAGAAGCTGCAAAAAATACTTTGTTGGAAGCCTCTGCCATCGATGACTGCCACCAATTTTCCTTCAGTGTCCCTTTCTTCCATCTGCTAACCAAGAACCGAAGGACCAGATCCTGTGATGCTGCATCCTGAAGGCATCCACCGAGACGCCCATCTTTTCTACTGTGTTGGCTTGTGTGATACTTACCATACGCCTTGAGTCGATCTTGTGAGGTTGAGTGGGTGCTTCATGTGTTTGCAAGTATGCCCAGGACTAATTCTGAAGCGCCTATAGGGAATCTTCTATGAAGCCCCTGAACATTTTTTAAACTAACTCTGAAGCGAATACTTACTTGTTGATGAAGATATCCTCTGGAACTCTGATTATTTACATGTACCTGACCCTATCCTGACCTGCCTACAGCTGTCTCCTAGACCACTAGGGTCCTTATTCTGCCTCTGAGAAACCTCAGGCTTTAGACCAGAGAAGGTCTTTGAAGATAAGGCTTCTTTCTTGAAAATATCACAAGTGTTGAAAATACTTACATGTAAAGAAGTTAGTGTGGTAACTGTATCTGTAATAGAATATGTTTCAAAGTGTCTAAAAAATATTGATTACCTTTGAGTTGCATTCTGCCCCTCCAAAAATTATATACATTGTTTCCTTACCTCGAATAGTGTCCCATTCTTCTTAAAAGTAATTGTGTTGGTACTGTTTTATTATTCTTAACTGAATAAGTGTAAAGGTTTACCAATAGGATTTACCTACCTTGAATAACTGTATGCTTCTTAAAATGTACTATTGGGTTTGCTTTTCCTGATCTGCTTCAGTGCACTTCTTTAGTTAATACTTACCTGTGAATTCCTTTCTTAAACGTATAATAGGTTACTTACCTTGAAATACATTGTGTCTTTCTAAAAGTGTATAATTGGGTTATGCTTTCCCTAAACTGCTTTGGGGCATTTCTAAAATAGTCATATGAGTTCTTACTTAACCTTAACCTAGAATTATATCCCTCACTTCTGAAAAGTAGCCTTGGTTAAACTGTCTAGAAATAGTGTAATTGTTTAGGTACCAATAGGCTACAGTGACCTTGAATAGCTGCTGCTCTTCGTAAAATAGTGCACTTCTAAAATAGTTTCACTTGGTTCTTACTTATCCTTGAGTAGCTAAAAGCCCCTCTTGACAGTATGCAAGTTAAGTTACTCCCTTTGAACTGGGTTCTTAAAAAGTAATATTGGTGTTGTTACTGTATCCATTGTTGATAGAAGAAAGTTACATAGTTGCAAGATATACATGTAACAGTGTTGGTCTTAAGTGTGTCTATAACTGAATAACACTGTATAGTGGGAACAATACGGCCTACTGCCCTTGAATTAACTATTGTACTCTGAAAGTATATGTAGCCTGGTTCTACTGTGCTAGAATAGCTTAATGCCATTCTGAATGTGTTATAAGTTTGACTAACCTTAACTGCTTATTGTAATCTAAATAATGTTATGCTTTGGTTTGTATACCATAGGTATTGAGCTGGTTTCTTTAATTGTGTTCATATGATATGTTATAGTACTTACTTCCCCAAGATTTATCTTGGTCTACTAGTGTTTAAATAAACCCTTTATTTTTACAATACTAAGGGCCCGATCCATGGAATTATATGCGCAAGAAATAGGGAACTTAAACAGCAAAGTGCGTGTCAAATCCCATTTGTCGAATAATTACTGCTGAAGCCCTACTACCACTAGTCCTACCTACCCTCAATGCTCTCCCAGCCAGCGCAGACCTTAACCTGCTGATCGACACCTTTAACGACTCCATGGCCAGAGCAATGGATACCGTTGCCCCCCTGAAAATACGCAAAGTCAAACCCAAAGCTCACCTGAACTCGTGGTACACCCCTGAGCAAAACTACTCAGAAAAGAGAAAGCCGAGGCACAACACACTTGGAAGACTAACCCCACTGAGGAAAACAAATCCAACCTCACAAACCTATCCTCACTTTACAAAAGCGAGATAATCCGCAACAAAAAAGATGTATACAACACCAAGATTGTTCAGGCAGGATCCTCCACCAAAGAATTATTTAAAATTCTGAAGGAACTAGAAAACCCTATCTCACCTCCAGGCACCTGCCTGAAAGACAAATCCTGGTGGACCAGCATCCAAAACGCCCTCAACAATAAAATTTCAGGACTCCAAACAAAAATTGAGGACAAACGCCAACAACTCTCCAATAACAAGGTCACCAACCTTAGCCTACCCACGCCTAACAATACTAGCTCTGGCTTCTCGTTTAAGAAAGTCACTATCCTAGAAGTTCAAAAAATCATCACTTCCTTGAAAGCCTCAAACTGCAAAGGAGATAGCTGCCAGGCACAGATCATAAAAGATGCAGCCAGAGAGCTCTCCCCCTTCATCACCAAACTCATCAACCTATCCTTCACCAATAACTCGATCCCTAGCAGCTTAAAACAATCATGGGTTCTCCCACTCCTAAAAAAACAATCTCTCGACCCAGCCATACCCACCAACTACAGGCCCATCACCACAGTCCCCTTCCTACTAAAAATCCTGGACAGAGTTGCCTACTTCCAAATTCAGGAAGACTTGGAATCCAACCAACTGCTAGGAATACGCCAATCTGGCTTCAGACCTCAACACGGAACAGAAACCGCCCTTGTTGATCTCAAAAGCCAGATTGCTGAAATTAATGACAAAGGCAATGCTGCAATCCTTCTCCTACTAGACCTCTCAGCGGCTTTTGACCTGGTCAGCCATGAAATCCTCTGCAATCACCTTACCACCGCAGCCCACTTCTCCTCCTCTGCCATCACATGGATACAATCCTTCCTGGCAAACTGAACCATGCGTGTCTTCTCCACAACAGCTGCAGCATACCCCATCCCCATCACATGCGGGGTCCCACAGGGATCCTGTGTATCCCCCATTTTGTACACCATATTTACAAAGCACTATTTGACCAACTGGACCGTCTGGGTGTCACCTACACAAACTACGCGGATGACACCCAGATACTCCTCACCATCACAGGTAATTACCAAGCAGACTCCGCCCGGATCAACAAAATATTCTCCATCATTCAGACATGGATGGCCTCGCATGGTCTCTGCCTGAATGATGAGAAGACAGAGCTCCCAATCGTCGGCTCCCCTAACACCCTAACTAAACTTAACCCTAGCTATAATAACATCACCATCAACGGCCACACCATCCCTATGGCCAAAAGCGTAAAAACCCTTGGCTTCTATCTAGATGCCAACACCAACTTCACCAAACACACCAACATGACCGCCTCAGCCGCTGCCTACACCGGCAAGCTCATCAGGGCCAGCAGACCATTTCTATCACCCAACAGCTGCCTCACCCTTGCCAGGGCCTTCATACAATCCAAACTGGATTACTGCAACAGCCTGTACCTAGGTGCTAACCAATCCATACTCAACAAGCTGCAGGTAACACAAAATAACGCCCTGCGTGCAGCCCTCAACATTCATAGACGAGAGCATATCTCCGCTACTAGGAAAGCCTGCAAATGGCTATCCATACGCCAAAAAATTGATTTAAAAACCATCTGCCTCACGTACAAGTCCCTCAATCATCTAGCACCACCATATCTAGCCAATAAATTCACCATGAAACCTGCTACCAGATCCTCCAACACTCTGTGCTTGACAGTGCCCAGGTTCCACCTAAAAAGAGCTGGAGGGGCAAGCTTTAAAGTACTTGCCCCCTAACTCTGGAACACCCTACCTCTCAACATCAAAACTATTGAATCCTTCCAGATCTTCAGGAAGCAGGTCATCAGCTGGCTTCTAAACAAAGAATAGCCCCATTAACACCAGACCTTACTCCCCTGTGCGGTAACTGGTTTAGGTACTGTATTTATATTGAAAATTGTATATTGTGCGTACTGTATGTGCTCTGTTCATTGATGACTGTATATATATATATGTATATATTATAAATATGTACGAAGTATGTAACACAAAGATACTTCTCAATGCTTTAACCATATTCTTAAGCGCCCTTCTACCCCTGGGTTTGGAGCGCTATACAAATAAAATAAACAAACAAACAAACAAATGGAATCGAACGCGCTGGACATTTCCAGGACTTGCGTGGAGTTCGTGCAGGCGCGAAATGTCTCTGCGAGCCGTTGAGCGCCTTCTGCAAGACACCACGCAGAGCATGTACATGGCTTGCGCAGAGGGCTGGGAAGGGGGCGGAACATAGAAAATAGAGAAAAACATGCGAAAAAGTGGGCATTCAATGGGACACCCACCGTCAGTCTCTCGCATTCCCACAATTGTGCCAAACGACATGTATTCCTGGAACTCACTGTGCAGCATCTCGGCATGGAAATGGTCACGCAAATCCCTCAAACTCTACTCCATTTGAAGGCAGGTGTAAAGAAACTTGCGCATGGGAAGTGCAGCACAGAGGTAGGTTTGCCAATCAGATTTAGGGGTGCGTGTATGCAACTGGGGTTCCGATCTAGCTTAGGGGTGGGTGTATCCAGTGTAGCGGGGTGCAGGAATGGTTTACAGGGGTTCACACGCGTTTGTCTAAGTTTAATCTGAATTACGAATTGTTATACGCATTTTGTTGGGGTGCCGGCAACAGTTACAGGCTTTCCGCGATACATGCCTGCTTGTGAGGGTCCCCACACAGTGTTTGAAGGATGTGTGTATTCACGTCCGAGAGAGCATGCAAAGGTAACTGTTCTGGCTGTTGTATGCTTTGCACGGGAGCGTGTCGGGGAGTTCCAGGTGCGACTTGTCAATACGGTTTGTTTGCACAGTATATTCCTTGAATACACGGGGCACACATTTTTCATTCTGCGTGCAGGCTGGTGCAGTGTCGTTCTCGGCACGCAACAATTGTCAGAGAAATTAGCACTTTTCCATGTATCAGGCCCATAGTTTTTCAGTGTTTCTTTGGATCATATATATGCTACAATTTCTTTGTACCTAGCTACAGGTCTCTCTCCTAAGATCCTAAGATAATCCTGACTCCTCTGCATATGCTACCAAATGATCTCAGGTGGTACAGCCTTATACTAAGAATGGACTTTTGTACTGCCTCATATATGGTTTTATGATGCCCTTAGTTGGACTTTACAAACGCTGTCCTAACAAAGGCCAAAGTAGGAACCTTGAGGTATCCTATACTAAAGTGGTTTGGTAGAGGATAATTTGCTGCCCCAGGTCACTGACATAGTTTGGCAATAGAGGAAAAAAGCGAAGAACAGTACCAGCAAAGCCCTAATAGACAAAGAGTATACGAAAGGATTGAGTGATCCACTGTGCCAAAAACAGCATCTAACAAGACTAACAAAGATGATATTTCAGCATCACAAGGTGAAATCAATTAAATAGTGACATCAAGAAGAGCAGATTCAGTAAAGTGAGAAGGACGAGAGGCTGATTGGACACTAGGTAGAAGAGATTGAAGGTCAAGGTAAGATGACAATTGTGAGTAAGTTACATATTCTAAGATTTCAGAAAGAAATGAAACAAGATAAGCAGGGTGAACATTAGGAGAGGACATGTCAAATGGGGCTCATTTCACTTTCACAACACACACTATTTGAAACGAGCATACTGACTCTGACAGCCACTGGATTTGGATTGGAGGATAAAATAGTTGTAGCATGAATCACTCCATGTGTTAAGCGGGAAATCATATTGTGCCTCCTTCTGATATATATTGGCCTAAGCCTAGTTGCTCTGTGAAGAAAACCGCGTCGCAAAGTTCCGATTTTAGATCGACTTCATCGCCATTTTAGGTTCATCCGCCATTTTGATTTCTGTTCATATGTGATTCTCTGTTCTAAAATGGTGGACTGTGTTTCTAACTTGTAACTGAGCCTTCCCGACCTTTGAGTATTGTTAATGGTTAGACTGTCCAAGGTCCGAATGTTTAGACTAGGTAATGAGACCTTGTCCCGAGTATGACTTGTGGTCTAAGGATTACCTGCACTAACAAGCCTCATCCACGAATACACATCGAGGACAATACTGTGTAAATGTCGTGTGTGGACACTGGCAGAACTGCATTGTGAAGGGATATGTGCTAAGGCTTACTGTTGGAGCTTAGAACATACATCGCCATTGTAACTTGTTGGAAACTCAAACCTATGTAATCCATGTGCATATTATTGTATGAGCCATAAGTGAACTCAGCACGAACTCTAGACCACAGATTATTAACCTGTAGAGGGGTTGGACATTATTACTGAAATGTATAAAAAAAAACGAATGTCTAGATGCCCAGCACTCTCACTCCTCACTCTGATGGGCTGGTACCCATTGTTATGTATTGAGAGCTAGATAGCTATCTGTATTTCTGTTTCTTTGTAACTGTACAGTATATTAAAAGATCTGTGAATCTTTATAGCCCGTGTTTGGTGTATTTCCTTTTGTGGTACTCAGCCTCGATATTTCCTTGCTTTTACACATGGGGGTCTACTGGATCTTAGGGTAAATGTGGCTGTGCACATGCTGTCTTTGTCTAACACACCCTAAGAGCATGGTATGTCTATAAATATTTTATTAAAAATGTCACACTTGTTCATGGGAGATTTCACATTTGAATCTTCACATGTTTTACTATAAGGTAACTGATCAAATCCTCATTGTAATAATTAGAAAGCATGAGATCAGTCCTTTTAGCAGTCACTGATATATTTGTGCAAACACTTTAAATCCATAGCAGGTGTGAACGTATATATCACATTTGTTTCGTTACATGCCAGTGCTCCGAACAAGAAAAACATATATTTTCCCCGTTTAGCAATATTTGCACTTAGCGCTTCGCAAAAACGTTTGAACCATTTAAGGAGTTTGAACTAGTAAACACAGTGGAACTGCGACACTTTTCAAATACATAGTTAATTTGCCTGTCATCACATGATGCTGCCTGTCTTCATAAACATGTTTACTGTTCACAACAGCAGAGTGACAGAACAGGAGCTATAAGGAGAATACATGCACTTAAATCGAAGGAAGAGACTTCAGGCCTGATTCCAGAGCGTTTTCCAATGGGATCGTGGCATTATAAGAGGTGTCTGTGAATCAGGCCCTTATTTATTTAATATCAGAGCCAAGATAATCTTTTCCTAACACTTCTGTAGTACACTGGCATGACATAATTTAAGTTAATGACAGACCTGTTCGATAAACAAGCTGAATTGCACTTTTTCAATCTGTATTATAGCACAATAGAGAAACTTGCATATCCCTTGTGGCATGCATTGTATCAATATAAATGTACCCATCTGTGAATCCCATTGGCCCCTCTCTGAAGTCATTAACACCCTAAATATACAATGAGAAGGAGAGTTTAGTGCTCTCTGTGCCATTGTATTTTAATAGAAACACTATCGAAAAACAAATACTTTCAGAAAGAAATAGCATTAAATGTGAGAGTTTGACTACTTCATGGACAGCAGCTGATGTGCTTTACAGTACAAAAGTCACCTTGGATAGTGGAGTGTTCGCAATGAACGCTACAAGTCATGAACATAAGAACAGTACATGTTAATGATGGTTGGTCATTTAGAGCAACGTAGTTAGCTTGCCAGTCCTCTCCTTCTGATTTAGGCATGAAATGTGTACATTGTCCTAGCTTTCCCAGAGATGAGAAAAAAACGAGAATATTATAACATGTTTTCAGTTCTCACGAACGTCAAGGCATGAATGGAGCTATTAAACAGCATCAGGCTCTGGTAAATCATGGCTCAAAAAGCCTACGCTAAAGAAACAACACCTTCTTAGTGGGGGAAAGAATAGCATCTGTGGGGAAAAGATCCATTCGCACATAGGATTAGGGGGATTTGTTTTTGAATGAATTAACCAATCAGGACCCATTAAAAAAAAATCATAAAATGGTGGAGATTTTACCAGTTCAGTTTTTAAATACCTTTAAGTTAAATCGCTCACTTTTAAAGGTCTTTACTGGAAGCTAGGACCCAGTGCAATGTAGCATGTTAAATTGACAACATCATCTATTGGGAACACTCAGCTAGTTTGCCAGGACTCTCAGGCACTCATGAGATTCTTCAGTATATTGGCGTGAAGAAGTCATGCAGTTTGAGATGCCCATGTTCTGACAATTGTCTACCTTCCGGTGAGTGCTGTCAATGTTTGACTACATCTACACGTAAGTACCAGGACTGTGTCACATCTTCTATTAGCATCCCTGTCAGGAAATACTGTCCAGTCAGAAAGCTCAGACCACGGGCTTTAGTCAAAGATACCAACCCTCTTTCCGAGCAGCTTGAGTGATGCACGCCCAGCCTCTCGTATATGGCATGCTCAGCAGCTATCAGCACACCCCCTAGTGCCTGCCAAGACCTCAGATCGGTGCTAAGGTCTCCTTTGGAAAAAGAAGAAAAACGAAAGCAGCCTCAGGGATCCCTGAAGCCACGTTGTACTTCTGCAGCAACCTCTTTACCTTGTCATACGTAAAATGGATTTCAGAAGTACAGCACGGCTTCGGTGATCCCTGTGTGCATTTTGGTTTCTCTTTTCTTGATTTCAAAAGAGCCCATGTGGTCTTTGTGGGTGCTAATGGTGGCATAAATCCAGGGCCCTGACCCTGTCATAACAGCACTACCACATTACGTATGCACCCTTGCTTTACTCGGCCCTTAATTTCGATGGTGGTCGGGTAATGACAGGGTCGATTTGCTCCCCTGTGTTATGTTGCCTCATTAGAACATTGGAAGGTTGGAAGATCCATTGCAGGCAAGTCAGTGTGAGAGGAATATAATGCAGCATCTGCCAGCCTGAATAGTTACAACTATTAGCACCTAGGGATGATGGCCATAGTGTTCTTATTACCTTTTCAAATTGTTTTTTCCTGAAAAATAGGCTTTGAACATCACACACGCACGGTCAAGCCATGGGAGAAAAGAAAAACTATAAACAAAGATGCCAACAGGGACACAGAAAAGTGACATTGTCCCCACTTGTCGCAGACATTGTCCCTTTTCTGTGTCCATGGCGGCCAGGGAGCAGATGGAGGGAGGTGCACGAGCAGGAGACACAGGTGTCAGGTAAGGAGGAGTGAAGGTGGAAGAGTGGGAGGTGGGTATACATTGTCGATGGTTGGGGGAACTGTAGAGGGGGAGGGGTCTACGGCCAACAGCAGTGACAACAAACTGGTGAGTAGCACCAGAGACAGCCATGGATGAATTGAATGAAGGATTATACTGTCAGTGCAAGCTTATGTCCCTAGCCTCCTAGTGGCTGGACCACTAGGGCAGGTGCTAATGGATGGTATAAGTCTTCTGTACCTCCCAACATTCCAATGTTTTTCCTTTGTCCATCCTTTTTTTAAAAAACTTTTATTTACAGACCAACAACAGCATGTACAATAGAATTGACTTCATAAAACAGTAAAAATCCAAAACAATCAAAGCATTTTACAAAACAACTTTGTACAATACGAGACATAAATCATACATAGCCCCAACCAAATCCATTACATCTCCCAATTACCCAACCCACAACCCCCATTTACACATGTACAACACCAAGTCAAGTACAACTGAAGAAATGTACCCCAGATTTTCTCAAATAAACGCGTTTTCCCTTCTCTTCTGTAGAGCATCCTCTCCATTTCTGCCAAGTCTCGCATTTCAGTCAACCATGTCTCAATATTTAAAGTCAATGCAGATTTCCAGTTTCTCAAAAAAATTTCTTTCCGATCATTGCCCCTCGGAACAACCACTTCTTCTGACTGAGAGTAAGATCTTCCAAAGACACATCACTTCCCAATATCACCACTTTGAAGTCCAGAGTAGGCAACTCCTCAATCACCTCATCACACACCCGACCAACCTCACCCCAAAACAACCTCACCAACCTGCAGTCCCACAACATATGCTCCAATGTGCCCGACACATGCATCCATCTCCAACAATCTGAGCCCTTCGTCATCCCCCTTCTCATCATTTTCTCAGGCGTCCAAAAAATCAGATTAAGAATCTTTATCTGTCTCGACCTCTCCGTAAACCCCAAAGAACACATTTAACATTCTCACACATTTGCTGCCACAAGTCTTCAGAAATATCCGACCCAATTCTCCTACTCCACACCTCTCTCAGCAAGTCATTACCACTATAATGTGACACAATCTCTTTATATATCTGGCTGGCCAGGCCTCCTTCTCCTCCAATCGGCCTTCTAGTGAACAGACTCAAATCAATTCTCCGCTCAAAGTCCACATTCCCAATCGACTGTTTAAGCTTCACATAATCAGAGCTCTTAAAATTCTCTATGGTAAAGCGCTGTTGCAACTCCCTCGCAGTCATCCAAATACCATTATGAAACAGATCACTCACCCAATGCCCTCCATCCAAAAACCAGTCCACCCAAAAAACCACATTACCATTTATCCTAATAGCAGGGTTCAACCATACCAATGTACCAGGATCGTTAAATGCGTCTATACCCAAAAGTATGCATATTTTTTTCCATGAACTCAAGTTGTCTATCCTTGTTTTAAACAGAGCAGTCTAGCCCCATTGGGTGGAATCTACTAACAGGAATAATGCCTCTCTCCTTGGGCATTATAGGTGGTAACGTCCCGTGGCCCAAATGAAAGTTAATGCCTTTGAAATGATTGCTTAATTACTGTGTTTTATGAAATAAAAAAGCCTGACAGTTTATATCTTAGCCTGGGGTCTGGTTCATTCTGGAGGTTTTATGTTTCTGCATATTTTACTTTGTTTATTCATCTTAATGTTCTTTTAGATGTTGTGGAGTGCCTACAAAGGTGTTGGTTCTTCTGAATATGAATTATAAATGCTACATCAATTAATATTAAATGAGCACCATGATTTTGTGAATACAATAAAAGCCTGCCACGTTGTTGTATAGTAGCATCCACAACTGCGTGGTAGGCAGTTATTTAATAAACGAATTAATGACAATAACAGACTTTAAGCAGATTACTGACATCTTTCCTGTCCTTAAATTAATCTATTTATGCAATTGCTACCAACTATGCAACATCCTCGATAAAGAAGGTACACCTCTGTTGCCAAGTGCTGTGCCCTGTAACAATCCAATGTATCCCCGTAACCACCACCTAGGTGTCGGTTGATTCACGAAGACAGGTCTGCGCATGCGCTCAAAAAATACCTACCAAAATAAGTAGAAAACTTGCTTGCATATACTTAAAAAGGATGCAGCTATCAGTCTTGTTTTATTTCTCGTTTATTCTCCAGATGAAATTCCATCCACATGCACGACATATTAATTAATCATGTAATGTCATGAAGAGTACCCTTTGCTTTCTGCAAAACAAGAGAGGCGGTTTTATAAATTTACAATGAGTAATTTAAAAGTTTGAAAGCTAAATTGTTTAATGTTCCAGCCACCTTAAATGCTAAAATGATCAAGCGTAGCACAAAATACTAATTGTCCATTAATGCATTACGTTGTTCCAGTTCATTAAACCTGCTACCCGCATTCATTACAGCAAATTACAGCAGGGGACTTCTATTATTTAGAATTCTCTGTGCATGTTGCCATGATGAAAATGTTTTCGATCTTAGTTATTGTCATTCACAATTAAGCCTGTTGGATTTTTCAGGAAGACGCTGTACATACCAATTTGCATTTATCTTTGTGGATTATTATTCATATCTATCATAAATTGTTCTCTGAGTGGATAGGCTGAAACTTGTGCAACCATGTTTTGGTTGAAGTGAACATACTCAGACTGTACCGTGTGAAGATGTATATGTCAACCACGCTTTAAGTGTTATTTTGATATTTCCACTGAGGATATAATGTTACTTAGAGGAGGTATCACAATCACAAATCACATTTAGGAACCGATTCATGGAAATGTGCACAGAAATCCCACAAGGGCAGCGCGCCGAGAAGGACACTGTGTGAGCCTGCGCAAAGAGTGTACACCCCGCATATTCTTGGAATTCACTGCGCGGAGCAACCGTATCCACAAGTCGTACCCTGAACGCCCCTGACACGCCCCCATGCAAAGCACAAACAGCGTGAACAGCTACGTTTGCATGCTCCCCTCCCCAGGCTCGTGAATACACGCACCCTTCAGACAGTGCGTGGGTTTCTCCAGAGGCAGTCCTGCATTTCGAGGAACCTGCGCAGGGTCCCACATAACTGTTGCTGGCACCCTAACAACATGCGTATGTAAAATCATAACTGGGTAAAAACTCTGGAAATCTGTATGCGAACCCTCATAAACAGTTGGTGCACCCTGCTACACTGCGTACGCGCATCCCCAAGTTAGATCGGCACCCCGGTTGTATATACACACACATCTATATCTGACATGCAAAACCACCTCTGCGCTGCGATTCCTATGTGCACATGTACTTATGCCTGCCTTCGGGTGGTGGATAGTATGAAGGACTTGCGTGGCCAGTTTCCTGCAGAGAGGTTGCACGCTCAAATCGATGAATACATCTCATTCTGCATAATTGTGGGCATGCGACGGACAGCCTGTAGGCTGTCCCTCGTAATGCCCACTTTTTCGCATGTTATTCCCCATTTTCCTTGTTTCGCCCCCTACTCTGCCCTCTGCGCAGGCCTCGCCCACGCTCTGGGTGGTGTCTCGCTTAAGAGAAATGCAGAGCCTGCGCAAACTCCACGCAAGTCCTGGAGAAGTACCGCACATTCGATTCCATGAATCAATGAAAGCGGATTTGCGTGCAGTGTGGCACGAAAGTACTCTATTTTCCACACAAATAATTGCATGAATCAGGCCCACACTGTCTGATTTTAAAGGTCAGAGATGGGCAGAACATGAGCATCTAGCGTGCTTAGTATGTTGTGATTTGTTTAATGTTGGCGCAGGTGCCATAACCATAGTTAGCTGAGACCCACTAGTCCGACTAATGGAGGATACCCACAGAGTGTAGAATTACACCAATAATGGCTTTGGCAGCAGAGCAACAAACATCATGCCTGACACTTGTCATCGTCCAACCTGGCTGGTCAGAAAATCCTGTATGAACACATAGAGCCTGATTTTAAAAGACTTTTTCAATGGGGTTTTCCCATTCAAAAGTATTTTTGCTAATCAGGCCAATAGGAGCACAACCCACATAATCACCAGATACATAATGGGCCTGATTTATGGAAATAGGTGCAAATCCAGTGCAAAAAATTAGCCAGTGCGCTAGGATTGAACATAGCAAGTGCATCGCAGAAGTAGGCGATTTACAGAATCAAGCGCAAGCAGGGACCGACAGTGCAATAAATATATGATTGCACCTGACACGCACATTATACGCCCCTATTGCAAAGCAAGGAGCCACCGACACTGACTGTTTTAAGCACATTCGACCTGTGATACCAGATGGAGTGGAACAAAACTAAAATACCATGGTGGTGAGTACCCACAAGCAATGACCACCACTCCCGGTACCCTTACCACCCACCAACAACCCCATGAAATAAATAAAAATGCAGACCCCAGATGCAAAGTGTGCCGATGCCCACCATTCTCACCCCCTGTACTACCAGGGAACAGAGCCACACACATGCAAAGTGCACCTGCACCCACCAATCCCACCCCAGGTACATCCAGGAAACAGACGTCCACATGCAAAGTAAACCTATATCCACCATTCCCACCCCTTTTACTCCCACGAAAACTGCACACATGCAAAGTGCACCTACGCCAACCATTCCCATCCCTGTACTCCCATGAAACAGAGCCAGACACATGCAAAGTGCACCTACGCCCACCATTCCTACCCCAGGTACACCCGGGAAACACACATCCACATGCAAAGTGCACCTACACTCACCATTCCCACCCTAGGCACATCCAGAACAGAGTCACACATGCAAAGTGTACCTATGTCCACCATTTGCACCCCCTGTACTGCTTCAATGCCTGAGCTCCCACAAATCACCACACCACACACATAACCTCACGCACATGCATCCCCCAAAGGACCACCACACACAAGCTGCAACCCCAAACTGCACAACACAGCACCCAAGCATCCCCCTTGAATCAAAACACGGGGCACAAGTCTACGCCAGATACACGACATTTGGCTGTCACCATTATCACACACCAGTGGGGGCACACATGCGGATGAGAAATGTCCACCCCTGCTAGCATGTGTGTGGTGCAGCATGTGGATGCCCCACGTGCACCTGTATGTGTGCAACATGAAGGCAGGAAGTCACCCACTCCACCCCAGGCATATGTGCCCCCAGTGCATGCGCTGCCCTATTGCCCTGTGGAGAGAGTGATACACAAGTTAGACCCAAATCTGTAGGCCATGTGGGTCTCTGCCCCTGGCAGGGGTACAAGGGAAATCAACTGATGTGCCCTGTGATGTGGGCCATGACACACTCTGCATCAATCCACACCACTGGGCACTCGCCAATTCACATCCCCACCCACCATAGAACACTGGTTGGCCAGATACAAAAAATACAAAGATGTGCACCATATGATGTACCACTTTGAGAAACAATGGCCACATACATTGGTGGCACACGTGGTGCTGTTGACACAAATACACCTGAAGCACATGTAAAGCAACAAACACCCCTACACACACACCCATCAGACATACAGATGTGTGACTGCCGTCTGGTGAGTAACACATGCATCAGCACCCATGCTGCATGAAAATAATCCAACACTGACCTAAACTACAAATCCGTCAGCACATAAATCTCCAATACATGTGTAGAGTATCACAGTGAAATTTACTGGAGCCATGAAAATCACAGAGCAGCAAACACGGTTACTGGCAACACAACCACCCATGACACACCTGTGACACCTATGAGCCACCCACATAGCCATTGTGATCGCAACACCCCCCATGAGAGAACAGACACCTCCACAACACAATCACAAACACATATGAGTAGTGTGGTCATATCCATCAACCACAAAACATGCAAACATGTGTCTTCAGTGCTACATCCATGTGCACTGCAAGGCACAATCATCAAAATCACACATTGTCAATTCAGGCAACAAACATGGACACATGACTATCTGTGCAATTGATACAATGTAGGACAACACAGACAACCACATATACCAACAGTGAAAACATCCCACCACCACAATCACCACCACCACCCACACATGCATTCAGCCACAAATGCATATGATAGCCTTCACAGCACACATATGCATGTCCCAATCACATGCACATTAGTCTACCACATGCACGGAATGCGCAGGCCACAATTAATACATCCACAATGTCAAATTCAACGTCACATGTCTGTGATCATGACAGCTGCATACAGCCCCTGGCTACATGCTGGCAAAGTGCACATGTAAAGCAAAATCCTTCATGCCACATGATGATGTGGCTTGCACCCTCAAAAACAGACCATTGTGGCATGCAGTACAAAAGATGAGTGCACACACACATACGCAATGTGCAAAATGAGTAATCAAATAAACAAGAAAAGAAGAACCACATGAATATGATAGAACAACAAACTCAACTGTATTGTATTGTGAATGCAACCATAAGGAATGGCAGAAACGGTCAAAAATGTAAGCACGGGAAGCCCCCTTCAGGACACAACAATAATGATGCTAACACCAAAAATAAAATAACAACTGTCACTGCTGCTGTCCAGTCAATGCCAACTCAAGCTCCAATGCCGCATTGTTGTCTGCCGCTGCTTGCCTAATGCATGCCTCTGTGCTGTCCCTGAGGGCCTGGAGGGTCTCATGAGTGGCCTGCTCAATTTCCTTTCCTAGGCAGCCCTCATGCTCTCTCCTAGAATCCCAGCAGGTATTCCCTCCAGCCTTGCATGTGCTGCAGCCCTGGCAGCTGCCTACTCCATAGCGTGCAGCCTTCTATTCTCATGCTGCCGCATGTGCTGCCGTTGGACGGTGGTTGACAAATGGATGCATTGCCTTTCAATGTTCCTCACCTGCCAGACCTGGAGTGACTGCTGGCCCTCCGTGCAAGAAGTCGCTGGTGCTCCTGCCTCTGCTGCCGCAACTGATCTTGCCGCCTAGCAGCCCACCTCTGTCACTGGGTCTCCCTCCGGAGGGATGACCATCTTGGCCAGCACTTTCCTCAAGTGCCGTGTCCACTAGCTCCCCCTGATCTTGGCTGCCAGATATACCCAAGCCCGGTCCCCTCCAGAATGCCCCCATATCCACTTGCAGACCCACTGACTGTGAAACAGGCATCAGACAGCTGAACCCGGACAACAGATCCTTTAAGACGAGGTAACAGTATCTGAGATGGATGGGGATGCAGATCGTACTCAAACATCAGTAATCAGACTGACTCAAGAAGTTGGCAAAACTCAAAGCTGTTTTAATAACAAGTCCTTTAAAATAGGGAGTACAGCTGAAAGTGATTTCAATCTGGCACACACCCAAGTCAACGCCTAGCGTGTAAAACACAACTGAAATCCTTATTTTTTTTTTTTCTAAAAGTTCTTTATTCTGAATGATATACCACTCATATCACGCCCGTCTCCTGGAACCCCCCCCCCCCTCGGTCACACTGAACCAGGAATCAGGCTGGTTAGCAAAGTTAAAATATTTATTTATGTATTTACAATTAAATCACACTATGTTTTAATATGTACTCAACAATCACCAACGGGGTGATGTAACAATGAATAATCCCTTTAATACACAATGAGTAATAATGAGCTACACAATTCAGCACAGAAATAATACTTTTGTGTGTGTGTGCAGATCAGATAGCACTGTGGTTAAAGGTTCCCCCTGCACACCTCTCAACCCCCCAATAGGCAATGCAAAGAGATAGGAGGAGAGAGCAGGTATTCAGGAATGGCAGAATTCAAACAAAATAACAATCCCACTTTCCCCAAGCAAACACACAAGAAAACAGAATTGACTGTCAAGCTGTCTGAATGGCTTTTAAAGTTATCTTAAGAATGTATTGGGCAAAAACACTAATATGGTCAAAATTGATGAAATTGCTATTAATTGTTATGGGAGCCGCTTTGGAGGGTTGCACACAAACACAAGCAATGATTCAATACCAGGAAACAATTAGAAATCCTAAAATTCAAGTCGGGAGTTACCAAAAGCTGTTTTACACCTGTCAGAATTTCCGAAAAACGGAATTTGCGGCAAACTTTTCACTGCGCAATAATTGCGATTGCGGCATAATTGTATGGATTTGGGATGGGGTGTTGGATTTGATCTAAAGCTGTGGATGTTAGATACCAGCAGAGGTTGAAATTATGTTTCTAGCACGAAAACTGAGGACGTTATGGACGTTTTAGTGCAGGTCATTTTTTTGAGATAGGTGCTAGAATGGAAAACGGGAATGCGCTTTTAAAATGACAAATGGGATGCTTACACTAGAGGATGACTATGAATAAACGAATACCACACAGGAACACAGCCACTTTATCAGGGTGACTGCCTGCAGTGGTCCTGCCTTCTTCAGATGAAAAATTATCAGCGTTTTAACAATACTAGTATAGGAGGAAGATAGGAGGGATAGGATAGAGAGTTTAGACAATTCAAAAATATTTCTAACAATGCAGGTTCTGAAGACAAGATAGGATGGATTTAAGATAGGGATTGGCTAAGCAAGGTACATATGCTAGTGACACAGTTCTTTCTATAGATACTCACTAGATATGTTTTTAAACGGAACCGTCAGGATTCTGGTCAGGGATTCTGGTCAGGGAATCGGATCTGGTTTTAGGACAGACAGCTGGGCACATCGGATTGGGCAGCGTCAGGGCGCTCTGGACACCGCACAGCACCGGACTGGATTGGATCTGCCAGGCACTCTGGTCACAGCACAGCACAGGATTGGATTGGATCTGCCCTTCTTGGTTATGATGAAAATCATTTTTAGCAGGCAAGCAGTACAGCGCAGCCCGGCTGTAGTATGATGCTTCCCCTTAGGTTTGTGGGGTTGGTTCTTGTTCTGGAAATTGAGGACTCCAAGAAATTTGAAAAAGTTTGCCATCCTTTGTGGAACCCATGAGAAGATTGACACAAACCAACTATCAGCAGCAATGTCTTCCACTTCATCTTCCATCTTGATATGTAAGTTTGTCAGCATTGTTAAGGCCTCTGTTAAGGTGCCATTCTCGTCATCATGAGAAGATATGAATGTGCAACAGGATTCTCCGATTTTGGCACACAAACCTCCATCCATAGCTGTAATTATGTCCAAGACATATCTATTCTGAAGAGTCATCAGTTGTATGGCTCTCAGATCTTCCTTGATTGCATTGAATCCCTTTGTAGTAGTATTGATTGTCTAAAAAAGCTCCCATCTGGTTATTTGTAACAACATGTTATTTGGCATTGCCTGTATACCAGGCATAAAAATAACAGGAAAAACTGAAGCAGTCTTGCTGAGTAGTCTGTGCTCATATGGAATAGCATCAAAAGCTTCAATTTACTTAGCTGAGAAATAATTTCCCTCTTCAATCAAGGAGTTCAACAGATCTCTTCTTTCACATGTGAGCATCTGCTTTTGGAAACTCAACAATGTTCAGGTCACTCTTTGTGAGTTAAACAATGGGCTGTTTGGACATCTATCTCTATAGCTCTGAAAATCTTAGACTTTGGGATAGCATAAGGTAGGAGAGCACAAACATAGCAATCCTGCTCAGATGCTCTTTCCTACCTCTTTCATGTTTTATTTATTTACTTTATTTATTTGCATTTATAAAGCGCAGAGAAACTGCCCTGAGGCATCGTGGCGCTGTTACAGCGAGCTTGAACTTGACACAGGTAAGATTTAAACTTAGTCAGTTGCAGTGGTGAAGCAGATTCCAAAACTCATAGTGCAGCTTTGAGAATGATAAGTAGTAGAGGACAGAGCGGGTCAAATATTATGCTTTGCTATCGTTACAGTGTAAAAGCATAATATACATAATTATACATGCTGGTAATAGAACATTAGCGGAACAGGAAGGTTTTAAAGTTTTGATTCCACGTGTTATTCCCCAAATATGCTGTGCTATCTACATAATAATTTAACTCATAATTGTCCTCTCTTGCACTTCTCTTAGACCTTTTTCTTGCCAGGTGAGCTCTCATAAGCACATACCATCAGTATACATTCCTCCTACAAGGGGAATCATAGGAACAATTGTCAGTGAAATAGGTGACCTTGCATGTGTCACTTTTGTAGGGATAATCACATATGGGCTTGGCTTCCTTACAACCTCTAACTCCGCATAGGTCACTGGAGTGGGGAGAATCAAAGTGACAGCTATCCTTCTGGAACCAACAAGATATGCAGCAGGAATCAACAAGAATAGAAAAACAATAACAGATGTTGTGCATATATAAATTATGCACCAATACATAATGCACCACAATTGATGTCTCTTCACACTTCGTTGAGTTTGCTCACTTTCTGCAACCACATTATGCTCGATAAATCTAATTTTGCCTGTGTACTTATTTTTTTAAGTAAGGATAAAACCTTTTTAATCAGGCAGCCTCATTAAATGCTCAGGTACTTGCTGAATCTGCTTGATTATTGCTGCCAATAATCTTCTGATCGCAGGGCCATTTTTAGTATCCTGCACAAAAGTCTGCACATCAGTACTGGGCACAACAAGAGCAGGATAAACTCAGAGTATAAAAACAATGACAGCGAGAAGGAGTCTATTCACATCACCGTCAGACAGAACCATGTATTTGTCCAAAAAGAAACTCAGTAAGAAATTAATCTGGGAACTGCTCCCTTTTCCAATCATCAAAAAGGAATTCCAAATCAGGCATTTTTTATTTATCTCAGCACTTTCTAAGGTCCAATTTCAATGAATTCCTATGGCTCAGGAACATTAACTTTCTCACTTCCTGCTAAATTATCTATAAGGAGTGTCCAGGGGAGTCACAGTCCAAATGCACACTTGCATTTATTTCTTCCACAATCTTTGCGTCCTTCTTCCTTTTCATCGATCGAGTATGCATGCGCTGAACTACTTCTTCTTGACTTGCTTTTGAATCATGTGGGGGTGTTCCGGTCTCACCAGCATATGGCTTCACGTTGTTAAGATGTATCCAGGCACGTCTTCCTTGAACTTTTACTGCAGATGGAGTAATTTTCTCCACGATAAAAGGACCACTAATACAGGGTTCGTGCCACTTCCTAGTGAAGTTGTGTATTAGCACAAGATCTCCATTTAATAGTTTTGGTACTGGTAAAAGTTGTTCAGATTCAGTTGCTGAATGGTCTTCATCTGTGTCCTGAAACTGACACCCCTTACGCCTGAGTTGATCTGAAAGCGGTCATCCATGTTAAATATGCTTGTAACTAATTTCCTAACAATTCTGCAGTTGTCTGGGCATCACTTCTAGTCCTCGATGGAGGAGTCAGGGGCGTTCTCATTTGCCTCCCTGTGACTAATTCATGGGGTGTGAACTAGTGGTTTGACCCAGGGTGATTTCTCAATGCATATAATGCAAGGGGCAGACAATACAGCCACCCCTTCTTTAGTGTTAAATTCAGATTGGCGATTTTCTCTTTGAAAAGGCTGTTGAGTCTCTCATATATCTCGTTCACTTGCGGGTGATAAGTAGAAGAAAACGTATGTTTAATACTAAGCAATAGACTAATTTGCTAAAACACCTCATTAACAAAATGGGGCCCTTTGTCGGATCTTAGCACCTCACATAATCACCATCTAGGAAATACTTTTCAAACTAATATCTTCGCAGCGCAAGTGGCATCAGGGTGTGAACATGGAACAGCTTCAATCCATCTTGAAAGGTCACACCACCACTATCATATACCTATATCCACTACATACTTGCAGCATACCTACATAGTCAATATGTAAATGCTGAAAAGGACCATTTGGTCAATGAATCATTCCTCTAATTGTTCGCAATGTGTGCCCAGTAGTACACTTTTGACATAAAATGCAATTTACTACATAAAAGGCAACATGTTCTAAAAGGTTCAGTACGAACCAGTCTTCTGCAATGGCTGAAGCGAGACTCTCCCTAGTTACATGCGCTGGGTAGTGCAGCTGTTCTAAAGCTACCCCTAATAAGGCTAAATTCATCACAGCTTTGACCAATGCTGTCCTGTCACTGCAATGCCTGAAGCACTCGCACTGAAGTTAAAAGACAGACTGTTTAAAGGTTCCAGAAGGAACACGAAAAAGCAGCAGCACAATGGATGATAATTACAAGATTTTTAAAATAGCCTAAAATTCCACAAACTAAAATAGGCAAAAGTTTCACAAAACAAATTCAAATTCATAAGCAAGGCAATACTATAAGGTATATAAAATGCTTTAATGCAAAATTTCAAAAAATAGCTGCACTACCACAGCGTCTAACTGGAGGCTGATAGTCTTAAAGATAACCTCATCTGCCTCTCGAGACAATAGATACTGCCTTGCTTGAGGTTAAATCGTTCCTGGCTTCAGCTTAATCTTAACTTCTCCACCCCCTTCAACAGGCCTATGTCATAAGGGCCTGTAGTCCATAAGGAGGTTGGTACATTTTTCATGTCCTCATCAAAAAATGCGGGATGCTGCTGCCCAATCACCATTCACTTTGGGATCTCCCTTCTTTCTATTTTGACCCAATATGTAATACTCATCTTGAATACTACTTCATCATCTGATGGATCATCCCTAAACATGTCTTCATCTGTGACATCAGTCAATCTATACCCTTCCCGAATGGCTATTACCGTTCTCCATGGTCTGCCTTCATCATCAAATCCTTCAAGCATGGCTAATTCCCCTCGTACTATAGCTGCCTGCAGCTGTAAGGGAAAATCCTGTCCCCCCTCTTCATCCATAGATATCTGTGGCCTGAACAAAAGTTCATCAGATATTCTCATAATCTTTCCCACTAAGCTAGGTAGCCATGATAACAAAATGCTTACCCTTTAAAAAAAAAACATCTGGCTCTAATGGCACTCCTCGAAGAGCTATCTGACCTGTAAACCCCATAATTAATTCACCTACATTTAAATAATGTATCCCTGGAGTGGAACAAACTATTCCCTCATCAGTGAAGGAAATGTTCATATTTTACTTTGTCATTAAGGGGATAATTCATAGAAATCGGCACACTAGTGGCACACGCGGCTGGCGCATATTGTTCGCATGCGGCAGTCTGTGCTAGCCACGTGCGCCAAAACCCATTTCAGTGCACAGCGTATTCATGGATTTCAATATCCATAACCAGCTGTGGTGCAGAGTGGTGCAGCGACCCTGCTGCAGCGCCAGTTATGCCCCCAACCCCGCCCTGTGCACCATGAACAGCGCACAAATCCAGTACATGGCGCAAAGGCCAGTGGACCAGCATACAGCCCCCAACCACAAAAATGCGTGTAAAACTCCCTGCGCACCCCTCAGAATACACGTACCCCTCTCGCGCTCGTGAAATCACATGTAAAACTCCCTGCGCACCCCTCAGAATACATGTACCCCTCTCGTGCTAGCGAAATCGCGTGTAAAACTCCCCGCGCACCCCTCAGAATACATGCATGCAGCCCATCCACCCTCCCCATGCCCCACAGGCAGCTCATCCCCCCAGTGCATCCCCCACAGGCAGCCCATCACCCCAGTGCATGTCCCACAGGCAGCCCACACCACAGGGGGGATTTTTCCCACACAATTGCGGTAGCTCAAGCGGGGTACGTGTATTTGTGGGGTACGCGGGGAGTTTCACATGCGATAGGCCCTGTGCGAGCAGGGTACGTGTATTTGTGGGGTACATGGGGAGTTTAACATGCGATAGGCCCTGTGCGAGCAGGGTACATGTTTTTGTGGGGTATGCGGGGAGTTTCACATGCTAAACGCCCTGTGCGAGTGGGGTACATGAATTGTGGGGTACGCAGGGAGTTTCACACGCGATAGGCCCTGTGCGAGCGGGGTACATGTATTTGTGGAATACACGGGGAGTTTCACACGCGATAGGCCCTGTGCGAGCGGGGTACGTGTATTTGTGGGGTGCGCAGGGAGTTTCATATGCGATAGGCACTGTGCGAGCAGGATATGTGTATTTGTGGGGTATGCGGGGAGTTTCACATGCTATATGCCCTGTGCGAGTGGGGTCCATGTATTTGTGGGGTACCCGGGGAGTTTCACACGCGATAGGGCCCGTGCGAGTGGGGTACGTGTATTTGTGGAGTACACAGGGCGTTTCACACGTGATAGGCCCTGTACACGCGGGGTACGTGTATTTCAGGGGTGCGTGGGAATTTTTACATGCATTTTCGCTAGCGCCAGAGGGGTACATGTATTCTGAGGGGTGCGCAGGGAGTTTTACATGCGATTTCGCTAGCGCGAGATTGGTACGTGTATTCTGAGGGGTGCTCGGGGAGTTTTACACACGATTTGGCAGTGTGGGTCCTCCCGGGTGTGCCTCCTCCCTCCTCCCCAGGCCCTGCAGGCAGCCCACACCACAGGGGACTACCCTACACCCCTGGCCATGTCTCGCAGGCAGCCCATCCGCCCTGGGCATGCCCCGCAGGCAGCCGGCATGGCACCATGCACTTGTGAGCACCAACACATATCCCACCCAGCATAGATGGGCACCTGCCAGCAGGCCCCGACTCATCTCCCCCGCACCCTCACCCATCCTGCATTGACAGGCACCTGCCAGCAGGCCCCGACTCATGTCCCCCTGCACCCCCACCCAGCCAGCATTGACGGGCACCTGCCAGCAGGCCCCGACTCATGTCCCCCTGCACCCTCACCCACCCAGTATTGACGGGCACCTGCCAGCAGGCCCTGACTCATGTCCCAACAAACAACATGTCCCAACAAAACATAGCCATGTCCCTAAAGCCAACCCTAATCCCTCTTGCCCCCAACCCAAGAATGCAACCTTCCGCAGAACCCACTCCTAAATTACCCATGCTGATTTCATGACCCATGAAAAGCTTGATCTCCTTGCGGTCACGGAAACCTGGCTAAATGCAGCCTCAGGCCCATCTCTGGCACTTGCTATACCAAATGACTATGCTATTATCAGATGCGATAGAAACACCAATCAGGTGAAGGGAGGCGGACTCGCCTTCATCTTCAGAAACACATTAGATATTAGAGTCATTCAGGACGTTCAAATCCCCTCTGCTGAATCCTTGTCCATCAAACTACCACTATCACCTAACCATACAGCAACAATGCACCTTATCTACCGACCCCCAGGACCTATTTAATCTTTTATAGAGGATATTGTATCACTTATATCCACGGACACTAAACCTAATTCACAAACTATCCTACTTGGGGATTTTAATCTTGGTTTTAATGACCCTAAGAATGTGAACGCCGTGATTTAGCCAACACACTATCCGACTTGGGTCACACCCATATGATTCATGAGCCTACACATATCAAAGGAAGAACACTGGACTGGCTCACTAACCTCAATTGCTCTTTTGATCTCTTATCTAATGATCCTTGTATCTGGTCGGATCATCACAAAATAACCTTTTCCATCAAAGCCAACACACAACACCTGGCTCCTATCATCGCTCCAGCTACCAGTACGAGAAACAAGAAAAACATTACACCGGATAATCCTACCGCTATTACTCCCCCTTCTCAACAACATTGACACCGACTCTGACCCGACAGTCCTACTGGATACTTACAGTCAGGCAATCCTTAAAGCACTGAATACCATCGCCCCCCTATAATTGTGGAAGTCTAGACCACAACGTCACTTGAATACATGGTTCACGCCGCATCTTAGAGAACTACGCAAAACCAAGAGAACTGCAGAAGCACATTGGAAAAAGTGCCCCACAGTAACCAACAAGAATGAGCTAACCCTAGTATCCTCCAGCTACAAAGAAGCCCTCTTACTCGCTAAAAAAGACACCTACAACAAAAGGATTACACAAGCGGAATCCAATACAAAAGAACTTTTTAAGATTCTAAAAGAACTAGAATCCTCTATTGCCCCTATTGACAAATGTGTCACAGATGCACTATGGTGCAGCAACATCCAGAAGGCCTTATTAGATAAAATAGCTTACTTACAATCTAAAATCAATGCGAAAAAAATCCCTGTTTCTCGCTGACCCTGATTACAAACAATTCCCTAACAAGTCTCCCACCTCTGAGTCAACTTGTAAGCCATTCAGTTTCTCAACTCTCTCAATTTGGGAAGTAGAAAACATCAAACTAATATCTTCGCAGCGCAAGTGGCATCAGGGTGTGAACATGGACCAGCTTCAATCCATCTTGAAAGGTCACACCACCACTATCATATACCTATATCCACTACATACTTGCAGCATACCTACATAGTCAATATGTAAATGCTGAAAAGGACCATTTGGTCAATGAATCACTCCTCTAATTGTTCGCAATGTGTGCCCAGTAGTACACTTTTGACATAAAATGCAATTTACTACATAAAAGGCAACATGTTCTAAAAGGTTCAGTACGAACCAGTCTTCTGCAATGGCTGAAGCGAGACTCTCCCTAGTTACATGCGCTGGGTAGTGCAGCTGTTCTAAAGCTACCCCTAATAAGGCTAAATTCATCACAGCTTTACCAATGCTGTCCTGTCACTGCAATGCCTGAAGCACTCGCACTGAAGTTAAAAGACAGACTGTTTAAAGGTTCCAGAAGGAACACCAAAAAACAGCAGCACAATGGATGATAATTACAAGATTTTTAAAATAGCCTAATTCCACAAACTAAAATAGGCAAAAGTTTCACAAATTCAAATTCATAAGCAAGGCAATACTATAAGGTATATAAAATGCTTTAATGCGAAATTTCAAAAAATAGCTGCACTACCACAGCATCTAACTGGAGGCTGATAGTCTTAAAGATAACCTCATCTGCCTCTCGAGACAATAGATACTGCCTTGCTTGAGGTTAAATCGCTCCTGGCTTCAGCTTAATCTTAACTTCTCCACCCCCTTCAACAGGCCTATGTCATAAGGGCCTGTAGTCCATAAGGAGGTTGGCACACCTACAAACCTTACAAACAATTCCCTAACAAGTCTCCCACCGCTGAGTCAACTTGTAAGCCATTCAGTTTCTCAACCCTCTCAATTTGGGAAGTAGAAAACATCATTAGGAAACTCAAACCATCAAATTGCCAATGTGACGCTTGCCCTGCCCCGATCATCAAAGCAGCAGCACATGACCTGGCACCATTTATTACCAACTTGATCAATGCCTCCTTTAAATCCGGAGTAGTGCCTGA
The DNA here is from genome assembly GCF_040938575.1 of Ambystoma mexicanum. NCBI lineage: Eukaryota > Metazoa > Chordata > Amphibia > Caudata > Ambystomatidae > Ambystoma > Ambystoma mexicanum. The sequence goes on from NC_090937.1 coordinate 1,294,453,682, forward strand.
TAACCTTAAAGACGCTTAGGTCATCCCGCTACTCAAAAAACCACTCTTGATCCAGCCAACCCGTCCAACTACAGGCCGATAACAACTGTACCCTTCCTATCAAAAATACTAGATAGAGCAGCTTACCTGCAAATACAGGCTTATCTAGAATCGAACAATCTCTTGGGACTTAGGCAATCCGGCTTCCGACCCAGACACGGCACGGAAACGGCACTAATAGATTTCACTACTCAGATCCAAATCCTAAAAGACAACGGTAAACTTGCACTCCTCTTACTGCTTGATCTGTCAGCAGCTTTTGATTTGGTCAACCACCAAACACTCTGCCACCACTTGAAAACTGCAGCACACTTCTCTGACGCAGCCACTGCCTGGATCAGCTCTTTCCTGGCGAACAGAACTATGAGGGTCTTCTCTCCTACTGACTCAGCTGAACCTTCACCTGTACCTTGTGGGGTCCCGCAAGGCTCTTGCGTGTCCCCGACTCTCTACAATGTATTTACAAAGCCCCTCTTCGATATCCTTGACTACCTGGGTGTCACGTATACTAATTATGCGGACGACACCCAGATGCTTATTCCTATTTCAGGTGACTATGCAACAGACAGCAAAACCCTCAATGAAATCTACGCAGTAATACAAGCATGGATGGCACATCATGGACTTTGTCTCAACGACGAAAAAACTGAGTTGCTCATACTTGGTATTCATGCTAAACTAAAAAACCTGAACACTGCTTTCACATCTTTCACTATAGATGGTAATCCTATCCCTGTTTCTAACAACACAAAAACCCTTGGTATCTACCTTGATGCCACCTTATCCTTCTCCAAACAAACGAATGCAGTAGCATCATCAGCCACTTATACCTGCAAACTGATCACCGCATGCACGCCGTTCACCTCCACATCCAACTGCATTACACTTGCTAGAGCGCTAGTCTTGTCCAAAGTAGACTATTGCAATGCCCTTTATTTAGGCACTAGCCACAAAAATATCAACAAACTATAAGTAATTCAAAATAATGCCATCAGGGCAGCTCTCAACATCCCTAAAAAGTTGCATATCTCTGAGACTAGACGTAATCTGCACTGGCTCCCAGTAGAGCATAGAATATCCTTCAAAACTTTGGCCCTCACACACAAAGCCAGGGCCAACCTTGCACCAGCCTACCTCACCAACCAACTTACCGCACATACATCTTCAATACCACTTAGAACAGCTCAAGGAAACACCATGTCCATACCGAGATTCAAACTCCATAACTCGGGAGGAGCTAGTTTCCCTGTACAAGCATCGAAATTATGGAACACACTCCCCGCCAACCTTAGGTCAGAACCTTCCTTTTACCGATTCAAACGCAACACGAAGCGTTGGCTTCATGACATGGACACAATGACAGCCTAACTTCCCTGATCCTTGACTCAATGTCTACATACTGTACGTATTGTAAATAATTTAGTATATACTATATTTTATCTCTAGCCTCCATTGCCTACCACACAAACATTGCACCATGTAGGTATGTATCTGTAATACTAATGTCTGTATTTATCTGTAACCGTAACCACTGTAACCTTTGCTTACCGTATTCATATGTAACTGTAACCAGATCTAAATTTACGCGCCCGTATGCCTCCGGGCCTGGCTGCGCTTTATAAATAAAACAAACACAAAAAAAAATACAAATGATAGTCTAAATGAACCACCATGCCCATGCAGGAATGCATAACGGAGCCACACAGTGGCACCACATGCAGAGGAAATGTTCAATGAGACATGCACAAAACCAATGACAGAACACAACACCAATTTAGAAGTAATAAAAAATATATTAAAAACATAATGAACTGAGTTGGAGGAATTGTAAACTGATAACCAATGTGCAACGAGAGATTTTGAAAAAAAATAATTTAAAATCCAATGAAGTCAAAAAAAAGAAAAATCATGTCCAACAAAAAAGTGGTCCATTGCCAATGTCCATAATAAAAACATAATCCAAATAAAATAAACCATTGTTCGATGGGAACATAGAAAACGAAAGTATGTACAAGTCCGAAACTATATATAATGGAAGTCCAAATGGTCCATGATCCGCAAACAAAAGGAAACCTACCAAAAACTGAATAAAAAACTATATAAATGAAGTGGAGCAATGTCCAAATGAAACCTAAGACTAATGAACTACATACAATGGCAGCGGGCAAGTCCTACGGCTCACTCTGTGATGTTCCGAGCCAGGGCATCATCGAACTCCATGTCGATGTCCCGGAGGCGGGCCTTTCCCTGTGCCCGAGGTCTCGCAGGGATGCAGTCATGGCCTGTTCCAACTCCCTGCGAGTTGCCTCGAGGCACTCAGCCCGCCTCAATGCCCTGACCATAGTGAGCCGTGCCTCCTGCACCTGCCACCGCTCCGCATCTATCCGCTGGCCCAACCGCTGCCACACGGAAGACACTCCCATTCCATGGTCCTCCTGCCCTCCGGCCGATGCCTGCCCCTCTGATGTTGATGGCCCTGAGCCATGCTGCCTCTGACGCAACTGCCTCTGCCAGCACAATGGTATCCAGGCTTATGGAATCCACCAGCGCCGTCGTGCACATGCCCTGCCCGATGATGTCAGCACATCCTCCATCTGCTGGGGTCCAGTTGCTGGGGTGTCCACCCCTGCTGGACCTCCGACTCCCGACTGTGGCAGGGATGGGATCTCCACCGAGCTGGCTGTGTTGGTCGGGCAGGTCCACAGGGGGCCCTGGTTGCATCTTGTCCGGAAGACGGCATGGAGAACGACTGGCGCATAGTCTGCAGAGAGGAGGAGAGGGCCACCAGAGTGCCCGACACATGTGGGAAACCCCCGACCATGGCCCCTCCCAACTGGGCCATGTTGGCACGCAGCTCTTCGTGACGACGTGCATGGTCCCCCCAGGAAGCATGCATGTCATCACAAATGTCACTTGTGCACAGCGCAACACCAATCAGGACAGTCTCCATATGTTTGCGGTTCCCCTCGTCCCCAGGTAGAGGAGTGTCAGATGATGTGGACCTCCCCCTACCTGCAGATGGGCCTGGGATGGGGCATCCCTGCTGGTGCATGGTGGTGCAGTCACAGTGTCAGGGACAGTGACATGCAAAGGCCCCTCCACAGCGACCTGTGCTGCCCCTGCCCCGCACCACTTGCACCAGTGATACCACCCCCACCAGGCCCCATGTGCGGCTCAGTAGCGGCCTCCTCCTCCTCTCTGCACACCACCAACCTGGATGGCTCCACACCGTCTTCCCTTGTCGCAAGCCCCTGTGTGGGCTCACCCGCCCCTTCTGCTGCAGCCGTAGTGGTAGACGCGGCACCAGTCCCCTCGCTCCGTAGTGGTAGACGCGGCACCAGTCCCCTCGCTCCCAGATGATGGTAATTCCTGGAAGGGTGACTGGGCCTTGCCTCGCCGGCCGGTGGAGGCATCCCCGCCGCTTTGCTCCACAGCACCGTCTCCGCCCTCTTCTTCACTCGACGCTGTGTAGAGGGAGACATAGAACACAAGCACCAGGGTACTGTACTATAGTCCCTTAGAAAGGAAGCAATAGCACATGAGTGGCACTGTCAAACGTCACTTCCATCATGTCCCTCCACAACACATGGGTCCGTGCAGGCAACACACATGCGGAAACAGGCATGGCGCATGCAATCAACATTTGCATCCATGTCCAAGGAACTGTTGAAACATACAATGATGGGTTGAAACTCACATGCATCATGGTTCATACTGATCACATGCACGCACATCACTGTAGTTTCATGCATCTGGCCTCGTACACTCCAGACACAGTGGATACAAGGATGACTAGGCTGCATCAGTGAATCAACACATCATCATGGACATGTGTCATGCATCCATGGCATTTACAAGTCACACACACGCTACTCAGACACACAGACATGTACACCATACATGTCCATGACAGCAGCACCCATCTCTCACACCCCAACCATGTCCAAATACAGAGACTGGCATGCATTCATGTGTGCATTCCACATGCTGCTCCGCATGTTGCATTGTAACACATACACCATCCATGTGGTTCACTCATGACTGGTCTCACATGCAGCACCATCATGTCCCTGCACACACACATCCATACATGGCCCATGTCACACATACAGGCAAGTAGCTTACTACCGGCACACTGCAACATGCCCTGTTTCACACAGCAATGCATGGCCACTTACCGCTCGACTCCAGACGGGCTTGCATCCTGAGGATCTGGTGGTGAAGCACTGGGCGAATGCACTCCAGGACCCTCATCTGCTGGTTGGTAAGGTGGCCCCGGTGCCCCACTGCATCCGCTGCGTCTAAGAGGCGCCAGGCCTTCTTGAGGGTCCTGGACTTGTAGTCCTCCCATCGCTTCTGGATGTGTTTGATGTCGCGGGGTGCCACCCCCTCCACGTTGATGGCACCCACTATGTCCGTCCAGATCCTCCTCCGTCCTTCCTTGTTGGCGCGCGATGGAGTGAAGAGGGCATCATAATTCCCCAGAACTTGCTCCACCAGGATACCAACTTCCTTGTCACTGAAGCTGGTAGCCCTCTGCCTCTCTGGCTGGGGGTCACCAGTGGTCTCTGATGGTGTTTGCCCCAACATGGCGACCCCCGAGGCAGGTGTGGGTGGGCAACTGGGTCCTGGGGCTGGGCTGTGGAGTGATGGAACACCAGTCGGGAGTCTTCTGTTCCAGCAGGGGTGGTCACAGCAACTGGACCCCTGCAGATGGCAGATGTTTAGGCACCAAATGGCAGGGCACGGTGGCAGCAGGCAGGCAGGCAACAGCAGTTGGCTCGTGGGAGGCTGCTCGGGGCTCTGGGGGGCAGTAAATTGGCTTTCTGGGCAGGAGCATGGTGCTCCGTGTGTTGTGCGTGGCCAGCTTGATACAGAGTGATTTGGCACGTTAAAAAACTGCACATCAGCATGTGATTCAAGGAAAGGCACTTAGCGCATAAGCGCGTATGTGACGTGATGCGCACAGGCGTTTCCCTCAGCACGGGTGCATCCGCATGGGGAAAAATGAACACGTACGCATGTTAATGTGTGTAATTCGAGGAAAGGACCTAAGCGCGTAAGTGACGTGACACGCGTGGGCGTTTCCCTCAGCATGGGTTTAAGGTGAGGAGGGCCAGCAGTTCGCTGTACGTGCCTTTCGTGGAGACCGACGTGTGTGTTGCTACTTCGTGTTGTTTCGCGCGCCATCACAACTTCACAGCGGATCAAAGACGTATCTCTTCTTTTGGCGGGGGTATTGGGTATGCGTGTTTTTCATTATCACGCTAGTCTGACGGTGAGTCGCGTATGCTATTTTTCCCACTGCGGGTGCCCCTGTGTATCGCATACCCATTTTCAAGGTCATAGTAGCCTGTGTGTCCCATGCGTATGTGTTTTTTGTGTCCCTGGGTGCCACCGCATACTGCGGGTGGTTAATTCCATACACGTGGTCTACCGGGGGTTGCATGCATGGTTTTACTGCAGCTTTGGTGTGCCTGAGCATTGCATGACCCGTCACTTTATCACCGGGGTCACATACAACTTTGCAGGTGCAGGGGTGCTGTTAACATCTTGTATCCCACCCCCTTCACCCCAATTGCCCAGGACAATTGTCGTGTACACCTCCCATTGGCACTACTACATCTGTGCCAGCACTACTCCATCTGTGCCAGGCCTGGGAGGCTACGGAAGGTGAGGGGCACCTCAGCTTGGCAAACTCCAAGTGGCCGGGGAGACCAGGGAGTAGGGGGATTCCAGGGTGTCCAGGGTGGCTGCAGAGGGGGAAGAGGCAGGGGTGCGCCAGCTCGTCACGATGTTGTGCCATGTATTGGTGCAGTCATGCGGATCCTGGAGATGCAGTTCTTGCATCTGGCATCTGGCACTGGTGCCCATGTGACCCGGCAGTCCGTTTCATCGACTGCCACGGGCCCAAGGGTAGTGGTAGCTGCAGGTGCAGCTGTGGACACCACCACCCAGGCTCAGGGTCTGCCAGCGCAGGCTGCGTTGGCAATTGAAGAGTTCATGGAAGATTTCCAGGAGGTCAGGAAGCACACCGTAGGTGCATGCAGGGCTGCCCTGACTGAGGCACATGTCCCTGGGGCAGTAATGTCATCTGCTGCCCCAACCAGCCGGGTGTTGGCAACTGCATGGGCAGATGGAGCCGACACCACCCAGGTTGTGAGTCCACCAACCAGGACAGTCCCGGTCAATGACCCTGGCACAGCAAATGTTGATGCGCAGAGTCCATTCCAGGGCACCCAGCAGCCACTGACGCAAGTCAGGGCTTCCGTCCATGTTACACCTGCCACTCCCTCGGCTCATTCCACCAGCGCCACTGCCCATACTGATCAGGGCGGCATTTGCCAGCCAGGGTCCGGACCAGCGTCCAAGAGGAGGAAGGTTGCACCTGCAGTACAGGCTGGGACCCCAGACACAGCTACAGCCTCTGGCACGTCAAGGAAGAAGCCTTTCTGCATGCAGGAACTGGACTTACTTGCAGACTACGTGCGGGAACACAACCGTGACATGCTAGTGGGGCCGAATTGTCAAACTACGTCTGCCCATTGTAATACCCACTGGAAGCAAGTTGCGGATCATGTGAGTGCATTCGGCCATGAGGTGCACACAGCTCAAGACTGCAAAAAGCGTTGGTATGACCTCAAACGCAGCACTAAGGCGAAGCGTGCTTCCAATTACAACATGACTCTTGTGACTGGCAGTGGGCCACCACCTGAGGAGAAAGACCTCACTCTGCACGAGTCAGTCGTTGCGGAGTTCATACCAACAGGAATGGTCGAAGGAGTGGGAGAGATGAGAGGGAAAGATGAGAGATGTTGGACTTTGATGCCTCGTCCAGTGAGTGTTGTCACGTGTTTGTCGAGGCATGTGTGTTTTGCTTGACCCTTTCGCTGCCATGCAATGATTCTCATGTGCAAATCATGCAATGCTTCACTGATGCGTGCCTGCTCTGCAGGATAGTAGACATGTAGAGCAGATGGGGACTGTCCTCATCACCACACTTGCACCCTACTCACATGCCCAGTCAGAGTAATCTTATGTGATTGTCTCGTCCTATCCGTCCTATCACCATCTGTCTGTCTTTCGTGTTCTTGTCTCTGCGCACCGAGGCTCGCAAGCTACCGGCGCAATATAAATATTAAATAAATAAATACATTCTAGTCACCCGGCTGCCCCTCCGGTCCATGTTCCAGCTCACTGGCCCTTCTGCATGTAGCCTGGGTTGTCTTTCCTCTAAGCACTGGGACTATGTCATTGCATGACCGACGTGCATGTGTCCTCTGCCTGCATGCAGGTACTCCATGTAGGGATGCTCCCTTGCCCCTCCACCCCCCCTGCACCACAATTTCACCATGGCACTGGTGTGCATCATGTTGACGTACTGCACTGGCCTGTTCAAGGCTCCTGTGTACATGCAAACTTCCACCAGCCAACCCGCCCGACACATGCAGTGGGGTACATCCTCTGTCCTTGATTCAGGGTGTCTCACTTGGACTGTGCAGATGGCAGATGCTCCGCAGGGACATGAGTGCCCATTCATGCTCCATGTGCATTCCATGCATGCCCCTATGTGTCCTTGACAGGATGATCATAGTAGTACATTTCATGGCATTTAATCATCAATTCCATGCCCACTCTGGCTCAGGCCAGCATCACCCACAGGTTTAGGGTGTCACAGTCTGTGTGGGGCACAGGCCTCACCCTGTTTCTGGCCCACTGACTCTGTTCAACTTGTGTAGTGGCTTCTGCACACATGGATGTACGACTGAGGTTTCAGCATGTGTCCTGCTTACTGTCCCATCATCATCTGCTGTGTTGTCAGTTGACTCAGATGATGCAATTGACTCTAGTCAACACTGTCTGGCAATACACAGGTCTCTGGTCACCCTTTCGCTGCCATGCAATGCCTCCCTGCCTGAACTTGCCCTTGCACTGCCTACACGTGTATTGCTAGACTTCATAATGTACTTGTTCATGTAGATAGAGGGTCACATTCTGCACTGCATCAACCCACTTCTGAGCCGGGTTACACCCTTCTACATGACTACTCACTGATGCTATGTCAAAGTCACCTGGCATGTATGGACTGTTTTTCATCCCTTCTCTGTCATGTATGCGACGGGCACAGGTGCATCCTGTGACACATGTACTCAGTGTTAGGACTACGTAGTGGTTGTTTAGATGAGTTTATTGGTCAATGTGCGGCCTATTCCAACTGGCATAGGGCACTGATTGGATGTAGCCTGCCAATTGGGTTGTGATAACTGCGGATCATCCTTCATGTGTGTATGTGTGCACTTCCACATACATCAAAGCAAGCAGCTTTGATGTATGTGGCATCATCCCAAAGGTTCACTGTTGTGCAGTATGTTTATGCCCAGGACCACTTAGCTACTAAGGTGGTTCCTGGGCGTGTAGATTTCCACAGGGAATGATGTAATAGGGCACATTCATAGCCCAATGTGGACAATCAGGACCTGAGGGGTGTTGGGGAGACCTCATGTCCTGCAGCTCGGACAGTACAGAGCGTTATTGCCCCTCATGCCTGGTTGCAGGCCTTTGCTTTGCTTGTGACATTCACTATTCCTACATGGCCCATGCCACCTGGTACGGGACGAGCTGCAGATGGATGTAGCTATATTGATGAGGATGCTTCAGTGATGCATGGCTACATGCATGTTACCTGTGTCATTGTGTGTTTGGACTCACTTGCAGCAGTGATCAATTTGCAGTTCGGGCATGCTTATGGTGTGTTGCATCTCTTAGTTGCCATCTGTCTTTTCTGCCTGTGACATGTGCCTGACAGAGGTGGTGTCTGATGGAGTTCATATACTACATTTTGTAATAGTGTAGGCTTTGCTATTTACACACATCTATTTCTGCTTTAGGGATGTGTTTGCATATCAAGGCCACTGGATGCATGCCAGGTTCTCATTTGTGTGTGACATGTCTGCTTAATGTGTTGGCTCTGTATGTGATGTCTATGTGTGTGTGTTTTATGTGCTTCTGACATGTGTACTAATGTTCATCTTTTCTCCCCTTTCCAGATGATGACACAATGGAGCCAGAGGATGGTGTTGTCATGCCAGACACAGAGTTGCAATCACACCAGCAACCCAGCACAAGTGGGGTTCGTGGGGGGGTAGGCCATGAGAACCCACTTGTGTTACAGACCATCTTGTCTAGGGCTGGCAATGAGTCTAGCTCGGATGATCACTCTGACAACAATTTCGAGTTGGATGTGCGTCGGGTTCATTTGTCAGGGTGAATGATTCTGATGTGGACGCTCCTCTGTCCGCGACACATGCTCTGAGGGGCCAGACGGTGGTGGGACCTCTGCCTGTGGTGGATCGGGATGCAGGGTCACGCTCCACTGAAGTTGCTGATGTGCCTGGGGCATCAGGTCAACGGAGGAATGTTGTCCTGCAGCCGCGGGCGGTGCCAACCCAACAAGGACGTCGGTTCCTTGGGAACCGCAGGTGTCAAGCCGAGCAACGCGGTGGCCGCATGCCACTGGGGTATACTGAGTGGGAGCAAGCCATGGTTGCCAATTCAGAACACCAGGGGGCAGCAATTGATAACATTGCTGAGAGCATGGAACATGTGGCCCAATCCATGCTACCCCCTGCTAGGCAGGTGGAACTCCAGCAGCGGGGGGCACAGTCCACAGCCCACTCGCTCAGGCTGGGCATGGCGGCCTCAGACAGAGCAGGCTGGGCTGAAATGGTGCCTTTGCATCAAGCAATTGCTGCTCACGCAGAGGCAAACATGGAGGCCATGAGGGTTGAGTATGAATCCCTCAGATCTACTCTGGGTGTGCTCTTGATGTCCCAGAGGAAGCGGTCAGAAGAGAGGTTGGAGCAGTTGGAGAACACCATCTCGGCTGAGCTACGTGCTTGCCAGGAGGTGTACCAGTTGTCCAGCCAGGCCATGCAGGAAGGACTATGTGTTACACGTGTTACCATGCAAGAGGAAGCACGCGTATCACATGAGGTTCTACATGCTGACATATGTGTCATGGCCGCACAGAACTAGGCTCACCCGTCCCGCAGACTTGCTGCCGATGAGGGGCAAGTTGCGCCTAGGGTACTGTGCCACGTCAACCTTTTCAGGAAGAGGGTGATGAGGACGACGAGATATCTCCTACAAAGGTCAGGCTGTGCAGGCGTTGAACCCATGGAGGTTTTTGTTTTGTCTCAACATCATCGCATGTGGGTGTTGAGGTGCACCCTGTACCTTCCCCCTCCTGGGACCCCCCCCCCCCCCCCGGGTCGTATGTGGTCATTTTTTTTCTTCTTAGTTTCGTTAGTTAATATGGTTTTTTATAGTTAGTTTAATTAGGTAATGTAGGTTTTTTATAGTTAGTTTAATTAGTTTATATAGTTTAAAATTGCTTGTCTATTGTGCTTTCATGTGATGGTGCTTTGTGGCTTTTGAAAGCATCCACTGTCTGTTCCAGCTGGGCCCTTCAAGCTTTTCTCGTGTATGTGTTTGCAGCTGACTCACATAGGCCACTCCTGCTTCCCTTATCCATGGGCTCGCAAGGATGGTTCAGTGTAACCAACATTTACACACAGGCTTTGGACTGTCGTCATATCTGTTACGCTCACCTGACTCCCACGGAGGCGCAGGTCTGGTTTGGATTGTTGTTGCTTCTTCTATGGTGAAGCGCAGGACCCGGAAGATGGACTGGACCGGACCTTCGAATCTGGCTTGTCTGGCTCGCAGGAATATCTTTCTAAGGGTTTGAAAGGTTGAGCTCTCCATCCTGCTTCTCATGCAGGGGCGCGTTGTATCCAGTTACTTCACTGGGATTTTGATTGTAGAGGGTTCAAGTTTTGTTTTCCCGGTATAGTACCGTAAGGATTCTGTTAATGAGTATGATTCAGCAATAATAATTGTTTGTTGTCTCTGTTTCAGGTGCGGAAACTATTCCGAGAAGAGCTGTGGAACCGAAAAATGAGACTCTGGTGAGCTTGATGAGAGTTCTCTCAGTGTCCTTGTATCAATGCGCTCACTAACGCTGATGTCTTTTTTCCCCATAGGGGCCGGGGTCCGGAAATGCCTGGTTGCGGCACCGACCCGAAACGAAGCTCAATCCAGAAGAAATCAGGTAAGTCTTTAATGGGCATTTGGGTAATGTCTTTTCATGCGCCCACTAACGCTGATGTCTTTTTCCCCATAGGGGCCGGGGTCCGGAAATGCCTGGATGCGGCACCGACCCAAAACAAAGATCAATCCAAAAGAAATCAGGTAAATCTTTAATGGGCGTTGGATAACGTCTTTTCATGCGCCCACTAACGCTGATGTCTCTTTTTCCCCTTAGGGGCCGGGGTCCGGAAATGCCAGGATGCGGCACCGACCCGAAATGAAGTTGGAATAACCCAACAGGTAAGCTTTGTAATGGAAATTAAGGTTTCCTTGTTTTCTTTCCCCTCTCACCTTTATTCTTGTCTTTTTCTCCCTAGGCACGGTGATGTGGCTGCGAGTCCAGATGTCGCCGTAGAACGTGGTGGTACCTTGTACAGGTGAGTGAGATGCGGCGCTGCAGCGATCGATGTGATGTGCTTTTAAATGGATGTCTTCCTTTTCAGGACCGTCAGCGAGATGTCTCCGGAATGCGGATTTAGCAGGTAAGGACTCTTCTTTACCCTTTTCTCTTCTCTTCTCTCTTTGCGGGTGTTCCAGGATGCTGGCAGGAGTGGCAGAAGACAGAATGCAGGAGCAAACACGGTGAGCGTCCAGCTGCTAGATGCAGAACAACGCGAAGCGTGAGTTGCTGCTTGGGCGTGGCTTAAATAGCCTTCAAAGTAGTTCCAGGTATGTATCCTTCCTCTCAGGTATGTATTCCTCCCCTGACCACACCCGTGTGGTTAAGTAGTTCCAAAGATAAAGTAGTCCCATTCAGGCCTCAGAAGGCCTGGATGTTGCAGCATGGTCTGCATCAGGTAAGTTAACACTAAGCACCTTTAACACAAAGTCCCCTTTTATGAGCCTGCGCCTATGGCCTATGGCGCCAGGACTGTGGCCCGATATGAGCCTGGCGCCAAAGGCGCCAGGACTGAGTCCAAAGAGCCCCTACTTGAGGCTGTTGTGACTTCCCTTGAAGACATGATGTCTGCCTCTGGGGTAGCTGGGCCTTGTCTGGCACCTTGGAGGTAGGCATCATGACAGTACCCCCTCCCAAGGCCCCTCCCAAGGTCGTCCTTTCCGGGGGTTTCGGCTTGCTCTGGAATTTTCAGTGGAATCTTTGCACTAATCGCGGGGCGTGTACATGGTCACTTGGTTCCCAAGATCTTTCCTGAGGTCCGTACCCCTTCCAATCAACTAGATAGAAGAGTTTTGATTTTAACATTTTGGAATCCAATATGTCCTTAACTTCAAATTCGAATTCCCCATCGATTTGAATTGGTTCAGGTGGTTTGCTTAGTCTGGTTCCAGGCTGCACCGGTTTTAACAGTGATGCATGAAAAACGGGATGAATTCGCATGTTGGCTGGTAGATCGAGTTTAAAGGCCACCGGGTTAATTATAGCTTTGATGGGATAGGGTCCAATGTATCTGGGATTAAAAGTCTGCGGTCCTTTGAGAGGCAAATGCTTGGTTGCAGCCACACCTGATCTCCAATCTGGTACGAAGGTGCTTCACTCCGATGTAGATCAGCATTTTCTTTGTATTTTTTCTTGGCTTGTTGCAAATGAGTTGTAGCTTGCTTGAAGGCTCGGGTTATAGTAGAATACAAATGATCAACTGCAGGCATTTCCAGGTTTTGAGGAGGGTCTAGGTCTGAGGTTCTAGGATGATGACCATACAAGGTGTAAAAAGGGGTTTGTCCTGTTCCAGAATGTACAGAATTGTTATATGCATACTCTGCGATCCATAGAATATCTTTCCAGCTGTTTTCAGATTGATGCAACATGCACCGAAGATATTGTTCAAGGGTTTGGTTAGTCCTCTCGGTTTGACCATCGGTCTGGGGGTGGTGACTAGTGGATAAGCGTACATCAATTTGTGCCAGTTCGCAACATTTCCTCCAAAAATGGGAAATAAATTGGCTTCCTCGGTCTGAGATTAATATGGATGGAAAACCATGCATACGAACTATGTTTTCCAGAAATTACTTGGCCAAGATGGAGGCTGAAGGTACCCCTTTTAAAGGGATAAAGTGGGCCATCTTGGAGAACAGATCCATGATTACCAAGATAGTGTTATATCCATAGCAAGGAGGCAGGTCGGTAATAAAGTCCATTAAAAAGGTGTGCCAAGGGGCCGGTGGAATATCCAAGGGTTGTAGGAGACCGGCTGGTCTCTTCTTTTGACCTTTATTTTGGGCGCAAACTCCACAAGGCATCACAAAAGATTTTATGTCTTTTCTCCAGGATGGCCACCAGAATTGTCGTTTGATCTTTTCCTCAGTTTCTGCGATACCAGGATGTCCTTCCATTAATGTATCATGATAGTGAGCAATGACCAATTCTTGCAGTTCTTTGTTGGGCAGAAATAACCGCCCCTGGAAGTACGGTAAATCGTTATTAATGGAAAAGTGTGACCCCTTTTGAGTCCATTCTTGCAAGGCTGTGGAATTTAAAAGTTGTTTAACTCGAGTTTGAACGTCCTCTATAGTTTCTAAAGAGGTGAAGCTTAAAATTCTTTGTTCGGGTATAATTGGTACTGGTTCTAAGTTTGAATTTGTTTCATCCATTCCAATCCGGGATAAAGCGTCCGCTTTGCCATTCTTGCAACCAGGGCGGTAGGTGATTATGAAATCAAATTCTGCCAAGAATAAAGCCCAAAAGCCCATCGGAGTTGGCGGGATGATTGGGCTTCGGCCGTTTTTAGATATTGCAAATTCCTGTGATCTGTAATCACCGTAATGGTGTGTCTTGCGCCGAGGAGGTAATGACGCCAAGCCTTGAAGGCGGACTTAATAGCTAGTAATTCTTTGTCGGTGATTGCGTAATTGATTTCAGGAGCCGTGAATTTCCTGGACCAAAAGGCTACAGGGTGCATCTGGTTAGTTTCTGGGTCCCTTTGAGACAAGACAGCACCCATGGCCAAACTGGAAGCGTCGGTTTCAACAATGTAAGGGAGATCTGGGCGCGGATGCTTCAATACAGGGGCGGAGGTGAATTTGGTCTTTAGGTCTTGAAAGGCCTGTTCTGCCTCAGGAGTCCATTCGAAACGTTTATTCTTCCATAAGAGGGCTGTTATGGGTTGAACCACTCGAGAACATTCCGGGATGAATCTTCGAAAGAAATTGGCAAAGCCAAGCATACTCTGAACCCCCTTAACAGAGTTAGGAGATGGCCATTTGAGGATGGCGTCCACCTTTCGCGAGTCCATTCGGACTCCTTTAGGTGTCAGGATGAATCCGAGAAACTCGACCTCTGTGGTTTGAAAAACGCATTTTTCGAGTTTCGCAAACAGGTTGTGCTGGCGCAATTTATCAAGAACTGCCCTGACATGTTTTCTGTGTTCGGATTCCGAGGAGGAGTATACCAGGATGTCATCGATATATACGATGACACAAACATCGATAAGTTCCCGAAGAACATCATTCATAAAGTATTGAAAGGCGGCAGGTGCGTTGCATAATCCGAAGGGCATCACCTGATATTCAAAGAGCCGATATTTGGTGCGGAATGCAGTCTTCCATTCTTCACCTTCTTTTATACGTACCAGGTGATAAGCTCCTCGGAGATCTAACTTGGTGTATATACAAGCATGTTTTACCTGGTCAAGAAGTTCAGGGATCAGAGGCAGAGGATAACGATTCTTAATCGTTATTTGATTTAGGGCGCGGTAGTCAATACATGTTCTAAGGTCGCCTTCTTTTTTCGGCACGAAGAACAGAGCTGAGGAAACAGGAGACTTTGACGGGCGAATAAAACCTTTGGCAAGATACTGATCTAAATACTGACGCAAATGAACGTTCTCAGGTTCAGTAAGAGCATAAATCCTACTACAGGGCGGTTGAGCATTGGGTACCAGGTCGATTTGACAATCGTACGACCGGTGGGGAGGTAACGTGTTCGCCTGTTCTTTTTGAAAAACGTCTTGGAACTCTTGGTATTCAACCGGTAGTTGTATCGTGGTGGAAGTTACTGTGGCCAGACCCATATCTGGATTTCTTGGATAACAAGTCAGTTCACAATCAGGAAAGGTTATTCTCTTTGCTCGCCAGTCAATTCGAGGATTATATGTTTCTAACCAAGGGATTACTAGAATTACTTGAAATTGTGGGGCCTTGATTACATCGAACACAATTGCTTCCCGATGTCCATCCTGTCCCACTAGTGTCATTTCTGTAGTGGAATGTGTTACCGGCCCTGAGGCTATTTCGGTTCCATCTACTGTAGTAATGACATCCTTGTTAACTTTCGGACGGAGAGGAAGATTAATCCTGGAGGCCAATTCACGATCTACGTAGTTTCCAATAGCTCCACTGTCAATGTATGCTTTTATAGCATGCAACCGCTGAGGCTGTTTCGGGTCCACGAGCACCATTGGCTTGACAAAATGCGAGGTCAAAGAGTCTGTATTCAAGCTCGGCAAGCGGACCTCTATGCTTGTCGGGCTTGACCGTTTCCCGAATCAGGTTCTATTAAATTGTTGTCCGTGGCTCCAACCACCTTCTTAGGTGGCTTTACCGGGCAGTCTCGTAGAAAGTGACCAGAAGCTCCGCAATAGAGACATAGTTGCTTTTGCCGTCTTCTCTCTCGTCCCTTCTGCATCAATGGTCCTTTAACACCGCCGATCTGCATAGGTTCTGAAACGTCGGTACTCTTAGGGTTAGCGTGAGTTTTGATCAGCACTCGAGTTTCGAACTTGGACCGATCTGCTTTTCTAGTTTGCAGTCTGTGGTCAAGTTGGACCACTAAGTCTATGTATTCTGCGCAGGCTTGAGGTGGATTTACAATTTGAGCTAGAACATCCTTAAGTTCTCCGCGCAGAACTCGATGAAATAGTGTGATCCTTTTATTTTCGGGCCACCCAGTTTCTACAACCAGCCTATTAAAGGTGGCAATATAAGATAAGAGATCTTGGTTACCTTGTCGTAAGGATAGTAGTTCGTTGTCAAGGGCCTGTCCCTGAGAGTGTCGAGCGAATAATCTTTCCATGCTCGCCTGGAAGCTTTGAAAATCCTGGAGTATTGGGTCATCCTGACTTACCAACGGAACAGACCAATCGGCAGCACAGCCACTGAGATAAGATAATACAAAGGCTACCTTGGTTTGATCATTAGGGAAGGCCCCAGGTCTGCATAGAAAGTGTAGGCGACATTGGTTCATAAAAACGGCATATTTCTTGGGGTCCCCCGCAAAACGTTCAGGCGGGGCCAAAGGCATGTTTCCAGGTAGATTGATTTGTACCGGGTTATTCGAAACCATTGACGAGGCATTACCCCCAGAACTAGGTAAAGGAGTTTGTCCTGCTTGACCCTGCAACAATCGTTTGGCCAGGTCATCAGTTCTTTCCTTGAATAAGATTAATTCTCTTTTGAGAGCATTAATTTCCTGGTGGGCAGAGTGTACTTCTGCCCTTAATTCCCCCAAAAGCTGAGCCAGCTGGTCTGTCTCGGAAGTTTCCATAGCGCCCGGGTGGGAAATTGTAGGTAGGCTTCGCATTCTGTTACGCTCACCTGACTCCCACGGAGGCGCAGGTCTGGTTTGGAGTGTTGTTGCTTCTTCTATGGTGAAGTGCAGAACCCGGAAGATGGACTGGACCGGACCTTCGAATCTGGCTTGTCTGGCTCGCAGGAATATCTTTCTTAGGGTTTGAAAGGTTGAGCTCTCCATCCTGCTTCTCATGCAGGGGCACGTTGTATCCAGTTACTTCCCTGGGATTTTGATTGTAGAGGGTTCAAGTTTTGTTTTCCCGGTATAGTACCGTAAGGATTCTGTTAATGAGTATGATTCCGCAATAATAATTGTTCGATGTCTCTTTTTCAGGTGCGGAAACTATTCCGAGAAGAGCTGTGGAACCGAAGAATGAGACTCTGGTGAGCTTGATGAGAGTTCTCTCAGTGTCCTTGTATCAATGCGCTCACTAACGCTAATGTCTTTTTTCCCCATAGGGGCCGGGGTCCAGAAATGCCTGGTTGCGGCACCGACCCAAAACGAAGCTCAATCCAGAAGAAATCAGGTAAGTCTTTAATGGGCGTTTGGGTAATGTCTTTTTATGCGCCCACTAACGCTGATGTCTTTTTTCCCCATAGGGGCCGGGGTCCGGAAATGCCTGGATGCGGCACCGACCCGAAACAAAGATCAATCCAAAAGAAATCAGGTAAGTCTTTAATGGGCGTTGGGTAACGTCTTTTCATGCGCCCACTAACGCTGATGTCTCTTTTTCCCCTTCGTGGCCGGGGTCCGGAAATGCACCGACCCGAAATGAATAACCCAACAGGTAAGCTTTGTAATGGAAATTAAGGTTTCCTTGTTTTCTTTCCCCTCTCACCTTTATTCTTGTATTTTTCTCCCTAAGCGCGGTGATGTGGCTGCGAGTCCAGATGTCGCCGTAGAACGTGGTGGTACCTTGTACAGGTGAGTGAGATGCGGCGCTGCAGCGATCGATGCAATGTGCTTTTAAATTGATGTCTTCCTTTTCAGGACCGTCTGCGAGATGTCTCCGGAATGCGGATTTAGTAGGTAAGGACTCTTCTTTACCCTTTTCTCTTCTCTTCTCTCTTTGCAGGTGTTCCAGGATGCTAGAAGAGTGGCAGAAGACAGAATGCAGGAGCAAACACGGTGAGCGTCCAGCTGCTAGATGCAGAACAACGCGAAGCGTGAGTTGCTGCTTGGGCGTGGCTTAAATAGCCTTCAAAGTAGTTCCAGGTATGTATCCTTCCTCTCAGGTATGTATTCCTCCCCTGACCACACCCGTGTGGTTAAGTAGTTCCAAAGATAAAGTAGTCCTATTCAGGCCTCAGAAGGCCTGGATGTTGCAGCATGGTCTGCATCAGGTAAGTTAACACTAAGCACCTTTAACACAAAGTCCCCTTTTATGAGCCTGGCGCCTATGGCGCCAGGACTGTGGCCCGATATGTGCCTGGCGCCAAAGGCGCCAGGACTGAGTCCAAAGAGCCCCTACTTGAGGCTGTTGTGACTTCCCTTGAAGACATGATGTCTGCCTCTGGGGTAGCTGGGTCTTGTCTGGCACCTAGGAGGTAGGCATCATGACAATATCTGTGGCCTGCCTGCTGCTGTTCTACTTGTGTTAACACCCCTAGTGGGGATTGTGGGGTTTTTATCCACGGCATGCCTGTAATCAATTTGGGTGGGTTCATGAATGATGTGTCCATTAATTGATCTAGATTGTGATGTATGTTATGTTCTTTCCTGTGTATGTGTTTGATGCACTTCATGCTGTAGAGAGTAGCCTGTACCCTTTGCATGTCAAGGTCACACTGATAGTGAGAGGAGTTCTGATGTAGGTCTCTAACATGGCCCAGTTACAACCAGCATGAAGACACACACACAGGGAACTTTCAAGCATTATTTATATGTTTTATGCCCTTTCTGCAGGAGAATGAGCCTCCAGACCACCTTTGCCAGCAGACACAGGGCGAAGTACTACAGAAACCTGGCCACGTTCGGTGGTGCAGACGTGCGCATGTGTGCGCAAGCAGTAGCACAGGGCTTGTGCTCAGACGTCCAACAGAAGCAGACGTGTTTCCAGGAGCTCCAACCAAGGTGAGCATCACAAGGGAGCCACACCGCAGCCAACCTTCCACCAGGCCACTTGCACATGCATGCTAAGTAGCGCCACTGATGGGGAGCTTGGCCAGATATTGTTGTAGAATTGCACAGTACAGCTAAGATGCGTTGAGGGACAAATGCCAAGTAGCTTTCAAGTTGTCAGGGGCACACGCAGGGGCCATCGCACATATCCTCCAGTCCCCCCTGCTCCATAGAAGCACAGACTCGTGTGCAGTGCATATCATTTGCATGTGCAAATTGCCACTTGCACTATCTATTGTAATTCATGGCTGCCAGAACACGACTTGTACTGAAGGCGCACCTCGCTATACGCGTCTAGCAGCTCACGCAGGGACCATTCTATCATGTGTGATTCTTGGCATATTGGTCTTCCATTTACCGCGCGCCCACGTGCGCCTGCCTTACTGCATTGACAGTGTATGAACCATCACAGGGGCAAGCTAACGTATACGTACATAGCAGAAGCCAAGGGTGTTTGTTTGTGGAGAAGTCAGTTACTTTGGGGCATGAAGGTTGTTGTGTGTGTGTTGTAAACACACACAGATTAGTAACTCATGCTCTCTTTGCAGCATTGAACTGTTCCTGTTACCGGACCTGAGAGTGCGCAGGCAGGAGGCCAACACTCACCCCAGAGGTAAGTCTCTCTTTGTCTTGCATTTCACTCATTTCGTACTATGTGCATGTAGAACACGGTTTCTCTGATTGATTATGTGTTATTGTCAATAGTAGTATTTTGTATTTTTTTCTACTTTCCCTTGCCAATCCAACTCCCCTCTCCTGCCCCTCTTTCCGGTTATCCTGAATACCAATGCCTGTCCAACCAACTGATCCCTGACCCGCTTTCCTCGCTGTGGTCTCGGAGGCCTGTGTAAGTATTACCTTGCAGGTGCCCAGACCACAGAGGGGGTGGTTGGTTCGTGCCACTTCTGCGCCTGGAGACCAGAGCTGTGACCCATCAGTAGTTGCATCCTCATTGAATGTTGTTTCCGGAAAAAGGTACCCTTCCTGTTGAACCATTGTTGAACTGTGCTACCTTGGTAGTTCGATCATTCTGCTTGTACATGTGCCAGGACTTTTTTTCCACTTCGAGTAATCTACTGGAGACTCTTCTAGGGTTGTTTTGTGCCAAGAGGCTTTTTACCTGGTTTGGAGGTTTGGCTCCTTGGAGTTCTCTGCGATTTGGTATTTTTACCAGTCAAGGAGGCCTCTGAGGGGGCTGGACCCTATTTACATGCAAGATGGAACATGAAGACGAAGGGGTAGTGGGATCCTGTAGCCAGGTAGCCTAAAAGGGAGAAGACTACATACCCCAGACACAGTTGTTCAGAAGGTCATGGTGATGTGTAAATGAGGGAAGGCCTTTTGTTGTTGGGCAGTAAGCCTGGGCTACAGTGTTTGGGCACTCTCTGACAATGTCATTGTGGGGTACTATGTACATGATGTGTTCTGCTGGTCAATGGCTGTTCCTGTGTTGTATTTACTTTTCAGGTGTCAGGGGTGTTTTGTGGTTTGACATGCTGGGTTGTACACATGGGCAATGTTCACATGTGATGTGTATAGGACACTGAAGGTCACTTGATTTGACATGCATATATTGAGCGCATGTCCCTACTGACACACACAGTTGCACAATGCTCAACCACACGTACAACCACCCTTCCATGCCCACAGGTGCACACATATTGCCTTCTCGGGCACGCTGTGTCCCTGCAGCGCATGATCAATTACCATTTGGAGATCCTGGACATGCGTCAATGGGAAAATGTGTTAATTTGTCCTTTTGATGTGATGCTCATGGTGTATCCACAACACAATGGCTGCTCACTGTGCTCTGTGCTGAGCAGTGTGTAGCAGCTGACACACACAGCACACGGGTTTGGGAGTGGCAATTTTGCCTTGTCCAATGTGCATGTGAACAGGCATTCAGTGCTGTGTTGAAGATACCACTGGTATACAGCATTTGTGTATGACTTGGTATGTGTGGGAGGTTGTTGTCAGTCATTTCATCTGATTCCATGTCAGGCATCATTGTCTCGGGCCACTTTCCATTGATGGCACGCCACTTCGTATATTATTGGTCATGTGTTGGCCTTTTGCTGCTGCATGCCATGTCATGGTGTGGCAGACAAGGGTGATGTGGTTTGGGAGGGTTTGGGTGACATACCAGGGATTGTCATTGCCTGTTTTGTGGGGTGAGGGGTGAGAGTTTAGGTGAAAAATGTGGCCACAATCTGGGTCCGGGCTGCTGCACCACTTGCCCTTTCCCCTCCCATGGGTAGCGCCTGTGCCTGTGGTTGGGGATATGGGGGTACCACCATGTCCACCGGTACGCCCTGCCATGTTGCAACATTGTGCAGGACACATGCTGCCACCATGATCCTGCACACTACTGGGGGTGCATATAGTAGCTGGCCGCCAGAGAGGTCAAGGGAGCGGAAGCGTGATTTGAGCACTCCGAATGTCCACTCCACTATGGCCCTGGTTGCAATATGGGCAGCGTTATATTTTACCTGGGGTGGTGTGGTGGGGTTCCGGTATGGTGTCATCATGTGGTTGCTCAGAGGGTAGGCACTGTCCCCTGGGGAGGTCGTAATGGTTGTAATTAGTTGGGTTTGTTTATTTGTCTGTGTGTGACATGCATGCATGTGCACAGGCATTTGTACTCACCTAGGAGCCATGTGTCGCCATGCTTCCCAGCTTCCAGGGCCTGGCTCAGGGTGGACATTCTGTATATGAAACTGTCATGGGTTGAGCCAGGGTAGTTTGCATAGACAGAGGTGATGATTCCCTTTGCATCGCATACAACCTGCACGTTGATGGAATGCCAGTGCTTGCGGTTTCGATAGATGTGCTCAGTGGCCCTAGGTGGACATAGGGCCACATGGGTGCAATCTATGGCACCGAGCACTTTGGGAAAGTGTGCCACCCTGTAGAAGTCCTGGACCACAGTCTGTCTTTCTGCGGGTGTTCTGGGCATGTATATGTGCCTGCGGACTGAGGGGCGCGCATTCATGGTTGCCAACACCTGGTGTAGGCAGCGTGATTGCGTGGCCCGTGAAACCCCCCCACTATGGCAGTTGTGTGCTGAAATGACCAGGTGGCCAAAAAATGCAGGACAATGAGCACCTTCTCAAGGTCATCTTCCCACTCCCTGACCAGGTCTAGGATGATATGAGGTGGAAACCTATACCTGACATAGACCTTGTCGTTAGGCATCCCAAAAAGGCTGGTCCGGGGCAAAAAATGCGGGGCCTGGCTATTCTCCTCCTCCTGTAGTGTCCCACGATCAGTGCTGTGACAAATGGGTCATTCATCGTAGCTGTATATATGTGTTTGTTGTTGCGTGCACTTTCATATTGCACGCGGGGATACTTCCGCCTGCCTTTGTGTGGCGGACGTGTTGACGCCTGTGCGCGTCTTTTAGCGTGCGAGGGTTTCCCATATTCAATTCCATAAATACGTGTTGTTTGTGTGCGTGTGGGCGTTCCGTGTATTTTCCTGCTGTACTTCCCCAGTTATGCCTTCTTTTTCACGTGTTGTTCCCCATTCTGCGCATTACGCCCTGTGTCCCGCCTCCTTTTTGGTGTGTGCGCCGACGTTGTGCGCTATCGCTGTGTGCGTTGCACACAGCGTTCGGGATGTTGGAATGACGTGTGGGCCCGTGTGCGCCACGCAAGGATTTGGTGCACATCCTGCAGTAAACACGCGCAGGCACTTCCATGAATCACACATGTGTGTGTATGCTTGCTTTTTTCACGCTTGCGCCAGCTTGCGCCAAGATTTTCGGTGCACATTTGTTCCATGAATCAGCCCCTTAGTCTCTGCCCAGAATATTAACTGGTGCCACGAATACAATAGAGGTATGGACAAATCACACTCTCCAATAGAGACTGGTAATTCATCAGTAAAAGGAAGTCTACTTGTAGCTCCAGAGAATCCTTGAGCATTCATGTAATTTCCTGATAACGAAAACTTTCCCTCTTCTATACATGAGCAAGTTGCTCCAGTCTCTACTAAAAAAGAAAAAGATTTGGCTCCTATGGTAACATCAAACCTTGAGTCCTCTTGAGGATTTGGCATCACCGATAGTACTGAACACATCAAGTTACCCTGTGCGCTGTACTATTGTGGGTACATGCTTATTCCCATACCTGAAAAAGGACTTCTTCCTGTAATAGGGTCACCCCCTACTCTAGGAGTCAATAACTGTCCTGTGTTTGCACTCTGTTGTATATGCATAGGTGCGTGCTGTGATTGCGCTTTCAGTGGATTCAATGGTGCTTGCTGAGGTTGTAAAGCCTGTTGCATTTGCGACACTTGTGCTTGATACACTGTCTGAGTTTTGGAAAACCTGCCCCTACCTTGTGGGCTATATGCCGGAGGATAAGCTGTCCCCCGTCTTGAGAATTGCCCATTCTGTACATACCTTTGGCTCCCCCATGTTTGCGCAATGTGTCCTGTCATACAACATGTCCAAAATATAGGAGGGAATCTCATCAATTGGCCTTCCTGCACATTTTGGTTATCATTCTGCAGATTCTGAAACCCGCCTTGGTTATTTTGAAAACCACCCTGATTTCTCTGAAAGCCCCCTCTTCCTCTAAAACCTGTACCTCTGCCTCTTTTCACAAACCCATTTCCTCCTTGATCCAACTGGCGTTGATTATTCACCTGAGGCACACCCATTGCTTGCTGTGTTCCCAGGCCCTCTCTGCTTTTCAGTGCTGCTCCGTCTATAGCGTACTTTGATAATTTCTTCTGAACTAACTTAGCTTTCTCAAGTTTCCTGGCATCCTCCCTCTTCTTATTTTTCTCTTTGCGCAATCAGCAATGATGCACGATAGTCAACTTGATCTCTGCCCATGGCTTCACTTCCATTCCCACTAGTTACTTGAGCTGTCTCTGAACCTGCTCTGGTAACCCTTGACACAAAATATGGTAAAATACTGGCACTGATTTCCCCCAGAGCTCCCTCATTTCCAAAGTCCTCTGTTCTTGAAAATGTTGAATACATACAAGCAGAACTTAATTTTCTTGTATTTTATGTGCCATAATTGCACCCATATCTGATCTTTCAGGATACGGTACTCTAAGCGCTTTCCAGACAGCTGCCCTACAATTATTAAATGGCACTCCATCATGAGCTGTGTTCTGTGCTCTGACATTCAAATAACCTGCTCTCATCCATATATCATCAGCTCTTTCCCCAAGAATGGCTGCTAGGAGACTTTTAATGTCCCCTATAGTTAACGTATTTCTTCCTGTCATCTTTTCTAATTCATAAATCCATTTCCCCACACCCACAGTAAAACTGAGGAGTTTAGATTTTAAATTATCCTTGTCCATTTGGGGACAAGGAATATACTGCGGTCTGGCTACTTCTTTCTCTAGTAGTGGGAATTGCGTAAACCCAAATCCGCAATCATTTCCCATCGTCTGCCTACTCATAGTGGGAACAATGGTTCCCAATTGCCTTCTACCTGGCAACGATCTCAACCTGCTCACTTATGGTGGCGATTCTCCCCTTTCACTGTGTGACCACCCTTTAGGTTGCTCTGGGTACGCCATGGGTTGTGGTGTCCTATCTTTAGGTTGGTATAAATTCAACTATCTTACTCCCTAATCTGTCTGCAGACATCTCTCAGGACCGCATGCACTTTCTCCTTCTTTGGAAGGTTTCTCTTTCTTCGTCTGACATGTCTAGTCCCCAACTAGTGTGGCTTTCATCCTTCTCATCTCTGTTTAATGTTAGACCGTCCAAAGACAAGGCTATATGCTGAAGACTTAACGGTCTTGCTTCCTTTCTTCGTAACTGGGCACCAGTGGATCGGTCCTCTTTTCCTTTGCTCTCAACCCGTTTTTTGTCCTCATCACTTGGTAAGATTTATTGATGCTATCTCTGATACCTCCTGTCTCAAAATTCTCATCTAGGTTTACCCTACATGGTCCTGGCATTGCTCCTTGCGACAGGAGAAACTCCTCTATGTCGCCCCATGATATTACTGGACTCGGTTCTGTCAGCTCTTTCTCAGTGTGATCAATATTGCATGCCCTCTGTCTTCTTTTTTGTAATTTTTCTTTATCTATTTCCCTTTGTTTTCTCACTTCCCATCTAACTCTTTCTTCTTCCTGCCTTTTCTCTTCCCCCCTTTCATTTGCTCTACGCACCTCTTTGTCTCTTCGTCTTTGCATTCTTTAATCTCATAATTTGTGTTCTTCTTCCTCTTTTCTCTTCTTTTCTAGCCTGTCTCATTATTCAAGTTCTCTTTGCCTGTTGTCATTCTTTCTCTGTTCTTCTTCCCTTTCTTCCTTTCTGAGTTGCTCCTCCTGATACATTTGCTCTCACCTTTGTCTATTCTTTTTATGCTCATCCTCTTTCAATCGTTTCTCTCGTTCACTGGGCATCATTACGAGGCAGGCGCTCCCGTAATGAAGGGTGTCGGTATGGGACCGGCACCCTTCATTACGGGACGCCCTATTACGAGGTTCCCTTGCGGGACCCGGTAAGGATGCCTGGTAAAACCAGGCGTCCTTTGCGGGTCCTTCGAGTGGACCAGGGAGCTAATATTAATGTTATTAACGGGACCGCAATTAGCTCCCTCCCCATTCCCATTGAGCCCCATAGGGGCTCAATGGGAATGGGGATGGCTTCCTTCAAGGAGGAATTACCGGGTCCTCCAAGGTTGGAATGACCCGGTTATTCCTCATTGAATAATCCCGGTACTGGAACACGGTATGGAGGCAGCCATGCCCTTATTAAGGGCATGGCTGCCTCCATACTCGTAATGAGTACAAAAAAGAAGGTGGGTGAGGCGCGCACTCCCGGTCCTGGTCAATTGAACCTGTTGCAAAAAATATAATAAGTAGCTGGGTCAAATCCCAAAATGGACAAATATTCACAGGGTTAGATCCCTTCTGCTGCAAATCAGGTACTCAGTAATAACAGGGTTAGATCCCTTGCTGCAAATCAGGTACTCAGTAATAACAGGGTTAAATCCCTCAGCTGCAGTTCTGTGGTCTGTAGTTGTTCTCCTCCTAGCGCTTTCTTATCTCAAATAATCATCAGGGCGGCTGTTGAGCAGGTGTGTCTAATTAGACTCAAAGGATTCTGGTAGCTGTAGTGAAAACGTTTTTTTCTGTTCAGGTGACCAGCAACCGACACCCCTCCAAAGCACAAGTCCTTCCCAAATTTGGGGGAGGGGAGAGAACCATCTTTATGATTCTCCAAAGTGGGGCACAGTCACCCCGTGGCGCTGCCTCTGGAGCCCGGGACTCCCATAGCATTCAGTACAAAAAAGAAGGTGGGTGAGGCGCGCACTCCCGGTCCTGGTCAATTGAACCTGTTGCAAAAAATATATTAAGTAGCTGGGTCAAATCCCAAAATGGACAAATATTCACAGGGTTAGATCCCTTCTGCTGCAAATCAGGTACTCAGTAATAACAGGGTTAGATCCCTTGCTGCAAATCAGGTACTCAGTAATAACAGGGTTAAATCCCTCAGCTGCAGTTCTGTGGTCTGTAGTTGTTCTCCTCCTAGCGCTTTCTTATCTCAAATAATCATCAGGGAGGCTGTTGAGCAGGTGTGTCTAATTAGACTCAAAGGATTCTGGTAGCTGTAGTGAAAACGTTTTTTTCTGTTCAGGTGACCAGCAACCGACACCCCTCCAAAGCACAAGTCCTTCCCAAATTTGGGGGAGGGGAGAGAACCATCTTTATGATTCTCCAAAGTGGGGCACAGTCACCCCGTGGCGCTGCCTCTGGAGCCCGGGACTCCCATAGCATTCAGTACAAAAAAGAAGGTGGGTGAGGCGCGCACTCCCGGTCCTGGTCAATTGAACCTGTTGCAAAAAATATAATAAGTAGCTGGGTCAAAACCCAAAATGGACAAATATTCACAGGGTTAGATCCCTTCTGCTGCAAATCAGGTACTCAGTAATAACAGGGTTAGATCCCTTGCTGCAAATCAGGTACTCAGTAATAACAGGGTTAAATCCCTCAGCTGCAGTTCTGTGGTCTGTAGTTGTTCTCCTCCTAGCGCTTTCTTATCTCAAATAATCATCAGGGAGGCTGTTGAGCAGGTGTGTCTAATTAGACTCAAAGGATTCTGGTAGCTGTAGTGAAAACGTTTTTTTCTGTTCAGGTGACCAGCAACCGACACCCCTCCAAAGCACAAGTCCTTCCCAAATTTGGGGGAGGGGAGAGAACCATCTTTATGATTCTCCAAAGTGGGGCACAGTCACCCCGTGGCGCTGCCTCTGGAGACCGGGACTCCCATAGCATTCAGTGCAAAAAAGAAGGTGGGTGAGGCGCGCACTCCCGGTCCTGGTCAATTGAACCTGTTGCAAAAAATATAATAAGTAGCTGGGTCAAATCCCAAAATGGACAAATATTCACAGGGTTAGATCCCTTCTGCTGCAAATCAGGTACTCAGTAATAACAGGGTTAGATCCCTTGCTGCAAATCAGGTACTCAGTAATAACAGGGTTAAATTCCTCAGCTGCAGTTCTGTGGTCTGTAGTTGTTCTCCTCCTAGCGCTTTCTTATCTCAAATAATCATCAGGGAGGCTGTTGAGCAGGTGTGTCTAATTAGACTCAAAGGATTCTGGTAGCTGTAGTGAAAACGTTTTTTTCTGTTCAGGTGACCAGCAACCGACACCCCTCCAAAGCACAACAAAACTACAGACCACAGAACTGCAGCTGAGGGATCTAACCCTGTTATTACTGAGTACCTGATTTGCAGCAAGGGATCTAACCCTGTTAATACTGAATACTTGATTTGCAGCAGAAGGGATCTAACCCTGTGAATATTTGTCCATTTTGGGATGTGACCCAGCTACTTATTTTTTGCAACAGGTTCAATTGACCAGGACCGGGAGTGCGCGCCTCACCCACCTTCTTTTTTGTACTGAATACTCGTAATGAGGCTCACTGTCTTTTCTATCTTGTTCATCTTGATCTTCCCCTTGCCTTACTTCCTTGATACCCTTCCCATCAAGGTTGAGCAATATCTGTCCGCCCATCCATTCGTTCTGTATGAGCGTAACCTTGTCAGCTCTATCCCTTTCACCTTTCCATCTCTAAATCTCTCGTTCTATGTCTACAGATACGTTCGGACATTAACTTGTATCCACTTGATCTTGCAGGACCTTAGAGCTCTCCTCCTTTCCTTTAGCCCTTTCTCTTTCTCGACTCTCATCACTGCTATGAGCAGGTGCTTCAGATATCGGATTACTACATCCTATAGCTGCTTTCAGTTCCCTTACCGGTACAATACGTCATCTTTCATCCTATCACCATTTACTTCATGCGGTAGGGGGAACGGAAGGCTCAACACCTTCCTCCCTACACTGATTAAGCATCCTATCCTCAGGACGTGGATCGTCTCATTCCCACTGGTACATTTTTCCAAAGTTCTAAGCTAGCTAACCTTTTCTCCAATTTCTTCCCTGTGTACGCAGTGTGTTTCTTCCCTGTGTACGCAGCGTGCAAGTATGTGGTCATGTGTTGCAAGACCGCTTTTGACAATGATCCCCCTTGTGGCCATGGCATGAACATTTTTTCTGCGGTACCCTTAACCCATTCTGCACTGTGCTGTTTAAGCTTAGGTGTGTGTTTTGGCAGTTGCTTGCACAGATGCATTAGTGGAGTATCATCCCCCATTGTGACAAGACTCAATTGACTGTCTATACTTACCGTTACTTTACACAAAATACATCCAGAAAAAAAACAAATATGTGCATACACCAATAATCGCAGCTCAAAACCTTTAAATTACAATTTTACTCCAATCTACCTATTTTGATCGGCAGATAGATACATAGCATTTTGATCTCTACTCAACACAACCTGTCCTTGTCGTTCTTCATCACTTCACCTCTCCTATACATAAAATACACAAACAGACAAACTAGTCTATTTTCCAACATATACTTCCTCAGCGCTCTTCGCTACTATTACTTTCCCATAATTTACTCCGATAGGAGTGTGAATCGTCTCCTCTTACAGATCTATCTGTATGCAGCCTAGTTTACCCACTTGGGTTTTGAGGTGACTCCCGCTAGACACTTCTTAAATGTAGGACACTGGGCTTATCTCAGACGCTCTTCGTCTCTGATGTTCCTCATTATATATATATATATATATATATATATATATATATATATATATATATATATATATATATATATATATATATATATACATATATATATATATATATATATATATATTCAGTAAAAAAACTTTGTTAACAGGACGTTATGGTTAAGTTGTGCTACTAAAAACCTATGAAATTCAGTGAAAAAACTTTCTTAAAGGGACGTTATGGTTCCAAGTAAAACTGAAAAACCCCTGAAATTTGCCAGTTATGGTAAGCTAAGCAACCATAACTCGCGCCACCACCGTGCACTGCTAAGACTAACACCCACGACATCAAAGGTGACATCACAAATGTCATTGATGACATCACTGATGACATCACATGTCTGGCTCACTATTTTTTCTTTTGCTGACATATCTAGGCCACATGGTTTTCTTCAGTAACAGTCAGAAACTAAAACTTGTATTTTATTTGTAGACGTATCGTACAAGTAGGTTCTTATAGTAATTCCCTTAGAGTCCAGCCACATCATATGAAACATATACATAGGGGAAGACACAAGCTTTAAAGACAGCATTATTTTCATGCAAATAAACGATTGCTCTGTTTCAAAGCTGCTATTTCCCCGATGTATATGTATTTTGGTATGTGTTCTTGTCTCTTTGTGTTTTGTCTATAGTAATGCAATTATGTAATACATGGGTTTTATTAGCTACTTATTACATATTTCACCGTACACAAAAATCTATTAAGAAAACAATTATCATTTCATTATTCAACATATTAACATTACGAATATTATACCTTCATCTTGTACGCTGCACACAATGCTATGTTTCTGCATTAGTAGCTTAGTATACTAGATAGAAGCCCATAATAGAATGCTATTTATATCAATGTATCGTTCAAAGCACTAATTAGGGTATGATATTTATTGCAATGATCCTTGACACTTTTTTCGCAACATTATAATAAGAATCCCTTGTACACATATTTCATGAAAAGTACATACTCATGTGATGTCATCAGTGATATCATCAATGACATTTGTGATGTCATCTTTGATGTCGTGGGTGTTAGTCTTAGCAGTGCACGGTGGTGGCACGAGTTATGGTTGCTTAGCTTACCATAACTGGCGAATTTAAGGGGTTTTTCGGTTTTACTTGGAACCATAGCGTCCCTTTAACAAAGTTTTTTCACTGAATTTCATAGGTTTTTAGTAGCGCAACTTAACCATAACGTCTCGTTAACAACGTTTTTTTACTGAATTTCATAGGTTTTTAGTAAGGCAACTTCACCATAAACTCCCTTTAACAAACTTTTTTTATTAACACGCAGACAATATACAAAGATGGAGTGTAAAAAGCAATTTCTCAGAGATGGCTTTACACAGAATGTTGCAAAGTAAGAATTTAAGGTCGTTCACAGTGAAGGTCAGCTGCTTCCATTTTTTGCTCTCGTGCCGGAGTGGCCCACGACTCGCACTATAAGGTTCTATTGTTTTTTGACCTTCACAGACAGGGATTGTGCTAAAGGACTTCTTTTGAAGGAGGGTTGCAAACACGTAAGACACGATAAGGATGACATTTCTGAAACGAAACCACTTTTATATATTATATCACTATGAGTAAGATCGTTGGCACAGACTGAGTCGTATTTTGGGACTGCATTACACATAGACAATGGAAAATGTCAATATAATGTAAGTAACCCTTTAGATTATTTTATACTGGAATATAATAACAATAGTGTGGCGTTAAAGCCCGGTTAAGTTGTACTTGTTCGTTCAATGTGGCATATTGTTTTGTGCCATGCACTATCACCGCCAAAGTGGTCCCCTGTTGCTTAGAGGGCTCTGAAAAAGGCAGAGGAGAGAGGGTGGGTTAATGGGAATAAGTTTACATACTCTGTTGCACTATCCTCGCTAGCAAATAGTTTGACGCCCTAATAAATAAAATGAATATTTTTAATGAAGATCGGCTGGTGACACTAATTTATGTTTTTTAAAACAGGTACATTCTTCCCTACTGTCCATGCCACGATTTTCTGACCCCAGCCGATGGTTTTTTTAACTGCCAGGTGCAGTTCCATGTAAGCAACTTCATGACCCTCACCATTTTATGGGACAATCGCCAAGGACCAATATGCCCTTACGCGGTACTAGAAGCTAGAAGCAACATACCAACCATTATGGTGGTCTAATGCCTCGTTGTTGGAGCAGCCTTCCGATTATCAGTGCGACCATTTGCTTCTTTTATCATAAACCAACAGCATGTGTACCGCAAAGGAACAGAGCGTGGCTCAAGATGAGCTTTTGCTGATCGACAGCAAAAACAAATGCAAGTCGCTGAATATTCTCTAAACATTTGATGTCAAATAAATGTACTTTACGAATTGTAGAATCTTGCCGTTTGCTTTTAAATCACAATTTCATATTCCGAATTGTGGCGCGCTGTGTTGTGAGATGATGTGCGTTGTTTTCCGGGTTCTGTGTAAAGTCGCGTAGGACTGGAGACGACTGTGCTCGTTTGACTACGCACCCTGTAACGTCACGGAGAGAGGCAGGGAATATGAATGCTTTGATAATGTCAGGCTTAGGGGCGGGAGATATGATTTAGTGTCGCAAAGGCAGGTCAGCCAGGTCGATGGGGCAAGTGATAATATTATCACATAATGTCGGCGCACAGCAGTCTGATTTATCGTTTGTTTAGTGGAAAAAAAGTTGGGTAAGGCCCATAGGAAATTGTAATATCAGGGGACATAAGGAGGGTTCTTAGAACACTTTCAACCTGACAACGAACAATACGAACAGCGTTCTCAGAACACCCCCATTTTGTTTAATTGCAAACATTTCAGGACACCACGAGTGTTTTTAGAACACATTCAACTTGCCAGAGTACAATACGGACAGCGTCCTCAGGACACCCCCATTTTGTTTATTTCTCGAACATTTAAGGACACCGCGAGTGTTCTTAGCTCAATTTTAGCTTGCTTGCAAACAAAACAGACACATACTCCATCCTCAGAACACCCCACCATTTTGTTTTTTTAGAAAATTTCAGAACAGTTGTGTTGTCCGCAGACAAATTGAACACAACAAAAGCGTCTAGCACATAAAAAAAAACAGAACATTGAACCTATCTCATACTCCCCCACCCTCCCCAAACACTCTTACACACCAACACACTCCACTAAATACAATATTTTTAATCCAAGTTTCACCGCGCTGTCCGCGGTCGTCGGCGAATGCAAGATGGCGGGCGCCACAGAAAATCTGACGGGCTCCACACCCCACGCGTCCAATCAGCAAACACATTGCATGTCTGCCGACATCACGCAAGCCGCTCGGCCAATCGGGGCGCTGTCCGCGGAACGAACCGGGAAGTCTGTCCGCGGAGCGAACGGAGATATGACTAATTTTTTTGCCTTACGTTTTGGTCATTTTAAAAAAAAACTACTGGACGGATTTACACCAAATTTGCAAAAGCACGCTTTCGGGACCAAGCCCCCGCTCCTGCCGCAAATTTGGTGTAAATCCGTCCAGCGGTTTGGGCTGTAGGTGTGTGCACATTTTCTTCCCATTATGTCTATGGGAAAAAAACACAAGTTTTGGGACCCCCCTATAACTTTGCTCCTCCTGGACCAAACCTGTGCAAAAGAATTCAGAGTGGTCCATACACTTTTTTTGCAAAGTTTGGTGAGGATTCGTCCAGAGGGAGCGAAGTTATAAGCCACCCAAAAAATGCTCTTCCTATGGAAACACCAACTTAACTATAACTACATGGATGCTACCGCATCCATGTGATATATATATAACCCTGTTACTGTTCACTATCATCACAATACCATGTTCTCACATTTCTCACATCTGTTTGCCACATCCTTCAATCCACTCACGGTTCACCTTTTGGCTCTTGACACTCGAGATCGTCTCCTCCTCCAACCAGCCACTTATGCCTTCGGTCCACTCAGTGCCTGTGGAAACCAGGAGGGATTTCGTGAAAGAGGGGCCCGTCCCAACTATATATTCTTTACGTGCAAGTTTAGCTATGTTCGGCCACTGTGCACAGGAAACCTTGTGTTCTTCCAGCTAAATCGCGGAGGATGCACGATAATCTGCAATCTCTAAGAGCTTACTCGGCCTGAACCATCCTCTCTCTGCTACCAAGTGAACCCAGACAATGGGTCTTTTAAGACGAGGTAACAGTATCTGAGATGGATGGGGATGAATATCTTACTGAAACATCAATAATGAAACGGGCTCAAGAAGTTGGCAAAAAGTCAAAGCTCTTTTAATCAGAAGTCCTTTAAAACACGTAGTACAACGGACATCAACGGACCCTGCATAGACTTATCTCGAAGTATTTCATAAAAAACAAAACTTTTATAGTAAAAACTTGTCATATGTGACGTCATACTACATGCCAAATAAGAAAAACCTACAGGGATTGTGGTTGGTGAATGGGGAATATCTACATATACTTACAATGGGATACAGGGACGTGATCTCTAAGGTCAGGTGGGAAACTAAGCCCATCCCAAGTGCAAGTGATCTTCTGTGTCGCGAAAATGTACAATATACTATTGGCTTCTCAAACTATAGAGCTCCTTAATACATGGCCCTCTATAATTGGTTGGCACGCTTGTACCCCTGGAAGATTCCACTCGCTAGCAGCACACAACTGGGATTCCAGGTGCTGGGCAGTTTGGCCTGGTCATGCCTCCCCACCCAATTAGCCCAACATCCATCACCACGCCTGTGGTCTGCCATTCAATAAATACCTTTGAACTTGGCCTTGCAGAGGCTCACTGCGCCTGAGAATAAAAGTGAGTGAAGAAAGGTATTATCTTCTGGTCTCAGCGTAGCCCAACCCACTATCTGTTCTCATCTGACCATGTGACTGGTTGTATTTTAATATTTTAAAAAAATCTTGGCACCCTCAATGATTTTCATTGCACCTCAAACATGAGCTGCGCTTGCGTCTCACATTTTTCTATCTTTTTGAGTACATAGCAAGGCTCTCGGTGGCCCTGACTGTTGACACTGGGTCAGGCAAGCCTTTCTCAAATCTTCCTTCGCCGTCAGCGATTATTCTGCTGCACCACACTTCCAACCCTTTCATTCACGGGTCCAAGTTTGCTTAAGTGCATTGTGGATCATCCAGATTCTATACACTCCTATGTATATACGTTGGCGCATCGCCACAATCTATTCACTACATAGCCAGCCCCATGAATCCTTGAGTTACTGCATCTGTACAATTGTAAAATGGTTTGCATTTTCTTCAGTGCTTCTCCGCACTTGCAATCTTCATTTTACTCCCGAAATGCTGCATACTTCATTACTTCATCGTCAGGTTCCATAAAGTCTATATTCTTACGTCATTGATATCTCTTCTGTGTGCGTCACCTCAACTTCATGTGACGTCACCAGCTCTTTCTTCATTCTTTTCACATTTCTTCCCGAACTTCCTTCAGAAGGTCGTCATTTCTTCGTCGATCCATTTAGGGTTTTTTCAATGGATACCTTGTTTCAAGGACTTTTCGTGGTTTTGGCATTCTCACTGGTATTGTGCATGTCGCAATCTCCAGTTGCCAACAGTTAGGCAAAATAGGGGTGCACCTTCCGGTAGAGGTAATTGGCTCCTCCTCTACACAGCAAATGGGTGGAAATGGGCATAATGTGGCACACCGGCTGTGATGGATGACAAGATGGCCACGGACCAGGTCCAGGGACTTCAGTGCAGCCACTGTTGTACATGCCTGGAAACGAGCATGAGCTGCACAACATCCTGAATAGCATCACTGGCATTCACTGCCATTATGGTCTTTGTGGTTGCATTGACACATGTGAGCAGCCCTGTCGAATATGGCCCAGGGACACTGTGGATAGTAGATCCAAACGATGTGCTGTGAATAATGTCTTATCCCAGGCACATGTCCCCAGACTGCACATCGGATGATGCACCCCCACCAGCCACCATGGCCAGGTCCACAGCTGCACCCCCGCCTCCCCTACACCGGAACCTGGCACGACAGAAAAGAAACCTTTGGCAACTGGACTGTCATTGTGTATGGCAGAATCACTGTGCACCTCTGCCCCAGAGGACTCACCCTACAGGTCCATAGCAATGCCCCTCATGTCTCCATCAGCACCATCAGAGGATGTACCCTCAGTCATGCCCAGTATGATTCCCTGGGTACTGAGGCAGTGAATTTTATTCGTCAGACAGGCCTGATCCCCAATTGAATTGAAG
Source organism: Ambystoma mexicanum (assembly GCF_040938575.1). Classification (NCBI taxonomy): domain Eukaryota; kingdom Metazoa; phylum Chordata; class Amphibia; order Caudata; family Ambystomatidae; genus Ambystoma; species Ambystoma mexicanum. The sequence continues at coordinate 1,294,488,795 of NC_090937.1, forward strand.
CAGGTGACTCTGATCCTGCCCCTGAAAAAAACGTCCCTGGATGCTTCAGGGGCGGCTAATTTTCATCCTATTTCTCTTCTTCCTTTCTTCATGAATCTGCTGGCTATTTCCTCTGATTTCCTCTTTCCTTGAATAATCTCAATACTTTGACTCCTTTCAGTCTGGGTTTCTGCCGGGGCGTGGCACTGAAAGTATTGTTTTGTCTTTGGTCGATTACCTAAGCACGTTGATGGACCAGGGCATAGTGGATCTGTTCTGCAGCGTCCGACATGGTCGAACTGTCTGCCCTGTTGGCTTGCCTACATGCAGCAGGCCTCTCGAGCATGCCCTGGCCTTGTTTGTTTAATTTCTAACAGACAGGAGTCAGTCACTTTCTCTACACCCCTTTCTGTCATCTTCCTGTGCACTGTCCTGTGGTGTCCCGTAGGGCTCTGCCTTGTCTCATATGCTTTTTAATATCTATATTCAGCTGCTGGTTCACCTCATCTGCTCCTATGTCTTCTGCTGCTATTCCAATGAGGACGAAACTTATATCTTGGTCTGACTAGATTGGGACCAAGCAACGGCAGCTCAGGAACTGTGTGAGTGCCTGTCGGCAATTGGGAGCTGTATGAGTGCAAACTGGCTTTAAACTGAATGGGACAAGATGGAAGTCCTGCTGGGTGGCTCTTCTTCTGTTTTTTTGTGGACATCTTCTTACTGGCCCCCCACTTTGGGTGATCTTCCCATCCTGGCGACAGTTGTCAGGAATTTAGGGGTCCTTTTGTCATCCTCTTTATCGATGACACTGCAAGTAAGTGCAGTGTGGAAGATAGGGCGCTTTCTCATGAGAGTGTTGACAAAAGTACTACCCTTTCTGCCTGAACATTTACGACCTATGGTGGTAGCATCACTAATTACTAGTCGGATTGACTACTACAACACGCTTTACCTGGCACAGCTGTTAGGTTTCATACACCGCCTACAACTGCTGCAAATTGTGGCACCTAGTGTGGCTACTAACTCCCCTATGGAGCCCACATATGTCCAGTGCTTTGGGCCCTTCACTGGCTCCCGGTGATCATAGGATCTAATTCAAATCTTTGTGCTTGCTCCACCAGGCATTTTATCCACAGGGGGCTGAGTATCTCCAGGACAAGTTTTGCCCCTATATTCTGGGACAATCACTTTATTCTAGCAATGCCAATCTGGTGGCATTTCTGAAGGTTCGCCTTGCCCGCGTGAGTGGACAAGCTTTCTTGTTTGCAGCTTGCAAATTGTGGAATGGTTTTCCTTGTGACCTTAGAGGCAATGTCAATCACCTTCAGTTTAGGTGTGCGCTGAATAGTAAAACAAGAAATGGTGCCAGGGTGGTGAGAGCAACTGGTGAAAGAAGGCAGAAGATAATTGAATCATTATTTTTATTTTACTTAGATCTGAATGTAAAAAAATCATTAAACATTTTTAATTAGTTCATTTTTTTAAAAAAAATGCATCCTAAACATCAGACATTCATACATTCATTCAACTAATTCAATTCCTAAAACATTTAATTATTTAAAGACTTTAAGAGAATTCCAATTCATTTCCATTATATTGCTGATAATTGTTCGCTCCAAACAAAGTATCGACTATTGGTGCCCATATATATGAATCTTCTTTATGAAACGGGCTTCCCAGTTGGTAAATAGTTTCGACTTGACAGATTGTGTATGTCTTCATCAGGATTGGATGAACGTTAACAATATTCTATGAACCCCATTTGGTTCGCCGTATGGTTTGTGCTCCAGTAGCCTCTGGTATAAGTCAGAGGTGCTGCGTTTCCAAGCTGAAGCTTCGTTCCGAAGGCTTTTATTCCACAGGCTTGATTTCGTCAGTGTAAAAGACAATAAACCTGTAACAGGATCTCCTTTGGTCCTATTAACCCGCCTCCTACGAGCTAAAATGCAGAATGCGGAAACATTCAGGAAGAGGAAATATTTACTCCGAAAAGATGTTACCACCAACCCTGTTCCATTCGGGACCTTAGATTGAGACTGGAAAAGGAACGAATACGCGGAAGGAGTAAATATTTCCTCTGAACCAGGAAGCAGGCTGTTTTGCAAAGTTCAAAATATTTATTTTATGGATTTGCACAATATATATATATATATATATATATATATATATATATATATATATATATATATATATATATAGATATATATATCACACTATTTGAAGGGTTATACATTGATCACCAATGGGGTGATGTCAAAATAAATCTCTTTAATCAGAAGGAGTAATTATAGGAAAGATAATCATAAAATAATACTTGGTGTGGGTTCAATCAAAATGCAATGTGATTACTCTTTCCCCCTGCACACTGCTCAATCCCCCCAATATGCAGTATAAAGAGATGGAAGGAGAGAAAACAGGTTTCAGGAATACACACTGAACAAATACAGTATCAATCCCAATTTCCCCCCAGCAAACACAGAGAAAAACAGTAATGATTGAAAACGGGTCAAAATGGTTTTGAATGTGGCTTTGAATGGATGGGAAAAAGCACTGAAAATGGATTTCATTCACTTAAATGGTTTCAATACTAGTGGGAGCAGCTTTATATAGTTTCAGATAAACACTGGCAATGATTATTGAGTAACTAGGAGGTTGAAAACTTAATTCTGAGGTCGGATGCAATGAATAGCTATTTGACACGTGAGAAATTTGAGCCAAACGAAAAATTTCCGGCAAACTTTTCCACGCGCGGTAAGCAAGATTGCGGAATAACTATAAGGAGTTGGGGTTCGATGGAAAGCTGAGGATGTTAGCTTCAATTTGACACTTTCGTTTCTAGCATACACGGTGAAGAAGTTATGAAGGTTTTTGTGAAGGTCGTTTAATTCAGAAAGAGTCAAATATGCAAAATAAAGATGCGCTTTTTAAAATGAACACACACGATTTCTTTACACTAGGGAGACTATGAAGATGCCAACTACACAACAGCGCAGCCAACAGCCCAGGATATTACTGGTTGGTTTGGTCTGCCGAGACGCTTGCATTTCTTCAGAAAATATATTAGCGCAAAGATGATTTTAACACTACTATTACAAAGGACTATAGGGTAAGAGAAAGAGTTCAGGCAAGACAAAATAGTTTTAGCAATACAGTTCTGGATATAAGAGAATGGGTTTGATAAGGATGGCTTATCGATAATATAATACATATGCTAGTGACAATCCTATGCTATGGATGCTCACTACCACTGTTTGGAATGGACCCATCAGAGATCTGGTCAGGGAGACTTTCTGGACAGGAATTCAGCTAGCACACCGGACTGGAATCAAGGCGCTCTGGTTCTGCAATCAGCACGGTTCGCAGCTATCTGGTTACAGCTCTTCTCTACTGGGTTGGATCTCTGGGTTCTGGCAAGAATTCTTAGCAAGAAAGCATCATCAGCACAGCCAGGCTGTTCTTTTGGTCCCCCTTGGAGATCTGGGGTAAAATCTGGTTTCTGGATTTTTAAAGGCCAAGCTGAGAAGTGTTCAGCTTTGGAAATGGGCCTTTCTGCTTTCAAAATTCTGGAGTCTGGAGTCTTGAATATTGATTTCTCTGGCAAAGTGGTCCGTCAGAAATCAGTTGGTGGGTGAATGTGTGTGTGTCTAGGTCCTAAGCTGTCTCTATTTATGTATTTACTAAAGGGGTGGGTATGCTGAATTATACTAGGCACACCCCTAGATATTCTATTGGTTAGGGTATTTCCTCTCCCCCGATTTGAGAAGAAAACAGAGTGTCATGATTACGATGGGTTTTATGATCCAGGGAGGACCTCCCCCTGGTTTCTGCACATGAAATCTATTTTTCATACAAGACATATTTACAATCTTACAAACTTGCTAGGAATAGCATATTGATATCACAAATTTGCTGGAGCAAGTATTCATCCAAGCCCCGTCTCGGTGAGAGCTTGGGCTCAGATTTGGCAATTTCTCACACTTTTGGTCTGGTATCCAATGTAAGATTTGTTCACATTTTTAAACATATGTGCGCATGATATGTGGGCATAATCATATGAAGTCTCATGTTTCTGGCATCACCACAATTGCTACAAAACCACAAATTCTGCAGTCATGTCCCTGAACATAGCACAGAGTTCTGAGTACTTTTAACGCTACTGTAATTTACAATTTTTACAATTTAGCACAGTCCTCTGTCAGTCTTTTTCAAAAATATACTTTCTTGTGTTTTAAGAATATACATAACTGTCTTTTCCCACCTCAAAAATTCCTGGTGGCTCAGAGCAATCCTGCCTCTTTCCTCTAGCAGGGGCTTCTGTTGACACTTGCATCTGCATATCCTTTCAATCCAGGAAGCCCTTATTCTCCCCCAGGAGCAACAGGCCAAAATCTCCTCCCCTCTCCATTAACACCTGAATGGGAGTTCCTGGGGCAGAGAGCAGAAGAAAGGTGCCTTTTGTTTGGGGTAAGCTGTGGAATTTGCTTTGAAGTTCTTTGGCTTGCATCAGTTTACTTTAAAACTCAATTTGTTTAAATTTGTCTTTGATAAAATAAACTTACATTTTCAAAATAGGCAAACAGATCTCTAATTCCAGTCTTTTTAAACATAGAGATTGAATAGTTGCAACCTATATTGCTGTTGATAGCAAGTCACTTCATTTCAACCATTTGATTTTACTTGCACAAGTTTAAGCTTCCAATGCACTTAATGACAGCTGTCACACAGGCGGCCGGCGGTACTGCGCCCATTTCTGACATACTTTTACAGACTAGCACACTTTTTAATGGGGATATTCTTATGATGAATTCTGCATTTCCTGACATTGTGTGCTTATGTGGATTCCTTAAATAAAGTGATGAGTAACACCCAGCAAGGATGTTGGATATTTTCTGATGCTTGGAATCATTATTTTGTAATTTCAGCAACCAAGGAAAACAGAATTTCAGAGCACTTCTGGGTTTCCTTGAAATGAAGCACTGCCTTTCATGTAGTTTCCATTTTCATTCTGTGGGCAGCACAATGACAGGTCTCAGCAATGTGGTCTCCTGTTCCACCACTGACACAGGCAAAGTAGATTGGCAGCCAACTTTTCCAGTTTCACTGTGCAATTTTCAGAGGTTTAGCGCGAATAGGCCTTTTTGCAGCCATTTTGCTGGTTCTGGTGCCACCAGCACACAGAGATGTTGCAGGCCAGAGCCTAGTGGGTCACTATATCCCACAAGACGCCCTCGCGATTTGGCTTTGACCGCCCATCAAGGGGAAGTCGCAAGATTGGGATGATCAGTTTCTTTTCTTTCTGGTCCAAATGGCAAAATTCCTCTGCTTCTCCCATTTGTGGTTGATCGACCGGTTCTCCTCGCTGATTCCTGATGAGAGTATTGAGCGATACCCCGGGCCACTAGGATCTTTCCTTCCGGTCCCTGGGTGGTCCTCCTTGGTTTTAGTCTCCATGGTTTCCAATTCTAGGATGACAAAGCAAAAGCATATTTGTAGAAATTTCCCCACCACTATTTATGTAGTGGGGCAGATACATACATTTTGACTTCTCAGGACAATTTGTTCTATTGGCAATTTATTGATTATACCGATGGAATCGTTTTTTATGGTTGGAATTCTAGGAAGCTGGAGTGTCCCTTCTGGGGTTCCAGACAAATCATCTAGTTTCTGCAGAGTGTGCCTAGTATGGCAACAATTCAGTTGGTTGATATGGACCCACTTATCTTCCTCCTCTGCCAAACTGCCTTTGGGGATGCGGATTTAGTAGGCGACTAGTGAGATTCTGTCTACAATTTCAAAAGGACCCCTCCAGCTAGGCAAAAATGTGCGCTGTTTGGCCTGGTTCCTTTGGAAATTGTATAAGTAGACCCGGTCTCCTACATGGTATTCTTTGCTAGTCGTCTTCAAGTCATAGTGGGTCTTCATGCTGTCTGCAGATCTCTCTAGATTTCGCTGAGCATAGGCAAAAGCATGTTGAAAGTGTTTTCTCAGCTTTTTAACATACTCATGAGTTGTGGAGGCATTGATCAAAGTCTGCTTTTGGGTTCTGTAGAGCAGATGCTGGGGAAGCACCATCCTTTGTGCAGTCATCAGCTCAAATGGTGACATTTTAGTTGCTGAAGAAGGGGTAGATCTGATGGCCATCAGGACAAGAGGTAATCGAATATCCCAACTTGGCCCAGAATCTGCCACAAACTTTTTTAATATGCTCACAATTGTCTTGTTGTATCTCTACTACACCACTAGAGGCTGCCGGTAGGCAGTGCGTAATTTCCTTTTGATCCCAAGTATCTCCCACATCTTTGTCATTACTTCGCTGGTGAAGTGGCTACTTCGGTCTGACTCGATCCTTTGGAGTAGTCCAAAACGAGAGAAGATGTGGTTGATCATTAGGGCAGCTGCTGTTTCTGCCTTGCAATTTGAGGCCGGGAGACATTCCACCCATTTAGTGAACAAGCATATCACGGTCAACATGTACTTGTTCCCACTGGAGGAATGAATCACGGGCCTGATAATATCAACTTGCAAATCTGACCATGGCAGTGTCATCCCCCTCTTTTGGAGAGGCGCACGGTGTGTAAGGGATGTTGGCTGAAATTGTGCACACACAAGACACCCCTTCAAGTATTGGTTGAGGTCCTGCCCCATGTGTGGCCAGTATGCAACCTCTCTTAAGATTTCAAGTGTTGTATCAAATCCCCTATGACCGGCTGTGGCCGCATCATGGGCGTGACTTAACATCAGGCTTCGGAATGAGGTAGGGACCACCCACTGATCATGTCCTGCTAGGGATCTCCTCACCAACAAACAGTCTCGGATTCTGAACATTTTTGAACATTTCATCAACACTCTGAGGTCATCTTTCTCAATGTAATCGGCATCCGTCAGGGGAAAGTTCTCAGGGTCCTCAATGTGTTGATAAAACTTACCAATTGTTGGATCCCCTTTTGAGCCGTAATCAAATCAGCATCCGGGGTCTCTTTACTCCATTGTGCAGTTGAGAGTTCATTGTGAGCATTTGTCTGGGACCTAGTGATAGCAGTGACATGGATTTTCCCCAACAGGGACTCAATCTCAAGTAGATCCCCTTGGATGGCTCCGGTTTTGGCCAGCTGATCAGCTAGGTCATTTCCAGTTGTGTCTGGTCCCTCTAATTTAGAATGACCCTTGATCTTTTTCCAGTAGATGGTCATCCCATTCGAGGTGACCAGATCATCAATATTTTGGATTAATTTCCCATGTTTCAATGGTTTGTTATTAGCACATAGCATGCCTCTGGTTTTTCAGTTAACCAGGTGCTCCATGAACCCATTTCGTACATAATCCGAATCTGTGATTATGACCAGTTCGTGGAGTTGATGTTGGACAGCAGTGAGGATGGCTTGATGCACAACCATCAACTCTGCCACTTGACTGCTTTGGGGACCAATCTTGTACACAGCGGAGGGTTCTGGGGCATCATTCACCCATGCATTCCCTACGCCAGCCACAAATTCTTTTTCCTCGCTGTTGTCAACATTGTAAGAGCATCCATCCACATAGACAGTGGGCATTCCCTCACACTTGTCTTCTTCAAAGACTTTGTGTGGGGAATTAAGGTATGCCTCCATGTTGTCCTTGATTTTTAGACTTTCGTCCTCGAGATAGTTTTCTCTGGCACAATTATGCAAGTCAGCCAGACCTTGCACGAGGGGACTCTTCTTGTTTTGGCAATATCTGACCTCCACAGGAAAGCCTTGCATTGACAGAATCCAGGAAGTAATTCGGGAATTACTCACATTCCCAGCCCAGATTCTGTCACTTTGGAGATATTGCAGAGGCTGGTGTGGAGTCTCCACTATGATGTGTTCCCCTTGGATAAATGGCCGGTAATTCTTCAATGCCCACACCGTTGCCAGGAGTGCCTTCTCACAATCGTTGAATTTTTCCTCCACAGAGGATAAAGTTTTACTCGCATAGGAGATTACTTTTTTGACCTTGTTATGCTTTTGGTAAACTACTGCAGTTAAGCATGTATTTGAGAACCCTATCTCCAAGAAGAACTCCTTGTTTTTGAAAGGGTAAACCAGGCAAGGCGCTAGTGAGAGGCTTCTTTTGAGTTGTCTTACTGCCTCGGCTTGTTGTGGACCCCACTCCCACTTGACCCCCCCTTCAAAAGATGGATCAGGGGTCTTGTAATCTCTGAGTAGTCCTCAATGAACTTTCTACTGTAATTAGTCAGTCCAAGGAGGCTCCTTAGTTGCCGCAGAGTTGTGGGGTCTTTTAATTTCTGGAGTGCTTCCACTGTCTTTTCCTGAGGAAAGAGACCCTGAGGAGTAATCTCATGCCCCAAGAAATTGACAAGGGTTCTACACCACTGTGCCTTTTGAAAGGAGAGTTTTGGTCTGGCAGCCCTCAACTGTGTTAGAACATAACAGATCTCCGCTATGTGTTCTTCTACAGTGAGCTTTTGACTAAAACATCATCTACATAGGCCAGGTTACAGCTGGTCACCCAGGTCGGGGCATGGCCTTGTGAAGAAAAATGTTGAATTCATTGCCGGAGTTGATGTATCCGAAGGGAGTCCGGGTCCATGTGTACTGCTGCCCCCCGAAGGTGAAAGTCAGCTTGTACTGGTCCTCCCTACTGACAGGTACAGTCCAGTATCCATTGGTCAGGTCTATTGCAGTAAATACCTGTGACCCCTAGATCTGGGCCAGCCCTTGGTCAATGTAGGAAAGAGGCCATCGGGAAGTATGGACCCGTTTGTTGAGCTCCCTAAGGTCAGCACAGAGTCTCCACTGGCCTTTTGGTTTCAAAATCCCCAGCACCAGATTATTGAAGGTGCTGTGGACAGGACGGATTATCCCACGGGACTCAAGGTTCTTAATTATTTCAGTAAGGGACTCAATTGATGCGAGAGGCAAGCGATATTGCTTCACAAACACTGGAGTCATGCCAGGGTCCGTGGGAATTGTTGTTGTGTGGATGTCGGTGCTACCACAGTCATATGAGTCCACCTCAAAGAGATCTTGAAAATCCAAGAAAACTTGTTTACATTTTTGCTTCTGCTCCAGTGTCTCACAGGCATCAGCTAGGTTGACTCTCTCTTCAACCATCTGCCTGAAGCCTGGAAAGACTTCGGTTTTGCTATTTCAGCAGCCTTCTCCAGCTGGGTGGAGAAGTACCTGTTCAATGTGCAGATTTGGACTGGTGGCTTCAGGTGGGGAAGGCAGTCCCTGCAGACTTGGAAAATCACCTCATCCCTCCTGAAGTCACAGGTCACATCTTCCTTACCATAAGGGCAGGAAGTGTACACCAGGAACTTCCCACAGTGCCGGGTAAAGATCCTGTCTGGTGTTGTGTTGTCATCACTATCACTGTCAAAACAGTCCTTGGGGATGGGTCCTAACAGTTCATTGCCTAAATCTATGGAAAAAGGTTGGTCATCAACCGCCATTCCAATAATGGTTCCTGGGGCTAGAGTGATACTCTTTAAGTCTCTGTTATCCACCTATATTGGAATGGTGTCATGTTCTATGTTGACTAGTGGTGTTGGATTTACCCCCAACCCTTGCTGTTGGAAATAAGCATTGAGATGGATATAGGCGTCAGGGTTTTTCAATTTCTGTCCTCTTTTAACTTTCACTTCCAGTGAGAATTATTGGGTCCTTTCTGGGATGGTGACTTCCTCTCCAATCTGAATTTCAACTGCATAAGCAGCACTTCAGCTGACCTAAATGCTTTCTCTGGGTCATCAAAGAAAATGGGATTATTCGCTAATCGGGATCAAGCTTTGAAGTTTATTAGGTCCAAGCTAATGGTAAAGCGATTGAGAATATCACTGCCTAAGTAAAAGGCGGCAGTGACGTCTCGCACAACCCAACAATTGTGGGCTATGCTCTTGTTGCCTATGGAGATTTTGAGCATACACCTTCTTGGCAGGGGATTTTTGGAATTGGGTGTTTCAAAATCCATTTCCCATTTGTCCATCAGTTTAAATGTGGGAATGGCTGGATCTTTTGGGAGTTTGCAGAACATGGCTATGCTGATGAAGATCTTACCGTTGTTCACACACACTCGGTCGAGAACAGAGTCGTTTCCCTTCATTTAACTGAATAGGGATAAACAACTGCTCTCCAGTTTGCTGAATACCAGCAAGGCTCTGAGCTGATTTTTCTTCTTACTGGACTATAGGAGTTGGATTTTCTGATTGTGGATTTGTAAAGAATTTCAGAGTGTTTCCTTCCAGTGTGGACTGCCACCTTAGACTGGAAGGAAGGTTGATTTTCAGAAATAGAAAGGACCCCCCATCACCAGTTAGTTGTCCTTCTGCTATTACTGTCACGTCTGGGATTTGGTTGTTCTGGAAGTGAAATTCTACTTGGCCAGATTATTGTTCAACCATGTGGCATGTGCCGTTTAAACTAACATGGTTGACACTCTGTTTTACATTTATTGGACGGCTAGTCTGGGTCCAGAGGACCTTGTTTACACAATCTATTAGGGGTGACAACCTTTGCGGGAAGTCATTCTCTAGTAAACAAGGGGTGCCCTCGGGAGATACAACTGTGACCGGGTGCTTCACCTTGTGTAACCCAATTTTAATATCCAAATCTGCAGTCCCCACGATGGGAATTTCCTTCCCGTCGAAGTTCTGAAGTTGTCCAGGAAGAGGGGTGAGAGGAATTTGGTATTTCTACAGCCTTCCCGAATTCAGTTTATCAAAGGGCCTTTTTGACAGAAGGGTAGCTTGGGATCCAGTGTCCACCAGTGCCAAAATTGTACACTGCCCCTGTATCTGGACTGGGGCATAGCATCTTCCCTCCTTCTCCTCAAGGGGGCACAGATAATGTACAATTTTGGACAACTGGTGGGTTAGTTTCTTTGTTTTGGACACTGATAGAGAAGAGATTTGGGCAAAATTCTGTTGGGAGTCTTGGGAATCTGAAAAGAAATGGTGACAGCTAGATATGGGGAAAGTTTTGGGTTCCCCTGATTCTGGTTCTGGTTCTGGGATGCCCACCCTTTTTGGAGGAAGTTACTAGGATGGGTTTGAACCAGGGGATGTTCATGCTGTTGCTTCCGGGGTTGGATGATGGGAAGTGCTAACTCAGTCCCCACATCTACCCAGTCTGGATTTGAATCCTTTGGGACCCATTTTTCTTTGGGAGGAGTTCCCTCATCTCTGAAGTAGAAGATTCTTTTCCCACAATCCTCTTGGCATCCCTCTCCTTCAAACTGGAAGACTTGTACCTCCTCCTCAAAATGGGTGTTTTTGGGCTCTTTATTTCTCCTACCCCCCCCCTCCGCTCCTTAGGTGGCAGACTTTCAGGGGCAGGAGATTATGCTTCTGGTTCCTGGGTTTCCAGGGGCTTTTGACAAGTGGGGAAGGAAGCTTCCTCCAAGGCTTTACACCCCCCCCTTCCCCTTGTGCCTCCTCCCTGGGAACCAGTGGGTTGTCGGGGATCTTCCCCGTCATTGCTTTGGAGCACCAGGTCCTGAGTTTGAGGCATTATGTGCCGCCATGCTCATCTGAGGGTTCTGTTGAGCCCTCAGCGTGTGACCCAGAGCCTGTGCCAGGTTTTGGATCTGGCGCTCTAGTTGTGACACCCGCTCAGGCTGATACAGGGCTCTGCTGTCTCCCCTGGGCTGATCCCGGGAAGGGTAGCTATCCCTTCTCCCAAAATACCCTGGGTTTGGAAAATTTGATTACCCCTCCACCCTTGGCCTCCCCTCTCCCGTATTGGGTTGTCTGGGCTCAGGAAATTGGGGCAAGAAGGATGGATGGTTTTGGGTTGAAAGTTTTGCGGGTACCTTGGGAAGAAATTCTGTCCAGTATTTGAGGGAAGTGAGGAGGGAAGTTCCCTGGGTTAGCTGCTGTTTGGTTGGATCCCCCCCTTGGCCTGGAGGAGTCCACACATAACCCAGGATGGGTCTATTCCCCTTGGAGTGGGGGCTGATGTAGTCAGGGGAGTTAGGGGCCCCATTTGTGGGATTGCCTCCCTGGCTCCCTGTTTGTGACTGTCCTGAGGGCCCTCTGGGCTTGGGATTGCTTTGATTCTGTGCAGGCAGGTTTTTAGGCCCCCCATCTCTAAATCTAAAATGGGGGCAACCTTCAACTCCGCCACTTTAACAGCCGCAGGGGTGTTGGTTGTTTTGGGGCTTTTTGGATTATTTTTGTTTTCCACAGGCTTTTGCACCTCATAAATGCACGTGGCTTGTTCGATGACCCAGTCTAGCAATCTTTTCTCGTGAAAGTCTCTCACTAGCTGGGTCATGATGATGATGTACTTGGGGAGAGCGTGGAAGAAAGTATTCACAAACTCTTTGCTGTCAGTGCGCACCCTTCTGGTGGTCTGCACAAAGGCACCCTTTAATTCTTGAACAAATTCTTGTGGGGCCTGATCTTCCCCACATTGCAAGTTGTAGGCTGCCTTGTGAGCCTCCTGAGGATTCCTGTGCACAGAAAAATGTTTAAAGATGGCTGCCCTATAGGTGGACCATCTAGAATGATTTTGGTCCTCCAGCCCCGCAAAGAAGCTGGAGTATTCTGGAGAGAAGGTCCATTTCACATATTGAATACAGCTTTGGCTGTCCTTCTAATGGCAAATTTCCATCATCTTTTCAAAGAGCTCTGAGTGTTCCCAAACAGAATATTTTGCGTTCTTATGATAGGGCGTGATGACGCTCCTTATCGCTTTGATTTGTTTTAGGGGATCCTTGAGCAAGGCCCTTTTTTACCTCATTGGCCTTTTTGGTTTGGGTGACCCTGGTCCACTCCTCCTCTGACTCAGAGGCACTGCTCCCAGAGGTGCCCGTCTGGTCTTCTAGGCTCTCCCGGATTCTGCAAGCCTGGGAATGGCTGGCAGAATGCAGGGGCCTAGTTTCCTGTGTCCTGGGGCGCTCAGAGGGCTCTTCTGATTCCTCCTTGCTCCCAGGATTTGATGAGTACCACCACTGTCATAGCTGGGCAGAGGTTTTCAGGATGCCCTTGGTGGGCCTACTATCATGGAGTTCCCCACTAAATTTTACAGCACTTGGGAACCCATACCCAGATGCCCGCCCAGCCATTCCTGGGAGGTGCTGGTCTATGAGCCCCATATTCCTCATTGGATTGAAGTCAGCCATCCCCGTGGTCCTTGGCTCATGTGCGCCAGAGGTCATAGGGGTGGCAGATTCCAGGGATTGGAAGAGATGAAGGCCTCTGGTACTAGGGTTCCTGAGGTTATGCTCAGGTATTTCCCCTTCCCAGCAAACCTCATCTCTCTCAGCCCCTGCTCCCTGTTTACATGCAAGAATCTGAGCTTTTCGTTCCTCTTCCATGGTCTTGCTAGTTTCTATCAATCTCTCTTGCATAGCTACCTGTTTGTGGAGCCTGTCATTGTTCTCACAGAGAGCCTCATTTTCTCTCTGTGCTTCCTGGGTCGTTTTAAAGTACTGGGCCAGTTTTTTTCTGCAGGAGGGTTACCTCCTGAGTCCTGTCCATACAGGCCTGGTCCTTCCTTGCTAGAGCATCTTCCACACTCCTGGTGTGCTCTAAAAAATGTCATGGTCTTTTTGGAGGTCACCCAGTCCCTGAAGGGCTACGTGATTTTCTTCTATCTTCTCTTTTAAGTAACTGACCTCCTGGCCTAAGGTGTCCGAACAAGATACTGCCTCTGTACAGCCAGGTCGTCCCTCTGTCTTTGGAGTGCACCAGCTTTCTGGTGCTCTTCATCAAATTCTGCCTGGGTGTCCGTTCTTTCAGGATTAATTTATTACTCTCTTCTTTTTCTTTGTCTAGGAGGCTTTGCAGGGTGACTACCTGCTCTGTGCATGCTCTATTAAAATGTATTTGCTGTTCCAGCTTTTTCTGGCTCTGCAGTAGAGAGTCCAAACTTTCTTGGTACTCCTTCTGCAAGGCCAGCATTTTGGTATCCTGTTCTAACTTCTCCTGCTGCAGGATACCCATATCTTCTTTTGTCTTTGTCAGGTACTGCCTAATTTCGTTTTCTGTTTCATGGCTCCTCTGTAGCCTTTGCTTTACAAAGTCCAGATCAGTTTGGGCCTTTTCTAATGCTTGCAGTTGCTTGTTTGCCAGATCTTGGCCCTCTGCATATATGCCCTGTATTGCTCCACTATGGAGGTACAGATATGCCACTATTTTGGCAATCTTGCTTTGCTCTTCCTTTGCCTTAGTGGTCACATACAGTTCACTCAGGGCCACATGTAATGGACCCTGATCTTGCCATATGTCTAACCCTGTTGCAGTGGTCTGTTCTGTGATTGCCTGCAACCACACATTCTGATCCTGCTCTGTCCATTCACCCCTTAGAAATAATGTATGCAGTAGGTGTTCTTTACCCATATTGATTTCTACCAAAGTTGCCATTCTGGAAATATTAATTTCCTTTCTGACCTACAGGAGTTTATTTTATTTTTGTAAAACGGACTAAGTTCCTTACTTTTTTTTTTATAAATATTTTGGTTTGCCTTTCAAACCTTTCATGTTTTTTCTCTATAATTTGGATCTCTTTCTTTCTTTCACCAGATTTTATGACATACTGAGTAATATATCTTATCCTTTCCCGTTCTGAAATGCATTTGATCCATTCTTGTCAGCCCATCTGTGCCTGTTCCATGATGTTATTCCAGTATGATACCACAGCATATATCAGTTTGTTTTCCTTTCTTGTCAGCCCATCTGTGCCTGTTCCATGATGTTATCCCAGTATGATACCACAACATATATCAGTTTTTTTTTCCTTTCCAGCTAGGATTGATGCCCATCTGTCTTCAGGCGAGAGTGTTGTTTGATTCTGGATGAACCATCCAACAGATAGATTTCTTTTCTCGCTTAAAGCTCGGCATATCATTATTATGTGGTATAGCTTTCTATTGTTGAGCCATCGCCGCAAAGTCTGCAGAACTTTTCATGATCTGGTATTGTTTTCCACGAAGCCATGACTTCTCGTGTATGCAGGATATTCAGTCTCATCCTCATGAAGGTGTCTTTGATTTTCGCTGATGGAAAGCATTTTAGATATTCTGGTAGTTTGTTAATTGGTCTGATGTCTGTTGTGCTCAGGATATCCAATGCGTATTTAGACCTGTCCTCGATTGTCTTTATCCAATCATTTTCTTTCAGTCTTTTTTTCGCTCTCTGGGGTCTATTTATGAGCTGGTCTCTGGATATTCCTTCAGCTTTGCATTTCGCTTTGATGAAGTTTCTCCAGGTTTCCAGGGGTTGAACTGTCATCCCGCTGCTTTGTCTTGTAGAATTTCTATCGGCAGGGGATAGTTCTCACTTATTATCTTTCTGTACAGATCTATTTGCTTCCAGCTGACAAGAGATTGTAGGGATTGTGGAGGTAGTTCTGCTCGGATGCGTGGCATGGGGAATGATGTTGGTAGGTTTAGAACTTCCCGCCAGAACAGACCTTCGATTTGTTGCCATACGTTTTTTCTGTATTCAGCATTGTCTCTGTGCCATATGAAAGTATTGCCATCGCTTTCTATTTGTAGAAAGTTGTGATTGGTGTCATGGAGAATTTCCCATATTTCGCGTGTAGTACCTTTGCTTGCCGTGCTAGCGCTAGTGCTTTGCCTTTGAGTAGTGCTATTGATTCTGTTTCTATTGCCAATTGGTTTAGCCATATTCCAAGGTATTTTACTTTAGTGACTTCCTCAATTTTTTCCTTTCCAATGTAGAAGGCATATTTTGGCCCTTTCTTGCAATGTTGCTTCTTCAAAGTCATAATTTTAGTTTCTTCACGTTTATTACCAGTTGGTTTTTGACCATGTAAGATTGTATATTTTCTAGCACTATCTGCAGGCCCCTAGGTATTTTAGCATGTACAACAATGTCTTCTGCATACATGATGCATGTTATTGTTATGCCGTTCAGTTTCGGTGGATTAATCCGGGGCGTGTGGATGCATTCTTCTAGGTCCGCTGTGTAGAGGTGAAATAGAGTGGCGGCCAAGGGGCAGCCCTGTTTTAGTCCTTTGGTTGTTTTTATTTTGCTAGAGAGCATACCTTATTTGTTCATTCTTATCTTTATTGAGGTATTCTGGTACAATAACTTGATCGGTTCCAGGATGTTGCTGGGACATTCCCAATCACTGAGTTTTTACCAAAGGAGATTTCTGTTTGACTGTGTCGAATGCGAGTTTTAGGTCTATGAATCCCGCGTAGATTTGTGTCTTAGATTGTATGGCTTGGTGTTTTAGCAGCTTCAGTATAAAAATGTTGATGTTGGTTCCTATATTTTTTACGAATCCAGTCTGTCTCTTTGCATATTTTTTTTTCCTTAGTTGCCCAGCTGTTCTAACGCCTGAGGAGTATTTTTGCAAATACTTTCTCTAACAGGTCTAATAAGGCCAGTGGGCGATATTTGCAGGGTTCTTCCACTGGGCCACTTTTATAGATTAGAATTATGGTGGCTTGCTGTCACGTTTTTGGTATGTTTTTGGTTTTCTGGATGAGATTGATTATGTTGTTGCATATTGAACTCCAGGCTTCCGGGTTTTGTTTGATTATCATGTTAGTCAAACTGTCAGGCCCTGGTGATCTTGACGTGTTCAGTCCCTTTATTGCTTCGTTGATATCATCCATGTCCCATTCAAACTGCCATGTAGGGTTCTTTGGCCGTTTTTCATTCTTTTTGTTCAGTGTCTTTTCTCCGTATAGTTCCCTATAATATTTTATCCAGCTTGCCTCTGGTACGTTTATTGTCATAGCATCTTGTGTCTGGGGATGTGCATTAAGTAGTGTCCATAACTGTCTCATATTCCGGTTACTCATGGCGTGTAGCATAGCCTCTGCATCTGCTTGCAGCATCATCGCCTTGTAATTTTTCATCCAGTTTCTATGTTGTTGTTTAACCCATTTGACTTTGCTTGCCGATGCTTTTGCATTCTCTTTTTTAATTCTCTTTATTATATTTATCAGATCTTTCTTTTTTTGTGGAACTTTCAGGTTGTACGCATGTTGATGGTTGGGTGCTTTTTTGGGTTCTTTGTGTCTCTTTCTTGTATGGGAGGAGGAGCCAAGCATAGTTCATTTTTTGATTGTCTTCCAAGTTTGATTTGGTCATAATGCATGGAAGCTTTCCCACATTCTGTTGACTGATCCTTAGTCTGCTCATTCCTTTGTTTATCTCCATACTCGGTAGAGGACAGGTTGCTTTCTTCATGGCGAAGTTTATCTCTTCGAGTATCTCTTTCGACATGTAGATATAGTCTATTATTGTGTTTTTTTTCCCATTTGCCCAGGTTTCAATCATATGTCTCCCTGTATTATCCATGCAATCAGATCTGAGCAGTTGTCTGTTTGCAATTTCTTTGTTCCATTTTCTTGCTCTATTTTCTAATGCAGTGTCATTTAGTGCACTGCCTTCGCTGTTAAACAGATGTATATTTAGGTCACCGCAGATGATAAATTCTATGCCAGAGTATGTTATTTTGGATTGGTCAATTGTTAAAAAAAACACTATCTATGAAGATTTCTTCTTTTATTGCTATAGGATTCCAATTCTCTATTGGAGTTGGTCATGAATTGAGTATTGGTTATTTTTATTGTGGTCGCCTGTAACCAGGGGAGGTTGTTTTCTGACTTGATTATTTCCATATTTGCTTTACATTTTATCATAGTCAGTAGTCCTGCTGATGGACGGCCCTTTTCCCTTTGTATCGCCGGATTCATCAGTGTCATATATCCGTTGCATATAGGTTGAGCCGTTATCTAGGATTCCTGTATACATACTATATCACAGTCATATAGTATTTCTCCTGTGTCTCTAAATAAGTGCCTATGTCCACGTGTATTCCAGGAGCATATTGAGAGCAGTTCTGTCCTCTGGTTCTTTTGTTGTTATCTTTGGTTGTTGTGGCTGTCTTGATCGCTTACATTTGAATCATTGAATTGTCTCCATATTCCTTTTTCTCTCCTTGAGTCCTGCCACTTTCGTTGTATTTCTTCCTCTGTTCTGTTGCCATCTATCTTGCTCCTTAAATGAGTCTCCTTTGGTATGTTTTGATTTTCCTTTCCATTGTTACATTCTTTGTTTTTCTGTGGCAACATTATATCGGAGTTTGCTCGTTGTTTCCCAGATTTTGCCTCTTTCTGTTCTGGTGGGGCTAGGTTAAAGCCTAGTTGTTTTAGAGTCTTCTCGTTTTGGATCATCTTTGTTAAGGCTTTTTTGTTCGCAAATTCAATCCATACTTGGTCTGTTGTTACCTCATCAGTGAATTCGATGGTGTGGATGTCTCTAGTTGATAATTCCTTCATGTCCGGTATCACGTGCATCAGTCTTAGTATGTTTGTACGATTCAAAATTAAGTAGTCATTTTGTTTCGTTATTCTTTTCAGTTTTATCTTGTGTTGGGGACGTTTTGCTTTTTTGTAAGGGTCTATGAATGTCGGCAGTTGTATTTTTATTTCCGCTTCTCTCTCTTGGGCATCTCGTCCTTCCCTTCTCTTTCTCTTCTGCTCAGTTGGAGTTTCACATTCGTCGGAACTGCTTTTTTCATCATACGTACCATTTTCCTCTGTTTCTCTAGATTCATTTTCTGAATCTTCTTGCGATTTTGTTGCATCCTGTATTTCCTCATTTGATATTTCTTCAAGCGAAAAATCGTATTGTTTTGTGTCATGCAAGTGATGTTTGTCGTAGTGGTCTATGGTGATCGTGGAATCTTGGGTCATTTGAATTTGTGCCTCCTTTGATAAGTCAACTATTTCATCCTCGTGTACTTACATCTCCATCAGTACTTCCATTAGTTTTTCTTCACTGTTGGATTCAATCCTGGGGGGGTTCTATTTTCTTCATCATTTCCCCATTTACCATTTTTTGCGACGACTTTAGCTTTGGCGCTTCTTTTGGTTTTTTCCCCTCGCATTCTAACCCAGGGATTTTTAGGTTTCTCAGGAACATGCGTGAATCTACTTTTCTTTTGTTTTTAACGTAAGTGCTTATTTTTGTTTTGTCTTCTCCGGTCTTCTTTTTTACTTCCTTTGCTGAAGATGTCGTAAGTTTCGGGTTTTTCCTGGTTGTCTTTTGTGGGCTTCGCTGTCAGGCTTGGAGGTTCGGTCAGATCAGTTAAGTTTCTCACTTGGTTGTTGTCTGAAGTATTTTGTTTGGCCGTTTCTGCCTCATCATCTGGAGCTGTATTCTCTGTTTCTTTTTGCTCTTTGTTATTCAGCTGGTTGCATGTTTGTTCTTTTATTATCTCGTTCTTTGTTTGTTTTATCGGAGAGCTTCATTCGGTCATCATCGTAATCAGCGCATGCGTTAGATCAGATTTTTCAGCGCGTTCACTTCTTGCGATATCGATTAAAACAGACTAAGTTCCTTACAGCGTTCCTATTGAGGGGTGCTTTTCACAGTGTAGCACAGCGTGGTAGCCCAACAGGGTTTATGTACCCCGTCAGTTAGCACACTGTATTAGACTGTCACAAGTGGTATGTCTAATTCAGAAATCCCGGACACATGCCCCCAATCTTGTAAGTGATTTCAACCCGGCACTTCACCTAAGTCAACGCCTAGCGTGGGATGCACAATTGAAACCCTTAATATATATTTATGTCTATAAGTTCTTGTGCTTTAAGAATACACATAACTGTCTATTCCCGCCTCCAAAATTCCTGGTGGCTCAGAGCAATCCCCGCCTCTTTCCTCTAGCAGGGGCTTCTGTTGACACTTGCATCTGCATATCTTTTCAATCCAGCAAGCCCTTTGTCTCCCCCAGGAGCAACAGGCCAAAATCTCCTCCCCTCTCCATTAACACCTGAATGGGAGTTCTTGGGGCAGAGAGCAGAAGCAAGGTGCCTTTTGTTTGGGGCACACTGTGGAATTTGCTTTGAAGTTCTTTGGCTTGCGTCAGTTTACTTTAAAACTCAATTTGTTTAAATTTGTCTTTGATAAAATAAACTTACATTTTCAAAATAGGCAAACAGATCTCTAATTCCAGTCTTTTTAAACATAGAGATTAAATAGTTGCAACCTATATTGCTTTTGATAGCAAGTCACTTAATTTCAACCATTTGATTTTACTTGCACAAATTTAAGCTTACAATGCACTTAATGACAGCTGTCACACAGGCAGCCGGCGGTACTGTGGCCATTTCTGACATATTTTTAGGACAAGCACACTTTTTAATGGGGATATTCTTGTGATGAATTCTGCTTTCCCTGACATTGTGTGCTTATGTGGATTCCTTAAATAAGGTTATGAGAAACACCCAGCAAGGTTGTTGGATATTTTCTGATGCTTGGAATCATTATTTTGTAATTTCAGCAACCAAGGAAAACAGAATTTCAGAGCACTTCTGGGTTTCCTTGTAATGAAGCACTGCCTTTCATGTAGTTTCTATTTTCACTCTGTGGGCAGCCCAATGACAGATCTCAGCCGTGTGGTCTCCTGCTCCACCACTGACACAGGCAAAGTAGATTGGCAGCCAACTTTTCCAGTTTCACTGCGCAATTTTCAGAGGTTTAGCGCGCATAGGGATTTTTGCTGCCATTTCGCTGGTTCTGGTGCCACCAGCACACAGTGATGTCGCAGGGCGGAGCCTAGTGGGTCAGTATATCCCACACTACCCAGTGCTGGTTTCCTGACCTGCATGTGACACTGGATGGCAAGGGAAAGAGGAGAGGCTGGTCAGCATGGGTGTAGACATGTGCATGTCCAAAGGACAGCATGTACCATTTTTCTTCTCACATAGAAACTGCATGTAGCAATCAGAACAAAATTGCAACTGTTCACCCTGAATAGAGTGAGAGGTGAGCATGTAATACAAGATGCCAATCACCTCCTGAATGCATGCATGCATCTACAGTAAATGAGCATCCACCACTCCAAGGGAACAACATTCACCGTGGACAACTGGGAACATGGATGGGGCACAAGTCAGGACATGAGCATGTCACCACGACACGCGCCAGCATCATTGCACCATTGACACAAACATCGTCAGCCTTCCTTGACCCTGGACCCTCCACCTGCATCCGACCATGGTACATGTGCAGGTGCAAGATGGAGATGGCAAACCCCATGGTCCCCACCATAGCCTACCACTGTATCATGGCAAGTCATCAATACATCACTCACAGAAATCAATAAGCATATGTGCCCCAACACACTTTCCATTGACATGCAATGGCACAATGGCACAGCAGAATACAAGGACCACCTTGGCACATCCAAGGTCCTCACACCCATATGACACATACGCCACCATGGATGCACCATCACGTCACAAATCATTGTCATGTCCCTCCACATGCATCCTACCAATATGCATGGCCATCAAATTGCATACACATCCTGCCTCATGGGACTGAGAGTGTGGACTCCCCTGCCACCTGGATCTAGTCGTGCAGAATTCGGGCTTGGGCATGGAGATCCGAGTTCACCCTCTGCAAGATCCTGAGATAGGACAGGCAAATACAATGCCGCCCATGCAAGTGCACCTCAGCAGTTGTTCAGGCCTCCATGGCCGCCCTGGGCTTTTTCTGGACCCAGATCCTTATGTTGTCCCATATCTTTTGATGGCTCCTGGAGTATGCACGTCAACACCCTCAAAACTAACGTCTCTTTAAATGTCACGCCATATCCTCCGGTGGCCAACAGCCCCAAGCTGCTGGTCCAGGTTGAACAGTGCGTTATAGTGCTGGAGCACCTGTTCACAGAGTATGCCAACTTCTTGGCCTGAGAAGTTGACTGGCCAGATGTGCGTGAACCCTAGAATGGGCCCTTTAAATCAGTAACACGTCATACAAGGATGGGGATGTAGAATAACTCTTACACCAAATAAGAAGACCAACTTGGGAAGTTTCGCAAAAATTCCTTCTCTGAATGTTTTTTTTTATTGAATGTTTATGGTTTATATCTTAAACCTTACATTTCATTATTCATGTTTTATTTTCAATTATCTAAAACAGGGAGTTACAACAGACATCAGCGGATGTTCAATTGCGCTCGCAATCATTTTTTTAAATAAAAAACACACTTAAGTATTAACAATTCATCATAAGAAACATCTTACTATGTGGCAAACTCTGAATAGCTATGTGGGATTGTGATAGGTTCAAGGGGAGCATCTAAGTATACTTTCTTTAAGGGATCAGGTTGTGATTCGGTCTCTACAGTCAGGTGAACAACGTGTGGCCACCCCTTGTGCAAGACATCCGCATCAGTAACTAGATACATGGTACACCATTGGTTCTCAAACTATAAGGCCCTTCGTTATATGGCCTTCTACAATTGGTTGTCATGCGGGTGCCCTTCTGGAACATTCGGCTCTCTAGCAGCACATAAGCTGGTACCCCAGTTGCTGGTGAGCGGACTTGACCGTGTCTCCCCACCCAATTAGCCTTACATCTCTCATCGCTCATGCCTTCTGCCATTCAGATTGTCTTTGATCTTGGCCTTGAAAAGTATCACTGCTCCTGAGAAAAAAAGTGAGTATAGGCACATCCTTTTCGTAGCTCAGGTCTGCACATCCGCTCCTATTTTCATCCTTGACACATGTGACAGGAGACCATATTTCGGCCTGTTTTGCAGAATTGCATTGTCTTGAATTAAGAAACTTGGCACTCATGGTATTCTTTCTTGCACCTTAAAAAGGGCTGATTCAGCTTCTTACATTCACTTGTCTTCAAGGATAGATAACCGGTCTTGGCCACTTCATCCTTTGACAGTAGGCCAGGCAGCTATTCCAGGCCTGTCCTCGATCTTCAGCTGTTTTCTTACTGCGAAACATAGCCCTCTGATCTGTCTTCACGGGTCTGAGCTTACTAAATATGTGACACTGATGTCCAGAATTCTATTTGATGGCAGCACTGTCTGCAGTCTATTCACTACGTATAGCCAGCCTTAATGATTGCGCAATCTACTTGCGTTACAGCATCTATACAGTTATAAAATGGCTTGCATTTTCTGCAGTGCTCTTCGCACATGCAATCTTCATCCTGCGATGCACCTGTAACGGAAATGGTGTTGTCAGTACCTCAAATGTGATGGCTTAACACCCCCTGGGTGCGTCCACAGTACATGCTGCCAAGTATCCTCCAAGGATGTTGTCCCCCATCCCAGGCTCAATGTTGACTCAGCCGTCCAAGCCAAATCACTCAATGCATATCCCAGGACTGACACCTGGGCATGGACAGACACACTCACACATGTGCACACAATGTCCAGCTGTACATGTTCCTGCAGGCCACCCTGCTATGGGCACATGCAAGCACCATACATGCATCTGCTGCAGTGGATCCTATATGCAGGAGTGCAAAATTACAGGATAACTACTAGGCATTACAAAGGAAACCATGAAACATGTGTGTATCATTGGATGTGTGAGTTCCCACATGCAACACATTGTGCCCCCAAACAGTACCCCCTCCCCATGAGTGCTGCCATCCCACCCCCACCGGCCAGCATGCATCCACAGAGCCACCACTTGCCCTTGTCTGATCCCCCCCTTCCACCTGCAGTGAGTATCAACAGGCATCAATGTAGCTTAGATTGGGCTATGGCACACCTTCAAAGTATTTCAAAATGTACAAGCTGGTTAGCAGGAGTATGATGGCAGGCCAAGAGTGCCTGGAACTGTTTGGCAGAAGCAACCTATGGACCAAATGAACTCCAGATAGAATAGACAAGCATGGCCGCACCATGTGAGTTACAGACATCGCGGTGTGCATACTGCACATGTGGGTGTTTTGCGATTACCAAGGAGAGTGGGCAAGAAGGGCCACAGAGAGTACCAGCGCTGTTGCCGTTACTTCAGAGACTGATGAGCGGCAGCGGTCAACTATTAGATTGTGAATGCCTAGCCCCGCATCCATATGTAAAACTTAGTAAACTTATTGTAAATAGTTGAACTGCGCCACATCAGACAATTAAAAAAAAGTACAGTTGTACAGAATTTTTAATGCATGTTCTGGACAGCCTGAGACGTGATTTGAGTGTAACTCTTCATCTGAGGCTGTTACAGTGAAAATTATACAGTTTGGAGCATATACATAATTATATCCATAGCCATTTAAAATAAATGGACCAAATTACGGGGCAAGTAGAGGTTGCATCACATGTGAAGGCACATCATTAATATCATCATTAGAAACATTGTGATGTATGTTGACATAACAATGCAATTAGGTAACCAAATCAATGTGGAAAGGAAATATTCAAATTTACCAATTCAGGTAATGGCATCACGGTAATCCCAAATTAGGAATAGACAAAAGGGGAAAAAATAAGAGAAAGCAGCTATTAGCCAAAGCGGTAGATAAACAACCGTAGACAGCATCTGTGGCATCTACAAAGTTATTCGCAATTTAATTATTTCAAATTAGAGAACAATGAAAATGCATATTTACCCAAAAAATCCTGTTCATTCTGAAAATCTGCACAATAAACGAAAACTGTGTAAATAATGGCTTAATATAGGATCTAACAAAACATTAACACACTTGCTTCTACATAAGTATTGTTCATAAGCACTTACCAATTATATAGAATCAGCCGTGAATAGGCTCCTTATCCAAATTATAAATCTAAAATAGATGAAAAAGGCAAGTTCCATATACAACCAATCGTGTTACCTATAAGGTAAATATGAGGATTCTCATGCGCATGAGGACACAAATAAAATCTGTTTTACCTTAATTGAAGCTGCAGTTGCAGATACGCAATAATTTTAAATGCTGCAGCGTGTCTAAGCCATCATAATTAGAATGTAAATATGCCACATGTTCGATTTAGCCAATCCGGTATGGTCCAATTAATCTCTTATTAGGTTGGGGGTCTTAATTACTTGCGCCAACAAGCATTAGGTCCGGTCAGGGACCGTATGTATTTGTGAGAGCATCTCTCTTACCTGCCTTCTGGCATCAAAATGAGTCAAAGGGAGGGTGCGTTGCTGCGCTTCCAAATGACTATAACCAGCCACTGAACCGTGAGCTGCAACGTGCTCCGCGGTCTTTGATAGCCGCCATCTTGAGTAAGGACCTGTACCTGCTTCGCTACTGAACCAAATGAGACAAAGTGGTGTCGCTAAGTTAAAGACTGACTACAAAATGATGAAAAGGATTAATGCGGACACTAACAGCGAACCAATTGCAATTAAAAACACTCGAGGTGAATCAAATTAACCAACACATGAGATGAGAGCCAATTAAGGCACGAATAGTAAAAAAGTTAAACATTCATTACATGGTTCGGAAAAACCTCTGCCAACTTAAAAACCCCAAATTTTAAGTAAGTTGGGTTTGACAATTAATTAATAAAATACGCCACAGAGATAGCCATGATTGTTTATCCACCATTACCATAATGCAATTGATAGACAAAATTACAACCATCATAATGGGCAAAAGTACATTGCAATTCTGGTATGTCATTGGCAATACAAAAGTGCACATTTAGCCCGGACACAGTTAGAGAGCATTAGCAGTTGTAACCACTAAATCAAAGTACACAATGAATCTGAACAAATAGCAACTTAAATAACTGGAAACAATCCACAAATCATGTATGCTAGCGTGTTGATATTTGGTGCGTAAAAATAGGGCAGATCAGCAATATGACAGAAGAAAAAGGCTAAAGAGCACGTCTGTATCCGACGATCCAATTAATAAAAATACGTGAAACTCATGATCTGAGTTTAGGCCCCTGGTAACAAGTCTGTGTTTGCAAATAAGTCGTGCTTCCAGCTGCCTAAGTTTAAGTTCAATGTTGCTCCCTCTTTTAGGTAGGCAGACCTGGGCCAGTCCTGTAAATCGAATGTCCTTTACATTGTCCAATTGATGACAGGTCTGCCAATGTAATGCCAAAGGATATTTCGATTCCTGTTTCGACAATGTGGAAAAGTGTTCACGTATACAGATCTTCAGGGGTCTAATTCTACTGCCAATATACATTAGACCGCAGATGCAGATAATGCAGTAAACTACAAATTTCTTATTGCAATTGATGAAAGCACTCATTTTATGTTTGCCAGTTAATCCAAAATCAACTGTATCAGTCTCCAAAGTATGCATGCACATATTACAACTCCAACACTTGTGGAAGCCTTTGACCTTCCCCTGTGCAAGCCATGTCCCCCCACTTAACGGTTGAGGCATGAAAGATGGGCATAAAATATTTTTCAATGTGGGTGCTCTACTAAAGGTAATTGCAGGCAGGGTTGGGTTCCAGCCATTTGGCCAAATCAGAATCTAAATGAAGTAAATGCCAGTGGCGTTTGAGAATCGCATAGATACTATTGCCGTCACTGTTATAACGAGTGATGAATCTAATTGTATTAGCTTGTTCATTAGCACCCCTTAATCGGGTTTTGGGTGTCAGCAAGTCCGTTCTCTTCATACTATCCACTTTTCGTTCAGCTTTAGTAAGTATGGAAGGCTTATATCCTCGTGTTTTAAATTGATCATGGACAAACTCTTTTTCCACCGTAAAGTCAACATCAAGTGAGCAGTTTCTCTTTGCTCTAATATAGTCGCCTAATGGAATATTAATAATCACTGATTTTTTGTGAGAGCTAGAAGAAAGTAACAAAGCATTAACTGATGTCGGTTTCCGGTATGTTTTAGTTTTGAAACCATCTTTCGACACAGAGATAGTCCAGAAAGTCAATCGAGTAGGTACTAGATTGATGAGTAAATTGTAGACCCCAATTGTTACCTACCTTCACAAAGATAATCTCCCAAAATGTTTTGTTAAGGGGGATCAGTTTCTCAGAACGGGAGAACAATAATAGATACGCTACACAAAAGTGAGACAACTGATTACCCCGCTCTATGACAGTACAGATCAAGGCTTGGTGATAAATAGTACTATCCTAGGTACTAGTACATATATACCATTTAGGTGATATATGTTAATCCTATGTTAATAGGTGTTAATCCTAATGTCACCCTGTACAACTTTAGCCACAGATTTAAGTAAAATAGAACCACATCTCTATTCACAAAAATGTAAGAAATTCAAAAAGTCATAAATAAGTCCATATCAATTTATTCACTTTAAGACAGATTTAGAAAAATTAAAAAGAGAGAGAAAGATTTTAACATACATGTAACACAGTCCACAATACATGATCTCGTCAGCCCATTCTTAAAAACAGTAACATCTGTAAAGGGGTTAGTTGGATGCGATACAACACTAACTATATTTGATTTGAGAGTGTTAGATACAAGACTTCAATGGTTCATAAGTCTGTAGTCAATTGTCGACATGTTTCGGCCTTTCTGGATTTTAGAAAACCATCTCTAGTGTCCATTCAACCAATAATTTTCCACAGCCTTCTTCAGGACAGACCATTTCTTTAGATGTAGTAATTAATCTTTTTCATATACCCCATAACAGGTTTGACAATATCTAAAAACAAGCAATACAACATATTACATACGATTGTGGTTCTATCAAACTTCAGCTTTCATTATACTTGGAAAACAGATCTAATCCATTACTTAGCAGTTTTTTCATACATGTAATAGTCAGCAATTCTACATGTGGCATATTTCTAACAAATATATAACCTATTACACTACACTAAATGAGTCAGTAAATAAATATCACCCAGCCTTCACTTACATCCAGTACGGACATGAGCTCAAAGACACGGCTTGGAAATAGTCGTGTAAAATTATTTTCCACAAACCGGATGTTCAGTAAATCAATGCATATTGAACAATGAACAATGAAAATGCGTATTTACCCAATCAATCAAATTTTGATGATGTCCCAAGATCTCGCAATAGTAGCATTGCTTCATCACCTATTAGTTCCAATATCGAAAGTGATTCTGACAGATCGAGTAAGAAGACTGTGGATGTAACTGCACTATTGGGTGACGAGACAACTAATGAGGATGAAGTGGAATCTGAAGAACTTGTTGAACCCCTAACTCCTGCACCTTTTTTAGAACAAATTAGGCGGTTCAAAAAGGGCAACAGACAGGAAGCCATAAGAAAATAGGTCAGGTTTCATCTACCACCTGCTGCAAATACTACAATGCAAGGGCCAAACCAAGGGCACAAGGGGCGGCCAACATGGGCACGGGAAACGCCGCTCCACTCGGGCAACGTCTAACAAGAGCCTCTTATCAGAAATCCCTTCAGAATCAGAATGCTCCTAATCAGTTCAGATAGACCTAGTACATAATTTAAGCAAATACCAACTCTCTTCAGAAGAACACTCTTTACTTAACAAGGGTCTCTCTTTCGCACCATCTAGTGCTAATGATTATGTCCAGATTCAGATAGATTTATACAAATCTACTAGAAAACTGAAACTTAAAAAGTATTTTGCTACACAAGTCAAAAAATATTCACCCAAACCACCAGTAGTTGAACCATCTGAGCTTTCCTTACAAGTAATGATGACCACACATATTTTGATGTATATTTATGATGCCTTGTCTGATAGAGATACCAATGTATTGGACACACTGAAAGAATTGGATATTCAGCAACGCAATTTGAAAATTAAAGAATTCTCAAAACAATCAAGCATGGGCTTCCCCATTGGTTATCATTAATAGTCCCTTGCTGGATTCTTACCAGGCCTTTTTTAATAGCCTTAGGATCATGTTTGGGAGGCAAGAGATCACAGTTTCTGCTCAAGAACAGCTTTTAGATTTCAAACAAGGGTCGCAAGACTTATTATCGTAAATGACCAGGTCCAAACAATTGGCTGCAGGTACATCCTGGGCTGATGATGCTCTCATCATGCTACTTAGAAGAGGACTAAATGAGGAATTAAAGGATGAGGTATCTAGAGTGCCTCGCCCCCCTAATCTCGCAGAATTGATTTCCATTGTGATGCAAATGGATTACTGATTACAAGAAAGACATAGGGAACGTCGTAAGACTAGAAACCTGTGAATTTCTTCTGAACTTCCCTTCTCCGCTACCACTAAAGCCCAAACAGACGACGAGCCTATGCAGATTGGGGCGACACGCGGTCGCTTGACTCCAGATGAACGAAACAGACATCGTCAACTAAAACTATGCATGCATTGTGGGGCGAAGGATCATGCTGTGCAGAATTGTCCCATTGTTCCTGTTAGGGGGCAGGGAAACAGGTGCACGCTACCGTTAGGGGAACCACGGATAGGGAATTAGTGAAAGGTTCCTCACTGGTACATGTGCATTCTCATATTACAGAAGTCCCTGAGCTTCTCATAGTCGTTCTACGCATTACCCTCTTGTCAGAAACAGCAGAACCTATGGAGGTGCCTGCCTTGATAGACTGCGGGGCTGCTGGTAATTTTATTGATTATCTATGGGCGAAACGGATGGGAATAGCTAGTTCATTAAAATCCCTAGCTATTCTGGTGGAGTCAGTAGATGGAAGCCCACTGGTTTCTGGGCCCATTATGGAACAGACACAACCTCTTCTGATGAAGATAGCTTCCCATAGTGAAACCATGATACTGGATATCATTCGAACTGCCCATTATCCAATAATACTTGGATTACCCTGGCTTAGGGTTCATAACCCATATATTATTTGGACATCCGGAACCCTCTTTATGGTTTCAGAATACTGTATAGGAAACTGCCTTTCGAGTGGTGCCTTGGGTTTTCATCCCGTGTCTTGCTGCCAAGAACGCAAGTCTAACGCCACTGTACTTAATCATACACAGGATGTTCCTGACATCTATCAGACTTTTCATGCGCTGTTTTCTAATACAGAATATACAGAACTCCCACCTCACCGGAGAGATGACTGTGCTCTCGAATTGCTGCCCGATGCCCCTATTACATTCGGGCGTATGTACGTTTTACCATCCAGAGAAAAGGAAGTTGTTAAGGAATACCTTCAAAAGAATTTACGTCATGGTCTTATTGCAGAATCCACGTCACCTGCAGGGGCTTCTTTATTTTTTGTTCCTAAAAAAGACACTACGGACCATGCATTGACTAACGTGGGTTGAATAAGATCAGTATCCCAGATCGATATCCCATACCACTTATCTCTGACATTCTTGAGGCAGTAAAAGGGGCTGTAATCTTTACGAAACTGGATCTCTGTGGGGCTTACCACCTTATCCATATTCGAGCTGGCAATGAATGGAAGACGGCTCTCCGTACACCTTTTGGGCATTATGAGTATCGAGTTAGGCCGTTTGGTCTCTCTAATGTCTCTGCTGTCTTCCAGAGCTTCATGGATCACATCTTCTCCGATCTCCTTCTTCACTCAGTAATCGTGTATCTGGATGATATCCTGGTCTTCTCTTTCTCTACGGCTGCACAGATGCAACACGTCATCAGGGAGGTACTCCAAAGACTGTCCGATAACAACCTATATTGCAAGTTGGACAAATGTGAGTTTCACAAGGAAAGGGTGGCGTATCTGGGATACATCTTATTGGCGAAAGGAGTTTCCATGGATCCACAAAAGGTTACTGCAATTACCGAATTGACTGCTCCTGGCAGTGTTAAAGAACTTCAGAGGTTCCTCAGTTTCGCTAATTTTTATCGGCGTTTCATTCCCAATTATTCGGAAGAGATTTTACCGATGACCGCCCTTCTCAAGAAGGTAGCAGTTTTCTGTTGGTCAGATGCAGCTCAATCGTCATTTGAAAATCTCAAAAGTGCTTTGTATCCGGACTGATTCTTATAACACCTGATCAAACTAAGAGGTTTATTGTAGAGTCGGATGCATCTCACCCTGCATTAGGAGCAGTTCTACTACAAGAGAATAATCACGGAGTGGAATGTCCTGTGGCTTACATTTCCAAGACTCTTTCTCCTTCTAAACGGAATTACACTGTCCTCAAGA
This sequence comes from Ambystoma mexicanum, assembly GCF_040938575.1. NCBI lineage: Eukaryota > Metazoa > Chordata > Amphibia > Caudata > Ambystomatidae > Ambystoma > Ambystoma mexicanum. The sequence continues at coordinate 1,294,519,529 of NC_090937.1, forward strand.
AAGAACTTCTTGCTATCAAATGGGCCTTCGACATCTTTTGTTAGGAGCTTGTCATGCTATCGAAGTTTGAACCGATCACAGTAACCTCCGTGCCTTACAATATGCCCAAACACGGAACAGTAGACAAGCCCGCTGGGCACATTTTTTTTCCTCTTACGAGATTATTTTTACTTTTATTCCTGGCAGAATCAATCTCAAAGCCGATGCTTTATCAAGAACAGACAACACCTTTTCTAACCCTTTTTGGTCAGAACCCCTCTTTCCCAGAGCCGTATTTCTACAGGTGGTTACTGCGTTTTTGCAATCAGTCGCAGAAGCTACAAAACATCTTCTGGAAGCAGATCCTGCTGTTCTGGATAACCTGAAACTGGTGTTGTCCCAAGGATGTGCCTACTGTGAGAAACGTTTATTCATTCCTTCTGAGAATCTCTGAAGAACTGTGATGCAATTATGTCATGATTCACAGATGGCTGGACACAGAGGTATTGCCAACACTACTGAATTGGTTGTACGACATTTCTGGTGGCCTGATTTTGGCAGAGATATACAGGATTATGTCTCAACATGTTCTACCTGTTTACAAACCAAATCCCCACATTCTGCTCCACTGGGCCTTCTTTCCACGATGCCCATTCCTGTTCATCCATGGCAACTTATTTCTACTGATTTTGTGGTGGATTTACCCGTTTCCGAGGGTTGTACGACAATCATGGTGGCCGTGGACTATTTTACAAAAATGGCTCATTTCATTCCACTTCCACAGGTTCCCACTGCCGCTCAAATGGCGAGAATATTCATCGCACAGATATTTTCACTGCATGGTCCCCCTGATACCATTGTCTCGGATAGAGGGCCGCAATATACCTAGCGATACTGGCGCCAGATCTGCAACAGTCTTCACATCAACAGGGCTCTGAGTTCTGGTTTCCATCTGCAAACCAATGGGCAGACTGAGCGCCTATATCAGATACCTGAAGGTTACTTACGTTGTTATATTTCGACCTCCCAGGACAACTGGTGCAAATTGTTGCCAATGGCAGAAATTGCCTATAATAACTCTAAACATTCTGCACTGAATGCCAGCCCTTTCTTTTGCTCATATGTTTTCCATCCTACCTGTTTTTCTGTGGATCTCTCTTGACCGTCAAGATTTCCTGATGTGGACAGTTTACTATTGGACATTCAGGAGGGCCAGCGGTCTACTCGGAACTCTCTTCTAGCCACTCAGGAACGTGTCAAACATTTTGACGACAGACGCCATACTCTGGCCCCGCGGTTGGTTCCAGGCGATCATGTATGGTTGGCTTCTCGCTTTCTGCCCCTTAAATTGGTGCCTTCTAAGCTGTCTCCCAAGTACTTCAGTCACTTCCCTATTCTACAGTGTGTGGGAGCCACTGTCTTTCGTCTCCGGCTCCCTCCCTCTTGGTCCTGGATTCAACCTATTTTCCACGTCTCCCAGCTGAAGAAAGATGTGGTGGACCATTTTTTTCTAGACTCGATGGTTCTCGTCCTCCTCCTGTTTCTACTCCTTCGGGCCCTAAGTATGAAGTGGCTGGCATCTGCGACTCCCGCTATTGCCGGGGTCGTCTTCAGTACCTGGTTGATTGGCAAGGTTATTCGCAGGCAGATCGTTCTTGGGAACCCGTTTCTGCTGTCCATGCCCCGAATTTGATTTGTCGCTTCTATTGTTGACACCCCGGTAAACCGGGTGGCCCGGCCCTTTGGAAGGGGCATACTGTCACGCCCCTTAGGAGGCGCTGGTCCCTCTGGCATCATTGGACTCAAAGGTATGCGGCATCCATTTTTTCTCCTAAGATGGTGGTTCATTCCGCTTGCTGCAGTCTAGTTGTTTGACTCCCGAATGGCAGTTTGACTGCGCCCCCTACGCCACGCACTGCATACCTGGCTCTCTCCCCAACAAGCAGATGCGTTGCTACTGTGCCAAAACAACACTTCGTAAGTACGGACTTAGGCTTTGTTTTCCTGTCCATTTTACAAACTCTGTTCATGCTCGCTTTCCGTTTCTGTTTTCTACTTATAAGCGTGATTTGACTTTCACCCGCGGATCTGAAAACTCATCTCCAGAACACCCGGAACGAACGCTTACACTTACACAGATTTCTCCTTTGCGTTCCACCTCCAATCTTTCCCCGGCTTCCTATGAGGTACAAAGGGTAGTGCTAGCTTCTTAGTTTAGCTCAATCACTAGTTTCTTCGCAAAACTCTGTAATCTTCTCTATGTCAGTCCTCTCCTTACCGGAAGCAATATACGACATTTGATTCACAGCTCAGATACAATCCCATTTCTCATATCAGGTACATACCAGCCGGTAGAAACCCAGTCACTGTTCCTCCTCACTATTCTTGTCTAACACTGATTTCTTTGGTAGTGAAGCCTTCCAAGGTTAAAGATCTTTGGTCTATGTTTCATTTCTCACCGCAGTCAACATTTAAAGGGGTGAATCTTGTCCGCTTCTTTTTCATTACTTACCTTACTTTATCTTCTATTTATTATTACTTACCATGTCAATCTCACCTTTTCGGAGTAGACACCACAGCTTCGAATCAACTCCTGTATAGAAGAAACATCTGAAACAGACGACTTCCAGACGCACAGGGTTTTTTTCCCCCCAAGGGTTTCCCTGGAGTTCTCTACACCTAGGGCTTTTGTCACAGAGTGAGAGAGTGGTTCAGTGGGATTCCTATAGCATTAGTTCTCCTAAGCCACGCTGACAGACGTGTTCAAGAATCCCACTCCGCCGATGAGTCCTTAATTGAGGATCTAGTCCTTGATATATTCTGATATCACATGTGCATAAGTTGTACAGTGGTTTACAATTGTTACAGTCTTACAATTTCCATCTGTGCATTCAGAAACCACTTTGATGGAAACGGCCCTGCCAGGCCCAGAATAATTCATTGTGCCTCAGAAAAACCGGGCATAATTCCTGAATGTCAGGTCCTGTCAAAGTAGATTTGAAAGAGATCAACAAACAACTTTCTTTTCACTCGCACGGGAACACACGCTATTTCTTGCCAAAATGTATCCAGGCGCAGCAGTTCAAAGAGGCTTTTTACTCTCCGAGCCAGGTCAAGGATAAATGTATCTATGCTTTAGATAAAACTCCTGCATGCAAGGAAAATGACTACAGCTGCAAAGACAGTGGGTGCAATCTGAGGATCTAAAAACCAAATTAAAAAAAGAAATAAACTGTTGATGAAAGCCTGTTTACTGAGCAATATAAAGGGATTATGTTAGTGGTGATAACACACATACGATATCTTCTGTCATAGGTTTGTTTAATTCAAGAGCCAAAGTAAGAAATTAAACAGTTTAAAACACATGGGATGGATTTGCAAACTCTCAGAAAAACCACTGAAACTTCCCAAATAAAATGAGATACACCCTAAATCCAGGACACGTAGGTGCAAAGTGCCAGCTTGAAAAACTTTGTATGGGCCAGGACAATGAAAGTTCACAAGCTCGGCAGACATTCGTCTGTGCTCCAGGCTGGGACAATAGCAGTCCTGGGACATTCACCTGTCAAGTGTGAGGGGGCAATAAAACCTTCAATTAAGACTGGAAAACCCCTTACCTGGAAGGAAATGGCAGCTGCTCACAGTTGGAGGAAGAAAAAAAAACAGGATCTATTAACAATACGACTGCCTTTTGATGCCAGAGACTATGTCATAAAGAGACTTTAAAGACTTTTATTTCCGTAGCAAGGATTAGCAGAAATTAAAAAAATGCACAGTTTTAAATCTAATTTTGGCGGCTATCTTTTAAAACTTGGTAGAACTCATTGCCGCATGGGTTTCAGAAGTTACGAAATATGACAGATTCTAAGGAAAGTATTAATGTGGCAAACACCATTTTGTACATACATCCCTGGGGACAATTCACATTTGTGTATGAAATTGTGGAATTTTAGGCCAAATCTTTAAAGTGTAAAACTACCAAAATGTATCAGAAAGGAGAAACAAGGTCCCAGAGACCTGAGGATTGGACTGATCTGGGCTGCACATAATATGTAGCCTGTGTGTATAATTTGCCAAGAGATTGCAAGTGCAGAAATGCATATTTCTGGCAAAATTGGATTTTAATTAAAGTAAATATGGGAGTGTTGGGGCATTGTAAACTACACCTCATAAACCTGACACCATCCCCGTAGAAGTCCAACCAACTGAGAGCGAGGTGGTGACTAGCTTCTCTGCCCAATCCAAGTAGTTTAGGGGTGGGCATAGTTAACCTTGCCCAACCTCTAACTTGATGATGTAATTTTGCATTATAAATAAGGGTCCCTGACAAGTCCCTGGACACACACCCTCTTTCTGATTTCCTGCGCTGGGTTCCTGTCCCTGCTTCCATCTTTCAGACTCCAGACTCCAGCTACAAGGCCAAGCATTGCTTATCCTATTCCAGAGCCCATTGCAAAAACCCATGCATTGCTTATCCTGATCCAGCAAGGCCTACCCTACAACATTAAAACCCACTAATCTCCCAGTAACCAGTAGAAACTGTGGCACTTTTGGCATCCTTATCCAGCTTGGCTTGCCACCACTCACTGCATGCTGCAATCCTGCCATGCTGCAATCCTGCCATCCTGCTACCCTGATGACCTATAGTATCCAGTAACCAGGATTGCCAGTCCAGAAGAACTATCCTTTGGTATCCAGTCCCTGCCCAGCTGATCCTGTTCCACTGATTGTGTCCAGCTGTCCTTTGTTAGACCAGATATGTGTGGTGACCAGAACCACTGACTGTCCAACATCCAAACTAAAAAGTGGACTGTGAGTATCAATAGGAACCATAGAAAACCATAGTATACCTTGCCTTGTCTTTAGTTCCACTCTCTAAGTCATCCTATCCTTATCCGGATAACTTGTAATATTGCCAAAAATAATTCTTGAAACCCTGCCTTTGAATTCTTATGCTTGCACCAACAGCTTTTATATTTTGTCTTGTGAAATCGTAAACCCTTAGTCCTTTCTCGAGTGATTGGACTAGTTCTGACAGGGTGGGCGCGGAGGTGCTAGGGTTGAACCAACGAGTCAACGCTGGAGCTTACTGTGTCTCAATCTGGTAGCCTAGCCTGAATGTTCTGGTTTAGAATAAAACTGTCCTTGTCAAAATGGAATTCTTTTTCATTTTCACACCTTCATTTTCTCAAAACGCACCTCAGTAGATCTTGAATAACTCACTTAATTTAGCTAGAGACCTCATATCACTTCCATATTGTACCTAGGATCCATAGCTACACCCCAACACAAAAACGATTTACAATATTTCACCAGTTTTTATTAAAAAACCGTTTTGGTAAATTCAGGGGGGAATTGCAAAAGTTTGCTAAATTTACAACGTGTCATTTTGATTATAAACTGTTTTAAATCTTCCATTTAATTTCGAATTGTATGCTTTTGCTCAATCCATTGCTTGTAATTGCTAGTATCTTTCCAGTGTTGATCCAGTAAAGAATTGTTTTTGTTTCAAGAGTTTTATACACATTCATTGTTTTATTCATCCATTTCCGAGGGTCATTTTAAGCATTGCCTGGGTTTAAAATCTGTTTTTCTCCCTTGTTTGGACAGGGAAAGTCGGATTTCTATTCTGTTTTCCATTTGTCATTCCTGATTACCTGCTGCTTCTGTTTATCCTCTTAGAATTGATTATGTGTGGGTTGAGGGAACACTGCAGGGGGAAATTCTAACTCAAGTGCTATCTTACCTAAAATCAAAAAGTGCTCCTATTCCCTGGTGTTTTGTAGAGTGTCAATAGAAGGTTAAACTAAATGCATTGCTTACATTCCTATTGCTCATATCACCCCATTGGTGATTGCTGCCCCATATTAAAAGTTGCATGATTTCTTTTGATTTTTAAAATAAATAAATATTACATTTTATCAACCAGCCTGGTCATGGTCCATTGTGCATAAACAATAGGCGTATCCTACCCTTATTTAACACAATCTTAGTTGAACTAAATTCTGGGGGAGCAAACACTCGACAATTTCTTTTCGGGAATGCTGTCAATTGTATCAATCCACTAATGCTGGCATTTATCCATGTTATAGTGAGATTGAGCTGGTTGGAGGGAGAAAAAACAATCCTATAGTCACCTATAATTTTTGACAGATTAGAGATAATAAATGGAGTACTGAATTGGAAAAGTAATTTAGTCCAAAACATTTGTGTATTTTCTTAAAATCTGTATTAATTGCTTCAAAGTGCATTATATCAATTCAAAAAACACAATCATTCAATTTCATGATTGTAAAGAGGGACTGGTAGGGGGTGGTCTGTGCTTCTGCTCTCTATATGGTAGAGGGGAGGCACAGATGACCCCAGCCTAGATTCTCTATTCGGTAGCTATGGTCGAGCAATCAAGGCCTAGCTTCTCAGGAGGTGATGCAGGCTGGTTCTTAAGTACAGTGTAGTCCCCACGCCCCCACAAAGGAATGTCCACACACTGTATTGGTTAGAACACAGTCTTTATATAATCAATATTCAAAGTTATGTACACTTATCATAATAACTCACTTTTTACTTAGGAAAATCAACAATGGCAAATATATACAATTCTAAAGTGGTACCACCCTTTGTATTAGATCTCATTAAAGTGCATCAACAATACTGTAACAATGTCACACAGATCAATAGAGTGAAACCAGCAATAGAGAGAGGAGAGAAAATAAGATGGTTGAGCAATAGGCAGGATACTGGCCCCTCCCAATAGACACAGTCCTGTGTGGAGATCCCCCCACCTGGGCAATCTGTAAAATAAAGATATAGCACAAGCCCAGTCCATATATAGTTCTGCAAGTCTTATTCCCTCCTATAATGTTTTTACCCCCCCAATGTACCTGGTGGATGCCTTCCCTTTCAAGCGGGAGACACGGGGCGTCGAACGTCCGTCGAGGAACTCGGCGTTCGGCGTCGGGGAATCGACAGCCCTTCTTGAATGTCTTCCCTTTCAAGCGGGAGACACGGGGCGTCGAACATCTGACTACAAACAGGGTAGAACGGCATCGATGAGGCGGCAGCTTCGATCCAAGCGGTGCTCGTCGATGACGGAGCGTTGGCGTCCTGCAAGGCAGAGGCATGCGGGGCACCTCGATGACAATTGTTCTGGACCGCAAAGATTGTGGAGACGGGGGCCCAGCAAGGGCGTCGAGTCGTTTGAGTCTTTGTGGTCTTCGGGTGGCGGGAAACCCACCGGCAGGTTTCTCCTCGGCGCGTTGGTCGTCCTCGACTTTCTCCGGCAGGATAGAGCGGTCGACGGTGCGGACGAGGGAGTCCTTCGATTCAAATGTTCTTAGGCAAGGAGCGGACGGCTCCGGTCGTCGGCGGCACGGCGTCAAGTGGTTCCCACGGCTGGGCAACACAACTTCGACGGGCCTCCAGCAGTTACACAGACCTGCAAACCCTGGTCGACGGCAATGGAGTTCGACGGCGGCGATGTCCGGGTGCTTCACTTCGATCTCCTCGGCGGTCCCGTCTCGGGTCGGCAGCCTTTCGAGGGTCTGTCTTCCAGGGTGCTTCGGCGAAGATGGAGCGGTGCTCGATGGTCCCTCGGAGCACGGGAAGAGGGCACCTTACCAGGTCCTCTCTCGGGCCAGTCTTCGACGATTTCGGCAGCCTTCGGATCGGTCGAAGCAAATGCAGCAGCAAGTCTTCTTCTTCCAGCTGGACGTCGAGGATTAGCAGATCCAGTTACTCTTAGAGTGGAGACTCAGCTCCAGAACGCTTCTGAACAACTACCAGTGGTGAGAAGTCCCCAGATATACTATTCTGTCTCTCATCCACACTGCTGGCACACACTCAGCAGCCAATCATACAGAAGGGCATTCATCCAGTCAGTCAGCCAATCAGGCACACAGTGCATTCAAGCCACACTCCTCCCTTTCAGACACTCACAACAAGGAATGTGGATTGGGACAAGTACCCAGCCATTCAACACTACACACTGCATTCAGGCCAGTTTCGGGCAGGGCTGTCTCAGTCTTTGTCTCTCATGCCAGAAACCAGACAACCACACAAGGAGTGTATATTGGTCACACACTCCATTCACCCAGGTCCCACCCACAGGAGGTACCCACAACATACAGTCACTGGGAAGGCTCCAGTCAGTCTAGCTGGGCCTTCACAACAACACCATATATGGAACTTCCACCCAACAGCCAGTCAGGGGGAAGGGACAGAGTCAGGGCTTCCCAGGACTTTGGGAAACAAGGTAACAGGCAATAGAAAGCAAGAGGCCACAGGGGCCATCTTGTTTCCTGTCAGGAATCAACTGATCCCAATGGCAGGGCCTGGGTATCCCAAAATGGAGGACACCCAGAGAACCTGTCAAATTCAGCATGGAGCTGCCACCAGCCCATACCCTGCTCTGTGGGCCACCCACAGGTGCCCAAAAACATACACTAGGGGCACAGGGTTGTACCCCTACCCATGGGTGCCATAAGGGTATCCCATGGGTCTGTTCACCAAACCAAAAGAGAGAGCTGCACTGCCAGGAGTCCCACATGGACTCCTGGGCAGAAAACATGACAGAACACACGATAAAAAGCCGTAAAGGACAAGGATTCAGAGGCCCTATCCCTCTGATGCATTTCCAGCATCACAGTTGCCGCCCCCAGACTGAGATGGAGGGTGTCTAATCTCCCACGGGATAGACACCATCATCCAGACGGTCAACATACCTTCTGGAAAGGCCATCTGCATTATCGTGACTCTTCCCTGGTCTGTGCTCTATGGTGAAGTCTAGCCCTTGCAGGTTAATGGACCACCTGAGCAATTTCGGATTCTCACCCTTCATCTGCATAAGCCACTTCAGGGGCTTATGATCTGTTTGGACCTTGAAGGTAGACCCTGTAAGGTAGGGCCTAAAACGCCTAAGGCTCCAAACTATGCTAAAACACTCCTTTTCAACAGTAGCCCACAAAAGTTCTCTACCCTTGAGTTGTCTACTGATGAATATGATAGGATGTTCTCTCCCTTTGTCATCTAACTGGGACAAGACAGTTCCAATTCCGGTGTCGCAGGCATCCGTCTGGACGATAAAGGGTCGGCTGTAGTCAGGCGCACACAACACAGGTGCCCTACACAGACTTTCTTTCAAGCCATCAAAGGCCCTCTGACAGTCTTCGGTCCAATTAACCTTCCTAGGCTGTTTGGGTGAAGTTAGAGCTGTCAGGGGTGCAGCTATGGTTCCATAGTCTGCCATGAAATTGCGATAGTACCCAGTGAGGCCCAAAAAGGCTCTCACCTGGGTTTGAGTAGTGGGGGTCTCCCAGTTCTGTACATCCTGTACTTTACTGGAGAGAGGTTGGATTTGACCCCCTCCTACCTCATGACCAAGATAGGTAACTTTCCCCTGAGCTATCTGGCACTTGGTGGCCTTGATAGTGAGGTTAGCCCTTTTCAAGGCCTGCAACACCTTATCCAGATGTGTCAAATGCTCTTCCCAGGTGGAACTGTAGACGGCAATGTCGTCTAAGTAACCCACACAAAAGGCTTCCAGCCCACTGAGCGCATGGTTGACCAATCTCTGGAAGGTGGCAGGGGCATTCTTCAACCCAAAAGGCATGACCCTAAACTGGTAGAGTCCCTCAGGTGTTGAGAAGGCCGTCTTTTCCTTGGCATGGTCCGTCAGAGCTATTTGCCAATATCCTGAGGTAAGGTCAAAGGTGCTCACAAATTTGGCAGCACCTATGGTGTCCACGAGCTCATTAGCCCTGGGTAATGGGTACGCGTCAGTTTTGGTGACGGCATTGACTCCTCGGTAGTCCACACAGAACCTCCAATCATTGTTACCAGCCTGGGATCTTGCCTTGGGGACAAGGACCACTGGACTGGACCAGGGACTGGTTGAGGGTTCAATAACACCCAGATCCAACATCTTGGCGACCTCAGCCTGGATGTGGTTCTTGACGGTATCTGACATACGGTAGCACCTGCTTTTGACAGGCACACTGTCACCAGTGTCAATTTCATGCCTACACCACGGTGTAAGGCCTGGCGTCAGTGAAAACAGAGAGGCATACTGTTGGAGCAAAGCTCTGCAGGCCCTCTGTTGCTCTGTTGTCAAATCCGGAGAGAGATGTACTCCCTCCACTGAGCCATCCTGAGGGTTGCTATGCAGCAAATCAGGAAGGGGCTTACTCTCATCCTCTTCTTGCCCTGAAGCTAGCAAGAGACATGAGACTTCTGCTCGCCGGTGGAAAGGCTTGAGCCTGTTGACATGGAATACCTGAGGGGCTACCCCAAAGGCTCCCATGTAAACCAGATAATTGACTTTGCCCATCTTGGAGATGATCCTGAAGGGTCCAGTCCACTTTTATGCCAAAGCTCTAGGCTTGGTAGGCTCCATCACAAGGATTTCCTGTCCCGGAGTCCAATCCACTTGCAAGGCTTTAAGGTCATGCCAGTACTTATTCAATTCCTGGCTGGCCTTGAGATTTGCTGTTGCCTGACCCATCATCTGTGTCATCCTCCGTCTGAGGCCTAACACATAGTCCCCCACTTGCTTGGCGGGACCTGGAGGGGTGGCTTCCAAGCCTTCTCGGATCAAGGCGAGGGGCCCCCTCACGGGATGTCCAAAGAGTAACTCAAAGGGGCTGAAACCAACACCCTCTTGAGGTACCTCTCTGTAAGCAAACAGCAGGCGTGGCAGGAGGAGATCCCATTTCCTCCTTAGGGGTTCTTCCAAAGCCCCTTGCATGCCCTTGAGAGTTTTATTAAATCTCTCAACCAGACCATTGGTCTTGGGGTGGTAAGAGGTGGAGAACTTGTAGGTTACCCCGCACTCTTTCCACATGGTTTTCATGTAACTAGACATGAAGTTGGATCCTCTGTCAGAGACAACCTCCTTGGGGAATCCAACACGGGTGAAAATGCCCAGGAGAGCCCTGGCAACCACCTTGGCAGTAACAGTCCGAAGGGGTATTGCCTCAGGGTACCTGGTGGCATGATCTACCAAGACCAGGATGAACCGATGTCCACCTGAAGTGGGAGGGTCCAGGGGACCGACGATGTCGATGCCCATCCTCTCAAATGGTGTGCCAACCACTGGCAATGGCTGCAGTGGGGCAATGCACTGCCTCCAGTCTTGCCAGACAACTGACAGGTTGGGCAGGTCCTGCAGTGGGACTCCACCTCTACTCCCATCCGTGGCCAGTAGAAATGTGCAGAGAGCCTCTGCTTAGTCTTCTTGGTCCCAAGATGACCAGCCAAGGGCACCGCATGCGCCAACTGCAGTAGGAAGGGCCTGTAAACCTGGGGTACCACCAACCTCTTGAGGGCACCAGGTTCAGGCTTAGTGGGCTCACTAACAAGGAGCTTACCCTCCCAATAAATCCGGAACGTCCTAGGCACTTCTCCTTGTGCCTGGGACAGGGCCTGTTTCCTCAGTCCCTCGAGAGAGTGGCACTCTCTCTGTCCCTTACAGAAGTCTGCCCGGGAGGGTCCCCCTTCAGCTAACAAGCATTGAAGGTCAGGATGATCCTCCGGGTTGAGACCCTCTCCCACAGGAGAGTCTTCTGTCTCTTCTCCCACAGGAGTTGAGTTTGGGTTTTCCACTGGACCCAGCCCGTCCGGAGCATGGATCCCAATGGGTGCTGTCGGAACAGCAGGAAGAGAAGGTGTTCCCTCCACAGAGGTGGCCTTCTTGGTCTTCCTTCTTCTTGCCTTAGGCCTCGCCTTTGGCTCATGTACCTGACTCACAGCCAGACCCGGTGTCACCTGTGACCTAATGACTGCAGCAGCAGTCATGGGAAGACCATCCGAGATCAACCCCAACTCTACTAGATCATTTCCTAACAGAATGTTAGCAGTGACATTGTCCTGAACCAGGGCAGGAAGCTTTGCTGTCTTGGCTCCAATCATGAGTGTGAATAAGGCTACAGGCGATAATTTGGGAGGCCCACCAGCTAACCTGGTGGTTCTCAGAGGAGCACTTACATAGTCCTCTGGCTTGAGCAGGGTCCTGTCCACCACTGTCATGCTTGCCCCAGTGTCTCTCAAACCAGTAGAAGGCTGGCCATTCAAGAGGACACTTCTCAAAAACCTACAGGTGTTCTGTGGGATAGTCGCCAGTACTTCTGCATACTGGTCCCAGGCCCCAAGGGACACTAAGGAAATCTCTACCGGAGCACCAAATGTGATTCTGGTAGAGGAGGGGAGGACAGTGGCCTCCACCTCAGACACGGGGTAAGGGTAGGTCAGGCTGACAGCCTGTACTCCAAGTGCCTTACCTTTGCACTTGGAGTCACCCCTTCTGTGATCCAGAGCCCCACAGTCCCAACAAGTGCCAGGAGTGCGGGGTACAGTACGGGAACCACTGGGAGCCTGCTTTGCAGCAGGTGGACCACTACTCTTATTCCCACCCACAGATGACTTATCCCCACTAGATTTTTGGGTCTTGGGAGAGGAATGTTTAGGTTTACCCGACTGTGACTGCTTGTGGGACTCCTCAGCTTTCTGAGAGGCCCCCTTTTCTTTGTCCTTATCCTTCCCACTGGAGTCCTTAGGGGACACCCGGTGGGAGACCCACTTGTCAGCCAACCTAGCCAGCTTAAAGGGGTCCAAAATGATCTGGTCAGCCACATACTGACGCAGCTCTGGTGAACAGGCTTCAGAAAAATGCTCAGAAAACAAGAGGTGGGACAATTCAACAAAAGTCTTAACCTTGTATCCATCAATCCACCCCATCATGTTCATGTGCGCAGCACTCACCCAGTCAACCCAAGACACATTCTCTCTTTTCTTAACATCCCTGAACCTTTTAAGGTATTGGGTTGGTGTCTTGCCAAACTTGGCAATCAAAGCAGACTTCATACACTCATACTGACCCCTTTCTTCCACACTCAGCTTCAGAATACAGTCATATCCAGTTTGAGGCACTCTGCTTAACAAACACTTAGCCCAATCTCTTTTATCAACATCATGAATCGCACAAGCCATTTCAAACGCTTCAATCCATTGGAGGATATCTGAACCCTCCACAAATTCACCAACCAAATCTTTCATAAACTTGGTGGCTGGGGACCTGGCTCTTGAGTTCAAGGTCCTTATTCTTGAGCTCCACTTGTTGAGCCAACTCCTCTTTCTTAAATTCAGCATTTATTTCCAACTTGCGGTATTCAAAGGGCAATTTCATCCTTAATAACTCAAGCTCCAAGAAATTGCTGGGGTTTGGAACAGAGGCAGCAGGAATGGTGGCATTCCCAGAAACATATTCAGCAGAAACCCCAGGGGCAGAGTCCTCATTGGTTGCATTCCCCCGCTCATCAAGAGTTTCACCATCAGTCTGGTAGTCCACCAGGGCAGCTATCAGCTCAGCCCTAGACTTATCCACAAAGTCTAACCCCCTGGCTTCACAAGCACTCTGGAGAGCCTCCAAGCTCATCCGAGTCAATTTGCCATTTGCAATAGACTCCATTGTTTGTAATGCAGTTATCTTGTACACAACTAAACCTTAATTTAATAAAGTGCAGATATTTTGTAAGTGGCACGGTTATACACTGATTCTTAAAACCATAAGCATCCCACCGCTGCCACCAGTGTAAAGAGGGACTAGTAGGGGGTGGTCTGTGCTTCTGCTCTCTATATGGTAGAGGGGAGGCACAGAGGACCCCAGCCTAGATTCTCTATTCGGTAGCTATGGTCGAGCAATCAAGGCCTAGCTTCTCAGGAGGTGATGCAGGTTGGTTCTTAAGTACAGTGTAGTCCCCACGCCCCCACAAAGGAATGTCCACACACTGTATTGGTTAGAACACAGTCTTTATATAATCAATATTCAAGGTTATGTACACTTATCATAATAACTCACTTTGTACTTAGGAAAATCAACAATGGCAAATATATACAATTCTAAAGTGGTACCACCCTTTGTATTAGATCTCATTAAAGTGCATCAACAATACTGTAGCAATGTCACACAGATCAATAGAGTGAAACCAGCAATAGAGAGAGGAGAGAAAATAAGATGGTTGAACAATAGGCAGAATACTGGCCCCTACCACTAGACACAGTCCTGTGTGGAGATCCCCCCACCTAGGCAACCTGTAAAATAAAGATATAGCACACGCCCAGTCCATATATTGTTCTGCAAGTCTTATTCCCTCCTATAATGTTTTTACCCCCCCAATGTACCTGGTGGAGTCGAGTTCTTCGAAGAGGCGTCGACAGATCCTTCTTGAGCGACCCCCTTTCAAGCGGGAGTCACGGATCGTCGAGAGGCGTCGAGAAGCGTCGAGGAACTCGGCGTTCGGCGGCGGGGAATCGACGGCCCTTCTTGAATGCCTTCCCTTTCAAGCGGGAGACACGGGGCGTCGAACGTCCATCGAGGAACTCGGCGTTCGGCGTCGGGGAATCGACGGCCCTTCTTGAATGCCTTCCCTTTCAAGCGGGAGACACGGGGCGTCGAACGTCCGACAACAAACAGGGTAGAACGGCGTCGATGAGGCGGCAGCTTCGATCCAAGCGGTGCTCGTCGATGACGGAGCGTTGGCGTCCTGCAAGGCAGAGGCGTGCGGGGCACCTCGATGACAATTGTTCTGGACCGCAAAGATTGTGGAGACGGGGGCCCAGCAAGGGCGTCGGGTCGTTCGAGTCTTTGTGGTCTTCGGGTGGCGGGAAACCCACCGGCAGGTTTCTCCTCGGCGCGTTGGTCGTCCTCGACTTTCTCCGGCAGGATAAAGCGGTCGACGGTGCGGACGAGGGAGTCCTTCGATTCAAATGTTCTTAGGCAAGGAGCGGACGGCTCCGGTCGTCTGCGGCACGGCGTCAAGTGGTTCCCACGGCTGGGCAACACAACTTCGACGGGCCGCCATCGGTTACACAGACCTGCGAACCCTGGTCGACGGCAATGGACTTCGACGGTGGTGATGTCCGGGTGCTTCACTTCGATCTCCTCGGCGGTCCCGTCTCGGGTCGGCAGCCTTTCGAGGGTCTGTCCTCCAGGGCGCTTCGGCGAAGATGGAGCGGTGCTCGATGGTCCCTCGGAGCACGGGAAGAGGGCGCCTTACCAGGTCCTCTCTCGGGTCAGTCTTCGACGATTTCGGCAGCCTTCGGATCGGTCGAAGCAAATGCAGCAGCAAGTCTTCTTCTTCCAGCTGGACGTCGAGGATCAGCAGTTCCAGTTACTCTTAGAATGGAGACTCAGCTCCAGAACGCTTCTGAACAACTACCAGTGGTGAGAGGTCCCCAGATATACTATTCTGTCTCTCATCCACACTGCTGGCACACACTCAGCAGCCAATCATACAGAAGGGCATTCATGCAGTCAGTCAGCCAATCAGGCACACAGTGCATTCAGGCCACACTCCTCCCTTTCAGACACTCACAACAAGGAATGTGGATTGGGACAAGTACCCAGCCATTCAACACTACACACTGCATTCAGGCCAGTTTCGGGCAAGGCTGTCTCAGTCTTTGTCTCTCATGCCAGAAACCAGACAACCACAACAAGGAGTGTATATTGGTCACACACTCCATTCACCCAGGTCCCACCCACAGGAGGTACCCACAACATACAGTCACTGGGAAGGCTCCAGTCAGTCTAGCTGGGCCTTCACAACAACACCATATATGGAACTTCCACCCAACAGCCAGTCAGGGGGAAGGGACAGAGTTAGGGCTTCCCAGGACTTTGGGAAACAAGGGAAAAGGCAATAGAAAGCAAGAGGCCACGGGGGCCATCTTGTTTCCTGTCAGGAATCAACTGATCCCAATGGCAGGGCCTGGGTATCCCAAAATGGAGGACACCCAGAGCCCCTGTCAAATTCAGCATGGAGCTGCCACCAGCCCATACCCTGCTCTGTGGGCCACCCACAGGTGCCCAAAAACATACACTAGGGGCTCAGGGTTGTACCCCTACCCATGGGTGCCATAAGGGTATCCCATGGGTCTGTTCACCAAACCAAAAGAGAGAGCTGCACTGCCAGGAGTCCCACATGGACTCCTGGGCAGAAAACATGACAGAACACACGATAAAAAGCAGTAAAGGACAAGGATTCAGAGGCCCTGTCCCTCTGATGAATTTCCAGCATCACAATGATTCATTGTACAGAGAAATGGGGAAATCATGGACATTTTTCAAAACATTTAAACAACATGACAAACCAAAATTGAAATTTCAGCAAATGTTCTGGTAAATACAATAAAGGAAAAAATTTGGGGGAAGGGGAAACTCTAAAAGTAGTTGCCCCTAGGTATATGGGAAGTCTTTTCAAGTTGATTCCCTTCAAGACAGTTCATTTGTCCATAAGATTAGCTTGATTTTTACTCTGGGCTTCTGTGTTACCCAATATATGGGTCTTTATGAGGTAAAAGAATTCTTTGCCAACGTGATGCTTGGCGAGCTTCTCAAGCTGTTCACATTTCGGCGGTCTTGCAGCTTTCGCATACATCCGCCTTCATCAGGGCATATTAGTTCAAGACCCTGTGTAGGTGTAGGAGAACAAAAAATAGAGATTGAAATTCTCCCTCGCATAACCTGTCAGAATGATTCTGACACCATAATCTAACTTAGGTACCTCTGCTCAAGCGGCTGTGGTTTTACCTGCCGTTGCGCTTATCCCAAGGTCTGGGTTTGAGTGTGGTCCGGAAAGTCGAGGCACCCCTTGTCCTCCTATGGAGCTGCTACTGTGCCTTGTTGCGGTGCTAGTCGGTTGGACTGGAATATCTGTGGTCCATTGTGACCCGGGGTATTTAAAAAGGAGGGGTGATATGGGTGGTGTACCATCTCAATATTGAATCTAACATAAAACATAAGCATTTCAGTTGCGCGCTGCTTACTGGGCCGAGACTAAGGAGTGCGTCACCTGATTGAAATCCTTAACACATTTGGGGGCTTGTCCGGGATTGATTTGGTTACCACCCGTGAGAGTCTAACACAGCAGACTAACCTGAAAGGTAGTAATACTGTGTGTGGAGGATACTGTGTTACACCGTAAACGCGCCTCCCAAAGCATATACTCTAAGCACCAGGCCTGTCTAAAAAAATTTAATTAAATTAATTAATAAAGAAAGAACGTTTCCAAAATGGCTTTTCCAGTAGAGATCAATATGGCTAGGGCGCACCTTCTATTTGTCAGAGGTGAGCGGCCAGAACAGGATAAGAAAGTCTGGCTACAAGACATAACCCAACCCAACAGGTCACTGCCATGAACCTGGATACCTGGCAGGATGGTGGCCTATTACACCAAGCTCCGAGTGAGCTATATATGACCCCAATAATTTAAGCAGAGCAAAGCAAAATTGCCAGAATCACGGTCTACCTGTATCTCCACACGGGAGAGATGCGGGAAAGGCAGGAGGAAAATGTAATTTTAGCACAAAATCAATATGAACTGTTAAATAAAATCCAGATCGATTTAAGTTTAGTGGAACAAACAATACAAAAGAGCCAAGAGTTGGAGGTGGAATCTGCAAACTACATCGTAAAATTAAAAGAGGTTTTGATGCGCCAACAGCAGAGAATGCAGATCAAGAGACCCAAGTAGAGGCATTGAAAGAAGAGTGTAGGCAAAAGGTTGACTCTCTGCAGAAGTTAAATCAACAGATATAATAGGGTCTGCACAGAGCAGACGGTTACTCTACAAGATGAGATAAAGAAATTGGAAGAGGAAAATCATAAGTTCATCTTGAGAGACCTCCACTCTCAAACAGAATTTGATGAAGAGCGCCATAAATCCAATGCCATCAAAAAATAAAGGGATGGCCTGGCAGAACAGAGAGGTAGCCTAAGTCAAGAGAAAGATTCCCAAAACCGAGTTAGAGGGAAGAGAGTTAGCCCTCCAGGAGCTCAATGAACTAAAAACAGAGAATTGAAGGTTTATTAATCTTAATTGAAGGTTTTATTGCACCTTCACACTTGACAGGTGAGTGTCCCAGAACTGCTATTGTCCCAGCCTGGAGCATAGACGAATGTCTGACAAGCTTGTGAACTTTCATTGTCTGGCCCATACAAAGTTTTTCAAGCTCGCACTTTGCACCTATGTGTCCTGGATTTAGGGTGTATCTCCCTTCCTTTGGGAAGTTTCATGGCTGGCAACTGGAATCACAGGTTTTTCTGAGAGTTTGCAAATCCATCCCATG
This sequence comes from Ambystoma mexicanum, assembly GCF_040938575.1. Lineage (NCBI taxonomy): Eukaryota > Metazoa > Chordata > Amphibia > Caudata > Ambystomatidae > Ambystoma > Ambystoma mexicanum. The sequence continues at coordinate 1,294,537,628 of NC_090937.1, forward strand.
TGTTTTAAACTGTGTAATTTCCTACTTTGGGTCTTGACTTAAACAAACCTATGACAGAAGATATCCTATGTGTGTATTATCACCACTAACATAATCCCTTTATATTTCTCTGTAAACAGGCTTTCATCAACAGTTTATTTTAAAACAGCCCATTTTTCTCTGTTCAGACAGCACATCCCATTCTTCCACGTGTGTTAAAAACTGCTAGCATTTCTTTCTTTAATTCAGTTTTCAGCTCCTCAGATTTCCCCCACCGTCTTTGCAGCTGTAGTCATTTTCCTTGCATGCAGGAGATTTATCTAAAGCATAGACACATTTATCCTTTACATGGCCCAGAGAGAAAAAAGTCTCTTTGAACTGCTGTGCCTGTATACATTTTGGCAAGAAATAAACCCGTATTCCTAAGCAAGTGAAAAAAAGTTGCTTGTTGATTTCTTTCAAATCTACCTTGACAGGACCTGTAATTCAGGAATTATGCCTGGTTATTCTGAGGCACAATGAAGTATCCTGGGCCTGGCAGGGCCGTTTTCATCACACTGGTTTCAGAATGCACAGATGGAAATAGCATAACACAGCATTTTGAAAGTGTGAAAAAAGGTTTCATTTTGAAGGGGAATGTTTGGCTTTTGCAGCAAAGCAGTGCTGTCTTTCCACTTGATTCCATATATATGTCTCAGAACACACTGGCATACTTGTTCAGTGTGTCTTCTTGTTCCATCTTGCCTGAAGTGTATAAGCAGGATGATGCAGCCATCTTTTGTTGATGCCAAAATGCAGCTTTGAGGTCCCAGTGTGCACAGGAACCAGAGCAGCCAGGTTGATGTTTCTTGCACAACTGCACCTTAGTTATGTGAGGCAATGCTGTTGAGTGGGTCAATATATCCCACACATACCCCCCGACTTCTCCTGGGCTTTGACGTCGAGGGCGACTCGGGCAAGTGGGGTTTCTCCATGGGCCACAGCAGAATCCGGCAGGTATGAGTGCCTCTTCCATCAGAGAACGGTGCGTCCGGCTCCTCTTGTTGTCTCTGGTCAGAACGTGGAATGACACTCCCTGCTTTCCCTGGGATCTTCCTTTCATGGTTTGGAGCGACACTCCTGGATCTCCTTTGGTTTCTCCCTTCTAGTCTTCCGGGGCGGTCCTCCTTGTTTGTTAGATAGGCGCAACCAGTGTGAATCTATGACAGAGAACACAAACCGGTTACAACAATTTCCCACTATCTGCCCACCAATTGGGTTGACAGCTGTGGGATACACAGGCATTTAATAATAACAATTGATAATGAGGAAACTACTCCCTGTTACATAATCATATCTATAAATCCTATCGGCTCCCTTCTGGTTCTTCTTTTCCACATTCTCATGTTTCCGATGTCTCCTCTGTTTGATTCTCTCTGGGCTCCTCAATTTGTTGCAAAGTGTGCCCAAGGTGGCAGCTCTTTAGTTGATTAATATGGACCAATTTCTCTTCTGTCAATTTGTCTTTGGGGATGCAGATTCTGTAGGCTAGGCCTGGGATGATGACCTCTCCTCCATTTCTGAACTTCAACTTCCTGCAGTAGCACTGGGGCTGACTGGAAGGCTTTCTTTAGGACTGCCAGGGCCCTGAGATTTACTCTCCAGTTGGGACCGGGCTTGGCAATAACTGGGATCCAAATTAATCTTAAGTCGGTTGAGGATGTGACTGCCCATATAAAAGACAGAAGGGACACCTTGCACAAAACAACAGTTGTGTTCTATGCTTTTGTCACTTCTAGACATTTTTATCATGCAACTGCTAAGCAGAAGATGTTTGGAACAGGGACTTTCCAGGCCCCATACCCATTGATAAACTGACTCAACGGGCAAAGTCTGGTCTTTTGGGAGTTTCCTGAATAATACTTCCCTGATGAAGCTTTTGTCGCTATTCAAGTCAACTCGGGCGAGGACAGACTTGTTCCCGTCATTTAACTGAATTGGGAAGAAGAGCTGTTCACCCTTCTTCTGAATGCCAGATACACTTTGTGCTAGTTTATCATCAATTCTGGCTATAGATTTGGGATTTTCAGATTGTGAATTGGTAAAGAATCTCAAAGTCTTTCCTTCCAGTGTGGAATGGCACTTGAGACTGGAAGGAAGGTTAGTTTTCAGAAATGGAGAGGAGTTCCCATCACCAGTTTGTTGTCCCACAGCAATGATTGTAAAGTCGGTATTTCATTGTTCTGAAGGAAACTTAATTTGATCTGGTTTTTGTTCAACCATGTGGCATGTGCCATTTAGACTAACATGGTTGACACTCTGTTTTAATTTGATTGGCCTGTGAGTCTGGGTCCAGAGTACCTTATTCACACAGTCTATTAGGGGAGACAACCTATGGAGGATGTCATTCCCTAATAGACAGGGGGTTCACTCTGGAGCCACGACTATGACCGGGTGCTTCATCTTGTGTTGACCTATTTTAATTTCCAGCTCTGCTGACCCCTCGACAGGAAAATTCCTTCCCGTCGAAGTTCTGGAGTTATCCAGGAAGAGGGGTGAGAGGGATCTGGTATCTCTCCCCCTTCCTGAATTTAGCTGCTCAAAGGACATTTTGACAGAAGAGTGGCTTGGGATCCAGTGTCCACCAGTGCTGGAATTGCACATTGCCCCTGCACTTGGACGGAGGCGTAGAATCTACCTTCTTTCTCCTCCAATGGGCAAAGGTAATGGGCATTTTCAGCAAGCTGGGTGGTCAATTTCCTTATTTTTGACTCCGACACAGTGATAGTTTGGGCATCATTCTGTGTTGGAGTTGGGGTATCTGACTGAAAATCTGGAGACACCGATATTTAGGGAGTGTCGGGCTCCCCTTTTTCTGATTCTGGGCTGCCCCCCCTTTTTGGAGGCAGTCAACAGAAGTGGTTGGTGAGGTTTGGGTTTCCTCTTGTGCTGGTTCTGGGCTGCCCCCCTCTTCTAGGAGGCAGTCCCCAGAATGGAATTGGGTAGTTTGGGAATCCGCTTGTGCTGGTTCTGGGCTGCACCCCCCTTCTAGGATGCGGTCCTCAGAATGGAGTTGGGTAGTTTGCGAATCCTCTTGTGCTGGTTCTAGGCTTCTAGGAGGTAGTCCCCAGAATTGAGTTGGGTGGTTTGGGAATCTGAAAGGAATATTTTGCACTCAGGGATTCGAGGAGTCTCGGGCTCCTCCTTTTCTGATTCTGGGCGCCCCCCCCCCTTTTTGGAGGCAGTCACCAGACTTGGTTTGGACAGTGTGGTTTCCTTGATGCTCATTCTGGGGTTCAATGATGGGTGATTCTGACTCATTCCCCACATTCACCCACTCTTCATTTGGATCTCTTGGGACCCATCTTTGTTTGGGAGGAGTCCCCCCTTCCCTGAAGGAGAAGATATTTTTCCCAGAATCCTCTGGGGATTCCTCGCCTTCAAATTGGAGGACCCTAATTTCCTCCGCAAAATGGGCCTTTTTGGATTCATTTCTCTTGGGGCAGGAGATTTTGGTTCCAGTTCCTGGGTGTCCAGGAGCTTTTCACGGGTGAGGAAGCAATCTTCCTCTATGGCTTTACACCTCTCTTCCCCCAGTGCCTCCTCCTCTGGAACCGGTGAGTTGTAGTGGTGCTCTCCCTGTCATTGTTCTGGAGTACTAGACCCTTGGTTGGCAGGATTCTGAGCTGCCATGTTCATCTGAGGGTTCTGTTGAGCGGTGCCCGGTCAAAGGCTCAACACCAAAATGGTCGAATGACCAAAGCGTCAAGTAAAAATAACCGAAAACCAAACAGTCGAATTTTTTTTTTAAATATATATTTTTTTGGGTTTTTGGATAGTAATAAAAAAGTGCTTTTTGCACCAAAAATAGGGGTTCCGGTGGGGGGGGTACGCCCCCCCCCCCAAAAAAAAAACATTTGATCATTTGTTTGTTTGTTTATTTATTTATAATGCGCTCCAGACCCAAAGGTTACCGGCGCAGCAGAAAGTATATGCGAGCCTTACAATGTTACATGAACAAATTTACAAAATTGCATGAATGTACAATTGCATACCTACAATATATTTAGAGAGATTACCAGGAGAAACTAAGTAATGTGCAGGAGTATACATACAATATTAGCAGTTATAAACATAAAGGAAGGTAGCTAATAATAACTATGTACAATTGAGTGGGGCTAGACGTGTGGAGGAGTCATTTACATGTGTCTAGGCAATGTTAGCATTAATGTGTTTAATGAAGTTCCTTCTGAAGTGTGAGAAAGGTTGGTCTACTCTTATGTTGGGTGGCAGAGCGTTCCACAAGTTGGCTGCTCTCACAGGGAAGCTAGTGCCACCAATTTTGGCAAGTCTAAATCTGGGTACTACCTGGCAGTTGGAGTTGGCAAGTCTCATAGGTCTATTGGATGTTTTTCTTTTTATTTTGTCCATCAGGTAACTAGGGGCAGCATTATTAGGAGCCTTATGGGTCAAGGAGATCATTTTTAGATGGATTTTGTTGTCAGTAGAGAGCCATTTGTGCTGCCGCCTAATAGAGGAGATGTGCTCCCTTTTCTTTATCAAAACAAAAGAGGTGATGGCTGGAAGGTTTAGAATGAATCTTAACCTCTGGCATTGCTCTGGGCAACCCTCCAGACTATCGTTCTTTGCCTGCCAAACCATTACAGAAGGGGAAAGACCGTATGCAAATCAGGCTTGGCCCCACCCCCAAAGGGGTAGTCCAGCCCGAACTGCTAGGTCACATCCCTTCTGCAGGAGACCACAAGCATCCCCAGACATGTTTCAGCCTTGTTGGGCATCATCAGTGAGGAGTAGCTTGGGTCTCTAGGCCCAGCAGGCACGGGACCCACGTCTGGACATACCCGTCCCACTCGGGGTGACAAGAGCAAAACAAAAGAGGTGATGGCTGGAAGGTTTAGAATGAATCTTAACCTCTGGCATTGTTCTGGACAACCCTCCAGACCATAGTTCTTTGCCTGCCAAGCCATTACAGAAGGGGAAAGACCATATGCAAATCAGGCTTGACCCCACCTCCAAAGGGGTAGTCCAGCCCGAACTGCTAGGTCACATCCCTTCTGCACGAGACCACAAGCATCCCCAGACATGTTTCAGCCTAGTTGGGCATCCTCAGTGAGGAGTAGCTTGGGTCTCTAGGCCCAGCAGGCATGGGACCCACGTCTGGGCATACCCGTCCCACTCGGGGTGACAAGAGCAAAACAAAAGAGGTGATGGCTGGAAGGTTTAGAATGGCTTGGCAGGCGAGGAACGGTGGTCTGAGGGTTGCCCAGAGCAATGCCAGTGGTTAAGATTCATTCTAAACCTTCCAGCCATCACCTCTTTGTTTTTGCTCCCTTTTCTTTATGCCAAGTGCAGCTCTAAGAGCATTATTTTGTAAAGTTTGGAGTCTTTGGGTAGTGGCTTTGTTGGCACCACTGTAAAGGGCATTACAATAGTCAAGTCGGGAAAGTATTAAGGCTCTCGCCAGGATCAGACAACTAGTATTGGATAGGAAGGGCTTGCCTGCTCTTATCAATTTACAGGTGTAGGCTGTGGTGGAAGCTAGGGAGTTGACCTGTTTGGTGAAAGACATGGTAGAATCAGGGTAAAAACCAAGTGATTTTACTTCCCTCGAGACTTTGATAACATTTCCATCTATGCTGAAAGCTGAATAGTCAGGGCCCAATCTGTTGATGTTGGCTTGTGTGCCCAGAATAATCATCATTCAGGCAGAGACCATGAGTTGCCATCCATGCCTGAATGATAAAATACACTCTGTTCACAAACTCCATGCCCTTCCTATGATCCCCAGAAAGCGGGAGGAGAATATGTGTATCATCTGCATAGTTAATGTAGGTGATACCTAGATTGTCCAGATCAACGAACAGAGGTTTGGTGAAAATATTGTATAGAATAGGGGAGACGCAGGATCCTGAGGGACTCCACATGTGATAGGCGTAGGGTCTGCTGCTGCCGATGGGGAAATAACTCTCATAGTTCTCTCACTCAGAAAGGATTCTATCCATCTGATGGCTTGGGTGGAGAAGTAAGCGGCAGAATCCAAATGTCTGCAGAGGACCTTGTGGTCCACAAGGTCGAAGGCAGCTGAGAGATCTAGTAAGAGGAGGAGAGCTGTCTTGCCTTGATCTCTCAGTTTGTCTATTTGGGTCTTTAAATCAATAAGGGCTGTTTCCGTTCCGTGTAGTGGGCGGAAGCCAGATTGTCTAGCACCTAGTAATTTATGCAATTCAAGGTATTTTTGAATCTGTGTCCAGGATCTTCAAAAGAAATGGAACTGTGGTAATTGTACGGGAATTAGTGGGGATAAGAGGGTCTAGTGTCTGCTTTTTGAGCAACGGGAGCACCCAAGATTGTCTTAAGTTAGCAGGGATGATGCCCGTGGAGAAGGATGCGTTAACAAGTTTGGAGATAAAAGGTGATAAATCTCTGGCAGCCTCTTTTATTAACTGTGCTGGGCAGATGTCACCTTTGTAATTAGATGGTTTGAGGGTGAGGATGATTTTCTCTCTCTCTAGTGTAGTGGTTTTGGTGAAGGAGAATTTACTAGACTAGGGATTGTGGGTGGCATTAGGTGGTGGCTTAGGCAGATTAGAAAGGTTAAGCAAGTCTTTTTTCAGTTGAATTTTATTTTGGAGGGTGTTTATTTTATTAGCCAGAGCGTGTTGGATATCTGTGCACCAGGTCTGGACTTTGTGCAGGTGTCTGGTATGGCAATGGGTGATTCCAGATCCTTCGGTATGGAGAAGAGTTCCTTCATGCTTGAATTAGAATTGGCAATACGATCATTGTATGAATTCCTGTTTGCCAGGCAAACTTCATTTTTGTAGTGGTGGGAGATAGAGGTTCGGTTGGCCTTATTCTCAGCAGTTGGGCATAGTTTCCAATTAGATTCACATTTTCTCTTAGTGAGGCGTAGGGCCTTAAGTTCAGGTGTAAACCATTTAATTAAATGGGCTTTAGGTTTACTTGTACGCATTTTAAGTGGAGCAATTTTGTCCATGGTATCACTCATAATTTTATTATACTCATGAACTAGTATACTAGGGTCTAAGTTGTCGGGCAGTGCATTTAATGTGGGAAGGATGGCAGGTATGACATTGTCTATTGTCATATTCTTCTTGTTTCTCGTTAGGCATGGTGCTGCCATGGGAACAGCTGTAGAGGATGGCCGGGAGGTTAGGAGGTTGAAGGACACTAATGAGTGGTCAGTCCATGGTAATGGCGAGATAGACGAGAGAGCTGCTGTGCAGTTTGAGTCAGCAACCTAGCCTAATATTGTGTTCTTCGTGTGGGTGGGATTGTTAACGTTTTGGGAGAATCCTAGGGAATTAATAGCGTTGGCATTGGTCAAGGCGTACGCATCTGCTTGGTCATTAAATCCTAGGTTAAAGACCCCTAGTACCAGCAGTTGTGAAGTGGTTTTAGCATTGTTGGTTAGTAGCTTGTGCAGATCCTCTTCAAAAGTCCCAAGCGGGCCTGGAGGTCTATAAATTAGGTGAAGGGTTAAGGATTGAGTATTGTTTATAAGGAGTTTGGCAGTGAGGGCTTCACAAGATTGTAAGGTTTGGGTGGGGGCTGGCCTTAGCAATATTTGATTTGGAAATAATGGCAATTCCACCTCCGCAGGTTACCTACATATAGTGTAGCCATCAGGGATGGCCAGAATAAGTGATGGGCCTGCTGCCTTGTGTAGCCAGAGCTCGGTTATTGCAATAAAGTCCAAAATCGCCCCAGTGATTAAATCAGCTATATCAAGGGCATGGGCAACTAATGACCTAGCATTGAGAAGCGCTCCTTTGTAGGAGTGATCCTTGGTTTCCTCTTTAGGTTGTGTAAGATTTGGAGTACTTTTAGCACTAGATTTTGTCTTGAATTTGGATGTTTGTGGGTTCATTGAGGCTAGGGTGATATTGGAAGCATTACATTCCTTATCATTTTGGCGTTTCGTCTCAGGTTTTGTAAGAGGGAGGAGTCGTTAGGTATCTCGTGAAGTTTGTTAAGTCTAGCGCGTAGTTTGTTGTTTCTATCGTAAGTAGAGCAAGGCTGGGAGGCATAGGCTAATGGTCCTGGCAGAGCTTGGTGTTTTAAATCAGTGTAGACAGGAGTGTTAGTAACTATGTCTGTTGATATGAGTGAGAAGGGTACTAGTCCACATGGGGGGACCCCTGTGTGGCCGACCTGATTACTGGTGACAAGGAGTGTAGCAGTGGCCATGATACAGTAGATACTGAATAGGCTTGACATTATGCAGAGCTATCACTTAGTTGGGTAGGTAGGTGTCGTGCATGGTAGATGCTTCCTATGGTAGGGTGAGGTGACCTAGCTGGTGAGTTAGGCTGTGTGGGTAGGTGGTGAAGTTAACAGATAATACTTTGTCTACTAGTTCCTGTCTGATGAGGGCATTGGGTGATCACATGACAAGTTCTGGACATGTGCAGGTTGTTATACTAACCACAGTGACATACACATCGTGATTGCACATATTCGTAATCAGACTATAATCTATAGTGATTGCAAACATTCATAATCGGGCGATAATCTGTAGTAGACAGTGGTCACAGGCGATTTTCAAGTAAGGTTGAGTGCAACCTTAGGCTAGACAACGAGGCTAGATGGCGAACAAATCAATAATCACAACACTCACAATGCTCAGATTGCAATACATCATGGCGCAAGTGGAGCGTTACGGGAGTACACACTCGCAGTTATGAAATATGCTGTACATTGCAGTAATCTATAGTAAACAGTGTTCTCAGGAGAATAGCAAATAAGGTTAGGTGCCACGCTAGTTTGGCAGATAAAGGGACAAGGCTAGACAATGAGGCTCATATTGCATACATCCTTGAGGGCATGTGTGGCAGTTCAGAAGGCAGTGCACTAGCAGGTTGAGGAGCAACTATCAAATGGTGATGCACTCATAGTCTAAATGCAGTTTATCAAATGGCAATTCAATTGTCAAGTGGTAATGTAGTAGCAGGCTAAATACAGCTATCAGATGGCAATAAGCTAGTAGTCTAAATGCAACTATCAAATAGCAGTTCAGCTAACAAATAGCACAGTACTATAGGCTTGAATGTAGAAATCAAAGGCCTCACACTAGTAGACTAAGTGTAGCTATCAGATGGCAGTATAATGCATATGCAGCTGTTAAGGCGGTACAGTAAGTAAAACTGACAAAAAGGCAATGCAGCAGGGGGCAAGTATGGATAAAATATGGTAACATACATAGACACAGAAGCAGTTATCAGATGGTGCTACAAATGGTGAGCAAGTGGTAGTACATTTGCAGTCAGGAGGTACTCACATTTATAGTTCCCATTGAGATGTGGAGTACAGCGTTTGCAAAGTCCTGGTAGGAACCCCTATAGAGTCTGGTATACTGAGAGGGCAGAGTCCAGAGGTTTAGCGCTGTATGTTCAGGGTGGGCTCAGGTCCTAGGTGGGCAAGGGCTGACTAGTAAGCACATAGGGCAACAAACACATTGAATGGTGGCAGGAGTATAGCGCCAGGGCACGGCTGCGGACAGGCGCAGACATTTGGTTTTCAGTCATTTTGACTCGACCCTTTTGTCATTCGATCATTTTGATTCGAACATTTGACCTAGAGCCCTGTTGAGCCCTCAACTTGCGACCAAGATCCTGGGATACGCGCTGGACCTGGCACTCCAGTTGTGACACCCGTTCCGGCTGGTACGGGGGTCTCTGGTCGACCCTAGGTGAGTCACGGGAAGGGTAACTATCCCTTCTCCCCTAGTACTCTGGGTATTGAGAATTTTGGTAACCCTCCACCCTTGGACTCCTCTATCCCGGATTGGGCTGCCTGGGCTCCTGAAAGTGGGGAAAGAAAGGAGGGTTGTTCTGCAGGTTGGGGTTTTGTGGGTATTGGGGAAAGAAACTCAACTCAGCATTTGGGGGATTACTGCCCTCCTGGGAAAAGTTAGGAGGCAAGTTTCCTGGGGCGGTCCCTACCTGGTTGGATCCCCCTCTTGGGCTGGGGGAGTCCATACATACCCGATAATTGGTCTGTTACCCTTATATCGGGGGATGATGTAATCAGGGGAGTTATGGGTCCCATTTGTGGAATCACCTCCCTGACTACCACCTGTCTGGGGTTGGCCCAAGGGCCTTCTGGGTCTTTGATTGGGTTGATTTGGTACAGATATATTTTTAGGCCCCCCCATCTCCAGATCTAAAATGGGTGCAACCTTCACCTCCACCACATTAGCAGCAGCAGGGGTGTTGGCTGGTTTGGGATTTTTGTTTGGATTTTTGTTATCTGCAGCTTTTTGGATCTCATAAATGCAGGCCGTCTGCTCTATGACCCAGTCCAGCGATCTTTTCTCATGAAACACCCTCATCAGCTGGGTCATTATATATTTTGGGAGGACATGAAAGAAGGTGGTGATGAACTCCCTACTATCTGTACACACCCTCCTGGTGGTCTGTGCAAGGCGAGTTTGAGCTCCTGCACAAATTCTTGAGGGGCCTGATCTTCCCCGCACTGCAGATTGTAGGCCGTCTTGCAGGTCTCTTGGGGGTTTCTGTGAGCAGAAAAATGTTGCAAGATGGCCGCCCTGTAGGTGGACAATCTGCAGTGGTTCTGGTCCTCCAGTCCCGCAAAGAAACTGGAGTATTCAGGGGAGAAGGTCCATTTTACATACTCTATGCAATTCTGGCTGTCCTTCATATGAAAAGTGCCTATCATTTGCTCATATAGTTCTAAATGTTCCCAAACAGAATACTTTGCATTTTTATGATATGGATTTATGACACTCCTAATGGCCTTCATCTGCCTAATGGGATCTTAGTTGATAGCTCTGTTAAGTTTGTTTGCTTTCTTTGTTTTAGTCACCCGAGTCCACTCGTCTTCAGACTCAGAGGCGTTGCGACTGGAGGTCCCTTCTTGATCCTCTAGGCGTTCCCAGATTCTGCGAGCTTGAGAAGGGCTTGCAGAATGTTGGTGCCTAGTTTCTCTACTCCTGTGGTGCTCATACGAGTCTTATTTAATTTGGAGTATCCCCCCACTGCCCTAACTGGGTAGAGGTCTTCAGAATGCTGCTGTTGGGCCTTATTTCATTTAGTTTCTCATCAAATTTAACCAACTGGTCCCTTGAAAGTCACTATTTTAGCGGATCTAATTCCCTGATCCTCCTCTCATAGGAGTCTTCCTTGTCAGAGGTATCAGCCCTAACATTTGGGTATCTGACAGGGACGCCGGTCCATCAATTTCTGGGGGGTGCTGATCTGTCAGTGCCATCTTACCATATCTATGGAAATCTGCCAGCCCCATGGCTCCCAGCTCATGTGAGCCAGTAGACTTGAAGTCGCCAGTGTTCATGGTATTCCTTCCACCCTTGCCTGGAAGGAAATGACAGCTGCTTGCAGTTGGAGGAAGAAAAAAAAGGATCTAGTAACAAAGGGACTGCCTTTTGCTGCCAGACACAATCTTATAAAGAAACTTTAAAGACTTTTATTTCTGTAGCAAGAATTAGCAGAAATTTAAAAATGTGCAGTTTTAAATCTAATTTTGGGGGATATCTTTTAAAACTTGTTAGAACTCATTGCCGGATGGGGAACAGAAGTTATGAAATATGACTGATTCCAAGGAAAGTATTAATGTGGCAAACATAACATTGTGTACATACATCCCTGGGGACTATTCACATTTGTGTATAAAATTGTGGAATTGTAGGCCAAATCCTGAATGTGTAAAACTACTAAAATGTATCAGAAAGGTGAAACAAGCTTGCACAGACCTGAGGATTGGACTGATCTGGGCTGCACATAATATGTAACATGTGTGTATAATTTGCCAAGAGATTGCAAGTGAAGAAATGTATGTTCTTGGCAAAATTGGATTTTAAGAAAAGTAAATGTGTGAGTGTTGGGACATTGTAAACCTCACCTCATAAACCTGACATCATCACTTTAGAAGTCTAACCAACTGAGAGCGAGGCGGAGACTAGCTTCCCTGCCCAATCCAAGAAGTTTAGCGGCGGGCGTAGTTAACCCTGCCCAACCTCTACCTTGATGATGTCATTTTGCATTATAAATAGGGGTCCCTGACAAGACCCTGGACACACACACTCTTCCTGATGTCCTGCGCTGCGTTCCTGTTCCATCTTTCAGACTCCAGACTCCAACTACAAGGCCAAGCATTGCTGGTCCTATTCCATGGCCCATTGCAAAACCCAAGCATTGCTGATCCTGCTCCAGCAAGGCCTACCCTCAATATTAAAACCCAATACTCTCCCAGTAACCAGGAGAAACTGTTGTACTTTTGGCATCCTAATCCAGCTTGGTTTGCCGCCACTCAGTGCATGCTGCAATCTGTCATCCTGCTACCCTGATGACCTACAGTATCCAGTAACCAGAATTGCCAGTCCAGATTAACTATCCTTTGGTATCCAGTCCCTGCCCAGCTGATCCTGTCCCGCTGATTTTGTCCATCTGTCATTTGTTAGACCAGATCTGTGAGGTGACCAGGACCGCTGACTGTCCAACATCCAAACTATAAAGTCGACTGTATCAATAGGAACCATAGAAAACCATGGTATACCTTGCCTTGCCTTGTCTTTAGTTCCACTCTCTAAGTCATCCTATCCTTATCCGGATAACTTGTAATATTGTCAAAAATCATTCTTGAAACCCTGCCCTTGAATTCTTATGTAAGCGCCAACATCTTTTATAATTTTGTCTTGTGAAATCCTAAGCCGTTAGTCCTCTTTCGAGTGATCGGACTGGTTCAGCCTTGGCGGGCGTGGAGGTGGTAGGGTTTAATTCGCGAGTCAACACTGGAGCTTACTGTGTCTCAATCTGGTAGCCTAGCTGGAATGCTCTAGTGTAGAGTAAAACTGTCCTTGTCAAAATTGATTTATTTTTCTTTTTCGTGCCATCATTTTCTGAAAACGCACCTCATTAGATCTTGGATAACTCACTCAATTTAGCTAGAGACCTCATTTCACTTCCATATTGTACATAGGATCAATAGCTACACCCCAACACAAAAACTGCATTACGATTTACAATATTTCACCCGTTTTTTTTTATTGAAAACCATTTTGGTAAATTCAGGCTGGAATTGCAAAAGTTTGCTAAATTTACAACGTGTCATTTTGTTTCTAAACTGTTTTAAATCTTCCATTTAATTTCGAATTGTATGCTTTTGCTCAATCCATTGCTTGTAATTGCTAGTATCTTTCCAGTGTTGCTCCAGTAAAGAATTGTTTTTGTTTCAAGAGTTTTATAACACATTCATTGTTTTATTCATCCATTTCCCGAGCATCATTTTTAGCATTGCCAGGGTTTAAAAACAGTTTTTCTCTCTTGTTTTGGGAGGGAAAGTCGTTTTTCAATTCTGTTTTCCTCAAGTGCTATCTTACCTAAAATCAAAAAATGCTCCTATTCCCTGGTGATTTGTAGTTGTTTCAATAGAAGGTTAAACTAAATGCATTGCTTACATTCCTATTGTTCTTATCACCCCATTGGTGATTGCTGCCCCATATTAGAAAATTGTATGATTTTTTTTTATGTTTAAAATAAATAAGTAAATATTACATTTTATCAACCAGCCTGGTTCATGGTCCATTGTGACCCGGGGTATTTGAAAAGGCGGTGTGATATGAGTGGTGTACCATCTCAATATTGAATCTAATATAAAACATAAGCATTTCAGTTGCGCGCTGCTTACTGGGCCGAGACTAAGGTGTGCGTCGCCTGATTGAAATCCTTAACACCTGACACGTAGTTTAGTATTAGTATGAGAGCTGCCTAATCAGGATATTAAGGAGGGGATGTTAATATTTAAACATTTTTGACATACAGTGCCTCGATTTATCATATCAGCCTTTAAAGACAAATCCACACGGGCAGCGTGTATGTCAGATACTTCCTTAGGCCCAGTCATATGCTGGAATGAATCCATTGTAACCCCAGGGTGAGGGTCGTTCCAACTCCCCTTCTAAATCCCATTTGAAAGGGATTAAGGATCCCCGAACTATCCGCTCATGAAGTTAATTCTCTAAATATTAAGGAGGCAAATATTTTGGCTTTGCATCTAATAATGCTACTGGGTGGAAGTTACAGGATTCATTTTATTGACTTTTTTAAAAATTGGAAAAATATAAGCAACCTACCAAGTGTCAGGAATTTGCTGCAAATATATAATTTTCAAAAATAGGATATATAAAATGGTGGCCCATCCCTCTGGATTTTTTTAAACACACAAATACTCAGTCCACCTGACCCGGGTGCCTGGGAAATGTTAGATTTCTTTATCATATGTAAAACATCCTGCCTATCAAAAGAGATCGACCGACCAAAGACCTGTATTTGGGGTCACTAATATTTCAGAATCAGGAGGGGCCAATAATGAGGTAAAATGGGTTACCCAGGCAGATTGTTGTATCTGATTAGACTGGGACTCTAATTGAAAATTATATTGGTGTTTTATCAATCGCCAGTAAGTAAGATTAGACTCTCTCATTATACAACTCAGGATTTCTTTAGCCCTTAACTACTATTCCTTTTGCTTTAACTGCATCACTTATTTGTGTAACTCTGTTTAGATTTCCTTATGCTGTCTGCGATGTCTAATCCTGCTTTCGCCAGACACGTATAATGTTGAATCTGAATTCTCCTCCGTTTCTTACTTTGTTGGATGGCATAATAATGGCCTCTCAGAGCCTCTCGCCCTACGTCGAGTTGGGGAATGTAGGCGTCTATAGATTTTTGTATAAATAAAGGAAAATACACAGGAGATAAGTAGTTGTCCCTGCGTATGTCAAAACCAGATAATGTAAAATTTTTGGCAACTGAGTGGATACTAAATTACCTATCAACTGCCGAGAACATGTCTCATAACTCCAACCCTTAAGGGTAGAGTAGAGGAACTTATGATCACTCAGATTAGTATACACTGTTTCTAAAAAGGTGCACTGCTTTAAAATCTTCTATGCAGTAAATATAAAATCAAGTTGTGAGCTCTGATTTCCACTACCCCATGTGGGCTTTGCATCCAAGTCAACTATTGCATTGCCATTAAGGTGATACAAATCCCAGTCATGTAAAATATCAGTCCAGTATCTGCCCCTGACACACAACTGTGACTGATGTTTAGACACTAAACTAGGGGAACAAGAGATGAGTGCAGCGTCCCATATACAATTTGAATTGAAATCACACAGAATAATTATTTTGCTGGAATATTCTGACACTCTCCATATACCCAACACCATCACTAGCTGGTCAATGAATTTTCCTAATGCCTTTGTTGATGCATTCCAATACATGTTAACAATTAGTATCTTCCTCCCTTTTTCTTTCAGGTGTATATTTACAGCCAGTAGACCCAAATTAGTGTCAGTGACGATTGAAACCTCACTTTCCCAGACCGTCTTAATAGCAGTCATTAGACCAACAGTGAGTCTACAACAGGTACCTCTTAATGCTGTTTGGGTTATGGTAAAACACCTGTCAAGAATAACATGGTCAATTAAAAATGTTTCCTGGAAACAAATACTTTAACAGTCTTGGTATAGATTTTTGACCTCTGTGTTCCCCATTAGATATTTATAGCCTCGAGAATTCCAAGATAACATTTCTCCCCCACCCTGTTGGTAGTATCCGGGCCAATTGAATCGCTCGCTAGAGACCCCTTTGTTATTTCTTGGTGACCATTGTAACATGGGGGCTATCTGCGCTGGCCATAAATATATGAGGATTTCCGGGACTCCTAGCAACCCTTCCCCAACACTTGTGGTCTGAACAGGACCTTTTTCGGGACCCTCGGTTTTTTCCCTTTCCAAATCAAGGCCATTACCTCCCTCTGTCATTTTTGGATTGCTGGATTTGGGATGTGTATTGGTAGGGCCCTTACCACGTAGAGGAACCTGGGGAGCAGGGTCATTTTCACGGCCGTTATCCGTGCCAGCCATGACAATTCCTGCACCTCCCAGCATTTTAGGTCCCCTGTCAGCTCCTTCAGTAGTTCCAGGATGTTGGCCCCATATAGTTTCCCGTATCTGGAGGTTAACTGTATTCCTAAATATGTTACCGCATTCTGTTCCGACTTCAGCGGGTACCTGTCCTCCCATTCTGTCACTTGCTCTGCTCTCTCGGTAATGTTAAGCGCCTTGGATTTACAATGATTAATATGGAATCCAGAAACCTTCGCAAACTCCTCTAGTAAGTCTAATGCCTTTGGGAGGGAATGTGTTGTATCTTTGAAAAACATGAGAATGTCATCGGCATAGAGAGCTATTTTTGGGGGCCTCCAGCGCCTACCTCTACTCCCCCCATGTATCTATGGGTCGTCGCAGGCTTTTTGTGCCAATGGCTCCATGGCCATGGTGAAGATCAGAGGCGACAATGGACACCCCTGTCTCGTGCCCTTCTGGATGGGGATATTATCTGTGAGCCATCCGTTAACCACTAGTCGTGTAGATGGATATGCAAAATTTGCCATTACCATGCAGATGAAAATCGGGCCACACCCGAACTTTTCCAGAGTTAGCTGTAAGAAGCCCCAGTGTAGACTGTCAAAGGCTCGGGAGGCATCTAACACCAGAACCGAAAACCGCTGTCCTGTTCTGTGGCTCCAATCAATTGTATCTATGGCTCTGCGGATGTTGTTGTGTGTGTTTCGCCCATGTACAAACGCCGCTGAATCAGGATGGATTATCCCTGGCAAGACCTCTGCTAGTCTACGGGCCAGCACTGTTGAATAGATTTTTGCATCCCCATTTAATAATGATATAAGGCGATAACTCGCGCAGTCTATGGGTACCTATCCAGTTTTAATAGTAATATTGTGGTTGCCAGTCTCATGTCCCCAGAGATCCTCCCAGAGTCCTGGATGGAGTTAAACTGTTTCGTTAGGGGGCCTATCAGGGTGGTTCTGAACGTTTTGTAATATGCATTACTAAGCCCATCTGGGCCTGGGGATTTATTCCCTTTTAGTGCTTTTATTACCTCTCCCACCTCTTCCTCCATTATGGGAGCTACTAGCATTTGCCTATCTAGATTGCTAATTTGTGGCAGGGATATTAGATTAAGGAATGCGATCTGTTCCTTCACCAGATCCTCCCTTTTTAGGCATTTTGTGTAATATGAGTGAATCACTTCCTCTATTGCCTCTATTGCCTCCCCCCCCCCGCACTAGGTTCCCTTCTTGATTTTCTAGTTGGGTTATGCGATTCCGGTTTCTCCGGTTTCTCCGCTGCCTCAATTTGGCCGCAAGGAGTGGATTTGCCTTATCCCCTTTAATATAATAGAATTGTTTAGTTTGCACGAGAATAAGCGCTGCTTCATCCGCCAGGTGGGTCTGCAAGATTGCATTGACTTTTTTCAGTGCCCTCCATGCTTTCTGCAAGCCCCTGTTTTTATACTCTGCTTCGGCTTCTGCCACTTGAGTTTCCATGTCCCGTCTCACCCTTTCTTTTCTTTTAATGTAATTTGTTGTGTGTGCTATAAATTCCCCTCTTACCACTGCTTTACTTGCGTCCCAAATGGTGCCCCAGTGTATCCCAGGAGTAACATTTTCTTGGAAGTAATTCTTCAAGGCTTGTTCTATGTCTGCTCCTAGGGCTACATCTTTCATGATTACCTCATTTAGACGCCATGGTTTGTGGGGCCAATACTGTGAGCTTAGGGGTTCCAACTTTAAGAGGACTGGGGCATGGTCCAACAGGCACCTCACACCAATCTCTAGTCCCGTAACTTGTGGGATCAGTGAGTCCGAGATCAGCACCATGTCAATCCGGGAATTACCTCTATGTACCGCAGAGTAATTGGTGTATGCCTTATTTTGTGGGTTAAAGAAAGATCATGTTTCAATTAGGTGTAGGTCTCTGAGGAATCTTTCTAGGGCCTGTCTAAACATGTGGTCGTTAGGGGAAGCCGGGAGAGTTTTGTCCATCTCAGCGTCCATTGCCACATTAAAATCACCCCCATCAGTATCTACCCTCTCCCCCACTGTGCAATGATCGGGAGCACCTCCATCAGAAATTGATCTTGCCCTTCATTGGGGGCATAAATCAATATTAACGTTAACTGCTGCCCCATCAGCTTCCCTCCCTCCAACGGGTAGCGGCCCTCTGGGTCTTTCTTTACAAATTGTTTTTCAAAGTTAACACTGTTGGCCAGCAGGATGCCCACCCCTCGTTTTTTCGTTGGACTGGAGGCGAAAAATTGCATGAGAAAGGCCCTGTGCCTTAGTCTGTGTTCATCTTCTCTAAGCAGATGTGTTTCTTGCATCCAGACCACCAAGACCTGCGTATCTCCCAGTCTAGACAACGTGGATTTGCATTTGATTGGGGAATTAAGCCCCTGGATGTTTAGTGTAACAAATGTTAATTCGGCCATCCTTGTGCTTTGCTCTTATGCTTCTCTTAAGTTCCTTAAACCCTTCCGTGCCTTTAGGTACCCTTTGCATGCAATATATCACCATCATCTTTAAACTTAAACTTTCTCCCTTTAACCCATTAACTCCAGAACTCTAACTTCCCCCTTGAACACACATGGTGGATTTACCACAACAAATCACTGGGTGCAAAAATGACCCGGGAAATTAGGGTCTGGTTCCCCCCCATACCCATCCTCCCCTGTTAATTCTGATGCCCATCGGAATTTGCAAGTATGCACCCGTATTACTGCAAACTGTCCCTTGCGCATGTCATGTTCTGTTTAGATTTCCGTCCCGTCAGGGGCCTCAGAGGAGCTGTTTGTTAATCTCACAAATGGCAGGGTTGGTGATAGATCCCGCTCCCCTCTCCCCATCCTCCTGCTTATTCTGAACTCGCTCCATCTGTTGTTCAAGCTCCTGTACTCTTTTAGTTCTTCGTGCTCCTCCCCCTGTTTGGCTATCGTGGTCTCCACCTCGTCCACCCTTCTTTCAACCGCCATGACCCCTTTGTTGAGATCCGCTATGGACTTGGCTAAATCTGCAGCGCTATCTTTAATGTCCTTTTTCAACTCCTGAAGCATTGCCAGGAGGTTCGATTTCCAGATTGGGGGGTCCGCCGATTCAGCTGGGTCTTCCACTGGGGAGGGGTGTATCTGGGCGCTAGCTTGAAACTGGACACATTTTTGGGTCTCTGTCGCCTGCATCATCGCTTTGATATCTCCTGATGCTCCCCCTTTCGATTTCACAGACTGATTGGACATATTTTGAGTAGGGAGAATGGGGGAGCGCTCTCTGTGGTTATTTCAGGGCTGAACCTGCCCCTGGCGTGCTCGTGGTTCGTGCTGTACTGGCACAGGTGGTCCCCTTTTTGTCCCCCGTTCTGCAGAACCCCACAGGGGCTGCTGCCTCTACCAGGTGTCTTCAACTGGGTCTTGCCCCTCTTGCTTCTCCTCCGTGGTTTCAGGCGGCTCTATTGATTAAGATCTTCCTGTGGGAGCATCCTATTGGGGTGCTTCTGCCGTAGTTGGATTCTCCTGCTTCGTTGGGGTGTGGGAGCAATGTCCCCGCAGCTTCAGGGCAATCCGTGGGGTGTATATGTTCTCACCCTCATTGATTTAATAAGCAGGGCAATGCAGTTCTGATTTGCTGCAGGTGGGTGCTAAATGCTATAGTAGTGGACAGAGGGACATGCTGCGATTCCTTCAGTTATTTCAGTCTGTCTTACTCAGGCATAGCTTACAGCTGGCTGTTCACTCTGTGAGGCGCAGGCCGTGCTGTGGTGCACCCCCCACCCCAGGAGTCCCAGACCTCTGTGCTGGGCCACGAGGTAAGATTTTATCACTCCCCTCGCCTCCCTCTGAGCCCACACCCAGTCAGGGAGTGCTGGGACGTAGGCCCTACCCCGGCCACGAGGATGGTGGGGGAAGGCGGAAGGTGTGCCCGTCCGGTGCTCGATATTCCAGGGCGGCCTCCCCTGCTGCCCTGCTCCTCCTCTGCTACTGCTGCAGACGGGCGGGAGCACCCGTTTCTCCTCTCACCTTGCTCCTCCAGCAGTCCTCGGATCCGCAGGTCTCCTCTGGGTGTCAGTTCTGGGGATGACACCCGAGTGTCACAGCGCGACTCTATTACCTCTATTACCTCTACCCCGAGCGGGTACACACGCTGCTTTTTCACTCCCCATGCCACGCGCCAGCCTCGGGTCCCAGCGATCCTGCTGGTCGTCCCCCACTCGGCTGTCCGGGGATGGTTCCACCAACCACCGCCCAACTCCGCCAACACCCCCGGGGGGGCAGACACACTCGTCGGTTCGCTGCCTCTTATATTCTAAGCGGCTCCGGCTCTATCCCTGCAGCCCCTCTCTGGAAGGTGATACATGGAGGCCTCCGCTCTTCACTTCACTCCCCTTCTGTGATTGCTTCGGGTGGAGGCCCCCACTGCTTACGATCTTCCGTATGCCGTGCCGGGCAAGCTCCAGGCTCCACTGTTCTCCTCGGGGCCGGAGGGCAACAGTTTTTCACAGCGGCATAAATTGAGCGCCGATGTGCTCTGCTCAGCAGCGCCACCCCTCCTCCACCGCCTAGTCGGCGTACTGCTTTGGGTGCCCGATCCTCAGCGCTGGGCCGCCATCTTGGCGGGAGGTTCAGATCATGCCACACAAACGTTCCAAACTCCATCTCACCGTCTCATCTCTCCCCCAACGGTGCCTTAAGCATTCATCTACATCTGCATCATTTCTTGGGAGAATACGGACACATTTAGGGGGGATTTGAGCTTTGCCTGGGAAGGGGTTCCCAGAACCTACCTCGGAGCCATCCGATCAAGTCCTCGGCCAGCCACGCCCCCTAGATACCCCCTTTGTTAAGCCTGTCCGGGAGCCAAGCCCAAACCAAATAATTCTTATTAGGGGCTACTAATGAAGCCTTGCAGATTCCTACAGACCCTTTTTTGCAGGTAATATGAATTTGTTGTGTGTGAATTTGTTGTGTAAGTGGGAAAAAGAAGGAAATCTTGCAACATCGTTCTGATACCTATAGGGACTATTCACCCCAGTAGCCCACAAATCAAATCCCCTTTGTCTCAAATCATCAACAGCCGATAGCAAAGGTAGTCATGCTATTTTAGAAGGTATGTCCAATGTTGACAACATTTAAATGAACTGGTTTGATAAACGTCGCCAAGGAAATATCCTTTGTTGACACTTGCTGTAGAACTGAAGATCCATCAAAAAGTGTAAGCACTGCTCTGAGGTTTATAATTAACTTGTCTTCAGTGTGGAACATATATTCTAAAAAAAGACTTGAAGAGTCAGTGGTCATCTGCTGTTCATGGCGAGTAAAATTAGATAATTATGTATACCTCCTCAATTTACCTGGGAGGATCGGACCTGCGGGACATTTAACCAACTGGTTACGTGGTGTACAGTAGTACCTGGAGCTTCCAAGTGCAGAATGGGATTATCAAATAAATTATCTCAAGCCCAAATAACCGGACAGACTAACAAAATATGGAAAAATACGACTTTATTAGCAGTTCAATAAAGTAGGGAAACCTGGCGAACAAACAAATTGTGGGTTACACACTCTCAACACATTTCAATTACACAAAAGGCTTTAGATCTCGATGTATGTCAGCTATGACTTCATCCTATATAGCAAACTGTAAACCATCCAGCGTTCACGTCAAGTGTGGGACCCGCACAACATGGCTTCATCGTTGCCTCTTGTTACGAGCCAAAATGAAGGGACCGACATGCAGGCCAACACTTGACTCCACTGCCAACAATCTCTCGCTCAACTGATGCCCATCAATCATCACGCAGAACGTGCCCAGCACCAACATTCTACCGTATTTCATGGCGCGCGACCCCACACATCGCCTCCACTTGCACTCAGTACTCAAAACATGTCTGTTATCTTTTTTCTGTTATGTGTTGAGGTAATCGTGTACTCATTGTGGGACAACTGAGAGGGCGACCCACTCAGCAAGTAGTGTTCTCCCATAAGGCAAGAATCTCCGTCTTGTTGCGTGGATGACAAATTCAAAACAGGTGCTATAGCTTTGCTCGGCACCGTCCCCTCGTCCCCTTTACTTCGCAGGGAATATATTGTCATTTAAACACTGGACAGTAACAATCAGGAATTACTGTCAAAACTCCTTTCCAGCTAAAGAAAGGGCCCTCTGCTTTCCTGATTTCCTTGCCTTTGGTGGACTGCAGTAGGCTGCATGCCCTCCACCCACGCTCCTCACCGGGCAGGTACAGAAAAGGGTTCCATGTAATAATGTCGCCACAAAAATCTCGCCATGCAAAAATATTGCCGAAAAATGCCTGTTTTTCGTGGCGACATTATTGCATGGAACACCCCCGCAACCCCCACATTTTTTTTTTTACATTTTTTTTTTGCCCCTGTCCCCATATATATGGTCACCTAAATAATATCGCCACAACATTTTGCCGGCGATATTATTTACGGCGACCATATATATGGCGATATTATTACCTGATACCTAGAATTGTTGTGTAGTAGATATGCACCCTTCCCTGCCATGAACGGGGTGGGATATCCCCCAAATTCAAAGACGTCTTCCTCAGGGTTTCTTATCCTTTGCCTATGCAGGGCAAACTCCAGTGAATGTCCTAAAAAGGTACACCAGCGGTATAACAACGATACACAGTTATTCCACCGGGGCACCTTGATCATTCGGCCAAGTCTACGCTGTTGTCATACAGAGCTTTGCCTGTGCTGCAGTGTACTGTGAAGGAACAGAGAGGAAAGGACCTCTTAACGCTAAAACAACATGATTGCCTTCGTTCACTTGTCTAGAGCCAGATAACATAATTTGGAGATTCGAGGGGGATATTTTCTTGGTGAGTTTAAAAACAATAACAATAGCCCAAACAAAATAGCTATATTTGAAATGAGCACACCAGAGCCTGCTCGCCCTTTAAGGGAGTACCTTAAGTAAAGGTACATCTAAAACTGTAGATGGCTTTTACCCAAAGCTGACAAAGATCTGCCACACAGTAAAGATGGCCTTTTCCCTGTTCGTTTCGTAAGGATGCAGACGACACAAGAAGGTGGCAATATGGTGCAGACTAGTAAAGCATCAGCTTCTGCCTAGCTGCATGAGCATCAGAAATGCTGTGTATCACCACTAGCAGTGCACCCGATTCCCATGTGGAGTGGTTAATGTGCAGACAAGGCAGCCACACAACCTGTACTGCACAGCCTACATTTGCATTCAGCACAGCCGCACAAATGTCCAACCCATGTTGAGATATTCTCTTCCCATGAGGAGGAAAGTGCATGCACCAAATGTGGCCTGCTACCTGACGAGCTACCACACCCATGCTATGCACGTGTGTGTGCATGCGTGTGTGCAATGAGGGGTGTCTGCCTCCCATTCAGTTGAATGTTTTGTGGGTGGTGCCGTCAACCAATCGAGCTCCTGCCCTGAATCCAATTCCACCCCTCTGTGCACAAAGCAGCAGGTGCCTTGTGTCCTCTGTGCTGACAATTTCACATCTTCTGCAGTGTATCTGAATATATTTGAGATCGTAGGTAGTGGCCTGAAAAGTGCTGTCTTGCCCAGAGCAATCCCATCATTGCCTGGTCAGTAGCTGCAAGGATTCTGGAACTTAAACTAGTCATAGGGCCATCGTATAGACACTGAAGGGAGGTGGCTGTGCAGGGCTACAAGCGGAGCCGGGATGGGCCAGTCGCCTCTCTAGCTCCACACAACAGCCTGCAAGCACTTCTTACTCACGCGAAGGGCCGAGAAAAGCAGTGGAGACGTCTGATTGATAATAATCAATCACATCTCTTTCTTGTAGCATTGCTTCCTGCTCTTCGAATGCAAACTCACTGCCCTACCATTTCTTGTTTTGAGTCCATTATGTAAACCATCACCTCAGTGATGATGCCTAATGAGGACGAAACTGTTTGGGTGGATTTCAGCTGTTGGTACTCTTGCTCAGAGTCGATTTGCCTGGCATTCGGGCCTGGCCTGACTTGATTGGTGAGATCTGATTGACATTCAAATAGATGAGTCTTCTCCCGTGTGGCACAGGCAGCCAATGTCACGGTCTACGCAATCCTTGAGGGGGTTACAGGCATTGGGGTCAGCTATTTTAGCTTTTGTTTTTTACCCACACCCATAGCTAATTAACTAATACATTCTCACAGAGACAAAGAACGTGCAAGAGTTTAAAACTATAAAACAATGTGCAGCCCACTTCTGGGATTAGAAATTGTAACTGGATATCATAGCGGTCACAGAGACTTACTTTTTGAAATTACACTTTACCTACCGTTTAAATGACATGTTTTTACTGCCGCATACAATCACTCTATAACTCAACCTTGTCAGATGTTAAATGATTATCGTGTAATGTATTGGGTCACGTGCATACATAAAACATAACGTGCGGGCATTTTCATTTTCATCATGGGGACTGGTTCATGAATATTCATGCTGGTTGATGTAATCAAAGAAAACAAAGGCGCCGCTCAGATTAATAGTCATAGTAGTGGGGGTGGGGTGTCTGATTCATATTAATGGTGGTTGATAAAACCGCCTGCAGTGGTAGCTCCATCCCTCAGCCTGACTGCCACCATCTGACTCAACAAAGCAGTCCTCTCTTTCCGCCATGCGACATTTCCATTCTACGCCCACCGCCACATTCTACACCATCAATACGCCCAGCGTATCCTTCATCTCACAATTTCCGGAAAGGACACAACGCATAACGTATGCCAGTGGCGTTGAACACAATGCACAAGGCAATTATCAAGTTGCCTTGTTTTTCTCAGTCTGGCAGGTGGCTGTCACCTTTCCTCATTCTCACCCGCTGGGCTTCACTCCTCCATGTTCACATTCATTTGTTTAACTTGACCTCCCTGGTCAATACCATAGTGCCTATACCGTTCCCATCTCTTGATGCCTGCTTTATTTCTCCTGCATGCCCTGCTGGTCTCTAATACTGTGCATCTCCATGTGTACTGCACTGTATCCCTATCCTGCAATATTGCAATTCGTACTTTAGGTCTTCCCTGGTATTAACCATTTACATCCACGTTTCTTCTCTTGCACTCTTCCGGTTTTAAAACCACACATTGTATTGACCTAATACTCTTTCCACTGACGTTGGAACTTGCTTCCGGTTTTATTTTCGTAGATTCTGCTTCCGGATTCCTTGCACTGTCTGCGCATGCTCTCGCTGCGCATGCAGGATTCCAATGCGCATACACCATCCCACTGCACATACGTCTAAACACAGCGAATATGCCCACATACCGTGCATACACCCACTCATCGTGCATATACAAACATAACACCACATATTCCAACACAGGTAACATTCACGTTCCAAAAGTGGCTCCTGAATATGAGGAATAAAAATAACTAGGGAAAATCACTGCTGGTTGGGGTACATCTTAATTTTATTTTAGGGTCATCATAAAATCAAGCTGAAATGAGATATCACAATTATTTTCAGTATCTGTTTGCTCATCTTCATGACGTACCCACTGTTTGTACAGTTGTACTGTACATGAGGAATAAACAGAGCTAAGGAAACGCATTACTGTTTTTCACAATTCTTTTCAATACTTGTTTGCCCATGTTCCTCAGGACAATGCCAGATGTTATGATTTGCTTACCATCATCGTTGGCCAAGTTATGGGTGCATCCTTGTCCCTGCCCCTCTCTACCATCCTCCTCCTTGTCCCCTATTGCCATTCCCACTCCTTTCCTCTTCCCAGTCCCTCATTACCATAACTGCGCTCCTCCTCATCCCGGTCCCTCATTAGCATGCCCATCCTCATTCCAGTCCTGCATTATCAATACCAGCACCATTTTTGCCCTAGTCCCTGATTACCATGTGTATACTGAGCCTTGTCCCTCATTACTGCACCCCTCTTCGTCTCAGTCCCACATTAACATGCACATTCTCTTTCTGATCTCTCATTACAATTGCCTTGCATTTCCTGGCCCCTAATTACCATTGCCATGTGCATCCTCCTCATGGTCCTTCATTACCATTAGTGCACAAACCTTTGCCCTTGTGCCTTATTACCATGTGTATCCTTATCCCGTCCTTCATTGCCACTATCATGTGCATCCTAGTCCATGTCCCTCATTAGTGAGCTCGTCATCGTTCGTGTCCATCTCTACTATTACCATGTGCCAGACTCTCTTTGCTGCACACATCCTCATCCAAGTCCCTCGTTACTATTAGCACACGTATTCTTGTCCCAATCCCACATTACCATTACCATTCACATCCTCGTCCTGGTTCCTCATTCCCATTATTACGCACCTCCTCATCTCGATCCTGCATGAATGCTCATCCCTCTCTGCAGCGCTCATCTTTGTACATGACCCTCATTATCATCAACCCGGTCTCTCAGTAACATTACCACATACATACTTGCCCCAGCCTCTCATTGCTTCCTGCAACTGTATCCCAGTCCATAATTACCACAGCCATCCTCAACCTGGTCCCTCATTACTAAGGGTGTCCTTGCACCGGTCCGAAAATACAATGATCACACGCATCCTCATCCCAGTCTCTCCTTACTATTACTTCATGCATCCTCATCCTGGTTTCCATGGTTGCATGTATTCTTGTCCCAGTGTCTCATTATCATTGCCGGCCATATCTTCAACCCAGCCCCTTATTGCTGTACATATCTTCAGCTGGTCCCTCATTACCATTACTGCATGCATCCTCATCTCAGTCTAACATTACAATTACCGTGTGCATGCTTGTCCTAGTCCCCCAATACAGCACACATCCATGTCCTGGTCCCTCATTGCCATTCCAGGTCCCCTCCTGGTCTCTCGTGTGCCTAGGACCGCTAGGACGTGCTTTTGAAGTTGATGACTATTGGGTGTCTCTCGCCCCAGGAGTTGCACGATCGATGCCCGTCTCCCAGAGACTGTGCTAGGAGGAGGGACTGTTGACGATGGATTTTGTACCACCATGCTGTGACTTGCAATCCCCATTAAATATAATATACATAGCTCTGAAAAGTAATAATACACATTTTACAAGCTCGTCTAACAATATAGCTTCATGAAATGCATACCATATCTCACTCTGTTCTTCCGATTCACTGCACAGAAAAGCCCGTTCTGTTTATCTAGCAACTCATAATATATTCTGAACCAATGTATAACTAAACTAAACATAGAAGGAAGGGCATAGGATTCGTTTTTAAAATCCCCAAATACTTATCATTGTTCATATTATTTCTATTTGTCATTTTTATACCCATCTGGATATGCACACTACAAATACATCCAAATGCGCCAAGTGGTCGGGGTGTTTTCTGCTGTGATCATGGATTATCTTCTGGAGGGGAGGACACTTCCATCGGGATCACCTCCAGGGTGACCCAATGCGGTGCAGCACTGCCACACCGTAACTGGAAAGACAGGGCACACATCACCTCCAGGGTTTCAATAGCCAGCATGACCCAATGCGGTGCAGCACTGCCACCGTAACTGGAAAGACAGGGCACACATCACCTCCAGGGTTTCAATAGCCAGCATGACCCAATGCGGTGCAGCACTGCCACACCGTAACTGGAAAGACAGGGCACACATCACCTCCAGGGTTTCAATAGCCAGCATGACCCAATGCGGTGCAGCACTGCCACACCGTAACTGGAAAGACAGGGCACACATCACCTCCAGGGTTTCAATAGCCAGCATGACCCAATGCACCGCCACAACATAAGTGGAAAGACAGGGCACACATCACCTCCAGCGTTTCAATAGCCAGCATGACCCAATGCGGTGCAGCACTGCCACACCGTAACTGGAAAGACAGGGCACACATCACCTCCAGGGTTTCAATAGCCAGCATGACTCAATGCGGTGCAGCACTGCCACACCATAAGTGGAAAGACAGGGCACACATCACCTCCAGGGTTTCAATAGCCAGCATGACCCAATGCGGTGCAGCACTGCCACACCATAAGTGGGAAGACAGGGCACACATCACCTCCAGGGTTTCAATAGGCAGCATGACCCAATGCGGTGCAGCACTGCCACACCATAAGTGGAAAGCCAGGGCACACATCACCTCCAGGCTTTCAATAGCCAGCATGACCCAATGTGGTGCAGCACTGCCACACCGTAACTGGAAAGACAGGGCACAGATCACCTCCAGGGTTTCAATAGCCACCATGACCCAATGCGGTGCAGCACTGCCACAATGTAAATTGGAAAGACAGGGCTCACATCATCTCCCGGGTTTCAACAGCCAGCATGACCCAATGCAGTGCAGCACTGGCACACCATAAGTGGAAAGACAGGGCACACATCACCTCCAGGGTTTCAATAGCCAGCATGACCCAATGCGGTGCAGCACTCAGCACTGTACATTGGAAAGACAGGGCTCAGATCACCTCCAGGGTTTCAATAGCCAGCATGACCCAATGCGGTGCAGCACTGCCACACCGTAACTGGAAAGACAGGGCACACATCACCTCCAGGGTTTCAATAGCCAGCATGACCCAATGCGGTGCAGCACTGCCACACCATAAGTGGAAAGACAGGGCACACATCACCTCCAGGGTTTCAATAGCCAGCATGACCCAATGCAGTGCAGCACTGCCACACCGTAACTGGAAAGACAGGGCACACATCACCTCCAGGGTTTCAATAGCCAGCATGACTCAATGCGGTGCAGCACTGCCACACCGTAACTGGAAAGATAGGGCACAGATCACCTCCAGGGTTTCAATAGCCACCATGACCCAATGCGGTGCAGCACTGCCACAATGTAAATTGGAAAGACAGGGCTCACATCATCTCCCGGGTTTCAACAGCCAGCATGACCCAATGCAGTGCAGCACTGCCACACCATAAGTGGAAAGACAGGGCACACATCATCTCCAGGGTTTCAATAGCCAGCATGACCCAATGCGGTGCAGCACTGCAACACTGTAAATTGGAAAGGCAGGGCTCAGATCACCTCCAGGGTTTCAATAGCCAGCATGACCCAATACGGTGAGGCACTGCCACGCAGTAAACTGGAAAATCAAGGCACTGATCACCTCAACGGTACCAGAAGCTGCATGACCCAGCGGTGAGGCACTGCCACACTGCAAACTGAAAAAACAGAGTACACATCACCGCCAGGCTTTCAATAGCCAGCATGACCCAATGCGGTGCAGCACTGCAACACTGTCAACGGGAAAATCAAAGCACAGATCACCTCCAGGGTTCCAAAGCCAGCATGACCCAATACGGTGAGGCACTGCCACGCAGTAAACTGGAAAATCAAGGCACTGATCACCTCAACGGTACCAGAAGCTAGCATGACCCAGCGGTGAGGCACTGCCACACTGCAAACTGGAAAAACAGAGTACACATCACCGCCAGGCTTTCAATAGCCAGCATGACCCAATGCGGTGCAGCACTGTCACACTGTCAACTTCAAAATCAAGGCACAGATCACCTCCAGGGTTCCAGAAGCCAGCATGACCCAATACGCTGAGGCACTGCCATGCAGTAAACTGGAAAATCAAGGCACAGATCCCCTCAAGGGTTCCAGAAGGCAGCATAGCCCAATACGGTGAGGCACTGCCACAGTGCAAACTGAAAAACAGAGCACAGATTACCTCCAGGATTCCAGAAGCCAGCATGTCCCAAGGTGATGCGGCCTTGCCACAAGGTACACTTGAAAACCAGGGCACAGATCACCTCCAGCATTCCTGAAGTCAGCCATGCCCAATGAGGTGATGAGTTTGGTGCTAAATATTGGTAGCAAAGCAAACCAGGTATTCTAAAACACAAACACACTTTTGTCAAAGCACCCCGAATGCTTTATTCCTAGGAGTGCCCTAGTACAAAGCTGTTGTATAATTATAAAGAGGACACTACCGAGATGCTGCCACTCAAAGCAGTTTAATCGTGGCATAAAAAAAGAGCAGGCGCACAAGTAAAAATTTAATAATAAATAATTAATTAGCTAATTGCAATAGCAAACTACATTGATAGCGATTCGATGGGCGAAATAAACTCCTGTTGCACTTCGGAGAAAGTTTTAAATGGCCAATGTACAGAAATAAAACCTGCCATTAAATATTTAATTAAAACTACAAACGGCAAAATATATAATGCATTTTAGCACACTTTCCACCACGTATTACAGAATTAAACACCACAAGTTAATGTGCAAATGCCTCTTACAAAAATATCCAATAATACATATATATCTCATACCCAGTGTCTAATGCTAGACATATCCCACTAGTAAGAATGTTTACTAAATGTCACGGCCCTCATTACGACCCTGGCGGAAAGTGACTGACCGGACCGCCACAGCGTAAATAGCGTTTCCGCCATTGCACGAAGGAGCAAAGTGCGGCCCATTCCGACCCATCGGGCACGAGCACCACGGCATGGCGGAAGTGCAAAGTCCGCGATGGCGGAAATGACCCCAAAACGGCCCACACCGCCGCCGTACGGCGCCCTAGGTGCAATACCGCCACCCATCACAGCGGACACCGCAGTGTGCGCCTACCGGAAAGTACGGTGACCGGAAATATACGGAAACGGAAGTTAAAACATGGGCCCGGAACGGGAAACATCCCGCCGTACACCTATAAAACCACTAAAACCACACAACCACTAAAATCACTACCCTGAGACACACCCCAACCCGTCATCCACCCTAGCGAAACCAAGAAAAATGGGAAAAGTAGCGAAGAAAGCGTGCGACCGCAAGCGGCAGGTCCACTTCTCCCGTGAGGAACTCACCGTGCTAACAGAGACCCTCCAGGAGAATGCTGCCGTCGTCTTCTGCACGCAAATGACCAGGGCGGCACTTGCAAACAAGAAGGCCATATGGGCTCTGGTGGCACAGCGGGTAAGTGCGGTGGGGACCGCACCCCGCACCCCACAGCAATGCCGTAAGCGATGGGACGACCTGCGGATACGCGTCCGCAGCATACTCTCTGCCAACCGCAACATTGCCACAGCCACCGGGGGAGGTCCTGAATCACCCATCAAGTTGACCCCCTGGGAAGAAATCTGTGCCTCCACCATCGGAATGGAGAGCATAGAGGGAGTCGGAGGGATGGAGAAAGGAGTGCAGACATCCGAAGATTCAGGTAGGTGGCCCAAATAAAACAATGCCAAATCCACAAAGTCCATCCATGTGAAGTACCATGCGTCCACATAGTGCAACAGAAACACATGTCCAGGAGAACGTCCACACACATCGGCCTGATAGCGCACGTTAAAACCCACAATAAATACATAAATAATTAAAAACCCCTAAAACACGCACTACACGTGCAGCAGGCACACCCTAACTGCAGGCTGCCAAACAACTGCACCCTCACTCCACACACAAATGAAAGCACCTCCAAGGCCCCGACCCAAATCACCCTCAGGTACCACCCCAATGCATGTGATACAATGCCATTCCAATTCCCACAGACCCATCAATAACCCTCGCCCTCCTTTACTCCACCACAGGGTCCGATCCAAACGACGAGCTTCAGGACACCCCTACCAGCACACCTGCAAAGAGGGCCAAGACCAACGGCCAAAGACCCTCCACCTCAGCTGCACGCATCAAGACACGGCAGCAGCACAAATCAGGTGGCAGCACAGAGGAGGGAACATCAACAGGCACCCCAGCAGCCAGCATGCCCACAACACCACCACCACAGGTCCCCCCAACGGATGCCACAGAAGGCACTGCCTCCGGTGGCAGCAGCACCATAGGTGACACCCCATTGATGGCAGCATGCTCCGACACAGAAGACGGGGATGTCGAAGTCAGATCCATCCATGACCTGTCCCAATCCCCCTGTCTGTCCCATCCCGTACAACATGAGGATACCACGCAGGGGCACCCACAAGACGACGACTGGCCATCCCCCACAAGCCCTGTGGCAAGGCAACATGAGGACAACAGCCCCTCTGTGACACCCCCGCAAATGGCCATGGCCCAGCAGAGGCAACAGTCCCTCGACCAGTTAATCGTGCAACAGCAGCAACTGGCCACGCTCCTCAAGGACCATGCCGATGAATGTGGGGGCACTAAGGCAGACATAGAAACATCAACTGAGACACTTAGGGCAGAAATGGAGAGAGGTACAGAGACACTAAGGGCACAAATGGAGAGAAGCACCGAGAGCCTGAGGGGGGAACTGCATGCGACGTCCAAGGACGTATGTGCCGAACTTGCCGCAGTGCGCCGTGTGCTCACTGAGCTCTCGCAAACCCTTAGGGACATGCATGGACGTGAGCAGGCAGAGACATCATCCGTTGCAAGTTCCGTCCAGGGCAGCCCCCAACGTAGATCTGGGAGGAACCTGCGCTCCACAGGCAGGGGTGCCCCTGATACCCGCAGAGGGGGCTTGCAATAGCGACTGCCCACTGACAATGAGCATCTTTGGACACTGGTGTTCGGGGGGGAGGTAGGAGGGTGGAGGGGGTGTGTTGGGCTCACTTGGGTGGCGGGTCGATAGGGTGTACAACATGATATCACATATGCCATAAAAAGTGCACGATCAACCAATGAGATGTGTGGACATTGATCTTTGTGTACTAGGCCATCATAGGCGTACAGTCCATATTGTGCATGTCCCAGACACACACAGTGCCACGAGTCCCGTGTCCATGTATCAGCCACCAGGCGTGAGTGCTAGAAGCATACATCAATGAGATGCTGACGAATGTCACGGCCCTCCGGTGCCTCGCAGACTCCTTGAGGTGCTGCCACATCCCCACCCTCATCATGACCATCATCAGGTGCTTGCAGTTCTGCGTCAGGGGGCATGGGCACATTTCTACGTACGCACATGTTGTGGAGCATGACACATGCCATCACCATCTTTGCAACCTTCTCATGGCGGTACAGGAGTGCCCCGCCAGACCTGCTGAGGCAGCGGAAACGACCCTTCAGTAGGCCGAATGCCTGTTCAATGACTACACGGGTACGTGAGTGGGCATGGTTGTAGTCCTCCTCATGCTGGTCCCGTGGGTTCCGGACTGGTGTGAGGAGCCATCTCTTCAGTGGATATCCAGCATCACCTGTATGTGGACGAGAAACGTATGATGTGGAATGCCATTGCTACGTACGCACACCCCCCCCCCTTCCTGCCAGGTCATTGCCGAATCACATACCCCACATTATCATGCATGAAATGAGACTCACCGAGTAGCCAGGATCTGTTCCCTGCGTGTCGCTCCATGTAGCGTGGTATTGTAGAGTTCCTCAAGACCATAGAATCATGGGTTGATCCAGGGAATCGGGCACAACAATGTGTAATGATCCTGTTGGAGTCACACACCATTTGTACATTCAGAGAATGAAATTGTTTTCGGTTGCGGTACTGGGCCTCCATGGCATGTGGGACGACCAATTCCACATGGGTGCAGTCGATGGCACCAATGCAACCCGGTATGCCGGCAAGTGCATGGAATCCCACTTTTGTGTTGGTAATTTCCTGCTCCGAGCGTGGTAGGGAGATGTAGTCGTCTGCGTGCTGCAGGAGGGCATCGAGCACTTGCAATAGTGTCCGTGAGAACAGTGGCTGAGAAATGCCATGCAACTGTCCGACTGTGTGCTGGTAGGTGCCTGTGGCCAGGAAGTGGAGTACAGACACCACCTTCAGTAGGGGTGGGATGGCGGTTGGGCTATCTATCATGCTGACAAGGTCAGCCTGTGTCATGTCCACAATGGCGGCTATGGTGTCCTGGTCCAGACAGTAGAGGGTGTGGATCTGCTCATCAGTGAGGTTGAACGGATGTGCTCGGAGGCGTGGGATTGCGGGCTGCCTGCGTGGTGGTAGTGGCTGTGCTGGCGGCCCTTGCTGGCCCTGCCTTGGCCTCCTCCTCCTCCTGCGTCTCCTCCGTGCGGCCGGTTGTAGTTGGTGTTCGTCTTCTTCTTGGAGTTGGAGTACTTGCAGTGCTATCAGGTCCCCCAGGGCCAACATCGCGAGTCCTGCCGGTAGCATTTCGGTGTGGTTGTGGGAGGAGACTGGTGTGATTTACGTGGCTGTGAAAGCTGTGTCTCCCCTTTCTCTTTTCTTCCCTCCACACTCTCCTCACCTGAGTCCTCAGAGTCACCGGTGTTCTGTAGGTTTCGCCGGCTCAGGTAATCCCGTTGTTTTTTAGGTAGCACTTGCCTGTCTCGGTGAGAAGCCACAGTGACCGCTGACTGGACAGCCGTCCTGGGACCCCTTGACCGGGAACAGGCCGGACAAGAAAGGGAAAAACCCACAAGTGGGAAAAAACCCTTAGGAAGTTCTGGTAAAGAGGAGTGGGACGAATCGAACTGGAAGCTGATGCGTGATCCACTGGTTAGAACTCAGGAGGGATATCCAATGCTCCAAAGAATGGTGGAAGGAACCAGGCCACGGATAAGTTGGGAGCGGTGAGAGAAAGAGAAAAGAAAACTGATGGACAGAGAAAAAAGGAAAACTGGAGAGCCGCGAGAGAAAAGAGCGGCAAAGCGAAAGGATAAAAATAGCACGCCCGCCGCCGGAGCGGCGAGTCTAGAAAGAGAAAAAACGAAGAAGAGCCGAAGGATCGGCAAGTACAAAATGCTGCAAAAAGCAAAAAACTGCCGCTGTAATCAAACAGCGAAATAGGTAAGAGGAAAAGAACTCCTATACCAAAAATGAGGAGTGAGCAAGCAAAGGAGACCCGCTGCAAGTCGAGGCTAGCAGAGGGCAACGCTGGAGAGCGCAAAAACACGAGCCGCTGGAGAGAGCGCCAGCAACGGTTGAAACGCAGCGACTGTCGGGCTTGGATGACAGATAAACTGCCGGCAGTGCTGTGATTGGTGGTGGTAGGTACTAGATACAAAGAAAGGACTAAATGGCTCTACCTGCCGGAGAGCCTCCAACGTGGAAGGAGCCGCCATCCGCGGTAGCGGTTGCGGATGACAGTATGACCCCCTCCCCACCTAACCGCCCCAGGCTTCCCCGGATAGCGGCGGTGAAAAGTAGCCAATAACCTTGGTGCATGAACCTGAGAAACCGGTTCCCATGAGTCCTCCGACTCCGGGTATCCCTTCCAGGACAGAAGGTACTCAAGACGTCCACGATAATACCTGGAATCACGGATCTTAGATACCTCATATTCCTCAGGCTCCGAGGACTTTGCTAGTATAGATCTGGGGATAGTTCTCTGGTGAAGATCGGGATGGTAAGGTTTGAGAAGAGAGGAATGAAAGACCGGGTGAATGCGGTGAAGAGAGGAAGGAAGCCGAAGGCGGAAAGCTACAGGATTCACTTTAGAGAGAATAGTGAAAGGTCCCAGAAAACGAGGAGACAGTTTAGAAGGCCTTGTCCATCTAGGTAGAAACTTGGTGGATAACCACACCTGATCCCCTGGCTTCCAAACAGGACATTCTTTCCGATGTTGATCGGCACTGGATTTCGTCCGTCTTCTGCTAATCTCTAAACTCCGCATAGCAGAGGTTTGGGCCTCCTTGATATTTCCTAATACCTCTTCCACTGTAGGGGAGTTAGTATAACTGGGAACCTCCGGAAATACTGCACGAGGGTGAACCCCGTAAGTGCAGTAGAAAGGAGAGAGTTCTGTCGAGGAATGTCTAGTATTGTTGTATGAGAATTCCGCTGTGGGAAGCAGCGATACCCAGTTGTCCTGATGTTGAGAAATATAACACCTTAAGTATTGTTCCAGTGTTGCATTAAGGCGTTCCGTCTGACCATTGGTCTCTGGGTGAAAACCTGAAGACAGAGCTCTTTCAATGCCCAAACGGTGGCAGAAGGCGGTCCAAAACTTTGAGATATACTGACTTCCCCGATCCGAGATTATCTTATCGGGAAGACCATGTAGCTTGAATATATCTCGAGAGAAAACCTCCGCCATCTTAGCAGCAGTGGGCAGACCAGGAAGGGGAGAAAAATGAGCCAACTTTGAAAAAGCGTCTACTGTGACCATGATGCAGGTACAGGATTCCGAAACAGGCAAATCAACTATGAAATCGGTCGATATAAGACCCCAAGGGCGCGTTGGAAGTTTGACCTGAGTGAGCAGACCCAATGGTTTTCCTAGGCGGTACTTGGCTCTGGCACAAATTGGACAAGTGTTGACATACTCGTATGTCTCCTTTCTAGCATTTGGCCAAAGAAATGTTCTAGAGAGAAGTTCCAAAGTACTCTCAGGTCCTCTATGGCCGGCCGAGCGAGAGTCGTGACTCCACTTTAGAATTCTCGAACGAAGAGGACCCGTGGGGATGTAAAATTTCTGTTTGTAGAATAACCAGTCACCTCTTTGTTGAAAAGGAGAGGTGTTACGTAGGGGTATTTGAAGTCTTTCCTGAGTGAGGGCAGTCTTCACTTCTTTGAGGAAAGAACCAACCAAGGCCAGAATTTGGTTGCGTTTGAACATGGATTCCCTCTTTACTTCCAAGTGTTCCTTGGTAGAGTCTTTGCGGGATAAGGCATCCGCCAGACTGTTCTGGGATCCCGGGATATACGAGACTTGGAATTCAAACTGTGCGAAGTGATGTGCCCACCTGGCCTGTCTGGAATTTGAACATTCCAATTCTTGTAATACCTTGAGGTTCTTGTGATCGGTCCTAATCAGAAAAGGATGTCTGGCTCCTAGCAGGAGATGGCGCCACTCTTCGCAGGCTAGTTTCATGGCCAGAAGTTCTTTCTCCAGTACCGAATAGTTGAGCTGGCTGGGAGAAAGGGTCTTTGACATGTAGGCTACGGGGTGTTCCGCTCCTTGGATAAACTGGAGAAGCACCGCTCCTACAGCTACCGCAGACGCGTCCGTTTCCAGAACAAAAGGTTTTGATTGATCCGGATGCTGGAGAATGGGAGCAGTACAGAACAATCTTTTGAGAAAGTTGAAGCTTTTCTCTGCTTCCTCAGACCAAAAAAAAGGAATAGCCTCCTTCTTGAGTAAGCGCGTAATCGGGTATACTACCTCTGAAAAGTCTGAAATGAATCTGCGGTAGTAGTTGGCTAGTCCTAGGAATCTCTGGACTTCTCGGACTGAAGTAGGAGCTGGCCAATCCAGAATCGCATCCACCTTGGTTTGGTCCATGGCCACCCCTTCCTCTGAAAGAATGAATCCGAGATAGTGAACTGAGGATACTGCAAATTTACACTTCCCGCTCTTGACTAGCAACTGATTTTTCTGAAGGCGAGACAGTACTTGTGTGACATGTTGAACGTGTTCCTCCTGGGTAGGGGAGAAAACCAGAATGTCATCGAGGTAGATGATGACTGAGACTGACAGCAGATCAGAGAATAGCCTGTCCATGAACCTTTGGAATATAGCCGGTGCATTCACTAGGCCGAACGGCATTACTCTGTACTCAAACAAACCGAATGGAGTTCGAAAAGCCGTCTTCCATTCGTCCCCCTCGGTGATGCGAAGCAAATGATACGCATTTCGGAGATCCAATTTTGTAAATATTCGAGCCCCTTGTACTGCCTCAATAATGTCGGTTATGAGTGGCATGGGATACCGGTCACGGATTGTAACCTTATTGAGGCCCCGGTAATCGATACAGGGTCGAAGATCAGTCGAGTCTTTTTTCTTAATGAAGAACAGGGAGGCGCCAGCAGGCGACTTCGAAGGTCTAATAAGACCGTTCTCCAAGTTGGTATCTAGATAGACTCTTAATGCCTTCTTCTCGGCCTGAGAGAGAGAGAACATGCGCCCAAATGGTACCAGTGCATTAGGTTCGAGATCGATTGCACAGTCTTCTGGTCTATGGGGAGGTAGCTGAGCGTGAAGGTTCTCTTGAAATACCCCGAAATATCTTGCACAGAAACTAGGAAGCGCGTGAATACCTATATGATCCTTGGAGAGAACTCTGATAGACTGTTGATCCGCCCTGGTATCGGGAGGAAAACAGTGTACCGAACAGTAAGTAGAGCAAAAGCTTAGTCGATTTTCCGTCCAGTCGATATACGGATTATGCCTGCGCAGCCAGGGAATGCCTAAGATTATGGGGAAATGTGCGGCTCTAATGATGTCGAACTGCAGGTTTTCTGTGTGTTGGTTGATGACCATGGAGAGTTGTTCAGTGGTATGAGTGATTAATCCGGATGACAAAGGTGTACCGTCCACTCCTTCTACCTTCTGACCCACCTTCCGTACTATCCGTGTGAGCCCCATCTTGTCTGCCCACAGAGTGTCCACGAAGTTTCCGGCCGCTCCACAATCCAATAAGGCTAATGTTTCTACCAGTCTTCCATTCAAATTCAAGGTAACAGATAGTACCATCAGTCTGGAATCCTCTTGGGATTCTGACGCTGATACCGAAAGTGTGACATAGGGACGCTGAAAAAGATCTGAATACCCCCGGCTGCCCGTCCCTATTGGCGCCGAGGGTAGTCGTTTCCCACCTTCTTCT
This sequence comes from Ambystoma mexicanum, assembly GCF_040938575.1. NCBI lineage: Eukaryota > Metazoa > Chordata > Amphibia > Caudata > Ambystomatidae > Ambystoma > Ambystoma mexicanum. The sequence goes on from NC_090937.1 coordinate 1,294,575,891, forward strand.
CCGGTACTTCAGAGCAGTCCTTCAGTACATGTTGATCGGAACCACAATAGGCGCACAACCCATTTTCTCTTCTTCGCCTTCTCTCCGCTGACGATAGAGGTGCTCTGGTAGCTCCGATCTGCATCGGTTCTTCGCTTGGAGTAGAGGTGAATCGTCCAGAAGGAGAGTGTGAAGGAGGGTTCATGAGATTTCCTGGTCCTCTTTGTTTCCTGCGTTCTGTCCTTCTCTCTTGGAGACGGTATTCAATGTGGAGCGCGGCAGCAAGTAAGTCTGGAAATGTGGGAGAGCGTGGAGATCTGGCTAACTCATCTTTGATCTCCTCTCTCAACCCTCTTCGGAATACAGCGTATTGTGCTTGTTCGGACCATCCTGCTCCTGCCGCCAGTGTCTTAAAAGAGGAAATATATGACAGCACATCCAGTGTACCCTGTCGTGCATCCAGCAGGTCCTCACCTGCAGTAAAAGATAGTTCAGGTCGCTCGAAAGTCTGTTTCAATAGGTTCTGGAAACCTGAGCAATCCTGTAGAATAGCATTGCTGCTCGTAACTAGCGGAGTAGCCCAGGCTAAAGCATTCCCTGTCATATTGGAGATCATGAAACCTACTCTGGCTTGATCTGTAGAGAAGGTGTGTGGTCTGAAGGTAAAATATACATTGCAGGCTTCCAGGAATTCCTTCACCCTTTTAGGTGAGCCATCAAATCTTCCTGACGAAAGAGTCATAGGAGGCAATTCCGGAGGATGTGAGGGTTCCCGGACCGCTACCATTTGCTTTAGAAGGGCATTCTCCGACTTTACCCCCTGTAATTCCAGTGACATGGCCTGAAAAGCCTTCCATAATTCTTGGACTTGTTCTTCGGCAGACATCTTGGTCCTAGATGGCGTTTCAATCTGTGATTTACGTGGCTGTGAAAGCTGTGTCTCCCCTTTCTCTTTTCTTCCCTCCACACTCTCCTCACCTGAGTCCTCAGAGTCACCGGTGTTCTGTAGGTTTCGCCGGCTCAGGTAATCCCGTTGTTTTTTAGGTAGCACTTGCCTGTCTCGGTGAGAAGCCACAGTGACCGCTGACTGGACAGCCGTCCTGGGACCCCTTGACCGGGAACAGGCCGGACAAGAAAGGGAAAAACCCACAAGTGGGAAAAAACCCTTAGGAAGTTCTGGTAAAGAGGAGTGGGACGAATCGAACTGGAAGCTGATGCGTGATCCACTGGTTAGAACTCAGGAGGGATATCCAATGCTCCAAAGAATGGTGGAAGGAACCAGGCCACGGATAAGTTGGGAGCGGTGAGAGAAAGAGAAAAGAAAACTGATGGACAGAGAAAAAAGGAAAACTGGAGAGCCGCGAGAGAAAAGAGCGGCAAAGCGAAAGGATAAAAATAGCACGCCCGCCGCCGGAGCGGCGAGTCTAGAAAGAGAAAAAACGAAGAAGAGCCGAAGGATCGGCAAGTACAAAATGCTGCAAAAAGCAAAAAACTGCCGCTGTAATCAAACAGCGAAATAGGTAAGAGGAAAAGAACTCCTATACCAAAAATGAGGAGTGAGCAAGCAAAGGAGACCCGCTGCAAGTCGAGGCTAGCAGAGGGCAACGCTGGAGAGCGCAAAAACACGAGCCGCTGGAGAGAGCGCCAGCAACGGTTGAAACGCAGCGACTGTCGGGCTTGGATGACAGATAAACTGCCGGCAGTGCTGTGATTGGTGGTGGTAGGTACTAGATACAAAGAAAGGACTAAATGGCTCTACCTGCCGGAGAGCCTCCAACGTGGAAGGAGCCGCCATCCGCGGTAGCGGTTGCGGATGACAACTGGCTGTGCAATTTATGTGTTTTCAGGCTGAATGGCCTCCACCTGTGGTGATTCATTCCACCTGTGCAAACTGCTCTCCCCTTTGGCCGAGCACGTCCCGCGCACAACGCTGCAATTCGTGGAATGGCATCTTGCTATTGCAATCATGTATTTGTACCCGATGGCCGTGTAACATTGATTGATATGTTCATTCTGCTGTGGTCCCATTGGTTCACATACTATCTGTGCAGTCGCGAACAGAGTTGTGAAGGGTCAGTGGAACGTAGTACTCGAGTAACGGTGGGCCCTCATTCATCACTGTACCGAGTTGCAACGACGGGCGGGGCGTCCCATTCGTGGGTGAAGGCAGTTGCCATTTTCACACACAGCCGCACTCGATGGATTAATTAGTGTATTCAAACGGCCACAGATGCCTCTTCGACATGATGTTGCAAATGAGGAATTCGAAGGGCGGCGCTTTCGGTTTTCAGCTAGCGGCGAGGAGATGCCCACAGGTCTGACTGCAAATATAACGTTCTATTGTTCAATGTCCTTGGGACAGGGGCCATGGCGAGAATGCAATGATTGATATGAATGGTTTGGGATGCGCAATAGCGACGTGGGCGATGAGGCCGGACGTTCCCAAATACATGTTACTTCACTACACTGGAATTACGGGCTGGGGCACTGTGGATTTTGCAGGCTGCATAACGCACAGACTCAATGGATATTTCTAATGTTATGTGAGTAAATATTCAGGTGTTTTAATCCCGGGATGAGGGAATGATGAATGGATGCATGGGCAGGTGATTTGATACAGAGTTTGCCATGTACAGGGCTTCTTGGGATCTATCCGCCTCCCCTACGCTATGTGATGCAGGGCTGCCATAGTGGGACCATCGTCTATCTGGCCTTGTTGAGCCCTCCCTGTCTCGACGCGCCCTCAGACACTTGTGTCCATGCACGTTACCAATCCCATCAGATGGATTCTGTTTTCACAGGCGCATGCACAGGTACACTTGTTTGTGATGGTGTTTACACCTCGATATAGATAGTTATGAGTCGCAAGTGGTTTTTGTGTGGTGATGGACCTTTGGAGTGGGCTAGCATGCATGTGGCTGTGGATTTAGTGTGATCATTGCAGTGAGTTGTTGGAATGTAGTACTGATGGCCATTCTGTTCTTTTTCTTTTCTTTTGGTTGACAGGTATCTCCTCCCCTTTTGCCACTGCCATCTGTATGCCACTCCTGCAGATGGGTTTTACTCCCGACACCTGCTGCTTCGTGTTAATCAGTGGAGCAGCATTACGATCTTATGGGACGATCGCCAATGGGCCACATGCCCTTACGCAGTACTGGTGGCTCGGAGCAACATTTCGGCCTTTCAGCTGGACTAGTGCCTCCCCATTGGGACGGCCCTGCGGTTCTGTGCGCTTCCATGTTGCCTTTTCGTACGTGAATGTGGCTTTGTGTACCATGAGGGAACAGGGCGTCACACAAGTAGTGGCTGGTCATTTCTTGCGGATGCAGCCCACAATGGTGAAATGTGTTTTGGAGTTCATGGCCTGATGGCTGTATGGGCTTGGTGATTTTGATGTGCATTAAATTTCTATTCTGATTTGGCCCGTGTAGCGTTCTTCTTTGCAAGTGATGTGGCATATGCCTATTTGGGGGGCGATGTATTGTGAGGAGATCTGCACTCGGTTCCAGCTTCGGAGTTTAGTTGCGTGGTACTGTACTGGGCGTGTTTGCCTACGAAGCCCGTGAGGTCAGGGATGGGGGCTGCCAATATGACAGTTTGAATGTTGTCATGCTCAGGGGCGGGGGATTGGGTTTTGTGTAACAGATGCCGGTCAGCCAGGTGGACTGGTGGAATGATGTGATTTTCGGAATATTGCTGGTCACAGGTGCCTGTGTTTGCGTGCGTTTCTTGGTGGGGGACTGTGGTCATGTCCATTGGGATGGCTTCTGTATTCGTGTCATCTGTGCCCTGCAGCTCCCATTGGCCCCTGTTGTGTTTCTTTTGTTCGTTGGCATGCATGGGTGACTTGTACATTTCAATGGTTGCATTGTGACTTCATTGCACCTACGGGGAGTTGTACTTTGTGGGCAGGGAGCGGTGTACGGGCACTCAGTGGGGCCGTTTACGGTTGATTCGCGATGCCGTACTTCTCACCATGGCGGAATGGTGCATTCCGCCATGCTTGATGGCGTTAGGTACATGTCCGCTAGGGTCGGAATTGGCGTACCCTTGCGCCATGGTGGTGTTTATGGTTTGGCATGGCGCGCGCGCGCATGCTTGGTGCAGTTAGCGTTGGCGTTCACTACGGTGTCGCTAATGGCATCGTACTTTGCGGTGACGGGTCATAATCGCACCGAGCGCTATTCGATGGCGGTATTGCATTTCCGCCATCGTTTTCCGAATTCCGCCAGGGTCGTAATGAGGGCCATAGTATGTTAAAAAAAAAAACGTTCATTCGTCCAAATATTATAAAATGTCATAGAAACAACAACATCAATCCATGGCAGGATAGAGGGGGCAGCGTATTTCTGGCTGCCATGTAAAATAACCAGATTCATACTCAGCGTCCTTGCAGTGAGTGAGAAGTCACCAAAGTGAACCTAGGAATAGCCAACATGTTGCAATAGTAGTAAACAATGAACCATAAAAGCAATACAATGGAGATGAACACCGCCAAATGGTGATATCAGTTAAGCAACTGAGTGTATGCATAGCAAACAAGGACATGTGATTACAACATTATAACCCTCTCAATACGGACCCCTTTTTAGACTCTCAGGCCTGATGATATCTAACCCACTATCTGGAGCATTGTCCCAGATTTGAAACCCGAATCAGAGTAGCACCTAAGTACATGACGGAATTGAATAATTGCATTTCACCACCAGGAATACCATACGCTCTGAAGCCTAGAGATACCTATCTCTAATAATCTGGACTGATTGTGCTGGACTCCTAACCCAAGCACGAATAGCACCTATGAGCTTGATCAATGCCATGCAATTTGCACTATGCAGTCAGTCCAAGAACTGCACATGCTTGCTAATCCTACTAATCTGGAAATTCATGAGCCAAACTAGATATCGGGGGCCATTGTAGCATTTATTTTGCTATTCACACCTATTTAATAGCACTTGTGAACTTGATCATTGCCCAGCAAATATGCATTACACTATCAGTCCAGGAACTGCCTCATATGCCAATCCTACACATCTGGAAATCCCTGAGCAGAACTATATACCGAGGGCGTTCCTGCGCCTACCTGCAAGGCAAAAAACCTCGGGGTCATCTTCGACTCCTCATATATCTGACGTCTCTAAGAAGTCACACTACCAGCTGCACCTCCTCAGAGGTATTCTTCCCTTCCTCTCCTTCCCCCAGAAGCTCACTGTCTCCCGAGCCCTGGTTCTCTCGAAGCTGGACTACTGTAACAGCCTCTATCTTAATCTGCCTGCCTCCACTCTCCGCCCTCTGCAACTCATCCAGAACTGAACTGCAAGACCTGTCCTTGGCCTCAAGCTCAGGGACCGTATCTCTCCAGGACTGAAATCTCTACACTGGCTCCCAGTGGCTGCGAGGATTAAGTTCAAAACCCTCTGCATTGTCCACAAGGCCTTCTGGGCCTGGGGCCTAAATACCTTCAACTCTCTCTTCCTAAATATCTTCCTTGAACGAGCCCTTCGCTCATCCGTCTCCAACTCCCTCAGGGTCAGCTGCTTCTCGAAGCAACGAGATGGGAGTAGATCTCTCTCCGCGGCAGGGGCCTCCCTCTGGAACAGCCTTCCTGCCTCCCTGAAACTTGAGGAGAACCATCACCGGTTCCGGAAGCACCTCAAAACCTTCCTCTTTGCTTCTGCTTTCTCTCTCCCTCTCCCCTGCTAAATTCTTCACTGAAACTGCACTGAATCTGCAACTGGGCCACTCTCACCGACCTCGGTCCTGGGCCCAGCCACTCTCCACTTGCACTGCCTCCCTGGCAACCCCTGCACTGCGGGACTGTCCCTAAAGCCCCCCCTTCCCAGCACTTGTCTGCACTTACCTTGCACTTGCCACCAGCTGGCACTATTTCTTTATTTTTATTCTACTTACTTTGTACTGCACTTCCCCTTGCACTTTTTCCCTTCCCCCTACCCCTGCACTTGCGCGGTCTGAATGACACGTGGCCTAGTAGGATCGTTGTCTGTCTTCCCCTTGTTCCCCCCTCCCTGCCTCGTCGCGCCTTGAAACACTTGTGTATAGGCGCGTTACAAACGCCATATCATATCATATCATATCATATCAATTAAATCAGCCAAGCTGCACACATACTCATACACCTCCACGATCACCTCAACAGACTTTAGAATGCACCTATAACCCTCGAAATCGGCAGAGCTGCACACATAATCTCATTCACAAACTCCAGCACCGCCAGAATGCAGATACCCAAGACCATGGGCCTTGCTGCACACATTCTACTGATAACATACAACTACAGCACCAGACTAAGCACTAGTATGCAGCTACACACCTCTTATTCCACACTGGCTGCACACATACCGAGTGCACCCAAGCACGTTTTACTACAGTACTCTCTCCACTGACCTGAACTGCAGTCCCCGAGGGCATTCAACTCACAACGTTTTGGATTCATACCAATGCTAAAAGGTGCTATAGAAATGCCTAATAACATAAGATATGATATGATAGTTTATTTATATAGTGCCTATACACAACGTGTTTCAAAGCGCTTCAAGGCAAGGTAGGGAACAGGGGAAAATACAATGACATTCTTACAGGTCATGAAGAGTAATGATGTGAAATTAACTATCGTACTCGGCCTGACGACATTTCAGATAGTGCAAGAGCTAAGACATAGATAAGGAAGGGAAGGGGAGAGTGGGAAGGAAATGGAGACTGACAGGCAACTATCGTTCTAGGCCTGACGACATTTCTGGTAGAAACAGAAAAAAACAAAAGGTGAAGCAGAGGGGTGCAGAAAGGGAGGGGAGGAACAAAAAAAGTGACTATTGTAGTAGGCCTGATGACATTTCAGAACATAACATAACATAACATAACATTGTATGTCTGTCTACTCATATAACAAGCAAAACATTAACCCTTGGTGGAAAATAGGGGGTGCTGTAATACTGGACACTATGTGATACAATCAGATACATATTCATTATTTACAGTTGGTGAAAATACACACAAGTAAATCAGGAAATGGCCACCAAGTGGCAAACGTGTGAGATCTAGTTAAAAGCAACACAGTGGAGATATTGTCTAAAAGAAGTAGCAAAGCAGCAACCAAATCTATACATAGCGAACAAGGACATTGAATAATTACATTGTATGTCTGACTACTCATATAAGAAGCAAAACATCAACCTTGGTGGGAAAGAGGGGGCACTGTAATACTGGGCACTATGTGGTATAACCAGATACATATTCATTATTTGCATATGGTCAAAATCCACAAAGGTATATCAAGAAATGGCTACAAATAGCCACAATGTGGAATCGAGTTAGAAGCAACACCATGGAGATACTCTCAAAATGAAGTAGCAAAGCAGCAAAAGAGGATATACATAGCAAACATGGGCATTTGAACAACTCAATGGGCTGTGGCCGGTCAGAAGAAGGAGGCGGACAAAATGGTGGCATTCTTACTATTCTCTTTTTTATTAAAATAATAAGAAAAGGCATATATGTCCCTATCACTAAGGATAGCCATACATAACACAAACTAACTATGGGCCTTGTGATCAATATGGTAGTCCAAAGTAATGACACATCCTCCATGCAAAAGCTATCCTTTTCTAACCCTACCACTAGTTAAATATCAAAGGAAATTAAAGATTTTAGCAGACTCCTGTACAGACTTCTTCCAGCCTCAATAGTCTTTTTACCAATAGTTCTTGCTAATCATGTGAATCAACTCCTTTAATTCTTCACGGGGATTTCCCCGCCTTTCTGCTTCCCTTTAAGGCATTCAATGCAGTTCTTTGTTTGCTTAGAATAGGGGTTTGACCCTTATCCCTTTTGGATTCTTGTAGTGTCTCTATATGGCTTTCTATCATTGGATCATAATACAATCACTCTGTGGAGTTGATAAACTGTCCTTCGCCTTCTTTAAGGTATTCTCAACCACTGGGACGAGTATGATGAGTTCCTTTGCACTCTTCACTTTTGTTAGGGTATTCACAACCATTGGGATGAGTATGATGTGTCCCTGTTTACTCTTCACTTTCTTCAAGGTATTCACAACCTCTGCTCTTCTTACTTTAAGGTATTTACAACCACTGGAACGAGTATGGTGAGTTACTGTGTACTCTTTGCTTTCTTTAAGGTATTCACAACCACTGGGGTGAGTAGGATGAGTGCCCTTATAAACTTCACTTTCTTTAAGATATTTCCAACCACTGGGATGAGTATGATGAGCACCTGTGTACTCTTTACTTTCTTTATGGTGTTTACAACCACTAGGACAAGTATTATGAGTCCCGTTATATTCTTTACTTTGGGATGAATATGAGGAGCTCCTTTGTACTCTTTACTTTCTGGGAGGTATTTACAACCACTGGGATGAGTATGATGAGTCCCCTAACATACTTCACTTTCTTAAAGGTATTCACAATCACGGAAATTAGTATGTTTAGTCACCTGAGGCTCTTCCTGCTGTATTGGCCTCCTCTTACCTCTGTTCTGATGGATTGGCATCACCTGTTCTTTCTATGGGGTCTGGCTGCCTCTCATGTCTTGTGCATGCCAGCATGTCTTCTCTCTGCCAGCTCCAGTGCGCAGCTCTGCTGAGACTTTCAAGTTGCACCCTTGTTGTTGTTTGAGGATCAGTTGGTCCACCTCATCAGGGTCACACCACTGCCTTGATTCTCATTCTTGGGCATACACAGTCCAGCTCTCTGCCCTATCTGTGCTTCTTCTGCCTTGTGGATGACAGCGTCATCCTAGCCGAGTACCTCCCGTGGCTCTCGGGCATCTCACTTTCGCAAGCGTTGAACCTCCCAGGTTCCACAACAAACATTGGTCCTTCTGTTTTTATGGGGAAGTACTGGTCTTTCCCCAGCATAGAACCATCGTTCTTTGTCTCTCTCTCATGAGCACTGTTCCTCACTCGCTCAATCTTCTTATCCCGAATATGGTTGGCTGCCAACCACTGGACACTCTTTATTTCTGGTATCCTCTTCTTCTACTCAGTATTGTGAGACAGGTATGGTATCAAGAAAGACATATACTCAAAGACGTTAGTTTCAAAACCTGCATTTACTAAGGTTCCTGGGTTGGTGTAATGCCTTACTAGCACTAACTCTAAAGGTATGGCTCCCTTAATTGATGTTTCCAAGGGCTGTTGACATCTGAAAGTCCAAAATAAGAATCTGTTTGTGTCTATACCTATGCTTGCCCTCACTATTTACAAAAAGGTGGATCTTTAAAAAGGAGAAAAAGAAAGTGGTTCAAAGACAAGGAAATGTAAACCACAGCTCGGTTATAGTTGGGTATAGTTCTTCCAGTGTAAGATTGTTCAATTAAAAAGGGGGAGCCCTTAGAACCTTCCACGCAGGGCTCTTGCCACAAATCAACAACATTCACAATATCCTTGGGTCCCTTGGAATTTCCTTCCCCAAGCTCGAACTCTTCCAGTTCCAAACAAAGAAAGAATATACAGTTCTGGTCAGGGCTCTCATGGTTCCCTTCACCAAGTGTAGGACTCTCCTTAAACATTTCAACAATGTCTCTTGCACAACTCGTGTTACGCCTCTCAGGGTTCCCATTCCAAAGCTTAAGTGCCCTCCATGTTTTAACAAATAAACAAAGTTCATCTGGTCAGGATATACCCTTTGTTTCTCAGAACATTTTCCTTAGCCCTCTCAGGGTTCCTTTCCCCAAGCTCAGGTTCCGTTCATCTTAAAACAAACAAAAATGGATGTACCTTCCTCTGTACAGTTCTTACAAACAAAAGTTTGTCCATTGAGTAGCATCCAAGAATTTTGAGAACGCTGTGCTCTTTGATCCTCCCAAGCATGACCACTCTGACCTTCAACATCACTTCTTATTCCTTGCTCTTCCTTCTTAACCTTTCACCTTCAGGTGCTTCATGCAGCCCTTCTTGCTCTCCTTTGATTCCTTAGCTTTGTCGTGCACACTTGCACCCAACCTTTTCGTTCTTTCCAATCTTTCACTTTCCGGTGCTTCCTGCACCCCTTCTTGCTTTCTTTTGTTTATTTGATTTCACCGTAAACACTTGCACCCTTTTCCTCACTGTGCACACTTGCACCTCTTTTCTTTGTTTCCCTATATTTTCCCATGCACACTTGCACCCTTTTCTTCACAGTGCACACTTGAAAACTTCCTTTGGTTCCTTGTCCTTTTATCATGCCTCCCACATCCTTTCCTTTCTTTATCGTGCATGCTTGCACCTGTCTGCTCAATTCTCATGCCTCCTGCACATTTCACATGCCTTTACTCTGCTTTACTTTCCTTCAGAGCCACTAGCACCTTTTGCTTCTTTCTGCTTTTTCTCTTTCTGGTGTTTCTTACACTTTCTCTTTCTTTGCCACTTTGCAAATTGTGCCTTTCTCTTGCTCCGCTTCAGTCAAACGCAAACTCCCGAGTTTCTCTCTCTTACTTTAATGAAACTCACTGCGCAGTGTCGTGTTGACAGGCAGTCTCTGTCTGGATATGCAGGGTTGAGGTCAGGGTCTCACCACCTGCCCTCAGACACCCCTTGGACCGACAAAGGTCCCAAGGGAATGAGCACTTTGCCGAATGTCACCAGCATGCAGGAGGCTACCTCACTCCGGCTCCTTGGAAGGATGGCTCCCTAGCCACGCTGCAGCCCCTCACAAACACTGGGCCAGCGTCTCAGCACACCACTCTCCTCCAGGCTTTGGCTCATGCTGCTCTCTGCTCCGTGGCTTCTCTGGTCCAGACTGCATCTCCAGCTCGCTCATTGATTCTGGCAGAATTCCACCTTTTATAGTGTTGGGGAGAGTCATGTGGAGTCAGGTGTGCACAGTTGGAATGAAGTGCCTGACCTTGCCTGACTCTATTAGTGGGACAGCTTAGTGGTAGATTGTAGTAGTAGTAGGCCATGTATTGCTTCCCGATGCTTTTCCTGTGGGTAATCCTCATTGATCTTAGTTGCATCTTGCTCGCCTCATTGTTTGTTGGGAATGGGGTTGGGGGGTGAGGTGTGATTGAAAATACCCCATGAAGGCTGAGGGAGAGTGAGTTGAGGTATAATTGGGAATATGGGAATACCATGTCTTCCCCTTGGGCATTCTCCTCCCAATCCCTCGTGACCCTCCACTCAAGTGATCCTCCCTCACTTGTCCACCCCCAGAGTCGGGATCCAAAAGACATGGCCCTTCCCTTGCCACCTGAATGGAAAATCCCAAGGGAGTAGGTGGGAGAATACTGTCAGGTTTATGACAGTATGACAGTAAGTCTTGATGTTTTCAATGGTTCTTCATAAAGGGATTTAGGGAGTTCCTGGAGGGAACGGGAATCCTTGTGCCAAAGAGCGGAGTCACTCCCTGTGAGGACACACTTACTGTGTCCCATAGGGGGAGTTTCGCATAGCAGGCTCAACTCCCTAGCCTCCCGGTGAAGCGCTCCCCTCTGGGGTCAAGTGATGTTTTGCACAAAGTAATAGTTTGCGAGGCAAATACCATTGCACACACTAAAAGAGTTTCACTGGGAGCCAATTCATGAAATTAAATGCATGCCGAAACCTGCATCACAAAGTATACGGAGTAGCACCCAGAATTCCCCCAAGACGCCCCCATTACAAACAGAACATAGTGGTGTTGAACAACATTTGCACCGGAATCAGGGAAAAAAGTAATCAAGCATTACTTATCAGCAATCACCATTACTCCCAATCCACTCCTGCGACCGACAAGTCCTCATCCCAGCACACCCACCCAACTTTGGCCCTGCCCTCTGCATGAAGTCAGCACCCACATAACCCACTAAACTGCACCCCGGCCTCCTCCAAGAAGACAGTACCCACGTACATCCATTATGCTCACTGGCTCTCTAACTGAAGACAGCACCCATATACCTCCACTAAACTGCACCCGGCCCCCTAACTGAATGTAGCACCCACATACCTCCACTAAACTGTGCCCTGACCTCTGTGAGAAACCAAAGGGTGTCTCACCTGCTAGTCCCCAGGGGCCTCTCTCTCAGGTGGCCAGAGTACCGCCATCGCCTTTGGATCCAGACCCTGGGGGAGGACCAGTGCGGGAGGATCACCTGGATGAGGGGTCTTCAGGCTGTAGGGGTGAGGCAACCGATAGTTAGATGCAGTATTCCCCCCTTTCCCATACCCATGACCCATCCTATTTTATAGGATCCTCCAACATCCCGACTCCCCCCAATTTCTACACAAACACTGGGCAGAGGAAAAGGGGGACTGAGTGTAAAGAGGCTAACCCGTACATATCTCACTCGACATGTTCCGCTTATCAGGTCAGGCAAAGTCAGGTACTTGACTTTATTTACATACATCTGATACCCCTTAGCTCTACCCACACGGATAAAAGGTGGTATATAGAGACACACTCTGAGAAAGGTGTCACGAGAAGGAGCAGAATTTACGGTGCAAAGGTGAACTTACTGGAGCAGAGCGACCGACAGAGGGATGAGAGCAAAGGGAAGAGAAACCCATGAGATCCCTGCAGGAGGTTGTTGCCTCTGAAGAGCATTGAAAGATAAGTGGCTAAGGCTAAATCCCAAAGAAGAACACTGCATTGTGTTTCAAGGGTGCCAGTGACCATCCCGGGTGAATGACAGGGTTGGGGAGGCGAGGCAAAGCCTCTGTTGTTAACCTTGACCCGTAAATTAAAGCTGCAAAAGTTAAGAAAGGAATGCGCACAGCCGGTGAGTTGGCGAGCAACATGAAAGGCCAGTGTGTGTTAAGGAAAGATTGGAGTTGCAACAGTATATCTCACAATTGAAGGCTGCACGTGTGTGGATGAGATGCGAAGAAAGGCATACCTGTGGTGAGCTTTAACATACAGATAACAGATAACTCTGAAGTCAGTGATACAGAGTAGCAGAGTGGTATGGCAAAAGGAAGTCCCACTCGAAAGTCTCCATGAAAGTTGAAGTGTTTTGTTATAAAGTGACAAAGTGAATGAACTCTAAAATGTGTAATGATCAAGATTAACCTCAGCAAAAGGGGGAAGTGGAAAGGTGAATGTTGTACTTGTGTGCTTATAATATTGAACTACCCAGACCAAGAGACACTGGGTCAAATAACACAAGAGTGTGAGCTCAAGGGAAAGTTGAAGTGGTCCTGCAGAGGTCTATAGTAAAAGCCTCAGACATTCTAAAGTCTTCGACATCAGGAAAAGCTCTGAGCCTGACTGAGGGAAGGGAACCCTTAAAGAATGTGAATTAAGCTTGGGAAAGGGAACACCTGCAAGTGCTGTGGCTGAAAGGTCTGAGCCCGACAGAGGGAGACCTAGTGAACCCTTTGTTAAACTATGATTTATTGAGAGGTTTGAGCAGGGGAGTTCGTAGGTCTGGAAAAGACCCGGGGCTAAGCTGATGTTGGAACTGTTGGGGCTGGGGGCTAGCTAGTCTTTTGGCTGTAGCTCCTGAGATTCTATCTGGGGCTACAACCAAAAGATCAGGGGCTATAGCCCCTTTAGCCCCCCCCCTAGGTTTGAGCCTAACAGAGGGAGACCTATGTGAACTTTATGCTTTGAGAGGTTTGAGCCCGACAGAGGGAGACCTATGTGAACTTTTTGCTTTAAGAGGTCCGAGCCCGACAAGGGGAGACCTATGGGAACTTTTTTTATGAAAGAACTTTGGTGAACTGGAAAGCAGTGACTTTAACGTGGAAGGCCAAGCAGGTTGTTTTGAGAACCTGAGCCAGAGTGTGTCATCCTGTCTCCGGGGTCCACCTTTCTCTGTGCTGTACAATGTGGGGAGGAGAGCTGACTCAGCCACAGTAATTCCTTATTTTCTAACACTGATTTTCCTTTGCATACATAATCCCCTTTACACGCTTTTTGTATAAGAGATAGGGCACGTGTTAGGTTTTGTTAGTATAGGCCATCGTTGATTTGACAGAGACTGGCTAGGACTGTGTTTTCTTCATTATTTGATGGTCGAGACTACTCCCATTATAGCTATAGCACAAAGCATGTGTTTTCCAAACCCTGAACATTGAATTAAGGTTTTACAAATAATACCTCTTGTGTCAGTGTCATACTTGTGATACCATGCCTCCCTTACACCCCCTGATGTAAGGCTGTACTGTTTTACCTTCAATAAACCGTGCCCCAGCACCCTAACTGAAGTCAACACACATCTACCAACACTAAACTGAGCCTTGGCCCCCTAACCTAAGGCAGTACCCACAAATCCTCCCTCATCCCAAGTACCCCACTGATCTCTAACCCAACCCCCTAATCTAAGGCAGTAGCCACAAGTCCACCCTCCGCCCAGTACCCCCACTAAACTGTGACCCACTAAACTGTGACCCAGATTCACAATTCCCACTCCTCACCCACACAGTATTTGCCCAATGCACGGTGCTACATCACAATCAAGCACTCCAAAGACACATCACCCCAATGCCCACACACACTCATATAGTGCACAGTACTAACACAAGGAGTGAAATGAAATGTGACATGTTTGACAGAACATCCATTGAATCATCCTACTTACAGAGGTACATGATGAATCCCCTGACCACCTAAGTAGACCACGTACACTCCTATGTAATTTGGCCACAAAACTAGCTTGACAACAGCACACTGGATGTCCCCACATACCCTTTCACATTGGGTTCCAACAATCATACTCCCACATATGCACTTATCTTTTTGCATGATGAACAAATGAAACAATATGCAGATACACCATTATCTGTTGGGAAAAGGGTACTGTCACATACCCATTAACAGTGAATATGCACACCCAAAAACAGTCCCTACAAGGTGACTCACAGCGTTGCAGGCCCTGTTCAGTACGATGGTGGTGTCAGCCTTATGGTCATTGTAACAAAAATGTATTCTTCTGTTCAACGTGTCTAATTAGCCTGCTGTGTCTCACGGGCTCATTGTAATGGAGAAGATGCAGGATCTGGTTAGCTCCTGGGTACATTCTAATCCACTGAAGACCCATATTCTGCTGGAAGGGGACTTTAATCTTTGACTCAAACACATCAAAGAGTTGGAGGGGCTTTGGGAGGATCAAGACACAATTTGGGACATACCCCTGGTTGCTGAAAAGCCTAAAAGAGTACACTGTCAAGCCATTGACACAACCCGTATTCCTAACAATCTTCACTTCCCTGTAATGTCCATTTCCTGAGGGACCAGCCGGACAGTTGACTTACTCATGGGTAAACGGTCACTCTACCATAGATTATATTTTGGTAGTGATCAGCGCCAATTATATATTCATTTTAACTTTGATGGGGTATCCACTAACTCTGAGCCTGTCAAGGGCAGAGGCTATCATTGTGACAGAGCATGCTCGTAAAACTATTACATGGTCCAGTATCATTGAACCGGAAAGGAAACCAACAATCTATGATGCTATTCTGAGTAATTTGGATGAGAGTTACAGTGAAGAGATCTCAAATGATGGTCTTCTTATTAAGTACGAGTAACTTACTGAACATCTTGTCCCTCTTTTTGCTTGTGAAGCACCAAAAATTAAAATTAGAGTGCTAAAAAGGGTGGTTTGTATGACATGGATTGTCGGGAAACAAAGAAGCAGTTACTGGCCTGCCTTAAAGCAGCACCTTCTGTGAAGGTACTTCTTCGTCAAAGTAGATCTAAGATCTAATTATAAAATGCTGGTTAGAGGTAAGAAGAAGATGCATGTTAGGGTAAATTGGTGCCATTTACCACAGGAATTCGAAAATGGTGACATCTTACTGGAACCGGTCTCAGGAGGAAGTAAACAGTGACATGACTCTTCATTGTTTTATTACCGTTGATGACAGGTGGGATCATTTCTTTGGTCTATATGGTGACCCCATAAGAAACGCAGATACCTCACCCCATATAGCTATTTTAGGTTCAGATTAATCCCTGAGAGTGGGCGACTTTCAACTCAGTGTGAGGGATGTATGTAATTCCTAGTACCCAGAATAGTGGAAAGGCATCTGGTCCAGACGAGATCCTATAAAACTCTACAAAAGTAGAACCGGTGTATGAGGGCCTGCTTTATGTTAATTGTTCAACACAGTTATTCATCTTAATGTAGTCCATGCCTCCTGGAAACAAGCCTCAATAGTTCCAATATATAAGAAAGGAGGCAGGGACTCACTGGTGAGCTACAGGCCTATCTCGCTTTTAGATTGTGCAGGTAAAATGTTTGCTAAAGCTATACTGTCCCATTTGCATTCCTTGGTTGAGGAGAACAGCATTGTCAGGCTGGTTTCCAGAAACATGAAAGCACTGTGGACAAAAGTTGACGATTCTTTCTGTTGGTCCATTAATATACTGTGCTTAATGGAATTAAACTGTCTGCAGTATTTGTGGACCTCAAGATTGCCTTTGACACGGTCTCCTCTGAAGCTTTATGGCTTGTCTTGAGAAAAAGAAATGCACCTAACCACTTGATTACTTGATTTCTGTAGTCCAGAAGTTGTATAGCAATAACAAAGCAGTGGCACAATATGCTTTGGCTGGTGAAGTTACTGATGCATTTTATGTTCTCAAGGGCGTTAGGCAGGCTGCATTTATATTTTGTGTCGACATTGAAGAGATTATTGTTTCTTTGATGCAAGAGTGTTTGTACTGTCCAAGAATGGGTGCGGACAAGTACCCTGTGTTATTCTATGCAGATGGCGCATTACTTCCGGCCACTACACCACAGGGTCTGAAGAATAATTGGGATATTTTTCTAAGAAAATGCGGAGAAGACCAAGGTTTTGGTATTCAGGCCTTGGTTCGCTAAGCATTCTAAACTTGACATAGTTGTGGCTGGAAAAAGTTTAGAGCAAGTTCCAATATATGATAATCTTGGAATTAGATGCAATGAGAACATTCTATGGACTCCCCAATCAGATAAGACCTGTACTAATCTAGAGAAGTACAGTGGAGTGCATAGAATGTTCCATACGAGAAATGGAAGATGTGCTATCTCTCCAGTCCTAGAATTGTATCTTAAACAAGCAATTCCAGCAGGTCTCTATGCACAGAACTGTGGGGTTATGGAAATGCAGCCTGTCTAGTAAGGGTTGAGAACAAGCATCTGAAGCAACTCCTCCAGGTCCCTCTAGGCTCCCCGAATGTATTGTTACATCTCAAGCTCGATGCGTGTCCAATTGGAGAACAGGTCTCCCTAAACACAGCATTATACTGGGTTAGGTTATGGAACACAGAGGCGTTTGGGAAATACTGCAGTGCTCTGATACACTTATCGCGCTTAGCGGGGGGTAAAACCATCCCATGGGTGGCCCATGTGAAAAAAAGTATCGTACAATCTTAATGAAGCAGGCTTGTGGGAGGAGCCAGGGTGGCTACGACTAGGCTTACGAAAAAGCACTTGTTTTGGACAGGATGAAAATGGATGAATCAGCCACAATGTTGAAATTGGGGCCAGATTACCCTACATGCAAAAAAAATCTTTGGTGAAGAGGACTACCTTCATTATATCAGCCCTTTCTATGCAGGAGCCCTATTTGTTAGTTTTAGGATAGGGACGTTACACATCAGCACATTTACAAAGTTCTGGGTCCTTGATGGGACGGGTGAGTGTCTCCTATGTGGTCTGGTGAAGAAACTGCTGTGCACTTTTTGTTTGTGTGTGACATGTTAAAATCTTTGGGAGTCCAGTGTTTGAAACCTTTGCTTAGGAACGTGCAACATGTGAGGGTATTCACACAACCCTGGAAGCATTCGAATTTTGTAAAAGCACTGTTAATCACAATACTGTGATCTATGTAGCGCGGTATGTGCATCTGGCATGGTTGCCCAGATGGAAATTGTGTACAGTCTGAAAGAAAGTAACACCAGCAGCACTTGGCAGCTATGCATCATGAACACCTATAGCACAGTTCAATGTGGGGCACTTACCTTCCTCAACTCCTCTGGCCTGTGTCTTCCATAAACTATACCTGGCAGTCATCCTCCTCCAACATGATCACTTAGAGGCAGTGCTGGTGAATCCATTACAGTTTGCCTGTCCATGGCTCCCCTTTGGATCACACTCTTCTGTGCAACAGCCAACCAAAGCATCACAGCAGCAGCACCTTTGTCCCTTGATGGTCAGCTGACATAGTACACATGTGAGGTGTGTAGCCCAGTGAACCAAAGTGAGACCACGCCCCTCATACCCAATACCAATGATCAATACCCGTACAAGTGTGTGCACATCCACATGGACAAGCAAGTGCCAAAGGGCCAACCAAACCGCTGTGGAAGCATAAAGGAGCACAATGTCCAAGAAACAGAAAACTGAGAAGTGAATGGCTAGAGGTGAATGAGCTGCCAACAGATAACTCAGACACCCCTGCTCCGTGGGACATCTGGCCAGACACCAAAACAAATGAGTAGCCATACTCAATGAGAGACCCAAAATATTATCGTAAAACATACCTTCCATCTTGAAATGTCTCCCTACATCGCCACCATTAGACAAACAATCCAAACATACCCAACCAACACTGATACACCAACAGCAAACCTGCAATGCTGTTGCACCATAAATGGCATCAGGCAGCCATCTGTTAACACCTCCACATTCTGATGCCTCATTACCTACTTGTGAAATACTAGTCCGCATGGCCATATTATGACATAGTCAATCAAAGTAATGACACCATCCCTACCTCAGACAACCCTGAACATGACTCAACACCCATGTACAAAGGAAGTGTAATGCCAACCACAGCATACATGTCAGTCACACCCACAGACAGTAGGCACAATAATGATCAACATCCCATTACTGCAAAGCCCAGAAGTAGCCAAGCGACAGATGTGAATGACAAAGATGTCAAACACATGCACCTCCAAACTTGTCACTTCAACACATCTACCATTGCTCACATATGTACATTGGCTGTGAAGGCATTTTAGTAAACATCACACCCACATGATGCATGCGTACATGTCCCCCAGCAAATAGACCAGTAAAACCTTGACCCACAGAGTGTTACCTAAACCCACAATGCAGCCATAGAACCTACGTATTTGGAGATCATGGTGAAACAAAATGTGCATATGGACAATGAGACGGCAAACAAGGGTGTTGAATGACAAGGGTGAACTGTGTTGATGAAAAGCTATTCACAAGAATGCCAACAAATAAATGGTCCTGGGACAAAATGTATATAAAAAGAAAACCTTCAACTACTGAACTATGTGGTGGACCTCTGCAGTTTCTTGGAGGACTTACATGGCTTCCATCAGCCCAAGCTCAATCCTCTCTGTTGCCTTGCAAGATTCCTCCAGGATGAGTGGCTGGTCAGAAGAATGAGTCAGACACATTACAGACATTATGAATTCTACTTAATGAAATTGTATGAAAAGGTTTAACTTTTCCTATTTCTAAAGGGATCACTCTGCCTATCTAAAGAAACTGAGGGTGCTTGTGTCGTCAGGAAGTCCTAAAGTAAAAATGTCCTCAGTACAAACCTAACTCTACCTGACCCTACCATTAGTTTAACCAACTTAACACAGGCAAGAGGAGGCCTGTGGGTCATGGGATACTGTAGCCTTGTAAAACACTTCTGGGCTTGGGACTCTCTTTTTAAGGGTATGCTGCTTACAACTTGTTTTGAGATAGTGTTTCACACTCTTGTCTTAACTTATGATCTTTTAACATTCTCTCAATTCAACCTTGGCTTCTTTGCGTGGGACTGGATCCCCTTTTAGGTACCCCCACCCATGGCTTCTCTCTTTTATAATCTTTCTCTATTATCTTATTCTCTGAAATGTCTCTAGTCCCTCTTTATTTTCCTCACAGGGTTATTTGTTACTGGCTCTATGAGCCTTTCACATTGGCAATCAAACAACTTTACAACTCGTATCTCGTCTTTATGACTGGGATGATTGGCACTCTTCTCATACTCTTTTATTCCTAGTATCCTGTCTTTATGACTGGGGCGAGTTGCACTCTTCTTGCACCTGTGCCCTGAATTCCTGCTGCTTTTCCTGTGCTTCCCGGTAGCTTCATCTGTGGAGGGGAATGTTGCAAGGCTCATCACGCGCTCGGGTATTCTTCTCTTTTGTCAGTTTTCCGGTTCTGGCTTTTCGGTGGCATCTGGTTCTCCGCTTTCTCTCAGGCTACAGCTGTATACGAACGTGAGCAACAGGGAGATTCTTGCTCTCCCAGCTTTGACGGTCTCTGCATTGTTCAGTCGGCATCTCACCAAGGTGTCCGTGGTCACACCACCACCAGCTCCTGGATTCTTCTCTCATCTCAGGCAGCAGTTTCCCTGTTGCCGTTCTTGCCGGCCTACTAGCATCTCACTGTGGTGTTCTTCACCAATTCGAAAGTTGAGGGCTCCCTTGCTTGTCTCTGCTATGCCCCTCCAAAGTGTGATCACATCAGGGGCTCCCCTGCGTACCATGCTCTCTCCTCCTCTTTCCTTCAGTCGCCTCAGTTAAATGCATGTCTCATCTTAAAGAGACATCCTCTTTGCCTTTCTCTGATAGATTCATTTCAGCATTTCCTGCAGCCAGATATAAAGATCTTACATTCTTCTTCCCAGCAGGCAGTCCCATCTGTGCCGACATGTTGGACAATCTAATGAATTCCTCATAGGAACGGGAGACCTTGTCCCCTAAGGGGAGTCACTCCCAGTGAGATCCCACTTGCCCATACGCCTAGGGAGGGTATTGCAGTGGGTTCTCACCTCCCTAGCCTCAAAGAGGGTGGCTCCCTCCTTGGGGAGAAAGGATGAATACCCTCAATCTGTCACATATGGCAGCCCATGTCTGCACCATCCTCTCCTCAACCTGGATCAGGCTATTGCTGCATCAAGTGCATTCTGCCCTTCTTCCTCCTTCTGCCTCAGAAAGTGCACCTAATCCTGTAAGCGCCAGAGTGCCTCCTGCCTCACTTGCACCATGTGTGTGCTTCCTTGCCCCTCCTTCTGACAATGCTATCCAGGATTAGCCTCCTCACTGTCACCATCTCCTGCTAACAGACAATGGGCCTCATTACACGGAAGGCGGTAAGGGTTAACGGTCACCGGTAATGGTTCCGGTGACCGTTAACCCTTACCGCCTTACTACGAGGTCCCTTAGCGGGTTGGTACTTTAAAAACCAACCCGCTAAGGGACCTTGGTGCTAATTACGGCACTGCAAATTTGCGGTACCGTAATTAGCACCTTCCCCATTCCCATTATGCCCTATGGGGCAAAAATGGGAATGCGGAAGGGCAATGGTGGAAGGGGGAATTACCGCCCCGCCAACCTTGGAATAGGGCGGTAATTCCCCTTTCCACCAAGGCGGTACCGGTATTTTACCGGCATGGACCAAGGTGCTATTAGCACCTTGGTCCACCGCCTACCGGGTAATGAGGCCCATTGTGTCTGTAGCACAGGCACACCCTCCAAATGGATTACAGTCTGCATCAGGGGAGTAGAGCACCTGTACTGCCCTGAAGTGGCTGGTTCTCCTCCATAGCCATTTCCACTGTAGGCTCATTGGCAGACTCAGGGACCACTTCATCTGCCATCAAATTGACATCCACCTCTTCCAGGAATACAAGCACATCCAGACTGAACCATGCAGGGACAGGTGCACAGGATTTATTGGTGGTAGTTGGCACAGAGGCCTCAGTTGAGGATGACTGGGTCACAGATGAGGAGGAGGAAGGGGCCCTTGCAGTGGCCTGTCTAGTGAGACAACCAGAAAGAAGTACTACTGTCAGTTGTGACAAGAGGTAGCCCATCTGCAAGTGTTGCTCTACAAGCAGCTCATGAGATGCTTGCACAGCATCATACATAGAAGCCTGCTGCATCAATCCACCAATCAGCAGGGGAAGCACCTCCTCCAAAATGGCCACATTGGCTGGAAAGTATGGCCTCTGTCTGGATGGAGGCATCAGTGAAGGTAAGTAGTGCTACACAGATGGCCCTGAGAGAGGAGGTTGTGCTGACCCCTCCACAATGTACTGCACATCCTCCTGTCTCAGGGCCAGGTGTGCAGCTGCACATCACCCTTAGCACACCCACTTGACCCCGAGGGCAGGCCTGCAATGGCCCCACCCAACTTCTCCTCCTCAATCAACCCAGATACCTTCAATGAGTTCTCCATGGTTTGGGGCACCTACATGGCAATGTAACCACCCCCGGTCCCACTGCTGCTGTGTCCTCCACAATGATGGAACCCTGGGACATAACCTCAACACCATTGCCACTTAGCCCTCATATGTGGTGGAAACATCTGGGTGTGGTCAGAGTCTCCGCCTGGGTATGCAAATGGGTCTCGAGGCCTTGTCCACCGCACAGCTTGTACCCTCCTCTACAGCTGCAGAAACTGTGCCATAGGGATCAAACAACATAGATATACATCCATAGTGGCATTTGTAGTTTCCTCAAAATTAATAGTAACATGCAGTTAGCATGAGTCAACAAGCAACTGTCACACACACACAGGCCCATGCCCTGAAATCAGAATAAATACAGTCTCACAAAAAGACAGGTCACAATGACGAGACCTGCACATGTTGTGCTCTACCACCTTGAAGCGTCTCTTGTGCTATATAGAATTAACAATGAATATCTCAGACCAAATAACCAGACAAACTCAGAAAATATGGCAAAACCTGTCTTTATTCTCAATTTAATAAAGCAGGGATAACTGGCAAACAACGGACTGATGCGTGCACACTCACACACAAACTTGATTATACCGAGGTAATATACCCCAATGTGCATTATCTATGACATTATCCTACATGGTAAACTTCAAAACCTATTGAAGGGAAGGGCTGGTTAAGGGACCATATGTACCAATGGTATACTTAGGGGTTAGTACTTCATTGGCTGCCCCTTATCTGCAGGGCATGCTTCAAACTACCTCTAAATATGTATTATACTGATTAAAGCAGAGAAAATGGCAGTGGATTGGTCTATGCAGCATTGTATAGCATGTTGCCCCATAGACCCTCTAATTGGTTGGCATTCTCACCCAACCTTGGACTTTGGGCTCGTTAGCAGCATGTAAGAGAAACATAACCCAGGTGCCCGAGTCACGTCAGATTACTCCCCACTTTCCCAATCAACCCATCATCTCTCATCACCATGAGCCAAAGTTTCCCGTCTGTTGTTGACCTTGTAGTCTGCTCTCTGTTTTGGGACATTTGAGGGAGTGTAAGCACATCACTATCTTCAACCGAAGCTTAATGAATAGCCCTTGTTCTCGACTTCTCAATCACATGTGAGGAGACCACAAACTTGTCAATTTCAAACTTTGATTGACTGCTATTTGAGTTACTTATACTGGGTGTTCTTGTTCCTCTTGGCCTCTAGAGACTTGCTCACTCCATCTTGTATATACCTTATCCAATTTTAATTGTCCAGTACCTGGCTCTTGCATATGTTTTCTTCTTCTTTAATCCAAGAGAAATATTTCTTACTATATAGCTTATCTGTCTGCCTTCTCTTGTGCCCTGCCATTATTCCTTAAAATAGCACCCTTGATCCCAGACCAACATAGACTCCTCTTTATTTTGCACACAATGGTATGTCTCCAATGTCTCCTGATACTGCATCCCTGGTTTGTCTCTGAGGTAGGTGGATTGAGTCTTAACACAAGCAGATGTCCATCTTCCTATTATGGCCACGTTATATTTTCCTCCATAGAAAGCTTCTATATGTCTCATCTACCTTGCGTTACTGCATATTTTTACTTATTGGTCAGCAAGTTACTTTATCTTTTTTGTATGTATGATTACTTTATCATTTTGTACATGTTTCTCTTGCCACTGTAGTTACATCATTACTCGTAAGCATTTGCATATCATTTCAGAATGCCCACGTATATCTTCTTCAATACATCACTCTGTCACCTCGGTCCACCTGCTCAATGTAGTTGTGAGCCTACAGGTACCCTTGTACCACCAAGGCCCACTAGGGTCATGAGGAGCCAGCCTGTAGAGCAGGAACAAGCAGCACCCCATGAAGAGGCACAGGTGAAGGAGAAGGTGCCACCAATGAAGAGGCTTTACGGATGATGAGCTGCCAATCCTCAACGATTACATCGATGAACACATGATGACCTGTAGACTTGGGTTGGCAGTTCCCTTCCTGTGACCCTGCAGTGGAGGATGTGGCATGAGTTCACAGATCACATCAATGCCTGTGGTGTAGAAACATGCACTGCGGAAAAGATCCACAAGAGCATGGGGACCTCATGCGACAGATCAAGGAAAAGCTTAACAGCAATGTGGCTACTGCCCAGGCTACCGGAGGTGTATCACCACACGTGGATGAGCTGAATCCATTTGAAGAGGTCGCCAGTGGAGTAGTGAGCAGGTGGTTGGCATGGAAGGCAAGGACCCCTATGCAGCCTTGTCAGGTAGGTGCCATGTGTACATGTAATATATACCTCCATCTTCATATGTTATGCTGTCAAATGGTGTGGTACAGTTGTCCAGGGTACTTCTGACCCCTCCATGAGTACTACAGTAATACTTCCATGGCCACTTACATCACATGTTGTGTATCATAGCATGTGGATGTCTGAACTCTGTGTGCAGTTGACATCAATCTTACAGCACACATTACTATTTGCATATTGACAATACACCTATATGTGGCAATGTCCAGCAAGACACATGTCACTGACATGCTAACAGTGTCATGCTTCTGGATAGTGCACTGTGAACACACATTCTGATTCACATGGAATGTCACCAAGCAGTGTAAGACATCATAAATATCCAGTCACTGGCCCTGGTGGCCAATGGACATGGATGAGTCACATTGCCAGTCAGAAGTTGCATGAGGGTGTGTTCCAGGCAGGAGTTACAGTGGTTGGACATGAGATGTTGGAGTTATGTTCATTCCACATTAGAAGTGGTGAATGTTCAGTGATCATGCAAGTGCACACTGGTCATGTCCATGTTGCACTCGTCTCATACATAGTTGAGATACATCTGGTTGTGTGTACCTATAGGTCTGACCTTGGGCAATGCGTTGAAGGGGTTATTTTGGCAACACTAATGCCTGCAAGCAGGTTTGGTCAACGGGAGTGAATGTGATACTTCCACATGATGCAAGTAGGAATGGTTGAAGTAGAAAGAGGCTCAGCAATGAGGCACAGACCTCCGTCTGCTTACTGTTAGGCCTGACACTCTCATACATGTCTGTATGTTTGTATGTACGGTCACCCATTCCTGCAATCTGTGCTTTTATTTTATGTATGTATTTGATTGTTTTTTATAACGCGCTTAATACCATACCTGAGTTTGGTTTCTTAGCACGGATACAGGATTCAAACCTCTGATGCTTTGGGTGGTTTTGCTTCCAAGACCAGCTAATTGCCCCTGTGCTACCCTCCGTTCACTACGATGGGCTTAATATGCACTGGCATGATTACACAGAGCATTGAATGTCAGTTATCTGTGCCTTTCACATTTCACAATGCCCAGTCTCAATGGGTGATGTATGCGTGGCTGGCCCTAATGTGTCAGTATGCATTTGAAACCACATATGCATGTTTAGCCAGATAGGTAGGCTTCTGAATATTGATATTGTTGTCTGACATTGTGCAGGGGAGGGTGTAGCGGATGAGGAGGTGGAGGAGGAGGAAGGGGCAAATGAGGCAGAACCATCCACTAGTGCAGTCCATGGTGCTGTCCCTGGTGAGAATACCCTTGTGTTGAAGGCCATCATCAGCAGGCGTGCTGACTCTTCAGATGGTGCTGCTGAATCTGATGTGGAGGGCATACTGAGGGACATGGTGGAGCGTACACCACTGGGTACTCTGGATGCCATGGACCGCTTTGAGTTCCATGAGGCTGCTGAGTCTGAGGAGGAGAGCCAGGGGACCCTGGGCCCAGCTGTGGGACGCCCGGAGTCAATAGTGGTTTCAGTGTCTGCAAGATTGTCTTTGGCCATCATGGAGCCAGAGGGAGAGGCTGGTGTCAGTCAGAGGGTTGTAGACTTCCAGACAATGACAGTATGCATACTCCAACGGGCTAGGGCTTCAGCATTCCAGTGTGGTAGTGCCTGCACATGTGATGTACGTGTGTCTGCTGGACACTCAGAGTGGGAGTAGGAATTGCAGCATGCTACTGACCAATGGGGCAGGGTCCTGCAGGAGATGGCCAGGGACATCCATTACCTGGCAGAAAATGCCATTTCCTCAAATGCAGCATACACTGTCAAACTCTGCCTATTGCAGCAGGAGACGAGAGAGGACAAGCAACAACTGAGGCAGGCAATTTGCGATGCTGGTTCAGCTTTGAGACAAATCCCTACATGATGAGTTGTTGGCCTCAAGGGACCAAAAGCGGCAGGATTAGGACACAGGAGTAGGACACCTTAAGGGAAACAATGCATGTGGAGATGCAGGCGTCAAGGAAATCCCAACATCAAGACACAGAATTGATAGTAAATGCCTGCAGGCGGAAATGTTGGCCTTAAGGGAATCCAGCCGTCAAGAACCAGAATACTATAATAAATGCCTACAGGCAGAAATGCTGGCCTTAAGGGAGTCCTGCCATCAAGACACGGATTCCTTGAAGCAATCTCTGCATGATGAAATCTTTGGCACAAAGGACAACCTCAGCCCAGACATGGATTCCTTGACATGATTTCTCAACATGCAGTTGGAGATGTCAAGGGTCACCATGCATGATGACTCTTTGTCCAGTCGTGACATCCATCATCATGACCCTGTCGCTATTGGAGCCCTCATGCATGCATCCCTCTGGGGAGTGGCCGAAGCCAATGAGGACCAGGCTTTGGAATTTCATTGTCAGAGTGCACCATCCTAGGAACTACCACAGGATGGGGATCAGTTGAACCAGGCAGGTGATGCCATTGGCCATGTTCCCACACAACCCTATCATCTTGCCATGACCACCCTTCTTCATGCACCCTGGTGTCCATGACTACATAGAAGGAGCATGTCTTTTCACTTTGTTTTTACCCTGCCCCTGCTCCCAGGGTGGACATGTTGTTAAACTTTTTATTTTGGTTTTTTTTTACCCCATTCAAGGTGCACTATATTCTTTATTTTTGTCCTTATCCAGGATGGACTGTATTATTTGTGTGTCCTTTTTCTCAGGGCAATTGTGCACTCAAGGGAAGTGAGTCAACAGTGAGCACAATTTTGGACTGTGGGACTGCACATGTGACCATGCTCATTGGAGTCAACTGACATAGATTTGTGGACTGCTACAGCCTCCCACATACAAGTGAGCATTTCATTCTACCATGATGTGTATATGTGCAGTCTGTCAGACAGACTCATTTAGCTGGTCCAAACACAAGTCCAATGTTATTGCAGGCATGTTGCCTCATCCAGTGCCCAAACTCACTGAGAGGCCACCCCAGCACCCTATTTGCACGCAAGTCCCCTTTTCTTTTGCTGGACACTGGCTCTCCTAGCACCGATGTGGAGGCCAAGTGTTAGGTGGAGGCATGAGGGATTCACAGCACCTCAGCTATACCACCATGTGAGGTTGGTCACTGTCATAGATGTTCATGGCTGGTGAAATATGCATCCCAATCGTGGCATGATCTTGCACTTGTAGAGTTTTTTTATGGATGATGTGATTTTGTGATGATTGGGTGATGGTCACTGTCATTGAAGATGTGAGCTGTCCTACATAAATGCGTCTGCATGTCTCCTTTAGCAGCTATATATGTGCTTTGGGTTACTGGTTGCAAATTCACGACTTGCTGCTTGGAGTCAGTCTCCTCAGGATGTTCTTGTGCACATGTTCTGGGTCAGGGATGATGCAGTAGCTTCATTTTCTGTTTGGCATTCCATTTCGCTCCTGTCATGTCAGCATTGCCTGCCATCTCTTGACATGTGTCATGTCCAGTAGCAACTCCATGACCAGGGGTGGACTGGCTTATTAGGTACTCTTGTATAATAACAGTAGGCCTCTGCACTCTGAGCCTCTTTTGTGTGTTTTTCTCCACATGTTCTCATGGCAATAGCTGGCATATGGGGTCACTTTGGATATCATTTTCATGGACTCTTTTGTTTCCCAGTCCACCACTGTCCATGTTGCATGGACATGTAGAACACCTGAAGGTCACAATCCACATGGATGGATATTCCTATTGACAAGTATGCATGTTGGTGATGTGTGTAGAATGCGCTGCATTGCTGGTGAGGTGCAGGTGTCGGGGATGGAATGTCTTTCTCATGCGTTATGCGTAATGTTGCTGATGTGCTCCCACTCATTTGATCATAGGCTGTTGATGGAGAGGGGTCTGTTACCTTACCTATTTATTTGTGTTTGTATATCCAGTGGTTGGCTAGTTGCTGTCTGGTATTCCTGGAGAGCATCTTCATGATTGGATGTGGGACATGTTGAGGGTATCAGAGACACGCATGTGGAGGGGGTGGGGGAGAAGCTGTTGGTTTTCCCCATTGCAGGAGCACGTACATGGCAGTAGTGTGTTGTAGTGGGCAAAACTAGCAGCAATGGTGCGGAGGGACACATCATCACAATGGCATTCAGGTGAGCCCTTTTTTTTGCACTTGATACATGTCACTCAGGGGGGCACATGGTATGAGGACTTTGGACCAGGGGCTGGCTTCACAATCTCTTGCATCATGGGTAACTTTTTATTCCATTTGAAATGACTATGGCAGTGGTTTGTGCACTTCATATGATGGATGTCGATGGGATGGCATTGTACTTTTTGTGTTGTAGGGCACACGCAGTTTGGCACTCCGAGAGGCACTTTCTCATGGGCAAGCTGCATCCGCCCGATTACATCATTGAAGGCAATTAGGGATTTGAATTTACTCTGTGTGTTCCACAGGGGTTGGTATTCAAGTGAAGTAGGTTTGTACTACTTGGTTGTGTGTGTCCTGGTCTTGTGCCCATGGGTCTGCTAAGGGAATGGGTGGTGCCTGTGCATGAGGGTGGAAGCCCTCCTGCTATACCACGACGTGTGGCAATATTATGCAGGACACAACATGCCACAATGATTTTGCACACTAAAGGGGAAGCATATAGCAATATCCACATGAGTGGTAAAGGAAGCAGAAGTGTGACTGTAGAACTGCAGATTTGTCCTCCACTATGCCCCTAGTGGCTATGTGTGCTGTGTTGTAGTGTGCTTCACTTGGGGTGGCTGGATTCCTGATGACAATCAACAGGAATGTTGACAGCGGTTAGGCAATCTCCCCTACAAAGGAGTAAATTGTTGTTAATTGCATGTATTGTCATTTCTTGTGTTTCTGTGGGCATGTGACTGCTTGTGTGTGCGTGACAGTTAATACTCCTCCACCAGCCAGGTGTTTCCGAAGGTTCCCGATGCAAGAACCTGGTATATGGTGGAAAGCGAGAAGATGATGAAATGTGTGCATCCTGGGTAATTGACATTGACATACATGATGTGTCCTTTGACATCAAAGATCACCTGCACATTGATGGAATTCCAATGTTTCATGTTTCGGTACATGTGCTCATGTCTCAGGGGTTTGCAGCACTACATGGGTGCAGTCGGTGGCTCCTAGTACATGGAGAAAGTTTGCAAATGCATAGAATTCCTGGCACACTCTCTGCCTTGCCTGCAATGTGAGTGGCATGTGAATGTGCCCATGCACATGTGCAAGGATGCAGCGCAAGACCTGGTGGAGGCACCTTGTTTGTGTGGCATGTGATATACCCCCTACAATGGCTGTGGTATTTTGGAATTATCCTGTGTCCAGGAAGTGTAGGGTTGATAGCACTTTGCCTAGAGGTGGCACAGCCTGTGAGCACATGGCAGCTGATATCAGGTCATTCTCCCACTCCCTGACCAGGTCTAGGATGACATGGAGAGGGAAGCTGTAGGGTCCAAGCACCTTTTTGTCTGGCATCCTGAATAATGTTGTTCGTGGATGGAAAATTCTGGGCCTCCTCATCCTCATCCTCCTCATTCTTCTATGTAATAGTATCAGTGCTAGCAATGGATTGTTGCATCTATGTTCATTGGAGTTACATTGTGCTTTTGTGTGAGCTTTCATAGCACTTTGCGCTATGCGACGGTGGTGGTAAGATCGAGAGATGTGCGTTCTCCTTTGGACTCAAGACAATTGTATGATTCATAGAGAATTGTTTTTCTTTAGAGCTTGATGGGGCGTGTGTGTTGTTTGCATGTGCCTCTCTCCCAACGCCTATGTTCTTCCTCATTTTCCACCTTAAATGGGGATTTTACATGCAACATCCCCTATTTAGTTATTTATGCTGGCCCTTCCCAACTGTTGCACTGTGTGTCGGACAAAGCGCTTCAGTGCACTGCACCGTGAGTATGGCCAGCGCAAAGTCCAAGCTATGAATTGAAAATGGTTTTTTTGCACACAGAGTGCAGCGTGCAAAACCTTTGTAAATGTGTGTCTCATTAATGGAGCTGTGAAAGAACAATAAATACAGACACATTTCTAAAAACCAGGTGTGACTCAAGGTGCACAATGAAATTGTTCATGGCATCTCACAGCATTATTTTTCACCACACTAAAGCTATCCCACTTTAATGTGGTACTATTGCTATTGCTCCTGGGAGCTTCAGCAAAACAAGGTGCTATTGGGTCATTATTATCATTGTTCCTAATGTCTATTGTGTGTTTTAATTACTATACACAATAGTATCTTGCACATAGTATTGCCATAAAGAACTTCTGGTAGGGACAAAATAATCAATACAAATAACATTGCACTATCAAACTTAAAAAGCCAAGACATTCTAGCAAATGTTATATATAACAGCTTACCCACACAGGAAGCAATCTGTTTCTTTCTTAAACAAGGTAATTCCCCCAGGAGGAGGAGGAATGGGACAACTCTGAGTCAACATGGCTCCTATGTTCCTACTCTCCTAAAGTAAATGCTAGGGGCCGATTTATGGAATTTTGGTCAAAAATCATGCAAGGGCTGCGCGCCGAGAAGGACACTGTGCGAGCCTGCGTGCAGAAGGAAAATTGCACGTCATGTGTATTCATGGAATTGACTGCGCAAAGTACTCATATTCGCAAGTCGCGGCCGGAACGCCACTGACACGCCCACACTCAAAGCAGAAAACTGCCAGAACAGCTACATTTGTGCGCTCCACCAGGTTGAATACATGCCCACTTCAAACAGTATGTGTGTTCCCCCGTAAGCAGGCTTGTGGCTCATAGACCCTTTGTTGGGTCCCCGTAACTGTATCCGGCACCCCAACGACAAGCGTATGAAAAATCATAACTCTGCAATATGTCAGGAAACCTGCATGCAAACCCACATAAAACATTCCTGCACCCCGCTACACTGCTTATGCGCACCCATAAATTACATCCAAACGCGACTGAGTACACGCACCCCGAAATTCAACATGCAAGCCCACCTACATGCTGACAATCCTTTGCTCAAGTGTACTTATGCCTGCTTTAGGATGGCAAATCGTATGAGCGACTTGCGTGGCCATTTCCCAGCCTAGAAGTTGCGCGATCGAATCCATGAATAAATCTCGTGCCATGCAATACTGGGCATGCAAGTGACTGCCTGCAGGCCGTCCCTTGGAACACCTTTTGATTGCAGGTTCTTCCCCATTTTTAGTCTTCTGCCCCCTTCCCAGTCCTCTGCACAAGCCACACCCACCCTCTGCTTGGAGTCTCCCGCAAGGATGTTGGCGGCACGTACTGACGTGCCGAGCCAGCACGAACTCCACGCAAGTCCAAGAAAAGTACTGAGCATTTGATTCCATGAATCGACAAAGGGGGATTTGCGCGAAGTTGCACACACAAGTACCCTATTTTCTGCACTGAAAATTCCATGAATCAGCCCCTAGGTTTATCACCAGTGTTTTTGTGTAAGGGATGATCATGCCACAAGGCAGGTCAGTGATTGATCAAAATTCCAATGATAGGGTTGATTCGCATACATGATGATATCCCTGAAACATTCATTTTTTTTACTAACTTCCTTGAGCTTGCTCTGGAGTACATCTCTCCTGCAGGCACTCTGAACCTTTCTGTTGGCATCACACATGGTCCCCCAATTATAGAGTCTCTTAACAAAACATGTGTTCATTGCTTCACATACTCCTGTATAATCAGCATCACCAGAGCAATTCC
Source organism: Ambystoma mexicanum (assembly GCF_040938575.1). Lineage (NCBI taxonomy): Eukaryota > Metazoa > Chordata > Amphibia > Caudata > Ambystomatidae > Ambystoma > Ambystoma mexicanum. The sequence continues at coordinate 1,294,607,919 of NC_090937.1, forward strand.
GATTGGCTGTAGGCATCTCAGTTTCAGGAATGTTCATGATATTCCTAGTGGGACCTGAGTGAGCAGGATGGATGGAATTACTAGCTATAGAATTCCTATCCATGCTGGTACGTATCACCTCATCACGCACTACATGCCTGAGGTCAAGAAACTCAATCTTGGTGCTGTTTTAAGTGCATGTTAATGAAGCATTTAGATAAATGTTATTAGTAAAAACAACAAGGTTCACCATAAAATCCGGATACTATGAACAGTATGAATACATTGCTGTTAAAATAAAGCCACATGGATATATTTCACGGTGAAAATATCGACATTTATTACTGCAGACTGTCAAAGACCATATAAAACAGCAAAACAAGATTGACTATTCTAGCTATTGAAATGTTTTCTTACATTTCAAATAATTTGACTACCAAAAAAAGTAGACAAGATTGTAAACTTAAGCATCAACACAGTATATTACATACAATCTAAATTCCCAGAATTATATGTTATTTCAGGTCAAGTTTATGAAAATAGATTATGGGGGTAATTCATGGATTATTTTCACCGAAAAAAACGGGATTTGTGCGCCATTCTGCCCGCAAATCCCAATTTGTTAAACAGGGATTTGTGGGCAGAATGGTGCACAAATCATGTTTTTTTCAGCGCAAATAATCCATGAATTACCCTCTTTGTGACATTGGCATACTACAGCATGCTGTTCCTAAAATTAGACAGGTATACCAAAAGGTATCTCAGTATGAACTGAAAACAAAAAAGTAGTGGGTGGAAGGTTTTAAATTAATCTGAACCACTGGCATTGCTCAGGGCAACTTTGCACACCACTGTTTTTTAGTCCATCTGCGCCTTTGCAAAAGGGGTCCAGCCATATGCAAATCAGGCAGGTACTGCCCCTGATGGGAGCAGCCCTGCCCGAACTGCTAGGCCGGGTCCCCCCTGCACGGAAACACAAGCAACCCCAGACATGTTTCGGCCTTGTTGGGCCTCCTCAATGAGGTGCCGCTTGGTTCCCTATGTCACAACGAGCAAGGCACCCATGTCTGGGCAAACCCTCTCTCACGTAAGGAGACAAACTGAAACCAAAAAAGTGATGGGTGGAAGATTTTGAATTAATCTGAACCACCAGCATTGCTCTGGGCAACCCTCCAGACCATCGTTTTTCAGCCTGCCAAGCCATTACAGAAGGGGAAAAAACATATCCAAATCAGGCTTGTTCCTTGGCGCAGACGGGCTAAACAATAGTGGTGTGGATTGTTGCCCAGAGCAATGCCAGTGGTTCAGATTAATTCAAAACCTTCCTCCCATCACTTTTTGATTTCAGTTTGTCTCCTTACATGAGCTGTGCTCATGGTTATGATTTATTCAAAACATTCCAGCCATCACCTTTTCATTTTTTGCTAATCTCAGTATGAACACCTTTCTCATGCACAAAACAACACAACATTTGTGTTGATTTCCACACTGTACTAGAGAGTGAGATTTGGGCATATTGTTATTTTCTGTTGCTCAATATTGTTATACTATCCACACTATCACACTATATTTAGCTGCCAAAACTGCTGTAATATACGTCTGATACAACCGTGCAAAACATTATCATGTGGACACAAGTTTTCTACTTGTCATTCAACAGAGGTAAAAAGACCAGTTCATGCATATCTATGGTCATGCTTGGGGTCGTAGGAACATAAACATTACCTCAACGTCCACTCTCCCTCGTCATAGTACTTACCACATGAGGCCCCTGCCTCCGACACAGGACCTTCTTTTATTTCTTTTATCCCCATAACTCCTCCCCTCCAACCACGTCAGCCAGTTAAATTTTTCCTGTACCGTTCCTGGTGTAGGGCTATGGGGAACCATGATTAGTGGCCCCCTAGTGTGGCTGTGTGGTGGGGCCATCGGCTCCTTCAGGTGTGGCATTGCTCCTGGACCCCCTGCAGAGCTTGGGGTCCCGGATGAATGGGAATGCCTCGCCCATTTTTTTGCTGGGCTCTGAACCGGAGGGATGGCATTACGACCTAGGTTCTGAAGGGCCCGGGGTGCGGTAAGGAGGTGGGGGCTTCATGTATTTGCAAAGGCCTTTCTTTCTCCTGCCGGTGGGGCCAAGCGTTTCTAAGTGGCTCCCAGCTCCATTTGAAGTTATTCTCCTGACGTTGCTTTACAGAGGTGGGTGGTCTCCGCCTCCGGCGGTGCACTATGGAATGGCCCGTTCCCAGGAGAAAGATTGTTTGATCTTTACCATTGGTGGGAGTTCTCCTGGCCTACCATTTTACACGTGTAGTCAGCAAGTTCGTGTTCTGTTTTTTTTTGTCTGTGCACCACATGGGTAAACATTCTGAAAAACTCAGGCACCTTGTCCTGTCTTCTTCCTCATCTTCCTCTTCACCTGAACTGTGCAGAAGGAGAAAGAAGAAGTCAACATGTTTTTCCTTAACCAGGAAGGAATTGAAGAGACTGCTAAAGCATCATGATGGAGGGAAACACAGCCATGCGCATGGCCGGCGTCTGGCTTCCTTTTTGTCCTCATCTTCTGGCTTCTTCCTGTTCCTCATCGGCCATTGCAGAAGGGAAATATCTGGACAGGGAAGGAGTGGAGGAGGTGCTTGCTCAAGTTTGGGATGGCATGAGATTCTCAGAGCCCCTGGTGCCGTTGGAGGGGGCAGACCCTACTATTTGCTAGTATAGGTATACCCCAAGGATGGGGTTGCCATTAGTTTCGGATATCTGGGATAAAATCTTTAGGGAATGGCGTGATCCGGAAAAGATTGCAATTCCCCGCTTTATGGCCAAGCTCTACCCATTAAAAAGGGCCAAGACCTTGCTATTGGATTTAGTTGAGGTTGATGATATCCTCTCCAGCCTGGTGGGTCGCTACTCTATGTCAGCCGAAGAGGCAGCTATCCAGTACCCGGTGGACTGTAGGGCTAATTCCAGCTTCAGGAAGGTTCGTGCTGGGGCACATCTGGCCCTCAGGGTGAATATCTACGGTTCCTACACAGCAGAAACTGTGCTCAGAGGTTTCAGAAAATTGAAAAAGTCTGTGGATGGGGGTTATGATTGTGCCCCTTTGTTATCCGATATGCAGAGACAGGTTGAACTTTTGTCCAATCTGACATTTGATGGGGTGCGTGCCTCGGCCATGGCCATGGGGTCTGGTGTGTTGGCCTGACGACATGTGCATCTGCAGGATTGGAAAACAGAAGGTTCTCAGAAGGCGGCTGCCCTAAAATTTCCTTTTGATGGCTCCAAACATTTTGGTGACACACTTTAACATAAAGCGCATAAAGTGTTTGAGGCTGACAAACACGCTGACAAATTGAGGCGCAAGCCTTCCTCGACGACCAAGAAGTCTTCCTCTGGAGGGTCTGCTGTGACCGGAAGGTCTTTCCCTTGCTCTTCCTCTCAATCGTTTCAGAGATCAAAGGGGCGGGGGCGGTGTCTTCACGTCTTAGTCCAGCACAGAAATCCTGATGGTTTGAACAGGTCAGTGGGCGGGCATCTCCGGCTGTTTTTTCCAGCATGGGACAGGTGGTGTTCGGATTCCTGGGTTCTGGACACCATTCGAAGAAGTTATCTAGAGAACTTCCTGTCTCCTCCTGTCCAGGCTGGTATAGTTCGGACTGTGGTTCCAAGGTCACGGACAAAGAGGTTGACCATGCAAACTGCTTTATCCGACTTGTTGCGGAAGGCGGCCATCATGCACATCCCTTTCCCATTTTAAGGACAGGGTTTCTACTCGCAGATGTTCCCGGTACCCAAACCTTCAGGGAAGTATCACCTGATTTTGGACCTCAAGGCCTTGAACTGCTTTGTCTGGAAGGAACGCTTCAAGATGGAGACTTTGCAGAACATTCTCCCAATGTTGTACAGGGGCACTGGATGGCATCTCTGGAGCTCCAGGATGCATATTACCACATGTCTCTCTGCCCCTGTCAGATGAATTTCTTCAATTTTGCAGTGGGATCCCCGCACTTTCAGTTCTGAGTGCTCCAGTTCGGGTTGCGCTCAGCCCCCCGAGTGTTCACCAAGCTGGTGGCTCCCCTGGTGATGCATTTGCACATGAGGGCATTCAGATTTTTCCCTACCTGGACAATTGGTTGGTCAAGGCGACCCTCAGGCGGACAGTCCTGACTTACCTGTGGTTGGTCTGCCAGGCATTGTGGGACTGGGGGTTTCTGGTAACCTGGCAGAATTCTCAGCTGGAGCCCTCTCACAATGTAGTTTTCATCGGGGCTCTGATTTGCACCAGGATGGGGAGGGTGTTTCTGTCCCAGGAGAGGTTCATTTGATTGTTGGCTGTTCTGATCAGGATTCTCAGGAGGCAGTATGTCACAGCTTGCCTATTGCTCAAGTTCCAGGCGCACATGGCAACATGCGTGTTTCAGGTTCCTTGGGCGCGTCTTCATTTGTTCCAATGGTATCTTATCTTCTCTCCCACTGGCTCCCAACATCTCATGCTTACAAGGCTCTGATCCCAGTGTCCCCAGATCTGAGGGTCTCCCTGCTGTGGTGGTCGGGGGTTCTGAATCTCCAGGCAGGGGTGTGCCTGGTCCTTCCTCCTGTTTTCACTCTTTCTACAGACGCCAGTGGAAGAGGTTTGGGGGCAACATTTCGGGTCCTCTCGGCCCAGGAGTTGTGGGATCTGGTGGAGAGCCATCGATCATCCAAATGCAGAGAGTTGTGTGCCATTCTCCGGGCTCTGGTGTACTTCAAAGTGTTTCTGAAAGGCCAGGCGATTTTGGTCCGGACGGATAATACAATGGCCTTGGCATATGTCAACCGCCAGGGGGGTTCCGGCCGCTCCTTGGATGCTCTGGCTGCTCAGATAGGTTTGTGGGGAGAATCTCATCTGGTGTCCCTGGTGGCCTCACATGTCAGGGGGGTGGACAATGTTTGAGCGGATTTTCGTAGCCGCCGGTTTCCCTCCTCTGCAGAACTGGTTCTATCGGACCGGGTCTTTACAGAGATATGTGGTAGATTCGGGACCCCATTCTAGATCTGTTTGCCTCTCGGAACTCTGCAAGGGATTCCCTCTTCTGCTCATGGTTTCAGGCCAAGGAGGATAGGGGGGTGGATGCCCTCTTGGTGCAGTGGCCTCGGGGTGTCCTTTATGCATTCCTGCCTCTTCCCCTTCTTTCCCGGGTGGTTCAGCGCATCTGAGTGTCCAGGTCAACTATGTTTTTGGTTGCTCTATTCAGACCCCGCCGGAGTTGGTTTCCCTATCTGTTGGAGCTTCAGTCCCAGGAGCCTTGGCAGGTTCTGATGTGGCCATGTCCCCTGCAGGGGGGGTCTGGGGTTTGGAGTCTGACGGATTCAATGGGCAGTATGGCTATTGCATGGTCTAGGTTGATGTCTCAGGGGTTTTCGGCCCTGTGGTTGAGTCTATCATAAATGCTTGTAGACCCACTACTCTGAAGCTGTATGGCAGGCATTGGGGACATTTCCAGGACTGGTGTGGGAGGCCTGGGATCCCTCCCCAGAGTTCTGGTTTGTCCGCTATTCTCCAAATCCTACAGGAGGGGTTTCACAAAGGCATGGCGGTTTCCACGATTCGCTCTTAATGGGCCTCCAGAAAATTCCTCTTGGCGAACTCTGATGGTCACCTGGATGGAGAGGTGTTGGTGGGGATGTTGTTCCGGGGTCTTTCTTCATTCCGTCCTTGTACTTATAAAGGGCTTCCCCCTTGGGATCTCCCTCTTGTCTTACGGTTCCTTTAAGGGCCTCCTTTTGAGCCCATTTCTGAGATTGACATCAAACATCTTACTCTCAAGACTGCTTTCTCGGTTTCACACATCTCAGGATCTGGTTCTCCCTGACTATTTTCAGGATCCGCAAACGCCAGAGGAGGTGGCTTGGCATGCCATTGATGTGCAGCGGGCAGTGTTGGAGTATTTGGCTAGGAATGCCCCTTTCTGACAATCTGATAGTCTGCTGATTACTTTGGCCCTGCTAGTGCCGGTCGCAAAGCCTCAGTGGTTTTCCATTAGCTGGTGTATCCGTGTTGTGGGCTCCATGGCCTATGTGGCTTCTGGCCTGCCTGTACCTACGCACATTCAGTGGCGGTCCATCAGGGGTTTGGCGGCCTCCTGGGCTGATGCATGGGGGGTTTTCTCTACAGGAGATTTGGAGGGCTGCCACCTGGGTAGATCAAAGCGCTTTCATCAGCCACCATCAGTTGAATGTCACCCACTCAGGGGTTGGTTCTTTTTTGGTTAGGGTTTTGTCAGTGGGGATGTGAATTTAGAGTTATTAAAGGTGTGTGTTTTTTCTGCACTGTTTTTGGATCTGTATCTCATTTCGCCATTGCTGCTATGGTATACCTCATGAGGTTAGCACTGGGATGAGGAAGAGTGGACATAGAGGTAATGCTCTGATTACTTACTGGTAATCTTCATTACTCCTAGTCCCACTGTTGCTCATCACAGTACTGACAACCCTCCTCTCGCTCCCTGCAGGTTGGTCCCATGCTCCGGCTTGGTTATGTAAACTGGGTGATGTGGTTGGAGGGGAGGAGCTATATGGGATAAAATAAATAAAAGAAGGTCCTCTGTCAGAGGCAGGGGCCTTATAAGGTAAGTACTGCGATGAGGAAGAGTAGGACTAGGATTAATGCAGATTACCAGTAAGTAATCAGAGCATTCTGACACGCGTCATACATGGTCAGAGTTTTTAGACAAAAAATGTAAATACTCACACAGTGGAAGACCCCATTCAAAAATCCAGTGCTCGAGCCAATTACTGATGCGCCGCCTACATTATCTTTTACTTTACAAATAAGTCTGCAGTTCAATTATTTGTTGACATTTGTATATATTTCCTCAGTTTGGCCCCCCTATATCATCAATTAACAAAAGGAAATGATTGCACAATAGTAATTTAAAAAGTGAAACATTTAAATATATATATATTCACTAACAAGAACATTGTCAAAGAGAATTTATGGTTAACTTGCACTAGCAAAACCCTAAGAAATTCAATGGAAAAACATTGTTACAGGGACGTTATAGTTACAGGTAAAACCGAGAAAAAAATGAAATTCGCCAGTTATGCTAAGCTAAGCAACCATAACTCGTGCCACCAGTGTGCACTGCAAGGACTAACACCCATGACATCAAAGATGCCATCACAAATCTCATTCATGACATCCCCTATAGTATCCAGGCAGGTGCTGCCCCTTCTGTAGCGGGCCTTTCCTGCCGTCCTTCTATGGTGTGTGTGAGAGCACCATAATAAATGAAAATGAACTGGGAAAGGAAAAAAGATAAATAAAGAAAGCACCTTTCACAGATCAACAACGGAATTTCCAATGCACGCATACAGGGCAGTGTGGTAAAAACTGTAGTTCAATCGGTTAGAAAGGGTGTCGCTGTACAAAGAGGTTTCTTTACGTGTTGCAAAGCGTTTTCAAGAGAGTCAGTGTGCAACACTTACAAAAAAATATATATCACTACTTTCAAGAAGGGCACCAAATCAATTTAGATGGGGTGCACAGAAATCGGAATGGCTGGCATAGTAAGATGAATGTTATAGCTGGGGAAAAGTATTTGTGCTGTGAAACGTCATATTCCCATGGGCGAAGTATGCCATAGGCACATGTCGAACAAAGGCACAAATAAACTTCTTTGCAATGTACTGCGCTGTATGCATTCACGGACCAAATAGAAAATGACGCTGCTACATCGGTGCCTGCAAAATGCAATAGAAACGTATGCAAGAGATCAGAAACAAACGCCTCAACTGGGCAAGTGCCTCCTTCATTGCAAACTGCACTGAAACTCCAGTAACATGCTGTGCAATTTTCCCTCCACAATAAACAACAATAATATCGGCCTGATTGCGTGTCACCAAAGTGTCACACAGAGAAACCAAACTCAGGCACTTCATGGTAGCTACTCCATAGCACTACACATGCACATGATAGATTGCAAAATGAAAAGCCACTGCACAGTGATTTCCATTAATTTTCAGTTAATGTATGTCAGAATCTCTTAAAACCCACATGCTGTGCCTCGTGAAACACACAGCCATAACCGCATCCTTTGCATTTCTGTCGACAAACACACTGTGTAGCACAGTTTGTCCGTACACACCACTCCGACAAACTTTATTGCCTAATCCTGTAGCCTCTGCAGGCCCATTTCTATGGCCGTCATCTGCAAAAGGGGTGTATGTAACACGTGCCACCCTGCAACTATTGTGATATTCACTGACTTTTTGTGCTGGGCACGTAGAAGTGGGGGAATAATTTTCAACCAGGGGAGCGGGCCTCGTTATTTGTGGTGGCTCTTAAAATAACCTTTGTAGGGGTTTTTTGTTTTTATTTTTAAAGGTGCTTCCCTAGAAGCACTTTAATTGCAGTTTTCATACGTAAATGTGTGTTTTCAACGTCAGCTCACATTCTTACAATAGGGTCTTCAGTGCAGTGTGTAGATTGTGAAACAACATTTCATTGCCACTGGTCGACAAAGATATGCCATTTGCCTTGAAAAGGTGTATGTATCCCGAATCAATGTTCTCATTCTCACAGGAGAACATCCCAGCAGCACTGAAGAAGTCACACATGCTTCTGTTGATGAGACCCCTTCCGACCTCTGGCTGGCGACAAGAATCATTGGAATACTTCCACACTATTCTCGGGGGTATACATGAGAAAAGCACCTTGGCAGTAGAAAAAATGTGCTGCACTGCTTTCATCATAATCTTCAGTTGATGGAAAACACAGGAACAAGGCATGTAACACAAAAAGAAGGCTCCAAAGAGCATGATCACAACATGCACAGTTACTGAAGAGGCCACGCGTTGACATTCTACAAGCAGTCTGCCCAAACAGCACGCTTCGACACTACATCACAAAGGCCCTCATTACGACCCTTGCGGAAAGCGACTGACCGGAGCGCCACAGCGTAAATAGCGTTTCCGCCATTGTACGAAGGAGCAAAGTGCGGCCCATTCCGACCCATCGGGCACGAGCACCACGCCACGGCGGAAGTGCAAAGTCCGCGATGGCGGAAATGACCCCAAAACGGCCCACACCGCCGCCGTACGGCGCCCTAGGTGCAATACCGCCACCCCTCTTAGCGGTCACCGCAGTGTGCGCCTACCGGAAAGTACGGTGCCCGGAAATATACGGAAACGGAAGTTAAAACATGGGCCCGGAACGGGAAACATCCCGGCGTACACCTATAAAAACACCAAAACCACACAACCACTAAAATCACTACCCTGAAACACACCCCAACCCGTCAACCACCCTAGCGAAACCACGAAAAATGGGAAAAGTAGCGAAGAAAGCGTGCGACCGCAAGCGGCAGGTCCACTTCTCCCGTGAGGAACTCACCGTGCTAACAGAGACCCTCCAGGAGAATGCAGCCGTCGTCTTCTCCACGCAAATGACCAGGACGGCACTTGCAAACAAGAAGGCCATATGGGCTCTGGTGGCACAGCGGGTAAGTGCGGTGGGGACCGCACCCCGCACCCCACAGCAATGCCGCAAGCGATGGGACGACCTGCGGATACGCGTCCGCAGCATACTCTCTGCCAACCGCAACATTGCCACAGCCACCGGGGGAGGTCCTGAATCACCCATCAAGTTGACCCCCTGGGAAGAAATCTGTGCCTCCACCATCGGAATGGAGAGCATAGAGGGAGTCGGAGGGATGGAGAAAGGAGTGCAGACATCCGAAGACTCAGGTAGGTGGGCCAGATAAAACAATGCCAAATCCACAAAGTCCAACCATGTGAAGTACCATGCGTCCACATAGTGCAACAGAAACACATGTCCAGGAGAACGTCCACACACATCGGCCTGAAAGCGCACGTCAAAACCCACAATAAATACATAAATAATTAAAAACCCCTAATACACGCACTACACGTGCAGCAGGCACACCCTAACTGCAGGCTGCCAAACAACTGCACCCTCACTCCACACACAAATCAAAGCACCTCCAAGACCCCGACCCAAATCACCCTCAGGTACCACCCCAATGCATGTGATACAATGCCATTCCAATTCCCACTGACCCATCAATAACCCTCGCCCTCCTTTACTCCACCACAGGGTCCGATCCAAACGACGAGCTACAGGACACCCCTACCAGCACACCTGCAAAGAGGGCCAAGACCAACGGCCAGAGACCCTCCACCTCAGCTGCACGCATCAAGACACGGCAGCAGCACAAATCAGGTGGCAGCACAGAGGAGGGAACATCAACAGGCACCCCAGCAGCCAGCATGGCCACAACACCACCACCACAGGTCCCCCCAATGGATGCCACAGAAGGCACTGCCTCTGGTGGCAGCAGCACCATAGGTGACACCCCATTGATGGCAGCATGCTCGGACACAGAAGACGGGGATGTCGAGGTCAGATCCATCCATGACCTGTCCCAATCCCCCTGTCTGTCCCATCCCGTACAACATGAGGATACCACGCAGGTGCAGCCACAAGACGACGACTGGCCATCCCCCACAAGCCCTGTGGCAAGGCAACATGAGGACAACAGCCCCTCTGTGACACCACCGCAAATGGCCATGGCCCAGCAGAGGCAACAGTCCCTCGACAAGTTAATCGTCCAACAGCAGCAAATGGCCAAACTCCTCAAGGGCCATGCCGATGAATGTGGGGGCACCAAGGCAGACATAGAAACATCAACAGAGACACTTAGGGCAGAAATGGAGAGAGGTACAGAGACGCTAAGGGCACAAATTGAGAGTAGCACCGAGAGCCTGAGAGTCCAAATGGAGAGTAGCACCGAGAGCCTGAGGGGGGAACTGCATGCGACGTCCAAAGACGTATGTGCCGAACTTGCCGCAGTGCGCCGTGTGCTCACTGAGCTCTCGCAAACCCTTAGGGACATGCATGGACGTGAGCAGGCAGACACATCATCCGTTGCAAGTTCCGTCCAGGGCAGCCCCCAACGTAGATCAGGAAGGAACCTGCGCTCCACAGGCAGGGGTGCCCCTGATACCCGCAGAGGGGGCATGCAATAGCGACAGCCCACTGACAATGAGCATCTTTGGACACTGGTGTTCGGGGGGGAGGTAGGAGGGTGGAGGGGGTGTGTTGGGCTCACTTGGGTGGCGGGTCGATAGGGTGTTCAACATGATATCACATATGCCATAAAAAGTGCACGATCAACCAATGAGAAGTGTGGACATTGATCTTTGTGTACTAGGCCATCATAGGCGTACAGTCCATATTGTGCATGTCCCAGACACACGCAGTGCCACGAGTCCCGTGTCCATGTATCAGCCACCAGGCGTGAGTGCTAGAAGCATACATCAATGAGATGCTGACGAATGTCACGGCCCTCCGGTGCCTCGCAGACTCCATGAGGTGCTGCCACATCCCCACCCTCATCATGACCATCATCAGGTGCTTGCAGTTCTGCGTCAGGGGGCATGGGCACATTTCTACGTACGCACATGTTGTGGAGCATGACACATGCCATGACCATCTTTGCAACCTTCTCATGGCGGTACAGGAGTGCCCCGCCAGACCTGCTGAGGCAGCGGAAACGGGTCTTCAGTAGGCCGAATGCCTGTTCTATGACTACACGGGTACGTGAGTGGGCATGGTTGTAGTCCTCCTCATGCTGGTCCCGTGGGTTCCGGACTGGTGTGAGGAGCCATCTCTTCAGTGGATATCCAGCATCACCTGTATGTGGACGAGAAACGTATGATGTGGAATGCCATTGATACGTACGCACACCCCCCCCCCCCCTTCCTGGCAGGTCATTGACAATTCACATACCCCACATCATCATGCATGTAATGAGACTCACCGAGTAGCCAGGATCTGTTCCCTGCGTGTCGTTCCATGTAGCGTGGTATTGTAGAGTTCCTCAAGACCATAGAATCATGGGTTGATCCAGGGAATCGGGCACAACAATGTGTAATGATCCTGTTGGAGTCACACACCATCTGTACATTCAGGGAATGAAATTGTTTTCGGTTGCGGTACTGGGCCTCCATGGCATGTGGGACGACCAATTCAACATGGGTGCAGTCGATGGCACCAATGCAACCCGGTATGCCGGCAAGTGCATGGAATCCCACTTTTGTGTTGGTAATTTCCTGCTCCGAGCGTGGTAGAGAGATGTAGTCGTCTGCGTGCTTCAGGAGGGCATCGAGCACTTGCAATAGTGTCCGTGAGAACAGTGGCTGAGAAATGCCATGCAACTGTCCGACTGTGTGCTGGTAGGTGCCTGTGGCCAGGAAGTGGAGTACAGACACCCCATTCAGTAGGGGTGGGATGGCGGTTGGGCTATCTATCATGCTGACAAGGTCAGCCTGTGTCATGTCCACAATGGCGGCTATGGTGTCCCGGTCCAGACGGTAGAGGGTGTGGATCTGCTCATCAGTGAGGTTGAACGGATGTGCTCAGAGGCGTTGAATTGCGGGCTGCCTGCGTGGTGGTAGTGGCTGTGCTGGTGGGCCTTGCTGGCCCTGCCTTGGCCTCCTCCTCCTCCTGCGTCTCCTCCGTGCGGCTGGTTGTAGTTGGTGTTCGTCTACTTCTTGGAGTCGGAGCACTTGCAGTGCTATCAGGTCCCCCAGGGCCAACATCGCGAGTCCTGCCGGTAGCATTTCGGTGTGGTTGTGGGAGGAGACTGGCTGTGCAATTTATGTGTTTTCAGGCTGTATGGCCTCCACCTGTGGTGATTGATTCCACCTGTGCAAACTGCTCTCCCCTTTGGCCGAGCACGTCCCGCGCACAACGCTGCAATTCGGGGAATTGTATCTTGCTATTGCAATCATGTATTTGTACCCGATGGCCGTGTAAGATTGGTTGATATGTTCATTCTGCTGTGGTCCCATTGTTTCACATACTATCTGTGCAGTCGCGAACAGACTTGTGAAGGGTCAGTGGAACGTAGTACTCGAGTGACGGTGGGCCCTCATGCATCACTGTACCGAGTTGCAACGACGGGCGGGGCGTCCCATTCGTGGGTGAAGGCAGTTGCCATTTTCACACACAGCCGCACTCGATGGGATAATTAGTGATTTCAAACGGCCACAGATGCCTTTTCGACGTGATGTTGCAAATGAGGAATTCGAAGGGCGGCGCTTTCGGTTTCCAGCTAGCGGCGAGGAGATGCCCACAGGTCTGACTGCAAATGTAACGTTCTATTGTTCTATGTCCTTGAGACAGGGCCCATGGCGAGGGAGCAATGATTGATATGAATAGTTTGGGATGCGCAATAGCTACGTGGGCGATGAGGCCGTCCGTTCCCAAATACATGTTACTTCACAACACTGGAATTACCGGCTGGGGCACTGTGGATTTAGCAGGCTGCATAACGCACAGACTCAATGGATGTTTCTAATGTCATGTGAGTAATTATTCAGGCATTTTGATCCCGGGATGAGGGAATGATGGATGGATGCATGGGCAGGTGATTTGATACAGAGTTTGCCATGTACAGGGCTTCTTGGGATCTATCCGCCTCCCCTACGCTATGTGATGCAGGGCTGCCATAGTGGGACCATCGTCCATCTGGCCTTGTTGAGCCCTCCCTGTCTCGAGGCGCCCTCAGACACTCGTTTGTGATGGTGTTTGCACCTCGATATAGATGGTTATGAGTCGCAAGTGGTTTTGGGGTGGTGATGTTCCTTTGGAGTGGGCTAGCATGCATATGGCTGTGGATTTCGTGTGATCATTGAAGTGAGTTGTTGGTATGTAGTTCTGATGGCCATTCTGTTCTTTTTCTTTTCTTTTGGTTGACAGGTATCTCCTCCCCTTTTGCCACTGCCATCTGTATGCCACTCCTGCAGATGGATTTTACTCCCGACACCTGCTGCTTCGTGTTAATCAGTGGAGCAGCATTACGATCTTATGGGACGATCGCCAATGGGCCACATGCCCTTACGCAGTACTGGTGGCTCGGAGCAACATTTCGGCCTTTCAGCTGGACTAGTGCCTCCCCATTGGGACGGCCCTGCGGTTCTGTGCGCTTCCATGTTGCCTTTTCGTACGTGAATGTGGCTCTGTGTACCATGGGGGAACAGGGCGACACACAGGTAGTGGCTGGTCATTTCTTGCGGAAGCAGCCCACAATGGTGATTGGTGTTTTGGATTTCATGGCCTGATGGCTGTATGTGCTTGGTGATTTTGATGTGCATAAATTTCTATTCTGATTTGGCCCGTGTAGCGTTTTTCTTTGCAAGTGATGTGGCATATGCCTATTTGGGGGGCGATGTATTGTGAGGAGATCTGCATTGGGTTCCAGCTTCGGGGTTTAGTTGCGTGGTACTGTGCTGTGCGCGTTTGCCTACGAAGCCCAGTGAGGTCAGGGATGGGGGCTGCCAATATGCCAGTTTGAATGTTGTCATGCTCAGGGGCGGGGGATTGGGTTTTGTGTAACAGATGCCGGTCAGCCAGGTGGACTGGTTGAATGATGTGGTCTTCGGAATATTGCTGGTCACAGGTGCCTGTGTTTGCGTGCGTTTCTTGGTGGGGGACTGTGGTCATGTCCATTGGGATGGCTTCTGTATTCGTGCCATCTGTGCCCTGCAGCTCCCATTGGCCCCTGTTGTGTTTCTTTTGTTCGTTGGCATGCATGGGTGACTTGTACATTTCAATGGTTGCATTGTGGCTTCATTGCACCTACGGGGAGTTGTACTTTGTGGGCAGGGAGCGGTGTACAGGCACTCAGTGGGGCCGTTTACGGTTGATTCGCGATGCCGTACTTCTCGCCATGGCGGAATGGTACATTCCGCCATGCCTGATGGCGTTAGGTACATGTCCGCTAGGGTCGGAATTGGCGTACCGTTGCACCATGGTGGTGTTTGCGGTTTGGCATGGCGCGCGCGCGCGTGCTTGGTGCAGTTAGCGTTGGCGTTCACTACGGTGTCGCTAATGGCTTCGTACTTTGCGGTGACGGGTCATAGTCGCACCGAGCGCTATTCGATGGCGGTATTGCATTTCCGCCATCGTTTTTCGATTTCCGCCAGGGTCGTAATGAGGGCCAAAGTGTCCACTCCCTCCAAACCGAAATTGCCAGACAAGTCTTCTTGGAGGGCATACATGCACAGATCTTCCACAAAGCCATCACCCATGATGAAAACTGTGTGTCTTGCCATGTTTTCCTACTGCAGTACACAAAGTAATGGAAAAGGTGAATGCCGCCCTTTCCTGTGATGCACACCCAGAGCACCTGATTGTCCAAAGGCCATAGTCCCATTCCCATTGGCCAACATGGTGAGAAGTGCAAAATGTGCCACGTGCCTTTCCCCAATGACCAAGAGGGCCGAGCCCCGGTGAAGCAGGAGGATTCCTTCTCCCTATTGGTGCCCTTTCCTATGACGTACAAACTGAGCACCTGATTGGCCAAAGGCCATAGTCCCATTTCCATTGGCTAGCATGCTGAGAAGTGCTGAATGTGGCATTCGCCTTTCTTCAAGTACTGCGAGAGCTGTGCCCCAGTAAAGCAGGAGGAGTCCTTCTTCCAGTTGGCGCACTTTCCTGTGATGCACACCCTGAGCACCACCTGATAGGACAATCGCTACAGTCCCATTTCCATAGGCCAGCATGGTGAGAAACGCTGTATGTGGCAGTGCAGGTCCCCAAGTACATGAAGGGCCTGAGTGAAGCAGGAGTCCCTCTTCTTACTGTGGCACACCCTAAGCATCTGATTGGACAATCCCCACAGTTCCTTTTCCGTGTCTGCCACCGCAAAAACCCTGGATGTGGCTTTCGTGCGGCGTGCGGGCGTGGGTGAATAACTTGCAAACAGGGTAGGGGAGTGCGTGGTAAGGGGCGGCTCTTAAAAGAGCCTTTTTTTTTAGATGCTTCTACAGAAACACCTTTTTTTGGTTTTTATTAGCTTTTGTGTTTTCTTGTGCTCAGATTAGTACAGTAAACTCTTCTCCACATGTGTGACAACAAAATGCCATTTCCTTGGGGGGGTGGGGCAACAAATATCAAACTGGGTAGGGGATTCGGTGTTCCAACTTTTTGGTATTTTCTCTTTATATGCATTTCTGTTTGCCTCTCCTCACATTTTTACCACATTCTGGTCAATGCTTCTTGCAAAGTTTAAAAGAAAACAGCATTGCCAATGGCACTCAAATAAATGCCATTTCTAAGGAACCACTACATATTTTGCGACCTCACAATCTCATAGTGGGTGGAGAACATGCCAGCAGTCTGCATAAGTTCATGCATAATTCTTTTTATAGCACGATTTCCGACCTCTGGCTGGGGACACATTACAACGACATGGACCCATACTGCTCTTGGTGTTATGCATGAGAAAGCAACCTTGGCAGTAGGAAAAATACACCTCACTGTGGTCAGCAACCTCTTCAGGTGACGGATTAATCATCCACATGACATGTAACCCAAATGTAGAATTCCATAGTTCACCACAGCAAAGTCAACATTCGTGGCAGACGCCACATATCTGCAAAGGCGAACCATCCCGCCGAAACTGCAGTCACCCTGACAGGCCAAGAAAGCGTCCACCCCCTCCAACCCGAAATTACCAGCAACGCCTCTTTGCACACAACACCTGTGCAGATGGCGCACAAAGGTATCACTGACGATAAGCACTGTGCGTCTCTTTATCTCAAGCACCCTCATGACAATGTGTTGGGACAAAATGGTACCGCCCCTTCCTGTGAACCATACCCTAAACTCCTAATTGCCTATTTCCCACAATTCCATTTCCCTTTCTACCCTGCTCATAATGGCAGGAGGTGGCACGTGCGCTTTCCCATCTTCAGTGAGAGCCACGGCCCAGTAAAGCACACACAATACTTCTTCCCTTTGCACAGTCATTTTTGCAGCACTCCCCAATTGGGTGCTGTCAAATGTCCAAACATGCATGCAGGAATCACATACAAAACATCTGCATTGCACACTGTCATTTCTATACACCACTCCATATTTAATGTTAATCACTCTCAGTACATGTTATGTTTGAGTGCCCCTCCACCAGAAACTTCTGCTAAAGAATGCATGATTGCAGCATCCACAAAGTTCCTAAGATGCTCTCAGCACACCTTTGGCCATGCACACAACAGTGCAGTCCTTTCCACACCCACCACAACACTATACAGCAAGCGACCATGTCGGCATCTAACATTATGCACACACGTTACATACGTAGCAGCACTTGCACCTAGCTCCCCCTCACCATAAAACACCAATTCACAAAAACGCTTCACACTTAGCAGAATCCACACACATACCACAGCCTGCAACATCCCTACGCACTGCCATTCACAAAGTATTGTGTCACTGGCAACCTATGCACAACAGCTTCACAACATTGGGCCTACTTCAATAAATCTGCACAAAGCAGAGTAACCAACCACATATAAGCTGCACTTCAACCATACCCACGTCCATACTCACATTACGTACACACTGCGCCCTGTGGCCACATTACACAACTTCTCACTGCACCATCTCCTGCTGCACAGCATGTCGCAACTATCACCACAACCATGGAATGCACAGTACACGTTTTGCAACTAACTTGTGGTGCTGTAGCATGTCCACACCCATTCTCCAAAGATCACAAACCTGTGCCTCATGCACTGTTAAACCCGCATTGCTCCAGTGGGTGTGCTCCTTGTACACAATCCCTGCACCGTAATGTAACCATGCATGTCAGCATGTCAGCAACTACCACTATGCAGATACGCACCACTGGCACCAGCACTCCTAACCAACCTCCACACTGCAATGGACATGCACAGCATTACATGCAACAGTTACCATAATGTATAAACATTACACTGTCTCTGGCACCCCATGCCCTTTCATTCACATACTATTGTCTTACCCACTTCCATTCAGAAAGATTTGTGTCACTGCCACAAAATGTTTACAACATTGCCCATACTGCAAGCATTGTTCACACAGCACACTATCCAAGCACATATAAGCTGTCCTTCAACTATACCCTCTACCATACTGACAGTATGCAAACACTGCACCCAGTGCCCACAGTACGTGACTTTTCACTGCAGCATTTCCAACCACAGCACACCGCCATGGCGTTATGCAGCAGCAAATTGCAACAGTTCCCATAATGTACAACCAAAACACTCTCTCCTGCACCCATGTGCACTTTCAATCACATACTATGGGCGTACCCACTTCCATTCACAAAGTATTGTGCCACTGCCAACCTACCCGCATTCTGTTTGCAACACTGGCACATAACGGCTGAAATGTGCTACACAATAATTCCTTACATGTCACCACCCTCTAACTGATGCACACTCGAAAATGCATTACTGCCGTGGGTGTCCTCTCAGCCTAGGGTCTTGAGTGAATGGCCTACGACCTAAGGCCTTCATCCATGCACCCAATAGTCAAGGCATTGAACACACCCAGAGCAACGTAATGCAACCATGCATATCACCATGTCAGCAACTACGACAATCCACATACACACCACTGCCACCAGCACTCCTACCCAACCTGTGCACTGACATGGAGCTATGCAGCAACAAATTGTAACAGTTAATATAACACCCATGTGGGCAGGTAACATTAGGCACAAACGTAACATACGTAGATAGCGGCACTTCACCCCAACTCCCCCACACCATAAAACACCCATTCACAAAAACAGGTTGCAATTAGCAGAATCCACAAACATACCACAGCCTCCACCACCCTTACCCACAGCCGTTCACAAAGTATTGTGTCACTAACCACAACATTTTCACAACATTGGGCCTACTTCAACAAATCTGAACACAGCATAGGCCTTGAACACACCCACAGCAACATAATGCCACCATCCATGTCACCATGTCACCAGCTACGACCATCCACATACACACCACTGCCACCAGCAATCCTACCCAACCTGTGTACCACCATGGAGCTATGCAGTAACAAATTGCAACAGTTAACATAATGTACAAACAAAACACTCTCTCCTGCACCCCTGTGCACTTTCATTCACATACTATGGGCGTGCCCACTTCCATGCACAAAGTACTGTGTCACTGCCAACCTACCCACATTCTGTTTGCAACACTGGCCCTACTGTAACCAATCTGCACACACCACACTATGCAAGCACAACCCTCTACTTGATGTAGAGTCAAACATGTGTTCCTGTGGTGGGTATGTTGCAGCCCTAAGCTCTTGAGTGCCTGCCCTACAGCCTATGGCCTACGACCTTCGGCCATGCACCCAATAGTCTAATCCTTCCACAGACCCACTGCACCTTCATTCACCCATGCATGCCACCATGTGCCAAACTACCGCATTCCTACCTCAGCGCACAGCCATCCATGCTCCCTCGCAACCTATGTCATGTGTAATTCACTCCCCTTCTGCAATTGACCTGCCACCACTCACTGTCGTAACAGCTATGGGGCTGTTACGACAGCTGCCTCCAATCACCACACAAAGTACTCAACTACATATGTCATGTGAACCACTTCCCACTCCCCCACCTGTTCCCTCTGTTATTGCCAGCAGCACATTGCGTACAGTACATTTTCCAGACCTTTCCGCCGCCGCACTGTCCTTCAATACATCATGGCGGCTTTTCCAAGAAATGTTGACGCACAGCACGCTTCCCTCCATCCAACTACTGGCCGTGTCCAAACTTCTCTGACAGCACGTCGTACTGCAAGCCAATGACACTTCTGTCCGTGCAGCGAACAGGGAAATTGGTCCGCGGAGCGGACCCAGATATCACAAATTTTGTGGGTCAATGTGCATTTCAGTATTTTCCAAAAGAATTACTGGTCCGATTTCCACCAAACACACAAAAGCAAGTTTTGTCACCCAAGCCCCCGCTCCTGCCAGTAATTTGCTGAAAATCCGTCCAGCCGTTTGGCCTGTGGCCGTGCGCAAAGTTTTGTCCCATTCAGTCTATGGAAAAAAAAAGATTGTCAGCCGCTACCGTGGGCCGTGTAATATATAGATATATATTCCATGGCCACGGTAGTGGCCATGTAGTTATGGTTAAGTTGCTGTTTCCATAGGAAGAGCACTTTTTGGGCAGCTTATAACTTTGCTCTCCCTGGACGAATCCTCACCAAACTTTGCAAAAAAAGTATTTGGGTCACTCTGAATTGTTTTGCAAAGTTTGGTGAGGATTCGTCCAGGGGGGGCAAAGTTATAGGGGGGTCCCAAAACATTTTTTTCCCATAGACTGAATGAGGAAAACTTTGCTCGCGCCTACAGCCCAAACCGCTTGATGGATTTACACCAAATTTGCGGCAGGAGCGGCGGCTTGGTCCCAAAAGCGTGCTTTGCTTTATTTGGTGTAAATCCATCCAGTAGTTTTTAAAAAAATGACAAAAATGTAAGTGAAAAAAATTAGTGATAGCTGTGTTCACTTCGCGGACACACTTCCCTGTTCGCTCTGAGGACAGGACGGTGATTGGGCAAGCAGCTTGCATGATGTCCGCGGACATCTGACGTGCTCTCTCATTGGATGCGTGAAAGCGTGCAGTGCGTCTGGCTTCAGAGACGCCCGCCATCATGTTCCTCGCATGAGAGGCTTTGTATCCCGCCTGCACAGTAAGTCCCCCACCCCCGCTCATGCCCGTGTCTGTCTCCTGTTCCTTCCACCCCTCGCTCATGTCCGTGTGTCTTTCTCCCGCCCACCCCCCGCTCATGCCCCGCTCGTCTCTCCCACCCACCCACCCCCGCTCATGCCCCGCTCGTCTCTCCTACCCGCCCACCCCCGCTCATGCCCCGTGTGTCTCTCCCACCCACCATGTGTCTCTCCCACCCCCCGCTCATGTCCGTGTGTCTCCCCCCACCCACCACCCAGCCCCCGCTCATGTCTGTGTGTCTCTCCCCACCCGCTGCCCACTCCCTGCTCATGTCCATGTGTCTCTCCCCACCCGCCGCCCACCCCCCGCTCATGTCCGTGTGTCTCTCCCCACCCGCCGCCCACCCTCCGCTCATGCCCTGTGTGTCTCTCCCCCTCCCGCCCATCCCCCGCTCATGCCCCGTGCGTCTCTCTCCCCTTCCCCCCACCCCCGGCTCATGCCCCGTGTGTCTCTCTCCCTCCCCCCCACCCCCGCTCATGCCCCGTGTGTCTCTCCCCCTCCCGCCCATCCCCCGCTCATGCCCCGTGCGTCTCTCTCCCCTTCCCCCCACCCCCGGCTCATGCCCCGTGTGTCTCTCTCCCCTTCCCCCCACCCCCGGCTCATGCCCCGTGTCTCTCTCCCCTTCCCCCCACCCCTCGCTCATGCCTCGTGTGTCTCTCTCCCTACCCCCCACCCCTGCTCTTGCCTCGTGTGTCTGTCTCCCTCCCCCCACCCCCTGCTCTTGCCCCGTGTGTCTTTCCCCCTCCTGCCCACCCCCGCTCTTGCCCCATGTCTCTTTCCCCCTCCCGCCCACCCCCCGCTCATGCCCCGTGTGTCTCTCCCCCTCCCGCCCATTCCCCGCGTGTCTCTCTCCCTCCCCACCACCCCGGTTCATGCCCCGTGTGTCTCTCTCTCTCCCCTCCACCCCCGCTCATGCCCCGTGTCTGTCTCCCCTTCCCCCAACCCCCCGCTCTTGCCCCATGTGTCTGTCTCCCTTCCCCCCACCCCCGCTCTTGCCCCGTGTGTCTTTCCCCCTCCTGCCCACCCCCGCTCTTGCCCGGTGTCTCTTTCCCCCTCCCTCCCACCCCCGCTCTTGCCCCGTGTCTCTTGCCCCCTCCCGCCCACCCCCGCTATTGCCCCGTCTCTTTCCCCTTCCCGCCCACCCCCGCTCTTGCCCCGTGTCTTTCCCCCTCCCGCCCATCCCCGCTCATGCCCCATGTATCTCTCCCCCTCCCGCCCACCCCCCGCTCATGTCCCGTGTGTCTCTCCCCCTCCCGCTCATGCCCCGTGTGTCTCTCTCCCTCCCCTCTACCCCCCGCTCATGCCCCATGTGTCTCTATCCCTCCCCCATCCCCCGCTCATGCCCTGTGTCTCTCTCCCTCCCGCCCACCCTCCGCTCATGCCCCATGTGTCTCTCTCCCCATCCCCCCACCCCCCGCTCATGCCCCGTGTCTGTCTTCTGTTCCCCCGCTCATGCCCCGTGTCTGTCTCTTGTTCCCCCACCCCCCGCTCATGCCCCGTATCTGTCTCCTGTTCCCCTCATGTGCCGTGTCTGTCTCCTGTTGCCCCCCACGTCCCCCGCTCATGCCCCGCGTCTGTCTCCTGTTCTCCCCACCCCCGCTCATGCCCCGTGTCTGTGTCCTGTTCCCCCCACCCCCTGCTCATGCCCCGTGTCTATCTCCTGTTGCCCCCCCACCCTCCCGCTCATGCCCCCGTGTCTGTCTCCTGTTCCCCCCACCCGCTCATGCCCCGTGTCTGTCTCCTGTTCCCCCCACCCCCCGCTCATGCCCCGTGCATGAGCCCCCCCACCCCGCCACTCATGCACCGTGTCTCTCTCCTGTTGCCCCCCACCCCCTGCTCATGCCCTGTGATTGTCTCCTGTACCCCACCCACCCCCCGCTCATGCCCCGTGTCTCTCTCCTGTTGTCCCCCACTCCCCCGCTCTCTCTCCTGTTGCCCCCCACTCCCCCGCTCATGCCCCGTGTCTGTCTTCTGTTCCCCCCACCCCCGCTCATGCCCCGTGTCTGTCTCCTGTTCCCCCCACCCCCGGCTCATGCCCCGTGTCTGTCTCCTGTTGCCCCCACCCATGCCCCGTGTCTGTCTCTTGTACCCCCCCACCCCCCGCTCATGTCCCGTGTGTCTCTCTCCCTCCTCCCACCCCCACTCATGCCCTGTGTCTCTCTCCTGTTGCCCCCCACCCCCTGCTCATGCCCTGTGATTGTCTCCTGTACCCCACCCACCCCCCGCTCATGCCCCGTGTCTCTCTCCTGTTGTCCCCCACTCCCCCGCTCTCTCTCCTGTTGCCCCCCACTCCCCCGCTCATGCCCCGTGTCTGTCTTCTGTTCCCCCCACCCCCGCTCATGCCCCGTGTCTGTCTCCTGTTCCCCCCCACCCCCGGCTCATGCCCCGTGTCTGTCTCCTGTTGCCCCCACCCATGCCCCGTGTCTGTCTCCTGTACCCCCCCACCCCCGCTCATGTCCCGTGTGTCTCTCTCCCTCCTCCCACCCCCGCTCATGCCCTGTGTGTCTCTCCACCTCCCGCCCACCCCCAGCTCATGCCTCGTGTGTCTCTCTCCCCTTCCCCCTAACCCCCGCTCATTCCCCGTGTGTCTCTCTCCCTCCCCCCCACCCCCGCTCATGCCCCGTGTGTCTCTCCCCCTCCCGCCCATGCCCCGTGTGTCTCTCTACCTCCCCACCACCCCTGCTCATGCCCCGTGTCTCTCTCCCCTTCCCCCCACCCCTCGCTCATGCCTCGTGTGTCTCTCTCCCTACCCCCCACCCCTGCTCTTGCCTCGTGTGTCTGTCTCCCTACCCCCACCCCCTGCTCTTGCCCCGTGTGTCTTTCCCCCTCCTGCCCACCCCCGCTCTTGCCCCATGTCTCTTTCCCCCTCCCGCCCACCCCCCGGGTGTCTCTCCCCCTCCCGCCCATGCCCCGCATGTCTCTCTCCCTCCCCACCACCCCCGCTCATACCCCGTGTGTCTCTCTCTCTCCCCTCCACCCCCGCTCATGCCCCGTGTCTCTCTCCCCTTCCCCCCACCCCCGCTCTTGCCCCGTGTGTCTTTCCCCCTCCTGCCCACCCCCGCTCTTGCCCCGTGTCTCTTAGCCCTCCCCCCACCCCCGCTCTTGCCCCGTGTCTCTTGCCCCCTCCCACCCACCCCCGCTATTGCCCTGTGTCTTTCCCCCTCCCGCCCACCCCCGCTCTTGCCCCGTGTCTTTCCCCCTCCCGCCCACCCCCGCTCATGCCCCATGTATCTCTCCCCCTCCCGCCCACCCCCCGCTCATGTCCCGTGTGTCTCTCCCCCTCCCGCTCATGCCCCGTGTGTCTCTCTCCCTCCCCTGTACCCCCGGCTTATGCCCCATGTGTCTCTCTCCCTCCCCCATCCCCCGCTCATGCCCTGTGTCTGTCTCCCTCCCGCCCACCCCCCGCTCATGCCCCATGTGTCTCTCTCCCCTTCCCCCCACCCCCCGCTCATGCCCCGTGTCTGTCTTCTGTTCCCCCCGCTCATGCCCCCTGTCTGTCTCCTGTTCCCCCCACCCCCCGCTCATGCCCCGTATCTGTCTCCTGTTCCCCTCATGTGCCGTGTCTGTCTCCTGTTGCCCCCCACACCCCCGCTCATGCCCCGCGTTTGTCTCCTGTTCTCCCCACCCCCGCTCATGCCCCGTGTCTGTGTCCTGTTCCCCCTACCCCCCGCTCATGCCCCGTGTCTATCTCCTGTCGCCCCCCCACCCCCCCGCTCATGCCCCCGTGTCTGTCTCCTGTTCCCCCCACCCGCTCATGCCCCGTGTCTGTCTCCTGTTCCCCCCACCCCCGCTCATGCCCCGTGTCTGTCTCCTGTACCCCCCACCCCCCCACTCATGCCCCGTGTCTCTCTCCTGTTGCCCCCCACCCCCTGCTCATGCCCTGTGATTGTCTCCTGTACCCCACCCACCCCCGCTCATGCCCCGTGTCTCTCTCCTGTTGTCCCCCACTCCCCCGCTCTCTCTCCTGCTGCCCCCCACTCCCCTGCTCATGCCCCGTGTCTGTCTTCTGTTCCCCCCACCCCCGCTCATGCCCCGTGTCTGTCTCCTGTACCCCCCCACCCCCCGCTCATGTCCCGTGTGTCTGTCTCCCTCCTCCCACCCCCACTCATGCCCCGTGTCTCTCTCCTGTTGCCCCCCACCCCCTGCTCATGCCCTGTGATTGTCTCCTGTACCCCACCCACCCCCCGCTCATGCCCCGTGTCTCTCTCCTGTTGTCCCCCACTCCCCCGCTCTCTCTCCTGTTGCCCCCCACTCCCCCGCTCATGCCCCGTGTCTGTCTTCTGTTCCCCCCACCCCCGCTCATGCCCCGTGTCTGTCTCCTGTTCCCCCCACCCCCGGCTCATGCCCCGTGTCTGTCTCCTGTTGCCCCCACCCATGCCCCGTGTCTGTCTCCTGTACCCCCCCACCCCCCGCTCATGTCCCGTGTGTCTCTCTCCCTCCTCCCACCCCCGCTCATGTCCTGTGTGTCTCTCCACCTCCCGCCCACCCCCAGCTCATGCCTCGTGTGTCTCTCTCCCCTTCCCCCTAACCCCCGCTCATTCCCTGTGTGTCTCTCTCCCTCCCCCCCACCCCCGCTCATGCCCCGTGTGTCTCTCCCCCTCCCGCCCATGCCCCGTGTGTCTCTCTACCTCCCCACCACCCCTGCTCATGCCCCGTGTCTCTCTCCCCTTCCCCCCACCCCTCGCTCATGCCTCGTGTGTCTCTCTCCCTACCCCCCACCCCTGCTCTTGCCTCGTGTGTCTGTCTCCCTCCCCCCACCCCCTGCTCTTGCCCCGTGTGTCTTTCCCCCTCCTGCCCACCCCCGCTCTTGCCCCATGTCTCTTTCCCCCTCCCGCCCACCCCCGTGTGTCTCTCCCCCTCCCACCCATGCCCCGCATGTCTCTCTCCCTCCCCACCACCTCCGCTCATGCCCCGTGTGTCTCTCTCTCTCCCCTCCACCCCCGCTCATGCCCCGTGTCTCTCTCCCCTTCCCCCCACCCCCGCTCTTGCCCCGTGTGTCTTTCCCCCTCCTGCCCACCCCCGCTCTTGCCCCGTGTCTCTTACCCCTCCCTTCCACCCCCGCTCTTGCCCCGTGTCTCTTGCCCCCTCCCGCCCACCCCCGCTATTGCCCTGTGTCTTTCCCCAACCCGCCCACCCCCGCTCTTGCCCCGTGTCTTTCCCCCTCCCGCCCACCCCCGCTCATGCCCCATGTATCTCTCCCCCTCCCGCCCACCCCCCGCTCATGTCCCGTGTGTCTCTCCACCTCCCGCTCATGCCCCGTGTGTCTCTCTCCCTCCCCTGTACCCCCCGCTCATGCCCCATGTGTCTCTCTCCCTCCCCCCATCCCCCGCTCATGCCCTGTGTCTCTCTCCCTCCCGCCCACCCCCCGCTCATGCCCCATGTGTCTCTCTCCCCTTCCCCCACCCCCCGCTCATGCCCCGTGTCTGTCTTCTGTTCCCCCCGCTCATGCCCCGTGTCTGTCTCCTGTTCCCCCACCCCCCGCTCATGCCCCGTATCTGTCTCCTGTTCCCCTCATGTGCCGTGTCTGTCTCCTGTTGCCCCCAACACCCCCCGCTCATGCCCCGCGTTTGTCTCCTGTTCTCCCCACCCCCGCTCATGCCCCGTGTCTGTGTCCTGTTCCCCCTACCTCCCGCTCATGCCCCGTGTCTATCTCCTGTTGCCCCCCCACCCCCCTGCTCATGCCCCCGTGTCTGTCTCCTGTTCCCCCCACCTGCTCATGCCCCGTGTCTGTCTCCTGTTCCCCCCACCCCCCGCTCATGCCCCGTGTCTGTCTCCTGTACCCCCCACCCCCCCACTCATGCCCCGTGTCTCTCTCCTGTTGCCCCCCACCCCCTGCTCATGCCCTGTGATTGTCTCCTGTACCCCACCCACCCCCGCTCATGCCCCGTGTCTCTCTCCTGTTGTCCCCCACTCCCCCGCTCTCTCTCCTGCTGCCCCCCACTCCCCCGCTCATGCCCGTGTCTGTCTTCTGTTCCCCCCACCCCCGCTCATGCCCCGTGTCTGTCTCCTGTTCCCCCCACCCCCCGCTCATGCCCCGTGTCTGTCTCCTGTACCCCCCACCCCCCCACTCATGCCCCATGTCTCTCTCCTGTTGCCCCCCACCCCCTGCTCATGCCCTGTGATTGTCTCCTGTACCCCACCCACCCCCGCTCATGCCCCGTGTAACTCTCCTGTTGTCCCCCACTCCCCCGCTCTCTCTCCTGCTGCCCCCCACTCCCCCGCTCATGCCCCGTGTCTGTCTTCTGTTCCCCCCACCCCCGCTCATGCCCCGTGTCTGTCTCCTGTACCCCCCCACCCCCCGCTCATGTCCCGTGTGTCTCTCTCCCTCCTCCCACCCCCACTCATGCCCTGTGTCTCTCTCCTGTTGCCCCCCACCCCCTGCTCATGCCCTGTGATTGTCTCCTGTACCCCACCCACCCCCCGCTCATGCCCCGTGTCTCTCTCCTGTTGTCCCCCACTCCCCCGCTCTCTCTCCTGTTGCCCCCCACTCCCCCGCTCATGCCCCGTGTCTGTCTTCTGTTCCCCCCACCCCCCCTCATGCCCCGTGTCTGTCTCCTGTTCCCCCCACCCCCGGCTCATGCCCTGTGTCTGTCTCCTGTTGCCCCCACCCATGCCCCGTGTCTGTCTCCTGTACCCCCCCACCCCCCGCTCATGTCCCGTGTGTCTCTCCCCCTCCTCCCAACCCCGCTCATGTCCTGTGTGTCTCACCACCTCCCGCCCACCCCCAGCTCATGCCTCGTGTGTCTCTCTCCCCTTCCCCCTAACCCCCGCTCATTCCCTGTGTGTCTCTCTCCCTCCCCCCCACCCCCGCTCATGCCCCGTGTGTCTCTCCCCCTCCCGCCCATGCCCCGTGTGTCTCTCTACCTCCCCACCACCCCTGCTCATGCCCCGTGTCTCTCTCCCCTTCCCCCCACCCCTCGACCCCTCGCTCATGCCTCGTGTGTCTCTCTCCCTACCCCCCACCCCTGCTCTTGCCTCGTGTGTCTGTCTCCCTCCCCCCACCCCCTGCTCTTGCCCCGTGTGTCTTTCCCCCTCCTGCCCACCCCCGCTCTTACCCCATGTCTCTTCCCCCTCCCGCCCACCCCCGTGTGTCTCTCCCCCTCCCGCCCATGCCCCGCATGTCTCTCTCCCTCCCCACCACCCCCGCTCATGCCCCGTGTGTCTCTCTCTCTCCCCTCCACCCCCGCTCATGCCCCGTGTCTCTCTCCCCTTCCCCCCACCCCCGCTCTTGCCCCGTGTGTCTTTCCCCCTCCTGCCCACCCCCGCTCTTGCCCCGTGTCTCTTACCCCTCCCTCCCACCCCCGCTCTTGCCCCGTGTCTCTTGCCCCCTCCCGCCCACCCCCGCTATTGCCCTGTGTCTTTCCCCAACCCGCCCACCCCCGCTCTTGCCCCGTGTCTTTCCCCCTCCCGCCCACCCCCGCTCATGCCCCATGTATCTCTCCCCCTCCCGCCCACCCCCCGCTCATGTCCCGTGTGTCTCTCCCCCTCCCGCTCATGCCCCGTGTGTCTCTCTCCCTCCCCTGTACCCCCCGCTCATGCCCCATGTGTCTCTCTCCCTCCCCCATCCCCCGCTCATGCCCTGTGTCTCTCTCCCTCCCGCCCACCCCCCGCTCATGCCCCATGTGTCTCTCTCCCCTTCCCCCCACCCCCCGCTCATGCCCTGTGTCTGTCTTCTGTTCCCCCTGCTCATGCCCCGTGTCTGTCTCCTGTTCCCCCACCCCCCGCTCATGCCCCGTATCTGTCTCCTGTTCCCCTCATGTGCCGTGTCTGTCTCCTGTTGCCCCCCACACCCCCCGCTCATGCCCCGTGTTTGTCTCCTGTTCTCCCCACCCCCGCTCATGCCCCGTGTCTGTGTCCTGTTCCCCCTACCTCCCGCTCATGCCCCGTGTCTATCTCCTGTTGCCCCCCCACCCCCCCCGCTCATGCCCCCGTGTCTGTCTCCTGTTCCCCCCACCTGCTCATGCCCCGTGTCTGTCTC
Organism: Ambystoma mexicanum; assembly: GCF_040938575.1. Taxonomy (NCBI): domain Eukaryota; kingdom Metazoa; phylum Chordata; class Amphibia; order Caudata; family Ambystomatidae; genus Ambystoma; species Ambystoma mexicanum. The sequence continues at coordinate 1,294,636,453 of NC_090937.1, forward strand.
CTGTTCCCCCCACCCCCCGCTCATGCCCCGTGTCTGTCTCCTGTACCCCCCACCCCCCACTCATGCCCCGTGTCTCTCTCCTGTTGCCCCCCACCCCCTGCTCATGCCCTGTGATTGTCTCCTGTACCCCACCCACCCCCGCTCATGCCCCGTGTCTCTCTCCTGTTGTCCCCCACTCCCCCGCTCTCTCTCCTGCTGCCCCCCACTCCCCCGCTCATGCCCCGTGTCTGTCTTCTGTTCCCCCCACCCCCGCTCATGCCCCGTGTCTGTCTCCTGTTCGCCCCACCCCCGGCTCATGCCCCGTGTCTGTCTCCTGTTGCCCCCACCCATGCTCCGTGTCTGTCTCCTGTACCCCCCCACCCCCCGCTCATGTCCCGTGTGTCTCTCTCCCTCCCTCACCCCCCGCTCATGCCCTGTGTGTCTCTCCACCTCCCGCCCACCCCCAGCTCATGCCTCGTGTGTCTCTCTCCCCTTCCCCCTACCCCCCGCTCATTCCCCGTGTGTCTCTCTCCCTCCCCCCACCCCCGCTCATGCCCCGTGTGTCTCTCCCCCTCCCGCCCATGCCCCATGTGTCTCTCTACCTCCCCACCACCCCTGCTCATGCCCCGTGTCTCTCTCCCCTTCCCCCCACCCCTCGCTCATGCCTCGTGTGTCTCTCTCCCTACCCCCCACCCCTGCTCTTGCCCCGTGTGTCTGTCTCCCCCCCCACCCCCCGCTGTTGCCCTGTGTGTCTTTCCCCTCCTGCCCACCCCCGCTCTTGCCCCGTGTCTCTTTCCCCCTCCCGCACACCCCCGCTCATGCTCCATGTGTCTCTCCCCCTCCCGCCCATGCCCCGTGTGTCTCTCTCCCTCCCCACCACCCCCGCTCATGCCCCGTGTGTCTCTCTCTCTCCCCTCCACCCCCGCTCCTGCCCCGTTTCTCTCTCCCCTTCCCCCAACCCCCCGCTCATGCCTCGTGTGTCTCTCTCCCTACCCCCGACCCCCGCTCTTGCCCCGTGTGTCTGTCTCCCCTTCCCCCCACCCCCGCTCTTGCCCCGTGTGTCTTTCCCACTCCTGCCCACCCCCAGCTCTTGCCCCGTGTCTCTTTCCCCCTCCCGCCCACCCCCGCTCTTGCCCCGTGTCTCTTGCCCCCTCCCGCCCACCCTCGCTATTGCCCCGTGTCTTTCCCCCTCCCACCCGTCCCCGCTCTTGCCCTGTGTCTTTCCACCTCCCGCCCACCCCCGCTCATGCCCCGTGTGTCTCTCCCCCTCCTGCCCACCCCCCGCTCATGTCCCGTTTGTCTCTCCCCCTCCCGCTCATGCCCCGTGTGTCTCTCTCCTCTACCCCCGCTCATGCCCCGTGTTTCTCTCTCCCTCCCGCCCACCCCCCACTCAAGCCCCGTGTGTCTCTCTCCCCTTCCCCCCACCCCCTGCCCCGTGTCTGTCTTCTGTTCCCCCCACTCATGCCCCGTGTCTGTCTCCTGTTCTCCCCACCCCCCGCTCATGCCCCGTATCTGTCTCCTGTTCCCCTCATGTGCCGTGTCTGTCTCCTGTTGCCCCCCACGCCCTCCGCTCATGCCCCGTGTCTGTCTCCTGTTCTCCCCACCCCCCGCTCATGCCCCGTGTCTGTGTCCTGTTCCCCCCACCCCCCGCTCATGCCCCGTGTCTATCTACTGTTGCCCCTCAGCCCCCCGCTCATGCCCCGTGTCTGTATCCTGTTCCCCCACCCGCTCATGCCCCGTGTCTGTCTCCTGTTGCCCCCCCGCTCATGCCCCGTGTCTGTCTCCTGTTCCCCCCACCCCCCGTTCATGCCCCGTGTCTGTCTCCTGTACACCCCCACCCCCCCGCTCATGCCCCGTGTCTCTCTCCTTTTGCCCCCCACCCCCTGCTCATGCCCTGTGTCTGTCTCCTGTACCCCCCCACCCCACGCTCATGCCCGTGTCTCTCTCCTGTTGCCCCCCACTCCCCCGCTCTCTCTCCTGTTGCCCCCCACTCCCCCGCTCATGCCCCATGTCTGTCTTCTGTTCCCCCCACCCCCACTCATGCCCCGTGTCTGTCTCCTGTTCCCCCCACCCCCGGCTCATGCCCCGTGTCCGTCTCCTGTTGCCCCCTTCTGTTGCCCCCACCCATGCCCCGTGTCTGTCTCCTGTACCCACCCACTCTGCGCTCATGCCCCGTGTCTCTCTCCTGTTGCCCCCCCACCCCCGCCCATGCCCCGTGTCTGTCTCCTGTTCTCTCCACCCCCGCTCATGCCCCGTATCTGTCTCCTGTTCCCCCCATCCCCTGCTCATGCCCCGTGTGTCTCTCCCCCTCCCGCTCATGCCCCGTGTGTCTCTCTCCCTACCCTCTACCCCCGCTCATGCCCCATGTGTCTCCCTCCCCCCAACCCCCGCTCATGCCCCGTGTGTCTCTCTCCCGACCGCCCACCCCCCGCTCATGCCCCGTGTGCCTCTCTCCCCTTCCCCACACCCCCCGCTCATGAGCCGTGTCTGTCTTCTGTTCCGCCCGCTCATGCCCTGTGTCTGTCTCCTGTTCTCCCCACCCCCCGCTCATGCCCCGTATCTGTCTCCTGCTCCCCTCATGTGCCGTGTCTGTCTCCTGTTCTCCCCACTACCCGCTCATGCCCCGTATCTGTCTCCTGTTCCCCTCATGTGCCGTGTTTGTCTCCTGTTGCCCCCCACACCCCCCGCTCATGCCCCGCGTCTGTCTCCTGTTCTCCCCACCCCCCGCTCATGCCCCGTGTCTGTCTCCTGTTCTCCCCACCCCCCGCTCATGCCCCGTATCTGTCTCCTGTTCCCCTCATGTGCCGTGTTTGTCTCCTGTTGCCCCCCACCCCCCCGCTCATGCCCCGCGTCTGTCTCCTGTTCTCCCCACCCCCCGCTCATGCCCCGTGTCTGTGTCTTGTACCCCCCCACCCCCCGCTCATGTCCCGTGTGTCTCTCTCCCTCCCCCCACCCCCGCTCATGCCCCGTGTGTCTCTCCTAATCCCGCCCACCCCCAGCTCATGCCTCGTGTGTCTCTCTCCCCTTCCCCCTACCCCCCGCTCATTCCACGTGTGTCTCTCTCCCTACCCCCCACCCCTGCTCTTGCCCCGTGTGTCTGTCTCCCTCCCCCCCACCCCCCGCTGTTGCCCCGTGTGTCTTTCCCCCTCCTGCCCACCCCCGCTCTTGCCCCATGTCTCTTTCCCCCTCCCGCCCACCCCCCGCTCATGCTCCGTGTGTCTCTCCCCCTCCCGCCCATGCCCCGTGTGTCTCTCTCCCTCACCACCACCCCCGCTCATGCCCCGTGTGTCTCTCTCTCTCCCCTCCACCCCCGCTCATGCCCTGTGTCTCTCTCCCCTTCCCCCAACTCCCCGCTCATGCCTCGTGTGTCTCTCTCCCTACCCCCGACCCCCGCTCTTGCCCCGTGTGTCTGTCTCCCTTCCCCCCACCCCCGCTCTTGCCCCGTGTGTCTTTCCCCCTCCTGCCCACCCCCAGCTCTTGCCCCGTGTCTCTTGCCCCCTCCCGCCCACCCTCGCTATTGCCCCGTGTCTTTCCCCCTCCCACCCACCCCCGCTCTTGCCCTGTGTCTTTCTACCTCCCGCCCACCCCCGCTCATGCCCTGTGTGTCTCTCCCCCTCCTGCCCACCCCCGCTCATGTCCCGTGTGTCTCTCCCCCTCCCGCTCATGCCCCGTGTGTCTCTCTCCCTCCCCTCTACCCCCGCTCATGCCCCATGTGTCTCTCTCCTTCCCCCCTACCCTCCGCTCATGCCCCGTGTTTCTCTCTCCCTCCCGCCCACCCCCCGCTCAAGCCCCGTGTGTCTCTCTCCCCTTCCCCCCACCCCCCGCTCATGCCCCGTGTCTGTCTTCTGTTCCCCCCACTCATGCCCTGTGTCTGTCTCCTGTTCTCCCCACTCCCTGCTCATGCCCCGTATCTGTCTCCTGTTCCCCTCATGTGCCGTGTCTGTCTCCTGTTGCCCCCCACACCCCCCGCTCATGCCCCGTGTCTGTCTCCTGTTCTCCCCACCCCCCGCTCATGCCCCGTGTCTGTGTCCTGTTCCCCCCACCCCCCGCTCATGCCCCGTGTCTATTTCCTGTTGCCCCTCACCCCCCCGCTCATGCCCCGTGTCTGTCTCCTGTTCCCCTACCCGCTCATGCCCCGTGTCTGTCTCCTGTTGCCCCCCCGCTTATGCCTCGTGTCTGTCTCCTGTTCCCCCCACCCCCGCTCATGCCCCGTGTCTCTCTCCTTTTGCCCCCTACCCCCTGCTCATGCCCTGTGTCTGTCTCCTGTACCCCCCACCCCCCGCTCATGCCCCGTGTCTCTCTCCTGTTGCCCCCCACTCCCCCGCTCACTCTCCTGTTGCCCCCCACTCCCCTGCTCATGCCCCATGTCTGTCTTCTGTACCCCCCACCCCCACTCATGCCCCGTGTCTGTCTCCTGTTCCCCCCACCCCCGGCTCATGCCCCGTGTCTGTCTCCTGTTGCCCCCACCCATGCCCCGTGTCTGTCTCCTGTACCCCCCACTCTGCGCTCATGCCCCGTGTCTCTCTCCTGTTTCACCCCCACCCCCCACTCATGCCCCGTGTCTGTCTCCTGTTGCCTCCCCCCCGCCCATGCCCCGTGTCTGTCTCCTGTTCTCCCCACCCCAGCTCATGCCCCGTATCTGTCTCCTGTACCCCCCATCCCCTGCTCATGCCCCGTGTGTCTCATCCCCTCATGGCCCGTGTGTCTCTCTCCCTCCCCTCTACCCCCCACTCATGCCCCATGTGTCTCTCTCCCTCCCCCCCAAACCCCGCTCATGCCCCGTGTGTCTCTCTCCCGACCGCCCACCCCCCGCTCATGCCCCGTGTGCCTCTCTCCCCTTCCCCCCACCCCCCGCTCATGACCCGTGTCTGTCTTCTGTTCCCCCCGCTCATGCCCCGTGTCTGTCTCCTGTTCTCCCCACCCCCCGCTCATGCCCCGTATCTGTCTCCTGTTGCCTCCCTCCCCCCCGCCCATGCCCCGTGTCTGTCTCCTGTTCTCCCCACTCCAGCTCATGCCCCGTATCTGTCTCCTGTCCCCCCCATTCCCTGCTCATGCCCCGTGTGTCTCTCCCCCTCATGCCCCGTGTGTCTCTCTCCCTCCCCTCTACCCCCCACTCATGCCCCATGTGTCTCTCTCCCTCCCCCCCAAACCCCGCTCATGCCCCGTGTGTCTCTCTCCCGACCGCCCACCCCCCGCTCATGCCCCGTGTGCCTCTCTCCCCTTCCCCCCACCACCCGCTCATGACCCGTGTCTGTCTTCTGTTCCCCCCGCTCATGCCCCGTGTCTGTCTCCTGTTCTCCCCACCCCCCGCTCATGCCCCGTATCTGTCTCCTGTTCCCCTCATGTGCCGTGTTTGTCTCCTGTTGCCCCCCATGCCCCCCGCTCATGCCCCGCGTCTGTCTCCTGTTCTCCCCACCCCCTGCTCATGCCCCGTGTCTGTGTCCTGTTCCCCCCACCCCCCGCTCATGCCCCGTGTCTATCTCCTGTTGCCCCCCACCCCCCTGCTCATGCCCCATGTCTGTTTCCTGTTCCCCCCACCCGCTCATGCCCCGTGTCTGTCTCATGTTGCCCCCCCGCTCATGCCCCATGTCTGTCTCCTGTTCCCCCCACCCCCCGCTCATGCCCCGTGTCTGTCTCCTGTAGCCCCCACCCCCCCGCTCATGCCCCGTGTCTCTCTCCTGTTTCCTCCCACCCCCTGCTCATGCCCTGTGTCTGTCTCCTATACCCCCCCACCCCCGCTCATGCCCCGTGTCTCTCGCCCGTTGCCCCCTACTCCCCCGCTCTCTCTCCTGTTGCCCCCCACTCCCCCGCTCATTCCCCGTGTCTGTCTTCTGTTCCCCCCACCCCCGCTCATGCCCCATGTCTGTCTCCTGTTCCCCCCACCCCCGGCTCATGCCCCGTGTCTGTCTCCTGTTGCCCCCACCCATGCCCCGTGTCTGTCTCCTGTACCCCCCACTCCGCGCTCATGCCCCGTGTCTCTCTCCTGTTGCCCCCCCAACCCCCACTCATGCCCATGTCTGTCTCCTGTTGCCTCCCACCCCCCCACTCATGCCCCGTGTCTGTCTCCTGTTCTCCCCACCCCCGCTCATGCCCCGTATCTGTCTCCTGTTCCCCCATTCCCCGCTCATGCCCCGTGTCTGTCTCCTGTTCTCCCCACCCCCCGCTCATGCCCCGTGTCTGTCTCCTGTTCTCCCCACCCCCTGCTCATGCCCTGTGTCTCTCTCCTGTTGGCCCCACCCCCTGCTCATGCCCCGTTTCTGTTTCCTGTTGCCCCCCACCCCCGCTCATGCCCTGTGTCTCCCTCGTGTTCCCCCCACCCCCCGCTCATGACCCGTGTTTCCCTCGTGTTAGCCCCCACCCCCCACGGCTCATGCCCCGTGTCTCCCTCGTGATCCACCCACCCCCCGCTCATGCCCCTTGTCTCTCTCCTTTCTCCCCCACCCCCGCTCATGTCCCGTGTGTGCCCTGTACCCCCCCGCTCATGCCCCGTGTCTCCCTCGTGTTCCTCCCCACCCCCCGCTCATACCCCGTGTCTCCCTCATGTTCCTTCCCACCCGCTGCTCAATCCCCGTGTCTCTCTCGTGTTCCCCCCACCACCGCTCATGCCCTGTGTTTTCTTCCTTTCCCCCCCTGCTCATGCCCCATTTGTACCCTGTTCCCTCTCACCCCCGCTCATGCCCATGTGTCTCCCCTGTTCCTCCCCGCCCCACGCTCATGCCCTGTTGTGTTCTTTAAACACTCCGCCTTCCCTTTCCATGGTGGCCATCTTGGTAAAAGATTTTCCTTCCTACACCGGGAAGCCTGTGGCGTCCCGGTGTAGGAAGGAAAATCTTTTAGTTTTTTTTACCACCCGGCTTTCCCACTTTGAGGACTGTTAGGGAGAATTCTCTGTTTTGGCTGAATTTCCTAACCTAGTGAGTCCCCCAGCAGCTTTGCTGGATTTCTGGAGTTTGTTTTTTTCATCCTGCCAAGAGTGAGACTCTTTTTCTCCCATTCTTGGACATGAATGTGGTTGATTCCTTTGAATGTCAATGTGTTCTATGGGCTATGGGGTCTTTTACTCCACTTTTACTCCATAGGGCCTCATGTGTTTTGCTATGTGTGTTACACCGCACCCTCCGTGCCGTAACACTGGGGTGTCCTAGAGGATCCCCACCATAGACTCCATACCCTGGGACTGACTACTGTCGCCCAGGGCATGTAAAGTCACCATTGGCTTTACTAGACCTAAATTTACTAACAGAACTAGTACAAACCATCCTATTATGGACGTACTGGTAGGGGTAATTCGATTACCCCTGGGTCTGTTGTTTGAGGGGGCACTGTCCCATCCCCCCTCATCGAGTTTTGGCTGGTAGCAGTGGAAACTACTTTTTATATTCGACCCCGAATATATTCCTATGGGATTCTTCCCATTGTTGGAGGCTAATACTTTTTCACGTTAGTCTCTAACGTACTGCCGGTTTATTTGTCTTAAATAAATCTTCCGGTTGGTATTTTCTGCCAGAACTCAGTTTTTAAAATGTCGTATGTGTTCGCCTCTGTAACTCCGAACCAAAGGTTGAGCCCTTTGTTCCACTTTTGGCGGGCTTCTGCACAGAAGCCCTCCAAAGTGGTGCCATTCTGTCTGGGTACCACAGAGGGTGTGGGAGCGTTTTAGGCACCCTGGACTGATTTGCCTTGCCAACTCAAGTCGCACTCTGGTGTGATTGGCCCAAGTGGTGAGCCGCCCCGCTCCGGTGGAGCCCTGCTGAACTGACTCACCACTTCCCAATGACAGAGGAGATCTCCCTGCTGGAGAGTCTTCTTCCCCTGACTGGTGGGAACAACCAGTCCCTTGCTTTTTCTTCACTTCCAGGGCGTAGTGGTCGAATTGCCCGTGCTGAGCACCCCGGCAGCCGGATAGTCACTAACCTGTACCGCAACCAAAAGGTGGTGCCTTGTGACGGAGCATTCCGCGGCTGGTCTCTTCCCTGGTGGTGCAACGATCTGCAACTTTTCCTCGACGACGAGATCATCTCATCTTCTGGCAAAGCCCCGACTTGCATCCACCACCAGGAACAACTGCCCCCGCCGGAGCTTTCTCTTCACTCTCAAGGTACTGTGTCCGCCTGGCTTCCCTTGTGACGGTTAGCGTGAGGTGTCTTAAATCCTTACCTTTCCATTGGGTCGCCTCCTGACCTTCTTAACTTTTTGTTCTAAAACTGGTCCAACCTTTCTGTGACATTTTGCTACAAAGACTCGAAGTGCATTTCCACTGTGATACTTTTGAGACATACCGCCTTGCCTCTCTCCGAGTGGGCCTGGCCTCTGAACTTTGTGATTTACAGTAGACCCTGCCTTGCTCTCCTTGCATTTGTTTCGTAAAAGTGTTGGTACTGAGTTGGTTTCAGACCCTGCCTTTTTCTCTCCCTTTCTAACGAATACTAGAGTGCAATCTAGGTTAAAGCATTCACCTCTGTCTGCAAATAAGTGGCACTGTTGAACCTAGACTTGTCGAAATATTGTTATGGGATTGATATATACTTATAGTAACTGTGATTGAAGTTGTTTGCCATATTAGTGCCAGTGTGTTTTCCATAGATGTGTTCTTAAATAAATAATTATATATCTTTACACCCAAGCTCTGATCAGTGTCTGCTTGTTCTACTGTGTAAATTGCCCTATCCTGTATACTCCAAATACGGCCTAACTCTTCTTGAGGGAAGTCTGACTGCTCAGCCACAGCTACCAAGTGAATCTGTGTGGTACAGACTGCTACCAAGTGGGTTTACTGCCAAACACATGTAGTCCTAAATCTTTTGCAGTGGTCCCAGAGGGAACTGCACAGGTTTCTGCCTAACACTGGAGGCAGCGGTGGGATTGACATTGTTGGTCCCCTTGATCCTCCAACCTCCTCAGGCAACAGGTTTATACTTGTTGTAGAAGACCATGCTACTAGGTATCCTGAAGCAATTCCTATGAGGACTGTTACAGCTCCGGCTGTGGCTAATTTTATTTTTACCAGGGTCGGGTTTCCTAAGGAAGTAATCTCTGACAGGGGGTCAAACTTTATGTCCCACTACATGAAAGCCACGTGGAAAACCTGTGAAGTTACTTACAAGTTCTCAACAGCTTATCACCCACAAACCAATGGGTTGGTAGAAAGGTTCAACCGAACCATGACGAGTATGATAGGTGCTTTAGAAGAACCACTTAAACGGAAGTGGTTCTTCAAGGGTTTTTCGGTTTTACTTGGAACCATAACGTCCCTTTGACAACGTTTTTTCACTGAGTTTCATAGGTTTTTAGTAGCGCAACTTAACCATAACGTCCCGTTAACCAAGTTTTTTCACTGAATTTCATAGGTTTTTAGTAGCGCAACTTAACCATAACGTCCCTGTAACATTTTTTTTAAACTAAATTTTAAAGGTTTTTATTTGTACAATGTCACCATAATATCCTTTTCAATAGATGAAGACCACTAACATCTTATGTCTTTGTTAGGCAGAAAACCTGTGCAGTTCCCTCTGGGACCACTGCAAAAGATTTAGGACTACAGGTGTTTGGCAGTAAACCCACTTGGTAGCAGTCTGTACCACACAGATTCACTTGGTAGCTGTGGCTGAGCAGTCAGACTTCCCTCAAGAAGAGTTAGGCCGTATTTGGAGTATACAGGATAGGGCAATTTACACAGTAGAACAAGCAGACACTGATCAGAGCTTAGGTGTAAAGATATATAATTATTTATTTAAGAACACATCTATGGAAAACACACTGACACTAATATGGCAAACAACTTCAATCACAGTTACTATAAGTATATAACAATCCCATTACAATATTTCGACAAGTCTAGGTTCAACGGCACCACTTATTTGCAGACAGAGGTGAATGCTTTAACCTAGATTGCACTCTAGTATTTGTTAGAAAGGGGGAGAAAAAGGCAGGGTATGAAACCAACTCAGTACGAACACTTTAACGAAACAAATGCAGGGCGAGCAAGGCAGGGTCTACGGTAAATCACAAAGTTCAGAGGCCAGGCCCATTCGGAGAGAGGCAAGGCGGTATGTCTCAAAAGTATCACAGTGGAAATGCACTTCGAGTCTTTGTACCAAAAGGTTGGACCAGTTTTAGAACAAAAAGTTAAGAAGGTCTGGAGGCGACCCAATGGAAAGGTAAGGATTTAAGACACCTCACGCTAACCGTCACAAGGGAAGCCAGGCGGACACAGTACCCTGAGAGTGAAGAGACAGCTCCGGCGGGGGCAGTTGTTCCTGGTGGTGGATGCAAGTCGGGGCTTTGCCAGAAGATGAGATGATCTCGTCGTCGAGGAAAAGTTGCAGATCGTTGCACCACCAGGGAAGAGACCAGCCGCGGAATGCTCCGTCACAAGGCACCACCTTTTGGTTGCGGTACAGGTTAGTGACTATCCGGCTGCCGGGGTGCTCAGCACGGGCAATTCGACCACTACGCCCTGGAAGTGAAGAAAAAGCAAGGGACTGGTTGTTCCCACCAGTCAGGGGAAGAAGACTCTCCAGCAGGAAGATCTCCTCTGTCGTTGGGAAGTGGTGAGTCAGTTCAGCAGGGCTCCACCGGAGGTTTCGTCGTTGCAGTTCGGCTCAGCTTTACCCTCGTCGGATTCTTAGGTCCTGTGGCGACTTCTGAAGATCCAGTCCCAAAAGCCCTGCTTTTATGCAGAAAACCCCCATTCATTCAGCCTAGCTGTCAATCAAAACACGCTAAGTTGTGAGCGGGGCGGCTCACCACTTGGGCCAATCACACCAGAGTGCGACTTGAGTTGGCAAGGCAACTCAGTCCAGGGTGCCTAAACCCCCTCTCGCACCCCCTGTCGTACCCAGACAGAATGGCACCACTTTGGAGGGCTTCTGTGCAGAAGCCTGCCAAAAGTGGAACAAAGGGCTCAACCTTTGGTTCGGAGTTACAGAGGCGAACACATACGCCATTTTAAAAACCGAGTTCTGGCAGAAAATACCAACCGGTAGATTTATTTAAGACAAATAAACCGGCAGTACGTTAGAGACTAACGTGAAAAAGTATTAGCCTCCAACAATGGGAAGAATCCCATAGGAATATATTCGGGGTCGAATATAAAAAGTAGTTTCCACTGCCACCAGCCAAAACTCGACGAGGGGGGACGGGACAGTGCCACCTCAAACAACATACCCATGGGTAATCGAATTACCCCTACCAGTACGTCCATAATAGGATGGTTTGTACTAGTTCTGTTAGTAAATTTAGGTCTAGTAAAGCCAATGGTGACTTTACATGTCCTGGGCGACAGTTGTCAGTCCCAGGGTATGAGTCTATGGTGGGGATCCTCTAGGACACCCCAGTGTTACGGCACGGAGGGTGTGGTGTAACACACATAGCAAAACACATGAGGCCCTATGGAGTAAAAGACCCCATAGCCCATAGAACACATTGACATTCAAAGGAATCAACCACATTCATGTCCAAGAGTGGGAGAAAAAGAGTCTCACTCTTGGCAGGATGAACAAAACAAACTCCAGAAATCCAGCAAAGCTGCTGGGGGACTCACTAGGTTAGGAAATTCAGCATAAACAGAGAAATCTCCCTAACACTCGCCCCCCCCAGACTAAGGGACAGGAGGATTTAATCCACTCCTGGATGAATCTCATACTTCTAGTCAATGACATACATCCTAGAGAGACCATCAGCATTTTGGTGGTGACACCCTGACCTGTGCTCAATGGTGAAATCAAACCCTTGCAGGCAGATTGACCATCTCAGTAGTTTTGGGTTTTCCCCTTTCATTTGCATTAACCATCTCAAGGGTTGGTGGTCAGTCTGAATGACAAAAGTAGAACCATACAAGTATGGCCTAAACTTCTTCAGAGCCCACACGATAGCAAAGCACTCTCTTTCGATTGTTGCCCACCTTGTTTCAGGATCCTTCAGCTTGCGGCTGATGAAGCAAACGGGGTGCTCCCTACCTTTCCCATCCAGTTGACTGAGTACTGCACCTATTCCTACATTTGAAGGATCTGTCTGCACGATGAAAGTTCGGTGGTAAGCAGGAGCTCTGAGTGCTGTGGCTTGGCACAGAGCCTTTTTCAGGTTTTCAAAGGCCTGATTGCACTCCTCGTTCCATCTAACCTTCTTAGGAAATTTTGGAGAGGAGATGACATTCAGAGGAGAAGCAATGGTCCCATAGTTCTCAATGAAATTCCTGTAATACCCGGTGAGACCTAAGAAGGCTCTCACCTGGGTCTGAGTAGTAGGTGTTGTCCAATTTTGCACAGCTTGAATCTTACTGAGAAAAGGCCTTATTTCTCCACCTCCTACCTCATGTCCAAGATAGACTACCTTACTCTGTCCAATTTGGCATTTACTCGCCTTTATGGTCAGATTGGCTCATCCAAGAGCCTGCAAAACATATCTTAGGTGGGTTACATGTTCTTTCCAGGAATTTCTGAAAACTGCTATGTCATCCAAGTATGCCATGCCGAAGTCCTCCATCCCATTCAGAACCTGGTTTACCATCCGTTGAAATGTAGCAGGTGCATTTTTCAATCCAAAGGTCATTACCTTAAACTGGTATAAGCCAACTGGAGTAGAAAATGCAGTTTTCTCCTTGGCATGGTCTGTCAGGGCTATTTGCCAATAGCCTGACATCAAGTCAAATGTGCTGAGGAACTTGGCTGAACCAAGTCAATCCACGAACTCATCTGTTCTTGGCAAAGGGTGGGCATCAGTCTTGGTGAGTGCATTAAGAGCTCTATAATCCACGCAGAATCTAAGTTCTTTAGATCCTGCCTTTGGTACTAACACAACTGGGCTAGACCATGGACTAGTAGAGGGCTCTATTACCCCGAGATCAAGCATCTTGCTGACCTCACCTTTGATGTGGGTTCGTACATTTTCTGACATTCTGTATCCTCTGCTTTTGACTGGCAGACAGTCACCAGTGAGTATGTCATGCTGGCCCCAAGGGGTCAAGCCTGATGAAAGTGAGAACGGAGAGACAAACTGATTCAACATAGATTTGCACTCTTCTTGTTGCTCAGGTGTCAGATTTGAAGAGAGATTTACTCCTTCAATTTTTTCGTCCAAAGGTAAGCCTCTGAGGAAATCCGGAAGAGCTTCACTCTCTTCTTCTTCCTCTGATGATGCTAGAAGCAACGCTCCTACATCAGGTCTCGAGACATACACTTTGAGTCTGTTGTGGAAGAGTGTCGGAGCCTCCTTGGGATTGCCCAAGTCCACCAGATAGTTGACCTCTCTGAGTTTACCCACAACTCTGAAGGGTCCCATCCATTTGTCTTGTAAGGCCCTCTGCCTTGTTGGGATCATAACGAGAAGTAGCTGGTCTTGAGCGAACTCAACCATGTTAGCCTTTTGATCATGCCAGTGCTTGATCAATGCTTGACATTTGTGATGTCATCTTTGATGTCCTGGGTGTTAGTCTTAGCAGTGCACGGTGGTGGCGCGAGTTATGGTTGCTTAGCTTACCATAACTGGCGTATTTCAAGGGTTTTTCGGTTTTACTTGGTACCATAACGTCCCTTTGACAACATTTTTTCACTGAATTTCATAGCTTTTTAGTATCGCAACTTAACCATAACGTCCCTTTAACCCATTTTTTTCACTGAATATATATATATATATATATATATAGAGAGATAATTTTTTTTTGTTTTTTTGGCACTGATAGAATCAGGCAGGGTAAGTAGCACTCTTCACTTCTCCAATGTAAGAATCCGGACACAAAATTCGAAATCAAATAGTAATTTTTATTAGTGCCTTGCAAACAGCACAATCAAGTTAAAAAGCCATACAAGTTTAGCTCTCCCAATGTGCAAAATATGTGCGCGTAGGGAACGTTAACGCATTTTGCGGCTTTTCCGTGCCGCTTGTTCACAACAATGCGTCCCCAGCAAACCAAAGAGTTTTAAAACAAACGTACGGAGTGAGCGGCGCCCATTACCGCTGAAACAGATGAGGGACTCCATTAGCAAAACACCCACCATGGCATAGACTCAAGGCGGACATGTTGAACTTGTAAATATTACTGTAATGCCCCGGTTTCATTTGTATAACAGTATCTATTAGTGTGACTCTGAAATCCCCGACAGTTAACTATTAATCAGGTCTTCTATGGGGGGATAGAGAGAGATACAAAGTAGAATGTATTTATTGCACTTTGTGTTCGCCTTGATCTATCGCCACTAATGGGCGTCTGTCAATGGAGCCCCATAGTGCCAAGGATATGCTTAAATGCCTTGTATCTGTTTTTTACGAGTCCTATTGGGATCAAATGGCTGGCACCTGTGACCTAAAGTGAACGTACATATCGCTCACAGGTCATCAAAGTGAGCGAAACCTAATCACCCCCATTTGAGCGCATAGATGTTTAACCAACTCCAAAGTGTAATCCAATGGTGGTCAAAAGATGGAATACAGTTTCACATTAGCATATCATTTCCGTCCCGGATCACATCATCGGTTACATTGGATGGTCTGCTGTGCATACTGTGTGCTGCCCTCAGTGGTGCGTATCACTGTCTACTGGGATAGTGCCAATGCATTAACCGCTTTGGGGCACACAATCAGTCAATAAAGTGCAATAATCACTTCCCCATATTCAATGCACAGGAGCATCGTGCTTCTGTGCAGCACTTTTTTCCGAATAGATTGTACAAGTAGTATAATACCATGCGTCCATCTTGCTAAAGTGCAACTGTCATTAAAGTGCATAGTGTCATCGGGATTTATACCGCTGAGATGTGAACTTTCCTTCTAAAGTGCATGGTGCTGAGATGTAAACATTCCTATAAAGTGCATAGTGCATGAAACCGTAATCTGGGACTTTGCTCATATTAGACCAGATGCCTTCCCTTTTGACTCCCCAATTACCTAACTCGCATCTGTTTTTAAATGCTCTGTACCACTTCTTAAAATCAAACTCTGGTTTAAAAACAACAATCATTTGTCATAAATATGTGAGCATGTGAATAAACAAACAATCACCAATTAGATAAAATACTATACAAAAAGATTAAAACCATATTGACATACATCCAGACAAAGTTAAAAGGAGGAGAGATCGTGACATAATCTCCTTACAAACAGTTCCAAGACTCCAACTAGCCTTTGTCTATCTTGTTTAGTCTGAAACTTGCAAATAGAAAAGAAACCGAGAAAACAAAAAGGAAAAGAACCAATACCAACAGAAGAGACAGTGGAAAAACCCAAAGGAAGGAATATATATGTATGATCCAGTAAAGGTAGAAAGGAGAAGCAAAAATTAATATGTTCAAATAGAAATCACTGTCCTAAAAATGTGTACAATTCCTCATCTATATTGTGTCCATTCGGAAATTTACTTTTGAAGTCCAATATGCAGCTAGTCTCTGTCTTTCGAAGGATTTTTTCCTTATCACCTCCTCTTGGTCCTGTCTCGATTTTGTGTATGCCAAAGAACCCAAAACTGCCCATATTTTTTTCGTGAAAATTCGCAAAATGTTTGGCCATCGGATAGTTAACATCTTTGTTCACAATTGCCCGTACGTGTTGTTGAATACGTGTCTTCAGTTTGCATTTTGTACAGCCTATATACCATTTGTTACATGCACAGGTCAACACATAGACAACGTATTCCGTTTCACCGGTGATTTTTCTTGATATGGGCACAGTTTGGCCAGTAATCAGAGGTTTGAAAGATCCTTGGGTTTTGGCATATTTACATATGTTGCAACGAGTACATTTGAAGAAGCCCACTTTTTTGTTTTTGGATAACCAACTCGTCTTGCTACTGTCCTCTTCTTGAGTCATATAACTTTGAACCAAGACGTCCCTTATGGATTTGTTCCTTCTGAAGGTTATCTGTGGGTTGTTTCTGAGGTTTCTACTGAGATCCTGATCCGCCATGAGGATTCTCCAGTGATTGATTAAAATGCGCCTAATTTTAGGTGCTTGAGTGTGAAAAGTTAAAATTCAACTTGTACTGTCGTTCTCCATATTCGTCCTCTCATTATGTTCGGTTCCTGCTATGAGCTTAGAGCGTTCCTTAGCTCTGGCCTTCAAGTATGCTCTCTCCACTACTCTCCTTGGGTATTGTTGTTTGGCGACCCCTGAGCCGTGATTCTGTTCTCCATATCATAAGATTTCAAGGAGCTGTTGTTTCTTCTTAGCCTGATAAATACTCCATATGGCACACTCCATATCAAATCTTTTGGATGTCCGCTGTTTGCTTGAAGTGGTGAGTTAGTCCCCGTGATTTTTCTATTAAGTTCACTGGTTAGCTTGTTATTCACTATTCTAACATTCACGTCCAGAAAAGTAATCAAAGTGTGGCTGTGAGTCTCGGTGAACTGGAGATTGTTGTCATTGATGTTGAGGCAGTTGACAAACTCCATCCCTCCCTGATCGGTTCCTTTCCACACAATGAAGAGGTCATCGATATATCTCAGCCAGAGAATGATGTTATCTGTGTATTTCTGATTCCTGTCCGTCCACACCTCCTGTTCTTCCCAGGCGCCCATTGTGAGATTGGCGTAGGACGGCGCAAAAGTAGTGCCCATGGCAGTTCCTTGTAGCTGTTTGAAGTATTTGGTGTTGAACAGGAAGATATTGTTAGTTAAACATAAATCTATCATAGACAATACCATTTGCGTATGTTCTAGATAGTTGAGAGATCGAGTCTGTAAGAAATGTTGACATGCCTGCTTTCCATATTCGTGACCGATGGACGTATATAATGAAACCACATCCATACTGGCTAATAAGTATTCCTTCTCCCAGGGAATGTCCTTGATTCTCGACAGGAAATCCGTAGTGTCTCTTAGATATGATGGAAGTACTGAGACAAATGGAAACAGAACTTCGTCTATATATTTAGACATATTTTCCAGTGCGGAACCTATCAGACAGACAATCGGTCTTCCTGGGGGCTTCTTTGTGTTTTTATGTACCTTGGGAAGGAAGTAAATAGTCGGTGTAACGGAGTTGGTGATCGTTAGGAACTTGCGACTCTCCTCAGACAGAAGGCCTCTTGCTTCCCACTCTGTAAGTAGCGTCCTGATTTTACTTTCAAGTTCTTTAATTGGATTAGAAGCAATTTTCATATAGCATTTGGTATCATTTAGCTGTTTGTAGGCTTCTTTTATATAGTCCTTTCTGTTCTGAAGGACTATATTCCGCCCTTTATCCGAGGGTTTGATGATACAATCTTTGAGTTCATGTAGCTCTTGCAGTGCCTGTCTGTCTGTGAATCATAGATTGTCGTTCCAGATGCTTTTTTGTTCCTTTCTTCTCCGTTTTTTTAAATCTTCAATCACCAAACTCTGGAATGCCTCTATGTTGTTGCCAAGATTAGCCACAGGATTGAATATTGACTTCGGTTTCAATTGACTTTTGGTGGTCGAGTCTGTTCTAATGTCCATCTCTTGCAGTTCTATGGGTTCACCTCGATCTCCTGCAGATATGCCTTTTTCCAGGTCCACCAGATCGGTTAAAACAGTTAACTCCTTAATTTGAACCTCGGTGTGACCCGTCTCCTTGTCCGTTGGGTGCCTTTTATACGGGTTTGGGGCAAAGAATTTCTTTAAACGAAATTTGCGTATATAGTGGTCAAAGTCAATTCTTGTCTGTACGTTATCATTTTTTGCTTTAGGGCAGAAATTTAAGCCTAGATTAAGTACATTTGTCTGATTAGGGGTGAGGACATGGTCTGATAGGTTGATTATTCTCAATTTCATATCATCACCAACTTCTTGCTCTGCTACTTTCCAGAGCGCAGCGATCTGGCCGGGGTACTGCACGTTGTATTGCCTGCCCCTCTTCCCCCACCTCGTGGTTTTCGACCGCCTCTTCCTCTCCCCTGACTTTGATTGCCACCTTTTTGAGGTTTGTTTTTTCTGCCATCTTGGCGTAGTAAACGCATTTCGTCTAAAAAATTCATGCGGACACTGGGTTCATCGGTCTCACTGCTTGTTGAGTCTGATTCTGAGGTTGATGCATTATCACTCGGATGTTCTTCATTTTCTTCAGTTGATCTGGCTGGCCTGGACAGAGATGCCTGTCTCATCTGATCAAATCTCTTGGCAAACGTGTAGACTCTTCCTTTCTCATAATCTTCCTTATCTCTTAGGAATTTTCTCTGTTTCCTTTGCTTTATCTCCTCCTCATATTCGACCAAGCTCTTCTCAATGTTGCTCCTCAACCTCTTAGCCTCTTCGGTTTCAGTTGTCTTTTTTAATTGTTTTCCTATTTCAGTAATCTTGTCCAATGTCTTAATGCGGTCCGCACCAGCATACTTTACCAACAACTTCAAAAAAGTTTTTGAGCATCCATTCGTTGTAACGCTCCATTCATGTAACATTACTGGATCTAGTTCTTCGAAAGAAGGGATGGTCAGAATTCTCAGACCTCGTGGGATTCTGCCTACTTCAATGTAGTTCTGGAGTGAATGCTCCTCCCACCACTTACTCAATTCCCTGCGTTGTAGTTTTTCCAATTCTTTCAGTAGACCCAGCTCGCTATCACTTTTAGGTGCTGTTGCAGTGGGTATGTTGGTGTTACTGATTTTTAATGTCTCATTAAACAGTGTTGCGGCTTGTGCCTTTCTGATTGCCTCTCTATTGCTTTGGGAGTTGGCCATGTTGCAAGGTTTGTAGACAGATTGTTTGTCTATGTTCCGGCACTTTCAGTGTGACTGCTGGGGAAAATAAATCCACTTAAGCAGCGCACTGCTTTAGATGTGAAACTGATGAACACAGTCTTTATGTATCTGTGTAAGTCGTGGGCTGGTAGGAAGGTCGTGATTAGGTATTGTAGCGGTTATATCCGATACCTCTCTGACAGTGAAATGCAGTTACTGCCCGGCACCAGTACTCACCCTGCTTAGTTCTGCTATCCGTCCTCCGACATGTAGCTTCACTCTGCTTCGGGTTTTCGTAGATGCCGTGCTGCTTCTGCTCTTCAAGTTTGTCTCTGTATGTACGACCTGAGCAGCAACGGGACAATAAAGTCTTCCAGACGTATTGTAGCCGTGCGCTCAATCCCAGGCAAAATCCCACGGGTGCTAAACTCCGCGCTGTCACGTAGCAGCGTGTAAAGCTTTTTTTTGGCACTGATAGAATCAGGCAGGTTAAGTAGCATCTTCACTTCTCCAATGTAAGAATCCGGACACAAAATTCAAAATAAAATAGTAATTTTTATTAGTGCCTTGCAAACAGCACAATCAAGTTAAAAAGCCATCCAAGTTTGGCTCTCCCAATGTGCAAAAAATGTGCGCATAGGGAACGTTGACGCGTTTCGCGGCTTTTCCGTGCCGCTTGTTCACAACAATGCATCCGCAGCAAACCAAAGAGTTTTAAAACAAACGTACAGAGCGAGCGGCGCCCATTACTGCTGAAACAGATGAGGGACTCCATTAGAAAAACACCCACCATGGCATAGACTCAAGGCGGACATGTTGAACTTATATACTATTTATATATAACTAAATATATTCAGTAAAAACACTTTGTAAAAGGGACATTATGGTTAAGTTGCGCTACTAAGAAACTATGAAATTCAGTGAAAAAAACCTTGTTAAAGGGACGATATAGTTCCAAGTAAAACAGCAGAACTATAAAAAAAGTGATGATAACCTTACTGATCATCTTCACACATACAAAGCATTGCTGTCCAAATCTGTGTTTTCCCCTATGTATATGTTTCATATGCTGTGAGTGAACCCCAAGTGAATTACTGTAAGAACATATTTGAAGTATAAGTCTACAAATATAGTACTTTTAAATTTTTTTGTTCCTGACTGTTACTGGCCTAGATATGTCAGTAATGGAAAAAAGAGGGAGCCAGACATTTGATGTCATCAGTGATGTCATCAATGACATTGGTGATGTCATCTTTGATGTCCTGGGTGTTGGCCGTAGCAGTGCACAGTGGTGGCGCGAGTTATGGTAGCTTAGCTTACCATAACTGGCGAATTTCAGGAGTTTTTCAGTTTTACTTGGAACCATAATGTCCCATTAACAAAGTTGTTTTCACTGAATTTCATAGGTTTTTAGTAGCACAACTTAACAATATAGTCCCTTAGACCAAGTTTTTTTACTGAATTTCATAGGTTTTTAGTAGCAAAATTTAACCATAACGTTCCTGTAACAACTTTTTTTCACTGAATTCACATATATAGATAATGTAAATTTGATAAATGTTTACTAGGATGCCCTTAGTTTATATACATATAACATGGAACATACTGAATCCCCTAGCTACACTAGTGGATCTGATATCCGCGGACAATGCGGCTGTTCACGGCTGGACTCGGACAACATCAACACTATCCAAAAACTCATGAGGTATCTTACATTGTTATATCATCCAAAATAAAAACATTAAACATGTTCAAAAAGCAGCACATAAATAAATTACATTCAATAATAAATAAGAAGTGAAACTGTGTATGTAAGACACTATCAGTCCAATTACATAGCATTTGCTACATAGAGGAATATACCAATACACAATAAATATGTCTCCGACAGAATTATTGCACAGCAAAAATCAACAGGACACCTACGCAGCAGTAACAGCAAAACTTAGTAAGAAACTAGTGAGTACACTACATTTATTGCATACATTTATAAACGTTCTGTATTAGGTACACTAAAAATAATATTTACTTTTTACACAGAAATGTCCAGTACTTTTGAATGGCTGGAAGAAAATGTTCCTCAGGATGAAATGAGTGAAGACAGTGATACTAATGGTAGACACTACACTTCTCTATATAAGCCAATTAATAACCATTACTTTATGTGTAGTTAACACTTTTTGTTACAGACCATACAGACATTAAAAACAATATACCAAGAGAGACGTTAGAGTTAGAAAATCCTCTGCAGCGAATGGAGCTAAAAATTGATCTGTTCATAAAAAAATGTAATTCTTTTAAAAAAACTTTGTGGAGGACCATATAAAAGAAACAAATAAATATCACTGTCCCACATGTTCCTGTTCCTCTTCTCCATGTCCCAGCCAACTATCCCCAAAACCTCCCCAGCAAGAAAACCGTTTTCGTGAGACTTCAATCCCTTCCTCCCCTACCATCCATCATGTCCAAACTCCTAATTCCCCTGTATTTGTTTCAGTTTCTGCTTCCCCCTCTCTTTTCATAATGTGTATACTTTTATACAATAATAAAGTATTAAGTATGTTGTTAGCATATTCCTCTGTGTCTTATTTTTTTAAAAGGCAGTTAGGGTGTCCGCGGACAGCG
This sequence comes from Ambystoma mexicanum, assembly GCF_040938575.1. NCBI lineage: Eukaryota > Metazoa > Chordata > Amphibia > Caudata > Ambystomatidae > Ambystoma > Ambystoma mexicanum. The sequence continues at coordinate 1,294,657,682 of NC_090937.1, forward strand.
CGGCTGTCCGGGATGTCCTCAATTAACCAAAATGGGGATGTCGTAAGGACACTATACCTGTTTGAATTGCCGTAGTCAAAATAGGGGTGTCCGCAGAACACTAAAGACGTCCGCATCTTCGTAGCTATGCGAAATAAAGTGTCCTAAGAACATTCCCCCTGTTGGCATTGTCCGTAACCAGAATGAATATGTCCATAGAACACATAGCCCGTCAGACTGTCCGTGAAGTTGTGACGCACATTTGATTTGTTCGGGGACCTGAACACTGTCCGTAAAACACCTGTGCGCATGCGTAACACACCCTTGCCCCTATGAACATTGTGCCTGTCCACAACTGACCACTGCTTGTGTGTCACACTTTTAATTAGTTCGGGGACTCCAACACTGTCCGTAGAACACCTGCACACATGCGTAGACCCGACCCCGCGCATTTGGTGTCCTACGGACAGCCGTCCCATTTGCCAATGTGTCCTCGACGTCATCATGTGACTGCACCCGCGCTAAGCGTAACAAACACTGTCCAGGCCCCCGGACACCTAAAAAGTGTTTTTTTCCCTCAATCCAAGGTATTTTCCTGGGAAAGTTCACCCTTGCACATGTCCCACACTATGTCCCTGATGATCTGCATACTTGGAATTTCTTGAGCCCTTTCTTGGTGTTTGAAATGTTCGAGGACAGCACAGGTGTCAGCGAAGCATGCTCCAGAACCCCTATAAAAGGCCACAACCCGGAGCTGCTCCTTATTCTGTTTTTGGACTTCCAGGACAGAGACTGCTCCTTGTTGCATTGGATTTCTCTTGCTCTTTGAAACAGCTGTCCTGATGGCCTCCATGGCAGTTGCTGGTCCTACTGCTGTCTCAGCAGCATCCCCACCCCCTCCACCATCAACACCTCCCTGAGGGCCTGCAGAGGGGAACAGGCGTATCAGGATACAGAGGAGAGTGATGAAGAGGATGAGGTAGTGGAAGTCCCTACTATTAGTTCTCACCGTGAATCTTGGGTGTGGAGGTTATTTACCACTGTTGATGGAGTACCAAAAGCATGTGCACACAAGGTGACCTGCAATCAGTGCAAGATGGTGCTGGGCCGTGGGAAACCGGGTTTGTACAGCTATGGTACTACCTCAATGAAGCGACACCTAAAATCGTTCCATGGTGGGGCTATTCATAAGGTTGTACCTTGCGATAAACATAGTAGGTTGAGTTCCCCTGCAGCATCCTCCATTTCCCCTCCTGCCACCACAAGAATAACTCCTGTGGGGCAGTGCATCCCTCCAGCTGCCTGGCAGGCCATACATGATGCTATTGATCCTTACCTTTCGATTGTCACATTAGTGTGCATGTTCTGCGACACAGTACTCTGCATGGGGGAGAAACATTGAAGTGCTTTCGAGACTGTGGTCAAGGAGCATGAGAAGAAGTTCTACCTACCTGAATAAGGCCCACCCTACATCTTCATCTCTCCACCTGCCCTTTCTTATCCCAGTGGTTGGTGTCCCTTCCTTGCCCTCCTTTCCCTTCCTTTACTTGTGTGTTGTATTTAAAAAAAAAACAAAATATAAAACAACAAAAACCAAAAATAAAAAAGAATCTTTCCAGAGCCGCCTTACACAGTTCAAAAAGAGAGAAGTGCCAATTAAATCTGCAGGGCCCTTTGTATTTTTAGATGTCCGCGGACATCTCAAATCTGTGCAGTGCTGCCCTGTCACAACAATTGCACTTTTCTCTGGGAGGAAGTGGTGGCTCTGAAAAGAGCCTTGTCATGGTGTTTTTTTGTGTTTCGAAAACTTCAAATGGTCAACGCCTATTGCGAAATGGATTGCTGTAATTCCAAAAAAGGTTGCAAAGCATTTTGTATATTTCACAGAAAAATCTGATTGCTAGCATAAGTAAGATGTACTCCATCTCTGCAAAAAATGTGTCTACTACGAAACATAATGTTTTCATTGTGAAAAGAGGACATACCAACATCTCTCAAAAAGGCACAGACAACCTTGTTAACATTGCGCCTTGCATTCTCCATTTGTGGACCAAATAATGAAGAACGCAGCCACATTTGTCTCTGCGCAATACGGGAAAAAATTACTCTGGAGTTTGGATACATGTCCATGACTTTCCCAAGTTTTTTCATTGCAAATTGCAAAGACATTCCAGACACATGTCCTAAACTGTTCCCTCCACAATGAATAATAATACTGTCTGGATGACACTGTGTCACCAAAGTAACACAAAGAGGTACCAAATCCAGCCACTTCATTCCACGCACTCCATGCCAGTGCACTTCCACATGAGGGAATCCAAGATGTACAGCCACTCCGTAGTGATCTGCATGCACCTCCAACAAATGTATCCATGAATCTCCCAAAATCCAGACAATCTGCTTTCTGAAACACACAGCCATAGCTATCTCCTCTCCTGTCAGGAAAAAGACTTTCTGACAAACTCTCACAAAATCACACCTAGTAAACCGTATTGACCAATCCCTTGCTGTGCTACATCTCATTTGCAACCAACTCAATGTAAAAAAAATCCGGTATGTAATAGGCGCTGTCTGCAGGCAACCACGGTGTCCACAGACAAATTGTAAAATCTGAGCGTGGGGAACTAAAATTTAAATAGTGTGCCCCATTTCGCCTTTGAGGTTGCCTCTGAAAAGAGCCTTTTTTTCAGATGCTTCAGAAACACCTTTTATTTTGTATTTTGTTTGTTTCTTTTTCCTTATTTTCCTCCAAAAATCCAAACCAACCCTTATGTTCCAAAACAGCATGGCATTTCCCCCAAAAGATAAAGACATGCATTCTTCTTTAAAGTAATCAACATTACCAGAGTCAATGGTGTCACTGTTGCAAAAGAACATGCCAACTCTAAGCATAAAAGCAAATATGCCTTGGTTGATTAAACACCTAGCAATATTTTGCTGAGGACAAAAAACAGAACTATTTTCCCATATTGCCCTCGGTACCAAACCAAAAAAAATGACCTTGGCATTTTGAAGTAGTTTCATTGCTGCCTGAACAAAGTTTTCTAGATCTTTTAACAAAGTAACGCCACTGACATAACCGTAAATGCAAAGCACCACAATGCAGGACAACCACATGTGGACTGTTAACCGTAGCCATATCTGGGTAAACTTCTACCATTGCCAGCAAATTGAAACCAGGCACAATGCTCCAAACCACCTCCACTCCTTTTATATCAACATTCTTTCCACCATTCCTACATTTTGCATACTGCTCCAAACCATTCACAAACATATATCTAAGCACCACCACCCTGACTTTCTCCACCTCCGCCCTCTTCACTACACACAGCTTCTCTCAATACGAAGCAGAACCTCAACACCTGATTGGCTAATCCTCAAAATACACTCCCATTTCATGATCGGAAGCCCCAGATGTGGCATGTCCTGTCTGCGAACAGCCACGCTGTCCGCGCAGCGCGTAAGTAACACTGGGGCAGCCCTTCTACCCTTTCCACTTCACTCTCTGGACCATTCCCTCATTAGCTATTGTTAAGCAGTCACACACCCATTCACCAATTGCATGCAAGACCTCTACATCTAACTCCCTCATCACAATTTACCACTTTAGATGTACTGTTGATCACTTCGAGTACAATTGCGCTGTGACTACAAAGCACCTACAGCAACTACTAGTAAACTCTCCAACATTTCTACTTGCAGATTCATGCACATCCACATGCATAAACAGAAAGTACAGGTATAAATATTTTTTGCACAGTACATCAATCATGCCAACATTCTGACCCACCTGGGAGGGACATTTCCTTCGAAAAATCGGGAGACAACATTTGTGTCATAAGAAGATGTATTTTCGGTGGGAGAATATGAAAAATAACAATATTTTTCATGGGAAAATGAGGAGTCTCCCTGTGAATTTGGGAGGATTGGCATGTATGGTACATGTACATCTCTTGTATAACAAGCGTACTGCCATTTCTCCCATCTGCTATGATCAAGTGTCACTTGCAAAGTTGTCTGCTCTCCAAATTTTTATTTACTTATATTATTAACAGCAATGTGCAAACTGTTATTTTCTTCATTCATTCGATAATTTTGTAAGCACTGCCATGTATTTAACCACATTTCAACCATGATAAGATTTAATGCATTATAGTGCATAAAGAGGTACATACAATTTGCTTTCTATACATTCTGCATATTTCACATGCATTGTATCATTTCAACTTCCTTTACAAATGACTATATTAGTGATCAGACACAACACACACAGCTATCAAACAAAGTGCCATTTTGTGTTAAAAGATGGACGAAATAACAGTATAATTATGTAAAAAGGGTTTCTAGTGTGTTATATAATTACACGCAGCCAGGACGGGTACATGAATCTTTATTTATGCACAAAGATAGCCAATATCATTTGAAAGGCTCCCAGCTGAAACAACACCACTGCCTCTACAACTGGTCTTCCAATCTAAACAACTCTCTTATTCCAGCTGGTTGCCCATTCCGTTATAGATTTCACAACAGCATTCAACTATGCACAGGTGCAGTGATATCTATCCCATCATCTACAACTATGTACAGTGTTGTAAAGCAAGACATACAACATCTCCCCCTTCCCTTCAGTCTGCAACACAAGCACCAGGTCCTTCCTTGCAACCCTTACTTTATTTCACACTCTCCCATCTGCAAGCACCACAGAATCACCCAGTACTTTAGTAATCACCTACTGAGTAATAAGTTGCTGACCCCATCAAATTCCAAATTCTTCTGATTTATTTCCCACACCTTCACAAATACATACATTGCATAATTTTCCATACATGTCCTGCCATTTACCCTGTAAAAATAGCAAACAAAATATACGATTATTTCTTCTATCGCCTAACATCCAATAACACCGCCTTACAAAGCCAAGTGTGCTCTGTGCGCTTACTATTGTACTCATTTCTAAAGCACATTCAACTAACAGATTCTAAATAAAATATACAGAATGCACATAGGCAAAGAAAAGTGCATGTACATGCTAGGCACAGTTATCAGAAAGCACTACTACTGCAAAAACAAAGAAATCCAGGTCTACATTAACAGCAGTGCTATTAACACACATATGTCCTAAATTCTTTCATTCACAATTGCAGTGAAGACCACTCTCCTGAAAAGCAGCAGCGTCTGAAGTACAAACGAGAACTCAGAAGAAACCTACTCTTTCCATCAAAAAGTAAGTGCAATACTGCCATAATCTTCTAACTGTTACTCAAACACCGTAGAATTCTAGTATTCTAGAACAAACAATTGTATGAACCATGCAACATTAGATTCAGAATTAGTGCTTCCCCTCACCAGCTCCATACTTTCTATTGCAATCTGAACACCAGTATAGTAACACACAAATACAAGAATAGCCTTCCCAACCTGATGTAGCAGCCCATTGCACAATCACACATCTCTACATACATCCTCATCATCATTATACTCAGATACTCCTGCATAACGCACAAATACACTGCTCAAAATCCCAACCCACTTTTTCTTTTTTCTCCAACAGACCCCAAAGAATGCCTACCAAAAAGAAAGCAACACAAAAGTATACGAAATCAAACTAAAACTCTCCAAAATAAGCATCCACCTGTAGCAGAATTTGTACACAAAGTTCAAACAAAACAGCTAATACAGTCATTAAGCGAAACAAAACAAGTTTCCAGTATAGAAACTTTGCCTCCTCTTTCAAAATGTACAACGAAACAGAAAGTGATTAACAAGAATGCAGCTACCACTAGTGCGATCACTGCACCTATAAATATTGATGTAGCGGCAAGTAAGCATACCAAAAAAATTCTTTTACAAAAAATGTTCTGCCACAGAGTCCTTCAGAACCTTATAAGAACAGGAGAGAAATCACGCACAATCCTTAATACCTACCGTAGAAAATTAATCCTAGAAGCTCTTATAGACAGTGCAATCCTTCTCAAAAGGAAATTATTTATTTTAGTTTTAAACAGAATGAAACCAGTAACAAAACTAAGTACTAAACTACAAACAAGACTTTTCAATAAGCAGAACATCAACAAAGATAACTTCACAAACATCTGTGGAGGTGAATGGAGTCACACCACAAGCACAGAACCATATTTCAATGAAGAAGCATACAAACAAAAGCAAATAAACCCAATTGCCATACATAGCAGTGGACAGGGGTATAAAAAACTTAATAATAGCATTATGACACAAGAAAAACTGCTCAGAAAAATATCCCCAGAAAACACTGTATCACCTGTCCATTCCACGGAACCAATACGTCCAGTCTACAAATGGCCATGCACATCAATGTGTAACATTTCCAAAAAATCTTTCAAATCTTTACGCCAGTTCCTCAATCAGTATGTGAAAGGCAAAGACAAATTCAGAATTAAACTACTACAAAATATGGACTCCTGTCCAGTGCGCAAATACACAGGACTACAAGGACATTCATTAGCCTGCATTTCTGGACCTATTTGCAAAAGCACTTTCCATCATATCAAAATGATATCAACACATCATTCAACTATAAGAAATCTGGCCCATAAACTGTACTATGCCAAAAGTCCTGCTTTAGCACTAGCCAACTTAAATAACAATCTTCTGCATGGTACAGACAAACAACTACTCAAAGAAATAGAGCATATCCAGAGAAAATATTTTGGAATTGAAAGCCACTTACAAAATGCAATACATTTACAACAGACTACCAACAACTGTACTGATGGCAGCCTTCTACTACACACATACAAAAAAGAAATACTAATGTTTAAAAGTACATCTGCTGAAGTACCCAACCATTTGTGTGTATGTTGCCACAAAACTTTTTTTATAAAAAATAGCACAAAAACTGTAGACATAACGTACAAAATAGAAGACAATGAAGGTTCCAGATGGTTCAGTTAGCTCTCTATCTATATCTTATAGCAGAAAACAAATATGAAATGGCTGACCCCTTAATACTTTGTAGTTACTGCACTGCAAAACTTGGCAACAACCAAACACCTTCACGTGCTATCACAAATAACTCAACTTATATGAGAGCATCATAATTCAAACTGTGCACCCTTTTCAAGCACTAATACGCCTTCAACCAAAAACAGCGCTCTGAATTAGTGAAAGGCATTTGTGGCAAAGTAGTTTATTTGCCTTTAGATCTCAAAGAAAATGTATACACTCTGGGAGTGCAACGTTCAATAGATCAATCTTTAATTATCTTAGTAAATGGCGTACCTACAAAAGACAAAAAAGATTGGCAACAATTCATGGACTTACATACAGTTAGACAAGCCCTGCAATATCTAAAAGACAACAATGAATACTACAGAGAAATTAATATTGAAGAAAACCCGAGGGTAACCACTGAAATAATTCAAGAGTCATCAGAAACTGGTCAATTTGAACTTCTAGATCCAGCTACAGAATCTAATACATTATGCCATTATATAATTCACCCATTACACTCTAAAGACACCATAGATGATGCACTGGAAACGTACCAAATGCGACAAGCAAAGGATCTCCAATCAGCATATTGGAAAAAAGTATAGAAGCACGTGCCTTTCCTCTACACTTTCCTACTGAAAAAGAAGGAAGGTACGATGATAGACCCACACAAATAACAGCATCAGAATACCACTCTTTACGAATGTATTCTGAAGACCCCAGATTCCGACAATATGTGTAATACATATTCCACCATCTCTTTGAAAGTGAAATAGCAACTCTATGCTACGGAGTTGCACACACATTGAAATCAGGTACCCATTTTCAAAATATGTCAGCTATGGAATTACTACAAAAAGTGCAAGAATAAGATGAGATTTTACAGAAAAGCATTACAAATCTTTTAGCAAACAGGCGTGGTACAAAAGGATACTAGTTCCGACGTCACAGAAATGTACGCTGCATGATAAGAAACCTTGGCCCGCCCAATTGGTTTGTGACATTAAGTTGTACAGAATATGCATGGGAAGATTTACACAATTTCCTACACATAGCAAACAAAAACAAAACAAACATAGATATAAGAACACCAGGAGAACTCTGCTCTCTAGATCCTGTGAATGTATCAAGATATTTCCATCATCGCTCCATTGCTATGCTACACTTTATTTGTAATAAAACTGCTTCTCCCCTCAGAGAAGTGCAACACTTCTTTTGGAGAAAAGAATACCAAGCCAGAGGAGCACCACACATCCACATGCTTTTGTGGATTAAAGATGCTCCTAAATCTGGTCAGGATAGTGAGGCCACTGTTTTGCACTTCATCCAAAAATATGTCACTTGTGAAATCCCTTCACAAACAACACATAGGCCCTCATTATGAGCATGGTGGTCTGGGAAGTACGGTACCGGTAAGCATGCCAGTACCGTACTTCCCAGACCGCCATACTATGGGCTCTGCTTGTGGGAACTGTTTCACCCGCCAGGTTTTTCCTGGTGGTTGTAATGGCACCCGCGAGGAGCGCACGCCGGATTTACCGGAACAACTCTCAATGTGCCGGTGCATCTGACGTCCCCATCCCCATTGAGCCCTATGAGGCAGAATGGGGATGGGGGGGGCCTTGATTCCGGCAGCCAAAAATGGCCAATTACTGGGTCTGCCTAACTCGGCATGTCCCGGTTCTTGCCCATTCACGGGTGGCAGAAAAAATGCAACTGCAGCGGCAGCCATGCCATTTTTAATGGCACGGCTACTGCCAGAGTTGTAATGAGGGCAATACTGACCTTCATGCACAAATTTTACAATTTAAAGACACACATGTCGGAAATATAAAAACAAAGGGAAATACTACACGAAATGCCGTTTTGGTTTCCCTAGACCAGTTTCAACAACAGGTCAAGTAAACAACTTCATGTCTTCAGTTAGACTATAGTGTCAAAGGTAAATCACCTAAGAACACATATTAAATAAAAGGAATAGAAGAATCAAAATACATCAATGATTACAATGCAATCATTGGCCTCCTATAGAATGCAAACATAGATGTGCAATACATTGCAGACAATTCCTGTCACGGCTTGTTTCTCTCTGGCGCGGAGGCAGCACAAACGCAGCACAAACACCTCCCTCCCCGTTAGGTCTTGGCACCTGGGAGTGGTTAACACAGGCCACCTTGACCCTTCGGGGAAAGAGGGTTAGGGTCTGTTGGTTGGATGAGTAGAGGGTGATTAGGAAGACGGGGAAGAGGGAGTGGGAGAAGTTGTGGATAGGAATGGGGAAGAACAGGTTAACATGCTCCTCAGCTCCGGCTCCAAATCCGGAGTTCTCCGCCTTCACACTCTTGTACTCACTTCACATTATATGCCAGAATAGATGGGGCCTTTGTACTGGAGCCCTAAACCAGTCTTGTGTACTCCTTTACATTCAGTCATGTAAAACACTGTCCCCACATTACCTTATGGAGGAAAACAACGCCTTCATTGCCTCATGCAGAAAAGAATAAGCTTTGCACTTTTCCCCTTATGAGTACATGCCCTTTACAAATAATAATAATTGCACTTAGCTTCGGTGCTACTGGACAAGTCTTCTGGTCTTTTTGTGTTGTTTTGACCACTGCGGCTTTCACAACCTCATTAGCGCTGCAAGAAGCAAGATAAAGTCAGTACTGGAGCGCATACACATGCGGAGTCACTGTCTAGGGTTAATCTGGTTGATTATTCCACTCATCAGATTCACAGTTTAGAATACATGCGGGTTACACGCTTCATCTAGGAAAACAATTGTGTGTTAATGAATGTGTCTCATGCTGGGTTATTGGGTGGAGCGCCATGCATTTCCAAAGCGCTTCGGTCGCGGTTCCTTTAAGCATTGAAGTCCAAAACGCGACTTTGTTTAAGTAACACCTTCCGTTACGAAGAACAGCCGGAGCGCGTACTATGGAGAGGCACTTATCTTAATAGTCACGCGGGGCATGGGGTGAGTCTTGCAGGCGGCGGGCATGCCCCGCGTAGGCTTGTCGACAGGAGCTCTGGGTCTGCACGTCCTTCCTCTCTGCTGGCCGGAATTGCAAGCGTGGGTCTTTGGGTGCGGTTCGCGCATGCGCGTTAGCGCGGCATGGCTGGCTTCACCCCAGCAGGCCTGTGCAGCGCACGGCCTGCTGGGAATTGTAGTACTCGGGCTTTTCTTCGTCCCTGAGCCAAGAATCTATAAAAGGGATGAAGAACATGCCTGGAGTACCGTGTGGGAAGAGTCCTGCACAATATAAGGGCACCTACCACCCTTCCAGATTCTTTACCAGCCCCAGTCCTGACAATTCCACTGCAGTTGCACGATATGTCATAGCCTACTTAACCAAAGCAGAGAAAACAGAGCTTCAGGACTTCTGGGATGACATATCATCTGACAAAACACTTCACAGAAATTGTGCAGCTTAGGCATAAAAATGCACTCTCATAGAGAATGTGGCTGCTATGAAGCTACAGACCGTTTAACCAATACTGCCTTGTATGGAAAATCTGACAATATAGTATGGCTAAGTCTTGGTCCTGCTAAATCTAGAAAAAGAGTTCTCAAATAATGTGAGGACATAGAAACAATAGCCAAAAATGATCTAAACTGCCAAGACATTTTGAAAAACAATTTACTAGACATGTACTACCCAAACAGGAGTACCACTTTGGAAACCATGTGTCTCTACCATGTAGCCCAAAGCTTCACATCCAAAAATAATATTAAACCAGATGAAAAGAAAGTTAGATACAGAGTAGCAAATTGTGAAGGCAGCTTAGTGAATCTTACCAAACGCAGCTTAATTAATCATATCAAATTGTTATTAAAAACTCCTCAACATAAAAAACTGTATTACATGTCCCTGCTACAACTTTTAAAACCATGGAGAAAAGAAGAAGAGTTACTGGATACAAATGACTACTATGAAGATGCTTTTAAAGCAAATGAAAGCACTATAACAAATGTAAACTTTACACAGTACCAAACAATGTTGCACAATGAACAGCAACAGGAAGAACTCCAGGCCCAACTAGATGTGGACACTCCTGACAGTAGTCAACCTTCTGTAACAGGAAGCAAAGAACCCCATGGACAGCCACAAATAGCAAATGAGGCAGAATTAGCCATGACATAAGTAGAAAACACCAGTGGCCTCATTACGGCTTTAGCGGTAGCCATGCCGCTATTGGCGGCATGGCTGCCACCAAATCCGGGTCCGGGTTCCCAGAATGGGGAATTACTGGGCCATTCCGAGTTTGGAGGGCCTGGTAATTCCTCCCTCTGGGAACCCGGGTGTGGACCTTCCCCATTCCAATCTGAGCCCCCATAGGGCTCAATGGGAATGGGAGAGGGAGCTCACAACGGGCCGATTACGACCGCCCCCTTGTTAGCTCCCTGGTCCCCTCACTGGACCCGGTAACGATGCCTGGTTTTACCAGGCGTCCTTACCGGGTCCCACGATGGTACCTCATAATTTTACGTAATGGGTTTAACGGGTCCGCCTCCATTAGCGGAGCCCGTTAACCCATTACGCAAAAGTTGTAATGAGGCCCTATGTGTCAGTATGAGCAATCTACAGAAGACTTTGCTGTACTCAAATCACAACTAAACACTGAGCAGTGCAACATGAAAATAAAAACTGTACCTGCCAAGATTACAAACCTATACTGCTATACCTGAGTGGTCAAGCTGGTTCAGGCAAAACATTCATAATCAAAATCATCAGCAAGTTCCTTCACCAATTGACAAACAACAAACTGTCAGATGTTGTAACTGCCCCCACAGGTTAAGCTGCCTACAACATAGGCTGTGTCACTTTACACCGATTACTACTCCTTCCAATAGAACACCAAACAAATTAGACTATTCCAAACTTTCTACAGAAGCTGCAATGGAACTACGCAGAGTTTTCAAACAAATGAAAATGCTGCTAATAGATTAGGTGAGCATGGTCTTCAACCTATTGTGGCTTTAATTCACCGCAGACTAAAAGAGGTCCTTAAAAAAGACTACAAAGAGTTCTTTGGAGGAAAACACATTATTGTTTTCAGAAATCTTCTTCAATTAACACCAGTGAAAGCTGAACCTATTTTTAAAACCTTAGGGCACAAACTGTGCCATAAAACTCTTGGCAGCATAGACAATCTCAACCTTTGGCAACATTTCCAATACAGAGAATTAACTGAAAATATGCGGCAGTCTGCAGAACTCACATACGCCAACATTTTAAAATGTATTAGAGTTGGTGTACTATCTCCAGAAGCACAAACTATATTAAAAACCAGGCAAATCCATGCACTCTATTGCCATAACGCATGTCCTACTGATGTCATGGTAGAATTGGCGCACAAAAATTTCAATTGTATGTCTTTGATGCCAACTCTTGCAAGCTGTTCAGAATTTAATGAAACAATGTCAAAAAAGAAATGCAACCAATAGTTCAAATTGCATCCACAGACAAACTAGACGTACATGGTATGACACTACCCATGCGTCAACAAGCCACAACAAGGCTCAACACCTTGGAAAACTCTATCTCTAACACAACTGGTTTGGAGAAAATATTAAAATTATCTTTAAACTGTAGAGTAATGCTTAAACGTAACCTTGACGTGGACCATGGACTAGTTAATGGAGCACTTGGTACAGTTGTTGGCTTTCAAACATACCCACGTGACAACAATATTCAATTTGTCAATATTCTCTTTGACAAACTATCCGAAGTTAAAAGTATAGGATACTCAACTGCCCGCTTCCTTCTTTTCAAACACATGTATGTATGCAGAGAACAATTTTCTCTAACTCTAGCATACGCAGTCACCATTCACAAATCAAAAGGTCTTACCCTAGATAAAGCATTGATAGCTATTGGTAGCACAGTCTTTAAAGAAGGCATCAGCTATGTAGCACTATCACGCTTACGTACACTTGATGGACTATTTCTAATCAACTTTGATGCAAGTAAAGTAAATATTTCTTGCATTCTAGAATACAATAGACTGTGTTCACTCTACACCCCCATATAAATGCCTATCCTGTTCCGCAAAAAGCAAAACGTTGTAAAAGAAAACTACTTCAGACTCAATCTTTGCAGGAGCTCACAGCAATTCCTCCAAAGAAAGTAAAAGAAGGAAATACTTCATCAAGGACTACAACCAAAGAAGAATCCTCTGCAAAAGTAACTCAACTACCTCTTCAAAGAAGCAACGCACACTCCCCAACAAATGAGTAGGACACAGAACTGTCAGGTCCATTCAAAATTTCAAATACAACTGGTGTGAATTGCTACGCATATGTAGCAATAAATATTCTATTCCAATTGCCACCAATTATTGACAACATTTACTTACACGGTACCGACCAATTGTGTTTGCAACTTTTAGTCCTTCCTGGAAATGCAACCAACAATCCTGACAACACTTACAGTGTTTCTGGAATAAGGCAGGAATTGGTCTACTGTGCTGGAATGGTCAAATTCACTATAAACGCACAAGAAGATCCACAAGAACGTCTAATGTACTTGCTACAAGTACTACAAAACAAAAGCATACCTATACATGAAATCTTCAAGATTTCATACATGTGGAAACAAACATGCATTCTTTGCAGGCATGTAGTACAAAAAGAAGTTTCTAATGAACGCTTCGTGTATGTATCCATACCTTACTGTGAATCCATTCCATTTCAGCAACTTGTACAAAATGCAAACCATGGCAGATTATGTACTACCTTCAATTCCGACAATGGTTCCACCTTACAAATACTGACACATAGTACATACCTAATAGTAATGCTTTTACTTTATAATGCACATGATACCAAAAACAACTGCAAGCTGACTGGATTCACACATGGTCAAGTATCACTTGGTAAGAAAACCTTCACAACAATCTACAACGCAGGAGCCACAACCAATGCAGGCCACTACACTGCATATATAAAAAAGAACTGTGGATGGTTCGAATGTAATGATAGCACCATTACTCTAAAGCAGAGATTACCAGCAAATCTTGTAAATGCTTACTTAATCTTCTTAAAACCAAAATGTTATAACTAATCTGTGTATGAACATAAACAAAACTATGACCAGTTAGAATATGCCAACAGGTATCTAACTGCCCCAAGAATCTGCAACAAAGAAACAGATACATGAATACCACTAAAATTAAACAAGAAATAAACAGTTAGAATATGCCAACAGGTATCTAACTGTCCCAAAAATCTGCAACAGGCCAACAGATAGATTAATACCACTAAAATGGAAAAAGAAATAAACAAATAGAATACACCAACTGCTATCTAATTGCAACCATACTACCATCACTTCCAAATGAATAAAACATACACTTATTCAATTCCTCCTATTGAAATCAATGAAAGAAATGTATTGTACCAAAACATAGAAAGGTTTTTTTTAATCCAGCATGGATTATTTTCCCACAGACCCAATGATTTAATCAACAAACACAGGAACTGAGCAAACTGCACAGTACACTAGTTTGAACTATAGTACTTCTAAAGTACTAACTATGAGGGTCGACAAAATACAGAAATGTCTACTATGCAATGCAATACTCATTATAAACTACCTACACTAACATGATTTTTCTTTTATCACAGTGATTGAAAAACAAAATATGTGCTCGAACTACCCATGTCATGAAAAAACTGCATGCAACCACAAAAAGTCAAACAGTAAGTATATACGGATTGGACTCACAAACACCACAGCATAACACAACCATTAAAGCAAACACCTGACCATAAACCACAATCCAAAATGTTTGCTTCCGTGGGTATCTTATGCTGCAGCGCTTGTTGCCAAACACTACAATCTTGACTGCATGGCCTGGCCAAAACTCTTCATACAGCCTCAACAAAGGAAACAGTAAGTATATAATAATTAAACTCACAAACACCGCAACATAACACAGCCATGCAAACAAACACCTCACCAATAAATACAACCCAAAATGCCTAGAGTCTTCAATACCAACAATCTGAACACAATCCAACAAACAAACAAACACACATCATCTCACTATCCTATAAACATTATTACACTACTACCAATCAGTACTCACATTTTTGAAAACATATCCCCTAAGCAGCCCACATACACAATCAAAATGTTTGGTAGCATTGTAGAGTTATTTACGGCCTTCGGCCATGCACCCAAAACTCTAGGCCCTGCCCACAACCAGTGCAGCATAACAAACCAATAGAAACAAACACCTACCAAATTACCACAACCCAAAAACATAATACATCCACCTCAAAACTATGCACTTCAATTAACATTCTAAAAAATAATTACAACCAACGTACAAACTCTTCAACATACCCTCTTCACACGATGCTCTTCTACGACCCAAAACCAACATCATACTAAACTAAAATAGCCAGTAGTGCGCCCACACAATCCAACAAACAAACTAACACACATCGGGCCTCATTCCGAGATTGGAGGTAGCCATGGCACTAACAGCGCCATGGCTGCCTCCAATAATGGTACCGGGTCCGCCCTCATTCAATGGGGACTTACCGGTCTAGTCAGACCTTTGCGGGACCTGTAAGTCCCCATTGAAAATACCATTACCCATTACCATTTGAGCCCCCATAGGGCTCAATGGGAATGGGGAAGGTGCAAATAATGGTACCGCAATTTGCGGTACCGTTATTTGCTCCCTGGACCCTTTGGGGTTCCTGCTAAGGCCGCCTGGTTAAACCAGGCGGCCTTAGCGGGACCCGCAAAAGGACCTCATAGTAGGGCGCAACGTGATTACCGGCACCAATGTCCTTAACGTGGCCAGTATCCCCTTGCGACCTAATCAGAATGAGGCCCATCATCTCACTATCCTATACACACTATTACACTACTACCAATCAGTACTCACATTTTTTAAGACATATCCCCTAAGTATCCCACATACCACAATCAAAATGTTTGGTGGCATTGTAGAGTTATGCTGCGGTGGTTGTGGCCAGGGCCTAGAGTCTTGGGTGCAGGGCCTACGGCCTTCGGCCATGCACCCAAGTCTCTAGGCCCTGGCCACAACCACCGCAGCATAACACACCCATAGAATGAAACATTACCAAATGACCACAACCCAAAAACATACTACATCTGCCTCAAAACTGTGCACTTCAATTAACATTCTAAAAATAATTACAACCAACGTACAAACTCTTCAATACATAACCTCTTCACCCAATGCTCTTCTAACGACCCGAAACCAACATCATACTAAACTAAAATAGCCAGTAGTGCGCCCAGTGTCTAGTATGTCCACGGACAACTGCGGTGACTGCAGACATCGCAAACACATCACAGCCTTCTCCCATCTCAACAAATACAGCATTTGACCCATCTCTTACTCCCCCACCCTGTCCAAGTACTCATATACACCAAAACACACCCCAAAATTGGATTTATGTTCACTTCCAGCGCATGGCCGCGCATTCAATATGGCCGGCGCATCAAAACAATTTGACGCACCTTACGCCTCTTCCCAGCCAATCAGAGAACAAGTTGCGTGTCTGTGGACATGACACAAGCTGATTATCTAATCGGTGTCCTATCCGCGGAGCGAACATGTAAGTGTGTCCACACAGCGGACATAGATATCACAAATTTTTTAAACGACTGGATGGATTTTCACAACATTTATTAAAGCACGCTTTCGGGACCAAGTCGCCACTCCTGCCGCCAATTTGATGAAAATCTGTCCAGCGGTTTGGGCTGTAGGCGTGACAGAAATGTTTTCTCCTTTCAGACTATGGGGAAAAAAAGACATGGGACACCCCATATAACTTTGCCACCTGTGGACCAAACCTCACCAAACTTTGCAAATAAATTCAGAGTAGACCATATACGCTTTTAGCAAAGTTTGGTCCACGGGTACCAAAGTTATAAGCCGCCCAAAAAGTGTTCTTCCTATGGGTCTCAACTTAACCATAACTACATGGCCATTACCGCAGGCCATATAATATATATGTATATATACCCTTTCTATTGACTCCTGTATAGTAACTCTGCCAATCGTGTACTTTTGTTTATATCTCAACCCATGCAACCTGCTTCTCTAGTACCATGGTGGCAATGAGGAGATGTTAATCAGTACCATAAAGGTGATCCACCTTTGTTACAAAGGAATGTGGGACGCCCTCTACCGAGACCGAACATGGGTCAAATACCCTGTTCTATGGAATTTCTTCCACTCAGAAGGGTCTACACCCACGTTTTAGCTCACTGCACCCTTCACAGAGGAGAAACATCCATTTACATATCAGTGTTTGTCCCACCCACAAGAGTAGTCCAGCACCAACATGCTGGGAAATTATCCTCTGAACAAGAGTACCATCAGCAACTCCAGACAAGTGTTTCAGCCTAGTCGGGCCTCATCAGTGAGGGGAAGCAGTGCCTCTCTAAGCACAGTGAGCAAGGAGTCCACATCTGGATAGCCCTGGGTTACTTAGGGTAAAGCCCCAAGTTTTACAAAATTACAAAGGAGTGTGGCAGTGCCTCTACCGAGAACGAATATGGGTCAAGTACCATGTTATATGGAATTTCTTCCTCTCAGGAGGGTCTACAACCACGTTTTAGCTCACTGCACCCCTCACAGAGGAGAAATATCAATTTGCATATCAGTCTTTTTCCCACCCACAAGGGAAGTCCAGCTCCAAAATTCTAGGCAATTCTCCTCTGAACAACAGTACCATCAGCAACGCCAGAAACATGTTTCGGCCTAGTCGGGCCTCATCAGTGAGGTGAAGCTGTGCCTCCCTAAGCACAGTGTTCAAGGTGCCCATGTCTGGATTACCCTGTGCTACTTAGGGTAAAGCCCAATGTTTTACAAAATTACAACGAAGTGCGTGAGCCCCTCTATTGAGAATGAACATGGGTCAAGTACCATGTTCTATGGAATTTCTTCCTCTCAGGAGGGTCTACAACCACGTTTTAGCTCACTGCACTCACTAGTGATCCTCCTTTGCATGATGCTGCTGTTTGGGCATTACTTGCATCAGACTCCATGGGGGTCATTACGAGGTTGGAGGTAAGGGAAAAACGATACCGGTAAAGGATTACCGGCATCGCTTACCGCTCTGGATTATTCCAACCCGCCAACCTGCTATTAGCGGCATGGGTGCGGGCACATGACCCTACATGCCGGCAATACTGGCATGGCGTAAACAGCAGGACATCACAAGTCAGGCGGACATGCAAATAACGGCCTACTGAAGTCCGAAAAGTACCTTACCGGCATGGAGTAAATACCGGCATCGCGGACCACCCGTAAACAGCCATGTGCAGTGTTCCCAACTGCCACAGGTGCACACAATCAGAACAGGTGGAGGCAATATAGACTGGGCCAGCACAAAAGGAGCATACCCCACCTCTTCCCACATCCAGTCACACACCAAAATGATTCCAATACCACTAGCAATGTTGGGGCTGGAGGACATGATTGCAGTGGAACTCCAGCAACAACAACAACAACAACAACAGGCAGCACAGAGGAGACGCAGGAGGAGAAGGAGGGTGAGGCAGGCCCAGCATGCCTCACCAGTGCAGCCCGTGGTACCACGCAGGCAGCCCCCAATCCCTCGCATCAGAGCCAGTCCATTCAACCTAACCCCTGAGCAGATCCACACCTTGTACCGTCTGGACCGGGACACCATCACCACCATTGTGGACATGATACATGACGACATTGTCAGCCTGATTGAAATATGCACCGCCATCCCACCTCTACTGAAGGTAGTGTCTGTGCTCCACTTCCTGGCCACAGGCACCTGCCAGCACACAGTGGGGCACATGTATGGCATATCACAACCATTATTCTCATGTACGCTGAACCAAATGCTCGATGCCCTCCTGAAGCACACAGGCGACCACATATTCCTACCACAGACAGCCCAGGAGATCTCCAACACCAAAGTTGGTTTCATTCACTGGCCGGTATCCCTGGTTGCACTGGTGCCATCAACTGTACCCATGTTGAATTGGTGGTCCCACATGCCATGGAGGTAGTGTACCGCAACCGTAAGTTATAACACTCCATCAATGTGCAAATGGTATGTGACTCAAACAACATCATCTCACATTGTTATGCCCGATTTCCCGGATCAACACATGATTCAATGGTCTTGCGGAACTCCACGATACCACGCTACATGGAGCGACACGCAGGGCACAAATCCTGGCATCGTGATGTGGGTAGGTGATTGGGGGGAGAGATGCATACTTCACCTGGCTGAGATCGGGGGGGACATGCATACTTCACCTGGCTGAGATGGGGGGGAGAGATGCATACTTCAACTGGCTGAGATGCGGGGGGGAGGGGAGATGCATACTTCACCTGGCTGAGATTGGCGGTGGGGGAGATGCATACTTCACCTGGCTGAGATGGGGGGGGGAGATGCATACTTCAACTGGCTGAGATGGGGGGAGATGCATACTTCAACTGGCTGAGATGGGGGGGGAGATGCATACTTCAACTGGCTGAGAGTACCTGAGAGAACGGACCATGCTCATACCCCAAAGCAGGCCACACCGGACCTGACACCTGACCCCAAAATGCAAGACATAAGCTGCCCTACCATGAAAATGATGCAGTGCTACAACCATTCCATAGCCATCAACATGTGCACTGTACATAATAAGACCATAGCCCCCGCTACACAACACAATGCCGCTACAAGCAATTAGTATGGCCAATGCACAGCACCAAATACCATCAACTAAAAGGACAGTCCTCCCTTACTGCGTACAAAGGAGTCACATGAGGGCAAAATACATTGACACACCACTACACTAACACAGAGGTCCACCAAAACAGCATGTCAACATTTGTCGTGCATAGTGAGATCATCATGAGGCTGCCATCAACGGTGACAGGATGAAAGCATACAAATGAATGCACATCACCCCGATCATGGGAACAACCAGCGTGGACTACCACAGTGCATGAGCACTCACAAGGAATAGGAACCCCCTGCGCCCACTAGACGATGGCACACACACCTGTCGATAAGAGGAATACACACATAGCAGTCACATCATGTGTCTCTATTCATGCATGGATATGTGGTTGAGAACAGGAAATAAATGCATGCTATGGTGTCATTGATACAGGTCCCATATGATGTGATGACTTACACATAATCATTGTTGCCCACATGCAGGTGATGCAGGCTATCCCTTGAAGAGGTGGTTCCTTACCCCAGTCCGGGACCCACAGAACAGGCACGAGGAGGACTACAATCTTGCACATGCACGTACCTGTGTGGTGATTGAGCAGAAATTTGGCCTCTTGAAGGCACGGTTTTGCTGTCTTAGCAGTCTGGTAGGGCACTCCTGTACGGCCATGACAAGGTGGGCAAGATCGTCATGGCATGTGTCATGCTACACAATATGTGCATCAGACGGAATGTGCCTCTGCCCCCTGACGCTGAACTGCAACCACCTGACGATGAGGATGAGGAGGGTGGAGATGGGGCTGCACTTCAGGGAGGCAGCGATGCACAGGAGGGGCGTGCCATGCGTCAGACTTGGATTAACCAATGTTTCTAGCACACAAGGATGGGGAGTGTGACATAGAGGTGGGACTCAGGGCACTGGGTGTGTCAGGGACATGGACACTGTAGACTGTTCACCAATAAAGCACACGTACACAAAAAGCAATGTCCGCACATGTGAATTCTGATTTCACAACAGGTGTATTCAAGAAATATAACATATCAAGTGCACAAGCCCTCCACCCCACACCCCACACACCCTGTACCCCCTCCCCCTTCCCCCTCAACTCCCCCACACACTCTCTCCCCCCTCGCCCTCCCCCCTCAACTCCCCCACACACCCTCTCCCCCTCCCACTCCCCCCTCAATTCCCCCACACACCCTCTCCCCCCTCCCCCCTCAACTCTCCCACACATGGTGTGCACTGGTATGCACCATGAGTCTACATGAGATCAGAATGCCTGGCTGAACCTACAACCCTTCTCCTCTTCCGGCATCAGGTGGACCCCTGTCCGACCTGCGCAGGTTCCGCCCAGACCTACGCAGGGGGCTGGACTTAGTGGAGCTGGCATTTGAGGATGTCCCAGGTTGTTCTACCACCTGTGCCGGACGCATGGCCTCTAATGCTGCCACCATTTGGGTGAGGACCTGCCTCACAGCTGCTAATTCACCACATATGTTTTTTGAGGTGGTCTCAATTGCAGATTTGAGGGATGAAGTGCATTCCTTATTTCATCCCTTGCCCGGCCACATTCGTTGATGTGCTGTGTCAACAGCCCCGTCAGTTCCGCCTGCCGCTGTTGGATTGCCCTGATCCCCTCTTGGCTGTTCCAGATACTGATGGATGTATGAGGTGCTACCGACATGGTTGTTTCCTCATGCATGCTTGGCGTGGGGCTCAAACTACAGGGCCATGACTCCCCAGGAGACAGCTCATGGCTGTTGCTGTTGTGTATGCTGGAAGGGAAGAGGTGTGGTGACTGCGGGGGGCCTGTAGCGGTAGTTGTGGCATGTGCCAGACTATCTGCCTCGTCATCGGACACGGCTGCTGTGGAAGCTGTCTCCTGCTGGCAGCCGATACAATGCCTTCAGCCACTGGCTCCTGTGTGTTGGTGGCTGGTGTGGGTGCTGTGGCGGTGGCCGTAGTGCACATTGGTACTGTAGGTTCTCGGGCTGTCTTGCCCTTGCGTGGTAGTACAGGTTGCCCTCTTCCCCTGATGTTGAGGGCCAGTTTGATCCCTCCATGCCCCTGGGCTTCTTGTGTGGTGTCGCAGCATCCTCCCTGGGGTCCTGGTCATCACTGTCTGATTGCGTGCCTGTGGGGGACCAAGAGAGGGAGAGCATTAGTGCTGGGTCTACATGCATCTGGTATGCATTGGGGTAGAGTGCATTTCTCTGGAATGGCAGGTGATTGGCATTGGGGTAGTGACATTCGGGTTGCTTGGCTTTTGGATGGGTGATGCAGGGATGCGTCTGGGATGAAACATATATGGGGTGCATCATGCATGTTGACAAGATGGAGCTGTGCACTGCCTGCAGGCAGTCTTGTAAAAATGTGTCTGGTTGACCCTGCTTTTCATCATTGCACTGTCAGTTCAGGGGGACATCATCGTGTTGTTCTTTACAGTGTTTCATTTGGGACACCTACCTGCATCAGCCGATGACAGGGCTCCTCGCTCCATGTCCCCCACTCCCTCGATAGCCTCCATCCTAATGGTGCTTCCACAGATCTCCTCCCAGGGTTGCATCTTTATGGGGGAGTCCGCACCACCACCTGATGTCATCCCCTGGTTACGGTTGGCCGTGAGGATGTTGCAGACGCGTAAGCGCAGGTCGTCCCAGCGCTTCCAGACACCTTTCGGTGTGCGCGGGGTGGTGCAAACGGCGCTCACTTTCCATGCCACCTCTGCCAATATCTCCTTCTTCTGCTGCACTGCAGGTCGAGACATGTTGGTGGAGAAGACGACATCCCCATTTTCTGCCAGCATCTCGGCCAGCATGTTCAACTCCTCTGGTGAGAAGCACTCCTTGCGCAAGCGCTCTGCACTTTTTTTGAGTACCTTGGGCATTGTGATATGCTGCAGGTAGACGTAGAGGTGTGGTAGAGGTGTGGTGGTGATATGGCTCCTGGTTACAGAGGATGGCAATGGATTGTGTTTTTATGGATGGCCGCCATGCTCTTTCCCGTTCCTGTGCGATGACGCTACTTCCGGTTCCGCTTATTAGCGGTGACCACTAATAGCGGTCACCGCTAATGCCGATGGCTTGGATGGCGGTGGAGCTATCTGCGCTCCACGCAATGCCGGTAAGGGCGATGTTTTGCCCTTTAACGGCAGGGCAGTAAGGTCGTTACCGGCATGGCCCAAAGCTTGTGCCCGCGTACTCGTAATCGGCCTCTAATAGCGGCCTTGTGGCAACACGGACACAGTATTTGCTCCATGCCGGTAAGGGCAGTAACTTACCTCCAAACTCGTAATCAGGCCTCATGTCTTTATTCTTCATTCAAGGGTGTACCCATCACCCCAGTCCATGGCTCGCAGGCAGCCCATCACCCCAGTCCATGGCTCGCAGGCAGCCCATCACCCCATACCATGCCCCGCAGGCAGCCCATCACCCCAGTCATTGGCCCACAGGCAGCCCATCTCCCCTGGGCATGCCCCGCAGACAGCCCATCACCCCAGTCCATGGCTGCAGGAAGCCCATCACCCCTGGGCATGCCCCACAGGCAGCCCATCACCCCAGTACATGCCCCACAGTCAGCCCACACCACAGGGGGGATTTTTTCCACGTATTTTACCTGACGCAACGGGGTACAGGTATTCGGAGGGGTGCATGGGGAGTTTTACACGCAATTTCGCTGGCGCAAGCAGGGTACACGTATTCCGAGGGGTGTGCAGGGAGTTTTACACACGATTTTGCTAGCGCAAGTGGGGTACGAATATTTAGAGAGGTGCGCGGGGAGTTTTACATGCGATTTCGCTGGCGTGAGCAGAGTACACGCATTCCGAGGGGTGCGCGGGGAGTTTTAGATGCGATTTCACTAGCGCGAGCGGGGTACTCGTATTCGGAGGGGTGCACGGGGAGTTTTACAGAGATTTTGCTACCGCGATTTGGGAACGTGTATTCTGAGGGGTGCGCGGGGAGTTTTCCACGCATTTTCATGGTTGGGGGACTGTATGCTGGTCCACTGTCCTTTGTGCCATGTACTGGATTTGGGCAATGTTTTTGAGCACGGGGCGGGGTTGGAGGCATAACTGGCGCTGCTGCAGGGTCACTGCGCCACTCTGCGCCACGGCTGGTTATGGATGTAAGTATCCATGAATACGCGGTGCGCTAAAATGGGTTTTGACGCACACAGCTGGCGCAGACTGCCGCATGCGCACTCTGTGCGCCAGCTGCGTGCACCACTTGTGCGCTAAAATCTATGAATTACCCCCATATCTGTTAAGTGAGCTTAAGGGGAATGTTGGAAAGTTGAGTATCACCTATCCCTCTCTTTCCTGTTTAACTGGGTCTATTCCATTTTCTTTTCCACTTTATATTATACTTCCGTTTGATGGCCAGCACCTTGTTTTCTATATTTTGCAGGGAACTTTTCAAAGTCTCTGTAAAAAAATGAAAAACCAAGAAATGAATAAGACATGAGTTTGAAAGTGTGTTGGAGACATATGAGACCTACACCTCCAAGAATGCATTGGGATGGAAAAGGAACACTGTATCCCTTATCCCAGAATCTGTGTTGTGTCCTGGAGGATGGAAAGTCTTTTTTAATATTTTTAATTATTATACTTTTGTTTGTTTTGGGTATTTTGTTTGGCATTTTGAGTTAGGAAGTAAGTGTGAAGGGAAAACCGAAGAGTCTCAATAAGGACTAGAGAGCTACCATGATTAGCTTTGTGTTAAAAGAATACCTGGGAGAGATCTTACCTTGGATTTGGGAAGGTGCACATTCGGGAGTGTCCACGTGAGGGCTGTCAGCTGTGTCGGCTTGGAGACGCCATCGGATTTTTGTGCCGTTTTCTATTATACTGGAAAATTACAGCATTTGCAGTGAGGCTCCGCCCACTATCCATGTGAATATCTATATATAAGTGGGGGCGCATGCATCCGTGCACGCGCATTTGGGTGTTCCCTTGTGAATGCTGTCAGCTGTGTCGGCGTGGAGACGCCGTTGGATTTACATGCCTTGTTCTATTTTACTGGAAGGTGTATGTGTTCCTGTAATTGACTTGACAAGAGACTGCTCCACATCTGAAAAGACTCTTTGGATTATGATCACAATGATCACTTACTTTGTATTTTGTTTATAATATAGATTACTGTGTTTGCACTGAGGCTCCTCCCACTATCCCCGTGAACATCAATATAACTGCGGTGGCACACGCATCCGCGCGTGTGCATTCGAGAGTGCCCTGGTATCTGCTGTCAGCTGTCCACTGACTCGCTGGCTCATGGCTTGGGGCTATTCTAGTTTTTCCATTCGAAAAGCTGTCAGTAACAGAAGGGCGTAGAAAGTAGGCGAATATCAACTTACTTTTAGTGCTAGATTCTGGTAAAGGTGATTTAATTAAACATTTGTCTGCAGTGGAAAGTAAGCCTACTATATGAAGGGGAAGGAAAGAACTATGCCACTCCAGAAGGATTCTCTCCCTCCTCTGCTTGGTCCATTTGTTTGTACAAGAAGACTGGATAGTTTCCTGCATTCACTAGCCCTGCCCATGCGGGACTCTCCACCTAAAGAGTCCTCAGATGAACAACTAGAGGGAGTATTGGGGGATGAATGTGAGTAGGGCATAAGTAATGCTCAGATACAGATAGACTAATCTCAGTCTATGTTTCTGGAGGAAGTGGATTTGCAGGCCCTGGAAGCCTTCAAAAGTATACTAGGCGAACATAGCGGGTTGGCATCCAATAAGATGATAAGGTGACAAATCTATGCTCGACACACCCCCAGTATTAAATATGGGTGAGATCTCTCTACTGGCCTTGTCTGAACACTCCTATGCGGTGGAAAGTAATAAAAAATCCCCAGACTTGGATCATCCTCTATTGTGATTCCTGAAGTTATTCTCCAAGCCCTCATCAGGGCAATTAATAATCTTCAGGATTCTATTTACAATGGATTAAAAATACAAACTTCACAATTTAAGGAGCATGTATTGATCCTAATGGTCACAGATAGGATAAAAGAGAATCTGCTTCAGACTTCTCCCTGCAAGTTACCACCGGAGATGCCTGTGGGAAATGGGGGGACAGGCTCCCCGTTGATAAGAGAGCAGAGCACATTTGAAAGTGACATGACCGTATTAGATGGTGTAGGAAGGGCAGCGGAAACTCGGAATTAAAAACAACAAAAAATAGAAACAGGAAAAAAAAAATTGATAATCAAACACAACTTGCTCAGGACCCCCTGGCTGAGTTGCGGTTTTCAAAAAAAATCCCCAAAATAATCTTCCAGCAAATATTTGTGAACTTTGGCATGACACGACATGGATGATTTTCAGACTGGCAGGGAGAGATCTAGATAAAAATCGTTGGGCCGAATATGACTGCATTACATGAACAGGATTTGACCGAACCACAAGAGGTGGATTTGACAGAAACAGGGAGGGCGAGGGGGAACCTAGACGTTTGTGTGATTGATGATGATCTGTGTAATGAAGAAATAAATGGAGAATCAAATATTTCTTTGAAGGACTCCCTAAAACAAAACCGACGTCATAGAGATCCTAATAACATCCCTAATGGCAAAATTCACAAGTCAGCGAAAACACCACATATAACATATTTAAGGCTAAATCTAGCAAGAAAGAGTTTGGTACTAAGAGTAACTCTATTATGAAATTGAACACAAATACATGCAAGGCGATCTATAATGTAGAGATAGCCAGTATTCCCACCTCTCATAAAGGATGTTTTCCATAAATGAACTTTGAAATAAAGGTGGAGCATAACCCCTCAGAAAATATGTCTAAAAGGGAAATTAATGACTTAGTCAGACATATCATAAACCATGAATACCAGGGCACCTTGATGGCAGGGGAAGGTAGTAGAGTGAGTAAAACTATTGAGACCGATATGGAGCAAACCCAGGGTGGGGGACTGGGACTGGTGCAGGATCCACGGGAGTCACGTTCCAAGGTTGGGGTAAGTGTTGAGGGTCCATTAGAACAAAAAGGACTCACTTAGGATTAAGGAAAAGGATATGAGCCCCAGAAAAATATTTTGCGGCATAACAAGAAATGTCAATTGCCCTAACATGGGGGGGGGAAGTGGAGCGAATGATATAAAAGCCAATTGACATGACAATTTATTCCCAGAGCCCAGAAGAGATGACACAGGGCAAAGTCCACGACCAACTTCATCAAGGGCATACGGGAGTGAAATTATGAACCTGAGAGAACCATTCTTTGTGGAGGATTATAGCCTAATTCTGACCTATATGTTTGAAGGGGGTGGTACTCTGTCTCTTAATCATTATAGAATATTGAGCCTATTTAATGAGATTCTTGGACTAAGGTTTATTTCATCTAAAGACATCATGCTTGTGGACTTTATACATAACACACAATATGATTATGTGAGATTGGTGATACCCTCTAGATTGGTATATGATTTACTAGTGAGTGAAACAGAATATCTACAAAGGTTTGGATATGATATCTTTCTGTTTAACCATGCCTGTAACAAAGTAGTTCATGACAGTGAACAAGCTAGTGCTGTAGAGCCCTCTAGAGCAGTGCCGTTAGTTCGAGACGTTGCTTTGGAAAATAAGAGAAAAAATAACGAAATTAACTGGAGATATTCCTAGGTATTAAATGAAACCACCACTCCCATACTCACTAACACCAGTACTGCTTAACACATTCTACTATCAATACATTAGTACCCATTCCCCATCACGCGAATATACTTATTTTATACAATACCACCCAATGTCAATGTCATATGTACCAAAGCACATCACACTTATACAGCTTCCTACTCTTACAACCTTCCCAACCACACCTCTCATCCCAATACACAATCGTACATCACTCTATTCATCTATACAATAACACCCACAAACCCATGTATAATACATGCATAAACCCTTCACAACTTTGAAACACACACTTTCTTTTTTCCTAGCAGACAGAACAGAATGCTTCTAAAAACCAACTCCATAGAAAACAAAGAAAATATAGAGCAATTAATAATAAGAACAAACCATGTGGTCATCCGCCTCTAAAACAATTTATCGAAAACATTAAAACAGAACATCAAATACCTGCACTCAAGGAAAGTAAACCAGCCAGCACTAAAAAAAGTAAGCCCCCACTTGCAAAAAATTAAAATAAAAAAAAGATGTAGAAATGAAAGAAGACGTAAAAATGAACCTGACACTATATGTACCAATGTTAACATAGCCACAGTTAAACATTCCAGAAAATCAATTTTACAAAAGAAATCCACTGTAGAGTTCTTAACAATCTCATAGAAAAATGTAAAAAGGCACATTCTACGGTTAAAAACGACTGCAGAAAACTAATCCTCAAAGCTCTAATTGACAGTGCATTTCTACTAAAGAAAAAGTTGTTTATATTAATTCTAAACAAAATAAAACCATTAACTAAATTAATCAATAGATTACAAAAAGTACTTCTAAACATGCACACTGTCAATATGGAACAGCAAAAGAACTTCTTTGAGAAATGGAACATGTCCAAAGTAAATATTTTGGAACTGAAGTTGACTTCGAAAGTTCATTAACTTTAGAAAACATTATCAAAAACCTCACGAACACCAACCTCCTTACAAATACATATGAAAACGAAATAGTAAAGTTTCAAAACACATCTGCTGAAATACCAGTAAAAATATGGGTCTGTTATCACACTGTTTTTTTTTAAATAAAAATACTACAAAAATAGTAGATATGGCTTACAAAAAAGAGGACAATGATGGTTCCTAATGGTTCCAATTAGCTTTATTTCTAACATGAGAAAATAAATACAAAATAACTGACCCCTCAATAGTTTGCATGTACTGCAATGCAAAGCTTGGAAATAACTAAATGCCATTGTGGGCTACACTAATAAGTTATACATCTTCTCACTTCCAAAAGCTCTCTAAAAACCTAACTTGTATGTGAGCACTATAATCCAAACAGTACACCCATTTCAAGCCATGATACCTCTTCAACACAAAACTTCCAAATTGCCTCTATCCAAGTTAATAAAGGGCATTTGTGGCAAAGTAGTATATTTGCCATTAGATCTTAAAGAACATGTAGCAACTCTACGAGTACGACGGCCAATAGAACCCGTTTTGATTGTCCTAGTTAATGTTGTACCAACAAAAGACAAAGCCATTTGGCAACATCTAGTCGACTTAAAGAAAGTTAGACAACCCTTATAATATCTTAAAGAAATAAATGAATACTACAGAGATATACACATAGAGGAAAACCTAAGAGAAACCACCCAAATAAATGAAGCTTCACCACAAACTGGCCAATTTAAACATGTGGATCCTGTTACTGCAGCCAACCTTTTAGAGCAGTATACAATTCACCCACTACATTCCAAAGACACCATATAAGATGCATTAGAAGCATATCAAATGCATCATGCCAAAGGATTCCCAATGAGCATATGGGAGAAAAGTGTAGAAGCACGTTGTTTCCCTCTACTTTCATAAACGAAAAGGAGGAAGATATGATGAAAGATCCACACAAATTAGTGCATCAGAATATTACTCTTTACAAATGTATTCTGAAGACCCAAGATTCAGAAGAAATGTTGAATACATGTTCCGCCTCCTGTTTGAAAACAAACTAGCAACTTTATGGGCCTCGTTACGAGGTTTCCGGTAGTACCAGCTGCCTACCGGCAACCTCGGCTTATCGTTTCTGCCACCCGATATCCCAGTAATTCTGGGAAATTACAGGCGGCGTTGGGACGCTAAATTCTGATTCCCATGGAGTCCCATAGATGTGTGGTTTACCAACATAATGGCCATGGTATGTGCTACTCATCAATGGGGAAGATAGTCAAAGTGGCCTTTTCCTTTGATCTTTGACCTCAGAAAAGGGATCGTAAATATGATTTTTGTTATATTATGGCAACTTGAACAGTTTTAGAAATTGTGAAACCATCACTAATGTATTGGTATGTATTATCAAATTAATTGGATATATAAATCAAGTGGAAATTATCATTGACCTTTGACCTTAAGAACAATCATTCACTATGTGAGTTTTGCAATTGCTTTGTAACTGTGGGTTTGGTAGAGTGTGGTGTCATCTCAAAGCCATGGAGCATACTTTCCTAATAAGGGTATAGCTATGTTGAGATGCTTTGCCATTTGACCTTTGACCTGAAAATCACTCACCGGAAGTGCTTTCTTTGTTTTGTTTAAAAGCCACAGACCAGACATACATTACAGAGACGTCACTGTAATTTGGCAATAACTACCCATCCCGCGTGCTGGATTGTGTGGCAACAGCCCTGAGCCTAAGTTATAGGCCCAAGCACATCAAGGGCCTTAATGATGGGCCCAGGCGCAATTACCACTTGATTTTGCCTGCCGGATCTGGTGTTATTAGAAGTAACGTCTCAGGTTTCTAATCTGGAAAACAGGTCAAAAATCACTAATGTATTGGTATGTATTATCACATTAATTGGATATATAAGTCAAGTGGAAATTATCATTGACCTTTGACCTTCAGAACAATCATTCTCTATGTGTGTTTTGCAATTGCTTTGTAACTGTGGGTTTGGTGTAGACAAATGTGGTGTCATCTCAAACACATGGTACATTCTTTTGTATTAAAAGGTAGAGGTAGGTTGAGGTGCTTTGGGATTTGACCTTTGACCTCTAAATCATTCACCTAAACGTGTTTTTGGTTCTGTTCTGCTACCATGTAGAACATTTACACAAGAGAGGTGTCGTTGGACTGGTCATGTCATGTACTTTGTCTTCTATCCATCAAGTAGGGTATAGTGGTTAGGAAATGTGTCCTTTGACCTTAAAATTAGCATACACAAAGTTTTTTGTAATTTATCAGCAACCATTGATTTGATTTAGATGAGTGGGATATCACTGTAAAGAATATGGTATGTGCTACCTCATAAATGTTGTAGATAGCCATAGTGGCAATTTCATTTGACATTTGATCTCAGAATAGAGATTCAAAATATGATTTGTTGTTATATTTGCCCAACTCTTGAACAGATTTATAAAATCTGTGAAGCCATGAGTAATGGATTGGTATGTACTATCTCAGGAATTGGATATCTAAATCAAGTTGCAATTATTGTTGACCTTTGACCTTAGAGTGTGGTGTCATCTCAAAGCCATGGTACATACTTTCCTACTAAGGGTACAGCTATGTTGAGATGCTTTGCCATTTGTCCTTTGACCTGAAAATCCCTCACCGAAAGTGCTTTCCTTGTTTTGTTTAAAAGCCACGGACAAGACATACATTGCAGAGGCGTCACTGTAATTTGTCAATAACAACCAATCCCACGTGCTGGATTGTGTGGCAATGGCCCTGAGCCTAAGTTATAGGCCCAAGCACATCAAGGGCCTTAATGATGGGCCCGAGCGCAATAAACACCAGATCTTGCCTGCCGGATCTGGTGTTATTAGAAGTAACGTCTCAGGTTTCTAATCTGGAAAACAGGTGTGCTAATAGCAATTATGTTTGTGGAATAAACAGGACACAGTTAATTCAAACAAAATATTGACTTAAAATGGTGGTCGCGGAGACGGAAGGTGGGGTTTCATGCTGAGTCCCTCTTCCATTTCCACGGTGGCCAACGATGGAGGATGGAGTGGCAGCAGCACTTGTGCTGCAGTTAAAAGAATAAGCTGAGTCGGGTAAGAGGGTGTGGAGGGGAGTAAACAATGACCAGAGGACAGAGGAGCATGGGAGTGCAATGGTGGATCGGAGAAGCAGCCTTAATGCTTTCAGAATGCTTTGCTCTTTGAACATTCACTTTAACCTCTTGTATTTGCCAATGGCTATTTCATGAAAATGGTAGAGCCAGTAAAATGCATGACTATCCATTTAGCATTAATGTCTTATTTAAGACATATAGGAAAACAGCCGGAATTTTGTCTATTAAAAAAAATGGTCTTTCGCACATCCCTTACAATAGGTTTTCTCCAAGGGTGGAGGCAAGTGGGACCTCAACGGGAGAGACTCCCCCTAAAACCCACCATTTACACCTACAATCCAAAAAAGACAAGAAGAACAAGTTACTGTTTGTTTCTGTGGTATAAAACTATTGTTTCACCATAAGGAGATGTTTTCTTTTAATACTGAGAAGAAGAGTCCCTGGTTAATTGAGAATGCTCAGGAAACAGATAGTAAGGAATATGAGGCTTCGCTGGGTAAAACCCAGCAACACATCATAAAAACAGAAAGTGTCCCATTGGAGAGAGAAGCCCAGGAGTTTTCAAGTAGCTGTGCAGGGAGAGCTCAGAGAGACCGGGACATGCAGCGTTCAAACCGGGAAGAAAGCTGGCATGTGAATGTCAGACAAGTGAAGGGGGAAGCAGGAGAAGCTGCAGGAAGGGAACTCCAATGAAGATACCAAACCTTAGGCGGTAGTGTGACAGAGCGTTGGTGGACTGTTAAGTCCAGGAAAAAATGCCAAGACCACAGACCTGCTTGCATAACAGAGCGGACACAAAGTGAGAGAAAGAGAAGCCTGAAGCCAACCTGATGATGCAGAAATGCTTCCCATCCTGAATGTAGGGCCGGTGATAGTGGTACAGAATAAATTAGGGGGACAGAGGATAGTTGTGGATGGAGGACAGATCTTCCTTTTGGACTGACCGACGACTGACAAGCAACATAGTTAGTTTTGTGTAAGGCATGGAAAAACCATCGTTTTGGGAAAGTTAGGAGTTTGCACCTTTTTCATTTAATCAATAAAATACTTGATAATGGTAGATATCAGTCTCTGTCCTTCTTCTGACCCACCACATTACCAACTGAAATTTGGGTCAACTTGGACAAGGGCTAAATTCAGCTTTGAAAAGAGGCATCATTTTTACACTACACATAAACAACATTCTAAGGTGCACAAAATGTTGCACACAAATTCATAGTGGTCTATTGAGTGCTTGGTGATCGCAAACGTGATCTACACACCATACCCAATTACCCTAGCTTATATGAAATAACAACACACACTCTCTACAGAAGACCACCCCCCTCTTTCCACCATACTCTCCAAATGGAGGTGGAAAATGTGCACAATCCTTTTTTGAACCTTAACCACAGCACATTGGCAATCTAGTGGGTGCCTGCATATGTTGTTCTAGTCACTGGGCATGGTAAAACAAGTGAGAAACAGAGTAATTAGCCCTCACACATCGATCAATCCCCACACCTATACCGCCACTTCCCGTAATTCCCAACACGCATATGCTCCCACCTCACCCATGCCTTCCCACTTCCCTCACTCCCCAACACCAAACTATTTTGACAAATTAAAAATGGAAACATAGAGGCTGAAAATCAAACTAAGATTATTGGGGGCAACCAGTACTTGACTGAAATATTTAGAAATGCATTTATTTCCAAACAGTTGAGGCCTAGTCTAGTGGTGACCAATGGTCTGTGGTGTTGAATGCAGAGAGGATGATGCCCGTGTCCACCTGCAAGAGAAAAACAGATGCAGAGATTTTGCTGTCAACCAGCTGCCAACGGGAGCACACAGAGGGAAATTTACAGCCCTGTCAAGCGCTCTGATGGGCGGAATGGATAGATGCAAACTGCATGGCCCTATTCTAGTGGTCAGCCCGGGTCTGCAGTGTTGGTCGTAGAAGAGACAATGCCCAGGTCTACCTGCAAGAGAAAGATGGATGCAGAGATTGTGCTGTGAACCAACTGCCCAGGAGAGCAAAAAGGGTGACAACACACTGCCCCATGTGGTGCTCCGATGGGAGAGTTGGATAGATGTCAACTGCAAGGGCCTAGTCAAGAGGCAAGCCCTGGTTTGTAGTGCTGTACACAGAGGAGATGATGTCGGGTCCACCTGCAAGAGAAAGATGGTGAGTAGAGGGTCCCAACACCCTCTCTGGGCTTCTGGCAACCCTGGATCAGGGAAGGCATGCTGGGACCAAAAAGGTAGGTATCAAGAGACTCAAGCTGAATTTCAAAAACATCTCTTTAATTCTTCTCAGGATACAGCACACAGCAGAAAAATCAGCAACTCCCTCCCCTCTCCTAACTTCATTGCTGTAAAGACTGGTAGGGGGGTGTCTGTACTTCTGCTCTCTATATGGTAGAGGAGAGGCACAGAAGACCCCAGCCAAGATTCTCTATTACGGTAGCAATGGACGAGCAATCAAGGCCTAGCTTCTCAGGAGGTGATGCAGGCTGGTTCCTAAGTACAGTGTAGTCCCCAAGCCCCCACAAAGGAATGTCCACACACTGTATTGGTTAGAACACAGTCTTTATATAATCAATATTCAAGGTTATGTACACTTATCATAATAACTCACTTTGTACTTAGGAAAATCAACAATGGCAAATATATACAGTTCTAAAGTGGTACCACCCTTTGTATTAGATCTCATGAAAAGTGCATCAACAATACTGTAATCATGTCACACAGATCAATATAGTGAAACCAGCAATAGAGAGAAGAGAGAAAATAAGGTGGTTGAACAATAGGCAGAATACTGGCCCCTACCACTAGACACAGTTCTGTGTGGAGATCCCCCCACCTGGGCAACCTGTAAAATAAAGATATAGCACAAGCCCAGTCCATATATTGTTCTGCAAGTCTTATTCCCTCCTATAATGTTTTTACCCCCCCAATGTACCTGGTGGAGTCGAGTTCTTCGAAGAGGCGTCGACAGATCCTTCTTGAGCGACCCCCTTTCAAGCGGGAGTCACGGATCGTCGAGAGGCGTCTAGGAACTCGGCGTTCGGCGGCGGGGAATCGACAGCCCTTCTTGAATGCCTTCCCTTTCAAGCGGGAGACACAGGGCGTCGAACGTCCGTCGACAAACAGGGTAGAACGGCGTCGATGAGGCGGCAGCTTCCTCCGAGCGGTGCTCGGCGGCGTCGGAGCGTCGGCGTCCTGCAAGGCAGAGGCGTGCAGGGCACCTCGGTGACAATAGTTCTGGACCGCAAAGATTGTGGAGACGGAGGCCCAGCAAGGGCGTCGAGTCGTTCGAGTCTTTGGGGTCTTCGGGTGGCGGGAAACCCACCGGCAGGTTTCTCCTCGGCGCGTTGGTCGTCCTCGACTTTCTCCGGCAGGATAAAGCGGTCGACGGTGCGGACGAGGGAGTCCTTCGATTCAAATGTTCTTAGGCAAGGAGCGGACGGCTCCGGTCGTCGGCGGCACGGCGTCAAGTGGTTCCCACGGCCGGGCAACACAACTTCGACGGGCCTCCAGCGGTTACACAAACCTGCGAACCCTGGTCGACGGCAATGGACTTCGACGGCGTCGATGTCCGGGTGCTTCACTTCGATCTCCTCGGCGGTCCTGTCTCGGGTCGGCAGCCTTTCGAGGGTCTGTCTTCCAGGGCGCTTCGGCGAAGATGGAGCGGTGCTCGATGGTCCCTCGGAGCACGGGAAGAGGGCGCCTTACCAGGTCCTCTCTCGGGTCAGTCCTCGACGAATTCGGCAACCTTCAGATCTGTCGAAGCAAATGCAACAGCAAGTCTTCTTCTTCCAGCTGGACGTCGAGAATCACCAATTCCAGTTACTCTTGAGTGGAGCTTCTGAACGCTTCTGAACGTTCCTGAACGTTCCTGAACGTTCCTGAACGTTCCTGAACCTTCCTGAACAATTACCAGTGGTGAGAGGTCCCCAGATATACTATTCTGTCTCTCATCCACACTGCTGGCATACACTCAGCAGCCAATCATACAGAGGGGCATTCATGCATTCATGCAGTCAGTCAGCCAATCAGGCACACAGTGCATTCAGGCCACACTCCTCCCTTTCAGACACTCACAACAAGGAATGTGGATTGGGACAAGTACCCAGCCATTCAACACTACACACTGCATTCAGGCCAGTTCCGGGCAGGGCTGTCTCAGTCTTTGTCTCTCATGCTAGAAACCAGACAACCACAACAAGGAGTGTATATTGGTCACACACTCCATTCACCCAGGTCCCACCCACAGGAGGTACCCACAACATACAGTCACTGGGAAGGCTCCAGTCAGTCTAGCTGGGCCTTCACAACAACACCATATATGGAACTTCCACCCAACAGCCAGTCAGGGGGAAGGGACAGAGTCAGGGCTTCCCAGGACTTTGGGAAAACAAGGTAACAGGCAATAGAAAGCAAGAGGCCACAGGGGCCATCTTGTTTCCTATCAGGAATCAACTGATTCCAATGGCAGGGCCTGGGTATCCCAAAATGGAGGACACCCAGAGCACCTGTCAAATTCAGCATGGAGCTGCCACCAGCCCATACCCTGCTCTGTGGGCCACCCACAGGTGCCCAAAAACATACACTAGGGGCACAAGGTTGTACCCCTACCCATGGGTGCCGTAAGGGTATCCCATGGGTCTGTTCACCAAACCAAAAGAGAGAGCTGCACTGCCAGGAGTCCCACATGGACTCCTGGGCAGAAAACATGACAGAACACACGATAAAAAGCAGTAAGGGACAAGGATTCAGAGGCCCTGTCCCTCTGATGCATTTCCAGCATCACAGTCGCCCCCCCCAGACTGAGGTGGAGGGTGGCTAATCTCCCACGGGATAGACACCCTCATCCAGACGGTCAACATACCTTCTGGAAAGGCCATCTGCATTATCGTGACTCTTCCCTGGTCTGTGCTCTATGGTGAAGTCTAGCCCTTGCAGGCTAATGGACCACCTGAGCAATTTCGGATTCTCCCCCTTCATCTGCATAAGCCACTTCAGGGGCTTATGATCTGTTTGGACCTTGAAGGTAGACCCCGTAAGGTAGGGCCTAAAACGCCTAAGGCTCCAAACTATACTAAAACACTCCTTTTCAACAGTAGCCCACCTGAGTTCTCTACCCTTGAGTTGTCTACTGATGAATATGATAGGATGTTCTCTCCCTTTGTCATCTAACTGGGACAAGACAGCTCCAATTCCGGTGTCGCAGGCATCCGTCTGGACGATAAAGGGTCGGCTGTAGTCAGGCGCACACAACACAGGTGCCCTACACAGACTTTCTTTCAAGCCATCAAAGGCCCTCTGACAGTCTTCGGTCCAATTAACCTTCCTAGGCTGTTTGGGTGAAGTTAGAGCTGTCAGGGGTGCAGCTATGGTTCCATAGTCTGCCATGAAATTGCGATAGTACCCAGTGAGGCCCAAAAAGGCTCTCACCTGGGTTTGAGTAGTGGGAGTCTCCCAGTTCTGTACATCCTGTACTTTACTGGAGAGAGGTTGGATTTGACCCCCTCCTACCTCATGACCAAGATAGGTAACTTTCCCCTGAGCTATCTGGCACTTGGTGGCCTTGATAGTGAGGTTAGCCCTTTTCAAGGCCTGCAACACCTTATCCAGATGTGTCAAATGCTCTTCCCAGGTGGAACTGTAGACGGCAATGTCGTCTAAGTAAGCCACACAAAAGGCTTCCAGCCCACTGAGCGCATGGTTGACCAATCTCTGGAAGGTGGCAGGGGCATTCTTCAACCCAAAAGGCATGACCCTAAACTGGTAGAGTCCCTCGGGTGTTGAGAAGGCCGTCTTTTCCTTGGCATGGTCCGTCAGAGCTATTTGCCAATAGCCTGAGGTAAAGTCAAAGGTGCTCACAAATTTGGCAGCACCTATGGTGTCCACGAGCTCATCAGCCCTGGGCAATGGGTGCGCGTCAGTTTTGGTGACGGCATTGACTCCTCGGTAGTCCACACAGAACCTCCAATCCTTGGTACCCGCCTGGGAACTTGCCTTGGGGACAAGGACCACTGGACTGGACCAGGGACTGGTTGAGGGTTCAATAACACCCAGATCCAACATCTTGGCGACCTCAGCCTTGATGTGGTTCTTGACGGTATCTGACATACGGTAGCACCTGCTTTTGACAGGCACACTGTCACCAGTGTCAATTTCATGCCTACACCACGGTGTAAGGCCTGGCGTCAGTGAAAACAGAGAGGCATACTGTTGGAGCAAAGCCCTGCAGGCCCTCTGTTGCTCTGTTGTCAAATCCGGAGAGAGATGTACTCCCTCCACTGAGCCATCCTGAGGGTCGCTGTGCAGCAAATCAGAAAGGGGCTCACTCTCATCCTCTTCTTGCCCTGAAGCTAGCAAGAGACATGAGACTTCTGCTCGCCGGTGGAAAGGCTTGAGCCTGTTGACATGGAATACCTGAGGGGCTACCCCAGAGGCTCCCATGTCAACCAGATAATTGACTTCGCCCATCTTGGAGATGATCCTGAAGGGTCCAGTCCATTTGTCTGCCAAAGCTCTAGGCTTGGTAGGCTCCATCACAAGGATTTCCTGTCCCGGAGTCCAATCCACTTGCGAGGCTTTAAGGTCATGCCAGTACTTATTCAATTCCTGGCTGGCCTTGAGATTTGCTGTCGCCTGACCCATCATCTGTGTCATCCTCCGTCTGAGGCCTAACACATAGTCCCCCACTTGCTTGGCGGGACCGGGAGGGGTGGCTTCCAAGCCTTCTCGGATCAAGGCGAGGGGCCCCCTCACGGGATGTCCAAAGAGTAACTCAAAGGGGCTGAAACCGACACCCTCTTGAGGTACCTCACTGTAAGCAAACAGCAGGCATGGCAGGAGGAGATCCCATTTCCTCCTTAGGGGTTCTTCCAAAGCCCCTAGCATGTCCTTGAGAGTTTTATTAAATCTCTTAACCAGACCATTGGTCTGGGGGTGGTAAGAGGTGGAGAACTTGTAGGTTACCCCGCACTCTTTCCACATGGTTTTCATGTAACTAGACATGAAGTTGGATCCTCTGTCAGAGACAACCTCCTTGGGGAATCCAACACGGGTGAAAATGCCCAGGAGAGCCCTGGCAACCACCTTGGCAGTAACAGTCCGAAGGGGTATTGCCTCAGGGTACCTGGTGGCATGATCTACCAAGACCAGGATGAACCGATGTCCACCTGAAGTGGGAGGGTCAAGGGGACCGACGATGTCGATGCCCACCCTCTCAAATGGTGTGCCAACCACTGG
This sequence comes from Ambystoma mexicanum, assembly GCF_040938575.1. Lineage (NCBI taxonomy): Eukaryota > Metazoa > Chordata > Amphibia > Caudata > Ambystomatidae > Ambystoma > Ambystoma mexicanum. Next base: position 1,294,696,292 of record NC_090937.1, read on the forward strand.
CAATGGCTGCAGTGGGGCAATGACCTTGCCTCCAGTCTTGCCAGACAACTGACAAGTTGGGCAGGTCCTGCAGTGGGACTCCACCTCTACTCCCAACCGTGGCCAGTAGAAATGGGCAGAGAGCCTCTGCTTAGTCTTCTTGGTCCCAAGATGACCAGCCAAGGGCACCTCATGCGCCAACTGCAGTAGGAAGGGCCTGTAAACCTGGGGTACCACCAACCTCTTGAGGGCACCAGGTTCAGGCTTAGTGGGCTCACTAACAAGGAGCTCACCCTCCCAATAAATCCGGAATGTCCTAGGCACTTCTCCTTGTGCCTGGGACAGGGCCTGTTTCCTCAGTCCCTCGAGAGAGTGGCACTCTCTCTGTCCCTTACAGAAGTCTGCCCGGGAGGGTCCCCCTTCAGCTAACAAGCATTGAAGGTCGGGATGATCCTCCGGGTTGAGAACCTCTCCCACAGGAGAGTCTTCTGTCTCTTCTCCCACAGGAGTTGAGTTTGGGTTTTCCACTGGACCCAGCCCGTCCGGAGCATGGATCCCGATGGGTGCTGTCGGAACAGCAGGAAGAGAAGGTGTTCCCTCCACAGAGGTAGCCTTCTTGGTCTTCCTTCTTCTTGCCTTAGGCCTCGCCTTTGGCTCGGGTACCTGACCCACAGCCAGACCCGGTGTCACCTGTGACCTAGTGACTGCAGCAGCAGTCATGGGAAGACCATCCGAGATCAACCCTAACTCTACTAGATCATTTCCTAACAGAATGTTAGCAGGGACATTGTCCTGAACCAGGACAGGAAGCTTTGCTGTCTTGTCTCCAATCATGAGTGTGACTAAGGCTACAGGCGATAATTTGGGAGGCCCACCAGATAACCTGGTGGTTCTCAGAGGAGCACCTACATAGTCCTCTGGCTTGAGCAGGGTCCTGTCCACCACTGTCATGCTTGCCCCAGTGTCTCTCAAACCAGTAGAAGGCTGGCCATTCAAGAGGACACTTCTCAAAAACCTACGGGTGTTCTGTGGGATAGTCGCCAGTACTTCTGCATACTGGTCCCAGGCCCCAAGGGACACTAAGGAAATCTCTACCGGAGCACCAAATGTGATCCCAGTAGAGGAGGGGAGGACAGTGGCCTCCACCTCAGACACGGGGTAAGGGTAGGTCAGGCTGACAGCCTGTACTCCAAGTGCCTTACCTTTACACTTGGAGTCACCCCTTTTGTGATCCAGAGCCCCACAGTCCCAACAAGCGCCAGGAGTGCGGGGTACGGTACTGGAACCACTGGGAGCCTGCTTTGCAACAGGTGGACCACTACTCTTATTCCCACCCACAGAGGACTTATCCCCACTAGATTTATGGGTCTTAGGAGAGGAAGGTTTTGGTTTACCCGACTGTGAATGCTTCTGGGACTCCTCAGCCTTCTGAGAGGCCCCCTTTTCTTTGTCCTTGTCCTTCCCACTGGAGTCCTTAGGGGACACCCGGTGGGAGACCCACTTGTCAGCCAACCTAGCCAGCTTAAAGGGGTTCAAAATGTTCTGGTCAGCCACATACTGACGCAGCTCTGGTGAACAGGCTTCAGAAAATTGCTCAAAAAACAAGAGGTGGGACAATTCAACAAAAGTCTTAACCTTGTACCCATCGATCCACCCCATCATGTTCATGTGCGCAGCACTCACCCAGTCAACCCAAGACACATTCTCTCTTTTCTTAAAATCCCTGAACCTTCTAAGGTATTGGGTAGGTGTCTTGCCAAACTTGGCAATCAAAGAAGACTTCATACACTCATACTGACCCCTTTCTTCCACACTCAGCTTCAGAATACAGTCATATCCAGTTTGAGGCACTCTGCTTAACAAACACTTAGCCCAATCTCTTTTATCAACATCATGAATCGCACAAGCCATTTCAAACGCTTCAATCCATTGGAGGATATCTGAACCCTCCACAAATACACCAACCAAATCTTTCATAAACTTGGTGGCTGGGGACCTGACACTCTCACTGGTTTTAGCTGAAGTCTCCACTCTAGCTTTTTCTAGCTGGATTCTCTGACATTCAGTGTCCTGGCTCTTGAGTTCAAGATCCCTATTCTTGAGCTCCACTTGTTGCGCCAACTCCTCTTTCTTAAGCTCAGCATCTATTTCCAACTTGCGGTATTCAATGGCCAATTTCATCCTTAATAACTCAAGCTCCAAGGAATTGCTGGGGTTTGGAACAGAGGCAGCAGGAATGGTGGCATTCCCAGAAACAGATTCAGTAGAAACCCCAGGGGCAGAGTCCTCATTGGTTGCATTCCCCCCCTCATCAAGAGTTTCACTATCCGTCTGGTAGTCCACCAGGGCAGCTATCAGCTCAGCCCTAGACTTATCCACAAAGTCTAACTCCCTAGCTTCACAAGCACTCTGGAGAGCCTCCAAGCTCATCCAAGTCAATTTGCCATTTGCAATAGACTCCATTGTTTGTAATGCAGTTATCTTGTACACAACTAAACCTTAATTTAATAAAGTGCAGATATTCTTTGTAAGTGGCACGGTTATACACTGATTCTTAAAACCATAAGCATCCCACCGCTGCCACCAGCTGTAAAGACTGGTAGGGGGTGTCTGTACTTCTGCTCTCTATATGGTAGAGGAGAGGCACAGAAGACCCCAGCCAAGATTCTCTATTACGGTAGCAATGGACGAGCAATCAAGGCCTAGCTTCTCAGGAGGTGATGCAGGCTGGTTCTTAAGTACAGTGTAGTCCCCAAGCCCCCACAAAGGAATGTCCACACACTGTATTGGTTAGAACACAGTCTTTATATAATCAATATTCAAGGTTATGTACACTTATCATAATAACTCACTTTGTACTTAGGAAAATCAACAATGGCAAATATATACATTTCTAAAGTGGTACCACCCTTTGTATTAGATCTCATGAAAAGTGCATCAACAATACTGTAATCATGTCACACAGATCAATAGAGTGAAACCAGCAATAGAGAGAAGAGAGAAAATAAGGTGGTTGAACAATAGGCAGAATACTGGCCCCTACCACTAGACACAGTTCTGTGTGGAGATCCCCCCACCTGGGCAACCTGTAAAATAAAGATATAGCACAAGCCCAGTCCATATATTGTTCTGCAAGTCTTATTCCCTCCTATAATGTTTTTACCCCCCCAATGTACCTGGTGGAGTCGAGTTCTTCGAAGAGGCGTCGACAGATCCTTCTTGAGCGACCCCCTTTCAAGCGGGAGTCACGGATCGTCGAGAGGCATCGAGGAACTCGGCGTTCGGCGGCGGGGAATCGACGGCCCTTCTTGAATGCCTTCCCTTTCAAGCCGGAGACACGGGGCGTCGAACGTCCGTCGACAAACAGGGTAGAACGGCGTCGATGAGGCGGCAGCTTCGTCCGAGCGGTGCTCGGCGGCGTCGGAGCGTCGGCGTCCTGCAAGGCAGAGGCGTGCGGGGCACCTCGGTGACAATAGTTCTGGACCGCAAAGATTGTGGAGACGGAGGCCCAGCAAGGGCGTCGAGTCGTTCGAGTCTTTGGGGTCTTCGGGTGGCGGGAAACCCACCGGCAGGTTTCTCCTCGGCGCGTTGGTCGTCCTCGACTTTCTCCGGCAGGATAAAGCGGTCGACGGTGCGGACGAGGGAGTCCTTCGATTCAAATGTTCTTAGGCAAGGAGCGGACGGCTCCGGTCGTCGGCGGCACGGCGTCAAGTGGTTCCCACGGCCGGGCAACACAACTTCGACGGGCCTCCAGCGGTTACACAAACCTGCGAACCCTGGTCGACGGCAATGGACTTCGACGGCGTCGATGTCCGGGTGCTTCACTTCGATCTCCTCGGCGGTCCCGTCTCGGGTCGGCAGCCTTTCGAGGGTCTGTCTTCCAGGGCGCTTCGGCGAAGATGGAGCGGTGCTCGATGGTCCCTCGGAGCACGGGAAGAGGGCGCCTTACCAGGTCCTCTCTCGGGTCAGTCCTCGACGAATTCGGCAACCTTCAGATCTGTCGAAGCAAATGCAACAGCAAGTCTTCTTCTTCCAGCTGGACGTCGAGGATCAGCAATTCCAGTTACTCTTGAGTGGAGACTCAGCTTCTGAACGCTTCTGAACGTTCCTGAACGTTCCTGAACGTTCCTGAACCTTCCTGAACAATTACCAGTGGTGAGAGGTCCCCAGATATACTATTCTGTCTCTCATCCACACTGCTGGCATACACTCAGCAGCCAATCATACAGAGGGGCATTCATGCAGTCAGTCAGCCAATCAGGCACACAGTGCATTCAGGCCACACTCCTCCCTTTCAGACACTCACAACAAGAAATGTGGATTGGGACAAGTACCCAGCCATTCAACACTACACACTGCATTCAGGCCAGTTTCGGGCAGGGCTGTCTCAGTCTTTGTCTCTCATGCCAGAAACCAGACAACCACAACAAGGAGTGTATATTGGTCACACACTCCATTCACCCAGGTCCCACCCACAGGAGGTACCCACAACATACAGTCACTGGGAAGACTACAGTCAGTCTAGCTGGGCCTTCACAACAACACCATATATGGAACTTCCACCCAACAGCCAGTCAGGGGGAAGGGACAGAGTCAGGGCTTCCCAGGACTTTGGGAAAACAAGGTAACAGGCAATAGAAAGCAAGAGGCCACAGGGGCCATCTTGTTTCCTATCAGGAATCAACTGATTCCAATGGCAGGGCCTGGGTATCCCAAAATGGAGGACACCCAGAGCACCTGTCAAATTCAGCATGGAGCTGCCACCAGCCCATACCCTGCTCTGTGGGCCACCCACAGGTGCCCAAAAACATACACTAGGGGCACAAGGTTGTACCCCTACCCATGGGTGCCATAAGGGTATCCCATGGGTCTGTTCACCAAACCAAAAGAGAGAGCTGCACTGCCAGGAGTCCCACATGGACTCCTGAGCAGAAAACATGACAGAACACACGATAAAAAGCAGTAAGGGACAAGGATTCAGAGGCCCTGTCCCTCTGATGCATTTCCAGCATCACAATTGCCTTTTAGACAGGTTACAAGATGATGTAATTTAATAATTAATACAAAACATTCTGATAGGCTTTGGCAACTAAAGACAACACCTTCTTCAGTCCAGCGTTGGTTGCCGTAACTGACACCCGTCAGGCCCCTACGCATGCAAACTAATTAGTTTTGTCCTGACCTTTATCATATCCTGTGATGTTTTGAGAATGGCCAATCTTGCCAGGCTTCTCGAGGTTTTTTTGGCACACCATGCCTTCCTGTCAAAGGAGTCAAAATATGGGCATCAGCTGTGTGCACTTCCCATGAACCCACCAACTGTTGCTAGCTGACCACCTGCCTGTACTAATTGCTACCTTCCCGGTCCGTCACATGTCAGAATTGCTGCTAAGAAATACAGACATTATATCCTCACCTTCTGAACTTTCATTGAACTGTTCATGAGGGAATTATATAATTATTTCAGCATGATTTTGCAAAACTCAACCATTTTGTGTTTTAAGCATCCATCTTAGAGTTTGCCTGACTTTGTTAACCAAAATGGCCGACCAAATTATAAAATGACTGACATTCTGGGTTTACTTATAACTTAGGTTCTGTTCAGTTTTAAACCTAGATTTTTGGTAATTCTGATAAATGTATGCTACCCAACATGCCCTTCGCTGCACAAGGAATTCTGACCCCAAAAATATAAATCACTGTTAAATGTGCTTGTTTTGGCCTTGCATGCACTACAATTCTGATTTCTGCACTGCTGGAACTATTGATAGTTATCTGCATTCAGTTTGAGGGGGCATAGGGTCTAGCATCTTTAGCACCACGTCTACAATGGCAGCAGAGATATTGCCGTGAATCAGCTGCCCAGGGGAGCGTAAAGTGGAGAACTCATGGCCCCAACTGGTGCTCTCATCGGCGGGTTGTATAGTTGCAAGCTGCATGGGGCTAATCTAGTGGCGGGCCTTAGTCTGCCATTTCGAATGTAGAATAGACGATTGCTAGATACACCTGCAACAATAAGAGGGCTGCAGAAATGTTTCTGTGAACCAGCTTCCCAGGGGAGCACAAGGGGGGAGAACGTACTGCCCATCAGGCACTCTGATGAGTGTGATGGATAGATGTAAACTGCATGGGACTAGTCTCGTGGTCACCCTTGGTCTGTGGTCTTGGACATTGAGGAGACAATTCCCGGGTCCACCTGCAAGAGAAAGACAGCTGCAGAGATTTTAACCAGCTGCCGAGGGGAGTGCAAAAGGGGCAGAACTTGCTGCCCCGTCAGGTGCTCCGATGGGTGAGTTGGATAGACACAAACTGCATGGGCCTAATCTAGTAGCAAGCCCTAGCCTGCAATGTTGCATGTAGAGATGTTTGTTGCAGATTGCAGTTCATGGGAGCAGAGGTACCTGCGAGTAGAGTAGACAAAGGACCGGTTTAATGTAGAGGAATCAAGAGCAACCTATGATACTTATTTGTATTTCAGAGGGAGGTGGAGGGCAGGGTGGGGGCATCTGTGTGTGTGTGTGGGTGTGTGTGTGTGTGTGTGTGTGTGTGTGTGTGTGTGTGTGTGTGTGTGTGTGTGTGTGTGTGTGTGTGTGTGTGTGTGTGTATTTCATTTTTGTCCGACCGTGGTGAAGTGTTCGAGTGTTATGAATATAATCGTGCAAAGTACATATGTCTGTTCATGTGATTAGGCATTTTGTTATTGTTATTTATGATGATGAGAATATGTGTGTTTTCTTGGTCACATTAGACTGTTCTAGACGACACATTAAATATAATGGTTGGGTAGTTCATCAGAGTTTGTTGGTAATGCTTAAATAATTTGAGGTTGGAAAATTAATGAGTGTTTCCCGTCTGAACAATTCTGTGTTTCATCAGATAACACTGACTGCATTACATGGAAATTCTTGGAGAAATTATAGGATGACCTTCTCCTTTGAATCTGCTTATTTTTCACTACATCTAACAAGAATGTGTTTTGCTGGCATGTAACATGCATATATTAAAAAACAGTTTTTTATAAGAATAATAAGTAACATGGGTAGGTCATAATGAAGATTATATTCACCACTAAAACTCAGGACATCCTGTTCACCCTCTATTTCTCTACCTCTTCTTCCTACTCCTCTACCACTCCTGGCCCATCTGAGGCCTCACCCCCTACACTTTCTCCTCCTTTTCCCTGTTCACCCCTGACAATGTTTCTAAACAAGTCAGGTCTATTCAAGTCTTGTCAAAGCAGGTTCTCCCCTGCTCACCCTGAACCATCAAGAACCACATTGACACCCTTGCTCCAGCCTTGGGCATTTCTGCAATCACTCATTTGCCATTGGAACTTCCCCCTCCCCCTTAAGCACTCCCCTGAGCACACCCTTCTTAGAAGCCCTCATCCGATCCATCCTCTCCGGCTAACTATCACCAAATCACTATCACTCCTTTCCTGGGCAAACTCTTGGAACAGCTGCCCTTCTCCCAGCTTTATCTACATACTGAATCTGTTGATTGCCTCCATGAGCACCAGTTTGGCTTCCGAGCTGCCAGAAGCATGGAAACTGCTTTCCTAAACACTGGTGAAGACTTGCTCTCCAATCATGACTCTAATCTCCCTTCTGTCCTCATTCTCCTCGATCTATCCTCTGCTTTTGACACAGTCAACCATGCCAAACTGCTCAATCGCATCTGCAACAATCTTGCTATTACTGATCAGGCCCTGGCCTGGTTGACCTCCTTTCTCACTGACTGAGCCTCTCAGGTCCAACTCCTGTCTTTCCTCTCTTCTATCTTTCTCTCTAATTGTGGTGTTCCCCAGGGTCTAACCTCTCTCCCTGGCCCTTCAACCACTACCTGGCACCCCTTGCCCACTGCATCGCGACTTTCTGCTCCAATTTTCAATGTTATGCGGATGACACTCAAATCTCTTTCTGGCTCCCCCAGCCACCTCTGCTTCTTCTCTCATTCCAGACAGTCAGGAATAGTGTGCCACCAATGATCTCTGCCTTAATGCCAGTAAGACTGAGATCCTCCTAATTGGGACACCCGCTCCCTCCTTTCGTCTCTCTCTCTGGATGCCCACTCTAGGCCCTCTTCCCGCTCCTTCCTGTGAAGCTAAGAACCTTGGTCGCATCTTCGACTCTACCCTCTCCTTCTCTCCTCACATCTATGACGTCTCTAAGAAGTCAAACTATCAGCTGTACCTCCTCGGAGGTATTGTTCCTTTTCTCACTTTCCTCCAGAAGCTCACTGTCTCCAGAGCTCTGGTCCTCTCTAGGTGGGACTATTGCAACAACCTCTTTCTAAATGTTCCTGCCTCTACACTTCGACCATTCCAACTTATCCAGAACAGGACTGGAGACTTCTCCTTGGCCTCACGGCCGGGATTGTATCTCTGCAGCTCTGAAATCTCTTCACTGGCTCCCTATGGCTGCAAGGATCAAGATCAAGAACCTCTGCATCATCCACAAGGCTTTCCGGGGCCTGGGACTGCTCTACCACCAACTTTCTCTTCCAAAACATCTTCCTTCTCGAGCACTCCACTCATCCACCTCCAACTCTCTGAGGGTCAGATGCTTCTCCAAGCAGAGAGTTGGGGGCAGATCTATCTCCTTGGCTCAGTCCTCCCTCTGGAACAGCCTCCCTGCCTCTCTCAAACTTCAGCGGAACCACCTCCGGTTCTAGAAACAACTCAAGACCTTCCTTTTTGCTTCCGCTTTCTCTTTTCCTCTCCCCTGCTGATGCACCTGACTGCTCTGTGCACTGGTCACCTGGTCACCCTCTGAACTCGGGCCCAGGCTCCTGCATGTCCAGTTGCCCTCGCCCTTGCACTGCCTCAGGGATCCCCAGCACCTAAGGGTATGTATCTGCAACCCTGCAGTTCCTTCTCTCTGCACTTATGAGACCCTCGCTGGCTGAACTTGTGAGTTAACTGCACATTCCCCTTCCCCTCCCCCCTGGTACTACTCCCCTTCCCTCTTCCCCACACCTGCACAATCTGAAGGACACCAGGCCTAGTAAGATTGTTATTTTGTCCTCCCTTTGCTTCCCCCTCCTTGTCTTGCTGTGCCTAGAAACACTTGTGTTCAGGCGCATTATAAATACAACATCATATCATAACTGTTAAGATGGATTTCTGAACTCTATCCTGGAGGGGCAGAGGTTCAGAAGGCCAGCCTAGTTTCTTGGAACAGGGTAACCTCTGGATAAGCCAGACAAATCAGGGTAGCGATGGCGGCGGTCAAGACTAGTTCTCAAGAGGGGTAAGGGTGACTGAAAGCCCGCAATAAGCACACAAAGCAAGGACGCTTACAAATTACTCCAAGCAGGTGTTATATTAAAAATATAGACACATTTATTACAAGGCCTTTGTAATATTGACCATAGTAAAGAATCACGGTAAAACTCAAGTAAACCAACACATCACAATCGAATACAATATATAAATGCCAAATTATTATATATACAATTACCGAAGGGTCTAAAGAGTTTGAAGCACGAAACATGCAGACCACCTAGATGGGGAGGAAAATAGGCAGTGCAAGTAATCATTAGACCCAGTTCGCCTTCAGAGGCCACCTAACTAGAAGGAAGTCCGAGCCCTACGAAGAGTGGAGCCTTGTGCTCAAAAGTACCTGCACATGCTGGTGCCAACCGGCCAAGGGGAGTCTCTTCAAGGAAATCAGGCAGTTCAGAGCGGTGAACAAATGAGGATGAACAGATCTCTACTACTCAAGCGCGGCCTCCACTTGTGGGCAGAAGCAGAGCGCGAGTGCGAAAAAGGCGTGCTGTTTAACACAGCGAGGAAAAGCTACAGGCTACTGCAGGAGGGCGACCGGTTCCTAGCGTTGCTACTCACCGGTCCCCGATGCAGGCAGACCAAGGCTTCTCCGTGTCAGTTTCAGTGCTGGCAGATTCAGATACGAGCAGGGGACGGCTCAGCGTCGTGTAGATTCCGCAGCAGCAGAAGTTAGAGTTGAGGATGTCCCAAACGCAGTGAACCCGCACAGATTGTTACCAAAGCAGGGCAACAGAGCGGCTGTGTGTATTTCAGCCCAATTTACACTTCTCACTTCAGACCTGGGAATGCCAAGTGTACGAATCTTGTGAGAGTGTCAAGGACTCGGAATACAGCAGCAACCTGACAGCGGTGACAGAGCAAGGCTCCTGGGTAGGCTGGTCAGTCCACTGGATGGCCCAGAGACGCTTCCGAAGGCTTACGTGCAGGAGATGATGAAGATGCCGAGAATAGTTTTTCCCACTATTCCAAAGGGTCGAAGTACCAGTACAGGCCTTCTCGTTCGATCAGAGGCAGAATAGTTTCACAGGGCGACAGCAGTGCAGAGGAGCAGTCCTTCAGCGGGTCACCAGCGATTCCTCGGTTCAGCCTCTTAGTTGCAGGATACTTGGCTCCTGTATCCATCGTTCATGAGAACTCAGGAGATCGACATGGTAGTGGTGTTTCCAGCCTCCTCTTATCCAGAGTTCCCTTTGCGCCAAAACGGAGAGACTCAATGAGAGATCTGCTCACAAAACACTCACACCATACGTGGACCTATCACGGACCACGGTGGTCCCAGGCATTCAAGACACACCAGACTCTCTGGCACCGAGGAGGTGTATTGGGACCAGACATCCCAGCCCAAATCCTGGAGGCACACACAAGGCATGCAGAAGCCTGCGAAACCATCTGTGTTTCGCGGGAAAGTACATGCCCAAATAAGGATGGCCCCGGGTCGGCTCGACCTGGGGAAGGTGAAGGGGCAAGATGGTCAATGGACAGGACAAAGAACCTTGTGGCATGGCCATTTTGAAAGCCAGGCCACCCATTTTGGCCAAATGCGGGAAGCGCAGTTAACAGGGCAAAGAGTTCAAAACACAAAGAAACGATTGCTGCCACCAGTCCCGTCCATGGCATACTTGCACAGTTCGTTATAATTCCTTCGAGAGTTACTAGGGCCTGTAGAATGACTAGAGACCCAAGAGCGCGGTAATGTAAGTTACGGTGCACTCTTGTGCCATGTTGCACGAAAGCTGCAACATGAGAAAAGAACTACAGAAAACAACGTTTCCCGGTACTGACTGTCTTAAGGGCATGTCAGTTTCCCCATAAGAATGGAGCGAAATCCCAGAGGAGTGCGGGAGAAGGCTGCACTTCTCTGGCAAAGTCTAGATCAGGGTGTAAAACAACAGCAAAAAGTTTGGGGGTTGCCGCATGGATGGAAAATTACCTACAATATGAAATCTTTCCTAACAATAACAGATATTTTAAAAAAAAAATAATTGGCAAAGCTATCTTAAAGAATGAAAAACAGAACCAACCAAAATATGTATGGACTGTAACTTCTTTAGTAAGTTGGTGTATTAGAACATGGTGTGGATTAAAAGAAGAAAAACAGTATATGTGACACAGTGGTGCCACATTTACCAACAAGGTTTGATACTGGGTGCAATCACCATCCCTCATGGGCATAGCTTCTTCTTCATCCTAATCAGTCAATGTGTATGCCCATGTGTGGTGACCGACCAAGTACACCAGTGACATTGCTGAAATCGAGACCACTCTATCACTGCATCTTCTCAGTAGCATTGCAAAGGCATTGAGGCATTGAAGAACTATAGAACAACTCTTCCTTCACTCTTCTTCAAGACCTTTATGACAACAATTTATTCCTCCTGTTTATATATAATGATCTCCATCTCTAAGCATCCCTCTTTCTAAATCCATCTATCTTTTTCTCCTTCTTTATCCATGCATAGCTATATCTCACTGTATCCATCTCTCTATGTCTGTCCTTGCTGACCTGTCTTTGCATGTTTCTATTGAAAACTTTCCTCAAGCTCCATCCTTCCCTCTGTCTACATCTTTAGTAATCATTCCATATGTATATGAATCTCTCCATCTACCTACATCCATCTCTGGCTCTGCTACCCTGTGTATCCATACTTCGAACTCTAGCAATCTCTCTATCTACATTCATCTCTGCATGTCCACATGCATATTTATATTCATCTATCTTTTTTCTTCTCAGTATATATATCAATCTCTTTATTTTTTTGCATGTCTCCATATCTATATCCAATGCATCTCTCATATTTACCTAGTTGTCGTCTCTTTATCTATATCAAGCTGCATAGCCATCTCTGTCTATTTATATACCTTTAAACATAGCAAAGGATGCATGTCTCTATGGCTCTCTATCCATCTCTCCATGCAAACGTAACTGTATGTTTTTTTTCCCCATATAGCAAGCTACCCATTGATCGCTCTCTACACATCTACATGTATTCATCTCTCTGTATGCATCACTGTATATCCCTCTATCAATGTCTCTGTTTACATCTATCTCTATGCATATCTATGTGTCTATATCATTATCTATCCATCTCTCTCTATACACTTGTCTATATCTCTATCTATATCTCTCTGGATCTATGTAATTGTTTTTCTAAATCTTTGTTACTTGATAGACATGTTGTCCCTAGGCCTGTTGCCTACACCCTCTGTCTGTATGTCTGTATGTCTCTCTGTATGTCTGATGTATAGTGCCATTCTCCATATGTAACGTATAGCCTGCTATAAAATGCCAAGTGCAGCCGGTAATGCCCAATAATGCCATTTAATGGTTGATAGAGTCACCATATGAAGGGTATAGATCCAAAAGTCCAACGTCAAATGATCCAACACTGTCAAGAGCCAGAGCACAAACCCCATACCTGACATCCTGCACCCACTACCCTGAGCACAAGCCCTATACCTAGCATCATGGCCCCCACCACAAAATGTGCATGCCCAATATCTGGCATTCTGTCCCCGACCACCCAGAACAGAAGCCCCATACCTGACATGCTGCTCCAGCACAACCAAGAACACAAGTCCCATATATCAATTCCTGCAGCCACCACCTAGTGTACAAGCCCCATGCCTGGCATCCTTCTCCGCTACTACCAAGATTGCAATCTCCACACCTGCAATTCTTCCTCAACACCACCCAGAACACAAGCCCCATAGCTGGAATCATGCCCCTCTACCACCCAGAGCACAAGCTCCATACCTGCCATCCTGCCCCCACCACAAAATGTGCATGCACCATATCTGGCATTTTGTCCCCGACCACCCAGAACACAAGCCCCATACCTGATATGGTGCTCCAGCACAACCAAGAACACAAGTCCCATATATCAATTCCTGCCGCCACCACCTAGTGTACAAGCCCCATACCTAGAATATTGCCCCTGCACCACCCAGAGCACAAGCACCATACCTGGCTTCCTGCCCCCACCACCCAGAGCACAAGCCCCATGTCTGGTATCCTCCACCACTACTACCAAGATTGCAATCTCCACACATGGAATTCTCCCCCTACACCACCCAGAACACAAGCCCCATACCTGGAATCCTGCCCTCTACCACCTGGAGAACACGCGCCATACCTACCACCCTGCCCCCTACAGCCCAGAGCACAAGGCACACGTTTTCATACTTGGCATCCTGCCCACTACTACCCAGAGCTGAAGCCCATATCTGGCTTACTGCCTCCCCACCACCCAAAGCACAAACCCTACATCTGGTACCCTGCCCCATTATAAAGATTGCAAGGCCCATACCTGGCAATCTGTCTCCCAGCACCCAGAGTACAAGGCGTATACCTGCCATTTACAACCCCCCGACCCCCACCACCTAGAGAACAAGCCCCATGCCTGGCATCCTTCTCCGCTACTACCAAGATTGCAATCTCCACTCCTGGAATTCTTCCTCTACACCACCCAGAACACAAGCCCCGTAGCTGGAATCCTGCCCCTCTACCAACCAGAGCACAAGCCCCATACCTGCCATCCTGCCCCCTACAGCACAGAGCACAGGTGTTATACCTGGCATCATGCCCACTGCTACCCAGAGCACAAGCCCATATCTGGCTTCCTGCCTTCCCACCACCCAAACCACAAGCCCTACACCTGGTACCCTGCCCCATTATAAAGATTGTAAGGTCCATACCTGGCAATCTGTCCCCCACCACCCAGTGCACAAGCCATATACATGGCATTTACCCCCACCACCCAGAGCACAAGTCCAATACCTGGCATCTTGCCCCACCACCACCCAGAGCACAATCCCCATACCTGGCATTCTGCCCCCCAACAGCCACAACAGATGACCCACACCTAGCATCGTACACCACCACCCAGATGCTTGAACGCAACTACCATGCCTTACATCCTGTCCCGTGCATGGGATTATGCCCGCTATCACCACAACTGCAAGCCCCACACCTGGGATCCTACACCCTCAACAGCCAGAGCACAAAACAAGTACTGGGCACCTACTGGCCCTGAGGCATCAGCAGGTAAATGCATTCCTCTTTGTTCTATGCTTTCCTTCTATGGATTTCTCCATAGAAAGGGTGCCAGCACAGCAACCTAGGCCCACACCTGCTGTGTGGGGATGAACACAGGGGAGGCACAACATTTTTAAGGTGAAGCAGTGCCCTCCCTGGCCCTACCTTAGAGATGCCACTGTGCAATTTTAGAGCAAGATGACTCTATATTGTGAACCGTTACTATTTTATTCAAATACCAGTAAAAATTGTATTGAATTCTCATTGTTAGTGTAGGACACGGTTAACTTTGTTAAACAAGTTAATTGTTCTTCATTTTACCACAATAAATGTTACTGGGGAAAGCAGTAGTAATCTCTTTGCAATTTAAAAGTGACAGACAAGCAAAACACAAGAACACTCCTGCATGGGCATGTAGTCTTGGTAATAATTTAATATGGTTTCATTAATAATATATCTATTAATAGTAACATATGTAGTAAATATTTTGCTCTGGTAAAGAGTATAAATATTGTCTTATTTTTTATGTAGAGGTCAAAATTCCAAGGATAAACTATAGTAAATAAGCTGAAAGAAAAGATAAGATGAAGTTGAAAGAAACAGAACGAATGAAATTCAAGTTTATATCCGTAAGAGCTGCTGAATGAGAACATCCTGGATTTTACATTGTGAGAATGGAAACTCCAGTATTGTGAGTATTGTTTTCTGTATTATAATAATGTAAATGTGTGCTTGACGAGAAACGATGTGATATGATATGATATGATATGATATGGTATTTGTAACGCGCCTATACACAAGTGTTTCAAGGCGCGACGAGGCAGGGAGGGAGGGAAACAAGGGGAAGACAGACAAACGATCCTACTAGGCCAGGTGTCATTCAGATCGTGCAAGTGCAGAGGTAAGGGGAAAAGGAGAAAGTGCAGGGGGAGGAGGTGGGGGGGAAAGTGCAGTACAAGGTAAGTAGCGTAATAAAATAATAAATAATAAATAATAAATAAAAGGGCCAGCTGGTGGCAAGTGCGAGGTAAGTGCAGAGCAAGTGCTGGGAAGGGGGCTGTAGGGATGCAGTGACAGTCCCACAGTGCAGGAGGAGCCAGGGAGGCAGTGCAAGTGGAGAGTGGCTGGGCCCTGGACCGAGGTCACAGAGTGGCCCAGATGCAGGTTTAGTGCAGACTTCAGTGGGGAGTTTAGCAGGTTTAGCAAGGGAGAGGGAGAGAGAAGGCAGAAGCGAAGAGGAAGGTTTTGAGGTGCTTCCGGAACCGGAGATGGTTCTCCTCAAGTTTCAGGGAGGCAGGAAGGCTGTTCCAGAGGGAGGCCCCTGCTGCGGAGAGAGATCTACCCCCAGCTCGTTGCTTCGAGAAGCGGCTGACCATGAGGGAGTTGGAGACGGATGAGCGAAGGGCTCGTGAAGGCAGATATTTAGGAAGAGAGAGTTGAAGGTATTTAGGCCCCAGGCCCCAGAAGGCCTTGTGGACAATGCAGAGGGTTTTGAACTTAATCCTCGCAGCCACTGGGAGCCAGTGAAGAGATTTCAGTCCTGGAGAGATACGGTCCCTGGGCTTGAGGCCAAGGACAAGTCTCGCAGTTCTGTTCTGGATAAGTTGCAGAGGGCGGAGAGTGGAGGCAGGCAGATTAAGATAGAGGCTGTTACAGTAGTCCAGCCTTGAGAGAACCAGGGCTCGGGAGACAGTGAGCTTCTGGGGGAAGGAGAGGAAGGGAAGAATACCTCTGAGGAGGTGCAGCTGGTAGTGTGACTTCTTAGAGACGTCAGATATATGAGGAGAGAAGGAGAGTGTAGAGTCGAAGATGACCCCGAGGTTTTTAGCTTTGCAGGTAGGGGCAGGAAGGGGGCCAAGGGAGGCCGGCCAGAGAGCTGCAGGAAAGGAGGGAGTGGGTGTGCCGATGAGTAGAATCTCAGTCTTACTGGCGTTAAGGCAGAGGTCGTTGGCGGCACACCATTCCTGGATAGCAGACAGACAGTCGGAGATGAGGGAAGGAGAGGAGGAGGCCGAGGGTAGCCTGAAAATGAGCTGGGTATCGTCCGCATAGCACTGAAAGTGGGGGCAGAGAGCGGCGATGCGGTGGGCAAGGAGTGCCAGATACTGGTTGAAAAGCCAGGGAGAGAGGTTGGATCCCTGGGGGACACCACAGGTGGAGTAAAAGATGTCAGAGAGGAAGGAGCCCATTTGGACCTGGGAGGGTCGACCGGAAAGGAAAGAGGTCAGCCATGCCAGAGCCTGACCAGTGATACCCAGGTTATCACGGAGACGGTTGAGCAGGATGGCATGGTTGACAGTGTCAAAGGCAGAGGAGAGATCGAGCAGAATGAGAACACAGGGAGTGTTGGAATCGAGGTTCAGGAGCAGGTCCTCACGGATGTTCAGGAGAGCAGTTTTCGTGCTTCTGGCCGCTCTGAAGCCGGAAACTGCCAAATGTATCTTCAAGTTAAGGCAAAGACAGCCCTTTTTTAAATTAAATATGACGTAAAGATATAAGTCCTGTTTTATTTAAATGTATTTAATTGTGTTATTTATTTTGACAATGGGTACTAATATATGTTTTTCCTTTCTTAAATATACATAGTTATGTCATGAAGATGTGTGTTTCATGGCAAACAAAAGTCTTTGGATGGGCTTACCGAACTGGAGAATCACCATCACGAAAATAGCAATTAAATCTATATTCTGGAATGATTGTGACGCCCCATTTTGCCCATTTGCGGTGCCCATCATCCAGACCAACCTGCCAGCATTTATACAGTGAAGACATGCAGATAGCAACGTTGTATTGCTGATGTGTAACAAAAAATGTTTTGTCCCAAACGGAACGCCATGTGCTTCGAGGGAAAATAAATGATGGAATTGAATTGAATTCTATTTTACTCCACAGACCATTCACTTGCGCAAGTCAAGTACCGGGATTAAACCATCATGGAATGGAATATGAAAGATTGCATGGAATGTGACCGTTGACGTAAACATGATTATTATGGCATAGAGTAAATAATCTTTTCTTCCATTGATTATGGGCAAGAAAAGTTGTAATGGCTCCATTGGATGTATTCAACTATTTCTATTGCATTAAGAAATATAGTGACTTTGTAAATTCCCGACTATGATAAGATATATGATATGATATGGCATTTAAACATGCCTGTACACAAGTGTTTCTAGGCACGAAATGAGTATTCATTGAAAAGTGTAAATTGTCATTTAATGTGTGTGCATGTGTGTGAGCGTGCGTGCGTGTGTGTGTGCATCGTCCATGTTTTGTGTTATGTAATATGATGGCGCAGTTGATGACAGCAGACATTTGGATATGCTGTGCACAAACATCATGAGAAGAGGCATAGCATTTCGGTTTCGCATGTCGATGTCAGCTTGAGGGGCGGCTGTTATTATGTACTGCCACCAGGGCACCTGAATTTAGGGTGATTGATCAACGGATAATGTTATCACAAGATGGCGGTTTGCGGCCTGTGAGTTTTGCATGTCTAAATGTCTGCAAATCGAAAGTAAGATGCATTGGAAAGAAATTCTAATCAATCGATATAGACTGAAAAATACTTGCCCTATCCATTGGGCCAATAGAATTCCTTAGAGAGCTTCCCTTTTAAATGGTTCAAGGTATTTTTAGGACTAGGATCATCTGGCTATGATCAATTGTTGTCTTTTCGTTTGTTAAATGGTTAATCAATAACCCTTCAAAGAACAGAGACCAACTGTGTTTCTCTTGCAGCAATGATTAAAAGCAAAGTCTACTTTGATTAAGCAGAAAAGGGAAAAGTCTCTACTGCAGACTGTTCTGGATTTTATAATTAGATGCCTTAGCGTCCTATGAAGAAATTAAGCAAGGCATTTATGTTGTCAGTGGTTACATTGTGTGATATCAGTTTACTTACCTAACCAACATTCAATTGACTATCCTTTGAATAAATAGTGTGAAGGTGCAGATGAGAGTTGCACTGGCTCTGGCCACGCCCCCACGGGTACCCAAGCGTGAACGATAGTACAAGCTGAGAACCATTTTGTAAACAGTAAAACACTAATGGTCACGCAGTCGCCATGAACAGTAGAATAGGTTGTGCGACACAAGTAGGGCAAGAAGTAGTGTGCATTCTCAAAAGCAGGCAAAGGTTGCAGAATACCCAGACAGGGGTATACAAGTAGTATAGATATGGGTAGGTAGGGAAAGTTTGTAGCATACACAGCCAGGGAATAATGAATGGCAGAATGCAAGACACAATGAACACTAGCATGGCGGGGGAAGAGCAGAAGTACTGCCATTACTCAGATTGAACCCTGAAAGGCCTCGATTCTGAATTATTGCAACTCAACAAAGAATTCCAGACATGATGATGCTCTGACAGCAGCCCAAGCACCAATGTCAGTGTGTGAAAGAGAGTTCTGCCTAAGAGTTGAAACCACACTGGTTAGCTTTGGGAATTGCTAACCAGAGTCAGCCTTACAAACAAAAAAAACCAAAAACACGAATGTGTATAAAACAGCTGGGAAGGTTCATTCAGTAACCTGGACCTTTAGGAAACAACGTATCTGCTGCTGTCCTGGTACCCAATAACAGTACTGGCTGAACCTCATGATACGTGTGTATGTTATATCGTTGCCTTCAGTTCCCAACATGGGTCATCCTGGTCTTTGAGATCATAATTACACTACAAGAAGGAGAATCAAGATGCAAAGAAGGAAAGCAGAAATGGGCACAGCGGAACCATGAATGGTGTATCTAAACTCTTCCTGACAGGGTGCAGGGTTACTGGAAGGTAAAATAACTCATGTCATACATTACCTCCAGCAGGCTAAGAACAAACTAACAACTAGAATAGACATTGTTAATGAAAAAAACTCTTCATAATCACATAGAGAATCTTGGAAGAGCATTAGTGTGGATATTATCTTTCAATTTGTTTTGTCTTTCCATCTCCAGCTAAGTCACCCAAACAATTGTAATGGTCCCAGAAATCTTCGCAAAAAAAAATAAAGCAGACATTGTATGACTCTTATAGCCTTGAATGGTCTAGCGAAAATGTTATTAGGAAATAATAATATAATGGATACATGGACTGAGAACTCGAAACCATGACATTAGCCAGAAAGGAACGTAAAAGCAGTACAAAGAAGACCTGATTGCGCAGGGTTCTCTTTTTATGATTGGAAGAAAAAAAAAAGATCTGTTTACTGCTTCATGTCTTCAATATTGGCAACTCCTGGCACCCAACTGTGTTACTGCTGAGGTCCCCAAAATATGTGGTTAACATATACAATCTATTGTCTATTGTTTAATGCAACATGCGCACTCACACGCTCAGCTCGGAGATGCTCAAATTAAACAATAATAAAAGGAACATTCTTCACCTTGATGCTCCCCTTTTCTCTTAGAGCCGCTCTCAAGTTTATTGGGTGAGAGACTGTAACCCTAAGTGCGCTGATGTCCCGAGTTCATGTTGCCGACACCCCAAAAACCGACTATGTCCCAGGGTTTGTTATCTTCATCCCTTATGTAGCTGCTTTTACAGCTTCACTTTTCAATGAGCTGCTTCACTGGAGATGGAGCATAGCAAGTTGGCATTCTTTTTTGTTTTAATTGGATGGTATGTTGACAGCATTCACGAAAAGGTGTGCTGGAATGAAGCCAAACCATTGTAAAGTACAATGTTATGTTCAAAACTGTATGATGCTTATGAAGGTAAACACAGTCCAAAAAGCATTTCCCTCCATGCGTTCCCTTCTAATCTGATGTCAGTCAATTCTCCAGGCGTCTTCAAAACTGTTTCCTGTTTGCCCACATAGGCAAACACAGACATGCACACACACACTTTCACTGTCACACCCTGACGAATTGATGCACATAGGCACACACGTATAACATAAACAATAAGCACAGTGACACCACAGTCATCCATCATTATATTCGAGACTGTTTTCTCTTTCGCCCACACATAGTAATCAGCCGAGGCTCCAATTCTGACTGTATTAATCTTTAGAAGTCTGGTGATTGACAACAGAACCCCTGAAATAGCCGAATGCATGAGATCAAGGAATGAGCAATCCCTCGCCGGGCAGAGCCTTGTTTAAGACCACTGCATTCCTCGGCGTAACATTTATTTTATGACAATAGGTACATTCCTAACTCAAGGCACCAGTTATGGATCCTCAACAAAAATATTCTCTCGAAATTCCAGTATGGTTTTCAGGAATAACTGACTACCATCAGCCAGTGTTTAATCTAGTATTTGTTAACATAGAAATATATCAGAGGTTGGGAAAGGAAATGCATGTATTTTTTTGAGGAAAAAATAAAATAAACCTGTAAAATAAGGGTTTATCCATTTTCTAAATAAAGCTGTCAATCAGGGAAATGTAGCGGTAAGATAGGGAAAGGAGGATTTAGGGAGAGTGTGTGCCAAGAGAAAGAAGTAGAAATTGCTGCCAACGTGCGAGCAGTCAGGTTGGAGGAGGAAGGTTTTAATTGCATTCCTGAATTCCATGAGAGAGTCTATGACACTGAAATGCAGTGCAGGGTGGTTCTGGCTCTATGGGCAAGAAAGAAGAATACCTTATCCTGTTATTTCAATATGATATATACCTGACTGTTTCTGTTCTTTTTGGGGCAAATGGGGAAGATATCGATGAATTTGACAGATGTTAGAAAGGATGCCCTTCAGTTATCTATTTATTTTTTAATTTATAGCAGCGCACAAAGCCCTCAGGCATCTAGGCGCTAGTTGCAGTAAGTGCAAAGTGACATTCTACTAAGTACAAGACCACACCTAAGGGTGACAGCATACAGGTGGATCTTGCAACGCATAATGTGGCAGAGCCACGCCTCATTGTACGTGGGCTACTTCAAGTGTACTGGTACACATGGAATACAAAATTAGAGTAGGTGCACAATCTGGAAAGGCCACGCCTCATGTTACGAGGGGCTACTTCAGGTGAACAGATATGCAAAAAGACAAAATGAGGGTAGGTGCATAGTCTCGGAAAGCTATGCTACATGTTGCAGGTCTACAATAGGCAAGTGGAAGGGTTACAGATATAATACAGTATAAATGCAGCGCAAACTAGATTGTTTATAGTACGAAGGATAGAGACATCATACAGTATAAATGCAGCGCTGTTAGGGAGAATTCTCAAAATGTGCAAATTTCCCTTACCTTTTGAGACCGCCAGCAACTTTGCTGGATTTCTAGGATTTCAGTTTTTACCTGGGAAGAGTGTGAACCTTTTTTTTCCCACTCTTCCATGTATGTTGTGTGTGTTTTACTTTTGTGTTCTTTGGTTATGGAGTTTTAAAACAACTCCAGTGCCATCATATTTTTCTGTGTGTCACACAGCACCTTCAGTGCAGTGGCACAGGGGTATCTTTCAGAATCCCGAAGGTTTAAATACCTTCCCTGGGACTGACTATCCTCTCCCAGAGCATGTAAAGTTAAATTGACTTTACTAGTCTCTTTAAAATTACTGACCCAGCACACCCTATCTTCCTATAGAGTGTTGGAGGGGTTGCCTAGCTTCACCTGAGTCAAAACACTCATTTAACAGTAAAATGTTACCCTTTCCTACTTTAAATGGCTGGTGGCAGTGGTTTAGATCAACTACCGTGATTGCTCCTGACCGCTAACAACGGTAGCTAAAAATCGGGTCAGCCACGTTTTTCAATATGGCACCCAAGTCCTATCTGTAAAAACAGACTCCGGTCATCTTTTTTCGCCATTTAGTTTAGGAAAGGTCGTTCTTGTGTTTGTCTCTGTGCGCCAAACCAGGTTTGGTCCCTTTGTTCATTGGCCTTTGGTGGGCTTCAGTGCTAAAGCCCTCCTCTGGCGCCAGGGTGTCTGGGGTGGAGAGGATGTGAGGCAGGTGTCCAAAACTCCCTGTGCTTAGTCTCCTAGGAGACCTGAATGCACTCTGGTGTGATTGGCCGGCTGGCTGTCCAGCAAGGACAGCCCCCTGTTGTGTGAGTGACAGCCAGGCTGGAATGAATGGGGGAAAACTGTTTAAAAGTAGGTCTCTGGGACTTGGAAAGCAGAGTCAACCACTGGAACGAAAGAACCGAAAAGGAGAAGAAGGAAGAGGACTGCTGCAACTCCTGGACGACCGGTGAAGCCCTGCTGCAGGTCCGAATTGCCTGAAACTCCGACGACAGGGAAGCCCTTCAAGGTTAACTTCTTCCCTTGAGTTTGGTGGGAACAACCAACTCGCAAGCCACCTGGACACCGTCCTATTCTGGTCCATTTTCATCAGAGTGCTGTTGAAAACCAGATAGGCAGAGTGAAGGAAACCAGCTCGTGGACTTTAAGGCACTCACACCTTAAACCGACGTCTTGTTACAGCTTTTGGCCTCTTCCCAGGGCAGTGCAGGAACCTCCCGATGTCCTCCTTCTTGCCCCCTCGACTGAAGGTCAGGAACAGCGAGATTTGCTCGAACTGCCAGGAACAACTGCCTCAGCTACAGCTTTCTTCATTGACAAGATACTGTGCAAACGCGGTCCGAAAATCTTTTTCGGCCATTGAGAAAGTACGTGAAACTTTCCTCAACTACGAAGGCTTGTCCTTCCCTAAACATTTGTCAAACGTTTCGCCTAGCCAAATCCTTTAAAAATCTGTGGCAAAGACTTAACCGTTATATACCAGAACTGTGCTTTCCTATATAAAAGACTCTGAACCATTGACTTTGGCCCAGGCCTATTGAGAAGAATTGCTGGTTGTATTTAACTGAAACCCTTTCCCCTGCCTATTAATGTATTTGGGATGTCTATTCTTATAACCTTGTCTTTTCCCTCCTTTATTAAGTATCTGAAGTACCATTTTGCTCCCACTTTATTTTGAAGCTAAACTTGTTGAGTTACTTACCGGTTGGATTTTTGTGGTTTATTAGTGTGTGATATTGAACTGCTATGCTAGAGTAATGTTTTCTAACTGAGTAAATAAATGTATATTCTTTAACCAAGAAACCTTGAGTGAGTGTATATTTGAATCACTGTAATTTGTTGGTCCTTTGTGTAACTTGTTCTACTGCTCACTTAAACTCTTGAGATAAGTCTGGCTGCTCAGCCATCGCTACCACTTTACTGTGTAGTACAGGCTTGTACCAAAGGTGAAATTGTGCTTACACTTGTAGTCCTAATTACATGTAGTGTTCCCAAAGGGTAGTGCATGTGATTCTGCCTAACAAGCGCAAGGCAGATAGTTCATGGTAGGTAGAATACAAACATCATACAGTATAAATGCATGGCAAGGCTGATTACATGTTGTGCAAAGGTTTGTATTAACCAAAATCACATAATAAATATATATCTATATATTTACTGAACAATAAAGGACTTTGAACACGAAGATGATGGCCAAACGTGATTCTTTGGATTCTAAATTGAGGAGTGCCGCTGTGAACCGCGCAATTGCAGTTCTCGTTTTCCCCCCATATATATATATATATATATATATATATATATATATATATATATATATATATATATATATATATATATATATATTTTACAGGGTCGGAGTTTTTTCAGTGAATTTCATAGGTTTTTATTAGTGCAACCTAACCATAATGTCCCTTTAACAAAGTGTCTTCACTGATTGATTACAGAGTCTGCGGTGGTGACCCTGTGGTTATGGTTAAGTTGCTCAACCCATAGGAAGAGCAGTTTTTGGGCAGCTTATATCTTTGGCACTGTTCAACAAAACCACACAAAACTTTGCATGAAAAGTATACAGTTATCAGAGTTCCCAAATCATTTGAAATCCGGATAGACATGAATGGCAAATCATTTTGCTTGCGGCTACAGCCCAAACCGCTGGACAGATTTGCACGAGGAGCGACAGCCTGGGCCTGAAAGCATGCTTTTGCAGATTTGGTGTCAATCCATCCAGTAAATGTTTTAAAAATGCACTAAATGTAGGCTAAACAAAATTAGTGATATCTCTAGTTTGCAGACTTACTTCCTGATTCTGTGTCAGTGGACACTGCTGAGCCAATCAGGGAGCTGTGTGACATGGGCGAAAAATCATAAATGGCGACTGATGGTCAATTAAAAATATGAATTGTGTCAAAATGTTTAAAATGGACACCATGTTGGATTTGCAAACTGCCCCATAGTCAGGGAAACATTGTGGTAAAACACATTGAAAAACACAGCATTACACTTGTCAAACAAATGAACCGATCTATGGGGAGGTGAGGGGTGATGAGCATGGGATGGAATATATCCAAAAAATAAACATATTTTTGGTGTTTTTTCTTCTCCGATGTTCAGGGACATTGCTGTGATGTTCATGGACTTGACTTATGTTCAAGGACATCTATGCGTATGTGTGCATTACAGGGTCAGTGAAGCAGTTCTTAGACAGCTTATATCTTTGACGCCATTCACCAAAACTGCATGAAACTTTGAAATAAAAATATGAACCCAGCTTTAAATGTTGTCGCAACATTTTGGGCAGTTTTGTTAAGATGGGGCAAAATCAGAGGGGGGGTCCACAATTTTTGGATGGCTTATAACTTTGGTGCTGTTTGACAAATCTGCACAAAGGTTTGCAAAAAGATTATATATCCAAAACTGAATGTTTTTGCAAAGTGTGAAAGGATTTTGTCAAGAGGGGACTAAATTGTAGAGAAGTCCCACATTTTTGGAAAATTGGAGAGTCTTGAATGGGAAAAGAATGGTGTTGGTGGCTACAAAGACAAGTGCTGGATGGATTTGTATCAAAGTTGTGCAAGGACCATTGGCAAGGACCGGAAAGCATGCTTTTGCAAATATGTCCTGTGTTCTATTTTTTGAAAAGTGTCCAAATATAGGTACAAAATCACTGAAGCCCGGCTACGTGGTTAAAGTGGGCAGTGAGCCTGGCACTCAGCAAGGACAGGTGAAAAATTGTGATATAACTTTGGGGCCATGGTATGGTACTGTTTATTTGTAAACTGCCTATACACAAGGCAAGTGTTTCAAAGCACTCAAAGAGTGAGGGACCAAGGGGAAAAACAACAGTCATTCAGAGCCCTTGAATTTCTGAACAATATAAGTCTGCACAGGCAGAGTAAGTGCATACAATACAATCAACAGTGTAGATAACAGCAAAAAGGTCTAACAACAATTCTGCAGTTTTTCCAAGTGCATTGAAGTGCCACCATGCAAGGAGGGGAGACAGGGAGAATAGATAGATGATCTTCAGGCATGGTACGTTCAGCTCGTACAAGTGAAGACCATGCCCCGGACATTCTGGCCACTGCCCATGGGCACCAAGGGTGGGGAATAGAGTCAAAGTGGGCATGGCCACCAGGGACCGCCTATATTTTCTTAACATTTTCGAAATCAAGATAGGCTTGAATGAGAAAATAAATTCTGCTCACGGCCACAGCCTGAAGTGCTGGACATGTTTGCAGCCAACATGTGTGTGGTGCATCAGTAAGGACCTGAAAGAATGCTTATGCAAAACTGTCCAGTGTTTTATTTGTGTCAACATGTAGGAACAAAATATAGTGATATAATGTTGGTGCCTGGGTAGTGGGGCCTGGCCCTCAGCAAGGACAAATGTTAACTCTGATTTGCTTATTTGGACCTGCGGCATGGCAGAAGCCCATACTCCATGGATTGTGGACATGGGCCATGGCTGCAAGCCATGAACAATGGCAATTGGTCATTTTATTGAGGTATAGTGGACACTGCACCAGGATGCAGGATAGGTGCAGTTAATGATGGGGGTGGTTTGGTGGGACTGGCGCCATTATCAAGCTTCATGCCCTAAGAAATTCATTCATGACTGCATCCTGGGCAAGCGGTGCTGAATATGACACACAACACTCTGCGCTGTAAAAAATAAGTTTGTTAAAGTAGGTTTATAGTCCTTTCATATATGTTGAAAGAGGACTTATTAATAACGTTTATATATAGTGCTATAACATCATGAAACATGTTCTCTTATAAAACTATTGAAATTCAGTGACAACACGTTGTTAAATTAAAGTTATGGTTATGCAATTCAATGATGACTAGGTCCTTAAATGGTGTTGTGTTTATATTGCAATAAAAAAACCTTTCACATTTAGTGGGAACAAAAATATTGTAAAAGGTATCTTATGGTTGCGAGGTAAGATTGAAACACCCAAGACATTTGCTAGAACTCGTGCCACCGCCATGCACTGCTAAGACTAACACCCAGGACATGAAAGATGACATCACAAATGTGCTTTAACAATATGTATTCACTGAATTTCACAGGTTTTTATAAGACAATTTAACTTTAACTTTTACAACGTTTTTCCATTGAATTATAAGGATTTTTCTTGGAGCAACTTAACCATAACTCCCCATTAACATCCTTTTTTTCATTGCATATGTTCATAGGCTCGATTCTTCTGCTGTCATTGTTTCCATTCGCTGCCCAGCCACGCATTTGGTTTCGATGCAAGTCAGAGCTGAACTTTGCTGATGTAAACACCACCAAATAATATCCTGCTGCAGGAAATAGAAAAGACCCACTTGTCCATTTGCAATGTCACTGTAGGCTCACATGTCTACTTTAATCCTCCTCGTGCCTGCTTTGTGTATGCTAACACTTCAGCCCTTTCCATTGATGTGTGTTAAATAGTTTAAAGAGAACCTGGAAGTTATGATACACAGCACTATATATCATGACATGATAAAATGTTCATGGATAATATTTTCGGCTAAAGTACACAATCCAAATATCAAAGACATTTAGTTCCGAAAATAGATTGTTACAGTCAAAATCAGATATACATTCAGCACAATTGCTACTTTATCACAACGATCCACCACTACACATGCATTCATGAAGAGCAGCTTATATTATTGTTTTATTTTATAATCTGGATGACTTCCTGGATGAAAGTGGGTTTCTTTCCTAGAAAGGGACGGTCTGCAAATACGATCAAATAACGGTTGTACGGTAGAAGTACGCTGTACAGACGGCTATTCCCCTGAAGGGTTGTATACAAGGTGAAACCTCTTGATGGTAGATTCCATACACACTTAGCTCAAATAACATTGGGAATCACAGCGCATCCCATAATGCTTTGGGCTGGGAGTATAGCTCTGGGGCACGCTCTTGCCTTTGAAGCAAGACAGGTTCGATCCATGAGCGCGTTATAAATAACCAATTACAATTACAATGCTCAATGTACAATTGTGTCTGTGTGTGTTTTAAAAAGTGTATGAAGAACCCAGTTTACAACACTGTCTCATGCCACCTCCCTGGGGATTGAAATACAAATCAGATAGTCATGAGATACGTACATGCAAAGGAAAAAAAGAAATACAATCCTGTAATATTCACGAAGAGTGTTAAAAAGAGCGAACCGAAAAGCATCGTTTAGAGATATTTAGCTCGTGAGACGCAATTGGAAATGATCACGGGAATATATAAAAGCTTTAAAGATTCCAAGGAGTCGGCTCGTCCAAATCAATGATTATAGCATCCCCGATAATACAAACAAGCAGGGGCAAAGACAATAGTGTTGGTGTTTTTTTTTTTTTACTTTGACTTTGATAGGCATGAAAGCAGCAAATGCCTGGTCCCGATATATCGAGTAATTACGTCAAAAGTTTCAAAAAGACTGCAAGTTCGTTTTTGGGGACACGCAACATTAGTAACAGTCATACATAGTAAAAAGAAAATACTTCTGTAAACCACACTGAATGAACATTTGTTTACTTGTATTATTTTGTTTATTAGTGTGCTTTAGTTATCCAACGTTTCACACAATGATCCTGCACTCTATATTATACATCATCACATCATACTTAATAAAACCCAATTATGTTTCCCACCACAGATTCTCAATAACAGCTCAAAAATATGTAAACATTTAATTGTAGCCACATTGACAATTCCTCATCTCATTGGATTTCACCTATTCATCAAATTCACCTAAATTATACCTCCCTATAAATCATAAGCCATAGCATTAAAATGCACCCCCATTCCTATGAGAATCCCCAAGTAATTCAATAAACTCACTCATTTGTTCATGTAATTAATTATTAATAATCTCAATATTCCCATCTCCTGTTACTCCCTCTTTAGATTAGCGATCAACATTCTAACTATCTCCCTCAATTCACCATAACATTATCAACCTGCAAACAGACTCTAATATCAGCTAAAGCATATGACAATGTGTCTCCCGTTAGACATGTGTACCAACATTCATCAGAGCTTATTTCATTCCTACTAGTTACCAACTTCCCATAATTAACTGCATAGATAAAAACAGGACTTATTGTTTCCAAATTTCCTGACCTGTCCCCCATCACCGCCAGCACTTTCAGTTGCTTAAATCGCATCTGCATGCACTTTTTCCTGAGCCTAGGGCTAGGAAACTGATAAAGATATCTTTGTGGTTTCAACAGTGTAAACAGCAGTATTTCATAACTCTTTCACCTTCCCAAATGGTCATGACTATTGGACCAGTCCCAAAGATTAGCCTGCTTTTTTTAAGCTTGTGAAGCAAGACACCTTTCCCTTTTTCCCAATTCGAGGGTCCACACAATCCTGCATAAAACATCCTCATTAATATGTCTAAACTCCAATAGCGGATTCCACTTCCCTTCACTTAAAGGCTCTTTGTAATACATTAATAATTGAGTTACCCTCTGCAGTCATTATTTTAATAAACAACATATGACGATGAAGGTTAACTCTAGAGGGTAAAGATGATAAACCCAACTCAATTCTTATTGCCTCAACCAGCGTCCACTTGGTTAAACATAGAATTTATTGCCATACTTCTGCATCCAATTTTTCTATCCATTTATCATGAATTGTATTGCTAGCTTCAAGAGTGTATATTATTCTCGCAACAAATTTCAATTTGTTCACTTGTCTCACCCCTAGCAAGCTAAACCCAGCAGGCTTTTCATTAAAAACCATGATACAGGCCATGATTGCTAAAGCCCTATTTCTCCTTAACTTCATTAAATCCAATCCATTTACCTTAGCCTAAAGTCCACTCCTAAGTAGGTATAGTTCCCCTGCATTACTGCATATATAGGAAAGGTTACCTATCTTCTCTCCAAAGCTCATATACTTTGACTTTTGCATGTTCATTTTCATATCGTTCTTACTTGCATAATCTAAAAGAGCCAAGAAGCTATGTTTTAGGCCAACCAACATGCCGGTCAAAAATTACCAGATCGTCCGCGCATGCCAACCATGGAATATGCATTTGCCCAACTTTAGGGGGACAAGTATTTATTTGTGTGAAGACCAAATCAAGCACTAGACAGGTATAGATTGAACATCATGAGTGCCAACACACATCCCTTTTTACCCCGCTTGCCACTGGGATTTCTTGAGAGAAGGTGCCCATGCTGTTCAACCTCACCCATGCCCTGATATCAACATGCAGCAGCCTTAGGATATACAATATTTTATGCAGAATGTTTAAACACCTGACACCTTAGTTTGTACCAGAGTTTCTCCAGGTTAACGCTGCAGTGAAGTCTATTAATAGTACATGCAAAGGGAGATCCCTTTCCTTCTTGCTTGAGCAATCATCATATTTAATAGTAGAATGTTATAGACGGTTGAGAGGCCCTGCTTAAAACCAGTCCGAAACACACTTAAGATATCAGCTTGTTTTGCCCACTTCGTGATCTCCCTAAGTAATAAAGTCACAAATAATTTACAAGAGACATCAAGCAGTGATATAAGCCTGTAATTGACCGATCTTTCATATTTACCTTTTAATAATTTGGGATTAGGTGAGATTCCTTCCAGGATTCTGGGATCTCTCATGTTCTTTTTATTGAATTGAATAACGGCAATAGTATAATAGCCCACCTTTCTGATTGTTGTTTCATTACTACGTTTGCGAACCCATCTGGGCCAGGGGCTCTGGGGTAGTTTAATGTATTTATTATCTCCAGTATATCGTCATACTCAAAGAAAAAGACCATGGTCTCCTGCAGAGGCCTAACCACAACATCAGAGCCACATGTTTCCATTATGTTTCCAATGTATTCTTCCTTTCCTCTCCTTCTCCAGAAATTCACTGTCTCTCAAGCTCTGGTTGTCTCTAAGATGTACTATTGCAACAGCCTCTTTCTTAATCTGCCTGCTTCTACTCTCCTCCCTCCGCAACTCATCTAGAACTGAACTGCAAGACTTGTCCTTGCCCTCAAGCCCTGGGATTGTATCTCTCAAGCCCTGAAATCACTTCATTGGCTCCTAGTGGTTGCAAGGATTAAATGCAAGACCCTTTGCATTGTCCACAAGGCTTTCTGTGGCCTGGGTCCACAATAACTTCAAATCTACCTCCGCAAATACCTTCCTTCTCAAGTTCTTCACTCCTCCACCTCCAACTCCCTCAGGGTCAGTTGCTTCTCCAAGCAACGGGTTGGTGGTAGATCTATTTCCTCTGTGGGCATCACTCTGGAACAGCCTCCCTGCCTCTCTGAAACTTGAGGAGAACCATCTCTGGTTCCAGAAGCACCTTAAGACCTTCCTCTTTGCTTCTGCATTCACTCTCCCTCTCCCCTGCTAATCTGCTCTGCTTGCACCGAGCTCCTGGCTACCCTCTTTTTTGGGCCCAGGTCCCTGCCCACCGAACCACACACCCGCACTGCCTCCTGGCAACCCTGCACTTGGGTCTGTATCTGTTACCCTACAGTCCCCTACTTGCATTTATCTGACACTCCTTGTCTGCGCCTTTACATCGCACTTGCCACCCTGCTGGCTGCACTACCAGTTTTTGTTGTTTTATCCCTTGCTCAGCATTTTCCACTTCCCCCCTCCCACTCGCACTTTCCCCCTTCCCTCTCCCCTGCACTTGCGCGTTCTCAATGTCACTGGGCCTAGTAAGATCGCTGTTGTGTCCACCCTTGTTCCCCTCCTTTGCCTGGTCACACTCTGAAAAACTCCTGTATGAGCATGATACAAATATAATATCATATCATAGCATATCATTTACCCATATTAGTCATCGTCTTCAATAATATTTAAAAAATGATATTTTTATGTACCATTGCAATTGGAAAGGGTCCTCCATAATTTCTATCGCCTTTATGTATAATAAGAGTATATTGTTAGCCATTCTTTAGTGTTTTTTTCTGTATTTATTTACTTTAACCCAGTTTCTATATGAGTTTTGGACTCTTCTGATATTAATGTGGAGTACAGCCAGCTCAGTACACTTTCCATCTGCACATTTCTTGTCATATATTCCTTGTGTGTATGACAATCTCTTTGTCATATGACCCCTAATTTATTTTCAAATCATGACTTATTTTAAAGTTTCCAATTGGAAGAAATTGGGCCTTCAGATCTTTAACCCAAGCAATAATATCGTTGGGCAGACAACATTCTAAGTCACTTAAATCATTGTACTCGTATCCTCTGATATGTTGTATTACAGCCTCCACATTTTGGTCTGTCCACCCAATCCGATTCACCCCCCCCCCATGTATTGCCACTTCCCACAGCTTTATGTGCCTACTTTCAACCACTTGCTCAAGCCACAGACTTAATTATAATATTGTGTGGTCATTAAACAAGTTAAATTCCAGCTTCAATGCTTTTTCACACTGCATTCCCTCTTCACCTTGAAAAAAGTCATCATTAGTTGATGACTTGTTACCTGATCGCCTGTCACTGCTGCTGCATTGTCACCTGGACCCTCACTAACATTTTTAATTCGAAAGTCTCTGCAAAAAATCACCCAAGCGTTCCCTTGCATTATAGAAATAGAGTGACCCATTCGACCCACCTTAAGCGCATTATGTGTTTTATTCACTTTCTGCCTGTTCACAGACCAGGTGTTTAAATCCCCTCCCAACATAACCAGTTCTCGAGGATTAAGGGCCTGCCTCGGTAATATAACCTCATAAACATACATTTGAATGTGTGTGGTGGCCCGGCCACCCAGCGGATCATACACATTCACACATAAGAATACAATGCCACCCTTCAAAACAACTATCACAATCTAATACATTGGCGATCACCCTCCCCATACTTAATTTCCTCAGCTTTAGACACATTACGCTACCATTGGGTTGTCTGGAGTCATTAACAGTGACAAATTATAATTTGAAATGTAGAGAATCAATCTATCTAATTAATCCAACATCCCAAAATGGAGAATTGGGAATTCTTATAAGTAACTGCCACTGTTGGTGTTTACCAATTTTGGAGAACTGGAAATGAGGGTTTTTATTTTAAAATTGCCTCTACATTTTATTGGCCAAGTTTTAATACAGATCCAGTCAAAGGCCTTTGCCGTTTGGGCATGCCCTTAAATTACTGATATGCCCCTTTCCAGATAAGCACTAACGCTAACGGTCCCGGCAACCTACACCATTCCGTTTTTTTTTACAGTGGTAGTGAATCAGGAATTTCCCTTCATAAGGCTATGGCAGACGATGAAAAGCATGGCACATGTACTTATGTGGACATCTGACTCAAGAGAAAGGACACCTATTTAAACTTTACCAACTAGGGAAGACCAGAAAAAAGGTCACATTGCAGAAAGCCCAATGGTGTAGGAAGAATGTTACATTTTTGGGGCCCTAATTCACAGCAGATGGTCTAAATCCACAAAAGAAAATGGTGAGAAACTGAAGTACCCCACCACTTTTGTAGAGATGAGGATTCTACTTGATATGACAAAATATTGCAGAAAGTTCTTTGAAAACTATACTGAAATTACACAACCATTGGCTAAAATATTTAAGCAAGCTGTCCCATGGACTGTGGGATGTTTTTATCCACGCATCCAAGCCCTACCTCAAAACTGTGCAGTACTGACATGGAAAACATCATGATGGCTAGAGCTTCCCAGAAAATGCACAGGGAAATGCATGAAGAATAGGCTGCCACTCATTTTTGCCGATGTTATGGGCACAGAAGGACACTGCCTAAAACCACCATTGGACTACCCACACAGTAGTCTGAAACCATTGGGAATGCCAATGCTGATTGCCAAAAGCAAACCCATAACTGTTAGGAATTCATTTTCTTAAATCCCAAAAAGGGGTGCAGTACCAGTACTCACCACTATCAGAAAGCCGGCGTTTTAAAACCACCAGATTTTGTGTAAAACTGAATAAATGAACCCAAGGCAAGCCAAAGAAAGACTTACTGAGAGGTGGATCCAATGTAAAGTTATATTCTTAAGTGACTTGAAGGTTTATAACAAGACTGGCTGAGCTGTGGATTTCAGCAGTTTAAGTAAATTTGGACTGAAAGACACTAACAATCTAAATGTTTAAAAGAAATGAGTGACCTACTTTTGAATGTCACATAGGCTGCAATTGTTTAAATGTCATAGTTTTAAACTTAGAATCAGCATTCTAGCTGCATATGTAAAAAATTGTTAGTTATTTGAATGCAGAAAACTGGGGAACAGAAATGACATGTGGCTAAAAACTGGCTTAAAGAGATTCCAATTTTGCCTGGCAACTACCCCCATCAGGAGTGAAACTTGATTCACAAGTAACTTCCCAGGCCTGGCTGTTTCCTGCTGGCCACACTAAGGATATGCCATCACTCTGATAATTGAATTAAGGGGAGCCCCCACAGAATACAGGAGCTCTGAACAATGCAACCCCCTTCACCCAGGCAGATGGTTTATTGCAGATGTCGTAAAACAGCTTCCTTTTGGCAGAAGCTGGGGGGGCAGGGTCTCTGAGCTTGGCAGAAACTGAAAAGACTGGTTTCTGTACCATGTGACCTGAAAAGACACACCCCTGCAGCCAGAATATGGTTTTAGAAAAAGGTGAATAACTCATAGTACGGACTTGTCATAATTATTTAAATGATGCCATAATTCTTGTGATTTTTCGGTGCACATTTGAAGACGTGTTAGGACCCGGTGGTATGTTCAGGGGGGTTTTAGCGGAAAAGAGGATATTACTCAAAATGTATGCATGTTAAAAATCTGACACTTCATCACTTAATGTCCATACCCCTTGCGCACATGTGTATAAATTTGGGGTAATGTCCGATATTGCGAAACCAGTTAAAAAGTGCAAATGTCGCCATTTCTGAATGCAAGCTCCCAGGAAGAGCAGATTTGGACAGGGTATACCTCCTGTAATGCATGATGGGTGCATGTAATTTTAAACAAATGTGTACCTGTGCAAATATGTCTTTTTGAGCAAATATAGATTGTGTGTAAAGTTGACAGGGGTGGGTTCTCTGTACCATAAACAGACCTCATCATGATGACACTTCATTTCATTCCCCCAATCAAGGGGAAGCGGATGAAGTGGCCAATGACAAGGGGAGAGGGGTAGGGCCTAGGAAGCTAGCCTCTCCACCCATTTTCAAAACACATAAAAGCAGACAGGCAGGACAGATAGGGACCTTCAAATCCATTTGCTGCGGGACGCTCTGCCGGGAAAATCCATACTTTACCTCCATCAATCTCTAGAGAAAGCTGTGCAGAAAGATCCAGACTTCAAATCCATCAATCTCCAGAATCCAGAGAGAGAGAGAGCTGACCCAGATCACTGTGAAGTGCAGAGACCAGACCAGAGTCCAGTCTAAAACCTGATCAGATCCGTGGCGAGGCCCCTTTAATTCAAGAATATAGTGTGAGTACCTAGCAGACTGTGCAGAACCAATCTCTTAGTTAAAATAATATAACTCAACCCTATTTTAATCTAAGTAGAACTGTCTCCTAACTGTCACCTGTCATTTGTAAAGCTGTCACCTGTCATTTTCTAGTTGCAAGCTGCACTTGTCTTTTTGAACTTTAAAATTTCAAATCTGAAAAACGACCTTTATTTAATCGCTCATATCTCCGTAACCGTTTGTGCTAGAGACTTGCAGTAACTTTCATCTGGAAGCTGAGATCCTAGGCTGTCCTAGGACCCCAAGACCCCAAAACGATAGTGCCATTCCTTGTAGTTCCTCCGCAATCGCGAAAAACGCACTCGCGAATTTGCCGCGATTTGCAAATTTCTCAACGTGTGAAAACAGCAGTTTTCTTGCTTTCAGTTGCCAAAAATTCGTTTAACCTGCTAGTTACTCCTAGATCCTTGCTAAAGTGAGCCTGGATTAACTTGATACCACTCACCCTGAACCTCAAGAGGGAATTAAAAGCCTTTTAGCATATTTTTCACTTCATTGCCAGCACATGTAAAAGCATTTTGGGCCTGTGTTTAAAACTCCGATCTGTAGTCTAAGCTTGCTGGGGTGAACTGAATTACATTTGATTGCATTTCTGAGAACTGTGTGCTTTCCTTCCATTTCCTTGCATTGCATAAAGGGGGGAGGGGATTGCCAGAGAAAAGTGATTACATTGGCCCTCATTACGACCCTGGCGGAAAGTGACTGACCGGACCGCCACAGCGTAAATAGCGTTTCCGCCATTGCACGATGGAGCAAAGTGCGGCCCATTCCGACCCATCGGGCACGAGCACCACGGCATGGCGGAAGTGCAAAGTCCGCGATGGCGGAAATGACCCCAAAACGGCCCACACCGCCGCCGTACGGCGCCCTAGGTGCAATACCGCCACCCATCTTAGCGGACACCGCAGTGAGCGCCAACCGGAAAGTACGGTGACCGTAAATATACGGAAACGGAAGTAAAAACATGGGCCCGGAACGGGAAACAACACGCCGTACACCTATAAAACCACAAAATCCACACAACCACTAAAAACACTACCCTGAGACAAATCCCAACCCGTCATCCACCCTAGCGAAACCAAGAAAAATGGGAAAAGTAGCGAAGAAAGCGTGCGACCGCAAGCGGCAGGTCCA
This sequence comes from Ambystoma mexicanum, assembly GCF_040938575.1. NCBI lineage: Eukaryota > Metazoa > Chordata > Amphibia > Caudata > Ambystomatidae > Ambystoma > Ambystoma mexicanum. Next base: position 1,294,732,353 of record NC_090937.1, read on the forward strand.
CTTCTCCCGTGAGGAACTCACCGTGCTTACAGAGACCCTCCAGGAGAATGCCGCCGCCGTCTTCTCCACGCAAATGACCAGGACGGCACTTGCGAACAAGAAGGCCATATGGGCCCTGGTGGCACAGCGGGTAAGTGCGGTGGGGACCGCACCCCGCAACCCACAGCAATGCAGAAAGCGATGGGACGACCTGCGGATACGCGTCCGTAGCATACTTTCTGCCAACCGCAACATTGCCACAGCCACTGGGGGAGGATCGGAATCACCCATCAAGTTGACCCCCTGGGAAGAAATCTGTGCCTCCACCATTGGAATGGAGAGCATAGAGGGAGTCGGAGGGATGGAGAAAGGAGTGCAGACATCCGGAGAATCCGGTAGGTGGCCCAAATAAAACCATGCCAAATACACAATGTCCAATCATGTGAATCACATGTGTCCACATAGCGCAACAGCAACACATGGCCAGGAGAACGTCCACACACATTGGCCTGATAGCGCACTTTAAAACTCACAATAAATACATAAATAATTAAAAACCCCAAAAACACCCACTACACGTGCAGCAGGCACACCCTAACTGCAGGCTGCCAAACAACTGCACCCTCACTCCACACACAAATGAAAGCACCTCCAAGGCCCCGACCCAAATCACCCTCAGGTACCACCCCAATGCATGTGATACATTGCCATTCCAATTCCCACAGACCCATTAATAACGCTCGCCCTCCTTTACTCCACCACAGGGTCCGATCCAAACGACGAGCTTCAGGACACCCCTACCAGCACACCTGCAAAGAGGGCCAAGACCAACGGCCAAAGACCCTCCACCTCAGCTGCACGCATCAAGACACGGCAGCAGCACAAATCAGGTGGCAGCACAGAGGAGGGAACATCAACAGGCACCCCAGCAGCCAGCATGCCCACAACAGCAGCACCACAGGTCCCCCCAATGGATGCCACAGAAGGCACTGCCTCTGGTGGCAGCAGCACCATAGGTGACACCCCATTAATGGCAGCATGCTCCGACACAGAAGACGGGGATGTCGAAGTCAGATCCATCCATGACCTGTCCCAATCCCCCTGTCTGTTCCATCCCGTACACCATGAGGATACCACGCAGGGGCACCCACAAGACGACGACTGTGGCAGGGCAACATGAGGCGAACAGCCACTCTGTGACACCACCGCAAATGGCCATGGCCCAGCAGAGGCAACAGTCCCTCGACCAGTTAATCGTGCAACAGCAGCAACTGGCCACGCTCCTCAAGGACCATGCCGATGAATGTGGGGGCACTAAGGCAGACATAGAAACATCAACTGAGACACTTAGGGCAGAAATGGAGAGAAGTACAGAGACACTAAGGGCACAAATGGAGAGTAGCACCGAGTGCCTGAGAATCCAAATGGAGAGAAGCACCGAGAGCCTGAGGGGGGAACTGCATGCGACGTCCAAAGACGTATGTGCCGAACTTGCCGCAGTGCGCCGTGTGCTCACTGAGCTCTCACAAACCCTTAGGGACATGCATGGACGTGAGCAGGCAGAGACATCATCCGTTGCAAGTTCCGTCCAGGGCAGCCCCCAACGTAGATCTGGGAGGAACCTGCGCTCCACAGGCAGGGGTGCCCCTGATACCCGCAGAGGGGGCTTGCAATAGCGACTGCCCACTGACAATGAGCATCTTTGGACACTGGTGTTCGGGGGGGAGGTAGGAGGGTGGAGGGGGTGTGTTGGGCTCACTTGGGTGGCGGGTCGATAGGGTGTTCAACATGATATCACATATGCCATAAACAATGCACGATCAACCAATGAGATGTGTGGACAATGATCTTTGTGTACTAGGCCATCATAGGCGTACAGTCCATATTGTGCATGTACCAGACACACACAGTGCCACGAGTCCCGTGTCCATGTATCAGCCACCAGGCGTGAGTGCTAGAAGCATGCATCAAAGAGATGCTGACGAATGTCACGGCCCTCCTGTGCCTCGCGGACTCCTTGAGGTGCTGCCACATCCCCACCCTCATCATGACCATCTTCAGGTGCTTGCAGTTCTGCGTCAGGGGGCATGGGCACATTTCTACGTACGCACATGTTGTGTAGCATGACACATGCCATCACCATCTTTGCAACCTTCTCATGGCGGTACAGGAGTGCCCCGCCAGACCTGCTGAGGCACCGGAAACGAGTCTTCAGTAGGCCGAATGCCTGTTCAATGACTACACGGGTACGTGAGTGGGCATGGTTGTAGTCCTCCTCATGCTGGTCCCGTGGGTTCCGGACTGGTGTGAGGAGCCATCTCTTCAGTGGATATCCAGCATCACCTGTATGTGGACGATAAACGAATTATGTGGAATGCCATTGCTACGTACGCACCCCCCCCCCCTTCCTGCCAGGTCATTGCCGCATCACATACCCCACATCATCATGCATGAAATGAGACTCACCGAGTAGCCAGGATCTGTACCCTGCGTGTCGCTCCATGTAGCGTGGTATTGTTGAGTTCCTCAAGACCATAGAATCATGGGTTGATCCAGGGAATCGGGCACAACAATGTGTAATGATCCTGTTGGAGTCACACACCATTTGTACATTCAGAGAATGAAATTGTTTTCGGTTGCGGTACTTGGCCTCCATGGCATGTGGGACGACCAATTCCACATGGGTGCAGTCGATGGCACCAAGGCAACCCGGTATGCCGCCAAGTGCATGGAATCCCACTTTTGTGTTGGTAATTTCCTGCTCCGAGCGTGGTAGAGAGATGTAGTCGTCTGCGTGCTGCAGGAGGGCATCGAGCACTTGCAATAGTGTCCGTGAGAACAGTGGCTGAGAAATGCCATGCAACTGTCCGACTGTGTGCTGGTAGGTGCCTGTGGCCAGGAAGTGGAGTACAGACACCACCTTCAGTAGGGATGGGATGGCGGTTGGGCTATCTATCATGCTGACAAGGTCAGCCTGTGTCATGTCCACAATGGCGGCTATGGTGTCCCGGTCCAAACGGTAGAGGGTGTGGATCTGCTCATCAGTGAGGTTGAACGGATGTGCTCGGAGGCGTGGGATTGCGGGCTGCCTGCGTGGTGGTAGTGGCTGTGCTGGTGGCCCTTGCTGGCCCTGCCTTGCCCTCCTCCTCCTCCTGCGTCTCCTCCGTGCGGCCGGTTGTAGTTGGTGTTCGTCTTCTTCTTGGAGTTGGAGTACTTGCAGTGCTATCAGGTCCCCCAGGGCCAACATCGCGAGTCCTGCCAGTAGCATTTCGGAGTGGGTGTGGTTGTGGGAGGAGACTGGGTGTGCAATTTATGTGTTTTCAGGCTGTATGGCCTCCACCTGTGGTGATTCATTCCACCTGTGCAAGCTGCTCTCCCCTTTGGCCGAGCACGTCCCGCACACAACGCTGCAATTCGAGGAATGGCATCTTGCTATTGCAATCATGTATTTGTACCCGATGGCTGTGTAACATTGGTTGATATGTTCATTCGGCTATGGTCCCATTGTTTCACATACAATCTTTGCAGTCGCGAACAGACTTGTGAAGGGTCAGTGGAACGTAGTACTCGAGTAACGGTGGACCCTCATGAATCACTGAACCGAGTTGCAACGACGGGCGGGGCGTCCCATTTGTGAGTGAAGGCAGTTGCCATTTTCACACACAGCCGCACTAGATGGATTAATTTGTGATTTCAAGCGGCCACAGATGCCTTTTCGACGTGATGTTGCAAATGAGGAATTCGAAGGGAGGCGCTTTCAGTTATCAGCTAGCGGCGAGGAGATGCCCACAGGTCTGACTGCAAATATAACGTTCTATTGTTCAATGTCCTTGGGACAGGGGCCATGGCGAGGATGCAATGATTGATATGAATAGTTTGGGATGCGCAATAGCGAAGTGGACGGTGAGGCCGGACGTTCCCAAATACATGTTACTTCACAACACTGGAATTACGGGCTGGGGCACAGTGGATTTTGCAGGCTGCATGACGCACAGACTCAATGGAATTCTCACATGTTATGTGAGTATGGAAACAGGCGTTATCATTACGGGATGAGGGAATGATGAATGGATGCATGGGCAGATGATTTGATACAGTGTTTGCCATGTACAGGGCTTCTTGGAATCTGTCCGCCTCCCCTGCGCTATGTGATGCAGGGCTGCCATAGTGGGAACATCGTCTATCTGGCCTTGTTGAGCCCTCCCTGTCTCGACGCGCCCTCAGACACTTGTGTCCATGCACGTTACCAATCCCATCTGATGGATTCTGTTTTCACAGACGCATGCACAGGTACACTCGTTTGTGATGGTGTTTACACCTCGATATAGATAGTTATGAGTCGCAAGTGGTTTTGGGGTGGTGATGATCCTTTGGAGTGGGCTAGCATGCATATGGCTGTGGATTTAGTGTGATCATTGAAGTGAGTTGTTCGAATGTAGTTCTGATGGCCATTCTGTTCTTTTTCTTTTCTTTTGGTTGACAGGTATCTCCTCCCCTTTTGCCACTGCCATCTGTATGCCACTCCTGCAGATGGCTTTTACTCCCGACACCTGCTGCTTCGTGTTAATCAGTGGAGCAGCATTACGATCTTATGGGACGATCGCCAATGGGCCACATGCCCTTACGCAGTACTAGTGGCTCGGAGCAACATTTCGGCCTTTCAGCTGGACTAGTGCCTCCCCATTGGGACGGCCCTGCGGTTCTGTGCGCTTCCATGTTGCCTTTTCGTACGAGAATGTGGCTCTGTGTACCATGAAGGAACAGGGCGTCACACAAGAAGTAGCTGGTCATTTCTTGCGGATGCAGCCCACAATGGTGAAATGTGTTTTGGAGTTCATGGCCTAATGGCTGTATGGGCTTGGTGAATTTGTTGTGCATTAAATTTCTATTCTGATATGGGCCGTGTAGCGTTCTTCTTTGCAAGTGATGTGGCATATTCCTATTTGGGGAGCGATGTATTGTGAGGAGATCTGCATTGGGTTCCAGCTTCGGAGTATAGTTGCGTGGTACTGTGCTGGGCGCGTTTGCCTACGAAGCCCAGTGAGGTCAGGGATGAGGGCTGCCAATATGACTGTTTGAATGATGTCATGCTCAGGGGCGGGGGATTAGGTTTTGTGTAACAGATGCCGGTCAGCCAGGTGGACTGGTGGAATGATGTGATTTTCGGAATATTGCTGGTCACAGGTGCCTGTGTTTGCGTGCGTTTCTTGGTGGGGGACTGTGGTCATGTCCATTGGAATGGCTTCTGTATTCGTGCCATCTGTGCCCTGCAGCTCCCATTGGCCCCTCTTGAGATTCTTTTGTTCGTTGGCATGCATGGGTGACTTGTACATTTCACTGGTTGCATTGTGACTTCATTGCACCTACGGGGAGTTGTACTATGTGGCCAGGGAGCGGTGTACAGGCACTCAGTGGGGCCGTTTACGGTTGATTCGCGATGCCGTACTTCTCACCATGGCGGAATGGTACTTTCCGCCGTGCTTGATGGCGTTAGGTACATGTCCGCTAGGGTCGGAATTCGCGTACCCTTGCGCCATGGTGGTATTTACGGTTTGGCATGGCGCGCGCGCGCGTACTTGGTGCAGTTAGCGTTGGCGTTCACTACGGTGTCGCTAATGGCATCGTACTTTGCGGTGACGGGTCATAGTCGCACCGAGCGCTATTCGATGGCGGTATTGCATTTCCGCCATCGTTTTTCGATTTCCGCCAGGGTCGTAATGAGGGCCATTGTTTTGTTGAAATCATATTGAGTATTTTCTGTACTGCATTTTCATTACACCTTGCATCCATTTGAAACCATAAAGTATTGTTGCTATCTTATCCATCCTATAACCACTCATCATTGATTATAAAGAAGTGTGCTAGTGCCAGACTATCCATTATTGATTACTGCTCAGATTAGGTGTTATATTCAATTATTAAATTATTATAAAGTGTGATATATATATATATTGTTTAAATTATCAAATAAACCTTTAAACGTGCAAAACAGAACTACTTCTTGGCTCAGTGGGGTCAGGAGGATTCCAAGAGAGGGGTGTTATATAGGGGTAGTCATCCAGAACGCATGAACTGGACATAAAGATATATTAATAAGGGTTTCCATTCAGTATCCCAGACTAGGCATTGACTTAGCTGTAGTGTTGAATTGAATCCTCTTACAGGACATGGGGGAGGAACATCATGCAGCAGTGGCTGAAGTGATCCAAGACAACAAAGTGCACTCTTTGAAACACAACACAGACTGGTACTGTACCTGCCACAGAAGGATTTCCAAACAGGTCATGCAGCTCTCCAAAATCTCGTTCTACGAGATTTATTTTGTTAGGACTTTATCTCACTTCTATGGGTACTCTTGTGAAGGTAATGGCCAAGACATGATTCTGAGCTGGGATATATTACCTGTTTGGATATGCTTATGTGGCAAATACAGTAATGGTTTGTGTGAGATATGGGCCTGACAAAAAGAATTCCCCAGGACAAGATTTTGGCAGAGCTGCATGACTATAAACTTAAGTAGGTTCAGTTGATGTAGCCACTGAAGATAATCCAGCAGATTATAGAAAATCAGCACACAAGCCCTTTAAGAGGAAGTATGTAATGACTTACTGACAATTGTACCTTTCATGTAAACAATGATCCTGAACAATAAGTGGTTGTGGGGAAAAGAAATGTCTGTAAGGATGGCATGAACCCCTTTTGTGATGAGCAGGATAGGCCAGAGACGTAGCTAGGTAGTGGAGCTGGTTTCTTTTCATGGAGCTATTTCCACAGCTCTAGAAATTTAGATAAAAGGGCTCTGGATCATTAATGATTCTGATTATGCTAGAAATAGTTTTGTACAACATATTCCAGGATGTAATCAAAATGGATGCTGAAGTGTATCAAAAACAGATAACCATGGGAATTAATTCAGCCTTTAGATGCTTTATCCTTCTATGATGCCAGGTGATGACAAATATTTGAATGATAAAGTAGATAAGTGATGGAAGAATCCTTGCCAAAAGAACATCTACTCAGAGAGATCAGGGACTGGTGGTAACAATATCCTAGACCAAAAAGGCAGGTATTCACCTCGTTGTCTGGACACTGCAGATGAAGACGTCATCATTGCACAAAGGAATGACCATGTAGCATCAAAATTGTATAATAATATATTGGACCGAGATACATTTCCAATCAAACAGATGGACTGTGAGGAGAAGGCCATGCTAAGAGTTTGAATCAAGACCAAAGAAAGAGTATCACTTTCAGGATGAGTTGCTTGCACACAACCCTATTTCAGAACCCATTCAACGGGCAGTCTCTATTTACTTCAGTGGACTCATGATGCATCATACTTATAATGCAATAAAGGCAGGTCAGAGGGTACCCAGAAGAGCCTTTGATAGAGTTTGCATATCGGCCACACATGACTCTGAATGTTAATTTTTACTCCAGGAGATGTCTGTTGTATGCCAAATACCAGCCCAGCTCTCCAACGCATAGGGCATCCCAACTAAAGAGAGGTCTACCCTACCCAGTCTGGCATACAGGTTGATTTCCTTGGCCGTGTTCAGGCATCATCACTGTGGGATAAACACATGCTGATGGTCACTTGCCTGATAACAAGGTGGAACAAGGTGGATCAAAATTAGTGTGGCCCCTAACTGAGGAGACAGCAGCACCATTGATAATCTACCACATTTTCTCCAAATTTAGCCTACTCAAGAGAATGGAAATGTATTGCAGCAGTCACTGCACCAGTGTTCTAATGACCATGATTTTGCAAATCCTCAGTGTGTATTGTATACCAATCATCATCATGTGGTGGTGTGGGAAAGTACAATAAATATTGTTGACATACTGAAAATGTTTGTAGCAGAGGCTTGACCTAGTTGAGATTTACTTATCTGACTGTTAACAAACCTTAGTTTGATTGAGAAAGCCTATGAAAGAAGATGGTTTTACCACAAAATATTCTATGCCTAACAACAAACATAAATTAATTAATATGTTCACAACTCATGAATATGTGTATATTCTCAGGAATAATCTACAGAGACATGGAGAAGAGGACAGACAGTAGAATGGCCATTATGAGCAAAAGGTGCCAACAAAGGACTATGAAGTGGATCAAACACTTTATCTTTGTCAAAAATAAGACAAAACACTCAAAATTTCAAATCCAAATTCAAACACAAATTCCTTGTTTGTTTGTTTGTTTGTTTGTTTGTTTTATTCACTTTTTGTGCGTGCCAGACCCAGGGGTAGCAGGGCGCATTGGCAAGAAAATGCAAAACTTACAAAGTTACATCATAGCAGAATGTACATTAGAAAATACAATCAGGTCACACAAATAATTACAAAATATACAAGTTCGAGTAGGTCAATCGGAATTACAGCTGTATAGAGTGAAGGTCTAGTGTGAATAATACCAGTAGGAGGTAGGTAACACCGGTCAACTGAATGACTTTTTTCCTGAAACAAAGGTAGGGCAGGTCCACTCTAAGGTCTTGTGGTAGTGAGTTCCAAGTTTTAGCAGCCTTTACCGGGAAGCTATTTCCTCCTATAGTAGTGAGTCTAAAGTTCGGTATTGTCAAGCAATTAAAATTGACAGCTCTGGTTGCTCTAAGAGATGTTCTCCTGTGGAATTTGTCAGTCAAGTAACTAGGGGCAGAGTTATTAAGGGCTTTGTGGGTCAGGGATATGATCTTGAGTTTTATTTTGTTCTCCGTGCTCAACCAGTTGTGACGGCGTCTGGCGGAAGAGATATGGGATCTTTTATTAATGCCTAGTGCTGCTCTCAGGGCATTATTTTGTAATGTTTGTAGTCTTTGGGTTATTCTTTTATTAGCTCCAGAATATAGAGCATTACAATAATCAATTCTGGAGAGTATTAAGGCTCTGGCCAGGATTAGGCAACTCTTATTGGAAAGGAATGGTTTACCGGCTTTTATCAGTTTGCACGTGTAGGCTGTGGAGGAGGCAAGGGATTTTAGCTGTTTATCAAGTGATAGGGTAGAATCAAGATAGAATCCCAGGGTTTTTACATCCTTGGATACTTGGATGATATTCCCATCTATGTTGAATGAGGAGAATTCCTGTCCTAGTTTTTTGATATTGGCTTGGGTACCCAGGATAATCAACTCTGTTTTATCATCGTTTAGACAAAGGCTGTGAGTGGACATCCATGCCTGGATGATAAGGTATACCTTGTTCACCAATTCCGTGTCTTTAGCATGATCCCCAGAAAGCGGGAGGAGGATCTGTGTATCATCTGCATAATTAGTGTAGGTGATAACAAGATGGTCCAGATAATCAAACAGGGGCTTGGTGAAGATATTGAATAGAGTTGGGGAGACACAGGAGCCCTGGGGAACACCGCATGAGATAGGGGTGGGATCTGCCGCTGCTGAAGGGGAGAAGACTCTCATTGTTCTCTCACTTAAGAATGACTTGATCCATCCAATGGCTTCCGAGGATAATTGGGCAGCAGATTCCAGGCGACTACAGAGGACTTTGTGATCCACCAAATCAAAGGCAGCTGAGAGGTCCAGGCGTAGTAGGAGTACGGTTCTCCCTTTGTCTCTCAGCTCATCAATTTGAGATTTCAAGTCAATGAGGGCAGTTTCTGTTCTGTGTAGGGGACAAAAGCCTGATTGTCTTTCTCCTAATAGGTTATGTAATTCTAGGTGCTTTTGAATTTGATTGTATGCGGCTTTGTACAGAATCTTAAGAAGAAATGGTACCGTAGTAATAGGGCGGTAATTAGTAGGGATGAGGGGATCTAATGTCTGCTTTTTAAGGAGGGGGAGTATCCAGGACTGTTTAAGGTTGGCAGGGATGGTGCCTGAGGCAAAGGAGGCGTTAATCAATTTAGTGATAAAGGGAGATAATTCTCTGGCAGCGTCTTTTATTAGCTGTGCTGGGCAGATGTCACCTTTACAATTTGATGGTTTAAGCGACAGGATAACTTTTTCTGCTTCCAAGGTGGTCATTTTGGAGAAGTGGAAGGTATTACTGTGCGCCAGTGGGTTATTTGTATGAGGCATTTTAGGCAAATCCTGAATTTTAAGTACTTCTTTTTTTTGCTGGATTTTATTTTGGAGTGTGATAATTTTATTTGCTAAGGCTTGCTGGATATCCGTGCACCAAGGTTTGTCCTTGGTACAGGTGTCCTGAGTGGCGTTGGGAGACTCGAGTTCCTTTAGAATGGAAAAAAGCTCTTTCATGCTGGAATTAGATTTAGCTATACGGTCATCATATGAGTTACATTTTGCCTGGCAAACTTGTTTTTTGTAAAGTGAGGAGAGAGTGGATAGTTTAGCTTTGTTATCGGCTGATGGGCAGAGCCTCCAGGTGGTTTCACTCTTTCTTTTCAGAATACGAAAGTCTCTTATCTGTGGAGTAAACCATTTGTTTAGATGAGCTTTCGGTTTGCTTGATCTAGGTTTGAGAGGTGCCAATTTATCTAGGGTAGTGAGCATGATAGTATTAAATTCTTGCACTAGGATGCTAGGGTTTAGATTAAGTGATAGGACGTTAAGGGTCGGTAATATAGCTAGCATCACTTTCTCAACAGTGATACATTTTTTATTTCTGGTTAAGCATGGTAGCGCTAGTGGAAGGGTCGTAGGGTTAGGTCTGGAAGTAACTAGCTTAAAGGGCACCAGGGAATGGTCTGTCCAGGGTAAGGGCATTATAGATGAAATAGTGGCTGTACAGTTGCAGTCAGCTATCCAATCTAACGTTCTTCCCTTCAGGTGCGTAGGCTTGTCAACTCTTTGAGTTAGGCCTAGTGCGTGAATAGTGTTGGCTACCAATGTAGCATTGGTTTCTGAGGTGTCATGGAGACCTAAATTAAAGTCCCCAAGAAGGATTGATTGAGAGCAAGGTTTAAGGTTATTTGTGAGTAAGTTATGGAGATCCTCTTCAAAGGTGCCTAGAGGGCCAGGAGGTCTATATAAAAGGTGAATGATAAGTGTTTGATTATTATTTAGTTGAAGTTTGGCAGATAGGGTCTCACAGGATTGAATCGTTTGGTTGGGTGCTAATCTGAGTGAAAGGCTTGTTTTAGAGATTATAGCGATGCCGCCACCTCTAGCACCTTCACGGTCGTGTCTAACTATTGTGTAGCCATCAGGAATAGCTAGCATAAGCGAAGGTCCTGCTGCATTGTGTAGCCAGGTCTCTGTGATAGCGAGAAAGTCAAGGTTGCCTTCTGTAATTATGTCGCCAATCTCTAGGGCATGGGCGACAAGCGATCTCACATTAAGGAGTGCTCCAACAATAGTTGGGGTCTTAGTGACTCTGTGGCTTGAGGGGGTAGTATAGTGGACATATTGGGTGTTTTAGACTTGTTGTTCTGAGTTAGGCAAATATAGGAATTAGGTTGTGAGGGTCGTCTAGTATGGCGAGGTTTACAGACCTGATGGAGGTTTGTTTTAATGTTGGTAGAGGGCAGAGATCTACGGAGGGGTTCATGCAGTTTAGATAATGTTGCACGGAGTCTAAGTTTTCTGCTATGTGTATCAGATGGGTGTGATATTGCGGTGGCTGTCTCAAGGGGCTCATAGCTAGGACGTAAATATTGGTAGGGAGAGTTACCGTTCAAGTGTACTACGGACGTCAAAGGTGGCAAGGTGTTAGGTACGTTAACATCTGGCATGATGAGTAAGTGTAGGATAGTCCTCAGTAGAGTTGTGTAAATGGCTGGTAGATACATAGTTGTGTAATAGTGGCCTATCTAGAATACCACATTAGTAACCGGTGTTGGCCGATGGCAGCAAGTAAAAATACAGTATAGGCTAGAAATATCAGCATGTAGGAGCAATTTGGTAGCAAAAATCACCTAAATACGAAAACAGTGGAGTGTATATAATCAGTGACTAAGTGGCATTAGTTCAGCTATGCCGGCTAGGTAGGTGCTAGAGCAAAAATGCAATCAGTGACTCAGGTTAGGCTGACTAGATAAGTACAGGAGCAGCATTCAATCAATGACTCAGGCTAGGCTGACTAGGTGAATACAGGAGCAGTAATGCAATCAATGACTCAAAGGCTTGGCTGGCTAGGTAGGTACAGGAGCAATAATGCAATCAATGACTCAGGTTAGGCTGACTAGATAAGTACAGGAGCAGCATTCAATCAATGACTCAGGCTAGGCTGACTAGGTGAATACAGGAGCAGTAATGCAGTGAATGACTCAGAGGCTTGGCTGGCTAGGTACAGGAGCATCAGCGAGGCCGCGTAGAGGAGTGCAGCAAGGTACAGGTATGTAGGAGAATATTGCAGCTGTACAAGTGGTAATCATATATGTGCACTGCAGCATGCAAGGACAGTACGGTGAGAAAGGCGGTGAAACAAGACTAATATGATAGTATAAGCATGATGGCCACTTTAGCAATGCGCTTCATGGCAGAGTGGATTGGCGGGATTAAGTTAGCGCAGGGTCTGATCGAGTTTGTTACTGTGCCATAGTAATAGTAGCTAAGTTCAGGTGGTGCAATAGTGCTTTAACAACGGCAGATCCAGGTGCAGTTACAACTGATCAGGTAAGTTTGTGGGAGATGATCATTCAGGACCTTTGTGCAATTGTTGGGAAGTAAACACGGAATGTTACCTTAGAGAACCAGGCTTTGAAGGTCCAGGGGGTCCGGCAGTCGGCAGTTCCGGCAGAAAACAGGCTGAGAACAGGTATCCCTTGTGGCCAGGCACATGAATCATTCTAGGCAAAATAGCCCCTTTGATGTATACTATTTTCATCAAGGAAGGGGATCAAAAGCAGGAACAGTTTTTCAGGTGAACCAACTAAAGCTCTGCAAATTGATGGCAATTTACCATCATCACAGAATGAGGGTGTATCTGTCATCAGTGCAAAATGTGCACTTATGAGCATTAAGAAAATCATAATAGTAGGCAAGTATATACGGTTAGGCATGAAAAGTGAATTATATGGTATAATAGCTACCAAGTTTCTGGATACAGGTAAAATGATGTGGTCAAAAAGGAGTAATAGGCCCTCATTCTGACTCAGGCGTTAAGGGATTTACGGCGCCGTAAACGGCGCCGACCCTTAACGCCTGATTACAAGGTTCCCTTTGCGGGATGGCTTTTAACGGCTGCTTTTTTGCAGCCGTTAAAATCCATGGCGTAAAGGGACCTTGGCGATAATTACGGCACCGTAATTTACGGTGCCGTAATTATCGCCTTTCCCCATTCCCATTATGCCCTATGGGGCGAAAATGGGAATGGGGAAGGGTAAAATGGGAAATGGGGATTTACCGCCCCACTCACCTTGGAATGGGGCGGTAAATCCGCCAACCACCATGGCGTAAACGTAGTTTACGCCATGGTGGTAACGGTATGACCCAGGCGGTAACTTACCGCCTGGATCGTAATGAGGGCCATAGTTAACCAGTTTATCTTTCTCGTCCACCCTCCTACATGGCCACATAATAACACGTATCATGGTTGCTTTACCCTTGATGACAAGTAAAAATTGTCATGCCACATAAAGAAAGCAAATGCAGACTGGCACTGCTAATTTAGGTCAGTGTAGCTTTGTAATAACACCTATGTTTGCTTTACCCTTGATGGCAAGTAATAAATACCATGCCACATTAAGATAATATACGCAGACTGGCACTAGTATTGTCAGTGTAAAGTGTTATTACGTGGCTAGCTTGGCCTATGGTCTAAGCGTACATTTACTTTCTGACTGTGGCATGGCATTTGTTACTTTTTACTCTGCATCAAGGGTAAAGCAAACATGATGAGGGGTATTACGTGGCTAGACTGGCTTACATTGGTGGCTCCTGTCTAACCACATATTTTTTGTAGGTCATGGCATTTTTGTAGTTTGAATCAATGGTAACAGCTAACATACATGTGATTACGTGGTACACTGGCTTATATTGGTATAGTCAGTCTGGTATATTTTCTTGCTGTAGTAAGGCATTTTTTACTGGCTCGGAGCACCTATATGGCAATACTGGCATGTATTGGGGCAGCATGCAGGGACATCTATGGGCAAAGTCAGCATGAAAATACTGGCATAGTTTGTCAGCATCATGAAAATGCGTTGGAAAATGGTCTTGCGCACTGTTGGTGGCTTGCATCGACTGGTCGTTTCTGTGCCTCTTTTTTCCCAATATTTCACAGAAATTGCTGTAAAATGCACAGTATTTACCAATTACTTTAGAAATGTTCTTGGGGGTGAACCCCCTGATTCCATTATGTTTGGTTCACGATACCTCACTGCCCTCTGTATCTCCATCATATTAGGGGCATACATTTAAGCCCCTCCAGTTACAAAAATTCAGCAGCCGCCACAGGTTATTGTACTTCAGGAGTGTTGGTCTTCACTGCTTGGCAGTGTTCCTCGATTTAATCATGTCTTCACTGAACTAGTTAAGGATGACTGCAAATGAATGCTTATCAAATGGGCAAGCTTATTGTAATCGTATCCATTGGTGTAAAACATGTATATTAATATATTGATACTATTCATGAACGCATTTAGCACTTTACAGATGCAAGTATTACCTTTGCAGAATACTCTAATGGCAGAGGCCAAAAAAGAGTAGTTCAGAATGTCTCTCTCTATTTAAGGGTTCTCCTATGCTGCCCAAAGCAGGTATTTGTTGAGGCCGGCTTGTAAGGCAACACTTTTGAATTGCAGAGAAAACCCTCTCAATCACATACAGTAAAAATAATTTTTCATACCATAAAGAATGGAAAGAATTGTTTCTTTTAGCATGGTTGGGCAAAAGCAATACCCAATGTAAAGGATCTTAAATTAGCACCTGGATTCATACCATTAAACGAAATTGCTTTTCTTATCAAGTACAATCCTGCTTTTGTCTAATGACTGGGATATTTGCTGTGTATTACCTTACCAGTAAAAGAAACTTCACTCTTAAACTAATTAAAATTGATTTGGTTGTCCATGGTTTGGACAATCGGCAGTTAGAAGTCAATCTCTAAAATGCTTAGACACTTAAACTTATTAATGTAGGTTGCTGCTTGCTGTCAATAAAGGAACAGTACAGCGACCGTAGCTAACATTTTGCATGGAGGCAACGCCTGCTACATTTAGATTTACAAAAATTTTTAACATGGGAAAGTCCCATTGAAAATATTTTGTCTGAAAACATAATGTTAATACAGTGCCTCTCTTGATATTACAGACATGCATCCACATGTCTCAGAGACATAATTTCTGAACCAGACATAATTTAAAGGGAATCATAAATAGTGTTTAATGTAAATCATAAATAGTGTTTAATGTAAATCGCGGATGGATTTGGGGCTGCATTAGAATTTACCACCCAATGGTGCAGCCCAGAAGTGATACATGTGTATGTGTAATGTAAATTGCACACATATATATACTGGCTTATTTATGTACTGTCTCCTAGGCAACGTCACCTGTCTGTGTTCCTATGCATTATTCTTTCTTTGGCTGATGTTCTCTCAAACACACAATCATCATAACGTGCAAAGGCACCCAATTTAGGGGCTGCTGTCACGCTATGCCGTGTATTCGGTATGTAGTTTCTGCTAGAAATGCCCTGCTCACAAATGAATGAATAGAAATAAAATACATAATGATCACTGAACAGACAAAGCAACATAAATGTGGTGCCACACAATCTGATATAGCAAAAATTGTGGCAGCTGTTTTCTTGGTTTATTCTTTATTCGAAAAAATGTTGTAATTGTAATTGTTTATTTGTAAAGCACTTATACACAAGTGAAGTGCTTCAAAGCACTTCAAGGTGGGAAGGGAACACAGGGATATCATCATCATTCTTAGGCCTTGAAGATTCCGAATGATCAAACAGCAATAACTAGAATACTAGGTCGGAGAATTTCTACTAGTATAAGTGTGTGACAAAGAGTGGGGGAAAAAAAGGCGGGCAGGAGAGGAACATACAAGACAAAAAAATGTGTTTGTCAATGTGCCTATGCATTCTGTATACAGGCCTAACCAGCTATGGGGAGAAAGAGGAGGACAGGACAGATAAACATGCTAAGCCTAGTAAATTCAAGGTCATGCAAATGTGCAGCAGAAGTGCAGGGGGGGAGAAAAGTACGAACAGCCCAGGGGCCAGGGTTAAGTGCGGAGTGGTTACTACTCTCATGGAACGAATTCAGAGTGCAGTAGTGCAAGGCAGAGTGCATAGGCCCAGGGGCAAGTGCAGGACTGGAGGGGGGAGACTGGGACCTGTGAAGCTCTGGGGGTGCACCAGGCGACTAGTCAACTGACTGGGCAGATTGTGGAAGAGAACGGGGGAGGGAAGCAGGAGAGAAGAGAAGGATGTTAGCAAGGGAGAGGGCAACAAAAAGAGAAAGAGAAGAATGTCTTGAGAAGTTTCCAGAACTTGATCTCTGGTATTCGTTTTCCATGCCTCTGTAGCCATTATGTATCTTTCCAAGTGCATCCATTTTGAATGCATCAGGCCAGTCATCGATGTATGGTCTTTTAGTGTTTTAATAAGTGACTCAATTTTCCAAAGGGTGCTAGAGCAGTTGTAACTGCCGACCTGATTGCAAATATGTCAATTTTTTTCAAAGGGTTTTTATCTTCAGCCAACAAAGTCTCACTCGATTTTTGGTTCTGTAATGAGGATCGCATCTGAAGGAGGTCTGCTGTAGAAGTGTCCATATTCACCATTGTCTTTTTAACAGTCCCTGACGAATTCATGTTACTATTTAGTTTTTGGGGTGTTATTTTCTAGGACGATTTTTCTTTAAGCATCTGATTTTTTGGTTTTTGTATGTCCTTTGCCTGACTAGAAACAGCTTTGTGTGATGAACTAGGGTGGCCAATATGTTTGCCTACAAAGAATTTTTCTTTCGTTGAATTGTCAGTGTTTGCTGTCGAGGTCAAGTTGTAGCCTGCTGTCGGTTTCCACTGCTCGATGGGCATTTTAATTTCTGTCTGGGCTGGCCCAGTTGAAGCTCCTTTGAGGCCTGGTTCGACCAAAGTGTTAGGTTTCCCAAAACACCATCTTACTGCCATCGGGTTTTGGTCCTTGATCTTTTTGGTGTCTCTTTTGGCATTTGCTTCGTGTGACTGTGAATTCAGCTGTAGAGTCGGTCCATCTAGTATGTTGGATTCCACCCCTTCTAGTAATTCAGCATCAGAAGGCTTGTTGTCTTGGGCAGGTAAATCCTTCCCTAACTTGTTGAAGAATTTTTCGAGCGTAGTGCTGTTCAGATGTTTCACCAGCACTGGTTTTGTATTTGCTTGCCGGGTCATTCTGGCTTATTTTGAAGTTATGTTTTCCTTTCACACTTCTTTTTAGTTTTTTAAGTGGAGACTGTGATTTTGCCTTTGAAAGGCTTAACTTAATAGTCATTGTGGATGTCGATGTGTCCTGGAAAAGCCCTTGCTTTACTTCATGGAACGATGAGTGGAAAGCGTTCTTTTCCTTTCCTGGAACTGGTGCCTCTGGAAATCAAGAGGGAGGACAGGCCGAAGTGATGACAAAAACAAATATAACCTCCCTCGAGGCCCTCCAGCCCCCGCCCTCTGTGCAGACTGATGGTTCCCCCATTTTTTGAAACATCCATTGAAGTTAAGGAAACAACCGACAAACCTTTGATGCCATCGGGAGAGGTGTTGGGTGACCAGACTCACCACCAGCCATCCAACATAAAGCACGAAGTTCACCCAGTAATAGGAAGAGAGGACTTGTCGAGCCCAAAAGCTACCTTGGGCGACGTGTCTTGCACCTTTGCTACAAACTCAGCAGATAATAGCGCATCAAGCTTGGACTCTGGTTTGTTTGACAAATCTAGAAATCACGAGGCTGGGGTTAACTCGAACGCAAAGAAAGCACAGAGTACTCGGGAAATTGGACCACAAGCGGTCCTGGCAGGGACGGAAATAGGAAAGGAGTGGTTCATTTACTACATGGAACGATGCCCACCTCTGCTCAGCTCAGAGCTATCTTTAGATCCTGGGTATGAGTGCACTTATGGGAGTGCTTAGAATGCAAAATCCTTCCCCCACTGCTAGCCTTTACTTAAAAAAATAAAAAAATAATAAAACAAAAAAAGTCTCCTGTAAATGGGCTATTAGAGCTGGTTATAGGAAATGCAGTATATGCACACACAGCGATGTATCTCTGGCGTGCGGGCCCTCTTTCAGCCTTAAAGTTCCACAGGGCCAGGGGTGATAAAAGCTCCCCCGCTGCAGCAATGTTACTCACCACTCTGTCCCCCCAGTAGTTCCCCATTCAGCAAGGCTTGAGGCAAGCTGCACCATTCTGCGGTCTGCAGCAGCCACAGAGATGTCAGCCAATATCTGGGCTGGGGTCTGGTACTGACTCCGGGGGGTTCGGGTCCGCCGCACTCACACCCCAGAAACCGACTTCGGCGCAACAGCAGACCACCGCCTCCATCAGCCGCCGTCAGCCTCTGCCACGATTCGAGGAAAGGACCTAAAGGAAATGTAACAGCACTTGTATCGCCGCACTAACATCTCTGCAAGCGGAAAATCAGCCGCTTCCGACACAACCAATAATTAATTTACAGAGCCAATTATTCAAACTGAAGTTGAGCTTGTCATGCAAGAAGTAAAAAGTGCAATACAAAAACCTAAATTTGCAGATGTGAATTGTGATGAAATAGTTATTAAATCTAATGTAGAGCAAAAAAAAGTGTATTATAAAATTAAAGATAGGTGCTTACATGGTTTACAACATGACAATCATAAATGTTCTTCTGTGTAATACAGAACTGTATTGTTGTATGTTAGTGGACAAACAGGAACAGGTAAATCTTTAATTCATGCAATAAGAGTTATGATCCAAAATGCATTGGATTGCTCTTTGTCATGTATTGTAACTGCTCCAACATGTTTAGTAACATACAATGTAGGAGGTGGCTATTTACATCAACTGTTGATGCTACCAGTGGAGCATGACAACAAACTAGAGTATTGGAAACTTGTATCAAGTGACAGCACAAGAAGTTGGAAATCTTCTTAGAAAATTCATTGGGCCTCATTACAGGTTGGGCGGTCCGTAAATAACAGTGGCGGTAAACCCGCCGCCACTGTTAATTCTGGACCGCCCGATCCCGAGTCCTGCAGGTGGGAGGTGGCGTTCCCGCCAGGTCTGACCTGGCAGGTTTACCATCGCCCGCCTGCAGGCGGACGAGGAAACACCGGCACCATCATGAGATGGTGCCGGTGTTTCCATGATCCCCATTCCCATTGAGTCCCATAGGAATGGGAATGGGTATTTACACCATTCCGCCTCTGGAATTCTCGGGACACCGAGGTTGTAATGCCCCGGTAATTCCGGGAATCACGGAGGCGGAATGGTAATACGAGTCCGGCGGTAACCAGGTGGTTTTACCGCCTCGGTTACCGCCGGACTCGTAATGAGGCCCAATATCTTGATAGTAGATGAAGTAAGTATGGTGTCTAACTTGATGCTAGCTCTCATTCACTTGCGAATGCAAGAGATTTTGAAGACTGACTACAATGTTTTTTTTGGAGGTAAACATGTACTTGTTTTTGGAGACTTGTTACAATTAACTCTTGTGAAAGGCCAACCAGTTTTCAAAATGCTGCAATTTAAGGATAGTCAAAAAAGTATAGGAAATATTGGTCATTTTAACCTTTGGAATAGTTTTGAATTCCAGGAACTTACCATTAACATGAGGCAATTTGCAGATTTAGACTATACAGAAATGCTTAATGAGATTTGTATATGTGTTCTTGAGGAGAATGCAAAAGCAGTCTTAAAAGGAAGTCTGTCTGATGTCATGTTGAAACTTAAGGAAATAAAAATGTCTTGCTTTGATGTGCATACTTGCAGAGTGTAACAAGTTTAACTCTACAATGCTACTGTTAGAGAAGCAAGATATTGTGGAGTTAAAATTGTGAGTTGTTTTAGATGGTCATGTTATGCCAATAGAGTTGCATAAGAGAGCAAAAGTTTGATTTGGTCAACTAGAGAATTCAATTTCTAAAACCGTGGATTTAAAAGCAGTTTTAAGACTGTGCATCAATGCACAAGTAGTTTTAATAGAGGAATGTGCATGTCGGAATTGGTCTAGTAAATGGAGCGATGGAAGAGTGATTGCATTTCACACATTTGCTCACAGAACATATATTAAACAGGTTGAAGTGAAGTTTGATTGTGTAGCAGAAACTCATTTGATTTCTCAGACCTCTGCAAGTTTCATGCTTTTTAAGGATACCTTTGTGAAAAGAGCGCAGTTTCCAATGTGCTCTCCATATGCAATAACTACTCATAAATCACAAGGGTTGACTTTAGAAGCAGCACTTTTTGACATTGGTCATACAGGGTTTAAAGAAGGAATGTCAAATGTAGCTTTGTCATGTGAGAAAAATATAGAAGACTTATTTTTAATAAACTTTGATGAAGGAAAAGTGTTAGCTGACAGTTCTTGCATTGAAGAGTATAATAGGTTGTGCGTACTATATGCTTCTCACCTGAACCTTATACCTGTACCTCTAAGCTTTTAGCCAGTAAACTTAAGTAGTCAGTGAAAATAAATTCCTATTAAGACTAAAAAACAACAGAGTCTACCGCATTTGGAGATTTCTTGAAGTATAACATACTCTCATTGCAGATTTAGTAATGAAACAGGAGTTGAATGCTACTGTAATGCAGCTTTCTGTTTGTTGTTTCAAATGACTCCATTAATGCAAGAATTAGCTTCCACAGCAGACAAGCGGCTATGAGTGGAACTTTCATTTCTTAAAATATCTGTAGATTAAAAAACACACAGTACATATTCGGCAATGTCAATCCGAAATGTAGTAGCTGTTACAAGTGGAAATCAACACTTTTCGCAAAATACACAGGAAGATAGTCATGAATTTGTAATGACTGCCTTCGATTTATTAGTGCAGGAAAGTGTTAGTGTAGATAAATATGTAGGAATTAGTTACAAGTGGATTCATATGTGTCCACAATGCAAGAATGATTACACTACTGAAACTCTTCCTGAAAGATATATATATATATATCACTAGGTAAAGATGTCTGCCATGGTTTTGCACTAAGTACAGATAAACAAGTGACCAAGCAGAGATCTAATACTATAAATGATTATACCTTGGACACTAATATTATAGTGACTAAAAGACCTAACAGATTAAGGGTGAGCTACAGAGATCCATGTTTTGGGGTTTTAGATACTTATTTATACCCCAGCAAGGTAGTTATAGATGTTTTTAATTATGCACTAGTCACTTTAAAATCGGAAGAAATAAAGTAAAAAACTTGGGTGGTGAATATTTCATACCCCCCCCCCAGCTGCTAATGCACAACGCACTTTAAATTTACCTCTAGAATCAAAATGCTCATTCGCATGAATGTATGTCTGTCAGGCAAACTTACTAGGCAAAGATGTCTGCCATGGTTTAGGCACGTAATGCAGATCACTAAATGAGGCCTTCTTTGATTTCTATGCTGCCTGCCTGTCCACCCCCTCCTTTCCCTCTCTACTCCTCCTAGTTTCATGTTTTAAAGTGGTGTATGGTGGAGAGGTTGTTTGTTGTGAAAAAGCGGCGAGTTGGCCGCGAAACGCGTCACGCCTCGAGTGCTGCACTTGGGAGGACCCACATTGGGGTCATACTTTCTACTTTCTGAAATGGATTTCCATGATTTTTAAATATTTTTTCCCGTGTGGATCAATAAAAGAAGAAAATTAACAAAACGGAAAGCGGTTGGTGTGGAGTTTTACTTTCCCCCCCCCCTCCTTTGTTTGCTGTTTGGTGGAAATTGGGCAAGCATGGCTTTATGGAGAGTGCAGCTCGACTTGGCTACCCTAAGGTAGAATTGACAATATCTTTAAACGCTGTGATCGTGTCAGCGTGGAGCGGAGCACCAGTGTTAAGGTTGGAGGAGGAGCGCACAGTGTACACGGAGAAATCGACGGATTGTCCTGTAGCTGCTCGGATTACGGCAATACAACAGAAGCACGGGAATACGGAGGCGGCAGCTGGAAAACCCAAGAGCAACGCAGAACCGCAGGTTGAAGGACAGGCGGTAAGGTGGAGCTGGGTGAGTACAGCAGTTGTTTTCTGTAACGTGCAAGCGAATAAAAATTGCATTTGTAATTCTTTTTTACTCGGAAAAAGAACACGACTCGAGAAGTGGATTTAAAACTCTTCTCACTAGTTCCATAATCAAAAAGCCCTCCACTTTTAAATCAGCAAAAACAAAAGGAAAAAACCACACACTTCCACACGGGCAAAGTATTTGGAGTGTATTAAACTCGTGATTACTCTTAAAGGGACACTTGAAAAATATGGCAAACTCCCAGGAGCAGAGAGAAGCAACACGGCGGGCACAGGCCCTTACACTTTTCAATGAAACTTTAAAATCGACCACAAAAAAAGATATACCCACAGAAGCAATACCTAAAAATGACAGCGAGATAGGCCTGCTAAAAGAACTTGAAAAATTACAACGTAAGGAGGTTAGCAAATGGTGGGAGGAGCACTCCCTAAAAAATTATGTAGAAGTTGGGCGAATACCGAGAGGACTGAGGATTTTAACAATTCCATCCTTCGAAGAACAGGACCCACTGATGTTAGAAGAATGGAGTGGGGCCACCAACCAATGTTCAAAAACCTTCCTTCTATTACTTATAAAGTATGCAGGCAGTGATCGCGAGAGGCTACTGGAAAAAATAACAAAAGTGGAAGAAAAATTAAAATTGATTACAGAAACCGGTGATGGGAAGAAATTGAAAGATTCAATGGAAAGAAACTTGCTTGAGTATGAGGAAGAAATAAAACAAAGAAAACAAAGAAAGTTTTTAAGAGACAAGGAAGATTATGAAATGGGCAGAGTATACACCTTTGCAAGAAGGTTTGATCAGATGAGATTAACATCTTCCAGAGCAGCACCGATAACCACCGAAATTACACCAACAAGTGCAAGCGAATCCCTTTCAATGTCAGAGTCTGACATAACAGGGAGCGACACAGAAGAACCACAAGTGCGCAGGAATTTTTTAGAAGAAATGCGTTTGCTACGCCAAGATGGCAAAAAGAACAAACTAAAAAGAGGTGTAAGTGCGAATCGTGGCAGAGGAAGAGGCGCCCGAAAAAAACGAGGAGGGGAAAACGGAGCAGGAAATTCCCAGAACAATACTTCGGGCAGATCGCTGCGCTCTGGCAACTGAGCGAGGCTGATATGCAGGAGGATGGCAGTTTTAAAATAATAAATTTATCTGATCACACCTTAACAACAACTCAACAAAAAGTTCTGAGTTTGGGACTAAACTACTGTCCTTCTGCTAATAATGATTATGTGGACACTAGGATAGATCTGGACCATTTCATAAGGAAGATCCGTCTCAGGAAATTCTTTGCCAACAACATGTGGCAACAAAAGAAAAAGGAAGTACAGACAGGAAAAACAGAGATTATGATTAAGGAAATGGACATACTTACCGATCTTATGGAACTAGAGAAAGGAATGGACATGGAAGAAGAAAACTTATCGACTGATCTTGCAGAGATAGGGATCAGAACTGATTGGATGGCAAAAAGTAATCTGAAATCGAAATCCAAATTCAATCCCACGACAAACGTAGCTAGCACTATTGGAGTATTTCAGAATCTTGTTATAGAGGACTTAAAAAGCTTACGTCGAAAAACTAAAAATGTGAAATTCAAAGATAACCTCACAAGAAATGAAAGAAAAGCATTAAAAGAACTGCAGGAGTTGAAGAACTGCATTATAAAACCCTCAGATAAAGGACACAATATTGTTTTGCAGAAAAAAACAGAATACATTAAAGAGGCGTATAAACAGCTCAATGACACCAAGTGCTACACGAAACTAAAGGATAATCCTATGCCAGCATTAGAACAAACAGTGAAATCCTTCCTAAAGAAATATGAAGAAATGGGTATTATATCGGAAGAAACATATAAATTTCTCTATATCAGTAAAGCCATAACTCCTACTATATATTTTCTACCTAAAGTGCACAAGAATCTGCAACAACCCCCAGGGAGACCAATCGTGTGCCTAATCGGCTCAGCATTGGAAAATATATCGAAATACATTGACGAGGTATTGTTCCCTTTTGTGTGTACACTTCCTTCATACGTAAAAGACACTACTGATTTCCTGTGTAAAATAGAAAATATTCCCTGGGAAAAAGACTTTTTAATGGCCACGATGGATGTTGTCTCCCTCTACACGTCGATAGGACATGAGGATGGGAAAACAGCATGTCTACACTATTTGAACACTAAATCTTTGAATTTCCTGAAACACAATGAGATGGTGATGCAAATGATCAATCTATGCCTTACAAACAACGTCTTCCTTTTTAACAATGAATATTTCAAGCAGATGCAAGGAACGGCGATGGGAACTACTTTCGCGCCTTCATATGCAAACCTGATGATGGGGTCGTGGGAAGAACGTGAGGCTTGGTCAGATGGGAATCAGGTACACACGCAAAATGTGGTTTTATGGTTAAGATACATCGATGACCTGTTTGTTATCTGGAGAGGCACTGCAAAGGGATGGTTAGAGTACGTAACGGTATTGAACCAAAACAAAAAAAACTTAAGATTTACGGAAACTCACAGCCGGACACTAATTACCTTTCTAGATGTTAATATCAGAATTGTGAATGAGAAAATAACCTGCGAGCTGCATCGAAAGAAGACTGGCTCTAATACTCCTTTACACGCACATAGTGGACATCCTAAACATGTGATCTGGAGTGTGCCCTATGGAGAATTTGTGAGACTCAGAAGAAACAACACCACTTTGGAGTCTTACGATAGAGAAAGCAAATTGACGGCAGCAGGTTTTAAAAGGCAGATGTACCCCAAAAAAGTCATCGAGAGAGCCTTCCTGAAAGCCAGAACAATTGAGAGACACACCTTATTAGCTGGAAATAAGAACAAAGATCGATTAGAAGGAGAAAAGAGCACCCGATGCATTCTTACTTATGACAACCAGTCAAAAAATATTAAACACATTCTGCAGAAACATTGGAGCATTTTGCTAACTGACCCTGATCTGGCCAAAAGCCTCAAACCCCATCCCGAAGTCACTTTCAGAAGAAATAGGTCCTTCAAAGATATGCTGGTTCCCAGTTTTATGGCCAAGGAAGAAGAAAAGATAGAAGGAAACTGGCTAACAGTGAAAAGGAAAGGCTTTCATAAATGCACACGCTGTAATATATGTAAATTTGCAATTGACGGCGACACTTTTAAACATCCAGTGACAGGACACAAAACAGAGATCAAACAACGGATCACCTGTGAAACAGACTATGTAGTCTATGCCCTCACCTGTGCATGCCATAAATACTACATTGGCAGCACAAAATGCAAGTTAAAGATTCGAATACAACAACATGTGCGAGCCATCACACATAACGATGTGAACTACCCCATGGCTAAACATTTCTATGAATGTCACAACAAAGAAATAGACAGTTTTAAATTCTTTGGGGTATACAAAATAGAATTGGGCCCCCGGGGAGGTGACAGGGAGAAGCAACTGAGACAAAAAGCAACAAGGTGTATACTAGATTTTGAAAGTAAACATCCCAACGGGCATAACATTGATGAAGAGTTATACACCTTTTTGGGCAGCTAAAGGAATATTCTTGTCCCTTTCTTTCCTCCTAGTGCTCTGTAACGATATAAGAGATCAAATAGTTGGTTTTAAAGTTTTTGTGTTTTAAACTATTTTTTATGATGTTGGTAATGGTGTGTTTGTTTCGGAGCACATTTGTTGCTCTGCACTATTTTTTCTATACATATGGTAATGGGGGAGTAGAGAAGGGGAGAAGAAGAGCAAGGAGAGGCTAACTGGGAAGTAGATTTAACTAGAAAAACATAGTCTGCAAACTGGATATCGATTTATTAGTGCTGTTATGCATCTGGGGATAATCTTCCATTTATGGTTGGACATATCTAGAATATTATCTCAATTTCGATTATTATGCTGGAATTGGGATTTCCCTTGCACTAAGTACTTCATTAAACAAATAGATAAACAAGTGACCTAGCAGAGATCTAATACTACAAACGATTATACCTGGGACACCAATATTATAGTGACTAAAAGACCTAACAGATTAAGGGTATGCTACAGAGATCCATATTTTGGGGTTTTAGATACTCATTTATATTCTATTAAGGCAGTTATAGATGTTTTTAATTATGCACTAGTCACTTTAAAATCGGAAGAAATAAAGTAAAAAACTTGGGTGGTGAATATTCCATACCCCCCCCAGCTGCTAATGCACAATGCACTTTAAAATTACCTCTAAGAAAAAAATGCTCATTCGTATGATTGTATGTCTGTTAGGCAAACTCACTAGGTAAAGATGTCTGCCATGGTTTTGCACTAAGTACAGATAAACAAGTGACCAAGCAGAGATCTAATACTATAAATGATTATACCTTGGACACTAATATTATAGTGACTAAAAGACCTAACAGATTAAGGGTGAGCTACAGAGATCCATGTTTTGGGGTTTTAGATACTTATTTATACCCCAGCAAGGTAGTTATAGATGTTTTTAATTATGCACTAGTCACTTTAAAATCGGAAGAAATAAAGTAAAAAACTTGGGTGGTGAATATTTCATACCCCCCCCCCAGCTGCTAATACACAACGCACTTTAAATTTACCTCTAGAATCAAAATGCTCATTCGCATGAATGTATGTCTGTCAGGCAAACTTACTAGGCAAAGATGTCTGCCATGGTTTAGGCACGTAATGCAGATCACTAAATGAGGCCTTCTTTGATTTCTATGCTGCCTGCCTGTCCACCCCCTCCTTTCCCTCTCTACTCCTCCTAGTTTAATGTTTTAAAGTGGTGTATGGTGGAGAGGTTGTTTGTTGTGAAAAAGCGGCGAGTTGGCCGCGAAACGCGTCACGCCTCGAGTGCTGCACTTGGGAGGACCCACATTGGGGTCATACTTTCTACTTTCTGAAATGGATTTCCATGATTTTTAAATATTTTTTCCCGTGTGGATCAATAAAAGAAGAAAATTAACAAAACGGAAAGCGGTTGGTGTGGAGTTTTACTTTCCCCCCCCCCTCCTTTGTTTGCTGTTTGGTGGAAATTGGGCAAGCATGGCTTTATGGAGAGTGCAGCTCGACTTGGCTACCCTAAGGTAGAATTGACAATATATATATATATATATATATATAGTTATGGTTAAGTTGCTGTTTCCATAGGAAATGCTTTTTTTGGGTGGCTTATAACTCCGCTCCCCCTGGACAAATCTTCACCAAACTTAGCAGAATAAGTATTTGGGTCACTCTGGATTTTTGTGCAAAGTCTGGAGATGTTTGTCCCAGGGGGGGCAAAGTTATAGGGAGGGGTCCCAAAACATCTTTTTTTCTCATAGACTGAATGGGGGGACAACTTTGCGCATGGCTACAGGTGAAACCGCTGGACGGATTTGCACCAAATTTGTGCCAGGGGCAGGGGATTGGACCCGAAAGTGTGCTTTAGTAAATTTGGTGGCAATCCGTCTAGTAATTTCCTTTAAAACAACCAAAAAATATGTCTGAATAAATTAGTGATATCTATGTCCGCTACGAGGTCACATTTCCCTGTTCGCTCCGCGGACATGATACCGATTGGCCGGGGGGGTGGCGTCATAACCGCGGACACGCAACATCTGCACCAATTGGCTACAGCGAGACGTGATGTACGTCAGAATGTGTAGATGCGCCGACATCTTGGATCCCAAGACAGCACGCTACTTACCAGAGGCGAAATACTGTTTTCGAAACTGTTTTGCTCTCCTAGAGTGGGTGGGGAGGATCACAGAGTAAGAGATGGATGAAATACTTTACTTGTTTGGCCGACAATTGTGTGTTATATATTCTGCATTGGCGCATTCTTCAGGATGTTTGTCCGTGGAGAAAATGAGGGATCTAATAAGGCTACTATTTGAGTCCATGCTGTGTACAGCCACCTTGAAAATGTTCGCAGGACACGCGTGGCGTTAGTGACCATTAATTTTGAGTGTATTTCCCTATTATATTATATTTTCCTATGGGTGTGTTATTGCTTAGTACGCCACCATGGTCGTGACATGCTGCAGTGGTTGTGGGCTGAGCCTAGATAACCTGCATTGGTGCCTTCTTCAGGATGTTTGTATGTGCAGAAAATGAAGGATCTAATAAGGCTACTATTTGAGTCCATGCTGTGTACAGGCACCTTGAAAATGTTCACAGGACACGCGTGGCATTTGTGACCATTAATTTGGAGTGTATTTCCCAATTACATTACATTTTCCTATGGGTGTGTTATTCCTCAGTACGCCACCATGGTCGTGACATGCTGCAGTGGTTGTGGACAGGGCCTAGAGTCTTGGATGCATGGCCACAGGCCGTAGGCCGAAGGCCACACTTCCAAGACTGTAGGCCCTGCCCACAACCACCGCTGCATGTCACGACCATGGCTACACGTGTAGTATTGATTATCGCTTACATGGTTGAGGGGCGAGTGTACAGTGTTAGGTGCATGGCCAAAGGCCATGCACCCAACAACAAACTTATAAGCACTGGAGTTATAAGCCAGTGCACATCAAATCATTGCAATAATATCTATGTACAAACAGATAGGAGTGCAGTGTCTGGCCAGAATAAGTGAAGCATAGCACACCTATCAATACCCCCGTACTACTGTACATCACTGAGGTGATTGTGGGCAGGATTTAGAGTTTTGCTTTCATAGCTGCAGCACGTAGCCCATACATCATACTTGTAAAACCCTAAGCCCTGCCCAGAACCACCACTTCATATTACTGCAGTGCATACACTCGTCCTATAGGTTAGCATGTCAGATGGTTCTGGACAGGGTGTATAGTCTTGGCTGCATGGCCGAAACCCATGCACCCAGTAACGCCCTTGTTAGCAGTGGAGGTATAAGCCATTGTACACCTATACATTCAAAAGTACGTGGACATATATCTTAACCTCTAGGTCCTGCCGGAACCCACTTCAGCACATTCGAGAGGGACGTTAGTGACTGTGTTGCTTTGGTGGAGTGGCTGTTTCCATAGAAAGAACTGTTTTTGGCTGCCTTATAAATGTCCTACCCTTGGACTAATCGCCGCCAAACTTTGGAAAAAACATATATCGCCCACTCTGACTTTGGTTGGAAAGTTTGGTCATGTTTGGTGCAGGGAGCGAAAGTTATAAGGGGGAAGGGTTCTCAAAATGTCTTTTTGCCCCTTACACTGAACGGGGGGAAAAGGTCGTGCTCACGACCATGTGGCTCTTTCCCAGATTGTTTGCAAAATAGCGTTCAGTAAGGTAGCTT
Source organism: Ambystoma mexicanum (assembly GCF_040938575.1). Lineage (NCBI taxonomy): Eukaryota > Metazoa > Chordata > Amphibia > Caudata > Ambystomatidae > Ambystoma > Ambystoma mexicanum. Next base: position 1,294,761,648 of record NC_090937.1, read on the forward strand.
TGTTCGGTGGCCGCCTCTCTTCTACTAATGTTTTCGTGTGCACGGATACCGCCAGAAACAGCTCCAAAACAAGAGTCCATTAGACTTCCAACACTCAAGTAATAGTATTTCACAAGGTGACCTTTGAGGGGGCCCAATGAGATGTGGAAGCACAAAGTGAAAAAGTACAGTTTTCTTGTCTGCAAAATGATACGTTTAAATGGAGGTTCGTGCTCACTGTACCTCGACCAATTACAGCGTGTGGATTAAAATGTGTTTTGCACTAATATTTCCCTCAGACAGGCCTCTACAGTGTTGAGAACTAAGGCCATTATCTGCAGTGTTTGCTTGAAACAGCACTTCTGAAGCTGTATGGGAGTACAGGTTCTGATAATTAGATTTCATTATGTTGCTTCAAAGCAAGAATGTATTTGCCTTCTGAGTGAAGACCAGACAAGTTGCTTTTTTGGTTGACCGCTCAGTACGCCCGCGCATCCGAGTGAAAGTAAAGGGGCAATTGTTTTTTGACCTTGAGCCCAAGAGAAACTTGCGCGCTATTCACGGAATGAAAGGGCAAAAAAAAAACGCAATTGATAAGGTTATGTTTTAAAAAGTTTGTAAGTGACATGCATATCAGTCAAGGAAGATTCTTCACTGCAAACACATTCGTGACTAATATGCCGAAAAAGAATGGAGGCTGTAAATATTTTGTAAGTTCACTTTGGCCCACTGTACAGCAATCCGTGCTTTATTTTTACTTAACTGCCCATCTAATTGTGCTAATATAATTAACGTATTATTTTTCTGCCCTTGTACAATTTTGCTGTAATGTTGCAGAGTGCACACGTTGCTCATTTGCAGGGTATGACTGCACTCAACCTTTTTTACTATTTATATTTCTAATTTGAAATGCTTACTTTGTCCACATAGCTTTGTGTATATCGTTTTTTTTGGTCTTCTTTGAAATGACGCGACGTAATTTTTTTTATTTGTCCACTCTTTTTTGTTTCATACCTATCTTTCTGTGTACTTGCCATTTTGTTTTCTCTTACGGCGCATGCAAAATCTCGCCGTTTCTAACCTCCACCTATCGGTACATTTGGAGATTAGTAACATATTACTAAAATGTCAACTTTGAGCACGTATTGTTGTGTACCACTTTGCACATTTTCTATTTGATCTTTTAACACATTTTGGTACAGGTATATTTTGCCGTACTGTGCGTGCCATGGTTTTCAAATCCCGAGTGAGGGCTTCTTCGGATGGCAAATACAACTGCTGGTGAGCGGTTGCCTGTCCATAACAATAATGTGGATTGACACTGTAAACCCGCTTTGCCCATTCACTGAACTCGTTATTCGGAGCAACGTGACATCATTTATGGTGCTGTAGGCTCAACGTCATGACGGCTTTTGGGAAATAACTGTGGAAACAAAGCGACTGCTTCCATGAAGACCCCAAAATGTTTGTTTGCGCAAAAAAAACAGCCTCTTTATCTTTAACATTTGCAATGCCTCCCTATCCAGCATTGTAATCATTGCATTGATTATGCGATTATTCCGATGGTCTCTGCAAGTTTGTTATTAAATAAATCTAGTTTGTAACCTGTAAAATGGTCATGTGTTCTTTACCATTCCTCTGTTTTATTTGCAAAACTAATTTATTAGCTTGTACGTCGCTGAATGTTTATTTACAAGTTCTGTGTCACGCCACGTGCTTGTGCTTTTTGCAACCTATAATGGAAAGGGAAGAGGGGATATGTATGCAATAACCGCCTTCCCTTTCTATGGCGGCCATCTTGAAAGAGGATTTTCTTTTGTGATCCTTACTGCCAAAGTCACTTCGGATTACAACAAGTACACGTCCTTTTTAGTAGCACACATTACTGCATTCGTAATTTAGACTATTGATGGCAAAGATTATTGCGCCTATGTACTTTACAGAGAAATAAGGAGTACGTGGAGTGTATTTAAGTTTTTTTTTTATTATACTATGAAAGGTCGTTGTTAACCAATTATTAACTTTGTTTACGGGTGGCTTTATTTTTTGCCACGGCAGGCAATAAGGTAATATGCGACCGGCATTGAGCAAAAAGGCATCAAACGGTAATATGAGTGACTGTATGTATGGCAACACATTTTTTCTGTCTGTTATGTGCAAGATAGCAACACAGTTTCTTATGCATTACACCACTGCTACTGTTTCTTAGGGAGGAAGGCTGCATTTAGCTGATGTCTTTTTCAGATAAGTACAACTTTCCCTACCAATATATAATGTGTAGTGCATTCGCAGTCGCTGCATACCAGTACGTGTTGTCGTTGTTTAAGGCAAATGTTGAAGGTGGACGTTCCTACATGAATATCAAATCTATTTCCACATTGCCCAACAGGCATACTTCGTTCAGGTAAGTGTGTACTGATTCTGGGGCATGTCACGGTGCTGTACGACAGTATATTTTCATGTGGCATTCTTCGGAAGCTATATATTGTTTACCAAATGACGCTTCCTAAAGGAACCTTTTGGTTATGTTGTGTTGCACTACTGAAAATCTGTGCCATGCAGTACAACATTTTTTTCTTTGGTACACCTTATACGTAAATTGTACTACTAAAAACCTGTACAATTCACTAAAAAAAAATGTTTGTTGAGGGGACGTTATGGTTAAGTTGCCCTAACAAAAGCCTGTACACTTCACTCCAAAAATATTTACCACCTCCCCTTTATGCTTCAAATTAAAACCGAAAAACCCCTGAAATTCGACAGTTATGGTAAACTAAGCCCATAACCCTGCCACCGCCCCTGTGCACTGCTAACACTAACACCTAGACCATGAAAGATGTCATCTCAAATGTCAATGATGACATCAATGATGACATCACTTGTTTAGCCCCTTTCTTTTCCTTCCCTGCCATACACATATATGTTCATTCAGTAACAAAATGTCACTAAAAGAATGTGTACAGGTTTGCTCTTCTAATTAAAGCATTCCATGACATGTAATGTAGTGACTGCAGATGTCATTTAGAATCAACACTGCAAAATCTAGTTTGTAATAAGTATACATTGATTATGTTTCAAAGATACAATGTAGCTGGTAGGAACATGCCAGTAATTCATTTTGTAAATAGTCAAGTTTCTATTAGTAAGAAAACATTTAAGACTTGTACAATTATTTTTCATGAGGGGGCATCCATTCACTGTGGACATTTCACAACATGGGTGCGTACAGAAGTAAATTGACTTGTTAAAAATGACTCTATAGACACGCACCAATCTAGATTGCCAAAGCGTTTAAAGAATTCTTACTTAATGTTGTTAGAACCAAAGTTTTAAAATGTATGTTTTGTATTCTTTATGAATATAAACATGTTAATGTTAAATGTTAATGTTAAAGGTATTTGTGCCACACCGTCACCAACGAAATTGGTCCCCAGGTCTCAGGCGGATTTGAAAACAAGAAGATGGGGGGGGGTTAGTCAGGTGGAGAGGGAGTAGGGAAGTGAAAGGGTGGTGTCATGTTGGTAGGTTCAGTTAGGTTTTCACCATGCGCTGAACTTGGGTGAAAATATCAGATCGATGTGAGAAGTGGGTGCGGTTTACTCTGCGAGAGGGAGGTTGTGTGCATTTTTGGGTGAGATAAGTATGCAGAAGTTTGAGCTATTGGGTTAGTAGGTTATTTACAAACCCTGATTCACTTCCTCTCTATTCCTAGTCAGTGATCCATTACTGCCTGTGTTTACTTTGCAGGCCAAGATATTATGGACATATCATCCTTCTGCTTCCATCCTGATCTCTCCCTTCTCGTTCTGTGGTATGATTCTAGCTTTCTATCTTTCAATTGGCTGTGTTTACTTTGTAAGCCAAGATATTATTGACATATCATCCTTCACCTTCCATCCTGATCTGTCCCTGATCGTTCTTTGTTATAATTCTAGCTTTCTATCTTTCAATTACTATGGTATGCTGTACACCTTCCCTTTCTTCAGTAGATGGGTGGTAGCTTAGGGAGATGGGGGAATCAGCATACTCTCTCAGCTTTTTTTAGCTTTGTAAGTGCCCCATAGGCATTCTTTCTAGTTACGGGTTAAAGAGCCAAGATTTGAGGAGCTTTCTGAATTGGAGGCGTCCTCTTGTGTTATGTATGTTCTTTGGTAGATCATTCCAGGTTTTTGGGGTGGCTTGGGGAAAGGAGGATCCTCCGAATTTTCTTTTGTTGTAAGGTTTTGGTTCCAGACGGATGTCGCTGCTGGTTCTAAGTGGCCTTGTTGGGCGGTGTACGTTGAATTTTTCTCTTATGATCTCTGGGCCTTGGCCGTGGATTGGTAAAAGTTTGAATTGGAAGGACAGGGTAATACGTTTTTTATGTAAAGTAGAAGATGGATTATTACTAGGATGTATTTTAAAAACAGTAAAAAATAAATGTAGCGGTAGGATTCTGAAGATTGCATAACATAGAAGAGAGAACAGCATTCAGCAATCTTCTACTTCTGTTTTATTGTGTAAAACAGTGTACATTTTAATTTGTACAAGTGTTTCCCATAAACATTAGGTTACATGAATGATTCCATGTATATTATTTTGAGTATTATGGAGTGAAGAATGTGATGACTGTTTACATATGAAACAAGTAAACAGTAGGTTGTAAATACAAACACAATAAAGTACAATGGGCCTCATTACACGGATGGCGGTAAGGATTTACCGGTACCGGTAAAATACTGGTACCGGTAAATCCTTACCGTCTTACTACGAGGTCCCTTTGCGGGTTGGGGGATTTAACGCCTGCTTTTTGCAGGCGTTAAAAACCAACCCGAAAAGGGACCCAGGGAGCTAATTACGGTACCGCAATTTGCGGTACCGTAATTAGAGCCTCCCCCATTAGAGCCTCCCCCATTCCCATTGAGCCCTATGGGGCAAAAATGGGAATGGGGAAGAGCAATGGTGGAAGGGGGAATTACCTTGGAATGGGGGGGTAATTCCCCTTTCCGCCAAGGCGGTGCCGGTATTTTACCGGCATGAACCATGGCGCTAATAGCACCATGGTTCTCTGCCATCCGTGTAATGAGGCCCAATGCTTGTTAAATAAATGAGATATAACTACTAATAAGAGTTTTAGGGAAGAATGCAGATATACTGTGTTTAGTTGTGTGCAGGTGGTCAAAAAAAGAACGCACACCAATGTTTAAAAAAAGTATTGAAATGGCAATGTAGATATCATTTTTATATTTTAGAATTCATTTTGATATCATAAAACAAGTATTGCACACCGCACACAACTATCTTGCAAATAGAAGTTTAAATAACAATTCCTAGTTTTCAAACATTTTAGATATAATGGGCACATTTTGAAATGTCATTATGAGCGTCTCATGTGTGTAAGTGGCCATACAAAGGACGCAAAGAGATTTTACAAGAAGTATGGAAATTACATGTGTTAGGTTATTAGTGTAGTGTAATGTAGTGCCATTTTTGCAAACTGCTAATATGTTTGCACATACAAAGGTTTGTACTGTCTACCTATTATTTGAACTATTGGCAGGACTATACTTTAAAAAGAGGTATACTCAAAATAATGTTGCATGTCTTCATTTATTTATTTGTAAAACTGAAGACATAAATAGGTTATATGTCTTTGTTTCCTGATTAAGGTTGTTTAAATTAATCTGTGAATGTGTCATCATTTAATATTAAATAAAGTTTGTACAGTATTTTGACATATTTTCATTGTAGTGAAATGCCTTTTTAGGTTCACGAACTATTAAGATTGTACGAAATTTCTTTTTAGGATTTGCTGATGCAAAAATAAGATTGTAGATTGTAGTTACCTAAATGATTAGTATAGTTGAGGTAATCATGCTGCATTTTATTTCTATACTATACTGTAACAACCCTTTTTTTAAAGTGTTATTTATTGTGTGTTTTGATACAAATCTATTTAAAAAAATACATGGCGAAGAGCACTTTTTGGGCGGCTTATAACTTCGCTCTCCCTGGACGTATCCTCACCAAACTTTGCAGAAAGAGTAGTTGGGTCACTCTGAATTTTTTTTTTTTGCAAAGTTTGGTGAGGATTCGTCCAGGGGGGGAAAAGTTATAGGGGGGGTCCCAAAACTTTTTTTTTTCCCATAGACTGAATGGGAAAAAACTTTGCGCACGGCTACAGCCCGAACCGCTGGACGGATTTACACCAAATTTGCGGCAGGAGCGGCGGCCTGGTCCCAAAAGCGTGCGTTTTGTAAATTTGGTGTAAATCTGTCCAGTAGTTTTTTTTTAAAATGACCAAAATGTAAGGCAAAAAAATTAGTGATATCTGCGTTCGCTTCGCGGACGGACTTCCCTGTTCGCTCCGCGGACAGCACCCCGATTGGCCCATGGGCTTGCGTCATGTCCGCGGACATGCAACGTGTTCGCTGATTGGACGGCGAGGGGCGTGGAGCGCGCCAGATTTTCTGTGGCGCCCGCCATCTTGTATTCGCAGTCGACCGCGTACAGCGCAGTGAAACGTGGATAAAAAATTGTATTTAGTGCCATGTGTTAGTGTGTAAGAGTGTTTGGGGAGGGTTGGGGAGTATCGGATTGGTTCAATGTTTTGTTTTTTATGTGCTAGACCTTTTTGTTGCGTTCGATTTGTCCGCGGAGAACACGGCTGTTCTGACATTTTGTAAATAAACTAAATGGTGGGGTGTTTAGACATAGCTCTCAACCATTTTTGTTTTACAGGCGGGTGAAATCACCCGATTTTGTTTTTAGCGGGTGAGATGCCCATTGGAATGAATGGGCGTGCAGGAGGCTTGGCGGGTGAGTCTGCCCTTTACAAGGCGTGTGACATCTGCCAAAAGCGTGTGAGTTGAGAGCTATGGTTTAGAGGACGGAGTATGTGTCATTTTTGTTCGCAAGGAAGGTAAAAATGAGCTATGAACACTCGCGGTGTACTTAATTGTTCGTAAATACACAAACTGGGGGTGTCCTCAGGACGCTGTCCGTATTGTAATCTGTCTAGTTGAATGTGTTCTAAGAACACTCGCAGTGTTCCGAAATGGTTGCAATTACACAAAATGGGGGTGTTCTGAGAACGTTGTTTGTATTGTTCGTTGTCAGGGTGAAAGTGTTTTAAGAGCACTCCTTTTGTTCGCTAATAGTACAATTTCCTATGGGTATCAACCGACTTTTTGTCCACTAAAGAAACGATAAATCCGTCGACATTATGTGATAATCCTATGACTGGCGCTATTGACCTGGCTCACTTGCTTTTGCGACACTAAATCATATCTCCCGCCCCTAAGCCTGATATTATCAAAGCATTCATATTCCCCGCCTTTCTCCGTGACGTTACAGGGTGCGTAATGAAACGCGCCCAGTCGTCTCCATTACTACGCGACTTTACACAGAACCTGGAAGACAACACACATTATGTCACAACACAGCGCGCCACAATTCGGAATATGAAACTGTGATTTAAAAGCAAAGAGCAAGATTGTAAATGTTGTAAAGTACATTTATTTGACATCAAATGTTTAGAGAATATTCAGCAATTTGCATTTGTCTTTGTTGTCGATCCGCAAAAGTTTATTTGGAGCCACGCGTTGTTCCTTTGCGGTACATAGGCTGTTGGTTTATGATAAAAGCAGTAAATGGTCGCTCTGATAATCGGAAGGTTGCTCCAACAACGAGCCATTAGACCACCCTATTGGTTGGAATGTTGTTTGTAGCCGCTAGTACTGCGTAAGGGCATATTGGTCCTTGGCGATTGTCCCATAAAATGGTCAGGGTCATGAAGTTGCATATTTGGACTTGCACCTGGCAGTTGAAGACCCCATCCACTGGAGTCTGTAAATCGTGACATAGACAAAATGGGGCCACGTACCTGTTTTAAAAAACATAAATTAGTCTCACCAGCCGATCTTCATTAAAATCATCATTTTATTTATTAGGGCGTGAAACTATTTGCTATCGAAGATAGTGCAACAGAGTATGTTAATAATAAAATATTAATATTTTCCCATTCATATAGCGCTAAGAACTGTGAGGTATGTAAGCAGTGCTTATTATTAACCACGGCGTGCGGTGCTCATTTATCGACCACGGAAAGATGAAAGACTGAGTTTCGCCTTGCCGGGATTCGAACTTGCGTTAGCAAGCTGTGCATGGATGTCAAAGCAAGCGCTGTACTCGCTGTGCCACTTGACAGGCTACAGTGAAGTGGCACAGCGAGTAGAGCGCTTGACCGCCTATAGACCGGTTAAATTATTTATATTAACCCACTCTGTGTCGTCTGCCTTTTTCAGAGCCCTCTAAACGACAGGGGATCAATTTGGCGGTGATAGTGCGCGGTAGAAAACATTATGCCACTTTCAACGAACAATTTCAACTTCAGCGGTCTTTAATGCTATGCTATTATAATTATATTTGGTATAAAGTAATCTAAAGGGTTACTTACAGTACAATTGCAATTTCCATTGTCTACGAGTGGTGCAGTCCCAAAATACGACTCCGCGTGTGCCAACGATCTTTCGCAAAGTGATATAATATGTAAAAGTGGTTTTGTTTCAGAAATTTCATCTTTATCTTCTCTTACGTTTTAGCGACACTCCTTCAAGAGAAGTCTTTCATCACAATCTCTGTCTGTCAAGGTCAAAACACAATAGAACCTTATAGTCTGCTTCGTGAGCCTCTCCGGGGCCCGAGAAAAAAAATGGAAGCAGCTGACCTTCACTGTGAACGAGCATAAAATCTTACTTTGCAACATTCTGTGTAAAGCCATCTGTAGAAGTTGGTTTTTGCACGCCATGTTTGTATATTGTTTGCGTGATATTAAAAAAAGTTTGTTTAAAGGACGTTATGGTTCAAAGTACAGCCGAAAGACCCCTGAAAATAGCAAGTTATGGTAAGCTATGAAAAATAACTCGCGCCAACACCATGCACTGCTAAGACTAACACCCAGGACATCAAAGATGACATCGCAAATGTCATTGATGAAATCACTGATGACCTCACATGTGTATGTACTTTTCATGGAATTTGTGCACTAGGGATTTTTATTATAATGTTCCGAAAAAAGTGTCAAGGATATTGCAATAAATATCATACCGTTATTAGTGCTTTGAACGATGCATTTATATCAATAAATAGCATTGTATTATGGGATTCTATGTAGTATACTGAGCTACTAATGGAGAAAGATAGCATTGTGTGCAGAGTACAAGATAAAAGTATAATATTTGTAATGTTAATATGTTGAATAATGAAATGATAATTGTCCTGAAATGTTCGAAAATTCACAAAATGGGGGTGTTCTGAGGACGTTATTCGTATTGTGTGATTGCTTAGCTGTATGCAATGAGGGAATGGTACAGAGAGTAAAGTGGACGCCGTCCGCGGACACAGCAGGCTGTTCGTGGACAGGGCGTGGTAAATCCGGGTTTTTCCAGGAAATCCAACATGGAAAGAAGACTGTACGGATCAGCCAATCAGATGTCGAGGTTGTGGATTTGTGTTGAAAGAGACTGTGTGTGGTGAAGATGGCAGAAGTTGAGAAAGTCAGGGTGTTGGTGCTCGGAGATATGTTTGTGCATGGTTTACAGCAGTACGCTGAATGCAGGCATGTTGCAAAGAACTTTGATGTGAAAGGAGTGGAGGTGGTGTGGAGCACTGTGCCTGATTGCAATGTACAGGGAATTGTACAAGTTTGTGCGGATATGGCCACGATGAACAGTCCGCATGTGGTAGTTTTGCACTATGGTGCTTTCCATTTGGGCAACGTCAGTGCCCCTACTTTGTTGGCTGATTTGGAACGCTTGGTTCAAGCCGTAATGAAGATCCTTCCAAATGCGAAAGTAATTTTTTCTGGATTACTACCTAGGGCAATATGGGACAATAGTTCAGTTTTTTGTCCTCAGCAAAACATTGCTAGGTGTGTCATCAACCGAGGCATGTTTGCCTTCATGCTTAGAGCTGGTATGTTCTTCTGTAACAATGAGAATATTGATGCCAGTAATGCTGTTAATTTTAAAGAAGATGGCATTTCTTTATCTTTTACCGGAAATGCCTTTCTATTTTGGAATGTAAGGGTTGCTTTGGAGAAGGTTATGTGAAGATTTTAGGAGTAAAGTAAAAAAAAAACAAGAAAAAAAATATAAAATAACAGGTGTCTGTCAAGCATCTGTAAAAAAAAAAAACGGCTCTTTTCAGAGCCAACTTCAAAGGGGAATGGGGCACACTATTTAAATTTACATTCACCACGCTCAGATTTTCGATGTGTCCGCGGACATGGCGGTAGTCCGTGGACATGAAAATCACTACGAGGGGGTTAGTATGTTCTATGTTACATGTCAGGGATATTATGGTTAAGTTGTGCTACTAAAAACCTATGAAATTCAGTGAAAAAACTTTGTTAAACGGACGTTATGGTTCCATGTAAAACCGAAAAACCCATGAAATTCGTCAGTTATGGTAACATAAGCAACCATAACTCGCGCCACCGTGCACTGCTAACACTAACACCCAGGATATCAAAGATGACATCACAAATGTCATTGATGACATAACTGATGACATCACATGGCTGGCTCTCCCTTTTTATCCTTTACTGACATATCGAAGCCACATAGTTTTCTTCAGTAACAGTCAGGAAGTAAAAATTGAAAAGGTACTATATTTGTAGACTTGGGGTCCTGTCACATCATATGAAACATGTACATAGCGGAAGATACAGGCTTGAAAGAGAGCAATCCTTTCTGTGCATGAAGATAATCATTATGGTTATCAGCACTTTGTCATAGTTTTATTTTTATTACTCTACCTTCCCTCTATATGCTCATATTTGTATACATTATACTCATTCTCCATAGAGTGAATGGGAAAAAAATTTTGCTTGCGCATACAGCCCAAACCGCTGGACGGATTTCCACCAAATTTGGACCAGGAGCAGCGGCTTGGTCCCGAAAGCGTGCTTTTGCAAATTTGGTGAAAATTCGTCCAGTAGTTTTTTTTTAAATGACCAAAAAGTAGGTAAAAAAAAATTAGTGATATCTGTGTTCGCTTTGCGGATACACTTCCCTGTTCGCTCCGCGGAAAGTGTCCTGATTGGCCAATCGTCTTGCGTGATGTTCGCGGACATGCAAAGGGTTCGCTAGTTGGACGGCGTGGAGCGTGAAGCGCGTCAGATTTTTCGGTAGCGCCCGCCATATTGGATTCGCGGACATCCCCGGACAGCGTAGTGAAAAATTGTTCAAAATGTGTATTTTGTAGAGTGTGTTGGTATGTAGGAGTGTTTGGGGAGGGTGGGAGTGTGTGATATAGGATGAAAGTTGTGTTTTTTATGTGTTAGACGTTCTTTTTTTGTTTGATTTGTTTGCGGACATCACGGGTGTTCTGAAATGTTCTAAATAAACTGACTAGGGGGTGTTCTAAGGAGTCAATATGTGTCCGTTTTGTTCGCAAGCAAAGTGAAACTGTTCTAAGAACACTCGCGGTGTCCGGGGAGTGTTCGTAGGTGGTGTCCTGAGGACGCTGTCCGTATTGTTCTCTGTCAAGTTGAATGTGTTCTAAGAACACGCGCGGTGTCCTGAAATGTTCGCAAATAAACAAAATGGGGGTGTTCTGAAGACGCTTCTAAGAACACTTGCGGTGTCCGGGGAGTGTTCGTAGGGGGTGTCCTGAGGACGCTGTCCGTATTGTTCTCTGTCAAGTTGAATGTGTTCTAAGAACACGCGCGGTGTCCTGAAATGTTCGCAAATAAACAAAATGGGGGTGTTCTCAAGACGCTTCTAAGAACACTCGCGTTGTCCGGGGAGTGTTCGTAGGGGGTGTCCTGAGGACGCTGACCGTATTGTTCTCTGTCAAGTTGAATGTGTCCTAAGAACACTCGCGGTGTACTGAAATGTTCGCAAATAAACAAGATGGTGGTGTTCTGAAGAGGCTTCTAAGAACACTCGCAGTGTCCGGGGAGTGTTCGTAGGGGGTGTCCTGAGGACGCTGTCCGTATTGTTCTTTGTCAAGTTGAATGTGTCCTAAGAACCCTCGCGGTGTCCTGAAATGTTCGCAAATAAACAAGATGGTGGTGTTCTGAAGACGCTTCTAAGAACATTCCCGGTGTCCTAGAATGTTCGTAGGGGGTGTCCTTAGGACGCTGTCCGTATTGTTAGTTGTTAAATTGAAAGTGTTGTAAGAACTATCGCGTTGTTCTGAAATGTTCGTAGGGGGTGCACTGAAAACGGTGTCCGTATTGTTCGCTGGCAAGTTCAAAGTGTTCTAAGAACACTCACATTGTTCGCGGACATTAAAAGTTTCCCATAGATCATAGTTGAAATGTTTGACTCTATGGATGTGATATGCTGCGGTGGTTGTTGCCAGGGCATAAAGTCTTGGGTGCATGGCCATTTGGCCATGCACCCAAGACTCTATGCCCTGGCAACAACCACCGCAGCATATCACATTCATATTTGCTTATAACTTTGGGTGAAAAACAAATGTATAAGGAACAAAGGTATTCGATTCTATGGATGTGATATGCTGCTATGGTTGTCCTTATTATTGTATACTTACTGTTTGGTCTAGTAATGGGAGTCCATGTTTTTCTTCTTCATTTCTGTGATAAAAGAAAATAGCATGTTAGTATTAGTATTTTGTAATGACTTATTACATTGTATAAGCAATATACTTTTATTTTTTTTCGACCCTCATATTTAGTAGAGTACAAATCAGAGTACTGTGCAATTTGCTCAGTTTCTGTATTTGTTGCTAAAATCATTGGGTCTGTGGGAGAAAAAAAAATCCATGTTGGATTAAAAAAAAACCCTTTTTCTGTTATGCTACAGTTTATTTGTTTGTTTTCAGTGTTCACTTGTTGTTTCTGGCTAATGCTTTATACTTTGCTTTGTTGTATTTTTTTGGAGCAGTAACAGATTCTTCATTTGTTTTGATATTATAAAATTTTGGAGCAGTTAGATACCAATTGGCATATTCTAACTGTCTATTTTTTTAATATATTTTAGTGGTTTTGATTTACCTATTTGGATATTGTTAAATTTTGGGACAGTTAGATACCAATTGACGTATTCTAACTGTGTATTTTTTGGCCTAATTTAGTGGTATTCATTTATCTGATTAGTTGTTGTAGAATCATTGAGCAGTTAGATAGCTTTTGGAGTATTCTAACAGTTTATATTTTTGTAACACAAATTTACTTAAAGGTTTAAATACAGTTTATTTATCAAATTTTGGTTTTAAGAACATCAAATAAGCGTTTGTAAGATTTGCTGGTAATCTCTGCTTTAGAGTAATGGTACTATCATTACATTCAAACCATCCACATCTCTTTTTTATGTATGCAGTGTAGTGCCCTGAATTGGTTGTGGCTCCTGCGTGGTAGATTATACCTATTGTTGTGAAGGTTTTCTTACCAAGTGATATTTGACCATGTGTGAATCCAGTCAGCTTGCAGTTGTTTTTGGTACCATCTGCATTGTAACATAGAAGCATTAGTACGTATTACGTATTTACTATTTGTTTGTATTACTAACGTGGAGCGATTATCTGAATTGCAGGTAGAGCATAATCTACCATGGTTTGCATTTTGTACAAGTTGCTGAAATGGAATGGATTCACAATTTGGTATTGATATATATATGAAGCGTTCATTGGGGATTTCTTCTTGTGTCACATTGTTGCAGAGAGTGCATGTATGTTTCCACATGTATGAAATCTGAAAGATTTCATTTATAGGTATGTTTTTGTTTTCCAGTACTTGTAGTAAGTACATTAGAAATTCTTGTGGATCTTCCTGTGAGTTTATAGTGAATTTCACCATTCCAGCACAGTAGTCCAATTGTCGTCTTATTCCAAAAACACTATATGTGTTGTCAGGATTGTTTGCTGCATTTCTGTGAAGTACTAACATTTGCAAACACAATGGGTCTGTACTGTGTGAGTAAATGTTGTCAACAATTGGTGGTAATTGAAATAGAATATTCATTGCTACATTTGCATAGCAATTTACACCAACTATATTTGAGAATTTAAATGGTCCAGGTAGTTCTGTATCTAACTGCTTTTTTTGGAGTTTGTCTTCCTTCTTCAAAGAAGTACCTGGTTTACTTTCTCTAATTGATTCTTTTTTGTTTGTGGTACTTGATGAAGTATTAGTTTCTTTTACTCTCTTTGGAGGATTTGCAGTGATGTCCTGTTGCATTTCTGTTTGATTTAGTTTTCTTTTACAACATTTTAGTTTTTGTGGAACAGAATATGTGTTTAGATGGGGAGTGTATAGTGAGCGAAGTCTATTATATTCTAAAATGCAAGGAATATCAGTGTTTACTTTACTTGCATCAAAGTTGATTAGAAATAGACCGTCAAGTGTACGTAAGCATGATAGTGCTACGTAGCTCATGCCTTCTTTAAAGACTGTGTTACCAATATCTATCATTGCTTTGTCTAGGGTAAGACCTTGTGATTTATGAATTGTGACTGCGTACGCAAGAGTTACAGAAAATTGTTCTCTGCGTACATACATATCTTTGAAGAGAAGGAATCTAGCTGTTGAGCGTCTTATCCGTTTTACTTCTGAAAGTTTGTCAAAGAGTATATTGACAACCTGAATTTTGTTGTCAAGTGGTATGTTTGAAAGCCAACAACTGTACCCAGTGCTACATTAACTAGTCCTTGGTCCACGTCAAGGTTACGTTTAAGCATTACTCTGCAATTTAAGGATAATTTTAACATCTTTTCTAAGCCTGCTGTGTTTGAGATTGATTTTTCTAAATTATTTAGTCTTGTTGTGGCTTGGTCACACATGGGTAGTGTCATACCATGTACATCTAGTTTGTCTGTGGCGCTAATTTCCATTATTGGTTGCATTTCTTTACTTAGCATGATTTCATTGAATTTGAAACAGCTTGCAAGAGTTGGCATTAAGGCCATACAATTGACATTTTTGTGGGCTAATTGTTCCATAACATCTGTAGCACATGCATTATCGCCATAAAGTGCATTAATGTGCCGGGTTTTCAATGTTGCTTCTGCTTCTTTAGAATGTATACCAACTCTCAAACTTTTTAAAATGTTGGCATAAGTTAGATCTGCAGATTGGCGCATGTTTTCTGTTAATTCTCTGTATTGGAAATGTTGCCAAAGGTTGACATTTCCAATGCTGCCAACAGTTTTACGGCAGAGTTTGTGCCCTAATGTTTTAAAAATAGGTTCACCTTTTACTGGTGTTAATTGAAGCAGATCTCCAAAAACAATAATGTGTTTTCCTGCAAAGAGCTCTTCATAGTCTGTTTTGAGTACTTCTTGTAATCTGAGGTGAATCAAAGCTAACATCAGGTTGGAGACCATGCTCACTTTATCTATTAGTAGCATTTTCATTTGTTTCAATACTCTGCGTAATTCCATTGCAGCTTCTGCAGAAAGTTTGTAATAGTCTAATTTGTTCTGGTGTTCTACTGGTAATAGTAGTAATCGGTGTAATGTAACACCACCTATGTTGTAGGCAGCTAAACCTGTGGGGGCAGTGACAACAGCTGACAGTTTGTTGTTTGTCAATTGTTGAAGGAACTTACTAATGATTTTGATTAGGAATGTTTTGCCAGAACCAGCTTCACCACTGACGTACAGTAGTATAGGTTTATAATTATGGCAGGAACATTCTTTATTTTCATGTTTTACACCATGTGCAATTTGTTTTGTTACTTCTTGAGAAATGCTACTTTGTTCATTGTTTAGTTTTGATTGTAGTATAGTTAAGTCTTCCTTATCTTCATACTGACACATGGTGTTTTCTACTTCTATCATAGCTAATTCTGCCTCATTTGTTATTAGTGGTTCTCCCAGTGGTTCTTGGCTTCCTGTTACAGAATGTTGACTACTGTCAGGAGTATCCTTATCTAGTTGAGCTTGGAGTTCTTCTTCATGTTGCTGTTCATTGTGCAACATTGTTTTGTACTTAAGTTATAGTGCTTTCATTTGCTTTGAAAGCATCCTCATATGAGTCATAGTTATCTAGTAATTGTTCTTCTTTTCTCCATGGTTTGAAGAGTTGTAGCAGGGACATGTAATATACATCTTTATTTTGAGTAGTCTTCAATGACAATTTGATATGATTAATTAAATTTGGTTTAGTGAGTTTAACTAAGCTGCCTTCACAGTCTGTCACTCTATATTTACCTTTTTTTCCATCGGGTTTCATATTATTTTTGTATGTGTAGTTTTGGGCTATTTGGTATAGACACATGTTTTCCAAAGTATTACTTCTGTTTGGGTAGTATGTGTCCAATAAATTGTTTTTTAAAATGTTTTGGCTGTTGGGATCATGTTTGGCTTTTGTTTCTATATCTTCATATGATTTCAGAACACTTTTTCTAGATTTAGCTGGACCAAGACTTAGCCATACTATATTTTCAGATTTACCATACAATGAAGTACCAGTTAAACGATCAGCTGCTTCATAAGATCCACATTCTCTATGGGTGAGCATTTTTATGCCCAAGTTGTATAATTTCTGAGATACTGTTTTATCTGATGACAGGTCATTCCAGAGGTCTTGGAGCTCTGTCTTTTCTGCTTTAGTTAAGTATGCTGTGACATATTGTGCAACTGCAGTAGAATTGTCTGCAATGTACTGCACATCTATGTTTGCATTCCATAAGTGAGCAATGATTGCATTATAATCATTGATATATTTTTCTTCTTCTTTTCTTTTTATGTAATATGTATTTTTAGGTGACTTTCCTTTAACAGTATGTCTAACTGAAGACATGAGGTTGTTTACTTGACCTGTATTTGTAACTGGTCTAGGGAAACCAAATCGGCATTTGGTGTAGTATTTGCCTTTGTTTTTGTATTTGCGACGGCAATATTTTCCACATTTGTGTCTTTGAAATTGTAAAATTTGTGCACAAAGATCACTATTTGTGGCTTCTGATGGAATTTCACAAGTGACATATTTTTCAATAAACTGTAAAACAGTGGCATCACTGTCTTGACCAAATTTAGGAGCATCTTTAATCCATAAAAGCATGTGGATATGTGGTGCTCCTCTGGCTTGGTATTCTTTTCTCCAAAAGAAGTGTTGCACTTCTCCAAGGGGAGGAACAGTTTTATTACAAATAAAATGTAGCATAGCAATGAAGCGATGGTGAAAATATCTTGAAACATTAACAGGATCCAAAGAACAAAGTTCTCCAGGTGTTAGAATATCTATGTTTGTTTTGTTTTTATTTGATATGCGTAGGAAATCATGTAAATCTTCCCATGCATATTCTGCACAACTTAATGTAACAAACCAAGTGGGTGGGCCAAGGTTTCTGATCATACAACGTACATCTCCATGACGTCGAAACAAGTACTCTTTAGTACCACGCATATTTGCTAATAGATTTGTAATATTTGATTGTAAAACCTCATCCTTTTGTTGCACTTTCTCTAATAATTGTCTAGCTGTCATATTTTGAAAGTGTGATCCTGATTTTAATATGTGTGCAACTCTGTAACATAAAGTTGCTAGTTCACTTTCAAAGAGTAGGTGGAATATGTATTCCACATTTTGTCTAAATCTGGGATCTTCAGAAAACATCCGTAATGAGCGGTATTCTGAAGCTGATATTTGAATAGGTCTATCATTATACCTTCCTCCTTTGCCAGTTGGAAAGAGTAGAGGAAAAGCACGTACTTCTATACTTTTTTCCCATATACTGATTGGCGATCCTTTTGTTTGACGCATTTGGTAAGTTTCCAGTACATCTTGTACGGTGTCATTACAGTGCAAAGGATGAATTGTATACTGGTCTAAAGTATTTGATATTGTAGCAGGATCTAGTAGCTCAAATTGACCAGCTTCTTGTGTTTCTTGAATTATTTCAGTTGTATCTTTCAAGTTTTCTTCAAAATTAATTTCTTTGTAATATTCATTATTCTCTTTAAGATATTGGAAGGCTTGTCTAACTTTATATAAATCTACCAGCTGTTGCCATATTTTTTTGTCTTTTGTAGGTACTCCATTTACTAATATAATTAAAGATTGCTGCATTGGAGGCTGCACTCCTAGAGTATGCACATTTTCTTTTAGAATTAATGGTAAATAAACTACTTTTCCTCAAATGCCTTTTACCATTTCAGAGGGAGGTAATTTTGCTGTTTTTGGTTGAAGGCGTATTATTGCTTGAAATGGGTGTACTGTTTGAATTATGATGCTCTCATATAAATTAAGTTGTTGTAGAGGTTTTGGTACTGGGTATAATTCCAAATTATTTGTGATAGAACGTGAAGGAGTTTGGTTGTTGTCAAGTTTTGTAGTGCAATAACTGCAAAGTATTAAGGGCTCAGTTATTTCATATTTGTTTTCTGCTAGAAGGTAGAGAGCTAATTCAAACCATTTAGAATCTTCATTGTCTTCTATTTTGTATGATAGGTCCACAGTTTTTGTGTTACTTTTATAAAAAATTCTACGGCAACATACACATACATGGTTTGGTACTTCAGCTGATGTACTTTTAAATTTTAGTATTTCATTTTTGTATGTGTTTAGCAAAAGGTTGCCATGTGTAGAATTGTTGCTTAATTGGTTTAAAGCTAGTTGATTCTGTAAATGGCTTTCACTTCCAAAATATTTTTTCTGGATATAGTGAATTTCTTCAAGTAGGTCTTTTGCTGTACCATGTAGAAGGATGTTATTTAACTTTGCTAGTGCTAAAGCAGGACTTTTAGCATAGTGCAGTTTATAGACTAGATTTCTTATAGTTGAATGATGTGTTGATATCCTTTTGATATCATGGAAGTGGTTTTACAAGTAGGTCCTGTAATGCAGGCCAATGAATGTCCTTGTAGTCCTGTGTACTTGCGCACTGGACAGGTATCTATATTTTGCAGTAATTTAATTTTGATTTTGTCTTTGCTTTTTACATATTTATTGAGGAATTGGTGTAAAGATTTGAAACATTGTTTGGGAATGTTACACATTGACGTGCATGGCCATTTGTACACTAGACATTCTGATTCAGTAGAATGGAGGGGTAAGTTTTCATGGCATATTTTTGTAAGGAGTACTTCTTGTTCCATTATGCTATTATTCACTTTTTCATAACCTCGACCACTGCTATTTATGGCAATTGTATTCGTTTGCTTTTGTTTGTATGCTTCTTCATTAAAATATGGTTCTGTGCTCGTAGTGTGATTCCATTCACCTCCGCAGATACTTAAGAAGTTCTTTCTGTTGACATTTCGCTTATTGAGAAGTCTTTTTTGTAATTTAGTTAATAGTTTTGTTAGTGGTTTCATATTGCTTAACAGTAAAATAAATACATTTCTTTTGAGAAGAATTGCACTGTCCATCAATGCTTCTAAGATTAATTTCCTACAATAGGTTTTAAGCTTTGAACCTGATTTCTCTCCTGTTTTTATAAGATTTTGAAGGACTTTGTGACGGTATATTTTGGCTAAAATATTTTTCTTGGTATGCTTACTTTGCACTATATTAAAATTTGAAGAAGTAGTTTTATCTGTACTGATAGCTGATTTTCTGTTAATTGTTTTTTGGTTTGTTTTACATTTTGATAGAGGAAGTGAAGTTGTTGTACTTGAAACTTCTTGTGTTTCACTAAATGATTGTATTAGCTGTTTTGTTTCAACTTTTTTTTACAAATTCTGCTAGAGATGGATGCTTATGTTGGACACCTTTATTTTCATTTGCTCTAATTTTGTGTTGCTTTCTACGGAGTTGTCTTTTGGTAGGCATTCTTTAGGGTCTGTTGAAAAAAATAAAGAAGATATGGGTTGGGGTGTGTAGGAATGTATGTGTGCTGTGTGCATGAGTGTTTGAGTAAGATGATAAAGATGTATGTAATGGTGTTTGATTGTGCATTGGGAACTAAAACTAGTAGGGATAGGTATTCTTGAATTTATGTGTCACTAAACTGGGGTTCAGATGACAAAAAAAAGCTAAGCTAGTGGTGTGGAAAAGTACAAATAGTAAATGTAATGTATACAATTAAAACAGTTGTTTGTTCTATAATATGAAAATTGTTTTGGTTCAGTTGGCTAATTTGTGTGTCTAAAAATAGAAATTTGTGGGCCATTCTGGTTGTAAATCGC
The DNA here is from genome assembly GCF_040938575.1 of Ambystoma mexicanum. Classification (NCBI taxonomy): domain Eukaryota; kingdom Metazoa; phylum Chordata; class Amphibia; order Caudata; family Ambystomatidae; genus Ambystoma; species Ambystoma mexicanum. Next base: position 1,294,781,709 of record NC_090937.1, read on the forward strand.
TGTTTACGACATGGACATTTTTGGACAAAATGGTACAAAATCTCTATTTTAAGAAACCAAAATAGCTGGTATTAATGTTATAGTATATTTGATTAATAATATAAATAATATGGTGATATTTTACTTACTTTTTTTTAAATTAACAGGTAACTTCTTAGTTTTTCTTTCTTCTTCGAATTCGGCTGCTTCTTTTCAGGAAACTGGTCTTCACTGCAACTGTAAAAGCTTCAAATTAGTAACTTTGTTTGTATATAGCACTGTTTTTAATTTAGATATTGATTTTTTTAATTGAAATCCTCAGTGCCTTCTGTAAAACCATTAAACTAATTTATTTACATAAGATACATTGCATCAGTTCAGTACATATGATATGTTCTTAATGAACAAATTGTATTGAATGACTAACTGTAGCAAAAATAAAATATCTTTACTATGTCTTGTGAAATTTATAATATATTAGTGAATACCACTATTTCTGTAAGTAAACTGTTCTGGGTAATAGCGCCTCAATGTCATGTCTAATTTAAAGTAATTAAGTAAATAAATAAATAAAAACAAAAAATATGAAATTGTATATGTATTTTTATAAAGGTTTAAACATAGATTGTGTTTGCATGCAATTTTGTTTGAATATATGTAGTCTATATATTTCATTTAAAAAATGTTAGTTTAACATGATTTGAGTGTGTGTGTATAAAGAAAGTAAAAAGTATAAAGGTGTATAAGTGGTAGTTGATTTTAGGAAATTGAAAAAAGTACAGTAAATTCATTTTACAGATTTTACAAGGTAAAAGTCTGTTTGAAAATGTGTTCATCTACCATAGCTCTCAACTCACACGCTTTTGGCGGGTGTCACACGCCTTGTAAAGGGCAGACTCACCCGCCAAGCCTCCTGCACGCCCATTCATTCCAATGGGCTTCTCACCTGCTAAAAACAAAATCGGGTGATTTCACCCGCCTGTAAAACAAAAATGGTTGAGAGCTATGTCATCTACTATACAGAAAATATGCATACCTGAAGTTTGTGTTCATGCATATGGATATGCATGGAGCTGCAAGTAGAAATCTTGAAGACTTGTACAGTATTTGTGGTAGATGCTGCTTGCCAATGATATGACACTTGATTCAGAGTACATTTGCAGTGCTGATCTATGATGATGCAGTTAGATATAGAGGACTTGAATGTGATTGGTGCATGGTCATGTGATTTTTGAGGTACATCCAATGAGGGAATGGCAGAGAGAGTGTAGTGGAAATGGTAGAAGGGCTGTTCATGTTACGATATGTCTGAGGACATGGCGGTAGTTCCCGGACATCGGGAGTTACATCCGGGGATTTTTGGGTTCAGAAGTCATGCAAATGAGAATAAGCACTGAAAGGGATTGGTCAGGAAAGTTTGGTGGGTGTGTTGTGCCAGGAGAGATTTTCTGAGATACTCTTTTTGCTGAGAGAACAAAAGATAGCTATGGCTGTGTGTTTCAGAAAACAGATTGTTTGGATTTTAGGAGATTCGTGGATACATTGGTTGAAGGTGCATGCAGAAAGCTGTGGAGTAGCTGTAGATCTTGGATTCCCACATGTGGAAGTACACTGGCATGGAGTACGTGGAATGAAGTGGTTGGATTTGCTACCTCTCTGTGCTACTTTGGAGACAGAGCAACATCCAGACATAATTGTAATTCATTGTGGAGGGAACAGTTTAGGGCATGTGACTGGAATTTATTTGCAATGTGCTATGAAAGAAGGACTGAGGAAGGTTATGGACATGTTTCCTAATTCTCAAGTGATATTTTCACGGATTGCGCAGAGACAAATGTGGCTTCGTTCTTCTTCATTTGGTCCACAAATGGAAAAAGCAAGGCGCAATGTTAATAAGGCTGTTTGTGGCTTTCTAAGAGATTTTGGCATGTCTTCTTTTCACAATGAAAATATTATGTTTTGTAGTACATACATTTTTCGCAGAGATGGAGTCCATCTTACTTATGCTGGCAATCAGATTTTTCTGAGAAATGTACAAAATGCATTGCGACCTTTTTTGGAATTACAACAACGATTTTGAAGTAGATGTTAAGCATTTACAATTTTTGACTTACAAACACCACCCACAGGCTCTTTTCAGAGCCACCACTTCTTTCCAGAGAAAATTACAATGTTTGTGATGGAGTAGTAACCCAATTTTTTTAATGTTCGCGAACTGTTCCCGGACTTCTAAAAAATACAAAGAGCCCTGCTTCATTTATTTTCACTTCTATTTTTCAACTGGGAAAGGCGGCTCTGAAAAGAGCCTTATTTTTTTTTGATTTTTGTAATTTTGTATTTTTTTGGGTTTTTCAGACATGACACACTAGGAGAGGAGGGTAAAGGGGGGGACACCAACCACAGTGATAAGAAAGGGCGAGCTGAGAAAGGAAGATGTAGAGTGGGTTTTATTTGGGTAGTGAGCATGTCTTCTCGTGCTCTGAGATGATAGTCTCAAAAGCACTCCGAAGTCGCTCCCCCCTGCAGAGTACTGTGTCACAGTACATACATACAACTGTGACCCTCGAAAGGTAAGGGTCATCAGCATTCTGTACGGCCTGTGAGGCAGCTTGAGAAAGACACTGTCCCACAGAGGAGGTCCTTGTGGTTACAGGATCAGAAACAGAGGATGAAGTAGAGGACATCAACCTGCTACGTTCTGCGCAAGGTACAACCCTGCGAATAGCCCCAGAGTGAAATTACCTCAGGTGTCGCTTCATAGTAGTGGTCCCAAAGCTGTAGTTACCGTGCTTCCCACGACTGAGTATCATTTTGCACTCATTGCAGGTAACATGGTTCACACGAGCCTTAGGACCATTCCCATGATTGGTAAATAACCGCCACACCCAAGACTCACGCCTAGTGCGGGTAGTAGGGATTTCCTCTACCTCATTCTCATCATCCTCTTCTTCCTCCTCCGCATCCTCAGTCCTGTTCCTCTCTTCAGGCCCTTGGGGAGGTGGTGGTGGTGGAGGGGGTGGTGGTGGTGCTGAAGCAGGTGCAGCACCAAGTGGCAGTTCAGCAGCCAAGGATGCCATGTCGATGATGGTGTAGTCTGCAGGTGGCAACAAAAATCACTGTGTTATGAAGAATAGCCAGAAACACAATGGGAATAAGCTCTTGGGCGTGGTCTTTTATAGGGGTGCTTGTGCGCGGTCCGCGGACATGCGCACTGTGCGCAGACAGATCGAACACAAAAAAAGGATCGGAAAGTTTCAAAAGGTATATAGAAACTCAAGATTGCTATGTGGGACTTGTGGCATGGTGAGATTTTATTGAAAAATATTATGGATTAACTGAAAATGTACTTTTAAATTGTTCGGGGACACGAACAGTGTCCGCATTTCAGGACACACGATGAGCGTGGGCGCGGTCATATGATCTGTTTGCGAACTAGTCTGCGAAGGAAGCGCCTGTCCGCAGGACACCAAGTGCACAGAGATTGGTTAGCGCATGCGCATTGATGTCCTATGGACACTGTTCGGGTTCTGAAGTAATTAAAAGTGTGTCACACGTGAAACGAACATTTCAGGACACCGCGTGTTTTCTTAGAACAGTTTAAACTTGGTAGCGAACAGTAAGGACAGATATAGTGTTCTTCAGGACACGTGTAATTTAGTTTATGTACGAACATTTCAGGACACCAATTGTGTTCTTAGAACACTTTCAATTGGGTAGCGAACACTACGAACAGTTGTACTGTTGTTCAGGACACATCATTTTTGTTTATTTACGAACATTTCAGGACACCAATTGTGTTCTTAGGACAGTTTTAAGTTGATAGCGAACATTACGGACAGATATAGGGCCTCATTACGACCCAGGCGGTAAGTTACGGCCTGGGTCGTACCCTTACCACCATGGCGTAAACTACATTTACGCCATGGTGGTTGGCGGATTTACCGCCCCATTCCAAGGTGAGTGGGGCGGTAAATCCCCATTTCCCATTTTACCCTTCCCCATTCCCATTTTTGCCCCTTAGGGCATAATGGGAATGGGGAAAGTTGCTAATTACGCCACCGTAATGGCGTAATTAGCACCAAGGTCCCTTTGCGGCATGGGTTTTAACGCCTGCAAAAAGCAGGCGTTAAAATCACCATCCCGCAAAGGGACCTTGGAATCAGGCGTTAAGGGTCGGCGCCGTTTACGGCGCCCTAAACCCCTTAATGCCTGGGTCCTAATGAGGGCCATAGTGTTCTTTAGAACACTTTAATTTTTGTTTCTTTACGAACATTTCAGGACAGCACGTGTGTTCTTAGAACAGTTTCAACTTGCTAGCGAACAGTACGAACAGGTGTGGTGTTCTTCAGGACACCTCCATTTTCGTTTATGTACGAACATTTCAGAACACTCGCACTGTCCGCGGACACTTTTATTGTTTTTTTAAAAAAAAAACGGAAACTATTCACAATACAATATAAAAATTAAACTTTATTTAACATATATTAATAATTTATGACAGAGAAGGTGAGGCAGAAACAGAAACAAAAACAGGAGAATTTGGGGTTTCAACATGATTGGTATTAGGTGAGGAAGGGATGGAAATCTCATCAAAATGTTTTGGATTATGGAGAGGGTTTGGGGATAATTGACTGGGATATGGTGAGGAGGGACAAGTACATGTGGGGCAATGGTATGACGTTTTTGTTTTAAAATGATCTTCAACAAAAGTTTTCAAATTATTAAAATTGGTCAACAGTAAATCAATTTTTTCTTTTATGTTGTCAAGCGTGTTTTCCATAACAGCTTCTTCAGAGGTAGTTTCTATTTTTTTATGCTCTGTATGAAAATAATATATATATATGTTAAATGTATACAAAATAATAATATTTAAATGGTTTATATTATAAAGTGTTTACCATTAGTTTCACTATCTTGTGACATTTCTTCATGTGGGAAATTGTCCTCTAGCCATTCCAGAGTACTAGACATTTCTGTGAGAAAAAAAAAGAAAAGATAATATATTTTTTAATCTAATACAGAAAGTTTATAAATATATGAGTAAAATGAAGTACACTTACTATTTCTGGTAAGATAAGTCCTATGTATTCAGTGGGTCTGGTCTTGTTCTCAGTTCTGTTGTGTCTGTGAGGTAATTATGTTGGAAGCCAATTTATGTTCTTGTGGTATATTCCATTTCAGAACATATTGTATTTAAATGAATGGTTAGTGTGTTACATATATGGTTTACAGTTCTTATGTATTACTATATATAATGTGTTTGTGTGCTGCTTTTTGAATTTGTTAATTGTTCTTATATTATGATATAACAATCAAACATACCCCCCAAACCCCCCCCACAGTTTTTAGGTAGTGGTACTGTTCTCCGAACATGTCCGCGAACATTAAATAAGTTCGCGGACATCAAGTTCATAAGAAGAGATCTAGTCAGTTCCATATGACATGTATATAAAGTCAAAGTCATTATTGTTAAGTTTTGCTACTAAAAACCAGAAATTCTGTGAAAAAAACTTTGTTAAAGGGACGTTATGGTTAAGTTGCGCTACTAAAAACCTATGAAATTCAGTGAAAAAACTTTGTTAAAGGGACGTTATGGTTCCAAGTAAAACCGAACAACCCTTGAAATTCGGCAGTTATGGTAAGCTAAGCAACCATAACTCGCGTCGCCACCGTGCACTGCTAAGACTAACACCCAGGACATCAAAGATGACATCACAAATGTCATTGATGACATCACTGATGACATCACATGTCATCACATGTGTATGTACTTCTCATGAAATATGTGTAGAAGGGATTCTTATTATGTTGCGAAAAAAGTGTCAAGAATCATTGCAAGAAATATACCCTAATAAGTGCATTGAACGATGCATTGATATAAATAGCATCCTATTATGGGGTTCTATCTAGTATACTAAGCTACTCATACAGAAACATAACATTGTGTGCAGCGTACAAGATGAAGGTATGATATTCGTAATGTTAATATGTTGAATAATTAAATGATAATTGTTTTCTTAACAGATTTTTGTGTACTGTGAAATATGTAATAAGTAGCTAATAAAAGCCATGTATTACATAATTGCATTACTATAGACAAAACACAAAGACACAAGAACACATACCAATATTGGTATATACAGGGAAAGTGAAGTTAGCAAAAAAGCACAAGTAGTAGCAGAAACAATTCATAACTTAACTGATTAGTTTCATGCCAATAAATGATTGCTCTGTTTCAAAGCTGCTATTTACCCTATGTATATGTATCACTTGATGTGATTGGACCCTAAGGAAAGTAGTGTGAGTACAATGTATACAAATATGACCATATACAGGGAAAGTACAGCCATAAAAAAACAACAGAACTATCAGAAAGTGCTCATAAGTCTAGTGATTATCTTTATGCACAAAAAGGATTGCTGTCTTTCAAGCTTGTGTTTTCCCATATGTATATGTTTCATATGATGTGACTGTACTCTAAGGGAATTACTGTAAGAACCTACTAGAAGGATATGTCTACAAATAAAATAAAATTCTTAGTTTCTGACTGTTACTGAAGAAAACCATGTGGCCTAGATATGTCAGCAAAAGATAAAATAGTGAGCCAGACATGTGATGTCATCAGTGATGTCATCAATGACATTTGTGATGTCATCTTTGATGTCCTGGGTGTTAGTCTTAGCAGTGCACGGTGGTGGCGCAAGTTATGGTTGCTTAGCTTACCATAACTGCCGAATTTCAAGGGTTTTTTGGTTTTAATTGGAACCATAACGTCCCTTTAACAAAGTTTTTTCACTGAATTTCATAGGTTTTTAGTAGCGCAACTTAAACATAACGTCCCTTTAACAAAGTTTTTTTCACTGATATGTACAATACGCATATGTATAGACACAGATTTGTATTTTTTAAATATTTTTATTTTTAGCTGCGGCTACAGGATCAGTCAATGAGTCACATATATATGCTTGCGCAGCTAAGGCAACTAATGTCTGGAGTGGATTTATCTGTGGTAAATGGTTCCCCTGTTAACTTTGTAACCATTGTTACATTGTTGCAAAGAAACATTTTGGGGGGCTTTAGGCACACAAACTGCATAAAATAAATTACAATACATATTGGTTGGATGGTCGGCGGGTAATATCCCTTGCCTTTGACGCCTGTCTTCCATGTAGGGTGACCTTTCCCAAGGGCAGCCTGGAGCTCTGGATGGATTTTGTTACAGATTTTCCCTCCAGGAAGGGATGGGGACCCTGCCAGGGCTTACTGGGACTGCTGCTGCACTTGTGGATGGTTGCTCCACATGGGAGACAGCCACTCCCAGGGAAACATCAATGTTCAAAAAGGATATCTTGGTCTCTAACCCTGGTCTTCCTATCGCCAACACCTACTCCAATGCTTCCGCCAGACAGACCCGCACCAACATCCTCTTTGTCGTTCCTTCGCCATATCTGTGGACTCCTCATATGGTCTCTGTGCTCTGACCTATCTCCTCCTCTCCCATTAATGGTGGCACTCGCTGGGAAGTTCTCATGGCTTCCTTCAACTCCTCTAAAGTCCTCATTAATGTCTACCTAAATGGCACTGTCATGGTCCAAGTCCCTCAGGCCAATCTCCTCATCTTCGATAGGCGCTTCCCTTGCCTCATCAATTTCCTCTCATCTCCTGCTACCCCTTCCTCTCCCCCTCTGGCTACCTTGCCCTCTCTCTCCTCCTCCTCCTCCTCTGCCCCTCCTAGGGCTCTTTCTCCTCTGCAGGGCGTACCTCTGATCTGTACCCCTCCCTGGATGGTCTTTAAGGTCTTTAAGGCTGGCAACCTTCTTCATATTGCCACTCTCAACTCTCGCTCTGCTGGCAAACACTCCCCTGACATCTGCCACCTCCTTGAAGAACTAGAACTTGATGTCCTTGGTCTCACTGAGACATGGTTCACGGCCATCTCTGTCACAAGCTTTGACACTCTCCTCCCAGATGGCTACAAGATCCTCTCAGAATTCAGATCCTCCCGGTCCGGTGGGGAGGTAGCCCTGATCTTTCCTGAGTGGATTCCTGCCTCTATCATTCCCACTCAGACCTACTCCTCTTTTGAATGCCTTCTCTGTAGGCTTTCTCTCTCGCCTACCCATTCTCTTACTGTGGTTACCATTTACCGGCCTCCTGGTCAAATCACCTAATTTCTCTCTGAGTGGGCAGACCTCTCCTCCTCCCTCCTGGCCTCTACCACTCAACTCCTCCTCCTCGGTGACCTCAATATACATTTAGACCCTCCTACTCTGTACTCTTCTGTGACCTCTGCAACTCCCTCTCCCTGTCCATCCTCCCCTCTGGCCCGACTCACTCTGGAGGGCACACACTTGATGTCTTGATCTCCTCTGACCTCCCCCCCTCCATCACTCTGACAACTCCTCTCTCCTGCAGTGATCACTCCCTCCTCTCCTCTCATCTCTCCCTCTCTTCCCCCCAAGCCTACCCCAACACTGCCACCTACCTTCTCGGACATCCAACCCATGAAGCGTGTGTCAGTTGAGGCTTTTGCCGCCACTTTCTCCCCCCCTCCACCTTTGGCTCTCTCACATCCTGACACAGCCCTGTCTCTGCTCTACTCTTCCATTTCTGATACGCTTGATGCTCTTGCCCCTGTCATGAGGGTCCGTTTGAAGTCCAAAGCCAAGTGCAATCCCTGGTATGACTCTGACCTAGCTACACTTAAACGTAAGTGTTGGGTGGCTGAGAGGAAATGGAGGACTTCCTGTTCATCCTCTGACAAACTGGCCTGTCACCTGCTACAAAGGCAATACCGACTCTCTGTCTTCAACAAGAAGAGAGTCCACATTCCAGCTCGTTTCTCTGCGGCATCTAACAACCCGGCTGAACTCTTTAAAATCTGGAAGGAGCTGGCCAACTCTGCTGCAGTCTAGACCCCTCCTGTTGCCTCCCAGGCTCTTTGCAATGCCCTTGCCTCTCACTTCATTTAAAAAACCCAGGACATCCTGTCCACCCTCTCCATCTGTGCGTTCTGACCCTCCCTTAGCCACCCCACACCTCATCCTTTTCTCTTTTCTTCCCTGATGAGGTCGTTAGACAAGTCCGATCTATGAAAGCCTCGTCAAAACAGGTTCATCCCTGTTCCTCTAAAACCATCAAGGACCACATTGACACCCTCGCTCCGGCCCTTGCTGATTTTTGCAACCACTCCTTTGCCTCGGTATCCTTCCCCTCCCCTCTGAAGTACTCCTTTGTGCATCCTCTTCTCAAGAAACCCACAGCTGATCCTTCTTGTCCAGCTAACTATCACCCAATTTCCATTACTCCCTTTCTGGGCAAACTCCTGGGAAAGTTGGCCATCTCTCAGCTTAACATTCATACCAATTCTGTTGGCTGTCTCCATGACCACCAGTCTGGCTTCAGATCTGCCAGAAGCACAGAAACTGCTCTCCTGAACATCCGTGAAGATCTGCTCTCCAACCTTGACTCTAACATTCCCTCTGTCCTCATCCTCCCCGATCTCTCTTCAGCCTTCGACACGGTCAACCATACCATCCTGCTCAACCGTCTCCGTGAAAACCTGGGTATGAAAGATCAGGCTCTGGCCTGGCTGACCTCTTTCCTCTCAGATCGACCCTCCCAGGTCCAACTTGGGTCCTTCCTTTCATCTATCTTCCTCTCTACCTGTGGTGTTCCCCAGGGGTCTAACCTCTTGCCCTGGCGTTTCAACCAATACCTGGCAACTCTCGCCCACTGCATTGCCACTTTCTGCTCAAATTTCCAGTGCTGCGCTGACGACACTCAACTCATTTTCAAACTGCCCTCTGCCACCTCCTCTCCCACGCTCATCTCTGATTGCCTAACTGCCATTCAAGATTGGTGTGCCACCAATGATCTTTGTCTGAATGCCAGCAAAACGGAGATCCTCCTCATCGGCACACCTTCACCATCCTTTCCCCTCACTCTCTGGCCGGCCTCCCTTGGCCCTCCTCCTACCCCCACCTGCAAGACTAAGAACCTCGGGGTCATCTTTGACTCCACCCTTTCCTTTTCTGCCCATATCTCTGAGGTCTCTAAAAAGTCAAATTTCCTACTGCACCTCCTCAGAGTTACTCTGCCTTTCCTCTCCTTCCCCCAGAAGCTTATGGTATCCCAAGCTCTGGTACTTTCTAGCTTGGACTATTGTAACAGCCTCTTTCTAAATCTACCTGCCTCTACTCTCTGCCCTCTGCAACTAATCCAGAACAGGACTGCGAGACTTGCCCTTGGCCTCAAGCCCTGGGATCGTATCTCTCCAACCCTGAAATCTCTCCATTGGCTCCCAGTGGATGCAAGGATTAAATTCAAAACCCTCTGCATTGTCGACAAGGATTTCTGCGGCCTGGGTCTAAAATACCTTCAGCTATCCCTCTGCAAATACCTCCCCTCTCGAGCTCTTCGCTCCTCTACCTACAACTCCCTCAAGGTCAGTCATTTTTCAAAGAAACGAGCTGGGGGTAGATCTCTGTCTTCGGCTGGGGCCTCTCTAAAACTTGAGGAGAACCATCTCCGGTTCCGGAAGCACCACAAGACCTTCCTCTTTTATTCTGCCTTCCCTCCCCCTCTCCCCTGCTGATCTGTTCTCTCTTGGCACCATGCACCTGGCCACCCTCTGTTCTCTGGGCCCAGGTACCTGCTCACCCTGCCACCTTCCCGCACTGTCTCTGGGCCACCCCTCACCCATACAGCCCGCCTCCTTTTCTTCCTGCACTTATCAGACCTACCCTGTCTGCTGCCTTAAACCTAGCACTTGCACATTTCTAGCTGAACTAACACTGTTTGTTGCGTTTATTATTTATTTATTTTTATTTATCTGTTTCTCCTCTGCTTTGCACTTTCCATTTCTCCCCCCTTCCATGCACTTTACCCTCCCTCTCTCCCATGCACTTGTGCATTCTCAATGTCACTGGGCCTAGTAAAATCGCTGTTTTGTTCTGCCCTGTTCCCCTCCCTTGCCTTGTCGCGCTCTGAAACACTTGTGTACAAGCGCGATAGAAATTAAATATCAATATCAATATCAATAGTGACTCCCCACCCCTAGTAAATACACATTTACCCCTTCCTAGGGGAAGATTGCCAGATTTCACTATTAATCTGTCCCTAGGGAGGGTTAAATGACATGCCCCATCCATTTGATTGCAGAGGGGGAAAGGGCCATACCCCCCTTTTATCAAAACCATCCCTGGTGGTCTAGTGGCCCACATCCCCCTTTACACTGCCAATCTGCTCCCAGGGAGGGCTACATGCCATGCCCCCCATCCATTTGGGGTGGAGAGGGTTACCCGTCTTTCAATTGCACACATCCCTAGTGGTCTAGTGTGCCCCCCATCCCTCACAACAACCCCACCAAAAAAACACTTTTTAAAAGTATTATTTTTGTTTGCACCTTCCCTACAGGCAGATGGGCACATTAGTGTGCCCATCTGCCCCCAGGGTGGGCAAAATGTACTGCCTCATACTTTAAGGGCCAGGGGAGAGGACTGCTTAGATAGTAAGCGGCCCAATCACCCCCTTCAAAAACAGATCCCTGGTGGTCTAGTGGCACTGCTAGGCGCGGATGGAGCGATCCACAAACATCAATGCTTCAAAGAAGTTGTTGTTGGAAAGGGGAGAGTCTCTCCTTTCCAATGACACCTCCCTCGATGAAAACAGCATGGAAATGCCTACGATCGAGGGAGGAACTTACCTTCCATTTCACTGCCACAGCCAGAAATGGCTGCAGTGGTGAAATTTACATTCAGTGTCACTTCTGCCTGCATTACGCATGCTGACACAACACTAAAGGAAATCCAACCCATGGGCCGTGAGGAGGAATCACCTCCTCACATAGACCAGGGGTTGGAATTAGAGTTTGTGCGATCAATGCAGCATCAAAAAGTACAAGCTATCTCGTCCTCAACACTGGATATGTAGTGCTGAGGACGAGATAGCTGATCTATGGTACTTAAGGAGTTAACTTCTTCAAACCCTCAAATGTGGCATCTCCTGTGGCTACCCATTGGAAGCATCGTTCACAGAAGACTCTCATCAACGAGAGATTGGGAGTCAGTTAAATGTTAGTAACTGTAGTTGACACTGGTGCAGAGGTTGAGGCTTCATTCCATGCCAGTGATGTCCCACTGTGTTGATGCAGGTGCTGTAGGTGGTGCTGATGTCCTTGCACGTAATGCATGAGGCTCATGCATTTTTATTTTGTGGTGCTCATGCAATTTTTGATAGGCATCATCCACATCATCCCAGTGGACTTGCACCAAATGGTTTATCATTATTGATGTTCCTAGACTTTGCGATCGCACATTACAAGGGCCTTCTCGCAGAGTTGTATTGCATGTATTGCACAATGTGCATAGTATGACCTCTGCCTCTTTTTTTAAACAGTGTTCTTTCACCTTGAAGTATTGCCACTGTCTGTGATGGTCTTCATTTCAGTTGCTTTCTTCCTTGGTGGTGATGGATTTGTGACTGAAGTGACATCATCATCACAGCTGTTACTATCATGTTTGGACATGTTGGAATGTCCTGCGGGAGATAAATATATAAAACAATAAAAATGACAACACTAAAAAGACAATGCCTCAAAAATGAAAATAAATAATTAAAATAAATAATAAATAAAATAAAACAAAAAATAGACAAAACCGAACAAAACACAAGACAAGGGAAAAGAGGTTGAGGTGAAAAGTGGGTAAAAAGGAAGAAGGATTAAAAGGTTAAAGTGCCAAAAGGACTTGCAGTTACTTGGATAACCTTTCACTAACAAGCAATGGTAGCAATGATCAATATAAACTTTTTTTTTGTGGGTGGGGTGATTATTCGTGGCTACACAATGCCGCACGTGCGAATGTCCTGATAGGGCCTGGGCGTAGCCACTGTAATACACGTGTAATTGGACCGTTCATTGACACAGATAAGAATCACCTATAGGCGTGGAGCTGCAGCGTGTGATATGATTGGGTGGTGCGTGAGGCATGCAGATGCATAGCCCAGTTAGATGTGAAGCCTTGTTGAAGGAGTTAGACATCCTATTGGATAATTTCACTTATGCAGGTTTTGTCAAACGGCATTTGGCGTACCTGTAGCAATACATTGCAATGTGTGATTGGACCATTGGTTGACACAGATAGGAATCACATGTAAGCGCAGAGCTGCAACACGTGATATGATTGGCTGGGTTATCAGGCGTGAAGGTGCGTAGCCACGTTGAAGGAGCTCAACGTCCTATTGACTGATTTTGCACATGTGGGTTCTCATTAGCTTGTTCGATGCGTTTACATAACCAATAATGGAATTGGCTGTTAAAAAGAGGTGCGAAGCTGTGTAGCCACGTCAACAGAATTTTCAAAGTAATTGGACCTTCCATTGATGCGGCTACTGCCACGTGCAGGCGCGACTCCTCATTTGGCGATGTGATTGGTCAATCATTTAGGTTATAATATGTCATTGCGCTTGGGTGTACCTGAATGCACAGAAAACATATTCCGGTTGGCTTTATCACGTAACCGCGATTACACCCCTCACCCAAACACTGTTTTCATGTTTTCTATCATTGCTTTTGGTCTCTTGGTAGGTGAACCTCAGTGTAAACCTTCAGGAACTTTTAAAAGCAGTACTTTGATTTATCCATTCCTTTTTTATCTTTCCTGTTCCTATACCTTTGTCCTTTGTCTTGTGCTTTGTAGTTTCTCAGTTTTTGTTATTTTAGCTTGTTAAATATATATTGTTTTCACTTTTTGATTTTAAGTGGCATATAGGCTATGCAACATGGGGCGCAAAGATAAGATGGCTTTACATGAATTTCAGGGGTTTTGTTGCGTTAAGTTCTCACGTCCCTGAAACAAAGTTTTTTTTCCTTGAATATCTAAGGTTTTGTTTAAATGTATTGCTTACCTTAATGTTCCTGGAACTTATGGTTATGTTTCTCAACCCACAGGAAGATCACTTTTTGGGCGGCTTATAACTTCGCCCCCCTCAGTCAAATCCTCGCGAAACTTTGGTGAGGTTTTGTCCAGGGGTGGGGGGCAAAGTTATAGGGGTGTCCCAAAATTTGTGGTTATTCCCATAGAAGCAATGGAAAAAAATGTGCACACGCCTACAGCCCAAACCGCAGATGGATGTTCTCCAAATTTGTGGCAGGAACTGAAGCTTGGTCCCAAAAGCATGCTTTTGTAAATTTGATGTAAATATGTCCAGTAGTTTTCTTTTTAAAACGACTAAAAATTAGGCCAAAAACAATTTGTGATATCTGGCTCTGGACTGCAAACCCAATGCCCTGTTTGGTCTGCAGACGGGTCTTTAATTGGCCTAGAGGGAGACATGATGGTGCATCAGATTTTTGGGAAGCGCTCGCCATGTTGGATCCTCGTAGAGCGCGGTGGGGAAAAAGTCTGTAAAACATATTATGAGTTATGTGGTAGTGGAAAGACGGTTGGGAAAGGTGCAGGAGTGGAAGAAAGATGATATGGGCTTTTTTTGTACGTTGAAAAAGGACGGGCATGTGCCGTGGTTATCCGCGGAAGCCATAGTAGTTTGCGGACGGCACAGCAAATGGACAGCTTGGGAATGACATTTGTGGTTTTTTATTAGTGGGCGTGGAAATGGTAAGAAAGTGGAATGAAGGCAATGTTGTTTTTATTGGTGAAAAAAGGGTTTGCAGTGCCACCGGGCCCGCTGTGAATGTTGGTGTCCACGGATATAATTTTGAGTTGCGGGGGTGGGGGTGAGTTTTATTGGTTGACCTTGAGTGATATTTTATTGTTATAGTTAATTGTGTAGTGGTCAGTGGCCAGATTCTGGGGGGCATGGCTGCATGCCATGCCCCCCCGAATATGTGCAATGGGTAAAATCACCACGGTAGTAAAATGTGTATTGTAATTATAGGTAATGTAATGGGAGTATGGCCAGAAAAAAAACGAGAGTAGGAATATGTGCACAGTAATTGTACATAATGTAGTGGGAGTAAGAAGTGTTTGTAATATGGAGGAATTATGTAATTGAATTGTATATGGTACTTATGATTGTAGTACAATTGAGGATAGTGCTCACAGAATATGCAGTTTATTAAGCTTGCTGTGTCTATTTAGTGTTGTAGCGTCATGTAGCTGCCTTCTGTGGTTTGTTTTCTGTGGGGAAAACAAGTACAATTGGTTAAGCATGATAGTTGAAAAGCTGCACTGGTATACAGTTTTTAATATACATTTTATTTTTTAGACCCCCATAAACAGTACAGTTTTAGTACTATGTTTGCTACAACATTAGTGTATGACACACCACTGTTGTTTTTACCTTATATAATCATTGGGAAAAAAATCTTTACTGTACTATTCTTTAGTGACTACATTTTAGTTCAAGGAATATTAAGTAGTTATTTGTTAATTTTGCTGGTAACCTATGTTTTGAGGTAACAGAGGTATTGTTACATTCAAAGCAACAACTTTTTTTTTCCACATATGCAGTGTAGTGCCCTGAAGTAGTTGTGGCACCAGTGTGGTATATTATTTATTCATTTTATTTATTGTATTTGTTACACGCCCAAACCCAGAGGTATCACGGCGTAGAACACTTAGAACAATTATCTGATTACAAATTGTGTTACAAGACAGTTACAGACCATACATGAACATGTAGTGAGATACATGCACATAGTGGAGAGGGTCAATCAGCTCATGGGAGCAGGGTCATGGTTGTGATGATATTAGTTACATTTGTTAAATATCCATGTTTTAATCAGCCTCTTAAAACGAGATGTGAGGGTTTGTGTCTAATGTGCATGGGCAAGGTGTTCCAGATCTTGGGTGCCGCTACTGGGAAGCTGGCACCCCCCGCCCTAGCGCTCTTGAATCTAGGGACAAACAGGTGGGTGCTAGATTGAGATATTTTTTGGGTGACAAAGTTATTCAGGTAGGATGGGGCTTCCTTAGCAATGCATTTATGTGCAGTGGTCAGCATCTTTAATAAGATTCTGGCTTGGATAAGGAGCCAGTGTACTTCTCTCCTAATGTGGGAGAGGTGGTCATTTCTTTTTAATCCGAAGGCAGTCTGTAAGGCTTTGTTCTGTAGTAACTGCAATTTAGCCAGGTTAGTACTTGTGGTTTCTAGTAGGAGGATGTTGCAATGGTTTAATTTTGAGAGTACAAGTGCACGCGCTAGTGTGAGGCAGCTCTGTGGTGTGAGAAATTGGCGGCTCAGAGAAATTAGTTTGGCCATGTAGGCAGTGGAGGAGGATAAGGCCCTGATGTGTTTGGTCATAGTAAGGTGGAATCTAGATAGACGCACAATGTTTTCATCTGATTGAGTACAGGGATAGGGGTCCCATCGATAGTGATAGCTGAGTAGTCGGCATGAAGAGTTTTTAGTTGGCCAGGAGAGCCTACAATGAGTATCTCTGTTTTTTGGTCGTTGAGACACAAGCTATTGGTGGCCATCCAATTTTGTACAATGGCGTAGATCATATTGGTGGAGATGGAATTTTATTTGTGGTTTCCCGTGATGGGGATAAGGATCTGTGTATCATCAGCAAAGTTAGGGTAGATAACTCCCATGGCGTTGAGTGCTGCAAATAAAAGCTTGGTGTAGGGGTTGTACAAAGTGGGAGATAGGCAGGAGCCTTGAGGGACCCCTAGGAGTACTGAGATAGGGTCTGCAGCCTCATCTCTAATAAAAATTCTAGAGGTACATTCTGATAGGAATGAGTTGACACAAGAGGTGGCACCAGAGGAAAAGTTAAAGTTATCTGACAGGGCAAGTCATAACTTGTCATTGTCTACCAGTTCGAACGCAGCCGCCAAATCAAGAAGGAGGAGAATGGCCATATTTCCAGAGTCTCGAATGGTATCCATCTGTATTTTAAGGTCGAGTAATGCTGTTTCAGTGCTGTGTTTAGGCCAGAAGCCTGATTGTCAAGCTCCCAGCAGGTGGTTATTCTCTAGATACTCTTGGATTTGAGTATAGGCTATTTTGTCCACTATTTTCAATAGGAAGGGGACAGTGGTAATGGGTCAGTAGTTAGTAGGGGTGGAGGGGTCCAGTGATGGTTTCTTAAGAAATGGGGTTAGAAAAAGGGGACAGAATTGGTGGTGAAAGAGGCATTAATAAAGTTGGTGATAATAGGTAATAAAGCAGGGGCACAGAGTTTGACTAGTCATGCGGGGAAGCTGTCACCTTAACAATTAGAGGGTTTCAGAATAGAGATAGTGTCCTGAACCTGGGACTGGGAAACAGTATTGAATTTGAATCGGGTGGCAGTTTTTTTGCAATGGTGTCAATCATGATGTTTAGGGGCATGCTTTTGCCAGCCAGGAGATCTCTTTTACTTAGTATTTTCTCTTGTAGAGTAAGGATTTATGAAGCTAGGGCATTTTGTATCGCTGTGCATCAGATTTTGCCTGAGTTAGTGGGGGTAGCAGTGGGGATGGGGGATTCTAGTTCTCTGAGTATAGAGAATAATTCTTTGGTGTTAGAGGAAACATTGTTTCTTCTGGTGTTAAAGGAGTTGGCTTTATGGGCTATGCCAGCTGATTTATAAGTTTTGATAGCTACCACTAAAGATTTTTTTATAATTGTGGTAGAGTTATGTTTGTTTAAGTGTTCCAATGCTCGTTTGTTACGGCAAAGGATGGTGAGTTCTTCATTGAACCAAAAGTGTGTTCGTTTTAATTTGTGCAGTGTTTTAGATGTGAGCGGGGCTACTGCATTGATAGTGGATTTGAGGCAGTTGTGATAGAACGTGGAAATATTGTCAGGGTTGGCGTTTGCGGGTGTTTCTCACTGAGATAGGAGGGGAAAAAGGGAGGACAACACAACAATCTTACTAGGCGGAGGGGAGAGGTGGAAAGTGTTGAGCGAGGGATAACAACAACAACACAACTGGTAGTGCAGCCAGCATGGTGGCAAGTGCAAGGTTTAAAGCGCAAACAACGGGTGTCTGATAAGTGCAGGTAAGAGGACTGTATGGTTAGAGATACAGACCCAATTGCAAGGTTTGCCAGGAGGCAGTGCGGGTGTATGGCAGGGTGGGCAGGGACCTGTGCCCAAAATCAGAGGGTAGCCCGGTGCACTGAGCTGAAGCAGACAGATCAGCAGGGGAGAGGACAGCAGAAGGCAGAAGCAAAGAGGAAGGTCTTGAGGTGCTTCCGGAAATGAAGATGGTTCTCCTCAAGTTTCAGAGCGGCAGGGAGGCTATTCCAGAGGGAGGCCCCAGCCGATGAAAACAATCTACCCCCAACTCGTTGCTTGGAGAAGTGAAAGACCCAGAGAGAGTTGCAAGTGGAGGAGCAAAAAGCTTGAGTTAGAAGGTATTTGCTTAGGGTGAGTTGAAGGTATTTAGGACCCAGGTCCCAGAAAGCCTTGTGGACAATGCAAAGGGTCTTGTATGTAACGCTTGCAGCCACTAGGAGCCAATGAAGAGATTGCAGGGCTGAAGAGATACAATCCCAGGGCTTGAGGCCAAGGACAAGTCTTGCAGTCCTGTTCTGGATGAGTAGCAGAGTGTGGAGAGTAGAAGCAGGCAGATTTAGAAAGAGGCTGCTGCAGTAGTCTAGCCCAGAGAGAACCAGAGCTCTAGAGACAGTCAGCTTCTGGGGGAAGGAGAGGAAAGGAAGAATACCTCTGAGGAGATGCAGTTGGTAGTTTGACTTAGATACTTCAGAGATATGAGGAGAAAAAGATAGTGAGGAGTCAAAGATGACCCGAGGTTCATAGCCTCACAGGAGGGAGCAGGAAGAAGGACAAGGGAGGCTAGCCAGAGCGTGACAGGATAGGAGGGTGCAAGTATGCCGATGAGGAGAATCTCCGTCTTACTGGGATTAAGACAGAGATCCTTGGCGGCGCACCACTCCTGGATGGTAGACAGACAATCCGAGATGAGGGAGGGAGAAGAGGTGGCGGAGGGAAGCCTGAAAACGAGCTGATTGTCATCTGCATAGCACTGAAAGTTTGAGTAGAGAGCAGCAATGTGGTGGGCAAGGAATGCCAGGAATTGGTTGAAAAGTTAAGAGAGAGGTTAGACGCCTGGGGAACAACACAAGTAGAGAGTGAGATGGAGTAAAAGAAGGACTCAAGTTGGACCTGGGAGGGTCGATCAGAGAGGAAAGAGGTCAGCCAGGCCAGGGCCTGATCAGTGATACCCAGTTTATCATGGAGACAGTTGAACAGGGTGGCATGGTTAACCGTGTCAAAGGCAGAAGAGAGATTGAGTAGGATGAGGACAGAGGGGATGTTAGAATGAAGGTTGGAGAGCAGGTCTTCACGGAAGTTCAGGAGAGCAGTTTCCATGCTTCTGGCAGCTCTGAAGCTGGACTGATGGTCAGGGAGATAACCAACAGAGTCAGCGTGAAGATTAAGCTCAGAGATGGCCAGCTTTTCCAGGAGTTTGCCCAGGAAAGGAGTGATGGAAATTGGGTGATAGTTGGCCGAGCAAGAACGGTCAGGCTGTGGGTTTTTTCAGAAGAGGGTGCACAAGAGAGTGCTTCAGGGGGGACTCCAGAGGCAAATGAATGGTTGCAGAGGTCAGCCAGAGCCGGAGCAAGGGTGTCAATGTTGTCATTGATGGTTTTGGACGAACAGGGAAGAAACTGTTTTGATGAGACTTTCATAGATCAGACGTGTCTGAAAATCTTGTCGGGGGAGAACAGAGGAAAATATGAGAAGGAGGGAGGAGTAGCAGCTGCAGGTGTTCAGATGTATCAGAGAGAGAAGAGGAGGAGAGGACAAGAGGGTAGACAGGATGCCCTAGTTTTTTTAGATGAAATGAGATTCCAGGACCGTTCAAAGGGCATGGGAGGCGACAGGAGAGGTGGAGATTGCATCAGGATTAGCCAGGTCCTTGCATATTTTGAAGAGTTTAGCCGGGTTGTTAGATGCTGCAGAGATGTGAGCTTGGATATGGGCTCTCTTCTTGGTGTGGATAAGGAGCCAGTATTGCCTTTGGAGTTTTAAGGGTGACGAGGTCAGAGTCGTACCAAGAGATGCACTTGGCTTTGTGCTTTAAGCGGATCCTCATGACAGGGAGAGGGATGATGAGAGGTCCTCCCACTCAGAGAGGAAGGAGGAGATCATACCAGGTGGCTGATAGATAGCAGCCATGGTGAGAGAATGGCCAGGTGAGAGAGAGAGCCTATAGACGAGGCATTCAAAAGAGGAGTAGGCCTACATAGGTATGACAAAGGCAGGAATCCACTCTGAGAAGATCAAGGCTACACCACCTCCGGAACAGTTGAGTTTGGTCACGTAGAGGATCTTGTAGCCATCAGGGAGGAGAGTGTCAAAGCTCATGACAGAGCTGGCCATGAACCATGTCTCGGTGAGAACGAGGACATTGAGTTCAAGTTCTTCCAAGAGGGGGCAGATGTCAGAGGAGTGTTTGACAGCTGAGCAAGAATTGAGCGTGTCAATATGGAGAAGGTTGCCATCCTTGAAGGACTTCTGGTGAGGGGCACAAATCAGAGGTATGCCCTATGAATGTGTAGAAGGAGCCCGACGGGGGGCAGAAGAGGAAGGAGGAGAGGGCAAGGTAGCCAAGGATGAGGCAGAGGGGGAGGCAAGGAAGTTGAAGAAGGGAGAGATGGGACAGCAGGAGAAGAAAGGAAATTGATGAGGCATGGGAAGCGTCTGTCAAAGAGGAGAAGGTTGGCCTGAGGACCTTGGACCATGACCATGACGGTGTCATTAAGGTAGACATTAATGATTACCTTTGAGGAATGGAAGGGGTCCAGGAGTGCTTCCCAATGGGTGCCACCTTTAATGGGTGAGGGATAGAAAAGAGAGAGCACAGAGACCATATGAATCCAAAGGTCCAGCGAAGGAAAGACAAAGAGGATTTTGGTGAGAGTCTGTCTGGAAAAAGTGCTGTAGGTGTCGGCTATAGGCAGACCAGGGTTAGTGGCCAAGAAATCCTTTTTGAACTTCTTCCTCCCAGATTTAGTGAGAGTGGTAGGATCAAGGAGAAACAGTTAGAAAAGATGGGAGAGACAGAGATCGCCATAGGTGTCATGGAGGAGGGGGGAGAAAAAATAGAGTAGCGGAGAGAGTGTGTGGGTAGAAAGGATGTGGGGAAAAAGCAGGAAGGGTAGCACCGGGAAGTCACAGGGCACAGCTAAGTTAAATAAAGCAGCAGATGGTAAAAACAACTAAGTTCAAAACAGCAGAAAAGTTTACTAACAGCTAAGTTCAAAACAGCAGCCAGTATTACAAACAGCTAAATCTAGGATGGCAGCAATGTAACTACAACTAGGTTTAGAACAGTAGCAAGTATTACTAACTGCTAAATCTAATGTAGCAGCAATGTTACTAATAGCGAACTTCAAAACAGCAACAAGTATTGCTAACAGCTAAATCTAAGATAGCAGCAATGTTACCAATAGCTAAGTTAATAACAGCAGCAAATTTTACTAACAGCTAAGTTCAAGACAGCAGCAAGTATTACTAACAGTTAAATGTAAGATAGCCCCAATCTTACCAACAGCTAAGATCAAAACAGCAGCAAATGTTACCAACAGCAAAGTTCAAAACAGCAGCAAGTGTTACTAACAGCTAAGTTCAAAACAGCAGCAAATGATACTAAATGCAGTCCAGTCACACGCCATAGGTGTGGGCAAAAGGGTGAGATGGGTGAAGGTGGAAAAAAGGCAGGAGTGTTGAATGACGAGATAGGGGTGACTAACCCATGGTTGCAGAGGTGAAAGTGTCAGGGTAGCTCAGAGTTCCAAAGTGGAAAATGTTGTTGACATGTGCATATGTCTGGAAGTCAACAACTGTACCAATTGATCCATTGACTAAGCCTTTCTCTATGTCAAAGTTATGTTTTAGAATTACTCTGCAGTTTAGACATAAACTTAATATTTTCTCCAATCTGGAAGTGTTGGAAGTGTTGGAGATACATTTTTTTAAGCTATTTTGTCGTGCTGTTGCTTGTTGACACATAGTTAGTGACATACCATGCACTTCTTGTCTGTGGATCGAGCTGCTATACAGCATAGGTTGCATTATTTTTTTCAACATTCTTTCATTGAATTGACTACAGCTTGCAAGCATTGGCATTAAGGATGTACATTTTAGGTTTTGTTGTGTTCATTGTTGCATGACATCAGACGCAGATGTGTTTCGCCCACACAGCTGATGGATTAGTCTACAATTTAAGATGGATTTTGCATCTTTAGTAAGCAGCCCAGTTCTAATGCTTTTTAATATGTTTGCATATGTGAGGTCTGTAGACTGGCACACGTTTTGAGTTAGTTCTTTATAGTGAAAGTGTTGCCATAGATTTACATTTCCAATGCTGTTGAGAGTATTGCAACATTCTCTTCATCTATCAAGAGCGCTTTCATTAGGTATACCTCAGTTGCAGCATGTGCTGACATTTTGTGGTATTCTCATTTGTTTTGGTGTTCTACGGGGAGGAGTAGTAGTTGGTGTAAATGACACCACCCATGTTGTAAGCAGATAAACCAGTGGGGACAGTTACTACAGCCGAAAGGTTTTTGTTTGTTCATTTTTGTAGACATTTGCTGATTATTTTAATTAGGAATGTTTTGCCAGAACCAGCTTCACCGCTTACATACAGGAGCAGAGGTTTATAATTTGTACAGGTGCAGGTTTTACTTTCATGTTTAAAACCATGTTCAATTTCTTGAGTGACTTCCAGATAAATGGTGAGTTATTCATCATTTAGCTGAGATTGTAGAACTGACAAGTTCTCATCAGATTGTTTATAGTGATACATGGTTTTTTCTACCTCAGCCATGGTTATTTCTGCTTCATTTAGAATGAGTGGTTCTCCAAAAGGGTCTTGGCTTCCTGTAAGGTAAGGTTGACTGCCCTCAGGAGTGTCTTTGTGTAATTGAGCTTCAATGTTTTCCTCTTGTTGGCCTTCATTGTCCAACATGTATTTGTATTGCTTGAAATTGGCATTTGTTATACTGCTTTCATTTGCTTTAAATTCAGCTTCAAATGAGTTCTTGGGAGTCATTATGAGGTAGGAGGTAACCATGCCGCTATTAGCGGCACGGCTACCCCCTTACCGGGTACCGGTTCCGGGTTCCTTGAATGAGGAATTACCGGGTCATTCTGACCTTGGAGGGCCTGGTAATTCCTCATTCAAGGAACCCATCCCCATTCCCATTTGAGCCCCGAAAGGGCTCAATGGGAATGGGGAGGGTGCTAACAACGGGCCTGTTAATAGCGGGCCTGTTGTTAGCACCCTGGTCTGCTCACGGGACCCGCTAAGGACGCCTGGTTTTACCATGCATCCTTAGCGGGTCCCACGAGCTGAACTCGTAATGAGGTGGTAAGGTGTTGACGGCTCCGGCACCTTTACCGGCGCCGTTACCTCTTACTGCCTACTTCATAATGACCCCCCATTGTCACCTAATAATAATTTTTCTTTTCTCCAAGGTTTAAAAAGTTGGAGTTGGTCCATGTAATACAGTTCTCTATGTTGTGGAGTTTTAAATGATTATTTAATGTGATTCATTAGACTGGGTTTAGTTGATATGATGTGATTGGTTATGTATAATGTCTAATACCCAGAGGTTTCTAAGCGTGGACCCGGGGATCAAAACTGTTGCTCTGTGTTGTCTTGCTTCCAAGGCGAGCATGTTACCCCTGAGCTATCTCCCGAGACGAGAGACGGGAGACCGGAGTTAACTTCACTAGGCTTCCTTCAAAAGTTGAAACTGAATATTTGCCAGTTGTCTCATTTGGTGTGGCATTTTTTTTTAGGTGTCATTTTGGGCAATGTCGTAGAGACACATGTTTTCCAAAGTAGTACTTCTGTTTGGTAGTAGTATGTGTCAAGTAAATTGTTTTTTAAAATATCCTGGCTGTTAGGATCATTGTGGCTATGTTTTCTGTCTCTTGGTAGGATTTTCACCATATTTATTTTTAGATGAGGCTGGTCCTAGGTTTAGCCAATGTGCTCAGATTTGCCATATAAGGCTGTACCAGTTACACGTTCTGCAGCTTCGTAGGACCCGCATTCTCTATGTGAGAGCATTTTTATACCGAAGCTGTACAATTTCTGTGATAGTGTTTTGTCAGATGAAAAGTCATCCCAGAGGTCCTTTAGCTCTGATTTCTCAGCTTTGGTGAGATAGGCTGTAACATATCTTCCAATTGCAGTGGACTTGTCTGCAAACTACTGTATGTCTATGTTTGCATCCACAAGAGGGCAATGATTGCATTGTAATCATTTATATACTTGAATGCTTCGTCTCTTCTAATGTTGTAGGTATTTTTAGAGGATTTGCCTTTTATGATCTAACAGAAGACATTAAGCTATTTACTTGTCCTTTTGTGCACACTCATCTAGGGAAGGCAAAGCAACATTTGGTATAGTATTTCCCTTTATTTTTATATCTGCGTCTGCAGTATTTGCCACATTTATCTTTTTGGAAGCGTAACACTTGTGTATGTAGGTCACTTTGTGTGTCTTCTAAAGGGATGTTGCAGGTAATATATATTTTCAATAAATTTTAAAACAGTGTTGTCAGAACTGCTGCCACATTTTGGAGCATCTTCGATCCACAAAAGCATGTGGATGTGTGGTGCTCCTCTGGATTGATATTCTTTTCTCCAAAAGAAGTGTTGTACTTCCCCGAGCGGAGGGGTACTTTTATTGCAGAAAAAATGCAGCATGGCTATGAAGCGATGGTGAAAGTATTTTGATACATTTACAGGGTCAGGAAAATAGAGGTCTCCTGGGGTTTTTATGTCTATTCCCTCTTTATTCTGGTTTGCAGTGCGTAAGAAGTCGTGTAAATCATCCCATAGGTATTCTGCACAACTTAAAGTAACACACCATGTGGGTGGGCCTAGGCTCCTTAGCATACAGCGTGACATCAGAACCAGTATTCTTTTGTACCACACATGTTTGCCAAGAGATATGTGTTACTTGGCTACCTAACTTCATTTTTGTCTTTTATATTTTTAAGTAGTTGGGTAGCAGATATGTTTGAAAAGTTAGAGCCTGTTTTTAATGTGTGTACAAATCCATAACATAGAGCTGCTAGTTCACTTTCGAAGAGGAGGTGGAAATTGTATTCAATATTTTGCCTGAATGCAAAGAGCGATATTCTGATGCACTAATTTGTGTGGACCATTTATCATATCATGTGTCTTTGGAGTGCAGTGGGTGAAT
Source organism: Ambystoma mexicanum (assembly GCF_040938575.1). NCBI lineage: Eukaryota > Metazoa > Chordata > Amphibia > Caudata > Ambystomatidae > Ambystoma > Ambystoma mexicanum. Next base: position 1,294,806,838 of record NC_090937.1, read on the forward strand.
GGTGTACTGGTCTAAAATGTTGGCTGCTGTAACAGGATCTACACATTGAGATTGGCACACATTCTGGTGACTCTTGAATAATGTGAGTGGGTTCTCTTAAGTGTTCCTCTATGTTTATATGTGGTAGTGTGATGGAATCTGAATGGTGATTGTGCAGTTTTGAGGAACACAGTGGGTGTTCTAATGGTGGTGTGTAGATGAAAATAGCAGGAGTGTGTATTGTAGAATATAATGGGCTAGAGTGAAAGAAAGGTTGGTTTGAGAGAGGTAGTCTGAGGTAATATATATAATGGCACTTTGTCAGATGCAAAGGGTATTCATTTTTCGGTTCTTGAATGCAGTGATGTGTTTCTTTCCTGTAATTTTAAAAGAAAGTTAGTGGGCATATTTGGTAATGGTGAAGTACCGTTAGGAAGGAAGGGTTATATTTACAATTGAAGGAGGAAAAAGTTAATAAAATTGGTGGACGGTTAAAAATGGTTGCTTTTTGGGGCATTTTCTGGAAATTTAAGAAATGTGTGTGTGCATTTGCCGGAGCTTTGTAACAATTTGTGAAATTGAAGAAAAGTTAATGGAAAATATTAGTATTGCAGTTTAAATGGCAGTTGTTGTGTTTAAGTTGAATGTGTTAGGAGTATATGAATACCTGCCAACATGATGTATTATAATCTATAGGTGTTTATGTATGTATGTATTTATTTATGTATTTATTTATTTATTTATTTATTTACTTAGCGCTAAAGCCCGCAGGCATCCGAGCGCATTCCAAATAGACAAGACAGTAAGAAAACAAAGACGGGACAAAAAGTGGGCCAAGTAGTTATTTCATCGTGCTGGGTTTGTCGTAATTCAAAGATTTATTTGAATAACAGAGTTTTCAATTTCTTCCTGAACTGAATATGGTTAGATTCAAGTTTCAGTGGGGGTGGTAGCTCATTCCAGTTTTGGATACTTCTAGTCGGAAAGGCCTTGCCTAGACCATTTTGCTTTTTCGTTGCGGTCATTTGTAGGGAGCCTTTGTTGGATGATCTAAGGCACCTAGATGGCGCGTGCCACTTAAATTGTTTCTTTAAATAAGCAGGAGCTTTGCCATATAGGCATCAATGGACCATGGTGAGCGACTTAAAAATAATTCTCTCTTCCATGGCCAACCAATGAAGATCTTTTCTGTCTCCTGTGATGTGTTCCCTTCTAGACCTGCCTGTAATTGTCCTGATGGCGTTATTTTGGATCACCTGACATTGTTTCAGACATTTTCTGTTTGCTCCTAGGAGCAAGGACTTTCCGTAGTCAAGTCTGGATAGTATTGTTGCTCTGGCAATGATGGTGCTGTTCTTATGATCGAGCAAGGGTCTAATTATTTTTTAAGAGTATTTGATGGTACTGGCAATTTCTCTTTAGGTAGGCTGTGTGTGCCTCTGCTCCTAAGGAGGCTTGTAGATAGACTCCCAGAGTCTTCACTTTCTCAGATATTGGGATCTGGGTGTTTTTGATACTGAATGAAGAGTACAGGGAACTCAGTTTCTTTCTGGCCTGTGTGGATCCAAAGATCATATGCTCGGTCTTGGAGCCATTGAGGCACATCCAGTTGTCCTTAATCCAACTCTCGATGAAGTTGTATATGGTTGAGAGTTTGTCGCTGTCCTGTTTGTAATCCCCACTGAGCTCAAAGACCAGCTGGGTGTCGTCGGCAAAGTTGGTAAAAAATATACCCATTTGGGATAGCATGGTACAAAGGGAGCACATATACAAGTTGAATAGCAGTGGGGAGAAGCTAACTCCCTGTGGAACTCTGCAATCCACTGGTTTGGTGTTTGAGGCTTTATTTCCCCAGACAATCCTGGATTGCCTATCATGTAGAAACAAAGCTATCCACTCAGTTGCCTCCGGTGAGCAGTTTCCTGAATTTTTGAGGGCCTCTCAGAGTCTTGTATGATCTAGCAGATCAAATGCTGCCGAGAGGTAGTCATAGATGTTTTGCTTGCATTATGGGAATTATAGTTGCACATTTACCATTATAAATGTTGGAGTACAAGTGACAGAATGTTGAGAAAAAGGTAGGACTGCATAAGCAGCTGAAGATTGGAATGGGTTCTTTTAGGAAGTATACTGTGTACATGTACTGATAATATATTAAACTGGCACACAATGAGCACCAATTTCAAATGGCGTACACATCAATTTTTCCTGCTTGTGCTTTTTTTATGCAAAAGTGACAGACTGCTGCTGGAAAGGGAGATATGCATTTTTATAAAACTTTGTTAAAAAGACTTCCCAAGAAAGATTTAGAAAAGCACATCATTACATAGGTTTATTTGGAATATATGTCACAGTTTGAAATTGTGATGTTTTTTATTGAATATAGGAAATATACCTTTGTAGTTAAAAACAGTCAGTATGCTATTTCAGAAAAAAACTCTTTTCCTCTTGTGTTTGCCTCCCTCACAGGGACTGCTCCCCCTAAAAAAACTGCCCCGAGGAAGGCGTATTTTTGAAACTACAGCCCAACAGGTGGTCTCACCGAAACAGGTCAACAGCCAAGAAAAAACAATTGTGTTTTTTGATAAACTTGAAATATAGTATCTCTGGACCTCAAAGCCAACTACTAATTGTAGTCCTACATGTAGGCAAACCTGCTTTAGAAAAAAAAAATTGGACATTCAGGCAAACCTAATTTAGCTGTTTGTTTTCTATTTTCATGAGCATCCTGTTGCTTTCAAAGCATTTGTATGATATGGTCAAGAACAAGTTCTTTTTTGTCACCATAAAATAAAAATGTTCAAGATTTTTTCTCCTTTTTCCTTCTTTCCAGTTGACTGTTTACTTTAACTACAAAGGTAGGAATAGAATAGAGATATCTAACGATACTCAACAAAAACTAAATTGAATTCATTTCATCAACTGGGCAAAATAACTTTTTAGCAGTCTTTTGGAAACTTAACGTAAGTCTTTGAGAAGGCGGACCGTGTGGATTCTAGGGGACTCTTCAATTCAGTCATTGAAGGTATATGCTAATAATGAGGGTATCATTGGAAATATTGGAATGGCAGAAGTGGATGTTTCCTGGAATGCAGCTTGGGGCTTAAACTTGGCAAGTTTGCTTTAATTTTGTGTGAATATGGCTCACTTCAAATATCAAGATATTGTGATTATCCATTGTGGAGGGGCCAGTTCGGGGTTTGTGACTCTGGTGTGTTTTGAGACTCTGGTGTGTTTGGAAGTTGCGTTGAAGGACTTTTTTAAAAGCCTAATGCAACTGTTTCCTTCTGCTCAGATTATTTTTGGGGAAATACATCAGAGACACACATGGAGATGTAAATAAGTGTGTGTCTGCTTTTTTATGCTTCAGGAATGTGTTCTTTTGAGAATGATAATATCAATTTGCAGGACGTGAATTCTTTTTGTGGTGATGGAAATCACTTCACAGATGTCGAAAATGCAATTTTCCTTCATAATGTAAGGAATGCATTGAAGAGGTTCCTCTAAGGAACACAAAACACAAAAGCAAAAATAAAGAAGTAAAAAGGTGTTTGTTTACAAACCCCCCAAAAAGGTTCTTTTCAGAGCCAACAATACTGTTTAAATTGCTTCAATTGTGTTTCATTTCCCTCCCCGCCTGTTCATTGGCGATATGTCTGTGGATACTGCGGTAGTCCGTAGGTGGTACGTGCCACATCCGGGTGTTTTGAGGTTGCCTGGCATGGAAAGGGGACTGTGGAGGCCGGGGACAGTCGGGGTGGGAGGATCAGCCAATCAGGTTTACTGGGTGTCGTGTACAGGAAGAGAAGGTAGCAGGAGTGTTGTTATTAGGAGTTGTCAGAGGATTGAAAATGGAAATAGCAATGTGTTTCAGCAGTCAGAGTGTTTGGATTATGGGTGTTTGTTGGGTCCACTGGGTGAAGGTGTATGCTGAGCACTGGAATAGACACAAATCTTGGATTTTCTGAATTAGAAGTGTTTTGGTACAGAGTGCATGGCTTGAAGTGGATGGACTTGCTCCCATTTTCTATGGTTCAATTGAATCTTCTGGACATTATTATTATATTCTTTGTGGTGGGAACAGTTTGGGGATTGTGACTGGACTCTCATGGCAGTTTGCAATGAAGGACACATTGGGAAAATTTAATGAAATGTTCCCTAATTTAAAAATAATTTGTTCTCAAATTGCTCAGAATAGCGACGTGGATACCTTCCAGTTTATTTGGTCAGTAAATGGAAAAAGCATTGCGCAATGTCAATAAAGCTGTGTGTGCTTTTGTTTACGATGTTGGCATGACATTGTTTCCTAATGAGAACATTAAATTTGACAGAACCAAGTTTTTCAGCGAGATGGAGTCCATCTAACTGATGTGGGTAATCAGATTTTTGTGGAAAACATACAAAATGCTTTAAAGCAGTTTTTGTGAAAGTGAGAAGAAATAATGAAAACCTTTTTGAACGCAAAACAATTACTATGTTTACAACTGCCATAGGCCCGAAATGTGTAAATGCCCGGAGATTACCGCGCTGTCTGCAGATGTAGCAGGATGTGCAGGGTCCTAGGACTTTTTTTTTGCACTTTTATTTTTAACTGTGAAAGGTGGCTCAATTTTGTATTTCTTTGTCTTTTTTTCTCAGGAGAGGCAAGATAGGGGAGGGAATGGGCATCAAACACAGGGACGCAGGGACGCAGGAGCAGGTGAGGAGAGGAAGATATTGGGCGTGCCTTAATCAGGTACTCTCGGAAGCACTCCGAAACTGCTCCCCCCTACAAATCGGAGCTTAAGAGTACATCCATAGCACTGTGACCCTTGAAAGGTAAGGGTCAACAGTGTTTTGTATGGCCACCAGGATCCTCTGGCCCAAAGGTGTATCCTTTGTGGTGACAGGGGCTGATGAAGATGATGGGGTGGAGGAAGTGAACCAAGGTATTGCCTTTCTCAGAGCACTCTGGTGGGCCAATTTTGTGTGGAGCCTCATGGAAGTAGCCCCGTAGGAATACAAGCCAGGTTTTATGCGACTGGGTACAGTTTTTCACTGAGTGTATCTAACCTTGTTTGCATGTGCCTTTGGAACATTTTCCAATGGTGGTAAAAAATTGACACACCCAGCACTCACTCTTCGTCTTCTCTGTATCAACGTGCCTGTTCCCCTGTTGAGGTTATCTAGGTTGTTGAGATGGAGGGGGCGCTTGGGAAACAAAGATGGGCATAGGCGATGCCATTGCAGAAGGTTTTTGGAAATTTGGAAGACAAGTGTTCTCCAGATGCTCTCTCCTGGGCAGCCAGATTGAGAGAGAGGAAAAGTAATGGATGGGTCCCTTTAGAGGAACAGTCCGCAAACATTCCATATGCAAATTAATTTCGATGAAAAGTCCTTAGAAGTGTTGTGTTTATAATGCTGGTAACAACATGTCAGGGGTGATCAGGAGATCTGTAATAAACTACTTAATGTTTTAAAACATGTCTTTATCTAAACAAAACATTATATTGGAGTGTTGTTGTTAATACAGGAACTTATCCATATATATACATAGGTAATGCCTCCAACATGCAGCATAGAAGTACAGCATTTTTAATCTGGTAATATTGGGCAGTAAGATAATATTTTTAATCCTATTTTGACTAATGTTAATTATGGAATAAAGAGCTAACAATTGAATACTTACTACATACCTCTGTTAGTGCAAACAACAAGAGCCACAGTGCATACAAATGTAAGGCACATGCAGGGAAACTCAAGTAAGGAAGAAAGCATCAACATCACCAGATAATGTTAATATCATTAACATGCATATTCATGTAAACAAATGTATTGTATGTTTTAGTGACCGGCTCATTGCCCCATGCATGTGTAGCATGAGGTAAGGCCAAACCCTAAGACAATTACTTTAAGAACATATGTAAAGGGTAATGTCTACATATATAACAACTTTTTAATATTGATATTCTGACTGTCACTGAAGAAAAACACCTGGCCTAGACATGTCAGTGAACAAAAACAAATCTCCCAAATATGTGATGTCATCAGTGACCTGTGTGATGCCATCTTTGATGTCCTGGTTGTTAGTCTTAGCAGTGCACGGTGGTGGCATGAGTTATAGTTGCTTATTTTACCATAATTGGCAAATTGCTGAGGTTTTTCAGTTTTACTTGTAGCCATACCATCCCTTTAACCACGTTTTTTCAGTGAATATATATTACAGGGCCTGTGGTAGTGGCCTTGTAGGTATGGTTAAGTTGCCCAACCCATAGGAAGAGCACTTTATGGTCAGCTTATAACTTTGCACTCCCTGAACGAATCCTCACAAAGATTAGCAAAGAAGGTATAAGGATCGATCTTGTAAGGTTGGTGAGGTTTTGTGAAGGGGGGACAAAGTCATACGGGGGACCCAAAATGTGTGGTTTTCCCATAGACGCAATGGAAAAAGATTATGCCCATGCCTACAGCCCAAACCGCTTTTTGGACTTTCACACAATTTGTGGCAGGAGCGGTGGCTTGGTCCCGAAAGTGTGCTTTTGTAAATTTGGTGTAAATCCATCAAGTAGTTTCATTTTAAAATGACCAAAAATTAGGAACAACAAATTAGTGATATCTGGGTTCGGTCTGCTGACCTACTAACCGGTTCTCTCACTGGATGGGCCTCCGATTGGTCCAGAGGAAGACGTAATGTCCACGGACATTGGATGCACCAGTTTATTGGATGGTGAATAGCGTGAGGTGTTGGATTTGTGGACACAGACAGCTGTCCGCGGACAGCGTGCTGGAGAAAAAGACAGGAAACCACTTTTTTTGGTCATTTGGTGGTAGAAAGAGGGGCTGGAAAGAGTGCGTGAGTGGAAAAAAGGTGATATGGGGATTTTTTGTAGGTTGAAAAAGGCCGGCCAGGTGTTGCTGTCCACGGACATTTCAGTAGTTCACGGACAGCGCCATGAACGGATGGCTCGGAAAAGACATTTGTGGTATTTTGATGGTGGGAAGAGAGCATAGAAATGGTAGGGAAGTGGAATGAAAGTAATGTGGAGCTGTATTTATAGGTGAAAAGAGGGCTTGAATATCCTGCCGGGTCCACAATCAATTTTGATGTCCGCGGCCGTGAGTTTTATCACTTGATGGTTTATAGTCCATACTTCTTATATAGTTTATTGTATTGTGGTGGTTGAGGCCAGTGGCCAGATTCTGGGGGCATGGTCACAGGCCATGGCACCAAGAATATGTGCACTGGGCACAACCACCACAGCAGTAATATGTGTATAGTAATTTTAGGTAATGTAATAGAAGTATGGCCAGAATTACATTAGTAGCAATATGTGTATAGTAATTGTAGATTATGTAGTGGGACTATAAAGTGTTTGTAATTATGGAGGAATGATTTAATTGAACAGTATACGGTAGTTACAATTGTAGTACAATTGAGGATAGTGCTTATAGAATATGTTTTTGATTATAACTGCTGTGGTTACCTAGGGTTGTAGAATTATGAAACTGCAATCATTGGTATATTTTCTGTGGAAGATAACGGAACAATTGGTTAAATAGGATAGTTCCAAAGCTGTAGTTGTATACACATTTAAATATACATTTTATTTTTTAGACCCTCATAAACAGTACATTGTAAGTACTATGTTTGGTACAAAATTAGTGTATGACACACTGCCGTTGAATTGACATTACATAATCATTGGGTCATTTGGGGAAAAAAACATATTGGATTAAAAAACACCTGATTACAGTTGCATGTGTGTAAGGGTGATAGTTTGTTTGTATGAAGTTTGTTGTGCTTAAGGAAATGCTAGAAGTAGTTATTTACCCGTTGGAGGATTCTAACTACATTAGAGGTTAGAAGATGTTTTGTTTTATAAGAATAGAGATGGCATATTTGAAGTACTTTTCAATGAAGAGTGATTTTTCAAAAATTAGATGCCTGTTGGCGTATTCTAACTAGATTGACTTTCAAAAGTGCTATGGTAGTATTATGGATGTAGTCAGAAACCTGATTCTAGCTGTTAATTTTGCTATAGTTTGGTGTCTAAGTTTGGGTTGGAGGAATATTAAGTAGGCATTTGTTAAATTTGCTCATAACCTATGTTTTGGAGGTATCGTTACATTCTAACCAAACACTTCTTTTTTTTTACATATGCAGTGCCCTGAAGTGGTTGTGCCACCAGTGTGGTATACTATACCTGCCGTTGTGAAGGTTTTCTTTCCAAGAGATACTTGCCTGTGTGTTATGGTAAATCTTACCTTTCCTGCACAGTAGTCCAATGTTTGCCTTATACCTGAGACACTGTAAGTGTTGTCAGGATTATTTGTGGCATTTCTGTGAAGGAAGAGCATTTGACAAACACAACTGGTCCGAGTTGTTTAAGTAAATGTTGTGAAAAGTTGGTGACAATTGAAAGAGAAGATTCATTTTTGCACATCATAACAATTTATTCCATTTGTGTTAATGGACCAGAGGGTTCTGTGTGTGGATCGCAAAACACAGGTACTGGCAATATGTTGTATGAAAAAGTACTTTATAAATGAAAACAATGCCACACATTTTACAAGGTAGTGCAAATGAATTAAATGCAATTATTGCCTTCAATCCAGTAATTTATGTCTGTATCTGTTACATAGGTGGTGCAGGTTTGTGGCATATCTTGCGTTTACATGGTGGAATCATTGCAGACTGGGATTTTGCATCCGAAGAGTAATACCTGCATGTCTGGTTCGAGCCAATATTGATAAATTCCCCAGTAACAGCGGACAATACTATGGATTGATGCAGCCAGTATGTCAACCTCAACAGTATAATATGTAGTGTCATTGATATCCACCTTACCAAACGGAATACAAACATTACAAATAATTAAAGGTAAACAGTTGTGAGAAAGTTTTGTAAGTGCACTACACGTACAAACATATAAGAGTATCGTTACATATTAGTGTGCAATAACAGGTGCATTGGCCTATTGCACTCGCCTCACCGTTATATAACCCCCTCCAGTACCAATGGCAGTTGGCACATGTGATTGTGGACTCGCAGGCGGGCTGGGTGGATGGGGGCGCTGAAGGTGCGGTACACAATGTGCACCTCAAAGGCATCTTATGTACTGTGGCTACCGTCCAAATGGCCACCGCAGTCCCTGTGTCTCCAGGCTCCCCTTTGAAGACCCCTTTCCTGCAATGAACATATGTATGTGTCCCTTGAACAATGTCCCGTGCCTATCGTACTTGCCCCATCCTCATACTCCCCTCTCACTTGTATCTAGAAGTTCAACGTCTGTAGAGCTCTGGTACTTTCTATGCTGTACTATTGCAACAGCCTCTTCATTGATTTATCCACTTTCTCTCTCGGCCCCTTCCAGCTAATTTGAAATAAGGCTGCAAGACTTACCATTTTTTCTGAAGACCAGGGGCCGCATATCTTACCGTGGCTCTTCAACCTTTACTTGGCACCTCTAGCGCACATAATCTATACATTGTTTTCAAACTTTGTGTTATGCGGATGACACTCAGCTCTCCTTCAACCTTTGTGCTGCATCCTCTACTCTCTCACTTATTGCTGACTGTGTATGTGCGATTCAGGAATGGTGTACCTCCAGCAATGTCTGCCTTAATGCCAGTAAGACTGAGATCATTCTTATTGGACTCATACTACTGCTTTCAATCTTTCACTCTGGCTGTCCTCCTTGGGTCCTATGTGCTTCAGGTGAAAAAACCTTGGTGTCATCTTTGACTCCACCCTCTCCTGTCCTCACATTACGAACGTCTTTAATAAGTCCCACTACCAGCTGCACCTACTAAGAGGTATTCTTGCTTTTGTCACTTTCCCCTAGAAGCCCACTGTATCAAGAGCTCTAGTTATGTCTAGACTGGACTTTGGAACAATCTCTTTTTAAATCTTCCTGCCACTACTCTTCAACCTCTGCAACCTATCCAGACCAGGACTGCAAGACTTGTCCTTGGACTTAAGCCAAGGGACGATATATCTCCAGTCATGAAATCTCTACTCTGGCCATGTGCCTAGATTACGCATCAGTCATAGAAGATCATTTTTGGTGAAGAACGCAAACAATTGCATTATTAGATCAATGATCGGATTTGGTACTAGAAGATCACTGTTGACAGTTTCACTGAAAATTTGAACGATGCAAAGTTTGGTAGCTATGAACTGTGTTTGAAAAAGTTAACCAAGTATTTGTGGACTTAATTTCATCGTTTTGTCAAAAAGAAAAGTACTTGTTACGGTCCAGACTATTGTTGTTTTCTTCTAAATAAAATGTTTATATCATTTTTGTAAAAAGAAAGAAATGTTTTCTGTTTTTTGTGGATTTGCGTGTTTATGTTCCTCATTTTGCATTAAATTACCCTATGACAATGGTGATGACAGATTACGTTTGGCTACACTGCCCACTTACGACATTTAAATAGATGGAGCTCATTTTGAACGTACAGTGATGTTAGCGTTATGGGCAGGCTAACATAATCAGTGCCTTGAGGGCTTTTGAAGTTAGGGCAATAGATTCTTATTGTATTGAGTCTATCTACTTTATTGAGAAATGTAAAGTAAAATGTAGTCTATAAAATTATTTTTTAGTTCTATTTTTTAACTGTGAAAGGTGATTCCTAAAGGAACCTTTTTTGTTGTTTTTCTTTCCTTTTTTGCAGTCAATGACAGAAAATAAGGTGGGGAGGGAAAGAAGAGAAGAGGAACGGACCATAAATATAGAGGGGCAGGTGGACAGGGGAAGATGTTTTGCATTTGTAACATGTAGCACTTCGAAATTGCTCTCCCCTACAGAGTAGTGTGTTGCAGTATATAAAGAGTACTGTTTTCTTGGAAAGATATGGATTAACAGCCCCTTTTATCACTTGCATGGTAGCTGATGGGATTTTTTGTCCCATTGAAATAGGCTTTGTGGTTACAATATTACTTGAGGAAGATGAGGTGGAGGAAGATAGCCTACTACCTCTTAAGAAAGGGACAACCTTTCTGAGAGTATTGCGGTGGTGGGATTGTGTGTGGCGATACATGGGGGTGGTCCCATAGGAGTACTGGCGATGTAGTCTGATACAAGCACTCAGTGCATTTTACTTTGGTAGCTTTAGCCTTTGGTACATTCCCAACAGTGGTAAAGAACTGCCACACCCATGATTCTCTCTGGGTGCTAGACGTAGGCACTTGCTCTACCTGATCTTCTTGATCCTCTACTTTGTCTTTGGAAGTACTGCACTTTTTTTTGTTGTGTAGGTCCTACAGCTGGTAGTGGTGGCTTTTGGGGAGGAGGGATGGCAATAGCTGATGCTATTGTTAAGATAAATAGCAGTTTTGCTAATATTCTTTCAAGTATGTTGAGTGGGAATAGGTGTAGAAGCTGTGCAAGGGTACATCTCCAGCTTGAAAGTTGCTCGTTTGGCAAATAATTCAGTACCGAACTGTCCACAATGCATAGACCCGATTGCGAAATGCAGGCGCGTTCACAGACATTTTATGCCGCGTGCCCGTACAAGGTCATTTGACACTGTTCGGAAAGTCTGTGATGACGTTGGATGTTCGCGGATGTCGATGAATGCAAAACCAGTGGAAAAAGTTTCAAGAAGTGTATAGTAATGTTAAAAATGATGCTAGAAGGTGGCAAATGGCAGAGTTCTAAGGTGAAACTTTGTAAATTGGTCAAAAATATTGGTATATTGGGGTAAGTATGATATTAGTAAGTTGTAGGAAATTATAATGCACTGGTAAAAACCCATTAAATTCACTGAAAACACTTTGTTAAAGGGACGTTATGGATAAAGTAAAACTGAAAAACCCTAGGAATTCACCAGTTATGTTAAGCTAAGCAACCACCACCATGTGCTGCTAAGACAAACACCCAGGACATGAAAGACGACATCACAAATATCATTGATGACATCACTGATGCCATCAAATATCTGGGCCGCTTGTTTTGTCTTCTGCCATAATTAGGCTAGTTTGTTTTGTTTTTACTAACAATGAGAATTTCCAAAATTTCAAACTTTAACTAAGTTTTTCCATGGAATGTCATAGGTTTTTATTAGTGCAACTTAACCGTAACGTCCCTTTAGCAAAGTTTTTTCATGGAATATATAATATATATATTATATTTAGTTCCTGTAAACTTAAGAATGCAGAGGTTATGGAAAAAAGCATAGGAGCATAAGCGCACTACTCATACCTCCCTTCAACAGTTCGGGGGAAACCGAACTGCATAGTCAATGCATATGTCAATGGAAAATACTTCATATTGATTGATCCCCTCTTGACTGTGCTGGCTTCATGCAAATGTAAGCATGCCATTTATGGTAATCATGCATGCGCATGGTTCCATTGTATTGCTGTACATTGTGATACTTTTGGATTAAGCAGCACGACAGCAAGCACATGATTTATTAAAACTCTGCGTGCCAGGAATCTTAAGAAGCATCTGCCTGGATTAGTAACTTTTACCGAGTACAACAGTTGTTAAAAGCTGTGCAATCCTGCATCATGCACTCAGAATTTAGCTGTTTCTTTCCAGTTGGTGACATGGGACTGATTGCAGGGTTTCCTTAGTATTAATCTGCTGAACAGAGACTTATTCTTTGCGCAGAACTATTGCTTTAAAAAAAAATCTTTAGTAACTTGCAACTTTTAAAACGTGTCCCACTTTTGTTCAATAAAAATAACCATGAAAATTCCTGCCAACCAGCGACTGAAAACTGAAGTATTATTTAATAAGTCAGTCGGTAAATCAACACAATTCAACATCAATTGCATTTCTGCATATGTGCTGCTTGGCAGCATCTATGTAAAGTAGGCACACCCCGTACACCTCATGGGAAAATGGCAGCGTAAACCTTTCAGAATGTCCCTTGATCCTACAAATTCTTCACTCCAAATTTTAAGAATGCAGTTCAGGATCTACATGACAGAATGCCATCTACAAAGGTGTATACGTCTGGGTTTTATTTTTTGTAATGCTGGAATATGCTGCTGTTAAAAAAGACACACTTTACACATATGCTCTGTTGCAAAAAAAGTCACTGTCAATGAGATGGTTTCGAGCCTTGTGAGTAACATCTTCACTTCCAGTCACATAGCTATAGATACTTATGTGCATAGTCTCCAAACACCCCAGCTCCAAAAATGTAAATTGGCCTCCTTACATAGAAAATATCACATACTTAAAATCTGTACATGCAGAACCTGAGTAGCAGCCACTCTTGTTGGTCCCTATTTAAAAGCGTTATTGGCACTAATTTAAAAAAAATATCGTATCATGCAGCTGTCTATTTCTACTGCTACCTTCTTAACTTAAAAAAAAGGTAAGGGGGAGTATGATATGGAATTACAATATGGCGAAAGTTAAATTAACTTAAATTAATCATGTATCTGCATTGGGGTGAATGTTTTGAAAGTACCCCAGAGGTTATTTGGTAACCTCGTGAATCCGATGGCAGACCTGAAGTCCCCTGGAACATAGGGACAATGCCAAAGTATAGATACAACTATAACCTTTTTTAAAATAGATATAGTAATTCATGAGGGAATGAAACAGCCAAGACTGCATTTTCTGGCAGACGGTATCAACCCACTCTGGCTGTCCACTTTGGCTTTTAGAGGACTACTGCCGGCTTCTGCCTTTAAAGCTGAGCCCAAAACACATGGGCCCAGTTACACCCAGGAAATCAATTCTATTCTTAGTGGGGAATCTGTCACCTCTCCCAGGTGGGGAGGCTGTCTTCTTCAGGGTGTAGGGCAGAGAGTAATAATGTCAAGTGAGCCTGCAGAGCAAAGGACAGATGCTTGAAAGGGGATAATTAGCATGGATGGTGGTTGAACTGGGCAGACATGGGAATCAAAGTGGCCAGATAGCAACTTTGTACATCTTGAATCCTACTGTACGTAATTTCCCAGCTTAACGCCAACTTCCAGCAAACCGAGGTCTCTGGGTAAGGCACTGCAAAAGAGGTAAAATCTGTAACAGAAAGAAACAGAGACTGGCCTTTAACAGAAGGCTCGTAGAGGAACCAATCCCTAGTGAGGTTTGTCTATATATGTTGGGTGAAACCTAAGATATGGTGACTCGTCCTTTGTACTCATCAAGGCACAAAGGAAGTATCCAGATGGAACTCTTATAAGAGCTACAGTTTAAACCACTTCTGGGGACAAGAGAAGTGAACAATGCGAGGAAAGCTTGCCTGCAACTGAAGAATGCTGGTACTCCGGGATCAATTCCCAGGACCCTGGCCAAGACTCTGCAAGCATCTCTGAAGTATTTTACATGGAGTGGGAAAATCAAAGCAAGCTTCATTTTTCGTCAAGGGGCCTGGTGAAACCAACAGCATGCTGGAAAACCAAAGGTGCTACCTTTGGCAATGCTGCCTGCAGAATCCAGCTTTCCCTGAGTCAAACCACTTTCAAAAACTGAGCTGGTTAGTGTTGAACCCCGCTCCATTGAGCAGTCAAGCCACAACAACTGGACCCACTTCCACCTGCAACTGGACATTGTTTAGCTCTTTGAACTGCCCATGTACAGCTTTCAATACCACAGTGCTACAATTAAGCCACTCACTGAATCGAACCAGAACGTGCACCATTGAAAAATCACTACTAAAGTGGCTTAATGCTGCTAAGACTTAACAAATGACTATGGTAGAATTGTGAATGGATTAAAGGCCCCTTAAAAGGACTTTCTGTGTTCTGCCCCTAGTTTTCATACCTTGGGCCTCAGAGAAAGTTATGAAATCATTCCATACATTAAAATACATTAGCACCCGGCTCAGGGGAACCAGCCAATCAGGTGACTAGAAACATGAGATAAAACCTCAGTCCGCGATCCAAAACCCTTGCTGGCACGTTCCCCCGGCTGCCATCTTCCCTCCACCCAGCATCCCCTTATTTCTATTTTTTAATACTTTCAACCCCCTCACCAACACCACTTAGCTGTTTTTTGTTGCAGCCTCTGCTGCTGCCGCAGGTGCCCAGCTTCTCCGGCTGCTATGGAAAGGGAAGAGGGGCTCTGCATGGAGCACCGCCTTCCCTTTCCATGTCGGCCATTTAAGCACAGTATTTTCAGTCAATGAACAGGACGCCTCGCGTGTCCTGTTGAATGACTGAAAATACTTTTTTTTTAGCACCTCAGGTTTTCGCTTTGGTAACCCGTGGTGCTAAGGGTGTTAAGCCCCCATTCCAAGGACTTGAACGGGGCCGATAGTGCAGAGCCCTCGTTAATGGCCCTCGCCAAGGCCGTTACACTGTTCTAACCATGGGACAAGGGGCATAATGCCACATTCTGAAAGTAATCATTTTTCCTACATGAAAGGACACTTTGAATGTCATCTGTGTATTAACGCCACATTCTGAAAGTAATCATATTCCCTACATGAAAGGACACTTTGAATGGCATCTTTGTATTTACTTTTGTGGCATTATATTGAGACCACCCTTAACCTGGGAAGTTCTTTCCCACCCCCAAGCAAGGAGCCTTGCAATACTCGCTTAAGTTTTTTTAGTGCTGGCATTATTGAAGAGTCATTTAAAGTCACACTCATTCCCCCACAACTCCCCTGTGCCTGCAGTGAGCCAAGAACCAGTTTGGGGTATAAGAAATATATCTGTATTTATTTGGAAGATAGGTAATAGAGATCACACTAAAACAACACATGCTACCTTCTTTGTGTCTCACAATTAGACATCTTGTTACACAAATAAATCATGCAAGCTGTTTGGGAATAACACAAATCACAATAATGTATACAAATTTCACTTCAAGAAATTTTCAAACTGGTTAATGAACCAAAGCAATTTAAATATGTGGTGCTGTACAATGTTGATGTTCCTTCACACTTAAAAGGCTAGCACTTTGGCTTATAGATAGGTTCAAATGCATGTGGTAAATATGATTTCAACCACACTCTGGTTTTAAAATAAACACAGGGTGATTTAGTGGTTTGTTTTCAGACCCACCCTCACTTAAAGGTCTGTGTTGGGGAAGTTGGACAGTAAAAATTGGGATTATTTAAGAATTCGGATTCCTCCCCCACTGAATGGCAGGTGTTGGGGAAGCTGCACCCATGTGATTACCCAATTAAATTACAGTCTATAGTTTTCAGCGCACACTGGGAATTAGCTTTGTTAATTTCAGATTTTAACAAAAATCACCCTATAGTTGCCGTTCTCTCTACTACCAAGTCCAGCCTCTCTCTAAGGATTGCTTGAGGAGTCTAGCGCAGACATATGGTAATTCCCATTTGTAATCCCCTTTTGTTTTCATGACTACTTTTGTCAAAATCGAGTTATGTGTCAAAAACGTAGTGATTTACTAGTAACTGCCACAATATATAAATATATTACGCTTCAGCTAATCATGGTAAAATTAATAAAACAACAGCCGTGGCTGTTTTGCAATTTTCTGCCATTTTTACAAAAAGCATAATTGTTAGGGACATATAATTTACTTCCCACTTTCTTAATTTTACTTTCCACTAGCATGCCAATTTAAAAATTTGGCACATGTTCAGCACAGCCAGGAACACCTTTTAGCTGGCCATTACAATTCCCTAAGTTGCAGGTGGAGGAATTTCATTTCAACAAAATTGCCTGTAAATTATCTAGCAAAGGACATGACAATTAAGGCAGTATAACTTAAGGTTGCTGGGAAAAATGCCTAAAGGATAATGGTCCTTTTATATTAATAGCAAATCTTCCTATTATGCACATTGTAGCTCTCTGGTCTCCAGGTCATTTGCCACTCTGTGCCAGTCTGTGAGCAGAGTTTTTTTTTATTAGTCTCTTTGTTGTTTGAAGTGTAGTCTGCAGATCGTAAATACCAGGGATGGACCGGCCAACATAGAGATCACACAGCGCACATTACAGTCATGCACTGGCTAAAACATTTGGCTGCACAGAACTGCCCTCAGAGGCAGAAGGTCTAGGGAAACTTGGTTTTCGACACCCTTTGGGCAGGCCATATGTTACTGCAGTTGTAAATAGTGGGGATGCAAGCCAGGCCTTCAGTGTGGGAGTCATTTGTGAATTTTGCCCATTGGCCAACCATTTGTCCTTGTTTGAAAGGAACTCACATCTTGCATTTTATAACATTAGCCTTGATTATTTTGACATGTGGTGTGTTTTACTGATCAGAGTTCACTTTGCTTTTGCTCTGAAAGTACAGAGATGTTTCTTAAAGTCATTAATAAAATACACTTTTAATTATCTGCTATTCCTTTGTCTGCTTAAAAGTGGGTCTGAATTGTCACAGTGCATCACCTTTTGATGGGTGGCAGTTTCAGTGAAAATGCTGCATTTATTTCTGCATTTATTTCGCAGCCAGTAATGTGATGTGTTTTTCCAATCTGCACTTGGATTACATTTTTGTTTTAGCTTTCTCTGGATTTCAACTGCATAAAGGCACCCCAATAGTCTGCCTAAATAGGGCCCTTTTCAGTGTGCAGGTTGCTGAATGCTGGAAGGTAATTTCCCCAGTGGGCCCTTCGGTTCCATTTGTTTAGGGCCTTTGATTACACCCTACATGCCCCCCTGTTCTTTCATGATTTGTTCATGGGGAAGAGCAGGGCAAAGTGTTTTTTAAAATGTCTTATATTTTCCTTTCAGTTGAAGCCCCCCCATGCTCATTTTCCTTCTTTAGGCAGTGGGCACTCCAGCCTCCCCTTCCGTCTTTGGGTTGGGGTGTAGCATGACACCCCCTTTCATCCTTCTTGCCAGGGTCCCAGGGGTCCTTCCTTCTTGCCTCCAGGTTGGAAAGTAAGGAAGTTAATTATCTAGCAGATAGAAAAAAGAGAGGTTCAGTACTTTTAACACAACATATTTAACCAGAGGATTTACACAGAATTGAAAAAAAACATGGCAAGCAATTATAACAGAAGAAATTTTCACCATTTGACAAAACCTTATTTATTTATTGTCTTCCTTTTTACAATGAGCACTAAGTAAATTACTCTGTGTGTGTGTGTGTGTTGTGGGATGTTTTTACCCATGCATCCAAGCCCTACCATAAAACTGTGCAGTACTGGCATGGAAAACATCATGATGGCCAGAACTACCCAGAGAGTGCACAGGGAAAACATGAAGAATAGGCTGCCACCCATTTTTGCCTATGTTGTGAGCACAGGAGGGCACTGCCTAAAACCACCATTGGGCTACACACACAGTAGCCTGAAACCATTGGGAATGGCAATGCTGAGTGCCAAAAAAGCAACTCAGAACTGTGGGGAATTCATTTTCTTAATCCCAAAAATGGTTGCATTACCAGTACTCACCACTACCACAAAGCCAGCGTTTTAAAACCACCAGAGTTTTGTGTAAAACTGAACAGAGGAACCAAAACCAGGCCAAGGAAAAACTTGCTAAGAGGTGGAAGAATGTAAAACTATATTCTGAAATGACTTGAAGGAAGTAATTATTTAATGTATAGGTACAAATTGTCAGTTTGATTTGAATGTAGAAAACTGGGAACAAAAGTGACATTTAGCTGAAACCTGGCTTAATGAAACTGGATTCTGCCTGACAACTACCCCCGACAGGAGAAACCTGTTCAGTCACTCTTCCCAGGCCTAGCTGCATCCTGCTGCCCCTTGCCAAAAGGAGTTGTCACCTCTCTGATTAGATTAGGGGTGGAGCACCTGGGAACTGGAAGGGACAGAACAATGCAACTTCCTTGACTCAGGCCAATGTTATATTGGGGGCGTCGTAACATAGCTTCCTCTTGGGAGAAACTGGGGGGCAGCTGTGCCTCTGTGAACGAGCTGGCTTGGGGGAAGTGGATAAACCAGTTATTCCACCCTGTGATGTGGGAAGCCACACCCCTTTTTGACCAGAGCATAATTGTAAAAAGATAGATAACTCATAGTGCGGACTTGTCAGAATTATATAAGTAATATCATTATTTTTGTGATTTTTCTGTGAACATTTTAAGAGGCGTTAGGACCCTGTGGTGTATTCTGGGGGGTTGCTAGCGGAAAATAGGGTCTCACTCCAAATGTATGCATGTTAAAAATCTGACACTTTATCATCTGTAACCCATATCCCTGGTGCACATTTGTGTAAAATCTGGAAAGGTTTAGAGGTCGTTATCTGGATGAAAAGGGGAGAATTCCGTCATCAGTGGACACGACATCGTACAAAGACAGGGATCGGATGGTTTGGTGCTACAGAAAATATGTTAACTGGACCTATAATATTAGAAAAATGGTACATAGATAAATATGTATTTGGGTCAGAAATAGATTTGTGTGCAATCTGACAAGGGGAGGTTCCTCTGACCATAAAACCTACAGCGTCACTCTGACTCACATTTCCTTCCCCCAATCAAGGGAGAGAGGAGGAATTGGCCAATGATAAGTGAAAGGGGCAGGTTTAGTTATGACCAACGCACACACACACTTTCCAAAACACATAAAAAGAGACTGCTGGGACAGGTAGAGACATTCAATTCCATTTGCTGCGGAGCATGCTGACCGACGACTTCACATCCAAAGATCCAGACTTCAAATCCATCAATCTCCAGAACCTGTAGCAGAAATTACTCCAGAATTTGTAGCAGAGAGGCCTGAATCCACCAGCTGAATCCTCTTCAGCAGGCCTCAAAACAAACCAAAATATTCAACAGCCGGGCGAGCTGTTTGAAGTTTTGCCGAGAATGTTTGCAAGAACCTATAGCAGTACCCAGAAAGCAGTGTTACATCCAGAATCCAGAGAGGCTAGACCAGCAGAGCAGAGCTGACCCAGATCGCTGTGGGCAGAACCGGTGCCTGATTGACCCGCCGAGCAGACAGAACCGCAGCCGGACGTGTTGACCAGATCTGTGACGAGGCCTAGTTCAAATTTATATTGTGAGTACCTACCAGAACTGTGCAGAACCAATCTCTTAGTTAAAATAATCTAATCCAAATTATTTTAACCTAAGTAGAACTGCCTCCTAGAAATCGTGTCATCTGTCATTTGTAAAGCTGCACAACTGACACCTGTCAATTCTGAAGATGCAAGCTGTCACCTGTCAATTTGAGTTTACTTTAAATCCGAAAAACTACCTTTATTAATCGTCCGTATCTCTGGAACCGTTTGGAACGAGATTTGCATTCCTGAGAACTGTGTGGTCCTCTTTCAATCTCCTTCCATGTCTTACATTGCATAGGGGACGGGGGTGAATTGCCAGAGAAAAAGTGATTATCTTATCTTTTGTTAAAATCATATCAAGTATTTCTGTACTGCATTTTATTCCTCATTGCTTTTCCCTTGAAATCATAAAAGTATTTTTGCTACTTTATCCATCCTATACTAACTCCTCATTGATTGTAAAGAAGTGTGCTAGTGTAACATTATCCATTGTTGATCACGGTCATATTCTGAAGTGTGATATCAGTTATCAATTTATTTATAAAGTGTGATAGATATATATTGTTGGATTGTCCAAATACACCTTTTAAATTTGCAAAACAAACCTACTTCTTGGCTCAGTGGGGTCAGGGGGATTATAAGAGGGGGGTGTTATACAAGGGTTGTCATCCAGAATACTGAACTGGACATAAAAATGCATCAATAAGGGTTTTCCTCAGCATCCCAGACTTGGCATTGACTTAGCTGTAGTGTTGATTGAATATCGCTTACAAAAGTGGGGGCTCGGAGCGGGGATATTCTGGGTTAGATTTACCACTTGTGCAGATTAATACAGTGTGCCAACTGACCAGATACACATATCCGGTTAGATCACCACGCTGTTTTACACTGTGAAAGCATCCCTCAAAGGAACGCTCTAAGGATACGGTCTGTTTTGCAAAATAAAATACAAACTTCTGTAAATCAGGAAGGAACTCAAATTCCAGAATGACGACCTTGGTAGATATGAAAATAGCCAGAGAGCACTTCTTACATAAGCTATTTGTGAGAGGTGAGTGGACTCATCAGGACCAAACGGTCTGGTTGCAGGCAATCGCGCAACAGGTCACTGAAACAGGGTCAGATATATGGGGAGATCAGGGTCCCCTACATGTGGCCCTGAGTGAACTATATATGGCCCCTAAAGCCAAAGATGAAAATAATAAGATTGCCAGGATAGCGGCATATTTGTATCTATATATGGGAGCCCTGCAGGACAAATGTGCTGAAGGCCAAGATCTGGCAAATAGGCAACAGATGGCGCTAGAGAAGGCCCAATCTGATCTGGACTCTTCTGAGCAGAGGCAGCTCAGGAGCCAGGAGTCAGAAAAGGACAGCAGACAGTACATCACTAAAATAAAGGAGGATATGGATGTGCTACAACAGGAAAAGGCGGACCAGGATACCAGATTTCTGGCCTTGCAGAAGGAGTACCAAGAAGGTTTGGACTCCCTACTGCAGAGCCAGAAAAAGCTGGAGCAACAATTAGATTTCAATAGGGCATGTGCCGAGCAGGTAGTCACCCTGCAAAGCCACCTAGATAGGGAGAAGGCAGAGAGCAATAAACTGATTTTGAAAGACCTGGATACCCAGGCAGAGTTTGACCAGGAGCGCCAGAAAGCTGGTGCCTTCCAAAGGCAAAGGGACGACCTGGCGGCACAGATGCAGGCTCTTAGTCAGGAAAGGGATACCTTAGGCCAGGAAGTCTGCCACTTAAAAAGGAAAATGGAAGAAAATCACCTGGCCCTCCAGGGACTGGGTGACCTCCAAAAAGAACACCAGAACTTGTTAGAGCACACCAGGAGGGTGAAGGAGGCTCTGGCAAGAAAGGAGCAGGCCAGTAGGGAAGGGACTCAGGAGGTAACCCTCCTGCAGCAAAGACTGGCCCAGTGCTCCAGGACCAATCAGGAGGCACAGAGAGAAAATGAGGCTCTCTGTCAGCACAATGATAGGCTCCAACAACAGGTAGCGATGCAGGAGAGACTGATAGAGTCTAGTAAGGCCTTAACTGAGGAACTGAAAGTGCAGGCTCTTGCATTGCAACAGGGAGCAGGGGCGGATAGAGATCAGGTTCGCTGGGAGAGGGAGACTCCTTAGCATAACCTCAGGAGCCCTAGTACCAGAGGCCTTCACATCTCTCAGTCCCTGGAATCTGCCACCCCCATGTCCCCTCGCGCACATGAGCACCGGGCCACAGGGATGGCAGATTACTATCCAACCAGAAGTATGGGGCTCATAGGCCAGTACCTCCCAGGAATGGAGGGGCGGGCATCCGGGTATGGGCACCCAAGCACAGTGCAATTTAGTGGGGAACCCCAGGAGAATAGGCCCATTAAGGGCATCCTGAAAACTTCTGCCCAGTTAGGTCAGTGGGGGGGGGTACCCATCAAATCCTGGCAGCAAGGAGGAATCTGAGGACTCCTCTGAACGGCGCAGGACAAAGGAAACCAGGTCCCCACATTCTGCCAGCCATTCCCAGTCTCGCAGAATCCGGGAAAACCTGGAAGATCAGACAGGAACCTCTGGGAGCAGTGCCTCTGAGTCAGAGGATGAATGGACCAGGGTTACCCGAACCAAAAAGGCCAATAAGGCAAAAAGGGCCTTGCTTAAGGACCCATTGAAGCAAATAAAGGCAATAAGGAGTGTCATCAAGCCTTATCATAAGAACGCCAAGTATTCCGTTTGGGAACACTTGGAGCTCTATGAGCAAATGATGGAGACTTTCCATTTGAAGGACAGCAGAAGCTGCATCCAGTACGTCAAATGGACATTCTCCCCAGAATACTCCAGTTTCTTTGCGGGGCTGGAGGACCAAAATCATTTAAGATGGTCCACCTATAAGGCGGCCATCTTGAAACATTTTTCTGTTCACAGAAATCCTCAAGAGGCTCGCAAGGCAGCCTACAATTTGCAATGTGGGGAGGATCAGGCCCCACAAGAGTTTGTGCAAGAATTAAAGCGTGCTTTTGCGCAGACCACCAGAAGGGTGCGCACAGACAGTAAAGAGTTTGTCAATACATTTTTCCATGCTCTCCCTAAATATATAATGACCCAGCTCGTGAGAGATTTTCATGAGAAAAGATCTTTAGACTGGGTCATTGAACAGGCTACCCGGATCTATGAGGTGCAGAAGCCTATCGAAAATAAAAATAACGCGCCGAAAAACCCCAAAACCAACAGCACCCCTGCTGCTGCCAAGGAGGCAGAAGTAAAGGTTGCCCCTGTTTTAGATTTGGAGATGGGGGGGCCTAAAAACCTGCCTGCACAGAATAATTAACAGCCCAGAAGGCCTCGGGCCAGTCACAGACAGGGAGTCGAGTAGGTAGTCCCACAAATGGGGTCCCCCGCCCCCCTGACTGTGTAAGTCCCCGCTACAAGGGAAACCGACCAATCCTGGGTTATGTGTGGACTCCTCCATCCCAAGGGGGGGGGGGATCCAGCCAAGCGCCTGACGCGGGGAACTTCCCTCCTAACTTCCACCAGGAGGGCAGAAATTCGCCAAATCCTGGGCAGAACTTTTTCCCCAGGTATCCACCCAATTTCCAGCCCCAAAATCATCCATACTTCTTTCCCCAATTCCCTGAGCCCAGACAACCTAATCCGGGAGAGGGGAGGCCAAGGGTGGAGGGGTACCAAAATCTTCCCAACCAGGGGTAATACCAGAGAAGGGATAGCTACCCTTCCCGGGATCAGCCCAGGGGAGAAAATAGAGCCCCGTATCAGCCTGAGCGGGTTTCACAACTTGAGCGCCAGGTCAAAAATATGGCATGGGATCTGGGTCACATACTGAGGGCTCAACAGAACCCTCAGATGAGCATGCCACTGCAGAATGCCCCAAACTCTGGACCTGGTGCTCCAGAACAATGACGGGGGCAGCACCCCAATAACTCGCCGGTTCCCAGGGAGGAGGCACAAGGGGAAGGGGGGGTGTAAAGCCTTGGAGGAAGCTGCCTTCCCAACTTGTAAACAGCCCCTGGAAAACCAGGAACCGGAAACAAAATATCCTACCCCTGAAAGTCTGCCACCCAAGGAGCAGATAGGAGGTAGGAGAAACAAAGGACCCAAACAGACCCACTTTGTGGAGGAGGTACAGGTCTTCCAATTTGAGGGAGAGGGATCCTCAGAAGATCCTGGGAAAAGGATCTTCTCCTTCAGAGATGGGGGAACTCCTCCCAACGAAAAATGGGTCCCAAGGGATTCCAATCCAGACTGGGGAGATGTGGAGACTGAGCTACCGCCGCCCATCATCTCATCCCAGAACCGACAATACCAAAATCCCAAGGGTCAAACCCATCCTGATGACTGCCTCCAAAAAGGGCGGGGCGGCCCAGAACCGGAACCAGGGGAACCCACAATGGCTCTGATCTCCAGTTGCCAACTTTTTCTTTCAGATTCCCAAGGCTCTCCACAGAATTCTGCCCAAATCTCTTCGCTAGCAATGTCCAAAACCAGAAAGTTAGCCCGCCAGTTGTCCAAAAATGTGCATTATCTGTGCCCCCTTGAGGAGAAGGAGGGAAGATACTATGCCCCGGTACAAGTACAGGGGCAGGGTACAATTTTGGCACTAGTGGACACTGGATCCCAAGCTACCCTTCTGTCCAAAAGGGCCTTTGAGGAACTAAATGCAGGAAGGGGTGAGAATTACCGAATTCCTCTCACCTCTCTTCCTGGACAACTGCAGAACTTTGACGGGAAGGAAATTCCCATTGAGGGGACTGCAAACTTGGACATTAAAATTGGGTGACACAAGGTGAAACACCTGGTCATAGTAGTGACTCCAGAGGGCACTCCTTGTTTACTAGGGAATGACCTCCTGAGAAGGTTGTCACCCCTAATAGATTGTATAAACAAGGTCCTCTGGACCCAGACTAGCCGACCAATAAAATTAAAACAGAGTGTCAACCATGTTAGTTTAAATGGCACCTGCCACATGGTTGAACAAAAATCTGACCAAGTAGAATTTCACTTCCAGAACAACCAAACTCCAGACATGACAGTAATAGCAGTAGGACAACAGACTGGTGATGGGGGGTCCTCTCTATTTCTGAAAATCACCCTTCCTTCCAGTTTAAGGTGGTATTCCACACTGGAAGGAAACACCCTGAAATTCTTTACTAATCCACAATCAGAAACTCCCACTCCTATAGTCCAGAAAGATGTGAAATCAGCTCAGAGCCTGGCTGATATTCAGCAAATTGGAGAGCAGTTGTTCATTCCTGTTCAGTTAAATGATGGGAAGGACGCTGTTCTCGCTCGAGTGTGTGTGAACAACGGTAAGAGCTTCATCAGCGAAGCCATGTTCCGCCAACTCCCACAAGATCCAGCCATTCCCACATTTAAACTGATAGACAAATGGGAAATGGACCTGGAAGCACCTAATTCCAAACATCTCCTGCCAAGCAGGTGTATGCTCGAAATCTCCATTGGCAACAAGTGCATAGTCCATAATTGTTGGGTCGTGTGAGACGTCACTGCCGCCTTTTACTTAGGCAGTGACATTCTCAATCGCTTTGCCTTTAGTTTGGACCTAATAAACTTCAAAGCTTGGTCCCGATTAGCGGATAATCCCATGGGCTTTGATGATTCAGAAAAAGCATTTAGGTCAGCTCAATTGCTACCTTATGCAGTTGAAATTCAGATTAAAGAGGAAGTCACCATCCCAGAAAGGACCCGACAATTCTCCCTGGAAGTGAAAGTTAAAAGAGGACACAAATTGAAAATCCCTGATGCTTATATTCATCTAAATGCTTCTCTCCAACAGCAAGGGTTAGGGGTAAACCCAACACCATTAGTCAACGTAGAACATGACACCATTCCAATAGAGGTGGATAACAGCGACTTAAAGAGTATTACTCTAGCCGCAGGCACCATTATTGGAATGGCGATTGATGACCGACATTTCTCCATTGATTTAGGAAATGAACTGTTAGGACCAATCCCCAAGGACTGTTTTGACAGTGACAGTGAGGACAATACAACACCAGACAGGATTTTCACCCGGCATGGGGGGAACTTCCTGGTGTACACTTCTTGCCCTTATGGTAAGGAAGATGTGACTTGTGACTTCAGGAGGGATGAGGTGATTTTCCAGGTCCATGAGGGCTGCCTTTCCCACCTGAAGCCTCCAGTCCAAATCAGCACTCTGACCAGGGACTTCTCCACCCAGCTGGAGGAGGCCGCTGAGATAGCCAAACCAGAAGTCTTTCCAGGCTTCAGGCAGATGGTGGAAGAGAGAGTCAACCTAGCTGATGCCTGTGTGACTCTGGAACAGAAGCAAAAGTTGAAACAAGTTTTCTTGGATTTCCAAGATCTCTTTGCGGTAGACTCATATGACTGTGGTCGCACCGACATCCACACCACAACAATTCCCACCGACCCTGGAATGACTCCAGTGTTTGTGAAGCAATATCGCTTGCCTCTCGCATTCCATGGAGTCCCTTACTGAAATAATTAAGAACCTTGAGTCCCGGGGAATAATCTGTCCAGTCCACAGCACTTTCAATAATCCGGTGCTGGGAATATTGAAGCCAAACGGCCAGTGGAGACTCTGCACCGACCTTAGGGAGCTCAACAAACGGGTCCATACTTCCCGATGGCCTCTGCCCTACATTGACCAAGGGCTGGCCCAGGTTCAGGGGTCACAAGTATTCACAGCAATAGACCTGACCAATGGATACTGGACCGTGCCTGTCAGTAGGGAGGACCAATACAAACTGGCTTTTACCTTTGGGGGCCAGCAGTAGACATGGACCCGGACTCCCTTCGGATACCTCAACTCCGGCAATGAATTCAACATTTTCCTACATAAGGCCATGCCCGACCTGGGTGCGAGGGGTAACCTGGCTTATGTAGATGATGTCCTCATCAAAAGTTCATCTGTGGAGCAACACATAGCGGAGATCCGTTATGTTCTGACACAGTTGAGGGCCGCCGGAGCAAAACTTTCCTTTCAGAAAGCACAGTGGTGTAGAACCTGTGTTAATTTCTTGGGGCATGAGATTACTCCTCAGGGTCTCTGTCCCCAAGAAAAGAAAGTGGAAGCACTCCAGAAACTGAAAGACCTCACAACTCTGCGGGAACTAAGGAGCATCCTTGGACTGACTAATTACAGCAGAAAGTTCATTGAAGGCTACGCAGAGATCACTAGACCCCTGATTCATCTCTTGAAGGGGGGGTCAAGTGGGAATGGGGTCCAGAACAATCCGAGGCGGTAAGACAACTCAAAAGAAGCCTCTCACAAGCGCCTTGCCTAGCTTACCCTGTCAGAAACAAGGAGTTCTTCCTGGAGACGGGGTTCTCTAATACGTGCTTGACGGCAGTATTATACCAAAAGCATGACAAGGTCAATAAAGTAATCTCCTATGCGAGCAAAACTTTATCCTCTGTGGAGGAAAAATTCAACGATTGTGAGAAGGCACTCCTGGCAACGGTGTGGGCATTGGAGAATTACCGCCCGTTTATCCAGGGGGAACACATCATAGTGGAGACTCCACACCAGCCTCTGCAATATCTCCAAAGTGACAGAATCCGGGCCGGAAATGTGAGTAATTCCCGAATTACTTCCTGGATTCTGTCAATGCAAGGCTTTCCTGTGGAGGTCAGATATGGCCAAAAAAAGAAGAGTCCCCTCGCGCAAGGTCTGGCTGACTTGCATGATTGTGCCAGAGAAAACTGTCTTGAGGACGAAAGTCTAAAAATCAAGGACAATATGGAGGCATACCTTAATTCCCCACACAAAGTCTTTGAAGAAGACAAGTGTGAGGGAATGCCCACTGTCTATGTGGATGGATGCTCTTACCATGTTGACAACGACGGGGAGAAAGAACTGGTGGCTGGCGTAGGGAATGCATGGGTGAAAGAGTTCCCAGAACCCTCCGCTGGATACAAAATTAGTCCCCGAAGTAGTCAGGTGGCAGAATCGATGGCTGTGCATCAGGCCATCCTCACTGCTGTCCAGCATCAACTCCACGAACTGGTCATAATCACAGATTCGGATTATGTACGGAACGGGTTCGTGGAGCACCTGGTCAACTGGAAAACCAGAGGCATGTTATGCGCTAATAACAAACCCCTGAAACATGGGAAGCTAATCCAAAATATTGATGATCTAGTCACATCAAATGGGATGACCATCTACTGGAAAAAGATCAACGGTCATTCCAAAGTAGAGGGACCAGACAAAACTGGAAATGACTTAGCTGATCAGCTGGCCAAAATCGGGGCCATCCAAGGGGATCTAATAGAAATAGAGTCCCTGTTGGGGGAAACCCAGGTCACTGCTATCACTAGATCCCAGACAAACGCTCACACTGATCTTTCAACTGCACAATGGAGTAAGGAGACCCCTGATGCTGATTTAATTACAGCTCAGAAGGGGGATCCAATTATTGGTAAGTTTTACCAACACCTTGAGGACCCTGAGAACTTTCCCCTGACGGATATCGATTACATTGGGAAAGAGGACCTAACAGTGTTGATGAAATGTCCAAAAATGTTCCGAATCCAAGACGGTTTGCTGGTAAGGAAATCCAAAGCTGGCCACGATCAGTGGGTGGTTCCTACCTCATTCCGAAGCCTGATGTTAAGTCACGCCCATGATGCGGCCACCGCCGGTCATACGGGGTTTCACACAACACTGGAAATCTTAAGAGAGGTTGCATACTGGCCACACATGGGGCAGGACCTCGACCAATACTTGAAGGGGTGTCTTGTGTGTGCACAATTTCAGCCATCATCCCTCACACACTGTGCGCCTCTCCAAAAGAGGGGGATGACACTGCCATGGTCAGATTTGCAAATCGACTTTGTAGGCCCTGTGATTCGCTCGTCTAGAGAAACCAAGTACATGTTGACCGTTACATGCTTGTTTACCAAGTGGGTGGAATGTCTCCCAGCCCCAAACTGCAAGGCAGAAACAGCAGCTGCCCTGATGATTAACCACATCTTTTCCTGTTTTGGTCTACCTCAAAGGATTGAGTCAGACAGGGGTAGCCACTTCACCAGTGAAGTAATGACAAAGATGTGGGAGATACTGGGGGTTAAAAGGAAGCTACACATTGCTTACAGGCCAGCTTCTTCTGGAGCAGTGGAGAGATATAACCGAACCATTGTAATTCAGTTCCAACCCTAAAATATTCCACATATAGCATATAAAATTCTGTGGTCCTTGTATATATATATGTTCTTGTCTTCTAATTTAAAAAAGAAAATGTATATGTTCATATCTTCTGATTCATAAAATGTATATGTTCGCCACACCATTAATAGTGGTGAAGAAATGTCTACGAATAGGTATTGCCACTTTGCTTTATCATCCTAGGAGAGATGAAACCATGGAGACTGACCAAGGAGGACGACCGGGGACCGGGAGCAGAGACCCGAGGGGCCCGGGGTATCGCCCAATCCTCCCATCAGGACCAGCAAGGAGAACTGATTGATCGACTGGAGGGAGGAAAAGATGGTGAACTGTGCCATCCATGGAATTGGAAGAAAAGGAGGCGAACATCCCAGATCTTGCGAGTTCCATCAGCGAAAGGACAGAATGGCCATCGCAAGAGGGGGGGCTTGTGGAATGTTTTTACCCATGCATCCAAGCCCTACCATCAGACTGTGCAGTACTGGCATGGAAAACATCATGATGGCCGTAACTCCCCAGAGAGTGCACAGGGAAAACATGAAGAATAGGCTGCCACCCATTTTTGCCTATGTTGTGAGCACAGGAGGGCACTGCCTAAAACCACCATTGGGCTACACACACAGTAGCCTGAAACCATTGGGAATGGCAATGCTGATTGCCAAAAAAGCAACCCAGAACTGTGGGGAATTCATTTTCTTAATCCCAAAAATGGGTGCATTACCAGTACTCACCACTATCAGAAAGCCGGCGTTTTAAAACCACCAGACTTTTGTGTAAAACTGAACAGAGGAACCAAAACCAGGCCAAGGAAAAACTTGCTAAGAGGTGGAAGAATGTAAAACTATATTCTGAAATGACTTGAAGGAAGTAATTATTTAATGTATAGGTACAAATTATCAGTTTGATTTGAATGTAGAAAACTGGGAACAAAAAACGACATTTAGCTGAAACCTGGCTTAATGAAACTGGATTCTGCCTGACAACTACCCCCGACAGGAGAAACCTTTTCAGCCACTCTTCCCAGGCCTAGCTGCATCCTGCTGCCCCTTGCCAAAAAGGAGTTGTCACCTCTCTGATTAGATTAGGGGTGGAGCACCTGGGAACTGGAAGGGACAGAACAATGCAACTTCCTTGACTCAGGCAAATGTTATATTGGGGGCATCGTAACATAGCTTCCTCTTGGGAGAAACTGGGGGCAGCTGTGCCTCTGTGAACAAGCTGGCTTGGGGGAAGTGGATAAACCAGTTATTCCACCCTGTGATGTGGGAAGCCACACCCCTTTTTGACCAGAGCATAATTTTAAAAAGATAGATAACTCATAGTGCGGACTTGTCAGAATTATATAAGTAATATCATTATTTTTGTGATTTTTCTGTGAACATTTTAAGAGGCGTTAGGACCCTATGGTGTATTCTGGGGGGTTGCTGGCGGAAAATAGGGTCTCACTCCAAATGTATGCATGTTGAAAATCTGACACTTTATCATCTGTAACCCATATCCCTGGTGCACATTTGTGTAAAATCTGGAAAGGTTTAGAGGTCGTTATCTGGATGAAAAGGGGAGAATTCTGTCATCAGTGGACACGACATCGTACAAAGACAGGGATCGGATGGTTTGGTGCTACAGAAAATATGTTAACTGGACCTATAATATTAGAAAAATGGTACATAGATAAATATGTATTTGC
The DNA here is from genome assembly GCF_040938575.1 of Ambystoma mexicanum. Lineage (NCBI taxonomy): Eukaryota > Metazoa > Chordata > Amphibia > Caudata > Ambystomatidae > Ambystoma > Ambystoma mexicanum. Next base: position 1,294,837,525 of record NC_090937.1, read on the forward strand.
GTCAGAAATAGATTTGTGTGCAATCTGACAAGGGGAGGTTGCTCTGACCATAAAACCTACAGCGTCACTCTGACTCACATTTCCTTCCCCCAATCAAGGGAGAGAGGAGGAATTGGCCAATGATAAGTGAAAGGGGCAGGTTTAGTTATGACCAACGCACACACACACTTTCCAAAACACATAAAAAGAGACTGCTGGGACAGGTAGAGACATTCAATTCCATTTTCTGCGGAGCATGCTGACCGACGACTTCACATCCAAAGATCCAGACTTCAAATCCATCAATCTCCAGAACCTGTAGCAGAAATTACTCCAGAATTTGTAGCAGAGAGGCCTGAATCCACCAGCTGAATCCTCTTCAGCAGGCCTCAAAACGAACCAAAATATTCAACAGCCGGGCGAGCTGTTTGAAGTTTTGCCGAGAATGTTTGCAAGAACCTGTAGCAGTACCCAGAAAGCAGTGTTACATCCAGAATCCAGAGAGGCTAGACCAGCAGAGCAGAGCTGACCCAGATCGCTGTGGGCAGAACCGGTGCCTGATTGACCCGCCGAGCAGACAGAACCGCAGCTGGACGTGTTGACCAGATCTGTGACCAGGCCTAGTTCAAATTTATATTGTGAGTACCTAGCAGAACTGTGCAGAACCAATCTCTTAGTTAAGATAATCTAATCCAAACTATTTAACCTAAGTAGAACTGCCTCCTAGAAATCGTGTCATCTGTCATTTGTAAAGCTGCACAACTGTCACCTGTCAATTCTAAAGCTGCAAGCTGTCACCTGTCAATTTGAGTTTACTTTAAATCAGAAAAACTACCTTTATTTAATCGTCCGTATCTCTGGAACCGATTTAACTTTCCTCTGAAAGCTTAGAATCTAATCTTTCCAACAAACCTAGAACCGACTTCCTACTCCTTATACTTTTTCCGCAATCACGATTTACGCATTCGCGAAATTTACCACGATTTGCGATTTTGGCTCAATTTCTCCACTTGTCAAAATAGCAGCTCCATTCTTTCTTTTGTTAAAATTCGTTTGCAACTTGGAAATAACTCATAGAGCATCGCTAAAGTGAGCCTGAACTAATACCAACACGCATCTCCCACTAACCCTGAATCTCTAGAGGGAATTAAAATCAGTTGGCACATTTTCCCATCCTTTGCCATCACATTTAAAAAGCATTTTGGGCCTGTGTTTCAAACTCCTACCTGTTTCCTCTAAGCTTGCTGGGGGGGAACTGTATTTCGTATTGTATTTGATTGCATTCCTGAGAACTGTGTGCTCCTCTTTCAATCTCCTTCCATTTCTTACATTGCATAGGGGAGGGGGGTGAATTGCCAGAGAAAAAGTGATTATCTTATCTTTTGCTAAAATCATATCAAGTGTTTCTGTACTGCATTTTATTCCTCATTGCTTTTCCCTTGAAATCATAAAAGTATTTTTGCTACTTTATCCATCGTATACTAACTCCTCATTGATTGTAAAGAAGTGTGCTAGTGTAACATTATCCATTGTTGATCACTGTCATATTCTGAAGTGTGATATCAGTTATCAATTTATTTATAAAGTGTGATAGATATATATTGTTGAATTGTCCAAATAAACCTTTTACATTTGCAAAACAAACCTACTTCTTGGCTCAGTGGGGTCAGGGCGATTCTAAGAGGGGGGTGTTATACAAGGGTTGTCATCCAGAATACTGAACTGGACATAAAAATACATCAATAAGGGTTTTCCTCAGCATCCCAGACTAGGCATTGACTTAGCTGTAGTGTTGATTGAATATTGCTTACAGTGTGTGTGTGTGTGTGTTTGTGTGTGTGTGTGTGTGTGTGTGTGTGTATATTTATATCTTAATTTCCATCTGATTTTTCATCCTTCCTCTTCATTATTCAAATGGTTCCTCTGCTCACCTTTTCTACTTTCATTTGACTCCTCAATAATTCGCAAAGCAGGTCTCGGGTGACAGCTTTTCAATTGATTGATGTAGACCCATTTTTCTCCTATCTGTTCTGCTTTTGGGATGCAGATCTTGTAGGCAGCAGGTGACATTGTATCTACAATTGCAAAGGCATCACACCAAGGCGGGAGAAACCTATGCTCCCTGGTCTGAGTACTTTGAAAATTGTACAGGTAAAACTTGTCCCCTACTTCATACTTTTTTTTTGGTGGTCTTTAGATCATAATAGATCTTCATTCCTTCAGCCGACTTTTCTAAATTGCACTGAGCATAAGCAAAAGCATGTTTGAAGTGCTTCCTTAAATGTTCAGTGTACTCATGAGTAATTGGCGTATTTATCAGTGTCTGCTTCTGAATTCTGTAGAGCAGATACTGAGGTAACACCATTTTTCAACCCACCATGAGCTCAAATGGAGACATCTTTGTTGCAGATGATGATGTAGACCTAATAGCCATCAGGACCAGTGGTAATTGGATGTCCCAAATGGGTCAGAGACTGCCACAAACTTCTATAAGGTACTCAAAATTGTCTTGTTGGATCTCACTACCCTTGGCTAGAGGCCAGGACATCACCATACTAATACAGTGACTTGCTCGATCCACTTCAATTCTTTGCAGGAGGCCGAAACGAGAGAAGATGTGGTTGATCATTAGCGCAGCAGCTGTCTCCACCTTATAATTTGAGGCTGGAAAACATTATACCCAATTTGTGAACAAGCATGTCACAGTCAACATGTACTTGTATCCTCTAGAGGAGCAAATCACTTGCCCAATGAAATCAACTTGAAAATCTGACCAAGGCATTGTCATTCTCCTTTTTTGTAGGGGTGCTCTTTGTGTGAGTGAACTGGGTTGAAATTGAGCACACAAAAGAATGCCCCTTAGGTAAGTCTCAAGGTCCTGGCCGATGTGTGACCAGAAGGCAGCCTCGCGCAAAATTTCTAATGTTGTGTGAAACCCCCTATGAGCGGCAGTGGCCATGTCATGAGTGCTTCAGAATTTTAATTATCATTGTTCTTTCACGCTTAATACCAGCAGGTGGTTTCTCAGCGCGGGTTCAGGACTCGACCCTGAGTTGTGCTGCATTGCCTTGCTTCCAAGACAAACATGTTGCCCTGAGCTATCCTTCCTCCTGAGGTAGGTACCACCCACTGGACACCGTCAGATAGGGCTGAAGATAGGGTCCCTGTAATACCCCCCTCATCCCCATCAACATGACAGCCCACAGAGTCAAGAACACACAAAGCAACTCACTGTTTGGACAGCCCCAAGGAGGGCCAATAACATCCACTTATGCAAACAGATAGTCTCTTGGACAGCCATTCAAATCTTATCCCATCAACATCTTTATGGATGCAGGTGCCGCTACCTTGATCATGGATCCAAATACATTGATGGATCAGATTGATTAACAATGGAAAACCATTTTTCTGATGTCATTAGTGACACCACGACATAGCAATGTTAGTCATGAAGTAAGCTCGCATTTATGCACAAAGTTGCACAAACACATACGTGCTCCCACGAAGAACATGCTTACACAGTTCTGTAGATAGAGGACAGATACATGTGACTACTGACAAAAGCTTCTATTATTTTTCTCATTAGCCAAGTGCTTAAATGCTGAATGCAAGGCATACAAAGAGACGCAGAGCAACCTTGCAGATGCTTTTCGAAACTAACCCTATGGAACTACAGGATCATGTGAGGAGCCTGGAAGACCAAAGACAACTAACCTATAAGAAACATAGCATGGTAGATATATATAGAAATTATTGCATAACTATAATGAGGTTACATGAGGCCACAAGCCACAGGATGAGAGATGAAGAAAAGCAGAACTAGGCTGCACAGAACCGCAGGCCAGTGCTCGCAGCCAAGGTCAGAGACAAACAGCATATTCTGAAGCTAAGACACACAGGGCCCCATTACATGGTAGTAGGTAACCATGGTGCTATTAGTGCCATGGCTACCCCCTACCGCCTTCTGGGTCCAGGTAGGCGGTATGGGGACTTACCGGGTCATTCCGACCCTAGAGGACCCGGTAAGTCCCCATGCCGATTACCATTCCCCATTCCCATTCGAGCCCCCATAGGGCTCAATGGGAATGGGGAAGGAGCTAATAACGGTACTGCTATTAGCGGTGCCGTTATTAGCTCTGAGGTCCCTCAGTGGGTCCCATCCTTAACGTGTGGTCTGACCACACATTAAGGACGGGACTCGCTGAGGGACCTCGTAGTAGGGTGTTAAGGGATTACCGGCACCGGTGCCCTTACCGGTGGTGGTAATCCCTTACCGCCTACCATGTAATGAGGCCCACAGAGTCATATGCAGAAAATCAGAATAAATCCTCATAAATTGCAGACCTGGGAGCTCAATTTCGCAGTCCTCACTCAAGTGATGCAGCCGAGCTAGACAATGGTCATTCACCCCCGGTGGGAAGACAAACGGTTCTCAGCAGCACAGACATGAAGTGAAACATGGAATCATTAACAACGTTTGAATGCTAAGGGCACTCTGACAGGCAAAGATGAAAGCACTAACAGTTACATTGGGATCACATAGACTTTCTCATCACTCATCACCTTGAGAAGGTGCACTGAGCGCTGAGAACAGAGCTGGGTCCCAGGCCTGGGGAAATCAGCTCCAGCCAATCAGGGAACAGAAATCCAGAGGTGGATGGCAGATGGCAAGGGCCAATGGTAATCCTGTGATCCTGCAAAAATGTTTCATGGGGAAGGAGCAGGCAAGCCACATGACATCTGAGGACCAACAGCCTAATATCTATATGTGCCAGCCATAGGTGATAGCACCACAATCACCAATCAGGTGGGCTCTTAGGTTTTTGGGGAAAAGTCCATGTTGTAACGCAGAAATGAAAATCTTCAGGGCTCTCCTTACCAATAAACCATCTTGGATCCGGAACATCTTGGAAAACTTCAACACCCGGAGATCCTCTTTACTGGTATAATCCGACTCTTTTAGAGGAAATCTCACAGTGTCTTCAATGTGTTGATAGAATGTTCCAGTGATCCGGTCCTCTTTCTATTCAGTGATCAAATCTGCATCTGGGGTAGCTTTCCTCCACTAGGCAGGAGTCACTGTTTGCACAAGTGTCTGACCTGGGGACAGTGGCAACTTGGATTTCCCTCAGAAGGGATTACGTTTCTATGAAATCCCCCTGCAGGGCCCGGGTCATTCCCAGTCTTATCTGGCCCCTCTGTTTTGGAATGACCTCTTATCTTCTTCCAGCAGATGGTCATCTCATTGGAGGTCACCAGATTGTCAATCGGCTGCATCAGTTTGGCATGCTTTAAGGGTTCATTGTTGCCACAAAGCATGCATCAATTCTTCTAGTTAATCTGGTCCTCATTCCTGACATAATCAAAGTCATCAGTAATTATGGCCAGTTCATTGAAAGTGGTGCACTGCAGTGAGGATGGCTTGATGAACGGCTATCAACTCTGCAACCTGATTACTTCAGGGTCCTTTTTTGTAACCTACGTATCATTCACCCAGACATTCTCAATGGCAGCCACTAGTTACTTTTCCCTGTTGTTATCAACATGGTAGTAGCACTCATCCACATAAACTCTGGGCATTCCCTGGCAAGTCTCTTCTTCATAGACCTTGTGTGGAAAAGTAGTTAAGTACACCTGAATGTTGTTGTTGGTCATTAGACTTTCGTCCTCGAGATAGTTTTCTTGAGCACAATCATGCAAGTCCTCCAACCCGTACGGTAGGGGACTCTTCTTGTGTTTGCCATATCTGACCTCCACAGGAAAGCCTTGCATGGACAGAATACAGGAAGTAATTCTGGAATTACTGATGTTCCCCACCCGGATTCTGACACTTTTGAGATATAACAAGGGTTGGTGAGGAGTCTCCAGAATGATGCCCTGCCCCTGGATTAAGGGCCGGTAATATTTTAACACCCACACTGTTTCCAGGAGTGCCTTCTTGCAGTCATTGTAGTTTTCTTCTGCGAGGACAAATTGCTCACGTATGAGATGACTTTGTTGTCATGCTTTTGATACAACAACGCTGTTAGGCAAGTATCTGACAACACAATCTCCAAGAAGAGCTCCTTGTTCTTTATGGGATAAGCCAAACAAGGAGCCTTGGAAAGGCTTCTTTTCAGTTGTTTGACTGCCTCAGCTTTTTCCGGACCCCAATCCCACTTAACTCCGTCCTTTAATAAATGGACCGAGGGTTGAGTGACCTCTGTGTAGTGAGTCCAAGAAGGCTTCTTAATTCTTGCAGAGTTGTAGGGTCTTTTCATTTCATTAAGACTGCCACCTTCTTCGCCTGGAGAGTAAGACCCGCAGGGGTGATCTTGTGCCCTAAGAAGTTCACTCGGGTCATACACCACTGTTCCTTCTGAAAGGACAGTTTTGTTCCAGCTTTCTGCAAATGTGTTTGAACATAGCGGATTTCTGCTATATGTTCATCCACAGTTGAGCTCTTGATCAGAACATCATCTACATAGGCCAGGTATCCACACTTGCCCAAGTAGGGCATTGCCTTATGTAGAAAGATGTTGAACACATTGCCAGAGTTTATGTATCCAAAGAGGGTTCATGTCCACATAAATTGCTGCCCCCAAGGGTAAAGGCAAGCTTGTACTGGTCTTCCCTACTCACGGGTACTGTCCAGTAGCCATTGGTCATGTCAATGGTGGTTTACACCTTTGGCCCTTGGATCTGTGCCATCCCTTGATCGATGTAGGGAAGTAGCTACATTGACATGTGGACCTGTTTTTTCAACTCCCTCAGATCTTCACAAAGTCTCCATTGGCCATTTGGTTTAAGTATCCAGAGTACCGGATTGTTGAAGGTACTGTGGATCAGACAAATTATACCACAGGATTCTAATTTCTTTATAATCTCTGTAAGTGATTTCATGGATGCAAGAGGTAACCAGCATTGTTTCTCATATACCAGAGCCATCTTGGGGTCTGTGGGTATGGTGGTTGAATAAATAGAGGTGCGTCCACAGTCGTATGAGTCCACTGAAATTATATCTTGAATTCCAGGAATACCTGTTTCAGGGTTTGTCTTTGCTCCTAGTCTCACAGGGATCAGCAAGATTGATCCTTTCCTCAACCATCTGGTTGAAACCTGGAAAGACCTAAAGCTTGGCAATTTCAGTGGTATCCTCCAGTTGGGGGCGGGATCACGTTTTATTGGTGTTGACTTGGAAAGAAGTTTGTAGGGATTTGAGGTAGTGGTCCTTTACTTTAAACACTACCTCCTCCCTCCTGATGTCACAGGTCACCTCTTCCACCTCGTAGGGGCAGGAAGAGTACACTATGAAATTACCCCCATACCTAGTCAAAATCTTTTCTGGAGGAATTCTGTCACTGATGTCAAAATAGTCGTTTAGGATTGGTGCCATGATTTCATTACCAAAATCAATAGAATAATATTGGGCATCAACCACTATTCCAATTAAGGTGTCTGCGCCCAAAGTGATATTTCGAGGGTCGCTGTTATCCACCAATATTCGATTGGTGTTGTGTTCTAGGTTTACTAGAGGTGTTGATTTAAATACAAACCTTCCTGTTGGAGATGGGATTTTAAATTTATATAGGCGTCCTGATGTTTGAGGTTCTGTCCTCGCTTAATTTTGAGGTGAATGGTAAATTGTTGCATCTTTCCTGGTAGGTTAACCTCTTCTTGCACCTGAACTTCAACCGCAGAAGGCAGCAATGGAGCAATTGTTCGGTGTTGTCAAAGCCCATGGGGTTACCCCCAGTCAGGACCAGGCTTTATTATTAATTAGGTCCAAAATGATTGCGAATTGGTTGAGAATGGTACTGCCCAAATGAAAGGCAGAAAGGAAATCTCTCACGACCCAACAATTATGCTGCCTGCTTTTGTTGCCAATGGAAATATTTAGCATACATCTGCTTGGCAGGAGATGGTTGGAATTTGGGGTTTCCAGACCTACTTCACATTTGCCAATCAATTTAAATATGGGAATGGTGTGATCTTTTGAGAGTTTCCTGAATATATATAGGGTGATGAAGCTCCTTCCATTATTCAGGCATACTATGACAAGCACGGGCTCCTCCATTTAACTGAAGGGGGAAAAACAACTGTTTGTCCTTTTTCTGAATGTCCGTCAGACGTTGAGCGGGTTGTTCCTTGACTAGTTTTACAGGACTTAAAATTTCTTATGATTTTAGACTAGTGTAAAATGTTATGGTGTTCCCTTCCAGTGTAGATTGCATCTTAAAACTGGGTGGAAGATTGATTCACAAGAATGGAGAAGAGTTTGCATCACCAGTTTGTTCTCCTACAGAGATGACAGTAATGTCTGGGACTTGGTTATACTTCAAATGGACTTCTACCTTCTCAGAAATTCGATCAAATAAATGACAGGTACCATTCAAGCTTACATAATTAGTACTCATTTTATAAGCTGGTTAGTCTGGGTCCAGAGAACCTTGTTCACACAGTCGATCAGAGGTGATAACCTCCTCAGTAGATAGTTCCTCAGTAAACAAGGTGTGCCCTCTGGAGTCATGACTACCACCAGATATTTTAATCAGTGGCGCCCAGTTTTTATTTCCATATCCGCAGTCCCTTTGATGGAAATGTCATCCCTGTTGACATTTTGGAGTTGTCCGGGAAGTGGTGTGAGGGGAATTCGGTGGTCTTCCCACTGTGCTGAGTTCAGTTGGTCAAAGGTCTTTTTGGACAGGAGCGTGGCTTGGGACCCAGTTTGCAGCAAAGCCGAAAATTCACACTGACCCTGCACCCTTGCAGTGCCTAAGATCTGTCTTCTTTCTCCTTCGGGGTGCAAAGAAAGTGTGAGTTATTTACCAGTCTTGTGGTCATTTTCTTAATATTGAACTCCGACACTGTGTGATCTTGGACAATTTTCTATGTCAGAGATTGGGAATCTGTAAAGAAAATTTTACAACTAACAATGGGCAGATATAGGGAATCCTCTTTCTCCCCCGATTCTTTGCTGTCCCCTTTTCATTGTGCAGTTCTCAGAACCTGTTTGGGGAAAGGACCTCTGCATTTCTACCTTATCTGGCTCACATTTTGCGGGTTGAATAGTTTCTTATTTTGGGTTGGTCTTCATACTTTCCCTGTGCACACAAAGTCTTTTGGGACCCATTTTTCTTTGGGAGGGATCCCCCGGTTCCAGAAAGTGAAGATTTCTTTACCTGAGTCTTCTAGGGACTCCTCTCTTTCAAAGGGGAATATTTTAAGCTCTTCCACAAAGTGAGTTCTTCTTTGGCCCCTCCTACTTACCCGTTTCTCTTTGGGTTCTAACATTTCAGGGATAGAAGAGTCGCTTTCAGGATGAGAGGTTTTTAGGAGTTCTGTCTGGATGGGAAAGGAAGCTTCCTCTAGGGCTTGACATTTCCCCTGGTTTGTCAGACGATTCACCCTGAGTGTTGGTTGAATCTGGGAAGCAGGGTTAGGTTGAGGGTTGGACTGAGCCCTCAGCATGCACCCCAGGTCCTCAGTCAGTTGCTGAACCTGTTGCTCCAGCTGCAAGAACTTTTCTCGGTTGTAGAGAGGTCTCGGGTGATACCTCTGCTGCTCCCGAAGAAGGTATCTATCCCTTCCCCCGAAGTAGCTCGGGTACTGGAAACTTCCCTGAAAATGTTCCATCCTGATTCTCCCTTCTCTCGGATTCAGGGATCTATTGTCCTGGAATTGGGGAGAGAGAGGAGGATTATTTTGGAAGTTCTGGTTTTTGGGATATTTGGGGAAAAAGGTCAGATTGGGAGGTGGAGTGATACTTCTCTCTTGAGGCAAGTTTGGAGGGAACTTACCTTGGGTAGTACTTAACTGATTGGTTTTGCCTACTGGGCCGGGAGAATATATACATACCCCAGGATTGGCATGGTACCCTTGTACCTAGGGAATGCATATGTGGCAGGGTCTGAGGGATCGTTGTTCTGGGCCACTGACTAACTACCAATCAATTGGGCTGGAGTGAGAAGTCTCTTCTGCCTTCCATTTTGATTATTCGCAGGAGGGTTACTATTAGCGCTCCCCCTGTCTCGAGGTCCAAGGGAGGGATAGTTCTCACCTCTGCCACCTTTGCAGCAGCCAGTGCGTAGGACAACTTGATGGTTTTGGGTGTGTTTTTATTCTTAGTGGGCTTTTGCACCCGATAGATCCTTGTGGCTTGTTTAAATACCCAATCCAGGTTCCTGTGCTCATGGAAGTCATGCACCAGCTGAGTAATTATGTATTTGAGGAGCGCATGGAAATAGGTGGTCACAAACTCCCTACTATGTCTGTTCACTCGCCAGGACGTGTGAGCAAATGCACGTTTTCCCTCCTGCACAAACTCCCTAGAGCATGATCCTCCACACATTGCAAATTATATGCAGCCTTACAGAACTCCTCTGTGGAAGGAGAAATGTTTTTAAATGGCTGCCCTTTAGGTGGACCATTTACAATGATCCTGGCCTCCAGTCCTGCAAAGAAACTGGTGTACACAGGTGAGAAAGTCCATTTAGCAAATGCTGTGCAATTCACAACATTTCTGATCTGAAATGATGCCATAATCTGCTCATAGAGTTCGAGGTGCTCCCATTCTGAATACCTGGTATTCTTATGGTATGGGGTCAGGAAGCTCTTTATGGACTTGGTTTGTCTTATTGGGTCTTTCACAAAACCATTGCTATGTTTATCGGCCTTTTTCTACCTCTGCACCTGAGTCCATTCATTTTCTGACTCAGAACTACTCTGTTTACTCCCTTCCCTGTCCTCTATGCACTCCTTATCTCTATGAGATCAGGAATATCTTCCAGAATCATAGGATCTGGAACCCTCTCGCCTGGACTATAGTGAGCTTTCAGGGTCACTTTCCCAGTAGTTTCTTTTAGACCCAGGATTACACTCAGTCTCTTCTTGCCTGCTTTCAGGTAGTCTGGGGAAATGTCCCCATTCCCCTGAATGGATGCAGGTTTTTAATATGCTCTTCCTGGGTGGAATGTCTGGCTTTTCACTTCCAGCAAAGCGGGCTAGATGGTCTCTTTTTATCTTTATCTTTTGCAAGTCTAACTCCCTGATCTTGTTATCAAAGGAGTTTTCCGGGTCAGAATTACTCACAAGATTCCTTTTGGCCTCCCAATACACACTGGTCCTGGTTCCTTCACTTGTGTGTGGTGCAGATGAATACTCATCAATATTAGAGAGTGACTGGGCTTCTGGATCAGTTGGGCTAGGCCTGGGTAAGTCTAACTGTCTCATGTCATCCTGTTCTTGATAAGTGGCATGCGTGTGTTTGGTTCCCATTTGTACAAGAGAGGTTGTAAATGACTGCCATGAGGCCCCGGCTGGGAGGGTGTCTCACCTTGATCAGTGGGCCTTGTCCCATATCCTGATTGGTCAGGGTACCACAGGGCCTCTTTATAGTTTTCAATGTCCTTGGTGAGAATCTCACACCTGTGTCTCTCTTTCCTTATTTCCTGTTTGTAGTCAAAAAGCTGGCTTTTTAATTCTGAAATAAAGACCTGATTAGTGCCAAGTACGCCCTGTATGTGGTATGCATATTCAAGGAGGTTTTCCTTCAGGAGAATAATCACTTTCTCTTTCTCATCCCTACAATTCGCTGCCTGCAATAGTTCAACTTCTATTTGTCTCACACTCTCTACTAGGTCATTCCTTTCTTCTCTAATTCTGGTCATTTCCTGAGGACCTTACTGATCCTTCTCTTCATCCACTTTCAACCTGAATGCATCTTGGTCTTTGACCAGTTGTAAATTCAGTTTTTCAGAATATTTACATTCTGACACATTGCATCAAAATAGTTTTGTGAGTCAATCTCTTTAACGATGGACTGACTATTTTCCCTTTCCAATTCCCTAATTTGTTGTTTGAGGGCCATAATGCCATCTAACAACCCTCTGTTATGACCAGTATGGTCATTCAATTGGGAATGCAGGCGATTTACAGTGTCTGCATCTTCAGTGCATGCATTATGCAGTGCGCAAACTCTATGTTTGCAAACCCCAGAGGCTCATTGTCCCCAGAGCTTTGGTTCTCTCTAGGTTTGACTACTGTAACAGCCTCTTTTTAAATATGTGTGCCTCTACTCTCCATCTTCTACAACTCATCCAGAACAGGACTGCAAGACTTGACCCTGGCCTCAGGGATTGTATCTCTCCAGCACTGAAATCTATTCATTGGCTCCCAGTGGCTACAAGACCCAATTCAAGATCCTTTGCATTGTCCACAAGGCCTTCTGGGTCCTGGGACCAAAATATCTCCAGTTTTCTCTTCTGAAGTATCTTCCTACTCAAGCTCTTCACTCCTCCACCTGCAACTGCATGAGGACCGGTCGCTTTTCCAAGCAACGAGTTGGGGGCGGATCTCTCTCTTCGGCTGGTGCCTCCCTCTGGAACAGCCTCCCTGACTCTCTGAAACTTGAGCAGAACCATCTCTGGTTCTGGAAGCAGCTCAAGACTTTCCTCTTTGCTTCTGTCTTCTCTCTTCCTCTTCCCTGCTGATCTCCTGTCAGATACTGCACTGGTTACCTGGCTACCCTCTGAACCAGGTCCCTGCCCTTTCAGTTGCACACCTGCACTGCCTCATGGTAACCCTGCACTTGGAGCTGTATATGCAACCCTACAGTCCCCCTAATTGCACTTAATCTAATACTTGTTTTCTGCTCTTACCCCTGCACTGCCACCTGCTGGCCACACTTCTTGTTTTTCGATGTTTTGATAGGTTTATAGTGATATTTTCGAAACTCACATTTTCGAATGCCATTTTCTCGACAAAAAAATGTGCAGAAAAATGTTCCTCTCAACCCCCCCCTTTTTTTTTATTTACACATTTATTTTACTAACGAAACCCAAAAAAAAAAAAAAAAAACATTGAAAAAAATGTTTTCGGCAAATGTTTTCAACATAATGGTCATTCGAAAATATGTTTTCGAAAATATGACCGGATACCGTTTTGATCCTATGGGCCTCATTACAGGTCGGGTGGTCCGGAATTAACCCGCCGCCACTGTTAATTCCGGACCACCCGATCCCGAGTCCTGCAGGCTGGAGGTGATCTTCCTGCCAGGCCTGCAGGCGAACGTGGAAACACCAGCACCATCACCATTCCGCCTACGGGATTCCCAGGACAGCATGGTCGTAATGCCCTGGTATTTCCGGGAGTCACGGAGGCGGAATGGTAATACGAGTCCAGCGGTAACTAGGCGGTTTTACCACCACGGTTACTGCCGGACTCGTAATGAGACCCTATGTCTTGCACTTGCTCCTCCTCCCCTTCCCCTGGCACTTCTCCCCTTACTTTTTTCCTTAGCACTCTACACAGTCTTCATTTTCTACACTTATAAACCTCCCTGGAACTCAGGGTTCAAGCGTTACAGTGGCCTTTTAACAATGCACCGTGACCTTATATCTACTCAGTGCAGTTATAACAAAATAAATACCTTGTCACCAGTGCACTTGTCATGAGTCAACTATAATAGACCAGATCCTGGTGCACAAGCCCCAATTTCTCACTTTATTGAGAGCTCCATTAACCTGAAGAGTTCCTTCCTATCCCCAATCAAGGAGCTCTGCAATAATCACGTATGTTTTTTAGCGCTGACCTTACTGAAGACTCACATAGAGTCACACAAATCCCCCCTCCCAGTGTGTCCACAGTGAGCCCAGAACCAGGTCGGGGTATAGGAAATATATTTGTATTTATTTGGAAAATAGTAATAGAGATCACACTAAAATGACACATGCCACCTTCTTTGTGGTTCACAATTAAACTTCTTGTTACACAAATAAAACACACAGGTTGGTTGGGAAAAACACAAACTCACTATACTTTACTTTATACAGATTTCACTTCAAGAAATAATCAAACTGGGCAATAAACAAAAGCAATTTCCATATGTAGTGCTGTGCAATTTTGATTTCCTGTGCACTTAAAAGGCTAATAGTTTGGCTTATAGATTGGTACAATTGCAAATGGCAATTATGATTTCACCCACACATTCTAGTTAAAACAAACACATGATGATTTACCAGTTTGTGTTCAGACCCCCCTCACTTAAAGGTATGTGTTGGGGAAGTTGGACAGTACAAATTGGGATGAATTGAGAAATTTGTTTTTTTTATCCCCCCCCCACACTTAAAGGCCTGTGTTGGGGAAGCTGGACCCATAGGATTGCCCAATTAAATTACAGTCTATAGTTTTCAGTGCACACTGGGAATGAGCTTTGTTAATGTCAAATTATAACAATTATCACCCTGTGGTGTTCTTCCAAGGGGAATTAACAAAATTAATATGTTTAGTTAAATAGGTTAAGGATCTACACAGTCCCCCGCCCCCACTATAAAGCGAACAGATTTAAGGCAAGCAGATTCCCCCACCCTTTGGTCACAAACTGCTCAATTCTCCTTGCTTTTAAAACCTCTGGTTAAAGTTCAGGAAAGCCAGCTGCATTTCAGGACCCTCTTGGAGAACAGGGCAGGGGTCTGGTCACTCTACTTTCAAGGATGGTCCCCAGCTCTTCACCATAGGAACCAGTGAACTTTAAGTCTCCCAAGCAATAGACAGTTGCATCCAGATATGATCACAGTAATGTCTTCTGGCATTTCCTTGTGGCTGTCATATGGTAATTTTCAGCAGCTCTCCCTTTTTCTTACTGTGCCTCCACTTTATATACCAGTCATGACACCATCAATGCCCTTCAAGAATTCTCAAAACCAGGATTGGACAGTTACCCTTCTCTATATCCTGAAGTCCAGCCTCTCGCTAAGGACTGGTTTAGGAGTGGTGTCAAAACCCATGAAACACTCCCAATCCTCCTCCTCACCTGTATCTTCAACAGTGCTGTCATGGGTTTGTGATTCCTTCTTTCGGCGAGGTTTCTGTAATTCCTTGGGCTTCCTTTCTTTCTTCTGTTGAAGGTAAGGGCAAGCTCGCTCGGAGGCCAATTTGGCCTGAGACTTGACCCAGGAATAGGGGAACCCCGAGGAGCAAGCCCCAAAAATGCAGGGAAAAAGCCTCCTTGGCGTAAAAAACCCTGAGATGGTTTAAGTCCGATTCTTTCCTGAAAGATGATGTTATGTCTTGAAAGATGGAACAACCAAAGATAGAGTCCGGAACAAAGTCTCTTGAACCTTCTTCAATACCCCACAACAGGGAAGGTTTGTGATTCAAGAGGAAGTTCTTGAAGTTTACACCGACACCGGAGGGAAGAAAGACAGCAAACAGAAGGATCCCTAGAAGTAAACAAGAACAGAAGAAAAAGGTAAACAAAGCGAGAAACCGGAGGAGCCGGCACGTAAGCAGGAGTGCTAAGCGAACGGGAAAGAAACTACTGAGGACAGAAGTCTCAGAGCGTCTACCAGGAAACGGATACAACGCACTGAGGAGGAGACTCCACCCAAGGATATAGTGGTGGCGGCCATATTGGAAAAAACACTAGACCGTCAAAAGGAGAACCAGACACCATATTATGAGTATTTCCATTTCTGCCATAATTTCCAAGAGCACAGCATGACAGATGCCCCCTGCTATGCGCTTCGCCTCCTGGCTTACCCGGGTGTAACCAGTGAAACCGACGGACCAGCCTGGGTGCATGCACATGAGAACTCGGTTCCCATGACCTCTCAGTACTGGGATAACCCTTCCAATGCACCCCGTACTGCAGGACAACTCTTTTGTATCTGGAGTCCACCAAGTATGCCACTTCATATTCTTCTGGCTCTGATAGTTCTGGGGTGTTATGACTTTGGAAAGTCCTCTTGAAAGGGTCTTCTACGTGTGCTTTAAGAAGAGCAGAATGAAATACAGGATATATTCTCTTGAGACTGTGTGGCAACTGTAGTCTGAAAGCTACTGGATTGATTCTAGAGAGAATCTTGAATGGACCTATATAACGGGGAAAAAACTTCCCCAGATGTGTCCATCATGGTAAGAAATTAGTGGCAAGCCAAACATGCATTCCTGCCTTCCATTCTGGGTTGGCTCTCCACTGCTGATCGGCGTCCTTCTTATACCCCTATGCCTTTCTTCCAAGGATTTTATGGCATCTTTGTGGACTTGTCTTAGAGTGGTCAAAAAATGATCTATTGCGGGACATCGTGATGTGGATAAGCCAGACCAAGGTAAGTGATGGGGATGGTAGCCCTAAGTACACTGGAAGGGACTCATATTGATGGCTGGATGATGTGTGTTATTATAGGCAAATTCAGCCAAAGGTATCAAATCAACCGAGTTGTCTTGTTCCCGGTTACAGAAACAGTAAAGATACTGTTCAAGTGTGGCATTTAAGCATTCGGTCTGACCGTTAGATTGCGGGTGATACCCTGAAGACAAAGCTTGTTGGACTCCTAGTTGTTCACATAAAGAAGCCCAAAACTTCAAAGTAAATTGCACACTATATCCCTGAGGAACACAGAGGCAGTCTCGGAAGCTGAAGGAGTACCTGCCAGAGCTGGAAAGTGAGCCAACTTGCTATATGTATCAACCGTAATTAGTATGGCTGGCATACCTTTAGAAAGGGGTAGGTCCACTATGAAGTCCATCAAGACATCTTCCCAGGGTCTAGATGGTAGTTCCTTTTGATGTAAAATCCCAAGGGGTTTCTGTCTAGAAGTCTTATTGGCTGCACAAGTAGGACATGAAGCGACATTAGACTTTACATCTTGATGTACAGAAGGCCACCAGAAACTCCTCAATAAAAGTTCCAATCTACCCTTCTGACCCCTATGGCCTGCTAGTGGGAGATTGTGACACCATCTTAATGCCTGTGTCTGTGGATCTTGGTGGGAAGAAAAAGAGCCTGACCAAAGAACAGTAATCCCTCCCTTTCTTTGAGATTAAACATTGGAGATCTACTGTTCTGCTGTTTTTGGTACCTGCTCTGACCTCTTTTAGGAAAATGCTGATAGTGGATATGAATCTTTTTCCCAAAAGCAACTTTTCATTTCCTTGATAGGTCCCTGTATCTTCCCCCCAACTACGGGACAGGACATCGGCTACAATGTTCTGTGATCCGGGTATGTAGGTAATGACAAAATTGAAGTGGGAAAAGTAGTATGCCCATCTGGCATGTCTCAAGTTCTTGCATTCCATCTGTTGCAGCACCTTTAAATTGTGATGGTCAGAACGCACAATAAATGGATGAGCGTCCCCCTGTAGCAGGTGTCTCCATTCTTCACAGGCTTGATGAATGGCTAATAACCCCTTCTCCAGGATGGAGTAGTTCCTCTCACTGGAGGTGAGTGTCCTGGAAAAATACGCCACAGGGTGTTTGAGTTGATCAGATCCGACCTGCAAAAGAACGGCTCCTATAGCTCCTCCTGAGGCAAAAGCCTCGAGTATGAATGGCAATGACTGATTTGGCTGGATAAGAATGGGTGCAGAAGTGAACAAATTATTGAGCTTATAGAATGCTTCTTGAGCCTCGGCCTTCCATTGGAAAGTGATGCCTTTTTTCAGAAGAGCAGTGATGGGTAGCTCGATCTCAGAAAAATGGTGGATAAAGAGACGATAAAAATTAGGTAGACTCAGGAATCATTGGACATCCTTGATCGTGGAGGATTCTGGCCAATGTATATTAGCCCTGACCTTCTCGGGATCCATTCGGACACCTTACTTGGATAGAATGAATCCCAGATAGGATACCTCTATGGCTTCAAACATGCATTTCTCATGTTTAGCATAGAGTTGGTTAGTCTTAAGACGTTGGAGTACTTCAAATATGTGTTTGCGATGTTCTTCCAAGGTGGGAGAGAATACAAGGATATCGTCAAGATAGACTACAACAGAGATGTAAAGTAAGTCAGAAAATATCTTATCCACAAATCTCTGAAACACTGCTGGAGCAGTGACCAGTCTAAAGGGCATTACTTGAAATTCAAACAGACCTAGTGGATTCCGAAAGGCAGTCTTCCACTCATCACCCTTTCTTATTCTTAGTAAGTGATAGGCTCCACGGAGATCCAGCTTGGTAGAAATTGTGGAATTCTGTACTTCAAAAATGTCTCTTATTAAAGGCATTGGATACCTGTCCCGTACTGTCAGGTGGTTCAAACACCTGTAATCTATACAGGGACATAACTCAGAGGACTCTTTTTGGAAACAAAACAGAGGGATGCCCCTCCTGGAGACTTGGACTCCTTGATCAAACCATTTTTCATGTTTGTCTCCAAGTACTCCTTCAGCACCTTCTTTTCAGTGAGTGAGAGAGAGGATACATTCTTCCAAAGGGAATCTTGGAATCACTCTTGAGTTCAATACCACAATCTTCCGGACAATGCGGAGGGAGAAGCTTTGGGACCTTGTCTTCAAACACTTCAGCAAAGGCTTGCTAGAACACTGATACCGTAGACACCATAGACTGGGGTAAAGTCACCAGCTTGCCCAGCTGAGTTTCGTTTTCTCATATACCAATGTTGTGTTCACTGCAATCGGTTGTATCGAACCGCAACATGTTGGCCATCCAGTCAATAAGAGGGTTGTGCAGTCTGAGCGAAGGTATACCAAGAATCACTGGGAAATAGGCTGCTCTGATTACATCAAATTTTAAGGTTTCTGGGTGTTCTCCCATCAAAATCTGGACAGGTTTGGTCTTCATCACGATGGGCCCAGATGACAAAAGTTTGCCGTCAACACCTTCCACTGGTATGGGTCTTAGTTTTTCTTGTAGCGGAAACTGGTGATCTTCAGCCCAGGTCACATCTATAAAACTATCGGCAGCACCACAGTCTAACATAGCGAGGAGCTTTAAGGCAGGACTGGGGGATATTGTGAAAGTGATTGGAAAAACCGTTAGTCGGTTATCTTCTTCACTTCTTGGCTGGGTGTTGTTGCAGGGACTTGAACTGATCTCCCCGTTAACTCTGCTGCGTAGGAACGGGGCAAGGCATTTCCCTGATGTCTTGGAGGTACCTGAGGGCAATTCCTCAGTAGATGTTTGGCAGAACTGTAATACGTACATAAATTCAATTCACGTTGACTCTTCCGTTCTTCTGAAGTCAATGGCCTTCTCATGGCTCCGATCTGCATAGGTTCATCCATCGGTTCTATCTCTTTTTGAACTGGATGTATGTTTAACAGACTAGGGAAACTCCGACCTCTCCTTTTCTCATAACGTCTCTCAGACATTCTGAATTCAATCTGCAAGGCCAATGTAGCAAGTTCTTGGAAGGTGTTTGGCCTTGCTACTGAAGCTAACTCATCTTTTATGTCTTCATGGAGCCCTCTGCGAAACATCATTAATTGAGCAGAGTCCGGCCACCCTACCTCGGAAGAAAGGCATTGAAATCGAGAGATGTAAGCCTGCACATCTTGGGTACCTTGACGTACGTCCAACATGAGTTCATAGGTAGAATATTGAACCTATTCAATGTTCAAACCCTGTCTTGAAATTCTGTACAAATAGATCACAGTCATTTACAGAAGGATCAGAATTTGTAACAAGAGGCGTTGCCCAAGCCAGGGCGCTTCCACTCAGGTTGGAGATCAAAAACCCTACTGTGGCTCAACCAGTCTCATAAGTCTTATATCGAAAGGCAAAATATATCGAGCAGGTATCCAAGAATTCTTTCAACTGCTTCGGATTTCCGTCAAACTTGCCATATGGTAAAGGCATGGATGGTAAGTCACCTCGGCCTTCATCTCTGACTTCTACCTGCTGACGCAGAGCTACATCTCTGCATCTAGGCTCTTTACCTCTACATTTAGTCCCTGTGTGGCATTGCAGAGTTCTTGGTACTGTTCCAGGGAGGCCATCTGATTTATTTGGTGTTGTATGCTGTCAAAACCCAGAAATCCCTCCTGATCCTCCTCCTCACATGTATCTTCAACAGTGCTGTTGTGGGTCTCTGATTCCGTCTTTCGGCGAGATTTCAGTAATTCCTTGGACTCCTTTCCTTCTTCTGATGAAGGTAAGGGCGAGATCGCTCAGAAGCCACCTTGGCCTGAGACGTGACCCAGGACTAGGGGGAACCTGAGGAGCAAGCCCCAAAAATTCAGGGAAAAAGCCTCCTTGGCGTAAAAAAACCTGAGATGGTTTAAGTCTGATTCTTTCTTGAAAGATGATGTTATGTCTTGAAAAATGGAACCACCAAAGATAGAGTCCGGAACAAAGTCTCTTGAACCTTCTTCAATACCCCACAACAGGGAAGGTTTTTGATACAAAAGGAAGTTCTTGAAGTTTACACGGACACCGGAGGGAGGAAAGACAGTGAACAGAAGGGTCCCTAGAAGTAAACGAGAACAGAAGAAAAAGGTAAACAAAGCGAGGAACCGGAAGAGGCCGGCACGTAAGCAGGAGTACTAAGCGAACGTGAAAGAAACTACTGAGGACAGAAGTCTCGGAGCGTCTACCAGGAAACGGATACAACACACTGAGGACAAGACTCCTCCCAAGGATATAGTGGCATTGGCCATATTGGAAAACACACTAGACCGTCAAAAGGAGAACCAGACACCATATTATGAGTACTTCCATTTGTGCCATAAGGGCGCAGAATGACAGTTTGGAGCAGACAAATGGCAATTCCCACTTGCAATCCCATTTTGTTTTCATGTCAACATTTGTCAAAATCTAATTATTTATCAAAAATGTTGTGATTTACTTATATATATATATGTCTTGAAGACATGGAGGAAAGGAAAACCGCACTCCAAGCATGAGGTCAGCAGGTCCCAATAAAAAAATGACAAACTCGAATCTAATATGCAGAACGAGTTTAATTTATGATAAAAGAAGTATTAGGCAGAAAAACACACAGCAAAACAAAACAGGACGCCAGGGCAGTGCCTGAACGACGCGTCTCACGCTCCTCTGAGCCCTTGATCACGTTAGGGAGACGTGAAAACGATCACAATACATATTGCAAGTTAGTCCTTTTCCCATGTTGCCTTATTCCACATACTGACAACTTTGTCACGAAAGCATGGCGGCCATATTGGAATGTAGCAGAGCCCTGCATTGGCCATTACTAAACAGATTTAAAAGAACCAGAATAGTGCAGAATGTAATGAAATGCATCACGAAACATGCAGGATAAACATCCTAATATAATAAAAGGGACACATAATGAGAAAAGTGTCAACAGATCTCGCTAATAGTGAAAAGCACATCAATCCACAACCGTAGCATAAAGTGCAAGTGCATTCCTATGTCAACATATGAACAAGGTACATGAAGATGTGGCAAATAGCTGAAAGATAAAGTGCAAGTGCATATCTAGCTAAGCATGGCAACATGATATGAATATTCAATGGGGAAAACAGCAAGGACAGAATAATACTGTCTAATATGGAATCTCAAATGACAGTTGTAGACAGTCAATATATGCAACCCTTAAAATAAAAAACATGTTTCAAGCAAAGACCATAAGGTGCAAATCACAGAACTTCGTAAAAACATCAGCCCTCGGCTACAGTATAAAGTGCATTCCTAACGTAAACATATGAGCAAGGTTTAAAATGCATTTCTTATGTAAACATATGAGCAAGGTACATGAAGATGCAGCAAATGGCTAAAAGATAAAGTGTAAAAGGGGGTCCCAAAACGTCTTTATTTCCCATAGACTGAATGGGGGAAAAACTTTGCGCACGCCTACAGCCCAAATCGCTTGATGGATTTTCACCAAATTTGCGGCAGGAGCTTGGTCTCGAAAGCGTGCTTTTGTAAATTTGGTGCCAATCCATCCAGTAGTTTTCTTTAAAACGACCAAAAAGTATGTCTCAAAAAATTAGTGATATCTATGTCCGCTCCGCGGCCACACTTCCCTGTTCGCTCCACGGACAAGATACCAATTGGCTAATCCGTAGCGTCATGTCCGCAGACATGTGACGCGTTCACTGATTGGATGTTGAAATGCGTGAAGTGCGTCAGATTCTTTTGCTGCGTCCGGCATCTTTCATTCGTGTTTTGGTGTACGTGGACATCGCTGCTAACACATATAAAACAACACACCATTGCACTTGTTAAACTTATGAAATACTGTTTCGGAGGGTGAGGGTTAATGAGGCTGGGATGGGATGTGGCAGCAGGAAGTCAAAAAGTGGTGTTTTCTTGTCACCAAAGTCATACAGTAAATTGGAAGTTGCTGCTCAATATAGTGTCCATTATGTACAGGCGAACATTTACTGCGTCTGCGTTACAATGTATTTTAAATAATATTGCAGTCAGAGTGGCGTCCTAGAGTTTGAAATCTGAGGCATCCACCTGCACTTTTTGATGGAAACAGCGGGTCTGCAAGTGTATCAGAGTGGCAATTCTCATGAATGCATTCATATATGTTGTTGCAAAGTCAGAATGTATTTGCATTCTGAGTGAAGGTCACTTGCTTTGCTTTTTTGGTTGCGAGCTCAGTAGGCCCACGCATCCGACTGAACCCATAAGGGTCAATTGTTTTTTGACCTTGAGCGAAAGGGAAAATTCAGTAAGAATGCAGGGAGTGACAGTTAGCAAAAAATACCATTTGATAAGGTTATGTATTCAAAACATTTGTAAGAGCCATGTAATGTCAGTTAAAGAAGATTCTTTGGTGCAAGTACATTGCTGTCTGAGTTTAACGAAGACAATGGAGATGGTAAATATCGTTTAAGTTTACTTTTGACGACTCTACACCGGAACGAGTTTTAATTTTTTATTACCAGAACAATAATTTTGGCAATGTAACTGAAGTACTATCTTTCTGTGTAGTTGTCATTTTTTTTTACTTATGGAGAGTGCAGATTCTCGGAGTTTGTAGGCTATCACTAGATTCACCTATGTTCAATGCTAATATTTCCTTAAAATGTCATGTATGACCACATCGATTTGCATATCAGTTTCCATGTTCTTTTTGTCTTTTTTGAAATCACGAGATTTAATTTTTTTATTACCTGAACATGAATTTTGGCAATGTAAATGAAGTAGTATCTTTCTGTGTAGTTGTCCTTTTTTTTTAGTTATGGAGAGTGTAGATTCTCGGCGTTTGTAGGCTATCACTAGATTCACCCATTTTCAACGCTAATATTTCTTTAAAATGTCATGTATGACCACATCGATTTTTGTATCAGTTTCCACATTCATTTTGTCTTTTTTGAAATTGTTTGGTAAAGGTTGGGTATTGATAGGTATTTTCTGTTACATTTTCCAAACAGCTACATTCTGCCTTACTGTGATTGCCATGGATTCCAGATGCCAAGTGATGGCTTGTTTGCACGCCAGATCCACGTACTCGTGACCGGCTGCCCAACCGTCACTGTTTTGTGGGATGATCGCCCAGGACCCATTTGTCCATGCGCTGCAGTGGCCATTAGGAGTAACATAACGTCTTTTATGATGGTGTAGACCGAAGTTCATGCCGACGTCTTGGAAATAACTGTGTGACCGAAGCGGTTGCTTTATCGAAAATGAATACTTTGTGTATGCAAAAAGAACAACATGTGCCTCATGATTAACATTTTCGATGACGACTGAAGCAACAAAGTTACTATTTGATTGAAAATGGGAATAGTCTGATGGTCTCAGACAGTTTATTGTGAAATAAAAGTACTTTACAAATTCTGAAATGTTAATGTTTTCTTTTAAAAACCAGTTTATTATTTCAAAATGTAACGTGCTACGTTGTACGTCGCTGTGTGTTCATTTTCAGGTTCTGCGTCACGGCACGTAGGTGCTTATGGGCGCATTTGGCTATGCTGGAGAGGAACGTCATCCAAAAAAGGTGTACAATATCATCAGGGTTGGTTATGTGACGAGATGTGGGAGTGTTTTTGTATTACATTAGTGTCGTAATGTAGTTAAAAAACATAGCGGTATACGTTTATTGACTGAGGGGTAGGCTGCAGCCATGGGGAGTGGGCAGAATGTCGGGGTCATGGTATAAGGTCATGATCTGCACAATGTGGCTACTGGTCATGACCAGAAGGGAGAAAAGATAGGATTACAGTGGCCATGTCCACCTGGGACTGGCTTTGTGGTAAAGTTGTTCGACATTAGGATACATTTGAAAGGGAAGAAAAAAGTGCTTGTGATAATATGTTAACAGGGTTTCCTTTTTGCTTTTTGCAGTCTGCCATGGAAAGCGAAGACAGCCCCTGTATGGAAGAACCGCCTTCCCTTTCTATGGTGGCCATCTTGGAAAAGGATTTTGTTTTCTAATCCGGGATGCCACAGGCGTCCCAGGTTAGAACGACAAATCCTCTTTTTTAGTAGCACACGTTACTGCTTTGCAAATCTAGATTGTTAATGGCATTCATCCCCCATTTTAGGGGTTGAAGGGGGGGTAATGATCCAGAGATCGCGTATGCACTCTCGCTTCAATTGGCCTGATAACTTGGCCTGCTGGCCCTTTATTCACCGTTCCAGTCCCTGGAACGGAGGACGAACGCTACAATATTCCTATTAGCATAACACAAACTGCAAATGGAAATGTTGAAAATTCTTATTGCATCTATGTCCTTTACTGAGAAATATAAAATAGATGGAGTGTATGTGATTTTTTTAAACTGTGAAAGGTGGTTCTTAAAGGAACATTTACTTTGTTTACGGATGGCTTTTTTTTTGGACGGACAACAAAGAAGGAAAAGTTGCGGACAGAAATGAGCAAAGAGGCACCAAACAGTAATATGGGGGGTAGGTTTTACTGCCACCGTTATTTCCAGACCACCTGATTTGTAATGAGGCTCAGACAGTCCTTTGACCAACCAAACAGGCAATTACAAACACTGGATATCAAATATGGGTTACTATTCCCGGCTCAACTCAAAATATACCATCAGGGCACTACGGTCCATTTCAGCGACCCCAAAGAAGCATGGCGATGGGCCGAACAACATATCAACGGTGACTGGTCAACTCCCCGGAACAACAGAAACAGAGAACCCCGACCCCGAATGGACAGGAGAATGCCCCCAATATGACCACAACCACCGGATCCAGGACGCCCGGAAGGAGAACAAGAATAGAGCCTGCGGCACCCGCACAGATATAGACGAATGAGCTACGCGGGATAGCCTTGTTAAACGAACACCACGGCCAGCACAACGCACAAGTGGTCTAGACCGACGAAGAGTCCCCAACACTGGGCAGCCATGGACAGCTACGAGAAAGGCCCCCCTTGTAGCCTTACTTCCTCCTTTCCCTCCCCCCCTTACCCCCCCTTTTGGGACAAAACAAAAGCGCACTCTCCCCAGACGTGAACTTCAGGTACCTGGGGGGAGAACAAAGAGTTAGTTAATGGTTACCGAGTTAACTGTCTATTTCTGACAGTGTTTTCTGTTTTGTTTTGTTGTATTGGGTGACAGATGCTTCAAGTTAGGTGGAGTATGGGGAGGGGGGAACAAAGTTTTATTGTCATGGTTCACACCAGCTTCAACACGTATGGCACACTAATCTCTCTACTAACAAGTTAAATCACATCAACAAGTAAACATGTCCCTTCAAGCACACCATAACCCTAGATACTCAATACACATTGCCACAATTTACGTATATTCCAAATGGCGGGAGCTCCCAACGAGAGGAAAAATAGGACCATCCGAGCTATGACATGGAATGTGAATGGGCTTGGTAATAGCATCAAGAGGCGCTTAGTCCTACAATAACTGAATCGGCACTCTCCAGACGTGGTGTTCCTTACCAAAACACACCTAGCGGATACAAACTGCACACTATTGAAACGCACCAATTACCGACTAGCAATACATGCTGGGTTCACCATGGGTTCACGTGGGGTGCTAATTCTAATACACAAAAGACTCTTTACTCTTTCAACTGCCTCACAGGTTACGGGAGGAAGGTATGTATATTTAACAGGGACTCTATGGGAACGCACCATAGCTATGCTTGCAGTTTACGCACCACAAAACGTATTAGCCCCCTGACCAATGACATTACGCCCTTGATCGCCAGTGACTCTACAGATCTCATGATAATTGGAAGAGACTTCAATGAAGTGATGAATGTAGACCTTGACCAAACACATATACGAACCAGGAACCTGGGCATATGCACCAAACTTGCCACATTCACTGATGCGTTATGGCTACAGGATGTGTGGAGAAAATTGAATCCCAACACAAAAGAATACTCATACCACTCCGGAGCACACACCTCACTGTCAAGACTAGATTACTTCTTCATGCCATTAGTAAACATACACAAAGCATGCAAAGCACAACTGCTTCCCAGAGGCATATTAGACCACTCTCCCCTTATAATAGGAATCAGAACCAACAGACCGGTCCCTCCACTCAGTTGGCGACTAAACAGCTACTACTTAGGATTTCCAGAACTGGTAGAACACATTCAAAATGTCACAAACACGTACTTTGAATTAAACACTGGCTCTGTAGACAGCCCCGGGACGCTATGGGAAGCACTCAAGACGGTGCTTTTTGTGGGCTAGATCACAGCCCACAAAAAAAGCATCTAAAAGCATTACACGAAGCCGAAGCAAAAGTACAAAACGCTGCCCACCTGATCCTTGATCAACCAGAAACACATTGCGCATTACAACTAGCACAGAAACAACTACAACAAATAGCTTTAGATAAAGCAAAACAGGCACACACAGCGATGTGGGCAAAGGTGTACGAAACAGGAGATAAGGCAGGGAAGCTACTGGCATGGCTAGAACACAGATATGTGGGCCTTACCCAAGTTAGGAAGCTGACAATAGCAGACTCGGAGCCATTGGTGGCAGACCGAGATATAGCAGAAGGCTTTGCAGCATATTACGCTGAGTTGTATAGAGCACCATCCTCACCGCTTAATATTGACATCCTGGCAGAAGTTACCCGCCCCACCCTAAACGAGCAACAGTTCGATCTATTGGAACAAGAAATCACGGAGGAGGAAATAACCCTAGCCATGACAGAGCTTCAACCCGGTAAAAGCCCAGGTCCAAACGGTTTCCCCATCGAAGTATGGAAGAAGATAGGGGCAAATGTGACGACTCCACACTTATTTTGACTGTTTCAGGAATCACACTCACAAGGATGCTTGCCCCCAGATATAAGGTGAGCTACCATAATAGTACTGCCGAAAGCAGATAAACCATCTGATAAATGCAGTTCCTACAGACCCATCTCCCTTATAAACATTGAAACTAAACTATTAGCAAAGGTGCTGGCCAATCAGCTACAACAAGTTATACACTCATTGGTACATCCGGATCAGTGCAGATTTATGCCGCAAAGATCCACCAGACAGAATATATACAGGTTACACACAGCATTAGAAAAGCTGCCCGAGCTTCGAGGTCCCTTAGCCTTGCTTGCCATAGATTTTGAAAAGGCCTTTGACTCGGTTTATTGGGAGGCAATCTGTGAAATTATGCATCGCATGGGCATCGGCCCAAACTTTATAAACCGGGTTAAACTGCTATATAACTCCCCAGAGGCAGTGACAAAGGTGAATGGGCACGTATCGAACCCCTTTAAAATAGGAAAGGAACAAGACAAGACTGACCCCTGTCGGCCTTAATCTTCGCATTAGCAAACAAACCCCTAGCAGTGCTATTGAGAACCACAGAAACATGGAATGGCTTTAACTGGTCGGAGGGCTGGGAAGACATGGTGTGCTTGTATGCGGATCACCAGCTGATATATTTAAAAGACCCACGAAAATCATGCCAGTCGTGACCTGTTTATTGAGTAGATACAGTACTTTCAGTGGTCTCCGAGTCAACTGGTCTAAGTCCGTATTGTTTCCATTAAGGCAAGCAGAAAACATAGTACCAGCCGACTGCCCCTGTCGCATGGAAAGTGAACAATTTAGATACCTAGGCATACAGATAACGAATAACCTAACAGACCATGTGCCTAAAAACCTACATCCATTGATGGTGAGGTTTAAAGAAGATGTCCGACATTGGATGTTCCTAGCACTGACTCTGTTAGGACGAGCAGCACTCTTCAAAATGAGGGCCCTCCCCCACTTTCTCTACATACTACAAAACGCCCCACTACCCATAGTGACAAGTGAATTTCATAAAATAGATCAAACACTTAGAAAACTACTATGGAGCGGAGGCCACGCACGTTTAGCACTCACTACTCTTCAAAGATCAATATGGGTGGGTGGGATTGGACTCCCCTGTCTTCAAACCTACTACTGGGCCAGTCAAATGGCAGTAGTGAACGACAAACTTCATGGAGACCCTACACTACCGCACAATAGAATATAAAACCCAAATGCACAAGAAAGACCCATCATGAATTACCTCTATCACGAGAAGGACCAATCAGCCGCCCTGTCCATGCTAACACACACAACACAAATATGGATGGACACACACATATATACCTAGGCTGGGACAAAAGGCTAACCCCGGTACAACCACTATGGGGCAATAAACACCTCCCAGAAGTGAACAAACTACCCAAATGGCACTCCTGGTTAAAACTCGGCATATTAAAGATCGGAGATGTCGTGAAGGAGAACATGATAATACCGTTCGCAAATCTTGTATCTAGTTTGAAACTCCCCCTGAATGAGCGTTATCACTACACGCAACTTAAGCATGCACTACAAGCCCACCTCCCTGACATGATTGACATGCCCGACTATACCCCACTAGAACGTAACTTATTTCCAGAAATAATCAAACACAAAGTCACGTCAACTATGCACAATGCCATAACCTCCTTTGCCACCACTGAACTGGTGGGTCTGAAAACCAAATGGGAGAAGGATGTGGGTGTCATACTTTCAGAGGAATGGGTAGCCGCACTGATGTTCCCCAGGGAATCGGCCATCTCATCCAGGCTTAGGTTAATCCAATTGAAAATACTGCATAGGATATACTACCCAAGCGTAACATTATTCAAGTGGGGAAAAATCACCAACCATCTATTCTGCGATGTAAAAGGAAGGAAGGCACTTTCTTTCACATCCTCTGGGAATGTACTCATATTCAGCAATATTGGCAAAAGTGCTGCAATGAATTGTCAAGGGTACTGGGCAAAATGATTCACAGAATCACGGAAAAACTGTTGCTAGGGATGGAAGACGATGGTGAACTGTCACGATACGAAATATTGTTTGTATCCACCACTACCGCACTGATCAAAAGGAACATAGCACAGCTTTGGGGATCTGAGGTGACGCCGGACTATGCACAATGGGTCACGGATGTGGATATTTATATTGAAATGTAAAAAAGAGTTTACACAGCTAGAGGTTGCCCCGAGAAGGCCCAGAGAATATGGCAGAAATGGGAAGACTACCACTGAGAGGATGTTTGTATTTGCAAATCGAATTGACATCCAGGGATGTGATGTGAAGTTAAGTTTACATAACACTGTTATAATAGAATGTAATCATGCGTGTTAAATACCTATAATATGCCGTACCTGCAGTGTGATGCCGATGACTAGTGGGTAAGAGAAGGTATTGTTGCCCCCGTATAGCATGGGCGTGTTTGTATATGTTATTGTAAAATCAATTAAAAAAATTATGAAATAAAAGGATTCGGATGACAGTAGCCGATTTTTAGAATGATGGAAAAGTGGCACTGTTAAGAGAGGAGTTGATATGGAGCAACACTG
Organism: Ambystoma mexicanum; assembly: GCF_040938575.1. NCBI lineage: Eukaryota > Metazoa > Chordata > Amphibia > Caudata > Ambystomatidae > Ambystoma > Ambystoma mexicanum. The sequence goes on from NC_090937.1 coordinate 1,294,866,991, forward strand.
GGAGCTATGAGTTTCACTATGTGCGGGATAGACGATCGATGGGGGCACATGAAGTTAGCCATGAGGAGGAGGGTAAGAATTTCAAAAGGAAGACATTGCAGCAGGAATGGGGGATAGAGGTGGTGGATGTTAGGGTGAATTCTCCAGAATGGCTAATTTCCCTTACCTACTGAGTCCCTCAGCAGCTTTGCTGGATTTCTAGGATTTATTTTTGTTCACCTGGTAAGAGTGTGAGGCTTTTCTCCCACTCTTACATGTGTTTTGCTGTGTGTTTAACATTTTTTGTCTTCATAGAATGTGGAGCCTCACCTACTCCATAGGCATCATCGTTTTACTGTGTGTCACACAGCACCTTTAGTGCAGTGACACAGGGTTGTCTTTTTCAGACTTCCCACTTTAAAATCCATTTTTCTTGTACTGACTACTGTCTCCCAGAACATGTAAAGTTGCCATTGACTTTATTAGTCTTTTTAAATTCACATACCCAGTACAAACTATCTTTCATAGAGTACTGGAAAGGGTTAATAGTTATCCCTTTTTGTCTGTCTCTCATGGAACATTATTTCATTCCCCTTTCTTTAAAATTTTGCTGGTGGCAGTGGTATCTACCATTTTCTTCCTACCACGGTCTATGAAAATAGCCTTGGTACTGTTTTAGGCTAAATTAGTAGCCTCGAACTTAAATCCGCTGGACCCCATTTACTTTTATTTGGTTTTGGCTGGGTTTATTCACCATTTCTTTTTGTAAAGGTTTTTCTTGTGTTTTACTCTGCACGCCAAACCAGGTTTGGTTCCTTTGTTGGCAGTCATTTGGTGGGCTTCTCCTTAGGCGCCTGAATGTCTGAGGGGGACAGGATGTGAGGGAGGGGTTTGGGACTCCCTGCACAGGGTCTCCTTGGAGACCCATGTCGCACTCTGTATGATTGATGTAGTGACTGCCCCGCCAGGACAGCCACACTGCTGTGTGCTTGATAGCCAGGCCGTGTGAATGGGGGAAAACAGCATAAAAAGTAGGTTTCTGGGAGTTGGAAGGCAGAGTCGACACTGGATCGAGAGAACCAAAGAGAAACTGAAGGAAGAGGACCACTACCACGACTGAACCTCCCGGTGAAGACCTGCTGCGGGTATGAATCTCCAAACTTCGACGACAGAGAAGATCTGCAAGGAATCTTCTTCCCTTGAGCTGTTGGGACCAACCAGTTCACCAAACACCAAGCAAGGCCTCCCTTCCCTGATTCAATTTTCTGTCCACAGCTGCAGTGAATCAGATAGCTAGGAGGACCTTGTCTTTCCCTCCCTTTTAAATTGCTGTAGTGCCATTTTGCTTACACTTAATTTTGACCTTAACTTGTCCAGAATTCATTGGGTGTTGTGTAGTGTATTATGATTGTGATTTTCTGCTGCTTTACTTTAGAAAACTGTTTTACAAATGAATGTGTAAATAAATGTATATTCTTTTACTCAGAAACCTTGAGTCAGTGTTTGTTTGAAACATAGTAATTGCTGTCCTTTGTGTAACTTCTGATACTGCTCACTTTGCTCTTTAGATACGTCTGGCTGCTCAGCCATCGATACCACTTTACTGTGTAGTAGAGGCTTGCACAAAATGTGATTTTGTACTGTCACTTGTAGTCTTCATTGTGTGTGGTGTTCCCAAATGGTACTGCATATGATTCTGTCTAACAGTGGAAAAGAGTGTGCAGGTGGGGGATAGAGGGTCAATTGCAAGGGTATTTTGAAAGTTGGACATTTTAAAGGCAAAGTAGAGAGCAAAATCATTAGCAGAAATAGTAGAGGAGATGGAGGAGGGTTTAGGAGGTGAGAGAATTGAATTGAGAGATTTTTGGAGCCCTCTAGATTGAGAGGATTGAAACAAAAAGAGAGAGAAAGAGATTTCTTTTTCTTTTTTATTTTACTTGATTAACTATTTTACTAGTTTTTACATGTTTTGTGAACCTTTAAAGTTTGTTTCCCTCTCTTTGTTCCTTTGAGTGGTTAAAAGTTTTAAAAGGTCTTTTTTTTACAGAAGATGACATTTTATTGGCTCTTTGTTAAAGTTATTGTGTTTCCTGTCGACTCTCGAAAATGTATTTGTTGTCCAGGTCAAGGCTTTCTATAAAGTTTCCTACTGCGATAACTGGTATGATGTTTTTTCCATTCATCAGGTACGTCCACCTGTAATCTTCATCTAAACTACAGGAGTACGTAAAGAGGTGACCGAGATGTGTTCTTCTATTAGGCCTAGGCAGTTGAGAAGAAGATGCTTTCATATTTCAACTGTTTGGGGCTCCTCACAATATAGGCATTCGTTGGATTTAGCTTTTTCTCAGATTGCTTGGATTTCTTTGGTTTTTAGAACGTTTAGCCTGGCTCTCATGAAGGTTGAGTGTATTTTTTTGTTGGGAAATTTCACTAGATAGTTTACGGGCTCATTCAGTTTCTGCACCGATATGGGTAGATGCATCGTTAGCTTGTTCCTTCCAGCCAACACTGCAGTTAAGCACCAGTCTGTTTCCTTCCGTTTTTTAGCTGTTTTCATGGGCTTCTTCTCTAGCTTCTTCTCGGAGCTTCCAATTTCCTCCAAAATTAGCAGTTTTTTTGCGGACCCACAAGGCCAGCATTTTGTTATCTCCTTTGTTTATTTCTTTCAGAATTATCTCGTAGATTTTCTGGTTCGGTGAGCGAATTTTCCTAAACAGCATCAAGCCATTGAGATCCACAGTGGCTTTTAATGAAGTTAGGCTTAGCTCTCATCTGATTGATGCTATCGGAGTTGAGGTTGGCAAGTGGAGTATTTCTCACCAAAATAGTCCTTTTAGTTTGGACCAGAGTTCCAATGGTATAGCCGGCATCGCTTCTGAACTTGTAAACTATCGCAGTAACTACTTTCGTTTTGTACAAAGTTAGGAAGGCTTTGAGGGAAAAACATCTGAATATTTTGTCCATCATCTGGGTCTGAATGGTTAGATTTTTGGTTTTTTGATAAATGGTTTCCTGCATGGGTTTTTCTAGAGGATTGGTACTGATGGTTACACCTAGGTATATGAAGCTTGCATTCTTTCTAGTTGTTCTTCGACTAGGTGCCATGATGGTATTTTCTTTGTTTTAGGAGCTTTTTCAAGGATCATCATCTTGGTTTTTGATGTGTTGATCTCTAGGTCATTTGATGTAAGGTAGGCCAAGAGGTTGTCAAGTTTTCCTTGAAGGCCTACAGCAGTCTGATCAATTAGGATAATGTCATCTGTGTATAAGAGTCTAGAGATCTTTTCAATGCCCACAGATGGTGGGAAGGTTCTGATATCGCTCTCAGCGAATTGAAGGCCACCTATATAGGCGTTGTAGAGCGCTGGTGCCAGGGGGCAACCTGGTTTAACCCCTCTGTAGGTGAATATATTTTGAGAGAGAGGCCCCACTTTGTTGAACCGTACCCTCATAGAGTATCTGTATGTAGCGCTTTGATTGGTGCTAGTATAGATGTAGGGCAGCCCCAATTGGTGAGTTTATCCCAGAGTTTGACTCGGTTTACCTTGTCAAAAGTCAAGACCAACATGAGACGAGGAGAACCTTCTAGCACTTTGGATTTTAAAATGCTGAGTGTCATTATGTTGGCTGAGGTTCCTAGGTTTTTTGTGAAACCTGTTTGAAAATGAAAAGTATAAATAATCCGGAAGGATTAACAATAATCTTGTTTTTATTATTTATATTATATTTGCAAGGTGCCCTTGAGTGATGACACGTGTTTCGGTCTCCCTGTTTGAAAGTGATCATGGCCTTTTGAGGATGATGTCCATGATTTGAATTTTTCTAGAAGAAAGACTCCAAAGAGTTTACCAATACAGTCCAGTAAAGAGATGGGACGATAGTTGTTCGGGTTTTCCTTGTCCCCCTTTTTATAGATCGGGAAAATCATGTGTGGCAGTGTCAAGAGCAGAGGAGTAGATTTGAAGAGTCATCACATACCTTTGGAGATCCAAGGAGTGTCTAGATCTTTGCCAAAACTGAAGGTGTTTCCCCATTGTTGCTGTTAAAGGTGCAGATGGAAGATGTAATCCAAAGCTGTGCAGTGGAGGATTCAGAAGTGAATGTAGAACAATGGAAGTGAGAGGAGAATGGAGCATTAAGAGCAGTGTTAAAGTTAGTGAAGTCTTCATTAGTGGATGGAACAGTGAATTGTATATCTGATCAAAGAAGTGGTGTGGGTCAGAGAGGTAGATAGGTTATATGGAGAATGGAAACTTGTGCTTGCAAAGGGAAGTGGTAGATGGGAGAATGGGGTGGAAGTAGGAGTGGAGATTGAGGTAAAGATGAATGAATGATCAGAGGAGAAGGAGCGGTAGAGATATTAGAGGCAGAGTATTGAAAAGAGATGAGAAAAGCTCAAGCAAGTTACCATTTGAATTGATGGGTATGGAGTGGAGAAGAGAGCGAGTGGTTAAGGAAAGGAGAGCTGAAGTCAGTGGACAGAGGACAGAGAGGGATGGTTAAAGTCACCATTGACATTGAGGTGATTATGTGGAGGAAGGGATTCAATTAGTTGGGAGAGATGGTCAACAAATTGCCCATTAGAACCTGGTGGCCAATAGAGAAATGTAATATGAATGCCATAAAGGGCAGTGATTGTGGAGAAAGTATATTTAAAAGAGAGATAAATTGCAAGAGCTAGGGGAGTAGGATAGATAGGAAGTTTGGAAGATGAGAATAAGTCCTACATCAACACCCCTGCCAATTGGGCATGGAGAGTGTGTGTATGTGTAAGCAGGGTCATGAAGGGCAGCAAGGTTGCAGATACTGACAGTGAAATCCAGGTTGCTATAAGGATAATGAGGTCAAGAAAGGGAGAATGGGAATACAGAGGTAAATGAAGTCTTGTTACAGACAGAACGTGCATTCCAAGAAGCAATATGAAGACAGTGAATTGTAGAAGCATAGTGATGTTGAGTCTGTGAAGTAGAGAGGTGCTGGCGTTGATGCGAGAAAAGGAAGAGTGATGAAAGTTAGGGTAGGAGATTTTGTGAATGGTTAAATTTGTGAGCTAGAATAGAGGAGACGTCAAGGAAAAGAGCTAATAGGGATGGTAAGAGAGTTGAAATGGTTTTGAGCAGAGGAGTATGCAGAAAGAAGTAGACGAGAATTGAAGAGATAGTAAGAGCTGTGCATGGTGAGAGCGGGGCTGAGCAAACATGAAGATACTTCTGTGATGTTATATGTATTGCAAACCATTGTAAAGGTTTGGTTTCTCATGATTTATGTTGCTCTTGGAACGCTCAGACAGTGGAGCCTAATCATATCACTATTTTCCAGAAATCTGGTTCACCCTCACAGTGTCCCAGTTCCATGTGTTCATTAAGGAATATAAATCATTGACTTTATGTATTTATTTATTTTTTTGTTTATTAACCCAATTGGGTTTTTTACAAAATGATGCTCCATGATGAACTGTCTTTACTCTTGCGAAGGCTACTCAAGACACCACTCTAGTTCGACGTGTATGTTCCTAGGGGTTGAGTGGAGGGCCGCCAGGCATCATGATTAAGGGAGGGTCAAGGGCACTTGCTTTTTGGAGGGCCACTTCCAGGAATTTGGCAGCCATTCTCGACCATCTTTTGGAGTCGCCAGCAATCAGTCGGAACCATATGGTTTCTTCATCGAGTACCGCCGAGCAGGTAATGAGTGGTGCCAAGTAAGCCTGTCTTTCTGATGATAGTGCTGGACATGATGTGAGGAGGTGGCGAACTGTCTCTACTTGATCTATTTGGCCGCACTGCCGAAAGTGCTCTGGTTGCCAAGACTTCTCTGGTATGGAGTAGGTTTAGACGGGCTCGCATAAATAGTTTTCTCAGTTTTTTCTCGGGGAATTTTTCACAGTATCTCAGCGGAGCCTTTATCCGATTGTAGGTTGGGAGCAGATCTTTTAGCGATTTATACTGGAATATTTTTTCGTTTGTATTTATCCAGTCTTGTTGGTAGAGTTTTAACTTTACTCGCCCAGGATTTGAAATGAGCAGGTCCACGTTACAATAGACTTCCTCCAGCTTTTCTTCAATTTTTTTTGCCCATTTCATTAGTGGTATGCAAGAGCCTTTGTTCAGTTCTGCTTCCACCACCTGAATATCGGGAGAGTGTCAGGAGTCCGTATTTTTCTATAGAGTAGTATTGCGCTTTGCAGTACCACCGAGGCTAGCGATGGTAGGCAAAGGTCGCGTCGAATTGCTGGCGTAGGGGCTGATTTAGGGAGTACCAAAACCGATTTCCACAGGAAACCCTCCAGCCTGGACCAAAATTCCTCGGTCAAGTTTAGATTGGCTGCCATGCCGTATGTTATTGAGGGGACTACCTTTGTTTTGTAAAATTGTAGTACCGGCGTCCAAGAAAACGTTCTGAATTTCTGTCCACTGCTCGGGATTGGGCTGTCAAATTTTTCATCTTTGACCATAGAGAATCTTGTAGGGAGCTTTCGTTCAGTGCACGCCTAGATATTTAAAATTGTTCACCACTTCGATTTTTGTTTTATCCAGAAACCAGGTCAGACTTGTCTGGCTCTTCTTTAGGCTTTTGGAGAATGACAGGATTTTTGTCTTGGTTTTGTTGCTTTGTAGATTGTTATCTTCCATATATTTAGACAAATTTTCTAATTGCCTCTGCAGGCCGATCGCTATCTGGTCCATAAGTATCAGATCATCTGCGTACCAGAGTCTCGAGATTTTCGAGGTACCGACTTGTGGTGGGAAGGATCTTACTGTTTTTTCCGATTCTTGGAAGTCCCCAATGAAGGCGATAAACAGGGCTGGGGCCAGAGGGCAGCCCTGTTTTACGCCACGTTCTGTGTTGATTTGGTCTGATAGGGTCCCTTGTTGGTTTAGACGGACTCTGAGCGAGGTTGATTCATGGAGTGCCATTGTTGGATCAAGAATTGGTGCCGGACATTTCCAGGTGGTTAGCTTACTCCACAGTTTTTGGCAATCAACTGTGTCGAAATCCTGAGAAAGGTCCACCTTTGCCATGTGAAACTTCGGCGCTCCTCTCTTCACCTTTGCTTTGATGATGCTCAGGATTAGCAGGTTTATTGTGATACCAGCACCCTTTTGGAAACCTGTTTGAAAGATGTCGGCTGCCGGGGAAGAGCTAACCCAGCCCTTAAAGTGGCGTAGCAGCAATGACGCAAAGATCTTTCCAATGATGTCAAGTAATACAATGGGTCTGTAATTAACCGGGATGTCTCTGTCGCCCTTTTTGAAAATTGGAACCAGAACTGCCTCTGTCCAAGTTTTTGGAATTTGTTTCATTTTTTGGCACTGGTTGAATAGTTCGCCAATCGCTCGTGCCCATACTTGTGGATATTTCTTAAGGTCGATGTTTGACAGACCGTCGGGCCCCGGGGCCCTAGAAGACTTCAACTTCATAATAACGTCCATAATATCCTCGATAGATGACAGGTGGATCCATGCGGAATTAGACGGTGCCACTTGCAGTGGGGATGAAGTGAGGGGGCGTCGGTATAGCTCAGTAAAGTGCCGAATCCACTTTTGTTCAGGGACACAATTTGAGAGCAAATTTGCCTTCTGTCCGTTTATTGATTTTAGCAGCAACCAAAAGTCACGTGTTTTTCTTGAGGCCCAGGTGTGCAGCATCGCTTCAGCATTGTTTTGGTACATTTGCAGCCTCTGCTGCTTTAGCCACGATTTGTAGGACTTGTATTCAGAGAGATATGTGGTCCAGGCTCCAGCGGAGTCTGCTCTCGCTGCCATTTTTTTTAGCTTGTTCACTCTTTGTCTTTTGATCGCCACTTCTCGATTGAACGAGTGGGTGTGAGTTGGGTGACTAGTACTTCTGCCTGCAAAACTCACTTTGTGGGGAGCCAGCAGGGACACATAGGGCCTCATTACACGGATGGCGTTAGGGATTTACCGGTACCGGTAAAATACCGGTACCGGTAAATCCCTACCGCCTTACTACGAGGTCCCTTTGCGGGTTGGGGGATTTAACGCCAGCTTTTTGCAGGCGTTAAAATCCAACCCGCTAAAGGACCTCGGAGCTAATTACGCCACCGCAAAATTGCGGTGCCGTAATTAGCGCCTTCCCCATTCCCATAGAGCTCTATGGGGCAAAATGGGAATGGGGAAGGGCAATAGCGGAAGGGGAATTTACCGCCCCTCCAACCTTGGAATGGGGCGGTAAATCCCCTTTCCGCCAAGGCGGTGCCGGTATTTTACCGGCATGAGCCATGGCGCTAATAGCACCATGGCTTGCCGCCTTCCGTGTAATGAGGCCCATACTCCGGTCATATGTCAGTTTTCCCCTCATTTGGCTGATCAAATTTCGTGGTTAAGTTAGTCGTGAAGGATCTTACGTTGTCCGATGTTAGACGTAGTCTGTTTTGTTTCAGATTTGACTCAATGTCCGGTGCGTACAGGAGTCTTGTCGCAGCTGCCCCGTTCCACGACATCTGGAGAAGGTTGTGGTCACTTTCCTTTGTTTTTATGACTGTGAAGTCGGTAAAGTGCGGGATCAACCCTTCTGTGATGAATATGTAATCGAGAGTGGCGGCCGAGTTAAGCCTTTCCCACGTTGAAATTTGCGTTTTCCAGTCCTGGAGGGACGACACATTATGAAACTTTCTCGTTTTCATTAGAAGGGACCAGGCCCGACCCCTTTCGTCCATCCGCGAAGAAGCTGTCGAGTCGTTGCTCGTTTTTCCTCCGCATTTGGCGTTCAGATCCCCACAGATTATAATATTTGGCACTTTTCGGTCCACAGTTAGTTTGTCGATTAAGTTGGCAACCATGGTACAGAATTCTTTGATGTTTGATTTGTCCGGGTTCCAGTACAGGTTTATTATTGCCAATTCGGAATTTGTTTTAATCCCGGAACCCAGACGGATTGCCGTTAGTATGCCCGCGGAGGGTCGGCCCAGAATGGACTTTGATGCTGGGGAGGCTTCTATTGCAAATCCGTCCATGGATGGTTTTTGGACCAGCCATGTTTCTTGAAGGCATATCAGCTCAAATGCACTCAGGTTTACATCGCTAGGTGTGGTTAGATGGCGATAGCCTCTCGTGTTCCAGGATGCCATATGTAGGGTGCTCTTTGTTAGATGGTTATGAGGTCCGGTTTGCTGCTTCTTTGTAATGCTGGTTCCTTGTATTTGTTGCTATTTCGTTTGGTTTCGAGAGAAAGTATCCGCTATCCATCTCCATGATTTGGGTACAGCCGATGCACTCGGTTCTCTTTTTGGTACAGCCTCCCTTTTGTTGTCCACGCCAGGCTCTCTCTGTTCCCTTCCCTCCTGTTTTTTTTGGGTTTTTGGTGATTTGTAGTTTCTATCTGGCATGGTCTTTACTGGAGTGGTTTGATGGGACCGCCACTCCCGGTCTTTGCCATATGACGGGTTGGGCCTTCTGGATGTCTTCAGCGGGTGCCTTTCTCTATACTGTTCACTGCCATGACTTGAGACTTCCCATTTTCCTCTGCTTCTGTTTGGTGTGTCCGTTGAGGGCTTCTGCAGCTGGTTTAATTTTAATCCCAGTTTGTGGAGATCTTTTATTGCTTCTGGGGTGAGCGCCATCGCCGGATTTGCTTCTTACATATAGGTAGGCTTTCGCTCTATGTTCACAATGGTATGGTTCAACCAGTATTAAGTTGTCCGTTCTTAGATTGCGGAGTTTATCTACTTTCCCCAGTCTGTTTAAGACTGTTCTACGGTTGAGTACCAAATAGCTGTCCTTAGCCGAGATTTGTTCCAACTTGAAAAGTAGCGCCCCTTCAAGTTTTGTGTCTTTCTTTAAATCAGCCTCCAGGAATCTTCTGGACTCTTTGAAGGAAGGGAGTCGCGCTCTGTCGGCATTGTAAGTTCTGTTTTGTTTTGGTTCATGTTCTCTTCGAGGCTCATCTTTGGGTGTTTTACTTGATTTCTTTAAGTTTCTTAGTTCCTCTAGTGCAATACTTGGGGAATTTGAGCGCAAACGTTGGTTTGAGTTGGCAAAGGCCACTGCCTCGTGCTTGTTTTTCACTTCCTGAATGGGGTCCAATTCTAGTGAGGGGATTTCATGTATTTGCTTTGACGGAACCCTCGCTTTGTCAGAGTTGGCGAGTCTATTTCTCTGGCGTCTGCGTACTGTGATATATTCAGCAAGTCTGAGAACGAATCCAAGTCGTCACTTGTTTCAGGTGTGTCTGTCATTTTGGTATGCTCTAGGTTTATTGGCGTTGGCTTTTTGGCTTTTTCCCCTTGATTTGGCAGGATAGCCGTCCCTTGAATGGGGCCCGGTTGGGGCAGGGTTTCAGGTGTATTTTCTTGTGTGCATAGAAGCACAGGTGGTTGGTGCAATTTTTTTTCTTTTCTTTCTGCTTCCTGCTAGGTGTGCGCGCAGACGGGGATGATGGTGCCGCAGGAGAAGATAGGGGCCACTTCTTTTTTCTTCTCACACTGTGTGGTCTGCGTGGCTTTAGTCGTGCTTGCTGAGCTTATTTGATGTGTGTCACATCTGTTTTGTAGTTCTATAGACAGTTTGTCCATTTTTTCTTCCAGTTTTGCATATATGTTATTCGAATTTCTTTCAGTGGCAGTTAGATATCCTTCAACGAAAATTAATTTGTCCTTCAGTTCGCTGATCATTGATGTGCTGTCTTTCAAGGCCTCGTGAATTGATTCATATAGCTTTCCGAAGGGGTTTAGAGCAATCGAAAATGCTGACATCACAGACAGAAGTCTTTTTTCTTTTTTGAAGGTGAGTCATTTTCGGACGTGTTTGATGTGTTGGTGAGGTGTCTGGATTTGAGGGGGTATTTAACTCTTTGGTGCCCTGGAGCACCGGCAGTCTCTCAGAGAGCCTTCTTTCTGAGGCTGGAATATTGACTTGGATTGCCTGCGGCAGATTTTCCATTGTTTGGCTCGGGTTTCCCTGAATGTGTGGGCGTGTCCATGCGTAGTTTTCCGCTTGCTGGTTGAGATGGTGGTTTTGTCTAGGCTTGGCTAGGCCTAGGGTAGCCGAAGAGTTTGTAGGGCCTGTCCTGGGTGTGTTAATCAGGCTCAGGGGGTCTTCAGCTGTCTTTTTGGGAGAACCTGTCATCTTTTCCATGAAGTCCGTCAATCTTGCTTCAAGCTGTGGAACATTTGGGAGACACAGTCTTTTTAACTTTGGTCTCGGCGTTGCTGGTGGGCCTAATTTTTGAGGTGATGGAATCATGTAAGGTTGCCCTTGAAGGTTTGTGTCGGTTTTTCTGGCTTTGCTCAGTGGTGAGTTGTCTTGGATTGCCTCCAAGATTTCCGCGTCCGACAACTCGGGTTCTTGCCCTAATTTTCTTTTATGCTGTTTCAAGAAGTATTCTTTCAGAGTTGTTGGGTTCGACGAGCTTGGGCAGACTTTAGAGCCCCCATGGAGTTTAGAAGTGACTTTTCTCTGTTTCTTTGTCGTGTGTTTTCCAACTGTTTGTTTCTGGTTTGGGCTTTCATTGATGAACAGGATCTTTGGAGCCTGGTTTACTTTCTTATGTACTAGATCACTGTGTTCTGAATCACTCAGCTGCGCTTCAATTGAGTCAATTTATTCTGGGGGGCTGCCGACAGCCGGGTTTGAAGTTCGAACTCCGGGGGCTGTGCCCAGATGAGGTCTATGACTCCATTCGCAACTTTGGCTGGCGGAGTCTGCTCGGTGTCGACTTGGGGGGAAGGGTTTAGGAAGACCGCTAATGGGTGATACCCTACCCGCTCCGACCCGACTCCCGCCACCAGACACAAGACACACTGCTTCGCACACCGCGCCGCGCTCCGCACCTGCGTGTGTTTTTGTAGCCAAAATGTTGAAAGTTCACTGGAAAGCGAAAGCGGACTGCGAGCCCATGTAGGAGAACCAAGGTGCGTTCAGCAGCGTCCTGTCCTCACTCCTCACAAGACACACTGCTTCACACACCGACTTTATTGCCTACGAGAGGCACCAATCTAATGACTTGCTAATCAACACTTCAAATTGACATGTATAAAGCCTCCAGAGACCACAAATTGCAGTAGAAAGGCCCTATTATGATGATGCGACCTACCTCACTTGTATACAACTGGGACAAGGGAGATCGGATGATGAGGTAATGACCTGATTACTTATCAGTAATCTTCGTTACTCTGAGTCCTAGATCTTCCTTGTCCAAGTCTGCATCCCCACCTCTGTCGTGCTTTTTGAATGCAGTGTTGGCTTAGGGCACAGACATTGGTGGGGGATGAGTATCCTTTTATAGAGCTCTCCTGAAGGGTAGAGCTATAATACCATAAACATAAATGAAGGATTCAATACTAACTAGCAGGGATCAGTCTTGGGGCTGCCATCCCTCACTTGTACAGGATTGGGACATGGAAGATCTAATATTCAGAGTAATGAAGAAATCAGGGCATTTTCCCGCGCAGTGGAATTTTATTTACAGGGCTGCATTTGCGTGATTGGTCCGGGCTCATAGTCATCCTTCCCAACATGATCTCCTTCTCCAGGGCAGATGGCTGGAGTAGCTAATTGAGAGCCGTCAATGATTCCTGTGACGAATTTGGCGCTCCCCCCACCCTCTGCCCCATGACTAGTGGCACGTGGGTGGGGGTGGCGCCAAATTGTTGTTTTTTCTGACCGGGGCGCTGCAGCTTCTAAGGCCAGCCCTGAATTATTCGCGTGGCTCTAACGATTGAAGTCGGTGCCCAGAGTAGATGCGGGACAGCTAGTTCTCCATTTCCAGAATGAATGAAATGGATCGAAGGAACAATCCCCCTGATTGCTAATCCAAGTGCAGGATATACGGTCCGGGGTCTGTTACTTTTAGGCCCTGCGACCAACACAATAACATGTAGTTTATATTCCCCTCGCCTCGGCAGGGTCCAACTGGGGCGCAGAACTGGCTCCGCCATCAAAGAAAAAGTCTCCCACAGTCGCAAATGAAAAGTATTCCTTTGGTGACAGACTGTTTGAATAGTAACCAAGGGGAAGTGTTTCCTTAACATATGTTGCACATTGTGGATTTTTAAGATTATTTCTTCAGTAAACATCATCAAACCTAGGAATGGCACAGTGTAGTAAATCATTACACTTGGCCACTTTCGCCCCGCAACTCTTGCAACAACAAACAAAACTGGCCAGCACGAGCATTTTGGGCCTTCCATTTGGGCATTACTCACAGTCGAAACATGCGCCTCGGCCACTATTTCCAATAGCGAGCGGCTCTGTTGGAAATAGCCCCATCACGCCCACTCTTCAAGTATTTCCGGTTCACGGGCGGTGCTACTTCTGTCTGTGCCCCTTGCCTGTCCCTCCTTACTGATTTTTTTCCAGGTGGATAGAGAATTTCTTTTCGTTATGTTATGTTAGTGTCCTTTGGCATACTTCCCAATGCTGCAGACTGTGGTGAGAGATACACGCAGGATCCTTTAGAGACCCGAAACGTCCTTCTCTCCAACGGCCCCTATACATATGCACACAAACCGGCCGCACAGCTACAAGCAGGCGGTTGCAAGATGTCATCACTGCTTGGGGAAATTGTCTGCATTTGGATTAGTGCTGCATGGCTTAGCATTTCAAAAACATTTGCGATCGGTGTTGCTACACGTGACATTTTGATATTAATGGATGACAAGATAGCAAGTTAAGCACTCGCCTCAGGCAGCGGTGTCCACTGGGTATAAAAAAAATACTACAAACCTACCCCTTCGTCCTTCCAAGTTCGGTACATTGAGCGCCATTAAATTGGTACACATATAAAACCTTTTTTTTTTGTATAGTGCTCAGAAGTTTAAGGAACCCCCACGAGGCGCTATGTGAAAACGTGATTACGGTTATTAAAGCAGATCGGTCACTTGGAGGCGAGAACGACACATCATGGTGAATGTCTCCCAATTCTAGAGTAGATCTATGAATACTGATTCTGCATCTGAAGTGCATTGTTTTCATCCCATGCAATCATGAATGGCCGTGTATTGTGCCGTTTTAAAAATGTAGTGCTTAATATACAAACGTTTTCAACGAGACTTTCACATGTTAAAACATTTTTGTAAATCAGGCCCGTAGTCCTGAGCATTAGATGGTAGCTAACTTCGCGAAAAAATGGTATACAAAAAATGAATGGCGAGGAGTTCACCATGCAGGACGTTCCCAGGACGCAATGGAAAGGGTAATCAGAACCTATGAATGCACATTGCTCAAACTCAGAATATACTCAGAATATACTGAACGGTACTTTAAAGAAAAAATGTATTTAACATATTTACAGACTTTAACACAATCGCTGCCAACACAACATGACATTTTCACAATTGAGAGGTACAACGGAATCGCAGAGGGGGAAGACAAAACAATACAATTATACAGAATTTGAGACAGGCGTTCCATGTGCTTCTAAATAAGCTTACTCTATTTATGTTGCAAGTTGTGAATTGCACTGGCTTTTTTTTTATAGTTCACGCCGCCGTGAACAAAACTAAACACCACTTGAAGGGAAACCCTGCCATCTGGTGGACATCACTGATTCGGCATTGCTGTTGAAAAGTATCCGTAGAGAATATTGTTACATCAAGACTGAAACTTTCAAATTGGCATCCACCCATGCAGTGCTAGAGCACAGCTCCCGGATTACTTAATGGTAATCATTATGACTCCTCGTCCTGCTCTTCCTTGCCACAGTACTTATGTGTGTGGTGACCCAATTCTCTTACAGGAAACCTTTTTCACATTTGACTTCTGTTTTGCTGTACGCCTCGCCCCTCCCGTGGGAGTTCAATACCCCCAACATCCCAGCATGCAATAGTTACTGACCACTCCTATTGGCCATTCCATGGTATCTGGACTTTCCATCAGATTCTTATCCATCAAAGTTATATCCATCGAAATGTATTAATTGAAATGCTTTTCCATCGAAAAGCATATTCATTGAATGAATTTCGAGGAATTTTGATGGATTTTAGAATTAGGGTTAGGGCAATGGTTAGGGTAAGGGCTAGGGCTAGGGCAAGGGGTAGGGTAATGGTTAGGGTAAGGGTTAGGGTTAGATGTATGGTTAGATTTAGGGTTAGGGTTGGATTTAGGGTTGGGGTTAGGTTAGGGTTAGGCTTAGATTTAGGGTCAGATTTAGGGTTAGGGTTAGATTTAGGGTTAGGGCGAGGGTTAGGGTAAGGTTTATGGTTAGGGTTAGATTTAGGGTTAGATTTAGGGATAGGGTTAGGGTTCTGGGTGGATTTAGGGTAAGGGTTAGGGTTAGATTTAGGCTTAAGGGGGAGCCCTTGGGGTTAGGGGAGTTTAGGGGGATCCACCCGAATAAACAATAAATAACACACGTGATAGGGAGCTGTCCAGTTCGTAAAATACATTAAAGATATCAGCACTGGACAAGGGTTACATTTCGAAAATGAGTGTTGGTGTGCGGGTGAGAGGGGGTGGACCCCTGGGGGTAGAGGGGGTTATGGGGGGGAGACCCCCCCGACAAAGAAAAAAGATCACAATTTTCAGGGAGCTTTCCAGTGCTGAAATACATTAAAGATTTCAGCAATGGACAAGGGTTCAATTTTCAAAATGGGGGTTGCTGTGGGGGGTTAGAATGGGAGGACCCCTTGGGGTTGAGGGGAGTTTGGGGGGTGCGACCCGCCCCAAAAAAATAAATATTTTTCATTGAAAGGGAATTTGATGGATAAACACTTTGCATTTTATGTATGGGAATTCAATGGAACATTTTTCAATGGAAAACATTCTATGGTACTTACCTTCGATGCAAAATTTTCAGTGGAAAGACCATAAACCCCATTCCATCCATGCCGGGTGAGAGTCTCCTGGCAGAGGTGGCCACCACCAAAAATACAGCTTTGAAAGTCAGTAAAGTCATTGAAAGATCACAAATGGGCTAAAAGGGAACAGACTACAATGCATTTAAGAGCATGGGAAGATCCAACGGAGGGACCCCAGCTGCTGCCACATGCATAGAGAAAGAAAAACTCTTTAGAAGACAAGACACCAGATACACACCCTTTCTCTCCCCCAAGGAGTCATAACAGATCTGATTGCTATCCTTGGCCCTTATGGAGGGGACTGCCATTGGAAATGTAAAAGCCTTCCTGTAAGAAACAAGGAACATCAGGGGTTCCAGAGTCCTCGGCAAAAACATCCTTCCAGGTACAACAATTCTTTAAGTTCTTACAATGCCTATCATAATTCTTAAGAGTGAAGGGATATCTACTATTTTGGACTGCTCTAGCTATATCCTCACACTGACTCAATTGCAGGAGTTCCTGCCTCTTCCTTCCCATGACCCAATGTAGGTTTCTTTAGATGTCCCTCCTCCCAGAACTATAGGATGTGTAAGGTCAGTTTGAAAGAGGACACCCCAGTGAGACTACTAGATCCAGAATCATGTTGAACCAGGACATGTAGGGCCAACTGTGAACAACTAGAATGACCTCAGCTGCTGAATCTCACATTATGAGAATTACTTTATGAGGCACTGGAAGTGGAGTGAAGGCATACAAAAGCCCCTCTTAGCCATCCTATGGCCATCTCATCCACTGTCCAAGCTCCCTGGCAAGGGAAGTGAGTACAGAGCTTTGGTGTCTTGGCATTCCCTGGGAGGAAAAGCGATCCAGTCGTGTCATCCAAAACCACCTGCATAGCTTGAGGAATATTTCTGGGAGGAGTTACCAGGAGGCAGAGGGGAACCTTCTGCTCAATCAGTCTGCTTCAAGATTGTCTTTCCCCTTTATGTAAGCAGCTATGGCATCCAGCGAAATTTGATTGGCCCAAGACCGACATTCCAGAGCTAGATGTTCCAGGGGTCTGGAACGAGTCCTCCCTTGTCGATCCACATATGCTAGGACCATAGTATGGTCTGTCTGCAGAGCCCTTGCCTTAACTAAAGAATCAGATAAAAAACGTTATGACTCTTAGAACTGCAGCCAGATCCCTCCAATTAGAAAAATGGCAGGATTCAAGATTCTTCAACCTTTCCTGATGCCTCTTCCCCTCCTCTACCACTCACCAACCTACTTCACTGGCATTGGTAGTAATGACGTTCAACAATAGACACTTGATCAGAAATACCCTGAAGGGATTGCTGATGTGGAACCACCAATCCAAGCTCTTTCTCAGGGATTCTGACACTGGTATAATCACCTCAAAGTTCTGTGAGTCTTTTCTTAAGCAGGTGGTACAGAAGCTGCCTCATATGTTTTCATGCCCGAGGTACTAGGAAGCCATGTGTCCCAGAAAATCCCTGTCCGGTACCTGATGCTGGACTAGAAGTGTACAAAGGGCTGATGACAGATGCCGTGCTCTGCTTTCTGGAAACCTGTCCCTCTCCTGTAAGAAAACCAGCCCCAATAAACTTCAGACTCCTGGGACAGGAGAAGTTGTGATGTTCCCCAATGTATCAGGCATCCTACTGAATAACAGTGTTTTGCATGTCTTGATCATATTCAGCTGTAATTGACCCTGAAACGTTGCCTTGTGGAGCCAATCATCCAGGTAATGAAAGCCATGCATGCCTTACTGATGGATCCATGCTGCTATTTGCCCAAGGATCTTGGTGAAGCACCTTGGAGCTGACTTCAGGTCAAACTAGAAAGCCTTAAACTGGAAATGGTTGTAGTCAATGGTGATCCACAGAAAATATTGACAGCTCTTCCAGATCCGGATATGAAAATAGGCATCCCTCCGGTCCAGTGATCCAATATAATCCCCTTCCTGACTGAGGGGAATAACTCTGTAGACATTTGTTAGGGAGAATTTTCAAAATGTGTTAATTCCTCTCTGCCTTAACAAACCCCAGCTCTTTTGCTAAACTTTGGGGCTTTGTACTTTTAAATTTTGTCTGTTTTCTGTGTTTATTTTCTTTGGTTATCGAATTTTAAACAACACCATAGGCATCATTTATTTTATTTGTGTCACTCAGCACCCTCAGTGCAGTGACACAGGGATGTCTTTAAGACTTCCAAAAGGTTTAAATACCTTATCTGGGATAAACTACTGTTTCCCAGAGAATGTAAGGTTAAATTGACATTACTAGTCTTTTTATATTCCTAGACCAAGCACACACTATCTTCCTATAGAGTGCTGGAGGGCTTCTTAGTATACCCTATGTCTAGAAACTCATGTAGCAGTCAAATGTTACACTTTTTCTATCAAAATGGCTGGTGGCAATGGTTTTACAATGGACTACCATGATTTTTCCTGACCGCGAACACCGGTAGCTAAAAATCGCGGGAGCCATGTTTTTCAAGATTGTGCCTTAAACCCCTTTGTTTAAACAGGTCCCTGCCTTCTTTTTTTGCCATTTCTTCATGGAAAGGTCCTTCTAGTGTTTGTCCCTGTGCTCCAAATTAGGTTCAGTCCCTTTGTTTCTATGCCTTTGGCGAGCTTCAGGACTGAAGACAGCCTCTGACGTCTGAGTGACTGGGGTGGGCAGGAAGTGAGGGAGGTGCCCGAAACGTCCTGTGCTTAGTCTCGAAAGGAGACCCAAATGCGCTCTGGTTTGATTGGCTGGCTGACTGTCCGGCAAGGACAGCCACCCTGCTGGGTGAGTGGCAGCTAGGCTGGAATGAATGGGAGAAGACCGTTTAAAAGGCGAGTCTCTTGGACTGGAAAGCAGAGTCAACCAATGGAACGAAAGAACCAAAGACGAGCTGGAAGAGGACGGTTGCTGCAACTCGTGGACCGTTGGTTTGCCCGGTGAAGCCCTGCTGCAGGTCCGAATTGCCAAGTTCACCTCGACAGAGAAGCCCCTTCAGGACGATTTCTTCCTTTGAGTTGGGGGGACCAATCAACTTGTAAGCCACCTGGATACCATTCTCGGAGTTGGTTAGGATTAACCAGGGGGAAGGACACCAGCTTGTGTGCTTGATGACAGCTACTCGAACTGAAGTGACTCCATTTTGTCAGTGTTTTCTGATGATCCCTTGCAGTGCAGGAGTCTCCCAATGTCCTCCCTCTTGTCCCCATGACTGAGGCTCAGGAACAGTGAGATGTGCAGAAACTGCCAGGAACCAACGTCTTCTGCTGCATCTTATTCTTCACATTAAGGTACTGTGCCAACCCGATTGAGAGACCTTTCCTCTCGCGGTGAAAGTTCGTGGAACATTCCCAAATTGCAGGCCTAATCAGCTTGTGACCCAACATATGATTCTTTTTTGTACAAAATGCTACTGAGAACTTTAGCAAAGACTTTACTGTTTACTTTAAGAACTGCTCTTTCCTATCCAAGACACTAGTCTATTGACTCTGGCATAGGCCTATTGAACTGAATCGAGTCCTCTAGTGAACTAAAACTATTTGCACTGCCTAAGAAAGTATTTGTGATCTCTTCTGCTAACTTGTGCCTTTGTCCTCCTATTTAAAGTGACTGAAATGCCATTTTGCTCCTATTAATGGGAGCACAATTTACCACTGTGTAGTCTCTTGACACATGACACATTTGATGCCGCCCCTAATTCATTTCCCTTTGAATTAGAGGCGATGATTGACCATTGTGACAAATATGACACCTTAGACCACCATATTTAGTAACAGTTTTCAATCTCCAGTTTTATAGACACCATTCTTCGTTTGCGAGAACACAGCGTTTCTGTTTTTCATGGGCAAGCTGCGCGTAGGAGACTGGCACATACCAGGCCTCACTATCTCTAAGTTTCGATTCTCGCTCTCGAGGTCAGCCTGTTCTCCGGGGCCTCATTGGGCTCAGAAAGGGGGGCCGTAAAGAAGATCATAATTCAGCTCTTTAAATGCTAGTTTCGTACATTGCTATTCTTTCAGGAGACTCGCTGCCATTCGTGTACTGATTAAATGCCTTGCTCCCTGTCTTCAAGGATATGTGAGGGAGGGAATCGGGCACTTCTGTGTGGCTCTCCAGTGTAATGTTTCAACAAGTTTCTTAGCTTTGGACCATTGAAGCGAAATAATATCTACAGCAAAGCAGTTTTACATGAGGCAAAGTGGCAACGTTAGAGAGAGCAGAGAGAGAAAACAAAATGGCGATTCTGGTCATCTTAAAATGGCTTCACTCTAGTTAAACTAATAGCTACGTAATAACCAATGACTAATGAATATATATTCTTACACTGTAAATGAGGCGGTTGGTCTTCAGCCAACCAATTATCATTCATTTCCGGACCCTCAAGGGGTTTTTGGTTATTCTGGACTGACAAACCCTCCCATTGGCCGTAAGCCAAACATCTCATCCATACATTGCATCCTCCTCCGACCAAGTATTTGGATTAGATTCGGAATCTGATTCAAATTCGGACTCATGTACACTTGTTGTCTCCTTGTTACTATTATCAATGTCAATTGACATGAATTCTTTAATGGTTTCAGATTCGTTACGATGGCGAGTGCTTGGTTTAGTAATGTTTTTTCGTTTCATCATTTGTACACACTCTTCGCTAATTTCAGTACATATTATGGGGAGACAATGTATGCAACAACATGTCACGAATATTCCTAGGATTGCTACTAGGATTGCAAATAGTTTCCATCCCCAGGATTGCAACACTTCCCTGAACCAGGAGCTTATGTTCAATTGCCAACCGCCTTCATGGGGATGAAGATCAGAATTTAACACATGCAATTTTCTTATCGTCTCAAAAATCGTGGGGGAGGAGTCACTTACAAATACGCAACACGCTGAACCCACGATTTTGCAAACACCACCGCGATCAACTAAGATTATATCAAGGGCCATTCTATTTTGTAGTGACATTAATCTAATTCATTTTTCTTCAAGAGCCATATTATTTAATATATCAGTGGTTCCATTTATTGTTTCTTCTAATATCCTAGACAGTCGTCTTATGTTATAAGAGTTTACCGCCTGGCCCCAAAATGGTGTGAATGATTTTGCTATGTCCTCTACAATCAACCCGTCTTCAATATTACGGCGAGGTCATGACCTAGTCAATTTGGTTATGTCTGATGATTTTAAAAGAAACACCCCAGGAAACAGAAATCCCAAATAACACGTACCTCCCCAGTTCCCAGGTAACCAAGGATATGCTTTTTCTCCACATATGAAATACACAGGATCTCCCACATATATTGGTTCCACTTCTTTATCAACGAATGCTATATTCCTGCATCTGGTAAATGTTTCTACCTGGAAAGAACCCTTTTTCTTTAAACAGAATGTAACAGAATGAGGGTTATAATTCACTGTACATGAAGGGGGTTCTGCATCCTTATTCCCATGTGGATTCATGTGGAACGTGATCACAGAAGTTTTATAAGGTACAGACAATCTATCCTGTGGCATTATTGCTGGTGTAATTAATCGTCTTTTTTGGAACACGGAGCAACCCACCGGTTTCATAATCACTTCCTCGAATTCATTCATATTTGTTTTATCTAGTTGACCAGTTTCACTTCCGTTCCATTTCCCATAATATAGGGCACTCAGAGAAGCATAACATGCAGAAGTTAATGGCTGGGGCTGTACATACCATCCTATTCCCTGACCACCATGCTGCGGCAGGTGGGCACAAACCCAACAATTATTTTTTCTTACGATTGAGTGTGTCATATTCATTATTAACAGCAATGTGTTGTTCCCATAACCTTCCCTATGTTTCTCTTCCATTGGGGTCAAGGTATAGGAAATCACATGGACTGGGCTTTCCGTTGTGGAAATGTTCATCATAGGCAAAAGTACTTCAAGAGGGTGCATTTCCTCTAGTTACCATAACACTGTTATGGTCAACACTGGGGTTAATATAATCATTATGCACATTACTATAGTTAGACCCAACATACATTTCTTTCGACCATGTCCTTTTTTCATCTTATTATGTACTGCGTTTAACTCTCTATCAGCATTGGTGCAAGAGGGGGCATTTGCTGGTTCCGCCATTTCTTCTCTCGTCCTTCTTCTTTTGCTGTGCTTGTCGTGAATATCTCTTGTTCATGTGCTTCCCAGGAAGTTGAAAAAGTTCAATCAATGTCTACATTCTTTTATGCCAGTTTTCTGTCTGCCTGGGTTGCTTTTTTACTTGGCAAGGCCTCCGTACATTTTGCACATTGCGCTAGAATTTCAGAGAAGCTTCCTTTGTACCACGTGCGCCCCGCTTGTTCACTCGGGTTCCTGAAACATGGATTTAGCACCAAGGAGTTGCGTTTTGTGAGCTGTCTAATTTGCACAACTCTTACACCACCCTCCTCTAGGCCTCCGGTTCCCACTTCATCCGAAAATAGGAAACAGAGGCAAGAAATTCACCAAGAGATGAAAAATGTGATCACTCCTTCTTTCTGCTCTGTAGGTTGTACCGATTTGCTCCTGGTACCGTGTGATCAACAAATAGTGCGGGTGCACTTCCGGTCTCGAGCTTGGTGTCAGCCTGGGGCACAATGGCAGATGATGATGGGTGCCCAGGCGACAATGCTGGACAACGTTGAGGCATTCTTTGCTCTTCCGTTTTTATGGCAATCTCATCAGGCTTTGTTTCAGGATCAGGCAGTTTCTGTGGCAAGGGACTGGCAATGGCATTTTTCATTTCTGGAACCACTGCTATCTCTTTCTGGTCATTGTCCCGATCAGTTGACGTGTCGAATAGCGATGGGACTTTCTTGGCGTGCGTGGCATGAATCCACGCCTTGCGTCCATCCACGCATAATGCTGTCTGCGTGGTTAAAAGTACCTGGTAGGGCCCATGCCACCAGGGTGCTAGCAATGTTTTCCGCTCATAGTTTCTGATGAGCACCCAGGCTCTGGGCTCTAATGCATGTCCTGGGCCAGTATACCGCACCGGTAATGCCTCCTGCACCTGCTGATAAATCAAACGCAGTTTTTTTACTAACAAATTACAGTAAATGCTGAGTACAGGGTATTCTACCTCTCTCATTCTTTTAGGCTGAGGTGCGCACCACTCATTCGCCGGTCTCCCCATTATGATCTCATAGGGGGAGAGCCCAGTTCTGGCCTGCACTGCCGTTCGCATGCACAGTAACGCTATTGGTAATGCATCTACCCATTTTAATTTGCTACCTGCAAATCTTACTGCAGATCTTACTGATTCTGGATTTCAAAATTCCGTTATGGCGTTCTATAAGACCGGCCGAACTCGGATGTCTCGAACAATGGAATCGCTTATCGATCTGCAATCCTGCACAAATATGCATTATCACTCCACCTACAAAGTGCGGACCGTTGTCCGACCATATTACATGGGGCAGACCAAAGTGAGAGAAATACTCTTTTAGCATTACCTTTGCCGTGCTCTTGGCTGTGCAATCTTTCAAGGGATATGCTTCTACCCATTTGCTGAATGCACATATGATCACCAGAACGTATTTCAGATTTTGGCATCGCTCCATCTCTATGAAGTCAAAGTTAATCACTTCGAATGGCATAGCGGGAGGTCCAAAACTTCCTGTTGGAGTCACTGTTCCTTTTCCCACATTATGCTGTAGGTACGTGATGCAGTTTTGCACCAGCCTCTCGGCATTCTTTTTTATGAGTGGATTTTCCCAGACTGTGGCTAAATGTTGGACTATTTTCTTCGCACAGATGTGTGTGGGACTGTGAGCCATTGTAACATTGCGTTTACATACGCATTTGGCAACATCCAATTCCCATTTTTTTGTCCACTCAACAACCCTCCAAATCCAGTTCTGCAGAGCCCTTGGCCCATCCCTGTATTTCGTCGGCGGTAGCTTCCGCCTGCATTTCCTTAACAGTCACAATTCCATTTTCTATCATGCAGGGCACTTCCTCTGATTGTACTGTCAACATTTTTGTACTCAAATCGGTAGCAGTCTGTTTCACAATCTTCTCTTCAAATGCGTTTCCTTCTCCCACTTTACATGTTACCTTTTTATGCTCCTCGCATTTCAATATTGCCAGGTGCTTTGGACACGTAACTGCAGACAGTAATCGCACAATCAGAGGGCCATGTTGAATTCTAGCCCCATGTGATGTTAAGAAACCTCTCTCGGCCCATAATCGGCCAAAATTATGAACTACGCCAAAGGCATACTAGCTATCAGTATAGATATTTACGCTCAAGTTCTCCAAAATTTCACAAGCTCTTTTTAAAGAAATTATCTCTGCTGCTTGGGCGGAGTTATAAGGAATTCTTTTACTCTCCACAACACTATTTAATGTCGTAACAGCATATGCATCAGTTGATGTGCCGTCAGGTAGTTTAAAACAGGAGCCGTCACAGAACAGTTCCCCATCTGGTTCTTTTAGTGGTGCGTCACTCAAATCAATTCTCCCTTTTGTTTCTTCCTCAGTAACCATTAGGCAATCATGGGGAAGCAATTCAGTCCCACCACTGTTTTCCCCGGGCATTGGCATTAATTCTGCTGGATTCAAAGCGCTACACCTCATAATTTGATGTTGGGCGCGAACAATACAATTTCATATCTAGGCAATCCAGCAGAGGTGAGGTGTTGCGTGTGTGTTCTATTGAGTAGAACATCTATGGCATGTGGCACCATCAAAATTAAGGTGTGCCCCAAAACCATCCCTTCTGTTTCTTTCACTGACGCAGCTGCCGCTGCAACAGCTCGCAAACATCATGGTAGTGCACGCGCTACAGGTTCCAACGCAGAAGAAAAATAGCCGCACAGCCTATTTCTTCCACCTTGTTCCTGTGTTAAGACAGACAACGCACATCCTTCGTTCTCATGCACAAATAGCCTAAAAACCTTTTCATAATTCGGTGTGCCCAAAACTGGAGGAGAACTCAAAATGGTTTTTAGCGAATCAAATGCTTTCTGACATTCTTCATTCCACTGCAAAGGCATCACAGCATCCTTTTTTGTTAATTCCACTATTGGCTTCACAATCAAAGCAAAGTTCATAACCCATTGACGGCAATAAGAAGCCATCCCTATTATCACTCTCATACCTTTCTGTGTTGTTGGAATAGGCATACCAGAAATACTCTTTATTCTCTCTGGAGTTAATCGTCTTCCTTCCTTTGAGAGTAGGTAACCCAAATAAGCTACTTCTTTCTGACAGTACTGGAATTTCTTTAGGCGTCCTTTATGGCCATGCGTGGCTAGATGAGTCAATAATAGAACAGTACCTTTTTTACATATCTCCTCTGTGTCAGCAGTGATTAATGAGTCGTCAATGTATTGTAACAATACACAGTCTGCTGGTAATTCCAACTGCTCTTTCAACGCTCTACTGTATATGCTCGGACTTTCAGTATAGCCTTGTGGAATGCGTGTGAATGTGAATGATCGTCCTCCTAAAGTGAAGGCAAATAAATACCTGCTTTCTTTGTGTACTGGAATGCTGAAGAAAGCGTTTTTCAAATCAATAACACTAAAGTATTCTGCTGAAGCAGGGAGCATTGTCAAGATCGTAGTGACGCCTGGCACTAACGGGAATTTGGGATCTACCACTTTGTTCAGTGCACAGAGATCAATTATGAAACGGTACGGTACCTCATTACCCCCTTTCTTGTATACGGGAAGAATGGGGCTGTTACATACACTACCTGCAATCTCTTCAATCACTCCCAATTTCACCAAATCAGAAATAATACTTTTCAATCCTTTTTCTCCTTCTGCTGAAATTTTATACTGCGGAATATGTGGTAGCGTTATTCCTTCTTTCAATGTAATTTTTACTGGCTCTATTTTCAAACATCCCACATCATTGTCATTCACGGCCCAAATGCAAGTTTGCACTGTACTCCATTCCCCTGTTAAAGGTTCTGTCATAAATTCAGAAGTCGGCATACTCTGGGGAGAAATAGTCAAAAATACCCCATCTGGTGTACAATGAATAACTGCTTAGTTTCTTCAATAGATTCAATCCTAAAAGATTCTCCCCACAATGCTTTGTTAAAAGAAATGGACAATGTTCAGTAAAAGGCCCTATTGTCACTGCCACTGATTTGGACTCGGGGTTTATTACTGGGGTACCTGCGAACCCTACTGAGATATTCTGTCGCCCTGACAGAGGTATGTCTGGAACCAAGTGATGATCTATCGAGCACTTTTGTGCCCCCGTATCTACAAGGAATCTATGCTCATCATTCCCGATTTTCATCTCTACGTATGGTCCTTTCTGGTTCACGGGAATTGACACTGGTTCTGACCCCTGTCCTGGGCTGTCCTATTGGGGTAACAACACGTCATCCGATGCGTAGTCACCACTGTTATTATAGTATGCACCTGTCTGGTTATCAAAAATGTTCCCCCCTCTCCCTCTATTTCCCATTTGTGCACCTTGCTGATTTTGACTCTGAATAGTTTGATTCAGAGCCTGGCCTTGATTTTGTGCACCATTCCCTTGATCATTCTGATGCAGCTGCATATGATTTCTGTTGCGACCATTTGTTCCCATGTGCCCTCTGTGAGGCCTTCTCTGACTATATCCGCCTCTATTTTGCAAATGCGGACATTGTGCCCGCCAGTGTCCTTCCTCTCTGCAGTATGCACATTGATTTAATCCCAAAGGCCCTCCATGCATATTCGAATTTCCCCTACTCTGTGCATTTCCCCTTCCCCTGTGGTGTCCTGCTATCTGCTGGAGTAACACCCGTGTTTTCATGTTTGTTCTATCCTTTGCTTCTCTTTCCTTCTCGGTATTTACCCGGTTCTCATATTATTGGGCCATATGTAATACTTCTCCTAGCGTTTTTGCTTGCCATACACTTTCTGAAGTCATTATCAAATTTTGAATCGGAAGTATTAATCCCCTCACATATTTATCCACAAATAGCCTTTTCCCTGCTTCCGTACTCACATCCTGTCCACTGAAATCTGTAAATATCTCTTTGAATCTGTTGAAATAATCTGTGGACAACTCGTCTTTACCTTGAACACATGCCGTCATCTTGGCCCATTAATTCTTTTCTCTGGGACCAATTCTTTTAACTTCTGTACTATTCGTGCTGGTAATGCTAACATATTTGCCCCTGGCTGTGCACCCACTGCTTTATTTTTATCTTCCAGTATTAAATTTGCCCACGTGGCGCCATAAGCCATCTCATCATCTACCTTTCTTATTTGTTTCCATATATCCGCTGGCAAAATTACGGGGAATATTAGATCTATGTCACCCATCGTGAACACTGACGATTGCAATAAAGACTCCACTTCTTTATAAAAACACGATGGATTTTTTCGTATGTCAGGGATTGTCTGTTTTATATTATTCACTTCCTGTCTAGAGAAGGGAACGTGCACATATTGGGCTGTGTAATGTGCTGGGATTACCACAGGTGGCGCACTGCCTACTGCGGGAGTCTCTACCTTCGGTACAAAGGTAGGGAGCACTTCTCTCATGGGGAAAGTCAAACTCACTATTCCTCCCCCCCTCTCTCATATGCAACAATATTCCCAAGTCGAGGGAAAGGTTGTCTCTCCTGTCCCCCGTTCCATCGCTCTCTTATATACCGCCAACAATTCAGGAGGGCTCACCTTCTCCTCACTTATATCTTTGTTTAGCAAATATTCAACCATCATTTGTAACGCTTTCCTTTTCATTGCTAAAGTATATTCATCAAATATTTCCATTGTGGGAATACTGGGATCTGAAATCCATTTTTGTGCCTCCCATATACATACTTTTAGCTCTGCACTAATTTGCGCTGCTGGTGACGTAAATCGCTGCTTTCTAGCCCTCTCAATATTCTTTCTCTTATTCCCCGGTGTGGCGAATACTTCAGAATACACTTCATCCAATTCATTCTTCATTTCAAACAGTCGCTTCACATGCTCTTCTATTTCTTCATCTCTCCTTCTACAACGGGCTAATGCATTCAAATCCAACAATCGTTGCGGTGGTAACTTCCCAATTAACTTTTTCCATTCTCCTGACAAATATTCCCCCATGCATTCCAACAATACCTGTCTTTCATTGTTTCTTCTGAAGTCATATAGGGACGCTAGAGTGGATACCTCATCATTATCGTCTATATACATTTCTGCCTGTTCTTGCAGCTCACGCTTTCTCTCCTTACTGATCGCGCTGCGAGTCACTCTCGTACATTCATTCTGCTAAATTCCACTCATGGGAGGGGCAGTCGGGACAGTGGCACCCTCTTGATCAAGAGGAGAAGAGGGGGCAGTGAGAGTGGGATCCGTCTGCTGGGGCTGTGGTAATTGCGAAAAACTCGGGGCTGGCTGGCTAGTGGGCAGTGCAGTGTCTGATGCAGTCTGTGGTTGTGCTGGTGTTGGGAGGGGCTGAGCAACGGGAGGGGGTTGAGCGGCAGTTACTACCGTAGTCTTTTTAGTTTCACTCCTCTGGCCCTGTTTTGTTTCGGTTAAGATTCTGTTTATTAATTTGTCCGATGAGTGTAGCTCTCTTTGTGGATATATTTTTTCTATGTTCAATTCATTGTGCCATCTTGTCTTTCTCAAGCTATTACTCCACTCCTCCTCCTCCTTCTCCTCAGCTTTCTCTGCCTATGACTTATGCCTGTGTGCATGTTTCTCTCTACTTCTAAATCGGAGCATTACTTCCCTCCTCCAGTCCCTAAGGATATCAAGTGCTCCAGGGCGTGCTCTTTTACTTATCAACACCTTTTCCAAGTTATCTATACGTTCCATCTCAAAACTCCCATCCCTCGGCCACTGAAGATTTTCCTGTTTTCTGGTTTGCTTTTGTCAAGTTTCACAAAACATTATCGCTCCCATACCATACATTATGTACATATCATAAGCCGGCGTTCCTCCCGGAGGTGCTTCCTGGCCAGTTTGCAAAGATTGTTCTCCGCAGCGGAAAAATACTGCTAAGGTGGACAATCCCCTAGTCATGTTTTAACCTTACACTTGGCTAATCAAACTTACTCTGGGTGTTTGATTTTGCAAAATCAACTCTCAACCAATATCAGGATTACTTACGAGTCGGGGCACGACTCACCTGATCAATCAATTTGTCTTTTCAAGACACAATTCGTCTCCATATACTAACACAACCAATGATGTTGTGTCTGCATATCTCAGCACTGCCTCGTTTCGGGACCCTCGCCTCCTTGTTCACTGGCCAGGGACGTCGATCAGGGATCAGCGGTGTGCAGATCTGCAAAGGAGTCTCTCGCAGGGGCGCCTCGAACACCTCTCGATCCCGGCTCAATCGCTCCCGTCCTTGCCGTTCTTATCGCCTTCCTTATTTTGCAACATACACAATGGAACAAGTGGGGGAGAGTCCCTATTCGGGCGCCATCTTGAAGGGGCCCCTGATGGACACTCGGATGTGGAAACAAGGCAGTCGACACACACGAATAGATACGCCAAACACGAGGTTCTGTTCCAAAAATCTAGGGTTTATTCCAATACAAAATAGTCCCAGTTGGCCAAGTGGTCCCACGCCCCACGACGTGTGTCTAACAGACCTCGGGGGACGCAAGAGAGTGCAAAACGTACATCAGTTACATATATACAAATGGAGCATCCTACAATCAGTAATGACACATTTGATGCCGCCCCTAATTCATTTCCCTTTGAATTAGAGGCGATGATTGACCATCGTGACAAATATGACACCTTAGACCACCATATTTAGTAACAGTTTGCAATCTCCAGTTTTATAGACACCATTCTTTGTTTGCGAGAACACAGCATTTCTGTTTTTCATGGGCAAGCTGCGCGTAGGAGACTGGCACATACCAGGCCTCACTATCTCTAAGTTTCGATTTTCGCTCTTGAGGTCAGCCCGCTCTCCGTGGCCTCACTGGGCTCAGAAAGGGGGGCCGTAAAGAAGATCATAATTCAACTCTTTAAATGCTAGTTTCGTACATTGCTATTCTTTCAGGAGACTCGCTGCCATTCGTGTACTGATTAAATGCCTTGCTCCCTGTCTTCAAGGATATGTGAGGGAGGGAATCGGGCATTTCTGTCTGGCTCTCCAGTGTAATGTTTCAACATGTTTCTTAGCCTTGGACAATTGAAGCGAAATAATATCTACAGCAAAGCAGTTTTACATGATGCAAAGTGGCAATGTTAGAGAGAGCAGAGAGAGAAAACAAAATGGCGATTCTGGTCATCTTAAAATGGCTTCACTCTAGTTAAACTAATAGCTACGTAATAACCAATGACTAATGAATATATATTCTTACACTGTAAATGAGGCGGTTGGTCTTCGGCCAACCAATTATCATTCATTTCCGGACCCTAAAGGGGTGTTTGGTTTTTCTGGACTGACAATCAGACTAGGCAGGATAGAATCAACTTGAAGGGTTTGGAGAAGAGATTTTACTTCCCCTAAAAGGGAATTGAGCTTGCCCATGAATCCGAGAAAAGCCACCTTCTCTGGTTCCCGCCATATCCTTGATATTTCCTCTTTCAATTCCAAGGACAAAGGCATGACAGTTTTCTTGGTATGCTTAAATTGAGGAGGAGCTGCTCTAGTAACCTTTTTGTAAGCGGAGGGAGTTCAGCATCTGACAACTACATATTGTTTGCCAATGTATTAACATTGAGGCAACTGCCTCCTTATCCAATTATTTTCTTTTCCTTTCTCTTTAGCTTCTAGTGAAGATATTGACTCCTGAGGAGAGTCATATGAAGAAGAGAACAATCCATTGGAGGATGATGAAAGGGAAGGTGGCCACCTCTACAGAGTTTTCTTTCTCGTCTTTGTACGGTATCTCTCTTTTCTCTTATCTTTGTAAAGGAGAAGTTATCTTAGTAAAGGCATTGGCCAAATGGATAGGGCAATGGATATGGCATGTATTTCTGAGTATATTTCGATCGGTGACCATTTTTTTCCATCGCATCTGCAAGTTCAAGTGCCCTGGCAGCAGTAAATCATAACATCTGCCCCTTAAGCTGACATTAGCAGATGCTACCTTTAAGCTAATGCCCTGTGTCACCACGTCAGAGCACATCTTATTTGAATGTCCTCTGTGCACAATCTATTGACATGTCTATGTGGAAATTCCAAAACACCTCATTGATCTATAAATATCAACAGTGCTGACAAGTACTGTTTGCTGACTGCCGTCAGCGTTTGTTTGGAATGCGTGGAATCGCCGAT
The DNA here is from genome assembly GCF_040938575.1 of Ambystoma mexicanum. Lineage (NCBI taxonomy): Eukaryota > Metazoa > Chordata > Amphibia > Caudata > Ambystomatidae > Ambystoma > Ambystoma mexicanum. The sequence continues at coordinate 1,294,897,921 of NC_090937.1, forward strand.
GCCTCTACTCCTGTGAAGCCTGGAGCAGCCTTGGCACCACGTTTGGACTCTGCTCTGGAGGATGTCCTTTCTGGTGACACCCGCCCTGCCTGGCCTCATACGGAGGAAGTAGGAGGTGTATCTCGCAGACGGAGGCTCCGCCCCCTCTGCTGTGTGACATCCCCTTTTTCTTTTCTACAAATATCTACCTTCCGGTGCACCCGCTCCGCGCACCACAAAGTACTGACAAGTACTGTTTGCTGACTGCCGTCAGCCTTTGTTTGGAATACGTGGAATCGCCGCTGCCTCTACTCCTGTGAAGCCTGGAGCAGCCTTGGCACCGCGTTTGGACTCTGCTCTGGAGGACGCCTTTCTGGTGACACCCGCCCTGCCTGGCCTCATACGGAGGAAGTAGGAGGTGACTATATTTTGCTGGCTTGTTGGAGCCCATTGAAGCCTGTTGAAGCTTCTAGCCCATTGAAGCCAAATTCCCCCTACGTTATTAATATAGTGAGATATCCCACCAAGCAGTGTGTATAACACCCCTTCTCCTCTTTTTTCAAGGTGTATCTCGTGGACAGAGGCTCCGCTCCCTCTGCTGTGTGACGTCCCCTTTTTCTTTTCTACAAATATCTACCTTCCGGCGCACCCGCTCCGCACACCGCAAAGTACTGACAAGTACTGTTTGCTGTTCGCGGTGCGCGGCGCAAGTGCATTGGGAAGCCAACTGTGATGGACACTGAGTTTTTGGTTTAGTATGGCACTTCAATACTAGAACTAATCTGTATGTGAGAGTTTTTACTCGATCAAATGCACTGCTACCTTATATATATGAATGTTCTTAGGCCCATGATGCAAACGTGAAGGAGTTTCTGGATAGAAAACCTGGTTATTTGACTATCAAGGTGTGGGTAAGATGCAATATCCCCTAATTTAGACTAGTACCAGAATTTCTCTTCTCCTTTGGTGTAGATAAGTGTTGATAGAACCTAAGCTTATAATTCTCTAGCTTACTTCAGTAGCACAAATAGACCACAAAAATGGAAATTATGTTACGTAATGGAAAAAAAATTAAAGATGCTATGCTAAAAGAGTCCTTTGATGTAAACCACGTAGCAGCTAAAAAAAAACAAAAAGAAACAAACAGAAAGTTTCTGTAGTCTTCCAAAAGAAAAACAATCCTTTCTATCGATGTCAATCGAAGTGGCTAACAATGCTGCTGAAACGAGCCTTAATGAAGATATGCAAGAGGGGAACGTTTAATGCTCTCTGAAAGATGCAAATGAAGACATGATTCATGATCCATTTGCTGAAAAAAAATCAAATAAAAAAATACACAAGATGAAGTTACTATGAGAGATAAAATACATCCTGATGCGGATATATCCATGCTAGCACCCGTCATCGTAGCAGGCCTTGACAAAAGTGTATGCCTCTCACTAGGACCATCAACTCCTGTGTTCACATTTGGACACTTTCGAGAACATGTTCATTTTCACAAACTAAACATGAGAGAACATAATAACCTCTCACATAGTTTCTTTCACAATGAAGAAGAACTCAAGGTAAAAGAGTCACACCAATCTACTAGTTTGCCAACCTCTACTCTTGCAATGTAAAGTAGATTAATAGCGGACAGAGACATTTCTGATGAATTAGATACTTCGGTACCTGTATTTAATGATAATAATCCATTTGAGATACCTGTACAAATAGAAAGAAACACATCGGATATCCTAGAAAAAGAAATACAGGAGTTTACGGTAATAACTAGGATTCTTAATTTGCTGGATAAAGGACATGAATGAACAGATACTTTATTGAAAGACATACAAAATAACATCTCTAAAAACGCTGAAAAGTTAATCAAAGTTGAAGGATACATACTTGCGCAGGAAGCCTGTCACAAATTCCATCTGGAAGGTCCTGCAAGGACTGCCAAGATTGTAAAACAAGAAGGATATGCATTAAAAGATTTGTCACAAAATTCCATAGGAACTCAAGCGATGAATGATCCCCTACTGCACCACGGAATCATTTGCAAATATGGCAAAGAATCAAGCCACTTCTATAACTCTTGAGGCTAATGGGGAGTCGATTGACATGATTGAAATTGCAAAAGCACAACATAAGCGACTGTTACAAATTGAGCAATTATTATGTCAAACTAATCCCCAAATGCATCATGCCTCATTAGATATCACCAATGGCATCTGAAAATGCAATGCAGAATATCTCTCCAGACAGCCCCTCAGCGATACTTGAAATTATAGAGAAAGAGATGGTATTGGAGAAAATCTCCGAAGATGCTGAAAATACTGTTATATCCACTGAAGGGCCCTATCACATATCTAGAAGAGCAAAAAAATGTATCAAAGAGCGTTAAAAAGAAGGCAAAGGAAATGGGTAGATGATGCTGGAATACACCAAGGGATGAAGGAAATACCCTTGGGTACTAAAAAAGGGAAAACACAAAAAACAGCTTCCAACCTCAAACTCAGACGAGCATGCTTTGTACTTAAGTCAGTTAAGCGAAGAAAGTAAGATCGTGTTGCAGATACCTTCACAAGATGATGGGGGGTTGGGAATCAGGATGGATGGAAAAGAGCAATTAACTATCCATAAAGATCTTACAGGAGCACACACTAGTCAAACAAAAATGAAGGCATACTTTCATGAAACTCAAATAAAGAAAAAACAGAAACACAAAGAAAACAGAAAACAAAGGTGTAGAGGGAAAAATAATGTCTAACAATAATAATATATACACTCCTCTTGTAGAACCTGTACCGAGTGTGATAATTAAACCACCTCTGACAGTTCCAACCATGGTACAAACTAGTGCCCTAATACACTTTACTACAACTGAACAAAAAACACAAAAGGTTTTAGACGTGTCAAAAAAGGATTTAGCGCCACAGAAGTCACTCCTCTCTCCCGAATTGAGTCCTATTACTAATTTGGAAGTAAAATCCACAGCTACTCTACTAGAAAATATAAACAGTCCTAGAGGACCTGTAATCCCACAAGAGACAAATAACTTAATAAATAATGGGACGGTAAATGAAAATAGACCTATGGAGAATGGACTAGGGCTGGATTTCGTTGAGGAGGAAGGGACTACTCAACCCCTGACGATCACTGAACCATCCATGGCAACATTCGACAATATTCCTAAGGCAATGAAAACAACAATTGGATGGCAAAGTAATGCATTGATAAATGGAAAGGAACGTATTCATTGTTCCTTCCTAATGAAATCTCTGTATAAAATTCCCTCACTTAGAAACTTGGTTTCTAACGACATTGAAAGCATCAGGTTATCTAATATAAATAATAACCGAATGCTCTCAATTGTGTTTTCACCCATAATTGCAAAACTACTGTGGGAACATAAATCCGACTTAATAATGTTGGTCTAGAATTACATGCTTTCAATGTAATAGAAGAGGCGCTAGCATTTCTTGACTACCAACCACCAATAATAATAACTGTTGCAAAACAACATAAATCAAGCACCTGCTAATGTAGATACTACAAAACAAATGCTAGAACAGCAAGCCTCCCTCACTACAGATTTAAATGGATTGCTTTGGTTGGAACCTTTAATAAAAGCTGCTTCTGTGATTGGTTCCACGCATCTACCTTCATAATCACAAGCGATAAAAAAATATTTCTTGGAATTGCTGTGGTTTTAATAATCTTAGGAAATGGATACAAAATGCGAAGACATGCATGTTACCCCAGATATATTTAATCCAAGAAACTATGTCTATGTCTGAGCTACAATTTGATGGTTTTACCTCTCTTGTACACCATGCAGTTGGTAGAGGTAGAGGCAGACCTGCAGGAGGTCTGGCCATCTTTATTAGTAACACATTTTCTTTTAAGGTGAATTACATATTCCATTCAGAATTGCTGTTATTGGTAGATGTGACAATAGACTATCTGTATGCTCTTAATGTCTTTCTGATTACACTATACTGGAATCCATCTTCTATGGCTCTCTCAGAAGCTTGTAAAGTGTTTGATACAATCCTACAGAAGGCTTATGAAAAATCCCCACATGCAGAAATATTGTTAGGAGGTGATTTTAATCCAACACTTTTATCTATCTTAAATACTAAGAGGAATGACAAATGTAAGACTCAGGCTGGACTTACGCATGAACAAGGTCAAAAATGGGTACATTACTTAGATGGCCATGATTTATATATCATTCAACCGAAGATGACTCATAAATCATACACATGGAAAAGGGGCCCTTACTCCTCATGGATTGATTACTTGGAAGGCTCTAGAACTTTAACTGGCTGGATGTCCCCAGCAAGCACCATAGATCCAATATTAGGGGACCACCTAATGATCACCTCTTCCATGGTATGTAGAATTGATAGAGACGCATGCGATTCTACCTTGTCATTGGTACAAAGTAATAGAACAAGGTTATCGATCAACTGGAATTTAAGTACTTGTAGGAAAATCTCTTTTCTAGGTAATCGAGACCTGTGGATATGCAAGAGTAATACACCGAATGAGATGAAATCTATTATGAAGGAGAATCTAAAGATGATTGCTTTTCATCTAAAATCTATAGCCAATGCGCAAAAATCTCAAGAATACAACAAATGCTCAATCTCTGGGAGGTCATCAGACGTTTTGGAGCTCAAACGTAAAAATAAATATGGAATTGAGGAAAATAAGGAAATCCTTTATGCTCCATAATTCTTTTTGCTTTACAACGGCAAAAAAAAAAAAATATATCATGAAATTCAAAAATTATATATCACGAGTTCGATCTGATATATTACTGAAACAAAATCAAAAAATGGTCAAGTTGATATGTAAGCGGAAGACCAAAGATATATGGAAACAACTCAGATCCATTAAGAAAAAACAACACTTAGAATTTGATTCTGCAATTGATGGAGCATTATGGACCTCCTTTTTTCTTCACAAATATACAATTCCTCCAGCTTTCACCCATCTAGAAAGAGCTCCAAATTATATGGACATTCCTGATATCTGTCCATGGGATACTGAGGACATTTTGTATGCTATTAATAAGCTAAAATCATCTAAATGTCCTGGGTTAGATGGCTTGCCAGCATGTGTCATTAAGGATGACCCTCTATTCTGGGCACAAGTTTTCTTAGCCGACTTTAAAACAATATTCCGAACCAAAGAAATTCCATCACCTTGGCTCACATCCATTATCATACCGATACACAAAAAGGGGCCAATAGATAATCCTAACAACTTTAGGCCCATAGCCTTAATGGATGTAGCAGCCAAAACATTCTCAATATTGATCTTACAAGAAATAGAGACCGTGATCCGCAATACCGAAAGTCTAAGTATAGCCCAAGTAGGCTTTCGAAAAGCAATGGGGACAACCTTAAATGCTAGTATTCTCGCTCATCTCATAGTATCTTGTAAATCTCCTGATCAAAGCCCTATTTTTGTTGCCTCTCTGGACCTTAAATCTGCTTTTGATTGTGTCATCAGAGGGTTATTATGGCAAAAAATGTTAAGTGCCAAATTTCCTTCATACCTAGTAACTCTGATTGCCATGCTCCACTATAAAACAAACTTTAAAGTAAGAATAAACTGGGAAGGAACTCTTACAGAAACTATTCCTACCTGGATTGGAGTAAAGCAAGGATGCAACTTAGCAGCTATATTGTTTAATTTGTATATGGCCGACTTGGATATGATTTGGAATGAAACACAATGCTTAGCAGTACGTCTAGGAAATCTCAAGCTATTGTGGTTATCGTATGCAGATGATGTTCTCCTTTTTGACAGAACACACGCTGGACTACAGGCTAAGCTTGAGAGCTTCCTTACATACTGCAATAACAACAACTTAAGGGTTAACCCCCAAAAATCCAATATCATGATCTTTTCTAATCGAAAGAAAATTTGCCATTTTATTTGGAATATCGATACAAAACAGATAAAGGCAGTATCAGAACTTTTTTACTTGGGCTATAGGGTTTCAAATAACATCTCCCTAAAAAAACGAAAGAACTTTTGATGGAGAAAATGCGACCTCTTAAAGGTCAAATGAAAATGATTTATCACAAATTTTGCAATTTTTTGCTGATTCCATTGTACGAATACTACAATAAGAAAGTTGAAGCGATTCTCTTATATGGGATTGAACTACATTTAGAAGACATTGGACCCCTTTTCAATCGTCTACAAGGAATTCTGTGGAAAAACGATTTAGGTCTGCTGATGTCCCTTCCAAATGCCATTTTAAGGCATGAATTAGGACTCACATCTTTAGCAACACGTTATCAATGGCGTTTATTAACACTCTATTTCAAAATGTTAGATCCCCCAAGAAATTCCATCTATACAGAATTTGCTAAAATGCTAACGAAGAATCATCCTTTATCAGTGGCAACATTTAAGGACAGAATGAATAAGATCCTAGAGAAAATTAATATACGAGCAGATGATCTCGATCTGAACATAAATAAAATGAAAAAAAACAGCTTATTGTCGATTGGGCAGAGTGTATAACACTAATACAGTCTTACTCGTCCTTTGAGCAATATGCTGAATTTATTCAGCCACAAAGTCCTCGCCTGAAATATCTTTTGCTTGGTCCAGATAAAACAATTTGCAGAACATATATGCTATTTCGTATGGACTTGATTCACTCTAAAGTTAGAATCAGATACTGGAAGAATAATCAAGATACTTTAATGAATCAAACTTGTAGATTTTGCAAAGAGACTGAAGAAACTTTAAAACATCTATTCTTATACTGTCTATACTTTGAAAAACCCACATAACTACGTTAAAACAATTTGCAAACGCAAACACAATCTTTGCAAGAAACTGCATATGGAAACATTGTATGTGGGGTGCGAATAATACAGCTATAATAGCAACGGTACGATTGGTAAATTATATCAAAACTGAAATGCAAAAGGATTGTTTTATCATTGAAAGCTAAAACAAAATTGATGAATTATGATATATGTGTTTCTTTTATTGAAGAACATATTTTCCATGATATAGATTTATGTTTATATGTATTGTTGAAAATTGTATTTAAATGAAATTATTTGTAAAGGTGTATTACACCAAAAACACATTTTGAAATAAAATTTAAAAAAAAAAATCAACAAACACTTTCTGATCAGACAACATTGGAATTTCTGCTGCCTTCATGTCCATCTATTTAATTCTGAGCCTCCAGAATTCCATTTTGCTCTGTTGACTTTGCACTATGGGGTTGTATAACATATCTGTTTCTTCTCCTCATAATTTTCTTTTACATGCCATTTTATAATAAAACTTCAATGCATTGTTTTATCCAAATTACATTTCTTTTCTCCTACAGTTGATTTTCTACTTTTTTCAATCGTCAAAATGATGTCATCAATTTAACCATACCTTTACGAGCTTGAGTATACCGAAGAAGAAATGTGTGAGAGGGAAAGTCACTGAAAAGATGGTGAATCGAGTGAAAGCCTAATCCTCATCGCATGGAGATGTTTCCACTTGGTTTACATGCTATTGATGTGAGGTAATGCCAATTTTGGTGGAGAACAGTTGTTGCAGAGAAAACAAAGTCTACTTGGCCTACATAGAAGAACCTTCACCATTATGCGTGACCCAGCTGCAAGACTCCATGCCCTACATGAACCGTGTTGAGAATGCTGATGGTGTAGATGCACGAACATATAACAACTGTTCACTCTTGTGCTCCTAGTAATAAGTAAGTATTGTGTCTACCTGTTTTATCTGTGCCAACCCTGCACTAAAGCATGTTATGTTGTTCTCCTAGCCCATAGTTATATCATGTGTTAACTCCCACTATATATATTGATACATTGAAAAATGTATTGTTCTTTGCTTATGCTAAACGATTCCATCTTCTATTTTGAGAGTCAACAACATAATTGTTGTCAATTATAAGCTATGCACAAATTATCTTCCTATCTTTTTTCCAAAGTGCATATATATTTTTATAATGACCCTTATTTAAAAAATATTGGACTGTGAAAACTTTATTCATAAAGTATGTTTCTAAATACCTAACAATTACTTATTTCTTCCAAGATTGGTCTGACAAGGTAAATACAATTATTCAATTCATTAAACAAAACTATTTCTCCATCTTTAACCCAGATTGTACAGGCTTGTGGCCTATCAAGCGTTTACTTGTTGGGTTCATGGCACTGGGATTCCACGCTCAACCTGTCATACCTGCCTTTGTCATTTAAGCCATCCATTAACAATTTCCCAGTGCTTACGCACAATACACAGGATTTTTACAGACAGTACCACTACCAGATCTGTATAATTTGTAGTTTGTATATACCTCCCAAAATGTTATTTTTAATAGACATTTTTAAAATTGTATTTGTGTATATGGTTTACAGTTGTTTTGAAACCTTCATTTAAAAGACAATGGGCCTCATTACGACCCGGGCGGTAAGGGATTACTGGTACCGGTAAGGGCACTGGTGCCGGTAATCCCTTACCGCCCTATTCCGAGGTCCCTTTGCGGGTCCTCCCTTAACGCCAAGTTTTACCAGGCGTTAAGGACAGGACCCGCAAAGGGACTTTGGAGGAAATAACGGTACCGCAATTTGCGGTACCGTTATTACCACCTTCCCCATTCCCATTGAGCCCTATGGGGGCAAAAATGGGAATGGGGAAGGGCCATGGTGAATGGGGAATTACCGCCCCCGCCAACCTTGGAATGGGGCGGTAATTGCTCCATTCACCATGGCGGAATCGGTAAGGTTACGGCGACAACCATGGCGCTAATAGCGCCATGGTTACCGCCTGTGACGTAATGAGACCCAATACATTCATATCTAATGCAAGGACAGAATGTCAATAATAAAAATAATATGTATCAACAAAATATATATATATATTCAGTGAAAAAAACTTTGTTAAAGGGAAGTTATAGTTAAGTTGAGCTACTAAAAACCTATGAAATTCAGTAAAAAAAATCTTTGTTAAAGGGACGTTATGGTTCGAAGTAAAACCGAAAAACCCTTGAAATTCACCAGTTATGGTAAGCTAAGCAACCATAACTCGTGCCACCACTGTGCACTGCTAAGACTAACACCCAGGACATCAAAGATGACATCACAAATGTCATTGATGACATCACTGATGACATCACATGTCTGGCTCCCTCTTTTTTCCTTTACCGACATATCTAGGCCAGTAACTAAAAATTCATATACTCATAATTCATATTCAAGTACTATATTTGTAGACCTATACTTCAAATATGTCCTTACAGTAATTCACTTGGGGTTCACTCACAGCATATGAAACATATACATAGGGGAAAACACAGATTTAGAAAACAGCAATGCTTTGTGTGCATAAAGATAATCAGTAAGGTTATCAACACTTTTATTATAGTTCTGCCTTTTTTTAATTGATCTACTTTCCTGGATATGCACATATTTGTATACATTGCATGCACACTACTCTCCGTAGGGTCCAGTCACATTATATGTTAGTTATACATAGCGAAGCAGTAGCTTTGAAGCAGAGTGATCATTTCTGAATATAACGTTAATCAGTTGGGGTATGACGATTGGCTGGTAATACTATTGTTTACTTCATTTTCCCTGTATATGCTCATACTTGTATGTGTTGTTGTCTATTTATGTTTTGTTTCGAATAATGAAATTATGTGGTAAGTGGGTTTTATTAGCTAGTTATTAAATGCTGCACAGTAGACAAAACTGTAATAAAAAGCATTTATCATTTTACTATTCAACATGGTAAGATCAATAATATTGCACATCCATCATTTTTTTAAAAAACTTTATTTTTGCATTTTGGTAAAACATGCATATAAACGAGCCCAAACAGTGGGCTGCAAACCCGCCGCCGTTACCCCGCAACCTCCGCCCCCCTGACGTGTACATTTCGCTCCATCAGTCCCATTATGCAGTGAGCTTATATTGCGTTTTGGACTTCTAGGGTGCAGTTTGTGGCGACTGAGCAGGTGACTCAGTGGGAACAGCGTTGTAGAGGAGGTATGAGATATATGGGCCCCAAATGTCCGGAGGCCTCACGTGGAGGGGCAGTGTCTTTATGAATTCCGTTTCTGTTTCTTGGGAATAGAAAATGTCTTTCCTCCAGCTCGCTAGTGTGGGGGATGGACCTCGTCCCCATGCCATGGCTGTTCTTCTGCGCGCCAGAACCAATAGTATGCTTGCTAGTTTTCAAACTGGCGTTGATAATGATTTCGTCCACCCTAGGAGCGTCACCGTTGGGACGTGCTCCATCTCCTCGCGGATTATTGCTTTGGTTTCACCAAATACATCTGACCAGAATTTGGCCACCGTCGGGCAGCTCCACGCCAGGTGCAAAAAGTCAGCGTCAGGTGTCCCACATCTGTCGCATGATGCGTTTGATTCAGGGTGATGTCTGTTTATCTTTTTGGGGGTGTGATATGTTTGGTGCAGAAAATTGAAGTGAATTTGTTTGAAGCTGGAGTTAAGTGTCACTTTTTGGGTCTGTTGTAGTATGTAATCCCAGTCTTCGTCTGGGATGGGCGTTTGTAGCGAAGTTTCCCATCTTGCTTTTGTTTTGCGGTTTGATGGCAGTGTTTCCATGAGCAGGATTTTGTAGATAGATGAGACCAGTTTTCCCTCCCCTTGTGCCTGAATTACTCTGTGCAGTAGCTGCCAAGTGGGTGGTTGTTGTGGGAACGATGGGATGAGGTCTTGTAGGGTATAACAGACTCTAAAGTATATGAAAATATCTAGGGAGGTGATGCTACCTTTCTCCTTCGCTTGCTGGGGTGCTATGAAGGTTTCTTGTATGAAAAGGTCGCCTAGTGTACTTATTTTGCATTTGTCTGCCCAGTTTAGGAACGCTTTCTCAGCAGTAAGTGCGACACTGGGGATGAATTTGACGGGGAGTAGAGGCGAGTATCTGATCTGTATCTTATACTTTTGGGCCATTTTCCGCCATATTGTGAATGTAGATTGCACTATGTTCAGTGTCGAGTGTGGCACAGCCTGTTTACTGATGATCACAGCCCTCAGCAAGTTGGGTGAGGCTAATGCCTGTTTGACCTGTACGTGTGATCTTACGAACTGGGGCTCATACCAGTGACTGAGGAACTGGGCTTGGGCTGCCCAGTAGTACCATTCCAAATCGGGTAGTGCTAGGCCGCACTTGGTGACAGGGAGCACGAGGGACGTATATGCCACCCTTGCAGGTTTGCCCGCCCAAATGAGGTCCAGAACCAGACATCTCAGATTTCCCAGGAAGTGGCGTGCCAACAAGATAGGGATGTTGGAAAATAGATACAGGAGTTTGGGGAGAATTACCATTGTTACCAACAAGGCTCTTCCCCCGAGGGTGAGCGGGAGAGTTTTCCACCTGTTCACCTTTTCCCTTAGTTTTCTCAGTGTGCTTTCGTAGTTGTCTTTGAATGTGTCGTGGTGGTTCAGGGACATCAGGATTCCTAGGTATCAGACGTGAGCTTTTTCGCAATGAAAGTTGAAATCATCTTTAAATGTTCTGGTCTTAGTATTTAAGGGGAATACGATTGATTTGGATTGATTAATTTTCAACCCTGATACCAACCCAAACTTTATTATTTCATGCATGATCGGGTTGAGGTTTTCGCTGGGGTTTTGCACGTACAGGACTATGTCGTCGGCATAGTGGGATATTATCAAACGGCGAGGTCCTATTTTGAGCCCTCTCTGAATTTGGCATTCTCTGAGGCCAGCTGCTAGGGGCTCCATCACAAGGGAAAATATCATGGCGGATAATGGGCATCCCCGCCTGGTGCGGCGCTGGAGATTTATATATGCCGAGCGAGTCGACCCGAGGGTGATTGCTGATTGGGGCTGATTATAGAGAAGCGCGACCAGCTTGATATACTGTTTCCCAAGTCCGAGCTGCTACAAACAAGAAGGGCCACTCGACGGAATCAAATGCCTTTTTGGGGTCCAGCAGCACCGCTACTGCCTGCTGATCGGGGTCCAGTGCTGCCAGAACCACGAACATTCTACGTATCCCAAATGTTGTGTTTTGGCCAGGCACACATCCCGCCTGATCTGCAAGTACCAAAGCGGGCATTAGCGGGAGTAGTCTGTTTGCGAGAATCTTTGCCAGGATTTTAATATCGAGATTGATTAGTGATATTGTGCGATTGGATTTACATTCTTTGAGAGGTTTGTCTTTTTTGTGCAGGAGAATTACGTTGGCTTCCCTAAGTGTTTGTGGGAGGATGCCGGATTCAATCGCTTCATCAAAGACACTTAGGAGAATGGGGCTATGAGTGGGGTGAAAAATGTATAGAACTCGCCAGTTAACCTGTCAGGTCCTGGGGCTTTGGATGGCTGTAGACTTTTTATTGCTTCCTGGATCTCATCTAGTGTAATGGGTTCGTTCAGTGGCTCGTGGAGTTCCCTCTCCACCCAGTACAATTCTGTGTTGTAGAGTTAGTTCCGAATTGCCTCAGTGTCTGTTGGGTGCCTGGCACTGTAGAGCTCTTGGTAGAATGCTCTGAACTCTTCGACTATGTCTTCCTCTTTGTGCAGTAAATTTCCCTGCGGTGAAAGGATACTATGCACCCTTGTTGGTCTCCTATCTGCAGCTATGAGACGAGCAAGGAGGGCTCCAGGTTTCTGGCCTTTGCCTATTGTTTAATTCTGAGATTGTGGCCCAGAAATTTTAACTTATGTTCCACTAGGTTTCTGAAGTTGAGAAGTTCTTCTTTCAACATTGCCTGGATGTGGTCTGAGTTATTAATGGCTTGCTGATTTTCCAGGCCTTTCAGGTGAGTTTCGCTGGTGCCTAGATCTCGTCTGATACGTTTCAGAATTCTGTTTTCTTTAGCCAGACAGACGCCCCTTACACAGCATTTGAGTGATTCCCACAGCAACCGTGCGGAGTTGAGAGTGCCCTGGTTAGTTTCGAGAAAGGTGTTGATTTCCTCGCGTAGTTCTGTGGAAAATACTTGATCCGCAAGAGATCTGGATTTAAAGCGCCATTGGGTAGGCCGTGATCGAGTAGCCGGAAAGCAGCACTGGATTATTACAGTGGCGTGATCCGAGAATGTTTTGGGGAGTATTTGGCAGCTGACCCATTGCCAATTGCTGTGTGCGGAGACTAGCAAATAATCGATACGGGAGCTTGTATTATGGACGCTTGAGTGATATGTGTAGTATCTGATTTCCCAGTTCTGGTTTCTCCATATATCGGATAGGTTGAATGTTTTGTAGATCTCCTGCACTTGTAGGCTGGCCTTGGATGGGTTTGCTGTTGTTGGCTGTGACTTGTCTTTCTGTGGGTCGAGATGTGTATTCAGGTTGCCTCCCCAGATTATGGTTGCGTTGCGCACTTGCGCTAAGCGGGACAGCACCCAGTCGAAGTTGTTTGCGCCGTCTGTGTTAGGGGCATAGGAATTGACGAAAACCACCTCCTCTCCCTCCACAATCCCTTGTACCAGGAGTGCTCTTCCATCGTTATTCCTTTCTGTTTTAATCAAGCGAAAACCCAGCGAAGAGTGAATGAGGATTGCGACTCCCCTGGCGTAGGATGAGTAAGATGAGAAGTAACGGTGGCATCCCCAATTGCGGGCCCACAGGTGCTCATTTTGAGGCAAAAGGTGGGTCTCTTGAATCATTGCCACCTCTATCTTGTGCTGTCTGAGCAGTTGCCGGATCTTACGTGTCTTGGCTGGGATATTGCCCCCTCTAATGTTCCAGGTTGCTACTTTGAAATGGCATGATGTTGTTTTATATGGAACCCGTTTGAGGGAGTAGCGGTAGACTTCTCCTCGGTGACGTCCCGGCACTTTGGCCGACTGGGTCGTATGGGAACTTCATCAGATGTCAGGGCATGTGTTAGGCAGAATCCTGTGCAGTGCCCTTAGGGACCACTACACACAATTAAGACAACAGGTGGCAATACAAGTTTTACCTTTGGTACAAGCCTGTACTACTAAGTTATAGTGGTAGCAGTAGCAGAGCAGCCAGGCTTATCTCAAGAGTATATGAGTAGTAGCAGATATTAAACAAAGGGACCACAATTACTGTGACTCAAGCAAACACTGACTCAAGGTTTCAGGTAAAAAATATAAGTACATTTATTCTTAAACCATCAGTTATAAACACAACACCTCTATTAAACTTTAAACAAAACCACACGTTAAATATACTACAACTAACCAATTCACTTTGTACAGTAAGTCTCAAGGTAAGTACCCTGTTTTTGAATGAACCGGTGTTATGCACAAAACACGATACCGCGGATACGGTTGCGATCACTTTTTGAGAGTTCGGTCTACTAAAGAAACGAGTATCGTGACATGAAATGCTACCGGGGCAAAAACACACTTAGCACCAGAGATACCCAGAGGGAGTTGGAGGCAAAAATCACAGGCAATATTTAGGTTAGGCAGACAGTATCCAGAAACACTCAGAAACAGGAGTTCAAAAGTCAAAGGGTCGGAGCCAGGTTTAGATGACACTGGAGGCCTGTGCCGAAGATCACACCGTTTGACAGTTCACAATTCCATATAGCCCAAGAGTACTTGAATATTGTCAATGTTCGGAAGCAAAAGTTATAAGAAGGAGGGAAGACAAGGACAAGCCTTGGAGATGAAGAAAAGGGGTTCACCCAGTCTCCTCGAGTAGAACACAGTACCTTATTTCCACGATGCAGTTGGAGCCCTGGCAGTTGTTCCTGTTGGTTTCCCGCAGACCCACGATTCCTGGAGCTTTGTTGTGAAGGAGGACGTCTGAAGGGGGTCTGCACCACACAGGGATGAAGCCAGCAGCAGAGACAACGAAAAGGTGTGCTCCTTAAAAACAGGAGAGGCTCAGCAGGTGGCTATCTGGACCACTACAGCAGTGTGCAGCGATTTTGACCACGGCAGAGATCTCTGGCTGAAGAAGATGAGCTGGTTATCCCCACCAGGCTCAATGGAAGAAGACTGCAGACTGGATCTTCTCTTAGTCATCGAAGGGTAGATAGCTCAGGACTGCAGCAGGGCTTCACCGGGACACGGTAGTTGCAGAAGCCCTTGTTCTCTCCGCATCTCTTCAGTTCCTTGTAGTTCCAGAGTCGACTTTGACTTCTAACCCAAGAGACCTGCCTTTTATGCGCAAAAAAACCCATTCACACAGCCTGGCTGTCAATCACGCAGCAGGGGGGTTGTCCAGCCGGGACAACCACCTCAGCCAATCATGGCAAAGTGCAACTTTGGTTTCCTAGGATACCCTGTGCAGGGGGTGACTACACCCCTCACTCACATTCAGCCCACCTAGACACCCAGGCGCCTTGAGGAGGGCTTCTCTGCGGAAGCCCACCAAAAAGACGGTAACTAAAGAAGGCGAACCTAGTTTGCTGCGCAAAGTAAAACACAAGAATGACTTTAACAAAAAGAAATGGCGAATAAACCCAACCGGAGCCAAAAGAAAGATGATTTGGTCAAGCGGATTTATGTTCGAGGCTGATATAATAGGCAAGAACAGTACCACGTTTATCTAATATAATGGCGCTAGAAAGGTTAGGGTAGATACCACTGCCACAAGCCAGGTCTAAGGGCCTCATTACGACCCTGACGCTAAGGGATTTCCCATAGCGCCTGATTACGAGGTCCCTTTGCGGGTTCCCACCTACCAGCCGTTAAGGAATGGGCCCGCAAAGGGACCTTGGTGCTAATTACAGTACCGCAAGTTGCGGTACCGTAATTGCCGCCTTCCCCATTCCCATTATGCCCGATGGGGTGTACTAAGTCTGTGGTAAAAATGACTATGTAAAGTAAATGTCAACTTTACCTTTCTCTGGGGGACAGTAATCAGCCCCAGCGAAAGGGAGTCAGAGGGAAGTCTAAAAGACAACCCTGTGTTACTACACTAAAGGTGCTGTGTAACCCGTACAAGAACAGGGGCTCCTGGAGTGGTGTGCTCCAGTGCCCAAGATCATACAATGAGTAAAACAATTGGCCAAAACACATGTAATAGTGAAAAAAAAAGATGTAAACTCTTACCCGGTGGAAAAATAAACTCCAGAAGGAAATTAGCCCTAGAAGGAGAATTCTCCCTAACAGCATGTGAGGGGAGGTCGCGGGGAACGGGGCGAGGCCTGCAGCTGGGCGGTGGTGCATGGCGCGCACTTTGAACAACAACATTACAACAACTTTGCTTACACGTACAACCCCCAACTTGTCCGTTTGGAACCCCCCCAACTAGAACACAAAACGTGCTGTGCATGGGGCACAGATGGCCTTCGAAGACTTAGGCCCCAACCTCCCGATTGAGAAGATTGACCTGATGGATTGTTTCCATCTTGCTTTGGATCAGTTTCACAGGTGTTCATCAAGGCAGGATTCTCCCCACCCTTTCTCTGCTTGCAGATCCGGCCTTTTGGTTTGCGGATTTACATCCCTGCCTGTCGAGGAACAGTGTGGCTTCCTCGCGGGAGTTGAAGAAGTTAGTATTTCCGTCAAGTTGAATGCGTAGTCTCACAGGGAAGAGCATTGAATACGTGATTTGGTTGTCGCGCAGCCTGTGTTTAACATGAGTGAACAACCTCCTTTGGGCTTGAACTGACGGAGAGAAGTCCGGATAAAACTTAATGTCGTCCCCGTTGTAGTGGAGTTTGCCCTTTTCTATTGCCATTCTTAAAATCGCATCCCTGTCCTTACAGCTTAAAAGCTTGGCGTTGATCGGGCGGGGCGTGTCCCCGGGATGGGTCTGGTTGCAGGGATCCAGTGGGCCCTTTCCACCACGAATAATTGCGACAGGACAGTGGGGCCAAATAGCTCGGTGCATAGTTTCTCAATGTGCTCCTCCATTTTGTTTGGTAGCTGTTGCTCCCGGACTCCGACTGACCTTATATTATTTCGTCTGGAGCGACCTTCCACGTCCTCATTTTTAGCCAGAACAGTTTTCATTTGGCCCTCAAGCATGGAGACTCGGGTGGTGAGTGCTGATGCGCCGTCGTCCAGATCAGAGACCCTTTGTTCGATGGAGTCTAACCTGTTGCTGTGTTTATCGAGACGGTGTTGCAGCAGGTCCACCTTGGACGAGAGCGAGTCTATCTTGCGGTCCAAGCCACCTATCCCTGCTTTTAGTTCCATTAAGATCTCCCTAATGTCTGGTTGTTGCAGTTGTTCTTCCTCTGATGGAATAGTTGGGGATTCTGGGTGGTTATCCGATCTGGGCTTTTTGGGTGATGGGCCCGCATCAAAGTTGAGTTTTCTCTGGGACTTGTCTGACTTCCCCATCTTGTCCTTGGCGGATATGTGGGTGCCATTTGGCTGTTTGTCCTGTCGGAGGCAGGGTCGGAGCACCCAGTTTTTGGGTTTTATGTCTTGTCCGTGGGGCGGGACGGATTAGATGTGCCCGGTTGCTGCGTGTGCCCTGTGGGGCACTGGTAGAGCATGCACGGATGATGGGCCGCAGCGCGGTTGTGTCAGGATATTCTCACATGGAGGACTGGTGGTATTTAGTAGATATCCGTCTCTGGACCGAGTTCTTTTCCCATAGGGGGTGTTGCTGGTTTCTGGTGTTAAGCAAGCAGATTTTTACACTGCATGCTGCACTAGGAGGGGCTGGGACCGGGCTGCGTGGAGTGTCGTTATGGCCCGTCGCTTTGCTGAAACGGCGGGAGGGCATCCGGGAGCGGAGACCTCAGCAGGGTATCCTCTTTATTGCCAGCCCTGCTTAGCATTGTTGGCTTATTGTCCTGTTTGCTTTGCATGCCCCTGTGTGGTTTCGCGCACCTCCCGCCTTTCACCTGCTGGTGTCCGCTCTGACACCATCTTACTGCTGAGTGTGGGTCTTGTAGTTGCTCCGCAGGGTCGAGGAAGCGCGACCGCCGTCTCGGGCGTCCCCTCCATACAGTCGGGAAGGCAGGCTGTGTGCGGCTTGGCGCAGGCAGGGGCCGGGGAGCCGTGAGGTGCCACAAGGCTCCACTGGGCATGGAGGGTTGCACTCAGCGGGCCGACTCCCGTAGTTCTGCCCACTCGTGCCACCTCCCTGCTGCTGCTGGACCCGGCAGGTCTCACAGGTGAGTCCGCAGCTCCTCCTACTAATCCCCGGAGGATTTGATGCTGTGCGGCCCGGTGTTCCAGGGACCCACGCGGTTCGTGATTGTGCGGCCTGTACCACGCTGCAGATATCTCGCAGAAGGCGAGGCCGATTCGCTCCAAATTTTTTCGGCAGGGATGAAGTGCAGCGCTGGAATAGTGTAATTCTTGCGTATTTGGTTATTTCGCCTCAGGATTGCAGCGATTAAACAGGATTCATGTGGGAGGTAGCCGAGAGTTTACAGGGGAGCCGCCATCTTGGTTGGCCCTCTAGCGCCCTCTCTCTTGCACATCCATCATGTATGTTGCACACAATGCCTATGTTTCTACATAAGTAGCTTAGTATACTGGAAAGAACCTGATAATAGAATGGTATTCGTATCAATGCATTACTTAATGCACTACGTACCTCATGATATTTATTCCATTAATCCTTCGCACTTTTTTTATCAACATCAGAATGAAAAGTAAATGCACATGTGATCTCATCAGTGATGTCATCAATGACATTTGTGATGTCATCTTTGATGTCCTGGGTGTTAGTCTTAGCAGTGCTCAGTGGTGAAGTGAGTTATGGTTGCTTAGCTTACCATAACTGGTGAATTTTAACAATGTTTTTTTACTGAATTTCATAGGTTTTTTGTAGCGCAACTTAACCATAACGTCCCTTTAACAAAGTTTTTTTCACTGAATATAGATATAGATAACGTAAATGTTATAAATGTTTACTAAGACTCCCTTAGCTTACATACATATAACATAGAAAATACTGGCCCTCCTGTCCCGCTAGTGATTTTGATGTCCGCGGACCATGCGCATGTTCGCGGACAGACGCGGTCACCATGAACACTATCCAAAAACTCAGGGGGTATCTTACATTATTTTTTCATACAATAAAAACACCAAACATGTTCAAAAAGCACCACATAAATACATTACATTTAATAATAAATAAGAAGTGGAAACTGTATATGTAAGACACCAACCATCTACTGAAATAGCGTTTCTAATATAATGGAATATACCAAAGCAAAATAAATATGCATCCAACAGAATTACCTCACAGAAACTGTGCAGCAAAAAGGAAGAGCATACCTACACAGCATTAACACCAAGAAGAAACTAGTAAGTACACAATATTTATTTCATATATTTATACATTTTCTGTATTATGTACACTAAAACTAATATATATATATATATATATATATATATATATATATATATATATATATATATATATATATTACACAGAAATGTCCAGTACTTTGGAATGGCTGGAAGAAAATTTCCCACGAGATGAAATGTGAAGACAGTGATACTAATGGTAGACGCATCATTTCTCTATATAAGCCAATTAATAACCATTGCTTTATGTGTATTTTTTAACAGGCCATACAGACAATAATTGTAATATACCAAGAGAGACATTAGAAGATCCCCTGAAACAAATCGAACTAAAAATGGATATATTCATGAAAAATGTCAATCTTCTAAAACAGTTTATTGAGAACCACATTAAAGAAAATATTAAATATCACTGTCGCACATGTACCTGTTCCCCCTCTCCATGTCCGAGCCAACTATCCCCAAACCCTCCCCAGCAAGAAAAACGTTACGATGAGACTTCCATCCCTTCCTTCCCTCCCATACATCAAGTCCAAATCCCTAATTCCCCTGTATTTGTTTCAGTGTCTGCTTCCCCCTCTCTTTCATAATTTGTATACTGTTAAACAATAATAACATTTTAAGTGTGTTCTTAGTATATGCCTGTGTGTTATTATTTTTTTAAAGGCAGTTAGGGTGTCGGCGGACAGCGCGGCTTTCTGGGATGTCCACAATTAACCAAAATGTGGGTGTCCAGAGGACACTATACCTGTCCGTACTGTCTGTAATTAAAATGGAGGTGTCCTTAGAACACACAAGATGTCCACCTGTCCATAATGAACCAAAATGTGGGTGTCCTAAGGACAATATACCTGTTCGTACTGTTCCTAATTAAAATGGCGATGTCTTTAGAACACACAAGATGTCCACTTGTCCGCAATTAACCCAAATGGGGATGTCTTAAGGACAATATACCTGTGTGTACTGTTTGTAATTAAAATTGAGGTGTCCTTAGAACACAGAAGATGTCCGCCTGTCCACAATCACCCAAAATGGGGGTGTCCTAGGAACACCCCCCCTGTTCTTAATGTCCACAACCAGAATGAATATATCCTTAGAACACATATCGCGTCCGCCTGACACCCCAAAGTTTTGATGCACATTTATTTTATTCTGGGACTTCAACACTGTTCATAAAACACCTGCACACATGCGTATCACACATTTGGGTCCTACAAACATCGTGCCTGTCTGCAACTGACCACCACACGTGTGTTGCACTTTTAATTAGTTCGGGGACCTGAACACTGTCCATAGAACACCAGCGCGCATGCGCACAACCGTCCCAGCGCATTTGGTGTCCTGCGGACAGCCGTCCCATTCGTGAACGTGTCCGCAACATCATCATGTGACCGCACCCACGTTGAGTTGTGTCCTTATTTATGGAGACTGTCCGGGCCCCTGAACATTTACAAAGTGCTTTCTTGAGCAATTCAAAGTGTTTTACAGTAAAAGTTCACCATTGCACAAGTCCCTGACAATGTCCCTGCCGATCTACATACCTTTTGGAACTTTTTTGAGCCCTTTCTCAGTGTTCGATGTGTCCGTGACCAGCGCGGGTGTCCGCAAAGTGCACACCTGCACCCCTACAAAAGGCCACACCCCAGAGCTGATCCTCATTCTGATTTTGGATTTCCAAGATTTCCAAGATTTACAACAGGACAATTGTACAGGTTGCTGTTCTTGGTTCCTGGTTATTAACCTTCCAGATGGCATCCCAAATTGCTTCTGCTGCTACTGCCTCGGCATCAGTACCCCCACCCCCTCCACCACCACCATGTCCCCAAGGGCCTGCAGAGGGGAACAGGCATGAGGATGCAGAGGAGAGGGATGTAGAGGATGAAGTGGATGAGGTACTGGAAGTCCCTACTACTATCACTCATCGTGAGACTTGGGTGAGGCGGTTATTTACCACCATTGGTGGAAAGGCAAAACCTCATGCGAACAAGGTGATTTGCACTTAGTGCCGCAGGATGCTGAGTCATGGCAAGCCTGGTTCGTAAAGCTTTGGTACTACATCAATGAAGAGACACCTAAAGTCATTCCACGGTGGGGCTATTTGTAAGGTTGTACCTTGCGATAAACGTAGCAGGTTGAGTTCCTCTGCAGCATCCTCCGTTTCCGCTCCTGTCACCACAAAAGACACTCCTGTGGGACAGTGCATCCCTCCAGCTGCCTCACAGGACATTCATGAAGCTGTTGACCCTTACCTTTTGAGGGTCACATTATTGTGCATGTACAGTGATGCAGTACTCTGCAAGGGGGAAAACCTACCTCAATAAGGATCACTCTACATATTTCTCTCTCCACCTGCCCTTTCTTATCCCTGTGGTTGGTGTCCCTTCCTTACCCCCATTCCCCTCCTTTCCTTGTGTGTCGTGTTTAAAAAAACAAAGAAATATATAAAACAATAAAAACCAATAAAAAAGGTTCTTTTCAGAGCCGCCTTTCACAATTTTATAAATAGAAGTGACAAATAAATAGTGCAGAGCCCTGTGCATTTTTTAGAAGTCTGTGGACAGTTCACAGATTTTATTTTTTGGGGGCGCTGCCCTATCAGAACCATTACACTTTTCTATAGGGGGAAGTGGTGGCTCTGAAAAGAGCTTTTTGTGTGGGTTTTTTTGTGTTTCAAAAACTTCAAATGGTCAACACCTACTGCCAAATGGATTGCTGTAATTCCAAAAAAGGTTGCAATGCATTTTGTATATTTCACAGAAAAATCTGATTGCCGGCATAAGTAAGATGTACACCAAAATGTGTGTGCTACAAAACATAATGTTTTCATTCTGAAAAGAGGACATTCAACATCTTTCAATAAGGCACAAACAGCCTTGTTAACATTGCGCCTTTCTTTCTCCATTTGTGGACCAAATGAAAAAGAACACAACCACATTTGTCTCTGCGCAAAACGGGAAAAAATTACTCTGGAGTTTGGATACATGTCCATGACTTTCTCAAGTCCTTCTTTCATTGCAAATTGCAAAGAGTTTCCAGACACATGTCCTAAACTGTTCCCTCCACAATGAATAATAATAATGTATGGATGACGCTGTGTCACCAAAGAAGCACAGAGAGGTACCAAATCCACCCACTTCATTCCACACACTCCATGCCAGTGCATTTCCACATGACAGAATCCAACTTCTGCAGCCACTCCACAGCAATCTGCATGTACCTCCAACCAATTTATCTATGAATCTCCCAAACTCCAAACAATCTACTTTCTGAAACACACAGCCATAGCTATCTGCTATTCTCTCAGGAAAAAGACCTACTGACAAACTCTCTCCTTACACAACACACCCAGTAAACCTTATTAACGAATCCCTTGCTCTGGTCAGTCTCATTTGCATGCCTCTCAACCTCAAAATCTCTGTATGTAATACGTGTTGCCCGCGGATACCCCAGGTGTCTGCTGACAAATCAAAAAATCTGAGAGTGGGGAATGAAAATTTAAATAGTGTACCCCTTTTCCCCTTTGAGTTTGGCTCTATTGCTGCTATTTTCCACTAAATATCTTCACATTAGCTTCTCCAAAGCAATCCTTATATTCCAAAACAGCATTGCATTTTCCATGAAAGATAAAGAAATACCATCTGATTTAAAGTAAACAACATTACAAGATTCGATGTTGTCATTATTGCAAAAGAACATCCCAAATCTATTCATAAAAGCAATCATGCCTTGGTTAATTATGCTGAGGACAAAAAACAGAACTATTGTCCCATACTGCCCTAGGTAACAAAGCAGAAAAAATAACCTTGGCATTTGGAAGGACTTTCATGATTGCCTGAACCAAGTTTTGCAGATCTTGCAACAAAGTAGGGGCACTGACACAGCCCAATGCACAGCACCACAGTGCAGGACAACTACATCTGGACTATTGAACCTAGCCATATCCTGACAAACTTCCAAAATTGCCTGAAAATGAAAACCTGGCAAGGTACTCCACACCACCTCCACTCCTTTTACATCAACATTCTTTGCCACTTTCCAAAGTTTAGCATACTGCTCATAACTATCAACAAACATATCTCCGAGCACCAACACCATGACTTTCTCCACCACTGCCATCTTCACTACACACAGCCTCTTTCAACACAAACCACAACCTTAACATCTGATTGTCTGATCCCTACAGTCCCTTTTCCATGCCGGATTTACTGAGAATCCCTGGATGTGGCACGCCCTATCCGTGGAACACTGCGGTGACTGTGGAGCGCATAACACTGGGGCAGCCCTTCTACCCTTTCCACTGCACATTCGGCACCATTTCCTCATTGGCTACTGTTAAGCAGTCACACAATCATCCACCAATCACATCCAAGAACTCTACATCTAACTCTATCATCACAGATCAGCACTTTAGAAGTACTATTGATCACTCTCAGTACAATTCAGCTGTGACTGCAAAGGACCTACAGCAACAACTACTATAAAACACCTCAAGATTTCTACTTGCAGATTCATGCACATCCACATGCATGTACACAGACTACAGGTATGAATATTTTCTACACAGTGCATGTACAGCTCTTCTAGGAATATAATACATCCCAGGAGCATAGCTCAGCGGCAACGTGCGCGCCTTGGAAGTAGGACGACACGAAACAACACAGGTTCGATCCCTGGGTCCGCACTTAGAAATCTCTGGGTGTTTAAGGGCGTTTTATGTATGCAACTAAGACAAAATAATTACGCAACTAAAAAACGAACAATTCCTGTAACAACGCCTCGATGCCCGCGGGCTGTGTGAGTGCTTTAAAAATATAAAATAAAATAAATAAAAATATAAACAGAGTAACTGCCACTTACCCTGTATAAACCGTAAAATGAACTTACTGTCATTTCTCCCATCTGCCATGATGAAGTGGCAATTGCAAACCTTTCAGCTCTCCAAAGTTTTGTTTACACACACACCATTCTAAAAAAATATGTTTTCATATTATAAGATGGGAGAAATAACAGTATAATTATGAAAAAGACTGTCCAGTGTGTTAGAAAATTACACGCAGCCAGGATGAGTACATGCATCTTCATTCAAGCACACACACAGACAGTATCATTAGAAAGGCTCCCTGCTTAAACAACACCACTGCCTCTATATGAAATCCTTCTGCTTTATTGCCCACACCTTCACAAATGCATACATTGCATGCTTTTCTGTACAATCTCTGCCATTTACACTATAAAAATAGCAAAAAAATCATTTGATTATTTCTTCTATCTCTTAACATCCATTAACATAACATTAAAAAAACAAGTGTGCTCTATACGTTTACTATTATACTCATTTGTAAAACATATTCAACTAACAGATTCTAAATAATATATACAGGATGCACATAGGCAAAGGAAAGTGCATGTGCATGCTATTCTCAGTTGTAATAAAACACTACTACTACAAAAAACAATGTCTATATTAATAAAAGTGCTAGAAACACACATATTCACTAAGTTCTTTCTTTTACAATTGCAATGAAGACCACTCTCCTTTAAAGCAGCAGCATCTGAAGTACGAACAAGGACTTAGAAGAAACCTACTCTTTCCATACAAAAAAGTAAGTAAAATACTAACATAATGTTGTAACTGTTACTCAAACACACTAGCATTTTAGTATTGTAGAAGAAACAAGTGTATTAACCCTTTACCATTAGATGTAGTATTAGTGCTTCCCCTTACCAGTTGTATACTTTATATTGTCATCTGAAGCCCAGTATAGTAACACAAAAATACAAGAATAGCCTTCCCAACTTGATGTAGCTGCCCATTGCACAATCACACACCTCCACAAGCATCCTTACAATCATACTAAGACACTCATGCACATAGCATGCATACATTGCACCACAGCCCAACCCACACTGTCTTTTTTTCTCCAGCAGACCCCTAAGAATGCCTACCAAAAAGAAACTCCATAGAAAGCAATGCAGAAGTAGAGCAAATCAAAATAAAAGTGTCCAAAATGAACATCCACCTTTAGCACATTTTGTACAAAAAGTTCAAATAAAACAGCTAATAAGCAAAACAAAACAAGCTTCTAGTACAGAAACTTTCCCTCCTGTATCAAAATGTAAAATGAAACAGAAAGTGATTAACAAGACTTCAGCTATCACTACTGCTAACGCTGCACCTATAAATCTTGACGTAATGCCAAGTAACAATACGAAACAAAATATTTTACAAAAAATGTTCCACCACAGAGTTCTTCAGAACCTTATAAAAACAGGAGAGAAATCATGCACAACCCTTACAACCTACCGTAGAAAATTAATCCTAGAAGCTCTCATAGACAGTGCAATCCTTCTCAAAAGGAAGTTATTTATTTTAGTTTTAAACAGAATGAAACCACTAACAAAACTAACTACTAAACTACAAAAAAGACTTCTCAATAAAAGGAATATCAACAATAAAGCTTCTTAAACATCTGTGGAGGTGAATGGAGTCACACCACGACCACAGAACCATATTTAAATGAACAAGCATATGAACAAAAGCAAACAAACACAATTACCATACATAGCAGTGGAGGAGGGTATGAAAAACTTAATAACACCATTATAAAAAAAGAAACTCTGCTCACAAAAATATCCCCAGAAAACTCAGTATCACCTTCCCATTCTACTGAACCAAAATGTCCAGTCTACAAATGGCCATGCACATCATTGTGTAACATTGCCAAAAAATAAATCTAAACTTTACGCCAGTTGCTCAATCAGTATGTAAAAAGCAAAGACAAATTCAAAATGAAACTACTACAAAATATATGGATGCCTGCCGGCTCAAATACACAGGACTACAAGGACATTCATTAGCCTGCATTTCAGGACCTATTTCCAAAAGCACCTTCCATCATATCAAAATGATATCAACACATCATTTAACTATATGAAATCTGCTCCAAAAACTCTACTATGCTAAAAGTCCTGCTTTAGCACTAGCCAATTTAAATAACAATCTTGTACATGGTACAGCCAAACAACTACTTGAAGAAATAGAGTATATCCAGAGAAAATATTTTGGAATTGAAAGCCATTTACAAAATGCAATAGATGTACAACAAACTAGCAACTACTGTACAAATACCAATCTTCTATTAAACACATACAAAAAAGAAATACTAAAGTTTAAAAGTACCTCAGCTGAAGTACCAAACCATGTCTGTGTGTGTGTTGCCGCAGAACATTTTATAAAAGTAGCACAAAAACTACAGACATAACATACAAAATAGAAGACAATGAAGATTCCAAATGGTTCCAATTAGCTCTCTACCTTATAGCAGAAAACAAATACAACTTTACTGGCCCCTGAATACTTTGCAATTACTGCACTGCAAAACCTGACAACAACCAAACACCTTCACGTGCTATCACAAATAACTTGAAATTTTCCCACTACCAAAACCCCTCCAACAACTAAATTTAAATGATTGCATCATAATTCAAACAGTGCACCCATTTCAAGCAATAATACACCTCCAACTAAAAACAACAAAATTACCTCCCTCTGAATTAGTGAAAGGCATTTGTGGCAAAGTAGTTTATTTACCATTAGCTCTCAAAGAAAATGTACACACTCTAGGAATGCAATGACCAATAGATCAATCTTTAATTGTCTTAGTAAATGGCGTACCTACAAAAGACAAAAAAAATTGGCAACAACTCGTGGACTTACATAAAGTTAGACAAGCCCTGCAATATCTAAAAAACAACCATGAATACTACAAAGAAATTAATATTGAAGGAAACCTGGGAGAAACCATTGAAATAATTCAAGAGTCACCAGAAACTGGTCAATTTCAACTTTTAAATCCTGCTACAGAATCCAATATTTTAGACCATTATACAATTCATCCTTTACACTCTAAAGACACTATAGATGATGCACTGGAAATGTACCAAATTCGACAAGCCAAAGGATCTCCAATCAGCATACGGGAAAAAAGTATAGAAGCACAGGCCTTTCCTCTACCCTTTCCTACTGGAAATGGAGGAATGTACAATGATAGACCCACACAGATAACAGCATCAGCATATCGCTCTTTACGAATGTTTTCTGAACGACCCCAGATTCAGACAAAACGTGGAATACATATTCCACCTTCTCTTTGAAAGTGAACAAGCAACTCTATGCTACGGAGTTGCACACACATTAAAATCAGGTACCCATTTTCAAAATATGTCAGCTACGCAATTATTACAAAAAGTGCAAGAAAAAGATGAGGTTTTACAGTCAAGTATTACAAATCTTTTAGCAAATATGCGTGGTACAAGAGAATACTGGTTTCGACATCACAGAGATGTATGCTGTATGATAAGAAACCTTGGCCCACCCACTTGGTTCGTTACATTAAGTTGTGCAGAATATGCATGGGAAGATTTACACGATTTTGTATGCATAGCAAACAAAAACAAAACAAACAGAGATCTAAAAACACCAGGTGAACTCTGCTCTCTAAATCCTGTAAATGTATGAAGATATTTCCATCATTGCTTCATTGCTATGCTACACTTCATTTGTAATAAGACTCTTCCTCCCCTCGGAGAAGTTCAACACTTCTGTTGGAGAAAAGAATACCAAGCCAGAGGAGCATAACACATCCACATGCTATTATCGATTGAAGATGCTCCTATATTTGGTCAGGACAGTGATGCCACTGTTTTGCAGTTCATCCAAAAATATGTCACTTGTGAAATCCATTCACAAACAGCACATGGTGACCTTCATGCACAAATGTTACAATTTCAAAGACACAATATTAAACCAGATGAAAAGAAAGGTAGATACAGAGTTGTAAATTGTGAAGGCAGCTTAGTGAAATTTACCAAACACAGCTTAATTAATCATATCAAATTGTCATTAAAAACTCCTCAATATAAAGAACTGTATTACATGTCCCGGCTACAACTTTTTAAACCATGGAGAAAGAAGAAGAGTTACTGGATATTTATGACTCCTATGAAGATGCTTTCAAAGCAAATGAAAGCACTATAACAGACAAACTTTACACAGTACCAAACAATGTTGAACAATGAACAGCAACAAGAAGAAGAACTCCAGGCCCAACTACAAGTGGACACTCCCGATAGTAGTCAACCTTCTGTAACAGGAAGCCAAGACCCACTAGGACAGCCACTAATAGCAAATGAGGAAGAATTAGCCATGATAGAAGTTGAAAACACCATATGTCAGTATGAACAAGCTACAGAAGACCTTGCTGTACTGAAATCACAACTGAACAATGAGCGGCGAAGCATTTTCCAAGAAATAACAAAACAAAATGAACATGGTGTGCAACATGAAATAAAAACTGTAACTGCCAAGACTACAAACCTACACTGCTATACGTGAGTGGTGAAGCTGGTTTAGGCAAAACATTCTTAATCAAAATCATCAGCAAGTTCCTTCAAAAATTGACATACAACAAACTGTCAGCTTTTGTAACTGCCCCCACTGGTTTAGCTGCCTACAACATAGGCGGTGTCACTTTACAATGATTACTACTCCTTCCAGTAGAACACCAAAACAAATTAGACTATTACAAACTTTCCACAGAAGCTGCAATGAAACTACGCAGAGTTTTCAAACAAATGAAAATGCTGCTAATGGATGAGGCGAGAATGGTCTTCAACCTAATGTTGGCTTTGTTTCACCTCAGATTACAAGAGGTCCTCAAAGCAGACTACGAAGAGGTCTTTGGAGGAAAACACATTATTGTATTTGGAGATCTTCTTCAATTAACACCAGTGAAAGCTAAACCTATTTTTAAAACCATAGGGCACAAACTGTGCCATAAAACTCTTGGCAGCATAAGAAATGTCAACCTTTTGCAACATTTCCAATACAGAGAATTAACAGAAAACATGCACCAGTCTGCAGACCTCACATGCGCCAACAATTTAAAAAGTATTAGAGTTGGTGTTCTATCTCAAGAAGCACAATCAATATTAAAAATCAGTCACATTCATGCACTCTATTGCCATAACTCATTTGCTACTGGTGTCATGGAAGAATTAGCACACAAAAATGTCAATTGTATGCCCTGGGTGCCAACTCTTGCAAGCTGTTCAAAATTCAATGAAACAATGTTGAAAAAAGAAATGCAACCAATAATTGTAATTTGCTCCACAGATAAACTGGACGCACATTGTATGACACTACCCATGTGTCAACAAACCACAAGAAGACTTAGGGGCCGATTCATGGAACAAACGTGCGCCGAAAATCTACGCGCAAGCAGGCGCAAGCAGGCGCAAGCGGAAAAAAACAGGCGCACGCGTGCGATTCATGGAAGTCCCTGCGCGTGTACACCCCGGGATGTGCGCCAAACCCGTGCATGCCGCACAAATCACAGCAACATCCCGAAAGGCGTGCGCGACGCGCACAGTGAAAGCGCACAACCTCGGCGCATACACCAGAAAGTGGGCGGGACACGGGGCGTAACGCGCGGAATGGGGAACAACGCGCGAAAATAAGGGCGTAACTGGGGATGTACTGCAGGGAAGCAGACGGAACGTCCACACGCACTCGAACCACACGTATTCATGGAATCGAATAGGGCAAAGCCACGCACAGCCAAAGACACGAACAAGCCGAAACACGTCCGCCACACGAAGGCAGGCGGTAGCGTCCCTGTGCATTACAAAAGTGGCAACATACAGCAATTGGGCCTGTGCGAGCGGGCTACGTATATTTCAGGGGTTTGCGTGAACTTTTTCATGCGATCGGGCCTGGGGGAGCGGGCTACGTGTATATCAGGGGTTCGCGTGAACTTTTTCACGCGATCGGGCCTGGGGGAGCGGGCTACGTGTATTTCAGGGGTTCGCGTGAACTTTTTCACGCGATCGGGCCTGGGGGAGCGGGCTACGTGTATTTCAGGGGTTCGCGTGAAATTTTTCACGCGATCGGGCCTGGGGGAGCGGGCTACGTGTATATCAGGGGTTCGCGTGAAGTTTCTCACGCGATCGGGCCTGGGGGAGCGGGCTACGTGTATTTCAGGGGTTCGCGTGAACTTTTTCACGCGATCGGGCCTGGGGGAGCGGGCTAAGTGTATATCAGGGGTTCGCGTGAAGTTTCTCACGCGATCGGGCCTGGGGGAGCGGGCTACGTGTATATCAGGGGTTCGCGTGAAGTTTTTCACGCGATCGGGCCTGGGGGAGCGGGCTACGTGTATATCAGGGGTTCGCGTGAACTTTTTCACGCGATCGGGCCTGGGGGAGCGGGCTTCGTGTATATCAGGGGTTCGCGTGAAGTTTCTCACGCGATCGGGCCTGGGGGAGCGGGCTACGTGTATATCAGGGGTTCGCGTGAACTTTTTCACGCGATCGGGCATGGGGGAGCGGGCTACGTGTATATCAGGGGTTCGCGTGAAGTTTCTCACGCGATCGGGCCTGGGGGAGCGGGCTACGTGTATTTCAGGGGTTCGCGTGAAGTTTCTCACGCGATCGGGCCTGGGGGAGCGGGGTACCACTCACCGTCTGCCTTGCGTGTAGAAGAACGCGTAGCCAACACCCGCTGTGAAGTAATAGCGTGTGAACCCCAACGGATGGAAAAAACACGCACCGCACGAAAAGCACGTACAGAACATTGTAAAGGCACGCAGGATCTCCAAGCCCTGCCAGGGCAACGCCCGTGCGCAAAACGTCACAGACGTGCTTATGCTGTAAGGGCCTTTGATCCAATGAAATCGCGTACGCGTGCTGACGCGCTTACGCGCTAAGGGCCTTTCCTCGATTTTCACGCTGACGTGCAGGATTTTCACGTGCCAAATCACTCCGTATCAAGCTGGCCACGCGAAAACACACGAAAGACCACGCTCCTGCCCAGAAGGCCGAAATACTGCCCCAAAGTGCCCGAGCAGCCTCCCACGTGCCATCTGCTGCTGCCTGCCTGCCTGCCTGCTGCCACCGTGCCCTGCCATTTGGTGCCTGCACATCAGCCATCTGCAGGGGTCCAGTTGCTGTGTCCACCCCTGCTGGAACAGAAGACTCCCGACTCAGATAACATCGCTCCACAGCCTAGCCCCAGGACCGAGTTGCCCACCCACTCCTGCCCCTGGGGTTGCCATGTCGGGCACATCCACATCTAGCACCAGTGGCAACCCCCGGCCAGAGGGGCAGAGGGGCACCAGCTTCACTGCCACCGAAGTTGGTGTCCTGGTGGAGCAAGTCCTGGGGCAGTATGATGCCCTCTTCGGATCGTCCCGCGCCAACAAGGAAGGACGGGAGAGGATCTGGGCCGACTGTGTGGTTGCCATCAACGCAGAGGGGGTGGCAACCCGCACCATCCAGAAGGTCAAGAAGCGCTGGGAAGACATGAGGTCCAGGACCCTCATGAAGGCCCGGCGCCTCGTGGAGGGGGGCCAGGGCCGCATGAGTTCCATCCAGATGGGGGTCCTGGAACGCGTACACCCAGCGCTCCACGCCCAGGTCCTTGAGAGGGAGACCCGTCTGGAGTTGAGCGGTAAGTGGCCAAGCATTGCTGTGTGAGACAGGGCATGTTGCAGTGTGCTGGTTGTCTGATACTTGCCTGTATGTGTGACATAGGCCATGTACGCATGTATGTGTGCAGGGACATCATGGTAATGCATGTGCGACCAGTAATGTGTGAACCGCACGGTTGTTGCATGTGTTTAAATGCGACATGGGGAGCCCTATGCAGATTGTACACATGAGAGCATGGCAGTCTCTGTTCCTGGACATGGATGGCGGGCGTATCAAAACAATGGGCAACATTCCGAGTATGGAGGTAAGTATGACTACCTCCAATACCGGTACCGAGTCCGCCCTGTTTCAATGGGGACTTACCAGTCTATTCCGACCTTGGTGGGATCGATAAGTCCCCATTGAAAAAGCCATTCCCCATTCCCATTTGAGCCCTCATAGGGCTCAATGGGAAGGGGGAAGGCGCTAATAACGGTACCGCAAATTGCGGTACCGTTATTAGCTCTAAAGTCCCTTAACGGGTCCCGCCCATAACGCCTGGTAAATCCAGGGATTAAGGAAGGGACCCGCTAAGGGAACTCGGAGTAGGACGCGACGCAAAGGGATTGCCCTTACTGGTGCCCAGTATCCCTTTGTGCCCAACTCCTAATGAGGCCGAATGTGACCACCTCACGCCTCACTCCAGCCAATCAGCGGACACGCTGCGTGTCCGTGGACATGACGCAAGCCGATTAGCCAATCAGTGTCCTGTGCACGGAGCAAACAGGGAAGTGTGTCAGCGGAGCGGACATAGATATCACTAATTTTTTGCCTTACATTTTCATCATTTAAAAAAAACTACTGGACTGATTTACACCAAATTAACAAAAGCACACTTTTGGGACTAAGCTGCTGCTCCTGCCACAAATTTGGTGGAAATCTGTACAGCGGTTTGAGCTGTAGGCGTGCACAAAGTTTTTTCCCATTATGTCTATGGGAAAAAAAGAAATTTTGGGACTCCCCCCCCCTATCACTTTGTCCCCCCTGGACCAAACCTCACCAAAATTTGCAAGGGCCATATACTTTTTTTGCAAAGATTGGTGAGGATTCATCCAGGGGGAGCAAAGTTATAAGCCGCCCAAAAAGTGCTCTTCCTATGGGATTAGCAAATTAACCATAGATACACATCCACTACCATGGGCTGTGTAATATCAGGAAGTCAAGGGCAAGGGGGTTTGGCTGTCTCCTGGAGGACAGGA
Source organism: Ambystoma mexicanum (assembly GCF_040938575.1). Lineage (NCBI taxonomy): Eukaryota > Metazoa > Chordata > Amphibia > Caudata > Ambystomatidae > Ambystoma > Ambystoma mexicanum. The sequence goes on from NC_090937.1 coordinate 1,294,930,822, forward strand.
GTCCTTCCCCACTGTTGCCGGTGCTGTTCTGCTGGCCCCTCCCATCCACCTGAGGAACTGCTAATATACTGCCCTGCTTCCTGGTGATGGTGAAGCCTGCGGGGAGTCAAGCGCGCAGAGGAGTTGTCAGCCCGGTGGGGACTAGAGTCCTTCCCCACTGTTGTCGGTGCTGTTCTGCTGACCCCTCCCATCTGTCAGAGAAACTGCTAATATCCTCCCCAGCTTCCCTGCAAGGGTGAAGCCTGCAGGGAGTCAAGGGTACAGGGGTGTTGGCAGCCCGCTGGGGACTAGAGTGCTTCTCCGCTGTTGCCGGTGTTGTTCTGCTGGCCCCTCCCATCTGCCCGAGGAACTGCTAATATACTCCGTGGATTCCCCTGCGAGGAGGGGTTGCCAGGCCACTGGGGTGTTCGTGGCCCCAGCTAAATATTCCTGCACAGTGTACCGAAACCACCCCCCAAGTGATATGAAACAAGGGAGGTACTACGAAACAAATGTTTACATTGGCTGCGCTCACTGAGAGGATATTTATTCGTAACCTCAGACCATATTGTGGATAGTTTCAGGATATTCAAGATGGGGGAGGATGTGTCCAACTCTGTTAGGATAATATTAAGAAATTGAAAAGTAGTCAGGTACATACTGAGCTCCAGCAGATGGCCAAATAATTCTGTGACAATCGGCACTATTGTTATGAGTTCCAACCCCGTGGGAATCTGCCCCAGGACCTGTGCTGACAAGAGCAAATTCTGTCCCCTTGGAGCCATGTCATCCAGGGTCACTGTGGTCCATGGTAACTAATGGCCATTATGACATTATCTGAGGGAGTCATTTTTGTACCTGCCTAAGTTATTCCTGTACAGTTAGATACAGGTGACAGTTGTAGGTGCCACATGCTATCCTCTTATGCTCACTGATTTATGCTAATATCTACTTTTGTTAATATTTGTTTTAGGCATGTACTGTGATGATTGTAACTTGTGATGTGAAACATTTATGGCTCTGAGCCGAAATAAAGTTAAACAAACAATATATCATTAAATCTCCTAAAATGCACTGCATCAATTACTCATTATTCCACAACCTCCACAAAACATACATCTAATGACATCACAAAATTTTAAAGTTATCCCATTGCTCATTTTTCAAACTCCTTCCATTTATAATACTTTGCCGCAGCAACTACCTAAGGTTTACCCGACTAGGTTTTGATCTGTTCTGGCACACGCACCAATTTACTAAACCTCCCAATATGCCTACTTTTCAGCTCTTTGCAGCAGATTAATTCATGTATGGATATTTTCTACTCAAGACATAATAGACATATTTGTAAGTTATAAGGCGTCTTTTTCGAGGCTCCTATATTTTCCGGTGCATTTTACAAAATAAACAAAGTCTTATAATAAAAGCACAAATCTGCCTGTAATGAGCTGAATGGGTGGGGAAATGGAAACACCTACCTAACATACTTTTTGTATTTATGTTTCTCCACTAAGTAGCATAACAGACAATTTCAATCCCACCACAACGCCTTCTGTTTCAATTCCCTGAGTGATAATAATAAATTAAAAAGAAGGTCGATCTTAAAATCAATAGCCTCAAAAATAAATTCATTAAATGTACATGAATTCCCCCCAATTATATTTGCAAAAAGACCAAAAAGGGAAGTGAGATTATCCTTTTCCAACCATCATTTTTAGAAAACGTGTGCTGCGAGTAATTTTCTGCAAGGTAAGCATAGAAATCAGTCCCAATTCACAGCAGGCTGCTTCCCCCGTACATAATTGGGTAAACCCAAACAAGAGCACCACTTTCTACCTTCTATCTAATCCACTTTATTTACTATTTCTTTCCAATGGGTGTTATAAAAATGCAGTATTATTTAAATATTTGACTTTAATAATTTTGCTTTACTTACTTTCTAATTATTTCAAGTTAGTGTATTTCATTTAAAGTTTTCAGTTTTCCTAGCAAATTTCAAGTTTTTCTCATATGTTTCCAAACACATACAGCATGGTACAATCCCCAAAGTTAAAATATCATATACTCAGCACTTGCATTATATGGGGGATTGCATTTCTTATTCTAATTATTTCTTCACATGTTACTTCTTTGTTTCAAGTACTCTAAATTGCATTCGAATCTATTTAGGAATAAACAAGTCTTTTAATAAATGTTAACCATCATCACATTTTGACAGTCATAGGAAATAAAAGGAATTAAGTAATATGATGACAAGTGTTATGTTATTGAGATTATACTGCACACTGCTACCAATTTCTTGGTCTCCAGGCATACCAGAAGATCTGAAAAGGAAGGTTTTTTGGAGGGCTAGGTTAGTGGGATTGATAGGAGAAAGCACAAGAGAGCCTTGATGGGCCGATAGCTTCAGCTTGGAAAAACCAGTCACTGTGTGCTGGTTTGTTTTGAGTTGGTCCATGTCATGTGGAGTTTGGTGAATGTGTGTATATAGGTGATTTGTATGTGATTTGCTTAGTGTTGGTGGGGTGGTCAGGAAAGGTCCCAAGGAGAAAGAGGGGTTCTCGTTGCACGTGCCATATTTCTGACTGGGGGAGTGGCGAAGTTGGGGTGATGGTGCAATTTTATATGCATCCAGCGTAGTTAAGGAGAATGGGATATGTATTACTGTAAGTGTTACTTTGTGTTCAAGTTGACACATTTAAGATTTGCACACGCTCTGCAAGTTAAAATGTCAAAATCACCAATGAAAAATAAATACAATGTGGGTATGATGTGCACGGAGCGCCTGGAAGCTGGGCAATGAGGAGCTTCACAATGCAAATGTGGCAAAGGAGATTTGTTATGAAGAAACCACTGTTAAGAGGACACAGTCATTTAAACATGCATGCACACTGCGATACATCCATGGGGAATTTTCAAATCTATATTCAGTGTGCTCTTTTCATAAATTGGTTAAATTCTGCAGTCAGGTGTTCAGATGATGAATTATGAGTGACTGGGAAAACACTAGCTTTGCAGGGTTTGGAGGCTGAATGAATTATTAGCCACAACATTAAGCAGATGGTCAGTCAACAGGCCGGACAAGGTTTTCATGGTTTTGCAGTATCATGGAAGGAACATGCAATCTTCTCAGTGCATGGGAGCTTGTTATTACTGTTCAGAGCGATTCAGCCATTTTCTTTTTTACCAGCAATAAACCTGGAGTCAAGGGCGCCTGAGGGCAGAGTGACCGATACTTCATGGGTTTTGTTCTCAGGATATGACCAAAGGACATGCATGTTGAATTGCTAGTCATTTATATTAGAGTGTTCCGAAGATGCCAGCAAGTAGGGGTGGGTGAGATGGTTATCGCCAGTTCAAAGGGAACCTGTTTATTCTTCCCTTCCTCATATTGTTTGAAGTACTCTTGCAAACCATGTGCAATTATGTCCTGGGTTAGGAGGTCTCAGGATAGCTGGGATTTGTAATGAATTATATTTGTTTGTGAATGTTGAACTATGTGATTATGGTATGGCCTACCATGGACACATCCTAAAAAGGGGGTGTGCTGTACACTTGAGCTGAAGATAGTAATTACGATAACTGGGACCAATGAGAATGGGGGTATTGAAGAAAGATTAGATTTCTTTTGCATAGGTTTTGACCAATCATGTGTGGGGGGTTGTTTGTAATAAAATATATATTGGAGTGTTTTAACTGATGCAAACATGTATATAATCGGTCAAATTGTGTGGTTCTGGGAGACATGGGTTAGTGTGACTATATAGAATTGTCTAGACCTTCCCAGCCTCGCAGGTTTGGCTTCGGTGTTATTTCTTGTGAAATAATTTGGTTAGAATGGGTTGGACTATGGAGCCTCCACTGAATTATTTGTGTCAGGTACTTCCTGGATATAAAGTGAAGCTTTTAAAGTAGTATCAGGAATGGCTTTGGGAAACTAATGGTTAAATGCTCAATTATTGGCCTGCTGAGGGTACCAATGATAAGGGCATATTGGAAAACCTGCATACTTTTTTAACAACAAGGTATAAGGCTTCACATTTAGAGAAGTGGTTAAACATCTTAGAGCTATGGAGGATGTACGAGAAAGGCGGTAAGGCCAATAAAGTTAAAGACTCAGATGAAGGGCCGAAAAAGGAGAGTGTGGAAACCATATGGGTGCTATCCCTTATCACCCCCAGAAGGGTATACAGACCATGAATTCAAACCTCTGTGTTCTCCAGTGGCCACTCCAGTGGTTGCGAGATGGCCACAGACAGTGCCTCCATCAGCAATGATTCCTAGAAAATGGGATATTGAGGAAGTGGAAGGATAACTCCTTCAATGGGTAAGGGTGTAGTAAGCTTGAGAACGGAGAGCGAAAAGGGGCTAATTCCCCCAAGTGCTAGGTTAGCATAGACATTAAGGGTGGAGGAAAGAGAGAGAGTGAGGCCGGCAGCTAGACGAGTAGATGAAGGGTTGAGGATGAGTGAGAAAGGGGAGATCATGCCTTGTACCACTAGGATAGAGGATAGGCTGTGAATGGCAGTAGACACAAGGGAGCAGAAAAAATTGGAAGAAGCACTGAGGCGTTAGAAGAAGAGGTAGTTCTGTTACAACAGCAGATAAGTCAAGAGCGAGAACAAGTGAATAGACAGCTCTTGTTACGTTGGATAAATCAGTTATTAAAGAGGTCATTGTGGACCTGGGAAATAGAAGTACTGCTATGGGTACAGGATTGGAGCAGGGATAGCGGGAGCCGGTATCCTACGATAATGCAGATTATGCTTCCATGTCTGAAGCAGTATTTGGGGAAGTGATAACAAGAGCAGGAGACAATGGTGAATGGGAGTCGCATGTTGAGCAGGGAGAGCAGTGTGTAGCCGCTCCACCTCCTGCTCCAGTAGCAGCGACAGAGAGTACATCATGGAGTCTTTGGACATGCCGTGGTTCTCGCATGGCCATATTAAGTAGTAGGAGAGAGATGGGCGAAGCCCAGTAAAAGCGGATGTTACTAATTTTTTGTTGTTCCAGAAGTGTCAGGGAAAGGTGTATTATGTCCTGTGGTCAATAATGGACAAGAATAATTTGATGAAGATGCTCACTGCAAGGTTGAGGAAGTGGATTAATGCATTAAAGAAACATACTGTTGGTGAATTGTTGGCTACAAGGGACATGAAAGGTATATTCACGGGCCTAATGGGAGAACTGTCAGATGAGCTTTGGAAGTGACCAGGGTATCCAGGGGTTCAGTTGGATACAAAAACCCATAATGGACCAGCATTTAAATAATTACAGGGTGCAGGTATGGGGGGCCCTGTAGATTATGTGTCCCGATACACTCGATAAAAATGATATCCGGGCCAAAACAATGAAGTTAGATAATGATCCTGCCACATTCATACGGTTAATTTAGGAAATGCTGAGGGCACAGATGGGAAAAGAATGGGATAAGACGGTGGTGATATATTCCCACATGCTGAAGATGGGAATTCCTATGGAAGTCCAGAAATATCTAGAAAAAGTAGTAGGTATGAAGTCCAAGAGATGGCTAAAAATTCAGGCACATATTGTGCATTTTGCAAAAAGGAGGCAAGAGAAGGGAAAGGAGAGATTAGAAAATGCACAAAAGGCAAAGCTTCTTAAAAAAAGCTAGTGAAAATCTGTTTGAAGAGTCAGGGATTACCAGCACAATGGAGGGACAGCAGGGACAATTGGGAGAGCAGGGTAATAGTGAATCGTGTATGAAACAGGTTGGATGGATGGGTATACTCCAGGTCCAAGGCAAATGAGAGTGTTTGCGAGGAGGATTATTATGAGGAAATGGTTCATTTGGTGTGTAAAGAAAAATGGGCCAAAGGGAAATAACTATGGAAGGGGTTCAGTGGTGGTAGACCAGAAGGATGGGACACATGGCACGATATTGCCAGAGCAGGCCATAGTATTCTAACATAGGAGCTCAGCAAATGCAATCCCCGACCATGACATATGCCCCAGGATCTGTGAAATCTCAGCAGGCATGGGTTGAATAGAACCCAGAGACTGGGGCTGCACAGACCTATGAGATTCAAGCAACCATGCTAGCACTGTCACCGGTACAGACATGGGAGAAAAATCCTTTACCCCAAGGAACAGCCACTCATTACACTAGATTAAGTGTTTTTGGAGGGAATTCTTTCTCGCTCTCTGGTGCTAATATGTACCAAGATTAGGGCAGCCCACAGGGATCTCTGATGATTCCAGTCCTGTCCATTGCCACCGATCCAGAAGAGGAACCCTGTATAGGTGTGCAGGTAAGTGACTGAACGTTTTCATTTGTGATCGATACAGGGGCTGCAAAATCTTGGATCAAGGAAGTTGCGTTCCCCTTGTCAGGCAAAACAATGGACACACAGGGATTCTCTGGGGCTATCCTGCTGGTTCCTTACACTGCAGATCCATGTATTAAAGTAGGTACACAAAATGTATCTGCTCCTGTGTTGTACTGCACATAGATCTCATCAGTGGACTCCACATGTCGATTGCTTTCACAGAGAATGGTATAGTATGCTTGACTCGAATTTGTATCCAGTAAGAGAAGTGACACGTTTTCATGCATACTTCAGTGATAGCATGGTAAGGGGGGTACCTTTACATTTGACATAGTTTCTTTATGGGGTAATGGTTTTACTGAGTTTGGTCCTGGGAATCAGAGATCAGACATGGCAGGTAGCAAATTCATGTTTCTTTCTGACTATTGTGCCACAGGAGGTAATGCCAGGCACCATTGTTACAATTCTCTTGGAAGCAGTAATTATCAAGAAGAACAGAGTGATGAGCAAGGCAAAGAGTGGCGCACAGTTTTGTGCATCGATCCAGCCTTATTTCTAAGGGACGTGTCCAACAAGCAATTGTTCAAAGACACCAAAGCCACAGGAGAGATGATTTTTGAGATTGCAGCGACTTGCCAGATAGTGATATTGTAAAGGGAACTGCCCCACACCATGCTCATTGTTAGAAATACATCAGCACATTAGAAGAAGGATTTTGAAAAAGTACTGGACCATTTATGGAACAGCAATCATCATGATCTGGGGCTTTTAAAGAGTGATGGAGCAGTGCGGATAGAATTAAAGTCTGCTGCGATATTGCCACGAGTTAAGCAGTACCTCATGTCTAGAAAGGCAGATGAAGGGATTTATAAGACCATTATGGCGTTGTTGAAGCAAGGTATAATACAACTGTCTGTGTCCTCATGTAACACGGCCAACTACACTGTTAAGAAAGCAAAGTGGTCCAGTTGGAGGGTGGTAAAGTATTTGCGCCTGTTCAATAATATTGTTGAGGCAGAATTCGCAGCTGTACTTAATGCTGCTACCATTCTCTGTAATATCCCCACTCGATCGACCCACTTCACAATGATTGATTTGAAGAATGCATTTTTCTCGATCCCCTTGCACCCTGATTCTCAGTATCTCACAGTGTTTACATATCGTGGTCAGAGATTCAAGCACACAAGGTTGTCCAGGGGTACTCTAAATCTGAGTGTTTGCAACAGGGTTGTTCAAATGGATTTGGGGAATTTACATGTGTCCAGTACAGTAATCCAGTACATGGACAATTTGCTAGTATGTAGTACTTCAGAAGAGCTGGTCAAGGAGATTCAATAACGCTCCTCACCCTGCTTGAGGAGAAGGGGTTCAAAGTAGACAAAGAAAAGTTGCAGTACTGCCAACAGAGGTAGTATATCTGGGGCAAGGGATATCACTTGCAGGGAGGAAGGTAATGCCAGAGAGGGCCACCGCAGTTAATAATACGCCCCAACTGGTCACATTGAGTCAATTGCAGGAGATTCTGAGACTCTGTAACTATTCTAGATCTTGGATATTTGACTTCTGTAGTTATGTGGGGACTTTAGTGCAGCACAGAAGGTGAAGGGTCCAATAGAATGGTCTGATGAAATTGTGACTTGTTTTTGGAACTCAAAGCTGCGATTAGCAATGCTCTTGTCTTGGCAACCCCGAATTACAAGAAACCATGTTATCTGTATTCTCACTTGAACGGGCAAGTAATGACACCGGTCCTGGCCCAGCAAAGATCGCTATACCATAAACCTTTAGCATACTATATCAGACTCGTAGACCCAGTAATGCAGGGACAAATCCCTTGTGATCAAGCTTTAGCAGCAGTGGATTTTTCAATTCAAAGGTCTTCAACCATTACTATGGGTTGCCCGGTGACATTGTACGTGGAGCATGCAGTCTTTGTGATCTTGTTCAATTCCAAGTTGACTTTGATGACCCAACGAGTTTCAGGGTATGAAGTTATTCTATTGAAACCATCCATAGATCCCGTACAGTGTCATCTAGTCAATCCTGTGACATTTGTAGTCAAACCAGTGAAACCTGATGACATTGTTCAAAATTGTGCAACATATGAGGGACAATCAATCAGGACACTGGTGAGAGGCATGCAGGTACAGCCAGTGTCGTCCTTATGGATGGGGAATACCAGGTCAGACTGAAGAAACGGTTGCCTTCACATTGCTCTGCGCAAGTGGCAGAACGAGTGGCACTTATAGAAGTGCTATAAATCAGTAAGGGGAAGGTGGTCTCTATCTATTCTGACTCTGAGTATGTAACCACCACTGTGCATTCAGGCTTATGCTGATGGCAGAGAAGAGGGTTTTGAATATCTGACGTGACCCCTGTCCAGCATGTTGCACTGCTATCCAGATTAATTGAAGCGCTAACACTGTCTGCAGAAATTGGAATCATTAAGTACACTGCGCATACCAATCATACTCACTCAATAGCACTTGGAAATGATGCCACATACAGGGTGGTGAAAGAAGCTGCATATTTTCTATTTCCAGATCCCCAGAAAATGGATACCATGTCCCAACAGGTCAAGCTGCCAGCTCTGTACACTGCAGTCCCTTTGCTTGAAATTATAGAAATGCAGGGAAGAGCACCTAAGTGAGGAACAGGAGCTTCAGACAAACAGAGGACGTGCCCTCTCGCGCACAGATTTGCTGTGGTGAAAGGAGCTGACGAGGAAGGTAGTAATGCCTGTAGAACTGCTTCTTGTTGCACTAGAGCAACTTTATTACCCAATGCACACTCAGCGACAAATTACAGTGCTCCAGGTAGAGGAATGGTTCATACCAAACCTCCAAGAACAGGTAAGTGGATTTGTAGAAAACGTCATAGTTTGTAGGCAATTCAATCCTAGAAACACCATGATAACAGTAAGGGGAGTTTTTGCCAAGGCCCTCTGGGCCATTTCGGGAACTCCATATTAATTGTGTCTATTGTAAAATATAATGACTACTGGCACCTATAGTCTTAGTTTGCCCAGTTTCCCCATGGCTTGAGGTTGGTCCATGTGTAGACCCTGATAAGCCCTCAACAACATTTCTGTTGAGGGGGGTGAATTTGTGAGGTCCTGAAGTTCGACAATGTAACCCACTTTTTGAATACCTTGTTCCCAGAAATCACTTCGCTCTTGGAGATAAAGTACAGGCTGTGTTCAGTTTACCACCCACAGGCCAACGGAATTGTAGAGCGGTTACATAGAGCTCTCAAGGTTCAGTTGTCCATAATATGTAGTGATTTAATTAAACGTTAGTTATATTGTTTGCAATTGGTTTTGTTTTATTTGAGGAATCAGCCAGGGAAAGATCATTACCTCAGCCATCACAAGATCAGGACGAGGCATAGGTTATACACACCACTCTCAAAAAAACGCGGTTGTGTTGGAAAACGCTGCGGTTTTTCTTTCCAAGTTTCTCAGGCTCCTCCGAGCCGGAGGAGCCTGAGAAACTTGGAAAGAAAAACTGCAGCGTTTTCCAACACAGTAACGTTGTATTTATGTTTGTGGTCGCTTCAAAAGCGACCGCAAACATAAATACAACGTTTTTAAAGCTGCAGTTTTATTTCTAAGTTTTCCGGGCTCCTCCAGCCCGGAAAACTTAGAAAAAAAAACGCAGCTAGTGCTTATTTTTTTTTTAAAATAAATAGCACTTACCGAGATTCAGCTGCAGCTTTCCTGCTCTGGTCTCTGGTCCCCGTCCTCTGCGTACAGCACTAATGAAGGGAAAGCCACCCAGCGGTAGCTTTTGTTTACTACAGCTGGCTGGCTTTTCCTTCATTAGTGCCGCAAAAGCAAAAGCCAGCACAGGAGGGTATCCATTTCACAAAATGGATGTGCCCATGTGCTTGCTTTTGCGAATTTTGAGCTTGAATAGCTCAAAATTTTACATAGGAAGTTTTAAAAAAGAGAATGCTAGTATTTTTTTTTATGTTGCCTATCTATTTTTTAAATAACATTTTTTACTAGACCATGCCTTTAAGAATTAACTAATGGGGGGAATGCTGGGGTGGTCAGCAAAGGTCCTATGGAGAAAGAGGGGTTCATGTTTCCTGTCCCATCTTTGTGACTGGGGAGCAGCGAAGATGGGGCAATGTTGCAATTGTATATGCATCCAGCGTATTGAAGGAGAATGGGATATGTATTACTTTAAGTGTTACTTTGTGTTCAAGTCGATACATTTAAGATTTGCATGTGCACCACAAGATAAAATGTCAAAATCATAAATGCAAAATAAATACAATTTGGGTATGGTGTGTCACAAGGTGCCCGGAAGCTGGACAACGAGGAGCTTCACAATGCGCACGCGAGACAGATTTGTTATGAAGAAACTGCTTTAAAGATGACACAGTAGTATTAAATATGCATGCACACAGATATACATACATGGGGAATTTGCATATCTATATGCAGTGTGCTCTTTTCATGAATTGATTAAACTCTGCAGTCATGTATTTGTGAGGTGAATTCTGAGTTACAGGGAAAGACTGGTTTTGCAGGGTTTGGAAGCCGAAGGAAAGATAATGATTAACCATGACATTAAACAGATGGTCAGCCAATAGCCCGACCTGAGATTTGTATGACTTAGCAGTATCGCAGAAGGAAGATGCAATCTTTTAAGTGCATGGGAGCTTGTTATTTATTGTTCAGGGGGATTCGGCCATTTGCTTTTTTACCAACAATAAACCTGGAGTGAACGATGCCTGAGGCCAGAGTGACTGATACTTCATGAGTTTTCATTGTTTTCTCAGGACCTGATCAAAGGCCCTGCGTCTTGAATTGGTAGTTGTTTAGGTTAGAGTGTTCCGAAGACGCCAGCAAGTTGGAGTGGGTTATCACCAGTTCAAAGGGAACCTGTTTATTCCTCCTATTGTGTGAATAACTCTTATACACCATGTGCAATTAAGTCTTGGGCAAGGAGATCTCAGGCCAGCTGGCATTTGTAATGAATTATGTTTGTATGTGAATGTGATGATGTTATGACCTACAACAGACAAATCCTAAAAGGGGGTGTGCTGTACACGTGAGCTGAAGATGGTTGTTAAGATAACCTTGACCAATGAGAATGGGGGAAAATTGGAGATAAATTGGATTTCTTGTGTATAGGTTTTGACCAATCATGTGTGGGGGTCATTTGTAATACAATATATGGGAATGTTTTAACTGTTGCAAAGATGGAAATACTGTATCAACTTGTATGGTTCAGGGAGACTTGGGTTAGTTTTACTATATAGAGTCATCTAGCCCCTTCCAGCTGGTTTTACTGTAAACTTTCTTTATGTACAAACGTGCACTCGCTTCTTATGTGGTGGGTCTGCTATGGGCAAAGGTCATTTGAGGCCCATCCTCAAATTGCCCTGTTCGGTGGTGTGGAGTGTCTGTAGTTTGCTGTTTAGTTTTTGTCCCTGTTCTGGAGGTATGTGTCTGATTTGTTTGATGTTTAAGGATGAGTATGTGCAGTATTGAAGAGTTTTTAGTAGGGTTAGTCAGCAGTTATTTGTGTTTGTTTCTGCAGTTTAGGTTGATCAGTCAAGTTAATGTTATTCTATGGAAGATGCTTTATTCTTTAGGTGGCCCTGTTTCGGCCATCAGGTTTTCGTTGTTTCTATTGTGATGTATTGGCAGTTTTCCTTTGGTCATGTGTCCTATATAACTTGGTGAGTTAAAGAGCCATGTTTTTTTTAGCAATATTCTGTAGTGTGCATTTCCATTGTGAGCATGTTCCAAAGACTTGCCATTATGAAGGAGAATGCTGCTCCTAATTCTGGGGCCTGGGCCTCAATACCTTCAACTCTCTCTTCATAAATATCTTCCTTCTCGAGCTCTTCGCTCATCCACCTCCAATTCCCTCAGGGTCATTCGCTCTTCAAGCAACAAGTTGGTGGTAGATCTCTCTCTTCAGCTGGGGCCTCCCTCTGGAACAGCCTCCAAACCTCACAGAAACTTGAGGAGAATCATCTCTGGTTCCGGAAGCACCTCGAAACCTTTCTCTTTGCTTCTGTGTTTCACTCCTCCTCTCCCCTGCTGAATTCCTGGCTGAAACTGCACTAGTTAGCTGGCCACCCTATGATCTCAGGCCCTGGTCCCCTGCCCCGCCAGTTGCACACCTGCACTGCCTTACTGGCAACCCCTGCACTTGGGGACTGTCTCTGTATCCCTACAGTCCAACTACCAGCACTTGACACAGGATGACTGCACTTACCCTTGCATTTGCCTCCAGCTGGCCGTACTTTTACTTACTGTTATTTATGATGCACTGCACTATCCCCTCACCCTCTCATTTGCACTTTCCCCCTTGCCCCTTCCCATGCACTTGCGCAATCTGAATGACACCTGCTTTGTATATTTGACTGTCAGGATATCTTTCATGGCCACAATGTTGAAATCTGTGCACAACTTTAGTGGAATACCTGGTTCTGCAGAACCCCTGGTTTACTCCCCTGCCAGGTATCTTTCCCCCTCGATCATCACTGCCTGATGTGTTTTCTTTATCAATTTACCACATCAGCATCTGCTTCGTTCTGTTTAATGTATTTTCTTAAGGTAATACTTGTTTCAGGCCCCCCACCACATTATTTATTTATTTTATTTATTTTTAAATTTATAAAGCACGCTAAACCCAGAGGCATCAAGGCGCTGTAACAACCAGTTACGTAGAATCTTAGGTGAGCAGAGAAAATAAAATAAAGAGAAGGGAGATAGAGCAAAGAGAGCAGTAGAATAAACGGAAAGACAATGGGGCAAAGCCCTCACTGTAAAGTTAATTGAGCATTCAGGTTTTCAGTGTTCCCCTGAACACCCAGTATGATTGTCCTGCTCTCAGAGCCAGCGGTAGTGCATTCCATTGTCTAGCCGCGAAGCTAGGAAAGCTTCCCCCTCCGGCTCTGGCTCTTTTGAATTTAGGTAGCATACGCCTATTGGTATATGCTGATCTGAGAGGCCCGTCTCAATGGGCTCTGGTGATCTTGTGATGGAGGTAGGGTGGGGCTGAGTTGGAGAGGCATCTGTGTGTAATGGATACGTTCTTGAAAATGATCCGTTCACGAATTGGGAGCCAATGCGCTTCCTTCCTGGCGCCAGAGATGTGCTCCCTTTTGGCTATGTTGAGGCGTTGTTCTGGAACACTTGCATCTTTTTAATGTTGTGTAGCAAGGTGCCTGCAAACATGGCATTACAATAGTCTAGCCTTTCCCAGGTGATTGCTTTGGCAATGGTGAGGTGGATATCTTGGGAGAGGAAGGATCTGGAGGCATTGATACATTTCGTAGTGTGGGCAGCAGATGAGGCGATAACATTCACCTGATGCATGAGTGATAGGGTGGCATCAAGGTATACTCCTAGGATCTTAACTAAGGAGGTTGCTTGGATTTGGATGCCATCAATGTTGAACAATGCTTATTCAGAGTCGAATTTCTTGATTACAGTTGATGGACCCGCCAGAAGGATCTCTGGGCCTCATAACGGGTGTGGCGGTAACCCTACAGGAGCTACCGGTGTGTTGCTGCCAGACCTGTAATATTTTACTGATGCCTGACTTCCCAGTGCCACCGACTAATTATGAGTTTGGTGGCCCGGGAAGACAGCTGCCAGCAAATTGTAAGTCCCCATTCCCATAGAGTCCTATGGGACTCTATGGGAATGAGGACATGGAAGCACCGGCACCATTGTTAACAGTGCTGGTGCTTCCATGAACAGTCTGCCTATCCTGGCTGCGGCGCCCAGCAGGGTCAGACCTGTCAGGCACAGTGGCCATGTTCAGGCAGACTCAGAGTTTGCCAATCAGGAAACAAGGGTGCCGGTGAGCTTACCAGCACCCTTGTTTCTGGACCGGCAAACTCGGAATGAGGCCCCCTGTTTTATCGTGGTTCAGACAGAGGCAGTGAGTGGCCATCCTGGCCTCGATTGTTGAGTACAGTTTGTTTAGGGCTTGCGTGTCATCAGATGTGAGCTAGGATGACAATAACCACACAGTGCACTGTCTTGGAAACATGACTTCCAGTTGTTGAGCTTTAGAATTAGACATGAAGTACTTTCTCATCATTGTTGCCGCTTCAAGATTGTCCAGGGTGCATGGAAAGGATGTGCAATGAGTTTGAACTGCAGTGTCAGAGCATGGTGCTAGGGTAAAGGAGAAGGGCCTGAACTTGGGCTTTAGTAATAATGGGCGTGGGTGAAGGACTGTGGGGATCCTGAATACATATCTACTAGATAGGCATGCCTATGTTTAACCATGACACCTGAGCATCAGACATTAGTAAGCCTCAGAAAGGTATTAACCAAATCACAACATTTCTGCTGTTTTCAGATGCCACAAACCTTTAGATCCTCCTTGGAGATTCCTCTGGGGAAGTCTAGGGCCTCCCTCCCAGGATATGTAAATAAGACCCAATAAGGGATGGCAGATGGCAGCCATCCACGAGGGCCCAATAACCTGTCCCATTGACCTACGCTGGCCTAGGCATGTAATATATATATAGTTGGAAAAAGAAGAAGGGTTTACCTTTATTGTGTGGTCCAGTGGAAGGGGTTATGGGTAGTAGTGAGGTGATTACAGAGGGTGATAGAAGGGTTCTTTCATGATTTCTTAGTGCTATTTTGCACACCTTACAAATTGGCCGATAAACATATGTGGGTAACAAAATCTAAGAATTCGTATTGAATATCAACCTTTGGTGTTTCATTTCACTGGTTCGTGGTGTGTTTCCTTGTGTAATGACTGTTGATGGCAGATTGCGCACCAGATATCCAATCTCTGTCTGTGGGCTAGCCACAGATCTATCTCCCTAAGCACTTTTCAGGACTTGGTTTTCAAGTCACTGGATGTTTTCTCAGTTTCAGTCCCAGTTCTGTCTCTAAGCTAACAATATGGGCCTTGTCTCCAAAATTCAGGGTTCAATCATTCTCTTTTAGGAATGTCAAGACTAATCATGAACTATGACTTCTATGACTTCAAGTTCTAGCATTCACTGTTTCTCCTTTTGTTCTCTTTGTGAAATCCATTTTGGAACTTTTGGCCCCATTATGATTTAACCAGGATAAGGAGGCTGCTGATGGTATTCCATCATATTTAAATACACCATTCCATCCACTTGCAGTCTCATTTTGAGGGTGGTCATGGATGGTGAACAGTAGTTGTTCAGTTCACTACTGTACATTTTTGCTAATGAGCAAAAGTGTCCATCTCAGTCCTTGTATGCCATTTACTGACTCTGAGAACCCCACCAACTATTGGCCAGTACCTCATGTCCCCCACTATTCTACAGTGGCCCTAACCCATGTCTTTAAATTCTGCACATCTGATTACCAATCCAAACTACCTTTCATCCTTATCTTACTCAATCTCTTGGCAGCGCTTTACATAATGGATCATTCATCTCTCTTTTGGACCCTGGAGGACACTAGCATGCAAGGACTTGCTGTTGAATGGCTAGCCTCTAAAATGAAGGCATAGCATCTGGCAAGTAAGCAACTGCTTTTGAAAGTATAGCCTCTTACCTTTCATACCAAACCTCCCCTAAGCTTTGGAACACTGCCAACTGCCATCTCCCAAGTTTCCATCTGTGTCCCTCTTCAGGTGTTACACCTCCTTCTTGGACAACTCATCTCCGGATGATAACCAAATCTGCTTCTCCTTCCCTATATTTACTCCTGATCTGTTTGCCCACATTTATAACTACAAAATCCAACATTACAAGGCAATATGCTACATTATGGTGAATACTTCTTACACAGTAATCTACCTTACCTGTTTCCAATTTCAATGTATCTGGCGTATGGCCATCTCTTTACACATCCATATAGTTTTCTTGTTCTTAACTTCCCTGCCCTACCTCCTTAGCTGTTGTTGATCATCCCCAACAGGCCCTCAGGAACACCTTTCTGCATTTCTCACAAACCATGTGCCTGCAGCACTTCGTCCACTAGGCAGGCAAAAGACCTTTAGTTTTCAAACCATCTTATAGTGCCCTGCAGGCATAACAGACCTGCAAAGCCTGTTTGTGCCTGGTAGGCCCAGAGTCACATCCCACTGTTGCACTTCTGTAGGATTCCAATTTTACCAACTAGGTTTGTTATCATTTGTTTCCATTGCCTTGCACTATGTAAGCTGCTGTTACTCCTTTCCAAACTATGGATATCATGAACAAATACCTGGACCTTTATTTTGTCAATTTACTTTAGAATACAAGGTTTACCCTCTCCCCAATAACCCGGATCAGATCATTTGGCCCCCTGTTCATTCTCATATTAAGCTGAATTATTTTGAAGCCATTGTAGCTACACCCAAACACACTCCCACCAGTGTTGTGCTTGGGAGCCCTGCCCCGTTACCCCTATAATTCTTTTTTCATATTTCCCTTTACCGTATCCTGCCTAACCGTGTCGGCACATGGTACTTTTACTTCACAGAATTACCTACCTCTCCTAATCATAGTCACGAGTATTCCTCATCAAATAGATTATTACCCATCACATCTACTTCTTTAAAACTACAAAGTCCCACTTCTCATAACTCACAATGGACTCTCATCAATGCACGATCTGTCCCATGTTATAGTATTGTGATACAAGATTTACAAACTGATATTAATTTCCTTGCTACTACAGATACATGTATGAATAACAACTAAGATCCTAGCAATGCTTCATTGCGTCTTTATGGTCATACTATGTTAAGGCCACAGGAAGCAGCAGTAGGTAGGTGGTGTAGCCCTCATTATGAAGAGCCATATTAAATCCCAAAGTATCCCATCTAGACATTGCAGATTGTAACATTTTGAACAGCAACATAAGGACCTCAGGTTGACCTTCTGCTTTCTCCCTAATAGTCTACAGCGCCTTAATTGCAGATTCTCTGGACTTGGTACTCACCCTCATGTGACCTAGCACCCCTTTAGGACTACTAGCAGACTTTAACTTGGACTTCAATGTTTGCATGGACCAACAAGCCAGATCCATTGAAATGTAACTTAGGGAGCTGGGATCCATTTTATGCCTACTATGCCCAGACATAATAAAGACCACACATTCGACAGGGCTATCACTCACAATATTTCCACAGGTGATCCTCCTATACTGAACATGATGGGTCCAACCACAACGCAGTACTTTTTCATATACCTGGGCTCCCTACAGAACTCCTCTCAGCAACAGGTACCATCCTTGTTCCATGCCTTAATAAAAGGAAATTATCAAGTAATCATCTTCACCCATACAGTATTGGCATTGATTCCTATGTTACTGATGATTCCTGAGTGGAGAATATCACCACTATCTATAACAATGATATTATGGAAACCATCAACAAGATTGCTCCAATTATAACTAAACAAGTAAAAACCAGTACTATTGTTACAGCTGTTTTTAGCTAAACGTGTCTCCTTAAAATGTATTCTCCTGAAATGGTTTTTTACTTAAGTAATATGCACTGAACTTGAAATGGGCTATCATTAAGGCTATGCAAGTATCTAATGCAAGTATCTAATGCCCAATGAATAGATGTCGCAGCTAATTGCACTACAGAAATGTGTACAGTTTTAGAAGACTTGGGAAACCCATGGCCCTCTGTATGTTTGCCAGCTCCCTCACCTATGTGATGCAATAAACTAAACTCCTCTTTACTGGCAGAATTAAATCTACTAAAGTTTGTGTGAGCTCTTTTTGATCCCATATATCCACCTGCACAACATATTGAATAGACTCTGCATGTGCTGATCAGTCACAACCCCTAAAGCGTTTCCTCCCGTTGAATCATTTGCTTTAAAGCATATGCATATTCAAGAAACTAGATTCATCATTGTTTGCCTCAAATCTACTAAATGCCCAGACAATCCCTTGTATAAAAATTAAGAAATGTGTGGGCATTATGAGCAAAATGATCAATAGGTTTATCAACACCTCCTTTAGAGAGTGCTCGATTACAGAATTTCTTCAGCGGCCCTAGGTCACCCCTTTGCTTAAGGAACTTTCCACAGCCCACAAACACTGTGCTAGCACCAACCCAAGACACACTCCCCAGTCTTTCTAAAAATACTCGATAAATCAGCCACCATCCAGCTACAAGCATCCCTGGAAATTGATTATCCACTAAGTAATAGACAATCTGATTTTCGGCCAGGAGGTGAACTTGTGCTTTTAGATGTTAAAGATTATATCCTCCATATA
The DNA here is from genome assembly GCF_040938575.1 of Ambystoma mexicanum. Taxonomy (NCBI): domain Eukaryota; kingdom Metazoa; phylum Chordata; class Amphibia; order Caudata; family Ambystomatidae; genus Ambystoma; species Ambystoma mexicanum. The sequence continues at coordinate 1,294,949,293 of NC_090937.1, forward strand.
ATAGATCAAGGATACTTTGGCTTTCTCATTTGTTTAAAGTATTGTCTGCCTTTGATATTTTACATCACTGTTCAGCATCTCATTCTTCAGTGCTTTCAAGAGCTGTCTGGATTATATGAAAGTTCCTCTCTCTGTCTAGAGTTGTTCCTATGTCATAGCACCACCCATATTTGAATTGATGATTGCACATGCAATATGGAAATAGTGGAGTGCGGAGAGCCTTAGGAAACATGCATCTCACCTATTCTCTTTAATATATATTATGGTTTAAGCTTGAAGCAGATTTCCAAAATGATGCCAATGGCACCAACATTATTTTTTACCTTAATGGTGATTGTCAGGCTGATATTGTGCGAATTCAATCCATTTCAAACATGTTAGAAAATTGATTTCAGAAAATTGACTGAGGTTGAATCAGGAAAATACTGAGATCCTGCTTATGGCTGCACCTTAGTCCTTACAAAAAACCTGACATCTTTCCAGATTTTCAGATATCTGGACACATTATTAAATCCCAAAATTAAGTGTGGACAATAGGCATGACACTTGATTCCTCATTCACTATGACTCTCAAAGTCAACAATGTCTGAGCTCCACCAGCTACTACTTGATGTTTTTCCATCAGATTAGACTATTACTATCAACAGCTCATTGCACTACCACAACTATAGCTATCATGGGTGTCAAGCTAAAATAATGCAATGTTTTTTGTGCAGTAACTCCCATGTCCATAATTCACCATATACATTTGCTAAAACATATGTGTTGTATGCATTGCTACTAAGACCTCCAGAAGAACACATATTACACCATTCCTGAGATGTGTATATTGGCTGCCCATGAAGGTTAGAATGTCATACTAGCTTCTCATTTTAGCCCACAAAGCTCTAGATGGTAAACTCAGTTTACGTGAAACATTACGTGAAATGGCATCTGTCCTCTATACCACAAAGAGCCGTTTCTATATGCACCATGTTCACTGAACCGGTTAGATAAACTAGAGCTCTAGGCAGATCTGGAAATCTATTGATGTTAACAAGAATTTAATGCTTTTCCTGATGGGCTGCACAATGGGAAAACATTGCAATAATGTAGGACAGGAACAAACACTCTCTTATTCTAATTTCACCTTTTTGGCCATCAGCCTAGGGCGAGTTATAATATATCCTGCTGGGTAATAGTGCCATCCTACCGCACCGCTTAATCAATCCTGTCCTACTGACCTACTCTCCCCTTCTCCAAAGGCCTCCGACCTTGGAGTCCTCTATGATGGTGACTGTAATCTTCACCACTTAACTACATAAATTGCAACAGCCGTCATGATGACTGCTCTTAATGCACAGAAAACCCACCACTTCTTGGCCTTTATCTCCATCAAAAGCCTAATTATAACCATTGGCGGATGGTGAATTCTGTAACTGGAGGCGCGTATATATTTGTCCCAGATATGTCACAGCGACAGAGCGTAGCGAGGGACCCCAAACCAATCAAGGGAGTTTGGTGGGGTTCTCCCCCGAGAAGTTCTTTTTAAATAATAAGTTCAAATGGTGCATTTCAGAGCACACTTTTTAGGAAAATTGGGTAAAAAGCCAAACAGTTAGCAATTGGTTTTGTAGGGTAACTCATGAAAAAATCCAGTAGATGCAAGTCACCGACAGTGCAAAGGCGCATTTCTCCAACACATTTTCATGATGCCTTTTTGCATAATATGTGCTAGTTTAAAACATTTTCACACTGGCTGTGCCCATACATTTCCATGATGACTACACCATTATACTCTAGTATTCCCATATAAGAACATACCCATGTTTGCTTTGTGCATAATGACAGTAATGATACTATAAGAAAACATGTCCATGTTTGTTCTGCCAATATATGGCAGTATCCCCACGTAAAATCATACTCCAGTTGGCTTTACCATTAAAAATGCATGCCAAAGTATGAACACATGTGCAAACTGGCTGCACTAAAATGCAAGTCCAGCTACATAATAACACGTATCATGTTTGCTTTATCAAAGCTGCCCAATATAAAATGTCATGTCACAATAGGAAATGGCTATACTGGCTGCATTAAAATGCCAGTCTTGGTCAGAAACTTCAATGCAGTACATTATTAGCCCAGTTGACTTTTATCCGGCAGCCTACTTTTTATTATGACCCCCCAAACAGGGTTGGTTAGCCACTTATCTGGAGCCTCCCAATAGACAACCAACAGTGGTGTCACAAGAAGGCATACCTGGTGTTAAGGGGACAGTCTACTTTAACACCCTGGGGCCAGATTACAGAAACTTTGCACCGGTGCAAGTGCAAAGTTTGCACGGTATTAGCAAAAGGGCAAAGTTTGCCCTTTTTTTAAAAACACTGGGACACATTAAAAAACCATTGCACCTCAACAAGTTCAGTTTGGCATATTAAAATAACCAGGGCAAAAATGTACCCAGTGCAAATAAAGATACATGTTCACAAAATGTTTCCACCAGGGCAAAGTTTGCCCTAGTGCTAATACAGGATGGTATAAGCTCTAGGCCAAACTTTGCCCTGATACAAAAATGCATCTTTTTAGCACTAGCGTAATTTTAGTGCTGGTGCTGTTAATATGCCAAACTGCACTTGTTGAGGTGGAATGGTGTTTTAAAGTGTCCCAGTGTTTTTTAAAAAAAAGCAAACTTTGCTCTAGTGCTAATACCGTGCAAACTTTGCACTTGCACCAGTGCAAATTTTCTGTAATCTGGCCCCTGGTCTGTTGCAGTGCCTCATGAGCGGAGGGCTTTCAAAGCAGCATTTTAATGACCTTGTGTTTTAAACAAACTATGGTAGGGGTGCATGGCCGGTCTTCGGTGGGGTGGGGGAGAGGAGTTTCAGTGTCTGTGAAAGATTTAACTTATGTTCTGTTCTCTGCTCTGTGGACTTGACAACAGACTTTAAGCAACTGTCTGATGTATGCCACAGTGGTTCCAATTCTGTGTGATGCTGCCTGAGGGTGCCAGACAGAGTCCCATTTAGGAAAGGGTACGCAGGTAGAAAGTATGTGGGCGGTTGGGGAGGATAATGGAGGAGCCGAAAATTCAACTTTGTAAATCATGAGCATCACACCTGTGGGCTGTGCGTTTACAAAATGCATTGTCATAAAATTAAGATTGATGTTAAAGTCGGATGTGCATACCCACAGTTTGACTCAAACTGTTAAATTTGCAGTGGACTTTGGAATTGGCGTACAAGCCCTTCTGAGAAAGTGGCCATAAATGCCAGTCTCACAAGCATCCCAGGCCTGATTAAAGCAATCCACCACATGTCATCATGCCTCATTACTGAAACTAATAATGCTGACAGCCTACCCGGCTTACAGCTACAGAACCCAGTATTAGCAACAGCTACAGCTTCCATTACTCCAGCATGTCCTCGACGCGTGGTAGCTCCAGAGGCAACGCCTTCATGAACATGGGCAACTTGGTCCAGCAGAACACGGCAGTGTAGCCACAGTGTCACCAGAGCACCACGTTGCCCTCCTGCAGGGGACTCTGCAGGGGATCCGGGCCTCGTAGGACTAGTAACGGACTCTGCCCCTCCTGGGCACACCTGCATTGAATATGTGCCTGCTCTGTGAAGGGTCGGATAGTCCCCCACACCTGACAGAAGGAGGGGATGGACTAGCCTACCTCTGACTTTCGCCAATGTCGAGGCCGGAGTGGGGAAAATTGTTGACAAGGATTTATGCGGCCACAGAGGTAGTTGGCTGAGTTTATGCAGCACCCAGTGGTGCCACTGCCAAGGAAAGTGTGAAGACTGCAACGCACACAGCCACCGCTGCATATCTATAGCCCATATGCAGCTTAATGATATATATATGGAGAGAAGAGAGAAGATATACATAAATATATATGCGTATATGCAATAAACATTAAGCACCATGCACACAGAGTCTTGAATCCAGACATATTCGACCTATTCAATACAAATTGAAAGGTGCCAGAAAACGGTGTCAAGAGATTATTAAACAGTGAGTTAACTCAAATGAGCTTTACCAACAGACAGCAAAGGCCTCACTGTGCAGGTTGACAGGGCCCTGGTGTTCTGTGTGAGCATGGATATTCCTCCTGCACTTCAGGAAATGTCAAACTGAAGCAAAAACTTGGAACCGGGCCTGTAGTCATGCAACCAGTAGTTACATCCAAGAAATATATTAACAGCAGTCTACTCAAAAACAGGGACATACGTAATGTGTTTCACAAAAGCCCCCCTTTATCTGAGGGGTCTAAAATGCCACAAACCGTGCGTGTTCTGGGCAAGGTGTCACACTTGACGCCGTCTAGTTATTTGCAGTGCTACACGCTCTATCATGCGAGCACACGTCATACTCTGCACTGTTATTAAGGTTAAGAAAAAAGGCATGCCACTGCCTTGGTGCTCCTGCGCTGGTATTCAGACAGGCGTTTTTCAAGAATTACCCTCAATCTAGGGACCTCAAGTGCTGGATACTTAAACAAGAAGTCACGTTTCCCTAGATAAAACCACACCTGGAAAAGCAAAGGAGTTCTACTGCCAGGTTTTAGTGCCATAGCATCCGCAATCGTTTCTACACTCAGCAGTCAGCCAAGTAGAAGACCTCCAGCCTCCAGGCCCTAAGGACCATGTACTTTTGCACTGAAACATTACATAATGTCTCGTTACATAGCATGTATTCATGGTTCTCAGAAAGCACTTATGTTGATTGATTCAATGTTCAACAGTGTCAATCTCTTCCCCCTGACCTGGCTGCACCAACCACCATCCGTGTCCCAACCCTAACATTAAACCTGGCAGCCTAGCCTGCTCATCCCCGGAGAGACAAACTTACTTACCAGTTGTGAGACTTTCAGTGGGATGGGAGCCAAGTGGAGGGGGACTGTCCAATTTCGGCCACACAATCCATGTGGCATTGGCAGGCTGGCTCAGGCAGGAATGGATTTTCTGGTAGCGAGGAGCAGAAAAGGACGACCGCCACGCCCTGGGCAGCTAGTGAAGTAAAAATGTGTGCTGCGCAAGTGTGCCAATCACTGGGCCACCCCACATGCATGACCTGTGTGACCTGATCATTAATACATTTCACTGGCTTGTCCAACTGAAAACCAATCTACCTTTGTCTAGCCCCATATGGGCGACCTTTGTTTCCAAAACTACCTCAGGGGGTTTAGCACTTTGGCACCCCCTGCTAATATATCCCAAATTGCTATGCTATGGACACACAAACATTTCCTAATGCATAACCCTAAGAATAGACACAAAACGAAATAACATAAAGCACAAACAAAATACACAAGTCAGTCTCAAATTCTAACAATGAAATACATGTATTCATGCCAGCAATGCATAATAAACACTTCTAACAAAGCATACTGGCTTCTATGCAAGCAATCTAATTTCAATTATCCAGTCCTGCTGGATCTATAATGCTAATAGCAAAATACATATGGCAAGTGTCAGCATTCAGTATTCCTCTCCAATCAACACCACACTTCACACTCTCTCTCTAAGAGAATCCCTGTCTGATTTCCCCTTCTATCAAACCAAAAGCTCTGTGTGAGTGTCTGTCCTAATTCCCCATTGGCGCAAGTCTTATTCAGATCAATTAGGCCTCATACTCAATCAATCAGCAATATTCCCCTCTGCATGTTCAAGCTTCCCTATCTCGAATGTGTCCCATCTCTCTCCTCTCCAGCTCCCTTGCAGCCAGTCAGTCAGGGCCTTGCTCCTTCGTCTCTCAGTGGTCTGTTCTCCAGCCAAAGCTCCCTGCCAGATCGATCTCATCTGCTCTCATCAGAACGCTTCCGCAAGCTGCATTTCAGCCGATTCTTCAAAAGCCTCTCTACCAAAACACCTCTCAATGCCACCGCCAATGCCACACCAAATGTCTCCCTCAATGGCATCACTTACTTTCATTCCCAAAATGCCTCTCTCTCTCATACCCATTCCTGCTCATTTCAGGCTTCCAGTTATAGTGTCAATTCACATCACTCTTTCTCCATGGTTACATGTCTCTACTCTCTTCTGTCAAACAAGCATTTGTTCAAGCCAAGCGCCTGAAAGTCTGTATACGCATGTCTTGTTCTGTTCTATTCCAGTGTGTTCTGTCACCATGACATTGTACATTATATCTTGTCTGTGTTCTATGGCCTTCGTACTGTGTTACGAAACCATACCATCCTCCCATTTCTCTCCATTCACTGTCAGCTCTTAGCAAGCTAAAATCGCCTTTTCTCTCTGTGCATGTCTCTGTGCAAAGCAATTTGCTCCCTGCATGGCCCCACCTTTCTGTCTATTTGCGAGCAACCCAGGGCCTACTGAAGCCATGCCATTCTTCGTTTCTACTAAGGCAAACGTCACATCTTATCTTCCTGTCTGCCAGCCTTTGTTAACACATTCCACTCTTTCACAGTGTAACTCAAAACAATGTTTGCAGACTGTGGCACAGCTCTTCTGTGTCTTTTCGGAATGGCTTAGGAGCCAGCTACATGCTCTATAGTGCCTAACGCATTCACTGAAACCAAGCACTATACCATGGCGCAATGCATACTTCTAAGTTCACACATGCGTGTCTCTAATTGCATACATAATACATATGTCTATCTAAACATGTCTCTACAAGGCACTTAATATAACAGGCCTCTTTCTCTAACAAACCAAATGGCTGAATAATATGGATAGTGGATAACTAATGTCACTACTCAGAATGAATGATGGATAAATACTAATGAATCACTAAATGAGTAATGAATTTCTAATGATTCACTAAATGAGTAATAAATGTCTAATGATAATATCCAGGCCTCTTCATATAATATCTGGATTTACAGGCTGGCAAGCAGCCAACAAAAACTGTACAGTAAACTGACAGTTACTTGGCAGACCAGAGACAGTCTGACGAATGCTGTTTGCGCACAGAGACTAGATAATACTAGTGGGGCCGGAGCCACTGCTCTTACGCCCCGACAGGCTCTGACATTAAAATGCTGCCAGTGCAACACAAAGTACGTGGAGCTACGAGCTCCAATTTAGTTTAAACTAAACAAAACTGAGTACAATGAGACACACCCTTGGGTTGTGACCAGGCAGGCCCAGCCACAGCCAGCCATGAGCAGAGTGCTGCAAGATATATTTATTTATTTATGAGCATTACATTGCTACCCGCCACCATGCTTCAATATAATTTACAACCATCAATCCTCCAAACTGAGAATTATTTTCTCTCTGCACTCGGGGGTATCGGTGTGGAGACCCATGCCCTAAATAACAGGCCACCACTGATTATAACTCTGATACATACTCTCCTGGGATTTATGTGTGGGCCACCTCCCTACTCCTCCTCTCGGTTCAACAAGGTTCTCTGATTTTTTCACTCACACCCTATATAACCATCTATGCTCTTCTTCCACCTCCAAACAGCTCCTTTATCCTAGTTGGATCTCAATGAAAAATGCATCCCTCAAATAACTACTATTTGTCTAGATCTCTCTCACTATGCTGCCCTGTGCCCCTTCTGCTCCTCCTTAATCCCTTATATAGTTATCCCCCATCTTCCAAGCACTTCGGCTCACTTTCACGGCTTCTCTCTCCTGGCCTATCCTCACTGGAACTCCCATCCATCTCAAAATCAAAAACTCTACAAATGTCACTCCTTAAAGCTAACACTGAAGATTTACCTCCTTAACCTAGAGGAAGCTCTAAAATAACTTCCAAACCAGACCTCCTCCCTGACCTTCTGCTTCCCTCCTTATGGTAGAAAATACTTTTATAACATATCTGTACTATGTGTCTTTCCCGTCACTGATATCACTCCATCTTGCACCAGCCATCAACCATCAGTCAATCCCTTTATTGTGTGTAACTTGACTAAAGACTTTTCCACTATCTGTTTATTTTTATGTTCATGTTTCCGGTTGAGACACATGTATCTCAACCTGAAACATGTATCCTCCTTACTAAATAAATGTGAATACAAATAAGTAATTCAATTTCACATCCGGGAAAGGAAGTTCAGCCAATCAGGTGGTTGGATACATGGGCGAGAACACACAGTGTATGATATATGATAGGTTATTTATAATTAGCTTAATACCCAGAGGTTTCTAAGCGCGGACCCGGGGATCAAACCTTTGTTGCTCTGTGTCGTCTTGCTTTCAAGGTGAGCCCGTTGCCCCTGAGCTATACTCCCGCCCATGTTTCTCGAGCCACTCGAGGCACTTCCACGGGTGGCACCATCTTGCTTATGGTGAGGCAACAGGGAGCCCCTTTGCTGTTGCCACCCTCCACCCCAAGACATTCCAAACCCCTCCCTACAACCGCCTACTCACTTGCCTGCTGAACCATAGCTTTCTGCTCCCTCCCATCCTCTGTGCCTGCCAGAGACATGGAAAAGGGAATACATCTTGTTTGCTTTATTTTTTTATGCGATATTGGCCATGTGAAATAAATTTGAAGATCATCCCCCATGAGGAAGAAGAAAATTATTCACACTGGTGGTTCAAATGTGTTGAACAGTTCTTAAAACACGATCCAAACAGTTGAACAGCAAAAAACACTAGGATCCCAGTTGTCTTGGCCCTCAGGGTGCTAGTCCCAAACCAGGGGCTCATGGACACGATGAGTCCTTTTTCCATGTTCCCAAACATGGTTGAGGCTGGCACCCAACTGCAGGGTTCCTCCTGGGTACCACTGTGTCTGGTAGGGAGATGGTCTTGCTCCAACAGCAAGCCACTTCTTGTGTCCTTGTTCTTGGGAACACAAACATGCAGGAGGCTGGCTGAATATTTTGTGATGCTCGATTCAGGGAAATATTGAAACAGATTAGCACTTGCTGTTAGTGTCCTGATTCTGCAGTAAATCCTAACTACGGTTTATACAAAGCACTCTAATCCGACGACACGTCAGTAGTTATGGAGATTTCATAGACTAAGGATGGATTTTTAAGAGACTATCATGGGAGTGTAGTTGTGGTTATTCTCATTACGAGTTTGGCGTTGTTATTAGTAGAGCTACTAACCGCCAAACTCAAATACGCGTACATTTGTCAGAAAATGTAGCAAATCTGCATACTTACCAGTGAATGTTAATCACCATGCACGGAGCACCACTGCGGAAAGGCAGAATGATTGTAGTTGTTAATTCCAACTCAACCGTGCCAGACACTTTTAATGGAGGATTTACCTCATGAAACCCGCAAGCTGATGAAGCAGTAAAATCGGTCAGAATTTGCAAATACCATTAGTGTTTTTATTACCGCCAGAATTGTTATGCGGCCCATTATGTTTTCCAAGCTCAGAAAACATTTCAGTATATGTGTCTACTCTCTCTCATGTATAGAATTTTCTGAAGAGACACACCAAATATCAACATTTCCATTGCTGTTGAAACACCACGATTACTGCTTAGAATTGAAAATGATGTCAATCCACATACGGTTGAATTAGTTGACTAGACTGTAAGGGCTTTCTTTATTAGTGCAAAGAAATGTTGCGTATGCTAGATTAAAAGCAAAAAATGGTTTCCGTTCCATGTTGAAGGCCTAAATCATTCCAAGTTTAACTTGATAATTACCATGTTGAGCTGATGGATTGAAAACTCTTGAAATATTGTCCATTTACTACAAAGTAGTTATTGCACCAAGGGAGAATTCACATCTACACAAATAGATGTAGTATAGACACAAAAACGATACTTGAAGAATGTAGATAAAAGGACCACTCTGCCTATGTTCCCAGGAATTTATAGAGCCCTTCTTTATCTTGTTATTGGGAAGGGGATCTCTATCCAGATAGTCCTTGTTCCTTCTCTTCCCAGTAGCTCCTAAACGGTAAATATAAGAGAAACACATGGGAACAAAGCAATGGTACTGGTATGGGTTGGTGAGGAATGTGGTCTAGGGTAAGGTGGGTTGTGGGGATACCATGTTCTCCCCAGGTTGCCATAAATCCCACAATTCCCTCCCCGTGACATCCACCCACTGAGTAGCGGCCTAACCTCTCTGGCCTCATTAGAAGGGACTCCTCTAGGGGAGAAATGATAACATCTGGGATTTGTCACAATTTCTAATGTAAAAATGCAAGAAATTCAACAGTTGGATACCTTTTTTAGTACAGATCCACACTCTGCTTATAAAAGTGCTGAATGTAAATGTGGGCAAGACCTGCATAATACCATGCTGAATTAAACCTATACAATAACAATGGGATTCATTATAAGTTTTGCAGTCCGGAAATAGGGGTGCCGGTAGCAACGTAACAACACTCTTTCCGGACCGCCAAACTACGAGTCTGCCGGCAGGGGCATGATACTCGGGTAGTCCAGGCCCCTACCGGCAGTATTTTCACTGAAGAACCAGCACCGTTGACAGTGGTGCCGGTGCTTCATTGTTCCCATTCCTGTGGAGTCCTATACATGGGAATGGGGATTTACCAATTCCGTCTCCAGTCATGATGTCCTGGTAGCACCGGGATGACAAAGCTGGAAACAGTTTTACAGGGTTGGCAGTAGCCTGCTGCCTACCGGCGGGTTTTACAGCCAACCCCGTAATGATGCCAAATGTATACTAACTAAATTAACATATATGAGAGTAATAATTTTTTTAAAAGTTTAAGTATTTTCTAGTACAGTCGTCCTTTGTTAAAGGTAAAATCTCTATGTTGTAACATTAGATAAAGGTTAAAATGTGCACATCCATCATGGTGCATTTTCTGTAACTCTGTTGTTTGAAGGCATGCATAGGTTTTCCCTTTGGAAATTGATTCCTCCAGTCTAGAACATGATGAATGTCTCAACACAAAGAGACTCAGAAGTAAAAACCTGTGTTATTCCGGCCGAAGATGAAACCCACACTAAGAAGTTCATGGGCTAAAGTATATTGCACATCACATTTGTTAGAATACACAGACTACAGGGGCATTCACATTGGGGCGGGTACTTGAAATAATATACCAAGAGAACATAGTAATTGATGATGTCCAATTTTGACCAAGGAACATAGTATGTGTCCCATGGTTGTGGGGCAGATATAAGAAGTGAGCCATTTGTTATTAAGATTGATGAGTGGTCAATAAAACATCATACAAAATATTCCTGAGTCAAATCGATAAGGTAAAATGTGGCTTCATGTTCCATGAACAAAGTAGAATAAAAGCACATACACACCTTTAGAAAAAAACAGGTTTCCCTTACATAGAGATATGGAAAAGGAATGTTTCCAAATTAAGACATTCAACTTTCAGATACTCCCTAACAAAGCATTTGAAATGTGTGATAAATACATTTTCAATGGAAAAATGCAATAACATGTAATTTTGTGAATACCCCCTTGTTATAATTTGTAAGAAGACATAAAAAAGACTTGGACACAAATCTTGCATTTTAGTGATAGCATAATTAGTTAGATATGGCATCCTTTTTAATTTGAAAACCTACTAGGAATACATGGCATGGGGTTTATAGTGAGAAAGCATAGTGTGATTTTTAAGATGATATAGCTCCTCAACGATTTCTCAAATTGAAATTCTCTATTCAATTTTCTGTAACAGTTTTTAAAGATCAATGCAAGGAAATTTAAATTAATATTAAGCAATTATTACAAACTTTAAAATGTACGAGAGATTTTCATGAGCCTGTATCCAAGAGTTTTCACAGTTGTTTTATTGGTGTATGTTGGTACTTGAAATTGAGTGTCTATATAATTTACTAACACGCAGATAGCAAAACTATTTTTTCATTTTATTTAGTACTGGCTGTCCCCGGCCACACGTTGCTGTGGCTCAGTCTGGTTAAATGGAAAAGAAAGAAAAGAGAAAGCACACGTTTCTAATATGTTTAATTTGACAATGCTTGTGGGTAGTTTTTAATGGCTGTGGCGGATCTCCAAGTTTAGGCAGTGTAATTTTCACGGCGGAGCAACACATTCCTTTTGTTTTTCCATTACATTTCAGAGCCTTGCAATAAGGACACACTTCAGTCATGGTGCCGATTAGAACATGCCGGCTCAAACTATAATCATCAGCTGGGTTGTACCAGAATTCAAGGCGATTGTAATCGTGTGATTGCTGAGCACGGAGTCATGTTTGACGCTGATCTGCTGTTTCTCATTGATGTCTTTCAGCCACTCTCAGCCTTTCGCTTTCATTCTGTTGAGAATGAAGCAGATCTGAAGCTGCAGAACACATTCACCATGCTCGCAACTGTGCATCCTAAAGTCTGGCTGCACATCGCTCTGCTGCTTCCTCGGCACGTATTCGAGCATTGAATGAAATTGTACTGCTGTTTTGAAGTAAAATGTTCAGTATAGCTTGTGTTGCTTTTACGTCCAACAGAGGGCACTGTTTTTCAGAAAAAGCATGTTTTTACCTGTCACAGGTGTGACATCCATGTATAGTAGGTATGTAAAAACACGTGCCTATTTTAATGCAACGTTGTGTCAAAATTGCAAACCAATCGGTGAAGAACCTTCAGAAATATACAATTTTGAACAAATATTTACATTTCTATTTATATATAAAATAGATAAAAGCATTTGCAAAACACATCTTGTGTACACATTTTCAACATTATTGTAATCATACAAATAAAACAATAATATACAATTACCATCTTTTCACAATATGCATATATTAATTACTAATGTCCTAACTCCTTTTATAGGTTCATCAACAGTGCATTAATCTCATACCACCATCGAATAGTAGCGTATATTAGATGCAAATCATTACCCATCATTACCCATCATAGTCTTCTGCCAAATATGTTTTAGTATCCTCCTTTAGTGCAGACGTATAAAGGCAGTACAGTATTTCATTATCAATGCACTTATCCCTGAGCAGAACAGAATAAGATGTTTCAAGTTTTCAACTAGTTGAGCTGAGCACAGCTGACAACATCAATTTACATTTGATATTTCAGTCCAAGAGCCAGTGATTTCTAGCGTAGGTACATTGTTGAATTTAAACCACAGATTATCTCACATTATTTCATCAGTAGGGTATTTGTATACATATTTCGGGTTATTGCCCAAAGAAGGCATGAATGGAATATATTCACCTGAGGGTGCTTGGGTTGCAAAGTCAATCTCATATTTTTTCCTGAGCATTTACTGCTATCAAATTCTTTAGCTGGAATTTTGATTTAACGATACCGAAGACATCAATCTTTAAACAGTGAGTCCAGTGTATTGCATTTAACTACAGGCCAAATCTATCCAATGCAGCAATAAGTATATATTATCAGATTGAATTAAATTAACTAAATGTAGTCTTTTCATGTCAACTGACGATAAACTGAGGTGAGGCCAAACTCTGCTTGAATAGATTAAACTTGTAAAATTTGTGTACAAGAGAATTGTATCTTAATGCAGCTACTGTCCAATATTTTAAAGTTTTTTATTCTGGGTAAAATGCCAGATTTCAGAGCCGTACAGCCAATTTTACCTTATAGAAGTCAAATAGAGGTTGTAATGTACATCCGCAATTATTCATTCTGAAGGTTGTACTAGCAATCCAATCATGCTTCATTGCACATCTAACCATGTCCATATGATCCTTCCATGTTAGCTTCTCATCGATCAGAATACCTAAGTAATTAGTGGACATCTTCAATCTAATACTATCGATTTTCCATCCATACTTCCTTCTTATCATTGTTCCGTTAAATATCACCACCTTTAGTTTTCGCAATATTAATAAAAAGGGAGCGTGTTGTGGCATATTCTGTGACATCATTCATTTGTATATAAAGCCCAATGGGGGTGCTGCCCATGATAATAATAGTGTCTGCATACCCAAGCCATTGGATTTTTTGAGAACCAGCATTTCACGAAAAAGTTTTCACTGATTCTAATGCAAGTCGAAAATCAGATAAATACAGATTAAAATACATCAGAGCAAGTCTGCATCCTTCTTTCAATCCAGTATGAGTGGGTATATCGGCAGTAAGAAACCCCTTTTTGTCTTTAGATACTGTCTCTGGTGTGTATCATGTAGAGCAATCCCCATCGCAAACACGCACTTCCATATCCCCCAATTTACACCATAAACTAATCTATTAACCTTACTGAATGCATTACTTACATCAAGATAGACTGAACATTTATAGTTGTTTCTTGCTTTTTCCAATAACAGTGACCAATGTTATGATGTTAACTAAGGTTATGGTGCCTTTTCTGAAGCCAGTTTGTTGCACAGAAAAGATCGGATTTCATTGCATCTGATTGGTAAGCTTACCAAGGAGGATATGTGACAAAACCTTAGCAGGTGCATCAAGCATGACCAACATCTAGTAGCTTGAAGGATTTCACTTATCTCCTCATTTGTACACAAGAAAAATGACAGTTTCCAACTGTCCAGGAGAATACCTGTGCATTTTATATAGGAAAAAAGCAGATGCAATATATGGTCTCAGATTATACGGCTCTTTTTTAATATCACATTTCATAGACCATCAAGTCCAGGAGAAGTATTTAATTAGTTAATTGATTAATGTAATTATTTATATACAGGAGGAACAATACTCTTTTGATAACAACAGAATGTAAAATATTTTATTAGTATTTATTTTGCATTGATAAAGCACTCTAAACACAGGGGCATCAAGCTGCTGGTTACGGGATTAATACAACAGGTGTTGGTTACAGTGAGAAACAGAAATCATAGGTTCATAGTCACAGGTGAGTAAATACGCTAGGGAAGAAATCAGATTTTATGGGAAACAGTGAGATTCTTACAAAGGGGTGAGTTTGAGGGACAATCTGACAAATGGAACAGTCACCAGGGACAATTCATATGTGGACATATATAGATTAAGTAGATTTTTAAAGTTTCTTTGAGTATATTCACCAGCTCGACATAACTATCTTGATAATCCTAATTGTCCACTATAGTACTGGCAGTGATTTCTCAGTCTATTGTAAATCTTCTGTGTACATGTTTCTACTACCTTTCTATTCGCCTCCAAGAGGATCGTATTTATTCATAATTGGGATTTGACTGCCATTTCCACTTAAACCAAAACCAGTGCAACATTTAGTTGTAATTTAGCTGATGGAATAATTATTTTACACTAAAGATTAGTACTCCCTAGGGTCTGTCCTTTTTTTCCCTTACAGGCAAACTTCTATATTGTGTTCGGCCAATCAACATTGAAAGAGTCAGTGCTCCAAGTTTCTTGTAAAGGCAATAATATTGATTAAATAGGCATAAACTAAATAAAACCCTGTATCCATGTAATGGGAGTGTTCTCTGGTAATCCAGGTTAACATCTTTAAAACTGCATCATCTCTGGTGTTAGGTTCTAAGATTAGGCTTGATTGGTAGGACTGATGGAAGCCATTCTTATTCTACATTATCCATTTTTTTGTATATTGGTGATTCACATATGTAAATGTAATCTGTACCTATATGCGGCCTTCTGGACATATTGTAATGGCCAAAGGAGATGTCTCGAAACTGTGCCTAATTCATTTCTAATAGTCAATAACACACACAATAAAAATGGTTGTACATCCTGGGGGGTTGTCTTCAGAAACCACAATGAAAACAGTAGCATGAAATAGCATTAACAGAGTGAAGGGGGAATGTGGCAGCCTCCCAGCCAATCAGGATTCTCTTAACGAGGTCTATTCCTCATGATGAAGCCCTCACTCTGAGCCTCCGCAGATGTGGGAGGCCACCATCTTCCCTGGTGGGAAAGCAAGTAAGTCTGCATTGTGCATCCACTTCTCCCTTCCCCCACCCCTCCACCCCTCCACACCCAATTTCCACATCCCTTACCCACCCCCACCACTGCTGGCCACTTACCTGGTAATACCCTTATCCCTCACTGGTTGTGGGAACACTCAGGGGCCGATTCATGGAACAAACGTGCGCCGAAAATCTACGCGCAAGCAGGCGCAAGCAGGCGCAAGCGGAAAAAAACAGGCGCACGCGCACGCGTGCGATTCATGGAAGTCCCTGCACGTGTACACCCCGGGATGTGCGCCAAACCCGTGCATGGCGGACAAGTCACAGCAACATCCCGAAAGGCGTGCGCGACGCGCACAGTGAAAGCGCACAACCTCGGCGCATACACCAGAAAGTGGGCGGGACACGGGGCGTAACGCGCGGAATGGGGAACAACGCACGAAAATAAGGGCGTAACTGGGGATGTACTGCAGGGAAGCAGACGGAACGCCCACATGCACTCGAACCACACGTATTCATGGAATCGAATAGGGCAAAACCACGCACAGCCAAAGACACGCACAAGCCGAAACACGTCCGCCACACGAAGGCAGGCGGTAGCGTCCCTGCGCATTACAAAAGTGGCAACATACAGCAATTGGACCTGTGCGAGCGGGCTACGTGTATTTCAGGGGTTCGCGTGAACTTATTCACGCGATCTGGCATGGGGGAGCGGGCTACGTGTATTTCAGGGGTTCGCGTGAACTTTTTCACACGATCGGGCCTGGGGGAGCGGGCTACGTGTATATCAGGGGTTCGCGTCAACTTTTTCACGCGATCGGGCCTGGGGGAGCGGGCTACGTGTATTTCAGGGGTTCGCGTCAACTTTTTCACGCCATCGGGCCTGGGGGAGCGGGCTACGTGTATTTCAGGGGTTCGCGTGAACTTTTTCACGCGATCGGGCCTGGGGGAGCGGGCTACGTGTATATCAGGGGTTCGCGTGAAGTTTCTCACGCGATGGGGCCTGGGGGAGAGGGCTACGTGTATTTCAGGGGTTCGCGTGAACTTTTTCACGCGATCGGGCCTGGGGGAGCGGGCTACGTGTATATCAGGGGTTCACGTGAAGTTTCTCACGCGATCGGGCCTGGGGGAGCGGGCTACGTGTATATCAGGGGTTCGCGTGAAGTTTCTCACGCGATCGGGCCTGGGGGAGCGGGCTACGTGTATTTCAGGGGTTCGCGTGAACTTTTTCACGCGATCGGGCCTGGGGGAGCGGGCTACGTGTATTTCAGGGGTTCGCGTGAAGTTTCTCACGCGATCGGGCCTGGCAGAGCGGGCTACGTGTATATCAGGGGTTCGCGTGAAGTTTCTCACGCGATCGGGACTGGGGGAGCGGGCTACGTGTATTTCAGGGGTTCGCGTGAAGTTTCTCACGCGATCGGGCCTGGGGGAGCGGGGTACCACTCACCGTCTGCCTTGCGTGTAGAAGAACGCGTAGCCAACACCCGCTGTGAAGTAATAGCGTGTGAACCCCAACGGATGGAAAACACACGCACCGCACGAAAAGCACGTACAGAACAGTGTAAAGGCATGCGGGATCTCCAAGCCCTGCCAGGGCAACGCCCGTGCGCAAAACGTCACAGACGCGCTTACGCTGTAAGGGCCTTTGGTCCAATGAAATCGCGTACGCGTGCTGACGCGCTTACGCGCTAAGGGCCTTTCCTCGATTTTCACGCTGACGTGCAGGATTTTCATGTGCCAAATCACTCCGTGTCAAGCTGGCCACGTGAAAACACACGGAAGACCACGCTCCTGCCCAGAAGGCCGAATTACTGCCCCCCAGTGCCCCGAGCAGCCTCCCACGTGCCATCTGCTGCTGCCTGCCTGCCTGCCTGCCTGCTGCCACCGTGCCCTGCCATTTGGTGCCTGCACATCAGCCATCTGCAGGGGTCCAGTTGCTGTGTCCACCCCTGCTGGAACAGAAGACTCCCGACTCAGATAACATCGCTCCACAGCCTAGCCCCAGGACCGAGTTGCCCACCCACTCCTGCCCCTGGGGTTGCCATGTCGGGCACATCCACATCTGGCACCAGTGGCAACCCCCGGCCAGAGGGGCAGAGGGGCACCAGCTTCACTGCCACCGAAGTTGGTGTCCTGGTGGAGCAAGTCCTGGGGCAGTATGATGCCCTCTTCGGATCATCCCGCGCCAACAAGGAAGGACGGGAGAGGATCTGGGCCGACTGTGTGGTTGCCATCAACGCGGAGGGGGTGGCAACCCGCACCATCCAGAAGGTCAAGAAGCGCTGGGAAGACATGAGGTCCAGGACCCTCATGAAGGCCCGGCGCCTCGTGGAGGGGGGCCAGGGCCGCATGAGTTCCATCCAGATGGGGGTCCTGGAACGCGTACACCCAGCGCTCCACGCCCAGGTCCTTGAGAGGGAGACCCGTCTAGAGTTGAGCGGTAAGTGGCCAAGCATTGCTGTGTGAGACAGGGCATGTTGCAGTGTGCTGGTTGTCTGATACTTGCCTGTATGTGTGACATAGGCCATGTACGCATGTATGTGTGCAGGGACATCATGGTAATGCATGTGCAACCAGTAATGTGTGAACCGCACGGTTGTTGCATGTGTTTAAATGCAACATGGGGAGCCCTATGCAGATTGTACACATGAGAGCATGGCAGTCTCTGTTCCTGGACATGGGTGGGGGTGGGGGATGGGTGCTGATGCCAGGTACATATATGGTGTCCATGTCTGTGTGCCTGACCTGCGTGTCTGTGACTTGTGGATGCCATGGATGCATGACACATGTCTGTGACAATGTACAGATTCACTGATGCAGCCTAGTCATCCTTGTATCCACTGTGATTGGGGTGTACGGGGCCAGATGGATGTGACTGAGGTGAAGTGTGTGCATGTGATAGGCATGACCCATGATGCATGTGAGTTCCATTACATTGTATGTTTCGAGAGTCCATTGGACATGTATGGAAATGTCCATGGCATGCACCATGACTGTCACTGTGTGTGTTTTGCCTGGACTGACACATGTGTTGTGGAGGGACATGATGGAAGTGTACTTTGACAATGGCACTCATCTGCTATTGCTTCCTGTCTAGGGGACCATTGTACAGTACCCTGATGCTTGTGTTCTATGTCTCCCTCTACGCAGCGGCTAGTGAAGAAGAGGGCGGAGACGGCGCTGTGGAGCAAGGTGGCGGGGATGCCCCCACGGCTGCAGCGGAAGGGGTGGGTGAGCCCCCACAGGGGCCTGCTACGGCGGAAGACGGTGAGGAGCCATCCAGGTTGGTGGTTTCCACAGAGGAGGAGGAGACCGCCACTGAGGCGTACATGGGGCCTGGTGGGGGCATCCCTGCTGGTGCAAGTGGTGCAGTCCAGGGGCAGGAGGCAGCACAGGTCACCGTGGAGGGGCCTGTGCATGTCGCTGTCCCTGACCCTGTGGGTGCACCACCATGCACCAGCAGGGATGCCCCGTCCCAGGCCCGTCCGCAGGTAGAGGGGATGTCCATGTCATCTGACTCCCCTCCACCTGCGGACGAGGGGACCCCTGGCCGTATGGAGAAGGTCCTGATTGGGGTCGCGATGCGCACGGCTGTGATTCGTGATGCCGTGCGTGCTTCCCAGGAGGAGCACGCACGTCATCACGAAGAGCACCGTGCCGACATGGCCCAATTGGGATCGTCCATGTTCGGGGGGTTTCCTGCATGTGTCGGCCAATCTGGCGGCCCTCTCCTCCTCTGTGGAGACTATACGCCAGTCGTTCTCCTTGCCGTCTTCCGGCCCAGATGCCACCAGGGCCCCCTGTGGACCTGCCCTGACCAATGCAGCCAGCTCGGTGGGGATCCCATCCCTGCCACAGTCGGGAGTCAGAGGTCCAGCAGGGGTGGAAACCACAGCAACTGTACCCCTGCAGATGGAGGATTGCCGGCATCATCAGGCAGGGCACGTGCACGACGGCGTCGGTGGATTCCATCAGCCTGGATGCCGTCGTGCTGGCAGAGGCAGTGGCGTCGGAGGCAGCAGCGGAGTCAACGTGGGAGGCATCATGGCTCGGGGCCATCAACATCGGAGGGGCAGGCATCGGCCGGAGGGCAGGAGGACCCAGGACAGGAAGTGTCTTCCGTGTGGCAGCGGTTGGGCCAGCATATAGGTGCGGAGCGGCGGCGGGCGGAAGAGGCGCGGCTCACAATGGTCAGGGCGGAGAACTCCATGCGGAGGGCCCTGAGGCGGGCCGAGTGCCTCGAGGCAATCCGCAGGGGGTTGGAGGAGCAGATGGCGTCGTCCCTGCGGACCCTTGGGGCCATGGAACAGGACCGCCTCCGGGACATAGACGAGGAGTTTGATGATGCCCTGGCCCGGAACACCACGGAGTGAGCCGCTGGACTTGCCCACCGCCTTTGTATATAGTTCTTTAGTTTTAGGTTTCATTTCTTTCTTCTTATGATTTGGAGTCGACGGACACAGCTCCACTTTTTGTATATAGTTGCATTTTATTTAGGGTTTTTTGTAGGTTTCCTTTGTTCAGTTGGGCTCATGGACCCTTGGATGTTTTGTACATAGTTCTTCATTGGATTGATTTTATTTTTAATGTGACTTTGAACAACTTTTTTTTGGATTTGGATTTGTAGTTTTGATTTTTATGGACGGACATGCAGCTTATCTTTTTTTCATTGCCATTGTAGTTTGTTTCATTTCATTTGCATTCAATTTTTTTTAATATAATTTTGTTTTCATACTTCACTGTGGTATATTCTCATTGGTTTCATGCATGTCATGTTGGGTGTTTTCCCATTCATTTGCAACCATTGTGTGTGACGGACATGGGTTAATTTGCTTTATGAACATTGGGGGTGTAACATGTAATTTCCATTTCCATGTGGGTGAATGGGTTACTTGGTAGGGCCTTTTGGCTGTGGAGGCTGACCATAACGCACATGATTGGGGATTGTGAGGACCTGGGTGCAGGGGGACATGAGTGGGGGCCTGGTGGAGGCTGCCCCTGGTGACTGGGGGGGTGGGGGTGGTGGGAGACATGGGTGGGGGCCTGGTGGCAGGTGCCCCACAGTGCTGGGGGGTGGGGGGGTGGGGAACATGAGTTGGACATGGGTGGGGGCCTGCTGGCAGGTGCCTCACAGTGCTGGGGGTGGGGGTGCAAGGGGACATGAGTTGGACATGGGTGGGGGCCTGCTGGCAGGTGCCCCGCAATTCTGGGGGTGGGGGTGCGAGGGGACATGAGTTGGACATGGGTGGGGGCCTGCTGGCAGGTGCCCCGCAATTCTGGGGGTGGGGGTGCAAGGGGACATAAGTTGGACATGGGTGGGGGCCTGCTGGCAGGTGCCCCGCAATTCTGGGGGTGGGGGTGCAAGGGGACATGAGTTGGTGATCATTAGTGCAAGGAGACATGTGCCTTTGCTGGGGGGCATGCCCATGTTGGCTGGGCTGCCTGCGGGACATGTCCAGGGATGCAGGGTAGTCCCCTGTGGTGTGGGCTTCCTGCAGGGGCCGTGGAGGGTGTACAGGGAACACCTGGGAGGACCCACACTGG
This sequence comes from Ambystoma mexicanum, assembly GCF_040938575.1. Classification (NCBI taxonomy): domain Eukaryota; kingdom Metazoa; phylum Chordata; class Amphibia; order Caudata; family Ambystomatidae; genus Ambystoma; species Ambystoma mexicanum. Next base: position 1,294,970,522 of record NC_090937.1, read on the forward strand.
CAAATCACATGTAGGACTCCCCGGCACCCCTGAATTACACATACCCTGCCGAAATCGCGTGTAAAACTTTCCGCGCACCCCTGGTATACACGCACGCGCTCCCTCAGGCCAGATCGCGTGTGGAACTTCCCGCGCACCCCTGAAATACACGCGCCCAGGCCATTCGCGTGTGGAACTTCCCGCGCACCCCTGAAATACACGCGCCCAGGGCAATCGCGTGTGGAACTTCCCGCGCACCCCTGAAATACACGCGCCCAGGCCAATCGCGTGTGGAACTTCCCGCGCACCCCTGAAATACACGCGCCCAGGCCAATCGCGTGTGGAACTTCCCGCGCACCCCTGAAATACACGCGCCCAGGCCATTCGCGTGTGGAACTTCCCGCGCACCCCTGAAATACACGCGCCCAGGGCAATCACGTGTGGAACTTCCCGCGCACCCCTGAAATACACGCGTCCAGGCCAATCGCGTGTGGAACTTCCCGCGCACCCCTGAAATACACGCGCCCAGGCCAATCGCGTGTGGAACTTCCCGCGCACCCCTAAAATACACGCGCCCAGGGCAATCCCGTGTGGAACTTCCCGCGCACCCCTGAAATACACGCGCCCAGGCCAATCGCGTGTGGAACTTCCTGCGCACCCCTGAAATACACGCGCCCAGGCCAATCGCGTGTGGAACTTCCCGCGCACCCTGAAATACACGCGCCCAGGCCAATCGCGTGTGGAACTTCCCGCGCACCCCTGAAATACACGCACCCAGGCTATTCGCGTGTAGAACTTCCCGTGCACCCCTGAAATACACGCACGCAGCCCAATCGCTTGTAGAACTTCCCGCGCACCCCTGAAATACACGCGCCCAGGCCAATCGCGTGTGGAACTTCCTGCGCACCCCTGAAATACACGCGCCCAGGGCAATCGCGTGTGGAACTTCCCGCGCACCCCTGAAATACACGCACCCAGGCCATTCGCGTGTAGAACTTCCCGTGCACCCCTGAAATACACGCACGCAGCCCAATCGCGTGTAGAACTTCACGCACACCCCTGAAATACACGTACCCTGCGGAAATCGCGTGTGTAACTTCCCATGCACCCTGAAATACACGTACCCTGCTGATATCGCGTGTGGAACTTCACGCGCACCCCGAAATACACTTACCCTGATGGAATCGCTTGAGGTACTTCCCGCGCACCCCAGTGATACACGTAGCCCCCTTGCTGTGCTGGTACAGGGTTAGCGCAGCCCTTTGCGCTGGATTGGGTATATTGATGGCTTTTCCTTGCGCGAGAGGCGTTCTTGGGGGCGTAACTGGCGCTGCTGCAGGGTCGCTGCGCCACTGTGCGCCACGGCTGGTTTTGGTGGCTGGAATCCATGAATACGCTGTGCGCGGAAATGGATTTTAGCGCACGCGGCTGGCGCAGGGATTCGCACGCGCACACTGTGCGCCAGCCGCGTGCGCCACTTGTGCGCTGGATTCTATGAATTACCCCCTCAGTGTTTCTGGCACATATCCATTGCGGCAGTGGCCGCCATGAAAAGGGAATAAGTTCTTGATTTGTTTTTTTAAAAGTTGAGAAACGACAAACACACAGTTTCTGAACATAACATAAAAATGATTAGCATTCCGGTAAAACATGGCAGGATGCTAACAGCAATAAACCCCTTTAGATGGAGGCATTAAGAGATTTGGTAATTCCCCAGAGTTAATGTTAAGGCCCTCGGGATTACCTGACCATGTAATGCCACCACCCATCTGGGTTTATTTCTTAATTAATACTTTTTAGTGTTAGAAAAAACCTCCAATACTTTATAGCATACCTTTTCACTCCATATACTTCATATTAACACTGTCCACTTAATAAAATATAAATTAACAGCATATTCAACCTAGTGTTTAATTAAATACATTCTTTCAATTCCATACAGCGCTTCTCTTTTCCTGTATTTACAAAACGAAGGACAAAATATACATATAAATCTATTCTCTATTCATAGAGAACGGTGCTCCCCACCTGATTTTGTGCACTTTATAATATATATAGATCCTCAAAATAAACCTGTGACCAGTTGGTCAACCATTTACATGACTTTAACAAATTTCAAGGATTCTTTTATCCTTGAGTGGCAACATAAGGGACATGTGTGTTTCCAGGCTCCTGCACATTCCGCAGTTGGTAATAATCTAAATTTAAAAACTAATCTTCTTGAATTGGAACACTATAACACTTTCAGATATAGTTCTAAATATATTCGATAAATGAACTTGGATATACTCTTTAAATTTTCCATTAGTACGCTATGTTTCCATAACCCATCATAAGCCATTCTATAATCTTCACAGAGATGTAACATTCTAATTTTTTTATTGAGACATCCCTCTTATTGTTAGCAAGATAATCAACATTTTACCACTGAATGAAGATTGGTTTGAACGTTTCTTCTTTCTGCACCAAATAACTAACTTCTACATGTCTGGTTATCTAGAGACTGGCATGTCTTCGATTTGGATACACCATTCAGACCACATGGTGTGTTAAATGTAACAGGTTATATTACCAAATCACATGTGTTCACTTAGGATAGTCCTCTGTACGTGGAAATCTTTGCAAAGTATACTATACATTTGGCAAAGCTTAATCATAATATCTTTCTGTCCATCATTTAGGCATGCTTCTAAAAGTAGCAGTTAGAATGAAAAATGGCAACCTTTTTAAGTGTAAGATAGCCTTAGACAATAAATGTTGGAACTGTCATGATGGTGAAGGATCTTTAAAAGGATCTTTTAAACATGTTTGTCGAATGTAAATTTATTAGACATTTTTGGGACAATGTATGGCGTATTATCAAATGCATGTTTAAGCTGAATGAACCCTTTAATGTTAACGTTCTATTTCTGGGTAGTGTCCCCTTTCATCATTTGAATTCCCATACATCTAATTTACTTGATCTCTTCATTTTTAACAGCAGTCCAGGTTATCACAACTTATTGGAATAAATCTGATCTCATCAACCATAAAGTATGGTGGAATTTCATATGTAATGTACTTAGAATTGAGGGCTGTAATACTTCAACCACTATAATGTATCCCAAAAATAAATTGAAATGGAGAATATTTATTTTCTTGCCTTAGATAATCATACTGTTTAAGATAAGCTCAGGAGAGTAGATACATCATTAGCCTTATCCTACCCCTCCCTTGCTCCTTTTATCCCTCTTTCCTTCACTTCTTGTCTGTTTTGTATGTGTGTATGTCACCCTCCCCTTCCCTGTTTTTATCTTTAAAAATAAAGTGTATTCCTAATCTATGCATAACCGTAATACAATGCTATATTTTTCACCTCAACAACTCAAAGCATCTCATTTTGACTTGTATACAAATTGTTGCAATGTTATCATTTATTTCCATACTAAGTTTGGACATGGATTGTTTGTGTATTCTTAATAAAACACGTTTTAACACAAAAAAAAACAAATGAAAAATGGCATTGGCCACACAGTAACAATGAACACCACCACTAAGGAAATGATTGAGCAAGATAAATATTGACGCAGAAGATACAAAATGCATTCTTGGGATTGAATGTAAAGCACAAAAAAAACACTGTCATCTAATTGGAGAATGATCTGTATGAAATACTAAATTTGCCACCATTAGATGATGGACACAAGGGTGTTATGATTAAGCCTTGAGAAAGTCCTTGGAGGGTGAAACTTGTGTTGGCTAATAGAAATGCACAAATAAATGAATAATGTGAGATAAACACTGATATGTATTATATGTTTCATTATTTTCATTGTATATTTAATGCAGAATACCGAGACAAGTAATGTTGTCAAACATAGTATACCTAGAAGGATGTCCACATACATAGGAATATCCTAGGAGAGCACATGTGATTTGGTAACATAACCTTGAAACATTTTACCACGTTGCTGATAATATACTTTCTTTTTTTTAACATTGATACACTATAATTCCTAAACTACATTTTTCATACACATAATAAAAAAAACTTGTATATGCAAGATTTGAAAAAGGGGAAATCGTAATTCTATCGGAATTTCTCTAGCTGTTGTATTCCTCAGCACCCCCAGAGGTTTCATTGAAAGAAACAATTACATTTCCGGTGTCTATTTTTGATTATGAGATGCCCAAACATCCTCTGCAACCAGTGTTCTAACTTCCACTTTACCTTTATAAACATTATTAAAGGGTTGAAGCAAGTATCCCTACCTACATTGTATATCAAAAATCATTAGTCCTGCTACCTACTTTTGACTTTTCTGTATATGACTCTCCAGCTAGGCCCCACAAAATATGTATAACCATATTTAACTTGTAAACAACAAAAATTGGGAACAATATCAAAATTGTGTCAATTTAATCACCAACGTGTGTTCTTAAAAGCCTTTGCAAAGCACACAACCTCATATTTAATATGCCATTACATGGTTCCATAAACACGGTAGTATTACTGCATACCATAGAGATTTAGGGCAGAATTCATGCTCAATTCTCGTTTTAATCGTTCTATTACAGGTATGGTTGAAATGCATGAACAGTTTACAAGTTCAAACGATGGCCGTATTAACTTATTAACTCAGCCGTCCCTTCTTCTAAGCTTACAAGAGTGAGAGCCCATACATTAAGTAGAAACTCAAAAAATAAATTAGAGGAGATCAGGACAAAAGCAAGTCGGCCGTGCTCCACTTCCTAGACCTATCCATTGCTTTTGACTTGGTCAACCACCAGATTCTCGGCCACCACCTCAACACCCACGCTCATTTCTCACTGTCAGCCACTGCCTGGATAGCATCTTTCCTGAATGGAAGAGTCATGAGGGTTTTCTTTGAGATTGCCAACACCTCTCTCTTGCCCAGCTCCTGTGGGGTGCCACAAGGATCCTGCATTGCCCCTAAACTCTACAATATTTTCACCTGGCTCCTCGTACACATCTTAGATTCTCTCAGCATAGCATACACTAACTATGATGATGACACTCAAATTTTGATCCCTCCCTCTGGCAATTACCTAGAAGACTCTAACACCCTGAACTCAATAGGTTCCACAATTCACACATGGATGGCTGCCAATCACCACTGTCTCAACAGAGACAATACAGAAACCCTGATTGTTGGCCCACCAACTGCCCTTAAGAACCTCAGCAATCAATACAAACAAAATAAATAAATCAATAAATAAATAAACCCACGCATACACCCAGACACTGCATTTGAACCCCCACGGGGCATATGCTCCCACTCAGTGCACATGCATGATCAGTGCACACCCTCATACTGTGCATACTCCCAGATACTTGACATGCACCCACAAACTACATATGCCTACACAGACACACTCATTGCACACTCAAACAACAAATGCACCCATAGACTGCAAAGAACCCATTCACTGAACATGCATACTCACATAGCTCAAACACCAACACAAATCACAATCTCAGGCAGAAAGTGTACCTACACTGAGACACTGGGCCTCATTTTGAGATTGGCAGTGCTGACACTTTTTGGTCATAATAGAATGACAGGCGGCTTTACTGCACTACCAGATTTTGGCATTAAAAAGTGAAAGATTTACCTCCACCCAAGTGTTGAATTAGCTCCTGAGAAAATGCCTACAAATCCCTTCTGGTGCCCTATGGGTTCCATAAATGGGGTCTACTGAATCCATGAATGGGGGCTAGCACCACCATACCACTACTTATAATCCTGAAGGGTTTTCCCCAGATAGATGGGCAGTATTTGTAATTGAGTACAGTTGTCTTTCTTACAGCATGCACCAGCCTCAAAATGAGGCCGAAAGTGTGTATACCCATACATTACACCTACACCTAGGGTATGCTTGCCGGCACCCTTGTTTCCGGACCGGAAAACCTCATGTCTGCCTGCTGTGGCTGCTGTGCCCAACAGGTCTGATGCTGCTGGGTGCTGTGGCCACTGTAGGCAGACCATACACGAAGCACCGGCACCTTTAGCAATGGTGCCGGTGCTTCTGAGTCCCTACTCCCATAGAATCATATGGGACTCTATGGGTATAGGGACTTACATTTTAGAGGCGCCTAACTTCCCAGGATGCTGGATTTGTAATAGCCCGGTGGCACCAGGAAGTCAGGTGGCGGTAAAATATTACGAGTCTGGTGGCAACCCTCCGGTAGCACTGGCAGGATTACCGCCGGACTCATAATGATACCCATTGAGCTTCTGGGTGAAAGTGAGGAAAGGAAGGATTCCTTTGAGGAGGTGGAGTTGAAAGTGGGCCTTGGTCTAGGAAGGAAAGAGAGGAGTCGAAGATGACTCTAAGGTTTTTGGCTTCAAGTGAAGGGGGACACACTATGTTCTGTTAAACTGTAAGCATGTGTAATTGGAAGACTGAAGTTTGGTCATACAAAAATGGAGAAAATTATGTATTACACTTAATACTAATGAAACAAATAATGGTGCCATAGAGATATATGTTTTATATATCACATTAATTGATGTGTGATCTTGGTGATGCCTGATCTACAAAGAACACAAACATTCACCCACAGACCACTAAGATTAGAACCACAATGGAATCAAAATGCACACCAAAACCACCCAACACCAGATTACTATCAAGTTCACAAAAGACCCACCCCTTCATACCAATCCACCAACCATGCTGACACCACACACATACAGGGCATGTACAAACCCTCCAGAATCCACCATGAAGCGGCACCACTTCCAAACCAAGTCCAACTCTAAAGACAACCCGGGAAATACAAAAGCAATGTTCAAAAGAAATTGGTCCATATGTTTGCTTCGGTGCCCTGGCCCATCAAAGAAGCCTATTTCCCCCACTAAGACCACATCACAGTCCAGGGGGCCCACCATATTTCAGACCCAAAGACTTTCAAAATAATCCTAGTGGACAAAGCAACACAGCAGCCAATCTACTAGACTCTGGTAGAGGAAGCCTCAAATGACCACAAGAGGGCACATGAAACATATCCAGCCACTAGAACTGTTAGGCAGAATCACCTGCTGTACCCTTTGGGAACACTACAGGCAATTGAGACTACAAGTGTAAACACAATTTCACCTTTGGTACAAGCCTGTACTACACAGTAAATTGGTAGCGATGGCTGAGCAGCCAGACTTATCTCAAGAGTTTAAGTGAGCAGTAGAACCAGTTACACAAAGGACCAACTAATTCAGTGATTCAAGCAAACACTTACTCAAGGTTTCTTTGTAAAAGAATATACATTTATTTACTCAATCAGTTAGAAAACATCACACTAGCATAAGCAGCTCAATATCACACACTAACACACCACAAAAATCCAACCGGTAAGTAAATGAACAAGTTTAGCTCCTATGAAGTGGGAGCAAAATGACACTTCAGATACGTATTAAAGGGATAGAAAGACAAGGTTATAAGAATACACAGCCCAAATACATTCATAGGCAGGGCAAATGGTTTCAGTTAAATACATCTAGAAATTCTTCTCATAGGCCTGGGCCAAAGTTAATGGTTCAGAGTCTTTGTATAGGATACCACAGTTCTGGTAGATAACAGTGAAGTCTTTGCCACAGAGTTTAGAAAAATGGGGCTAGGCGAAAAGTTTGATGAATGTTTAGGCAAGGACAAGCCTTCGAAGTTGAGGAAAGTTTCACGCACTTTCTCGATGGCCGAAAATTGTTCCGGACCGCGTTTGCACAGTACCTTGTTAATGAAGAAAGCTGTAACTGAGGCGTTTGTTCCTGGCAGTTCGAGCAGATCTCGCTGTTCCTGAGCTTCAGTCGTGGGGACAAGAAGGAAGACGTCGGGAGGTTCCTGCACTGCCCAGGCATGGGGCCAAAAGCTGTAGCAAGATGTTGGTTTAAGGTGTGAGTGCCTTAAAGTCCATGAGCTGGTTTCCTTCCCTCTGGCTATTTGGTTTTCAACAGCACTCTGATGCAAATTCGACCAGATGGGGACTGTTTCCAGGTGTCTTACCAGTTGGTTGTTCCCACCAAACTCAAGGGAAGAAGTTAACCTTGAAGGGCTTCTCTGTCGATTGGGTTTCAGGCAATTCGGACCTGCAGCAGGGCTTCACCGGTCGTCCAGGAGTTGCAGCAGTCCTCTCCCTTCAGTCTTTGGTTCTTTCGTTCGAGTAGTCGACTCTGCTTTCCAAGCTTTTAAACAGTTTTCCCTCATTCATTCCAGCCCGGCTGTCACTCACCCAGCAGGGTGACGGTCCTTGCCGGACATCCAGCTGGCCAATCACACCAGAGTGCATTCAGGTCTCCTAGGAGACTAAGCACAGGGAGTTTTTGGGAACCTCCCTCATATCCTGTCCACCCCAGACACTCAGGCGCTGGAGGAGGGCTTCAGCACTGAAGCTCGCCAAAGGCCAATGAACAAAGGGACCAAACCTGGTTTGGCATGCAGAGACGAACACAAGAAGGACTTTTCCTAAAAGAAATGGTGAAAAAAGATGACCGGTGTCTGTTTTTACAGACAGTTCTGGGGCGCCATATTGGAAAACATGGCTGACCCGATTTTCAGCTACCAGTGTTAGCGGTCGGGAAAAATCATGGTAGTTGATCTAAACCACTGCCACCAGCCATTTAAAGTAGGAAAAGGTAACATTTTGCTATTACATGAGTATTTTCACTGAGGGGGAGCTAAGCATCCCCTCCAGCACTCTATAGGAAGATAGTGTGTGTTGGGTCAGTAAATTTAAAAAGACTACTAAAGCCAATTTAACTTTACATGCTCTGGGAGACAGTAGTCAGTCCCAGAGAAGGTGTTTTTTTTTAAATAACCTATTTTATTGTATTTTCGTCCTACAATACAATGACATTTAACTCACAAACATACAACTTTGCATACATATGGTAGAGCTGTTTGAGGTACTGCTGCATATATGTCCAACAATCTCGGAGCACCAGTGAGGGTAGGAGTGCAGGAAACATTAAACACATCAAATATCAATTGACAGTTTCACATTTGGTTCTTTAGGGTGGTGTGAGGTATTATTGACATAATTGTTAAGCCCCGGGGCGGCGATAGTGCTGTTCATTAGGCTGCATTAGATCAGTGTGTACGCATTTCACAACGTTAGTTCCCATTTCCCCCAAATTTTGTCTGCTTTGCTCGGGCAACCTCTTGCTTGGTAAACATGAAGTTCCATTAGGATAATTGCATCTATGTCCGATATCCATTGATCATATTGTGGAGTGACTTCTGAGCCCCATAGCTGCGCAATGTTTTTTTTAGCTATTCCTGTGGACGTTGAGAGTAACAGCTTTTCAAAGTGCGATAGGTCCTGTTCTGCATCAATACCCAGGAGAAGGAGTTTGGGGTCAGTTGGGATTGGGCGGCCTAAGGCCTTGGAGAGTCTTTTGCAACATCTTCGCCAGAAGTGTTGTATATGTGTGCATTGCCATAGAATGTGATAGAATGTCCCTTCCGCCCGCTTGCAACGTAAGCATTTTGAGTCAGATGTTTTGCCCCATTTGTATAGTGCCACTCGAGGGTAGCAAATTCTGTGAAGTATTTTCAGCTGAATGAGCTTGATTCTCGCCGAGATTGCCGTATCCCTGGGATACATCAGGGTCTCACTCCAGTCTTCAGGTAGAATCGGGCCCACATCCCCTTCCCATTTCAATTTCAGGCTCGACAATTCTTTGGTGGCAAACGAGGTGATAATATATAGTGGATGTGATCTTGCTTTTCACACTGTCAATGACTATATTTCTTTCCATTGGCGTGCACTCCGCCATTTCCAGCAGGAGGGCTCTCTGTTCCGTGAGTGCATGATGTAGTTGATTATAGTGGTAATTTTCAGTGACAGGGAGACTGTATGTAGTCGAGAGCTCTGCACCAGAGAAGGTATTTAAACCTTGGGGGAGTCTGAAAGACACCCCTGTGCCACTGCACTGAGGTGCTGTGTGACAAACAGAAAAAAGATGATGCCACTGGAGTTGTTTTATAACTCCATAACCAAAGAACACAAAATTAAAACACACAAAATGAAAAAGTTCAAAGCCCCAAAATATAGCAAAAGAGGTGGAGGGCTCTAAGGTAGAGGGAATTAAGCACTTGTGTGAGAAATCTCCCTAACACGAACAAAAGAAAACAGTTAACAATCCCGAAAACCAGCTTGTTGGTTGTTTGAATGTGTTGTAGTTACAGTGCATCTGTTGTCACTTGATTTCTGCTGGCAATTTTGCTGTGCAGCCGTCGAAATATCCACCCAAGAACAGATGTGCTATTACCTAGCACCCTACTTATGGCATCAGCATTGGTGGAAATGCCATCCAGCATTGATCGACAGTGAAATGTTGTGATATGAACATTGTTCCAAGTAGGTCCAAGTAAGTAGGGCTCAAAATAGTTTTAACGCAGGTCACATTTTACCAATGATAACATTATGGCAGGTTCTTGTTGATCTCGGGCACTGGAAATTGGGAGGATATGGACTGACTTCACTGGGAATTGCACATGGATCTATGACAATCTCCAACCACAAAAATCTTATGGGGCTTTTGCAAAGTCTGATGATCAGGGAATATGAATGCACCCTAGAGACCCAAGGTACACTTAACTGATGATGCTCAATGAGGCTGGGGATGCTTGTGGTCCAATACAGAAGGGTTATGAACAAGCAGTTCAGGCTGGACTGCCGCTTTTGTGGTCGGGCCAAGCCTGATTTGCACATGGTCTTTCCCCTTTCTGTAATGGCATGGCAGGGTGAAGAACGCAGTCTGAAGGGTTGCCCAGAGCTATGCCACGGGGTATGATTGATTCAAAAATCTTACAGCAATCACTGCTTTAATTTTGCTATGAATGGACTCTTGTCATAAGACTGGACGTGCTATTTGATTATGCCAGAAGGAGAAAACAAAAATAACACCTACTTTATAAACATATGCCTATTCTTAAATGTATATCGTTTCTATTGTCAATGTCTAGGTGCAATTGATGGAGATCTGAAGTCTTGACTTGTTGGACTGACTTCATATACATAGTTTCTGTGCTTCTGGAAATAGTGGTGCATTAGTAATTCCAGTTTAATGCAAACGCTCCTCAACTTCCCCGTTCACTGTCCACCCCTGTGCTGCCACCGCTTTCAGCTCCATCACCTTAATGTCCCTCTGGACATTGAAAACATCACGCACCCTGCCATCATCTATTTTCTGAACCGTACATAAAGGCCTGTATATAATTGAACTGCTCTTGTTGAATGTGCATTGGTGTATTTTCTTCAAATATTAAAATGCAGAGTCCCCTTTTTATGTTCCCACTTTCTTTGACATCAATCCGTGGAAATTTCATCTTCATCTAAGCACCTGGAAATGGGACCATTCCACCTAATGTGATTTCTATTGCAGAGTGTCTGTTCAAAGCCCTGTTTTACATCTACATTATCAATACAAATATTAGCAGCACACTCCAACCATTCTTTCCAATACATGTTTATCAAATAGTTCCAGGGTCTATTGAAATCTAAACATAACTTTGGAGTTCATTGGCAAGTAATTCACTGGTAACTGCAATTCATGAAGGCAGCAGTAACCCTGAATTTCTCAAAGATTGCACTCATCACATGAGCAAAAAAACCGTGAATAATTGATTTCTGTTTTTCTCTGCTAACAATACAGCTTTTCAAGTGGGATTTGGAGGCTATCCGGAAGAATGCTCTGATATGAGCACCTTTCACTTGAAAGCATCAGCCATACCTGTGTATGCTTTTAAGCAGCCGTGGGGGCAGTCACGTGAATACTCACATCTGGAAGTATGTTGAAGGCCGGATTTCAAAATTACCACGCACAGTTGGTGAAAAGGCACTTATGCACTCTTGACTTTAAAAGAATATGAACAAAAGATTAGAAGTTTTTTTTCGTTAATGGGTTGCACAACTGAATCCACTTTCCATGTCAACCGAAAGCTATAATCTTCCAATACAAAAAATACAAATGACATGCTAGACACGACTACAAATTAGATACTAAATATGCTAAAACCGCAGTCTTAGAATACCCTTTGTGAACCTAATAGCATTGAACAGAAGAACCGTGAAATTAACGACACCTCGAATCCCACTCACTGTGAGTTGCAAAATACTGTTATAATCTCAGCACAACATTGTATGTGAGTATGGAAAGCGGTAAACGGAGCCCAACATTAGACAGCGCGTGGACGTGGTGCAGTGCAATATGTATGTGCTATTCTGCATTTGACACAATTGCCCATTGCCAATCTCAGTGGCGGACCAATGGCAGAACAGAGACAGTTTGCCATATTAAAAAAAAAAAAACTGAAAGGCACGGCTGATTTGTGTGGCCCCTCTTTGTGTGTACACGAACTGGTATGTCTTGTAAATAAGGGCTCTGTTGCAGTTATACTATTAATGCCAGAAAGAAATCCCTACAGTCTTGAAAGCTAGCAGACACAAATAGTGAGTCAGCCTAATAAAGGTATGTCACATGATGCTGTGTTATCTTTAGCATACTATGGCAACACTGTATCCCCACCTCCCTAGCTACTATCATAGGTCACAAGCTAAAACATTGTGAACTTTGCATCTCACATTCCATTTATGGTGAGCTGAAATGACCAAAGTACTGTAAATTGCTATATATTTTTTATGAATTAACAGAATAAAAACAGTTCTGCAATGCCACACGGATTCATATATATAACAATCTAGGGCAGAATTGGTGCTTCTTGTGGATGATGCTCTCTGTGGGGAAACGTAGAGCCTTCATCCTGGTAAAGTAGCAATCTGCCCTAGATTTTTGTATTTTTGAATTAAACACAAAGAAGTCTGTGCTTCAATTTTTGAAGGCTGGCCCAAAAAAATGATTTAAGCGGTAGCTCCCACTGGAATTACAGGAACGGAATCTTTCTCCTGTAGCCTTAACTTCGGAAATGCAACACTAATTGCAAACTCAGTTTGCCACAAAGTGATGTAGCGTTGGTCCTATATCTATGTTTGGAAGAAGAGGGGGGGCACAGAAAAAGGGACAGGAAAGGGAGTAGTCAGTTGAAGATACAAGAATAATGAGCACGTACATTTTTACATGTTCTACGTGTTTCCTTTGCCACACATAGTGTTATTGTAAAGGTATTAACTTCCAAAGAAAAACAAAGTACAAGAGTTGTGATTCTTGTGTTCTTTTTATATTCAAACTATTGGTTATCCTTGAATTGTGTGCTGGTATGCCCATCAGACAGGCTCAGTAGATATATCCACACAAGCAGCAGTGAATGCGAGTCTAATCAGAAAGTCACTAGTTTGAATCCAGCAAGTGCTTAATCAGACTTTCATCTGGCAGTAAAAATGATCGCCATTACATCAGATAACAGTATAATTTAGTGCAGTGCTTGAAAGCCCCACATCTGGCCACCAAGCGCTGTGTAAAACAATTAATTATTATTGTATCTTTCCTTAACAAGTTCTAATTTTAGAAAAGCCATATTGGTCAAGGGCTGTCCAATTCTGCCCCATAATCACAGAGTGAAAAGATTAATAAACAGAAATACTTCCCTTTCTTTAACAGGAAAATATTTGGCGATCTATGCAGTTGTTCTGAATCATAAACCTTTACATATCTGTGACCTACGGTGATGAGCACTGATGACCGGCTCGTTAAGCACATGCCATTTCTGTCCAACGCTGAGGCATTTTGCATGCACGGTTCATTTCTTCTGCAAATTAGATTTTAGAGTGATTGTTCGTCAATTTGAAAAAAAAAAAGACGAATGCGGACAGCATTTTTCCAGTTCCTGTGCGCCCACAGTGACGTGTTGCACATGCACGTCCCTGGGGTTTGATGCTGAACAAGTGAAAAACACATAAGAGCCACTTTACTCTTGCATGTCCCACATTGTTAATGAGTTCATACAAGTTGACTATTTTCTTGTGGGCTAATCATCATTAGAAACTTGGTGACTCCGAAGCTTGCAGTAATCTGGTCTCCATGGTCTATGCACGCATATTTTCGCATCAACGGAGAGGCCGGCTGATCAGGGCAACAAAAAAATAAAAAATGGGGTTCAAACTGTTTAGTGAGTTCATCCACCTCTCATGGTCGGATAGCCCATGTGTTAATGGCTCACCTGTGGTCAGCCTGCACTTCACTTACATCCTGGCACGTCCCTCTCAGCCCTTTATTCTTCTGATATCATTAAATTGAGTAGTACTACATTGGGTTAAAAACAGATACTACTACCGTGATTATAAGCGGTAGCAATCAGGCATGGAGTGCTATATGGAAACCTAATCCACAAAGACAGCATAGTGCAGCCTGCTTGGAACAAGAGTAGGTCATCCCGGAAAGACAAGGGAGGCAAACATAGCTGACATTCGGGCTTTATGAAGCATGCAGTGTTTGAGAAGCAACTTGTTGGCTTTTGATGCAAGTGTATTACATGTAAAAAGAAACAAATGACAGAGCTCCAATACATCAAGAACACATACCTATTCCGGGGCACCTCCTCACAAAGATCCCCTTGGAGCCTTAATAAAATGTGTGGATTTTGTGACAAAGGGGGTGGCCTAAGCAATGTGGGTGAGATTCTGAACCACAGAGAGGACACATTTTGAAGCAGACTATGGCACATGCTTTCCCTTGCACTACCCCGCAAATTACTTTGTAAACCTTTGTAAACAAACTCGTCTGCATTTAGGTAAAGAGTATCTGGCTGTGTCTGCTCCCCTGCATCAATCTTCCCTCCCCAACTCTCTCACCTTCGTTCTTCTCACATTCCAGATGGTTTCAGACCCCATTCTCTGCTCAAGTAAATCTGCGCACCCAAGGAAGTACAGAAAGTACTGTTGGCTGTTTGGAATCTCTATTCTCTGCTCTCCACGTTTGAAAAGGGAAAGAAAATCGAGCAGGAGGATGTTTTTGAATGCTGCACTGCTTTTGGACTAAAAGCCTGCTGGTCTTTTAAGAAAGTAAATACAAACGAACTTTTTTGAAAACTGTTGTGCTAACACAAGCACTTTGTTTGTAGGTTCGTGCATGTACTGTGTAGGCTGTGTAGTTTGTGTAGTCTGTAGAACCACCCCTTTTTGGCAGTGTATATTAAAGTCCTTTTTTTTTTTTTTGTTGTTCTCACTGTAGAATCCTGATCCTTTGATCACGCAACGTCCTTAAACCGCCCTCCAGGAATAGTCAAATACTCTGATTCCTGCGCACCCTGCGCGCGCACCCAAGGAAGTACAGAAAGTACTGTTGGCTGTTCGCTGGTGAGGCTGGGTTGACTCAATTGAAAATGTATGTTTTCTTTGAAGTTTAGCAGGTTGATATGAGTAAGTAAGTGGTTGCTATACCCTGAACTTCAAATTTATTGTGAAGACTTAGCTTCCCGTTGTGTCTAACAGTTGTCACGTGACTATTTGGCTGTGCCTCCCCCAGTTAGCCTTCTCCCCACAACTCTACATCAGGAGTAGCACCCGCGCTTTCGTGTGTGGGCATATGTGTTAGGGATTTCAAAAGGGTTGTTTTAGCTGCTAGAGCGGGTGAGTGGCGAGGGGTGAGGCTTGATTACAAGTGTTGACCTGTTTTGTGTACAAATTAATTGCGTAAGTGGCTAGCCGTGGTTGATCCTAGTGAAGTGTTGTGAATTCCTCCACTAAATTGAGTAAATGTTTACCTTATTCACAGGCATGCCACCAAAAGGCGCTAGAAATGATGATTTTGACACTGTACTGGCTACTCCCAAACGTGCTAATAGCATCCCGAGCGCTCCACGCCCTTTTTACACTGGCCAAACTATATGAATCTTTAGACTCTCGTCTTACAGATCAAAACTTTTTATTGAAAGAATTGGTTGAATCAAGATTGATAAATGATCAATGGGAAAGTAAGGAATGTGCCGCCAATACAAGGCGACATTAAACAAAATGAAATCATACAAACTCAAATAGTAGAGGCTGTGCGAGCGATAATGCGTTCTGATGAAGAAGAGCAAGCCAATGAGGTGAAGGCAATAGTTACAAAACCAAAAAAGAAAAAATGCAAAGAACAAACAAATGGTTGTGAAAAAGAAAAAGGTGAGGAAATTCTAGAAATAAGTGATCAAAAAGAACAAAATAAGGTAAATATCAATGTTCCGGAGCATAAGGTGGTCACATCAGAAACTCCAGTTTAAAAAATATTCTCTTCTCAGAATCTGCAGTTACATTCTAAAAAAAACTGCTCATAAGTCTAAATCATTAACACAAAAGAAAGAAAAGAATCAGAAAATAACAAAGCTGCAGAAAAGCAAAAACTCCAGGCAATTTATAAAGTTATTAACCTTGCCTGATAAACGAGTACAGGATAATAAAAGTGCGGCAATTGTGAGAAAATATGCGGCAATAGCTAAAATAAAGGGCCTTTCAACGCAACACACTCAGGTTGCGATGTAAAATCGGATACCTCTCAATCTGAACTAAAATATGCCCCGTTGGATAATTTGGTGCTAGAAATTGGCAAAAAGAACGGGGAACAGGAGGGGGTTAAAAGAATCAAGGTTAGAACTGGTGAGGTTGAACAATCTTCAGAAGTCGGACGACTTGCACTGCTTAGTCAAGAGAAATATCTGACATTAGAAGGGCGCAGAGAAGAAATTGAAAAATCACTGCAGCAATATTTGATACAACCGGTAATGACCCATAAACACATGGATGAAAACCCCCCAAAGTGGTTGAAAGAGGGGAGAATGAATGTGCCCTTGAAGGGTCTGTTGAGTCATGTGGAATTGAATAGGGGGGGTGCCGGCAGGCAAGTTGAGATGAGGTTACCTCAGATCCCCTGTGCCCAGAACACTCTCGGCATTAACAGAACTTTTAATGGGAGATACAGTGAAAAGAATGAGAGAATGAACGGCAGACATGGCAATTGTAATGACTTGACCCATGTAAGTTTGATAATGCAGTGCAGGGGGGGGAGTTTGGGGTGTACGATCTAAATAGATCATCAGTTCTAAACATTCTGGGAAATGTTCCACGGCTACAAAGTGTGAAGTCATCTGATATAGCTCAAATCGAATTCATTCATGAATATGATAGAACGGTGGTTAAGATCTGGATGACGCCTAATATGGTAAAGGATGCGATTTGGCAGGAAAGAATGGAAATCTATCAGATGGGGTTCACGCTGCTAAATTTGGCTGAGAATATGCAGAGAATTGAACTAACTCAATCGAAATCGTTCAGCATGCCTGAAGGTAAACCTTGGAACCAAAACCCAGTTTCAGTCTCGTATTCCAATATGCCTGTCAAACAATCACGAGTAGCTAATGCAGCTAATGATGTAATGCTGAGGAGATGATAGCTAAATAACATCACAGAAAACCAACTTGTAAGGGCAGCATCTTGGAATACGAGAGGTAATGTGCATTTGTCCTCCTCTTCCTGGGTACAATTGGAACAATATGATTTATTAATGCTCCAAGAAGTATGGTTGGAATCTGTGTCAGTCTGGGAAAATCATCAATTGGAATTGATACCAGCAACTAGTAAAAATCGTGGTAGACCTAAGGGGGGGTCTTTTGGTGGTACTTAAGACTGGAAATGGATGGAAGTTGATGCTGTGGCATTCCCCAAACAAGCATATTCAAGTTGTAAAAATTACTTATGGCAAGAAAACATAGCCTGTTTGAATATCTACTGGAATCATTTGGATATTAAAGATAGTACCTTTTTAAAAGATATGGGGGACTGTTTAGACTTAATAGCAAGAGATGCCACGATAAACCACACTATTGTGGCGGGTGATTTGAATATGACCTGTTTGAAGAGTGACAGAGGCAAACTATCGGCACCTGCTAGGCAATGGAACTTGCTAATGAGTGAAAGAGGTCTAAATATGGTAAATGGTGCAATATCTGAAGACATTCCCCCTAAGCATACTTGGCGAAGAGGCAAGTCAACATCTCTAATTGATTACATCTTTGTCGATAACAATATGTTCAATATGCTGACTGAGCTCAAAGTGTCAGAGCTTAAACAGAGTGATCACAGCATTTTGGCAATGAACTGTCAATGGAATGTTGACATGGTGGGGAAAGTCAGGGAATCATATCCCAACTCCGTAGCACTTTCTGCGGAGGGCAATCGTTTCAGATGGACTCCGCCTATGTTATCAGACTTACTGAAAATCATCTCATACCCAAAATATATGTTGGAGCCAAACCTACTATATCAAGAGGGGAACTATCTTCCGGCATTGCATTTATTAAAAAACAAAAGTGTTAATGGGGGGCAGAATGATCATAAAACTCATAGACATTTGAGTGATAATGAGGTGTCCTTAAGAAAAACGCAACTCAGGAAGGAGATATGTAGAATTACGACATGGGACCCTGTACTACGTAAAGCAGCAACTATTAAATTGCAGAACTCATACAAAAATTGGCTAAAACAACATCGAGCCCATATGATTTCTCAAGATGCAAAAATCATGCTATATTCACTGACACTAAAAGCTCTGCTTTGATTTGGGGTTTGATAAAAAGTGTATATGTTCCTGTTCAATCGATTAGCCAAGTCAATGCTGTGCCGGAGGAAGTTTGGACAGAGTATTATTCATCTCTATATGCGAGTAGTGTTTGGGCAAAACATTTACCAGGCCAGGTTCCTAAGGGATTAGTACAAGTAAAAATCATGGAGGAAGATATATTATACTACATAAAGAAATTGAGCTCTTCAAGAGCAATTGGCCCTGATGAGCTTTCAAATTCCATGCTAAAAGACCATCCGGAAGCATGGGCTTCCATTCTGCATGTAATATTTGATCATGTAATATATACAAACAAACTACCAGCCTCATGGAAGAAATCGATACTAATCCCTATATATAAAAAAGAGGATAGACCGAACCCCAGAAATGATAGGCCGGTGGCATTATTGGATGCACCTGGGAAAGTGTTTGCCCGTTTTGTGTTGGAAGAATTTAACCAGTGGACCATCAAATCTGGAAGTAATGATCCATTTCAGATGGGCTTTCGCCCCGGGCTAGGAACAGTAGTTAATCTACAGGTCCTTCATGCCATTAAAAAAACACGACATCTAGATGAATCAAAACTTATACATGGCGTTCATCGATTTTGAATCCGCCTTTGACTCTGTGTCTATGCCCCGGTTATTTAGGAAGTTAGATCTCAGGAGGTGTCCAGAACATGTGAAACATTGGATTCAGGAGTTTCACATGAATACCTCAATTCAAGTGAGAATTTCACTTGATTGCACCCTAACTCACAGCATTCTTATATTTAGAGGGTTGATGCAGGGGTGCCGAATGGCTTCATCCTTGTTCAATTTCTATATTGCAAACATAGCTGAGGATTTTAAGACTGTGATGGCGGACTCTCAACGCTGGCTGCAAGTGTGACCCCCATTGTTGTTTTATGCAGATGATTTGGTTCTGCTGTCAAAAACAGCCAGGGGGTTACAGAGGCTGTTGGAAGTAGTAGGAACGT
This sequence comes from Ambystoma mexicanum, assembly GCF_040938575.1. Taxonomy (NCBI): domain Eukaryota; kingdom Metazoa; phylum Chordata; class Amphibia; order Caudata; family Ambystomatidae; genus Ambystoma; species Ambystoma mexicanum. Next base: position 1,294,989,968 of record NC_090937.1, read on the forward strand.
TTGTCAAACAAAATGAATTAAGTATAAACTTGGCAAAGTCAAAGACTATGATGATTGAAAATAAGCACAAGAGAAAGACCGCTCATCTCTCCTGGTTTTTGCACGATCAGCGGTTAGAAGATGTCAAGGAATATAAATACCTAGGCCTCAATGTAAATACTACTGAGGCGGACACACCTTATTACAAGGAAATCAGACAAAAAATGAAAACAGCCAATGCCCAGGCTACTTTGTTGAATCATAAATATGGAATGTTTTCATGGAAACCTATTATCATTTTTTACTGCCAGAAAGCAGTACCTACAGTAATCTATGGTGCTGAAACGAGATCCTGGAGAGATGATAGGGTTTGGTCTGTGTTAGAGGGTACTTATTGGAAAGCGCTATTGAAGCTTCCTAAATCGGTGTCAATATATCTAATTTGATATGAGCTTGGGTTGACATCTCTCTACACAATGTATATGTGGAAACTCTGCTGCATATATCGCAAATGTCTTATCTCAATAGCAGAAAACTCAATCATGTACATATTGTCAACATATATTTTAACGACTGAGCACCATGCAATGGCATTGTGGAGGCGACTGGTTCGAGAACTTTTGAAAAAACTGATGTGTCTGATAATATGTTGATCACTAATCCAGTGAAGGCAAAGACAACAATTCTATTATGGGATTGGTGTAACACCTATGACCAATCCATAAATAGTAAACATGGAAATGTGTATAAGGTGGAGATAAAAAAGTTAACAGCTGAATCATATGTAATGAAATTCCCAGGTGCAAGACATAGAGACATGTTCTTGAGATTTAGGTTTAACATCTGGCACACGAGGGATGTATTAGCAAAATGGAAACTAATCCCTGAAAAGATGAGTTATTGTAGATTTTGTAAAATTACTGGAGTGAGGGAAACATTATATCACCTAATAGTCATCTGCCCCTCTCTAATCGAGAAAAGAACTGTGTGCTTTAGACCTCATTTCGAAGATTACACACTATTGTCGAAGGAATCACTGTCGTGGTATTTGTATAATACCAGACTGACCAAAGTCAGAATTGCTATAGTCAATTATCTATTGGCCTTGAACTTAACTAATGACAACAACTGATGCAATGTTTTATGTGTTTTGAGCATGGTCGATAAGCAATATTGTGTTAAACCAATCCCTTGGTCATGTTAAATGTATTTAACTTTGCTTTCGGTAAAGGGAGTCGGCTGCTGAAACAATGAGAATAAATTGTATTATAATGGCAAAGAAGAGGGGAAGGAATTTCTAATTTAGTTTTCCTTCTCACTTCTCTCTCTTTCGTTATCTTTCTGGAGGTTGTATTGTAAATAGAGAGTTGAATTTTGTTAGTTAGGGTCATTAAGGATTGTTCTTGATTGTTCATGAGTTAAGGGTCGATTTTTAATCGCTAGCCAAGGCTTGGATTATGGTTATGGTTTTCTTCTTTCTTTTTTAAGTTTTAATCTATGTTGTCATTTTGTCAAGGCGGAATTGAATTGATCTGTAATGTTTTAATTTAGTATTTTTATTCTGTATTTTATATTGAAAAGTTGATTTATCAACTGTAACAATAAAACAAAAATAAATAAATAAATCTTCTTCATGTCTCTTTGTTGAGGCTCTGTCAGGTCACCATGTTCTCAATCAGTCGTATCCTTTATAACTGTATCTGCCACCATCTTTTTTCTGAACCCTCCACTCTGTATCCCCATATGTTTCCAAAGTCTATCTGCAGTGCAGAGGCACTCTGCTCAATTCTCAACACAAACTCTAACTTGTGTGACTTCTCGCTCTCCCTTCTGTCATGGAAGCATGACATAAATAAATGAATTGCTCTGTAATGGACAATGACCATGATAAATACATTTGACCATGTCCCCTATTACTTCACAGCCCAAGGCAAGGGCTCATCCTATTGTCTTTGCTAAATCTTAATTCTTTCCATGAACCTATTTGATTATGTGCTCTGTAATCAACTAGAAAGTGCTGTTCAGCAGAAATTGGCACTAGGCTCATAGGCTTCCACATGATTGCTTGGAATGGTTGAAACTGGTAAGGACAATAAGGTTACTCATAAATGAGCAGATGTGGTCATGAGCGTGGGGTGCCTATGCCTCTCGGTGGGAATCATCAGACCGGAGGACATCATATGATGTAGTAACCTGGGGACGGCCACTGTGACGGGACTAACGACTAATTAAATGATTGATTGTTTTTGTGCGAGGCAGGATGTCCATACCTGAAGTGATTGTTTCTAGAATGTTCTTAGGTTTCAGTTCTGTCTGGTGACCAGTGACCTAAAAAGGTGAGGGGACAAGAGGGCGGTTTAGATTAGAGCATTTAGTTCCCGATAGATCTAGGATGCTGTTTCCTTGTCTTGCAAGACAGCAAATAAAGCTGCCACCATTTGTCTCCCCCCGAAATGCTTGATCTTGGTTTCTATGACACTGCCGTCACTCTCCCCCCAGATCCACCTTTCATTCTTCTCTTGGATCTCTTTGTCAAGTCATGTACTTTTGTTGGGAAGGGATCAAACCCATCCCAACCATCTAGGTGCTTTAAGGTGAGGCAAGCGCCAATGAAAGAACTATAATAGACCTGGGGGGCATCCTAAAGCTCACCCATATGAGCATAATATTGTACGTAATTCAGACGTTTAGACATAGTGCACTCATATAATCAAATGCCATTTTGCAGATATTAAGTAGCAATAGTCGAAGCATAGGGCCTGCGTGACCATGCAGTATTTAGTGTGTTGGACACAGGCCGTGAGCCGAAGGGGAAATCTGACCCCCACCCAGCCAACTAGGAGTGATATCCCCTACAACTGCCCTAGTCTGGGGCGCCTGAATTCCAAGACACAGTTCACCCGAGATCACGATCATAAACCAATCAACCCTAAAAGATCTGAGAATATGGTTGTCACACCTTTATTTCATAATGGGCCTCATTATGAGTCAGGCGTTAAGGGGTTAACGGCGCCGTAAACTGCGCCGACTCTTAACGCCTGATTACAAGGTCCCTTAGCGCCATGGTGATTTTAACGCCTGCTTTTTGCAGGCGTTAAAATCCATGGTGCTAAGGGACCATGGTGCTAATTACGCCACCGTAATTTACGGTGGCGTAATTAGCGCCTTTCCCACTCCCATTATGCCATATGGCATAATGGGAGTGGGGAAGTGCCTTTGTAGTGCAAGGTACAGGGAGGGACAACTTATTGTTCAAAAGCAAGGGTGGAAGCCTTGGTAGCCGAGAGATGCGATCGGTATGAGTGAAGTATGTGTGGGCTAGTGTGACCTCGAGACTTCCCCTGTGCCAGTCCTTGAACCTGCCAGGTGCACTGTATAATGAAAGAGTAGCACTGTTCACAAATGTAGCTAATTGCTTCTTTGGCCTTGGTTCCCTAGAGACGATGAGCCCAGCAGAACCCACGTGATGGAAGAGGGATGGACTGGTCTGCACCAATGACCTGGCATCCTCTATGGAGCAGGTCGACCATGTATAGGGTCGCACCAACCCGCCAAGCAGGTTCCTACTGTATACACTGATGTCACCTATGACTATGTGTCTTCTTATAAGATTCTGCTTGCACACCTTTTGTCAGAACATTCCATGGCAACAGAGTTCTTTGCTGATGCAGAAATAAATACTATTTTCACTTGCAAGAGCATCTTGGGCCTTTTTCCCTAGTGGGTTGTATTTTTTCTGGGGTGAGCGTTTTGGAGCATACCTTCATTTGTTGAGCCCCATGTAATCCCAGCGCCTCCGTGCAAGCAGAGGCTGCCAATCCGCTTCTCTGGAGGGACTGCGCCCAACTACAGCAACCAGTCCCCAAAAACACGTAATACAAAGTGGCCTACTGGAACCGTCTTACACGTAATACAAAGTGGCCTACTGGAACCGTCTTTGCAGAATTCCTGCCTGCTCCTTGGAGCGGGGAGCGGCTCCAGAGAGAGTGCGAGCTGGTGGTGGAATCCCGTAATGAAGGAGCTTGGGTGAACACGCGCATGTTATTATACTCTTGTAAGTCGTAACAAATAGGGGACAGATATATGGGAAAGTGTGAAGGTTGTGAGCATGTGGAAAGTGAGGTTGTTTGTGGTGTGGCTGTGGTTTGTGTTGTTTTTATTATTATTCAGTTTTTTAAAGGAGAATATTAAGGAAAAGAAAATGGAATGATAGGGAGCCTTCCCAAGTGAGGGAAGGAGGTGGTACCATTTATATTGTAGGAGCCCCGCATAATTAGTGAGCTCACAGATATTAGCTGTTCTTATTTTAGCTTATTATTTTAGCTTGTTTTGTTTGTGTTTTTATTGTGTAGGGTAGAGGCCCGAGGAGGGGAGTTGTGTAAGTAGTCTGTTTTGAGTGTGTGTGGAGTGTGAGAGTGGGTGAGTGGGAAGAAAAGGGAGGGAGGTATTGATGATTTTTTGACTGGAGGGAGGGGTTGAAAGAGCTGACCTTTTTGACGAGCAGCATGCGCAGCAGCCAGCAAAGGCGTAAGAGCAATAAGGCGCAAGGACCATTATAATGGGAGGAGAAGCACCCATAGAGTATATGTATAAGGCCCTGCCACTATATTGTGGCAGGATTGAGAAGTACCACAAGCAATGGGTGGTGGAGACAAGTGGGGGGGCCCCGCTCATGGCCAGAGGGGATCCTGAAACACATGTCCATAATTATGACAGCCAAATATAAGGGGAAACAGTTGCAAAAGTGGAGAGAAATATTAGAACTTGTTATGGAAGATTGTGAGGGAGGAGGCGCGCAAAAATATAGCAGGGGCGACTGTCCAGGAAAGGACGGCAGGGCACCAGCAGAACCTGTGGGAATATATCCATTGACTACTCACCCTGCCGTAGGATTCACTAAACTGACTTATGTGTCCACCACGGCAACAACCCCACCACCCCAATATGCATCTCTGCAGCTCTCTGGCCAGCCTCTCTTGGCCGTCTTCCTGCACCTACCTGCAAGGCAAAAAACCTCGGGGTCATCTTCGACTCCACACTCTCCTTCTCTCCTCATATATCTGACGTCTCTAAGAAGTCACACTACCAGCTGCACCTCCTCAGAGGTATTCTTCCCTTCCTCTCCTTCCCCCAGAAGCTCACTGTCTCCCGAGCCCTGGTTCTCTCGAAGCTGGACTACTGTAACAGCCTCTATCTTAATCTGCCTGCCTCCACTCTCCGCCCTCTGCAACTCATCCAGAAAAGAACTGCGAGAATTGTCCTTGGCCTCAGGCCCAGGGACCGTATCTCTCCAGGACTGAAATCTCTACACTGGCTCCCAGTGGCTGCGAGGATTAAGTTCAAAACCCTCTGCATTGTCCACAAGGCCTTTTGGGGTCTGGGGCCTAAATACCTTCAACTCGCTCTTCCTAATTATCTTCCTTCCTGAGCCCTTTGCTCATCCTTCTCCAACTCCCTCAGGGTCAGCCGCTTCTCGAAGCAACGAGCTGGGGGTAAATCTCTCTCCGCGGAAGGGTCCTCCCTCTGCAACAACCTTCCTGCCTCCCTGAAACTTGAGGAGAACCATCTCCGGTTCCGGAAGCACCTCAAATCCTTCCTCTTTGCTTCTGATTTCTCTCTCCCTCTCCCCTGCTAAATTCTTCACTGAAACTGCACTGAATATGCAACTGGGCCACTCTCACCGACCTCGGTCCTGGTCCCAGCCACTCTCCACTTGCACTGCCTCCCTGGGAACCCCTGCACTGCGGGACTGTCTCTGTATCCCTACAGCCCCCCTTCCCCAGCACTTGTCTGCACTTACCTTGCACTTGCCACCAGCTGGCCCTATTTATTTATTTTTATTCTACTTACTTGTACTGCACTTCCCCCCTCCCCTTCCCCTTGCCCTTTTCCCTTCCCTCTACACCTGCACTTGCGCGGTCTGAATGACACCTGGCCTAGTAGGATCGTTGTCTGTCTTCCCCTTGTTCCCCCCTCCCTGCCTCGTCGCGCTTTGAAACACTTGTGTATAGGCGCGTTACAAATGCCATATCATATCATATCATCCCCTCCGGATGTCCCCGCACATGCTGATATGAAAAAAAAAATACCCAGAAGTAGCACTGGCATCGGCACAAACAGAACTGACCAGATTGCGGCCAGCACAGAGTGAAAGTAAAGACTGACAAACCAGCAAAGCAGGGACTAGATGGGTGGAAAATAGGAGACTTTTTGTTCAGAATAGATAGCACAGCCATGAAGAACATGCACATAGAGAAAGAAGGAGAGGGGGTGAGAGGGCGGACAGCTTAGGATATGAGAATTTGAGATCTCAAAGGGACAGACAGGAAGACTGGTGGAGTACAATTGATCAGTTTGAGGATGATGATGAGGAGGAGACAGAACAAGCACCTGAACAAACTCACTAGGTGGAGAGTTTTGGGGATGGTAGGTTGAGGAGCAGGTTTGGTCAAATGGCAATAGCAAACAAAAAAGGAAGTGGAAAAAGATTTGAAGGGGTTAGGGCAAAGATGCAGATGCCCCTTATGCATAAAGGGCCTGACAGGCCGCAGTATGTGACATGGGCTCAGAGGGATAAAAATAATCTGATAAAGGCACTCTTCCCCCTCACTGTGGGTGCGGTTAAGCAGATTTATGCAATTGAATAACAGACAGCCGGGGTACTCCTGGCAGTCAGCAACATGAAAATCTTGTTGACCGCAACCATTGGAGACCAGGCTGGGGATGGGCGGGCAACAGCAGGATATCCAGGATTGAATTTGGTGAATGATGCACATGATGGAGCATCATTTAACAAGATTCTAAAACATATATGGGATGCTCTGTTGCGAGCGTACTCTGACACACCTGACCTACAATCTATAATGAGGTAAGTTTAGGATCTAGGAATAGAACCTGCCTGTGCTAAGCTCCATTTGCATTGTGATTGTGAGTTTTAGCAAGATCACAGGAGTGGTTTTGGGGTTTAGCCTAAGACCCAGTTTGGTAGGTAGAAAAAAAGGTCTTTTTACTCCCGGCTATCTTGTTTGGATTATCCGAAATAATTATCTGTAACACTATGGTTAGTACGAAAAAATTTGTTTTTTATTGGTGTTTTCCTGAGTAGTTCATTCAAAAGAAACATTTGTGTTTTAAGAAACACTGTTTGAGAGTTGCTGTGCAAGTTTGGCCAGCCGACACGTGTTTCGACCCGTAGGGTCTTTCTCAAGGCATGTACTAATTGCTGTGTGCCCTCAGTGGGGTTCTGTTGTATTATGGACTGTCCTTAAGGCAGTCCTGGCTCCTGTTGGGCCCTGTGTGCTCTGTCCGGCGTCCTGGGCGGTGCTGTGTCCTACGGGTCGAAACACGTGTCGGCTGACCAAACTTGCACAGCAAGTCTCAAACAGTGTTTCTTAAAACACAAATGTTTCTTTTGAATGAACTACTCAAGAAAACAGCAATAAAAAACACATTTTTTCGTACTAACCATAGTGTTACAGATAATTATTTCGGATAATCCAAACAAGATAGCCGGGAGTAGAAAGTCCTTTTTTTCTACAATCTATAACGCATTGCACCGTGAGCGATGGCGAAGACCCCTCTCAATTTATTCTTAAGGTTTAGGAGATGTGGAGAGCGAGAGCAGAGATGGGTGAGTTTTGGGATTGGTCAATACCATTTTTCTACTTTATTGTTAAAAAGGGCCTGCCAAAAGAGGTGCAAAAAGCACTAGACAAAATCGTGGGCATTGAGGTGAAGGGGTTGGGTGAAAATACAGAGCATAATACTGCTTCATTGTAAAAGAATAAAAGAACATGACAAGGAAATAGCCCAGAGGGGGCAAGCAGAGGAAGCAAAACTAGTACAAAACAAATTAGCCAAAATTGCTGTTGCGGCGTCAGTGTCGTCGCCAGTACAGACGGAGGTGGCAGGAAATTACCAAGAATTAGCAAATGCTAGAATAGCTGCGGTTTTGTCAGAAGGAGGGCAAAGACAGTGGGCAGGGTTCCACATACCCGGGCCCACAGTGGCAACAAGGAGGACAGCAACAAGGAAGATGTGGATTCCGAGGTGGAAGGGGGGATTAGGGGAATGGGGCCCTGAGAGGGGGTTGGGGGAATGGGGCCTTCACATGTTGGAACAGTGGAAAGTGGGGGCATTTTTCAAGAGAACGCAGGAGAAGGCCAGGGATGGGTATAACTATGTCCCATTACCCCAGCAACCTCAACAAGGGCTGATGCCCAGAATGACCTCTATACCCTACAAGATACACCAGGCCTACACCCAGCTACCCCCGCAGATATCTGGCCCACCGACACAACAGCACCAGACAGTAAAACAGAACGCACCCTAAAACACGTTCCAACAGGGAATGACACCACCCCGTTCAGTGAAGCACTAAATGGTACGGTCAAACATTTTTGAGGTGTAGCCTTGCCGGGGCAAACCACTTTTTGTTTACCTAGACAAACACATATCCTGATTAGAATAGCCCTCAGAGACCTCTTGCATGTCAGGTCCTGTTAATGACCCCCATCCTTGAAGAGGAACCTCTGGTGGGAGCAGAGATAAAAGGAAACAAGCTATTCATTTTTATGGTTGATTCGGTGCAGCGAAAGGATGCATCAGTGAAGGGAAATTCCTACTATTGGGCAAAATTCTTGACACACAGGGCTTCTCTCTGGCTATTTCTACAGTTCCATACACTAAAGAACTGGATGTAAAGGTGGGAGGGAGGGTGGATGTGTTCTCCCTTATTGTATTCTGAAAGTTCCCCTGTCAACCTGGTAGGCAGGGTACTGCTCAGCAAGTTGAACATGATCATCTTCTTCACAGATCAAGGCATTGTCTGTGCCACGCCAGGAATGTGCACAATAAGAGCAATGGTGATAATACTTGCAATGGTAGGGGAAGCTGTGGTCCATGGGATACGTTTATATACAGAATAACAGTACTCGTCGAGGCGGTGCCACAAACTGCCAAGAGCTGTTGGAGAATGCCGACAGACTTTATCTTTCTCCCTTTGGTGTCCCTGGAGTTAGTTAACAGCGGGCACAATATTGTCATTAGACCTGCAAGGGTTGTTGTTGTCAGCAAAGAGAGTGGTCATACTAGGAACAGATAGGGATGGGTGTGAGTGGCATATTGTATTTTGCATTGGCCCCACTGTACCTCTGAAGGAGGTGATAGATGCAGAATTGTTTCAAAATAATGACACTGATGGAGAGATAATAATAGAGATTTGTATCCCCTGCGAAATTATGGTGCAGTATTGAAGAGTGCAGTGCCCCTGATGCCCATTGATACCCTGCCACCCTTCATTGAGGAAAACCTAAAGTATGTACCTGAGTGATTGTGGACCATCAATCTACACAATGTCAGGCTTTTACAGGATGTAACCCCATTGCACATAACACTAAAAACAGGGGCAGTGCTACCCGGGTGAAACAGTACCCACTATCTAGAGAAGCAAAGGAGGGAATTAGACAAACAATACAGCCCCTGCTTGATCAAGGTATAATAGTGTCATCCACATCCCTGTTCAACACAGCTATCTATCCTGTGAAAAAATCAATGCGGGGCAATTGGAGGATGATCCAGGATTTTCTTCCCCTTAACGATGTGGTACTGAAGGAATTTCCTGTGGTCCCTATTGCTGCCACCATTTTATGTAGCATCCCCAAGGAGGTGACCCACTTTACAGTGGTGTATTTGAAAAACGCCTTATTTTCGATAACTTTGCACCCTGATTCTTAGTATCTCACAGCATTTACCCATGGCAGAATGCGTTTCAAACATACTCGTTTGCCTGCGAGACCCCATGCATTTTTAACAGATTATTGCAGGCTGACCTAGGAAACATCCAAGTATCCAGTATTATCATCCAGTATGTGGATGATTTGCATGTATATAGTGACAGTGAGCAGCACTGCCAGAGAGACTCTATCACACTCCTACAACTACAGGCCCATATGGGGTACAAGGTTGACAAGGTAAAACTACCTTATTGCCAGCAGGAAGTGCTGTACCTAGGTCATTTAATATCAGCAAAAGGCAGGAGGATCATACCAGATCGAGTGGCGGGTGTGCGCCCCAAACCCAGACCCACCACAGTGAAAGACATGCATTCTTAGGGTTGTGTAACTACTGCAGAGCATGGATTTTAGACAATGCAGCATATGCCAGAATACTGCTGCAGGCACTCAAGGAAGCACAGAAAAGCAATAACAAAGTCAAGTGGACAGCAGACTTGATCAAAAAAATTCCATTATTTAAAAGAAGTGATATTTACAGACCCGGTGCTCGCCACCACTGACTACACACAGGACATTTAAATATTCTCACATTCTAACGGTCAACTTATGACTGTGGTATTGACCCAGAAGAGTACAATGGGCCAAAGGTGATTGGCCTTCTACAATGGCACACAGGATTCAGTGATGCAAGGTCAGTTCACATGCGAGCAAGCACTTGCTGCAGCTGCGTTCGCGATTGAGAAAAGTTCTACTATCATGATGGGGTGCTCGGTCACTTTGTACGTGGAGCATTCTGTGTTTGCCATTTTAGAAAGATCAAAATCTACTGTGATCACACACAGAGCTTCAGTTTATGAGATTATCCTCTCAAGCCCAAACATCCACATTGTACAATGCAAGACAGTGAACCCTGCAACTTTTTTTAACAGAAATGTGTTCTGAAGCAGATTTAGCAATGCATGACTGTGTGACTTAGGAAGGGGAGGAAGATGACATCCCTAAGGCAAGGCACAGTCCATTGGAGGAGGGGGAGGTTCTTTTCATTGACGGGTCAGCACCAATTGATCAGGAGATGGGCCTTTGGGCGCTGCAGTGGTGCTTCTTGAGGCAGGGGAATATTAGACATTGATTATTAAAAGATTGCCAATGTATTATACGGCCCAAGCAGCAGAGCTCATAGCGCTCAATGAAGCGCTGCAGGCATCACAGAGGTGTCATGTGACCATTTATTATGACTCAGCATACGTCACTACAACAGTGCATGCTGGCCTGTCATGGTGGAAAAGGAGGAGCTTTTGGAGAGCAGACGGTTACCCAGTACAACTTACCACACTGCTAGAAACATAAATCTTTGCGTTTTCCCAACCTTCTGTAGTGGCGGTCATTAAGTGCACCACCCACACCAATTACACACACAAAATTTCACTGGGAAACGCTGCTGCAGACGTGGCAGCTTATCTCCCGGTACCCGCACATGCCATGGCCACGCCTCCAAATAATCTGCAGAATACCCCAGATACAGCATGGCCCATTGCATAGCTAATTGCATAGCTAATTGAGTTGCAGAGCAGAGCACCACATGAAGAAAATAACTATGGGTAAAGAGATGGGGCAAACAACCCCGAACAATTTGTTGTGGAGACAGGAGAGCACTGGTAAAGCAGTCATGCCTCATGAGCTGTTAACGGTAGCTTTCGGTAGCTTTCAACCAACTACACCACCCCTCCCACAGCTCAAAGTAACACATTGCAGCTGACATACAGGAGGACTGTTTGTGCACAATATCCAGGAGCACCTCACTAACATGATCTTACACTGAACCACATGTCAGAGTTTCAGCACAGGCATGACTTTACAAACTGTATGAGGCACTCTGCCCCGTCCTATTGGGCATTTCTGTGAGTTGCACATAGATTACACGGACACAGTGGAAAGATGCAATGGGTCCCAGTATCTGATTGTTGTGGTATGCCCTTTTTCACAGTGGGTCGAAGCAGGACCTTGTGCACACCCGTATGCCAAATGTGCAGCCACATTTCTTGTCTGTGAGGTCTTCCCCTGATGCGGTGTGTCTGATAACGGCACACATTTTGTCAATGAGCTTTTTAATGAGATCACAGCACTACTTGGCATTAGGCACTGGATGTGTTCAATTTATCACTCCCAGGCTAACGGCATTGTGGATAGGATCAGTTGGCTTCTCAAGAGCAAACTATCTAAGCTTTGAACCACTTTGAAGAAGAACTGGGTGCACTGCTTACCCTTGGCCCAATTTCAGTTGACACACATAACCTAGCAAGCACCACCATTTATCACCCCATGAGGTGGTTACTGGTCGGTGTATGAGCGCACCCAAGTCCTGAGTCAGGAGTGCATCAGATACACATAGAGTAGCAGTGGTTTTAGGTGAAGAATGTAAAGAATTTTGACAACCCTAACACATGCAGTTAAATATGTCTCATTACAGATTGCACCAACCCGACCAGAGGACACACTGGACACTGCAGACACGACAGTGACAGACTCCCCGCCCACCCAACTGCTGCTGCCTGGAGAACTTATTTACCTGAGCAGCTTTGTTTAAAAATGGAATAACCCCAGATTTCATGGTCCCTATGAAGTGGTGTTTTCAACCCACCTTGCTGTAAAAGTAAAGGGGATTTGCCATTGGATCCACCTTTCTGACGTCCCATCCCCAAACATTACACAATCATCTTAAAGGCACCTGACACTGCTCATTTACCACATTGGCAAATATAGGGCCAGATTAAACTAATACTTTTCGCCCCTGTCCCATTTGTGCACACACGTAGATGCTCAAACATAAATATTTTATAACATCTCTCTCTTCCTTTCTCTCTCTCCCTTTTTTCTCTCTCTCTTAACTTTCTCCCTCTCTCCCCTATTGCCCTTTCCTTTTTTCTTTCTCTGTCTCATTCCCCCACCCTATCTTTTGTGTGCATTAATTTTTCTTGTAGGTGAGAATACAATGGAGCTAGCAGCATTCAATACATCTGTATACGTCCTAAAAAATGTTAGCTACCAAATTGTTCCTAGATGCTCATATTCTTTAGTGCAGGATTATTCACCATTTTAATGTTCATATTGGGGATTTACTGGGGTGCATCTTGGGGACATCATATAAAAGAGGGGGGTGGGGTGCATACACAAACATCACAACATTACTGTAAATATGTATAGCATTAGTAAGGAGTGTAATGGACATGAGTGTGGTAGGGAGAGAAACAGTGAATGGGAGTTGCTATGTATGTTCAATAAGACAGCACGCGTCGGGAGCACCCAAGTTATTAGTACCACAGGAAGTACTGATCATAGAGGGAAAGTTCCTGGTAAATCATGAACCATGTAGGATCAAGGGCACCTTCCAGGCACACAGCGTACAACTAGAGTTTGTGGACCCAGATCCCAGCCATGTAATGTTTATCTGAAAGACATTAGATGCTTGCAACAACCATATCTGGATATGCAAGGATTTAAATATATAAGCAACAGATGGCAAAAGGCCACACTCAGCTGCATGGCGGAGGGCTTCCTTGGATATAAAGAGGAGCTTCTGGCTTGAGTGGAAGAAACCTGCGCACAAATTTGGACAGAGCATATTACAAAGTTGACATGGATTGCAGCAATGGAAAAACTAGTGAATGTGCACTGAGAAGAAACATATGAACTTTGCTTCCGCAGTGAAGGAACTATTTTTATCGGCTCTCATGAAAGTTGCAAGAAGACCTTCCTGATCCAAGACCTGAAAAGAGGCACAGCAGCAGTGATGGATTACTACTGGGTCTGTGGCCAACAAGCGCACTTGCACCTCTCACCATCATGGAGGAGCTACTGTTCACTGGCAACGCTTCACTCAGTCCTATTGGTAATCCCAGAAGAAAATTTGCAAGGGGGGATAATACCCAATACAGCCCTGACCGTTTCCCCCATAATTTAAAGAATAGAACCCGTTACCATGTCAGAGTTTTGCATCCTACCCAGAAAAAGACAATATAAGAAGCTGCGGAGGAAGAAGAGATCAAACTACCTATCTAGAGACTCATTCGCGTTGCTCGCTGAAATTCCCAATGAATACAAACTTTTCAGCTCAGCTGAAACCTTTTTCTCTTCTCTACCGCTACCCAGTGTGCAGGCAGCGGGCAATACATGCGTGGAAACATTTCGGCAAGACGTTCCATGGCAGCAGAGTTCTTTGCTGATGAATCTATTCTTGTAGAAATAAATACTTATTTCACTTGCAAGAGCATCTTGGGCCTTTTTCCCTAGCAGGTTGTATTTTTTCTGGTGTGAGCATTTAGCGGCATGCCTTCACTTCCATAGACTGCCTACCTGTACTATCCAACCGCATGCTTTTTGAAAGGTTCACCTCCAAAACTCCCCCACAGGCTCACACTGGCCAAATGTTCTCCTCTTACTCATCTTCCCTCCCTTATATATGTTTCTTCTATCTCCATTATATTATTTCTGCCAAATATCTCTCTCATGTTGACCTTCCATCCCTGTCCTTTTTCTTCCCCAATCCATGTTCCCTGTGCCCCCATAATTTCCCCATCTTCCTACTAGAGTATCTCTCCTCCCTCTCCTGCAAGCTGTCCATGCCTATGCTGGGCACAAATAAATCAATCTTTCCTCCCCCTTAGATAGGCTCTGCTTTCTGTTCCTACTGTTGGCCTCCCATTATTTTCCACCTTTCCTGTCTTCCCCTAATGTATTGAAACTGTTTCCTTCATTATCAATGCATTTTTTCTAGCTGTCTTTGATTATGTTGACTTCTCCACCCTGCTCCACATTACCTCTCTTAGCCCTACCACTCCTTTCTTGCCCAACCCTCCCCATCTTAGCTTGTATTTACTGGCTCTGTCAACCTTTGTTTTTTGGCTACCATCTCCCCCAATACATCTCGCCCTGTCCAAGTCTATTGAATACCAGATCCTGAAAAATAACCCTGAGATCCTAATCCAACTAACTAATTATAACAGGAGTACAAACCTTCATCCTTGTCTGGTGAATTAAGTACATTTCCACAGTATCCTGAGTACAGTTTGCATTGAGAAACATAACTGAAACTGTCCTAACTGTGATGTAAACCTTTCTACCATGCTAGTATTGGCTTTTTTTCCTTAGCTGAACCTTTTATATTTTCTAAAAAAATAACAAAAACTTAGCAGAAGAAAAAGATAATCCCTAGAACACAAACGCTTTTTGTGATTTCGAATATCACAACATAATGCTCTTAATCCACATGTGAACTCTATGTGGCCAATCATTTGGTATTGTTTTACCAGCACAATCCCAGTGAAATTAGAGATAATGGTTGCTCTGTCTAATTGAGGAGCAAGTCATAGGATTCCTCTAGTTTCATAGAATAAAGCTGACAGCAAACAGACACAGACCACCTGGGGAAAATCCAACTCTGGGTAAAAGAGTTACAAATAAGAGCAAAGGCTTCTATGTGTGGGCCTCAAATAGCAGGTATATGTCGATTTCACCAAATCAGATTTCACATAATCAGAAATCTTCGATTTGTTTTACTTCGAATTGGTTTGGTACGTGGGTACATTTTAAAACATAGATGGCATGGGGTAAGAGGATAGGATAAAGTGGGGGGGGTGTTAGGGTGGGTGGTCTCCCTGAATCATAAAGAAATGTGAAGACTTTTTTCCGAAGATGTCACCTTTAGGTGAAGTGGATTCAGTGACATCATGGACATCCCAAATTGCAACTCAGTTGGCTCAGGGGCTTTTCCCTTGTAACAATTAATACAATGGCCCTCATTACGACCCTGGCGGAAATCGAAAAACGATGGCGGAAATGCAATACCGCCATCGAATAGCGCTCGGTGCGATTATGACCCGTCACCGTAAAGTACGATGCCATTAGCGACACCGTAGTGAACGCCAACGCTAACTGCACCAAGTACGCGCACGCGCGCCATGCCAAACCGTAATTACCACCATGGCGCAACGGTACGCGAATTCCGACCCTAGCGGACATGTACCTAACGCCATCAAGCATGGCGGAAAGTACCATTCCGCCATGGTGAGAAGTACGGCATCGCGAATCAACCGTAAACGGCCCTACTGAGTGCCTGTACACCACTCCCTGGCCACATTGCACAACTCCTCGTAGGTGCAATGAAGTCACACAATGCAACCAGTGAAATGTACAAGTCACCCATGCATGCCAACGAACAAATGAATCCAGGGGCTCCAAGTGCCTTGTGAGTGGGCATCCATATCTGCCATGGCACCATTGCCGCGCTGATGCAGCACAGGCATGTGAAGGTCCAAGTACAGCAACATGAGCAGAAAAATGAGACAAACAAAAACAGAATAGAAATTTACTGCACCACAAAACCACCAAGGGCCATACAGCCATTAGGTCATGACTCCAAAATACATTCCAGTATTGTGGGCTGCATCCGCAATAAATGACCAGCTTCTTCTTGTGTGACGCCCTGTTCCTTCATGGTACACAGGGGCTACATTCACGTCCAAAAAGGCAACACGGAAGCGCCTAGAACCGCAGGGCCGTCCTGTTAGGTAGGCACTAGTCCAGCAGAAAGGACGATATGTTGCTCCTAGCCACTAGCACTGCGTAAGGGCATGTGGCCCATTGGCGATCGTCCCATAAGATCGTAATGGTGCTCCACTGATTGACACGAAGCAGCAGGTGTCGGGAGTAAAAGCCATCTGCAGGAGTGGCGTACAGATGGCAGCGGCAAAAGGGGAGGAGATACCTGTCACCCAAATGAAATGAAAAAGAATAGTATGGCCATCAGAACTACATTTGTATAACTCACTTCAATGATCACACTAAATCCACAGCCATATGCATGCTAGCCCACTCAAAAGGATTATACCCACCCAAAAATCACTTGCGAATCACAACCATAAAAATCGAGGTGAAAACACCATTACAAACGAGTGTTTGTGTGCATGCGTCTGTGAAGACAGAATCCATTAGATGGGATTAGTAACGTGCATAGACACAAGTGCCTGAAGGGGCGTCGAGACAGGGAGGGTTCAACAAGGGCAGAAAGACGATGGTCCCACTATGGCAGCTCTGCATGACATAGCGCAGGGGAGGTGGATAGATTCCAAAAAGCCCTGTACATGGCAAACTCTCCATCAAATCATCTGTCCATGCATCCATGCATCCATACATCATTCCCTCATCCCGGTATGAAAACGCCTGATTATTTACTCACATCACATTCGAAACTTCCATGGAGTCTGTGCGTAATGCAGTCTGCAAAATCCACTGTTCTCCAGCCCGAAATTCTAGTGTTGTGAAGTAACATGTATTTGGGAACGTCCTGCCTTTTTGTCCACTACGCTATTGCGCATCCCATACTATTCATATCAATCATAGCATTCTCGCCATGGCCCCTGTCCCAAGGACATTAAACAATAGAACGTTATATTTGCAGTCAGACCTGTGGGCGTCTCCTCGCCGCTAGCTGAAAACCGAAAGCGCTGTCCTTCGAATTCCACATTTGCAACATCACGTCGAAAAGGCATCTGTGACCGCTTGAAATCACAAAATCATCCATGTAGTGCGGCAGTGTGTGAAAATGGCAACTGGCTTCACTCACAAATGGGACGCCCCGCCCGTCGGTGAACCTCGGTACGGTGCTCGCCCAAAGGGGATTGCAGCTGGCACAGGTGGAATGAATCACCACAGGTGGAGGCTATACAGCCTGAAATCACATAAATTGCACACCCAACCCCCTCCCACAACCACACCCACTCCAAAATGCTACCGGCAGGACTAGCGATGTTGGCCCTGGGGGACCTGATAGCACTGCAAGTACTCCAACTTCAAGAAGAAGACGAACACCACCTACTACAACAACCGGCCGCACAGAGGAGACGCAGGAGGAGGAGGAGGGCAAGGCAGGGCCAGCAAGGCCCACCAGCACAGCCACTACCACCACGCAGGCAGCCCGCAATCCCACGCCTCCGAGCTCATCCGTTCAACCTCACTGATGAGCAGATCCACACCCTCTACCGTTTGGACCGGGACACCATAACCGCCATTGTGGACATGACACAGGCTGACCTTGTCAGCATGATAGATAGCCCAACCGCCATCCCACCCCTACTGAAGGTGGTGTCTGTACTCCACTTCCTGGCCACAGGCACCTACCAGCACACAGTCGGACAGTTGCATGGCATTTCACAGCCACTGTTCTCACGGACACTATTGCAAGTGCTCGATGCCCTCCTGAAGCACGCAGACGACTACATCTCTCTACCACGCTCGGAGCAGGAAATTACGAACACAAAAGTGGGATTCCATGCACTTGGCGGCATACCGGGTTGCATTGGTGCCATCGACTGCACCCATGTGGAATTGGTCGTCCCACATGCCATGGAGGCCCAGTACCGCAACCGAAAACAATATCATTCTCTTAATGTACAAATGGTGTGTGACTCCAACAGGATCATTACACATTGTTGTGCCCGATTTCCTGGATCAACCCATGATTCTATGGTCTTGAGGAACTCTACAATACCACGCTACATGGAGCGACACGCAGGGAACAGATCCTGGCTACTCGGTGAGTCTCATTTCATGCATGATAATGTGGGGTATGTGATGCGGCAATGACCTGGCAGGAAGGGGGGGGGGGTGCGTACGTAGCAATGTCATTCCACAAACATCCTTTATTGTCCACATACAGGTGATGCCGGGTATCCACTGAAGAGATGGCTCCTTACACCACTCCGGAACCCACAGAACCAGCATGAGGAGGACTACAACCATGCCCACTCACGTACCCGTGTAGTCATAAAACAGGCATTCGGCCTACTGAAGACTCGTTTCCGCTGCCTCAGCAGGTCTGGCGGGGCACTCCTGTACCGCCATGTGAAGGTGGCAAAGATGGTCATGGCATGTGTCATGCTACACAACATGTGCGTACGTAGAAATGTGCCCATGCCCCCTGACGCAGAACTGCAAGCACCTGAAGATGGTCATGATGAGGGTGGGGATGTGGCAGCACCTCAAGGAGTCCGCGAGGCACAGGAGGGCCGTGAAATTCAACAGAATCTCATAGATGCATGCTTCTAGCACTCACGCCTGGTGGCTGTTACATGGACACGGGACTTGTGGCACTGTGTGTGTCTGGAACATGCACAATATGGACTGTACGCCTATAAAGGCCTCGCACACAAAGATCAATATCCACACATCTCATTGGATGATTGTGCAATGTTTATAGCATATGTGAAATTATGTTACACACCCCATCGACCCGCAACCCAAGTGAGCCCAACACCCCCCTTCACCCTCCTACCTCCCCCCCGAACACCAGTGTCCAAAGATGCTCATTGTCAGTGGGCAGACGCTATTGCAAGCCCCCTCTCCGGGTATCAGGGGCACCCCTGCCTGTGGAGCGCAGGTTCCTCCCAGATCTACGTTGGGGGCTGCCCTGGACGGAACTTGCAACGGATGATGTCTCTGCCTGCTCACGTCCATGCATGTCCCTAAGGGTTTGTGAGGGCTCAGTGAGCACACGGCGCACAGCGGCAAGTTCAGCACATACGTCTTTGGACGTCGCATGCAGTTCCCCCCTCAGGCTCTCGGTGCTTCTCTCCATTTGTACTCTCAGGCTCTCGGTGCTTCTCTCCATTTCTGCCCTAAGCATCTCAGTTGCTGTTTCTATGGCTGCCTTAGTACCCCCACATTCATCAGCATGGTCCTTGAGGAGCGTGGCCAGTTGCTGCTGTTGCACGATGACCTGGTCGAGGGACTGTTGCCTCTGCTGTGCCATGGCCATTTGCGGTGGTGTCACAGAGGGGCTGGTCACCTCATGTTGCCTTGCCACAGGGCTTGTGGGGGATGGCCAGTCGTCGTCTTGTGGGTGCCCCTGCGTGGTATCCTCATGGTGTACGGGATGAAACAAACAGGGGGATTGAGACAGGTCATGGATGGATCTTACTTCGACATCCCCGTCTTCTGTGTCGGAGCATGCTGCCATTAATGGAGTGTCACCTATGGTGCTGCTGCCACCAGAGGCAGTGCCTTCTGTGGCATCCATTGGGGGGACCTGTGGTGGTGCTGTTGTGGGCATGCTGGCTGCTGGGGTGCCTGTTGATGTTCCCTCCTGTGTGCTGCCACTTGATTTGTGCTGCTGCCGTGTCTTGATGCGTGCAGCTGAGGTGGAGGGTCTTTGGCCGTTGGTCTTGGCCCTCTTTGCAGGTGTGCTGGTAGGGGTGTCCTGGAGCTCGTCGTTTGAATCGGACCCTGTGGTGGAGTAAAGGAGGGCGAGCGTTATTAATGGGTCTGTTGAAATTGGAATGGCAATGTATCACATGCATTGGGGTGGTACCTGAGGGTGATTTGGGTCGGGGCCTTGGAGGTGGTTCCATTTTTGTGTGGATTGAGGATGCAGTTGTTTTGCAGCCTGCAGTTAGGGTGTGCCTGCTGCACGTGTAGAGGGTGTTTTTAGGGTTTTTAATTATTTATGTATTTAATGTGAGTTTTAAAGTGCGCTGTCAGGCCAATGTATGTGGACGTTCTCCTGGACATGTGTTACTGTTGCACTATGTGGACACATGGTACTTCACATGATTGGACATTGTGGATTTGGCATTGTATTAGTTGGCCCACCTACCGGATTCTTCGGATGTCTGCACTCCTTTCTCCATCCCTCCGACTCCCTCTATACTCTCCATTCCAATGGTGGAGGCACAGATTTCTTCCCAGGGGGTCAACTTGATGGGTGATTCCGATCCTCCCCCGGTAGCTGTGGCAATGTTGCGATTGGCGGATAGTATGCTCCGTACGCGTATCCGCAGGTCGTCCCATCGCTTTCTGCATTGCTGTGGGTTGCGGGGTGCGGTCCCCACCGCACTTACCCGCTGTGCCACCAGGGCCCATATGGCCTTCTTGTTCGCAAGTGCCGTCCTGGTCATTTGCGTGGAGAAGACGACGGCAGCATTCTCCTGGAGGGTCTCTGTAAGCACGGTGAGTTCCTCACGGGAGAAGTGGACCTGCCGCTTGCGGTCGCACGCTTTTTTCGCTACTTTTCCCATTTCTATTGCTTTCACTGGGGTGGATGACGGGTTGGGATGTGTCTCAGGGTAGTATTTTTAATGGTTGTGTGGGAATTCTGATTTTATAGGTGTACGGCGTGCTGTTTCCCGTTCCGGGCCCATGTTTTTACTTCCGTTTCCGTATGTTTACGGTCACCGTACTTTCCGGTTGCCGCCCATTACGGTGACCGCTAAGATGGGTGGCGGAATTGCACCTAGGGCGCCGTACGACAGCGGTGAGGGGCGTTTTGGGGACATTTCCGCCATCGCGGACTTTGCACTTCCGCCATGGCGTAGTGCTCGTGCCCGATGGGTCGGAATTGGCCGCACTTTGCTCCGTCGTGCGATGGCGGAAACGCTATTTACGCTATGGCGGTCAGGTCAGTCACTTTCCGCCAGGGTCGTAATGAGGGCCAATGCCTCCTTCAACTCTAAAATAGTAGAATGGCTCAAGGTCAGGCAATACCCTTCAGATATGTAAGTGTGGCAGGGTTTGGTATTTGATCCTGTCATGGGTTGGCGGACCAGAAGGCAAACCAATGTGTATGTCAGAGTCCGTCCTACCACAGAGGTGGGGTGATGCAGTTGGGATGGTCCCAGTCCCTGAACCCCTGAATGTGCTTTGAATGTAAGGGCAGTCACCACTTTTGATCACCCATTGCCATGCAACCTCAATTCTGGCCCGAGTTCTCTTAGTTTATTGGTAGTACTTCCAAAACCAGCATGCAATCCCATTTTAAGAAAGCCCAGCAGACCACAGAAGAAAAACAAAGACACCTATACACATGCTGATGTCCTAGTCACCAGAGAGCTACAATGTCACTGCCTTTTTGGATTAAGAGTAGCACAGACCCAGCGTCTGGCAGAGACCATGTCAGAGACTCCTCAAATTGCCACATGCATGAAGGGGTTGGGGTTAAGAGGGATTTTTGTGTTCTTGCACAACAACAACCCAGCCCTGGGGGAAAAGGATATGTGTAGAATAAGCCCTATAATCAGGTGGAAAACGTTGCCAATGGGGGAGCAGGGAAAGTCAGAAGTAGAGTAGGAAAAATTGATATACAAGGCGTGTGGAAGTAACTGAGCATTTGGAATGTTCATGTGAGGTCAAGAGGTGTGTAGTCAGACCATCAGACTTGAAGGAGGACAGAAGGTGGAGCAGAGAGCCAAGGACTCTTTAAAACAGTTGGATGGGAGTGCAGGTGAGATATTGTGTGTGAAGGGAATGTTACCTAGTGGAAACACTTGCATATGAGCGCGATATAATTAAAATATCATATCATATCAAAGAGGGTAGCTTGTGAGAGTGAATGGTAGTGGAAGGCTGGGTAGTATAAAAGTTTGTAGAGCGGTAGTGAGAGTGTGTAGAGAGTAAAGGAGAGGGTAGAGCAATAGAGAGTTTGTGTAGCAGGGGACAGTGGAGTTGTGGATGTCATAGACTGTTGGGAAGGAGGAAAATTGGATGGAGTTGTAAGAGAAAGAGGCACATGCTAGAAGTAGGCAGCAGAAGAGTGTGAGAATACCAGAGGGACAGAAAAGACAGAAGGTGGAGTGAGAAAGTGGGAGAGGGTAGGTTATGAAGAGAAGAAATAGCAGCTGAGAGCAGAAGGTAGGAGAACAGAAGTTGGAAGACTGGAGGTAGTAGGAGATGAGAGAAGGCACATGGGAGTTGGAGGCAAGGAATACTGTAGAGGGAGTAGGAAGAGGAAATGGGAATAGGAAAATAAGTAGACATACAATCAGGGAGGGGAGTGTTAGGAGTGAGTGGGAGAAAGTGAACTGGAGAGTGTCTGTGAGAATATTGGTACTAGTTATTCTTAACAATGATAATTTGGGGAATTTAGAGTAGGGTACCGCTTATGAAATCCCAAAGGGAGCTTGATGGAAAAGTCAATTAGCAGAGCATGCCTCCAAACAGCAATGGCTTGGTAAGTACCACAATTAAAGGAATGCCCAAGTAATGTTTTATTTTAAAAAAAAAGGTAGCATTTTACTCAAACAGAAATGACAAGAAAACACCAAAAACCACACTTGTAAGAAAAATACACAAGATATATAGACTGAACACCCTGCAAATTGTAATGCGGGACGAAAGTACAAGGGCTAGACTCTAGGATTCAAGGTAAAGGACAGAGAGAAGAACATAGAAAATGCATTTACAAGGACACAGAATCCTTCAATTCACTAGCTTGGTCTTTTACAGGTCCACAACAACATCAACCGGTGTTGTAGTGATTTGAGCAGGGTTAAAAGGCAGTGAGCTGGTTTGTTTGTGTTCAAGCACCACACTGTGCATCTCTAAACATGGATAACTTGATGGATTTACTGTTTTTGAATTCTGCATGCATTGGTTTGAGTCTGCATGATTCAATGACACACATCTCCAATAACTATATGAGAAGCATAACATGGAGTTCTGGTGTCTCAATATGGAATGTTGCCTCAAAGGGCCTCAATCCATTGGAGATACATGAAAAATAATTTGTCAACTGGTTTTCTGAACTGGCTTGACAGACAGAGCATTGGCTCAGAGTGTAGATGATAGTCAGGTGCATAGTTGGCTCGATCAGTGGTTATCTGAAAGCTGTCTCAAATGCTTCAGATGAAATGTTGAGGAACAGTGTTCAAGAAGGAAAGTGTGACAGGTCTTTAAAGAGAATCCCACGAAGACAGCTATCTATTGCAGATACACTGTCTCCACTCTGGGAAAAGAAATGTCATCAAAATAGTAATACATAAATGCAACGGCGGAAAATTACAGAAAATGTCTCTTGCCGGTGTAGGCTGTTATCATGAATATGAATAAAATTGCCCCACCCGTGTAATGTGACTTGTTAACTTTTCTTAGATTTCTTTACTTAGCACACTTTCTTAGGTTCACCTCTTACCATGTTGCCTTGGCCAGCACTTGTTTGGGCTACAAATTGTCATCATCATCAAGCACTTTATTACGATAAAAGGCATTTACCATAAAAGCCAAACGTGTAGATTACAGGGTCAAATACAATCAATATACAAAAGTATACAAAAATATACATGTTACATATAGCATAGTTTACACAGATAACATATAAAATAGGTTAAGAACTGGCTAACAGAAACCTTAGCACTTAAATAAAGTGCAAGGGCCCCATTCACGGTTCAGACATGTTTCAAATATACTTATACATAGCACAGAGGAACAGGACGTGCATGCGATCTTCCCTCTTACCTGCACAAAAAGGACAATCTGGGCTCACACTTGCATGCCATTTTGATTTAATAGATGCTAAAGGTAGAATGTCAAAGCAAACTTTGAGAAATAGAGAATGCATTAACTTGCGACTCATAGTATATAGATAGGTTTCGTAACCTTGGTCCTGTTTCACGGCTCAGTAGTTACTAAACTGCAGTGACATACCTGTACTCTCTACTATTACCTTCATTCTTTCCCCCTTAATGACATGCACAATTTTAGCTTTTGAGGATGCACTAATAGTCATGGGATTAATCCAATGTTTCTCTAGGTTCAATAGGGGCAGCTCAGACTTTACATGCTATGCCCAGGGGAGTGATAATCCCCCCTCCTGGTCGATTACATCCCATTGCTGCCCAGTATTTTAAGAGGTTCATGTTTTTTCACAGCCTGATCCAGTACAGTAGTGGCTTTGCTCTACATATTTGTCTAATGGATTGAAAATCTAATTCCAGTAGACCTGGAGGGTCTGAACACATGGTGATAGCCCCAATACACTTTTGAGAAAACCATTCTCTCCCACAGAAAGTTGTCCAAGATTTGTCCATCCCCATAACTCAGCACTGTGGATGGCAGCCTTCCTGGCCTGGGCCTTGTAAGCCTCTAGGGTCACAGAGATAGCACCACCCCCATGTGTTTGAGCAAAGTTGGCTATGGAGCCACCATATCTGGCTAAAGTCAACTCTGCCTCTTTTCATTGCTCGTTCCAAGAGCAGTTTTTGTGCACTCTTATGCCCAGATAGTCATATCGGTCCATCTGCTCATTCCCATTCCCATTTAGGGTCAAGTCAAGTTTCAAACGCTTTTTTGCCAGGAGCCCCTTAAAACCAAGGCCTGTGCTTTGTCAATATTAATTGTCAAACTGTTTTTTTCACAAAAGCTACAGAAAATCTCCAGCTGACACTGAAGTCCCATAAGTGTTAGAGACAGAAGTATGGTGTCATCGGCAAACATCAAGAAAGGGATTATGTCATGTGCTAGTAATTGGGAATCTGTGGACAAAGACAGCAGCCACAGATGACCCCATTTATAAAAAGACAAAACAAAATTGGAGCCAAGACATTTCCTTGACGTACACTTATCTCTATGCTCACTTTACTAGTTGATGACCCACCCATGCCATGACGTATTCTGTCCCATTCTCACGATGTAATGACATGATGGCTCTGAGAAAGGGTGGAGGGATACGCAGGTTTGAGAGAATAGTCCACAGCCTGCCCTGAGGACAGTGTCAAAGGCTGTCTTAAGGTTGATAAAGACCACATAGAAGGCCTTTTTTCTTAACTTAATAAGGCACCAGTCTTGGCAACCCATGGTTCCAAATGGACCAAAAGTGTTTTGCTAAAATCCCCCCCCCAGCACCAAAAAGGGAGATTGGCCGCGAATTGGCTGGATGGTGTCTATCCCCTTTCTTGAAAATTGGGACTATGATAGCCTCGGTCCAGGAGGTTGGTACTCTCCCGGTACGTAGGACTTCATTGAGGAATTTGGTCAGATAGGGAACCCATATCCGGGGCTCGGTTGACCGGAGTCATGTCAGGCCCCTCTTTTGGCAACACAGAGCTGTTTTTATTTCAGTTTCAGTGAGAGGTAGCCCTAGATCTGAAGATGTTACTTTGGGAATGACTTCCGCCCAGATCCTCATCTCTCTGTATAAAGATCCAAAATAAGCATCCCATTCATCTTCCAAGATCTCCCCCTGCATTATATTTTGTGTTTGTGGTTGCCCTCTGCTGACTAATTCCCAAAAGGTCATGGTTTCAACATTTTTTATAGTATCCAACAGGCAGATCCAGGGGGCTTCACGATAATCAGATTTTTTGGAATTCATCAGCCGTGTATACTGTTTGCCTTCTTCACAGACAGGAAGTATCTTCTCTGTGGAGGCCTTTTTTGCTTGGGAAATCACAGTTGCCTTTGCTCTGGACAGTCCCCATTATGCCAGGGGTTCACGCAAACAGTCCATCTCCCTATGGATTTTACAGATTTTGAAAAGAAACCACTCACCTTGCTCATCAGTTCACTGTGTTTATGGATGATATCACTGGCCCCCTCATCAGAGTCCCTAAAGAAGGTAACTAGTTCTGGAAGAATCAAATCATAGATCAGAGGAATGGTGGTTTTTAGATCCACCCAATCCCATTTGAGAAATGTCATGGTGTGGTCAGTGATAAGCACCTCAACTGTGGGTGGTAGCATCACATCCCCCAGGAAACCCAGAAAGCCAAATGTCATATCAAGAAGGAAGGGGTTATGATCACTCTCAATTCTACTTGGAACACTAAAGTCCCTAAGGTAATGGCAGGCCTTGAGATTCACCAGAATGGAGTCAATTAAACAACAGCAGTTTCCAGATCGGAAGGTCATATGAGCTGGCATATCCCGTACACAGCGCCCATTACAGGCCCGGAGATTACTAGCAAGTAGTGTTGTTGCCACAACCTCCGCATTCTTATAATTACTCTTGAGGTAGGTAGGGGGCTACCAACTCAGGAATCCCCCATAACGAGTCCTCGTCTTCTGTAAGGTTTGCAATAATGTCCAACGGCTCATGTTGGAGATCAAAATCACCTATCACAAGAATCTTGGAAGCCTGGCC
Organism: Ambystoma mexicanum; assembly: GCF_040938575.1. Lineage (NCBI taxonomy): Eukaryota > Metazoa > Chordata > Amphibia > Caudata > Ambystomatidae > Ambystoma > Ambystoma mexicanum. Next base: position 1,295,016,581 of record NC_090937.1, read on the forward strand.
TTGTGTTGAGCTTCACCTCTGGGTGGTGGCCTGTACATGAGAAAAACAAGGCAGTTCCCCCTAAGTCTATATTACGATTATAGAGGTTAATTAGCAATATATTAGACCCATCCAACCCCGTTAGGTGCAACTCTAACACGTCCATTGGAGCATTTTCAATAACTCTGACCCTCCTATACTTTTCAGGGCGAATCCAAAAGAGGAGCCCACCACTAGGTCTTCTAGCCCTACCATTACATGCGAGCTGCTGGAATGTTGCACAGCCCTGGATATTGGGAGCAACAAGGGTCTATGTCTCCTGAAGCCCAATAATATTGTGTGTTTGAATGAAGGATAACCAGTCCTCGTCCACCATATGCCTGGACAGCCCTGGAACATTCCACAAGAGCAGACGGATGTGGTCTGATGACGTTTCCGCCACCCCATCACCCAGGAACCAATCAAACCTACCACAAACTGAGGCAACAGGTGTGGGAGATGGGGATGGGATGCACATCCCGTCAATCTATACCACCCAAGACCGAGACATTATGAACAGAGACAGTGGAATGTGTTATACCCATGGAAACTTCCACTAATGACAGGCGACAATTGACTCCGCTTCGATCCCTCAATGGGGACATCAGGACTTCTACTGCTCTATTTGTTTGAATCGGGGTACCCAGGGACACACTATTTGCTATCGGGATTGTGAAGGGTACAGATTTTTTTTCCTCCATTGGATCAGCCTTTTGTAATTAATTTGTTCTTTCAGCCCCAAAAGGAGGAGGTTTACTCCTAATTCCATTTGGTAACAACCCATTTACAATTCTCCTAGGATATAAAAAGGATAACGTTATTTCTAGATGTTTCGGTGGGAGGGCCCTCTGATCAAGATTCACAAGCCCCCAGTCAATGTTCCTGAGTTCAGTTGTATTTCAATATAGTCTCTCAGACCATCACCCCTTTTTCGCTTACTGGTATAGATGTTTCTCTGATTATGGAACAACACCCCTTCCTTGTACAAATCCAGTGGATCACCTTGTTCGTCAGCTCTCACTAGATTCAAAATTTCCCATTTTAATCCTCAGGACATTAAGCATAAAGAGTGAGTAGTCCCGCGGCCAATCAAGTGACCCCCCGAAGGGCGTAGAGTAGGTCGTAATGTTGGAGCATTTTAAGGACTCTGATGAGGAGTATTATTTTTATTCAGATTAGTAGTAACCTGTGCTCTGTTATAAGGGTATCTTAATTTGTGTGCCTTGATCACATGCACTATATTAGCCAAGTCATCACCAGCCTGGACATAAGGATTTTCCAGAGCACTTTGCAAAATGTTTGGAGTAGTTGCTGGTGCATTTTTCACATTCGCCTTAATTGTTTAGTTTGTAGGGAATATAATCCTGCTAATACCATGAGGATTATAAGAGGAATTTTGCTCTGACCTTTGGGGCCTTTTCAGGTACTCCACCTCGATTTTGTGGATATGATTCAAAGATGTAATCATTTTCAATATCTCATTGTAGTGGTTTGCCCATTTTCCTGATTGCTTAAGGTTGGTTCCTGTGTACACCCTGATCCTAAATCTGCAAAAACATTTTTGGTCAGGGAGGTATTTCTACAGTGGGGTATTTGTGAGGTCCTAAAGTCTGATAATGAGAACCACTTATTTAATGCCTTATTTTCAGAAATCACTTCACTCTTGGGAATCAAGCACCTGTTGTATTCGGTGTACCACCTCATGCCAAAATGATTGTGGAGCATTTAAACAGAGTTGTTAAATTTCAGTTTGGCAAAAATGTACAGTGATTTAGATAAGAATGAGTGAACTGTTTACCAATAGCATTGTTTTATTTTTAGAAATCAAACAGGGAAATATCACCATCTCAGTCCCATGAGATTGTGGCAGGGCGCAGGTTACACACACCACTTTTACCTGCATGGACAGTATCAGATGACCATAGGTCAGCAGAGATTCTTGGTGAGGACTTTACGGAATACCTTAGGGTGTTAACCAAAAGTGTCAGACTTCTATCTTCACAGGTTGTGTTTTCTCACCAGCAGTCAAAAGGAGGAAATGTCCAAGAACCTGAGGATCCACATCATTTGCAGTTGCTCCCCAGGGACCTAGTCTTCATTCAGTCCTTCATATGACACTGGTACAAGAGGCAATTCCATGGGCCACACAAAGTGATCTTTGCGACTCCAACTGCTGTGAAGGTGGAGGCAACAAGAGCTGGATTCATATCAGTGACTTGGAAAAGGATCCCAGCGCCCCTCCACTGGCACAGGAGCAAGAGGAGGCGCTAAGTTAAGTGGGCCCCAAAGGATTCACAGTTTGTTCCAGTCAAGACGGGGGAATGAATAAACACCAGGGGCTGCTATTGTAAACACAAAGAAGCAATTTGAACTTAAAAACAATACTATGAAGTTCGGTTATATATTTTTCTCACTTTCCTTGTATTTTAACTTGTCTTGTAAAGGAAGATTTGACAAAGTAATATTCAGATCATAAAGGAGTATTGATGTCTAACCATGAAAGATTATGACAATGTAGATAGGGGTCAAATAGTGGAGGCGCCTGGCTTTGCAGGTGGTAACGTTTAGTACAGGATTATGATGTGATAGTAAAGGTAGGTTATTTATAACATACTTAATACCCAGAGGTTTCAAAGCGCGTCCCGGGGATCAACCCTGTGTTACCCTTTGTCGTCTTGCTTCCAAGGCGAGTGCGTTTCACCTGAGCTATCCTCCCGAGGAAGGTGGGAAGAGAGAGATCTGTAGGTATTGCTACATTTTCTCTCTTATATCCCATGCTTCTGGTGTCCCCAGACTGTATATTCCCAATGAGATAGAGTTAACAGCAGCACTGTACCTTGTGCACCTATCCTTATGCAGGGTCTGAGGGCAGTTTCAAGAGCAATCAGCTACAGCTTCTGTTCTGCCTATTGACGAAGAGTGTTTGAATGAAGATTGTAAAGAACGGGAAGTTTGTATGCTGTATGCAGAGAGTCCAGTTGAATTTGTAAGGGTCTATTGCTGTGAATAACCGATGGGAGCAAGAGGTGAAGAGTTGCAGAGCTGGAGGAATGATGGGATTATCAGAAGAAGGGATGGCACAAATCAACCAGAAGTGTGAAAATGTTTGGAATAAGTAACTGAAATGTCTGACATGGCTCAAGGAGCCAGTGAAACCTGTTAAGATCCAGTTACTTTCATGTTTTTCTCTATATTTCAAGGGTGATGGCACAGTGCCTGTGAGCACAAATGGGAACTGCAGCCACACGCTTCACATTGCTGATCTGGCTGGAGGTACAGTAGCACTACTTAATGTGTTTTGGTCATGTGGACAGTTTTCCTACTGACAATTACCTCCAGCCTGGTGAGGTGTGTTCAGTCTCACTACACTTCTTCCCCAAGAACACTTGATACTTGCCCGCCCGATACCTACAGCCACATCTATGCCCCTTTCGTCCCCTGTGCCATCATATACAGACAATTCATTGACTTTGCCTGAATGTGAGGGAGTGCAATCGTTCCATCGGATGAAGAGGTCAAATCTATCTTTCTCCAGTATCCACAGAAGCCCTGATGAACCTTCCTGAGCAATACAGATTGTTCAGGTGGACTGAGATGGTTTTTGATTCTCTTTCGGCCCCCTGTGTTCAAGCTATTGCCAATGCAAAATGGCTTCACATCACTCTCTTTGAGCTCCTACTGTTTATGAACTCTTCGGAATCAGCTTTAAGTGCCATAAAGGAAGAATAACAGGCCTTGAGGCTCATGACTCTGCAAAACAGGACACCCTCGACCTTGGGACAGCTATTGAGGGGATGTTCGGCAACAAATTGGGACCATTTGCTGTACCTTGATTCCTCCTAATAATTCGGAAAATGGTACTCTGACAGAAAATTGTAGCCTTGCATAAGCTTAGGCTTAGTGTGGTCATGGAGAAGGAAGCTGGAATCACACATGACCATTGGTTGACCTCTGTTTTTTGTTGAGAACCTGGATCAGTAAAGCTGTAAATATTACTTGGGTACTCGGAATGAATTAGATGAGGATCCAGGGTTGGTTGAAATGCCAGATGTTGGTCTATGTCCTCCACCAACTTGGGATGATTGTGTGGAACAGTGGGAAGATTGCGGAAATAGTGGGGAGACGAGTTGGGCTTGTTCAGCAGCGGAGTACTCCCATGATGGGACAAGCACGAGAGATGTTTGTAGGGTGTTGTGTCCCCAAGAAGATGTTACAGAAGAACAAGGAATTGGTTTATCAGTTAATGTATTATCTAAAGGGGAGAATGTTTGGGTGGTCGATAATGGTCTCAATGGGAAAGAAGTGTTCACATTGCATGTGCCATATTGGTGACTGATGTAGACGCGATGTTGCGATTTAGTTTATATCTAATGTAATTAATAAGAATGGGATAAGTGTTACTGTTAGCGTTATTTTGTGTATAAGTGATACAATTTAGATTTGCACACATGTTGCAACATAATGATAAGTCTGCTGAGATAATGTAACACAATGTAGTTTTGTAGCTCACCACATAGTGCCTGTAAACGAGAACTTAGTAACTTTATATGTGTATGTGAGAAAGGAGATTCATGGATGGTAAAGCCACTGTCAAGGGATGCAGTAGTTTTGAACATACATAGACAAACATGTATACACAGGAGTTTTCAGGGAAATGTGTTTGGGATAGTTGAGGAACAAGGGATGCATGCCTAATGCATGAATACATGGCAAATCAGGAAACTGCAGGTTCCTCATAGTTGGTGTTTGTGTAGGTGGCAGGAACCTGGGTTGGCGAGATAAACTCTATGTGACATAGGGAACTGATTGATCAAGATTGAATGATGGGGGACGGCAGCTAACTGCATTCGGGCAGCTATGATAATGTCAAACGGTCAGTTGCGGCCAGGCATACGGCTTGCTGCTATTGTGGTAGAGGAGATGTAATCTTCCTGAGAAAACAGGAGTTTGTTATTCAGTAATCTTCCTGAGAAAACAGGAGTTTGTTATTCAGTGACCAGGGAAGTCCAGAAACCTGGTAAGGTTGACTCAGGCCAGGTAATAAACCCGTTACAAGGGGTGCTTAAGGGCAGTGTGGACAAGCAAAAAAGGATACCCTGTACAAACAATGGAGAAGGCTACACAGAAATGTAACTCACATCAAACATCAAAAATACACTCCCTCATTGCTACATCAAATTACATTTTCTAAGCAAATCCCACAAATCTCATGGTTACTGAAAAAGAACTGGACAATTCTCCAACTTGATACCCAACTAGTCAGAATATTCCCAAAAAACTCAATTGTGACATACACAAGAGGCAGAAATTTCGGGGACACCCTGGTTAGAGCAGAGAGAGCATCCATCTCGAGACAGTTGTTTTTATCAAACCCCAAAAAAGGACCTTTCCCTGTCTTAACTGCACTAGCTGCAACAGCATCCAGAAAGGCGAGCACATTAGATACCTATACAGGAGAAAAGGTCAAATGTAAACATTTTGCCACTTGTGATTCTAAATATTTGATATATGGCCTTTTTTGTCCTTGTGGCAAATACTGTGTAGGTCAGACAACGTGAAAAATCAAAGAACGTATTACTGAACATAAGTCAAATATCCACACAAAAATTTGAATTCCCCAGCAGCAAGACACTTTACACCTATGAGACACACAACATATCAATTGAGATGTGTTGTCCTTAAACAGATACACAAACCACCGAGAGGAGGGAAACTCAGTGAGCTAATATGTAAACAAGATATGTATTGGAATCACAAATTGGACTCGCTGGACCCCACATGAATGAATGAGGAATTCTCAATAGTACCATCCTTTTAATTGCTGAAAACAAGTGTCCACATAGGCTGAATGAAGCAACATCCCCTGAGTGATAACTTTAGTTGTTAGTTTTAGAAACCTTATTTGCACCTAAAAGTGAGCTGATTTCAATTGCTAATATGAGAAGACCTGACAAATAAGAGTATCTATTTATATAATGTACATATGTGACCTTCGTTGATATTACATTACTATAATTTGATTTCCTGAAGAATTGTGACAGTATTGTACTACTGATTACAGAGCAGTTCATGTGCTCAGTGAATATAGAGAATTGTAAGGAACAGCACACATATTTGCAATTTAATTATGATCACGTAGAGTGGCACAGACTGCCATATAATCTATGGATGTATAACATTGATGTAATCACTAAGAGATGGAGGAGCTACTGTACAGAATTGCAAATCAATATTAAACAAATAATTCTACCATGCTATTAGACTGTACAAGATTGAGATTGAAGATCTACTTTCATTCATAACCTGTTTTGAGCATCAAATAGATGCATTACTTATTGATTCTTTCCATCAAACTATTGTAATAAATACTCTTCTGTGAATATGTGACATACATAATCAATAATATGATATGATATGGCATTTATAACGTGACTATACTCAAGTGTTACAAGGTGCAACGAGGCAACGGAGGGGAAACAGAGGGAAGACAGAGACAACAATCCTACTAGGCCAGGTGACATTGAGATTGTGCAAGTGCAGGGGATAGCTAATAGAATATAAATGTGACCTTCTGTCCCTATTCAACTTCAGCTGACTTACATTTTGCCCACCTAATCAGACAATCATATGTTCATGTTATTTCACATAAACTAGAGATGTTATTTGTCCTCAAGTTCAGCATGTTATGATAATTTAGCATTTATATAGTGCTACAAACCCTTAGGTATCTGAGCGCTGCTTATTATTACCCTCAGTGTGTGGTGCTCATTTCTGGACCTCAGAAGGATGGAAGGCTGAGTTTGGATCTGTTGGGATTCATACCTGCATCAGCAGGCTCTGCACAGATGTCAAAGCGAGCGCTCTACTCGCTTTGCTATCGGACTGGCATATTAGCTGTCTTTTTCTGCACACACAGATGTGCACTACAATTGAACCATTTAATAGGCATTTATCAACTGCACATTGTTAGTTAAATAGTAACAATGTATAGCTTTGTGATATATAGAAGCAATGGATGGCATAAGCCAACATGAAATTCATGTAAACTTATATAGCCATCCCATTGTGAATGATGGAATTCATGTATGGACATCACATTGTGAGCATTCTAATTTCACCAGAGAGATTAAAAGTGAATAGATTCTCCACCTTCTTACGCTCGCGATAAGAAAATAATCTGACTACTTCTTCTTCTTGGGTTGACTCCAGAAACCCAGAGCCAGCGATTTCTAACTAGATATGCTCATCAAAATATGCACCATTTAGCCAACCATCACCACTAAATCTCTTCCCACTTTCCAGTCTCCCGCACAAACTGAAGAAGGAACCTACTCTGTTTATCCTCTACCCCTCTTTTCCAACAAAACAAATCCATTAACCCCCATACAACCACCTCAATGCCACTCATCCAAACTCTGAGCAATCCCCCCCTGCACACGGAACCTCACACAATCGAACATATAGTGAGTCACCGTCTCCAGGCAACCGCAAGCCTTACATGCTGCTGAGGCAACTCTACCCATCACACACTTCCACAATGCCAACCTCGCATGACCTACCCTAAGGCGATTCAAGATCCTTTACTCCCTTTCTGCCAACTCTACACCCTTCCAAAATGCCTGTAGCCGCACCTCCTTGCACACTGCCTACAACTGCCGCCCCTTCAAACTCATATCCCACCGATCTTGCCACATATCCTTAATCCTTCCACGGACCTCCACCTCTAACTCACCCACACTCAAGCAGACTTCTTCATCCACTTCTCCCCTCAGTGTGGCCCCATATGCAGTTCTTTCCACCAATCCATTACCCAAAACCCCACAATGACTGGGGTCCCAAGTCAACTCCACCATGGTACTCCCCACAACACACTCCTCTAACCGCTGTCTAATGAGCATAATGATATTCCCATATCACCATTCCCCTCCTTCATAGCCAACATCGCACTCATCGAATCCACAAACCCCACCAACCTAGCCAACTGCTTCCCCATAATCTGAAGCACCGCCATAGTAACAACCCTTAACTCTGCCATGCAGACAGACACATCATTGGACAAACTAGCCACCCACAACTCCTCTTCCACTCAGCAATAGCAAGCCATATCAACCAACTTCCTCTCCGTATTCCTGCAACCATCCGTATACAGCTGGGCACCGACTCCCCCCACATACTGCACCACCAGACTCTTAATCACCCCCCAATCACCACTCTTCTTGACCACCACCTTCACTAAATCCAAACAGATAATGGGATCATGCAGCATCCAAAAAGACACCACCACCCTATCTATATCTTCCTTCATACACAACTCTTCCACTCCCAATCGTTTCACTAATCTGTCTTCATGGAACTGAAAAGTACTCCTTTTCCTCTCCCAGCTCCCACTCTTATAGGCATGCATCCAATTAACAACCAGGCACTCTTCACAGGATGCCACACACATGCCACACACTGAGGGATTTACATTTCAACTAGTATCTAGCACTCAGCTCCTCCCTTCTCAAATCCAATGGCAACATCCCTACCAAACTTGCACAGCCTCCGTGGGGGATGACAGAACTGTCCCAGTCACCAATCCTTATCGCCCTTGCCTGGACACCATCCAACACACCCAGCTGTGCCTGAGTATAACCGCTCTGCTGCTGAACTCCTATCTGCAGCACACTCCTGACCAACCCCATATAAAACATCCTCATAACCCTCTGCCCTCCACCCCACTCCTGAACCGACACTGCCTTCAACAAATTAAGCCACCTTTTACACTTCGCCACCATCCTCTTCAATTGTAACTTCCAAGACAGGCACTGATCCAAGAGCACACCAAGATACCGTAATTCCAACACCTGGACCAATACAGCCCTGCTCAACTTAAGCTTTAAACTGACACCACTACGTCATCTGTTAAACAGCATGCACATCGTTTTGGAGGAGCACACCGTAAAACACCAATTCTGACACCACGGCTCAAATAACAATGTGACATCATCACATTATCATGTGATGTTATCACATACACGTCTTAATAAATGGCAGCCATCTTGTTTTCCAAAACGAGATTGGCAGCGGGACAGGACACTACTCATTGACAATCTGGATAACCTCATGTAAGCATCAAGAAAGGCACAACCAAATTCAATAACCTATCCATTTCTTTGTGCTTTTAGGGGAGATTATTTGGATTTACTTGGTCACTTATATCATATCTTTCTTAACATTTTGCAGTTGTGTATCATATTCTGCACACCCCAATCCATTTAAGTGAGGCCCCGCAATCATGTTAATTTGGTGAGTACACCATTAAAACCTCTAATCTCGAAGGGTGTGTGAGCATTATGTAATCTAATCTAGGACCCCTCTTCTGAATTCTCACTACGCAACATTTCCAGGTAATTTGATATTGATCAATGTACAATCAGAATGTTCTTGAATTGTAATCCTTTAAGTAGAGGTAAGCACTGGCATCAACCTTCCATAATGAGATTTAGTATATTGCCTAATCCATTAGGAACCCTACAAATTAAGCATCCCTTATTTATCATATAGATATGGAACTTACTTGAGAGAGAGATCAAAAGACAGAATTGGGACTTGACCTTACCCACGGCCCCAACCACCACTTGTAATCCCAAGGTAAATCTGTGGGACAAAGTGGCGGTAACAGTAATTCTGTTTGGCTGTATTTTGTCAGATTTAACACTGAAATATCTCCAAACTCATAATGCTCTGATTGCATACAAGCAGGTTGCATGCATCAAACATCTGTGCAGCTTGTGGCCAACCAAATGTAATGTACTCAGTCGTAGACACATTGAACAGTATAAACTGTGAAGTGAGTCACAAATGGTAGATTAATATGTCTGAAAGCTGCCTCCCCCACGTTGGTTTCCTCTGACTAGACACAGTTAAAGTTTCAAAGAGGGAAAACAGATGGCAAACATGTTTCAGGCTGATTAGAATGCTCGGATTTGCATAGCATTTCTGTTTTTTAAAGCAAACGTTACTATAAGCACCTGTGCAGTGCTATATTGCTCATTACAACTTTGTTTTTTATATGACCACTCCATGCCCACCTAAAATGCATCTAGATTGACCTGGAAGTGGGAAAATGAGAAAGACACCAAAATATATTCAATATTTATTTTATTTTATGTGGTTTATACCTGGATCATCAGAGCAGCCGGAGCCGTTCACTCTCCAAGGGTGAAACGTCTGATGCTCCAAGGTTTTTGAGTTCACATTCACCAAATATATAATTAATTGTCTCTGAGCTATTAATGACGTATGTTATTGCCTGCTCTAAGCATAGTGACATAAAAGAGTAGCTGTGAGTGAGTTGTTACTTAAACTGCAGAGCATGCCATCCACTTTTGACTGCTATTGCAGCTGCAGTAATTCACAACACTGCATTGATCACAAAGGTGGGTAAAATTTCAATGTAGAATTCTAGCAGTCCAGCACAGATATGTTCAGATATGTTCAGCTGGTGACGGGTACGATTTTAGTGCACCTTCAATTCTATCAAAGCCTTTCTGCTACTCTCACCTCTGCTGAAATGCATACAATACTAACATCTTATACACTCAGTCATCTATGCAAATCCACTCTTCTACCCCATAATATGGCAAAACCGTGCTTCTGAATACAGCAGTACTTTTCTTATTTTGTTTTTATTTTTTATCCATCCAAGTTTTATTTTGTTTTGTTTTCCTAACATTTATATTTAAAAGAATTATGTATTGCAATTTAATTGCTGAATTGTTTTGATGTTATTTGTGTTTTATGGGTCTTACTGAAATGTACAACACTTGATTGATCTAATAATTTTTTTTTACCAGGAACAGATTCATTCCTATTTCATTGGTCCCATCCTTCAAAGAGGTTCAGGTGCATCCCATGAAGGCCGCAATATGATGTGTCGACTCCTAGACCTGAAAAGTAATAACGTCTCGGCAGTATCCTATGCTGTGAATCTGCATTTGCTTGGTTAGCATAAGCTAATCCATCATTCATTAATGTAAACTCTGTTTAGCAGTATGGTTTGTTCTGGATCAAGATTTGCTGAGAGCCATGCAGAAACATATAATCTATTGTACTTGTTATTTTGTATAGTGCACATTATAGTTTGTAAGCTCTAAATGTTTTCATGTGCCAATGCTAAATGTGGAAACACAGCTGAACAGTGTAGAGATGTTATTGTAAGAGAGTGGGCCTCATTATGAATGTACTGGTCCTGTAACAATGGTGCCGGTAGGCATACCGGCACCATTGTTACTGGACCGGCACACTCCGAGCATGCGGGAGGCTGCCATCCCGCTCACCAGATCTGACCTGGCGGGCAAGATGGCACCCGCTTGCAGACTTCCACAGAAGCACCAGCACCTTTATTGATGGTGCCGGTGTTACCAACATCCCCATTCCCATTGGGTCCTATGGGACTCAAATGGGAATGGGGATTGATGATTTTCCAGTGCCTGATTTTCAAGAACAGCAGGGTCATAATCCCCTGGTGTTTCCGTGAAGCTAGGTGACGGAAAGATTCACAAGTCTGGCGGCAGCCTGCCTGATTTACCGGCACGGTTAGTGCCGGACTTGTAATGATGCCCAGTGTCTTTTGGAAGACTGTGTGGGCAGACTGTCAGCTATTTTCAGCACAGAAAACAGTTTTGGCTGTGGAAAAAGAGAGATAGCATGACTGCAAATGTTTTTGTTTTGGAGATGGGACATTCAGAATTGGAATGTTTGTACTAAAGACAAAATGCTCGCACAATATGTCTTGCTTTCTCAGAATATCTTCAGAGCTACATGTGATTTACGATCCCAGCACAGTACATGCTATAACGAAATATGTACATAAGCAAAAGCATGATGTTTCTCTGAAATGCTTCTACGCATGTAATGTGCACCACTGCCACTACGTATAAAGAGTGGATTTCTTTTCAGTAGGAGAGGGGCTTGGCTTGTTAGTGAGCAGCTGACTTAGCTGGCTTAGCTCGAACCCTCCCACGCTTCCTTCCCCTGCCATGCATAATAAACTGTGTTTCGTTTATCTATCTATTCCCATGACTTGTGATCTTATTTTATATCCATAGTATACATTTTGCTATTACAATGTTACACCCCTAAACTATAATACAAAAACTGTCATTTTCATTTTTGCAAATATTGGTGTCAGCTTAACTGACATAAACTACAATTGAATACAAAAATTAAATATTCTCCAAATACGGTTTTATACAAATATCTATTTAGAAAATAAAACAAAATAAAAACTTGATAGAGAACAAATAAAGTATCAGTAAATTCAGATGCATGGTTTTGTCTTGTTATAGGGTTGAATAGTCGATGTGAAGTTATTAAGGAATGCTGGGCCAATTTACATTTATATTGATATGCATGTGCCTGACAGAAACTGATAAGCCTCAAAAACAGAAGGGATACCAAATCTTAGATGCCTCAACAAAATATGTCATTGACAGGTGAGAAATATTGACAAATTGTGTCATCCGAAGGAGGAAAACATATCCAACCTCTGGGTATGCATTGTGTTTCCCATCCATAGACCAGCATATACATTGTCATCCTTCTCTGCCACCACAAATCTCAGGGCTAGTAGTGTCATGCCTAGCCAATCTACCAGCAGTTGTTCCACTTATTGCCATGTGTCAGCTCACATGTGGATCCATCCAACAAAGACCTGGATGCCTTGCTGTTGAAGAGCATGCACCATCAGAGACACCTCCCTTTGTCTACTGACAAAGGGCCTCATTCTGAGATTGGAGGCAGCCATGGTGCTATTAGCACCATGGCTGCCTCTAATACCGGGTCCGGGTCCGGTCTGGTTGAATGGGGACTTACCGGGACATTCCGACCTGTGCGGACCCGGTAAATCCCCATTCAAACAACCATTCCCCATTCCCATTTGAGCCCCAATAGGGCTCAATGGGAATGGGGAAGGCGCTAATTACGGGCCCGCGAATAGCAGGCCCGTAATTAGCGCCCTGGTCCCTTAGCGGGACTCGTAAAGGACGTGTGGTCAGACCACATGTTCTTTGCGGCTCCCGCTAAGGGTCCTCGGAATTGGGTGGTAAGGGTTTAATGGCACCGGTCTCCTTACCGGTGACCGTTATCCCTTACCGCCCAAGTCGGAATGAGGCCCAAAATCCAGAATGCCTTGTAGTTGAAGAACACGCAACATCCTAGACACCTCCCATTGTCTAGCTGTCTTCACTCTATTGACAAAATCTTGATGCCTTGTTGTTGAAGAGCATGCACGATATGAGACTCCCCTTGCCTACTGCTAGGAAAAGTGGGACTCACATCATTGATGCTACAGTGTTTCCAACATTTTTCCTGCTGGCCCACATAGCAATGAATAAGTGATCTTTCCTTCATTTTGACTGGTCCAATCCCTTACTACCGAAACAAATAATTTGTTATAGAACTGAGGTATAGCCTTGTTGACACTCACAATTTGCCAGAGGAGTTTCGCTCTTGACATGATCTCCCTAAACTATTTACTTTCAACCAAGAACTGTGATGGAAGTTATCCTGCCAGCATCAACACCAATTCGGCGCTATTCAGCCAAACACAAGGATGCCTCTAGTGACATTTCTACAGTACTAAAATGTCTCTCAGAGACTAGGGTTTGGAATCTACATGTTCCAGTGCTTTGACTTGGGATGCCAATAGAGGGGGAAACCATTAATCTATTTCTTTTGCCTATGTATGATTCCAAGGGGGCTGCCCATGCAAGTGCTTGCAATCTGCAATGTGCTGGTTTGTGCAGGATTTATGTAAAAGTTCTTCCCAATTGTGTGAATGGTGACACTTCATTTGACCCTGGTTTTCCAGAGTGCCCTGTTTTTCAGTAGATGGTGCATTTGGCAATATGCATCTGTTCATCCTGCACAATGACATTCCACATGGGTTTAACAGTGGCGTAGACGCTGGTGGTTAATGGGGAAGCAATGAATAAGAAAGAAAGGAGTTGTGATAAAGAAGGAAATCACTGTAATTGCTGATCTTATTCATCCAGAAAATAATCCGCCAGCTAGGTTTTAACATGTGTGATCACATCTCTATTATTTCTGGTTGCAGATGGGTTGGGTGAGTACTCCTGACCAGCCTTTCTTTTTGGTTTAAACAGCACGTGCAAATGCCCATTTGGGGCCATGGTATAGTCACAATACGGTGGCATGACAGGTTCCCTGCTCACTACTACTTGCTCTGCTCTGTTCGCTATCAATTCACAGCAAATCCTGTCTCTGGAAGGAGTTATGACAGGCATAAAGTACCCCTTCTTCTGCTAATAACTTGCATCTGAAAATGATATTCACAACTATATCAGGAGTATGTATCAGAAGATCTGTGTACGTGTCATGGTACTCACCAGGTTAGCCTGTCACATCTCCCTTCCATGGTGGGCCCATTGGCGGCTCCAGGATGATCCGCATCGGTATACTTGGCTTTGTCACTCTCCTTGTCTGCGGATCGCTATATTGTGCGCATTGTGCATGTGCCGGGATCCAGCAGCTGCTCTCTGCATATGCGTGGTTCGTGCACTTTGGTCCGTTGCCACGGACTACCAATATTATGATGTTCAGTCACCATTGGAGACTGTTCTACCTAAATGTGCAGTGCGGACACCATCTTTGATGTGTCACAACATCTTCTGCATAAGGGTACACACTGCTGAACTCTGCACAGTTAGTTCTCTTTCCTTTCCCTGAATTCTGCTGCTTTGTTGCTGGAGGTTCCTTGCTCTTTAGTCCTAGCTGGCCAGCCAGGTTTCTAGTCTGTTCTTCTTCCATGCACCTTCTGTATTCGTGTTGGGTTCTGCATTCAGTCTAATTAATTTACAGCCTTCTGCTTCTAACATCTCTTGCTATTGGCCACCTACGCTCAGTGTATTGCACTGCCTGGTACCACATTAATTGTGGGGGGTCTCTCTGGCGTGGTGCTGGGGAACTGCTACATGTCCCTTGCTAGTATTCACCTTCTGGTCTGGTTTAGGAGGTGCACTCCTACACTACACTATCTACAGGACCGGATGGACACCGCTTCCGAGCATTATCCTGGACCATTAACTAGGCAGACATACAGGTATACAGCACTCACTGGGGGCTCACCTTCATAGATTGCGACACCTGACTGATTCCTCAGACCCAAACATGGATGACATGCAGCAATGCAGGAACAAACTACCTGACTTGTGTTCTGAGGTGGCAGCTTTACTTTCAGAGAATGTCACAATCAAGTGAATATATTCACAACCAGTTCCACTGCATATACAGTTTAGTCTGCCATACTAGTGTCCTGAAATATGATGGGGATTGCCAGAAGCTAACTGAATTTTGCAACCACTGTACCATACAGTTTATGCTTCGTCCTACTCACTTCCCTAATGATAAAGCTAACATTGGCTACATAATCAGCCATTCTGCCCGAAATGCTTTGGCCTGGGCAGTTCTGTACATACCTTCACAGAGCCTGCTACTTGATGACTTTGCTGGATTTGAAAAGGCATTCTTTGATGTATTTAAATCTCCTTATCAAGCAGCCACTGCACAATATCAGCTACTGGAACTCTGACAATGCACTCAAGCCATAATCTCCTATGTTGGTAGGTTCAAACAATTAGCAAACAAAACTTTGTGGCCTGAAACCACTTGATGAACGCTGTTCTGGGGGGTTTTTACGGGAAGAATTTAAGAGCAAGCTAGTACATAGACCTGAGGTTACATCCTTAACGGGCATGATTGATCAAGTCAGCAGAATAGACCATCACTTGACAGAAAGAAGAAAGAAGAAAGGGCGAGAGTGCGAGAATTGTGCTGTTTAGCTGTGGAGTGCTACCTGGAGAGAGAGAGAGACCCGTGTTTCCAGTGTGTTTCCATCAGTAATATCTGTAATCTGCAATACCAACCGGAGGTGTATGTGCCTTTAAGCCTTTAAGCGAGCAGCGTCAGCTGACTTTAAAAAGGCCGCCTCCACGCCCTTGCCACGTAAGCCCTCGGCGAAAGGGTGGGAATTGTGCTGTTTAGCTGTTTGGTGGTTTGGTGGCAAAGGCGGAGTTCCTTCTTGTTCTCGCCTCTGCGCTACAGCCGGCAGAGATGATCTGTCGCCCCGACGAGGCACCCGCCTCATCCCCACCCCCTGCCGCGCATCAGCCCCTTTCCAAGACGCGAGCACAGACAAAAAAATGGAAACCCTCTGAATAACAGCAAGATGCCACGAACCAACCTGCTGTCCTAAGCCGCCGACCCACCACGGCCCAAGTAAGCTCATCACGCATGCAAAACAAAGATGTTATCTTTGTTGACACAGACGCTTATGCGGACAGCTGTTTAGCCGCCGCACCTGCAGCGCCTGTGTCAGTGTCACTCGATAACACTAGCAAAAATGAAAACATGTTGACCGCAAATTCACACTTGTCTGTGAACACTACCAAACTTCTTGTTTGCACCTCTGCTACACACTTATCCTTGATAGCTAACAAAGCGGTACCTGCGCCTACGCCTCTAGGAGGAGGTAGGCAACCGGAAGACAGATGCATGCACCCGCCTTGCTCCGGGGCTGCAGAACTCAATAATAATTCCGAAACCGGTGTAGCCAAAACTGTATTGTTGGGCCTCTGCCTATCCCCTCCCCATGAAACAACCGTTGTCCCTGAACTCATACCATTGTGTTGTGGCCACGAGCGTGCTCTTATGCTAACTACAATCCCAAACTGGGACATAGCTTCACCCAAACATAGCCGCTCCATCTATTTCAGTGCCTCAGCTATACCTCTGGGTATTCCCCATACTTTTTGTGACAAGATTTTCCACAAAAGCTGCTTGTTTATTGATGCGCAGATCACTTACTCATCAGTAAACTCCAAACACTCAAATGCATCACTCATTGCACACGCTACAGAGACCCGCCATAACTCACTTGACATTGCAAACAAGTACATTTTTGACTTAGCGCAGATAAACAAAGCCCGGCAGAACTTGCATGCTGAGCCTGTACTTCACACAAATCCTTCATACATGAATCAATGGACAACACCAGACTCCCGAGTCACTGACCCAAACACTATGATCAACCCCACAACCAGAGATATTGTGGGGGCAAAACGTAGACGGATTCATGCAAGCAGTTCACATTCTTTGCAATGTTCACAATTGAAAAAACTGAAACTTGCTCAGAAACCTGTGCTGAGCAATCAAAAAAAAAAGGACTTGTGCACTCTTCCTATGAACATAATGATCATCCCATAAAGGCCACTGAGCGACAATCTCAACACTCTTCTGTCTCAGAAACCTCTTCCACCGACTCTTCAATCATGGAACACCCTTATCCTAAAATCAGATCAAGTAGGCGCAGCTACCGGCCTAAACAGGCACGTACCAACTGGAATCTCGATGCTCCTCGGGACTCATTTATTCCTAAAGAGCTAAAGACAACGATCATGGCATCAATGGGAATATCCATTGTGCCTTTCCTTAAACTCTATGAACACGTGAATGAAAATATAAAAGATCTCACAACACTGACTGCACTTCTTAATACAAAAATAACTGAAGTGGAAAGGAAAGGAACTGTTTGTAAAGACGACCTAACTACCAGAAGCTGCAAAATGGACCAAATGTTAAAATCTATTTCCGGCCACACTCAAAACAACAACGAGGACAAAAAACTTCTGGCAGAAGATGCACAAGAAGCTTTGAAACTTTTTAAGCAAAACTCTGTTGCTCATTCGCAGATTCTAGATCTGGAACTAACCCCCTCTGACAATGTCCAAAAAGAAAAAGACTTGGTGCATGATGTAACATCAGCAAACCCCACGTCGCTACCTGATGACCACAGTTTATTAACACTGCCTCATGCAATGAGGGATCAAAAGTCAACAAATGATCCCCTTATGACCCTCTAACCAGTGAAGAAGCTTGTCAGGACACCAAGTACTCACTTGTCGCTCTCAGATGTCGATCTTGCTGAGCCTTACACTCACAACAAGGATCGGGCACAGTGTAATGTGACATCCTTTGACGAGGTGCTTCAAATTAGCCGCCGATCCAGCAACCTTGCACTAGCAAACCCTCATACACCCTCATCCTCAAGAAGTGATTTGTTGCCTCACAGAAAAAGCTCAGAAGACGGCAAAGCATCAGCTTGTACAGCTGATCCATCTACCTTCGGATGTATTTGATATTTTCAAAGGGATCCAATGCCCGGCAAATCCAGTACATACATTTGCATTCGGGAAAACCTTCTACCAAGTTATGACGCAGAAACTGCTCTAGGAAATTCTTGCACAATTTAAAAACTGTGAATTTAACAGTTCGCAACACCGGATGCAAAGTCTCTACCCCCCCAAATTCAACCTGATGCGTGAAGCGGAAAGTTCCAGCGCTGGCTCTAACCTTTCTGAGGTGACACAGAATGTCGAATCCGACCTGATAAACCTATCAACGTATGAAGACTACGAAGAAAATTCTGAAATAGAGCAGTCCGATCCTCCCACTACAAGCCCCGACACGTATCAAGCCAGAACGGCCCAGCTAAACTCTGGTAGTAGCTGTGCAGATAAATCTCTGCCTTTTGACTTACCAGGAGCCTCTAAACCATTGAGGCCACAAAGAACTTGCAGGATTGTGAGACCTGCTGCAATGAACACAGAATTGGATATGGAACCTGATTCTCCCTTTCTAACTATGGCAGAAAAACGCCTGAAAATAATGGCAAAGATAGCCACAGAAACTGAACGCGAAATCAGTCAATATTGAGAAAGACACCTACTCTGAAATCAAGTCAAACGTCTCCTGAGTCCCAGTTTCCACATGGCCACACCTCAGATGTAACACAGCCTACTCTTAAACGCAACTTGATGAATTCTAAAATAACGAAAAAGGTATCAGCCTATGAAAAACAAATTTTGGAAAGACTGGACTCCTGTGACAATTTGATCTTAAATCATCAGTATATATCCAAGTTATTCTACCTCGTGCCCAGTTTGAGAACGATCCACCCCGATGACCTGAAAATAGTGGAGTTTCACTGTGAAAAAAGAAACGATATGGTGACTCTGCACCTTGCCTCAAGAATAATCTGTGACACACTCATTAGGCTTCGATTTATACTCTCAGCGCCAAGATGTCTTAGCATCAGAGTTTTCTCCCAAAAGCATGCATGAAAAAAATCTTAAAATCTTAAAGAAACCAACAACCACGAGCATAACTCATAAAACCTTTAAAGGCCAAGAGTCTAAGGTATCGTTTGAAATCACGACAAAATCTGAAAACAAAGAATCAATAATTTCACAGAAAATGAACAAATTCAAATAACAATTGAAGGTCTAAACACAAACGACGAGTATGTGTCTAAAAGTAATACTGAAAAGGATAATTGGGCATGTTTGGCTGCAACTCTCAATAATAAACATTGCAACTAACGCCAGGAACTGAGCGAGAGCCGGCCCATGACTTTCGGATCTTGGAACACTCGAGAATTTGTCCACCTGTTCAATTCCCCCTGGATGTGTAATCTGGATCTTATATGTTTACAGGAAACATGGTTAACAATTTGCCCCATCTCTCCCTCATTTGAGATAGTAGCAAATCCTGCGGTTAAGCCCGTTAAAGCTAGGCCAATGGCTGGATTCCTGATAGCCGCAAACAAAGACTGTGGCCTCAGAATAGTAGAGACAAAGAATGTCTCACCATATATACAAACTGCTAAAGTGAGGTCACCTGGTATTTGCAACCCTGAGTTCCTGTATATAATTAAGATTTATTGGAACCAAATTGAAATGGTAACTTTTCAATTTATTGATTAGGTGACTACGATCTTAGACACTATAATTGAAAATTCAAGCATCGCCCAAATTATAATCTGCAGCGACCTAAACATCGATTGACTGAACATGAACACTCAGCCTAAAACAAAGTCATCTAGCAAAAAGGTCAACAAAGCAGCTGCCCACACATGGGTGATTGAAATGAATTGCAGAAAACTAATACTTTTGAACGGGAATACCCCTGGCGACATTCCCGCAAACCCAACATGGAGCCGTGACCAACAATTCTCAACACTAGATTACTTTTTTGTGTCTGAATCTTTTGCATCAAAAGTCCATCATCTTAAGATTGTCAAAATGGAACATAGCGATCATGACATGCTTAAGATGACGTTCAACACTTTTAACAACAAACCACAGAAATTATGGCCCCATGCCATCACTGATCGATCTGGAAGGATTCGTCTCAATCTTAAAATAAGTGATGTCAACTTGTTAGCAACTGCCTTGGCGGCCATCCCGGATGAGACGGAATACCAACATCTTCTGTCTCAATTCGTAGAACATAAACAAGGCCTCAAAGAACGTAAGATGCAACGTAAACACAAGTGTGACATCCAGGTGCTACAACACAAACGTCTACTTCGCAGAAAACTAAGGAAGCTGCCTAGAGAAGATAAAGACCTTTATTGTGAAGGCAAAAAACGTGCAGCACAAAAATATAGAAACTGGAGAAAAAGCCATAATGCAGTACTACTCAAGAACGATTCCGAGGAAATGCTACAAAAACTCAAGAATAAAAAATCTACAGAATTCTGGAGCCTTGTAAATAATATTGCCGCCCCCCAGGAGGCACTGCAAGCATTACCAATTTCCCAAGAAAACTGGGTAAAACATTACACGGTCTTGTTTACCACATCAAAAGTCGAGCCTGAAAGAATGAGCAAAGCTGGAGCCCCCTGGTCGCTGAGGTTCGACATAGTTAACATCACAAATTCAATCAAGAACTCTAGTGCGTCGAGTGCTCCAGGGCCCGACGGTCTTACTAACTACGCATTGAAACAAAACCCTGAGGCATGGGCAAAGCTTTGTATTATCCTTTTTGAAAGCATAAGAACGAAACATGCAACCCCAAGATCGTGGAAAAACGCCATTATTGTACCTATTTTTAAAAAAGGCAACAGACTGGACCCGAGAGATTACCGACCGATTGCCCTTCTCAACGTAATTGGTAAAATTTACGCACGCCAACTCCAAAAAATGCTACAATCTTGGTCAATTGACGACCATCATACCGACCACCGGCAAGCGGGCTTCGTCAAAGGTGTTGGATGCGGCCTCAATACTCACTTGCTGTACCTAGTAAAAATGGAGACAATAAGAATCAACACTGCGATTTACGTAGCAACTATCGACTTTTCACATGCCTTTGACAGTGTCGACCGTCAAATTTAATGGGAGAAACTTAAAGCCTGGAAGTGTCCACATGACCTCCTGGATGCAATAAAAGAGTTGCATTCCAACACAACCATCCAAATCAGACTGGATTTCTGATTTTGACCACTCACTTAACGAGGTAGCAGCCTTTCCACTGAAAATTCATGGGTCACAACTAGGCTGGCTCTTATATGCTGACGATTTAATACTCTTGGATGCCAGACCATTCGGTTTGCAACAAAAACTAGATGCCTTGGAAAGATATGTAAATAAAAATGAGCTTCACATTAACAAGAAGAAATGTGAAGTCCTGATTCTACGCAACCTGGCATCTCGTAAAAGAGGATCCACACAATATGTTTGGCACCTGGAAAAAACATCCCTCCGTATCTCTCCACACATAAAGTATCTGGGATCCCTGATAAGTGCCAATATAAACGACAACCCCTGGGTCGAGGCAACCAAGAGAAAGTGTCAGCTGCTAGCCTGCCAAGCTGCGATTATAAACAGAAGATTCGAAATATTCTCCATAAAACCCATGATCAAGTTGCACAAACAAAAGGTCATACTGGCTCTTAGTTACGGTGCTGAAAACATATTCAGTTGTCCACACGAGTTGTGGAATACACTTGAAAATAACTTATGGACTAGAGAGCTGCACCTCCCCAAAGGATGTCCAACAAGTAATATAAGATTTGAACTGGTCTTGACATCTATACAAGCGAAAGTGGGCTGGAATGTACTAATTATATACAGAAAGACCCAGCTTCCAAACCCAGCTCCACAATTTAAAATCTCACATAAGCCAGAAAACAGATCCGGAATATACAGTCCTTTCCAAATGGAACCATTTATGCACAGAAGTCCTTGACGCAAGCAATATAAAAATCACAATCTTTTTGGAAAATCCAGACAAGGCGAAATCAAAACTATGGAGTTCGGATTTGCACCAAACTTGTGTTGATAGAACAAGCTCTTGCCTTACAAAAGACGCACCACCCGAAGCAAGAGAGCTGGACATATTACAATCTTACCTGACCCAATCTCCAGACCAGAAATCGAGATTACTATACTTACACTTTCGCCTTAATCTTTTCTTGACCAAAGATCGTACAAGAACCTGGGCATCTAAGGATACCTCCAACCTCACCTGTCACGTCTGCGAGTATCCCAAAGAGACTCTAAAACACTTGATCTTGTTCTGCCCAAAGTTGTGTTCACTATGAACAAAGCTGTTCAGACCTCTCTTTCAGGCCCGTCAAATTTATTCAGCTAATGACTGGTGGAAATCCATGTCTGAGGACTCTGATCGCAAAGTCCTGTTTGGTTTGGTATTGTTTTTGAAGGATTTGAAAATTCATTTGGCTGAATCGAACCCCACACCTACGAGTAATCCATGAGAAGTGCACCAATGTTAAGCGATGTGGGTTTGTACGAAGTGCCATAACTGAGAATGTCTTGTCTCTCTTCTTTTTAAAGGTTGTCTTTTAAACCATATAATAATAATTTAAAACTGGGGCAAGCCTGCCACTGGCGACTGTTCCAACATCCCAAGGCAAGACATCTGGAGAAACAATGCAAATAGGTGCCTTACATGGACCTCTGACCGAAGCTGAGAGACGACGCCCGAGAGTCAACCATCTTTGCATGCATTGCGGAAGGTCCAGACATTTTCTGTACACATGTCCGGTACGACCAGCTAGGAGTTCGGAAAACTAAACGCCCTGCCTCTGGATGGGAAGCAGAGGACGGGCCCTACCAAATCTGAGAATAGTCTTTCCACTGTAACCAGATCTCTAATGTCACCAGCTCCCATGTTTGTTCTTCTTGTGCATCTGACTTGGGACAATAAACCCTCTGAAATGGTTCTACCATAAGCATTACTCGACTATGGGCCATAGGCAACTATCTAGACAAGGCCTTCATACTGTATTCTTCCATTCCTCAGGAACACAAAAAACTGAATGCTGAAGTACAGCCTATCGACGGAACACCTTTGTCTTCTGGGCCTATTGACCATCAATCCCTGCCATTGCAACTGGACATCAACCAGCACCACGAACAGATGGCATTTGATATCATCAAGTCTCCTGTTTACCCGATAGTATTAGTCCTGCCTTGGCTCATGTCTCATAGCCCAAGCAAAAACTGGGCCACTCGATTCCTGATATTCGCGTCAGATCATTGTACCACCGACTGCTGTACCTTTTCTTGTGATTCGTATTTGCTGGACACTGTGCAACCTCTCCATGAAGCCGTATTGAACCAACAGATTCTGTGTCTTTCTCTGCCAAGTGAATAGCAACAATATGAAGATGTTTTTCAGGAGCCTGGAACAATTCCCATACCTCCTCACAGAGTCTTTGACTGCGAAATAAACCTGAAACAAAAGCATACTTTGCCCAATGGATGTTTGTATTCTTTGATAGAGGCAGAAAAGACCAAACTAAAGGATAATTTGAATGAATGTCTTGCACATGTGAATATTACTCCCTCTAAGGCTCCTTTCGGTATGGCCCTGTTTTTTGTTCCTAGAGAAGAGGGCAATCTTCGGCCCTCTATAGACTACCATCTTCTCAACGAGATCACTATAAAATACTGCTATGCGTTGCCTCTTATCACAGACATACTGGAATACCTAAGAGATTGTCAGATCTTCACAAATCTGTGTGGGGCATACCACCTGCTCAGAATAAAGTCAGGACACAAGTGAAAAATCATATTTAAAACACCCTTTGAACACTTTGAATACAATGTGATGTCATTCAGACTAAGTAACCCTCCAGCGGCCTTCCAGAGGTTTATGTACTCTGTGTTCTCAGATCTCATTGGCTGCTCTGTGTGGGCGTATTTAGATGATATTTTTCATCTTCTCTGAATTTCTGGAAGCACACGTTACTCATGTGTCCGAAGTCTTGAGACGCTTATGCTGAAATCATCTCTTCAACAAACTGGAAAAATTACAGTTCCATAAGACCACAATGGAATTCTTGAGATATGTCATAAGAACTGAGAGTACAGATGGCTCCAGTAAAGGTAGAGGCTATTCTAGTATGGCCTCACCTGTAGATTTCAAGGTTTTACAACAAGTCATTGTATTAGCCAATTACTACAGAAGTTTCATTCTGAACTTTGTCCTGAAAACACTGGAAACTTATGAGTACCAAACAGACCTATGAAAGGAACCAGAGAGCAGAAAAGGCATTCCAAGATCTCAACCTAGCCTTTACTCATACTCCCATCCTACAACGTCCGGATAATACCCAACTGTACATCATGGAATTGGATGAATTGAAACAGTGTGTGGGTGCCATCCTTCTCCAAATGGAACCACTTACTGAAACCAAACTTCAAGTGGCCTTTTTTTCCAGAAGGTTGACCCCAGTGAGCAATACTACTGTATCATTGAGAAAGAATTATTGGCCATCAAGGTGGCCTTCGAAATATGGTGGCAACACCTCCTTGGAGGACGTTCAAGGTGGAGATCAGCACTGATCATCGAAACTTTCACTACCTTCCATCGCAACAGTGCCGTAATGGGAGACAGGTGAGATGGGCATTCTTTTTCTTGCCGTATGATTTTTACATGACTTATATTCCAGGGTTTCAGAACACAAAGACTGATGCATTGTCATGCTCCCTCAACACATATAAGTGTGCCAAACATCCAGGATACATCTTATCTCCAATGTCGCATTTCCTGGAAATGATGCAACCTCTACTAGACCAGGTATTGAGTCAAACCGCCATAGATCCTGATGTACCAGTCCTGCTCAGTAATCCAGTGAATAGCATGAAAGGCGGTCCACTCTTCATTGAAAATTGGCTCTACATCCCTACCTCTCTAGTACTGTCAAGGTGTGCCCCCTGGAAATCCAGAATATTAGTGGATCTTGACTTCCTGCAGTCCAGGTTACCCTCGGTTCTGACACTCCCTTCGGTCCTGAAGTAGCATGGTTAGGAGGGTCTCCCTAGAATAAGGTCTGAGATCTGAACTCAGCCAGAAACTAGGAGTTCTCTCCCAAAACCACAGGAATAGGACCACCCATGAGATTATTGTGGTGTTGTTACACTGTAAGCACTGATGTGGGCACTCAAGAATTGAAATGGAACAGAGTAGAGGGTACTCAGAAAGACAAAGGTAAAACAGGAAATAAAGGCAGGACCTAGATAAGGATAAGGGGTCCAAGGAGTAACCACACAGGTTTAGGAAGGAAGCAGGAAGCAGAGAGGCAGTAGATGATTAGTCTAGGAGAATACACGAACAAGGATTCAGGTAGTGTCAATTTCCATGAAACAGGGAAAGTTGCGATGCGCAGAAGGCTCAGTGGCATCCCAGAAAACCGTTGCAACCACAACAAGCCATGTGTTCCACACATGTGAGGAAACCGGCTGCCGGACTCCCACGCATGAGTGGAAAAGGCAAAATGACACCCCCCAGGAGAAGGGGGCGTGGTGCAGGGCCACGCCGTAATGGAAAAGAACAAGAAAACCATGCAATTCCGTATGGTAACCCTCACATGCACTCTAATAGGCTCAGGTCGAAACCAAATGTGGTACGTTAGTCTGTGAGAGGGGATGCAGCACGAATAACTGAATCCACAAGCCAGACTACAATATGAATTCAAAAAACATTCAAATCAATTTTCATGGTCATGCACAATACCATAGACACTGGCATGGAAAATCAAACATTTTCCTGCCAAGGATTCCAAATTCTAAACAAAGAACAGTTTTCATCAAACAGTACTTATTTTAATGTTAAACACTACATTATAATCTCAATGAACATAAACATCACCTGTTCACACAACACCTATACATCTAAGTAATTTGTTTTCAAAATCAAATAATCAGAAAACAATGTCAGAAAAAACACACATTATCACTGTTTACAATCTTCACAGTGTTGTTAAAGACAAAACCGCACGCGGTTTATAATGTTCCTTGTAAGGGACAAAGATTAGCAAACAATTCTTCTCTTCATAAATGTCCAAAACAACTCCTTCGTTATAAATGTGTAGTCAACGCCTTTCGGATCTCACATACTTCCAAACCCACATATTCACTAACCTTCAATCTTCAAAGCCACGCACTCCAACTCGAGGCAACACCATATTCAAAAACAATGAAACGTGTAAACTGCAGCAACTCATAGTTCCACTCCTACACATGCTCCATGTAAAACCCTTAAGTCTCAACAATTGGTCCAAATCATAACCCACAGGTATGTTGGCTACGAACATTCAGTGGCCCAAACAAGTCACAAACAAGGAAAGTCCAGCCTGTGTCAGTATGCAACAATATACTCACCCGTGTGCTGGGGGGAAATCAACACTCCACCATGACGCGGAGCAAGAAGTGTTCGGGAAATGCCCGCTGATTGTGAGAAAGGGAGTAGGACCCAGGAGCTCAGCCAAACCGCCGTACAGGGGATCAATCCGAATCTGGATGAATATCTCCGTAGAACCAATCTACAATGTATGGATTCTCTCAAGGACCAGAGTAACGTCCCACAAATTCTGCACACTCCCCCATAAACGTAAAACACACACAGAGGAGTTCAACCCAAGTGTTAACTTACCCTAACACCAACAGGCAAAGGTAAACATGCGGGTCAGTCTGCCGACATCCAATACTTGTGGCCATACGTCCACAACCTAAACGGGCTGTCATGGCAATCCCGTGCATGTGCATCAAGTTGCATGTCAACCTGGGTGCCATCTTGGTGTGGGAAAAACTAACTACAACAAACCCACACACCACCGCCATCTTGGGCTGGTAAAGCCTGTTATGACCCTGCTATCCTCATCAACTATTCTCAGGCTACCTGGGCATATGTACACAGAGGTAAATCAGGCCAGAAACCTCAAGCGTGGAAAACTCCTTGCTTAAACATTCTGTGTGAAAAAATAACTCACTGCAATCTAAAGGTAAACCAAAAGGGGCCATATTGGGGATCCGAAATCTTACCGGGCAGAGGGCGGGTCCAGTCCCACTCCCCCCCCCGCCGATAATAGCCCATGCTAACACTGGCAGAGTGCTAGAAATAGTTTCCCACCATGTTCAGTTTTCTAAGGGTGATTCAACAAGCCAGCAAGGGCGAAGTGCAGAGTTTAATCTGCTCTGGCCCCCCTGTCGGTCAAAGGTGATGAATGTACCACGTCATAACAGTCACCATCAACATACCATATTGATTACCCGTTGGTGACTGCTAACCCACCTAATAAAAGATGATTCAACAGGCCGGAAACTGATCTGCTCTAGCCCCTCTGTCGGTCAACGGTGTATCGTATACCATGTCGCATGAGTGACCATCAACGTATTGTATCGATCATCCGTCAGTAACTGTTAGCCTATATTGATAGAGGGTCCTCCAAGTTGCAATGCATTCTGTCAGGATGTAAACCTGCTCACAGTCTAGTGGCCATGCTTTTTCCAATAAAGTCTTACGGGGCAACATCTTTCATTAGAGAACATATACCCATGTTTAAATGAAGCACATTCAGTCAAATTCAACATTCATACCTCTCGGACTGAGAGTGTCCAACAAATCAAACCACATCATTTCCCTCTGGAAGAGTTTCCTATGCAGGTTCCCTCCCCGAGAGCCAACCCTGATTTGCTCAAGGAACACACACTTAAGTTGAGCCATGGTGTGTCTAGCCTGATGAAAGTGGCTGACTATTGGTGAGTTCTGGTTATTCGTGCAAATGTTTGATTTGTGCTCAGACCACTGTGCCTTTGCCTTCCTGTTCATCATCGCTACATAATAAAGCCTGCATGGGCATTTCAACCCATAGATCACATTTGTGGTTTCACAGGTGCAAGAGTGTTTTAATCAAATTGGTTTCCCAGAATGTGGATGTGCAACACTATTCCCTCTAATGACATCAGCACAATGTGGACAGTTCTGACAAGGTATAGTCCCCTTGTATGTAGTTTTAGCTATAGGTGTCTGTATTCCGGCTTTCACCAGGCTCGACCGAAGTGCTGTGTTGTTTCTGTAGGCAAATCTTGGTACTTGAGGAAATAGTTGTTGTAGACGAGGATCCATTTGCAACATCTGCCAATTATTTTGAATTATCCTCCTAATTCTCCCACTCTTGGTGGAGTACGTGGTCACATAGACCAAAGGGTCTCCTTCATGTGCTGGCTTCGCAGTAAGCAAGGTCTCCACCATAATGGACCCCAGTGAAGATAGTCCCGGAGGCGCCAGCAGGTCATCCATGGAGGGCAAGTGCGGCACCACAAGGGAAGCAGCACTGTGATAACTACGAGGCATAGTTCCTTCCCAAATGCTTGACTCGACTTTGGCTGGCCACAGGGTTATTGAGCCACTGCTGAACTCTGGTCGTCAATTTTTGTGGCCGAGATTACATGAAAAAGTATGGGATTATGTGGTATCTTGTCCAGTCTGCACCCATTCCAGTCTGAACACAAGCGGCTGGTAGATCTTCTTCATCTCTTGGACATTGCTCTCCATCCCTGGCACACCCTTGCAACAGACTTGATTGTGGATCTGTCTCCATCTAATGGGTCGACATGTATAATGGTTGTAGTGGATTACTTTTCCAAAATGGTTCATTTTGTACCCTTAACCGGACTGCCTTCTGGCCAGCAGGTGGCTGAAATCTTCTTTTCCTACAACTATTGACTACAAGGCCTGCCCGACAAAATAATCTCTTACAGAGGCTCGCAATATAAATCTCACTTCTTGACTTCCCTGTTCAGGCTCATTGGTATAACTACTGCTTTCCATTCCAGATACCATCCCCCAAAAGAAGGACAAACGGGATGCACCAATAAGACACTGGAGCACTACATGCGTTTTTACACTTGAGGTATGCAGCCCGATTGTTTCATGTACTTGCTCATGGCGGAGGTGGCTTATAATAACTTGACCCATTCTGCTACTGGCATCAGTCCTTTCTTTTATTGTACAGGATTTCATCCGAACCTGTTGCCCTTGACCACAGTTGCCCCTAGACCAGTAAGTACCTGCACTGCACTAGTGTCTCATCTTCAGGATATTCTTCAGCAGGCCATGACACAACTCTAGTCAGCTCAGGCGGCTGTCAAGAAAGCAGCTGACTGGCGCTGGTCTATCGTACCTGATTATCAGGTTGGTGAGAAAGTATGACGTTTGACCAGGATCCTGCCTCTGTGGATCATCCCTTGTTTTGCTTGTCCATTCCAGATCACCCGACGTATTTACTCTGTGGCATTTTGTCTTCAGCTACCTGCCTTTTGGAGGATCCACCCTGTTTTTCATGTGTCACTGCTAAAGCCGTACCGTGCTGATGCTTATCTGCACCGCAGCCTGCATCCTGTCCCTCTTCTGGTGGATGGCGCCTCTGAGTATGAAGTCACTGACATCTCTGATGCCAAGTCCCGCCATGGTCAGCTCTACTTTGAGGTGTGTTGGGAAGGTAATGCATCCTGTGACTACTCCTGGGAACCGGCTTCAGTTGTCCACTACCCTCATTTGATTCACCATTTATACCTTCTTTGTCCTTGGAAGCCCAGTGCTCCTTCTTGTCCTTGGGGTGGGCAGCATGTCACGGCACTCACTAGGTTAGCCCGCCATGTCTCCCTTGCATGGTGGGCCCGTTGGCGGCTCCAGGATCATCTGCATCAGCATATGCAGCTCAGTTGCTCTCCTCATCTGGGCCACCGTGTTGTGTGGCTGCTGCTTTCTGTGCACAGTTCATGCAGTTTAGTCTGTTGCCACAGACTACCAATGTTCTGGTGTTCAGCCGCCATTGGACACTGTTCTACATAAAAGTAGTGTGGACACCATCTACGATGCGTCACAACCTCTTCTGCATAAGGGTACACGCTGCTGAGCTCTGCTCAGTTACTTCTCTTTCCTTTCCATTAATTCTGCTGCCTTGTTGCTGGAGGTTCCTTGTCCTTCAGTGCTAGCTGGCTAGCCAGGTTTCTAGTCTCTTATTCTTCCCTGCACATTCTGTCTTGGGGATGGGTTCTGCATTGGGTTTAACTACTTTACTGCCTTCTGTTTCTAACATCTGTTGCTATTGGCCAACCACGCTCAATGCGTTGCACTGCCTGGTACCACATTAATCGAGTGGGGTCTTTCTGTTGTGGTGCTAGGGACCTGCTGCCAGTCCCTTGCTAGTATTCACCTACTGGTTTGGTTCAGAAGGTGGACTCCCACATTACACTATCTACAGGACCGGACAGAGATCGCATTCCAGCATTATCCTGGACCGGCCACTATGCAGACATAGAGGTACACATGAATCAAGGGGGACCTTGATAGTACGTTATGATTCAAAAAGACACACTTTACCCAAACTTGGTGGTATGACATAGACTAAACTTACTCCACAGTAAGCATACTCAATGTTTGTCAGGTAAACATTTAAGATTTTACTGACATCCTCTATAAAAAGGATCTCTATC
Source organism: Ambystoma mexicanum (assembly GCF_040938575.1). Classification (NCBI taxonomy): domain Eukaryota; kingdom Metazoa; phylum Chordata; class Amphibia; order Caudata; family Ambystomatidae; genus Ambystoma; species Ambystoma mexicanum. Next base: position 1,295,047,252 of record NC_090937.1, read on the forward strand.
AACTCGAAATATTGTACACCACTTTTCCATCCTTACTCCACAGAGCCCATATGTCTATCTGATTTTCCATCTCCTGTCATACCTCATATACAACAAGTATGGTACGAGCACTGCAAACATGGTCAGACAAGGAAGGCAACATGAATAAATTAAGGAAAGATGGTGATATATATCATGATATATAAGGACAAATGTCTAAAAATGCGTTGCAAACATGTCATCACCAGCTCAGAACGAGCTAAGGAAAGCCATAGGCGAGACTATGCTGCAGTCTGTGTTTAAATGGTCTCATCCCTTTCAACAGCATTTTGAATAAAGGCAGGTGCCCTGAATCCCAGTGGCCCGCAAAGCCATCCCTTGTACCACAGTCAGATAAACCTTCTGATGAGAGCGGGTCATTTCAACCTGTCGCATTAACTATGATTCTAAAATATTTGCCTATCCTAGCAAAAAAGATGCTTTTGGTTTTTTGGGATTATCCACCAAGATTAGCCACGTTTAATCAGTCATGAACACATATCCGGCAGTGTACACACACAGATATGTGTACACACACAGATTACAGCAGCAGATCCTATCTTGGAAGAGAATATTGTATTAACCATGATAATGGTTAATGCTGAAATGACCTTCACGTTAGCATCCTTAACTCTGACTCTAAAATCTTTGTGATTATGCTAGCAAAAGGGTGGCATAATAATGGTTGTTGTCCACAGTGATTATTGTTCAGGTGTTGTGGAAATTCTTATGCTGCCTAATAAAACCTCTAGGAAGGTCTGGTTGGTTTATTAGCGTGGTTCAAACATTGTATGCTGATATCTGTGCAAAAGCGGTTATAAATTGTTCTCGAAAGTTGGTCGAAATCAATCAATCCTCAGTGAATTACTCCACCTCTAATAAGGACATCTTAATTAGGATTGCTCGGGAGTTCCCTTTAGGTCAAAAATACAACAAGCTACGACATGAAGCTATATTTTGGCACATACGGTTTTGAATGTCAAAGCTAATAATTCTGTATTGTAAAAACATATGCCCTAAACTATACAAACTATACAAGTTGATTTAATGAGATAGTAATTTAATTGGCACATCAGGCAAGTGACCCAGTATCTAGGGAGGGGATTTCAACTTGATTGAAGACCCACTGGTGGACAGGCCTCCTGCTATTATTCACCCTCCTTCACCAAGCTTCAAATATGTTTACTGAGGCAATCTCTGCTTGCTGTCTACTTGATGTGTGGAAATACCAGTTGCCTAAATTAAAGGAATTTTTCGTTTATTCACCAGTCCATAGATTTTTCTCCAGGATTTACATGGTATTGCTGTCAGAGAAGGGGGTGGACACAGTCGATGAGGTGGAGTTTTAGGGAAGGATGCTATCAGAACACTCTCCTGTGAAATTCGTACCGAAGGGAAGGTGACTTAGGAGTAGGGGCTGCTCCTGGTTTTCAAGCACAGGGATGCTGCTGGACGGGACATGAAAGCAATGCTTAAAGGAAAAGATGAATGTACTGTGGAACATAATGCATAGATTGGGTGTAGGGTTGTTGTGCACTGACATGGCAAACCTTTAATGTGCTGGTATGGGAAGCCTTTAATGCAGTGGTACAGGAAATGCATTTCTTTGACCAAAGGGGTACGTGGATCATTTCTAAAACAACTTCGATAGTTGGAAAGAAAAATGGAAACATCACACAAGAAACTGAATAGGTTATTGGAGAAAGAGGTGAGCTAGTATAACTCTAAAAGGAGCATGATAAACTGTCTGGATGATTGATTACATATGAGTAGAAGGATTAGTTGATGAGGTTGCACAGGGAGGTAGTAAGACCGACAGGTTGTTGCCACATCTTTTGCTAGTGAAGCAAGGAATGAAGCAGTCAAGAATGAAAATGTTGATCTGTATGTGATGGTATTGTCTGATCGACAATGGGTTTTACAAACAGTACAGGTAGCCAGACATAGATCAGGTCGATGATTACAAAAATTAGTTTGCTATGCCACCTTTCAGTTAAGCAGTGTCTAAACTGCTCCAAGGTCTGGCAATGTAAGTTGAAGTCAGGTGTGCAATTGACTCACTTAAAAATGGTTAGCTCCCAATACCGTGAATTTTACTATGTTTCTGGGGCTCTTCTGACTCAGATTCCATACTGCGGTTAAAGTGAACTGGGGCTCAGGTAAATTGACAGGTGATAATCTTTGCATTGCTTAAAGGTGGTGAGTATGAAAGTGAGGTATCCTCTTACAGGCCGTTGTCCATGATGAACCCATATGCCAAGATTTTAATCACCATCTTTGCTAGATAAATCAAGCAGGTTACTATGAAACTGGTCCATTCTGCTCAATGTGATTATCTTTGTACAGAGGGCAACCTCCTGCAGGTTATTGACAGTTCTAGTTCTGTAATAGTCAAATAATGAATGTTAGAGGGTGGCAGTTGCCAGTCTCCATGTCCAAATGACTGCTAAATTGCTGAGCTGTTGTTTTATGTGGTGGTTTTTCAAGTGGATTGGGATTGGGATTGAGCTGAGTCTACTAGTCCTGATAAAAGTAGTTTATAGTAACCCTTTGGCAATGGTTCTTACTGCATAGATGTGCTCGACAGAGTGGGTGATTCAGGGGAACACAGCAGAGACCCAGCGACCGCTGGAGGCCAGATCTAAGGCCAGATGTAAAGAAGGTATGGTATCAAACAGTAAAACAGACACAAGTGATCACAGTTCAAGGGTGTTTATTGAACTTCAATTGGGTTTGAACAACGCCTATCTAATCCTGAATCTAAAGATGGGAGCAAGCTACGTCCATCAAATAATTATAATGCAGTCCTAGTCGAGTCTGTAAAAATAAAAGGGCCTATTCTAATAAACCTATTGCCAATCCTTACTTCTAAATACAAATAGTGTGGGAAACAATGTTATACAAAAGAAAAGTGTTCAAGAAATGATATGTCATGATTTTCAAGCAGTTGGCTTCCCTTCCCCACGTTTTCAGCACAGGACAAGGCAGCACGCTCGAACTTAGCAAACACTCTGGCTACTCTGGCAAAAGGATGCTTTTTAAAACTTCAACATCAGGGCATTCTGTGCCAAAGTCTCTTATTCCAGAGGGCCTGATGCAACACAACAAACGTTCCTTTCTTCTTAGGCTTTGTGGGGTTCAACATATACAACTTCTCGGGTGATTTACTGGTCACGCCAGTTCACCCTCTGCCGGGCTCAGACAAACTTTAAGACAAAACCTTCAATTGGTCTCCCTCCGCCGGACTCAGACCAAGTTCATCTACATTTCCAAACTTTCTCCAATTCATCAAAATCTAAGACTGAGCGCAGGATTTTGCTTGACCCATCGCAGGACCACTACAATTCACAATGACTTGTTCTCTCCTTGATATAACCTTATCTCACTTTCGCTTTTGGCACTTCTCAGATGGATACCTTACAGAGACCTTCGAATGAGCACTCATGTGGTGCCGAACCACTCTGTCAAAGGTATTGTATCTTTCCAAGTTCAATCACTCATCAGCAGCTCAACTTTACTTGCGTCTCTTATCACACGCTTTTTAACAATGTCATTCCAGCACTCGCCATGCGATATTGCTGTGTGCAACCATGGCTTCAACACAGACCCATCTTGTATCAGTATCCCCAACTCATTGGCTGTGTTGATTGCACTGACGCTGCTTTGTTCACGGCCAGTACCATGGCAGCTGGTGCTTCTCCCTGCCTTGATTATTGATGCGGGAGGGCCCTGGGTATCTCCGAGACACAATGCAGGATTCTTCAGACTGGTTTATTGCTCTTACACTTTCTATTCTGGAGGTTTCAGGAAAGTAACGGATCCTTGTCTAAAAGGTCAAGGGAATTTCTCCCCTTCTGTTTTGCCATCTTTCTTCTCTCGTTCAGCTGCTGTTTTGAAACTGCTTTCTTCATGTGTTTTGCCTCGCTCAGAGTGTAATCTTGTGCTCCACCTTTTATCCGTGTGGGAAAGCTTGATAGAAGCCAGGTGTGTGAGAATGGTCAGTAATTATCTGACCTTGCCTGAACATTGTATTGGGTCATGTCAGGCATACTGCTCGGGTGTTAGTCTGTTTTGTTAAAGGGGGGGTAGAGTTCCCAAATATCCTACCTGGTGGATGTAGTAAATGTGTTACAGGGAAGGGGATACCACGTCTCACCATCCAGTATCCCACTCCCTGAAGAACCTGACCCAGGTGATCCTCTCGCATGCTCTCCCCCTAGGCACTGGATCCAAAAGCGATGGCCGTGTCCTGACCACCTGGATGACAGATCCCCTGGGACTAGTGGGTGAGACACCTTCTGGTTTCAAACACATAACAGTATGAGATCCCAGCAGGATAGTGTATTATTGGCGGAAAACCTGCTTATTTCTGGTAGGTATTTGGGATGACAATGAAAGTCCACAGCTAGGCAGTCAATGGAAGTCAGCTTCAGTAAAGCATCAGGCAATACATGTTGCATTAACTGAAGTGGCCACAATGAGGGAGACTGTTATGATGAAAGTGGAAGGGGTAGAAAGCTTCTGGATTATTTAAATAGTCTCTGGCGTTGTCATTAATGGGATAATTTCCATCAGCAAAATGATAATTTTCCCCAGTTGACTTTGCTATTTTCAATCCATTGCTATGCATATATCTTGAAAGATGTTTAAAGATCTCAACAATATACTGAAAACATTGATATGATATGGGCAGGCACATTTCCACAGATTGCACTCACAACTATGAAACTCCTATGTGAGAAAGTGGAGCAGAGGATCCCACATTACAAAATAACCACTGTTATATCAACACATGATCAGTCATACCACACCAATGATGGCTGATTCTCAAGGCTGAACTGTTGATGTCATTGAGCCTTGATGCCCTCAGGCCTTAGTTTATGCTCTACAAATGTCCCATACATACATTCATACATACATGGAATATAAATGGATTGAAGAACCAGATTACACATCATATAAGTATGTTCTCTTCTTTCTTATTATAATGTATTGTGGGATGGCCTTGTGAGGTGGCCTTACTACAAAGAAATAACTAGAGGTTGATGTGTAGAAGGTCCTCCATGGTTTTGCCAGGAGGAAGTTTGTTTTTGTTCACAATTTTACATTCAGGGGAGTGTAAGTTGGACTGTGAGCTCTGATTCCCAAAAGCACATGTGTTATATGCTGATACCCTCGTCTAGTGACAGAACGATGCATAAACAATTTCTGAGATTCAGTATTCTGTGGTACAAAATTGTATATGCTGGAGTTGCATATGATCCATTAGTCTTCAATCTGCAGACTACCAGTCAAGATCATTCAGGGGACCCTAGCAGTTGAATAATGTCCTGGATAGTATGCTTGATAATAGTGTGGATGTGAGGAAGTGATTTCTGTTCATGTAGGGGTATTAAGGCTGACCCTGGACAAATAAGAGAGCAAATCCTGTCAGATGCAAAGGCTTTGGAACATCCAACAGCTGTGAATTATACCATTCTCTGGGACAATCATTTGATAATTGAATGCCTCTATGTCATCATGAACATTAAAATTCAAGAGAAGGTAAAGTTGTTTGTAAATGTTACGTCCAGGGATGAGGTCTATGTAACACCAGCCTTGGAAGCCTTTAAGTGTGCCATGTTTGTCATTTTATTGGACTTCATTAGTAGACACATTCTAGAAAACAAATTATATCAAAAACATGCAGAAAGAAATCAAAAGGACAGACACAGAATGTTTTATTTTTAAGAACCAATAGACTACACATGACTTGATGAGGAAAAGTTATGGCCTGAACAAGATTCTTTCTGACAAAATCATGCATGCTTGGTTTAGGCTGAGAAAGATATTGTATGAAATGAGAAAAAAGTGTGGTTGCCTGCTAGCTCAACCCCCTCAAGCTGCTGGAGAGTGAGATGTCTATCTCTCCTATGAGGATGAAGTCTGGTGGCATGACATGCATCCACTTCTTAATAATGAAGACATTCAGAGACATATGAGAATCAAGCACATATTAATTGGAACAAATTAGACTCCTTTCAATGATTTCTTTAGCAAAAACAAAATTGCCGAACCTAGCAGCTGAATATGGTGAGAAGTTGGTGAAACTAATTTCAAAGAAAGTGCTGACTGTGGTTAGGTTGAATAGATGGTTTACATTAATTTACTGGCCTGCTTGCTCTAGGAAGGTGTAGCACTTCATAATAAAAATCTGTAAAACATCTCACTTTCGGGGAAGGTAAACTCAATTAAAATGACTATCACACCAAAAATCAGTTATCCCACTTTAATGATGCTTCTGCCTCTCACCAACTTTGTTTTAAGACATATTGATAAAATGTTGTATACAATGTTTTTGCACCAGAAACAGACTAAAATTGTGTTTTAGGAAAAACAACTTCTAGAAGCCAATGAGTAATTATGAGTCCCCATCAGCGAATTGCATCATCTAGTGCAAGCTTTCTTCTGTGGCAACCTTTGAACCAAGAGATTGATAACAGCTCAAAGGCAGTTTAACAAGCCAACCTAAAACCAGATTCACACATTTTTTAAATTGATTTCTTGGACAGACTATTTAACCTTAATGTAATAATCCTACAGATGACAATCCCACCCCACAATTTGGGGCAGGCGGCAGACTATTCATGTTTTTTCATAATTACAATTATTGAATTTAAATGCAAGTGGTCAACTAATGCATAATGCTGGGAGGTCATGCAAAAAACTATGGATAAATCCAGGCTGCCATAAAATAAAAATGATTTTACCTCAGCCTGCCTACATTTGCCTTGTTCTTCAGAATCAATGAAAACATGCATACATTGTAAATTGTGAATTCTATATAATATCTCTAAATCACTTTTAGCCTTAATGGCAAAGATAAAAAAATGCCAAAACAGTCAAATGATCATTAGTAACTTGGACAAACAACATTGACTCTACTTATGTTCTTAAAAAGTCTGAACATCACTTTGATACATAGATAACTTGATGAGGTAGAATAAATAGATGGAAAGTAGCATGTGACAGAATATTCTTCCTATGCAGATATGTCAGGGTTGTACTTCAAATTATATTTCTATCTGAATTAAGATGTTTTCTTAAAAAGACTCTTGACAATAACAACTCCAAATGTTTTTGCTGTGAAGGGCAGATGAGAAGGGGAATCTATTTGGCCAGTGGTTCTTTATCTCCTATTTCCTTAACACACCTCTCTAATCCCCACATCTTGTAAACTAGGAAAAGAGAGTTTTATTTTAACATTAATTTAATTAGTCTAATACAGCACACAGGCATGTATTACTTTGCCAAATACATGACACCACAGACAATAGTGGAAAAAGATTGCAAGAAACCCTTGATTTCAAAACAAACTAAGGACATTTAATGATTTCTGTATCTGGAGAGGGAACAAAGCCCCCTCCAAAAAAGGATGTTCATTGTCTAAGGGAATATAATTTCTGAATCGACAAATGGGGCATTCGTTTATTCCCTTTTTAGTGGTTTCATAGGAATCTCTTTGGGCAAGAATCAGCAAAAAGGATTACTCTTTCTAGACCTTGGCCGGTGGTGTTCTCCTTTTGTCCTGAATGGAGTACCAAATCAACAGACAATATGTAATTTGATTTCTCTTCTCTGCCCATAGATCAAGGCAATTAGGTATCCTAAGCTCTGCCCCCCTTCTAGTTCAGTGGGTTGTTGAAGTAATCAGACAATGGGCTGGATTCTTGGTGAGTTTAATTTGGTAAACATTTTCTAGCAGCATTGTATAGGGAATACATTTAGTCATCACATTGCACTCTACCATTCTCACTCAAGTGTTAAACTTGGCTACCGTACAACAACTTATAAAGATACTGAATACATTGAAATCAAGGTGGCTGGTAAAAGAATTCAGGAATTCATTAAGGAGGGTTTCAACTCTTCCAATTAATACAATAAGCACTCAATCTGGAGATGAAAGAATCCTATTTTTCCATGTTAATTCATGCTTCTTTCTAGAGATGCCAAAACAGCTGTGCACTCATTACCCAATTAGACTCACACCATCTTATCAATGTTTTGTTTTAACAGAATCTGGCACTGTGTGCAAGAATATGAAAACATGCGCTGAAGCTGCAATACGCCAATGAAATCCCTTATTAATTGCTCCTATGTATTGCTATCCTTAAAACAGGAATGACGCCAGCAACGTGGAGCAGTACAGAAATAGTCCCAATCTTAAAAAAGGGTGGCTCAAGCATTCCTGCAAATTATAATCTAATATCGCTGTTGGATGCTAGCTGCAAGACATTTGGAAAGATCCTGCTGACCAAACTGGAAGAGTGGGCAATGGATACATGTGCACTGAGCCATCTCTAGGCAGGGTTCTTCAAAGCGGTGAGTACCCTTGATCAGGTGTTTAGATTAGAATTGAATTTAAATAAACATGTCACTCATAAAGGAGGTCAAATATGTATGGCTTTCATAGAATTTATAGCAGCTTTTGACAGTATTCCAAGGTGTGAACGCTATTATCCTTTCATTGAAAAGAAAGTTCCTTATCCCTTACTTAAGGTTATTATGAACCTTTACATTAACTCGTCAGCTAAGGTGAGATGGGGGCTGGCGGGGGGACATACTAAATGCTTCAATTCGAGAAAGGTGTAAGGCAGGGTTGACTTTTGGTCCCAGCCCTTTTTAACATGTTTTTACCATGACTCAAGGTAAGCATTTCTGATATCACCACATTGGGGGGAGAAAAGATCAGCATCCTAATGTGTGCTGATGATGTGGTCCTTATCTCGATAAACGCGTCAGGGCTATTGAAGATGACAGAGAAGTGTGTAACTTTTTGTGAACAGCATTGTCAGGGATAAGGATAGGCAAGGACAAAGACAAGACAAACATAAGGGTGTTGTTGGGGCTTGTCGTGTCTGGGCCTGCAGTACAAACACTTTTTAAGAGATTGCGGCCCTCTAAAACACTGTTTTGCCCTATGTGCAGGAAAGCAGCACTAAAAAACTACATTGCCCTGCAGAAGGCGTCGTGTAACTACAAATCCCAGCATACTCTGGGCCAATCCTGACCAATCAGGAGCCAGGCTGGGCGTGGCACACCAACACGCATGCGCCAAGCCCAAGGCACGGGGCTTGCGCTTGAGACTTCACAGCGGGAGGACGTGCGCACCGGAGCTCCTGGAAAATCACACGCGAGGAGCCCAGCCCCACTGGAGCAGCAGGGGGCCATCGCTCACCCATCCCCTGCCCCTGCACCTCCGAGTTAAGATAAGTGGGCGTATCTTTGGCGCCATAGTGCACGGCTAACATTTGGCTGGGGAATTAATGTGTTCAAAGCTCTGCATAACCTTTGGAGTGTCTCCGCCTCTTGGAAACCTGGAAAAATGCTCATGAGGTGAAAACACTAGTGGCACCATACTTCCTAGCACACGTGTGCCTGCGAGGGTCTGGAAAGACGGCTTGTGAGAAATTAGAGGAAAAAACTGTTACGCCGGCATGGGTCTGAGGAAAAGACCACTTGTTGCCCATTGTGGACTCTGGTGTATTTTTACTTATTTCTGGCACAACCATCCACGTGTGGTACCGCACCCTGATGGAAGAAAGCCATGTGTAATGTGTTGTATGTATTTGAGTGTGGCATGAGTATGAATGCTTACAAACTCTGAGGGCAAACGCTAATATCTGTCCTTTTTCTTAGCTTGGACCAGCTGTGTGAACTCCACGGACGTGTCATAGGACTTGACCGCCCTACCACGGACAGGACACTAAAGACCAGAGCTAAGTCTGCATGCCATGTTGTATTGTCTGATCTATGTACACATTTAATGACATAGTATTAGCCAGTGAGGAGCAAACGTATGTACAATATGGTTCTTGTGTGAAAGAACAGCTAACTTGTGCCAAGGACACCTGAACAAAAGCATGCAACAACCCTTCCCTAAATTCCCCCGTCCTAACCACAACCTTTACCTCATCCTCAATCTGGTTTTCCTAACTTCCCCCTACCTATCCAAACATCGAGACCCTAACCCTCCTTCCCTGCTCTGGTCAAGGAAGTCCGTGTAAGCTTTGACTTGCGGGCTCTGCGACCACAGCAGGGGTGGTTGGTATTGCGTCGCTCCTGTGCCTTTGACATGGATATCGTGACAAGCATGGTCTTGAAATCAACAAAAATAAAACCGAAGTAATGAGATGTGGTAAATCACAGGGACCATGATCACTCATTAACCTCATACTGGAAGGAACTGACATTGAAGGGTCCCATATTTTGACTACTTGGGGGTTAGGATTTTGGGAGATGGGAAATGTGCTCGGCATTTAGAGAAAGCTAATGTTTCCCTAGGAAGAATATGCAATGAAAAACTGCAATTTTCAAAAATATATCGAAATAATATTCACATTCCTGCGCTAGAAATGTATAGGGCACAGGCAATTGCAGCTGCTTTGTATGGTGCTGAAATTGCATGGTTAAATCGATCACATTAACAGAAAATACTTTTTTTTAAAGTCTGCTGTGGGTCCCAAAAAGTACACCTACTGTTACTTTGCATTTTGAACACGGACTTAGGCCCATACAAGGCCAGGTGGCCGTGAAATTGATACTTTTCTTGGTACGTATTTAGGCCGGGCAAAGCGATTCTATGTATATATTAGCTTTAAAAGATATTTTAACTAACACAAGCATTTTTAACTATTCCCTGGTTCATAAATGCATTAAAGATTTGGTAGGATTATTGAGCCTGGCACATTATTGGGCCAATCCAGAGGATATTACCATAAATACCAGGCAGGAAATCCTGGATGCTCACCAAGATTTTATTATCAAACAACTCTTTAGCAAGTGCTTATGCTTGTCGACCAGCCATGCCTACCTGCTAATTAAGCATGGGTATAGTCTGGAAGATTAGCTCTGCCTTATCCAATATCCTTTGCAGAGAGGTGTATTTATCAATCTTCGGCTGGGGATTTTACCAATTGCCTCAGTTAGGGACCAGTGGGTAAGAGCTACGTCTGATTGCTGCCCATTTTGTCCAGGGAAAATTGAAGCTGTGCAGCATTTACTTTTTCAGTGCCCTTTGTATGCTGATATCCGCAAAAGAAATCCAAAATGACGCCTCACAAGTAAAGGCATAAGATCACTGTTGGTAGCTAATGAACTATGCTAATCGACAAGTGCTAACAACCTTATAATCTCTGTCTCAAACCACCTTGGTAAAACATGGTGGTTAAGGGAGAAGACCCTTAGTACTTTTAGATAAAGCATGTTTTATGATTAATATTCTGTTGTTATGATTATGTTATTGGATTGTATTTTTTTGGAAGTGAAATTAGAATGGATGTGATTTTGTGTTTGTACAGTGTGATACCTTTATGGTTTTATTCTGAAATACACCTGACATTGATTGAAACCCCATTCTGTTAGCAAGCACACATGTAATTCAAAATTCAGTGCATGTATTATGATTAATATTCTGTTGTTATGATTATGTTATTGGATTGGATTTTTTTGGAAGTGAAATTAGAATCGATGTGATTTTGTGTGTGTACAGTGTGATACCTTTATGGTTTTATTCTGAAATACACCTGACATTGATTGAAACGCCTTTCTGTTAGCAAGCACACATGTAACTCAAAATCAGTCTATCTAACTATACCAGTCCAGAGCAGGGAGTAGAAGGACTAGAGCCTGATTTACAAAAGCTTTTTTTCAATTGGAAAATCCTATTTAAATGTTATTTGTAAATCAGTCTTCATATTAGTACACTTCTCTTTCATTTGGATTTACTTAAAATTACATTTCAATCCACTTTCTTTTAAACCATAATTTTTTGCAACATTTATTTTTCTTTCAGAAAAATCCACACTCCTAAACATTCTGTATGAACACTTCAAACAGTTCTGTTTTTCTATCAAAAATGTCTCCCGAGGTCTTTATTAAAAACAACTTTTCATGAACTCTGAAGTACTAACAATCTTTTTCTCCAAACTTTTAAAAGTGCACTTGATCATGTTCAACAGTTATATACAATACATTCCCAAAAGAATAGCAAATACCATCACGACAGCATGTATTATGGAGGCTCCCGATAAGCCAATTGAAACAGAAGGAACATCCAGTGTCTGTGTTCTCTTTATATTATATGGCCTCGGATTCTCTGATGTGGGAAATTAGATCAGTGAAGCTTTTCATCATAGTTTGGGATCAATTTAGAGGATTTGGATCCTACGAGAGTATGAACACCTCCTTTTAAGACCAGGATAGTGAAAAAGTCTATTCATACCACAGTGAGTATAGTCAACTGTTCATGAATGAGCAATCAAAATGGTCATTGTGGTGTAATTTGCTACTTTCTCCAGCAACCGGGTCAATTTTACAATCTCATCACGATTCTGCTTAACACATACTCAGGGCATTATGTAGCCAATGCTAGCAATACAGATTTCACAACCAGACTCATTTCTTTCTTGGCAGGGTCCACACCTTAGAGGAATGTCTGATAGCAGGCAGAATATATCCAGTGTAACAACATCCACTCCAATCCATAGGTGATCAGCTATAGGATCTAGTCCCACCTATGAAATAAGTACCATGATCGGTGGCAAACCCAGAACTATCAAATGAGAATCCTGGTTGTAAAGAAAAGGTAAGATTCTTAATAAATATACTAGTTCCAGTGTATAGAGAGTACAGAGAGGAGGGTGCTGCATTGGTCATTCAAAATGATTTACCGGTTGATTTGGCCATTTACACTTCCAATGTCCAAACTATTGGCTTTAGATATGTTGATTATTATACACATTCATTGTCCGTCTATCCTGGGCTCCTCCTTTGCCCATAATAACTTCCGGGGCTCCTCCTTTCCCTCTGCACCATTGTCTCCCTCTGAAATTAGCACATGCTCAGCACCCCATCCTTGTGGTGCAAGCGCTGGAGCTACTAGATTTATAATGCCATTTATCTAGACCCAATGAATCTGTATTTCTCTCTAATTTTTAATGAAATTGTTAATTTAATGACAGTTCAGTTAAGTTCTTGCCTTCCTATCAAATGAGTACTCTCTTAATCTAATTGGTTATCATGACCAGCAGCCCCATGAGAAAACCAGAAACCATAAATTACAGTGTGGTAATCACCTCATTTGGTACTCCTACAAACTGATCAACACATTGTTTTACCTATTGAGTACATCGCCTGGATTTTTTCCATTATTCTGCTTGCACAAGTTAATATTCAAACAGTTTGTCTTCTTTGACAGAGTTCTTATATTGTGTGAAGCAGAATGTCAGTGAAATATTCCAATGCTTTCCTAGGAGGTTCCTGATATACCCAATTACTTTACTGCTTTAATAAAGTAAAGGTGTGTGGGGTAACGGGTAAGGACACATCTCGATGACTGTTTGAGATCAGAACAGGTGGGATTGTAACAGTGAATGATAACCTTTAACTCTTCTTGAAAATTAATAGGCTCTTCGAAACTCTTAGTAGTGTATTTATGCACACCATTAAATAGAACGGAGAAGCTTTGTGGTTCAAACACAATCACTAATGCAATGTCTGCCCCAGGTACATGTCTTAAAGGATACACTGCAGCCTCAGTTGGAAGTAGGATAGTAGGGGACCCTTTAAAAGTCTAAAATGTCTCCTTGAGGTTCTTCTGGTAGATTTGCCACTTGTAGTGCCAAACAAAGACAGATGGGAACTTTTTTGTTCCTAGGAATGGCCACATTTGCATGCTCTGCTTTCAGTTGTTTTAACTGTTCTTGGACTAGAATGCCTTTTAGTGGCGTCTGAGTACCAATCGAAGAATGAATCCCATTGCTTTTGGTAAACGTTTGATCTGCAGGTCTCAAAGATTCCTAGCAGATACACGATGTGATCAAGAAGTGACATCCTCAGGAAATGTATTGGTGGAGTTACTAAGTGTAAAATAGTCCAATTTGGCCAGGAATGTACAAGTTTTGGGTGAATATTTTGTGGACATAATAAAAGCTGGATTTTCCTTAGGGGGGAAGTGGAACTTGCTTTGATCTACCTGATCCAATTTCTTCAGAGTTAATACAGAGGTTGTCTTATGAGAAAGTCTGTGCCACTCCTTAGCAATGGCCAACACACTATAACACAGAGACACCACCCAACCCGACATGACTTACAGATTGAATGTTCACTGCTTTACACAATAGTGCTGAGATGCCACTTGTCCCAGATTGCCATTAGTTTTTCAGTTTCTGAATTTCTATTAGCCATGCCCCATGCAGTAGCATTAAGTCGTAGTTTATATCCCCTGTTACATTGAACATCGGTAGTGTTCCAGAGACAGGGTAAATGAGAAGACAAGGGATACATATGGGCTCTAGCACCGTGAAGTGTCTCTTGTGCTAGATGGAATTACTGATAAAGATCTCAGGGCAAAAAACTGGCCAGACTCTGAAAATATGGAAAAATACTATTTTATTCTCAATTTAATAAAGCAGGGCAAACTAGCAATCAACAGACTGATGCCCGCACACTCACACACAAAATTGATTATACAGAGGTTATATACCCTAATATGTGCCATCTATGAGATCATCCTACGTGGGAAACTGCAAACCCTATTGATGGGAAGGATTGGTTAAGAGCACATACGTACCTATGGTATTCATATGGGTTAGTACTTCATTGGCTGCCCCTTATCTGTAAGACACACCTCGAGCTACCTCTACATATGTATTAGAGCAAAGAAAATGGAAGCTGATTGGTATATGCAGCATTGTTTAGAATGCTGTCCCATATGCCCTCTGGCATTCTCACCCAACCTTGGACTTTCAGGCTTGTTGCAGCACGTAAGCAAAACAAAACAAAGGGGCTTGAGTTATGTTAGATTACTCCCCACTTTCCCAATTAATCCATCATCTCTAATCAGTCCAGACACAAGCCAAAATGTCCCATCTGTAGTTGACCTTGTAGTCTTCTCTCTGTTCTGGGACATTTGAGGGAGTGTAAGCACATCACTGCTTTCACCCGAAGCTTAATAAATAGCCCTTGTTTTCGACTCCTGAATCACGTGTGGAGACCTCAAATGTGTCAATTTTGACCTCCTATTTACTGCTATTTGATTTACTTATACTGGGTGTTCTTGCTCCTCTTGGCCTCTAGAACTTGCTCACTCCATCTTTTATAGACCATATACGCTGTTAATTGTCCAATAATTGGCTTTTGCAAATGTTTTCTTCTTTAATCTGAGAGAAAAATGTCTTTTGTACATAGCTTATCCCTCTGCCTCCTTTTGTGCCTTGTAATGGTTCCTTAAAATAGCATCCTTGAACCCAGGCCAACATAGACTCCTCTTTATTTTGCACACAGAGCTATTTCTCCAACATCTTCTGACTCTGCATCCGTGGTCTGTCTCTGAGGTAGCTGGATTGAGTCTTGACACAAGCTGATGTCCATCTTCCTATTATGGCTGCCTTAGCCGCATTATAGTTTCCTCTATAGCAAGTTTCCAAATGTCTCATCTATCTTGCGTTACTGCATATTTACATTTATTGGTCAGCAAGTTACTTTATCTTATTTGTATATATGATTAGTTTATCATTTTGTACATGTGTCTCTTGTCACTGCAGTTACATCGTCACTCATAAGTATTTTCATATCGTGTCTGTATGTCCTCATATATCATCTTCATGACATCACTCTGCCCTCGTCAGTGCTCCATGATGTCCAAAAGTATGTGCTGAAATCCTTCCACTCTTTCAGTATTAGGGTACATTTGGTATGGTTGCCTGGGTGCATATTGTCTGTCATGCACTAAATGTAATATAGGCACAGCACATGGGTTCCAACATATGGCTCTTCCCCAGCTGTTCCAATATGACAGCGATGAGGGGTGAGAGCTAGGGAAAACAGATCCACCTGATCCTCTACATTCCCCCTTTGGTTGAGTCCTCAACCATATTCTCCTCTTCAATCTGCTTGATCTTGTCTTCACACTGTTCTTTCTTTGGGATACATACCTGCGGTGACCTGCATTCTTTATATGTTCATCCACACTCCAGGCCATGTGACAGCATTCTCCTGATGGTGGACAGAATTTCCAATGTCCTACATATTAGTTATTAACCATAGGGTTGTAAATCTTAGTTACTGGAGGTGCCAGAGGACTTTTCTTTATATTCACTCGGTGCTTTCCTCAGTTTGCATTTGTACACCCACTCCAGCATCTAAATCAATCATTATCTTCATCCTAATAGCTTTCTTGCCTGTCTTCTGACACTGTCCCAAGATAATCCTTATGAAACAAAATCCTAGCAATACCAACATAAGTATTGCTTCAGGTATTTTCAAAGCATTTGCCAGTCAGGTTGGAATCCAAGATAATAGAAATGAAAATCAGTCATCTCCAGCTGTCTCATCAAATTCATCTTCATTCTTCGTATGCAGGGTCGTCCGCAGAGCGATTGCCTCAATCAGGATTCCATTTTTTCCATCCTGAGATGGTATAAATGTACAGCAAGAAGGCCTGACTTTGGTGCACATGCCTCCTTCCATTGCTGTAATTAGGTCCAGGACATACCTGTTCCGGAGCATAATCAGCCTGATGGCTCTCAATTCTTCTCTGATTGGATTAAATCCTTTTATTGCCACATTGATCATCTGTAACAGCTCCAATCTGGTAATCTGCAGCGACTTGGTGTTCACTGCAGCCTGGAGTCCTACAGGAACGTCATTTGGTGATCGACAGCCATGGGTCGCACCTGCTACCCTAGAGGTCCTCCCTGATACCTCTGTGGTCTCCTTGCTACCTCTAAAAAATCATTTAAAAACACTTTTTCTTTAATTGAAGCTCCTGGGGATTCCACAAGTGTCACCCTAAATAAGAAAGAATAGAATAGTAATAAAAAAGAATGTGTCTTTCTGGAATTCTATACAATAAGGGGCCGATTCATGGAACAAACGTGCGCCGAAAATCTTCGCGCAAGCAGGCGCAAGCAGGCGCAAGCAGGCGCAAGCGGAAAAAAACAGGCGCACGTGCACGCGTGCGATTCATGGAAGTCCCTGCGCGTGTTTACCACGGGATGTGCGCCAAACCTGTGCATGGCGCACACGTCACTGCAACATCCCAAAAGACGTGCGCGATGCGCACAGTGAAAGCGCACAACCTCGGCGCATACACCAGAAAGTGGGCGGAACACGGGGCGTAACGCGCGGAATGGGGAACAACTCGCGAAAACAAGGGCGTAACTGGGGATGTACTGCAGGGAAGCAGACGGAACGCCCACACGCATTCATGGAATCGAATAGGGAAAAGCCACGCACAGCGAAAGACACGCACAAGCCGATACACGTCCGCCACACGAAGGCAGGTGGTAGCGTCCCTGCGCATCACAAAAGTGGCAACATACAGCAATTGTGCGAGCGGGGCACGTGTATTTCGGGGTTGCGCGGGAAGTTACACACGCGATTGAGCGGGATACGTGTATTCCGGGGGTTCGCGGGAAGTCACACACGCGATCTGGCCTGGGGGAGCGTGCTACGTGTATTTCAGGGGTTCGCGTGAACTTTCTCACGCGATCTGGCCTGGGGGAGCGTGCTATGTGTATTTCAGGGGTTCGCGTGAACTTTCTCACGCGATCGGGCCTGGGGGAGCGGGCTACGTGTATTTCAGGGGTTCGTGTGAACTTTCTCACGCGATCGGGCCTGGGGGAGCGGGCTACGTGTATTTCAGGGGTTCGCGTGAAGTTTCTCACGCGATCGGGCCTGGGGGAGCGGGGTACGTGTATTTCAGGGGTTCGCGTGAAGTTTCTCACGCGATCGGGCCTGGGAGAGCGGGGTACCAATCACCGTCTGCCTTGCGTGTAGAAGAACGCGTAGCCAACACCCGCTGTGAAGTAATAGCGTGTGAACCCCAACGGATGGAAAACACACGCACCGCACGAAAAGCACGTACAGAACATAAATGCACGCAGGATCTCCAAGCCCTGCCAGGGCAACGTCTGTGCGCAAAACGTCACAGACGTGCTTACGCTGCAAGGGCCTTTGGTCCAATGAAATCGCGTACGCGTGCTGACGCGCTTACGCGCTAAGGGCCTTTCCTCGATTTTCACGCTGACATGCAGGATTTTCACGTGCCAAATCACTCCGTATCAAGCTGGCCACGCGAAAACACACGGAAGACCACGCTCCTGCCCAGAAGGCCAAATCACTGCCCCCCAGTGCCCCGAGCAGCCTCCCACGTGCCATCTGCTGCTGCCTGCCTGCCTGCCTGCCTGCTGCCACCGTGCCCTGCCATTTGGTGCCTGCACATCAGCCATCTGCAGGGGTCCAGTTGCTGTGTCCACCCCTGCTGGTACAGAAGACTCCCGACTCGAATAACATCGCTCCACAGCCCAGCCCCAGGACCCAGTTGCCCACCCACTCCTGCCCCTGGGGTTGCCATGTCGGGCACATCCACATCTGACCCCAGTGGCAACCCCCGGCCAGAGGGGCAGAGGGGCACCAGCTTCACTGCCACCGAAGTTGGTGTCCTGGTGGAGCAAGTCCTGGGGCATTATGATGCCCTCTTCGGATCGTCCCGCGCCAACAGGGTAGGACGGGAGAGGATCTGGGCCGACTGTGTGGTTGCCATCAACGCGGAGGGGGTGGCAACCCGCACCATCCAGAAGGTCAAGAAGCGCTGGGAGGACTTGAGGTCCAGGACCCTCATGAAGGCCCGGCGCCTCGTGGAGGGGGGCCGGGGCCGCATGAGTACCATCCAGTTGAGGGTCCCGGAACGCGCACACCCAGCGCTCCACGCCCAGGTCCTTGAGAGGGAGACCCGTCTGGAGTTGAGCGGTAAGTGGCCAAGCATTGCTGTGTGAGACAGGGCATGTTGCAGTGTGCTGGTTGTCTGATACTTGCCTGCATGTGTGACATAGGCCATGTACGCATGTATGTGTGCAGGGACATCATGGGAATGCATGTGCGACCTGTAATGTGTGAACCGCACGGTTGTTGCATGTGTTTGAATGCGACATGGGGAGCCCTGTGCAGATTGCACACATGAGAGCATGGCAGTCTCTGTTCCTGGACATGGGTGGGGGCGAGGGATGGGTGCTGATGCCAGATACATATGTGGTATCCATGTGTGTGTGCCTGACCTGCGTGTCTGTGACTTGTGAGTGCCATGGATGCATGACACATGTCTGTGACAATGTACAGATTCACTGATGCAGCCTAGTCATCCTTGTATGCACTGTGATTGGGGTGTACGGGGCCAGATGGATGTGACTGAGGTGAAGTATGTGCATGTGATAGGCATGACCCATGATGCATGTGAGTCCCATTACATTGTATGATTCGAGAGTCCATTGGACATGCATTGAAATGTCCATGGCACGCACCATGACTGTCACTGTATGTGTTTTTCCTGGACTGACACATGTGTTGTGGTGTGACATGATGGAAGTGTACTTTGACAGTGGCACTCATCTGCTATTGCTTCCTGTCTAGGGGACCATTGTACAGTACCCTGATGCTTGTGTTCTATGTCTCCCTCTACGCAGCGGCTAGTGAAGGAGAGGGCGGAGACGGCGCTGTGGAGCAAGGCGGCGGGGATGCCCCCACGGCTGCAGCGGAAGGGGTGGGTGAGCCCCCACAGGGGCCTGCTACGGCGGTAGACGGCGAGGAGCCATCCAGGTTGGTGGTTTCCACAGAGGAGGAGGAGGCCGCCACTGAGGCGCACATGGGGCCTGGTGGGGGCATCCCTGCTGGTGCAAGTGGTGCAGTCCAGGGGCAGGGGCAGGAGGCAGCACAGGTCACCGTGGAGGGGCCTGTGCATGTCGCTGTCCCTGAACCTGTGGGTGCACCACCTTGCACCAGCAGGGATGCCCCGTCCCAGGCCCGTCCGCAGGTAGAGGGGATGTCCATGTCATCTGACTCCCCTCCACCTGCGGACGAGGGGACCCTGGCCGTGTGGAGAAGGTCCTGATTGGGGTCGCCATGCGCACGGCTGTGATTCGTGATGCCGTGCGTGCTTCCCAGGAGGAGCACGCACGTCATCACGAAGAGCACCGTGCCGACGTGGCCCAATTGGGATCGGCCATGTTCGGGGGTTTCCTGCATGTGTCGGCCAATCTGGCGGCCCTCTCCTGCTCTGTGGAGACTATACGCCAGTCGTTCTCCTTGCCGTCTTCCGGCCCAGATGCCACCAGGGCCCCCTGTGGACCTGCCCTGACCAATGCAGCCAGCTCGGTGGGGATCCCATCCCTGCCACTCGGGAGTCAGAGGTCCAGCAGGGGTGGACAACACAGAAACTGGACCCCAGCAGATGGAGGATGTGACGGCATCATCGGGCAGGGCACGTGCACGACGGCGTCGGTGGTTTCCATCATCCTGGATGCCGTCGTGCTGGCAGAGGCAGTGGCGTCGGAGGCAGCAGCAGGTTCGACGTGGGAGGCATCATGGCTCGGGGCCATCAAGATCAGAGGGGCAGGCATCGGCCGGAGGGCAGGAGAACCCTGGGATGGTAGTGTCTTCCGTGTGGGAGCAGTTGGTCCAACGGATAGGTGCGGAGCGGCAGCGGGCGGAAGAGGAGCGGCTCACCATGGTCAGGGCGGAGTTCTCCATGCGTCGGGCGTTGAGGCGGGCTGAGTGCCTCGAGGAAGCTCGCAGGGAGTTTGAGGTGAACATGGGGTTATCCCTGCGAGACCTCGGGGCCAGGACAGAGTCCCGCCTCCAGGACGTCGACATGGAGTTCGATGATGCCCTGGCCGGCAACATCACAGAGTGAGCCGCAGGACTTGCCCGCTGCCATTGTATATAGTTATATAGTTAGTGGTAGGTTTCCTTTAAATTATTTTTTTTTTATTTGGTTGCGATTGGACAATGCGCCACTTTTTTGTATATAGTTCAGTTTTTAGTTAGTTGACATAGTTAGGTTTCATTTGGTTGGGCTCATGGACCCGGGATTGTCTTGTAAATAGTTCTTCTATGGATTTTTTGATTTTTTGGATTTTTTTCATGGACATTCATCTTCTTTTTGTTGTTTTGCTTTGTGGTTTTTCTAATTTCATTTCCATTCTAGTTGATTTTCAATACATTTTTATTTTCATCCTTCAATGTGTCGTATCATCTCATTACTTTCATGCATGTCATGTTGGGTGTTTTGACATTCACTTGCAGCCATTGTGTGTGACAGACATGTGTTCATTTGCATTATTTACATTGGGTGTGTAACATGTAATTGCCTTTGATATGTGGGTGGATGTGATAGTTGTTTGGGCCTTTTGGCAGGGGAGGATGGCCATTACGGACATGATTGGGGATTGTTGGGACCCAGGTGCAGGGGGGCATGGATGGGACATGGGCGAGGGCCTGGTGGAGGGTGCCCCGCAATGCTGGGGGGTGGGGGTGGTGGGGGACATGAGTTGGACATGGGTGGGGGCCTGCTGGCAGGTGCCCCACAGTGCTGGGGGGTGGGGGTGGTGGGGGACATGAGTTGGACATGGGTGGGGGCCTGCTGGCAGGTGCCCCACAGTGCTGGGGGGTGGGGGTGGTGGGGGACATGAGTTGGACATGGGTGGGGGCCTGCTGGCAGGTGCCCCACAGTGCTGGGGGGTGGGGGTGGTGGGGGACATGAGTTGGACATGGGTGGGGGCCTGCTGGCAGGTGCCCCACAGTGCTGGGGGGTGGGGGTGGTGGGGGACATGAGTTGGTGTTCATTAGTTCAAGGAGACATGTGCCTTTGCTGGGGGGCATGCCCATGTTGGGTGGGCTGCCTGCGGGACATGACCAGGGATGCAGGGTAGTCCCCTGTGGTGTGGGCTGCCTGCAGGGGCCGTGGAGGGTGTACAGGGAACACCTGGGAGGACCCACACTGTCAAATCACATGTAGGACTCCCCGGCACCCCTGAAATACACGTACCCTGCTGAAATCGCGTGTAAAACTTCCCGCGCACCCCTGAAATACACGCGCCCAGGCTATTCGCGTGTGGAACTTCCCGCGCACCCCTGAAATACACGCGGCCAGGCTATTCGCGTGTGGAACTTCCCGCGCACCCCTGAAATACACGCGCCCAGGCTATTCGCGTGTGGAACTTCCCGCGCACCCCTGAAATACACGCGCCCAGGCCAATCGCGTGTGGAACTTCTCACGCACCCCTGGAATACACGTAGCCCGCTCCCCCAGGCCCGATCGCGTGAGAAACTTCACGCGAACCCCTGAAATACACGTAGCCCGCTCCCCCAGGCCCGATCGCGTGAAAAAGTTCACGCGAACCCCTGAAATACACATAGCCCGCTCCCCCAGGCCCGATCGCGTGAAAAAGTTCACGCGAACCCCTGAAATACACGTAGCCCACTCCCCCAGGCCCGATCGCGTGAAAAAGTTCACGCGAACCCCTGAAATACACGTAGCCCGCTCCCCCAGGCCCGATCGCGTGAAAAAGTTCACGCGAACCCCTGAAATACACGTAGCCCGCTCCCCCAGGCCCGATTGCGTGAGAAACTTCACGCGAACCCCTGAAATACACGTAGCCCGCTCCCCAGGCCCGATCGCGTGAAAAAGTTCACGCGAACCCCTGAAATACACGCGCACACTGTGCGCCAGCCGCGTGCGCCACTTGTGCGCTGAATTCTATGAATTACCCCCTTGGTGTCCTCAGTCACTTGACAAACTCATTGTGCCTAAAAGCTTGTGTACAATGTAGACATTTTTGACCATAGCACAGAAAGTGACACTTGATTTCATTTTTCCACAATTAATGCTTTGCTGTAATGTGTCTGTCTTTCCTATCTCCATGGCATGCTGTTCAGGATGTTCGTTTGTATGTATGAGGTAACGAGTGCCCAGAGTATGGGATGCCGTGTGAGTGCGCTGCTTTCCCTGCGCTACTCTTAATTATTTAAAACACAATTATGAACCCTCACAATGGTATGTTTTCTGCCAGCCTGAAAGGTATATCACGCAGGCCTGACTTGTGACCAACTTTGCACCAAACCTGCAGATGAACGGGCCTGCTGTTGAAGCTCAGTTACCAGTTTAATGGTATCCACTACAGCGTGTAATTTGCTTACTGACTTTGAGAGCATTACTCATTTTACTATAGCCGGTAGGAGATGCTGGTAAGATAGCTCAGTGGATTAAGAGCTCGCTTCTGCGATGTGTGTGTGATCTGTAGGATCGAATCCCGGCAAGGCCAACTAAGCTGTTCATCCTTCTGAGGTTGTTAAATGAGTACCAACACAGTTTGGGTGATATTGTATGTTTATTTGTTCTGTATAAAATGCTTACGTGTAAGTGCTGTATAATAACACATCATTATCATTTGGCCTTAGACATCTGCTTGCATTCACAGTAAATTGGTAATATAGGCCTATACACACTGATATTAACAATATATATGGTGATCCATTCTTGTATGAAATGTATGGCACACTACAGTGTTATCGTAACCGTATTTTTCTGTTGTGTACTTAGGAACAATGCTATGTGATGCCACTTCCTGTGTTGTCAAGGATTGAAAGTTCATTTTTCATTGCTACCTGTAATGTCACTTCAGGGTGGGTTCAAATGACATCACTTCCTGTGATGTCATCAGAGGTCAAGGGTCATGTGATGTCACTTCCTCTACCATTGGCATTTCGGTGAAATGACGTCCATGAAGTCCTGGCATGAGAATAGATGCCATTATCTTTCTTTATAATTATCTTTCTTTAATTATACTAACTGTCTTGATGAACAGTTTATGCTCATTTGGAATTTCCTCATAGGCCTTTATTGGTTTTGATAGGAAATAGTTCTCCCATTTCAGCCAGCGAAGAATGAGTGACCTCTTCCTTCTCTGGTGTGCATTCATTTTTGGAAATCCATGAATAGAGAGGTCACTTTGAGGACTCATTAATGCTGGAACATGTATTACTACAATGGAGCATACTCCTCCCCAATTTCTTGCAACTGCATGTTAGCTCTGGATCCACAGGCCCAATATCAGTCCATCAATACTGCAGTCCCTTCATTAATTTCTGGGACCTCGATTGTCTGTGCACATCCTTTGTTTTCCCCAACCAAAGCCAAGCCTTCATTCTTGAAGCATGTTGTTGCATTCTTCAGTGGTATTATAGATATGCGTCCGGCTTTGTTGTCGATCCATGTTAATAATTTAGAATATTTGGCCCATGACTCTAGCCATCTATCATTCACTATGTGCGCTATGCTTACTGGTTCCTTCTCCAATCAATGTGCAGGAAAGATAATAGTCCTTCTCCCCATCCGCTACCAGTGGCAACACGCCCATACACCAATAGTTGAGGTCTCTCCCAGCAACCTGGTTCTCCTGATATTTTAGTCAACAAATGTCCATGATGCATTTATGTCATACTGTATTAGGGAACAGACGTAGCAGCTTTCATCTGACATTCTCTCTTCTCCTCCTTCGTGTGCTGATAGCTTAAATAATTTTTTTAATGACCCAAATTATCAAGATATGTGTTTATATCTTCATGATCTTCCCCAACATCCCTTTTAAATTGAAATAGGTGCCTCATAATATTATAAAAAATTGTGTCTGTACTTTTATTGGGGACAATAGGAACTGTTTTATTGTCACCCGCCATGTCTGCATTGTTTTTTGTAATATGTCTATATATGTCTAAATGCCATGATAATGAGGTAGAAAACACACATCATAATACAGAATGATATCACAATTATTATTTCATGAAAACTCATTGATTGTCTTGATTCTTGAATGACCGGATTTGAACAGTACCTTACATTGAGAAGTAGACTGTATCTGAGGCGGACGCTCCTGACAGGTTCTGCAGGCTCACGGTTCCTGAAGCGACAGTCGGACTGACACAAAGTAGGAAGACTGGAGGGTCCTGCACTGCCCAGGGAAGAAACCAGCAGCAGAGCAAAGCAACAAATAAAAGCTTAAAACCCAAGCAGGGTCTGATCCTCCTGGCTATCTGGTTCACTGTAGTTGTGCACAGAAAATTTGACCAGAGGAAGGAGGCCTTGATTGTAGTTTGGTGAACTGGTTGTTCCCACCAGCTCAAGGGGAGAAGATTCCTTGCAGATCTTCCCTGTTGTCGAAGTTTGGAGATTCGGACCTGCATCTGGGCTTCACCGGGAGGTTCAGTCATGGTAGAGGTCCTCTTCTGTCAGCTTCTCTTCAGTTCTCTCAATCCAGTGGAAACTCTGCCTACTCAGTCCCAGAGACCTGCTTTTTATGCAGTTTTCCCCCATTCAAACAGCCTGGCTGTCAATCACACAGCAGGGTGGCTGTCCTGGCGGGACAGTCACCACAGCCAATCACACAGAGTGCGACATGGGTCTCCAAGGAGACCCTGTGCAGGGACTCTCAAACCCCTCCCTCACATCCTGTCCCCCTCAGACATTCACGCCAAAGGTCGGCAAACAGAGGAACCAAACCTGGTTTGGCGCACAGAGTAAAACACGAGAAAGACTTTTACAAAAAGAAATGGTGAATAAACCCAGCCAGAACCAAATAAAAGTAAATGTGGTGAAGCAGGTTTAAGTTTGAGGCTACTAAGATAGCCTAAAACAGTACCAAGGTTATTTAAAATAACCGTGGTAGGAAAAAATAGGGTAGATACCACTGCCACCAGCCAAATCTTAATGAAAAGAGAATGAAATAATGTTCCACGAGAAACAGACAAAAAGGGATAACTATTAACCCTTTCCAGATCTCTATGTAAGATAGTCTGTACTGAGTCTGTCATTTTAAAAAGACTAATAAAGTCAATGGCAACTTTACATGTTCTGGGAGACAGTAGTCAGTTCCAGAAAATGGAGTGTAAAGTGAGAAGTCTGAAAAAGACAACCCTGTGTCACTGTACTGAAGGTGCTGTGTAACACACAGTAAAAAGATGATGCCTATGGAGTAGGTGAGGCTCCAAAGTCTATGAACACAAAAATGTTAAACACACACAGCAAAACACATGTAAGAGTGGGAAACAAGGCTCACAGTCTTACCAAGTGAAAAACAAATATCCTAGAAATCCAGCAAAGCTGCTGGGGGACTCAGTAGGTTAGGGAAATTAGCCATTTTGGAGAATTCTCCCTAACACTGTGAGGATAGCTCAGCTGCAACGTGCTCGCCTTGTAAACAAGACAACGTGAAGCAATACAGTTTTGATCCCCAGGTCCGCGCTTAGAAACCTCTGGGTGTTCAGCGCGTTATAAATACGCTACTAAGACATATTCCTGTAACAGCACCTCGATGCCCCGGGCTGTGTGAGCACTATAAAAATGCAAATAAACAAATAAATAACCTAGTGAAGTTGCAAGGGGGGTTCCATAAATCATACAATCACCAACTCATGGGGAGCTAAAAGGTGATCTGAGCCAGGCTGGTTTCTTAGAGCATACAAGGAAAGGAGTAGGCAATGTAGCCATCCCTTCTTTGAAGTCATTTTTATTTTTGCAATTCTCTCTTTTAACAGTCCATTTAATCTCTCACAGATCCCAATCAAATGTGGATGGTAAACTGAGAAAAATGTATGCTTAATGCCTAGTAGAAGAACTGCATCACACCCCATCTTGGAAACATGTTTATCCAATAGGGCTGAGTGTTGCACTGGAGTGCTGTCTGAATGCAGGAAGCCCCTCCTTTTCCAGTGTGACAAACCTGCATGCACATTTGACGTCACATATGCAGAGTCAGAGTACACCATCACTTCCTCATCTTCAAATCTCTGAAGTGCGACGATAAGCGCCACTAATTCTGCAGCCTGTGCTGAATAAGGCAAAGGCAATCTTGTGCTTGGCACTACCTCAAATTCAGCCTCTCGGTTCAGCTTCACTACTGCTGATCCAGTATGTCTTTCGCCAGTTGTTTGGTCAATTTTTGAAGAGCCATCAATCTAAAGAACTTCCCCCCTCCCAAGAGCATTTTATCTTGCTTGGGGAATATCATCATAGTATACAGTATAATGTTGTGCAATCATGTCAATGCTCATCCTACACTACTGGTTCTGCTACAAACATTACCTCATATCTTGATGCTCTTTGTGTTGTTAATGCATTTTTGGGTTTCTCTAAAATCGCAAATAATGCATGCTCTACAAATAGTGTCACTAAACACCCCATTGTTATACTTGAAGCTTGTTTAATTGTGAATGCAGCAGCAGCTAAAGATTGCTCACAGAGATAATGTCCTTTCGTAACTGGATCTAAAATCCCACTATAGTACGCCAATGGTTTATATCCATGTCCTAATGTCATTTTTTGTGTGAGGACTGCTGTAATAACTTTGCCATTTGAATGAGAAAATAAACAGAATTCTTCATGTTATTCTGCAATTCCTGAAACAGGAGCTGTACTGATTGCCTTTTTTAATTCTTGAATTCCTTCAGTCATATCATCTGTCCATGTTATTTTACTCTTGCTCACCTGTGCTTCTTTAAGTGCTTTAAAAGTGGTCAAATATATGTACTGTAATCGAAAACCCAGGCCCTACAATAATTACATAGGCCTAAAAATTGTTGCATTTCTCTTGTTGTTTTCGGTTCTGAAGTCTTCATAATTGCTCCTGCTCTCTCAGGTGTCACTTTCCTCCCTTCATGAGAAATCAACTGTCCTATATACAAGACCTCTGTCTGACAGTATTGTAACTTTTATTTGTCCAACTTATACCCTTTCTCTGATGGTCATGAGCTTAACGGAATCTTCTCTGCATCTTTTTTTTCTTTATCACTAAACACTAAAATGTTGTCCACGTATTGAATTATTGCACTTTCGAGCTGAAGATTACCTAGGTCCACATGAAGAACTCTGTTAAAGATTAATGGAGACTCACAGTACCTCTGGGGCAAACAAGTATGTTTCAGGTGAATATTTCTATACAAAAAGGAAGTCACATTTTGTGAGTATTCATGGAGGGGAATTGAAAAGAACGCATTATTGAAATCTATAACTGTAAAGTATCTGGCCTTAGATGGGATGTTTCACAATATTGTTACTGGATTTGGAACTAAAGAAATGCAGCTTCGACTATATTGTTTAGGGGACAAAGGTGCCATATGAATTTCCATGACCCTGACCTTGATTTTATTACTGGATACATAGCCTTGATACATGGAGAATCAGATGGCACCAGTATTCCATGCTCATTGAAGCAGAATTGGTCTCAATTTTACCTTAATTCACTTCTGAAGACATGGGGTATTGCTTTGCTCAGGGCAACAGAGCTCCAGGTTTAAATTTGATTTGAACTGCTCCTACTCCCTTTAATGGAGCCACATGATATGGGCTTGGGGTCCGTAAAATATTGTGCACTTTCTCTAGATCTTCCTGGAAAAATAACAGTTTTTTTTTTTTTACCAGCGCCATTCTCTACGATATTTCTCTATTCTCTACTTTAATCCAATAAGTGACAATTATGGAAAATACTAATTCATCATCTGAGTACTCACCTTTAAACAGCTCCTCATCTGTCAAATCTCTCAATCTGTAGTCTTCCCTGAGGCTATCACTGTCCTCCATCCTTCCCTCATCATCTGTCCCATGAAGAACCACCCGTTCCTTTCTGACCACTTCTGTTTCTAACGCTAAGGAGATAATCTACCTTTCTTCATCATCCATGGGGATTTCTGTTCTAAACTAAAGCTTATCAGGTATTCCTAATAGTTTACCTATCAACTTGGGTAAGCATGATATTAAAATAGTCACACCATACAAAAATACTTCTGAGTCTAAGGGAACTCCTTGTAATGCTTTCTGGCCTTTGAAAGCTGTTATAAGCTCTCTCACATTCATAACATTTATCTCTGGGGTAGAACACACTATTCCTTCATCAGTAAAATATATCATCATGTTAAGTTTCATCGTTAGGTCACACCCTAATATGTTAACTGGTGTCTGCCTAGAACGCACATTGGGCCTCATTACGACCCAGGCGGACTTCGCGGTGCTAAATGCACCGCGAAGCATGGCGGAAAGCCGCCGATAGCGCCATGGGGGTTGGCGGATTTACCGCCCCATTCCGACCTCGGCGGAGCGGTAAATCCCCAATCCCCATTCTGCCCTTCCCCATTCCCATTTTTGCCCCATAGGGTATAATGGGAGTGGGGAAGGAGTTAATTACGCCACCGTAAAATACGGTGGCGTAATTAACAACGAGGTCCCGTAGCGCCATGGTTTTCTCCGCCTGGTAAAACCAGGCGGAAAAGGCCGCCATGGCGCTACGGGAACTCGTAGTATGGCGGAGAGGTACGCCATGCACTACGCTGGCGTAACACCCTCTCCGCCAGGGTCCTAATGAGGCCCATTGTGTTCTCCTATATATATATTTGTAGTTTGTCTATTAAAGGATCTACATTGATTGCCCGAGAGAATCCATCTTGCATTCATGGCAATACCTGACATTGGATATTTGCCCTCACAGATGCAGGAAAGAGTTTCTCCATTGTCTACAACAAATGAAAATTTCTTGCCTCCAATCAATACCTTGGCCCTTGGTTCCTCTTGGGGTTCTGGTGTCACAGATAGTACTGAACACATTAAGTCTATCTGTGGGCAATCCTAATGTGGATATAAATTCATCGCTGTACCTGTAAAAGTTTTCCTCCTACCATTGTCACACTCCCTAATGTGGGCGCGGTTGCTTGCTGGACTCCTGTACTCATATTCCATTGTGGTTTTGTACCTGTTGTGTTTGCATAAGTACTTGCTGAAGTTGCCCTTGTGGAAATTGCATTTGCAATGGTGCTTGCTGTGTCTGATGTAATTGCGGAGCACGTGTCTAAGTCTGCGTGTGATTTTGGGCATAATACTCCTGTGGGTCTGTATTATATTGCCGAATATAGCCCATCCCCCCTCTTGGAGTTTGCCAATTTTGCTGCATGCCTTTTCTTCTTCTACATGTTTAAGCTATGTGTCGTATTCTCCCACAGTTCCAACATTGTTGCAGGTGTCTTCCATTAAATCCTTCACCTCTCTGAGGGTTCTGAAATCCACTGCATCCTCCTCCTCTTGACCCATTCTTTCTTCTTCTTGGCCAAGAATTGTAACCACTATGATCCATATGGTAGACTGCATTATTTTGCTGCACTGGTTGCATCTCCTGTGTCACCACACCCTCATTACTCATCAAAACGGCTCCCTCTATGGCTAATTTGGGTAACTTGTTCTGAACTAACTTCGCCTCCTCCTGCTTTATACTCTCAGCTTTCTTCTTATTCTTCTCGTGTAACAATCAGCAATGATGCACGGTCATCGACTGTATTTCTGTCCATGGATTTGCTTCCATTCCACCATGTGTCTTCATTTGCCATTGCACTCTCTCGGGCAAGCCCTGGCACAAAATGTGATAAAATAATGCTACCATTTTATCCCACTGTTCTCTCGTTTCAAGGTGCCATCTCTCTTGAATATCTTGAAATAAGGCAACAGGGTCTACATACTCTCCCATTTTATTAGACATGATCACACCCATATCTGATGTATCGGGATATTGTACTCCGAGCGCCCGCCATACATCTGCTTTGCAATTATTAAATGGTGCTCCATCATGTGTCATGTTTTATTCAATCAAATATTACCAGCCCTCTCCCCTAGAGTGGCTTCTAATAGGCCTTTATGTCTCCTACGGCTGACCTAATTCCCGATGTCATTCTTTCTAATTCATGAATCCATTTTCCTGCACCGGAAGATAAACAAGGTAATTTACATTTTAAATTCTCTTTATCCATTTGTCACCATGCAATATATTATGGTTGTCCTCCCCTTTTCTCTAATAATGGGAATTGTGAAAATCCTGATCCATAATCACACCTGCCTACACTTCTTATTTTACCAGGTGAGGCTAGTCCACCCACTTTTCTCTATTCTGGTAAGGCCCTTAATCTGCTTACATAAGGCAGGCTACATCCCCTGTACTGTGAGATTGTGCTTGTCGTCGCCCAGTGTGTAGTGTTGATTCTGGTGTTCTTTCTTTGGGGCCCTTTAGATCTGACCATTTTACCCCTTTCTCTACATTCAATTTATTTGAAAATCCACATGCGCTCTCCCTTTACACTCTTTCATTTACATCCCTTTCTTGGCCTGACACCATTATGCACCAGCTTGTATGACTATTATCTTTCTCAACATCAACAGGGTCTAATCTGCTTCAAGACAGCATTCTGTGCTCATCTACTATGGTGTCAGCTGACCTACATTTGATTTCCCTCGATAGAGATCCTTTGACATTCTTTTTTATACCCTTCTTTATCCCTCATTTGCCTGTATAAATCCCCAATTATTTTGCCTACGATTTCCGTTTCATGCTTTTCAGCCCATGTTGGTATTTTGGTATCCCTTGCAGCTTCCCGCTGAGCTGTTGTGATACTCTCTCTTCCTCAAGTCATTCTTGTGCTTCAGTAAGCACCATGCTTCTATGACATAGATAATCTACCTCGTCAGCTTTTAATCCCCTACTTCTGTTATTTCTTCTTCCCTTCTCCTCATCTCCATTAATTTATCTTCCTCTCACCTTCTTTTCAACTTATGCACTTTCATTCTTTGTGCTTCTACCGCCTCTCATTTCTTCTCTTCTAGTCTCTTCTTTTCTTTCCTTTCCTCGTATCATCTACGCTCTTCCCTTTGCTTGCTTTCTCTTTCCTTCTCATCATTTTATGCTCTCTCTTCTTCCTTTTCTTTCTTTTCCCGATCTTCTCTTTCTCAAACCCCATCAATGCCCTTTTCGTCTAGTTTAAGCTATGTTTGTACTTCCATCCATTCATTCTGTAATATTGTTATTCCCTCAACCTTGTCCTTTATTTCTTTCTGTTTCCTTGCTTCTTCCTCTATCACCATCTGTTTATCTTGCCTATCCTTCCTCTCATCATGCAGTTTACTTTCATGGCGTGTTAATATACATTTGCTCTCTTCTGCATTGTCCTCACTGTTATAAGTGGGGCCTCACATGTCGGATTAACACAGCCGCTGCTTTCAATTCCTTTAAGGGATAAAATACCTTCTTCTCTGTATCTACACTCTTATTTTTAGGAGGGGAACAGGGAGCCAAAGATGTTACCTTTTCCCTGTTATGCTACTTAAGGATCTACTCCATCTTGGCAGAATCTAATTTCTCACTCTGATACATTTTCCATTGCTCTAAAATAGCCAACCTTTCCTGTTACTTCTTTCCCTTATATGTAGCATGCAAATAGGTCATCATATGTCGCAATGCTGTTTTTGACAACAAACCCTCCTGAGCTCCTGAGACCACGGCATGAGGGCCTTGAACCCACTCCGAATTATCCTTCCTTATTTTGTCTGTGTATTTTTGCAATGTTCTGCATAAGTGTAGAAGAGGAGTGTCCCCCATGATGACAAGTCAATCTCAACTGTCTATACTTATCCAACCTTTTATTATTCTCTTTATTCTATCAAGTATATCACACTGATCAATTTGAGCAGGCACCATCATTCGCAGTTTATTATCCGGAAATCAAAATGTTTTAACCACTATTAAAATCTTTGCAAAAATGTTCTATTATTTCTTTGTTTACGATCTTCTATCAATGTTTAATATTTCATTATTTTATCATTGATATTTTAAGAATTGTTTCTTTATTTATTTATTGCTTTCCTTTGCTTTTGAGCCCAATGACATGAATCTTTTGGTTAAAAGATATAATAAACACTTTAATTGTTTACTATTGTTTTATATCTATTAATCTAAATGCAACACGCACTTTATACTGACTTATTATAACCCCATAAACACTGTATGCGCCTTGTGCACTTTAATTACTTTCCGCTGTGTATGCCTTCCTTAACTACGTTCAGTAAATGTATCTCCTCTCATTTGTTACTCCACCTGGGAGTTTGAAATACACTCTTCTTGTTGGCCTTGCCTCAGGAATCCTGAACACCTTTATTTGGAGTTTTTTAAGAATGTATCCTTCTGTCCGCTGGGAACCAGGAATCGAGGTATCAATTTCTCTTCTTTATAATCTCAAAAAAATCCTGTTACTTTTAAACCTTACATTTACAATACAATCCCTCCCCATATTTTTGCCATGTTCAATATTCTACTTACATCCGTGGCTCAGCTCAAGTCCCTCGACATCGACTCTTACTCAACTGGCCAGTTTGCCTTTAGTGTGGGGACCGGACAAAAATTTGGTCAAAGAGGGACCTGCCAACAGTATCTTTTTACACTTCTTTTGTTAGTCGCCTTTCTCCACGGGCTGTGGTCTTCTGGCTAATGGCAGAAGCAGCCAAAAGTTCAAAGATATGGATTTGGGTCTAGGTTGATTAGACCTGAACCATCCGCACTGCTACCAAAATATGGTCTAGCACCTTAAGGCATCTCTTGTGCTAGATGGAATTACCAATAAAGATCCCAGACCAAATAACGGGACAGACTCCGAAAATTTGACAAAATACTACTTTCTTCTCAATTTAATAAAGCAGGGCAAACTGGCAAACAACGCACAGATACTTGCACACTCACACACACACTTGACTATACAGAGGTTATATACCGCAATATGCGTCATCTATGATGTCATCCTATGTGCAAACTGCAAAACCTATTGACAGGAAGCATTGATTAAGAGAACATATGTACCTATGGTATTCATATAGGTTAGCACTTCATTGTCTGCCCCTTATCTGTAAGACACACCTCAAACTACCTCTAAATACATATAATACTGATTATAGCAAAGGAAATGGCAGCAGATTGGTCTATGCAACATTCTATAGCTTGTTGCCCCATAGACCCTGTGATTGGTTGGCATTCTCATCCAACCTTGGACTTTCTGCTCATTAGCAGCAAGTAAGCAAAACAAAACCCAGGTACTTGAGTCACATCAGATTACTCCCCACTTTCCCAATTAATCCATCTTCTCTCATCAGTCCAGACACAAGTCAAAGTTTCCCATCTATAACTGACCTTGTAGTCTTCTCTCAGTTCTGGGACATTAGAGGGAGTGTAAGCACATCACTATCTTCAGCCGAAGCTTAATGAATAGCCCTTGTTTTTGACTTCTTTATCAGGTGTGAAGAGACCGCAAATTTGTACATTTTGACCTACTATTTAATACTATTTGATTTTCTTATACTGGGTGTTCTTGCTCCTCTTAGCCTCTAGAGACTTGCTCACTCCATCTTGTATAGACCTTATCCACTGTTAAATGTCCAATACTTGGCTCTTGCAAATTATTTCTTCTTTAATCTAAGAGAAATATGTCTTACGTACATAGCTTATCCATCTGCCTCCCCGTGTGCTTTGCAATTATTCCTTAAAATAGAATCCTTGATCCCAGGCCAACACAGACTCCTCTTCATTTTGCACACATAGCTTTTTCTCTAATGTCTCCTGGCTCTGCATCCCTGGTCTGTCTCTAAGGTAGCTAGATTGAGTCTTGACAGGAGCCGACATCCATCTTCCTTTTATGGCCGCCTTAGCCACGTTATATTTTCCTCTATAGAAAGCTTCTATCTGTCTCATCTACCTTGCCTTACTGCATATTTACACTTATTGGTCAGCAAGTTACTTCATCTTCTTTGAATATATGATTACTTTATCATTTCGTACATGTTTCTCTTGCCACTTCAGTTACATCCTTACTGTTAAGTATTTTCATATTGGTTCAGTATGTCCTCGTATATCTTCTTCAAGACATTACTCTGCCCTCGTCAGATTTCACTCAGTGCTCCATGATGTCCAAAGGTGCGTGCTGATATCCTTCTACTCTTTCAGTATGAGGGTGCATTTGGTATGGTTGCATGAGTCCATATCATCTCTCATACACTTGATGGGAACAACACATGGGGTCCCACATAAAGCTCTTCTCCTGCTGTTGCAATATGATGGCGGTGAGGGGACGGGAGCTAGGGAAAACACATACACCTGCTACTCTACACACACATGTTGGTGGAATTGCAATCCTGATCAAGTTTCATTGCTGGTATTACAACAGCAGAAATGAAAGCCTTCACTGAATCCACACTTGTCGAAGCAACAGGACTATGGCTGCTCCAATGAATCAGGTTGGGTATGAATGAAAATACAGAAAACACATTTTTGCAGACGGTCATTTTGCAGCACCCATTCAGGATGCTCTACCATTAGTCCTATAGAAGCACTTTTTCCATGTTATAACACCTAGAGAGACTTACAGAAGGAAGGAAGGCTTTGAATTGGGCACAGACATTTAGTATTCTATCAGGAGTAATTTATACAATATTGCTGTCTTCCTAAACTGACAATTTAACTCCTCTAAACATTAATCATGGATGCAAATGTGTTACCTTTTGACAACCAGTTGTCCCCTGACTAGACATGTTTTTTACAAAGGGCCTCATTATGATTGTTCCAGTGCAGTATTAACAAGCCACTATTACCACATACTGGCACAGTACCGCACTAGCACACTCCAAGTTTGCCGGTAGGGTGGTCGATTTACCTCCAGCTTTGAGTTTTGAGCTGGAGGTATATCCACAACCCTACCAGCAAAAGACAACCGTTATTACTGCCCAGCAATACCAGTATCGGTAATACTGGCAAATCCCCCCCTGGAGTCCCATTGGACTCCCTGGAATGGGGATTTACTGTCATTTCCACCACTTGGAATCTGCCAGTAATTGCGGCAGACCAAGTGGCAGGAACGGTATTACACTTTGTGCCTCGTTACGTGTTTGCTGGTACCTTGCCAGTATTACCAACGGGATACGGGCAAACATGTAACGAGGCCCAAAGTGTCTTACTGTCTTCACAAGTCCCAGGGAAACACAAAGGGCTTTGATTGCGGCTCTTTTGGACACCCATTTCACCAAAGGATCCAAGTCACAGCAGTAAATCTGTTGAAAAAATCAGCCACTGAACTTAATTCCCTGTAAGGTTAGTTCAGTTGAAATGTGATAACATGACTGTAGAGGGAACACATGTACATTCATCACACGACACTCAAAAAATACCAACCCCACTCTGAGCCTGCCCCAATACAACAATTTATATGGATTCTGAATGCATTTAAACTAATGTGGCCAGAAAAAGAATGTGTGACTTCATGAAATGGACCTTGACTCCTTCCAACTAATATAAGTACACTATGCGGAGACAGAAGAGCTCTGTATTTTCAGGCTTACTGCTGCCACTTTTAAGAGATACCAGCACAGATGTGCACAGATTACCAAATTGGACTTAAATCCTCTTTTTAATGTTCTCTTGGAAGTAAGGTCAACTTGTATAAGAATAGAATGTGGAAGCATGGACAAGATCACATAAACATGTGTAGAAGCTGCAATAAGCAAGCGTGTGAGTAAAACTCTGGTTCCATGTGCCACATCTTGAAACCCAATTCTTTTAGGAAGCATGTATGCAATTCAAAATGTAGTCTCTCTGACTACACCATGCCAGTGTAGGGACTGTAAAGCCTAGTCTTAAATATGTACACTTCTCTCTTTTTCATTTGAATTTACTCACAATTGCATTTCAATCGAATTTCTTTAGAAACTTCATTTTATAAAGCTGAACCTTTTCCTCCACAGGTGAATATTCATGTGTTCTGCAATGAAATTCCTCAGCCTACTGTCTGAAAATGTGGCATGGATGTCCTCAGCACATCATTGTTGTTATGTACTTGCAGAAATAAAGTGAAAAATGTGCCTGATATTTGTTTCAGGCAGTTTAGTCCTCTTCAACTCCCACTTCAGTATAATCAAAACAAAATATTCTATTAGATTTTCCCTCCAGTGTTCCTGATGTCATTAATGCACATCCGCAAAGTCCATGTTCACGGCGCCAATCAATCAAAAGTTTTAAAATATCATCAGGAGACATTTCCAACTCCTATTTCAACCCAACACAGGGAGTTGTGATTTCCATTAAAATATTAATTTCTTAAATAACTGTTCATGTGAAATTGTGATACATGACCTTCATTTCTCATGATATGGAAGACACATCGTATTAACAGAATGCTTTTGGAATCTGTAACCTACAGTGGACTTGCTTCATTAATATTTTATAATTATACTGAAAAATGTACATATTGTATAGTGCTTTACGTATATTCCCACAAATTGGAATTTGAATGTGATCATTCTGTAACGCATGCAAAATACAGTTCATGAATATTTAATTCATTAAACGGACCTTTAAACTAAAGCATTTTCTTTGCTTCAATTTTTGCAAGTTGTTTTTGAAATTATAGTTTGAAAAGATATATTCTTGAGATCATAATGTATGGCCTTCTGTTGTAAGTAAACCATGTGTGGTTCAGTAAGAATTAGTGTATTGGGCTTCAACTTTAAATGACACTTGCCTGAAAGTATGTCCTTCCATTATGCCAAGTATTAAGTTACTTTAAATGAGACATCCATTAATTTGACTAATGGTTTCTAAGGCAAAGGTTAACATGAACACTGTACTCATTGGTTTATGAAAAGGCTATTGCTTTAACAGGAGTTCATCATCCATCACTTAAAAGTGCACCTTAAAAATTACACTTGTTTCAGAATGAATGGGTTCTCGAACAATTGCCCAATTTTTCTGTATGTTCTCAGTAATGCCAAGAATATATGTACTTTACCTAAACACATATGCAGGGTAATTCATGGAATAAATGTGTGCCGAAAAGGGGAGCGCAAGTGTGACAATTGCAGCGCACGCGTGCAAATGCCGCGCACGCAGCCGTTCATCGATTCATGGAAAGCACTGCGCTTGTCAAACCTGGTATGTGCGCCAAATCCGTGGGTGGTGTACGCGGGTGCACACGTCACTAAATGGCGTGCGCGACGCACACAGGGAAAGCGCACATCGTGTAGCGCACACAAGAAAAGAGGGTGGAACACGGGGCGTAACACGCGGAATGGGGAACAACGCATGAAAATGTGGGCGTTACGGGGGAAGTACGGGCGGTAAATGCTCGTAACGCCCACATGCGCACTAACAACACGTATTCATGGAATCGAACAGGGAAACACGTACGCCAGCAGGAAGCAGGCATAAGCAGCCCCGCGCAGCATAAAAGTGCACGCAAACAACAAACAAGCTTATACGCTACGATGAATATACCGTTGCTCACAGCAGTGGTCGTGGGACACAGCAGGAGGAGGAGAATAGCCAGGCCCTTCATTATTTTACCCAGGACTAGCCTTTTTGGGATGCCTGATGACCAGGTGTATGGGAGGTACAGGTTTCCACCACTAATAATCCTAGAACTGGTCAGGGAGTGGGAGGATGACCTCACATCACCCACCCTGTGCTCCCAAGCATCACTTAAAAGTGCACCTTAGAAATTACACTTGTTTCAGAATGAATGGTTTCTCGAACAATTGCCCAATTTTTCTGTATGTTCTCAGTAATGCCAAGAATATATGTACTTTACCTAAACACATATGCAGGGTAATTCATGGAATAAATGTGTGCCGAAAAGGGGAGCGCAAGTGTGACAATTGCAGCGCACGCGTGCAAATGCCGCGCACGCAGCCGTTCATCGATTCATGGAAAGCACTGCGCTTGTAAAACCTGGGATGTGCGCCAAATCCGTGGGTGGTGTAAGCGGGTGCACACGTCACTAAATGGCATGCGCGACGCGCACAGGGAAAGCGCACATCGTGTAGCGCACACAAGAAAAGTGGGTTGAACACGGGGCGTAACACGCAGAATGGGGAACAACGTGTGAAAATGTGGGCGTTATGGGGGAAGTACGGGAGGTAAATGCTCGTAACGCCCACATGCGCGCTAACAACACGTATTCTTGGAATCAAACAGGGAAACACGTACACCAGCAGGAAGCAGGCATAAGCGGCCCCGCGCAGTATAAAAGTGCACACAAACAACAAACAAGCTTAAACGCTACGATGAATATACCGTTCCTCGCAGCAGTGGTAGTGGGACACAGCAGGAGGAGGAGGATAGCCAGGCCCTGCATTTTTTTACCCAGGACTAGACTTTTTGGGATGACTGATGACCAGGTGTATGGGAGGTACAGGTTTCCACCACTAATAATCCTAGAACTGGTCCGGGAGTGGGAGGATGACATCACATCACCCACCCTGTGCTCCCAAGCACTGAGCTCCTTGGAAAAGGTGCTCAACTTACTGCACTTCTTGGCTACTGGGTCATTTCAGCTGACATGTGCCATAGTTGGGGTGTCTCACAGGCCACGTAGTTACGCTGCCTACACCAGGTGTTGGCCATCATGACTGCATGCCCCTCAGACCGCAGGCACATATACATGCCCAGAACACCTGCAGAAAGGCAGGCTGTCATCCAGGACTTTTACAGGGTGGCACACTTCCCCAAAGTGCTAGGTGCCATTGATTGCACCCTTGTGGCTCTACGTCCTCCCAGGGCTACTGAGCACATCTATCGAAACCGCAAGCACTGGCATTCCATCAATGTGCAGGTTGTATGTGATGCCAAGGGAATCATCACCTCAGTATAGGCCAACTATCCGGGGTCCAGCCATGATAGTTTCATATTCAGAATGTCACCCCTAAACCGGAACCTGGAAGCTGGGCGGCATTGGCGTCACATGGCTAATTGGTGAGTATAAATGCCTCTGCACATGCATGCATGTCAGACACTGAGAAATGTGAAGACTCCACTAATGACAACCTCCCCAGGGGACAGTGCCTACCCTCTGAGCACCTACATGATGACGCCAATTCGGAACCCCAACACACCACCCGAGGTAAGATACAACACAGCCCATATTGCAACCCGGGGCACAGTGGAGCGCACATTCAGAGTGCTGAAGTCACGCTTTCGCTCCCTTGACCGCTCTGGTGGGCAGCTGCTTTATGCGCCCCCAGTAGTGTGCAGGATTATAGTGGCAGCAAATGTCCTGCACAATGTTGCAAACCGGCAGGGTGTGTCTGTGGACATGGTGGTGCCCCCACATCCCCAACCACATGCACGGCCACTGCGCATGGGAGGTGAAAGGGCACGTGGTGAGGCAGCCCGTACCCAGCTTGGGGCAAATTACTTTACCTAAATTTCCACCCCTGCGGAGTGCACACAGGCCTGGCACATACCAGCTGACAATCAATGATGATGAAAAAAAAAACAGTCAAGAGTCACAACCATACCACCCTGAGATTGTTCACCTGGAAGTGCTACATTGTGTGCATCCCTGGCTACTTAAAGACACCCAATGCTGTGTCAGTAAAAGGCACACATTCATGCAGCATGAAGGACTACCCTCTTGCAAAATACTACATCCAAATAGTGGCATGTCATCCAACCCCTCCCCATCTCAGCTACCCAACACACCATGGCATGGCATGCAATGTGGAAGCAACCAAATGAATGCACAACACATGACACAAGTGTCACAAAGTGCACTGTCCCAAATGGAAACAGGCCAGAGACAATTTCCTCCCAGTAATGAAAAAAAACAACACACATGAAGAAATACTTACCAGCAAGACAAAACATCAGTACAGGATCCAACAGCGGCAACATATGACAGTAAAAAATTAAACTAGTGCAAGTGTCACAACCTGACTAAGGCAGCACATCGACCCCTTCCAACTGCAGAGTGTTGCTGGTAGGCAAATGTGGCAGTGTACGGCATACAACATGAACTGCATCTGCAAAGGAGACAGGCTCGTTAAGACATGAAGAAGCTACATGTATATAAGGAAAAAGTCCTGGATGTAAAACCATACATAAATCTACCATGCAGTGGAGAAATGAACAGAAATACCTAGTAGGGATGTATACACCGTTTGGACTACAGACTGCCCACACAAATTATGGGAGCCCAATGTCTCTGTGTAAGTTACTGTGACTCGGTCACACCCTTTGCAAGCCCATGGAAAGGGGAAGCAGGAGGGGTGTGTGTGTCAGGAACCCAAGTTCTAACCCAAAGACTGGACAAGCCTGCATGTGCCCAGCTGGAATATACAGTGGATGCCTACGGGAGCCACACAAAGCAACACACTGTAACATTATTTCACAATCTGAAAGAAAATGGTTATGAACAAAAATGTAAATGCAAATGAAATATAGAAAAAGCAAAAGTAAATGTAAAGTAAAACAAACAAATTAAAATACCAAAGTAAAAATCAGAAGCATAACCAAATAAAAATAAATGTATGAAAATGAAAATAAGGAATCAAGATTGATAATAAAATGAAAATAAAAAATAGAAATAAGAAGAAGAAGAAATAAAGATAACAAATGAATTGAATACTATTTTCATTTAGCAAATCGGTACGAAATGTGAAGAAAAAAAAGAAAACAAAAACTAAATTGTCCATGTGTGGACCGGGGGGAGAGGGAGGCCATCCAGGAGGGATGAGGTACACGGTGCACACCAACACCCACATGCGTGGATGTTGAGAAAAAAAAGCCTGCATGGGCTCATGGCCTGCACGGCTACCCTACAGTGGGAGAACTGCCGTCACTGTCATCACCCTCTGATGCTACATCCGAAGGTGGGTGTTATATGGGAGGCAGACCACGCAAAGCCCTGGCATGCTCCTCCATGGCAGCAAGCATGCGGGTCTGAAAGGTATGGTTCTGCAGGATGATGGTACAGAGATCCCCATGCCGCACCTCACGGGTAGCACGCATTTCTGCCTGCATGGCCTCGCGTGATGCCCAGATCTCCTGATGGGTTGCCTGGAACTCAGCTGAGAGTGTGCGTGTCAGCTGCTCCAGCTGCTGTTCTGACCTTGTACTCCGGGACACCTCAAGTTCACACAGAGTATCTCTGATGGACCTGTGTTCTAACATCAGGGCATCCCTGTGGGCCTGTGACTCTGCAGATATGGCTGTGCGTAGAGTCTCCAGTCCAGCCCGTCAGTCCCCGTTAGATGCCAACATGTCCTCCCTGAGTGAGTGGCAAATGGACTCTGTTGCTTGCTGCTGGAGCTCAACCTGCCTTTCAGGGGGAGAATGATCTGCTGGCCCAGGAACAGGAGCAAATATTGAGGAGTGTGACCTTGCATCCGTAACCGCCACAGGCGGACTTTCCAACACTGAATGCCCCATAGAGGGGTCGACCCCCAGTGCAGGTGGGTTCCACAGAACAGCATCCCTGCCAGAAACACTCACATGTGACGGGACATATGTCTCAATGTCCGATTCAGCACCTGATTCATAGAGGTCTCCGGAGGTGTACAGCCGTGGTCAGTATTGTGGAAATCGATATAATATTGTGACCCCAATCGCATTGTTTAAATGTATGTTGGCCTACGCCAAGCTGTCTAAAGAATACTATGTACATAGGTTCCGCGGCAAGGTCTTGACCTTAATGTATCGTGTAAGCCGCCATCTTGGATCTAGCCGCCATTTTAGGTACTCTTGCAGTGTGGAAGTCACCCTGAATCACAAAATGGAGGCCGAATGACATTTCGAGTAAGACTTCGGCCATGGTGACCTCCGCACACGTGAATGAATAAAATGTCCGCAGGCTACTTGTTAGGGTCATGAACTAAGACCCTGTCCTCTCTTTAACCTATGTGTAAATATGTAACCGTATCAGCGGAACTGATCTAATATATGGAAATTGTGTGTTCGACCTGGCTACGAACCCTAGCCATGGTTCCAAGAATGGTTAACTTGCAAGAGGGCTGGCCAATGCAGTACAAAATGTATAAAAACCCAAGCATCCCGATAATCGGTCTCTCCCACTTTCAGTGCGAACCTAACGTTGAAGGTTCGCGTGTTAGTCAGAGGGCCGAATAGCTATTCGCGTGTCAATTGACTTTGGTAACTTTGTAACTTTGAAATAAAGCGCTTTGTATGTCCTTTGTAACCTGTGTTGGTGTGTTTCCTTTTGGGCTTCCCGGCCTCATATCAATTTCTCTGTTTCCACAGTTGGCGCCCGAATAGGGACCCTCAAGATTGATGCCGGATCATCGAAGGTTGACGCAGACTATCGAATCGGGATCGGACGGTGTGATTCTGCGGGCCCGACCGATCGAGACGCGATACCTCGGCAGCGCTGCACGATCCGATCCTTGGGCGATAGTCGTGCGGTCTGACACGGCATCTTGACGAGGG
Source organism: Ambystoma mexicanum (assembly GCF_040938575.1). Lineage (NCBI taxonomy): Eukaryota > Metazoa > Chordata > Amphibia > Caudata > Ambystomatidae > Ambystoma > Ambystoma mexicanum. Next base: position 1,295,090,196 of record NC_090937.1, read on the forward strand.
TCCAATTCCGAGGCGGGCAGATTTGCCGAAACCACCGAACGCAGGTAAAATTCGTTAGTTGAAGTCCTTTGTAAACCGTACGGTCCTCCTTAGGTTTGGTCAGGTGTAGTCGTGACCCGGCTCTTAATTTAACCCTGACAATTTGAATTTGGCGTATTGTATCTGCAGACACAATTATTGGACCAGGTAACACCAATTCTTTGAGAAATGCCTGGGAAATTGTCTAGCTGCTTTAGGGTTCTGTTCCGCAGCGATCGACAATCTTTGGAATCTAGCCGTCCGGCACCACAGGAGGGGTCGCCGGCGTGTACTATGTACTGTAAGTATGGCATTGGTAGTATTGTATTTAATGACATTTGGCACAGACAGACCAGAAATGCCTCCGAATTTCAGTGGCCAATCAATGGTAGCTTTGAGATCCCCCGTATTGAATACTTAGAGTCGATCTTGCTCAAGAAGAAGGCTAGGCCAGCAGCCTTTGATGTGTTACAAAATTGGAAAAAGGAAGCATTACAGCAGCTTAAAAGTAGGGATAAATATGCACGACGTCATAAAACGAATGCCGAGAAGGCATTGTTGTATGACAAGGAAAAACGATTAGAAGAAACCCAGAAAATGGATAGAGCTTTCTCGCCCGGGGTCCAGAAAATTTACCCCTCTAAAGATTTCCATGTTTCCGAGGAGTTTATTGAGAAAATATTAAACGAACGGAGGCCTGATTCTTCAGCGCCACCTCCGTATGCTCCTGTTGTGGCCACTTTGCCCATTCCTGCTATTGCTCCTATCGCTATTCCTACTCCTCCTGCGCAGCCTACTGCCCCTAGTTCTTTGGTTGTCGCTCCTCTGTCTACATTACCTCTTTCCCCTGCACCCTTGCTAGGTTCACTTACACCTCTGATTCCGGGGAGTCCCGTGTTCACTAAATCAGATCCCGGTGCAGGGTCGAAAATTGTGACTCGTAGTACTGTTCCTGCGGGCAGGAAACAGGAACTATTTGCTTGGGCTAAACATTGCATGGAAAAAGGTGATCAAACTGATGTACTTTCGACATTATCTAATTTGCACAATTTTCCCGAGAAAAACGTTTTTATTGAAGGACTGGGGATTCATTTAGGTGTAATGTGGGGTAGATTGCAGACTTCGGATCTCCCACAAGGGGTGAGAGATCTGAACGCTTTGGCACTGTCGAGGGATACAGAGCAGAAGGTATATGGACATGTTGATAGGTTGTTTGAGTTTAGAAGGGACTTTGAAAGGTTACAAAACGAGGACGATGAAGACGATAGGATATATGTGCAGAAACGGTTCCTTTCGTGCCGAAGATCAGCACCTGAGGAAGTACGGATTTGTACCAGAGATGCGATTCGGTGGATCTCGGATTCATCAATACCGCCAGATGAGGTATATGACACATGTAGTCAATACACGGTAGAGATGCAAAGGAAGGTAATCCAAGTGATGGTACAGCATTTACAGGAGGAATGTATAAGGAAGAAGGTTGGTTGCCCCACAGAGTTATTAGGTATTTGTAAAAGAGCTTTTTCGCCCGACACTTCTACAGCTGCTTTAGCGCTCGATTTGGCCTTATTACTTAGTAAGCGGTCGGAGGTCCCTATATCTCAGTTGCCTATGAGAGAGGTCCCTCCGACCTTTGTCCCAAAAGTAGAAATCCCCGCCAACTCGGCGGCTGGTACTGCCGCGGTGGATATCCCTGCACATTACGTATCACAGTTTGTTCACGTCCCGTTCTCTCGACAGGAAGTGAACACGATTAGACAATCAGTTCCTGATATCAGGAAGAACCCGACAGGATTTTATAAAGAAATAGAATCCATTTTGCAATCTTCTGTGTTCACCTTAAGTGACATGGATTTATTGTTTCCAGTGCTTTTGCCTGTTGATGTATGGAAACAGGTACGAACAATAGATGATGTGCCGGGGTTAGGGGATACATGGGTAAATCTGACTAGAATAGATGGGGAACGACCTGCTGGTGAGAAACCACCCCAGGTAATACTCACTTTACCCGATAGAATAGTCACCAAATTAAAAACTATAATTCCAGAAAAAAGGATTATTTGGGACAAGCTTACGGCCTGCGTCCAAGGGAAAACTGAAGGTACTACTGAATTCTTTAATAGATTCGAACAGGTGTTCTCCGACTTCAGTGGACAGGATTTAGGTACAGAGTCGGGGAAGAGGTTGTTTGTGGACAAATTTGTGCGTGGATTGTTGCCCGACATCCAGTCACAAATTATGTCCTCAGAGAGCGCTTGGCAGGCAAAATCTCAGTCAGAGGTCTTGCATATGGCTCAGTATTACGAGAATCGGGTTAATAATGAAAAGGAGAAAATCGAAAAAAGAAGGGGTGACCTAAAGACTAAGGTATTGTTGCAGCAAATTGTCAGAAACCCCAGAGGAGGTACGACACAAACTAGAGGTCAGTACATTCCAAGAGGAAATACTCCTCCAAATTCTATAAATATTAATCAGTGTGCTTATTGCCGCCAGGAAGGTCACTGGCGAGCACAGTGCCCTGCCCTCCGTCAGAGGTCAGGAGGCACATTCGGAGGAATGGGTAGGCGACCGCGGGGCCGCCCTGGAGCAGGGGGCCCTGATAGGGGTCAGCTTCTACAAGATCCCCAGCAACCTTTTTCACGGGAAAATCAGACTCCGAGTATGGACTCGAGAAATATATTTGATCACCCTTCCGCCGCTTATCTTTCTGAGGAACTTCCCTTTGATGAAGTCTTGCCTTATTAGGATTGCCGCGTTTGGAACCTTTACCTATTCCCGTTATTCAGAAGGGCCCCTATGTTGAATTATTGGTGGGGAATAGGAAACATCAGTTCTTGATCGACACTGGAGCACAAAAGTGCTCCATCGACCATTCGAGGGTTCCAAACATCCCACTGTCAGGGCAAACAAACGTCTCTATAGGGTTCTCTGGTATACCAACTGTTTGTCCGGTTTCTGCGCCGGTATCCGTTTCTTTGGGTCCTTTTACAGACCAGTGCCCTTTTCTTCTTACTTAAAACTGTGGAGAAAATTTGCTGGGGTTGAATTTGTTGAAGAAACTGAATGCAGTGATTCATTGTTCCCCTGACGGAATAAGATTAACAGTTTCATCACAGCAACCCTTTAACTCCCAATACTTGACCCGACCTCTACCTCCTGAATTTGACATTGTCCCAGAATGTTTGTGGGCAATGGACGACAATGATGTCGGGATATTGCACATCGACCCTGTTAAGATAATATTGAAACATGGGGTTAAGCTACCGCGCATTCCGCAATATAAAATTTCTATTGAAGGTGAGCGCGCTCTGAAATGCATTGTCTCCGATTTTGTACATCGTGGAGTGATCGAAGAGATTACAGGTAGCTTATGTAATAGTCCGATCTTGCCGGTATATAAGAAAGGCGACAATGCAATTCCGTACCGGTTTATAATAGATCTTCGTGCTATTAACCGGGTGGTAGCCCCACAATTTCCAATCGTGCCTGATGTAACAACGATCTTAACAATGATCCCTGCTACGGCTACACACTTTAGTGTCGTAGATTTGAAAAACGCCTTCTTTAGTATTCCGATACATGAGGAGAGCAGGTATTTGTTTGCATTTACCTTGGGGGGACGCTCGTTTACATTCACAAGGGCACCTCAAGGGTATACTGAAAGTCCTAGTATTTATAGTAGAGCCTTAAAAGAGCAGCTCGACACCCTTGAATTGCCACCTACTTGCACGCTGCTTCAATATGTAGACGATCTGCCCCTGGCTGCAGACTCTGAGAAAGCTTGTAAAAAAGGCACTATATTGTTGCTTGTTCATTTAGCTGAAAATGGTCACAAAGCTTCACTTAAGAAATTTCAATATTGTTGCCAGGAGGTTGCCTATTTAGGCTACCTCCTGTCAAAGGAGGGGAGAAGATTGACACCTGAATGAATAAAACACATTTCTGGCATGTCTGTCCCAAAAACACAGAAGGAAGTCAGAGCCCTGATAGGGATGGCGTCCTACTGTAGACTGTGGATCCCGAACTTTGCCCTAGTGGTAAAACCGATGTTGGCTTTGACGAAGAAGGGCATTTCTCTGCCACTGCCATGGGAATCGGAACATCAACGATCATTTGAGCTTCTCAAAGCCGCGCTGTGTTCAGCACCGGTTCTGGGTACACCAAATTACGATAAGGCCTTTGTGTTGTTTGTGCATGAATGTAATGGATGTGCTTTGTCTGTGTTAGCGCAGGAACATGGAGGGAAGAATAGGCCGTGCGGCTATTATTCCTCCGCCCTCGATCCTGTTGCATGCGCTTTGCCGCGATGTCTGCGCGCTGTTGCTGCTGCCGCTGCGTCTGTAAAACAGAGTGAGGGGATGGTCCTAGGCCACGATTTAATTTTGATGGTGCCTCACTCTGTCGATATTCTATTGAATAAAACTCAAACACAACACCTTACTTCTGCCCGGTTGACCAGGTACGAATTAGTTCTATTTGCTCCTCACATTCAAATTAAAAGGTGTTGTGTTCTCAATCCGGCTGAACTTTTGCCTCTCTCGCAAACTACTGCTTGCGGCGATGACAGATCACATGACTGCCTGTATGCCACCGAACAAGAAACAAAGGGCAGAATAGACCTCTCAGATGCTCCTTTGGAGAATGCGGAAGGGGAGCTGTTTTGTGATGGCTCCTGTTTTAAACTTCCGAATGGCACATCTACAGCTGCTTATGCAGTTACTACTTTGAACAAGATCGTAGAAACTAAAAGGATTCCGCATAACTCCGCGCAGGCCGCAGAGATTATAGCGTTGACCCGCGCTTGTGAGCTCTCCCAAGGGCATAGAGTTAACATTTATACGGATAGTCAGTACGCCTTTGGGGTGGCTCACAACTTCGGAAAACTGTGGTCGGAAAGAGGGTTTCTGACCTCACACGGGACCAAGATTCAGCATGGCCCCTTAATAGTACAACTACTTTTAGCGCTCTCACTCCCTGAACAACTAGCGATCATGAAATGTGCAGCACATCGCAAGGTCATAGACGATGTGGGCAGAGGAAATGCCTTTGCAGATTCGATAGCTAGACAAACAGCCACAGACCTTAGCACAGACATGTATACCTCGAGGGAAGTGAGAGATGGTTGTATAATAGATGAAGGCATTGGGTCTGTGCGAGATATTCAGACTGATGCCTCTGTTGAAGAATCTAGGAAATGGGCTGAAGGCATGGGGAAATTGGATGACGAAGGGTGTTGGGTGGACGCATCTGACGGGAAATGGTTGCTTCCTGATTCTTATGTATTAGCAATGGTCACGATGGCACACGGTCCAACACATGTGTGTGCCCAGCAAACTGCGAAGATATTACAGCAGGTTTGGGTGAATGATAAAATTTTGGAAACTGCAAAAAGATATGTTCAGAATTGTATGATTTGCCTACAGCACAATGTGGGTAAAGGGACAGTGACTCCAAGGGGAAGTTTCGGCCCCCCTCTGTCCCCTTTGAAACCATTCACCTTGATTTTATTGAAATGGAGCGATGTAATAACTTGAAATATGTTCTTGTTATCATTTGTGCTTTTAGCAAATGGGTCGAGGCTTTCCCCGTCAAAGATGCTACCGCCATGACCACCGCAAAGATCTTGGTAAAAGACTATTTTCCTCGATTTGGGCTCCCGAGGATAATTTGGTCGGACAATGGCCCCCACTTCATCGCAGCCGTAATGTTGCAGATATGTGTTGCCTTAGGGATAGAGAAACGTTTTCATTCAGCTAGGCACCCTCAAAGTGCGGGGTTGGTAGAAAGACACAACGGTATTTTGAAAAACAAACTTGCAAAAACATGTGCCGACACTAAATTAAAATGGCCAGATGCTTTACCTATTGTGTTGTTAGCTATGCGCACCACACCCCAGACTAGGACTGGGCTCTCTCCATTCGAGGTAGTAATGGGAAGGCCTGCTAATATCTGGGGTCTCCCTAAACCTAAAGCCCTGAGGGATGTGGAGAATGTATTGCTCATAGATTATTGTAATCAATTGACTAAAAATCTGTATTTCATTTACCACCAGGTGAATGCCGCCTTACCTGTACGGTTTACGGGCCCAGGACACGATATATTGCCCGGCAGCTGGGTCCTGGTGAAGGCCTACGAAAGGTCTTCCTGTCTCGCGCCTCGCTGGCGGGGACCCTACCAGGTTTTATTGGTCAACAGGACGGCAGTACGGGTGGCAGGAAAGAAGAACTGGGTACATGCAACGCATGTGAAGAAGATCCCTCACCCGACGCCACACGTTACAGAAGAAACAGAACCCCTCGCTGATGCTACGATCTCTGATCTCGGAGTAGCAGGCAGCGCTGTGAGTGCGTCGGAGAAGTTCTCCGAGCCTGAGGAGCTCGGGGAGCCGTCCATTTTGTCTCCGCACTCCCTTGATCAATCACTTCCGGAAAATCTTGTTTCGAGCTCTGCGACTTCCGTCGCCACTGATACGACGCTCCCCTCAGGGAGCGACGATACTCTGCTTTTGGATTCAACAAACTTGGGTACCATCAGGTACAACCTTCGACCACGGAAATAGAATCGCTGCACGAATATCGTGCATCTGGAAGGAAAAGGATTGATTGAAATACTATCGTCTTTCCTTTTTTTTGGAACAAAGAAAAGGAGGGTTCTGTTGGCCAGGGTTGGGAAGGACTAAGAAGTCGCGCGGCCGAAGTGCCGCCAGCAACGAACATTGGGGCCATCGATTGGGATAACCATGATGCCTGCCGCCTTCACCGCTGCTCCTCGTATTGAACTATTAGATAAGGAGGTGACCAATTCGAACAATGGACAATGTGCCTGGGCCCTGAAAACGTACTGTTGTGTTCTCGTTTTGATTATTGTTAGTTTTGCAACTGCTGCCGTGGGACTTTGGTATTTTGAAGAAATTTATCCTTTGAAGCCTCTGTTACCGACCAAGATCGTACCAACTGTTTTGACTCCCTCTGTACACCTTCACACTCTGTCCCCTAGGGACTCTCGGCATAGACAGAAATATTATAATAACACTCTGATGATAGTGATGAATGCTACGCATGCTATTTTTAATAGGAGTAATTGTTGGATCTGCACTCACTTACCACAACATGGGAACAAGGGACTGGGATGGTATATACATCCCTTACCTCTAACAACTTCCTGCTATGCCTCTCTTAGAGCACTCTTTTTTGGCCGATGGAATGATAGCATCTCAGGGAACTTCGATGGGACTAATTTGAATGAATTTGAAAAACGTGAATTGACTCCCCTGGGATGCTCGCTTTTCGCAAATAGGAGTAGACCTAATATCGCTTCTATTAGGCCGTCTGATAAACTTTCTTTTCCTTTTCAAAATCTAGTTTCTTTCAAGATGGCTCCGATAGGCAATAAGGATGCCATGCCTCCTTCTTATTCTGTAAATCATAGTCCTGATTCTGTCCCTTTCTGTGTACAAAGAAACGGCACTAGGCCAATGGGAGATTTCGAGCCTTGTATAAATATTGTAAATTTGACTGGGGAAAATAGGCCTTTGTATGTAGGGGGACCCGTTTATTTTGTTTGTGGTAGTTTAGCTTTTCCCTGGTTGCCCAAGGATTGGCAGGGGACCTGTTATTTAGGGATATTGTTACCAGGTGTATTTATAGCCAGTACCTTAGAGGTATCTAAGGCTCGCCCGCGACGGGATAATGATGGAGATACCCCTGGACAAGTGTTCGGGGATATAGCCAAATCAGTAGTCCCCTTCTGGGGACAAATAGCAAATTCAGAAAACATTAGGGGATTAGCGAGGGTGTTGGAGAAAACGATCAACCGGACCACGGACATACTTTACAATATGACCTTAGAGCAAAAGGCGATAAGATTGGTAGCACTTCAAAATCGAATGGCATTAGATGTCATTTTAGCTGAACGAGGTGGAGTATGTAAATTAGTGGGGTCCGCTTGCTGTGTTTTCGTACCAGATTCTTCACCAACAATATTCAAAGCAATTCAGAATTTACACACTCTTAGTTCTGAAGTCCATATCCCTGTAGGAGACTGGAGCCTTAGTACTTGGTTTTGGGATTCTCTACGATCTTGGGGGTGGAAGGTGCTTTCTGTTATTTTAGGTATTTTAGGGACTCTGTTATTTCTTTGCTGCTGTTTTCAATGCCTCCCGAGTATATGCGGAATGATAGGGGGATGTTGTGCCCAAGTTATGAGCGCAATAGGGCGTAAAATATACACCCCGAAGACAGCATCTAAAGAATTCATGTTGCAAGAAGTTCTTATGAACAACTTTATGGCTATTGACATTTTAGACAATGATGCGGAACCTATGGATGCTAATGCCTTCAAGTATTTTCAAAAGTATTAGGAAATAATGTTTTAGCACTTGGCATAGGCCAAAAGGAGGGTCTGTGGAAATCGATATAATATTGTGACCCCAATCGCATTGTTTAAATGTATGTTGGCCTACGCCAAGCTGTCTAAAGAATACTATGTACATAGGTTCCGCGGCAAGGTCTTGACCTTAATGTATCGTGTAAGCCGCCATCTTGGATCTAGCCGCCATTTTAGGTACTCTTGCAGTGTGGAAGTCACCCTGAATCACAAAATGGAGGCCGAATGACATTTCGAGTAAGACTTCGGCCATGGTGACCTCCGCACACGTGAATGAATAAAATGTCCGCAGGCTACTTGTTAGGGTCATGAACTAAGACCCTGTCCTCTCTTTAACCTATGTGTAAATATGTAACCGTATCAGCGGAACTGATCTAATATATGGAAATTGTGTGTTCGACCTGGCTACGAACCCTAGCCATGGTTCCAAGAATGGTTAACTTGCAAGAGGGCTGGCCAATGCAGTACAAAATGTATAAAAACCCAAGCATCCCGATAATCGGTCTCTCCCACTTTCAGTGCGAACCTAACGTTGAAGGTTCGCGTGTTAGTCAGAGGGCCGAATAGCTATTCGCGTGTCAATTGACTTTGGTAACTTTGTAACTTTGAAATAAAGCGCTTTGTATGTCCTTTGTAACCTGTGTTGGTGTGTTTCCTTTTGGGCTTCCCGGCCTCATATCAATTTCTCTGTTTCCACAGTATGGTCTGTAGGAGTCATGGGTTTTCACCCACCACCACCCCCACGTCCTCCACTGGTGCCCGGTTGTGGCTGTGAGTACTCCTGCCTCTGCCCCATCACCTCCTCCTCAACAGCATCAAGCGCCTCATCACCTGCAAAAACATAAAAGAAAAGTAATTAAATCAGGCAAGAGCACCATAGCACACATATGCGTGACGAGGCAGACATCCAGTACATAAAGGACACATGTCACACATGACAATAACTCCGGCATGCATGCACTGGCAATGAGTTGGAAGGGGAGGCAAAAAACAGACACAGAGGTCCCCAAGAAGGAAAGGCAACACATGTGCTGCATGCTGGACGGCACTGGCATCACACATCAGCCTGTGAGTGGCATGGACAATCCACAAACATGACACATGCCAGCACACTGATGGCACGTAGCATAGCCATGGCACATTTGACAAGGACACACAGATGGTAGCAAATCAGTACTGTCACCCATCCATGTGAGATGGACATCATGAAATTGAACATGCAAAATAGTGTGACAAAACTGGCATGTGCCACACGCTGCAACAAAACCAGTATTCACTGATGCAGTGATGGCAGGCACATGGATACATCAATGGTTGGTCACTTCGACATGACAGAAGACAATTGTCATGTTCAACATTCAAACAGGGCCCCGAAGTGAATGTGTGCAGGCCATGTGTAGGTGCACATTACTCAATCAGCCTGATTGATGAAATCATTCCCATAATAACAAATGTGGGCCATTGTGGTGTGTAATCTATGTCAGAAGTATGTTACATCTGGGGCAGAACGGCACAAAAATGTGTGGCAAAAATGCTAAGGATTTCATCAATCAGGCAGAATGAACAGTAAAACAGTATGAACAATGTTGTGGCAAGATGGCAGTTGAAGGGCAAGTGCAGTAATCAATTGCTAATTGTGTACTGCGGTCAGAAGGGATACTTGAACACCCAAACCCAATGCCGGGGTATGGTTTGGAGGCACCACATGGGTGACCCATAGCAGTTATGACTACACAGCCTCACCTGGCACTCAATCAGAACACATCACCCAAGCAACATACACATGGTTTGCACACACATTCATGGCCACTCACCGGACATTGCTAGGTCTCCCACGCCTTGGATCTGATCCTCTGTGATGAAGCCTCCAGCGATAGACTCATGTTATGTGAGTACTTCCTCCACTGGTGGAGGTCCACTGCCAGTCACCAGAGTAGAGGCATGTTTGGATGCCAGCTTGTTCTTTGCTCTGCGTTTGAGGTCATTTCACCGCTTAGAGCAATCATCAGCTGTGCACCTCACAAACCCAAGGGAACTAATGTGGTCTGCGATGCACTGCCAGTGGGCCCTATGTTGAGCAGTCATAGTCTTGCACCCTGCAGTCATCAGCATTTCGCTGCCATTTCGCGGCCATGGGCCGACACGTAGCCCACAAGTGTGTCTAGTTCTGCATCATTGAAACTATGCTTCCTTGACGTGCCGGAGGGGGGAGTCATGTCTGGCGTCCCAGCCTGTACCACAAGAGCACCCTTCTTCCTCTTGGAAGGTGGTGTGGACCCTGAGTGGCTTACACCGCGCTGGTTGGTAGGGGCTGAAGCGCAGGTGGACTGGGCACTGGAAGTAGCCAAAGGCACGATGACAAAAGGTCTCACTGAAAGCATTGGCTGCTGGGTGATGTTGGCAGGACCAACCTCGGTGTGATGGACTTGGACCAACACTGTCCCGGCTGGGAGACTCAGAGCTGGGGTGGATTGGGCTGCAGCTGCCCATGCAGCCTCCTCACTCTGGCTACTTGGGGCAGCAGATGACATTGCTGCCCCAGATCCACGGGGCCTGGTGACAGCTACTTTTGCCAACACACATGGCTTTTGCTTGGTGACACGGAAGTCAGCCTGGGAGTCATCCTGAGCCGGTTCGGTTGACAATATGGGCGGGGTTAACAAGGCCTGAGCTGGGATGGTGTCAGCTGCATCTCCCCGACCCATTGGGTGGCATAGGTGTCCCTGATTGGTCCTCCACACACTGGCCTCTTGGGCCACCCTGTACATCCTGGCCACGTCCCCTACCGCACCCACCTCATGGAGGTCAGCCACCATTGCCTCCCTTACCGCTTGGTCCCCTCCCAACCATGGCACTGATGTTCTTGTGCGAATGGGAGGTGCAGTATACAATTTTCCTGTGCAATTGGGATGAAAGGGGTAGGGTACTAGATGGAATACGTACCCTAGTGCTCTAGCAAGCATGTCTGTGACCCCTTGGGGAAGATGACGGGTCACGCAATACTCAGGCACCCAGAAAACAAAAGTTAACATGCACGCGACCCCTGGTAGCCCACGTGCATGGAATAGAGAACCCGCACTACGCTGTGGCACCCAGAAACACAAAAATAAGCGTACGCATGGTACACGCAGGCTACAATGACCTCTGAATGGGTACGCGATACACGGGGGTAACCACAGTTGAAAAATACGTGTGCGACTGTCTGCCTTGAAAAAGAATGTGAAAAAGACACGTGTTGGAAACACCCACGACAAAAGAAGAATTGAACGCTGTCTAAGTATACAAGGAGTACGAAGTGGAACCGTTGTGAAGTAATCACGTGTGAACCGACAAAAAGTAAAAGAATCACCCGCTCGCTCTCCAGAAAAAACGCGTACAAGAAAATGGCATCCTACGCGTACCATTTACACGCGTACGCGCTAAGGGCCTTTCCTCCAATTACACGCAGTGACACCCGGACGTGCAGTTTTTGCACGTGTACAATCAACATGCACCCATGTTGAGGGAAACACCCTTGCGTGTTACGTCACAGACACGCTTACGCACTAAGGGCCTTTCCTCGAATTACATGCTGACGTGCAGTTTTTTCACATGCCAAATCACTCCGTATCAAGCTGGCCACGCAACAACACACGGAACAACACACTCCTACCCAGAAGGCCATTTTCCTGCCCCCCAGAGCCTCGAGCACACGCCCACCTGCTATCTGCTGCTGCCTGCCTGCCTGCTGGCCACGTGCCTTGTTATTTGGTGCCTGCACGTCAGCCATCTGCAGGGGTCCAGTCGCTGTGACCACCCCTGCTGGAACAGAAGACTCCCGACAGGTATTCCATTGCTCCACAGCCCAGCCCCAGGACCCCGTTGCCCCCTCACACCTGCCTCGGGGGTTGCCATGTCAGGGGAAACACCATCGGAGTCCACTGGCAACCCCCAGCCAGAAAAGCAGAGGGCTACCAGCTTCAGTGCTGCAGAAGTTGGTATCCTGGTGGAGCAAGTCCTGGGGCATTATGATGCCCTCTTTGGAAGTTCACACGCCGACAATGAAGGACGAAAGAGGATCTGGATGGACATTGTGGCTGCCATCAATGAGGAGGGGGTGGCAACCCGTGACATGCAACACGTCCGGAAGCGCTGGGAGGACTTCAGGTCCAGGACCCTCAGCAAGCACCAGCGCCTCTTGAAGGGAAAGCATGCAGAGGGGTGCCGGGTCTGCCTTAGCAACATCCAGATGAGGGTCCTGGAACACATAATCCCAGCGCTCCACCACCAGATCCTTTATAGGCAGACCCGTCCGGAGTGGAACGGTAAGTGACCATGCCTACTGATTGGACGCTGTGCATGTGGAGGTGTGGCATGAGCAGGTTGGATATATGTATTGGAAGGCCAATGTTTGGATGTGTATGTACAGGGACATGAGCCTGCCGCATGTGATTCCAGTCATGTGTGAGGCACATCAATGGTGTATGTGTTCAAATGCATGGTGCCCAAATGAATGGTCGGTACACACATGTTTTGAATTATGTGGATGTACTGTGGCATGGTTGTGGTGTGACACATGGATGCTGCTTCCAACTTCATGTATGTGCACAATGTACATGTGCATGTGTGTGTATTTGACATGTGTGCCACTGTGATACACCATGGGTGCATGTGACACCGACATGTAGGAGGCTGATTGGCAGATGTGACATGGATGCCGATGATTTAACTGCGACAGGTGGTGGAGATGTACAGATGCATGTATGTCTTGTGGCGTGTGTGCATGTGTTTGGCACTCCCTGTCTTGCATGTGACGTCAGGCTAACCTTCAGATGCTAATGCTGTTGTATGTGTATGAATGGTGCTGCCTGCTGCAACTTTCCTGTTAATTTGCGCATGTGTGTGGGTTGAAATGATGTGTGTGTTGGGGAGTGTGATGCCATGTGTGAAGTTTGAGACTGCCTCTCATCTGCAACTGTCATGTATGTATCAGACCATTGTACAGTGCCCTGATGGCTGTGTTCTGTCTCTCCCTGTCTGCAGCGTCAACCAATGAAGAGGGCGGAGACGGTGCTGTGGAGCACAGCGGCAGGGATCCCACCACCAGCCGGAGACGCAAGGCCCAGCTCCCCTGCCATGTTGTCATCTCATCGGGGAGTGAGGAATCTGGTGCCACGAGCGTGGCCGCAGCTGCTGAGGGTAAGTCCAAGAGGCGGAGGTCGGAGGTGGACTCCTCAGCAGCAGAAGAGGCAGCTGAGACCCCACAGGGTCCGATGTAGGAAGATGGCATGGAGTCATCCAGGTTGGTGGTGGGTTTGGTTGAGGAGGAGGCCGTGGAAGGGACACACACAGGGTCTGGAGGGGGGATTCCACTGGTACTAGTGGTGCAGTCCAGGGGCAGGGACAGGAGTCAGCACTGGCCGCCACAGAGGTACCTGTGTGTAATCCTGTCCCCGATCCTGTAACTGCATCATCCCGCACCAGCAGGGATGCCTTCGTCCAGACCAGTTTGCAGGGAGGGGATGCGTGAACAACAACTGGCCTTCCTCTCCCTGCGAACGTTGCAATCCGGGACAGTGTTGAACCTGTCCTGGCTGGGGTGGCGTTGCGTCAACGGGGCATCCGGGATGACATACAGGGTTTTCGTGAGGACTCTGCACGTTATTTGGGATGCCTCATTGACCGCGTCAACCTACTAGGATGGGTCACCAGTGCTGGGTTCCTCCGTCTGCTGGACCTTGTACCGACCCCCTCCTCAACTGAACCCCCTATGCGCCAGTCATCCTTTCTGCCATCTTCCGGCCAAAGTATCACCTAGGTACTCTGTGGAGCTGCCTCTACCCAGTGGACATGCTGGTGGAGGACACATCCCTGCCACAGTTGGGAGTCGGAGGTCCAGCAGGGGTGGCCACCCCAACAACTGGACCCCAGCAGGAGGAGGACGTGCAGGCATCAACAGGCAGGGCACATGCACGGCAGAAGCAGGCCCAAGGTGGGAGCGATGATGGCTCGGGGCCATCAATATCAGAGGGGCAGGCAGTGGCCGGAGGGCAGGAGGACCCTGGATTGGGAGTGTCTTCCATGTGGCAGCGGTTGGGCCAGCAAATAGATGTGGAGCGGCAGCGAGCGGAAGAGACACGGCTAACTATGGTCAGGGCAGAGAACTCCATGTGCAGGGCGCTGAGGCGGGCTGAGTGCCTCCAGGAAATTCGCAGGGAGTTGGACGTGGACATGGCATTATCCCTGCGACCCCTCAGGGACAGGGAACAGGCCCGCCTCCTGGACGTTGAACAGGAGTTAAGTGATGCCCTGCCCCGGGAAATCAACAAGTGAGCCCTAGGACTTCCCCGCCGCCATTGTATATAGTTAATTAGTGTTAGGTTTCCTTTTTATTTTCATTTCATTTGGGGCGCATGGACTATGCCCCACCTTTTTGTATATAGTTGTTTATTAGGTAGGGTTTTTTGTAGGTTTCATTTGGATTGTTGGGCTCATGGACCCTGGATTTGGAAATTGTATATAGTTGAAGACTGGATTGGACTTCATTTTTTTTCATTTTTTACCATGGAGCAATGGATATATTTTTTCATTTGGATTTTGTTTGATGGACGAACCCTTTGGAGAAATTTTCATTTGGATTTATTTTGATGCAGCATTCATATATTGTATTTCATTTATTTTGGACATGCAGCCTTTTGTTTATTATTTCTATTATTGTGTGATTTTCTTTCATTCCCTTGGTTTTATTTTTAATACATTTTGGTTTCATACTTCATTTGTGTGGTATTCTCTCATTGGTTTCATGCATGTCACGATGTGGGTTTTCTCATTCACTTGCACTCATTGTGTGTATGTGACGGACATGTATTGATGTGCATACTTGCCATTTGGGATGTATCATGTAATGGGGATTCAATATGGGGTGGATGGAATACTTGGTTGGGTGTTTGGACTGGGGTGGCATGGGGTGGGATTTGGGTGGCCATAAGGGCCATGTGTGTGGATCGTGATGATGTGTTGGGGGGACATGAGTCGGGGCCTGCTGGCAGGTGCCCATCAATGCTGGGTGGGTGGAGGTGCAGGGGGACATGAGTCGGGGCCTGCTGGCAGGTGCCCATCAATGCTGGGTGGGTGGAGGTGCAGGGGGACATGAGTCCGGACCTGCTGGCAGGTGCCCGTCCCTGCTGGGTGGGTGGGGGTGCAGGGGGACATGAGTCCGGGCCTGCTGGCAGGTGCCCATCAATTCTGGGTGGGTGGGGGTGCAGGGGGACAAGAGTCGGAGCCTGTTGGTAGGTGCCCGTCAATGCTGGGTGGGTGGTGGTGCAGGGGGACATGAGTCGGGGCCTGCTGCCAGGTGCCCGTCACTGAGGGTGGGTGGATGGGTGGGAGACATGAGTAGCGGCTCACAAGTGTGCTTACAAGTGCATGGTGCCATGTGGGCTGAATGCAGGGCATGGTGAGGGTTGTAGGGTAGTCCCCTGTGGTGTGGGCTGCCTGCAGGGCATGGGGAGGGGGGGAAAATGCACACCCGGGAGGGCACACGAAGCCAAATCGCGTGTAAAACTCCCTGCGCCCCCCTCAGAATACACGTAACCCTAGCAAAATCATGTGTAGGACTCCCCCGCACCCCTCAGTATACACGTACCCCTCTCGCACTAGCGAAATCACGTGTAAAACTCCACACGCACCCCTCAGAATACACGTACCCCGCTTGCACAGGGCCTATCGCATGTAAAACTCCCTGCGTACCCCACAAATACACGTACCCCGCTTGCACAGGGCCTATTGTGTGTGAAACTCCCTGCGTACCCCACAAATACACGTACCCCGCTCGCATAAGCCCTATCGCGAGTGAAACTTCCCCGCACCCCCAAATACACGTACCCCGCTCGCACCAGCCCTATCACGCGTGAAACTGCCCGTGTACCCCCCAAATACACATATCCCGCTCGCACAAGCCCTATCGCGTGTGAAACTTCCCGCGCACCCTCGAAATACATGTAGCCCGCTCTCGACCAAGCCTATCGCATGTGAAGCTCCCTGCGCACCCCCGAAATACACACAGGCACCCCATCCACCCTGGCCAGGCCCAACAGGCAAACCACTCACCCTCCCCATGCCCGCAGGCAGCCCATCCACCCTGGGCATTCCCCGCAGGCAGCCCACGCCACAGGGTTTGCTTTTTCTACGCAATTTACCTGGCGCGAGCGGGGTACGCGTATTCTGAGGGGTGTGCCAGTACATTTTCACGCGTTTGGGTGCCATGAGTGTTAGGGAGAATTCTCTGTTTAGGCTGAATTTCCTAACCTAGTGAGTCCCCCAGCAGCTTTGCTGGATTTCTGGAGTTTGTTTTTTTCCATCCTGCCAAGAGTGAGACTCTTTTTCTCCCACTCTTGGACATGAATGTGTGTAATTCCTTTGAATGTCAATGTGTTCTATGGGCTATGGGGTCTTTTACTCCATAGGGTCTCATGTGTTTTTCTATGTGTGTTACACCGCACCCTACGTGCCTTAACACTGGGGCGTCCTAGCGGACCTCCGTCATAGACTCCATACCCGGGGACTGACTACTGTCTCCCCGGGCATGTTGTCATGATGCCTACCTCCAAGGAGCCAGGTCCGACCCAGCAACCCCAGAGGCAGGCATCATTTCCCCCAGGGAAGTGCCAGCGGGCCCAAGCTGGGGCCTTTTGGACATAAAGCTAGACATGTGTTCAAGTGTTTTAAGGTGCACTTACCTGATGCAGACCATGCTGCTACATGCAGGCCCTCTTGAGGCCTGAATGGAACTACTTTACCTGTGGACCTACTTTCCCCTGGGTGTGGTCGGGGAAGGATACATACCTGATCGGTGGAAGGATACATACCTGGAACTTCTTCCAAAGCTATTTAAACCACGTCCGATCAGCAACTCAAGCTTCGCGTTGTTCTGCTCCTCGCAGCTGGACGCTCACCGTGTCAGCTCCTGCATCTGGACTTCAGCCACGCCTGTCAGCATCCTGGGTCACCTGCTAAGAGAGAATTGGAGAGAAAGAAGACCTTACCTGCTAAAGCTGCATCACGGAGACTGCACACCGACGATCCTGAAAGGGAAGACATCATTTTAAAAGCATTTCGCTTCGATCGCTGCAGCGCTGCATTTCACTCACCTTTCCTGGGCACCTCCATCTTCAGCAGCGATCATCCGGATCCGCAGCCACTTCCCAGAGCCTAGAGAGAAAAAGACAAGAACACAAGGTGAGAGAAGGAAGGGAATAGGAAAAGCTCAGTTTCCTTCTAAGACTTACCTGTTGGGTCATTCCCATTTCATTTCGGGTCCTGCCGCTTCCTGGCATTCCGGACCCCGGCCCCTATGGGGAAAAAAGACAAAGACATTGAATGAGCGAATGCAAAGACATTACCCGGACGCTAATCCAGAACTTACCTGTCATTTACTGGAACTGCACGTTTCACTTCGGGTCGGCGCCATATCTCCGGCATTCCGAACCCCGGCCCATAAGGGGAAAAAAGACATAAGCGATTAGTGCTTGCTGCAATAAGACAATGAACATTATTATAAGGCTTGAACTTTTGAACTTGCTACAGAACTCTTACAGCGCCTTACCTGAATAGTCAAGCTTATTTGAACTCCCATCAAACCTCAATCCAGTGAAGTAACTGGGTTTCAACGCGCCCCTGCATCAGAAGCAGGATGGAGAACTCATCCTTCCAGACCCTAAGGTGAGACTTCACGGGGAATCGAGGAAGGGTATCGTGGAGGGCTGGAAGGGAGTGGGAGGCTTGAGCATTATTCCGTCAGTAGGTAATACTCCCTTTTCACGCACAGGGGAATATTCCTGCGAGCCAGTGAGTCCATCTTCAGAGTCCTGCGCTTCACCATAGAAGAAGCATCAGCACCCGAAGCCAGACCTGCGCCTCCGTGGGAATCAGGTGAGCGTGACACATGTAAAGTCACCATTAGCTTTACTAGACCTAAATTTACTAACAGAACTAGTACAAACCATCTTATTGTGGACGTACTAGTAGGGGTAATTCGATTACTCCTGGATCTGTTATTCGAGGGGGCACTGTCCCGTCCCCCCTCGTCAAGTTTTGGCTGGTGGCAGTGGAAACTACTTGTTATGTTCGACCCCGGACATAACCCTATGGGATTCGTCCCATTGTTGGAGATTGATACTTTTTCTCGTTAATCTCTAACGTATCACCGGTCCACTTATCTTAAATAAGTTTATCGGATGGTATTTTCTGCCAGAACTCGGTTTGTAAAATGGCGTCTGTGTTCGTCTCTGTGACTCCTAAACCAAAGGTCGAGCCCTTTGTTCCACTTTTGGAGGGCCCTGTACAGAGACCCTCCAAAGTGGTGCCATTCTGTCTGGGTTACCACAGGGGTGTGGGAGGGGGTTTAGGCACCCTGGACCGAGTTGCCTTGCCAACTCCGGTCGCACTCTGGAGTGATTGGCCCAAGTGGTGAGCCTCCCCGCTCACCACTTAGTATGTGTTGATTGACAGCTAGGCTGAATGAATGGGGGTTTTCTGCATAAAAGCAGGGCTTTTGTGACTGGATCTTCAGAAGTCGCCACAGGACCTAAGAATCCGACGAGGGTAACGCTGAGCCGACCTGCACGACGACACCTCCGGTGGAGCCCTGCGGAACCGACTCACCACTTCCCGACGACAGAGGAGATCTCCCTGCCGGAGAGTCTCTTCCCCTGGCTGGTGGGAACAACCAGTCCCCTTTGCTTTTTATTCGCCTCAGGACGCAGTGGTCGAATTGCCCGTGCAGAGCACCCCGACAACCGGATAGCCACTACCCCTGTACCGCGACCAAAAGGTGGTGCCTTGTGACGGAGCACTCCGCGGCTGGTCTCTTCCCTGGTGGTGCACCGGACTTCACTTTTCTTCGACGACGAGATCATCTCTACTCTTGGCAAAGACCCGACGTGCATCCACCACCAGGAACAACTGCCCCCGCCGGAGCTGCCCTCCACAACAAGGTACCGTGTCCGCCTGGCTTCCCTTTCGATCGGTTTGAGTGAGGTGTCTTAAACCTCTCCGTTCCGTTGGGTCGCCTCCAAGCTTTCTCACGTATTTTTCTGGACTAGTTCAATCTGCCGATAACAATTTGCTACAAAGACTCGAACACAGTTCCACTAAGAGACTTTTGGGACATCTCGCCTTGCCTCTCTCCGAGTGGGCCTGGCCTCTGAACTTTATGATCTATTGTGGTTCTTGTCTTCTTGCCTTGCATTTTTCCCGTAAAGTATTGAACTGTGTTGACTTCGTAACCTGCCTATTTTTCTCTCCCGTCCTAACTAATATTAGAGTGCCATCTAGGTTGAGGCATACACCTCTGTCTGTAAATAAGTGGTGCCGGAATAACCTAGACTTGTCGACATATTGTTAGGGGGATTGATCGTTCTTCTTCGTAGAGTAATTGTGATTGATTTGTTTGCTGTGATAGTGCCATAGTGTTTTTGATAGATGTTTCGTTATAAATAAATACCTTAACACCTTTACACTGAGTCTCGTTGCGTGTTTGCTTGTCTTACTGTGAAGAATTGCCCTATCTTGTATACTCCACATACTGCTTAACTCTTCTTGAGAGAAGTCTGACTGCTCAGCCACAGCTACCAACAGTGAATCTGTGTGGTGCAGACTGCTACCAAGTGGGTTTACTGCCAAACACCTGTAGTCCTAAATCTTTTGCAGTGGTCCCAGAGGGAATTGCACAGGTTTCCGCCTAACAATGAGCAGGGTGCACATAGAATTTTCACGCAATTACATTGTACCAGCCCTGTAAGCTGGTGCAGGGTTAGCGCGGCCCTTTGCGCTGCATTGGGGATTTCAATGCGCAAGAGGCGTTCTTGGGGGCATAACTGGCGCTGTTCTCTGTGCCAGCACTCAAAATGGCTTGGGAATTCCATGAATACGCGGTGCGCTGCCTCTGCGCTGAAATCTATGAATTACCCCCATGGTTGTATTGTGTTACAA
Organism: Ambystoma mexicanum; assembly: GCF_040938575.1. Taxonomy (NCBI): domain Eukaryota; kingdom Metazoa; phylum Chordata; class Amphibia; order Caudata; family Ambystomatidae; genus Ambystoma; species Ambystoma mexicanum. The sequence goes on from NC_090937.1 coordinate 1,295,110,569, forward strand.
AGGTCATCCAAATTCCACTTGTCTCAATTTAAAGGAATATAGCAAACCATTGTCAGCTTTTCTCCAAATTTCAAATAACAAATAAACATCCAATGAGTGACTTAAATGGCATATGCACAACAATTATTGATAGTGCATGGTTTGATGTGTATATTCTCTTGAACAAAGATTGTTTTTTTTCTTGATATTATACTGTTCTTAATGTGTGTGTTCATTTATGTAAATGCCAAGATATATCTATTATCATTTAATGAAAAACACACACTCCGAATAGCATGCAGATGGAGGGGAGGATTAGATTGGAGCATAGGCTTGCAGAAGCAATCACCACATCTGATCTCTTTGATGACCAAATAAAGAAGAACAAAAGTACTCCTGGCCTATTTTCGAGAGATTGCAGCAACGGGATTTCAAAGACATTTCAAAGGGGGGGTTGCTAAAAATGGAAGCCAGAAAGCAAATATTAAGTTTAAAATGTTATTGTGGCCACACTGGTTGCTCACTGGATTGAAGTATTATCTGATGTATTTGTGACTTCTAAAGAGTTGTCTCCACTCTACAGTAACAGCTCATATGTTCTGAAGCTGAAAACAAACATTGGCATATTTAGAATACCCCAATGAACTAAGACTGTAGGGCATGCTAAATTGCCTGATAAACTGTTCAAGGGAGACATGTCTGATTCACATGCTCACAAGATAGATGTAGCATTGAAAACATGAAATGGTATTGCCTACGGTGTGCACACTTGGGGAACAGGTGATGGAAGGTTAAGCTGTGTACTGAGCCAATTTGTCCCAATGAGATCCTCAATATTTAAACACAGGGTTGATAGTGACATTGAATTTCTCCAGCCTTCTCCAGCCTTCCAAATCAAACGAGAGGGGACTCAATGACTGGTAGAAAATGGTATTAAGATTATGGAAATCCACCATCTCCCAAAAGACTGAAGTGTTTGTGAATAGCCTCATTACTGTGTTTACAGTGGATAGGGCTATTTTCATATATTAGGCGAAGAGAAGGTTTTTTGTAATACATGGACATGCTTGTTTCAATGTATGCTCCTCCACAAAATGTTTTTTTCACCTATTTCATTGAGTCTTACTTTCTGACATCTGAACATTTTATGTTTAATATAATTCCAATTTGGTACAGGGCTCTTACGGTTGTGTCTCCACCTCTCTCATTTGTGGCTTTTAATTTCACTATTGATATATTGCAGTTTGAACACAAACTTTCAATAAATGTGTAAATTACAAAAATAATGAATATCTCCACTGGAACAGGAGCCATATAAATATATGAAGCAGTACAGGCTAAATCAGGCTACTGCTACTAATAATAAACTGTGTTTTACAAAGCTTTTGGGTCTGAAATCCTGCTCCATCATAGATTATAGTTATTATGTCTACCTAATTTAAAGGCCTGCAAAACTGACAAATGCGAGAACAGAGGAGGTTGAGAGAGTTTCTGTGTGTTATGTGATGTCTGTGTCTTTGCTTTAGGTATTTGTCTCCGTTTGGCTTTGGGACTGTTTACAGATTGCAGACCCAGTCCAAATATATATGTTTTCTTACCCAGATGGTAATGGTCTTTAGAGAAAGGCTGGCAGCTCTACCTCATGAACTGCCAATATGATAAAGTGTTAATGCAGGCATAGTACCCTCCTATCAGAAGCATAATGAAGCATATATTTTCTTAATTTGGCATCACCGTTAATAACACAGGTATTAAGATGGGTTCTCAAAGATAACACATGTGAGCTGGGCTGGGTGGCAATCTCCTTTACTAGAATTTAGTTGGGCAGTAGGATCTTCAGGTACAAAGGTATAAGGGAGTCATCCACCGGCACCCATTCAGTTCAGCCACACTCTTCCAACTGACTCACCCAGAACCCTAACATACCAACACTCTTAGAAACGTCCACGCTCAGGCATTCTACAGACATACCCAGCAACACAGGCTCATAATACCGTGAGGGGAAAGACCACAAGACATACCAACAGGACTTTGTTTACTCTTTTGAAATTGGAGTTGTGGGTGGTTAGCTGTATACCCAGAAAAAGTAGTACAGTTGCACCAACATTTGATATGATTCGTAATAAATAGTTTGGCAAGCTTGTAGATTGCAGATGGCGAGATATGCGAAAACGACACAAAACATACAAATCTGTGTTTGCAGATGAAGGTGCCAATGATATACTGTTAATGCCCTCATTTTTCACAGACATGTGCGGTGCTTGCAAATGCATCGCAGGTGTCACACTCTAATATTCATTGTGAACTTTGGTTTTAACATTAACCCTTCAGAAGCCTAGTCACAAATATATTTATAACCAGACATAGGTGCTGTGGGGAAAAAAAGAGTGCACGGTTGTTATAAAAGAAAAGAAGCACTAACAAAAATTCCATGCTATTGGAAGGTGCTAATATTATTGATGTTTCAATCCTTTCATTTTTACTTTTCCGAGTATCATAGGCAGACATGTGTGGCATTTTATTTCCACCCGTTGAAATGTGCGAGAATTATGGCTGTGATAATCATGAAACCATCTACATTGTGTAATGTTCTTCCGCATATCAAAATATGCTGAAAAAAATGTTGACCAAATGCATGTTATTTCCTAAATGGTTGGGAAAACGTATTCTCAACCCTCTTTGTGTTGTCAATACATTGCTTCTAAACTATGGTGTGTTTTATTGATAATTCCACTGCAGCTATTTGTCCTGATTAACAATTAAAAAACGCACAGACTTACGCTCTGAAAAACTTACCAACATTTCTTTTCACTGCTAATGATTCAGTTATTGTGCAGGTGCATCGCAAATAAACAGGCGCACACCACGTATGATTACATAGAATGCCAGTGTTGTATGGTATCCTGCATCCCCATGGCAGCATGAGGGCAGTAGAGTTGCCGCCATGGGGATGCAGGATACCATACAACACCGGCAACGATTAATTCTCTTGTCCACTTTTTATTTTCAATAGAAATTTGCTGAAATTGAAGCATGAAAATATATATGAAATATTCATAACTGTACAATAATGTTGTCGAAATTCTTATTCCAGGCAAAACAAATGTTGCAGGGTTTTTTTTGGACCAATTTGAAAATCGAGTTTACGAATTTCATGAAATAGGAAACACTTAACTTAAATCACACTTTCTTAAAAATTTTGCAGGGAAATTGCATGTTTTTGCAAACTTCGATGTGATTGGAATCGAAATACGTATTCTGAATAGTCACACCTGGGAGGACCATTCAATCGAAACATCTTCAAGTGGTATTACAATGATCAAAGAACGCAGTTACAGGTTGGCAAATGTGTAATTGTTCCTCACTGTATTTTAATATAAATGGCACTTCAGTGTTGTACATGCCACATTAATAAATGTGGGTATCGTTGGCTGAATTATTCTAGTCTTCGAAAAAACAATTTTGCTAGAAAATAATATAGTTTTGTAAAAATATGTGTTTTGCTGTTCTTTGAGTATTCTACGAAACACTAACACGCTAAACTAAACTGTGGTTATTGTCACCTGTCCACGAGCTGCCAGTAACCTGGCAGGAGGAGAATTGCAAATATGCACACATCAAGACACAAGCTCGAGGAGTATTTAAGAGGGCTTCTGGGAGCTGAGTTCAGATGCCCATATTATACAGATGGTGCCTCGCAGTATAATCCTGAGAAGGTTGGCACGATGCCTTGGACAGTGGTTGTGACATGGTGGAGGCCCAAACTAACTCTACCTATACCATGAACAACCGTGTACATGTTTTTTTATCTGTCCCACACCCGGTCCAACACATAGCATTTTCTGGACGGTTGTTGTGGGCTGTTTTGTCTTTGTTGTGAAAAAAGCTCACCTGTATAGGAAACACCTGTTGTAGCACTGTATTGGCTAGCTGCAGGATCTTTTCTTGAGCTTTTGAATTTTTAAATCAGAGCTACGCTAGGACGGTTCAATCTATCTACGGGATATTAAAAATTTGGACCCAAAGTAGAAGGTTGACCCATTGTCCTTATATGTTTCAACCCTAGGTGTTCAACCCTTTTTTAAACACCTTTCGCCCATACCGATCCAGGATGATAGCAGTGACTTGGGACATACAGAGGTATAACAATTCTCAAATTGTTATGATTTTTCAAAAATGACTTCTCTTGACCATCTTTTCCTATCCCCTTTTTTGTAAGCATTGCACCAGCGCTACCTAAGGAAAGCTCTTATGCTAGGGACCAGATAGGGACAGAAAGTGTTTTCAATCTATCCTTCTGTCTTCCGGATTTACCCTGTATTTCCACATTCACTGTGCATCATTGTTCATCTCTGGTTAAGGGATCACTAACTGCTCTTTTGAAAAACATACACAGTTCTGTGTTGCCCTCTTTTCGTGTTAAAACACTAGCCTGTTGGGGTTTCACCCTGTATACCGCTATACTTAGTGCCCCCCCTTTTGTTATGACTACGATGCCTTGTATACTACACAGCAGGCAACGCTGTGTGGTGGATGAGCAAAGACGTAGTCATTATAAAAGTAAGCCACGCATGCAACAACATGCATGCATGGATGGAGTTTATAGGAGAAGGACACGAGAACGGCTGATAATAGTGTAAATAATAAGTACTGGTATGGTGTCCTCTAAATCCGTTTTCGTGATAATCACTCATGTAATTACAGCTCTCGGGAGTGGAAGGAATGCATAAGGGAGGGCTGTATAAAAGGTTTTTGGACATGGAAATCTGTATTGGCTTCATAAGAGCCAACCACATTGCTAACTACTGGTATTGAACAGGTTCTGAAAATTCTGGGTATGATTTGTAAAAATGTTTTTCAAGGGGAAAAACCCTTTGAAAAATGTTTTGTACGTCAGGCCCTCTGTCTATAAAAGCAGCCATGGGAAAAACGCAATAGCCAGTTAATATTTCTTTCAAGGAGATACTTTTGCTTTCTATTGCTTCTGGGGCACAAGGCAGCAGGAGAAAGCTTTGGCAATACCAATAATTATGGCTTTTGTGTGGGCATGTGAAAGGCCCTTGCATAATACGAATGCACAAGTCAAATCTTTTGGCGTTGTCAATGCTTGTTTTTAACAGTACTTCAATGAAGGACATACATAGTGCATATAATTAGAGTGGCTGAAGCCAAATCTGGTTAAAACATTTTTATTACACCAGTGGCAAGTTTACAACTCGAATTAAGTTGTTAACTCTCAGAAGACTGCTTTGAAAAAGCACTGGCTGGTGCTTCCAGTGCAAGGTTTGATGGTAAGGACTGAGTAAAGCCAACTCAAAGAGTTTCCATGAGGAGGTGTTTTGGGTGGGCGGAGGTAGGAATGGGCAGGAATGGCCATGGGGATTAGTAGGGCCACGGGCAGTGAATGGGTTGGTAAATAACCAAACAACACCGTTATGACAGGTTCTTAGGCATTTATGCTTAAAAGGATACACTGCCAAGGTGTCAGGTAATCTTCAGTTGCTTTATTCAGATTCTTCAGTTACATCAGATGTAGTCAGGTTCATCAGGAGATTAGGAAGTACTCATAACAGGAACCTACTGGCTCCCACCACCCAGGCTCACATAACTCAACTGCCTAGGGGGAGGGAACTGTACTCAGACCCAAACATTCCAGGCTTACAGCAAACATTCCACAAGTGGCATCACTCCATACATACCTCATCCAGGCAAGATGAATGCACAGGAAGAAAGATCGATCACAACAAACACCTACAAGCTTTGTGTCCCTCCTCATATGCCATGTCTACCTATCTGTACTCTACTGCAATAGTTTCGACTTGTGAGTGGTGCTAAGCGCCACCTAATAGTCAGAACTAAAAATGATTAATCAGAATCTTCACTCCACTATTTCAAGATTGGAGAAAACTTTACTGCCCCAGACTTCGGCACCACTCTGCACTTTGGATAATATGTTTGCACTCTTTAATTTTACAAGGGATGCCAGGGACCACCTACACTTAGTAACCACAAAAAGAGGCAGTATATCAGTTGCATGCTCTGTTTTGATATGAAAGTTCAGAAATTCAAGGGCTCTGAATGACTTGTTTTTCCCCCTTCTTGCCCTCCTCCCGCCTTGAGCACTTTGAAAAACTGGCTTTGTGTACAGGCGCTTTACAAATAAAAAATACCATACCATAGCATACCAATATCCCATGTATTATTCCTATTACAAGTCAGACAAACCTATATATTTAAATGTGGGTACAGTTAGTTCATTCGTTCTATTATTCATATGCCAGTTTCCTTTGTGGTTCCCTACCCACAAGAAAGACCATAGTCTTGATTTTATTTTTAACATTGATGTTTAGCCCATTACCTTTTATAATGAAGCAGTCAGTTTGTAAAGACTTACGTGGATTTGGGCCAAACAAAAAAACATTTTAAGAGCACATTAGCAAGGACTAAGGTGTGTCATCAATGTGTCTAGCAATAAAATCTGCTTCCACCAAAGATTGCAGCAAATCTACGTCAAATGCATTAATGAGGAAAGGGGCCAAAGTGCACTGCAGCCTTGTTGTAAACCATAATAAACGCATATTTACAGACTGTGTTCCATCACATTCCTTCAGCAGACTCTTGTCAAATTTTGTTGATGAAATTCGATAAAGGTTGAGGGAGTTTTTCATCAATACCATACTTTCAGAAATGCCGTTTCAAATGCGATGCACAAATTCAAGGTTTTTCTACATACCACTAGTGAGGGGTGTAAGAAGACCCATCCTTATATAGGCAACAGGATGTCCACAAAGATTGAACAAACCTCTCTAAATGATAACATATCAAAGCAATCCGTGTTTACTCTGACAAGGGGATGAGACTAGTATAATTATAATTCTGTTTTTATAACGCAAACGCGGACCAGGAATTCGAGCCTGTGTTGCTCTGCATCGTCTTGCTTCCAAGACGAGCGCGTTGCCTCTGAGATATACTACCTGTGTCAGTATCGAAGTACGAATAGACCCATGAAAAACAAAATACACCAAACATGATATGCTGTAAAATGGGTGAACTATGTACAACACTGTATTAAGCATTGCATAATGTTACACATTCTGTCAAAAAAGTACTGCAGGTGGAATACACAAAGTTACCCAGTCAATTTACCGAAAACATTTCAGAGTGGTACATTTCACCGAAGACCATAATACCGAAAAACACAGAAAACATTAAATAAATATATAAAGGGTAGTGTGGTAAGGGGTTTAAATGAATCGGGATGGGGTTCGGGTGTTGTTATAAATGTAAATAATAGGGGGGTTTGCTGGGAGCCCCCCTCCCAACTAAAAAAAATTATATAATTCTGAATTTACAGTACCACTCTGAAATGTGCATCCGTAAATTCACATATAACCTACACAAACGAACACATAATGTATATTGCAAAACAGTAATGGGCTGAAAGAATCCGAACACCTTCCAGAAAATTGCTGAGCAAGACAGTCAATAACAGTACACTACTACACACTTTACAGTTTGTTAAAGGAGGGAGGAAAGAGGGTTCAAACAATTGGGCAGACAATAATTGTCTCAAATCAGGTGAGTAAATAAATCAAGTACAGTACTGGGTCATTAAAGGACCCAGTTCAACGGCAAACTCCACTTGTAATAGTTAGCAATTCATCTTAATTGTTAATTATTACAACCACTAGTAATGCGTTCCCTTTGAAAAGCAATGTTTTCTCATACTAAAATCAAAATAAAACCACTTGTACACTAAACACATTTACTGAGCATTCATGAAAATCAAGGGTCCCAACGGGGACAAAGGGAAACCATTCCATTTCACCCGATGAGGCTAAGTATATTTCAGTTTTGGGGAACATTTCAAGTCCCAAAAATTCTCCCAGAGGAAATAATCGGCTCAACTCAATAGGTCTCCCGTGGTTATAGGTGAAATTGTGTTAAAGTATAGCTATCAGTGTTTGAGAAGAGGTGACTTTTCGATTGGGGTGTATTGGGGACTCCAGGAGAAGAGTTCCAGACCACAGCTCCATTACCAGAGTTCAGGGGAAGCAGTGTGTTACTCCCAGTCACTGGCATAAAGCGTTTGCAGTCTAGGGTGCAGAGAAAACACTATTCTAACAGAGAATGGAGGACTTCAAGGATGGGTCCATTGACTGGATCAAAGTCCAAAGAGCCCTGTGGCAACTACCCATGGGGCTGGCTACATAAGAAATAACCCATAAATCATTGGTGCACATTTAGGTTTTAGTTTTAGGATTGGATATGGTAGCTGAGAGAATATAAAAGATAGCAGTCTATGTGCTGCTATAGCCTAGGAATGGAGAGCAGGAATGCTGTTACTCTGGAAATAAAAGAGAACGGTAATTAACAATGGCCCTCATTACGACCCAGGCGGAAAGGGGTTTACGCCGGCGTAAACTTCGCCGACCCTTACCGCCTGAGTACGAGTTCCCGTAGCGCCATGGTGATTTTAACGCCTGCTTTTTGCAGGCGTTAAAATCCATGGCGCTAAGGGACCTTGTTGTTAATTACGCCACCGTAATTTACGGTGGCGTAATTAACGCCTTCCCCACTCCCATTATGCCCTATGGGGCAAAAATGGGAATGGGGAAGGGTAAATGGGGATTGGGGACTTACCGCCCCGCCAAGGTCGGAATGGGGCGGTAAGTCCGCCAACCACCATGGCGGAGTTGGCAGCTTAGCGCCATGGACCATGGTGCAAATAGCACCATGGTTCTCCGCCAAGGTCGTAATGAGGGCCATGTGTTTAGTATAACGAATAGCACACCTACAAAATCCACATAACAACACTCAAATACCTGAGGAGGACCAAGACAGCCCAGCGAACTTAGCAGCTGATGCAGAGATCTGAGTGTAACCTTGAGGGTCACAAGCGTAGCATTTGACATGGCTGACTTGGTCTTTCTTTTTTTCTGACTGATTACGTTGAGCACCATTGTGTTCTGTAATAAGGGTCTAAGAGTTAATTCGGTTATTGCCCATAGGTATTGCAATTTGGCAAATTGGAACATGCATAGTTACAGTTATGATCACATGGCAGTGTCAAGTACACCTTTTAATCTTTAATTGGTTGATAACATGAGTATCATGAGTACCATGATAGTAATGAGTGTTGTGAGTGATCTGTGACTTGGAGTCCTCCTGTGCAACAAGGAGATGGCTCTAGTTCATAGGTGTTTTCTAAGCCTTACTATTGAACACTTCCCTCAATTCCTATAAAGACGACCCACATAATGACCTATCTCATGGATCCACCCCCTTACACTCATGATCACCTCCACTTGGGACTTAACAATTTGAGAACATACTTATAGTGGCTGGTATTGACACCTAAACATTATCTCCAAATATTGGAGGATTACCATGACAACATTTTTTATTTTTTATTTCTATTGCGCCAAAGCCCGCAGGCATCAGGGCGCATACACTTAGACATGTACAGAGATGTATTTTGACAGGACAACAGAGTACTACCTCATATTCTTGTGTGTAAGCTCACTATTTGAAGATAATTGTTTTCTGTGCTTTCCTGAATTTTATGTGATTGTTCTCTTGCCTCAATAATATCAGCAGATCATTCCATATTTGAGCAGCTCTCACTGGGAAAGACCGGCCAAGACCATTTGATCGTTTGAATGGTAGAAATACAATCTACCCCAGTGCTTCTGATTTCAAGGGACAACCCGGAATGTAAT